>NC_039510.1:33906-5906299 GCF_003672135.1 Ooceraea biroi
CACCACAAAGGGGGGGGGGAATTTTAAAAGTTTTTTTTTTTTTTTGTTAAATTTTTTTGGTTAAAAGGCTTTTTTTCTATTCTGTACTGAATATCAGAACAATAGTGGATTCTTAAATTTTAATTTTTGTCCCCAGCTCTATTTACACGGTAGCTAAATACTAAACTTTGCGACGCTTGTCACGAGATTCAAATATTGTGTTTTTGTCATTCTGACAGTATATTTTATTACTGTAAACAGTGCAACGTGCAAATAGACAAATACACAGATGCCCTAAATACACGATGTTATTTAACAACGATGCGTACATAACGTATAATACTCCTTCACAATGGTTGTGTACGCAGAACATTAAGCGCAGCAGAGAATCATCGCGAAAAACGGATGAAGTTAGAAATATGAAATTTTTATATATAGTTTATCCTAAAAAAGAAAAAATATATACGCAAGTACATAAAACACCCAACTTGTCAAAACTCAAACTAAATATGAATAATGTAGTATTACATAATTCTTTTTATATGTTTTTGATCAATTATTTTGTATGCTAACACATCGTTCCGATGCAATTTGTAATAAGTTTTATTAAGAATAATCTTTTGATTTTTATATATGTAAATTATTTTTATATATTTTATACTTTTTGTTTCGCTAACAAAATTTCTCTATGTGATTTATAATATTTTTTATTATAACTTTAAAATAAATTATTTACGGCTATGTATGATGAGGGTTACATTGTCTTAAATAGTGATACTAAATCTCAACTGAATTATTATAATCAGGTCGCTTCAAACATTGATTTGGTTTTTGCCAACAATGATTTAGCAGGTTTACTGGATTACAATCAGCTTTCAGACACGTGGGATTGGATCATTATCCTATAGAAATTTTATTTGATATAGAGGTGGAACCTTACAGAAAATTAACCAATAGAGTTACAAATAGGAATACGGATTGATCTTGTTACTATAACGAAGTGGAAAAGAACATTAAATCATTAAGAGAGGTGCGGAATGATTTAATGTTAGTGCCTTAAACGATAGGTATAACGATAGGCTTTTATAGATTGTATTCGAAAGGCAGCTCGGATTGCAACTGGCAAGGATAACAACAGCGATGTACAAACATCTGGATGTCGTAAAATATCTCGTCATAAAATGAGGCAGCCAGTACGATGGTGGGATGCATAGTGTGCAGCGGTTGTACAAGACAGAAAAGCAAAATTAAAAATATGGAAACGTTCACAGAGAATGGAAGATTTCATTGAGTTTAAAAGAGTCCGAGCAATCGCCCGAAGAACCATTAAAAGTAAGAAGAAGGAAGATTTCGATCGATTTTGTAATAGCATCAATAGGTACACTGATATGTCATACGTTTGGAATACAATGAGGGTATTCAAAAGGGTTCAAGCAAAAATTAATTGGAACAAATGGCAGCACAAGGATAGAATTATGGAAATAAGAAAAAACAATAGAAACGTTAGCTCCGCCGTGGGTTGCTGAAGACAAGAAGCGATGTTACTATCAAGGTTGTCGTCATTACGAAGATATGGATAACTTGTTTGGTATGGAAGAATTGGATAGGGCACTTCAAATGATACGAAGGGATTCGGCTCCTGGTCTGGATGGCGTGGATTATACCATGCTGAAAAAGCTTCTGCCATCAGGAAAAAACATTATGTTAGATATCCCACACAGCACAAATGACTGTTTGCCGGCTGATAGTCGACATTTTCAGTCAACTTTTTAAGTCGACATTTAGTCAACTATTTGTTGGATGGTTTATTGTCGACTTTAATTATAGACTGAAAGTCGACCTAACGTCGACTATTTTCGAAAGTCGACTTCTAATTGCCATAAAGTCAACTTATAAGTCCACTTTTGGCTGACTGATAGATGACTATAGTCGAGTCATTTGTTGACTATTAGCTGACTATAAGTTGACATTCAGCCTGACTTCGACTTTTTGAAGTCGACTTTAGACTTCTTTTGCCGACTGATAGTCAACTAACAGTCGACTTGGTGCTGTTTGGATATTTAATAGTGTATGCTCCAGTGGTTTCTTTCCGAACAATTGGAGGAAATACCAAGTTATCTTCATCGATAAAGTAGGAAAGATAAAGTTCGTCCTATTGCCTTGTCTTCTTGTGTAGGAAAGCTCATGGAATGAATGGTCAATGAGAGATTAATTTGGTGGCTGGAGAATTATAATAAACTTGATCCTATGCAGAATGGTTTTCGACGTGGGAGACATGTATGGAAAATCTAGCCAAGGTTGTATCGAATGTAAGAAGTGCCACTCTGGTCGGTGAATATTCTCTTGCAGCTTTTTGAGATGTGTCGTCTGCATACGATAATGTGGTTTTTGATATTTTGGCCGAGAAACTGAAGGCTGAAGAGTGTCCAACAGGCATTTATCATTTCATTGACAGATGGTTAGATAGTCGAACAACAACTTTTGTGATAAATAACTCAGAGACAGAAGTACGATACGTACATAAAGGGTTACCTTAGGGTGCGGTGCTAAGTGCCATTTTATATGCGCTGTATACTAATAAGTTAACGGTTAAAGTTGCTAATTTTGTTCGGGTTGTGCAATTTGCGGACGATATCGTCGTATATGCACAAAATATTACTAGGTTGGAAAACAAAATCAACCTTGAAGTGGCTGTGAGTACAATAGCGAAAAATTTAGAAAAGTTAGGGCTGAATTTAGCTCCTCAAAAACAAATCTAGTAGAGTTTCGCGGTCTGAATTCTGTGACAAGAGATTATATATTAGGGTCAAAAATGCGAAAATTTTCAATAGTCAGGAGGCTCGGTTTCTAGGAATTTGGCTCGACAATAAACTTACTTTTTATAAACATGCTATGGAGATTAGAGGTAGAGTAAACAAGGCCAACAATTTGATGCAGTATCTGAGTAATATTACCAGAGGAGTAGAAGTAAATACGGCTTTACTCTTGTATAAAAGTATAGGTCGTTCGGTGATGGACTATGATTTATTTATTTATAGTCCTCTTTCGGAAAACATTCAACTTCTGTTAGAGATAGGTCAGTTCCTGGGTATCCGGATGGCCCTTGGTTATAGAAAAAGTACACCTACCAATGTATTAATCGCGGAATCTAAACTGACGTTCTTGCGAGATAGGGCTGTAATGCATGCCAAAAAGTTTTGTGCGAAAGTTTATAAGTATGGTGAGAACGCCTTCAGGGATAGCTTAGATAATTTGAAAAATAAAGAAATGATTGCCAGATATAGGAATCCGTTATTTCATAAGAGTGTCTTATGCGAGGCATGGGAATACACATGCCGATTTCGTTCTAGACTAGGCAATAGAGAAACTACTTTTGAGATCTGGAAGATGGATTACAAATGTTTAACCGAGAAAATTGCGGTAGACTGCGAGATCGGTATAAGTGTTAAAAAACGGTATAAAGATAAAGACTGATTTGCATAAGTTTGATTATATGTACGCAATCTTTTGGAAATTTTTCAGAAATATTGCAAATGCTATGTTACATATGATATGTTTCAAACATATTACTAAAGTAGTGCATCTACTATATTTCTTTTTCAATATTACAGAACATATAAATGTGACAACAAACTTTTTCATCTTTCAAAATGATTTCAGAAATATTGCAAATACAATGTTATAAAAAAACATGATACAGGTACATTTCTGAAATTTTCAGATGCAAAGTTACAATTGAATTGCTAATGAAATATTTCTTTATCATTTCCAAACATTACACTATTTCAGCAATATTACGTGCCGAGTGAGTAGAGGAAAAGGTGATATCGCGGCCCCCTACTTGTAAGTTGGCCTCCCCATGATTTTCATATTTCTGATAACGCCATATGCGCCGCATCGTCATATGTGCTTCTCCTATGTACCATGTGACCAGGGAAACAATGGTACATTGAGTGAAGCAGTGGTGGTGCTCGTATCGGGCATTCCTGTCATAACGCGCAGAGCGAAAGTTTATTGTCCCGTCGGAAAAAAATCATTTCTCAGAAGTCTAGAGAATTCCGAGACTTTTATGGTTATATATCTTCGCCAAAAGGTACATGAAATCGATATTTTCGAGTCCGTTCGATTAATGTTCAATAGTTTTAATTATAAATAAAAAATTTCCGAAGCAATGTAAGTTGACATGTTGGCCCCCATGATGGAATGTAATTTGGCCCCGGGGCCATATTGACATCATTTCACCTCGAGAAAAACTTATTTTGAATATTCTTTATTTAACTCATATATTTTAATGTAGGACATTGTGTAATTTAGCATGAACGTTGTACAATACAAAGTACCAATGCGATCAACACAATTTGCTCACAATTCACTTAGGGAAATATGGACTGTTAAACGATTGAAACTGGTGAGGATCCTGATGATGCAGTATGCATGTTTTGCCAGGAACGTTATTCCATGGACCAACACGGCGAAATTTGGATACAATGTCTTATTTGTCGTTCATGGGCACACAGCGAATGCACATCGTGCGAAAAAGCGGAATATGTGTGCAATTTTTGTTCGTAAATGATAAAACTGAGAAGATTATATATTGTTTCATTTATTCTATAATGTTTATGCATTAGTTTTTAAGCACTGTTATGAAAAGAATTCGTTTTTTGTAATTTTTGATGGGGCCATATTACCCTCACTTTTTCCAAACGTCATAAAATGATATGCTTCAGAAATATATGTTCTATATAATGCAATTGTTTTTTCTTTGGTTCCACCTTTTAGCAGACACAAACTGAATAGTCTACCTTCATTTTAAGCAAAAGTTTAGATCAATTAAAGTTACAGTTCAGATTTATGAAGAAAAAAACAAACTGGGGGCCACGATACCACCCTTTCCTCTATTCATGTGAGATATTGATGTGAAAGTTTTGTATTTTGTAGGCTTCTATTCTGTACTGAATATCAGAACAATAGTGATTCTTAAATTTTATTTTGTCCCAGCTCTATTTACACGGTAGCTAAATACTAACTTTGCGACGCTGTCACGAGATTCAAATATTGTGTTTTGTCATTCTGACAGTATATTTTATTACTGTAAACAGTGCAACGTGCAAATAGACAAATACACGATGCCTATACACGATGTTATTACACGATGCGTCAAACGTATAATACATCCTTCACAATGGTTGTGTACGCAGAACATTAAGCGCAGCAGAGAATCATCGCGAAAACGGATGAAGTTAGAAATATGAAATTTTATATATAGTTTATCCCTAAAAAAAAGAAAAAATATATACGCCAAGTACATAAAAACACCCAACTTGTCAAAACTCAAAACTAAATATGAATAATTAGTATTACATAATTTCTTTTTATATGTTTTATGATCAATTATTTTGTATGCTAACACATCGTTCCGATGCAATTTGTAATAAGTTTTATTAAGAATAATCTTTTGATTTTTATATAATGTAAATTATTTTTATATATTTTATACTTTTTTCTGTTTCGCTAACAAAATTTCTCTATGTGATTTATAATATTTTTATTATAACTTTAACAATATAACTTTACTTTAAAATAAATAATTTTTACGAGTTTTATAATTTTATGCAATGAATGTGGTAGCACTCGATGTTATGCAGTGAAATTCGTGGTATTGGTGCAGTCAATCCCTTTCTCACTAACTAATATTTAAATTAAATAATTTATAACACTACAGCAAAGTATTATATTTATAGTACGCCTAGTATAGTACTACCTATAATCTCTGTCTCTTTCTTTCGCTTTCTTTCTCTCGCTCGCTCGCTCGTTAAGAAATTAAAACGTGTATGTGTGAACGCACCTTGAGGGACAAAATCGCTTTGAATGTGTTTGCGAGCATACGTACGTGAGTGGTCTGAATTCCATGAAAACCGGAACGTCGCAATTTTAACATAACAATTGCAATATCTCAGGATTGACTGCACCAATTTTATTCGAATTGATCGCGTTCGAAAGTACTGCAGTGCTGTCAAGCCGCTATTTCTCATGCGGCTATTTATTTTTTTGGCTATTTATGTACTTGGCGTCGCGACGCTACCGCGTCGCTTGATAATCTCTTTATGATGATTTAACATTTGTCTTCTGTTGCGTTTATGTTGGCGACACATTGATCGCGATCCTTTGTCGAGATTCGCATAGAATATTATTCTATCTTCGCAGGTAACACTGTATTTATATTAATTGTCCTTGTTACCTTAAAACACATGGTAAGTTCGTATCGTGTATGTTTTGTCAGTTCTCCAACGTATCTCATTGTCTACAGGTACCTTTCCGTATGCAGACATTATCATCTCGAGGTAAATATTATTAAACGTCACTTATTTTACAGATACACAAGTATACAGGTAGCTTTTCTCTTATATGTCTCATGCTTTGATATGATTTCTTTCACATGCATTTATCTATGATAAGCTTGACGGATATTAATCTGTTACGTTCTCATTGAATAGTTATTCAAGTCTATTTTTAGAGATCCAAGCAAACGAATATTAAGTTTAAAAAGTTTTATATCATACTATTACAGTTTTACTATTACACTTTTCATTATTCCAACTACGATTGGAAAACAATCCATACCATTTGATATGAACAACTGATATTCCACGTTTTGCCTATGAATAAAACAAAGACTTATAATTTGACAATGTAACTTGTAGACAATTGGAAGATGACAAAAGATTTCCTGTCTAATCAGCTACACAATTATGCAGTCGACACTACATACCTACTGACAAAATCTAACAATTTGACTTCAAGAGTCGTATTATCTTACATGTTCCGCAAACGATTTTAAATAACTATTATCGTCTTTTGTTACAACAATTTTATTTTCCTTTCATCATGGAGCGATACATATGCAATTGCAATATTTTTTACAACTAGACAACTATGTCTAGTTGTAAAAAATATACTGATTAAGGAAGTGTTTGAGACATGGGAAGCGCTCGTATGTGATCATTTAAGAGTGGAACATATCAAGTGGAACGTACCCTAAGTTATTATAACATTTTTCGTATCCTACTACTGTCAAATCCTCCAGTGTTTGAAACATGGCAAGCGCTCATATGTGATCATTTGAGAGTGGAACATATCACGCCATGTTCCCGTAATCTAGTAACTAGAAGATAATGTATCAAAGCTGCAGAATTTGTTCTGGTCAATGATAAGCATTTATGTGAAGAAATTACAGCAAGTATATTCGCAGGTACCAAGTACGCTTATCCAATGCGACATTGTATATAATATGATACTCTCATACATTAACTGAACGTTGAGGAGAAAACAGCAATAAAAAATCATAAGAAAAATGTTATAATAACTTATGAAACAAAATTAAAAGAGTAAAAAAGAGTACTGGATCGATTTTCCGGATGGTTACTTATAAGGTGATAACGCAAATGTCTCTTGCGAGAACGTCACGCCTGGCCTGGCCATCTATCGGTCGCTTGGTGAATCAGAGGCGGGAATCACACACACTTGTGTTGATTTTTGTCTCTTGTTCCATAATCGAGTACATTGAAACGTATGATGTAAAAATAATTAATACTCGCAAATTAAGTAGAAATTACTATTTTTTCTATATTAATTATATAATTTCGAATCAATTTAATAAGACACATTTTTCGTTTCTGTGAAAACGTGCAAAATATGTTTTTAAAATTTAGGTCTAAAAACGGTTTCTATTTAAACCGTTTCTTAAATGGTACTTTATGTTTCTTAGACATTAGATACGTCTAAGAAACATATATTAGGCTAACATGTGCTGCCTGGGAATATTCATGATGTTGGTTAGCAGTTTGGAAAATAACAAACAACAAATAATGAAACAACAGAAGGAAAAGTCAGGTACAGCTACCTTTGTCAGAACATATTTCATGTGTTTCATGATAAGAATTTTATTAATGTGATTTCATAAATGTACTTAAGTGTATTACACGCATGTTTTATAGAATCAGTTAATATGAAACGCTATGTAATAGATAGTGTTAATAACATTGTTATCAATCAAAAATAAGGTATCGTACAGATGTATAAACTTTCTTTGATTTTGTTTTTCGTAGCGCCTTTCTGAATAGTCCAGTATAATGACCACGCTCGACGACATTAGTCTTAGCGAGAAAATAAAGCGGCAGCTGACAAAAGTGGAACGTTTGGAAACAGAAATCGCTTCGACTATTATCATGGTCAGTTTACACGATCCAAAATATTTTTTAAGCGGGATGATGAGGGATGCCATACAAAGTTGATCGATTTTGAAACAATAAAGTACGACTCGCTGTCAATCGATTTTGGCCGTATTTTCCTCACTAATCTACCTAATGAAGATAATGTATCAAAGCTGCAGAATTTGTTCTGGTCAATGATAAGCATTTATGTGAAGAAATTACAGCAAGTATATTCGCAGGTGCCAAGTACGCTTATCCAATGCGACATTGTATACAACATGATACTCTCATACATTAACTGAACGTTGAGGAGCAACAGCAATAAAAAAATCATTAAACGATTCTGCACATGCTTAATAACATCGACAGTTTGATTGTAAACGTTTTTGACCACGTTTAGTTTACTTTTGTAAATCGAGATTTAATGTTTTAAGTTTAAGAGAACAAGTACAACATTCTTTATTGACTGCATTCTTGCTAAGATGTATCCATGACGTGAAATTTAGTAGTTTTTACAGTCTCGTTTAATAGTTGTGTGTTTCAAAATATAAGTGTCTATAAAATTATGTTCAGATTAAGCGAAGGTAACATTTATGTAGAATGTTTTCTAACACCGAACAAGAAACGTTCGTCCAATGTTTTCAAAAAGTGTTGATTTATTCTGCATTCTGTAAATAAACACATTTAAAAATTTTTTCTGATGTATAGTAAAATTACAACAGAATTTTAAGTAGACCGTACAATTTGTCAGAATTGTTGAAATGTAACAATTGATAAAATCTGAAATTGTAAGAAAAATATAATAAATATGTAATCATCGTGAGTAAACCATTAATTAATTCGTGTTGTTGAGTAATATAGTTATTCATGTTTACGAAGTCGTCACAAGATTCAAATATTGTATTTTATCGCCAGTAATTTTACTAATGTAGCAGAGAATCATTTAGCGCGAAACGGATGAACTTAGAGACATGAAATTTTATATATAGTTCCCTGCCTGCACTATACGTGCAAGAGACATTCTATTTTGGTCGCAAAGTCACAGAAAAATATGATACGTCTTTCGCACGTTGCCACGACGTAACGTACAAAATAATGTAATTATCTGCCTGTTGGAAGACAGAAAACTTTTTGTGGTTTTGTGATTGATACTTCAAAACTAAATTGCAAATAAATTTATGTTATTCTTAATATGAAATTAAATTTGACACGTAATTGTTACGTCGCAAAGACGTAGCGTAGAATAATATATTCAATATATGTAAATGTAAAAGTTAATATTAGTCTCAGTATCATAGAAGTTATATAAATGATCGTCTGGTTTTGAAACGTTAATTGATTTTTACTGTGTTATATATGTAAAATACTTGACAGACAAATAATGCATGATTATACTTAACAGAAATTTAAATGGACATATATTTTACTAACAAGTAACACTACCCAAGTGCCACTCGCCGATTTTCTTGAAACTTTGCACACACGTAGTACATCGAAAAACATTAGACACGTGTCTTTTTATTTGTGCTAACAACGCATTTTAAGGTTAGAAAACGCATTCAAAAATTTAACACTCTATAGCACAATGGTAACTAACGCTACTCCTGAGCGTTATTCTCTTACAGCTTTTACGACATTACTCTATTATGATTTCATTGTCTGAATGCTTGGCATTAATTTTACGAGATTCGGAATGGCAGATTCAAAATCGCGGACCGAAATCGCAGAATTTTCAAAAATTTTATTCAAAGTCAGTTTCAAAGAAGTGTTTTAGACCCGTGATTACGATTTTGGTAACAGTTATATCAATCTAGAGGAATTTGTCAAACTACTATTAACATTGTAAACAGTGACCTTGAAAATTCTGCGATTTCGGTCCGCGATTTTGAATCTGCCATTCCGAATCTCGTAAAATTAATGCCAAACATTCAGACAATGGCTGCGTTCGACAGAAAAAGCTGCTTTGCAACCGTTGTAAAAATCGTGAATCTGATTGGCGTATGCGCTTAATTTTGATTGAATCTAAAAGCATACGCAAATCATATTCACGAATTTTACAACGGTTGCAAAGCAGCTTTTTCTGCCGAACGCAGCCATTGTCTGAATGTTTGGCATTAATTTTACGAGATTCGGAATGGCAGATTCAAAATCGCGGACTGAAATCGCAGAATTTTCAAAATTTTATTCAAAGTCAGTTTCGAAGAAGTGTTTTAGACCCGTGATTACGATTTGGTAACAGTTATATCATATCTAGAGGTGGAGGATGAAAAATGGCAAATTCAATATGGTGCATCCAAAATGGCGGACCCAAATTCCAATTGTTTTAAATTAGTTTCAAAGACCATTTTTGTAGTGGTTTTCGAGTCACTGTTTACAATGTTAATAGTAGTTTGACAATATTTCAAATGACGGAAACAAACAAATCAAGTTAACGTTTTAAGCAATTTAATCTGCTGAAGACAGGTTTATGAAATTTGAAATTTTGTCAAACTACTATTAATATTGTAAACAGTCACCTCGAAAACCACCACAAAAATGGTCTTTGAAACTAATTTAAAACAATTGGAATTTGGGTCCGCCATTTTGGATGCACCATATTGAATTTGCCATTTTTCATCCTCCACCTTTAGATTGATATAACTGTTACCATAATCGTAATCACGGGTCTAAAACACTTCTTCAAAACTGACTTTGAATAAAATTTTTGAAAATTCTGCGATTTCGGTCCGCGATTTTGAATCTGCCATTCCGAATCTCGTAAAATTAATGCCAAACATTCAGACAATGGCTGCGTTCGGCAGAAAAAGCTGCTTTGCAACCGTTGTAAAATTCGTGAATATGATTTGCGTATGCTTTTAGATTCAATCAAAATTAAGCGCATACGCCAATCAGATTCACGATTTTTACAACGGTTGCAAAGCAGCTTTTTCTGTCGAACGCAGCCATTGTCTGAATGTTTGGCATTAATTTTACGAGATTCGGAATGGCAGATTCAAAATCGCGGACCGAAATCGCAGAATTTTCAAGGTCACTGTTTACAATGTTAATAGTAGTTTGACAAATTCCTCTAGATTGATATAACTGTTACCAAAATCGTAATCACGGGTCTAAAACACTTCTTTGAAACTGACTTTGAATAAAATTTTTGAAAATTCTGCGATTTCGGTCCGCGATTTTGAATCTGCCATTCCGAATCTCGTAAAATTAATGCCAAGCATTCAGACAATGAAATCATAATAGAGTAATGTCGTAAAAGCTGTAAGAGAATAACGCTCAGGAGTAGCGTTAGTTACCATTGTGCTATAGAGTGTTTAAATTTTTGAATGCGTTTTCTAACCTTAAAATGCGTTGTTAGCACAAATAAAAAGACACGTGTCTAATGTTTTTCGATGTACTACGTGTGTGCAAAGTTTCAAGAAAATCGGCGAGTGGCACTTGGTAGTGTTACTTGTTAGTAAAATATATGTCCATTTAAATTTCTGTTAAGTATAATCATGCATTATTTGTCTGTCAAGTATTTACATATATAACACAGTAAAAATCAATAACGTTTCAAAACCAGACGATCATTTATATAACTTCTATGATACTGAGACTAATATTAACTTTTACATTTACATATATTGAATATATTATTCTACGCTACGTCTTTGCGACGTAACAATTACGTGTCAAATTTAATTTCATATTAAGAATAACATAAATTTATTTGCAATTTAGTTTTGAAGTATCAATCACAAAACCACAAAAAGTTTCTGTCTTCCAACAGGCAGATAATTACATTATTTTGTACGTTACGTCGTGGCAACGTGCGAAAGACGTATCATATTTTTCTGTGACTTTGCGACCAAAATAGAATGTCTCTTGCACGTATAGTGCAGGCAGGAACTATATATAAAATTTCATGTCTCTAAGTTCATCCGTTTTCGCGCTAAATGATTCTCTGCTACATTAGTAAAATTACTGGCGATAAAATACAATATTTGAATCTTGTGACGACTTCGTAAACATGAATAACTATATTACTCAACAACACGAATTAATTAATGGTTTACTCACGATGATTACATATTTATTATATTTTTCTTACAATTTCAGATTTTATCAATTGTTACATTTCAACAATTCTGACAAATTGTACGGTCTACTTAAAATTCTGTTGTAATTTTACTATACATCAGAAAAAATTTTTAAATGTGTTATTTACAGAATGCAGAATAAATCAACACTTTTTGAAAACATTGGACGAACGTTTCTTGTTCGGTGTTAGAAAACATTCTACATAAATGTTACCTTCGCTTAATCTGAACATAATTTTATAGACACTTATATTTTGAAACACACAACTATTAAACGAGACTGTAAAAACTACTAAATTTCACGTCATGGATACATCTTAGCAAGAATGCAGTCAATAAAGAATGTTTGTACTTGTTCTCTTAAACTTAAAACATTAAATCTCGATTTACAAAAGTAAACTAAACGTGGTCAAAAACGTTACAATCAAAACTGTCGATGTTATTAAGCATGTGCAGAATCGTTTAATGATTTTTTATTGCTGTTGCTCCTCAACGTTCAGTTAATGTATGAGAGTATCATGTTGTATACAATGTCGCATTGGATAAGCGTACTTGGCACCTGCGAATATACTTGCTGTAATTTCTTCACATAAATGCTTATCATTGACCAGAACAAATTCTGCAGCTTTGATACATTATCTTCATTAGGTAGATTAGTGAGGAAAATACGGCCAAAATCGATTGACAGCGAGTCGTACTTTATTGTTTCAAAATCGATCAACTTTGTATGGCATCCCTCATCATCCCGCTTAAAAAATATTTTGGATCGTGTAAACTGACCATGAATAATAGTCGAAGCGATTTCTGTTTCCAAACGTTCCACTTTTGTCAGCTGCCGCTTTATTTTCTCGCTAAGACTAATGTCGTCGAGCGTGGTCATTATACTGGACTATTCAGAAAGGCGCTACGAAAAACAAAATCAAAGAAAGTTTATACATCTGTACGATACCTTATTTTTGATTGATAACAATGTTATTAACACTATCTATTACATAGCGTTTCATATTAACTGATTCTATAAAACATGCGTGTAATACACTTAAGTACATTTATGAAATCACATTAATAACAATTCTTATCATGAAACACATGAAATATGTTCTGACAAAGGTAGCTGTACCTGACTTTTCCTTCTGTTGTTTCATTATTTGTTGTTTGTTATTTTCCAAACTGCTAACCAACATCATGAATATTCCCAGGCAGCACATGTTAGCCTAATATATGTTTCTTAGACGTATCTAATGTCTAAGAAACATAAAGTACCATTTAAGAAACGGTTTAAATAGAAACCGTTTTTAGACCTAAATTTTAAAAACATATTTTGCACGTTTTCACAGAAACGAAAAATGTGTCTTATTAAATTGATTCGAAATTATATAATTAATATAGAAAAAATAGTAATTTCTACTTAATTTGCGAGTATTAATTATTTTTACATCATACGTTTCAATGTACTCGATTATGGAACAAGAGACAAAAATCAACACAAGTGTGTGTGATTCCCGCCTCTGATTCACCAAGCGACCGATAGATGGCCAGGCCAGGCGTGACGTTCTCGCAAGAGACATTTGCGTTATCACCTTATAAGTAACCATCCGGAAAATCGATCCAGTACTCTTTTTTACTCTTTTAATTTTGTTTCATAAGTTATTATAACATTTTTCTTATGATTTTTTATTGCTGTTTTCTCCTCAACGTTCAGTTAATGTATGAGAGTATCATATTATATACAATGTCGCATTGGATAAGCGTACTTGGTACCTGCGAATATACTTGCTGTAATTTCTTCACATAAATGCTTATCATTGACCAGAACAAATTCTGCAGCTTTGATACATTATCTTCTAGTTACTAGATTACGGGAACATGGCGTGATATGTTCCACTCTCAAATGATCACATATGAGCGCTTGCCATGTTTCAAACACTGGAGGATTTGACAGTAGTAGGATACGAAAAATGTTATAATAACTTAGGGTACGTTCCACTTGATATGTTCCACTCTTAAATGATCACATACGAGCGCTTCCCATGTCTCAAACACTTCCTTAATCAGTATATTTTTTACAACTAGACATAGTTGTCTAGTTGTAAAAAATATTGCAATTGCATATGTATCGCTCCATGATGAAAGGAAAATAAAATTGTTGTAACAAAAGACGATAATAGTTATTTAAAATCGTTTGCGGAACATGTAAGATAATACGACTCTTGAAGTCAAATTGTTAGATTTTGTCAGTAGGTATGTAGTGTCGACTGCATAATTGTGTAGCTGATTAGACAGGAAATCTTTTGTCATCTTCCAATTGTCTACAAGTTACATTGTCAAATTATAAGTCTTTGTTTTATTCATAGGCAAAACGTGGAATATCAGTTGTTCATATCAAATGGTATGGATTGTTTTCCAATCGTAGTTGGAATAATGAAAAGTGTAATAGTAAAACTGTAATAGTATGATATAAAACTTTTTAAACTTAATATTCGTTTGCTTGGATCTCTAAAAATAGACTTGAATAACTATTCAATGAGAACGTAACAGATTAATATCCGTCAAGCTTATCATAGATAAATGCATGTGAAAGAAATCATATCAAAGCATGAGACATATAAGAGAAAAGCTACCTGTATACTTGTGTATCTGTAAAATAAGTGACGTTTAATAATATTTACCTCGAGATGATAATGTCTGCATACGGAAAGGTACCTGTAGACAATGAGATACGTTGGAGAACTGACAAAACATACTACACGATACGAACTTACCATGTGTTTTAAGGTAACAAGGACAATTAATATAAATACAGTGTTACCTGCGAAGATAGAATAATATTCTATGCGAATCTCGACAAAGGATCGCGATCAATGTGTCGCCAACATAAACGCAACAGAAGACAAATGTTAAATCATCATAAAGAGATTATCAAGCGACGCGGTAGCGTCGCGACGCCAAGTACATAAATAGCCAAAAAAATAAATAGCCGCATGAGAAATAGCGGCTTGACAGCACTGCAGTACTTTCGAACGCGATCAATTCGAATAAAATTGGTGCAGTCAATCCTGAGATATTGCAATTGTTATGTTAAAATTGCGACGTTCCGGTTTTCATGGAATTCAGACCACTCACGTACGTATGCTCGCACAAACACATTCAAAGCGATTTTGTCCCTCAAGGTGCGTTCACACATACACGTTTTAATTTCTTAACGAGCGAGCGAGCGAGAGAAAGAAAGCGAAAGAAAGAGACAGAGATTATAGGTAGTACTATACTAGGCGTACTATAAATATAATACTTTGCTGTAGTGTTATAAATTATTTAATTTAAATATTAGTTAGTGAGAAAGGGATTGACTGCACCAATACCACGAATTTCACTGCATAACATCGAGTGCTACCACATTCATTGCATAAAATTATAAAACTCGTAAAAATTATTTATTTTAAAGTAAAGTTATATTGTTAAAGTTATAATAAAAAATATTATAAATCACATAGAGAAATTTTGTTAGCGAAACAGAAAAAAGTATAAAATATATAAAAATAATTTACATTATATAAAAATCAAAAGATTATTCTTAATAAAACTTATTACAAATTGCATCGGAACGATGTGTTAGCATACAAAATAATTGATCATAAAACATATAAAAAGAAATTATGTAATACTAATTATTCATATTTAGTTTTGAGTTTTGACAAGTTGGGTGTTTTTATGTACTTGGCGTATATATTTTTTCTTTTTTTTAGGGATAAACTATATATAAAATTTCATATTTCTAACTTCATCCGTTTTCGCGATGATTCTCTGCTGCGCTTAATGTTCTGCGTACACAACCATTGTGAAGGATGTATTATACGTTTGACGCATCGTGTAATAACATCGTGTATAGGCATCGTGTATTTGTCTATTTGCACGTTGCACTGTTTACAGTAATAAAATATACTGTCAGAATGACAAAACACAATATTTGAATCTCGTGACAGCGTCGCAAAGTTAGTATTTAGCTACCGTGTAAATAGAGCTGGGACAAAATAAAATTTAAGAATCACTATTGTTCTGATATTCAGTACAGAATAGAAGCCTACAAAATACAAAACTTTCACATCAATATCTCACATGAATAGAGGAAAGGGTGGTATCGTGGCCCCCCAGTTTGTTTTTTCTTCATAAAATCTGAACTGTAACTTTAATTGATCTAAACTTTTGCTTAAAATGAAGGTAGACTATTCAGTTTGTGTCTGCTAAAAGGTGGAACCAAAGAAAAAACAATTGCATTATATAGAACATATATTTCTGAAGCATATCATTTTATGACGTTTGGAAAAAGTGAGGGTAATATGGCCCCCATCAAAAATTACAAAAAAACGAATTCTTTTCATAACAGTGCTTAAAAACTAATGCATAAACATTATAGAATAAATGAAACAATATATAATCTTCTCAGTTTTATCATTTACGAACAAAAATTGCACACATATTCCGCTTTTTCGCACGATGTGCATTCGCTGTGTGCCCATGAACGACAAATAAGACATTGTATCCAAATTTCGCCGTGTTGGTCCATGGAATAACGTTCCTGGCAAAACATGCATACTGCATCATCAGGATCCTCACCAGTTTCAATCGTTTAACAGTCCATATTTCCCTAAGTGAATTGTGAGCAAATTGTGTTGATCGCATTGGTACTTTGTATTGTACAACGTTCATGCTAAATTACACAATGTCCTACATTAAAATATATGAGTTAAATAAAGAATATTCAAAATAAGTTTTTCTCGAGGTGAAATGATGTCAATATGGCCCCGGGGCCAAATTACATTCCATCATGGGGGGCCAACATGTCAACTTACATTGCTTCGGAAATTTTTTATTTATAATTAAAACTATTGAACATTAATCGAACGGACTCGAAAATATCGATTTCATGTACCTTTTGGCGAAGATATATAACCATAAAAGTCTCGGAATTCTCTAGACTTCTGAGAAATGATTTTTTTCCGACGGGACAATAAACTTTCGCTCTGCGCGTTATGACAGGAATGCCCGATACGAGCACCACCACTGCTTCACTCAATGTACCATTGTTTCCCTGGTCACATGGTACATAGGAGAAGCACATATGACGATGCGGCGCATATGGCGTTATCAGAAATATGAAAATCATGGGGAGGCCAACTTACAAGTAGGGGGCCGCGATATCACCTTTTCCTCTACTCACTCGGCACGTAATATTGCTGAAATAGTGTAATGTTTGGAAATGATAAAGAAATATTTCATTAGCAATTCAATTGTAACTTTGCATCTGAAAATTTCAGAAATGTACCTGTATCATGTTTTTTTATAACATTGTATTTGCAATATTTCTGAAATCATTTTGAAAGATGAAAAAGTTTGTTGTCACATTTATATGTTCTGTAATATTGAAAAAGAAATATAGTAGATGCACTACTTTAGTAATATGTTTGAAACATATCATATGTAACATAGCATTTGCAATATTTCTGAAAAATTTCCAAAAGATTGCGTACATATAATCAAACTTATGCAAATCAGTCTTTATCTTTATACCTCGTTTTTTAACACTTATACCGATCTCGCAGTCTACCGCAATTTTCTCGGTTAAACATTTGTAATCCATCTTCCAGATCTCAAAAGTAGTTTCTCTATTGCCTAGTCTAGAACGAAATCGGCATGTGTATTCCCATGCCTCGCATAAGACACTCTTATGAAATAACGGATTCCTATATCTGGCAATCATTTCTTTATTTTTCAAATTATCTAAGCTATCCCTGAAGGCGTTCTCACCATACTTATAAACTTTCGCACAAAACTTTTTGGCATGCATTACAGCCCTATCTCGCAAGAACGTCAGTTTAGATTCCGCGATTAATACATTGGTAGGTGTACTTTTTCTATAACCAAGGGCCATCCGGATACCCAGGAACTGACCTATCTCTAACAGAAGTTGAATGTTTTCCGAAAGAGGACTATAAATAAATAAATCATAGTCCATCACCGAACGACCTATACTTTTATACAAGAGTAAAGCCGTATTTACTTCTACTCCTCTGGTAATATTACTCAGATACTGCATCAAATTGTTGGCCTTGTTTACTCTACCTCTAATCTCCATAGCATGTTTATAAAAAGTAAGTTTATTGTCGAGCCAAATTCCTAGAAACCGAGCCTCCTGACTATTGAAAATTTTCGCATTTTTGACCCTAATATATAATCTCTTGTCACAGAATTCAGACCGCGAAACTCTACTAGATTTGTTTTTGAGGAGCTAAATTCAGCCCTAACTTTTCTAAATTTTTCGCTATTGTACTCACAGCCACTTCAAGGTTGATTTTGTTTTCCAACCTAGTAATATTTTGTGCATATACGACGATATCGTCCGCAAATTGCACAACCCGAACAAAATTAGCAACTTTAACCGTTAACTTATTAGTATACAGCGCATATAAAATGGCACTTAGCACCGCACCCTAAGGTAACCCTTTATGTACGTATCGTACTTCTGTCTCTGAGTTATTTATCACAAAAGTTGTTGTTCGACTATCTAACCATCTGTCAATGAAATGATAAATGCCTGTTGGACACTCTTCAGCCTTCAGTTTCTCGGCCAAAATATCAAAAACCACATTATCGTATGCAGACGACACATCTCAAAAAGCTGCAAGAGAATATTCACCGACCAGAGTGGCACTTCTTACATTCGATACAACCTTGGCTAGATTTTCCATACATGTCTCCCACGTCGAAAACCATTCTGCATAGGATCAAGTTTATTATAATTCTCCAGCCACCAAATTAATCTCTCATTGACCATTCATTCCATGAGCTTTCCTACACAAGAAGACAAGGCAATAGGACGAACTTTATCTTTCCCTACTTTATCGATGAAGATAACTTGGTATTTCCTCCAATTGTTCGGAAAGAAACCACTGGAGCATACACTATTAAATATCCCAAACAGCACCAAGTCGACTGTTAGTTGACTATCAGTCGGCAAAAGAAGTCTAAAGTCGACTTCAAAAAGTCGAAGTCAGGCTGAATGTCAACTTATAGTCAGCTAATAGTCAACAAATGACTCGACTATAGTCATCTATCAGTCAGCCAAAAGTGGACTTATAAGTTGACTTTATGGCAATTAGAAGTCGACTTTCGAAAATAGTCGACGTTAGGTCGACTTTCAGTCTATAATTAAAGTCGACAATAAACCATCCAACAAATAGTTGACTAAATGTCGACTTAAAAAGTTGACTGAAAAATGTCGACTATCAGCCGGCAAACAGTCATTTGTGCTGTGTGGGATATCTAACATAATGTTTTTTCCTGATGGCAGAAGCTTTTTCAGCATGGTATAATCCACGCCATCCAGACCAGGAGCCGAATCCCTTCGTATCATTTGAAGTGCCCTATCCAATTCTTCCATACCAAACAAGTTATCCATATCTTCGTAATGACGACAACCTTGATAGTAACATCGCTTCTTGTCTTCAGCAACCCACGGCGGAGCTAACGTTTCTATTGTTTTTCTTATTTCCATAATTCTATCCTTGTGCTGCCATTTGTTCCAATTAATTTTTGCTTGAACCCTTTTGAATACCCTCATTGTATTCCAAACGTATGACATATCAGTGTACCTATTGATGCTATTACAAAATCGATCGAAATCTTCCTTCTTCTTACTTTTAATGGTTCTTCGGGCGATTGCTCGGACTCTTTTAAACTCAATGAAATCTTCCATTCTCTGTGAACGTTTCCATATTTTTAATTTTGCTTTTCTGTCTTGTACAACCGCTGCACACTATGCATCCCACCATCGTACTGGCTGCCTCATTTTATGACGAGATATTTTACGACATCCAGATGTTTGTACATCGCTGTTGTTATCCTTGCCAGTTGCAATCCGAGCTGCCTTTCGAATACAATCTATAAAAGCCTATCGTTATACCTATCGTTTAAGGCACTAACATTAAAATCATTCCGCACCTCTCTTAATGATTTAATGTTCTTTTCCACTTCGTTATAGTAACAAGATCAATCCGTATTCCTATTTGTAACTCTATTGGTTAATTTTCTGTAAGGTTCCACCTCTATATCAAATAAAATTTCTATAGGATAATGATCCAATCCCCACGTGTCTGAAAGCTGATTGTAATCCAGTAAACCTGCTAAATCATTGTTGGCAAAAACCAAATCAATGTTTGAAGCGACCTGATTATAATAATTCAGTTGAGATTTAGTATCACTATTTAAGACAATGTAACCCTCATCATACATAGCCGTAAATAATTTCTCTCCATTCTTATCTGTTTTATCGCAATTCCACGTAGTGTGATGATCGTTGAAATCCCCAAGAATAATTGTATCCTCTTCCGCATCACTAAAATCAAGCAATTCATCCCATGTCAATATTTTTTCGCGTCCGTAAGACTTTCTATACACCGCGATCAAGTTAAACACTCTCGTGGTGTTTACTATCCTGATACCGATAACATCAAAATTATCAGAGTGTATCTTTAAGTCCTTAATTATTTCAAATTCAATATCATGTTTTACCAAAATAGCCACAATACCTATATTGTTTAAATTGTTGGACTTGTACGTTTTATACCCGGGGAAATACATAATACTATCACTACCGACCTTAATTTCAGTTATAACTACTATATCATAAGGGGATATAGTATGCAACAATTCCGCTTTCTTACTCCTAATGCCACTAGTATTCCACAACAAAATGTTCGTCATTACTTAAATATGAAATATGATGTTTTATCAATCGCTTTCTTTCCCCCTGAAGTCACTCCTTATACCAGCCGTCAAATTTTTTATCCGAGTTAATTCTTCCTCGCTTTTACGCATTTTCCTTCTTCTTTCTTCCTCCCTGTAATCTTCATCCCTGTCAAACACTGTTTCCTCCTCTCCACGATAGCCTACAGGCACACTATATTTTAACATAAGTTTCGACAGATCATGCTTGAGAATCACTCCCTGCTTGTATCTTTCAAAGACGAGATAATGTTTTCAATATCCATAACCCAATTATATCCTTCATGAGATTCAACATAATTCTCTCTTCTTTCCGTGTTATAATTTTTATCCGAAGTATTACTAATATCATTTTGTTGTAAAAGTAAGCCAAACCTGTCTTTGGAGATCTCCTCTTCCCGACCGTTAAATCTTTTATTGTAACCTAAAAACTCCTGTCTTCTTTTTTCTACGCTGTCTCTTTCTTTCCTATGTCGTACATTTTCTCTTTCATTTATTGTATTCCTCCGGTCGAATCTGTTATTGTAGTTTACTATCCGAGTTTTACGTACCGAATCAGACTTTTCCTCCTGTATACTCCGCTTATTTCTCTTGGATAGACCTAATACCGGCCAGGCATTAAGATTCGTATATCTATCATATCGCATGCTTGACTCGTCGTGTTTACCACCAAACACTAGCTTTTCAGCATCTATAAAAGAAATGTTATTATGAGCCATAATAACCTTCAATTCCTTGTTCTTCTGGAAAACTGGACAACTTCTATCCGTGGATTTATGTTCTCCTCCGCAATCGATACAATTTAATCGATCGTTACAAACTCCATGAGCTTTATTTCCACAAATTATGCATTTAACGGCCCTCTTGCAGTGAGCCTTAATGCGCCCAAACATAAAACAGTTATAGCACTGAACCACCGGTTCCACGTATGGCCTCACACGCAACATAATATGTAAATTCTCAAAAATAGTGATCTTATCCTTTAGAGTAGTACCTCTAATGGTAACAATAAAGTTATCAGTAAATTGTGATGTGTACTTATTTGTTTGCTTGTCCCAGATCCTCCTCTTCATCCTTTCGATTTTAATAATATCGTCCTTGTCCTTGTCCACTATGCTTTTCCATAGTTCCGGAATATCGTAAGGCCAATCGGCGATTACACCCTTGCAGATAACATTCTCTTATCTATAATTCCAACAAGCCATTTATCATCCAATAAATTTACCTTAACTAAACACTCTTTCGCCTCTTTTACTTTGTTAAATGTGAGAAGTGCTAAATTAAACTTTAACATTTCCACATTGCTAGGAACGACATGATTCTTACTACACCATGACAATATTTTATTCGAAGCCGCATGTTCTGACGATATTTTAAGTTTAATTTTTACGTTACCTTCCTTTTGTTTATCTGCTGAATATCTATATATGCTGAATAGCCCATACAACCTATCTAACGTTTGCGCATCAACGTCCAGAACGTTCCTCAAGGTCCCGTCAATAACAACATAACAGTCTGTTGTTGATCTATCTCTGATCCTATCGCTATTTGTCGCCATGTTATCATTAGCTAACAACTCCGCACCATTATGTCCCCTTATCTCGCTAACTAACGCTTGACTCATCTCTAACATAACATTGCCGTCCAGTTCTGTATCCGCCACTTCCATGTCCTCTTCCCGGGACCCATGTGATTTTTTGTGTTCTTCCTGAGCCCTCGAAATCGTCGTCTTCTTCTGGACCATCTCTTCGCTCCTCAAACTTCCTGAATCTCCGGACTTATCTGTACCCAGCAAACACAAAGTAACAATAATATACATGTTAGTTATAATTTCCCACTCAACAATGTAATTGTTACATAACACGTATGTTATGTTGTATTTATATTAATGAGTGGGAAATTATAACTAACATGTATATTACTGTTACTTTGTGTTTGCTGGGTAACTCCCTTCATCCTCGATGTTCTGTACTTCTGAACATTTCTTCCTGTTCCTCACATCTGACATATCGCTTTGTCCTTTACCTCTTCCTCCGTCAACTCTTCCTACTTTTTTCTCGTACGGGTAAATCTGTCCCCCCGTCCGATCGAGGGAACCGCGGACATTTCTAATCAATCTCTCAAAAAGACAATGAGAAATGCTCTAAATATAGTCCTCTTTGCACCAACTCTCACTCTCTTTTTCTAAATACACCGCCTCTGCACAACCTGTACCGAACAACGCTCTCTAGCTCCGATCCGTCTCGCACAACGGTCCGAACCGGACCAGAAAATTGTGTTTATAAAGTTGAGGTTATGTTGTCCCGATAGGGTCAATCAGTGAACGTGATTATGCTCTGTACACGGAAGCACTTCTATATCACCGATGTCGCCTGGTTTCTTAGAGCAGAGAGAGACCAGTTTATATTATATCAAAATAAATGTGATGAAATTGCCGATAGGGTCAAAATAACCTCAACTTTATAAACACAATTTTCTGACTTCCGATTGCGACCTGGGGGTCTATTACGTATCTCTTCACGGAGTGAAAATGTGAAAAATGAGCAAATTTACTAGAATATTTATAATTTGATTGGTCAACATCTAGTGAATTTGCTCACTTTTCGCATTTTCACTCCGTGAAGAGATACGTAATAGACCCCCTGAGCAGTGTGAGCATAGACGTATAATATATAGACCGCGCGGTCCTATGTCTCCCGCAGTTAGAGCGCGTCACAGAATAGAAAGAGAAAGCCTCTGTACGATCACCATTCTGTCTTCTTCTAACGACGCGTAGTGGGAGAGACGCCCTCCCTTCAAGTGGGGAAACAGCATAGAGAACTGTCGAGAAGGGATCCCCACTCTGCATTGTTAGACAAAGACAGAATGGTGATCCAAAGCATGCTAACTCTTTTCAATCTGTGACGCCTTTCCAAGTCGAATGAGCGGTCTATATATTATACGTCTATGGGTGTGAGTGTGGCGGAGTGAGTGAGAACGAGTTTTCTCAGGTTGGATAGCTTCCAGGGGTGCTTTAATCGGCTCTTTTTAGGGACTCAGGTGGTTGGAGACGAGAAAAAGAAGGAGAAAAGAGTGAGTGGTAGGATAGGTACAGATGCGGAAGCAGGTAGGTGGATTGGATCGGTAGATAGGTTAGGGAAGGGGAGGATAAGGAAAAGGAAGGATTTCGGGAGGGGAAAAGGGTTAGGAGGGTTACTCAAGGGAATTTCAGAAGAGGTTGGAGGGAGCGGCGGTCCCGGAGGAGGTGTTTGAGAGGTTTTTCCTCCGGGAATCGGTCGCGATGAGGGGGATCGGGAGAGGATTGGGAGGGGGAAATGACGCGAAAGGTACGGGAAAGAACAAAACGGAATCGGTTAGGAAAGGGGACTCGGGTAAAAACACAAAGAGCGATGGTTTAGATAAGGCGAAAAACGGCATTCCCTCAGATAGAGACAAGAAAAAGAATGGCGCTAGGGCGACAGAGAGCTCAAATGCGATGATAGATATCATTAAGCGGGACAGAGCAGGACAAAAGTCGAGGAGAGCGCTGGAAAGAGAGTTTGTTAAAACAGGGAAAGGTTTGGTGTGAGGAAAGCAAGAGTAGTAGGACTAAAGGAACAGGTAAGATGTACAAAACGTTTTTACCGACAGAGTCAGAAGGAGAGGTTTGTTTAGTGGCAATATTAAAAGTGGGAAGTTTTACTAGTACTAAGAACAGCAATGCGGTTAGAATCGTGGCAGAGTTCAGGAAGGACAGTATTAAGCCGTTAAGAATAGTTAGTAAGGCATTCAAGTTGTGGTATAGCAGCGTCAATAATATTTCATATCCACGCTGTAGTTTCGTATCACGTACATTTATTGTGTATCAATACAGCAACTGTCTTTTTCTCGGTCAGTTGAGATCGTATTCTTCGTGGTAATTATAGAGCTTAGGGGCCTTCGCCCTGTATCACCTGCGGACTGGTGTGCGACAACGCCTGGAGCCTTGACTCTGGATAACGACTTATTCGGACACGTACTCTCAACATGTACTCCTTAAAGGCTCAAGATGAACTGAACTGTTCCTTGGAAATCTGTTTATTGACGATTCCTTGGTGATGCTAACAACCGTTCGAGACTGTCGAATTCGAGTATGTCTTTTGTTCTACAAATAACGAGAGAATACGAGAGAGTGACCGATCGAATGGGCAATGGAGAATGAAATTTATACGTGTGCGTACGTGAGCGTGTATGTGTCCGAATAGACCAGTCCAGCTGTCATGCATGACGAAAATCGCTTTATGTATGCACGCATCTACGCGACACAAGTCGTCGGAAGTTTGGTTTCAAAATGCCAGTCAAGCTAACTTAATACTTAAGTCCCAGATGGAGAGTAAAGGGGAAGGTAGAAACGTGCAATATTTGGTAAGGGATAAAACGGCAAGGCGCAAAGGAGTTATACGTGATTGGAATTTGTCGCTACGTGAACTGGTTGAGGCAATTGACGAGGGTCTCAGGTTGGTCAAAGTGGAAAGAATGGTATCAAGGAAGGGTGTGCCTTTACAATTACGCAATGTGATAGTTACAATAGAGGGGGAGAGTATCCCTGAAAGGGTTAGTATTTACGAGGGATTATCAAGACTGATTTTGCGGCCATACATAGAGGAGGTGTTACAATTGTTATAAGTTTGGTCATTATAAGGGTGAGTGTAGAAATAGGAAGATTTGTACTGTGTGTGGTGAAGGTTATCATGGCGAATGTACAAAGGCTTTTAGATGTGTAAATTGTGGAGGGAACCATAGAGCGACGGCAAGAATATGTCGGGTTTATACGGAGAACTGTGCTATTAAGAAGGTGAAGGCGGAAAAGAATATAACGGGAGAAGAGGCCAGAAGAGAAGTACAAGGATCCAGAAGTGAGGGTGTTTATCGGATAATAGACAAGGTAAATGATAACGAAGGAACTTATGCAGATAGAGTTGGGATTAGAGTTACAGGAATAGTTGTACCCGGTGACGACAGAGAGGAAAGGAGATGCAGGTATTGTAATGGCGGCTGGAAGGAGAACCGTGAAGAAAGGAAAGGAAGTGACAGCAGGGAGAAGGAGATAAGTAGGCAAGTATACCCTTCGGTCATTCGAGAAGAAGGGTCAAGGGTTACATTAAGGGAAGAGGAGACAGAATGGGAAAGATTTTTGACGATGTTTGCAAATAAAAGGATGAAAACTAAAATTTTGACATTTTTGCAAGAGGAAATGGCAAAGGAAGAGGCATTTAGGGAGAATAAAAGGAAACAAGCGTTAAAAGAGAAGCAAGAATGGAAGATTGGACTTCGTGCAGAGAATAGGAAGAGGAAGGAAAGAGGAGACTTAGGGGAATCGACAGAAAAAAGGACAGCTATGGAAACGGAAGACGGTGAAATTGAGGAGCCGATGTTCATGGATGATTCAGACAGTTCTATGGATGCTTGAGACTAAGGTTTTAATATGGAATGCAAGAGGGTGGAAGAGTAAGGATAAAGAGTATGAGACGAAGTACAGACTATTAGATTATGATATATGTATTGTTGGTAATTGTGAGTCATTAATGAAGCAAAACTAGAGACATTCATTATGTTATTGTGTGAACGCGCCTATAATCTAATGTGGTTTCCTTTCTATATGTTGTTCTGCTAATCTATGCGTGATTTTGAATAAAGTCAAGTCACTCTCTCTGCGAGAACCTTCTAATAAGAACCACGTGTGTAATATTGAATCCTGTCTCTAAGAGGACCTATATCCCATCATGTATTATTACGGAAACTAGGGGTTAGGGATAATATTAACCTAGCAGGTTTTAATATAGTTAGGCAGGATCGAGCAGTAGGAGTTAGGGACACAAAAGCAGGGGGGGTGATGATCTTAATAAAACATAACATAGAATTTAAGTCGTTAAGTTTAAATTATAACAAGAGTAAAATGGAATGTGTCGGGATTGATGTGAGTTTAGGAAATAAAACAGTGTCGATTATTGGCGTTTATAAGAGGCCAGAAGGAAATGTTAGCAGGGAAGAATGGAGTAGATTCGTGCAGAGAAGAGGAAAGAATGAAGAGATTATTTTGGCAGGCGATTTTAACTCTCATAACAGGAGTTGGAATTCTGAGGTAACTGACAGAAACGGTGAACAATTGTGGGAAGGAATGGAGGAAAATGATCTTTATTTGGTGAATGGCGATACGCAAACCAGGATAGGCGAGGTGAACCGGAGGTCGAATAATTTAGATTTAATGTTTGAGACGGAGCATATTTGGAGAGAAGTGGATTACGATCAAATTGACGATAGTTGAGGATCGGATCATCACCCGGTGGAATTCGTGATTCATAAGGAAGCTAGAGGAGAGTATCGAAAAAAAACAAATTGGATTAGTTCTAAGAGGACAGACTGGAAAGCGTATGAAGAGTTACTAGGGAAATGGTGCAAAGAAATGGATGATGATGACTGGAGGTCTAGGAATTTGGAGGAGAGGTATGAACTTTTAACGGCAAAAATGAAAGAAGCTGGAAGTAAATATGTAAAGAAAGGGAAAGAGGAAGAGAAGAAAGCGGACAGGAACAGAGGGAGTAGAATAGGAAGGAAAAAAAGAAGACAGGTAGAATGGTGGGACGAAGAATGTGCGCGAGTAGTTAGAGAACGAAAATCGAAATTAAGGATATATAAAAAGGAAAAGAACTTAACGAATTGGGTGGAATATAAGAGATACAAAACTCTTGCAGTGAAAACCATTAATAAAAAGAAAAGGGAGAACTTTATCCGATTTGTAGAATCTATTAATAGATGGACAAATATGTCGTATGTTTGGCAAAAAATGAGAATTTTACGGAATAGAAAGAGTAGAGTTGAGTGGAATAAATGGCAAACGAAGAATAGAAGAGAGGTTATTCTCCAAGAAATAGAAAAGTTGACGGTTCCTTGGTGTCAGAGTGATAGGATCAGCGTGGAATATAATGATATACATATGCGGAGCCGTTACGACAGTCTTAGGCGCCCCTACGCTCACGGAATTCACTTGCGCCCTAGCACAAAACTGCAAACGAAAATAACAAATTCCTGCTTTTAGCGCTACCCAGAACCACGACGAGGACGTAGCAGGATAATAGTTCCGTTTTTTTTACTTTCTCATATTTTTATATTTTTTTATATTTTTAAATTTTTATATATTTTTAAAATTTTTAAATTTTCATTTTATTTTTATATTTATTATCAAGGATTAATAGAAGATATTTCATACATTTTTGTTTTAATATAATAAAAAATATAATTTAAAAGTTATGTTTTCTGGACATAGCTTTTGCAAATGTTTCTATAACATCCTTATAATCGAGGTCATTGGCCACTTCTTTTTCAATTGATATCATTGCTAAATCAGATAACCGTGTCTGCGTCATTGTACTTCTCAGATAATTTTTGATCAATTTTAATTTTGAAAAAGTTGCCTCACTAGTTGCCACAGATATTGGCATGGTCAATAATATCCGAAATGCTATTATTAAATTGGGAAATATTTCCAAAAAGCCATTTTGAGCTAATTTATTTAAAATCTCAATAGGGGATTGCAAAGTGTTTTGCTGCATATCTGAAAATGTTGTTTTATATAGATTTATTTCTTCAAACAGTTCAATAGCATTTATGTCAGAACAATTTGTGTTTTTGTTATAAAGCTTTGATTCTAAAGTTTTACATTGATTTAAAGTAATATCGGAAGTACTGATATCATACAGAAATTTGAAAGCGTGACTATAAGAGTTAAGCTAATCGAATCGTTCTTCTAGAGAATTTAGAGCTACATCAATAATATAATTAAAAAATTCTACTTTAAATTTCTGTCTGGCATCTGTTATCGGCTTAAACCTTGTATCACTGCGTACGTGTGTGCCCCGCGAAAAAACATTTTGCGCTTTCCAAATTTTGCGCCCTTCCAAATCTTGCGCCCTACGCTGGAGCGTACCTGCGTACTGCCTTGTAACGGCCCCGATTATACATGATTTTAATGAAAGTTTCAAAATAGAAGAAATGGAGAGAGTTTTACGGATGAGCAAGGACAAGTCGTCACCAGGTATGGACGGAATCGATTATAAAATGTTGAAAAGGTTGCCAATGGAAATGAAGTGGAATGTATTGGATATATTTGATGAAGTTTGGGGGTCTGGCAAGATAATTGAGTGTTGGAGAGATTATCAAGTTTTTTTTATTGACAAACCAGGAAAAGAAAAGGTACGACCTATCTCTATGGCGTCATGCGTGGAAAAAAATGGAACGAATGATTTGTGAAAGGTTGAATTGATGGGCGGAGAATTCAAATAAGTTGGATAGAAGCCAAAACGGATTCAGAAAGGGAAGATCGTGTATGGAGAACTTGGTGCAAATCGTTTCTGACATAAAAAGTGGTGTTACGTCCAAAGCTCCGTGAGCTCGAAGGAAGGGCGCAACAGGACGCCTCCTCTCGTATCTTGTGGCGGTCAGGCCCCAAAACACGAGTCGGACTGACCACTTGCTCTGGCTTAAAGGTCAACGACCACGGAGGTCGATTTTACCGTAGGCCCTGGAACGGTCTGTCCGTTGGTCCCTTTTTAGGTCAGGGTAACTGAATCCCTTTTACCTGGGATAGGACCCGTACGATCTGGGAAGGTGGAGACGAATAGAGGGAATTAAAATGAATAATATATCGGTGACTAGTTTAATTAATAAACATTTTATTCTAAAGAAAACAAAGTATGTCTAAAACATATTTGGTTGAAAGAAATTTAAAGTGTATGTGTTGTTTTGTGTCTATAAAATGTGTAAATTGAAAATGTAGTTTACTCGGAAATTATAATTAATTACAAATTGAAAACTAAACATAAGCGGAAATTAAACGCTTTACTTCCTAGATCAATTTTCCAAACTGAGTCTATTTCAAACAACATAAAAACTAAAGGAGAACAACTTAACCAATAAAATGATATATAAATGAAAATTACGGTGACTGATCTATTTCTAAAATCTATTTCTATATTAACATTAATCATTACTTAAAAAATACCGGCGAAGGAGAGAGGCGGGGAACAGGATGGGATATAGGTGTCCTCTGACAATCATAGGGATCCCGACGTTTGGGTTGGTGTGCCGAAGAGCGGCATTGAGAGAGGGAATAGGAAAGAAGTCTGGGTCTATCACAATGGCATTAGGTGGTAGAGGGTGAGTGACTGGAGGGAAAATGTGGAGGAATCGCTCTCCTAGAGTCACCAGTGAACGCTGGATGAACTCTTCGACTATGTCGTTATCTCTGACGGGCGACGGAGAACGAGGAGGAGAAGAAGGAGAATTTGCAAAATTCTCCAAATCGCCAGGTTGCACAGGCGAATAGCGTAGGGAGGAGGGAGCTGGAGAAATAGACGGAGAGTAACGGGGAGAGCTAGGAGGTGACACTTGAATGGATGCTCGCGAAGGGGATTCGGACATAGAGAAATAACACGAAGGGGGTGTAAGAGAAGAAGGAGGCGGAGATAAGGAGAGAGAGACGCTTGAAGGAGTTGAAGGACGCAAAGAGGAGCGCGAAGAAGAAACGGAGGGTGCGGAAGAAGAGACGCTTGAAAAGACAGAGAACGGGGAAGGTGTTCGGAGTAGGGGTTCCAGTATCTGAACGGAAGAATCAGGGGATGCCCGATGCGAGGTGGAAGATACTGTTTGGACGAAAAGGGCAGGGGAAGGAGGCCGAAAAGAATCTAATACTATGACTGATGAACTGGTCGAACACGCTGAGGGGGGCCGCGGATCGATCTCGGTCGCGATCTTTTTACGCGGTGGCTCCGTCGTTGGATGGCCCCCAGGAAACGAAGCTTGGTCGCTGCTAGATGATCCCGCAGAGGGAGACGGATTGCGTGATCGTTTGCCGGAAAACACTTAAAGGGGGATACCGGATGAGTCCAGGAGAAATGTATAGAAAAGGGGTAGAAGAGAGCTGAAGGAGAAATGTGAATGAAAATTGTCCATGAACAAACAAAAGGAAGAGAAGACAAAGAGTAAAGAAAAAAGGAGTGACAGCTAAAGGAAAACGCTCACTTGTTTGCAGGTGCATGCTGAAACTTGAAAAAATCCGTTTGTGCCAATGAACTGCCGTCGGGTGGATGGTGTAGCGCACGTCGAGTTGGTTGGGTGATATGTAACTCGCGCACCAAAGTTAGTGTTCACGGCCCGGCACTTGACTTCACAAAACTATTGAAGAAAAATTGTGTCGTTCGCGAAGGCTGACAAGGTACGTTCGTGGTCACGGACAGAATGAAAAAGCTGCCCTCCGGAATGGTCATCACCTTTTATACGATAGGGATGACGTGGAAAAGAGGTAGCTTTTCCGGGAACTGCGTTTTCAGGAAACCACCTTTCGAGGGCCGTTAGTTAATTTAATTGTAAATATGATTGGTTGGTCTATGAGGCGATAAACCGTCCACGGATGGTTTCTTTTTAAGCCGGAAGTACCGGTACGTGTGTGGCCGGACTCGCGGTTCCTGTGAGGTATCTACCCGGGGAATGATCCGGCACAGCTGTATCATTTTCTCTTCCAGGAAGAGTGATACACCGCGAGCCTACAGTCACGCGCGACCGAATTTGTTGCTTGTTTTTTATAAATTGATCAGTAAGACCAAAGGGTTCGATATCCGGATCTAATATCGCGTCTGCCCGGACACGTGCGTCACAACCCGCGGTTCTTGTGAAGGTATTTCCTCGGATCCGACACAGCTGTATCACCGTTTCTTCTAATCCCTCACTGGGGCCCTATTGATCGCACGCGACCGGCTTGACGCGTCGCCTCATTGACCGACAATTAAAAAATATCGCTAATTTCCTTGGAAACAAGGAACTGTGCAGTCTCTGGACATAACAGTGGTTTTTATAAAGGAAAGACTACGTGGGCTGCATTCTTGGATGTAACAGCAGCATATGACAACGTGCTGTACGACGTGTTAATGAAAAAATTACAAGATGCTGAGTGCCCGAAGAGGAATTATTAATTTTATAGGCGATTGGTTGTATTACAGAAAAGTGACGTTCGTGATCGGTCAAGATGAACAAAGGAATTTAGTAGTTAACAAAGGGTTACCTCAAGGAGCAGTATTGTCACCACTGTTATATGCGCTGTATACAGCGGAGATTATGAAAGATTTACCCGACGAGGTAGATAGAGCTCAATTTGCGGACGATATCGGGATCTATGTGAACAAAAGTAGCTTAGCAGGGAATAAAAGACTGAGTGTAACATATGTTGTAAAGATATTATAAACAGGAAGTCATCCTAAGCCAAAAAGCGAGGATTAAATAAATAATAATAGTAATAATAATAAATAAATAAATAAATAAATAAATAAATTGCTATATCTGCTGTATTTGAACATGACAACTAACAATGTATGCATGCACGAGGAGAGAGAGAGAATGCGTACATACATTCTCTGTTTCTATCGCAGTCACATTAAAGTAAACGTCCTAGTAATTGAACAATGATTGAATAATTAATAATATATTTGTGTTTATTAAGATGCTTATCAATAAATGAGACAAAATTATATATTTAAAAGGATATCTGACATTTCTTTTTATGGAAGTAAATTATACAAAGATATAATCCCACACAGCACACTTTATCCTGAGGATATCCCAAATTGTCGCAGATTTACTAATACAATCCCAGGGATATCCAAGTAAGTAGCATCTAGGATATCCCAAAAGGATATCCTTACGATATCCTACTGAAATCTTCGTATCGCGTGATATCGACAGGATATTTGCAGGACATCCGCATGTCAGGATATCATCACGTACAAAAGTCTAAAGGACGTCGTAGGGATGTCCACAGGATATAAAATGTCCTTTAGACATCCCTTCGATGTCTCTCGGATATCATTTTGCAATGAATTATATATTATATATAAAGGAATTAACTCTAAAAATAAAAAAATTATTCGAAAGTTTTTCGAAAATATTGTATATTAATTATTTAATCCTTCACCTGTGAAAGATGTATTATATACTGTGACCTAAGAAGTAGTCTTTTATTTACTAGAAAGGATACGCACATGGAGAAAATTTGCACTTAGAGAGTACTACAACTCAAAAATTAAAAGAAAGTTGAGAATGTCATAGATATCAAGTAAACGCGTAGCGCGAGACCGCACCGTGAATTTACGCAAGTCGGCGAGCTGCGAGTACCCGAAATTATCAGATCTCAATAACGGGTGAATTGATCAAGTTCTAAGTAGGCTCAATCGATAGCTTGGGTATGATTTGCATAAGAAAGATGGTCTTATTTTTTCGCTATGTGCCCTACGAGCGGAGATATTGCGACGCAAAGTCCAAAGAAACGTCGTCGTCAACGTCGATGTTGTACAGTTGCACTTTCTGCTGCGAGAGAGCGTTAGCGATATATCTAGACTTTTGTAGGTTATAGATCGAGTGAGCGAACGAGGGATTGACAGTCAGCGAGAGAGTGATCGAGTACAGGAGTGAATTATTTAAATGAGTAAGAGTGAATAAGTATGTGATGTGCGTACATACGTGGTGTGTGTGTGTGTGTGTGTGTGTGTGTGTATAATTGAATGATAACAATATTATACAATTCGCAGCAAGGTTAAGTTACAGGTGAGCTTTAATCAATCATTAATTAATCATTTTCATTGTGCAGTAATGGTACGATAACGTATTTATCATTTCCACATGGTATTTTAAAAAATTTCGTTTTACTTTAGACAATAGCCACATTCTAGTTTGCGATAACGCTGATTCCGATTTCTGAAACGACATACGTGTCTAGTAAACTACACTCACTCCCAAAAAAAGCAGTACACTAAAATTTAGGGAAAAATTTACCAACCTTCAAATGATCATAACTTGGTAAATAATGAAGATAAAAATATGTTCAAAAATGCAAAATGAAGCTTCAAGTATCCACTTTAAGAATATTTGAATGGCAATTATGGTCGGTCATTTGATTCAAAATGGCGGATGACAAAATGAGAGGATGCAAAAGTGATAACCGAAAGTCCGAGTTTGTGACGGTGCATGGCGTGAATTAGATATCGCAGCCTAATGGGACCAAATGCAAATGAAAATATAGAGTGTTATCTTTAAAATGCTTTTTACCGAGCTCGATGCGATCATTTTTCGCTGAGTTGTGCAACTTTAAAAAAGAAAACACTCTGTTAAGTAAATTTGGAGTATCTCAACAAAAAATGATCGCATCGAGCTTTGTAAAAAAGCGTTTTAAAGATAAAACTCTATACTTTTATATGCATTTAGTCCCATTGGGCTGCAATACCTATTTTACACCATGTGCCATCGCAAACTCGAATCTTCATTTATCAATTTCGCATGCTCTCCCTTTCCGCCATTTTAAAAAACTCGTCGTGCACAATTTCGATTTAAATTGCGAAAAGTAGGGTTTCAAAGCTTTAAAACCGTTTTTGAAATTTTGTGCTAGGATAGTTAGGTACCGAGATATTCAATTTCGAATTTGCAATATCGTCGATTCAGCAAGGCCTAAGGAATTAGAAAACCCTGCGGTTCGTTTAGTTCTTTTATAATTCCAACTGCTGCGTTCATTATTCTTTATACTCCAAATCCTTCTTATGTGGTATGTGCGTGTGTGGGTGTAGGTGTATGTAGGTGTGTGTAGGTGTGTGTGTGTGTGTGTGTGTGCGCGTGTGTGCGCGTGTGTGTGTGCGTGCGTGTGTGTGTATGTGTATCACAAGGATGAGGACCCCGTGGTTCGTCAGTTCCACAGTAATTTAAGACTCCAAACCCTCCTTGTGGGGTGTGTGCGTGTGTGTGCGCACGCGCACACACTAACACACACACATACACACACCTACATACACCTACACCCACACACGCACATACCACATAAGAAGGATTTGGAGTATAAAGAATAATGAACGCAGCAGTTGGAATTATAAAAGAACTAAACGAACCGCAGGGTTTTCTAATTCCTTAGGCCTTGCTGAATCGACGATATTGCAAATTCGAAATTGAATATCTCGGTACCTAACTATCCTAGCACAAAATTTCAAAAACGGTTTTAAAGCTTTGAAACCCTACTTTTCGCAATTTAAATCGAAATTGTGCACGACGAGTTTTTTAAAATGGCGGAAAGGGAGAGCATGCGAAATTGATAAATGAAGATTCGAGTTTGCGATGGCACATGGTGTAAAATAGGTATTGCAGCCCAATGGAACTAAATGCATATAAAAGTATAGAGTTTTATCTTTAAAACGCTTTTTTACAAAGCTCGATGCGATCATTTTTTGTTGAGATACTCCAAATTTACTTAACAGAGTGTTTTCTTTTTTAAAGTTGCACAACTCAGCGAAAAATGATCGCATCGAGCTCGGTAAAAAGCATTTTAAAGATAACACTCTATATTTTCATTTGCATTTGGTCCCATTAGGCTGCGATATCTAATTCACGCCATGCACCGTCACAAACTCGGACTTTCGGTTATCACTTTTGCATCCTCTCATTTTGTCATCCGCCATTTTGAATCAAATGACCGACCATAATTGCCATTCAAATATTCTTAAAGTGGATACTTGAAGCTTCATTTTGCATTTTTGAACATATTTTTATCTTCATTATTTACCAAGTTATGATCATTTGAAGGTTGGTAAATTTTTCCCTAAATTTTAGTGTACTGCTTTTTTTGGGAGTGAGTGTAGATGTGCAAGGAATATTGTAAAAATATGTTTTTCGTACAAATTTCTTTCTTATTATCACAAAATCATTCAACTGCACATGTCGTACTATTTGTTGAACAATTATAACACTACCATCTTCTAAACTGCAACAATTATTATCACCATTTCGCAAAATTGTAGAGTGTAAGTTTAACATATAATTGAAAAAGATATACATCATCCAGTTTTTTTCAGTAAAGTATAAAACAATGATATTATTTTATTTTTCAGCAATTATAATATAGTTGCATAATGATGCAACACTACTGGGAATAAAAAAGTGTATTATAGACTGACTAAGACATGTCAAAGAAAGATACATAAGACATTCGAACAATGACAATGAGGAAGCAGCAAAACTATAAACAATATTACTTTTCGTATTATTTCGTATTTTATTACTTTTCGTATTATGTTTATGTTTCGTGTCATATCGAAGGTATGTGTTTAAAGCTTTTTCTTTGTGCTGCAAGAACTTACAAGAAGTTTTTATTTACTTTTAACACTTAGAAATTTGTGAGAATTTTAAGAGGTACTGTTAAGAGTTATGTTTATAAAGTTTATAAAGTTTCCTTTTATAAATGAAAATTTATGTTATTGTAAACTTTGTTTTTTTAAAGAGATTTGTTACTATTATATAAGATTAATATATACTTCTACAGCCAATTTTTACATTGAAAGACTGATTATATAAATAAACGTTTATTCTGCAATGTAAACTTCTTTCATATATCATCATCCCCTTCTTTATTTTATGAAATGTCAGAAATGTATTATTATGTAGCATTCCATATCGTAGATATATGTAGATATCCCAGATAGCACAGAGAGTTAAAAAAATTCACTTGTATGTCACAAATTGTGAGTTCATTTTCAGATGCAAAAAGAATTCTTTTACGCTCCATAACATTTTTTCTATTCTTTTTGCTTCTGAAAATGAACTTAGCATTTATGACATACAAATGAATTCTTTTTGAACTCTGTGCTATGTGGAATATCTATACATACGATATTGAATGCTACATCTCATACAGCAAAACAAAAGTCCGAAGGACGTCGAAGGGATATCCACAGGATATAAAATGTCCTTTAGACATCCCTTCGATGTCTCTCGGACTTTTGTGCTGTATGGGATATCTCATAATATCACTCGGACATCCTCTGGATGTCGTCTGCGATATCTGTAGGATATCCCCTAGGCAGATTTTAGGCGGACACTTGTGCATATTTTGTACATCCCACGGATAACTGACATCATCTTGGGATATCTTATGGCTATTGCGATATCCCAAAATGATATCTATGGGATATCTCTCAGATAAAGTGTGCTGTGTGGGATTTGACTGTAAATCGCCGAAAAAAATTATTCATTTTGAATATTACACGGACAGTCACATTTTTATTTAATTTCTTACCATCTTGAGTAAAATATAGTAGATGATGTAGATGTAGATATACATGCAATTTTTAATATTATTATGTATTCATTTATTGGGTCTGTCTTATTCGGTAATTAGGGCATAACTTGTTTCTCAGTTTAATTATTGGTACAAATGACATTATTTAATATTTCATTAAAATTATAATCTACATTTATTAATTACAGATACAGATTGAATATTATTGGCTGTCCCAATCTTTTACCATGGCAGATGGATTACCGACTGCAACTCTGGTTAACTTAACATAATGTAGATGGCAGTTGCTTGGATGGTATGTACAAGCAACGGCATAAATGCCTTCCTTCGGTTATGAGTAACGGTCGGTAACGGCAGATGACACGACTGTGATGTGGACGGAGGCGGCGCGGCGCACACAGGCGAATTCTTACAAATTCAAAACCTAAAATATAAAATTAAAGTGTTTTCGAAATCTAGTTTAATAAATAATGTATTGACTATCAAAGAATCATTTGCAGTTATGAACAAAAATTAACCATTGTTTATAAAAAATGCCATTTTTAATCTGACGAGTTCATATTTTTGCAAAAATTAAAAACTAAGTTATTGTTTGTATTTTAATAACATTAAGAACTTATCGATCAAAATGATAAGAACGTGCTAATAACATAAGCATCGCCAGCGTAAACATAGTATGTATACATACTAATATATTTTTATGTATATATACTATATATTGTTAAAGCTAAATAATAAATAATAATAATATAAAATTTATTAAGAATATTTTTCAATATATCTATTTAATATATATAAGATATATATATATATATATATATATATATATATTTAATATATGATATATGGAAAGTTATTCAAGAAATATGTTTGAGACTGTTTCGACGTTATTAAATCTTTGGTGGCCCTGAAAAGGACCGATTTTTTCTGGTGAAGAGGTCGATAGTGAATAGTCCGTCAGTCAGTAATCAGTCCAGTATCCGTCACGATCGATAACTTGATTGAGTCGATTAGGAATTGAATCAATCAAATTTGCGAGGAAGTCGGGTTGAAACTGAAGTTCTTCCCAGACTTCTTTCGCATGGGCGGCTAACGCTGCTGTCGTCCTCTCCCTTCTTGGTTCCCATCGTTGAACCATTTGTGCCCAAACATTTTCGATCAAATTTAGATCTGGCAAACGAGCAGGCCATTGGATCAAATGAATCTCCGGATGATTCCGAAACCATGCTTGTGTTTCCCGTGATGAATGGACACTAGAATTATCCTTCACTAATCAAATAACTGGCATGTCTTCTGCGGGGTAGATTTCACGTACTGACGGAAGAAATACTTCTTCCAGTATGCGAATGTACTGCGCAGAGTTCATGCGTGTGGGAATGTCCACCAGCTCTCCGATTGTAGTGCCAGAAATCCAGCCCCACATTGCACAGGAAATCCTTCCACTTCTGTGGATAGGCACAACATGATTAGGATTCGACCGTTGATCACGTAATCGCCATACGTGAGGTTGACAGTCGGTACACGATACAAAGACCTTTTCATCGGTCCAGATCGTGGCCTCCCATTTTTCACGGCTTGTCCCCAAGCTGTCCAAAGCAAACGCGACACGTTGCTCCCGATGTTCAGGAGTCAACGAAATTTTGTGAGCTGGACGATAGCAGTGAAGTCCGGCTTCGTTTAGTCGTCGTCTTGCAGTCCTGTCCGATATGTCGACGTCCGCAGTCTGGATGTTTTCTGCAACTGTGCCAAAAGGCCGTTGTTGCATTGAAGCGACGAGATTTTCGTCTTCATCCCGTGTCGTCCGTCGTGATCGGCGATTATGCTTGCGATGATCATGCAATGCATGATCACCGCCTTCAGCATACCGCTGTATCCACGTGCGCACTGTCTTTGTGGAGCATGGAATATCAGCAGTAATATCTGCTACTGATCTTCCAGCTTGCCACTGTCCCACTATGCGACCTCTCACCTCGGGGTACAAATTTTTAAACACGACTTAACGCGCATCTGCAATAAGTCACAAGATAAAACGCATCGCCTCCCGCGAGTTGTATTTATATGATTTGCGGGAAGCGCTGCGGCTCATTTTCAGATTGTGCATTGTTTTTCCGTGAAATCGTAACATTGGACTCGCTAATTAATCGCCAATAGGAATTGAAGAATTTGTTATATGCATTTCATTGGTTCGCATCGACACACCCCGTTGGGTATATAAACGATGCGCGAGTCCAGTGATGTTATAAACAAAACGTCGTCGTCGAGAGAAGACGGAACTCTCCCTGCTTATTTCTTCTTTTCGAGGCTGCGTAAAGGTTGTTCTACATTAGTCGCAAGCGATTGACCACATGCACATTAATCGCAAGTCGCACGAGTCTTATCCCAGCAAACACAAAGTAACAGGTAATATACATGTTAGTTATAATTTCCCACTCATTAATATAAATACAACATAACATACGTGTTATGTAACAATTACATTGTTGAGTGGGAAATTATAACTAACATGTATATTACCTGTTACTTTGTGTTTGCTGGGATTATATCATATAGTTGCCATGATAACAAAGTTCGACGCTCAGGTTATTGCAAATCGCAAAGACGCAAATGTCAAATTTGACCAAACTTTGCGACTGCTGCTTGCGAGCAGTTTACGATCGGAAGTAGTGCAGCTTACGTTCATGCGATTGCTTGCTTGCGTCTAATGTAGAACGACCTTTACTCGCAAACAATGAGGCTGTCATCACTGTATGCGACTAACTCGCATTATCTGCAGTAATATATATTATTTTTCAAGGCCAAAAATCGGTCCTTTTCAGGGCCACCAAAGATTTAATAACGTCGAAACAGTCTCAAACATATTTCTTGAATAACTTTCCATATATCATATATTAAATATATATATATATATATATATATATATATATCTTATATATATTAAATAGATATATTGAAAAATATTCTTAATAAATTTTATATTATTATTATTTATTATTTAGCTTTAACAATATATAGTATATATACATAAAAATATATTAGTATGTATACATACTATGTTTACGCTGGCGATGCTTATGTTATTAGCACGTTCTTATCATTTTGATCGATAAGTTCTTAATGTTATTAAAATACAAACAATAACTTAGTTTTTAATTTTTGCAAAAATATGAACTCGTCAGATTAAAAATGGCATTTTTTATAAACAATGGTTAATTTTTGTTCATAACTGCAAATGATTCTTTGATAGTCAATACATTATTTATTAAACTAGATTTCGAAAACACTTTAATTTTATATTTTAGGTTTTGAATTTGTAAGAATTCGCCTGTGTGCGCCGCGCCGCCTCCGTCCACATCACAGTCGTGTCATCTGCCGTTACCGACCGTTACTCATAACCGAAGGAAGGCATTTATGCCGTTGCTTGTACATACCATCCAAGCAACTGCCATCTACATTATGTTAAGTTAACCAGAGTTGCAGTCGGTAATCCATCTGCCATGGAAAAGGTTGGAACAGCTATTATAAATATTCGTCACCCTGTATGTCTATGAAGATAACGCAGCGATTTATCGGCTGTGTATGTATCAACGGCTTAACGTTTTTTCCGAAAGACGGAGCCCAGCTTTCCATGGCTACTAGAGACCCTATAATAAGAGTCTTGCCATAAGGCGATCTGGGCAAAATCCTGCGAGAGAGAGGGATACATTGGGTGCTTTCCAATTGCTTACACATCTTAACACAAAAGCATTTTCTTGGCTATATATTATCTTGTAAGATTTTTTGGATAATATATAGCCAATAAAATGCTTTTGTGTTAAGATGTGTAAGCAATTGGAAAGCACCCAATGTATCCCTCTCTCTCGCAGGATTTTGCCCAGATCGCCTTATGGCAAGACTCTTATTATAGGATCTCTACATGACTACCATCTCACCGTAGTGACGTCCACCAATCCGCGATCAAAGCCAATATGCTAGCCAATAGGCATGCGTCTCGAGCCACCAATTAGCACTGAGAAGAACTTGAAAATTCGCACAGTTATTCAGTTACGAAAAAAAAGAAACGGGTACGTGGCAATAAACGCTCGCGATTTCAAATCAACAGTATTATTTAGTAGCTAGTAGTGATATTACATTGTTAATTAATAAAGTAGGATATTCCGAATCGAGTGTGATTTTTTTAAGCCGCTACAATACTTGAATCTGCTCCCCCAGATAGCACAATGGATTCCTAACGTATTCCAGAAGTTTTCTTTTTTTTTGAATTGTAATTCCTTAAGAATACATAGGAGTATACTTTAAGAATGTATCAGGAAGTTACATGCACCATAATTGGACTTCCTGACAACTTCTTAGAGTATTCATTTCGAAGTACTCCTCATCAACAGATGTATACTTTATGAATTCAAAAGGAACAATGTTTGAGAACAGAGAAAGAACTTAAAAATATGTACTAAAAACAATGATTACGTTTACACATCACCTTTAATCAGGTCTAATAACATCCGTACTTCTACAGCCACTTTGAAGAATGAAATGGCTGTATTTGGCCAGCTTTAGAACTACGAATGTATTAAACCTGATTAAAAGAGACGTGTAAACGTGTACAACAACATATAATTTCACTAATGTTGTATATAATAATTACGTCTATTTTTTGCCATCTCGATAATTCATTGAATGGTTTTACTCGACGTTTCATTTTTGCAAACTAAAGTTTCAATGCAAATAATGTAAAACGTTAGATTAAATAGGTTAGAAGTAGCAGAAATTTGTATAAATATATTTAATTACGTCCAATCATATATACTTATAATTTATAACTGTGGATTTAGTTTCTTGTTGCGAATATCTCGTCAATATATGACAAATAATGCACACACGTAAATATAACGTAACACTTCACTACGACTCCGCGGATGCCGTATCATTATAATCAGAATTACTTCTACGATTTTCAACTACACGTTTTCAAAATCATGTAATTCTCCTAACAGCACATGTAGATACTGAGAATGTTCGGAGAATATCACAAAAGTATGTTGCGAATATTCTCAGAACATTCGAGATACGTACCACGATATACTGAGTACATGCTGAGAAAGCTCCTATGTCCCACATATTCTGGTTCGTAGTATATACTGCGAATATCTTTCAGTATATTGATAGAACGTTTCCAGTATCCCGAGTGGAAATTTAACCTAGTCGGTAGCCGCAGTCACTAGCTAGCTGATACGTGTTTTATATTATATATTTTATATATTATTTATATTGTAGCCCCCGTCTAGTAAACGTAGCTAGTACTGAGCCATTTAGAAGTCCTAGCCACTAGACAAATATATTTGTCTAGTAATGAGCTAGCCTGGGCTAGATTAAAAATATATATAAAAAAACTAATTTTTACCTATTTATCAATTAATATATTCTTACTATATTTACTCCTGAGCTTTGCTATTTGATAACATATGTATACTATATACATTTTGTTAATTAAAATTTCCACTTACCTCACACGGGATTTGAACCTGCATCGTTGAGCTCCACAGTCCTCGTTCTAGTCCACTACGCTATCGAGTATATTTAATAAGTGCATTTTAAATTCTGCTCTTAATATGTTAAAGAACACTTATGTACGAACTTAAAACTTCAAAAATATACATACAAATAAAATATTCTTAAACTTCATTTTATGTCTAATAAAATATCTATCTATAATCTAATAAAATATTTAGAAAAGAACTAATAAAATATTTAGAAAAGAACTAAAGATTACCTCTAAATTCGTCGATAATTCTTAGAGAACCAACCAAAAACCATGCGATATCAGGCGACAGTCAAGAAAACCGGTACCGGCAATATTGGAAATGACGTAAAATGCGCTACTATCTGCATAAATCGAAGTATATTCTAAGAATATATGGAGAATATACGAAACATAATAATATACTGTAAAAGATATTAAAAGTATATTCTGAGAATATACGAGAATATACGAAAAATAATATACTGTAAAAGATATTATTAGTATATTGTGAGAATATATAAGAAATAATATACTATAAGAGATATTGTAGGGATGTTCTCAGTATATTATGTTCAGTACGTACATTCACAGTATGTGTATAGAATATTCGAATGATATCATGTGCTGTTAGGGTCTCCATTTAGGATATTCCTCACGAATTTTTAGAGTATTCGCGTACTGAATCGTGAAGTATTTATTATCATGAACTTATAATGAATACTTATGTATACTTCTAGATGAATTTGATTGTGAGCAATTCTTAAAGAATTCTCCAGATATTCATCTCTCTATTTCTGTAGGTACTCTTTAAAATGAATTCATTATGAACTTCTATTCACCTTTGTGCTATCTGGGCCGTTATTCGATGTACAGAGAGGGCGCAGCTTATTATTAGAATAAAACATGTTCCAAATTTGTTGCTCTCGAAATATCCAAGTTAGAATTTGTTGCTTGCAATACCAGTTTAATCAATAGCAGAAAACACTCAGCGTGCAAGAATACAGGAGGAATCTATAAGGTTTAAAGGATATGTTCCTAGTTTAAATTTCGTCCTGGAACATTTTCCGAATTTGTTACTCTCGAAAGATCCAAGTTTGGAATTTGCAGTAGATTCTGCCAGCAGATTGCGACAAAAAAAGCGAGCAAATCAATCTGTAGTACGTTCCATTTAAATATCTTCCCAGCAAACACAAAGTAACAGTAATATACATGTTAGTTATAATTTCTCACTCATTAATATAAATACAACATAACATACGTGTTATGTAACAATTACATTGTTGAGTGGGAAATTATAACTAACATGTATATTACTGTTACTTTGTGTTTGCTGGGTTGAAATGATAAGTTTTGCTCGGTTTCTACCGTCAGTCTGTCATTATATATTCTGCTATAAAAATCTGTTGCATTTCTGTTAGCTAGCTCCTGACAGCCTCTATAGCAGATACTACGTAAAAATCTACTCTTTTCAGATTTGGCTATCTAGGAATAAATAAAAAAAATCCATATACACTTTCCAAGCAAATCAACATCGCATACGTACGCGCAGGCGTGTGTGTATATATTAGTGTATGTACAATGCGACTGAGAGTATACGTATTGTACGTACGCCTGGCAAGTGCGCGCGCACGACATCAGGATGCCATAAATATAATCAGCGCGCATGTAGAGTGAAGAAATGGAAGTGGATAGTCCTGAATTAACTGCGATAGAGTGAACAGAGAAAGCGCTCGATCGTAGAAATATTTGAAAAAAAGATTTAACATGTAAAAAGAAAAAAAAAGAAAAAATTCTCATAATTAATGAATATGAGATATTAAGATATCATATTAATATTAGCATATTAATATTTCGTCGAGAACATTGACACAAATGAAAGTTTTATTCTCAGGAAGTGCTCGCGCGTTAAAATTTCGCTGGTCGACATGCTGCTCCGATTCTCGTGATAGACGATGCGTGGAACGCGTCAAGTCGTTTTTATTATTCTTTAAATTGTGCGGGATGTTCGCCAATGAAATTAACAAAGACCGTTTGAAACGTTGCTCCCGACTTTTCTATGGTATTTGCATCTTCTGGATAAGTGTCTACTTTCTGTACGTGTGCTTCCTGTTTTATAATTATCTGACAGTAGATTCTATCACGACAAGGTTGACGGTGGACTTCTTGAAACACTTGATAGGATATATAAGTCTTAGCGTTAACGTCATAGCCGCTTACACTTCGCAGAATCATTTTGGCAAGGTAAAGAAACTGAAAGGTTGATACATTGAGTGAGTAAATTGAGCATCAACATTTTCGTTTCTCATTCTGAACGTTTTTCTTCGATATCCTTCTCGTAGTTCTTCGACCGGCTGGACAGCTATGATTACGAGGTCGCACGAATGAATGAGCAAAGGAGAGACAATTTATGGATACCTTGGAGCGCTGCGTTCTTCATGACGATTATCGTTCTGCTGCTTCTCAACGTGATGGTGAGCGAAACGTCAGTAGGCATTCTCTTCTACGTCGTACTCTCAGACATTTCTACAATGATCATGCACATATATGGCACCCTGGAAAAGTTTCTTATATTGTATTTGATGCTGGAACGCTTCAAACATATTAATAACAAGATCGCGTCAAACGTGACGTGGGACGAGAAGGAACGCGGATCGCGAACCATTACCGTCCCACGTTTGAAAATGCTGTACTCGATGCTTTACGACGCTCAGCAGGCTTTCAATGATATCTACAAGAATTCTCTATTGATATGGTTCGCATCCCTCATGATACACGTTCTCGCAAACATACGCGTCTTCCGGGAGGAAAGGCCGTTGATAGGTTGCGCATTCGTTGGTCCCTCGATTATGCAATTGCTAATTCTGTGCGCGATTTGTCACTACACAGCGGGAGAGGTACGGAATATATGTGAATATATATTCTTTTGTCCGTGAATAACATTTACAATTTTCTTTTTAACCTTAATTTTATTTTATTCGTAACATTCACTCTTTTTCATTAATCTACAACTTTATATCGCAGGCAAACAGAATTCCATGTGTCTTGAGCGAGTACATGAGTTCCCTCGCTAATTCAGGAGAGACGATGGTAATTGTGACCGTCTCGTTCCTCGCAAGAGTCATTCCTCGCTAACTTTAATCTATTTTCTTCTTTCAGACTAAAATTGATATCTTAACTTATTTCCTGCATAATCGTGTGTCTTTCGAAGCGGCTGGATTTTTTACAATTAATTTACCTTTGTTTCATTCGGTAAGTAAGTTAATAATATTCCATTTTATTTAGATTAATGTATGTATGACAGCGCGGAAAATAATTATAAAAATCAGACGAACGAAATGTAACGACTCGTAAACGCTAGAAGGTTAAAATAATAATCGAGACAATATGCATTTTATATTAATAGTTTTAAATTAAAAAAACAATTCATTGCAGTTCTATCATTTCTTATATTTTACTTTCAGATTATTGCGGCAATAACCACTTATTTTATGATATTAATATAATATTATTTCATTAAAATACTTGTTTTGCACACAAGTTTTCTTACACGTGTAAGATTGTTTTGATAAGTAAAATTGGTAAATATACCGATTAGGGGAGCCAACCCCGATGACCTTGACCTTGACATATGTTGTCAAGGTCACCCTCCTGAGTGACCTTCAAGAGGTTTTAGCCGTCACTCGTTGTTCGTTAAAAAGTTATTAACAAAAGAAGTTCAGTAGTTTTGTATGGATTTCCGACTTTTCACACGAAGTAAGGACTTGAATTTGATATATATTACAAAGGTCACTCCCGAGAATAGTTAAAGTTATAGAATAGTTAAAGAAACTATTCTATATATTAACGATTCACTGCTTTAAATGATTTTTCCTCTTGAAGGTCACTCAGAAGGGTGACCTTGACAACATATGTCAAGGTCAAGGTCATCGGGGCTGGCTCCCCTAATCGGTATATTTACCGAAAAATTATTTGACAAATCTGTAACTCAGTTACCGATTAATTGTTCACGCACATTCCATATAAGCGTACGTTCGTGCGACGAATTACAGCTCTCTATCGACTTTTCGACGTTGATGTGACGATTGCGTGAACTGATATGGAACAGAATCGTGATACGTAGCTACGTAACTTTAGCTACGTAAATGTTGCTGGCTTTTTTATTAATTGACATGTCGTAAATGGATTTATAATGTCACGATTCGACGATCATCATTAGCGTGATTATATCAATGCTCTCTGACAATACTGATCTCCATCTACTGTCGCGTTGATTGCATCGAGAGAGTCCGTTGTACGTTAGTCATACGTTGTATCTGCGTTACAGAAATACAATCTAACGTAACATAAAAGAAAAAGAGACTATAAAAACGCCAAGTCAATTATTTGTATCCACGTAAAACTCAATCGTGTAGTATGTCGGCAATTGTTAGAGCGAAGCACACGAATCAGTTGACTTCAAAATATCAGGAAAGATTGGTCTGTTCAAAATATTGGCGTTTGTAATCATGAAAAAGACGACAACGAGGACGCCTTTCCAGAATCTAAGATTCTTGATATTTCTCAACAAAGTGTTGGCTCTGATTTCGTGTAGACTGATGAACGGCCGCTTTAAACGAAGCAACGCCTGGAGTCATTATTATTGTGCATTATGGTTTTTGCTTCATTGTGCATACTCGAGCGTATACTACTACACGTCGTGCACCGCTCTGCCTACTAAAAAAGCTGAGAAGGGTTTCGTACTTTCCATCGTGCGGTTTAGTGCGTACTTTGTCTCGCTGCTGCCTTATCATGCTGTGGCAATCTTGTACGAGCAAGATTTCATTAAGGTAAACAGTACGAATAAATAATAATGCGGATCGAAATAATCAATCGCTGTGTCGTGTTCCGTGATCGTTGTAGTTGTCTGATAAACTCGAGACGTACGACGATAAGGCGACGGAATTGGGACATCCAAGAAAGGACCATCACGTATTTATATGGCTGTATTTCTTGTACACGTTCACCACGATAAGCATAAAAGCGTATTATGCCATAAGCGGCAGCCTCGAGGGTGGAACGAGCGCAATAGTCGTCACGTTGTTCGAGTTCGTCGTTCCCATTGTCATTGGCACTTACAGCGTTTTCTTAACCGGCATATTTCTCGACCTGATACGTCAACGTTTCCGTCATCTGAATGAAGCCATAGTCCCTCGTGTCTCGCAGTTACCAATCACGGGACTACGGGGCGTGATCACGCTCTATGATGTGCGTTATTTGCATAGCGTGCTCCTCGATAGCGCGAAATTGATAGACATGCTCTATGGGATAGGCACTTTGATCGTGTTTGGATCCATACTGTTGGAATTCGTCTCCGTCATATACATGTTCATAACAGGAGTACAGGACAACGCGATGGTAACGATGATGGATTTGCTCTTTCAAGTCATCTACCTATTTGCAATGTATCACTTCACAACCTATGAGGTAAAGACAGCAATGTGTGTTTGCAAAAGTTTGGATTAATATCGAGATAATATATACGTTATTATTCTAGGCGAATCGCGTTGAAGAAGGTGTAGCAAGGTATGGTTTGTCTTTCCAGAACGCGAAATCTCGCTTGGTAAGTTTTCGATTTAATATGCAAGATTGTACGTTAAAATGAGCAGATTATTTAACAAAAGCTATTAATATCAGGACAAAATTGAGATGATGCTGTACTTTTATCATAAGAGATTCTCTTTCACGGCCGCGGAATTCTTCATACTGGATTTAACGATACTTGTTTCGGTAAGCTGAATTTTCTCTTCTCCATCACTACTAACATACAGTTCTATAAATCCTCATTGTTTCAGATTGCTTCCACAGTAGCGACATACATGACTTTAATAATATAAAATTTGCAAGGAGCTGAAAAACTTGTAGAGAAAAAAATAAGTTTGTAAAGAAAACTCTTTATGATCGGAGTATGAATCAAAATTTCATCAAAGATCATGCAAAATGGTACTTTAATGAGGACAGCAAGGATTTTATTCATTATAAACCTTGTAATATAAAGATTCAAATATGAATAACGTACATTATATATATATATATATATATATATATATATATATTTACACAATAGCTCACACGCTTAATTAATTCATTCTTACAGAGATGTACGAGAGAAGTAAAATTATATATATATATTTAACGAATAAGATAATAAAATATCAAAACGTATTAACACCGAGAGCAGTGAATACATCGATACTTCTTTACAATTTGTCCGTTTTACCACATCATATCTGTTTCTGGATTGGTGCGCGCCAGAGGGTTCAAACATAAGCTCTTCAAGACTCGCACAGCTTCATCCCCATCGTCCTTCGCGTACAGAGTCGTCCGTTTCGCGCTTTCTCCTTTAAGCGATCTCCTGCTGAGGGTATCCATCAGTGATCTCGTTCTAATCCCGGAATACCTCTTGGATCTGGCTGTCTTCTTAAAGGAGTTTTTCGAAGACAGTGATCCCACTTTCGTTGCGGTAAACGATGAGCGACGGAAGTGCTTTCTTCTGGACCTCCCGTTAATAGTATCCAGATGCGTCACAGATTTCACGGTCGATCTTCTGTCATTCCGGTCCTTCGAATTAATCGTCGCGTGATCCATTGGACGTGGTGGTTTTCTTTTCGGCTGAGTCCGACGTCGCACGTTCGGGACTACACGAGGACTCCTGTATACAGGTCCTACGGTCTCCACGACTCCGTGGCTGATCCGCAGAGGTTCGAGAAGCTCGTGGTCGTGCCAAGATGCCACAACGGGTAAGCCACAGGCGTTGTGCATACCTACCAACGGTACTCCGATGCTGCGGTGTCCCTTCAAGCCCTCAAAAGCTGATCGATATCTAATGACTGGGCTGGAATCGCGCAAGCTACGTCGGACGTTCTGCTCGTACGCTGAGATTTTTTGACCGACGTGTCCTTCTGTTAATTGCAGCGCATCCGTTTCCTTCGCTTTTGCTTCTTCGCCCCTTGTATCAGCCATCGTCGTTATCGTCCCTGCGGAACCTCCTCGTGAGGATTTCCGCATGCCTCTCGATCCCCTTCCAAAATCGCTCGTGTTGCACCTCTTGCGTGAACTCTTGCGAAAATATTCATCTATGACAGAACCGTCTTGCGACTTCTGATCCTCCATCTGATTAAAATATCGATCGTCCTCGGCGGTTTTGTTTGAATCGATATTGGCACAACAACGGTCGTGCTGACCGTTGCAGAAACGGCAAAGCGATCTTTTGTCAGTGGTTTCCAGTTGCATCGTAGTCTGCGACGCGGTATGGTAGTGCGAGCTATTGATTATAGGTGTTCTCTTCTTTGACGGCACGTAAATGCTCTTTTCAGGCTCGGAAACCAGAGACTCGAATTGCGACTGCGGTGCGGCCGATCGTCTCAATGTGCCAATATTGTGGGCGATCGATGCCTGATAGTCCTTAATGGGGATGCTTCTGACAGTCCCGCCGCCTTGGGGTCTTCTAATTTTGACTAGCTTCGCGTCGTTGCTATTTTTACTGCTGTTACCATTCGCGATTCTCGACGGCGGCGCATTTTGCGTGGTTCTTTTGGAAAGGTCCTGCGGATGACCGTCCATCGCAACGTCAACCGCACGTTCCTCGTACCCTCGTCGAAGGTCGTTTTGTGATAAATTCTCGGGATATTTCGGAGGATTTCGCCATTCCTCGATTATGCTCTTTCCGCTCGGTATTAACACGCCATATTTAGTATCATTACATACGATTTCCTGCATATTCGCGTTCTTTATATCGATTGCTGTCTGTCCTTCACTGCCCTCCAGCCATCTTCATGATTTGGCGCCGAATGTCGTTCCGGTCGTGTGCATTCTGTTCTCGATATCGATACCTGTAATTCAAGCAAATTAATTCAAGCTGACATCTAATAATTTTTAAACTCGGTATACGTAGTAAGGCTGACGAGAAAAAGCAGCTTGGTCTTGAAACAAAGATAATTCCTTACTGAAATCGTGATCGCTTTCGAATGGGCTCAAAGTTTGCGTAGAGGTAAACGTTGACGTTTGTGATTTGTTTTTCCTCTTTCCTCGGGAACAGGCGAGAAATATGCTGAGAAGCGCGACAACTTCGACAAACATGACAGCCAATACAATGATGAGCAAGATTAGCGCTTGATCCTGCGTCCATTTCTCGATATGCTCGAGACAGCCCTGAATACGAAAAAGATAATAGATTACAGAGCACACGTAATAGTTGGTATTACTAAAAAAAAAACAACGAAGCACCATTTGACTAAAATTCGCAATGTGTAATAGTAAAACGTCGCTATCATTACTACCCGCATTTGAATAAATTCATGTAGAGTATGCTGGCTTTATCGTGGACTTTCCGACAAAGCGCGAAAAATCAACAGAATACCGTAGCAGCGAATCGATACTTTTCTAAATTGAAATAACACGATGCATTTCTCGGTAATGTTTGACGCAAAGTTGCATTATGATTGTGCAAAAAGTGAACGCTCTTGATTACAATGAAATTTACGATGCAGTTTTAAATGGACTGTCACATTTGCAGCGGGAACAGTATCCTCGTGCGAATCGTGTATTGACGGTATGTCAATATTTCTATACATAGGCGCGTTTGTGCTGGCTTTTACATTTGTCTCTGTAGATTTCGACATTTGTTTTCGTGCAAGCGAATCTGAAAAAAGTTTCGCGCGTCTGCACGCTGCGACAAAGAGAGTAATAACTTCCTCCCGTGACGCCTACCTCTGTGTGTCGGGCATACTGATGTTCAGCAGGGTTGAGAGCTTGGCAAAGAGTAAGATTGGCCGGTATAGGGTTGAGAAAGGAGTCTGTCTCATTGGTGTTATTCAGGGTGCAACAACTGAAAGGCACTACCAATTCTCTTCGGCCGACTTCCTGCAGCCGCCACCACGACGTGCCATAATTGCTGCTTCCGTTGATGCCGCAACAGGCAAACTGAAATGGAAAACAACGTTTTACTACAGATGTATGTAAATTGTTGTGAATGTTTCGGATTCGGCGCGCCGCGTTTTTTCGGAATAGCGAGTCGCGCGACGTCCTGCGAGACTTGGATTAATCTAAATCAAATTATTAAATCACGATTGAGCGAATTCCGAAGCCTCGTCTAGGATTGCTCCAGACGCCTGATTGCCCAGATCGACCGATCACGCGATTTGGACGTAATATCCATGTATATAAATATATATAAATATATTTAGTATAATAAATCGTAAAAAGGAGAGCGTTTTTACCACTTGCATAAAAGAAGAAGATTTAATAATAATATCACATTATTACACCAGATCTTCTCTCTCTTTCCAACGTTTCAGATTCTTTTAATATGATAAAAAAAAACAAATTCAATTTCAGCTAGAGTATATTTCTCAGAAAATATCTTTCTATTCATCGAATAAAAGATCAATTTTACCGTTGTCTGGGCAAGGTCCAAAGCTGCTGTAAATTGTTCGCGTCCTGGAACGGCGTAGCTGCGTTGTAAAGCTCGTATTAGACGTGCTGGTCTCACATCGATCCCCAATACATGAGGCCAGAAAACGGCGATAATGCACACGGTGCATTCACCAAGTAGCAATAGGATTATCGTCACGAGATACTGTAAAGTGTGAAATTAAAAGATTCTGGTAGGTCTATAATGCGACATTTGGCAATCAATTGCGCAAGTGACGTCAACAATTACGAAAGAATTATTTATGCTGCGTTAAGTATTAATTTAATTTCCTCTAGAGAAAGATAACATTGCGCGCTATTTATTCCCTCAAGTCAACGCACGCGTTCGCTCGAGCGACCACAAGCGGATAATTAGTGTTTTTACGTGGCGCTCGAACGCGCTCTCATTTTATTTACGCGCACGTCTGCATATGAGCAGATCCGTTTCCGGGCAACGACGCGTGACCGAGCGCAAAGTAGGAAATCTCTAATTTTGAATAGGCTCGACGAGCAACTACGTTGTAATGGAAATAAGTGGAACAGGTTCCGATTGATCGATCCATCCGAAATTCGTATGTCGGTATGCCACTGGTACAACAAACAAAAGCTTGAATTTTAACGAACAATTGCTTTTACACGAAAGCAAACATTATGACATACTTTACCGAATTACATTATTAGAATCGTTGGTAAAAACAAATGGCAAACCATTATGTAGAATGTGAAAAACGCACGATGCGTTTCTCGTAAAGAGATTATGGAAAGTGATTCAATACAAAACAAGCTGTTATTTGAATTTAAATTATTGCACGTGACACTTACCGAGATCGTAATGCTGCGATTAAAGAGGCAAGCTGCCCAACAACCGAGGAGTCCGGTGATGGCAATGAGGAATCCTAGTGCAACTATGGCAAAGGCCAGATAATAAAATAATGGCTGATCGGGATGAATGTCGCCGGATCCTAACAGACGTGACAACAAAATTCGTTCATTGTCAGCTAATAATAATCCTCCCAATGACATCAACACAAAGCCTGACATCTGAAAGAGAAACGCGACGATTTGTCTCATGGATTTTTATTGATTTGCAAAAAAGTGCAAAAGAAAAGATGGAAATAATGATCCGTTATGTGTTGTAGTGTATGTATTTAGCATAATGTTCTATACATATATCTATATTCTTAAATGCCGTTGTTAATATTTAATCGAGAAGAATTTGAAATAAATTTTAATCATTTTATCAAAATGTTTGGAATAAACTGAACAATTAATAACTCACCAGAAAAATTATATTCGAGCAACAAACAAAAGCGCGCGATACAGCCAGTCGTCTAGTTTCCATCGTTACGTTCGGCGTGGCCGTTTTAACTAACGATTGCAGTTGAAAAATGATCTTTAGTCATGTAAAATTTCGACAATTACACTGAACGCACCACATAATAATTTACCGTAATAATTTAATTTAACGATTATGTCATCTGACAATTCGTCATGCGTTGGCACTTGATTTTCGAGGCGGTCCCGATCGCGTATGTTCGCTGACTGAAAATCCCCTGTGCGTGGTGGATGAACTCCACGGTGCCGTATGGGGTCCATAGGCGCGCTTGCGTGCCCTCATGCGCGACCGGCTGAACGGAACCGGAAGGAAGTAGAAAGGTGTGGATAAAAAAAAGCAGAAGGGGGAATGAAAAGTTTAAACGCGAGTATTTGCATCGCCGTTCGGTTCGCGTACAATTTCACTCGGTGAAGGTTCACTTGACGCAGACAGAGAGAGAGAGAGAGACGGAGAAATTTTCAATGCCACGTAATCATCCATTTTCGATGCAACTCATTTATTTCATTTATATCGCATTATGTTACGTTATTTCTTATGATTGAAAATATTAACAGTATTGAAATTCACTTATGCATGTTATGTTATTAATTAAAAGTAGTAAGTTTGCGAACCCACGCTAGCCTTTTTACAAAAGGATATATTTTTTCGGGGGGTTTTAGGTTTAATTTATATCGCCGATATTAATTACATAATAATTAGTCGTCACTTTAAAGATTATATAGTCGCGTATGAATCTTTAATAAAAGATTGTGCATTTCTATCACGAATAAAGGTGGAGCCCATGTATCGTGTAACAAGGCAAAAAAAGATATTTTATGCGCATTATTGTAAGTGTGCACGAAGCCTATCTCCTCTTGTCTACATTAATTCAGCCGCCACACCATGCACTTCCCGTTAAATGGGATAGGCACGACCTACGTATACGTACAAAAAATCTGGATACTACTTGTCTATACAACACACAATGTATGTCCTGCAAAAGAAGGGGAATATTCAAAATAATGATAATAAGAGGCATATAAATAAAAATTAGCATGAAATATCTGTCGGGGTGAATCTTTTAATGAAGAAATATATTTTTATTAAATCCAACCTTATATACAAAATGTATTACATATAAATTTAGAAGTCCAATAGATTATTGTGAGATCCACTCGTGCATCCACTGATGGATTCAGTTGTTTCATCTTGCTCTCGTTGAGCCGTATCATTAAACTCGGGTTGCAAATGCAGAATCTAACAACAAATAATCAATATAAAAAAATTTACGTCAACTTTACCGTGAAACTTGACGGAACAAAACGGTAATCTTGATCTTCTCACCTCTATAACGAACTTTTTACGACGCAATTTAAAAACTAGATCTCTGTGCACCGGACAATGGGGCGCCAAACTACTTAGTGCAGGCAATTTCTTCATTTGCAAAACACCATGATAATCTTTAAACAGTGGATCGGTCTCCTCCGGAAAATCCGCAAAGGATTTTAATCGAATTGCTATGTCCGACATGTGTTCGAGTCTCTCGATAACGGTGCTCTGGAATATACGTATCATAAAGCTGATAAAGATGACAGAAATAAATTCTTGAAACTACTTACATGCTCAAAATTGTAGAATGGAACCGTTGTCACGCCAACTGCGTACGAATTTCTCAAGAGTGTTCTGAAACAATAAAAGAATTTGACCAAGTCGTCATTCGACGAGCGATCCCGATCGGAGAGCCACAATCTCGATCCCAGGGAGTGGAGAGCAATCCGCAAAATATTTCTTTCCCTCGGTGTTTCAGAGAGGAAATACTGTCCCTCGTGCAAGGTACGTTGAATGGTACGCAGTAAATCGTAGTAAGCCTTATTTGTGAACATGTGATTCTGGTCTGGCCAATAACATGCGTGCCAATGTTTTATATTCGCAGTTTTTATCAGATCTTCCTGCATCGTGCTAGAGAGATCGTAATAATGGCCAAACCCCCTGGTTTGACCTCCCTCGGGAGATGAGTCCACCATTTTCATGTTCTGATATCGCCAAGCAATTTTCATCTCTTTATCCGTTTTATCCTCTGGCCTTTTATCAGACTCGGCATCATCATTCGTGACTGCTGGCAGTTCCGATACAAGTTGTGCAGTTTCAACGTCGTTCGATGCAACCAGTAGTGGCTGAGATGTAACGATTCCTTCTGCCATAAAGTATTTTAATATGATTTTGGCATGGACATCAAATCTGTCCTCCTCTGTAAATATGTCAGTAAATGTTTTATTATTCATGCGTGTAATCTTTCTATGAAATTTTAATTAAACATGCTTACTAATACATACCAATCAATAATATGGAACCGATAGGTAAACCACCCCCTGTAAAACGAACAAGACACATGAAAAACCTAATTATCACTTCTCCCTTTTCTTCCTCTTATGCCTCTTATTGTGGCTTGTTTTCCTTCTGATACACTTCTAAAAATTCTAGATGCATACGTACCTATTACATTGTCTAGAGATGGTAGTCCTGACGAGATAAGCAATTGTGCATTTCTTAAGGAAGGCTTCGCACCTCGTATTGTCGGTAATTTAGTTTTAACTCTTGCTGTAGCCATTTTTCATGCGAAAACTCAAATCAAATCTTTATTGTCAAGCTAAATGATTTCTTATTTTCTTTTTTTTCCACAGAGTTCAGAATAGTATTCAATTCAATTTCCAAAATACTCCACACAACATTTCTAGTCTCTTTGATTGATCATGTATGATTCTAGGTTAGAACTAGAGAGAGAGAGAGAGAGAGGGCTCTCTCTTTTCTATAATATCATATTTCTATTATAATAATCGTTCTATGAGAAAACCTTAGAAAACATCGCCGTGTCTCCATGCTCGTCAACCATTGTGAAAAAAAGGAAAAAAAATAGTTTGAACCTTCACAGATGGCAGCACGATGAAAGAAATCGATTAGCGTACTACGCGTGACTTCTCAGCTCTCCGCGAGAGTACGCTCGCGTGGCGGCGGCAGCAATTATGGTTCACCATTTGAACGATACATGCACCCGCCTCTACCTACGTACGAGCGGTTCTGTTAATGGTATCGCGAGTTCGCCGAGAGCTGTTCGGAACGGCGATTGTACGCGCTCTCGTTTATCATCCAGCTTATCGCGTGTGAACATTCACGTGACGGACATCGAGCGAGAGCGAGAAAAGAGAATTCGGTTGTGACGACGACGCGTCCGCGTCGCAGCAACGACGAAGCGGACAGTGCGCGCGCGCGTGCGTATGTACGGAGCATGCAGAAAGTGGGGTTATGTAATTGTCCGGTACGATCGGTCGCGTCACGCGTTCGATGACACGTGATTTATCGTGGCGGTCGCGCGGTTTCGGACGAATGTGCAGCGTCAAAACGATCACGCATGACGGACGATGAATGCGCGAGCGTGTGCAGTGAACGCATCGTGCAAAGAACGGGTTTCGCGCGAATTGACCGACGGATCTCGCTCGATCATTTCCGCGCGCGAATAGCGTCGCGAGAACGACCGTAACGGACAGAGATACATTCCGCGCGACTAAAGGCCATTCCAAGTGGTCTCGACATCGAGACGTTCTAGTGGAATAACTATTTGGAAACGCTCGATTTTGAAGCGGCGAATGCGCGCCGTCCGTTTATCGTCCGTCTGACAGGACAGACACGCGTGTTACATGAAAAAAAGAGGAAGACAAGAAAGAGGAAGAGACACATCGGTGAATAATATCAGAATAATAACGAAGAAAAAGAGAGAAGGAGAATCGTGTAGAATGTGCGAGCGCAGAGATCGGACTCGTTTCTGGCGCGCGCTTTAGACTCCAAGTCCGCCGCTTGTAGCGAGTGCGTGCGGGAGGAACTCGCCCGAGCGCTGGAACTACGTTTCTTCATCCCTCTCCCTTTCTGCTACCGTCCCGCCTCCCTCCTTGCCCCCTGTGTTTCGTTACATTCTCTCTTGGTGTTGTTCCCGTTCTCTCTCCCTCGCTCCTCCAAGCGCGCACGCCTGCATCTTCTCTCCCTTCTCTCTCTCTATGTATATTCTCTTTCTCTACAATGTGTTTCCCTCTTATTCTGCCTACCGGCACGGAGATCCTCCCTCTTCCGCACACCGGTGCCGTTTGACGACCTCTCGCTCTCTTTTCTTCTTCTCTTTCTCCGGACAAGCGGCAGCACGCTGCCCTCGCTCAACTACCTGTTGTGACGTCCAATGCGCTCGACGCATCGAGCAAATCCGCCGTAAATATCTAGCGTCGTGCCGGCATTTAGTGCTCAGTGCGTCTTCTTCGGCCGACGACGGTTATCGGACACGGACGGAGAACGTTCGATACGTGTCGCGTGCGTGTGTCGAAAACGTTTTCACGGAACGGCACACTACCTGCATTCAGTAACGGTGAAGGAGGTTTCAATCGTGAAGCCGCGAAAGGCTCGTGTCGCAGACACCGTGGCCCCCACCACGTCGAGAGCAACGCGTGGAAGCGGAGTGGCAGAGAAAGAGGGAGCGCGAGAGTGAAGAGGAAGACGGTGCACGCGTCTACGAGACCGAGAGAGAAGGAACGAACGAGAGAAAGGACTCGAGCGGCGGGCTGTTATCGTCAAGTTAGTCGCGCGCGGCGAACCTTCCGTCCCACCGTCGTCGAATCTTCGTCGCGCGCGCGTTGTCGAGAGTGACAGTCGCGAACTCGTGACCCGAAACGCGGCCGATATCTCGAGCAGCGAGCTCTGGCACGGCGTTGTTACCGGGACTCGAGGTGATACCAGCACAACGTCTTGTGCGAAAGACACGCGGATAAAAATCCGAGCGAGGTAATCTCGCTAATTCGAACTTTGAATCGTCGCGGCTTGATGCTCGAGTGTGAACCTAACTGATCAAGATGTACGCGCGCGAGAATAACAATCGTCGCATCCTCTCGTGATATGTGAGGAAGAAGTAGAGTTCGGTTGAGCAAGCGGCCCGGCAAGTCGTCGACGACGCGCGCATTATCGGATCGCGCGTCACGTGGATCACAGACAAAAGGCGGAACGCGCCGCCACCGCGTTCATTGACGAACCGCGTCGACGCCGCGCACCGGTGGTATCGCGCGCGCTCCGTTCGCATCGAGTAACTTTACGTTACGTGTGTGTAAATCCCGCTGTCCATCTCTGTTGGCCGTTAACGGTCAACGTGCGACCAGCATGCGATCGCGTAATCGCGTCATCTGAAATTCTCCGGACAAGTGTTCAAGCGATCGAGTGAGAAGAAGGACAATCGAGTGACATTCTTAAGATAAGTGCGTAGGAGTTGAAAGAAACAGTGACGTTCATCTTGACCGCGGTCAAAAACACCGATTTCTCCCCGAGCCACCACCACTACTCCCCCCCTCCCCCTTGGTGGGGGTCCCGCGAGCACGTTAGACGCAGCCAGATGCTAACCTGCCGGAAGTCAGGCGCTATCATCGTCACGCCAACGGGGTGGACGCGGAGGATGTACGGCACGCAGACGGCGGCAAGGTCGGTGGTGGACGACGTTGTGGCCGTGTGGCGTGCATCATCGCGCGCTATCATCATCAACCGTGTGAGTGTCGCCCATTGAGTGAGAACTGGCTTATCCTGCGGTGGATTTAGGGGGCTGTATGGAGGCCGGGGGGCTCCTGCCCCGTCAGCCCCCGCAAGGCCCCCCCGGCGTCGGCCCCGGCACGATCTCCGTGTGCACGGGCCCGGGCCCGAACGGGCACGCCGGTAACGTCCTCGGCCAATCCGCGGCCGCGATACACGAACTGAACGCGACTCAGCTAGGCATAGCCGGCCAGCAGCAGCAGCTGCACCTGCAGCATCAACATCAACAACAACAACAACAACAGCAGCAAATGGGCCAGGCACCCGGTATGGGTGAGGTGCTCGCCCCGAAGAGGCAGGCGGTCGTCGACCGTTTGCGTCGTAGAATCGAGAACTATCGACGCAGGCAGACCGACTGCATCCCCAGGTTCGACCAGAGCTTCAATGGACTGTGCGAACAAAATATACAGGACACTCTAGTGCTGAAGCAGCGCTTTCTCGAGAGCAAGGCGAAGCGACAGGCCAAGAAGACGGACAAGAAGCAGAGCGATCCGGTGGGCCTTCCCAACGTTCACATGGTGAGTCCTTGACTGTTTTGTTTTTTAGGCACGTTTGGCGTGCTTGGTGCACGATATAGGTGTGCCTATACCGCTGTGGGAATTCAAACTTGTTACAATGTCGACAGGGATTCTCCTTCCTTCCCTCCTTCCTTCCTTCCTTCCCTCCTTCTCTCTTTCCCTCCTTCCTTCCCGCTGGGTTTCACTTGGTAAAATAAAAGTGCGCACAAATGACTCTTCTCGTGTTTTATGGTGAACGAAAGGTTGACCAACATGTGCCATTTTTCCAAATTTATAAGTTTGGTCTTAAAAATAAAATTTAATTTTTATAGGAAAATACTCGTATTCATTTATTCATTCAGGTGGCGGTATAACTAAAGTGAAAAGAAAGAAACTTGCTAATGCTTGGTTGAAAATCCGATAAAAGAAGCTCGAGAATTTTGTTATCTTTCCATTAATTAACTGCAGCTCGTCGTTGGAGCGAATCGATGAATTTAACGTGCCGCTGCAATCGAGGCGGAACAGGTGGACGCGGGATTTGTTAAGGTCGTAGGTCGTGCCCGCGCATAGTTGCCCGTAGGCGTTCGATTCGAGACGTCCCTGCGTTAACCTTGGCTTTACGTCAATGCAGGGGCGTTCTTACGATCCTCTCCGCGCGTCATTGTCGTCAACGCTCCGCGCAAAATGTTCGCGTAGGACTCTTTGCATGTCGTGCGCGAGTATTGTTGCCAGGAAACGAGTCGAATAATTTCATTGCGATCAACTAGCACATTTCGAATTAAAATTGCACGCGAAGGATCAAAATATGTAGATTGATATAAAGATATGAGTATAGCACATTTCTTTTTATTATATTTTCTACAAAACATACTATAATATATGGCAAAGATTATTACATATTTTCGAGTAACATTACATATCTATACATATAAAATCCCTATTCTGTCTGTCGTTGAATTGATCGGGTACTTCCTGACATGCTAGAAACACCAAATTTCGCATGGTGATAGGGGTTCACCCCCAGGTAATGAGAAAATTCTTGAAATCTTTAATTTCAACAATGATAACGCCTGGCGTTGACAGGCGTTTCCCTAGTCAAAAATATTGGTCAAAAGTTTTGTCAAAAAGTTCGATTCCGAAAAATTTTTCCAATCAATTTACGTGTAATACAGGCAATAATGTTGATAACATCCATTGACATTGTGTCATAGATAATAATGTCGAATCGTAGACAACGGTGATGATTGCTTGGTCAGTGAGTAATTTGTTTCTAGTGAATGCGATAAAGTAAAATTTGACGGAAAAATCCAACTTTTTGGCTGACCCAATAGATGGAAAACTCGCACGTGGTTCGCGTGATACTTGCTGATTTCTCACGACACGTTGCAGTTCATTGAATTAATCGGAAATCGTCTTAAGGCCTAACTTGCGATAATTTGTTGTAAGCGATCGACAAGCCGAGTGTGACGGAACGTCACGTTTTGTTTGCCGTAACGATTACGTTGTCGACACACGAGAGAGAGAGAGCGTGCGATATTAAGTAATACGTAGACGTGAATATCACCGGGGTGCACTTTATAAATGTCGCGTGCGGCGTAAAGATGAACGATAACAACTTCCACGCAGAACGGATGACGTTGGGTCATCGGTGTGTCGTATGTGTAACGTGACGTGTACACGGTCGTCCTACGAATCCCCGTCAGCCGTAAAGGTGATAGGTAACGCACTCGCGTCACACGAAACTGTTACCAAGTTGATATAATTAACTCGTACGAAACGTCCCGCGGTGTGAGGTATATAATATGAAAGAGGGATCTCGGCAACGTCTTATCAATGAACCTGATGCGGAAGTTCAAAACGTAGTAGTAGCCTGCGGAGTACCGTACGTTGCATGCTCGTTTCTTACGGTTATATTAATGAAGGGATTAATAAAAACTTGACGTAACGGAGATATATCGGCTTTTTGGGGTTGCGTGTGAGAGGCGATATCTTCTTTCTTTCTTTTTTTTTTCTTTTGCTGAGTAAGAAATCCAAAGATATTGCACTTTTATCTCTCACCGTACTCTTACCTGGCATCCCAGGCTTTTACGTCTCACCCCTCAACGTTACCAGGCATAACTTTCGTTTTTTCAATTACAAATGCGTTTTCCTCCTCCTTATTGATTTCGTACTGTAATTCTTTTTAATTGAATTAGAGTAAGAATATTTAAGAGAACTTGATCGACCACCAAGTCATTTCGTCGTTCGAACTCGAAACGAAACGAAACGAAGTTGGTTTGGTGGTTGTGCCGCGCCATTCTGATGCTTCGGTCTCGCGATATCGCTCCGATTGATAGTGCGTTATCACACGGCGAACGCGACGTGTATACGAGACGAAGAACGCGAACGGGAGACCGTACGAAACGGGAGAGAATCAATGGGGAAACAGTATCGGATGTGATGTAACAGGATCACCTGATAATCGCAAATGATCTCACCTCCTCGCGGACCAAGGTGCTGCTTTTCTTTCTCCTCTCGTTCCGCCGAGTTAGTTCGCGCACGTGTCCAGGTCGCGATGCGTGCCTCTGCGTTCTGTTCATTCATAATCGCAGCGTAACACCGTCAATGCGTGAACAATGGAACGGCGGATTGCCCGCGATTGCGGGGGAAAGCTATGAGAATCGCGATTTCCGCCGAAAAGACTAAACCGCGATGAACCAGATCCTGAACGCGAGCCGCTCCTTTCGACACTCCCGCTCGACTCGTGTGCCCCCGATTTATCTGTCGAGTTGGAGAACAATCATTCTGTAGAAACGTAGGGTCGATATCTGTTAGCTTCGTACATCGTGAAAGTCTGTGCATTTTTTCTGTGGTACTCACTATAAATTGATTGATGTAAGGAAATGCTTTTTATTAAAAAGTCCTAATCTTTTTTCTTTAATTAACATAATAGAAAAGAGATAGCGCAGTTTCTACAAGCAAGGACATTGCGGATGTGTCATTGTAAGTAAACCATCAAAACAACGTGCATTCTCGATGAAGAAATTTATCAGTTCCGCCTAGATCATTGTTCAATGTACGATATTTCAGAAAAAGTTGTCCTTTTCCAGAACTCGTTTTCTATTTGGGCTCTGTTATTTTCATGAGGTTACAAGAATTTCACCTATCTTATAAATAATACATTGTACTTATCAAAACTCAGAAAACAACCGAGCTTTTACCTGACTTAATAGATGACAAATTTATTCAAGTTGTAAAGTTTGTCTTACTATTTCATGTCGTTTTGTAATATGAAAATGATTACGCTGTTATTTCATGCTCGAGTAATGAGATCGGTTCTTGATTGCGCGTTCACGAGTAGTCGTTTAGCTGCGAATCGTTCTTATTCAAAAGTCAGCCTGCACCTCGTATGACACGTGTCAGACGGGATTGTGGCTGGCGACGCGAAGGATGCTTCCACTCAGGCTAGGATCATGCCAGCGGTTCTCAAATTGGCGATCGCAACGGGAACAGTCGGTCGGTGCGATGCACAGGCACAAGAGAAACTCGAGGTTATTTGTTCGCGTTCATTCTTATCCGACGCTACCTCGGGAGTGACTCACTTGCGAGCGGCGAACGAGACCGGCAAGATCAGTCGCAGTGATGCTCAACTCGAATAGCGAGGCAGTTGTTGTTTTGATCGAGCAACTCGTGTCTAGAAGGTGCTCAACTGACAGCTGATAGTTCCTTGATGCATTTCATTGTAAGGCGTCACTCTATACAATTAACGTTAAAATATTGTTATATGATACGATCAGTTTTCATACTTTTGATCACTTCAGCTGGTATCATTGTATCGTTCTGTAAAATCAATTTTATTCTGATACTTAAAACTTTAAATGCCGAGCTAAGTTTTTATATATATCTTCAATAGTATATGTCATGATTATGTTAAATATTTGATAACTACCGATAATGAAGAAAACAATTTCCCAATGGTTTTTGGATTTAATTTTTGGATATCAAACAAAAATCGAGGTTTTAAAGAATGTTTCGTAATTTTAGTGAAGGATTTTTTTTTAACAAAGCAATTATGATACAAAACGTTGTATTATATTACGCGAGAGTACCGATGTGAACCTGGCACCCGACTTTAACGAAATGAAAATTCTCGATATATTTTGTTTGTACCTGTTTGTACCATCCTTCGTTTCGTTTGTACCTCAACAGTTTAAAAAATATAAGGGATCAAAAAATAGCCGACTAAAAGATATTCGAATTTTAATGCCATTCGAAAGAGAGATTCGTTTGTACCTTCAGGTATCACCTTTTAAATCGTTTGTATCTCAAAGGAACCGGAAGTACAGCAGTTTCAAAATTCCCCAAAGTGTTATTATATACGTAACTTTGTTATTTGTAGAGATATCTGAAAACGGCCAATGGCATTCGAAAGAGCATCGTTTGTACTCGTTTGTACCTCTTTTCAAATCGTAATTGTACCTTAAAGGAACCGGAAGTACAAACTTTTAAAAATTTGAAAAAATACGTCCACGAGGTATCTTCGTCAATTTTTGAGATATCTCTTCTGGTTGCTTTGAGGTATAAACGATGCTCTTTCGAATGCCGTTGGCCGTTTTCAAATATCTCTACAAATAACAAAGTTACGTAATAATACTTTAGGGAATTTTGAAACTGCTGTACTTCCGGTTCCTTTGAGGTACAACCAATTTAAAAGGTGATACCTGAAGGTACAAACGAATCTCTCTTTCGAATGGCATTATTGAAATTCGAATATCTTTTAGTTGGGTGCTGGCTATTTTTTGACCTCTTATATTTTTTAAACTGTTGAGGCAAACGAAACGAAGGATAGTACAAACCATAGAGATATAAGAATAGAGTGCGTGAGCGAGTTGAAAAAGCGATATAACAATAGAAAGAGAAAGCTGCAAAAAGGCCCCTTCTGTCTTTGTCTTTGCGCATGTGCAGATATGGGAAGACTGTGTGCGCGACTGAGAAGGACAGAGGGGCCTACATGCAGCGTTCCTTTTCTATTCCTATATCGTAACCGCTTACGCGTTAGCATATGACTCGCGCACTCTATTCTTATATCTCTATGGTACAAACAGGTACAAACGAGGTACAAACAAAATATGATCGAGAATTTTCATTTCGTTAAAGTCGGGTGCCAGGTTCACACCGGTCGCGAGAGTTGGTTGCAAGTTTTACCGACCAAACGGATAAGTAATTCGTCAGAAAGAGAATTTTTATTTTGGCTAGTCGATGCACGCGCGCGCTTATCCCTTTCCTATCAAGAATGTTTCCCTTCAAGCCGATTGGCAGAACTCAACATTCGTTTCAACATGGTCATTATGCTGGTCCGACAACTCTCATTACGATCCATTAGTCGGACGCCCACCGACAATTTAGGACACCGTACAGGCCTGAGGTACTAGGCATCCCAGTTATACTCATCTCCGTGGTGTCGGTTCAGAATCCGATTTGCCGGATGATATTTCTCCGTTTTGCTCGGATCTGGTGTGACCGCTAAAAGCTAGGCGGACCTAGCCTTTTACACGTAGGTTGGTCTCAAGGATATTTCGCGTCCGGCTCTTAATTTTCCGCGCCGAAGGACACGGGTCCTCTAACCATAATTTCAAGCCACGGCTTTCTTTATTAGCAGATCGATTTATTCCATCCGTAAAATTAATTTTTACGGATCCTCAGGAAAATATGCCGAATTGATTCAGTTGGTCTATAATAGAAAATCCAGATACATCAGGGATATCCATATCCCTTCGCACGCGACTAGATGAATAAGAACCAGAGTACACAGTTACAAGAAGACGAGAAAACTAGGACGTGGGTACAGTTTAATTCAAAAGTACAAAAGTACTGGTCGTTAGAAAGCAAAACTGAATAACTGGATGCCGATACATGCGCGACAGCTCTATGATTTTTTTTTAGTTAACGAAACGCTGTCAGATTCTCGCTGCGGCCGATGAACGCGGCCATGAAACGAAAGGGAAAGATGACGCCGCGAGGGCAAGGGAAAAAAGAAGGAGGTCAGTCAGACTTTTGTCCCACCTACACGAGCGCGTGCGGCCGCGATCGCGAACGCGCCTCCGCCAAATCGGTGTGTGCCGCTCAACCTTGGACGACAAGTTGACGGGACACAATCGACGACAAAAGAAAGAGCCACAAGAGACGCTACGTTTCTCTACATGTGCGATTTGCGTCGTGCATCCGCAAAGCGCGGGAGCACTGCCGATTGACCGGATCGTGCGCACATCAGCGGTTCTCATCTCTCGTCACTTGTGATGACGATGACGAACGAAATTTTGATGGAATGCCATTCATAACCGTGAATTGATAACGATCGAGTGCTTTCACAACAATCACTTGTTCGTCGTTGTAGCTCAACGTTAGGTTCATTAGGTGTAGCATGCAAGTTCAACACGAGAGTTTCAAAGCAAAACTTACGATTCAAAATAATATCTTAGCAGCACGCTGTGTAGATTTGCAATTTAAATTAAAAAAAGGTGTATTATCAATCAGGCAGAAAGATACGAGTGATCGAGCCGCTTGTGATTAGTATACACAAGAATACGCCGAGTACACTTGACCCACATGAGATTAATCTGGTACGTAACGAATATCACGCATCTGACAAATTAAAAGGAATATTTCGAATGATTGGGAGGATTGTTTGCTGGTGTCGCAACAGCTTTATATAGATTTATAAGTCAGTACGTTAAGTTACGAATAATTTCTGCATAATTTACGAATAACTGTCTTGGATTGTCACCCATTACGTAATGGCTCTCGAATACCGCAGAAAAATCGCATGGACTAGTTTTCATGCAACGAGTAAGTTTTGTTGATAGGGGTGATAACAGCTTCGCCTCGATAAAACTACATCGCCATCAGCGATTCGCTGAAGCGTTATCTTTGTGAAATGCAGATTGCCTTGTGTTCGATTCGCAGAATTTCAAGGCTACATCGGCCAACGCGATGTTTGCGCGATAATCGGATATTGTATATGCGTGCGAGCTCGCGAATAGCGTTCAAGGAAGCGCTTCCAGAAGATACAAATTACCATTACCAGAAGACACAAAAGTTCGCCTTGTCGACGAGACGTTGAGAAAACACAAATTATCGCACATCGGTAGATAAAATCCTGCAAGTGGCCGTTTTTGGAATGCTGTCTGTGTTATCAGTGTTATTATGTCTATTATCGCGCCTTTGAAAATTCTCGGCACGAGAGAACGTGCACGGCGAAATCGTACGAACCTCTTGAGAAGCATGTAATTACACTCTACGAGTTGTAGTTCGGCAGCAGCTGCTTTAAGCGCGATAATGACGCTACCATTACCAGAATATCGCGACATTTTATTATCGCTACTTTGAATTCAATTAAATCGCTGGGCTACCAATCCTTCATTCGTTTCGCAGTTTCCAAGTTTGCGTTAAAACGTCGCGAGATAATACGGCATCGAATGCCACATCATCGTTAATTCCCGAGTAGTCGCACGTTATCGCGCGTCCAGGCGAGAGAGACAACGTTCTCGTCGTGATAATTAATGTGAAATATCACTTTGTAACTTAACGTAGTCAGTCGTTCTGTATGCTGCATCGGAGAATATACAAAATATTTTACACGTAATTTTATCTGAATTATCTAATACTTTCACACCGAATTAAGCGCCGATGAAAGCAACTGTCACGTCGAGCGAGACACTTTCGTGGTTTTCTCTTTTTCTCTTGATCGCTTTAACGAAGATAGAAACGCCCCGGTGCATCCCGCGGGATTCGGGAAATGCCGATAGGATGTTACGCGATGAGATATGTAACGGACCCTTCTCGGAACGCCGAGGGCTGGAATTTCGTGGCCGTGTTCCGACCACCCAAGCAGTTCCGCCGAACATGCCGAGCGCGGAACGAGTCGAACGCGATCTTGCCCTGGCTTGATTATGTTTACGAGCAAATCGCGAGCACGGTTGTAATCACATTTACCGCGCAGCCGGTGAATCGCGAGAGCTTTCGTGAGGCGTGCACGTCGGCTATCTGCATCGTTGGCGGAGGCAGTAAAACGAGGGATGATCATCCTTCTCACGTTAAGTCACTCCGTGGATTTACCCAAACACGTCCAGAGACGTTGCACGTAGATCTGCAATCGACATGAGAATTAGAACTCAATCATCTTACGCAAAATTCGCGGTACAATTTCGTCGTTTCGAGATCGAGAAAGAATCGTAACGATGACTTCCATAAGACGAGATTCGAACGAGATCATGAAGTGTCCGGACACGAAGTCTTCCACCGAGATCTTCCTCCAGAACTCTGACCGGAGCGCAAAGACGATGCACAAAAGCCTCGAAATGCATCCGCCGTTCCGAGAATCGTTCGTCTCGTGGGTCATTGGCGAGATCTCGAAAACGAGCGCTTGTACAGTGCGTGCGTTCGTGCATGCGTGGGTTCGGGCCTCTCATTTGTACGTGTGCGAGAGCGTTCGTCTCGGCGATCGTCGCGAGCGAACGGGTTCCTCTCTCTCTCTTTCTCTCTGCTGCTGCGGCTCTGGGTGGCCCTCTCCGGCACATAATAAACATGGGAGCAAACCTCCGCCTGGCGTGGACCTGGTCCCTAAAAATCTTTGCGTCTCTCTCTCTTTACGGGCGCGATGCGCGAAACACGGGCCAGACACGCGTCGATCTGGCGGCACGTTCGAGGCGTCGCGTCGACCGGTCGAACCCATAATAGCCGCCGAGACGTTTGCCTCCTTACGGCTGCACTCCGACAAGACGGAGGGTGTTACATTCCGTACGTATGACGCATACTGCCGAATGGCTTCGGGCGATCCCTTTCCTGCGGCCTTGAATCTTTCCAGAGATCCCGAGATGCTTCCGAGCGTATGTTCGTCGTGTGATCGGCTCTCCCTCGATTTTTGGCCGCTCGGCCTTTAACGATAATATTCTATAATAAGCTTTTTAACTATTCAGCACGAGTAAGGTAATATGCGCGTAGTTCACGATACGTCATAGAAAGATGCGGACACGGGTCGTTTATGATGCATCATTTTGTTGCGACGTTGCTCGTAGTATCGTTGCAGTGCTGGCTCAAGATCGATTCGCCTCATCTACTACCAGGAAAGCATCCGGTACTATAAAGCGCGTCACATTATAAAAATTATATATAGACTGCTGTTTTTATACGAGTCAATCTCGCGTACGAGATACGAACGCAAGTTTTACGAGCTTTAAACGCGGTGTCCATCCGACCCTGTGTGCATTCCAGCGGGTATCTCGTCTCAGCTCTCTGTTCTCTCGCGGACACATGGCTCGCTCTCGAGAGCGGGCGTAATGAGCGACAGGTTTAATCTGGCCAGTCACGTACAAGTTAGATGGCCCGCGTGCGCCCGTGAATACGGTATCTGTGCAGCGCGAAAAGGGACACCGGCTTGCCTCAAAACGCGAATGGGAGATAGCAGACGATCGGTTTGCTCGATCGCCTCTTCCACTTTGATTTAACGTAACGTAAACTCATTGATTTAACCGTATCCGCTGTGGCGATCAAGGAAACACAGGTGTTTGTGTCGTTTATGCACGGTAGTCGAAGCTCTGGACAGGAAAAAAAACGTGCTCGCTTGAGATGCATCCGAAGGCGGCGTGAACGCGCGAGTCTACTCTCCCGAGATCGTACACACGGAAAATAAATGTCCCGCAATAAAAGGACCGCTACGCTGCCGCCGACGTGTAGCGATTTACCGCGCCAGGTGCGGCCGTCGTGGTGTTCTATTGCGCGACTTTCATTACCCGCGTGTCTAGCGCGACGATGCGCGTTTTAATAGCGAAAAAGTGCGAAATCCATCGCGCATCGAGATGACGAAACGTTATGCGCGCGGGATGAAGTTACGGATACGCCAGCGATAATGCAGTCGCCGACCGCGCACTGCCGCACGCACATACGCGTATTAACTCTAATTAGAAATCCTCGACTCGATAATCGTACACTGAAAAAAAAATTTTGTTTAACGATCTAAACACATTTAGTTGTTTGAAGATTTAGTTAATGCAACAACTTTCTAATCAACCGAACTTAACTGTAGTCTATTTAACAAACTGTTCAATGTTAGTTGAAAAAAATGGTTCAACCATTTCATTTAGTTGACGGGACTATCATCATTTGGTTACCTTTAAGAAAAATCAGTTACCAACATCGTTATATTTATTTCGACAGTCTCACGAAGTTAACTAAATGCGTTTATATCAGACATACAAATATTTCATTGTTTTAAATGGGAGAATTTGTTTGAATGGACTGTGTCTTTATTATATGAGATAATGACGTTTTCATAAATTACATATATTCAAGACAACCAAATGTTTTGTTAAGTAAGTATACATTCTGCATTGTATAGAAAAATTCTTAGGTAAGACTGACCCAATCAATTATTACTTGAAGTTTATGATAAGCTTAAATATTTACTTACTTTAACTGAATGTACATTTTGAAAGGTAATATATTTCAGACAATACAACTTAATTGTTTGTTGGAAAATAAGGTTGTTAATATTTTGAGTTAACAAAATTTGGGACTGGTAATGTTAAACGTATTAACAACGTTAAATCAACATTTATTTAGTTAAAGTGAACTACTCAACTTTCCAAAAGTACTAAGTAATTCTGACCATATATAGTGTTTATTTAATTCTAACTCATCTTTAAAATAAAACCAAATTTGTTTGGTTTAACATTGTAATATTCAGTTCTTTGAGAATATATATAGTTAAAGGCTTGAGATCTAATTTACATAGACATAGTTAACTGCCCAGTCAGCATCGACCGATAGATGGCCAGGCCAGGCGTGACGTTCTCGCAAGAAACATTGCGTTATCACCTTACAAATAACCATCCGGAAAACCGTGCACGCGAAAATAATATAAAGTCAATAATAATATAAAGTCGTGGTCGAAACGTTGTGCTTCACTATACATGTGTGTAACCAACTTGGTCGTAATAAATTAAAGACTATATAAAATATAAAGTCATTCGAATCAAATATTTGGTTACCGTATTTTAATAGCTAATTATTCCAAAAAAATGTTAATTCCAATTAACTAAATATTTTTTCTTGTTACCTTTCATTTGATCATAGGAAGTAAACTTTGATATCATGAAATGCCTAAATGGTTAATCGAATAAATTCGTTAGCTTTCGACAATACTTTTTATGTTACATGAATAAATGACTTTTCTGAAGAAACAAATATTTTGTCGAACTAAGACGTCTTCACACTTAATATAACTCGTGAATGGTTTGGACTAGCAAGAACGATAGTTCATTCAATTTAATTTATTACAAAATAAACAAAATATTTCACTTCATTAAAAGGATATTGTGTTGTGTTAAATAAACATAAAGTTCGTCCTACTCTACGTTTTGTCACTCTGACTATATCCTTGGTTAAATGAAAAAATATAACGTTCGCGGTAATATTGATTTATATAGGTTTCAACTATAATGAAGTCGAACGAAAAAACTACATCCTTATTTTAAACATAGATTTTGTTGTTCTTTCATTATTTTTTGTTTGACACACACATCTTTTTGTTATCTCAATTAATGCTATTTTATGAGTCATCAAAACATCAAAACAACAATTTCTCTTCAATTAAATATACTGTAGAATTAAATAAATATTTTGTCTGCAATAACTAAATTTGGTTGGACCAAATTTAAAAATATCGTAACCATTAAACAAAATATTTAGTTCTTATTACATTGACATTTATTTGAACGTATCCGACCGCAGCATTTTGTTAAGTCAAATAATTTTTTTTTTCGTTGAACAATTTTTTTTTTTTTTTTTTTTCCCAGTGTAAAACCGGCGGCAAGCAAAAATTGCATTTGAGCTAACATGCCGCCTGCTGCAGATATTTCTTTAGATATTTAGGTTCGATGACGAACCTGAAACAAAGCTTCGATGCTGAAACGGTTCTAGGAGCTCGAGACTCGATTAGAATTTTATCGAGCTGAAGAGTATCTCGGATTTCGAGGACTAGTCGTGGTAGTCGACGCATACATACATCAAAGAAAAATCGCCTTCAATGAATATTAAATGAGGAAACGCACAAGATGTATATAGGGCACTTTTACACGTGTTCTAATGCGATCTAGTTTGGGGGAAAATGGCCGTTGACCGTACGGTTTCAACCCGCAGTTTAGAAGCCATTGGTTGGGATTTCTCGACATAACAACGCGCGAAGGGAAAAAATAGAATTCACGTGTGTAGATAATGCAGCCTAAAATTCGAATGGCCCAGCGTGAGTCCTTTGTTACTTCGGGCTCGAGTTGGATTCTCCTGATGGAATCGAAAAGTGGTAGAAAGAGTATCGCTATTATATTGTACGGGATACCATCGGAATAATAATGCAATTGTCTAGATCTTGAATCTCTCTCTCTCTCTCTCTCTCTCTCTCTCTCTCTCTCTCATCTTCTCTCTTCCATCGCAGTCACGGATCTTATGTGCAACACTTGTGGAAAAAGATGGGATAGAAAAAAGAATCTCCTCACATACACATGTAATCTCTTTTGAGACTGAATTTATGCACGACTTCGATGCAGTTTGTGCGAAATGTTTCGTAAGTTGATTAGGCAATTATAATAATTGCTATTTCGTAACGTTATTCTGAAAACACAAGGAAACCTAAAGGAAGGAAAGGAGATTTCAAATTTAATTATCAATTAACAAAGTTTTTTCCTTAAATGAAATTGGACACAAATTAAAGCAATTTACTTACCGAATCATTACAGACAGTAGGATCATCGCATTCATCAATTTGTTGTTTCCAAATTCACATACATAATTACAAAGTGCGATGAAACGATTCGGTAATATTAACATATGTGTGTCTGCGTAAAGTTTATTAACCGTCATGAAATTTTAAACGTATCGCTGGTCGAGTTAGACGATCGTACATACGAGGTGAAAATGATCGTCGATCCATGCGCGAATCATGCTCACGTTTACGCTGAGCATTTATCGACAATATTAATAATTTCGCATGCAGATCGAGAAACAGTCATGCACCACGGATTACAAAACTATCGTTTGAATGATAAATAAGAGACTCCCTGTTTCGCTCTACTCTTACATGACTAACACTTTAGAAAATAATTCAGGTATTAATATCGGTTCGTGACACTTCCGTTATAGAACAATCAATTTGTACATATACTAATCTTGTCCGAAAGAAAAACTGATAACTCACTCCCCAACGACTCATTACAGTTTTAAGATAACATGACATGCATATTTCATGTATATCTGGATTTTAAGAATCTGGCACCTGTCTCCTGTTTCTAAATAATCAGGTCACGATCATTCATCAGTGACAACTGTTTTTCCATTTTTGCCACAAGAAGAGAAAAAATCGGGATCGGGCAATGCGTAAAAGTACATATGATAATTCGTTGCGATCTTTAGTTATATTTATTCGCATATATGCATACACACCCTCCTTTTGTCAAGTGGAATCAAACCAGGTTACTCGGCGTAAAATTACAACTCTTATTACTTTGGCACGAAAATGGTTGATAGTTTAATGAATAACCCTTCGGTTTCGTCGTAATATAATCACGGTGCCCGCAGTTTCCTTCCTTTTTTTAAATAATCGACGACTTTGGTAAAAACGGATGTTGTGCAACGTGCGTTGCACATCCGTCGTCTTCAGCGATTCCCCCGCGCTTTTGCGTGACTCGCACGAGAAACTTTCTCCGCTCTTTGTGGACGAGCGGTATAACAAAGATCCGTGCAAAAGGTGCGCCTACGTGCACTGGCTTTATTCAAATATTAATATTTAAGCGTATAATTGTAAAGATACATCTTTAAATAACTATGCAATAACCAAATAATATCGTGAAAGATATATACATTTCGAAAAATGTCCCTCGTGCGTGCATCGTCATTCTACTCGGCTTCCTGGCGCCGAATTCTCTCGCGACGACTAGACGCGTATAGAAGTCGCGTAAACGCATCCGAGCCAGATGCGACTCGTACGTGTCGTCGGATGGTTTACCAATTGCTACAAAATCGCGCGTGGAGATGTGGAACGTGCGAAGGAGGGGAGGTTGCAGAAGAGAGATTCACTGAGGATACGCGTGCGCGTGTGTGGGTGCGTGCGGATGCGTACGTGCGCGGTACATTTCACGCAATGCACTCTCCTGTGCATTTCTCCGTTTCTCTCTGTTGCGTGAGAACATATGGGCTCTCTCTCTCTCTCTCTCTCTCTCTCTCTCTCTCTCTCTCTCTCTCTCTCTCTCTCTCTCTTTTCCTCCCTCCCCTTCTCCCTCGTCTCGAATACACGAATACACGAATATACGCACGTTGCGTACATGTGCCTCTCTCTCTCTCACTCAACGCATTTCCTTCTCTCTTGCTCCTTTTCTTTCTCTTTTATCCTTGTTTTTCCTCGCTCGCGTGCGCGCGCGTGGAAGCGGTGCCACCCGTCCGTCGAGCGCCGCGCTGTTGCCGTCTCGTCGTCTCTTTTCTTCTCGGCGAAGTACCTCGTGTCAGAGCTCCAGCTGAGTGTTCTGCAGCGGTTTTCAACTGCATCTTACGGTAATGCAGGCGGAAGATGAGTTGAATCATGTTCCTGGTGATTTTCGAACAAGCTGTAGATAAAATAATGAATACATTTACTTTTCTTGATTAATCCTCGAAATTGTAAGTGTAATGGTATTTGGATCTGTTTGTTCCGCGCTCTGTTGTGTAGGATAACAGAGGAGCTAGTACACACACCAAAAAAATCAATTAATATAATAATGAGGATAATACCACGATAAAGTAAACGTCTGTTGGCATTTGATTAGGAAATTGTAATTCTTCGGTTTGACTTTGGTGTCAAAGTTCAACTTGTCAAAAACTCTCATTAACTAAGCATTAACTTGACTGCAACATATAATGCTACCCATTATCACATGTCTGATTCATCGATGTGACGTTATATATGGCAATTCGTCGTTTTTTAAGTCAATGGCCGTTTCAGGAATGGCGGATGTTATTAGACGTAAGATTTACTCGATTTACATGTTACGTTGTTTTGCGTTAATGAGACTATCAGAGAATTTCCATATGATCTCCTTCTCTGAACTAATTTCGTGTGTCCGAGTAGTTGTCCATACTTGATTATAAACTCGCAATTCTACCTTCGGTTCACTCGCGAATCATCTGTCCAGCGTGCGTAGAATCGAGATCGATGAAATTATTTCATTAAGTGCCGTCACTTTTCTTACATTGCTGTTTCTCTGCTATATGAACGATTTCGTCAACTTCGTTACTCGACATCTTGCATGATCCATTCACTGATTGCCCAAGTCTGCTCGATTGTCTCTGGAAATCCGTGAGAAAAATGCAGAATAAGACATAAGTCATTGACTAAGAACCGTCTCTCTCGCGATCTTATCTGCGCTTTTTGGCGTTTCTCTTATGCAGTACTCCTAAAGGATACTTTGGCCGTTTGCGATACATTTTAAGACGTATTTCCAAGAATTATTTGTTGGATATGCGTTATATTATATAATATGATGTGATTATGCAACATAACGATAATTTTTCAATTATGATACGCGCCGAATTGAGTCTACTGTTCGATAAATCGCGTATGTCACAGCAACAACGAAAATGATCATTGACCCAGTCCTCGATTTTTACGTGCCTGCTCGCGACGTCGTTTCCTGCGATAGGCGGTCTTAAAGTTGGCAAAACGAGGTTAAACCACCATACAAAAGCCACGCTCATAACCATATGGTGTCTGTGGCAGTGTTTTATGCCCAGGTAGGGTTGGACAGCTTCGTACACGATTCACATGGTAGCAAATGCCGCAGCTTGATTTCGTAGTATCCTGCCGCTGGATAAGGCAGCGTACGAGGGGATGATAGAAGAAAGAAAGCGAGGGTTCACCGTACTGAGGGTGCTGGTTTGGCAGTGATCCTCAAATCGTTGTTTGCTCACTAGCAAATATTGGAAGCAGATATATATCCACATTTCGTCATCAAGAAAGATATCTTATACATTATTAAATAAAATGTCCAATTAATAAAGATCAGTGTAAATTATTCGCGTGAATATACGGCTTTACGATATAGATTTTAATGTTCACGGCAATTGAATATGTAATTGCAACAAACAAAAGGAAAAAGAGAATGAAAAAGAAGTAAGTTGAATAAACACCGGGATATACGTCGCGACGCATTACGAGACGATAAAAATCTGATTCGTTATGTAAAACGTTCCTTGCGCAATTACGAAACCCGTCTATCGATTACGCGAACGCGCCTAATGCATCTGGCACATATTGCTGGGTGACATAAAAGCTTGGCAGTTTCAATTTATGCGCGACCACTCGACATCATATCACAGTGTGGTAATACGCCGAATGCTCAAGATAATTTGTCCGCAAGGTAACTCGAACTCCTGTTACGCTAGACAATTGCGAAAAAATACATTTTGAGAAAAATAAAAATTGATTTCTTCTTTTTTTATCGGCTTCTGCTTTTAAAGTCCGATATTGACGTGTCGTATTAACCATTTTGCAGTTTGTCAAACGACGCTGGCTCTCAAGCGTCATTTAATCAACAACTCGTAAAAGGCCTCAGAGCGCGCATCGCTAGACACTTTTCCGATGCAATGGCGGTTAAAGGGTTAAGCGGTTATCGTATCGTTAGGCACTCTCGAGAGCCCGGAGAGCCGAGCTTGACCCGCCAAGTGTCCCCAACACAACCAGGCAGGTATTTATTGATTCAATGATAGCAGCGCGCCTATAGTTACAGTGTGATGTAACTTTAGGATAGAGTAGAGGGTCGGGGCTGTGTTGCCACTGTGCTAGGAAGAGGGTTGGTTAGGAAGGTTGTGTTGACACTCACACACACACACGCTCTCTCTCTCTCTCTCTCTCTCTCTCTCTCTCTCTCTCTCTCTCTCTCTCTCTCTCTGCTGTAGCAACAAACTGAAGAGAAAGCACCAATGATACATATACGTACATCAAACATTTGTATATTTTTGTTGTGGCAGTGCGTGAGATCGCAAAGTGGCCATTTAGAATTGGGACAACTGAGATTATCACTCTCAATCGTAAACTGTCAATTCTTTCATTGATGAAATGTTTAATCTACATATAAATTGCCAGATATTTTTCATAAAACAGTCGAATTCACCAAGATCCTGCAATATACATGTTAGTGCACGCCTTGTTGATTTCGCTTTGATGTGAAATGGCGAATCGTATTATCCGTTTTATCCATTTGGATAAAGACTACAGAAATTTTGTTTAAAAGCCTGTGTCAAGCGCGAGCTACAGAAATATTGAAACGAGTAACGCGATAGCACATCCTCCCGTGTATCTTTGTGATTTTATCGTGTTACGTAATTCGCACTGTATCGTGTACATGTTATAAATCGTTAAACAAACCGCTCGCGGGCATCCTACTTTAGCAGTCGTTGTACGAACGCTGCTAAATCGTACTCATCGCACGTTCATTCGTGTCATATTGAGACGGAAGCAGCACGAGAACGAAATAATCTTAGCCATTAGAAACGTTTGATAGACGAGGCACATATATTTCATACGAGTGACACATATATTTCATGCCGCCTGTCATATGCGTTTGTTGCTTGCTCATTCGTTTAACTCACGGGAGAATAGCTTGTTAATAAAAAAAAGTCATTATGTAACCGTCGTCTTACGGCTTTGAAATCTATTAGAAAATCGGCTTAATATTATTACATGTAATTATCTTCCATGAATATGTTGTAATTATGCTAAAGTAAGAAGCATCATTCACCATTAAATGAGCGTTATATGTATAATATTATATAATTAAACGTGTCTCTGCAAAACTGCTGAAAGCTCGTCTATCTTGGATATTAAACAAGGTTGGAACACACGATGAAATTCATGGTAGCGTAACCGCGTGTGCTATTGATCCTAAGCATGTTGCAGCTAAACAATATATCAGATTATGGATTAATCATCGATAACGAGTATAGTACCGAAATACTTATCAAGTGTAGTTTGTCGCCTGTTATATAATCCATCGCGCATGATGTTATACATCGGGAATAGGAATCTGGAAACAAGAAACGAAATATTTAAATATTTCATCATGTTTCGAAACGCAAAAAACAAAACCGACGCTTTTCTTTCCGAATGTTAACTTTTAAGCTTTATCTGTTTTTTTTTCTAATGTATTGTTGATTGAAGGAGAAGCAGGAACCGCTCGCGAAATAGAGAAGGCTTGCGGTCTTGCGACGCGTCCGTATCGCCGAGGGAAAATTAGATTTGCCTGTTTAATTTCGTTCTCCAAGCGTGCGTAACTCCGGCACCAAATTGACTTCAGTGCGGTTTATCCGCCGGGATAGATCTCCGAATTCGTGGTTTCTTTGGACAGTAGTGTCACTGAATCAACGCGAGCTTCTCTACGCGATATTCTGATGTGCCAATGCACTAGTAGCTACTGAAACCGACATAATTTAGGCAGATTTAGATTTAAATTTCGAATTTTGATGCCGCAGTTTCCAACGTAGAAAACTGAACGCGCTGAGTTTACGTGGAACATCTCGATTAAGTGTTTATAATTTTGCCTGTTCGCGTAAATCGCGAATATATTGCGACCGGAGTTAAAAAAACATCAAATCACGTGGATCGACTACGTGCGTTGTTTGCTTCAACAAAGAACGGTTGGAAAGTGAAAATATTGAACGGGTTGAGTGTCTGAATACCTCGCGTGCCCTCTTATCCCCTTTAGTGTTTCCACTCTTCCAATTAATTGAAATCAGTCTATAGTGTTAGGGAGATAATATTCAGGTAAATCGAGCTTAATCGACCATCGACGTGCAGCTATGACTATATTTCACGGAAATGGAGCTTCAAATCGCGAATATCTATCGCATAAGCATCGAGACGTATAATATAAATGCATGTTACGTGCATGTGTCAGCTGTATATACACTTCATTGATATCATTTATGCACTTTATTCAGATGAATTTAGTTGAATTACACAGATGAATTTAGGTGAATATATTACACAAAATAGAGAAAGGAAGAGAGGCAGAAAGTTATTACATATGTTATATCTAAATAATTATTGAATTAGCAAGTAATTATTGATTTCATAGCGATACGTACGAGATACTGTGTGACTTGTACTGTAAACGTGTAGCTATCAAAACAAATTCACGCTACTTACGTCACGTAAGTGGGAGATTGTAGTGAAGGATATTGGTGATCGTGGGTTGTCGCGTGGTGGAAAGGGAACGAAGTGAGGACCAGAGAGGGGAAGAAGAAGACCCATGACACGAGGAGTGCGAAGGGATGCTATAGCGGGGTAGGTCGCTCGATACTGACCGCCCCATACATCTACGGATTTTACACACACACACACACACCTTTTTTCTCCTATTGCTTTTACGATTCATTTTCTACCTTCTGAATATTATGATGTCAGTTTCAATATTTTCTTGTCTAGTCTATTTCTATATCGCGTAAAGACGCAAACGTGCGTTGCCGTCAAATTTCAAGTAGTACTAATTATACTATTAAGTCACGCTTACGTCTCTAATGAGGGGAAGGAGGCAACAAACATGTTATTTATATCTCTGTTTTATTTTTCTGTTTCAGGTGAGTTATACTAAGAGATCTCAATATACTTTTGAATTCTGATCGCCAACGTAATATAAGTAACGAACGAGACTGTCACTGCTGATGCATTTAGGTAATTATTTATATACATGTGTAATAATATTTGTCTTGGAATTACACTAAAAAAGTGCTACAATGCTTTTGTTACAATCCAATGATTTGATAATTTGGCAAAGTATTTTTCAATTAATTAAATTTCTTAGTTTTAATTAATTGTTTATTTATTAATATTCTTGATGAACGAGTTTCTTGGCGTTCCACACAGTAAACGACAAAATTTATTATGACAGCATAAAATATGTTGTGTCAGCAAATTTTTGTTTCCGCGTTCGCGAGATGTTAATTATTTTAATATTTTATGAATATTGATTTTAAGTATGATTCGTATAAAACTATGCATAGCTAATAGCAACATGAATGTAGAAAATTAGATTTACCGACTCGTGTTTCTCGCTTTAGCGAGCAAATAGAAAACATTTATACAACATTGCAATTACGAGAAAGAGAGGCAGGATATAAAAACTGATTACACTGCGCGATTAAATAACACGTAAACATACAAAAACATATAAAAACGGAGATTACTAGTTAGATAATATATAGGAAATAATGCATACATTAAATAAGAGTATCAGAGATTTTCCTCGTACATGGAACTATGTAGTTCTACACAAAAAAGAAGCGACAGTCGTAAAAGAATGCGTGGTTCGATAACCAACTTTCAAAAACTTGAAAATTTTAACGTGATCCGTTTGTAGTCCATTATATCGGGATAACAAGTATAACTAGTAGAAGCAGTAAGAAGGGATAAGTGGACTTTTACACAATATGGAACTAAATGGACCTTTACGAGAGATGATCCGCGACAAGTTCGGTTGACAACCACTGGCAAGCAAGAGGCAGCTGAGCGGACAAAGAGCGAACGGTTATTGCAGGACGACAGTGCAGACTCGAAGCCGGCAAGCCGGGCCTCTTCCCCTTCTCCCTATGCTGCTTCACGTTCCGCAAGCTTTCTCTCTTTGTTCCGCCCCTGCCATGTATCCCTTGCATTTAAAACCTATGAACTACCTGCATCTACACTTCCTGACACTCGTCGTATTGGTAAAACTTTCTGGAATTTCGAGATTGAGCTCTGATTCTTTTGGTCATTGTCTTCTAACGTAAATAGAAGACTTGTAAGAATAGCGTGTCTCCCTAATCCGTAGCGAATTTATGGCATCACTTGTATTAAAGAATTGATATATTTTACTTTATTATGAACATATTATAATATTAATTATTAGGTGTATGCAAAAACTTTAGCCATTTTTTGTACTTTTTCGCTTTTTAGCTGCATATACATTATATACAATACAATGCAGTTATCAACAAATTTGGCCTCGTTTTTTTTACGATTTTCTGCCATCTCTCAGATAAATTTCTTTGTGAAAAAAGGTGTTTCGCCACATCTCGAAAGTACTATCTAGTTAATAGTACTGCTTCGATTGGGATAATTGGTAATCCGAAGGCGCCAAGTTGGGTGACACGCCGCGTGCGGAAAAACTTTCCAGCCCAGGGGATCGATTATGTAATTGCGAGTGAAACTGTTTACTTTTTATTTTCCACTTTATCTATTTCGTGTGAACTTTTTCAGTATTCACGATTACGTATCTCGGTTCGTGGGAAGTATAATCACTAAGGGGAGTGTCTTCCTCATCGTTTTCTTAAAAAACTATGCAATATTGTATATATTGAATACTTGCGAAAATACGTGAAACTTTTCATTTTCCTAGAGAAAAAGTTACGTGATCGCTGCCCAGGTCCAAAATGGTTTGCTAAATACGTAAAGTATGTGTAGCTTTTCATTGTTCATCGCGTTCACTATTATTGTCGAACGTTATATTTATCATTCAATCATGACATATGACGTTTTAGAAATTTCGATGCCAAAAACTCTCTCTTTAAAAACGTAAAAAATCGAGAATTTCAAGTTTGGATAATAATACCAGAGCGCTGAAAAAAAAGATTAAACCTTTTGCATACGCCTAATAATTCTTAATACAAAGTTTTGCGTCTCAATGTTGCTAAAAACGTCGCACGGATTTTTCAGTCAATCCAATAGTTCTTAAATCGATCAATTATTTGCATGTTATCACATTATGTTTAAAGTTTCAAGGCCTTTTAGGTTAGGTATAGACTTGGAACTTTAAATTTCGAAACTATAACTTTAGGATGTCTATATGTTGTACCGAAACTTGTTCAAGCCTGTTATTTCCACTTTTGTATTGTTCATTCAGCAGATGAACTTTGGGCATCCGTTGATTTGTAATGGGAAACACTCGTTACAGGAAACGACTCAATAGACATAAAAAATCCAGAATGTTGCTAGGGATGTCTAGAAATTTGGCAGAGACAGTGCCACACCAAATACATAAGTCACTATAATCGGTCGTCGAATCCGTGTCGACGATAGTTTTGCTGAGAGGTGTACCTAAAGTGTAAAACAAACAAAGTTCGGATGTGTTGTTTCTGATGGTGAAGCATGTATCATTCTCATCGTGACCGTGTGACCCATCGTGACTGTCTAGCGAACTATTTTTCTAAATAAGGTGAAAGTGTCGGTTATCCAAATGTGGTGGGATACGAGCGTCAATTTCTCCGAGAAATCGTGAGCGACGTTACGAAGAGATTACTTTAGCCCCTGGTCGTTATCAGCGGGGATCGAACTGTGTGCCTGGCTTTCTCGCACAATGCGACACTTGGTCAGAAAGGTGAAGTTAATTCCTATCTTCTCTAATCGCGAAATTCATTAAAGTCAACTACAGACTGGTTTAAAATAACATTATTGAAAAGCGAAATTTTATGTCGGAATAGTGTCAATGATAGAGTAATGAAAAAATCTGTCAGATGATCTGTATTTTGCGAACGTTTACCGCAAAGTGAGAAAAGCAAGTAATGAGGGTAACTGAGCACAATTTCAAATTTCATGTCGCTATCATCCATCGCCTCATTAAAGATTCATATTGTTTTCTCTCTCTCTCTCTCTCTATTTCTTTTTCATCCGATCCTTCCTGTTCCTTTCTTCTTACAACAAAGTACAGTCCTTTCGTTTAATTCAGGGTCGATTGATGAAAACGCAATCCAAGACGAGCTCAAATTAGGTATCCATCGATATTTCTCCTCCTCCGTTTAGCATTTCTGTAGTTTTTGTCTTCATCGTAAACGCCCTTAAACGTACCTTCTCCCGTTCACTCTCGTTTCCATCTTTTCGCCTTTTTGTCCATGGACCACAAAATCATCCCAGTGTACGCAGGGACGTTGAAATTTAGCGAAGGATCGATCTTGGCACATGTCTCCGCAAATTTTACTCGTTCTTCGACTTGATTTTTCTGTAAAGCATCGCTTTTCCGTGGAACGGCGTTTCGTAAAATGGTCGGATGGTTCATAAAATGAAGCGTACTTACAGATATTCATGCAGCACACACAACATACGTATACATTTATACACGTTCCAGCGAGCTGGTCGACGTCAACCGCATTCCGCTGTTCGCGACGAGCGATACCCGAGCGAGCGCGTCGGAGTAGGTGCGCTAACCTGAGAGAGAAACACTTTGCTTTACTTGGACTCGTGCACAGAACCCGCCTCGGGGTGATTCCAGTCGCTGGGTACACGAGAGATAGTACGCACCCGACGGTGAACGCAGATAAGCGAGGCGCATTAAACTCACAGTGGTCCGTAATAATAGATTGCGCCCGGCCCCGGCGATGGCGAGCCGAGCTGCTCCTAGAGCCTCCGCATGTGCTCGTGCCGCATAGAATGCACTTTTGACTATCGTAACTAGCGCGCGAAACCTCGCGATGCGAATTTGAGTCTCGAACAGAAACCGAAATGCGAGAGTCGATCAGACTCTATTGGCCGGGAACGAGTATTCCAACGTCGAATTGTACGTTACAATTTGTAACTTGGAAGGTAACTCGTTTGCCTCTTTATTTCGCCTCTTTATCCGGTGAAATGGTGAAAAACAATCGTGAATCTGATATTTATTTGATATTTATTTTACAAAGTTTAGTAAATCTGCTGTTGTTTAGAACATCATCATATTTCGAAGAATTTTGCGGGGAGATTACTGTTGAACCCGCGGGAACGCGGAACAAACTGTACCGTCCTACGTCGAGCATTGCACAGTTAAGTCCGTCAGTTCTCTCGAGAACAGACAGGTATCAGGAACTGTCGGACAACAGGTTCTCGCGGCCGCGTGCACGAGCGGCACATAATGAATGCAGATACTCTCGGCCCGGTGATAACGAGAGGCATTGAATTAAATAAAGGTCCGACGGTTTTTTGCGACCGGCGCAAGGAGGGGTGACGGAGGGAGCGCGCACGCGCGCGTATGCGCCGGTACGACCTCTCGTAGCGAAGAAACTCGACTTTTTCGCCAATTACCGTGACAGTGACACAGTTCGGGCAAACGAGTTTTCCAGGTTGCTTTAATCGAGAGGGAACGCTTGCCGTGCGGCTGCGTTCAATCAGTTCCCCACTTGTTACCCCTCGCGATCGCGCGGCAAGCGCGCGTGCGGTGCATCGTGATTCCGCGTTCTTACGCGGGCTCTGGACGTATCGCTGCATCGCGATGGTGTCAATCATTCTAGTAAAATCATTCTAGTATTCGAGTAAAAGGTGCCACAAACGTTTATTTGTACGATTAAGATTTGAGGAAGCGCGAAAGAAAATTGTTATTACCTTCCTCGTTGTTTCAGGACCGCGACAGATGGGACGCGAGATGACACGTGATTTCATCCCTTTAATTGTTCACGATTCTATTGATGAAAGGACGACTTGATTTGATTCGTCCTTTCGCACGAGCCATTGATTTAGAATTTCTATCCAACTATTATCTATTAATGATCTTGTTCTGGCTTTTCTCGCTTAACTGTTATCGTTATTAATGCAATTAGATTGGACATACTGGGCGTTGCGCGCGAGCAACAATTAACCCAAATTATTTTAAATTATATTGATTGAATTACACGGGACCGATCGCGGGCAAAACTCTTTAGTTTAATTGTGCGTGTTATGTCTCGAAGTCAAAGGTTTGCTTTGGTGCGTCCAAAGCGAGGAGCATCCTCGAGCTCGCTCCGTCTTGGTAATGCCGACTGATTTGACGACACGATGAACGTGTCGAACGTGTCGATGCAACGGCGACATCACGATCACGGGCTTATCATTTTTCCTGCTGAATTGCTTTGTCGCCACCATCATCGTCATCGTCGTCTTCATCGTCTTCATCGTGACGCGTACGTACCGCGCGTGCGGCGTTGCGACATTAATTAGCCGAGCGGAGCGAAGACAACTGGTCGGCAAGGTCGCACCGCTTGCTCGCCCGTTGGTGCTCTGGACCCTCTTCGACGACAGCTGACAGCCGACGTGCGCGATCCGGGTAGTATACGCCTCTTGGTATTAATCGCACTACGAACGTTTCCTGCGTACAGCGGTGCTCAAATCGTCACGGCGGTGATGATGACGACGACGACGACGGATTGCACGTCTGGTCAATGCGACGTTCAAACACCCGGTGTAACCTCATGTAGGATAAGGAACGTTACGGACGCATCCGCGAAGACGGTTTTCATCGGTCACTCGCTCGCGATTGGTATATCAACTTTTCTACTTGCGTTTCCGTTTCACAGTATAGGATTACGTAATTAATCGGGATTAGCATAAAGTTGTTAATTATTTTCATAAAGGAATTGTGAAAGAAATTGAATTCTGCGTTAAATTTTACACGTTGAATTACAAATCTTGTTGTACTTGTGTCAAAATGAAGAACGCGGCTTTGCCGTGTAACGGCATGCTCTTGGGAAAAATCGCCAAGGTATCGAGCTCAATATACGTAGACGTAGGAGATTAGAAACTGACATTTTCTACTCTGCGGAGTGTGTAACAGGTAATTAACTCTCGCACCAAGTGTTCGCGAGGAGGGAAATCCACGATGCGATCGGAGAGAGGGAAAGAGAGCGACGCGGAGGGAGATAGAGGAAAAGAGAGACAGAAAGACAGAGAGAGAACGGAACATTATTAAGTGAATTACACGTTGAGCAGGTAACACTGTATCCTATCGCAAGCGAGTTCGCGCATCCCGATGTACGGCTACGCGTACCGCGCGTAACGCGAAACTACTATTATCCCAAAAAAGGGATTCTTCTGTTTCAAGAGCCTGCAAAAGAGCTACGGCTGCGTTCGCACTTGCCGACCAAGGACTCGGAGCTTATCGAGAGTACTGGTGCCGGCAGAACGAATTCGTGCTTTCGACATGTTTCTCAAAATTGTTTCTCGCATATTTGTCTACGAAGACAAATGACGTACTGTCGAAAGCGAAGCAAGAGGAAAAGCGAATTTCTTTGAACGTGTGTTCCACGTGTTCCAAGACAATGCACAAGAATCTCAAGAATTTCCTTAAGACTTGTTACGCTTTCTCTTAAAATGACAAATAGAGCTATTAGGAAGACATTGATAAAGAAAAATGAAAGATGGGATGTGTATAATGAACGTAAGCTCTCGATGGAGAAGATTTCAAGTGCGATCAATGAAAAAACTGGGTCAGGAGGAGGTGCCGAAAGTTCCTGCCAAACCTGTTATGCAATTCACGCATTAAAATATCAAATATGTTTTATTCATGTCGCTCACCAGGTTGCGATCAAAGTTATATAAAGCCCGAAGTTGAAGGCTACGGAAGGAGGAATATCACATTATACAATATTTTTAAGATGTATGCATATGTATGTGTGTGAGCATATAGATCGTATCTCTTTTACTTGGACTAATTTTTGTATAAGATGCAGATATAAAAATCAAAGAAAAAACGAAATCATGCAATGTTAATCGCCGTTGATAGATACAAAAATGCGGAGGCTCGCCACGAATGCTTTTAGCGTCCGATACGGTACCAAGCTACGGGTTCGAATCGTATCCCTGACGTTCTTCCTGCTTGAAAGGGGCACGCAGGATTTGCTATGCGCGGGAAGGGTCGATGGCGCGCGCGTTGCGCCCAAGATGGAACGGAAGGGGAGAGACCGACGCGACGCAAGGGATGAGAGTCGGCGGGCCGACCGACCAGGAGAAAGATACGAAACAGCTGTGCCAGTTCTATAGAGACAAGTCTTAGTATACCGACCCATACGGACACGCCATGTAATACCGTGCCAGAGTTATGCACCCTTCATGAGCAGGGGCGCTCATCCCGCCGTGTACACATCGAATGAGTTGTCACCGTTGTTGTTTCGGTGCATTAATCGGCATTCAGTGGCGATATACACGGTGAAGACCTCGATCACGTTCCGCAAAATCGCGAAACTCGTGAAAACAGGAATACATAAAGAGATTAATGTTACGTGAGAAGTAACGTGTAACACCATGCTATTAATACGCTGAAGTAGTTTAGTAATCATCTTTATGTCTAAGATAGAACTCAATATCCGTGAATATTCGGAGAAAGTATGTAGAGTCTTTGGCCGCGCCTTTCTATCCGTCATTTCTGAAATATAATTGGTATTTTCTTGAAATATATAATTGGCTTTCCGCGAGATACACAACAACGCACGCGATAGCGATCGAACGATAGTCACGAACGGCGCATTCCCGTCTCTCCTTTGCATCAAACTGTTACTCCCAAACTGTTAATGCTCCCAACACGAGCGCTTTTTTCCGTGGGTGCGTTTGGATCGAGAGTTACATCGTCGCGATTTCTTTAAAGTTCTTTGGACTAACTTTCGCGGTGACTATCGCCGTTCTAATATTAACTCGACTGAATAATACCGTAGTTTAACCGCCCGTGCAAGAACGGTTACTATGAAGGAGTGCGAAAGAGGAACGAGGAATAACGAGTGCTGTTGCGCCATATAGTGCGTCGCTCTCTATTTCGGGAACGATAGCATCGGTGGGAAAGCATCGAACTTTGAACCTTGCTCTCGATGATAAATACGTTGCACGTGGCAACGTTCCGTGGCGATTGTACTTCGTCGCGGAAATCGGTGTTTCCAAGTTTTCGTACCTTTCACATAAAAAACAAATAGCTAAAGAATTGGAACGTGTGTTAATAATTATTTACCGTTAGTTAGACGAACGGCCGCGGAAATGGAGCGAAACCTACTCATCCATTTATTCGAGATTTCTCTGCGTGTATTCGCGTGCAATCGATCTTCAGTTCCATTCCTTACTTTCGCATTCTTGTGTCTTGTATTTCCTTTCCATGTGTAGCATAGAAGACGACTACTTGGTCGTGTTACGAGGACAAAGAGTTCCGTGAACGATCGGAGCGATAGAGTCCCGATAAATACCATCTTCTGCCTTGGTATTCCCGCGTCTTATCGGGTGTGGCCGATAACTAGGATTCGAGCACTCCTTTCTATCCTCTCGGTGGCATTAACCTTGCCGATCCTCTCGTGCGTCCCGTCGCTCTGCGGATATCTGCGTGGCCGCGAGTTAACACTGGCAGGTACTCGGCAATCGCCGCGATAATGGCTGAAGTTCTACGCGACCGTTAGGTATGGCGAGTTGGGTTCCTACCCAAGGATATGCGCGTACGGTGCAAGTACTCCGTACTACGCTCTCGCAGAGAAATGGTGTAGCAGTTCTTCCGCGGCGTGATTTTCACAAACAAAATATTGTAGATGACGTAGAAACTTAACGATAAGGTTGGATTCTGAGTACGGAATGATATTCTCCGGTGCAAATACCGTTACCAGTATTCGAAACAAAATTTGTCTAGCAGGTACCTTTCTGTGAATCTCTTCAAAAGAAGAGTCGTAAACTGTGGAAATTTTGGCACGTATACCTACGACCGACCCTTCGTGTTTTGGCAGATTTGAAGTTCTGCAACCAATTTCATTTTCTCACATGTGCCCAATAGCTCTCGAAACGTAAAATTTGTCCAATGTATTTTTAAATGTCCCATAATCAGGACTCGAATATATTCGTGTATTCGTCCTTTGAATTATTTCACCAATTCTTGCCTTTGCAATATAATGGGTATATAAACCTACATAGAGCGGGTCATAAGCTCTGACATTAATATTTTTGTATATAGCCATAGTATTGTTGCTACGTAGTCATTTCTGTTTGAATTATGTTCCTATGACTTTTGTCCAAGTATACGAATAATTTAAATTGTCAATGGTGATCTGATCCCAAATACGTTACTGCTTTGCGACACGTGTTTTTCAACAGCAATTGTACAGCAGTTTTTGAAATAAAAACAAGTAAAATTAAATTACATCACACTTTCTCTCCTTCTCTCTCCCTCTCGTAACCATCTGCCGGTTTCTAACTATTCTATGCTACGCATTCGAGGGTCATGGAGGTACAGGGGGGAAAAAATTGTTGAACATTTCCTAGTCAATTGTCAGTGGCGACGAGGATGCGGATAGATTCGCTGTTGTCAATGTGGCTCATTGGTCTTAGCTGGTAGAGATGCTGCAGAGTATGGCGCGTCACAGGTTGTTGATCCTTTCTTCTCGCTTCTCCTTCTCTCCTTCATCTCGTCCTCTCTTCCACGTTAGGACGCGTCCTCCTCTCTGGTTCCATAACCCGTCCGCAGGGTGTGCGCGGCTTTACAAGATTATTACTCACGGATGACAGGTAAAAGGCACGATCTGGCCCGAGCACTGAGACCGAGTGGGTGTGGTGGCTTCTCTCGATCATGCACGTACGTGCACGGAGACGATTTTATTTCGCAACCGCTGTCGCTGATCGCGAAAGAAATGGTCCATCCTGCTGCTATGCGCGCATCGTCACGATCTCTCGCTGTCGAGACTGACACAGCGATCACGTTCAAAGATCACGGTGTTGCTTACGGTGTTGTTAAGATAGTGTACATGTTGTCTTGAAGAACCTTGATTAATTTTAAGGTGTGTTGCAGTCGAAAAAGATATTAGCTTTTGTTATATTGACATATATTAGTTGTGCAAATTAGTTCGGTGCTTTCTTTTTAACAAATTTGTTTTTTCTTCTTTTTTCGAGAGGAGATTTTCCAGCTGCCCGACAGATGGAGAAAGTATTAGAAACTGATGCCAGATATTGCGAAGATTGACATGTTTATTATTTCTTTGTAATAAAGGCTCAATTCCTTAAAAAACAAGAAAGCACCAAATTAATTTGTGCACCTAATAGATAATGGTATTCCTCTACCATATCAGCCATAAGCATATGAGAATATGTTGTAGACCTAGTGCAATCGTCTCTTTTTCGGAAACGTGGTAATCTCACAAGGCGATACGTTTCGTGTAGAGATGCGATTACTCGCACTCGTCGTGATCGGTTCACGAGTATCATCCTCGGAATCAACGGCAAAATCACAGCGACCGGTCGAAGCGCCAAGGTCGTGGACTTTGAAGGTTGAAGAGAAACTGGAAGGTGAGGAACTCACGGGGAATGGCGTGAGAGGAAAGGAATAACCCGACGAAAGAAAGAGATAGTAGCTGAGAGTGCCTCTCTTGCTTGGAATGGATGATAATTGCGCCTTGCACTTCGTCCATTCTATATGACCGATCCCGAATATTTAACAAACATGGCCTTCTCATCTCTGACTTGAAGGGGTGCGAAACTACGTTCTTTCGCTTCCTAACCGCGCGAGCGTCAAGTTTCTCGAATGCATACTCGTCCACCGTGTAATAGCACGGACCCGATCATTGAGGACCAGTCGATAAATACGTTCCTTACCGCGTTTTGTCCTCACGATGCCGCCACGAATCCCATCGCGACGACGTTGCCGAGCGCGAAAATCGCGTGTAACTTTAACAACCTTTTATTTAACCGTGAGGCACATATCGACTAAATACGACTCTTGACGCACTCAACGTCCTTGCATTTATATAGTCAGGCTCTAAACAATTCACGAAGAATTATACATTATTCCGGAATTAAACATTGTGGATAAAAATTCGATCTCGGATTCTCTAAAGTAGACTTTCTAAAGTGGACTCTATAGCGTATGATTAAATAGTAAAGATCGCAGCTTTGCAAGGCATTGTTCTCCTTTATTGATATATCGATTCAAATATTGAATGAGACTAGGTTAGAGATTATAGGACATTCTCTCTCTCTCTCTCTCTCTCTCTCTCTCTCTCTCTCTCTCTCTCTCTCTCCCCCCCCCCTCTGTTATCTCTATGAGTAATATACTACAAGTATCTGTCGGTGAAGGCGATGGAGTTTCAACGGATTACCCACGCAAGCAGTTACTATGGCAAAACTATACGCGATAATGTTTGAAAAACAAATAACACGACGGCAAAGGAAAACTACCACGGATAATCGCATGCAAGAGAAAGAGTTTTCCTATTTTGATATCTAAGTTTAACAAGATAATAATGCACGTTGGGTAGGTGTGTGTGTGTGTGTGTGCGTGCGTGCGTGCGTGCGTGCGCGTGTGTGTGTGTGCGCGCGCGCGCGTGTGTGTGTGTGTGTGTTGGGTTGACCGGGAAACTCGCGCCGATGCTTCTAACAAAACTTGTATTAATTTTTAATACAAAGTTGTGAATTTGACTTTCGCTAAAGGAATCTCGGCACGAACTTTCCGTGTATTATATGTACTTATATGTGCTTTCCTCCACTCCTCTCTTTTCGTCTTCCCCTGTTAACTATGCTGTCATTCTTTTGTTACTGTTGCCATTACTGTTTGCAAGTATACGTGTATCTTTCAAATCTTATCTTAGCATACATATCTTATTAATATTATTTTTTTTCGCATCGCGCATCGCGCCAGCTCGAAAAAAAACGGAATAATACGTTAAATGAAAAATTAAAGAAACATTCCAATTAACCGAGAAACGCGCGCATAACGTGCCGAACATAAGGATGGCTCTGACATAAAGCTGTCAGTGGCGCCCGCGACCAAGAGTAGGAATAATGATAATGGTAATCCGTGGCAAGGCGAGAGAGTAAGTGCGGCAACCTCTGGTCCCCATCCCTCGCGCGCCGATCGCTCCCGCCACTCGTACGACTCTCCCACCCTCGCAAGCGTTGTTCCCTCGCGTCGTGATTTTCTCCTGACCCCCCTTGAGCTGAATCACTATTGCCTCCCCCACCATGGATTCGGTCAGCATGATGCCGCGCGCACGATTCAACCTGTTTTCCTCCCCACCGCGCGTGCCCCACGACAGAACACTTCCGCCCCTCTTGTTGCTTCTCGGTATCCCCACTCGAACCCAGTTTCCGGACCCCTCCGTTCCGGAATATGGCTCGCGCATGCGTCTGCCGCGTGCGTGCGTGCATGCGTGCCCGCGAGCGAGCGCACCCGTGTGCGCGCGTGTTCGTGTAACAATAATAAGAAGAGAGCAACTCTATGAGGAACCAACGGCCTCCGACCCGTTCACCCTATGCTAGGTGGAGCCGGCCTGATACTGTACCCTCGACGACTCTCAACCTGCAGCGTACTGCAGCTGCCTCGAAATGATGCAAGCGCGAGGCGTTATATTATGTTAGTTGCGCTGGATTAATACACGTTTCTCTTTCGATAATAATATCGCAATTGTTTCGGCAAAAGTATTATATTTTTCCAACATGTCACATTGTTGTGACGTGTCTGGCGCATCATTCTTTTTTCTACTATTTAAAATGCACTTTTCAATAAGCAGTAATATAGGAGCAGTAATACAGCATGTAGTACGTCAGTAATATTTAAAATTACTTTATTGATAAGTACATGCGAAAACATGACAATTGCTTAAAAGTCATGCAAGTCTTGACGAACGAAATATTTGTACTACGTATTAGAGTGCTGCATTAACGAAGAATGGCAAAGATTTTGAAACACTTTTCAAAACAGAGATTTATAAGTATTTCTTCAACATTTTTGTTAACATTTCTAAACAAATTAAGTGGACTTGTTAGGCCATTTGAAGATCATATCCATATAACTGGTTTATACAGATCTTATCGTACGTTGGTGTGAACGATTGTACGACGTTTCTGTTATCGAGGTCAATCACGCTTCCTCTTCCCAGGGCAAATCTTGGCGAGAAATTCCGACCCCAAGTAATCTCAAGCTGAAAACACTTCTTCTTGAGGTTGAGCTCCACTGCGGGTGTGACCGTGAACGAAGAGGCAGGAAAGCAAGACAGCGTTGTGGAGCAGTATCTCTGTCCTCGCCCTCCACCTCCTCTCACGTGGAACGATGTGTCTCCCTTCTCTCAGTTAATCCCCACCCCCGATGAGGCAAAGTGGACACTCGTCGAAGCGGCGGTCGTGGTGGTGGGAGCTCGGATCGGGTGAGGGAAGTTGGGGGCCACGATAGCGTTGTCGCGCGCGCACGACGGAGGAGAAGGCGAGGGTATAGTGAGGTAGGATGAGGTAGGGTTAGGCTGGTTTAGGTTTAGGTTAGAGACGTGTCCTCCCAAGAGGGGGAGCACGGAACTCGTTCGTGGCCAATGCAAGGGGGAAGGGCAACAGGGTTGGTGGAGTAACCGGAGGGGGACGGGGGAGGGCAGGTCACTCCGGAGATCGCCGAGAGATGACACCACCGCGCCCACACGATGCAATATAGCGGCGGTTGCGCTCTCCTGCAGGTGTAACGTACCGCGCGCTGCATGCCGCTACCGCACCCGTCTGTTTTCCTCCCTCGCTGGTTGGTCTTCTCGCGACTTGTCTCCCTCCGGCCCCTTCCTTTCCGTTGCTCCTTCTCTTTCGCTCTTCGTGTGCTCGCCAATGTTCCTCCTGCATTCCGCTACGAGTACGCTACCTCGGTTACCGAGCTGCGCTCACTAGAGATCTTGCGCGCGGCCTTCTGCTCGTGCACTAGGAGCGTACGGAATACGGTCCTAACGATTATGCGGTATCGTCCTGCTGCCGCTACGGTTGCTTCTCTCGCCAACAGCGCAAAGCCGTCCTCCATTCCTCCAACGTTGTCGTTTCTCCACCTTTCCTCGCTCGACCGATCGTCTCTCCTCGTCCTCTCTCTCTTGCGCGTATTAGCTTACAGCTAGCCGATTGCCGCCACCGACTGCACGCGAATCTGTCGCGTCGTGGCAAGTAGACGCCGCATTCATAATCGCGGATTGCAATTTGCAATGAGGTTTTCGATGGCTACGTAATATTAATAAGATCAGTTTTCTATATTGATGTATGAACGTACCGTGTACCCTAGAGAGGTCATCTCTACGCATTTGTACAATCTTTTATCCGAGGCTTATCAAACTCTTTTATCTTGACCAGTCGACCTGCTTCTTAAGTTAACTTGTTTCGTTCGCAATTTGCATGAGATGATGCGCATCCGCATTTTCGGTATCATCGAAACTGCATTTGTGCTTTTATCCGCAATTACCTCACTCCTCGTTTCTACAAACAATGTACGCGTCTCCGTTCTATGGTTAATTCCACGGGTATTACTATGCGGACAAAATGGAGAACACATACACACTCGGTCCGTCGAAGCCAAAGGCCAAGGCGCTGAGAATTTTTTAACATTTAAATCGCGCCGCGCGCGACACACGGAGTACTACATGTATAAATATTACGATTTTTTATCTACATCTCTGCTCTACCTCTCCACGCTATTACCATATTCACGTGACCTCTCTCCGCAAGCCCCCCCCCCTCTCCTTTTGAGTGTAGGAAGATGTAAGTTTCGTGGATAAACAGTACTTATCGCAGAAAAATCTTATTTTCTTGCCGTGAATATGAATCTCCTTAAGGACGTTCATCGGCTAATCGATTTTCTATATATTTGCTTGAAACTTGGACCATATACTATTAATAGTGTTATTTATATACCTGCTCAGTTGTAAGAACCGTGCCCGTACCAAAGTCGAGATATTCAATGTCAAAGTTACGAATTTTAACACGTAAGGTATAGGCGAAGCGTGTTCTAGAGAGATATTTTAATTTCTTACGGCAGAAATTGTTTATGTATTTTGTTAAAAAGTTAATATATGATTCATGACGATGTTAGGAATGACATATTACAAGATGGAGATATGTAGCGGTATCCTTTATGCGTAATTATAATTCAACGTTCTTGATCTGACGGTATTTCGAAGCGTGTCGTTATGTGGAAGGAGAGCCGCCATGGAAAAGTGGCATCACTGTAGCGCAACGACACAAGAGTTGAAGAGAGAGAGTCTCAGTGTGTGTTGACATACACGTTGATGTTGAGCACGTGGTTTTCTCTGTTGTGTATGTATTTGCGTCAACAAAAAAGCAGCGTTGCCGGATCTCCGCTTCTCCCAAAGCATGGTAGTATACGTGTATACGTATAAAACGCAGAGCTGCATTAATTGTATTAGTGTGTAGAGTCTACGCTAAAAGTCATGAAGTAGGCAGAGGGTCACGCTGTACGCGAAAAGAGAGCCGAACGTGAGCAAAACTTTTGGCTACGATTACAACCGATGAACGTCCTTAAAGATCTTCATTCCGTGCGGCGAATTTACGTTTACGCTCGAAACAGAATTCATCATGAATAATTCTCATGACGTTATCCTTTTCCAAAAGTTACTTGATTCACTGATATCATCTATTAGGATATTACTGATATCATCGAAATAAGCGGGAAATAGTGCGAAATAGTATCGCGCGCTCGGAGATACGCTTGTCACGCAAAAACGCAACTTTTTCGGAACTCGGGTCCTCGTATGCATGATTGACGCGTCGACGTCGACCGTTTCCGGAGGGAACCCTCGCGCCGGTGGATTTCCAATATCGGACAAGGCCCTATCGCACGCGCGGCGTACAGTATCGGCCATTGGTTACCGGCTTCGCAGTCGCCCACCTCTCGCGGCTTGATATTACGGCGTGTAGCACGTTAGCATATACAAACACGCACGGGGTCGAGAAACTGACGGCGGCAGCGGTATAAACTGGCGCAGAGTGAACGCGCGCGGGAATGAGCGGAGAGAAACGAGCCGCAGTGTCGCGAAATTAGGAGGGAACGCACTGCAGCCGCGCTGCTTGAATTTCTCGCCCTCCCGGCGGTTGCGAAATCATATCCAGATTGATACGAACGATACGAACGATCTCCCGTCACTCCCAAGTCTTAGCAATAGATTGTCCGCCGGTGAATACGAACAAGTCGAGACGGCGTGCGTACAACGAGCAACGTTAAGTTGTAATGAGAAGAAAAAGCTGAATGCATAGTAGGAAGATAAGATCGTGCCGTGAAGGGATAGATGGAGCATTTTCGCGACGACCCCGCGTATCGATCCTCGTTCCGTAACCTCGGCAAAGTTTCATTTCACTCTCCGCGCCCAGTTCCGCGCTCCGCGCTGGGGGGAGAGCGAAACATTTTCCGGCGGAAGATGACGTCGAAAGATTTCGATTCACCGCGTGGGCGGTGAATCGGGAATTCGACGGCGGCAGACTCCCGGGGATATTGTGCGCCGGGCGAAATTAAACCGGATTTCACGGGGGATTAAATGGTATTTGACGGGCCGCGAGGACGCGCGCGCGATCCCTCTGTATTTTGAGTTTGGGCGTGAATGTGACAGTCGGTTTATACGATTTTCGGATTGATGGGCTCGTCGCGCGGAATGCCAGGAAATTACGAAAATAATTATTATCCGCGCGGGGGGGGGGGGGCTCAACGCTGCCGCGTCCCGGCGTCGTGCGACGCACACGCGTACGCACGCGTTCGGTTAACGACGGGGTGGAGGATGAAGTGGGAACGGGCACGTCGATCGCGGATATTAACCGAGTGTGGAATCATCGTCCCTTGTACCACGGCCACGCGTCGCTTGCGCGATTCGGTAAAATCAAAATCTTGTCGGTCTGCCTCGATGAAAATGCTCATAATTGAGATTCACCGCTTGTCCACGCATCGATGATGGTATTTTTGAGCGAAACCATGCGGATTTTTGACATTTGAAAAATTGTAAAAGCGGGAAGGCATCTTGTGAAAAAAGACAGTACTTTGAATAAATCTTCCAATTTCGATGACGTTCCGCCGTGAAATCCGCGAGCTCTTCGATCGGTGAACGCTACTCACGGAATCCTTTCGTCGCTGGAGATGTGATCGCGTCCAGCCACGCACCGATAAATACTACGACGAGCGAAATCCCGATTGGTAGCTTGGCCATAGAGGCAGGTACGCGTACACAGTGCACCAATGGAGACGCATACGGGTATCCGGGGTACGCGTACAACGATACGGCGGAGAGAGCAACAATATCGCGGCGCCGCTGCCGTGCTCCGCCGTGGGCAATGCATCAGCCTCGGCTGACCAATCCCGATAATTTACGATTATCGATCCGGCCGTGGTGCTCAAATTTGCTAATTACGCAATAATTATACAGGGGCCGGCGTTAGATTCCCGACTGCCGCTCTGGCGCTCCGGGAAAACTATCGACCGCTGCGGAGTGGTATCGCGCCGTTTCGGACGGGCCAATAATAAGCCCCCGCTATGCGTGTCAATAGTTCATAGCTCCGTTGGACCGCGTATATATTGACCTGGTCCGCGACCGTTCTAGCGAGACGATCGGCCGCATCCGGCGTGCCTATAATATTGCGACACGAGTCCTGTGTGTGTGCCGCGCGCGCAGAGAGTGCGCGTTCTCGGTGCAATGGAATACCCGAGTAGAGAGGGAGAAAGAGAGAGAGAGAGAGGAAGAGAGAGACAGAGGAAGAAAGAGAGAGAAAGAGAGACTATACCAACCGAATCTTGGCGTAAGGTACATTATATACGCTCTCGGGAGTCTAGGCGGGTAATAACCTTGTTATGACAGCGTGGCTCTTCTCGACCTGTACGGATACGTTCTCGTCGACGGCGATGTGCTCATACGAGATTCTTCTGACGGGAAATGAGGTCTATATTGTTCAAGAGGCAAAATGTCGATGTAGAAAGTTTGATCGATATGAAAAATAATGCGTGTATTATACGGTTACATTTCAGTATAAAACCGGTAGTTTTATCTTTCTTAATGTTTTATTAAATCCATCGTATAATTAAGCATTTTTACCAGTTACGGCAAATGAGCAAGAATGAACGCCAATTTGTAAGCTCCGTCGCACGAGTGCTTTTGTTTTTTTTGTTTTTTTTTAATCACAAGTTACCTAAAGTCTCTTTGCAATGGCAACACGTGTCTCTGCTTGCTCGAGTTTGTCACGCTGCGAGGACTGCGTCGCACGTAGCTGTATGGTGTATGCAACGGGCACACCCCATGGAACAAACGTGTGCCCTCCGTCGGTCGTCTAGCGCCGCCACTCTTGTTGCGGACACGACGCGACGCGACGTGGTGTCTCGACGCACAGAGAAACCGACCTGCACGATGAACGGAGCAAAGACGAGGAGGAGGTGGCTGGCGAAGAGGTGAACTAACAGGATCGCAACAAGTGACCGCCTCGCCCTCTTTCTATTATTTGCTCTCCCTCTCGCGTTCTCTAGCGGATGCCCTCTGTCGTTCCCTCTGCCGCCGTCCACCTCGACTATCTGACTCACTCTCCCTCCTTCTTTCTTTCGCTGCTTCGTATTCTCCGTCTGGTGTCTCTCTTTTTCTCTTTTCCTCTCCGACCCTCGGTCCGATTCTCGCGCATATATTTCCGTCTCGCTTCGATCGTGCTGTAAGTCGGACGGCTTGTTTGTCCGACGAGCAGCTAAAAGGTCGGTTCGACCGTCAACAGTACCGATGCATCTCGAGTAGCTCGAGTAGAATTATACGCTTTCGACATTCCGCAGGAACGCGTCGGGCCATCCCAAGATCCTGCTTAAAACGACTCGAGTTAAATAACTCTTGTCTCTCGCGAATCTACAGATTGTCTATAATTAGAATATGAATAATAATCCGTTTCAGAGCTGCGTCTTCTAGCATCATCATGCGATTCAGTTATCGATCAGTGTCTGTGATTGTCGTGTGATGGTCCTTAAATGGATCTCCGTGATGATGATATGGCGATTTAAGGCAGGAGCACAGACTTTTGCATAAGCGCATAAACAGATGCATAAGGAATTTGATTGGTTCATTTCCTTATGCACATGCTTATAGACCAATCAAATTCCTTATGCATCTTTTTATGCGCTTATGCAAAAGTCTGTGCTCCTGCCTTTATTTTGGACACGCGTGTGAGTCGCGGAACGTAGCGTAGTAGTGTCGCAAACACAGGTAGAGCGGCCTCCTCCGTAGTCGCGGATCTCACAAATATTGGGCAATTTCGGTGAAACAAACTCACGTATGTGTACATACAATATACATATCTATATACGTGCACGTATGCATGCATGAAGACACACGATCAAACGACGACGGCAACGGTGGCGGCGACGAGCCGTTGCGTAACGGTGTCACGTAATAACGACGAATCGACCTTCTCTCGTAGTCGGTAATCACCCGCCTTCTCTTGCTTTCCTATCTCGCGAAGAGAGCTCCCAGTGAGCAATTACGTTGTAGAAAGCACGATCGCGTCTGAGACACAATGATGCAGCAGTAGAAGCTGCTGCCACGAAGTAGATACGTTTTAATTCAAAGCAGATGCAGGGACGATCCTGGGCAAATGATCCATCCGCTAATCTACCTTGATACAAGACTTGAGCGAGTGATAATTAACACCAATTCTTTAAAGCTTTCTTAACGTATGTAAGATGTACTCCATGTACGCATTAAGAGGGTTGCGCTAATTGCGTGACCTATAAATAGGACGATGATAGAATCTGCAAGGATAATCTTTGTTAAGGGCAGTATCGAGCAATCTCTACATGGAAAGCGCGGATATTAATAGCGAATGTGCCACCAGTGGTTATTAATAACAAACGTATCACAGCCAGATATTAATAACGGGCGCGTCGTACAAAGCGGATTAAAACGCAGCAAGGCCGCGTTTGCGTAACGTGGAATGTTTCAATGTTACAATTGTACAGAATATAGGGAGCACTGTATAGATCCTTGAACTACGTGTTTCGAGAACGTTACGTAATGTACACTGATCGATGGAAGGAAATGTAACGTCTTCTTATGTTAGAAACGAAAAATCTTGCAGGATATCTAGGTACTTGCTAACAGCATTCAAAAATCTCGACACATCTCTCGTCATTTCCATAGTAACTAAGAGTAATAACTACTGTATTATTCTCAGCAATTGCGCAAATTTCCTCAAAAATAGTACACTATAAGATAGGGTATATTTCACAAATATCTCAAGATAGAAGAAAATTCTCGTGAGTTCTCACAGGACTGTAATTTCGTGCTAGAATGCAACGCGCAAAAGCATTCTACAGTTTCCCAAGCGATCGTATAGTCCAACGTGCATTGGATCGTTGCGTGCAAAGTGTCACGTTTGGAGAGTGTGAATTTCTCTCTGTCAAGTGGCGAACGGGATGTCATTGGGACTTCCTCTCTTATCGCGCGGTTTACTTGAAACGATACCGACAATCGAAGCTGGAAAACCCGTGGTAAGTAGATACACGTTCGCGATACGGTTCTTGTCTAGGACAGTACCGGCATTTCCTCTTTCCAAGTGCCGCCCCGCGACAACGCGCAGCACTCTCGGGCGAGGACGGGCTCGTAGTAGGAAAAGGCTGTCAGGTAAATCGGCGCGGGGACTGTACTCTATCCGCGGCGAAAGGATACGCGGAAAGATAGCGGTGTTCTCCGATATAGTCGATCGGCACGTACGCGATCTTTTTCTCCTCTCTCTCTCTCTCTCTCCCCTCTCTCTCTCGTCAAGTTTCTTTTTCTACCTTGCGCTCCTCGCCCCTCTCTTTCTCCGCCTGCCGCGAGAATGAACCTACGAGTTTATAGGTGACGAACCGATGTTGTTCACTGCAGGTGAGAGAGCCGAAAGAGAGACGATACGACAGGTAGCGAGAGGGATGGTGGAAAAGTGGACGGCGGGGTGGCGAGTTGGTGGGGTTCGCGGCGCCGGAGAGGGGCCCACGCGAGTTTCAGGGTGGAGGGGAGGGAGGGGGGCGCTAGGAGAAGGTTGCGCGTCTCTCCGTTGGGATGGTAGGGACATTGCGCACGAGCTAGGAGGGGCAGTCGGGAACGTATAAATGCGTGCGTAATACCGTCAAAACGTATGTACTCCGCGTGTGCGTGTAGCTACGCGCACGCACACAGCTGATGAGTGAACGAGCGAAGGAACGTGCGAGTGAGCGAGTCAGCTTCCTGTATCACGAGTCGCGCGGTGTTTCGTGCATATTGATATTTTCGGTATGACGCGCGCACTCCATCGGCGCGCTCGAGCACAAATATACGATTATTGTATTTAATGTAAAGCGTGTATGCCGTTGGGTTTTCAGACAGCGTCTTCCCGCGATCTTTTAACATCAGTATCTTTAACCGCTAAATTCTCGTTTTTCGATATGTTTAACTATCGAAAAGGAATACCAAATTATTTTCTCCAACAAAATATTTTAATAGTTTGAATAAAAGTGTCTGCCACCAAAGCAACTAAATCACTGACGATCAACGTTTTGCCGGTAGTACATTTCGGTAGAGTAAATCTCCCAATATTACGAAAATGTTTGTACGCGCCCCAACGGGGAAATGTTACGTTGACTTCTGCACGTACTACAGACTGAGAATTATCATTCTGTTTATTTCGTGATCGCACGTTCGAAAAAAAAATAGCCAATGTATGAATTTAACGCAAATATCAAGCGACGGAATATCTGGTGCGTGAAATGTAGCACGAAAATCGAGCGGCGCGCGACACGCTTTAAATTGCGCATCACTTAACAGGCTGCACATTTCGCGTTTTACCCGGCAAAAATAGCATCGAGATTAAAAACGAAAAACAAAAAAGAGAAAGAGAGAGAAGTCCACATCGACGCATACGCTGCTGGAAAAGCAAATTAGGATCGCGCTTTACGGTATCCGGTCGTTCAGTCGACGTTCGCTCGGCGAGCACGCGGATTTCCGCGTGACTTCGTCGCGCCGTTCCAGCGTTGAATTAATTTTCGTACAAAGAATAGAGCTTAATTATAGTTCGGTAGGCGGATATTGGGAGCGTGCCCGATAACGCTGTTTCGCTGGCATCGGATGGGACTAGTAGTGGGAGAATGTACGCTTTGCCAATTTTGCAAACTGTCACTTTCATATCGTCTATTATAACACCGTGCCGTGATAACGCGCATTGTCCCCTTGCCCCCGGAATATAATAATGAATGATCGTACTATTAATTGCGCCATTTATCCGCCGTTTTTTCTCTTTGCGAGACAGAGACACAGTGGAAAGGACCAAAGGAAAAAGCAGCCAAAAAATGGCTCTTTGATTTTAGTTACCATTGTTATTTTTATTTGACACAGTGGTAAATACATTGACGCTTATAATTCTGCAGTGGGTACGGCATGAGTAGGACAAGCTTCATCCAGACAGAAATGAAGGCCGCGAAAAGCAAGTTTTACCGATTATTTTCTGGCCTATCTTCATCACCACTCGTGGCAATTTTTTTTGTTTCTCCCTCTCTCTCCCTCTCTCTCTCTCTCTCTCTCTCTCTCTCTCTCTCTCTCTCGGACCCCAGAGGAATCGAGATCGAGTTACCCGGGTTTCGCTTCTCGTTCTGCATAGTGCGCACTGCAACGGTGGCTCTATAATGTCGTATAGCACCGACGACCAGACCTGTCCAGACGCGTTAAAGCTGGAATTAAAAATGTCCACATAAAGTGTGCCAATTGAGACGTGGGACGTACACCCGAAGACACAGTGCACCACGTCACACTGTGTCTTTAGGTGCGATTACCACCGATGAAAAATCTTTGTGTCCTCGTGGATTGCGATCATCTCATGTCTGACGTTGGATGAGAGGCCGATGAATCGCACGAGATCAAAGCGAATGTGAATACACGCACAAGTCTCGAGGACGAATTGACGATCTCGCGATGGCGGCCTTGATCGCACGATTAACAGTAGGCACATGATGGTTCGCACATACGTCGATCTTTTCACTTAACGTTAAAATGTTGTCGCAAGTCCCGACAGTTGTTTTCTGTGTGATCGATAAATCCTCGAGCTTGTCGAGCTCGTGTACATCGTGCCTGAGAGAATCAATGTTGATGTAACTCTCAATGGGCGAAACGCGTGGACCTACGTCACTTTTAACGATGATGAATTGTCACATTGTTACTGATTTTTTTAATATCTAGAATAGCGCTGCAAAAAGATTTACAGTTGCACATATGTTCATTATTTAACGTAATGTAACTGTGTAACGTTGTATTTGCTTCGGATTGATAAGACGCAAAAGAGAAACAGCTCTGAGTAAAAGATTTTTTATAAACTGTTGCGAAATTGAGATTATTCGGGATTACTGATCACAGTATTGTATCAGACAATGCGACTTCTTTTTCGTGGGTACAGGTGATGCGGCGACAAGACCGCGAAGGGATGTTGCGTCATCCCATTCCCGCCTTCTCTTCTTCCACAAGCTATCTGGGTCACGAATTTCTTGTCTATTCGCGTACGCGCGCGCCATCATCATCCTGCTGCATCCTACAGATATTTCATGAGGGTACGGTGAGTAGACGGTAGTAGATGGCCTGTTATTTTTCCCAGCCAACACAGCTTGTTATCTTCGTTCGCCGAAAATGCTACGAAACTCTCCGATTACCGGACAATTTATAACCGTGTCAGTTAAAGATTGTAACGAAATGTTAGCGACGATCAACCGTCCATTAGCTTCTGACCAATATCGATCGCGATAAACGTATTTCACATAACTTGCGAGTAAAATTTTCCCCGAGTTTCAGCGATGTAGTTGACGCAACTTCCACGCGGTGCTTCCAGCTCAAGTCGAGCTTGTCTGTGCACGTCCTAGCGAAGCTACCCGCGAATATTCCCGAGTGCCTGCGCAATGGTGCACGTTTTATGGCAGGTCGTAAGCCACTACATCACCTACGAAATATTAGACTTGACGGATGCATTTTCATAATGTGATCTTCACGGCAGTGCCATCGCTGAAGATGCACCATCGAGTGGATATTTTATGGAGTCACTTATGGTTTTTCAGCGCCGTGTGTGTATATTGCAAACACTCTCCTGATCATCCCCATATACAAAAAGGTAAAGCGTTTTGCCAAAGTAGTTCTGCCATTTTTAATTTTCGTGAAATCGATCGACTCTATGTCTGTGGGGAGACCTTCTTGGACTTGCAGCTTAATGTCCTCGGCGACTCAGCAGAGAAGATCGACAATTTCAACAATAGTAAATATGATTTATCCGAAACGCATACCACGAAGGTGAGCTGCGTATAAACTGCTCATAAACTACGGCGCGATCCCCGGCCAGCTGCACTCTGTAATCTGATAATGCAGGTGCTACGAGTCGAGACGACGCACAGTGGAGTATTTGTATGAAAAAGTTGATCAAAAGTCAATTTCTTCAAAATTATTCTTGGTCTATATGAATGACTGTCGGAGACAGTTAAATACCTACGAAACTGAAAGCCGATATTCTTATATAGGTTTATAATTTTGAAAGTAGTATTCAGTAATGTAATTCTTTGCACTCTCAATGTCAAACTCAAAAGATTTAGTTGTACTTCAGGGTCCGTCCCTGTAATGTTTTTTGAATGAAATGAAAGAGTAATCTAACCGGATATAATATCAAAAAAAATTAGCCGCAGAAAACCGCAGATTGTGTTACCCCTTTGAGGCATAGTGGTACGTATACGTACCACCTATTTATTCTCACATTTTCATGAAATATTTCATATAAATAAACCCCCGTATATAAATTACTGTTAACGTCGCGCGTCACCGTTGATTTTTTCGCAATGAAGAAATCCGTGCCTTTTTTTTTCCTGCGCATAGTGCCGCCATAAAATTTTAACGTGGCCAAGGCGGGCTGAAAATGTCCAAAAACCGATTCGCACCGATTCTATTCGTTACTACCACCTTTATCATTCCATCCCCGTGAGTTCTCCGGAAGTTGTTTGCAGCCAAGGGCACCATTGAAACTCCGAGGTCAGGGTTCAAGCCAACAGAACGTTGCATGGGCCCACCTGCCGGGTGCACCTTAATTGCATCATTAGAACTTCTCGTTAGTACCGGCAAGCCGTCCGCGCGATTTAACGTTTTAACGAGCGACGCAGTTTACGATGACGATTTCACGAGACGATCATCCGTTCCTTCTCCGATCGTCCGACTGATGCCCGCGGAGCGTGCGGTATCATCCAGGCCTTTAACGATTCAGTCGCACGATACTTTGATACTCGGCCTCGAGCGTAATCGCAAGGATCGGTGGTTCGTATAGTGCGATATGTAGCGAGCTTGTTTCCCGTTTTGATACGCTGTACGTTTTTCCGAAAATAATCGATATTAACCCTTAGCTGGCACATGGGGTCCTGAGAGACCCCAGCCTAGTTCGACTGTAAATTTCAATATTTGAACGTACGTAAACTTGAAATACTTCTTAAATAAACAGCTTAAATTGAAAAAAAAAACATAATCACTTTTATTCAAATATCACCAATGCAACCTTCAGAATAAATACCTTTTTTTAAACCGAAAAAATCAAACTATTTTTTTTATAATAGTGTTATGACTCCAGAGTATGTCATTAAAATTTTAGCTCTTAATATGAAAAATTGAAAAAATAACAAAGTTTTGAATGAAAACTGACATTTTTCACGTTTTTTCGACAAAATCCATTTTTTTGTATACTTAACCTTCAATTTTTTTAAAATTTACTTAGGATCTTCTATAAGAATACTTTAGGAGTATCTCCTAATTTTTGAAAGTAATTATATATTTATTTACAATAGTTACAAATGAATGTACTGCTGGAGTTCTACAGGACCCCAATGTGCCATCTATGTGATTTGGCTGCAGTGTGCCAGCTAAGGGTTAATATTTATCTATATTTATATACGTGTACATCTCTCAAGGAGTTTACGTTATTTCAACGGAAGTTGTTTGTATTATGTTATTTTTTTATTATATATTCATATAAAGATGATTTGCACCATGTTTCGAAGCCATTTTCAGACAAGAGTAGAATAAAGCATTCTCTGCAAATCTGCAATTTTGATACGCACGGAAAAGTGGCGCGGCAAGGACATTGAAAATAAAAATATTAAAGCTCGCCCAATTCCGATGCCGAATCGTTACGGAGCTCTGCTGTTTGCCTCACCGGGGCTCACTGTAGTCCCTCTTTCAATTTTCATTATCAAAGTTTGTTTTCGGATTTGATCTGTTGTCTAGTCAGAAGCACGTACCTACATTCGCAGGTTTTATTGTCCGTCCCAGAATTATTCCCTTTTCGTTGCCGAACATTCCGCATTCAATCGAAATTGGAATGCGAGCTTTTTCGCAAGGTTTGCGTTAAATATCGCAAGTTGTTGAAAAATGTAAAACTTACCTTCCGCTTTTGACAAATATGGTTCTGTATATTTAAGAAGAAATGTTTAAAACTAATTTCAAGGGGATTACTTGTGCATTTTATCTCTTATTGTGACTTTTCACGTTCATCATGTCCAAAATTGTTGTGTCAACCTTCTTGAGATTCCAGACCAAGATTTAATTATTACTTGAAAAAAAGACGGATGTAGAGCGGTATAAACGATCTCTCCTGTTACATCACGTCGCGCTATTTTCCGCAGGACCTTCAATTTTCAATGTAGGACACCGAAAGAGCCGCCGCCGCGGTATGTGCCCCGGCTTATATAGATCTCACCTATATGTATCTGCCATGGCTGCAGGCGCGACGCCAAGTTGAGAAGAGTGGAAGCTACGCTTATGTACATCCATTGCGTAGCGAGGTAAATGGATAGTTCCCTCATGTACGTAGGCTCCTACATAGTTGCAGATCGATATATACGTGGTATATGCATCTCTGCCTTCTAACCTACCTACCTTTCGCGAGGTCGTCGATATATAGAGCGAAAATCGTCTCGTCGAGCAAGAAAAGCTGGGAGCCAAAGTCGCTCGGAGGTTCCGCGAGCGTTGCTCGAACGGATTTCGTGAAGAGCGTATAACATCGTCTATTAACGTAGCAAATTTACGAGAATTGCCTATTTGGGCACTCGTCACCGAAATCCGAAATCTGTTCCTAACTGAAGTCTTTGCGCGGATTATTAATCGCGTTTGCTGCGCGTAATGTCCTCGCGCGCGCGTGCGGGTATCCGTCGCTCCTAATTGTGATAAATCCCGATTCGAATTCAAATCGAACGCCCTTGGCTAAATTATCGACTTTCAAGCAGATTTTGTGTACCGGGAGAGGATGCGTGCGTGCGTGCGTGCGTTCGTTCGTTCGTCCGTCCGTTCGTGCCTGCACCTCGGCCCAAAGTGCGAATTCTGTGCACATATCACCTGCAATTAGGCGAGTCGTCGCCGCATCACGCGCACCATCATACCGCAGCATCCAACTCTGTGTTTCAGCGGCGTGCGCTGCTTAGCCCGCTCGGCCGATGGCAATTTCGGGCTTTGTCATGGTAATTTCTCGCTTGACGCAAAATAACACGACGACGATGACGAGGAGAACGACAGTTAGTGGGGGCACGGCCGATTCAATTTCTTCGGAGAGAGACCTCCTGGATTTCTGAAAAGGTCGATAAAAGAATCATGTTGCTCCGCGCGAGGCGATCTCCGCTCACGTGTTACTCCAGTTTGGTCTTCTTATCCGAAACGCCGCAATTTTAGATCGCAATTTACGACCGCTACAAGACTCTCGTCGCGGAATTGACGCAATTAAACGCGCGCATCTGGCACAACGGAAATTTCCGCCGGGTAACCAAATTTGATCAACAGAATGGGACGCGTTCCTCCATGTCGAAACCTTCTACTGACCGAGGAATCAGCGGTGCGCCGGAACAATTTTTCAGCTCGAATTCGGCCTTAAATTGCATTTGCGTCATCGCGCGTCGAAATCCGCGCGGCGGCTCATGGTTCGGCCAACGTTCGATCGACGCTCTCCCGGACGGTATCGAGCGAAATGCAAAATAGTACCATCGCCGGTAGCACCTCGCCCGCGTACCACGTGAGAGAGTGATAGCGAGACCGGGTGCCACCTTTTTCTGCCGCGCGCGCGATGCTTGGTACGTGTACATACGTATCGTACCGCATACTACGTGTACGCATACGTGTATGTACATACGTATCGTACTACACACGCGGACTTGCTTCGCCTCGCGATAACACCTGGCGCGAAAATGTATTCGACGCGTTGGCTGTCGACGTCGTCGAAGCCTCGGCTCGATCGGATCGATAGACGCTACTAGGGAACGGCGCCGGAGAGAGAGCCGGAGTGGCTGCTGGCCTCTCCTGCATCCGCACCGGGGTCGCCTAGAAACTGCCTCTGCGATTCCACCTCTACAAGAGCGTCTCGTACACATGTGTACGTACACGCGCTTACACGTGTACGCTCATGCACACGTGCCGCTGGCGCGCATGGCAAAAGGGCAAAACAAAATTTATCCTCCGCACTCACGGTGGAACGCTCGAATTCGCTAGATTTTCTTCCGTGCATGCGCGAGTCCCATCTAATGCGCCTTTACGTGCCCTTCAGAATGCGAAATTTTTAAGCCCTCTACAATGTTTTCTTCGAACGTGTTTATTCCTCGAATAAACGTATGACAGTTGGAAACGAAGTCGATACGTCGAACGATTGCCGTGTCGTAATACTAGATTTCGGTAACCAGTCTAGTAATTAGTCGAGAACTATTCGTCAATCGATGATCTACCGCGAGAGCATAATCGTCGTTGGCGGTTCCACGTCTACTTACCGTGTTTCACAAAGGCGCGCAACCACGATTTGGAAACCCGAGAGGAGGTGCTGGTTCACTGTCCGTGCCGGTTCGGTAATGTAACCATTTAATCGATGCTAAGTAAGTGGGTAGAGCCTTCGAAGAAGGAAGCTGACGAAACTCATGGAAATGAGAGGCTTACCTACTTTTGGAGCAAACAATACGGTCGTCTCGCTGCCGCGTACCGGTCGCAACCAGATCCCGAAAAAATAAGGCCACCACCCTTGCTGTTCACTCTTTTGTATACTCGGCCTTTCGAACATGTACATTACGGTGAAAGTGATTAATTGGCGTTTTTGTGAAATCATCGCTGGTTCTACAGAACGGCTGAAGCAGAATAGAATGTAGCGAACTGTAATGTAATGAAAATTTGAAATTAAGTACATTCGTCGGTGATTTTGTAGAAACGTTTGCGATGAGAGTGGACGATTATGTAAAATTATTGATACGTCATTTTTGGTTGTCACAAGTTTAGTTCAGTAGTAAGACAAAAGACGCGGAAAGCTCGTACTTTTCTCAAAACTCACGCAAAAGATGCGCTGAATCGCTTTCGTAAATCGCTCAAGGATTCGACAATAAGGAGCTTCCTTTTTTTCGCAACAGCGCACTTTCAACGATCGCGCGTACCGCGCCATTTACGCCAGATCTACGTCTCGCGCTTCTAAAGAGTGGTGTAACCCGGCGAGTCGGATTGCACGAAACGCCCGGTTCGCCTTTTACGTTACGTTAACGGTGAACGGTAGACGAGCCCGCGCGGATCGCGTTGCAATGGTGCTACGGGATCTCGAAGAGCAGCCGCGGTTGCAACGGTGACACGTAGCGAGACCCGCGCGGTACCACCACGCCACGCCGGGATCAAAAGGTGCGTACAACGGCACACGCCTCTCACTATTGCGAAAGCTGCAGCGTCACGTGTTGAAGCTGTTACTCTGCGAGCGCGACGCACAGGCGGTGGCGCGAGTAAAAAAGAGTCGTTCCTCAACAAGCCACCGTGCTGTCCGTATCTGCTTGAAGGAAAGTCGCGATTAATAGAACAATTGCCGGTTTCGTTGCTTCGTTGCATGTTTACTGCACTTTCATCCTCTCACCTCTCGATGCGGGTTAATGATACACATCCATCCCGAGCTCTTTCGGAACAGCGGCAACTTTTTCGCGTTAAGTCATCAAAATGTAACATACATACATTTTAGTGATAAAAATATCGCGGTGAAAATGGGTCTCTTCCAATGCGCGTCGTATCGCTTTTCTGACGTCGACGTTACGATCGGTATAATCTTTCTAGAGGTGAACATGGCTTTCGCTAATAACTGACTCGTTACTGAGAATGGCACACGAGTAGCTCCAAGTAGAGAGAAGAGAGCGACTTTCCATGGTCTCGTCCTCGGTCGTGCATCGTCAACGATCTTTCACTTCCGCTGCTGCTGGGAAGAAAGCGACTATAGGTATCTGTTAACACGTCCGTTTCCGAAGTGTGTAGAGAGCAAATGACAGAGTTCATTAACGACATCATGTCATCATCGGATAGGAGACCCATAATCTGCTGCTGTACTCTTCAACAAAGCTGCTTTCTGATGAATAACTTGTGCAGATTTTGCGAAAAAAATACAACTATCATTTTCAAATAATAATGATTACACAGAAAGTTTTAAAAGATCTCGAGTTATAAACAGTCTCATACAACTGGCCATTGTGTCTTTTTGAGGATTGCGCATCTAAGGATCATTAATGAACAATCGATATATAATAGGATCATGGAGCCAGGAGCAACGATATGCCAGCCGACGTGACCCAAAAGTGAAACGTCGAGTTCGACGATCTCGCGAAGGAGGAGATTTCGATTGTCGAACGGCGCGGCATGGTGTCCCTTTCTCCGCCGCGCGATTTCCGTTCGTCGCTCGATGCAACCGCGGCCTTTCATTTCGTCTTCCTCCTTCGTCGGCGGTCCCCCTCGAAGGCTTTCCGTCCGCGTCGATCAGCCTGGAGAACGGTCGCGTGTCTGCCTTCACAACGACGCCGCAATCGCAGGGACCAACGTACTGATAAACGCAGCTTTCCAGCTCTCAAAGCGCGCGCGAAAGTCGTGCCGATATTGGAACATGTATGTACGGCACGTTTATAGTACTAACGGATAAAAGAGATCGGTGGCACACGCGGGCGCTTTCGTTCGAAGCTACGCCGAGACGGATGTGACGGATTACTTACGGAGGCGTCGCTGACTAGTCGTCGAGGAATTTCAGATTGAGGCCTTTGCTCGCGATGAAAGCACGTGTCGGCTTCCAACTAGCCAAGAGCGATTTGTACTTAAGAGTTTAGACAATGATACGATAACGAGTATCTCTTCGATCATGACACGATGAGATAGAATCCAAAGACTAGAATATTAATTTTATTAATGAAGTTTTTAAGGAACTCGAAGTCAATACCTGCTTTGGGAAGATTTTAGAAACGTTTATTACAGTCTTTTAAGATCTTGCATCGAATTAGATGATTCCTTTGCGGTTATAACAAAGTGACATTAAACTGCGACACGAGATTCTTCAGCGAGAAGGAGAAAGACTGGTCTAAATTATTTCGAGTTCACGAACTCGGCTTTTCAACGGCGGGCGGTCGGTCCACACCCCTCGTGCCCGGAATTCCGCCTGGAATTCGTCGTTCGTTCGCCCCGGAGAAAGTGAGACGCCCGTTCGCCATGAGACGAAATAAGTGAAAGATGCCGACGACAATGACAATGGGTAGTCGGTACCACTTCGTACCAGACGTGCTTCTTAAAGAGGAAGAACACCGGGATAAATACGGACATTGATACGGAGTGCGGAGAACGTTACAGACGCAACATCATTGTCGGACGTCACGCGTAGGTCCACGTGAAAGTCTTCGGCTCGTAGCTTTCGGCTTGATGCTCATCGCTGGAAATTCGATATATCGAGTGTGGTATAACAGCGGGCATATTTTTAACTCGGGACCGATAAGTCGCTCGATAAAGCGAGGAGTATCGCAGTGCACGCGTTTCACTTACACACACACGCACGCACGCACACACATATATATATATATATATATATATTGCAATGTATAATTTCGCGAGCGAGTTTATGCGATTTTTCGGGGAAGCCAATTTAAGATTGGCATTAAGCGCTCGAAATTCGCATCTGAACAGATCGCAGATGGAGCAATTACTTAAATTCTATGCAGATGTAAACGCGCGATGTCCGCTAATGGAGGAACGAGCGCATTCGCGTAATTTATAAAAAAATCGGGTTTACGTAAACGTTGGTGAGGAAAGGTTATAATCCTCAGTGCACTCCTCTATGCACTCCTTGCGTATCATGACTCGCATAAGACTAGGTTGAGACAGATCGATCGATTGCCGGCATCTAAAATATTCACAGGGGCATCAAAGTGTACACCGCCGCGCGTGTCATGGCAATCTTATCGTTACACTACAAACTCGCGCGAAGCAACCTTACACGATTTTCGAGCCTGCACACTTTAGGACTTTCAAACTCAACGATGAGTGATGATTCCGACTGCTTATTGGTACAGCTTGCATAAATAAAGCGTGTTGCTCATCGAATAGATGCTCGTTTCATAATGGACATTGCGGAACCGGATTTGAGAAAGCTTTGTATCACTTTGCACATTCTCGAATCAATGAGGCTTCTCTTGCGCAGCTTACTTGTTTGCCGATCTTATGTCGTGACTTTTGCACAATGTACAAGCCCGCATCGGGCGCACGTTGTACGCGATGTACGCACGGGGAAATTATGCATGGCGTGTCACGATTGATTTGATAAATGCAACCGGCGTTATCGACTATTACGCTGACCGTTAAGTCGCGTTTACGCTTGGGCGCGCACACGACGAGCACGCGACGTCAACGCGAAGAGGAACGCGAGCTGCGACGTGTACCGAGCTCTTTAGCTGTCAATCGCGTAACTTGAACGTGCTTGCATTTCAGAGTAGAAGACAGAGTAGATGAATCGCCGTACCGTAGTAAATAACTAGGCCGACTCTCAAATAATAAAACAACAGGTTTATTGAGAAATACAATAATATCACACGCGATCGGATTCGTAACAAGGTATTGGCCGCTCTCAGAAAAATATCCCGATCAATAATAATCCATCTGAAATGCGTCCCAAACGGATCGTCATGTTCCCTCATGTTGCCATGACGTTCGCCCTTTCTGTTGTTCTACTACAATTCTTAAATTCCTCAATGAATCTCATATGTCGATCTTTCTTCGGAGAAAATTTAAAGAAGAGAAGCATTCCTTTGTCACGACTTTTAATACTTTACATCTTTCAAATTATAAAAAAAATCACAAAAAACATTCAAACACTTTGGCAAACCGGTATCTCCGTTTTCCTATGCAAAAAAGGTAGTTGCAGCATATGCCAACAAGATTCACTTCGTGCGTGCTTAAACGTGAAGACGCGACTTTAGTTTAGTTGACGAGCTGCTGAGATTACACCGCGGCTTATGCAATAATGACCGGAGAGCCAGGACGCTGATCGAGTTGCCGAGCATAATCGCAACTATCGAGCACAGCAACGGTCGCCGGCATAAATCACTGAATCTGATCACCATTCATGAGAAAAGTGCTAGGTGCGTCTGACGTTTGGTGTCAACATAGGGCGATACGGGTCGCGACTCGCTTTACTCGTCCATTACATCGAGATCGTCGTTGCAACCGCGATAAAAGACTGGCTTGTATAACGTGTGCTTACGAGCGCGTGTTCTATGCATTAGCGAATTCGTATCGATACTCGGCATACGGTTGTCAGCTGTATTGCGTTCGCAATCGCATGACCAATTGTCACCTGCGAAACAACAGCTTGTTTCTCGATAACAAAATAACCATGTATACGAATCTTGCGTTCGTTAGTGCCGTATCGCTTTGGCAGAAATTTATGTAAAATTGTAGAGTATAGTTGAGAATTATTCTTATGAAAGCAGATTGATATAGAGACAGGTAAGCAATGACGGTAAGCGATGGCACATGTCGACAAATTAAAAGTATTTTGAATTTCGGAGCAGTCGGCATTAGCGTTCCGAAGTGAGAAGTTGATATATAACGTTAAATATCTCCATGTGGTTTTTCTTGAACCTGATTTGGACACACGTAATTGTTGTACCCTCTGGCAGGATATTTTGTTAGCGAAATATCTTACAGCTTATTGACGGCGCATCTCGATAAGCCACGCAACAACGACTATTAAAGTTAAGTCAATTTTTGCGGCAATAATCACCGGCTCCATCCGTATAAGGATTGATAATTATCGAATTATTAAATCGTGAACAACTAGCGCCCACGTGTGTCCGAGCGTAATGAGACGTTCGTCCCACGCAGACACCCGTAATATTCCGTGAACGATCGCCATAAATTTATTTTGCGCAGTGCAAATGATATCTTGCAATGTCGAGATTACACGTAACGGCGGCGCTGCTGTTGCTTGTAGAAAGGAGCAGATATTTGTCAATGTGTTGCTTATTGTCGCGCTCGATGGCAAACGAATATGATCTCGAATACGAGATCGGATTCTGATATATCCGACATATATTGTTAATTTAACCGGATAACGATCATCGCCATGAATCATTGCTCTCTTTGTTATATTTTGTGTGCGCATGACTAAAGTCCGCATGACGGAATTGTATCTAATCTGACTTTACGCGCCACGCGCAATTATTAGTTGGGGAAACGAATATCTCGCGCGTAATTGTACGAAAAGTACAAGAGAGAGAGCCAACTGCACGTAGTGCAATGTCAAGACTACTCGGGAGAGTAAACACTCCAAGTTTTGCGAAATCCTTCCTGCCTGCATCTCCGGGAAACGATTATTGGCTGATGTGCTGTGATACTCTGTATGCTCGTCACGCGCTGAAAGGGAAAGTAGCGCTTATTTTCGGATAATTATTTCCGGTCTGTTCCTCAAAAAGTTTGCAAAAGTCGGCGGATGATCCTAATAAGAGGTGCCTAACGCTCTGTAACGCCCTGTATTTTCTCCGTCCTTACGTTTCGCGAGGAGTCAGATTGGGAAGAACAGAGTAGTACTAAGAAACAGATTTAAACGTCGACGTAGAGAGATGGCTGTCGATATTTTCAAATAGTCCCACTATCTTGAACGTACGTGCCTCAATCGTTATAACGATAATTATTGTCGGTGATGATATGTCTGTTGTCGCCTTAGCACATGCTGATAAATTCACAAAGGCTGTAAGAACATTTGTATAGAACTCTATAGTCCTTCCAATACAACTCGTCGGGATATTCCCATGTTTAACGTTTAAACCAAATCTTTCAACGTAATCCCGGTAACAGCGCATACAATGGAGCATTGCATTTGAATATTCACGACACGGGCGTCGTTTACCGTTTCCAAGACGTCGTAACAAAAGCCGAAGTCGATGACAGTTATTGTACGCGCGGATCCGGATGGTGAATCATATTTTCGGGCCTTTCTTTCGACCCATTTGTCTCTTGCGGTACGATGACGCGTGCCCAGTATAAGGTTGACCGCGATTTCTCTTTGATTAACATCGAAAATACGTCGAAAAAAATACAATGCGCTCGTCTGTGCTTGTACGTACACGTGCTTGCGATATTGGGGTGTATTGTCGTGATGACTTCTAGCCGGATTCAATTACAGTCACCGAGACTAATGATCTCGTAACGCGTGCACTGGCTATTAAGGGCTGATGTCTTCGCAATTTTGCAAATGATAGTCTTACAGATTTCGCAAAATGGCAACTGGCGGTTTAATGCTAAGAAAATTCTTGTTCATCCGTTCATACGTTTCTTGTTTCATATTTTTCACGTATTTTTTCGGCACTGTGTGAAATGAAAATAATTAAGACACGCTTTTGCGGTCAGATTAAATCAACGATCACCGTTGTTTTATTATTTTGATCGGAGTAGGTGATGATGACCTCTCCGAAACGCCAGAGATTCTGTTAAGTGTGGAACTCGAAATCTTAGATGAAATGATCTCAGAGTCAGATAATGCTTATAAACTCCAGTATTTTTTATTCGTCTGCTTGCGATAGTACATTGGGCAGAGAAAGCATGAGAGGAAGAGAGCCATCATGGGATATGCAGTAGTACGTTAGCTTGTTACGCATAATTGGGCAACTGTACGGAGACACGTGGAGTAGTGCCCCGCGAACGCGTACTCTCGGTTACGACGAAGCTCGTTCACGCAAAAATACGACGGGCGTTCGGGAGGCTACGGTAATAACCGCGGTAATATACAGCTCCGGTTACAAGGCAGGAGTACCGGTGATTTGTGTGTGGAAGCCTTTTCGCGGCGCGTTGTCGCGGATGATCCATGGTATCGACAGTGTGTACAGTGTACGGCACGGGTTGATACACGCTCTCGCGTGATTTATGAGAGGGCCGCTCGCGCTGCAATTCGCGCATCGCGTGGTGTTTTCATCGTTGACGTTTTTTCATGATCGGTGGTTCGTCAGGGTCCATCTTCCGATGGATGGATATATCCCGCGATGGATAAGTGAACCTCGTAATTACCCCCACGTAACGATATCGCCTAGCTGGACTTACGTATCTGAAGAGGAAGGATTCATTTGCAGGGTGCACCTCACGTCACTCTCACCGTTCCTTTCACTTGCTTGATGAATTTTGATTCGATCTTTTCTCGACGAAGACGTCGGGGAATTCATCGATTACCGTCGCCGCTTACTTTCCCCAATAGATGCGAGATATGGATTAGTGCCTTGCTATTATATATACCTTTTTTCCACACGTCAATTCCGTTATATCATTTTCCGAAGAACTGAAATCAATGTTATAGCCTGTATAATATTCTGATTTTCCTCATTTCGCGTGTAGCTAGTCGACCACCGATTTTGCGACTATCAACGCCGCATTTTAGCGCAATGTCTTCGCATCCCGAAGCAATCGCAGAATCGTGAAGTGTGCGATAGGTGGCGAAAGCTAGGTCTGATGATACGATCTCTCATCAGCAACGCAAAGCTAACAAAGCTGGCTTCAAACCCCCAGTAGTCGATAGCGCGCCGCGTCGAGAGCGCGCCGGCCCTCACCGCTCCTTTGCCAACCCGGCGATTCCGCTTTTACTTCTATCAAAGCGAGAGCAGTTCGGGGCGCGTCGCGCTTTGAACCATCTCGGTTTCAGTCTGATATACCCGGCAAGATCGCTTTGCATTGATGGAACTTGTGCGTAATGGACGTTTCGCGTGCATGCCAACGCGCAGCGCGAATATTTGCTGATAGGCGGCGCGATTGTTTCCTTAACGCTCTAGCCGCACGTCGAGACGAATCTTACTTCTGTTTCTACGTTTCTCCGTAAAGGATGGTTTTGCCTTATTCACAATCGTATATCGATAGCTCCTCTTCCCTGGTGCGACTAGCGTCGTTTTTTGTTAATTATGTAACATTTTCGCACGTCGTGTAAATTATTCGAGTAGCGAGTGGCACGCAAATTCAATTCGATCATCTCTCTGTCTCGTCGGGATAGGCGTTCTGGTGCTCTTCTTTGGTCTCCATTTCGCTCTCGGTTTATCGCCGATTCCGCGATTCTTTAATAACGGCAGCCGTGATTTATCGACAGGGCCATATCAAGCACGAGGGAAAAAGAGAGCGGAGGAGACAGATAGTGTCCGGTGTGGCTTCAGACTCTCCACAGGCAGGTGGACCTGTCCGAAATAGGTATATGTACGTATATGTATACAGGGTGCACCGAACTATCGATTCGTCGCATTTTTTGGGCCCCTCTTTGCACATTCGCCAGTTCCGCGTGTGTCCTTTTTTTCATTTATATCGCCGGCCATCCGACGAAATCTGCCGCGTCCTGGACGTCCATTTCGTTGCCGAGAGGGAATTCAAAATGCCGAGAGGATACATCCAAAATTGTAGAATTGCGTAAAAATGTAGAAATAAATTCCTCAACTGCAAATTCCTTTATAGCGAATCTGAATCTCCTCGCAGATTTTTAATGTCGCAATTGAGACTCGGGCACAAAATAGCTTCACTTCTATATATTGTGTATTCGTTAGACGACGGTGATTGGAAGTGGATCGAGGGAGAAAAGGGAAAAGGATATGCGGGGAAAACTCCGTGTGCCGTGCGCGAGGTACTTTAAGGAATACGAAGGAATTCCTTTCCTCCTTCACCCGGAAACCGGTCGAGACCGGCGCGGGCTTCTTGTATCGGCGATCTTCGTGAGGAATTCTCGTTTGTCAGCCGTCAGCCAGGTACTCGGTTGACCGTGACGATCGCATGATGCACCCACGAAGGTAACGACCCATTGGAAATCCAAGCTAGCCTACGTAGCTCGCCACGGACGAGCTTATCTGTCCCTATTAATCCACCTTGCTCTTACGCGGTGATAGTAATCGCGCTGTGCGTTACCGTTATTCGCGATTTATACCGCCGATCGCGTCTAAATTTATCATCGAAGATCTCTGTCATCCTCCTTCGCCACGTCTTGTTCTCAGGCCATTTGCGTGCGCGCGTTACATCCTCGCTTTCGCGAGACGATTTCCTTATTACGTTGCACGATTAATACTGCGGCGTCAGAAAGCACTTGCGAAATGAATAGCGGTCAATCTATTATTTAGAAGATTCAGTAGTACCAGAACGATAGCACGGTGCAGCATCGTGGGGAGTCGTTCATTTTAATACAGCGTATTAGTAGGTAGTCGTGGGAGGAGACCGTTCGTGCAGAAAAGAATTGTTGCTTTATCATGATAATCAAATATACATCTGACGAATACAAATTATCTTTAGCAAGCCGCTATTAATCGACAGACTCGAGATACATGAGCAATTGTTGTTCTGAAAATCGCCATATACGCGTATTCACGTACGTAAGATCAAGCGTAGATGGAATAGTTTACTGTCGTTCTTTGAAATCGATACGACAAAGATCGACTGCGACAGAATTAAAATGATACATTAATTTTAAGCTGTCTCGAAAATCATATAGCCTACATTGGAGAAAATGAGGAATTGCGAGGAAAAAGGGCGAACAACGCCAGACACCAGGTGATGCGAACGGTGCACACTCGGCTGTAACCACTTGCGCGCTGGATGCAACGCACGGTGCAAATAAGCACGCTAATATCCGTGGCGTAAAGCACGCATCCGCAGTGCTTCAAGCGGGAACAGGTTGCACTCGGTCCGAGGTGACGCGCGGTATATACATACATGCAGTGTCGTGCCACGAAGGTGCATATTTTCGCGCGGATTCCACCAGTAGTTGTCGACGATGGTGGTAGGGTAATAAGAGACGGCTTAGCCGACAGATTACATCCTCGTACCGCGCTCTACGCGTAATAGCGCGGCTCCTTTTCCCAGCCAGGCCCTGAGACGTCGGTGGCGCTCCCTTCGCTCGTTGTCCGTGGCTCTGGAGGAACATCGGCTTTCTTGTCGCGGATTACCTCGTACAATCGCTCGTTGACCCAGAGCCTTTTTCGTGATTGTTGCAGTTCGCAATGCAATTTGTTGTGTTAGAATGATCAGAAAACTAGCTAGCTCTTTCTCACGACTTTTAGTCTATTGGTTTAATTTGCTAACAAGTGTAACGAAGAGAAACATGGTTCATTCATCAATAGGCATCATGAATGTAATTTATTTACTGTTTTTAAGATACAGAATTGCATAATATAAAAAATATTTTGGAACATCTGGAGAGAAATCTCTCTGGTTACCGCGTCATCATGAGAGTAGACCACTGTCACGACCAGAAAATGTGCAGAAAATGAGATAAGTGGGAAACGTGGCCGCGTAACCCCTGACTGCGCCGCGTTTAATACGCGCGAACGATTTTGCAATTGTAAAATAGCTCCGGTGCTGAGAGAAAAAATTACGGGTTACAATCCGTGTGTGTGTTGTCTTATTACAAATTCCAATTACAGTGTTACGAGTGCGAGATGAACTATCCTTATTAACAGTCGGAATTCATGAAATCGTGATTCATACCAGGATCGATCATAAAGCAATCGCATCGTTTGTATCGCGGATGCGTCAGGCGGATCGCACTCGCTCGTTCGCTAGCATGTACAACTGGGGGAAAGGCGTGTTTGTATTCCCGGCGAATAACCATGCCAGGATTGCCCAAGGCAGTCCTCTCGTAACAGTTGCAAAAATTTCAAAACGCACTCGTTCCCTCATTTCGTTTCTTCCTGTTGTTTCCACGTTGTCTCCTCTTTGTCACTTCAATTCTCTCTCGTACTCTCTCGTTATTCTCTTGCGTATCTCCGTTGTATGCGATAACCGATTAAACGGTAATTCTTTTAAACTTACTGGACGACAGCAACTAAATTGCTCATCGTCCTACGCTAATGACATTAATATTAAAACAATATTTTGCATCGGACCCGTCATCACGATTAATTTTCATTTCGAAGACCTTGTTTACGTTGGGACCAACATATCCACTATTCAAACAGATTTTGCTAAATGTTTAACAGTATTATTAATTAATATTTACCAAAGTTTTCGAAAGACAAGTATCAATTGTTCGAAGGTCTCCAAACACTTCTGTTCATACGGACAGAGACCATGCACGCGCGCTTTCTTATTATGAAACGCGACTGCGTCGTTGGGGAGAGAAGTCGGCAGAAAGCGAGTATGTGTACGTGTATGTGTGCAGTATGTAGCTTTAATGTGTATCACCGTGATATATGCGGGTGTACATGCATAATAAATGCGCTCGCGCATTGCGCGGTCGCTGTGCAGTCACTGCAACATCACGTGATCGTTACACGCGGCTCTCTCGCGCGTGCATCGAACAGCGAGCGTCTGTCCTCTCCTGTCTTCTTCTCCTACCTCCTCGCTTCACGGATGACACCGGACGACGGACAATGGTTGAGTAGCAGTCCAATACGCGATTGGTATACGCGATAGTACTCAGTGCCGCGTTTCTTCTCAACTCAACGAATTCTGAGTCGATTTCTCTTAAGCAGAAATTTTATTCGCCTTCCCTCTCGGACGAAGATTCCGATAAAGATCTAATAAATAGCAATTTTCAAGCTAAACCTGCAAGAGATTTTATAGTTTTGAAAAGAACGTTCATTTACACGTTTGCGGATTGACGAATAATAGCTCGATGTGATCGATTGTAGATCGATATCGTTGCTCTCGCATAAGGTAACCGACTTGAGGATACCAGATAAGTAGCGGCACACCGATCGGTACGAATCAAGGGTCGAAAAGATTGGATCGGCGATAGCGCGTGTTCAACATGCCGCGAGACACGTGCATCGCGCTGCATGCATCGTCATACACGCGCTGCCGTCAGGCGTACTGCACGTGCAGAGTGCGTTTCATGAATTTTTGCTGGCCGATACTTTTTACGCGCGATGGATCTTCCAAAAATTTGCATTCTAGCAGTAAAAGATTCATCATTAATTGCTTGGAAATTAACGAATACTTTATCGGTCCGACAATTTTATAGCAATTGTTGGCACATTTTTCTCTACATACTTCTCGGATAAGATAAGCATATGGTGAATTATTTAACAGACATGTTAAATGAAAGGAATCGCCGGAGGTTGTTTATCGGCAACATGAGAATTATATTTTAATGACATCATTGATATTGCGCGATTTACGCGACCGGAGATTACTACGAGCGAGAGAGTCGTACCAAGTTGATGACTCGATAAATTCTCTACCATCGAATGGAATCGAAAGTGGGACGGCATAATCCTACCCGAAATCCATTCGTGGCAAGATTCATTCTTCAACCCTCTTGGCACAACAATGGCCGCTGCCGGTTCCGTTCCAAATATGATCCACTCCACTCTGCCGATCATCTCGGTTATCTGACCGTGAAGAAGTCTTCTTTCTCATCCTAAACGAGAGCGATTAATGATCATGCTATGATGCACGAGGATGCATTCAGTAATTTCTTCATGAAGAACCATCAGTGTCGGATAGACGCACATCCAAGGGAAGCTGCTTGTGTTATCACGTACCTTCTCGAATTGTCGCACGATTTTACCGTGTCGCTTCATCCATACCGCGCCGAAGCGTATCTTCAATTAAAGACGGCCGCTACTCAGTCGAAGTCAATTTACCTGAGTGCCGAGTCCGAGGGTAAGGAGGCGGTGTCGAAATCGTGCTGTATCAACACTAGAGCCGGTTGCCAACAGCCCGCGGCCGAAATCCACCGCGTGCCGATCTCTCTCTATCTCTCTCTTTCTCTATCTCTCTCTCTCCCCCCTCTCTCTCTTTCGTTCGCGCTCTCTCGCTCTCTCGCTCTGGTCGGGTAGCCCTGGGTTGCGGGTTCTTACGCCACTGGGATCGATATCCCGGGAGGCCAAACAGTAAACAGCCGGTTGGTCAGGACGGAGTCGGTGGTGGGGCTGCATAACATGGTGGTACTCTCTCTTCCACCCGCTTGTGCCACTCGGCACACCACCCACGCCACCGCCAACGAGCAGGAGCGCGCGAGGGTATGAAAGAAGGACACTACCACCGGCGGCACGGAATGACGACAACGACGATGACGACGGAAGGAGGGTAACCTTTCTGCAAAGTAGTCGCGACACTCTGAGATTAACGGACAAACGGACGAATGCGCGCCGATGGCGCCGCGAAAGGGGGGTAAGCGTCGTGCGTGATGTCCCAGTTTAACTTGAACAACGCATCATCACTTTAAGAATACCGCTTTGTTTGCGTCTTGTTGTTGATTCGTTTAGAAGAAAAATAGGCTGAATGTGTTGTTTGAAAAGAAATTAAATGATAAAATAGCGTGTGTAAATACGCTTATCGATGGACGTATATTGCAAGATAAATAAATTTTCGATGAGCTTTCTCTCGATAACTTGTTACCAGTTATAGTCTGCATCCTCAATTATATTGAGCCCTGGAACATTAAAGCTAGGTATTTCTTACGATAATTTTAGCAGTATCTTCCTATGTGTGGTACAGTACCAAGTCGGGATAACGGAAACGCAAGTTCGTAAAACGCCTGGCGAAACTCTCGGGCAGCAATGTATGTATCGCTAGACGCTCGCGGCAAGGAAAGTAGGAAAGAAAGTATTAATCGTCGCTGTACGATCGCACCATGAAATTTGCGCGCGAATGAAAGGCGACTAATTTACAGTGCAGTCGTCTCGGCATGTTAGTCTAATTTAATGTAGAAATTTGCGGCCTTTTTCACATTTGGCACCGGAGTAGAAATAGAGAAGGAAAGCCTTGATATCAACGATACTTCCATATATTATACAATATTTCCAAAAGAGTTTTAGTCATGATGATAAAGTGAAAAGTTCTTACTGAAAAACCCAAATTAGAGCAGTCAGGGCTATGAAATGAGTTAGGAAAACGCGTTTTCCGTTAGGAAAAACATCCGGCACTGGCTTAAGAATTTTCTTGCGAAGAAGATAGACGCGGCAACGCGTGAAAGTTCCCCTGTGTAAAATGTACGATTTCTTTTCCCTCCGCTTGGCAAGAAACGAATCTCGCGCGAGAGGTTGACGAAGGGTTGTAGAGACTTGGAATATCCAGAGTACATCAGCGCAGGTCGTCGAGGGACGGTCAACGCTTGCAGAAAAATCGGCCCTGCAGCTTGACGATGACACGCGGTATCTAAGCGTCTGAAGAATTGACTCGCATATTTATTATATATTACGTTGTACAAGCATCCTGTGCAAACGACTTTTACATTTAGGGCTGATTATGCGGCCACCTAAGCATTTACGACGGAGGATACCCGACGAAACAATGTCGTTTTACGTCGTAATGGCACGACCACGAGATGGTGTAAATCTGCAGAACGACGTGTAGACGCTTTTCCATGCTTTTCATGGCGCACTAAAAGCGACGAGATTTACGTTCTTAATAGCCGTTGTCGATTCTGCCGCTACGTTGATACCGCAAGCGGTTACGCCATTGGCTGCATAAAGGGGAAACGCAGCACCTCGCAGCGGCCAGTGGTGCTCAGCACGCCTCGTCTGTTTGGCATCCTGAAAAGTTAAATGAATCTCGCAGTCATCGCATTCGTTGGACTTTCGAGGGGTCTGTCAGCGGTTAGAGAGGACTGAGTAAAAAGGCGTGAAATAGGGAATGTTGCCGCTTGCGAATCGGCCAGTTACACGCCGTTTCCGCGGGTATAGCTATGTAGAACGAATTTCTAATTTGCCTCGTTTTGCCGCGTCGATTTTGCGTGTAAACCATGCAGAAAAGTGCATTGCTAAGTAGACCGTACGCTGCGATCGACGTCAGTACCGTCAGTCCGATCGTCGATGTCGTTACCTTCCGGCCCGGTTGCATCAATGCAACTAACGTCCACAGCGAAATGCTGGCGAAATGCTCGGGCCAGTCCGAAAGTCAAATACGAAGATCGAAATTTCTAACATTCAAATGCATCGAGGACAGTCGCGGAAAAATATTTCTTCTCTCCACCCTTCATCTTTGGAAAATATCTTATTCTCGTTTGCATTTAATTGCAATGTACCGCGTATCGCGCGTTCAAGTATAGAACGTTTGACAAGCGGGTCAAACTACTTCTTCTCTCTCGGCTGTGTCAGATTTTAATCTACGAAATTTACAAATTACACCGAAGACTACGTCGAGTTCATCTTACGAGATGAACTCCGTGAGCCACTGATGTCAGTAGATTATACGATTATCATTTCAGTAATATTCTTTCCCGCGCTTTTTCTCATTCTCTCTTTCTGTCATAAGTTTTTATTACGTCTGTTCCACATTTTTCGTCGTTCTCCTTTACATCGTTTCGGAACGTCACTCCCTTGCTCCTCTCTGCGTCCTTTTTTTCAGTCACCAGCCTTTCTCTTCCTCTGTTTCCCTTTCCCTCCTCTCCCTCGCTCGCTCTCTGTTACATTCGTCTCTTTCCCTCTCCTCCCTCTCTCTCTCCGGCTCCGCACCTCTTCGCTTAATAATACACACCAGCGAGAGAGCCACCCGCTACTACAACGACACACCGGCGGCACCGACAGTATGGCACACCACTTTATTGATCTTCTTTCCCCGCTTTCACAGGTTTCAACCCGAATTTTCCACCGCTTTATGCAAGCGTTGCCCGCCCCGCTCGTTTGCGCACCCCTGCACCCGGATTCATCCCCTTCGCCGATAAATCGAACCGGCCTCCGGGCTATCCGAGAAGATCTCGTCGTCAATGGGAGTGAGATACCCCGTCGATCTCTCGATACCTTGCGGCGTTTCGATTCCGCTTTGCGGGCTAATTCGATTTCGTTACTGCTACTGCGCTACAAACCGCTCCTCTCCGCTGGTAGTACCGGTTTAAAACGTTTCGGGATCTCTGCCCACGATGCAAAAGTCTCTGCCCTCGCCTCGTTGCGAGTGCCGAGTGATCGACGCGCAAATACAGAGTAATACGTAGTACGCGATTACGTAGTAATACGAATTATGTGTAATTCGTATTATGTGATTAACGTTCTCTTAAATTTTCAACAAGGCGATCGATTTCAGTCCGTTTTATTGAGTTTGATTTTACCGGCGCGAGAGAACATACGTGCATGCCTCATCGTCGAGAGCCGCTCTTGTGACTCTCCGTGGGAGCGATCCGTGTTTTGCCCCGCAAAGCGGGCAGTTTTTACGGCGCAAAGGACCGCGTAACGCCCGCGCCGCGCGTTCCTGCTTAGAAAAGAGAAGTGAGCGTGAGTTGTAAAAGCGACTTATCGTACTCTCCCGAGAAAGAGAAAAGAGAAAGAACGAGGCACAAAGGGGTTCGCGCGGAGAAAGGAACGAACGCGCGCCAACGCGGGACAGAGAGACCGGGAGAGCGAGATATAATCGCGGTCTGGTTTCAGGGATCACGGATGGCGTTCGCCAACCGTCAAGGGTAAACACTGTTGCTCGTCTCGAACCTCTCGGCCTCCTCTTCCGTCTCCACTGTAACCACCGTCCGCTTGGCCTTCTTGCTTTCTTCGTCTTCGTCTTGGTCTTGGTCTTCGTCTTCTTTCGCCTCCTTAACAGCTCCCTACTTTTAACCACTCGAGGCAATGATTCACAATCGTGCTCTCCTCCGACGCGCGTCTCAGACCCGAGTTGCAACAACCAGAGAGAGGAGGAGTAGGAGGAGAACATATCGATCGTAATACATTCCTCTATTTGGCAGCCGCACGCGGCTTGTTCATTCTGTTCCCGCTGGAAACGAGTGAACCCTGAAACAGTAGGATGACGATAATCGGGATAACGAATTAGGTATATTCAAATAATTGACACGTACTTTGCTACTTGCTCGGACGAGAAATTACATTTTCTATCAAACGTAACGACGAATTTTTTTTAATTGCGTCACGGAACAACGCATCTAGAAATATTTATACAGCAAGTAAGCGCGTTCGTTGCGACGCCCAAGGCATCACTTGCATCGTTGTAAATTATGTCGTCAGCACAAGACTAGCAATGCAATGAGACATAATGAATATATCTTATGAGATTTTCATCGATAATGTGGCCGTTTTCCTTAATACGGTCGTAAAAAACAAGTTATTACCAGACGTCAATCGTACGAACATTATCACGAATGATAATGCGCTGCGAGATAATGAGTGAACGGGAGACAATGACGAGCGAAATCGTTTCATACGGATTATAGCCGTGACATACTGGGAAAACAGTGGTTAGCTTCTTGTGACACGTGTACATCCGACTTGCGTATATCGCATATCGATAACGCAATCTATGACGTTGCATTACGCGCAAAAGAGCACAGGACATTTGACGCGTGGGGCATTTCAATGAACATGCGCCCGCCACTCGAAATTGAACGTTTACCTTTTTAATCTTCTCGCTTATTCGATTAAGCAAGGAAAGTTGTTTTTTTATCGTGTTACAATTTTTCATGAAATTCATGAGATATATACTAACCATACTAGTTATATAAAACTATATGCATACTTTACTTGGATTTGATTAATAATTTATTATTAAGCGTTACGTTCTTTTTCTATTTCAGGTATGCCACAAGTCACAGGATATGCGTCCGCTAGATGAACGTCTACCAGTTTGTTTACTTATATTACTTATACACCTATGTCAATATTAATTTAAGCAGAAATTCACATAAATGTGGATCAAATTCACAATACTTATCTAGATATAGGCGTTTTTACAAACCAGGAAATTGAATTGTAATATTGATAATAATCAGTGTTTTAAATCATTTATATTATAATCCATTATAATCTCAGATGATAACACCAGCCAAGTGCTAGTTAATTAGAAATTAATAAGGGAGTTAATAGGGAGAGATCAGTATAAAAATTAGTAACTCCTCAGCAGCAAATACTGATAAAGTTCTCAAATTTAAAGATGTACTTCTTATTTTAAACGTCGTTTCCTCACGGCCTTCGTTTGCGCGCTCCGTCCTCTGGTCACCAACGCGACTCTTTGTTTGCCAGAGGAATTTGCTGACGACAGGTTTTGCTGGAATCGCGCGATTACGGCGCGCATGCCTCGAGATAAATCAGAGATCAACATTACAAGACGAGAGGTATCCAGATGAGATGGAAATGACGAACGTCATGTTCGTGCAACTTGATGTTGTCCTAGCTATCTCGTCCTCGCAATTCTCTTATCATCTATTTTCATTCAATTGAACATTCAAAGTCAGTGATGAAAATTCACCATTTCTGATTGTCCATTGTTGCTCGAAAGTAGATCGACAAAAGAAATCAATTTGTTAATATCACGAATTTTAATTCTATATTTTTTCGCACGATACGAATGGAAGAATTTCTGATTACATATATTTATATATACACATTAGATGTGTAAATTAATTGCTTTTTGTTTTTTAAATTGAGTCTTTATTTACTTTCTTTTTTTTTGAGAGGAAATTCGTCAACTGCCCAATAGATACAGAAAAGTATTAGAAAATGATGAAATGAATATTTTGAAGATTTACATGTTTATTATATACTAGCTGGCGCTTGTTCCTCGCGCGCTTCGCGCGCTCGGTATATTTGGAAAATATAAAGCATAAAGAACGTATTTTTTTGCGACGCGCACATTTTTAGAAGTTGCAAGACGATTGCACATAGTCTATGTTACTCAGGAAGATCTAAGCTATCCACCAGTGAAAGAATTTTTCAAATCGGTTTAGTAGTTTCTGAGATTACCCCGAACAATGGAACAAACTTTACCTCTTTATTATATTAGTATGATTTATTTTTTTTATAATAAAAGGTGATTTTTCTTTAAAAAAGCACTGAAATAATTTGCACACCTTAGAACGATCTTTTTACAACAATTTGGAATGATGCAGCACGAGTATCTCGAGTCGCTCAAAGCAAGCGAGATAATTAACTCCTGAAAACGAATAATAGATCATTTGCATGGACCGATATTTGACAGTCTTGGAAGATTATTCCACGACAAGAAGGCACATAACATGCGCGTATCTTGGTAACATTCTTGGATGTGTGCGTTATGATCTGTCGTGCGCACTACGCGACGTTATGCATGCAAAATTGGAATTGTTTCCTGCGATTAAATTACATGAGGCGCCGTAACAGTTTAACCCGTGATTTCTTAAACGTCACGTACGGTGATCACGTCGCGGCGACTTGACGCGATTATCTTCGCGTTGTAAACGATATTTCTTCGAGGCAATCGAACGGTTCACATTTCGATTAAATGAAATGTGAGATAAACGTATAGCCTTGTAACACTAAAGATCATCTAATTTGGAGTTTTATCTGTTTGACAGAAAATTCCCCCCTTCCTCTTTCTCGACGTTCTCGCGACTGCGAAGATTTCTGTACGCGACTAAAGCACGGTTGCGGGTGCGACCGAGTCGTTGAAGTGACGAGTATATGCCGTCGGTCCGTGCGACAGTATCAGTCGGCAGATTGAGACACTGACAGAGCGCAAGCGCGACTGCACTTTCGCCCCATTTTCACCCCGTGGGGGATGAACATCGCGCCGACGAGATCGAGCCGCGAGACCGCGGAAGAAAGGAAACGCGAGACAACGGCGTCACTTTCTTCTATCCTCTTGTCGGTGTTTCTTCCCTGTTTCCCACGAAACTGCGAAATCTCCGACGCACCTGTTTAGTTATCATTTTATGTTTCCGTTGTTTCATCTATCTCTCCTTTTTCGTGGACGACATGACGACGCGTCGACGAATTTTCTCTTGAGTTTCTTTTCTTTTTTCAAAGGCTCTATTCATCACCGAAGCATTATGAACGCAATTCCATCTGTTTATATAATTAGGAACTGACGATCGATCGTTTTATTACTCTGACGAAATTTTGTATGGAATGAGACGTTGGTGTCGTCGGTCGAATCTGTTTCATCGAATCGCTGATTATGTATGGAACAAATCCAGGAATCTGGCAATGCGACAAACAGAGCGGAAAGACGAGCGAAAGAAATCATGAGAAGAAGGCAGAACGAAAAGGAAAAAGGCGAATGGAATGATCTCACAAATCAGCGAGAAACGGCATCGACATCTCGATCACCCGCCTTCGTCCCTTCTCTCGTTTGCGACTTGTTCCTTCTTTTTGTCTTCTCTCGGGTATTCTTTCCGTTACATGCACGTACAAGCTAACCGGAAACAGGACGGAAAATATCGCGCGTAAAAAATGAGAGAACTGCGAGTAACAGTGCCTCTCGCTATCTTCGCCGCCTCGCTCGTCGCTACCGACAGTTTCGTTGGTTTCGTTGGTTCCAACAGAAGAGGAGGCACTCCGATCCGAAAAATATGCTCGATGGAGCATACACCAGCCGGAAGTAACGCACGAAGCTTGGTCCGCTATGAAAATTGCATTTGTGTCCCGCGGACGTTTTATCCCTCGGTCTGCGACCGAGGCAAAAATCCGCGCCGAACTTTCGATAACGGGCTGACAGATCCAACAGGGAGAGAGAGAGTGTGTGTACTCGTCGCGTTGGACAGGAAGGAACGTGATCCAATCAGGTTTTTGACGTTTCCATTGACTTTACGTACACAGACTCGGGAGCGAAGCTACCGCTAGCTGTTCCATTGCGCAGCGGCGATGTTATTCTACCCCCCACGTTGTACCACATGTAACAGATTAAATTATATTAAAAATGGAGCGAAAGTTTCTGTATTTTGTTTTATTCGCATTGAATAATTTATTCCGTCCGCGTTTAATCTTACAACGCTGTTTTTCACAATTTTGATGTCATATCGCACGTAAACATCCGTCAATTGTCTTTCGCGCATTTTTGTTAACGGCGAGGAACATACTTCCTCGCATGCCATATTTTTCTCGGGCTTTACCGGGAGCACAGCGCGGCGCACATTTTTACTTATCTTTATTACGGCTACGAATCGGCTTCGTATTTTTACAGTTGGCCTTCAAGTCGTTCGCGGCTCGTATATCTGTAACGTAAACGTCGATAGCCGGAGCCAGCGGCGTCATCGTAAACGTTTACAATCGACCTTCGATCGTATACCCTGGCTCGTTTACTTCGCGGCCGCTGTTCGGCACGTACGCGCGGGATGCCTCGAGGAGGAAAACAGTCGACGGAGTAGCAACGAAGATAATCGGTTGCCGCTTTGTATCTCGCGATGCAACGAAGAGGCTGCACGAGGACTCCGCTTCCTTTCTCTCCCTCTTCTCCAAGCGCATTCGCCTCCATCGCCTGAGGATTCAACGAAAGCCGATGTGATGTCATTTCTTATCTCGAGAGATCATCTTACGTTAACAGAGTTACATTACGTGGTCGTTACGTTTGTTCACGTATACGTTGACACGATTTTCGGTGCTACGTCGTTCTCCCGCTGGACAAACGACGCTCCTGTTACGTGGATCCGCATCAGCTCATTTCGAAAGTAACCGCAACCTCGGTTTCGAAATGTCACGAATCTTTTAATCGGTCGCAGTTGTAAACTGCGCTGCCGCACTTTAATGATAATAAGATTTCGTTTGCAAATACACTTAGAAAAGTAAACGTATAAAAGGAACTCAAATAGGATTCTCGAATTCTCAATACCAGCTGAATGAAAAGGAGAGAACGTTCAACGGCGTAGGTAGCGTCATTTATTGTGAGAGATCGCCTTTATGGCGCCACGTTAGACTTTTAATTAAAAGCCTCGGCGTCCTGCGCTGTCCCGGTATTATCGTCACGTTCCTGTGGGTCGTTTGCGTGCCATCCACCAATTTTACTTCTCATTTACAGAATGTACCGGGCGTCCGCGATCGCGAGTAACATCTGCATCGCAATTAGCCGCCCGTCATTCAGTGGACTTTTCCATTCTGCGTGGTGTGCGTCTCGCCATCTAATTATCTATCGACAAATAATCGCCTTCCTATCGATTACATTAGCATCAAAGATTCGCGGTTAATTGCGCGTATTGCACGATCAAAAGTTCCGCATGTATATGTATATACGTGTGGATTAAGCACGAAGAAACGCCTGACCAAAATTTTATCGGTCGATTTTTCGCCTTGAAGTCTGATTGCTCCTTGGATCATTGCAATCGTATTCTCATGCAATGAAACGTTATAGTGCGCACTCGACGCACTCGACATACGTGCGCCGATCATATCGAATTGGATGAGAACCACTGGGATGGATTTGTAGTAACTGCAAGCGGAGCGATACAGATGCGTCGTCGTCGTCGCGTTCGCTCGGCCGCTCGCTTGCGCCCCAGCGCGCCCGCTTCCGCGCCTGATCCTCATTGAATCTCGACGCAACTGCGAAGCACCGTGATGACGCAACGACGGCCAAGTGGAGGAGGAGAAGGAGATCGTGCAAGTATACGAGCGACGTGTCGCGCGATTGCGCCTGTGTGAAAAGCTCCGTACGGGAGACCTTTAAGTCGCTCTTGCGACTGTGCCGCTTTCCGCGAATTGTTTCGTTTTCTTCAACTCGATTGCTTTAAGAATGCATTTGAAGATAATTTCGCGTTAGGAACTGATCGGGCGTATTTCTTCGAAATAATTACATCATAATATCATTGTGATAATATTGAATTAGCGTAGTTGTTTGATATTATCCTAATGAAAAATCCAAATGCGATAGAAAGGAATAGATGTAACAACGATCTCTGCGCTCGCACACTTATCTCTAAACACCTACCGAAAAAAAGCCGTTATCTCGTGGTACCGCAAGAAAATTATTGCAATTAGAAGCACGCCTGAGCGATGCGAGGAATTACGCTGTAACGATAATTCGCGCGATTAAAACGGCGTTCTGCTGTGTACGGCATCATACACCGACTATGTTTCGCAGCGTGTACTATCGGAGCGATATACACCGGTCGTACGCAGTTACGGTACACCCACAGTAGTTAGAGCGAGGAGCGGGTTGGAGGGACAGGGAGAAGGAACTAAGGTTCGTTCTAGAAGCCGCAGAGTCGGGTGGCATCGGGCGGCGTACGCGGCGTCGGTGGCGACGGCGAAACGACGGTGGAGGAGCGGCCTCTCGGGCACCGAGTCGAAGCGAGTCAGGCACGGTGCAGAGTCGCGATCGCATCACCAAAGAATAGTGCTTTGCCGGGTCGGAGAGGACGAGAAAGAAAGAGAGAGAGAGAGAGAGAGGGCGGAATAAAGCGAAGCCGACCGAACGTGGCCGACGCGCCGCCGCCGCGCGTGCCTCTCGACGAGAGGGACCAAGCCTCCCGGCGGTCGCGACGCACGTAGTCAGTGGCTGACGACTACTCGGAGCGTCAGGTTCTCCATATTGGGGGGACGTCGTCGCTTCGCGTCTCCTGGCGAGCCACGTGCGCAGCGTGACAGCTCGTCGTCGTTGTGTTGTCGTCGTCGTCGACGTCATTGTTGTTGTTATTGTTGTTGTTGTTGGTATCGTCGTCAGTGCGGCGACAACACGAGCGGGAAAACATTCTCGGCGCGGCGAGAGACGCGATTCGTCCCGCTGTAACAACTGTAGCTCGACGGGTTCGCGCGTGCTTCTTACAAGATCGATCTCCCGTGTCTCAATCGATGATCACCCGCGTCAAGCGGAAGAGGTAGTTGTGAGATGCAGCGTGATAAGCGATACATCGATTAGCGACTGTCGATTTTAACGGCTCACAATGGATGCTCGAGAACGCGTTGAGACACACACACATCCAGTAAAGCGATGAATAGAATGGTCATAATGAACTGAATTGGAGCACTACATGAAATTAGACTCCCGAAACTCTAATGATACACAAATGGTTATGGTCAAAAAAATGAAACAACGCATCAGCTTTTTAAATGTTATTAAGTACAAATAAAAGCGAGACATTTTTTGTGCGATTAGATCCACAGACGTATTAAAATATATAATATTATCAATTTATCGCAGTAACTTTGGTTACATATTCTGACCGCTTATCATGAAACGAGTCTTTCGTTAGCAACTCTTATCGGACTAGGAGAGAACAAGCTGATTGTACAGCGTAAATATTACGAATACAGAAATCTCCCGATCATAGAAATCGATTTATCATGCAAACGAATTATGATGCACTATAGCCGAGATAGCACCGCTGTGACTCGCGTGATGTGCTCGGTTGGCATACCGCTATAAGCTTCGAAGATGATGTTCGCACGACCATACAGTCTCAAGTAACGAAAGTGAAACTTTAAAGTAGCAAGAATGCAACGCAGACGCAAGTTACACACGTGAAAAAAGAAAGAAGAGAAAAAGAAAGAAAACAAGACAAAAGGGGTAGAAAAGGGAGGAAAAAGGCACTTTTGGATATACGGAAGGACGGAAAAACGCAGCGATCGAACAACGAAACGAAGACGAAAGACAAGCAAAACAAAAGATAAAGAGGAAAGAAGAAAGAGAAGCCGAGAGACGAGAAAGGAAAGAGTAACGGCGGATCGAGGGAAGAGAGCGGAAACGCGCAGAGGGAGAGATAGAGATTTCTGGGCACGCGCACTCCACCTGCTAGCGTGTAGTGGCACGCGCCATACTCACCTCACCTCCTCCCTGCCACCCTCGTCGTCACTCACGCTGCTGCTACCGCCGCCACCGCTTCCACCTCAGTACTCTCCCATCCACCCTCCCAATCCGTCCTCTCTGTCTCGCGCGCGCCCTCCCGGCCCTACCGTAGCGGCCGTCGCTTCTCTTGCCCTCCCCTCCCGCGAAAATCCCCTCCCGTGTTCCTCTCTCACGCGTGCCGCGGCCACGAAGAGACCGGGACGCGCGGGAGTCAATCGCTCGCGGTCTTCGACAGGACGAGCACCCAAGGTTCTTGCGAGCCTTTCGTCCTTTCGGTGTAATTTCTCATTGAATCAAATTTGAATCAAGTTTTATCTTCTCCCTCTTTCCCTCGAAGTTTCCCTCGGGCGTACGTGCTTATCGCGCCGGCGATTTCAGCGAATGGACATTCACCTTTTTTTTCCTCGCGTTAAACTTTCACATCCTTGCCGGGTAGTTGGACAAAATGTGACACCTCGCACGTACACGTCATTGACCGAGAATCAGAAAAAGAGGACAGAAAAACTATTACGAGATCAATCACGTGAACAACGACGTTAACAATCTCGATCCCTTGCGCCGGCTTTCATGCCGTGATCAGACGCGGGATGAACGAGTGCGTGAGTGTCTTGGCGGATCCGTTGATTCTGTCGTTCGTAGTGCCGGCGTTTCGTTTTGTTTAAAGCGACGCAGCGAATATCCGCTCGCGCTCGTTGGCGTCCGAAGGGTGGTAGGACCGCACAGCGACGCCGAACGACGAGAGTCGTCAGCCAATGTTCGCGTATGAAAGAATCCGGTTGCCTGCCCCCGTCTCATCCTCCTGCTGTGCGTCTGCTGCGAGGGGGGTGGCGCGCGCGATTCCGGTACTGTAAGCCGAGTGAGCAAAGGGGCAACGGAGAAGACGACGACGACGAGGACGAGGACGACGACGTTACGACGTTATAACGAGGAGACGCCGTACAGCTGGGACGTGCGACGAGGACAGGCACGAGGAAGCAAGGAACGAGAGAACGATCGACGAGGAAGACGACGTTTTAGAGGACGAGCGGCAGGAAGGAAGAGGCGTGCAAGAAGAAGGCAGGAAATGGAAAAGAGCGGAGCGCGATAGAAGGGGAAGCGACGCGTGCTTAACGCGTCGTTGTGCCTTCCATCGCGAGACGAGAATAGTCCTCGCGAGAGCAGGAAGGCGCGAATACGCACAGCCGGCGGAATATCGACGAGCAAAAACGTCGACGGTGGGAATACAATTCGGCGAGAGCGACGATATAACAGTTTCCGTTTTCGTGCGGCACGCGTAAGCGGACGGTGGCTGAAATCGCGCAAATCCTCCCGGCTTGAACGTGCCGCGCAGCTCGTTGGCGAGTGCATTCCTTCGCTCGTTCGATACCAGCAGTGACAGCGGTGTGGCTTTCCCCACCCCAGCGAGCAGCCCGAGCGAGTCGAGATCGCGCGAGTGATCAGCTGTTCGCTCGTCGGAGCGTGCGAGTCGCGTCGCGCCGACTACCACGGCGACGACGGTCGTCGCGTGAGAAGTCCACGCGGGACGACGTATTTCGGTGACGTCGCGGCGCGTATTCCGCGTCGGCGTTCGGAAAACCACCTGTTGACGATTTACGGGGGGAAAATCGAAGCGCGCGTGGTCGCCGTCCGCGATTTCGTAGTGCGTGCTTGTCTGTTCTCGCGCACGTCGGTCATCGAGGGATCGACTGCGGACGGAAGTGTCTCGTGCATCGTTCGCGTCATGTGCGATACGACGCAATAGCGCATGAGTACTGATAAGAGAAACGCGTCTCGTTGATTTCTCCAATTAAGCAAACAGAGATTATAACTTTAGACTATGTTCGCAAAGTGTGAATCTGTCGCGGAAAACCCTTTGTGACTGTCTTTCCTTCTCTCTCTCTCTCTCTCTCTCTCTCTCTCTCTGTCTCTGTCTCCCCTCTCCCCCTCCTCTCTCTCGCGAAAAGGCCGCGAAACTACGTCGCACGCTGTCGAGACGCCGTAAACAGCCGCATTGCTTCGACTGCGTTTTTCGCGGTCGATGCGCGTTATCAGCGATACGTATCTGTCGCTGTCTGGTTCGCCGCCGACTGTGAGAATCCGGTGAGTTCAGAGGTCAGGTAATAGCGGCCGATACCGCGACAGCGTGTGAAACCACGTCTAAACAAGTGTCACGCTCTCTCGTAAGGGAAAGAGGATCGGTAACTCGAACGACTCGAGCCGGGTGCAACGAGAAGGAATCTCTCAAACTGTGCGAAAGACAGACGCGCGACGACATCGATACGCTGGTGCGTCGACGGTGATGATAGCTAGTCAAATTGTTAGAAGGGCATTATATTTCACGAACGATCGATACCACGGAGATCGGCACGTACCGAGAACGTGAACAAAGTATACAAAGGGATTGAGTGACGTTTAGGACAACGGCGGAAGCACGAACGAATTAAGCGAAGACTCTTGAATGCAGTTTGTCGCGCTTTTTCCGGTTCGAGTGGCGTTTAACTGTCATTCGATGCCATCGAGGTAACGGTATAATCGAATCAAACGCGCGATCGCGTTCGAAGCGGACAAGTGTGTCGGGCACGTTCGTTGAACGTACGTTGTCATTCGCTAATGATCGAACGACATTGAGTCTTTAATAACTATTCACGGTTCGTGATTACTCGGGAGCGTTAACGACATCGGCGGATTAGAGGACAATCCGGCAAAGGAGCAAGCAACCAGGAAGGAACAGTATTACGGGACAAAGTGATATAAAAAATGACACTTAAGTTTTATTAATATTTACGTGGTGAGAAAGTTACTTGGACGAGCGTTTCGAAGACAGTTTATTGCATTTATATAACGCATAGAAGAAAAAACCTGGAAGGGCATGGTGGGCCCCCCTCAGCCGGGGCCTCAGGCCCGGGTGGCCTCTCTATGAAATGATATCTTCCTTCTGTCACGTCGTTTGTGCCACATTAGACTACCTGGAATGATGGTACGTATATGTTTTCGTTTCTTCTGAAAATATTGAGACTGCTTGATCGGTGCGAGGTTTCATTTCCTTGATACGATGATCGCGCCAGGTCACGCTCGTACCAATAGGAGAATCAAAGGAGTCATATTTAAGTTGTCTTGTGATAGAGGAAGCGTTTACAACAGAAGGTGCGCGATATACTTGGCGTTCTTCGTTTCCCGCGCCCCTTCCATTCTCCTCTCGGCCACCTGAGGTAACCGGAAACTGCTGACCGTCGTAACTGTGTTACACACCGTGGCAGACCTGCGCGTCTGTTTGTATTAAAATCGCACCTCTTGTCTCTCGGAGCATAACACACAGGTGCATCCGTACCGTAAGTTTGCGTTGCGATATACCACTGCTCCCTCGAGCTGAATGGCTGAGCAGAGAGGAGAGGAGACGAGACGAGCGTTTTGCCCGTCGCCGGGACTTTGAAACCGCATCGTGGCATTCTTGGCTTCTCGAATGGCGTTCTGTTTTCGTGTACGCGTTGCACTCGATTGCTCTCGTCGCGTCTCTCGCTTCTTTAATCGATCTGTAATAGCGATTGGGAATGAAGGATACAATTTTCGTACAGCCTGACAATGATTTCGAGCTAAGAATAAATGAAATGAAAATGAAAAGAAATATGGTAACTAACAATTATCGGAGCTTACGTGCCTGTAAAACGGAACCGCGAACGGGCCGCGCGAAGGCCGGATGTTTGAGAACGCGGTATCGTAAATTCGATAATATCGCTGCGGACGAGCAGCCGCGAGGTTCTCCTCGCGCAGCGCGCTCGAGCGACGAGCTAATTTTGTCGTCCGGTTAAAGTCTCGCGCACGATCGTCCGCCCGAGCGCATCTTTCGCTCGCGGGAACTCGCCCGCAGGAGGGAGGGGATGACTGCATGCGCGCACGTAGGACAATAGATTGACCGTCGTGTGTCTAACGGCATCCTGACGGTCGAGCGACCGATAATAGGGGCACGTCCATCGCGCCGCGCGGCCCGCGGACATTCCGCGCGCGTTCTACCTGTCCCTGATGCACCGGTTCCGTTGCACTAATGACCGGTTCGCGATCCGGGGCGTCAGTCGGCGAAATCGGCCAGTCATACACGGCGGCCGTGCTGTACCGTTCCGGTACTCTCCGGTATTTTCCAGAGTCTACGACCGCGACCGTTGTCGCTTCCTCGACGCTTCGCTCGTCGATCGGGCAATCTTTCGATCAACAAGCGCCGCGACTGCCGTTAGAAAATTTAAATTATAATAAAATCTTTTGAGTATAAGGTAACGCGAAAACTCGCGATGCATTCCGCTATCCTCCGCGTTTCATCGACGAATCAAAATTAGTCTAGCGATATTAACGTAACTGTGCTATGCTTTCAGCACGGTTTACAATGCGAGTTCTAGTTCATAACTGTTATCTGTACAAAGTTAGCTTTCTTAGTAGTACCCAATGTATACTGCAGTGTTCGCCGAGAGAACTTTGATTCCTGTTATACCTCAAGTACTATACGTAATTCAGTGAAATTAAGCTCGCGCGTTAAAGCAGCATTAATTTTCGGGAACGGTCGTGCACAATAGCATCATCATGATTATTCACGTGTTTACATATTATGCAAATTGATGAAAATTATTATATTTTGAGGATCTTAGAAATTTATCGGTTTTAAGATTTAGATAAATGCGTGTCTCTCTCTCACGTATTTACGATATGTCTTGCAAATAAATGATTTTCCGCGATGGAATTTCGAATCGAAATTTGCTAAGCATGCGTCAAATCCCGATTTCTGGCGTGTCATAACAGAGGATTAAACCTCGCATGGACGGACGAACGAGCAGACGGGCGGGCGGGCGGGGGCAGACGGGCTCATGGCTATGCGTCGGAATTATTTATATCACTTGATTACGCGCCGGGCGCGCACTGCGAAGCCGAGACGCGCCGAAGCGACCTGCGGAAACGAACGAGCCGGCGGCAATGCAACGGAGCGAGCCGCGATGCGGAGGAGGCCTTCTCTTCCTCTGTCAGGGCGTTTCATGCCACGCGGATCGCGCACTATTGACGATCGATGCTGCAGAACCCAGCATGCATATGTACGTACGTACGTGTACGTGCTTGGCCGTTATCGGCGACGTCAGAAGCGCGATAACGAGGACGACAATCGCATCCAACGTACTGGTATTGAGGAAAGTCGGTACATATTGCGTCCTCCGTCCCCCCCCCCCTCCCTCTCTTTCGCTCTCTGTCTGTCTGTGTCTCTGTCGCTCTTTCAGTAACAATCGAGTATTTGACGCGAAATTTCGGGTTGTCCTTGTGCTCATTTTTTTAACATAGCCGAAAACAAGAGGCATCGAGGCATCGATATCTCGCTACCGTACCGATCAGCGAAAGTGATGCACGCATTCGTGCGTACAAGGAAGATTATTTTGTAAGTTCAAGTTATTGTATTATATTTCGTAGCAAGATTAAGTTTTGGCATTAAATTTTGTAAGATATTAATGATATCTTGATTAAAAAATGGCGAATCGATAGTCGTTTGCAGCAGATTCGTTGCCTTACAGCGAAAATAGAGCGTGTGTTGCTAAACAAGCGATAGATTCGCCAATTCGTTGTGATAAATTTACTTCGGTCACGCGTGGGCGCTCGTCGAAATCGCATCCCTAGATCGCTATGCTATCTGTATTATTACGTTGAGACAGTTTCTTAGTGCAGAATCTCGCAGAGGGGAATAGGGAAAGCGATTCACCAAGGAAGATGATACATCTACTAATTTACTAATTGTCATCTTTTTCCTGATTATAGCAGTCAATTGTGCAATTGATTTTAGGTGGTACAAGGTCGGCCGATTTACGTCAACTTCCATGATACCGCGATGCATGCTTTTCAAAAAAGTGCGCACGTCTCGAAACTCTCGATTTGGACCACGAGAATACTCGCTCGATGACCTTGGATGGGTTATTAGGGTACGCTTTAAACGGGAATCCGACGTCTCTCGCTCTCTGCGGTTCTGTCGATAGTCTCTCTTGTGTGTGCGTGTGTTTGTGTGTGTCCGTAAAAGATATATTTAGCGTGTGCATCGTGGCAACGAAGACGGTCGATGCAGCGACGAGAAAAACAGAAAGAGAGGAAGAGAGAGAAAACGAGCGCGGAGATGGCGGTGGAGTGCCGGAGGGAGAGAACCGTCCGAAATAATCGTGATTCGTGACTCGCGCGCATTAAACACCGTTTCGTACTGCGCGGATGCGCAACGGTGGACGCGCGTCGCGACGCGCACGCGGCTGCAGATATGTTCGCGCCACTGTCATTCAGAGCTCTCTTTTTCCCTCTTTCGTGTACTCTCTCACGCGCACTCTCTCTCTCTCTCTCTCTCTCTGTTTCATCCTCTTCTCTCCTCTTGTTTGCCTACGTTAGCTCTTATTCGCATTCCTTCTCATCTTGATTCCTCTACACTTTTATGTCAATTTCTTTTACTTTCTGTTTTTGGTACTTTTGTTATTGCATTATTTTTACGAATCTTGTGTTAGTTCTTACAGAATATCATGAAAGATGATATAGACATTCAGTCTATCAGATTATCTGTGCTGTCAACGTTGCTAATATTTGCTATATCTAGCAGAGCTGCATAATGATCAGCAGACTATTGATCTGGAACTTGTATATTAATCTTAACTTTTTTAGATATTATAAAATTTATAAATTATTTCTTGGTTTAATAGAATCGACGTACAGAGATTGGATGTTTCATGATTCTCATCAAGAAAAATAATAGAAAAGAAGCCAGTATAGGCCGGTGCGAGCAATTCCGCTACGCGACGCGCCCGAGCATGGTTTACGACGTGATAAACCGCTGCGTTTCTCAACTAATTTCCAGCGTGACGAAAAGTCGTTCCGGCCATGAATTCTCGCGCGCCCATGTCCAGAAATACCGAACGCCCGCAAGCGTGCGCACGCGCGCGCACGCAAGAGAGAGAGAATTTCTGGTTTCAGTTTTCTGGACTTTGGCCATAGCGCTTGCCACTCGCTCTCGTCCGGTAACGGAGAGAAAGGAAGAGAACGGAGAGAAAAATTTCAAAGGAAGAAGCGAGAAAGGAGAAGGTGGCGCGTCTCCTTGACGGATTTTGCGATAGCTTCCACTTTCACGAGAGATCAGCCGAATTCATTATTGGTGTGGTGTTCTTCTCTCGTGCATCATCGCCACCGCTTATTTATGGTGAGCGCCTCGGAATTATCGCTCCTCAGAAACGGTACGCGTGTCGTCATGGAGATTATTTGATTTTAATTTAATTACAATTATGTAAAAGAATTTTAATCGTTTGCATTTTGACTTTCGATAATTAAAATTGTTAAATATGCAGTGATTGCGATTATCTTACGCAAACGGTTCCCACAGATTGAGACATGGATACTTTTACGCGGTGGTCGATCTGAGCAGATGACCGGAACACCGCCGGGTTCGATATCTCGGTATGCGCGCAAGGCAGCTAAAACAGCAGCTCGTCTTTAAATCAAATCGAGAACAGCCGCGACGTGGTGCGCATAGCCGCGGCGCGGCTGTGTTGTGAAAGCGCGAAGTCGTAAAGACACATTATTGGCTCTCTTTCTCTTCTCATGCCATTCCGTCTCCTTTTCTTCTCTCCCTCTGGTAAACCCCATAGGTGACGAGGGATGCGATAGAAACGGGTTGCGAGGGTGCGGGCTTGCGAGTGCCGAGGTGGAAGAGGAGGCAGAGAAGCCAGTGGTGGTGGTGGTGGTGATGGAGGAAGAGGAGGAGAAGGTGGTGGACGAGAAACTCGTTCTCATGGCGAGGGGCTCGGCAGGCAGGTTTGCCTTTCCTTCTCGCCAGGACTTGGGCACTGTGAGAAGGAGAAAGGGAGGGAGCGAAAGAGGGTTATACGGCTGAGAGCAAGGGGTAGTGCGAAAGAGAGAGAGGGAGAGAGAGAGAGAGAGACTCAGACCAAGTCAGACAGAGAGAGAGCGGGAAGAGGGTCGTCGAGCTTACGGAGGGTAGAGGACGCGTAAAACCTCCAGCCGCAGATCGATAGGAAGGTCGGAGGTGTGTCGTGTCTGTTAGACTTTGGCCTGAACTCCCGCGCGTTCGACTACGTACGTACACCGAGAACTTGCCGCGCGAGTCTCTGCACGTATCGCCCCCGTTGCCGGTTGTCGCCGGTCTACCTCGCGCGATGCCACTCGACACGGCAAGAGAGAAGCTGATCGAGTTTGCGAATTCGCGGCTCGTTTATCGGCCTCTCGGACGCGCCGCGTATCTGGCGAGTCTCCAAGCGCGCTGACGGTCGCGATTGGCCACCTCCTCTCGTTCAATGATCTTCCAGTGTTGAGACTTTTTCAGACGAGAATCTCTCAATCTGACTCCGAAAAACGAAAGACTACGACAAAACCTGGAAAATTTCACGGTTTTACGTTTGATCCTAAGCTGAACAGCTCTTGGAAAGATACCGCGGTATATGCTTCAGCAGGATTGCTGGAAATCACGTCATCACCACCGAAGCATCTGAGATTTTTGATGATTCAACTATCAAATAAAATCGTTTACGTCAACGTAAGGCAATAGTAATTACGGCTACACGTGTAGCGCTGTCTGGTCGAGTTATATCTTTAGTACGGCTTCCGTAATACTTAATCGATAATACCGTATCGCGCCAGTTATACTCCAGGAATAGTTACTTTGTGTTTCTTTCCCAACTGTCCCGACCGCGACTTGAGTGACGTTACCTGCATTCCGCAATAACAAATCGAGCGAGGAAAGACTAAAGTTATTCGCTCGGGAAATAGCCATTTTCGATTCGTGATTTATTAGGTTCTGCGTTTAACGACTTGCATCGACTTTCCTCAAAATAACGTTCGTGCAACTGACGGTTCAACGCGTGTTCTTGGAATGTTCCGCGTTTACGTATTGATTATTTTCTGTGCTCGACGTTGCAAGCTCCGATTCAATCGTTATCTCCGATCAAGGATCGCGCTCTCGTGTGATCTCGCGAGCTCGCAGCTCCACGCATTACAAATGGCGATACGGCGGATTCGTAACGAGCCGTATCGGGAATGATGCCGTAACGGAGCGGCTGTAAATCATCCGTCGCCGTCTCGTACTCTTTCGCAATTAAATCGCGACTCGCGCGCGCTCATTTCGAACGAAGGGAAACGTATCACCGGCGAGGGCGGCTGTAAATCACGAGGAGTTAATAAAGCTCGGTGTGGTGTCCCGGGAGAGGGAGGACAGGCACCTTCCTCGGTGAAGAAATTCGACGTTGAAACTGGGGCGGAATCATGAATTATCGTACGCGTGATGGATTAAACCAGCGTTGTTTTCGCGTGTTATTTCGAATTGCGCGCAACGGCACGTTCCGGAAACAACTCGCGCGATTTGAATGAAGCTCCGGGCGTATTCGTGTATCGCGCTCCACGCTGCAAATTGTACAAGACTCGTACATAGTAACTTAATTGGAATTACGTTGCACGAATACGTATGAATTTTGTATAAATCAGGGAAATCTCAGTTATACGTTGAAATCTCATTTCGTACCAGTGTGCTGGCACCCATTATCTCGTGCCACGATGTTACATATCGCGTACCCCAGTATACTCCAGCGTTATGTCGTTGACATTATCGCATCGATACGTGATGGGGATGAACGCGGCGAGACGCGGCGGTCAAAGCAGGTCCGCGCGCATCGATCGGAGAGAATCGAGAGCTTTTCACGGTGTGACGGAGACTTAACGGCAACTCTCACACCGGAAGTTGCTCCTCCTCGCGGATAAAGTTCACCGAGATCTAATCGACGGCGATTCCGTCTTCGTTCGAACCGTTGCATCTCCCTTTCTTTCTTTATTCTACGCATTCGCGAGTCAATTTTCATGCAAACCGACTCTCGAGAAGTTGACGCGTCAATGTAAACGTTTTCTCGATGCGAGGAGAGAAGAGTGAGAGGAGAACCGCGGAGGACGAAGGAGGTCGAAAGGATCGATATCTCGCGGCAACGCGTCCCAAAAGTCGATGCCCTATACTTGCTGTAACCCTTCGCTCGTGTTTGAGCGTCGGTGACGGATTGTACGGGGTGTCGCGGGCAAATATAACTAAAATAAGATTTACTTGGCATTATATTTCGGAAATTAGTAAGCAAAAATGTTACGCGTCTGCTTCTTCCAGACAATTTGCCTAAACGATCTCTTTTACGAATCATATTATTTAGTTGTTACAGTTATTTTATAAAGCGCAATTGCTTTCGGTTCCCTTGCGCGTACGAACAATTTCGTGGGAGATGCTCATCGCCGACACTGTTTTTAATCAAGCGTTTCTACTGCGCCGCGAGATAGGAAGTATGAATAAAGGATCACTCCGCGAATAATTAAAGCGCCCTTCTTCCCTCGCGCAGGTGTATGCCCGTAAAACGAATCAAACGCCTCGACGTAAAGTTTTAACGCCGAAAGGAAACGTATGTTAGCGTATTGTCGATAAAACGAACGTCACAAATGGCAGAGATCGCGGACGGCGATCGAACGTTGCTTATGCAATAATACATCTAATAACATATATATATATATATATATATATATATATATATATATATAATACATATAATAATAATACACATAATAACATACATGTGCAGTAACATACTTGAAATAGTTCGCTCTTATTTTACAAAATATTATAATTATTTTCTACAAAAGCTCGATAGATATTGTTAATCCGTCAATTGATATCTCGATTTTAATATGAAATTCGTATTTACGTGTGATCCCTTGGTTGTGCACTGGCAAAGATCTCGTATTACGATATTAAAATGTACTGTATGAATAATAAAATATACAGATATGCCAGTATATAAATGTTTTAAAAAATTTTTCTGCGACGCGAAGAAATACGTCACCCGTTGCCTGCTGAGAAGAAAGAACATGATACATATATATACTCTTCCATTAATAATTAAAATCTCTACATCAATCTACTTGCATCAAACAGACGGGAATCATCTACTTGATTTTGTATAAAACTTGGCGTGCCGTCGATCGAGTAATTTGAAATCTTGATCGCAGCTTCTAATTGCAAGCATCGTGCGTATTACAGACTTTCTGGGGAATCGTCGCGGAAACCTAAGTCGACGGGTATCACACTGTTTGTTCAATAATCAATCCGACGCGCTCGACGAAGGGCCAGGCGAGTTGCACCACCGGGATACTGAAATATTTTGCACGAGAGCTTTCGTGAGGTACGGGGTGGCGGCGGCGACGGTCGCGGTGGTAGTAGTGGGTAGTGGCGATGGTAGTAGTAGCGGCTACGGCAGCCCTGCATGTCGGTGTTCCGAGCTTGCAAGTTCCAGAATTTATCGCCACGGTGAAAAGCGCCGCGCACCACAGCCTCGAGTAGCGGTTGCAGCTCCCGATCGATCTGCTTCGTTCTTCCTCTCGCGTACCCTGCTCTCCTTCTTGGCGATCCATCGAAAAATCGCAACGTGCGCTGCTGCAGTCGAGAAAACTAATCTAATTAACTGGGGAACGAGTCCTGTCAACTTTATCGTCGTATTAATTAATCGAGGAAGGAAGGAGAGCAACCATAGTTTTGCTTAGAAATTATTTTTTTATATACAATTAATGTTGATATTTCAATGAAACGAAGTGGTCTCAAGCGAGCTATTTCTCGAGCGAGAAGTTATTTAACGAATCGGCCGTGCGGACACGTTGCGAGTACGTACGAGCTTTGTTTCTTCATCGGCGAAATCGTCGTTGTGTCGGGTGCGACGTATCGAGCAATTTTGCGAGGGAGCCGACGGGTTATTATTGCCGTGAATAGACTGCAGTACGATGTCTGAGACGCTCGGATAAGCGAACGGCGGCAGGATATATCCGCGGAGCGCTTGATGCCGTAATGTGCACGCAATTGGCAACGCACCACGCGATTTACACGTAAAAACTTGTCGCGTGCGTGTGGCCGCACATTGCAAGTGGACGCCTCCCACGCGCGTGCTGAATAATTTCGCGAAATTTCACCGACGTTACTGTATGCATCATTACATGTTGCCGCATGTGGAGGGAATCTATTGGGAATAAATGATTTTTTCATATAGTGGAAACGATAAAATTTGTATTTTATATCTTATTCGTTTCTTTTTTTTCTTTGAATAAGAGTCGTTTTGTTGTCTTGATATCAAGATTTTTCTTCTGCGTTCGGCTAAGATCAACGTTTATCGACGCGATCGACGCGGAAACTATATCGTAGATCAGACGAAGCGCATGTACATATAATATTTTGACGATATTACTTATATACTACGCCTGTGTCTTTGCAAGTAAATCTGAAAGAAAAACTCTCGTAAGCGAAGTCTGTTGATTGACTTTCATTCGGATGACTGCACTATATCCGCACGCTATCCGAAGCTGTCGTTTTCATTATCGACTTTACATCTAAATTGTGATAAAGTTTGCTTGTCACTTACGCCAAGCTCGGAATTAACCGTTTCGCACAAACGCAGTATAGGAAAAACGGGATAACATATCAAAAAGGATAGCATAGACAACGTAGATACGCGTGACGAAGAGAGACAAGCGCGTGACAGCGCAATAAATAAGCAATTACAGACAAGTACGACGACAAGATTGCGTAACGTTTTCTTCTCTCTCTCTCTCTCTCCCTCCCCCCCCGCTTTTCAACTTCCTAGTCGATGTGCGTCCTTCTCTTGCGTTCTTGGCAAAGGTGATACGCGCATTGATAATGTAATCAGCTAATGTAGAAAATGCGAATTGTAGAAAATGTCATGCGAAAGAAGTTCAACCTCTCTGTCGCGTTGTATTATGCGCCAGATAATATGATATGTCCAAGTGCAAAAAGCCATATTTTATCTTTTTTTTTTATACAGTATTGTCAATGAATCGATCTTTCAAATTAATTATAAACGTTGTCGCGATCGATGAATGAGACGATTAAATTTTTTAAATATAAAATTCGCCAGAGGCGCACACGCGCGTCTTGCTCACTCGTGGAGAGAAACCTCGAATGTGACATGTGTCATCGAGACACCAATCGCGATAAGATCGAGCTGACCTGAACAACGGTTTCGCGTATCGTGTTTATAGCACTTACGCGCGTTACGATCACGTGATTCCGGTGTGCGTCTGGCTCGGAGATTTGTAATTATAATTACGCGAATTTACATGTCAAGGGACGTCAATGGGTTCGTGCGCACCGTGTATTACTGCGAGTGTCGCGTATCACGTTCGCTCGCTTTGCACCTTAACAAATCTGTTCGTAATATTGGTGTGTCGTGAATCGAAACATCAGATTTTCGTTATAGTTTATTCTTTATGCAGGAAAATGGATGAATTTCTATATTTTTTCTATATTTTCTTCATTTAACAATTTTTAATATCTCTGCCTTTTTTCCGTGTTCTCAGTTTATACAAAATGTCCCAGGAGGAAAGGTTCTAGTTATATTTCTGGCGACGGTCGTTTCAAGCAAAAGTATTCATGAAAAAAAGTGAGAAATAAAATAAAAATATATTATTTTCTGCAGGTCGTAAATATCCTAAAGTGCACAAGGCCAAGCCGCAGATAATAAATTCGATATGATCGGAAACGAAATTTATATCTATAGAATGTAAATACGCAGCTTGTCTACGACGAGACTTACTCAAGATGTGAATATTCGCGAGTAAAACAAGATTTACGACGAGTTCACAGACTGGTGTTTAAATGGGAGTTTACTGTATGTAGGGCACTGTTTAAAGCATCGAAATGATCTTCGTATCGCGGCGATCATAGAGATGGGAAATTTTGGTGTGCCTGTTCGCTTCGTCTGAATGTGCACAGGACGTAAATTATCTTGGAAATCGTTCGGAATATGACACACGTTCATAGAACATTTTTGCTTAAAATGCCCGATAGCAGCTTTCAAAATATTAATCTTTTCTCCTAGGACACCCTATATACTCGTAGATGTAATGTTTCTATATCCAAAATGGTCGTGGTATTATTAGACAAAGAGTAGAGACGATGATCGATAACAGCGACGTCAATGCTTCGATTAATTGGCGTGTTTCCATAACAAGTTCTCTTTTTCTCTCTTTTGCGCCTACGTGATGTTCGATCGGTTGGAGAACAATGACACTGCTCGACTCTGATGAATTTATCCCCGAGAAAGCGAAGTTTTCGATGAGCGCTCGGACTTTATCGTCCACGTTTGCGAGCGTCATCCAACTCGTCTGAAAGTAAGTAGCATGCGCACTCGCGTCAAGTCTAAATATGGCTTTGCGTGAATCAGTGACGCCCTTACGCGATTCTTAACCGAGCTTATTTCGATATCGCGAGGAAAATCGCGGATTTACGAACACCTTACGTGATTTTCTCAGCCCGGAAAATTCCGTGCTTTGTAGGGCACGGTGAGCGAACTTCTCGCTTCTCAAGGAAAGAAGCTAACCAAAAAAAAAAAAGGAATTAGGTCAAGAAGTTTCCTTCGACGATTCTCTCTTGTTCCGTCCGCGCGACGGCCTGCGGTTCCCGGATAAAGAAGACGGACCGCTCTCTCACCCTCGACGTCGCTTCTTGGCATTTTGTCGGGTTCTTTTCGGGTCTTGTCGGGTCCAATTCGTTGAATCTGCCTTGCGCGTATTCATCCCATTGTTCCCGAATTTATTTCGACATGTACTTATTTCTGTGTGGCTCGAGATTGCTTTGCCTCGCTGCGGCGTAATTATCAGCGTAAGAATGAATAATGAAAGCACTTAAAAAACACTGTCGCCAAGATGAATGCAAGCTTAGGGTCAGGTGCGGGCGCGGCGTTCCAAGCGATCGCAAAGCTCCAACGACTGCAAAAATAACGGTGGCCGCGAAAGGCACGGCGTCACGCTACCGGTACTCTCCGAGGACTTTCGTAATGGAGTCGTATCAATAATACAGAACCGTAATAACTTCGGCGGATCGAGGAAAGAGGGGCTGCCACACCCTATTAACCGCACTGTTTCCACCGCAATTACATAGCACGCCTGTTCCTACGGTACGTCCCTGGATTAACGCGATACTCACGGAAGCCGGGCGAGTACGCGATACTCGCCGTCGGGCTTCGATCGTAACCGCTCTCCGTAATAACCGTCACGGATCTCTTTTTCTCTTTTTTTTCCGTAATGCGATATGTACGATACTTGGACTCGACCATCCTGATCTAAAAATGCGCACAGATATGGAATCTCGCTGCGCGAGCTCGTAGGCCGAGCGATCTCCCATAATTTCAACGCTAATTACGAACGGAGGCGGATTGCGATGCGGTATAACGCGGTGCGTGTATAACACGGATGATAATTGCGTTGAGCTGTACGGAACCTCCCAGAGACTTAGCAGCGAGGCACGGATTCCTTGACCATTCTTTGGTCTCGATCTTGACGGTGCCTAGGTGAGCGGATGTAAAGCGGTATTTCGTTACGGAGTTATTAACATAGGCGTGGTCCTATCCTAACTATACGACGAGCAACGTATGAAAATCAGAATCATACACTTCGTAACGTTACATGTCGTCGTTTGTATAAATGTGTGGTGATTGTCGTCGCCATCGTCATCACTGGTAGCGCGATAAATCGATCGCTCGCAAAGCAGAGCAAGGCGGATAGTTTGATTCGTAGAAACTGGGAAGAATACTATTACTACCGACTAGTATTCCCGTCGTGTAACGTTGAAGCGTTGCTCGCGTTGTGTAATTCCTCGTTGCACGTAATTGTAACACGGCGCGCACCTCTTTACTGCGTTCTACGCGCCCTGTCTATAGATACTTGTTGGAGTAGGTCGTGTCGTTTCGATAATCTTGCTCACAGCCCGAGGGATCGACGTCTCAGCACCAGGTTAAAGAATGTAGCAAATTCTTCGCGAGAGGGATTGCACGTTCGATCCCCTCGTCCAAGTTTTACGTAGCGTCGTTTCTGTAGAATTGAACGAAATGTCCGAGAAAAAGCAATATTCCTTCTCGTTTAATTTATCCCTCGCTTGTAACTTGTATCCGCGTCAACGCAAATACTTTTTAAGCGGTTTAAACGTGCGACTCCGCAATCTGCATTAGTACGTCTGATTATTGAAATGCAAACGACTGTGGTGGCACGAGCGAGCACTCGTGTTGGTAAAGTGGCGCCTGGCGCCATGGTCATCGGTTTGAAAACGTTGATTCTTCAAAAAACAGCCGTGACAGAGTCGCGACGTGTGTGCAACGGTCTACGGCAACAACGATTATTCAAGAGGTTGAAGCGTGCAACGGAGACCAATTCTTCTTTTGAAAGCCGATGCGTCGTATCGCGCGTAGCAAACCGGTAGCGGCGCATTTACATTTGCACGGATGAATATCGTAATTGCATCTGTAATCGTGCGTGCTTCTCCATTCTGTTCTGCCCCCTCCCTCTTTCTCTCTTCTGCCGCGTTGGTCGTGCATTCATGGCGAAAAAAATCGTCTCGCATCGACGCTAAAATACCGTGCACCATTATACCGCGAGTCATTTTTTCCGTTCCGCGCCGCGGCGCAGCGCCGGTTTTCGGCCCGAAATTAAATCATTTCGCGTTGTCGCGACGCAGGCGGCTTCCCCACGCGCCGCTGATTAACGATGGGCACGAACGGGTGCGCGCGAGAGCCATCGGCCGCCGCCGAAATTTGTCATAAACATGCGTTACGGTGCGCGGCCGTAACGCAAATTCGGGAAACCAATCGCGGAATTACGATCGCCACGTGTCGCGCCTCTGCCGCCGCCTCTACTGGAGCGGAAATTCAACTGTGCATTTTTTATGACGGAAGAGAGTATATTCTCATCGATTGTGCGGAAGCGAGGATGCGATCACGAGGAAAAGAGAGAATGTGTGAAAGATGGTGGAGCGAGAAAGTCACTGTAAATTCCTGATCGAAATGCTCGCAGGCAACGAGCGGGTGGAAGCGATACGCGATCGTAATTTCGTGCGAGAGGTGTGCGGAGGGGCAATCTGAATAAATTCCGTGCGATAGCTTATCCTGGAAACGGCGATTACGTAAACGTGTCGTTGCACAAGAAGCGGTAAGTGCCTATCAGTAGATTACGATTCCCGGCCAGTAGAGCTGCGTGTCGCATGATCGGTGGAACCTTTTCGAACGGAGTGCGAATGAAACGAGGCAGCGACAATGATTTCGAATTTCTGTTCGTACTCGTAAGTGCTACCAAATATTTCCGTCATGATCTCCCTCTTTGCCATCGTTTCGAAATAATCTCACGGATCAGGAAGGTGCGTTTCGAGCGTAAAAAGCGTGCGGCCGTGTGTGTTTATCATGAAACGCCGTCATCCTCGTCGGCTGATATTTAGGTCGTGTTAGCATTCGCGCGACGCGGCTGGCGGGAGCGTTGTTAACGAAATGTAACGCTCAATAGACCGGTGTATCCGTCCACGTATGTACACGCACGCGAACTGCGCTCGACACCACGTCAAGGTTAGTGACACTCTTCTTATCTCGAGGCACTGCTATCGTATCGAGGTGCCAAGAATCTTACAAGCCGCCCGATTTGTCACCTCCGACGACGACGTCTCCGTCGCGAAAAACAGGAAATTGAAACAGGAAATGATGGCCGTCTGAGATAGGTGTTTAGCTACGAATACTATACATATTGGATATCCAGCTGGAATTGAAAACAACATTGTAAAAGAAATTAAAATTTCTTAAAACAAACAAACAATTGTTCAAGATTTCTCGCCGTGTAGTAATTGATATAATATCCTAATCAGATATGTCAACTATCAGCTATTGTACCTCAACTTGTACGTGTCTCCTCGTCGAATCGCACAATCGTGCAGCCAATAGTGTAAAGTGATTTACTTGTCTAGCTATTAAAAAGGGAGACGAAAACGCATTCGTAGAGATATCGCGGAATACAATGACACGATAATGCGTGACACGAATTCAGGATGTCAATTCCAGACGCCTGACTCATTCGCGACTTAATTGTGGCGCAACGTACCACCTATTACGTACGGATCAAGTGGCGGACGTTACAAGGGGCCCTGGCGTCTTCCGCTTTAGAGCGTTAAATGTCGGTTTCACGAATTGAGAGCTGGCTCTTGCGCGCAATCCAACCACGTTCGTTTTCGCTGTAAACAATTGTGCGACTGGTAACGAGACGTTCATCTATCTCCAAAGAAAGTATTCGAGAAATACGAGCATACGTACTAGTATTTGAGAGGCATTCGCAAACCAACTTTCATTGGGAATTGACGGGGAAACGGTGCACGGGCAAGAGTTAATGAGGTACCCGAAGCTGCCCTTTCGGAGTCGTTCGCAGCCGCATTCCCACGATATTACGCGAGTACGGTGCGAGATATCCCGCATGTGTGATGGCGCACGAGTACAGTAGCACTTTAATAGAGCTGCGGAGATTCGTACGTACTTGTACGAATTTGGAGCTGTACGATCGAATCGGTGGCCGAGCACCTATATCAATGTCGAAAAGAAAATCGTAATATTTGTAATCGAAACATTATTGTTATTTGCGATAAATTCCGTTGACCGATTGAAGCAAGTCCAGGCTTCGCATCGCGCGCGTACACGGATAATACTGGCCCTGTAATTTATCTTGACTCAAATAAGATACATTTAAGTTCTCGAGATAAGACGTGTGATTGCACTCCACACTCGATAAGAGGACAGTACAATCGATTGCAATTTCGTGTTTTCAAAAACATTGGTTTTATCATTAGTGTTAGCGTGGCACTTGGACGTTGGATGCCGTTTTATTCTGTTAAATGTAAATTTTGACTGGCGTTCAGCATCAGGAGAGTGGTCCCACATTTTCGCGCGACTGAAAATAGCGCAACGCGGCGAAAGTAATTAGTTCGACGAAATGGGAACGCAGTTTGAGGTATCCTTTTTTTTATACGAGGCCAAAGCTGCGGCGGAGTGTTGCATGAAAGAAGGAGGAGGGGGAGGAGGAGGAATGGGAGGCTTGAGGGGATGGGTGAAGTGCAATATTGACGCGAACGAGGGGGCTCGGGCATGCCGTTATCTGCCAACCCCCGACACATACTTTTCGTCCTGTGAAATTGCTTCACGAAAGCGCTGCGAGAGCTTTTCCCGAGCTTTTTCCGGACGTTTCGCGTCCGTTTCGACTTGCGAGCGTGCAATTTACATCGCGTCCCCTTGTTCTCAATATAACGTTATTGTACTGATCGGACAATTGTAATCTGAGTAAAGAATCCATGTTCTGTTTCGTATGTCCGTGCGATATTAGCATCGAAATTGAGCTCAAAGGAAAACAAATGTTAAAAGTTGTTTCCTCTAGATCGAGAAACGTTGTAAGGTCTGGAAATATTTTTTCTAACTATATGACTCGAGAATCACAATAAATACGCGATTGATATAATACCGTATCGATGTATATCTGCTTAATGTTACAACGGATTAGTTGATCATCACGCCTCATCATGATCATTAGAAACGGTTTGCGGTGCAGGAACAGGGAGTTGACTTCCTTTTATGTCTACTGTAATGCGTCTGAATTCGTGGAACGTGAAAGGGGAGGACAGATTGTGCCGGTTGCCGGATACCGAAGAAACGTCATCCACCTTTACGACAACGATGAGCATGCTGGTCCTGCGATTGGCGGGAGGATGTTGCGGGTAGAGATAGCTGACGGAATATCGTATTACATCTGCGGAAGACGCGAGATTATTCGAGCACGAGAGGCCGGGAGGGTATGGGATGGCGAGCAGCAGAGAGAAAGGCGTCGAGCGCCCGATTCTCTATTAGAGGGTAATGTGTATTATCGATTTTGGGATGAAACGGGAGGTTATCCCAGTTCAAATCATGACAAATGTATAGATATACATCGACGCGTGCAATCGCACGTTCGTGTGCGCGTGGGCTGAAGTGCTTCTCGCCTCCGACCACACCCCAGTAGAGAAAACTTTTTCCAATTTCTTCCCGTTTCTTTCTTGCCTTTTCGTTTCTCTCGTGAGCATCCCCGGTACAGTGAATTTGTTTGACCGATCGAAAACAAAGCCGCCGACTTCGAGATTCTGTAGAAATCCCCGGTACCGAGGAGGATAGAGTTCAGACGCGCAACGCTTAAGCGGATTCGCAGAGTTCATGACGCGCAACACTTGAGCGGATTCGCATCTGGAATTTAATGATAATTACTTCGAGTCTTCTGTGTACACAGAATATATATATAAAATTTCGACAAAAGGAAAGGAGAAGAAATATATATGATAACATAGAAAAGACTGTATACGATCGCGATGAAAAATTTTGTATTTATCGCATCACATAGATTCAGGTGAATTTAAGTAGATCTTTTGAGATGGTACACTATTCACTCGTTTCTGAGATTTACGAGCCGCAACGTTCCGGGTCGGATACTCGACGAAACAAAACGGCCCTCCGCGGACGACCGATGGCAATCCGTACAAAGACAGCGGCTGAAAAAGCATCGCGAGTATTGACAGGCATGGTGAGAAACTGCCCAGGTTAATCGCGGAAAAAGCCGTGGAATCGAGCTCGGCGACACCGGCAACGAGTTAAATACCTCGCGTCGAGTCGATTGTCGAGCAGTAGCTTTTTAAACACTCCGATTCATCAATTATGATTGCCATTCGATCAACGTTATGATCAATCGTTAAGCTGAAGGCGCGCGATGAAAATCAAACTAGTGATAATTTAGGAATGTAAAACTAAAATGAGAATATATATCATTTTTGCTGGCACATTAATGAAGTAAGTTGCACATTTCCTGCGAGGTCTCGGACAAAACCACTGATAATTCACAGTCTCCTCTTCTTTTTGTCGTTTCAGCAGCAGAAATTTCTCAAGAGGACGGCCGAGGAGTTGGAGCCAGCCGGTAGTGCTAGTAACGATGGTGGATTCGGTGAACCGCCAGTCAAGCTGCAATGTACGCAGCCGCAGCATCAGCACCAGCAAGGTCCGGGTGGCGGTGCTGGTGGCGGACCCCATCACGGTCACGGTCAGCATCAACCAGGGAATGGCGCAAATTCAACGGGTCCCACGACGGGCGGTGGTGCTGGTGGTGCCGCCGGCGCTGGAAACGAAGGTCTGACCAAGTTCCAAGTGGAGATTGTCCAGCAATTGGAATTCACGACCTCGGCGGCAAATAACTCGCAAGCACAAGCGATCTCCACAAATGTGACAGTGAAAGCACTGACAAATGCGTCGGTGAAAAGCGATCTTCTAAACGCATCCGCGTCGCCAAAGCCTGGTGCGGACACACCAGCGTCCGCTGCGTCTAGAATGCAACCGGGGAACGGCAGCGGTCCAGGTGGACCTGGTGGTCCCGGTGCTGGTGGCGGTACCGGGCCAGGCGGTGGCAATGCCGCTGGTGGTGGCGGCGGAATTGGTTGTGTCGATATTGGTAACCTAGTAGAGTGCAAGCAAGAACCTGATACCGAGTTTGTGGACTTGGAACAGTGCGCCGCTGCGTTGGAAAAGGACGCTGCGGCGAACGGCGCTGCCAGCTTCCAAACTGGCTTTACCGATTCGTTTATAAACGATGACACCGGCGACGAGATCATCGCGTCCGATGCATTCAAGGATCTTATTTCCGAAATCTCGGACTTCCATCCGGAGTTTATGAAGGAATTCGACTTTGAGGACAAGAGCGTTGACACGCTGGCGAACAATGCGGTAGCTGTGGCGGCGGCTGCCGCTGCAGTTGCTGCTGCTAATGGTAACAACAACAGCAGTAATAATAACGGCCTGCCGACAACGAACAATGGCCAGATCAAGATCGAGGATGATAAGGATGCGATCCATCAGCAACAACAGCAGCAGCAGCAACAACAGCAGCATGCCAATGGCGCAAACAATGGCGTTAACGGCGGCAGCAATAATGGCAATGCGATGCCAGCAAACTCGAGTCCAGGTGCTCTTGGTTCCGCACAGTACTCGCCCGCGCGACTTCCCTATTCCGGACTGGACTTCAAATCCGAGATCACGGCCGCGAATCCTGCGGCACAGACGCTCAAACACATGGCCGAGCAGCATCAACACAAGAGCCAATTGGGCCTGGCCGGATTCAATCCCTCGCCGGCGGCAACAGCGCGAGGCCCTACCGCGAGGTCTCCATTTGCCGAGTTCTCTCAATTTGGTGGCGCATCTGATTACCTCGGCAGCCCCGGTAGCGCCGGTCCTACCGGTGGGCAGGCCCAAGCCACAGCCGCGGGAACCGGCACGTATCACAAGAACAATGGTACGCCGACCTTCCAGAGCCAGCAGACCAACGATATGTTTGTGAGTTCGCAAACTCAATTCGCTGCGGCGGGCCTGGCGGACATGAAAAGGCCGCAACCGGCTACTACCGGTGGCAAACCCGGTATGTTGGGACCTAGTGGTTACAAGCAGCAGTACTCGCCGTACGGCAGTCCGGGCTCGATGCCGAACCATGGCAGCCCGGGATTCCCATTGCCGCCTAGAGGAACTCAAGGAGGCGGACCAAATCAGACTGGCGCGCAAGGACCATTCAACACGACCTCTACGCCGCCGAGACCACCATCAGGACCCGGTACCTCTACGCTGCAGATTAATCAGGCGCAGCAACTGCACATCGGCAACCAGATACAGGTAAGAGCGCTGTTTGTTCGTAAGTTCGATTCTAATTTCAAGTCTCGCGATTCTCTTCGGTCAAGCCGTTTGCTGTGGCTCGTCATTATCACCGCGATCAAATCGACAGATTAGCACGATTGGCACGAGAGTAATCAGGAGCTACTCAGACGGCCGAGCCGAGTGATATCTGTTGCGCCGCGACGACGCGTCTATTTTTGTCGGGGGAAATTGCGAGGCGTCGTTGGCGACAGCGGTGGCGACGGCGTCGAAGGGGGTGGCGGTGGCAGTAGCCAGAACGTCGATGAGACGCGGGGTTACGGAGGGAATGCCGGCGTCACGGGGGCGCCGCGACGCGCAACAAGTAGTCATGTTCCTCCCGCCACTGTCGACGCCGACGCCGACGCCGATGCCGACGCCGATGCCGATGCCGGCAACAGCGGCGGCGACGGCGGCGGCTCCTCTTTATAAATTTTCCCTCTTGCCGGAGAGTTCACCCCTGCTATCCCTCGTCCTTCTCCCGTCGCGCCGACGCTTCTGCACGTCGGTAGAGCTGGAGAGGGGAGAGAGGGAGAACGAGGAGATTGCGCGGCCGCGCACAACCGGCGTCGCGACGCCACCGCCGTCTGCTCGATTTAACCTGCGCCTGCAATCTGCGTCAATACACTGCAGAATGGTAGTCGCGGGGCTGCGCTCGTGACAATACGCACGCGACGCCGCCGCCGCCGCACGGTTTTGCTATGAGAGCGTCGACAATAGGGTAGCCAGTCATCCTCTTTCGATGTTCATTCCGAAGAACTGCATTCCGGAATTATCATTTAGTACAGTCAGACTTTCCATCGACTTGCGGACATTCGCAGGATTCCTTGTATGCCAATGCTATGTATGCTTGAGGCGACTTGCTGACCAGCAGCGAAAATCGGTAGTACTCCCGCGTTGCTACATACCTGTTGTTACAAAATCCACGGTTTATGTAGCGGCTATTTGGACAGATCTTATCTATTCGTACCAAGAACAAATTTAGGCTCTGAACGTTTCTAGTTTCGCTTGCTCGTACAGAAAAATCGTATGGAAATGTACATCGATAATCGCAATGACGTCGGGTTGATACGGGATTCTCGTCATGTTGGCAGAGATTCGGTTCACGATAATAGGATCGGCGCGCGCGATAGCATGCAGTCATAATTAATCATTCTCGAAGGGGTTTGAATGATTGAACTCTATGGTTGTCAAGGCGGATCGATAGGTCTCGTTGACAGCGGGGTATTATCAGCTCTCATTCAAAAAACAAGATAAATGAATATTAATATCGAGATATCTTCATGTTCAGTAGCGTTTGAACGTCCACCAGCGATCAAAAACGTGTAATGTGAGCGGGATTGAATTGGTGACTCGCATTCTCGACTGGAACGCTCCGTGCATGACCGCTGTATACTTTTCGCTTTATATTGGTTTGTCGTTTACACGATGTGATCCGGAAACCGAGTTTTGCTTCGAGTCCACGTACGATCGATTAGCGTACCGTTACACAGTAACTTTCCCACGTTTTCTTTTCGTAACGCCGGACCCTCCAAATCGGCATTGTTATCGGAACGGAAGTCCATCGAAGCAAATCGCTCGCTTATCGAAGTCTCGGAATTGCTGTCCAGGTGATAGCGGATGTACCTCCTGCATAATCGCGGCAACAAATTTTTCTGGAATTTTGAAAGGCAAATAAATTTAGGTCACAAGAAATTGGGGTAAATTTTTGAATATATCATACAATACGATCCATCGGAGCACAGGAAGTACAATGGTAAGCGAAGTGAGGTGAGTTTGGCGAGAATGGGGAAGATCGACGTATCGAAATGCCATGTAAACCAAACGTGCCGCAACGTAATTCGTAAAACTCATTCGGTAAATACGACGCGATCGATACGATTTGCGAAGCTCTCCTCGCTCTCCCGCTAGCCTCCTCTCATGAAAGGGCACACATGTTTATGGGCGTGTTAAGCGCGTTTTCGAAACATTCAACCGCGTCCGCACGCTCGCGGCGAATATTAATTCGCCGCTAATTATGGTAATCCAGTACGGTAACATTGCAACGAACGCGCAAATGCTCAATAAGAATTTCAGGGCTTGTTATTCGTATTGTGATCGCTGATGCTTTTCGGCAACCTGAAGAATCATCGATCGTTGCGAAGCGCGTCTCACCTCACACGAGACAGAGGAATACACCGTGCTATGAATTTTCTTCGCACCGTGAGTTACGTCGCGAATTTCACGCAGATAAAAACGTTTCCAATGACACGACTGATGGTCGACTGAATCTCAAGTAACGATAGATCAAAACTTTGATTATTTATTTGTTGTGAGATTAATTGTTAAACTCTACTTGCTGTTGTAACCTATCCTCGTTGACTGTTTGAATCGACATTTAGTTGAGATCGTATCGCGACAATTCGAGATTGACATCGCTTGGCGTCGAAATAAAACGAGTGACTGCGTGCGGCTGGTAACCCCGCGTTCACCTTATGCAAAACAACGTCCGCGGCTTAATTGACGAAATATTCAAATCTCCGATTCCGAGGCATGTATCGGGGCGACAGGGAGCGACTCCGCGCATTCAAATGATAATCGTCACGCGGACGCGAGCGCGAGCTTCCTCCTTCATCCTTTTCTTCTGCTTCCTGGGATTGTCACCTTTCTCGCTGGCGCCGTTTGTTCGCCATCGAGATTGGTCAGATATGCAGCGACCGACGGTTTGCCGACGCTCGATGGGGTTATCGATGCCAACCATGTCCATCTAAATACCATGGTAATGAACGCGGGAAGGAGACGTCGCGTCGTTCTCGCGTGACACGATTCATCTTGACCCCGTACGAATTCCACTTTCTTACTACCTCGCTACCTACTACGAAAATCGAGTGTCTCCTATGGTTCACGTTATTATCGCTTAGCTTCGATAGCTTCCCTTTCCTTTAAATGAGCCACTTGAATCGTTAGCTTCGTGGACCGTTAACCATTTTCATCAGGTCGACAGTAAAAAATACTTGGACGATTCTTCGTCGCTCGCCGATAGGGGGGGGGGGTGAAAAATACTGCGTTGTGCATCCCTCGTGTCAACATGTGTAGATATCCGTCGTATTTTCCCTGGCTGGCGGATACACCGGCGGAGATAGCTTGTATGTTTGCACACGGACATACGCGATGGCACGGGCGATGGAACGCGCGGCGCGACTGCTCGACGCGTGTGCAACGTTGTTCTCAATTTGTTTCTACACCGCGCAGCGTACCACCACTTGAAACGTGATTCGATAATGAAGCCGCACTTGTCCGTCGTCGAGCCGATTTTCGCATGAGCGAAAGCGGGGGGTACCCGAATATTATTCGACGCATGAATCCAAATATCACCCTCGCATTGTTAATTTGACGAAACGTATGATTGACTTCTCTCACGAGAATTTCCATTCAACGTGCCATTTCGTCATTTTTGACTTGGCCTAATTCCTGTACACTGACGTACCGCCGGCATTTCGATGTCCTTTGTAAGCGAACGATAAATATAATTTCCCGTTCGTTTACTTTAATAGCGCCGATTCCGGGAATGAATCGACGACGTTCGTGGGCTTACGATTCGGGTACTTGGGATCAAACGTGAATGGCACGGCGTGAATTAATGCCGCGCTCTTATCGAAGGAGGACGCGGCATTGCACGCACGAGTGCATCATTCGCGTAATCGCCGCGTGCTTGCAAATTGTGACGAACCACAATGTGTAATCTCGTGCAAGCTGCGCAATTTCTATTACGTCTTATGCTTAAACGATCGACTTTCCAAGGACTATATGTAAATTCGTAATTTTTATAACGAGATAATCTTACGTGTATCTTTTAGATACTATGATGGACCATGCGCAATGTGCCTGAAACGATTAGAGAGAGAGTAGGAAGGTGCGTCGTGTCATCGTCAACGATCGGCGATCAGTTGGCGATTTTGCAAACGCACGCTCGTCGACTTTGCATGGCATTGGGCGACCGTAGCGGCCGTTCGCACACCGGCACAATCCGGCATAACGTGTAAGGCGCATTCCACAATGCTCGTGCATACCGCGCTGAAATCGATAGCCATGTCCCTCTGCTCGCAACCTACATCGCCTTGGCTCCGTACAGTCCGTTCTCGCACAAGTTCTTACCGATTGACTGGAGCACGTCGGTCCGAGCGAGCGGCCGACACTCGCGCGGAACCTTTTGCGGATTTCTTCTCTCCGCATTTCCAAATAGAGCAAGCGAAAATGAGTTTTGCGTGTTCGCTTGGCGAGATCGCCGCGCGGAAATATATCCGTTGAATGCCATATCGGAAATAACGTAGAAGATTCATTATTTTTATCGGGTAAAAACACATTAATCTCTGCTCGCCGAATTCGGTTCAATTTTACGCGAGAAATGAAATTCGTCGGCGCTCCCTACGGGCCATCCCTATATTAACGAGATACAAATAACGTCATGCTCGATGCATTTTGTGCCTCGCTTGCGTAATAATAATTTACGCAAGCGCGCGATTTTATATCCGCGTACGATGTATCTACGTATGTATTATATGTAGCTACGTGGCAAAAACATTGGCAAACGAATGGCAATCGCGAAGAATTTCAAAATCGGAACTGTCAATTCGTACGATGATGCGAGTGGTCGCTATTTAAAGAGGAATGCGCGTCGATTGGCATTGTCAAATTGACGCGTTCGTCACGCCAAGCGGAAAGTCTGCCCGCGGCAAGGACGAACCCGCTCCGCTCGTCGAGGAAGCGCCGCGACGCGTGGTGAACACGCGTGCAGCACACAGAACGTGAGCGTGAAGCTCGTCGTCATTGTCTCGCCGCGCCGTGCGTTGAGTCGGATTCGCCAGCGAGGCGCCTCCGCACCTCTCGTCGCCCTCTCGGCGCGAATCCGGTTGACTTGCTAATTTTAACTCGACCGTGACACCGCGCAAGTGCAACTATACTTCGCGCGTGATTGTCTCGTATAAGAACGAGCGAGCGAGCGAACGGGTTCGCGAGGAATCTACGATTTCCTACGAGCAAGCAGCAGCGAGCGTACGCGACACGCGCGACTTATGCTTGCTTCATCCTCACGCTTCAGGCGTGGATAAAGTCCTCATTGTCGCATTCACGAAATTGCTCTGCCTCGATATCGCTCGAGAACAGAGCGAGATTGCTGAGAGTCGAATGAATTCTTTTCAAACGCAGCGTGATTTGCAACATATGTTAATCCGCGTGGCGTGGCGAACCGTGACTCGTAGGAATACCTACTGGGGAATAACGCGACTTTGTTTCAGAGAGAAAACGCGGTGCGCCTCGGTATTGCCTCGCCAAACGCGTATGATGCACCGTATAGTTTTACGAACAGTATCGTGTATACACGTATATACGACCTATACACGACTATAATTCGTATCAATTACTGATCACTTGAATGGATTTGCAGAAGCCATCTTCAGGAGCTTGATTGTTCCTGGAGATGCGCATTCGTCGTGTCACGGCTTACCACCAGCAGGCCTGTTCTGGGCAAGCGATTTCCTCGACTTACCACTCACCTTCTTAGAAACGTTGACTAACCCTCCCTGCCGCGCGAGGATATCGGCGCCATCGCTATCCCCAGCTCGGCTCTACTCTGGCACGTCGCCGAGGATGCTGCTGCACCCGAACGAACGCGTCGACAAGTAGCTCGACCGCAAGCACGCGTATTTTTGGCTACGGCTTTCCGCGGAACGACGACGGCGGCTGCGGCGGCCAATAGTGACCTCTTCGAGGAACTATCGAGCGCCTTCTGGAACTTATAACTATATATTTGATCCAGGCCAGATAAACATCTCTCAAAAATAGTAGCCGGTCGGCGTGTAGCGTGTACAAGACGGCGGCGATGGTGCTCTTAAAATGCGATTCCTCTTCGTCGTCCTCCCACTCGGTCGCAACCGCGCATCGAGGAGTCGCGTATTTTTTTCTCTCCTCGCGCGCCATGGAGAACGTGGCGAGGCCGCGTGTGCGGTCTCGGCGTGTGCCCTCTCTGCGCGTGCGGATGCGTTCATGCGCGCGCGGTACTCACTTCGATCGCGCCGTTCGTTTCTTTCCTCACGGACTCGCCGAGATTAGCCTGCCTCTAAAGATAGGTCGCGTGTTGTACGCGCGCTCCTCGTCGTATTAATGTCGCCATTGCCGGCAAACGCGAGCGAACGCGCGAGAGGTTTCCTCGGAACTTTAATGGTTTCCCCGAGTTTTTTGCGAGAGACAACGTTGTCCATGCGTTTTGTCAAAATTTTCTGACCCTTGTTACCTTCCGTCGCTAGCAAACAGAATAGATAACTGTGAGGCATCTTATACTTGCGTATAAAGAACGTATTGGTGCTTCAATCTAAATAACAGCTATCGGCAAGTGTAAAGATAAAACGGTACGGTTCATGTTTCGAAACGAAGGATGACTACGACGAAGGGCTCATCCTCGAAACGCCGGTCATCGTCTTGTTCGCTGAGATTTCTGATTCCCCTCGGTCTTTGGTACAAAAAGAGGTCACGATCCGGGCGCAAATAGCTCTTGGATTCTGACCGACATGGGGCAATATAAACGCGATATTGCAATGGAAATACCCTTCCGCAACAGTGTATTTTTCGATGCATGAATACATGAAAAATATATAACGAAAATAGATAACGTAACAAAGTTTTTCGGAGAAAATTAGAAATTGATTCAGTAATGAGTGATTTCTCTACAATTTATTGTACCGTGATCCATAATGTCCTTGCTCAGACACTTTGCAGAAGACGTATTCCTCTATTTCCAATCTTATTGTTAGTAACGGTATTTCATTTGCGTTTCAATTTCTCGATTTATGCAAGAATAAGTTAGGACTTTACGCGCGCTATCAGATTTATCGCGCGTCGAGTTAACATCTGACAAGATACTACGTGGCTTGGCTATCAGCAACCGTACGAGAAGGGACTCCCATAGAGGCCACTCTATTTTCCACTCGCGGCAGGCTCCCCGCCCGACTGTACTTGTTTGCGCAACCGTAGCGACGATAAAATTCGTTTACGAGTGCATTAGGCGCGCGCGTTACGGGCTTTGTGCGATAGCCACTTCCGCTCCATTTGTAAATCAAGAATTTAGCTCGGCGTTGCGATCGCGGTTCTCCGTGCATGCTACGTTTTCCCCTCGCGGAATTACTTGCCGCCACCGCGCTATTTTTAACGTGGTGGCTAATTTCCCCGATCGCACAGCAAACTCTCGCTCACGCGTATGTAGGGCCGCGCGCGCGACTCATCTCCTTCCGAGATGCTCGTGACTCGTGATGGTAATAATGACGAGATTCCCAATTTAGAAGAGTTACCAAGATCTCGCAAGATTCCGAATTTCGCAAGCGCCTGGCGGCAAGCGTCTTGCCCAACGAGAATCTGGAAAAGAGATTTCGAATGTTGCGCTATTCGCGCGTCTGCACAATGACGCGTACGCGGACCTGACGACAATCTGCGCGTAGAAGATGGGAAGCGAAAATTGTGATTTTTTTCTTATACTTTTTAACGATATTGCGTCGTGACGCCGATACAATTGCGCGCTTGGATGAATAAAAACGTGTCGATCGATTTGACGAGCGGGTAGCGCTCTTTCGTCTTGCGTGCGTTCCAATGTGTCTACCTACGCACACTTCTCGTACGCGACGCATAAAGATATGGTAATTAGGCGTGGCGAACGGCGACGAGATGCTCCCGATGATACCGGAGACCGTCTTCCCGTATGGTGCGTGACGTAAGCGCGATTCAATGCTGATCTCTTTGGTGGCCATCCTCGCACACGCAACAGTTAACGCTTTGCAATCGCAAAGCGACTTTGTAATATATTGTTATTGCAATATCTCACTGACATCGTGATCGGCATTGATCGTTACTTGCCGCGAAGTTTTCGAGAAAAATGTGATGATTCACGTGTATGTCCATGATTATTTGTCGGAATTGAGTCAAGGTAACTTGCGTGCAAAGTGGAACAAATCTTTCTTCGTAAATCCATAAGAACACAAAAGGAGGGAGAGAGGGGGGAAGGAAAGAAATGATAATTTAAATTCGCACGCGTGTGGTCCAATGCAATACTTTTTATTGCAACCGTTAAGACAGTATTGGTCGTAATTCACAGCGCGGCTTTGCTCGCTTCGAGTTCCGTCCTTGATGTGGTCGACTTTGCAGCTCGCGGTTCGTTACAACAATTTATTAACACATTTTTGCGTGTTTTTGCGGAAATTGGCACGCAGAGAGTGAGACAGTAAAAATCAGTACGTTGACTGATCGTACCAGCGCATTCGGACGCGATCGACGTTACGCGTATCCTTCCTATTTTGTTTTTAAACCGATGTTTTTATACCGTTGATAAACTTGATATGTTATACACACACGAGCGCGCACGTACATTGTGAAGCGCAAATGGCGCAGTGTGTGCACGCACGGGGAATAAGATATACCACGTGTCACACGGGAGTTTACGGTCGATTCAATGAAGCATAAAAGCACACACGTCGCGGCTCTTATTCAATGTTAATTTCATTCGTGGCAGACACGTGTGGTTCGTCTGTCGTTTATTCGCGATGACGACGGAAGTTACACCCAGTCCTCTCCCTCCGTTTCCTCCGAAGCCCGTTGTAACTGGTACATGCAACGTACAAACGTACGGGTTCGATATGTCGGAAACAGATCGAAAATGTTGCGCGCCGAATGGAGGTGCGTCAAATGCGCTCTTTTGCTCGAGTAAATATGTTTGCGAGACGTAAATGCATCGATAGATGACGACAAGGATGATGTTGAGCTGTGCGCTGCTTGCAGGAAACTCGATAATGTATTCATAATTTCCTACGCGCACATCATTTTCTCGATTGTCTGACCACACGCTGACTGCGTCTACTACTTGCGCTTGAGAGGGCATGTCGTGTTGTTACGTACATGCAATCTACGGCAAAGGGTAGGCATTGCTGAAAACGTCGGAATTGTATGTGAGAGCCAACGAATGTTAACGAGTATCGCTTAAAAATCCATGAGGCAACAGAAATGTTGCCATCAACGATAGTTCTCGACTCATGCGGCAGTAAGAGATTCATATTATTCATATGTAATAGAGTCTAACTTGATGTTGCTGCGGTGATGGAGCCAATTCTGATCGCAATCCGGAAAGAGCAGACGTCGCGGTCGGTAAGGCACACCGAGCATTTGCCGGATGATATTAGAAAGAAGGTTGATAAACCTTCGAGAGCAGGCCAGTAAAATAGCAGTTACCCTGCTCCGCCCTCCGTCGCAGACTTTCCAGTGGATGGGCGAGGACGAGGGCAACGCGAATTCACCGGAGGGGGTTGCCGACGGAGCGGCAGGGCTCGAGATCGATGCGTCGCTCGGCTCATCACTTATTTACGCCTTCATTACGGTAAACAATGCATCTCCCTTTACGTCCGGTCTCTCTCCCGGCCGCTATGCGTTCTCTTCTGCTTGCCTGCCTGCCTGCCTGCCTGCCTCCGTCCGTCTATCTCGTTGCCCGTCGTTCATCTCGCAGTCATATACCGCGAGAGCCATTCCATCGCGTGCGCGCTCTTCTCTCGTTCCTCTGAAAGCGGCGCCGCGCGTCTCCCAGATGTATTTTAAAACGAGTCCGGCGCCCGTATGTTTCCTCCTCTACCGCTCCTCCTGTGTCTCTGTACGTACCCATCTCGCCTTATCCTAAATACTCGCCTTTCCTCCGTGTTTCTAATAAATATTGAAGCAGCATGAAATTCCGGAGCAACTATCGCGTTGGATCATTCTGGACGGTATGATTAGCGCGTGATACGTACACGAAACATAAATTTATTAACTAAAGGAAGAGAGAGAGAGCATTTAATGAGAAATATCTCATATATTTAAATCGCCTCAACTTTGGAAATTCATTAAAGAATTGTACTTTTAGAATTTGACTCACGAATTGACTCTTACAAATGCGGATTCAAGCAACACCATGTTAGGCAATTAAAAGCCGGCAGCGATTAGCGGCTCGCTCGCGACATCAACGCGTTAATAAAGCAGGAATGAGCAAGCGAAGCGCAAAATGTTAGCCACCGAGACTGGACTCGTATCGCGCGGATAACGTTTTCAATTAAAATGCCAGCATCACCTCATTGCAGCAGCGGTCGTCGAGTTATACACGAGTTCGAGCGTGCGGACGAAAAGCGCGTTTGTCCTTTTCATCCTTACTCTCGTGATTTCCCACTGAGCTCGATTTCCCTTGTATGCATCTCGTGTACGAATAACGTTATGGAATGAAAAACTTGCGCAGTATCGTCAGTTTACGCGATTAATCGAGGTATATCGTCTCTTAGCTGTATGAAACAAGTCAAGAGGCAACGTGTAATGGCCACACGATAATTAAAGTCGTAAGTTAGGCTTAGTCGGTACAGCTTTCATTTTCCTAATGGCGATAATGTCGCGCCGTTAAAGATATCGTTCGATAAGTCAGCGATCGTCCCGAGAGATCGCGTGACATGGTTTCGTATGCTGACGAAACTTTTATTTTAAGTCTTTGTAAAATGTAGCACGTACATCTTTTACGTTTCCTTCATCATGGGAGGTACGCGATCATCAAACAATGCTTTGCAATACCACGTATTTAAAGGCATATTGTTTAACAAATTGTCGAATATGGTTCTCGATACCGCAGCTCCGTTTTGCTCGTCGATTACGATCTCTCTCGAATATCGAAAAAAATTAGTATATACATATTGATCCAGCTTGATCGTCTCTTATGGAATATGCATGCCACATCTCCGTGCCGTTCTATGCTGTACTTATTTAGTTTTACCGCGATATAATCGATCCCTCGATACATCGAGGAAATCCCAAACTTCGGATCTTCATTAGTGAACGCAATTACGAAATCGCAATGTGCAATATCGAACGAGCAATATGCAATGAGCCACATGGGAAATCATACGCGATGTATAATGTCCAGCTTTTAAAGATAATTAATTTTCTAAGCGACGATATCTTTGAATCATGCACGTTATACTTATGGATAGTCTATCGATTCAGGTACAATTGTGTGGATTTTTCTTCATCAATTCGTCCCATTTCCCCACCTCATATTTTAGTTCGATTATAGTGTGCCTTTATCATGACTTTAAATATACATACAAATTTATCATGGAGTATTATCCCTAGAATTCATTTGTGGTGTGGAATCTGAACACAGAATTTAAAAAAAACAGAAATATTCGTTACATCGAAAAAAGAGAATTCGCAGTTTACTTAATGGGTAGAAGAAATGTATGAAGTTCCAGAGAAAGTTCCATTGACATTATGCAAACAGGTATGATCGAAACTTCTTGAGAATTTGCGCGGGCTGCAGATTGCGTTCTTAGAAAAGTTACAGCAACTCTCGAGAGGACGAAACGAACCTTCGATTTCGTTTCCGAGTTATTTTTTTACAATCTTTTGGTACAAGCGTCACGTTGCATTATTCTTATTGCTACTCGTTGTGGCGAACCTTTCCTTGTTTCCTTGTCAGATTCCTTAGATACATAATTACGTCGGTTACATAACTGAACTCAAAAATATTATCAATACGTGCCACGTGACATAACATATATATATCGCGTTTGACTGTAGGCGTCATATTGTATGAACGAGCTTTTCTTGGCGACATGTCAAATATGCCGTCAGATTTCATTTACGCTATTTCTCGAACACACGTGATACATATTCGGATAGAATCCGGACGGATCGACCGAGATGTCGGCTCGATGAAATCACGTTGTTCACTAACTCAGTGTTATAAGTGAAATCCACGCGCGAAATTTTCGCGAGTCGCATGTCTTTGCTTATTATATTTATTCGATGAAGTTTGGTATCAACCAGACAAAATGAGAATCATAATTTCGCGAGATTGTATTAATTTACGTTCAATACGCTGCGAAAATACGAAACACTCTTGCGTTCGGCTGACGATGTTTCCTTTAGAGATACTTACCGACGTGCAATGAACTCAGCATCCTTTCGTCGCACACATCGCTCCGTCCCGAAATACGCACATGGGACGTATTTTCGGGCGTTTAATCAAGACTTCTTACGACCTACTTGCTCGAAATATTTTGTCGTGACGGCGATCGTAGCGTGCCGCTGCCGCTTGCGACGATGACGCTCGGTATATTCCGATTTTATTGCTCCACGATTTCAGCAGGCGACGATGACTCTTCCTGTAGTTAGCATATTTCATTGTACGCGCTAATGATATAACGCTGCTCAATTTGTTGGAAAAAAAATATGAAAAGTTCTCCCGTAGATATATCAGTTGCAGATAATGATATTAATATTCCTTTTCCTAAATTACATGTCATAATGTATTGTTATAACATGAGTACAACGCGTATTGGAATGTCGCACGAAGAAAACACTCAAATTAATTAGGAAGATGTGATTTTACGATCCGACAGGACGGTCCGCAAATATAATTACATTTCGGCCAATTGTAGTTGCGTTTGGTCAAGTCCGAGAACCATGGCATATCCCGAAGATGCCGGTCGTTAATGGCTTTCTCGAAGATTACCCTAACGCGTGCGCACAGTTCGTGTGATTGTTCCATATAAACCACTCAAGAAGTTGATACCCGGGGCACGTAGCATAATTCTTCATTCTCTCTCACACACACACGTGCACGCACATTATTCTGTTCCTCCCTCTTCTCTTGCGAATGTCGTTTCTTCGTTATCTTCTCCGAGGATTTCCTAGATCCCAATAGACCCCATCGTAAGCAATATTGTTCATTCGCAGCTTCGATGTTGGAGCAGTTGGCTTGACTTTAGCCTAACATTGCCATCCTCCCGAACAGTAATATCCATATGGACGAGTATTTATTAGTATTTATTCGCGATTTAAAGTAAAGATTTCCGCTCAACGCGAGCGATCATCTCACCGCGTCGTCTCTCGACGAGCGCCGAGACTGTCAGAAAGCGAGAGTTCCGAAGTTATTAATGTCCATCGAAGTTGGGTTTAGAACACTTGCGTATTTTCGCTCCCATCCTCTTTTGCAACGATTATTGGAGTAAGAAATCCGCGTTAACTAACGCGAAGAAAAGTACTTGTTTGAAAAAAGTGCTTCGGAATCATCCTGTAATCATGAATCCATCGAGATATTCCAATGCCTTTCGAATGAACGAACGAAAAGTACGCTCGCGGAACATCAAGCAGATGAAGTATGAAAGTCCGTAAAAAGGAACTTGGTAGAATAGAACAGGGAAGGAGGATAATGTTGGAGCCATACCCCGACATCTTCACTAATGCAACGTGACACGATACGCCGATGAACGAAGCGTAGTTGTACTTTGGTACGGATGGGAAGTGAAAAAAGACAAGCGTAGTCAGCCACCATCGACGAGTCCCGTATGTTCGCCAATCAGAAGTCGAGAGAGGCATCGGCGGTTGATGAGCGTGGCTGCGCATAATTCCGAATATCCCGTCGGTTTTAATATATCCCATGGTTCCTCTTTTCTCTCCGGCACTGCCACTGGCTCGTCGGCGAAGTGGTGTGTCTCCGATCTAGGTCAAAGGTGACTTGCCGCGCGACGCGACGCAACGCGGCGCGGCCCTTCTTTGTGGTGATGATGGCACGTCGGTTAACGTATATTTCGGAAGAAGTTCGAGCGATCGAAGGAAAATCGATCTAGAATTCAGTAAAAATGTTTTGCATTTCTTAACATTACTATTAGTCATGTATACATTACTGACAGTAAAGATATATAATTTCAATTGTTCAAATTAGAGATAACGTTGTTATGATTAACTAATGTTTACGTTTCGACTTAGAAAAATACTGAATTTTTGAGAAATAAAATTCTTCGCAATTTGAATTTTGTTCACGGAGACGAAATTCAGGGAAAGAGGAAGAAAGTGGACTGATCGAAGGCAAGACGGAAAAGGAGGCACTCGGAAAGGTGCGATCTTGGCCGAAGGTATTGACTTTCCCGAGGGTTCGTCCCTGTTCTCTCTTGGTGGTAGCACGATGATGAGATCTCTCGGGGCGGCGAGGACTCTGCTTGCGCCGTCACCTGCCCCCGCACGTCTGTAATCCATCCCCGCGTTGCCCCGCCGCTGCCGCCGCGGGGGCGGCGCGTAGGTGCGAACGGAGTGGTTGAGCGGCATTTTTCAGGATGTGTGCGCAAAGGGAGAGAGAGAGAGAGAGATATTTCCTCGTGTGTAGATGGACGCGCTGTGTAGACGTAGGCATTGAAACGGGGGTGGTGGTTCCACGTCGAGCCCCAGATACCGCCATGTGGAACCCCGCCACTGGCTGACACAAATCTCCGCAGGAAAAAAAAACGCTCGTCCGCGGGCGGTACTTACTCTCTCTCTCTCTCTCTCTTTCTCTTCATTTCTCTCTCAGATCTTCTCGCATCTCGGAGGACTGACGTTTCATTCTTGTTCGCCCTCCGTGTAAAATTGAGATTTTTGCCTTTCTCGTGAACGATCTGATACCGCGTAATGACATAAGTTTTGATCTACTCAACAAGCTAAACATTCAGTTCAAAATTCAAGTCTTTAACCACTTATCAAAGTTATTCTTGTACATCATATGTTTCCGAGATATTATACACATATATCCTCATGATATATAAAAATTTTTTGAAACATCTTGTTTTTCAATTCAATACAGCGACTAATCCCTTGTACATGAAAGCCATGGAATTGGCGTCTGCTCGTTCATCAAGTTTCTTCTTCGACGTGTCGGACGCTATCGAATGCATCACTTTGCGTATGATAATTCTCACACGTGTCGCATACGCACGTGATATGCAGTTTTCTTCGCTGATATGAACGAGCAGCCTGATGCAGTCGGTAGAAGAGTCCTTCAAGACAAGTGGTTTTGCGACGACAATGACGACGTCGACAGAGTACCAATACAGCGTACTATGCCATTAGCGATGGCTGCACCGACAGTTAATGGAGGCGACATAGAAAACGCCGTCGAGAAGGAGAACGAGAGAGAAAGAGAGAGTGAACTCTCGCAGGCGATGATGGCGTGTCGGTGTGTAGGGTGCAGCGCGGCGCAAAGTAACGGCGTGATCAATGCCGCAACGCTAATTAATTAACATTCCCTCGCGGAGCTCTCCGGCAGACACACCTATACACACGAGAAGCTTTCCCTCATCCTTCCCTCTCCTGTTGTCTCTCTCTCTTCAACCCCTCGCCGAGTTTCGCTACATCTCTCTTCTTGTTTCCTTTCTCTCATCCATCTCACTTGCGTGCCTTGGTTCTCTCGTCCCTATTCTCTCTCTCTTTCTCTCTCTCTCTCTCTCTCTCTCTCTCTCTCTCTCTCTCTCTCTCTCTCTGCCCCCCCGCTGCTTCCTCTCATGACTTTAGCGTCGACGATCGTTACCGTACCGCGATAACGACGGCGGCGATGGCGACGACTAGCACCCGACAGGAATATTCCTGAGAGGATTATTCCTCGCTGGCTAGCGAGTAGTCGAAAGTTTCCGTCGGAGTGGCGGAACGCAAGGCTGCAGTGGCGAGAGGCAACGACTCGATCGAAAAGTCGACGATCTCGGGATATTCGGTCTCTCCGACGCGGTAGGTAGCGAGGTGTAACATCGTTATGATCTTCTCTTACGACGAATAAACGATAGTCTGACAATGTGATGAGGTACTCTAAAATTTCCTTCTATTTTGAGCAAGATGATATTGTCTACATTTCATAGAGCTCACAAATTTATAGAATATCGATTTTCATTTAATCAGATTTCCAGCTTTTACAATTCGGACAATATTGGTGACCGTATCGATTGATAGTTGAGTTAAGTTAAAATAGAGTTAATCAGTTGATCGGATATCATCTGGTTTCTTCATTTTACGATCGGTCTAATCAATATTTTTCTTCCCTGGTCGCAGAGTTCGATCCTCGAAAGTCTTTGGTACGAAGAATTTGCAGCTTGTCTGCTGTACCTAACTATTTTACGAGGCATTCCTTCTCGCGCGAGATGATGAGAGAGAGAGAGGACTCTTGACGATCCTCTTCTATCGCTTGACTCCGTCTTTATCTCACTCTTTCTCTGTTCTTTTCTCTTTCGCTCTTGGATTTGCCCTTTTTACCCTCAGAGGATTAAATCACGCCTCATCCTCCGACTGGTCGATACCCAGCTAGCGGGCGTAGGAACATTGACCAGGAGAAGAAGACGAAACTTTGCAAGGACATACTACCTCCTCCAACATGTTGTGTCGCGCGCGCACAAAGTAGGACACTTCGAGGATGATATCTCATGGAACATGGATGCAGCCCTGTCTTATCTCATGCGGAAAGATGATTCTCAGTCAGCGAACGCTAACGTCAGCGCAAGCGTGAAAGCCATAAGATTAATATTCCTATAAAAAAAGATCATTCATCGTTTTAATCATTCGGATTGTTACGGGTTTTCCTGCGATACCGTTGTAGTTCACGTGCTACACAACTTCTGTAAAATGATGTGAAATTGTAGTGTGCGTAAAAGCTACACTATTATGAGAAAGCTATGTACTGCGTTGTATTCTCTTTTTTTCTCCTCTTCTCCCTTTCTCTCGCTGGAGAACTTGCAAAGAATCGATCGATACGCGTTCCATCCTGCATTGTTCCGCGAAACAGCTCAAAGCAGTCCAGTAACGCGGGGCGGTTTTACTAATTGGTGCCGAGCATCGATTACCGCTTCCGCCCTGCTGTCTCCCCTCGAATCTCACCGGGTCTCGCCAGTACCATGCCGGCATTCGGTACACTTCTCGCACATATAATGTGCGAATTATATACAATTATTACACGAGTATTGCTTATCTGGTTGTTATGTACGGAATGTAATGTAAGCGTACACGCGTAATAGTCGGCATTATCAGACATCCCTTGATCTCGCAGAATCTTATCGATATTTAAGGATAGAATAATAATCGTGCATTCACAATCGATTGCGATTATTTCACCGTTAAGGTACGCGCACAGAGTTGAAAACTGGGGCAAGTTTACTCAGCCATCATAAGATACCCGGGTATATGGTCGTGGAGAGTGGAGAGACCAGCTTGGAGGGTGGAAGCGAGAGGCGACGAACGGGTCGATGCTTCCGTATTTACGATCGCTGGCTTTGCCATGGCGCGTGGGAATGTGATGTGACATCTTCCCTTCGTGAAAGCGTGACGGAGATGCGTCGATTGGCGATTAGACGAATGTATCGATCGACGATTACGACATAATGCGCGCCGTCACGGAGATTTTCGCTTGTAAAACGAAAGAGAGAAAGAAGAGAATTGCAGATGAGAGTAGGCAGCAGGTACATCGATGAGATAAGCAAAAGCCAACTACAAGTAATAATTAATACGTGCTTTCCTCTCTTTTAAGTACTACGCGATGCCGAGGTGGCAAGGTCTCCGCTTAAGAACGGAGCTTTTGATTAATGAGGAGTTTACTGGCACCTTCGCTATTGTATGGACTAATTACAACTCCGGCTGCACAAGCAGACCGTTCGCCGTAGTAAGAGCATCTTTCGATCTGCAAGAAGGCGAAACCCGTTACTAATCAAACCACCGCACCCTGCGATACTGCGATACCCTCGTAACGCATTTGTTTCTGCTGATTAGAAGACCGAGATTGGCTGTGAGACTGGGAAACACCAGAGAAGACGTCAGAGAAATTTGCGGATAGATATTGCTCTATCGGATTGGATTTGTCTGCTGTAAAAAGAATTAAACAACCAGAACTACAATTGGATAGTGACATGCATGATGGGAGAACACCTTCGTTCGTTTTTTTATTTGGATTCTTTGTCGGGAAAATAATTGTCACGTTGAAACTTTACGATCGATTTCAAGCGATATCGAAACTGGTATATCTCACTGGAATGTTCGCGTCCATCACGTGCGGAAACGTCGAACGTTACCGCAGTTTATTTATAGAGACCGATATGGTGCATCATTAGCGCACAGGAATACTAACGCAGCTCGCTTCATAAGGGCACGAGAACGAGAGAACTCTCCATTACGCTGCTTAATTGCCAACGATCTTTACTGCCTTGCATCATCGTCTTTTTCTGCTGATAAATCCCACAAACATTATATCAGACAACGATATCTCAGAAATAATGTGGCAATTGCCGTTCGACGAATTCGAACAGCTTATACGAGATGATTCGTACTCAACTGATGAATTAAACAATGGATTACGTAAACTTTTAAAGAGCTCCTCTCGTTCTTATTAAAAATCTCATATACGTAATTAGAAAAGATAATCGCAGCTAAAATTCCTCGAAAATCTTGTGAGAACTTATTTTCTGTATACCTTCATCATATTCTATCAGCCTTGGAGTTCTCTCTCTCTTTCTCTCTCTCTCTCTCTCTCTCTCTCTTTAATTGCTGCATGAAAGGGTCATTCGCCTCCGAGGTTCATCGGGAACGCATCGGCCGTTCCCTTTGCGTCACCTTGTATGCCGCTTGACTGCAATTTGCAGCGCCCGCGGCCTCCCGCTTCCCTTCCCTCTTTCCTATCCCCCTTGCCTATGGTTCTCCAGTGCCTGCCGCGTATCACGGTGTCGTGCCCATCACGGATACGTATATGTCCTCGTATCAGACACGTATGGGGACCAGACAGAATATACAGAGCACTAAATGCCGCCTATCGGAAATCGATATCGGGGAGCCACAGCCAGCAGCAGCTACTCTTCACTTCTCTTTCTCTCGCTCGCTCTCTTCAGCGTCTCTCCTTTCTCTCCCGTGCTGAGAATTTCCTCTTTCCCTCATTCTATCGCATTGCCTTAGAAGCCCGCCTTTCCTTCTTCTGCCTCTCACTTCTTTCGCCTTATTTTTATTAGTCGTACTTCTCTATCGCGTCTCTTTAGCTAGCCTCCGTATCTCAGTTTGTCAGTTTTTCCTTCTGATCCAGCGCGGCGAAGAATTTTTCAAAGGGTAAACTCCTCCTCCGCAAAACCACCGCTAAATTCTTTTCGAGCCGTTTAGTCCTCCTCCGTCATCCCCCCTTCGCGTTCTCCGCTATCAAAACCAGCACGGCTCGGGACTCTCCTCTCGCAATGGCCATATCGATTGGACCTTCGATAACGATGAACGTTATCGCCCGGATAGTCTGAGAATGCGGACTGAGAGTTGTCGCACCTCCAAAGTATGATAATCGACGATATCGTGACGCGTAAAACTGATTTCTGCCACGAAATGACTTTTACGGATCCGCGTCGCGGTACGAATGGTGTTGCCCGCAGAGATTTTGCACGAGCAGTCTAAAAATTGTGATGCTGTATCTGCATAAAGCGGAGCGATCGAAAAATAATTGTATTGTACGCAAAAGATACGTATTTGTACGATGAGATTACTGAAGATTATTTATATAAAGGATAATAGTTAATCTGTTATTAGAAAATATCACGAGATTATCAAATTCAATCTCTTCTTTTCCCGTCGACAAATCAATCGCGCGTAGATTCAATTCCCTCTGTAATCACCAGCTCTTATGTTCTCCGGTTTTTCCACTAATATCCAACCGTTTTCTCTCTCTCTTTCTCCTCTTCTCTTTCTCTTTCTCATCTGAAACAGGTGTCGGCACCTTCCGTCGCGTATCCATTCCGGTTAGGTACACACGGGACTCAATTTGATCGGCTAATATCATTTTGAAGCTTACCGATTAAACTACGCGTGACGACGAGAAACCTGTGATCCGTCTGGGATGAGTGGCTGATGCGTCATTGCCGCTTCAATTATCGACCTCAAAGTTTGCATTTCTATCTATTAGAGCTACTTTGTATCTCATCCGCGATTACTGCGGAGAGGAAAAGATCGCCGCGTCAATCCGAGTCCTGATAGAACTTAATGCAACATTCAATTTGTTACCGGCAATATCTCAAATATCGCGAACATGTCAATACCGTACCTCAAAAATGCGGAATATTGTTGCAATCTATGACAAATTTGAGGGATGCATTTCATTTGAGGAAAGTTATATGAATTATAATATTTTAACAAGGAGGCAAATCAGACGGCTGTGCCGCTTTCAGGGATGCCACGAGTGGCGCAACGTTAAGTATCTTGAGATCTTCGATTTGGCTTTAGGCTGTACGCCGATCGTTGGGTAACATAAATGTACGGGCGAGCTGATGAAAATTAATCCTTTCCGTCGTCATCCGTGCAACAAGCGCGATCGATCGCAATTCAAGCAATTCCGCTCTTCGGTCTCGCGACGCCGACGGTATGCCAGTGCGCACAGACCTGAGTGCCACGAGGTTCGACTTGGTCTGTTCGAGACGGCACGACGCGGATCGATCTCTGGGCCTATGCACGGAAGTCTATGGACCACGACAGGACTTTGGGATTTAGGGGAAATCCGCAGCGTCACATTATAATTTATGCAGATCCCGTTTCTTTGAAAACTACCTGAAAATCTATGCAAACCCAGTGTTTTGTATACAAACTTGATATAAATCAATGAGAATGAATTCATTGATGTTGCCTTTCGGATTTCCAAATTAGGAGGGAAAATAGCAGACTTTTTCTATCTTTGAATCCTACAAAAAACTACCGAGAGATTGCACAATTCAATAATTTCGAACGACAAGACCGTACGTGTATATATGTACGTACACGACAAGCATGTGCACGCGGGGGGGGCACGGGCGTGCACCACGGTAATATCGATCAGGAGAAGTCTTGTATGCGCCATACATATTCTACACATATACATACGCTGCTATATACATGCTCGGGTTCCTCTATACAAGAATATCAACGCCTGTCGACCCCCGCCTGGCGTGTTGTTGGTTGCACGCCCCGCTTAAACCGTATTCAAGCGTTTCCCTCTCACAGCATAACTCGACCTCGCCGCTTCGCTACTTTCTTGTCCACCCTTCCTACGAGTCATTAGGCGAGTGCGTTAACTTGCACGTGGCGGCGGCGACGGCAGCTTCTCGTTGCCACGTCCGAAAGTCCTTGCGTCATTCAAGGCTAATCCTGCTGAAGTAATCCGTCTCTTCTAGATCTTCAATAGGTGTATATAGGTCTTTGTTACTTTATGCGATAGATATTTCAGTATAATTGTTGTAACCCTTTTGCACTAGACTCCAAATCATCTTGTAACTTGTCACTTTTTCCCTTTTTCCTTCTATGCCAGCATCCAAGTATCATTGGTTCATTTCTTTTCGATGTGCATGCTCTTCTTTTGCAGAATCCACCGCATATTGGTGAGTCGCGTCTATATCATATTAATCGCTAATTAATGCCAATTAGCAATTCTCTGATTCCTTGCTTTATCTCCGTAGGTGTCAAGGCAGGGCTATTGCCCCAGAGCGCGCCTTAATAAGCGCGATTCCTCTTTTTCGCCTTCCTTCTCACATTTTCTCTCTCGTCTGATCGCACGTGTGCGTGACAATTAGCCACTTACGGGGCTGCCCGTCGCTCTCGTCGTATGTGCATTCCTTCTTGGCGCCTACGTGCACTCCGTGAATCCGCGCGATTCTTGTGCGGCGCGTAAGCACGTAACGCATTCTTCCTTCCTCGATACGTGGAACTCGCAGAATCACGGGTGATAGCACTTTGAAAAGCAGAATCGCCCTCGGGTTCTGGAATTCGAATTTTCGTGTTTATCTGGGACCACATGGAAAAACGCAACGTTACGCCAAGGGTGATGCTGGGGATGTCGACGATGAATATCGATGTTTTATAAATATTATTCGACCTAAATCTAGGGCTTTTTTGTTCGCTGACCGTGAATAACGGCAATCAAAGTTATCATAACAATAAATACAATGTCATACGTAAGTGTCTGCATCGTGGTTCTGTAAATATCCAATTTTTGTGCGAAAAATAAATACAATGAAAAATTCTGACATAAAGTTTGATGTTACATTGATTCCGTTCTCGTTTAATGAACGCCGTAATTGACTATACTCATGCAGCTGGAATCTTTGATGAATTTTCTCACAAAATTTTCTCAAGTCTTTTATTAAATTGAAAATTATGTAATTTTCACGAAAAGACCGGAAGTAGAATTTATCGATTACGAACGGAATGAAAAAGTAGGTAATCGTGACCGCGTGAAGTCTGCGTCTATGGTTTTTTTTCGCTGGCGGTATCTTGAATCGAGCAATCCGACGATTCGAACGCCGGTGAGAAGGAGGTAGAAAGATCGTTACTGAGGCAAAAATGCCGATGGAACGACAGAAGAAGGGAGATCAGGGAAATCAGCGAACAGAAGCTTCAGAAGAACAGCTTCGGAAGTGCGAGGAATGCGAGTGTCTAAGGGATGGCGAAGAGAGGAAACGGTAAAGTTGCGGCGCAAGCCACATGGATGTACATGATGTGGTCACGTGCAGCTTTCGAATCCTTCACGGACTTTGTCTTCCAGTTTTCCCTTCCCTGTGCAACAACCCTCCACATGCTTTATACGGGTCTGTCATCGTCACAGTCACGTGATCATTGCACCCTCGTGTACGCCGATAGCCGGGGAGTATCCAGTTTTTAGAGTCCAGGTGGACGGAATAGCCACGATACGCTCATTATCGATCCGGGCTCCGTTTCAGAATTAACTTTGTCGATATCACGCTGGGGCAGTCACCTTCGTATATTCCGTTTCATGCTACTGGGTTTATATCCTCAAATAAAAACTGACATAAGCTAGACATCTGATTTTAAAGAAAGTGAAAATTGGAATTTCTAAGACGCATGACATGATTCAAACTCAACGATTGCAGATTTAGCGAATTTCCACTGATGTTCGACGGACAATAACACTCCCGTGTCGTGGTATTATTCGCAGAGGATCAATAATTTTGCGATCCGAATATTCTAGCAGCGCGATGGTGGCGTATATACCGGCTGCAATCGTATCCTTGATCCCTCATTGGTCGGTTATCTGTGGTAAACTGAAACTTTCACGAGATCAGAATGTAATGCGAATTTCATACTAGAAATAAAACCATAATTTGGTCAGATCATTTTTACGTCTTCTAGTGTCTCATTTCGATCTCAGGAAATACCAACATGGTTCACTTGCTACTTACGATGCGATCGGGCGAAACATTTATAAGTTATCGATGGTTTCCCAGCTGTTGACAAATAGCATTCTTTTATCCCGCCTTTCTTAGACCCCTAAAGGTCCCAGTTTGAACGTGCGCGTACTTGCCTAATTCTCGACATGGATGCATCACACAAGACGAGGCGGTTAATTCCTGTGTTCTCAGCAAGCCAAGTGTAAAGCGGGCGAAGCGCGCAACCCCCTCGCTCGCAAACCCCTTCACACGTATCAGGCCGACTGCGCCACGAGCAGTTGGTGGCAGCGCCGATTGATGCGAAGGGTGACGATATCCGCGCGCGAAGGGTGGATGATGAGGCCGACGCCCGGAGGTGGTAGTGGAGATGGGTCGTCGGCTATGGTGGCTCGCTCATTCGCTCGCTCGCTCGCTTGCTTGCTTGCTCGTACTGAGAGAGAGGTGATGGAAACGTCGGCGCTGTCACCGGTAGTGGCGATGGTGGCGGAGGTGCGGGTGGCGTTTAGCACATACTGCATGTGTACGGGAAACACGAGATGGTGGTGGAACGGGGAAGAAGGGGCAGAGGTCACCGGCCGCGGAGACTCGTGCGACTCGCTCATGGAGCTATCCTCCTCTTCCTCCTCCTCCTCCTCCTCCTCCTCCTCCTCCTCCTCCTCTTCTCTTTCTCCCTTCTTGTCTCCCCGCTTGTCTCTCGTCTTTCTTGCCGCCTTTCCTCTTCGTCAGCTCACTTCATTTGCCGTCTTCCTTCTCCTTTATCCAATGTATAGGACTGCGCGTTCTTCTCGCCTGCGGTAATTGCGCACCGTTCTACGAACGGCGACCACCGGCCTAATCCGCCATGGGATAAGCCATAGGTGTAAGGTTGGTTGTATATTGGTTGTATATACACCTTGGTCCTCCCCTTTCATTACGAGTGGCGGCGGCTGCATCGTTCACCACCGTGAGGTGATCCATCTCAAGGCCGTTCATCAGGATGCTGGTCCGCGTACCCAGTGCGTTGCACTAGGCGAAAGTTGTGATTCTTCAAGCTACGAGATGTTCCTTTAAGATATCTCTATATTTATCTTTGCTTTCCTTCAAATAAATTATTGCGTCACATAATTCGCTATTCTAAAATATTTCTAATTTAGTTTTAAATTTGACAGGATATAATAATTCAGTGGCGACAATTTCCGACAATATCGCACTTGGAATACAGATAAGAATAAAAAACAGTTTACAAAGTGGTCTCGGTGACAATTCCTCCGCATATGCAATCCGAAGTTTACGTCGTGAACGAGCACCTCTCTTGGACTTGCAAGTGTTATGATTAGCGATTACCACATCGCGATATTACAATGCAGCTCCTCGGCTGTGCGTACGTATGCGCCGCGCATACGTGCATCATGACGTGGTAGCATGTATAATGTTGTCGCTATCGCCGACGATTCTATACGAATTATTTAATTACAATATTGTATTGTTGAATGTCAGATTCGGAATTATCGACAAAATGTGCAAACACTTTTGGTTTCCTATTCTTATCTTGTAAATTGTAAATTTGTAATGATAGGAATAAATAATTCGTATGAAACAAGCAAATTGCATAACGATTTTTTAGCATCGCGTGGCAATGATTGAGGCAGGAGATTCCATAGATAAGAAGAATAATCGCAGGCATAAACATACGCTTCGCCGGAAGTCCGAGAGAATTAATGGATATTAATCAAACTGGCATGAATACCTCAGAAAGGAATTGCACGATGCCGCAAAATTATCCAATTATTCGTTTAATATCACATTTATGTTGTCATAAATATGTATATGCCGTTTTAAGTTCATGTGTGTTTTACCGACGCGGATGACTCACCTGCACTGGAAATAAGTTAAGTCAGTGCGCTGACCGCAACAACTGATTGATTGTCTAACAACACAATTGAAGGTTTCATATAAGAAAGATGGCAAGTAACAGAAATAAAAATTTCTATCGAATCGAAAAATTTATATCACATAGTATACCTAAAATGCACATGCCACAATAGTAACAAATCGATTGAGTCTAAGAAGCAACCTAATTTATGGGGTCCTTTGATCTTATTGACTTCCGCGAATCGCTTGTTAATAGCGGTCGCGTCATTAATCGAGCTTAATTGCAAGGGCTCGCGTATAGCATTTCGAGCTCGGCAATTATCGATTAATTATCGATTTTGCTTGGAATTCTGTTCTCGTATTTTCGTTTCCATTACCACGAAGTTTGGAGAAGCACATGATGGAAATCTCGGACGGAAATACACCCTTCGATACAAATCCGGAGGGAAATTGTTCCTTATTTCGCGCGCTGCGCTCTGTCGAATCAATTCGAACCTGCGAGCTCCAATCGTGCTGAAGATTTTGGGTCAATAAAACGTACATGGACCACGATCTTGATCCGAAGTACAAGTCTCCAATGACGCTTGGTCCCGCGTTTTGCTAGTATCGAAGCGTTGTCGAAGTACCCCCTGTCAGCGCACCCCCATTAGTATGCTCCCTGAAGCGTGCCCTTACTTCATGATATTCACAGATGTGAGAGGAGATCTGAACCTATCTATCCCTCTCTTCCACCTTCTATTGTAAGTTTCCTTCAGTACTCTACGCTGATATCTCGTTGCTCTAGTTTATTCGCGCTTCATTAGTTTTGCTACCATACGCCTCATTGTAAATGTTATTCAGTCCTGTTTAAGAGGTTTATTTTAGGACAGAAATAAGCGTTCTCTCTCTCTGTCTCTTTTCCTTTCTCTCCTTCCAAGTCCTTATAAGCATCGCAGTGTAACAAGACACATGCTATGCAGATGTCGCGTCCAGGAATTCTCTCTCTCTTCCTTTCTCTCTTTATCTATCTATCTATCTATCTTTATCTCTATCTCGGTGGGATACCATCGTGATTTAGGCTAATTATGCGCGACCGACGGCCGAGTAGGTTCTCCGGGATGGTCGTATCTCTGTGCGCCCTATCGCGATACGCTATCTCTTTGCCACTACCATGAAATTCGCACACGCACTCGCGTACCAGTAGGTGTGTGCATTTCTTTTTCGGATAAATCCACGTGTATGTCTAATAGCTGAGGTTTGTGTGAATTTTCGTTCGCGTCTCACCTCGATTCACGCGATTCTCTGCTCGTACGCGAATGTGTTCTCTCGCATGCCTCGCATTTCTGTGCGCATCTCCCCTCTTTTATTACGGTAGTATTTTAACAGCACGGTATGTTGCGTCTGATCCATGGATCCCTTAACTATCTTGAGACGGAGCAACTTATATTTGTATGAAGAAAAATTCGATGTAATTGTGCCAGAGAACTTTTAATTCTCAATAATACTCAGCATCTTGACGATCAAGTCTCGAGTTGAAGCTTCACCGAGAGTAATGCTAATTCTGGAACCACCACGTGTGTATACACACGTATATCGTTGCTTATCGTGCGAAATACATGTGTACGGATATGCATCGGGCGGATGCGGATAGACGTAATAATTGTAATTCCCTTACACATGCAAATGCGATGGTACATAGTGCTCTACGAGCGCACGGGTATCTATGCATACGTTCGTATGTATGTACATACGTACGGTATGTATGTACGGGGAAATCGCGCAGCGGTTGCACTAAATGCCGATCCTTGACTGCGCGTATAATTATCCCGGCGTATCGGTAGACGGTCTTGTAGCCGGCTGTTCGTAATACGCAACGCGTAATGTGCAACGCATTGTTGTTTACGCGGATGTACATGCAGTCTACTCGCGCGCGATTTTCTCTGTGTAGGATCTTTCGTCCTGACATTTTAGGAGACTGCGCAGCTATCAACGGAGGCGGTGAGTCCGCATCTGTGCATTTGCATAAGTGTCTGTCATCGTCCGTGTTCCACATGCGAATCCAGGTATCCCAGCGGTTATCCGCGAGTACGAACGAACGAGCGAGTAAGCCATCTCGTATGCACTTTACTCCTATTGGGGTGAATCTCGTATCCTCTTTCCTCTCGAATCGCGCGGATCGCACGCCGTTCTGGCGCGTGGACTACGTAGGCTACTAATGGTCGACCAACGACTGAGACTTGTGCAATCCCGGTGAAAATGTAGGAGGCGACCGTACGATACGCAATTCAGTTGGTGCTTAGAGTCCCGTGGGATTCTAGAGATAGAGTGTATAGAGATACGAATTCGCAATTAGATTACGAGGGTTCGATCGCTGACGGTAGGGTCGAGGGGTCATCATGTACATGCATGACTGAACATTCGTAGTTCTCCCTTTATTTGTCTCTCGGTGCGCCATACGAAATACATAGACAAGCGGGAGCTATTTTGTATCATTATCGGTGCCAACGTTATCAACGATGATGGTAATAGTGGACCGCTAGGTTTGAAAATTATGCCACGCGTACGCCACGAGAAAGAGCGAGTGGGCAAATAATCAAAAGAATTGATAGCGAAATGATTACTGGGCGGACGTGTATGCAATTTTGTGAGGTTTTATAGCCTCCGTAACATATCTGCCGTATCTCGCGCGCGTACGCGCAATTAGCGAGTTAGCTACCGTGTAATCACGCGTATCGTAAAGGTGTACGAAGAAACGATCGGTGAGCTTGGCATTCAGTTCCACGTTCCGTTCGGTGGATGAATCCTGTGTTTAAAACCGATTTAAACACAGGGCAGCAGCTATTATTAGCCAAAGCTCCAAAACGCGTAGTGTCATGTTGTAAAGATCACTCGCGAAAGAGTCACCACATTCAACCAGTCAGCCAGTCGTGACATTTAGCTGTTACATCTACGTTGACGTAAGACACGTATATTAGCCGCGATAAAGTGTGTCTAGGGTGTTGCGGTTTATTTTACAGCGAGTCTGCATTTACGAGAAACATCTCAATTCTTCGCGACTTCTTTCTCTACAGTCTGCAAATGGTTAAATTCTTGCATAATTTTTCGTGGAATTTTCCATTCGATTCCCATTTACTACGTTTACTACACCTGAAGGATACGTTCCTCTCTTCGAACGTGTTATCTTTATCGCAGCGACTAGTTTTAGAGTTGTCAAACCAACAAGTTGGATTAACGGAATTCCTTGATTTTGCTTGTTTCAGGTGTCCACCGGCCAACACATGCAGCTGACAGGCGATCTAAAGCCGGTGGTGTCAGTCGCGGCGCAACAGGGCATGTACTTCAACCAGCAGCAGACGCAGAATCAGGCTGGACCCGCCGCCAACCAAACTGACACCTACTGCTCGGTCTCCCAGTCCCAAACCATCAACTTCACTCAGCAAAGCCTGAGGCAAAGGGCGGCGGCCGCGGCCGCGGCCGCCGGTGGGGTACCGCAATCTGCTGCCCCGGGCCCGGGAGCACGTGGTCATCCGCAGCAGGTACCACCAGTCCAGGTCGATCAGCATCAGCACGCGAAGCTTCTTCAGCAACAACAACTGATGCGCGCGCAACAGGTAAATGATCTGATCGTTCGGACTTTGGCGTCAAATCTGCGTAGGGCGTTCCGCGCCCTAATCTCGTCAGGAATCTCGAGATTCACGACCGCAACAGCGATGTAATGCAGCGATTTCGTTCCACGGCGGCTACCTTTGCTCGCGCGGATTTGCATAAAGCGACAACACGCAACGGCTGAATGGACGTGTGCAAAATTGTTTTCCAGATATGCTGATTACGATATTAAATTTTTGTTCATAAAACTTCTCATTGCCGGTAATGTGACGGTTTGGTTCTGCGGTTTGCGTGCAATTATGAATATATGAATAAAGTATGATACATTTTCGTACGCGTTGCTTTTTTATCGCATTTTCGCATTTTCGCACTTATTACGTTTTCGTAGTGATCGTTCACGCTTTACTCATATATGGGAATCCTTCGCCATACGCGACTCGCACAGGATTCCACGAGTCGTTGCGCCGATAAACAGTATCGTTCCCCGCGACTCCCACCGTGACGATCGCGAGATCGCGACGCGATACCTTCGGGTGGCGCATTATCCGAGACATTAAGCTTGTATCCGGCAAGAGAAAAAGAGAGGAGTGAAAAGAGAGAGAGAGCACGCGACATTCGTGTGCAACAGGTACTGCTGCCAGATCTTTTGCAACTTTTGTCCCACCGCGTTGAAAGAAGCGACGCAAATAGGACAAATGGCACGCGCGCGCGGGGGCCTTCCTTAGAGAACGCGGTCGCAGGAACAATGAACGAAAAGTTTTTGCACCGCTACGGATGGAGTTTCCTGCGGGAGTTCGCCATATCATCGAGAAGCGGCGGGATATTGTCGAATATTAGCATTTTTCGCGATTACTCGCGCTTCACACGAGATTAAATGTCCTCGGTATCTGTGCCCTTTATTCCTGACAATTTCTCGTATCAATCAGCCTTTTGGATCGCCCCTGGGATCGCCGTAGCTGCAAAAATAAAACTAACTCTCTTCTCTCGCGTATCTGTGCATCGGGGTTTGATCCGTTGATCCCAGCAGTTATCACATGGTGCAATGATTGCGCGATCATTCACGAGTCGTCACTGGGAAACGATTGAGGATTGATTTAACAACGCGAAATCATTGCGCGCAACCGAACGAGTCGCCTAGATCTCGCAGCGTTCATCCGTTGCTGGATGACTCAGTCACAGAGCGACGTGATCATTATCTTGATAATGCTAAGGTACCGAAGACGACGTCGCTCGTGCTCCAATTACTAATTGTATGTTTCACGCGGCTGGTTAGTCATCCGCTCTTCCAGGCACAGCTTCGAGCTACGAGCGAGAAAGCAACGTTGTCATCCAGAAGGGCGCAAACTAGCTTGATGATTTTATTATTGACTTGACGTAAAGCTAACGTAAATTCCACCGTCTAAAGTTGGTGTACGTTATGCAATCCGGACTTCCGGATTTGCGAAGACATTATGAGATGTTGGAATGATACGTTGATTAAATTAACAATCGGTAGTTTATTCTCCTTCGGGTTTCCGTACACGGCATTATATGCGTTTTGTACATTGTGGATCGCATTTTTTGCTTTCTGACGACACGCGGTTGCGAGGAAAGTCCGAGATGAAGAGACGCAGGATAATGCAACAGCAGCAATCGCCGCAAACAGAGCCAAGCATGAGTTTGCCGTTGCTCTCCTCTCGTCTCATCGTCGCGTCAGACACGTTCACCCTTTCACGCTCTCTTTCTCTCTCTTTCTCTCCCTTCTTCTCGCTTCTCTCGTCCCTTTCGCCATCCGCCCGCTCACCATCTCTCGTTCGTCGCGCCAACCGGCGTCTCTTTCCACTCTCGACCGAGCAACAACCTGCGATTAGGCGAGCAACGCCCTTCTGCTCTCTCGAGACTTCGCGAAAGAGCTGCGGAGACCGTGACGAACCGATCTTAAAATATCGGCACGTAGCGATCAATTCGCATTGATCGATCCTCCGCATGCGGAAGGATCACAACGCGACATTGGTATTTATGATTATATCATGAGTTGTCACATTACGCACGTATCCAATTGTTGCCTTGTCATTTTTGCAGGTGATGCAACAGCAACAACATATGGCAAGTGGAATGGGGGGTGGAAGGCCACCGCCACCCGAATACAAGGCCGCAGCCCAAGCGCAAATGATGCACGCCAGTATAGGGATGAGCCAGCAAGCGAGATTCGCGAACGCTGGACCTATGCGCAGAGTTGCGCAACAGCCTATGCCGCCATCGGGTAAGCTTGGAAAAATATTTCGTTTTTTTTTCTGTTTCTTTTACCCTCGCAACGCAATCGCTGCTTCCCCTGCTTGGTAGTTTAGTGCCCAAATGAAGACACTTTACGATAATTAGTTTTAACGATTAAAAGGTACAAATTTAGTGAAAATTAAATTTGACATTAGATGGTGAGCTAAATATTACGCGTGCGTGTGAATGTTTCCATTTTTGGACTTTGGATTTCTTGCGCGTGAAATATTAGCGCGGAAAGAATTTGACCGAGCGTGAATGCGACGCTGACGTTCTCCTGGATTCACTCCAACCTAGATAGGAGAAAGGGAGAACCGGCAGGGTAAAGGGGCAAGGAGACGCAGAGAGGGAGTCGAAACTATCCTCATATACTCTGGCCTCTACAGGACTCCTATCGATCGGGTCGACGTCGGTTTTCCCGAGATTCCGTCAGAGTACGAAAATCTGCAGATCTTACTGCATGCTGTCCCCTTAGTGCGATCCCTGTTCAAAAGTATTCGAAATCTCGGATTGTCATTTGACGTAAATAATTCCGGCTATTAGAAATATATCGTTTCTTGGGCATTCTTGGGATATTATTACAATTCCTCTTGTTTATAGATTTTCGTTTGTAGATTTAATTTTCATTAAATTTCCCAACAGGATGTAAGAACAATTTCGTATCTTAGAGGTATCGCTTTTTATGGTTTGCTTTAATATCGCCACAATCTATCATGATGACGATGAAGATAATAATTTAATTACTTTTCGTCTTGTGCAGCTCGTGAGACGCGAGTTCGCGCGAATTTTAACAGCGGCGCGGCGCCTACATTATATGGTGCGTGGATGATGTCCACAGGTCCGATGATGAGGCCACAAATGGCGCAACAGCAGCAGCAGCAGGCGTTACACGCGGCCGGTGGTAATATGTACATGGGCGGCGGCGGAATGGCCGCCATCGGCAGTATGCATCAGATGCACCAGCGGCTAGGCTACCCGAGAACCAACAATCAACGGCCGCCTAACGTCAGCGTCGGCCCTCCGGATGGCCTTGGGAACAGCATCGCGGGTCGCGGCCCTCAGCAGGAGTGGCGACACGGACTGATGTTGCAACAGCAGGGCTTTCAGATGCGATCACAATTCAACCAACAAGGTCACCAAGGTGAGTACCGAGCCAGAAAGACGAAGATAGAAAGAAGAAGAGAGAGGAACATCTTTTGTCGTCGGTATCGTCGCGATATCGCCGGAAGGAAATAATCGTGACATTGGTCACCGATCGGTAGTCAGCCTTGCTCAGATCAACCTTTCCTTAGGTAGTCGTAGCGTCAGAGAACACATTAATAGAAATATTTCATTCGATATCGTGTAAGGATGTCACACGAAGATGTATGCAGATTATATTCATAAAATCCATCAACTTACGGTTTAACTCGCAGTATGAGCGACAGATAATTTTACAGTTCACTGTCGCTCGTAAAAATGACTTTCGTAGAAGTGACACGCGGGATTACATCGAGTCGCATATGATTCTTCGCAGGTGGCTTCGGCATGGGTGGCGCGAGCGGCACGATGCAAATGACCGCAGCGCAGATGCAGCATCAGCAGTTAATCCGCACACAGAACGGCGGCATCGCTGGATCGGGGATGGCCAATAGCACGCAAATGCAGCAACTGTTGACACAGCAACACCAACAACAGACACTGGCCATGCAGCAGAACAACAATCAGATGTCGTTGCAGATGCAGATGTCACAGACAACCTCCGTGAATTCAGTCAACGTCGCCGGAACCGGTAAGCGAAACACATGAAATATTCGGTCGGTCAAAAGTTTCGTTCGACTTTTACATCAAATTTCACTTTATTGCATCGAAATAATCGAGCCAAATTTTTTGACTGACCTAATATTTCGAGAGTACGTTAAAAATGATACGAGAAAAGTGCTATAGTTTGAATGGAAAAAATTCACATTGCTCACGTAAATCACGGAAATAGAACGTTTCAAATCATCGAATTATTCAGATTAATTATATTATTTATACTCGATTTATATATCAACATATAGCAACATTTAATTATTTATTCTAGAGACGAGTAATACTAGAGATAACGTCCAAAGATCTGTCTATCAAAAATTCTCGAAGCGGTTTAACAGTTTTCAAGATAAGTAACTGACGAATCGTGTGCCCCAGGTTCCCCATTGCATCCTCATCAGCAGTACGGCACCGGTAGCCCGGGAGTGCGCAGTCTACCACCGCCGCAGCAACACGCTCAGCCACCACCGGCCACCGCTACAGACCCGTCCGTGGCAGCCGCCGATTTCAGCCTCGAATTCCTAGAGAACCTACCTACGGGAGACACGTCGAATTTCAGCGCTCAGGAGTTACTTAATTCTCTCGACTCTACGGCCGGTTTCAATCTCGACAATATTCTATAATGGGGCCACGCCTGCCGCATTGGTCGGTCCGGATGTTGGTGCACGATATGCGAGTGAACTCGATCGTTTCGAAACTGCGTACTTGGCGTGACGGTATCGGCGAGTCGCATCTCGTCGTTTATTCGTGCGTCAATCTGCACTCTTACGCTTTATCACGCAATGGAAATATCTCTCCTACTCGATTTCACAATTATACAATAAATTAATTTACGAAAATGTTTTTTTCTTTTAAATATAAATTATTAACTGTGTTAATTTAACATCTAATCTTTTTGGCATTTCAAGATACAAAGACATTTAAGTGATTTCAGTGGATTCAGATGTTTTTCGAGTCTAAAACGGTATGATATGATGTACATAAATAGTCAACAATCCAGTAAGAGAAAACTAAAATTGAAACGAAAGAGTTAGTGCGGATTGGCCACGTATGCGATGCCGTTCATCGCGCGAGTACTCCGTTACGCTTAGATGGCTGACTGACCAAATTACCCACCGGCGCGACGGCGTTTCAGAGAATCGGCCGCAGCGCATCCTCGGTCGCTGCGCTCTTTCGCGACCGCCAACTGTTCTTCTAGGCAATCACATTCTAGTAAAATTTAATTTTATAATAATAACTGCGTCGATGCGAGGGAAAGCTAGCCCACTAGCTAGGGAGACGTGGGATATCAAGAGGTACGTGGAAATCGTTCCATCATTCGTTTTCCTATTCGGCGACAATCGCGCACTTGGAGAAAAGAGAAAGAAAAGATACGCGAGGGAACCGCGATTCCTATTTTTTCAAGTTCGCCCGCGACTGGCTGCTATCGAGAACGATCGATGAGTCTCCTCCGAGTGCTCGAGTCGACGACACCTACGGTGACCTCGACGGGCACTCCACGGGACGATTCTCCTCTCTCCTGATCTCTCACGTCGAGTTCTGCGCGATTAGATAGAGAAACTGACACGAGGCAAGGACGAATTAGGATTCACCTAGACTATGAAAACCTATTCGGCTGTAAAGGATTCGTTACCTTGCGCCGGCTCGTACAAACGGTTCAGATTTCTGGACACGCGAGCTCGGCCGGGCGTTAATTATTTCACCTTATAAGGATAATAATGTAATAGTTAACGGTTAGAGAGTAGCGTATTTAATTATACCGTTAATGCCGTGTATATATATATACAATTAACAGCAAGTCAATTATGGAACATTCAACTTTGAATTCGCGCGGCGCGACGCGAGGTCGCGCCGCCTCTCCGAATTCGATCGATCCTGGGAGATTCTTACGTACGAGAGGAGGAAGGCTGCTTCTTGAGAAAAGTGAAAGAAGCTTCCTAAGCTGCATCGCTAGCGTTACACGCGAGATAAGAGAAAATCTTTTCATTGTATATAGTTATTGAAAATTAGAAAAATTTTAGGCATTAAGATCGCACAGTTTAGCGGAGTACAGATATAAGGAAACTTATGATATAGATAAAAATTACGATAATGATAATAGTGATTAATGACGACGACCGTAATACGGCGATGCAAGTGGAGAAACGCGTGCAAGGGAAAATCATGCGAGATTGCGAGAGGGAGAGTGAGCGTGGTGAAAGGTGTGAAACGGATCAGCGATAGAGCACATTTGTCCGATCGATGAGTATATTTATTAAGTTTTAATCCCGAATGTGCTGTGTCGCGCCACGTCGAAGTTGTACACGAATTTAATCACGGTGGGGTAGATTCCGTTTTCGATGCGGCGAATTACTCGTATTTTCGGAAAAGCAATCTTTCTCAGAGAATTGCGCGGAGTGTATCGTCCAAGAGTACTTCAACTGTTTTTTTTTTTGTTTTTTTAGATCTGTCAAAAGATAATTGTGCTTTCTTTCGGATTTTTGAGGAAGTCGTGAACGAAATCGATCGTTTGTATGCAGAATCGTTTAAATTATACGTAGTTCGATGCTACAAGAAAAGGAATCTGCGACTATTCTTCCAAATAGCGATACATTCCATAGATAACAAAAGGGGTAGCGATCTGTGGTTCGTCTAATCAAAAGTACCGTGTTTTTAAAAGGAAAAAAATTCAGAAAAGAGAGAGAATATGTTAATGTTCATGTAATATAAGAGGAGTAGTTAACGAATGCCGTGCTTACGCAGCAAGCACATCCTCGACCGTTCGCCGAAAGTGTGCACGAGGACTTCCGATCGGATTTGATCGCTTATCGTGATTCTCCGCTGGAAGTCAGCGGGTCCCGCGCCAAGTGGATTAGCAAATAATAATATTAATAATAATCATTTTTTAAATTCTCATTCGGGCGGAGTGACGCTATCGTCTTATAAAATATTGGGGCCACAAAACACATAATCTAAAACAAGAGAGGTAACGGAGGGAACAGCTCTGATTCTCTCGCGTCAATGTCTTTGTAAAACGAGAAGATCGACGAAAATCGCCATTTCATGTTTCTTTGTCGTTTTGTACGTTTCGCAAGAGAGAGTGAGAGAGAGAGAGAGAGAGAGAGGGGAGGGTGAAGAGAGAAAAAAACACGGATAGGCGGAACTGCGCGTGTCGTAGAAAGAGCATCAGGGACCAACCAAGAGAGCAAAGAGTGCGTGATGTCAATTGTCATTGTGGATCGTTGCCTCTCTTCTCGAACCGATGTCGGGGATGTCGATAGCAGTGCCTAAAACGAAAAGAAGAAAAAGAAAGAACCTTGCCCGAGTTTGTTAACCGAGTTAGAAAATTGGCTGCGACGCCAACGTGTGTACTCAAGGAAATCTTGACGGGAAATCTTGCACGTACGCACAAGCCACATCGCGACGGCGCATCGTTCATGAGACCTCGATTTTTACACTGTCGACAGTCGATCGTGAAGAGAACACGACAACTGAGGCGAGGGTTGCGACGTATTAGTTTCTCGTGGGCGAAACGAGGGTTGGTTTGGGGGAGGGGAGGGGAGGGGGGCGGGGCGCATATACATTTATCTCGTATATATAATTATTTATAAAAACGTAAACCTACAGATACTTATAAAAACATTATGACACGGGCATTTCGTATATATGGACTGAATTCCATGTTGAATTTCGAATTGTTATTAATAAAAGCGTTGAGTTCCTATAAAGGTATCTCTTCACTTGGACTTGACTCTTCCAAGATCTCCGCTTCGTTAGCGATATCGTTATCGTGCTATCGTGCGTTGTCGTTCAACGGAACATCGAATAATGGCCGAACGAAATGAACAATTCGATTCGTTCGCGTTACGCTGGAAAATCCAGAGACGATAAACCATCCGCGGCTTATCGCACCGTATCGATCCGTCCGAAAATTAATGCGCGTCGCTTCGGTTGCCCCCCCCCCCCCCCGCGGGAGTTGTTTGCGATCGGCGTTTCAACAACACGAGATTTTCCGCGTCTCCAGTTTTCTCATGTTTCGTTACTGTTTCATCTAGATTTCCGAGTTATCTCGATTCGAATTTTGCATTTTAGTTTTTATTCTGATTTCGCGAGCGCGAAATGAAGCCGAAGTAATCGCGCGTCTCCGCTTTTGCGAACTTTCACGAGAGCAATCTCGAATCTTGCTTCATTTTATTTTCCCTCTTTCATCCTTGACTTGACAAATTTGCCGTCCTCGAACGAAGAGCCTGGCTGGCCCCTTGCGCGTTTCCATCTGTGTTACCGTCCTACACTAGGTCGAATGGCAGCCTAACGTTACCGCTCGTGGGTGGGCCTCGTGGCAGGGAGGATCAATATCACCCCGTGAGGGAGAGAAAACGAGCAGACCGAGAATGGGAGCAAAGGGGGTAGAAGCTGGCCGCGATGAGGGATAAGGATTACGAGGGCGGCGACGGTAGCGACGGCGGCGGCGGCAGTGGCGGGGGTGGCGGTGGCGGCGAAGGTAAAGGCGGCAGGGGCGAGTGGGGTGGAGAGTGACGGAAGGGGGCTGAATCGCGCGTACCCCGAAAATGTCAATTCGCTGTTCCGGTTTCTCATGAAATTACTATCGTGATAAGGGTTGACCCCGTTTGATTTACAACCCCCATCTCGACAGCAGCTTCTCACTTCGCAGGCGGCGAAGCTCTAAGTCAAAGAGTGCGTTAAGATGTTTCGTCGTCATCATCGTTATCATCAAGCCGGCCGAGTGTCCTCCACTTGTTCATCCTCTTTTAATTATATTACCCGCACGACGACGCGCGTTAGCAAATCACGCCGAATTGAGGGACGTTGAAAAATCCAGTCTCCGAGAAATATCCTTGAAATACACCGTGAGTTGATTCTCGTGCGACGAGCTGCCGAGGACGACGGCGGTGACGACGACGGTGGCGGCAGGCATTTCGCGCGAGCTGCGCTCTCATCGATCCAATGCGCGCAAGCGGAACAACGATCCACTGGCCGACATCACACTCTCGTATGTCTCGTAACAATGCTCTAGAGTAACACACAACGACGGCCGAGTCGCTCACGAGTATTTATCGCGCGAAACACGATACCGATTACTATCGATCTCTGCGATAATAACGATGCGACGTATGCGCGGAATCCCCGAATGATATCGCGAACTTGTTTAAACAAGAGCGTTTAAAAGAAAATACGATGCCAAAATCACATCGCACTCAAGCTCCGAGAAACGAGGATGAATCGCACGATGAAGAGCTTCGTCGGGTGAATGCTCATCTCCTCGATGATACCCTTCCCTCTTCCTACGCGATTTTCTTTGCTCGACGAAAGCAGGACTCGAAGAGAGGATCCTGTCAAGCGACTGTCGTAGACACACCGAGACACAGTCGGCCGAAAGAAATTTAGATATCAATTAATCAGCATGGAAAATATTTAGCGGGATCAGTATTTCATACGCGAAACGGTTTTGATATGTATAAAGAGAAAAAAAATGTGAAATAAATTCGACGATTATGGGGGTGCGGCCTTTAGTACTACAAGTGCTTCAAAACACAAAAAGGAGGGTAGAAAGTATTTTGAAACATCTGAAATACTAAGACCGCATTCTATCTGTATCGACGAAGAGACTACACGATGACGTGCACGACATGCGTCCCCGAGTTTCTTTCCTCGTCGCCTGTAAATACCGTAGTAGAGATGGAAGAGAGAAAAGGTAGTGTCCTCTCACGAAACGAACGCGGTGCGAAAACGCGGGGGGGGGGGGTTTCTTCTTTTTAACGTCATCGCGACAATCGACAGATTGTGCGGAGTCTCGTTCAAGCCGTGCGTTCAGCACGGCCGAGAGGATCCGAAGAAGGATCAATGAGAGGGTGATTAACGCGTTCGTGATCGGGGGGTGCATTGTCGATTATCGGTTCGCCAAATCCGCATGCGATGCGCGCGATCGTGCGAGACAGCAATAAAAGAAAGAGAGAGAGTATGTATTGTGTATATGCGCATGTGAAAGAAACGGACGGAGAGTGAATAAAGTGCGAGAGAGAATGCAAGAAAGAGAAAAAGCGAGTCTGTAAATAATAGTGTTGCATTATTATTTATGTTGCTACCAGGGCAAATAATAGTAAATTATCGTAACGATACGTAATTTAATGAAAAGAAGAAGATGGCAGAGAGAAAGTGAGGATCACACACACACACACGCGCGCGCGCGCGCGCGCGCTCGCGGACAATGTGTATATGAGTTACAGGTATATCTCTCTCCTGGTAAAGGATACTTTACGGATAATTATTTTTATTACTATTACTATTAAGTGTAATTTATATATATATATATTGATTATTATATTATTATATTATATATATAATATGATGATTATATATTATTATCATTATATATATATATATATATATAATTAGTTATCGCTATTGTCATTATATAATTATGATTATCATTGTTATTCCTCGGCCAATGATCTCAAAAGAAAATAGCGATTGCGTTCGAATGAGAGAATGCGCAACTAAAATCATTACCAGTTTTGTGAAATTCATTCGAAGACATTCATACGCGCGAAATGGATTCCCTTCATTCAATGACACGACAAACATTTGCGTTTTAAAAGTGAATTTTATTTCTGGCCTACGTACTCTCTAAACATGTTTATGGTGTAATCAGAACCCTCAGTATGTCAGCATTTCTTCCGCCGATCATTGTATTGACCCTTTTTTTTGTGCAACAACGCATTCTGTTTCGCTAGAACAGTTCCCGATCTTACGTTGCACGAGAAACGTGTGGAAATTTAATTTGGTTTTAATTGCTGTGACATATAATAAGATATTTCGATTAATGAATGCCAAATCGGGAAAAATAAATTTATATATAGCCTTGGCCACAAATACAAATCAATATGTTACAGATTTAATGAAATATAAAAAGCTTTTATATTAAATTATGTGTATATAATATACAAATATCGCTGGATATATCTTATTAAAATATCTACCAAATTCCTTAATCAGAATTAAGTAAAATTGCTCGATATTTATGGCCAAAGCTCTGCGATTAATATGTGATCTGATACGAGATTGCGTTGCTTACGTACAATCCATTTTTTATCCATATTTGTTATAAATATTAAGTCGAATTCGTACAATTTATTTACATACGATCTATTTAATGTATTTATTGATTATTACACCGTTACGAACCGTTTTATAAACTGGAAGAAAAATACTGGACCAGTATTCTTGTTCGCAATTGGAGTAAACTGCAAATTATAACTGACATATCGAATCATCTTGGTTTCATTCATGTAACGGCGATGCAACGCTAAGCAATTTATTCATGAACATGTTTTATCGGATGAGAGTCAAGACATTTTTTCATGTCTTTGTATATTTTTATGCAATGTTGTAGAATGATATTGTTTCAGATATATTATACAGATAACAATAAACAAATTTATATGCAATATCCAGCCTATCAATACTAATTCTTTTTTTTTGTTATAAACATCATGAAAATATAATAGGGTCTGCGCCAATACGACTACATTCTTTTAAAATTCTATCGTCAAGGACAGAGGCTTATAGTGGGAGTTTTTTACAGAAAAGGACGGGACTAATTTTTATTCCCATGCCACTTCTCAGCAACTTCTAGTTATCCTGTTACGAAATTAGTTTTCCGGGCGAAAAAAGTAGGCCGACAAAATAGTGAAAAATTTCCAAAGAATAATTTTTGGAATCACATGGTGAAATTCGTTAAATCGGAGCAATTCCTGGAATTGCAATTCTTGGAATTTGTCTTTATGTTTTACCTCTTACCAATTCACGTTCTCTTATTACGAAATTAATTTTAGCGTCAGAAAGGTAAACCTGAAGAAAAGGGGAGCCATCTCCGATGACCTTGACATATGTTATAACGGTGACCCTCCTGAGTGATCTTCAAAAGATTTTAGCCGGCGCTCGTTGTTCATTAAAAAGTTATTAACAAAAGAAGTTTAATAGTTTTGCATGTGTTTTCAGCAAGCGAGGCAGCATGTACGCATGCTGCGGAGGGCTCCACTTCCAAAAAATCTAACCTAACCCAACCTCTGTTTTTTATTTTGCAAAGTACATGCGTAAATACAGTGGGTTCCGCCCCCCCCCCTGCGAGGTGGCTCCACTTTCAAAAAATGTAACCTAACTCTTCTTGTATTCGTAGTCAGTCACTTTTGTTATGCAGTCTGCTCCAGATCTTTGAGATATACATTCTGTAGTAATACTCTATTACGTGAAAATATAATAATAATGTATTTACACGAATTCTTAAATTTAACATACAGTTACGATAATCTAATACAATATCTTAGTGACAAACAAGTTATTCGCAGCAGTGTGCAGTGTCCGAAATGTGGCAATATTATAACTTACAGCAAGACGGATAATAGTTATACTATGCACTGCACTAATGCACATTATAAAACTGTACCTAAACGAAAGAAACGAAGAATAATATGCAATTTTAAAATTAGCATATTCAACAATACTTGGTTCTCTAATACTCATTTAGATATTGTAAAAGTGAGCCGATTTATTGCATATTTCTTGACAATACAACCACCACGTCATTCGTTTCTATGTAATGAATTGGAGTTACCTGAACATACTGTTGTAGACTGGACAAATTTTTGTAGAGAGGTACATTTATTTTACTATATATTCATATTTATTCATACTGAACATATCTCATCTATATTTTATTTTATAGTTATTAGCACAGTATTTCGTAAAGGAACAGCAACAACTTGGCGGACCAGGAATTATCGTAGAAATAGATAAGGCGAAAATTAGTAAAAGAAAATATAATAAAGGCCGTATTTTACAAACAAAGTGGGTATTTGGCGGAATAGAACGCAACAGTGGCAAAGTGTTTATTGTTCCTGTAATAGACCGAAGTTCCAAAGCTTTATTACCATTAATTCGCAAATACATTGCTCCTGGTACCACTATTTATAGTGATTGTTCATCCGCATATTATGAACTCAAAAATGAGAACTATGTACACTAAACAGTGAATCATTCACAAAATTTCGTTGATCCTACTACTGGAGTACATACTCAGAACATAGAGAGATTATGGAGAGAAATGCGTGCAAACATTCCACGTTTTGGTACCCAGAAAGATAATTATGACCACTATATCGCAGAATATTTGTTCAAAAGACTTTCTCCTTTTGATAAACGTATTGATGATTTCTTTCATATTATGGCAAAAATGTACCCGTTAGATAGTAACTAAGTCATTAAAACTATCTCATGAAACACTTTAGGTTAAAGTGAAGAATACTTTGTACTTATATTGGGTCATTAAGTATGAAACTTTACAAATAGAACATAAACTTTTGCATTTTTTGGCACATGGACATGATTTATTTTCAATCGAAGTATGCGCCCATGTTATCGACACACTTCTGCCATTTTAGTGGTAGTTGGTCTATGCTTCTACTATAGAAGCCACGAGTACGGGAATCGATGAAGTCGCGGAAAGCTGTTTCGACTGCCTGTTGAGAATTGAAGAATTTCCCCACCAAGAAGCTGTCCAAATTTCGGAAGAAGTGATAGTCGGTAGGTGATAGATCTGGTGAATATGGTGGATGACGGAGAGTTTCCAATTCCAACTCCTGTAGCTTTGCCACGGTCAGTCGTGCAGTGTGCGATCGAGCATTATCATGCAACAGGATTGGCATTGACCGATTGACCGATTTCGGTTGTTTAATAGCAAGTTGTTGCATCATTTCGTCCAGTTGCTTGCAATATACTTCAGCCGTTATCGATGTACCCGGTTTCATAAAGTTGTAGTAGATAACACCTGACCTGGACCACCAAACAGTCACCATAAGCTTCTTCTGTGTAATGTTGGGTTTCGCGTGATGTCTCGGTGGTTCATCAGCGTTCGACCACTGATGTGAGCGTTTACGATTGTCGTAGAGTATCCACTTTTCATCGCAGGTCACAATTCGATTAAAAAAAGATTCATTTTTGTGACGGGAAAGCAAAGAAAGTGAAGCCTCTAGACGTTGCGCCTGCTGCGCATCGGTCAATTCGTGCGGGACCCATTTGTCCAACTTCTTTATCTTACCAATTGCAGCTAAATGAACCAATATGGTGGGTATGGAAACATTGAATATCGATGCCAATTCACGTGTACTTTGAGATGGATCGGACTCTACTACGGCTCTCAAGTGATCATTATCCACCTTCGTCTTTGGTCTTCCACGTGGCTCATTAGCGAGACTGAAATCTCCATCTCTGAAGTTTTTGAACCAATCGCCCACCGTTGCTTTAGTAGTTGAACCTTCACCAAATACAGCGTTGATATTACGAGCTGTCTCCGACACCGTGGTTCCACGGCGGAACACATATTCATAAATCCCACGAATTTTGGACTTTTCCATAGTTCTATAAAAAAGAATCGACCAATAAAACTAATGAAGATATTTGAAGAAACAAATATGACATTTGAAGAGCGAACATACATCTATCACACTAACCTAACCTGATACTGACGTCTGGCGCCAAATTTGAGATAACAAATGTTAAAGATGGCGCTTTTACATTTGTAAAGTTTCATACTTAATGACCCAATATTAAAAGAAACTATTCTAAATATTAACGATTCACTGCTTTAAATGACTTTCCTTCCTTCGTTCATATACATATTCGTCGTTTATGTCTTTGAATAATCAAAATAACTACTACATTTTCGAAACTTCTTTTGTTAATAACTTTTTAACAAACAACGAGCGACGGGTGAAACCTAGTGCGGGTTATTCGGGAAGGTAGCCTTTGTAATATATGTCAAACTCACGTCCTTGCTTCGCGTGGACAGTGAAAAATTCGTGCAAAATCATTAAACTTTTTATGTTAATAACTTTTTAATATATAACGAGCGCCGGCTAAAACCTTTTGAAGGTTACTCAGGAATGTGTTCTCTATTATTATATGTCAAGTATTATCATGTATTATCTATGATAATATATGTCAAGGTCAAGGTCATCGGAGATGGCTCCCCTTTTCTTCAGGTTTACCACAAAAAGATCAAAGAGCTGACGGAAAGTGAAGATACTAGTTATGAGGTCTGTTCTTTATTGCTGAACTCCCTGCACTGGGCTGCACTAGTTCAGAATTTATCTTTTTTACTCCATATTAGGAGGAAAAGGATAAACTCTGAACTAGTTCAGCCCAGTGCAGGGAGTTCAGCAATAAAGAATAGATCTATGGTACCTCCACCTTGTTACCAATACCGTCATCTTGCATCAGCTGAACAGTGAGAACAGTGGTGCTTCAGCCAGCGTAAACGTAAGCAAAGAGCACGAGAGAGCAAAAGCACCTTTTCATCTCTCATCACGCCCTCCGCCAATCACGAAGCCTCTTGAGGGATGTCTCTAGTAAGCATAAGCAATAAGCTGATCGACCCATGGGCCGGTATTCATAGTCGAATCTTATATTTAAGACCGTCTTAAGTTTATCCGAAGATGCTATATGGATCATTTCATTGGCTATGGAGTATCTGAAGATACACTAAGACGGTCTTAAATATAAGATTCGACTATGAACAACGGCCAAGAATACAAGGTGATCCATTCCCGAGGATGCGCAGTGGTTCATGCTTTTTGACCAATCAGAGTTTGCCCACAAATGCTAAAGCAATATGGCTTCTTCTATGCGTGTCTGAAAGAATATTAGGTTAGTTTAAGGGGAAGCTGGAGTTGCTAGTGAACTATTTTTTCATTATAGCGATGGTAATTGCAGTTTCGAAAATTCTCTTTATTGCTTGTGCAGAATAAAAAATCCTTTTCCACAAATGAAGTATAGATAGAAAGAAAGCCCGCTCTACAGGACTATATTCAAAATGGAAAAAAGTTAGAAAAGACAAATGCAAGTTTTTAACTTTTTTCCATTTTGAATATAGTCCTGTAGAGCGGGCTTTCTTTCTATCTATACTTCATTTGTGGAAAAGGATTTTTTATTCTGCACAAGCAATAAAGAGAATTTTCGAAACTGCAATTACCATCGCTATAATGAAAAAATAGTTCACTAGCAACTCCAGGATCACCTTAAGCCTATTACACAATGCAAAGGAACAGGCAACAGGAACAGGGAATAGCCAATCATGTTGCTCGATTTGGTCATCCGTACTCAAATCGTGTAACGCGATTGGTTATTCCCTGTTCCTGTTGCCTGTTCCTTTGCATTGTGTAATAGGCTTTAGCCACGTGAACTGCGTGTTGCATGTTTGTGACGTTCGTGACAACAGTGAAGATATTTATTTTATTATTATTTATTTAATTGAGTATTATACAGGTAAGTTATACAAAGATATAAATCAACCGCGAAACAAAAGTAAGGGAGCTGTGACAATTGTTAATTATTATACATGTTCTATTTAGTTTGCAACGATGCCATCCTGTTGCGTGAAATACTGTACGAGTCGCACATCGTACAAGAAGACACAAAATGTTAAATATTTGAGATTTCCAAAAGATGGTGTCATTCGTCAGCAATGGCTTGATGCCTGCCAAAACAACGGGTATAAATATCAAAGTTGATACGGGTAAGTAAATATAATTAACTTTACCATACATGTCTTTCGAGTCCGAACAATTTTATTGATAGAAGTTTATCGAAACTGAATATATATATATTGTAATATGTATGGTTTATATACAGTATATATACAGTTTATATACAGTTTATATACAGTTTATATACAGGTTTATATACATAAATATATTATGATATAATTGTAGCAATGATATGCAGTAATCATTTTGACGATGATTGCTTCGTAATAGAACAGACAAAACCAAGAGTGAAAAATGGACCTGTGAAAGAAATAAAATGATTAAAAAAGGATTCAATTCCAACAAAAATGTTAATATTAGAAAAAAAAACAAGAAAGGAATGCCAGAAAATAAAAATAATATGAAAAGGAATGAAGAAAGTGAAGTAATGTAAGTATTTTCTATATTTGTAAATGTGTTTAAATATGTTAAATATGTTCCGATTTTCACATGAGTATGTAAAATAAAATATCTCTTTACATTCTTTAAGAATAAGGACTGGAGTACCAACGTACACAGAACTTGTGGAATATGTACAGGAGAAGCAACGTTTGCGCCACAAAGAAAGTATGCAAAATATGGAAGTAGAAGCTGTAGAAGATATAAACGATACTAATTGCATTGAAGAAGTGGACTGTATTACAACAGAAACTATGCAACATATGGAATTGGAAAATGACACAACAAACATAGAGACGTATGTAGTACATATTTCTCCAAAACTACTTATAAGCTTTATATACTATTATATGCTATGTCTTTATATATACAGTTTATATCACAACGGTCTATTTTACAGAAACAAAAGGGTTGACAATCATACAAATGTTTCAATACAAAATGCATCAATGAAAACATTAGTAATGTAGCTACAAAAATCAGAGGAGATAAATTGCAAAACATTGAAAGAAAAAGAACTATTGGAACAACAAAATGTACAGTTACGTATGGAAGTAACAAAGTTACAAACAGAAATACTCAAAATGTCAACGGATAAGCAGAAGCAAGAAATCGACATTTTAAAGAAAGTATTTACACCAGGCCAAATTGCGAGGTTAACGTCATCAACAAATAGTCGTATACAGTGGTCGCCGGAAGATATAGTATCTGCAATAAGTTTACGATCATCAAGTCCTAAAGCCTACAAATATTTACGAAATGTCAAGAAAATGTACCATTACCGTGTCCAAACACTTTGCACAATTGGATTGCTAAATTTAATGTTTCATGTGATATTTTAACTGATGTTTTAAAAATAATGTTTAGTAAAGGATATGACCTCTCAGTAACAGAAAAATTAACTATTCTGACATTTGACGAATTATATGTCTCCAATAAAGGAGATATAGATCGAAAACAGCAAAAAGTATATGGACCTCATAAAACCTGCCAATTCATAATGGCTCGAGGTTTATTTATAAACTGGAGGCAACCTGTATTTTATAATTTTGATACAGCAATGTCTCAGGAAATTTTATTGAGTGTCATTCAACATCTATATAACATTGATTATATTGTCCTTGCTGTAACATGTGATATGAGTCCAACCAACATGAAAGTATGGAAAGAATTACAAATCGGAGTGGATAATAATGAACAAAACAGTACAAACACCGAGAAGAAATGTTTTATTATACATCCTTCAAATATTATAAAAATATTCTTTTATGCAGATGTACCTCACTTAATAAAACTTGCAAGAAACAATTTTTTGGACTCTGGATTTAACATATAAGGAGTTTCTGTCGATAAAACGTGTCTGAAAGAATTATTAACATTAAATGAAAGAGATCTAAAAATAGCGCATAAATTGAACAGAATGCATATTGATGCCAAAGGAACACAACGGCAAAACTGGCTGCACAAATCTTTTCCAATCAAAATGCGTTAGCATTAAGATGGTGTGGAGAAAACGGTTTTATATCTTGTACACATTGGAAACACACTTCTAACGTACTAAAATTATTTAACGACTGGTTTGACATTTTTAATAGTAATTTGAAATACAGTAAATGTACTGAATCCCCAGGTAGAACATAAAACTCATAATGACATCATGATGACATCACTTAAAAGTCATTTCAGAAAAATCATAATGATCTCATTCGATACATTTTTAGCAATGTTTCAGTGACTTATGTTTGATCTCATATTGACTTTAATATGACTTCCAAAGAGAAGAATATTACACAAAATTGAACGGTAGTAGCTTTTATTTGCATAAACAATTATATAACTGTAAAAAAAACATAAAGTTATAAAATCTAACCGCCTATTTAAATCTACTACGTAAAAAAACTTAGTCTTATAAACATTAAAGAAATGATAGTTAACTGTTCTGAGGAATGTGCGCGTTAAAATAATTATAAAATTATTGTTATAAGAGAAAATAAAGGTCATTGCACTAAATATGACAGCCGATTTAAGAAGTCCTATACTACTACATAACAAACTTAAAACATTAAAATAAACGATAGTTAATTGTTTTGAGGAATTTGCGCGCCGCGATTAAAATAATTATAAAATTATTATAAGACAAAATAAACTTCATTGCACAAAACATTAATAGCCTATTTAAGCCCTATACTACTACACTATGGTGTCTCTCTCCCTCTACTGAAGTTAATAGTTCTACATAAAAAAATTGGTCTCATAAACATTACAACAAACGATAAATGAAACGAATGAGCTGAGGAGTTTGCACGACTAGATTTTCCGCTGATTACTTGTGTAGAACCAACGTGACATCTTCTCCGCTTGTACCAAATTGCTATCAGGGAATGCTTTTAAAACAGCACATATGTATAAAAAGAGATTAATGATGTTGCTCACTTAAAAATAAGAAATATCGTTTATGTACTAAATTTGAACTTACAAATAATTGCTTCATGAAGCTTCGTATTTTCGAATTTCAACTTTACTGAACCTGATCCTGCATAATTTATCATACGAGCCAAAGAATTTGTAATTACTTTTGGTAGAATACGGCCGACAGCTGTATATTCGTCAGTGTGTTCATCAACTTTAATTAGTTTAGCAAAATAATCTACCTGAAAAAGAAAAGAAATTTAATTATATATAACACAAACTGTACACATATTTAATTATGAATTAACTGATTACTATTATTTCTCTTTATATCGACAAATTGAACTTTTCGTCATTGAAGTCAAAAAGAAATGTAAAGAACTTTATAATATTTTCACGTTTCGCAACTTTATTATAGACTATTATTAGAGCCAAAGATTTCATTGAGATACAGGCAAATTTTTATAAAACTTATTTGTAAACATGTAAAATGCAATAAAATAATGTTAATAGAAATCAAATATACAGGGTGGCCCATTTTAATTTATACAGTCGATTTTTTAAAAAACTAAAAGAGATACGAAAAAATGTTTCAGACAGACATGTCACGATTTCGAGGGGGACATAAGATGATACCATTGGTTTGACCTTGAATAGTCGTTTGAAGGTCACGCGAAGATCACCTTCAATTTCTTAAATTGAAACCCCAACTTTTTATTGCAGATTCTTATTCTCCATCGAAAAGTAAGTAACTTTTGTCTGAAACATTTTTCCGAAAAATGTCATCTTATGTCCTTAAAACGATCTTCAAGATGAGTTTTGAGGACATTTTAAGGACATAAGATGACATTTTTCGGAAAAATGTTTCAGACAAAAGTTACTTACTTTTCGATGGAGAATAAGAATCTGCAATAAAAAGTTGGGGTTTCAATTTAAGAAATTGAAGGTGATCTTCGCGTGACCTTCAAACGACTATTCAAGGTCAAACCAATGGTATCATCTTATGTCCCCCTCGAAATCGTGACATGTCTGTCTGAAACATTTTTTCGTATCTCTTTTAGTTTTTTAAAAAATCGACTGTATAAATTAAAATGGGCCACCCTGTATAAAATATAGTGCTAATGTAAAAATAACCTACAAAAATGAAATAGAATATAGCTATCAAGTACAACTTGCAAATTTTGTCACTATTACAACATTAATTACTAACTTACAGGATAAAAGTTAGTATCATGTGTAAGAAACTTTTGAAAATCTGAGAAGGAATCTTCATCAGTTAAGGGGAGTGTAGGGAGTTCTTTCGGTTTAATAATTTTTTCTTCTTCTGGAGCCAACTTGCGATGAATCTTATGAAGCATCAGAATGACATGCTCTACTTTCCCATTCAATTCCTCTTGCCTATCTACCAAAATCTGAAGAATAGCAACACGAGAATCTGAAATGAAGTAACAATATGATGATGTCAAAGTCGAATAAAAATCAGTAAAGAAAGAGAGAGGTTGGAGATTGAATAATGTTTTTATGAATGAATTCGTAAAATTATTTGTCAATGACCAGTAAAAAAATAGAATTTAATAAAAAAAGAATTAACAATTTACCTAATTGCATATGCACATTTTTCATCAACGATGGCAAAGAAGCTGAAACATACATACAGTTAAATCAAATATCAGAACAATTAATCAAGGACTTAATACACAGTCAGCAGAAAATTTGTTATAGCCCAAAAATAACATATAATCTTACACTTCTGATTTGACTGGAGAGTCACAAGAGATTTACAAGATGTTGAAGTATCTCTTTTTGTAGAGGTTTCATTAAGAGATATAGTTTTTTCGAAAGATAAGGGAGACGTTCCACTTATTGGTAATTTATTTTCTAGAGGTGGAGTATTAAAACATGATGGATTGTTGTACGCTACAACAAATATTCAATTGAGAGCCAATATTTCATTGTAAGAAGAATAGTAAATACATGACTACGCTATTTAAATATTAATTGATATATCATGCATGTAAGCTGAAAAATCAACCAAACAATAAAACATAGATACATACAGTTTGAACGGGATTGGGAAGTTGCAGCTTTTGTGGATTCAACTACAGGAGAAGTCTTGTCCAAAACTTCAGATAAAGTACCTTGAATTTCAGAAAGAAAACTTTATTTCTTTATAAAACAGTGCTAATAAATAATCATAGAAGTTATTTTCATTCTTACCTTTCACGACAGATGAATTACTTCAACAGCAAATTTTTCCAGATAAATATTAACATCACTAGGTCTTCCAGAGCCCAGATAAACAGCAATCAAAAAGGGATATTTGCAATCCCAAAATTTGCCAAGAATGGGCCAGAAATGCATCTCGGAACTTTTGCTTAAAGGAATGCTATCTATATTGACATCTATCAGTATTTCACCATGTTGACGAATATATTCATCAGAAAGTAGTTGTCTAATATTCAGTTTTATTCCTTTGTACCAAAACAGCCCATTATCTATATCAGAGACAATAACTTTTCTCGAAGTATACAACAGTCTTGTGACTCTTAGGCAGAGAAGGAAAAATTAGCTGTAACAGAGTCAACAATTCATCAATTTTTTTTCTTTGATATTCCACGCAAAGCCCATTCCCTTATCCGCTGTTTAATAAATAATTGTTCTGGTCCTCCTCTTTATCATTACAGTTCAATGTTATATTCACATCATTCTGTTTATCTTGCTCATCTCTATTGTCATGCATATAATCACTAATAATACTCTTGTTTTCACTGCTACTGATGGAATTATCAAAAGAATCAAAATTAGGATCTAAATTAGGGGTACTATTCTCCTGCAAATCTATAATGTTCCTTTCAAAAGAATCTTCACTCTCAAGATCATAATCAGTAATATTCTCCAAATTAGGAATCCTATTATCATCACTGTCATTGTCAGAATCGAATAAAATAGATCTTCCCATACAGCACGAAAACATTTCAGAAATATTTCAGAAGTATTTCATCTGACAGATGAAAGCATCTCATAAACATTGCAAAATGTTTCTGCAACAGTTATGAGACAACTCCGGAATAGCAAAATGTCCGCGATACTTGCATTCAAAACCTTATAGAAAGGTTGCTGAAAGGTATAGATCAATCTGCAACCTTTCTGAAATATTGCCGAAAGATTATTAAAATAGCTGAAATCTTTTTGATATATTACTAAAGGTTAATTGAAATAATTTTGAAACTTTCCTATGATGTTGCACATAAATTACAAAGCTCTTATTAAAATAAATTGAAAATACTTCAGAAATTATATTTAAATTTATTATACGAGTATTCAGAAGATTGCAAATACTAAAAAGTTATAATAAAAATTATATTGGGTCGTCCGGAAAGTTCGTGCCGATTTTGAAGGAAAATTCAAAGGCAACATTTTTTTATGTCGATAAATATTTATTGACTTATGTATGCACCGTTTTGTTTCACAACCTTTGTCCATCTTTCACGCAACTGGAAGATTTCATTCTCCCAGAACTTCTTAGGTTTCTCGGCGAAAAACTCCTCAAGGTGGTTTTTTATGTCGATCAAAGAGTCGAAGTTCTTGCCGCTAAGAGAATTTTGCACAGACCTAAATAAGTGAAAGTCTGAAGGTGCAATGTCTGGTGAATACGGTGGGTGAGGTGGCACATCCCAGCCAAACTCCAACAATTTTTGTCGGGTAGTCAAAGAAACATGAGGTCTGGCATTGTCCTGATGGAACACGACGCCCTTCCTATTAGCTAATTCTGGACGTTTTTCCTGAATCGCTGTCTTTAATTCGTCCAGTTGCGAGCAGTACTTATCTGCATTTATCGTTTGGTTGTGTGGTAGGAGCTCATAATATAGGATTCCTTTCCAATCCCACCAGACACAGAGCATGACTTTTTTTGGATGAAGGCCAGCTTTCGGAGTGGTTAATGCTGGTTCATTTCGCTTACCCCAGGATCTTTTTCGTTCTACATTGTTGTAAATGATCCATTTTTCGTCACCCGTCACTAATTGCTTCAAAAATGGTACGTTTTCGTTGCGTTTGTACAGCGAGTCGCAGATGGAAATGCGATCCATTAAATTTTTTTCGGCTAAATTATGCGGAACCCATACATCATAGCGACTTACGTAACCAAGCTTCACTACATGATCGTGGACAGTGGTTTTCGATATTTTCAGTATCTCTGCTAATTCACGTGTCGTGTAGCACGGGTTATTCTCGATCAGTGTCTTGATTTGGTCATCATCAGTAGTAGAGGGTCTGCCCGAGCGTTCTTGGTCTTTAAGGTTAAAATCACCAGCTCTAAACTTAGCGAACCACCTACGTACGGTTCTTTCAGCTAAAGCGCCTTCTCCGTAAACAGAACATATCGAATTTGTTGCTTGTGAGGCAGTTTTGCCTTTCCGGTAATAGAAAAGCATCAAGTGTCTAAAATGTTCTTTGTTTTCTTGCATCTTCAAAAGAGTACAAAACTGACACGAATCAATTTATCTGAAACAACTTTTTTCCTAAAGATGCGTTGAAATGTCACCTTTAAGCATATGTATATAAATCGTATGTTTTCAATAACATTGATATATTCAGACATGTTCCAACGCCATCTATTAAAAATCGGCACGAACTTTCCGGACGACCCAATATATAAAATGTATTTATTATTTTTATTGTACGTTTTTATTTAATATTTGCAATCTAATTAATATAATAAATGATTTCTGAAATATGCTTAATGAAAAAAATACATAATATATATAAGATGTATATAGATATACATATACATAGCTAAACCAAGTATTCACCAAGTTTTCCTTTAAAAAGCGTGAATTGTTGGCACATTGACAAAGAGCCATTCTTATATTATATATTTTCCTTTTTCTTCCTCCAAATAGTTGATTAAAAGGAAAGAATTATATAGATATATAATTCTCTGTTCAACCAACACTTATATTTGAAAGAAAAAAAGGATATGTGAAGATAATGCATTTTTTTGTCAACTGGTTAGCTTCACTAAAGATCGAATACTTGGTCTAGGTATATATATATAAAATTTTACTTTTTACAATATTCACATTTTTTTAAATTTATTGCATGTGGTAGGTCTTACAAACATTTCTGTTGCAACATTTCATATGACATTGCGGAATCCTTTCAGAAATGTTGCATATGAAATGTGAAATCTTGAAATGATTTTAAAACCTTCCTGAAAGCTTTCTGTATTAATCAGTGCTGTATGGGTTGTAGCTCTTGCTTGAAGCTTGGCTAATTTGATACGTTTCATAGCACTAATTCTATATTTCAATGCTATCTTTCGTTTAATTGGTGGACTCTATGAATATAAAATAGGGAATAAATTAATTATATAACACGGCACGATTAGAGTAGATTAAAACAGAAATTGAAAGAACAAGTAAAAATTGAAAAAGTTAAATGAGGCTGGAAGACTTCAATCGTAGCTTTCAAATGAGTCATGCGGTGCAGAAATAGGTTAAGAAATAGGTTAAGAAATTAAAGAAAGGATTTTGTGATGAAATAAGTTTTAAAGTTTACCTTATTCTTATTTCCAGACATGATGAACTTAATTTTTTCAGCAATCTGTCTAAGAAAAGTTTTATGTACTGTTACTCGTGACAGTACCCGAATATCTACCATTCAACGATTTCCCAGATCGCAAAGATGATGAACAAACAAAACAATCGCATATTGGCTGTGGCGGAAAACGATCCTAGCGAATTCTATTGATTAAAATAACATTCTCTAAGGCCGGTATTCATAGTCGAATCTTATATTTAAGACCGTCTTAAGTTTATCTGAAGATGCTGTATGAATCATTTCATTGGCTATGGAGTATCTGAAGATACACTTAAGACGGTCTTAAATATAAGATTCGACTATGAATACCGGCCTAACAATAATATATTCAAGTGGCATAAATCGTAAAAGTATACAATTATCTTAGAGGACTTGAGATTAATGATTCTTTTTGTCATCTCGAAGTCACTTTTGTGTCATTTTTGTCCAGATAACTTTTAAGTGATGAATAAAGTCATAATGATGTCATCATGATGTCATTATGAGCTTTCTGTTCTACCTGGGTCACATGCATATGGCATTAATTTCGAAATACAAAATAAAATTATCAGTAACATGGATGAATTTATAAAGAAATGCGGGTTGGCGAAAAAACAAGTTTGATGCAATTCCAGAAAGGAATTTTATTGTGCAATAAATCATTGCAAGAAATATTTCTTTATATACAACATAAATACGCTTCTGAAACATTCATTTAGTTAATCAATTAAAATATATAAATAATTATTAATAAATGAAAATTTATAGAATAAGGAACGTTTATAACGATACTAATAATTATTTTAATACAATTGTACAACTGAATGCATTAAATTATTATTATAAATAATTTACGCATGAGGTTATAAGAATTAAAATTAAATTAATAATTTTAGAACTTGTATTAGCATTGGAATTTTGGTAAAGCAATGGATAAACCATAAGTTAAATAAAAGATCATTGTAAGAAGAATAATTAATAATGAAGAATGAATATTTAATTTGAGAGATTTAATATTGAAGGCAATCAGTAGCGGCAACTTTGACGTTAAAATTCGGAGAATAATCAGTGTCCATTGACTTGACCAAAAGTCACAATAGATACTTCGATAATTTCATTCGGAGAATTTTAAGTTGACTGAAAATCATACCAGATACCTTGATTAACGGAGAAATTTCTATTGACCATAAGTCCTAACAGCTCATGCGATAAAATTGTACTGAGAATTTTATGTTGAACTTTAAGGCGATCTTGGAGTTGCTAGTGAACTATTTTTTCACTAGCTCTCGTTACAGTGACCGTCCGCTAGCGACACCACCGACAGACTTGACAACTACCGACAGAATTGCTGGCGAAATGCGGCAACGTACAATACAAGCAAGCAACCGTGTACGTGAGCGCGCCGCGCTTCGGCCAACTTCGGGGCAGTAGCAAGCACAATATAGCTATAGCGGGCTGACAGCAGACTTCGCCGTCGCTCGTAAAATCAGTCTAGGCTTCTTTAGCATATCTTGTCGCTCATGTCTCTCTCTCTCTTTCTCACTCTCTCTCTCATCGTATTTATTTTATTAATAATCGTTCAAATAAAATGTATAATAAATATGTTCTGTACAACAATATATATAATAAGTAAAGAGTGAAGAGAACAGAAAGATTAATGATAATTAATGAATAATAGAATAATAGAATAAATAAGTAATAGAAATCCAATATTGGCTCTTGGTCAATATGTACGCCTTTTGCACAAAAAAGTTGCGTCATTAATTTAAAAGTATAAAACTATTAATTATAAGTATACTTATTATTGTTAAAAGAAAAATAGATTTATAAAGTAATTTACAAATTACTTTTAAATTAACTAAAATGTTATTTGTTTCGTAAAAAGTATTTTGTTAGTATATACTTTTTACGTTGTTAATACCAAATACATATGTATTAAAATTAAAGGAAGAAATTGTTACTCAACGGAAACCGCGAGAAGGTGATCATGGTCTCTTCCATCAGGAGGAAATACAAAACATTTCTTTTTCTAATATTGCAATAATAAAAATTGATGTAATATTAAAGAAAAGAATGTTTTGCATTTCCAAATAATGTGGACAGAATAGGATAGGTAGAGAGGATAGATAGAAAAAAGGATAAATAGAAAAGATAGATAGAAAGAAAGGATAGATAGAAAGAAAAGATAGATAGAAAGAAAGAATGGAAGAAAAGATAGATAGAAAGAAAGGATGGAAGAAAAGATAAATAGAAAAAATAGAAAAAAGATAGAAAGCATAGGTAGATAGATAGATTAAAGAATAGAACAAATAGAAAAAGGCAATGCATAGAGAACATTATAATTATTATAAAGCCATTTTACACGCAATGTATATCAGATGTAATTCAGAACAGAATTCGGAACAGAAAGCTTATTAAAAAGAGAACGTTTAAAATATATTAGAAGTACATCTATAAATCAATAAATAACTCATCTAATATACCGTACAAAAAATATAAATAGCATTAATGAAATTATATCCTTCATTCGTCGAGTGAATTATAGATTGGGTAAAGTGACCTTTACACAGCAAGTACTAAATCATTTTGACCGAGTTTCGAGTTTTTAAACTATAATATCGAATTCGTTATGTTGAAAACGATTACGGAGTTCTCATAACAATCTTGAAGAGAATATAATTACTGAAAAGTCTAAGAATTCCACAATTCTATTTTTAACATGAACGAAATATTAATTTAAAGATAACTCAGAACGGTCGAAAATAATTTAGTACTTCTCGTATTTAAAGGAAAAAAGTGCATATGCCTTTTATTTAATATAATACTTAAAATGATATGTATAATACATTCGAAATTACGCCTAAGCTATAATTACTGCGGCTGCTATGATTTATTATTAAAGTTAGCAAGACATGTACGTTAGATAAATAAGTTAATGTAATGGAAACAACAGCAATAAAACTTGATTTATTTACCACAGAGAGGTCATCATTATGTGCAAAATAACATATCTATTTTGCATATAACAATCTGTGAGAAATAAAATGTTTCTTATTATTTGTTGTTTTCAATCAATCAATTATATATTTGTCTTGCTATAATTTTTTGAACTGTTGAAAACACATTACAGATAGACATGCAAAAGTCTCAGCAAATTTATTTAATATTAATCAATATATCTCCCATGAAATGTCTCTTGTGAGAGTAATAAAGCTTTCGTACGTTTTAAATGTCTGTGTGAATCGGTTATCTCATATCAATATATTTTTGCAGTACGTACCTTAACAAATAAACAATTGTTTTACTTCTTAACAATTATCACTTTTAACGCAATTAACTTTCTAATAATAAAGTACAGTTTGTTGCAAAACTGTATTGATATGAGATAACCGATTCACACAGACATTTAAAACGTACGAAAGCTTTATTACTCTCACAAGAGACATTTCATGGGAGATATATTGATTAATATTAAATAAATTTGCTGAGACTTTTGCATGTCTATCTGTAATGTGTTTTCAACAGTTCAAAAAATTATAGCAAGACAAATATATAATTGATTGATTGAAAACAACAAATAATAAGAAACATTTTATTTCTCACAGATTGTTATATGCAAAATAGATATGTTATTTTGCACATAATGATGACCTCTCTGTGGTAAATAAATCAAGTTTTATTGCTGTTGTTTCCATTACATTAACTTATTTATCTAACGTACATGTCTTGCTAACTTTAATAATAAATCATAGCAGCCGCAGTAATTATAGCTTAGGCGTAATTTCGAATGTATTATACATATCATTTTAAGTATTATATTAGGTAAAAGGCATGTACACTTTTTTCCTTTAAATACGAAAAGTATTAAATTCTTTTCGACCGTTGTGAGTCTTTAAACTACTATTTCGTTCATGTTAAAAATAGAATTGTGGAATTCTTAGACTTTTCAGTAATTATTCTCTTCAGATTGTTATAGGAACTCTGTAATCGTTTTTAACATAACAAATTCGGTATTAGTTTAAAAACTCGAAACTCAGTCAAAAACGATTTAATACTTTACCCAATGTATAATTCGCGACAGATGAAAGATATAATTCCATTAATGCTTTTATGTATCTTGTATAGTATATTAAATGATTTATTTATTTATTTATTTAGTTATTTATGTATAGATGTACTTCTAATATATTTCAAACATTCTCTTCTTAATACGCTTTCTAAGCTTTTCGAATTATGTCCTAAATTGTACATCGAGTGTAAAATGGCTTTATAATAATTATAATGTTATCTATGCATTGCCTTTTTCTATGCTCTATTCTTTATATCTACCTATCTATCTATGCTTTCTATCTTTTTTCTATTTTTTCTATCTATTTTTTCTATCTTTTCTTCCATCCTTTCTTTCTATGTATCTTTTCTTTCTATATCTGGCTTTGTTGTACATGCCAGATCACAAGTTGATCGCATCTGGCTTTGTTGTACAGTTTTTATGTTGGGAAAAGCGTCAGTTCCTTACTTTGTAAAATAGTAAGAAAATGACGTCTCATTCGTTTCATGTCATTGGAATATTTTTTCTCGCATGGATCTTTTCCCAACGCTACAGCTGTAGCAAAGGCGGCATCATAAATACCACAACTCGTACTATTATGGTTGTGTTTGCACCTTTTCAAAAATTATATTGCTCACGTTTATTAGTGGGAAACGTTTGCGAATATAATCTTTATCCTTTACTGCTAATTTGTTATATGTACAGCCGGGTATGCATGCAGTTTGGAATCGTCAAAGAAAATGCACCGCCAATGATCGGTACAATTCCCTCTAATTATTTGAATGCTCATGTCGCTATTACTAGCGTCAATGAGCTGAGGAGATTCCAGGTACTGCACGCTTTGTGTCTCGAAAGGAGACGTCTCTCTGACGATGCGTAAAAATGTATCTAAAAAGATTCATCAGTCACTTTGCTGTGCAGAGGTAAAATATTCTGCTCCAGCAAAGAGAGAGGAACATTTGTCTCGTTGAGAGTTTTTTTAATAATTCTTGCATCTTCTTGAGAATTGTATTGAGTAATAGTGAACGATATAAGTTAAAATAAAGGTGATACTTGTAGTTGTGACGCATAGCGTGGCATATTAGGTGTAGCGTCTCGCGCAATCATGAGTTTCAGTTTGTCACGGGTTCGATTCCTGGTATATGTGTTTTTTTATTAAACAATGTACGTATTATACTAATATACAAGAGATATTTGTCATATTATATGAATTTTTTAAATCATGTACTACATATATATACATGCAAGTGTAAAGAATGACTGACGAATGCATACATCTATATTTTTAATTTTGATTTCCTCTTTATGCATCTCGTATGTATCTCGTTACATTTATGTGAGAAAGTATTGCTTCATATATAAAGGAAAAGTTATGGTATGTAATACATATGATTAATAAAATTCATATAATATAATAAATACTTCTAGCATATTAGCATAATATACATTATATAATAAAAAAAGGATATAGATCAGATACGTATTAAAAAATACATTTATACAAAAAAACATATATAATAGTAATCGTGTATTACATACTACATACTTTCATTGAATATACAAAGCAACACTCTCTCACTTTCAAGGGGAGGTCGCGAGCTGGGGCACACGGAATTAAATAATTTTTTTATGTTGAATAAAATGTATGTCTGTACGTAAATATGTACGTACAGCATATGTACAGACATACATTTTACTCTTGGCCCTGATTTCACGCAAATCGTATGCATCAAAAGTTTTGCAGAAACGTATCTTTTTTACTACGCGCGAAAACTTTCTTTTAAAAGCGCCCTAATAATCCTTCATTCTATCCCGAGTCGGGGTCATTCATATTTTGTACGTACAAAGTGCATAAAGTATTGTATTGTAGAAAATATAAAGCATATGCTGGTGCGGGGGCCAGAGGCGTGTATCGCGGCACTGATACCGGCACGGTCCCGTATTCCACGTCTATCATTGCCGTAGCGTATCGTCCGTCGCGTTGTTGCCACAATTTGCTTTTTTCCTTCTGGATATGTGGCAACGCCGGTCCCAGCGCCCGAATACGCGCCCGTCGAGGGGACATATCGAGTAGCGCCATCTCTCGCAATATCGAGCAACTAATCTTGTAGTCTGCATGACTCTTGGCCACGATTTCACGCAAATCGTATGGCCAAAATTTTTGCAGAAACGTGTCTTTTTTACTACGCTTCAAAACTTACTTTTAAAAGCACCCTAATAATACTTCATTCTATCCCGAGTGGTGGTCACTCATATTTTGTACGTACAAAGTGCATAACTTTTACATTAAGCAAATTATTGTACGGGTGAGACTATAGTCTATATATAGAAGCCGATAACAAAACTGTAATTTTTAACTTTTTTCCGTTTTTGGCATTAAGTCGAGTGGCCACCACTCCGTTATTGTTTCTACTTTAATCGTGGAAAAGGATTTTTCATTCTATGCAATCAATAGAAAGATAAGTTTATGTGAAAATTTGGATGTATGTTTAGTTCCCTAGCCACTCCAGGATCGCCTTAAGAGAAAAATAATTTTATCTAACCGAAGCATTAAGCTCATCGTCCCCACTAGACCTACCAAGGTTATGGCCCCACCATGAACAATTTTAAGAGTAGGGATCCAATCATTAAGCGAGGCGTAGCCTCCCTACTATTGTAGCTTTCGGTTTAATTATAAGGTCCCCACTTTTTGTAACCCCTTCTTGAGCAATAGGGACTCAGTCCCCACTTTTTCTAAATTTTAGTATAAGACTGGTGCAGCAGCAAGAGAGAGACACTTAATCATTAACTTTCTTACTTCTCAATTCATTCAGTCGCTTTGTAGCGTAAAATCGCTAACGAAGCGTCATCATAACATAGAACCAGTATAGTCGCTTGGTAGCGTTTAAGTCGCCAACATAAGCGTTGTTATAAATTAGAGTCAGTGAAGTTTATTACTTTTACTTTATTCTTTTGCTGCTACTTTATGAAGTGCTTCCTGGCCTGAGGGTCCAGATTCCTACGAACACTTGTGAGTAGATTAATATCAAGTTTGCAATCATTATATACCCACTACTCTTAATTATTGTCATACGATTCATACGATTATTCTATATTCATACGACATTTGTATTTAACACTGTGTAACACAATTACATTATACCTATATTCAGTCACAGATTTACTTATTAATTTCATTGTTTGTTTTACAATTTTGCATTTAAATATATTTGTATTCAATTATTGTGTATCTAAGAATAAATAGAATATCATTAATCATTTAATTATATACTTAATCAATTGTTACTTTTACCTACGTTAGTTAACTTGAAATTTAGTCGCCTGGTCAAGCGTTAAACCGTTTACTAAGCGTTTGTTAAAAATTTAATTGATGTAATTGATTGTATGTCTTTTAAATTACCTACAATTTATTTCTTTAACCCTTTCACTTTTCGACTTTAATTCAGTCGCTTGTATATAGCGTTATCAATCCTTTAAGTACTTTAATTATTCATAAAGCGTTTAAGTTGCTTATACATTATTTAATTAAAATCTTTATTTGATTTAAGTATCTGTAAGGCCGGATCTACAATAGGTGTAGTAAGCTTTAAGCCGTTAAGGCCGTGGCACACGAAAAAACTTAAGCAGTAAGACTTAAAACTTAAGAGATGCGACCAATCACTTCGAGAATGTAAGCAGCCATTTTGAAACTTAAAACTTGTGATTGGTCGCATCTCTTAAGTTTTAAGTCTTACTGCTTAAGTTTTTTCGTGTGCCACGGCCATAAGAAATTGACCAATCTCAGTGGAATATGAGGAGAAAGATCGACTGTGATTGATCAATTTCTTACGACTTGAGGCTTACTACACCTATTGTAGACCCGGGCTAAGGCGTATAATTCGCCTGTGGTACGATTATTTTATTAATATACGTTAATTAATATATGCTACTTTACTTAAACTACTTACTACTTATACTACTTATAGTTAAACTACTAGGCGTTTAATCCGCCTATGGTACAACTCTGTTATTGACTCATACTACTACTACTTATAATCATACTACTAGCGTTTAATCCGCTTGTGGTATGACTCCTTTATGCTTATATTACTTATGGTTATACTACTAGGCGTTTAATCCGCTTGTGGTACTTCTTTTTTAACTTATACTACTTATAGTTATACTACTAGGCGTTTAACCCCCTAGTGGTACAACTCCTTTATTGACTCATACTACTTATACCTATACTACTTACCTTTGGCTATACTACTAGGCGTCTAACCTGGCTGTACATTTGTATTGAATAATACTTACGATCAATTAGTTTGGTTATAACCTATAATTTGTTCATTTTTACATTTTATTAATTACATATTGAGAGCGTCAATTCGCTCTTTAATCCAAGATACTGTAAGCAGCGACATTCGCTGTAGTTCATCCTATTAATCCATTTCGGAGCGGAAGATCGCTCTAGGCCTATTCTTAAATTACTATTCCAGATTTTTCACATTATTTCCAAGCATAACAATTTATTATATATATAATTTGAAGAATATACAAAGACATACACCACTGAGGAAATAAAATTGATTTATTACTTAATAAAATTTTAAGCAAATTATTACTATTAACAATCTTTTCTTTACACCTTATAGATATAAAAAAAGAGGAAGAATATTAAAGAAATTACAAAAAATATGGAAAATAAATCTGAGATAAAGGTAAGTACTTAAGCGATCACCCGCTTTAAGGAGCAAAAAGCCGCTCTAAGTACATTAAGAACCTTGTTTTTATTTATATAGATGGTAAGGAAAAGGCGCCATAGGGCAGGGCGTCGTAAGAAGGAGAGGATTGAATATCTTCAAAAAATACGTCGAGAACAATATTCGGAATTTCTGGAGAATCTTAATAGATCAGACCATCGTCTCGAGCAAAACACCAACCAGCTTTCTTCAACATCAACCGAGGGCAAGGAGCTGCCCTTAACTCCATCACCCACCAGCAGCAATTTTCCTCATCAACCTCCCTCAGAACATCCGCCGAGTCTGAGGACCCAGCCGCCGGATTCCCATCACTCGCTGCTTTCTGGCAGTATTTGTATCTATTGTTACGTATCTTATATTAACATTGTATTTGATTTACACACAGATGTCTATACTATACTAGATCGCTAACCTGGTCAAAAGAACTGAGGCCGGCCGGATCTCCGTTCCGTCTTTACAGAATCAAAAAGATTAAAACGTTCTCTTTTATTACGCTTCTAAAGTCACTTCGAAAAGCTTCATTATATTTCTTTATTTTATTCCGAGAGGGCATGGATGCAATTTTGTGCGTACAACTTGCCAAATTTTTGTAAAAAGCATTTTATTGTGCAAATGGCAGCACCATCGCGAAGAAGTTCACTAGCAGCTCCAGCATCCCCTTAAGCATGGTGTAAATATACAAGGTGAAGCAATCTCGTGGATACACAGTGGGTCAACCAATCAGAAGTGGTCCAAACTGGCCGAAGCCCATTGTCCCGAACGTTTTGGACCATTTCTGATTGGTTCTCTGTTCCGCCATTATGCGCAATGCTTCACCTTGTATATCTACACCATGCTCTTAAGGTGCTTTTTCATGCTGACGCTCGACGCTCATTTTTAGCGTCAAAACAGGTCACGTGATCAAAATTGACCATTATCCAGCGTTAATTTTGATCACGTGACCTGTTTTGACGTTAAAAATGAGCGTCGAGCGTCAGCATGAAATAGCACCTTTAGAATATGAATGAGTAGGCCACGTGATAAGAGGTCTGTTCTTTTTAGCTGCACTGCTGAACTAATGCAATACGTTAAAGTGAGACAAGTATATTTTTTCTCACTCTAACTTATTGCACCAGTTCAGCAGTGCAGCTAAAAAGAACAGACCTAAGATCAGCTGTATCGTACCTCCCTCCACCTTTCGCGTAAAAATGGCTACCGCGTTAAGATTGAAGCACGTTGTTAATTTAGGAAGATTTCTTTTGAGATCGCTGAGCAGAAATTTGCAGCAGGAATTAATCCAAGTGCAATGTCAACGATTATCTGGTTTGTTAAACCTGCTCCTGGCATGACTAGATATTCAGCAAAAACATTGTATAAAATATTTCGTTATATACTTTAAAGTTACACCGTGCCGCTATTATTGCATTATTAGACATTTTTCATGAACAAAATTAAATTGTCCTAATTTACAGTCGTTACCAACAATCATGTAAGACATTGGTCCTCTCAACCAGAGACTCAAAGTACAGAATATCATAGTATCATAAAAGACACAGAGAAAAGTATAGGTAATATTAAATACGAATTAAAAATAGTTAAGAAAATATTATTTGTTGAATAAATATAAGAGATGAAATATTCCGTTATGTCTCAGGTGAAAGTGCTAAACATGAGTTTCAATCGGAGACACAAATGTTGTTGCAGATCGTTGCCAAGTCTTTGTATTCAGACAAGGAGGTAATGCAACGACGATTCCTCAAAGGTTGTCGCTTCTTCTTGTATAACAATAATTAATTTACTTGCCAGGTATTTGTACGGGAGCTTGTTTCAAATGCCAGTGATGCATTAGAGAAGTTGAGGTATTTATGCCTAAGCGACAATGACGCTACACGGGCAGCTGGCGATAGAAGTTTGGAAATACATATCGGCACTGACAAGCAAAGTCGTACTCTCACGATTCAAGATACCGGCGTAGGAATGACCAAGGAGGAATTAATATCCAATTTGGGCACTATTGCTCGATCTGGTTCCAAGGCAAGCTGATTTTATTTCCCTTCAATTTTGTAAAATATTAAATCTTTTTAAAAAATTACTCAAGATTGAAATACAAAGTATTCATTTTGTAGGCATTTCTTGAACAATTAAAAGAAAACTCCAGTAATACTTCCAAAATCATTGGACAATTCGGTGTCGGATTTTATAGTGCTTTTATGGTTGCGGATAAGGTGGAAGTATTTACAAAGTCTTTTGCGAGCGATGCTGAAGGTCTTTATTGGACCTCAGATGGGTAAGTTTCAGAATAAAGTATTATGCCTAATTAAAATTATTTCGATATAATAATATAATGATGTAACACATAGCTCAGGTACTTTTGACATTTCAAATGCGGACGGCGTGCAGCCTGGTACAAAAATCGTTATACACCTGAAACCAGATAGTCGAGAATTCAGTGACGAGAATACCATCAATCGTGAGTCTATTAGTAACAGAAGTTATATTAATAATAAAAAATATATTTTCCTCATATCTATTAAATGCATTTCGCTCAGGCATTATCAATAAGTACAGCAATTTCGTCGGCAGTCCCATTTTCGTGAACGGGAAGAGGGCTAACACGATCCAGGTATTATTTCGTACTTACAGGCGTCTCGTTTTATCTAATTAAATAAATATAATTATATTTATGTTTCCTTTCACATGACAGTTTCACTCGATTTTCAGCCGTTGTGGATGTTCGATCCGAAGGACGTTACGCCGCTGCAGCACGCGGAGTTTTATCGATTCGTAGGAAATTGCATCGACGCCCCGAGATTCATCCTGCACTACTCAACGGACGTGCCGTTGAGTATTAAGGCTCTGTTGTACTTTCCGGAGGAGAAGCCCGGACTGTTCGATATGGCGAGAGACACTACCAGCGGAGTCTCGCTCTACAGCCGGAAGATCCTGATTAAGAGCAGGGCGGAAAACATCTTGCCGAAATGGCTGCGTTTCGTTAAAGGCGTGGTCGACTCGGAAGACATACCATTGAATTTGAGCCGCGAGCTGCTACAAAATAGTATATTAATCGGGTAAGAGTGGATAATGACTCGTAGTTCTTATTATTTCTTATAAATATAATTTAAATCCATTGAATTTTTGCAGGAAATTGCGAAATGTGCTGACCGCGCGTATCCTAAAATTTCTGCACGAGCGATCTACGAAACAGCCGGACGACTACACCGAGTTCTACAGGGCCTATGGATTGTTCTTGAAGGAGGGCATCATTACGAGTGCCGATCAATCTGAAAGGGTAACGACCGCTACATCGCGCATTCGTAGTGTCGAAAATATATCTGGATTTTTAATTTGTCAATCTTTTATCGTAGGAAGACATAGGCAGACTCTTACGGTTTGAATCCTCTGCCGCTACGCCAGGAGAGTTAGTTAGTCTGCCACAGTACTGCGGTCGTTTAGCAAAAGACCAGAAGGATATATACTACTTATCAGCGCCGAGGTACAGTAAAAAACACAAAGAACCAAATTAACTGGTAACTCAATCTAAGTCACCTACAAAATTCACATTACAGTCGAGCTCTGGCTGAGCAGTCACCGTATTACGAATCCCTGAAGAAACGAAACATCGAGGTTCTCTTCTGCTACGAACCGTACGATGAGTTGGTGCTGATGCATCTAAAACAATACAAATCCAATTTCCTGACGTCCGTGGAGAAGGAGATGCGAGACGACACGGAGGCAAACAAGCCGGAGAATTTAGGTCGGAAAGAGATAAAACGGAATTATTAATTTCCCGAATTTACGTGATAATCGTATGTGTATCTGTGTACACGTCACGTGTGAAATTATGTGAAATGATCCTTTCGGCAGGTGTCATAAACAAAGTCGAATTAGACAATCTCGTCGACTACATGAAGAAGATCCTGCAGAAGAAGGCGTACGACGTCAAGATGACGAATCGCTTGGAGTCGCATCCCTGCGTCGTGACCGTGCAGGACATGGCGAGCGCGAGGCATTTCATCCGCACGCAAAGCCACCAGATGAACGAGGAGATGCGCTACTCCATTCTTCAACCGCGCTTCGAGATCAATCCAAATCATCCTCTCGTCAAGAAGCTGTGCAAGCTGACAACCACTGACACGGAACTAGCTGATCGTTTGATACAACAGGTACATACATTGCATCCACGAAATATCAGAGTACCTGAAAAGTAATTTTAAATGCACTGTCATGTAATAGATTATTCATTGTTGCAGCTGTTCACTGGTGCCATGGTCGGAGCTGGTCTGATCGAAGATCCGCGCATATTGTTAACACCAATGAACGAATTACTCACGTTGGTACTACAGAAACATTGATCATTAAATCCGATACAGAGGAAAACTTGAAATCGCGATGGAGAAGCAGAGAATAATAGTGATTCCGTGATTGGTAAATGAATATTTCCTTTTCTGGATTTCTTTTGATCTGAAAATTTGATCACGCAAATCGGTTGATCAGTGATAACTCGAAAGTAACAAAGCGGGAAGTCGGGAAGGAATAACTTATTGTAGGCAAGATTGGTTTCTTTATTACAATAGGTTGATCTTGTACAAATTAATTATAGCCTTACAATAATAACAAGTCAAGTTCCTCATTTCTCTTGAAAGATTTCGTGATATCGATATGTATTCTATTAGCAGAGCTAGTTGTGGCGAATTTAGAAATTGTACCCATGTTTCCCACATTCTTTCCACAATTCATGTGTTTTGGGAAGTTGTACGGTTACCGCTGCGCGAAACTGCGTTTACAGTTTTCGTATGCAGGCAATAAATAATTTTATAAAATTATTTTATAAAACAAATGAGTCGGATAAAATTATTTATTCCTCACTAGTGATTTAGTAAACGAGTTTAAATTAATTAATGCACTCGATTGCATAGAAAATCATTTATGTATACTTGCAATCAATTCCAATTTTTCGTCTGCAGTAATTACGAAAATTCCAGTGTAATTTTAATGTTGTTAATTTATATATTAAAAAATTCTAAAAGACGGATTTCTGCAATTTTCGGATTTGTTCTTCATAAAAAAAAGTCTGCTGTCACACACATCTTACTTAAACAGTCTTTGACCAATATGCTTCATCTTTCTTGTTTTAAATAAAACTAATCTAAACACACATTAGAGATTTACCTGTGCTTTACCGCCGACCGAAACTTTTTACTTACATCGAGAATGTTAAATAGCAAAATGTACAAAAACTTTTCTATAACATGATAATCATTAATAGAAAATAAAAACCGTTAAGAGTTTACGAAGAATTTCAGCACAGCAGAAGCACAGGCGATTTCAACTTATTTAGGGACGAGAGAGACGATGCCTTTGTTCTTGGTCAACGTAAAAATCACCCTGTTTAGCGTTATTATTAACACGATCTACTAATGCACGTCCGTATCCCATTAAATACGAGCAGGATATCGCTGCATCCTTTGCGGAACAGGAACATAAGATCCGAATTTCTCAAATAAAATTCTACGTGTGTATATATAAAAGAGAACGTTTACACCTTACCCAAATAAGCTGCCGCTACACAAGATCCGTTAGTGAAAAAAATACGCTAAAAATGGAAGAGAGTAAAAAAAGGACCACAGATACAATAATAATATATAGATTGTTCCTTAATTGCCCCGTCTCGCTTTATATTAAATCAATCAAAGGAAATGCATCGTTAATATGGCATTTAGAATTAATTGGCAGTTTAAAAAGTATTCCATTATGTGTATATATAATATATGTATATATATATATATATATCGTATGGACAAGTTTTCTATGATAAAAAATGACACGCACACGAGATGGGCGAATGAATGGCAGGTGATAATGAGCGCGGTGAGTAGCGAGCGATACGTCCGCGCCACTGAGCAGTCTTATTAAAGAGATAGATAAGATGATAAAGCTTGACGCGAGAGAAGTAGCACCATGTATGCATGAATTTATCGATCGTACCGATGATTACTGACGAACGAAGAGAGATAGAAGAGAAATAAAGAAAAGAGTGAAAAGTGTCAAATTAACGGAACGTTGACTTAGCTTAGGAGAACGTCGCTCCTTCCTTCCCTCTTTGTTTTTTCTCATTCCTGTTATAAAACGTTGGATAATTAACGTCGCGACCGTTACGTTATGATACAAGTCGTAGTATTTGATCATCGTATAAACATTATTATCATCACAGTAAAAATATTTCATTATATCTTTTTACTATTAATCCGCGATTAAGACGCGCGCAGCTGCGACGCATACGCACCGCATGTATAACGCGGAGGAAGCGGCTGCTCCTTCCTTTCACTAGAGTCCATTTACTTACACGCTAATCCGTTACGTTTTTACTTAATATATACGTTATTAAGTAGTCCGTCGGTTCATTTTTATACGTAATCAAAATAAAGTCGGTTAGCAAATAGTAAAAATACATAAATGTACCTATGTATTTCTTTCGCACTGGAAATGTGTGTGTATGTGTGTGTAGTTGTTGCTGGATTAACACGAGTTATGAGTTTAAAAACGATAGCTCATTAAATAATAGTCATTGGTCTGACGACACTGTCGTGATTAACTTTACTTTTCTCAAGTAACGAATTTCCCTTCGTAATAAAGACGATCCTCTACGAGAGTGTCCGTAGTTGCCGCGATCTATCTTGTCCCTAATCAAATCTCGTCCCTCTGGTAGAGTCGAAAGAATCGTGTTACCGAAAATAATGTAACGTTAATTAATATTCGTTGATAGCTTTGTAAACGATTGCATGCGATTATCTCACAATTAAACAAACCGTGATTATTTGTGATATCTCCAAACAGAAATGATCGCTTGCAGAAAACATTGTACGAATATGTAATAATGATACGGTCAAAATGAAGTAAATGGAAACGGAAATGGAATTGCCATTTCGATATGTAATATCGAAATGTATAATACGATTACGTACGCTTGTAATTGTGACAGCCATTAATATAATATAACAAATATAACAACCATTCGCTTAAGTACGCTGACGCTCGAACTCTACCAGTGCGGGAGGAGATTTGAGGCGTGATGCGTTGTCGTTACGTCTTACACGCGGCGCGGTATCACGCCGGATAACTCACGCGTCAGTCCGCCACGCACCTCATAGCTGCCTGTACACTGTATACCTATGACGATACAATACCTATGTACAAAATCGCGTATTCACAGACATCCGCACGTCTCAATCGTAGAAGCACAGAGAAGCGTACTGCCGCACGCATCGGTCCGTCCACGTACCGCGGCACCATCGTTCGTCACACTGAGGTTTGCGTGATGCCGTTGCCCGACAGCCACAGGCGTCCGTTGGTTTTTTGATCCGTGACCACCTCGTACTCGGAATCGTCGATCTCACAGAGATTCGTGGAGAGATCGCTGTTACTGGTCGCGCCGCCCAACAGCGAGTTCCTCTCCTCCAATGTAGTGATGACTGAGCCGATTTCGTCCTCTTCGACCACCTTGTGGCATCGGTTACGGCGGGTGCTCGGGAAACCATAAGGCACTACGTCATCTTCTTCCTCCTCGTCGGACTCGAGAGTGCTGAGACGACCGTTGAGCGGATTCATCTCGTTCTCGGTATCGGTGTGGATATTGTAATGCGGTAGGTATGTGTTGGGGTGACGCAGGTAGCTCTCGGAGCTCTTGTACTTGTACTCCCCTTCGCCGCCGCTGTCGAGAGGATTGAGACGTTGCGTCTCCGCGCAATGATACTGTTCCGAGAATTCAGTCCCGCACTCGGAATCGCCGACATACTCCGACTCCTGATCTTCGTTTAGAGTCTCGATGTCCCGCGTCGAGTCTACTGGTCCATGTACTGCAATAGAATCGCAAATATTAGAAATTTATATAGAAAAATTGCGTTGTTATAAAACAATTATATTGCCAATTACAGAGAGCATTTGCAACTTGTATAAATTGTTTGCTGTTATAAAAGGAGAGTTGACGCCCATGCAATCTTCGTACTTACTCGTTGGTAACTGATGAGTGTTGGATTCGTTACTCTCGTTGCTGTGGAAGCTGGATGAATCTGGAACCTCGCTGCCGGGTACCTCCGTGATGTTTGGTAAGGGGTTCTGACTCGGTCTGACCCAATCTGAGCAGTCCCAATGATACCCTAAAAGCATTGCAGACAACGACTGTACTCCGACACGACATGCGATACGGCATAGCGATATGTATTAAAAAAGAAGAGAGAGAGGGAGGGAGGGAGGGAGAGTGTGATAGAGAGAAAATGAAGGAAAAATAACAGCGCTATAACTGGAGATAGGGTAAGCGATAAAGCAAAGATACCCAAAGAGTATATGCAGAGTATCCGAGGAATCGCGCTTGTTTTCTGAAAGGCTTTTAACAAATTTTCAGCGAGAAAAGCTTCTTTTAATACATTTAATTTTATCGTCGAATTGTTTTTATACGTTTTGAAATTCGATAAATTCGAAATACGAATCTCTCTGATTCCTCGGAAACAAGGTGCAATTCGTAAGACACTCTTACGAGCGGGCTGCTTCGACTTACCGCCGACGATGCGAGGATCATCCTCGATGGACGTGACAGAGGTGATGGAAGACCCAACCGCATGAGGTGCCCGTCGAGAGGAGTTTAATAGAAGTCCTCCAGTGGTCAGCTCTGGTACCACTGGGCTCGTTCGTTTCAGGTCTGTTAGTGCACACAATACGCATACGCTGTATTCACTGTTAATAGAATGATTTGCTACACGCCCGACCAGGTCAGAGCACGCAGGATACGACGGGAGAGATAGATTGAGACAATGAGAAAAACAGAACCGAATAAAACAGATAGAAAAAGAAAGAACCTAAGAAGAGATTCGTGAGGATGATGATGAGAGAGAACAGGGAAGGCGCCTAGTGCTCCGCCCCGTTGCATGCTACAAGCGAAATCAAAATAAGAAGCTACGGAGCCGATTAGCGTAGGGGGTAGTAGGGGAGCCTCTTTCCTTCGCTCGACTGAATGTCCACTCACCGTTCTTGATCTTGGTGGTGTCGGTTATGAAGGAGGCCAGCTGCATCTGCTCCTGCCAGCTGGGCTTGTGAAGGCTGTCCGTGTCGCTGCCAGTTGCATTCCCGCCCACCGGGTTAGCAAGGGTCAAGGATGGGGGTGGTACGGGAGTGCTGCGGTTCAGGTTTCGCAGGTAATCCGGCGGGAAGTTCTCTAGCTCGTCGCCCGCGCTGCCGTAGCTGCGCAGGGTGTCCAAGTTATTCAGAGCCACCGCCGCCGAGTTACCGTACGCGGCCGGCTCATTGTTCGAGCTCGGGGTGTAGGAGGCAGGTCTGGGAGGGCATTGGGGAGGTTCTCTCTGTAAAAAGAATCAATCACACAGAGACCTTATAAAACCGTGAGGATCGCCGATGAGGGCACGTGGGGGAGGGGAGCATATCGCATCGCGGTAAAAACGCGATGATCGCAAACCAAAATTAAAACAGCATAGAAACGCACGAAGGCATTACATCTTTCAATCAAAATTGTGAATCAAAGTAAAGAAAGTCAATTCTGCTTTTTTTAAATATTTTCCTACATAAAAATCGATATCGAGGTAATGCCTTCGGATAAATGCACGTTAATCCTCGAAAATTCATGCTTTCATGTTGCGCACGATGATTAGGATATATCAATCTGAATGTAATTGTAGATACCTGTATCACTTCCAGATTGCTCAGCTTCGAACTGCGTTTGAACTCGTGCTCATGCGGTCTCGCGGAATTCAACACGATTTGCTTGCGCGTCTCGTTGTTAATGTGGTTGGCGCGTGCCCTCGAACGTTTCATCCTGATACGTCGGACGGTGAAAATCATAATGATGAGCAACACATTGAACAGCACCACACCGCCGATCCACATAAGTTGCTCCCACGTAATGTTGAAGTGACTGGAAATGATAGGCGTGGAAAAGGCCGGATTGCCGCAGTTCAGGCCAGTCATATTGGGTGGACAGATGCATCTGTATGTGCCGATCTCGTTGACGCAGGTGCCGCCATTCGTGCAAGGATTCGTCTCGCACTCGTTCACGTCGGTCTCGCAACGCTCGCCGGTGAAGCCTTGGCATTTGCAAATCGGCCCGTTATTGCCTTCCTCGCACACACCACCGTGGATGCACGGATTCGGGCTGCAATATCGGCCAAATTCGCAACGTTTGCCGCTGAGGCTCGGTCCGATGCACTCGCAAATGTAGTCACCGCCTTCCGGCACGATTTTGCAGCGGCCACCGTACAGACAAGGCGCCGAGGCACACGGATCCGTATCGATCTCGCAGGCGAGACCGGCAAACCGGGTATGACACTGACACTCGTAGCTGTCGCCGCCTGAATCCTTGCAGGTGCCACCGTTTTGACAAGGTTGCGACCCACAAATCCCTGCCGGCACCAGAATCGTTGTTGTGTTGCAACTAAATTTGATGTTGGCGAAACGTTTGAGGATCGCCACGCTGCTGGCACCGCTCATGTGCAGTGGCACGGATACCCGTGCAATCCTCACGTCGTCCATGCAGCCGATGAAGCCGCGTTGCACGTCCTCAAAGCCGATGATCGACGGGTGTTGCTTGACTTCCGCGCCCAGATATAGATCGTCCGATTGCAGGTTCAGGATATCGTTGATACCGGGCGCGGAACCGTGCGCGATGTGTTTGCCGTCTACGGTCAATCGGGCGCTGTTGCTCTCCCGCTCCAGTTGAATCTCGTGCCACTGACCGTCACTCACGTACACACTGCTTACTCGGACGAGTCCTTCGCCGCTACCCAGATCAAATTTGTACTGCATCACGCCGTTTACTATCTCCAAGATGTTGTAATCCACCTTGCCAGCTGCGTACATCAGACTGCCGGTAGGCTGCACCGTTCTGATTCTCAGTGACAAACTGAGACGGTCCTCGATCGTCTGCCGAATCAACGCTTTATCGATCTTGTAGCGCACGTAACTCTTGCCGCTGAAAGATATGGGATTCCGCGGTATGTAGCACGACTCATCGTGACACTTGGAGATATCGATGTCACAACTCTGACCGGCAAATCCCTCGAGGCACTGGCAAGAGTATCCCTGAACCGACGAGTCGGGCACGCAAATCTTGAACGGGGGACAGGGATCCCTGGCGCACTCGTTCACCACTACCTCGCAATGATTGCCGGCATAGCCCTCCTTGCAGTTGCACTCCATCTTGTGCTTGTGCCGCGGCGATACAAAGCTCAACACGTCGGTGGATACGGGAGTGATGTGAGTGGGATCAAGGACGATCTTATCCTGGCAGTCACCGTAGAAGCAGTAGCCCTTGATGCACTTGAACCGCACAATTTCTTCGACGACCAACTTCGTCGATTCCTCCAGCTCCTCGACGTGTTGGTTCAATGCCTCACGTATACTTTCCGACGCGTAGAATCCCGAGGAACTCGCCGGGCTCGCCGCTTTCTTCACGGCAAACAGAAGATCGAGATCGTTGTGTACGGCTTGTCGCGTCGCCCGCGATTTGATCAGGTTCGCCTCGTCGGTGGACGCCTGCACGCTGATGATGACGATATCCTTGAGACGACAGTTCATCGCGTTGCGAACGGTCCTGACAAAGCCCTTGCGATGACTCAGCATGAAATCTTCCGGGCTGACCTCCCGAAATCGCACGATAACCGCGCTCTCGAGCATCTTGTCCGTCACCAGATCGACGTTCACTTTCACGATGGAGTATGAGTGAAATTTGCCATCCGTCACGCTGATATTTATTCTATACTCGCCTACGTCGAGTCTGGGTTGAGCCAGCAATGTGCCATCAGTCTTGTCGATTTGGAAGAGGTCGCTATTCAATATCGGCGAGGATGGTACCAGGCTGAAGAGAAGTGTGTCGTATTGATCCTGATCAGTCGCATGAACCTTTCCAATGATGCCGCCTGGATACTCGTCCATGTATGAATTGATTATCACCTCGAGAGGTGTTATCACCGGCGGATACTGTGACTCCTCAATCACCTTGATCACCACCCATGCGTCCGAGTACAACGTCGGGCTGCCGTTGTCGAACACTCGCACGTGCAATGTGTATTTATCCTTCACCCTGCTGTTAAATTTCGTCGCCGTTCGCAAGGTACCGTCCTGTTCGAGTCGAAAGGCGTCACCCTCGTTGCCGGAACGAAAATCAAAGGTGTAAGGTTCCGCGTTTGGCTCAATGTCGGCATCGGTCACTTCGAATTGCAGAACCGCGTAACCGAGCGGCTTGTCTTCTTGCACAACGGCTGTATAATTCGGCAACGAGAACAACGGCGGATTATCGTTAGCGTCCATAATCTCGATGTTCATCATCACGAAGCTCGAGAGCACCGGTATACCGTTATCACGTGCGTGAACCTCCAACACGAAATTCGCAATCTAAAAAAAGGAAAGATAAAATACGTATTAAAGCAACGTTCGTATTTTGTATACTGAAGACTTTTGAAGACCGAATTACCTCTTCTCGGTCCAACGGCGCGGCGACGGTTATCTGTCCCGTTTTCCGGTCAATGAAGAACTGTTTCTGCCTATCGCCCCGTTCGACGTAATACGACACATTGCCGTTCTCCTCGCTGTCCAGGTCATTCGCGTACACCTGAAACATCGATAAAGTAATAGCGGATAAATGGCAATTACGCGATTATATCGCGATAGTCCACGTGATGGGTCAGTGAAGAAACTTACCTGTGTAACTCTCTCCCCGATCTTCGCATCTTCCCTCACGAAAGCTCTGTACGAAACCTCGCTAAAGATCGGTGCGTTGTCATTGCTATCGGTAACGGTGATGTTGACCGTAGCGTGATTGCTGAGCGGTGGGATGCCGCCGTCGACGGCTTGGATAGTGAGAAAATAATCCCGCGCCCGCTCGTAATCCAGTTGCTCCGCGATCGTCACCACGCCCGTCTTGGCGTCTATCTGGAATTTCTTATGCTCGTTGCCACCGACGATCGAGTAATATATGTCAGCGTTTACCCCCGTGTCCTTGGAAGTCGCGAGCACTCGAGCCACTTCGGTACCGACCGCGTATATTTCAGGCACTTTCGCAAAATAGAGTTTCGAAGCGAATTCCGGCGGATTGTCGTTGATATCTTGCACGTTGACGATCAGCGATGCGACTCCTATCAGCTGCGGTGTGCCCTGATCGAGCGCTTGAACAGTTACGTTGTACATCGCTCGCGTTTCTCGGTCCAGCGGCTTGGCCAGTGTGACTATTCCGCTGTCTGCCGCAATGAGAAAGTGACCATCCGCTGAATCAATAAATTCGTATCTGATCTTCCGATTGATGCCGATGTCGTCGTCGGTGGCGTGCACCTTTGTCACCAAAGTGCCGACTTCCACATCCTCGGGCAAAGTGCTACTGTACGTTTGCATCGTAAATTTCGGCGCGTTGTCGTTCAGATCGGATATGAGTATCTCCAATTGTGATGAACACTCCCATATCGGCTTGTCGCGGTCCTGCACGTGCGCCGTCAGGGAATATCTAGCTTGGGTCTCCCGATCAAGCTGCCCAACGGTCTTCAACACTCCTGTCTCTTTGTCCAACGAGAACTTATCGTTATTGTCACCGGTCAGGTAGAATCGTAACTTTGCGTTCGGTTCGTCGTCGTAATCGGTGGCCAGGACGGTGAGGACATAGGCACCAGGATGCGAACCCTCGGACAGCACTTCCCTGTAACGGTATCGCAGACAATATGGCGGATTGTCGTTAACGTCCAGGACTTGCACGGTCACCCTCGTTTCGAACACGTATTTCCCATCGGTGCCAACGATCGCGAGCTCGTAGCGATCGATGGTTTCCCTGTCCAAGGATTTCGCGACGTACACTTCACCGGTGGACCTGATTTGGAACTGTGATCTGGGATCGCCAGACGTTATGTAGAACTCTATAGGCGTGTTCAGGTCCGAGTCTTTGTCGACGGTGACAAGTCTCACCACCACCGTTCCCGGTAGAGCATCCTCGTTCACCGTCGCCTCGTAACGATCGTCGACGAATGCAGGTGCGTTGTCGTTGTAATCTCTCAGTTTGACGTGCACCGATGTCCTGGCGAAGTGCTTCGGATTCCCGTTATCAGTGGCAACCACCTGATGAAAGAAGATCGTTATGTGTGATAACTTGACGCATTATTTAAGAGATGGATATATCTTTTGTAAATTGAAAATTACCTGAAATTTATATTCCGGCTGCTTCTCCTTGTCGAGCTGCACCAACGTTGATATCCAACCGGTATAAGCGTCCACCGTGAAGACGTTCGCCAATTCTCCTATGTCGGATCCGAAGGAGTAACGCACCTCGCCGTTGCTGCCGAGATCCTTGTCGTGTGCGATGACTTTCAATATAAACGTCCCCTCCTCGATGTTCTCCGCCAGATTGATCGCGTACGGATTGCTCTCGAATTTCGGTGCGTGATCGTTCTCGTCCAGCACCTGAAGAGAGATCTCAGCGAGTGCCGTGAGTGGCGGACTGGAATCTGTCTCGGCGAGAACGCCGATCAGGTGACTGTCCTTCAGATCTCGATCCAGTGGTCTCGCTAGAGTGACCTGACCGTGAGAATCGATCGTAAAGAGCGGATTGTCCTCGTCGCCCGATATTATACGGTACGTTACGGTGCTGTTGGTGACAGTTTTGAGTTTCGTTATCGGTGTGCCAACCGAGGAGTCCTCCCTGATGAAAAACTTGTCCTCTTTCCGCTCAAACAGAGGAGGAACATCGTGAGGACCCATTATGTAGATGCTGAGCGGGACGTCAGCGTGATGCGTGGTTGTGCCTTTATCTTCCGCGCGGATAAAGAGTTCGAACAATTGATTTTCTGAAATAATCAATATTTTTCATAATATTAGTGAAATTGTCGAGATATCATTTTATGCATTTTGCCTACAACGAAAAATCAAAGAAATATTTTTTCATCTCTTACCCCACGGTACGGCACTCTTCTGCAGATAGAGAGACCCCGTGTCGGGATTTATGCCAAACAGTGACCTGGCCGGCGAGGTCTGCAGCTCGTAAATGGAGTAGATGATCTTGGCCGCCTCGTCTTCGTCCACGTCTTGCGCCTTTACTTTTAAGAACGGCGTGTTCAGCGACAGATTACCTTGAATAGTAGCCTTGTACTCTCCCAGAAGGAACTCAGGCGCATTATCATTCTCGTCGCCCACTCTGACGCGCACCATCACGAATCCAGATCTGCCGCCACCATCGGTCGCCATCACTGGTATTTCGTAGCGCTTCTGCGCTTCCCGGTCAAGCTTCTTGCGCGTCGTGATCTCGCCGGTAAGCTTATTTATGTCGAACATCTCCTTCATCATCTCCGACATAATCGTGTACGTTACCGTACCGTACTCGCCAAAGTCCTCGTCCACGGCCAGTACGCTAGTGACTAGTCGGCCGGGCAGTTGATTCTCTAGGACGGTCACCTCTACCACCGGGTTCGGGAATTTCGGATTGTGTCTATTCGCCGGCAGAATCTCGATTTTAACACGGGCGAAGCTGGTGTAAACGCCATCGGTCACCGAGACGTTCAGCATACTGAGCTTTTGCTCGCCGAAGTTCTGCATGTTGATCAGCGAGATGATACCAGTTGACTGATCGATATTGTACGTTTGTTGCTCATTCCCACCCACGATGGTGTACGTCAACTTCTCATCAACGTAATCGGGATCGCTCGCTGACACCACCGTCACAAATTGGCCGCGCTCTGCGTGCTCCGACAGCGAGCACGTGTACGAAGGCTGCTCGAATTTCGGCGGATTGTCGTTCATGTCGATTACGCTCACCCAAACATGCGCCGTGCTCGATAAGCTGGGCACGCCGCGATCCATGGCGATTACCGTGAAGTGATGGGACTCGTGCGTCTCGTGGTCCAAGGACCGCTTCAGGAATATCACGCCCTCGTCGGGATCGATGTGAAAGAGTTCCGTGCTGTTCTCCGTGTCATTCTGAATGGAGTAACGGACCTGTTGATTTATGCCTGCAGAAAGACAAAATACAGAATGTAGATTAGGAGATACGAGTTACGTAAAGCTTCATCTATCATTCATATGTTTGATCCAGAGGAGATCGGATCATTCAATGAACATTCAATGTTTTAATTTGAGATTAAGTATACTCCACCTGTGTCGTTGTCCCTCGAGCTTACTCGCAAGACGGAGGTACCGAACGGCGCTGCTTCCGACACAGAGATGTTGTAGGAATCTTGCGTAAATTCGGGCGGACAGTCGTTCACATCCAACACGAGGATGCTGACGAGCACCTCCGCGTAGACGCCCGACACACTGTCGGTGGCGCGTACGGTGAGCTCGTACTGCTTCTTCTGTTCGTAATCCAGCTCATCCACCACATAGATCACACCTGATTTATACGAAGAAAAGATTGTAGACCCAAAGCGATATGCGCAGCGAAGTGTCTACGTATCCGTTGGAAGAGTGCCTTTGTATTTTCCTCTAAGAGTGACGTGGCAAAAGCGTGAGTGAGTCAGAAATTAATAATCTGCAATGATCTGTGATCGGCATTTGAATTTTCGTCTCATCATGACAGTCTTGCAATCGATTGAGATTCGCGGAATGATTGCGGTGTTGCGTTAGCTCATCGCGTGATAAGACATCCGTGCGCGCAACTGATTCAACGGATTCGTAGATGTTAGGAGACATTATAATGAATGCATTCGGCAATCAAGTCTATATAAAATGTTGTGATCCAATAAATGATTTGCGAATGTTATTATCACATGTCCGCACCTTCCGAAAAATCAATGCTAAACGGTTCGACGTTGCCGTGAGTGGCTACCATTAAATTAATTCTCAAATTGCAACAATCTGAGGGAGAAGAAACGGATATTGGTGGTCTGCATGCCTCACTCACGTAAGATGCGGACACGTAGTGTGGCGGCAGATTGAAGCTATTAAAGTCTCGTGAAGAAAATGCAAAAGGGACTGGACTGTTTATATTCAGGCGAAAATGCTTACGATGTGCCTAGTACAGTCTCGGATCGTGAGGACGATAGTGCGTGTAAGCGGCTATTGTGCTCCAAGCTCCGATTCTCGCGTGGCTTCATCGTGATTACGATTTAACGAGGTTCGTCCAGATCGCGGTCGCAACGAAAAAACCGGGAGCGAAATTAATTTTGTTGAAATGGTGTACACACGAGCGACCGACCGGGCCGGTCGGGGGCGGATTACAGAAGATGGGAGGAGATTCTCCAAAGCAGATATTACGGTCTTTTTAAATTAGAAAAACTCATCTTTGTGTGCGTTAGTACATCCTGCAAGAGCATGCAATAAGCTCGTGCTGTAAGCTACCGATCACAGCTCGAAGCGTGCGTTATTACTTTTATCGTAACGTGTTTTATCACGACTAATAATCCAAGTGTTACGGATAATTAAATTAATGAAGAATCGATTAGACAGATTAGATCAATGAAGAATAAAATTCTTTTTCAATTTTGGAAGCATTAGAGAAATGCGGTTGTAAAAATGTCAATGTAAGTTGAAGGATGATTCAGTGCACCTTATGCGAATTTGATCAAGATGACCGATGCATTGGTACCGATCGTTTAATGATCATGTTAATGCCGATGATATTACTCGTATCTAATTTGATATAAATGAGAGATCAATGAGAGTCCAACTTAGTAACGACGGATAGATATATGTTGCGTATATATTAAGAGGAAATAGAGGCAGTGTGCTGTACGTTTCAGCTTGTTGTTATGGTAATTGCACAAGATAATTGAATAATTTGCATCGCTCAAAATGTTAATTGGAAATGCAATCAAGCGTTGCAGGGATTGCGATAAGCATATACATATTTCAAACTATTAATTACATTCTCACGTAAAAAAGAATGGAAGTTTTTGACGTGGCGCGTATAGGGTCATAGTAAGCGATCGCAAATGATTTTAAATGCAAATCCAATAATAACTGATTTTTTTTCCCCGAGAGTATCGGCAAGGTATCTCCGCATTCTGGTATTTCGTAAATTATGCAGGATGCTTACGAATTAAGAGCAAGCAAGGAATTCAAATCTGGAAGTTCCGGAACGCCGCGTTCGACGTTAACAAGTCGGAACACAAGCCGCACGCCGTTCAGTTATTGAATTACCGATTTGTCCAAATTCAATTTCGTTGCTCGCGCGCATTGTTTCAATCTGTTCAAACCCAATTGCAGCGATTCGCTTAGGATATTACGTCGTGCATGAACACAGAGCGATGTGCAACATACAGCACAGCACAGACACAGCACAGACCGATAGAACTAGAATTTTATTTTTATACTCACAAGGACCATTGTTACTGTCGGGGGCTGCGAAACAGGGAGATACAACAAAACTTTAATCTCTAGTTTCCAGACAAGCAATTATAAGAAATACATATGGAACGATATCATGATCCACGATTCAACGGTCTACCACGAAAAAGAAAAATAAACGTGGACAGCCACTAAAGAGTATACATTTAACAAGAAAATGTACTTGCTAGAAAGCCAAGAGTAATAAAACCCAAAACAATATATGTATAATGAGATAAAATCTAAAATCAGCGTTAAATTACTTCAATTATTCGGTAGGTAAATGTTTACCTTTTAGCGTTTCATAATTGAAATTGTAAACGGTTTAATATATATCGTATGTCTTTCTCGACTTCCTCATTTTCCCAAACTTCACCAATACCGTTATGCGATTAAAACTTAGTAACCAGCTACCATAATGCAGCAAAACTGATAAGTTTACTAAGTATGTATACCCAAACTTGTGATATGTCACAAGAGACCCTTGCAATAATTTGAATAGAGAGTATACGAATTCCATAGCCAAGTTGCGAAATAAAAATCGAGAATACGTTTCACCCGCGTCCGAATATCTCCGACGTAATATTCATTTTAACGTTATTAATTCTACGTATTTTTAATTAAACAAAATTCAGATATCGTAATCAGAACGTAGTTGCCATTCCGCGCGCGCGCGCGCGTACGTATGATTTTCCTGACCAACAAAATTGTGAAATAAATCTGGTTCACGATATTTTTTCACCGTGATGATAAAAAACCAACAGAAATAACACATTGTCAATTCTTGTATACGTTTCTACTATTTTTCACTGTACCATACTCTCTCTATGCTGACGACGAATTTTCACATGTAACGATTCTCTTACACAAGGTTCACGTTCACGTCGTTTGGTCAACGCATGCCAAGGGGATTTATATTTGCGGCGTATTTCACTCACCGGTGTTGAAGTCCAGGGCAAACTCCTCAAAATCATTGCCCTTAGTAATGCTGTATATGAGTTTGCGATTCAGCGGTGACTCAGCTTGAATGGACAACGCCAGAGGTGAATGCACTTCTATATTCTCCAGCACGCTATCCGTGTAGAATTGCTTGTCAAATACTGGCATCGAGCGATCTATCACCTTCACGTTGACTGGCACCTCAATGGAGCACGGCGTTATTCCTGCAATCATATTTAGAGGCTCATTTAAAACGGGATCGGCGCGGCGCGGCGCGGCGGATCGGGCGAATTATTGACTTTGCATTCAACAAACTCACCGCCGTCGTACGCAGCAATCGTAAGCTGATACTCGCGATTGTGTCCCTCGAGATTTTGCTTCAACGATATCTCGCCCGTTTTCCGGCACACCTTGAACAGCTCGCCGTGACCCTTCTTTAGCTCGTACCTCACCTCGCCATTGTCACCGCTGTCCATGTCTACCGCGTGAACCTGAACGACAAGAGTGAGACATTTGATGATCCATATACGGCAAGGTAGAGGCCGACTCGGAAGATGTACGAGATGTACATATGTAAGAAGAGACGTATTCCCAATTGATCATCGTACCTTCGTAATGACATCACCCTTGTGCGCATCGACCGACACGACCGCGTAGTAAGGCAGATTAACGAACATCGGACAATTGTCGTTGATGTCGAGTATGGTGACGTTCACTATGACATGAGCTACTCGAGGTTTCAGCCGTTCCGGCGGGTGACTCTTGGCCTCGACGATCAACTCGTAGTGATCGCAGGCCTCGCGGTCGAATCGTATGCCGGTGGTCCTGATTGCGCCGGAAGTTGGTCCGATCACGAACATGTCGGTCGGATTGAGGATGCTGAAGGCGATGTGTTCGTTCAGTGAACTACCCAGTACGTTCACCACCACTACGGTCGTGATTTTTGTCGAGTTCTCCAAGATGGCACCCTCGTACACGCTCTTCTGGAAGATCAGCCCAGAATTCTCCGACTTCTCTACCGTCACGCTCACCTGCGCCACGCTCGAGTACTTGCCATCCGACACCCGCACGTGAAGGAGATAGTTCTTCTTCATGCGCTCCGGATTGCGTACTGTGACGACACCGTTCTGGGCATCTATGTCGAACGTGTGAGCCTTATTCCCGTCAATGATGTCGTATCTAGAATGAAAAATATAATCTGTAAAATAAATCGCGCGTGGCGAGAAAGAGATCAAGCGCTTTAATATCAAATTAATATTTAATGGACTAAAAATAAATAATGCTTCAACGCGCACCTCAACGCCGCTCCCTCGGAGCTGTCAGGATCTACGGCAGTCATGCGGATGACAGCCACGTTCTTGTACGTCGGCAGCAGGAGCGTGACATTGTAATCGGTCTTGGAGAACTTGGGCGGGCAATCGTTGACATCCGTCACGACGATCATCACGCGGGCAGTGGTCTCGGACGAGAGTTTTGGCTTGCCGAGATCCGAGACCTTCACGTGAAACGAGAACATCGGCACGGTCTCGTGATCGAGCACCATTACCGTGCGGATCGCGCCAGTGCTGGAATCTATGTGGAAGTATTTGCGTGGCAGATCCTCGACGATGTCGTAGTTGAGCAGCGCGTTCAGTTCCGAGTCCGCGTCTTCGGCTTTGATCACGAGCGGCGCGCTCGTGTTGGTCAGAACGAGGGAACCTATGCTGGCGCCTTCGCTGATTTCGCCGCTATAGACCGCCTGGAGGAAGCGTGGAGCGTTGTCGTTCCTATCAAGCACGTGGACGATAACGTTGCAGGTGGCGGACGCACCTGCCATGTTCATCGCCGACACCGTCAGATTGTAGAACTTGGTCTTCTCGTAGTCGAGCTGATTCTTGACAACGATCACGCCGGTGCTCGGGTTCACGAGGAACGTGTCGTCACGATTGCCGTGCACGATGTCAAACTGCAACGACGAAGTGCTTCTCGCCTCCACGTGTTTCACGTATGTTCCCAGCTGTTGGTTCTCGTAGATCTCCGCGGACAGTTCCTTCTGAATAAAACGCGGCGGTGCGTTGTCGGCCATCGTCACCATCACGTGTACCGGCACTGTGTTCGCTAGCGCGGGCGAGCCGTGATCAGTCGCTTTCACTAGTAGGATGTACTCCGACGAGACACCGAGGTCGAGTTCGCGTGCCACGCGGATATATCCCAGATCAGGGTCCACCGTGAACACGTTGCCGACATTGCCGGACGTGATCGAGTAGGTGATCCGTGCGTTCTCTCCGCGATCGCGATCGATCGCGCACACCTGCACTACCGCCGTGTCGACCGGCGAGGTCTCGTACACCTTGCCCTGGATGATCTCGCTGATGAACTCGGGCGCGTGGTCATTGTGGTCGTGCACGGTGACGATCACTCGGGCGTAGTTTCGCTTGGCCGGCGTACCTTGGTCCTTTACCATCACCGTCAGTACATGTTCCTCAATGGTCTCACGGTCGAGCGGCTCGTTCAGCGTGATCGTGCCCAGCACCGAATCCACGTGGAAGATTTCGAGGGAGGCCTGGGTTTGCGCCGCGTGCAGACTGTAGAAGACCTTTTTGTCCTCGTCCTCGTCGGTCGCGTGCAGTTGCAGTATTTTTTCACCCTTTTCGACATTCTCTGAGATGTCAACGTGGTACGTGGCTTCAGTGAATTCTGGCCGGTGATCGTTGATGTCGATCACGGTAACGAACAGCTGCGTTAGTATCGTGTGCACGCCGTCAGTAACGCCAATTGTGAGATTGTAGAAGTTCTGGGTTTCCCAGTCGAGCTTTTTCGCGAGTAAGACGTTGCCATTGTCGCGACCAATGAAGAATTCATCGCGCTTGTCGCCGTCTAAAACGTGCCAACGGGATATTTAATTTCGTATTTTTATACGTCTGACTGTAGTTACGCTCAATTTCTTCATATCGTTAATACGCGCGATTAAAAGAAAAAATAGAATCTTTTAGTAATTGACAAATACATTTTTTATTCAAATGTGAAGAAACATCTGTGCGCGTAATTTTCCATATGAACAAAGAGTCAAGCCACGGTATATTTATCCTTTTACGAGAATGATAAAGAACCTTACATGTAGAACCTTGCGTTAAAAGCATGTGTCTGTTCTCACCTAAAATATCATACCACAGAGAATCGCCGTCTTTGTCGCTGGCCTGCACGAGGGCAACCAAAAAGCCCGCCTCGTCGCTCTCCGTGACTTCCACACTTTGATTATTTGTCTTGAACACCGGCGGGTTCTCCGATTCCTTCGGTGCTTCCACAACTTGAACGGAAACTCGAGTTTGATGACTACGTGGGGGTTCTCCATGATCGGTCGCTCGTATCTGCAGGATATATCGTGGAAGCAAAGACTCAAATCGAGTTTAAGAATTCGAATCGTAAGAATAAGTGGCAGGAATAAATGCCGCATCCATATCGTAAAGTCCAAGTTTAACCGAATGTCGTTTAATTTAATTTAATTCTTCTAATTGATTTAATTTAATTCAATGCAACGAGATTCTTCGATTTACGTAAATGTACAAAGTGATGTTTCTTTAAAGAAGGGAAACGAGATATCGATTTGCATGTTACTTACCATCATTTCATATTCTTGACCCGCCTCGAATCCACGCTGCGAATACACCATCCCCGTAGAAGGATGAATTTTAAACTTGCCCTTTCCGCGGCCACCCTTGATGCTATACTGGATTTTTCCATTGTCACCGATATCTTGGTCGTACGCGAGAACCTAACGCAAATTTCGCCAATTATTTCTCATTAAGATCATGTTATATAATAAACCCATCGTCAATGGCGCAAATTCACATGACATAAAAGAATTGACATCATGGACGATGAGATGTCAGCTATCGCTTAATATAATAATTTCTACCCAAAGATCACAAAGATGATTCTTGCTGATGAAAGTAACTTTTTCGACAACTCTTCAAAGTGCCCCTCCTTAAAAATAAAATTTCGCTGCAATTGTCTAAACGAAAAATGCATACTTGTGCTCGCAGCCTGTGCAATCACGTTGCCCTTGCAGCATCGCGAGACAATGAGCCCTCGAAGCACATTTGCATTCGCACAGCCCGCATGCGTTACATCGAGAGAAAAAGGAGACGAGATCATCGCGATATAAACAAAATGCAGCAGCTCTTCCGGCCTATCGACCATCAGCTACAAGCGTGTTAACGATCGCGATCGCTACGATAGATATGTACCGAGAGGGTGGCAGTCGAGCGAAACAGGAACGGTTGCAATTGCATAAAGAAGCTCTGTCCCCGTAGGTGTAGCTTTTGCGATCTTGCGATTCGCTCAAACGAGGCGACAAGAACAAAGATCGGGCGATAAAAATATGCTGGTCCTACAGTGCAATCAGCTTTCAGCTGCTTTGCAGCTGTCTCTCTCGGTCATTTTTTTCCGTAAGAGAGAATTTTCGAAATCGCCTCATCCGTTAGCCGCACCAATGTCGACGGACTTCCTTATGCTTGCGTGTGCAGTTTCCGGAAAAGAGTCGCGTAGAGGAACAAGGCAACGCGACAAGTTTAATTAATTGCTTGTCCGATTGTGTCTGATGAGAAGCGGGTATTTTCACTTAATTTCACATGCACTCTTGCATGCACGCAATCGAGATTACGTTGCCCGTGATTTCGGATTAGCGTACGTTCGGTATTTTTTCTATACATTCTTCCGACGAGCAGGATCGTGAAAACAAGCACTTGATGATCGCGATATCGGTGAATGTCGAATACGCGGGAAATGAGCGCGCGCGTGGGCTTCTCTCGCGACTGCCAAGTAATAATGAACGCAAACGAGGTCCGAGGTCCCGGGATCCCGCACAAGATTTCGAAGAGAATCCGATATCCTTGATACTCGCATCAAGATCCTGGTGCAATCATTAGCGGCGATAAGATAACGGAACATTCTCAGGCGACAGCCTCGCGCGCGATAAGGCGGCATTCAGGAGCACAATACACATAGCGAGCACAAGAGAGACACGGGTTATCAGATAAAGAGAGAAAAAAAGAAAGAGGAAGATAAAAAGGGCTGACAGAGAAGTACAAGGGTGGAAGCGGAAAAGGGCGCAGCCAAGAACCTTAAAGATGATATATGTACACGTGATACGTACATGACGAAGGTTGTGCGCAAGATAGACTAAAACATTCAATTAATTCTTGAATGGTCGCGTGAAGAACCCGAAATCTTTTCGCGATGCACAGGATAAAATTGCTATTCGCTTGCTGTGATTAGTCAAGCTTGTTAAATACGTTACATAATCGAATACTTCAGTTGTGCACACGACCAATCAAGTTGCGGATTAACACTAGAATACTCTGTGAATCACGATATCTTTAGGTTTCTTTCCTTTTTCTTTCCTTTAGAGATCGGTAATATTCTAAACTCGAGATATCTTACGGATTTTATTGATCGGTTCTCCAAGCATTCTAGTGCCAAGCATTGTGCACGTAGCTCTTCTATTGACGGGAGATGTATCGCGAGAATAAAGAAAGAGCATGTATGAACAATATGTTAGGAACGTACAAAAGCGTATATTCATAAGTCAACGCAAACAACCAGCGCAAATCATATTACATAATCCGGCCACGCGCATAATTAAATACATGTGTGTGTATGTGTGTACCATATCATAGATAGAACATAAGAGCTACGCTCGCGCTAAAAGCGCGTGCCACGGCTTTTACGTGCCAAGGTATGTGCCTTACCCTGAAGATACGATCTCCTGATAGGGTGTCGGGGCTAAATGTCTCCCAAGTCCCGTTCTCTAGTAACGTATCGATCGAAAGGTCGAACTCCCGCGAGCGGTTCCTCAATTTCTGTCGAGAACCAGAGAGGACAGCTTTTAGCCTCAGGACTGTTTCCATCGGCGTGCGTTTAATTTTCTATTTTTTTTTATTTTCTTTTTCACCCGCCTACTCGCTCGCCGACTCTCTGCTGCAACGTGTTCGTGTGCCGTCGATCGTTTATCCTCGTTTGTCTCCTTCTGGACGCGACGGCGACGTCGCCTCCGGAAAGAACTTAAAGCCGATTCCAAGTTTCACGGTGATAAAGTCGCGTGGAACTTCGGGGTGCCTTACCCTCCTCCCCGTATTCGAACAGGCAGGCCTGACACTTTTGCATAATTACTGCCGCACGTTGCCTCGCATTACGTATTACACCCGGTGCCATAGATAATGATTACAAAGCCGTGGAGACGCACGTAGAGATTAGATTAATATTTTTTTAGGTCTCTTTTTTTTGTTTAAACAAGGTTGGCGGATATCGTTTCGCGATGCAAAGTTAATACCCTTGTTCCGAAAAATTCGTTTCTCAGTCCTGCATTTTTCAGAAGCGGCGCTGTAACGCGGAGCGTTTTATTCGCGTTTTTTTCTTTTTACCTCGTAACATGACGTGGATTAAGCACATTCTGGACGCACGTGGTACGATTCAGTCGAGAACAAACAACGTGAACACTCGTGTGTTATGTACATGTGTAACATTGCACAGGATTCAACTGATGTAACTGTATAATAAAAATTAGCGAAGTTCATGCATTAAGTATCTATTAGGTTGGCAAATAAGTTCGTTCGGTTTTTGCTTCGGTGCAACTTCTTTCCAATTCACTCTTGTTTTTCTCGACACTATTGCACAACTTCAGAGTGCATTTGAAAGTACATGTTTCACATAACCTTTCTGTAAATTTTGGTTTGACTAACATCAATATTGTGTGTGCTGCGTAGCTGTAAAAATGGAAGTAAATAACGTGCATTATCGTCATATTTTGCTCTATTATTTCAAGAAGAGCAAACGAGCTGCAAAGGCTCATAAAAAGATATGCCGTGTTTATGGAGATGATGCCTTAACAGAACGCGTATGTCAAAAGTGGTTCGCCAAATTCCGTTCTGGAGATTTTGACGTCAATGATGCGCCTCGCTCCGGTCGCCCGATCGAGATTGATTCAAGTAATGTCAAAGCTATCATCGATAAAAATCCATCCCAATCGGTGCGAGAGATTGCTACAGCACTTAATATATCTCATATAAGCGTAGAAAACAATTTGCGCCAACTGGAATACGTTTCTCGGCTCAATGTGTGGGTGCCGCATGAATTAACCGAGGCCAACTTGGCCACTCGCATATCCATCTGCGATTTGCTGCGGAAACGTCAAGAAAACGATCCATTTTTGAAGCGGTTAATGACAGGAGATGAAAAATGGGTCGTCTATGAGAATGTAACGCGGAAAAGACCATGGGGACACAGCAGCGAGCCACCACAAACAACCTCGAAGGCAGGATTGCATCCGAAGAAGATCATGCTCTCCGTATGGTGGGATTTCAAAGGTGTCATTTACTACGAGCTGTTACCGTCAAGCAAAACGATTGATTCAACCACATACTGCTCGCAGTTAACAAAATTGGACCAAGCACTCCGCAAAAAACGTCCAGAATTGATAAATCGAAAAGGTGTTGTCTTCCACCACAATAACGCCAGACCTCACACATCATTGACAACTCGGAACAAATTACTCAGTCTTGGCTGGGATGTTTTGCCTCATCCTGCGTATTCACCGGACCTGGCCCCTTCCGATTATCATTTATTCCGGTCGTTGCAGAACTCTTTGAACGGAAAAATCTTCAAGGATGAAGAGAACGTCAAAAGACACCTGGATTGGTTTTTCGCCGATAAGCCTCAGATGTTTTACGAACGCGGCATAATGAAGTTGGTGAAAAGATGGCAAGAAGTCATCAATAAAAATGGTCAATATATAATTGATTAAAATTTATTTTGTGTATAAAAAAAATTGTATTTTATTCCACCTTAAAAAACCGAACCAACTTATTTGCCAACCCAATACATCAGCTGGAACATAAATAAATTTTACATTTTCGATTGTTCTTTTGTAATAATTATCAAACCGCAGAATCCTCACTGCTATGCTGCTACACCGTGCGGCGCAACTTCACGGTTGCACCTGATTGTAGATATATCGTATTTGAGTATTGATCTCCCGCGAATCAAAGTCGTAAATTCTCTCGTCTTCAATTAAGTCCGCAACATTTTAACGACACCTCGCCAATTTAATTTGCGTCGGTCGACCTCCGAATCGATGCTCGTGTGCTATTTGTGAAGGTTCACTTCTGTATTCACAAAAAGTTTACGAGAGAGGAAAACAAAGAAAGAGACCAAGAAAGACTTAGAGAGAGATTATATATATATATATATATATATATATTATATATATATATATATATATTATATATATATATATATATTATATATATATATATATTATATATATATATATCTATTATATATATATATATATTATATATATATATATCTATTATATATATATATATATAATAGAGAGAGAGAGAGAGAGAGAGAGATGAGATGATGACTGGAGCTGGGAATCATCAACTAAATCTCTATCCTTTCTATGAGTCGATATCCGGTGACTTTGATCATATCGAGAAGAAAAGGCTCTGATGGAAGTACGACACGAAAAGCTATGGAGGAGAAAGAGGAGGAGTTGCAAGCAGTGTATCGGTGTAATGTATCGAGTTGTTTTTTACAGATTTTCCGACAGCATGGCGCGAGATAACGCGAAGTCGTCGTCGTCGTCGTCGTCGTCATCTCGACAGATGAGACGTGAATAGAATTTCGCGTTTATGCTCACGCACAGACCATTCATCATTGCGGATCCGACGATTCCGTATCTGCGGATAATGCGGTATATACAACGACAGCGTTACAGCGGGACACACGAGATGGGCTGACGCTTTTTATGCGGGGACTACACAACAACGGGGAGAAAGCGTGCGGGGGTCGCACACGGGGAATAAATTCGGGTTGTGCCGCTCGCGACCCGCTTTGTTCTCACCCGGGTCCATTCATCTCGGCGTGAAAAAAGTATTTACAAGAAACTGGATAAATGGTAAAAGATCATAAGATCGCGTAGAGAACTCGAGAGACACAGAGATTCATGTACCTGGAAGAGAGTCTTGTCGGTCGCCGGCGATGCCGGAATCTGGACCGTGTAGAACTTTTGCTCAAACACAGGCCCATGATCGTTAACGTCTGCTACCTCGATGACGACCCTCGTTGTCGACGATAAAGGAGGCCTGCCGTCGTCCCTCACTGTCACCTGAAAGCATAAAATTACCAATTATGAAACCAAGCGTGAAACAACGTAACACATGCCAAGTATAACCGTTAAGTGATATCGTAAAGCGATTACTCAACAAGGATACACAACATGATACAAAATCATCTTAACGATCTTAAGGTTTGCTTAATAAATATTTAAAAAATAAGCCCTGAAGATATATGAATAAAACAAATATTAATATTATTATAAATTTAAAATAATATATAAATACGGATAAATTTCAAAAATGTCAAACAATAAAATTTCCTGACAAATTACGTAAAACTACTGGTGTCGTTATATTTAATTTATCATGTTATTCTTGCACGACATAAAATCATAATTTCAATAGTATGAGAAAAAATATAAATATAAATATGAAAATTTGATTATAAAGTATTAATAAATACTGCTGTAAGAGCGCTGTGTATTATTGAAACGAATTCGATAATATTCCGAATGTTGCAAGCCGGTGCAACAGTAATTTCAGCAAATAAACGAGTTAATGCGGATTCTGATTAATTCATGGTTAAATTAACACAGATGCCGAGCCATCAACAAATCAAATCATCGTATGCATCAACGTATCACTGACTCGATTTATTAGTATCTCTGTAATGAAGGTAGAGCGATCAGCTTTATCACCGCGAATTTCAATCTCTCATCGAGGCATTCATTAATATACAAAATTCGCTCTCGTTTTCTCTCATTCCGCGTGTCACGGTAGGTACTCGTGAATTCAAATTCCACAGCCATGACGAAGATACACGTTGCACGATATGCGAATTAATATTACTATTCGTTCGATCGTTCAGAGACATGCAAAATGTTGGCACGGAAATGCAAAACCGTTTCCCGTTTGATTGCGACAACGCGAGCAAAGAATGGTTTGCATTTTCCTGCCAATATTTTGCATCTCCCTGAACCATCAATCAAACAAATAGTGATATTAATTTTCAATTCCATCGCGTGATTTCAATTCGTATCGCGTACCGCCTTGCTTCCTAATTTTGCCTTTCATGCGTTCCAAATTCTGAACTACCAGCTTTTTGTTCCCGTTTTGTAAGGGGCTGACTACATAGGGGTAAGCACATTAGCCAGAAGTCCGGGAGTAGCGATATTCTCGCGTAATGTGATATCTTTCTAGATTTTCCACCGGTACGAGTGGAGTTTTCGTGTGGCCGCCGCACCCCTTTTTCCCGCTTACTACGGTCGTTGTCTTATCTTGCACGTTTCTACCTTCGTTCTCGTTGTCCGACGAAATCCGGGACTTTCATGCGCGAATATCGCACGTACGATCTGTGCAGCCGACGTTGCTGACCAGAAGAGGAGATGGAGGAGGAGGCGCAAGAGGAAAAGGAGCTTAGGGTCGTAAAGTCGAGTGTCCCCGCATCCGAGATGACGTCGCAAATCCGAGATCCCTGGGTCTCATACCTGCATCGTCGCTGGGAGACCACGCGGACGGAGGGATTGAAATCCATACAATCTCAGTTACAGCGAATTGCGACGTCACGGAGACACTACGATCCGAAAATGATCCGCACAAGCGCATTTTCGTGTGTGCGACGAACGCCGAAACGTGTGCGTTGCCGGGTCGCGGGTTTCCAGGCCAGGCAAACAGATTTATAATTAACCATCGTGAATAAGCCAGGCGAGAATACCAGGAACATTTGCACGTAATTTTGGTCCCGTGTGTTAATCGGTCTCTTCGTCGAATCGAGTCGCATCTGGCGACATCGTCTCGACCGCATTCTTCGTGTCCGATTTATTTTTATTTATTTCTATTTTGCCAGGCATCTATAAATCTCGAATACGTTTGCTCCCGTTCTGCTTCGTTTCGTAAGGACATTGTCTCTCGCGTTACCACGTGTATCACGCGGCTCCATGCGGCTCTACGCGGCTCCACGTTCTATAGATAGATCGGTTTTCCCTTCGGTGCGGTCCTTCGAACACCCACAGCACGGAGTGGTAACGAGACACGTGACTCATCTCGCACCGGCGACGAGTGCTCTATTACCGAGGCCAGGCAGACGATCCGTCCATCCGCTCGGCGGAAGAGCCGAGAGCGAACGGGCTGATGGAGGTGCGGGACCAGTTACGAAATTCTCCGTCCGTCCCCTTCTCTGTCGCGTTCTTCGGCGCAATAATCGCGCCTCTCACGAAGCAATTTCCGTCCGGCAGCCCGCTCAGCTCATGGCAGCAGAGCAAGGGAATTGCGGAGACCGCGACGTAAATCCAATGTCCCTCGGGATATCTCGCGGGAGAAGACGCGTCAGATACTCCGGTGTAACACTTGCACTAAATTAGCAGTACGAAACTACGTTTTATACACCGGACGTCTCAAGTACGACAAGGTGGTGACTGGGAGTAGCCTAGCACCCTCATCCACGGTACCGATGACGGATCTTCTTGGCGCGGAATTATGAATTTCTCTTACATGTACGCACTTTTGCGGTGCACAATTGTCTGTCTGTCTATCTGTTATATTTAGTTCAGACTCGTCGAAGATTCGCAGATAATGACGAGATGTCCTCAGGTTGAAAAAACGAAACTCTTACGAAACGTTATTGGGTAATGATGTTTTTCTGTCGCGCTGCAACGCTAATTATGACGAAACCATGTGCGTTCTATTTTATGAGCTCATGAGGGAAAGTAACCAGCGCTAGAGGGGATTCTACGTCGTCGTGTTCGTCCCGTTCGAGACTATATAAATTTCATCGCGGCCGTCCTCTCCCCGTATCTTCAAGGCGGGTGGAATATATTAAGCGCCCCGTTTCTGGAGCAACCTGTACAAGATGAACACGGCTCCTTACGCCGCGGTAGATTTAAACGCTTGGCCGATCGCGCTAAATCCGTCCGAGCATCGTCGTATCTCGCCCGGAGGTGCCTGGCGGCTTTCCTCGTCTCGCACCATCTCGGAGAGCACTCGCAATTTTATCACTTCGCTCGACGAGCGGGCGCGTTCGCGCTTTAGGCTTCACTGAAAGACGGTTTAATATCAGTTCGCGATCTACGGAAACCGCACGGAAGGGCTGGCGAGATTCCGAGAAGGCAAGTCAACACTGCAACATGCGACTTCTAGGTAAAGATCATTATCCCACGGTATACACGGTGTTTCCAGGATCTGGTACGACTGATTTTAAAAAATTTTTCCCGCACTGCTATTTCTTGATAAGTGGTTGCGTTATGAAGTTTGACATTTCAGCTATGACCACTCAAAATTTCCACGGCGCTGGCATGTCTGCGGCATTAGTTTTGACGCTCGTCGAAAAAACACCATGGAACAAAGAGCCAATATTAAATTGTGTTTGTGCTGGGCAAAACAACTGGCGAAATATGAAAAGTACGAAATGAAAAGTGTACATGGTAAAAAGTGTATATGGTAGTGATTGTTTGAATCGTTTTAAAGATTTTAGATGGTATGGTAATGGCTCGATTTCGTAACAGCAGACATCGCAGACATTCCACCGCTATAAAAAATAAGTCATATTTCCGAAAATATGAAAAAAGTGCTTGAAATCTTTTCATGAAATGATCAGACCGCTGTACATCTGCAAGATTCATCGAGAACTCACTGATATATTTAAAAACACTGATATATAATATCAAATTCTGACCATTGGCGAAAGATGAAAAAGGAAGAAAGAATGGAGTCCTACAAATACATGCTAAAAGCGACTAATATTGATTTCGATTTCATGAGAAGATCATAATTAGTGATAAAACATGGTGTTTCCAATATGAGTCACATATGAAACAGCAGAGTACAAAATGGCATTCGAAAATATGAAACGGGTCCTTCGTGGTAATGAAGAGTTTCCATTTCTCGAACATATTATAATACTTACCGCAATATGGTTTTAACAATTTGGAATGTTTGAAAATTTTTCTTTTAACAGAGGTATCGAAAGAAGTAGTAGCGTTATACTCGTCGCAACATTAAACTGATTAGATGAAAGAGAACAGGTCATTATAGATAAAGCTCGCAATGATCGAGCTGCGCTGCTTGCTCCGATTCGGACATCGGTCAGACGAGTAACGAGCAATAAAACCGCTGGGCTTTTCGGAACAACCTGACGACGTGTCTCGGCGGGAGTGTACAACACACCACACCACACTCGGTACCGCCGTATGCAAGGTTCCGCTCCGTAGAAGAGCCGTGTTTTCCTCGTGATTAGGGGTAATAGCTGTGCTTTGCCCGAGCAGTTCTTCAGAAGCTGCCCTGCCTAGCATCGCGCTGGCATCTCTTGCCTTTGCCGGCGCTGTTCCTTTCGCTCGGCTCTCCGTAATTACCTCGACAGCCTCTGGTGATTTCTCTGGGCTTAACCCCACGTTTGCGGCTGAATCCGAGGAGCTCGCCACTGGCCACGAAGTATGGGTACACCCGTGACAGCCAGACACATAATGAACCTGAGACTACCTCCCTTCTGCGATGTGATCGTCGGGATCGGTCAACTGCCGAAGATCTTGAAAGAAATCCTTTATGACTACGACGTCTACCACACTTTGTGCTTCTCTTGATTAAAGTTTCTTTATAGTAAAGGTTGATGATGCCGAACCTCCAACAATTGAGGCTCGGTAAGCGTTATTCACGCTTCTCGAAATTGTCTTCCGAGAATACACTGTGACTTTTATGACTGTCTTTGCGGAGAACAAGAACGAGCACGTGCTAACTGCCCAGCTGTATTGTAATCTTAGTGCGCTGGTGAGCATTATCGTGTAGTATCCGTGCGAAAATCGGACATCAATGCAATTATGCGCGCAATTATGAGGTCCCTACCCCGTCGCCAATAGAAAAGCGAACGGACAAAGTACGATTTAATAATCCATTTCGTTCCACTCGCATAGAACAAACCGTCGAGAGTTCCGCGTAAGCCGATCCTCTGTAATAGCCGCGCCGAGAAAGGGAATTCGAGTTAATTTCGGTGATATCGAAATATTCTCAAATCCACCTAAAGCCTCACTAATAATGATCAGTCCGGGACTCGTGAATCCTCTGCTTTGGACTTTCTTCCGCGCCAGCTAGCTAATTTCGTGTCGTAATAAATTTGCGTTTCCAGCGGTGTATCGTACGAGCATCTATCATAGATGAGGAAATTAATTAATACGAATTGAAGAGGTATCGAATTAATATTTCGAATCGATATTTCTCAGTTTGATTAAAAATTATAATTTTTAATCAAATCAAGACAATTAAAAGTATGAAAATTAAGAGCAAACTATTGAAATGGAAAATGATTTTACTGTACTGGTGGAATATACGCGGGAATAACCCTCACACAAATTCGCGGAATTGGTTTTGTCATACATTATCTGCAACTGCAGCGCTTTCAGAAATGATTATATTCAACTGCATACACATACACGCTCCTATCGTGTGCACAATTGAAATCCCGCGCTAATAAGCATATTTTATCAAATGTCACGTATATGTGAACGATGTTGCGAAAAATATGGATTTAAGCAGTAGCCTAAAGCAGTAAGCGGATAGAAGTCTCGTTTAGTTACCAGCTAGGCATTGGAAAACGCTTATGGCAACTCCGCGGGATGGTTAAGTGGCTAGATAAACGTTATTCTCCAAAAGGTCGAAGATTCGAGGTTGGAGTAAAGCCAGCTTCGTCCCAGATATTGAAAAATATTCGCGATTCCTGATATCTTACTTACATGAAAGTGTTTTAACTGATCGAAGAAAGTTAGCAAGCAATTTTGTAAATTTATTAACGCCTTGACGCAAAATCGAAAGTAAAGATAAATTGTCAAGCTGAAACTCTGAAACTTTCTCACGAACGACAAGGTTTCCATTTCTCAGCGGTCAAGAACAGGCCGATAATCGCACAGGCGAAACTAAGAAGATGTTATCAAAGAAAGCATAACGCGTAATTACGTTCGTTAATAATTGAAATTCCTGTCTGGAAGGCTGAGAGCGACGCAGTCTTGCACACACCATATGGAACATTGCGATGGTATTTTTCTTTTTTCTATTTCTTCGTTCAATCGTAGCTATAAAGTTTACCTTCGTTTAAAGCACGCTTCTTCCAAGGCGCGATTAATAATTCCAATTAGTGCTGCGGTGAGTATACGCTTTATCTATGATAACCATCGAGTTTACTGCGAAAACATTCAGTTACAGTAAACTTTGGAGTCCTTCGAAATTGTTTTCGTAAATATGCAATTTTCTAATCGGAGATCGATTTCAAGGATAATCGTATGTCGATCGATACATTTTCACAATGAAACAGAATGGGGTGCACTCACATCGAGATTCTTTTGTATGTGTATGGATATTTTTTTTAACCGCGCCCTTATATCTCGTTTTTCGTCCATAATGCACCGCGAAATATTCACGCCGTGGAGATTCCTTGGATATTCATCATGATTATTTTCTCTCTGCTCGTAGCGCGCGCAAAAGGCCGCGCCGAGCTCTTTCGCAATACGACGTGAGAGGCAAACAGAAAGCGGAACCATGCGAATGAGAGTAGCGCCGGGCATTAATTATATACGGGGATTGCTGTGTGAACCCCGCGAGGTGCACGAGAGAGAGCGGCCCTTTTCTCACCCTCCGCGTTTTACACTTGGAAAAAGTGAACAAAAGAGGAATCAATTCATCAAACGTTTCGACGTTTCGATTGTTACGTGCGTTGTTACGCTTCGAACGTCAATTACATCTCGACGCCAATATCAGTGGAATTCTGTAAATTTTTATACGAAGTTGAAGCTTCCTCGAATGTACTCGCAGCGCTACGCCATCCACTCAACCTACCGTATAATCATACGATTTGCCGTATAAATATTTCTCTTTTCCTCGACCTGTAAAATAATCTCGTAAAAATGGAAAAGAAAATTTATTATTTGAGAAACGCGATTCGTGTACATGTTTGCTCGTTTCATCCATCGTGCCGAGGAACATACAAGTTTCTCACATGGCGACAAAGTGAGACATTTTTACATTCGCTTCCTTGAGATGTGAAACTCCCCTTATCCTGAGCGGGAGCACGTAGCTCCGCTACCTCTTTTGTTTCTCGGTTCCTTTGACAATATTGTGACGCGCGACTCTCCCTCATTGTCACGGTAACGTCATGTGCACCGAACCGGAAGTTTTCGTTGCATCGTAAGGAGAATCAGACATCAGGAGTTGGCGGCGACGATAATCCTCACGGCGTTGCGTCAGAGACGCTGTTAGGAAGAATGTCAATTAAGCAACTTCAGTAGGATGAGCTGCTGAGTGTTCGACTGACATTCCGAAGACAGGGCGAAGGGTTTCACGACGAGGAAGAAGGGTGAAAAATACAGAATGTAAAAAGGGAAGATGAGCGCTCAGGAAAGGGGAAGAGAGAGTCGCACTTGGCGTGCCCTTTTTCTTTAAACTCCAGTCGCATATTGATTCTCTCTATCTTGAAACGTCATGTATTTTTAACAAACATTTTTACCGACAAACGTTTTTGAGAAGATTTCGAATAAATTAAAGAGGCAAGTGCAAGTAGAGATGTATCAAGCGTTACGGTATTAATTGTCCTTTGAGAAATTTCTGAAATCAAAAACTAGAAGCGATTTTTCATTATTTTAATTGTAGTAGCATGCCGCGATTGCATTTGGGAAACGGCTTTAGTGGTTACTTGCACGGATGATTGTTCAAGAAAGAAGATTAAGAATTAAAAACAATTCTCTCCCTTCCGATACTCCTATTACCCACAAAGAAAACTTTCGTTTCAAGATTAATTAATAGCAGAGAGTGGAGTAGTTACACGACCAACCAGCGAGTCCGAGCAATCAATCTAAATTAGATCTTTTTTAAATTACTTTTAACTTCCTGAATTTCCCATCGGGATTACTCGCCACCTTTCCGCTGTTGTAGAAGGCAGGGGGGGCCGGGATGGGAAATTAATTCAAAAATTTGTTGCAGCGTCTGCGAGGATAGCACGTGAGCTGAAAATTGATTCTTACGTGCTTCCTGGATTATCTACCGGCGACTTCGATTTGCATTCAAGTACACCCGGTCGATCATAAATTTCGATGAAATATTCTCAAGCGAATACTTGAAGCAGTACTAGTAGAGAGTCTGTCCCACGGTAGTAAGCAACTTTTCGCCTTACTTTGAATATCCGAAAGAGTGTCTAAAGCGCACCTGAAAACAGAGGGCCGTCGTAAAACTCGATTGGAAAAAAGGAGAAAAAAAAGAAAACCCTTGGTAGTTACCTTAACGGTAATTCGCAGTGGTCACTAATGCAGCTTTTCAGCGGATACTTGCCGCATTTGCGAATTCTGCAGCTTCTTCATGTCTTTCATCGTAACACGATTCTAGTTCCATTTCCTCGAGCTCATCAAATGGCGCGGGAGGACATCGAGAACGAAATGTCATTGTCAGCATTTCAGATTTGTCGAAAGCGCTCCGCGAACCGTGCAAAAAGTACCTGGTGATGCGTAGGTTGCGGAAAAAGCAACCCTTCGTAGCGGTGCCGCGGGCACTGCACCGAGCCCGAGACTCGTAAATTACGCGCGGAATTATGAAAAAGGAGGGACACGGTTGAGGTCACCGGGTCGTGCTACCTCTTGCCAACCTAGTTTGACCTCTTTCGTGAGGAAACGCTGGCGACCAGCCGAGTAGCCCCGCTTTTTGACACCGGCTGTACATCGGTAATCGGTATATCGATGACAGATAAACGAGTTTTGGTGAACGCCACAAAAAGAAAGTCTAACGATCCAAACGGAATCGACAGGATATGCGCGCGCGCCCGCGCACGCTGCCAATATCGCTATTTTTTCGGCCGATATCAATTTCGCGAATGCTCGGGCCAGCGCGGTTACAGTTACGACGCGACAGATTCACCTCCCTGCTCGGAAATAAAAACGGGATTTTAACCAGCGTACTGCAGGGTAAAGAACGCCAGGTATATCGGTTCCCTTTCGCAGAAACTGGACAGGATACTAATAGTGAAACGAAATTTCTCGCCTTGGGCTCGCCACAGCGCTCGTAATTTCTGTCTCTTTCAGATGAAGTTCGTGCATAAGAACGTATGTTCAGCTATTTTTTGCTGTTTGTCGATCTCGTAGGTCCCTTACTCGAGAAGTGCTAAAGAGCAATTTGTCCACGTCATTAGATAGTAATGATAGGATAAGCGACGACTAAAAGAAAATGTTTCGTACGCCCATCAATTATTCGCGGCTGGTAAGACTTTGCGAAATTGCCGAAATTCTGCTCCTTTTAAGGAGGTGGCCGAGGGTAGCCACGGACAGCGATCGTTTTCACGAGCTCTCCCGCCTGATGCCAAGACTCATTTAACTCGGTTACGAGCACAAACACGCTGTTAACAACCCGCATCGGAGAGGATCAAAGCCTCCTAAAGTGATTTCTCGGTCGCGCCGCGTGGGCCAGTTCTCCGTTCTCTGAGAATTCCCGTAATGATATCTAATGAAATCAGAGCCACGCGGGGCAAGAGCTTAGGATGTCAGAGAGTCTTTCAGTGCGCCCGTCATGCACTTTGCGGAAAATGTTATTTGCCTCGACATAAATCCCAAATGCTGTTTGCCCTCAGACAAACGTCGCGCCAAGCTTCGCCAAACGATTCCGTTACACGTTACGCAATATTCAACAAACGTTGACGCATGGTTTTTAAAATGCACAGCGACGAGATAGAGTTCACCGCTTTGATTTTCGATATCACGATACGGCGATGGAGTGCACTTTATTCGTTCGGTCGATAGATGCGTTGAAAATTTAAGTTGCGCGCGACGTGCGCGAATAGACCGGGAACGCGAGAACACGATCGTTAAAACCGATAACGCGCAATTTAATTTGGGACGGACGTACGCTCGTGTTAATTACGAGGCACTTTACCACCGTAATGGATCGCGCGGTGTAATGTGTTCTTCCCTTGCCACGTTGCCCGATTTTGCAGCGTCAGAATGTCGTTTTATAGTCGTCATGAATAATTCAGCTATTTTTGAACGCAAGTTTAAAGATGCGCATAAAATAAACGAATTGCTCCAAACTTGTTCAGGATTCGTGATTTTATCATGCCGTAATCATAAGTTCGCAAACGTTACAACAATCTTCGCGATTCCGGCGGATTTTCAGCATAAGCACTTGACCATCACAAACTATTCTCTCTATTTTTTTATTACTTTGAAGAACGATCAAAGTTCAAGTTAAACGTGGTGAAACATCTTTTTTCTTTCAGAAACGGAACGGAGCTAAAAGCCATTCGCGATTTCATTTGCAAAACTTGTCTGAATACGACAACGCCAAAGTGGTACCAGACAAGAGACATTGGCGTAAGTTTGTTGGGAACTGCAATAGAGCCGGTATAATAGGCGGAGACACGTATTGCAACTTCAACGATCAAGGTGAAACTGCGCGAAGCTCATCGGTGAATCTTCGAAACTTATGAGACAGCATTATCGCACACATACGATGCGTCTCGTTCTGCTTGGAGACATTGTCTATTAATGAGTTAGCTTTACGAGCGATTAATCTCGTTATATTTTTTATTTAATATATCAGAAAATCAGAAATTTTTCAAAATAACAAATTTTCGAGATTCTATCAATTATACCGCAAAATTCGAAGAGGAGAACAGTACCTTTTCCGGGAAACAGAAAAGGAAGGAGTATAAAAGAGCATAAGATTTACTTTATCAATCGTATTCAGTTAGAGCTTTATACCCGCGAAAGAAAGCTCTCCATGAAATTGGTATCGGTCTCTTCCTGCTTTTATCGTTCGGACGAAATTCCGACAGTGTCTACAGTTCCCATACACGACGTGAGAGACTATCGCGAGCTTTTTCTTTAATCCCAACGCAGGTAGAAATTCCTCGGAGAAGGTACCGACGACCCACCCCGACAAAACGTCTCACCCTGTGTCTCATCCTGCGTGACCCTTCCTTCCATCTTAGCGTGGACGACTGTACCTTTTCAATGCTATTCCATCCCGAAGCCACCCCTTTTTCCTCTCGCACTGCCGCTCCTTTTAACCCTCTTTCTCTCTGTCCCAAGCCGTCTCCTCGTTTCTTGGCCTCCGTCTCGCCGCTCGTTCATACTACCTACTCTTCGTCTCGCCGTGCCACCCTCAAGTTGGCCTTCTCGCTTTTATCGTCGGAGGCGGCAGATTTTCCTCATTTTACTTTTCAATCTCACGGAGGATGCGATTTTCTTCCTCATTTCCACTCCGACAATATCGAGGGAGCGCCGACGAGAGAGACGGCAGTTCTGGAACTCCGTCGAGAGTATCGTGAAAGAGCGAAGAACGAATGGACAGGGTGGAAAGAGAAAGGGTGCGACGTACTAATCTATCTATCTATCACCTGTTAGAGTTAGCACGTCGTCAGAAAGTACGGGATTCTTTCCTAACGACTAAACGTCGTCGACTACGATGACACGAAATTTACCTCGTTTGCTTAGTTACCTCGTTTTAAAAGAAAAATCGACTTACCTCCAATACATGTTCAGCTTGATTCTCGCGATCGAGCTTTCTACCGCTGGTGCTGATAAGACCTGTAACAACAAATGTGCCACAATTAGCACACAGTAATTAGCATTTGGCAAGTGATAATAATATTAATGTATACGATGACTATCTCTCGATAAAATCCACCGCACAAGGAATGAACAAGGACGGTACGAATCTCAAATCATGGCTGAGTGGCAGACCTTCCATTATCGGGACAAAGATCGAGCCGATGGAACGAACTCGCTAAAATTACAGCGTTCAAATTTTGCGGCGCGTCAAGCGTGGAGCATCCCCTACTGTCGCGATACCGGGCTTTATTTTACGTTCCGCGGAATCCCTTTCATCATGGTCGAGCGCGGACTTTGCCCGGAAACTCGATTGAGCAAAAATTCGTGAAGCCACCGATGTCAACGGAGTATCCTTTTGTGGTTTACCTGGAGTATTACTACTCTGCTAAGGGCTTTTTTCAAGGGAGAGACTATGGGGGCATGCTCGAACGCGCTCCTGATCAAAACGTCGCTACCATGAGATACTTAAGGTGGGATACATGGGAGAAATATTTTTATGTAAGAAATGTGAGTATGGGATATCGAGAGCGCGAAAAGTTTTTCTAATAGACGTGAACTGCGCTCGTAAAGACCCAACGAGATGCAGAGGCGCGATGCTTCAACAAAGCGACACCGACAAACAAAAAGGAAGCCCTTTAGCACGCGGTAGCGTACGCTGTGTAAAAGCCAGAAGCGGCTTTTTTTCTTATTAAGTCTTACGGCTTCCGGTGGCAGCCGCGACGGCAGCCAGCCCCCCTCCGCTCTTTCTCTGCCGGTGACGGCCCAGATTTTATATTACGCCGCGAGCTGCTAATCGAGTTACGAGGAAGCCGTTGTTGTTCCGCTCCGAGTCGCTTCGATCCGCCGACAAGGCATGGCGCAGCCGATCCTCTCGTAACTTTCACTTTGCAACCCCCGTTATGATCAGCGCGGCGTAAGCTCGCGCGACTGATGCAGCAAGCGTTGTTAAAACGAACTAGCTCCACGTATTCGTCGATGAAACACGACGCGACGCATTGAAGCGTACGGCATCGTTATTGATATCGCGGAGACAGAAATGACACGAAAACGTTTCGCAAATCTAATTGTCATTATCATCCAATCGCACTCGCGATTTTAAACTCCGACTTGTGTACTTATCCATTTTTTGTTACATTTCGACGAACGAATGCAGTAGCTTTTCGATGCGTTCGCGTTCCTTTTATCCTTTAAACGGGAAGTACAAGAGAAATGGGCGGAGGTGAGTGGAAGCGTCGCGATGGACAGGAAAAGAGGAAAATTGCGGCGGGGGTGGAAGCGGCGCTCGATCGAATCGCGAAACGCGAATGTATCAAGCCCCGGGCGTTGCGGAATGCATTTAAATAATTGCTTTTCGTTTTCGTTCTTCGAGTCTCCACCCCCTCCAGATATTCCTACCGAACGACCCCGTGGATTCGCGCGGCTCGAGATAGGGGTGCGCGAAATACTCGCGTGCATACTCCCGTGCGTTGCTGCAGCAACGAGAAGTGTGGACAAACTCGCAGGAGCGAAAGCTTCGTTATCGGAAATCAGAGCGCGAAGGAGTCGGATGAAATCATTTACGATATTATTTGCGCGACTCATCCAACAGCACGTGATCGCCAAATCGCGACACAGAGGGACACGGGACGCGCGAGATTTTCGCCTAGAATAACGACGGATTTATTTTTTTTCTGCGCGTACATCCCAATGGACTTCGCGAGGACCGACTTTTTCTCGAAGCGTTGAGCTCATAACGCTCGATGAAATAACATTTTATTTATTTGTTTGACGATAGCGAAAAATGCTAGCTAACAGTGCCGAGACAACTGAAAGACCGCTTAAAGGCCGCTCATCTCCTCTCTCATCGGGAGAAAAAGTTTTATCGGAATTATTCCCTTATGACGAGGCAAGATTATCTGTCTTTCACAAACGATGCCGCATCGCCGAACGTTTTATGAAATTCGTCCGCTAAAGTCTCGCGCCCGCGAGATAAAGAGGTTGCGAGAATTTCACGATACGAGTTTAACGGCGCGAATACAAAAGCAAAGGATTGATTGACCGAGTCACAAGCCGGAATCCCTTTTCCGGCTTTTCGAGTCGTCGTTCTCGCAAAAGCGTATTTCATTACGGATAAAAACAACATACATAAAATTTTTATACGGAGTCCTCGGTCTGACAGAAAATACGGCGATATTTTTGCGCGATCCTTCTCGCGCTCGTCGGCATTATTAAAAACCCGAGTCGCATTAAGCAGATTAATATGGATTGTGATCGTTTATAGTAATAATACGATGAATTAGCAAGCAATTAGCGCGTTCACGGAATAAAATTTTATATTTATCCACTTTTCGCGTAATTAGTGAAATTATAGTCGGGTGTATTCTGCAACGCCTCGGGCTGATTAATAAAAAGTGAGGAATCTCTGAAAATGGTATCGTGGTCAAGTAATGCCATCAGAGTCATTGAAGTTCAGAGTCTAATTAATGTCTCGTTTTATACTCTATTTATTCCTCTATATCTTTGTGCGAATAGGAGAACGATCAGCTTACGAGCTAGGGGCATGCTATAACGTTATCCATTAATTAATACATAAATCTCGATCGTATAAATGTTGTCAAAATAAAAAAGAAGATGGGATTCGTCTCACGACTATTCATGATGTACAAAAGTCTCTCTCTTCGTTTTAAAACTTATGTTTTTCTTTGAATGTTCGTTCGTTCGTTCGCACGTGCAACGTTTGTTCCTTGGGTCGCATTACTCCAACAAGATCTATCTATTATAATCGAATTTTGCACCGCATAACAGCACCATTGTTCTCCATCGTGTTCGTCATATTTTCCTTGACTACGTGCCGTCGTAACCGCGCATAGAGAGATTAGTGCGCGCGAATGCAATCGTTAACGCTTAAATTATTAACAGCCAAGATATGTGCGTGTCCGAAGAGAGAATCCATCGTTGCCCTGTTTTACTTTTCGTCCCGGGACCGAGATTCCGTTGCGATGAAATCCCATTACTTGCCAGACTTTATCACGTAAGCATCAACAAGATAGAGTCGGGTGTTCCTTCTTGTCGCTCGTTGAAAAATTCTGGATCAATTTTATTAGCCTTTCAACGGAACCCCGTACGCGCAAATGTGACTCCCACGTCTGTCGAGCGTACGGTAACGTTTATGGAAGTTGTATTTGCATGCACCGCAGGTTATACAGTCTTAGGATCATAAAACAACGCACCTCCCCTCGCGCGCCACATAATAATGTTAATGAGGAACGGGAGGGAACGACGATGTAATCGTAAAGCATGTGCATGCGATATACCGTGACGCGTTATTTCAGCGTACATTCTGGAGCGCAATGATGGAGTAGCTTTTTGCCAGGCTGACCTTTTCCGTCGTCGGCGTCGCCCGTTACCCAGCGACGTTCTGGCAGATTAAAAACCTGCGAGCTCCCTCCTTCTGCTCTCTCGTTATCGGGCGCTCGCGAAAATTGATCGAGAGGCCGCGGCCGCGCAGATGACTGATGACGCGCGCGAAAAAGGTGGCGGCGCGTAGCGAAAGAGAAGCGATGCATTAATCGAGTGATCCGGTGATTTAATTGCGGAAACGAACTCCCCCATGCTCCGACCTTCGGTCGCCTTCTCCTCCTTCATCTACACCCGCGAGTCTTCCTGAAAAAGCGGGACGCTTTTACGATGAGGTCGCCTATAGAGAGTTAGAGACAGATTTCGTTCCTAGACAGAGACAGTTTTTAAATAGAGTTCCTAGATGGAGATGGTTCTTAAAGTTCATAGAGACCGCCGTCATGATAAAGGTAAATGTTTGTTTATCCGGTTTTAGTAGAGCCGATTGTATTACCAGCAACATTGAGTGCCGGATAATTCGATACGGCCGCAAGCTCGTGGCTATCGCAAAAGTAGAACGACGTCGGCGATAAATGATAATCCCAAAGCACAGGTACGCTCTGATCGGTCCGGCAATAAAATCAACGATGTCCCTTCTTTGCGGTGGCGGAAACCAATTTAGCTGGTATTACACGGAATACGGTGGCCGGCTATCCGTTGCATTACGCGCGGTAATCGCTGTCGGTGGTGCGGCATTGCCGTCGAGCCGAAATTGGGACGGCATCGCGGCTAATAGTGCCTGATGCAACATAGGACGCGCTTTATCCGTTCTTTTCTCGATTCGGTTTCGATTCGCAACAACAAACACTGGATGTTCGGTTCCCCTTACGCGCCAGACCTGTTTATTTGAATAGTGCGCGTAAAACAACGGCAGCAGGAATGCTCCGGCGATTTTTCGGATATTTTTCATACATCTCTGAAGTAAATAAATATCTACCGACAGATAAATAATAAAAGATAAAACCCAGGGTAGATGATAAACGGATAAATGACAAATTCGAAACATGATTGTCCTAGCTGAAGTGAACGCGTTGCGAAATCCTCCGCGAAAAAGAGATGAGACCTCGAGTGACACTCCCGTCACGAGGCAGTTGGAACTCGCGTGCAGGAGTTACTCAGCCAACGATAACTCGATGACATTTATGGTCGATGCGATTGATCGTTCATAGCGAAGCATTTCCGTTTGGCGAACGGCGATCGCGGTGCCGTGTGCCGAGTCGCGTCTCACGTCCATTTCGGGGTTGATGCTGGCCGGATGTCTGCCTGATTCTCTTCCTGCATGCGAAGGGTCGATAGCACGGCATGGCGAGTTTCGGGCCAAGTTTCGCACAATCCTGAACATTAAAACTGTTCAACAGACGAGTAGCACGCGAGGAGGTTTGGCTAGCCGGTCGGTGAGGAGGCAGTTTTCTGGGATTGGCCGACGGCCATGAATACAAATCAAACGTCGGTCAACTCTTTCTATTGTGAGCCATCTCCATCCATCGACATAACCGACCCTCATTTTACCTAACATCGATCGCAAAACGGCTTCCACAAGAACGCAAAGCGCCCATTCTTTGCAATGGGAAAGGTCTGCGGTCATCCTCGTGCCAGGAATTAAAAAGCGGTTATTTTGACGACCTCGAGCTTCGATGGCTATCGAAAGAAAATCACGACGGTTTTGGCACACCGACGGATCTCATCATCCAAAAGTTCTTCTTTTTTCTTGAGAATTTTAAGCGGTACTTGCATGGTTCGTAAAAATTCCGACATTAAAAAATGTGGGTATCATCTCGAGCTGCGCGCTTATACACGACGGATTACCGTCCCGTAGCCGTTATCGCCGTATCGCATACATTATTTCGTCGCGCTCAACAACGTAACGCTGCCCCTTACGTTATTCATGGAAGCTCTAAAGTCAAAGGGGAGGGCTCTGTCCTAGATGTAACGAGCTCGCGAGATAGGCACTCTCATCGTTTTATAATCCCTGAGCGTCTCACGCGAGGAGGAAGGCTAAGCGAGACGATAAAGGGCTGATGAATATGGATCGGCGTTCGATCACATGGATTTGCATGCATGGCCAGGTGAGGCAAGAACAACGTATCTTTGCGATGCGCCTATATATCGTGGGATGGGAAGAAAGCTGGTCGCGTTATTACGTCTCGTCCGAGAGGAACGTCATCGGAATAAAGGCGGAGTAAAGACGGGTCGTGGTACCTTCATCGGTCGAAACATCATTTTCTATACACGTTCGTAAACGAAGGCCCGTCTTGCTCGTTCATACCGAGAGCCAATATATCCCGATTTACCCTCGATTCGGCGGCGGCCGGCAAGGAACGGCCGCGCGAATTCGTCTGGAACTCCTTTCACGGAGGGCGGCCGCCAATCTCGTCCGGTTCCACGCGTAACGGATCTATTAAAACTCTCTCCGTCCGGCAAAATTGACCTCATTACCGGTTGCTACCGGGTGCGGCTAAAGACCCGTCATTCCCGCCGATCTCGCCGCGAGGCCGCTGTGTTATTTCGATGCGCCGCTGACGCGAAATACGAACTTACCGGTGGTGGAGTTGATGAGAAAATAACCCTCCGGATTGCCGCTGCTGATGGTGAAGACGAATTGCTGGAGCGAGACGTCGCGATCAAAGGCGCGGATCTGCAGGACGCTCACGCCGGCGGGCGAGTTCTCCGCCACGGAGGGATAGTAAACTGGGAGCTCGGTCAGAGGCGTGTTATCGTTCTCGTCCAGCACCTCCACGTAAACCTGAACACGAAAGGGAGTGCCGTCTACAGATCCATTCGCTCAACCACCAAGTAGATTTATTCGCAACCATAAAAACATTGCATAGCAACCATTAATGGAAAATTAATCGCGGCATTTACTTGCAGCTAACGACAGTGCTGGTTATTGCGTATTTCTCGAGGAGAGAAATTCAGTTTTTTGTATGTCTCGAGGAGTACAATTCACGCCAAATTCAATTGTCGAACTTACTTGTAGACTCGAGCTCAGCGGTACCACTCCGTGATCCTGGGCGTGAACCGTCACCCAGTAACCCCTCTTTGTCTCGACGTCGAGCACTGCTCTGGTCCTGATGTTTCCTGCAACGTACAAAGAACGGGCGTGATTAATTCAGGAACGCAGAATGGGCGAACGGCGAGCGAACAAACGCCGATAATATCTCGATCTCCCACCGTATCTCTTAATATTTCGAAATAATTCAATTCATTCCGATCGATTCCGGTCTCGTCGTGGCCGGGCGGGTATTCGCGAGATATATCACAGGTGCGAGCCAGTCGGGCGGCTTTCTCGGGCCGGAATTGCCATTAAAAGCACGAGATAATCATCGTATCGCGGCGACCTTTTGCACCCCAGCGTACGATATCCCCGGTACCGGAGCGAGAAACGAACGGAAGGCGGCCGGTTCGCCACGGGAAAAAAAGGAGGCAGTATTTTCACCTTACGCGAGGTGCTCGGCAACAAGGGAGCCGACAGCACGGCATGTCAGCGCACTGCTGGGTGCACACGTGTATGCGTGTACGAGCGGCCACGAGCAAAAATCGAATCGCATTCCTGCCGTTAACACATCGGCCAGACCGATGCCGGTGTAAGCGACGTTGGTACCGCCGCCGTTCCGCGTGTCTTCGCTAGCTTTTTGTGCTTTTGCGGGATTGCGCCGGATGCGCCGGCAGTTTCTTGCCCCCGTCCCGATATTCCGTGTTCCGCGCCCCTCGCGATTCGTTTAATCGTCGCCGTGATTAATGTGAAGAACGGTGATCCCGTAATTCCGTAAACGCTGCTGCGGAGTATCGGAATCGCGAGGACATCCGATTACTTTAGCAAACGTCGAGAACTGGTTTCGTCTTCCTTTGTCTGGCCGAGAAGAGGATCGTGACACGGACAAACCGCGGGTCCACGCGTAAACGCGCCTCGCTTACGATCTACAGCATGGTCGATAATCAACGTTTTCTTCTGGCCGCATCTCATCCGCGCTGCGTTTCGGTCGCTACGCAATTAACGAGACATCGAACCCGCTTTGGCGTCCCCGACCTGAGCAGGATAACGGACTCGCTCGTCGGCTCTACCGGAGCGTGTAATGAGCGCTAATTAGAAATCTCGGGATTCGCGAAGATCGCCGCTGCGAATCATAAATTGCCGCGTTCCCGTGCGAGCCTGACCGGCAGTATCGTCCACTTGAGAGCGCATCTTCGAAAATTGCACGCGTCGAATCATGCTTCGAGCACTGCGCGGAGAGCGGTTTCGTCATCGCTTTTTCCTTACAGCATCCGTACATGCGCGCTTGATAATGTTTGCTGCAGCTTGATACACATGATGACAGAAAGAGAGAATTTTTCTTTATAATTAATGTTCTTCTCGTACATTGCGTTTCCAATCATGAGATACGTCATACGTACATTGATTAATAATAATGATAGTGAACGCGATGAGCAATGAAAAACTACATATGCTTTTCGTATTCAGCAAATCATTTTGAACTTGCTTTGGAAAGTTTTTTCGCAAGCGTATTCATCCGATGTCTGCGGATTACCATTTATTCCAATCGATGCAATACTTATGAATGAACTGAATAGTACTTTCGAGATGTGGCTCAGATACGAAAAACCTTTTCTATGTATCTAACAACTGAAAACGTGCAAAAAATAACTAAAACTTTTGTATACCCCTAATTCATTGCAAGGAGAACCTCCTGATAGACAGTTACGAATTAGTGTCAATGTTGACTTATTATCGGCTAACATTAAGGATGCCCCAGTGTTGCTCGAGATACATTTCCGCGCGTAATGAATGCGGTTATAAAAAAGAAAAGAAAACGACCTCTTCAAGTAACTGCATTTACCGTGAAAATGGTGAGATCTTAATTAACCGCAAACGAACATTCTGCCACATAGTGCGCCTTCATCCCCTTGGCACCGCGCGTCGTTACCCCCGCATTATATACGCGCGCCTCTTCATTCAACTGTGGAAGAAGCAGATGAAGACACGTGCAGCGCTTAATAGCGAGCCGGCAAATGCATTAAATTTAGTACCATAAACGCAACTTATACAGCATCCTCCGCCATCATATAACGGGAGAACTTCGTTAGTGGAGAAACGAGCAGCGCGAACTACGCTAGCTACGACTGTGGGATTACAAAAATGGTTTCTCTTGCAGTCGATGTTGTAACTCTTAGAAGGGAAGGAGCATCCGGCGAGCGTTTGCTTTGTTCGTCCTGCAACGCGAACAATCCGCAACGATGGAGATGCAGATTTTTTCGAGGCAGTCAAACGCTCGTCTCTCTCGCCGTGCCAATAAAGAGTTTGTGCGAGTAAATATTCATTAAACGTTCAAGTTCTTTCATGAATAACGCAGATACTATAAGTCGATGAGAACAGATAACGGTCTGAAGGCATTTCCGTCTCGCCGAATATTTCAGTACAGTTACACTCTATCCGCGTTGCATTAGACGACCCCGTGACGACGAATGTGATGAAGGAAATTATTTCTTCAGGATGCATCTCGTCGCGTACATGCCACTATGCACGTCCGTTCGCATCGCGAGCTGCAGAACGCAATTGCGTCGCATCGCAATCGGGCTTCATCACGTGCGGGAGCACGTGGGTACATCTCTCCTCAGCAACTCTCCTCTCGGGTTCCTGCGTGCTCATCCATCCATTCAGACAGCTGATGAAGGCGCGTGCAGCATTTAATAGCGCGCCCGAGATCGCGTTTAATGTGTGCCCGCGCATTGCGCATTGCGACGAATTGCCAACACATGCCGACGCGTGATGTGCATCACGCAATAAATGACGAATGTTCTTGCCGTGTAAATAAATGTCACGAATACTTCATTCCTAACGAACGTTTCTTTGGCCGATTTGGAACTGGTGACACTTATAGTGAGCTTTATTTTTGCTAAATCATGCTAAAGAGCAACTGGACGCAATGATCCAGCTTGCCAGATCCTCAACGTCGTTTGCCGTTCGAGATCAGTAAGGATCGCCTCATCGGCCGACTGCAGAATTCGCTTCTGGCGTGACTTTCGCGTCCTTTGTTCAAGTAACGATGGGTGCTGCTTGGCGGAAACAACGCGGGGATGAAATGGTTCGATGGCTTCCCGAACGAAGAACGTTGCAGCTGCAATCGAACTCACGGTCGTTTAATTTTTGGCCTCGGGAGTCACTTCTCTTTTTCTTTCTTTCTCTCTCCCGCTCTTTTATCCAGTCTTACCCGTTCTTCTTCGATGCTCTAATCCACCCTGAGCAACTTCTCGAGTTTGCGAAACGCAGCCTCGTCTGTCTCTTCGTCCGTCTGATCGTTAACCCAGATTTCTCATTGATACTTTCGGTATTATTCCGTTGGCAATGTGCCTCGCGGACGTTTCACGAAGCGTTAACAACGACTATCGTTCCCCGGCTGATCATCGTCGAGAAGTGAATGATGCTCGATCGAGTATCGAGGATTAATGAAGGCTCGAAAAGCTGCAGCGAGAATTGATTATACCAATTGGTCTTTACCGTTATCTATTCCATTGTTTGTGATGGAGATTTACGCTGCAATTTATCATGAGTGCTTCAATTTCGCGTGCACTGACGTCGCAATTGTACCCTCGTTTCAGGAAATAATACGCAGTACACAGGATTAGAAATGACTATCGAACCGAGAACATCGTCTTCAGATTGATTGCGAATCGATCCCAATACGATTGTTCGTGCTGTTTTCGAAACGTATCCCCGCTGATGAAATTCTAAAAACACAGATTAGATTCTAATTTCTGCATCAATATAATTTACGTTGAAATTATCAGTTAGATAAACACGAAGTAAATAACCCTGAGTCACGCAATATCTTGCACAAATAAAGAAGGTAGAAGTTATAGATTACAATGATGTTTAATGAGACAGTTGAATGTCTTGCATTTTTATTATATTTCGGAGCAAAAGGTTTGTAAACAGTTTTTTGAAACTGTCACGACATTTACGCGCGCTCATACATTTTGAAGCTCATCATATATTTCCATATGTAAAATTTTCGTAGATTACACAAAAGATTAAATCAATTCATTTACAAAATACGCATATCGTAACATGGTGGTCTACGAAAAGAGTTAACAAGAAAACATTACACTGTATCACTCAAGTTACGACTATCAGAAATTGTCTCACAAATATTGTCATTGATTCCGTGTGAAAAGTTGATGCTGCTAATCTCAAGTGTATATCGTGCAATAATACATGTAGTAATAATATAATAATAATGTCGACGAATGAGGAAAAGTACGAACCGCAAATCGCCAACGATAAAAGCGACACCATATTAGACGCGAAACAAAGAGATATACGTGCCCGCTCGAGACCGGATTTCTCAGTGTGCTCGAGATTCAAACCCGCCGGGGGCATATCGTCAACAGTTCGATTGAAACTCGTTTCCGTGGAAAGCTTTCAACGATTAGATTCGCGAGACTAACGGTACCGCACGCATACAAAGAGGCAATATACTTTATTTTAAATTACGACTGGCGGCACGACGGAAAGGCGAGAAGTAAGATCGGCGTTTCGGATAAACGGAATTCGCTATCGGACCGAAGGCACGCTCGCTGCTTTGATTGAAGCAGCCTTATTGCCAATTAAACATCCATTTCTTGAGGAACATTGTGCGATCGACCATCGCGCGTAGTCGGACGATGAGAAAAATGTTTGAATTAAATACAGACGCGACGAAAGACCAGGGATTACACGTTAATGAATAACGTCGAAAATCAATCTTCCACGGAAGTCGACACGAACCAATTATATCCTCGGGCGAACATTCCGCGCGAGCACGTTTCTCTTTTATGATTCTCGAAACTTTTCCATAGCACCGTGGGACTCGTGGTACTCTAACAAATTATTATATCTCTAACTCTACCGAGATGTCCAATTTTCTTGCATCGTGCCACCCGCTGTACCCTATCGCCGCGCCAGTGGAGATAAACGATTCCGCGTTTTTCCATTTGCACGAGTTTCCAACTTTTGCAGAAGCACTACTTACTGGACGCGTTTGTCTTTATCTTTATGACTTCTTTGATAGTCAACGAGCTTCCGCGCCAATTTCATCAGTACTTTTGTTGAAAATTTACGTAAACTAATAAACAGCTTACAATTTATATATTGTAACGTATAATACTGTTTCATATAATTTTATGATAATCTCTTTTTCGTAATATATTGAGGACACTTTTAAAATATCTACATCTTCAAAAAGACCGATATGGTTGTTTTTTTATTTGTGATAAAGATTCGGCTCCAATACGCCGCGAATCGAAGCGGAAATCGAAGGAGTATGCAGAATGCAAAATAAGGAAGATAATAACGCGATTTAAGAAACGTGATAACCATTCAAAAGAAGAAAGCTTGAATGGATAAAGCAAAAATTTCATGCGGAACTAGTTTACCCGGGATTTCGCAGGTACACGAACGCGTACTTGAAAGTTCTTCAAAAGTTTTGCGTCGATATGCAAGTCGGTGCTGACGATTCCTTCTCCGGCTCGGTGATACGCGTATCACATAGAAAAGTTCTCAAGTGCGCACACAGTTTGGAAGCAATCGAATCTAAGCAGTTCGTGAAGCTGCGAAAACCGCTCCGGAACAGACGTTGACACGCTGCTGCGAACGGCAAAGAGGACGCTTGCAACTTCTTTCATTTTCTACTTCCTGCGAAAAATGCCATTGAAAGAATACGGGTATTTGCCGCGTGTCTTGCCTCTTACGATTGCATTTATCCCGTCTACGAATGGCTTTTGATTCCCTCGACGAACGTTCCGAGAATTCATTTTTGTCGCTCGAAGGAAATTAAGAATACAATAATAATCGCGAGAGAAAAAAAGTAATACAGTGTTTCTCTCTATCTTGACCAAGTAAAAATATTTATAGCTCCTCGTGATAATCGTTGGCGAAATTGAGGCTTTCTCACGCCGCACCATTCATGAGAAATCACTCAACCGCTGCGACCGCAATGATACAACATTTACGACAGTGAAGTTCTTGATGGATATAAATAAACGAGGGGTTTCGCGAATACTCGCGAAAAGGTATTGTGAAAGTAATGATCGCTCGCTGCGTAGCCATCGTCAGATGGATTAAGAACAGGGAGAAACCCTTCTATCCTCAACGCCAGTCCCTGAGAATTATGTCGTCGGTCAGGGTGCCGTAAGATCCGCCTTCGTCGTGTACCCGCCGTCTTCTTCTTTCGATCTCCTGTTACCTTCCCACTTTCCGAACTTTCCACATCTTCCCTCCGCCACTTCTTTTTATCGCTCTTACTACCCTCCAGCAACGAGCGCTATCGTTCTCGACCGAAGAGCGAAAAGGATCGCAAGCTAGACAGAAGCGAATATCTCCGTTCCTTTTCTTTCTTTCGTACCTGGATTGGAGGCTATACGAAATGTCTGCGTGGAAACTTAATTCGTGCGACTTGAGATCAAGAAGCATAACGTGCGATGAATTCAGACAGTCACTTGTTTTGAAAAAAAAGTTTAATGTGGCGAATTCAATAAAGTCGAAAATAAAATCCATATTTGCAAGGGAATAGCCAAGTCTATGCGAGCAATTTCTATCATTGTGCGAAGTATTAATCTGCATATTAAATTCCTTTCCAGATATTGTATGAATAAAAGAGCAGAGTTGTATTTTACGTCAAAGTGCACGCGGCGGTCTTTTGCCCTATATATATATATATATATATATATATAGTGTACACACACACACACGTTCCGTTTTTCAGCTGCACAGAGAGGAGAGTGAGAGAGAGTTGTACCTAACTGCCTTACAATTCATTCTCCAGTGCGACGCGATCGTTCACCCCGCGGAACATTCATTATTGCGCCTCCAGCTACGGGCGGCAGATAGAAAGTTAATTACGTAGTTACCGGCATTCCATATTTTATGAAACGCGGAATTGGATTTTTGATCGACATATTTCGTGCGCTCAAGCGGCCGAGTCGGTTATTGGTCGGAAGATGCTTCTTATTGACGCTTTGATATTTATTTCAAGAAAGCATACGTTTATTTCAAGATAAAAACTACTTTGGATGCGAAACCCTCGCAATGATGAAGCAGGCCAGATACAACGTTGAAATTCATGTGATATTTGGCGTTCGGTAAGAATTTTCCCGCTTCCTTGCGATCGCCATGGTAGAAGCCACGTCCAACTCCGGAATATGCAAAGGAAGATGTTACTGCGAGACGTGTTTCAGAGCCGTGTGCTCATCGTGAATCCCGATGACGGCATACAAAACTGGTACCAGCTCGCAACAAGACACGACAGGATTTTATTTCGAGCACGGCTGAAATTGGTGGCTTGCATGATAGCTTCTCGACGCTGCTCGTTTCCCGTGGTCGATCTGCGAGACGTCGATCTACCTGTTTCGAGCTAGCAAACAATGGATCTTCGAATCTACCGTAACGTTTCACCGTTCCAGTGCTTCGTGGATCTTTCGTGAAAAACGTTGACGTGCGAACGACCTTCTTCATCTTTAACGCGGTAACGTGCTCACGTAAGCGGTTTCCTCGATGGTTGACTTGAGCGCGTTTCCTACATCGAAGAAGCGTTTCATTACCGCGTCACAGGGAGATCTGCAAGCTCCGGACGTCCCGGTTCACCACGATGGAAGGCCCTCAGGATAAATAATCTCGGCGGATTTAGAAAAGGGAAACAACGGCTGATTCGCGATGCAAATTTATTTTCAGCCATAATTAACTGTCCGGTGTATTTATCTTGTCGCACTTTACGGAATCCGCCTACGTCACGTTGATTCTTCTTATGCACGGCAGCGTATCGCGAGGAGCTTGGAGGAATTGCTCGGAGGGCACGTAAAGTTCGCGCGAAACTGAATAAAAATGCTAATTACCAAACTTTTAATGAAGTGGACGCCGACGGCCCGGCGCGCGCATGTTTCACGGACGTAACAGCGTTGGACATCGTATAGACACGACACCTAGGTACTTTAGGATTCAGACGCGCCTAGGGTACGAAATCTGCAATAATCCGACATCCGACGTTGCCCATCCACGCGATGCAATTCTCTGCACACGTTACACGTGCGATTTTGATGGCATTGAGGGATGTGCCACATGTCTCTTGTGAATGTAGGTGTGAAAGTACGGAATACGTGGTCTCCGAGAAACGCCTCTTGCCTGTGACTGATGCTCCGTGTCCGATATGACACGTGCTGCTTTTCGCTGCAAGTATTCGGGGCGCAGCACATTGATCTGAATAGACGGACGGACGAGAGCCCGATGTAATTTCGTTGGGACACCAGAGAATTGCTCGAGTGAGATCCGTGTCCATTTTCTCTGCGAAAATCAAAGGAAGTACAAGCGCTGTATCATCTTGACAGCTGACTACTCGGAATTAATACCGTAACACGCTTGCGAGAATAGCCGCTTGTCTTCCGAGGAAAATGAAAAGGCGTGAGAGCTTGATCTTGCTGTAATCTCACTTGTGCGGCAACTCAGAAAAATCCGATTGTAGAAACACTACGCTCGCTTTTCGATACGATCATCAAATGCACCTCTTTATTTTAAATCTATTTAGAAGCTTCCACTGTTCAGATTTCCATTTCTATAGCGCTTACTTTATCGATGTTCGCCGATAATTAGCGGAACAGCAATATTTCTCGATCGTAATTAAGTTAAATCAAAGCCTTATCTCGGTCATCGTCGACGGATAGAAAATATTTCTCCTTTGGTTTGCGCGATTCATTGTACGGAGTGAGTTTATTCCCTGGGTAGCGTCGAGTACATTGAATGGCCTCGTCCACCCATCTCGTGTTCCAGTCTCGTGCCAATTAGGATCTCTCTGATCCCACCGCGGGCGAACTGTTCGTTAATTAAAAGTATCGTGGACAAATGCGTTTTCGCTGCAGTTAAATTGATTTCGCTTTGGTCCACCAACGGAAGCGTAAGTTGAAGGCAAGATCGGCAAAAGAAAGATAGATCGAGCGAGAAAGTACGACCAGACCAACAGGACAAAAGCGGGAACGACATAGATTCGCGAGCAAATTGAAAAGTGCAGATCGATCGTGTCGCATCGTGTTTTCGTGAAAAGTCTCAATGAGGAGGCAGGATGTGTGATGTATTATCCGACAGCGTTGTATATTGATTACGCCCATTAAAGCAATCAACAACGCGAGTGGCTGAGAGATAAAAGAGAAATTAAATTAGACTAAATCTCGTAATCTGCGACTGAATTTTGTTTTTCATCTCTCTCAAATCCTGTACTCGAGAAAAGTCCTCTAACAGAAACGCGATAAGATCCGCGAAATCTTGTGGATCTGCGGACGAAGGAGACTAGATTTACCACGTGGATTTTCCCCAGTTGGATTTTCAGGGGAGTTGCCGGGAGAGATTTATTCCTGCGAATCGGGCAGTCCGTCGCACAACGAGACATACGACAGATTCTCGTCGAAACGACGAGAGAGGCATTTTTCCTCGTCTTTTTTATCAATGCTCATTAACCGGTGCCTGCATGGTGTAACGAAGTTATTTAACTTGAATAATTTTGCAAAATACAAAAAAAAGATACGGTACTTTGATTCTTTCATGCGTCCCTCATCATAGCGCACATTTTAGTTAGAGTTATTTTAATCTACTAACTTTTAAATCAACTCTTTAAATATTTAATGTTGAAAATTGAAAAGTCAGCGCAGACTATGGCATATAGATATTCGTGTCGAGACGTGGCAAAATAGTAAAATGAAATTTCGCTGCGTGTTTGCTATTTTTACAGGACGTCCCGTATATCTTGTGGCTCGATAGTGTCCGCGTTGGGGATTTATTCAACATGGGGTGCCATCCAAATTCATACGAATCAGTTGCACGACCAACTCAGAACGATAGGGTGCCCCATCCGGATGTTGGATCGCAGAATCGTGGATTTTCGCGAAAACGAAATGACTATAAGGGTCACCGTCACCGGATTCGTTGACACACGTACAAGGCGTGCAACTACTCCACGTGCACGTGCTCATAATACGCGCGACGAATAAATTTCACTCGGCTTTTCTCTACCAGTCTCGTTTCGGGCATCCCGGTGGAATAAGGCGCGGAAACACCGCAACGGGACGCCTTCCGGAATTTATCATCTTTAATAAAACAGCGAAAATAGTAGGCAGCAAAGTGTTCTTTGTGTTGGATAAATAGATCCTGTCCTGCGAAAAATAATTCCCCCGATTTAAGAAACGAGGGCACAAGAGTGAACCTTTAAGGGATTTTAACAAAATGCTGCGAAATAGAAATTCATCTTGTTATTTTGGACTGTTATTTCCTTGCACATTTTCCATATTAAAGTAATATATAGATTCGCATGTTGCAACATCTTTCCCTCTCGCGTCACGTATTTCGGCACTGCTATTCTGAGTGCGTCAAAGATAAAATCGGATTCGTGGAGTTTTATTTGTAAAACGCGAAATTGAGGTGGTAATCGCATAGCGGCCGAGGTCACGCGCGTAATAAAATCCAAATTACTTTCAGGGGAGAAAGGCGAATAGCGAAGTTACTGGTGGTTATCGTCGTGCAAGCGTGGACTCGACCTTAAAAACTCATTTCCGATTTAACGATCGAACAGATCCAGTAGTGCAGCGTGTTTTACAAGCGGGTATTGCCGAAATTCAGTACCCAGTCGAGACCGAAATAAGTTACTTCAGATGTTTATTAAAACAAGTTATTGTTGTGTCATTTAGAGAAAAAGAAATGTTTTAATAAGAATAAAAGTCGGAAGAGATTAATGAGTAAATTACGCATCACGTGCATACGCGTTGCAATAAGTGAATTTTCAATTTATAATACTGTAAGAGTCTTAGGGGCTGGGTATATGAGTTGCTGGCCTATAATCGATTCCTAGATTGAAGATCGCAGTTCGAGGTGTCGCGATTCGCATGCGCGACACGTCAAACACCGGTATATTAACGCCTGCGGAATCGGAGCTTAGCGAGGCTACCGAACTTGTACGCGAAGATAAGTTGAAAAGTTACTGCTTATTTGGGAGCGATAAAGTTGGTTTTGTTAATGTGTAAAGGTTTAAATAAAGTGTTGTGTTTGTTAAGAAAAAGCACGGTCTACACTAAAGAATACCTTTACATCCTCCAATCAATGTATTAACGTTTCAATTATCTTGTGATCGTCTACAATACGTTGATATATATGTACGTTTGCCTAACGTTTCGGCAAATTTGCGAAACCATACAAACGTTTACAAAATATCGCCCGATTTTAACGTTATCCGACGCCTGTCAGGCGACACGGTGTTAACAACGCGTACCTGGCGAAAAGAGAGCCACGGAGCTTCACGCTCACGTTCTGAATTTGGCAGAGCAGAGCCGACCTGTGGGCAGAGACCGATAAAAACAATTTCAAGCGTCATCAGGATTTATCGGCGGTTCTCCTTTCGTTCGACAATGTCTGAAGCGCAAAAAATCGCCAGGCCTTATGTATTTTCTCTCTCGAACCAACATTTTTTCTCCGAAAATGCATAACGTCGCACCGAGCGCAATTTATCGCGACAAATTGCTCAAATTACGCAGTGCCAGATTACAACCCATACAAATGGCGATATTTGACTATCATAGGCCATAGGAAGTTCCGGTTACATAAGCTGGCCACCAAGGTGGTTTCCTCTTGGAGCTGTTCTACTGTTATGTAACTCCTTCTATGAATCGATAATACGGGTGCCTTAACTAAGCATGGTTCGAGTGGGGTTCAATTGCACCCTCGCGGCTATACGTGGACGAAATTTGATCAACGAAATTTAATCGCCACGTGGATAGAAACCATCACATCACGATTGACAGCTCATTCTATTGCCACTTGCCTGTTCTTTAGGATGAATGGAGACTATTTCTGATATCTCAATGAAAGACGTAATTGAAAGCATACTACGCGAAATGCTGCCGGGGTCCTCCGTGACGCTACAAGATCAGCGTAACGAAAGCTCTTCCCTTATTACCTCGCGAGATTAACCGTTCTGCAGGAAAGATGGAATTACGGCAGATGAATTGACGTTACGGCTAGAGAACGTTTCACAGAGAATTCGCGCGAGATTACGCGACGCGCATTTAAATAATAACTGTCGTGGGGAAGATGGAATCGCTGGCGCGCGCGATCGCTAATTGAATTGCAAGCGGGCTTATAAGCGGGACGGGGATCTCGTCCATCCAACTTCGCACTTTGAGAAGTTCATTCATCGACGTAAAATTGTCACAGTTCCGACCAGATGAAAGGGACATCAGTCGAACGTAGCAACGTGCTCGACTTGTCGGAAGAGCGAGGGAGTTTCTCCGCGCAGCGGACTAAGACCGGGACCAGAGAATCTCGACCGCTTTAGCAGTCCCATCGCAGCTAACGTCGTTAGACGCAACTAATTGGCCCGACTGACAAAAAACGATATTGATAACAGAAACGTGATATCTTCTCGCATCCCCCTCGCGTTTCTCTCGCACCCTCGGTGTTTGCCAATCCGTCTGCTGTCCTGCTTTCATTCGTTAATTTCTTTCAGCCCGGGAATTACTTTTCCACCAACATCGGTCGATCGCATGCACGACCAGCAGAATTTGCGACTAAAGAGTCAAAAGGTTCGTCCATTTAAAGAAAAATTTATTCGGATCGAACAAACAAACTTGCGCAATTCAAATCAAATCAAAGTGAAAGCGCGATCGCTTTTGTGCTTTCTCTAATATGTATTTGGATCGGAGTTGTGCTTCACAGAGCGCTTGTACGAAATTACCGGTGGGATCAAATATTTTGCGCGTTCGAATAGATTTACGAGATTCAAAATCAGTCAAATGCAGTTGCAACTGGTCTTTTTCCTCTTTTTGATACGAATTAAATATGTTCATTTTTTCTTTTTGACGTACAAAAAATATTTTCTCTGTAACTGTTAACATACAGCAGAGGAATTCCATTTTTCAGTTTTTCAATATTCGGAAATGTTTACTTTTTTTGACGTACAGGAAAAGTTCATTCATTCACTGAGTCCGTTCGGGTATGTGGAGGCTCGTTAGGATCTCGTGCGCGTGCTGCACGATTTACATAGGTGTATCGTCGTGTTCGTACTGAACGTTGCGAGAACAGAGGAATCATCCGGTATCACAAACGTATTCATTCGCAGAGCCATAAGCTCCAGACTCCGTTGCAAAACGAACGAAGGGAATCAAATAATCTAAAGCTGATTTAAGAAGAAATAGACTGTAATGAAATCCTCGTTACACTCTTAGCGAAGTGGCGCGACTGATGCTTCGGCAAGATAGAAATAATACATACGTAGCTCGTCGACGTTCTCCCGAAGAAGAAACGAATCTCGATTACCTGAAGCGAACCGGCAGAGTGCGGTTGCACATTTTTCGTAGTTTCACGGCGCTCGAAACGCCAGCAATCTCGCGCGGCCGCGCAATCAAGGCAACGGAGCGCAAAGGCAAATAACGTGAACGCGGCGTCGTCGCCGAATAAAAAGTGCGTAACCAACGTTCCGCGTAACGACCCTTTAAAGCCGTTATTACCGGACGATTAAGTACTAAAAGACAGATACCCCGCAAGGAATGCAAGGGCCACGTGGCATTTATATGGTAAGCTATAAAAAATGGAAGGATGCCCACCGGGGAGAATGTACGTATATATCCACGCATTTTTGCCCACGCGCGGACCGCACACCACCCGTCTGCGTGATATATCGCGACGTACGGTAGATACGGTAGGCAGAGGACCGTCGAAGCGTTTCACAAGGGATTCGTCACGGACCGTTTCCTCGGATTTCCTCGAGAAACAAATGTCACTTCCGATACGTATTTTTATCTGACAGAGAAACGGTTTTCCCCGTGAGGGCAAAAGTCGCAATGGATAAGAAGTCTCTATTCTACGTAACCTACCTGCTCCGAAACTGCAATATTATTGCGGCGACTCAGGTGCGGTATTCGAGCGGACGGGTGATAATGCGGAATCGCGCTCATTCGAATCGGAACATGAATCATCCGCGATTTGGATGCCACTGCAAACTAGATGATGGCCGGATGCCAGCTCTCGCGATGCCGTCTCGTTTGTGGGGTTCACGCGCGTGACCTTCTCGTATGCGAATAGACCACGCTCTCTCGATGGCGCTCTCGATTATGCGAGTTGGTAACCATCTGGCGTGCATGCCGTCCTGTGCGATGCCACACCGATTATGCGATCGGACCCAAGCGCGACAGGTGGCCGCGACACTCGTAATATTTTTACAACTGTACCGCGCAATGCGGAAAATCAGCTGATCGCTATCACGTTGCTAACTACCAAGATCTTCCCTAAGTGCATCCCGTTACTCGTGAGATGCGCTACTACATGGAATTTGTCAGATCAATCGGAAGAATTGCATTTGAAGAATCGCATATTTTCCAAAGATTCAAGGATATCCATACTGTTTTACATTAATTCGTTAACATTGCTAAATGTATTCCGGATGAGAATAGATTTTTTTATCTATTTAATTACTTAAGTAGAATTTTGGCAGAGCTGGGTGCCGAAGATGCACCATCGTGAAAATTTTGTCAGACAGATTATGCAACCTGAACCACTCGAGTTGATCGTATCGAAACATTACTGTGGCGATTAAGGGAATCGCGTGTTAATGTTGCGACGCAATATTTTTCTCGCACTCTTGCGAAAGGTTACGTAAATCGTTCTTTCAAGGCTCATCGCCGCTCATTAGACGTTGGTATTGCAGACGAAGAAAATGCGGACCGTATTTCCGTCGTCCTGTTCGTAAAAGCGGGCGCTCCGATTACTTGGGGAGACTTTTACGGCGGCTTGTAACGCGACGATGCCGAGTGGAGCGATTCAGTGTGGTTCAGCGGCTCGATAAGGCAATTAGCCGGGAAACAATTGCGGAACTCGCGGGAATTATACGGCTGTAGTTTCGCTCGCCGCTAATGAACCAAGCGTGCATAAGCGTTTCCACCATGGCGGCCGTACACGCCCAGACGAATATGGGACCAGGTGTTTTCGATTCGCGTATAAATGCAGGCCACGTGAGTCGGCGGAATTGACGCGTGTGCCGGTGTATGCAAATCTATCTTTGCAAAATCACCCAAAACCAAACCAGATGTCTTCTTAGCAAATTACGATAAATTGGAGTTACATAACCATCGAGTCATCATCTCGTCATGGTGTACAATGACAGCGAACCAAAAACCAGTCGAGTTGCGACGTGGAGTCGTTTTGCCTCCACGATCTTGTTGCTTTATCTTATTTTATATATTCGTAAGGACCATATATTGAGCGCAAATATAACACCTATTGCATCAAATCGCGAGTGTTGCTATTACACAAGCCTACTTCCCGTATTATTTCTTTAGACATATACGCAATTTTATTTTTGTATTTATTGCTCACTGATGACAAATACGCGATAGAAATGTATTTCACGACTAGCACATTTCGATTTCAATAATGAAGAACCATTTTCCATGTAGTTTCCATTAGCAGTGCAACAAAGCTTTGCTCTCTCTCGATCCGCAACCAGGTGAAACTTCGTTTCCATCGCCGTTCAAAGCGCCACGAACGACGATGTATGTCCTCTCTGTTAATCCCGTTTTTTCCGCATCAGACATATTTTAGATAAGTGCCCTTCCAATCGCCAGAATTCGTTGAACGGTATCGTGTCGCTCCCGATCGATCGCCGGCCGCGTTCCCAATCACCCACTCCCCTACTATACGTAATTAACAAACGATCTACGTCGGATCAATAAGTTCATCCCACGGGATAGTTAAGCTCGTTAGCCGTGGAAAGCCCGCATCCATCGGGAGAAAGCCGGAGTGAGCGAAATGGCAAAATAACGTAGCCGCAGCAATGTCGTGTGCACCATCGTTGACTGCACGCGATGCATCGCGCAGTATCAACGCTCATCGCCATGGGCTAAAGGTCGGTTGGCGATGAACGGCTCACCTGGTCAAACCGAGCGCATTTCGTAGTTATTGATCTTTAAATGAATCGGTTCGTCTGGATGCTGCTCTCTAACATACCTCGTCAAATGATGGATTTTCTAATTCTAATTCACAGAGACGCAAAATTACACGAAATGATATCACGATGTCGAATCTTGATGTCCTATCAAACTGTTTCGTTACTTTATCATAAGAATCTGGAAGCTCGTCTTCTTCTCACAACAGGATAAGAAATGAAGCATCACAGCGCGAAGTTTATCAAAGCTGGCCGTCGAAAGAGAACCGCCCAGAGAACTTCTTGGCATGAACGGTAAGCACTTGGCGTACACACGTCCCGTTCGAGAGAAGACACGCAGGGAAGTCTCGAAGAACGGGGGAGAAGTAACTGCGAGTCAGACTGCGCCTCCCGCTCATGGCACGCGAATCGGCGTGCTGGATAACGCGAGTTATCGTGACCGGTGGCGAAGTAGAAAGAGGAACAGAGAGAAGGAGAACGAAGAAGGCGAGGCCAAGACGTGTGTTAGGCGAAAGGTTACTGCTCAGCGATACGGTCGACGAACGCTCACGCGCTCACGCGTGTATCCGTGTGCACGCGATCTCCCCCATAGACGCGCAAAACGCCACGCGTCGAGGGAGAAATGAGGAAAGGGTGGAGAAAAGCGGGTTGCACCCCCGGCGACCGACCAGCCGACCGAGCTCCGGTTACTGCAGTAAACATCAAAGGGTGTAATGGAATTAGTCAACCTCCTCCTTGGTGGTTGACCGTGTTCGCGGAGGCGTGATACGAACGGTCTTCAACCCGCTGTTGTCTATCCAGGATCACGTCGTAGACCCGGTGGTGTGTCGAGGTGGTTGGATCGGTCCTTTGTACGCGGCGTGTGTTACACGCTCGCTGCGGCTCCTGCGTACGCCACTCGAACTAGGCTCGTTAAAATGTTATTATCATACGTGCATTTCAATGGTGTATATCCGCTGTTCTCGATCGATCGTCTCTTTCTCTTTTTACTGTTCTATATAAATATTAATTCTTTACTTCTCACTCCGAATCTGAGCAACGATTTCTGATCACGAATTATCACGATGACCTGGAAGCATCCTTCTATACTGCTATTATATATACATTATTATGTGCATTACTGCAAATAGTTATGCTTCTCATATTAACTTTTTTAATACCGTTCCGAAAGTGTTAAGAGATATTTTTTGCGTATTACCTTGTAACTTTTATTGTAAATATTTTTTTCTGCAATGTATTTTTTTTATTTTTTTTAAATATTTTATTTGTGCTATGTTAGCTTTTAAGTATTGCAATCTTTCTATTTAAATCTTGTGCACTAGAGGGTAGTTTCCCGTTAACAATATAAATAAATAAATAAATATACTACTGTACATTTTTTAATCGCGTGAAAATCTGGAAGCCCTGTGAACCACTGTGGAAGATTCATCTTCGACTAAAAGTAATTTTCTCCGTATAATCACAAGCGATGAGGCATCGCTACTGCAATGCGCTCATCTTTCGAAGGATTTCCGCGTAATAATACGCGACGTTACGAACCTGTCTCTTCCGGCTGGATTTACTCTCGACAATTTGATCGCGACGGATTACTACACCCGCGTACACGAGATAAATCATACGAACGTATACACCAACATTATCGCGCAAAATGCTGAGATATTTTCGTCACGCGGCAGCAACGGCGACGGCGAGTTGTGATTTACATCGCATAGACGGCACATAATAAATCGACTCGCGCGCGTCGACGAACATTATCAATCGCATAACGGGACGCGCAGAGATTTCGCCTCCACTGGCGGGGTTAACGGTAATCAATGGAGCCAGCCATCGTCGTCCTTAATTCCGGAGGTCAAGTGTTGCGGCGCGCTGCCAAGTCGCGGCCCTTTATCAGAATTTCAAGAAGAATCAATAGAGAACTGTGATGCGAAGACGCGTTCAATTTCCCTTGAAGCGTGATTAGAGCAAGATGCAATGTCTTTAACCGATTCGATTAAACGAGTGATTGAATAGTTCTGATGATACTAGGAAGATCGTTACACTATACGCGCCTACAGGAAATGACGATGTTGATGGTGCACGCGGATCTCAATTAAACGGATCACCTGGTCTTCGTCGCACATTCGAGATTTATGTCCAACAATCCGCACGCGCACATGAACATCCGACGTAATTAAATGCCCACAATTATTCATCACCATTTCGCGAATTGGCAAGCCGATTGGGATCGATTTGATTACGCGCGATTTTCTAGATGACGGCCAAAACATTTATCGATTCAACTTAAACAATACAAACGAACTGAAATAACACTTCTGGTAGCTGCTAAATATGAGCTATTGCAAATCTCTTTAGGTTTTATTATTTGGTGCATTTACCCATTGCATCGTTGGAGTGCACTGCCAGCAATTAAAAATACCGCATGACATTTCCCAGATTAATCATTAATTTGAGATATTCAAGCGTGACATTGTAATAATTTTGCAAATCCGCCACTCAATTCGTTTAACGTTTCATACCGAGTAACATGTAACAAATTGCGATAAGTTACAGACATGAATTTATCGTCGTTCAGTTGTGCCATTACTATTCGACCGTATTTATTAAGCGTAATATCATTTATTTGCAAGAGTGCAGACACTATGTGGCCATTACGCGGACATATAACGTAATTGAATCACAGGAACGATCGGAGATCAGTCTCGTAATGCTCAAAACATACGTGGCGAAGCATGTTACTTGATTCTTCTTAACAATGAGATTCGCGAGGTTGTAGACACCGTAAGAAGAGGCGGAGAACGCGGGATGGTCTCTCGCTCATGCAATCTCCATCGATTAAACGCGCCAGACGATAAACGCACGTGCGTATGTACATATGGCTGTGCAGGGTCAACGCTGTTCGACCTAATTTTTCTCAAGATACATCCATACGAGGATCGGATCACTCTCAATTGGGCTGAGAGGAATTTTATTATTCGCGGTTAAACCACTTAATTACCAGTTCGCGGTTCCACTTAATTACCTCTTTTCAAAATTATAACGTAGACGTATGATAGAAATAAGGGTATCTTGGAGGAAATGGGCACACATCTGTACTTGCAATATTCATACATTTCCTGAAAAATAGATGGAGAATTTTTGGCAGCCAATTTTTATAGAATGGAGAAATAAATGTGTATACGAAAGTTATAATTAGTTAACCATATCTATTCCGCACTGTTATACATGTTCGAAGCAATGAGGAAAAAGATACCCTTGTGAGGTAACAGCCGACGTTTATGAGCCCTTAATTAAATGGTTTAATTAAATAGGCGTTTAATTAAAAACACATCATGGGCCATTCCAGGGCTCATAGTGCTCTCCGGACGAAATTGTGCCAACATGCCGCAACAAAAGCATGCTAAATAAGGCAGGAACAGCATCCGTTGGGCGCAGAAAAGCAGTTTCATTCATACATAAATTACGCTTTCGCGTAAAAAGGCTAATTATGCGGAAATTTCAAAACATTTACCGCATGAAATTACTGGGATGAAATTAATCGCAGCGATAACGATCGATCTACTCTCATCGTGTCGATTTAATGCCAACCAAAGCGTTAAAATCACACTTAATTATCGTTGTTCAATTATCACTCATCTATTACAGGATGCTCAGTCACGCATTATTCTTGTTCCTTATCATAGATTCTGTTCTGATGCTCATCAAGCCTCTTTAAGCTCTAACTTGTTCCACATGAATAAAGTTCATATTAATTGCCAATATGCAACAGTAATATGACCTATCGCGTTCCATGAGATGTTAAAGTACGAAATTCTGAGAATTATTACGTCGCTCATTGCCTGAAGGTATATTCCACGCGTAAAACGGCAATTTCGATGTCATAATTTTTCCCTTTACGATTTCCTCCATTTTATTTCCGCGCTCTCGTGCGTAAAACAACCATTCTTTAATCTCATGGTGTTAATCTGGAAGGAAAGACTTAAACAGTTGCAAAATGTTCTCTCTCTCTATCTATCTATCTCTCGTCCCGCCATCATATCTCGTGTGTTCCTACAAGATCGTCTGCTAACGCCTCTCGTTTGGGAACGCTTCCAAGCGCGTAAAAGGCGACGCGGACGATCGCTCATAAGTAGCTATCGCTTGAATGGCGAAATTATAAGTCTGGCAGGCAAGCTCGCTCGTGCATTTCCAAATCTCGAGGGGGGATTTTATTGGCTCCAACTGCGAGGGGAGATCATTACGGGGACACATCACAAAATCGAACTTATCTCTCGCTATTATATAATGCATACAGTGCATTGGTATGTAGTAGCTCTGTCCATCTCATTCTCTTCCTCTTCGTCTTTCTCCACCCACTGGTTGATCCAGTGCACTTTCCTCGGCTTGGCGGAGAACGGCAGAGCAAAGTATCGGATTTACTTATGCATTTAGTTTACGCCGCGTGTCCGGATTACCAACTTTATGCCGCAACCGTGGAGACGACGACGACGGCGGGCGCCAGAGCGCACTTCACTGGATAATCCGAAGCCTTTCGCGTACATCGTAGTCGTCGTCGTCGTTCCGCTGCGCAGCCGGTACGACGAATTAACGGGACTCCTGAATATAAACTAGTCTGGCGATTCGAAATAAGTCCGCGTTTCCGCCTGATCGCGAACATTTTCACGACGGAGAGAGGTTTACCGGTGAGGCTTATGCTTGTCGTTACTTCGTATGCAGCGGAGTTCTATGGAAAGAGAATACGTCGCGATCTTTCCTCGTAATATCTTTACGCAATCTTTACGTTGGCTGATAAGCAGTGCTGTCGGCAAGTGATACGGCGGATGAGAGGACATTCAATGAAAAAGTAAACGTATATAACGTTTATCGTACAAAGATGTTTTACACAACGACGGGCGATAAATTCTCGATACGCGAATGGCCGTGATTGGTCATATCGAAATAGCCATGCTTCATTAAATACGAGATTGTTAGAGGTATTTAATAATCTGCATTCAATCTCCTCATTTGCGCGTACTTTCATACGTGTGGCCACGTAAAATCCAATTACAGTATTTATTGAATTACAACGTAACGTAATTGTATCATGCGGATATTAACACAATGTATGTGGTTACATAAAAGGCATAAATAATTCGATAGAAAATTAATTAAAATAATAAACCTTGGTGAGACTTGGTGTACCACCTATTATTATTATTATTATCCGTGGGATCCTATCAATCTGCGCGATCGTTACACGCTCGGTTCCTCACCGATTCTCTTCGTAGTCGTTACTATAAAAAGCAAACACATTTTATACAGCGATCCGCAGTTAATATTATACAGTTGAATAAGTGAACTAATAAATATTGCAATAATAGAATTGGCCGCAAAGAGAAAAAGACGTTGACAACGTCACATACAACACCACAATATCCATTTTAGTCCTCCAAACCGGATAACATACACAATAACATCAACACTTACGTCATGCAAAATTAACGTACTTCCCCTAATTAATTAAATAAAACGGGACAAGTGATCCACTATAATTAATTAAAGCGATGATTAACCGATAGAGCTTAAAGCTCACTTGACAACGTATGCTTTAACAAAGTTTTGAGCGGCAATGTTCGCGGTTGGCTTGACATCAAAGTTTCTTTTCTTTGTCATTCCAAGTACATATGCTTGAAATCTACTCTAATAAAGGGAAGGTACGTCCGATCTCCTATAAAAATAACTGATATGGGAAGACCTCAATTCTCATTCGAGATGGAGCTCGTTATATAACCAAGCTCGCTGGAAATGGAAGGTACATATAAACGGGAGGTATATCGAGAAAGTTTCGAGAGAGAGGTTTTTGGAAACGTGACTCTGGCACACCGCCGGTCGTGAAATTTTACATTTGACATTAGCGTACTATGGGGAGGATCTTTATTCGTAGGTTATGAATATAGGCAAGAAAAAGGAAGAAAAGATACACGTATTCGATATCTCAAAACTAGTTCTTCCAAAAGTACCAAGTCCTGCGGCGAGATTTAACGAGATTTAATGTGGAAAAATGAGTGTACTATCCAAAAATAATCTTAACAGAAGAAAAAGACTTCTTTGAAATATTAAAATTTATGTTACATGTTATGAATTAATTTCACGTTAAACTTTTTCTCTTTTCCCCATCATCACGTAACAAGAGTGAGATTTAAAAACAAAATTGTGAGTTTGAATCCCGTGAATTTCCTGTCTCTTTTTTTAAAAGACTAATTAAACTGGCAGCACAGACGGCTTTACGTTTAAACAGGGATCCGTATATTTCCATAAGAGACACTCATTCTGCGATTCGCATATTTCACGAGACAGACGTATTAGAACTTCCACCGAATTCTCCTATGCGCATTCCCAGCCGCACGCATTCATGCGGTTTCCATTTTACTTGGAGCGTTCATTGCGGTTAAAACGCAGAAGCCTAGATATATTCGTTGATACATGTGCACGTTACCTTTGACACTCCAAATTTGTCTGAGGATCAGATATAAAGCGTAACGTGTCGAATTAATTCGCAGGAAGCCTTTCGTTTTCGAGTGTTCGCTGCAAAACTAACAACATATCGACAAACTCACAGTTTGATTCGATCAGGCAAAACAATTGTGAATTTTACAATATTTCAGGGACATCCTGTGGAAATAAAACTTTACTATCGACCATCGCTCTTGAGAGGTATCGTCCTTTACTTCGCGAAAACGCTATTCGCGCGCGACTGCGGTGAAAGAGACGAAATGGCGGAAGAAGACACAGATCAAACTGGCCGAAGCGAGCGATGCGCGGCACGCCACGGTTTCACGCTCCATTTGATCGACGCCGGCCGGTGTGCCAACGTCCGCGAAAAAAGGATCACGGGAGTGAGGAATTAAAGGGCGATCCATCGAAGATTCTCCTCGTCCATCACTGTACGTCCTCGGATTTTCGTTGTGACAGCAATTCCGACATCGATCGATTTCCAGTGTCCGAAAGAATATGAAGATATACATGTACTCGTCTCAGAAACATTGAAAATCTTTTCATCAAACAATCGCTTATTGTTCGAGAGCTTCAACGTCCACGATGAACACGGCTGGAGCCCTTTTCACATTTCTTCCTCCCTTTCTTCCCGTTTATTATTCAACATCGCGCAGAATATCGCGGGGAACACGGCAAAACGGATAAGTAGCCGTGAGGATTGAAGGAGTCAGTGTTTCAATATAGTTACTAATTGCCTCGAGAAGGCAATTAGCAACTATCGAGTCGCAAAGAACAAATGAGGTAACTGTCGTTTTAATCTCTAAAAATAATCATTAAATTGAAAACACGGTGACGATGAAAGACCAGCCAACAAGGAAATGTAATTCTCATAGGAATTTTGCAGATTAAAAAATCCGCGAGGATTCCGATCGGTAATTTCATTTTTTCCTTTTTCTCTGCAGCGGCTCCAAGGATTTGAAGAGACGCGAGATTGATCGTACGATCTCCTGGCGATAGGCGAGCACGATCGGGCAACGAGTTATCGCGCGTTTGCAATGTCGGATTAGAAAGTGCGATGATCCGCCTCCCTAATGCACAGAGGCATCGCCGCGGAAAATGGTCGTGAGCTGCGGGCGAATAGAGGGAGAGTTGCTGCACGGACATCGTTAGACCAACAATATATAATTTGCACGTTCGACGGTTCGGTCGGCTTGATAATATTATCATCGTTGGCGGAGAAATACCGTTGCGCCGCAGGAGTACGTTGTAATAAGGCTCCACACGCGCGGCGGATCGAGGCGATTGTGGAGGAGTCAGGCCAAAGGGACATTGCAGGAGATATAGTCTGGTCGACGTAACGCACGACTGGTCTCGATGCTATAATTGGTTCCGCGCGCGGTACTGTTCAAGAAATTATTAATAATAAATTATGAATGTCCGCTAGAATTGCCTTGAGTTTTTTAAGTGTTTCACACGATTGCCAGTTACGTTCTCTAAATTCCTAATGTTTATTGTTGCAGATCTAATTGTTGTACAATTATTTACACGACTTTTTCAAAATTCGTCCATCCGAGACAAAGTAACTTTACTTGCGCGAAAACTACAATAGGATATCCGTTCAGCCTCAAATGCGCCTCGCACTTTGATCGTACCAACAGGGATACGCTGACTCGTGATGAACGCGCGATTATTTCCAGGGCGATAAAGAGCATCGGCGAACTCGTCATCTCAGATATCTCAACGAATCGATTCGACCGCAGCGAAATCATTTAACGGATCAGCTGGCCGGTTAATTGATTCGTCGTTTCTTGATCGAAATTTACGACGCGAGCCAGCTCATGCACCGTAACGTAGGCGCGCGCGTGAACGAGAAGGAGAAGAACAGAGACCCAAGATATCCTGTAGGGTAAGATCACAAATCCTTTTCGGATCTTTTTCGTGGAAGAACAGTTTCGCGGTCTGAATACGTCGTTCCAGAGAGATCGAAGCTCCCTGTGAGCTACGTGTGCGGGCTCGCTGCGTGTTTCGCTGACGGCGCGTGACGCGGATTGCGCGGGAGCGAATTACTCCACGGGATTAAGGCGAATGCGGCCGCTGAGAGGAAGTGCGACACGCGAGGTGCGGCGGCGGCGTAATTGGATATACTCGGATCGCTCGGCAGCTAATCAGCATTAGTTACCTTGCGTCGTGCACCGGAAAGCGTTGTATGACAAATCGTGCCTGCGCGCACCCACGTGGGTTTCTTTAACGCGGCTGCCGCCGTATAACGAGATTTCTCTGTACAGGATCGCGGACCGTTGTAGCCGCCGTGGGAAGATAATTAAATCGCCACGTATGCAAATCGCACGGCGCGCGCCGCCGTAACGGGATACGAGGCGCCGGGATTTTTCACTCGAAAAACGTTTGGCGTGCGAAAGTGCGGACTGTTACTGGTCTATTCCGTTTCACGGCGCGATCTCTCTTCGCCAGAAACGCGCCGTGTGCCGATAATCGCTCGGGGAAATTGCCGATCGCGTTCCGACGTCATCGACGAGGTGCTTTAATCCGGCTCTCGATTCGCAATGGGAGACGCACGCGCGCGGCTCTCTCGCTTTTTTACGACCATGCTCATCCGTTCTCCACTGACACGGTTCGCGTATCTTAATTCTCGAGATCCAGGACCCTTTATCGTGCACGATCATCGGCTCCATTATCGATGGGCCCTCAAATTATATCCCCCGATGTTTTCATCCCGTCAAGAGCGCGCCGAGAGCGGGGTTTGTCGAGACGAAATCGAGTTGCAGACGTGAATGCAACAGAGATGAAAGCGCACCGATCGTGATTCAATAGCGTCCGATCTGTTCCTCGTTAATCGAATTTACTTTCGGGCGCATCTAATGGCGGAACGGAACGTCGTCATTTAGTCTCGCGCTTCTCCACTCTTTTTCTTCGCGCCCGCGCCGTCGAGAAGGAACGAGAACGAGAACGCCGACCGGAGGACTATTTAAGCTTAGCCCTTTTCAAAGATACAAGATAACGCTCGTCTCTGCAGCAACCGTTTTTCCGAAGGCTGGCAGCGTCAGAATCCCGTTTCAACATTCAGCAGCAACCGGTCCACATTGATAAAAATCGATTAGCATTAAAAAATTGATAGCAATTGTAAAAGGAGCAAGACAATTTTGCTCTGGAACCTCGAGAATCATTACAATCAGAATACGAAGCGTAATTGGATTTGCATAGCATTCTCCCTTTGCAATGAACATCCTTTTTTCGTTAGTGTATCAGTATGCACAATGTAGCTATCGTAAATCTATAAATAAATTATCAGTGATCGATATCACGGTCCCATGCACCTCTCGTGCACTGTGTCGATCGCGATTGTCCGCTATTAGCGGTATTACGCGCGTAGCGTCATCATTAAATTGCGAAGAGGTATTACCGGTAACGGCCGCAGAGTGTAATTTCAAGCGCGTGTCATTGCCTCGTTAGTGCATTTACGTACTCTTCGCGGCTACTCGCAACGAGATTAGCCTCATCCATGGACGACCGACATTACATCGTGCATTATGCCTGTACGCATTACGGTCATGGAAATGTGACGCAAACTCTGCGTATCAATTGTATTAAACGTCAATCATTTTACGTGGCGGAATTATGTCTAATCGGCGAACGTTTTAGTATTCTTGGGATGAAAACGTTTGAGAGAACTCTCATCACGGAATGTTCCTGTGCACCTAATGAAAACACAAGTTCCCTGATGATGACATAACATCACGATCAATAATGATCCGATCGCAGCTGCATGGAGACGTCATGGGAGAAAGCGGCGAAGTCAAAGATCAGGAGACACGAATTGTATCTCGTATATGTTGTTTCTTCCATGATATTTCCGCAGGACGAACGCATCTTACGAGTGAGATTCGCCGCGTTCATCGATCACACGAGTCTTCGCGCGACGTCGACCGACGTCGTCCTGCGCTTCGCTCGGCCACACCCGGGCTCATTTTTCACGGCACCTTCCACCTTGCTGTATCCTTGCTGTTAGGTAATCGCGTGACGTGTTCGTTACGACGGAATGATTGTGTCCGACTAACCGTTGCCGTCAGCAATTCACTGTGCGAGCGCGTTTCGTCGCGTCATGAAAGCGGAGTGATGTGACAAAAAAACAGCACATTCTCTCCGATAAGCAAAGATTTCTCGTGAAATCATCGCGGTTCCATGTTCTTTGTGTGTTAAAAAAAATCTAATGATGTCACGAAATCCCACAATCGAAGATTGTTTCGCAATTATATCGCGAGAACGGATGACAGTGTGGGGTTGCGCGGTATTAACCAATCAAAGTATACCGTAAATAACAATGCACTCTCTCTCTCTCTCTCTCTCTCTCTCTCACGCGCGTCGCGCGTGTATCTGGGTCAATTATAAATAATCGACGGTGGCGAAATTGATAATAATTTATAGCCGATTCACCTGTCAACGCCCCGTGCGCGCGGCCGATCTAAACGGAAATGAAGAATGATGATGCGCGCGGCATTTGCTTGACTGCGCGTTCTAGAGAGAACTTTCGTCGGAAACTAATGACGAAAATGCGATCGTGATGCCCACCGTCGCCCGGGCGATGCGGCTGTCGAGATAATTCATCAGCGGTAGCTTCAATCGCTTTACCGTTTCGGTTCACCGTTGGCGCGGGCACGCTCACCGCCTCCTTTCCTCTGCTCGCCCTGAAATACTCCCATGCACACTATAAATCCGGATTATACGGGCGCCCATTGCTAGAACGCGCGACTGACACGCGATACAAATGGAACGCTATTAATAATGTTACGTAACAACGTACCGCTGGGTTCCCATTTCAGAAATAGAATTTTCTATAATATCCATAAAACGTCTACTACATCTCCGTTCCTCTGCGAGGAGGGTCGCAGTTATCACGTGCGCCTAGTTGAGTGCGCGCATAGCTCGCAATGATACTACACTCGCGATAGGATCAACCGCTTTAGCACGTTCTCGTTGAAAGTGGAAAGACGCAGGAAAAAGAGAGACGGAGAGACAAAGGGAAAGAGAACCGCGCATCATGTACACCGCGAACACTCCGGAATTTCGTGCCGGGGGCCCGGTATCGTGGAGGCGCATCGTCGGTTGGGTGGTTACGATGTAGAAGTTCCTGTGGATCTCCCTCGCTCCCTACTTCGCCGTTAGGCTATCTCAGATCATAATTAGCAATGGCGGACGGCGTTACGTTTCGGAGAAACTTTTAATTAACAACGAAATCCTCCCCCGCGTTCCCGCTTGCTGTCGCGGCCGTCATCGTCATCGTCGTCGTCGTCGTCGTCATTCCTGGGCGCAAGCTCGTTTTACTTCGTCCATCTCCTTTTTCACACCATGTCGCCATCCTGACAGCGACTTTCCGCCCGTCTACGGTGATACTTTCGGCGGTTGCCTCGAAATTCGCCGGGATTCTCTCACCGGCCTCCCGTCCATGATTCTGTGCGGACGAACAAATTAGCGACATCCCTCCGAGTTAAGACTGATTATGTAGCCCCTCCCGTTCCATCTTTCCTCGCCATTCCGTACCTAGCTTCTTCCAAAACCAGCGCTGTACGCAAAAAGATGAGCAAACTTTTCATCAGCCGCTTTCGTCCTCCATCCGCTCACTTCGCCCATCCATCGTCGACACCGACACTTTCCCGGCCGTCTCACGAGATGCCATTCGTAGGAACTTCCAAGCAGGTCCCCCCTTTAAAATGGACCAATTAGTTACTCAGTACTCTCTCATTCGTGGTATTCGAGACCTTGACGAAATTCTGCACCGGATCGTTTATTATCCGACGAAGAAGAAGTTGCGATTCGGACGATTCATTCCACTCGCGTTTTGAAAAGGCGACGACGATGCTACTATCAAAGTGAATCCCATGTGAAAGTATGTCTAGATGGAATATCTTCCCTTCGGGATTGTAGTACCCATTGACTCGTCTGCCGTGATATTGCCTTTATTGTATGCATCCGCGCCACGTATGTCGAAATCCAGGTCGGTGAAAACGACGATTGCTCTCGTGCACGGTTGCACGGTAGAGTGCTAGCGATCGGCATTTTAGCATTTGATTGTTCACGAGAGGTTAAATAATGTATATTCAATAGCGCCGCGATGGAATCGGCCAGCATCCGCGAATAAAATTTACATAAGTTCCCGTGTCTATCTTCTCGGATAGTGAGAGCAGCGAAATTCTATACATCGACCGCGGCGAGATTTCTCCATTTTGCTCGCCGCGAATGGTGCATCGTCGTATTCGATAAATACAACACCCGATGTTGATCGTGCGCGAGAAGAAAAAGGAAGATGGGGAAACGGACGCTCAAAGAGATTTCGAGCGAGTCGTTGTGGTTTAGCAAGAGCTCTCCCAGCATTCTTTATCTCTACCATTTTATTGGCGGAAATACAGAATATGAAAAGTGATAAAAGCTACATAGGAAACTATGATATCTCTGCGTTATTACATTACATTTTTATATCTTTTTTTTAACGTTCTATTGTCTGTTACATGTCCAATGGAAATGTCACGTGCGTCTTGCGATATCGAAAAGTTATCACTTCGCGCGGTAAAAAATGATTCCGCTGCGGGTGATTGAAACGGTTTCGCCGGAAGTCTGCTGGATAGGGAGACATGGGGTGGAAGACCGACAGGATCGAACAGCGGCAGTAAAAACAGCGGAAGGACGCAAAGGAAGGAGGGGCAGTTCAAAGGGAAATACAGCGGGCGACTTGCGGTTTACCCCTGGGACCGGGGGGGTTGTCTTCCCAAGTGGAACTCGAACTCGCAAACACCCGAAGTGACCTGCTGGTGCACCTCGCGACGGCGCTCGCTCGACCGATCGACCAGCGCTCGGAGAGAAACTCGTTTACTTAGGCAAGCACGCGCCCGCGCGCGCGTTTGTATTCGGATCAGGGAACCGATGTACCCGCGTCTCACCGTTCCCGTCGTCGCCCCGGTCGCCCACCCCTCAATCGGGATTTGATTAACCGCGGATACCCGGCAGCTCCGGGCGCTGGCACTAAACGACCCGGCTCGTAATTAAGCCGACGTTACGTCATGGCCAGAGGAGTCTTTTCGCGAAAAGCGTCGCGAGAACATGAGAGGCCAGCGGATTACTTCGAAGTAATTGCATAGGGAACGGACTATACTTGAATGCGATCTCTCGCGTCGGTGTGTCGAGGAAGGTACTTTTTCTCTCTGCGGTAGACGTGAACATCGTGCCGTGCAATCGAGATTAATTAGCAGGACCCGGCGGAGGCCGCAAAACGGTCTTATGAAGATTTATGGAAAATGCGTTAATTGTAAATTGTTGGTGGGACGATTAGGACGTGATGTTTTAAGAGTTTCGCAGAAAAAAGAGAGTCTACGTACTCTCCGGCTAGGCGAAATTGCGCCAGTTGCGATAACAGTGGTGGAGACTTCAAAAGACATAATTTTCACGTGACGTATGACGATTATAAGAATTTGGCCCAACGTTTGTGCGACTGCACATGAAACGTGAATGCAGAATTACGAATATATCTTATCGAGGCGAACAATTCGTGCATTAGCGACTTAGTTGCGTCCGACGTTAATACAAGGAGATTGTTATTATAAATCACTATTATTCAACCGTCAACCACAAGCGAGGCTACAGTTAAAGCATAAATTATTCTCGTGGAATCAAGAGTGTCACGCAAATGAAGTCGAGCACGGAGACGACGGCCGAGAGTGGTGCTTTTAACTACCGCAATAACGTTCCTGATGATTAAGGCAGCGATAAAGCCCGCCATGATTCACTCCAATAATTATCGGGTATAAATCAGTAAGTGCATTTTTTAACACAATTGACATTATCGTTAATCAACCCAGCATATAAAGAGATATGTTAATTAAATTGCCCTTCCACTCTCTTTCTCTTTCTCTTGCGATAAAATTGTTATCGTACTGTTATAATTACAAACTCATTATTATATTTTTAGATCGATTAAAAGGATGCGTTTTGTATCTTAGGAAGACTTTGCCAAACATTGAGAGGCCGTCATTATAGTTTGTATTTTTAAGCGAGCTCTTCCATTTCTCGCGATGTTTTTTCGTCGCGGAAATACACTGACATCCTGTGTCAGTACAAAAACCGTATTGCCAGGTACAATAGGTAATATAATAAAGTGACCGGTCAGCACTTTCGTTTCCAATGCGGCAATCTCAATCGAGATAATACGACTACTGGTCGTCCAGCAATAAAATGCCAGCGGGATTAATTTAACGAAGACTTCTTCGACTGAACAAACAGTTCACTATATGTTTATATTCCTGCAAGTTCAAATGGGTGATAACATTCAGGCTGCGCTCAAAAACGGAAAAGGAGTCTGTACGCGAATAGCATCCAATATTCAAATTCAAGTGCCATCTTGATTATATCTCCAAAAAAGAGAATTACCAGTAATTCGAGGAGGATTTCCGTGACGGAAATGTGACTTGAACGTATGACTATAATGTGACTGTAATGCGAAAGGTGAAAGCTCGCGCGCCAGGCTCCGCGTTGCATACGTACTACAACGTGACCGTGACAATCTGTTGCACAGCTCGTGCCGCATGCGAGCGTACGAATGACATATCGTAAGCGTGACGGTCGATCAGGCTCTAATTAACCGCTAAGCCTCTTCGGGTAAGCGTCCGGCTCGCGTCGGCAACGGACAATTCCCTTATGCTGTTACATACGTGCGCCCATGGCATCTAATGCCCGGATTATCGCGTTAGTGCATCGCTCCAAAATGGACAATACAGCGATCGATGTGTGGCCGTAATTACTCCGAAGATCGATCAATCGATCGACCGATGGATCGGCCAGCCAGCCAGCCGAATGACCCACCGATTTGCAAATTGCATCCATTTCGGCATTCCGGCAGCTGAACGAGCATTGAGCGAAGTACGCGAATAACTTCAATTGCCAGAATGGAAAATAAATGTTCGCGTTGCGAATCCTTCACTATCATGGAACTAGAGAGGAGATCCGAATGCTCGTGTATTGGTCTGACTGGCGATAGCGAATGTCGTAAATAAATTGCGATTTTCATCAGGATAAACAAAACAGGCGCGGTGTTGCAGAATGAAAGGCGGAAATCACAGTGCAAATGTTGACCGGAAATCGATCACCAAAACGCTAAGCGCAGAGATTATCGTTTATTTTTATAAAGAAAATATCGTTTTTCGTGTACTTTAGGAATCATCGGTATTCCAATACTTCTGATAGATTTTTCATTTTTTGAGAAACCCTATATTTCTCTATTGTAAATTGTTTGCGTTGCGCTTTAAAAATTCACAATGTTCTTAAATATAAAGCAAAGTGGATTACTTGATGTCAGGTAAAGTGATAAAATGAGCTTGCAGCGGCCGTCTATTAATAATCCGAGCTTTAGATGAAAAGCTCAGCGAAAGGATTATCCATTTCTTAATCTTCAGTCAGAATTAAACTATAACTTGACTATTATTATCCGGTATCTTTTTGGAACGTAACAAACGTAACGGTACAAACGTAATAATCGCGGGTGAGGAAAGATTCGAGACCAACTAACCTTCCTTCAGGCAAATTCATCTACAGAGTTGTATTCCTTTAAGACGCTGCGTACCATCGCTGTGTACATGAAGAAACGAAACAAGTTTTCGTGAAATAGCTTCTGTAACTTGACGATAATGGCGGCAAGTATGGGCGTGCAGCCTCATAATTTATGAGTCGATCCCGATCGGCTGTGCGTATGCACGCACGCTTCAAAAATTGATAATCGCGCGGATGCTTACGCGGCCGCGCGCGTTTTGTACGAAACGGTAGTAAAATTAAGCGTGGCGTAAAGCGGATATCGTGGCGAGTGAATGAGCGCATCTTTTTTATGGTCAGTTGAGTCGTAAAAAAACCGCTTATTTTCGACGTTCGAAATGAGCGCTCTTTCACCTGCACCTGCCTGTCAAACATAATTATTTTAGTTCGACGGACGGCGTGTCCTGTCTCTTAGTGATTGTGCTCACGTCCGTATTCCGCGTGTATACGCAAGGCCAACGGTAAAATAAAAAAAAGTTAAAAAAATCAGGAGAAGAGAGAGTCTGGAATTATGCCGCAATTTTCCGTATCGCACCGCTAAAACCTCCATAACAATTCGTCGTTCGGCGCGCGATTGCGTTCGGCTTACTGCTTACTTTCGGAACAAAAAACGAGGCAGCGTTGCGCGCATATCGCTGATACGCGCCGCGCGTAACTTGGCGCATTAAAACGAGTCGTTTAACTAACTCTCTTCTCATTCTAAATCGATAGGCGTAAATCGATAGCGAATTCCGTTTTGAGATTCTCTCCCCTTATCGTTCGGTTCCAAAGTCGATTGACCGCAATACTTGTATATTTTATCGGAACGACAAAGACGTTGTCGCGCAAAGAGGTCAATTAAAACGCACGGAAACAAAGAACCCGCGGCGCTTTTCCCCGTAAAACCAATAATCGCTTTAGATCGGAGGCTAGCGTTCGCGTTCGAGTCAGCAGGAAGAAATAAACGAGAGACACACGCGCGTATGTGTAACGCGAAAATCGCTATGAAAAAATAAACTTCGCTTCCGCAGTGTGCCGTTATCGAAATGACTGGCGGGGGTTTATAGACCAAAGGTATTGCAATGTACCAAAAAATATCCGGGATTCAACCAGTTTCACCTCTTCGTTTCGTCGTATGTACGTGTACGTGTATCGCTCGGTAGAGAACGACGCTTTCTCTCTCTGCCGACACCGGTTGCATCGCGGCCGGATTCTACCTTCCTCCCTCGGCCGCGTGTTTCTTTCCGCGTCTGAATGCGACTGGCGAACGTGGTGTTAAGTTTCGTGGTCGCCGAGGTTTGCGGCTTTGTTTCGACTAACCCGAGTGCATCGGGTTCCCACGAAATCCGGCGACACGCTGCCTTGGATGTCCACACCTTCGTCTCATTCGCGCTTTTACCGGTATCTTCCGTTTCCTTTTAGCGTCCGTACGAGCTCTCTGTAGCTGCACTACACACAGAATGATCCTGTTGAATTACGACAGTGGTAACTTCTGCGTCTCGTATGTGCCACAGGCAGCGAATGAAATTGAGCTGGCATCGCAAACCATTCGCAATTGTTCGAAGCTCGAGTTCGCCTCGCGATGTGCATCGGATCGAGTTCGATTCGGATCAATTTTCATGTCGGCTTGTTGTTAATTACGAATGCATTCCAAGCGGAGTCAGAGAACTATCGATCTTTCTGTTGGGCTGTATGCAAACCTTTCCTTGTTTCAAACAAAATAAAGAGATTATATGATTTGTTTTTACCATATTGAAATGATATAGAGATAAACATGTTGAATTTCATCTTAATTATCCTTGATAATATTAGAATAAAAAAAGCAGAATACAGCATATCAGCAATCAGCGTGTAGTCTCACAATCAGTCAGAGTTATATGTACGTAAAGGAGTTATTAACGTAGGGAGTTATCGGAATTCACACGATGAAACAAAACACGGATGCATCGCACAAGAATTACAAAAATCCCCGCAATCAACGTTGAAAGCCATTACGTATTTATTTTACCAGCAGAATGCGATCAATTATCTTGCATCGTCCGTTGGATCAGATAATACGAAATAAAGCGGAAAAAAATACACGCACATGCTAAGTCGAGACAGAAGACCCATTTACATTTTGTAGCAAACAACCTTTATTTCATCGCGATTTATTCGCAGATCTCTGTACACGTTTCCGCCGAACTTAGTTTGTTTGATTAAAAGCTACGATCCTTAGCGGCTCGTGCGTCAGCAACCGAATGTTCGGAAAGACCTGACGCGGGAAAAATATTTTGCATGCGGTTCGCGGGTGGAGATGCGGCACAAACGCGTTTGAACACGTCAAACGATGCCCCGCACTGCGAATGTATTTTCAGCATGGCGCGGCCGCTCTTCGGTGATTCCCCAAATACATCATATGTTAAATCCAGCGAAAACCAACAACGTTTCATGAAAGTCCATGAAAGTCGATGAGCAAACTGTCAAATCATCCACAACTGGTCGGAAACGATTGGGGGAACCTAGCAATGAAATGTATTACTTTCGTAACATAAATCGTCGATTAAAAGTGCATGCAAAACTGCGCAAAAATTGCGTCAGAAAGACAGCTCGTGGAAAGAGTCTTTCGTTTCGTATGGAGAATCTCGCGCGTGCGATCGATCACATCGCTCCGAAGTGAATTAAGCGAGCAGAGATTAGAGGAGGATCGCGACGGCGCGCGTAATGACCACGAGAAATGAATATGAGCCGGACAAAACGAAAAAGGGCGACGATACAGAGACGATGCGGAGAGCGTTGTAAATTGTTCGCTTAAATCATCGGGAGAAGCGAGCGACGGTGGACGTTGAAGTATTTGGGCATACATCGTATATACGGACCCTTGACGGTGCAGACTGGCGAGAACGTAGAACGCGGGGGATACCAGTGAATAAATCAAGTTGCAGCCGTCGTTTGCGCGGGGGAGGTAGAGCTCGGCAGCCTTGGCAAAGGGAACGATCGCTCGCAATTAATATCACGGTGGATATGTGGTCGGCGGAATAATCGGGTCGCAATCAACGGGACACGCGTCGCCGAGTGGATCTGAAATTCAGATCAGATTGTACGCGCGCGCGTGCACGCACAGCGACTGCAGCACTGCGGAGCTGTTATTACGATATACCGCGCGACGTGACATGTCGAAGATGCGCACCAATATCAAGGGGAGTTGTTTCAGCAAATCCTTCCGAAATCCTTCGAATACTGGACAATCTCCATGATAATCAGCGACACTAAAGCTACAGCTAAAACTAGCTCAATTGCTCGCTGGACCACACTGAAGATAAGATCGAAAAAGAAAAAAAACAGACCAGAGATCTAATACGTACGTGTCAATTTGTCGTAGCCGTTATTAGTCTTCGTTGGCATGTCCGTAGGCAGAACAGACGTGTACGATAAATATTGTGCTGAAGAGAGAGCAATCGAGAGTAGAATCGCGCCGTGGTTGACGCAATCAATCGATGCCAGTCTATTCACGAAACAAATCAGAGATTCAATCCGGCATAATATCCGACTCCGATACAGTGGTACCGCTATGCGTACATTAAATTGTTCCTCGGTTTCTCCTCATTCGAAAGTCCTTTCATTGTGAAAGGCAATTATATGTGTATCAAGTTCCCAAAGTATTCTGACAAACTGTCGACATCGCTGGCAGTCGTGATTTATGACATCGGGAATTTCTTCCCACAGCACATTACGCAATGTGTAACTCGCTTTCGCACGGCTGCATCTCGGCAGTCGTAAGCGCACGAAAAACTCGTGCAGCAGCAGTTGAGAGCGTCTGCAGATCTTTTGCTCGAGTCGTTTGCGCAGCGTCGTAAAAATTTACGGCGGTCAGATACCGGTAGAAAAATCCGGTAGTAAAATCCGGTAGAATTTTGTCAACCAAGGGGGAAAACATCAAAATGCGTCTCATCAACCGCAATGCATCGATGAAAATCATCGCTTCCGCTCGTTTTGCAATTTACCGCAAAAATCCAGACAGAAGCTCGTGAACACGTATGCTGCCAATACTTAACATCACGATGAATTAGACTGAATGCAACAAATTCTGATCGACTGAACTAAACTGAACTGGACCATCAGTTCTGTCCGTCCTAACAGAAGAAGCGAGAGTGTCGAAACGACGCGTGCCGCGCGAAAAAATCACAATTTCGGTGAACGCGAGGCCAGTTGGTCCGATTTATGCGACCGCGGGCTGAAAAGTTGACTGTCCCACTGCACGTGCGAAATACCGTCGCACGAATTTAAATACCGCGAACGAGTCGGTCACACGTTACTCGCTCTTCGAAAAAACCTCCCCGGCAGGCTAGTCCCGTCTAGCATGCGCGCCCCGCCATCGTGATGTACGATCTGTCCGTTCGGCTGTATATAAAAATACAATCCAGGGGGAAATTGCGGAAACAGGCGAGCTAACAAAACCACGAGAATGTCTCTTCAAAGGCAGGTTTGAAAAATCTGAACCTCGATAAAATATCGCTCTTCGAAGGGAGAGATTTATTTTCGTTTTACTGCCAAAAAAAAAGAGAGGAAAAGAAACTCGTTCAGTTTTCGATACCTGCGGAGACAGAGTAAATCGCCTAGCGACCAGAAACTTCGCTAAGGATATCTCCTCGCGGCGCTTTTGCATAATACCGAAGAGCGTTTTCTCGAAATCGTTTCTTGCTGCGAATACCGATGGAGATACATCAAAAATTCATGAAAGTCGAAAAGAGGCACAGTCCCGATCGCATATCCTCCGTTCGGCACGGAAGAGGGCACGAAACACTTTCGTGGATAAACGTGAAAACATGAAAGATACGACGAACAGCGTGTGCTCGCACGTTTCCACGTAAGAATAGGCGTGCTAACCGACAATCTGTTATACGAGCGTAACTCGGACAAACATCGCGATCCGCGATCTCCACGTCGAAAGTTATGGCTAGCTGCGTTTTCGTGATAGAATGACCGCGGGCACGATCGCTCGCCGCTGCGCTGTTTCTCACGCCCGTGTGTTATCGGGTCTTTACCGACACTTTAGTTAAAGAAAAATTTGAAGTAGATCAAAGAGGGAGTCCAAAAAATAGAGCCAAAAACAAATCGAGGCTAAAATTTAAATCTCGCCTCGTGTATTTTCCATCAACGTGAAACTTTCGTACGCATACACATCACATGTGTTTTCTAAAACAACAATACCGGTATTGCCTAAAACTGAATTTAATTTTCTGACAGAAAATTCTACGCGCAGGATATGTATTAACACAAACATCCGGAAACGCGGTTCTGAACGCGCAACGAATAGATTTTAGTGTACGTTCGCGTACACTATGTGCCTGTTTGACACAAATGCGAATTATTTTTTGCGGTCGACGTTTTTCGCATGGTCACACGCGTATGTTTTTACATTAATTATGTTTTACATATATGCGCCATTATTCGAATTAATTGAGCTTTCTCACGCGAACGGTCCAGATGCCACGTGATACTTCCACCAAAGCTGCAAACAGGGCGTCAACAAATACCAGCCACTGCGTCCAGGAAATTCTTATCTCACGAAGAAGCAATTTTTAATGAGTAAGCCGGTACAAGTTTTCTATTGAGTTGGCCATAAAACCGGAGAGGCTGAAAGACCCTCCGCGAGGTCTTGTGCTCGCTTCTTTTAATGCGGGCTTAGTGGAGTACGTGCTTTAACATGAAACAAAGGGAGAGAAAAAAGGCGATCAAAAGAAGCACTTAACGTCGACGTTAGAGTAGTCATGATCGCGGACAATAGTACCGCATCCCAGTATGCATTCCAATGAATTTCCGCGCGGAATTGTGTCGATGTGTCCCATGATTCATCAACACACGACAGTGTTTGTTCGACTTACATGTAGGGCTTACGAAAAGCATTTTCTCGCATCGGTACATTCACGCATTATCGCTCCACGAATGCAATAGGATACGTATAATAAGCGCAGATATAATTCAACCCTTGCTAGAATAGGATGCAACCTCTTTCATCTACTTGCGTCTCTCTGCTTTGTAACTCCTGAGCGCAAACGGGAGCTTCGCGACGGTTTTCCAGTAGGCGGTCCAAGATGAATGGATATTTTTGCGGTAACTCCGGACATACATAATAATTGCCTGTCATGCGGTCACCAGAAAGAACGTCTGACTCTCCGCATGGTAGGAGGTTAAAAAGAAAAAAATTAATTTTTACGGGCCATCTCCGGAACCACAGACGAATGCTCACGCACGTGTCAGCAGCTGACACTACGGGCTAACTTCGTGATAGACCGCAATCGTAATAAGCGTGGGCGAAAAAAGCAGCGGGACTTAACTACATAGTAAACTTTTAACGTTCACTTTTATTTTACTTTCCTTTTTCAGGAACCTTTACGTTGCGGAGCGCCTGCGATTAGCCGCAGACTGCGCGCGTACCTTTTTGTGCGGGCGTGTGTGAGCGGAATCTTTGCAACGGACCTAAATAAAGACTCGAGTTAACAAACCGCACTATTGCCGAACCTGGGGAGTAGCCAGCGAGGGAGGAATGGCGTTAAGAGATAAAATTTGTAAAAACGCGCTATATGAATTCTATTAAAACCGCGAGCGAACGTCAGCATCGGAGTTATACCCGTCTTTTATGGGTCAGAAGTTTAATCGCACGCCATTCACTTGTTATCTGTTAAAACCACGGTTGATCGCCAAGATCGATGATCGGTCCGCCAGTTTTCTCGACGTAGCTCTCAAGTCTGTAGACTCTCATGCGGATCCGATACCAACGGAGTTATAAAGCCCTCATTTCTCCGCGGGCGAAACTTTCGAAGTTCATCGGGCAAAGTGAAAGGACGATCCATGTTCACCTCTCGCGAACAATCTCTGAAACGACTGCCTTCGTCCTGTCGTTACGCTCTGCGCTCGATCTCGATAGCCGACAACAAAGTTGGAAAATTTCTCGACAACGAGGAGGGAGAGAGCGACATTGATAAGAGCGCGCTGTTAATAACTGTGCTATTAGCCTCTCCTGACGCGAGATGATGCAGCTGGTTCTATCAAAGGGTGAGATCAGTGGCGCGAAAGAAAGTACGTTAAGCGCGAAAATCAATTTTCGTCGACGGAGCGCCGTCGTCGAGAATCTGCGCGGGCGTCTCGAAAAAGCGCCGTAATCGTCCCTTAACGATCATTGGATCATGCGAGAGCGGGTAAAGGGAAGAACCCTTCCGATACCGTCGGGATGCTTCTTCGGCCGCGCAAAAACATTACGGAATGCGGACTCACGATGGCGCAAAAAGGATCAATCGACCGATCGAGGCCCGTTCGACACACGTCGTTGCTCGACGAGAGAGAAGAGAGAGACGATGCGAATTCAAAATAACCTCACCGATAATGGGGTAATTCTATGGCGCAGTTGAAGGAAGCGAATTAAACGATCCGTTCGCGCGGCTGGGTCCGACGTGGAAACCGCGTTGGAACCGGGGGCGGAAATTGGGTTGGAGTCCCCCGGGAATTTCGCTTCCCGTCCGCATCCTCCCTCGTGCTCCCGCGTCCTCCTTTGCCCCTCCGCAGCGATCTTATTGCGGGATCGGAGTAGTCCTTAACCGGAGATATCAGTGGCAGTTTCCGAGATTTCCCTACCAAATAAAAGGTACTCTCTCGGGGGTTCTCAGAATAATGCGCCGGTTTTCTCAAGCTTGATCGCGACTGTTTCATCCGCATGTGACGTGCTCCATACACTATCACGAAGATGAAAGAAGATACGGCGGGAATGTATACTCATCGACGAATACCCGTTATAGGGTAATTCACGTCACGTCTCATCGATAAATTCGCATTTCATATGATACGTAAGGAAATTTTATTTATTAATACCGCGAGGGTTTTCCGAATATTTTTCAATTATAGAAAAGAATGGGCGGTTTGCACTAAGAGGCAGCAAATGTTGCTCGTAAGCTCGAAAAACGCAACGTACCCTGTGTTATTTTCGGAAGTTGCACGTGCGATCAATGTACGTAAGTTCATGCAGCAACCGCTCTGAAACTGTCGCATGCTTTTGTGCATGAAGAACTCACATCGCGGAAGTTTATTCTAACATGGCAAATTTTTTAAATAAATTACATCACATAGTATTTCATAAAACACGAGGCAGCTGTAAGAGGCAAACTCGAAATGCTCGAAATGATAATTCCAAATTATTAAATATTTCTCCAGGTTGTGCAACAAGAAAGCGATCAAAGTTGTCATTGTTGGGAAGGTATGCTGGGTTTTTGCAGACTCGGGCGAAACTTTTTACATCTCGGGTGTTGCTCCGAAAAATCCCTGCCTCGCGATACCACGGTAACCGAGTATCGCATGGGGCACCGGTACGTGTTACGCGTTACAAGGGATAAGAGTAGGGCTCATGCGATGATCGTCATGCGCTGTAGCGTGCTGCACAGGAACAGCTACAAGGCGCTTTTATTAAATCCTGCCGAATCGCCAAAATGGCAAAAGTTCGTGACGGTCGCCTATTTAGTTCGGGGTGCTTTAGCGGTATGACGCCGAGGCTCACCACAGGTGGCGATGCATCCCATTATGTCCCATTGAGAATGTTAATACCAATTCACGTCGAGACAACTCGGATAAATCGAACAGCTAACTCGATGCAGCAATTTTAGACCTCTGTAATCCGCGTTAAAATGTCCTGCGGCTGTTTCTCCGACGCGGAAAGCGGAAAAAGATCTTTTAACATGTCTTCTAATTTCCGCGTCGAGAGATTAATTCTGATCATGGTTAGCGACTTTAATATCTCCGTTGCCGCAATACTCTTTACCTGGATGTCCCGAATCGGAATAAACGATAGGATTCCGTGACAGCGAGCGGGTAAAGTAGCCACGTGCAAGTGGCTACGTTCGGTACCGAGCAGACAGGTTGGTGGTGGCCCGGCACTTTGCGCTGGCCGCAGCGCAGAAAGATTAATGACACTTGCTCCCGACCGAGTGAGCGGGGTACTCTTGCATCCTATTAATACATTAGCCACGTACACTCGTGCGAACCACCCTCTCTGCGACTCTCTCGTCATGCCGTCGTGCGCGACGGTGCCGTTCATCGGTAAGAAATGTGCGTCGCGAACGAGCGCTTCCTGGAAAAATGGAGACATCGATGACGATCGAGAACACATCAACCGTATTCACGAGAGTGCAACTCCCTAGTAAATTTTATTTCTTGCGCGCGATCAAACACAAGAGAGGGAAAGGGAGATGTCTCGTGAAAGATAGAGAAGTTTCGTCCGTTTCCTTTTCTGTACTCTCTTCATGCAGCTTGCACGTTATTCTAGCACCGTGGCGCACGTTAGAGCTTGCCGGATCTTCCTTAATTACGTTTCTGACTTACGCACGACGAGGTTCCCTATCTGCCGACATTAGTGACTCTTGAAGATCGAGTTACAGTTACGCGATGCTAATTTAATGTTGACGCTCCGGAGAAAGCTTCACTTTGTGCATAGAGACGCGCGCGCGTATGACTATATTACGGTACACTATAAAAGCTCGAGGTACTTTCGAAGTTAGCGGCTTAGACGGGAATAAAAATAAACGGGCTACCGATACGGTAACTAGTAGGTAATTGAATTTAAGTAATCGCTCGAGAGCCGCGTGCTCGATCAACTTCCGCAAGAAGATCGGAAAAAGCCTTCGCAGTCTCGCTCTCGGTGCACCCAGCGATAATCATCTGGTACCACCTGTCGTTGCGGCGCTTTTTACGAGTGGAAATATTATTTTAGAATCATCGTTTCTTTGTACTCGCAGATGTTAACTCAAGTGTATCGTGTCGCGGATTTGCCATCCGTTACGCACGGTTTGATGTATGATGTGATCAGCGGACGTTAAGCAAACTGCGGCATTCTTAGCGTGAGCTTTGGAAATCGGATCGGATAAAACGCGGAGTGTACAAATATAAATTCGTTATATTCGATAGGCATCAAAATGGTATCTTGAATGCATCGTCAATTATCCCGGGGTACTGATAATATTATATTTTCCACGTTATAACTTTGTATCAAAGAATTTTCTCATTAAATAAATAAATAAATATAAAATCGCTACGAAAACATTGCATATTTATCAGATTTTGCCATGCATTTGTCGCAACTGCAGGCAGTTTTTATTTACAAACGTTTCTCTTTTTCCGTTAAAATAATACAAATTTGTCTTTTTGCATATCGTATTTCCATGCGACTATAATCGTTGTTAAATTGCCGCTAAATGACTGATACGTTCGCGCGATATTCCTCATTCGATCCGAAACGATGTATCACGAAGGATACATCTGGAATATATCGCAGATATAGATTTACACCAAACGCGTGAAACGGGCGGAACTCGCCACGCTGTCCATTCGAAAAGAGATTTTCTGACCATAACGCATCCACATTGATATGGAAAAAGAACGTGATTTTTACGTGAATTCACTAAATTCTTGAGAAATTCCCTCGGCTCAATTCGCACGCACTCCGCGTGTTAAAAATGCACGGGGTTACGTTGTATGTAAAAATCTGACTTGCGAAAATATCGACAAGTTGCGACTCATACGGAACGAAATTCGCTGACACCGCTGTGCAGGACGCACGTTCTATTCGTTAGAGATAAATATGCTCGAAACGCGACTAACGAGCACCCGACCCGAGTTTCGCTTTACTCACGCAGAACCATGCACGTGCACTCACTGGACTCGCGTTTGCTGATCCTTACGCAAGTCGATCGACCATCGATCGTAACATCGTGCCCAAGCTCTTACCTGAAAACAAAAAATAAAAATTCTATAGATTAAACATATTATATTTATATAATAATTTTAATTTTTAATTTAATTTAATCAAATTTATTCAAATAATCATATTATAATTTTTTAATTGCAATGTTTATTATAATGATTCAGAAAATACAAAGAAAGCAAGAAGAGACCTAAAAAGCATCGCGGGAACCAGGCGTATCCCAAGGGAACAAGACATCTCGCGAACCGAGCGCCTCATTCTTGTGTCTCGTTCGTTCTCGCGAGGGCCGTTAATAATAATCGCGCGTCGCGGCCGTGAGAACGACACGGGGGTGTGCCCGTCATCCCTCTGTATGTAATATTCAGGCGACGGCGTACCCCAGGGCGCGCTCTTGGCTCACGGTCGCTTTTGTGTTGCGAATAACATTGCGTCGCTGCCCAATTTAGGAAGATAATGCCGACGATCAGGCACACACTCTTTCTTCCCCCAAAACGTGAACAACCCACCGTAGTAGTACTCCTTTTCGGGCTTCGAGAAGAATAGAAAAGAACGTTATTGATGATATGAAGCTGGAGGACTGGACGCAGAGAAGCAAAGCAACCTTGTTCCCATCTTGAAGACACGAGAGAGAGAGAGAGAGAAATGGCAAATTATGAAGCTGATGTTAATATATGAGATAGCGTATCGTACAGAATATATATATATATATATATATATATATATAAAAGTATGTGCACGCGCGCGTGTGTAAGCATAATCGGGTTCAAGGCGTGGAACTTTGGAAATTCGACAAACGCGTGGAACATGCTTTATCGGAGATGAATTCGAATAAAGTCGAGTTAAGATGTTACGCAAATGGAAACGTCAATAAGGCAGACGAAGTACCAGTCGGGGGCCCATCGCATTCTCCATATTCCTTTATTGAATAGACTCGAGAAATGAAAAAAAAGACATTACTAACCCTCAGGAGTTACTCCATTTACAGAATGGATGTGAAGATTATTCAATGTCGGTGCCGAAGAGGAGAGCGAGGCCACGTATGGCACCCTTTTATGGAAAAGCTGTTCAATTCGTAGGAAGTCAGAATGCGTTTCCTATAGAGATCGACATCAGGTTTCCATTGGTGGCGGTGCGAAGTCTACAGCTGCTAAACACGCACCCAATGAACAATCCTGCTAGATACGACGTGCCATTCAGAATGGTATGTTTATTCAAAATGCATTGTAATAAAATTGCAATTTTATAATATACAGGGTGTCCCAGACCTACCGTACCACCGGTTAATGGTAGATTTCTGAGGCGATTCTGAGACGAATGTTCCTCTTGCAAAATGTCGAGGGTGGCGTAGTTTCGGCGCTACGAAGGGTTGTAGTTATGCGATGCGCGGGACCCCTCCGACCCACCGTCACTGAACGCGGGAAAATTCTACACAAGGATAGGATAACTACAACCCTTCGTAGCGCCGAAACTACGCCACCCTCGACATTTTGCAAGAGGAACATTCGTCTCAGAATCACCTCAGGAATCTACCATTAACCGGTGGTAAGGTAGGTCTGGGACACCCTGTATAATAGAACATATCATTCTCGATTCTTTATTTCCCGTTGGGGCGCTGACATTTGGCGCAGTGAAAAAATTGAAGGTGCATCGAGCCATCAAGATCTTTGTGGCGAAGTGCAGTACGAAAGTGCGCCGGCAAGTGCGGCGAATGAACTACGAGGGAATCGCGTCGCCGACTTTATGAATTGTGAGTCGTATATCCAGCAGGCGAAGAACGATCCGGTCCGTCGTGAAAGTGGCGAGGAATTGATTTCTCATGGAGAACGCACTCTACCGTGTTCGAGAACGGAAATAAGACGGACGAGTCCCATCGATCTGCGAGATGATTATTGAGGCAAAACCGCCATGGTGAGATCCGACGACGAAATCACGCTGACGCGAAGACGATTGGCTGCGACGAATGAACGAAGCACAATAAATTTGCGACCGAGTTAACATGCGGGAACCGCATAACTGCCACCGCAAAATGGCAGTTGTACGTATATGTGTACGCGCGTATACATATGTATGTGCATAAGTTCTGTAATAAAGAATGAGGGAGTATTGTTACGATTAGTTCTCGCGTTACTGACTGTCGTAAACGAATTTTTCTCTTCGCAGGAATCTCAATTCAACTTCGCTTCACTAATGCGACAGGTCACAGCTGCGCCCGCGAGCGCAAACGTACGAGGGGCGCATAAACGCTGATTTACCGTGTCGGCACGAAGCATGCCTATTCCGTCGCGGATATGCAATCTACAAGCGCGCAAACAATACGCCGCATGCACACTGGCGAACAAATAAAAGTGTGGGGCGCGACAGGACGTTTCTCCTCGCTATTTATCATACGTGTACGAGCAAGGAACTCGCTCGTGCACGCTCGTCGCGCGGCTACTTTCGTTAGCGCGAAGTACATTCTCGTTCCGGTTTAGTTTGAAATATCGCCGCGCGACACGCCCATCGTTCGATCTCGATCTCCGCTCGTAAGGCTCCTCCTCTAAGCGGAAACGTGCCGTTTCCGTTTTCGAGATCGACGAGGAATGAAGGGGCACCAATTAACACGGCCGACGCGATGGCGATCGTGCAAATATAACCGCCCAGAGAATAAGCGCGAATTATTATTCTCGGCGCAGAATTTTTTATCTTCGCAATCGAATGCCACGACGGACAATAAACGAGCGATTCTCTCAAATTTGCCGCGAGGGTTAATTCTGAAATATCCAGCGTGTCTATGTACAATCGCGAGCGCATATAACGTATACACGTGCATACACGAAGGTCTCTCCTCGCAAAAGGAGTACTTCCGCCGCGATCTCCGTGCTCGTTCAAGAAAAGCAGAGAAGAGTCGGCAGAGGCCCCGAGGCTGTTCGGTAGATACTGCCATCTCGGGCACGTATCTACGACCGGTCGAACTATGGCCTCATTATTTCTATTACGCCGCGCACGCCGACAGACCCTACAATCAAAACCGACTAGTGCGTATACATCTTCTCTCTCTCTTGTAAGTTTATCGCATGGAAATACTTAGAGAACTATTCAGAAACGCACTTACACTGTACTCGCCAAACAACGACACCTATTTGACACCTATTTAATATTGCGCGAAAAACCAATTTTTCAAAGAGTTGCAAGAGAGTCCATCAATCTGATGGAACGGATTAAGTACTCAATTTTTTTATTACTTTTATATATTCGAATCCTGTTTTGTCATCAGATTAATATCGATGATAGAAGTGATTAGCACAAGTTGAACGCAGAATCCACGTAGCTGAACTGGCATGGCCAGATGAAATGGACTTGTATGGCATGCGTTTTTTGACATTCGATATTCGTTCGCGCAAGTAGATACCCGTCTCGTGTGACCATATTTTCAATTTAATCGCAATAGTCATACGATGAACCATACCATCACGAAAGTAATGCATTTAGGTCGAGTAGATCCAATAATTCCCAGGTAAGCCGGGAAGAAGCCGGAAAGTATCATCCGTCGCTTTTCCCTCGGGTTCACCGACCGGTTAACATTTCCGCGGACGCCTGTAATACTTTTAACGCGCGGGAGAGGCTCTTTAATCTAATGCCACGCCACTCCCGATACCATCACCCGTATTTTTATCCCATCGCGAGGGTAAGAGGAAGCGGAGTGCGCGTCCGCGCACTTCTCGAATCGGCGCGCTTGCCGTATCTTGCGGAACTTACGAGCGAAGGTCTCGCGACAGCTCTGAACCTCGGCGCGCCGGTTTATGAATTTTAGATTATCATTATTACCCCGATTTTATTGCCGGCATTAATGCGTAAACATGCCCGTCCGACAGTAGGCGTGCCACGAGTCGCTTCACGATCAACTCGGAACCCCTCGCTTCGTTAGCCCGCTAAATGTTAAGTATTCGCCTCGGATCGCCTGCGAGGAGCGTAATGTTTCTAAATTAGACTCTCGCGCGCGTCACCGTCGCTTCATATCAGCATAAATATTCGGATATACGATCCTTTTGGCTTGATCTGAATCACCGCGAGAGTGATACCGATAAACGCGACGACGTGATAACGCGGATAATGGACCATTCGAGACGCGACGATCTGCCTCGCGCATTTGCTTCCTTGATCGATCGTAAAGACAGTATTCCTCACGATGGTATTCCAGTTTCTCGAACTTCCGGTCATTTGTATTCAACTCGTGAGTGCCCTCTTAAATTAAATTAAAATATCCTATTCCTAAATAAAAATTTTATTACACTGTAGTCAATGTGAAATTAAAGTTATCACATGGGGCAATAAAGTTTTGTTGTTCATTTGCCTTTCCCCTCCGAGCTTCAGCGTGAAGCTGGAGGAAACGTGTGCGGCGATAACGACGATAACGACGGTCGGGGATACGCGCGAAGAAGATTGGATCGTCTCCGCCACCGGAAGCGGGAGTGTGAGAATCAATTCGCGAAAAATTCCGCACTTCCATTTGCGCGACGTACAGAGTAAAAGCTGACCGTTTCCGCTCGCGCGCGTACGCGTCGACGAAACGCGAACGCGAATGTCAGACGAATGTAACATATGGTGAGAGAATCGGTCTTCCGTGACTCTTTATGCAAATGTGCAACCGCTCAGTAAGCAGAATCGCTCGTTTGATGCGACGACCGCACGCTCGTCAACCAGGCATGTTCAAATGGAGCTCCTCGTTTTAAGACGTCTTAACATTTAGTGGAATTATACGAAACATCATATTCAATAGTCCCGTTCGATCACATGATCTGAATACGCGCGAAATTTCCCGTTAATCGAATATTTACGAAACAATATTCGCGGTAAAAGTATTTTTACTTGTTACGCGACGCTCGTAATTTGTTCAGATGTAGTTTAGGCTGGACCCGCTCACACGTCGTAAAGAGTTTACGCAAAATTTCGCAGCAAAACCGGCTCGTCGTGTTATGGCTCTTAACATCTCGAACACTCGCATAAATCGTCTCGCAGTGAGCGAAGCACGGTGCAATGTAATTGCGCTTCGAATAAATCGTCCCTGAAAGCGCGTCTCCTCGGACGACATTTTTCTCCCTCCGTACGTCGGGTCTTTTCAGACATCCCCTTTTTCACGCGACGCATATGACCCGCGGGTATCGCCCGTGCTCTCATAAAGTTCAGCTCAAGTAACCTTCTTCCATGTTGCAGCTCTTACGCTTCTTCACACTTTCGGGACTAGTCGTTAGCGGTAGTCGTTACTTTGAATAGCCGTTAAAGTGACACTTTTATAAAAAGATCAGCATCATATATTACATCAATGAATGTAATATACGCTATCGAATACTAAAAGAACTTACAGGGTTTCATAAGGGTATAATAAGTTGAAATTCAGAAATTAACTTTTCAATGTAAGTGAATGTGCGTTTCACAAGCGATATCACTGCAATAAAATCCTTTCAAAAAAGCTTTCATTTCCGTAATGTTCTTGCAAACGTTAATCCGCGACACGTCCGTTCGGTATTCCAAAGTTATGGTCGGCAGCGATCCAAGATTCAAGTATTCTTAGGAAAGAAGACAGGACAAGAAGACACTATGAATCACCGAGTCGCTAAGGCTTCTTCGATGTGACAGCACATACCAATCAGCTGATCGATCGGATCGAAGTTTCGGCGCGTTCCCGCAGTTCTCGGTGGATGGACGAAGGTCGTTCACGAGCATCGAGGAAGCGGACGAGGAGGAATGCCAAGGCGGAGGAATGTGCGCGCGAAAAGGAAGGGAGCGTGTGGGCGCACGAATGAACCGAGCGTCGCGTCGTTGCGGACGTGTCACGCTGAGTAGAATCGAGCCAAGTCGAGGCGAGGCGAGGCGAGTCAAGTTAAGTCGAGTCGAGTCGAGTTGAGTCAAGTCGAGTCAAGTCTCGAGCCTGCGCTGGTGAGACGGCTACAGCAGACAGAGACATTGCAGGGAGGTTAAACGGCTGAACTCGCCGGCGACCCCTCGGGTCAAACGCCTAAATTGCCGCGTCACAGCGCCGTAAGACAGCGCGCGCCGTCATTTTAACCGAGAGGCCTGGCATTAAAGGCAGAACAAGACGCCTCGCCGAGAAAAAGGGCGGCGAAGGTACGAGGAGAGGCAGAGGGATATGGGCAGACAGGCAAGAGGGTACAGACTGCGCGTCGAGACGAGAGCACAAAGGGCTGCACGGGAAATCTACCGTGGTGTGGATTCGCGCGATCGTGCCGTTTAATGACTCGTTTAGGGATCGTTCTGGGATCTCGTATAACTCGACTTTTCGATTGCCTTCACGGGCAATTGAAGACGTGGCTTCCTCTGTCTCCCTTTGCCTTATGCCCTCGTAGTCCAAGTACGTAGTGTGCGGGTTATCGTCTTTTATCGGTCGCGCGATGCGATTTCAACGATGACTGCAACGACGCGCGATCACCGCTTTGTGGCATGTTATTTCGACGAGACGAGCAAATCTAACGCAAACTGTCTTGATCCTTGTGTCGGACTTATCGTAGATTTTACCGGCTTCTCGAGACGTGCATGCTGTTGGATCCGGAGAGCAGAAAGGAGAGCGCCAGATGAGAGCGATAACAGCCTGGTTAAGAAATTAATACCACCGTCTCGAGAGAGGATTGCTTTCGTCTCGAATAGGAAACAGGTGATGTAACATCAGCTAATACGTTGATAACTATACCGGAGTAGCGGATAATATATTCAGATGATATATTGTAGTGCAACACAACAGCGGACGAGGCAATCAATCGAGAAAGAATGGGTATCGCGTGATCCAGAAGCCGAGTTAAAATATGTATTCGGAATTTTGAAGCGGCCTCATATAACGCGCTGCGCAAATAGATAATGACACACCTGAGCAGCTATTTATGCGCTGTAATGGATTCCGTAGAATTATCTTCCTAACTCAGACGGTGATCGGGCAGCAAGATAGAACGGAAAGTATTTCGTGCATTATCCGACTCCAAGGCACGCGATCGCGCTTTACATCGCCGTCGTCGTGGTCGACGCGCCGCGTCCTCCTCGCGCGCTCGTAGGGTTTATTGAGGACAGACGTCGTCGGCCTGGAATTGGATAATATTAAGAGTGGCGGTCGTTGACACGAACGCGTAACGGCCGACGCACAAGATGTACGCGATCGATGATCTGTGAGAAGGATCAGAGAGGCGACGCCAGTCGGTTGACTCAACTTTGTCGAACGCTCGCTAATTCAAAGGTAAAAATCTTGGAATATCACGACAAATAATAAAATCTCATGTCCCTCGTTTAATTTACAAAGTTGTTCCGATGTGATCGTAAAAGCTACGAAGACGGTAATAAATTCTGGGAAAAAGAGGCCCCATAAAATTGTCGTTAAGAAAAAATCGAAATGGCCAATCCGTGAACGAAAGAGGAGCTTTCGAAACACTCCATATGCAAATTCAAGATCGATCACAAGTGGAATTTTCTCTCTCTTTCTCTCGAGATTTGCGAGAGGAGCATTCAATTTCGGAGCGATGCAACATGTGCGATCACGAGAATGAGGCATCGCGTGATCATTGGCCGTGTCAACCAATTTCGGCGATGAGCAGCTCGTGCGTACGAGTAGGGAAAGCCCAATCCCCGATCGGTGTTGACGCCAAGTCGGGAACAATCTCAAGGACTCATTAACCGTGTACCGAAGTAAATCTGTGACGATTCAGCCGTGAAATTGAGATAATGGTGCCACAATGGCACAGCATGACGACCCCGTCGATGCAGAAAACGTTACGCGTGCCGTGAGAGACATCACAGATGATGTCGCAGAGGGAAATGCCTTTGTTCGCTTTGGACAAGAGCCGATGGTACGATGTTATTTGCTTTTACGATCGGCCTGCACTATAAAAGAAAATTTCGATTAAGACGCGGCGAAAAATTGCCATTTGTACGTGGAAAGTGGGCGATGGTAAGCGACGATAATTTACATGAAATGATGCCGAAGTTTTAGCTTTACATGTAACCTGAGCGAGAAAGTAAACGTGAGAGAGCGGGAGGGAGTGACACCGCTGATTTATCTGGTTTGCGTTGCGTGATAGTTCAGATAGTTTCGATCGAGGATAGTTCAGTGCGAAGTCTTGAGCTTTAAAATAGTTTGCTAACCAGATGCAGCAAGATTTTACTAAACAAATATGGATATAGATATTGATATGCTCACCTATATATTAAAAGTTTACTTGCAATTTTGTCATCACTTTTACCATTATGTAATTTGTGTACGAAGCGAAATACGGAGCGTCATCTTTTCATATATTGAAAAATACAGAGCTTTACGGATGTCCAAATAGAGATAGAACGGTGAGAAGATAATAGAAACTATCCTTTCTCGATATTTGAAAAGAGTATTTTTGCTGCTGAAGAGAGGACATCTTGCCCAACACGTCTCGAGTCCAGAGGAATTCACTCCCGCGCGAAGCATCCGGAACTATCCCGGGGCGTTTCCCACCTCAAGACATGATCAAACACGGACATCGGCGAAATATTCTGCTAGATAGATTCCGCGGTACTCCGATACGGTGGATATTCGCTTTAATACTCGCCACCGAGAGAGGGTTGTTTTCTTTCAGATCAAAGATCTCAAGATCCCTGCGGGTATTGCGCCGGCCCCGGGAGCGAAATCTATTTATTTGGTGACGGTATTCTCGCGAGCGATAAAACGAACGTATAATCTTTGCTCGGGATTCTGCGGAAGAGAATATCGCCGAGATTTCGCCATTCGCAGACTCCAATGATATAACGCTCGGTTGTTCGCCGTACAAATTCGCAAGGTGCACATAAAAACGAACCATCGCGTATAAATCTCAAATGTCAACGTCAGATTATATAATGTGTTCGCGCAATACATAATCCTGTGTAATCTCATAATTTTAACTCACTTAGCGATGCGATCATTAATTATATCATTAATGCCATATGATTTAACGTCGCTTGTATTTCGTAATATATTACACGACCGTAGCGTTATAACGCGACGTAACGATTGCCGCACGATAGATGTTGCCGTACTATACAATCCAACTAATTATCTCCGAGGATTTAAATCGCGATTCAGCTATTAAAGCTCTAGGTAACGCGCGGAACAGTGTAACAACGCTCTTTCGCCATGCTAGACGGAATCAGCTGACATTTTCCCTCTCGTTGCAACCGCACTTTTGGGCGCGAGCATCCATTTCGCGTTCTGAGTGCCGCATTTCGGGGTTGGAAGGGCTGGCACCCTTTTGTTTCTAAGTTCGTGAAACTCGGTGCGATTACCGAGATGTCACATAACTCCGCTCCGCTCTCGAAGCCGCGTCTCTAAACTCCGGCAAACTCAGAGCGATGGACCACCTTCGTCTCCCATTCGTCTTCTCTTCCCCGTAACTTACCGAGTAGGCAATGAGCCCGAAAGTGCCTCGGAAATACCTCTCCTCTCTGCACCCCCTTTGCGCGTAACGACCCAGCTGGAATAATTGCCGCCGCGCAATTAAAATTTTAATACGTCGTGAAAAATTTCGCTGTTCTCCTTGTTTCCTCGCCTCACGCGCGAAAGCACGGAGAAGAAAGGTTTCAATCGTAAAAATATTATGGACCCCAGGTATATGTGCACATTCATAAGTGATGACGACAAGATGATAGATCCGCATGATGAAAACTCCACCCGTGCGCGTACTGAAAATAAGAGAATGAGATAATAGAGAAAGAAACTCTTATTTTTCTCTCTCGCGTGTGAGCTGATAGAAGCAAGAAAGCAGACAGATTAAGTGTGAGACGGAACGAAACATCGCCGTCGCTTTCGCTGTCCATGACGTTAAGAGGTATTACCTGTCGCCTGACGTTTATAGGAAGATATTTGTCTGAGCGGTGGACAGGTGTTCCTATCGTAAAATTCGTATCCGAGACTGTTTTAAAAAATGGCAGAAGGACATACGCGCGCGTTCGTTGCAGCTGGCATTTGCTGTTACCGGTCGGTGAAGGAGACGCTGCACATTCGGCGTCACGTCAGCGGAAATCGTGGAAGCATCAGGGTATCAAGGGACATTTATGGTTGTCCCGTTTAAGAGAAACCTGTTACGATCGCCATAAAAAGTTATAAACCGCGAAGAGGACATTATATTGAGAGACGCCCGTTGTTCGCGTTGTTGCGTCTTTCAGACGGGGTGATGAAGTTATTTCGCCGGCTATAACTGTATTTCGTATCTTGGCCTTAGGTCCAAGATATCAATCAATAATTCGTTAATTCCTTCCTCGCGAAATGACTCCTTCGAAACGGCCATAAATATCAGAACTGGTTGATTTTTATCCTCGAGATCTTCTTTCGGGGACCATGTCTCTTTGATGATTCCGCTCGAATTTCTTGCTACGGAGTTTTCTACCGGTCAGAGGCCCGTGGTCACAGAATATTACATTTCTTTCTCGCGGATTGGCTTTTAACGAAATTTAACAGGAAGCAACCCATTACCTTCGTCGTGTTGGCGCGGTGACAAAACTCTGCTCAAAGGTGAATGGATTGGATCCCAGATAAGAGGGAAGACTTTGGGTGAAAACTAGACCATGAGTGGTCTAAAGAAGGCACGCGGAAATAGTGGAAGGCGTAACAAAAACAAGACGAGAGAAAAAGAGGAACTTGCTCTGCCGCGGAAATTAAAAACGTTGCGTGCTTGACAGAGTACAATAACGTTATGATTCGTTATGATTCATCGTTATCCGAATCGTTATTGCGATTGCAACGCGTTGCGATCACCGCGTTGGAGAAATCGACATCCACATTTCATCGCAAAATTTCGTACCGATCATGGTTGCACGAAGAGAATCTTGGGGAAATATCCAAGTTTGCTTCGTTCAATCGTCACCACGCGCGCCTCAACTCGGAACAGTACTTGGACGAGAAGAAAGTTATCCGGCTCTTACCGGTGGACATATCCAAAGGTAGATTGACTTGTGCCCGCTGTCGGAAAGTAATCCAACTTGTGGTCGATCAGTGGAAAGGGAACGAAAGGGAATTACTGACGGGGAGATGAGAGTAGAGGCACGGGAGACTGTAATACGCAGGATTGCACCAGGCGTGTCCTTCCTTCGGGAGTGATTCTCTCTCTCTCTCTCTCTCTCACTCACTTATATGGATGCCTCGTTGCAAAACATAGATCGATCGACTCGTTGACAGCTTTGCTATATTTGCTATTATATATGCTCGCATTACATATCGTAATTTTTTCGATAGACTTATTAGCTTTTCATTTCTTTTTTCCCATTGTTCGCAAACACAATTTAGCTAATTACATTAAAGAGGAAAAGAAATGAAAAGAAAAGAAAAGAAAATTATTCTACACATTTTTTCTCTTTCTTTTTTATATTTGCAATTCTGTTATACTCCATGGGCTCCACCAATGGTCGTTTTTGCTCACGAATCTCACTCGCATCGATCCTTTCGTCTCTCTTCGTTGTTCTCCCTCCATTCAATCGGGTTGCGGGTGTTCTGTTGGGGTCGAACGATCGACAGACCCTCGGGACTAGTCGATTTCATCGTAACCGTTCTTGCTCGGCAGAACGACACCGTCGAGCCTTATTCAAAAATCGGATGACCAAATCCGGAGGCAGAAGCCGGACTAGGAGTCTCTCGAGGCGAGAATAAACCGCTGTTGTGCTGCGAAAAAATTACAAAATCTAATCGATACCTTTTACACGTAGCAGCATGAAAAGACCATTAATCCCTTTTCACGAACCTTCGTTTTATCGTGACGATAATGTAAATTCTATGCTGCTTTTTCTTATAATTTGATATTATTTGGAAGGACGCGTGAATTAATAATATTAATGAGAAAATGAAATATATAATATATTTATCATCTGTACGTTATTTCTTCTTATTATATCTATCTGCATCTCTGAAGTTCAACTCTTTGTCCAAAGATGTAATCCCCTGCCTACATTGGATTCGCTTTAATTCGTGAATCGAAAGCGCGATGTGTACGCCCAGCGTCGTCGCTATCGGACGTCCGGAATCGACGTCCTGCGCGTTGCGGAATCACCGCCGTGTCGCGTCGCGTTGCTCTGGCCCCGGCTGTTCACGCGTGCGGTCCCGTGGAATTGGAAATCCGAAGCTCATCGTCGCCGTTGTCGCTCTTCGTGCGCAAACAGCTTTGCATGCAAATAACGCTCACCCGCTCGTACGCCCGCCCGCCATAAGCCAGCCGCGCGCCCCCCATCAATGCGGCCGCGTCTCCGGCATGTGGATGCAGAGATCAAATCCACGACCGTCGTATCTGGGAATACCGCGAGTTTATCGCGGTGCCAGGGTGTTTTCGCTCGTTCGAGTTGCATCTCGCGCACGACGAGTAGCGCGATGTCATGGTGTTCCGACCATTCCGAGCGTCACCGACCCGATGTCATGTTCCCGGCGAGAGAATTTCTATCGTTCGCCGGATTCGCCGCGGTTTTCCGCCGGAAGCAACGCCGTCGATCCTTACGGCGAGCAAGGAGGTTTCTGGCCGACCGCGGATTCCATCTCCGGGATCCTTTTACCGACGTCGATACGCGCGTCGGTGGTCCCGAGTAAGATGTAACGACAGTCTCGTCTCGGACGGAGAAAACCGCGAATCGCGGTGGCGCAGACATGGTGGAAAACGTCGATATCGATTTCGTGTCAAGCGGTAACCCGCTGAGAGCAAAAGAGAGAGAGAGAGAGAGAGAGAGAAATGTCCATGAAGAAACGTGATATCGCGTCATGTGCTCGCGCGACTTGCATTATTTCCAGTTGACTTTAATGTTAAATGGCTGTCAGCGAAATGCGTGCAATCGTAAGAACGCAGCATTTTCACCAATAGATATACAACAGATATGCTCGAAAGGCATTTATAACTTTGTGATGATTTTTCGAAAATTATATTCGCTTGTCTTCGGTTGCGCGCGGTAAGAGAGTGGCAGCAACGAATGTCTCGTCGGCGCGTCCTCGTCTATTCATTCGTAGCAATCCGTAGGCAATCGAAAGGACAAAAGCGTGACCAGCAGGTGAACAGAATCGTGACATATTTTTCATTCGCCGAGACGCCTGTCGAGACGCGAGAGTGCCCTCTCGTGTCGATCGTGAGCCATTATTCTCGACATGGAACATAATTTGCCGTGGTTTCGTGATTAATTATCCATATTCATTATAATGTTACTATTAATCGAAATATTAATCGTTTCCTCTAATGAAAAGGCGTGACTTTAATGCAGTGAGATTTCGTACGCGTATTTCATCAGTGATGATGATAATTCCCTCAATTTACATTATTGCACTTAAGACACTTAAGACACTTCGAGAGCTTAGTAACTATGTAATTCTTATGTTTTGCTATCAAATGCGATGCAAATTATCCAAATTTATTCGCCTGGTGAGCACAATACTCCGTAGTAGTTGCAATTTGGCAAACGTTTCGGTTGTGACGTTAAGTACTATTTCAGCGGGAGCATACGTTATGCTAACTTCTCAAACACGTACGAAAGCATCAACGAAACATGGTGCAGATCAAAGCAGAAGTGCATTAGATGCGCACTTTGACGAGATGGTTAACATGCGTTTTCCCCATCAACGTCATTCATGAATACGCGCGAATACTCGCTGGCTATTGTTCGTTCGTTCTGTGGACCGCATGCATACTGCAGTATTCGTAAAATCGATGATAGAAATCTAATAATTACGGCGATATCAGTTATTAGTACTCCACGTGCGCGCTTTTCACGCATGTTTATCGACAAACAATTATCGTTTAATCATGGTATTATTTGGCCTTTGATTATTAGTCCTTTAAATATGACATATATTAGTAATAGTTGATATCGATGTCAAAGAGATTAAATCACTGTTATATACACAATAATTTATTCTGTAAGCACGATCGCACGCTGTTTCAAGGTTGATTTCAGCCGTAAAAGATATTTTCTTGTCACTTTTCTATATAGAGTATCATGTCGTAAAGTTTTAATTGATGACGCTTTCTGCCTGTCAGTCTCTCGAGAAAGGGGATATGTCGGGCAACAGATAACTTGGGAGATCGTGTTGCGTGTACATCAGTAGCGACACATTCCACGCGTGTCAAACAAGTTTCTCGCATTCCTTCTCTTTGAAAGTGGAGAATCACGAGGACAGGTGGAAGACGTAGAACGAAGCGGAATCTTTTCAAAGGATCTCACGGAGAGACAACCGAGAACTTGCCAGCGGTGCTCTTTTAGCGTGCGCGTCACATCTGCGTAAATCTACCTAAGTTTCGCTGCAATATCCGCGACTTTGTTCTATCAGGCGCAATGAACCGACGTAAGAAAGACGGCTGGTGCTTCTCACCGTACAATTGTCAAAATTCGCGCGTGCGGACATTCGCGTAATCGCGACACATAACGCGTTTATTATATTTGTGCATCATCGATGGACAATTATCACGAATTCCTATTATCGGGAAACGCGCTTTCCGCGCGAGTTGATATTACATGAAAATTACAATTACAGTTGTACGATTTCGCATCATCGTTTGATCAGGGGACAGGGAAGTTGATTTTGGGATATTTAAATAAACGCAGAATATTCGCGTTCAACGGAACAGCGGCTTTTGTTCGGAAGTTTGCTGAGAAAATAGAATGCACAGCTCGCGCCACGCTCGGGTCGGTTTTTAAATTTATCCATGCAGAACCAGCTTGAAATTTATAAACATGCATAACCGCGTGCGATTTCTCGGGCGTGTTTCTTCGTTGCATTATCGAGGTATTTTTCAGGGCGACACACGTAGATACCTGCGTCTCGAAAGCAGCGGCGAACGCTCCAGCGCTGCAGAAACGAAATGACACCCCGCGGGGAATATTACATCGCGCGCGAGAGACTCGTGAAGCGTAATATCATGACGACGATTTAACCGCTTTGCCGCCGCACCGTGCCCCTTTGATAACGATAATTATTACAGGAGCATCATCATCCTAATGGAATTTAATAACAGCATTTGTCGGATGTCGCTTGCATATAACGCGGCATGGTGGTTTCAGGTATCGGCCTTTTCCGCGGCACGGAAGTACGATCTCTCGACATTTTCGCGTGGAAATTAATCGATCCACATAAACGGTATTTTCCTTTATCGTAAGAAACCCACCGTCAAGTAGAATAAATTATCCGTTTTATTTCCTGAAATAACTTTAGATACGTACGTATGAATAGCCAGTTTATACAGGGTGTCCCGGGTTTTAACCGACAAACTGCGGGAGCATATTCTACTAGTGGAAATAAGAAAAAATTCTTATATCGAGTTTGCTTAGAAACGCTTTATTACAAAGTTATAAACCAATATTGAAAAGAAATATGAGATAAGTAACAACGGAACACAGTGTAGAATTTGGAAGGTCGAAGATGTTTATGTTATGTGTATTCACATGTATTCATGTTCACTATGTTGAAACGATTCAGTATGATTGTTACTTTCACAACAGTAGCTGTTAGATTTCAATCGTCGTGTGAACTAGCAATTACTATCAGAATGCCAAAAGTGTTTTCAAATGAGGAATACACTGATATTCATTTCGTGTACGGATTCTGTGACGGAAATGCACGAGCTGCCGTACGAGAGTATCAACGTAGATTTCCTAACAGGAGAGTACCAGATAGATTTAAAGCAACGAATTACTAATTCAGTTACTGAGATGCAACAAAATTTTCAGGAATGTCGTACTGTAACAAATTCTGTACTACGTCGATGTCTAGCTTGTATCGATATGCAAGGACAACATTTTGAAATGCGTCACTAAATCATTGCGTAGATAATTTTTATTTTTGTGAAAAAATCCGTTGTTACTTATCTCATATTTCTTTTCAATATTGGTTTATAACTTTGTAATAAAGCGTTTCTAAGCAAACCCGATATAAGAATTTTTTCTTATTTCCACTAGTAGAATATGCTCCCGCAGTTTGTCGGTTAAAACCCGGGACACCCTGTATAGATGAAAACAGATAATATCAGTCTGGTCGACTTCTCTCTCGATTTAATCGCGTTCGTTCTGTTCTTTAATTTCCGTTAATATCCAAAATCTGAGAGAGCATTTCAAACGTAGATGATTTCAAAAGCCAACTGCGATATAATTCATAATGACTTACTAATAATTTACATACTAATTCTTCGGAGACGAGATCCCACGTGATGCTCTCTGCGGCGCGGGACGAATTTTATTCAATATTACAAGTGAAGTGGATTTACAAGTGCACAATCTGTCAACTGCGAATAACGAACCGAGTCTTCAGTCGTACACGAACGAAGTTCGGTCGTTTTAGAGGCGATAGAGAGAACGAGAATGGGGAGTTGCAAATGTAGAACAAACCGGCATAGGGTAGACGGGAAATCGGGGACGGAAATACTCGCGCCGTTTTCTATACGTTTGAATGTCACATTCGTCTCTCGGCAGGCGCTCGTCGAGTACACTCCGAGAGTATACCTGTGTCGCGCAGAATTGGATCTTGAAATTGGGAAAGATTGAAAAACGTGCAGTCAGAGAGAGAAAGATTTCAGGGTGATAAAAGGATTGAAATTGAAAAAAACAGAGGGGAAAATAAATGCGGCAACAAGAGCGTCGTGACAATGATGACGCGTTTCAGCGAGAATCTCGCGCCGGGAAATTTGAAGACGCAGCGGCGTTTTGTTATAACCGATAACGAGACGTGACCCGAGATAATTAAAATAATGATGAGGAAATAGCGCGGCGCTGTCAACACGACGAAAAAGATAACGAGCTTTGCAGTTTCCATCAACAACGGCATCGAGAGCGGCTAAGGCCGAGCGACTAACTCCGACGTTACGGCATTATTTAGCTAAGGCTGCAATTTAAAAAAAGCTAGCGCAGCTCTGGGAGTTCTCCCGATAACGCCAAATTCCGATGATAAGATTCCGAATTACACAAAACTTGGAAAGTCTGTCTTAATGAGGAATCCGACGATGAACTCTTTAAAAGTTGACTGACCATATTTTGCGAACGAATTTAAAGCGTAACCCCGATGCTTCGTTTAACTTTAGCTCTTAAATACCGTGCGCCGCCGCGCCGCTTTCGTGATAAACGCAAGATAATATTCCGGCTTATACCGGTCAAATTTATGGCGGAGCATAGCCGTATCACGTAATTTTTGTTTCAAATAACCGCACGCTCTGCTCTTTCGCGGGTATTGGGCGCATATAAGCTCACGGACTTTATTAAAGCCGCATAAACATAAAACAACGCGATATACGTCCACGTTTATTGCGGCGGCAATTATCGTTTCTTAATCAGGATTTCGATTCATATGCCATATGTGCGACACGAGAAATAAATTGTACGTTTAACTAGATAGAACAATGTGTTATTGCATAAATTACTTTTATACGAGCGATCGACAATCAAGTCAATACCAGAAAAGCCATTGTAAATTTTCTTTAATCATTTAAATTTCTGTTGATAATTGGTAAAAACTCAAAACTGGCTACGTAAAAATAAGAATCCCGTAGTCTCGAGCACTTATTCTCGCAAATTGTTTTTGAATTCACGACATCGCTGTACGACTTCTGAGGATTCCTGAAGACTTTTCCGATAATAATGATTTTGTCTGTCGAGAAAAAGAATATTCTTTCTGCAAAAGCGTGCTGGTTCACCAGCTGATAAGTACATTGGAAAATACATTGGAAAAATGGAAAATCCATATATTGAAGTAGATTAAAAATAATAAATAAATACTCTAGGCGTAAAACAATTCTTTCAGAATATGACCATAACTTGCACGTCTGTCAGTATGTCCAGCATGTTTTAGCAGATGAGAAGAAATTATCTCCCTTTTGGCAGAAAAAGAAAATACACGGCTGCGGTTGCGGTTGTTTCTGTTACTGTCTGTCCCTAAATTGTAAGCTGATCTGCGAGCAACGTCGTAAAGGCTCGTAGCCGTAGCTGGTTCAAAGGTTCGTTTCAGTTTCCGCGTCCGTTAGTTTACTTCTCATCTTAGGTAAACGGAGAACGTTGGATGAAGCGGCTTAAAACGATGTCGCGAAACGGGATACGGTTTTAGATCCGTACTTGGCGTGATGACGTACGCGCGTTGAGTGTTTTTTTCATTCGAAAAATTACTCGGCAATCGCGATTCTCGCGCTTATCAAAGAAGATTAGTCGAAGTCGCGTTGTAAAAGCGAAGAAAAGGAAACAGGACGTCGAGTACGATGGATACTATTTGGAGGAACTATGTGCGAAGATAGATGTGCATGTCGCTGCAGATTGTCCTTTAGGGATCATGCAAGGCTTTCATCCACGACTCACTGGCTCATTGTCGCATAGCGATCCAATTCCCTTAGTAAGATCATCCAGGTCGCATAGATTGAAACTTTGGACGTCGCACGACAAGCAAGACCTCCAGGACGACAAACGAAATAAAGAAATAATCTCGGGAAAACGATAACATATCGCACGAAGCGTTATCGACTTTCCGACAAATCAAGTTGAAAAGACATCCTTGTTCTTGATGATGGACTGTTTTTCGTAAATAAATATATCCTATGCTACAACACGTGGCATACACATGTAGAGATCAATTTAAATCCTGAAGAGAGAATCCTGTTATTTTGGATCGTCCGATCGGTGCTGAATCGTGCTCTTGCTTCAACACCGGTGTCGGAAGTGCAAAAGCCCGTTCCGTGTCTAATCCCTCGCGATCACCGGCGAAATGCATTCAACTACGAGCTGTATCTGCTCTGGACAACGGCCAAATTTCTTGCGCTGGTTGGAATGACCGGAAATAATCGTAGACAGCGTGGGATTAGTGAATGCATCGTTTAGACAACCACGCGAGCGTTATCGCCAAATAAGTTTTGCAGCTCTCGGCGATGTTGAGCGGATGAATGAATCGCGAATTTGCGCTTCGATGAATAATGCCGTCAGACATAATTATAATAGCGAACGTGAACGAAAGAATGATTCCCTGTTCTTTTTCTCGTGTAGCCGTTCAATCGGGCACCATTCAGGGAACTGATGTTTGCAGTTACCGTCACCATCAGTCCATTAGAAAATGCGAATGACAGCGGCAGAGATCAACGGCTTTAAAAGGATACCAATTTTCGTGTCGCGTTCTCTTCATATATGATTTTTTGTATTTTCATCGTGAACTATACAACGTGAGTTTACATTTGTATATTTCGATTCGCGTATCTTTCAAGTTTGCATAGTGAGTGGCGATGCCGATTCTTGCCTGACGAATTTGAGCACGACGCGAAATATCACTGCGTTCTTCGAAATTAAATTTAAGGGAGTAAATCCTTGTGTGCACGTCGTAAAGCTCGATCGTTCTACGCGGGAAAGATACGTAAGAAGCAGACGTGGCATGTAGGATGGGCAGAACGAGATGGAAGAAACCAATTAGACGCGAGCGGTATCGAAGGACAGCACGGACCCAATCGGACACGGTCCTAACTAGATTTCGGCGGAGAGGAATTGCCGAAAGGGAGCGCGCAACGGAAGCAAGGTGAAAGGATGAGGCGAACGAGACTTCGTACGAGGTATATTGCGAACGCCCCATTAAGTGCTAATAGTCTGCGCGGAAAGAAGTGAGAGAATCGAGTGTCTCCCGAAGTGTGAGGGATAATTCTATCCGATCGAAGAGATCGGAATGGACAGAAACCGCTGTTATACTTGTCGCAGATACATCATTACGATAAGCGATGCATGTCTTGTTCGTCTATCTGGACCGTCTCTCCCCACTTATAAATAGCGGAATACTTGGAGAGCGGCTATAATAAACGAGACAATTACGCGGCATTATGATCACTGTGGGCGTTCGCGCAATGACAATACGTAAAGAGGGACTTACGTCAGCATTGTGCGCGGCACTGGAAAAATTAAAAGGGATGACCCGCGTAATTGCAGTCGTCGTCGTTGTCGTCGATCCTGGCTAACGTAAGCGGAACGACCGGGCGCCTGTTTTGCATTTTTATCTCGTCGCAGCATCGGAAAGAGCGAATTGTGTGACGACTGGTTCGCGATCGAGCGAGGCAAGAGACGGCACGTTTCGTCATCATGACGAAGCGAGAAGCTCTTCGAACGAGCGATCGCCTTGGCGTTCGCTTCAAAGAGCTCCAAAGCGACGTCGTCGCGCTAAACATATGATTTATTTTCGCGTGATACCTCGTCAGATACGGTTTTATTCGCGACGAATAACGCGAGATTCGAGAAGCAACTGCGAATGCGCGTTCATTTACTTTCGACTCGAATGGTTTGCACCCGAACACGCTCTTCGAGCTCATAAAGAACACGATTTATGCGACCGAAGATAACAGCAATCGTGTAAGTTATCAAGTGAACGACTCGTAACTTCGTTCTAGGCGATAAATTAATTAGCGAGATCACGCGACAGCCGTTTTTTTTGTGAAATTGTTCGAATTGCGGAAATCCGCGTGAGATTACGTGTATCGTCGGTAATATGGGCGCGGCAAGGTGCATTTGCATCGATAACGCCACCCCCCCTCGCCTCTTGCATGCGTGTCTTCGTGGCGAAACGTTATTTATCGCCGAGTCTACTCTGCCGTTCCGTCGTCGTCGCCGTGAGGAGAATTTCATAAATCTTCCCGCACGCAGGCACCGCCGTGCCTCCGTGGCCCTTTTCATCGTGCTGTACATCGTGCTTCTCCCTGTTGTGTCACGAAACGAAATATAGACAAGGCGATGGAACACCACCATGTGGCACCATAATGCAAGAATTTCAATCCCACCGTACTTTCGGCGCACGAAATTTAAAAATAATTCTTCTCACGTGTGCGATTGATAATAAGAGAAAGATGCATGTACATGTGATTATTCGGCAGTTTTCGTCGGTGACGCAGCGAAAGCTACACACTAAAATCGTACGGCTATCAATAATGTTACGTAAGCCGAACGAGGAACATCGAAGAACCGTGCCGCATAAAGAGGCGTTCGTTAAAGTTTGCTTCATGTATTCCTTATACGAGCAGTCACACTAATACAGGATCCGCTACATTCTGTGCTCAAAAACAAATAATTCTCTCATGAAATCGGGTTCGCGCGCTGTCTCGGATATTTCGCGTGCACCGTGCGGTTATAAATATAAAATCTGCCCCGCTTTGTTCTCGAGACTGGATAAATCTCGCGCGAGCGATGAATATCAGGCCTCGCGGAACTTCTCGCGCTCTCTCAAAAATTCACGATACTCACGGCAGGTGGTGAACAAGCATGGTGTGCGATGGAGAGAGGGAGGAAGGCGTCCCAACGTCGCGCCGGGATGGACAAGCTCGTCGGTTACGGTTGCGGTACGCGTACACCACAGTGTCGATGCTTGACGCCAAGCAGCACGATAAAGTAACGGGACATTAGATTAATCGCCATCGCCATCGCCGTCGTTTGATATTTGTATCGTCCTTCGCACACCACGAACGTGTGGGCTCTCCCTCCGCCGCGGCTTAATGCCCTTTCAGGGCCATTGTATCGATATCCTTTCTCGCGGCGGCGATTTGCAATTTGACTCGCGCCCGATGGAGATTTATGGTGCTGTAAATCTAATTGACTTTGCGCTAACGCGTCCCTGCCTGGTAGCTTTGTGCGCGTCGACGAGCGCGAGCGCACGTGAATGTCGGATATTAAAAATTTAGCGGGCGCGCACATGTACAATAGGCAGCGGCGAGCAAGCCGCGGTTCCTCGTGGATGGCATGGCAATGACGTGGCGCGAACGTGCGGCGAACACGCGGGCTGGAGCATAATTTATTTATCTTGCTCACGGTGTATATTATGCCGCGCGTGTTGCGTTACTGAAGAAAGGTCTCATTCTTCTCATGCATCTCGTAGCGGCGGATCAACTGTAATTGCGACGGCGATCGTGATGCGACAACAACGGATTGTTTTCGCCGATTTAAGTTCCAAAGCTCTGGCTAATAAAACGTTCAAGTGCAGGAAAGAGTCTACCAAAACGCGAAAGACAGGACGGCGCGGCGTTATTAATACTCAATATAACACGCGATGCACGTGCAGCGATTCCGCGGAAGTTTAGCAATCTGCATATCGTAGTTTACTGTTACGTTACACGGGGTGTGTACGATAACAGTTAACAGTCTGATCTATGACATACCATGCATAATATCACGCGATTTCATGTGCCGTGAGTTCTAACTCAGCGGCCGGAAAATTAGTCCCTTTGCAAATGAAACGCGATAAGTTCGGTCACGGCGTTACACTCGGTGCGTGCGGAAGAAGGCATTAAACGTACAGTATGCACCATGAGAAATACACAACGCCGTCATGTCGGACGAATATTCTCAATAAACAGTTTGCGTTTGTGAGTTCCGAACTACTTCGAGTGCTAGATACAAAAGGTACCCTGTTAACATTAACATTAACATTGCCGTTGATGTTTCTGACGCGTTTCCGCCGGAGCAAGTTGTAGGAATGTAAGGGTGATGAGTAGAGAAACACCGTTTTCGTTTTCGATAACAGAACGATATAGTCAGGATATATTTCCGAAAAAAGATATGACCCGTAGGGTAACTTAGGGTATGATGGCCATACGGAAAAGATGGCCATAGGCTGTAATTTTTATAATAATTGTTAAATAGTGCATTTTGATACTTAATCTCAAAGATAATTAATATTTACAGTAGTTAACATACGTATACTAATCGAAATAACAATATTATGAATAATATCTAACAGGGAAAAGATCATACATGTGGATGCAACCGTCTCCTCCCGATGCGAAATCGCCAGTGACGCTCTCGGAAGACGCTGCGGCCTGTAATCCGTTCTTCTCCGGTCGTCGAGAGCTCTTCCGGACGGGTAAGTTCCGTCTTTATGGCCGACTTATTTCGTAGCTTTCACGTAGTACGGAGGACTTCCTGTCTTCGCGTCGCAAAGTCGTAAACTTTTGTCCGAAACCCTTGTACTTGCACAGATGCCGTCGCCTGTCGCCTGCCGCCTCTGCGAGACGACGTCGGCGTCGTCGGCAAATAACGGCGGTATAAGCTTTCGCTACTACGAAAGGAGGGGCTTTTATGGCGGTCTCGATACCGCCACGAGAAATGGGGAAGCACATGTGTAAACTATTGTCGCAGTTACGTGCCGCTACAACCATGGTCGCGCAACAAGAGGAAGAACAAGGGGAGAAAACTCGGTGACGACTACGACGGACAGAGAAACAGATTGACCCTTTGATCCTCTAACTTCCACGTGACGACTATGAGATAAACGTGACTCCCTGGGGGGAGCCAACATGTACGCTTACCGAGGTATGATGCATTCGCGCAGATACTATTGCAGAACGCGCGCGCATGTTGGTGTGGACCTCCCCCCCTCTCTTCTTCCTCGATGTCTTTTCCGTTGGCTCGTCTTTGAACTTGCTCGCTGTATTCTCGTTCTGTTTGCGGATACTCCTCTTTCTGTCATTCGTCTCGGGCGGCGTATCGATTCATTTCAGCGCCGGAGGTTGCGCGCATTTGCGCGTTACGCGCCAGCGACTCGATCAGTCGCAAAAATCGCGCTATTTGGTTCGATAAATTGCGTAGGTATTCTTACTACGCGATGTAACACGTATAATGCAATGCGTTCCGCGTTACTCGCATGTTCATTACAATTCGCGAAACGTTTCCCCGAATTGTGTAAAACCGCATTTGCGCTCCGCGTTTGCGTGCCGCTCGCATAAATTAGACGAAAATATTATCGTTCCCCTCAACAGCGTGCCGTTGAAGCAACACTGGCTGCGAATGGTTCCTTTCGCGATTCATTTGTTTCGCTCCGAGTCACAAAGAGTATCACATCGCGTTCAGATACGCTTGTATCTCGAAGAAACACGCAGCGGTGGTCCTATTATGATCCCGAGACGGAGTCGCAGGTTACAGCCACGGAAATGCGGCCTCACCAGGCAAGGTGGCTGTTCCGCGCGCGGAATTGAGCCCCGCCGACGAGCGTTTCTCTCGTGGGCGTCGACGTCGTGGGACGACGACGATTCTCAAGTTCGATACGCTTTTCTCTTCTCCTGTATAGCAATAGTACCGAATATCTTCTCTTCTCTTCCTTTCGTGACGAGAATGACGACGACAGCGACTCCTTACGCTGTCTCGATGTCTTCTCGCACACCGTCGATAAATATTTGCAGACAGAATTGATATCCTCGCGAGGTATTCCGGCACCCCCAGACGATATCAGTCAGAAAAGATCTTTATTGTCATGACATCTGTTAGTAGCGTGACAGGGAGGGAATCGAAGAGACAAGTCTGATGGAACGGAACTCTGATGAGGGGAAAGTTCATTTTCGCCTTGATACTTGCGTATTCGTGGCAATAACAATGCGACCTCGCAGATAATAGCTATGTAAAGATACCATCGATATTTGACCTCGTTTCCTCCAAAGTATCGCTCCCAATAGCCTAGAAACTTGGAAGGTCGAACAACAACTAGGGTCCCTCGCCTGAAAAGAAGTGGAGAAGAAAAATATCTCACGAGGCTCACATAAATATCGCCTTAAATAATGCATCGCGTTACATAAGAGGGAGTTAAACGTGTGAGAAGGCAATTTGCATAATCTTCACATGAACGTGGATTATTCTTGTTTACGTCGTCATAGGATATCTTATCTCTCTATATTCATCCGCACGATATTCTATCCCCTTGACTCTTCATCGCGTTGTCATCAGTACGAGTAGTGATCTTTCTTCTCGACTCGATCTCTTAAACGATCCTTAAAATGAATGACTTTCTAAAGAGCACCCACCACTGTTCCCTGGGTCAATCGCCGGGTGTGAAAATTTATTATTTATGTCAACAAAGGTAGCCAGGTACAGTCTTCCTGACGATAAACAAGTTAAATAATGTGCTTGGCTGACTTGCGTTGCAGTTTCAGGCATACCTGAATTATTTATCAGCGTACGCGAGAATAGAATTCGACGAAAGATTTAGTCGGCTAAAATTTATTAAACTCTCTTGAAGTAGTCGTGAAGAGTCGTTTCGTATCTCTGTGTGTGCTATGTTAAATGTCAAGAGATTATGACACACAAAATCAGGCGTATTATCGAATAATGTAGAAAATATTTCCAACGACGCGACGTCGGGGAGCCGCTTTTTCTGAGATATCAAGACTTTACATGAGATACTAACATAAATGTGCAGTGCGCATGTAAGACGAATTAACATAGTGGTAAATCGCGATATTTCGGGAATCATGTTTGTGCCTCGCCCTCGGAATAAAATATTTAAATATTATTCCCGAAAGTATCCTCCCAAAATAAATACAAATTACTTTTCAGGACCCCCGATTGCCCGCAAAATTGCAAACTTTATTGAATGGAATTGTTCCGTTCGATTCCGCCGCGAAACTGGGTCAAACAGGAATATCTTTACTCGTAGAATGTTAAGATAGCACACTAACTCGTGCACATCAACTAAGCGGATTTATTTTTTATCAGGATGAGTTTCTAAGTAATCAAACAATTATATTAATCATGAATCAACGGGTCCGATTTAATGTTGCGGTGATTACCATCACCAACTCGATATTCGCGGCTCCGCGAGTCTGAGCAATCGCGTTGCTCCTCGAGGGACGCGACCCTCGTTAATTATTTTACAGCCGTTGTTAGAATTGCGGGGTAGTTTTAGGAGTAAACCGCGCGCGGGCGATTCGTATAATGGCGCTGATATCCGCGTGACGATTTATCGCCGAAATTGCCGTGGGACCGCTCATCGGACTCGCCAGGTTTATCTGGGTTACAGGGTAAGGAGGGAAACGCGGTTGGAAAGGGAAACGTGAAAACCAGTTCTACGCGAAATTCCAAATACAGCAGGGTTGTGCCAGGGCAGGAGGAGCGGATCGGGGAGGAACGATTGAGGGCGACGGTGCGTAGAGCTGGTACCGGTGCTCGGCAAGTTCTCGCGATCCTGGCCCACGCACATCTCGCTTTATCGATTCATTCACTATTCCCTTTCGACCATCCGTTTGTCTGCTCCGCTCCGCTCTGCGCGAACGACGAGGCTACGAGTGTCCGCGCGTTAGTGGTAATTTATTCGATATGTGCGAGAGGAAAACCGCGGCTCATTGCTCATCGGGTTATTAATCGAGGCAAGCGTCACCGTTCTGGCTCAGCCGAATGTGTCGTCTCGCCGCATCCGATATTTCGTGTATCCAGAATATTAAAGCAACTCGATCGAGCGAAATTATCCAGCAGCTAAGCAACTAATTGGCAAACGGCGACTCTGCGGTTGAATGTCATAATTGCGGTTTACGAACGCGGCGAGAATAGTAAAGCAGCTAGGAAATTGCTAGCAATAGCAGCTGACGTAAACTATTCACTCTGCTAGACTTTTATTAGATATTGTTTATTAGATACTTGTTTTCGGTAAGAAATACCAGAGCAGATAATCACTGACATAAATCACTGAAAATTCAGAACGACACGCGCACACTCGCAAATCGTTACTGCTTCAGTATATACATCTCGGTCATCGTATGAAGACATTACTTATTAGCATAAAAGGTGGCCGCGCCGAGTTTCCGAGCTAAGAAGTAACTTAACAATCACGACGTCGCTGGCACACCATTAACCATCATTGAGAAAAGAGCGATTTATGCGCTGCTATGCGGTTGTAATTAATTTTAACACCTTCGTGGTGCAATGAAGTTCTATGTCCAGATAAATACGGTTACGTCGAAACATTACAGGGAACTAAAAGCGGCCATCAAAGCGCGTCTTTATTTTTTCCGTAAATAGTCGAGAGAAAGAGAGAGAGAGCAAGTCGAACGTCGTTTTCTTCCATAACTGTTACACGCTTTTAAAAGTTTCCCTCCTCTTTCAGCTGCTTCGTTCCCTTTCTCGAGGCAATGTAAAATGCACCGTAAGGAGTCTTTTACGCATAAACGAGGCGCGCAGAAACGGTCATTATGCGAACGTAATTGATTATCCGCGATGTACAATGCGTACGAAATCAATCTCGGAGCGTGGATCATTCGTGCCGCCATAAATTGTGTCGATAAGCGCAGCATTGTACGTCGCGAGTACTGAAAGAAACTGGTCGTTCTTTTTTGGGAAACGCAAATGCGATTTACTGGACGTCGTAAATGGTACTTTCATCCTCTTCACCATGAACACGATTTCTCGGCGAAATCTCCGAATGATCGATTCTTACATCTCATCGTGTCAATCTAAAGAATTCCTTTGATGGTACGTGGTTCCATTTATCTGATCAGTTTACGATTTTGTCACGAGGTAGCATAGATTATCGGATAATCACATAATGTTTTACCGCATAATTAGCGTCTCCTAACAATCAACGGTAAGTTTCGATCTTCTTTTACTAATGCTATTAATATACGTGATTACTACACGAGGATAGTTATTGACAAAATAACTATCCTCGGGTTTGCTGCCCCAATGCCGTTTCTGAATTATGAACATGATATGCGCGTTACATTTCCGATAATGATATCGGTTGGAATGTTACGCGATATAGGGATTGTTTATCAATTTACGAATTTATGCGAGAACTTACATTAGAATTGATGTATGCATCAATAGTTTATAATAAAATTTACAATAACATATATGGTATGTGTGATAAAATCAGCCATCGAGAAGCACATATCGATTAATCGGAAACAAAGGCACGATATTTTTTAAGGGGAGATCTCTCTATTCGCGTTACACAATTACTGAAGCTAGAATTGCGTTTCAATAAAATTGATCTCATGAGCAAGTTCGTAAGCAAGTTCGCGTTTTTATCATGTGTTGTTTCAATTCTAGCTCCGCATTTTGCCTCCGCATTTTGCGAGATGAATGTATCGGGGAAAAATGAAATACTAAGGAAAAAAGCAGTGTTTTAATATTTCGACATCGTTGCATGCACAATTTGCCGTAGATCGTCCGCAAGGATTTCGATAATCGTTCCTGTGGTGCTCATACACGTTGCAAGCGGATTTAGGTCGACTTATATACACGTATATTCGGAACTTTGAGAAATTCCGCAAATTTAGTTACAGGATAAGCACTTCGCTTACGAGTCGGGTTGCTGCTCGATCGCCTATCGTGTTACAGCAAACAACGGCCGAGTAAAGCTCTTCCCAACATAATGGAAGTTGTACGTTTCGCGCTATCTGCGTGCGTTAATCTGTGTGCATATAACGTAATCTCGAAGAAAAACAAACGTTGATTGTATCGGGTCCAGCGATAGCGAGAAGAGGATGCATTTCGTAAAATCATTTTTCTCATAGAAAACACAATGAGAATCTTGACAATTTCTTTAAGAAAAATAAATAATATATTTTCCTCGATAAATTATTAGAGTGCATCTAGAAGTTCTAAAGTGAACGAGAGTCGTACCGAAATGTATGTGAGGACTTCCTCCCCTTCGAAGCTACCAATTTAATTTAAGGGACGAACGTGTGGGTAAAGAGCGGAAATGCGGGTTCGTTGCTGCTGATTCGGAGCAACGGATATACAAGCGTGACGATAAGTGCTTTCAGCAATCTGTATCTCGGCGGTTGGATTTCCATACAATATGGTTAGCTCTCTTCGTACTGGCAAGGTTGCTGGTAAATAACAACAACGGCGACGACGGACGCTCGCTCTAATTCGCCGCACGCGTGACGTTACGCGGTGCATAATAAACTGTGCGGCACGCATCGGACTTTATCGGCTCCCGTATATGGGTTACGTCAGCATCCAATTGCCGACATGATTCCCTGATACGACCCTCGGTCCGACCACTGTAACGACCGCCGTTAAATCGTACCTTCCGTATTCGGCGAAATCAAAAGCGCCACTGAGATAAACGCACTCGAGACGTTGAAACGAAGCTCACAAAGGACCCGTTCTTCCGACTGGTTCATGATATTGATGGCGAGAATTATCGGGATAGATTATTTTTAATCTCTAGTAACTTGACTTTTTTTTGGGGGGGGGGGGATTTGTCTGAGAAATACAATTTTGTGAAATCATATTTTAATTTGATTTACGATACTATATTTGATTTTTATTATGTTTCTCTTTGCACCACGATTTTAATTATTATTAATATAAAGGAGCACCCTGTTAAGCTTATTTAAATGAACGCATCGTAAAATCAACATTTTCATAAATATTCATTTACAACTTGGATGTATTTGCAACGTTCAAATATCAAACTCGCATTTCTCTCTTTTTGTCTTTTTCAATAATAAATTATGCAACACTGATCTGCGTGCATTGATATAATAAAAATCACGCTGCTGAGAATGACGACCAAGCAAATCCATGTTACCGCTGTATCTTTTTACCGACTTCATCCATAATTGATTGACGCGCGAATTTCGTGCATAAACCGTGGCGCAAGGTGTTTTTGCACAAAAACAAGAAACGTTTACGCCGAGACTACAGTATTTGTCATTCCGCATTTTATGCACTGCCATTTAAATTGTTGATTGAAATGCTAAGTTATGCGAGAATTACTCATGCGCATTGGGGTTTCATCGCTCGAGTGGTTGGAGGATCACGAGCTTTGTGTTTCTCACGTAGAGATGAAGTCGATTATATAAATACTATATATCTCGCCTTTCACAGTTGACATATCATTCTTTAGGGGCTCATTTTTCATAAGTTTACTAATGGTCACTTGTCCAAGATAGATCCGTTGTGTCTCACGTTACGATCGATAGCTTACTGGAATGAAATGAAAGATTCGATCATCAGTTGGTCCCCTCGCTCCTACTCTTTCCTATTATTATTCTTTGATCGCTTTGCGCCATTCCTAACGACTCTCGACTAAATGGGTAATAAAATAAAGATTGATGGACGTGAAGTCTAATGAAAGAAGATTGACTTGTCACGTTTCCCTTTCTCTCTTTCTTTCCCTGTCAGTCCGAATGTGTCCCTTTGACTCCGAATCGCAAGATTGGTATCGCGAGGCTGGACTTCCCGTCTGGGTCGTCGTCTCTTCCTGTCGAGACGGATTGATGGTGCGAGATGAAGAAGAGTGTCGTCACTTCGCGGGAAATGTATTTGAACGCTCGTCGTCTCGCTTGCTCCCTTGCCGTTCCTTCGCATTTCGTCCAGGAGAGAGAGAGAAAGAAACGAGAGAGAACGAACGAGAGAGAGAGCAAGTAAAACGCGCCAAATAAATACCACGCGAGAGATCGCGGACCGGTTCGACCGGACGCGACAGTGCATTGAATGGACCATTCACTAACTTTGACGTTTCCGCCCACGCGAGTTTCCAGACATTTTACGAGGTCGTGGACCGCGGCGCGGCCATGCCATACGCGGTATACTGCGACTAACGACCCTTGCCATTTGTTTCACGCTATGATGGCCGCCCGTCGCAAATTTAGCCTGCGAGTCGAAGTCGGGAGGAGCTAAAGGGTCTTCGGAAAGTCACTCCGCGCTATTTGTAATACATTCGAACGGTACGTAACTGTACTCCATGCGGGAGAAATTCTGCAGAAACTCGCGCAAAGTGCCTCTCGCACGATGCGTTAAGGATGGCTGTTTATCGTCACAAAGTCCCGAGCAAAATCAATCGTGCCTCTTGGAGAACATCCAAGTCGACTTAGCTCTGTTGAAATGCTCTGTGGATTGATACCTTTCGTCTAATTACTTGTCGATCACTTGAGATTAATAAGAATTCTTAACACAGGATTCAATATTTGATCCGCTCCCAGGCAACTCGGTAATCGGATTAACAGACATGTATTTCACGGTCGGACGATGTCAAACTATCTCTCGTCGTCCATCTGGTTACGAGTGACTCGTTTCTTGCTGAAGTCAAAAATGTTTAGTCACGCTTTTCGAGTTTCAGTCACCGTATCATGGAACGCTGGCAGGCAGACGGCATACTTCGACGCAACAACGAAAAGAGGAGTACGAAGTCGAGAAGGTAGTAGCATAGGTATCGCGGCGTTGCGCAGCGACTTTAAAAGTTGTAATAAATTTTGGCGAGCGGTGCGCTTGACATGAATTGTCGTACGGTACAGTCGACCAAATGAAGAGGGCGAGAGCAGGTTGGGTAGAAGGTAAGCCCGTGGAAAGCGCGTGTCGAGTCAGACGCAACAGAAATGAAAGTGGAGGCAAGGATAGGGTGGATTCTCCGGAACAGGTTGCCGGAGATTTAGAGAGGCAGGACGAAGAGTGGCCCGAGGGGAATGCTTGAGGAGGAGGTGCCCCGACCTGACGGTTGATTCTCGCGTTGGCGCGCGCGAGCGGGCTCTGGGAGTACGAGGTGGTGCAGCCAGACTTCTGGTTGCATGCGTCAAGTGCATACTTCAAGTCACCCCACGGCTGTACAGCGTCTATCCACTATTTGGACTCCCGGCTGTCTCGCTCGTTCACTCTCCTTTCTTTCTCCTCCTTCCTTGGCTCATTCGCTTTCTCTCCCTTCCACAGCTGGAGGAGTTAGGGTAGCTTAATTCTCAGATACGCGACGAGGTATAGGCGCGTACAGCCTGCCCCGCAGCACCCCTCTTCACTGGGAAGGGAAGACCGTAGTAATTTCGCCGGCGAAATTAAGGAAATTTTCTGTAACGAGCCCTCCAAAACGGCAGAACATCCTTCACGAGCGCCTGGTTGGCTGGTTGGCTGTCCGCGATTACGGCGACGGCGAGCGCCGCCGGGTGCGGCGCATATTTCCTCGCGCACGCGAGAAAACTCGCCCCCGGCGACGTTGAGCGACTCCTGCACCCGGTGGGTTCTATCTCGTCGCGCCGTTATAACGCATAAATTGGAATAGTTAGCGGCCGGGGGATGTTGACTGACGCACGCTTCACGGAATATTCCGACGAAACGCGAGGAATAACAATTACACGAAGATCCATTAACGTCAATGCGGACGAGAACTTTGATCCCAAACGGCTCCTCGTGAAGATCGCAAGCGAGTTCCAGACAGAGTTAAGCAAAGCGCCGCGTGTTTTTAAGGCAAGCACCGGGTTTGAATTTCAAATGTTATTTATCGAATTGTACATCTTGCATGATAGTTCCCGCGGGTCGTAAAGTCGCCCGAGCGGTGATATTAGTTACGACCGGATATCCGATATGCCCTAATAACATTATGTCGCGACCCTCGTGATACGCGCGCGCGAAGTGCCGGTTTTCCATCAAGGAATATCGGATTTCACCTCCCTGTTTCTACGGGGTGCACGTCTCGCACTCAGCACCGCGGTTGGTTGCGACGGACGCGTACGGATCGCGATCGCCGGAAGTGAGCGTGTACTTATCGCCACAGTCGTAATTATGCTAGATGCACCGGTGCAAACTATCTCTAAATTGCATCCGGAGACCCAACATCCGCAAGGGAGAGAGCAAAGGAGAAACAGAGAAAGACAGAGAGATGTACGTATTAATTATTCTCCCAAATACTTGCGACCATGCTACAGGAATGATGTCCTTTCTTACGATGGAGACTGTGGGAGTCTGCTGACAAATAGAGGACGACTTCATCGTCCACTGTTAAGGATGAGTGGACGCTAATGAGTGTAGGCCGGCAATGGGTCCCTCAGAATAGTATCGGACCGTCGGACGAGGCTGCTTGGTCGCAGCCGGTGATTAGTCGTTAACGCTTATCATTAACCTCGAGGGTTAATTTCTGCATTAATTACTCCGTGTCGCCCGTGTTGGAAACTATCTCGGGCGTTGCTGCCGCGCGTGTACGACATTACAGGTGTTTGGAGTTTAACGCAGTCGAATGGACGAATGATCATTGTTGGCCAACCATAAACAGTAATCGATATGAAATGATGAAAATGATGCGGATAACGTCATTGATTGTCTAAATAAACTGTTTTCAAATTGGCATCAAGAACAATGTGAGGGAATCATTCAATAATCAATACGATATTAATCAATCAACCAAAAGCAAGAGCAAACTTTATATCCAACGTGAGGTTCAATATAAAATGAGGCAAATAGGTAGATCTATGATGATAAATTATATCCAAGTCCAATAATGAGCTGTCGGTGAATATATCATTATATGATCATTCATAATGGGTAAATCCGATGAAATGCGCGTGGCATATTGAATCTCTGAAATCGCGGAATTAGTTTTTAACAAGCGCGAGCTTACTCATTACTATATTCTCGATAAAATCGTGTATCATGGATTTTCTAATAATTCAACTCCCTTCCCCTTGCATACTTTCGCAATTCCTTCGATATCGACACGCAAATGTATGATTTGAAGCTGCTCGTACGTAAATTCACACGATGCGTTACATCATTCGTATTAAACATGGCCTTTAGATAGTTAATAACAACAGTGGGATAATTACTCTCTTCAGGCTCTTCAGGCGCTGATCAACGTAGTCATTAACGCAGGAGAGCAATACTTGTACTCGTGTTGATTAGCGCAAAAGGCTAAGGACTCCGTCGTGCATGAGATAGGATTATTAATGAGGCTATCGATAAACGACGCTTAATTGCTATTGGTTTTGTGTCCGCGCGAACGCATGCAACGTAAAATCATCGTCCGATCGTATATCAGGTGTTCGCCACGTCTCGGGTGACGGTGATAAACGTGCCGGAGGTAAAGCCTCGTGACAAATTTTACGACGCGCCTCGTAGCCTTTGAGATAATGTATGCTCATTAGATTAATTTAACGTAACGCTCATTAGCTCATTTTGCATCGATGTTCGCCCGTTAATCATTGGCAGGGTACTTCGCTGAGAAAGAAGTTTTTTGCGGCGTAGACTACGACATATCTAATATCAAACCCCTTTGCGAACGACCGCGTCGCGAAACGCCTCTTCCGCACAGAAGAATAGATTCGATGACGAACAATCAGCAGCTTAATAGTGGTTTATCGTCCGACTCCTCTTAATGGCGGACCTTTATCGCTATTACTTCGCATCTTACTGACACTGAAAAGCCAGACACCGCAGAAAGAATCCAACAGTAGGATGAAAAAGAAAGAAAAAGAGGAGAAAAGGTGTAAGAAGAAGGCGACCGATTAGATGGCAAAAGAGCGATGCGCCACCCCGTTTCCTTCAACCCCTCAGCAGTTCTCCTATGTGTCCCGTATAAATCTTGCTAGTTGGAGAATTTACGGCGCGCCCTTCCGACTGCCTAAGTAATACATTTTCTCCGTGTCCGCAGATACGACGCCCGATTAACAAATCCTGTGCACCGGACCCGCCCACGGACGACTGGTCCCGGCCGGTCGCGATATTAACGGCAGCGAAATACGATTCATTTACACCCACCGGCGCACACCACGCCGTGAATGAATGAATGAAACGGTCGAGAAATCGAACGAGTGGGACGGTCGCCCGATGAGCACACAATACGCGGTAGTCGGCCACGCTGACATTATCACGAGCGCCGCTGAAATATTGCGCGACCGCGCGGGGTGAGGGGATAAATCCTACGATACGGCATCTGATTTACATCGGATCGACTTGACCCGCGTGATCAGCCGTGATCGACGATCAACATTGTTCGCTGTTAATTCCCACGTGGGCGTTACGCGCGCGTTTAGCACAATCAATCTGGTCCTCTCTGGTCGATCGTCGGTCTCGGAATTCCGAGCTTAGGATAACTTGGTACTCGCGTAAGCGCGTGTGCAAGGGGACGCGATAATAAAAGACGCGTTTGAAAAACATGTTAAGGACCACCGAAAAGATGCACACGGGGTTTCGTCAACGCGACGCCGATAGATTTGACCTGAGCCCGAAAAAAGGAACCCCCTCGACAGCGCCGGTATCTGAGTTTCCGCGTCGTTTGATATTTCCTCGGCGGACATAAAGAGGCGAGAAAGGGAGGGAAAAAGGATATCAAAGGTGGTAGCTCGAAGGACAAAAGTCCCTCTCGGCGCTCGGAGGAGAGGTCTGGACGGGTCCGAGACGATCGAGATATCGCGACGAGGAGAAAGAAAAGAGGAACCATTGCTCCGCGAAAGATGTCTCGGTATAAATTAAAAGTTTTTACCGCCGCGAAGATCGTTAATCCGTCGCGTCACTATCCGTCGCGCAACTCCCGCGGTTTATTTCCACGATCTCTCTCTCTCTGTCTCTCTTTCTTTCTCACGCGGGGCTCTAAGTCACCGGAACTTGAACTTTACATTTCCGTCGAGACGTCTCCATCGCTCCGTTTCCTCTTCTTCCATCGCGCGCGATCTCCTTTTTCGCTATCGGTCGTCATAAGTCCCGTAGTTTCACCTCGCGCCCGCGGGGCTTCTTAATGCACTTCGCGCAGGGAGGGGTATATATCAGACGAATGTAAAACTCTGCCGGTGACGTTTACGACGAACTTCTGGATAGTCGGAAGAAACCGGCTGGTCCATTGCACCGACGCGACCTGGCGCGAACAATGGTTTTTTAGGCGTGTAAGAAAAGCATCACGTACAAGCAACGGCAAATTTCAAGTCAGCAAGTTGCTTTTTACTTGGAATAGCTGTGTCGACTCTGTTAGCTTCTCGGCCAATATCGTATTACGTAACTGCCCTCTCTTGCTCACATACACTCGAAGTTTACTGAATCAGTAAAAGCAAGACAAGCATCAAAGTGCGCTAATATATTAAGATTTGACAAACGAAGCAGAAAAGGAGCAACATCTTGCAAAGTACAGAAAGTGGATGGGATGGCGGTTAGATAATTAGCAATTCTTTGAACTTGTAGTTGAGTGAACTTTACGAGAGCGGATCGTCTATTCAAGTGGACGTCGTATTTGCTTACGATACACAAGTAGGTATAATTAATCACTCTTTCATACTCGCGTGCTTCTATCCGAGGCGAACAAGGAAGGGGGTCTTTAAATCTACATAGCTAGTATGCTGTTAGATGAATAGCAGCGAGATATAGTCCTCCTTTCTCCGCACTTGTCTCTACTCAGTTCTATTCGTTCCTACTCGTACTTAACTTGCATGTAACATTTATGTAACATACACTTACATTCATGAAATTTCTGGACAATACGAGAATCGCTAATAAAGTATTTGCGCATTTTGGTTTGCGGCTGTAATGAAATATTTCATACGAAAATATTTTGCACGGAATGTGGTCAACGCTAGCCGATCACGGAATGTAATTCGAGACAGCATGAACCATGTGAATCCCGTCGGAGAGAAGAGAGACCGATATATACCACGAGATGTGTAAAAATATCGAAAGTCAGGATATCACGTTGAAGTGTGTTCGAAGAAAGCAGTTCGCCGGATAGCATTGACAGATATCGATAGCGCCGATAAGTCCACGTAGGATCAGCCAGGATTGATCCCTGGCCGACACACGCTGCTCCATCCCAAGTCCTTCTTTCCCCGTCTTGCACGAGGTCATGCCCGCAGCGACGTATGAGATGCGGCTTACATTATATGATGTTGAGCTCGAACATGCATCATGCAAAGCCTTCTGAGGTAAACTTCTAGGGAAGTTAGTTGATATTGTCGCGATGAACATAAAGGATCACGCTACCCCGTTATAATAGTAACGATTTTTCAATAACTCGGCAGAAGGAAATGTATCGATGCTGAGTTATCGCGTGAAAGAAGATGTTTCCTCAAATTTTTCTCGAGATATCATATGCATCCATTGCGACACAATTTAAAAAATTGTAGCTTTCTGATTCAAGTAATTCTAAACAAGTAATTTCTATACTTGTACTTTCGCATTAGAAATTAGTTCCCAATATATCACGCATCCTACAAATTACTCTCCGTTAGAATAACATGCTTTGAATCCGTTATTCATCATCGTGAACAAGTAATAAACTTCAATAGACGCGTTATTATTTCGTTCGGCAGCAATCCGTAATTATTTGATGAGAGTAATTACATCCCGCACAGAAATTTCCCAAGTACGTTACAAATATTGTATAGATTTTAATCAGAATACTCCAATTGGTTCCAAAGTTAGTATGTCGCGCCAGATAATCAGAATTCCATTTTTGTTTCAAATGACTATTCAATCAGACAAATTCTAATAGATTTTGTTTAAAATTTTCAGAGATCCAAAATGGATATATGGATATAGGTTTCCTGCCTAACAAAAAATCGAAACAGTAATAATTTAGGAATTCGTGTCTTTCCCTTCTTGTAAAATATATGTATATATTTTAAATTATTATATATTACAATATTTAAACACTTAAAAAACGTAAATATACAATTTTAAGTTTTAATAAATGTTGTTTTATAATAAATTACAACGTAGGTATATAAACAAATTATTTATTAATAAATATATGTTATAATAAAGGTAAATTTTAATATGTATTAAAATTGAATCTAATATCTATTATAATTCATGTCTAATACATATTAATATACATATATATTGGAATATATATTTAAAAAACATTGGAAAACAAATTTGGGATATAGTTCGATTTCCCATTTAGAACATGTGCATATTCCCTACTTATTAGCATCATGTTTTTGAAACATTACAGTTCTGCTTGGGATCTTTATAGATTTTCTCACCAAAATCCATAATTTCTTGGCGAAATCGGACTAGATCTCAATTAGATTCCAAAATATTTTTTGTGTGGGGTGTGCGAGATTGCACAATATATTTAAAGTGATTAAATATAGGGAGATCTAACACAAGAGTTACTTTTGGGTTAAGCAAAACGCGACGTATCACGATGCGATTGACATCGTCGCGATAATGTCACCCGCACAAAATTATTCGTGGTAAAATTTCCATCTATAAATATTCACGAAGATCGGCGTGCCTCGGCTCGAAGCGCGTAGCGTTCTCATCCAGGAGGCTTATTATTTCACGGGAAGCCACGGGAGACTCTACTCGAAACTCGATCGTTAATCCGCTGTGTGGAGGTAGCTCTGCGTGGATGAATTTATAAATATAGGCGTTTACACTTTCATTCCGCACACGACACGCGAGATATCACGGCCTTTGATCGTAACTCGCTACGCTTAATCGGATGATCTCTCTCGAGTCCGCGCGCTTGCATTACAAGTTGCACGCGAGCGAGCTACTACCAGAGGTCTTTGCCTTTGAAACGTGATGAGATTAAGCTGCCGGTCTATTCATCGGCTGCCGCAAAAATGTCATCTTCTTCGGGACGGGAGATTAGCGTGCGCACGGACGCACTAATTATAATCCTATAAAAATATAACGACCGTTATATATACTTGGTATATACTTTCCTTTCCCTTTCCTCTGCTCATCGAATATTTTTAGAAGACTGACGTGCTTTCGCATGGCATGGAACGTAAGCCAGTAGAGACAGGAAATCGACTTTAAAACGCCAGTCGCGCCCCCGGGTCACGTTATGTATGATTTATCTTTCCGCGTGAGAGACCGCACCTACAATGTCGCGACCGCGATTCCAGCAATAAAAATCAATAATTTCCTCTCTCTGCGCTCTACTACGTATTACGGGGATTCCGTCCCAGCTACGTCAAGGATTTATCGAATAAGCTTTATGTGGAAATGAAACTCAAGATATCCGGCCTTCGATACCCACGATGAAAATCACTCGTATCGGTCGCTATTGAAAGAACTCGATAACGATTGAATAAAGCCCGATCGTATCAATTTTGCGAGAGCTCTGTTAGCGTTGATCATAAAATCCGAATGGCCCGCGTCAACGTCCCGCAAATAGTGTGGCACGGCGTTCTCTTGCGCAATCGGCTCCCTAGGTTTATACCCGTAAGTAAAACGGTAATCAGACGGTAAGGTAAAAATAATTTCATTTTCTCCGCGGAAAAGCCGCTTGAACCACGTGAATCTCAGATAATCTTGAAACACGACGAGAATTCAAGCTAAGCGGAATAACAGATTTATTGTTACAGAGAAACACGGTTAAGCTATTAACTGGATGTGTGTAAGCGAGTTGAGGCTGCTAATAAACTAATATTATCAAATAAGTTCAGAGATAATATATAGAAGTAATGTTAATTAAATCCGAGTCGAAATCTCCGGGGCATACAACTCCGAGATGCCACGCGCGCGTTTTAGCTTTTGTTAATATCCAGCCATTAAACTTTCAGATCATCCCAGCTTAACATCTTTTCCATACGAAATCCTCGCTGTTCAACTAGAATCGCTAGAGGTGACCGACGTAAACATACATTGGTGAGCATATTTAAATGTTTAATGAAACCGAATGAGAGAGTCTGATGGTTTAATGAAAATTGACAAAATGATACCTCGCCTTTGTATCTTAAGGGACATGAATAATTCACAAGAGCGGGCACGGCATCCTTTGCATTTTAACCGAGTCGTCTTTTGTGCACTGAAAAGAGAGGCTCACGATTACTGCTTTTCGTCGCAGTATTGTACTTTGCGAAGTATCGGCGTTTTACATTCCGATCTATTCTACGAACTTTCGAGCGAATAAACGGCGACGTTACGCGACGACGATAGCGGATATCGATTCGAGATATTTACTTCTTTATCCGAAGACTACAGAACGTTATACTTTAGGTTGAAGCACACAAGAGACAAGTCTCAGAGGAACGCATTGACGTCTTGGAAAATTTTGAACCTCATTGCGTTAAAAAAGATATTCTAGTTACAAGAAACAATGAGATAAGAGGGGAGGAAAGGGAGAAACGGAGGCGAAAAGTGCAGCGTCCGGAATGGGATGTAGGGGGTCAGAGGTTCTGAACTGAATTACGCGGCACTTAAATACCACTAGCCGAGGTACACGAGATCTGCATTCCATGATGATGCTGCATCGTGCGCAAGCATTACTCTGAAAGAGTTTCGATAAGCCTATCGGATACTTCCACGCGGCTGTATAAACGATCGCAGATGTTTGTTGGTGAACTCGCCAGTGCAGCTATAAGCTGTTGCAGAATGTTGTTTCGAGAATTGAGTCATTCTTTTCCCTCTGTGAAATAAAAAGTATTTTTTCCGCGTCGCGTACGCACGTTTCAAGCGTTGAGACAGGCTCGAACTTTCGACTGCCACGCCGGTTATTGCGTAACGTTGTACTTTAAATTAATTTTACGCCGTATACTCGGACGGCCCGGAGTTATTTTCACGCCTGGAGGCAACTACGTATGGATTTCAAAGAATTCCCATGAAACTCGTAGAGGAAAACGTGATAATTTGAAAATGCGGGACGTGATAAAATAATAATTCACATTATGTAAGCGTATGACGAAATTCCAGTTTTCCTGTGGGTACATAACGCTAAAAATTGAACGACAGCAGCGTTAAATTTAGCGTGTATTTAAAATTAATGTATAATAGTTGCAATGAGCATCTTTTTACATTAATTTAATTGCGTGTCGCAAATCGATGTAAGCAGAATTTGTAGATGAAGCTTTATTGGAAATTGAGTTGCAAAAGCGTAATTGCGATCAAAAGTGCGACCATCCAGTCACCAGATAGCGGCCGCGACCCCCTCATAGCGACCATTTATTCAGTGGAATTTACATAAACTGACGGTGGTTGGAAACTGGAAGGTTTTAATTAACATGATGACGCCTTTAATTTCTCTGTGCTCATGTTGCGCTTCTGCTCCGGATCGAGTGGTTGCGCAATTCGCCTACATTATTCACGAGTGCATAGGACAACATTACTGATAAGCTTCCCCCAAAACGTTGCAATTTTCCGTGTAAACACGGTGAAGAATACTCAATTAATTTTATGAAAATGGTTCAACATCCACATCGGCATTGTTATTGCAATCCATTAAAACTTGCAACAAAATATTTAGCGCGAAGAATGTGTTGCTGCTTGCAAAAGACACAGCAATCCCGGCACGATAGGATTGACGGTTACTACGCGAAGCGAGAAATTGCAGCGGTTTATGTGTGGTATTGACAGAATAGTTACGAATATACCGGATAACAAATGGAGAACAGATGGAGAATCGATTGTTCCACGAAGGGGTAGCACAAAAGTTCTTCGCGTTGTTCGTAACATCGCACGCGGCTAACATCGACTTGCTTCGATCGAATCCGGCACAATAGAGCGCCTCCGACCTTTGGGAAAAATGTTCGGAGGATATGTAGGACATTTATCTGCGCGTGTCGCTTTAAACGCGCGCTCAGAGAGGATACACACACACACAATGTATATACACGTATATACGTGTATGCGCCGTTTTATCCGTAGCCGACAAATGACAAAGGTTCTCTCGCCTTAATACTTACACGACGGTCACCATCTGTTTTTAACAGGAGGCGACATCCGTTTCGCGGCGCCGAGGAGCTGTATCATGCTGTAAGGAAAAACGGTCCATTCCGTTGCATTTTCTCACGGAACAGAACGGAAGAAGCTCGCCGTCACCGCAGATTCTCTCCGCGGTCAACCGAACGGTGACCAGCTATTTCGGTACCGTCACCACTTCCTCGCAGATAGCTTCTCGGTGTTTAACTGTTCACTCCGCACTCGCTATTCTTCTCCCCTGCATTTTCTCTACCGGAAACTGCGCAACGGGATTACGCCCAACATCCACGCGCGAGCACATCTTCGAATCAAGTTACTTTATATCCCGTGCTTGCCACATGGGATTTACCCCGTTTCTTTTTACACAGCTCGGAAGTTCTGTTCTGTTAATGTCGGGATCTCCGCGCGAGATATTCACGAAGATTGCTTTTCGTGCTTTGGGGGAGGCTTCGGCGAACGGACAAGCGGACGTGCGGTAAATTCTACGCAGTGACACGGAAACGCGAGCGGAAAGTTATTAAAGTCTGAGCAAACAGAAAACAGAGTTAATACAATATGCATTGTGAAATTGCGTGTAGCCCTTGCGTATAAATTGCCTGGTTGATAATGCATCGCGCGCTTCGCGTCATTGAAATATTGAACAATGTTGTAATGGACATTGGAAGTTATTGCCATTTATGTCAACTTCCATTGTCGTTTTATCGCAAAAAATCAATTAATCAGTTGGTAATTTGTTTCATTTTCCCTTTAAGATAAATCGAGAAGGCGGAATAATATTGCCGGTGCCGATCTTGGAGTGAAGACATGAATTAACGAAGGGAATTGAAACAAATTGCAACGTAATCACCGAGCGTTTCTCGAGTCTGTCTCTCCTGCAGATATACACATCATGTAAGGAATTCGCTTCGACTTTAGGCATTTTTGGACGCGTCTTGTCTTGCAATTAAAACGTGTCAAACGTGGACTCGTTACACACTCGGCTTCCTGCAAGGACTGCGCGCTTAGGCACTCTTTCGCCTGGCAAAGCAATCTCGATCTCATCCGCCGTTGCCCTTTCACTAATTACCGAACTCTCCTGGCGAACCGCCGAGCTAAACTGCAAATTGCAAATTTCGCTTTGACATTCGTGCCGTGACAGCGTGACGGTGCTTACCATCTCTGATCCGAACGGTATACGTACGGCCGGGGAGTATCCCGCGAGGATTCATTACATGGCTGGCTTGCCAGGACAAACAAGGCATTACACGATGATGACGGCAGTACGACCTCTTTAACCCGGGAATAGCTGACCCCTCCGTCTGCACCCTCATAACCACCCTTTCCGGCCGGCCAGTAAGCCCTCGGCTTCCACTTCGGACGGATGGACGGACATTGTCCCACGAGGCGAGACTATTATATTCCAGCTAGAGTGAAGTAAAGGAAGTGCCTAGAAGCGATCCTTGAGCGACTGAATGCCCCTATTGCCTGATTGATCTATCACCGCCTCGGCGGTCATGTCAGGCGACAAGGTTGGTACTACATCGCAACGATATCCGTTCGAAGGTGCGTGACAGGATACCTGGATATTCATGCCGGTGAACAATCATGCGTAAAGCAGGATTAATCTTCTGCGAGATTGGCTTGACGCGCATGATCTTAATATTGATATTCGATACTCGATCTGTGGTCTCGCAGAGGTTCCAGAAGGATTATAAATGTAAATCGGATTCGGTTATGCATACAGAGCGTAGATCCACCATGCCAACATTCGCCTACAGATCCACTTTTGACGAAACTAGAATGGATCTCTTCGTCTAGAAGAATGGATTCAAGGATGAAAGGAGAAAAGGCAGAAAAACGGGGAGAGAAGCAGTTAAAGCAGAAGAAGTCAAACATTCGATTCTTTTTTTTAATCGGTTAAACTGCCATCGAATGCTTTGAAAACAATGAGAACAGCGATGCGTGCAAGAAAGGTAGAAAAGTAGATGAGGTTTTCCGAAAGCACGATATTTGCAAGACGATATTTCTCTCGTTGTTAACTCCGTCACGTGCGCAGAGCGGGCGAGTGAGCGTGCGGTACGGAAAACTGACGGGCCGGGATTGCGGATGAAATAAGAAAATAAGGCCTGCAAGCGCGCGCGCGTACGCACGCGAGGTCAGGTAGTCGGACTTTACCGTTTTGCTTATAAAGCATGTATTTCATATATTTCACTGTGAACTTTCACGTGTGTGTTCTCTTTTAGGCCGCAAAATTATAAAACCGCCGTATTCGCGGTACCTGTTCCGTTACGAAACATCTACTTCGTCATTCTTAACTTTCAACCGGTACGGTTCTGTTTGACCAGTGCACGAGTGCCACGCGCGTGGGATTAATTCGCGTAACGGTATTATTATATATTTAACGAACGCAGCTGCGAACGCGCGGCTGCAATTGAATTTTTGCGTTATTCAGTTTCGCAATGCGCAACTCGCAACCGGTGAAACACGGAAATTACGCGTAACATTAACTAATTTGTTTCGTTATTTTCTAAACTTTTCCGTGGAGATTACAGATGATTCCATCGTAGTTTTCGGGAATTAAAGCGCGTGCATCATCGAGTTTCCATCTCATAGCGTTTATCGGATGCGGTTCAAGTTTTACGCATCGCGTATGCTGGCATCGGCTGCACTTCGCCCGGTAACGAAATTGAATCGAACTTCTGCGATACTTCCATCGCAACTTTCACGATGGATACTCAGAGCGCAGATTGCTTGCATACACATGGTGATACATCTTTACTTTCTTCAGTGTAGCAGCATCTTTATTTCCCTCGTCCGAAAGAAGGCAACCAACTTTATTCGACAAATAACGATATTTTTCTCTCAAACAAAGCTGGTAAACTACACGTTCAAATCTGCCTGTAATGCATTCTTCTTTTTTCAGAGTAACGTACCAGCGAGAACCCTCCGTTTCGGAGATTCAACTATCTCGTGCGGATCGTTTGGCATGGAAATATCCGCGTTAATGCCAGCAGGGAGGGAAGTGGCGGGTGGAAGAACCTCCCAAACTAGAGAATAGTCGAATAAAAGTAACGTGCGATGAGGGACCAGGAGAGAAGCACCGAGATATGCGGGAGGAAACGCGCGACGTGTGAATTCATTCATGGCAAGGAACCCACCACGACGAGAGTGGTGCGGCGTCTCGGAGGCTGCCAGGCACCGACGTAGGTCTGCACGACGTCCGCCCACGGCTTCCCTCTCGGGCCATTCACGGCGCACATGAATGAAAACGCGTCTGCGTACGCGCACGCGAGTGCTTTACGCGCTTACATACACCCGATGCCAAGAAACATGTGGCTGCTGTTGCTGTCGTCGTTTCCGCCTTTCGCGGAGTTTCTCCCGCGTTCGCCGCTGTTCGCAGGCCATCTTTTCGCGTGATGGACGGCGCGGGTTTTCCAGCTGACTAGAGAATTATCTGCAGCTAATTCAGAAAATCGCGCGAATGTATTTGGATAAGGCAATAGTCGTGAAAGTTGAGAACGCGGTTGTTGAGACATAATCGAGAGATTGATGTTTAATGATAAGAGAATTGATTACTATTTTTTGTTAATCGTGGTGATATCAAGAGATTTATTATTTTTCAATTTCCGTGCCATTTTTATGCCAATTTTCGTAAACTGTACAGACATCACGTTAATCTTCAGCCGTGCGCATGTCACGTACAATAAACGGTTACGCCAAAGAACAGGTTTTCATTGAGTGGAGGAGGAAAGGGCACGCTGCAGAGTAAAAGAGAGAAAAGGGAAGGAGAGACGGCTTCGTTGGGCCATGAGCGAGATTTGCATATCCGCTGTCAACTCGTTCGACCAGCGTGCAATAAGCTGCAAGGTCATTCACACCAGTGCGCCGATCGCTGAATGAGTTCTACCCCTACCGTGGTCTTTCGCCTTTTTCTACTCTTTTCGTGAGACGAACGTGGCACTCTGTCGAGCATGCTCGTAAAGATTTCTCGTTTAACAGCCAGGTAATAGACGCGAATCGTGATCTCGAAAGGGAGGTGCGGTATATATGTGTATCTCGCGAATCTGTACTATCGTAAATGGGATCTCGTCATGTAGACAGAAATCTCGTAGATTTAAGAGTGCGCTGGTTTCGCTAAGCAAGCTCGAGAGAGGCGTTAACGCCTCGTAAGACAGCTGAGAATCAGGATATCAGAGAAAATACGAGACATGTATTGAAAAGCGAATGCGCCAGAGAGAACCATGCTTTCAGAGTTTTCAGGTGTTTTTAATCCCAGCTGATCGCGCTTACGTATGACCGAAATTTATGTGCGTCCTACCGTCAGGGTGAATTTACGAGAGTTCGAGGAACACCTCGCGGCTGATTTATAAGCCGCGCGCTTTTGTAACCGTGAATTAAAGGATAGCATTGCTCGAGAACACGGTGCAGCATCGGCTAATAAACGACTAATGAAGTAAATTGAGAAACGTCCCTCCAGGATTCGCAACCGTAACGGGAGCGTGAATCGTCGGGATCGGTTTAGCGGGGTGCTGCGTAAATCGTGCAAATTAGACGAAGGATCGAGATGCCCGGTGGAAATTAGTCGATCGCTCTTTTCGAGCCGGGAGGAAGAGAACGAAACCGGGGGTGCGGCAGACGTGGCGTAGACGCGCCGCGGCAGGGGTGATAGATGGCGGAGGGCGGAGAGACGGAAACGAGTAGAGTCCCGGGGTGTAAGAAGAAGCGTCCCAGTAGATAGAGTTCTCGACGCCGTTAAACGAACTTGGAATCCATCGTATTTTTTCACTGGCCGTTTATTTCTTTTTTGTTCGTCGCCCACTCTCTGCACCGGCAGGATTCATTGTCGGACCATTGGCGAAGGCGGGAACATGGTCGAAATGGAAGAACGAGGAAGAGAGACAGGAGTAGGATACGGTGCACGCGCGAAAAGCGTCGCGCGAAACCGAGGCGCGTTGCACGCTTCATTTACTACTACGAGCGTTGTAACTCAACCGGCATCCAGCCTACGAATCGAGTCTTGCCTGTGTGTCCTGGAGTTTATTACGCATCCGTGTCACGGCGCAAGTGAGAATTTTCCGCGGCGCGTTTTCACGTGACGCGCCGCTTGATTTGTCTCGCACGCCGAGACAAAAGAGGAAAAAAATGCATCATGACAAAACAACCGTTTTCATTCACGAGTCTTGCTATGACAAACGAGCAATTTGAGGGAAAACAATTCGCACTTCGGTAGAAGAAATGATAATTTTTATTAAAAGCTCAAAGCGCTTTTCAATTCTCATCGGAAAATGAAACTCGATAAAATATATTATAATAATACAATGATAATAAAATAATGACACATGCAATAAGAACAACAGAGACTCATCCCACCTATATTTGTAGCGCGTGTCATGAATAGTTAAAATAAATCGGCATGATCGTTATGCACATATAAATTGGTCTCTACAACGTGGACAATTATTGGTATCATGCTATTTAATATGATTTATTTATTCTTTACACTTTTGTGTAGTGAATATCGATGGAATACGCGTGCATTCTGCAATTCTCTGCATTTGAAGAGATAATATTGAATATTTCATGAATCTCGTTTAATCATCACTTGAAGAATCAGGTAACGATTATTCATATTATCCGCAATGTATCGTAGTCGACGATTCAGTCGCAGTCGATATTACAGCTTCTTCAGTAGTCACGAAGCATATATTAACATTAGAATAGCATTTTATACCATTCGAATACTATCAATATATCATAATGTTTCCAGAAAACCAACAGAGAGAAACGAGAAACAGGCGTCGAAAGGAGAACGTATTTCTCAGGCAGTTTGGCGGGACGTGAGTCGTTATGCGTAAATAATTGTTTCGAGAGGAGGATGTTAACTACTACTGGGAGGCACGTAACAGTATCGCACGTCTAGGGCCGCGACGCAATCTCAGATCGATCTACAAATAGAAAGAAATAATTTACGGACGTGCGGGGGTAAACGAGCGCGGGCATCTCGCGCGGCACGGCTCGGCCTATCTCTCGCCGACTTAATGGTCTACATTCTACGCGTTTCGCGATAGGAGGACGATAAACTCTGACCCCTTAGCTTCTCGGGTTTAATATTTTAGCGACGAAACGTGCGCAACAAAAACACGAGCTGGCGCGAGCACGGCAGCGCCGGCAGAAACAGCTGCGAGAGACGCGACTTCTCCTCCTCGGGCTACGCCATCTTTATGCCCCATCTGCACAATTAAATTACGCAAACCGTAAATGTCGACGCATAATTCAGAACCCAGAGAATACTAGCAGAGACTTGGAATATCTTTCAAGATGATTACGTCGATATACGATTGAAATGAACGACCAGAAGTTGATATCAAGATCGTGACATAAATGAATCACATTATTCACGTCTGTGAGAATGAAAATCCTAGCAATGTTACGTGATTTAATTGTGCGTTATATTATTTGATGATTTTTTAAAACGACACAGACAGCTGTACAAGGAAGGAATTCAGTAAATCCGGTTAGCGAACGCTTTTAACAGGAAAACACGTGTTGCGGGCCCGACTCCGCTTTAGCGCTTCACTTCTCACCCAAGTCTTGACAAAAGAAAACGGAAGGCCAGCTAGGAAATAGAGTGGTTCGATCGGAACAAACGATCGAGCGAAACGCCTTGGCCGATTACCGCGACGGGAGGAAGAACGTCGTCGGAGGTCCGCCATCCGAGGACGAAGAGGAGGAGGAGGAAGAGGAGCGGACTTATTTGTCGAAGTGCAGGAAAGCATCGTTACCCGTGCTAGGCGGTAGCTGGACTGTGAACGAGTACATCCGTCACAGTGTATAAAGTTTATTTCCTCTTCGCGACGCTGCAGATTTTTCATGGTGTAACGCGCGACCGCCATTCACCACGAAGAGAACGGTGTCACGTTGCGCGCGTTTCGTAGATGCACTTTTCTCCGATGACCATTCAATCATTCAGTCACGAAGAAACAAAGCTGTCGCCGTGTACCGCTCCGCGCGCGATCGTTTCCAGACGCGACCGCACCTACTGGTTACGGTATTCGAGATTACAGACTCCCGGAATATACTACGTGGCCGATATTTGCGAAGACGTGGCGTAACTTCTCTTGGGAACTTCCACGAGAGCTTCCTATCTTTCTTCCTTGGCTAGGAATAATAGGATTCGGTATCGCGAGCACGAGTCCGATTCACGAGGTAGTTGGTGACGTGCGTGTAGAAAATTACACAAGAGGGACCAAAAATAAAGAACAACGGATGCGCGGAAATGTGGGACGTGCCCGACGAGAAAATTGTATAATTATTCGCTCGTTCCCGCTGAAATTACGATGACGGGCGTAAAAAGGTGGCTGAAACGGCGACGCTTCGTATTCGCGGGCGCTTTTCGTTCGCTCTTCGTGCGCGACGACTACTCTGCTCGTCGCGCACGAAGATATCTGCGAACGTCGGACGTGCTACCGTCAAACTTGGTGGTGGAGAAGAGACACAGTATTGACATCGGCGTCGCGACGTTATTGGCGTAATGAGAAAGCAGAGGAAGGTGGTCGGCCAGACAGCCGCGAATTACGCAAGTGTCGAAGTTTGCATGCGTGTAGATGTGGCTGCCAATCGTTCAGCCGATATCGAGCGACCGGTTAGCGCGATGCACGTGCTTAAGCTGCACAACTTGGCGTGGGCACGCGGTATTTCACGCCGGCATCGGACTTTCCCTATCCTGCGTGCGAAACTTTTCTAATTACGGTTATTATACTGGTTCGCGTACCGTTAATGGGAAAGCTGTCGCTGACAGACTCCGACGCGTTATAAACGATGACGCGCTTTCACGGCTCTGCGAGCACGGCGACCGCTCCGCCTGCGAAGCGCGCGATGCGCGATTGAATCTTGTTAAATCGACGTGTAGCAACGTAACGATAAATTCATAATTCGAGAAGAAACTTGTTCATATTTCAGGAAGTCGTGGTAAACGACATTCATGTTTCGTACATGCACATCGTGTGATCCATTTTATGAACTTTAAGGAGATAACACTTGGTAGGTGACACGGACACGAAAGATTCTTTCTGAATCTTTGAAGAAAATTTACCAACAATTATAGAGCTATTGAAATTGTAATTAATAAAATCAGTTAAGATAATTGTATTACTGAAATTTCTAGGGAAAGGGATGAAGAAAATATCTACGCGAGAACAGATCGAGCGAGGCTTAAATTGACAAAATTTACTATGGCAGAGAATATATCTTGATTTATCCATCGAGCTTATAATATAATAATACACTAATGATATCTGCTATCGCGACGTTTATAACGCGACAGCGCGTAACGCAATTATCCGACTGGCTTAATTTGATCCTGCTGATGAACAACACAGCGTCCAGTATCCGGTGCGCACTCGATTTAGATTTTCCGACAAGTAAGGGATCAAATTACTGATTTCATCCAAGAGCTGCGGCACGTGGAGGCCAACCTGACTACGGAACCTCGTTAATACATTACGACCAGTTTCATAACTGACCGTGAGAGGAAGAAACGCAATGTTGCGCAACGTCGTTTTCAATTATCCATGTAATTGTCCATCACGCTCTGCATTAATCGGATAAATTATCGGTACGCACATTGCTAGTATGGAGAAGCGCTTGCATTCGTAAAATTATATTTCTCAAGGCAGGATAAAAGAGCAACTATTGTCATATATTTTAAAAGATATACATGAGAATATTCAAGAAGCTGAAGAGGCCAAAAAGTGAGATGGCATTTCTTCGTTGCCTGATCTCTGCACGATTATTGGACATGATTGGACGAAGCGTAGCGAAGATTCGCAAATGAGTATACCTGGCGAGGACGGAAATGTGGTGGCGACGACGAGGAAGGGCTATCGTTCGACGAGCTCGTTCCAAGGATTAATTAAAAAGCCTCGACGCGCTGAACACGCGCGGCGCCGCTCGGCCGAGAGTCAATCGATATCTGTCGCGCCAAGCAGTGTTGTCTAGCATGAGGGGGGATCGGCCGTTTCCGATTAATCCTCCTTCCGCCTTCTGCCCTTAACGCTCATCGTCCGGCAAATTACGTTGTTCGCACCCCCGCGACAGCTGTGCGCGTACTACGTGGACACGAGCGGAGACGCGGCAAAAGCGGTATGTCGCTTGTTTGCGCGTCACAATCCTCCTCCGCAAGATCCGCGCAAGAACCGGGAACGAGATAAGCGCGTGTCGCGTCAGGTGATGCGATCTCGCCTAATTATCAGCACATCTGCGTTGATGCGTGTTAGCGTCCGGCGGCGGTGATATAATTTTCTACGGGAACGGTCATTAACGATTGTCGTCACATTGGCGGCGATAATTACTCTTGTATCGAGTGATTCCACATTCGCGTTCGATCGTTCTCATTTTAGTTTGCGAGATCATAAGATGCATCTTACCGCACATAGTCTCGTCATACAGATAATATGTCAGTTTATTAAAAAATGATGTAAAAAGAGAATTGTATATGTGTGTGTGGATAATATGAAGTATTTTTCATGGTACAAATGATGATAATCGAATAAGAAGATTTAGCAATAAATTCATAATTAAAAAGGAAATACATGCAGCGCGATGATTTTACGGATACTTCCGCAAGGGGAAGGGGAAGGGAGAAACAATAAAGCGTAAGAGCATTATCGTAGTTTATCGGAATTCCGGCGATAACGACCGGCACTCTTCCGGTCGTATATTAAGTGCCTAAAGGATCGTTTATGTATACGGGAAACGCTTCGAAGGCGCCATACTCTATTCACATTGCGTTTTTATGTCTTTAAATACCGCGGAAGAGCACAACGACAACAACGACGACGATAAGTCTCACAGGGTACGGCAATACGATCGCGGACGAGCAAGAGCACGTAAAATGAGCCCTTCGCACCATCACGGGAGAAACGGCGCATAGTTTCGAGAAGAAATGCAGCCTGCAAGTACCTTTACAGCCGCAATAGTTACGAGATGATACATAAAGCGGCCAACAAACTCAGTCCTACAAGCGACGTTCGTAGCCCTGCATTATTCCGTCCCGATGGCTTTGAGAAACGTCATCCGAATAGAACGATAACTCGTGGATGTTACTGTGTGTAACTCCCGTGTGAGATATAAATGCTTCTTTCATGTTTCAGCCGATCGATCACACATATATCGTTTGCAGGGAACAGGGAAACCGTGAGTGTATAGGATCATCGCTTTTTCGCATAATAATGACGAATAGATAGAGATTTTAAAAAATAAATTGCACGCATGAATGGTACGTTTTCACAGGATTTCATTCGTTTGATTGACGTTCACAGTCGAGGGGAACGTTAAATAAAATAATATGCGTTATAATACGTATAACAAACCGATCGTGATGCTCATATTCACGCACGTATTCTTCGATAGCTGCTAGCTGAAATCAATGTTAATTCAGTTAGCCACTGTAAAGGAATTTGGTTTAATATATAAGCTCAAAACAAATTAACATTTGATCATCAAACGAATGCTCGTTATTATACTTCGCTAATTGGATATAATGAGCACTATTTTCCGCGGGGTTGCTAAGCCAAACAGAAATAAACCACTAAGCTTTGCGTCGAAAATTAATTAGAACAACTGAGAATTATCAAACGATTTTAATTAAAAGAGAAATGATCGTGAAAAGTGGAACATGATAATATGATAATACAAAGCACATTGATACAGTACTTGTTACATTTACGTCATTTTCTGTAATTCAGCATGTTTCAAAGCGGAAAGACAAAAGTAATTGACAACATAGAAGTTTAAATTGACATTAATACTCATGATCATAACGTAAAAACTTTTATTTTATTTCGCAATATTATAAAATGTTAGATAAATTTAGTAAAACATACACATCCAAAATTTGAGGTATCAAAATACAATGAAACATAAATGTTTGTTTAATTAAAAGTTAATTTCACAGATAATGTGAATTTCACATCTGCTATGCAGATATATATCAAACATGTAGCAGTTATCCGTTTCTCCGTTAAAAACATGCTTCATCATATAATTGTAATTGTACAATTGCAGTTACGCGAATATAAAATTATCAAGTATTTGAATCAAGTATTTTGAATTTGATATGAAATTACGACACGACCGCGCGATTTTGCCGCGATAAGCGCCGCCGATCAATGATCGAACATAAGCAAATAGATGCAATTACATATTGGGAAGTGCATACCCGAAATTAACGTTTACGTTTCGATGCACATGTCAATATGCGACAGCGACCGGTAATTAGATCAAGTTCGGTCGTTTATTAGTGGGCCCCACGCGCTACGGTCACGTCAATTACTCCGGCTATGCGCATGCTAATCGCCTTTATGTAAATACGACGAATGCGTAATCCCGTTTCGGAAATACCGCCAGTCGATGATTACTCGTCGCCCGTCCGCCATGTCGCCGTCAATGACATAATCGACGCTGGTATAGTGCGTACAAATGCATTGCCTGATTCCCTTAATTCGACGCGAGTTCAATCAGACATCTCGCAACTGTAACGATATATCTCTGCGGAATGCACGCTCTCGAAAGTTTGGTGCTCGAGGTAAAACGACTCCGACGAGACCCTCGGATCTGACGCTGGACTGGTACGACTTGAGATTTCGACCGGTCCTGCTCGCTAGCATCCACGGATTTTTCTCTCGAAACTTTCAGCGAGGTAATCAGATAGAATTGGCCGAGTCACATGGCGAGTTTGTCGAGTTCCTGGCAACTTTTCGCGGAAGCTAGCAAACTCACGCTGACTCATTTCGGTGGGCACTTAATAACACGCGAATCGTACGTCAGTCGAGTTTCATCCATCAAATTCCGCAGCGAGGGCATTTTTCTCTTTGATGCTTTAAATACATATTTCACTTAAATGTTTCATCTCAAAATATCGTTCTGTATTACATAAGATAAAAAGATATATGATGATCAATAAACTTGTTTCTCACTCAAATGCAACTCCTAAATTACATTTTCATCAATCACAATTTTTATGTTTCCCGTTTTCAAGATTACTTTCAAGATTGATATATCGTTCTTATGAACATTTTCTGTATCCCGTCCCCGCGAAGATGAGGATGATCACCATTTTCTGGCTAGACAGTGACGAGGAAGGGATACGGATCGCGTGGACCGATGGATGTGTCTCTCCCGGTTTCCGGAAACGTGCAACACACACGCGAACGTATCGCCTTCACTGGAGATATGCTTGGCTTCCGCACGAAGGCAATTTGGCGGCGGGACAAAAGAATCGCACACGTAGCGGCGATAAAGCTGAGTAATCCCGATTCCCGCGCTTGCTCACGCGCTCCGGACACATCGTCGGTAACGGAGCGATATCTTCGCTTGATGTTCCGTAGACGGAGGGTTATCCCCGTCGGGTTATCCGATTAGTCAACTCGCCGAGGCAGACCACCATAAACCGTCTTCCCATCCATCCCTCTCACGACTGTAACCAATCTCCGTGGCCGGAGAATATATTTAACGGGATGTAATGCTATAATCTTGATTGGTGAATATTTTCGAGATTCACAGTGTCAATATATATGTTACTGCGATGAGGATAACGGTGATTATCATAATGATACCGATGATAGTACTATTTTCGTAAAAAATGCGAGAACGCGTGCATTGCGTCACTACGTCACACAATTAAAAGAGAAAGAATTAGCGCAAAAGTATCATATGCAAAGAAAGTTTTGAGGCCGCCTCTCTTGAAAGTCATGGGAGTTTCTGGTTCGCACGATGACTTGCGGGAAAACGAAGTTATTTCTTGCCGCGACGTTATTTCTTGCGCGCCGGCAAGAAAGGATCTGATAATAAATAGCAGTACATTAAGCGAGATTACGAGCCTGTAGAAGATGGACATGAAAATATCCATCTTTTTTACGCTATCCCAATAATACGCGGTCACTTAAGCAGGCTAATAATTATGGAGTGCGGTTACAGCGACCAGAGGACTGTTATAATCTCGAGTCGAGTGTGAGCGCACAAAAGCGCCACTTGCCACAATGCGATCGACTCTTGATTATGGACGCAGCTTGCCGTCATTGAGACGCGACAAAAAAACGTCGTACGAGAGAGTGGCTCTTGTAAAACTGGCATCCCAACGTGCAAAAAGATTTCAACTTCTCCCGAGGCACCACGCATGCGACAAAGTCATAATAACCGAGGAAACCTATCGCGAAACGCGCACGCTTTTGTTCGCCATTGATTTTCACGTAATACGTGATTGCTGTCTATGCGATTGCGATTCCAGGTGAAATAAAGCCGCACGAGGATTAAGTCTTGAGGAAGATACGTGAGATCCAAGCAGGCTAATCGATCTCGGATCAGCTTGGAGGGCCGGTCGAAAGCGATGGGGATATCCATCACTTGTGCGCCAGCCGGGTCAGAGGTGTCAATTAAACAGAAATGGCACGCTAATGAACAAAAGCCTGTCCGTAATCCGGTACGCGAGCGTCCATTATTAGCGTGTCACGTAAGTGGTTTTCTTTTGCCTGGCAGCTGCCCAGGAGATAATAATTGGCCGCGCGCGAGACGGGCGAACCGCCGAAGTAGGATATTATCCCACGGACGCGCCACGGAAGTACCTAGGCGGACGGCCAACTTCGGGGGCTGTTCCCCGGAATTATTCGGAGCTTCTCCACGATGTGGTATACGTGCGCGGCAAAACGCTCGTTTCGGAGTCACTCACCCGGGACGGCGAGCAAGCAAGAGAAGCGTGAGGATAAGTACTGGAGCATAACGCGTCCTAAAACGCCACGCAATGGCAAACGACCGGTTCTTTCTTTCGTGTGCCATTATGTGCTCTCGCGCGCGAATCAGGATTGCACTATGATTCTAGACGGAAAAAAGCGCGTGCACGTGAACGAGCAAACGTGAATGCCACGTACGTACGTCGCGCAAATCGTTTCCCAGCGCGTTATTCTCTCGCCGCGTGCATTAATCAGTGGAGAATTCATTTTTGCGATACGCCCGTCACGTCCGTGACGACACAAAAGCTGTGCGCGCTGCATATCGGGTCGCGATATTTTCTGAGGCGCTGTCGAGCTCGTCGAATCGAACGGTCGCGCTTCGAACCATCGAAATTAACTGTCAATTATGTGTCACACGGTATATTACAAATATAATGCGTCAAAGAATACGTGTAACGCGCGTGCGACGGATTGCATAATTCATCGTATTTACTTTTGTCGATTCGTTTTGTTACGTTACATGAAAAGCGTACTGGGAACACGGACCGATCAATACGCAATGTTAATTCTACGTTTCGTTAAGTGAGAGAGGAGATCCAATCGCAAAATTTAAGATTAATATTACCTAATAATGCTAATAACATACCCGACGTTATTAATACGTCATGCATCGAACGTAATCGATATACATTACTCCAAATTGTTCATCGACATTGTTCGTCGTATTAAAAGTACAAAAAAGAATCGCACTCGATTCGTCATTGTGTCAAAAAATAAACAAACGTAATTACATGCTTTATTTCCTCGAATTTTGTAACATCGCGATACTAATTGCACAACTTTATACCGTCCATGTATCGACGCACGGATGACCATTTAAATACACAAGGCTGTTGATCAATAACGGCGATGTACAGAATTATGCACATATTATTTCGGGATCGGAAGCGAATAATAAGGAGAGAAAGGATGTCATCTATTAAGAGTCCACACCCTAAAAAAAGACGCCGATATTAATTACGTAACTGTCGATTATAACGAGGGGCTGTTCCCTCCACGTTATGACGTCCGCATATTATTTATTAAGGGAACACTGTCAAGTCGTTATAAATACGGGTATTCTGTCCGACGTGATGCATAACGCAGAAGCTGACTCGAAGAGATGACGCCCTGTCTTAATTGCATTCCTCGACTTTCATCGCGCGGCCACCTCCTCCAAAATAATTAATTACTTCCGGTGATCAGTAGTTTACTCCTCGTTACCTCGCCGTGGTTGTTTATTGGTCAGGAATATCGGAACTTGCAGACTAAATCCGGCGCTTAATTTAACACGCTAACGTCATACATCCGATGAAATGCAAAATGCAGAAAATGATAAATTTATCACGAGTTGCATTGCAAAAATTATTTTTAGCAATACGTATATGCAAACACACGTTTTTGATATTTCGGTCGTAACGTTTCCAATTTGCAAAATGAAAACTGTTGATCGCCCGTATCGCTTTTATCGTTGAATCCAATTTGGAAAGGAATAACTAATTGTCATTTTTCGGATATGCTCCATTAACGCAGTTTTTGTGTATTTCTCCCGTATTTTCCCCGAGCGCATCCAGTCACTTAGCGGACTTGCATTTTGTAACAACATCGCGTCAACAACTACGTCAATTGTATTAAATAAAAATGCACCTATCCAAAATATGCAGGCAATATTGGAGAAAAAGTGGATATTTTTCGCTGGCTGTAGCGTCGGCTTTCTGCATTTTCGACGAACGCAAATACGCAAACCGATTCCATATTTTCAATTTGTTCAGGATATCGAATCGGATTTCTCAGCTATTCGCGGAATCTCCTTCGTAAGCGTAAGACGAAACTTAAGGACCGATGTGTATGTTACGACGCATTTAAAAACATATTATTAAGTCGCTCTGTAGAGTCGAGTGGTCCAGGATGAAGCTGTTATTCTATTCATGGGGTTAAATTAAAGGTCGGGTTTGTAATCGCGTGTAATGACGGGGCGAATTGAAGTCTGCATAATCGACGTTACAGCTCGACAGCCTCGCCTCCAGAGTTGGCGGAGCGAAGTCAGAAAGATATTGGTATGACGCGAGCGTTTCTCGTTCGCATGCAAATCCACGGTCCCGGACTGTGCGTTTGTCTGCCAAATGTACAGCGAATGCAAATGCACCGTATTTCCGTAAGAAATTTTGCCGTATAATTGTCATATAATATTAGGTGCAACACTCGTTTGTATCGTACAAGCACAACTGAGCGGAATAAACCATAAACTTATTCGCGGATTGAAACGAAACAGAAACGAGAAATAAGTGAAATTTCCCAGCAACAATCAAACCGAATTATTCATCCCCGATTATGTTAAACGCCTTTGTCACCTCATTGTCGTTCGCAGCGGCGATAAGTTCTTGTTATTCACGAGCTTATGCACTCGCGAGAAGTCGCGCAGTCATAAGAGCAGGAGGTTGAGGAAGAAACGCGCTTCTCACAAGCGGGGAATTCAGGTCGGTGCATCAGGAACAGATTCCGCGGAGGCGGGCGCCGGTCCATGAATTTTTGAATGAAATCCACCAGCTCCTCCTCTGGCCGCCGCGAGAAACTTTCCGTCGAGGATGCTGAGCAACTGTGAATTATTCATGTAACTGTATCATCGTTATGCTTCCACTGTTTTCACGCGGCAACTTTATTTTCCGCGCCGGCGTCGGCGGCCACGTCGGCTTCCACCAAATTCAATGCAGATCCCACGTTCCCTGATGACACGCAGACGAGAAGGTTTCAGGTTTCGGAGTTAGTCCCGCCTTGCATTTCCTCGCTTTCCGGGTGCCTGTCGAAACGGAATACGCGCCGAGAAAGCGACGTTGGCAGGTGTCTATTGTGTCGGTGCACATCCGGGAATGCACGAGATACCCTTTCGCGTTATCGCGCAACCACGTTCGATCCATGACACAAATGTCAAAAAATTTTTTATTGCCCGAAAAAGCAACGTAACACAAAAGGCGCGTAGCACGTAGCATGCGCGCGATACAATTGCATTAATTCAGTTTCCATTTATATTCTGGTATTTTACAAGTTGTCACTAATTGAACCGAATTCCAGGTTAATAGTATATCATATCAATAAATAATATTCGATAATATTTCGGAGACCGTAATGACCGTATTGAGACGACTATTACATCAGATTATAGCAGGATTATTTAACTAGAGCACATCGATAAACAATATCACCGCAATCTATTAACCCTCTCAGTACATTTATCATATTTTACCCCTTTTTCCTAACGGATAAATATGGTTTCAGTACAAATATAAATTGTGTGCGTATAAAAACCAGTATATTTTTTATTGATTCAAGTATTGCAGTATAAACACACGTACGCACGTAGTTTTTGTTTTAAAAATAGAGATATTCTCCATTTTATATGTTGGATGGTGTCTATTTTTTTTTTATATTTCTGGCTACGGATTTTTGCTGGACAGAGTAAGTAATTGTATAATTAACTATCACTCTCGCGGTACTGGCGAGCCGCGGGCGGTAACGCGTGAACGTAAACGTTTGCAGAAACCGACAGTTATCGCGCCGATGCGATGGTAGCGAAACAATAAAACGCCGTGCGACATGGGAAAGCTATTTTAACCGTTTTTAGCTCCAAACCGCTGTCGACTATTCGCACGGTACCTATGTACGGAAGAGTAATGCGTGGCGATACTCGAACTGCCCATACACCTACAACGTTCACCGTATCGTCGTCTCGAAAACGTGGAGCCGCGTCTATGGACACAGCAATCGTCGGGAACACTGAACTCGAGAACTTTTTACCGGTTACCGCACTTCGACAATGAAGATTATTTTTGTCACAGACAGCATATTTTAGAGTTTCCGGATACATTAATATGCTTTGCTCGAGGTAAATATTAGAATTAAAAATTTGTTATGCCCATTTATTTGCATATTAAATTCTTTCATTCCATAATGTTCAATGATTACTGAGATTACTCGTACCGGCATCAAAGGGGCTTCCCTTCAAAACGCGCAATCGACACTCGGTTTTCACAGCTGTATGGTAACATGGTACGTCTAGGATTAACTATTATTGATTCAAAGCTATTCAAGGACCACGAGCGAGCGACTCGGACGTTTCTGAGAGGGCTGCCCATAAATCTGTAATCTTGATCCTCGTTTTCCCCTCTCTCTGCCCGGCCGTCTTTCGCACCGCCAAGCCGAGAGCCCTCGCAGAGAAAGGATCCGCTCAACTCCATACATTTCCAAGACTCGACGCGTGTATCGGGGAGCAGAGTCTCTCCTCACATTCTCCCTCTCTCTATCTCGCGGTGAGAGTCGACGGAACTTCCCTCGGGAATTTCGAGTTGGCGATTTATGCTGGAGGGTTGCGGCTTTTGTGCCTCGCCGCCTCGAGCATTGCGCGCATAATTTCAATATCACCACCGTTCAAGAAACGTCGTTGCCGGTTGTCGTTGCTCGCGCACAGGATGTATCCGTCGCGACCGAGAATTCCATTTTAATTTCCCCGATCGTGTTAGGTATTCCTGGGTACCTCGGTGCTGTACGCGCCAGAGTACAGAGATAACATCCAGTGTCGGTGACATAGTGCGACTCGTTTCCGAATACTCTTTCCTCGCCGCACTCAGCGGCAACTGAGTTAACGCGCATGGTGATATTAATTCCCGTTCAAGGGAAAGAGAGTATAAAAAACATCGTTTGTATAATAGAATTGAAATTTGAGCGGATATTAAGCTGATAGCTACATATATTGGTTCTACATCAAACTGTCCCTCTCACCACAGCGAGAAATAGACCAGAATTCGTTCACCTATGAAACGTAACGGAAACGTATTAGTCGACCTTCGATTTAATTAACGACCGTGCCCACGCGTATTTATACTCGGCTATCCGAGACGAGATGGCGCGGAAGATAAACGAGCGCATTCGGGGCTTCGCATACCGGCCGCGACCACGAACACTCCACATGCAGGCTTAAGTGCAAACTATGAGAATTAACTGCCACATTTATGCATCATCATCGTCGTCGTCGTCGTCGTCCGCGAGTTTTGCGCGTCGCGAATGAAAGTCGGAGGATTTCAACGATTTATGATCATCCCGCTTGTCTTGATTAATCCGTCGGAGATCGGGGATTCCAGGTGCCTGCGAAGGGATGATAAACAGGTCGGCGTCGCCAAGCCGCCGATTCGCAAACACGTTTCTTCGATCGTGAAGCGTTCCAGCGATACGAAAGCAAGTAAAGGACCGGGTTAGTCTTCTCAGACCAAAGTATCTATTTATCAAAGGCGACATATCGGTTTATCAAAGGAGACATGGCGATTTCTTTGCAAATTGCTCGCCCACAATCATAATTAATTCAGAAACTTCTTATGAATTTTTAAGTAAGCTGCTTTTAATATCACGAGTAAGATAATAATAATGAAAAGATCATAAATGTTCATTATATAGATCACGATATATATAGGATCATAAATTATTCATGAATTAACGGCACCGAAACGATATTCGCACGTGTTGCGTGAAAATAGAACAAATGCACACTCAGTAATAGACAACGCGGTAATAATAACGCTGCGTAAATTCGCGCAGAATAGACTGTGTCGAATATGCTTTCTTTGTATGGAAATGTAATTTGACATTCCCGAGATAAATTTCGTAACGGCGCATAAATGTTGTCGCGAGGAAACGTATGAAAATTTGCTCCGATGTTGGAAGTACTTTCGGAAATGAATCTTTTAAACTCCACGTTCTCCGGAATCTCTTAATGATGCACGACGGAGATTCGCTTAATTTCCTTAATTTCCAAGTCTTCGCCATCAATAATACAATAATTACGTACACAAACGTGTGATATTTAAAAAATTATTTTCTTCAATATTCTTGCAATTTCATGAAGACATTAAATTAATTCTAAATTCATTTACGTTTTCCGATAAAAATGTTAATTAAATTTTGATCGTAAAAGCTGTGCAGTAAAGCTTGTCTAAGCTTGTCAGGAACGACTGACGGGTGACGAGCAAGACGAAAAAGCTATGGCACCACGGTGCGTTCATCAAGAAGCGGTGATCGAAAAGGAAAGAGCCTCGTATCGGTCAAGGGTAGTTTCAGCTCCGCGTGCGCGCGCGGTCTAGAAAACCACCTTACAAATTACCGACCACCGTTGGCGGTTACGGTGAAAGGTCAGGCGTGCCTGCAAAGCAAGGCGGTGGTGCCTTTTCGGGCATTAATACGCGACGCAAACTCGGAGGAATGGGAGAGAACCGCGAAAGAACCACGAGAAGGCGGAGCGCGCGACGCAATTACCAGCTGCAGAGTGCTATGGATCCCAACGACGCGATTTATTTTGCTTGTTTAATGTCTCTCGGCGGCAATCAGGGAATTGCGAGATCGTTTTATACCGAGAACGTGTGGCGCACTGAAAGACGAAAAACGCCAGGGAGAAAGCTGGAGTATGCCGTATCTCGTCGTTCGTCGGGCTCGCCATTAAAGTCTGACTCTCGTTAAACGCGTGAGCCATAGAATTATAAGCGTTCTATACGCGTTCTCCATCGAAGATCAAGCCTGCGCTCAACTGCCGAAAATGAGGGGGATGGAAATCACGTTCTGCGCCAACTTTGCGTTTTATTAAAAGGAGATTCCTGCACGGATAATTTACGCCGGTCTTCCCTGAACCTGACGCCCTGCACTGCTCGGCACCGCGAGTGCGTTTAATTCTGATTTATGCCCCCAATATGCGAAGGTAAAACGTTCGACGACCACGTCCACGTCGGACGAGGGTATCAGGGTCGCGCAAAAAGCATCAGCAATCGCGAATGTGTCCACACGTTACGCACGATCGAACGTAGCCGTGCACGCGCTTTCCGATATTAACTGTATCGTTATTGTGTGATTTATCGGCGCGCGGCGAAACTCTCCCTGCTCATACGAGCACTGCCATTTTACGGTGCATTCGCGTTACGCTGTAAACATGCTTTGTTGCGCTCAAAGGTATCGAATCGCAACGCTGCAGCCGATAAAGCACACCGATAACGATGGCGCCCGCTATCGGTTTATAACGGTGTACAAGGCGATTTTATTATACGTTTTACGTATGAAGTCTTTCGACTCAGCGTCGTTATTAGCTTATCGACAGAGGCGCAGATCAAAGGGAACTAGAAAAACTCGCGCAGGAAATGATATTGGCCGACCTCGTTAAAGATAAGTTAACGAGCCTCTGCCGGTGCGACCTCCTAATCCGGCTTTAATTAGAGGGATTTATTTTCAACCACACATGAAACTCGATCATAATTGCGTTGCAAGTGCCTCGTGCCGACAAAGCGTATCGAAAGGTAATTAATTTTCATCCTGCCTGCGATAGGCTCAACCTACTTTTGCGATTTCTTTACTCCGTTTGGTGCGCATACGTGCTCGCAAAATTCCATGTACACATGAGGTACCGTATATTTTAACGTATATAAATTAATGTAACGCTTCGTTACTATCCTTCGGTAATGAGACAAAAATATATCACTTTTTTTAATGCGCGTGGCCGTATAAAAGTATAAAAGTATATTTATCATGTTCTTCATATTTGAATATCACGCGAAAAAGAACTTGTAGAATAATATTATAAAATCTATTATACTCTATGGCCTTTAAGTTCATAGAGTTATATAAAGCAAGGGAAGTGCGTAATCTTGCAAGTTTGCAACTTGAGGTACGGACGGTACGGAAAAATCTAGAGAGGATTACAAACGGGTTAATTGCACCGACCGTCACGCTCGTTTCTTCCGCAACGCTTAACGACGATAAAAACGACGAAAAGCGCCAAACGTGAATTTCCAGCGTCCAATTCAAATTTCTTTTTACACGAGTCCTGTCGAAGTAACCTGAAAGAGGAGCGACTTTTTCGACCGAATGCCACTAATTTCACGGTACCCGGATTTCTCTTTCGTTTTGCTTTCAACGGACCTTTTTCAGAGGCCCTTGCGCGAATAAAACGCGTGGTACACGAGAGAAAAGGAAAGAGAGAAAGCAGGGCGGTTGCTGTATTATTCTCTGTAGTTACACACGGAAACATAAAAGTTTGAGATCTTCGGGAGCACCGAAACACGAATGTTACCTTTTTAATGAGCTCGACGAAACACGGAATTATGAAAAGCCGGATTAAAGTGGAAAAATAATTGAATTATTCCTCCGTGTCGCGAGACCGAGGGAAAACGCGGCGAAATCACGGGTTGTCGCAGCTAGTTCCCGAAGTAATAAAGTTCCTTCGACATAATTCAATTTAACGTCGTGGTCGGCTTCGGGTGGACCCCTTATTTGTCTTCGAATTTCTCTCACTGATCAACGAGGTAAGAAGGCAGCCCGCTCACCAAAGTTTTGACAGCTACCGCCCCTATAAGCCGCACCACTGAAATGTGACTGCGTAAATCGACTTTTGATCGAGATTTTTTTTACGGCGGACTTTATCCCCTAGATAAGACATCGAATTCCTTGTCGACACGACAGATCTGATGAAAACGGGTAGAACCTAGGAAAGCTTAAGTAGATGCCAAGTTTCATGCACAAATCGTGGCGATATCACGACGTTGATCTCCAGCCCGATCGACTTGATCTTATTTCTTTCAACGCTTCTCCGCGGCTAACTCTTCCCAAGCAAATATCAAGAAAAAGTTTTTTCCTTCCTGCTGCAGGAACGTTTCTCATTCCGACGTTTCTTATTCATGCTGGCTCACGGACGGCGCGAGACGGTTATATCACCATTCTCGTAAGAATATTATTTCGTACAAAAGAGCGTACAAAGGAGCAATAAGTCGGAACGTGGAAATAGCAACGAAAATCGGAAATGGGCGCGGAGTGCCGGCGAGCCGCCTTTCAATGTACATCACCGGCAAATGGCAGCGACACACGAGCACAACACATATCGTGCATACCGGTGCGAACCGCATTCTCGAATTCGTAAAAAGCTCGTCGACGCGCCTCGCCTTTCCACCGGCTTATTATTCCGCAGTTGTCGCCCGCAGATACCTTAAATCCGGCATGTCAAACACCGATGTGTGGCTCGCGAGACGGTACTGGATGTGTAAGCGAGTCTAACCGCTGGGTTTTATTGTTATTCGAGTCGACGAAGAACCGCCGTCGTCACCACTTTGCTTCTTCTAGAGAACCGCATCGCCGTCGTATTTGCGATTTGTCTCATTCGACGTTTGCTTTCTGCTTTACTCCACGAATATCGATCTACATTCAACGAGAATTTCCGGTCCCCTTCCCCGCACTTCGACTGTAATCGTTTTTCGGGGTTTCATGGGGCGGTAAGTGAATTCCATATTTGATCATAATCTGCATGGCGCACGCACGATTAATTTACGCCATTCTTTCTTATTCACTAGGTCTCAGTGATCCCTTTATCTCAGCTGGCAGCAACGGTCTGCATCAATTTTACGTCGCATATTATTTCAAGATAATATCTCGTAAATGTATGCACGCGCGTGTCAATGAAACACGTCAAAGATGGATATGTAAAATCACCGATACCCTCAGAATCAAAATAATGTAATGTTCGTACGCTCGGAAATTTCTACCGCGTTTTCCGCGTGCACTTATCAGACGTTCCGATTAAATGGGATTATTTCGAAAAACCATGAGGCTCATTTATTTGAGTTACTCTTCGGCCAACGCGCGTGCTAAGCGACATGTTAACGTTGATGGATACTTATCTGGGACAAAACGAAACAAAATCTCGATGTTTCCCGTTAAACAGCTCTATATATATGCGCTTTTACGGGCGATACATTGGGGATGAGCGACGCGCGCAATCGTATCGCCGTGTAATCAACAAAGAGAGAGAAAGAGAGATAGAATCGAACGGATTTGCGTCGGTATTTACGGGCGACACGAGAATCCGCATTTAAATCCATATGGTTGCGAATCAATCCCATGAAAAAACGCGGTGCGCCCCCGCTTTGTGATATTTAACTGCATGATTGCACCCGTTAAAACGACGATCACTGTTACCACGTCCTCGGCTACCAGCAATCGCGATATCAATCACAATCGATAGTGTCAAATCGACCATTTATGACACGTCATTGTTCGCCGATAGCAACAATTTGTACGCGATGTTGGAAGGTAATTGGATTAACACCGTCCAATATTATATACGACGTTTATGTAGCAGTAACGATGGTGGCGGCAGCACAACGCGATAAAGACGTCGATAGAAGAAAGCGTCAATTAATCCTCTCGATCGATTGCATCAATTAACGTGCGTTAATAGCACGATTGATAGTGTTCGGGAGAAATTACAAAACAGCGCCGAGGAAGGACTCGCGCGATTAATCGGTCGTTTATCTCAGCCGCCGTTATACAGCTGGAAGATTAAGCGCGCTTTCTAATAATAATAAAGTCGTATCTCGCTCGCGAGGAAAGACAAGTCGAAACTCAACACGCAGCGTTCTATCGAAAATAGAGAGAGAGAGACCACCGATTATCAGACTTGCTTTTGGGGCGCGGCACGGTTTCGCGGCAGTATCGACGCGGTGGACGGAGAGCAGACGAAGGGACGTAGCGTAATCGGGGCAAGGCGATAAATCACAGTTGCTGATTACACATTTCAAAACGCGGCTGAGAGCGGTTGATCTACGGCTCCATAACTCTGGAAGTCGTCTCTCGACGTCCACCCTCCCCGTGGAATCGCGCGCGTGGGTAATGCTACAGCGACCGACGCGACGCGACGCGACGTGTGTATCGTCTCGCCCCGCAATATCCCCGTAGTTTTCGGAGTTCCGCCGATTTTGATTCCGGTGACCCAATAATCCCGCGATATCGGATGGACAAGCGCGGTTGCATGTACGTATGCATCTCCCGTCCATTCCTGTGCGCGGCGATACGCACCCGTACTCGAATCTCCGCATACACGAATTTCGCAAACGAGATCCACTCGCAGTTGGCTTTCTCTCGTCAATCGAACGAGAACGGTTGATTTTTGACACACCTGGGAAATACATAGGTTGATAACGAATGGATTAAGTGCGTTAAAAATTGCACATGGTGCGCATCTCGCGTATTCGGATACGCGAGACCGCGCATCGTGCGGTCCATCGATCGTACGTGCACGAGTCGTGTTTACGCCAGCAATGTTCGAAAGAAACAAATCGCATTTCGATTCGCTGGCCAGCTCAAGTGCAGTCTTGGCTGTCGTTCAAAGGCAAGGAGAACACATTCTTCAAAAACAGCCGAATCGCGGAAAGGACGAATTAAGTAAATGGAGAATACGGGACTTGGTGTCCAAGCAAAATTGTTCACCGAGAAATTACGTGTATCGGTCAAGTATGTGTTTTTCGCTCACGCGGCCGATCTTCATAGAATTTTGACGATAGCGAAATATTACGACGTGCAGTGCGCACGACCGAACAATGTGATACGCAGAGTAATTCTAGGCGACGCGGCACCAGGACGCTGCAAGTAATGGCTGTAATAATGCTACATATTTCACTTGTAACCGCTCGTAAAGACTGTTTTATTAACAGCTCTTAGAGTTATAAGATCTCGCGGGGGCGCTTTATGAACGAGATATTCTGAAAGTAATATTTGGACATCGGTTCCGCAAAGTGCAACAATATCATTGCGCGAGATATTATGTCCCTCCCCAATTTTTCGCGGGAGCCTATTTTCGTTTATGAAATTTTGCATATTGTTCCGATCTGTCGGACAGCAATTTAAAAGATACGAGTATCTATCGAGTAAAGGGATAGCTTGCGCACTTTCTCCCCTTGTGATTTCTTAGGGTATTAAAATTTTCAATCAGAATGACGCTGCACGTTGAACAGATGATGAGAAAAAGAAAATGAAAGAAATATTCGAAGGTGGAAAAACATGCCAAAGTTTCCCATTCTCGTGCGAGACGCAACGAGCACTCTGTCATTTCGACACCCATCGAGTGGCGCTCCGCCTGCATATCAATGCACTTCGCAGCTTTCTCATTAACATACTCAACTTCTCCGGCGCGCGGTTAGGTAATATTTCTTCGCGGATGCGGGTTCTACCAGGTACAGCTACATCGACTATTACGCTATCGACATGTACTGCCTGCTAACGACCGAGAACGCTGTTGTCGCGACAAAGAGTTAATTCAATCCTAAGCTATTCAATCTATGTAACATACATGGCCCATGTAACAAATGTAAAACGTGGTAAACATACGGTAACCCATTTTCGCGAAACGCAGAAACCATATAGATTACTGAGTAAAATTAGATCGGAACTCGTACGTATTTACAACATTATCGATAAGAAATAATCGGAAATCTTGGCGGATCTAGGAGCGAGGCCGAAACCGGTTTGGCGAAATGTACGAGATTACATGTGTCTATAACGTTCGGGATCGAATATGCTGAGAAAGCACGCGTAAATTCCGCTCGCGTTCAACGATGCCTTGCCCGCTCGGCGATCTGCCCGGCCTTTTACGCCCTTTCGACGGCTATACCTAGTCGCTCCCTTGCTCTTTTGATTTGACGATCTTCGGGAAAACATTCGGTGGAGGAATGCCACGCCCGTTCGTCGTCCGCCCGAGATTGCCAGGGATGACTGAGGAAATTAATTAGACGGAATTTTACGGAGGGAAGTGAGTAAGTGAGAGGGAGGGAGGGAGTGAGAAAGAGAGAAAGCCTGTCCTCCCGGAAGCTCGGGATCGAGCAGACGAGTACGTATGAAAAGCTTAAGCGGCTTCACCCCCGTAACTTTGTTGCGCGTGGCGGCGATTCCGTAAGATCTTGGAGAATCTCGAGCGCACGTTTGCCAGAACTAACGTGGATTCATTCCGTGGAGATAGCACGGACCTGGACTTGGCTAAGAGCCTTCGAGGAAGTTGCCGGACGTTTGCCTCACGAGTCCGATGGTTAATTCCGGCAAATCTTTTTACTTAGGTCGAGCGAATGGAAAATGTGGAGGTGTTTTGTCGTGCAACGATACGCGCGCGGGCGCACGCTCATGCCGGTGGCTGTCTTACGGTCGAGCACACTTTGCCAGGAAGGCCGAGGGTTTCCATGCGGAAAAACGTTGAGGATAACGTCGAAGAGAGTCTCGACGCGGCTCGAGGGTCCTTGAATTTTTAGCGCAACTCGCCCTGCCGGCCGAGGTTTCATCTCGCATTCGGCAATCCGACCTCAATTTCCGCAGGATCGCGCGTGTTCGCCATTCTGAATGGCTACATAAATTCACCTGTTATCTGCATAATTTTGCATATTGATACGAGGCGATCTCGTGTGAGCTAATCGAACTTGTCGCAAACTGTGGAAAACTATTAATACTATAACATAATCAACTCAAAGTAAACCACGCGTGTACATCACGCATGGGGTGTGGCGGAATATCGCAAAGTTTTTGTGAGAAGGTTTTGTTAGAAATATTTGATAAATCACAAATTAATCAGAGCGGGACTCCCACACGCGTGGAACGTACTCCTCATCGTGAACAAAGTCTAAAATGTGATTATAATCCTTTTTCCACGAGTGCTTGCGCGAACTGGATTCGGAAAGGGATGGATCCACGGTTTACGGGTCGAGGCAAATATTTGTGCGCCCCTTCACGTGAGAACGTACTGTTCGAACCCAGCGCAACGCGCTATTTTGCAACAAAGTTTCGCGAATGTACATGCCTTCGAAGCCGGCTGATTTTCAGAAGTTCGAACGTATATTACGTTCATAAATCCAAATAAGAATTATTTATAGAAGTCGTCGGATTCCGCAAGCGAGATGCTCTTGAGACCGAACTTTCTTCGACAACCTGGCAAAGTTGATGCGCGGAGAAATATCCATGGGTTCGTCGGGGTATTATTTTCCTCGAATTGGGGAAAGGTCAGCGTATATGTGGGGGAAGTTAAAATTGAATTCGGAAGAGAGAGCACGCACTTAGAATAAGAAACACTGAGCATTTTTATTCTTTATGTTCTTGTGTTGTCCCGGTGACTTTCACGCGAGTACAAACGACTCAAAATGTCCTCAATTAAAGTATTTGCACACTTCGCGACAGAGACAAAGCGACGTTCTGAATAGTTCTCTTCCCTAAGTCATCCATATCGTTTTTAAGTAGCTCCTACTAACTTATGAGTTTAATCAAATTTAATTAAAAACAAGTTTTTCAGGTCAGGAGCGACCTCAGCCAGAAGCAACGTCGTAGAACGTTCCATTGACTAGACTAATGCGAGCCTCGGGATATCGTGCAGGGATGGTAGTTGCCAGGAAGGGGATTAATAAATGATGTCTGTCAGGAGGGAGAAAACTCCGGGCTGGTCGTTTCTTTTCATAGAAGGCACGATTTCCGGCGAAGGGGCGGACTGGGTGGCGCGTTTGAGAGGATTGAAGTTGGTTGAGATCCAATTCATGGTTCAAAGGCCTCTTCGGCATTGGCCTTTCAATCTTGGCAAAATGACGAAAACAAATTATATATCCATGAAAATATTTCGCCGTCGACGGCGCGACCTCCGCTTCTTTTTATTTCTACATCGTGAATCAGGGATCTCGCGACAGAGGGGCGACGCGACGGGGTGGAGTACGGATAAGGAAATGCGAGGGCGCGAGGGAGCGGAGTGTCTTTACAGTAATTCCTTGTCGAGGGGAGGGATGATTGCCCTGTTTACACAACTCGCGAGTGTGCATTTCCGTAGCACCGGCGTAATTACGCGAATGACTCAATCTTCGCCAACAAACTTGAGAATTTTCTCGAGAATCCTCGAGATGAAGGAGTAATCATAAAGGAAAGCAGCTTCCGGGAAAGATCCTCGTTATGCATTTGGAAGCTGAGCGTTGCAAATTAGACTTCCACGCTGGCTTTTTACATCACGATTGAATTGAATTGCAACTACACTTTTTCTTCACGCGGACATGAAGTATCTTTCAATGTCCAACAGTTGGACGAAAACATTCACATGAACTGTTTTCAAAATTAATTGCAAGAAGATAAGTGAAACTAGTCAGACATCATAGATCAACATGATGATTTTTTCACAATAAACCATCATCGATTAGTCTTCAAAATGTGAAACGTTTCCAAGAGAAGCGTGGTTATTCTGGATCAATGATGTTCAGCAGAACATCGTCGCGCGCCGAGAAGTGGCACACGATACTCCAGGAATCCCATCGAATTCTACGGATTTTCGAGGCGCGCGTTTCGCGAGGCAACAGCACGAGAATATGTTACATGTGCACGAGGAGTGCCTTAGTTCCCTCTGCGGCTTGCTGCGTTGGCCCAACGCCTTAGCCCTTAAGCCAGACGAGGATCGGATCGCCTCCGTAGGAATGTGCCGAGCAAATAGTCAAAATAGCTGTCGGGTTTGGCGAGCCTCCGATGTCTTCGCCTTCGTGCCGCGTGTATCGGTGCACGCTGGTCCCCAAAGCGTTTCTGTTTCGACGGCTGACGCTTCGCCGTCAGCCGGAGACGACACGGGCGTCTAAACTTCGATGTTATGCGGTACGGCGAAAAGTAACAATGGCGCGCGGCGCTGAGGAATATCGAACGGAGCCGCTGCCATTCACACACGTTTGCTGAGCGGGCCAAAGTAGTGAGCGAGCGAGCGAGCAATCTTTACTGCAAGAACTCAATTCAACTTCGGAAATTCCGCGCACCACTCCACGCGTTATAAGATATCTGAAAATGAACCCACGACTCTCACACTGGCCCGACGAAATTGGCTGCGAAACGCGACGTGTTCGAGGATTCGCGTTGCTCTGGATTGCTCGCGAAACGATTGCACGATAGCGAGAGGCTTATCCTGGAAATGTGGCTACTAAGCGGCAAAACAGGACACAGCTGATCGATACCGTTGGTTCGAGTGGGCGCCAGAAATTGGAAATCGGGTTCACCTCAACTGGCATGGTCACGGTAGGAATCGTTGTCACGGAAGTTGAAGCGATTAGTTCCCGTTGCTACTCGAACCGGAGAAACTAATTATCCGCGTTAATAACTATTTACGATTACGAGCGGACGCACGTTATTACGTTCGTAAAATTGTTCGCCGCGCGGTTGATGAGTGTCCGTAGACACGCACGCATTTAATGAGCGCTCGTCCTCGTCTTGCAAAATTCGCGGACTCCATAAAAATTTCCGACAGTGCGGAATGAATATTCGATTTTATGACGTGACGCACTTTTTTCTTCCATTGTGGAACATTCACATAAAATCGGTGTTAATCATTCGCTCCGCGCGAATAACCATTTTGAATGGATAACGGTGATATTTTTCGGCAAAAGCTTGTCGTTAATCAAACGATGACACAAATCCACGTCACTGCTCTTTGACTTTGGTTCATGGTCCCGTCAATCTTTTTAATGAAATGCGCGCGCATGCACGAGCGAATAGTAGAATTCTCTCGGCAATATGAGAATTATCATGTTACAAGAGTGTAACAATAATCGGACCGTACGCTACGTCAAAATGTCGGTGATCCTAGCATTATATCGGATTGTATTTGAATGAACTGTTTTTGTATTTGTCTTTTTAACGCAAATAATTCGACAGCAATTTGCAACAATATGTGCACAATAATAGACGTGTAAAAATGGGTAAAATAAAAATTCGGAATAAATCGAGCTTATTCAGGTATCAACGGGCTTTCATCGTTCGTACATCGCAAATGGGCACATCAGGGAAATATATGCTTCGCCGCTGAAAATTCTGGTAATTCCGCAGAATGATTATGGTCACCGCGACCATGCCGAGAGGCGTCTTTCATCTCGGAAAGTGGGTTCAGTGGGATTGTACTTATGTAACGACGTCATTTGTGAGTCGGCGATCATGAATCTCCTGCCACCTGACGCAAGGGTCAGCGTCTCGTTCCTCGTCGTTTCACTCGCTGCAATTTCTCTCCCTGTTTTTATTTAAACGACGATTCGTCTCAGCCACAATGAAACTCGCGAAAACGAATGACGTATGGTGATCCATCTATTTTCTCAACGATCCGATGTCAACTAGCTAGCTCTCTCTCGGTTTCTCCGAATGCAACGGAGGCACAAACTAGCAAGAACGGAAACAAACTCCGTTGAACGTGAACTTTCCAGAATTCGATACGACGCTGGGGCATTTCAACTGAACCTTAACCGTTTCAACATAAATTTCTCATGCGCGCAATTTTACGAGAGAAAGAAGTAATTAACGGCGATTACGTCCAGTAATGTACTCCCGTCGTTCCCAATCGTTTTTGTGAAGAAAGAACAAGTGCGGACAGGCGAGTTTACATACGGCACGGAGGCAAGAGGACTTGGAGTGCGCCTACTCTTTTTCCTTTTTCCCACGGCGTGGATGTAATTAACAAAATTGTGTAAACTGTTCTCTGCGCACGTAGCCAGCAGGGCGTTAAAACCCACGTCGAATAAAAACGCGGGCGCAATTTTATTTCGTTCGCGAGATAGAACGCCACAATGGCGCGAGTTAACGCACCTTTTTCATTGGCGTACGCAAACATTAGTCCCAAGCGAGTACATCGTCGGCGCGCCAATGGAGAAAACGTACGCATAAGAACATGCTTCTTCTGTCTTATACGTAAATTGATTCAGTACGTACTGACAAGACGTTTCTGATTCGAATTTAAAGCAAGCCTCGAGATATCTTGAAAAATTTCGCAAAAATACGTTTTCTAATCTCTCAGTATGTGATTCTGACTTTAATCTGAATTTCAGGGCATTACCATCACCTAAATCATGTAACTTTACGTGGAATAAAATTTGAATCTTAAGATGAAATCAAACGTAGACTTCAGAATAAAAATCAATTGGACTTAGTATAAAAATAATCAGAAATAAAGATCCATATTTTTACTTTTTTAATTCCTCTCTAATTTTATTCCATTTTTGTTTCCAGTTTCAAATCTGGTTCCAACTCAAATATTAAAACTTTGCATTTTCTTTCTATTTTTTTTTTAATAAATGGAATATTTTATGTTACAAAATTTCACTAGAATTTAAGTCTCTCTGTTCCACTTTTAATCGATGAATAAATAAAAAAGGCATGGAAGATTCAAGCAATTATATAAATTATTTAAATTTAAAACGACAGACCGTGTTTATCTATTATTGCAAAAGAATCTTCGCAGTAATTGAAAAATAAATAAATTATATAAAATGATAGTTATATGCTACACATATTGATATCGATCTGCCCGATAACGAAGTATTGGGTTCGCTAAAAAAAAGTGCAATTCGATTGACTCGTTTCGAGAGCGAAATGGCGGTCGCTTTGATTGTGCAGCCCGGTAAAGGCGGCCAGAAATAGCATGACGCGCTTTCAGACGTATTGTCCGTCGGCACAATTGTATCGTTATACGCGCGGTCGATCGCTGCACAACCTGCACCGATAAAACGCGAAAAAAACCCGCGACTGGTGCCGATATCCAACGCAAGCGTTCCTTTTTGCGCCACTTGTCGAGAAGGTCAGCGATGCGACTACTCACCGATCCGCATTCGCCACCCTTTCACCATCCGTGAACCCTACCGTCGAATCGGGCGATTCACGGAGGCGAAGCGCGAGTCGAATTTAACACGTGCAACTGAGAGACCAATTTTCTCGTGCTCTTACCTGCAACAGTACAAGAGAAAGCAACTTGTTATTTTTGCGAAGAAAGATTCGATTACGACATGAAATCGGCATAACGTGATAGCATACGAATCCACCTCAATAGAAGTTAGAGATATAAACGTGTGTATCGAACGCGTGCATGCATGTATATTCGTGCATTTTCAAACGTATACACAAAATATCATGGGGTTGTGCGAAACTGAATTTTCTCGCGATATTATTTCGTCGTCGTCGTTTGCCTCTTGCATTTCGTAGATACAAGGTGGCATTTTACAAACGAATCCATCGCGAAAGTCCCATTATGCACGCAGGAAGATACCTGTTCAGTGTCTTTCTGCGCGGGTATCTTCCCGCGTGCATAAAGCTTTGCTTTGGCTTCGCATATTACATGATCCTCATATTGCATCCTCCAACACCGCAGCTCGAAGGGCAGTGGTTTTGCGCAGCCGTTTAATTAAATGTATTCGCAAGGATGCGGAGCAGCAAAAGCTGCACTAATAACAGGATATATATTTAAGATGCACGCTAAATCTCTCGTTATTAGAGCGTAATATCATGTCATCATAATTGTTACTGCGATACTCGCGGTGAACAAACGACCACGATCGTTGAATCGAGAGCGGAAAACGCAGCTGGCAGTATTCGCGTTTCCCGTTCGTGACCGAATCGAACAGACTATTCTCGATCGACGTGATACGTTTGTACATTTGTTTATCGGCGTTGTTATTGCGGACAAGTCACCGCAGCTACAATTTTATTTCCATTAGTCGCGATAATACCGCGTTTATTCGCAGATATACATGCACATTTCATGGATATGGGACGAGCGGTATTAGTGCGGGGTGAGTGTGAGAATGCGCGATCACGGATCCAATCATCGAGAGACCTGACAACTGCTTCCTAATTAATTATTGTCGAGGTTGTACCATTTCCCAAATTAGACTCACTGCGCGTGATTATCGTTCCCGAAAGAACACGTGTTTGTATCGCCGCGAAACAGATTTATATTAAACATGATAGATTAATACGTAATATTATAATATGCGATATAAAATTCACTCGGTGAGTTTTTCAGAAGCTACTACACAAAAGTAAAAAGTAAAGAGTAAAGAGATTTGAATAAAAAGGCTTATTTGCAAAAAACCAGCAATATCGAACAATATTAGACCTGACATCGTCAATCAAGCTATTGGAACGGAACAGCACAAATTAATGACCGTAGTATTACCGGCGCTTGTTATAGGGAAAAGGCAAGGACCGAAGGCGCTCTGGGAACGATCGCAGTTGCTGAACTTTAAGCTAATCACGTTGCATAGTTTGCGGTCCAATGGAGAGTCCGACACGAGGCTACGTCTGAACTGTCGGACGTCCGACAAACTTCCTGACCGAACAGAAAAGTCTCGTGCCGGGTGTTGGGTGGCTGGCCGGGCGGTGATTCCGCCGATTGCCCGTTCGTTCGTTCGTTCGATCGATCGATGCCCGAAGACAATCCCGGACTTTCGGTGTTAAGCCCGAAATGTTAAGTACCCTGTAAGCCGCGCTCGCAAACATCGTTCATGCCAGACACGAGTTTCCAGACGAGTCGCCGGTAAATTCTCAGCTCTGGACGTGCTTCTCGTTGCCATCCGAACATCGCGCTTCTTCCATTCGCCACGCGTGCTATTTTCTCAGCAACAATGCGACACAATGCTAAACTGACAAAAATGCGCACTATTTTCCGCGGTTTGAATTTCCCATGGCAGATATTTCTCTCTTCTTCTTTTGTACAACATTTTACGGCATCATTATTCCACATATAAGCTGTGTTGTACATAGGTTGTAATGAAAAATTCTGGCGACTTTTATATTTCACGAATGTTTCATGGGAATGGCTTTCATCGATTCATACGATATTTACTGATATAATTGCGTGCTTAAATAATTTCTTGTTTACTCTTGTTAATTAACATAGCCGTTTCTCTAAGAGATTGCTCTGATTACTGATTACTCGCGCTGAATCATATTCGTGATCTGCTCGACGATGCAATGATTCGCTAAGACGAGTACTCACGAGAACGTCAATGTTCAGGCATTATCGCGAACTGGAAGCTTTATTATACAGTCATCACTGATCACGAGAGTGCGCGCACGAGGTAATTCCATTGATAGATCTACAATTTGCCGCGCAGCATATCGAATGATCTTATCTAATGCTTCAACGAACGAGCGCAAGAATGCGAATTAAATACAATCGCGTTCGTACATCAGATTTTGTGAGAGACTATTGATCCCTCGCGATAAAAGAGGAAAACAGTATAATCCTCGAATACACAGATATTGTTTTATGTACTTTTACGCAAAGTTTTAAAGAAATGTAATTAAAAAATAATCATTCCTGTGATCCACGTATAACAATATAGAAAAATAGAGATCGTTGAACGATTCTCGAATTTCGCGCAATCGTGATTATCAAGCTTAATAAAGCATCAAAGGGATTACGTATTATACTGAAAAATTTTCAATATCCCGCAATATATTTTCATCCGATTATTAATCGTGAATACACAAGATATTAAGAGAGAAAATGATAACAAAATACCGCATCTGTTGTATTTTAATGCGATCGCATTTTACTTTACTAACTCTGGCTTTCGTGGTCTATTTGCTTTGGATTTTACGGCAACATTTGATTCTCAGCGGCTATTTCAGGAGTTTGGGAGGCTGCGATTAATTCATTTATATTCTCGACGCACACGCGCGCGTGCATCTGTTTCACACGAATATTAATCAATCTTTGCAAGTATGATACTACTTCTTTCTTAACTTGCATCGTGTCATAAGACGATTACGTTCCATTTATCTTCATTTACGTGATCTATCAGATTTTTTCGCCAAATTTATTTGATCATTTAGCAAAGTCACGATCGCGATCTTGCAGTGACCGAATAGGCGGGTGATTGCGCTTTAAAGCATGGTGGAATTTTTCAATTTACGTGAGAAACGTAGGGTGAATCCGATCGTCCACAAGTGCACCTCGCGCTCGCGGAGTGCGTCGCACGTAGAGACGCGTGCAATCGAATCCACATAGCGAATACCGGAAACTTCGTTACGCGGAGTATCGCATCGAAAGTACGAAACGACAATCCGATGCACAGTCGGGAACGATTCTCGTAGTGATGTTGATGACCACGGAACGCATCGACATGTGCATACAGGTGCACCGCGTGGGACGTACCACGTGCATGCACATCAGAAAGAGAAAAAGAAAGAAAGAGAAAAAACAGACGGACAAAATACGCAAAGCTTTTAGTCGCGGCATGAATGCACGTATTGAAACGAATGGCTTTCATGGCGCACGACGCTATCATCTGCAGATGATGTATAACCCACCGGGACTTCTGAACACTGCGGACTTTTCTCACGCGGCAACGAACGCGAAGGGCACGTGTATGGGGAAAAGAATAGTTATCATTTCAGTGATTTGCGTATATGGAATTCGTTGCACAATTTATAGAATCTTAGTGTGCGTTGAGGTAACTGCTACTACCCAGCAACTTGTTATACACTTTTAATCAATGATCGCACGATTTTGCGATGTCAGCATCGCGGAAGTGCAAGACCTGCAATATTTCCCCTTGCACGTGCGGTTTCGCGCGAGTTTCGTCGCGAGTAATGGGACACCCATGCAATTTGCGAGTAAGGGAGTCCATCGAACCATGGTTATCCGCATACTCGCCGGTCAGTCATGGCGGAAGACGACGGGTGAGTCATCGGAAGACGACGACTCGACCTGACGAGGGATCGAATTCTCCCTGCGTCTGCGGATTATTACGAGTCTCCTCCGCCGATCGCAAAAAAAAGAGAAAGACAAGAGATAGGAAAGAGAGAGAGAGAGAGAAAAGAAACGAGGAGCATCGCCAAGTTCTTCCGTCCATTATCGACGATCCAGCTTGCATGTGCGGCGAAACACGTTCTGAAACCGGTTTCCCGATCGGTTCCGAGAACCGCATGGGCTCGAGATCGGATCCGGGTACCCACACGACTCCATCCCTGCTTTTCTCTTCCTCCTCATCCTCAGCCTCCTCCTCTTTCACGTCTAGGCTCTTTCACGCCGCCGTTTGCGACTGGACGCAGCGACTTCCGCGACGTGCGGATGTGGGCCGGACCGGATTCGCATTTACCTACGCCATATTTTAGGCGTTAGGCACGTCGCCGTACATAGGTAGGAAGGTAGAGATAGGTATGACCACGGACCCGGCACACGCATGCATCATCGCATTATCGCCTCCGCCGGAGTCACCGTTTACCGCGAGCCGATCTACCTCGTCTCGGCGCCACGGAAATGCCACTACGCCCGAGCTTTCCGATCAATATCCGGTAATCATTGTAATTCTGACTAATGACGAGCAAGTTAACACCGTTAAAATGATCACTTAACGCGTATTAAGTGCTGTAATATTGACACAAAGCTCAATCATCATTAATTTCAATTATTAGTCTAAAGATATCAATGGAGAACAGCATCGCGTCCGCACTTTCCGGCATTTCCGAATTCTAGCGAAAATCGTTTACTCTTGACGACCTTGTTCGCGACACGTAACATCAAGAGGATGTCGCCAACGTAGCTTGGTAAAACGGAAGTTTCACTAAAGGGGACTTCTTGCGCGTGGCCTCGTCGTAAACCGCCATCCATCACCACGCTGATCGCCAGCATACATCATGCATTTTTCCATCCATTGTGAGCTAGCACGCCTCCATTCGCTACGTGATTTTATCGTGGATATCGTCTAGATACGCTGGCGCTTGCATTTAGATCTTAGGTGATTTAAATATTCTTAAGTCATATTAATTAAAATTAGAGTATCAATTACACCGGTACCACGTTTGCATCAACAACATCGCGTAATACATCAGGAATAACAAATGATTTAATTGCACCTCCGATCTAAACGAGCAATTTGTCGAATGAAAAATTACTAGAGAAGATCTGGAGATACGAGTACTTTTTCGAAAGCTGCACACTATACGGGACATATGTCCATCAGAGTCTCACTAAGATAATATACACGCAGACAGATAAGTCGTGGAAAGACGGCAAGAAATATGACAAGATTAGCACGGTGATGCCATCCAATAGAACTTTAGTGTAACCACTGCTAAGAGTTATATGTACCACGTTTGTTCAGGAGTTTGCTTAAAAAATGGGACGAAGCAAAAATATTATGTTTCATAACATCACGATCAGAACAATATTACTACCCTTAAGGAACCTCAACTCTTAACATGGCCAACCGAGTTATGTTGGTGAAAATTTACGTTGAAATGATGTTTAGACGGCGCAAATCCGAAAGTTGACAACGATTAAGAATAATTACCGTCGACCAATTAACTTCGCCCATGAACCACGCTTTCACGTGTGGAAGAAAGCGGCTGAATCCTCCGGACTATTCATCATCATCTCCAACTGGCAACGAAATTCAGAAGAGAAGCATCCGAGACGCCACGTACACGACCCGGTACATCATTAACCGCACGGGGAGGAGGAAACCCGCTTAACCACGTGGCATCGTGTGCAGGTGCGCCTACGGTGAATTTGGGTTAATCGTTCGCGCTAATCGCCAGAAGTATATCCTTTGAGCAAGCGGCGGAGAGCTCGTGAAGCTTACATGGGGCGCGTGATCCGCGGTGCAACGAGCCGCGATGGATGATCTCGTCCGAGGTGAAGCATCACGCTGTCTACATACATTGCGGGACACGAATGTACGTACATCATGTTATGTAACAAAAGGCACTTCCATCTTCGAGTGGCTTCGCGAGTTCTCGTCGTGCAACATCGCATTGTTTCTCGTTCAACGTGAAACAGTAGAGATTTCAACTTTTTCTACGTTATTTCGCGCCCGGCAGCTTTCTCGACCACCTTGAGACAGCTCTTGGAGGGTTTTCAGGAGAGTCCACGGCGCGAACGATTTTACGGATGTCGCGTTTTAGCTGCCAGCAGCGGTTAAATTGAGAGCTGGCTTGTCGGATATCGAGGAGGGACGAGCGCGACGGAACCGTCCGTAAATTGACTCCGCTGTAAACTAGAGTACAAAAGAGTCACACCAGTATTGGCGATAGAATTCCTCGGTAATGCGAATTGTTTTGAAGGTAATTGCCTACGCGACAGGGAATTCGATGTAACATCTTTCTAAAGTAGTGCATCTGTCCAAGTGTCGGCTTCCAGAGAAGATGTCTTTTCTGTTACGATGAATTTGCGGCCTCATTCCGGTCGATAGCGATTATGTCGCGGATACATCAAAGCTACGATTACAATTATTACTGCATTTGTCCTGCTCTCAATATCCTTTCGCAAACCTGTCTATTATATACGCGACAGATGATTGTCAGATACAATTAAGCGATGTTCGATTAAGAAACCGCTTTGTCGATCAACACGACAGACATCGTGGATGCGATGCTCAAAATACAGCCGCTCGATGAGGGCATTCGGTATAATAACAAGTAAAGGATTTTCTACCGCAAGCGCGTCGAGCATAAATCGCGAAACTTTGTTTCGTATAAATCCGTTCGAGCTGTCAGTATCAGAAACGTACGGCGGGCGCGTACATGCGAAGTGAAAATTGATGGTACCGGATCGGACGGGAAGATTTTTCCACGGTTCAGCGAATATCGAGCCGAGGTGATAAGCAATGAAGGGCGCCGGGATAGAGCCAGCGGGCCGTATCCGGTGCAGCGTATACCGCACTCAATCGAACAGTGCGCGTTTCCCAGGATCGCGTGTACGTAACACGAGGAAACGGCGGAGATCTTCTGCGGTCCACGTGCACCTACGAAATTCGAACGGGGGTCGAAATCCCTTCCCTCCGTGCGCGCGCTCGATATTCCCATATTTAATTCACGCTCGACGGATTCAAGAACATTAGAAACGTCTCGGGAACCGAGAGAATTTCTTCAGAATCTCGGCTCGCCGGAAGGAGTTTCCGTACGGACTCCCTGGAAAAGTTGGCCGCGGTAGGATCCGGCGAAAAAAATGATAGCTACCGCGGACGGGCGAATAAGATGAGCAGAAAGACAGAGAAGGAGAAGGGATTGCGATACGAAGAAAAAAGGGATTGCGATACGACGGAGCAAGCGACTCTTCTCTCGAGTTCGCCAAAAGGGAAACTCGTTGAAACATTTCCGCGACAGTCGTGTACTGGCTCAATGTGATTTCCACCGAATCGCGGTTACCACAGTACCAGGTCGTCTCGGAAATATTCCTGGCTTCCATACCTATTATGAGAGAAAGAGAGAGATATATTCAAAGTTTCATTTTTTTCGCCTGCTTATCAACTTATTCATAGTTCAAAATAGATTTGTGCTGCAAGACTGATATGATTTCGATGCTTTCTCGGAATAAACGAGACTTTCCTAGAGAGAAAAACGGATAACGCAGGTAATCCGCGATTTCTGCTAAATTATATTGTAATAATGCTATCTAACGGATCCAATTCTTCAAACATCATTCTCATGCGCGAATCGTACATCCAAGATCGAGAAACGGTATCGCGATAAAAGACAATATGTATCTTCACCGAAAGAGACGTTGCGGAGAATAGTGCAGCGGTTTTAAAAGGGATATAGAACGTAGATGTCGGAAGTAACGTCACATACCACGACGTATACGTATTGCACCGTACGCAGTCTCCAGAGACGACGATCCATCCCGAACTTCCTTTCTTTTCTTGCGCCCTTATATTCTCTATTCTCCTGCACTCTCCGAGCCTTCGTGCGATACCTCTTTCTCCTCTCGTAGCTTAGGTATATCTCGTTTTACTTTCCGTTTACAAGCGGTTCATCTTACGACGGTATTTAATCGGTCATAAAATCCGTGTCGGTGATCCCCGCGCTTCCTCGAGAAATGGGCGAAACTTCATTTTCTCCCGAACTTATTAAAAAACTTTGGCGCGGAGGAACTTTCAGACTTTCGCGTGAGATTCTGCTACGTGGAGTAGATGGAGAGATATACACGCAACAAGGTAAGATACACTGCGAACGCGAATATGTATAACGATTCCTGCGTTGTACGTCATCGTAACGGGAAAATATCAAACGTCACGGTTGACGTTAATCCATTCGCCAGCTCTCGTGTCAAGATGTTCTCGTGTCAGAGTCGCTTTCGTTATTTAATGCGTTATGTATATTTTTATTTCGTGATTTATGCACGTCTGATTGTACAAGTCTCATGAGTTATCTATGTACGGTAACGTGGTCGGATAGCAACCGCGATGAATGCGTATCGTAACAAGCCACGTATTCACGGCCACGCCAAGTATGACTTTTTCCACTTGTGTTTCTCGCGGCGATTGTCTCGAACCTTGCGCTAGGTGCACGAGCGCATAATTACCAGTGCATTGTGCTATTCCCGTAGCTTTTATTCCCCGAGACGAGCGTTTCTCTTTCTCCCTTTCCTGTTTATTTTTTTTCATGCTGCTGACGTGCTTCCAACGAGATTATTAGTGACGTCTCCAACAGAACGCACTCGGTTACCATTACGCCCTAGTTAGATAAAAGCGAATTCAAGAGCTAATTTCAGTTATGTCGCCCGATACAATTTGTCGCGCGGATATCTTTAAAATAATTTGTAAGGGCGAAAAGATGTTCGCGTTTGCTCAAACTTGATCGAAGCACCTTCACACGCGATTTTCGTAACGTTTGTATTTTAATTAGAATCTCCAAATTTGGTCGAGATTACGGCTCAGAGAACGCAAAGATCCTTCACATCCTGCACAGGCGAGAGATCTGGTGAAATAACAGCTGCGTGAACAATGCGTTAACCGCTCGACACAGCACGAATTAGGTATTCATCTCGCGGATTCGTACGTGCAACTCGCGCGTATGGTGCGCCGCGACATGTCGAAAACGTGTGCTTTACGACATTACATTACAATACCGTGCTGGAATCTTGTTGTTCGCAGTGCGTGATTTGTAATCGGGCGCATCTCGTTACCAGGTACCGTCAATTACAATCAGAATTTCACGATCCCGCGCAATTCGGAGATGCAAATCGCACGAAGTTAGCGAAAAAGGTCCCGTGGCTTTAAGGATGCCAGACTGTCAGACGTTACTCTTTAATCCGGACATATATGCTCTTTTTCTGCAATCTAGACGAAGTGCAGTCGGCAGTAAATAACAAACTCGCGCGTATCGTTACGAGGCATTATCGTGATACTCGTCTGCTCGCCGACCACGTTCGCCACAAGGCAGAATCGAGAGCGTCGATGGTCGAAGTATTTTCTTCTCGATTTCTCTCGGCCATACGGCAGCAGCGCGGGATGTTTTTTCGCTCTCTATAAATAATTGAGTTTATGGACTCGAGTAAAAGCGCACTTTTAAGTCTCGAACACGTTGCCTCTCGCCCCGCCATGGCACTCGCACGCTTGGCGATGCTGTTCGCGTTTAGCTCCACGACGATATTGCCGATCGTCGAAACGATTGACCCGATTCCTGTATACCTCGTTTACCTTGCGCATATGTATTTATTATAGACATACATAAGAGATCCGGCGTTTGCGTTTCTGTGTTTAAAAACGTGAAAATCTAAGCAACGATTGTGATGACAGAGCGAATAAATGTTGGCGCGCGATAAAGGGGACTGTATTTCACTAACGGACGCAGCTCGTACAATACGCGAGAATACCATTGTCGTAATATTTTCCTCACACCGTTATTTTAAACGTAACGTCGCCACAAAAATAGCGGCCTCATGTATTTCGAAAAATATCACCGCGCCACAGTTTGTTAGCCAGTATATAGGAGTATTTCTGTACAAACGCCTGCGTAATTGCTACGGACCCACACAGGCGCTTTATTGCTGTAGGCGTACATATTATTAGGTGTATGGAATACCGTTTGCGTCCTGGTCGCGCTCGCTTGCTTTTCGCCGGTTCGTTAGAGCGTGACATACCCTTGTTAATTCCACTATATAATATTTAAGCGGTGCTCCTCGTGACCGTATTATCCCGCCCGCATCAGCCCAAGCGGATCGCGTAAAGTCCAACAAACAACAATGCAGGTGCGGATGAATGGGATTAATTTAGCGTCGACAATTTTTCAATCGACCGTCGCACAACATCACGAGAACTACTAGGTGCACGCGCGGGTGCAGACATGGAGTTTTACACGTTCCCGCGTGTAAAATTCCTCGCGATCACAGCAACGCTCGAATGTCGAATACCCTGAGCTAAACCAGTGCCCGGACTTGTTCCGATGGCTCTAATGGCCGCGCCACGTCGACTGGAGCTGTTTTTCATCGAAAGTACAGTGGCGAGAAGCAAAGTTGACGGTGGAGTTGACTTTAGCGCGACGTCGCGACGTGATTATTTGTGCACCGGCATTACATAAAAGAGAAAAAGTACGAGAAAAATATGGGGGAAGCAAAGGAACGAAGCCGGAGCACAATCGCTCGAGCCGCGGGATAATATAGGGCACTCCGGATGAATGAATATCACGGAACGGTTTATGCGATGATAGAGGCGCGATGGAATACGTCGGCAGAGGCAATTTGGAATGGCTTTACGAGCGCGGCGCATTATAATTTACGATACTATTTGTTGACGTAGCAATTCGACCGAAATAAATGTCGTGTGTCAGAAAGCACATCCAGGAAGTAGCCGGTTTTGTTCAAGCGGTTCCTCAAAAGCAAAGACTTCTCGAGGAAGCGTTTCAAGCAATAATTTCGGTATCCTCTTGCAACAAAGCCGATTGCTGATGTTTCTCGTATTGTGACAGGCAAGACAGGCGCTCGATGTTGAGAAAAGAGTTGGTCAATTCAACAAGCTAGCTACCACGAGCGACTCGCAAAGAGGATTCAACGATGGGCGCAGATTAGCATCTCTTTAGAATCTTAGATTAAAATGTAAGATTGTCTGTATAATTTGTGCGTCGAGGATGGTATTGATTTTAAGAGATGGAATAAGCGGAAAATAATCAAACACGTTCGTTTAATTTGAACAAAACACAACTATACTAGACTGTATTGGATAACGAAAATGCAAACGAATTGACTCTCGAAAATAAGTGTCCGACTTATTCCCTGTCTCGACGGAGAGTGCTGCACAAAGCGCGATCTCCGGTACGGCTGATTGGTTGTTTCGATCGATCAATGTGTCAACATGTTTGTCTCATCGAGGATATTATATGTAAGAATTTTGAATAATAACCAACTAAATTTATTCTTTGACAATACATACACATCGTATGCAGCGATAGGATTAATACGAGGCAATTCTATAATGAAGCGATGCTCGCGAGAGAGGCATGATCTCTATTTCCATCTTTCTCGAACGCAGCATGTGAGCAGCGTTGTATACATTTCGTTCCATCCGCTCGCAAATTCCTCGGATTCTCGAAATTAAGGACATTCCGGTTTTACCTGCTGGCGAAAGAGGATGTGAAACGTCGAGCGCTTAAGTTGGCTCACCGCTCCGGATGATGTAAAGAGAGACCGACAGAAGGAGAAAGCGGGAGAGTGAGCAGGAAAGATCAGCCACTTCCGGACACCGATCTATCCGCTTTAACGTACACCGATCGGGTCGTCGCGAGCCTTCCTTCACTTCGCGCACGATCAAACTCGGGCGAGCTTTCGGAACGCTCGTTGATATATAAAGCTTTATTAATGGACTAACGCCCGCGGCCAGCAGCCTAGTGGACAGAGTCCGGCCCGAATAACGCGTTAGCTCGCTTACCGGAAAACGCGTCGCCCGGTTCCGCTCGTCGGGTTTGCTCCGTAAACTAGGTGTGGCACTTTTCTACAACGATCAGCGCTTAATCGAGTTTAGTCAAAGCGTGCGTCAAGCTGCGCGTTGTTTCGAGCGCAAATTGCGTCGACGGGTATATATATCGTTCCGACGATAGAGTGGAGAAGATAGAAAGCTAGATGATGGTCTTCGCGAAACACCGTTGTCACGGAAATTAAAGAGCGTAAGCGCAACAACGTAATGCGGAACGCACGTGCGCGAATCGATATCCCTTAACTGGGACACGCGCGCGGAAGACAAGCTGATCGACATCCGACGAGCGATAAGGCCGAAGATCCGATACTTGGGGCGCGATAACCGCGTCGAGCCTCTCGATCCCGTGAGACGATAGCTTTCACGCGGGATCGACGCGACAAAGGAAGAACGCCGCCTCGTGCTGTAAACCAATACCACGGTGCCCTCGCCTCGAAGTAGACCCTGAATTTTCGTTGGAAGAATTGTTCGCGACTTAAACGGCCACCGTAGCTATCACCGACATTACCGTCACCGACAATGCCGCCGCTGCCATTATCACCGCAACTCGCATTGGCACCCCGGCACGACGTTACCGTTCGTGCTTCTGACACCGAGGCAATACACCCGGCGACTTATGAATATTTACGTCGGTTGAATATGCATACTACTGACAATGTATTATTTTTGCTCGACGGGGGATCAATATACTACCGAGCAACATACACATAGGCACATGGAGATAGTACAGGGTGTTCGAATTCTATCGCGTCAACTCGGCTAATAACGGACTTTCTTAACGAACAGATGTAATGAAATCAGACTTTAATCTGAGTAAAATATAACAAACAATAAATCTGCTTGTGCAATTTTAAAAAGGATTTCAGTTTGAGATGAGAGATAGATGATATTCGTTATGTTGAAAGAAAAATTCAAAGAACGCAATCAACAGTGAACTTTTCATGAGAAGTCTCATTTTGCTGACACAGACGACAAATATGGCGAAGGATTTGTTATTGGCGATTGAAGCACGAAGACGATTGATAGCTGAAACGGCACCCTATATGTCCATACGTTAAGTGTATAGATACGCGTGCACATATGCAAAACGCATGCATACGCATATATGAAACTATTTACGACAACGTGCAGCGCATACGATCGCGTTCTGTTTCAACGAATGATGGAAACTCGTCGAACGTGACTGAAACAGCGGCCGATGAGTACTATATCTTTTTAAACCTGCGCTGGGGATATGATTCAGCCGTGCGAAATGCGCTGCTGCAAAAACCGAAACGGTGATCATTGCAATTGACAATTGGTATCGGGATCGGTACTCAATGTTCTGGCAAAACTATTACGAAAAAAATATTTTTTCGATCTAACACACTTTAATGGCTAAATATTTCATCTTAAACTTTCATACAGACTTTGCATCAAATATTCGCTTTCAGCACCTATTTTCCTTATTCCCGTTATATGATCATAAAATTCCATGCTTCTTTCTCTTACTTCGCTAGCAAATATTAGTTCTTGCCATTCTTCATTCACGTCTCTTTTTTTTCTTTCAAATCTTCTATCATCACCTACACCTAATTGTTCATTATAATTGAGGAGGACCAGCGTCTAACGCAAATATAGGGATGTTGCGTGTGGAAGTATTTTTGCGAGTCTCGCGAATTAGCGACCCATTTGCTCGCAAGAGTTTTCGTCTCGCCCGGTGCATTCATCAGGAAACGATCATCGGAACATTATGACCGCGCGCCGTGACCGAACGTGGTCGCCCTACGTGAACGTACGCAGAAATTAGCCATTAAGCGGAATGACGCGCGATTTCTCGAGAGACGTTTCCGCGGTGAAAGGGGACTTGCCAGGCGGAGATTTAACGCGTCTCGCGCACTCGAAAAAAAGGAGGGTCCCCGCGTGGCACCGTAATTCAATTAGGCTCGCCACATCGGAATTTAATGGACTGCGACGCTGCAGCTTCGCGTTGGACCGGTGCCACGGCGCGGGCCGTGTCCGATGCAGAAAAGGGCACGGCGTGGTACGTTGCGCGCGCCCCCCTTTTGTGCTCGAAGGACCGGAAAGGACAAAGGTTCCATCAGAGAAAGAGAACGTTCCTCTCGTGCAGATACGTCATAAATGTTCCCGCATAAAGGGAGCGAAATAAATGTCCCCGAAAAGACGTGCCTTTATAACGGAGTTGTTCACGATTATCGATTAATCTTTTGTATCAATCTATAAATCGTGTGAGAAGTCTAAATTGAATACGTGAGATAAAAGATTTGAAATTGCACTTTCTATTAAGTTACGTGATGCAGAATAACCCCCTTGTATCCGCTTGTTTGACCCCGTGTTTGAGTTATGACACGTGTTAAATGTTACCTCTCGGTTACGCGGTAACTCTCGGCGTTTCCTATTTATCTAATAGGAATGCCGTGATTTATACGAATACGTAGACGCGATGTGTTTTTTCCCGAGAGCCACCCATTTATTAACGCAAAGATATTTACGAATGCGCGCAACCGTTGTGGCGAGTAAATTGAAATCGCCGCTACGCGATCGGATACGTTTAACTTGCCACGCGGGACTCTATACTCGCCGTTTATTGAACGGGATATTGGGAAATCTTGGTGAGACCCCCGTGATACTCGTTTCGTTCGCTTTCTCAAAGGAGGCGCACATCTTGCGATATTTGATTGGAAATTCCTGAATTCAATATGGTCGCGGCGATTTACGTGAAACGTACAGACCCGGAACTTATTGCTAAGAAGTGCACACAGTCGACGTCGATTAAAGTTCAGCGGTGTTCTAAAAAAAGAGCCGAACCGTTCGCTCTCTCAATTTCCATTTCGTTTCCATAAATTCTGCCTTCTCCGTTTCTCGAAAAAAAAGATGCGAGAAGAAATTTGCCCGATTGTAGCACGATAGTTAATGGAGTTTTGTCCTGCTGAGCTGTTGGATTACGATAAATCTTGGTGGCTCCCGTTCAGCCTTTCAATGATAAAGCAATTAATCACTCACCTTCGTCGTCGATGGAGAAGATGCCAACACCGTCGCCGTCCCGGATGCTGTATCCGACTCTGGAATCCCCACCCGGCGGATCCGCGTCCTTCGCCCGCACCGTGGTGACGAGGGTGCCAATCGGTTGGTTCTCAAACACGCTCGCGGATACAACGAAATCATCGAACACTGGCGCGTGCAAGTTCTCATTCACATCAACCACTTCAATTATCAACATCGTCTCGGATGACAGAGACGGCTCACCACGGTCGCTCGCGACTATCGTTAGCGTGTGCACCTGCCGCTCTTCAAAGTCGAGGCTCTGGGTTGTTCTCACTGTACCCGACACCTTGTCAACCTTGAAGAAACCCTCGCTCTCCATGGCGTCCGACAGATAATATTCCACGTCGCCGCCTGCGCCTTCGTCGGGATCCGTAGCATCTACGACCGCCACGACTGTCCACACTGGCACATCTTCGCGTATCTTGACGTTGTAACTCGACAGCGCGAACGTGGGCGCATTGTCGTTCACGTCGTCCACTGTAACTCGCACCAACGCGTCCGAGTACATGGGCGGGGTGTCAGTCCCCTTACCGCCGTTGTCGCGTGCACGAATTCTCAGCTCGTAGATCTCCTGTCGTTCCCGATCGAGCTTGCCAAAGACACTTAGCACACCGGTCACGGGATCCACGCGGAAATCGTTGGTCTCCGTCACGAGGGAGTAGGTGATGCGCGCGTTGTCGCCGAGATCGGCATCGGTAGCATTAGCTCGCCACACGTTTGTGCCGTTCAGGGCGGTCTCGGAGATCCGAAAGCTCGCTAAAGATTTTTCGAACTTCGGGGCGTTGTCGTTCACGTCGAGAACGGTAACCGGCAGCATTTTCGAGGCGGACTTCTGCGGCTTTCCCAAATCAAACACGCTTATGTTCAGATAATACTCGCTCTCACGCTCGCGGTCAAGGTAACCGATTGTCTTGAGATCACCGGTATCCGGATCGATGCCAAAGACGGAGTCACGGTCGCCGCTGGAGATGACGAACACGAGCTTACCATTGTAGTCGAGGTCGCGATCGCGGGCGCGTATCCGTTCGAGCGTTGTGCCGAGCTTAACTGACTCGTTCACCCGTATCTCATTCGGAAATTCGATGAACTCGGGTGCGTGCACGTTCTCGCCATAACGACTCGGAGTCAGGGTAAACTCATCATCCCGTGACGGCATGTTGTTCCGTTCCGCGGAGGCGATCGCGTCCGTCAATCTGCGCGCCACGCCGGTGTCGTGGCATTCAAACGCACCAGTCTCATCCGTCAGCAGCTTCGTGCCCAGATTCCGCTTGGCGTTCACCAGATGTATGTGCACGGGATTGACGTCCGCAAAATGCGTGCCGTCGGTGGCGGTAACGTTAACGGTCCTTTCGGTAACCTTGACGTCCGACAAGTCGCAGGCGACCGAGAGGACACCGCTGGCCGAATCGAGAGCGAAGCAGCCGTCCGAATTGCCGGATACAATGCGGTAACTGATGATGTTGCCGGCGTCAAAATCGATCGCGGACACCGTGATGATCTCGGAACCGATGGACACGTAACGCGGCACGTGGCCGGTGCAGTCGATGCGCTCAAACTGTGGTCGGTTATCGTTGACGTCGCGCAGCTTCACTCGCAGTCGCATCTCCGCCTGTCGCCGGTATGGCAAACCCCAATCACTAGCGCGTACATGAAGCAAATATTCCCGCTTCATGGTCTCGTAATCGAGCACCTGCCTGGTCTTGACTATGCCAGAGAAGTGATCGATCTCGAACGGCACCTTCTTCAGGTTGTCGATGCTGTAGGATATGTAGGCGTTCTCGCCGGAGTCACGGTCTTTCGCGTTTACCCGCACGACCGATGTGCCCGCCGGTTCATTCTCGTCTATCCATACCTCCATCTCCGACTGTTCGAATGTGGGATCGTTGTCGTTCGTGTCGACTACGTTGATCTTCACCTTGGCCGAGGACTGCTTCCTGGTACCAGCGTTACCCTGATCGATCGCCGATACCGTGAGTGTATAAAACGCCTTCTTCTCGGCGTCGAGTTCGACGGCCGTATACAGCATCCCGGTCTCGGCATTCACGTAAAATTCACCACCCTCGTTGCCGCCCACTATCTCGAGGTACACGAGCGCATTCCTGCCTTCGTCCGCGTCCGTTACCTTGAGTCGGATCACCGGCGTATTGACGGGTGCGGTTTCCGGCACCTTCACCTCATAAATTTCATGGCTGAACACGGGAGCATTGTCGTTCACGTCGACTAGCTGCACCGGTACGAATTTGTAGTTGTAACGCTGCGGCACCCCGCGGTCCGTCGCACGTAGGGTGAGATTGTAACCCTGCAGCGCTGTTTCGCGATCCAGCAGGTGCAACACCTCGATGTTGTACTCGCCGGAGCGCGGCCCACCAACTGGGCGCACCCTGAAGTGGCCAGCCGGATCGCCGCCCACGATGTCGAGACTCGCGATTTGGCCGTGTACGCCCTTGTCGCGATCGGTCACCCGCACGATCGCGTAAATGTCGGCGTTCGAGTTCTCTACGATGTTGGGCAGCTTAAGCACGTAGATCTCGGGTGCGTACAGGTTCACCTGCTGCACCCTGATCGTGACCCTCGCGGTACTCGCACGGCTGGTACCCACACTGCGAAGCAGGGCGCCGCGATCCTTCGCTAAGACTATCAGCTCGTGTATAGCGCGTTCCGCGTACCTAATGAGAAAAGCGAATTGTTTGCTACATTGTTTGTCGCACAAGATATTTTATAAATATTTTAGAGATGATTTGCAAAGAAAAATAGAATTTTTTATTTTAGAGTTAATGATTATTTTAGGCACATAACAGAATTTTGCAAGAATAGTTGACAGGAAAAATAAAATATATTAATTAATTGTTGAAGTTTCTCAGATTCAAAATTTATATATTTGTACATATACATATATATAAAAGAAGAGAGAGAGAGAGAAAGAAAGAGTGTTGTATGAGATCAGACAAAATTGCAAAGTTAAACAATGAAATTTAAAGTGAAACAGACTCAGGCACTTACCTGAGTGGTCTTGTGAGCGTTATCACGCCACTGACCGGATGAACGGCAAACTGATCGTTCTCCTCGGAGAAGCTATAGTAAATCTCGCCGTTTCTGCCGAGATCGGCGTCTTCGGCGATTACCCTGAGTATGCTGCGGTGCAAAGGCGTGTCCTCCGTCACGATAGTCTCGTACTCGGTCGGATAGAACAGCGGATTGAGATCGTTCGTATCGAGAATCGTCACCACCACTGTGGCGTCCACGTCACGCGTCATCACGCGGTTCTTGCTGTCCCGCCTGTTCAACGTAGCACGCACCTCGAGCACATATCGGTCCTTACGTTCGCGATTCAACACGTCGACGTTACTGGTCCGCGTCCGTATCAGAAGGAAGCAAAAATCGCCGACCGTACGCTCCTCCGCCTTGAAGAACTTATCGCGGTCACCGCTCACTATACGGAACTTGATATCGACGTCGCTATCGGCAGACGCGAGTTTGATGCCCATCCGCTCCGCGGGCACAACGTACGTTTTGCCGATCGAATTCTCAGGAATGGAAACGTTGTACAGTGGCTGAGTGAAGCGGAACTCGGTCTCGGGCAAGGGTACGTTCGCGTCACCCTCCAATGAGATTGACGGGGTTGGCGCGATCGACAAAATCGACGACTTCATTGATCCGCCGTTGCCGACATCGCCGTCGTCGACGCCGCCGCTGTCTCCACCTGCACTTCCATCGACGCCGCGTGGCGGTAGGAAAGAGGTCGTCGACGCGAAAGTGTCGGAAGACGGAGAGCCGGCCGTGGCCGCGAACAGCCACAGCCATAACCATGGCCAGGCGTGCAGTACGCGCTGCTTCATCCTACGCATGGTGGTGTCGCTAGCTCATCGTCGATGTTTGTCGACAAACGCTTCCGCCCGGGTTGTTCTTCGTCCAGTGGAACGAGGCCACTGCAAGGCGTTGCGAGGGACTTCCAGCCTTGTTTCGCGTATCGGCTGCGGTCACCTGAAACAGATCGAAACCAGAGACGTCAAAGTTAGACGGGATGACGAATTTACTCGAGAACGCGGAAAGCTTGTGGCGGTCCAATAATCTAGCACGTGAATAGCGAGTGCACCGCGAAGATCCGTGCTTATCCTCAGGCGACAGCTACCGGCTTCCAGCCGATCGAGCGCGAAGACTAGACGATTCAAGAGAGGAAGTTAGGACGAGCGGAGGGGAGGGCATGGGCGCGGACGGGACATCTTTCCGGTCGCGCATCGTTGATCGATTGAGTACATTACGGAGTGGTGGATTACTGGAGTGTGAGACGCCGCAGAGTGTACAGGAAACGAATGCCGCAAGTTTCAAAACGATTATTTTAATGACTAGACTCTTAACTTCCTTCAATTGTCCATTTCGTGGAATTTCATTCTGCATAGAGGAGACAATCAAACTCAATTACGTGTTCGTTACGTCGCTTTGCTAAGGCACAGTTACGGGTCACGGGTGAGCGCTCGCTGTGCTATATTCGTCGATACCATCAATACTAGAATTAAAATTGCACCGACATATTACAGTGCAATTGATCGAATTTACCATACGTATAAAATTCAGCTTGAAGTATTCTCGATAAGATTACTAAGTTATTCATGAAGAATCTATTTCGTACGTGTGGCCTGGATTTAATCTTTCGAGTGTGTGGAATGAAAGTGATTAAAAGCATTAGCACTTAAAGACCAATCATCGATTTGCGATTTTCCGATAATAATGTATGGAGAAAAGATAGATTAGTACTAATTATGTCCATTATAAAATTCTACGTATTATATTTGCGAAGTTGAAATAAAGCGGTATAAGAGTGGTATAAAAAATAAAAAAATAATTTCGGGCACACCGAAAGTCCCATTTTCCCAAAACTACGCTAAGTCAAATGCATCAGTAGTTTCTCGTGAATCCAACCACTGCGACAATCACTTTTCCACCCGACAGTTTCACGACCAAAGTTCCCGATATCAGCGGCTCGCGTCAGAACACCAAGCGGGATATACGATAGGGGCACCAGGATTTTGCCTATCTTCCCAGAGAGAAAGAGAGAGAGCATCCTATACGCTTGTGTGCACTCCAATCTTGACCAGCGGTGTCCCCGATGCTCACGAGTCGGTGTATCTCGTCCCGCGTTTGACAGCTCGATATCGATGCGTTTACCATCGGAATAAAAACGGTATGTCATTTGGACGAGAATGCCAGACAATCCGACAAAAAGAGCACATTCTTCGCTGATCCGTTGAAAGTTTCGAGAAACGTTTGCGATCAAGAAAACCCAATTAATTTAATGTCAAATTACTCACCGTTGAGCTTACGTGATGGAGAGAATAAGAGCGACTGCTCGAGTGTACCGCTTGACGACTTTCTATGATCGCGTAATTATCTCACGGAGATGAGACGACGAGTGATTGCTTCGTCGCAAACAAGTCGCGAAATCGCAAGGAAGGAAGGAACTGTTTTCCCAAAGTTATCCCGCTCGCAAATTTGTGGCGCAACTTGTCACTGAAGGAAGCATCGGTTTTAACGATAGCAGCAGAGGCAAGATGAATCCTTCAATGTCTGTAAAGCGAAACGCAAGAACACCAGTGTGAGTTTCTCGGCAGATCGCGCGCTTTCGTTAAACGAGGAACGTTCACGCGAGCTCGGTGCCAATTACGCAGTCGTCGATTCGTAACCGACGTAATAAAAAGTGCTTAAACGTCGGTGCATTTTCCTCGTCTCCGCAATTCCTGCGTGCTACCTTGCTGCGATAATGTACCTGAAGAACGCGCGAGCGCGCTCAGGTAAGCATAAGTAAAACGAGGCAATCGGCCGAGTCCGCGCCAGGTTGGCGCCGCTGAACATTCGCATTACGCTGCTACCGCGTCTGAAGTCTTGCTACCTAGCCTTGAACGCTTCGTCGACCGGTTGACATTCCCTCGTATTCTCAATCTCGGATCGTTAACTGTTAATGAGATGTTGCGTTCCCCTTTCACGTGCGGACCGAAAATTGCGAAGAAGCTCGTTCATTTGCGACGTTCATTTGCACCGTGAGTCGTATTTAATATCGATGCTCCGAGAAAGACCAACTGAAAAACCGCAATCCATGATAAATGAAGAATTCCTCTCAGCAAACAATTTCTGTTTCGCGGACAAAAAATTTAATCACGTTTTCGAGTTGGGAATTAAATCAATCTCAGAATCACCGACAGATTTAATGGATACGCATACGTGACACTTGCGAATCACATGTAACAGCGGTAGAACGAGAGGTATTAATCGATATACTCAAGGATATTCCGACTTCCACGTGAACGTGACAACATTCGCCGCCACCATATCAAATATGCTCTTCAGCAACCGCATCGACCGCGGAATACATTTTCCTCGGATTTACACCCGGTTGCGTTACACGGTCAAGTCCAGAAGAAATCTCGCAATCTTCCCAAATATATTTGCATACGACGTCGGAAGCGCAGGAAGATCCGACTGTGCGTGATTCCGTCGAATGCATACGCAAATAAAATCGCGTTTTCTTTCGTGTTCGTTTAAATTTACAAGACACCCACGTAGACCGATGAGTAGACGAATGATAAATAGACCAGGACGTCAGCCAAATTCCTTTCGCAATTTTTCTCTTCGAGTTCACCGACATGTAACAGGGTAGCAATGATTGCGACAAAGAGAGATTATGTGGATATCGAGAACGATGGACGGCCGAGATTGCGCTCGGTGGTCTCCCGGAAGCGGTGGACTTTTTTCTGTTTCAAAGGAGTCGTGACACTGACGTAAAATTGTAGAAACAGCGAATCGTAGCGTGAAGGCTTCACCCTTTGACAGCCACGCAAAAACATTCGAGCGAAATCACGTACCGCTCTTTTCCCTCCGGTCCTTTTCTTTCTCTCATTTTCTTGTCTCGATGAGGTCTGAGCAGCTTCGAGTTCGCCGTGAGGAAAGCTGAGAAAACGACGGATTTCAAAACCTTCGGAGGCGGCCTCTCACGACGTTCGGAGGTCGCGACAATGCTCGCGCAGAAACTCGTTTTGCGAGTTAAATCGAGCATGAATTGCGATGCCGCGCGCAGAAAACGTGGAGTTTCAGCCACGAAGAGAGGGAGAGAAAATCGAAGGCCGGGGATTTAAAACGATCGAGGGACGGATAGCAACGGAACAGAAGGAAAATCGCGCGTCGATCCGCCCGAGATATATAATATATTCTCGCGATATCTTCTCATTTTTTCTTTTTTGTGTGGATGAATGTATGTACGTTTGTTCACTCCAGTGCTATCAGCGGGAAAATGCGCGGCTGTATGAACCACCAGCAAGAACAACGCAACGCCGTCGTTATTTCAATGCGAACTACGTGGACGACCGCACAAGTGTCTGCTTGGCGAACAAACGTGCGCGAGCAACAGAATTAATTTCTGTGGACGGACTACCGATTGTGCGTGCATACGAATCCTCAGCGTGACGAATTTTGCCAGTTTACGGAATAAACATACCTCACCGCTTCGTCTCGATCAAGCCGAAAAGGCAGCCCACGGCTGAACACAACCACACGGAATATTCGACGCGCCATTATTCTGGAAACGTATTCGCGACGATCCGCTCTCGCGGTTCCTCCGCAAAAACAGAAACAACGAGACAAATCCGATTAATACCGGCGGTACCGTATCCCCGCGCGCGCAGTATAATCGCCCTGAATTCGCGCCTCTGGCTTTTATCTCACCAATGCAAAGCAAAAAGAACGTGTTTACTATTTGCCGTAATGCTGCTCGAAAGCTCGCAAATGTCTCGTTTCAGATGCGCATTAAATTTTAATTCAATAAGACTGTTGACTTTATGCAAAAGAGATGGTATATTCCGTCAGTTCTCTCGTCAGAAGGATAATTTTTATAGCACCGAAATGGTTAAGTTAAACATGAGTTATTCCACTATCAAGAAGAAAGATTGAAATTTTTCATTTAAAATCAAGTTTTAACTGCGTATATTCGTTATTATTGCGTCTCGTGTAAATTTATAGAATCACTAATCCGTTATCAGCACCTGGATTTTTGTCTCGACTTGATTTCTCGCAGATGCTTCATCTTTTAAGAACACATAGTTTTTTATTGGACGATATATCTTTCCTTATCTTCGCTGCAACGTATTAATAAGAAGCGAACGCTGCTCTTCTCAATCGCTTCATTCCAGATATCCACTCAAGAATGTCTTAAAATACATGTCAGAGTTTCTCAATAGGCTAACGCGGAAGTGCCTTCCTTTATACACTCCACTAATGTCAAACCGAATTTCGAGTAATGCTCCGACTAAGAATCGATACGTCGAAGATAAAGTTGGAAAGCAGGAAGGCCGTTGAACGCAGAACACCGCATCATCGTTCTGACAGGTCGATAAGTATTCTTAACTGAGGACATAATTGGCACAATGATAGGACAAGAATACCTGATGAACTATCATGGTGCTTCCCTCGGTTAAGTACTTCACCACGATTATATACACGAGTTCACGAAGCGAACGTTCGCGTTTATGGAAGCCGTCATTCGCATCGCGTTAGAGATATTCCAAGAGTCCGAGTGCGAACTCTCGCACAGCACCACGGGAGCTATTACTACATCGTAAAACCGACGTCTCGCTCTTTAGTGGAATTATCCGGGCAAGTCCCGGTAACGCTTACCTTCTCGCGCGATTTATAGGTCGCGTTTTCCCCGGTTCGGTTGTGCCTCACGCACGTTTATAGTGAGCGCTCGCGTATGAGCGCGCTTCCTCGACGAGCGATCAAGTTTTGCGACGGAATGTTGCTAAAAAAAAATCAAACTCCTCTGAGCCATTTATTACATGTCGCGCTGCTACGTTAAATAGAATTTCTTGCACCCAGTCGCGAAGTTAGTGGATTGCGCTCTATCGTATGGCGTCTAATACATGAAAGTTTGACAAGTACACTATACGGATACACTATACGGATCAGGCGAACAGGGAACGGACATGCTCTCGAGCATTATTCGTTCTTCTCTCTCGCTCTCTCTCTCTCACTTCGCATTTTACGTATCTCCACGTACCAACGCGAATTGTCCTGAGGTCTAAGGCGCGAGGAATACTTCCGACGCTAATAATAACGGCGGTACTCTTACCTCGAGTCGTGCTCCACCGCACGTAATTGCATAGAACGCTAAGAGAGAAAACGCGCATCCTCTATCAGAAAATACGCGTCGGCCACCGCGTCGGCGCCAACAGAACAGCGTACGGCGTTGCACGCGAGCGATCGCGCTCAAAAAAAATGTGGATTCATCGAGATTAAACCGGTGTGTCGATATGGTGAGCGTGCCGACATGAGTGTGATCGTCGTTTTGTAGTTTTTCCCGTCAGTGGCAGTGGTCGACGGGCTTACGTTAATTAAACCCACTTGGCAATCCTCTTTGGCATCATCGCGGTCGTTGTAACGCGCAAGAAGAATAAAAGCCGTTCAGGTAGCCGCAGTTTGCGTTAACCGACATGGGGATCGGTCGGTCGCGAGCAACGGATATTGCAACGGTGAAAATTGTGCAAAATGCACACCAAGATGTCCGTTTGATGCAGGTTTTTTCCTCTAGTAAAGAGGATTTCCGTGTTTCTTCACGTGGTAATCTAGTCGCGTGCACACGTCACATGTTGACAACGAAGCAAGATACGTCATCACAGCCTCCGCTTTTACATCTTTGCGAATGCACTTTGTGAACCGCGAGTAACGCGACCGGTTTCACAAATGAAGGACTAGCGAAGCTACTTTGGCGAAATGCGGCTGCCGTTGAGGAACGACGACTCATCCAACAAGACACTCATGTGAACGTAACATAACGTTGCAACGGAGTTTTAAGATCTAGACAGAAGGCGGACAACAGTGAGGATCGTGCGAGATTTTTACTATACCATTCCTGCAAGGAGAGCGAGCACGGAAAAGGAAAAAACATATCGAGTGTAGGAGAAAAAAAAACGACAAAAGCAGCGTTCTAATTGCCGACACCTTTGAACGCCGTAATCCAGTAATGCAAATACGACTCCCAGCCGTGATTTTCTTCCTTCTCCCTCGCATATCAGCAGGTAAATTTTTTCGAGCTCGCACTGAAACTCGTCTGTTTTTATACCGGTGCAGCTTAAACGACGGACTGGAACGTCGTATCAGGAACGAGTATCATTTAAAATACCTACATTCGTTAGATGGATTTAAGCCGTAACAGCGTAAGATACAATTTTATATAAATAAAAAAATTAAATAAAGATTCTATAAAACGTATCCAACGTATGACAATTTAACGTTTTTGATGTTCACGTTTACATTTACATCTTGGCCATTCGTTGTTCGTAATAGGTACTTAATATTGTTAAGAATAAATGTTAAGAATTTGATGATACAAAACGTTTGATAACAGTAAAATCTCGTAATCCTGAAAAATGTGCACTATACTACTTTATTTCACAAATGACGAGGGGCTATTCGAGCGGTTAGAAATTTCATGGGGTTCACCATCTGCGCGCAGGATGAATCCGATATCTCTAAAATCATCCCTTCGAATTTTTCCGCTTCATTTCAACCCGGCTGGCGAGCAGGGTCGCACGATACGGTCTCGTCTTTCGAAGCGGGATGCGTCTGCAACGGCAAACAATCACGCTGACGATCGGACTAGCGCTGACCGACCCTCCCTATGCTCTTTCCCCATGGTTGAAATGGAGAACGTGCTCCGACTCGTCGTTGCATTCGCTGTCCTGTGCGGGACCGACACAGCAACAAACGGGGCCCACCCGCATTTGGACGTCGTCCTTGACAAATGGTCGCTGGCGATTAAATCAATCCGGGGAGATATGGCTCTCTCGCGCTAGCGCGACACGTCATGGTCGACACGTTGCGTGGTCCCGCTATTTATGTGCTTCCACGCGATCGCGATTCGAATTCGAGCGAGCGAGCGAGCGATCGAAGCGGGAGAGGCCGACTGTTTCGCTCGCTCGCTCGCTTCATCGGATCCTGTTATCCCGGCTTGCCTCCCATCGGCTTTTCGGTTTGCCGGCGGTCGCAGAATGGATTTGTTGACTCACGCCGACTTTTCCCAACGCACCAATAAAGTTAATCCGCGCCGCCGATCCCTCAAAACAATCGATATATTCGTTCTGCGCGCGTTAGTTATCGTCATGATTGTTCGCCGTGTTTGGTTTCAGAATGGGTGAATCCAAGCGTTCAGCCTCCTTTCGCAGAGGGAATGAGAATGCTGATCTTTCTTCTCCGTTATTCCTCCCTCTTGACCGCCGCCGGATATAATTCCTCGAGATGCGGCTCGCTGCAACGATTATTCCGGACGAATCGGAATTACGGCCCTTAGATCGTGCGACCATATTTAGCGGCGCGGCGGAAACCAGTTCACCAACAAAGGCGCACGAGCACACACTGGCGTTAATAGGGTGTACGAGTGATCTTAATGAGGTAGACCATCGTGCGCGCAAGGGAGCATCGAGCGTGGGTACCCGCGTACCATCAAAAGTCCGATACACGACCGGAAAGGACAGAACCAGCCGCCTTTGTCCGGCGGTCCCATTCGAGAGACCGTAGGATTCCACGATGTGTAATGGATTTATTTTCAGGTGTTGTTCTTCTTTCATCTGTACGAGATTACGAAACATGGAGGCGCCGAACAACCGTAGAGAGAACCCAAGAACTGTAGGAAAATTGTGTCTACGTATATCTGTATATATTTATCTCTCTTTCTCTTTTTCTCTCTAGTGAAACACTCGTCTCCAGATAATCATCGCGAAAGCAAATCGTTGCCGCGGAAAAATGAGCGGACCGTGTGTCAAAGGGGACTCGGACTATAATTTACGTGTATTCTTGCTAAGGTCTTGATCGTATCAAAGCGCGCCAGGACGATTACGAAAGTACGCGCGGTATTCGCAAGTACTCCTACCTTCAACCGGGCATTAATGACCATAATGAAACACGATATTGCAGTGTGATGAGAATGACGCGCGACATCACGATAATGTAACACGGTACTTAGCGTTGACACATGTGTCCCCGTGTACGTATATCTGGTCAAAAATTTCTTTCTCGTTTACTTGGCAGGATACTCTGAAACTCCCACATCGCTAATGAACAAAACTCAAGGTAAATTCGAGAGGAACATTCGTTCAATGTTTGCCTGGACTGGGTAAATCGAGTGAATCTCGATTTTCAGAAATGTTCAGGCTGCGCTTGGATTTGTCTGCTATTAAAATCAAGATGAAATTCAAATGAAGATAAAATGAAACAAAAACGTGCATCGTTTAGTATTACTGTCGAGAAATCGTTAAAAAATTATGCTTAATGTAACTAATTCACGCGGCCGATATTACTTTTGTAAGAAATTAAGGAATTTTGTTAGATACGGTCCTGTGCGTCGCGATGCCAGTGACTCGAAATTCGACTATTGCGCAAGATATTGTCACGTGAGTTAAAGGTGTCGATCTATGATTGGCGGATTGAGATACGAGGATCTCGCGTATCGGCTCGAAGGTTCGCGGATCGCGAGAATAGCAAGTCACTCGTTGGCACTCATACGCGGAAGTCATGCGTACGGAAGAGTCGCCTGTTAGCACTCATACGTAGCAGTCGCACGTTAGACGATAAGCCTAGCAACGTGAGGTTAGATCGGCCGGTCTGAGTCCTTTGTCGTGCAGTCGCTTATGTCGTATCGCGCAGTTGTTGTACATCGTGCGTATGTCGTAATAAACATATCACGTTGAAGTGCGATTGTTTAATCGAGTTACCAAACCCGATTCCCCACGTGCCTGGACAGCGGAACACTGTTGTACTAGTAGGAGAAGAAGACTACGAGCCATCCTACCTATCTCTCTCTCTACTTGAGATTTGAAAAAGAATCTTACACTTTCGTTTGCCATTTTCTCAACTGATAAGTGCAGCAACAAAAACGCGATATGGAAGTTTCCGCGAAAATTCCTGCGATTCTGCTCTACGAAGCAGGTACCAGGAGTAAAATTTGTCGACGCACTGTTCCTGTTCCATCCGGTGGGCTTCCATCTGGAAACGAAATACGTGAAAGGCCCCTTCCTCTCGTACGTGTCCCTTGTACTTTTACGAGCTGACCGATTCGTGATCTAATTTGACGTGCACGAGTGAATGAATAGTGCGCTCGGAGTTACGCTTTAACACACCGTGCTTTTTCCCGTGTGTTTTCCCAGTGATGCACTCGAGATTGCGCGATTGGGTTGACTAGTTGTAAATGGAAGATACGAATTCGACAATGAGAAACCCACGCGGTGAAAAACATAGACACACGTGGGTGATCTTTTTAGAGTGACATGCACGAAATAGAAAGATGACATCGTCAACACTTGTCCTTTACAGAGAGTTTTGCATTATGCTACTCTCTGACAAGGCATTCGTTAGTCACACTTGAGTAACTAACATGCGGATAATGAGGATTGTGGACACGTGGAATAAGAGCAAACGGCTTAATTCAACAAAGAGCTTTCCTCGCGGTGCACGCAGAAAGCCAGGATTTAGGATGGAACTGGAAATTTAAGAAGAATGTGGGAATGCAATTAGGCCGTATTTGCGCTAGATTACGCGAGATTATACGATTAAGAGCGATGCACTTTATTTCAAACAACATTTTTTAATGATTTCCTTCTTTGAAAATTTCCGTAATATCTCAAAGAAATAAGATCGTTAATAAAATCTATTGTGTCTCGCGGAATGAGAACGCTAGGTATTTAAAGTACTTAAATCAGTGATATTTCAACTCGGCTGAGACAATGACACGAAGAAAGAAAATAACAATGCGCAAACAAGATTACTAATTATCACCGTTGTCAAAAGCATCGAGGAGAAGTTTGAAATAGAGCGAAAGATCAGTTTCAAAGAATACTCCTTTTTTTCTATCTATCGATGAAATGGGTCGAAAGGTCGCTCGATCGTGCATTTCGTCCGCGCCGCAGCAATTTGTAATCCGGCACAGCCAATATTCTCGTTCGCAATTATTCTTCGATAAAGCGAATTTAATCGACGATCACGAAGTGGCCCCGTCGAAGAGCGCACGTTGCATTCGATTCGTATTTTTGACCCGCACTCTCGTACCCGTCCTTTTGCTACGGTGATATAAAAACGAATGTGGAACTATGTGTGTGCGGATATGGGAAAACTCGCACTTGCATCCGGCTCACTTTAACGATCAACCGATCTCGCATGATTTTTCCGTGTCTTTTATACACGTGTCGTGACTGTTCAATGCAACTCGCATAGAAATTCATGTTTTTAGCTCATACTTGTCAGACGTATGATTAAAACGCAGAAATTTATTCTTCAAAAAACAAATTCCAAGTATTTTAATATATTCTTATCGACGCGGTCATATAGAGAGAGAAAGAGAGAGAGAGAGAGAGAAGAAGAGAGCGATACACATCACGCTAAAACGTTAAGATCCGGTCGACTTACCTAATTACCCTAAGGTCGCCGACCGTGATCCTTTGCCCAGGTTCACATTCATCGCACTGCCATGAGTAAGGTGTCGAAGGTGATCGCACTGATGTGCACAGCTCCGCGTGCTGCTGCTCGAAGCCAAGTTATAATTGCGAGATAAAGTTTCGCAACGACGGAGTTACGCTAGGTCTTTACTAGTCACGGAATCCTGGCGCGAATACGCGGCGCGCGAATCCCGATTTCCCGCGAGTCTACAGAGAGTCTGGAACGCATGATATCAAGCCTGGTCGTTAGTCACGCCATTTCGGATTTAGCCGGTCGTTACGCTAACTGTATACCGCGTCTGCTGCTGCTGCTCTCTCTCTCTCCCTCTCTCTATTTCGCGGGGGTGCCTTAAGAGAAGATTAGGGTCTACGTTCGCGCGGCCGCCTTCTCTCGCGGCGTTTACGTTGGGCGCGAGTTCGCGCGCGTACGGGAAACCGATACTTAATGCTACCGCAGACCAGAAGGGGCGGGTGAGCCCTCCCGTTATCACGATGACCCCGATAGTTCCGTATTCCGTTAGGAAGTGCATAATCGGCGGCTTGTTATGTTAATCGCTTCTCTATCGATCGGCCTCGTACGAGTTCCGCTCGTCTGAATTATCTGCCTAACAAACATTCTCTTTAATTATTACGGAATCAGAAGAGAGAAAAAATGAAGGGAAAGAAACATCGAGAATTGCACGATGATCGTGTACTCTTAATTTCCACATCTCGTCGACGTCCAGACCGACACTTGGAAATCCTATCGGTCTTGACGTCACAAAAGCGTTTTCATCCAGCTTTTGTGTCCGGGCAACGTGTCGAATGCAAAGGAGAGCTCCGTGCTTTTGCGGCGAACCGCTTGTTTCATCCCACCTTCCTACGCCGTATCGGCGCCGGAACGAAATAAAGCGCCGAATGGCAATCAAATTTTTCACTCGTCGCGCACAGTGGAAATAACGTTCTGGGGAGATATTGGATTGCTGTCGTTCGGCGAACAATTGAACAATGTCGCTGCTACCACAAGTTCGTGTAACGCTCGTTATAAGATTCTCTGACTAGAATCTATTCCAAATTCAATCTCAATCTTTATGATAGGAATAGCTTTACGCACACGAATAAAGCTTCTTCGATAGATACGTAATTGATCAAAATGGGTAACAAACGGGACTCCAAGGACTTTCGCAAGCTTGACGGGTAAACTAGGGGAAAGACCACCCGTGCCAAGATACAGCATGTGATCCCCTAAGAAATCTACAACCTGCCGCTTATGGGAACGTAAATTGCGTAAATCCGGGGTTGTATCGTCGGAACATTGCCGTTCGGGCACGTTCGACATCCTGGCGGTCGCCAAATGATTCCTTTTCCCTCTTGAGAGTTCTCGCGCGGAGTTACGCCGGTTTCGGCATACATTTCTGCCCGACGAGCTGCGGACGTGACCGCAAAGGCGAAATTCGCGAGAGGGGGCGAGTGTGCGTTGCTACCATCAGACGTCGAGCATCGAACGAGTTGGTTTCTTTTTTTTCGAGGGGTGAGGAAGAGGAGGACACGATAAGACGAACAGCATACATCGTGCAGCACACGAATGGCAGCAGCTGCGCGTGCGTTGAATATTTAACTGACTTGAACCCTATGTACGGTACACGCCGAATCGCGCTGAATGGAGAGGCTGCTGTCACGGGCGCCAGTTGCTCCCCGCCAGAACGAATCAAGGCGAACTGAGGGTCCATATTTAATCAACACATTCGTCTCCCCTTATAGTCTCTTGCAACCTATCTTCGCGACCATTCTTTTGATGGTGCTTCTTGAATTCAACCCGCAGGGGGGACCCTACCTATCGTTCACTAATTTTCCACCCTATGTTTGTTTTATGACATTCACCTATATTATTGATCATTTCATATTTCAAAGTAGCGTCTACATAGTCGCCTACATACTCGTAGTTGACGTAGTCGCAGCGACCTGTAGTCCTTGCTTTAATTTTAACATAGTGCAGATAAAACTTGAAGACTTCTTCGTTTTTGTCACGGAATTAATAGATATTGGAAATCTTCAATTATTTCGGTCTATTACATGACGTTATAATCAAAAGCATCGAGTGTCGAATTTAGAAAACCAGATTTTGGTACAAATGAAGGAATAGAAACTAACCGCCATGTATGCAAACTCGCACATAACTCGTATGGAATTTCAACGTTCAATTCGGCAAATGTGACCAACCGGAGTATCTTTTCGCGTAATTACGAGCAACAGTTACCGACAGTGACGACGGCAGTTTCCTAAAGAGAAAGGTAAAGAATTACGTAAGATGAAATTGCGGAATTATACCGGCCAGAGTCGAATAAATGCAGGGTGCACTCAGAGCGCATAATTCGGGATCAGGCATTCGCGTTGGGTGCTCGCTGCATTAAAGCAGGACGACCGACGAAATCGGTAAAAGTTCCATTAGCGCAAAACAGGTAACATCGGATCGGATCGCGAGGGTAATTTCGCTGGTGTGTAGAGCGCTGTCCAATTAGAGGTCAACGTAAGACCCGTAGATTGCCCGATGGCCGATCTCGTTAGGTTGACGGTCAGTTCTCGTTAAGGGGACAAAATTCCGGAGTGAGAAGGCGTGAAGGAGGCAACGGGGATATTTATCGGAATTGCTAAATACCTACGCGCAGCGACAGCGACGACGGCGAATCTCCATTAATAACCTCGCAAGAGTAATTTGCTCCCGGAAGGCACCGCGGAATCGATCGAGCGGAAAAAGGAGAAAAAGAAGATCCCACCGTGGAAAGTCGAGACCCCGAAGGTGTTCAAGTAACTCAGGAGGCCAGGCTTGCCGGGCCACCCAGCTTAAAGACTTTCGACGTAGTTGAAAAATACTTCCTGAATTAATTACAATACATTGCAGTCGTCGTAATTAGCTGCGTCGAGCATTCGTATCGATCCGCTTGCAGCAACGTAATACCATCGACAACGAGAGACCTTCGACAAGCAGCTGAAGGTAAAATATGCTATTACGAATAAATTTGATGACGCTGCAGTGAATGCTTAATCATAGATGGTCGATGCTAATAATAATTGTCCAATTAATGGACTTCAATAATTGCATACGCATTAGAGGTTTATGCATTGGATATTATAGCGTATAAAATCACGTACGAAAATATGCACAACGCGCGATTATTATTGAATGTTTTATTTGTTCGTTGTGCTATACCGTGCCGTTCTTTCGTTACTTTTCCAACGATCACGCGCACGTAGCGCGCAATATGCGAGGCTTTCACATTGCTTTCGCTGTTTTTCAAGCTCTTAACTACGTGCAATTACGAGCGAGTTACACGAGAAAGCGTGCCGAATTTTCTCGCAGCCGAACACTTGTTCAATGGAAGTATAACCGGGCTAAAAGCAAAGTTTGAGAACCATGCTGGCGAAGGAGTTAGACTAATGCGTTTCGCTCGGTGGACAAACGAACGACAAGAACCTCTCAAACGTTGCGCTGTGATATAGATAGTATCGCCGGTTCATTAGAAGCATTTAGCAGCTGAGACTTTTTAATTGCAGCCTGACTCCATGAGTCACAACAACTAATCAATCTAATCAATCTAATCAATCCAGCTGAAGGCAGTTGTATATTAAATCGTTATAGACATGTACACGAAGCAGATTATTTCGCAGTTATCGGATTTAGCAAGTGCATATTTCTTTCACGAAAAATTCCGGAAAAAATTATACCAACCGATATGCCTTCGCGTCTCGACCATCGGTTTTCGATATTAGGGAAACTCCGCAGAAACAGGCCGTGCAAGCATAACATAATGCAATAAAAAAAGATGTTACACAGGGATTAATATTCATGTTTCATGCGTCGATGGATTTGCGCATGACATTTTACATGTTATACGTAAAATTGATGCTGAAATATTGCTTGCTCGCGCGTAGAAATGTCCTACACGAGCGGTAATAAAATATATTGTGCGTACTAAAATATCATTCTACACTTCTACCGATAATGTGTAACGTCTTCTTCTCTCAAATATTGCGTGAACAGAGCATTCTGCTAAATAACGCCGCGGAGGCTCCGGCCGACACGCATGCACGAGAATACATAAATTTCGCGCGATAAAGATTAAATATTAGCTCGCCGTTGTTTTCTCTCGTAATTAAACTCGTACACCCGCTCCTCTTATCACATTGCACTTATATTACAAATATGACCTCGTTATATCGTTACAAAAGCCTGGACAGCGTAAATGGCGTAAACTACTCGGGCTAGTTATCCGCCAGCACGTGCCGCGCCTATCGCATGCGAATCAAGCTGCAATCGAATAAACATATCCATTATGTCGTCGTTAGTGGACATTTGCGTAAGCACGATTGAAATCCCGTGGCGGAAACCAAGATATTGCTCCAGGGAGGATCGACGCTTGGCGAGGAAACGCATTAATCGTGACAAAGAATAATATCTGTTCGCCGAGTAATCGATGTTCAATCGTAGCGATATATCTCGCGCAATTGATAAACGTAGAAACTTTGATACGTTCGAACGGCCCGAATTTAATCAAGCGAGTCTTACATGGAGTGGGAGTATTCGAAAACCTTGTATGGTTTTTTTAACCTTCGCAAAACTGTACGATCAGCTTAGAGGGTTGTGGAAAAAACGAAAACGTACTTTTATCAACAGTGACTTCGAAAGCTCACGTGCTTTGCTGTGGATACATATGTTACACGTATATATCGTGACGTATGCTGAGGTCTGGCCTCGGGAGAAGCTACCCTGACACGGAAAATGTATGCGTTACACAGCGAAACACGCAGAGTAGTTTATTAGACACCGCTATTGTTCGCGACGGCGAACGCCCGCTGCGTACCGTAAGTAAATGCTCGCCGTTGATCATCCGAGCGTTTGCCATTTCGCGTTGCAGGCGTCGCGACTCGCCCGCACTCGTAAATGCCGACACGACGCATTTTCCGATGACGAACTTTTCAATTGATTATCGGACAGTCCCTGAGCGAGTCTCGAACGCATCGCGTATGCCGCAACTTCGACATCTTCAATGATGTCACGAACGTCAGATTTTTGCCACTTCGACTTGGGAACGACGTGTCGTGAACTCGATAGTTTCTAAGGTACGTAACCGACACTGCGTGCATTTTGCGGTCGGTAGCGTGACACATTTTGTGACGCATAAACGTGCCTTACACGCATCCACGTAATCGCGTTCTCCCTGACGTCGCATGGTAATGCCTCGATGTCAAGAAAACCGATAGTTCTCTGAACGCGCGATATCTACAGCAGGCGCGTTTCGCATCGTATCGACTTGAACATATGTAAGTGGGATTAGAAACAGAGAAAAATCGATACGATACTTGAGCTTGAAGGAAACATGGTTTTCTGTCCAGGCGGAGAAGTTGGATTGATTGGCATTAGCAATCTAAATCGCCCTAATACATGTTCCTGTCAGGCGCAATTAAATACGTTGTACCCACGGACATTTTTCTCAGCGCGGAAATGATCGCGCGACGTGACAGCTGCAGCGGCAACAGGAGCTGCAACCAGCCGTTATCATTGTAATTACGCATATCATGATGCATGCGTGGCGTAGTATCTATCGAACGAGAATCGACGTAAAATCGGCGCAGCTGTGCTTTTTGCATGGACGATTGCGCCTTCGCCTTGAGCGTTATGTTAATTAATCGGCGCAACAGCCACTCTCGCGTGTGCACGTGCGTTTTCCGCGAAGGAACGAACCACGAGAAGCAACCCGGCGACAACGCGACACAAAACGACTGCGAAACGAAGCGTGTGTCGATCGATCGGCCGTTTCTCACCGGTCCGAGACGTACGGAACCGTGCCGGCTCACGCGATTTGCATTTCGCAGTACGTGATACGCAGCTGCGGAATTGCATTTACGCAATCACAAATATTAATTTCCAGTCGCCGAAGAAACGAATGTGGACGAGCGTGGACGGATAATCGCTTCTGTTCTCCGGAGCCGCAAAACAAGCTCATGTGCTTGCAGTAAACCGCGATTTTAATTTCCATCAGATAAACATGCAAACACTGGATATCGGAAGGAGAATGGTTACTCTGAGATTGTATCAACATTGCATATGGAAAACGAAAATCACACTGGCTTTCCGTTTACCGTAACCGATCTGCATTCACAGCAGCCATTTACACAAGATAGCCGCGAAAACGGAGAATCGCGAAATGCACCAGTGGATAAATACAGCAGCCATATTTCTCATCGCCGGGAGGAATACCGCGGCGATTAATCACGCTTATAACGGCTGAATCGGAATCTAATTACGGAAAAGTGATCACACCCGTATTTCGATAACGTACAGCGCCAATTCGTCGGCCGAACTCCAAACAGTCTTCTGCATCCCCCGTTCTTACAATTACGTAAAAACCGTGGCGCGTTGTTCATTAAGAATCCGTCGACGGATAAGAGATCTATGGACCTACGAAAATTCTGAGATCCCAAGATCGATCTGAAAATCCGCGACGGATAATCATCGAGAGGCGAATTCGCGGCGCGCATTCGCGGATAGTTTCCGTCGTCGTCATGGACGCGAATCGATCGCGTTGCTGAATGAAAAACTCGACGAGAAATTGGACAATAAAATCGGGTAGGCTTGTGGGAAATATATTTCAATTTTCGCCACGGGGAAAAAATGACAGGGGCGATTCGGCAGGCGGTAGGCGCGATAAATCGACCCGGTCTGTAAATATCCCGACATGCCACAACCGGTATGCACCTCGATACGCACCCTGCTGGTAGTGATGGTACAACCAGCAATATTTATTGGCGGGTATACATGTCGAATATAACGTGAAATGTCCCGATCGCACGAGACTTTTCAGTCATCGAGTTGACATCTCAAATTAAGTTAGTCCTGGCCCGCTCAACGCGCTCGGTTGAACCGATGGGGGTAGCTGAAACACTCCTCGCGCTACTGCAACTTCTGGAGCCGTTCCGAGCATGCCGAAGATACGTCTGCAAACGCCGCGAAGCTGAGATAATTTATGTTGCACGCCGTTGCGATTAATTAATCGAGAAACTTCTCGCGCCCGCGGCGCGCGCCCCGGTTTGCGCGATGCTGAACCTTAACTCCCTCGAGAAGGCTCGCCTGGGGTGTGCCACACCCACCTCGTGTTTTTAACACGTTTGCAGCGCGTACCTGCAAGCGTAGAAATTACTAGTATGTCCAGGAAAATGATATAAACGAGAACAAAAACAGATCATCTTTTTTAAACGCTGCGCGTGATTTTTTAAAATATACAGAACTTTCCTAATTCACATGCGGTTTAGCGGATCGTAAATATTTATACCATATCCCGTATCCTGTCAGTACAGATTGTAAAATTGTATCTTGCTATCATTTAGTACTAAAAGCCGCAGATACAATCCTTTCCTTTACATATATATACATACACATATATATATAACAACGGAGTTTAATTAATTTTATAGTCAAATTGCTCGGTATCTGAAATTGGAGCGAGTTAATCCAAATATTCCGCAATGTTATCTCGCACGAGGACATGGTACGCCCATTTTTGATATTTGCACAAAAAAAGTCTGTAATAAATCGAGCCATGGAAAAAGTGTGGACGATAGTGTGAAACGTACGCAGTAGCGTGCGCGCGCGTGGCACGTTTCCAATTATCTGAAATTTTTTTACACCGCGAATTCATCGCTGTATCGAAAAGTTTAACGGTAGTCAGGGAAAGTTCCGTCGCTCGGAAACGAATTTGCAGAATACCGCTCTTTTCAGATGCGTGCTTTTCTCGTCTCGATGTTTCTCGTTCTCCGTGATATTCCTCCAAAATTATTCAACATACATATTTAAGACTAAACATGAAAAAACGTAAAAAAAGGAAGGCATCATAATATTTAATTAAAATCAATGAAAGAACTAAAAGGAGCAACTTTACTTAACGAAGAAATATAACTCGACTTAAACATAAAGGAATTCAATTGAACAAACTGAATACGAAAACGTAACAATTATTGACTTGGAGATTTATAAGAAAAATATTCTTTAGATGTAATAAAATCCAAAGATAAAATATTAGATATAATATTTTATCTTTGGAGTAACAGTCATCTTTTATAGGAAAGCGACAGCCATTTATAAAAGCCATTTCAAAGTTTAATTAATAAATATTTTGTATTATCGCCTCGCGATGTTAGTTTTTTGTCTAATTTATCGATTCTTTTTCGGTGGCGCAAGACGCCTTTCCAAAATTTTCCAAAATTTAATAACATGGAGTTGCTTCAAATTCTAAAAAATTTTAACTTTACCTAAGATTTGTAATAAAATAAGTACAATTTAATCATCAAAATACTCTTATTAGTTTCGATGATTTTGTTCTATTTATCAGCAACAGAGAAGCTGAAACTTCGCGAAATACCGAGCGTCCTTGCACATGTAAATCTTTTTGTCCACCAAGCGGTCGACAAAGTCTGTGAAAGCGTGGACGTCCAGGTGAAATTTCGTAACTGGCTTAACGGGGTTGCACGGGAAGAGATAGCGACAATCGCTAGGAAAGGAGCAGCAGCGCGACCATGATTGCGGGAAGACCAGATGGAAAGAAAAAGGAAAAAGAATACAAGAGTCAGATCGCTCTGAAGATAGTGCCTCGTTAGTATTCCTCCGCCTCTATCAGGATGTCAACCGACGACGATTTGGCATTCAAGCTGGTGCACCTCCGCTGCCGTAATCTCATCGAACGCGAAATAGATTCCGTTTCATCTTGCGCAATCAATCTTGATTGGGACACTTTAGCGCTAGCGGGAAAGAGGAGGCCGTTTGCGTTCGAGAGTGACGCGAAATTTCACTCCGCGATGGCGAGCAAACAGAAGAACAGCACACGATATAACGCGGCGACAGATGGGCGAAATAGGCATTGCCCTTGGTTCTTTTATATCGGATTTAATCGTCTTTACGGATTTTAATATCGCATCGCACGATGATGCTCAGCGTCGCCGCCGGTGGAACGCGAAGCGTCGAGGAATCGTAGTTTATGGAAATATTTTTCCGATGAGATTGAACGTTTAAATGCCCGAGATAACGGATATCGGCTCGTCGGCGCCTCGCTTATTCCCGGCGATCTATTCCGTAGCGCGAATAGGGAGATTTACGTGCGCGCCGTAGAGACGGGCGGAAGATATCATCCTCTATATTTTACCTCCACGGTGATTCGGGGCGCGGAAGATTAAATTTTAGATACGTCGTGTAGGCTTTGTCGGATTTGGAAGCTGCACGAAACCGGCGCTTTTCGACTTTTCGCGACCGTGGCGTTACATTCACGATCTATATGACTCTACCCAGCCTTTGATCAACTTTGATCAGGCACCAAGCAGTATATATATCCGCGCAAAGTCGACGGCAAATTAGACCGTCTTGTAATGTTCCCACAGTAATCTTGGTCGTGTGATTAAAGGATCCTCCAAGCCGGATTGAGATCAACGCGAACTGTTACATCATCCAGCCGCGAGTAATCCGTGTCAGCATCACGCGGAGCGATTCGTAATGAAACCACGTAACGTAACGTTATAGCCCATCACAACCTACGACTGTAGGGGATCCGGTCGCGTCTGCAAGCGAGAAACGCTCGAGTATCGAGTGCCGGGAGAGATTGCATCTCGATCAAATCGGACGTTGTACATCGCGACGGCGCACAGTGGGCATAAAGTCGCTTTTTGTGGCCAAAAGTCGCTAGACGGCTGAATTCTCAACCGATTGCATTGAACTTGTTTTTAAAATACTCGTCATTTATTGTACTATAACGGAGACTTGCACATTTTTTGACATTACAATTTGTTAATTAACAAAAAATCGAAATTATTGTAAACTTCTTGGCAAGCATTTTTTTATGTGTTCATAATTCCTTTAATCTTGATATACAAGGGTTTTCTGGGTCGCTGATTACGAAACCGTCACTAAAATTTCAAAATTAAAATGGCGGATTCAATATGGCGGCCGTGAATTGGAAATGTAAGAACAAATTTTGTACAATTTGGTATATAGGGATTGTAATTATTAAAGGAAATAATTATCATATAAAAGAAATAAGAAAGTACACTTCATAGTTTTAATAAGAATATTTGCAAAATACTCGCGTTTAGCGTTATCTGGAATGAAGGACGTAGCGAGCTTATAGTTTCATTTTTGTTTCTTTTTGATTTTTTGTTTTTTTTATGTTTTACGTTTTTAAATATTTTTTACTTTTTTATATTTACTTTTTTCTTTGTATATACATAGAATGTATTAATATTATTTTATGCAAATAATATTATAGTAATTATAAGTGAAGTTTTATTAACATTCTATGTATATACAAAGAAAAAAGTAAAAAATATTTAAAAACGTAAAACATAAAAAAAACAAAAACTCAAAAAGAAACAAAAATGAAACTATAAGCTCGCTACGTCCTTCATTCCAGATAACGCTAAACGCGAGTATTTTGCAAATATTCTTATTAAAACTATGAAGTGTACTTTCTTATTTCTTTTATATGATAATTATTTCCTTTAATAATTACAATCCCTATATACCAAATTGTACAAAATTTGTTCTTACATTTCCAATTCACGGCCGCCATATTGAATCCGCCATTTTAAATTTTGAAATTTTAGTGACGGTTTCATAATCAGCGACCCAGAAAACCCTTGTATATCAAGATTAAAGGAATTATGAACACATAAAAAAATGCTTGCCAAGAAGTTTACAATAATTTCGATTTTTTGTTAATTAACAAATTGTAATGTCAAAAAATGTGCAAGTCTCCGTTATAGTACAATAAATGACGAGTATTTTAAAAACAAGTTCATTGCAATCGGTTGAGAATTCAGCCGTCTAGCGACTTTTGGCCACAAAAAGCGACTTTATGCCCACTGTGCGGTGCCGCGAATTATTTTTACGTCCCTTCACGACGAGCACTTGCGCAATCGATGAAATCGATATCCCTCTCCGGCGTCTCGCGCGTAACGAAATGTCAATTGATCGCTTCTCTCACTAGCAAGAAGCGCTCTACAAAAGTATAAATACCAATCCGCGGCTCTTTCTGACGAGTGCCTGCGAGCCTTTCATTCTCTTAGCAAGCTACAGCCCATACTGCACCATACGTCCGATGAGTTATTGCGCCCTATCGGCTGCGGACAATGGAGCCCGGGACTCGGAGTTGTATACGTCTTGGGTGATGGAAATGATCGAGCGATAGCGAAGATGGACGGACAGATAATTAGGTGGAAACTCCACGTGAGTTGGATCGTCGAGAAAGGGAATACTATTGTTGGAAAAAACTACGGAATGCCACGTTGCTTGATGGAACATGGGTAATGTCGGCGCACCGATGGAATCACGCCGCGATAACAACGCGCCATTTCTTCGCGTCGTTATCGTGTGCGTTTTCGCATCTCGCCTATTGTCGCTGCAAACTGAAACGCATCACGATCTGGATCCCTCGAAATTGCGCGCGCGCGCGCGCGTAATGGTTCTGGCAATTATCTTCTGTAGGAATCGAAATCCCGTTGATCTTTCGCAGAAGATACAAAAGAAGGTACGACGACGACGACAGCAGAGACCGTAGGACGCTGGTATGAACCGCCTGCGTTATCCAGAGTAATCGCAACCACGTTTTTGGCCGCTATAAATCTCATTATCGCGACGGTACCGTGTCAAGCGCGCGCCGCCACGTTATAGTTCCTTTCTTTTGCCGCTCTTTCTGCCAGTTTCGTTCCGAGTGCGCCCGGAATCTCGACCGGACGTAGATGCACGTATACGCGTGCATACCGGTCTCTTTCTTTCTCCGTCGCACACGCCACGCGGAAAGAAATTGCGCCCGGTGGAGATTCGTCTTCCTTGTCCGACACGCAGTCCTCGCGATCACATTATCTCCGTCGTTTCTCGAAACAGGAACTTCTTCCTCGGCGACAACGCTACTTCACAAAGGCGCGTCTCGCGTTTCGCGTCCGGTAATTACCAACCAAGACCGAGACGAGATTTTTGTGCGCGCCACGAGGACTCGCCGACAGAAGCGATGTATGTGGCGACCAACAGAGCGGTACCTCCTCCGCGCACTAGTAAAACGCACGCGGAAAAAGCTCTTTGAGCAGCAACCGCTTAATCGCGTGTTATTATCCCTGCAGAATGAGAAAGGAAAACTGCAGTCAAATGGATATCGCTTTCAATATAAAATATTTCCGTCATCTTTAAAAATATCATGATTTTGAAGGACACATCACAATTTGACGTTGCAATTCTAACGGATTTCTTCCTAAGAATCTCAATTGCTCTGCAAAAGCCACGATGCATCGAAGTGCAAGATGAGAGGAAGGTGCGAGTAGCGCCACATCCCATCGTGAAATCCTCAGAAATCTCGTGGAGAACAGACTTTTTGTTCTGGTGCTTTATGCGCTCCTGTTCCGGCTCTAGATGGAAAGGAACATGCGTCAGAAGCTCGCGGAAGAATTTCTCACCGTTATTCAAGGGAATACAGTTTTATTGGGCGGCGGAGCACAAACGGATCGCGCTTTTATCGGCAGAAAAGACCTGAAGCTGACATGCGAAATGTATTTGTTCCTATTGACACAAATCGTAGCGGCTTATCAGCAGTCTGTATACGCGCGGATCTATTGTAACTCCACATGTGCGAAAATCAGTGAATATTCAGATTTTGCCAACTAATCGATTAAGCAGTGAGCATTAAGATGAGATTGAGACTTACCATCAAAATGTAGCGCATATTACTAGCCAAACAGAGGTTTATTTAAACGAATAATAAAAAGAAATCTTTTTTCACACCTCATCGCTAGACGGCGACTCACACCTTTGTGCTTTCCCAGGTTTCACGTTTGACGATGCTCTTAGTCTCACATTGGCGGCTTCGTAGCGACAGCTCGAGGCCGATACTTCCGTGTAATCGCATACATGCATACTTCTATGCATTGTACTCATTGGCACCGGCTTGCGAATCCGGACGCCTTTTCAACGAGCCTGCTCGTCCGGTCGTTCACGTAGTCCGACGAGGTTAATCACTATTTGACCCAATTTTATTCTCGCGCCTTAATGCGCCTCGGAGAATAATGGAGACTTTAACGTCATATCAAGGGAGGGAGGAGGGGGTTGGTTCCTTCGGTAAATCCCCCTGCGGGGAAAGAGAGAGAGAGAGTGTCATAATGTCAGCCGCTCGATTCAGAGATTTCGAGATAACGAGCGCACGAATGACGATTAGGGATTGTCTTCGGTCTCCACCTTCCAGTTGTTCTCCCTCTTCCGTTTCAAGAAGAGCTTTAATTGCAATTAGTCAGCCATGAGTCGTTCCGGTTCAGCCCGACTCGAATTGCAAAGCTTTGACCCCTCACGGAAACTCCTCTCCGCTCTCCGGGCCCGTCCTCGTTTGAATACGAACACTGATCCGCTTTCCCTCGCACACGAGAGATTATCCGTGTACATTTGCGGGACAATCTCTTGCAAAATAGCACGGGCCAGTACAATAGCCCGATGATATCAACGAGTGATTTGCCTGTAAGATAATGTGGCTGGTACCGCGACAGCTGATTTGCACGTACCTCACCATTGCATTCCCTTTGTTTCACCACGCTAGACATTTTCCAATGCTCTTGTGATTAAATAATTCCTGATTCTACGCCGCTGCGGAAGTTTGTTTCAATAACGCATCTCCAGAAAATTCGCTGATTCGTTCTGCATGCGCATCTCTTCGAAGAGAATGCTCGCGCACGTTCGCTTTTGTGAACCGCCAATTAATTTCTCAGCGCAGCTTATCGAGATGCTTCGACGATGGCCGCCGGCAAAAGGGTACGCGTCGAGGTTGGTTTATTCCTGGCGGCGTAAGAAGAGGAAGAAATAGAAGTAGAGGAACAAGATGAAGAAGACAGGGAGCGCAGGACGAGGAAGGGTTTGGTGGGGAGTAAAGGCTCTCTTGGCTGGAGAACGCGAGTGGAGTCGTAGAGACGAGGTCAATGTTCTTTGGAGGTGCATTGCCACGAGGACAAGGGGAAAGGGAGTAAAGGGTCCGAGCGGCAGGCAGTGACCAAGGACGAGCACGGAGAGCGGCAATGGTAAGGGAAGATAGTTAAAGCGAGGTAGACTCGCTCGAGAGAGAACGAAAGAAAAGAGAAAGAAAGAGAGAGGGAGAAAACGAGAGGAGCAGGAGGCGAGTCAAATAAAGAAGAGCCAGAAGAAGAGGAAGAGAAGGACGAGGAAGAAGAATGGCGATGCGGCTGTGGAAGAGAACCAGCAAGGCTAGAACGGCAGGTGCAGCGCGCGAAGATGCAACGTTACGAGGATGCGAATTCTCGTAATTACGACTGGATCACCGAGCTACGAGCAAATGTCGATACGTTTTGCGAGAGAAAACACATTTGCCATAACGACAAGGATTCCTCCCACCACGGCATATGGACAGAAGTTTCTGTGAATTAACATGTATTAAAAAATGCATTTACCGTGCGTCGAGTCGGTATCCAAAACTGCAACGAGATCGAAGGGATGAGAGACCGCGACTTTTCCGCCATGGCGATTCGCTCCTAATTGCAAAGGGTCTCCTTAATCAAATATCATTTCGCAACTAGCGCAGAGACATGATTCCTGATAAACTTCGCGTCGCGACAGTCGTCGTCGTCGCGTCTCCGCGAAGGGAATTACCGAGTACACCGGTGCACCGATGCAATCGTTGAATTTGCATACCACTACAATTTAATTCGAGACCATGTTACCCAAAGGGACATAATCTTGCTGCTTGCGAGAAAATCCACCTTAACCCGGGTCCGCGAACCTGGCCCTTTCGAGAATCGCGTCCTTCGCCTAGCTCCAGTGTCCATCGTTGCAGCGCTATTCAATTAATGTGAGCTCCGTTTTCGCGGTGCGCGCGTACAGACGAGGCGAAGATGCAGATGTTTCCGCATATGAGAATTTTATCGTAACAGCGATCTCGATTCTCGTTCACGGATGTTGGTACGTTGCTTTCACGATCTGACGTACGATTTCCAGGATGGCGATGATTGAGCGCAGCACACACGTGCGCGCAATTCATCGGCCGATGGAAAAGGGACCATCGCGGATATGGATATAAATCAGCGTTACATAAATTAACAGCGCACCACTTTCTCTCCGCATAGCGGCGACACCCACACATGCGTGTGCGCGACGATGCTGAACGGTATCGAGGATTGGTATCGTTGATCTTGTCGCGAAAATGGCCCCGCCGTATAGTGCTCGTCGGCCGTTTGCGATCGACGTATATTGTTTTATGTATACATGTTGTTTTTACGTTCGATTCTCCATTTTCGCTTTTAACCAAACAAGAGAGATACAAATTTTGCGACTACATCATTTGTTCACTTTATTAAACGCTCTTAATAATGAAAACTGTGTTATAAATTCATGATTATATATACGTATCATTAAACATTATCAATAAGCACTGACATAATTAACTAATTGCTAATTAATTGCAAATACTGTAGGAGTCCATTATTTAATAATACAATGTATATTATAATAGACATGTGTTTTATATGAATACCAATATTTTGACAGATTAAATGAGCAGATAAATTACAATAAAAATTAATGAATATCTTTTCTGATCGAATTTATTCCGTTGATAATTTGTCAATGTTTTTTCATGTTTTGAATTGTATGATAAACGGGAAATAAACTGCATAAATCGCAAAAATAAATATAACGTTACACGTTACATACATAGTATGCGCGAGCGTAACGACGTGTCTCTGACACCTGCCTCCAACTAACTAGATTTTAATTAAAAGATCGATCTGAATAAAATAGCAATCTCTCGGATTGGAATTTGCCACCGCTCGCAATTATTCTCGAACGCGATTTAGAACTCGCGGTGGGTGTACAATGTACGTAACTCTTGCAGCAAACATCAGTGCAGGGTATATCTGCACCCTCTCTCTTATTTCACGTAACAGCTGTCACACGATACCTGCATACCTTCTGCTTTCAGTTTCGCATTCCGCAAAGGCGTTCGACGTCTCCGCTTGCGCACGGTAGCAGGAATCCCGAAATAGCGACGTACCGAGTTCCATTTGTCATTGTTTCGAGTGGTACCCGCGCGTTCATACACTGTTATATCGGTTTTCCGTCGAGAGTGGTGCGAATCTTCGCGCGAGAGCCCGATGCAACCGCCTCACGTGCGCAATCAGGGATACACAAGTCGAACGCAAGTTTGATGCAACTTGGCGCACATCAAAATTGGACTACAAATATATTGTTTATTAACGCGAATAACGGCAGTCGCGCACAAACGGCTGTGCACAGAAGCGGAACGGCACAGAACCTCTCAACATAATCGCTGCGCAGGATCGAAGTAAGATTCCCCTCGAGACGCCGACGTTCCATAAACCTACTTCCTGCTAAAATAATACCGTCCTCTGCCGCGACAGGAGATGCGCGACGACACCAAAAGGAGGAACTGGAGCGGCTCTAGTGACAGTAATTTGAAGCGACAGGGTTCCAATTAAAGCTCTTTAGAGATAGAGGTTGGGAGCGGCGGGAAGTAGCTTCTACCCACCACCATCGGCGAACAATGTCAAATTCAGCTTGCTGCAGCTACGCCCGGGTTGAATTTACATGCCGCCTTATTATAGACACGCCGCGATTGAACACAACGTCGTCGCTATCGTCGCTGTCGTCATGTCGTCAAGCGTCCATTACAACTTTGTTCGTCGAATATTATTCAATCTTGATGGAGAAGCAACACGCCACGATAATCGCCTGATAATCCCAACTTCTCTCTCCCTCTCTTTTGCGAAGAATAGATCGGTACAATTGTTTACACAGATTAGACATTTCTTGTAAAATTTAATTCGTCCAATTTAAGTCATTTTGTAGTAATAGGTAGAAAAAGATATCGTGCAGTTGTGAATTACGAAAAGCTGCGAACAGTGCAATAATTACGTTCTGCAAATACGTATTTATATGATGATTCGCTCTCATGCGCGGATGGTTTCATTTCCATTACGTATGCATTGATAAATAATCGACCGAGCGCGACAGAAGATTGTTTCTCTTTCTCTCTTCATAAAATTACGATAGCTATTTCACGGGTATTGACGACGATGCCATGTAGGCGCAATAAGTCTCTACTAGAGCGACTGACGTCACTCTTCTGAGACAAAGAGCAGTCGCAAATACGGAGCCCTTGTGGACTCGACCCGGGCAAATATTGAATCTTACATAACCCGCTTAGATTCACGATGACTTTCTTCCACATAAAAAAGTACTCAGCCCTCTCGGAACAAACGTCGCTCGATCGTTAACGACGCGGTGGACTCACACGTGTATCGTTACGTAAAACACTCCAACTCGGTGGAAGTAAATTTGCGCAGCGAAGAAAATTAATTTTATCCTAACAGGGATTTTTCTTGCTAAGCCGTGCGTGCTGCGATGCACAATAAAGAGGAGTCGACTGACGAAACGAAAGAAGCGTGATATATACGACGCACCGATTAGTGCCTTTAATGTCCACTGACATATTACATGTTCCGCAACCGGTCGCTTTCCCAACGCTCGCCCGAGAGCCAATTCTAATTATTCCCGACCGATGCAGGCTGCTAAGTCGCAGATATACGAGCGCCAGTTAACGCAGGAGCACCTACACGCATCTTTCATCGTCGCGATTGGTCAATGAACTGAGAAACTCGTGAATGAACAGCGGGATTTATCGCGGCCAGAATCTGCGGGCGCGCTGACAAATTCCCCCGTCAAGCCAAGGCGAGAGATAAACGTGGTATATGAGTCGCACGAATGCTTGACGGAATAGCAACAAAGGGCTTATTAGCGGGAATGCTTACGAAACGCCAGCGGAGCTTAGCCAGCCTCGTTAAGACGAATTAGCGGCAAAATGTCGACCGTACCTCGAGCTAATAGGCAGCGACCGCTGATGTCAAAACGTCAACCGCAAGAACTCGAGATCGTCGGTGATTTGTCCCCCGTGAGATGAATCCAGTCTATTCTCGGTCTGTCTGATCTGTGACGGTAATATGGCAGCTGTCTCTCACGTAAAAGTGTATCGTTGCACTGTTATCTACATACACGTGGGACAGTTTTCCAGAAATAGAATCGACACCTTCATTTTCACCTTGCTCCTAGTTCAAGTAATTCTATTCCGAGAACAATGAGAGGATAATTGATACGAAGAGAGAGGTATCATTACGACGATACAAAGAATACTGTCGGAATTAAAAATTATCAAAGTATTCCAGCCACAAAGTGCCGGCAGTAAGATAGAAAAAGCAAATGAAAGGGAGAAAAATAGCAATAATGGACAAGCGAGCGACTGCAAGCACTTTGTTTCGCTGCATTTCTTCGGCCATTTTAAGGCTGTCGAGGCGAACCGCGGCGGAATACTATGGAATCCACTGGCTGCTCTCGCACTGCCAGCAATCTGCTGTGAAAACACGGAAAATGGATGAAACACTTCCGGATGAACAAATAAGAACGCGAAGGACTGTAACGAGCTCGAGTTTCCCGTTAATAAGATTCGTCCGACCCTGCAATACCATACTCTCAAAAAATAAATAACCTGCTAGAAACAGCGCGAAGCACCTACACGATTATTTTCCTCATAAAAACCGAGAGTTTTTTTAAAAAACGCGCCACAAAAAATATCTATTTGCGATAAGAAGAAGAAAGAACTGTTTTCCCGATGCACCAACTGCGATATACATGAGATGCAACTATACTATATAGTATTCATCGCCGACTCTCCGTATCTTTCAATAACGATTCTCGACGATGCTGATCGTCAAGAAAGATTGACGAAGCGGAAGGTGAAACGTTTGAACTGACAGTTTCGCCCCTCCGAAGTAACTGGCCTTTCCTTCTCTCTCACCACGCCCCGTACCAAGTTACGCACAACAGGCGGTGCAGGCGTTATAAAGCTTCTGTATGCGTGTAGAGCGAAGTTTCCACGAGAAGTTCAGGTTTTAATTAGAAAGTTACGCGATTTTGAGGGTCAAATAGAGGAACTTTCGCAAACTTGCACTAGCCGACATCCTGGGGTTCCTGCTGTTTACAAGCTCCCTGCCCCCCTTGAGGCTAGATTTATCGCTCAACAATCTGGTAACGCTATACTCTCCTTCCGCCAGACGTACTTTAAACAGTGGCTGCATTTTACGAGGGCGAGGTGACGCCCAGCCGGCTTTTTTCGACTTTATCGTGATAACGATTTAACGACACCGGCGAAATCCCGTTTTTATTACGTTCACCAGCCGGATGAGAAAACCTGTCGCGCGAAAGGAGAAAAAGACAGAGACAGATGGCAGGTTAATTCTATTATATCCGTTACATCCTCGAAGCATAAAGCAACTGAGATAAAAGAGAAATGAGAAGGATCGCTAATAAAAAAATGCACGTATCGAAAAGTTATATTAAGCAGCTTAACTACCATAACACGAAACACGCGTCGCCGCAGTCAGGTCAAGTAAAGCGGTGTAGAACTTTATGTTTCTCATCAAAACTTTCATTTCTTCGGAGTTGCTTTTTTACTTTTACTTCGGGGGTGTATCCGTTTCTGGTAGAAGTACGATCGCAGAGCTGCATCGTGATCTTTAAATCCTGACCCGCGGGAGCAGAAAGAGTTTACCAAGTATGTTGTTCCGCACGCGGTCAACGTGTGTGCTCCGGAGAATCTTATCGAGGCACCCACGTTTTTTGGCCTTGATTGTTATTCTGGAGTAGCCATCGTTTACGAAGTCGCGAAACCGGTTCGGATCGTTTCGGTCATTGACAATGAGTCATCCGACGACGAGAGCAAAACGAGAGAAAAAGCAAGAGACGGAGACAAAGGTAGGTACTGGAGCAAGAGGAGGGCATATAAGGAAGTTATTCTCATTCCTGATACCTGATCACGATGCGCACTGGCGTAGATGAGACGAATTGACGGCTGGAAGCACCAAGATCGCATTTCGATCATCTTCCGTCAAGCGTATATCATTGTTGTTCTCGGTTACGTTCTCCACTATGCAACGCGCTACGTCGATGCTACGTCATATCTGCACGATCGAGCGTAAACCTATATCCCCCTACGCTCTCCGAATTTACTCCGTATACATCGTTGCTGTGTGATTGTACGCGTGTATATTTAAACATATACACGCGCACGTATATGCACTGTGATACGCACTGTATGATAATTGATAACCCTTCGTCTCTCACGTTTCAGCAAACCGGTGAGCCGGTCGTTGCGTACTCGAGTTTACCTTCCGGTGTGCTTTATTGAGTTACTGCAATTTCGGTTCTGTGCTCGTGGATCATTAATTACGGCTGCTGCGCGGTTACCGGCATTACGCGGGAACGACCGGCCGATATTGTGAAAAGGAACGACGCGACGGTCGCTCCTACCGCTGTTCGTTGATCGGCGATAAACGCGGTACCAGTCGAATAAAATTTGCATCTGCGTACGGGCCCCCAATAGAAGCGGAAGTGTACGAAACATTAGTCAATAGCATGAAGCTTCTTTATGAGAGCATTTGATCAAACTAAACAGTGAGCTGACAGGCTCATTTTATATCAAATTGTAATAACCGCAGAGAAATAAATGCTAATGTAATATTGGTCCCTTTAATCTAGCAATATCCAATGATCGTAAATCTATAGTGACGCTCAGTATAATCTGTCGCATTGTGTGACATTTATTGTTCGATTAAAATTGAGGAAGCTGAATCAACTACCCCCTCCTCACTATATACACATCGCGTGACGAACGGAGAGATTAACCTCTTTGTATGGCGCACAAAAAGGATAATCGTTATACCGCGTTCGGTCACTTTTGTGAATTCTCCGTGCTCGAGCTTGAACGCCGCGCCGGCAGGATGATCTTGCCGTTTCACCGATCAAACGGAGCAAGCGGGCGAGCGAGCGGCCGCGACGGTCGTGCAGACGAAGAATAATGCGTCTGTATTGCGTCCGTGTTGCGTACACGCGAAATTGCCTTCGGGGAGGATCAGCGGCCACAATGGCAAGGCGGTTTTTCGTGGAAGGTTCGAATAAAGGGCGAGAGCCTCGTAAAAGGAGCGCGCCCGGCGCGACAAGCGGCGCCTTCTCCGACGAGAAACGGTGGCCCGGATTGGTCCTTGAGCGAATGAACGAAGTACGTAATTTTTCGAAAATACGGCGGAGAATTCAACGTTATGGACCATGCACATTGTGGAAGCCTGAAACGCGACGTGCACAAGGTAGGCGCCACGCTCAAGAAGCACGCTTCATGCCTCCGTCTCAGCTGTCTGTCCCTCTCCTTTTCTACTTGCGCCCTTCTGGAGGAAGTGGCAGCCGATAAAACTGGTTTGACGGGTATCGAGACCGCGTCCAGTTGCACCAGGACGGTCTCGTGTTCGGCCAAGTCTCGCATCCACTGACCGTGCACCACCGGCATCAACGATGCTCGTCCACAGCCAGCATATCGCCGCCACCACCACCATTACCACCATCATTACCCGTGGCTTTAACACGAACACTCGCCATCTGCATCGACGCGGGTCATCATTGTTACAAATGTTGCCCCTTTTTCCATCCCGCTCTTCCTCCTCTTCCTACCATCGCCATTCAGCCTTCTTGGATCGAGGCATCGTTGTTGCCGAGAAACGCTTCGTCTCTCTTGCAAACAGGTTTTTTTTAAAGGCCCATTCCCGATGGAATTGATCTCTGCACGATACAGTCACGAACGGAGGAATGGAAGGAGGGCTGAGGGGACTTTATCTGCCGACACAATGATAAAACGGCCATAATTCGGCGCGAAAGCTCATACGATTAAATTGAAATTGCGGGCCCGACACGTATCCGGCCATCTGTTCGAGCGCAGATTAGAGATGCGGTTGTCGCGCCGGGATTTAAATTCATTCGGATTCGTCCTCCCACTCGATCAATTTAATAATTAACCACCGAGGCGGCGGGCGGCGGGGAACGCTTCGCTTTGGCCGGAAAAATTGCAACGTAATGGAGAAATTCGAAGAACTCAATTACAAGTTGTAATCACGTCACGGACACCAGGACGATCTGCGACGTTCCTCAATTTCCCGCGCTTTGTGCGAATTCGACGGAGCGGCGCTATCGATATGATTTCCGTAGACTATCCGTGAACGGCAAAGAGAACGGTGTAGCCCGATAATTAGACGTCAGAATATCTACTGGATCAAACAGCTTTGTCTGCAGCGACGTCGCCGTTGACGAGGTTTCTCGGTTTCCAGGACACTGATTCGCGGCTATTCGCCGCGAGCGGACAGGTGGATGACGATAAACCCTGCTGAGCGGGAGCGACGATGAAATCGCGCCATGGCGAAAGTTAATGACGCCTATTAGTCGCGCATTAATCGGCTGTAGAATCACGCATCAACAACGGTTTCACATATGCAACGTGTCCTTCGAAGAAACGACCAACATCGGTGGCCAATATCGATCCAACCGGCGACGCGATTGATTTAAGACGCTTGCAATCGATACTTATCGACGCGTATATCTAATAACGAGCGAAATAATTTCGAAGGCACAATTTGTCGGCCATTCCCGCAGCACTCTCGACATGACCTATTGCGAGAGGAGAGATTCGTGAATAATTGTGAGAGCCGCGCATATCACGTTCTCTCGTTCGCCGCTCGTCATTAGAGCTTCTTTGCGGTCGAACTTAATCGCCTCATTTGTCACCCCATTTGCACACCCACGATTGCGATGCACGAACACTAATTTCTGATCGTGTAGTATCGCGCAATGATTTATGCCGCCCGATACCATCGATCTGCACTGTTGTCTGCAAGCGGACTTTCCGTCAGGTCGTTTCAGCACGTGAGACTGTAATTACGCGATCTTGTTGCATGGTTGCATCGGAATGCGCGGAATGATTTAAGAAGTCAGTGTGCGATGGAGGCTTTAATGAATCGTGTTCCTAAATTCCGCCCTAATAAATCTAAATTTCACTTGGGATCAAAGAAGAGAGGAACGAGTTGTTGGCTGTCGCTACGGTATCCGTTTATAAAAGAGAAATGTATGGTTCGCCGGTGTATTCGTAGACCGGACAAACGAACGAGCGGACGTTTCGAGCTGCCAAGAGGGAATGTCAGAAGCATCTCACAGTATATAATTCGTTTACGAAGGAGAAAGTATAGCGGCGACCACCAACGCGATGCAGCGGCTCGGCAATGCACGGGCAAGCCGAAAGGTCAGAAGATAGTCTGCCACGTCGGAGATTTCCGTCAGTTTTGCAACTACAAAGCCATCATTGTCTGGGAACGCGAATTTCAACCCCGTAAACCGTGATTTCCCTGCAGTCCCTCCTCCTGCTCCTCTTCGAGTATTCCTATATCGTTTTATTGTCTGTCACGGACATGGACGTTTAATTATAACTTACTAAATCATGAACGTCATGCCAAAATATATCAACCGCGCAATCGATCAATTGCGCGACAATACACGGCAACAATTTCGTCCAAACATGCTGATTAATATCTGATGCCGCGGTACATTTGATGGACTGATTTAATTAACATCAAATGATATTTATTATAGATGTCCGGTTATTATAGCTAAGCGCAACTAGCCAATAGAGAAATGAACTGAACATCCGCGGTATCTACGATTATAAGCGTGCATTTCGGAGAGAGACCGCGTGATTCTTTTTTTTCCTGCCTTCCCGGTGAGTATTACATCGCCGTCGAAGCCGCTATATTCTATTAAGCCTAAGCACGTATTTCGGCGGGTTCTTCCGATCGTGACGAGTAATGCAATCCCGTTTTTCTCTCTCGCACTCATAAATAAACGTCGCCGGGACGCGTGGGAGATAGATACCGCACAGTACAGTCGTACAATCTATCGGCGACAAAGGGCATTGGTCAGGAGACTACGCTGGTCAAGAGAAGAGGCAAAGACAAGACTTACGACGATTGCGACTTACGGTACACACATATTCACATGCGTGCACTTTGTCTAATCACCGTGAAGGAAAAGGAAAAAATCTCGAGACGATTCCCACACAGCGAGTTTTCCTCGCGAGGAAGAGGCTGCCACACACATGTGTCTCGTATATTACAAGTCTACGTTAATCTTCCGCGCATTCCGCTACTGTGTGTTAGTCGATGCATTCTCACTAAAGTGCACTTCACCAGGAAACGCACTTGTACAGCATCGTCCTCATGCTTCTCTCTCTCTCTCCCCCCCCCCTCCGAAATCCCGGATACACATTAGCCGCGACCACACCGTGGTCGACGCTGCGCGTTCAAGACGGCGCAAATTTGCAACGTGTCGGCGTATCGCGCGATGTCGTTGCTTAACTTAGCTTAGCTACCGTGGTATATCGAGGAAGAGGATACGTTTAAGAAAGACAAAGAGGGAAAAAAGGACGAGCGTGGTTGGTTGGTCGATGGGTCGACGGTCGTTTAACGGCGGTGTCTTCGGTTATCATGCCGTCCGCATCTAATCAGCGACAAAGATGCATTGTTGCGGTCCGACTGACGAATTACGCAACGAACTTCCCTAGCTATCTATCTATCCCGTTTTCTCCTGTTGCCGAGGCTTTTCTTGCCACCCGCAATGTTAGTCTCCAGTGAGACCGACATACATCTTATCTTCCGAGTCGCGTGATCCGTCGACGAGCGATCGATTTCAGTGAGGACACTCAGTTTGGGCGGGTTAGTGTCCGATAGGATATCGTGCACAGTAGGTGGACATTTAAGATGGCCGGCTACTTGTACCACATCGCTAACGATCGGCGTTATCGTCAGGAAGAAGTGAAAATTGTTGGAGCGCTTTGGCTTCGTGTCGAGTAACGTCACGAGACCGGAATACGAAGGTGCATAAAGTCGGTAAAACCGAGCGACGTCTGCCTCGGAACAAGAGGGTACTTCGGATTGGGGGGATAAAAGAGCTCGAGGGTGGAATACCTAAGCGGAAGAACTGAGGCTCGACAAGAACGAAGGAACCTGCTGAGTAAGCACTGCAGCTGCTGATTCATGATTTTGTCAAATTGCTCCTCGAGAATTAATCATTACCGAACGTAGTCTTTAATAAAACCGGGTTACATGGGCGAAGCGCGTTCATAATAGATCCTTGAAAGGCACTCGAACGTGAGTGCGTGTGTTGCGTACGCTGTCGAGATGCAATCGTCGATAAGCCAATATGATCCCGTTCCCGGGCGATCGTTTGGGAGAATATCACGAGGTGACTATAAAAGGATGCGAGCTAGATGGGTGAATTCACGTGAAAGTTTGCGCGTGCGAGTACTTTCCATTTCAATCTGGTTGTATGCAGTAAAGTTCTACTTTGCCGAGAGTTTTATATCGGCGAACGTTAAAAGTAAGCGCCATAGCGAGCGGGACGCAGAAGAACTCTTTATAAAAAGTAACATGAAGTGAAAACTAGCCGCGAGCATACGAGACAAATAAACAATTACGAAATTTTCAACTCGTGAGGATATGTCATTTTCGCCTCCGCACCTTTAATTTTGCACGAGCACAAGTTCATCTTGTTCGAGAAATTACGTCCGAGCCGAAGCTTTTTTACATTTTCACGATTCGTGGAGGAACGATCTACCTCCCTGCATAAGCGAGATTAATGGCGATGGTGCAATTTCTGCCGTTTTCAACTCGATTACAAGAACCTTATTAATCATAGCTTCGTTATCCGAATGTATTAGTGAGATAATTAGTTTTTGCGCAAAGTGCGATGTACGAATGAAAAAGAGAAAAATGTACATTTCGTGCGATATTAATTTTCCGATTGATGAAGCGTCTATATTATTAAACTTTGATGCAATAGTCGAGCATTAATGGATCTAGATGCCACATTAAGAAAGAATCTAACGATCTCGTCAACGATGATGCTCAGCGAGATATTCAATTCTATTTAATTAATAATGTTTAAATAAATGTAATGGTTAAATAGAAATAATTTTTCACACGGAAACAAGAGGATACCATTGTGTACAAATTAATTTCGTATTACGATAAAAATAAATGTTTAATTTACCGACATTACGATTCGCGGGAAGAACTCTGGGGAAAAGCGGTATAAATTGTTGCAAACGTGACTGGAAATACAGAATGATCGTACGTTCGTGATGCCATATTAAAAGAGGGTCACGCGGAAATATTTACTCCGACTGGTAACGACGAAGCATTTTGGCGCAACAGGGAAGACAGAGCAAAGGATGATAACCCGATAAATTTTTGGCGCGCCCTTTCTGGCTTCTTGGTCCACCATAAGAAATTTGCACATCAAAGCGTGCGCGTGTTTCCGAAGCCGCAAACTCCAAGACCGCACGTCGTCTGGAAGACGTACGGCGAGGATATCGCCGTGTTTGCGCGATATTATCCGGCTATTAATCAGGATTGCGCGAGGATCACGCGGAGCGGAGGGAAAACACGTGCCGTCTTCTTCGTTTTAATTCGTATTACCTGATTCACTGACGCGGACGGGCCGTAACGGGGAAGTCGTACCATTTATCACGGGGAAATCGCGAGTCCGTGATTTAGCTCCTAAGTCGACGTCTCTGTGGACGTCACGTGGAACGCCGGAAATCGTTATCCGCAATTCAGTTTACGGACGGAAAATCTTCGGAAACAAATGAAACGATGAGCACAAGCACGATAACATCGCGTGAAAATTGCGTATTCTTGTCAAAACAACCGCAATCTTTGTAATGTCTCACCACATTTAATTCCCGAATTAATTAGAAAAGTCAAGTGTAGAATACGTAGCGCTCCATTTTAAGTTCCTCACTATATCCAGACAACACAAGAGAGACCGTTCTTTCAAGAAATAGCAAGGTAAGCGTATTATCTTGCTTTTATCCCGACGCACGACATCGCGGCAATTAAATGCGGTGAGAAATCGTGTTATGCATGATAAAAAATACAAGGGATATAAGTAAAAGGTATATAAGAAAAACGCGTCTCTACAAATGCAGTTAATTCGCGCCTGTGTGCGCGCGCACGCGGGTGCGGTTGTTTCACTATGAAAAGTTGCATCGCATCTGAACCCGGATAAATTTTTCAGCGTTTATAAATGAACTACAACGAATATACATAGCCTCTGCATTACATACCCCCGCCGGGCTTTATAACTCTCATCTTACAAAAGCGGCGCCGTCCTCTGTGCTACACGAGGAGCGTACCTCTCTTTTTGCAAGAATGACTCACCTAAAACATAAACAAGGAAGACAAGTTCGTTAGCTGACAGCTTTTCTTTTTTTTATACAGAATACATGTATGTGTATACGTGTGTGAGAGAGAAAAAGAGAGAGATTGATTTAATGTCATACACCATCTACCGATGAATTGTTTCCAACTGCACCATCACATTCGTGTATCACGTGTCGAGAAGTCATACGATGAAATATATCACGTGTGCCGAGCAAATCAGTCACTCTGACCAGATTTGATCGGCTTGTTAGTCCATATAAAAATTTATTATCTGCAGCATTATCAAGATCAGTGTTATCCGAATCGATAGATGTTATGGAGATGAAGAACAGGTCTTTCCTCATACGTTAAAACATACATCGAAACGCTCACGATTTGCCAAAATAATATATACTATAAAATTCTTTTTGCCGATTGTATCAGCGAGGTGACGTCTTTCCGAAGCTACTAATGCACAACTTGCATCGTCAAACGGATCCCGATAAGAATCACGAATTAATAGCTGCGTTTAAAAATCGTCGCCACTATCGAGCGATTACTTGACGGCGGTTTCTAGCGATTTCTCGGCCGCGATTTATGGAGCGGAATGCACGAGAAACACCCGCGACGTTCGCTCGGTATCGTGCACTACATCCATTACGATCCTCCTCCTTCGTGGTACATGTGAGCGCACGTGTACGCACACGCGAGCTCGGCCGTGTGTTCACCGTCTTGAAAGTATGTCGACGGTCGTATATATTTGAATAATATCGCGCGCGTCCACAAGCGGGCCGAACATCTCCCCACGCAAGTGATATTTACGACCGAACATTACCCGGCAACGTTATTCGGCGTGCAGTGCAGCTTGCTTTCTAATTGCAGAAGACGAGCGTTGCCCGCGCCGCGAGAATCGCTCGGACCGCGCGCGAAATGTTAATTAAATGTACAACTCGCGAAACGACTGTGATAAATTACACGGTCTGCGTGAAACTTATCACGGCGATAAAACAGAAAACCGTAACATCTTTATGCCACGTATGTGGCGAAATGACCCCTCCGCATTTTCCCTTCGCTCATGGTCCCGTTGACCCCCTCGGCGCGATGAAGCTTCATTATACCGCAACGCAGCGAGCTTATTCGCCTCGCGCGAGTTACCATTCCCGGGGGTTCCAGGAAGATAAGAGGATCACAGTATCAAGCTTTAATCGAATTTCTGGCAGAATTAGTGGCATAATCCGTCGAGTTATATAACTTATCCATATTTTTGTCATGTCCGCGAACTGTGTTCCGGGGGTCACGGCTTAAGGCTTTAGCAAATAAGCTCAAGCCACTCGAAGCTGTCCATTCAACTCATACGAATATACGTGTATATCACACATTTCCCGTGTTATGGAAATCGAATGTGTCCCATTCAATCGACACGTAGCAATGCCGATCTGTGAATTTAAGCACAATTATTTGCACCGTGCATGGACATGCATTCCTACGTGTTATCGCAGATTCGCGTGGGTCATATAATTAATTGTCGGACATCGGGACATGATCGGCTCTCGCCAAAACTACTCTGTTCCAAGATAATTGCATTGTGCATGATCTATCGCATTTACGCATATAATCCGTTAACGATAATGCGTTGATGAGTCCCGAGACATATCATCCAAAGAGGAATTAAACACGCGACATAATCCGATCGTGCTTCGACCAAATCTTCGAGTTTGTTCAGGTTAGTTATTTCATCAAATTTCAGCAGAATAGTAGCTGCAAGGAAACATAATTATTCGAGATTTAATCACGCATTGGTGAATGTTGAATTTTATCGCTTGTAGAATAATAATAATGCGTGCAGTAATTCATAGATTGCATTGATTGGTATAATATCGATATAATATTGGTATAATTTTAAACTTTGATTAAAATTATATATTTTACAGATTTATTTCAAAAAGAAAATATTGTTATATTTTTTTTATAATTTTATTATAAAAGAAAATTATTATTAATTAAGTATTATTAATTATTTGAAATATTGTTATAATTTCTCGTCATAATTACCCTGAAATAGTCGGAATTGTTACACTCACGTACTTTTTAAAGAATATTTTTCAAACAAAGTTTTAACGGATTATAAAGAGAGGAGAAATGTGCACAAAAAGTGCACAAATATAAAAAGATTCCTTGCGCATTTGTGAGGCGCGCGTATAATGATATGTACTGGTTTATGAAAACATTTTATTATTAATTAAAAACTCTCATACATTCTATTACCCGAAAGTCGCGAGTATCAGAAATTGCTCCATACATGCACTTGCCGAGCTAATGCATCAAACGATTAAACGTGTTAAGCTCCTGGCGCGCACGCTGGATTGGGAAAATCTGCATTTTAGGTTTTCTGTCCGGCGTGTGTCACGGAGATAATTTATCGCTCGTGATTTATGCCGACGTGTTGCCCGAGGTCACGCGCGCTATAGTCGTTTATCCTGCAATTTTCTTGCCGACGAGCGACGCGTTGCGACGCAAACTTTTAACGTCAAATTAGCGCTCCGTATCGCACGTTAATTACAAAGTCGCTGGCGCATCGTCGCCGCTTCCGGCGAACAATAGACGTCGCGGAGTTCACCGTATAACTTGAAATAACCGCAACTGCCCGGAAGAGGAATACGTACGCGAATGCGAGGAGGATCGTTATAAATCGTTCCTTTTTACTTAACGGTTGATTTGATTCATGAATCTCCGTCTTTCCGGCGAGTCGTTTCGTGCGATGAGGGTAAGGAACGCCGATCGACTCGCGAAATCGTTATCGTCGGTGCGTTTCCCTATCCCGCGTCCATTCAGGAAACGTCATAAACTTTTAACGATCATATAAATGAAACCGCACGCTACCTAGCCTTGCCTCAGCCGATCGTTAAAGCCACGCCAGTGTGTACATACATCCTGTTACCTCGCGATTTATTAACCAAAACTCGCAAGAACAAATGCGGCATCGAGGTTTATAATTTTGTCCATAAAGGGGAGGAGGCGGGATATCTGCTATGGTTTTGTGTATGTATCCTAATATACATGTACGAGCCCGACGTAAAATCGATTATTCTCTGACCTCGGTTAATTTTAAACTTTCATTAAAATCCGATTGTTTTATTGTAACGATCCTTTACTCTGTTTCGAAAGAAAAAGAAATATCTAGAAAAACTATACGAAAACTTTTTTTTATTTACCAAAGTAAAATAATTACACGCGGAACTCTCGGTATTACCGGAGAACTCACAGAGAAAATGCGACGTACGCGCTAAAGGATTTTATGATTATTTCCGGCGCAAAAAGACGCGAACTGCTTCTTCGTGTCCGTTTCGCCTCCGATAATAGCGCGGTGCAACCTCGTACAAGACAAGGATTTAACTTTTTGGTGTTTACGGTGACACCCGATTTACGCTGCCGTAAACTGGGACATCCCGGGCCATACAACTTGGACAGATACGCGATAAAGTCTCGAGACCGGCTTCGCTCACCCCGGGGTTATCAACACCCTTGCCCGAAGCCGGCTAACGGCCGGACGTTCAATTATTTATTTAGTCTATCTTATCGTAAGAGGAGGGACGATGCGCTCACGAACTCGTCGTCATCGTGAACCTCATTCCTTCTAGCAGAAACGGAACAATGCGAAGCAGACAGCGCGAATCGAAACATATTTCTCAAACGAGCGTGTCTGCTCTGGATGGCCAAGAGGAGGGTGTGCTGAGTTAGTACCACGAAATAAAAATTCTATATTTCTGATTAGAGTTTCAATTTTCTTTTGACGATTTCTAAAGTTAAAAAATTGAATTTTTATATCGAGCTTTTATACATTCCCAAGAGGATGTAATTTGTAATCCTATAAGATAAAAAACATGCGTTCTGATCCTCCACACTCTGTTCATACTGTTAACTTCATGGAATCGTATTTTGTTCGCCAGCGTAATTTTGGATACATACATATAACAGTCATAATATGGTAAATGTATGCTCGATATGTATGTACATGTATATGTGACATGTAAGCTACATTCAATAAAGCATATTGTAATATTATAAACATTTTTCTTTCTTATTTTTTAATTCAGTCTGCGGCAGAAATGAAACATTCACGATTCAACAGGAACAAGTTTGCACCAAAAATGCAAACACTATGGTAAGTTTCTCTTGATGGAGAACAGGTTGATCCGATCGGGTACTGGCTCATCCACGAACCCCGGATACCACGATGTAGCGTGTCTCGCGATGTGCACGAAGAGGAGCATCGCTAACGATGTGGCTCGACCTGCACGTCCGGTAGTACGCTCGTTCTCCAAACTCGTTTCGTTTCGCGGCCAGCCGATCGCTCACCGGGGGGTCGACCTTAACGATCCGCAGAGTGTGGTGGCGCACGTCATGCCCGTTTACACCCGTAACTGTCGTTAGGCGCGAAAGCGTGGGTGATCCGCCTGAACGGGATCTTCTTCGCGGTCGGTTCCTCGCCGAAGACGAAGACGATCTCGCGCTCCGCGGAGCGTACTTGCGAGTTCACGAGAGCGATCACGTGCGAGCGGAGAAAGATGAGAAATCGATCTCGCGTGAGACACCGAGTTCAGTGAAGACTTGAATCGGGGCCGGGTGCGAAAAGCTCGGGGATTACTCGCGGCTCTCGTTTAACGCTCACAAGATGAAATTTCAATAAAGCGCACCAGGTCGTTTCACCTTGAAATTCTGTTCATAAAAGAAGCGAGGCGATGAAAAAACGAAGTGAGATTGCACCCGTGTTAGGTCATAAGTCAGCTATGAGTCGAATAGAGAGCTGACACTAAATTTTGCTCGACTGTCGTCGAAGATACTCCGAGAATGACATGCTAACTCGGTACTTAAGTTTCCAATCGTGACATGCGTCACCGCAGATGTATAACATTCGGTTAAGAAACGGCGAAAGAACAGATGGTGTTTATTGAAGAGCGTGTTCGCAATATTCGAGGGATTTCCTTCATGAGTACGTGAGAACAAGGAAATGGCAAAACGATGTGGAACTCAGACCGACTGTAAACTGTTTTAGAGTCAAATATTTTCAGAGCAACGAGGTCGAGGCCGGAGACGAGAGTCGGGGGTAAAAGAAAGAAGCGTGGATAATGGACTTTTATAGCGTTTCAAGCGGAAAACTTTCTCGATATGAAGCGAGCTCAATTCAAAACCTACAAACAAGGGGCGCGTTGACGTGCGCCTGAAACGCCTATTATGCGGTTGGAAATGAATGTCATAAATTTATAAGCAACAAGAACAGTAATACGGTCTGATATAAAAGAGCACGTCAAACTGAGGAAGGAGGAAAGTTATATTAAAGGTGGATAAAAAAAAAGCTATACTATGTGAAACGTTGAGAAAAATAGGGAAAAGTAGAGAACAGACTGGATCGCGATCGAAGTTTTGCGATTCGGTGAATCCTAAACACCGCTTTAAATCCCGCACAAGTTAGACCCAATCTTCTTTACGCGAGGGAAGGAGGCTAAATGTCAGAAGAACCGTAAAAAAATATTCCTGCCATACGTAAACTCCGGTCTCACAGATCTTACTAGGCAAAGTGCCGGTAAACGGACTTTGCTGAGCAGGCCGCATCGATCGTTCATAAATTTTATGATGCATATACGTGGGGTTCGCGGCACTAAATAAAGCCAACTTTTCCGCGTCGTCGTTGAACTTGCATCGTACGCGCTGCAATTTTGCAACTTTATGGACAACGATGGGAATCGCCTTTCGGAGTTTACGGGTGGCATCGAGCAGTCCGCGAAGGCAAATATCTCCACACCTGGCGGAACGTTATAAAGAGAATGCGACAGTTACGCGTATCGGCCATGATCCGAACAGGCAGCGTGCTTAGAAGCATAGCTTAAGATCTCGTCTGATCTCATTTTAGACACTGTTTCTCCTTAATTACGATCGATGTCTTTTGAGCCTTCGCGATGAATTTAAGAGCATAATGTCGCTCGTGATATTCTCGTTGCTTGCGTTTAACGTTCGCTCAAGAGTTCGCGTCCATGTCCTGAATAAAATACGCGAAAGGGATGCTGCGCGCCTAGATGGAAGCTTAGCAGTCTTGAGATATATTATTCAATGCGCCACGCTCGCTCGAGTCCGCTTCGCTGTTTGTCCCATCTCGTTTCATTTATGTAAGTCTCGTGCACGGTAATCGCTTATCCGTCACTACTCTCTTTCGTCCGTGTATTCCAAAGTTTACATAAAGAGTCGTCATTACTATCTCGCAAATATGTGCTCACATAGCGACAATGGACATGAAAGTTCTCTCAAATGATTTAACTGCACGTGCAGATATAACATTCAGACGAAAGTGACTTGCGACGAGGCTGTAAAAGCGAAGTTGCAGGACTTTGCTGAAGAAGAAGGAACCGGGAAATTTATATATCTTGTTTATGCCTGCGACGAGGGATGAGGACCGACCCGAAACTCCCTTATGCGTCGTCACTCCGTGTCGTTAAGGCTAGAATGCCGCGCCATTTCACTCGAGTTTCCGTGGGTTTATTGTCCCAAGTCCTTTCGATGTTCCGCAGTGCCAAGGGGATCCTTTCGACTTTAAAGCCCGATTCTGAAACATCGTCCGACCGATGTGGAGTACGCAGAGTCGCGGAAATGTCGAAAGCACGAATTTCATTAACGTCTCTTTGACAGTCCCGAGATACGCGCGCCTTATGAATTACGGACGCCTAGCTACGTAGCTCTTGCTTTGTAAAACGTAGGAAACGGCATATCTTTTGTTCCGCTTTTCCGGCACCTCCTTACAGCGATTAAATATAAAACAGCTTCCCCGGCCGAGCTGAATCATGACTCTGGGCTATTGTGCGCTAAGCGGCAAGCGCATAAAAGCGACATTGTTACTATGTCAATTCTAATGCACTCGCAAAAGCACATTACGTGTATTCCGAAAATCCTGCAAGTTTCACGCAAAATGCACATCGCTGCACGTATCTCACAGAGCGGTGCACGTGTTCCGCGATTACGTAATTTACAGGCAAGCCTCGCAAGTCCCGTCGTAAGTCCCGAGTCTTCTGGTCCGCCACCGGATTGCACTTGGCGACGTACCCTCGTTATCGTTTGCGGCGTTTCGTGCAGCTGTCACGGAAGTATACGAGTAGCGCAGCTTTCCCCGGGCGCTTTTACGGCTCGTCGTAAGAATTTACAGGCTGCGCGAGGTGCGCCGGGACATTGCTGGATCTTACGAGGGTGGATCTGTTCTCTTTATTGCACTTTCATCGAATAATGAACAATCTGGTCGAATCCGCTGTTACACATCACTTGTCAATTCTGTCCGTTTAATCCGTGCATCTCTAAGTACCGACAAATACGCCAATATAGGCTATTCTAAGCGTAATATGCGGAACATGTTTCGGTAGTTGTCAATTCTCAATCAAGTATTATTGTTTATTGGTTATAAGAAAAATATTTTTATGAGTGTAACAGCAACAATAAGATTTAACGTCGCGATGATCTTGACATAAGCGCATGATTATTGGAATTCTCTCGGCACGCAATTCAGCACAACGGCGTGAATGCCAGACGTTTGTCGTATGGGCAGCGTTTCGAGAAGCAAGTTTATGCTGATACTCGGGGTCAGGAGCTTGTTAGGACAAGCCGAGTCATGATATTACCCGTTAAGCCTCCCGTTTGCATATTACACGGACGAACGCATTTATAGTCGTACATCAAACGCGAGACGAGCGCCGTCATGAGAGACTGCGAGCGGAAGTCCCCGGACTTGCCGTCCCGGCAGGATGGATGGCCCTGAACATTCCCGGAGAGCACGAGAAAGCGAGACAGAGACATCCCGTATATAGCGTTTAAGCGATTGTATTTATGGCGCCACTTCTCGCCGAAGGAACACCGGCGGCCGGCATGCGCTCGTCAAGATAAACGGGTATATATCGTCGAAATAGACACGTTTGCGCGTGCAGCCACTATGTGAGGCGATATTATCCGCCACCGCAGCGACAAGTACGCGTAACGTTCGAGCGAATGCGTCCGTAATAGCGCTTTTGATGTGCAACAACAATATACTACTCATCGTTGTCGTCGTCGTCATCGTCGTCGTGAGATCGCGGGAACACAAGCATTTCGTCGTTGTCGTTGTCGTCTAGACAGGCTGGTTACGAACGAGATACGTACAGCGCCAGCGTGTTTAGGTTGGCGATACACCAACTTTGTAACAGTAAAACCTAGAGTGTGAGCCCTCGCCATGCAGATACATACATCGCACGTCGTGGACCGTGGCGACTGAATGTGCAGCATTAACCACATGACGCTTTACGACGATGTGCCGGCAAAGTTCGTGCACAGCGGCGATGAATGTTCCACCGTAACGCCGCAAAATGAAACAGCCGAACGATAATTTGGCGGAAGTTACAAGTTTATAAGCACCGCGACAAAGAACGAGGAGAACTGTCATCGTTACTCACGTGTGTATTCCGTGTTCACGTGTGCGTTCAGTACACACATGCACACACATGCACGTAGATGTCTGGTTTCCGTGCATCCGATGATTGCTAGGCACGTTAATTCCTAGCTGCGATCGCCAACGCACGCATCGCGCATGAGTGGACTAATTATTTCGAACAAATACTTGGCGCGAATGCCTCCACGAATCGCGCGATTTCATCCACACCAACGGATTAGTGATGCACGATGCATCAGCAAAAGCGTCTCATGCGAGAGACAATCTCATGATTGACGAATGGATGTATCGCAACGCTTATTATACAGGGATGACGCGCGACGGATAGTTCGAATATGTAGTTAGTTGTAGCTTGTCACAATACTGGCGATGGTGAATGACATGATCCGCGAACAGCGTGATACAGCCAGTAGTGGCAGATCTGGCCGCGCCACCCCTATATGAAAACCCTCGGGGGTTTCATAACTTCCGCCCATCATGTTCCCTTAGCGCCACAGCGATCCAATGGTGACCCGTCATAGTACAGGAGGTTCATTACGGCGATACAGTCGACGCTCGATGAACGTATCGTACGTCAAATATCATTTGTCGTTAAACAACCGTCCTCATTAACAGATATTTAATCTGACATACCTGTATTATACGTGATATCAATCCAAAGTCCTGTTACGTACTCCATTATTCTTTCATGACGTATGTCGTGAGAGACGATACTAGCGTAATCCCCGTTAAACAGCTCGACAATGAACGCCGACTTTAATTCGGCCAAGGAGACTGTCAAGGAAAACGTGAGAGCGTAATCCAGCTCTACTTTCACGTATTCACCGAGATTTAATCGCGAGTCATGGGAGAACGTTATCTTTCTCGTGGTCGTCGTGCCGTCTGACATTAATGTTCAGATTGATAATTATCGTGACTGATATTCGTGGCCGCGAAGAGGGTGGTCGGTCGGCTCCTAGCGAACCGTCCGTCAGTCAATGCACTTCTTCCGCGTCAGTTGTTTATAATCATATTACCGCGACATGGCCGGCAATTTCACCTGTCAGTGCCCTGCGCAGACATGTATAATGGCAATCGTTGGGATCACCCTTATTATTCGCAGCGGATTGATTACTAATTAACATAGTATCTGACGGTAACGCACGAATCCGCATCCGGAATCGCGCAAATGCGCCTCCAGAGAGCATCGAAATCGTATCATTTCGCAGCATATCGCGCCTATTCGGAACTTGATAATAGCGCGGGATCAATGTAACACGGCTGAGTACGTCGAGTGTTGCGGTAATATTTCGATGCACGAACGCACAGCGAATCATGATATATTCGGGTGTGAAAAGGCGAAAGCAACGATGAAATCAAATTTACCGTAGGACACGCGATTATGAGATTAACGCGGCAACGGTGGCAACTCGCGAATTCGTGGGATCCATATAAAATACCTACGAGTGACGGATTAAAGGAAGAACAGGTTAAAACAACAGCTGCACGTGTTCGCACTTCCGGCAGCACAGTGGTTGCCCTAAGCTGATTGCGGTCTAACCATCTACCCAGGCTGCGTTGGCAATGAAGCCGACGTCAGTCGGAACCATGCGATGCGGTTTTACCGGGACGGTAAATTTAGGCGCTTTTTGTTTATTTGTTCATTGATTCTCCCTGTTTATCGATCTTGGAGAAAAGCCAACGTTTAAATGCAAAGGAACGCTTTACATTTAAGTTCTGAGAACTTTCGGCTTTCTTTTCGGCGCCAAGAAGCGCTCTCATGACAGTAAAATATGCAACGTTGCTTGTGTACATTTTCTAAATTTGGAAATTTTGAACTTGTAGGTGAAGCAATTTAATTGATCTTTCATATAAAGACGAAATCGATTTAACAGTTACATGATGATAAATAGCGACAGAAAGAAACACGAAAAGGAAGAATATTATGAAATTCAAATACGCATGGCAATCTGCGCGAAGTATGCAATCGCTGTACGTTGAATTTTAAATTAAATTACAATCCATGTACATATACCGCATATAAAGCCATCATGAATAATGTAAGTAACAATCATAATTTAACTAAGTGAATCCGATTCCGTCATTCCATAGAGGAATAGTCAGTAAGCCTATTTTTCACATATGCAAACGATTGCCTGTCAGGATGACCGTATTGTAAATCTTACTGCAAGATAGCAAGGAACGATCGACGCTAAAAGTTCAAATGATCCGTTACTGAGTTTTGCACGACAATATGAGCGTATAGCCAACGCACGTAAACTATTTTACTAGTCACGCAACGTGCGAAAACGTGTGACTATAGAAAAACGGATGTGCAATATGACAAATACGCACGGTATTTGAAAACGCAATGAATTTCGTTTACTGCACTGACATTTGTTCAGCTAATAGATTGAGTAACAAAACAGAAGGCGTTACTCTCTCTTTCTCTTTCCTTCTCTTCATGAACGGGACGTCAATATTTTAACGAATGTATATACAGCGCATATAATCAATAATTACAATACAGTTCGATAAATTAGTTAATGGCTGAACCTCTTTGTATGTTTACATCGCAAAAAAAAAAAGCGAAAACGCGAAGGCAGAGAGTAATATGTAGCGTAGAAAACTATCGCGTAAAGTACCGAAAAGCTAATAAAAATTAAATGATACACATCTCCGCGTGTCGCGAATATAGTTTGTCCCAAAATACATTGCAACAAAACAGGATGTAGGTAGTACCTAATTCCTGGTATCGCATCATGAATTATTCATCTCACGAGAACGAAGTACAGTCTGGTACTGCATATCTCGGATATAACGTACTTATTTTATTGTCGCTACTTCGCGATTTCCCGCGGATCATTGTTATGCAACGCCGAGAGGCGCAACGGGCCATCTCTCCTCGTAATCATCGTCGAATTACCACCCATAAAACAATACGAATCTCCATTCCCCCTGCTGCGCCCGTAGATCGGCTCGTCTAACTGCCGATACCTCCAGGTACCTTCGGCGAACCAGGAAATGCCGAGAGGCGCGGTTGCAAACCTGCAAAAGTCGAACGCCGCCACGGCGGCTATTCAGGAGGCGCAGATGCACGAATGGATTTTCAACGAGCACCGCGCGTTTCATGCTTTCTGAACCCAGTCAAGCTCCCGGGCTGGGGCTCTCTTTACAATCTCTGATAACTCGGTGAATTCGCAATATGCCGGCTGCCTATATGCCAACGCCATACATTGTGAAAGAGAAAGAGAGAGAGAGAGAGAGAGAGAGAGAGAGAGAGAGAGAGAGTTAAACTGACCATTGCTCCATACGCGTTGCAGCGTAATACCAATGCATGCTTTTTCAAAAAACCGGAGAAAAACAAAAAGAGAGATATACAAAGAAAATTGCACGTTCAAAGTGTCAACTTGAAAATTACAATTAATGTCCGTGCATTTTGTGCAATGTATGTTTCTAACTGTATAATTAGTATTTATGCAGTATATCGAACACAAAGCGTGTGTGCTCTGTGCTCTAATGATGTGGAACGAACAATGGAAACGTCGAATGATAATGACATGCCGAATAATTTTGCTTGTGTAAACTGTTGCATAAAGCATGCATTTTTAATTTAATATTTATATCAACCCTTTGAGAATATTCAAGTTGCATAATTCGCCGCAATAAAAGAATCGAGATTCTCTCAACGATACCAATAAATACGTTAGGATATCAAAGGATGTTTATGATCTCAAAGGTTTTTTTTCACGTTCAAATTCGTTTTCGTAAAATAACTGATAATTCCGTTTTATCGCTACGTTACGATTCCCGTAACCCGTTCTCCAGATGCAAATGCATAGAAGACTTTCTCTGTGCCTATCTCTTGCTACTCTCTTTTCCTTCCCGTTTTATTCGATGACCCGGAGGCGCCCGATATCCCGCCTCGCGTTCATTTTACGTTTCAACACAGCGATAGGGCGTAATAACGGTCCAATCGTTCCTCGTCGAATGAGTGGACCTCCTGTTCGCTCTTCGTTCTCACGATCTTACGTCCGCGTTGGTAGAATTCTTTTTATATCAAAAGAATTGTGGAAAAAGAAGGACCTTCTATTATCAGAAGAATTTTCCTATATGAAGACACAAAGAAGCGGAATGCGAATTTTATTTGACGCTCATCTCGAACATTACTCCAATAAACTTTTAAAAATCGCTGCCTTCATTGTTCAATAACATTGTTTGATGCATCTCATAGAAAGAAATCTCGGTGAAATCATTGGCATGAATATAACGGTAGATGTATTAAGATGTATTATCAAGATCCTGTCAGGATTAGGCGTGTCTCAATGGCTTGACTGACGGCCGTTGTTGCGAATGACGTATGGGACTAAGTTTTTACGTTGCACTTTATTCTTGTACATTTTACGATCGTGCCCGCGGGCTCATATAATTTGCACAAAAATGCCAAAGCCGAAACATACGATACGCGTCTCAAAAAGTTTCATTCGCATGCAAATGCGTATAGTAAGGGATACAAAGACGCACCTATGATACTCTTGACGATATAAGGCGTATCATTATCTGGAGACGAATTATTATCGAGCAAGTTGCATACGCGCAAGCGAGCGAGAGAGAAAGAGAGAGAGAGGAAACGAGCTAAAATCCTTCGTTAAGCGTACATTGGCACTGTACCATCGGGACCACCGCATTTCCTAACTCTGAGCAAACGCACTCTCAAGTTCCGCGTATGTAGCGGTGCTATGACATCATCGAGCGTGTTATTTCAGCTTCCCAGCAACGGATACATTTCTCTCGAATGCATCTCGCTAACTGGATAGATCATTTGTATACAGGTACGTCAAGCACCCACACACAGATAAGCGTTGGCGGCCCAAGTGCCGCAACTCTCGAATCGTAGCCCCATTCTGAGTCGAGAGACAAAAACGTGCTGCATTACGTGTCCACGGAGGCATAGCCTCTAGTCGACTCTGATTTTTCTTTAGAGCTGACACGTCTACGTGAAAAAAGGACTTGATTACATGGATCATTTAATCTGCATTGATATCGGTCAGTAAATCTAAAGTAGCCATTTACTCTCCACTTTGCAGTGGTTCTCCAACCTTCTGCGAAAATCCATTCGCTCTCCTCAAAGTGGAGTTATAGCTTACCTTACAGCGACATAAAACTTCCCGAGTCTTACAATAAATTACGTTTCTACATAAAATATCTTCGGATCACTCTCTTAAACACGCAATTTTTGTACTCAGAAAGTGAAGTATGGCGCCGATTTCTCCGCCGAACTGGGCTGCGTTACATAAAGTTTATGGACCAGCGGCTCTTAGGGCCAGGGCGCTCAGCGAGCGGTAGTTTGAGAAGTGCTGTCATAGCGTATTGCGTCCATGGGAAAACCGCAGCGTGAATAAACGCATTATCGTTAATAAACTTCGTTACGAACGATTCCGTCGGGAATTCCAATCTATAACGCGCTGCAGCGACCCGGTAATTGTCAGCATCGCCACCGCGAAAAACGACTCGGGGAAAATCAATCGCGCCGCCGCTTTGACGGCATGGTTATAAACGGCCAGTAATCCGCGCCCAAGCGAGTTTCACGGGAACGTGACGTTTTCGGGCGATTTCTCGTGAGCACATGCGATAATGACACCGCCGGTCGCACCGACGAGCCGCCGTAATTGCCGTGCAATTACATGCCGCGAGATGAACGCGCCACCGGGTGTGCCATGCGCGCTTTCGCTCATTCGGGAACGAGCCGATCTCTCCGAAAAAGCTCGCTCGGAGAATGTTGCATGTCGCGACGAGCCTGATTGATCAATTGATTGCGCCATGCAAGTGACTGAGGGAAACTATCTAGTCTAGAAAGAACGTTTATTTTCATTTTTCTTAATGCACTCATTCTTTATCAATTTACCCAAAATTCTTATCACGATACATCATAATTGAGTCATCTATCAATTTACTTGCCATAAGAATTATAAACAAAGACAAAGAATTATAAACAAGATAAAAACAAAAAGTTTCTCACGATCGTAAGTGTAATACTTCTGCTACACCTTGTACGTGAGCAAAGAATAGGCGGAAATATTACCGTGATACTACCGTGCCGCGCCTCTGTACTATGCGACGGTGCATACGTGCCCGGCACTACATATACAGCAATTCCACAATTCTGCACCAACATGCTCGTCGGACAGTCGACCGTCTAATCGACTGTCTGCATACACTGCACGCATCTGTTCCATGGTTCGGGTGTCCGAGAGCATATCCCCGTACGTGCTGGATTCGTTGATGTGAAAGACGAGACCGATCATTTGCCGGCAAAACATCTCGAAATACTGAAGGATCAAATTCTGCGGAAACCACGCGTAATCAAAACGGGGGACTAGTGGGAGGGACTAGTAAGGGTAGACGAAGCAACGATGAAACCGCATTCGGTCGAGGAGAGAGATGATCGATATTACGTGTGTCTTTGTGAGTGGACAAGCTTGGACATGGTCCATAGCCAGTTTCCCAGCAATCGTTGATAAATAACGATCGAGCGTCTATAGGCTACATTCTCTAGGTCACGATCGATACCTCGAACAATCAGAATGCATTATACTCCGTTCTTAAACGACTATGCATTACTGTTAGTGAGAGACACGTGCCACGGCTTTAGTCAACCTCGACACGATGATGTACGCTCGATTGCAATATAAATTAGTGAAAAAAATGCGTGCATACAAATCAATGTGGCGCATCAGGCAGATCGTACGTTCGCACGAGTCGAATGCTAGAATCGCTTGTAAAATATACCAAGCGCAGCTCCTTTGTCTCGATCAAGTCGTATGTTAATTAAAAGTACGTGAGTATCGAGGCAGCGATTTTAGTTTGCGTCGCCGTCGCCGCCACTGCTACCGATTCGAAATGTCTGTGTCTGACTCTCTTTTCTCCTTCCACGTGCAAGGCATAATTTACGGTCCGTGCCGGAGCAACGTGTCTCCTTCGTGGAGAGAAACGGCCGGCTAACTCGGCTAATCCGATGCTAATTCAATGCAACGGCCAACTGCTCCCGTCCACAATGGACTTTATGCGCGTGTAACGTCTGCGCGCCGAGAGCATATACACGCGCGCTGGCGAGACTCTAATCGCACGGGAGAGCGCGTTCTCGGGTGTCGGCGAGGAGGTGAACGCGGAACGCGAGGAAACGGTACACAGCGAGAAAGAGAAAATGAGAGAAAAAGAGAGAGAGAGAGAGAGAAAGAGTTCGCCAATATGCTGGCTACCGTTTTGCAATGCTAGTTAATCTTTAATCCGACCAACCAGCCGCGCCCGGCGGCGCATGTAGCAGCGTTTTCGCACCGTTGAATAATCGCTTTATTCGTTGCCAGGCCGATCCATTACACCGACGAAAATCCCGACGAGCAACGTTTCACTCTCGTTTCATTCATGCTACCCTTATACATATGTATACGTACATATGTATGTCGCGCTGTATATCTCCGAACAGCATAAAAACTGCGGATTTAGTTATTCAGAAACCTACCGTGGCGCACGAGCGAGAAACGCCTGAAACGCTTGAAACGCTCGGCATGATTTCTCGTGAAGGGTGAAGACTCGTTTATCATGCATTTAATTATAACAACTATGCACGAGTAATGAGGATCGGGAACGCGCATTGGGTTAAAACGTGACTAGCCGTCTTTGCGACCCCCCGTGCACTTGAACGCTATTAGAAGGAATTGAATTGACCTCGGGCGTACCGGGTATTAAGGGGTTAGCACCTAGCACTGCACAGACATGCGAGTGCACGCTTTCTCCTCACGGCAGTGCACCTGTCCCCAAAGCGACATCAATGAAACTCCACGAGAATTCTATAGGTCTCTGCGCGAGCTCGAGGGATCCCAGCCTAATAATTATCAGCATGAGGCTCTGCAAGAATTTACGTTTATGCGCTCATAATTGGCTAATAAAGTTCTCACTGAACCCTCGCGCGCTCGTGAGTTGCGTAATTGAGGCATAAAAGCAGAGTTACGCCGAATTTCGACCGGTGCACATTACGCGGGCGCCTTCGAGAAGACAAACTCGTAAAAATGCCTGTGGTCAGTATTTTATCCGAGCAAACAAATTACATCCACGTACTGGTAGCAGGCTATTATTACATTATCGCAAGATATTTCGCACTCGTGAGCTAAGTATGTCAATAGTTTGCGTTTGTTTGCCCATCGCTTCTCTTATGCTGCGGTTTCGGCGCGAATGAGACCTACTCTCGCAAGAAAGGAACGTGTCCGTCTCTTACGGCATCTTTGAAGGGCAAGAAAAGGCCAATAACAATTCTCGTACATCCAATCCTCTTAATGCACCGAACTTACCGAGACGAGAAAATCGTGGTGTAAAGGGAAGATGGAATTCTGCAGAATCGAAAATAGAATCTTCGCTTCTATTCAATAAAAGAAACATTGCTGCGTTTACAGTGTTTGTTAATTTTGTATCATTACTTATGCACCTGTGCAAACGCAACAATTAAATATTTGTTATCTATGTTGCAACACGAGCAATTGCTTGAGTCACATCTTCCAGGGAAAAATCGATATTTTCAGTATCCGCCCCATAGATCTTATTCCGAAAATAACATCATGTTCATATCGTTATAATAACTAAGAAAAGCACAATGTGTACACGAAGTAACCACGACGACATCTTTAACGTTAATCTCGGAACAAACCGGATTAATTAGACCGCGTAATAGAAACTTAATAGATCGGAGCGGAAGCGTTCCCTTGAAAAGACCACTGATGGTTTATAATCATCTATTATCACCTGAACGGCCACATGATAGGAGCGTAATTTTCTATATAATGATTTTATATCGGTATTTTACAGATATTACCGTATGTTTTAAAATCTTGGATGTCCTAGAATTAGAACATATTAATTTTTCCACATTTCAAAATTGTAACCTGGAAATTGCGCATGGTCAGCCCTTCGTAATACGATCAATATCTGTAATCTATATATATTCCGTGCAGTGCAGAATATTTCAATGCACGGATTTTTATTTATTTATGATCTATTTCGCTGATTCGCGCATTGGATATTTGTAAAAAGGATATGGCTCATAATGCATACGTACGTTTCTCCGATCGCGCGACGAATATGCGCGAATGTATCTCCCTATTCCATAGTCGTGCGCAAAAAATTGCGTTAGTAATTAAGCAGTTGTGTATATACGGCTGATGAAAACAACGTGCAGCATGCAGCACGACAGGTGTCTCACGAAATTTCATAGTCGATAGGAATATTGATTATGCGCGCAAATTGCGCAGAAAAATCGAGTTATCAGCGACGGTGCACAATTGAAAACACGACAACGCGGACGTGTTTGTACAGGTTCGGATGCACACGTCGGACATCATACGGGCTCCATAAAAGTGTAGCGCGGTGTTACGTGCGTTCACGCCGCATCATACCGTACGTGACGAGAGCGTGGCACGCACGACTCGACTCGACTGGTCGCACAGGCTTCAACCTTTGGCCAATTAACCGAGAAAGCGAGCACGCGCGCCACGATCAATGGTTATTGGCTTTTTCTTGCGTTAGATTAATTACGAGCCGGAGCGTGCACGGAGCGCACAATGCTCAGTAGTGTGCGACGAGATGCGGCTCGCTCGGAGTGAGCTCGCGAGAGATTATTGCTCGCTGGCTATTTCTCCGAGGACAAAGAGAGAAAGAGAGAGATAGAGGGAAAGAGAGGCAGAAAAACAGAATATTAGATATCCCGCTCGTACGACTCAAGTGACTGGTCTGAAATGGCAATGACGCTAATGGAACGCGACCTTTAACATCCACTTGCAAAAATGCCACTCGGAGTTGTCGATACGATACGAAACGAGATCACTTGACATTCTACGATGTTTCTAGAGGTACAAGAGGGAGAATCAAGATCGCGCCCCGATCTTCAGATATGAAATATAGATGCAGGTGTGTGTGTAAATACATGTTGTCCACGCGATATGCAGTTTACCCGTGCTGTGTGTATCCACACAATGTGGTTCACTCATAAATATGGATGCTGTGCGACAACAGGATGCTCGAGCGCAAACTGATTAAGGCGATACCGGAAATACGTTCCCATATTTTCGTTGCTATTGAAATAACTTTCGGCTGTGAACAATGGAGCACAATATTAATTAATTGATTCAGGTGTATATTGGGATTATTTGGAAAAAATAAAGTTCCGGCTAATGCGCGTCGCTTGTGAAAACTGTGGCGGTTTCGAATTGGCGCACGAATTATCTGAGCGGATTTTGACATCGAAACTGAATTTTCTAGTGAATTTTTCATTAAAAGTTTCATGACAGGCCCGTTGCTTTAGCCTCGTGCCCTAAGATAGGAAGAGGGAGGAGGAGAGGAGAAGGCAGCTGAAAACTTTTTCGCACGCGATATCGCACGCTGCCGCATACTCTGTTGCAGGAAAAATATTTGCAGAAACATGCAGTAAATTAAAACTGCTTTTCAATTTGAGCCTCGGTACCTCCAATATCGAAAGAATTCTAGCCGTATCGAGGCATGAATTGTCAGTAATATAGGTAGAGATATCCGAATTGCATACGAAATGAAATTCAAATCTTCGGCTATGCAATATTGCGCAAATGTATACGTGTAACTATGCAATGCGATAGATAGTACGTGCTCGTGACAGTGTGTGTGTGTGTGTGTGTGTGTGTGTATATATATATATATATGTGTATATTATTGCTGGTCGATAGGTTTCCGATGCTATTGTGCCGCGCGATACCCAAGTCAGTCGAGGCACGCACGAATCTACATAACTAATAAAAAGGTAATACAGAACAGGCACGGATCCGCATGTAAGATTGATATTAATATTAACGAAAGCAATGAAAAAAACGTAGCAGTTAATTGCATCTTTCGCCTCGTGGCCTCATTTTGGGCGGACGTTCCACATACGTATTTTCTAAATTACAGACTGCAAAATCGACCACAGAACGTTCGTCTTTTTTCTTGTACTTACTCGCCGCGCGAGTTAACGACAAGCACAGTTCATCGACTAGATCGAGGTAATAATTATGTCGTTAATGTGACGTACTCGCCTCCACCTCTCTTTTCCTTCCTTCCTTTCATTTCTTTCGCATAAGTTTTAATTGCTTCCATGAATAAATGCATTAAAAGTACTTTGCCCACGCACACATTGACTGTTAAGCGATGGAGAACAGCATATAATCGCGACATCTACAACGAACCAACGTGTCGGTGACAAATACACCGAAGGAATATCGTCGAGACAAATGGTCTAATTATGAATTGTATCATATCGCAGCATAAGTCTCCGTCTATGTCCGTCGAACGTAAAGACCCGAGAGTTCGATTTTTGAAAAGATCTGAATTCAATGTCGCACTATATTTATGAGTCCGTGTTATTTACCGAGAGTTTTGCGCGTCTTTTTAGAAGTTCATAACACTTTCCTCATCCCTTTCATGTACATCCTCCTTGGACTTTCAATACTTGGCCATCAACAGCAAGGAATTTTGCAAGACGACAGGTGCCTTTAAATCGTACAATAGAGAAGAAAAACGAAACGATATTTATGTTTACTGACGTCGCTGAAGAAAACTACAAGCGAACGATCGAGGGAAAGTTCGGTTCTCTCTCTCTCTTGAAAAAGTGCTATCTAACATGTATCTCGAAGAATAAAATGCATTTAGCATTTCTTGCGTTAGATAATTAGCAATCTACCACTCTCGCGAGGCTCAAGTTCCCATTACACATTTCACTTAGCACTTCTCTCGTTTCGATCTCTTATTCGTATTTCGTTCACGTATTGTAAATAGCAGTGGAACGCATCATACAATGAGAATGAGACATTGCTCCCATTTGTAAAGCAAATCGCGAGACAAAACTGATGATAGTAAAAGGATTCTATTGTTATTGTTATTTGCACGAACTTGCAAATATATATAATTGTACAATACATGAACATATTACATTACATATGGATGAAAATTACATTATGCGCTAATCTACTGTAGTTATAAGCTACAGGATTACAGCATAATAATGCAATTGCATAATATGATTATATATGAACGCGCACAGTATGCATGACTGGTCTCCGTTGAACAAAGTGCGTGGTCAATGGCATTAGAGAGGGAAAAAAAGAAAGCCTGATCTGCCGTACGCCGTAAGCGCGCGCGGTGCATGATGTTATTCAAGCGTCATTATGTTTAGGCTGCAAGTGAAGCTTTATAATGCGGTTCTCCACTAAAGCATTCACACGTACGCGACATTCCTCGTATAGTAGTTAGCTCGATATCACCGCTTACACTCCGTAAATCCATAGATAAAAAAAACCAATCCGACGTAATTGGCGAAAGCGATAGGCTGACTCATTAACTCGCGAATAACTCGATGAGGAACGCGTATGCTTCATCACCGTTCACCGGGAATCATCGATTATATCGCTTTCAACCGCGTCGGACATTCGATGCATACCTGCCAATGCTACCAAGAGAAACGAAAATCCAGCGAAAATCGAGGGAAGTCAAAATTAATGAAGCTGCTCTGAGAGCAGCAATGAAGCGATAGTCTCTCGTCGACCGCTCGTCGCCAGATTTGGAGTTAATCAGCGCGCTTAAATATGCACTCCGCGAGAAATGGTGCGACTAATAACCCGAATCACGGGCAAGTTACGGGATCAGGACGGAAACGTTACGTTGCCGTCACTGGTTCGAGAAAATCGCGGTGCTCCATTCCGTTCACGTACGCGTCAATCTCACGACGTGTAAGAAGCAGTCGCGCCAGTCGTTGCCAACGCGCAGCCTTAATCCATTCCGGAACATCGGATACCCGGCGGATTCGACGTTTTCCGCGAATACTTAGTCACCGGCGAATACGACGAGCGAAGGAGTCGCTGCACGTGGAATCGCAAATGAGGCTGCAGCCGGCTGCAAGAAGCGTAACTGATTTTCGTGGTCTATCGAATCGCGAGACTTTGTCGGCGCCACCGTTTTTCGCCGTTTTTCGTTAAACAGCAGCTTGAAAAGTGCTACGTGCCAGGCTGAAGACCTTCAAGCAGCAGAGACGCGCAGCACCACATGCATGTGAAAAAATGCAGACACTAATCTCGCGAAATTGAATCACAGTTTCGAACACGTAAATGAATGAAAAATACGAAACCGAGTTTATCTGAAATTTCAAAATCATTGGCGATTTTCAAACGTTAAAGCTTCATTTTCCACGTGAAAAGAACAACACTATGGACGAGCTGGAAACAAGGTACAAACGACAGGTTTAAGTATCAAAGGCTGTGTACCCCATGAATTACAATCACAAATCACGCGCACTCGCATAAAATGTAGATTAGAGCATTAACATATTTCGCCGTTAACAAGAGTATGTCGCGATCGTGCGACACGCTTTGAGATTACAAGAGTCCGCTTTGTCATGACGAAGCACGTCAAAGTCGCGCAATACCGTCACATTCCTTTTTTTTTAAACACTTTGTAAAACTGGTGGAACGAGAATTCACGGAGGGCAAAATCTGCGCAGGTCCGTATCACGACTTTTACAATGTTAGTGTCACTCCTGTAATACGGCTTACGTAAGATACTGTTACATAATTACCTGCACAATTGCTCGCCAAGCACCGGCAGCACGGTGCGTTACGACTGGACACTGGCTTAATTTCAATGAAGCTTTTGTTAGTCTCACTTGCAACAGAAATGACGCATCGATTATCACATGCTTAATGGCGCCAGGCAAACGCGTAATCGGCCAATGTACGTAACACATGCATTACATTTTCCGGTCTGTCGACTGTGTAACATCGAAATAGAATTTTATTCATTCTTCGTTTCCGGTAAGTCGTGCAATGTAAAACGTATGAGAGGATGCGATATAAAGTGCTGTATTCTCATTGTCACGCTAGTAAAAGAGAAGATTGATGAAACGAGTTAATCCTATATAATCCAAGAGAAGAAGAGAGGAATAAAAAGCAGAAAATGATATTAAAAGTATTAAAAGGAAAATATGCCAGGCCAATATTAATATTATTTCCTTTATAAAATCCTATCTCTCCGTCGAGCGTACATCATAAAAAAGCTTAAGCTGCTTTAAAATTTTATGTTGCACCAGAAATTTTTAACGCCACATATTTTTCCCGCAGTAATACTGTTTATTATATTTACATAACAAATATATCTTTAAATATTGTTCTACCAGTAAAACGAGATAAGCATGTATTAAGCGATGATATAGCAACAAATATTTTCATATAACAAAGTTACTGAGTTTAATATTCCGTTCCGAAAGGATGGGCTTAAGTGAACGTGCGACGTAAGTATCATTATCCATGAAATTACCCATAAACCATCATATCGTGATAATCCGCCGGATATAGATGATACTGTGTGACAGCAAAACAGTTTCAGCGATAACTCAAAGCGCGAGTTAAACGAGTATGCTCAGCGCGGTGTAAACCCCCGGATTTGTGGTATGCTTCCCGTACATATCAGAACACGGGGGTTTCGCCGATCTTTCACCCATGGGAAGTCACGGGGCATCGGGAAAGATTAAGCAAAGCGGTTTATCTCGTGGTACACACACGTGGTACACGTTCGTTCGACGAAACAGAGAAGCGAGACGCGGCGCACAGCAAGACCAGGAACAGGAAACGAGAGAGGGCGAGATAATGTTGGAGGAGGACCAGAGTGATGGGTTAACGTAACAAAGTGCATTAATCTCTCGAGAAGAAATGCGAGGTAGCATTCAACTGCGGAATCATTTAATGCCGAGCGCGACCGATCTGCGTTCCTCGCGTGAGATATTTATACGCGCCGAGGCACAAGCGTACGATGATCTTGCGGGGAGAAGGATCGTCAAGACGAGGATCCATGTCCTCCATTGCTCTCGCAATAATTGTCGAAAGCATCTTCCAGCCGGCCGAAACACACCGTCCATTCTTCCGTGTACGACGACGGCTATTCCGTTGTGGAACAGGAGGCCGTGTTCCCCTGTCCACCGCATTAAATCGATCCCATCTCGAACCCCGTGGAGTCTTCTGCTCGATATTACGATACGTCCGCTGATTTCTTTTCCTCGCCCCTCGCTCGTCGAAACGATTGTAGCGTCCCCGTCCCCTCGGCCAGTCGGGGGACCAACAATTGCGCAAATCGCGGTTGGAAAATTGGTCGGCGTGAGGCGGAGGAGTTGCGATCGATGTTGGGAATTCTGATACGCAGCCTACGCGGAGCAGTGCCTGCCAGATTAATGACCGAGTCGCGATTACGAGCCAGCCCGCCACTCCACGGCTCATATTAGAGTCTACCTCCTTCCTGACGAGGAGATCGAGATTAAAGCTTATTACGCCGTGCGCGCGGAATTGATTCCGCGTGATTCCTTGTTCTGCAGCGTGAGCGGATCGAACCCGCTCTGCGGTTTGCGGTTAAACGCTCGGCTCGCATTTGCATATTCCTCGCGTATCGCATTACGCAAGGAAATATTTCATTAAAGCTCCTGCGATCGATCGATCGATCGAACGAACGATCGTCATGCGACAGCAACCGTCACGTGAGTTACGTAAAAATATGTCGTGTGGAAGAAGACAATCACCGCGTACGATGAGAGAGAACGATACGTGGGACGTATAAGTGGTGCACCGTGTACGTTTCACTTGCGATTACGTTACATCACTTTGAACGAGCGTCACGTATTGGAAATTATGCGGTGACGTCAATTTTCATCTGAAGGGAGCGCCGATGTGTATCCTGTTAAAAGTCAGTAGGTCGATTGGTGGCAATAATTGACGATGATTCGCTCGCGCGTAATCTACCAAAAACTCACGTACGAACAATCAAGCTTCGATAGAACGCACATACAAATTCGCGATTCGCTCATTTAAATCAATATCCAACGCCGACTCATCACTTTTCGCTATCATCTCGCATTTGAATATATATGAATCAAAATTTTCTTCCACGGGATAAAATCACGTAATCCGATATTATAATATAATATAGCGAAAAATCATCATCTGCATGACACGCATTTTTGACCCCATCTCCTTTAATTGATTTGCTTACTGGCGGAAAAGCAATCGCGGAAAAAATTTCCGCCGTACATACATCACTCTGTATCTTATGAAATTATATCACCCTCAGCCCATCCCGTCTGGAAATGGAAAACTCATCTTCGGGACGAGAGATGGTCGTTTCTCCGCGAACTAACACTGATGTAGCATTACTATCTGTTCCTCGATGTAACAGACAAACCTGTATCGACGATCTGTGCCTGACGGCTAACACCGGGCTGCTTCTGACAGTCCTCGTGACGGCAGGTTCCGCGTTTCAGTTCTCTTCTGTCTATTTATACTATAAATGTCGATTGCCTATGGCGTATATAGGCGTAGCAGGCTGTACGGAGAGACTTGGTCCGTTGAAAATAAAGATACATATCGGATAGGAACGTGTCTGTATCGGCTGCCTCTGTCAGTGACACATATTATGCTCCTTCACGCTCCTTCGGATAACGATTGAACGGTAAATCGATCGGCGTAACGTTAATATCGGCAATATAGCGTTGCGGAGTTTTCCTTCGCGACTTCCAATTCGCTCGTAAACTCGATCCCTGCTTGCGATCGACGCGAAAACAAGTGGTTCCCAGGAAAAATCCAAATCTCTCGATTGAGTGGGAGGCGAATGTCGAGATATTCACGCTAAATCACTTGGCGAATGGACGGTCACGTCCCGCTGTGATCGGAAGACGCGATTATCCGTGTTCTTTTGTTCCTCGCGATTACATGCTCTTTTCCGCAGTGGAGAACTTTACGGTCGGCTTCGATTCTCGGTAAACTTTTATGTAGGAGAAATAGGAATATAGCCTGGCTGGCTAATGTAGGAGCATCATTTTATGCGAGGTAAATGATACTACCTGCAACGACGATGCGCAATTATTCCCTTCTGTGTGGGTATGTTTTCCAACGGCCGCGATTGAAGAAGAGATGATCTCCCCGCAAATCGCCTCTCACGGAACTCTCACGTTCCTCTATCCTAAATTCTCATTGAAACCTGCGGAATTAGTATGGAGAAAACGTACTTCATGTATACACGTATTCAATAATAAAAGCGTTTTTATGGTATCTTTGGTGATATCCCTATTATGTATTGATAATGAACCCACTGATCTCTTCCTTTTTCTAAAAGTTCTCAATCATTAATTTGAAAAATGCATCAAAGAAACACAAGCAATGGCCCATTTACACGAGCCTTGACTTGATGTTAATTTTAGCGGCTCGCAACACAAGACCAACTGTCTTGGCGAAACAGAAAACGGTTTCTCGCTAGAGAAGCGCTAAACACTACATGAATGGCGTACCAACAGACCTCGAATATAAATAGGACGGCCAACCTCGCATCACCATGACGAATCGGCCGACGAACTGAATTACTTCAGATCGCCAGCGTGTAGTAGGTACAGTGCGCGTGAATGAAACAAGCAAGCACGCGCACGGCCGGGCTATAGTTGGACGCGCGCAATGTCAAGGGAAATCGACGTGCAAGCGTACGGCATGGTGTTACTCGTACGCGTCGTTTCATCCTGCTAGCCAGCCGGTTGGTCAGTCGGTCGGTCGACTGGCCGATGCACTTCGCTGTAAATGGCGTGTAAAGTGCTCGAACGTGCATGACAATAATGTCACACTCGGGTGGACGAGTATGATTAGATTCTGCTGGTAAACGTGCGAAATCGGTTGTGATATTCGGCCTCATCTCTCACGCCGGAGCGTACATGCCAGTCCGAGCTACCGAGATTGCATTCTAAAGTTATACTTCGTGTAATGCAACTTTGGGCGGATTTATTTGTAACGGAAGACGCGTGCTATGCATATGTACGCGTATGTACGCTATCGATAATGAACTTTTTATCTTCATCTGTTGATAATCGTGACACAATTTGTGTCGAATCTCGCGGTAAAAGATACGTATCATGTACTTCAACCAATACCGTTCTCCAAATAGGGGACCATCTTTCATCCCTCCGTGTGTCGCGGAATATGTCTGCTGTGCAAATTCGAATCACCGTGTTGCCGCTTTCGTAATTGTTCAAGTCTACAAGTGACAAAGGAGGTGGCGCATACACGTACATACAGTCGAGCAGTTATTCGATTAGCGTAGCTTGCGCATATCTGAACACTTCAAGTACCGTTTGTTGAAACATAAAGTTACTAGCGCGTTGGGGAGAGTTCGTTTCAAAAGCAGGTTCGCAACTCTTGCGGCCCGACCAGGCCAAAGTTCATTGCCATCTCCTCCTCTCCTTTTCTCAAGCCGCGGTGTCTTCCTCTCGCCGCCGGTCGATCGACGGTGATCGATCGGTTGCACGATTAAGGCCAAGTGATTACCCCGATCCTTGTGGCTCTAGGTGGCTAAGTGATGGCAGCAGGCGGTTGCATAATTAATGAGCGACTAGAGAAATATTCGAATGACACCGATTATACTAGCGCCGTCAAGGCGCCGCACGTTGCGATCACAGATCAAGATCGCGGAAGTCGCGGGAATGTTTGTGTATCACGATTTAATCGGATCAATCAACATTTAATTTAATTTAATCGGTTATCAAATGCCAATGAGCCTTCTCTAAACAGCCAGTGAGGAGAAACGGAATTGCCGAGCAAACAGAATAATTCTGATAATGAAAGAAAATAATCAACCGGTCTTATTGAGGCAATTAATTAACTGTGAATTCCCGTTGCTTGCCGTTCTGTCTTCTGCGAACGTTTGAAAGAATGAAAGCGATGAAAGAATCATTACACGGTGTGATTTAACCTTTAGCTGTTTCTGTCATAACTCCGCGCGCTTTAATTGCCATTTCTATAATGCGGGACGATCGTGTATATCTGAATTATCGCGTCAGGCATTTGCCTCTCCGCGCTCTCGCGTAAAACAAATCCGATTGCCACGTCAACACTATTCATTTCGATTGCAGTCTCATAGCCTGACGCGATCGATTATCACGTGCGGGACTCGCAATATTAATTATCGTGACCATTATAATTCTGTGATTAATCATGCCCAATTGCGCGACATCATTAATTTCGCACATACCACGTGCAATCGTCGCGCCGCATTGTATCGCCAAAATCTCGCCCCCTGTCTCCCACACTCACTCTTTCTCTTGCTTCCTCTCTGTTTTTCTTTCTCCCGTGGAAAAAAATGTATGCCCAGGCGAAACTCGGTCTTCCCGAAACGTCCACTGAGTCACATTAACCCTCATAGAGCTCGTTAACCCACGTGGCACGCTCGTGCGACAAAGGGACGCGGCACAGGAAGCCGCGCACAGAATCCGTCGTGTAATAAGGTTTTATGATTTCACAGCGGCGAGAGAACGGTGGAGCCCCGTTGCTGCTGCACTCGTGGGAAGAGCCCGGAAGACGAATGCAGCAACGATGATGGCGAACAAGCGAGCGAATGAGCGAGCAAGCCTAATATCATCATGTACGTTAACGTTTTGTCTCTCCGCGTGGGTCTGCGTATCTGTACATACGACAAGCGCGCGATTTTACAGCAGTTTCATCTAGGCAATTAAAATTCTCCCCAAATGAGCTGTTCGCGCGCGAGCACGTCAGTGTCGCGCGCTTGATAATAGATAAATCAATGGAGCGAGTGCATTTTTTCGCTCCGCCGAGCGTGACGGCCTGATCCCGGACGGTTGAAGAGCGAAGCGAGTAACGCAGAATCACAAAGAGATCGCGTAGTAATTTTACAAATTTTCAACTCTCGCACATGATCATATAATGAGATAGGAAAGCGGTAACTTTTTCGGAGCTTTATGAAGTGACAGTAATTATTACATTTTATGTACCAATCTTTAAAATATTTAATTTTATGACACGAATCTATAAGGAAAATGTGCTGTTGGATTCTCTCTCTCTCTCTCTTTCTCCGTTTTTCTTCTATAAATTGCTGCCTCGAATAAGGTATTATCGTTATTTATGATTACGTCGGTATGATTTCCGCGTTCGTGAACTCGCGAGGATCGTAAAAGGAGCCGCGAAAATAAAAACATATACGCGGTCATCGATATTCTAATGCATTTTGCACATAGCCCCGTGAAGCATCCCGGCATCGATGCGCGATTGCGGAGTTCCGGGATTTCTATTTCAATTCCTACCCTTTCGTACGGAGATATCGCTGGAATGCCGTATTAAGTCTAGCCCTCGTAACGCTGCGCGGCGAACGCGAAGGTACGATATCGTCAGAATTACGGGCAACAGCCGTGGCGGTGTGTACACCGCCATAGGTACGGTATATGTACTGTCCATACGAGCATTCACATACCTACATCCGGCGTAAGCCACATTACAAGGAACTGAAGAGCAAGCCGACCCCGTGCCATTCCACGCAAGCGTGCAAAGAGCCTTTGTTCGCGGCGCATTTGCTCGAACGCGATATTAAAGGACGCTTTAGAAAACGTAACAATCGTAAACGCATCATTCACCTATTCGAGATAACAAGCGTGACGCGTCTAATCTCGCGGACAATCATCAATGAGAAGAGTGAGAGGGCGAAATCGCTTAATGACGATCATCTTTCGTTCCGCGAATGAGACTTTCACGCTCCACGGTGACGTTCGAATCGATAATCGCGGCGACACGGAACATTTTACGACCACTGTCCGCCACTTTTGACCTTCCGACACGTACTGATCGGGGCGACGTTCCTCTCGCGGGATTATCGCACCGTGGCTCGCATTGTTAAACTCTCGCATGTTAGGCGGAGGGCAGCGAGATGAGAGGAGGAGGTAGAAGGAGCCTCGTCGGCACAATGGTGACACGAGAGGGCTAAGGTGACATATGGGGCAACTGATCCGTGACGAGATAGAATTACAATCTCAAGGGTAAGCCCAAGGTTCATGCCTAGTTAAAGCGGCACCGCTCGTGTTCGCCCAAGAGCTCGCGCATTACATGCGACTTGATTAAGCGCGGAGTCTCCCCGTCGAAGGGCCTGTGTAGCGAAGGCCGTGCCATATCACACGTCAGGCTGGCATAATCACGCGGTTTGATTTAGACGCGCGAGCCGAGAGACGTCGGTCGTAAATATCGACGGAACAATGGTCGTTTTCTGGTTGCATTCTGATCGCGCGTCTAGTGCGAAAAGTTGCGATCCGAGAAAGGGAGAGAGAAGAGAAAAAGAAAATGCCTCTGATCTCGCAGGTAAAAAATAAAATTAGAAATATGATCATACACACATTAATTAAATGCGCATTAGGATTACTTTACATTTGGAAAAGATCAAGTGACGACACAAGCATTATTTTATTAGAAATGATTTTGTTGGTGTACGAATATATACAATCATTGCAGTTACACATTACCCAACTAAATGCGTTGGTAATAAATTCTTCGCGTGTGTATTGACGCGGAGGTGGCGGGGAGGTGCGTGCATTTGCATATTATCTGCCAGAATGCCGCTTCCTGATTTAACATGTAATTTTGAATTCTACCCGTGAGTCGCTTCCTGCTACAACGACAATGAATAATTTGTGTTTGAACAAAGTTGTCGGCGCGATAGCGGGTCGCAATGTAAATGTGTGGACTACTGTGTAATTGCGACGCGAAACGCTGGCAACGCGTCGCACGTTACGTTACGTGTCTTTTTGCGAAAACCGCCAACGCCAACCAACAATGAAACAATCAGTTCCATTAGCCAAAATCCCCAGAAGGCCGGATAACATTGTACTTTTCTTAGATAGTCGAGAATACGTGAAGGAGAACAACAGCGACATAGCCAGACAATTTACCAGTCAACTTAGCCAGCAGATCAGCAACGAAACAACCGATTTCGTAGACCGTCAGAAAGCCGTGCTAAATGTACTCTTCTCAAGTAGTTGAGAATATGTGAAGGAAATCAAATGCGACGTAGCTGGCCAGCATAGCCAGCGAACAGTCTAAACCGAGTAAACACGGTTGTCGAGAACATGAACCCACGAAGGGGAAGGTCAGAGAACCCCCGGAGATCCGTTCACATCGGTCTCTATTATATTGGTGGTCCTCCACTTGCCTCCGCCCTACCCCAAGTCTCAAACGTGCATGCACACGTTACATGGGGGTTGAGCACGAAGAAGGATAACAGAATGCCACATCCACTGACACCACATACCTAATACACGACGCGGGTCACGCCGCGTGTCATACCTAGCTATCTGCCTACCTACCCACCTACCTACCTACCTACCAACCTACCTACCTACCTACCTACCTATCTACCTAGCGAGCAGATACCAAGAGGAAAGCCGAATGTATAAAGGTTGCTACGGAGGCTGCGCGGTCCAGAGAGAAAGAAAGAGAGAGAGAGAGAGAGAGAGCGCACACGTTCCACCTGCTCGCATAAACCACAGGGATATCCACTTTGCTTGGGTGCATGGCTAGATACGTTCGCATAATGGGAGCGTATACGTGTGTGCAGCGAGTCCGAACTCTGGGGTACCTGACGCCGTGCTGAACGGATCGCATGCCGGCCACGTAATGGCGATTTACGTTTCCCCTTTAAGTCGGGGTCGCTTCGAAAGCGATCGCACCCGCCGATGCATCTCGAGCGAACTATCTTGCGGCAGCAACAGCAGCAATAGCGGCACCATCGTTACGTCGTTGCATATCGGACGAACCGCCATAACCAAAGCGTAACGAGACAATGCAAGACATTGATGATTCGCCATAGTTTTATCCCGTTTTTGCGAATAGGCTAGATCGTCACGAAGAAAAGAGAAAGATGCAGCTGATCCTCTTGAAAATTTACATCTGCGAGTCGAAGTTGCAAGAACTAACAGCAAAGAGACAACGAAAGCTCACGCTCTTGGAAACTGAATACAAGCGATGTACACGTACAGATAAATAGTTCCGATCATGCCGCGTGTAAATTTTGAATAACACGACGCATTACCGGCAAACAAGCAACTATCAATCTGCCCGTCTATTCGGTCGCTGCGGGGACCCCGTCCATATACGGATACACAGTTTGTAGTAAACCGATGTATGTACGCGGGGGCCACCGAGCATTGTTACTGCCGACCGATCGACGCCACCGGGGGCGGTGGCGGCGTCGTTTCCATGGGAATTCGCTGGAAATTCGACCGTTGTGTGCAAATTTACGCGACCTTCCTCCCCGTTTAATTAACACCGCTATCAAAGCGCGACGATTCTGTATCTTTCACACGGTCAAACATACGCGGAAAGCAGAAACTGTAGGTTACGTAATTGGTGCGATAATTGGTTGTCGTTTTATACGTCCTCAGGATTATCCATGTTTCGCGAGAGTAATGAGAATACCCTAACAAAGACGTCGAGATCCATGGTGTTAATATTATAGAAGCTACGTTTGCTCGCTCACCCGCCAATATGTAATACAATTAATTTCCACATTATAGTCTAAAAACCGAGAAGTTCATTAAACGAAAAACTACACGTCTATTAGGTAGAGCGAAAATATCGCATTATAATTTAAATAATATATTTTTACATAATTTAACATTCCCTTTGTCGTCGCTTATAAAGATGCAAAACATGATTCATAAAACGCTGACTGAAATTATTTTCTATCTCGCAAGAGTCATGAAAACACGTAATACCATTTATTTCACTATTCGACGGATATATTAATGCAATAACAGGAATATGCCATAACTGTACGAATTTCGTGTGTGAGAATTTCACCGAGTTTTTTATTGCCTTTCATATTGTCCGAATAATCTCGTTGCGACTAGCGAGATACGCAAGTAACGAAATTGGCGTCATCGAGTATCAAAGGCAATAGAATTTCCCATCATCGAGCCTGCACCAATACACCATAATTAGATCGGAGATCGCGTGATTAATTACCGTAAGTCGAGATGTTTGCACCTGCGGTGACTCAATAATTCCTTGGATCGATAAACACAGAATTGCTGGTAACCCAATCAACCAACCCTAGCAGCACTTGATGATTACACGCTGAAAGGATCTGGCCAGGCTGTTGTGATCGCAGATTCATTTTTGTTCATGCTTATTCATCACAAGCGAATTACCATGGGAATTGCATCTCGGAATAACCGAAAGATATACGTGTTTATTTCTATTAATTTATTTCTATTTATTCCATTAGGTAAACAGAATACTCGTACTGCAATTCCCATGTAACATTTACGAAAAAATCGGTCGTCACCTTCTTTCGCTTTTGTACGGTTTCAAGATAAATATTTCAAGAGACTGTTACGGTACATTCTTCCTTTGAGCTCTGGCGAAGTAGTGCATGCAGCTTTCGCAATTTGAGATAGCTCGAGCTTTCTTGAATTTCTGTGGAAATGAAACAAGCAGCTCGCAAGAATGAGAGTCTGTCTGTTATGGCGCGAGCTTTGCGTGACAATACATTCTCCCTGGCAAGAGAAGCTTGATAGACAAAGACAGTTGACTGGAAATTACTCCGTTCCTTTTTCATGTTTGCCACAGCTGAACATTCACCGTGCATTTCTTTTCTTCTCGCATGTTTTATGCCATAATTTTCAAGCACTATCAAAAGAGAAGTCTTTCCATGTGGTGAAAGAAAGATTTTTTATTAAAAGTTTTAACTTTTATATAAAAAAAATTCATTTCAAGTATTTCACATCAAGTTATACGCTGATCAGCGCTAAGGAGACTTACAACGAGAATAAAGCAAGTAATCAGTTTGTTTATGGAAATTAATTTGAGCCGCAGAGAATCACGCATTAATAACGGGACTAAAAGCCATATAAAGACGAAATTGGAGTACACGGGAGAGACGTGGAGAGGAAGGAAAGAAAGCGACGAGGCAGCTGTTATACGCGGTTCCATTGTGAGCCCGTCCGGTGCTCTGCAATTATTTACCGGCACGTAGGGACGACGGGTGAGAAACATCACGCGAGAACAGAAACGCCCGACGACTTATGGCGCTTCGGGACACGAGACAGTCACTGATCGTGCCTCGCGCAGAATACGCGCCGCTTTTGCAATGCAAATTCTACGTCTAGCGCGTAATACGCCTCATTCGTCACAAGTAGCAAACGCGGCGCCGTTCGCCGCAGCGTTACTAAATCTCCGCCACGTAAGCGAGGTAGCGTCCCTCTCTCACAGATAAGGAATTAGCAACGGCGAAGCGTCAGCATGAAAATTTTCCGGCCGCAGTATACGAATATACAGCGATTTCACACGCACGCCGAGTGTATCGATAAGAGGACAATAATAATTTGAATTGGTGAAAATACTGTTATAATACGCGAAATTGGTACGATCTCCCGGTATCGCGCGTGAAATTGGCATTACGCAGGAAAATACGTGCTAAAATCCAGGCTTGTCTCATGTATAATGTATGTGTTTAAATGTGGGTCACAACTCCGCGATTGCCGGTAATATTCTGCTCGTTTAGCAGGGAATTATTAATAGCATATTATATATCACCGAATATAGAATAGAGAATCGGGCGAGCGAGCGCGTGGCTGATTAAGTAAATGAGGGCCGCGGACAAAAACTTTCGGTTGAGAGAACGAGTAATGGAGAATGCTGTTGAATTAACGATTTGCTGTTACACGCAAATCTCTTATTGCATAAACATAATTCGTAATATTATACGCGTGGATTACTCTTCTTGCTCATGAGAAAATTGAGGACGCATTAGCGTAGCGCGATAAAATCTGATATAAATTGACGTAATCGCATAACCGATCTACGCGGGCCAAAGTGAATCTTTACGCTTAGTGTTTTCCGTCGTTAAGGGAGAGTACCACGGGAAACGACGCTGGCGATTACTATCTGCGTTTCCTGCTCTCAGGAAACGAGCGAGAGTGCGCGACGGCGCTTTTACAAGAAGCGATCCCGTTGTCTCCCTCTTCCGTTTTCTTATCCGAGAGACGGAGAGCACGTATACGTAAGCCTTAATGAAGCCGTAGTACTTGAAGCAGACATTAAATCGGCGTCTGGCCAGCCAACAATTCTTCCCTGACGTGCTGCGAGGGCTTTTTCTGAACGTACGCCAGACCGACTCGCAACGCGAGTGCACCATACCAAGCCTCTTGGCTCGAGACGCGGAGTCTTTCTTTTAATGCCATGCGACGCTATCTTTTGCGATTTCACGTTAATCATAACTTGGTTTCTCCGGCTCGTACCGATATTTCGCCTAAAAGCTTAAAGATGCATTTTGCACAAAGATATATCAGCGAGTATACACATTCGAATAGATATGCAGCAATAATTTCAAGCAGCACGTGTGCCCCGCCACGAACATTCCCGCAAATAATCGCCTTGCGATAAACCGTTGCCGCGGATTCGCGATCGCGATTTGTCGTTCCATATCTCTCGGTTTGGCGCGCCCAGAGAAACTGCCGGAGAAACTACCCACGCGTAATTTCTTGATGAAGTGGTCGTTTGCGGGGCGACTTTAGACCATGAAATCATATTTGCGGAGACTTCGACGAAGTGCCTACAAGAGCCTCTCGACTGTGTACCTAGAGGGCTATAGAGAGCAAATGGCCACGCTCGGACTTGGTCATTACGTGTGAAAGCAAGTCCGTCCGTGCGGCAAGTGAGACTCGACGAGTTACGAGCCGAGAGTTAAAGCAAAGTGACAACTTCGCCCGACGACGATCTCTGACGATCGAGAGATGTGCCGAATCGCAATCTCGGCTCAAGACCGTTTCACTCGCGTTTGACTTAGGCAATATCAAACTGCGAGAAAGGTATTTCGCGTTTGGAAGTTCGCAGATGCGGAAATCGAGCGTAACGATTAGATCATCGGTGATAAAACAAAGACGCGAATCATCCGACATGTAAATAAGGATACTCGCGTAGTTTGTGCAATCGTTATATCATCCAAAGTTGCGCCGCTAACTACTGTTTGCGAGCGTGATGAAAGTTGCAGTAACGGAACGTGAAATGAAGCTAATTCGATGCAGTTCTGCGAATGTTAGGCCAGACAAATGTTCAAATAACCAGTCACGAGGGGGAAAGATTGTACACGTTCACGGGACAGAGGAACCGGTGAGCTATGCGGGCTACGTAGAGAGAGATATTCTGTTACAATAGGGTTGCTTCCTGGGTTGGTTCGCCAAATTGGCACACCATGTTGCGGTCGCACGTTAATATTAATTACCATTCAACCAGCACGCATTTCCCCTTGTAAATACGCCAGTAAATGTACCACAAATATCTGAATTTCCCATGACAAGTGTATAGATTAAAGTGACAGCAATGTACCGCAATATCTGTCCAATATGACGTTTGATTTACAAACTTCAAAACGATTGCGCTCAATGATTTCATGGAACGTAGCCGCTCTTTCAATTGCATTTAATTGGTTTCCGTGATACATTTCATTTTAAGTAAAAATACTGTTGGGCGATGAACTCATTTTTGTTGAAAATTGGAAATTATCGAAAATAATAACGTGAAATTTCACGTGAATAATATATAATGAAGTGAATAAAAATATACGTGAATAATGTTACTATTTCACTCGTCATGCTTGCAGGGCAAGACATGTCTCATGAACAAATTATTCCACCAAAATTTTAGACGCACGAGGATTGTGTATCGCGTCAAAAGTGGAATATCGGTAAAAAAATTGCCGGAACGGGGCAGCCGCGCGGAGAGAGAAAGAGATTACACTCATCTTGGCGGATTCGCGTGTAATCACGGGAGAAAATTTCGGCCATACGTTACGTCGTCCAGAAATTACGGAGGTCCCACTCCAGGCGACGTGTCCAAAAGTTGGTAATAAGCAGACTAAAAGTACACTGGGTGTAGTGCGCGGTACATGTATAAGCCTGAAGGCTCCGAAAATTGGGGGACCCGCATAATCTCCCCTTAACACGGAATTGAGATTAGTGTATTCACGGTAACTCGACGGTGTATCCGCCTGCAGCATCGAGCGCTCTGGCCAGGACGAATTCGCAGCACATCGCCGTCCAGGCAATTTGCCGCGAAACGAGATAACTTTGTTCCTTCGAGACGGCAGTTATGTCGCTTCTTTCGTCGCGTCGACTAGACGCGGGTAGCCGGCTGTAAGAGCGGCTTAACACCGGATATTCGGATCAGATTCGCGAGATTCGGTCGAGGGACCGAACCACCCTACCTCATAATCGCGGATAATCCAAATCCACCCCGAATCGACCGCCGGAGTTTCGCGTTGCGTCCACGTGACATCTTCGCTAACGTGACGAGGTGACGATCGCTCGTTCGCGCAATACAAGTACGTGCCGCGAAAACGTGCGCCGATGCAATGTGACCGTGCGATGTAGGTCAACGAGCGTGCCGATAATAATGTAGCAGTTATTGGCTACGCTATTTCCATTTTAATATCGGCCGGATTATAATATTAGTTAGCCGCCGAGCTAATTATGGCTAATTATGGGATAATCACCGGAATTACGACTCTCGCATCGACGTGTACCGTTACGCGAAACTATACCGAGTACACGCGCAGGAAGGGGACCGTGCTTCCTGCCGAAATAATTAGCGTCGTTTCTTCGAATTTCTTACGCGCGAACCGCGTGGCTCTGTTTCCTCGCAGGAAGTTGTAATATCAGCGGCACGAGTAACGTCTCGGCTGTAAAGCCGCGCAAACTGGCGAACCCGATAATCCGGGATTCGAAGCACCGTGTCAATTCGATTCGTGACATCGATGAATAAATTGAGGATACCCTCGAGGCGCACTCGCGCATTTCCGCGGAACTGTTTGCGAAGCCTGGCTGAGAGAGTTACAGCGGGATTGCCCACGGCGTGTAAGAAACACGAGAGCGCGCATAAAGTTTATTACAAGTTTATCATGGGATCTTGAACCCGCAGTTTTCCCTCCTCCGCCCACGAAGGTGGAGGCGCGAGGCACGTTCGACCTGAAAATAAAACTCACGAGTCAGCGAATCGAGGTCGCACCACGAACGCTGACCTTGTCGGCATGAAACAAAGCGAGATTAAAATCTCAAAAATTCGAACTGCGGCCCACGCATGGCGTCGGCATGCAAAATATTCGTATGCACGCGGTGGTCCCGGAGGAGGCAACGAGATCTTGATATAAATAGACCTATCGCAGAAATCCTGAAACCACAATTGCGAATTCCATCATCACTTCCCTTTCTTATTGTGACATTAAATTTGAAATCCTTAAGTTTTCTCGAATTTAGAGTAGATCGGCAACTGCGAGTAGCGGTGGCATATTACGCATTTTTATTTTTAACGCGTGTGGCCGATAAAACTCTTGTATAAAGACCAAAACTGTAAACCAGCGGCTTGAAGAATGCCGACGGTGTAATCGTGATCCTCGCTATCGATACGGCGCCTACGGCCTTATCAGTCGCCGTCATAAATATAGAGAACATCTCCAGTAACGGGCCCCAAGACCAAGCCAATAGATACGGACGACTCGATACTGGCGGCCACGATAAGATAACCCTTCGTAGAAATGCTCGTCGCGTCTGGCAAATGAACCACGCGCGTGGTAATGTAATACCTAGGGCGAAGATGGCGACGAGCCGTGGGACGGGTAGCAAGACCCCTAAACGATGATGAATGTCTTGTTAGTTGCACGAGCAAGCGGCGTTCCTCGGCTTTGCGCGCATGAGCATTTATCAATTACGCGCCATTCTTATCGATGTACTTGGCCCGCGTTCGAGAGATATATAAATTATGATACGCGAACGAGAGTTCGAAACGATCGAGGCACGGGCGAGCTATTAGCGTCAAAATGATCCAACTGCGTTTCCCGATTTAGTTGCTGAATTTTATGGCACACGACATAATTAAGTCGGTGGTACTCCGTCGGAAGCTCAGCAAACAGCTCAGCACAGTCGGATGTAAGAGTACGTGGAAATCGATTGGAGCTCTCTCGTCGGGGAATCGTGAACAGGCGGCGTCTAATCGTGAAATTCTGGCATGTCGAAGGTAATTAATTAACCACGTTTCCGGCGTTTCCTTCGCTGGCATGCGGCCAAAACTGTCGGAGATCGTGCGGATTGTGTCGGATATCCGTGAGAAATTGGCCAAGACCGTCCTTCTTCGAGGAAATGAGCTAAATCTCGTGTCGTAAAGTACGTGCTTTAAAGATTATCCTCATCCTTTGGATCGTATTTATAGCAATCGACTTCGAAAAAGAAATTACAATGAACTGAACAATTAATCAACTTGATGTTAACTTGATGTCATTAGTAGAGAGGGGTTTGTCGCACTTTGGGGTGGTACCAGCGCTGTCATGCATCAGAGAGAGCCCTGCACAATGAAACGTCGATTTCGTTCTAGCACGAAAACACCGACATTAACTTTCCAGACACAGATACTCTGGTATGGAGGCTGTGGGATCCGTATCTTCGTTGTTCGCTGGGTGAGCAGGAAACGCATCTGTCGCCTTCCGTAAATGGCGGCTAGTCGCAGCGAGGGCGTCAGACGGTGGCATGCGCGGAACATTATAATAAACTTGACGAGAGAAAGAGAGAGAAAGAGAATGGTGCACCGGGAGGACGGGGGCTCATTGAACAAAACGCTTTTGTCATTTCGCGCAACAAAGCCGGACGCACGATGTGGCGAAATAGGCTCGCTCACGGGACAGGGAACGAGGGTTTGTGGGCACGAGCGGCTTGGTATAACCGCGAAGTGTATAAAGCGGAAACCGTACACCATCTACCGTACATCGGAATCATGTTGCCGGGGTTGGTCACCATTAACCGTCCGCTGCAGTCTACCGTTTTTCCTAACGCATCCAATAGCGAATTTCGTTTTCTTTGGAATGTGATTTTGCGAGTGACACGAGTACAGTGGACACATATAAAAACGAAGCTGATGCGTTGGGAAGGGAGAAAGAAAAAATAGCTCGACGACGACGCATCGTAATTCCGTTTTGGTGTGCGTATCGAGATCCGAGAAGTAAGAGCGCGGCGCCCTATCGTTAGGGAGCGCCTTTACTGCTCTGCTCCCCGGCTTGGAACCGCGCGAGATGACTCATTCGATGAGGGGGTTCACGCACCCCTACGGGACAGCCGCAGTCGCTCCGACGAGGGTGGTTTGGTAATAAACGAGAGCTCCGCGAGGCCCGACGCACCGATGCACGGAACGGCGATAAAAGAGTACCCTGGAAAAGTCCCCCGCTCACAAAGTCGGATCGTAATTCCGCACCGTTCTTCTCCTGCATCTCGAGGGACGCGGGCGTAATCCTCGTAACAGCTCGCGACAATGACGAACGACGCGAGAAAAACGTGCTCCACTGCCGTAAGCTGTTTTACTGCGCTCGCTCGCATCCAATGATCGTTGCACGCACTTGCAAGTGCGCGCGAGAGATACGAATCTCGCGTCTATAAAACGGTAAGCGTGAATCGATCGGGAACAGCCGAGTTGTTTCAAGGAACAGCGACATTTTCGCGCTGCGGCGTGTTATCTGGCCGAGCAAATCATGTCGTGGAATATGATGTATTTGAACGCAATCACAAGGATCTGGCACACACGCGTGCACTACCAGGAAACGTTTAAGGCGCGGAATTCTTCAACGGGGTTTTGCAATTTCTGCCAAAAGCGCACCGAGATAACGGGCACCACTCGCGAGAATCTGCCGTTTTCGCGACAGAGATAAAATTTTTGCGAGTCCGCCGATCCCATTATCTCGACCGAAACGTTTCGTTCGTCTGGTAATCGACTTACCGGCGCGCCTAACCAATCGCAATCGCGTCCAGACCTCGGGGAAAATTCGAAGGGTGGCATACAAAGAGGGGCGATACAGACAACGGGGAATGCGGAATAATCGAACTTCCGCACGCGTGAGCCCTCCGCCCAACGCTTACGATCGCGCGTCCCAGCGCGTACCGCGTCAGTAACAGTAATACGCGCCCTTATCCGAGGGGTGGCGACCGGTCCCGTCGTTCAGAGTCATTTACGTATAGATTATCGAATAATACGTTCACCTGACGTATGACTAACGACGGTATCGATAACTCTAATAATAAAAACGCCGTTTTTCCGGTTGTTCGTAAGGAATGAATTAAACGGGGAAGAAAAAAAGAAAAATGTTAAAAATTTGATCTCGATAAGACTCACGAATACATGCTCGAAAGTCATACTCGGTTCTTTCTTTGAAGGAAGTTGATTTAGGAATTTATGCCGCAACGAAACTCCGCTTTCGTGTTTTCGCACGCGAAAGTGCACTTGTGCAAGTGCATGCGCACGCGACCGATCCGGAACGTAAGAAGCCACACGGTAAACTACAAATAAACTTTATGCGCGGCCTGAGATTAACTCTGGAATAAAAAGTGCCGACGACCCTCTCACCCTCTCACGGGAGGACGGAACTTCTCCCATCAGTCTCGTGATCACGTAATAACTTAAACGCGGCCCGGCGGGAAAGTTTACTTTCCCGCAACGGCCCGAAGTCGCCGGGCGGCGTCGAAAAGTGTAGTAGCTCGCAACGATCGTTTCCCCGCCGCAGGACCGTAGGACCTATATCCCAAATGTTTCCCTATGTTCTTACGAAACTGAATGTGAAACTGACCGCAAGTAACATCCGCTCTCTCTTACGCGGAAGTTACGTGAATACGTAAATAGGATCGCAGGACATAAGGGACTCCCGCCTATCTCTTCCGTCTTTTTATCCATTTTCAATGCTGTGATCAAGTTGCATTAATAATGCACGACTTGTATCTCGTCTCAGCTCCCGCGACGCGACGTGCTGGGAAACCACGTGAAATTGAAGACGCAGCGAACGTGGTTTCGCGCGCAAATTAGCATAATACGCCACGAATGACACTTGCAACGTATGTATCAGGCGTGGTGCACGCGAAGGCTCGTTCTATGCATACCACCTACCGTCTCATCCCGACTTCCTGGATGGCGCAATTAATAAATTCGCTACGTTACTTAACGCGTACCATCATACCCAGCCGGATTAAAAATACGCCCTGCCTACCTGCCTACCTACCTACGTTCCGAGTGTGTCGTTACAGGCGGCGGTGGTACCGCGGGTATGCAGCGCGTTTACGTAAGACAACGGCAGCAGCGTAAAAACGACCGAAGGGACCGCAGGATTAGCGGACGACTCTTTCTTTCTTTCTTTCTTTCTCTTTCTCTCTCTCTTCTTCTGACGATCTCTCTCCAGGCGTTGTACCGCGTCGAGAACCAAATTAGCGAGGGGGCTTATTACCGCGACTGCAGCTGTGCAACCGCCGTAATCCGCCGCCGGTGCTCTTCTACCGGGTGTGCGTAGCCGTGTAACCGAGGCTCTTCGCGGTACGTTATTGTCTCTAATTTAAACCGGTGATTTCCTGTCACTCCGGGTCGTGGCTAAGGCTCTGCGATACTACGTACATGTACCCGCTCTCTTTTCTCTCTCTCTATCTCTCTTTCTCTGTACGAGCGAGTACCCATTCGCTCGCTCGCTCTCGTTCATTCATTCGCCACGGGCTGGCTGCAGAACAGGATTACGTGGGCTAGATCAGTACGACGCAAAGTAGTGGTTCGCGAACCGGTAAAGTTTCTCAATTAATTTAAGAAATTAAGTATCAGAATAGCCAAGTACATGCAAAATGCCCATTAATTTGCGATTTCTAATTTATGAATTTGATAAAACCTGGTACTTATAATTTTGTGACACGTTCAGTTTAAGATCTTTAGAAAAAGGTATGTCTTTTCGTCAGTTTTATATTAAAATACATTAAACGTGATTAGATGCAACTGTATCAAAAGTATCATCAGTCAGATTTTATACCTCACTTTTGTTGCGACATGAAAAATTCCATAAGTTTCTTCTATAGGTTCTCTAATTTTCCAAAACTATGGAAAATCAACTGTCGATTAGACATATAGAATAGTTTGAGGAACACTGCCCATTGCTTCGGTATGCATGCGGAATAAGCGTGGGTTTCTTTGGCGTTGGCCACCGGCGACGTCACTGACGTTATGGGGCGCATAAGCGGAGGAAGCGATCGCGCCAAGTCCGAGAAGAGTAAAGACGAGAAGCTTTGTGTGCGTCCGGTAATCCTGTCTCGGAACATACATGCTTTTTATAAAAATACACTCTCCCAAGCGGAACCTGTAATGTTAAGAGTATCCAAGCGAGAAGACGCGTACGAGATGCCAACAGTCGAGTGTGGTAGTCACAGATAAGAATATTTCTCCCGACGTGAAGACATTTATATCTTAACGGAATGTGGAGAGATTTTGATTACATCATATTTTTGCATTAACGACATCGTGCCTTCATTTCTTTTTCTCTCAATGCAATATTCGCAATATTGTTAAACATGTTACTCAACATCCTGAAAGTCTTATCTCATTGGCACACACGATGAACACGGGCCGAAATGTTATTGTGAAACGTAGCCGGTATTCCGGCGGTATTCCGTGCGAGGAACGATCGGTCGGTGCCACGCGAGAAAAGCAACGTTCCTCTTTATGACGTACAAGCGATCTCTCGCGAGAGCCAGTAGTGTAACGCGTACACCAACGCGAAACCGGTCGAGCTATTATTTTTTTATGACGTAATTATCGAAGCTTGCTCTGCGCGGAATTGGCCCGGGCATAGACCACTCTCTCTTTCTCCTCCGCTCCTTCGCGCTGGCCCTACCGCCCATCTCGCTCGTTCTGTCCGTAGTCGAGCATGAAGGTCCAATCTTTGATGTTCTGATTTTGTTATAGACTACACGAGAGAGAAAGAGAGAGAAAGCTTTAGTTCCATATAATTTCCACGTTATTAATCCGCTCAGGGTCGTGCCGCATTCCCGTTTGCACCCGAGCCGCCGCACATCCCGGTCGAGGACTTCTACTCGGCCCGGATCAGCGAGATCACTTTGCCTGGCTCGGGTTACTCTCCGGGCGATGTATATACATACAAGGTGCATCTCGCCGGAGATATCTCCCGAGAAAATACTCTTTACAATGCGCGCGATAAAATCACCGATGTATACATATAATAATAAGACGATCAAAATCCGATCGGTCTCGTTATGGAAACTGCGCGGCACCGAGCACGAAAAACATCATTACTCCTAAACACAAGGTACGGCCGCATAAATTGTGAGCTTAACGATACGCGGCATCGAGAAAAAGCATCGTCTCTAACGGATCTCGAGCGCTGTTAAAATGCGTCCCGTTAACGTCGTGCCATTTATTCGCATTTCATCATGACATTTCCGAGAAATAAAATCCTCTCGAAAATGGGATCTACAGATCGTTTTACGCTCCTTCAATGATTTCTCCAAAACGCATCTTGTTCGGCATTTAGCGTTATCTTACCGTGACACGGAATTACACGGTGAAACTGCTTTGAAGAACGGGGCTTTTAACGCGGGAGCGTACGTATAAACGACGATATGACGCCGGCGCCGTTTCGAGGAGCGTGTTAAAAATACATATCCTCCTCTGCAGCCGGCAGAGTATCGCGACTCCTTAGGTTTTTCGTTGATTTATTCACTTCTCTATATTTAGACAAGTCCCTGCCGCTTCTACGCGCGGAATAATCTATGTCTTACGAATTATTCATACTCAGACCAGATTTGTTACTCTTCCTTTCAATTTCGCAGTGTAACACGTTTAAAAATCTAATGGAATAAGAGAGGAATATAAATTCATCCTTATTGTGTGATGGCGAACGAAGGAAAAACGCGCGAGAAATAAGTTTGCTAAAATGTTTCTCGCTGGTTGTTATTATTTTTCCACCCGACGCAACACGATTAGTTTATGCTATGCAGTTGGCAAAACAGCGTCAATTGCAGTGCGACATCTTATAAAAATCCACTTTTTCACCTGACGACAGTGCTTTCGCGCGCTTCGAGGTGCATCGACCGACCGACCGAGATCGGTGACACCACCGAATGTCGGAAGGCAAATATAATTTTAATGGAATCGCACGTCGAATCATCCGCGGTGCCCCGCACCCGTCATACAAATTTCGTCTCTCAGGCTGTTCACGTTCCGAGTCCCCACATATTGTTCCATCGTAATCTCCTCAGCGCGCTGTCACAAAAGGCTGCTAAATCCGCTTAACACGCGAACGCGATCAGGATCAGGCGACAATTTGTCGCGTTGCTGACCGAGCCGTGGCAGTTTTGCGACGCGAAAAACTCATTAACCGTACCGCTAATAATATCACGAGGCATTACGCGTTTATTCGCGCGATACCTATCATTATCCCGTTGTTGGATCTTTATTTACACTATCGAATGATTAGCAATTATCCCGTTACTTCATCTTTATTATGCAATATATTTTTAAGCTCATTTCCGCAATAGCAGCGCTTTGTGTATAAGTCTCGACTATAAAATTATTTTTTATAAAATTATATTTCCATTAATTTTTATCTTCCCTCTCTCTCTCTCTCTCTCTCTCTCTCACACTCTCACTCTATCTCAATGCATCCGTTACATGTTGCAATCCGCTGGGACTGTCGCCATAAATATTATACCCGCTATAAATAAGCATTACGGGAAACATACACACACTTTTTCCTAATTGAAATGCGCATAGGTTCCGGCGTACGTGAAATCGATATACAGTCGCGCGTATGTGCATTCGATTATTCGTTGTACACATGCAGCTGCCACTCAGGAAATTAACTGTCAAGATAGCTTCAAAGCTGCGCATTCTTCGGCTCGGCGGTTGTCGATCCGCGCGAATGCATTGAATAAGAAGAAATACAGCGAGTCATTATGTACCGAATTGTGCAACAAGGACGGTAAGAATGCATTGCAAATCTAGGTGTATAGATTTTTACGCACTTACATGTATAAAATCGTGTAATTACTTTTTACGCATTATTTAAGTGTTATTCTACTACATATTTTATGTTACACACAGTTTATGCGTGAGCGAGTATACATAGCTATTAGGGTTGCACGAGATACCAAGACTAGTCTTGGTATTGTCTTGGTCTTGTCACACATTCCGAGACAAGATCAAGACGAGACTTTGTAATTAATTATCAAGACAATACCAAGACGAAGGTGTCGAGATTATTGATCTTGTCAAGATTCTTGGTTTTAAAAAAAGAAAATTAAATTAAAAGTTAGCAATATCTTTCCCAGTATGCTTTCCATTTGATGGTGTAATGTAATGAAAATCTAATGTTAATGACTGAAACTTCCAATTGTTATCTATAAAATGTATAGTAACTCCGTAATATGATTCAAAATTTGGCGCAGTCCAGCCATCAATTGTAAAAGAAAATTTACTTTCTCTTTCATAGCATTTCTTTTAGGCATATTTATATTAGAATTTATTCTTCGAAAAAACTGTTGCGTCAATTCGTCATTGAAAAATGTAAACGGAAGTCTTTTGTAACTTCACACATATAATATAACAAGCGAAAATCGCGTACATGTGAGCTCGGCTCTTGGGCTAGTTTGGAATAGCAGAAGAGGATAGATATATTATTTTTCTGTCTCCTACCAAGCGGGTAACGTTACATATAAATACATATATATGTATTGTTTTGAGAAGAGTAGACAAATGACATAAATATATATAATTATTTTCAATTATATTATAAAGATTATATTAAATATTATTGTAAATAATTGTTGAGTATACAATTGTTAACATTTATTAACAATTGTTAAATAAAAATGGTTAATTTCGATTAATTGTTAAAATCGAGACAAGACAAGACAAGACAAGATTTTGGTCCAAAAATTCACTCAAGATCAAGACAAGATTAAAATTTTCAAGACCAATACAATATTTTCACGAATATTGTCTTGTCTTGGGTCTCGTGCAACCCTAATAGCTATTATTAATTACCTTTAGATACTAAACTACGCTTACATACTAAATTACACATTTAAGAATTACTAGATATATGCAAAATTTTTAGTCTTTTTTCAATGCTCTGGTATTCTTATTTATACTTTAAATAAATTAACGCTTTTTTATATTTGTGAAGAGTTGGCATCGAAATTTGTAAAATGTCACACTTCATGATTTAACGATAAACAATAATGAACACGATAAGCAATGAAAAGCTACATATGCTATTCAGCAAACCATTTTGGACTTCGGTTAGAAAGTTTTTCTACACGCGGTGTATTCACCCAACTTAGCGCCTTCGAATACCATTACCATTTATTTCAATCGATACAGTACTTTTTAACTGAATAGTACTTACGAGATGAAATACAAAAAATCTTTTTTCGCAAAGGAATTCGAAATTTACTCAAGAAATGCAAGCAAACCGTAAAAAACGAGGGCAAATATTTTGATGACTAAATTGTATGCATATATGTACTTAAAAAAACGTTCAAAAAATGACTAAAACATTTGCATATACCTATACTTTTCTTCATTTTTATGTACTTTGTACTGTATACCGTATTATACACAGCGAAACGTTCTAAATTAAACGTTTAAATGTGTAAATTTAGTTTTTATGCGGTGAAATATGTAATTTCTTCGCAATTTAAAATTTTAAAATTTTACAAAAACTCAAATCGAATCACACGCCCATACGTGTGCAGCTTTACACATGGAAATGTGCAGTTACTACATCCTTGGATTTGCAACGTACGCGGCGGTAAATTTGAGTTTAAATAACTCTTTGAAGATACCGTTGTTCCGCGCATTCACCTTGTGCTGTGTGCGTAACCGACGAGATTAAGGCTGAGATGCAAAATAAACGTGCATCCGATCGCATCCCATCTGAGCATGGAGGAAAGTATTTCTGGAGATAATAATTTTCCGTCAAGCCATGTTAGCGTAATTAATTTTTCCCTCCACTGCCCTCGAAACTTTCGGCGGTAAATAATTTTTCAAGAGCAGGACAAACAGCATCATTTATCACGAGTGTATTGTTACAAAGAAGCGCGCAGTTTGCCTCGTTTCCCAGGGTTTACAGGATAGGCACTGCCTGCTGTGGAATCCTTCGCAGTGCCAGGTGTTTCTGAGACTACCTGCCTGCACTCGGAAGAGATTTCCTTCCAAAGGTCGTATCTTGAATATCGACAGTAACTATCGTTCACATTGTGTATGGTCAAGCAATTATCGATGAATTTTGTCGGTTTTACTCCATCATTTCGAATCTCGCGTAAAAATTTCTCATCCGATAAAATACCACGCACGTTTTGCATCAACAAAAAAAAATTGGAAATTTCCGACAAAATGAAATTTTTAGTTAGCTTTCCATTCTGCTGCAGGAAAAATCACGCAATCGTCTTCGAACAATGATGCAGTCGACATTTCGTTAGATTGTCATTCCGCGGATTTCCAAGTTGTGCGTCATAGTATTCAATTAAAAATATATTTTTATTAAGGTTAATACTTTCCTCGATATTCAGCTATTGAATCTACGCTCTCATGGTGAAATTCCGCAATCCGATAAAACTAAACCGTATTCCACTTTCATTCGCATTGTTTCCGCGCGCAGTGCAATTGTTGAACCTTGAATTAAGCCGCCACAGCACCTGTTCCCTGATCTCATTTGTGTTTCACCGATTAGGAAATCACGGCGTTTCTCGAGGAGGAATCTCCAAGTTATCGAGAAGCAGCGTTGCACGTTACACGCGCAGGGTCAACGACTGAGAACTATTCGAAGCCTGTTAAAGCCACGCGGTGTGCACACGCGTGCAACATCATGAGAATACAGGAGAGCTCGCAATCGGGCGATCGACAGTGTCTCTGAAGCGGAAAACCGACAACAACGACGACAACGACGATGCCGGTCGCGTAATCGATAAGATGGCGTAAAATCGACGGGCTATCGATCGCTCGCGCGCGTTCACACGTTCCCGCCGATCGAGCCGGGGTGCAAGGTTCTCGGCATCCGCGCGTGGAATGTCGTATGCCGTATGTCGATCCGAAAAACCTCGGGACCGGGTCGGGTCAGGTATATATCGCGGCAGATCGCGTTTCTCAACATGTCGCGCAGCGCACACGTATACCGCTCGCGCCCCGCTTGGCCCCCTTTCTTTCTCCCTTGCAGTAGGTGCACGTGTGCACGTTTCTCGCCTTTTTCATGCTCTGCTTCTCGCGACGCGAGTGGTGGCGAGTTGGGTTCTGCAGCGGGCACTCTTGCAGACACTTATGAGAACACGTGAGTGACATTTTGGGGTGTGTTTATGTACGATTCCGTGTTCAGCCGAGATAACGCGATCGTTCTCGTCGCCTTTCTTTTTCGGGACCTGACGAGAACCTCGGCTAGATCTGTCTCGTGATCGCATAAGCGACGTCCGTTTCTCTCCCGTTGGAATTAACCGGGGCGAGGTGACGAGAATGCGCACCGCGCGACACTCGAGAGCTCGAGTTGCGGAAGACGAAGGGGGGATAGAAAGAAAGAACAGGCGGAGCGAAGCAGCGCGTTCTTGCACGCTTATATACACATACGGTGACGTTGATCGTAACCGCCGAGCGAAAAACGATGTTTAGTCTGAACCGAAGATGCGCTCAACAGCCGGCGAATTCCACGCGGGGTAATATAAATGCTATATTGAATGAATTTATCGATAACATCGGGAATTATTCACGTATATATAATAATGAATAATGAGGACGTTAATTGCATTCTATTGCGCGGTATCAAGCATCGATAGCCTGGGGCGAAATGATGGTTTTTCGGACCAATAATTCGCATTGCGAGAACACGACGAGGTATAGGACCACGTTCTGCCAGCGACGTCGAGCTGGCTCTTGAATTTCGCGACGAGCAGAGTTCGTTATCGCAGAGCAGTCGGTTATCATACATTTACTCGTAGACGCTCCTCTGCACACGTTAATGCATACACACGCGGTACAGCGTGTTTTGCGCATACATCGCGCCGTTTTACGAGCACGCTGCCGAGATTGAGTGGTCTCGTAAATACAGCGCCGAAATCATGTCCGACTTGAAGCCCCGCCGCGCCGTCCCCGAGCTCAAGCGTAAAAATTAATGTTGCAACGTAGCCTCGCACGGAGAATTTCGGTTTGCCCTGCTGCTCCCCGTAAAATTAGCCTCGTGTTCTCGAGGATCACAGCTTCCAAACCGCAGGACGGACTAGAGAACTCGCAGCAGCTGTCTCTGCACGTCAAACGAATAGTTGCTGCCTTTACACGTTAGTACAGTTAGCCGATTTCTCACCGACGCGTATTTATCGCCGTTCTCGAGTTTATGATCCGTTATAAGGCGCGAATGTGTCTGCGAGTTTCTAATACATCTTTTCTCTTGCTTCTCTCTTTTCAAAACCGAATACATTAGCAACAAAAAACTTGAAAATTGTTCGCGCTGCATCGGCGTTACTCGCTTTCTTCAAAATAAATGTTTGTAATTTACAAGCGTTTAAAGCGTGACATGTATTTCTCCCGAAATCGGTTGTCTGATGACGTGAAGATACGTGAAAGGTTTTAACGTACGTTACGACGATATTAGATCGAAAAACCGGAATGTTCGGATCGAGCGGCCTCCCAAATGGACGATACCGTTCTCCGGTTTTGATCGCGAGAGAACCGTTCCAAAAATTTCTCTGACGAGATAGGTCAATTTTTCATCCAGCCAAAAAGCGCCTCGATCGCCGGGCATCGACAGTGCTTTCGCTCGGAGTACATTAATCAGCGTTTATCGGCGATGCTTAGGCGCATCCATTCGACCGGCATTTCCACGACAGACAATGGCTAATCGTCGGGGCCACCTGTCCCCGTCGTAATCTCGCGGGGTGTAATTAACGAAGCGGCGTTAACACGCGGACTCGAATGGAGCCAGTCAAAGCACTCACGGAAACTATGCCTTGTCGGCGTGTCTAATGGCGTGTCGCACGTTGACGATGATGCAACGGAGGGAGATATCCCGTAGCGTCTCGTACGCGGACGTTGTCGTTATAATTAAAGGGCAATAACACGCCATGCGAGGTACGTTTGATAAGCGAGTAATTACGAAAAAAATTACCGCCTATTATTCAACATCGCTCTCGTCGAGGTAATTTCAAATTTATTTGACGTAAGACACCACATACGAGAAAACCGCCGCTTTTCTTACGCATTTTCTCATTGCATCGATCTGGGGCGCAGGTTTCTTAACTTTTAACGAAACGCCAGATGTTCCATACCGAGTTACCGAGCTATATAACGTAAAACCAACCACTGCTGGCAGGTTAGAAAAAGCAAGAACGTTAATTCAATAATGCATAAATCGCAACGTAAAACGCCAGCGATTCATTCCGTTCGCGAGAACACGAAAGCGGATAAAACATAACTGCCGGCGAGCCAGTCAAGTTTGTACACCCTTCGTGGCACCATAAACTTTATCATTTTTTCATGACCGACTTACACATATCCGTCGAGATTTCTAAAGTGGGAGACCGGGCATGCAGTCGTTTCTCGCTCAGTGGTGCATTCTTATTCCGTGCGAGACTACAAAAGAACCTGGGAAACTTCGACGACCGATGGCGACCCACGAAAAGCGAATGCTGGAAAAGCGACACGCAAACTTTTACCTCGAACCATTTTGCCTCGTCGCACGTTCTCGCGCGGTTCCGTAAGTTTCGTAATCGTGCATCAATTTACGCGCGAGAAGCCAAGTATCCGTCTGTATCCTCCTAATCGTTCTCCACTTCATTTTCATTCTGAAACGAGGCACGCATGGCGAACGCGTCTACACCTGGAACGGAGAATACACGGCGATATAACACGAAGACCTGCATATTTATCCAAAGCGAGATCTTGCCGAGAGTTCCCGACAAATTCCACCCAATGTTTTGCCCGCCAAGGCCGAAATGAAGAAAGAACTGGTTTCTCGCCGAGCATCAAACTCGTTTCAGCGCGCAACGAAATTACGCCAAGGGATTTCGCTCCGGTCTCCCGATGTAAAATCGCGACGCTACGCAATTCAGCGGCACGTCACCGCAGGTACCACGTGTAATTAACGTTGACGAAAATTCCCGCACGCGACAACGCGAGTCGCGTCTGAATTAATTGCTTCCCGAAATTTGACTTTCTCTCTCTCTCTCGCAGCGCCACGTGCATTCTTCGGCTCCGTTATTCGCGAGAAACACGGAGTGCAGACTAGGAAATCATGACGGAATAAGAAACACTCGGGGAGTCGCCAATTATAGACGCTTTCCCGGACACGTGAAAGACGTCTCGCGCTGACACAGCCGCGACGGAAAAACACTCATTATGCGTCCGTAGGAAGACCGGTACGCGATCGTTCGGTAAAAAGAGCGACGTGGGGGAGCGACTTCCCGCGTCTTTTATTCTCGCCCCGGTGCACAATTGAAGAATTCCTTTGAGCTCCCTCCTTCCACGAATCACCGTGCCTCGGATGTACACGGACGTCGAGACACAACGAGCGAGCGAGTCGAGCTTCGCCTTCGTCGTCTTCGTGTCGTCGTGCGCTCCGTCGTCGGTTTGTTGACACTACGCGTGGACTCGCTCTGAACGTGTTCCCGATATCCGCACGCACATGTACACATGCACACAACCATTGGCGCCGACAAAATAAACGCCCGAGGTGTCTCTGCGAGTGGTTTGAAACGCCGGGAATATCGAAATATCGCGCGCGGCGCGACGCGCGTTTTCGTAGAAAAAGTTAAAGCGCCTTCATTCGAAGTCAGACAATGGCCGTCCCGACGTCGCCCGAAAGCCTGACGTTAAAGCTGAATTAAAGCCGGATAGCATTGTATTTAACGGCGTTGGTGGCGGCGGCTACTTGAATTATCTACTACGGCATTGGGCGTTACGCGGAAACTCCGCACAATTGCAGTGCTATAAATAGATAACGCGTAAACAATGCGTAATTTATGTGCAAAAGAGTTACCGAGTTGGTTTCCCACGCGAAAATCTTGGCAAGAGGAAAACCGTTCAATCTCGCGATTATCCTTCATCAAATTTGTTTCGCTGGAGGTGGGAATTTCGGTAGTATCGAGACAGATTCGATTATATCGTAATGAACGCAGCATGTTGGATTACGCGCCGAACACATGTAATATAATATATAAACTCGATTTTGCCATTTCAATAAAACCGCGAGGTATGTAACATTTTTCGTCCGCGCAATAGTACATGACGGCGAAAATTTATCAGCACGTGTATGGTGTGTTGTAGTAACTTTCGCGAATAATAATTTAAACGTACTACATCGTGTTTTTTTATTACGCGCACCGCCGGTTCGACGTAAAAAGAGGCAGTTGAATAAATTGCACCGAACGATGTAAATGAATTTGCGTACGGGGTGCTCTGTATTAAAATGGACTGCGAGATGAAAAATATGCGGCCGGATTTTTGTCAACGCGCACGCTAACTGAATTTCGGATCGAAACGAACGGCATTTTTCTCCCCATTCCGCTCGGAAAAGACTCGAGCGACGAGAACCGAGTAAATCGCTATCCGAGATGCCTCCCAAAAAAGGCTCTCGTCCTTATGTCACTATGTAAAAACGTAAAAGCGATACTATCCAAACGATATTAGTGCTGTTTTGCAATTTTCGTCGACGCGAACGTCGTTAAATGTCAAAATTTCCACGTTTTCCGCATACTTTTTGTCGCGCCGCCATCGTGGTCGCCGCGATGTTTTTACACTCCGAAGTTGCCGCCGATCGTGCGTCGGACGCGTCGCTCAACCACCTAACCCCACTAAAAGCCGCGATCGCACTTGGATCGCCGCGCCGGTACGAGGCCCTCGGCCGCGTGAATAATCGTGCCTTTTCAGCCGAAATCTGCGATCGATCATCGTGAATTGCCACGCGTCGTCGGTTTTCCCTTGCGGCGTAAAAAGTCAGCGAGGCAGATCGGCGAAACTCTCGGCTCGTTACTCACGGGAGGCCATTTTGTTTTGGGAAAGCAATCAAACGCCGCATTAACGCAACGTCAAAAAAGTCGCCGGAACAGAAGAACTACCGTGCATGTCACCGTAATGGCGATACACGCCAACGGTGGTCCACCGCTTTCGCGAGTCATAGCCAATTCACGCATCATCACGCTTCGATATATTCCGCACGCTGCCTTGGAATGTCGCAAATTTCGTGTCGCCGGCCGGTGCCGGGACGCTCGCGAGTACGCGTTTTTGTCTCGAGGAAGAAAGGAGCAGAGAGACGCTCGAGGAAGCGTTTCTCGACGCGAAGAAGAGAAAGGAAGAAGCCAGCCTACCTTGTTCTGCTACGATCGAGGCCTGCTCACTCGACGACGCAGCGACGCAACGTAACCTTCCTTCCTGCCTTTCTCTACTTGCACTCCGGTACTTTTGTGCTTCAGGTAATCCAAATTCCAGGTAATATCCCACTTTATTCGCGTCTAACCGTCCACCGGTGTCCCGCGAACGCGCGTGACTCGAGGAACCGGTGTTCACTGCACACTGCGAAGTTGGCCGCGCAACGAAACTTTTTCGAACGACGACGGATTTCACCGACGCGGATCCGCGGCTTCACTGTCACGCGACTGGCGCGAGTAACGCGACGAGCGCTGCGCGCTCATGCCGCGACATTTGCTGCACGACTCTACGAGACGCGTCGCGTCGCGATTCATCCGCGCGCACAGCAGCAGCTCCGAACGAGCTCGAGCTTCCACGTGGAAGCGTGCGAGCACCGTGAATACACGTCCGTCGCGCCAGAGCGGCAGAGCGAAACTAGCGCGCCGCCGCGGACGCCGCGAGCGGCGAGCCTAGAGAGGCCTCTGTTATCCCCCTCTCCGTCGCACTCATTCCGTTGCACTAGCCTGTCGTCGGTGGATCTCTCTCTTTCTCTCACGCGATCTCCTGTCACGTTTCGAATCTCTCTCTTCTTCTCTTTCTCTCTCTCTCTCTCTCCCTCCTCGTAATCGGCATAGCCGTTCCCCAGATCTCTCTCTCTCTCTCGCTCACTCCATCTTTCACTCTCTTTCTCGTTCTCCTCTCTCTGTCAGTCCTCCGCACCGTTCTCCGCTGCAGTCCGTTACCCTCTGGCCCCGTACCCCACCTGCCGACCGCCTGACGCGCTCTTCCACGGCCGACGACGACGACGACGATCCCTTCTCTCCATGGACGACCTCTCTTATGCTGGTTCGGCCAACCCGATCCCCTTTTCCTACCGTCCGGTCCGGTGCGAACACGCTACATGCGTGCCCCGTTCCCCCTACGAGTGTTATGCACCGTTGCGCTCGATGCACGCAGAAGCAGCAGCAACAGCAACAGTTCGGGCCACCGCACGCTTCTTTTTCCCCCTTTTTTCCATCTCTCTCTCTCTCTCTCTCTCTTTTCACCAGGACGGTACAGCGATGCCTCTTGCCTGCATCCGCGTTCGTTCGGTAGTCGCCGAAAAAAAGAAGAGAAAAAAGAGAGGAAAAATGAAAGGAGGCAACAACTCGCGGGTGGGATTTAAATCGTGGCGCTCGGCCCGTTTAATTCGGTCTCGGGGGCTGGAAATCACGCGTTGCATCGTGCGCGGTCCCGAGGTTGCAACGAGCGGACGACGCGCGATAATAGGGGAGCGCCGATAAACTCGCCGAGTGGATACGCGGCCGTTAATCCACGTCGAAGCGACGATGAGGAGAGCGTTTTTGTCAGCCGATATTCAGCGCGACGTGGATGGAAGTGGTTTTAATGGAGAGAGCCCGCGTATAAATCGTTGCGTACTCTTTATAAATTTATCGGGTTTGCGACGGTCAGTAAGCTTTTCGTTACCGTGTCAGAAAAAGCCGTGTCGATATTTCACGACATAAATCTGGACCGCCGGACAGAGAGAAAGAGTGACAAACAGCGAGAAGAAAAGAGAACAACTTTTGTACAAAAGTTTCATTTTAAGCTTATTACGTTCGTGCTCATTATATTTACTAGCTAAGCGCTTCAGCGTGCACGATTTGCACGCTGACACGGAATAACGGGGACGCGTGGTTCTGTATTTTCGAACGTAGCGGAGGGATGAAAGGCCAAATACCATCCCTTATTCCGCCGTCATCCTTAAACAGCTTATTATCCACGCGGAGATTATGCGAGGGCCAAAATCACCGCGATAATATTGCCGACGCGATTTAGCACGTTAATGCTTCATAAAGCGATAAATAATTGCTCGCTCATAGAGAGAGAGAAAGGGAGGAGTATTGCACTGTTTTTCGGTAATCAAGCGTGAATAATGATGCTTAATCGTGCGTGCAACGCATGTAAAAGTTTATGCTTTGTCCTGTTTTTAATGCACTCACGGCTCGCGCATCGATCCAGACATAATGCATTACAAAAAGAGCCGCAAAAATCTTCCTAAGATAGTCTCGCAAACTAGCACGAGTTTTCGCTGATAATCTAACCGCATCCAATTTTATTTTCTCCCTGTCTAATATACTTATAATGTTTATCGCTAACAAGCCATACATAAGACAATTCCGTATCGTTGAAATATTAATATAAAAATTCGAGTCTCGAGATATCGATTATAATTGCACGTCAAATGAGATACCCGGACAAAACGAGCCACGTCGCCGATCACTCACGGCATATAAATTTTCCGGATGCACGCTAATTGACTCGTATATCTCACTCGTAAGGTAAATCATATCTGTATGTCGCATACCTGTGCCTTGCGAGGAAATTTGCGTTAGCATAACGGTCTTTTTGGCGCGGGGACGTGCGTCACGCTCGGACTATCGCGTTACCGGAAGAGAATTTCGCGACGGAGAGGCGACGGTTACGTCGCCGATAGTTTAGCGCACGGGTCCACGCGCTGCATCCACGTGTTGAAGATGCAGGTGCCGCTGTAGAGCGACTCTAAATCGCGTCCAGACCGTTCGAACAAACGCACGACCGCCGCCGGTTCTATTTGCCCCGGTAGTTGCTGGTGACTGAGCTAACGGAGCCGGCCATGTACCAGGAACTCACAGAAAGGGACATGAACAGAAGGCTCCTCGTAATCCTTCGTTCCCTGCACCGCCACCAACCCCCGCGGCCGTTCCCATTCTGTATCAGGTCTCTCCCGTTCGCCGTCTTCGGCGTCCCTCGCAATCAGTTACGTTTGTGCCCGGACACCATTACCTTAATTAAGAGCGAAGTTTTCTCAAGCTGTCCCGCGAGCGCGCGCTTTCCAAACTAAGTTCCCTATTGATTTTATCTTAATATCCTTAAGTTCTTTTCGCAGGGAGTCCGGCAGCTTTTATTTTGCCCGCCACCTGGAGGAGACACGCTACGTGCCGCGACTAAACAGTTTTACATGCATAAGGCGTCATCACCGTTAATGTCGCGAAACTTATCGCCGTCTTAATGAGAATTCTGTCGTAACGCCATTTTTCTAAATATGACGCGGGACGCAAGAGAACTGTTTAAAAATTTTCTCTAATGTAGTTGCGCGTCAAGTTCGGGATTCGCTCCTAAATGATTTACGATGCCGCACTTTACGGCGCGAAGACGGGCGTCTTCATCACTGGGAAATGATAAAATTCTTATCTTCGCTCATACACACAGCAGAAAATGCGTACAACTTTGAACAATCTTTATTAGATCCATTATATTTTACATTTTATGATTCGTACATCGTAACATTTTTCCATGTGGTTGGCTATTTTATTCCATTTGTTAATTTTTTATTCATATCTTTTGATTTATCGACTTTCTCGTATATCTTCTTGTAAGTCTATTGTAAGTCTATCTTCCTGTACGTCGTTTCTTAGTCCTTCTGAGAATGGTATCTATAGTGGAGAAGGCGATTTAAATGCGCTTATTCCTGTAGAAATCTCTGTTCACAACCGTAGGGATCGGTTCAAAGTCCATAGCGCGTCCGCTTACGTCAGTTCTTTCCGCATTGGTGCATTCTCTTCACTCGAGTGTCTCTAATGCCATGGTATGCATCTTGGAAAATTCGATGAATGGGTGAGGTCACCATTTTTAAGAAGAATTCTCAAGGTAGAAACGCAAGAGAAACGTAGAAAAATTATTTTATCAAAGTAATTCGAAAAAAGAAAGACATAGAGATATATTGTATACCTTTTATTTTTAAAATCATGTATGATTCACGAACGCATCACTTATGCGTCTCTAATTTATTAAACCATTCCTTCGCGAGAACGCGTTCGCGACTTAAGACGCTCAAGGTGTATTAACGTTAGCCAAATTCGTGCGAGTAAATCCCGTATTAAACCGTAAAGTTTCACGCTGCTTGCTCTCGACTGCTGATAGAGGAGGTGGAGAGTTTCTCTATCGCGAATTGGAGAGGACGACGGGGTGATGCCGAAGGAAGAAGACAGGAACGCGCGAACGGGATTAACAGAAAGAGCTGAAGCGAGTTTCCAAAGAGCAACGAGAGTGACCGGCAAAGGGGGAGGAGACCCGAGAATCAGTTGGTCGTGGTAGAGAGCTAGACCGTGGTCCATACTCGACTCTCAAGGCTATCAACCTCTAAGCGTCCATTAACTACCAACTACCACCGGGCGCCTGTACGTACGCATGCATATATGTGCACACACGTGCAATCGCGTGCATATATATGCGCAAAGATTACACGGAGCTACTTCCACTATGGTGTTTCACATTTGCCGTCCGCAATTTCGCGGTTCTAAACAGCCGGTGCTGATTAGACCACGGAAGCCGCTGCCGTTGCTGCAGTCGAGCGCACCTACCGCGGGATGATGCGGAGGGGATGATGATGATGAGAGAATGAAACGCGCACGACCAAATTGCCAAAAATTTCACTGACCACGTCGCTCGCGCGGAATGTTACGTCGAAAATTCGCAGTTTACGATTAACCCAACATTGGATGAACGCTCGTACGATCCTCGAAAGAGAAGCGCCGCTCAAAAGCAACAAGTGAAAGTCAGTTCGCCGCGGAGCAACGCGCTCGGAAATCGTGCGCGGCGCGCATTATCTCGTTTCCCAGTCCGCTGCCTTCGCCCGGTATAATCAGCTTGATCATCGTATCCGGCCGTACGATCTTGCCTCGCTTTAACTCGCTATTAATCGTTATCGGGCCTGATCGAGTTTATCATCGGTCTGCGCGGCCTCATCGATGCGCGTCCGTCGTTTTTTCGACGGACAGCCTCGATGCTCGGCCGAGAATTTGGTCTCGTCGGGCTAGCACAACGGAAACGTTAGCTGCATCTTCGTTCACTACCTCGCACATAGCTCGCGCTCGCAGAACGATCCTGGCGAATAAAAACTGGCCAGACGGGTGAGCAGTTGCGAAATACCTGACGCCTAAAGGGCTAAACGCGATGAAGTAGAGACCATGTCCTAGACGCTTGTCGTCGGGACACGTGGCAATTGTATGCAGGAGCAAGTCAACGTGAGGCGAGGATGGTTATTTCGATCTTGTTGTATAATTTGTAGTGACGTTGAAGACATGCGGTTGAATCCTTGTAAGAGCGCTCGGGATAGTACAAACATACGATGGACAGGTATATTCAGTGGGATTGTTGAGCGTAGTCGCAAGTCGCAAATCAAGGCACTCAGACGAGTCAAAGAGATCCTCCGCTTGCCTCGCTTTCAGCTAATTCGCGAATAAATTTAACGGCGTCTAGCCATGGCGTTCTGGTTCTCCTTTAATCCGAAGGTATACGACTTCGATCGATTCCAGAAGATCGCATCGGGATCGTGACCTTCGTTCAGTCATTACGGCCACCATAAATCATGCGGGAAAATTACATCGCGGACTCCTCGCGATGAGAGTATTACTTCGCCGACGAATAAGGGAATATTCGCGCTGATGAAATCAGACAAACTGACGCGCCGCATGCATCAAGGCACCATTTGAATGACAGTTTTTCAAGCACCATCACGATGCGGTGTTCAAGCGTTAACGAGGAAATTCTCGCGCTCGAAATGACAAGGAAACATAATTATATAATGGAGGACGGGAAATAATTCAGCTCAGACGAATTAATAATCTGCACGACGCCGACGCGAAAAATATTCCAAAAACGATTAAAAATTCGGCACACCTCGTGTGCCCGATGTAGTGTAGTAATAAATCGATAATTGGAACATCAGTCGTTTTACGCCTGGAATTTCCAATCTGCGCAAAACACGACAGCGTATTCGACAGGTCGTACCTTTTTTTTCCCCCGTTCGATCCTACACTGATTACATTATCGTTCATTTTACAGCGCCGGGCATTTCGCCCGTTTAACGATCAGGCGTGCTTTTTTGCTCGCGTGCAATTTGCGGGGCTTCCGATTTCGAATCGAATTAATTTCTGCCATCCGGGAGCTCGGTTCCGTAAACAATCGATGCGATTATCGTAACCGGAGTCCGCGCTATTCGCTTGTTCACACCGGTATGGCACGCACTCGTTCCGCTGATGGACACCGGATGACGCATTCATTAAAACTGCAATCATCAGGCGGGACCGCAGAGTTCGATAAAAATCAGGGAAGGTCCAGGCTCGTCTGCGACCGAGCACCGGCGAATAAATTGACGATGATTATTGTTAGCCGGCGTATTGACTCGCGTATAGAAACGGATCAGAGTTTAACAGCAATTTCTTACAGGAAATGCAACGATTCTGCAAGTTTTATAATTGCATGAAACATACTTTTATTATCAGTCCGCGACGACGGTTTAAAGCTAAATGTACAGCGAAAGTATGGGTTGATGCATTTGCGGGACGCAATCTCGTTTGCACTCTACAATGCATTTCCGGACGTTCTGCGTAATATCCAGTAGCGTCTTGAGAAATGTAAGAACTCTGAACGAATCTCTCGCATATTCCTGGGCTCGCTCAAAACTTCGTTCGGGACAACTACTTCCGCGTAACAAGTCACCGAACTTCATCTCTGGGAACTCGATTACATGTTGAATAAATTAACGAGCATCTTTTCCGAGCGTGCTACTCCCGAGCAGATTAAAGGCAACTAGTCCCACGCATAAACTGGCGAACAATACAAAGAAACAGATAACGAAAAGATATATTTCTCACAATTATTAAGTAAAACTCTCTTCGACATTGACGATCTTGTCGAAGGTGGCGCGGAAATTGGGACGCGACCTTCTTCAGGCGGGTCTAAAGGAAAAAGAATGACGTCCGAAGGACGTCAGTTTGGAGAAGTTGCAACTTCGCGAAGCCGTCAGCGTAACTTTGCGCCTCGAGCTCTCAGTCTCTCTCTCTCTCTCTCTCTCTATCTCTCTCTCTCTCTCTCTCTCTATCTCTCTCTCTCTCTTCCTCTTCCTCTCCCTTGTCATGGTGCTGACAAATTGCTTCGTGCAAACCGTCGCCGCTAACGTAAACACCGGACGTCGTGCTGCAGATTGGCGCACGGACGCCGATACACGGACGGACGAGCGAGAAAGGTCGAGCTCTCGGCGAGGTCGGGTCTGCATCGACCAATCGATAAGCGTTTCGACAGCGGCGGACAATGGCACGAGTATGCCGCGCGGCCTTTATTTCAGGTGAGAATGGTGGTCGGCAGGTGGAAAATGACAGTAAAACGTTTCCCGAAAGAATTATGAATCCCGGACGGTCACCGGGTGGGGCGGGATGTGGTGAACCGTTCATTCATTCGTATCCCAACTGCGCTTTATGGGAATTCCATCGGAAATATTTCAATACTCGACGGGATAGCGCAGCGTACGGGATATGGTTTCGCTATTCTCATTGAGTCATGCTTTTCCTCCTGTATTGCCCACACTCCTGCACACCCGCACCGGTTTTTCGTAGTCTTCTCATCGTTACCACGTTTGCCGCATGTTAAACCATAGTAGACCATTGTACATTTTTCACTTATTCAACTGCAAAATCAGGAACTCGAGAAAATGTATGAACTGGGCGCGAGTCTAAGATTCAAAGACCAGCAGAATCAGTGTCGGTTTATTTTCCGGATCGATAAATAAAGGTACATTTTCATATACACGTTACGTATTGGCGCAATTTTTAAAAAGCATTTATGCTTCGGAAATACGAGAATGTTAACTGTTTTTTTCTATTGAATATAGATAGTGATTGAAAATTCCCTTAATTGACTTGCTTCGTGCCACGTTCGATGGTTCAGTGAATATCGTAACAATTTTCGAATGTAGCACCAGGTTTCCGTAATGTTATGCCGGAGTAAAATTTCAATTTTCCGGACCATAAAGTATACGCTGCGCGTAGGAGAGCCGAACGATCTTCTAAATGGATATCGATGAAATGCTACACCATCTGTATTAAAATTACAGTAATTTTCCAACGCAAGAGAGATTCCACTGTTCTTAACGCGCGAGCTCCGTCTATTATTTTCCGTGCTCTTTGTGTGCATGCAGAAGATTGTTTTCATGACTGCATTATATTTCGGAATACGTCGCGCGACATTTCAGAAGAATGCAGCCAATTTTTCAACGAAATCGCACTTTCGCGCTGAAGCATAATGTAGTCTCGAAGCCTGACAAGTCGAGACCGAATTACCGGCTGCTGAAGGGAAACGGGAAAGAGGAGAAAGCAGAAAAAGAGAGAGAGAGAGAACCAAATCAAGCGTGCACAATTGACGCTCGCTGCGAGTATCCCTCATAATCCAGTCTCGATTCAGCAGCCTCGAATCTCGAGTCTCGCGGTATTAATCAAGGCGTTACACTTTCCGTAATCTCCAGACCGAATTCCAAACAAATTATCTCGAGATCGCGGTGGACAAGCAGCTCGTGGCGTTTCATAAATGATCCCCGCGGAATAAGAAATTGCGAGCATTAGTAAAGGGTTGTCAGCGTTTCCTGCGAGCGGCGTATCTGCTGCGGCAGCTGCTGTTGCTTCCCCTCCCGGCTCGAGTGAGCAAAATTAAGCAGTCTTAAACGCACTTTGATACCAACGTCGACAAGATATATTTCTCCGCACCGTATTGCTCCCCGGTACGCTTGACGCCTTCATTTTTCACGCCGGCTCAACCGCCGCCGTAATAAAAGTGTCGAAGACCGTTCTGCTTCCATCTCCCCCTTCCGCGGGACTTGCTACAATCCCGATGTCAGCTGTATGGAATAGCGTATTATTTTATACGGACAAGTCGGCGGGATATTGTTTTCCGCGGCCGTAATGATCATGTCGCGCGATCAATGCTTGTTTGCCCGGGATGTTTCACGTTCCCCGGTGACTACCGGCTGCGTACGTACGGGGAACACACTTGTGCTCTTCATACCGTGGATGCACCAACAATGCTCCAGATGCACGCACAATCAAAACACGCACGAACGGGTTGACAGGTAGGCCGGGCGGGATATGAATTTATGTATGATTGATACCGTATTATATAGAGTCGATGACTGTATATCAAGGCACGGAGGCGTTCCTTAAATATTCATTCCCACAATGATGCATCGCTCGCGCGCTCGACAAATAGTGTGCCCGAGCTGCTCCACGATAATTATTCAATTCTACTAATCCGCGTCCTCTGTTCTCGCAAAAGTCTTTGCGAATTGGATTCCTTCATAAACGACGCAGACTACATCCTTGGGATTCCTGCAAGTTCTTGAGGTGCCGATTGCACACGGGGCGAGCCCCGTAACGGATAATTAGACGTCGCTACGTGGGAATCACGAAGAATCAGTGCACACAGGCCCTGCGTAGACGCACGCCCGTGGGGTACCATTATTTCACCGGCGGGATGCTCGAATAATTGAACGTTGCCCGATAAGATACGTGGCAGCGAGTCGTGCCGCATAACGGTTACTGCATGCTGCGGATCGTATCCTGCGGAAACGCCGGAGCGCTTATATCAACCTGTGAGGCAGCACGAGATGTCTATTTCGAACCGCCAATCTCTTTCCCTTCGGTCCAGCCTTCCTCCGCCTGCCCTCCACCTTTTCGTCCTCGCGATTCCTTTTTCTCTTCCTACCGACATATGTACAATGTAGCAACCCAGAAGGGCTGTCGCTCGAAAATTTCATGACAGATCTCGCGTCAACTTTCCCCTCGTGAGGATTTCGTGCGCGGCGCTCCTTTATCATACGTTCCTTACTATCAACGCAACCTCAAATGCAATTCTGCTTCCAATTAAGTCTAATTAACACTATCCAGACAGAGAATTGATATCCATTTTTTATGCTCGGCATCGAATCCGCTCATATGTTTTTTCAGTTTTATATAACTCTCTATCAAAATGTGTCACGTGCAATTTAAAACAATTTATTAAAATGACTGCCACTTTTCTGCATTGTCCTTATGATATCCATGATTCAAAGATCAATCGACGATGTGAGACGCCTTGCGCGCATGCATGATTTCGTTATCCATTTCCTCTCATCATCTGTTCTCTCATCGTCGTTGGCAACTCACTATCGATAATAAAGGTGTATCCGCAAAGTAAATAGCCGTTCTCTCGAGTGCCAATATCGGGCCGTTATTTTCGAAAGTGGGTATTCTTCGCGGCGTGGAGTGCCGCAGGGCGTTTTATGAAAACGATCCGGCGCGATATAACAAATGTACGAGAGCACTCGCGCGTGTACGCGAGTGCAATCTATACGAGAACCGTACTGATGAAAGATCAGGTGGCCGCTCGATCGACGTGTTAATTACGCAGCGAAACTGCCACGGTCTTAATCGAACGAGGTCGATCGTCTCGTCCACCTCGTAAACATTATCATGTTGCAGCGGACATGGTGCATCTGATGATCCTCGTTCAGGCGGGCACAAAACGCGTTCTCTGTGAGCGTGCACGAACACACGTTAGTTCCCGGGGGTCGAACGTGCGCGCGCGAACCGAGAAAGCAATAGTATTCAGAAGCAAAGTATTCTGGGGGTCCGAAGCGGATGGGTCTACGTGATCAGGGTATCGATAGCGTCCGCAGACTTATGGGCAGTGCCGCGTGCGAGCGCGAATTGCCTCCATCGCGATAAACGCGCCGTATAACGCGCGCCCGAGACCGAAACGTGCGGTGCACCGATACCAGGGGGACCGGTCTTTATTTAATTAATGTAATCGATACGACCGTGTAAACGCGCGGGAGCTTGTCCCCCTCGGCGGGACCAGATCGCACTCGTACTCTCAGGAGTTCTGGTGACGGTGTTTGCGCGATTTCGAATGGCCAGTGCGCTGCCTCTCGCTCAATATCTCAAACGGTATCGCGTTTGACACGTATCACGATTTTCGAGAAGAGGAAAGAGAGAGAGAGAGAATTTTATGTATATTTAGTTGCGCCATTCGTGCGTACGTATATTTCTCGCGCGCGTTAAGGCGACTTAATTCGACGACCACGATGTAATTTGCGGGGGGTGGAATTCCTATAACGGAGTAGGACACATCATGAACCCCCTGCACTTGGAATTCGCGTCGTTTATCCCACGACGTTATTCGACACAGAAACGACACCATCCATCCGCCTCGGATTATTTATTATAAGTGTTCCGGTGTCGGCACGTCGGCGTCGTCGCCGCACTGTCGCTGAACATGTAGCAGTTCTCACAGTGGGGTGTTTAATAGTCGGAGAAGTTTCGGCACTTGAATTATTTGCTATACGTGACGCAGGCGCAATTACGGCCGCGTTCATTAATCACGCGGGCGCAATCACGAGCGATACGCTCGCGCGCGCGTACGCTTACGGCGCGTATTTTATGATTTACTTTCGCATACGTGTCGCATGCAGTCATTTATTCCATCGGCGCACCATCATGACGGACCGGCGTGGCGTTCCGCGTGCATCATTGCGCAAGCCACTCTCTTCGCGAGGAATTAATTTACGCCCTCGCGCGCGGCGCGGGCTACCGAGCGGATTCGAAATCGTCCTGGATTTCGCCGGACTGATATCTCGATGCGTTCGTGCGTGCATATGTGCGTACATGCCTGCGTGTACGCGCGAATGCGTATTTCGTGTAGTACGTAACGCGTCCCAGACTCCCGTCGGCGCTTATCTCACGCAAAGCTCGTGTAGCCGCCGCGCCGCTGCCCAACCGATTGCGAGAAACGCTGGCAGGTGACAGGCCGACGATTACGACGATCTTTGCATACGGTATTTATACCGGCGACGCGACTTCTTTCCAACGACGTAAGGTAATGACGGTGCGTTCGAATCGCTCGAATTAATCTATACGTTATCCGATGTCACACACGATATACGCATGAAAGGCGACGAGCGGACGACCGAAAGCGACGAGTATGTGCGATCGAATTTGTAATACGCACGGAGATGCAAGGACCACAGTAAGAACCATTCGCCAAAGTGTGTTCGCGAAAAATAACAGCGGCGATAAGATAAAACAACAACAGTAATGTGCATTTATGAGAAATCAAAGTGAAATGCAATTTATTCTAATGTAAAAATTGATTTATTAGAATATTGATGTGTATTGATATAAATAATAATTAACAAAATGATATAACAATGTTGTTCGAGCTGACTCAATGTACATGTTGTTTGCCTTCGTCGACAGTTACAATCACACTTTTTGTCTTCGAAAATCGTTCGGACATTATCTCCAATTTCGAAAATGTCCTTCGTTTTTGAGATTCAGCAGCATAGTAGGGGTCGATTTCTAAAAATCTCATAAAAAAAATTTTAAAATTATCGACCAAATATGAAATACAAGATATTTGTTTTGCCGAATATCAGGTCAATATACATTTTAACTATCGTTAAAGTTAATTTTGTTAAAGTTTGTCTTTATTATAATTCTATATTTCTATAATTTTAAATATAATATTATAATTTTATATAAATATAAATCTATTCTTTCCGATACATTTTATTTCCCATTCATGTAACTATATTTACTTCGCGTGGACTCTCTCATCGCGATTCTAACGACTTGCGTATCACACGCGTTCGCCCTCGATCGTTAATCTCGTTCCACCGCCTAAAAGGCATGGTTCGCGCTGGTAATCGAACACCTCGCACTGCATGTAACAGGTTTCTCTTTGTGCGGACAGGTCGTCTCTGCGGTCTGTCGCACGACCGGTTGAGTCATCTACACTGTAAAAAATGTTCATGTAAAATTAAAACTATCATAGTAGATAGAATATTTTCTTTCCAAATCTCTAATATGTTTGTCATGCACAATTTGTCTCTTTATATCGACTAATTCCAAGTAATTGTTACACCTATTATTTGTGTAACTTTACATACTTCTTTTTACTGTACAAGACATGCGTTCATGAACCTGGGACCAAAGAATGTGTTCGCCACCGCATCCGAAACCGCGAAGTCCCGTGAAGACCGTCGCCATTACCTACGACCGATTCCTCTCTGGTTGCATGCAACCGTGGGATAAGAATTTCTACGATCAGCGTCGCTCACAGGAATCTCGGATGGAGCGACCGCCCGCTTGAAGGGCCGGTCGGCTTTTTTTGAAGGAATTTTTATGGTCCTCGAAAGGAGCCAACTATTCGGCTAATAACTTTCTCGACGAAACGTCCATCGGGATGAAGCCAATCATGTGCCAAAGTTAGAGAACTGTTGCGATCAGCAAGCATTGAACAGACATTTCTGTCAGGTTGGTCTCTTTAGTGTCAACAAACGGAAGACACATGTTTTTGGATCGATCCGGAAAATTCTAAAATCATTGCTATGAATGAAATAAATGCGAGCCATGAGGAGTTTACGGATGCTTGCACTTTGTGCATCACGCCCACGATTTCCGTGCACATGTGTGCGAGAGGGCACGCGCGCGTGAGCATTGCGTAATAAATATCATCGGCAGCGTTACAACTGTCCTCCATCTAGCTCCGCAATGCGATGCGTGCTGTGCATATGATGCATCGTGATTCTTAGTCTTTTCTTTCCCTCTGCACTTATTCTCTTTCTTCTGCCTTCTGCTTTCTCTCCTTCATTTTTTGCTGGTCGGCGTGTAACGAGTACGTACGAAGACGGATGCGTCGGAGCTGACGTTGACGATGCCTCGGCAGAATTTAAGGAGCGCGTAATATTTTATGCCTGCTAACGGAACGTCGCTTCGATTAAACCGGTCGTCGGTGCGACACGCCACGCTTCGTACGATCATGACGAAAGATTTCTTCCGCGGTGGGTCTTATCGCGACGCGAGCAATTCGGTTAGCTGCAACGAGCATTAAGCTAACTCACACGCGAGACCCCAAGTCGTGTGCCTTAAAGTTTGCGGCACCACCCGTGGAGAAACTCGGCTCGAGTTTGAGACCACAAACTGCACGATAAACTGCATTAACGAACTTTTCGCTTGGAACGACACGCTCTTTCTTTGCGGTAAGCGATGACCAAGGTAAGCGGTTACAGTACGCATAGCCGGTATTATCATATTTATCGCGACATCGAGAGTACGTATCTGTATCGCGCAATTGTCTCATATTTTTTCTGCGAACGCAGTGCGCTGTGCGGAATCAGAGTTGTTGTTTCGCAAAGTTTACTTTATGATCGCGATGCGATTAATTAACCGAACCGATCACACACATATACATGTACCGAATGATCAATAATACTTGATAACGCGGCACTCTTCGAGGTTCCCTGTAGATGAAGCAATCGCAGAATAAAAGATCAAGGTGCGCCGGATAAAGGGAACAGAGCGATACAAGAAGGAGGAGGAGGACACTGCACGCTGCGGTAGGATAACCGCATGGCGCATTGCCAGTCCCCATACATCACGCCGTGACATAATCATCCTATATTCGCGCCCCACTCATTCGCAGCCACCCACCCACCCACCGAACCTACCCGAATCCGCACTCTGCTGCATTACGCTCTGCGGATAGTCTCATCGCGCGACGCTACCACCGCAGTTGCTGTTGCTCCTGTGAAGCTGGATCCTGCAGTATAAACGACACCCTGCTACCACCCACCAACGGTAACCAGACATCGCATCGTGTCAGCTTTGAACGTAAACTGCGAGGCATCGGCAGGGCGGAGACCTCCACGCGATTCACGAATTATCAGGGTTATAAATCTCATATACGCATCACGCAGGACTCGATTTTCGAGCAAGCAATCTATCTATCAAAGGTACTCATCGCGGAGACGACGGGTTTTGCTCCTGGAGGGAGCTAAATGGAACATGACGCGCGACTAACAGTCTCCATTAACATTCCTGTTATTATATTACCCCGATATTATCTGCCTCCGTGGCAGCGCTATTCAGAGAACGACTGTAGGAAATGGAAAAGTCTCGTATCGCTTCCACTCCTGCCTTATTCATCATCTCTATTTGCGGTATAAACCGCAATTTCACGACGCGCTCCGCGTGCCCGATCCGGCCGACCTGAACAATCCCCTTAATCGCGCGGGCTTGTATTGTTTAAGTAACGTGAGTGCGGCCCGTTTGTTTAAACTCTGCTCTTTTGCAACGCGAAAAGACTGTAGCTTTCAGCATCAGAAATTCTTAAGAAATTTATCTGTCCGAAGATATGCCTTAAAAATGCTTTCGAAATGGAATTCTTCTTGCATATAATCGCATCATTATTCGCTGCACGAGAATAAAGATGAAAGCGGAGTAATTTATACAAATAACAGTTAAAACCAGATGTCACGTTCGAGAATCTTCGACCTCGATAGCGTCGCGTGTATTCTTTCTTGTAGTCGAGAACAGGATAGAACAGCTAAATGCATCTCATTCCTACCAGTTAATATCAGTGTATTGTAAAACACGCGGATATATAATCTAGAAACATTTCTATTTCATCATGTACAAAAGGCAATTGAAACTTATTTAATGATATGTTATCGATACACAGAACGATATTTCACTGAGATAAATAAGACTACGTTAGAACCGTTTCTCCACGGTTCTCCACGCGACATAAAGCGATAAATGGAACTATGCGCGCGAATGCTCGCGCCGCGTGTAATTATTGACGAGCGCGAGAACTTGCATCTATGGTAATTGAATAACGTCAGATTTTTTATCGAGTATAAATAGTCGCGATAATATTTTATCGGCTTGTGTGCGCTGCACCGTGACGGAGCAGCGAATGTCCAAGGTCTAAGCGAGTGCGCGTGTACACGATATAAATTCGAATGATCATAAGATTTTTACACTCAACCCGTCCGCCACGATGAGTGTTTCAATAAAACATGCTCTACTAGGTGCGCAGGTTTTGCGGATCAAGTGGGTCCCGTATTTACTATTGCGCGAAAGTAAAAGCCGTGAATAATAAAACTATAAAGCTATCAATATCGGTGCACGAAAGCCATCGCCGCAGTACGATACTTTTAGAAATATAATGTAATGGAAAACAAATTTATCGACTGCTGTCGCTATTAACGTGGTCTTACTGATTGCAAGTTTGCAACCCACGGTTATTTATGATTAACGAAGCAACGCGTGCAACGTGGTGAGAGATGTGGTAATATATACAGGGTACACGGTCAATTTATCAGTCTTCGTCATCAAAGTGAATTCTTTACCGTTATAATTTATTAAACAGAATTGTTTATCATACGTACACTAGAACATGAAAATTGTTTGTAATAGAGAAAACTCCAGAATATTCTTGTAACACATTTTGTAAGAGAATATTATTACGTGTAATATAACACTTTTTCCTGATACAGTTGTTAAGAATCTGAATATTCATTAATTGTAAGATTATTCACAAAGTATTAAAATTACGTGTAATACACGTTCTAATTAATTCTATATTCTCACGAGACAACTTTATATTTATCGTATACATTCACAAATGTTATAAACATTTAATATAAGAGATTGCATTAAATGTTAAAAGATTTAATCAATTCTATTCGATTCTGCATATGTAAGCCACAGAAACAGCAGCCTTTTTCGTTTATTGTTTACACTAGCGTCAGATGTGAAATCAGATCAATCACGCGTATCAGATCGATATTTTATGAAATTAATATATAAGATAAACGTCTCTATGTACACTTCTTCCACTAATTAAAATAAAATTTCAAAGCTTCACGTAAAACGCAATGTATTGTGGCAAATGTGACACCAGATGACATTATCATTCTCCTTTTGAACCGCGGCACTGCACGAATAAATGGCTTTCTTGTCCAAGTTCTCGAGAAGAGATATGAAATGCCTATACGAAAGATCAACGGTGAAGTGAATGATATCGGACAAATTGAGGTCGCTGAATACTATTCAGCTGAGCGTTCGTGGGACTGTCGCTTGGCTTTCCCTCGGGAGTACTTTAATTCGAGTTGAAGTGTTCTGGATCGCGATATCTTTATTGGCCGGTGGTGGCCACTGCATCCGAGTCGTGTGCTCGAGTACGGGGAGTTTGTCCGAAAAGCCGCTCGCATGGTTTCAGCTAATCCTCTTGATCGCATTTCCAGGCGCGCAGGTGGTAATGGTAGCGTGCTAATTATAGTGCGCTAACGCGCATAGCTGGATACGTTAGTATTTGTCTCATCTCCTCCTCCTTTGTAGCCGTACGTACGAAATTATACATATGTGAGATAAATAGTAATAATCGCAGCTGTTCGTCCGTGAAACTACCTACGCATAACGTACATGTGCATCTACCGCAGCGACTGGAAAAGGATTTGCCTCTAAATACTGCTATCGTATTTAACAGGAATCTCAGACAGTGAAGGATAATTACGGACGAATTAGAAAGCTCATTCGCTGGACGATGGTTCATATCCGGCAGCGTGATCACGAAGAAGTTTTACGTGCGATCCAACGCGGAGAAACATGGCGTGTATTAACGATTATATGACAATAATAGAGATTCTAGATTCGCCGTTATATAGGTTTAGTGGTTTTAACTCGTGTGCATTATTAGTGAAATTAAATCCGTCGGCAATTAGTGGCATTATATGCAGCGATATCAGAGAGGATATGCAGCGAGATATAGGTTGCATGGAGTATGAAGATATGAGGGGTAAGAGACATTGAAGTACATAGAAATATTCGACCACTTACATTAATCCCTTGTAAGAAGAGCGTAACTTTCTTAATAAGGAAATTTATTTTTTGTTCGGCTTCGATTTCCTGTATATGCTCATCGGCGCGGGGAGATGTTTACTTAATAATACATGCGAGTACCATTAGCATTATCTGCCGTTGTCGGGTAACGATTATTTGTTGCAATTGCGTATGCAGCGACCTACGGGGATCATTATCCGCTAGGAAGTATACGCAATACGCTCGCGAAACTAGAAACTCACAGCTGACAGTTTAGAGTCCATTAGTCGAGCCTAATTGCGCAATGGTTACTTGGAACGCTGTGAATTTTCAAATTTATTATGGACGCCTATGGCCAATTAGGAATTTAGTCCACTGTCATATCGCTTTGCATTCGCGACACGTGGTACATCGTGCAAATCAGAGATGTTTGTTTGCACGGTATGCTATTGTCCGCAATATAATTATCGCAAAACCACTCAGAGATTTCATCCTATGAATTTTTCGACGGTTGTTTTCAGAAACAACAATTGATCGTTACGAAGCATTTCACGATTGTTCGCGGCTACCACAAGCAAGTATCGGTGAATAAAACTGGTGCGGATTCACTATTACGTGACAGTCTCTCGTGTGTCTGTGAAACGATCATAAGTTCCCGTCGTTTTAATGGGAGCGCAATTACTTAAATTGCATAAATGAATATTATCGTGCCGAGTCTGCAATTAACCCATATTTGTTCGTCAGGTGATTCGTAGGGAGAGGCAACAGAGGAGCAAGAGGTGCCAACGCTTAATAGTCCTTAGAGATAAGCGTTTCTTAATGTGTAACATTTAGCTTAACGGTTGCTGAATTGTTAATATATTTCTACATCTCGTATTCCTGCATGCGTATCAAAAAATTGAATTGGTGGAGTGATCTGTGAAGTGCGTGACAAGTAAGCGATGGAACTAATTAATTAAGCAACGACAGATTTAATTAAAAATGTGCGTTTCGCAGTAAATGTATTCTTGATTTTAATAAAAATTAATAAAATTGATAATTACACGCGGATATGAAGGCAATCATATTAAGTATAAAAAAGGGAACTAAAATGAAATTGCTTATTGATCGCGTATCGATCAAAAATGCCTCATATTTGAGGTAACAGAAAAATGTTATAAAAATCCTATTACTGACGGAATACATTTATCAGTAAGTGCCATCGAGAATGCTGATATAAACAGGAAAGAAATTACAACTGCATACTATCAATTTCATTGAGTCGTGCGTTCTCCAGCTATATACAGGTGGGGCCGACATATCTGAAACCAGCGATTTAGCAAATATTGACTCACAAGGAAAAGTTTATCTCGTCGGAGCGGGATGCGATATCTAAAAGGTAGACTGAACAAAGCGATGTACGTGTACGTCTCATTCATGCACTGAGAAAAAAATGTAATTGATCTTACGAAATGTTTTGTCACGGGCTGCCAACAAAATATATACTTATTTCAACAAGTTATATATTGAAACAAATATGTAGTTCTTGGATTATGGATATGGATGTGTAATCACACATATGAGAATTATAATCTAACAATTATATATTTGATTCAATATATAACTTGTTGAAATAAGTATATATTTTGTTGGCAGCCCGTGACAAAACATTTCGTAAGATCAATTACATTTTTTTCTCAGTGTGCGTGCGTTACGTGTCCCGTTCATTCTGACGATCATCGATCCTAATGCCATTAATCCCTCCGTGATTCGACATTGACATGATTAACCATCTTATCGGTGATATCACTCGCGGAACTCATTCGGCAACGATTCGAGTTACTTCCACTCGCACCTCACGTTTACCCTGATCTCCATACACGAGGCTTTCTTCGCCCACATCGTCCTCGTCGTCGTCGTTGTCGTGCATGCGGAAGTGCGTTCAAAAATGCGAAACGAGATGGGCAAAAATGCGACGGCGTATTTCTCTCGAGCGCATTTAGCTCGCCGCAGAAAATTCGAATTAATATCGGTCGTTAAAGCCAGAGCTGAAGATTCGATAATGCGAGATGTATGCGCGGGTACCAGCGGTCGCGCGCGCGAACGATCGCGCATTTTTATCAGAACGTTGCTCCTCGCAAATCCACCGGGGACATCGAGGTAAGTGCGCCCGGTTGGACGTGTATCGTTCAATACCTCTTTCTCCTCCTTTTTCTTTCTTTTCTTCCTCGTGTTCCGTGCTCTCTTCCCTGACGACTGATTTAAACGCGAATTCTTGCACCATCGAGCGACGTCCGGATGGAAAGTTACGTATGGGCGCGCGTAAGTCATCCGATCTTCTCAGTGCGATAAGATAAAAGCTAAACAGTCCGCTAATTAAAGATCTGTGGCTCGCCAAGCCACCTCGAGAGGAGAAAAAAGGGAAAAAGGACGAAGAGGCTGCCGCTACGTTTTCTGAAATAAACACCGATCGCGGCACGAGTTATCTGCGTAAGATGCGTTATCGCATCTTGCATGGCTCGATATGTTTATCAAGAAATTGGCTGTACACGTCGGTGTCTATTTTTCTTTTCAAAAAAAGCGATTAAACGGCGCGGAATCTTTGAAGCATCAAAAGCATCAGAGAGATATTGGCAAGGCATGATTATGGCTCATTTTTAATTAATCAAGTGTTAATCGAATTGAGGAATGCTGTGTCGGAACGCTTTCATTCGTGCGAGTATGCGAGCAATGCGACAAGGCGCATGCCGTCGTCGCTGTGTTTTCGCAGGTAACAGCGAGAGGACAGTGAGTCAGTTGAAAAAGCAACCCTCGGTTCTCGACTGACAAAGCGGGCGCTCCAACATGTCGTCAATATTGACGCAAGATAGTTTCCACCTCTGCGGAATAAGTCCGCCGCTTTCCCGAAATCGCCGTGCTTATCATGCGGACCGGTTTTCCTCCCGAATGCAAACAACCTCCGGATCGTCGCCAAAAATCTCCGTCGCACATCGAAAGACATTTGTATCGAAAAACACGAATCTCTTTCTCTTTACATGTTACTACATTAACGAGGGTTAATTGCGCAGAAGTCACCTCTCTCATACTGTCCATTCCGATTCGGACGGAGACAATCCGGCCACGGAGGAGCGACAGGCTGCACTCGGGATCGATCGGGATACGATAATTCAATCTGTGGCGGATTCTCTCGCGCTCTCGAGATGCTCCGTCTTACCCCTTCCGGTTCACCCCCGGGGCTCGGGTGCGATACGGTGGCCAGATTGCAGATACGAAGCACCGGGCAGGCTTTATCTCTTATTTGTGGCCCCGTAGATTCTTGAAGCCGTCGCATCCGACTGCACCCTTCCTCCCCGTGCTAACCCCTTGCCCTTTGCTTCTACGATACCCTCGTATCGGCGATTCTGCTCTCCCGGGTGCTATCCCACTACCTTCCACCTGATCTTCCTCTTGTCTTGCCGCACGTTGTTCTCCTCGTCGGGGAGCGATTTCCGGACTCTCGCGTTGCTCGCGCGAGCTCGCTCGAGCGTGTACGAGCGCGTCAGTCGAGAGACGGGCTGGCGCTTTGCGCCCTGTGTGTGTTCCACCAAGTGGCTCGGATCTCCCTACCGGCGACGGCGAGCGCGGAGACAGGTAGCTGTTAGCTTATGTAGATTAAATTGTTTCGAAGAAGCCCGACTGCTGTTTATTCATCGCGAAACGACGGTGCTCGAGATAAACGGAACGACCCGGGGACCGAGAATGCGCCGTTTCCCCTCTTTCTCTCGGCCGTGGAGAAACGCCGAGGGGATCCTTGAACGGATGGCGCGGACGAGAGCGGAGAAGAGACGGCCACAAGGGGAGGAAGAGACGATGCAACTCCTCCTCGTAATCCCGCGGGTCCGCATAATGCGGCATACGCGTGCACCACACTTCCGCATGCGATTGTACTCACCGTGTCCTCCGATTCTCCGGATTATCGATCGCGATTTGGAATTCCCTCTCGTGCGCCGGACGTCCCAGACAATCCGCGAAATGGATCCCTATATGTTACGTCAAAGAGAAATAAAAATAGAAAAAAGAAAGGAAACTTATTCTCCAACCGAGACGCACCGCGTGTGTTATGCATTTACATTGCATAAGATTCCATTATTCGTGGATCGACATAGATGAGGCTCGAAATCGAAGGGACACAGATACGCAAGCACGGCCGATGCGACCGAGAGAGGGTAATTAATTCCGTTTGTAGTCCTTCTAAATTGCGAGAGAATTAAAGCCATGGTGTAACGGAGACCGCGCGTTGGTAAAGGACACCACTTTTACAGCGTACATATTTCATCGTCAATTGCGCGCCGCGGGATCCCCCCGGTACGCGCGATGCCATATAACGTAGCTACGTAGGAACTACCGGTGCGTTGCGAGCGAACGAGCGAACGAGCAATGGGACCGACGTCCATGGGACGCGTACGACGGGGGGTAGCGTTGGACCGATGCTGGAGAAGCGAGGCGAATCTCCCCACGCGCGACGCCAATCTACCAGATTAAAATACCATAAAAAGATTTTACGTGCGCGCTCATGAAATTACTACTGGCTGCTGAAGCGATTCTGACCCGCGCCTTCGCTCCCCGGGGGAGTCGCAGCGATATGATACAGCATGATTCACGGAAGGGGGATGTAAAGTGCCTGACTGTCGATGCGTAGCCGATCCATATGCGCGTATGCGGACCCGTTGTTAATTTGTCCGATTCCGATCAGACGCGATAAATCAGATTCAACGGAGAAAAGTCGCTGGGAAGTGTTTGAAAGCTTTATTTTATTACGGAGCATAAATCGGGCATAAATCTTTGCCGGTGAAATAAACGTGCGCGCACCAAGTGTTGCCGCGCATACACGTGAAAAGATTAAAGCAGACGAGGAGGATGCGCGAGCGATCGGTGAGCCGAGTAAGAGCAGAGAAGAAATTGGGTTGCGTGTTGAGTGGCTAACGAGCGTCCGCCGGAATAAGACCAACAAGTGCACGAGCGTGTACGCACGCGAGACGCGAAACACGACGACGACTTCCGCGCTCCGTCGAGGCGCAGCGACGCGTGGAATACGCTCCGCGTTATGCTCCACGACGCACCAGAGCGATCGTACTCGTCGCGCTGGGAATCGCGCGAAAATCATAATCGTCGATAAGTTCCTCCTAGATCGGGCGCAAAAAAAAGGAAAAAAAAGACTAATGGTACGTGCAGTCGCCTTTTTTCCGCTTCGTTTTTTCGAACTTTATCCGGCAGGTTGGCGGTTGCTCGGCCATTTACTTCACCCAGCTGTCAGATCCAATCGGCACCTCGATCATGCCAATTCCGATCTCCACCAAGTTCCCGTGCGGCGAATCCCGCGCACAAACGCACTCTCGGCATTCTCTCGAGCATCGCAAGTTCCGCGTGTCATGGAATTGGTACACACGCGAGACACGTTCGCGCCGGATGGCAGTTATTCGCAGAGAGTCGTTAGTCTTCCGTAGACACCGGGGTCCAGCGCGGCCCACCGGCCGCGTTCCCCCGAGGAATTCATCTTATCCCTCTTGAATCTTTGATCTTGATAAATGTACGCCGCAAGGGGAGGTAGAAGAGAGGAACACCGAGCGATTTTCGGACCCGAATCGCGCGGCTCGCTGTTGAACACGCCGAAGCGTTATTCACCGCGACGGATTTTGCTGTACCGGTCGAGTGGCTGTAACGGCATTTCAACTATATCGTAACAACCGCATGCAATCGCGACGGATTAATAATGTCGAAATATCGTGCGCACTTGCGGCGATTCACGCTCCGCATCGTCATCGTTGTCGTCATCATTGGCTTCGCGTTCCTTCACTCGACGAGAGTTTCGCTCGCAGGAGGAACAGAAACGTGCAATTCCAGATCTCTCGTCTCGCACAGACAATATAGCAATTCCACGGCGAGTTATTGCTCTGAATGCGTCGCCGTTCCGTTTAATTGCCCTCGGCATACCGCGAGTATCACTGTATCCTTAGCGCAATTAGTTGCATATCCCGTACTCGCTGTTCCGTGTCTTAATATTAGCAGCGCGCTGCCCGCTTTCTGTGCACATTGCGAAAATTTCTTTAAACGAGTTCTTCCAATAATTTTCTGCTCCGAGAGCCGAGCCACTCTTGCGAGGCGAGACCGGGGCTTCCCAGAGGATGAGAGCAGTATGTTATACCGGCTCTAGGTGGATGGAAACGTTTCCTCGTGAAAACGAGAAATTACGATGGGGGAGGGGAAATAAAGGAAGCTTTTCCTCTCAAAGCATTTGCTCGACTACCGTTCCGGCAATTAATACCCAGCGTTTTCGACGAGTCGCATGAATATTTCGCTGTTTACTGCACGTGGCGCCTCCTTTCCAGGCCGTGCGTTATCGCGGACGTGGATCTGTAATTAAATGTCACTTAATATAATTAGCCCTCCGTTGCTCCGTCCCTCCGGTCTGTCTCGCGCTCTCTTCATTCTTCTAGTCTATCCCTAACAATTTTATTGCCCCCGATCTCCTTTTCGTTCTCTGCTGGTAACGATCGTATTCCGGGTCGCTCCTCGTCGGTCTACGCGGAATGGCCGCTCCTGAGAGAGACCACGGAGACCTTGAGACCCTGCGAGTCTCATCGTTAAAATTATCATCATTTCTGTGATTACCGTCGCCTTTCGTGGAACTCTTGGCCTTCTTCCTCGTGCCCTCCGCGCGGCAATGCCACGCCCCTAACGCGTGAAAGCGCCAGAAATGAATACGCCACTGGAATAAAGGGTCGGGTCCCTTCATTTCCCCCGGGTGCCTGTTTTCTATGCAGCGCGTCAATTCTTTTTCTCGAACGCCGCAAGCGTTACTTATCTCCGTTCTATAATTAGCGGGCTTAAACGGCATTCATGTACGTAGAGCGTCTAGACGTGCGTGATTACAATGTTACGTGTATGATTTGCCAATTACGCTAGTTACACTACGTGCTACTTATTCCTTTTTTCTCTTTTCTTTTTTTTAAAATAGAGGTACGAGAAATCTAATTTCGCTAACGATCTGTTTACCTCAATAGCGCTTCTATTTCGCGACACTCGTTTATGCATATGGACAAGAGAGTTTCGAAGCCAACGTTGAAAACTGCGTCTCTGCGTGCATCTACTGCACGGAACGAGTCTTAATCTAGGTGCTGTTGTGAGATTCGATAAATGCAAATGCTGGCACCAGCAATCCACGAATTTGCCAAATGTATTCAGTGCGATTACGTGAAGTGGTCTTGCAGGTAAGCCTGGTCCTTCCCAACGTATTTTCGGCAAACTGGAGTCTCTCTCTCTCTCTCTGGTCTCTTCATTTGCCGACCAACCACATGAAAGGGTTTGCACGAAAAATCAGGGGTAATGACTTTCAACTGCGCAACGATTGTGCGATACCAACGCGATTATGGCAGAACGTGTTCTTTGCATATTTTCGAGGGGTTGGCGATGGTCCAGAAGTCCCCCTATAATAACGCGCAACAGTGGAGAACGTGCATTACGTGCATCCACCGCTACACAAATAAATCGTAGCGTTGCCACCTCTGCTTCCACGATCCTCGGCACGGTCCTTTTTGTGCGTTTCTTCCGTACAACAGTTGCGAATAGCGAATGCCAACTGAGCTCCCGTAATCATATCGGATTTTCTATTGTTTCTGGAAGAACCACGATGAAATTTATACCCATTATCATTGCCGGGCTGTTTCGCCAGCGTTTCGCGTTATTACGTTTATTGTGTGAGCGGAAATTTTATTACTTATTATTCGCTACGGGATGTACAATGCTTCGCAATTATTTTGGAGGGACGAAGGAACGAACGCGGATTGCACTCTTCGCGAAAGAACTCTGAAGGGTGCGAAGGGATCGATCGTATGTGCCCGATCTGCATCTTGCCTCGCGTTGCATAATCATATGCTGACACGTGTCATGTCTAAATTACTTTAACTAACTACTATTTGTATTTGCGTGGACAATGTTACGCGACTGCAGCACGATCGCGAGTAACGCCATGACTCAACCACGATCATTCATCGCGCGCAAAGAAGGGGGATAACAGGCATTTCATCGTCGATACATCACGGACGTTTATTTCCAGATGAAGCATATTTATTCTGAGCGCAAGGCGCGCGCGGACTCACGACTGCAGGTGCAAATCACCGTCACCTCTTAATTTCAGGCTACAGCCATTTTTAGGGTAGTTAATGGCATCGTTTGTCGAGTAGTATCCGCGGAACTGTGTCCACACGCCGAATGATGAATGGATCCGAGCTGGGAGATGGAGTGCCGAACGAGCGTCCCGAGAATAGGCTGATGTCTCAAGCAGTACGTAAGTCGTAATCACGTCTGTCGGCGCGTTGCGGGTAACGGAAAGCGCACCTTTGTTCTCGGTCCGCGCGTACGGTCGTGACCGGCCGTGATGGACGTCGATAACGGTGAAAAATCTCGCGTAAAGGCACACGGCGCGCTTAACGCGCCAATAAATAACATTGTCCGCGACGATAAGTCGTCGTCTCGAAACGGGGAAGCGCGCTGGGTCCTCCCGCGATGTCATCCCATCAGCTTCGCGTTCGTTTTGCTCGGTTTTGCGCTGCTATAACGAGCTGTACCCTATGCACACAGGTTTCCCTGCCTTCGTCGCGGCCCCGAGACGAGCATTCATCTCTCATCCCAACAGCGGTCGCATTTTGACCAGCAATCTCGTCAACGTTTGTGAATGAAGCTTTCTTTCGCCTATCCTCGACGCGTTTAAAACGCGCTTCGGCATTGAACGCGCGAGGGTGTGCCTGTCGAGCTTTCCGCGCGCGCACGAGGGTGGATCATTATGCAGATATGCGGAAACGCGCACGTGTTCCGGCCGAATCGACATGCCGGCGTTGGAAAACAAACGTCATTGACACACGTGCGAATGTATCGCTGTCAAGCTCCGAGGCGAGCAGGCTTGCACGGAATTCATTTAAACACCCCGCTCGACTAGGTACAATGTAGATGCGTTTGTTTAAGCGTGTACACGCGACGCGCGATCCCATTTACAGATTTCTATGATTCTGTCGACACTGTGGACGTGCGCGTGGTGAACGAGGGAGAGAGCCGGGCTGAGACTGAACAATGCTTTATTCACGAAGTCTTGCGCATTCGCGCGGGGGCGAAAGCGCTGAAACGACGCGACGAAAACCGATGAACAAACGGCGCATTCTGGAAGACAGACACTTTTCACGTTCGCACATTCAGCCGCGAGCCTCCTTTGTTTCAGGTAATGTGGCGTGTTCGTCGCCGCAAGATTCGGTATCCCGCGGAATGGGGTACCCGTACTACGGGGCGGAAAAAAAGAGTACGCCGTCCGTGGAACGGTTGGCTGTCAAGTCCAAATTTCGCGCTCTCGTCAGGCTCTCGTCGGACGAGGAAAATTCACGGCAGAACAAGCGGCGCTCGAACGTACGATTATTCTGCAGTTAACAGCAGTGTGCCCGAGTGAATTCCATGATGCGCCGCTAACCCGGAGACCTCCGTAACTCACAACGTAATTAATCTTCGGGATTACTAGACAGGATAGAGGAACGGTCGACGTCCTTATTAACGCGCTGAAGAGGACGGCGCCAACAAAGCGGATTCCACCTTGGGCAAACTGTTGACGAGTAAGAATGAGTGATAAGAAGGAGCCGGGTGACTTTGTTGCGGCTCGCTGATCTGTTTGATAGAATCACACGAATTACGCAAATAACGCAAAGGGGAACGAACGTCGCGCAGAGATTGTATGGCTAATATAATCACGCTGATTGTTCCAATCTCGCCGGGATGGTCCGGCGTGTTCCTGAAAATTTGCACCTAATGGGATTTTAATGACCACGACGGGTAAGACAATTCGCGCGCGGGTTTTACGCGCCAGGCAATCTGACGATAATTATATCTACTGTAAAAGGCAGAAAGAAAAAGAGAGAGAGAGAGAGAGACAAAGAGGAAGCTGATTTTATTTAACGTTATCGCCGATGCATCGGAAGGTTTGATTTATCGCCATTCGCCGTTGCAGATCCTTTTACACCGGCGATCGGAATTCGCGTTATTAGCGTGACTTGTTTCATTATATGGCAATCGGTGAGAACGGTATTTGGTGTGTAACCCATAGCGTATATATAGCGTTACGTGTACCACTGGTAGCAAGGAAACGAGATTCGCTTGAGACCTGTCAAAGGAAATCGAAGCCGCAAACTGACATTTTCAGAGGTATGATACTACGAACAGACGCACCACGTTCTTCCCAGAAGATCAATATGATTTTAATCGCGGCAACGATTCCGCCGATCGCTCCGCGTCTTGATGGTCTGTCCCGAATGGGGTCCCGTCACTTTCGAAATGTGAGCACACGTGTGGCTACGGAAAAGTCACGTTCGATCGCGCACCCGGTGAAACGGGCAAAGTTCAGTCTCGCGATAGTGCATCGGCGCGCGGGCCGCACGAGCTTTTACGCTTTCGCGCGATTTAAAGAGATACATCCATTGTGAATTATGCCTCGCTTCCCCGTACGATGACGAGCATCTCGCATCCAGTATTTACGGCCATTGTCTTCGTACCCGTACTTGTTCGTCGCTCGGGGCGAGAGCGGCGCATGGCAACGGGCTCATCGTGATCGTTATTGAGGCGCGTGGGTTGTCCTCTTCATCCTCGTATTCTCGTCCTCCCGTTTCCCTCTTTGCGTTCTCCACCCCGTTGTTCGCTCGAGATATTTCAGACCGGCAAACATATATCCGTGCACCGCGTACGTCACGTCGCATGCACTCGAGTTACGACTGGTCCGGCATGTACAAAACTTTTTTCGCATTCGTAGGATGCGTACACATCGCACGCATGTACACGTGACGGTTCTTACGCACAGGAAACATCGATCGATGCACCAGAAGCCTGAAAACGACGCATTGATTACAAATATACTCGTGAGGGATCACTTTACGAGTAAAACGGGAGAAATCGAACGCCGAAATATCTCGGAAATTGCACTGCGGAATTTCCCGCGTGTCGTCTCGCTAACCGCTCATGGACGGAGGGAATCGTCTGACCTTTCCTCTCACAGTCCACGTGATTTCAATCACCGTCGGCGTTATCCTCGATATTCACTTCAATGGGAAATCGCGGACGGGCGTAGTAACCGTAGTGTCACGGGGAGAGAAGATGCGCACACAATTTCATTCTCACGATAATCGGCATTACCTCGATTTTCTCCCGTGCAGAGTGACTTTTTATCCGTAATCTTTAGTGGAAACAAAACCATTCTTCGCCGAAATTTATCGAGCCCGTCTCCGCAACGAGCGGACGAACGAAGTAACGGCGCTCGGGCCACACTCGTGCCGCGTGCACGTAGATAACTTTCTCCGGCGTGATAAGCCGTAAGGTATAAATCTGAATTGTTTTTATAATTCCCGCGGCGAGATGAGGTATCGAGATAACGGGGATTCTAACGAAGTCTGTAATTTGCGGACCGCCAACGCCGCGATGACCGTGCGGGGCCGCACGTTAGCGGACCCGCGATGCATCGCGATTTAAAACCAATCGATGTCTGATGGATATGGAAAAAAGCCCGCCGCGCCGTTGTGGTACGGCGCATCTTATCGACTTGTCATTGCGTTAACAATTTAATATTAAAGAGTGTGTGAGCGAATGTTCAGATTCAGCTTTAAAGAGTAACGAAATTTTCAAAGAGAGATGCGAAAAAATATAACGCATTATATATTGATATCAGAAATGATTATAGGTATCATTTCTTTCGTCACCTTTTTCGATTTATCGTGAATTCTGAGTGGAATGCATGCCGAATGTCGGCGTTTGACAGCTTATAAATATGTAACGCTGTAAAAGCTATCAGTACGCAATAAGCGCTACGAATATAGAGTGTCCAACAAACGGTACGTCGACCAGCGCAATATTTCCGATGATTTATATCCGGCGAAACGTAATTGGACATCGCCGCGCGCAGAGTGCTTCCTACACGGAACACGATGTGTGCTCGCAGTTGATAAAGATTGCCTACGATAGTACTTTGTATCGTTTAACGTACCGACTATTGTGTATTATTGGCGCGCGCCTGATACGGAGATAGCACGAGGATGCGTATTGCCGCGTTCTCCATTGAAATATCACGCTCGTCCGACGACATACGTCGAGCGTTCTTCGCGCAGGCAATTAAAGCCGCCTTATTTCGCGCGTCCAGTCGTATCTTTGAACCGTGGACAACTGTGCAACGGAACGTACGTTCCCTTCAATTTATGACGATTGTAAAATTCGAAGCGCTGCGCTCTTCATTCCGGCGCGCACCGCGTGTTCCGCATTGAAATCACGTATCTCGCTACGGTGTTCTATTAAAATTATCAACTCGGTCAGTAACATAGATACATTAACCGGTCGTTCTATTAAGTTCTTTACATCGTGATGACGTTAGCTGAAAGCGGACACTCGCTGAATGAGCTCATTTTAGTAAAGCGGTCACATCGGCAGCGAGAGAGATAGCGAGAGAGAGGAGAGAAGAGAGAAAGAGAGAAGCGAGGGAGAGAACCTGTCCAACGCGTTTGTCCGCGAACAAGCTTCTCTCGTCACCATGTTACCCTGTTCCCCATACTCTTCTGACATGCACGACGAGGGCCAACAAGAAACGTAGGAGATATGATTTGGCGCAGGCTGGCCGTTTGCAATGCTTTTTAAAGCACAGTCGCGTCGAGACAGCAACTGTCAGCGATATTGAGTTTACCTATAAACGCACATTTCTCCCTCTCGCTTCGAGAGGTATCGGACGCAAGTTTTAACGTGTGACTGAGAGAAACAAGTACAATAGCATTGTGTCTGCAACGCAACTCGTCAGAAAATATCCGACTTCCGCTTCTTCCTCCGGCTGTTTCTCTTTCTCTCTCTCTCTCTCTCTCTCTCTGCGCCCATCGTTCTCTATTGGTCTTGGTCCCGTTTCTACCACGAGCGGATGTATCGGGCTTCGCTAACCGACTAGCTAGCATTCACTAGACACGAGACCACGCACAAATCGAAACATCGGTATGCGTCAGAACAGTTCTCAGTGTCGGCGACGTCGCACGTTCAGATGAAAGTTGTAACACCGTTAGAAGCTCTGTTTTCTGAAGCTCATTGTACGGTACTTTATGAAAAAAAACTGCGATTTCCACTGGTCGCTAGTTTCGAGAAGTAAGTATTCTGTTCAACGTTAGATTATACTGAACGTGCAAGATCGTTGCGCTATCAGCAGGCACTCGGTTCTACGTTTCAGCTCCGTGCTCACCCTATGATGCAAAAGTTACGATAATAATCTTAACTTCACCGGTGTACAAGACGTTCTATTGGCCATATCACAAATTCATGGATTTCCAAAGTACAAGAGTAAACTCGGTGTACCGGTAGATGAGGTACGGGCACTTTAGGGAATAAGCTGGCACTCCGATGTCTCAATTGCGAATTACAGAACTCTAAAGTAGGAGAGTAAACTCGGTATAACGCTATTACCTCACCTGCCGATCCGGTTGTAAGCCTAGAATTTGCTTTTGGAACTTAGGGTACCATAATTCACGAATGTACAGCAGAGCGGATTATTTTGTTGAATGGCGTGATCTGCGATGCGATTTCTGAATGTACTGTTGTGATGCATTTATGCATTTATGTTCTTAAAAATGTATATATTTATTATAGCACTCGTTCATAAAAATAAAATGCTAAATAATCAAATTCGCATATGAGAATATCAATCATGTCAGATTTATTATTGACAACATAAATATTTTCATATGCATATTTCAAGAGTTTCAAAACATTATTACAGCGACGGAAGTGGGAATCGTTTTCGGTATATCCAGCTCAACATTTGTATGTGCATTATCGCGTAACTTTTAATGTTAAAATCAATAATAAATAGATATTGAAAATATCACGTATTTCCGTGGAGTACTTGTACATATCAGCGTCTACATTTTAAAATAAATAACTTAAAATGAAACTGATTTACATGTATTTGCATATATTAATAAAGAAATGTTGCATGGAAATACATAATCATAAATCTACTTCATTTTATTTTGAATGCACCGTGCCATTGATTTATTATGATAATTACGGCTTTCAAAGATACGTAATATTTCATGTCAATACAGATTCGCATTGTGTTTAAGGTAGATTAAGGTAATCGATACATTAATGCAGGAGATATTTTTATACACAGTATAAATGATAGTCTCGTGATGCACAATAAACGAATCAGGGTTATTTGCGAATCGAATATATTTTCATTGGGTTGAATCCTGAAATGATTAGTTGAAAAATATAAATATGAGATTATAATGACTCCAACCTGACATCTGGCGATTACGTAAAGCGATACATCAAACACGAGTTTTTCGCGAAACAATCTCTCTAGGTGTATTAATTAAGTCATGTTGCGCCATGTCCCTACTGCGATGAGGAAATCTCGAAGTTCGCTTCGGGTGAGAGTTCAACGGGATATTCCGTGCCTTTGAGCTCTGACCTGGATCTATTTATGGGCAAGCGACGTAACTCCAGGAAAAGAGACACCGTCGCTCGTCTTTCTTCATTTTGCGCGCTTGAATCGGATTGAAATGTCAAGATGCGCTCACACCGAGCAGTACCATATTGTCTTTTCTCGTTGGCGAATTTTTGGAGCCCTCGCGGCCAAGTGGCCGTGCAATGTGGAGACGAGAGGGAAACTTGCTCGGCTTGATCCCGAGTATACATATATATGTACGCACAAGCCGCCAGTTGGAGAGCCCATCTCGCTCGCGATGTCGCCGATGCCTTAGAATATTAGCTATTTTCCGGCCGGCTGCGCCGAATGAAGCTGCTCGTTTCTTCTTCTTTTTCCTATGTCGTACTCCTATATCTCACCTGTTCCCTGGAGAGAAGGCAAAAGGAAAACTACTTGAAAACCTGGTGGATGGAAAACAAATTTGCGTGTGGCTAGTATCACGATGCAGTAGGCGGTGTATAATTGCATCCGCAGTCGTCTCTCATCTCTAAATCCGCGCAAAAGCTTTTTCGAGAAAAAATCGATGTTCAACGCCAGAAATATTCCGCGTCCTACATATAACGGTAGAAATACTTCACGGTATAAATATATGGAATGAACGGAAATACCGTTGAAGGAACTAACGATCGTTGCGCGTTATCCAATTCATCATAAATAAAACGCGTATCATTCGGTGCGCTCGTACGTGTAGTAGCCTCGAGCGTCGTGCAAATATTTTTAGACAGGATGCCCATCGATTCAAGTGGTAGATACAAAGTAGTGAATATAAAGGGTACGAACGAAACGACCGGTTCGCTGCGGGCGATAATTGTGCGCCGCACTTCCTCCGCAAATGTAATAATTCACTGCGCGAAATCTATCGCGCCGATCTTGAGAAGGCATCTTCGCATTCTTCGTCTTCGCCATCGATAAGTTTCACGCGTGTATTCTCGGCGTTTACCTAAATTTTGCAAGTGCAACCACTATACGAGATACTCGTCGCTTGTTGCAACATGTGCGCGAGAAAGAGATTCTGTTGATCGCAAATCACAATTTTCGGCGACAGTGAGAGCGCATCTGGAGAATTAAAATCTTTTTTTGTTCATGGCGAAGGATAATATCTGTATATCTGTATGCGATAAACACGCGAAATGTATGCGTATGCGTGAGCGTCGTGGCGACTGTGCCCAGAAAGCTTTACCACGCATGCCGGGTAAATCCGTAAAATAAAAGCACGGCGGAAACGGGACAACGCGTAGTCTGAGTGTTATCCGAGGAAGCGTGGGTTGGGTTCAGCCGAGACGTTTACCTAAATCGTCCTGTATCTGATCCAGTTTGGAATGGCGAATGTAAAGTAGGTGCTCGATTTCCATCGTCCTCTTGGAGAATGCGCCGTTCCTTTCTCTCTTTCTCTTTCCCTCTCTCTCTCTCTCTCTCTTCCTATCTTTTTTAGCGTAACGGAAGAAGCAGGGTCGTCGACATTTCGATATGATTCCGCGAAAAGCCGCGAGACAAGGAAGCCTCGATGAACGCGATCGCGTTCGTGAAAATTTAATTGCGCGGGTGGCGGAAGAGCACGAGCGGCGAAGTCTTTAAACTTTCATCGCGCAAGGCAAGGATCTCGACATACTACAATAGTCATTCTCTTTCGCGTGACCGAGATGAATTTTAGCAGATGCACTTTATTTTATCGCGGCAAGCGTAATAACACGAGCAGCTGCGAACGTGTGTTTCCAAGCGCCGAGGAGCGCGCTCGTCGTTTGCAGAGTTTGCACTGTAAATACACATTCTGTTATATGGTATCGCGAAGTACGTTTAATAATATTTTACAAACCAGAGACATATTGCACTGCGCGCAGTGCTTACGGATTTAATTGTAATTTAATTACGACGGATAATAGTGTAATAATGATAAAGTCATTTCCGCGTATTAGAATGGCGTCGCAATAATTGAAGAGAGAAATGACACTTCCTTTCGGTTTGGAGTGAACATAACTTGGACGCAAAATAAAAATATAAAGGAACTACACTTCGCGAATTGTAGAAAAAGTCACCGCAAGTTACGAAGCAAAGTGTGTACGTAAATTTTCTTGAACGGATATGCTGAAAACTTCCAGTTAAACGTTTACGTCTAGAAAGAGCGATTCTGTCTTTGAAGATTTACTCGTTGCATGTACCTCACTTTATTGTGAATAATTCTACTTATTTAATTATGCTTAAGTAATTAAGTTTGTTACCGTCGAGCTTAATGAGCTTATAAACTTGATCCAACAATATATAACAACATGCCGGCAAATTTATAAATATGACACAGTATAAGCAATGTTCGTGTATCGTGTGATAATTTAGTACTTTTGGATTTTCTATTGTAATGTTGATTGAGAAAGTTTCTTGCTGTTAATGGACAGTTTAGTAATTATACCCTCTCCGTCTCTCTCTGTCTCTCTCTCTCTCTCTCTCTCTGTCTCTCGATTTTGTTAAAATACAGTATTACGCGATGCGAATTGAGACGTGCAACACAAGTGCCGTGACATCGCACTCGGTATCGAAGGCGCATTAGATACGTGCGTACGCTCTTGGTAAGTACAGTGGCACAGTGTGGAAGCAATTAAAACTTTCTTGCGTTTATACTCTTGGAGAAGCTGAGCGCGCCACATTGAATGTATGCCGGCGATTTCTATTCCGATTCACCGCCGATTCGTATGCAAAGTAATGCGTTTGGGAACTTCTGCGAGGTCGGGACGACTCCTTCGAATTAATATTGAAATCAGTGTCGAGGTGGTAGAAAGAAAAAGGACTCATCGCGCCCCCGTTTTGGACGCGCATTTGCATGCATTTTCAATTTCATTGAAAAAACAATCGGGTCGACGGTGAGAAATGGGGATGACAGTGGTGGTAGCAGCCTGGAATCGATCGATCGGAGTGATCGAGCAAAATCGCGTCGCCGCGCCGCGGTATCGAACGTGATCTTGCCGTTGTCGTTTCGCAAGAGAGCCTGCGCTTCGCAAGAGATACTACCAAAGTAATTAAAAATATAACGGTTGTTGCCGTGGATAAAAATTAATTTGCATACAACGAGTACGCATTGATCTCCTCTCCAGACGTGTCTCTTTTGTCAGGATGTAAATCACTGTGCTCGCTTCATTGGTCTCCCGAGAGCTAATTAATCCGCCGGTGGTAACAGGCTAATGAATCTTGTGGGAGCTGCCTCAAGTTTTGTGCAGGACACGCAGAAATATGCGATTCTGTGGAGCGGCAGCTCCACGAAAGGGAATCCTCCTCCTGAATGAGGAGCGCGATTCGTCGGATAATAATTAATGTCGTTTACGTCGCAAGTTTCGTATCTCCCGGCGGTATTCAGCTCGGGACTCTCATTTATATGAGCAATATCTCGGTTCGGGATCGACTCGTTCGTTACTCGGCGAGCGGGAGACGCGCGCATGCTGGTATTATCGGCGCGCGTATACGCACGCGGGAATACATAATGCGCGTCATAAGAACTTTTCGATCGATCATCATTCAAGCGGATGAACCCGCGATTAACGAGCGATTGCTCTCACTGATAAATGTTACGTACACTTGGTGCACATAAGCGTGTACGCGCAGTCAACGAGCCAGGAACTCGATGAAAACGACGTTCGCCGATTTCTAAAGGTGAGGTGCTTGATTTTAGATTACTCTCTATGCAGGACGCGCATAGAGTATCATCAGCTTGTCAAAATTATGTCGAGGCTTTTAGAACTCTTAGAATTTTTAGGATTGGAAGAGAATAAAGGAATTCAGAGTTTTGATTTATCAGCAAGCAAGGTTCGTGGAAAATTTTTGCTCCAGAATGTGTCGGCGCAAGTTACACAATATTATCATTCATTTTTTAGCCTCGCCTGAGAAAGTTATTGAGAATATACAACGACTCAAACTGAAATAACATGGCGGAGATAATCGAGTAAACACTGGATATGCGCTGATGGTCTCTCATCAGCGGAACAATCCCGCGGTATAGATATTGTTATAACACGCAACGTATTTACCCTTATAACGTAACGTGAGACTCTTAGGGAGATGAAATTTCGTCACCGAGTGAGAGGTATTGCGAGACTACAATTAAGTTTGTTGGCTTTTAGCGGTGGAAAATCGCGCGGCACGTCTTCGTGTTACTTACATAATATTTTTCCTCGCGCACACAGCTCCCACAAAGAGAAATGTAATACGTGACGCTCTTACACGTTCCTCACGGAACGCGAAGATGAAGCGCTCACCTGGAAGCGTAACAGTTCGTGTTAGCGTACTGCGAGAATTGTCACCTAGAAAACCATGCCGTGTTGCGAATCGCGCGCGCGTAACAATCAGGCAAGGAGGATGCGAAATTTGTGTCGCCGCGCCGGGGTGATCCGTGACTCAACCTTGCGGAATGATACGGTGCGATTCCGCCGTCTTGGATTCCCGCGTCTTTGCAGACACCGATGTATAATTAGTCTAATGACAGTTCCGAACAACCGGGAACGGCGCATCATGAGTACTTTCCACATACGCCGCGTTTCCGACATCCTAGTATCAAATAAGCCGCGCAGATAACGAGGCACGAATCTAGTCGTCAAATCATTCTTTCAGAACGCTTCTCAGTGATATTTTGCGTAATTGCGGATACATACACGAGATACATAAATTTTTGAACGAGAAAGGAGAAAGAAACTCAATGAATGAAGCGACAACGATGACGGTCGTTTGGACAGATTCGGACAGATGTGCTTCAGGCCGATTTGCTTCCCGTGACGACGAGCTCACGAGCACTCTACCAAATGAAAATTCTTCGCATTTTACTTGTTTTTTATCTGCGTCAGGCAAAATGATATCACATTCACGCGAAAAAATAAATGTATATCTTTATACTAGGAATTCAAAATTTTCGTCGTAATTAGTCCATTTGGAGCGAGTGATATTTAAGTTCAAATAGCTGAAAGAGCTAATTGAATTCGCAAGGATTAATTGATTTGAATTATCGGTGACCCTTTATTGGACCGGTCGCGCTGTATTCGTCCATTATGTCGTTTTCACTCGATTACGCATATTCTCGTACGCTCCAATTGAGCCTTTCTTCGAAGAACTTCCTACGTACGTGCTCCCGGTGCAATTTGCTGATGGCAAACGGATTCATTTTCAGCAAAATCTATCGGTGGATTTGCTGAATCTCGTCGATAAAAATGCGATTTTGGATCCGACATCGAGGACGATAGGCGCTTTAATTTCGCGCACATGTCGGACGGAACCGTATATCCGATTTGCGCGCGAACTGAGCACACACGAGCGTCCTCGATTTAATTATTTGCGCGTTCTCGTAAATTTATCGGTGGATCTGTATGCAGAAGGGCATTGTGCACATCGAACACCGAGGCTATAAAGCGCGAGATTAAGTGCCACAAGCAGCTCTAATAAAATAGTACGCCACGATCAATATCGGTCACTTACGCTCGCGACCTTTTTCACGTGTGGCTTCAGCTTTCGTGCGTGCACATGTACATCTTCAGCTATTTATTACGTATACTTGTACATGTGTAAACCTCAAACATTTACCATTTCCTTTCCTGTATCCGAACGGAGGGCACCACGTGCACTTTGCACATTTACGAGTTAAAATGTGTGCTATAGGTAATTGCTATCATGTGTTAATACACGGTTATACGGAGCTCCCTGCGCTTTAATGAGAGGGTAGACCCCGCAAATGTTTGATGTCGGTCGTGCAAACACCCCGCATAAATGGCACCACGAAGCCAAGTTATCTCCGACGTCTCAAGCTGCAAGTGCGGCGCAGTTGCACCAGCAAAATTACGGTGTATCTCTTTGTAGTTTCCCGTGCGATCTCCTGGCCAATCTATTCTTCAGCAATCTACAATTCAATTGTTTGGTATTATCCTTCTAACAGAGAGTCAATTCCACTTTGGTGCACGACCGTGTATGAAACCTTCCCGAACCACCAAATTTCGCGTGTGCAATGCAATGCAGATGAAGTATATACGCGTGTGTGCAAACACGCACACGTGGGGAGCGACCCGATATCGGGCCACGGTGACTAATTGCCAGCAATAACGACAACGACTTATCACGCAGATATCCCGTAATAGTTCGCGAAAGATTTACAGATGGGAACCAGCTCGTCTAGCGATATTTCTTGAACGGCCGTTCACCGTTTTAAGGCTCGTGTGCCCCTCTTTCATTCAGTTAACGTGTAATCCCATCAAGAGCTTACCTCTTTCGTAATCGAAACGCAGATATCGCTCGGGTTTCTCACTCGACCTGGCAATTTGCGGGAAAAGTACCTCATACTGAGCTTAAAGCTCGTTCGCGTGAGTATAACGTCTCCTTAAAATTAGGTACGTTACTTGGAGGGCAATGCTCGCTCCGGTAGAAATTTTCAAGATTCACGTGTTTTGAATACTGCGCCTGTCGCATGCCCGATGCTACTTATCATTACTACGTGTGTATGCGACGTCAAACATCACATCCGAGGGATATACGTATACAGCGACTACCGTATTCTTCTTGTCGGAAGGATGTTTCGCGAGGAAAAATGTGGAAAGTACGTGGCAGGATGCTGCTAAAGGTTCGTCCGGCAGATTGCCAGGAGACAGTTCCTGCCCACTGGAGACCATCGCGCCAACTGCGACTTCGCGGTCGGAATTTAAAGGAGCACACGGCCATTATAAGTTCGCCGCTTCTCATCAGACTTCAAGCAGAGCGGCCGAGGCCATTGCGTTCTATTAATCGTGAGGATAATCATTACGAAAGAAAGGTCGGCTCGAGTTACCCGCCGCGAGATGAGAATACTAATGACGTGACTTCGCTGCACTTCGCTTCGCGGATAGAATGACGGAGAGTTTAACTATTACCAGAACACGCGAGAGAAGATAATGCGTCTCTTAAACGATGTAGAGGTATACTACCATTATGCGTTTCGTGCTGCGGTGCATCTCGCATCGATTCGATTGAATCTCGGTAAACTTTCAGTTACGTGGAGTCTTCGTAGATTGGCGTCGAACGGATCCGTCTCGTAGTATCTCCTGTGCGATTAATCCCGATCGTGAATCATTTACGTCGGTACGGTGCAATCCACCGCGATCCATCCTGTTGCACATGCGGGATCATCGAGGTGTAATTTTTCATCGCGACGGCGGTAGAGCATAATGAAGGGTGTCTTCCTACTTAAGACGAGATAGGCGAGACGGGATAAAACACTCCATGAAGAAAAAACGGAGGGGTTTCAGGATAGTTTTATAAGTGCTCGTCACATCTCATTAGGAAGATGCGGTCTTCAACGTTCACAATGATGCTGCTCCGTGGAGGATCCGCTGCGAGGATCAATGCGACGCGATTTATTGTTACGCAATATATCTCGCCCAGCGCGGTCCTCGTGATCCTCCTTTAGTATCTGTATTCGTATCGTTTGGTCTATAAAAAAGATTTTACGAGCCCCCTATGGTAGTTACAATGCCAATCTCTCAGGCCGGAGGGTCCCAATGGCCGAGTTACTGCGTGGAGTGGCAAAATTCTTCATTGATACACCTTCATCGGCGATTAATGCCAACTCGTGTGCTTTATTAACATCCGTTTGACGTTACTCGTTCGCCTCGTTATGCTGTAAATAACGTCTGCCGTTACTCTTGTCCGCGCGCCTATCCGGTTCTGTTATACCAGTTTTATCTAACTCATCCCTGTGAGCGTGCATCAATCGCGTGCGTGTTCGAGTTCACTTGTTAACATTGAAGGCAGCTCGCCGCGATATTTCATGAGCCGGAGCCGGCGCGGCGCGCGATGCAAGAAAGACGCTGCGACGTCGCCGGAGGCTGAAGTTCAGCCTACTTAATCCGGTCGCACCGAGGTAACGCCCGGTGTAACAGATCTGTTAAGTGGCGGTTGTGTCAATTGGGTTAAACTCGAGTGATGGTTGGTCGCGGGATTACTTAAACAGCCATTACGCAGACGCGGATCTCGGAAGCGTCTCTAATATCCCGGCTTTACGATGTCTACCGAGTTTAAGGTGATACCTTGCAAAACTAGACGCGACGGGATCTCGTAAAACGATATACATCCTTTCTTAAGCGAGTGCGTGTTAGTATAATCCTGACGCTCGTGCTTGATTATACTTAGCGATGTTTCGACGTCACTGATGTTCAAGGCGAGCGAATCATCGCAGTCTACAAATCTTGTCTGAAATCTTGTCTGAAATCCTGCTTATGTGCATATTCTCCGTTCTTCGATCGTTTGGTGAGCGTTTCGTACTCGGTTAGTCTTCAGCATCGTTAAGTAAACGCATGCATGACCAGATTACAGAGAGATACTCCTCTAAAACTCTCCTTCTCTGCCGTGATCTGAATTATTTTTGTTCTAAATCATTCGGTTCTGATGACGTCGTCCCAACTCGGAGGGATAATTTGTCGGAAACTTTGGAGTTCTCTCTGTCGCATGGCCGTCCTGCGCACGGCACGCGACAATCGTGGAGACAAATGTACGTCTTCGGAGAGACGGCGCTCGAGTTGCGATGAAGTTGCACGCGTCTTCACGGAGGACGTCGTACTTTAGCTACGGGATGAGTTACGATAATAAAGTCTCGAAAGTTTGTCACGATGGAATCCCCATGGCGTCCTCACTGCTAATTGCAAGTGGATCGAGCTCGCTGGCGGCAACTCACTTATCGCAATTACACCTCTGTGCACGCTCGCGTGTAGCAGAACAGTGCTCGACGTTGGGCTATTCGAGATACGTCTCGCTTGCATCGTTGTGTGAGTTTCACGCTCTTCTGCATGCTATTGTATGAATAATACAACGAGCTAACGATAAACCGAAGCGCGAAAGATGGCTCATTAACTCAAACAACGCTTCTGCACATCGAAGAGTTGGTCCGGCGCAAGAACCTTTATATGAAATGGTTTCAGAGAGCTCTTCATCGCGTTTACATACGCAACATGCACTTCCCGCTGGGATATTTGATAATGATATATTAAAAGCCTTGCGAAATAAAATTGGCGGCGAGCTCGCATTGAGCCGGAAATGCTCGAGCTTACTTATGAATTATCCGGACTGGTGCACGTCCGCGTTCGATCGTGCGCGAGCGGCTCCAGTACGCTCAGATACGCGCCAGTCGAGCACGAAGAGCCCGCTAACATGTTGCTTTGAAGTCGTTGTTGTACACAAAGTTGGCTCCGGACTTCATGGGGTGTCGTAATCTAAATTATTGCGCCTTACCTCTGACACGGGATACGCTCGCCTGACTACTCAGCCGTTGAAACTCCGGCGGCTTAATTAATGGTGTGGTGTCATGAACGCAGCGAACCTCCGCGCTACGGCAGGACTCGTTAAATTATCACACAACGACTCATTAAACGCGCGCTCCAATAATGACGACGGACCCCGCTACGTTGCATCCGCTATCGATCTGGCGCGGATGAGCCGCTGCGAGCCGCTCTTGCAAACGTTTTCCGTTAATTCCCCGATAACGAGGCTGCCGCTCGAGAGAGCATTTTTCTGACAGACACGCGGCCCTCCTGAGACGGATCTTATGCCCTTTTCTCGTAGATCGCTTCGGCTCTCTTGGAACAATGCGATACGGTAAATTCGCAGGGGTCACGAAATACTCTCGAGTCGTCATTGTGCCAGTTGCACCAGCGCGCGGTTCTTTGAGCGCAGTCTTGTGAATCTATTTATCGAGCGCGTTTACGTAAGCGTCTTGAGCTCTGCGTATACACCGTGGAAGATAAATAATTACGTACCTCTGTCACGTAAATAGTTACTATACTACTCGACTTAATGAACTTCTACGCCGGGTGCTAAGCTCGAATGGAGCGCGTTCGTGCCTTCATTTACGAAACCGTAGTTGTGCAACGGTGAAATTGTGGAAGCGCAAAATCTAGAATTTAATTGATCCAGCGGTGCGAATAAAACTTGTCTATGATGCTCTTCCGAGCGTCGCTCGGGAATTAATTCGGTCCACGCGTGTCTACTCGACGGCGAAGTCCGGCAAGTGTGCAGAAACGCTCATTTTCGGATCTCGAGACCTTGTTCCTCTTTCGTATCACATCTCACGTCTGGTCACTTCGACCAATCGCTGCAACAAAGTGCTCTAGGTCAGCTTGATATTCACGGAATCCGCAAAACGATTATTTGAGTTATTCAAAGCGCAGGACTTATGATGATACTAAGAACCCTCGGTAGAGAGATCACTATCGTCCGACGTTTGTACCATACGTAACGTTTCTCCCAGCATCTGGGTCCCTCTCCATCGCTTCCCTTGGTGTGCCGCGCGATACGCCATGGTCCGGTTTGCCGAGGAGGCTGCGAGGAACAACCAGGATAAATGGAACCGGCTGAAATTTCAGCGATAGCTCCGCATGCGATTTCTCACGAACTCTGGGAGCGTCAGAATGAAAACGTCTTTTCGCCGGGCTTCTTCCTCGCCGCGTGAATGCACGCCTTTCGAAATTATCTCGCGGCGCTATCCCGAACGGTTTCGTTTCGCAGAAGTTCCGCACGGATTTTTGATAAGCGTCCGCAGATTCCTGTATTCGCGAATTATTCGCCTCCTCGGCCACGAAGGATCGATGACTCTTCCGCGGCATCTCGCCTCCAGCCAGATAAAGGCGCAGGATAAATATCACCGTGTCAGCAGACCTCTCTTTACTGCTTATCCGCCGCGGATAATCTTGAACGATGAGCGACGTTGCGAATCGTTTGCACTTTCTTTTATCGGGTTCTTAATTGTGTACTCATTCGCTCGGCGCGATACGAACCCCAGCAGCGTAAGTACGTTCATCGTTATCGTTCCTTGAGAACGACAATTACGGTAGCGATTACATAGCACGTTAAATGAAACACGGTCGTATTTCGATTCCCGAATTTTCGGTTCGCGGTTTTATAACATGAGTATGATTTGAGTTTGACTTGATTAATATATGCGGATTTTGTGAGAGCAGCCTGCCGTTCTCGAGTGGGTGTTTTAGAGCGGCGAGCGGACCTTCTTTCCTCACATGCCGGTCGGGTATCCGACGAACGGAACGCAACGGTCGAGGTATTGCACTTCGTGCTGCGAGATCAGATACATTGTACTGTCTGCAACCCGAAGAGCGAGAGACGGACGATTGGATCACGTTCCCGTTCTGCGGTTTATACTAACTTAAATAGCGCCCTATTCTCGAATCCTACGAAGCGCAGCGGCTGCTTCGAAAACACAAGCTGACGATATCGACTTTCTCGCCTTCTCGCCTCTCTCTCTTTCTCTCTTGTGAGAAATATATTTTCTCTTGCACGACTTACAGCGACCACACGCTCTTGTTGAATCCCCGCAACGAAGACCCTCATTTTCTCGCGCGTTCTCTCTTGCTTGCAGCTCAAATTTAATCCCGTAAAATTGATTCCGATGACCGGTGATTCATTTATACGATCGCATCTCGCAAGACGGAAGATTTGATCGTGCAGATCTCTTAAAGACTTTGTGTTACATCCCGATTCTTGTTTAAACGAATCCTCAACACGGTACACGACTATTGATAATGATTTTATCGGGCTCATAAATTCGATCTCGGGTTTTCCAAGAATAAATGAACTCCAAAGTCTCGTTGCATTTTATTGCTGGGGGAATGCTTTATGGATGCGAGTTTACGAACGCCGAATGATCCAGCTGTTGTGTCCAGTAATTTACCAGCCGAAACGATGGCCGAGAGCTTGCTCAAAGAGATGGTATCTTGCGGAACGATGCGCAGAGAGAACAATCGTCCCACAGGTGCTTGCTCTTTCAGGCGAGACTAACAGCGCACATACGCGTCTCAACGCGGTCGGTAGACTTGTCTGAAACTAGTTATACTCGCTGTCAATTGTTCTCCAACTAACACTGAAATTTTCCGCTTCGACTGAACATCGGTGCGCGGAAAACTTCTTTCCGCCGGAAGCCTCGCTTTCCGCTTCAAGAAAAATTGGTCATACATTTTGAAGAGACGATGAGCTTCCATCGTTCATTCGTTCGTGGTTTAATGTCCCTTCTCCCCTGGCCATTGTCTTAATCCGATCGTTAAGAGATTAGGGACAGGCGGGATCAGCAATTTCCGCCCGCCTTAAAAATTTACCGGCCGCGGGAGATCGCTATCTTAATCCCTCGTGGATAATGTCTCCATTTACCGGTTGACTAGTGTCTCAATCGAGAGCCGATCGGAAATCCGCGACATGGTAAGCCTCGATCTCAGGTGGCTAGGAATAGATTCCACGTTCGATCGGATATCGCGCCGTGGAGCCTATCCTTCGCTCGCAATTACGCGCTATTAAAGTAACAGCGACGTGGTGCGCCTCCGACGATGTAATAAGATCAAGCAATTACGAGGTACCGACCACCTCGGGCCCCGATGTGATAAGGCAAGAGTCTCGAGCAGCAAGTGCTGAGATCGTGGCCTCATTAGCGACGGCTGTTCATTTGTGGCCTGATATTGGTGGGATATGAAAATATGCGCGAATTACTTGAATATCGATGAATGCATGAAGTGCAGATATTCTCATCTCGATTACTGAGATCTGATGCTTTTAATACAATTTATAGTATCAGATTTTCACGCTATGAAAAAGAAACGCATCATCAGGTACAAGAATACAAATAATTAAAACTTTGTTGTAATTTCTGTGCTGTTTCGATAGATTACAAGCATGCTTGTGTACCCGCGTTATTTTCTGAGCTCTTCGATGGTACTTAACATCGACGCAAAAACCTCCGCGAGTTTCCTCCTTTTAAGCTCGCGAGCAGTAAAAGGATGCTGCGAAATGGATTCAGCCAAAGTTGGCTGGGGGATGGTCGGATGCGACTCTGCGAACAACGGGAAAAATTATCGGGTGCCCGGCACATCGTCCATTGTCCCGTACCGGCAACGGGAACCGCGTGACTCGAGTGCGGCATTGCGTCGCACCGACTGGAAAACTTTCTTAAGTAGCTCCGGAAGTCGGTGGGCAGCCTTCTCTCGCGGCAATACGTAAGACGTGAAAGAGCGAGAGAGCGGGATTGCAGAGTGCCTGGAAAGCGGATGGCGCCGTATTTCGTCGGTTACGAAGTATGTTCCGAAGTAATCGGAAAGGCCGAGAGATCCGCCTCGTTCGCGCGCGGAAAACGGGAGAAACGTCGGGAGGAAGGGCCGAAGGGTTGCAGGAGCGCGCGCGCGGAATTGTTCGTCGAAAGTTTCTCTCTTCCCTGTTACCAGCCCTCGGTGAAAAGCGTCACTTAGTAGTTTCTACTGAATTGTGATTGGAGCGGATTAAAACGGCCGCGCGAACTAACCAAAGAGAATGACGCGGTTGAAGAATCGGAAACGATCGCGATTGATCGCGAATCGAGCGCTGATATCGAACAACTTTTGGAATAATAATTCCGCAACAGAAGAGGTTTGAGACAGTCTTTTAATCGCTTTCTCATCTCTCTTGTTCGTCATGGATTGTTGCCAGGGATCTATAAGTCGCAAGAACGCGAGCGGATATTTTCGAGCGGGATCGTCTTCGATACATCGTAACCGGAAACCTTTCGTGTCGTCGTTAGAGAGTTCACGTACCGTCCCAACGGCCTGCGCGGAAGCCATACATTATTAAAATACAAAGAGGATGTGTCTCTTACGCTCGTATATCGGATTATCCCGATTCCCGCATATTACTCGATGTTTGCTCGAGGGAGACCGGGGAGACTGAAGGCCGACGGGAATCTCGGAGGAACAGGGGAATCCCATATGCGGAAGCGACCTAGAGACGGGTTTTTCTGCCGATCGGGACCCGCGGCTGAATTATGCGATGCGACCGCGGCGAATTCGAGACGCGAGATTTATCGGAACACAGGCAGGACACGCGTAACGTCTCGCGATGCGTATGCACCGTGGACACGCGTAGCGGTACGCATTTTTCGATGCGATGCATAAATTTCGCCGGGCATACGTCGTGCGCGCCTCTTGGTCTGCAGGCGATATAATATTTTGCCGTCGACCTCCCATACAAAGCGCCGTTAAAACGCCGTAATTGCCGCGAATCGCCCGGAACAACGAATTGCGTACACGTACGCGAAAACGTAATTGTTTTAATGACATCGAATGTGCGACGAACGTGGACGAGTACAGAAACCACGAAATTGTACGAAAGTTTCTTCAATTACTGCATAGAAAAAAAATTAACGGCGTCTCTTTAAGGAACATATTTTGCACGGTTTCACGAACAGCGCGGTGCTATTTTCGATAGGGAAAGCTTAATTGCACTTTTAACTAGCGTTTTACGTCGGCTAACGAAGTGCGATGGACATAAAAATCGGACCGAAACGCAGCCATGCCGGCGCGTTTAATGGCTTCAGCTGGAATAAAATTCCGCTTGATGCGCGTTTCTTGCCCGGCTCGCGGCCAGGCGAAGCGAGTGGCGCAAGTTGGTTTTGCAGAAACCGCGGACGAACCCGCGGATGCCTCGATGCCGTTATGCTGATTAAGCGGGACGAATTACGGAATCTCGAAATTACGCCCGCTGGCCAGACCGACGCGGGGTTCCAGTCGGAAGACGGGAATCTCCCCCCCCCCCGTCAATTTTCGTTAAATTAAATTCATCCCCGACTCGTAAATTCGGTCGTTCCTATCGTCGTCATTATCCAATTAAGTCGAGTCAACGTGGCCGCCCTCGACCGATCGATTAAAGGAGGAAAAGTCACGCGCAAAGGCGCGTTTGCGTTGCTCCTTGCGCGCGCGCTATCACGCGTACCATGACCTTTTATGCCTGGTGCTCGCACCTCGAGCGGCCGCATCTCGTCGCAAGGTTCTCCGGTTGCTTTGTGCCGCATCTACCCTCCTTCCCCGTTCCGCGTGCAAACGCGACGTTGCCTGCTAGCCCGTGAAAGATTGTGGGAGTCAAAGGGAACAAGAACTGCCGGAGAGTGGTATTTGCCGAGTGAGGCATAGAGGTTGCTACCTCTCTCTCTCTTTCTTATTCTCTCTCTCGTTCTCTCAAACGTACGCTTTCACGTTTCCCTCGTATTGCTCCTCTTGCTCTCCGAGCAAGCCCTCTTCTTATTCCACGGAGCCGAAGGAGGAACGCGCCAGTCGTTACGCCTCGAGATGCTCGGCTTAATGGAAGGTTAAGGCACGCGAGAAAGAGCGTTGGAGAGCGCAAAACAATATCGGAATGTACCGTCGACTCGAAAGAATAGAGAGGAGAGCGACCGCCTTCCCTGTAACGTCCACCCTCTTCGTCCATGTTCGGCCGCACTTGGTCCCTCTTGTCCTCTCTTATTCCCGATAAATAGAGTTAATGTGTATGTACTCCATGTGTATGAAACCGACGAAGCTGAATCATGCACGAGTGCGCGAACAAGCACAGGGGGTAATTGTTGCGGGATAGATCGTACAATTGCCTCCGCGCCGCAAATCAGGGGCCCGGAGAGGCGCAATTAACACATTGAGCTGAACCAGTTCCGAGCTAATCCACGCTCAGCGACTCTCCGAGCCGTCGTCTTGGACAACGCCGACCAGTGCGCAGATAATCGGCGCTAAAACGCTTTGGCGAACGAACGAATCATCGTTCCGTTAATGCTGGTGGCCCGCTGGCGCCTTTCAATCGCCAGCAAACGTGAACGGAATCTAAAAACTGACACGTAGAGCCGCCAGTTGATTTTATTGCCTCGTTCGAGCCTCGTCCACCTCGACGTAAGCGCTGCAGCTAGCACACAACTGCTCCTGTTATTTACGAATTTTGCCGATAATGGCGTACCTGTATAGAATCGCCCGGATAAGTGCGCTGTAAACCTCGCTGAGGCTCGAACGGGACGTGTCGCGATTCACAATACGGGTCTCACATCCTCGATCGCTTCGGGGGATTCTTTTCGAGGAAGACGAGGCTATTCGAGAGGTCTTGACAATGTGAGAAGTCAAGCGTAAAAGTGCCATGGAGCTGACGCCATGATTGTGGCAATAAGGATCTCGGTATATCGGATCTCGTTCGTCAGCTTGGTCAATTTGCTAACTCGGTTTTGATTATTTGATCCTGGATCTGAGACTTTAGCCTTTGATAACCACTGGCAGGAATCGCGGTATTTCCTTACACGTGATAAATTCCTTTATCAGTACAAACACGTTATAATTTTCCCGTATCGTGAATAATTGCGCGAGCGCCGCACCATGCGTTCCGGCATTTTCTACGGCACTTTGTACGTTATTATCGTGCTTCTATTCCGCAATAAATGGTACGACACGAAAGCCGAGGCGTACAATTATCTTGCGCTTTCGAGTGCGAAGTATAACGCCAGTATGGGATTACATGGCTATCAATGCAACGCATTAAAATCACCATCGAGTGCCCGCGCGCCGTTTGCACGCCGGTTTTTAGTATTTATTTAAACGTGTGTTTAAATGTTTCGAAATAATTGCAGCAAAGACTGCGAATATAGCCTCGTGAGCGAGTATCTATTTCCGTACGTCGCATTAGCGATCGATCGTTCGCGCAACAGTTTATAGCCCCTCTCGTAAGCTCGGGATAATTTAATGAGATTGTTGATTTAACAGGATGTTAAAGAAAACAATCCAACAATGACGATCGCGATAAGAGCAGGAAACGGAAGATAAGGTGAAAGTAAAAAAGGAATCATAATATTCTTGATATATTTTCCTATTTTTTATCACGTTCGAGATTGCGATTGGAATTCAGTAGCATGTAGAGAGAATCAACGCGCGATCCTAAGAGAGAGGAGAGGAGAGGAGAGGAGAGAGAAAAGAAAGCTCTTTTCCTTCATCTCCGTGTAATGAATGCTTCGTCTTAGCTGTCGGCTCGTGCGTGCGTGCGTGCGTGCGTGCATACGTGCGTGCGTGCGAGTTGCTTCATTCGTCAGTCGATAATTCCTGACGAGCGGAACTGCGAAGAAAGCAGGCGAACACTGGCGAACGCGAGTGGAAGCGCGATCGAATGTCAGTCATTCGAGATTCGTTCGAACACTGGTCGCGTAACGGGGTACCACCTCCGCATGATGTGTCTAGGCGGGCGAGATAACGGTGGTGAACGAGGGGGTTTGATAAACTGCGCTGATACACGGCGATTCGTCATCGCGACGCAGACACGCACGTCCGAGCGCGAATGGATCGACCCGTCCATCCTTTCGTTTGCAAGACTCGTCACGTCACAAATCGGGATCTTAGGATCCGCCCCGGGATTAATCGATATCCCGATATCTCGATACTCCGCCGAGATGAAAGTTTCTATGTTGCCCGTTAACCAGTTTCGTGGATTTTTTTTCTTTGCAATCAAGAAAACCGTTCGCAAATTCGCGAGAGTCGCACATTTCACAAATTATTATTACACATTCATGTATTCTTCTCAGTGTTTTGTATTGTATTTCTGTATCTTATCTCTGTCGCACTTGCATAATTTATTTCTGATATCCTCTTTACATTTCTTATTGCGGCTTGCTTTTCGGTTCATTCCCTTAGTTTTGCCAAGCGTAGGGCTGATCGGCGTATCTCGGCTCCAGCAGCTTTATACGCCTCAGCGGCTCCGATATAAATCAAGCAAAAAGCTGGGCACACCTCCACCTCGCGCAGCCTCCGGCCTTCCCGGACCGCTTTTTCGTTCCTCGTCTATTTCAGCTTTCTCTCTCTCTTTCTGTATCTCCCTCTTGGTTATTTATTATTTCGCCGCAGCAAATATATTTATTATGAATAATTGCAAGCAAACCATAAATAAAGCACGAGAGACGCCACGTAAAGCAAACGCGATTATCTGCCGGTGAGAGAGGGATGCGTATTCGCAGTAGTGCTCGAAGAGTAGCGAATGGGGATGGTAATTATGCCAGGCTTCACGCGTACCTACTGGAAACCTCACGGAAGATATATAAGCTAGTTGCGAATGAGAGACCGTTACACTCGTTTTGCCAATATATTTCTTAGTGTATAAACATCAGCCCTTTTACTGCGCATAGTTGAATTTTACAACCATAACTAAATCTCCCTTTTCAAAGCACGTAGATTCCTTTTGAATGAGGCTGTGACGAATATGAATCGCTCTCCATCGCGAAACGAAAGGAACAAGAGAATAAACCATTTCTCAATTGGAACAAATTAGAAATTAATTAAGGAATAATAGTAAAATTTTCATTACAAAGTAGGAACTATTCATATAACTATTAATGAAAACCTCACTACTTTAATGACGAACGAAATTTTAATTCAACTGAACTCAACAGGATGAAGAAATGAATCATCTCGATACTGCTTTAACATACGGATGCAATGCTGCGTAACGTTAACATAGATTTTTTTAGTAGATTCTTTCGTGACTTTCCCAGCGCTAGACGTCATGGTAGAGTCACAAAAATTTCGAAATGCCAGGGTGATTTCGCATTTTACGAGCCACAGGCGAGTCATTCGGTCTGCGGTCGCCGAGCCGGGTTGAGCCCGCGTGCCAATGGCCGTGTTGAATCAACGTCGAGTGTCGTTTAAAAATTGATTACCAATTTTAAATCGGACGGGATCGGTACCAACGGGGTCGAATGTATCATCGACATGGAAACCGGCACGACGTGGCACGCGGAATTATTAATTGCCAGCGCTCCCGCTCCCGTAAAAGCCTAAAGCAGATCACGTTACGTGCGCGAATCATTTTTTATAACATATTAGAGAGAATATTTTAAAATCGCACAGGCACATTAAAGTAAAAAATGTGCGCAATGTTAAAGGCGAATTTTTATTATGGATACACACACACACACACACACACACACACACACACACACACACACATTCCCAATACGCTAAATTCGCATACTTAAAAATTTTACACGCGATGGTATAATAAATTATACATCGCAGTTTAAAAGTTTTTTTATATCCAAAATTACCTGTACGAACAAAGTGCATAACCAACAGGATTTTAATCTCTAAAATGTATTAAAAGATTACCATGATAACTCGACAAAGTTCTGAATTGCTAGATAGACCGAACGAAAATTTGGAACGAGGATAAAAGGATACTGTCGGAGCTGTCGCGATCGAGTAATGGCTTAATGGCCTCGTTTTTCCTTAGTGAGACCAGACTTGAGCAAGTTTCGCTCGTATTAAGTCGGATAAAGCCTGCCGTTAGCGGTACTGCATATAACCGTACTTATCGTACTTCACCGTATAATCTACAAGCGCACGGCGAATTAGAACGCTTCTGGATATTGAAATAGAGTGTCTGAATCATGTACTTAGCGAACTGACGTTATGGCATCAGCAATCTTCAAGGCTGTTAGTCTCTAGAAATATCTAATACATCGCGTAATATGTGAGATAGGTTCCCTACGTCCTACCTATCTCGAATAAGTATTCTTAACAAATTCTGATAAAAATACGCGACCAGTATAGCGTCCCTTTACGATCTTTTATCGCCTTTACGACACTTTTTTGCTTGCGATACCTTCGAAGCCTACGAAATGTATAAAAAACGGGACGAGGTGGTGTCGTAACAGATAATGGGATCGACTCTAATGGCACATTGAACAACGGCGGAATGGGCTGTAACATGCTCAAGTGCGGTGTAAAAAGTACGTTATTTATACTTGGTGTTTATCGTTTTAATCGACTCCCGAATTCGCTGATTCCATAGAGCTGTCGTTTCACGTTTCTTTAATCGGATCATAAAAGGACTAACGATGTATCAATTAAACCCAGTTTTCACGGTCAACCCTCGCCACTAACGTCGCGTCGCAATCGATGCTCCTGCGCTCCTACATCGGTCGTGATTCACGAAGTCCGGATCGAATAATTCACAGTACACGTACTACATCTGTAATATTAAATTAATATTGTATTATTTGTGCAACGAGTGTATTGCACGTGTTTGCGAGCAAAATCTGCAAACTGGTCCCGGATGAAACAACATTTGCGGATGACATTCGCGGGTTTATATGTGAAAGGGGTTTAGCGAGGAAAGAGTAGGGTATGCAAGCACAGCGTGTCGCGAGAAGTAAGGAATTTACGTCCAACTGCGAAGCTGAGATGAATATCGCGACTTTGTCTCCTAAAACGATTTCGTTGGAGACAAAGAAGCGGCACTCTCTCGCTCTCGCCCCGGACAACTGTATTCCACATGAATTACCGCTGGTTTTACGATGGAGAACCGCTGATAATAAATGGCGGCTTTTTTTTCTACAACAAAATACATTCCTGTAAATTGAATGTGGAGCTCTTCACACGGCTGAACGGGCTGTCGACTCTCGAAACGGTATCTTTCCGGCTAACGCGCTTTAACAGATTGTAAAATGTATATTTAAGTTGTTGACGCCCGAGCGGCATCGAACAAAGTGGTCCATTATAAGGATATCGCGCTTTTAACGCGTTAGCGTGCGCATAATTAAAAAAGAAGCCAATGAAAGGAACGCTATTTGTTCTTTACGAAGGAGGACGGGGCGAACACGTAGGTGCAGCTGCAGAATTTGTGCGGCTCGTTAGAGATATTAATTTCATTATTTTACACGCGCCGCGCTATTATCTGCACTTATTCTTCACAACCGCGGCTTTTAAAAGGCGCGCATCGGTATAATTTAAGAGCAAGCGCGATGCCTCCGCGCTCTCGAGTGTACTATACCATTCTGCATTAACCTAAAAAGGGTTTCCTACGGCTTAGCTATAAGAGTCCCAGCACTCTTGCGAACTTGCGCCATGCATCGTACGGTCAACGTCGCAATAAACATTTCGATCTCACCTCAGTGATCTTTGCCGCGACGTCTTTCTGCCGCGATTCATCGGGCGCATTTTCACTCCTTTCTCCCCTTTCATTTTTTGTCACTCTCCTCCTTTCTTCTCCATTTTGTTTTCTTTTTTATTTCCGCGCAATCCGGCGGGTTCTTTCGGCGAACGCTCGGTTTTTACGAGAGATGGCTATTTTGCTGTCTGGAAAGTTCGCACGTGAGAGCAATCGCGCATCAATCTACCGGGCTTTTGTGTGTCGAAACGTATATGCGCGTTGTCGCTCTGTTGCGCTCATCTGCTACGCTATCCTGCAGCCCCGAAACTATAAAAATACCATTCGCGCAGATCAACCATTGTTGTCTCCTCGATGCCATGACCGATGGAACCCAAGCGCGATGTGCCTGCGAAATGATATATTCAGCGACGGCCACCCCCTGCACGGCAGTCGCAGTCTAACAAAAACGCGAATGTAGATATGTTTATTCAGTCATCGATTCGTCTCGCGAAAATTCGAGTAATCGAGAATCCTCCGATTTTTCATTCGAGTTTGAATTTTAATCCCGACGAGAAAGTTGCAGCAATTCGATATCATCGGTGATATCACCTCAGATATATTAACGCACGGCGCTGATCGCAGATGCATGCGTCGACGTGCAAAAGTTCAGAACATAACTGGCTGGAAACGCTATAAAACACATTACGCAACTGGAAGGGAATTACGAGAGGGAGAGCCTCCAAGTATCCGCATGCGGCGATGAACGCGCCGTTTCGCGCATCTTTTCCATATTTCACGTCGGCAGAAACTTCGACGGACTTGGCGCACCTTGCATGAGCAACTTTCCTCTCACATCCTGGCAGTACGTGAATGTTAATGTACACGTTAATGCACGCGTTAATATACACGTTAAATATTACATAAATTTTGCAATGTACCAAATTTTTATTTTCAAGAGCTTCGCGTGGTCCATAACTCGCTCAAATCGAGAGAGCAGTTGGAGAACGCGATTTTCTTGTTGCCGGTTTAAAGCTGGCGCGATTACTCCCGTTAAATTATCGACACGCCGTTGTTGGCACGGCATCGGCAGTGTAGCGAAAATGGTTCTAATGTTACTCGTATCTTAATTGAGAGATCTTTACGATTATGTAGGATCGTCGCGGCTACTATCGCTGCTCTCTCGCTCGGGAAACGCCGCACTGATATCGGCGAATTCCAACGTGTCTTCCGCCGGTCTCTTTTCTCTCTTTCTCTTCCACGTGCGAGAATTACGTACCCCACGAGGGATACGTTCCCGGCACCGCCACCGACCCTCACCAGTAAATCACAATCGCGACTCGCCGCCCCATGTGCACCACCGTGCACCACCGTGCATGTGCACGAGCGAGCTGCGAGCAGATACGCGCGTTCGCTTACGTAAGTCGATAACGGTAATTAACTTGTCCGTTTTTAACGAACCCCAGTGATATCGAGCCCGCGGCGATTGCGCGCTCGCGCACGTATTGCGTCGTTTAAAAAAATCCCGATTTCCCGGAGCATTCGTCGCTCGTTGTACGTACGCGGAAAACTACTCTCGTGTATTCTCGCTGTTGGGGACCGTCGATTTTTTTCTGCGACCACTGCAATTCTATATTCCTCTCTCGCCCCGTCGTACAATGTAAATCTAATTTCCCGGCGTCGGTCTTCGTGTGTACCACGTGCGGAGGGAACGCAGGTGCATAATCGGCCGATCGCGCGGACCTCGAGCGTTCTCCACGTTGCGTCCGATAATGGAATCGCAGTTCATCCAGAGGTGCGGCTGCATCTCGTACTGGGTAAAGTAACATCGACAGTGTTGCATCTCACAACTTGTACAGGAGCAGCGCAACCGGCATTTGTATAATCGGTCGGATTACGGTGGGCTCTCGCGACACGACTACTTAAACGCTAATCTAATTAGCGGCCCGACATCAGTACATACATTCGGGACAGCGGTACAAAAGCGTGCCGTTCGCGAGTGCTTTTCTCCGTTTCTCCCTGGGCTTGTCGTAGCTGGGATGGACGGTTTATGCGTTTCACGCGGATAAACGAGTAACACCGTCGTCGACGGATACGCCGGCGGATATTTCCGCCATTTACTTGCATTGCCCGGGCCACAATTCCCACTGCTAAGCGGCTTTAAGCCACGCGCAAGCAAAGATGCCGGTATGTTCGAGATACTTTAGTACTCATGTGTCTGTGCACGAGTATGTACTAACAAAATTGCCACCGTGTACGAACGTAGAGGAGAGAATCCCGCGTATTTCTCTATTTGCGGATGCACTTCGCGCGAGCGCGACAACGCGCGCTGTTTGCTGAAGTTTGCCAACGTCCGCGAGCATTGGTCTCGAAGCGGCTTTATCTTTGTCGCGATATGTACTTAAAATTTTACCACGGCACCGTACCGCATTCACTGAGCGATAATCGAGATTACCGTTAACGAGTTGTGTCCCAAATGCACATATCATTCACCAACCAATTCAGATGAGATCATTCTCAAGAGAAAAATTCATAGATATGGATCCAAGATGCGAAGACATTTCTAATTCGCGTTATTGGAGATTTTATTACGTGTTCTATCATAAGTCTCGATTCATTTACATTTATTCTGGTAGCTTGCTATTCACATTTCTTCTTCTTCTTCTTCGTTATTATTTGTTTCAAAACTACCGTGCGAAATCGAAGCGTGTCCTAATTTGAAGCTGCAGCCACGATACCGTGCTTCACTCGAGTTCTAACGATCCCTAAATATCGCCGATTGCTTTTCGCATAATTACGTCCAATTAACATCGTTCGCTCGTTCGCGCGCGCACGGAAACGTAGGCTATAATCGAACGGGAACATTGAGGCTTAATTGCGAGCGTACGCGCCGTCTCTTACACGTGCGTGTAATTAAGTCACTAGTTTACAACTACTGAAATATTCGGGACGCACGAATCGCGATTAAATGATCGCCGAGCTGCGGGGTGGCGAATAACGAATTTCTCTGAACGCGTCGCATGCACGCCACGTTGGATCCGAAGCAGATCCTTGCTCAGCCGGGACGATTAAAATTCAAAGTGATCCACATCGAGCGAAAGCTGGCCCCTAATGATTGCTCATAATACCATATAAGATCGCCGTGGTGGCTTCGCAAACGTGACTGCGATCGAAATAAAGCTTGTCGACTCGTCTTTACCAGGACGAATGGAACATCGACTATTGTATTTGCCACTGAACACTGTGACACGATACTTAAATTCTGTCTTAGAATTTTGTAATAATTTTGTATGTAAAACCTTGGCGTCTAAAAGGCCATTAAAAAAAAAGAAAAACTTCAAACTCGCTTCAGAGTTTATTTAAACTTAATTCTTCCGTATAATTTCTATGTCAAAATCTGAGTTCACTGTCCGGAATATCCTCCGTAAATCGAGAGGTGTGACAAAGTCCGAGTCAGAAATATACATTTAATTTCGTTATCAAGTCCCCGAAATAAAGTTTTCGGCTGATGGTCAGTTTGGAACTCGCAGCAAAGTTAATTCTCGTCGTAAACTTCATACTTACACCGAGAAGAAAGTTTGGGCAGAAAAGAAGTACATCCCCAAAGTCTTTAATGGCCGCACGGTCTTGCATCAGTCGTCTCCCGGAAACTAACACGCCAGTTATGTACCCAATCATGCATGTTTGATCTCGAACGATCCTATGCGACAAATTGTGCCGCAAAACAATTGTCTCGCGCCACACAAGACGCGCGCTGGTAAAAAACGTGAAACGACCTGGCGAGTGAACGTGACTTAAACACAATTCAATTCGTGTTGCTTCAGCTACAATTTTACAGCGACGTCCAGACACTGTACAGATGAATGTGCAGCTCGGTCTCGGCCGGTTGGCCGCGATATTTTATACACGAACGGGTATTCGTCGCGCGTTTATTCGTGATATCCCGCCGCCTCGTTCGCTTAACGGATGATAATGTCCGGGGTTCGTTGATTAGGCCCGATAGTCCGGCGCATTTCCTACGATCCGTTATCGCGCCCTATTCACTATACTATCCCGACACGAATTCAGACGATCATTCATTCGCGTTATCTCGCGCGCGTTCCTGCGCCTCGCTACGTATTATGTACAGTTATCCGCGCGAGCGTTCAGCTCGGCTCGTTCTCCGTTCGCTCGCGTGATAAATACTCGCGCGCACACGCCGCTGACTTGCCGCGCGGATTCCTTAGAGGTGGAACATCATTTTTGCACGGGGCACCCCCGCCGGCGAATTTCGGATTCGAGTTACCCCGCCCGCAGCCACCACCGACGATCCATCACGCGCGTTCGTTACTCGCCGAAGCCGCAACTCGCGATTATTCATCGGCGTTCACGCCTATGATCCGCCGTCGGTTCGCCGGTTCGCCGGTTCGCACGCGCCGCTCCAACACCCGCGGCACTTCGTCGCACTCGTTTTATTAACATTCCTATTCGTTATAATAGATTAACCTTCCGACCGCGTTCGTCTCGGCTCCGTGAACGTACGCCGCGTGCAAGCGATCGGAAGAGGAGAAACGTTCGAGTCCCGAGCGAATGACTCGGCTGAAATCGATCGCTTCGTTGAAACACATTAATTGTCGGCACAATTAGCGTTTACTGTTTGCAGTAATAAATCCGAATCACCATCTCGAATGCAACATCGTCTGGCTCTCTCGCATTTTCGTCTGAGTTTCTCATTATATTTTCCCGGAATAAAACAATCCCGCGGGAAGCGCCTCTTACACCTCGCGCTTTTCCCACGCATTGCTGCGAACTTTTCCCGAAATCGCACCGCCGCACCTTATTACCGCGCGGTTTTAATTATATTCGCGGAGCCGCTTAGCCCCGACGAAGAAGATTTCCGCGATCCTCGTGCTTTTTCCGCGCGGGATGAAATTTCCACGACCACGAGTATCAAGCGCACGAAACTTTCCGGCCTGTGTTATTCCAGTCCAGTATTAAGATTCTCGCAGAAGAGTTTTAAGGGCTTTGTAAACCCTAAGTGTGTCCGCTTTTATGAACCTCGCTTTTAATCACATCAAACGAGAGGATGTTGCGCTGGACAAACCTGAATCGGTACACGCCCGTTTTAATAGACAGAGAGAGAAAAAGAGAAACTGATATTCGGAGAACCTCTGGTCCATGAAGAGAGAAAGAGAAAAAAACAGGAGACATTCCATGCATTGAGTTATTCGAGCGGTGGTCGCCGCTAATAATTCTGACTCCACCGAACGTATACGATGCGTATACTTTTGCCCAAACGGTCACCATTAATTCACCATATATCCTGCGTGTCGAGGGGTCAACCTGTTATTTATCATAAAATATGAGGGCTCGTGCCGTGCCGGCCGCGGCCTTTATGTAATGGAGTGCAATAAATCGCATTCAATCTGCTGGTGCTGCCGCGCAAAAATATTCTCGCGGCCCGGGCGCGGTTTCCGTTTTGCTCATTCGGATGATCTAGCTTGCTGCCAGTCTACCTTTGCTCCTAAACTACCTTTGCTTCTAAACTAAATTAATCTAAATTAACCAACCATGAGAACGACACGATTCTTTAGTATCCTTGTTGCGAGCGAAAAGTTACGCTTCTTACGCAGAGTGGCTTGCACGAACAAATTGAGCACATTTTACGCAAGTGCAGATTGTTTCGGTAAGACTGAGACGATGGGCAAGTACCAGTTAAAATGATATTACGCAGTAATCACCGCAGAGTGGCCTGATGGAGCAAGCTCGCGCGCGCAACAATGTAGTCGTGATTCGACGTTATTACCGGAGTAATTGGACTTTAAATGCCGTCGAAACTTTGAATCTTTACGATCCATAAAGGCATGCATCCGAACCCCGGACGATAAATTGGCGGATGAGCCATTAAGCTGGCCCGGCGATTCTTATGCGTTCCTTATGACGAGGCCCTAAAACAAACAAGCGGCGGACGTACGCTGCCGGATAGCAGTGAGCCTCCTGCGAGCCTCCTGTAAGCCTCCGTTACGGCTTTCCATGGTTGTCGTTTCGTAAATTACCGTAGCTACAAATAATCGTCGTTAGCCCTTGAGTGCAACCTCTGCCGCGAGAAGCATGCGGAGAACATGTAGGTAGGTGTGATCAGGGATAACGAAGCGACTCCCTGACGTTCTTGCGTGGATCACGTTACATCGCGACCAGATCGCCGTCGTCTTCGAGCACAGAGAGATTTGATGATCGAGATTCTTGGAAAAGAAAAACTGGCGGACGTCCAAGAGAATCGACGTCGCATCGCGATCAACGATGCACTTTCAGAGCAAGGCAATTTTGCTCGTACTTGCGAAATGTTGCGTCTTCGACGTTTATAAAGAAAAATCTCTGAGATTCTCTTGGTAAATTTTTATTTTAATATTACCTCCAGGGCATTTTGATTTGAGATTCTCTAAAAATTTGATTTTGCGCTTCTTGCTGAGGCGAACTGCGCCATAGGGATCTGATGCGGTAATCGGAATCGGGCGGTACCGAATATTCTCTCTATCATCCCGATCGTAGTGGCGCGTGGCATTCTGGCCAGAGAATTTTGCGATATTAAATTTCTCGGGACGAAAATATGTGCGCCGGCCATACGGTTTTGTTCTGTTCTCCTGCTGCATCCACGAAAGGACATACAAAAGTTGGCGAGACGACGACGATTGCTTGCACGAGTAAATGCATCGAAGAGAAGGATGAAACGGAGGGAACAAACGTGAAAGTTGATAACCTAAGGATATATACGTTCGCACACTGCAAAACGTAATATTTATGCAATTCCACTCTGAGTAATTATCTTTCTATCTTTCGAGAGAAAGATACCGTGTATAAATATTATTCGGAATTCATAAATGTGTTATATCTTGAAACGTAATTCATATCGCGAATATCTTTCTCCTCGGACGTCCCTCGAGAATAACAACTTTTATCTCTCGATTTTTTGTTTCTTTTTGTTAAAATCACGTTGTTCAGACAATAGCAGACTACTATTACAAGTCAATAGGGCTTTCTGTCCCTTCTACTTACTTTAACGCAGACCTCTACAATTTACGTGGTTATGAAGACACTCGGTGCTGTTCTCGATTCAGGAAGTTGCATCAAGCGGAAGGTAAGGGAACAGTCGTCGGGACTCGTTCTCCATTCGTAATTTCGTATTCCTATTCGATCCTCGGATCCTCTTGCGCGCCCGTTCCGTCTTCTCGAAATAAAGTTCCGATGAGAGACGATAAAATCGGATCGGAGAAATTCGCCTTCCGGCCAAAGTGGGACGCATACTCGATACTTCCGACGGATATCCCGATGCGGAGCGCCGGTTCTCACATCGTCATCGTACACGTGATAAGCGATATGCGAAATTATTATATTTCAATTTCTCAAGAGTCTTATCTTGACTGAAAACTGTAATTAAAAAAAAAGAGAGAGAATTTAAGACAGATAAAATCGAGTTTATGCGTTCTGGTAGCTCGTGAAACGCATGTAACAACGTAGCGTGCCAGGACAGGTGATACCACTGATAAATTAATGACGACAACGACCGTTTCACGGCGAATCCTTCACTGGGAGAAACATTGTCGATCTCTCGAGAGCGTTGCGGAAATCCAGCTGTGCGCGAGCGTGAAAAATGAACGGCCGACTGGCGGCGATTCCTTCTGCGCGTTCGACGCGCTTTACGAACGAACGGACAAACGGGCCAACTTATCCGCGATTCATCACGCGAGTTTCGTGTTCTGTCTCTTATGCGTACTGCACGTGAACACCGAAATGTTATCAATCTCACGATCCCTTTGACGGACTCGATAACGCGCGGCTGCTTCATTAACGCACCGGAAATCTTCGGCGATTCTTGCACGCGCGGCGACATTTTACAATGTAAACTCTAAACTGCACGATGAAAAGAAAATAGCATCAGGCCAAGAGAGAAGAGGAGAGAAAGAGATATAATTTATGAGGACTGCAGCGGGTGCTGGAGACAGCGATTAATTATGTCCGCGCGGAGGCACTGGCGGGTGCTGTTCGCGTCGCGGGTCTTCTTAAACTAAAGAGCACTTTTGTTTCGCCTATCGTTGATGAGAGCTCGCGACCGATCGGCTCTTTTACCAGATAGATCGTTACCGAGAAGAAGAAATGCGTCAGCCGCGCCACAAAAATGTCGATCGAGCTGGATATTGCTTGGAGAACACTTTCAAAATTACTGGATCCAACAGCACTTTCGTTCCTTCTCTTTGTCTCCCTCGTTCTTCTCTTCTTGCTCTATTGCACCCTTCGACTTTTACCTCCCTCAACATCGGTCACCTGACAATTTCAAAGTACTAAAGACCGCGCTATCTCCGCCGTTGCCAGCGGAGGATACCTTAAAACTCGACGGTATCTTCTACGTCAGGCATCTCGGATCTTAATGCCAACAGCGGGGTAATAAACGCGAACAACTTTCTTGCGACGCGGATCTGGGCGAGCGACTTTTCGTCAAGAGGATCACTGTGGAGTACGAAAAAAATGCCTCTTTATCTGCGATATTACTTTTTGAAGTTACGTGACTTTCCTCTTTCGTCAAGTTGGGTCCGCCGCGTCGTTCGTAAAAATGTATCTCCGCCGTGCTGGTCGAGACACGCGCGTTTACCGGTTCTCCCAAGTTTCGACGAGAAAAGAGGCAAGCAAATCCGGTACAGTTTGACTTCGCGAAGCAAATTTCCCATCTGGAGACGTGAGCGCACGATGAAATCGTAGTTATAATCGGACTTTTGAGGCATTCATTATTACGAAACTCTACAGTGCCTCTACTGGTTTGTCGATCCACGGAAGAACTTGCGGATACATTTCGTAATCGACGACTCCGATATCGTCCTCTACGTCGTCAAACATTGGTGCTATACTTGTTCTTCCGTCTCGGAGGACAATTTAAAATTTTATCGGCACAATTTCATCTCGACAACGATCTCTCGACTTTCCGATGTAACACCGAACGATGTGCGACGTAAAATTGCTCGTCGTACTCATCAGAGATAATTAAACGCGTTCAATCGAAACGTTACAAATTTAAACACGCTGTTCTGCAGTGAGAGGAAACATCGATGGAACCCTGAAGAAATAAGTTCTCCAGAGTTCCGTGATGGCGAGTACAGCGACGGATAAAGATTAATATTTGGTCAGATGCGATGTTTCTCTTAATTGAAGAGTGGCGGAGAGAGAAAGACAGCAGCGAGGAAAATTATACAAATTGCAAGCAAAATCGTACGGAGAACTCATTGCGTGACTAAATAAAATGGAGCGAATTTAATCGCTCAAAGCTTTAATAAATCGATTTTATTTTATGGAAACTCGTGGTATCAATGTAATCTATATCTTGCGTGACGTGTTTTACTTTTTTTTGTGTTATCATGTAATGTTTCCATCAAAGATAAAACGATTACAGATTCGTTTATTTTATCAGGTATGTTTATCGTTTTACACAACTTTGTACGAGATCAATCACGGTGCATCGTGCTGCGAAACGATCGAAAATGCAGGCGCTCGTTGCATGACGACGCGTTCTCCGACGGCAGAGGACGCCGTTTGCCGCTGTGTGTGCCCGGAAAAATTCATTCCTCACTTGCGTCGCCCCAGAAAAAGGAAACAAGCGGAGTGGAAAAGAAAAACGGCTAGCGAATGAGCGGCCGTGCGATGTCGAGTGGTGCACGATTCCGCGTGACATCTCCGACCATTAGCGGCTCGCTGACCCCACCTACAGCGTTGTCTAGATGAAGTTTCATTTCCCGCAGAGCCACACCGGAGGCCAGAAAGAAACAGAAAGCGAGAGAGAGAGAGAAAGAGAAAGAAAGAGAGGTAGAGATCTCGGATTTTGCAGCATTTTGCGAGCTACTCTCCTTTCAAGCGTAAATTCGTCCGCTCGGAGGTTGTTCCGTATCTTGGTCATATTCGTGTACACGCTATCTGCCGCAATCTGCGAAATGCCAATTTGCACTCGACATGATATTTCTTGATACCGTATCGCGCTCCCGCATTTGTCTTTTGGATGTCGTTCGAATTTATTCGTACGAGATCGAATTCAGCGATGCATCACCGAAATTTAATTTTTAGCAATTTAATTTGCCGTTGTAATTGAAAAATAAAAGGTCACGCTTGGTTCCGATGTAGTCAGCGGTGTACCAAGCGCAAACAAGTTGAGAGAAAAGCGAACGTGCGTTCATTAATTGTTGCCTACTTGAAATGAGGCATGTTTCATAATTTAATTGGCAATAGGCCCTGTGGGATCACACAACACTACAGTGCATTAAAGCAAATTAACGAGTGAGTCTCGCGGGAGCCGTAAGGGCCCTTTATTTATCGATATCGAAGATGCCAGCTCGCTACGCTGGACAAATAAAAATTTACTCGCCCTGCTTTCGTATGTGTCGAGCGTAGCTCGATGCTATACGCGTAGGATCGTAACGGCGAAATGAAAATGGATGAAAAATCGAAGAAATACGCAAAGATAATCCAAGATTTACATCGCCTTCTTTCTTTCAAGTCAGGAGGGTGCTGTTACTGCTGTTACTATACGTCTTAAGTTTCTCTCTCCTGCGTTTCACTGTTACATGGTATAACGGCGTATGCGAGAGGAGAAAAAAGCGACGCAGATCGACAACGCTTGATTAAAACTCGCCGAGGAACTTTCACCCAATTTGATAATTATCGACGTATCCGGGTAATGTGCCACGTTCGAGGAGGCATGATATTGTATTCGCGTTGCGAAGAATTCCGAGAGTTCGCCCAAGTTATTATTAATCTCGCTCCTATCGCGCTCCGACATCTGGGCCGCGTTCAAAATTCCAGGACAACGCCTGCTTTTAATTAACGCGTGTACCGCCAGTCAGTTTTAATATACATATTCTGCGCGCTGGATGCGATGCATGCGGTATCGCCACGGGAACGTGAAAATATTTGCTTATCATTGATAATTCTTGATCGACTGGGATCGGAAAGCACGTGAGGTTATCAATCTTTTTTGAAGACGTAAAAGTCGCACGTATATTTGAATGTAAATCATCAGCAAATGATCATATAAGCTATATTATCGTGAACATGGATTTAATGCATATATCAAGATTTACGAACCAGTTCTGAGATAACAGATAAGAGATACCATCATGAGAACACCGATAGTGCAATATAATCTTTTCTTCCGTTCCAATCTCGTCTCTCTTCTCCTCTTTCTCTCTCTCTCTCTGATCTCTTTAAATCATGTGCGTGCCTTGCTTTAGTTTCCCTAAATCCGACACGCGTGGAGTCACGCGACAACTATCACGTACACGCGATCTAGCGCTTAAGCTGTGTCCACACACGATCGACCGGTAATTAATTCTTTACCGAAATTACAATTCACCACCTACCTTCCTCCCGGACGTTATTTATGATGCATAGCAAGTACCCGATCTAATTATGTTCCCGGAGTGCCCTACAATGAATACTCCGTGATCACAGTTCCCGTAGCTGTGTTATCATCCTTGATACTACCTATCGAAATGCAAATTAGTAGACACGCTTCTCTCGCAATCGAAGCCGGAGTTTTTTTACATTTTATGCAAAAAACGAGGGGGTTTGTCCAATAGTCCATAGCTCTTTTACGCCTGTACTCTCAATCGTAAAGTGCCGGGGACCGGGCGTGCAGTAAAGAGCATTTGCATATCACGGGGAAAGCAGGAAGAGTATGAAAAGTGCGCGGTCACTTATACACATGTACATGTGCACGTGCAAAGACGCGCGGCCGCACCGTTCTGCACATTTCTAGTATACAATTAACAATGGCATGCATACGCGCGGCCGTTCGTGTACACGCGAGTGTGTAACGGATCGTAATGGTGCCGTGGTGGGCTGCCGTGACGACTCCGTCGTGTTTTATCCCTAATCAAGCTTTTGCAGTGCCGCCACTGATGACTTTGCGCCACCATGCAACCACGCGACCGAAAGTACATACTTCCCCGTTATTCGTGACGGCTTCTTGGACCCACCATTGCAAATTCCATCGTCATTGCCGTTCCCGTCGTCATGGTCGTTATTATCTTTTTATTCGTTTTTAACATCATTATGGCGCATCCAGTCTACGGTAAATAACAAGTTTTTCGAATGATCCTGCTTTCTCTTCGAGGCATCTTGAGACTTGTAGACTTGTCAGATTGTACTTTTATTTCTTCGATTAATTACAAATTGTTTTAGCGTATCTAATGTTAAGTCTATGTATCATAATTTACTGTAATCGACTGGACTGAGAAATCTAATTGCAATTGTGTCAAATTTTCAGAAGGAGATACTGCGGAGAGACTTGTCGCGAAATTGATACTGCATCCTCCACGCGAAACGCTGAACGCGTGCTGAATATGGATGCTGGATGGATTGCTGAATCTCAAGTTGATCTCGTCGTAATGTCACCGCCGATAGCTTATCGTTAGTGTACGAACGTAGGCCGTCACGTGAAACTATTCCGATGGCTGAATTTCTCGACTAAACCGCGGCTTCGCGTGCACGACGATTCCCCAGCTTCGTCACACTTCTCAGCCTCGAGGAGACCCTCTCTCTCGTTTGCCGCACGTTCGCCGTTAATGTTACCATACCGACACACCGTCACGGTTTGCGGGTGGTCGCTCGAATAACGGAATCGATTCCCGCGGTTTTACCGCGGTGCCGTTTGTCTTCTCGGTAACACGCACTTTTGTCCGAATCTTGTAATTGCATAGTCACTAGCCGTAGAATTACGTTGCATCGTATAGTGCGACATAACATTCTTTAATACTCCGATGTACGTATATGATATTTGAAATAAAATAAGGAATTAAAAGAACAAAACGTTCTCTCAGTTTCTTTCTCTTTTCCCTTTTCTTTTTCTCTCTTCCTTTGCGTGAACGATATTTTCATATCGTATACATATATAATACGTCAATTTGATCTCGGTACTGCTTCAACTATTTCAATAGCATTGACTTGTCCCCTTCTATCGGTGGAATTGGCGGTGAGGCAACGCGAAACTCCTTTAAGGCTCAAGAGGGCAATCGATTTACTCACCTGGAACATTCAATTATACAAAGGGCGACCTTTTGAAAAATCGCGCACCGTTCAGGAACTTGAACGTGAGCGAATGTATTCTCACAGGGCGAGGGATGGCAGCTCCAAAGTTCCGTCGAAAATAAACACGTGCTTCCGCGGCAATCAATCTGAGGTTGAGCATAAAAAGAAAATGACGTTCATCTCCCTTCGCTTCTTTCCATCCTCCCAACGGGCGTCCGAGCTCGTTTCCAACTTTACCGTTCCTAGGCAAATTGATTTTTTTTTCCGCCACGCTGTAGGGCGAATATATAAAACCACTCTAAAATGAAATACGATCGCCGCGAGAGCGTATCATCAAACCTAATTCCGTGCCATGCTCGGAAATGAGCTGCCACTCAATAATTCAGGATTTCCTCCGTGTTCGTGTTGTTTAACGCGCGCGTGAGCGGCTCAATCGTATCATGGCCTGAAAAATCGCGGCCACGGATTCAAGAGAGATAACATGAGCGCGCCTCTGTTATATTAGGATTAAAAGGGAGCCGGCTAATCGTCTCTTGGATCTACATATTGCTCTCTGATAAAACGCATGGGTCGCTTTGCATTTCAAATCGTTTTTTTGCCGACATACTCCGTGCAGTTTGCGTGAATCTTGCGGGAATAACGAGAAAATGTAGACGGTCACGCGGAGCTTGATTAATCGCGATGATGAAAAACGGCACTTGTATCGACAGCAATCGCGCATCTATAATAGATCCGCCTCTCGTTTCAAATTTTAATTAGTTATAAAAGACGCTCAACGCATCCAATAATAAATGCAATTTTTTATTTACTGAAAGAGAGAGGGAGAGAGGGGAGAGAGAGAGAGAGATTAAAAACCTTTCGCTCTTGATAATGAAAGAGTCAGAAGATGCGGCCAGGTATTACAGAATAAAGTCTTCACCGAGCTAATTGCTTAGGATTGAGATATATATACAGATGCGAGGCGCTCTTGGCTTTGGCGGTAAATTCGCGTCCGTGGATCTTAGAAACATGGAGGTATATTTATTAGCGGGCGATTACACAAGAATGCGCGCCGCGCGCGTAGACAGGTTGTTTCCGCTAATAGGCTGCACGCTCTCTCCGCAATTTATTTCGAGGTGCATCGAGTGGAATCGCTTGTACAGGCCAGACGCCTTTCCTCCTTATGTCCGCGTCGTACACGCTTTTACGGCTGTCCGTTCATCGGCAAAAATTCACCGTGCCCGTGGTCGGCCACGCTTGATTCCGCTCACGGCGATTGCACCGTTGCGATTCTTCACAGGATTAAATAATTGATCGATTCCGAAGGCAACGATCAATTACGACGGATTAAATCGAGCATTGATAAAGCTGCGTCGTCGTTAAAACGTGGTGATCTTTTGATGCTTACGGCGAACTCCGTGCGACTCGTCCGGAACATCGAAGACAAAACTTGATAGTTCTGATGGTATCATAATGCACGTTTGCTCGTTACGTGATACTAATTACGACCGACGGTACAAAACTGAAGCTTCGAGCACGAGGAAAGTTCGGCAAATAATTTATTCTTTCATTTCGGCTCTCTCGCTCGGTTCTCTATTTATGACTCTCGCTGCCACCGGTGAAGATTAAAATGGTCCAGGATAATGAGAACTGTGTGCAGACCTCTGGTGTCATCTCTCTTTCTCTCTCTCTCTTTCTTTTTCATTTTCTTCTTCTTCCTTCGCTCTGTAGGAAACTTCTCGTGTTACTTTCCCTTCGCAAACTGCGATTCATTCTTTCAATTATACCGCGATTGTCAAAAGAGAATCAAGTATTCCGAATTTTTAATCGACCATCCGTGCCCACGTTTCCGCACATAAGTCTATCGCCACAAGTGAATCTGAATCTTGAATTGGATATTCTGCGATTCCGATTCGATTCCGATTCCGATTGCATTCTAAAAGGTCGATGCTTTATCTAGAAATATGCGAAATACTTTGATACGTAAAATTATTCAATACGCGTATACGTATTGCTATTCGTATACATGACTGCGTGTATACCATATTTATATTTACTCAATTAATATTGATTCGCTCAATTAATATTGATTCTAATCGGTTGAAATTGCAACATGCGGTCACGCGATTCCACCGCTATTTGTTATCTCTTTCTCCTCCCCTTTCTTTATGTATACTGCTTTAATTAGTTAAAAAATATGAAGGTTGGCAAAACATTGTATTCCAAGCATGTTGTAAAATGTTACCTTTTGTGCGCGAGTTAATTTAATTATACTGCTGCGTAACCGCTTTTGAAAAATTTATTATCGCTTTCGTACCTACGTAAAACTGACCACAGCGTTCTTTCAAATTTTATTTTCTGTGTAAATGGTTGCTTGCATTATATGTCAAAGAGTTCGCTCGGAATGTTTTATACACATTTATCGCGTTCACGTCAACCTAATAAACTGAAAATTGTCATTACGCATAAATAATATGTTTTATTATTTTTCCTCGCGTATTCGTTCCTGCAATTTATTCTCCTGATTTATCACACAGTAATTCACGATCATCGGCACATACGTACAAAGTTAAATAAATTCGATATATTAGATTTATTCGCAAGTTCCCGGCTCAACGTTCTCATCGAACGGGAATTAATTACTTTGCGCAGCAAACTGCGTTCTCTTTTGCTACTGTGAACAAAGTTAATTTCGCGAAGAGCACTGATCAATATCCAGGCAATAATAAAATTCTACGTGATATAAAATGCAAATGTGGTTAAAAACACGTATCATGCTCGCACCAGTACACTGATGCACTTTGCGGATTTTGCGGAATGATGTGCGACAAAAATTCACGTCTGGGAATATAACTCTCTGCGGTGCGACTTCAATATCCAGTATTTCGCAAGCATTTTTCAAAATGCTTTTTCTGCTTGATTAAATATTTTATTTTAAAACCACGCACAACTAACAGCAACACGTAGATTATTTATCATTTTGAATTATTCTACGGTTTTCTACAATTAATACACCCTCCAGGACAAGTCCAACATTTTTTTGTCGGGTACCAATGCAAGCCGTGCGAGCAGCTGCACTCGTAAAAGTACAATAATAGACATCATCATAGGAACGACAAGAGAAATTAAGTGCACTGGAATGCCTCTGCTTTTACGACAACGCCCACGTGGCCTATTTCGTATTGAAATCCAAAAGACATAATGACATAATGGTTAAATGGCATCCGTCTCGTAAAGTTCGTTACGACCGATGATACATATTGTGTTCGGTGAAACACGGGGGTGTATGGGGTCGCGAAAGTAATCAGGGATCAGGGACTTCCAATTAGGAATGCCCCTCGTCAAGCTCCACGCGCCGACTGATGAAACGAGAGGCGAACGAGATTGATTAATGGGATTAGCGGAGGACTCGCGCGAACCATACCGATATTATTTACTCTTGACATCTTGATGCGACTTGCCGGGTTTACAATCAAGTGGGAAGGCCACAGATGTTTTATTCTCTTCATTGGCGTCGTTGAGTTTGCTGTTCGAGTGCGAATTGCGAAAATTGCGAATTTATGCGCACATTCGTCCGTTCTCGCTCGCTTCATCGGAGGCATACCCCGTTTCGAAATCGTAACGATATCACGTGCATATTTAATAACAAAATTTTGATATTCATGAATCGGTGATAAAATTTGCAAATAAAGCGAATTATTAATGAGCCATGAAAAAATCAACGCGAATGCTAATTAGGCGTTCAATGATCAGGATATCAGTAAAAACGAATACAATCACGAAACATTAAGCGGTTCATTAATTCGATCGCGGGGAATTAACGCGATGATCGGAGGGAACGATCGATATCGATTGCTTCTCCGCTCTCTTTCTTTCTCCAGACCCTTAAACTCTCTCTTTTAAAAATCCCCCAGTCGTGCTGCTTTCTCTAACTTCGATACAGCACCACGATACAATTAATTTCGAGATTGGAGAGACCGATGTCCGCGGGACCACCTCGTTCCAACATTGCTCGCGATGTCTCGCACGACGTTGACGTACAGCGAGATGAAAATGGGCGCGGCGATGATGTTTCCTCGGCGCTATGGATAATTGGTTCTAATAGGCACTCCAGGGCCGATCGCCGTTACCGTACCGAGATGTTGCCGATGAGAGAGCCGCTCGTTTCCCCGCGTTCTCCAGGACGTTTCCAACTAGAAACGTGCACGTAGCCGCTCGGATCCCCCTCGGAATGGTGTCCCATTACGTTACGCGCACTTACGTTTATGTCTGCTGGCCGCTCCAGAAGTAATGGTTCCGATCGTCTCCGACATTGCACGCTCGCGAGAACCAGACCGACCAGTGGACAGTCCAACAAATTATCCTTATAATGAACCGTAATGATAAACTGGATCGCGTTATTGCTCTCGCGATTTCGCAAATCGTCTGCTGATCTTTTCTCTTCCCGTCGGCCCAACAGTTGGCTCAAGAAACTGCGCGCGATATCAATTGGAAGCATCATGCTTTACGCGCAGTGATCTGATAAAATAATAATATTAATCCAAAAAAGAACGAAAAAAGAACGGCAGAAAAATTGTTTGCGGAATAATGAAGAAACTCATGTTTTCATTGTATGTTAAGATGCGTTAGTGATAAATCTTATCCCGTGCACCCGATGATGTTCCTTCGTGACTACGTATCTGCATTTTATAAAGATTGAGAAAACACGCGTTCAACGAAAGTCCTGAAAGTTCCAAGCGAGTGCAGAGGGCTTCGACATTCTGGCCGGGTGGTTGCCTCATATCCTTTTACGACCGCCATAGCCCTCCACTTGATAAGATGAGTTTGCAATCAATACTTTGTGTCGCAGAACTTCGTCGACACGTGTAACACTCAAGTTCGCCTGTCGGCCGATGGGATGGAGAGACAGACTGGCTTTTTATTTACTATTTATTGCCCCGCGTTTAGTAGCTGGGGGAATATTGCGGTTGTTAAAGCAAGAAACGTACGCGCAGAGTTGCCTTTATTTGCGCTTCAAGCGTAAAGTTTAAGTGCATCAGATTTCTTTTTTTGGTAAATCTACCGATTAGCAAACCCACCTCCTATCACCTTGTCCTTGACATATATTATAGAGGTCACCCTCCTGAGTGACCTTCAAAAGGTTTTAGCTGTCGGTCGTTGTTTACTAAAAAGTTATTAACAAAAGAAGTTTAATGATTTTGTACGAATTTTTAGCCGTCCACAACAAGCAAAAGGTTATATTTTCCAAAATTGGAGCCCCGGACACATACGCTCGGTTTCAGCCCGCTTCGCGGGAGGGCGGGGGGCAGGGGCTTTGCCCCCCGACCCCCGCCAGAACCAGTGTAACAGATTTTACTGTACATATTTTGATCACCTGGTACACGGCACGGATTCCGGCGGGGGGGGGGGGCGAAGCCCTGCCCCGCGCCCTCCCGCGAAGCGGGCTGAAAACGAGCTGTCCGAGGCTCCAGTTTCGGAAATTATAACCTAACCAGGTTAGGTTAGGTTAGGTTAAAGCAGAGAATACTTTGTATTTAACTGTTTATGCTTTTGGTTAAAGTGAAGAATACTTTGTACTTATATTAAAAGAAACTATTCTATATATTAACGATTCACTGCTTTAAATGACTTTCCTTCCTTCGTTCATATACATATTCGTCTTTTATATCTTTCAATATTCAAAATAACTACTATATTTGCAAAATTTCTTTTGTTAATAACTTATTCATAAACAATCGACGACTAAAACCTAGTGCGGGTTATTCGGGAAGGTGACCTTTGTAATATATGTCAATATTATGTTCTTGGTTCGCGTAGACAACTGAAAATTAGTGCAAAATCATTAAACTTCTTTTGTTAATAACTTTTTAGTAAACAACGACCGACGGTTAAAACTTGCACAATGTTACTCAGGAGGGTGACCTCTATAATATATGTCAAGGACAAGGTGATAGGAGGTGGGTTCGCTAATCGGTAGATTTACCCTTTTTTTTAGATTGGTTCGGGTACTTCGCGTAAAATGTTACGTAAAATTTTCTCCAAAATGTATCGTGCGACGTTTTTGAGCGTTCTGAATACCTTCTTGAACAAATGAGGATTGTGTATATAGGGATATGAAAGTATATATTCCGCGCGGACTTTCTTGAGTAATATTTTTTCATTTCACAAGCTCACACGTGCTTGATGTTACTCAGTTTTTCATGACGATTTGCAGCGGACGATGCAATTTTCACATACTCCGACATAAATCACGGTTTGCGCCATGAGCGCATATATGAAACTCCACGTGAGGACGTGGAGTAATATCCAGAATCCTGCAATGACACCCGCGCCATTCCTCATTTCGCTGAATTTGCATGGTGCCTCTGTTCGAAGGCATTGAGACATCGCCGAACAAATCGTGTTTTACGCCTCATGAAATTTCAGGTATGCCGATCGAACCTACGTGCAGTTCGGAATTAAGATCGCGTGATCCACAAATGAACGAATCGTACGCAAATTCGAGATTTCGCATGGCTGACGCATCGATCAGCGTGCCTCGTTTTACTCCTCCTAAAACTGCCCCATTTAAGCGACACGATAGAGCGTGTAACTCCAATGGTCCTAGATACTCGCGCAGTCAGAGGGCATTAACGACTCCGGTGTACTCGGGATGTTTGATGACCCATTTTGAACTCTAGAACGGATGTGCGGTCCGCATACAGTGCGCGCGAGATTCACAACCCTCCTCGTCGTCGTCGTCGTCGTCGTCGTCGGCTGATGGTGTGATCGGTGGATACGTTATGCAAATTCAATTTGCACTGAATGCAGCAGTGTGCCTAATTTCTCCTACGAACGAAATTATAAGCCGAAGAGACAAGATATACGACGACACCGCAAGCAACGGCGCGCATTTAGCGTACATCTCACGTGACGTTTACGACGACGACGTTTACGTCGCATTCCCCTTCGTTGATCCCCTTTCCTTGGTTCTCCATCGTGTTTCCCGCGTTTCACCCAAAGTGTTTGTGCTCGAGGTACACAATTAGCACTCAGGGCAATTTTAAAGTGCACCAGAAGTTAGAGAAGGAATCTCAGTGAAGGAAATCTGCGAGTAAGACCGGAAAGGTCGAAAGTGCAGTTTCAACGAGTGGCACCACGCGATGGTTTATCTAAAAGGTTAATTAGCGTAGCGGGGAAGCAGGAAGTCGCGCTCACCAGACCGCGTCTCCGCGATTCTTAATCGTCGGTTAATTCGATCCCGGGATAATTCCAACGTCTCGGAAACTTCGCAGGGAAATGTATTACGGTAGTTTAATAATCCGCGGGAACCTTTCTGCGCGCAGAGGCATCGATTAAAGTTAAACCCGCCATGTCCCGCGCGCGGAAATAACGCGCTTTCTTCGCGTGAGCCGATGCGAACTGAGTGACACGTGAAAACGTGACGAATTCATTGTAACAGAGCAAACGTGGAGCGTATCGACGAAATAAGATTTCCAGAACGCAACGCAGGCTAGCGTGGCGAGAGAAGGAAAAATGGCTCTATCATTAGAGTTCCGTCCGTGACTTGGCCGTTGCCGGCAAATTATGCGTTGCGATTGTCGACCATTATCCTCCTTTGCTCCGTTATCTTACACGCTCCACCATCTATCTGTCCGACTCGTCGGATAAATCATCGCGGTTACAAAGGCACAGGTTTGGCCACCTCTGCAACGTTATGTTTGTACAATTAGCTTGGCGTTCTCTTTCAGCCGATAAATGATTGCGCTGTACGTGTCGGAGTTGTTACTCGCCGAGTGTCGGTTGCTGCGTCCTATCATGAAATAAATAATAATCATCGGCCCGTCATTTATTGCGACGACGCACTTGAAATTAAAAGCAAACATTTGCACGCGAGTCGCCAATGTATCATGACCTAGTTTGATGATGCATCTATCAAATATTGATGCTCGTCGCGGATTGACAAGTATCAACGACAAGTATCAATGACGTAACGCCGTTTGCTAACGTTCGTAATATGATGGCACAATCTCAGAAATAATTTCATCGGTCAGATATATTTGTACTTAAAAGAACACTATCCAGAATATTTGAATGATTGAAAATTATTCATTTCCAAATGAATATAATTAACGATGTCGTTAATTTTTTTAATGAAATTATAAGCCGTTTCGTGACAGATGGAACAATGGCAATAATTAGCGTACGTTGTAGGGCGCATTTTAAGCGGATATATTTTAGTTCTGTTGATTATTCCATTTATAAAAAAAAGTAAAAGATAAATATGAGTATGATTGATATGTGAACTCTTTAGCAAAACCGATTTATACATATTTCCAGCCAACAGAGCTAGAAACACATAAATCTTCTTCCATAGAAGAAAAAACTTAAACGGTGCGATCCGCGAAAGCTGGTTACTTGTGAAAAATGTTCCCGGCATTATTGGAGCGTACATGATAGCTGTGATAGAGAACAACGTTGCATTCAGACGAAGAATAGACACTTGGATGTACGGCTAGGAATTCGCGCGATTGATTCAAAAGCGTTTTTCAATATTCTCTATAATGCGGTCGGAAATATTGCAGTTTTCGCATCATTCCCGTGAGTTGTGTTTACAGCACAGCAAAGTAAGGAAAATAGCAAGAAGCAGAATACTCTTCGTGTCAAAATTCCACCGGACAAATATATCCCTCTCCGATATTTTTGCTGTACAAGTATTGGTTGAGGATCAATCATGCATAATTCCTTGAATGATTGATAACGTGACAAACTTGGATACGCATAATATTAGCTCAATGCTTAAAGCAGCATTTCGTACATTTCCGTGTGGTTTATCTTTCGTAATGTTCAGTGTAAAAAAGTTCGTATTCTCTGTTCCTCAGGAATGCATCGCCGCGCAATCCGGCTAATAAATTCAGGCACACGTGCCTGAATGAAACATTGACACGGACGAATGACGATGAGCGTGATTGCAGTTAAGAAGCCGCTTGATTAAAACTTGGTTGGAGCGACGCGCCGGCGACGCCGCGCGCCGGGATAAATCGTCGCGACGTCGCTCATTACGTCGCGTAATTGGGTCGCGCGCGAGCGCGCAATCTGCGCCGCGTTACCCGTTTTTCCTGCCGCGCTGTCTCGTCCTCGCAAGACGGAAATCGTGAGGCGGAAATCATGAAGTGGAAGTCGTGAGGCGGAACCGTCCGCTGGGTTCGCTCGCCGGTTGACGAAGTAGTCTGATGAAGTTGGGAACGACGACAGAACGGTACACAGAACGCAAAACACGACGGATTATGACGAATAGCCGCCGTCGAGGGACACTCACACTTGTCAACCGCGTAATCATTACGGCGTAATCATTTTTCAAATACATTCATGGGATATCGTTACCGGACACCGCGGTCCGGAATATCCCTTCCGGGGACAGCGGAGTTGAATTAACCGCGAGATACGCTCTCTCTCGCACGGATCGCGATCTTTGGCGGTCGTCTGTCGGCGTTTAAGAGAGACGCTTTCGGATATTAATTCTTTGATACAACGGGAGGGAGAGAGAGCCGAAAGAATTCCGCCGCACCCAGGCGGAGGTCCGCCAACGGTGAAAGATAATGAAAAAAATGGGACACAGTTGATCCCGGCGAATGGAACCGCAGAATCTCCGCGGGACCATATCTCGCTTTCGGTAGTGCAATAAAGCGTCGACTACCGACAGTGACATTTCTTCTCACGAACGTATGGAGTATAGCTTCTTCGCGGAAGAATAGACGAGAAAATGTTTGAAACTTCTTGTGCCTTTTGGTAAAGCCGAAAATCGAAATGATCTCATCTGTTCCTCCACTACCTATGCGAGAGCGTCGTTGAATGTTAGTGAAGTGATACAGCACAAAGAGGCAGATTGTCAAAGTATCACGCAAGTAATGAAGGTACCACGAGATATCATTATCCGTCGTTGTAATTACTGCAAAACCATAATCGCATCGTAGCTAACATCGTAAGGTAGATCCAGAGTGCAGATAGGAAAGCGTTTCCGCACGAGATACGTTCGCGAGATCGTCTCGCGAAACCGAAGGCCGCACAAGCAGCGAAACTTCAAAGCATACTTAAGCCCGAAGAAGCGGGCGGAACGAGCAAATAATTTCAGAAGAATGGGTAGGACAGCAAGGGTTAACTTTCATGAAAAATTCCGTGCGGCGCGCGGAGCCCTTTGTGGATCCCACTGGCCCAGTTGGCTCGTCATAACGCATGCCGCGGCTTAAAAGCCTTCTTTCTGGGGAATGCGCAATTATTTTTTAATGCACATTATTAAATATTCGCGTGTCTGCGCGCGTGCAGCTGCGGTATCAACGCGCGGAACCACGAAGCATTTAAATTATTCTTTAAGCACGCGTGAAGATTTCGCGTTGATGCAGGGGCATAACGCATTTGTCAAGTTACGTAATGCACTTTCGAACGGTATCGTGATCTCATGCATTGCGGAACTGCGTCCGTATCGACGTAATCCATGCAGCGATCATTACCGTCGTAATTTTAAAAAATTTTGTATTGGATGCTCAGAAATTTGATTCACATTATTGCATCCGTTTGACATCCCTCTACTCGAAGAGAATACTCTACTTGAAGAGCATACTTCAAGAAAAACTTGAATTAGTGAATTATCTCTCCACAAAACAGTGCAGAAATTTTTCGGAAATTTTTGTCGGAATGGAATAAAGCCCAAAACATACATACGCGATCGCGTAGCGATTAATGTGGATTACTTAGCGCGTTGCGACTCAACGGTAATAGTTGCGCGATTGAAACGCACTTGTTAGCTTTGTAGTGTGAATCCCCCGCGAATCGGCAAACAAGTCCAATTCACGATTAACGCTAACATTCCGCGGCAGGCAACCGGAAATTGCTTCAGATTCACGAAGTTGTATGCATATCTCGCCGTTGCAGATTCGCTCTATTACTTAAACCCGCTCCAATTTCATTCTGTCTTTGTTCCACGTACGTGTTCTCTTTGAGCGCCGCACAAAATTAGATCGAAAGGGACGAAAGAAAGAAACTAGAGAGAGAGAGAGAGAGAGAGAGAGAGAGAGAGGGAGAGGGAGCTTCGTATAACAGCTGATAGAAGAAGTGAACACGAAATCTGGCCCGCGCCCCGAAAACTTTCGGATAACTTGTAGCATTTCGACTCAAGCGGCACATTCTTGCGTATAAAACTTTGGAGAACTGCGAGGCGCGATGTGGAAGGAGAATTTAAGAGGCAACTACGAGAACGAAAGCGGGCGAAGGAGACTCCACATCGACATGGGGCAAGAAGAAAGCGAGAGACGAAGGAAGCGTTGAAGAAGGTCGGCGCTTACGAAGACGCGAGATGGGTTCGCATGCTAAACTATGCATGTAATATGATGAATTGTCTCAAACCTGGCGTCTTTGGAAAAATGCGTGTCTGGAAAGAAAGAGGAAGAGAAGAAAAGTGGAAGAAGAGAAGATAGAAATTATCTCTTAATATTTGAAATATTGATTAGCGAAAATTATTCATTTATTAAAGTCATTTATTGGACCTGAGAGACTTTTTTTCTATCAAATTTACGGATTGACGCAATCCAAAAGAAGTGAAACCCTTGACAGTATAGAAACGAACAAAGCAAGAATCCCACGCTGCTAAGTAGGAAATGCAAAGTTGTTGCCTGTTGCACCTATTAAGAGTAACTGGATCTCTCGCACTCTCTCGACAAGCGGAAGAAACCAACGCCGACTTAGCGCAGTCGGGCACAGGAATGCGCCTGGGGTTGCCATAAAACGCTCCTCAACACGAGCGGACCCCTTTGTCGCGGGGGCACGACGTGGACAAAGAACAGCGATATCCGGGCACAGCTATATACTCGCACAAGCACACACTGTGAATGCTTTCCTTAATACGTGTACGCACGTGCGCGGGTGCGTGCGTGCGTACAAGCACTTTTCTCATTTTTACGCGAACGCGAGCTTTTAAATATACTTTCGCTCGAAATTAAAGTCACCGATTGGCAAAGTATCCGATATATCTATTTTCTAATTTGATGTTGAGCTGATTTGGTCGCGAGTCGCATTAACAATAGCTATTTATAATTTTTCCTTACTTCATTATATATGTAGATGTCGAAAATGAGGATGCGCTAGATCGCCCGATTGCCACTTTTGCGTATCATCCTTCAGCCAAAGAAAAGCTAATATCATGTAGATGAAACTGTATGTATGTGCATAAATTTGTCGTAAATTCCTCGGACGCATCCCGAGATCTCTCGTCGGGATACAAAATCCATGCGCTCGAAAGAGCTGTGGTCCACCGATTATAAATGGCTTGCGAGAGCGACGACTCGTTCACTTCGGCCACCGTGTCACCGGATACCGGCGCGACGGATGGATTTCCACGCGAGAAATCGTTCCACGCGACCCATCTCCGTCCTGTCAGCCCCGCTTGTTGTTTCCACCCGCTCGGCTGCAACCCCTACACGTGCGCAACTCTTTATACGGGCGTTTTCGATGCGATGCGACGCGACGCAACGCGACGAAATCACGGCAGCAGCTCGGCAATCGGCAAATGGAAACGCTGTCGCTTCGCCGACGATGCGACGCTACGTGATCAAAGCGAATGGGCGGAATCAATCGGAATTTGACAAGAGTGACAAACGCAGTCACGAGCGATCGACATCCGGTGGAGCGTTCGCCGACCTTCCGGCATCATCTGTTCACCGGATCACCGCAGCAATTCTGATTCAGTCCGATCGCTATGAACGCTGGCCGACCTCCCCCATTCCGCCACGCGGTTTACAGCGTCTATCGCGAGTCCATTCACGAGCTGTAATTAGCAATTAAGATAATACGAACTTTACGAGCGCGCATAGGGAATTCCTTAGATAAGATGCGTTCCTCGAGCGATTCCGTTCAACCCTGCGAAGGTGACTCTGCCGGTTGAAAATAACACGTGCGTTATAAATTCTGATAACGATATATGCACTTATTTATGATGCTGTGATCCATCAGCGTTAACGTTACAATATGCAATTTCATGCAGCGAGCAGTAGCAATAGCGGCGATCGAACGTAATTGCCTGGAATGCAAAGTATTAGGCGTTACTATTACGAGTTTATTAGTTACGGATTTCGACATTTTTGAAAGTAATATTCAATTTTTACTTATTTTAATGGCGATTGTATTGCTAGTCGTGTGACTGTGATCGAAATTAACGCTCGCGGGTGCAACTATCGAAAGATGCGCATATAAATGAACAATCTTGTAAGTCTTTCTTATTCAGAGTAATTGAAAAGATTAGATAGTGCAGGGCTATTTCCAGGCGCTCTCGTTCGTATTAATTATTACGCAGGCGTTGCAAAAAGGGCAATGAATAAATTTGAATGAGTAAAATTCTCTTTCTGACTGCGTAAGAATATTAGAACACACGCGCAGTGCCGTTTTTGCATAATCATCTTTAACCACGAGGACCGGTGCGGACGGGTAAAGTCGTGCACTCCTGGTACTCGCGAATAGCGTTAACGCGCAAAGTTTTTTCCAACAGAAAAAAAAACGAGAAAAAAAAGAAAAGACGGAGTGGAGCGTGCGTAATGCTTCACAAGCTGCAACGCGGCCGAAAAGTTACGTTCAACTTGAATTTCTGGCGTGGACCGTAAACACTCATTGCCGACGTTTATACGCGACCCGCAACTTTTCCCCACGTTCCCTGATAATTCACGAGGAAGCTTAATCCTTTCGCTTACGACGTCACCAACACACCCACCCTGTCATCTGTAATATGCAAAATTTTGGACTCGCTCTGTTTCACTTACCTATTCTGGATATGAATTATTCGGCAGCATTATCTGTGATTTTTAAAAGGAAAAAAAAGGAGAGAAAGGTAAAACCGACCTAGCATATTTTTTGCGAGTAGAAAGAGAGAGCTTTTAATTCCATTCGTTAATATCTCTGCTCACGATTAATGTTGTCGTAATGTTTCGATATAACTTCGCGTTGCACTCATATAATCAATGTAACTCGATTCAAGAGGAAGAGAAAGAAAGAAAGAGAGATAGAAACACGGTCTTTAAAGAGGTGACAACTTTCTTTTACGGTTACTCGGAGCTAGATGCGGTGATATGTGAGCGATCGTAATTCAAGCGACGCGAAGCTGCACTTAGATGAAGAAAACGAAGCTTGAGCCTTCCAAGATGACAGAGAGAAAGAGAGAGAGGAATGCAGAAGCGACACATATTTTGCGATGCCTCTTTATCGAGCAATATTCCATCGTATCATGTCGCGTGGATATCAGCCAACTTGGATATCAGATTCGAATCCTGTAATTAACTCGCACGGTAATTTGTTGAAAGATCAACGGCACTATGTATGACGCGTTTGCATACACACGTTACGCGTTGATTTGGAAAATAGTATAATATTTCGGAAACATATATCTCTCTGAAACAAATTCTTAAAAAATACTGAAATGCACGCGTGTGTATAATTAATTGATCAATAACATATTAATTTAATTAATTAATCAATAATGTAACAAGTTGTGGATCTTCCTAGAGAGAGGGACCTTCTTGTAAAGATCCGGGATACCGCGGTTAGCATAGTTCGAGAATCTTTGGCTTGGACTAACACCGGTTCGAGCCTGATCGAGGTGACCTATTATTAAAATAGTTGAGCGATGTTAGGCATCCCTGATAGCAGCTATACACTCCTTTCAGAAAACTTTTTACAGAAGAGAGAGTTCATCATGTTTCGTGGTGCATTTCTTGCTGTGCATCTTTTGTCGATATCTTTTCACTCTTTATTTCACATTACATTTTGCGTTTTGCTCTCTTTATTACACACTGCACTTTTTACTCTTTACTACACATTATATTTTGCGCTTTGTTTTATACACTCGCGACGTGATATTGTTATTAAAGTTGTTGAACGAATATTTATGTCGAAACATAATTCACTTCACTTTACTTCACTTCACTTCACTGGCGGCGTGGAATAGTCCCACGATGAATTGCTCCGCATTATGACGAAGCTTATTTTCGCAATACTTGGTGGATATTGCTCCAATGTATTTGAGAAGTCTGTTCTATAATGCCTATGCGATATACGAAGATTGTTTGCGCAATATATTTATGGCTTTATTTTTAAACGTATTTTGATTTAATTTAAAAGCGTTTTACGTCTCTTTGCTTTAAACAAAATTTATGACACGATTGCAAAATCTTGTAATATAAGTGAGCTATATATATAATCAATGCAATGCACGAGATAGTGAAATAAAATAACGTGTTTAAGCTGAATAACGTTCGAGGTTTATAATCGTGATTGCAAAATCTTTTAATACGCGCAAGTAAAATAAATGATAAAAGTTTTATATCGATTATTCTTTAATCACATGATTTTAATCGCGCTTAACCAATCGTGTTTCCAATCGTACCGCGAAATTATGCACGATCGATGAAATCGATAAAAAATTAAATATCGTGATAATTGCGAGAAAGTATTCACGAAATCTGTGTGGTGTCATATCTGGAGCAACTGCCGCACCAATTTTCAGTATCATCTTATTCGATGGTATATCGATAATATCTCATGCACGACCGCAGTAAAAAATTGAATTGATAAAATAATATCTACCGGTGTGCAACTATTAAACAGGCTTTACTCATGCAACAGCAGTTACAAACATATATGCGAGACATTTATAAAGACAGACAGGACAAAACAAAAAACAAAAGATTATTTATCACGACGGTAACGTAAAAAATATGGTTGTCTTGCAAAGCCATCGCTGATAACGCTCGTATTCAAAACTTGCTGTGAGCGCCTTCCTAACATGAATTATTGAGTGAACTGATATAACTCAATAAGAAGCATATATTTAAAACAAAATAATATCCACTCTTAAAAAAGCCGTGTTAAATCAAATCGAAATCATTGTTGCCTCTTTTCCGCGACGCTGATTAGTTATCTCGATTCGCGTTGTGCGTTATGTTCAGTTTAGATTACCATCGCGCGGCTGTCTTCGCGTGGAAGTTAACAATTTGGTAGAGTGTAATAATTGTGCATATAATAAATAATAGATATAAGATATTATTATTCGAAAACATTATTAATAGTGAAAAATAAAATAGCGCGCGCCTGTGTTGTACTAGTCTAGTTAGAAGACAGAAAAATATTTTGTATTTAAGATAATATGCAACTTATGTATTATTTTAATGTATATTACCGACGATTACTTTAATGTATACCAAATATTGGTAGTATACCTGATACTTTTTCTGAGCCTCTTCTTTCTCTCAGTCTTCGAATGGCAATCGCAAAAATACGGCACTCCCGATGCGACAGCTTTCGCAGAGCGCTAACACGCGGATCAACGCAATGGAACGATCGTGCACGGGCTGATCATGAGGATCAGCAAATGGAACGATTGCGCGAGATGATCACAGATCAGCAAACGGGACGATCCATATTATCATGCGGATCAACAGAACGAATACTCGCGACGCGATGCGTTTTATTATATATAATGGCTGTCGCTTACATAGTTTTTGCGAAGTAATCGCGACATTATTTTAACTTTGCAATCAAGAATAAAATAATCTCATTTAATCAGCGATGCACTTGCCATATTGCCGGGGTTTTTATTTTAATTCGGCTATTTCGGAAGTATAACAGAGAGTCAAATTAAGCACGAGGAAAAACGAGCTAAATAAATGTGAAGTCAACGCGATTGGAGTTCGTCAGTCTCTTGTCCCGAGTAACAGTCATGCCTAACATTGACTCAATCTCCTTAGTCATACGAAACACTTAGAGTGTTTCCACATGAATCATATGGCATATGGTAGATGCGACAAGCTGAAGAAACTCATTGCTACAAGTATCTACAAACCACGACTACTTATCTGAAGCAGAAAATATGTACTAATCAGACTAAAATCAATTCTATACATTCGCTATACATACAAGTTCTACGAGTCATTCAGTAATCATGAAACTCATATGGTAGGTAGATGTTACGAGAGCAAAGGGACTCATTTTTTTCAAGAAAATTACCACTCGTTTTCCTCGGGCCGAGCCTAAAGCCAAGATTGACCACATCCAGATGGAAGTTAAAATCAACTGCTAGACGCTACATCTACAAGCTCTACGAGTCATTCGGTGACCATGGGATTCATATGCCAAGTAGATATCAAAAGTGAAAGGACCCTTTCGCAAAGGTTTTAGGATGATCCCTTCCGGTCCCCTCTGGAGTAAGCACAAAGCCGAGAAGGACACAGGTCGCAAGACATTGCATGAGAACATTTGTCGGAAGTGTGTATCCACTGACAATGAGATATTTAATTAAAATTTTGCATGTAATAGAATATATGACACTAAGAATATATGACACTAAGAATATATGACAGAGATAGAGATATTAAGAATAAATGACAGTAGTTTTTAAAGTCCTCATGAACATTATATTATATACTTTAAATATTATTTAGTGTACTATGTCGAAATTTATTTTTTTTTAGTCGATTTATCAATGGCGCCTATTACGAATTACTCTCACGCACTGCTCGCGCACGAAGGGAGGATACCAAGATTGCTCGCGCCGTGACTAGTGGTCAGAATCGAAGGAGACACATCTCCTTGGTCACCGACGACGACGATAACGGTGGCAATAACAGTAGCTACTACGATTCCACATTGTTCTACAGCGGCAATAAATGTCAGTCGAGACGCGTTCGCCAGGCATGTCGCCGCCACCACAATGGTTACCAGCCACCATCTTCTCTTTTTCTTCTTTCCAGAAAGACTCCTTTCGCTCGTCCTCGTCGGCTGAATCGTGCGGATGGTGGTGCGGCCTCCAAAGCTTCAACGCGCGATCGATTTGCCGGGGTTTTGCGCCCGAGGGAGAAGGATGCGCCCCTTACATCGTGAAATATGCAGCTTGATCTCTCCTCGTGAGAGTTAATCCGTTGCTTCGCGGAGAATCCGTGGCGTTTTTAAAGAGGATATCGCACTTACTCGTAGCGGCAACCGTCAAAAAGCCACCGCCATGGTTTAAAAATAAACGGGTGGAGTTCCTCCATAAATCAGTAGTATGGTACCGCAGCCGTCGCGTTTTCGGGAGAAATGCGAATTGAAATCGTGGTTGAAGACCATACGCGTTGTCTAGTGATCGTCCATTAGCGATGCGAATATCGAGGCAGGATGATGCGCGATAACGGATGAAATTCACGGGATTCACATCATCGGGGTCTTCGAAATTCTTGGACGAACGACGAGCTGTTTTTTAAGAATCGATTGGACGCCGAGAACAAGAGATCGCACGATAGCTGAAGGAATATCCTTAAGCGATAATCATCTGTTCGCCCGCGGCCACCAGTAATCGCCTCACCTCCGCTGACCCGGACATATTAATTAATCGTGAATCGATAGCGCGCGCGGTTTTTAGGCGGCGCGATCGCGAGCGACGAGGAGCATGGCAAAGGGGGCACCCGTGATAAAGGAGGAGGCACAGAGGGAGGATAGAAATGGGTGAAGGAGGTTACTGCGACGAGGCACTTGAGATAAATCGTGGCAGTCGCTACACGACCTTATTACATCGTAAATTCCCGCTTAGTGATGGATAACATTAACCCATCGGCAACGACAAATTACTTAACTCCGACGAGGGTGGCACTGCGCGCGTGCATTCACCCGGAACTGGTTCTTCTACCGTCGCGATTCCCACAACCTCGATCGATGCCTTATTGAGAGGAAGAGAGAGAGAGAGAGAGAGAGAAAGCGGCAATTTTGAATATCCTGATAATGCAAAGCGTCAGAAAGCGCGGCAAACATCCCTTATCGGCCGTATTTTATCCCGCGATGGAGAAAAAAAAAGCGTGCACTATCCTGAACGTCACGTGCAAGATGTATCCGAACGAGTACATTTGGATGAGAATATAATGGAAAATTCAAGTTCGAAAGAGACCCGACGAGCATGATCTTAAGACAATCTTCTACAAGCTCTATCGCTGCTGCTATTGTAATAACGTGCGTTTATGCAACTGAACTGTCGGCTTGTAATCGAGCGTCACGGTATTAATCGTCATCAACGTTATGTTGTTTAGTGCACGGCGGATATTGTCCCGTAACTGGAGGACGCGCAATTCACCCCGATGAAACTGCAGTACGTCGTGTTTACGTGCGCAGCGTGGCTCACGTGGAAGAGCACCGGAGTACGGTGGAGTACGTTACATCGATTTCCTCGGAGGGAAACGGGCGACCCGCTGTAACCGGATAATTCATTAGCGATATAACCTGAGATGCCATGAATTCGCACGACTATTAAACATTCCACGGATTTCCCAGAAGGAGAAGGGCCCACCGAATCATTTTCCCTTGCGGTCGTTGTTACCGTAGCACCGTTAACTGTTATACGGTAAGCTTCCAGTTTCGTTACACGTGAGCGTGGTACGGCTTATTAAAACGGAGCGGAAACATTTCAGCATCACGACCGGAATAATCATTTTGGATATCCTTCGCTTGGGTTGATAACAGTAAACGACCAGAGGTTTAACTTCAACTATACTCCTCGTAAAATTAAGACGCGTAGTGATGATAGTACGAAGTGGACAAAGAACAAACAATCGCAAGAAAGAAAGAAATTTCAGTTGAAGAATTCAAGAATAATAACGCCGTAAAAATAGTTTACTTTGTTGGCGTTTCTATAAAAATGCAAAAGAATTCTCGCAGTGCTAAGCTGGATGTCGACAATTTAATAATATGTAGCGGCAGTGCAACAAGAAACGACTAAAACTACCTGTATACAGTAAGGAAGTGTTGAGCGGTACCATTTAGTGTATAACGTGATAGGTCAGGAAACAAACGTCTACAACCGTATATTATACATGCTACTCCGACAAATAATGCACATAAGTTAATGCTGCAAAAGAAAGTTGTATAGGCTGCAAACTCGCGAACGTGCGCGTGCACCAAGTGAAAATCGCCATAGAACTGTTATTAGCGATTTCCGCAACGGACTGACACACGATGCGAACAGTAAATCGACGAAATAGAAAGATTATTATTTTCCAAATGCGGTCTGCGGAACATGAGTGTTAAATCCTGGGAAACATCCTGGAAACCGATTTCGATCCGGACAAGCTCAGCTCACCGCCGTTGGAACATCGAAGAAGCCTCAATGCGAAAGCCTCAAGCCTGAGAAGCTGAGCTAACGTACGCGAGCTGCACAAATAGAGAAGTAAAATCATCAAACTGCGATCGTCTCCGATCGAGAGATATATATGTCTTATTTCAGCTTTCGTGCCGATTCTAGCCACCTGGTGTACCGGAAGAACCTACTTCGTGTCCAGTAGCTTCCAAGAGTTCTAATTATTGTCGCCGCAAGTGATCGAGATCAGCCTGGCTGCAGAAGGCAGAAGTAGAACTCGGCCGCAACACACGGTGCACGTTCCCCGAGCTATCAGAGAGGAAAGAGGCTGCGCTACCGATAGACTTCTCGATCTCGTTAGCAGCGAATCTTCGAACGGCCGTTCGTTCATTTGCTTGAGCAGATCGTCGCTGATAAGAGCACCAACCTACGGTCGTCGTCATATCTCGCGGGACTTCGATAAGAATCTTTTGCGGCGCACCGTGTACTTTGATACAATGCAAACTTAATTAAATGGAACCTCCTCCATCGCCATCGTAGTCGTCGTAGTCGTCGTTCTACTCGCCGTCATTGTCGGTCTTGTTGCAGGTAACGGTAAGCTGGTAGGCTTCGCCAGGAAAGCACAATACGGTACGCAGGAACAGTACGAGCATTCGAGAATTCCTCGGTCTAGATGTTCCTCGTCATTGATACCGGGTGGCCGCGTGTGTGAAAGGCAAGTCTCTTTGAATTTATATCTAAGAGGACACAACCGACTCGACTGTCTAAATACTGGGGAACGACGCTTCTCAGCAAAGCACATTGAACGTGCGACGACGTTCAACTCGAGAGATCCAGTTTCCAAAGCTGTGAGCCGAAAAGGAGAGAGAGAGAGATCCTTCGTCTCTCATACTATGTAACGTACCCTCGTCGTTCCCCGTTAACATTTGACGACGATGAAATTGCGAGATCGTGAGTTTAAGAGGTTCGAGGCTCTGCTTTCGCAAACTTAATCGAATCGACTATTCGCGACGAAATGAATCAGCGCTTCCTTAACGTTTGCTAACAAAATCCCGTAATTGATAAATAATCTTTTTTTTTCTTTGTAGAAGTACACGTCTGGATTATAAAAGAACGGGAAAAGCAATTTTCAAATATTTAATGCTTTTCTAACGACCGATAAAAGAAAGAACAAAAACGTGTACGCGTACACAGTTCGCTGTCGAAATATTGTTCGGGAATGTAATATCGGCGGCGCGTTATTCATCGCGATTTGGAAGAATCGACGCACTAATTGCGTAATGTTTGTGCACATGGCACAAACGAGTAACAAATCATGAAAATGCACCGTGTCGTTGTGCGTGTCGGTATTAAATTAATTAACAAGTAAGAGCTTTAATTAATTTTGATTTTCATCCTTGTTCAACTGTGCATATTGCGCGCTTGGCGATACATTTGTTCGATATATTTCATCATATTTTGCAACGTACAACAGCGTGTAAGAGCAAGCATCGCAACGCTTTGTTGCTAACGCACTGTCGTCGCGTGGCGCGACATTAAATCTCGTAAATGCACATCGTTTCATTCGCATTGCGAAATTAAATTGAAATTCGCCAGCCACTTCCGGAGAACGTAATCGCGGGACTCATGTTTTTGCGTGCCGTGACCTTTTAATTAACTCTTCAATTCCCCGCGTCATCGTAATGTCACGGTGATTAAAAACTCAGACTGGATTTAAAATTCTCCGTCCGATGCGCTTCTACTGATGCGATTCCGTTTATTAAATGAATTCTCTCTATTTTAGAGAGACCCGATCGAATTGAGACGAGCACGGTGAAATCGCGGGACCAAGCCTGCGTCGTGAATTTCCTCTGGAGCGCAATCCCGGTGCACGACAATCCCCGTCACATTTCCTCGGTCTCGCTTGCTGAGAAAATCTCCGTCGACTGTTCGCCTCCAGCGAACCACCGAGATTCGACAACCAGGTTTCGGATGTACCGAGCCTTGTTAATTGTCGTTGACCAAATGTCACCAGCGGCACGCCGGAGCTTGCAGCGGGTGGCCCACCTGCCAAATTATGCCCTATTCCTCTCATGGACCGCACGAGCTCGCATGCAAATCACTCGTATGTCGTCTTGCCAGCACGAGCTCAGCACAATTCACCGCGCGCTGAATTGCTCGTGCTGCCGAGGCTGCTGCTGCTGCTGCGACTGCTAGTCCATGCGAGAGGAAGCTGTAAATCACTCGCAAGCGACTCCGAAGAGTTCGTGGTCCGTGCGAAGTCTGATTATCGCATCTACCTCCACGAATGATCCCTTTTATAGATCGATCTTTGGTGAGGTAATGCACGATCGGAGAACGTGGTTCTTCATATTGGAAGAAATTAAATCGTTTTTCTCTGTGAGGCATATCGGTATCTCAATATAACACGCATACGAGATTGTTAATGTGAGACGGAAATGATTGTGATGGAGAAGCAAGTGAATCGTTATTTCACAAAAAGCATTACTTTACTAATCGTCACTCGATGAAGCTGCCCGTTCGCGAAATAATTAGATATCTCTTGGGTTATTCATTTGAAGAAGAATTAGAGAGAATCGGAAACATGGCATTCAATATCAATCGCGTATTTCGTTCCGGAGCAATTAAATCTACTACCGGTATCTCTTTACTTTATAGAATAATTATTTCACATTGTATTATAGATATAATTGGAATTCTTACGGTAGGAAAATTAATTTTTTTACGTCAGCATAACGTACATTTCATATTATACGCTACGAGGGAAATGAAAATATTAAATTATTCAATTTATAAAGACAGGCGAATCTAGTTCATAGGGATATATTTGTCGAATATTATTTTTTTAACCTTTAAATAATCGATATTATATTCTGTTCGCGAGGTAACATATAACAGAACATTTTTCATTTTCAGGATTACTCGGATGAAACTGACCCAGTTGATGGGAAGACGGATCTTGCGGAGCCAGAGAATGTATTTTTCAAGGGTTTCGAGCTGGGATCGTATTGAAACAGGTGGCAACCGGCTTACCTTGAACGCCGGACGAAGAATTGCACCTGTTCACTCGAGTTTCATGGTGCTTTTATTTCTGCCGAAATCACACACGCACACCAGACGAATCCGATCACGCGAGAGTTATTTTCAGGAATGTCCAATAATTATAGGCCTTGCCACATCTTTGAATCTGCATTTCTTTTCATTTATGATTATGATCCTATTATATAAAAGATTTGCCATGGAAGCGAGAAAAATTATTATTATTGCAGAATATCATTAATTATGGATTTTTTACAACATGAAAACACTCCTGATTACCATGATATCGCGTCTTGGCTAACAAGAGCTTTTCTTTGCAAAGCTCGAAGGATAATCTTCTTACTTGCGAGAATATATCCGCTGGATAAGCGAATCCCGTGTACCGTTGGCTTAGATGGCTTCAGAAGCAATAAATCTCGTTATTGTAACAACCCGAGATGTAATTTCCGTACACGTCGCGAATCAAGTCTCGAATCAAGAGCATTGAAATCGATCGAGCATTGAGAACAAAAATATCACTGAAAATACCAGAATCGTTCAAGACTACATCGTTCATCTAACGTAATAGCGTTTCAACGCGTACAAATGGATGAACTAAAGTATGATTGACGTAACGATGACGATATCTCCTGCTGCTCATTCAAAGATAAGAAAGAGCGTTTGATCAGCAATGTTTGCAGGCAGCTTGCATTTTTAGCCTTAACGAAATTATGTTCTTCGAGATCACGCAGAGCCGTAATTAAAATACGCATCCGAGATCGGATTCACCGAGTTACTATTATTATACATCGCTGGATACTTTTGGTGCCAACTATGAATTACCGAACCGCAATTAATATCTAGCGAATGGCGTCCATTGTTTAGATGAGAGAGAGAGAGTAATGTACGTCGATGTGGTGCATCCAGGTAAGGAAGTCTGGTCCCAGCGATCCCGAACAATAGCGCGGCGTGGGACCATGTCTCTACGTACTACGAACCGTATAATATCACCGTAAAACACCCGTTACCGGTGTACACACCGGTGGGCGACGTTCATTAAATCACAAGAGGTATCGATCGCGCGGATAGATGCAGCGGCATTATCGCGCTCGGTTCTACATTTGTATCCGTTTCGTCGGCAAAGTCACGCGATTTCCGCTGATTCGACTACGAGTTACGATTCGCGCGTCGTAAATGCAAATCGCTATAAATATCCGTGTATTATATCTTCCAGGATGTAAAGTTTTGCATTTGGATTATGAGAGTGGCGTAATAGTATATACGAGAGATCTCCTCGCGGATTGGAGAATGGCAAGAACGTGCGGTCTTAATTCAGTATTTTTACGGAAACGCAACCGATGTGATTGCACCTTTGACTTTCCCCACGTAGCATAAGTTACTCCGCGGTACTAAGAATAAGTACAAGAAGAGATACGATTGCGGTGGTGTGATATAATAAGTATGTGTGTGTGTGTGTGTGTGTGTGTGAGGCAATCCGTGACTGCGAAACAAATATCACTCGGCCGGGCCTGCTCTCGCGAGCGGGGATCTCAGCGAATCGTTGGCATAGCTGTCGTTAATTGTTGAAAAATAGATAACGTCCTAGTGCCGTGGCCATTGGCTGCTGGTGCTCCGATTGTATGCAAATCGTCGCGTTAATGCACACCAGCATTAGAAATACCGGCGGACGCCGAATTCCTCGAGGCTCCGCGCGAATCTTACGTAAGCGAGTGGGTCGCGCTGAAAGTCTCGTGCGCTGAAAGTCACGGCGGCCCTCGGTTCGTATGCTCGTTCGTTCGTTCGCAAACGATAACGGTCGAACAAAGAACGGTCCAGCACCGGACGTAGCAAGCGCTGGACGTAACAGGGTAACGCAGCTGAATGCCCGAACGCCTGAAGCCAAGTATCGATAAGTGGTACAGCGCAAGCTGTGGAGAACGGTTTGGGACGCGGGGAACCGTACAACGCGCGAGGGCTTTATAGCGGTTGATTGCGAAAGAGGAAGGGTGCCCTCGCACGTTAAAAAGGTGCGAGAGATAGAGACGGGAGCCTGTGTGTAGGTGGAAAAACGGCTCGTTACTCGCGGGAAAGATCGCGCGCGTATCATCGCTTGCGCGCGCTGCAATGAGCCCGAGGCACGTTCTGCATGACGTGTGCTTCATATACATACAAAGTATCTCGAGCGAAACAATTAAAAGCCATTGTAAGCACTGACATGACAGCCGATAGCTGTCTGTCAGTGCGCATGGTGCGTGTGCACGTCTATTTTTGTGTGCGTCTTGAAGAGATCGCAAATCGTAGATCGCACGTTACGGAACGTTCAACGAGATCCATCCGACCGCGTCTGATGGAAAAATGATCTGTATGATAATTGCGTGACAGTTAAATAAGATTTTCGCAGACGAGAAAAATATACAGAGATATAATTAGAATTCCATAAATAAATGTGTTGCACGTTCGTTACTGCCGTTACTGCATGTTATGCAATTTGCGTTGGCCTTGCGGTTATCATCGCGTGACCCCCATATTAAACGAGCGACTTGTAATGACAGTGAATGGAACGACCGATGCTTCTGCTTCTATGACGAATGTCTAGCGAACTTTCGAACGGAAAAATAGCATTATGCAAACTGCGAAGAAAATATAAAAATATTATATACAGATTCGACACAGGAGTGTAACGCCATGCCGTACTTGTCAGTGCTAAAATAATGCTGGATCAGTATTGGGTAAATAATTGGACCAGCATTGGGCCAAGAAGTGGTCCCGTATTGGGTAAATAACTGGACCAGCATTGGGTCAAGACAAAAGTAGCAAGACATTATTAGGTACGTGTAAAGCAAAGACTAATATTCGTCCAATATTAAGTAGTAATGGAAAATATGGATCATTTAATTATTTTAATATTAAAGATAGTTTACAGAAAATTATATCTCCCGATATTTATACCGCAGAAGACATACTTTTAATGATAAATATTGATGGTGCATCAATTTATCAAAGCTCCAAAAAGCATATTTGGACTATTTTAGGCTTAATATATCATCAAGAATATGATGCTAAACCATTCGTTCCTATAGGGATATATTATGGTGAATCAAAACCAAATTCAATAAATGAATTTTTAGTGATTTTGTTGATGAAATTAATGATTTAATAACAAATAGTATAAATATCGGGAATTCACATTATAATTTTGATATTAAAGCTTTTGTATGCGATACTCCTGCGCGCGCATATATTAAACGTTGCAAAGGACACGGAGGTTTTTTTGCATATGAACGTTGCGAAATAAAAGGAAAAACGGTACAAAATAAAAGAGTATATAAAGGTATACATTATGCGGAACGTACAAAGGAATCATTTAGAAATAAGCGACAATTAGAACATCAGTCTACTAAAGAAGCATCACCATTACTAAATATTATAGGATTAGATATTGTTAAGTCAGTTGTATTAGACCCTATGCATCTTCTTTGTTTAGGAGTTACAAAACATTTATTACAAGAATTTCTTCATGGTAGTCGGTATCATAGAATCGGTTTACATAATATTACACTTTTGCAAAACTTACTGAATTCTATTGCACGCGATATCCCAAAGGAATTTCAAAGAAAAAATTTTGATCTCTTGGATGTTAACAATTGGAAAGCGACTCAATTTAGATTTTTTTTATTGTACTGTAGTGGCTTATTTCTTTCTTATGTATTACCATATGATACCTATCGACATTTTATGCTTTTATGTGTGTCATGTCGTCTTTTATCAACTGAAAAATTGGCTTTACAATGTACCCAATATGCTAAAATTCTTTTAAGAAAATTCGTTAAATTAATGCCAACTTACTATAATGAAACTTTGTTAACAATTACTGTCCATAATTTGATTCATATTGCAGATGATGTCATGCATATGAAAGAACCTTTATTTAAATTTTCTGCATTTCCTTTCAAAGATTATATTGGATTTATGAAAAAACTGATTAGAAATACACCTCATATTATTCCACAAATAACAAGACGTCTGCATGAAATGCAAGAGAGATCGCCATCCATACAATGTCGTTATCCCTTTTTTTATACTATTAAAATACATACAGATATATCGATAGGATATCCTGTGGAAACAACTGAAGATAAGATAATATTGTCTAGTATTAGATTAAAAAGTTTTACATTTACAACATCACATCCTAATAATGTCGCAATTATGAAAAACGGCGAGATTATAAAAATTAATAGCATTTTTGTCCGGGATAATAACATTTCTGTTGGTTCTGTGGTAATTGAAGGTAAACACTTACTATTCCATCGTAACGTATTTGATTATCCTATTCCATCACGCGAAGTTGGTATAATGTACGTTCATAAAAAAAACTATTATAAGAAAATATGTTAAAGATATTTTAACAAAATGCATTTACACACACTTAAATAATAAAAAAGTAATTATCGTAACATATATTACGATATCGTCATTTTCGCAGTGCCTGGCTATTACCCGAGTAGAAATTTGGTCTGGCATGCCTGATCTAGCGTATGCCAAATAAGGTCCGAATACGATTTTTGATCGGTATACCGGTGACTTAAAAATGTGGCGTGTTAACAAAAATTACAGAAAAATAATAATCTGTAATTTAAATTCAATTTCTCAAAAACTGGTAACTTTAGATGTGAGCGATGGTAAAAAAGAGAGGATTTATACGATGCCATTGCTACACATGTAACATTGGTGTGTAAAAAAATATGTAAAAAATTAAACACTGTAATAAATCCACTGTGAAGATATAATTTCAATACTTTTGAAATGACCTTTACCTTGCACAAAAACCACTAATTTATACTTTGATGAATGCCAGGATGAATGCATCTAGAAAATAATATAAAAAATAATATAAGAAATACAAGAAAAATCTACACAAATTATAACAAGGTTATGTCTCACGATTTCAACTCAGTTACAAACTTTATTCTCGAAAATATACTCACAGTTAAAAGAAAATAGTTTCTTCGTAACAGAAATTATTATTCGGCGACAATTCGACTTTTAGTTACCAATAATACAGAAAATATAGAATAATATAGAAAACCACCAAAGAATGCTTCAATAACTAACGCCTGTATAAAAAAAAAGAATTTCAAAATATTCACAGTTCTCATTTAGCGGACAACACTCCTGTTAAGGAATTCCTACAAGAGAGAACAGTGGTTCTCCAAAAAGTAAAACGATTCAACAAACTTCAGCTGAGCTTTCACAATCTACAGAGTCTTTAAGAAATTTTACAAGAAGAGGAACCGAAAAAATTTGTAGAACGTCTTCTGATAGAGATGAAGTCGATGAAGAAGAAGATAAAATGGATAATAACAGTAAATTTCTATTTTTATGTAAAGAAAACGAATAATACAGTGATAAAAATGAATTGTAGTAATTGATGGGTTTTCAGCAATTTACTCACAAATATTCGGAAGTAATAAAGAACCTTTACAAGTGAAGACATTTGAGGCTGCGATCAAAGGTGTCATTAATAATACAACAGACTGAGCTGGTGGACGTTCGAGGCGTCAAAAAAAAAACGAAACAATTAAAACGAATATCTGATACTGAAGATGAGATATAAAATTTTTTAATCATTCAACTATTGTAGAGTAAATAAGGTAGATAATAAGGTAGATAATTATAAGTATTTCAGGTGCAAAGATAAAGATAAATGTTTTTTTATGTTAAAAATTTATGTTGAAAATACCAAAGTATGTAATTAATATTTTTTGGCGCGTAGTGAAATAGATTCCAAAAATGAGTAACCATGCAGTTACTATAATTAATAAGAAATCTTATCCGACCACCTGATAAACATTGCCAGTACATCGCGAAATTAAGAATTTGTACTCATTTTAATATTTTTTGTTGATATTATAAAATTTGATTTATGTTAAGAACAATGTAATGAATACGTAATAATATGTAATAATAAAAAAATAGAAATATATAGTATTTTTATTCCGAACACATAACGTTTACCTGATCAGGACCTTATTTGTAAAATGCGTTACATCCCTTATCCGGGCCGAATTTGGTTTGTCGAATCAGGACCGAATGTCAGAGCCGGCATGCTTTATTCAGCCCTAACTTTTACCAAACATAATTTCTACCCGTGTAGCAGCGCCTACCTGTTAACGCTATCACTGCTGTTAAATTCAAAATACATGAGCTTCGCGTGGATTTCGGCTTGAATTAATAAATTTCGGTGCGTGAAACAAAATTCTTTATAACTGTGATATTATTGGATCGTGCGTGTCATTAAATGTAAAAATGTATCTGCGATTCTGAAATTTTTCGCCAAAGTTTCAAAATTCAATAGGTTCTTACAAGTTAAAAGCCCGTTTAAGGGGACTTCGGAAGAAGACGCGATTCATTTATTTCGCACTCTAATATCGACCGGAAGCCGCCGTTCTCCGATATCGGCGCAATATCTCAAAGAACGACCGCGCTATCGCTTCGATAAATTCCAATCGGCACGCGAAGAGCAAGAAAGAAGAAACCGCGAAATATTTCTCCGAATTTATCGCGTACACTTATTGCTTGCGAATTCCCTCGTATTTTCCCATCGTCTTGCGTCGTTTTTATCTGATTCACGCGTTGCGTTTGCTCTAGTGCGACAGCATTCGAAGACGTCGACCTGATCGTGAGTTAACATATTCCACGGATGGATCATTGATAGTGCCTTGTTACATGTAAATCGCCGCTTTACCGCCGGAGATGGATCGCTCGAACTAATGGTATTTTTATCGATCGAAGCAGATTGCGAATACAATACTGATTTTTATAACAATTTCCACATGCACTTTTTTCATGTACTTGAAAATGAATAATTGAAATTAATACTATTTATTATTATTATTTGACAGAATTAATAAAACTTTTTATGTTACTATAAAATATCACGGACGTTGCGAATAGATCGAGTTGTAAAAGGTTTGGAAAAAAAAGTTGTAAAGGGCTTGGAAAAGCGAAAGCGCAGCGTAAAACTTCGAGTGAGCGTGAGGGCGACGATTTGGAAGCAAAGTTCCACGACGTTTCCACTTTGGATGACACGTGTCGCATAAAAGCCGATCGTGATCCGAAGAAGCTCGTATGTATGATCTTTAATACATCGCGAACGACGCTTTCTCCCATAATGAGATGGCATAGGAAGTATTATCGTGTCTTGAGAGAACAGAGGCGCAGGGGCAGAGCAGTAGCAGGGAAGAAACCGCTACATGATCGAAACGGTTGAAGTTACCGTGAGTTGGCTGACACTCAAACGAAACTTCGCGGCGAACTAATTTCGTAAACCTCCGGGATAACCGGTGCGCTTAATCGAAATGAACCCGTTGCTCGGATTTTACGATGTGACACTTAAATCCGAAGGAAGATAAGTGAATCGGCTATTTTCCGAGTGCAGCACTTGAATTTGCAGTCGTGGCGTCACGACAAAATGCACGCACGGTAAATCCGCGAACACGGAATGGAATGGAAACAAACTGGAAATTTCAAATGAAATTTTCAAGGGAAACTGCCGTGATTAAGATCCCCAGTTGTGGAACAACTTCGCCGCTCGACAAGATGAACGATTTTGCATTTGCGGCAAATGTTTAGGCGTACGCGGTATCGATTCGAGAATGGATCGCCCTTCGTCGGGCAGAACGTTTAGCACGTGCAACGGTCCTAAAGCGGCCACGGACACAAGAGGCGGTAATGCATCTCGCTTCCAACCCAATTCAATCTAATTGTTGGCGGCGGACTTGTTCACCAGTATGTGTATGGTGACAGGTAACAATCCGCGCTACTCACTACGAGAATGATGGTGGCATATATATTAGTAGCGTGAGTTACAGAACGGAAGAGATGCTGTTTCCTCTTGCGGTTGGTAGTTTCACGGTTCACAGGATCCGATAAATCGTTAGACAAATCGTTAACCGTTTAATATCGAATTCTGTTGTTTGCAAAACTCTTGAAGATCGCCAATCATCCGAGGGAACATAATCTGAATAATCGAAAATGGACTATAAATAAATATAAATGAGAGAAGAGATTCTGTTGCAATACGCGTGTCACATGTCGAGTACATCTTGCATATGTATTTTTTGATATATAAAAAAAAACCGACCGTGTGTACGTGACATCGGGTGAATTTTGTGTTTTAACGTGTGCAATACCTCTCGCGCGATGTTGGGTTTCGATATGCGGGAGATAAATAAATTTTTCTCATTTATGTGCTGGTCTCGTTCGCGCGTTAGTATCGTGACACTTGCGGGATCTGTTACGGATCCATATTAATAACACGGCTAGATATTACAAAACGATTTCTCTCTCGCCAAGGTGCGGCATATAACCAGCCAGCATCGGGGCACACACGCATCTGTAGTTATAATACAGAAATTATACCGTGCGCGATTGGGAGCCTGTGTTTAAGCGTGACGGAAACGAGCCGTGAGCGACGTGCTGGTTCCATACGGGGTGTGTAAGATCGGTACACGCAGCTAATTCTGCGATTGGTACCTTTTTCTCGTGCACGTGGCAAGCGTAGTCACACGCCGATAAACACGTCGAGAGTTCGCGCAATTTTACCCGCATTGCCATTATCGAGCGATTACCTCCGCGATGTGACAAAGTATAAAATGTCGCTGACAGAGCCGCATTAGAACATTACCGCAAATTTTGCGCATAGACGTGCCGCGCGTTATCAGCCTGAACAATTTATAAGCTCTCTCATGCGCACGTAAATAAGATTAGACTTTATTTCGTCGTGGGGGAATGATAATCCCCTCCCGCGAGAATCGCACTCACAACAGTTTATAAAAGGGGAACTCTAGAAGAAACTCAGAAAACGAGCAAGTGTTGAGGTACCAAAAGTCGAGGTACCACATATGCACGAAGATGGGCTTGAAAACGTGCTTGTTATTTGCATTTATCGTGGTAGGCGTGTTAATGCATGTTGATGCAAAAGAGGAGAAGACGGAGACATTCGTCCAGCCATTATGTGAGTATTTTTTGCCACGTCTTTTCCTCGTCTTGAATTTCATAGATTCAGTGCATCGATCTTCCGTCATATTGATACAATATAAATTGTTGATGTAATGCGAAAAAGATCTGAATGTTCTACAAGATTAAGATTTAAAAGCTACAATACGTTAGAAACAAAATATTGAAGTTGGACACGATTTCTTAAATTGCGATGGAAACTAGCAAGAACAATGCGCTGTGCGTAATTCGATGCTTCGCTCTTTTCAGTCTATTGATCTTACATTCGTTTGCTACAGTTTGCTCCTTGCGCGCCGAGGCTGGTCTCTGTAAAGGACATTTTCGCAAATATGCGTGGGATGCAGTTTCAGGAAAATGCGTCGAATTTTTATACGGTGGCTGTTTCGGAAACGCAAACAATTTCCAGACCAAGGAAGAATGCGAGCAGATGTGTTCATCGGCAACACACAAAACTGACTAAACGAAATTTCGCTGAGACTTAATGAGGAACTTTCGGTAAAAGAACACGACTTTCACAATGATAAACTCTGATAAGACAAAAATAGAAACACGTGATCTGTTAAATATCATCAAATATATTGTAAATGTCTTTTACCCCTTATTTAACGTGTAAATTTTCACCGTGCAGGTGTCATAAAAAATAAAAAGTTAAATTCATCTCGCAGCTACAGCAGAAAGTATTGTTTATGTAATATGCAACTTGTCATATATATAACAAATATTATGCACTTGCTAGCTGTCCTACATATATATTCTGTCCTTCTAATTGGGCACAGCTTGACGATTTCACCGTTATATTTGTGCAGTTTGCATATGCGGAAGGACCCGGCTCGTTGAGATAAAAATTAACATATCTGCATGTCGGTGAAAGAGTAGCTCCACGTATAAATATTTGCTTAACCAGGGGACATAACTTCTTCGTGGAGAGTTCCGCAATTTAAGTTTCTTCAAAATACTTCAAAGCAGAGAAAACATGCTCATATCTTTTAAAACAAATTTCCGTAAAACGAGTGTATATGCGAATATATAAAATTTTAAAATATGTACATCGCAAATAAAATTAAAATAAATCGAGATAATTATGAATATTTTATATATAAGATAAACTATTAAGCTTAGCGAAAAATAAAAAGATATTAAAATACTTATTTAGCCTCAAATTTGTGCATAAAATTTTTAAACTATAATTTCTGAAAAACTTTTAAGCTTTTACTTACTTTACTTATTTTATAATCACTATGATCAGTATTAAATTATGATAATATTAAGTTACATCATTTTAGATTCATTCACTGTATTGATGAATCAATTCAATTTCGAGCAAGTCGCGAAACAACGTTACCACGATTGATGGCCATCGTTATTTGTTCTGATAGAAAGATATTAGGCCCCATCAGAGTGCACGCTCTTGATCGCTTCCGGCCTTTTCAATTTACAGCGGCAAAGAGGATCGCTTTCTGATCTGCATAACTTAGAGCAAGTTCTTGCGTGAACGAGATAGCTTCCATGGAGGAAGTTGCTCTAAGTTATATGGTAGGAGACAAGTTGCTATATCACTTTAGAATTTTACCAAGAGGAAAACTAGCGTAACGTACGAGGAATGTAATGGCAAGATTTGTACGTTAATTTTTAAAGCAAGCTGATCTACGCAACGCTTTGCGGCACAATAATACGCGGGATCATAAATAATAATGTCTGTTAAAATTGTAATGCGTATACACGTGTGCTGTAAATTTATGAATTTACCTAAAGGATGTTCTCATACATTTTCCAGAGCTTCAAGAATGGAGATATTCTTTTTCGGAACTGATAATATAATCACGGTGATATAATTAGCCAGGTAATAATAATCGGGATGTTGAAAAGGGGATAATAAAGTTGCCATTATTTTTAGCAGGGTAAAAACTTAGACGTCGATTTTGCTGGTTTTCATGGATACGGGAGAAAACATTGCGTCACGTAACACGCGGAGCTGAATACGCGCTGAAGAAACAATACGGTCACATACATATACGGCACTATGTTATCTCTGGCGTGGCGCATATTTTAATATAATAAATTTATAAATGCAGCGTAACGCGGTGTACACGGCATATAATTTCTTTTATGGAAATGCCGCGTCGGAATGTAGTGAAAATATTTTCCGCATCACACTCGCGTCCTCATGTCGAATAATTTCAATGAAAAATCATTATTTCTCCGCTTGTATAGCCGAAGTAAATTTATTCCGCACTGCACGAAATTGAAAACGCACGGAAGAGCGCGTGGAAAAGTCTATCAATAATGCCGTACTTTACGCAATATTTACGTTCATACTTGTGAACGTTATCACCTTTAGACGCTAACGCTTTTCGACCGCACGAATTAACATTTGTTCCGCTTATTAAGCAATTATTCATCATGTCACTTACCAATTATTGATGTCAAGTTGAGCGTAATTATCGGCACCCATTGTCCGCGCGTTCTCCATTTTGAATTCCAGTTTCCCGCCGCGGCTCCGATGATCGCCAAGAGGACGTTAGCACACAACAGAGCCTTTCGAGGACAATCACGAGATGTTGTAATTTTGTTTGAAACAAAGCGCGTATGCGGAAAATAAGAAGATTGCCTCTTTTGTTTTCTTCCTTTTCTACCATTTTCTTTCGCAATTACTTAAGACTCGAGGTTAAATGGCATCGATCGAGTCTCCTCTTACACGCTGCTCAGTCGAATCACGAGCATTTGTTCAATGTGCCATTGAAAATAGTATAAATAACGAGATCTTTATGTTTAGAGCGCATTACCTGAAAATAACAGCTTAATTTGATATAAATCGAAACGTACCGAGAACTGTTTCCGATCCCGCATTTGAATCGTATTACTGCCTTGATTGCGTCACTTTTCGCTCAGAGATACCAGAGACTCGTAGCGGAGTTTCCTGGAACTGACTTTCCCGCTGAAGCGTTCGTAACCTCTAATCCACCGGATGGTCAGCGGCTGCAAACTGATAACCATGTTCCGCATCGATATTTCATTTAAGGAAGCCGGCTGTTATTCCGCAGATGAGAAAAATCGCTTTAAGTAGCATTAAAAATATCTCTATGAGTTTCTATCTTCCCGGGAAAAATGAAGTAGTAGTACGAAGCGAGTATGACTCGCCGGGCGGCCATAGTTTTTTCACTAGGTAACAGTCTTACCTTGCGCACGCGCATTCCGCTTCGGCAGCGCCTGCCTGAAAAAGGCGCTGACAGAGGAAGAGAGAGAAACGGAAAGAGAGAGAGAGAGATCCGCGATTCCGCGCTATTGTATACTGTGCCGTCAGGAGTCGTTTGAATTGTTCATGCTTTGACATAACAGGACCGCAGGTTCGACGGTGCAGTCTCGATTGATTCGCTTCGTATTCGTGTATTGCCAGCCAGGAATACATCATATTGAGAGGTACGGCTCGCCGGGCGTTTATCCGATCGCGAGAACCCCCCGACAGCGGTGCCTCACGTTCCCTACGAGCCACATAACCTGACCGCGTCCGATGATAAACTTCTCTGAGAAACTGAGTATTGTGTCGCGCGTTGCTCGCCTACGGCGATCTCTCGTTCTCGCGCGTGTCCGTGCCCTCGCGCTCGCACCCCGCATCTCACCCTCGCGCGACGTCCACTGTGATGATCGCCGTTGTTTACCCGTGAGCCCATAACCTGCTGATAGCGCAACGTAGATTGAGAGCCTGACGCTGGTCCCTCTCAGTCCTGGCGGGGATATTTTTATAGCTGACCTGCATGAGTCGCGTCTGCAATCTTTTCGCTTTACCGCCGCCGAGTTCTAATGACCGTCTGTCGCTCCACAGTGATATGAAGAAGGAAAGGCCGTGACGGAGGCAATTTGAGGACAAGAGCAGCCCCGGTGAACGCAGGACCATGCCTTCAGCTACCGGTGCGTAAAACACATGCACACAGTTAAGTTTCTGTCTGGAATCGAGAAAAACGTACCGATGCCTCTGCGCCTCCAGGCACTGCGAATGATGCGTTGTACATGTAACGTTCTGTGCTGCTGTCGTACAGTCTTGGGAGTTTTCGAGCTGTGCAAGTAAAGAATTCCGATTGGATAAGAGAGTTTTGGTTCCTCGAGCGGATGAGAGTACGTAACATGTTAATACGCGTCGTGAAGCTATTAAGAAACATGCAAACACTGTTGATGCCGGAGAAGGCCTGTGTTTTTACAAAATTTGCGAAGAGTGCACGGCCACTGGAAGGTGCGCTACAGGCAGAGGCGGTTTAGACAAGCTTTAGGAAGTAACGTGATCGATTAAGAATGTAAACACCTTGCAAATAAAGAAGTCAGTCTTTTAGTACATGCATTTATAATTTTGTGTATTTGACTGCATGAGATGGACAAGTTTAGTTCTATGTCTTCTTGAACAAATTGTTGTTTTTTTAGTAAAAATGCTCCCTTTCATGTTCCCGGTGTTAAAAGATTGACATCTGTCACAGATTCCTTTAAGAGTGTTCAATTAATATTTTAATTCATCGGAAGATAGATAGAGGAGAAGCGCGTTTCCTCTTTGCTAATGATGCTCAACTAGAAAAAACATTTCAGGCGGGACCAACCCGATAGGACAGCAGAAGGGAGGGGGGACCATGCCGAGTAATGAGGAATGTGGAATCAGAGATGTATGGGGACACAACTTGGAAGAGGAGTTTCGTACAATTCGTCAAGTCGTGCAGCAGTATCAGTACATCGCGATGGATACGGAATTTCCGGGTGTCGTGGCTAGACCTATCGGTAAGGGAGGCGACGCTGTCGCAGGATCTTATCTAATCCTAAGATAAACATGAAGAACCACGAGTATGAGTTTTGTTTGAATCTGGAATAGGTGAATTCAGGACTAACGCAGACTACCAGTATCAGCTGCTGCGGTGCAACGTGGATCTTTTGCGAATAATTCAACTTGGCCTCACATTCCTCGACGAATCGGGAAACACGCCGGGCGGTAGCTATACAACATGGCAGTTCAATTTTAAATTCAATTTACAGTGAGTACACGTGAGCTGCGGCGGCTCAAGCGATTCGCGACGAGCCGAAGCGACTGGATCGCGTGACGTTTTTTAACTTTTTTTTTGGCAATTCTAGTAATGAGACATGTACATTTTGTTGTTGCTAGTGAAGACATGTATGCACAGGATAGTATAGACATGCTACAAAACAGTGGTATACAGTTCAAGAAACACGAAGAGGAGGGCATCGATCCTCTAGAGTTCGCCGAGCTACTGATGACGTCGGGAATCGTACTTGTCGACGACATTAAGTGGCTGTCCTTTCATTCTGGCTACGACTTCGGATACTTACTGAAACTCCTCACGGATCAGAAATTGCCACAGGAGGAGAGCGAATTCTTCGAGCTCCTCAGGATATACTTCCCGACGATATACGATGTAAAAGTGAGTGCAATCAACGAAGAGCACAACGTGAGAAGCACATGAAATTGCACGTTTTTCATCCTTTCACTTTCGTCTGCCCGCAGTATCTGATGAAATCGTGCAAGAACCTAAAGGGTGGCTTACAAGAGGTGGCGGAACAGTTGGAAATTCAAAGAGTGGGTCCCCAGCATCAAGCTGGCTCCGATTCTCTCCTCACTGGAATGGTCTTTTTTAAAATGCGGGAGGTAAGTGATTTATCATTCATCAAATAGTTGCGAGCGAGATGCTAATTGGTCGCTTTTGATCTTCCAGATGTTTTTTGAAGATAATATTGATGATGCAAAGTACTGCGGGCACCTATACGGCTTGGGAACGTCGTTTGTCATGAACGGACTTGCAATGGAGAGCAACGGAGATAACGCCTCGACCTCGTAATGTTAAAGAGAGAATCAACCGTAACAGAGAGAGATTATTTCATTACCAATAAAACGTTACAAAAAATCCTTTCACCTAATGATCAAGTGTACGGCTCACGTCCGCAATATTATACCGACATTGCCGTAGGTTCCGTTGAACACACGTGATGCGATTCGGACACGTCTCCGCCTCCGGATATATTCAGTATCGCAAAACTCCGCTCCCCCTCATTTTCTTTTCCCAGTTTTTAACTCTTTTGGATTTCTCCCCCGCGTGATGACTCCTTTGTAGATTTCTTCTGTGATATGTAAACTGTCAATCGAAAAATACCCGCAACCGAACAGCATAAAAATGAAGAAAAAACGAAAAACAAAGAAAGATGTAATATAGTTTTCTTTTTGTAAACATTTGGACAATATTGATACATAAGATACCATACTGTGCAGTACAAAAAATCCCGCATAACTCCCTCTACTTTTAAGATCCTTGCAGTATACATATCTAGGTGAACCCCCTCCCCCCGAACGATGCGTACAGAATCCGCTTAACGTGCCGTGTATTCGAATCCGGAACGCAATGTGTATATGCCGCATTATGTAAACGTATCTATCTACTGTTGATATGTATATTTATTCCATGATGGATTTTTGTAGCGCGATAACACTTTTAGCATGAAAAAAATTCATACGCATTTTAGAAAACCTCGAGATGGAAGGATCGAAGCGCACCGTTTTCTCTCTACGCGTTTTTTTTTAAGTTAAGCCGCGATATGGAACATACCCGAGAATACAAGAGAATCGTACGTAACGTTTTTATTATACACGTAATAACATACGATTATTCCCCCCCGGCACGAGCGATGCATACATGTAAAAAGTGTCGTTAGAGTTTTAAAGACGAGGTGCGTCGCCTCTTCATATAATATTTGCTATATATATTGCACATTGTTTTATTGTAAAATCCGTCTCGTCTCGCCGAAGAGATAGGAAGGAAGAGATTTTGGTACATTTTTCGAACTCTCTAATCGTACTAGAAAAACTGCTTTGTAAATACCGGACAGTTGCAGAGACCGAATAAATAATTTGCCTCTAAAGTATCGGCTTTCGTCAATGCACATGCGACAACGAGCGAAAAGGATCGAGGTTTCGTCGGCAAAACGATTTTTCAACGCCTGTTTTTCACTCAATGACGAGTGGATACGCCCTTTTTCTAAGTGGGACGCGTGCGTTCGTCGTTTTTCCTGTTGAACGCGTATCAACGCCGTGTACATCTACCTGTAGTAAAGAGATAAATGCGCGTTATCATTAGAGCCGATGATATCAGCATCGTTATCGCAACTTGTTACCCGGGTCCCAGTTCAGTTTCGTCGTGCGTACTAAGGTAATTAGTTCGTTCATCACTCCGCTCCCACGAAAATGCGGTCTCGGGCGTCGCGAAAGCAGCCCGATTGCGTTTTCGCGTTGCCGCTGTGGATTGTCCTCGCCGTCTGCGCCGTTTCATTCCTCACAACGCGTCCCGTCGTCGCGACGCAAAACGCGAACGAAACGTTCGAAAGTGCATTCGGATTAAATTTGCCGGAGTCGATCGAGAACCATAATGCGGAAGGGGATGACGCATCGCCGTTGCATGTGACGAAGGAGGAGGAAACGCCTCTGGAAATCGAGGATCTCGCCGTGGAAGAAAAGGATTTGCCCCCCGTTGAGAAAACGGCCGGCGAGGACGACCTGGTCCAGATCCTGCCGGAAAGCAAAAACACTTTTTCAACGGAGAATGAATCCGGGACGGATTCACCCTCTGTTCAGGGTATCGCCGGTAAAATGGCGAACGAGAAGAATGGGAAATATGTGAGATACGGTAAGTAATTCGTTATCAATGGGCGTGACCGAGATTTCGTAACGAACAGTAACGAAGAAACAACAACGAGCGCGGAATCCGTTTGCACCTGATTTGATTTGTGTGATTTCGCAAAAATGCGTGTACATCCACCCACGCGAGATCGCCCGTTCTTGAAAATCGCGATTCGAGAAGATTTAATTCTTGACGCGCGATTTACGTGTCCGAATCTTTTTCTTTACGTATGATAGAGGCAATCCGTATCACGCAGCTTATCGCGGAGTTTATCAGTTACTCACTTTAACGTGAATCGGGGATGATTCATTGGATGTGACGAGTCGTTTTAATAGATTATGCGCTTCTATGAAATCGACCATCGATTTTAATCGGGTTGCGATTATGAATTTGTTATCATTAATGATAGAAAAATTGAATAATATAAAAAATAATGATATTAATGGCGCCTAGCGATTGCGATTGCAATATATTATATCAAGGATTGTTATTGTTATTATTACAATTTTGTTCAACGCTTGTACGATGCGCACTTGCAGATTCGGATTCACCTGATGCTAACAGATACGCGCCTCGCCCAGAGGACCACGTACCGAACTATAAAATCACGGACACCAGGCTGAAAGAGATTAGATCTCAGTTCATGTATTGGTACTTCGATATGGGTGGCCACGATGGGAGAGGAGATTATCAGTCGTCTTTGCAGGCGACGACGCTCCAGATACACAAGAATCTAAATTTTCAGTTGCCCTTCTTTGGCTTTAGATTCAATTACACACGAGTACGATCGTATTTCTTTTTACAAAAATTACTTGCATAATTGTTAATTGTTTAGATTATTTTTGTTTTATTTATTAGTACTCAACTAAATTTTTAATCAAATTTATATGCATTTATATCGAGATACGTTGCGAATACGTTCGAAAGTTCAATTCATTATTCGGACATTCACATTTTTCACTCTTAAGCAAAGAGTTTCGTTTGCCGAAGATAATGAGACGTTACGTAACGTTTTAGTTAACTGTGAACGGTTATCTGGAATTCAGCGACCCACCGGAACATCTCACGTATCCGCTCGTCTTCCCGATAAAGGATTGGCCTAGAAAGAACGATCCCAGTTTCATTGGCATCTTTTTCAGCAAATGCCGTATCGGTAAAATAAGAGAAACGGACATCGATCAAAGGAAGCCGGGAGTGTATTTCAGGTACGCGCACGAAATTAGCACGTTCTTGCGCATTCTCGCGAATGGCGACAGAAATTTACAGCCAAAGATCATTCCTCAGGCTCGAGAGGGACCTGGAAGGCCGAACCGATCAGTTCGGCGTGGAGATGCGGGAGCGCGTGATGTGGGACATTCGTCAGGGTGTTGTTGGCGCCGATTCCTTCATGCCTAAGCACGCGCTCATAGTCACCTGGAAAAACATGTCATTCACCGGTGGTATCGACTTGTCCCTCCACAGAACCAATACGTTCCAACTGATTCTGGCCACCGACGAGGTCTTCACCTACGCTATTTTCAATTACCTCAATCTCCAGTGGACGAGCCACACGGAGGCGGGGGGTGACACGACCACGGGCGAGAACGGAGTTGCTGCATATGTAAGCGTGATCGGCGGAACGTCCTTCTGCCCTCCTGCAGCAACATACTCTTTCACGCGAGTTTTCGTTAGATCCGATTTACTTAATTCCACTGTTTATTGCTAAAAGCTGCTTACATAAGGAAACGCGCTGAAGTAAAGAGTATTTCGACTGTCGGGGAGACGTAAATCATCTCGCGAGATAAGTGACTTACTCACGAAACCCATTCATCTCAGGTGGGATTTAATGCCGGGAACGGCACTCAGAGTTACGAGTACAAGCCCTACTCCCAGGCGACCACAATACGGGACTTGACGAGTAGAGGGTGGGCGAACGGCTTCCCGGGCCGACACATCTTCAGGATCGACGAAAAGATAATGCTGGGCACTTGCAACAAGGACATCGGTAAGGAGCGCGAGGATTTTTTTTACGCTGATCAGAGTGCACAATGTATTATGATGCTCACACACGATGATGCACAGCTGGCGCTCACCTGCCGCTGGTGTTTGCCCCGGAGAGCGGTAACATGCTGGGCGGCACTGTCGTCAACATCACGGGGCCGTGCTTCAACGAGACCCAAAAGATCAAGTGCCGCTTCGAGCACGAAGTGGTGATAGGCACAGTGATCGACAGGAACCGCGCGATCTGCGTGCAACCGTTTCTCAAGTACGAAGGCTACATACGTTTCTACATCGCCATCGACAGTGGGACCTACGACTGGAAGGGAAAGTACTTCGTCGGTGAGATCTCCCTCGCTTTTCTCTCGCCATCGTTTTCTCCTTTTCCCTTTTTTTCGACTACATTAATTATTCGTGACACATGGTGATGCCATTTTATTATTCGTGATAAGAGCGTATGAAATTTCCGCCCGCAGAGACCCCGGCGACCGCGACGGAGAGGATTATCTTTACCGATAAAGAGGCCATTCACAGGAAGGACCCACCGGAAATCAAATTTACATGGAACGCGTACAACTTGACGAGCAACATAGGCGCGGGGGTACAGATTTCGCTGTGGGGATACAGGGAGACCAAGACGACGCCTGAATTCGAATTCATCACGACGCTGGAGGTACGCGATAACGAATCCCCGATGGCAAATGAATGGGATGAATAATCGATTACGTTCTTACGTGTTTCAGAGATCGTATACCAACATCGGCAATTACGTCATCAAACCGGCCAAGTACCGGAACGAGTACAATCCGCAGCACATAGACATGGCGTTTGGATTCATCCAAATTAACTTGACGGAACCGCAACTGTTTTCCGGACTCTCGATAACGCCGTACGTTTCGCAGAGGAGACCGATAAAAGCTTCTTTATTTTAATTCGAACGACCTTTAAGTGATTCTCAATTTTAATTCCAACGCAGGAGCTTGTGGAGCAGGCCGATCCCCCTTGGATGGTACTTCAGTCCTCAATGGGAACGGCTGTACGGTTCGAAATGGTCGCAGAGGCTCTGCGACAAATGGATCATGAACGATCGATACCTGAAAAACTTCGCCGCCGAGGTGCCGCTTTGCCCCTGCATCCTGGATCACGCTCTGTACGACAAGGGAAGATTCCTCCCGGATTACAATTGCGACAAGGACTCGAATCCAGATTGTTATTACAACCAGCACGCGATGCACTGCGTTAGGACCGGTGCGCCCAAGTGAGTGATCCATTCTATATCCGTAGCAAGCGCTACGAGCAAAGCGCTTGAGGCAATTTTTTATAAGTAATCATGATCACTTAATGTATTACTTTCAGCTTGGATGGTTCAGAGCAGCAATGCTGCTACGACAGGAACGGCTTTCTCATGCTGACGTACGACCAGCAATGGGGATCGCGACCGCATCGATCGCACAATTTGGGCTACTTCCCCTGGAACGAGGCTAACAAGGTGCCAACCCTCTCGCACTGGTACCATGACGTGGTGCCCATGTACTCGTGTTGTTTATGGCAGGAGGAACAGGCGGTAGGTTGCGAGACGTTCCGTTTCGAAAGGCGACCCTCGCAAGATTGCATCGCCTATCAATCTCCGGCGGTGGCGACGGTGTTTGGCGATCCGCACTTCGTTACGTTCGACGGTGTCGAGTACACGTTCAACGGCAAGGGTGAATTCGTTCTGCTGCGGGTGAACGATCTCAGGGATAAGCTCGACGTGCAGGGTAGATTCGAACAACTGCCGGACAACATTCACGGTGCGGTGATGGCGACGCATCTTACGTCGGTGGCAGGTATGAGGGTTTGTTTCTTCATCTTAGGGATTTCCTGGAAGAACGAGTAGAATCTCGAAGCTTTATACTTTTCGGAAGATCATTGAAGATATCTTAATATTTCATTGTCTATAATGTGCACAGCGAGAGGAAACAATTCCGCCACTATCGAGGTTCGTCTGCGGCCCAAGCACGCACAGTGGCGATATCGACTCGACGTCTTTGCGGATGGTCAGAGAGTATACTTCGATCGACCCTCCTTGAGGTTCCAACACTTCACAGGAGTTGTGGTTTACACTCCCACGTACATCCTGAACCAGAGCGAGGTCATCATCATGTTCGACACCGGTGCTGGCGTGGAAGTCGTGGAAAACGAGGGTTTCATATCCGCGCGAACGTACCTGCCGTGGACGTATCTGGTAAGGAACGAATGCGCTATGTACATGTTGTTGCATCACGCAAATATAATATATGTTTCACGTAATTAATAAAATATTAATTAATAACAAGCACGGCGAACGTCCAACAATAAGTACACCAAGAGAATCAAGATGCATCGGTTAGAAATTTTTAGGAGATTCTATTTATCTGTTGTACAGAACAAAACAAAAGGGCTATTCGGCATCTGGAATTTCGATGTGACGGACGATTTGACAAACCCGTCAGGATATCAGGTCCCCGTCAACAGCGTGAATCATTCGGAGACCGTTCACAGAGATTTCGGGTTGCACTGGATGCTGGAGGACAAGGAGACCAAGCTCAAAGGAGTCGCGTTATTCCACAGAGAGTTCGGTAGGACAGCAAGTTATTACGCTAATCGTACGTTTCTGCCGGAATTCCGCAAGTTCCCGAAGGAGATACTGCCGCCGAATCGAACGAACGACATCAATCGCGCGATGGATCTGTGCGGCGAATCGTATCAGTGTCAGTACGATTACGTTATGACCTTAAATCGCGACTTGGCGCACTTTACCAGAAACTACTACGACACTTACACCCAGATCAGAGCGTTAAACAACAGAGAAAGTAAGTAAAACTTACCGCGAAGTCTGAATCATACATATGTAATACACGCGGACTTAATTTTTTTCAGTCGTATCCTGTGGTGTACTGGAGACACCGCGGTTCGGGCGTAAGAGCAACTTCCTGTTCATCCCTGGGACAAAAGTGAGCTTCGAGTGCAATCAGGACTTTACTCTCATCGGCGATCAACGTCGAGTGTGCACACCGGAGGGTCAATGGAACACCCCAGAGTACGGATACACGGAGTGTCTTCGTGAGTATTCCTATACTATTGTTCGATGCATTAAATTTCCTCCTTGCTGCGATTCCCGCCCCGCAGCCCCGCTTAATGATCCTAAACGAAGTCGGAGGATAAGGGAAGGAATGAGAGATCAGGCCGGTTGAATTCTAAGTTTAACTCTAAGAAGCGACGTTAAGTGATTCAACGCAATTCCATTGAGTTTTAACTTACAAATTGCAGTAGGAACTTTCATTTACCGAATGCTGCTCTTGTTCTCTTCTTCTCTCGTCCGTCTCGATGCCTTGTTTCCCTTCTGGGGCTTCGATGGGACTCCCAAGCCGACATGCCTTCTCGTGCGCCACGATTGATGCTTATTATATAAATGTAGGTCGCATCGAATACGTTCAGCGTACGGCGTGGACTGTAATGGGCATTATTAGCGCCGTGTTAGTTCCCATCATGGCTTGCATCGCCGGCGGTTTCCTTTACATACGAAGGAACCAGAAGCGGGGTGGCTCCACGAAGTCATGGGGCTATACCGGCCGCGAATCCGGTATCGACAATGACTCCACGTTGTCGAAGATCAAGTCGTTCGAGGATAGGGCCATCACTCCTATTAGTGACGCTAGCACGGTCGAGACTAATAGCGGCACTAAGAAGCGACGTAGTTACGACAGGGTCTACCGCACACATGAGCCCTTGCCCAATAGACCGGACGTTGACTTCGAGGACAAAGAGTGGGATCTGAAAGAACCCAACTCGCCCGCGGCTTCGGGCTCGGATTCGGGCACGGATTCGATTAGAAAAACGGGCAGCCCCACCAAAGAGAGCGACGTTTGAACTCGTGTGCTCGTCTCAATAGCGGTTGTAGCGTAGAAACGATATTGTTACCAGCGACAGGAGGGTTGCTCCATCCGCACGCGTCGTTACTTGAATCAATGGATATGTGTGTGTGTACGTGTGCGTGTTCGTGTGTGTCTACTGAATGTATATGTGTGCGTGTGTGCGACCATGACAGTGTATCTTGACGGCGATTGCAGATAATAACGTACATCCTGCACATGCAAAATTAGCATTATAGATAGATTGTAGACGGAATTAATTTCTTCACGATTTTATTCATACGAAATAGATCAAAATTTAGCGTTAAAAAATTAGTTGCAGATAAGTCTTTTTTTTATACCGTTGCGCGCGACGTGCCAAATATAACTTCATTGTTACTTCCATGTTCAGCGTTGCTTCAATGTTCTCACGCGTAATTAACACGATACGAAAACTACTGTTCTTGCTGTGGAATAGAAATAGTTGCGGCATTAATTGTTAGAGTGCATAACTTGGAATACACAATCTATTATCGCTCTATCGATAATCCTAATACCAATTAATGTAACGCATAAAACGCCACGCAGTGGCTTCGTGGCACTAAACAGTAACAACAATCTAATTACAATTATAACCAGTTGGCGCGATGTCGTAACAACCACTGCAATTTAATCATGTTATGTACTTGCGCTCACGTTACTGTAAAGGTTTGTGTTAATAAAATTTTATACATCACATTAAATCGGACGACGGGAAATTTCTATTCCACATGCATGCGCAGAATGTTTACGATTACGGGGAGAAACTAATTCACGCAATTACGATGCAGCGACAGAACGGCATTAGATGGAATGGAAATTTCCGCCGGAGTCATCAATTCTTCCTAGAACACCTACCCCCACATCCTGCGTTTAAGAAATTTTATTTAATCATCAACGCCCAGTTCGCGAATTATCAGCGGAATCACCGTTTATCACAGTCGGCGCTTACAAGTATAAGCGTCGCCAATAATCAAGGGGTTGAGATACGCTTAATACCTTTCACGCCACTCCGCTCGAACGATCCAGGGCGTATTGTTTTCCCAACAACGGCAATGATAGAATAGAAGGGTGGTTTTGTCCGGGTTAAACGACGGCACACGAGAACGATCTGCGCGTGGATTGCCTTGGCACGTTCACGGGTTTCGCTGCGGGGGTGGTGCCCGGGTCGCCGTCAAGACCCGTGAGATGTACGGATTGTTTTCGCATGCTTAATCTAAGCAAAACCCCGCTTCTATTCTATCGGCGCTTGTCAGGAAAACAATGCATCGCATACGAGCCGGATAGAATGGGGTCCACCGTAAAGCCTCCCGAAATTATCCGTATCTCGAAATCAAAAGTAAATCTAATTTGCGATACATGCTTTTTTCCTCATTATCAACATTGAAAATGAAAAAAATTAGCATTTTGTTAATTGATATAACGATCGCGATCGGCGATCGCATCCACGTAATTTACCGTTATAGTACTTGCGACTTGTTCGCTAGACATATTCATCCGAAGACTGACTGTCTTTCGATTCGACTGTCTTTTTTCTTTTTCAAACGAATACTAATTAGCAATAATCTTGTTACGCAGGCAAGCAGGAGTACAGCTCTCGTCAGGCGGGTGTTACGACCGGTATAATACTCGCTTGCTTGGTACCCATCTTGCTGATAGTCGTTTGCGTCGGATACCGAATCCTCAAGGGTCGCAAAGAACAGCGCGAGCAGGACGAAGTCCTAGCGAGGTACGTTATCATTCACTTTATTCATCAGCAATTTCAGTGGATAAAGTTTCATGCCGATATAATTATTTTCTAGGACCAGGCAAGCGGAGCTGCAGCGGATGCGGAAGATCGGCGAGGAAGAAGAGCCCGTCCCCTACACGAGTTCAAGCAGAGCCACGGAGATCAATTAGGAGATCCTCCGTCAATTAGGAGATTCTTCGGGACGTGGAGTTTTTTGTACGATATTACTCGTCGCATCATCCCACATTATCCGCCTACGGTCGACCATCGTCCCCGCGGTCGCAGGGTCGTCGTTTCATCCCTAGACTTATTTAAATACATTTAAATATATTATATTTTGCACACTAGAAGAGCAGCGTCGCTTCGCAAGGCGACAGCGCAAGCTCGCCTCGAGCATCATTTTTTTAAATAAATATGTAATAACGTTATACGATATGTACAATAAGATAAGAGAAGGTGGAGTTTACTCCAGGCGCGAGAATAAAGTATCCTCTCTCAAACTCGCCACGAACGACGGACGGTATCCCGTCGTCGCATTTCCACCCCTTTCCCGGAACTCGGTCCTCCCGGAGGACTCACGAAGGGATTTATCCGCGGAGGTGCCACCCCGGCAGCTGCGGGCACCGTTCGTTGTTGCATCTGACAGAGATGCAACTGCCATCTCGTGCCGGGAACGACGGCCTGGCCCGTTGCCGACGGTCTCATGAGAGCTCAAGAGCTTCGATCGAGCGCGTAGAGCCGCCGTCGTGACGTCGCGTCGCGTCGCTCCGGCGTCGGTCGGGCTACTCGCGCGTCGAGCGCTTGAGCTTCCTGCTACGGGAGTGCGTGTCGTCGCGACGTCTGATTGCGACGATTTGCATCATCACTGACGACGATAAGCGGCGGTGGTGCCTCGAGGAGTGCGACGACACCACGCGGATCCTCAGCATCACTCGCAGAGTTCACGTGAGTGCACGCGTGCTCCCGTACCTCCAGGCGACGACCAACGCCGGATGACAGTACGGTAGACGATAATTGAGCCGGTGCTGGTACGTATTCTATATATATATATGTATATGTATATGCACATATTTAGTCGTTATTATTATCTGCATGTGTCGTGCAGCCCGTAACTCGCACTCCGTGTTAGTAATAATTTGCGATGCGATATCACTAGTATAATAGTGACTGACGTATATGTTTACGTTGCACTCGCGGTTTCGCTGCTCGTAATGTTCGAATCGAATTATTTAAGAAGTCGAGAGAATAATAAATTTTAGAAAAATAGAAGGATGCATGACAGTTTGCATGACTGAATATTTATTTCATTTTTCTTCATTTCGCAAGTTTGTGAGATTTCAATTATAGTGTTACATTACGTTATATGATATTAACGTTTCCTTTAATATGTTTTACTAGCGTTCCTAAAGTGTTTGAGACTTATTTGTAAGAAAAATAAGTGTCTTGCGACTGTCACTTATTTGTGCTCTTGTGAATAATTTTCTGTTTTATTATTTCATCACGTCAAGGCAAAGTCGTAATATAACTGCGGACAAACTCGCGAAGCCAGCTCGTAAAAGAAACGGGTCCAAACTGTGGTCATTTTTTTGTCACCAAGTGTACGGGCGTATAAGCACGTCACTGTCCAAGAATGTAAACCGGGTCACATGTGCGCGATTAGCAGCCAAGAAGGATACAGGACGTTCCAAAAAAAGCAGGACGAAGATATTACGGATAGTCTACACCTTTGATTTTGATTTCCACTTCTCAATTAAATCCGCAATTATTTTCGAGTCCCAATTTGTATCAAGATTGGATTTTAATTTTTATCTTGCTTCTTCACTTAGCTACATGAGTGCTAATAACTAAAGTCGTCCATCGTCTACAATATTATTTTCTCGTTTAACATGAAATGCAATTTAATTCTCCATCAATCGAATTATCTTTATGGTTATAATGAGTGACGATAATTAATTCTTGAAATACACTCATCCATTATACGCTAATTAAATAGATCAAATAACATATCCATGTTTCGGGGGTACAAAGTGCAGCGAAAATAATATATATATCATGGGTTTCCCTATAGTAGCTTCACAGTGTAATAATCGACAAACCGGGCGTAAAAAGGGAACGAAATGTTATTAAAACCGACTTAGACTTATTGCGCGCCGGCCAGCGAGCAGTTAATGTGTCAAGTTTCATTCATTTACCGCGTGCTATTTATGACATGTTAACGGCTGCCTCCGCGTGCCGAATGCTGACGCATTGACTTGCGCTCTTGCGGTATAATTATTCAGAAATTCCACGCAAGCAATATATAATTATAACGTTTTCATTTGCGCCGCTAATTTGCATGGATTATGATTTGCGGGGCGCGCTCGTGATGTGCGTTATCTGTGTAGCGCGAGAAAATTAGGTGTAATATATATTCATATAAAGCGGTACGTTAAATATGATCTATTGACTTTCATCACGCGTTGGTAGGCATCAAGCGAGACAGATGAACGAGGCGTGCGTTTATCGATATGTTCTTCTCGGTATCGTTGGGATATTATCAAACATTTAACCGAATTTACGGCAACGCAAAATAGTCACCCTTTTAACTCGCTACTGAAATATTCGTATTTCTGGAACGAGCATCGAGATGAGAAATTAGATTCAATTATTCGCTATCAAGCGATATTTTTATTCTCCTTTCACCTGCACGCGGCATGGAATTATATCGGTTTTGCTAGTCTGGATGCACCGATGCGAGAAAATCGAGCCAATTAATTAATTCTTTATTCCGTAGATCCCGGCTTGCGTCTAGTTTAAAGTCGCGACACCATATCGCGAATCGGGAAGCATGTGCGGCACATTACAATGGCTCGATCATGGCTAGGGTGTCTGCTGGGGGTCCTAGTACCGTCCGTGGTGTTCTACCTGTACCTGTTACTGAACGGTAAATTAATTACCGCGTCCAGATCATCGATCTACCCCCGCTTTAGCGACTGGGACACATCACAATCCGTTGTTTCCAGTACCCACTGCGCAGATAGGCAGGGTAAACGTGGGAAGCGAATGGCGGTCATCGCCGGTGGAAGGATCGCACCCCCGCACAAAGGAGGATCGCTCCAATGAAGGGGAATCCCGATTAACGAGCACCATCGAGGTACGCTTCGTTAGGGCCTTATTTACGATAATCCTCGGTTCGCCACGCGGTGCAGCACGCCGACAAGAGTGACGTTTCGCATTTTCAAGGTGAAATGCGACACGATACACGTAGCCATGGTGTGCGCCGGATACAATTCGACGTTCGCCCTCGTAACCGTGGTGAAGTCCATCCTGTTTTATCGCACGAATCCGTTGCACTTTCATTTGCTCGTCGACGAGACTGCGAGGAGAACCCTTTCAACCGTGTTCCAAACGTGGGATTTGCCGCATGGTTTGTACGCTTTTACGAGGAGGGCGCGAGCGGGGACACGTACTACTACCCTTTGTGACACCACGCACACGGCAGCTACGGAAACCTAATTTCTATCCGTCGTGCGTTAACGCGGCGCGAAAGCCATTAAAAAAAAAGAAGAAAGAGAGAGAGAGAAAAAAAAAGAGAGAAACAAGAAGTGCATTTTTACCGCGCGAACTCACAGTCGCGGAATTCGTTCAATTGATTTAATTGAATTGCTCCGAAATTACGAAATCTATTTCGTCGTGCCTCTTGAATTCTCGACGCAATTGCATTGGCTTTCCTGAAATCTCGTTTTTTACAGACTTGATGTAACAAGCATTTCCCCTCGCGATTCACATTCGGTAGACGCGTGTCCCCGGTACGAGCCAGATACGAGGGAAAGGGCTTTCTTCTCTTCCCGCTCGCCCATTGCGAATCATTTTCCAGTAAACGTAACGTTCTACGGGGCGGAGACGTGGGTGCCGCGGGTCTCGTGGATACCAAACAAGCACTACTCGGGCGTGTACGGCCTTCTGAAGCTGATACTACCGGATGCGATGCAGGTGGAACGTGTGCTCGTCCTCGACACGGACGTGACCGTGCTGAGCGACGTGTACCCGCTCTGGAGGATGTTCGCCAGGTTCTCGGCGGAGCAGACGCTGGGCCTGGTCGAGAATCAGAGCAACTGGTACGTGAAGGCTCTGTCCTACGGCCAGAGGCCCTGGCCAGCTCTGGGTCGTGGCTTCAACACTGGCATCATGCTGATGCACCTGCGACGGCTGCGTGACGGTAGGTTTGCGAGCGCGTGGGAGAGCGTAACGAAGCGGGTGCTAAGCTACATACCGGAGACCAGCCTGGCCGATCAGGACGTGATAAACGCGATGATCGACGAGCGGCCGGGTATCGTGCACCGTATAGAGTGTACGTGGAACATACAGCTGAGCGATCACACGCTGAGCGACGCGTGTTACCGCGACGCCGATCGCATAAACGTACGTCACTCGTGTAAAGCCGGTGTCCTGGCTCGCCTTGATCGATCGATCGGTCGACTGACCGCTGTGCTTTTTAGATCCTCCACTGGAACTCGCCGCGAAAGCAGGACGTTCGCAACAGGCACGTAAACGAGTTTCGCAAGCTGCACCGCGTCTTCCTCGAGATGGATGGCAATCTGCTGCGAAAACGGCTGTTCGGCTGCGACAAGCGGGAGAGTGCGCCGCCAGTGAGTTCGAGAATCCTGAAACTGCATCTCGTATCCTCGCTCTTCGATCTTACAGCGCGCGTATTTTCAGTATAACGAGTCGAGCCCGTGTCGAGAGTTCGAGAAGGGTGCCGCGATTCTGTACCGCACGCATCCCTTCCTGTTGGAGTACGAGTACAACGTGTACTCGGCCACGGACGTTGCTCTGGTCACCCAGTGCAGCGTCGACCGGATACCGCTCTTGGAAGCGTTATCGAAACACTGGCCTGGTACCATAAGCGTCGCGCTTTACCTGACCGACGCGGAAGTGCAGAAGTTCTTGGAGTTCGTGCGAGGTTCCGCGGACCTGCGGGCTAGAAGAAATATCGCCTATCACGTCGTATACAAGGATGGGGTGTGGTCAATTTAGAATTATTATTAAGATTATTAAAATTTAGAATTATTATTAAAATATTATTAAAAATAAAAAAATATATAAATTATTATTAAAAATACAAATTTCTCCAGAAGTACTTACGGCAAACCAGATACTATTTTCCGTTTTCATTCTCGAATAAAAACTCAAGGCGCTTTGAATCGCACTCGCAGAATTAAACAAATTGATTTAGATCATGTCCGCGAATAGAAACTCGACGGTTTTCGTATTTCTCGTCTAAACCATTGCTTTTTCGTGCAGGAGCTGTACCCGATTAATTATTTGAGAAACACCGCGATCTCGCACGTCTCGACCCCATTCGTCTTTCAACTCGACGTCGATTTCTTGCCACAGTTCGGACTATACGAAAATCTCATGAACCACATCAATAGGTTGGGTATCGGAGAACCGGACAAAGTGGCTCTGATAGTGCCAGCATTCGAGACCGAGCGTTATAGGTAAGTCTTCGTGGTAATACTGAGAGACGTATCTCCGTCCCCGTAAAGAGAACACGGCTCTCTTACAGGTTCACGTTTCCTGCTAATAAAGAAGAACTTTTGAAGTTTCTAAAACGCGGTATCCTCTACACATTTCGCTATCACGTCTGGACGCAAGGCCACGCCGCCACGAATTACAGTTTTTGGCGGAACAGCACGGAATCTTACGAAGTGCGTGAGAACTTTGCGATTCGGAGGAATTAAATTAAAAAAAAAACAAAAAAACAAAATAGGAATAACGCGCGACGAATGAATAATTTCAGGTTTCGTGGGAGCCGGATTTCGAGCCTTACATGGTAGTCTCTAAATCCGCTCCGCGCTATGACACAAGGTTTGTCGGGTTTGGGTGGAATAAAGTTTCCTTCGTGACCCACTTAACGGCGCTGGGTTATAAGTAAGCCTCGATAATTTTGCTTGTGGATAAAGAAATCACTTGTGCTTCTATTAATATGTCCGAATGAATGAATAACTGAAATTGTAGGTATATAGTTTTACCGGATACTTTCATTATTCATCGGCCTCACGCTCCTAGCCTGGATATTGCTAAATTCAGGACTGATTCCGTTTATAGAAGGTAATGTGCACGTTTTGCTTCAGATTCCGCTAGTATCGCATAAAAACGAAGCAACGACAAAGTATTGAATGTTCCGTCTTCAAGTTGGTATCTTACCTGTGTTGCAGATGTCTTAAAAAATTGAAGGATGAATTCGTCGAGGAATTGGTGGCGAAATATGGCGAGACCGCACTAGCGAAGCTAAGAAAAGAGACCAAAGAGAGAACTTGATAGCCATTATAAGATTTTAATGTTTCCTGAAATTAGGATGTAAGATGTAATTAAAGAGGCAGTTAGATGGCGACGTAAAAGCTGATTATATTTTTATCAACTATGAAAGTACGTATATTGTAATTATTTTCCGAAGAAAAAAATATACACACCTTTTTAAACGCGACATACAATCCCATCATTTATTAAAATTCGACAAGAGCGATAAAAATATTCGGGGGTGGAAGAAACGGATCAAATTTGGGGTCAGGAAGTATTTATTAAAATTTAACCCATGTATTTAGTGGAGTGTACAGAGTGGTGCTTTCAGTACATTATTGTAATATTACAATCACACTAAATATTTCATTTATAAAATATGTATAATATTTACAGCGCCCAGTGTGTTAATACATTGTACAAAATCATATCTAGCCGAAACGTTATACTGAATCATCGAAAATTGAAACGTTCGTTACTAGGCAAGATGTTTTTCTTTCATATTATAAATAATTACAGTAATGACGACAATAATGGCGATGTCAGTAACTGTGTAACGTAACAGCGCAAACATGATAATCATAGTGATATCGCAAACGTATAGCTATATTAAAAAAAATAGTACTAAAATAATGGTAAAGGAATAATAACAATACTAATAGTACAAGTAATAAGAACATTAATAGGAATAACAAATGCAAATATCTCATTAACAGTCATGAAAAATTTTCCCTGGATCGTCGGCGCGCTCAATAACTCATGTAGAACCTGGCAGAGAAACGCGGAGACCGTTACATCTCAGATTAGGATTATTATCTACAACATGACACGCAAATATAAATCATTTTACATTTACATTACATCGTTCTGACTTATCTCAATAGAGAAGAAACGTATCTCTCTCTCCCAATCTTATCTCTCGCAATACTGACTTATCATCCACGGTACTCTCGCGTTGCGCGAAGCGCGAAACGCGAGATCGCGTCAACGAAACGCGATTGTCATTTTATTTTTTTCTCTTTTCTCTTTTTTTTTTTTATTCATAATTTACAATGATTATAATTTTTAGAGAAACTCGAGCCAGCCTGAGCGACCGTTCTCATGAGACGCTGCGGTCCAAAATCGTTATATTTGATAAAATTGTCATATGCGATTCGCATTCCCCAACATACAATATCTCGCACGTTCATTTCACTGTACACGCGTATTACGTATTCGTCTTTCATTGAGGAATCTTAGTGCCATTCGGTATACCTATGTGGCAGTTTCCGGAAATGGTAATTAGGCAATAATTTGCCAGGACGACTGACTTCTAACGTCGAGAGCTTATCCTGTGCAACGAGTCGTCCTGCGAGGTGGCGAACACTGTACATTTCGATGTTCGATGACCATAGCCGTTCGCGTTTACGCGTAAATTTATCGTACAAATATACGGACTGGTAGGTATTATATTATAAAAAAGAAAGCAGCGTTGCAAGCTGCGCACCAAAGTCAAATTAGGCAAAACTCGCGACGGCATATGTAGAACTTTGCGTGTTTTCGCATTAGTGCGATTCGTCAAACGCAAGACCGCAGAAGACATTGTCCTAATTCTAAAAGTATCAGTCTTGAATAGTGACGACTAATTGGATCGCCCATCAAATATTTTCGCATGCTAGAAAATAGCACAAAGTCGATAAACAAAAATACGAGAAACTCGGAATAGAAAATAGAAGATCTGTTCTCGAAATCTCTATATACGGTGCACTTTTTAATGGGAATATCTCATTGTTGAAATTGTAGAAGTTCTTTTTTTGACAAATAAATCTTTGTTCTTTTCCTCCTCTGAAACCTCTGAAACTAAAATTGTCTTTCTGGTCGTTAAAACAGCATTCGTTATAATAATTTAATACAAGGTAACTTGCGAAATGTGCAAATTGAAAATGTTCCAAGTATATTACAGGAGGATTGAATTCGACAAAATGTGCACGTCTCAAACAAGATGTTTAAAAAACGATTAGGTTCACACAAATAATCGTTCGAAGAATTACAAACTGGACCGATCTGCTGGACGGTACTTTCGATTGATCGCTCGTAGATAGAAAGAGAGAGAAATAAAAAATAAAATATGAAGTCATATGAAGTTAATGTGCCATTTCGCTGGTTGTTTATGCGTGCAAGATAGGAGATGTAATCTGGGTTCTCGAAGCGATTAAAATGATTCGATAATTTTAATAGCTGACAGTTATTAAAATCATACAAATAATTGAAATCATCGAATTATTAATAACTTTAATTTAACCGCCGATAATGAACGATACGAATACATTGGGATGTGTTGAATACGATGTACGAATACGATAAAATTACCGGAATAACGCTGCTACTGATTTCGATGAACTGAGGACTGACTCTTCATCTGCAGCGCGTACAAATGGGAGTCGTGCAAATGAGCTTGCTTGTGTCAATCGTAAATTACCCTATTTTAATGTAAATTATCGTTACGCACATACGTACATATGTATATATATATATATATCTATATATATATACACACACACACACAGGCCATTTCACGAGCCGTACGAATCGAAAGGTATTGGAAGCGAGAAGTGTGCACGCGTGATATTCGAAATATCGCGCAAACAACACGGCAGTTGCATAGATAATTGAGCGCCGAGAATTCGCGATATACATCGCGTTGTCACGAGGCCGATGATTAACGTCAAGTGTGAAGCACCCTCTTCCCTCGTTCGTACAAAGTCACAATTTTAATCATGCTCCAGTTACGCTTTAATCGTTGTCATGGCAACATGTTCTCACCAATGAAAAGAGTACAAATGAATAACGATTTAATAAAAATTCTTAGCAAACGCGGATATCTTTAACGAATTGAAAATAATGAGAAATGTAATATCCAATAATTTTTCTGTTACCGGGAAAATAACAAACACGTTCGATTGCTCAGTCAATGTCTCGAAGAATCCGTTCGAATTTTGGTGCTTGGCTGCAAGAATCAAGAAGGATTTCTCACTCGATTATTTCTCCGGATTATCACGAGTTATTACGAGTTTCTCGTTAAGACGCGGGAGAGCTTTTCCAGAAGATGTGTGTCGCATTCGGAATGCGGAAACGAGGCCGGGTGTGATCCGCTGCGATCGATCGGTGCAGCGCAGCGACGACAGTTCGCAATCGCGATTCACGATACGCACTCAGCGACGATCAATAAATTATCATAGCGTGGCCGTGGGGGTGCGAGGGAAGTACATGTGTTTGCTACGTTAACCGATCGGATGGCCGCACTTTCCCACAGCGCTGGAACGGAAACGCGTCGGTGTCTTCTGCCTTGCCTTCCCCGAAGGAACACCGATCGTTTGCAGATACGTGATATCGACAGACAATGTATGGCCGATGATCCGGGGGGCCTACGGTCCCAGGTGAGACGTCCGCGCGAGCGGGCGGGGAGCGCAATTCAAAATACAAAATTACAAAAATATACTCGTGGCACCCGTCGACTACCGGACCCTCATGCCGTGCGGACCCTTCCATCGTATGTGTGGCATTTACAATATGAACAGTATAGTGTAATGGGAAACAGGGGGTGCGGTCGAGAGAGAGTGTATGTACATAGCACAGCATGGGGGTCGCGATGCAGGGCGAGCCGCGACTCTGCTAGGCCGCTTAAAATACTGTTCGACGTTCCCCGATACGCGGTCTCGATTACTTTTCGCCGCGCCCTTGTCGCGATCCTCCTCTTGTTCGCGCGAACGACGATATGAGCGAGAAGGGCAGAGAAGAAACGCAGGAAGCGCAGATTACGTTCCATGACGTCGGAAGAAAAGAGCGAAGGGAGAGAGAAAGAGAGATCGCCGTTAGTTGGCACTGGTTCGCGAGGAAAGCGGGTCGTCGCGCGATCAAACCCCGTCGTGACGTGTCCGAAAATTTTTCTCGCGCAATGGTTGCGCTGAATAAGCGTTGCAGTCCATGGGATACGTCGCTGGTCGAGCACACAGAGCGACGCGGCGAAAATTAGGGATGACGCGACTACGTCGCTATTTTCCCCGCTATATCTCACCCGGGCGGCCATCCCCTACGAGCTGAAGCTCGTAATACTGCGCGGAATAATCTTGGATGGAACCCGGTTCTTGCATCGCGCCGCTACATCTACGAATTTCCAACTGCACGAGTTACCAATGGTACGCAAACTGTAAGAAGTAATTCGGTGAAGAAAAATAAACCCAGGTAAGTTAAAGGGGTTGAACTCGTACCGAGTTCGGATTTAATGCCGAGATATCTGTGTAATATCGCGAGGAGCGGGAGATTTCGTGAGAAGGGTAATGAGAGCTCTGGATACGAAGTAATTCATTTTATTATCAGGTAATTCATTTCGAGGGGATTTCAATCTCGGTCGAGTTAAAGTATCTAATTGAAATTAATTGAAGTATCGAAATATTTAATACCGAGGACTATTGCGACATGCTTATAATCCGCGTGAGAGAGGACGATTCGTCAGATTTAGAGCGGCGGGATGAAGTGCGATTTTGCTTTTCATCTCCTTCACGGTGGTACTTCGTATATTGGGATACCATCATTCACGGAGGAGAATCTCGACGCGTCTCGCCTCAGCAGAGTAGGGATGCAGGTCGCGAATCCGAGGTTGCCGGGGGGGTCAGAGATTGAACGAGGGCACCCTTCGAGCACCGTTCGAGCACCATTCGGCGGTGAATCAGGTTTGCGTGGCTCTCATCGGAAATTGTACGCCTCACCCCGCCGCCCCTTTCCTGCCGGCTGCTTGGCGCTGCGCTTCGATAACGGCGCGGAGTACTGCAGTCGTGCAATCGCAACAAGTTGCGTACAATCGCGTCCGAAATCTCCGTTAAAGCCAGAGGGACAGAACGTTAATCCCTGCCCCCGTCGCCCCGGGTAAAAAGGAAGAAGCATGGCGAAGTAGCTAGCTCACCGGCGATAAATTCGCAGTTAAAGAACGTTCGCCGTACCACCTATCCCTGCGCCGTATCCGGTGAAATATCGGGGTACGGTTGACGCGACTCCTCGAGTTTGTACGCGAGCGAGTAAGCACGTAAGCACCTCTTATCACGATGTATTGCGACTCGGCGTTCCGTGTCGCGGAAACGGCAAATCGACGGGATTAACCAGGGCGGAAGATAATGGAGGAAGAGGAGATTGGAGGGCAGCGACATACACTCTCGTATCGCGGCAATCGCATTCTGAAAGAGGCAGGCAGGGTGGAGAAAGAAGAAACGCATCCCTCGAATGAGTTTCTTGGCGAGATGGTATTTGGAGAACCTCGACGGGGGAAAAATCGCGCCGCCGCCATCGTCGCGCGCGATGCCAATCGCCCCCGACGAGTCACGCGTTCTCCAGTCGAGAAAGGTCGAGCGATTTATCGACTATCAAGCATTCGGCACCATAAGTCCGACGTACGCTAGCCGATGATACATGGACGCTTTCGTGGACGTTTCCACTTGGCGATATATCGTCGTCGATGGGACCGTGGAACCGTCACGTCGATCGAATGTACCCCTCGTGCCGCGTGCTCAATCCTCGCTCCACGTTTACGACGTGTTGCGATATCGCCATCTTTCTAAATCATATCCACCCCAATCCGTTTCTGCCTCGGTGCACGTCGCAGCCCCTTCGATGAACCCTGCGCTGCGTGCTGCTGTTCTCCACCGCGCGATTTTTCACAGTTTCCAGAAATTACGTGCGTTGCTGGAATTGTTAATCGTCGAACGTGGCTGTAATTGTTGCTAATTGGAATGCGCGTTCAATAAGTCTCGAGTCCCGTAGTAAATTTGACTCGATGCGCAAGAGTATCTACATTAAACCGGTGATTTTTCGCGTTACTCAAGCGCAATGATGGCGGCGCGGAAAGGGGGTTCTGCGACGCTAAATTGGCCGCGTTTCCAGAATATGCACCGTGTATCTCGGGCAACTCGGTCATTTCGAGGGCGATCGATTATATTTGAATTTCAAAGGTCGCAATATCGTTACGGTGAGCGTCGGCAGAAGCAAACGCGCGAACGCCACTCGCGTATGGTTCCTTGGACTCGTGCACCATTTTTATCCCTACGCGGTAACACGTGGTCAATTGTTATTACGAGTTATAACACACGTTCACGAGTTCCATTCGCGAAGATCCTTAAGTCTACAATTTTCCGATTTATACACATTACTGCGATAGATATTATCCGTTTAACGACGATACCAACTGGCACCGTTACCGTAACGGCATTCCATGCTGCGTTAACGACGCTCCGATATCTCAAAATGATTGAACCATAATTCTTCCGATTGATTAAAGTGTACGGAATCTCATCAATTTACTTGGCGTAGCCGCGTAGCGATGCTTTGCAATGATTCATAGTGAGGAACGTTGCTGACGGAGTATGGGACACCTGCACGGGTATTGGGTTCGATCCAACGATGCATATAGAAGGAGAAGAGACACAGATCGTTACCATCCGCGATAAGCTCGGCGAGTTCGCGAATGCGACGAGTCTTGCTACAATGTCGACAGAAAATGTCCGGAATCACCACGTTAAAAATGAAAAACGCGATGGGACGACGTGTAACAGCTACGTAGATCCTTAACAGTATTAAATTCTCTCGATGCGTTTCCTGCACGAGCGTAACACGTGCAAAACGTTACCTTTCTCCCGAGTCCGGGTCCTTGACACTTACATCTATTATACGTGAGAATCGTACCGATCATAACGCGATCGTGCGATTCCCCATTGCGCGCAGTGCACGAATACAAGACGAATTCGCTGGTATTATCGCCCTCGTCGGAACGATTTGCATTCAGCGTTCCGCAGCTGCTTCGTGTCTCGCGTGAATTTCACGCGGAACGTGAACGAATTTCGCCCTATCGACTAAGCCCGGCGACAATGTCCGGTACCTTATTCACATTTATCACGTTATCACCTCACCGCGCACGGCGAGCGCCAAATAAATGCGCTGAGGGACCCGATGCGACAAAAAGCAAAGCGAAAAGAAAAAGAATACAGGATAGGAGGGGTCGAGGGTACAAAACGGGGACATTGTCGAGTGATTGGGCGGTATAAAAAAAAATCCTTTCCGTGGTCCAGTGATTTCTCTCTGGTTCAATAAATAACTTATGAGATAAGGGAGAGAGACTTACGGGAGCCGAAAGGTGAGGAGGAGGAAGGGACTGGAGGTGATGATTGTCCGATCGTCGAATTCTCATGACGTCGTCGTCCATCGGATCTCAATCAGCGTCATCCTTCCGTAAATCCGTCTCGTTGAAAGAGCAGGGGCGAGGAGGAAACTTGCCGGGATTTCCTCTCGTCTCCAGTCTCCAGGGATGATTCCGCGATTTACCGATACAAAGCGGAGAAATCCCGCGCGCGAGACGTGCGTCTCAAAAGGCACTACCGGTTTATTGTAAGCGTGGTCGCGCGCGCCCCGTCGTGGCGTACTACGACCAGTCGTCCTCATCGTGGACGACGCCCGTGGTATCATACTTCCGTGCCGTCCTCGCCCTCATCCTCGTACAGGGTCGGTCCATTGGCGGACTTCTTCTTGGGTTTTGGCGGCGGCCTTGGTGGCACCTTCCTACCAAGGGTATTGCTAGCGGTGGCGGCCTGCTGCTGCTGCTGGACCAGCAACGGGTGACCGCCGTCCATGTTCTCGTCCGTGAGCTTGATTGGCCATTCGGCCGCGCCCTCCGGCGCCGCCCGATCCAGCGGGCTGCCGGCCAAGATGTTCGGTGTGCTGCGCTGGATTGTGCCATAGTGCGAGCCACCGGGTGTGCCCGGTAACGGTCGTCCTCGCATAGACGTTGCCGGTACCGGTTCCGGGCTCTTGTTTAGCGACAATTTCGAGCTACCGTCCGCTGTGGTGCGCACCCCGAGATTGTCGTAGACCGGCTCGAAAACGTCCGTGGGTGACGTCGGGGGCCCGCTGCTCCAGCTCGGAGCCCGAGGTCGTCGCGGAATCGTTACGTAGCCGTGACGCGGCAATACCGGCGCCATTGGCGACGACGACGATGACGATGGTCCCAGGCCGTACGGCGTGACGCTGCGGCTATGAGGCAGCGTCTTGAAGCCGGCCGGGTGATACTGACCAGGCGGTGGCGAACCGTACGACGATGCCGCCATCGCCGCCGTCGTCGCCGTCGGTGTCATCGAGGTTGCCGCATGCTGATTAGGTAGACGCGTGCTGTCGGGCGCCGTCGATGCTTGGCTGGTTGGCGATGCACCGCGTCCACCGGAGAAGGCCAGCAGGTCCGGCGGATATTGCCGGTGATGGTAACCGGCTCCGCCACGTGGCAATGTACCGCTACCACCGCTACCACCGCCACCGCCACTGCCGCCACCGCCGCTCCTGTCAAGTTCCGGCGTGGCTCGTTCGTGTTCCCTCTCGTCTCCAATGCCGCCGCCGCCGCCGCCGCCGCCGCCTACCCCGCCGACGACACCGGTCCCGACACCGTCAGCTGCGAGAACATGAACAAAAGAGAAGGGCGAACGTTAAAAAAGAAAATCTAAGAGAGGTCACGAGAAAGGAAGCCAGGAAAGAGAGAAAGAGAAAAAAAAACAGATTGCGAGAGACATGTTGCAACGCGCGCGGCGAGGTAACCGTCGTTGCTGGAATCGTTACCTTCGTGATCGTGACGCGATGTTACCGTCGACAAGCGCGGACGAGTGCGCCCTTAATCCGATTAGTTCGCGATACGATAGTAACCAGCGGTGAGCTTTGTCAATTTGTCCGAAAAAAACGTAACCACATTTCGTGAGCGTCACTGACCGAGCGTAACGCTTGGAGCAACGCATCGTGCCCCTTTGTGGGCTTCCTGTGATATCCGCTTGTAAGTCGATTGAACCATGCCATATAAAGCTCGAATCCGCGTCGTACACCGTGCGCTTTTTCCTGTAGCGCTTCGAAGGATAATCTTATCGTCCGGGTGATTTCCCTTTCTACCAAGGTATTTTTCGATAACTCAATAACGTTTTCCACGCGCGCGCACGTACCTGTCTGTACATATGTTCTCGAAAGAAAGAAAAATAGTTCACCGATGACTCGCGTGTGTCTCGGCAAGCATTATTATCGTCATTACTTGCGCAATTATATGTCACTGCGACTCGTAATTAACAACCCCGCGTTATTTCGGACAGCTAAATTAGAACCTGGCCTTCGTTCTTATCTACAGAGGATGTTATCGCGTTCCTTGAGGGAATTACGCTATCAGTAGTAGTCGAACGCAGATGACGAATGCCTTCGCGCCATTACTGCGCTGTATTAAGGACTGGTCCGTCCGGTGTATCATAAGCGTCCTAACGGGTCTTCATTAGTCTCCACGCTGTCACTCAGTTGGACCACCCTTCTTACCCCAAGATCGATGGCACCTGGATTCAACCGCGCCGGACGACTCTCCCGCGCGAAACGAATTGATTTACGGTCACGCACGCACGCATACAAGCACACACGCTATTTGTACATTATATAAGCGACATATACAAGCAGTCGTTTCATCCCTGGGGATAGAACACTACCGTTCCCGAGCAAAACGACCGATATTATAGACCGCGGTCCATCGAAGACTCGTATCGGCTGCAACTTGCCGGTGCGGCGGGAACCACCCCATCAACCTAGAGTTAACGCGTTTCGCGACGTCGTTGATCGCTTGTTTGTGTCTAGTAATGGTCAGCAGTTTCCCGCTAGCACCTGGCCGCGCACTGTTTAGTGATATATGCTGTGTACTGACCAAAGACCGAGTCGTTGTCCAGCAGGGTGCGATTCAGCTCCGTCATCTCTGTGCCGTGGGACGTCACCGACGGCGCCTCGTAGCGCCTCGGCGGCTTCACCACCGGGTTGATGGTGGTGATGAGCGATTTTTCCTGCTCGCCGAGGCCGTGGTGCTCCAAGGACGCCGCCTCGAGGCCCTTCTCGTCGTGCCTGATCCGTCGGCGACGACAGTAGCACACGCATAAAACCACCGTGACGATGAACAGGCACAATGCCGTGACACCGAGCCCGATGGCGAGCGGCAGACTGATGAAATTCTCCCTGCCACTCAGAGTGTCGCCCACGATGGCCAGGGTGACGTTCCTCTCGGCGTCACCACCGGGGCTCTTCGCGTGGCAGACGTAGTCGCCCTTGTCGGACGACGTCGCGTCGAGAATGGTCAGGTTTAACCAATCGTGACTCGACGCGAGCATGTAACCCCTGTCGCTGTTCGGACGTTTGCTCTGGTTACTCAAAATCCGCGTCCGATGTGCCCAAGACAACTGAAACACAATTTATAAATCATAAATTTATAAATGTCAATATTTTTTTATATTTGATGGTGCAATATTCCGCATTTCTTAAACTAGATAGCGGCAATAAACACTATCTCAGTACAGAGTTTGCTTGAAGATAGTAGAAGTTAAATCTTGTCGAAAATAAAATTGTCCAAAATAAAATCAAGACTCGAAAATTAGGCTCGAATTAAGACTCGAAAACTGATCAGTTTACGATTAATTTAATATATTTTTGCAAAACGAAGATAGTTACCTGCGGACGCGGAATTCCCGTTGCCTTGCAAGAAAGGGTGATGTCGCCTTTGCCCATTTCAACCTTGGACGCCGGACCGATGGTGACGATTTTCGGCCTGCACGCAAACTCGTCGCTGGTGACCTCGTCCCACATCTTGCCGGCCATGTTTGGCGGTTCCTGGCAGGTGGTCGGCTTCGTGTAGAGCTTGCGCTCGATCGTCCAATCGCGGAACTTTTTCAGATGGCAGTTGCAATTCCATGGGTTATTCTGTAGCTCGAGACTGCCGAGTTTGGGCAGGCTCTCGAAACTCTGCAGTTGCAGGGTGCTAAAGTTATTGCCGTCCAACGTGAGCGAGTGCAGAGCCGGCAGATTGCGGAACGTTCTGTTTTCGATCCTCTCCAGTCGATTGTCTGACAACGCAACTTTTTGCAGGAACGTGAGATTGAAAAACAGATCGTTCTCCAGTACGCGCAACTTGTTCTGATTAAGCAGCAGTACTCGCAGTCTCTGGGTCTCGTAGAAGGTGCCCGGGTGTAGACGTTGGATGTTATTTCCCGACAGGTCGATCTCGATAATGATTTTCAGGCCGTTGAAGGCGCCCGTGTGAATTGACTCGATGCCGCACTCGCGCAGCACCAGTTTGTGCAGATTCACCAAATGGACGCGGATGAAAGCATCGTGGACCAAGTGACTGATGCGATTGCCGGTCAAATCGAAGTTCTGTATCTCGGATGAGAGATTACCCGGCACCTGCGTGAGGTTTTGCTTGATGCACTCGGCGGTCTTCTTGCCGGATACCCATTTGCACTTGCACGCGGACGAGCATTGCATCCAGTCCTCCTGACCTTGACACAGGGCGATCGTAAGGGCTGCCGCGCAGAGCAGCCACCGTGCCGTCATTCTCGGTCCCATCTCGCACGCGAATCCTGTTAACAGCGGGAACGTGCGCCAATGACGTTAGAACGTGACTTTGGGTTCCACGCGGAACTTACTTAGCCGTACAGTTACTAGTTGAGTCGCGTGCACTCAACAAAACAGCCCCGGAGTCCCGTCTTCCGGTGAATATTCTCAGGATATATCTCGAGAGAATTACGCAACAACGTGGTTAATATATTCCAAGGATACGGCTTAATATTTATCAATGCGCTCACGCACGAGCTAGTTTCGCGTTTTATGTGTACGTGCGTATATTATTGATAGTCAAACGCGGGGCCGTGGATCATTGTTTAATTATACGATCGAATAATTATATAACATACACGCAGCCGGGATTAATTATTGCCAAATAATACGCGGTGCTTAATAATTTTGAATAATTTATATGCCGCGCACAAATACCCGGCACGCCATTTGACACTCTTGGTTAATGTACGTCAGGAAAATTGCCTGTGACTGGCATCGAGCGAATTATCCGACTGCATTTCGCAGTACTCCGCGATAATGCAAATGTCACGTACGTTTAATCTTTTTCTGTAAAATTCATCGTATCAAACTTGACTAGGCTCCATTAAGTTTCTCTGTTTGCTCGATCGTGCGTTCTCGCCGTATAAATATACCGTTGCCTCTTACAACGGCGTTCAGCGACTCAACTGCACAAAGTTGTCCCGAGGCCCTCGCCGCCACGACAAGAGTAAACTCGACTTTCCGTGTTATCGGAGAAGTCCGCGACTGCATCCGAGCGGTTCGGCGCCGTCGGAGCCCCTCGGGATTTTTCCCATTTCCCCCCGGTCACTCTGTCTTCCTCCTCTCTGCTCGCGGTCCCCTCGAGACCGTCTTTCTTTTACTTTTGTTAATCAAAGTCCATTAATCGTACTCGCGAGCAAGATCTGCGAAACCGTACATTAAATATGATTCAATTCCGCACGCGAGAACAGAGGATCCCGAGGATCACGTTGAAGTGTGATGCTGGATTAATTGACAACGTCCAGCTCCGAGGGATTCAACGTGAACGGTGTTATCGGCGTGGCGGTGAACCAACCGCCATCCATGGGATTTAGTCGCGCCAGAATCCATCGCCGAGAGGCGAGTGAATTTATCCCCTGGTCCCGGACGGAAATCGCTAACTTCTCGCGTGTATGTACACGTTTCGCGGGCGACCGGGACGCGCCAACTTTTTGAAGTATCCGTCCACAAAGGGCAGTCGTGGTCGCCGCGCTTGCTCGTATTCCCGGGACTTTATCATCACGCGGTTGCGGAGAGCAGTTCTTTTGAGCGCGATCGGTGGTCCGGCGTTGAGGTCAGAATAAATATGTACCGAGCACCGTCGTCCTTTAAGCCCGCCGTACACATGTCGTCCTTCAGCCTTCCTTTTGCTGCCGCCGCGGCCTCGGATCCGATGGTGAAACCGTGCCCTTTGAACGCACACGTTTACCCGGGAGTTGCGCCGCTTCTGACGTACGGCAGCGTTTTCTCTTCCACGAGAGATATTTCGGCAAAAGAAGAAATATACGCGCGCGCACCTGCGAGTGCTTCATACTGTAGGGATAAAACGGTAAAAGAGGATACTTGATACGATATCCTATGCGACGAGTTTCAATTCGTATCTCCGTGCTCTCGCACCCCCCGCGCCCTACTATCGTGGCCCGATGCGACTTGACGACGCAGCGGTACCCTGTTACCCCCCAATCGCCCTAGCATCCCGTGCATCGATCGATCGCATTTGACTTGTAAATAACTAACCAGCGAGGACGTTACGTACAGACAAAGTAAGAAGCCTGTGTGTTGACGGGGGCGGCTTTTAGTCCAGGTGAACGATGAGTCCTCTGGCGTCCTTCAGCGGCGTGTCACGCCGGAAGGTGCTTCTCACCCTCGCTCCATCGCGGTATGCGAAATCACGGAAGTTGCGCGTACCTGTGCGTGCTTGGCGATGTTTCGCGTGCTACGCGCGCGCAACAAAAAATGGAACGTCGATGTAGAGCGAGAGAGCCAGGAAGAGTCAGAGAGCGAGAAAGAGACTGAGAGAGCGATCGATTGCCCGTAGGGTGGAATTACAAATTCGAACACCCCCTATCAATCAAGGGCACTCCGTTCCCGGAGGGTAGTGGCAAGTGTATGCCCTGTTGCTCCTACACAAATTTCATCAATCATGCGAGGCGGTACACAGGGGGCCGCTGGTTATCCAGCCAGATCTTCGTTGCCACCCCTGTTCTACCCCCCGTTCTACATTCTCGTGAATAAAATAAGGTGTCGCAGGACACACGCGGGAACGGTCGATGCTTCGATATAACGATCGGCGGATACAACGAGTAGGCGGATATCGCGACGCTTACAAGTGACTTATGAAACTTACGGTCGCCGTGATGTGACCCTCACGCCGGAAGCGGAGTGTAAATACGGGGCGTTTTTGAGAGAGAAACCTCGATAGAGATAGAGATAGAGAGAGAGAGAGAGAGAGAAAGAGAGAGAGAGAAAGAGAGAGAGAGAGAGAGAGAGAGAGAGAGAGAGAGAGAGAGAGAGAGAGAGAGAGAGAGAGAGAGCGCGGCATCGTGCAGCCGGGGGTTTGATTATTTGATCGGTGGTGTCGGCCGTTTAAGTGGGACGCGGATCGCCGTAAATGATAGCCGCGTGTTTTCGGGAACTTTGCGTGCCTTAAGAGAACGCTGCAATTTAATCTGCGGCTCGCGAGGGAGTTCAGTTCACGCGCGTCCTGGTGCCAGTTCATGTTAGGTCCTGGTCGCGTGAAAACTTTTCCTCGGCAGAAACAAGGATTATTGAACAGCGACGACGCCGTCTCCGAGGATATCAAAGAAGTTACAGTGGACGGATTTATATGTGTTATATGTACGTGTACTATTTTCGAGATAACACTAGAAGCGACGCGGTTGGACATGGACCGAGAGTGCGACGAGAAGAACGCTCGCGCAGCGCTCCACTGAAACTTCTCGGAGATGCGGTCTTCTTTTCTGCACTTTCTCTCTCTCTCTTTCTCTCTCTTTCTCTCTTTTTCTCTCTCTTGTCAGGGACACGCTTAAACGTAATAACGAAAATAGAACGAGCAACTTTTTGTTAAATTACCCGGCCGTGATACAAATAGTCGTAAAGCGAAGAGGAGAATTTCGTCCCTCATGTAATCGCGTTGCGCAAAGTGGGTTTAAACTTATTATTGTGAACTCCGGCTTCACTCAGTTACGAAACATTGTCTAACTAACTAAGAATCTTTAGCCCGCGGTCTACTCATTATTGTACAAGCGCGTTTTACACCGATGTACACCGATCCCGGAATATTTCGCGCGCACTTTCTCGGGCGAGATTTGTCTTGAATAAATTCGAAAACTCTATCATCCCTAATGCTTTTAATGAAACAAGGTATAAATTAAACTGCATCGGCGCAAGTCTGCAGATTTAATTGCGGCACATGCATACCCGTCTTGTACACGTGGTAGATTAATACGAATAGTCTTGAGTCAATCGGGAGCCCCACACGAAACAATGTGTGCGGACAATCCAGCTTGTGCTTGTGTTTAACTGCAGGTAGTTTTATTTGTTTGATCGATCTCCGATCCTCACCGTGTCAAATTGCGTGCATCAAGCGTGGTGGGCGATTTGTCAGGTTGATAAATATTGACCGTGTCGATAGAAATATCGTGCCGGGCGAATTACAGCAACGTGACAATGCGGTAACGAGCGCAATGACTTCACGCGACGTTTCATCGGAGTCTCCGATCTGCGGCCGTTTTAATAATGAATTTCCGAGCGCGAAAAATCGAACGAGCCGATCCAGTTAATCAGGGCTGTTGGCGGATTCGTCGCGCGAATAAGCGCGGTGTTTTCCGTGAATTATCGAGGGGTGCTGTTTTCATTACGCCGGGTCATCGTGCGCCGACGGGGGCACCATGGTAATCGACTTTCTAATTATAAACGCGGAGCTCGGCCAGCTCGGCGCTCGGACGGAGCGCGTGAACTCTCGACCGAGGTCACTTTTTCCCGATAAGACGTTAATAGTTAATTAGCGGGGAATAAGGACGGAGTCGTTAGCCCGCTTCATCATCCAGCGCCGGGTAGCGGCTGCAAGAGTCGTGGCGGACGAATTAATGATTGCATTTGGCCGTTTTATCTCCGCGCCGTTGTCGGGAATATGATATCTGTGTGTACGTATAGTTCGCGCATATCCGATGCATATATCCTATATATCCGTATAACGACTACCGAGATAATTTAAAAATACTAAAATATAGAGACTGTAGAATCAAGCGAAAAAATTTTCTATTCTCTTCCACAAGAGAGACGATTCACTACATAAAAACTCATGGCATTTCTAAGCGCGAATCGGCGGATCTATTATGTATTGCGTCACGTGCTGCTGAGTTTATTCTGTCAATCATTCTTATTTTGTGCTTACCTATTTACACATTTTTCAAATCGTCAATTGAAAACCAAAGGACAACAACTCGAGAGATAGCGGGGATGCCGAAGATATTAAATAAATAAAAAATCGTTGCATCCCATTTAAAGAAGCTCGGTTTTATCCAGTAAATTCGAAATTACATATTGCATAACCCGAAACACTTCTGCAAAAATTCATTTGTTTATTCACGAGAGCGCTTCAGATGCTACACTCTCATAGTTAACTTTAAATCTTCCTGTTATTTTCCAGCATCGCATAAAAGTACGTAATATCAAAATTGAAAAATCTCTACCCCTGAAAATTCCACACACGGTCCAGTTCAACGACGGTTATTTATATTTCTTAAGAACTCACGCTTGCATTGTTAAACAGTGCATTACTCGATGTACAAGTATTTCGGACAAGTGCTTACGGATATCTAATAATATCTCCGATTCCCCGCGCCGAGCCGAGCAACTTTCTACATAAATGCCAACATGATAATGCAACGGGGAGCAAAGCCGTGCATATTTACACGGACGCTAAGTCGATATGCACCTGTCGCATTCGCGAGCTCGATGGCGTACCTTTGTGTATCCAGATTCCGCATCCCGGTGAGAATCCTTGCTTACCTGCATATATGTACATATATAGCCGCGCTCTGTAGGATTCTCGTGAGTTCAGCCCTTTCATAATTATATAAAAGCGTCACTCCCCGCATAGAGAGAAGCGGTGCTTCAACTAAGCTCTTGCCATAAAGCGACTGAATTTACAGATATCCCGCAACATACGTGCGTGCAAGTACAACGTGCGTAATGCAATTGATATCTGTGAGTTATGATCAAGCTTGTATGTCACGTAGCCGTCTCTGCAGAACATAACTGTGCCAAGAAAAAAGAACGCGCCAGACGGCAGCTTTGTTTGAACATACTTTGATCTGCAAATTTTTGCCGTCATTGGTAAAGCACGCGGCAGGGAGGTGCATCGGAAATTGAATGAATTAAGAATTACTATACCGAAGGCAATGTGACCGCCTCTCTCTTTTATTCAGGGTAAACGCTGCTGGTCCCATCCCCGGCGCGCGATTGTTACGAAGATCGTTAAAAAAAGATCCTTCCTCTGAGAAGAAGGCTTTGCAGTTCTCTTTATCGGATATCTCGTTCAACGTTCTGCTGAATTTTTTCCTTTCAAAGTGTGAGCTTAACTCTGACGGCATCGTAACGACTACAAAGAGCACGTTTTTGACCAAAAGTGAAATTTCTTGAATAAAAACGGCCTTTGGCACTAGTCAAACGTCGAACAACGGCAGGGAAAAAGGAAAAAGGACATCGAACTGACTGTGCAAAATCAATATGAGAAAAGTAACGCGCGAAATATATGCGCTCATTACTTAATTATTTAAATACAGAATTTAGAAGCGTAGTAAGAGCGCATTAGCAGCAGTCATATCGCAATATAAAGTGTAATAAATTCTTCTTGTATCTAACTCTAAATACAAGAGAATAAAGTACTTTCAGCTTGACGCGATCATATTATATTTCCTGATACGGCCAATACATATACGCATATATTAGTTTACGATTGCCAATGATATTAGTAACAGAATGTTCGCGAGTCAGTACGATTGCTAAAACATAAAAACGGACTTTAAAGGAATAAAAACTGTCCGTCTGCCGCGATCAATATATGTTGCGATAACTGCGCGATGCAGTCGAGCTACAGTAATAATTGTGTTGGAAAAATATTTAATATGTAAAACATCCATTATTATAGTTATAATTACATATTATAATCATGAATAATATATTTAAAATGATTTACATGAGTAATTAAATATCTATAATAACCGACGCGTACGCACATAAAGCGCATTCGTGCTATTAGCTATCAGTTTGTTTCCACAAGATTTTGACGGAAATTGCTGGCTGCATCGATCCGCTGTGTAATTCATATACATACATATATATCGTGTTATGTTTTTGCCAATATCTAACTCATCTCTCTCCACGTGGTATCCGTTTCCCGGCGCTCGTCGATAAACCTCGGCCGCTCAGTATTCGGAAAGTTCGCTCGCGAGCTTCGAGTCGAATATTTACGGGCCTGGTGTGCCGGTGTGCCACGAAATTGCATAAACTTTTCAAATAAGACCGAATCTTATAAATCCGCGGCCGGGTACCGCCGTTGTCCGCGGAACTTCCGCCGGTTATTAACTTCAAGTCGCACGAAACCGTCGGGGCGCTTCGTCGACGTTGGAAGCAGCGTCCGGGCTAGGTTCTCGCTTTGTCACCGATTAGATTCCCCATATACGTGATTATGGTATATCGTTATGATGCCACCATCGTCGTATGCAAAGGGTCTTTTTGCTTTGGCGGTCGCGCGCGTTTCTGCTGCGCGCAACCAGACTTATCCGACAGCGAAACTATGCAACTATGCAAGCGCCCGGGAAACGCTTGTATCCTCTCCAGCTACGGAGCTTAAAACGCATTTTCCAGTGCTAAACTCGTTACATGTGAGCTACAGCTTAAGTGTATACCCGGCGCAACGATTATTATGATCGGAGGCTCCAAAGGTGTGCGTACGGGTATTTGAAAACCGCAAATGTGACCATTAACCGGGAACATCGCGTCCCGCTTGATAATCACGTCGACATTCGCGATAAAACTTGAGTGATTACATGTACATTTGTATTGTGTAATTCTCGGACAATTGTAGCCTTCGTAATTATTCAGAAGTTCGCTTATGATAATTAACGAGCGTACGTGAATTTCACGGGCAAAGTTAGACGAATTTGTTCATTATAACTACATACTTTAGAGAAAATTTAATTAATTTAATTAATTAAATTTTTCTAACGTTCAAAAGTTAATTTATGCGGACAGCAAAGTTTTCCTCGTCCTTTCATTTTTAATGTTCCGATGTGGAGATCGACGTTTTGGTTCACGTCGGATAGTCTGAAAAAAGATCCGTTCCCTTTCAGCCTTACGACACGTATCTTATTCGCGGGCACAACCGGAATCTCATCCCGATTACTTGATTCCGTTTCCTTTCTGTGTGCCCCACGAGAACCAAACTAGTCCTCGATAAAAAGACAAAGTTTAAAGGGGTCCTTTGACGTTAGCACGTGACAGGACAACAATTTCAGGAAACTCGGGACACGTTGACGGTGCTCTCGTATCCTTCCTTTCTTCCTCCTTTTCGTTCTAGTTCTATTAACTGTCGTGGAACGGTATTGATAAATGCCAACGTTACTTTCATTGCTCGCCTCGTGCCGTGATTGTCTCTCGGGCATTGCTTTGCCACACGATTGCGAATGCGTTCTTTGTCAATGTAGATCCGATTACACGAGATCCAATTCGATAAATTCCTTATGTTACTTATGTTACAAACTTACGTTCGTTCTAGACCCGTGCAATGCTCACGACTCCACCGAGTGCCACTTGGACCGAGGGTGGTGCTGGAATGATAAAGACTTGACGTTAGGAATTATAAAATAATTCTTATTATTAGCGTAATTATTGGTAATTAAGTAAACGTGATCGGTATCTGCCATTTGCCGGCTGCAATCAGCGTAAACACACGCGGAGCCAATATACCACGAGAGAATGAAAATTATTTTCGGCCCGAGACATTAAGCACGCAAAGCGTGCAGTAAAAATAAATCTACGCGCTGTAGTATGTGACTTTCGTGTAAATAGCTACATTCGGATAAACATCACGCATTCGACAGGCGGTAATGAAACGTGTAAATTATTTGGCGCGCAGTCGGCTGTAGCGAAATTAGCTATTTTTCGTTGCAATACGTGTCGACAAAAACCTAGACGAACAAAGAACCTGTTTTTCTCATTTCGGTAGGAACCCACCGAATGGCGAAAACAATTGTCGACGCCGCGTACGGCGCGGCAAACAACATTACAACGAAAAAGGTTTCCCTGTAAGTAAACGGCGTGAAATCGATCGCCGTCGCGTAAGCCGTTTTTTTTTCGCCGCGAGAGTTTCGATTTAACAATGCGCATGTGGATAGCCGAAAAAAAGTGCAATAATCGTTATCCATGAGTTTTAAAAGAGAGTTGTAAAAAAAATGTTAAAAGTGGCGCATGGCAGTCGTTACATTCGATATACCAACAGATTGGGGATAACTATGATTCGATATGCGTGCACGTGTATTGCACGCGTGTGCCTGTGTACGTGCATGCGTGTATTTATAGAAAAGTTCGAAATACTTGCGGAAAAATTTAATCGTGCTGATTGAACTCTATATTTGTTACATCAATATATTTACACCTCTCGTACAAATAGAATTTTCAAGAGCCACGCGGATATACGCTTTGTTTATCTCCCATCATTTGCCGGATATTGAAAATACAGAAAATAGTATCAATTTTGTAAAATTTTCCTGATATATATTCCACAGGATAAAGAAAATCCTTTCAGCTATGTTTACAACATTTGCAAGCCGATAATACAATTTTTGTTTCCAAATTGCAGTTGAATGTTTAAGTTGATTATCGATGCGTGTAAGTTTTTTTTACATGTAGTATCTGCTGAAACTCGGAAAGTCAATAACTCATCACGTTTATATCCACCGCGACGATAAACATCGGCGAACTAATCCACTTAGTCCGGTTTATCGATTTTATTGTCGCGAGTAAATAATTATTTATTACGCTCGCACATTTCTCTTATATTTAGCGTAGACGCAATTTTGTGCCTGTTGATCAAAAGTTTAAAGTGTGATGAGTCCCAATCCCATATATTCAATTCAATTAATTGCAGTTATTGAATAAACACAATTTTGTAATTCCATTAACGGAAAATTTGCAATTTGTTTTCCGGTGTTTTTACTCACGCGCGACTTATTGCGCACTTGAGTGCGTATAAATTACCGGTTAAATCATTAAATTGCTCGACTTTGCGACATCGTGTCGTGGCACACAACACAAATACGAAATTCCGTTTCTTCAAGACGACATTTTGAAGAATATATTGTATCGAGGGTAAGGAGCGAAGCCTTGCATGACTTTCTTTGTACGTTCGATGAACCAAGTCAGGTTTCGAAATCAAAGGATAGCTTCTCGCACAGGGTGCATCGTGCGTTCCGCGAGTCCGTCTAATCGGATTCCACCGCGTTGGCGGAGGAACAATACGGCCGCGCTTTCCTCGTTCTCCGCGTATTCCTCTCCCGCTTTCGCTCTCTCCTCTCAATTTCAGATTCAACGAGACGCGCGATTCGCTCGTTCCTTGGCTTCTCGCGCGGCAGCCGATATAAACGCGAATTCAATTATTACTAAGGTAGTGAGAGAATCGCTCCGGTAAGGCGCGCTCCCGTACACGGAAAAGCAAAAAAATACTGCGGAGAGAAAATGAGGAAAACGGGGAAAACGAGAGGAGGAGCCGAGGGCGATGGGTGATGTGGGTTGAAGATGCAGGCTAAACGGGTGGCCGGAGAACAAGCGGAAAGGATCAGCGGAACAAAACGTTGCGTCAACGAATCCGTATGCTTTGCGTATATACCCGGAAAATTGCCAGAAATATCGTTTTGCAAGAATTAATTTATGCGCGATCGGGTATCCGAACATTAACTGATTAGGCATATAATTGCGATTAATTGCGTGTTTAGAATATCAGCGAATACCGAAATATGTTGCTAATAAACAATTGTTGCTAATAAATGTAAACATCTATTATAGCGCCATGCATTGCTCTACAAAATTGATATCTTGTTATCGCAATATCATAGTGCGATTAAAATAGATATCGCCGTGTACCGTTAAATGAAAATTGATTGGGATTCGGGCACCCCTGTCGCCCTCCCTGTCACCGATTACGCAATTTTGCGCACCGCGAAATAACGTGCACGCGATTGATCTCTTATCGTTCGTGGTTTTTTTCATAACGGCATGTGTCAAGCTTCCCATGTCACGCGCCGGCAAATATTTGTCGAATTCATTGCGAAAACACGTTTTTCAATGGCGCACTCCATATGAAACCCGGGCAACGACGAAATTTATACGTCGCGTAACCATCGTCGTGATATTGCTATATATTCGCTACGCGCTCGTGCTACTGTCGGATACAGGTGCGAGCTATATGCCGTCGACGGTCATGCAATGATTAAATTAGAAGTAAATAGGGAGGCACATTGATCGTGGCAAATCTGCCCGCACCACTGTTCTGTCCGTCGTACATAATTAAATTCATTGGATCACTTAATTATCAGATCGCAATTCGTTCGCCTGTACCGAGACGGCGATCCCACATAATGCATTTTTCCCAGTTTTTGCAAGAATTAATTATACACGATAAGAATGTAACGATGTGAAAATGTAACTGCAATTAATAGAAATCGATCGTTATAGACAATGCGGGCAACCTCGAGACGAAAATCCGATACGGACTGCCAATCTATTATCGAAAATTATTTCGGTCGCAATTTAAATTACAGTGACCTCGCGATGTCATTACGGAGAATGCCATTAGAAAAACCGCGTTGTACGTGACGCCCATTTATATAACAAGCAGCTCTGATATCTACGAGCTGTCACCGAATTCGGTGACTATCTCTTGTTTTCCATCGCCTTTTCCACTCGTAATTTACATCGGGGAGGGAGATACGTAATGTTCTTATTTATAGGATGGACGAGATAGCTATCTTTTATCACGTGCAACGCGCTCGAAAGTACCGGTAGAAATGAGAACGTACTGAGCGAGGGATAATTATTTGTTACAACGCTGACACGCCTTTCCCTCCGTCATGTACAATCCGTTTATATTAATGTAACATTTTGTCATGGTGGGTGCAGGTATTTAGTTGGAGATCGCACCAGATATTTTTTCTTTAGATGACACGTTGCGTGTAATGCGGTCGTAGATGCAATCTACTTCGGATATCATGTTAACAAAGCGGGCAGTTTGTGAAATTTAAAATTTAAATAAACGGATGACGCGGATTTAATTTATGCATGTTTAAAAGTTATGAATCATTCAAAAGTATTGCTGCTACATCCCATTCGTCGATGTAAATGACGTTACGAAACGTTAATTCCCTATTCCTGAAAAAGTTTTATCGCGCGAAAAAATAATATGCCGCGAAAAACTGAAATTTCCCGCAACACACGAGAACAACGAGAAAGGGGAAACTTTTAATTTTTATCGTAAGGTAACGTTACTTTCGTTATAAAAATAGTCAGCACACGATAGAAATTACGTAGAGATTACGCGGAAAGCATCGAAAAAATACTTCGTGCATCATTTTACAAGTACGGACGAATATTATATTTAATATATTATATACGAGAGAGAGAAAAAGAGACAGAAATTTACATGTACCGTATATTCCATATAATATATAATATGATTTTGTAACATTTCCGCGCACTGGGCCAAATTACTGAGCGTTAGAGCACTTATGACGATGTAATCGCCGTGCACGCAACTCGGCATGATGCAAGAAAAACATGTTCGGTGAACTGAATTCCGCAAAGCAAACACTATCTTAACCCAAGCGAAACGCGGGAGTGCAGCACGGGCGATATGAATATTTTGTCATTGCACGTATAAAACGAACTTTGCGGTAATAAAATAAAAGGAAAAAACCGCAGGATAGAGTTACGAGACGAACGTGTTATCATCACCGATAACGAGATTCCGTGCCGCAGACAGGTCCTAATCCGCAACGGCGCGACATGATGGATGCGTTTACGCGAGATCCCGCAACCAGCCCGGCTTGCGAGGGTATTCTCCCTTATCCGTTCTCCTTAACGGGAGCTTTTCGTTTTTTTCTTTTTTAATTTTCGAGTCGGAAACGCTTCTGTCTCCTCTCGGGAGAGCCTCTTAAATTCCGATCCTCCTGGCTCTACTTTTCCTACTTCTCCTCTTCTCCTCCCAATCGCGTCGTTCCGAGCGGTCTTAACGCCTCGGTTATTCAGCAGAATTGATTCTGGGCAAGAGCTGGAGCGAAAAAGTCAGTGTTTATTCAGGGGGCCACGGGGAGCCGCACGATGGGCGAAATTGAAACCGAACTATTTTCAATCGAAGCGCCTGCCCCCTTGCCACACTCCCGGGGCCCTCTTTCTGCATATCGCAAATCGAATTCGATCTGCACCCGATAGCCTCTCGTGATCCGTACGCTTGACCCGGCGTCTTATCACGGGTCACCTCGAGCACGCCCTCCGCTGATTTATTTCGGCGACAAATCGCGAACGAACCCTCCGTCATGCGTGTATAATATTGTTAAGGGAGTTTGCATGCCTAGGTATATATTCTTTACTAAGTTCACGACAATCCTTGTGTCTGATCTCGAAGAGACAAGATTCTCAAAGAGAAGATAATTTCGTTTATCCTTTACTCTCTTTTGACGCTCGAATTTTGGGATGAAAAGCGAACTAAAAATGGACGGGCTGCTCATGTTCGGAGTGTTTCTTATCCATATACAGCGGATAAACGTCAGCAGGTAAAAGCTTCGTTTCATAAGGCGAATTTGCGCGCCGTGTTGACGATTAAATGAAATCTGGGAGCAAAGCGGCCTGTAACCGGTGAGGGGGCGGAGAGGAGAAGGAACGGGTTAAGGGGGAGACGTTAAGCTCACCGTCGGTGTCGTAAGTTTTAACTAGCTGCGCGCTGAGCAAAAGCGATGAAAGCTGAGGTATTAACGCGAATAACAAGACTAGCCGTAGAGGCACATGGGAACGTAATTAGCCCCTAATTAACCCAGCGGATAAAGTGAGCTCCATCGCTGGGGGGCATCGTCGTGATAACGCATGTTTCTCGGTAGAAAACAATTCAGAGCTATGCCTGCTCCGGAAGCGAATTGTTCTTGGACAGTTTGATGACTCTACCGGTCCTATTACACGATGTAATAAATAACATGTTAGACGATACATCGAACAATGGATTCTTGATGGTAGATTTCACATTACGAAACATTTTGCAAAGTAATAAACATGTAAGTGTTTCCTTCAAGGAAGGATAAGTAGCTTTAAAGCTACGTTATTTAATAAGAGACTACACACACGGAATACGCGGACAGTTGAAAGCATCGGGTTCCTGCCTTCCTAATTTACACGAACAGCAACGAGAAGATCTTATAAAAACAAGTATGCAACAAGATAAGATAAGGAACTTTACGACTTTTGAAGACATAGTTGAAGGTTCATGCCTATACATTCTTTTTCCAGAACGGCATAAAATTTCCACATCAAGTATCAGGTAATACCTTCTATACGTTTTATAGGACGGCAATTCCGCAGGTTTCGCGTTTACGATGAGCATTAAGTTCGTCAAACCAAACGAAATTTACATCGGGAGATAGGATATGATCTCCTGCAATATGACACTAGCGTAATGCGATTTCCGCATTGATGTTGCTCGCAAGAATGTATATATTACCAATTACCACGCATCAAATTTTGCGATCGTGACATATTTCTCGATTGCAAAGCAGCTTCTCTTTAAGAGAGAAATCTACTTGGCGGTCCCAATAAATCTTTCAGTCGCGCAATATATTATATGAGGCGTAGTGAAACTCGTCGGAAAAAAGTTTACGAAAAATTTGCGCGGCGGAAGGGACAAGCAAATGTGACGACGCGCCGCACGAAAAACACAGAAACGTTAATCTTGTTTCGTACACTCATAATTTTTCACGCGCATTACCTCAAGTAACGCTTACTTTCGCGAGGACGGGGGAGGCACTTGAGCCGCGGTTAATTAAACGTCGCCAGCAGTGCCGCGGAATAAATCACGCTGTTCGCGGCTTGGTCCCGCGCGCATTCGGTGGCGTCGTCGCTGGATGTGACACATATTTTCTTCGTCTCCACGATATTGAAACGCCAGTGTCCGCCGAGTCCTTCACGTTAGAGGAAAAGCTCGACGCTATTTACGAACGCATAGACAATTATCCAATCCTTAAACGCACGATTATACCACTGCTGTAATATTAAAGCTCTAAATCTGTTTAGAGAGGAGGCAGGAATAATTGCATTTTATTGAAACAGGACCTTAATTTAATCGTTGATTTTCCGCATTCGCGTTGCCTCCCTCAAACTTTTCATTAAAAAAGGATCGCGGTCGTGTTAGGTGAGTCGTTGTTTTTCCTTCTCTGCGTGCTGCGGGCAAAAATGCTAATTCAAATGCGCTCGTCACGGTGCATTATCGCGCTGAAAAAGTGGGAACGGGCGTGGACCACGGCGCCACGGGAGTCGCCAAGAGGCGCCGAGAGGTCGTGGGGAGACGGCCGGTCAGGTCACGGTTGCGAGTGATACCACATCATAGCCGTAATGCCGGTTAATACGCGTCGAACGCGTCATGTATTCAGGACGCGGAGTATCACGCGCGCGCGCGTGAGTGCGAGCGTGCAACGCGAGTGGATGCATGTAGCCGGTATAGAGGGGTCGAGATTCTCGCACGAGAGGAAAGGATAGTTCACTCTCCCCGTGGATGCGCGTGTACGTGTAGAGTGTGTACCTTGGTATATGTCGGCGTATGTATTCAGTCAGAATGTCGACGGTGGTGGTTGGGCGGGGCGCGAGTCACTCACAGCTGTCCTCCACATATGAACACGCATGCGAGGCATTAATCATATCGAGAACACCCACCTTCTCGGGTTATCCCCTCGAATCTCCCTTTACCTCACTTCCCTCGCTCTCTCTCTCGCTCTCTCAATTTGTCTCACTCTCGCACGTCTGCTCTCGTCGGTTACGTCTGCACCTCCTGGTGCAAGCTCGGTCAGCCTCCGCACAACGTGCAGATCATGCACATGGCGCATACACGGCGATATCCGCCATCGAGTGGAAGCGCCACGGTAAGAGTGGCGAGACCGGGGGATGTATTATAGGAACGAGGAGGGTGGCGAGAGAGCGCCTACGACGTGCGCTTGAAGTCGAGTTTAATGACGATGTCCATCACAGTTTGCGGTCGCACGAGCACCTACCACCGGTTCGGCAGACCGACACGCGTCTCGCTTTTGCAGCCTTTCCGTAGATTGGGGTCGCCATCGTGTCGACCGAACTTCCTCGTCGGAGGACCTCTCGAACGTCGGCGCTGCATCGATTAATATGCGCACGGAATTCATCGAGGGGTGCGACCAAGAATAAACCCCTTCTTCGCGTCACCTCGCGGAAGTGGAGACCCTCGAGAGGTCCAACTACGACGGAACCTCTCGTCCCAAGGATATCTACATATACATGACGGATTGGAGCAGCCGTCCAAGTTCTTCGATGTGACCAACCGTATCAATGATAAATTTTACATGCTTGAGAGAGAACAATGCTCTGCTCGGCGCATAATGTAAATTGACACTTTCCTCTTCTTCAAAATCACTACTGAAAAATCTGTTACAATGGGATAGCTGGATTTCAGATAAAGTGCTTTTCTATTTTACGTTATCGCGAGGAACGGCGAGGATAACACCTATCGGTTTTCCTGAAAGTGTTAGACAAGCGACGGGAGAGTGCGGAAATTCGGTGCAAGATTTCCCCGACATCGTTTTTAACCGACGGAATGAGAGTAAAGCGAGAAAGTAAACTTCCCCGTGGCTTCCGCCTTACGTGAAAGACTCCCGTGTCGGAAACAGGACGTTTACGATCGCTTCTCGCGTACGTCCATTCCTCAAACGGCGATGTCGAGGGAGAGGAAGGAGGTGAGAGGATTGGAGACACGCGTGCAGTTTACTCTCTCGCATAGACATCGCGGGAACATGCAACACACCGTGTACCGTACGACCTTATCGATCCTGGGAAACGCGTGTTCGTTCGTACGGACGACGTCCAATACCGGAGAATCGAACGTCACCCCCGAAGAAATCACGCTCCGGGAATGAACAGTTATTGTTTGTGGCGCTAAACACCTTTCGCCAATCACGAACGGTACATGTACGAAGAACAGAGCCCAGCTTGAAACGACGAAAAGCATTGCGCATACCTTGGGAACTTCAAGTTCTCTGGCAGGAATACGAATGTCCTGATCTGGATGGTAGTGACATTGATTGGCGATGACGATCGCGACAATCAAATCCGTTGAATCTCAAGCGCATTTGAAGCGTCGAACGGATCTTCACTCACGAGAGAGAATTCAAGTGTCTCTCGACGCAAGATTCGCGGTGCACCATTCGTCAATTCACTAGATCGATCAATTGAGCCTTGAATCGACTGTCAGTGGCGGGCTTGTACCTTGATGCGGTAAAAACGACGGCAAGTCGAGCGGGGACCGGGAAGAAGCGTATTATACTTTCGACGAATGAGGCCAGGGACGGTTTTCGTCCTCGTTCGCGAGCGGAACGCGTGGATGTCGTGCGATCGTTTCGTCTTCGCTCTCTGGCTGTTTTACTTACTTTCGCTGGCGTGTAACAGCCAGCGTGCGTGAGTCAACCGGTTACACGAGCCTTCACGGCGAGCGTTTACGAGGCCTCAGTCTCATTTAACGTGTACCAACGTACGTAAACTCGATAACGCACACTGGTGACCGCCTTTTTCGCGCACACCGGGCGACCGCCAAGAGCGGAAAGGCGCAATGAATGCGAGAGGCAGCAGCGAGGACGTCGCCTTACTCGACACGCGTAAGATATTTTTAACGTTTACTGCCACGTCTCGAAGTACGTTTCTGGTCTTAACTCGGAGAACGGATACCGACTTTTCTATTGGAGTATCAAAAACGATTCATGAGTCATTCATTCATCGCAGATATCGAGATATCGATTCATGGATATCGATGTACTGTGCAGATATAATTATCAGACTCTACGTTTATTATTATTGAAAATTGCCAGAAGATCCCGCAGGAGTTGTACTGCTCTCGGGTAATCAAGCGTGAAGGCAGCCAGATAATCAGCCACATAATAAGAAAAACATATTTGTGAACGCCTATTGTTATCAGATCTTTCTTTGACAGTAATCATCATCTCACCGAGAAGATGTTGGAATATCTGCGTCAGCAATCAAAGTGCATAACCAAGGTTGCGTTCGGACAATCTCAGCCAGCTTTGCCTGAAGTAGTAGTAGTAGTGCTCTACGTGACGTTTAACCTCATGATGTGCAGTGAGTTCTATTGTCAGTTTCCTTGCACATGGCTGTTTTAGATATTGCGACGCAGCATCCGAAACCGACGATGCTGTAGACGAAATCACCTACACGTGTATCTGTACAATACTTATGTATGTTACCTCAGAAATACTATTAAAGTCATATTTATCATATTGTATTAGGGGTGTGATTTAGTTTTGAGGGTTTTTTTTTGCTCAAAAACGCATGTATTTAAATATGATAATGAATGAATACCTTAATCAAAATATTTTCCTTCGTTTTCTATAACTTTTTCCCATCTTTCTGGCAAGAGATGGATTCCACCACGATAAAATCACTCTTCTTTTCAGTTGATCCATTCGTCGACGAATTTTCGCACTTCTTCCAAATTATGAAAGTGTGTATCCTCTAAAGCGTGTTGCATCGACCGGAACAAATAATAATCGCATGGAGCAATGTCCGGAGAATACGCGGGGTGCGGTAAGACTTCCCATTCAAGCTCTAATAGTGTTTGTTTCACTGATAACGCAACGTGAGGTCGAGCGTTGTCATGAAGAAGAATCACTTTCCGTCGTTTACTCGCAATTGGTGGTCGTTTTTGGTCCAATGCTTGCTTCAACTTGTACAATTGGTGTCGATAACGATCAGCCGTGACAGTCTCATGCGGATTTAACAGCCTATACCTTCTTCATCCCACCAAATACAGAGCATTACTTTTGAACCGTGAATATTGCGTCTCGGAGTGGATGTTGATGGTTCGCCTGGATCCACCCATGATTTTCTGCGTTTCGGATTATCAAAATAGATCCACTTTTCATCCCCAGTAACAATCCGAGACAAAAGACTTTTCTTTTTTTGCCTGGCGATCAACGAAATGCAAATGTTCAACCGGTTCGCAATGGCACTTTCCGATAATTGATGTGGAACCCATTTCCTTTCTTTCTGAATTTTTGCCATTTCATGTAAATATTTGGTAACTGTTGTACGATTAACATTTAATGCTCTGGCAAGTTCTGAAGTGGAATGTGTTGGATTTTCGTCCAATAATGCTTGCAAATCTGCATTTTCAAGCTTTCTTGGTTGTCCCGAGCGTTCTTTGTCCTTCACACGTCTTAATTGATGGGGCAGAATCACCATAAGTTTCCACAAGAATTCTATAACCGTCAGCCGCAGTTTTCTTTTGATTAAAAAACAAAAGCAACGCATGTCGAAAATGCTAAAGAGCTTTAGGAAGTTGCATTTTTACGATGATATAAACACGACTGTTATTGCATCTATTGCTATAATGCTACTAAATGTGATGGATAATGTCAACACTGTAAGAAACAACAGTTATCGGAAACAGCTATTGGAAGAAACTGACACTACAGCCATCTGTTGCAAAACCCTCAAAACTAAATCACACTCCTAATACATACTCGTCAGTGTCTTACCGTTTAAAAATTATCGTGCAAAAATAATCAGAGCAGCATACTGATGTCGCGATTCCTGATTACCTCGAGTACACAGTGCAACACACACATCGATCCGCCGCGGTGACTACGCACAGCGATATTTCCCAATGATTTGCGATACCGATAAACGTCGTTAACAGTGCTTGGCCACCGATCACTACCGAGATCGCAGCAGAGAAATGTCTCCGTAAGCTTGCTCGTAGTTTTCCTTGAGTATCGTACGTACGATACCAAGAATAAGTAGAGTCGAAGAATGCGCCTTGCATGTGCGAAAACGGGAAAGCAGTCTTCTTTGTATCTCGGTGACCCGGGTTGAAACGAAGGGGTCGTTGATCTGACCATTCCGTTGTTCTCTCCTCTCTCTTTCTCTGTCTCTCATCGCTGCTGCATGTGCAGCGGAGTAACGCGGCTTCGATTACTTCGCCACAGATATCGGGGCTTGCAGATGCCTTTATTATGCCACACGGGTTCTCGCGAAATTACGGTGGCCGGCCGCGACCCCCTCGTCCGCGCATCCCGAACCTCCTTTGAGAGCCAGACCCGCTGTGGCCGGTTGCCGATGGGCGTAAGAGGTATCGCACGATCGCCTGAATACGAATCGCGTGATTTGTCCCGCGTTATCCGTGCCGTTGGTCGTTCCCGGATACCGACCGGTTCTCCACGTTCATTTCCGCGGAGCTGCGGTCGGCGTCGACCGTCTAACAACGCACGACGTTGGAACAATATTAGCATGATTTGCTTGTTCTGTAGGAGAATCGATCGATCGATCATCGGGAAACAAGATGAACTTTCGCAAGTGGAGCTTCTGCGTCACGCTACCGCTTCGATTCAGTGTAAAATTGTGATCATCTAGTAAAATTGCCCAGATGCATCCTTACAATCTTATTTTTTAATATACGGTTCCGTTACTACACGGTGCAAATATTAAAGCTGGTACATGCTGTAATTTGCGAAAGACAGTGGGAAACGACGTAGCGGCGGAAGCACTCAGTGACAAAGTCAGGTTTCCCCGTTAATAAATGAAGAGCCGATACTGAAATGAGTCTCCTGTCCCAGAAACTCGATAGAAGCTTTGGCGTTTTTTTCATCGCGCTGGAACTTTCGTACAATGCGGAGTATCGAGGGCTCTCGGCTGTGTAAATTTCATGGAAATTATCTTCTTCCCCGGGGCATTCCTGAGACTCCAGTGACTAGATTCCTGCCTTCTCCTCGCTTGAGAAAAATGGAAGGAAATTAGAGGTAACAGAGCTCTCGGCCAAACCTCTCGCAAGCATCTAATTGATTATTAATCTAACGCCAACCTGCGTAATAACGCGCGGTATATATTCTGTCAGGTGGCTCTTAATGCATAATTGAAAAATATGAAGGAGAGAAATGGCCGGGAAAGAAACTGTGCGAGCGTGATATTTCCCGACGGAGATTGGCGCTATTTACAGACCGGCTGGCAGACTCGCTAACGCAAAGCACAGGGGCATGTGGTACGAGACATGTACCGACTTTTCACACGTAGACGCGTGAATATACGCGCGCTCGTTACTTAAATAAACGCTCGTGGAGATACACGCGTCGTCTCAGACTCCGCGGCGTCTTCTCGTCGAGTAACACCGCCGCGAATAGTCTCGATCCAGATGTTGCCGGCTGTCAATTCAACTAAACTGTTGTTACGTGTCTGCGGTGTCGTAATGAACGTGTTTCAATTTACGTTAAAAGACAGCGAGAAGCAGACGCCGGGGACAAACGTGATGGCTGAATAAAAACTCACGTGTCATCAACTTTGCAAAAGATTGTTCGGCGATTCGTATTCATAGGATACTTTACATGCTACACATTCGTGAGGAATTTAACTTTAAAAGTTGTCGAGAAGCATGTTGACGTTCGCGCAAATAGACTCTTTTGCAGCTTGCACTTGTACGACTTCGTAATCGCTTCCAGCGCCGTTCAGATCGAATCGCGAAGCTGGCAAAAGACTATATCGCTCACGGGACGTTCTCCCAGAGCAGAAAGAAGGAGTAAATGGCTATTTTACAAGCGATGTAATTTGCCCCTTTTGATGAACGTGGCAAGCGCGCCCGCGGTCAAGCCTCCTGCTCAAAAGAATGGCGAAAACCACGGGGCTTGGCGTGTCATTACTTTGTGCCGTTGAAAATAAGATCGTCAGACGGGAAAAGGAAGATGGCGAGAAAGAGAAGAGAAGCAGCCCGCGACTTCATGGCTTTTAGTTTTGAGCATCAGGGGTTTTCTCGTTTCGCTTTAGAAATGCGATCTAAAAGGGGGCGGGACAAAATTGAGATTATCGCGTCGCGTACTGAAAGCAAATTCAACCGCTCGAGAAATGAACATCTCCAACGAAGAGACGGCGCTGCGCGCTCTTTCTACCCTTTTCCTCCTCTCCGTTGACGTCGACTGAATTAAAATGGATGCGTGGCGTGCATGAAGAAAAAATGAGCGTCGGATGAGGAAAAAGCGCGCGAATATGTACAACGCGCGGTCTTCATTACGAGCCAACTGTTGTTCTTTAATGCGGATTTTGACGTTAACATTACTATCTCTTCCTTTTTATCCCTTTTTGTTTTTACATGTCGGATTACAGACATATCTTTTTGAGCGATTATGCGGGTGTGGCTCCTGTATAATACAGAGAGTCCATTAAGTGCGCGATTCTCCGCATCACAATTCAATTTTGCACGAATTTGGATTCGCATTATGTACGCGATTGGCTGGCTACATTTAGTTGTTCACCTGTGTATGTGCTGTGTGCATGCACGTCCACAGTGTGTCGGTGATATATTTACAATTTCGAAACGAGGAGCCTCTCATCCCGCTTGTCGAAGAGTTTCAACGAATCTTGCGATTATCTCGCGCGCCTTTGATCTGGCAAGTGGTCCTGGGCTCCGACGAGAGTTGTGTGATTACCAACGTGCCTTTGCCTGCGGAAAGGAGCGCAGTTACAGGCTTAGAGAATTCACATGTACGCCCGGATGTGGTGGTATTCGCATCTCCGGCAAATTCCAACTTTGCGTGGACTGCAGAATGTCGGGCACCGGCTGCGCGTTCTGTTCGCCACCGCTTGCTCGCTCTCGTCGACGGCTGTGAGTCGTGTACGAGCCATTAGACGTGCCGAACGACTACGATGGCGACGAAATAGAACCAGGAAGGAAGACAGAAGAACCGAGGGGTCCCAGATGACGCATTTCCGGTACAGTGGAATGAATCATGGTTTCGCGCGATACCAGACACGGACGAGAATGCGGAATTGAGTGAATCAGACACATTGGCTCGTAAGGAATTGTCGCCGTATTCATTTATGGGTCTGTCCGAGAACAGGTTTGAGCAGACGTTCATTAATACCTTTAAAGCGATGAAGGAGAACGGATCTGCTTTCGTTCAACGAACGTTCGCATGGTAATAGTCAAACGAGGTGTTGCTAATGACGATGGTCGAAAATATTTCAAGGGATTTGGTTTCTGCGACAATCAACTTATTCGGGCACGATGTCTTGAGCAGGACAAAACTCGAAACAAATTCCGGAAATTCGTCCGTCACATTTTGCGATATTATATATGCGGCGAGTAGCTTGGAATGTTTCCACGGTGATACACGCTTTAACGAAGCGAATTACGTGGATATAACATTACAAAACGACAGCTAATGGCGCGTCGCCACGTTACAGAAACATATAACTAAAATTTCACAGTCAAAACGATAGGAATACCTCGCATAGCAACAAATTATCGCGATTACCGCTTAAAATGTATTAATTACTCGCGAGTTCTATCGCTCACAAGTGCGCGCACAGTGGGTGGCAAAATCCAATTTTCAATCAATGCCTTCCTACGATAATCACATTTAAATCGATGGCCCCCGCTTTGCAGCGTTTAGTTTCCTATTCACATGCATGTGCAACGTGTACCTAACGTTGTTTCGATACTGACTAGAGGTACAAATGAAGAAAGTAAAGAAGATACTAAACGCGAGCGACGCGATTCTGACAGTCGGCAGTTCTGAACTTTTACTACTGATTCACGAGTCGCGCGACAGTACGGTGTGCAACGGGGTAATTATTCGTGAAAATATCTCCTCCCGAGCACGTAAAAAAAAAAGGAAAAAGGCGACGCTTCGCGCGGCAGAACGATATTTCTGCGACAGACGTTCCAACTGCCGACTCATTAGGCCGTTTATTACGAGCGTGCCGACTGCGTACTTATCTAAACTAGATGCATCCTTCTGCAATTTCCAAGATTAGCAATTGCCGGTCCATTTCATGAAAGCGCTCGGGCTCTGCGAATCTATATATATAGGCGAGCGCGCACGAACGTGTATAATGAAACGTTAAACTAAGAGAAAAAAAGAAGTAAAAAATAAAACAGGAACGCCCACGCCGCGAGCGAAATGCAGATATTACATAATAAACATGCAGCTGTATGTAGAAAACAATAAAGGCGGAAAATAGCACGTAAATGGATGATTTAATATCGGGGTCGTTTCTGACCATGGGAAAAAAAATTGATTGTCCGGCGGATTATTCATCGGTTAACACGGAAAATAGCTATGTCGTGCGAATTACAGCTTTTACACGGCGCGCGGATTGAGTGATCGCGTCAATCGTCATCGATCGGATAAAAGCAATCGCCAGTATGCTTTACGGAAGTGTTCGCGCTTTACGCTTTGCTGCGGCCGTATGCGAGGGCGTGCGTGCGCGTGTACAATGAAAACGTTAACACAGAAGGGAAGAAAACGCTCACGCTCGTGAGCGGGATGCAAATGTTACGTAATAAACATGCAGCCGCGCGTGGAAATGCAACAAAAGCAGGAAACAGCGGACAAATGGGATGATTCAATATTAGACAGCGGCGCGTTTCGTTTATGAAAAAATAAAGGATCTGGTTGCCCGTGAAAGATTAACCTGATTGCTGAAACGGCCATTTCCCGCTGACACTCTTTACACGCCATATCAAGCCAAATTCGTATGTTTCCTGCGTATCGAGTCAATCATCGTCGATCGGATAATAAAACTCTCGCAATTACCGTGCAGAAGCTGTGCATTGCAGTCGCGCTACATTAGCAGCGCGCATCGATGACGTACCATCATTCGGATGCGAGTTCGAGAGCGTTGGGCATTTTAATGTTACGGTCAGCCGGCGCTATAAACAAGGCCATCATCCCCTGAAATGAACGCGCGATGCGAGCCGCTCGGAATTACTGCCAAGCGTGATTAATTAGCGGACGCAGCCGTAATTCCCGCATCGTTCTTTCGCGGTTCTAAAGTGCGCCGTGTATTCGCGCTGTACGTACACACCGTTGCAATCGTTTCATTTTGAAATACAGCTTGCCGGTGGCGAGTGATATAAATCAATAGCCCGACGAAATTACATCGAGTTCGCGGCAATCTAGATTCGATGTTTCTATTGAAACACACGCGCGTAAATTCCTTCTCGTGCGCCGGCTCGCGACCATATCCGCGCGACTGCATTTTTATTCCCCACATAAAACCCCGTAGAAAATATGTCGGACTCGAGTAGTGGGTTTTAAGGATCGTGAAATCTGACCGTGACAGCAACGCGAAGGGTGCTCGACTTTCGCTTAATTTTCCAAACGCGTCGTGGTACCGATTGCGATCGGACGCCCGCTGTGAAAGGGTGCCATTATTCATACCACTGGCGCTTTTCGTGCCACGACGTTAGTTTCGTGTTTAGTTAGTTTCGAAGCAAATTTCGTGACACGATGTACGCGCGCGAGAGAACGCCGTGAGTGAGTATTGGCTTCATCAGGACTGCCGGCGCAAAAATTCATTAGCTTTGTACGACCCCGCGTGCGCTTGCTACTCCGGGGTTTCCGAACTTCGCGGACTTTCCTCTCCCTGCCCACTGACGTTACCCCCATGTATTTACCGTCGCGATACACAGGGTTACGCTTGTCGTAGCACGCGCGGCGGATTGCCCTTTCTCCGTCGGCCACGCCGGTGTGAGACCATTCGCAATTAGCGCAACTTCAAATACAGTCATTTCCCGATATTTGTTCCGTGCTCCAGTTTACTTGTTCAGTCTGTTTGAGAAGAAACGGAAGTGAGAGACGCGCTCGTATCGATATCGTGGAACATCGGCTATTCGGACGCCGATTATTCGGACATTGTTGCTCGGATTGATCGATCGTATATACGGACGTACGACAGATTGAAATGCTCGGCATAAAATGCAAAATTTTTCGAAAAAAGAGAAATATGCAAAAGCTGTCTCTAATTAGTGTTCATGTGTACTACATTAGCCATATTACGCAATGATTTTCATCTGTTGAAGTTGCGCCATGATTCCCCTCCCTGATTCGTCTCCCCAGGATCGCGCGGATGAAATATCGGAGTGTTAAAGAGCCGGATGAAAAGGGAGTAAAAGTTTAATTGCGCAAATTATCATGACAATTTGGAGGCATTTCGCGGTCTCGGTGTGGAATGCTCTCGGCGCTCTTGCGCGCCCAGCGCATAATATCACACGTACGTACGTGCCCTACGCGGCAAGGCGCATTTAGAGTCGCATTACACAGACACAGGTCGACGGTGGCGGAGGCGGCGACGATGGTGGTGATGGTGGTGGTGGTGGTGGTGGTGGTGTGGTGGAGTGACGCGGCGTAATTGCCACGGCAATTACTGCCGACACATTTCACATGCGCGATGTAACAGCAACGTGCTGTTTCGCTGCCGCCGCGGTTCAAATTTTCGGCGTAGCCCGCCCGGCGCGCTTCAACCGCGCCGAGCTGCGAATGAGAGCGGACGACTGCGGACGCGCGAAAAACCACCCCCGAATACGACATCGCGTTCAGATGCATTAGCGCATCAGTTGCATCTGCGTATGTTTGACCCCTTTCGACACCGCGTTCCCGCGTGAACAATCCAGAAATTAATCCAAATAGTCATGACAAAGTCATGATGCACTCCGCTCTGACATGGTATCTTTTACAGACGAATTTCCGTCTATACGAGAAAACTCTCGGAGAACAGCAGTAGACAAAAATCAGCATTTCCCAGCATATTATGTGGTAAATTGTATTCCTTGAATTTGATAAGGTAGTACCATCAGAACTCTGCGTAGCAATATCAGGCGATAAACGAATAAACACGCTATCTCGTCCAACGTGCTATTGATGACGTTTAGCTGCACCGCGAGATTCTCAAGTTGTAATAATACCTAGTATCGCGATAATTGTGATAATAATTATCAAGTCATGCTAAAATATCCGTCTGAGGGACGTACGGAAATCTACGCGATCCGCGGTGTCTAAAAGGGGCGGGTGGCACGCCGAGAGGCCCGGCCCGGAAATTACACGGTGTATCTTTTTCTGATTATAATTAATGGACTGCGAGTATCGCTTAGTCGGTTTATATTAAGCCACGCCGCTATGCCTTCCGGACGGCGGATATTTAGCCGCCTACCCACAGCACACAACCGCGTGGAAATCATTATTGTCGAGGTCTAGTAGCGCACACGAGCGAGAGGCTCAATCTATTTAACGGCGGCCGAAATTTCGGCGCTATCTTGCCGTGTGTAGTCAAACGCACTCCGCGCCGAGCGCCCGCGGAAACTAACTTAGCCCCGCCGTCATTTCCGGCCGCTGGGCATAACTGGTAATGCGAGGCATGAGCTTGTTGGGCTGTAATAACGTCAACTAATTGAGATGGATCAGTGTGGGATTCTCGAGCTTGTTAGCCGGCTGAAAAACATCGCCGCATGTTCACGCGTTTATTCCAGCATGTATTATACGCGTATTAGCTGTCATTGTGCGTGCGTGTGCGTGATACGTGAAAGGGGAATGTTGTGTGTGTATGTGCATATGCTAAGCAAAGAATTACAATTGATAATGTATCACATGAGTCCACAGTGGGTATCGCGTGTAAGGCTTCAAATAAAACCATAAAGTCCGCGAGCTTACGTGTCTCATCTTTCTCGTGGTGTATAATATTTGATATTATTTTACGGACCTCTTCATTAGAATGTTCCGATTTCCATGGATACCAGCCTGCAGATTCTTCGGTGCTTCCTGATGAACGCGTATTTCCGAATTAATGGCGTATCCGCGTTAATTTACGAATTTCCGGCACAAAGCTGTACATTTGGTATTGTTGGATATGTATTTCGCGCAGTAACGTGCAATGATAATGCGAGATGTTTTCCAGCGAATTAACACCAATGATTGATTTAACGATCATTCGGAATACTCGATGCGAATCCTGTACACGCGATGAAAAATTAAAGAGTTTCGGAGTATAATCGGAGCATATCTCACAACAGTTTCCTCTCGTATCATGGGAAAAAAGAAACGGATGTTCCATCGATTTCTTTATTAATCCCGATCACGGCGCGCTCTTCAATTTCATTCTCCGTTCTTAAACTCGTTCATTCTCGTTTTTCTCGTTCTCGTACGCTGCTCCCTTTTTCGGCGCTGTTTGCTTTCCGAACACGCGCCCACATTCTCCCTCGCCGAGCCGTCATTACTTAGAACCAGTTATCAGCTCCGAGCTCTGCGGTATCTGCTTGAAAATCTTTATAAATGGCGCAAAATCGATTGCCTACTTTTGCCATCCGTTCGAAATTCGCACATTAAAGATTTAGAGAACAAAGTAAAAGAGGAAAAGCATTAATCGTTGCGCTGTTATCAAATCCGTTGTGAATTATTCTTAATTCACAACGAAATATGGGAGAGCGCTATTTATTAATTTGATGTACGTATATATGTGTTTTCATATTTATATATAATCTGATATATTACTCTTTGTGGCATGTAAAATTGGTAGATTTGCGTTTAAATAATCTGCATTGGATTCCGTCACATATTATGGAGCGCTTTAAAGCGGATTCTGGATGAATCATTATACATGCAACGTTACTTAACGTAATTTAATATTATGCCATCTCGAACAGAATGTAACATGGTATAGATATAATGTAAAGTACATTTCGTTATGCACTATGCACTATAAATCATTTATATAAGTAATGGCATACAAGAGAGCGACTCTGATCAATACCGAAATGTTGTCCGGGAATACGACGAGAGCATAACAGTAATTTTTTATTAATTTTGATTGACAATGCTGACACGTTGGGTGGCTGCGTCGCAATTTATCATAATTCCGCTGAAAAATCTAGCATGGTTCTTGTTCTGCTTCCGTTAACTGTGTGTCACGTTGCGGGACATATAATATTTCAGAATAGAGAGAATTAACAATCTCATCAAGTAATATTTCATTAATGAATTAGTGCTACATTTATTTCGGTATTCAATTCATAGATCTCTCCATGAATGTTTTCAACCTAATAAAATACACCGATTGTGTAAAATACGATCTAGAAAGAAGAAGAATAAGTATAAGTTTTATCACGTTTTAATAAAGGTGTGCGTTAAATATTTTACATGAAATAAATTCGATGATTTTCAAAATAACCATGTTTATTTCGGAAAGCGTCGGAAGATAAATTGGAAACCGCAAAATTCGCGGGCGAATGCACCCCCTAAGTTCGTCGATCATAAACGTGATCGAGCATAATGAAGCACGGTGTAATGCAATTCGACAGGTATGGTCGATCGTGTTGCCTCCGATTAAACACGGCGCTCTGTCCACCTTTGATCAAACATCGTTAGCTGGGTGTTCCGGCAAGTGTACGCGGACGCCGCTATAGTAAGGAACACACAACAACAGGCGGATCTTATAGTGCAACGACATAATCTCACGACAGATCGGGACTCGTGACTGGGTATATACATTCGCGATACCCGGCTTGGAACAACGCCGCAATCTTTGGTAATCACCCTCAACCTACTTCGTACGTCCCTTGTTCTTTCCGCCATAATAACGTCCACTTAGAAAAATTACCGGCGCGCATATTCGTCCGCGACGGATATAGTAGAGAGAACTCTAGCGCTTTCGTTACGGCTTTCTCTCGTTCGCGGACACGGATAATCGTGCCACCCCGACGCCGCCAATTCCGAGCTCTCCGCACGCGGAACATCCGAGAGTTCTTATTCTGCTATCTCTCAGAATAGATCTCGTTCCCTTGGCGTACCAGCGCAAATACCGGTATTGCGAACGTAGCGTTTGAGGCGCCGTCGTCTGTAAATTAGGTGGATCGACAGCGACAAACGCGTTACAGCGAATCTTGATCATGCTAATGGCAAACTAAACGCGGTTCACCACGTGTGCCCACGGATCAGTCGGAAAATCTGATTGACGTGCGTGCGTAGCACCTGCTTTACGGTGACGTATGACCCTCGATGCAGCTCGACGATAAGCAAGTGAAATGCTGCGTGCGTTAATGTACACACGACGCATGTAACGCCACTTCGATGACACTCTCAGCGGTTTGCATTATCGAGTCGCGTCACGTTTTTATTTATGTCTCTATTCTAACATATTTAATTATATTGTCTAATTTTATTATCGACATTACATTAGAAACAAGAGCATTTAATGCAGCAGTGAACAGGCTGCCGCAATGTTCAGGCAGCATTCAAGCTATCGTCGTACAAATGAAACATTTAATTAATTCCGCTGGTATCATGAGCTTAAGCACTACGAGCGAAAATAATGAGGGAGTATTTCGCATAAACCGCGCGAAAGAAAGCGTTATCTGCGAAGCAACGGTAACGGTACCAAAGAACATGCATTTATCCTGGATGCAGCTGCGTGCCGCTATTGTGAATACACGGTATAGGAGTATGCAAATGGAAACGCGACGGCGTAATCGGATCTAATAAATAATAGATGACGTTATGTTGCATTTGCAGTCTTGAAGAAATTCGCGCTTTTGCGGATACGGTCGTGGCGGCGGAAATACGTCTTTTTTCACTTACGTTTATTCGAGCTTCCGCGAGACGCAATGCGTCAAGAAGAATTTCACTTCACCACCTAGAGACAAATGGCGAACGTGGGGCATCGTGAGAATTCGCCGCATATTTAACTGTCGAGACTACGTCTAATGAGAGTGCATCGGCGAATTCATTACGTGGCGGAAATCGAAGAAGCACATTGTGTTCGGTTCCCTCGCGCGGTGTATTAATCTCGACAGTAATGCCGACGAATTCTCAGTAATTGAAGTGGAGAGAGTCAACTCGCACGCGCGGTCTGCACACGCATCTATCCCTTCGCAACCCTCGTAGGTTTTGTGCTCGCGCGCCACCCTCGTCCAGTAACTTGCACCACCATTCGCGCGTCGCGCGAGCCCCGCGTTATAATAAAAACCAGGGAGCATACCGACGCGGAGTGCGCCGCATCTTGGGGGTGCTCTTGTGTGCACTTCCACGTATGAGGATCGTATAACTCCGTCGGGGTGGACGGGCGATGGCGGCGACCAGCTGCGGCGCATTCACGAGATCACGCGTTACCCCCGTGTGTGTACATACGCCACGTACCAGCAGCGGCAGCAGCGTCCCCCGGCGTTCCTTAATACTCTTTCCGTGTCCCTTGGAATCACCACCCCCGACCAACCCCGCGCGTCCCCCGCACCAGCCATTCTCCACTCCATCCCCTTGAATGTGTTCCTATGGTCGTACGCTTTCCGACCCGTGGAGATCGCGCGTCGAGCGAGCACAATGGGGCCCTACCTCCCCGAGCAACCCTTCGCCCTCGTCGCGCGGTTCGCCTCGAGGAATCCACGGCGCCGTCGACGGAGCGTACACAGGCATACGTGCCGACACGCCGACGACACGTCTTGTCGGTACATCCGCCGATTAACGAACGGACGAGCGATCTTGGTCCAACGACGTTCGACGATGGTCGCTCGGTGCTTGCTGAGCTTTGCGCGAGGGATCAAAAAGGAAAGATTGGATACTCTTTAAATTCGCTCGCTTTATCCCAAGACGCCTGTTACACCATGCGTTGCAGCGTCGGAACGTTGTATGTCTACAAAAAAATGTATTTCTCGTAAATAGCGGGAAAAGCTTTAAAGTTCGAGTGAGAGATAAAGCGCGCGACGAGCAATTTTCGTTTAACATAGAAGTTGTCTGATGTAGAAACACGATCTTTTACCGTTTACGAATGTCGAATGTACGTGGAAATTGATCTTTGATGTTGAGAGGAAAAAGAGGGAGTGTACTCGAAATTGTCAGTCGATTTGGATTCCTGAAAATTGAGATCAGTGATGTCAGACACATTTTGGAGCATCCCCCTCGTACACACGTGCCAGCCACCGCAAACACGTCTCGAGGGAGCCGAAGATACACGACGTGCTTGACATAGATTGAATCGACAATGGTTCTGTAGACGCTTGTCTTTTTAGATGCACAGTGACGCGGTATTATGGTAGTACAAGAGGTGCAAAGCATCACAAACGTGCAATCTGAAATAAACTCGCACGTCTGACGTAGTCAGAAACAGTATATATAACGTATTCGAAGATAAAACGAAAGAACTTAACGTTTCGTGCTTCACGCTAATATTTTCGATCCTAGAAAATTCGTAGTGCAGGTAATTAAGAGGGAACGCTTGAAGAACGTTTAAGAAGCCTACTCAAAGCATCTGAATTTCCCTCGCGCTCCTTGTGTGTTGCATGATTCCATTATCATCGTCAAATTGTTATTAACATTTTACAGATTGCAAGTGAAAAATAAAAGTGTTGTTGCAATTGGCAGGCAGACAATGGAGGCTGCACTGCGGGGGATTTAACAATTGAATACGCGTTTAGGAGTTACATGCATTTACAGTGGAGAAGTTCGCTGGCGCGGAGGCAGGCAGACAGGCAGATGCGCTTTAGAAATCTCTTCTTCAAGAGCTGAATCAAAAACATGTAGTGCGACTGTGTGCGTGTGTGCGCTTTGTCTGGTTGATGCGAAAATAAGGGACGATAAATCGCTGCTCTTTCGGACGTGAAAGGAAAGCGTGAGAGGTGCTCGTCGTGCTCGTGCTGACGGAAACGCCAGGCGAGGCGTCGAGCGACGATTAATTCAGCTTCGTTGACTCAGAAAAGTGGTGCCGCCCATTCGCGCTCGCGCACACCAAGAAACTGGCAAAGATCGCGATCAATTGGGCACTTGGCGTCACTTATTATCGGCATGGAGATACAGCGAAGGTAGAGACGCCGCTGCCACTATTATACAGCTCCGTAATAATACTTTGAATGCGCTCCGCCGGCTCTAGTCATATTTTACGGGAACATTTCCCGATCATTTCTCACGTGCTCGCTCGATAAATTATCGTCTCATTGAATCGTAGTTGCATTTATCAGTTTTTCAGGGCACACGGACGTACGCGATATCGAAAGATACTTAAACGATAGTTCGAGTTGGCGGACCGGGAGCGCAATATCGATTTTGCACGTCAACTCCGCGAAATACGCAACGTACGGGAAAAAATATCACGATGTCTTGACGGAGTTAACGAAAACGCGACGGGGATTACTGGGGAGATACGATGCGTTATTTATCCGACTTTTTCGTACAAACTGGATCACAATTAATTGAGTAATTAATGGGCCTCCGGGGACCGCCCGGGGAACGCTGTACATCCGCGGGGTCGTTTTAATTTAAATCGATTAATTCCTCTGGCCGAATCCGGCATTATTTCCAGCTGGCTTTTTCTATTAATGGCTCATTTGGCGCGTTTAAACCATGCCAAGCGATGTTTTACCGGCGTTGTGACACAGCTCGACGCGAGTCGAGCATTACACGTACGCGTGTTTGTGTCGGTGTACCAACTGCAGCTGCCTGGTCGCGATCGAAGCCGGATGCAACTGCAGCCTCACGAGTTTCGGGATTTTCCGCAACTGCATCCACCCAATCGTGCCGTCTCGTTGTGCATGCATTCTGCAAAATCAGCGCAAAAGCGATCGACGCGATCGATATATATATATATATATATATAGAAACAATCGACAATTTCTACACTGATTTTAGATGATTTTTCTTTTCAACGGATAACTTCTTCGGAAAAGAATAATCTAATTATGCGACCGGTCAAAAGTCGACACCTTTCACGCATTCTGTTCAAGTAGCATTTTCTGTCCAATTACCAGCCACGTACGGCGTCAGCTAACTGAAAAATCCGATCGCCGATGTGACAGCCGTTGTAAATTACTCTCCGGATATGGAACCGAGATACACGTGCGCGCCTTGTGCCGCGTAACGTGTCAATCATCTCACGATCCTCTCGGCTTCCTACTTCTGCCGTGTATTCCCGAGGGTGAGTATCGAGTATCGCGTTCGACCCTTTCTCCGACACGTTTTGCTTTTTTCGTCACCAGTAATATAGCGTTCGCCAGGCAAGTAGGTGGGTAAGTAGGGTAAGTGGGCGGGTGGTTCGCTAGGTGGATCGTCATTCTGCTTGCCACGCTGGCAAATACCGCTCGCACGAGCAAAACCACACACGGCAAACCGGTCTTATCTGGCCAATAATGTTTCGCGTATATCGCACCACGGTTTTCCTTCTGCGGGCCGCGAAACTTTTGCGATTGCGACGCGTGAGTTGTATCCTATGCGATTTTACCCAGTCACGAAGATGCGTACATGTATTCTCTCCATGTGGCGTGGCGAACACGTAGCCGTACGTGTCCGCGTGATATCGTCGCCGAGCATCCAGGATTGCACGCCATACATTGCGCTCGCCTGCACTTCCTATTGTTGGCGGCGCGGCGGCCCGTTCGAGTATCGAACCGCGATAGAGCGGCCCCTTTTCCGGTTCGGTGCCACCGCGGATATTAAGGTCAGCGCGAACGATCGCAAGGGGGTCGATATGGACCGATTTTCCGTATAATTTCATGTGATAATATGGCGGGTGTTCGATGATCCGTGTGCAAGTGCGAGTGGATTGTCGTGCGGTTTCAGAACGATCGCGCGCACCTGCGTTCTGCTTCATTCTCCTTCGAACCCTTCATTAACGAGTGTACTGTGTCATTACGAAGCCAATTTTCTGTCTACAGTGAAGGAACGTAATATCGATGGCTTTCGGCTCATCATTAAAAAGTTTGCTTCTCCTTTCGGACGAGCTAAGTCTCGCGTAACAATTTTGCGTTACAATTTGCGGCAGGATCGCTGAGGTTTCATCAATGATTTTCGAAACGCGCCCTCCGCTCGCACTCAAATCAAAACCGAGGGGGAGGGAGGGAAGCAGGGAGGGTCTTTGACTAGTAAAGCGCTTTGCGTTTTTCGAATGACTTCATCACTGACTGTGGCGCAACAATTTAACGGATTGCCCCGACTCCGGAGCGGGGCTAAATTTCAAAATTAATCAAATGACATGCAGAAACATGTTCAGCGATTCGTTTGAAATTTAATTTCGTATTTGGATACGCGAGCCCCGCGTTACAAACACAACTACAGGATTATCTGGAAAACACAACGTAACGGAGATCAAATATTATTTTCATGTTCAAATTGCAATTTCAATTTAATGAAATTACCGGCGCGGATACGCGAACGGGGCGAAGTGATTGATGAGAATGGATAGATAACACACGGGGCTAACGTACGTTCTCGTCGACAACGTTAAAAATACATCTGTGTCGTTCCTCGTAATTCCTGCAACCTAATTTCTCGGTTATATCCGAGATAACGGAATAACGGCGTGGAAGGAGTAGGGACAGGAAGAAAATCTGCGATACGTGGAGTATATCCCGAGCAGCCGAGGAGCGCGCTAAGAGTAGAGTTACGACGCTCCCCGAGTCTGCCCTCTCGAGCGTGGCGGAAAGATCTCGTCGAAGTGGCGGCTGTGACAAGTGGCGCGACGAAACCCAGCCCGTAGTGTCGATACAATATGGTTACGTTTCCGTCGTATGCCCGCGCCGCGACCGTACATCCCCTTAAATCCACCTTTACGGTGTGTCGGGGGACGGGCGCGCGAGATCCGTCAAGATGACGGACGTCCTTTAAATTCGTCGAGAGAGTCGCGGAGACGGGCCCGACGACTCCCAGAGGATACCGAATGTGCCTCCGCAAAATGAAATTCTGGCCGGCGCGCGCGCGCGCGTTCGTCCCTTCGACCGTAAATCGACCGGGATGTAGACGACGAGGGCGAGCGGGTCGTCATGGATGCCGAGCGGAGCGGTGCTGAGAGGAATTGGCCTCGAAAAAGACTCGATTTGGAAGTCTCTGTTCTCCGCGAGAAGATAAAGTGCTTCTGCGCGGCGCATTTACTCGATATTCTTCGCATCTCCACACAATTCCGGTATTATCGATGAGGTAGCCGGATGAGTTACGGAATCATTATGGCAATACATAATCATTACGACGGATAAATTTCATGAAAATTAGATGCGGACATGTATCAGCGCGGGAAAGCGGGAGTGCGTCAGCGCGTGCTAAACATGAGATATTAAATACATAATAACGAATTGAGAATTACTTTGCCGCGGTAATCCGTGTGTCATTTCGAGTAATCTCGATTCCCGTGATTACTCGACCGTGAGCCGATAGCGCTATTTCAAATTAATTGCGTTTGCTGTGCGTATTATACTTGCTATGCATATTATTGAATCGTAATTGGCACAATCGCCCGTTATTGCTACAGGATACATTTAATCGTGCCGACTGATCTACGGTACTCTTTTATTTTCCTGCGATCCAAAAATAATGGGGGACAAATGAGATGGCGCGCGTGATCTCGGTTTGAGCTTGATTGACGATCCTACGCGTATGGAAACGCTTTTCCAGTAATGACCGCGCGCGCATCATCGCGCGGATAAATCACTATTGCAGCGCATGATGACGTTCGCAATTGTGCTGGGAATATTTCTTCAATGTTTCGGGATCATACGTTATCCTCCACATGCGGTATTTTAAGTGAAAACTCACGTCGCCAACAGCGTGCCGGCGCGGCGCTACCAACGTAGTTGTGCTGCGACAAACTCAGTTTACGGTATTAAGTACCCTCGGGGAAATCTTTCTTTTTCGAGCCACGTGCTTAACGAACGCCATGATGGGATTACCGCATCAGGGTGGCGCGCGGCAAGAATTTGCGGCCCGTCCGACCATGCTGCGTCAAGTGGCAATTGAATTTGGGCGTCGCGACGCCGGGAGGGGTCAGTTTAACGCGCTACTTACCTACGTGTCGAACCGGGATAGTTTCTCCTGAGCTACGTGGACGGCGCGATCGTGTCTCTCAGCGGTCGGCATCCTGAAATCAAGAAAATCGATCGTTTATAGACGATAAAAGTTGTCGGTGACGTGATCCACGCATGATCTTCGCCGCAAACGTTGCACGCAATCGACACAGGGAGGCTTTCATACAACGTTTAACTTGCCCTCGAAAGCCTGACCAGCTCAATGTTGCAAAGTTAGATTCATCATGCAGGATCACAGGTATAGAGGGGACCAGTTTCACGTTCTCTCAATGCCACCACGTACGCAGTATACCGCCCCTCGTTCTCATTGATTATTCCCTCTCGTTAACGCGTGGAAGTGGTTTAACGGCCAGTTTAACAGCCATTGGTGCGAACCCCACTAAGGATCGCACCTTGTACATTACAACCGGCGTCTCGTTCGGTTCCGTAGTTGAATCTCATCGTACGAAAATTGGAAAAGTTCAAAGCGCTTCGGTCGCTGCTACCGGCACGATGTTAAAGGGAAACGAAAACCGGGGTTAGGAGGAAGTACGTAAAAGGGTGGTTGCCAAAGTCGAGGGTGCAGAGAGAAAGAGAGAAAGAGGTGGATAGTCGGAGTGGAAAAAACGCGGATGAGAAGAGCCGCGGGAAATATTGTTTGCGCGGCACAGAGAACGACGGACGCGCATTCGATTTTACGGAAGCGGCAACTCGCGCGGAACGAATCCATTGTGCGAGGAGGGTTAAATCGGTGCGTACCCGTTGCGGTATACGATTTAATATGCGTCATGCTCGCGCCGCTCAATTTTAATCAGTACGTCCACCGTAATCCCCAAAGTGAACCGCCGTGCGACCTGGGTTCCGTATTAAAGCCAGCCGGATGTTATTCATTCCGTAACTAAGACGCGCCCTCGGCGATTCACTTTTAGCGCTCGTAAATGTTCCATAAACCACCGCGCTACGGTAAAGAAGCGTATTTGTTTTTCCATGTAGAAATTACGCGTGGTACCCGTCGCGTTACTTGCGCGCAGTTCACCACCCTGAGCTATGTACGTTACGACCGTCGAAAATCCGTTAATCCAATAATGACGACGATCCGACGATGTTCCCTGCCCAATGTGCGCGAATCATTCTGCATAAATAATCGCGACACTCGCTCGAATAAGCGTTTGCCTGAATTGAGCACGAGATTCCTTCATAATTCACGTCTCCGTCGTGTATCAGGACGAAGTTCGCTCAGACTTGAATCGTGACCATGCACTATTCCCGGCACGGTTGGAGAACTCGTACTAGAACGGTATGAACGGAATGGAGGAATCGGGATTTCGATCTTTTGGTGAACGCGTCGTCCACGTTAAGACCTCGCTCGTTCAACACTGTCACTTGTGAGGAATCGCAGCCAATTACCGGTGACTGATTGTTTGCGGACGTTCGGCTTCGCGAGGCACGGTTTCTGTGGTTTTCCCGCGAGATTCAAGAGATGATCCTATTGGAAACCTTACGCTCTTCTTCTCGTCGACAATTTCTACGCGGGCTTCGCGACGCGGTGACAGCCAACTTAGCCGAGATCTGTCGGCGTCTCATTACGCGAGGGGGCGATTAATGTCGTCGACGATGTCGTTGTTGCCATGTTGGTCCCATACTAATTAATCGATCCCGCGGTTAGTCACAAAGTCGCGCGAAATCGATAAGAGCAAGTTCGCCAGAAACATGAATAGTTGCGTCGAGCTCTCTTCTCGAAGTTCGATGAAAAATTCATAAAAATTCGGATTTACGAAGGGCAGCGGAACCGCCACGCGTGCTTAGTGCGTGACAGTAGGAACGCGTGATGAAAGTGGAGGAAAAAGGGAAAAAAGCGGGCATAGCATAGCAAAACGCAAAATTCTTCTCGTGACGGCGACGCGGCATGAGGCAGGGAGCAATGGAATTTTTATAACGACACGTTTTGGGCCCGGAATTATTTTAGGGACGTTTTCCCGCGGGAATCCGAGCGGATAGGCGGGCGAGTGAGCGATTCCGCAGGCTATGCGACGGAAATGAATTCGCACTCCGATACAATACGTACCACTGGCATTTTTTTTTCGCACCGTAGCTTGTTAATATGGAAAGCATGTTGTGAGAATTTGCGCATGTGGAGTAAACGAAAGTGCGTTACCTTTGCTTATTTATCCATGAAACATTCGAGACTCGAGTATGTATCGTGTGTGTGTGTGTGTGTATGTGTGTGTGTGTATTAGTCACATAATGAAACATATATCAGTGCAATGAATCTGATAATGCAATAACAGATAATATTGGTTAAGACGCATGTCAATATATGTAACGTCCACACCTGAAGCAATTCATGACTTTATAATCGACGCGTTCGGGTCCATAAATTCACAATATCCGCGTGCGCACGCGTTTATCTGAAATAATGTAGTTACATGAATAATGCATCTCCGACATCCGATATGTATTCTCCCCAGCGTATCCCGTACAAAACATTAAGATAATGCGATGAGTAATTTTTTATGATACGATGAAAGGAAAAAAGAAAAGAGTTCATAGTAATCGAATCAGGCCATTCTCGATTGTACGTCTGTCACGAGTACCACTTCTGTCGGTTTTTTTCTTAACACCATTGCGCGATATATTGTCCTGCACGTGCGTGTTATACACGCTGCTACACGCCGCGAGGATTTCCAGATTATCCTGTCTTTCCCGAGTCCTTTGTTGCCTGGAAGCCACGGGATTTCCCGACCTGCGTCATGGCAGGTACCCCTCAGAGGCTGTGGTCCCTGCAATATCTCTCGGGTCCACCTTAACCCCCTTTCGACCCTCGATAATTCTGAAATAACGCTGTTGCGAGCGTTCCAAAATTCGTAGACACGTTCGACGCTCCCCTCTGAAAGGAAGGGATCGATACGGGAAACGCGGACGAAGTACGGAGGCGTCCATTGGAAATATGACAGATCGATCACAATGTTGGCTCGCCAGTCGGACGTACATTTCGTTTCGGGAGCATTGGGTCGTGCGAGATCTCCGAGTCGAGGAACAAATCCGTTCCGGTGAAATGAGAAAGTGGATAAGAATCCGGAATTGGATTAAATAGCCGGATGCTTAATGGTAGTTCGCGGGGATGGAATTCGCGGCGAGCGAGCCCCAGCGCGATATCCGGACGATTCTTCCAGCACATTTGTCCTACATCGTGATGATATACGCGCATACTCCGAGCCCACATCTAGTTATCACAGCCATTAAAATATAATACATTAGGATCGCAATGTGTACACGTGTACCACTTGATCTGATGTGATCGGACTCGGATGAGCATCTGAACTGCTTTCCCCGTCATTTGATACGCCTTATCATCGTTAGGGCAGCAATTAAAGGACAAAGGATCAAGAGAACAAAAGAGAGAGAGAGATCTGTACAGTCCAACGTCTCAGTCGCGGGTTAACCGAGAAGCGCGTTTCGTCATTGTTTCACGGCGAATACGAACCCTCATTGTTCCCGCGCGAGTCCCGGCGGCTCTCCACACGCGCTTTCAAACAACGGGGTCGAAGGTAATCCCTGGATCCCGTGGAAACTGAAGGAACCCGAAGGATGTGGGCTGGTTCTGTGACCGGAGTATTCCTCGCGCACCTCCGCGTACCCTTTCCGTCACCCCGCCGTCCCTCATTTGTAGCAGCCCCAGTACCGTTGGAGAGGGCTCCCGAGCACACCCGAGATACGAAATAGCGCTGGCGGCGGCGAGCGTGGTACTGAATTATTGAATCACTATGGCCCGGCCCGTATCACCGCGTGCGACGCAGTAACAAGATTGTACATCCGCCATTACGCTCCCTGGCCGGATAAATAGCGATAGAGCCAGTCGTCCGGTGGAATCGCCGCGCGAGTGAACGGTTCCGGATATCAGATCGAGAAATCGGGGTCCGGTTTCCCGAGCGAACGCCCCTGAAGATGATTTATGGAAGCGCCCGAGGCAGCGCCCGGAACACGTCGGAGACTTCGTCGTCGAAGACGATTTTGGTGAATGTCTAAATGAAGCGTTGGATAATTAGTTCTTGTTGCCACAATGACTTTGCACCATGTCAAAATGCGAGGTGCCCCCGCATTCAAGAAAATGATTAACGTGCAACGAGAGTTGAGCGTGGAGATTGAAATTGATGTCTAAAGATTACATCCCTTGTTTTCTCGAGAATAAAGATGATCGTGAAGGATCGTTCCATGTATACAAGCGCTATTGACACTACTTGCATTTAAATGGAAGTTACAAAAAATATCGTATAGTATTCACGTTGCTAAATTTGAAGAAACGTTTTTCGCTGTCTGTAGATATTTGCATTCCATAAAATATCGTTTTTTCATTTAAACTCGATAAGGAATCAGTCGAATAAAGCATTGTTTTTACGTGTAATCATGATTTATGTAAAATGTTTTATCCTTTTCTTTAATTCTACAAATTCAAGCATAACGGTTCGTCGATCAATAATTCGTACTTGCTAAATAATGCTCTAGATGGGGAGAGTTTCTAATTTCTAGTTAAGCGTGTTTCTAGTCCCCTCTTGGAGTGATCAATATTATTAACACGGAAATGACATTGTTATTAACAGCGATTTGCAAGTACCGATTGAATTTCGATGTGCCGTGCCAGAGGCGGTAATCGACGCATCTCAATGAAAATGTAATTATCAGATTGTCGATGCAACCAGATTGGTGTAGCGTTACGCGTTAGAGGAATTAGAGTTTGCGGTGATGGAACGCTAACCAGTATGCTAAATGTTGCTTTACGTTGCGGGTGAGAGGCACATTTTCGTTGAAAAGAGAAAAGATGACAAACAGGATTTAGGACGAAAGCTGAAAATTACCGATACAGTTGCAGCGTAATACAACATGGAAATATGTAACAATCAGCGCATTTGCAGTTGCACATTAAATCGTTACTTATTGCTCTTCCTCCTGTGAATCCGAGATTCGATATTGATTCCACGTCAATTCCGAGCGCGATGTTTTCGAACGTAAACAATTTTGTGGCTTAATTTCCCATAGCTCACTGCGCCAGCAATAATTTGATGGAATTGGGACATTGAAGATTATTATTTGCATACAGTACCGCTTGCGTGTATCACGGGGAAACAAATGAGTTTGTGCCAAAGCGATCTGTTTCCCGTGTATTATTAAAGCTGAAATGTTTATTTATTAATCAAATATGCATCACGCGATTTTATGAGATCACGTCGTGATAGCGATCTTGGCATATTCAGATATTCAGCGCTGATATGAACGCTAACATCTATACTTTTAAATACGCGAGATATATGTGCGTTTGTCAGAGCTTGTATTCAGAACGTAATAATAAAGCGATGCTAGATAAGTACGCGATAACAGACAATAACAAAGAGCTAATTTATTCAAAATCGTGCAACACACACTATTGACTTCTTCCGTATCGCAATGTAAATTCGTTAAAAGTGATACTTGCGCGTGGGAGAATCGTGATATTCAACCGCTCGCAAATACATAAAATACATGTCATAAAAATTAAAAAGTTACATAATTTTACAATTACAACAATGTATTATGCAAAATGTCTGATTTTGCTACGATACAATCTAATCTTAATCTTTACAAAATATTAGTTTTTGATATAAATATGCGTGATTATCAATTTTGTGTAACAGCACTGTTATCATTGCATTCTGAATACGAACGCTCATAAAAATGGTGAGATTTCTATTTGTTATTATGCTAACCGTTGTAAGCGCATTCTGAATATGGCTTTTTTGCGCATCGTTATGATTAATAACGGGCTGCGAATGCTGCGAATTTCAACACTTTTACGTTCGTTAAATACGCCGCCTAATTGGCACGTATATATTTGTAATTTGTAAATCTGATAGTATAATTTGACTAATTGAATAATTCTGCATTAAAATGAGATAACGTATTGTTTTAAATATTTTCCGTTGTTCCGCCTGCTATGCTCTTTATAAATACTACTAGCAACACAGGCGCGCGCTACGCGCGCTATTTTATTTTTCAATATTAATATTATGACATTCCGACATTCGCAACACAAAGTTCAAGCCACACGAAGTTCGAGTCACACGAAGTTCGAGCCAAGCGAGATAACCAATCAGCGTCGCGGAAAAGAGGCCTCAATATTCGATAAAAAAGAACTTCACGAAGTTAACACGCCTTTTTTAGAATAGGAGATTATGTTCATTGGTACTTATTACTTGGAATCTTTATTGATAATAATATTGACAATAATTATGTATTGATATGAATTATTTGGAGCACCATGCTGATCCAGATACAGAAATTTTAACAGGACTATTAGAAATAATGATGAATTTTCAACGAAATAGGATATTCTATTCTCTTTGATGCAAAGAGAAAAGAGGAATAAAGGCAGATACATAATCGATCACTGAAAATGTGATGGACAAGAAAAATTGCATATGATTTTCTTTCAAATAAACTGGTATTAATCTTTTAATTATAAATACGGAACAATTTTAATCTCTCTCGTTCGCCGCGGGGCTGCAGACGAGATTTAGCGCAGACGTTCATACAAATGACCCTGTAATTATTTTGTTCAAATAACTGTCGCACTAGTCGAGTAAATGGAAGCGGAATGAGAAGACACGCTCGTCTCACGCTGCGAGACACCAGTGCAAAGAAAATGGCACTTGTTATTAAGCGAAGTACGAGGGCTCGATGTACTTTTCAATTTCGCCGGTCAGAATGCAAGATTACGCTGCAAAACTTTGTACGGTTACAAAATCACGCATTGCAGACGTTTGCGATAGATATTCGCGATTCGGAAAATTGTCCTGTAGATTTGTAAGCTTCTCTCTTTTTCTCGATCTCGCGGACGTCACGCTTTGAACGAATAACTACGCGAATCGATAATATCCGTCGCATATTGTGTGTCACGACAAAGCATAGCACTTTTATGCTAATACCGTACTCGCGCCGCAAAATGCATCCGAGTGAATATCCGTCAACGTGGTCGCGAAATGCAAAAAATGCGAGATGACACGTATGAATAATTAACGCGGAAAAATGACGGTGCGTCACGCTAGCCGGACGTACGGCGGATCCGGTGGCTATTCAGAACGTCGTGGCTACGATGGCGGAAGGGTTGAAACGTCCCTCCAGCAGGGACGATATTGTTCCCGTATAATCGGACACGACTTCGCGCCACATTTAAGTCGGAGGGTTGACTCGAATGCCGTCTTCTCGCTTCCGAGTACGACTTCTTCTGCGTTGGGTCCTATCGATTTGTGCCAACTAGTCGTCACAGAGTGTAGATGTGAGACAATGTGCTCAAGAAAAAAAGAAAATCCACCTTCGTATGTGCAGAAGACGCTGCTCATGCGAAGGTATAGCACCTTTATATGCTATTGTTACGTGGGAATTGTCGACTGTCTGCTTTATCACGTAATCTGCGAAGCATAATCCATGCAGACAGCAATCACTCACGGTAATCGTAGCTTGTAAAGACGCGGGTCTGCTTCTCGAGGGACTGGGATTTAGTCGCTGGCACGTGTAACGTGACATCTACTTTAGTCGTATTGGATTCCGGGCAATTTTAATATGTCATTCTGTAAAAATATCTATGTTTTCAACTGGTATGATGTTTTTTATTTGTTTGTACACATCGAAGTAGAAAGAAATCTGTTTGTTTTTTACGCGATAATCTAATTTATACGAAAAATTCTTCGTATGCGAAAACATCGATCGTATAGAACATACGATACGATATTGAATCACGAAAATAATCTCAGATAGACATGCTTGATAAATATGTTTTTATTAAGTCACGTGCGAATGTTATGAAGAGTACTTCGAGCAGAACTTATGCATTTTGGAAATTGTACGGCGCGATGCAATGCAAGCACGTAAATCAAATATCAACACAGGAGACTACTCGAGATAATTTCACTCGTTTTTAATTTCCCGCGACTGAATGTATCTGCAATAGAGAGTCGAGAGAGCGAGTTAATTAATTTCTTGCCACGTAAACGTTCTCAGCTCGTCTCGAAGAGACCCGTGTGTGCCCGTTCGAGCTGACTGCCTGATGAAGGCTTTTAAAAGCGTTTAGCGATCCCTCCTCAGTCCCCTTTCTCCCTCGTTCTCGTCGGGTCTTTCATTCATCTCGCGACATTCCGGCGACGGTTTCTGGAAGAGATTTCGCGCTGCTTGACGGAAGAGATTCGTTTGCGACTTGCCTTTCCTCTCTTTTTTCTCGTTCCCCCGGCACCCCCCGGTCCGACCACGAAGGCGAAGCGGGAACCCATGGCCAAGAAGTAATAAAGAACCTGTCGGGAATTTGGCGGCCATTCTTCTTCATTGGCGTACTCTATTTCCCGCGGTTCGCCACAATCTCTCGCAGTGATTTCGATATCGCCGTCCCTTTTCGTCTTCGCGTTTTCTCCATCTCCACGTAGCTTTCATCTCACTCTTCGCGAGCCACCCTTATTTTACTCGACTCGGGGATGGATCAACCTTCTTTGATTCCCGGAAATGTGCCCGATATCTGTCCCCGGCACAGACAGAAATACATACATCCGTGGGGAATGATCGAGAGGGAAGTGACAGTTCGGTGGAGGCGTGGTTGTCCGATCGTACATCGGAGAAATTGATCGATTGCTGAGGACGTCTCATTAATCTATTGCCAATGACGTGTGAGACGCTTTAAAGGCGGAGACGATTGCGTCGCTATTTCAATCGGCCTCAATTACGTTACGTTATGTGATACAGGTTAATCGATACTTGTGAAACGCGACGCAGCGTCTCTCGCAGGACACTACATACATTATTCGCGCAGTGGAACCGATCGATGGAACCGGCAAATAAATTTAATTACTATGATTTGTGCTACTGTAATGTAGTAATGATATTACAGCGAAGAAATATGAAAAAGGAACGTAGAATAAATAAATGCAACAGACATCTCAAGCGTTTCAGCGTGCTTTTCTCTTTCAAGTTGTAGAGTTTTAGTCTCGTTATAAGGTGCTATTTGGAAACGAGCGAAACATCGTAGCGAAGAGCGAAGTAAAAACATTTTTATTCCCGGCTATGCGTCAAACGTGCGCAAGAACACTGCGAGGAGGTCGTCGATGTAAAAGTTGGAGGAATACGTCTCGTTCCAACTTACAGCATAATTCTCTTTATCGTTGTAAGGCACCCGCTCGTGATACCCCCTGCAATCCCGCGCTTTAAGGCTTCCACATAAAATTATTGTTCCAGTACGTGGAGTGCGAGCCCGCGAGAGAACGTCGAGAGTGTAATAACCGTAGACGGTACGTTATAGTGTAAACGAAATCCTTACCACTGTGAGGAATCTGAGGATAGGTTCTACTTTGCTTGCAAGTACAAGAACCTGTCTTGTTAAATATATCTTATTGTTAGCTGCAAGAGAGTGCGCGTCGCATCATTCGATTTCTTTCAAAGATATTTCGTTCGTGCAGCTGATACGCGATGAAGGTATCGTGATCGCTTTAGCATAAATAATACGTTTCATCATTTTTGAAGATAAGAGGAGAAACATTGTACTTTATGTAAAAAAATCGTCTATATTATTTTAAATATCTCATTATAAGTATAATGTGGCGCTTCAGAGCGAAACTTTACTTTGCCGAGACTATTAAATGAATCCTATAGCGTAACGTGAATATTCAGCATTCTATATGAATGCTTGGTCGGTCTCTGAATTAATCCGTCGTTCATCGGATAATGCTGTTTATCCATGATGGGTTGCATTACAAAGATGAAAATCCATGTAAAGGAAAGATAAATTAATAAAGTGAGAGAATTTCGCGAGAAAATGTGATAAAACGAATCGATAACACTCATATAATTAAAAATTAGAAAAAGAAACGTTCATTGATATGACGCAATCATCGCGTTTCGCTGAGCGCACTCAAGCATTGAATAATTTGCTTTCATTGTCAGTATTCGTCGAACTGTTCTATATTGAATATACGATAATCAAGCTAGAGTAATTTCGTTAATTTAGAATTAGAATTCGTTGTCTGAACAATGAACGCTTTCGTTTCATGTGTATAAAAACAATCCTATTTATTGACCGAGTTTTACAGCAAAAACAGAAAGGCTTTTTTGGTATGATCTCGCCTTAATTGCGCCCCTTCGTTCTGCAGAGATAAGAGTTGACGCCTGCGCGCGTTCATTCTTCGCGCGTACCGGCCGGAGAGGATCCGCTTACGGATTTTCGTTTAATACGCATTTGGCCTCGCAGGAGTGGAAGACCAGAAGTAGATCACGAAAAGTTATCTTCCTGCTCGCGTCTCTCGTGCAACGGGGTAGAAGCCTGCAGGCAGCATCGCTGCCACCATCACCGCCATCGCCGTTTCAATTGGGCGGCTCTTCAATAGAAAGCCCGGCTTTTCTGCTGTTTATCTGGCGGTGCCGTGCACACAGCCGTATTTGGCGGACGAAACGATGAAGAAGAGGAAAGGGGGAGGGAGGGCGGGAGAGCTTAAGCTGTATCGAGCGCAGGAAACAGCTTATTTGCCATCGTCTCGGCCGCCCGGGAGAATTCACTCTCTCGTCCTCAAATAAAATAGAATGCCACTCACCGACCCTGCAACCCTCTCTCACTCTCCTCATCACCTACGCGAATCTCGTGGACCGCACGATCCGCCGTGGAACTGGAAATCCGGAGACCGAAACTCGACGAGGTGCATACACGCGCGAGTAGCGTGTACGACGCGCGAAAGCCAGCCTCAGCCAGCCGGGGGATACCTGTTGACGTTGACGTTTCGACCCTGGGGGTAGTCGTGTACACGGGGGACGGAAGCGAATTATTGCTCCTCTCGAGCGAGAGGTGTCGAAATACTCCTGGATGGGTTTTCTTATAATGGAAGCACGAAACAAGCGCTCGGGCTTTATTACCCCCAGTCTTCCCAGTCTTCCCAGTACTTCCCAGTCCGAGGAGAAGTTAACGTTTATCGCTCGGTACTTGGATCGCCGAAGAGACGGTCGTTGCGAGACGACGTTGGTGGTGGGTGTGCTTCGATCCGTTCGATAGATATCGAAGGCTCCGATATTAGATGCCTCCTTCTGCTCCGCGAGACAAGAAACTCTCATGAATCTCGCGACGACGAACGGCGCCTCGCATCCGTTGATGAATTTCGGGATTATTATAATCGCGAGAAGCATTTTTTTTTGTATATTTGTTCGCACACAATGCGCTGAGGATAATGAAATTGGCGCGCTTCTCGCAGAGCCATCACATTGAAGCGTATTATTCGGTAGCTAATTACGGTACGTTCATGTCGAACAAAATGAAAAGAAATTAATTTTACACGCGGTACCATTATGTCATTTCGCTCCTACGTATACTGCCTGAAAAAGGATGAATGATTAAATGTATATTACGTTTCCACATTTGTTGTAATCTAATCCGCCAATCTCATTCAACAAACTATTTAAACAATTTTGTATTGTAACGTTCTGTAGTTTTCACGCGCGCTCTTTTGTCGGGAACATACCATGGTTAAAACATTTTAATGGCTTTCCCTCAGTTTCTCCGTCAAAGTACTTGCCTCTGCCTTTCGAGCCTTTTACGCTATCTCGGTTGAGAATATTTTTAATTTCTGCTGAATACGTGCCGTTCACATTGAACATGCGTTACGATTAATTCCCATGTCAGAAATAGAGCGCGAAGGAGAAAAAAAAGAGAGAGAACAGATGTTAGAAACGGTCAATAAATCCGATCCGCGCAAATCCGCGCTGCGAGGAGAATACCGGTGGCATCCACGGAGATTGCACGACGGAACCTCTCTACGACGCCGTTATAAAACATCGCGTGAGATTCACGTCGCGACAGATGTGACGCGACGCTGTGAAAATATCAAGGGGCCAGCGAAATGAGCCGGCGTAATGCGGCATCGGGTGCACCGCCTTAAAGGATCTGACCCGGATGGTAATACGTTTACCTCTCTTCCGTTTTCTCTGCTCGCCGACGACGACGACGACGACGAGCGTTTGCGCGTCTCCGCAACAGGAGAAGGGAATCTAACACCGCTCGCCTGCGCGCTCGCGAGCTCCTAATGGATTCCGAGGTGAAATTATCCTCGCGGAATACCAAATGAGTGGTAAGGACTGTCGTATAATTCAGACTCGTAGGTATTAGGTGTACCCATTTAACGTCACGTCCCTTCCGTTTAAACGTGGCATGGTACCACCTCGGGGAATTGTACCATCGAGGAGAGAAAGCGCGTGAGACCTAGGCGAGAGGAGGCGAAGAGGAGACGGTCGTCCAGGGGATGAAGACGCGGGCAATCGGCCAAACCAAGGGCTCAGGAGTGCGCTTTATGCTCTTAGCCCCCCCGACTTCTGCCCCGGAGCTAATCGTCCCTTACTGCCTAAACTAACGGTATAACCACCACGAAATGACCTGTTTCGGCGTGCAGAGATTCGGCCAACGACGATGATGCGGCGACGACGTAATTGCTACCGCAAACACGAGTCTTTTCCTTAGGAATCGTAACGCCGCGCGTAAAATTCATCTCACTGTGGAAATATTGTGACACGAAAACAGAAGAAATATAGAATATTATATAGCATTGCCTGCACAAGTAATGATGTCGTTAATGAACGAGATCAATTTGCGGGTTCGCGTAAGGAACCGAGGGTAGCGTACTGGATAGAGAACCGAGTCGGCTCAAAAGGATAGGGTTGGATAGGGGGATGCAGCGCGGTGAATATAAGAACAAGACGCGAGAGCGGAGGAAAAAAAACGCGAAATATGAATAGCGCAGGATAATGAGGTGCCAAGGGTATGGGAGCAAGGGAAGGAAAGATAGTTGCGATGAAGGAAAGAAAAGCGCGAGATGCTGAATGGTAAGAAGTGGCAGGTGAGCTGGATGAAATTTTAAATTGACGAAACTCCGAAAAAACGCTCGCACGAACAAAAGGCGAACGGAACAATGCGCCGAAAATCCAGCGATCGGAAAGATTCGCATTTCCGGTGGATATGGCTCTGTCAGTAGACCAAACGACCCTCAATTACAGTCTCCTCCCTCCGTCTTTATTGTTCTCACATTTCCATCTGCGTGCTTGCAGTCGCAGTACTTTTTTCTCGCGCATTCATTAGTCTTTTTCGAGTTGCCATTTCAATCCTGATTAAACAGCGTCAGCTATCCAATTCCGTAATTTGATGTAACAATCTATTAACCCAAAGACAATTTCCCCCGATACTAGCTCTGAATGATTAAGTAGAAAATGGAAATAATATTCTCTGAACTATCGTTTCAAAATGACAGTTATATTTCTGACGATATTTCAGTTATTGGAATTTTGCAGACGTATACACTAATCGTTCGCATATTTGATTAGGATTTACATTGATGCGATCAGAATTCGATTTACGGATTTTGCCAATATTATAAATTTACAACACTATTTCAAGCGCACGACATTCGCGTTACAAAAAATATCATCTTTATTTCAGCGACAAAGAACATTTGTCATGTCGATTAATCGACAGCAGAAAATTTAATTTCGCAAGTTGATGTTGAATTGAGACTTGTGGAATGTTACGGTATGCGCTTGATTAGTTAATTTATGTTCTATGGTATCGCGATACATTTGCGACAGTTTGGTAATGGCGACGTTGAACATAATTAACGACTGCTCCGTAAACGGAAATAACCCTTAGGTCATCTTGTCTCAGGCTACTAACTCGGTTTCCAGATATTCGCTCGGGTATCCGCAAATGGACAGCGATAAAATTCGTGGCACTATCAATTGACAAGTCGGTGGCATTCCACAAATCGCACAGATTTACGCGCCCAAAATATCTGGAAACCTCGTTTGTTCATCAGATGGTTCATCGGCGAGAATTTTTAATGAAATGCATTCGATGAACTATTTGAATTCTACTATTTTCTACTATGTTTCTACTATTTGCAGTTCGATCTTTATTGATTTAATTTTGCCAATTATCACAAATACGCGCACTTTAATGTTTCTTTTTCAAATATTTACAGATATATTCGTCAATTAAAATTTCTTCGAGCTTTCTAGTTCACTGTAAATCGCGTAGTCTCATCGTAATAGGTCACGTCGATTTACGTCAGATCGGCAAAATTCAGCATGTATTTTTGTAGATAAACGTACGCGGGATTCTCTTTAGATTCTCGTCATCGACAAATACACGATGCAAGGCAATAAGCAACATGATGCACTTTACGTACGCATACGCACACGCGCGTGCACACGCTTAGACGTCTCGATCTTCATCACGAATATTGAATATTCTAATTACCGGCTCTCTATTTCATTTCCCATCGGATTACCAGCGATATATACACGTCTCATTGCAGCGTACGTCGCTTTTATGTCCCCACTGTCGGTGCGCGGTGCTTTTTTCCGGCGCACCGTGTTTTTCTCGCGCGCGTGTTTTCACGCGTTGCATACATTTTCGTGGTCTCGCAAAAAGGTTTTCGGTTGCGTTCCAGTTCACAGCCCCGTTACTCGCCGAGTTATTATTGTTCGAGTTAACAATGGTCGTTCGCGCGAACGGGCACGCCGCACGAGCACGCGAGTGTTTATACGCTGGCGAAATACACGCAAAAATCGCGAAACGCAAACGAAATCGTGCCGTGGAACGACGCTCGGTGCCGTTTCCCTATCGAACCGTCGACACGTGTTTAATGCAATGCCTAATGAAATCGGAACGCCATGGAATCCAGCGTGATGCAAAGTAGCTCTCTACATCCGATAAGGATCGTACCATGCTGCATTTAATTTATCCCCTTCAGCCTGCATGCGTTACAATCCGTACATATATACACGCGGCATCGTCGCCTCGAAGGCAATAGGCACAGTTAGGCATCAAATACCGTCTGATTTAGTTGTTTTGGGAGACGCCAGTAGCCCACCACGAATAATAGCATGTCCGTGTCTGGCAAGCTAATTGTAGCCACGCGCTCGCGCACGCATATTAAAGCAAATTGATATCCCATTCAATCAGGGAAATACCTGGTAGGTGGACGCGCTCCATCGAGCCTATAGTCAAACACATTATTTGCAAGTAACACAGACGTTACGTGTATCGTGATATTGTACAATAATATCATAGTTAATGCAACGGACGGAGCAGCGCACTCGCGCACGCCGAATTTTCGATTTTCCTAATTAATTGGCTGTTACCGCACGCTCGTTACAGCAAATGACGTTAATTACTACCACCTCCTAAAACTAGCGTAAGTAAACATTCGATTATTAAACGTCACTCATTATGCTTGTCGTGAATGCTTCTCTTCATGTCACGTATGTCCAGAACGAGCACATCGCGTTCAGATACGGATGACTGTGCAATTCGAGTAGTGTAGTTTCTCTAGATGCATCTCATTTTGACTAATATATGTGGATATATATATATACACACACACACATGATATGATATACATATGATATGACATGCAAAGCACAGAGCATCCACGATGATTAAGCGACGTTCAATACTTGAATGCTTTCGATGAGAGCGACCGAGAGTAGCGAAGGTAGCCAAAAGCTCACGGTTATTACTCTGCGGTCCGTCATTTCCATTAATTCCGGCTATTCAGTGTCACATTCCCAGGGATCTTCTCCTTTCCCTTACGAGCACTCAAGCAAATATCCCCACTTGCCGCAAAGTAGCCGTGGACTTGTACAAAGCGCCGTTACATTCCAAATTACATGATGATTAAATTAGAAGGTGAAGATCCTTTCCTTTTATCTACGAGCGACGAAAACTCGTAACGACCAATAAATCCGGATCGTTGGTCATTAAGTGGAGCTTTCAAGCTATTCGGCTGAGGCCTCTCAAATCTAACAAATAACAGGGGAACACTTCTGCTACGGAGGATATACCTTAAATTCGATAGAGAAAGGATACGCTTAAGGTGGAAAAATCAAAAAAGTATAATACAAAACTAATATTTCCAGAATCAATGCGGGAACGTGTACAAGTATTTTTTCTTTTTTCTGAATCTCCTGAGAATGATTGAGGGCAGATCGGAATGGAGGAGAACGTATAGGGAATGCATTCTGCTAGTGCCATATGCTTCTTCTGGAAGCATGGCACTCGTTCACACTCGTCGAAAAGAAGCATCATCCATCTTGCACGAGCACTAATACGAGTTCAACGGGGACCGCGTTGTGTTCCCAGGCGCGCAGCCATTTTAAATAATTAATTGGCCGGCGAAATGGGACGCGCGGATATGAGTCCGGGCCCATTCGTTAATCTCATGGTTCATTTCGCGTGCTCTTTTCCGTTCACCGCGTCCCTCTGCCATCATCCACCCACTACATGGTGCGCGATTCTCCCGCATCCCCTCTTTTTTCATTACGTGAGTCGCTCGGCGTTTATAAATGCGACTGCCTATCGGCCGTGCGTAATTCTTGCCGCATGTACTGGCTGTCGCATTTTGGTGGCAATTGTCGACGATTACCACGCTCATACATTTCCCCATTCGTTTGTCGTTGCCTCCCTTTTCCCCCCGGCACGATGAATCCCACTGTTTTGCACCAATAGAGAGATATTCCCGTAAAAACGTTGGAGAACGCGCGGTCTGTTAATTCACGGTAGCCGCACTTGCGTCGAAACTTGTATGAATTACGAGACCTATGTCAACTGTCGACTTACTCTAAACTGCATTTTTTCAAAATTCGCACGATGTCATTTGATTAAAAATAGAAAAGGAAGAAAATAAATAACGGAGTTTGCTCTATCGGTTAACTCGACGGAAATATATCGTATTTCGCGTGTAAATTTCATCGTGGAAGCGCAAACTTCATTCCCGCATCCCACTCTCACGAAGGGACATTTTGTATTTTTACTTCAAAGATACGTTCCCCGATTTCACATCCATTTTGCTCAGCGGACGTGCGTTACGAGCTCGTTTCGCGATTTCACACAGACCGATCTTCTGTTTCGGTAACATCGCGATATATATGATCCTTTCAAAATCATCGCTCAGTCAGAATCCATGATATGCACATTAATTGTAACGTTCTCGCGTTTAACGTAAAATCGCGCGGGAAAATACAGCCATGAGTACAATGCGCAGCCCGCGTTCCATGACGTGACGGATATATTTTTGAACATTGAGAATATTCACGTTTCAGCGGGTTATTGATTGACGATCGTATCGAACGGTTAATATTGCAGCTGGATAATATGGCAAAAATCATAATTCTACGGTACACAAGCGCGCGAATCACACATTTTATGAGCAGGAGAATTTTGACGTGCTAAATATTCCGACGGAGATGACCACCGCATCAATCCCCGCACGGCGGGGAGGAAGTGAAGATAAAGAAAAAGATGCACGTGTCGCGGAGTAAAAGTTAAGCGGACGACGACGGAGCGGAAATGAAAGCAAGTCCGCAATGGCTCAAACAAGCGAGTAACAGATAGAACAAACTTTAATTAAAACCAAAGTTTTAAGAGACACGGAAGGTGGCGGAAGGTCGCGGCGGAATTAAATGCCGGCGAGGGTTGCGTAACGTTTCTTACGAGGTGTTAGAGAGTCGCGGATACGGGAGACATTATGGGGACGGAGGAGTGCTCACGCCAGGGGGAACACAAGAGAACGCAAAGTCGACAGCAATTTTCGAGCGGCGAGAGAGAGACTCGCTGTGGGACGTTAGGGGTATTCATTCTGTGGATTAACGTTACATCGAATTCGATAAAAGTCCGCTCTTTTTTCTTGGTTTTTTTTCCCAGGGATACTGTGCGCCTTGAATTTGGTATGCATAACACTTCTCATTTGACAATTCACTCAATTAAACCGGTTAATTACTGCGTTGGAAAATGAATTGAAAAACCGACAAATAAACGCGAACAGATAAAACCACACGGGCAAGTGTGCGAGGGAAAGGGGAGCGGGTTACGATAATTACTGTATCGCAAACGGACGAAAATCGCTCGTTCGAGTAAGATACAATCGTATATTCGAACGTATTTGCAATGCAGTAATTACCGCATCCATTTGCACTTGCCGATTTCCATTCGATTCGATAATAACAGTTGCTTTATGCACTTTTTGCTGGCCGGATACGTAGCTGGCCGGTAGCCGATGGCGGTGTGGAAATAGTTCATTATTGAAATGATTATTGAGTCGACTCGTTTATCAAGCGACATATCGATCTCATTCGCTAATAAGAACATTACTCTCGCAGACGTGCAGTTTTGTGTTATCATAATTACTTTAATCTGTCTGTAATGATGCATTTATTAATAACGATGCGAACGTCTCGTTAAAGCACTTGCACAATTATCGCAATTTCCAGTATTAGATGCATAAATGACAGCTCTTTGTTCAGGTTCTTTCATTTCTTCATAACGCTCTTATTGCCGGACATTATCGGGATGTCCCAAGAATCTTGGAGTACCAGTAGGACGGAACAGGTTAAAGTGCGACAACGCACAGCAGTATTTCGCCCTGGAATCCCTCGCACTGCTGAGCGCGCTCCTCCGGAAACTTTGTTGTAACGCTTGTTCGCCGTACCTACCAAGCGACCAGACCAAGAGCATTGCGCTTTATACGCGAGGCTGCGAATTCTTCGGCAGACATAAAGCCGGGTTTGCCCGCATAAAAATTTCTGTGCGCGCCACTTCATCCGCGTCGGAAGTTTTCGGTCATTAAATGATAATTAAATTCCCCGTTAAGCTAAAGCAATAAATTTCCATTAAGCTGAAGTTCCGCCTGAAATTAATTGCGTGAGGAAGTTTGTTACCTAACAACACTCGCCGACGCGTTCAGTTCCATAAAACTCTTTCGCTCTCGATTGCTCACGAATAGAAGACTGTTTATCGTCTCGGATTATCTCCCGTTTATCGGGACAGAAACTGCGAAACGAGCGTCGTTTTACATTCGGGTTAAACGCCCATGAGGGGGAATCCGATGATTCCGAGCACATCTTGCACTCTCGGTTCAAGTGTGCCGTCATTAGTCAGCGCGTATGGGGGTAGGAGACATGCTGCGCGAGTTACGGAGTTTCGAAGTATAACGTGTAACCTCCTTTTCGTAGTAGTGTGAATAATCTCACTCTCGAGGGGAGCCATTGTGCTGCTACGTGTAACGTTCAGCTTAACGTTACAATAGCTAACATTAAATAACTCGCGTCGGCTAAATGCGTTTCTCGCGAGGTGCGCTGAAACGCTGAAACAGACGGCTCGAAAGTGAAATAATCGTGCACGAAACGTGATGCACCATCGACATATTCGCGGCTAAATGCTCGGAACATGAAATATCGAGCATAAACCGGCGATTTCAAGGCTATCGGGGCGATCGGGGCGATTTGTCTCGCTACGGATATGATCGCCGGGTGCTCTCTCCTTTCTCTCTCTGCCACGTGCGATAAATAACGCAGCGATCAAACAATGGATTTCGGCGGATCCGTATCACGTATAACGAGCTCAGGCGTCTATGTGTGCCGCTACGCAAATAGCCGCTTATTTGACGACTCTCATCGACACCCTCGAATCGCACCTGTAGCGCCGAATTTCCGTCGATCTCCTCCATAGAGCATGCTCCAATCCGTGTTTATTCATTATTTCAAATCGCTCATTCCACACGGATTTGTATGCTCTCAGTATTCGAAACGATATGCGTGGCCGATTCAACGTTGCTCGGCGGGCTTTGTAGCGAGCTCGAGCGAGCTTAAAGACGCGACTTCGCACTGGTATTGTTTCCCTCTCCGACCGTGCATTTTCCTTTTTTTTCTTTTCTCCTCTTTTTTTACTCAACGGGGGGACTATGCAGTCAATATCGTATAAAGCGCAAGCTACGTGACATGAATAATTCCGCTCGCGTTAAAGCATGACGGTGTCGCTGCCACCGGCGCCTGTTCGCCAAACGTGCGAACGTGCAGGCAGAGAGAGAAGCAATTGTTTAAAACACGAAGAATCGGCGGTCCTACCTCTTGTGTGCGACCAATTATACTCTCGACGTGGCAGGCGAGAAACATTTCACGCCGATTCGCCGCGGCGCCGATTTGCTTTTCTATTTCTCTTCTGATTCGCCTCGTAAAACTCCTTTTCTTCCCTCGCGCATTGCGCTCGATACTAACATAAGATATCCAGCGGGGTATATTAAATCTATGATTTATTTATGCCGCACCCCCGAGCAGTCTGCCCCGTCGCTTTCCGACACAGAGATTATTATTCATGAAAAACATCACTGAGCGCAAAGTGTATCACGTTATGAAATATGGTAAACGTCACTTACGCGCCAGCCGTGTATCGCAAAACACGCTCGACAGGGTATTTAAAAGCTACGCTCGTTTGACGCGTCCTCCCGTCCGGAGAACCTCCACCGTTGTTTTCACGAGGCACTCGTGTGTATGAATAAACGAAAAATGACTACAGCTAGACTGTCGATTAGGTTGCCGGGCCATTATTCATCCGCGACGTGTTCGCCGCAGACGCGGGAACGTCGCGACGCCTCGCGGGGCACCCATTAATGCGCCCGCTCACGCCGTGCAGAAAGAACATTTCCGTCCTCTTTCTTTCTCGCTTTCTTGCGAGAAAAAACTCGCGGTGGGCGACCGCGTGCCGCGTCTGGTATCGATATATCAGAGGTAACGAGGCTGCCCGGCCCCGCTGCGGAAAATAACCGCGCCGATAAGTCGAAGGGGATTAATATTCGACGACGAAATTCGTCACTGTCGGCCGCAGGTCTACCCGTTCCCAGTTTAAGCGGTAAGTAGATATTCCTTTTGAGCGCGTTTCGTTTTAACGCGGCCTTTCGCCCGACAGGGCTTCCACCGAGTTGGAAATCATTGACGGTGCACCGTAATCGCTCGTTGAACGCGGTACGCGACCGGCTGCACGCAAGTGCGAATGAAGATTTGCAGAGCTAGGAGAAACCGCTTGCATAGCTGGGTAACATTCGCGAACGATACTCGGTCGCACGTGTATACGTAGATCTCGCGTGTGAAGCGTATATTTCTCGTTGCGATATTCTCCTCGCTCTTGTCGTTTCTTCCCTTTATTCGGGAAGAATTTTTCGCTTTTGAAGGGCTTTTCTCTTAGGGCATTCAGCGATGACACTGTCTCCTCTTTCAGATTAGTTAGGTGCCTTAAATGTTTTTCCGTTAAACGATATTTCTTTAACGTTCGTGGAAATTTGTTGATTGAATTATTCACATTTTTCCATGCGCTATCTCGTTGTCCGCGCGTCCATTATCTATTGCATAATACGAACGTAGCGTGCTCGATCTAATTACATCCCCCTCGGCACGAACGTCACGCGTTTCTGGAAAAGTCGAGGTCGAGCATACGAATTCGCTGAACGGATACGATTCGCGTGCCGCCAGATATATACCCGACTTCCCTAAACCCTCCCTGGTATTTCAGAGTCGCGCAACGAATGTCATTCACGATATTACATTCATAAGTTATCCCGGAAGAACGAGTACCGCGAATCGCGAGCGGCATGAGGGAGAATCCGCACGCGCAAAAATTCAACCCTCCGGAATATCGCTGCTCGGAACACTCGGAACGAGAGATCACCGAAAGTGAGGATAAGCTGTACGAAGATTATAGAAGCCATATGTCGCACGCCGGGCAAAATCTCGCGAAATTTCGCAGCTACCAGATGCGCGCGCGAGTAATGCACCGTTTGCTTTATAAATCTGCGGATAAGCGCGACGCCGAGAAAGATTTCCTCTCCGACAAGACGACAAGAGGGAAATGTTTGCCGAATTTACAATTCTCGCGAATTCAGGAAGTCAATTCCTTCGACACGCGATAATTATCCCGAGCAAGCCTCAGTGAAATTATTTGATGCGCCCTCGTTTCTTCAAAATGAAAAAAATTTGTTAAAAATAAAAAAAATAAATACGGATTTACATTTCATATCCACTCGTTTTACATCGCGATGCGATCGTTTCGCGCGAGCCTCGACACCGATTTAATTCGGCCCATTTTGGATGACCAGGTACGAGGGGTGGGTTTTCTTCTCGCCGAAGGCGCGGTTGGTCGTGCGAGCAATTTCAATTGCAAATGCGTCACGCGATTGATGCCGCATCGGTGGTGAATCGGGTCGGTCTCTTGCATCGCGTTGCCCGTCGCGTTTCCCATCGCGTTTCCCATCGCGACCGTTTGCACGCAAGTGCGAATGAAAATTCATAATGCTAGGAGAAACGGCCGCATTGCACAACCGGATATAAGATTCGCGGACGATACTTGGCCCCTCGTGTACGCGCAGATCTCGTTTGTAAGTCCTACATAGTAGCGATATTCTTCTCGTCGTTTTTTTTTCTTTATTCGGCGACTTTATTCTTTATTCGGAGGGGGTTTTCTCTCACTTGGATACTGCACGGTAACGCTGTCTCTCTTCTCTCTTCCTCTTCCTTCGCACGATTGAGTATGCAGCGCGTAAAGTCTTCAGGCTGCAGTACATCGCGCATATCCTGTGTCAATGGTGCCTAATTCTGGGAACCCTGTAATCTTCCGGACTCTCAAATATGTATGCACTCCTGCACACGAGCACGTTTGATTACACGGACATACGTCTGCATATCGGCACACGGAGACGTAAATGATTCGAGATCAAAGCGGAGAACGGTAGACAAGGCGCGGAGACCGACGGGATGTTAACCCGTGAATTTACCTAACGAGCGCAGTCGGCACTTTTAAGACGTTACGATAATATTTAACATCTGCGTTAGTACTTTACTGCAGAGTAAATTACGATTCTGAATTCATCATCGGATCCGTTCGATCGTTCTTGAAATAAAACGCCAATCTTCCTTGATTTTTATTCATAAGAATACATTTGCGCCTTGGTGTCAGGCACAGAGTTAAATAAAATCTCGCAGCAGCGAGACACTCACAACAGTGTATTTACAGGCTGCATCCTGGTACATTTTTATACTTGGTGTGCGGCACTCAGACATTCAGCACTCCGGTCGCTTAAATATTTAATTCGCCGGGTTATATCGACGGGTACGTGCTCTTGCAAGATGCTTACAACTTAGCGCCATTACTATGCCCTACCGACATCGACGACGACATCGAGAACCTTGAATAAGGCGACGAGCCACGCGCGTCGCAGACAAGAACGACAAAACCCGAAGAAATGATCTCCGTAGTCTGCGAAGAGCGTTCCGTAGCGAAGGCGACTTAATGATTAAAACTCTTCAATCGTCCGCTGATTTCAATGTTCCCTGCCAGACTCGCGCGAACCGAATAAAACCATCATCTGCGGATCAAACTTGGCTCTTGCCATTCTTCGCACTTCCCTTAGAGAGAGAGACGTGCCATCGACGAGGTCGGAACGACTTTCTTTACGTCGCAAGTTCTAGCCCATGCAAAATAGGTGCCTTCCGCGCTATTTTAGTCCCCTTGGCACGGGAGCAGCTCCTTTTATCGTGCCCCTCTGCCCGTCGCGTCCTTGTGCACCGTATTCTCCTCTCGCCGGAAAATTCTCTTTCGGCAAACTCGACTCGGTGGACGCGAGTGTCTCGTCGAGCTTCTGTCGACCACCGCTCTCGCGCGATCGTAAATTCGGATTAAAGATTCGTATCTTACTCGCCGAGAGCGGATCAAAGCGAATCCTCTCGAATCTCGGCGCGAACGCTTCGCATCCCGCCTGCGGAAATCGATCCGCTTGTCTTTCCGGTGCGCTGCCGGTTGACGTTCTACCATGGCGAACGAGGAGATGGACGGATCCTAATGAGCTCACAGACTCAACTGATGAGATCGCACATAGGGCGAACAATTCCGACCGTTTCACGGCATGATGTGCTTTCATCCCCCGCGGGATACCATGGCTACCGTTTCCCTGAATGTGCTAATAACATTCGTAACGTACGGGGCACGTGCGTGCACGCGCGTAATTACGCGCGGTACTATCGCGTGATGCAATTCGCATTGAAATACATGACAGTGTCAAATAGACGGTCCTCCCTCGAGGGCACACGCGGTTGAATTGTTGAAATCCTTAAGAGCACGGGGAGGATACATTTGGCGATGAGAAAATCCGGCAGAATGAAATTCGCGCTTCGTTCTTTATTCTTGGATCTTCTCGGTGAATCCCAGACGCGTGTTCAAAGTTCGTTAAAGGATAGAGGATAAAGTTTAAAGGATCGAGAATAAGCTAAAGAACAGAGAACAGAGACAAGGGAGAGGTGGGCTGTTTATTAATATTAAGAAGTCGGATGAATAATCTCTCCTCATGCAATATTAATAGTGTCCCCTGCGTCTCGCTCGTGTTTTATGCTTCAGTCCTTAACTTTCGTTCTTTACACTGTTGATGGATGCTCTGTTACTTTTATTTTTTTCTCACAAGTGTGTGTGTGTGTGTGTGTGTGTGTGTGTGTGTGTGTGTGTGTGTGATCTTTGAGAAAATCTTGTTTCACAGCTCGTAAAGTTTGCCTCCGAAAATCCGAATAATTCTGATTAAATTATTTGAATTTTGATTATGAATTCTACAACTGACAAATTTTCACGAGATTCTTGAAAATCATCTTGAAAATCGTCGGTGCCAAGCAGCAATTATCAAGATGATTGCGAATTTATATTCGTTCTCGGATTTCTCGTTCCCAGCGGCGGCTCATCGTAACCGATTATTACGAAAAGATATTTCCATCGAGGATTCAATATCGCCCATCTCGCAGAGATCTCCCGAGTTCTTACCCGACGAGCGATTGAAATCGACTGGTTGTTGGCGGGACGATAAAAATCTACATTTCATGCAGAAAGTTTCAGCTGTCGCAGACTCGCCGATCAATTATTACCGCGTCGGCGGGAGCAGGAGCGGGAGCGGAAGCGGAAGCGGAGCGTGCAAATTATCGGCGAGGATTCGTGAAGGCAGCTGCGTCCCGCGGGTAAACGGGCCGGCGTTTAGTTTCACGAACCCGGCTTGCGCCCGCACGAGACGAGAGATCGTGTCTCACGCTCGTAACCGTGAAAGCAAGTTCTCGTTTTTACGAGGTTCGCGTATTGTGGACTTACGCCACAATCCCCAAAAAAGATTTCGCCGCTCGGTCAGAATGCGCGGGAACCGACCTTTTCATTGTTCAGCTCGCGATACGCCACAGTTACACGCACCGCGACCACCTTTAAGCCAGATACCTACTTCGCCGAGTCGGTTTGACCTCAATAAACGGGCGATATTATATATTTCACGTTAAGTGGTCGGTAGAGAGCGAATCGTCAACTCGCTCGCAACGGCCAGAAAATCCTTGTCGCGCATTCGGCACTCGGTGGAGTTTCGTGTGGCGTAGCGTAGACTCCGTAGTAATAACAGTAACGAAGAATAAGCGCGCGCGTTTACCGGCGTTGTTCCGAAAGTCGCGCGAACGGCCCTTTCTCCGCGGAATCAGAACAGCTTTTCGCGGAGCGGAGGCAAACTTTAACCTGCTGAAGGGCGCCACTGATTACGGACAATTTAAAATTGATTACACCTCGGGCACCGCGCCCGGGGGAGGGGGAAGGGGAAACACGGACGGTCTTTGAATGGCAATAGTGACTTCCGGCCCTCGCGGGAAATCGAACGTCACAAGCGAATACGCTCGGACAAAGACCCCGTAAGATTATAGAGTCTCTCTCTCCCTCTCTCTCGTTTGCTCGCTCGAAACGGGTCGGCCGTTGTTACGAGCAAGATCGTTAACTTTATAATGACACAATTGATAAGAAGACTGGACCGCGTCCCGTTCATGCAGGTCACTGCCCGCTCTAGAAGAGAGAGAGAGAGAGAGAGAGAGAGAGAGAGAGAGTCGTGCTCTTTTATACGGATCAGAGACTCTCAAATAAAATCACGTCACGTGTTCCACAATCACTTCCGCCCCGCCCAGGCGTTCGTCGCTATTTTTACCATTGTTGCGCTATTAAATTCGAAGTACTGTCAAGACCTTTATTCGAAATATACTCTCGAGAATTGTCTCGCTTAATGCACCCTTAATGTAGTGCGATTTCAATAACGAACAACAAATCGAGGGGCAAAGATCTTCGTTCTCTTTTGCGTTACGCGTATCTGTCATACAGCATCGTTCGCATAACGTGCTGATAAAGGCAATATCGTTAGCTGCATAGCTCGTAATATTTTTTTCTACGATAAAAAATAAAAGTATGCACGGGGTATCTTTCCTCTTTTACGATTTCGGTATAAATGCCATTTTTTACGGCTGCCTCTCTAATTTCCTCGCGCGTAAATGACGAGAGAGCGAATATTTCATGCCGTGATTTCTTTATACGCTCGTAAGGCGCCAAGAGCGCTCGCTCTGCTCGATTCTTCCAGCGTCGTCGTAACAGAAGTAGCATTTGTCGGAAAATGGCGTTAGCGCGACGCGTTAAAAGGTGAGCGACGAGATTCGCGCGGTGTTCAAACGCACAGGTACACTATCGGGGAAACTCTGCGAAAGAACGGAGCCGGGCAGAGCGTTGAAGGACATCCGCATTCGCAGCAAGACCGATGAATTATTAATTGCCTGTTGCGCCGATCGCGCGTCCATGACCGATTGATCAAACTCGGTGTCACTCGTCAACGGCGGATCCGGGAGATCTACCCGTCGCTCAATTTCGCGATTTCCAACGCGCCCGGGACGACAAAATATTCAGCCGGCTGCGCGCATACGGTGCACTGGGTCATGGATTTTGTTTCTTTTTTTTCTGCTTTTTTCCATCCTGTTATCTCGCCCCTCGCACATGCCGCGGAACAGGTTGGGCGGAGGGTGAGTCCCGGGACTGCGAGCACGGAACTCTCTCTCTCTCTTTCTCTCTGGATTTCCGACGTTATCGACGAGATAAGCCCGCGCGAAATCGATGCGCGCCGGTACCGACTCGTCTGGATGCGCTCCGATGCATTTCACGATGCACCGCTCGGAATCGCGTCTCCTCCACCCTTCACTCGCTCTCTCGGACGGCTCTTGGCTCTCCTATATCTACTTTCTTCCTCTCCGCTTCTTCTTCGCCGGTATCCGCCCGGCCGGCGATCCTCTCTCGGGCTTTCGGCATCGACCGCCGCCGCTGTCGATTCTTTTATAGTACATCGAGTCGTTTATCTTCTCCGTTTGCTCCGGGCTTCTCACCGCGGCTTGAGTTATACCGTCGACGATCCGCGAGGGCAATGCGTCACACATAATTGGAAAAGTCGGGACTAACGCCGTCCGAAAGGGATGCCGGTACCTTCGGTCTTTTTTCCCTCGCAGCGTTTTAGGTGGCAGATATATAATCGTCATTAGAGCGATTAATATCGCGGATTCCTTTTTCCTCTCTTCTCCTCTCTTTCGCTTTTAATTCAACAAACGCGCATTTTGCGCACAGGGGAATTTATTGAAAATATTTTATTAAAAAAATGGTATTCGATGAAATTTAGCTTTTATAACTGCTGATACATATATGCTGGAATTTATAATAATATTTAACATTGCAGCACGATAACAAACGGCGAAATCAAACGATCGCGTAAAATAGAACGAACATTGAACGCCAAAATAATATTTTTATGGTAGGTAAGTGACCAGCAAAAGGTAGAAAAATGTTATGTATAAAGGTAAAATTTAATTTTCTCGAAAGTGCATGCAAATAATTTCGATGAGAATGGCGTGGAGAATTGTGCGGTGTGAAAAGAGCAAGAAGATCCGAGATCAGTTTTCGCGGGATCTATCTTATTTATAGCCGTCGAGACAACGTGGAAACTATTACTTTTACGTCGACATAGGAAACGGGAAGATCTTGAAGAGTTGAGAACCGCGGTTAATGTTCCTCTCTACTACTTCCCTCGAAGATCCTGGGGTCAATGAATCGGGCACTGCGCTTTCTTCGATAACGACCACTTTTCTTTTTTTCTTCGTTTTTCTATCGGAGAAGATGCACCGTACGAAAGCTCAACAAAGACGTGACATAAAGTCTCGCAATAGCCCGCGTAACGAACGCAATGTAACGAACGAGAAAAGTGGAAAAGAAATCTATTGTCCCATGCGCATGTAGTAGCCGAAACGATGCTTCTCTTCGTTACGTCATTAACGAAAGTAAAATTAGATCGTCGTCGAACGTATTTCTCGCAGAGTACTCGTCTTTCGTCGATTTTCCCGCACTCTCTGAATTTGACTTCCCATCTACCGAGAGATCTAAAATTTCTGTAAACCGAGATTACACGGTAAATGACCGTGGATGAATTCCCGTTTCTCGTTTCGTCTCACATTACACTAACTAATTCATCATATTGAATGACGAATGTTTGCTTGTTATTTTTGTCGTCTAAGTGACAAGTCGCTTTTATCGCGATGCAATGCGAGAGAATCAACTTGCATCAGCGGTAGACGGACGATTTAAAAGCGGCGAATGAAACGAAGAGACGAGAGAGCAGAGTCTCGCGCCCTACGACTGCCGGTACATTTACTCAATATTTATCTAGGCTAGATGCCACTGATCACGTCATCGCCAACGTCGTCTTATACGTATGAGGTGTACGTACACAGACAGACGACATCCTGTCGTTTAATCGATAATCCGGCCGACTGCTCGTCCGGTCTTAAAGGCATTGCACTTCCGACCCCAGTCGGAAGAAGCCTCTGTCCTTCCTCCTTTTTCCAGTACTTCTCTCTGTCCCTTATACATCACATGTCGATTCGCGTCGCAATGCCTTTCCGGGATGCCTGAATATCGCGCTTGTCCCTGTCGACGACGTAGCGGTTTTACGGTGCCTATGTAAATGCACCGATCGCGAGGAGAATTTTCGCCGACCCTAGAGTTCCTTTCTCCTTTTCCAGGGCGTACTTTTTCTCCTGCGGTTCCATTTCTTCTCGATCTCTCCTCTTTCAAGCGCGATCATCGATTTACGAGGCACGTGAATTCCAGAGGGGAGACGGGGAATACGTTCTTTTATTACATTATAAAAATACATACTTCCTTTCTTTCTTTCCCGAATCGTTTGAGTACAGGGATAGACAAAACGAAAGAGAAAGAGACGAAAAATTCTCTCGGAATAAAAATAAAATAACCCACGAAAGACACTTCGCACGTCCAGTAGTATACCCCGTTATTCTTCCACGCACGCGACAAAATGACGGGACTCGCGTTGATAAGTACGACTCTCGTCACTGTAAAGGCCACGGCAGATGTCCCACTTCCTCCCCCTCACGCCAATTTCACTTTTTCATTACATGCAGAAATGGTTCACCTGGTGATCTGGAATCTATCGATCTCCGGTCTCGCGCATAGCACTCTTTACGTCTTTAACATTACGATTGTCATTTGCGAGCTTTAAGGCGATCTCGTTGGATCTAACCGTTTTATTTAATCTTCGCTGAGCCCCTTAGAGCTCAACATGAATCGTCTCGACGCATTAGCGATTCTTGCGTTCGCGATTATTCCTTTTAACTTTCGTCTCCGACGCTCGGCGTTCTCGTGCGATAATGCTTGCGCGTTCTCATCAATTCAAATCAATTTTCACGAAATAACCGCCAGAAAATAGCTACTAAATTCATATTTATTTGAGCAGAATGGTACGAGATAATTGCATCATTTTTTTACGAAGCCGGAATATGATGCTATGATTGTTTTAATTAATTTATATATTTATTAATATTGGTGCAGCGAGCTGTAAATTCGTTGCAGTTTATCACGGATAAATCCATAAAATGTCAATATCAATGACGGATGTTGTCGAGCGTTCAACATGTGTCCAATATTTTTACGCGTTCACCGTACTTTCGTATTGTATATCACTAATGCTGGCAAAATAGAGTCAACATTTGACGGATTAACATAACGAGCACGATATAATAAGTGAAATATTATTCTTGCGCAACATAAACAACCAATGTACATAGAGTTATTCACGCGCGACAAAGTTCAGTGCATCAATTCGTTGTACATTTAATCAGCCGCGTCACGCGCAAGAGTTCCATTAAAATTTATTGAATGCGCCTACAGAGGGAGACGTGTTTTATTACGACATACAGCCGTAAAGCGAGACCGTAAAATAAAAAAGGCTCATAAAATTGAGGGCTGCGATATCGATTAGTGCGACGCGCCAGGCTCCAGCAGAGATCCCAAGTTTTCGGTATGACATCTCAGTCTCTCGTGTGACGTAGTGAGCTGCCAGGTATGATATAGCGGTGTTTGCACACCGGTGAACCTTCGGTAAGACCCTCGGATGCCGTAGCCTCTCGTTGGATTTCGCGTTTCCCGATAGGCCAGACGTGGATTAATGTCGACGTTGCGTTGGTCTTACGCGCGCGCGCGCGCGCGACATCGTCATCGTCGACATCGTCGTCGTCGGATAATCCGAAAGATGCAGAGAGGATGAACGCGATGGTCTTTCGCGGAGGGTTTTCAATCGCCGTATTTAGCACGGGGATCAATCGTGTCGCGGATTTACAGAACGCACCGCTGTGGTTTGTGCGAGAATCCCTCTGCGCCGCGCTGCCTGGAAATGGGATTTTCAGGACGCGAGAGAGCCGGCTGTGTTCTTTTACGGCTTTCACGCGATCGGGCAGGGAAGGTGCGGCGAATCGACAAATATGTTTCATTGGCACAACCGGCGCGGGATCGAAGATCGAAAATGCATCGCTGGGGGAGATGCACAGGACGCGGGATGGAACTTGAGACACGTCCAAGTTGAGCGTATGTAATATATCATAAAAGAATGTTATGCGTCTGCATCGCCGCTTGGAGAAATATTGGGGTATTTGCCCTGCGGAGAAGAGCCTTCGCGTGTTAAAGTTGGATGTACGAGGGACGTTTCCCCAGCTCTAAAATTTCCAAAGGGGAATCCACCGTTCTCCACGAGGGATCGATACCGGAGATTCGACGCGCGTAGAAGATCACGGAGGAACGCTGGAGATTAATCGCAAAAAAAGAGGAAAAAATGAAAAAATAGCAGCAACAGCTTTCTACTCGTTCCGACTGTGCTCGCTCGTAACGTTCGTTACGCAGAGTGCGTGTTGTACCGCGAAATCCGCGGATAACGCTCGTCTCCTTTGACGAACGCGATATTCGTGCGAGCTGTGGAAAAATGCTATCACGCAGCGCGAATACCGGCAACAGAAACGAGTTATGGAGGAGCGAAAAGCCACCGGATACGAGTGCATGCTCTTATCGTAACTCCGCAGATACGATTATTGCCGTTCATACGCAGCCGATGTATGCAGTGGAATTGAGTGGTTTCACGCGAGCGCATGCATCGCGTTGCATTGCGTAAATGCGTGCGAGATACGGAAACATAAGGAGTTTCACGAGTGTATACGAGCGTTTGCAAGGCACTTGCCGCCGACGCGCGAGTGTTTAAGCCGATGGCAGCGAGCTGGTTATGCTGTTACGTGACCGTCCAACGCCGTTTTTCGCCGGCACGCGAGACGCGTATGTGGATATAAATTTCTGCCCTTACTTTATGAAGACGGTGCATTCTCTCTTGCACGCCGCGAGATCTGTCGGAACGGCATACCGCAACTCTCGGTCTTACCCCGAATTCCGCGAAAGTATTCTCCGCATCTTCTCAACCCCCAAGGTGATACAATTTTTGTTTAGTGCTCTATCTTACGTCGCAGTAAACTAGAAAGATTTAATGATACGCGCCCGTTACGTCTTAAAATGTAAGTATGATGCTGGGAAAAAGAGGAGAAAACATACGTGAGACGACATGCACCTATGGGAATGCGTAAAACGTTTGAGGATGACGGAGGATTCGTTAATATTTCACGACCAGGATATCTGCAATTCGACGACGAACGTGCGTCCTCTCGTTTACCTGCCTGGAATTTTTTCTTGAACGGAGGCACTTTATGTTAAAAAGACGTAGAACGTAGTTTCTGGATGTTAAATGCGAGCAGCGCAAGTATGTCGTGCGTGAATAGATTGAGAAATATCCGGGAGACTCGGAACACATTGCTTAACGTGCATTGCCGACCTTTGAATTACATGGCTCGTTCTTGAGATATTGGCTCCTGAAGGCACGCGATGCTTCTTTTCCTCCTTGCGGTAGGCAGTGAGAACGCGGTTGATCGATCACAGTTACGTAAAACCCTGATCAGCGGATATTGTACGCCACGGAAATATCATATATTCCAGCATTTACGCATCAAAGAGGTAATGAATAACCTCATCCGGGTAATCTCTCCTCCCCTCTACATAGAAATTTCCCAAGTATTGCATAGATTAGACTACTAATACTAATCAGAATGTCATTTTTATTCCAAACAGGTATTTAATAAAACACATTCCAATAAATTAGAATTTCCAAAGTTTAGAACTTCCAAAGTTTTCCCAAAATGGATATATCATGTTTAAAATCGTAACAATAATAATCCAAAAATTCGTATCTGTCCTTTTATGGGCAATATATATATATATATATATATATATATATATGTATATTTCAAATTACTATATATCATAATTTAAATATTTACAAAACGTAAATATATAAAATACTTTAAGGTTTACCAAATATTATTTTATAATAAATTATAACATAAATAAATAAATAAATAATTAATTAAGTAATAATTTATTAATAAATAACTAATTACAATTAATAGATAAATTTTAATATCTATTAATATTAAATCTAATAACTGTTATAATTTATATTATAATTTATAATTTATACCAGTAATAATATAACATTATTAGATTTTAATGTATTGTCACGTATTGATTCTTTTTATATTAATTTTTGGGGATAGCTTTCTTTACAGATGATAAAGACAATGTAATAATGCTATTGATTATGTTTGCTACATTACTACATACGTAAAATGAAGAATAATAATAATATCAAACGTTTTAAGTATACGAATCGAAAATTTTGATGTATTAATCCCAATGGAGTCGATGAATGATTTTATTCAATTCGACTTGTTTCTGAACAACAAAAATACAACAGAAAAGCTTTTCGTATCTAAAATATCAGAAAATTTTAATATATGAATTGATTATATTGTATATGCTTTATAAGTTGTTGCATAGACAAAAATAACAATAGTCCAACAAGACTATCTATTACTACAAAAACTTTTATTTAGTAATACATAGAAGGCAAAAATTATAAGTTCTAAATTTAACTGCGACCCGCGGTGTAACCACAAATTTTATATTTGGCCCGCCAAAAAATCTAGCTGCGTATTCCTGGAATATAACATAACGGTTCAATAACTTCTTAAAAACTGCACGAACTTTCTATCAGGAAGAATAAATATTTTATTTGTTAATACAAAAACTTTTATTTAGTAATACATAGAAGGCAAAAACTAGTTCTAAATTTAGCTGCGGCTCGCGGTATAACACAAATTTTACATTTAGCCCGCCAAAAATTCTAGTTTCCTAATCTATACAATACTGCGAAATATCTTTAAATATTAACTAAGTTTTACCTGTCAAATTTACACCTGTCAAAAAATCGGGTGAACGAAAAATGTTTTAAAGTACAAGTACATACATATCAAAAAATAAAAGATAGCTTGTTGCCTTTTGCAATATCTGCTCTTTTTTATTATATTATATATTTATTAGATTAAACTAGCTCGCGATCTAGACAGCAATTCAATTCAATACAGTGATAGTTTGAAGAATTTTTTGTTCTATAAAGGTTATTCTGCTATAAAATTAATATCCTGCTATAAAATACGATAAGCAATGTTGTTCTGTTATAAATATGGCTTTAATTTGATTTATCTAAACGCGACTTGAATTTAGGTCATGACATAATATTATATTTCATAGAAAAGAAAGATTATTTTTGTTTATTAAATGGATTTTTATTTCTATAATTTCCAGATATTACAATAAGAGAATGTGCCTACGGGAAATGACAAAAATTACAGAAATAAAAAAGTATTTTATAGCAATCTTGCCTCGGGGTTCGCCAATGCACGGGGGTGAACGTATTTATAAGCATTAATACAATTATATTTTTAAAGAATAGAAATTATTGTATTTTTATGAAATATATATTGTAAAAGTATCCTCCTATTCTAAAAAGGCGTGTTAACTTCGTGAAGTTCTTTTTTATCGAATATTGAGGCCTCTTTTCCGCGACGCTGATTGGTTCTCTCGCTTGGCTCGAACTTCGTGTGACTTGAACTTCGTGTTACGAATGTCAGAATGTCATAGTGGCTGTCAGTGCGGTTATATTAATTTATTATTTCTTAGGAACGTGAAAACGGCAGCTGTCAATTCTGTCAAATTTGTATTGATGAAACATGATGAAATAAATAATACTTTTAACGCCTTTTTTAGAATAGGATTTGTGTTATTTATTATATAATAAATAATAGATGAATACTATTATTCGAAAACATTATTAATATTGAAAAATAAAATAGCGCGCGCCTGTGGTGCTAGTATTTAAAAAAGATAAATGTAAAAACATATTTTTTTCATTTCCATTTTAATTTATTATAAAATAATCAATGGTAAAACATAATACATTTTTTTATATTTACTATATCCAAGTGTTTTGTTTTTATCAAAAATATAAGATAGAAAGCGAGAAAAATTCACTTTTTATTTTATATTATAGCTAACGAAACGCTTGAATATATATTGTCTTATAACATATATTCCTACCGTTTTTTTAATGTTTTTAATAATAATATGGATTGTAACATTCATTATTAAAAGCATTAAAACTAAAAAAACATGATGAATATATGTTATAACTCAATATTAATATATATCCGAATATATATTAGAAAAATATTGAAAAGCAAATTTAGAATATGTATATATTTCGATTTTCCATTTAGAACATGTGCAGATTTCTCACTAAGAATTACACTTTCGAAACATTACAGTTCTTCTTGGGATCTTTATCGCTTTCCGCACAAGAATCCATAATTTCTTGGGAAAATCATGAACTAAATCCTCATTAAATTCCTAACTATTTTCTGTCCCTATCCCTTTCAACGAGATTTTGACGATATTAAGTTGATGAACAACGGCTTGCATATTTATGACGGATTCGATAACACTCGTCTATTAGGGCGACACATATCTATTAGGGAGAATGTTAATGAATTGCACGACATTTTTTGCGGATCGCATCCGTCCACTGCCTGTCTCTTTTTCTTTCCTCCCTCGTTTCGTCGCTCGTTTCCTCTTTTAACAGGCGACACGCCACTGCTTATGGATTTATATGCCACGTAGGAATGAGTAATGCCTGATTTGCATTTTGCGCGTGATTTTGTCAGTTGATGTTACATCCACCGTATTAATAATGCAGGGCACGCGAGCCAGGTTTATACGTCTATGCCACCGAAATCGCTTTTTATGAGAGAATTATTACACGCAGAACGCGAAACGTTGTTTACACGCTGTCGCATACGCGAGAGCGTTATGTCGTAGAAACGACGATGATCAAATTTCCCTGGAAGCGGAATATCAGAGCGAATATAACATCGAAATGTTAATATGTCGACGCTTTCGACTCGCGCTTTCTTTTTAGACAAGTTACATCGCGTCGCAAAATATGTATACGCAGACACTCTAAATAGGATATCGACATCCCTTACGATCAGCATTCTTGGTCAAAAGAGCTGGAATATCGTGCTGACGGAACATCACCCGTGCAATCGTACACGAGAGAGACGAGAGCAGGCGACAGAGAATCAAACGGAATAGAGGGTAGCGGCGGGAGAAGGGGGGGGGGGAGGGAGAAGAAATTCGATGAGTGTCGTAGGCGTCGGTAGCAGACAATAACTCGCGATCGGGAAGTCGACTGCTCCCGCTGCCTGCTACTCGATATTCACGCGAAATGGAACGTACCCGCGGCGGCGGAGGCGGCGGGTGCAATCGTTTCAACGGCATTTCGTATCTCTAGAATTCAATACCAGAGGCTGCCTATCTACGCCGGCGGGCCGACAAAGTGGATGATAAAAAAACCATCCCTCCCGCGCGCCCCCTCGAGCGGTATCCGGGACGTCCTCCGGGAAGGGTGTTCCATCGCAATGGGCGCGTTGTGCGCAAGGTGTCGATTTCAAAAACGCGATAGCAATCTGCCCATAATTGGAGCGATGTCACACAGCTTCCCTTTTTCCAGGGACCATCCCGCGGCTGCTTTTACTCATTGATAATATTGCGTACACACACAGAATATACACAAAAGTCATCAATCGATTATTGGTCTCAACGTTTTATCGAAAAAAATGTAGTGATTATGCAAACTGCGTTTGCTTAATAATTTGGAGCTGTCATGTCCACGCGAAATGACACGTGCCTCGAAATTCACATATTCGCAACTCGTTCTTCATTTCTGTCGCATTCTCATTAATCAGTTAATTGTTTACGTAAAAACCGCAAAAGTCATATACGTATTCGTAGAAAATTGTGTACGCTTGTATACTCAGCGCTTTCGACTGCGTTTCGTGTTAATTTATAATATATATATAACTCCCGTCATTCACGAGTAAGAGTTGCAGAAACTTTCCAGGATATTCTGTAAAATTGCAAACATTGCGTGCATATCCGATATCTGCGCCCGTTAAAAAAATACCACGAGAAAGAGAAAACCTGATACTTCAGGTGCTCTCCCGACCAATTTCGTTGCTATCGATCTGCGTTATAAAATTTTATCAGACTCACTTGTTACATGCGCCCGGACTTTTACGAACAAATATAAATAAGCCGAACGCAATTTCGTTTTCAACTCTATTACCGTGTCGAGATTTAACGGCGAGATTTAAACGCGTCCGTCTGACCGCGCGCATGCTAACAATTCGTTCTTAATTACGGCGGTGATCGATCTCATCGTATTTGCCGAGTTGCCAGCTGCAAAGTAGCCATCGACGAAATAACGCGGGCGTAAATCGCGTGCCCCGGATGGAGCAAAACTCGCGCGTGATCGAAAAAGCGACTGAGATCGAATAAAAGAGGGAAATGCTCCTTACGTGCTATTGACTTATCGGTGTTTGCAAAGCCCCGGGTTTATCTTTGTTGCCCAATACGCGCTGGCTGCAGTTGTAGTTGCAGTTGTCTGGTCGATTCCACGTCTTCGTGAATATATATTATAGACAGAACCGCTGCGCAATTCTACGCGAAGGACAAAAGCCACCAGCGCCGGCCGCCACGACGACGATATTCTCTTCAAGCTCTTCGCGAGCGAAAAGCAGTGTCCGTGAGATGAACTTTTCGTCATAATGGAGTCTTCGAAAGAATTCCGGGAGGGGGGTAGGAGGGGACGAGAGGTGGTACGACAACTGTATGACAACAAGTGGCACCGTAACGAGCTTTTTACAGCAGCCGTGTGCATCCGTCCCTCTCTCGTGCGCGCGTGAAGACGTGACTTCCCCGAGCGCGTGCTCGGCGAGCTGACTCGCGCCTTCTTGACCCGCGTGAACAGCTTCCGGCGTTGTTTACCGTCGAGTTTCCGGGTGCCAAATTGGGTTATCACCGCGGGATCAGGCCGGAGGAACTAACAAGTCTTTCACGCAAGAAACACAACAGCCAGACTGGATGCTTTCGCGATAATCACCACCATTAGCGTACGGAATGTCTTCTTTGGGTCACCATGGCGGCACATCACGGTTTTTCATGCTTATCCGGAAAACGCTCGAGCATACCGCTCTCGCAAATGGCTCCCGCGCGAAGCAAAAGCCTTGGCAAAGCGTGGATATACAACTTGCATAATCAAAACCTTCTGCACAAGACTCTCGAGTATTTTTGTCGGAAAAATTAATACTTCCGTGTCAGAAAAATTAAGATTCCGGTGCTGTTAATTGTTTCGACTATTTCGCAATTACATCGAAACAAACGAGCCCGTTTGTGATTAATAATGCGGACTTATAAACTCTGTTTCGATTCGTTAATCAATAAACGATCATGCGGATAATTTAATTTTAACGTGTCCTATTTGCAACGATAAAGAGATATTTGACCGTTCATTGATCGACGAATAAACGCAGATTTTCGAGTGAATGTACAGTCTCGCTTTATCGTTGGCGAATCGTGCAGAAAGATCTGACCCGGGAAATATATATATAGCGTGAGAGATTCATTTTGTTACTTTCGCTACTGACACAATTGAAATTGCGAGAAATTATAAGTTGAATTCTGCAATGAGAAATCATAATAAATCGCATGGCAACTTGATTGTTGATTGTTAAACGTTGGGTGCGTGCGAATACACGCGCACGATTTCGGAGTCGCGAAATTTTAAGCACAAACTAAACCATAAAATAAAACACGGAAAACCGATGTGGCAGCTGATAGTTATTCCGCTCAAATATGGCCTCTCGTTTCAAGTATATTTTCAGTTGTGCGATTGTGAGGGATGCATCCATGCATGTACGCAAACGCACGCTCATACATCGCCGTTCTAAAAGTTACATTTCAATTACACGCAGTCGGAAAACAGACAATTTAATTAAATGGTTAGCATCGTGTAGTCGTTTTGTTAATGCGCGATATCGTTCGCGATGTATTGCAAGGAATAATTTCACGGGACGGACAGACAGGTATAGCATCCTGCAGTGATGTTGAGCGGAAGCATTTCCACGGAAGGAGACAGAAAATCACCGAGGGACACCAGTTAACTCGTTAATAGTCCGGACGGTCCACGTCATCGGCGTCTATCGCGATGGCGAACCCGTGATAGGAAATCCGTGATAGGGAACTCGCGATACGGTGTAAGGATGACAGTCAAAGTTAGGCCGAATATCGACGGGTGCTCCATAAATAAGCTCGTTTTTTTACGCCGCACGGGGGGTGACGGCGATTGCTTTCGGCACTTTATCGGATATATTGTCTGGCAGGTATGCGGGCACCGAACCAACAAATCCGACTGAGAAATGACATTTGAATTATTCACATTCGATATTTCTGTTTTTCCTCTTTTTTTCCCCTCTTTTGGCGAAAGCGTGCGGGCGCAGCTCTCGCCAAGGAAATTACGTTTTGCCAAAGAACGGAAATATTGCCGAGATAAATGGAGCCCGTCACGTTGGCGGTTTACATCGACGACAATGCGGCCGTATAACATCATAAAGAATTGCATTTCAATTTTTTCGGCGGAAATCGAAAAGTAAGCGATGTGTGCGCGGCGTGTTGTTTACCACCGATATTATTACGATATATTATTACACGGGATATGGGATAGTAAAATGTGCGGTGTTACGTGACGACCAGTCTTTTACATTTGCTCTCATAGATTTTATGTACACTGGCGCATCTAGAATAATTTAAGAGATTTAAACAGCGCATTATAACATACCTGCATGCAGCTCCGTTCAAACATGGCCCGAATATTTACCTGCAACAAAGAAATATTTTAATAAACTGGGCTTGAAAATGTTGCTCGGGATGCATCATTTAAATATTACGATTATTTTAATCCATGATTCTACAAGTGAATGGCACGGCGGTATTGTGTTTTTCCACGATTATATAAGCACGAAGCGCTTTAATTGTAATACCTTCGTGTTTGCGCGCGGTTTCTGTAATCGTTGTACGGTATAAAGCATATTAGCGAAATATCAAACACCGTGGCAATGAATATATTGAAGTATATCCTCCCGTAAATAGCAGAGAAAAAGCATTTCGTTTTACATGCAAATCGCAATCCCGATGCCTCCGAAACGCGAGCTACTGCGGCACAGCGGTGTGTAATGCACTATCAACGACGTAAAAAAGATCTATCCCTTTTCCGACTTCCCATTTTCTTTCAGCTATTATCATCAAAAGCGGATTTAGGTACTTGGGCGACTTTTAGTCAAGAATTTATTATAATCGCATTCCGAACGTCTTAGGGCAACGGCTGCAAAGTACCTGTTCCATGGAGGGCTGATTGAAACTCCCAAGAACATTTCGCCTCGCCCGACGAACTTCGAAGCCAATCGTCGCAGATAAATCGGATTTTGCAGTTAACGGTTTCCTTAATTACCCGACCGTCGCCTCATAGTCTTACGTTTTCGTGATGAAGAGCATCGAGTTCGTCGCTCGTCGTGAAACGCAATATAGTGTGTATATATCTGTTCTTTATCGACAGAAATATCTTCCGCAAATTCCGTGCCGTTTTCATTTTTGCCTCGAGTAATTACACGACGGCAATATCGCCCGAGTCCTTTGCAGCCTCGCGTAGCTTCCATTCTCCGGGTGCGCCGCGATTGATCGAAAATACATATTCCACGTTATTATGTTTTTCTTCTAACGTTTGCATTCGATTAGAATTTTTTTCCCTCGTCGGAATATGCGCACACGCTTATCGCGGCAGTGTCGGCTCGCGCGCAATATTTTATGAACGAGAGAAGCAAGTTCTTTGCCTTCACAATCGAGCTCCGGGGGTGAATACTCTCTCGTCGGCTCTGCGTATGTTATTCGTTCATCGTGTGCGTGCCGGAAAATAGGTTGGACTTAAATAGCGACCTCCCCTCGTGTTTCTCACTCGGAGCAGTGTAGCTTCTCGCATGCACGTCCATGCAAATTTAAAAATCCGCATTTCAGAATAAAACGTACCAACATCTGAAAATGGCATTTTATAATAGCGAGGAATATCCAGCTGATACACGCGCGGTATCCTTCACGTAATTACAAACGCTGCGGTAGCTACGACGTGCGGAATTCACCGTTTTACATAATGGGGAGTTAATTTGGTGCACGAGTGACCAAGTGCTACACGCAGCACTTCGGAGGTATTCTACCTCGCCGAAAAACAGAAGAGAAAAAGTATCCACGAAGAATATGTGCGTGCAGGAAAGAAGAAACGCAGGGAAAGGGGGATAATTGCAGGGCGATGAAGATTTCCGTACTCTCGTTGAATTTGCTCGAGCGGAGCGCTCACACGAATGTGAGTACGAATGTATATAAATTAATCCGCTTTCGCGGCGATAGTTGTGAGAAATTGCGACGCCGTCCGTTACGAGTTCGCGCGAGCAAATTTCGCGACGGCGGTTCTCCAGGACGGCTTTTGGAGAGAAATGCGTCGCTGTTGCTTGGAGGAACATGCGGCGTGATACGGAAAACGTGCTCTATTGCATGTACCGCTCGCGTTTTCAAATACCGCTCGCTCGCGTTTTCAAATACCGCCCGCTCGCGTGTGTGCAAGTTTTCCGTAAATGACAGACGACGACGGTGTGTGACACTATGGTATCCGGGATTAGCGTTCTCGCGTGCGCCGCGCCGTATCCGTCAGCCCGCGAGCGGAACGTAAGCGCCGTGACGCGCGTTCCAGCACGTACGTTCTCTTCGACCGACCGACCGGCGGAATAAGGACGCCTCGCGTCGGCCCGTGTCATAACTCCTGGACGCAGGGAAAAGTCGTGCTTCGACAACGCACACGACGTTGCACCGTTGCCATTGTCTACGAAAATTGGCCCGAGTTTGCGGAGGCGCGTTCTCTCTGCCGCTGTCGCCGAGCTCGATCGCGGCAGCAGCTCGCAGATAGACGACGGAAGTTACATAATTACACTCGGAACTCTCAAATGTCATTATTACGAGGAACAGAGAGTTGTAACCGGAATAGGATCGAAATACCCCGGCGTCATAAGTCGAGTATTCCGTGCGTTTCCGGGCCGCGGAGACGTGGTTGTGAGATATTGTATATATTTGGAGGCTGAGGATCGCGGTTGAGCAGTTCCTTTTGCATAAAATTATGGTTAATTATAGTTAATACACTTCTTAACCATAAGTGACCCTGCCGAGTGCAGAAAAGTTTTTAGATGTAGAGGATCAGGCGTGTCATTTGGGATTGGATCGATGACGCTACGTAAGTACACATATAATATAAACGGATTTGGGTCACTTCGTCGCATGGCGTAGTCATCCGGAGTAAGTCGAAGTAATTTAGATTACGCCAACAGTACGCCAGATATTATCGCGGTGAGGTAAATTACGTCAGAGCGCGGTAGCGCGCGGAGCGAAATAAGAGATGCGCTCTAAAAAGGATTTCCATGCCGAAATGCAAATTACGACGTAAGAGAGAGTCATCCGAGATATGAGAGTTACAACTAAATTTCTTGGAATAAAAACTAAATATGATGCTGAATCTCCATCCTCGGCACTCGGCTCTCTCGTCGCGGCCTATCCACGATAAGAATACGCGAATTGCAACTTGTCTTCTACGACGCAGTGATCTTCTTTTACGCAAACTCCCGAACGAACGCAGCTGGGAAAGCACGCCGTTTCGAGAAAAGTGCCTGTTTCGCAGCACGCGCAAACTTGCTTGTACGACAATGTCGCAACGACTGTAATGTCGAGAATCCCAATCGTAATGGGAAGTCGTGATGCACTTTCGCGGATCGCAGCGTTAAGGATCAGTGATCACCGACGTGCTCGGAAAAACGCGGAGACACTTGAGAGTCGTTCGTCTTTTAATGACATGACGGATCCAGTTTCGTTGTCAGGATAAAAGTGTCAATCACTCATTCGACACGGGCAATTCTGCGCCAATAGCAATGCACACCATCATTGCGCAAAGCAAAAGATATATTTACTGTGCCTCGATATCGCGACCGGAATTGCGGTGGTCGCACTGTACGCCGTGGTGAATCGATGTCTTTCGCTGCTCCATATACATACATTGTGCAATGTCTTCGAAAAGATTTGGCCGGGTTTCTAGATCCTATCTGCCCGGCCGACTTGCTATTGCCGGTCTATATCGCGCAACGGGCAGATAGACATCTTAATTAACGGTTACACGAGAACCTCGTGCCATTCTCTATTAACCGAAAAGTAAGGGCAACAAATCCCTGTTGCGAAATCAGGAAATAACTTCATTTCTACATGCTGACAATTGTCACTGAATAAAAAAATCCAAATAAAACGAATGTCGCGTATAGTGTTATAAATATTAATTTCATAAATTTTATCTTTAGAATTTAAAAGTGATCAGGAATAAAAAAATGCGAATTCCAATTTCTGATTGCTTGCGTGCCTTGAATTTCGCGCTTGCTCAGATGTACATCATACATGTTAATGTCAATTTAATAACGATATCAGCGATGCTCGACGTGACGCGAGGAGCAAAGCCTTCATGTAAATAGATTAATAATTTTCATCGAGGATCGTCGAGTCATCCTCGCCTGATTGAACGCGTCGCGGCGACACGCTGAGCAATCGATTATCCGGAATGTCATTAACTTGCAAAATACTGCCGTGGTCCCGTGATCACCGCGGAATTTTACCGTGGCGACGGCCTGATACCTTTTCGCGCGACGTAATTACGCGCGGTCGAAGAAGCAAAATGATCGTACATTTTCTCCCATCGAGATAGAGTCACGTGGTTGGAATGTTGTTGGTGCGTTCTTACAATGATTTAATTCAAATGAATCCGTTGTCTGATGGCTGTCGGCACTTCACGACCACGATGCTACTTAATAGCACTGTCGTTACATAACCCAGCTTTATTACCGTATACCCACGTCGTAACAGACCATTGAATTTTCATGAACATGTTACGAATATAATATAACGTGCCTCTCGTCTCTCTCCTTCTGTCGGGAGGTTCCTTCAGTTTCCTTCAGTTTTATTGCCGGGATGCGAAATGGGATTTACATCATTAAAGACATCATTAAGACATTTTACATCGTCGAGATCCCATAAAAATGTCACCGCACGACGGAACGTGCGTTTATAGTTTGTTCATGAGGTGGCATTAGCTCGCGCTCCCCTGACGGAGTCTGTACATTTCGCTTGTATACGTTACATTAGAATCACGCGCAGAATGTTGCATGTACATACATGTAGGATGTTGTGTGCGAGATGGGCATCCGTCGAGTCTGACTGCATTAGATAATCGATCGCGCCGGGCACGATTAGCTCATAAAGTCACATAACGCTCTCGAGATCACACGGCGCCACTTCATCATTACACCCCTGTCTCTCTGTACGCGTGAATTTGCTCAATGCTCGAACAGTCAGAGGTTGCGGTGAAGTAATTGAGCTATAGTCGTGTTTCCAGCGTGAGCGCGCGCGCTTGCAGGCTGGCTAGCTCGCTCGCTCGCGCCACAAAGAGCAGAGAACCCGGGCTCGGTATCTGTAATGTAACGGAAGTCACTTCGATGCAATTACAATGCGGACCGATATATATATATATATATATATATATATTATATTGTACATTACGTGACGCGTGTAAATGATTTGCTTCTCAGTCTTGCTCGAAAAAGAATCCACAATAGTATCCGGACATTACTACGAACATTATCACGTTCTCCACTGCGGTTCACCGATTGACTCGCAATGATGCGGATTTTATCGCGCGTTCAATTTCTTCTTTATGAAAAGTTCATTTTCTTTCATTCTGCTCTTAATCTCTCGGTTACCCGCATTTCGTTCAAATCAAGCGAGTTCAACAAGAGTACGAGCTACAGAAAATGGAAGGGAACGAAATATACGGGGAAACTGACGATGTAATATTATCACGATATTTCCGCTCTGGGAATAAATCGTTGCACGAAAGCACGGTCGTCTCTTAAAAGTCCTGGCTATTCCATTCCTGCGGCTATCAATTTGCCGTTATCTCGTGTGCAATGAGAATACACATGCCGGCTCTTCCCATCTATCCGCGCGATAGACGTACGCACCGATGGTGGAGGACACGTAGCCGGTTTTTAAGAGGAAACGCGTGTCGCGTTCGCTGCAACGCGAGGAAAGAAAACTGCAAGATCCAATCTTCCTGTGCACGTTTCAGTGGCGCGCAGCGGGAAGCCCGGCCGAAGGCAAACGGGAAGAGTGCTCGCGCGAGTTACTCGGTTCGTTTTCCGACTCCACCCATTCCTCTCGAGTCCGAATTCACTTCCGCCCGGACTCGACGAGCAATTCTCTCGATTCCCTGCTCTATCTTTCCCGCTATCTATGAAATACTTAATCAAAAGCAAGAGCGAGGGCAACCTGACACGCGAGTATCGCCGAAGGCAGCAGTCATATGGATGATGAAGCGATTCGTCTCTAGACGTTGCTGCTCGTTGATGACATGTTGCTAGATGTTACTATTGCTTCGAATAAACGTGAGACCAAACATGAAGTGTGTGCGTGTCTACTCTTCGTGCGCAGCGTGCGTGGTGATCGCGGAATTGTGAGCGTTCGCAAGGGTTGTTACCACTTACGAAAGTATCGTCACGAATTAGCATCGAATTCGTGACATGGTAAGACTTTTCCCCGTGAGATAAGTTCAACCTGCTGATGTGTCATCAGGCTGCTACTTTGTATGCTTCAACGCGAGAACATCTTCCAGTCCGCGACGAGGTCGGCTCGCCTCGTCGTTAAGGAAGAACGTGAGCCTTTTGTGACAGGAGAAGAGCGATCGTTACGGAGAGAATGTTACGCTGATAGTTGAACGCCAATTAATGGTACGTCGTGGAACTCGCGCGAGTTCGTCGTTTCCGCCGATGAGGCAACACTTGAGGAGTTACCGCGTTCGTGACGTGTAAAACGAGCGTTAGAGACGTGAATAGTTTCACAAGGGGTACGAGCACTGCAGCATCCCTATGTTAACCCCGATTTTCCGCTAAATGGTTAATAATAGATGGCATGCATCGGCTAATTATTAGTAGCTCATTATCGCCACTTGTGGAACTGGCTAATTAGCCTTATTTATTTCTAGCTCTTATAATCTTGTTACGATTTCTATGGCACGATCGTCGGTATGAGACGTTATGAATAATTTCCGTTGGTATCACGGCACCGTCGTGAAAAGAAAGAGAAAACGCAGGTATCGGTATCCTAAAAATACGGAAACATAGTCTCATGTGGAACGTGCTGGATTCTCTTCTAAAGTCCAGGTGCATCCCCCAGGTACCGCTTTACGTTTTGCTTCGCACAGGCTCGCATTAAACATTTACTCTGCCGAGTATGTGTCGGACCTTCGTACGGACCGCCTTGTGTGCATAGGTTCTCACCCGTGCATCTCTCTCCGGTACTATTCTCCTTCTCCTTCTCCGTTTCGCTTTCTCTTACTTACTCACTGTTTGAACAACAGGATGAATTTAAACGCGTCACACTTTCGAGTACACAAATTACCTGCGCTACGTTAAGCTTTATAAATTCTCATCTTGAAATGGAATCAGGATCGCACTTCCTAGGCTAACTTGGCATTGCAACGTTTCGATGATTAAATGCAACGCAAAGATTTAAGGGAATTAATATTGCTCTCCATTGCATTCCATCAACGCGTTTATCGCGAGGTCGAGCAGCATGAATTTGATTCGGTACGAATGAAATCTACGTCTCGATGTGCAAAAGCTGGCTTTGTCAAAAAGGTTGCGCGTAATTCCGTATCCACTCGAAACCGGCATCCAAAAAGCGCGAAACGATTTCCCGAACGAAGCAGAGCCAACAATTCTATTTTAGAGTATGCGACTGCGGATACGAACCTGCTGTTCTTGCTACTGTATGCCTACGTGGTCCCGTAAACTTGTGAATTAGAAATATACAGGTAGAGAAAAAGGGAGCTGAGAAGAAAAAGAAAGAAAGAGCATGGGCGTGAGCGCACGACAAACCTGCAAAGATATTTTGTGCAGTTTCCTTACGCCCTCTTCTAACGCTATATTCACCGAAGCCAATTGCGAGCAAGATTGCCACTGCAAAAAGCTCGTTGCATCCCTTTTCGCGTGGAAAATTAAATGAGACGAGTGAGAGGAAGAGGATGCGAGAGAGGGAGAGAGAGAGAGAAAGGAAGAGAGATACTGTGCAGAATTGTAGAATATCGCGCGAGAAGCGTACAGAAACGCGAAAAATGTCAATAACAAAGAATATAATTAAAGAAAGATAAATTAATTGGATTCTCCAGCATTACCCGATTCAAATAATACTTTGTTAATTGTCAAATACAAAGCAGATTCTACGTGCGACTGATTCTGTAGGAACGTGTTAAGCAACGTGCAATTATTATAAGCAAGAATAATGAAATTGTGAACGCGAATTAACGCAAAGAAGCTGAACATTTCAGAACCGTCCTGAAAGTAAAGACAGTCACGTGTATGATGATATCATGCGAAATGCAATGCGCGCCATTTTTAGAAACAATTTCTGTGCGACTGCGTTTGTTTCAGTAATATTGCACTGGGGGGTTGTTCCGCAGAAATACCTCCGACCTCGGCAGTACCCGTCATTCCACGCGAAATATACCTTCCCACTATCGGAACTCGGGCGATACAATTCTTCTCTTTCTTTGCGCACACGAAGGTAAGAAACTACGATCACCATCAAGGGAGATTAATACGTCACATTAACAAATTGAAGAATTTATTTTTCAGCGTGTAATCAATATTAATTGTGCCATTACTGTTTCGAACATGATTACAATGCCAACGAAAAAGATGAATCCCTGCAAAAGGGATCATTATTTTTTGGAAACAATAAATTAACCTGGAGAATACAAACGTTGTTATAAATATTAAATTACGAGAGAGAGATTTTTAAATGATTAAATTATGCGGTGAGAATTGATTCGGCCTGACGAAAGCAATAGAAACTTGACTGATCTTTTCCGCGAAGAGATTCCGTAGCAATTGTGTCAACTTTTTTCCCGTTCGGCACCGAGTTAACGCGCGACTTGATTATCTTCGTTGGAGAACGACTTCTCTTAATGCAATCACCCTGATGGCACTGCAAGATGTGCACCACTGTCGGAGTCGACTTCGTCCGTCGTATCTTTGGTAGGACAGTGGTGCACCTCGATGCAATTTATGTCTTTGCACTTTGCGCAGATGGATATTTTACTCAAAGTTCCGCCGCGACGGGACTCGTACACCCTTCTCTGTCCACTTCTTCTGGCGTGTATTTATAAAACTTTCGTCCAACTTGGTGGTACGCGCGGATGCGCGTTATCAATATTCATTCGCTCCTTCGAGATCGTCAAGCTTAAAAAAGCGTTAGCTTGCAGATTGCAACCTCTTTGACAATCTTTAACTTTTAAATCATTCTGAATAATTAAGTAGGATGCTTTTTCATGATATCAAACGAGATATCTTGATAATGATGCCTCTTGAACGTATTAACGGAATAAATATTATTGGAAAAGCGAGAAGTGTACATCGAGATGAGTTGAAAAGTTTCAGATCTGCGGGCAACAGACTTGCACAAAATTTGACTTAACTCGATAGCGTGTCCCAAGTTTGTGTACTCGTAGAGTAATATTCGATTTCGCGTTACATACACAAAACTGAAAATCAACATCTCCTCAAAGATTGTATATTAAAGTTTAATAATTACTTTGAGTCACTTACAATTTTGGATGCCAAACAACGAGAGAGAAGAAAATCAATCTCTTTCGATAAGATTTTTTTCAAGCAATTATAATATTCAAATAATATTATGACACATTCTACCACTATCTCCCCTTAAGTGCTTTTGAAAGTAAAATCGGCAAATGCGTGCGTGATAGCAGAAAAATATCCGATTCGCTTGGGATCGCGGAGATGCATCTGGCGCAAAGCCAAGCCGTTTCTCTCTCATGATAGGTGGTTGATGCGTAATTCTTATTGTTCGCACTAGAAAGGCAGGAACGAAGGAAAGCATGAATCAGACGAGAAAAATGGTAGGCAACAAGAAAAGACAGAATTATTGATGCTATCGCTTGCGGCGAAGATTAGATTTGCTATGAGAGATAGCGTGCGTATATCCCACGATTTTTCATCGACGCATAATAAATGCATTACATAGCAATTAAAAAAAAATAAACGTGTTTCAAGCGTGCTGTGATGAGTCCGTGCAAGTCGCATAATTCGCGAGGGAAGAATCGCGAGGGGAGGACTCGAACGCGCGCGTAAATTGGTCCAATCTCGAGGAGGGAGGAATTGCTCGCTTGCAGAGAAAGTTGCGTCTCTCGGCATGGTTTCGCGTTTTCTTAGAGACGCTGACGTCGTTAGGGGATATTCAAATTTTACGCTCTTCGCTTCGGTGACTCGAAAGCGAGGCGCCATGCCAGTAGCAGAAGCGTAACTGGAATGATGACGAGGAATGGCGGACAAACGAATGAAAACGTCAGAGAAACGCCAGAGAGAGGTAGGTACGGTCCAAGTGTCCTTTTGTGGCCAGGTTGGATTACAAGGGTGGTCTAAATAAAAAAAAGCTGATTACTCGACGTCACAAAATATTTTTGGTGGAACTTTCGGTAAATACTTGTGGTCGCGGCCGCTTTGCGCAGTTCTTTTGAGCGACAAGCAAGTTGTGGCGTAAGTATCCCTCAAAGGGATGACGTTAAGGCACCTAAAGTTCGGAGCTCGCTTACGATCGACGATTCGGATGGATCCTCGTATTCCATGCGAGCTTGCCGTCTAACCGCGCAGTTAAACTTCACTTGGAAGTTTCGGCGCTGAAACGCGTACGATAAACGATCGACCACTCGCTCCTCCGCCAATCGTCGTTCAATGGTCGTTACTGAGTACTAAATCACGTGAAATGTTCACGCCTCCCATAAGGAAACCATCGAAACGCGTCATCATGTACATTCTATTAGACGCGCAAGTATCCAGCGGAGTTGTTGGGTCGAAACTCGTTGCTTTATTACGCTCGAGCGTACCTGATATTTTCTTATCCTCGCTATCAATTCTACAAGCTTCATATCGAAGATTTACTAGGTGCTTTAATCTCGTCTCGCCTGTCCCTATTCAGTCCTGGACTCAGTGTTAGACCAATTTCCATATGCAGTTCGTTGTGAATATGAATGTGTAATGTAAATGCTCACGAAGGATTCTACTTTCTGGTACCGTGATATTTCGTAATATCTCGCGAGCGTAAAGTCGCTCGATCTGCAAAATTGTGAAATATGAGCGCTATCGAGGCAACGTAGCAGTTTGATAGCAACGTTAGCTCTCGATTTTATTACACCCGACCGGTTTATCGTCTTATGCAAGTCGTATCCTATTTCGTTACCGGCTTCGTCTGCTCGTTCACCCGGCCGGCATTCGAAACTTCGTCCATGAATTACCGTAATTAACGTCAGCCATTATCAATCGCAATTCGATCTACCGTTTTACCGCGCGCAACATTGTAATGCGAAAAGTTCCGGCCTCAAAGAGATACTGACCATGTTTGAGCGCTCCTTTGGGCGTTGGGTGCTGGTTTTACGTTCACGTAAGTGTCGTGCACGCCGGGAATATGCATGCGTCAGCGCACGGAGCGCGTGTACACAGGAAGACTCAAAAGGGGTACGGTCCCCCGAAACTACTGATATTAAGTTACTAATGACGTCGCGCCTGGCTTGGCAACGAGGGGCTCGACTTTCTTCAGTATGCAGGTCGCAACAGCAATGGAATATACCGACGTGGTGAGAGAATCGTGCTCGCTGTCACGTAGCTCGCTATCACGTAGCTCGCTATAGTCCGCGAGGTGCGAATTAACGGGGCATTCGGCAGTGTATCGTGTTAAAAGAACGCTTTATCATGGATAACGTTGAAAACGCTGAGGCCTTCATTATCTCGCGATAAACATTTCGTAACGGGGGCAGCGTTATTACGTGAGCGACCTGTTACTCTGACGAGCGTGTGCATCGGGGCTAATATCGGAGATTAATATGTAAAATCATGGAGAAAGTAGACGTACTTCGCGTGTATACGGATGTAAACGCGCGTAAAAAAATTATTGCGAGCGATATCAAGAAGAAGGCGAGCAAAGCAACCGGTGCCCGGGCGTATCGTGCCCGTCCGTAGTGTCAGGATCGTATTGCCCGTGATTTAAATGCCTATTCACTGCCGTATTTACATACATCGTGTGTGTTTTCGCGAAATGATACGATCCCGAGAGCGGTACGGGCGATTTTATTCCGCGAAATTTTCCCCAGGACGGACCACGAATATATACGTCTCCCCCGTCTCCGAATTCACCGTCGTGAGTAGCATACACGTTCCCGTAAATTTCAACTGACGCATGCAATGCGCTGCATGTCCGTACGGACATACGTGTTTCATACCTGGGCCACGAGGCTGGGCGCGGTACACACCGTGCAACCCGTCTAGCCATAGCGCATAAATCTTTCGATGTAAATCGCACGGTATCTGTGCGAAAACATGATCCGATTGTTGCGCGGCTCGGACGTGATATCAAACAATACGCGAATAATGAAACGAATAAGCCAAATCTTGATCTATGACTACTTCTCGTCGTTTTACTTTCCTCGTGAAAATTTTAGGAACATCTGTTCTCCTAATTAATGTTTTCCGATATCCTGTGATTGCATTTCATCTGCCCGATTCGTTCAGAATTGCTCTCTCTCTCTTTTCTTGATTTGATTGGAAGTGTTCGGAGCAGCGAAGCTTCTTGCGAGGTTCTTCGCGACGATTCGTCAACGGACGAAACGAAACTCTCTCTCTCGACGTTCCTCTCCGAGCGAGTTCCTCGCGACCGGAAGAGCTCGCAAGGCGTAGTTACGTCGGTGCTTATAGATTTCGCGAGACGAAATGGGACGCGCGCGTAACAATGCCGAAGCGACCCAAGATCCGCGAGACGCAAGAGGCGCGGCGCAAGAGGAGAACACAAAAGAAACTCGGGGGTGGAAACGGGAGGCAGAGGGCGAAGCGTGCTTTATCGCGCGCCGCGAAACTGTTCCATCCCGGAGATTCGGTGATAACGATAAAACGCCTGTTCCGGGATATTCAGCTGGCCAGCCGATGATCCATCATTCGGTCGTTCGAGCGCGCGTCGCAACATGCAATCGCGCGCAATGGTGTGCACGCGGATGAACGTAGCGGTCAGGGGAGGCTGAATCGAGTGGAAGCTTCGATGTGCGAGATCTCGGGCAGAGCTTGCAAACCTTGGTTTTGCTGATGTTGCTCGGCCCTCACCTCGCCACTATCATCGTCATACTGACCGTCGTCCGTCGTCTGTCCGCTTGATACCATAGTCAGGTCTACGGCTCGAATAGAACGCATAGAAGCGAGCGCGCGTGGTCGGGTTACGTATAGCCGGGCCAGGTCGGCTCGTTTATCACCACCTCCCGTGATGAAGCTGTTGGGTTAGCCGGAGCCCCCGTGCATAAGCAAACCAGCCCCCGCCTTATCTCGAATCATATAACGTCTTGTTAGGCTTTGCCTAACCGCGTGCGGTCCGCGTTGGGAACAGTTCGGAGCAAAAATCGCTCCGGAATAAACTAGCGGAAAACGAATTACGCTCGGCTATTACCCCGTTCTCGTGACCGAACGACCGAGAGTCAGTCCGAATTAAATGCTATTGAAAAATAAAAATGTTTTTGAAAGAGGCAAGAGAGAGAATAAAATTGGAAGTGCCACTTACTCTGCTTGAATTATGATATTAATTTGTTCCACTTTTTTTTTATGGACCTTTGAGTATGCACACATAGTCTTTCGCAGGTATTTCGCAATTTTATCGTTTAGCGAATCTACTTCTGCTTTGCAGAAAAATATGTTATATTTGGAGTGTCATATTTGTATGTATGCTATCTACCGTGAAATTCTCACAGATTTTCGGAAATCAGTAATTCAAAAGTATGTTTTATCTAGGTTCCTATGTTTCATCATGTATTTCAGTATCTGCAGTGTACGAAAAACGGGAGAATAACAAGAAAGAAGAAAAAATACGCCGCGCAACAGCTGCGGACACGATTTATGGCTGCATTTTGGGGACCGGCAATAATTTTGAAACCCTTTGTTTTCTCTAGTCGTATATACGGACGCACACGAGCGCAAGTCCTCTGTTCACTGTCCGACTGATATCTGCGAGCCACTACATTCCGTCCGCAGTCGCGCAATTTAGCATAAAATCAGACACGCCGCTGCGCTATTCATAAGCCGAGATCGCCCATTAAACTTTTTATCGGCTGTGTTCCTACCGTCTCTCCGTGATCGTATGTTTGCCGTCGCGTTACATAGATGCATGCGTGCATAGACGTGGCCACGCGAGAGAGAAACACGCCCGACAGTCCGACACGCCGCGCCGCGTCGTTGCAAAGTTATCCGGAGAAACTTGGCAACAATTATTTCCAAATCAAGGTAGCGACTGGAGGCGACGGAAGGGCGGGCAAGTAATTCCCGAGGAACTTTGTGGAAATGGTGGTTGCGCCTGGCATGCAACTGTGGACAGTAACAAAAGGGAAAAATTAGGACGGAAAGCTCCTCCTCGGGAGTGCAGCTCATGCCGCTTATCGCACGGTTTTTCTTTTTCCCGGTCCTCTCGCATTCGTACGTGGTGCTTGGCGGTGCCTTCGCGTTACGAAACTTCCGACCAGGCATGCACCAGTGGCCGCTAAGGCTATCGCGAGGTAAATTAAAGCTTGCGGAAAGAATCGCGGTGAAAAAGCGTACACGCTAAAACGCACGTGCGACTGAAGCGTGTGTGAGTGTGTATCCGCCGCTTTCCGTTGCTTTTCTCTGTTTTCTGCAACGTTGCACAGTACTTGGCGTACTAACTGAAAACAACTGATATCTTTTCATAACGATGTACGGAGAGCCATAAGTCAACAGTCAAAAGATTCACTGGCGTCATTGAGAACGTAATTAATATCTGATCGATTTTCGCGAGGAAAGCGGCGCGATTGTCGCAAATTGAGTTACTCCAATTCGACGCGAAGTTCGGGGTACCGGTAGTCGGCTTTTGAATTCGATAAGCCCATTAAATCCATGTAAAGTTTTAATTTGATGCGGCGCTTCGGCGCTGCACCAACACTCCCTTGATTCCAATCGCTGCAACGGAAAGCTCAAGTACTCCAGTGCCCGAGTGCACAGCGAGCGTATTTATCCGTTATGCGAAATCGTGCTTGCGCGCCTGGGAACAGAAGTACGTCGTAACGAATCGACTGATGTTCGATGACTTTCCGATCTCTCTCTCAAGTACCAAAGAGCGGGATCGTGCACCGCGTCGTATCGTCGTGTACTTGACGAAAAGTTCTTCAGTGACTATGCGTAGTCGGCGGACTCGTAATATCGTGCACCTGCAGCTCGCTGTAACTTTTTGCCGTCCGATCAATTCCTGATAACGCGATGAGAGGAAAACAGGGCACCCGGACTGCCGAGAGCGCAGCCGAGAAAAATTCGCAACGCGTCTCCTCCCTCGATCCCCGTCCACTTCGTGCCTGCGGAGATTTATGGTTGCGCATTTGGAATTTAAGGAACGCCGTAGTTAAAAGGGCGAATTGAGAGAGAGAGAGAGAGAGAGAGAGAGAGAGAGAGAGAGAGAGAGAGAAGAGGAAAGCGAGAGAAACGCCTATGAAAATTAGTCCCACGCCAGATGCCGTTAAAAGCCGCGAGATTTATCTAGCCGCGTGCCCTTTGCCGTGAACTTTAAACTGAAACTTTTCGGTGGATCTGCCGCTATTTTAAAAGCTCGTTACTCTTATTGGAATAATCGACCGGGACTGTTCACGAGGATACGCGCGTTGGGGAACGCGCAGAAGAGTCTGGGGATGAATCTGATTAATATTAATCAATTCTTAGACTCACGAGAGACAAATGGTTCTTACTTTCTGCGGAAAGAATAAGTTTATATCTGCTCAAGTATTCTCGATCGAAATCTATTCTTAAGTAATTCTTAATTAATTTTCTTGATTGAGATAATTAATGTACTTGGTTGAAATTCAATCAATGTAATTTGTATAACTTTGCAACCGCCAAATTAAATCTCAGACATTTATCAGACATCTCAGGTATAAATCTGATCTGTTCTGTGTATCTGTAATATCAGTTTTCCGATGTGACTCAAAAGTCATCTCGTAATATAATACAAGAAACTATTTTTTTCGCATTGTAATTATCGAGTATCAGATATGTATATATTGGGATATTTTCACGTTTTTAGCACATCCATAAAAATGTGGGTTACTTTTAAACAGACTAAACTCACTCACAAAAATATTCGATGACGTATAGCGTGAAATAATTCAGGAGAAGCACTGCCGACAAAATCTCCAAGCTTCGGAATTGCCAGGCTCAGATGCGCCGTAGAACGCAAGACAGACGTCGGAGGATAGAGAAAGGAAGGGATGGACGGGACAAAGGGGTGGGCCGCAAAGAGTCTTGGAAACTTCGGTGCGGAAACTGGCAGGTAACGTAAGACAGAGAATAGCCCGGGAGAACGGGGTAGCGGTAGCGGTGGAAAAAGAGTGCATTTAATGCTCACGGGTGTGGGCAGGAGCTTAGCCGATAATCCTCTCGTTTATATTACTTTACAGCCACGCGGATCCTCTCGACCTGCCGACATTTTCCGCTGGAATCGACCCTGGCCCTTCCTTTCGCCACCGTGAACCAACAACGCCAGCCCGTCCAAGTGTTTTCATATTTCTGCACCAACAACGGGAAATCACCCGAGGATACCGCAACACGGTCCTAATGAAATTTCCGCCGTGCGGAATGACACGCGCGCATTCGCGCTTAGTCCTGTCGGAAAAATAATTTTCACGCTGGATCTCGCGTAGGAGGTCATCCGGAGCTGCAATGTCTCCGCTTGACTCCCGGATTTTAAGGCAGCGGTAATACCGCGCTTTCCCGGGGGCTAAAGGATACTGCCGGCGGAAGCCGGTATCAAAGCCGGCTGTAATTCACGGCTGTTTCGCGTGTTTTGAATTCTCTGCGCTTTAAGCGCGGCTGTGACGGAATTCCCTTTATTCTCAAGAAGTCCTTCTTGACGAAAGCCTACGAGTGTCATTCATGGAAACAGGCGTGTCGCACTTCATTCCAGCATTTTGATTATCACTGATTGACAATTGCAAAGCAAAACAGATTTAATTATAATTTATAATGAAGTGGTGCAACGCATTATCTCGATAGGATTACTTTTAGGGGAGAAGAATATTATGTCAGAAGTCTCTCTCGGGATGTCTTTGTGAGCAAAAGAAATAATCACGGCTTGGGACAACATTCCATTATATCTCTTAAACTTTTAGTAGGAACATCTCTCACGATTCGTTTTATAATGGGAAAACTCAAAGGTAGGGTCGAAGCTCAGAGAAGAGACCGAAAGTGAGACGTAATTCGAATGCAAAGTAGTTCTTTACGACAATGAAAGTCCACGGTCAAAAATACGTCCTTTCAGATGTAAATTGGGATAGCACACATAATTGTCACAAAGTCACTATTTGCAAGTGAAAGCTATCAAGGCGATAGTAAAGAAAACCATTTAATAAAGAAAGAAATGGGCGTGCTCGAACGTCTCGCCTCTTAATCTCGTATTCCTTACCGATCTCGAGGGGTGATCTTGTTGACACGAGATAAATCATCATCCTCCTTTCCTCTTCCGATCAACCTCAAAGGCGACGACGAAGGAAAACGAAACGCGCGCGTTATGAGAGAAATATCGATCGCCTCGCGTGATTTATAGTCGGAGCGTCATTACATTTATTGCATACGCGAATTACAACGCTGTATTACAACGGTGAAACGGTTAATCTCGCGCGATATAATTATTACGCGTGTATCACGAAACACGGCAAAGAAACCCGTCGCATAGGTCGAGCGAGTTAAATCGTGGGTGAAATTGCCCGAAGCGGTTCTCGCGCGCACGGCTGTTCTTTCTTAAAGTAGCATATACATCGAGCGCAAAACGGCGAAAATCTTTCAAAGCACCTGGAGCACAGTTTAATCATGTGGCAGGCAAGCATAAGTTTTGCGGCGGACGCGTATACACGGCGGCGACCAACGTAACAGGGTGCTGCACTGTTTATTTCTTACATAATTTAAAACGTTCTGCGGAATATAGCAGAGCGCTGCACAAGTTGTGCCAGGGAAACGATAGCGAGACGGCAGTCTCGGGCGAAAACGTCGCGAATTCGCCTTTCAAACATGCGGCACACGTACACGCCTGTCGGAACTATGATTAAAAAACGGAACGAAATCCACACATGCACACATGCGGTATCCTAGATTCGCGCACTCGACATATGTACGTGCCTCTGTCCGCTGACCGATTTGCAGTTGATTTAGAATGTTGGCGTACGTTTCCGCGTGTGCGAACGCGCCTCGTCCGCGTAGAGTCACTAATTACAAAGTTGCGACAGTCACAAAGGAAGAGAGAAAGAAGGGAAGCGTTCCCTGGCGCAAGATGAACTTTGCTGAATTTCCTTTGCCTGTATCCTGCAGGCGCCGCACATGTTCCATGATATCACCGCGTCTCACGAAAAGTCGCTAATGATATTCGTGTCGAATGTCGCGATTGTTTCGCAAAGAACTCACCGCTGATTCAAGCTCGTTAATCGGTTCCTTTCTTTCTCTCTGATGTAATTATAGACAGCGGAATTTGTATTCATAGTACGCGTAATGAATTTTCGTGGATTCATTTCGCGAACAATTCCTTCCGAGGCTATCTCGATCGTGTCCCATCGAAATTCTTATCATGATCGCGTGCGCGCAAGAAACTCTTTTTTTGGCGTGCCGAGTCCCTTTCATGCATACGCTATGCACTGAATCCGGATTCTCCTGATTATGACTGCACACTCGTCATTGTTAAATTTGCAACGGCAAACAGACACAGAAGAGCAAAAAACAGAGAATACAAATAGAAAAATGAATACTCGAGAAATTCCGTAAATAAACCAGCGTGAGATCATCCATCGATTGATATGATTAAGCGCGTGCTCGTGCTGGAATTCTGCGTCTCTTTAGCCACCGTTACGAGGAACGCATTGGTTGAATTCTCAATTAAGAGCCGTCTCTCCTATTATGTCCATAATAACGCTAGTTAGCAGCTTCTTAAGCGCTCCTCTCACGAGCGCCCAGAATTCTTTTCAGTCGAGCATTCCCACGAGTGGGGGCTCCTTAATTGTAATTAATGATACCGACAATTAGATTCGACAGTAGTCCGATTCCTCTGGGAAGAGAGGCTGAGGCCGACAAGAAAATGCGCAATGCACTTGTCTCGTATTTAATCAGATTCGAGCGGCGCATCGCGCCGAATTACGTTCCATGAATTGGAGAACAATTCCGGCCTGCTTTGTCCGCATCTGGAGCCGAGAATGTCTTAACGGGATCGGCTTTGTCGACGAGGACACGCCGCGAGGAGTGTGGAAATTTAAACGTTCTTTATAGTGACGGGATGCACGTTAATACGCGCGTTAACGTCACGTCCGTCTCACGATTACGAACCGAGATCGGCTCCTCAAGCAGGTCCGACGAGGATCATTTCCTTGCTAATGACATGGCGCTCCGAAGCCGTATAACGTTTTTGCGAGGAAGATGAAGTTCTGTCACGCACGAATCCCTCCTCTGTTACGCTTTGAATACTCGCAGCTTTATCTAGGCGTCACACGTAGGCGAAGTTTGTAAGCGGTAAGTGGATTAGCTCGTCCACTAATTTAAGTTCACACATGTTTGAGAAATCTGCAAGAAATTTTGCGCCTTCGAACTTGACGAGAGAGCGGCATCAGCTTCGTAGCGAAAGGAACTTGTTTCAACCTCATGATTTTTCAATTTTGAAAAAATCATGAAACAAAGAGAGAGAAGAAGAGCAAAAAGCGTGCATGTGAGATACATTTTGACATTTAAATAAGCTTTATAATGAAGGGAAATGTAATGAGCTCGCGAACCGAATAAATTTTAACAGAACTGAAATAAAAATAACCGATGTTATTTCGAGACCTAACGAGAGACGATGAAATAACAGATACGCTATATTTAAATCGTTCCGTGATACGGAACTCGGGAAAAATAAATATAACGTTTTCTTATTCGTAAAATTACCAAAGATGAATAGGTTTCTAAACAGCAATTTATTGATGGTATACACACGTGTTGCAAAAATATACTTATTCACCGAGTTCTCGCATTGCAAAAATACTCGTTTCAATCTATTTTATGCGCAATTACTATATAACGAATCTCTATGAACGTCTCCCGTAAAATTTTCAAGCTCGAGAGAACGGCCAGGGACATTAATGCAATGCCGTCATTCGTTCTCCTGCGCTGAAAACTTAACAGATCCTCGAGATCGTGAATAAATCAACTGTACTGAAGGCGCTCTATCGATCCGCCGCGGCTGGTTTCTCCAACAGGAAACAGTGCACGGACATTTGCGGTAATTCGTAAATACATCGGAAACCGTAACCGGTGCAGTGATGTATTTAAACGCGACACGTGAATATTCCGAATGCTTGTGGTAAATTAGTAGTTAGTAAATTAAGTACCAGCTTTAGGACGGAAATTCGCTTATTGTCTCAAATTTGCAAAAAACTTACTTGCTATTTTGCATCTATCGTGATAAAACGATTTTGGATAATCAATAAAAAGGGGGAAAATATATAAAGTTCTCGTCCTCGGTCCCTGTGAGAGCAGACGTTCTTAATAAGCTGCGATGAGAGGAAACTATGCGCGCTGCTGTGCTCCGATACGGTGATAAATTGCCGCGTTCGCTCATTATCGAAATTTTGCACGCGTGCTTGCTCATTAGACTCGAGCTTGCACTTATTAATTGTATTAAGACGTTTCAGGGTGACGATGAGATGCGAAAATTAGGAAGACGCAATCGATGTGAAGTATCTAGCGCGTTACATAAAGTGTAACACAAAATTACATTAGTAATTTTCTTGACAATCAACATCCGCGACACGTGAGCAAACACAAAAAGAAACGCTCAAGATAGGAAGACGTGTGTAACGTACATCGAGCTTTCATTATACCACCGAGGCACGATCATGCCTATTTTAATTATATTCAGTTGCATCACCTTTGTACTTGGTCATATTAATGACACGTCTGCAGCTAAAATCAATTTGAATTAATTTGAACGCTGATGAAAATTCATAGCCGCGTTTGAACCCCGCAAATATAATTCCTGACGTATCTCGTATGCAACGCTCGTGAAAGCGTACTTCTACGCCAAAGGTACATTTGATCCATAACTCCGTGAAGGAGTTATTTTCTGAACTGGCTCATTTATTACATGACACTTCGACGATGTTTGAGTTGGAATTCTTATCACACAGAGTATCTAAGCCTCCCGACAGATAAAACTGCGGTTGGAAAAGATATAGAAACGTATATCGAGCGAGAATGCTATCTGTTACGGGAGTAATTAAATGTTAAATCCAGCGTGAAAGCTGAACTGGTCGGATCGTATACACGGAAATCGCTTTTAGTAACTTAATAACTTAGCAAGCACGTTAATTCGATGATCGTTGACGATCAACTGGCTCGCCGCCAAATTAGCGTCACGATTATCCGCAATGAGCGCCGCTCGATCGAGCGTCAGAGGATCGTAAACGTATTCAATCTCGAACTAATCGGGCGTTATGGGGTCGACCTGAATTCTGTTGCTTAATTGCTGATGTTCCGGATTCCGATAAAGAGTGGCCGGAATCTATACGTCCTTTGCCGCGGTAAAAGATCGATGGAAAACTGCACAAGGATTGCAATAAAGTCGCCCGCGACGGAATCGTACGCGCGCGCAAACGCTGCGGAGATCCGCGCGCATTGCATGATACGACGCGGGATCGATAGTGATGAGCAGAATTAAAATTACGTTGCGGGCTGCGTATATCGCGCGCATTAACGGCGAGCACACCGCAGACGATTACGAGCTCGCGCTTACGGCAATCCGACTTTTTGCGAAAGCGTTCGGAATTTAATGAGGAAATTCCTAGAGCTACGTACGCGGCCACAGACGTAAAAAGCATTTAGTCTTTGTTCGCCCCGCGGAACTGGATCATGCCCCAGAATAGCCCGAAATGATCATCGCTCTTTTCGACGGCGGATTCCTCAGCCAATTGAGAAGCCTCTGCCAAATGTTTATTGCACGTCACTCCGTCTGACTCTCTTTAGGAATTTTTAATATTGGAGTACTTGGAGCTGAGGGAGAACTTAAGGGAGAGCTAAAGTCAAATTAATTTAAAGTCGTAAAATGTGTATGTTATACAAGACTAACCTGTCGTTAATATTTCCATATCATTGACACGACTAAGAAATACTGATGGATGATTCTTGAATGAAATGAGCGATATCTTGAAATACGTTTTACATAGGGAAATATTTCGTAATCCGGAAAGCTATCCGTACATCGAGCTGACTTATGCAAACGACCGAATACGGCTTGCGGATCTAAAATATCGTATCAACTGGGAACGGTGCTAGCGGGGGTTATTGGAAATAAATAGTCTTCTGGTCGTTACCACAGCGTGACTGCCAACTCGAGTTACGCAAATGGGAAAGGAGACGTTTCTCAGCGTCAGAAAAATACAAGAGAGTCGAATTGATCTAAAAACGAAAATCTTTCTTGTGCAATATAAGAATTTTGCACAGTTAATATGATCTCGTTATGCCTCGTTCTTCTCTATGTTCGTTACGTAGTCCACTCTTAAGAAAGCCGTGTTAAATCAAATCGAAATCATTGTTGCCTCTTTTCCGCGACGCTGATTGGTTATCTCGATTCGCGTTGTGCGTTATGTTCAGTTTAGATTACCATCGCGCAGCTGTGTTCGCGTGGAAGTTAACAATTTGGTAGAGTGTGATAATTGTGCATATAATAAATAATAGATGAATATTATTATTCGAAAACATTATTAATATTGAAAAATAAAATAGCGCGCGCCTGTGTTGTACTGGTAACAATATAAATATCCCAGAACTCCTCGGAAAAAGAAAAAAATTTTAATGGCTAGAACTTTTTCATTTATTATTTTAACGAATTTTAAATCATTGAGAACTCTAGGCAATATGCCAAATAACTATATAAATAGCACAGAACTCCTCGGAAAAAGAAAAAAATTTTATAGGCTAGAACTTTTTCATTTCTAAATCTAAAGGGTTTTCAATCGTCGAAAACTCTTCGCAATATGCCAAATCCACTCTTAAAAAAGCCGTGTTAAATATCTTCGCGTGGAGGTTAACAATTTGGTAGAGTGTGATAATTGTGCATATAATAAATAATAGATGAATATTATTAGTCGAAAACATTATTAATATTGAAAAATAAAATAGCGCGCGCCTGTGTTGTACTAGTAATTTATAAAAGAGAAAACAAATCATAATATTTTGACCAAGCTTCATAATTTAATTAAATCTTTTAACTCCGTCGTGTCGAGTTATCTTGATGCGTGAATATTTAACCGTCACAGGAGACGTCATCACCGACTCGCTTGGATCGCTTCGAATTAAATTCTCGTCGTTTCTACCTCTTGATCAAATTAAATTATTCAATGTATATTTAGTGTTTAAATCACATTCAGACTGTCTCCTTAATTCCGATCAGTTTAGAATTTAATCTACATGCAGAGTAATTGACAGTCTAATCCAACAGCACCTACAAACACGAACAGGCGATCTTCGAGTCTCCCTAAAGATCGTCAACCATAAAGGATCATTGGTGGAACTACAAACAGCGGCACACAATTATGGAGAATCCCAAGCATCCACCTCATTAGCGGGCGTATCCGCCAAACATAAAGCCAAACTGCGAAGCTTACTTAATCCTAATATCAAGAGACGAGGTCTCAGATACTTATACTTCAGCCGCGCTAAGTATACACCAGCTACCGGAATCGCGCGCGGAGCATTAATCGCGTTTCAAAATTAGGACATCGCAGACGTATCCCGATGGAACGGTTTCGATCGGATGACTCGTTACAGCGCAAACAAAATTTGCCGGATTAACAATCGACGCGGTGTAAAATCGAGAGCATCCCAACGCAGTTGGTAAACGCGCCTTGCCGTTCCTCTGAATCAATCCGCAATTCGGCGGAAAACATGCCGCGATATCCGTTACGATTTCGGTTCATTCGAATTTCATGGATAATCGGATTCGCGATAGTACCGTGACAGAAAGACAGCCGCGTTTGCAATAGAGAGCACTTTGGGAAGCCGAGTGTCAGGCGGGTTGATCCTCGGAGCGTTTTTGCGGGAAATATCATACACTGGCGATATAGCGCCAAGGCGAGAGATGAAGAAAAAAGAAGATAAAGAAAGAAAGAAAGAAGAAGAACTGGGACTTCCATGGCGTCGAAGAAATACGACTAAAAATCGGAGACACTTTCGTGCGGCATCCGAGCGACATCGAAATCCGCTCGATCCCTCATATCTCCGCGTCTACCTGTCACTCATGTGCGTTTCCTCGCGTCCTCCTCATGAACGAAGGAAACATCGCGAGAGATAAACCGCCATCCTCCGAGATGAAAGGAGATGATCTCATCTCCTTTCGAGTCACTGGGAAATAACGTCATGTGATTATGCGCGAGCGAGCACATTAGCCGTGAATAACGCAAGACGCCTCGTCAATCTTTAACGAGGGAGCCGTTGCGCGGAGAGAGGTCTCCGTTCGGTGGTACCGAACATCGCGCGCAATAATGCGGCCCCATTGTTGCGCCTGGAATTAGACGGCGCCGACGGGCCATAGGCCGCCCGGGAACGGGTTTACCGAATGGCTGTACACGGGATCGAAGCCAGCTCCCCTTGGTTCCCTCCTTTAATCGGTAGGCAGGCGAACGCTGCGCGCGTAAATTCGGTCGGACGAGCGTACGCGCCGCAATTGCTTGCAGAGCGATCTTTGCCCGGCTCGGCTTCTTGAATAATTTCAATATCGGGCGCCGGATATCCGAGTATTATGCCATATTAACGGGGAAGGGCACTATTGCAGTGCGCGCGAATACATATATATGTATATATGTGTGTGTAGAAATATATATTATATATAGCTAGAAATATATATATATAGATTTCTAGCGCTCGTATATGTCTTCTGGTGCGCGCAAGCGTAAACGTTACGTGAGGCTGACCCGGCAATTTCATTCCCTTGCTACGTGACGACGTCGTGAAATAATCGTCAAGTCTCGCGTGTGTCCTTCGTATCGCCGTCGGAAATTAGCAAAGGGCAATTCGTTCAGCTACGCGAATACCTCGACTCACGTCTCGATACGTGACCATGGGACCAACGCTGATATCACCTGGACAATTTCTACGGACGACCGGTGAAGCACCGGTTTTAACTGTTTCGATGTCAGCTGTCTATTAAGAGTAACGTGCAAGTAAAGTCCCGTATGCCAATTTAAATCACTTATGTAGGGGTGCACAGAGAATCTCAGGCTCGGGACTTGCTCTAAATACGTGCTGCAACAAAGAACTTTCCATTCCTAGCTGACGGTGGTTTATTAAAAAAGCTGGCAGATTTCTCATGGCGATTCGGGTAACAACTTGCCCGGCGCGACGAAAGTAAAACGCGTAATTATGCGGTCCGAGTTGTGTTATCAGCACGAAACATCGTCCACCGTTTTGAATGGTACGGTCGCGGCTGCATTCGATCCACGCTCCGATTCGCCTAAGATAAAATGCGTGATTGCGACACACATACATTGCACGGAGCTCCTCAAGAACGCGATTGCGATGAATTCGCACGGCAAATCCACGGACTCTACAAAAGCCAGATAATAAACCCGATAGAGCGCGGTTAAAACACGACGAGGGCGGTGCGGAATTTCCGACGAAACTCGAAGCTCCAGGAAAGCTTTGTTCGCCGGAGAACCATTCACCTCTCTCCATGGACGGCACGAATATCCGTCTTATTTGTCACGGGATATTCGACGGGAATTCGACTGCCACCGCGTCCAGAGAACGTCACCATAAAACACTGAAATCCGAATACGCGCGCGGATATTTTGCGCGTCGATGCGAGCAAGAATCTTTATGACAACCGTCAGAGAGGAGAAAGAGAGAAGAAAAGACAGAATACACGAAACGGTTATGCATACCGTACGAGGAGAATCGACTGCGTTTTTACAGTACACAGCACACGTATGCGACAGCACTTTCCAGGAGCATTTTTTTCGCGGAACATTATTTGCTCTCTTTTTGACCTCTCCGTGAATTTGCACGTCGCTACGAGGGAGAATCGCAGGTCCAGGCAAAACGGAGAGATTTTGTGGACGGATAAACCGTGAAAAATTCAAGAAAAGGCACGCGACGAGAATCACCTAACGCGAGCTGGCGGATACGAGGTGCGAGTGCGAATAAGCACCCATCGCTGGTTCCCTCTCGTAGCAGTAGTTTCTTTTTCTCATTACGCAATATCGAAGTTAATTGCGGTTAACCGATTAGACAACTTGCGCGCGCGGTCGCCGAGCCGCGGCTAAATGATAATTGCGTTTCGCCTCCGTACACGCCTCGTGTGCACGGCGGTTGGCGCAAAGTGCTCTGTGCCGTTAGCCCTGTGAAACGTGCGAGTTTGTCATGCGTGCCACGGCATTCGCACGACAGTTTCTCGCTGTTTGCGGCAGTCAATGGTAATTGTCGCGTTATAGCGCGACAGTGGAGTTCACCCTGGGAGAAACTCGACCTCCTGCCTGCTCCTCACTGAATCGAGCGACGACTCGGCGACGGGAGGTCGTTCTCCCCGTGACAAAGTTTGCCGTGATCTGTCGCGATCCCACGCGGATCAGAAAGAATGTCGGCAAAACGACGAATGGGTGGGTATAAAAGTTACCGAATTTCTCGCGTCCAAGCGAGTTGACGAGAAAGCGCGGGCGGTTTGACCGGCGGACAAACGTCGTTTCTTCCATTTCGAGTGACGTACTGCAATGAAACAGCGTGCCGTCCAATGAGAGCAATTCCGTTCGGGTGCAGCGCGGAGTCACGCGGAGCGACGAGCATAAACGGGAGCGAACTGCTGCTGAATTAGGTTGACGAACTTCATGGAGAGGTTCGAGAGCGCGGCACGACGTCGACGTTCGGGCAGCCGGCGCTGTGTCTGCTAACGAGCTTAAATTATGTCGTTACAGCCTTGGAAAGTCGTTGTTCAACGTCGAACGACGAGTGGATCAGGCTGTCGCCGGCCTATACAATGCGTTTCGCAATTGCAATCACTCTCGTTTTTCCGTCACGTTCACGAATGCGCAAGTTGTAATCCTAGATGGTACCGCGAAATAAATAAAATATCCGATACACAGTAGCACCGTAGCACAAATAATAAATTATTTGCATTGACACATTGCAGCATAAGAGAAAATCTCGAAATTTACGAGCGTCTCTTAATTTTATTAAATCCGCTTACTTGGAGAACACGTACACGTACGTACGTAAATATTCGATTTCCACATAAATGAATTTCGTCTCGTCTATGACGTATGTAGACACATGCATTTTTTATTTGTGCATTTTTGTGCATCCTTCGGAACAGAAAATGCATCTTTAATAGATCTATTTCTCGTTTTGCCTCGCATTAAGGACAGCTTCTTTTTTTCTACGTTATGTATGTGTATCAAGGTGCCTATTAAATTACGTTAAAAGCACCTTTGTTACCGGAGAGAAATAGATCCACCACGCCCGCACTTGCCCGCGGCATTTATCTGTGATAGTCGACAAGAACGGGTTGCACGGTTTCTTAGTTTCGCTACGAGATTTACCCCTCGCCGCTAAAAAGAATAGGGCACTGATGTTCAGCGCACGCTCCTTCGCTCGCTTGCTCGTGTCCTGAATACTTATGGGCGATTTCGTGCTCCGTTCGTAAAAAATCCTTCGCCTCGCTCGTGCATTCGTCCAAGTTTGACGTCTCCGCTGATGGCTCCGTTATTCCTGCTTCAAGCTGCACCATTACGTGCGAACGAATCGTAACGTATCCGCAATGAGCAGCGAACTATTCGGAGCACTCCGCTAAGTGAAGCTCCCATATACGGAGATTGCAATGCAGTCGTGTGCAAATGAGAATGAAGAAGTCACGGAAGAACCGAGCTTTGACATTTGATCTTGGCAACCGCGAACATTTTTCATTATTTCATGAATTTTCTCGGACTGTCTGTAGTGACGTGATTACAGCACACATCTGATGCTCGCGATACTCAGCGTGTCTTGCGGCGATATAATGCGCAACGAGCGCAAAAGCGTCTTTAAGACATGTGAGACATAGGTAACCGAGCGAATACGGTACGACGATGTCGCCTCTTTGTAATTAATCTAAGTTCTAAGGGATCGCGGCATAGCGTTTATTCTTTTTTTGTTATAACGCAGAATGTCTTATGTCTTTCCAATGTTCGTGAGCGAGCGGGCTCGTCGAGCAGTCGTTCCGCAGTTGCCGCTCGAGATACATCGAGAAATAAAGCGTATTAATAAGCAAAGTTATTACGTTCTTTACGGCCATTCCTGAGATCCCTTACAGACACAATAGCGGCAGATTAAATTATGGAATAATTAAATTAAGTTTCGTCATGTCACTGCCATGCTGATATCGTTATAGATAGAATGTCTGAGTACTTGAATATTACGCTAACGGATTTTCATCGACGCGTCGTTCAGCTTGAAAGCTACGAGATGAGACAGCTCGAACGTTTCGTTCGATTGTGAGAGTTATTACATAATGCACGCGCGGCATCACGAAATTTTTCACCGTGAAACTTCTCATCAACTCTTTACGTCCGTGTCTATCTCCGCATGTTGGCGCGAATCGGGAGGATAAGCAGAAAAATACCACAGACGGGATCAAAGTCGATAAATTTCGGCAACAAACAGAATGCAATCTCCTAAAAGCCGCGTTCGCGTTCACAGCGGAATAAATATCTCGCACAACGAGACTCGGCGAGGTTTCAAGCCGCCGTTGCCTTCCGGCGGACTGTATCCTTTGCACCCTCCCTGACTTCCGTCCGCCGAAACTTGCACGTCGCCCGTCGTTATCGCGTCCCTTGAACCTTCTCGTTCGGTATATTCGACAAAGTGATAAGGGCAAAAAGGAGGAAGGCCCGAGGAGCGGAAGAGAATACGGCTGGGAAAGGCGAGGCGGGGAATAAGAGTGTTCAAAATGCGCTATTTTATCGTGGCGTCACCAGCGGTTAAGCGTGCCCTGCAGCCGTCTACCGTTAAGAAGACGAAAACGACGACGGCGAGGGCGACGACGGCGATGAAACGTGCGCGCGGTCGACCCTCCGGATGCTCCGCGCGTTTTCCAAGCTACACGAAAATCCCATAGTCGTACGGCAGCTGAGGGCATTCGTCGTGCAATGCGACAGAGACGGATAAAGGTGCTGCTCGGAGAGGAGAGAACCAGAGAATTATTACAACGGCGAACGACGGGTAGCTGGTGTCGTCGCCGCGTATCGCTGCGGCAACGCAATTTGCACTTGTTGCCGTCAACACGGGCTGTGCATTAAGCTTTATTAAACCGTAGCGAGGCGAACATTTAATTTGGAACTATTTTCACGCAAGAACCGCGAGTACCGACGTTATAAAAAGTTTATCACGGGAAATCAATTGGATCAAATGCGACAAAAATGGAAATCTACTTTCGTGCACATATCAACGTCAGACGAGAGAGGTATCGATCATAGCTGAGATCATCGCCATCGTGATGGTTTGATCCTGCGGCTCGCCAAGTCTACGCGGCTACGTAAGCTGATTTGGTTCTCAGTACGGTCCTCACCGCGGAGGTTTAGTTCGAACCAAAATAGCGAAGCATCGAGCTACTTGACAGCCAGACACAGACATGCAGAACTACGTATCTCCATGGTATCTCCATTCTAGATCTAGGTCACGTGGAATAAATTCGTGCAAAGGTCACGGAAATCCATGGATAACACTTGGGGCGCGTCATAAATCAAATCAAAACTATTTTCGCTCCACTTATGAATATATTGTTAATTAAAAGCGCGAGAAAGCGGTGAGGCATTACCCGTTTGGTACCGTCGGTGCCCCGTCTGGGTGACACCGCAGAGCGTTGGAGGTGCACGGTCGACTTCATTGCAAAGCGAACGGCGCACGTACGGAACATCAAGCTGGGAAATGTTGCACCAGACACGTTCGAGTGATACACGTACAATGGCCGCAGTTGCACGGTACACGTTAAGCTGTCAGCAACAAAGTAGACCGACCGAAAGTAAACAGTCGCGATGCGGACCGCAAAGGTACTGCATGCACTTCGAAATATTGCCCCTGCGCGACTACAACTGCCGCTGATTTAAACGTTGCTTTGAAATCGCCCGTTCGATCATATGCAGACTGACGCAGATAACGAGAAACACGAAACGGGAAACTGTCACTCTTGTATTTCCGGCCGTACTCGACCGCTTACATCATCCAGGACCATATTTGCCATAAACAAATCATCGGTGGAGTGCTCGAAATGAGTGATACCAGCGAGCTTATAAATATCGCTCTCTGTGCCATTTCTCTGTCGCTCTTCTATCGTAATGTAATATTCAGCATACGCCGTATAGTTTCCGCGACAGCAGCGGTATCGTAACAGCAGTGAGAAGCGAATTTACAAAATCCGGTCACTTCCACCAAGAAAGCCAATATGCAACAAAATCGATACCAGCTAAATAAATATTGTTCGATGGATACTAGAATTGACGGCGTATCTCCCGCTTGCTGCCGGAAGCCAATATTTATTTCATCTGACCAAGAAATGGGATACCATGTCAGAGACGCGTATATTACATTCCTTTGCAAAAAAGTTTGTTAGATAAATATATGTAGCCATGATATCGGAGTCGTGCGCGCGAGTGCTGACTGGCGGCTATCGGATCGCCCGGGAACATTTTCGATTAAAGTATCTTCAACACCAAATAGCCTGATATGGAAACCCGCCACTTCCATCGCGTAAGTATGATCGATATCGAGGCTTGCACCTCACCGTCAATAATGCATGCGAATTTTTTAGCCTGTATTTGAGCGCAGAAAACGCGATTTCATAAAGGGGCTTAAAGTGTAACGTGACTCACTTTTTGCGGTTGTGCTTCAAAGTGAACAGGACGAAGTGGAAAGCCTCGCAACTTGCAACAGTATCTGAAAGCAAAATACCGATATCACGTAATTATGTGTGTCTACAAAGTATACGCAATAGTAAAATATATTTAAAATAGTACGTAATAGTAAAATATTTATACATACTTTATACATATATATTTATCATATATAATATTGTTTATATGTTCTCTCGTGTTTCATCAGTTTTAAATTTATATCAGGAGATGACATGTATCGATTCCATGCACCTATAATGCAGATCAGATACTTTGCATAGATTAACGTACAGGATGCGTAGCATGTTCATTACAAGCGAATCTATGAACATTACCTTCGCACTAGTAGCGCATTAATGCGAGATAATACTGATTTATGTGGAGCCTTACGGTCGAGTTTAGGTCCGTTGTGTCACATGTACTTTCACACACGCGAACCACGATCGATCAAACGTATGCAACAGCGGCTACATCACGATTTTATGTCATGTTCCATTCAACTATGCCTGAAATAAAACCAGCGAGAAACATCTCGCTTTTGGTTTTTTCAAAAGTTATAATGTCAGAAGATTGTGACGTAAAATATTAAGAGAACGAAAGAGAGAGAGAGAGAGAGATCATCTTTATTTTTTAACATATCTTTATACATATTTGACATATTTGATTTAAACATCGTGATTCCAAAAAACGATAAACACAACACAACATGTGACTGACTGGTAACAGAATTTATACTTTAAATTATTGAATCATTTTACTTTAAAATAATCCGATATTACGATAAAATATGTGAGAACGAGGAGTTTATTATACAATTGTGCTTCACATTTTATGATAACATTACCTTTATAATGAGGCTACAGGCTACAGGCACAGATAACCCCGTGAATCATTTACAGTTGGAGAACTCCGAAACGTGCCGCAGTGGAGTTTCCCGCGTCGGTGGTATGCATTGCGATCGCGTGGATGGAAAATTGGTGGAAGAGCTCCGCGGAAAAGAAACGCCATGATGCGCAACGGAGATTGGCAGTTCGCCAAAGCGCGCGGTGTGACGGAGGAAAAGAACCGTGCATCATTGATGACTCGCGTCCTGATGGCGCGCATACCGCGTCTCATCCTTCGCGATGCAAGATACAATATTGCTGCAAGTCAGCCTCGCAATGCGCCACCAGGCAAAAAGGCAGAAATCCCTAGCCGATGTAATTCGATCGCCGTGTATAACGTATGCCGCGCAAACCGTCATGTCCGGATCACATCGTCGTCGAAATGAATTGCAACGAATTCGTAACAGAAACAAATTCGGCGCTCGAAACGCGAAGCGCGATATTGCTAGTCTCCGCGTCCGCACGCGAAATCGAGCAAAATCGCCGTTTGCAATCCGTTGACAATATTCGAGCAGGAGAAGCACACTTCATCCATGCCAATTTTCATGCTCGTTAGTCACGAGTTACGTCTCTCATCCGATTATAATTCGATACTCGTTGCAATTCTTGTCACGCCGGCAGTAATATCATGGGTACGTACCAAAAAGGGAGGAAAGAAAAGCAAGAGAAAAGAGATTACATGTTCACCGTTGTTCGTTTTTTCCGTTTCGTTAAACTTCATGAGATCTTTATCTGATCCGTGCGCATAAAAAGGGCAAAAAGAGGAAGACAAGAAAGGAAAGCGCGGAAATAATTGAAAGTGTAAAAGCAATCGGCCGGATAATGCATTTTATTGATGTATGAGGCATTTCTTATTGATGTATGAAGAGGGAAAAAGAGCGGAAAATAATGCAAAATGTGCGACTGGGAAAACGAGAAACACGGCGCAGGCTAGCTGTCGGCGCAGCTGTGACTGTTCTCCACCGTCTCTACCGTCAAGTGAATCGGTCCTGGCTGCCACTATAATAACAAGAGACGGAGGTACCGTGGAGCAGGGTCGCGGTGCGACGCCCTCGGAAATTAAACGTAACGACTCATGCAGTAAAAGCGCGAGAGCATCAGAGCATTGCACATTGGAATTAATTCACGTCAGAAGATCGGTACGTAACATCACGGATGGAAAACCTGAAAAGAGACTAAATTGCGACTGTAATTGAAAAAAGAATTAATTTGCGAATCGCGGTGCAGGGCATGATTTTTCCATGATGCCTGATCTAATTCTATCGATCTATCGATTGCTTCAGAATAGAATTTAAGATATTTTTATAATATCGGGTTGAATAAATAATTGTTTTCCTTTAATTAAATTCCAATAATACTTCCGTCAATAATACAATCAATTTCGTAAAATGTATTAAAGATTTAATTTCCGCTTTTTGGCCAACCCAATAATATCTCAGGGATGTAAAAGAAGAATGTTAATTAGAATCAAAAATACTCGGATGTAAATCGGATATATAATAGTTATAAAAATACATGGTACATAATTAACAGAATATCCGTGAAAGAATATGCGCAGCATTCTGATGGGAAAAGTGAATTAAAAAATAAATCGTCCGAGTTTGGTCCACAGCTGCACTCGAGAAATAAGGAAAACAAATTTGTATTTTGAACAAACACATAATGAATAAAATATTCAAAAAGTAATTCATAATGCATTCTGTCCAGTTCGATATTGAATAATTGATGTTGAAGGTCTCGCGGCGATCATTGAGATCTTTTATGAGACGATTAAAAAAGCTCGATATTCAAATCAACTGTCACGCCGTATCCGTAAACCATCGGCAGTCTCATAAATGCGGCAATATGCAAACTGCCCGGGAACACCCACGTGTACCACTATCTATGTAACGAGTATTACAGCGACATAGTTTTCACCGCAAAGCATCCTTCCGCGCGAACAAGTTCTCGCATTATCATTACGAAAATGCGCGCGATCCACGGCGACCGAAAGTCGCGTTTACCGCACGTATCTACTTCCGCAAACTCTATCATAGTCCCATATCCATGGATACTCGTTGTCGTGGCACAAATACGCACGGAAAGCACTCCTGCCTTTTTCGCGTACCCCGGAGGGAACAGTCCGCGAAGAACTGTTTCACTATATATAATATTTTAACATTTTCACCTTTCCTGCTCTTAACAAGAAAATATAGATGTGCATGGCTAACGAACAACAAACAATGGACCGTTATGTAGACGTAATCAAAAGCTCCTCGCTATTCCGAAAAGTTCGCGGTGAAACTCCATTTTATCACGGTGTAGTAATTAGGACAGGGATTATTACAAGTGTGGCGTACACAATAATGCGACGTCTCGGTGCTCCGACAGCAAATTACGAAACTCCGAACTCGAGAAGTAAACTCTGGTCGGTCCGATACGGAAGATCCCGGGCGCCAAGACCGAGTTTACTTTAGCGCTCCAAAGTACCACAACTCTCGCAACCCGCCTACGAAATAGCATATTATAATAACTTATCGTTAATTTCGGTCCGCTTTCCTGCGTAACTTTCATAACGGGAAACGTTACCGTTGTGTGTGGCTCGACAGAACATTAAATAGTTGGATCGGATTTCCATATCGATGGAAAACAGACGTGCGCGTTACCGAGAAAATTAATCTGGCTACCATTTCGTAGCGTCCGCGTTACGCTTTGCATGACGCCTCCTCCCTCGTTGAGGAGCGCACGATGTTGCGCCGAAACGCGCGCTTCTTCCTGATTTACCTCAATTAACTTATGTCTCAGCCCGACGGGATAATCCTAGACATTGCTTTCGCGTGATACCCAACCGGTGTTGTCTCCGTGAGCTTGACGAAGCCAACAGGCGCGCTTATCGTTAACGTGCGGCAACGTGCGTGATGTTGGCGCGACAATTTAATCAGCGCGTTGTGGCGCGCGCGACGAGTAACGATCGCACGCGCTTATCGCATCTCGTATTATTTCAAGGTTCCGAGGTGAAGTCCTGAGGATAAAGGAGCCGGAATAATCCGACCCCGACCGCTCCCATATACCGTACGTTCCATCGAAGACGCGTTACTCACGCTACATTAATCCCGTGCCGAGCCGAAGCCGGCCACCCCCGTTTTGCGCGCCTGAGTTTTATGACGGGTAAATCGCGCGGTGCCAGAAATTGCAGCCACTCTGAGCGCTCAATAGTCTAAACGCAAACCGCTGTCGCGTCTCGGCGCGACATATTGCCGCTCCGTCGACGACTGTAACTCGCGCTTAGCGGCATTACGCACGGTCCGAGTGCTGCGCCGTCGTCTAATGCATTGTCCACTGATGTTCACGTTCTCGTAAATCGTGCAAACTACACACGTGTGCTATTTGTCCCGATAGCGAGTACATTCGAGCACGGGATCTCCTCCTCAAGCATCTTAACTGGGATTGCTAAAATTGACAATCACTGCGATTTAGATAATTCGGAAATCGCAATATCCGTTACTCGCAAACAGATTATATAGCCGCACGATATTGTGTGCACGGTATTGAACGTGCATCGAGTGCAATCATAGATCGATAGCGCGGGCTAAAGAAGTTTTTGCAGTGAATGGCATTGAAATTCGATATTGTCGAATTTAGTAGTAATTTGTAGTAATCGTCTATCGGATTACCAATTTACTGGCGAACCAATATGCAGAGTTATTACACGAGCGTGGTCAAATCGTGCGGAAACGAGTACCAGAGATGGACGAGAGAAATTGAGATGAAAAACACGAGCGAATATAAATCGCGAAGTCAAAATGTATGAGCCGGAGCGCGGCATGTTGTCGGAAAAATCTCGATTCAATAAAGATGCTGCGCGCGTTGTAAGGGCGTGTAAAACGAAACAACGTGATGCACGCAGCGAGAAAATTCTCGAGATTATTGCATCTTGTAGAACTCAAAGAGTGCTCGGTACTTCACAAAGGCACACGGCGACAGAGGGCGACTGCAATGCTATCTACGATATCAGGCGTAGCAGAACGTATTCACCGTTCAATATACTTCATGCCGCTTTACATACTTGCACCGCAATATATAATACAAACGCGAATCTGCATCGCGAAGCGCCAAGAAAGAGAAATTTCAGCGTCGTCCTCACGCAAAATACCGAATTTCGGATCTGCAGAATCCAGAGAATCATCATTCAGAGAAGAGGATCGTCATCGAACAAATCGCGCCCTATTTCAGATGCGGCATCGCGTTTAATGATTTCGCGCGATAGTCAGTTCCGTGACCGCAATGTCCAATGATTGAACAGCTTCGAATTTCATTGACCGATGGTAGATGAGTTTATGATGTCGAGCAAGGCATGCAAATGTGGCACAGGAAGGCATTCGCCAATCTGACGTTCGGAAATTTGGAAGTTGATGTTTTCCTGTTCAGATTCTGAATAATATTTTTAAACGAAAGTAAAATAAGTAAAGAAGATTCAGCAAGTAGAGAATCATGCATTCCGCAATCGCTCTGAAGTAATATCACATAACGAAATTTTAGAAGAGTTAGTTGCGAAGAATGTCCGTAAAACCCATTAAAGCGTGCGTACAAATCGCGCTCAGGGAATCGTAAAAGATGACGACGTCAAAGGACTTGGAATCGACATTATTCTTAAAAGATTCACGTAAAGGGGCGGCAAGCTTGATATAGCGGGTCTACCGGACCGGATATAATTTCTTAAGGGAATCAGCTCGATTAAGGATGAATCCTGACATGGTAGATCAGCCCCGTCTCGACGTTCTTCCCCCTCGCGCTCCATAAACATGGGATCGCTCGATTTTAAATGAAGCACTCAGCCGAGATTTCCCCGATCGCGGTAATGGCTCTCCCACTTTACTCTTCTTCCACCGAATTTAACGCACAAACCCCATTGTCCCTTCGGCCGCATCGTAAAATGCTAATTTGTGGCGACCGGTGCCCGAATGATCGGGATAGCTGAGGGAGGCGAACAAGTGACAATCGTTAGGATCGCAATCGAGGAAATCCTCGAAAAGGCCATCGATCTCGGGTCCTCGTGTGCGCGTTACGTGTGCACGAGGGCGCGACACTCCGCGGGAGGGCGTACGTCCTCGAATCACGTGTGCCCGTCTGCGGAGAACGCGCGGACATACACGTTACTATCGCGGAAAGCTCTCTCGTGTGACCGCCATAGTGAACGCTCGTCGTTTGGCCCCGAGGTTGCACCATGGTCGAAGGCAACACTACGATTGACGTTAGATATCAGCGAGGCCGGTCACGCACAAGCAACGTGCCTATGGCACACGGTATTGCGAGCCCACGGCGAGTAAATTTTAATTGAGGCACGGACCGCTCATTTTGTCTCGCAGTTTGTTGCGTGCGCACACAGCGACTTCCAAATACGTTTATTTTATACGGGGGAACAACAGGTTGCGTGTGTGTTTGTGTCATCAAGAAAGTTCGCATTGATCCGGCATAAATTTAGATATCTTCGAGCGTGCTCGTGTGTACAAAATAATCTAATGTGCTGAACGACAGAAGCGTAATGTGAGTATTTAATGTCAGTTCACTTGATACATCGACCTGCCGAATTTGGAATCGTATTTTTGTCAAAGTGAAACTTGGAACTCCACTTAAAGCCGTATGAATAATATATTGACCGAAAGAGCCTCATCAAATAATCGTATAATAATCAAGTATTTTACTGTGCTGCTATTCTTGGAGCGCTGCAATCATCACCGTCGAGGAAACAACAGAATCCTCTTATTGACAGAAATGCGATATTGATGGAACGGCAGGTTGTCTATCGGTCCCCCCCATGATACCGCCGCTAATTGCATTTGCAATAACGTCGGTGTACACATACATCTACGTCTCCCTATCATTTTTATCGAATTATCAGGTTATTAACTTGCCACGTTCCCCGAGGAGGGCCGCCGCGGAAGTGAGAACAGCGCTGGAGCAACGCAATGTCATCGACACGGCAAGCACGACTACCACCCCGTCTCCAGCGAGGCCTGGGCGCCCAATAAAAGAGTTTATCGAGATATTGGTCGGAAGATAAAATTGAAAACCCGAGTCCTCCTTCCAACAGCACCGCCCCCGAAATGGCCGCTCAATATCGGCAGTCTACTCCACTTACTTGGCGCGACGTGGTCGACGAGCGAGCGGGACGGGGTTGCGCGCGAAAGAGGATGGCGCACCATATTTTACGGCAATCAAAAGTTCGCTTATAAATGGAATCTTCTCGATCGTAAACAGCGTAACGATGCCCGGCCGAAATTTATCGCGGATTAGTTTCGTACCTGTGCGTTTTACGTGCGCGGCGTACGGCATAAGAGTATAAAGGCGAGTGCGCACGAATGCCGCTTGCGAGAGAGAAGTGCTGAGTATATTACCCTTGTCGCTTTCAGCCCGATCTATTTGATTCGACAAGCGGCAAGTTTCGCGGAACGACGCGAGTCGCTTCGTAAAACGGGACAAGATTGGTTGACAGACCGCGTCGACTACTTCGTCATCCGATACTGCAACGAATGTACGGTCTTTGACGCGAACAAAGTAATGACAATTATACCACTTTTATTCCGTCGAACGATTTTTCCACTTTCACGAGCGGTGTAACGCGCGCGTGACAACTTTGCGAGTCGCGTCTTGTCGCGGAGTAGCTAGAGGGTAGAGCGTTTCCGGAGAGGGTTGTGAAAATTCCGTCTCCCTTAATCGACCGCACAATTAACGACGGGGAGTCGCCGATACCGCGGCATTTATTTGCCGGTTGAATTACGATGGGAGGCGCGTAGTAATTCATAACGGGGAACACGCACAGCGACCGCGCGCGAAACGGAGCCGGCGGCACGCGGAGCGGCCAACGAACGTTCGTGTCGCGCGGCCGTGAGTCTCGTAAATATTCATTTAATCTGATCTAATCTATACGAACATATTCCGCGCCTTGCGTAATTGCCGGCGAAATTGCAAATCGATATCCAAATGGTCCCGACCCCTTGTAACGGCGAGCATTGCGCGACGGTGTATCTTCGGTGAGTATCGAGATAACGAGGGTGAGGTAGAGACTCTAAATGGGGTGAGAGGGCATGGCGACGAAACTGTTGGAAATGTGCAGTTGGGAAAAAGACGTCCCAACCGAACCTCCGATCGATGTATATCGGAGCATGTCCATTATGAAAGCGGACCTGGAGGTACTCCTCCGGTCCCCCACATATTATCGATTCACGTCGCTCCGTCAATTAGCCATCTTATAGAGCGGAACGCGCGGAATCGACAACCGGATTCAGTTAGGTATATAATCCGTCGGCCGGCAGGTGACATTGATATTCCCGGCGCGTGAGTAATTCGTGCGTTCACCAAGTGTCGGGCGCGATCTGTCCTGTGCATAAATGGTGGACGACGTAACGAGCGTAGAATGAAATTAAAACGCAATAACGCGGCACCTCGTCCGCACTCATTATCTATTCGCGCCGCGTAACTCGGCCACGTGGCGAGGCGACCATCGCCAAAGCGCGATAATAACGTGAGTCATCCGTGAAATTATTTTGTCCTTTAAATACGATTAATAGCCGGTGCATGCAAATTTCTCGCTACATCGAGAACGCGCGAACGGTTAAATTGACTTTAGTTGCTCGTGCAAATTCTATTAGGCCAAGTTAGACCGAGTCGGAGTCCTGCAGATTGCGTGTAACACACAGGTTCCATTATCTCATCACTTTTACGGAACGACGGGATTTTGCACAAGGGACACGCATGATCGAATAACGCGTGCACGTACCGGCCGAACAATCCCTCGATGAATCCATCTTGAGAAAATTGTAATATATATGTACGTTTACTTTCCGTCCAGCCGAATAACTGACAGAGGGTAGACCTTTGTAAGGTACGAGCGAACGAATGCAACAACGTAAGGCGGGAGTATTCCATGAGTATTCCATGGGAAAGCACGATACGTGACCCGGGGATGATGAGGGTTCGCCCGGCCACACGAGGGAGGAAAATTGGCCTAAATCCACGAATTTCAAACAGGTCATGGCGACTTTCCGTGAGAGCGCCGAGAGATCCCTTTCGCGGTCCGCTTCCGTGTACAGAATATGCTGGCCGGCCAGACGGGTCTTCCCTCTCGTGCGCTCGCGGAAGGGCAAAGAGAATTACAGCGGAAGCCAAAGCAGAACTCTGAAATTCGCCACGCATATATACCTACATACTCCAACAACTGTACAATCTGACAACAATACTTGCGTTGAATCACACACCCACACGCGGAGAGCCGGCGCGGCGCGTTGTTCCACCACGCGCTATTTGCACGCGCACGCGTCTAGACAGACTTGAATTAAATATACAAAAGCGTCACTTTCGCGCCATTCAAGAGTGCAAAGCGCGAAATTATGCAAGCGCCGTGAACCGTTCGACTTGTTCGCTCGTCCTTTTGTTCACCGTTCAGCCGGTTCATCGACGTTTCTTCACACCCTATGCATGATAGCACCTGAGAACTCCGTGCCCCGAGTTCCGCGCGACAATTGAAATCGATGACGGGGGCGTTCGGATTTCGGGAGGAACGCGACTCGATACAATTCGACGCGAATTCTCCGATAATGTGGCCCGAATACGGCGCCGGTAACGCGTTTACGCTGCAAGATAGGTAAACAGAAAATCGCCAGGCATACAGTATGTTCAGTACAGCTGTTCAAACTATCGTGCGCGCCGAGTACGTAGCTCCGACTAATCCGGAGGGCACTTCAAAAAACACTGCCGAAATATCGTGCGTGACTCTTTTTTTGTCGATAGCCGTGCAAGTCTGAACTGCGATAAACGTTGACCAGCAGTTTTTTTGGCTGTAAATTCCGTGTACCATAGTTGAGCTTGTGCAAACGCTCGCATGAATACGGAACGACGAGATCGATCAATGGAATTTCACGTATGTCCCGTCTGACGAATAATGTTAATCTACAAAGTGCAAGCGATAACCGGAGACGCGTAACGTTCCCGTTCAATCTGGGCGTGCTCCGTTTTCGAAATTGTAGGCTGCTCATCGGCCGGAAGCACACTCGCAGAGACTGTGAGAGTAACTGTTTAAACTTTGGTCTCGATTCGGTTTCCGCACGCGCGACAGATCGGATTACGATTTCAAGACGCGCGATATGAATTATGTGATATCATTAAACGTGCAAACACACGTAAAATCCGCGCGCATTAGGTATACCAAAGTCTCTCTCTCTCCTCCTCGCACAATCTCCAGATAAATCGTTTTAAGTAGATTAGAGCGGCTCACGCAGAACTCCGTGAGACGATATTAATGACGGCGAAGAGCACAATAAATCACGCAATTACTCGACAAATCCTCCGCCGGAGGAAACAAAGTGAGAAACACGCTTTTGCCGACGACTACTCCGATCGGAATGGTTGCATCGAAGAAAAAAGAAGAGAGGGACATTCGTCAGATAGACAGGCGATATTTCAGCGCTACGGTGACACCACAACGACGCCACCACGGTGACAGTAAAGCGAGAAACACTTATCGTAAAGAGCACAACTTGCGGTTACAAGGATTGTGTGTGCAGTCTTCGTTATTACACCGCCGCGCTGCTGCCGCATCGGGTGCAACTGCGGGAGCGGTACCGTAGGGATATTATTGTTACGGCGTTTCGAATGTGAGAGCACGACTTCGTTATTATTACGGGTTCGCGCAGGCGATGCGCATATTATTGAGCAGCGAGCGACACCGAAGGAAAGCGTAACGCGATGGTAATGTGCTCCGCTCCGCCACGTTCCTCATGAATGCGAACTCGGCATTACAGCACGGAATATGCAAGGGTGGCGCGCAGTAAGTTCTCGCTGCGGAATCGCTATCAGACGCGCACGGGTCTCATTTATCAGGCACCGACTTGATCGCCGGGCGCGAACAGATGGTAGTTCCGTTCCCGATACGGCCCGACAGCCGGCAGCGACTGTGCTTGACCGCTCGGCAAACACGCGTGATCGCGTGCGCCCGCCCGATTACGCTCGGTGTCGCGTTTTCGAACAGACAAATGGACATATCGCCGCGGGCACGAGAGCGGCGCGATACACTGCTCACTCTGTCCAGCGAAATCTCTGCGGTCTTTCTCGCAGGCAGGATCGGTCCCATGGACAAAATCACCCTTCCTTCCTCCCGCGGTCCCCACAGAACGACAGCTATCTTCGGTGACACGACACGCACCCCGTTAAAATTACCGCTGCGTCGCGCGGGACGAGAAAGCGCGATCAAGATAAATCGGCAGCTGATCGAGGGCAATAAAAGCAAGCGCGCAGAGAGTTGAAGCAAACGCGATAACATGAAAGGCGAAGCGCTAGAGGAGCTTTCCCGCGATGTAACGAGCACGTAATCTATATTTCATCACAGGTGGACTCGATCCGTTACTGTTCCGCGCGCGACTCGTGCGGGATCCAGGCGCCATGAATAAGTCACGTTGATCTTCCTTAATTAGAATATCCCGAGGCGCGCGAGGCATTAATGTTAAATAGTGATGTATGAGCAGAGATTGGTCAGAGGAAACCGCACTCGCGCAGGTAGCGGATTACTATTAATAAAATAAACTTTTTAGACTTTGGGATACTCGGCGGACGGAGACGCGGTTGCGCGTATCATCCATTTCTAATCTCTCGCACGAGCGAACGAGCGGACAACGCGTGCTTGTCCGCTCGCGCATGGAAATTCTAATTTATCCAGCGAGGTCGCTCGCGCATCCATGTACGTAACGTAACGTGCGGAGAAGCGGGGAACCTTGTCGTGTACCTTGTACGCTCGATTAATCATTTAGCAGGCTAATGGCCTCCGCGAGATTCGGCGTGTACACGAGACGGCGCGCATTTCGCCCGAGCACGTCATTCGGCGCGGCGAGGGTTTCTTTTTTCGGGGTGGCAGTCGCGATTCTTTCGCTGCTCACGTGACGAGCTGGTAACATCACCAGGAGGAGGGGAAGGAAACGTCGGCACGGGCATTTGCTTCTGATCGAATTCTCACACAGGGAAGGCAACCGTGACGGTGCAATGACGGCGTTATCACCACGATGGAACCGGATGGGACGATAAGTCCGGAATGGAACGAATAGAGATGAAGAATAGAGAGGGAAAAAGAGTGAGGGAGAAAAAAACTCGTCACATTGTATCGCGGTTGTCGGCTGAGTGACGAACCGAAAGAGGGTGAAAGTGAAGACGGCTAGACGGGACGGACGGGATGAACGGGGCGTTCGAGGGGGAGGTTTCCTCGTAGCCGTGGAACGAGGAACGATACTTGGAGGGGTTGTTTGCGTGTCACTGTTACAGTTATTGGCAGCAGATACGATGATGCGTCAGATCGTTAGGGAGAAACCTTAAATAGACAGTCTTTCACACACCACCTATCCTCTGTGCCGCCTGACGAGGGAAGATGAGGCAAAAGAGCGGGATAAAAGTGGGCCGTAGGATGGGTACGATGGAGCAGTGAAATGGAGGAGGCAGCGGGGTAAGGGGCAGAGTTTATGCGGTGCTGATAACGAATGAAAAATGGAGAGTCACGGGTCCTGATTAGAATCGAGAATATGAATCGGCCCTTTCGATCGTCAATATTCATGGACGGGGTGGCGTTCCGCGAGCCGAGACTTCAGTTAAATGGGGAAAAAATGATCGAGCATCGAGGAAACAATTGAACGAGCGCGTTCCGTTGGCTTCCGCTCGCGAAGCAATTAAAGACGCGATTTGTAGATAGATCCGCGACAGGAAACGCTCGAAAGGCCATATGATCAGCAATTAAAGATGGTAGAATGGAAAATAAATTTGCCGCGAAGAATTTACAGAGAATAATGCATCAATGAGGATTAATCCTACTGCACAGGATCAAACGGCAGTCGGCAACGTGTTGATGGCTAGTGATTAATGTGCAGGCAACCGTTGAAAATTGATCGAGCGACAGCACTTTCTCGCGTTTTATTTTGCCGCGCGTTTGCGGCATTTTTGTGCGCCTTATCATGGCTTACTGTATGATATGTAACTCAACACAGTTAGATTGGCCGATCGGAATAAGCACGGCAATTATGGGAACCGCTTTGCGCGTACGCCAGGGACGCTGAATATTGCTGGGAATCAATTAACTGTCCCCAATCAACAGCTTGTACTGCAACAGCCGAGCCGGGCCAGAGTGCTTTTAACCGTGCTCATGCAGAAAATTCGTTTCAATTTATTTACACTTACAATACGCGGACACGAGGATCCTAATTTTACACAGGCGCGAGCGTTTGTGACCCTGTCGGCGCGATGTAGCCAAGGCAAACGAGCGTAACGATCGCAGTTTAGCTCTTCACTATCGCGCTGCATCGGCGTCTGCTCTACTGATACCTGTTTCCCTCTCTCTTTCTTTCTCTCTCTGATGATATCGCTATTCAACGCTATTACCAAATGTTTACGACACATTTAACGGTGTTTTTTATGCAAACAGAAAACGGGACAATGCGAGAGTGCTTTGTGTTTTCCAAAAATGACTGAATTTTAGGCGATCGTCCATCATAGAAGAAGCAATCTCGTTGATACGCAGACATAAATGATCGCGACGAATGGAGAGAATGCAGGAATACTAAAACGTTACTCTCGCTTGGATTCAACATCAAATTATAATTTTTGGAATATGGAATGGAGCCTAAAAAAGGTGCAGGTGTGAATCAAAGCTGGATATTCGTCGGAACGTTACGGGATATTTCCTTCACCGTCGTGAGGAAAATTCTCCGTCGTTGTTAAAGTCTTTGCCACGATCCTTGGTACGACGGAATACTAGAGCGTACAAAGTTACGGTTTTTGTTATTCCGTCTTCCGCGCTAAAACTCAGGGAAATTACGGTTAGCGTGGTAATGAATTATTGTACGTCGGAAGCACCATTGTAAGACCGAAACTTGGAAATTGTAAAGTTGAAGATTGCGGAACACAGTCTCCGCTTACTTAGGATAACGCGCGCAATAGCAGTATACGTAAATAAATGGAGGAACTAATTGACACGCATTTCTCTCGTGATTTATCTTAATGCCGACGTTGATGCTGACCTCGTATAAGAAAAGTTACGTAATTAACACTCTGAAATTAATTTAATTTTGCTTTGTGAGGTTAAAAAAATATCCAGAAGTCTGACGTCTACTAATTAATTAACATCACGACGAGAAGGAAGGAGACTACAAACGATGCTTTTTTATTCAAGCCACAAGAATGAGGATTACTTGTTAACATATCAGTTTTCATGAAGAACAGAAACCTCCTCAGCAAGGAAATAAAATTCAAGCACAACTGCACGAGGAAAATTGCCTTCAACGTCCGTGATTTCCTAGCGGAGGTCGCATAAAATATTACTCGGCGCAGATATACCGCAAGACACTCTGTATCCATGATTTCGAGATGTAACGTCAGACTGAATGCGCACCTAACTTTCCGGCAGGTAAAACGCAACAGACATGGGTCATTAACGATGCACGCAGAGATTTCTCGTGGGAGCCTCTCTTTCGTTTTATTTCACGCTCTCGTGCCGGGCTCGCGAGTACTCCGTCGCGGGTGTTAATCGTCGATCTGTACGTGGAAATTTTTTTCAACGGATGCGGAACGCTCGGGACTTTGAAATTCATTCGCTCTTGCGCCTCGGGCTCCTATATAATGGCGCGGGAAAAAAGAAATCCGGGGGAGGGCGGTAGGGGTGGCGATTTACCGAGCTGCCGCTAAAGGGTTTATTTCGCGGCGATGGATCTACTACCGCGGTGGCCGAGTTTAATTGTATCGACCGTGGTAGGGTGGCAGAAAGCCGAAGGAACGCTTAAAGCGTACTAAGTGCAGCGATATTTTTCAGCGGCCAGCGCGCCGAGTTCATTTTCAGGTGGATCACGTGGAGCAGCACGAGGCCGGTACGTGAGAGCAAGGAAGGTAGACCTCTCTGCGCGAGCTAGGTACCAGCGAGCGGCTGAAATCGTCGTAAAATTCGGCGCGATTGTACATACATCAGGCACGCCAGCCAATTAAAACGCTCTCGAATATGACGCAGCTGTGAATAAGCGCCAACCGCATAAATCATCGCCACTGTGTCCTCTAGCTACGCGCAATATCGCGTGCTCGCGCGCGTTTTTCATCGATAATCCCGGACATTGTGCATTTCATTAATCGTACGATTTCACCGATGCGAGGGGTAACGAGACCCCGCGTTATTTTCGATGAAAAAGAGCTCGACAGCCTGCGACGCGTGTAAATCTGTACGAAACTTATGCAGACTTAATGCAGCTGGGTACGGACGGAAAGTAACCGGCGCAAGAATGGGACTCGCCATTTTACGCTGTATCACGTGACGCCGGGGGTAATTTGCATTGTAATGCAAGTCAATTATCGCGTGCTACGTGGTGCACGAACGTGTACACGCTACTGATCTCGGCTTTGTACACGGCCTGTCCCACCTTGCGGGATTACTAGAAATGCACAGAGGCAGCTGCTCCGCTGCTGCCATCCCCGATGCTCGAAACGTTACACTCAAGGGGAATATGGGTGATTGGAGTGTATCCCCAGAGCTGCACAAGCTGCCCGTGATTGAAATTATTGGATACGAAATAAGTGAATGCCACGCGTGCGTTACGTTTCTCGATGTACCTTCACAATGACGTGAACTTGAAGCTCCAAAGAGACGCTGAATATCGATCTTCAATCGCAATGTCCACACTTGCATCTTCTAAGTTTAATAATGGAAATCTGGATAAATAATCTATAAGATTTCAGTATAGAAAATAATATTATCATGTCGCCCTCTTTTTCTTTTAGACACACTTAGTATTTCAAGTGGTCAGTCAATTTAGAAAGAGTTTTGGAGCTTTACGTGTCTGTTTTTAAATATCGGAGAAAAGATTGCAAGATCACAGTGACAAGTAGGTCAAATGTTATCGGATTTTATTTAAGTACCCGCTGAAATTAACTATCCGTTATAACGTCCGTTATTACCTCGCGCAACCGCGATTTCCAGCTGGAAACAGCTAAAGACAATGGCAGGCCGTTACGTCGCTGGCCGCTTTAAAATTCAAGACAGCGGTATTAATCTCACAGCTTTGTAAACTCTTTCTTCCAATTCATTAAAACTTCGACGTCCGATATGCTGAACAAGTGAGCGTAAAGAGGGAGGAAAGAAAATTACGGTCCTACTGCCACCAGGAAAGGGTGCATAACTTGCAGTTCCGAACTCGCTCGCAGCCTCGCTCAGTATAAGCGAAGCGACTCGCTGAGAGAAACGGGCTGGCGCTTCATAATTAAGGAGGAATTGTAGGTATCTGTGAGATAGTGCTTCCCCATTCTGCCTTTCTTCCGTATCCTTTTGGACTTGAAACAGAAGAGTCGTTGAAACGAGCGATATGATACCTCGCGGACGTATGATGATTAACGATCGGAGCGGCCCAAAGCAGAACGTCGCGGCAGTGATTTACTACGTGATGTTGTACGCTCGTTCGTACGGTTCTCGTTCGCTTTCTGCGTTCAATCGATAGAAATGGGAAGACCGTGCAATACTCACGTAAATCGATGGCGTCGCGTCTAAAAGCTTGCGACAAATGTATCGGATTTACTGAACGAACGATTCTTTAACTATAGATACGTATTTTACGCGTACGGCATGATGGATTAAAAACAGCGGCATTACTGAACCGTCAATGCGCAATTAACAATTATCGGCTGCCATCGAGCATCTATTCGTGGTCCATTTGCGAGAAATGGAGAACTGTCCATCCGTTATCAATCTTCCTCCACCTCACTCTAATCTGGTTGATGCATTCCTTCATTTGTGCGCGAGAGAGATGGAGAGAGCCTATACCCGTAACAATTCCCGTAAATATCTTAGGGCGGGAAGTAATTAAGCATTAAGAGAAACTTCCATTTGGCTTAAGAATGCACGATATTTTCCGTCGGCGGACAGTTCCAGCGAGATAACGAATGGTGGGGATGGGGACGACCTGACCTGGTGGAAGCCGGCGCACATTTGTAGGATTAAGAGAAACGACCGCGAGAATCGGAGTCACGCGTGTATATCGCGCGATGCTTGTCTCCTTGGCGGCTTCAATCTGCGCCGCGGTCTCCAGAGTTCGCAGCTGGAATACCTGGAAAAATGCCGAGCGGAAACAGGCCGCGAGACGATGATGACGAAGAAGAGCGGCGGCTGTGCGGTGGCGTGCGGGAGGACAATTATTGCGGACTCGTGCGTAATAGACGGCAATCATCCCATCCAGAAATAGCACGTTCATCACGCCCGTACGAGTCTCTCGAGCCTCGACGACTGGATAGTAACGGCATAGCACAGCACGATGTCGACGTCTACCAACCATTTCCACCGCGCGGAACTCGCTCGACTTCCCGCACCATTCCGACGACGACGCTGAGTCACGCGCGGCTCTGCGTTTTTGTTCGGAGGCCGGTTTCAACTCGACTCGCAATCGGCAAACTTCACTGATCAAAGTTGCCGCGAGCTCCAACGAGTTTGTACAAACGTATGATTTCAACGATGGTACACATCTGAGATTTCTATCTTTGCATTGATGAGTCTTTAAATATGCATGAAAGACGGTGATTACATTGGAAAAATCGTCAAGTGAATATCGGTGAAGAGATCGATGTCCCGGTTATCGCTGAAGAGAGGTCTCGAGGGTCTGGATAAAAATTCATTTTCATTTTTAGGCCCTTTTTAGGGGTGACAAATATTCTCGACGACATCGTGGAGCCCGTTTCTTCATGAGGAAGATAGTTCTCCAGTTCGACCCAAAAGGCGGTAAAAGGGTGTATGTAACTCCGGCGTATTGGTGATCCGAACGAGCGATATGGAAAGCAGAGGCGAGGAAGAGCAGACGATGGAGGGTGCACAGCTGACGAGGAACCGCTACATAAGCACCGAACGATCAGCCCCGGATAGCCGGGCTGTCACGTTCAGGAAAAATATTTTTCGGTTTCCCTGGCTATGGTCGCTTCGGAATAACCATTGCGGAATACGTGTGTGTGTGTGTGTGTGTGTGTGTGTGTGCGCGCGCGCGCGTTCGTGTACAGCGGTCGAACTCGTTTGCATGTGTACCGAGTGTCCAAGTGGTGGATATCGCTGAAAGGGCGCATCTTCCGAATACACTATTTTCAGGCTCGCTCTTTCGCAGACGAGGCGCAGCGATGAAAGAGTCGTAAAGGCATGCAGTGGGAAATCACCAAGTCTCGTCGAACTTCTCGCCGAGCGTAGTCCAAGCGCGACAAAGAGTCTCGAGGACCGACTTGTTATCCGGCGATGCTGTTGCCTGTTCTCTTGCCCATAGCGGTTCTCGGCGTTTCTTTCAGCCAGCCGTGACTTGTTCTGCTCGCGTTCACTTCATTAGGCGCCTCTCCGCGGGGAACATCGGACCACTTTGCCGCTCGAGATTACTTGCTCACGGAAACCAATTTACACCGAGAGAAAGAGATTCTCCGCTGGGACGGGGATCAACCATTGTCTCGCGTGCGGAAGCTGTTATTGCACGCGGAGAGCATCGTGTCGGCGCGCCGCGAGTATCGATAAGAGGATACTTGGAAAGTCGTTCGCGGCTAAATCCCGTAAATCCCGATTTAAATCCGTGATATCAATGGCTATTGGCGGACTGCATCGCGTACGGATATATATTGCGAACGGATATTTTCGTGACGCTTCGTAGCTGAGTCTCTTGGCAATTATACGCTCTCGAAACTGTGCGCAGAGATAAATATGTCATAAGCGACAGCCAAACGGAGAATCCCGAAAATCAGTACCGCAATCCGCATTGGATTACGCGGTGAATTGCATTGCGATTACGCGATTGGAGATTAAGGCTCGATCATTCGGACTTGATCGATTTCATCCTTGTTGATCAAAGCCGAGTGTCCGATGGGCAATCACAATGCAATGTCAACCTCTAACGCATGGTTTGATATGAGAATTAATACCACCGCTACGCGCTGTACAAAGCATACCGTACCGTGTTACCGCGTTACAACCGCGCATAAATTATTCCAACGAATATTCGCGTTTTTGCGAAATCCGGGTGCCCTCGCGCTTATTCCATTTCGAATTACTTACGCTTACGGACTTCCATATTATTCGCCAACGCTCATCGTATTATTCCATCGTGGCCGAGGACGTGGGTTAACGCACGTAGACGCGCGACGAACGCTGAATCATTGCGACACCTCATAAATGCTACTGATAGCAGCGCACTTACAACGTTGTAATTGCAACGACATCGCGCACATGCGAAATTTGCGTCGCGTATGCGACGATAAATCTCGCTGCGTCGACATTATTTTCTAAACGAGAGTCCGCCCGGCTCTAAAGAGGTTCATCCTTACTTAATTGCGCATATTATTTCAGCGGGGCGCAGGCTAATTGCCTGAATGCGAAATTATTGCTTGAGTAGGACATCGCGTACGAAACTGAGTTTAAATAGCCGTAGTTACCTACCTAGTTACCTAACAGAAATAGAGAAAGAGGGAACGAGCACAATTTCGCCACGGGAATGCGACGGCAGATAAATAATTATTTCCTTTTTCCACATCTTAAATTAAATTAAAGTGCACGGATGACAAATCTCACTCATATATTCTAATGAAAAAATGTTCGTCCGGTAACAAAGATTCAATATCAGAATTGGATGTCGCTCCGGTTCGGCGAGATATGCAATCAAACTGGTAAGCGTTATTTCGCGCATAGTGTGGATTTGGGCTGTATGAATATGCATGTCGCGCCAATACACCGGCCAGATTACAATATTTATGCGCCTTGTAACTCCGTTCTTTGTCTTGACGCTTCGAAATTTGGCGCATCGAACAGCCCCGAAATTCGATCCTGCGCTCGCGTCCCCCCACGCTCGCGCGCGCGCGCATCGCCTACTAAATCTCTAACGAGGATCCCAGGCGACCCAAGAAAATTTACGACAGGCGTCAGAGAAACGGAAGACAGGCATCCTCGAAACTTGAGTAAAATTCCATCCATCTGTAATAAGTCGTGCCTCGAATATCCTGCTTGACATATGTTACGACGATCGCGATAAAGTGCTAGTGTTCGTAAAGTATGTACAAGGCGTTTATCCGAGAGGGAAAAAGATATCCAATTTGAAAAATCTTGTTAACTGCGACACGCCACGGCATACAACACCGCCACGGAATCCTATTTCAATTTTAACCTTTTTAATATTTTACTTATGCCACTCTGAAAATAGCACTTTCGAGCTTCAATAATACGTGCCTCATGAGAGTGCTCGTTCTTTCGTGAGGAATTTGTAAAGAAACAAAAACAGTTCACCGACAAATATGCAACGCTTTAATAAGCAACCCGCCGATATGTATCATTTGAAGGTTGTTCCTAGCTTAAATTTCGGTCAAGTGGGGGGGCCTTGCAAACGTTCAATTTCGTCCTGGGACGGCTGGAACATTTTCCGAATTTGTTGCTCTCGAAATATCCAAGTTAGAATTTGTTGCTTGCAAAATAAGGTTAACCAATAGCGGAAAACACTCAGCGTGCAAGGATACAGGAGGAAACTATAAGAATTAAATAGAGCTAGTGATCGCCTTAATTAGCTCAGTATAAAGACGGAAATATAAAGTGAAAGGTTTCGTGACGCTTAACACGAACAATTTCAATTCAATATCGCGATAAAATCATTCCTTTCCAGCCGTCTGTCGCGCAAATGCACCGATCATTAAAACTGAAGTGTAAGTCTTACATGTAAATGAAAATCTTTCGAGTTATCTAAATAAATCAATCGGAATAATATCTGCTTTCATATGCTGTTCAAAAAGACTTCAATAGACTCTTGAGTGCCCCGTGTAAAAATTTGAAGGAACCCGAGTGTCGTGGCCCACTTTTTGATTTCCTCTCACCGTGAGCGCAAGGGAGCTGCTCGCAGCTCAACAACTAAATGCTGCGGGTGTCAAAGAAAACTCGCTAAGATTCTTTCCTCGTCGTAGACGGAGACAATATGCCGGATGCAAAAAAAGGGGAGAAAAGAGATAGAGAGAGAAAAGTAGAAGTGAAGTCGGTTTGGGATACGGTCGTTCGACAGCGCACTTCGGAAGGGCATCGCTTACAAAGACAGTCAACTCACATTACCAGTTACAAACGTCACGTCGCCATCGATACACGGATCGATTTCGTAGACCGTATATTATGCCCACGGATCTGATAACAAGACGTATGGACGACGTTGTGTTTCCGCGAAATAAGTTATTATGCTTGATGATAAGAAACAGTTATATACTTTCGCAGGGGGATGGGATAAAATGGCAAACGAGGGAAAAAGAGAAGTCGAGGCCACGATCGATCGATACTCACGGAAGGACGGATAATAACGGCAAGGGTATTGCGTAATCTAGCGGGGTTCACTATCCGAGATGATAAAGACAGAACTTGGAAGGTAGATCCAGCTGAGTCGCGGCGGCAATTACTCGACGAAAACCAGAGTTCTGGAAACGTGTGATAATAATGCAGAAAAATAAAAATTCCTCGCAGACAATAGTTGTCAATATTTTACGATTCGAAGATGCATTTTGTGCGCGCGCTTCGGGCGAGTTTCTCAGAGAACAACACGAGACTCGTATCGCGGGATAAAGGACTTTGCTATCGCCGCGGCCATTAATATCGGCAGTAATCGTTGGGTGATAATCACCGCAGAGTTTACGCCGCGAAAACAATTTCATCGGGAAGCCGGCTGAGTGGCCCACTCAAGGCATCGCACCGACTCGTATTGATCGTTACGCGAAATAGCGTGGCAATTAAATTGAAACGGTTCGAAAACGCTCGCCACCGTGTTTCCCGACTTGCATCCTCCATTATCCGGCGCGAAAGTCGATACACGTGTTAAGGTAAAATACACAGGTGCTTTATCAAGTACCCATTGCGCGCGTTCATCCGGCGAGAGAGAAGTACTTGGTTTCAAGGGTCGCGCAATCTCACATTAAAGTCCCGGTTTTCTTGCAGTTCTCCAGCGATTCGTCGTTGCGGAGCGATACATTGTCAGGGCAAAAATGATATTTCCGCCACGGCTAATAAAAACCGCGGCAATTTGATTAAACGAAAATACGTATTGAGACAAATGTTTTTAATGATGCGAGATATTTTAAATCGTGTCGCATACCGCACACCGCGATCTTGTTATCGACACTCGCGTTTTTACGTTCAAATCACGTGCACCGGACTGCACTTTGAAATCATTACCGTCGGCTCAAGCGTGTACACGTGCGAAGGCGCACGTGTATCGTGCAAGAGAACAGTTTATTCTCTTCCATGGCGAGCAAATAATTTTTTGAACCTTTGATCTCTTCTTTCAGCGCAGTGCCGGCGTATCGCTCCGCGAAGATTAATGTGTGTCGCACGCTCGCGCATAAAAGCGACTCGGTGTAATCTCCGCGAAGGAAAAAGAATCACGTTGGCGGGATTTCGCTCGTGTTGCCCGAGATAACGTGATTTTTTCGTCGGATGTGCGAATCATAAACTTGCAGCAACGGCCGCGAGCTAGGAAAAAAGATGCAGTGAAGAGAAACAGGGGGAATGAGGGGGAGAGTACGAGACGAAAAAGCGAGAAAAAGAACGCGGTCTCGAACAAGAGGCGGCAGCGCCAGCAGCGGGTAACGCTACTCAAGCGTGACGCAAAAGGGTGAATATCGGGGCCGTAAAGAGAATTTACATGGACTCCTTGTAAAGCGCCGCGAACTTCCGCGTCGCAGAAACTTCGAGCCCGATATCTCAGGCGTATCGAGGGTACAGCGAGGAAACGACTAGATAGGGAGAGATAGGGGGGGAGAGGGAGAGGGAGAGGGAGGGAGAGAGAGAGAGAGAGAGAGAGAGAGAGAGACTGAGTCGGGGGGGAGAACAGCATCCAACACGCGCGATGAGGTGCGACGAGAGGAACGGACGACAGGGTGAGTCCCACCCCAAAGCAGTGCAGAGGCGAACGATGGTGCAATAACGTCCGTCACCGAGGATTTCCAATATCACCGTCCGCAGTTATTGACGGACCGTAAACTCGCCGAATGGTAATCTAAAATCGTGCGGAAAATGAGGATGCGTACGATCGATTACTCGCGCGGCGATGGCGGGTTACGTTTCGCTGATAGCCACGGGGAGCACACGCGGCGGCGAACACACATGCGCAATTATACGGTATCGTCGCAACGTCATGGTCGTTTTCACCGATGAGTGATAAATCGCATCCTCCGCACGCACACGGCCGTCACGAACGCGTTTCCGGCGTTAGCGCGGTCCGCCATGCGCGAATACGAGCCAAAATTATATCTGCGCGCGGTGCCGGGCGCTTGCCGACTTGCCGTCCATTAATCGTTGATTCGGTCGCACCGCGTAATACATCGACCGGTCCCGATTATTATACAATGTTATCGAGATATAATTACGTTCTGCCGGGATACGTAAATGTGATTATCACGGAATAAAAAACCGATGGAAACCTGATTTCGCGAGTACCGTGTGTTTCGATCGCATAAAAAACTGTTCCATATGACATTAAAGATTATGACGATTATTGAAATCAAAAGAAACAATTCCTCAGTATCTTTCCCTGAATTTGATTAATTTATTCTGCCAACGACCATTACAAGAATTTTGATTTTTTAGCCGCATGACGAAAGGATCGATCAACGTCTTTCCAAGATAATTAAGAAAGAAACTAAGAGTAGTAGAATTCAACGAAGAATATGAAGATTCAGAATTCTGCTTGATACCGTAATAGAACCGTAATGTACAGTAGTCGGCTAAAGTATAAAGCGCGAACTTCTCTCGCAAGTAATGCGCTCCGCGAAACGTCGGCGGCGAGATGGAAAGTTTATCGTAACTTCAATGGGGGAAACTAGCACGTAGCATGAGAATCACATTAAAAACTCTTATGCATGAAGGTTAACTGCATCAACCTTCGTTCACGCGGGTGTGCATAGTACCGTTGAAACGGGTCACGGCACAAAGGCCTGACTCTGAGCGGACTCTGCGAAAAAACACTGGCGGCAACTCAATGAAGCATCCTTTTAATTCACGCGGTGCGTTTTGTATCCGAGTCGCATGTGCGATCAAATACAACTCGGAATGATCGGCTCGAATCAATTGTGGCTTCACCCTCTCGCCGATATCGCGTCGATATAACGGGAATGGCGACCGAGAAGTCGCGACGCCAAGGCGGCTGCGAAATGAAGGTGAGAGCCCGTGAAAAACGACGGCGCCGTTGGAGATAGTATCCCCGGCGTCGTGACGCGGCGCACGGCGTCTTCGGCTGCGAGCCGGATAAAAAATAGTAGCATAAATCCCGTAGGAAATCGATCTGGCGTCGTTTCTTCCCTCCCCCGACGCCGGTTCACCCCGGGACCGTTCTCCAGCCTTGACACGCGCGAGATTTACTCGCGGCCGGGAACCAATTTCACCTCTCCATCCGTCATATATCCACCTGATTAGGCGATTTGTTGCAGCCGAATCCTCCAACACGTCGTGTCACCTCGCGACGATTCTCTCTCTCTCTCTCTCTCTCTCTGTCTCTCTCTCTCTCTCTTTTCCTCTTTCTCCTCGGAATTCGGCGACTGCGCGCATCCGTGATCGATGTTCATTACTTTACTGCCCGGCTTTCCTCCCTCCTCTCTCCTCCATGCAGCTGGTTTCATTCATTGACTTCTCGGTCCATTCGTGAAGTTTAGAGGTAAATCAGCTTGGCAGGATATTTCTGTTTAATGTTTATTTGACGTCGGCACGTTTGCGCCGAAAATAAAAGATTAAAGTGCCAAGTTGCCGAAAATAAAAGATAAAGTGTACAATCGTCCGTTTGTGAAATGCAGATCTATATATATTTAAGTATAAATAATGATGAGGATTCTGTAATGGAAATAAATCTCAAAAGAGGTATTCGATATTAGAAATTGATGAATTAAATCGAGCTGAAATCTCGTTTCATTGAGGGATTCCCTGTTATTAGTTTTACAAAATTACTTATTATTAGGCTTGTTACACGTCGTTTCGCGGTAGAGATATCTCGCTTGATGATATAACGTTGATTCATGCGCGCGCATGCGCTGCTGTGTTATCTCAGATTATTATATTATAACATATTGTATTATGCAAAATTACGTCATACACACAATGCCTAACGGATAATAATCGAGTTAATAATCATCTCTCGCGTACGTGAAAGAACGTCGACACGTAACATCGTTAAATCGCGCGCGTTATGTTAATCGAATTTGTCGTGGAGACGTGCGTCTTAACTTTGCATTTAATTTCTTAGATTCAGCAAGTTTGCCAATGAAGCTCACTTTGCACCGCGCTGGGGAAAGACTTTAAGAACGTCTGCGAAAGTAATCAACGTGCGCTACCACCAAAGCCCATGAGGATCCCGTGCCGCGCGTTGAATACCTCCTTAAACGCCAGATCGACCTCAATCCTCTTTATATCTGCGGTGCGATGTTAATCCCATTAGGAGACGAATTTAAAGCTAACTCGCGACACGTGAATCGACATAAATTAGCAAACGTGAATGTTACTATTGGGGGAGAACACAACGCACGTCCTAGATAAATGCAATTTCTCGCGATCAGCGAAGATCAATGACGGGATCGGTCCGGCGAACAGACGTGTGCGCGCGAGCACGAATTAATTACTCAGGAGGCGCCAAATTTCAGTCATGCGAATGCAATGCAAAGCATCCGTGTTCCGTATCTGTCCGGCTGGACGGTTTGAGATGCGAATCCCGCTCGCAAATTGCATTATATATACGCGGGAGACGCGACGCGAGTCTTCCGGCCGAAGGCGCAGAGCCGCGCGAATTCCGCTTGCAAGAGAGAGAATAGGTAAAATCCCGGCGACCCCGTGTCTCGGGACACCGAATTGCAGCATCGTCGTGCGTCGCGACGCCCCGCATCGTCGGGCGGACGTGCCCGGGAACTCGTCCCGTTGGTGTCGTCGTCCCGGACGCCCCCGCGCACGCGCGCGCGCGTGCACAAGTGGGCAACACAATCCCGAAATATTCCGGAGTGGCGATATTTTCTGGACATACGCGATGGACAACCGGTCGCCCATACACGAACCGCGCAGGCACGCCCGAGTAATTTATACTGGCGGCCTTTTGAATTTAGCGGCGGCCAGCCGGGCGCAGAATTTTAAACAATCCGCGAAACGCGCCGACAACTCCCCGTGCAACGCGCGAAATCCGCGTTTTTCCGAAGCCAGCAGTAAATGTATAAATGAAGTGGATGAACGGAGAATATTAAAAAATTAACACGCGCTGCATTATTCACATCAATTAACCTGATTAATATCAGTGATGTTTCGTGTGTACCTACTCGCGGCGTTCCTTCGAGAAAGACGGCGTATGACAACGCGAGAATCATTTATCTTTCAGCGAATGAGTAATCGACATCAATTATCGCAAATTAGTATCTTTCGTCGCGGAATCTCATCCATATCCGTATCAGTACCCGTATCCGGCGACAAAATATCGTAAGACAGAAGAAATTGGCTTTCTATTCTGGGAAAGTCATGAAATGACTTGACAGCACTCGAGAAATCCGAGTTCGAGTGGGATTTCTGTGCTTGATATCGTTATTACCGTTTCTGCCATACAATGACGATCGAATCAAATATTTCCCGTTGAATTCGCTTGAATATTCCGTCAAGTGTAATTGCCATTGCGAACAATAGGATTTAATCGGATATCGCCGCAAGCTCTCTCATCATGTTAATTAGCAGCTTCGCCCCCTCACGTGTCTCTCTCTTCCTCTTCACTCGGAATCAGAACATAAGCATACAAAACCGTACCATCGGCTCGGTCATCGTTTTCGACCACGTTTGACCTGTGAGGATGCATCATCGAGAATGTATCATCTTAGCCCATACATTTCATAGCGGGGAGCAAGGCCGGCATCTAATCGTCGCCGAATGCGGCAATATTCGTGGCGGTACTAGCGATAAGAGTGCTGAATCGAATATATGGAGTAACCGATACGCCGAGTCTTATCTAGCTGCGAGAGCGAGTCATTGATTTATCACGCAACGAGTACCCGCTTCGCCGCGATAATAACCGATAACGAGCCGCTAGGTAAATTTCTAGGTAACGGATCGATGATATCAAATTCCTGTCGGCACGACGTCGCGCTTTGCGTCGTGAGTCAGCCGTGTAGAATTACGCGCTTCATCACCATTCCCGTTGCGTTAAATGAGAAATTCGAGTTAAAAATACGACCGCACGCGCGTGTGAACACGAGCACGGATGCACGAGTGCATTGGCAGTCTTCGAAAGCTCATTTAATTCTAGATTATCGTAGAAACGTACAAAGTGTACTTACGATAGAGGAACGTCCGGATGATTAATGCTTCCGAGCTATTATCGTCGCTCGTGGACCGCAAACACCGCTACGCCACTAATCGCGAACGATCTGAAACCAAAAGATAATCGTGAATGAGTGCACGTATTAACAGTGCTGTACGCTATCGAAATGCAAACGCAGATAACGCTCCCAGTATCAACGTATCTGATTTTTACGGCAGCATTCGAGAAAACACTTCAACCTCGCTCGAGATCCGTACCTTCAGCTACGATCGATCGAACACTTGGTCACGAAATGCACGCAAAATATATTTCCACTTTATTACAGAGAAAAAGTTAAATCGCTGCAAGATTTTTTTCCCCCTTTTTCTCATGACTTTTATACTGTGGTTAAACTTCCGAAAACGAAAATTTCCGCGCTGCTTATTGGCCACAATCGATGGCAGATTATAAATGTAATACGCAAACATGCCAGAATATTTTTGGTCTGCGACCAAGAAAAATGTTGCACATTACGCATAACGAAACATTCGATGGTGCACATAATAACGGTGAGCGAAGACATAATCGTATTATACTTCATAATTATATAATGAAACAGCCCACAACAGCTAATTAGCGTTTAATAGCGAGATAGATTAAAACGCGTTTGTGAATATCGAGGCGTGCCAGCATCGTTACAGCAAAATTGTGCCCGCGCTGATCCGGAACAAATTAATGCCGCAAGCTGACCGATTTTTGTTTTACGACTCCATAAATAAGAGAGAGAGAGAGAGAGAGAATCCTCCGGCGGTAATACGGTACGTGAAACATAATTATTTATTTATTATAACAAGCGAATTTTTTCATCGTTAAAACGGAAACGATACGGAACGAGACAATCTTGCAAACGAAAAGTGCAGGTTGCTTTCCAACTGTTTTTACCGCCGGCAAAAAGTGGGTCGTTAAAGCGGATGTGTGTATATCTTCCTATTTATATAGGACACACCTATGTCAAGAGAATGCAACTGCGATAGCATGTGACCCGTGTTAGTGGACCAATTCCCGAGTAAGTCATGATCTTTCTCTCCGTTAGCTTCGTTTCGTGTTTATCTTGCTCTGATTGTAATTGATGAAAAAAGCAAGTCGAAATCTGCAGTGCTCGAATGTAAACGGATGCGGCTATAAAGCGAAAACCAATAGAGATGGAAGACTTGGAAAGGGCAAAATATTGCATCGGTCGGGAGATCGTGAAAGGTCGGTTTATGTGTGTATAAAATCTGTAGAACGTGGGGACCAAACTTTTTAAACGTCCAATTAACGCTTAAGTGACGACGTCACAAAAAATTCATGAGATTTTTCAACTCTTGATTTAAATTCATAGTCGCGTATGAATTTTATTCATACTCGCGGTTCGTACGGCGAGTGTCTGAGATTTTAATTCGCTCCTTCTTCTTGCTCCCCCATTTCAGGAAGCTTTATGTACCTATATACGTGTATAACTGGTAATTTGTAATAATTATACTACGTGATATCTGTGTAACACGCGTTGTTAATCCTTAATTTCATTATTAATCATTGCTGGAGTGACGATACGTATTAATACGATATCCTCCAATTTGTATAATTCCATTGTATGGTTTTAGGTAACGTTTATTGCAACTTTACTTTACGCTACTTCTACAGCAAGGACAAGAAAAAAATTAGAATAAAGATAAATTACTTCTCATTAACAAGCAAACGATTTATCTTACTTTAAAAATTTTACTTCCTACGAACTTGTTATTAAATTTATGTTGCTAACAAATACTAATACACCGTGAAACCTTAGTCAAGAGGACGCAAGGGGAAATCCCTTGCAACGCTCTTTCAGTGATCCCTATTCAAGAAGAGCAATGAAACCTTACGAGGGACAGAGGTGGACTGTTAGGGACTTGGAGACATATCCTGGCAAAGTATCCGGGAAAACGACCCGGATATTGAAATAGGCATTGGCAAAATTTTCTTCGGTGTATTGCGAGGTTCTACGAAGAGTGAATCGGTATATCGGAGGCAAGCTTACTCATAAATCTGCGCGATGGTTACGGCGAAGCGTGACTCGCGATATAAAGGGGTGAGGATGACGGAGATGAGAGAACTCGAGGTTACGAATCGCGCGGTGTTGAGGGTGGATTCTCGATGGTGACGGCGCCGGCCGAGAAACGGAGGCGAGCCAAAAAGGGAGAGGAGAGGAGAGATAAATTCAGAATTCGATTCGACGATCGTGTAAGTTTCCATGCGAACGAGCACGGCGACGGCGCGACTCGGATTCGTTCCTCGTATACGTGAGGCAGGTTTTCGCAGCGTTTCGGAGGACCGCGGATCTTATTGAAAGTTCTTGCCCGGCGCGAAAGTCGCTTGGCTTGCCCGGATACACGCGGCCGAAACCCCGATTCAACCCCGTATAACCGGAACAGACAGAGCCGAGAATAGTCAACCCCGTTCCTTTCCACCCCTGCGCGAGCGACGATCGGGTCGTGATAAGGATTGGAACACATCGCCGACAAGTTCGCGAGCCTGATTCGCATATCTTGCGCTTTGCACTTGAAGAGCTAGATTTCCGTGTTGATCGCCGCAGCTCCTAAAATTCAACCTGTCATTATGCGATATGATCACGTTGTACTCTGCTGCACCGGAATACTATATTGTTACGAGAACTGGAGCGTTCGGAGTCAAATTTTTGCTAATGAAACTTCCCCTGAAATTTCAAAGAATTCATAAGTGAAACGTATGATTGACAGAATATGGGGTATTTATCCTCGTACTTTTCCTCAGCCTTAATATGGAATGGCCTTAATATCGATCTCGCGATTTCGAGACGAGATTCTCATTCAGTCCTAGCAATACGGCATATTCGCACGATCTGACATATGCGCTATATAAATAAGGATCGAAAAGTCTCTGCACGCATGCAGAGAGATCTAGAAAGAATGAAAAACGCATGGGATGTGCGCCATCACGGATGGAAGTAGACGCCGGCATCGTTCCTCCGTGCATCGTTAGAGTGCACGCCGACCGGCTGACGGGAAAATCTCTGGCGGGGGATCGTGGTTTTATTCCGATCAGATGTTAACGCGAATACGAACACGAGACGTAAGGGCGTCGCGACGTCGGATAATCCTCGACGGGAAGTAATTTATCCGGCCGCGAAATCTGGCCGCGCGCACGGAGAGAGAAAAAGAGAGACAGATGGACCCGGACGAGGCGAGAAGAGAAAAGTGATAGAGAGCACATGCTCCAGAGATACATACGGCGGGCCATTCCCGCAGGAAGAGCAGGCGGATGGGTATATATAGATGAGACCGCGAGTATTGGTAATCCCGAAGATTGAGTTTGCAGCGAAGTTTCCAAGTCGCTCGCTCGGATCGACGAGATCGTTTTTTTCTCTCTCGTATCGGCACGCCGACGCGAAGCGCCGAGTACCGGAATGAAATTAACGAGTCAAGGGGACCACGATCGAGGGCGGTGGGTGGGCGATCGCGTCGCTGAAAGTTCAATCTCTGATCGACTGGCGCGATACGCGATCCTAATCGGGTCTCACGAACTCGCCGGGAACTTTTATCAGAGGCACCATTCCGTTTCCGGTATCCTTCATCTCCGCCGACCAATACGCCAGAATTCCGGTGCACCAAAGTTGCTCCTGTGAGCCTATAATTCGCCTTTATCGTGATAAATTTACTTCGTTTCGATTGAAACCAAATATTTCGAATGTATGTGTGAATGATGATAGGAATGTCCATAGGAACAGATTTCATCTGGATCTGATTGGATCGTTGTCGAATATCGCAATATTTTCGCACTATCGGATATACGCGTTGTGTAGCGTAAAAGTAAGGTAAATACTTTTTTTGATCGAAAAAGTAATCGATTGTAGCGTCCTGATATTTTTTTGCAATTCGTTGCAATCGAGTGAATTGTATTTTCTGTGCAACTACTTCTTATTCTCGTTTCCCCTTTGTTTTATTACCTTTGATATGCCAAACTTGATATTACCTTTTAGATGTACAGATTAAAGCTCATTACAGCTCAGCAGAGTGAGAGCACAATAAATTTTTACGCGCCTGCTTTACATACGCCAATTAATGCATGCATCAAAGGAAAAATTGTGACGCGATATCTTTTATCGACTTTTATGTACAACAGCTGCGGAGGGGGGGAAAATATATATATATAAACTACAAGATTATTATAATGGCAAATTTAAATAATAGCATAAAACACGTGACGTTTTTTCACCTCGCGTAACCGCGCCATGAATTTCGGTCGCACGAAATCAATTTTCTGCCGTTTAATGAACATAGTATAATGGACATAGTGTAACTAACATAGCACATGCTTCAGAACTAACACGCACCGGTAGCAGCAGTTACTGCGTTGAAAAAACGCACAGAACGATGCAAACTCAATTAACTTTACACAGAAATATTCACGGCAAGTTTTTATATTTTTATTTTTTGTACATAACGTACGCACGAGCCGTGTTGCGAGCGAGTCAACAGGAAGCTGCGCTTCATTCTCGGCTTCCGGTTGCATGGTGAACATTTTTGCCGGCCATAAGCTCTCGCTACGTAAGCGGCAATATGAAAAAATCGCATCTAAGTGAAAGATGAGCCATAAAAACGGCACGATGGAGCACAATGCATCACAATGGCGCGAAGCTAAAGCGGATCGTTTCGCGATTTTATACGGGGAATCGATCTGATCGCGCGTGATTTTATAATACATGAGGAATTGATCTGATCTCGTGCGCGATTTCACGAAAGTCCATCACCCGAGTTTGTGGGAAGAGGAAGAAGAAGAAGAAGAAGAAGTTACTCGTCTCGCAGAACGTTTAATTAAATCAGAAAACGATTTAACCGCATTCGACAGTCCTTCCGATAATCAGCGATATCACCTTACGGCGTTACTTGGCGTCGGTAAAAACTTTCCACGGGGTTTATTTCGAGCTGCTGATTAAAAGCTTTCGGATACGGTGCGATACCAGGGATCCCCGCGTCCTCGTTTAGACACATTCCGGCCCGGAGTTCGATCTCGGGAGTGCAAGCCGGGGAGATATATATCTTGTGCGATGTAAAATTAACCGTTTCCGGTCCAACGGATTCAATTGAGATCATATACAGGGCGGCTCATCACCGTCGGAAAACATTTTACTGATGGGTTCTCCGGAATTGATTTTTCCGTAATGACAATTTGATGGAACTTCGTGTTATTGTGCCGCACTGCTGCTCTTTTACTTTATCAGAATTAAATTAAATATCAAATTGAAATTTAGTTAAAGTAAAATACGCTTTAACTTAATTGAAGTGAGGTATAGCTTTTTATTCGTTATTTACATGAAATTTAATGTGCTAAGAGTTTGAAATTTTATCGCTTGTAATACCAATGATACTGAATGGCAGTTCGGCGCTCGAATATTTTATTTTCGCGACAGGCTTCCGATTTAAATCGCGATTAATTAAAATTCGCTGAAACATCAATATAGCCGCATTTTGCTAGACATGTTGAAGAATTCGGAAAGTTATTTGTCTCATCGCGTAGAGTTCTAGGTCGGTCAAGAATAAGTTCCGTCACTTAGAAACTTAATTAAAGTCAAAAGTAATTCTTGCCGATATTCGACTAGAAATAAATTAAACGTCAGCTAATTCAGGCGAAATTCTTTTCAGTGCCTTTTAAATTGCGAAACTTCCCGGCAACAGAATGTGACAAGAACGTTTTTGCAAACTGAATTCTATAAGTGATATAAAGCGTTCGCTTGGGTTTGATGCGAGTGCCGTCTGCACTGAAAATATGACGTAAATGGAACAGTGGTGTAACAAGATCGAATTAAATCGGTAATCGGATTGAATGGCATATTTATGTGCGACACAAATAATGAGAGTAGCTGCATTGCTTTCATGCATCAGTACCTCTCGCAGGCCGATCGATACGCGCACGTACACGTACGTATTTAATTTGAAAGTCATTATACGCTGCTAAGTATGTATGTATGTTACGTGCTAAATTCAGTCTAGATATTTTTGGAACATGCAAGGGAATATGTGTGGGTCAAAATAAAAATTAACTGAAAACAGTCATACAGATATAATCGCGTTCGTGGAATCAGAAAATCGATACATACTACTAGTTTTATGCTTCGCGCAGCAACGGACGAGACACATCAAAATTGCACTTTGAGTGCATTAATCTTTCTACAACTGGAATTATTAATATCTGCCAGTGCGGTATCTGCCGCATCGTAAATCTTTTAGAAAAGTAAAATAAACATCTAGTATTTTTTTCAGATCAGTTTACAGCTAAAGGATGTTTGTGAAGCAAAACATCTCTCCGGCTGCAATAATTCAGACCGTCCGAAAGTTTGCATCAAGCTAAGAATTATATTGTGCGATTTCTGGTATAAAGAGGAAAACGCAATGTTTGAACATGTTTCCTCCCCAGGAAAATTCGTGCAGACTTTGACCTGCGACGTGGAAGTAAGTGCTCGACTCGGGCGAACTACACTGACGTCGTTCATGGACTTATTGGTAGTAGACGCGGTAGATACACTGGGATATATCCACTGCGGATCCCCGAACACGCGGAATGTGGTAAGTTAGAGTTGACATTCCCGAAAGCCTTTGAGTGCGAGGTGGAAAAATTTGTTTCCACATTTTGGCTTGACCGCGACGCGTAGGAAACTATTTAGCATACAGCGCGCAACAAAAAATTTCAACCCACTTCACTTATTCCGCTCTCAATTTTAATCACATGACAGAAGCGCAGATATCGATTTAGCGAAACACAAAGAGATAACAGATATTTTGAGTATTAACATGCCGCAGTGACAATTTTATTGAACTGAAACAACGTCACGCGGAATTGAATGACACGTGTAACGACAGAATTATTAATAAAATTCTCACCTCCGGTGAGTTTGCTTAATTCTGGAATTTGCACTACGCTTGATGAAAAAGAAACTATCCCAACACGGTGAGACGATAAATCGAATCACTGACAGTTACGACGAACACAAACAAAATTGTTCTCCATTAACACGCGCCACGACTAATGCGACTGACGCAGACTGATTCTCCGGGGGAAAAAAGCTCGGAATGTCCTCGAAATAACAATTCCCAGTTCTCACGTGCGGATCTTCCGCGCAATTCGTTCTGTAAAAAACGTCCGCGACGCGAATAGACGAGGAAGAGTCTAACAATGTCACAGAATACATCCCACGGGTACACGTTGTAATCCATCGACTGTCCAACGGGAATCAGCAGGCAGCTTCGTTCGTCCACATCCCCGACTGTGACATCCAGGCCAGACGTGAAACATCAATGGGGGACGAAGCGGAGGAGAGGGCCCCTGTCATACACACGATTGCAGATTCAATAAGCCGCTCCGACGAGGAAGAAGCGTCGTGTCTGTCGACACACCATGAGGACAACATGACGCCGCCGGTCGTGCGGAGAAACTGTATTATACCGCGAACGAACAGAAGATATTGAAATGCATTAGTGCACTAGGAAGTGTCCTTTACGGCGCGCGAGTATCGCTTTTACGTCACGTACCGTGTAATACAACATATAATGAGGAAAGACGATTAATAAAACAATTGGCAGGTAATCTCTGACACGACCAATCGGAAAAAAGAATGACAGGTACCGCTATAAGTATAATCACAATGACAGTTTGATGAATGTATCCGGTCAACATCCGCGTTACCGAAATACGTGTCATATATCGATACTGACACAGAAAAGCCGAGCCGAGGGCGGCCCTGCGCATTGAGCAACGTAACGGGATTTTTTGTGATCTTTATTCAGCACGCCGGAATCAAATCCGCGAGAATGGCGGATGAGTGCACTCGGCGCGTAATTGCCGGCAGTCATCCCATTTGCCGCGAGATCGCAGTCGCGATTAGAGACGTGTGAGGGGCGCATTTGGACGCTGTTTACACCAGATTTTGCGGTCATTCATGGTCTCGCGCGGCGGGCACATTTTGGCACGCTTTCAAAGGGTAACACGGGGCTGCGCCGGCCGGTTCACGCGCGTACTTTTGCGCGCCGCCGCGTCTGCTGCACTAGACGGCAACCACCTGACAGATCATTCATCATGCGGACGGATCCTCTCTCTCTCTCTCTCTTTCTATTTCTGTTTCACTACCACTTTCTCTTTCTCTTTATCCCGCGAGTGTCATAAACACGAACCCCTCATCATCCTCTCGTGATCGTCACTTGGGTGCACAGAGGAATGCACTACCAGATTCCTGTGATACGTTCCCGCTCGTTAAGAAGGCGCGGCCGTTCTAATTTAGTGCCTCGACGCAAAATCCCACGCGCCGCTCTCACTATTTTTGGCCGCAACACGCCGAGACGCCGCGTCACGACGACAGCCGGATCGTGAGAAGCGCAAGTTCGTGCCACCTCTCGCGACGACGTTCCTCGAGAATTTTCAGGGGTGAGACTGGAATATGAGGACGGGGCATTTTCGCGCAAGAGAATTATTTTAAGGATGCCTCGACTGTAGCGGGACGAGTTTCCGTGCGTCCGCTCCGCGCTGCGGATGGAAGCTCAAGGGATCGATGTCCGTTCTGTAACTTTCCTCGCGACGGCGCGAGAAGTTACAAGAACCTGCTGGTTCTTCCCGAACGATTGACTTGAGGCTCTCTCGCGTCGCGAGCACCTGGCCGAAGGAAGGCGACTGTCACGAAGGGTGCGGAGTTTGAAAGTAATTTACAGATGGAAGGCCGGATGAATAAACAAGATTGCTTCGGCGAAAGTTTCCGCGAGAGAAGTAGTAGTAGTGCGCCTCCGTAACGCCGTGCCTCTTTGGCAGCGATGTTAAAGCCAAGTCCGCCGGATAATGGTATTATACATGGTCCGGGCGGGCCTGAATGTAGCTCGAAAGATCATAAGTCCGCCGAAGAATTAAGCTCGTGGAGCGTTAACGGTCGCGGGGCCGGCGGGCCGTCGGTGAGAAATTGCGGCCGAGATAATATTGGAAGTATAAAGCTCCCCCAACAGTTTCCCGCATCGCGAGCCGACGGTTTTTGCCGGCGGTAACGATTCGTTATCGCCGTGCTGGTGCGCGAGCGCGCGCGCGCGGAAGACAAGTATCATGGCGATACTTTATATCGCGCAAACCGGCGCGTTAGCTGAGATTTACCGTTATTAAGAACGCCGCAGATGTCGAACGTCTCACAACATGCAGACGCTATTATTCAACGGACTCCCATGAATTAAATCCATTAATAAAAGAGATGGCTTTTCTCAGCGAGTTAGAACTACGGGATTGACTGATAAGAATCAGCGGACATTATTTGAATAAGTTATTTAGAACTTAATTAGCATGTTAAGTTTGTCGTAAACGGTGCAATGTTTTCATTAGCTACTACGCGCAAGGGAAATTTTTTTCGCAGGAAAAAGAGAACTTCTTGTTCTCTTTAATAAACGCGTTTTCTCTCTGCAAGTGGAATTGGGCGGTGCAAGTGGAACGAAGCGTACCCTCTTTGAAATACACATGAGATGTGTATATTGCCAAACGGCGCGGAGGTAATCTGATGTGGAAAAGGCTCGCACAGCGCATAAAGCGAGCGTAAAGCCGGTAACAGTTGGGCAGAAGTGGAATCACAAAATCGATGCTTCTGGTTTTGCGAATTGTCGCGCGAATTTTAATAGCGTGCAACGTATCCTATAAAAATGTTCTCCCGCTTTTTCTTTCTTTTCTCTGTTCGCACAGTATCATTTTCATGGAATCGAGACTTTAAATTAGATATATATAATAATGTAATGTCTCGCAAAATTAGTGTTAAAATCAAATACAAAATTTAAAAAATTATATTATTTTGAATATATGCGTATTTATGCACGATCTATATGTATGTGTGATATATATAGAAGACCATCTTTTTCCCCCTTTCCTCTCTCTCTCTTCTTTGTGCATTCATGTATACAATAATCGATACGATCGAACGCTGGATAAGCCATTACGCGTTTAAGGTTTTCTGGATCGATGTAGTTTCAAAGGTCTTCCAGTGATTGCCTCTGAGAAGCCTCTTCTGCTGTTTGATGCCCTCCCTTCCTCCCTCCTAATCGACCCTCGTCTCCGCCTAAAATCTTCCCTCCATCTTGCGATACCACGTGCTAACTGTAGAGTGATTGCACTAACGCTTTCCTCCATCTTCGTGGTACTTTGAACGATAAAGTCGGCTACTGAATGGGCAACAAGCTCTCGTAGATCGAGCGTAAAACTGCGAAAGTTCCCGCGTCGTTGTCCCCTACCAGGGATTAACATCTATATACGAACGTCCTCCGCCACGCTTTGCGAAATAACGGCTGTACCTTAATCCCTGGCGAGTCCACTTGATCCTGTACTCGAAGTTGAAGTGCATGTGCGTGAGTTCCATCTCGCGAGGCTTTTCCCGTGTGGGAATCACGACCAGGCAAATTACCACGAGGAACAACGGATTACCGGCGATAAGCGGCGAATCGCTAAAATACTTTCGCGTTCGGGTACGAGCCGCGTGATAACGCACAATCTCTCGATTGTGGTAAATTCAGTGTAAAATTACTCCCGCAGAAATGTTTAATTAAAGGTACGCGTTGCATATTCGGCATCCTCATGTTTAATACAGTCTACCAGCCCCTCCCCGTAGCATTCGCTCGGAAATACCATCGATATTTCGCGCGGACCGGCGAGTTGGGTGCTGATGATTCGCTGTGAGCTAAATTATTGTTGAGATTTGCATGGTACCAACAGTAATCACGCGTGCTCGTATCCGGGGCCTAGCGTCCCCGGTTTCCACGTAAACGCGGTGTACGGTAAGCTGCATCACGCACCGATCGGCTGTGCCGCGGGCTTAATAGAATAACTAAGCATCGACTTATACGGGACAAACAGCGGGCTCGATCGTCAATTATTTGGTTACACTGCAGAGCGGTTTGTATGAGCGCGAGCGGTACCCATATCCGAGGTTACCGTTCTCCATTCATACGAGGAGAACGGGCGCGGCTTAAACGTAACGTCGGTGCGGCAACTCTTCGTCATGAAATTTTAAGTCCCGCGGAATTGAGACCACGGCTGGCTCTTCCGGTGGACGGTCACGACATTGTTGGACGAAGGTAATCACGCTTGTCGTCTCGGTAATATAACAGAGAGAGAGGAAGAGAACACCGCCGGACCGCCAGGATAGACCGACGGAAGCGCGCCCGTTTTTAGGGTCAGTGACGTAATCAGAAAGCAAATTGCGGTGCCAGCGTGGATCTCGCCTCGGAGAATACACCTTCGACCCTATTCCGCAAGGCGAGCCAGGTATAGCCCACTCGGCCTGAATACATGAATTTTTAGTGTGGTAAACCGCGGAGGGTGGACGGGGGTGGAGGGTCGACGTTGTACGACGTCGCGCAACAACGAAATCCGTCGTGTCAGAATGAAGCGCGTTCGTTCAAGCTGCACTTTAATCATACCGTTCGCCGAGGTGATCCACAAGACGATCTACGCGGATCGCGACGGAAGCCGAAGAATTATCTTCGATCGCGAGACCCGACGTCGAGTATATGCATGCCGTTGTTTCGTGTTTCGCGATCGAAGCTAGTTTAGTTTCCACTCAAGTGTACCGCGATGTCGTGACCGCACTCGGCATACTTCCGTATTCCGGCTAGCTGCGCGTTCCCTCTCGTCGCCGTGGACGTGGACAGGCAGAGAGAGGGCGTAGGTGAAGGAGCGACGATGAAATCTGCAGAGGGGAGAATGCACGCGTCAAAGGAATAGTTTGCCAACGCGGGATCGATATCCGTGCCAATCGAAACAAATTTCATTTCGCCGCGCGGCCTGAAACGCTCGCTCGCTCCATGTTACTGCGGACGTCTGCGTCCCAAAGCGCGTTATACGAACATTCTAGATTATGTTCAGGCAACGGTCGCGCGTTACGCTCGCCATATTATCGTTACAATAACGGCGTCGTAACTATAAATGTAAAAGCCGAAGGTACTCCTGACAATACGAGAGCAAGTTAATCACACCTACAGTGATGTTGGTTCTCGCGAAATTATCTTTGGAGATCGATGCGATCGGCCACCCGACGCAGAACCGACGGGACCGACAGGATCATCCAGGACTTCGGTAATAAGAGGCTCCAAAAGTGTATTATGATCAAATCAATGAATATGCATTCTGCGAATTCTATTAATAAATATTTCGGAGTGCGCCGTAGCACAATAACACAAGTCGAGTTTTAGAAAAAATCGTACTCGTAAATATGCAACGTGCGAATCGTTACTCCTGAAAAAAATAACTTTGCCTCGCTTTGTCGCCTGGCAGAAAGTCCGTGCTGGATCTGCAATTAATTTGTGTCTAATTAGCAGTTAATGAATCAGCGAATGTCGCGAAATTGTCGAAATCAATTATTATAGTCGATCCCAATTAACGGGGCCAAAAATACGGGCCAAAAGAGGATAGGAGGTAGGGGCTGACGGGGTGGGCTTGTATTATGAATCAATTTGATATGCGGTCGAATTCAATTTGGCTGCGGCAAATAACGACCGAGGCGTCGATTAGCAATTACAATCTCGTAGCCATGGTACCATGGTCAGCGGGCATATCATACAGGGTACGCATTGTTGAAACTTTCAGAGCGCCGGGAGTTCAGCCCGTTTCGGCTTTTCATCCCTACCAGGATCGGTCACTTGTTCTCCCTTTCTCTCTCTCTCTCTCTATCCCTTTCTCTCGATTCGCTTGCCATCCGCAACATGCGCGTAATGACTGCGAACAATCGATTCCGCGTGCTGGTACATAACGATGGACGAGCGGAGCGCGTGAATCCTTCGCGAAGAACCTTGCGAGGCATATCATCGTTCCGGAGGCGCGACGATAACATGATAAACGCGAATAGTCATGGTCAATCGTTGCCAACGGGTTTAGGATGCTTTATCATTATTACGCAGAAACAGTACTGAGAAGCCACTTTGACCTGATGTGCGTCATGACTCTTGCGACTTGAGAATTATCGCAGCACCTAGCAGGTTCAACGACTCTCCCGAGAATGACTTCCCAGACCGATCGCTTGAGCTAGGTAAAAATAACTCCGTTAATAACGGACGGCGAGCGCGGTCGAAGCAGCGGCACGCAACAGCGGGAACCAAGCCGCCGGAACGGAGCGCGTTCGGCCGATGCGCTAAATGGAATTCCATTCCGTCTCGATTTAATTCGTACGAATAGGGCAATAAGGGAATGAGGGAGGACGGCGCGTGCAGGGGAGAGAAAAGGGAGGACCGGCTGCGACGATTAATTGACGAAAATTCGCGTTGGAACAATGACCTCCGTCGGCCGGAGTGCTGAACGAATGGTCTCGCTGTAATTCTCATCCAAGAATGGTCCATTCCGCGCGAGGATATTCCAAGTTCTTGCGAGGAGCATAAAGAGCGGATCTCCGCACTTACGTGCCGGCGCGCGATCAAGTTCGTGTCCGCTTTTTGCGTTTTTGCACGGCGGTTAGCCGACGACAAAACGGCGGTTTAGCGACCGATAAAAGGACGAAAAGCGCTGTCGGTCAGCGGTGGAAGTGCGCGGTGACGATATTTTCAATGAACGTTAATTATCACAGCTCGCTCGCACAACGACTGCCATTACGCTGTGCATTAAAAAATATTCTTTGCGCTAGAAGTTCCCGAGTTTCGAGCGCGGCGAATATTAAATTGCGAAAACGTCCGTAATTTATTCCGAGGTGATTTTCAGTCCGGCGATGAGCTGGTTATATCCATCCGCAGAAGCGCACGGAACTTCATTAATGAATGTACACAACGTAGCTTGTTTGCCTGTCTCTTTCTCCCGTGGGTGTTTCATTACCCTCAGATTAGAAAATAATTCGTATCTCAGATTATTTCGCGCTCGAAGCTGATCTAATCAAGCTCGTTTGAATTAAGCTTGATTAAAGCAATCTCCATAAGTAACGCCGTATCGGCACAAGATCAAACAATATTATCGCTTCGTACGCTGGCACATACAATTGCGTTTTCCATGATTACTAGTCGTCTCACGTCTTATCTGTCGTACCTGTGTAACTGTATAACTTTGACAGATCCGCGCTGAATGATCACACCCATCTGCATGAGTAATTCGTGCGCTCTTAGGCCATTATTCGTCAGAATTATTAATGAATCAAATGAATAACATATTCTGGTCAAAAGTGGGCGATACTCACATCTACAATCATCTATTTCATTTCCGATTGAATAATTTCCTCGCAATAACATATACGATGATAAACAAATGAAATAACGATGCGCCGTCACACGCAAATATTACATTGCCACTTGCTTCTCCTTCGATCCATTTCGCATGCCGGTGTCGGTGGATCTCAGTACGAAAACGGATAAGCTCGTTATAGGAAGGACGTACGCTCGTGCACAGACTTCTAGTATTCCGCCATTTGGTTTGTCGTAAATCCATAGCATTTCACTCGATCTTTCCGCCACGCCAATACGTTCAAACACATCTCATCTCGAATCTCGAACGTCCAAGTAATGTAAAAGAAGAAAAAGAACGCAGCTGCACTGCGCATCTGTGTGTAAAATTATTTTTCGATCGCGCGCCGTTTCACCAAGATGCGCGTTCCCTTTCGCGCGATTTACGATCTCGTATAATAAATCCAGAAGCAGGAACGTGAAAAAGATGGAGGAGATAGTCATTAATGCATCTGTCCCGAGCGGACATGATGCCACGTTAACAACGCATCCTGTCACGCTTGCTGGAGCCGGCACGTATCTGCAGACAGATACAACCCGCGCGCGCGTGTTTAATTCGGCGTCCGGCGTGAAGTGCGTGCGGAAATGTAACTGACGGAGAGGCGAACGCGATGGAGAGTTCGTCGCAATGACGATGATGATCCTCCGCGAGACGTCATGTGCAGGACGAATCACGCGTTCACGAGGTGCCGCGACCTACATTTTTCCCCGGGAAAAGTCAGAGTTACGGGATCGGAGTACAACAGCTGCTACGTAAAATCGGTATAAAGGACTCTATCCGGCACGCGAGGCAGTAAATATCGGAATCCTCGTGAAACTTCGGAGTCATATACGCCCGCGCATAATGCCGGGTTCCTGTGGGGCGTTACGGGGCAGACGGGCCCGTCTGTGAAGTAAATCATTGCAAATACCTTCCGACACGTGATGGCGAAAGACTCGAATCGAGCTCGTCTCTCGGACGGACTCGGAGTACCTCACGAATATGTGTAATTTCATCGGCAGACATATTCGGCGCGATAGTTACGGTAGCGCCAACGTGACACGTTTTCCCGACTGATATTAACTCGGCTCTTTTAAAAAATGATGTTAAAAAGTAAACATGTGCTTTATCTTCTCTCGACTAATCAATCATATTACTGTTTTAAATAGCTATTATTCGAACAAAGTTTAAATAATTCTCTAAAGTTGAAATAGAAATAGAAATAGAAGTTTATTAAAGTGACGTAAATAGGACGTAAGACGTAAGTAGAAGGATAGATGAAAGATCAAATTTTATAATTGTCTCACATTATCTCCATCAACCCAAATTCATGATCCGAGACAGTTCACGAGAAGGTCATGTCGCGCGCGCGCGCGCACACTTTCCAACAGCTTCCATCCGAATCCGCGAATAATCCGTGCGAGGAGTGATTTGGGGGCAAAGCGTATTTAGGGATAATACGGCGATGCCCGTAATCATACCTCAAAATAGCGCGAAACGGAGTATCTTGATAACACGCCTTCGTACTACCATGCCGTTTGCATAAATGCGCTCGCGCGGTATCTCTCGGGTTTAATACCGTCGGGACAGTTGCACAGTGTTAAGTGACTTAAACTTTTTTACGTTGTAATTGTAATGCAGAGTGCCGTGTCTCTTTCCCATCCACCCTCCAGCGTGTCCCATAAGGTTCTCTGCGCGAGCGCACAGCGGCAACGCGGTATGTACCGGGTGAGTCGTAACTTCGAAAAACGAACCGGGGCTCCCGCGGGGGATAAAAGTCGCGTCGCGAAGAAACATAGAAAATGGTAAACTCGATGAACAATGGTCCAGTGTTCCCCGTTTTTTTTATTTTATGAGGGAGTCTCATAGCTGCTTGCGCAGCCCTCGCGAATGCATAAATGCGCGCGAAACGGGGGAAGAAAAAGGACCGCGGGACCGCGCCGCAGCGGAAAACCTCGCGGCCATAAACAATCATGAATGTTTCTTCGTAGCGCGCTCGTAAATTCATTCCTGTCGACGATGAAATACAACTGCCTGCATTTTAGGCCGCATTCCCACATAATTCTTCCGTTCTGATTTAATATGTGCATCTATGCACGTTTTCGGAGGTACGGCACGTATTTGCGTCGCGTATAAAGAACTCTATGCAGATCGCGCGTATCAAGATGAATCGGTAGCTAAATCCGAGTTTGCTTCGGAATACGAAAAAACGAAGATACGTTTTTGCGAGCGGATCCCGCATTCCCATCCCAAGAGAGCATATTGAATCGGCCAAAATATCATAATTTTTTAAAAAATAATTATCACGTAATTACCGTATGCTTTGTTTTCGTGAGTTATTTGGCAGAATGCATATCCGCGGTTATTATTTGGTTTATATGAAATGCCACCTCTTTGTAACGAAACAATCTTGCGAGTCTTTCCAACGTGCGATAATTAATAACAATGACAGACAGAACGTGACAGAAATTGAGATGTCAATTTTGTAAAACGGTCGACCGCTGTATGACGTAATGTTTTAATAACAAAGTATCGGAGACCCTCCAGCAACCACGTTTCGCAGTGATAGATGTATACATCGAGCAAAATTAAATGTGCTTGCGGACAATTAATTTTATCGGCCGCTGCGGCCGGTACAACGATGCGTGCAAATAACGGGTTTTCATTTCGCATATCAAATATTGCCGACGGGTCTATCTAAAATTATATCCGCGTAGAAGCGAGACCGCGAATATTCGGCGATTCAAAGCGCGCGATATTTCACTTGCTGCGTTTTTAAGATAAATGTGAGCAGGAATATCGATGGACGGGATCGCGTTATGAAACAATGGGGAGAATTTCCGTAATTCCACGTTCGAATTCCGCGTGCCTCGTTGCTCTGTACCTCATGACGAAGCTACGATAAAAGGTAGACAAATAAATCATTTCGACCCGTGAATTTCGCGAGAAAGAGAGAAAGAAAGGACGAAGGCGCAACTACACAGCATCTACACACTACGCAATCGAGCGTAAGAAGTGCTTCTTACTTCGGACAATGCTTCTTATGGGTCCGTTCGCGCAATCCACTTTCCAATAAAATTGAGTGCCGCCGATTATTTCCAACTATGTCAGATCTAGCTGCACAGAGAGCTGCGCAGAACAGAGAAGGAGCTCTGGTACCCAAGCCTGGCTGGTGTTGCATTGTCGTTTAATTCCATTTGCCAAAAGCTTCCCGAGACAATGGACATAACAGATAAGGCGAGAGAGAACTGGACCGAACCCAATTTGTGACGGTCGAATGCGCGTAAGGAGAAAGGACCCTCCGGTTTTTTCGCTGTCTACACTCGCTCACCGCGAGAAAAGAGGGCAACGAATCGGGACGCCGATCCGCGCGTGATGTTAATCATCGTCATCTTTTATAATCGTATATATGCGATTTGTGCTATTCCGCCGTCGTGACCGCCACCGAGCTCGACACAAAGCACAACGCGAATGCACGCGAGAGAGCACGAGGAGCCAGCTGTACCATTTGAGAACAATGCGGCGTAGCAGTTCGTACAGATGGATCAGCTTGCCCGTCTTCCTAGGGAACGAGGCTGAGAGAAAACGGCCATGGAAGGGAGGTCGTAGGAGAAAGGGAGACTGCATGGGAGTGAGTGAGAGAGGGGGGGGGGGGCAGAGAGAGAGAAAGGAGATCGCCACAAGGCGATTCTCCGGCATTACGTACGTACCAGCGCACAATGGCTGGCTCTCGCACTCGTAGGCGTTGTATCTTTGAACGTACCTGTCCGGCGCACAAATAGAACCAGAGGCAGACCGCTTCGAGTCCCAGCAGCGGTCCAGGTACACGTGGCAACGTCGAGAATGAGGCCCCGTATCCGCGCGTATCCCGACATTCCCAACCCGACCCAGCGTCGAGAACTCACGCAGGTAAACGTGTCTCGAGGGCCCCGAGCGGCTTTACGGTGGTAGGTACGTGTGTACGCGAAGCTCGATCTGTGTCACTGATTGGGTTCGCATGGGATCGCGGGTAAGGTAAATTGAAATTCGCATTTCTGCGCTCGCAGCCCGATTAAGCGCCGCGACCCGCTGAACGCACGTGGTGCAACGCGCGATGTTCCTTGCGGTCCCGACGCGTATTGATCGTCGGATGCACGGTATCACGTCGAAACTGGACCTGGCCCCGCCGCACATATCGATCCACTCTCGAAAATGTGCCGCACGCTCCGTCCGCTCCGGTGTACTTAAGACTTATCGTTAATATTGCCGTCGGCGAATACGCGAGCGTGACATCCTCGACGAGGGTTGGTACACCATGAATGCGCTGCATCAAAAATTCCATCCGACGTGCGGTCGTTCTTCTCGTTCCCACAGGATAAGATAAGAGAGTGCACGCGCATGTGCATTAGGCAAAGGAAATGTTTGAAAATCGGAATCAGCGCGGGGAACGTTAACCATTATCGATAATCCAACCGATTTCACATCGACGAAATTAATTTCGACAAACTCGTACTGCCGCGGTTGAATTTCAATCCATTGAACGAGTATGAATAATACCGTCGTCCGTACTGGCAGTCTGGGGACTACTGAAATCCTCGCCGAGAGAATAAAACATTCCTGAAAGTGCAGGCACGATGTCGAAATTACGTAACTTGGTCGATACAAACAAGTTCATGAATTCCGAGAATTGATAAACTGAATATTGTTATTAACTGATGATGAACGTCAGTTCGGAGAAAGGTTCCTTCCGGGATCCAACGGGAGTATGGACCACGCTGAATCTTCACGTTCTCGCGAAGCATACTTAAATAACAGCTGCTTTGTCGGATTCAGGCGAGTCGTGTCGCGAGCCATTCATTGAAATTAAGAAGATTGCGAACTTCTCTATTCCCCGCAGACATGAAAATTTTTCCCAGCGAACAGTGTCTGCCGCGTGTCCGCGTAAGAATATCTCACTGACTTTTAATGAGATCATAACGGAGAACGGAATAAATGAGGCATACAGATATTTCATGAAAGAATTTAACCCACAAGTGCATGTCTTTTCACCATCTCTTTCTCTCTTTGTACAATTTTACGGCCAATCGCAACGTACATTGAATGCATAGTATCGTTAAGACGGATGATAAATTTCTTATAAGCCGTTTTATTTCATTAATTAGCAGAGCCAGTACTTAAAGTCAGAAGATATTGCAATGTTTATATCGTTTCATATTATAATTAATAATTACATACAATTCTGCACGTGTCAGTAACCTGACGTAACAATTTGCTCCGTCGTGTACCCGTTCGCACGAATTTCCACGAACCCGATTACGAGAAACAGTTCTCAATCTTTCTAGCCACATTACGAGAAAAGCCGGCCTTTTTCAAGGCTAAGGACCCGACTGCGCAGCCAAGAAATAAAAGCAAAATGGATGTGAGGTGAGAGGATCACACTGGATGCACCGGAAAATACGTTTCCCACTCGCTCGCCGAATATTCGTGGAGGATATTGGCAGAAAAGAACGCTTTTCACGAAAACATACTCATACTCGTATGGACGGAGATCGAAAGCGCATCGCGATAGGAATTTCACGGAGATTAAAGAACACATCCTTAAAGAAGATGTTTTCTACCTTGAGTCATTTGTGTACTGACTTTATACCTTTATACCTGCACGTTACTTTCTTTCGTTATTAACATGATAAAAGATGTCTCTTGCTGGTTGAAATATAACGATATGTAATACCATCATGTCTTGAAATCAAAGTCAGCCAACTCCAGATACATTTTTGAATTTTAAGGTACTAAGAAAAGGCGCTACATAATTTTTGTAAAGTAATTCTCAAAAGCAAAACAGAAATAAATTCATATCTTACTGTTTAACGCTGGCTTGCGTTTGCTGGTTGGAGTGATAAGGGTTAATAAAATTCAGATTTTGAGATAGCAAGTCACTATTTAATTGCAATAAATTATTCCTTAAAACAGTAAAAATTAAAAATCTCCTAAGAGTGTATACTGTATAATCGGACAACCGCGGCATACTACCAGGATCTTAAAATGACAAGTTTCTGATCCGTCTTTTCAACGGTACGGTCAAAGTACCTACCATACGATCCTGCAAATGAAAGAGAACGATGCGCCACGAATGGACACCAATCCTCCCGCGGGATCGACGTGGCAGGATTGGCAATTATTTATCCGGAAACACTTCCGGTGCGAGCGTGCTGCAAAGACATGGCGACCGGCTAATTGGCAATTTCGAGTAGTAGGATTTGCGCTAGTAAATGACGGTCGCGTGTAAATCCACCGCTCCTAAAGCTCGTCTAATCGCGTGCGCGTGATATAAACGCGAATGGCCGGAAAACACATTTTTGTGCTGACTGTATCAATAACGTCACCCCGCTAGATCAGATACTATCACCGAGTGGTGCGAGCACATGAGGCCACGTCGTTCATCGCTGTCCCGATGTCGGTTCGACACGCGATAAAATTATTAGGGGGAATAATTGATGGTCGACGCGTCGCCATGGCGAAGCGCATCGCTCGTGCGGTCTGGAGTGAAAGCTCCTGAATTATTTTGTTACGCGGATACCACGCTCGGTTTCGTGTTACTCGGCGTTACCCTCGGCCCTTCCCCCTTGATACGTTTACTGTGCATACAAGCGATCGACCGGATAGTTGCTTCATAATTTTGCCCCGATCGTTCGGTGAGCATACATACTTTTCGTATCTCCGCCACGGAGAATACGCTCTCTGCGCACCCTCCTCGCTCGCGGATCTTACACATACGCGGTACGTGATTCGTGTCTTCCTCGAGAGTCTCCGCGTTTTCCCCCACGGGGACCCCGAAATCACGGGGTTTCCATCGGGTTTCCAACTTGGTGCTCTCGCTTAAAACGCGTACGTGCCCGTAGCTCTTTCCATCGTCGGCATTACGAGGCTTCAGGCTCGTATCTCATCGCGCGCGATCACGTTTGGGAACTCTGGTCACCGATCCCTCTCTACGCCACGTAGGGGGAGAAGCACTTTCGCTCCAACGAAAATAAATGCACGCGCCGCCACGTCAGGATACGTGCTTCAATGAGCCTCCATGGTTTCCCGGCTTCGAATATCGCATAAACCACGTGGAGATTATTTTTCTTCCCGCTTCAATCATGTTATTCTCGGAGATGGTCCGCGAAGAGGACAAACATTTAATGTACTAGATTAAAAAATATTTTGTCGCTTGTATTTCGAGAAGTATGGTCGACTAAAGCATCGTCGAAATATCGATACTAGCATCGATATTTCGACGAAATTCAACGGTATCTTTGGCACGGGGGAGACGCTAGTCGCGCGAAGGAAATCGCGCAAACTTGGATAACATCGGAACTTTGACACCCCGGACGGAGCAGGAAATTGCAAGCTGGTCGAATCGTCCCATAAACGGATACGGTGCAAGTGTACGCGCCATGTAGCGGCCGAATCTAAAAGTTCCGTGATAAACCCGACGAATTATTGCCCGGGGAAGCTGTATTGGTCGGACTTTGTCGGATATCACCATACAAAAGTGAGGTTCAGCTTACCCGGCAACTACTGCCGCTATTTCACAGCGTATCTGACCGTTTAATAATGTAATTTTAATTCCCGAAACCACAAAGCGCTCCACGCTGCAACGCACACCGACGCGCATGGATGAAATAACGAACTGGCTGGAAAAATAATTTCCACGGTAATCCAATATGCATCCCCGTACAGCGTGGATCTAATCTTAATCAATAAGCGGTCAACTTGTCCTACGTAAGAGCGCCTATGTAATTTCAGTCTGCACGCTTCGCCTTGTGCCCTGCTGAAATTTCACACGCATCGCTAATTAACAAGCAGTCACGAAACGGTGAATCGTCGTCCGTAAATTACACAAAATTATATACGTGCACCGTCAGCGATACGCGAGCTGTAATCATGCATTGTTACTTTTTTTCCGAATATCCGATAAGTCCGCTTAAAGCTGAGCGAACGTTGGACGCTTAGTTAGCATCCAGTTGACAATCATGTCGGAGTAATACCGTCATCACCGCGACCGCACTGTTTGCTTAACGTTTGCATTTTGTCACGTATCCACGCATCTCCATATTTTCAACAGCACCACTCGCACGAATTCGCTTTGTGACAATCGGTAACTTCTGGAATCCGTGCTCGCATGAATCCCTCGATTATTTATGATTACGTCGATTGCCGGTACCGGCCCGCGAAATTGGGTTGAACGCGAAATTAAGGTCAGCGTATCGTCCGGAATCCGATCGTCGCGTAAGACCCTCCTCTTCCCTCCGTCGTCGCCCTCTGATTTCGCGTGGATAACCCCCACGAATCGGCCCGCACGAAACTGGAGACAACTATGTCGATCCGCGGTGCATCAGTATGCATGTATGCCGCACGGCTGCGATTACAGTACGACGGTGCAGGGGGACCGGGGATGGTCGGTGGAGTAGCGAAGAGCTGGAAATTGAAGAGGCGGAGAGGAGAATATTTGAACGTCAATGAGTTTACCGTACCGCGTCACAAACGTTGGCCAGTTTACAAATCCGATAATGCCAAACGCCACCGATGACGCTGCCTGTTTATGGATTATTACGGCAATATGCATTCGGACGGGTTCTCGCGCAAGATGGACGTGCGTTTGTCGCGTAATTTCAGGCTGCGGTTGCACGCGGATGCAACGGCAGGCTAAATTCCGCTTCGCGGCGCGCCGAGTTTTCCTCTCCGTGTGCCCGCTACCCGGAGCCAGAACCACTCTTGTCACGATCCCGCTAATCCTATCGATTCCCTCCACGTTTGCCACCCCCTTTCGCTGGATGTTCCTGGCGAAGTACGCGCTAGTACGTGTGGCATCGTGCAAAAAATTCCTCGACGCGTTATTGGTAATCGTTCCGTGCTTCCTTAATCTGATTCCCTGGCGCGCAACCGATAGTCGAGAATTTACATGGAGCCTCGGAGAATTCCGAACGGACTGCTCGTTCTGCCGCGTTTGATTCGATCAGACAATGGAGAACGTACATCCCTCGACGGAAAGCACGCGAAAACAATTCTCTCTCGTGCATGTATCCGTATAGTGGCGAGCAAACGCGCTTGCATCAGCTCAGCGTTGAAACATGTGAATCAAGGCGGCGTACAAATCATTTACGACAACCAAGATAAACGGGTAAGGGTAACGTATCAAGCCACTCGTCGAATGGATGACATTGAAGAAGATAATACGAGATCGTTAATAAATTAAATGTCAAGCCACCGTCGATATTGAACCTGTTACGCTCTGCTGCCAACGATGTAATGCACCGTGCACCGCGACTTTAATAAACGCGGACGTAAATTAAACGTAAACACGATTGGCCGGATTCGCGTACAACGATTTCTGTACTTGCTTGAGTAAAGCGCGCAAAAAAATTCGGCACGTGCAATCCGTTCGCTGTAAATCCGCTGAGTAAAACCGATTTCAAGCGGGATTATGCAAAACCGATTTAGCAAAGGCTATAATAGCGACAGACCACGCGGGGGCACGAGTTGATAATGCGAGGGACGGGCGAGGAAGTGCATTGTCTTGTTCGGGTCAGGAAGATTTCTGCAGTTCAGTTTTTCAGCCGTCCTTCCTCTTGAGAAATTCGACGCGAGAAACGCGATCCTCCCCTTTAGATGTAAGAGCCATTTCCAGGGGAGCTGTTACGTCGCCGCGTAATTTGAATAATTAAATGAGTGTTACCGGGTGCGTCAAGCGAACAGGAAGTGAATCGCATGATACCCTGCCGCTCCTTGTTAAAATAATGTTCATAGGAAACATGTAAACGCTCGAAAGCGAGATACATCGAAGGGACGAATTTATGATCGCTGAAAACTGCATAAACAGTATTTCCACGTATATTCATGAATATTTTTAAGTCTTCTTTACATTTATTACGAGATCTTCTTTCGGAATTTGTTTGTTTTCTTTGAATGAATTTTTTTATAAGCAAAAATATTTTTTCTGATTTTATCCTGATATTTCGGAGTTCCATTTTCACGCAGCCACAATATTTTTCACGCCCGCTTCTTGACACGCGAGAATTTTATTATTAGCTGCACGCTATAAATGGCCTGCTGAAAAATCTAATGCCCGTAAAACTGCATCAAAGTATCGACGTCACTACCTGTCATATGCACGTAGATACGAGTGATTTATTAGTATGTCGAAACAGCTTAACTCCTGGAGTAATAGCTTTCGTCGCATCATCACGCGCGCGATTTTGTATCAAAAAGACTGTTACGCAAACGACGTTACGATCACTGTAAAAAAAACAAGATATTACTTTTTTAATAAAAAGTATTAATATTTAAACAAGAAAGAAAGAAGCATATGAATCACAAATCCCGAAAAATCTAGACACATGTAATATGTTTAGATGTTGTGATATTTTTTATTTTATGTAGAGCAATATAGTACGTCATACCGATAATTGTTCCGATACAAGTACAAGTGACGTAACGAGTACACCGGTGAGCTCAATTACATATGCCACAGCATTTCCACATTCGTATTTCTCATCTCTTCACAGGAAACTGGTACATCGAAATTGAATTCAATTGGATGAATATATATATCTATCGTTCAATCACGTAAATCGTGTAAGTAGAACACAGAACTTTCCAACAAAAATTTCTCCACGATTCCTCTTTTCTCCTCTTTTTTTACGTCATCGCAGATCTCGAAATACTTCTTCGTTTATCCATCGATCCATAAAATAGCTTTTCCGAGTACGAAATTATCTTATCGCTTGCAAACATATGCTTCCCTCCTAAGAGCACTTCGGTATCTCCTCGCGTGGATATTGCCGGGCATGTGTGAAAAGATAAACACGCACACTGTGCATCAGTGGATCGATACCGGTGACTTATCGGATTCGACTTTACGATCAACCCAGTCTGGAGGTTTAACTTATCTCGCGCAAATAGCGCACCCTTTTTTTATTATGGATTCTGATTATCACTCATATCGTCGCATCTGTCGCCGGTAGAAGAGAGAGAGAAAGAAAAAGAGAAAGCACATCTCGAGCGATCTGAATCACTCTGGTTTTGCGCGACGCGAGCCCCTCGTAATAAACCCCGTGAAACGGAGAATCATGGCTCGAGTTTTTCCGAGCGACCCTTTATTTTTATGTAAACTACGTACATAAGAGCTGTTCCTTTTCTCCGTGTCTTACGTTTCAGAAAGCTTCTTTCCGGTTGCACCGCACGCGCGATACGGTGCACTCTGTACTTTCGCCCGGGAAGGGAGGGCTAACAACTACTTGATATCATCCCCTCGAAGTTACATGAAGATCTCGAAGAAACTAGTTTTACAAAAGTTTCACCGAGTAAGAGAGAGTGTATCGGGAATGTAGGTGCGCCGAGTACATACACGGAGCCATGTACACGTGTAAATTTAAATGCATCAGATCGTGATACGATCACAAATTCGTGACAATCGTTCTGCGAAAGATTCACCATCGTGTCGTTATCGATCAAGTGGAATCAAGAAATCGAAAGTCTCAAATGAAACTGGGCGTTATTCTGAAAGAACTAGCGCGATGAGTTCGGACATATTCAAAAGAGCGAGCAAGTGCGGTGGAATCATATGTAGACTCTAATGAAGTGTCCGCCAACATCCTTGCCACGGATTGCAATATTATCTCGGGAGTCCAAAGCAATCCACTCTCGCGATGACACGTCCGCGCTTTAAAGCAAGGCAGCTGCCAAATGAAATAACGATCCCCTTTGTCGTGGCGTCCGTCTATCTTCACGAGAAAATGCCGCGAGTTATTTACAGATGATGCTTTCATGGAGTGAGCAATAATCACGTTTTACCAAGCAGCCAATTACCTACATCGTTTGTTGGAAGATATCAAAGGTAGACTATAGGGCTTTCGCTTTTGAATAAAAATGGGAAACGTTAGGAACACGTTATTCGCTTTTTCTATTCCATCGTATGGAGTCTTCACTATTCTATCATATGGGAACGTTCAAGTCATATTGTCGGCTATCCCGATGCAGACTACCGCAAGTCAGTTAATTCAAGTTTTCAGGCCCGAGAAAAGTACACGAAAGACGAGAAAGGTGAAAAATTCTTTTCTCAATCACGCATATCTTGCAGAGGGCCGACTCCGAAGCCGTGCTTGCCGCGTGGAGTTTTCCATCTCTGAATTCGTTCTCGCAAGTTCGAAAGTTTTTCGGAAATTCCCCGGGCGATAAGGGCGCGATTGCGATTTGCCGCGTTTCTCCGCGTGTACGTGAAAGCCGCTACGTCGGCTACGGTGTATACATAGAACGAGCGGCGCGTAACTTTTGGGGAAAGTTTAATAACGTTCGGGAAGATTGAAATTAGCCCGAGCATCGGGAGAGCGCATTTTGCGCGTGTTCGAGCTCGAACACCCCCGGCGGCGTAGCACCGTGTATTATTATGCGCAACAGTCGGATCTGGTAGACCGTAACCTTCCGACGCGCGAGTGCATGACACGTTATGCCGACAATGGCATGTTTCGCAGGAACGGAAGCAACGGAGGAAGCAACTTACGACGAATAATCCGTGCTTGACTTGGCTCAAGCTCGGCGATAGCACGCTAAACTCTCGGCTGCACGGTTCGCTACGTCACGTTTATTAACGAAACGATTAGCTCTTCCTTATGTGACCGCGATTAAATGATTGATCGCTGGTACGCGCATGATCCGCGCGCGCGGATGCATGATATCCCATCAGGATATTTGATATGTCTCCTCTGGCCGCATCGAGACGTCATGATATCTACCACGCAGTGTCATCGGAGAGATTAATATCGATGCTACACCGGGATCGGGATCGGTATCGTGATCCTACTCAATGTCCCGTGAAAATGCCGCTTAACACGCAGAATATCGGAGCGTCCGGGTCGGTCGGTAGCCTCGCGTATAATTTTATCGAACCGCCGGGGCCACCTCTAATAATTCCGGAACCATCGACAACGAGGCCGCCGCACGCAATTCTGCGCGAGTTCGGAAATGATAAAAAAGGCCGCGGCACGCACTCGCAGCCGGAGTTGCCGCCGGCTATTCAGGGGGGCCGCGTACTTTGCACGGGTACCCGTGATATCGATCACGAGGGCGCAATTGCAGCATTGGTACAATTGTTGTCCCGCGGCGCTTTTTCCACCGTTCGGCGCACAATAGATGCGCTGCGTTCTTTGATACCTGTATTGCCAATCCCGCAGATGAATCCATTCATTGCACGCGAAACAAAAGTACGTATTTGTCGCCGAACTCGTCACTGCGAGATATACTTACCAGCGCTCATCGCAATGTGCGCAGATATCTCAATGAAACAACGGGAAACTAATTGTGACCGACCCAACGAAGCGCATCAGCGAATGTGACGGAAGTCACACATTAGGCGGGCGAGTTGTTTCCTCAATGTGCGTAAAACACGGGTGAATTTATGTTTGTTTGAACGAGGAGAGAATTTGCACGCTTAATTATCACATCGTGGCGAGTGGGTACGGAATCGATAAATGAAACACGACGGTAAGAAACAAATCAGTACGCCTCACCGCGAGATATGCAAATGCCCGGTATGAATATTCAGTATCGCGAGTTCGCCCGCGATGTCTTCACTTTTCATTTCTTTTGCATGTACAGAGCGTCGTTTTCCAACTGCAGTTCCACCGCGTTCGAATATTGCCGAGCAATTTTGTAATCTTTTATCACATCGGCAATCGCGCGTTAATTTTTACAAAGCGCCATTTAACAGCCGCCCGATCAGCCGCAAATTACGTTGAATATTCGAGATTACAGTCGCAATCGGATATTTCCTGAAATGTTCGGTTTCATTGTACCACACACTACCATATCGTGTTAAAGATACGCAATCGAATACAAGAGATTATCCTGATACTAATCCGCGCTTTCAATTCAGCGTGTGTATATCCTGATTACTATTTCACTGTTCTCTCTCTCTCTCTCTCCCTTTCTAGCTGCAGTTGTTTTGAATTGCAGCGCTCGGAGAAACTCGCCTGGCGAGAGAGAGCGTATGCGTTTAAAAGTTCAAGTTCAGCTCGTGCGTACGGCGAACCGGAAATTCTGGTCTCACGATAGATTAAGAGTAACATAACAAGAGAACAAGTTTCAAGTAACGGAGCGAGTAGCGAGAAACCGCCAGTCCCTAGGTAGAGGCAACAATTACCGGATTCAGAGGGCGAAAACCGCATTTACGTTAATTCGAACCTTGCGCTTCACGTGATATATGGTGGATTATCGGAAACCTTTAACCTTTGGCCATGATTTACGCCGCGTTCGAGGAAGTTTCCGTCCGAAAGGCGTCCTCGGTGCTTCGTCGTCGAGAGTACGTTCGCACGTTCGCAGGCGATCTCCATGAATGAAACGTCGCGCAAAAGTGTATCAAATGCGACTGCTAATTATCTTAATAAATCCACGCAACGCCAACGAAGCGAATGACGAATAAACGTTGCCGGAACTGCGTCATATATCCAATCGCAATTACGGTGCGATTAGTGTATACTTTTCTCTTTATACCTTGCGGCGCTCTACTGGCTTAAGCTGCGCGCATAAGCGTATGAGATTCAAAAGATAATAAAATAATGATTAATGACTCGCCGTAGATGGCAAACTACGAAGCTTTAAATCCCGAGGAAACATCCCACTCACGCTGCTAAAAGATGCAAAGAGAGCTTAAAATTTACGGGCAAGCAGGCGGATGCAAAGTACTATATGAGAGGATACCACAGGCACTGATATCTTCGTAGGAAACAAAAATTCGGAAGTATATATCTGTAATTACAATTCCCGCTTTGTTTTCGTGATGAACAATGCGCGCAACCGCAACGGTGCAAAAATGCAACGAATTATTTTGCTTCGTTCTTTATTCATTAATATAAAACACTCGATAGAGGAACAGCGAACTTAATGCATGACGGTAATAATGATTCCATTTAATTGTAATACGAAAATTTAATTAAAATTGTTATAATAAACTTTGTTATTGAGAGGAAGAGAGAGAGAGAGAAAAGTAATATAGATGATTAAAAATCCAATCCCGAGTGTCTTAGTTTTTTATAATAAAAATGAAAGTCTGGCACATGGAAAATAGAATTAATAATAAACATAAATTGATTCACTCGATTTAATCGTATGTGAATTCAAGAGGTACAAATGGCGCTATCACGTGAAAAAGTATTCATCCACACCTTCGTCGATACGGTATACGTGTGTATACCTGTTGCGGTAGCTGCCGGCTGCGATAAATGTTCGTACAACGTTGGAGACCTTTGTAAACCGCCAATTATGATATATTTCTGTCGATCTGAGAGATTCTATGCCGTTTGTCACATAAAGTTCTTTACAGGGAAAATGAGTTCGCTTACCGAGTCAAAGTAATAACCGTTACAAATCCCGTCACGTGGTAGCACCAACATTTATTGCCGGACAAGTATCGTATTACTTTATAATTATACATATTTTTCGCCCTTCAGATTTTATCGCTTGTTACATAATAAAGTAAAAACGTGCAAATCACACGAAAATCGTGTACATATCACAATGTATCGGTGTGTTTAATCAAATTGATGTAATTAAAATCTTCAATAATATTGGGTGAAACATTGTAAATCGCGTATTAAACCAATAAACGCCAACATTATTTTATCCTGCACTTTAATAATACCCTTCTGTAATCCCTTCTGTATTCAAGAAGGCAACGGGCATTGCTGCGAAATCCTTCTCTCTGATTGCCAATGTTAAGCCGCGCGTATTACCAGAATATATTTTGAATTTGCGCGGATCGAGTCTGCACGTTCCGTATAACCGACGGACGTACGGCGATAACGTTTGATTTGACGCGAGATTTATCTAACATTTATCAAGCGATTACTTAAAATCGTCGCAAGTATTACCGGGGACTAGTGTCTAATAATTGAGAGTATTACGGGATTAGCGTGCAAGTTTCGACCGATGGCTTATAACTCGAGCGGCGCGGGCGCGAATTGACTGTAGACACTCACGCGGAGGGAAGGACGAACGGCAATCTACTGAGGCGAGATAATACCGGGAGTCGATTAGCACCGATTTTTGCATGCAGCTCGTTCTAGGGAAAATGGCGCAGCCGAAGGGAAGGAAACGGCGCTGTCTCATATCGCGCTCGAGAGACGGAGTTTCCGTGTCGAATAAGGATTGCAAAGTTCTTGAGGAATTGCCATTGCACGTGCCGATCCTCTCAGCTCGGGACGCACGCATACACGCACACATGCATGCACACACATAGATACACATACCACGCGCCGAGAACTCAAATTAAACCAGAATCGACAAGAGGAAATATAGGACGGCTCTCGTCTCTCCGCGCGCGAGAAGTACGTTAAGCCGACTTACTTACCGGAAATTACCCGAGAAAACGTAAAAATATCACGACGAGTTCGTGCATATGCATCCTGGCCACTTTTATAGTCTCCACTCTTTTCTCTGCACCGCCGTGAACGGCCTCTCACTCTTTTACAACGCATAACGATCCCTTGAAAACGTGGTTGGCGCAAATCCACGAGCACACGCCACTGTTATCGCGAAGTCGTAAAGACACAAGAAGACGCGATAGGAAAAATAATGTAAACTTCCGTATCACTTACCGGATGTTTCGAATATTTATGGTTCCCCGCAGATACAGAATAACATTTTATATTGCACCTTTATTTAAAAAATTAGATGTATAATTTTGAAACTGGTGATGATTTATTGGTCTTATTATATAATAATAATTTCGAGATGAATAAGTCCCATTACTCTTTACGAATTAAAATAAAAATTAAGTTGCATAATAATGAGAGATGTAAACTAAGTAGCAGGAGCGTGAATTAATTACTTCACTGTGGTTGTGATATTATGATAAATTACTCGCATTTGTGTCGTAATTATTTTAATTAAATACACCAAGCAAAAAGCATTTGAGGTTTATTTCATTATCACATGTTATTTTAAACTCGCCGTTATGAGACACTTTAATTACTGCAATTATTTTTTCGCATGTAAGTACTGCGTAAATGCACATTCGTTCTTTTTACACACCGTTTATGTAAATCATATGGCAAAGCGTGACTGTAATTTAAAAAAGTATTAAAATTTGCGAGCAAGTTGAAAATATGCGCAAGTAAGAAATTTGAAAATATCATAAAGCATAAAACTGTGCTGCATGCAAGACACATTTACAAAAGACCAATTTAGAACTTGAATAACAAATTCAAGAAATAGCAAGAAACTAACGAATAGTAAGAAATAGTACGAAGCTAATATAGAAATAGTACGAATTATGCAACTGTGCTTACAAAATAAAAATATCTATCTCCGTAACAATTATCGATTTCTCAAATAATTAATTATTTGAATAATATGTCAAACAGTTGCTGTGTAGACTTACACATTGAGGAGCAAGAATTAAGTATATCTTATTGTTAGAATAACGTTTATTTGTTTTAGCGAAAATAACATTGCAACATCTCCACGTAATAATCGAGCGCTATTTTCAGAGACGTTATTCTGATTTCACATTTGATCATCACATTTGATCTAGATTTACGGAGATCTGGCAAAATTCGATCAATAAAATAAAAATATCCTGAAATTATTCAACAGTGTCACATTCATTATATCAAAAAAATAGAAATTTCATTCATCAAGTTTACTTATTGTTAGTAGTATCTTAGCTACTAAAAATTCAACGCGCCACGTTATCATCTATCAACATTTTTTTATGAACAGAAATGCAACGGAAAAAATAGGGAAGCTAATAAAAGGCAATGTTTCCACTTCGTGCATACATTTACGAGCCAATTTTCATCTTCCGGAAATATCCGGCGCACGAGGTCACCTCATCAGAATGTCCTTCTTCTCTTTAATCGAAGCCGGCATCGGGGGAACGATATCATCTAACAGGATCGCACCGACGATGTAGAATACCGCAAATCGTACAATGGCAATGTGCAATGACCGACACATACACACTATATTCGCACATGCAAATTCCTCGGTCATTCGCAGCGTCTTATATCGGGGGGGTTGGGGAGACGGCGGTCGGAGGCAGCAGCTATTGTGCGAACGTGAGCCAACAACGCGAACCAATTCTGACAAGCATGAGTATTAACATGAACCGGCAGATCGCCACTGTCGGTTCATACGTGGTTCCCCATTCCGTGCAAGTAGTTTACGACCCCCAGGGAAATCCGTCATATTGGCATTCGAGTAACGGGCATTCGCAGTCGCATTGTACGACAACGATAGGGAGCTTTGCTACAATAGTCATTACGTGGCACAGTCGCAATAACGCATAAGACGCCACAATGCGAGGACGGGAACGAAGAAAGTAATTCGAGATCGCCGATCCAGGATACGAACTCGCCGGATTCGGCGTGAAATTTATCGCGCTTACACAGGATATCGTATGTCGCGCAAATAAATGAATATTTCAGGAGGAGGACGACTATTTGCGGACGAATGTTTTCCGTGAATATTGGATGAGGAAATTATGGAGGCAACGAAAACAGTTCGGCAAGTTTCTGGCTTGCAAACGACTCCGGTACGCCTCAGCGTCCCGTCCCAATCGATCGCGCACGAGCGGACAATCGTCAGCGATTCGTTATACAAATGACCCCTGCAAGCTCGCAACGGCACCCTGAACACCAGAGATTATCAACGAGAGGCGACATCGAGAGGCTACGCTCGTTCGGCTACGCACCATGTAAATTCCTGTCGCCGTGAATTATCGATACACCGTCCCGGACCGTCTCGTCTCGGGGAGGTCCCCGGAATAAATTGCGCGCGACGTTGTCCTCCACGATAAAACAACGTTTTATCCCGCAGCGAAGGATCGAGGAAGAGTCTGCGCGGTAACCGGTGTCTGTAAACGAGTTTATCATTACGCCGCGAAATTGTTATCGCCCGGATGTCAAGTTAGATTACGATTCGCTGGGGGTAATTGCCGCATCGGGTTTACAAAAAGAGCTTCGATCATGGAGGCAAAGGGAGACCGATCAAAAGCTTGACTCGCTAATCGCGTATTGTAACGGAAAGCAATCCGGTAGTAATTCCGAATCGGTAACACGAACCAATAAATACAGTAGACACACGCTATTAAATTTACTCGTAATACTCGTGACAATATCGAGTGATCAAATTGCGATAATCATCACACAATGGAACGGCGTTCGGCGGTTGCGGCGGTTTAAGGGTTAAATGGGCATTAGTTGCCCTAATTGAGTAATACTCCGTCCGTTAATTCCTACTAATATCTGGATCTTGCACAAGCAGCGCTACCCCAATGGTTTATCCTCATGGTTTCGGCGACTTTCATTCAAGCGGTCGAGCGAATTTCTCCCTCTCTCTCTCTCTCTCTCGCGCGCGCGCGCGGGCGGAACCGTTACTCGCGTTGATGGTGGATTCGCTTAAGGCTCCCTCGGAATCCTCGCCCCGTGCACTCCACCCACCCTCGTCGTAAATTTGCGCGAGCGGCCTCGCTCTCGCACGCGCTCTCGCGATTTTACATCGCTCCCAGGGAACGGTCGGCGCACATGACGCTCTTATGAGGCATGAATATTTTAATACGAGCTCATCTTTAGCGCTCGTCGACCGCTACGCTACGCCGATTCGCGCGGCCGGCAGCAACCCAGCGCGGACGCCGGTGCGTAATGCCGACCGATGCCGAATAGTGGATGGATGAAGCATAGCCAATCCGCTCCTCGATACCGCAATTAGATCATTATGTACAAACTCCCGTAATTGGACCGTATGTTTGCGCGTGCACGTTGCGCGCGCTTAATGAACCGAGTCGCGGGAAAATGGAGCAAACAGCTCGGAAAAAGTGGAGCCGTCGCGTCAGCGCGCCAGCGGAGAATAAAACAGGCAACACACTCGCGCGCGACGGAAAAATTCGCAGTTTTCTACCCTGGCCGTGCAATTCGGAGGGCACGTTCGTGAAATTCCGCATCGTACATCAACGTCGGCTTTTCGAGCGACTTCTCGGTCCGCCTGACCACTCGGTCCACGAGATCGAGAGATTAGACAGCGATAATGAACGCGGGCGAAAAGAAGAATTGTGTAAAAAGAATCGTGCGCAAACGTATCCATTTATTACCGTGAGCGCGAGGGTGATATCCGCGTGCACATCTCTTGATAAACATCATTTTGTAAAAGGAAGAGTTTTTACATGCACTAAATGCGGACCACGTGCACATTTGTTCGATTCCAGAACCGAAATGTAGAACTGAAAAATCAAGTTATCTTTATCACGTTCCTGCAATAACGGTGTTCACGTGTGCACGCGCGCGCGTTAAATAATATCGCATCGATAATGTACTTTGTGGCAGATATATTAATCAGTAATGGTAATACTAGAATATATCGCGCGATTCGTGAATGCGGTCTTTATTATGTCCGAGCGTAACTAGGCATACATATCGCTTGTAAAATCGTGTTCATCGAACAGCCGTGTTAAATTCATGAAAGGGATTTGCACCGGTCGGTTGGCGATGTATTATTCGCCAAGAAGTTCGATGATAAACGACAGAATTTTCTGTGTTTTAATATCCAATCTCATCGGCAAAGAACAGGGAAACGCGACGAAAAACACAACTCCGTCGTACGTACATATTAATGAATTCTCGATTCTCAGCCGTTCCTGTTCACGAGCAAGCCAGATCGACTAAATCCAAGCACCGCGATTTCGCGAAGCAATAATGAAGGGGAGCAAGCGCAAGTTTCTCTACTTCCGGCTGGTTGGCCGCGCCTCCTCGGCGAAGCGGAAAGAATATCAGCGCGTCGCGACGACGGCGCGCCGACATGGAAAATAATAATTGACTTAATAATCAAAACGCGAATTTTTTCGCAGTCTCTTTTCCTTCCCGTCCTCCTCTCGCTTCAACGTCGGCGTGTGCCAGGAAGAGCACTTTGACAGAAATGTGAGCAAGCATTACATAATGATTGTACGCCGGACGTACCTTTTTACTCATGTAATCCTCGAAAATTATCCTGAACCTCACGGGAGTTTAGCGCGCGTTTAACGCGCTCTTTGCGCGTTCAGGTCTGCCGACGTTGCGAAATTGCGGTGATCGTTAATCGCTTTTACGGTGTTTCCCTCACGCAGTAAGCAAACCTACTTCACATTCGAGCGCGTTCAATCGACCCGTGAAACGAAACGTAACGATAAGAAAGAAATTTATCGCCGGAAGGGTGCGTACGCTCGTACATCGACGCACCCTTTAACCCATTAACCTGAACATTCGGCCGCGAATGGTCCCGAATAGGCCCACAATCTTACGCACACCGTACTACGTACTCCCGCACGCAACATCACCTTGAATTTCAAGCGGATGCAACGATCGCAAAGTTGTGCGCGTTCTTGTGACTTCACGCATTTTAAGCGTTTATCGCAGAATGCATTTTTCGAAGGCAATCCGCACGTGTAACTCGCTTCAACTCGCGAATCATCTCTCGAAAAAAAGTATGTATCTAAAATGCACTGGAAACGCGGCGCGATTTGCCTTTGAGCGAGAGTTCGAGCAAGGGAATCCGCCTTGACGTGGGCAGACGGAGAAAATTGCGCGCGCGTGGCGCCGAACGCGACCTCGATTTTAATGTTACCTTACCGTTAATACGACTGTGCATCGTGAATAGGTATAAAGCCGGCTTTATATTGCCATCGCTTATCTTGGATATTAAAAATCAACGCGTGACTCACACGAAGCGATAACAACCAGAGAGAACGAAGAACTGTCCCTCTGTTTGCATCTGGATTGTGTGTATTGATGATACTCGGGATCGGAGATCCTGTTTCGAAACCTGAGATACTTTTGAGAGATTATGGAACCTGTTAAAAGTTCATGGAACCTTTACCACACGTAATATCTGTTTTCTAAAGCTAGTTTGGTTTGAAAATATATTCTTCAATTTCAGTTGAACTCGTCCGACAGCTCATCGATTTACTGTAAAGAATGAATCCGTTGGTCTACACGGACTTTTTAAATTATTGCTATTCTTACGCAACGTCTACCTCAGTGCACTGCTTAATGCCCGAGTAATTGAAGTTTTGCGACAAATTGCTGCGACGATGTATCATTCCCGACAGTCCTTGATAAAGAATGACGTAACACGCACTCATATGAATATACATATAACGCGTTTCCTTTCTTTCTATCTGTTTCTCTCAGATACACACACACACCTTCTCTTTCGCTGTCGGCAAAATGTCTACGCTCCAACTGTATCTCCATAAACGCACTCTTGTGAACGACGCAAAGCACGCGGCCTCCGTCTTTGACATTAAGAGCGGCGCAGAGTATGTATACGCAAGAAATGTCACTTTTTAGATATTGAATCGGTCGACTACACGCACGCGTTCACCGTTTCCCTCTTGCAGAAATATATTTACCTACGTAATAGCGCTCGCTCAGCTGTACCACATCTCTTCGCCCGGCTGTGTCTCGCGCGGTGCGGATGCATCTCCGCGCGCGATTTCCTAGTATTTTCGGCATTCCGCGCATTACGGGTTTGCGGAGCGTCGATGGGAATAATCTCGCGAATGTCAAATCGCGAAACGGAAGCAAATATCGACAGAATTATTTGCGACCAACTCGCGCGTCGTATTCGGGATTTCGAGCCGGCTCGCCGCGCCGGTACGCGCGGGCAACTATACATGCATCATCTTGCTCTGTACTTGGAGTCGCGAGTGACTTGCGAGATTCGTTTTTAATTGCGTTGCTACAACACAGATCGAGCGTTTCGATAAGCATTTATCGCGATAACTGCGCGTATAACGAACGGCAAAACGCAGATCAAAAATACGGACATCAATTCCGTAATGTTCACGTGTCGATTATTGAATCGTTCGCCAACAATTCTCACTAACGATCCGCAGCAATAATTTGCTTACAATTTACATATGTAGTTTCTAGTATCGTGTGTGATAATTTTCATTTCATGTAACTGTGCACGCGTGTGCGTGTGCGTATGTATTCTAATATCTCGGCGAATCGGCTGGGTCATTTTTCTTTTCTTTTCCAAAAAATTACACGCGCGCGCGCGCGGACGAGTCTTGATTGATTATATACCTATCTTTAATCTGCCTTTCCGCACACCCGAACATAGTGTCGGCGGCTATTTCATTACATGTTTCTCCACCCTTCTCCCCCTCAGGAAATGATGTCGATTTGCACGACGTTGATTAATGCCTATATGAAAAATGTAATTCGCGAAGTTCGCAGTCGATTCGAGCACGAGCTTGGCAAACATCGGGCTAGTCGATCACACTTGAACTTTGACTTTAATCTAACTTTCTTACTCGGGACTTCTCTCTCCTCCTCAACGTTTTAATCATTTTCATATTAGAAGCTGTCGAACTAACGGCCGATGTATTTTCCGATATTCAGATCCTGCCCCAAGTACAATCGAAGTGGTAGGTGAAGTTTCCCCCGATTTGTTTGCTTGAAGGGAGGGAGAAAGGAGAAAAAGCGGCCAGAGCGCCGACGAGATTGAATATTTAATTGGTCAAACACATCCCGAATTCGATCGCGGATGCCGCGAGAGAAATGTGTCAATGGAATATACGTTTCGCAAAATAGAAATTGCTCCTGGCGAAGACTGTCCTCGCGGATTGTATCATTTTTAACGGAACCACCGAGGATTTGTGCATCGCTGTGGTGCATCGCAATTGTCAGTATCCGATGATAAATGTCGCTATATAATTCGAATTGCGCACCCATTAATCCTCGTCAATCATATTCATATTCTTTAGAGTCCTATTTTCATGGCGCATCAAGGTACAAGCATTAACTTGTAAATAAATGGACATGGGTTTGCAAGCACGGTTCTATGCACGTATCGGAAGACTTATTTTCATGTTTAATTGATACAATTACGTGTCTCGTGCAAACAATGATGCATGTTGTAAGTTGAGAACGTTGTAGATTGAAAAATGAATCCAGAATTTACACATCTCTCCTGCATTCTGTGTCTTGCAATACAGGATGATGGTAATAAGATCTTGTTATTTACTAGGTATCGAGAACTGGGTATCTTACGTCAGAGACCAGTAGTCGGCGCGAAAAAAATGATAATTACGTATCAGATTACGCACAAGGACGCAAGGGAATGCATCATGCGATCCGAGAAGAGACCAGTCATATTATATTGTTCTACTCGCGATAATTGTTTTTTACATGGATTAAAGCGGCATTAAATAATTTCGAGATTATTTAACGCCGCTTTAATCCACGTAGTTAAATAAAATTGAAAAAAATTAAAGTGACGGCGATAAAGGCCAGATTCCAAAAAGCAAATTACACAACGATGTTCTCACCGAAATTAAAACTTTACTCGTGACGTTGCACAAACGACATGTGACTTGATCAAACACTCGGACTGTCCGTTTATGTCGTCCTCGCCACCCACGGTACGCACGCTAAGAACGTGTCGTATAAATAAGCAACGCGTTTACGTTAACTGCAGTTTTACGGACTCCCGCTAGGCACACAAGTTGATACCGCGCGAGGGAGCTCCATTTATTTTGACTTGTTGCGGGGACGTCGAGATGCCATCTCGCCAGCAGGAGCGATATAAATCTGACATTCGTCCACGATATCATTTTTAGTCCGCGCTTCTTATCGCGCGCAAATGTGACGCGTACATTAAGAAAATTACTTATACCCTCCATCCACTTTGAACAGGAGAGAGGCGGTGAAACGCTACGGGGCTGTTCCTTTGAGAAACTTTGTAGAGAGTTTCACGAGTGAACGACTAAAGCGAACGTTAAAGTATAGCTGTCATTGTTACGCGCCGTGACGACGCGACGATTGGGTTAACGAACGCATTCAATAAGGACGTGTTAACATTCGCACGTTTGCACTTTCAGCGGGTTTACGAAGAAAAGGTCTTTAGCAGCCCCGTCGAAACTGGAGCGTTTGACGGTGCATCGCGCAAGATCTGTTTCGAGATATGTAAGAAGCGTTAAATGTGCGGTACATTATCGCGTGACGCGTGCTCGACGCGTCGCACGACACAAAGAACACTTGTGCATATAATCCAGACTGTTGATACCGACCGACCGGCATTATAATGCCCTGAATCTCTTTCCTCCTCTCGTTTCCAATGTAATTACACCTACACGTTATACATGCACCTTCGCGCACGCGGCAGTCAAATATAATGAAAAATTTATTCAAACATTTTTCCAGCAGCTAAGAACAACGGCAGGGGCAGCGAGAGAAAGAGAGTTAAATTGCAATGTTTGGTCGCATCTACTATTTAATAGCGCGCCCGCAAAAATTCCATTAAACCCGATACCGCAGCGCGCCGGTATGATTAAGAAGGCTAATTTACTCTACGTATTTGTGTAACAATACACGCGTGCCACCCGCGTGTATAATCACAATAACAATTATGATAATCGAGGTAATTACGGTAATAGCACGAGACTCGCAACTCCATTAATTATATGTAACATAATCTCGCTACGATATCTACGAGGAAAAAGAATTTTTTCACTCATCTTCCGTGAATAATCTTCGCGAGCGTTTTTTATTGCGGGAACAGTGCAGCCGAAGTGCATAGTGATAAACGCGCACATTCAGGGAGATCATGGCTATACTAAATCCAACAACAATTACCGGCTTTGTCGCGTGGCCGCTAGGAGCCCTTGTTATCCGTCCACGATAGAGCGGCTCGATATTTCAAATGACGTTTTTTTCTGTCTCTCCTACCTCCGCCGAGCAAGCTGTAAAACTTCGGAGCGGTGATGCATCACTCGCAAAAGGACTATCGAATAGCAATGTGCGAACAAAGAGCGGTGAACAGACGCAAACCAACTTGTAAAACGTGGCAATATGCTCGATTAATCCGGACTCGGTTTTCAGACTGGCGTTATATTTTACCGTGCGTTCGTACAAGTAACTTCCATATCTGGCGTTAAACATCGGCCCCAGCAATTATCCGGGAAATTAAATTTTAAAACGAAATCCGTCCCGGATGCTAAAACGGAGCGGCAAGATCTGTCAGTCGTAGCTCTGACATTTGGATATTTCTTCAAGCTGAACTCCGATTTCCGACTGAAATCGGAATTTTCGTGGAATTTTCGTTATTACATTTTCAATTCTAAATTTATTAAAGACTGCATTCTTAATATCTAAGTTCTTTTTAGATATCGCGCACTACACAGAATATAATATGAAAAAGAGATGAAGAGGCATGCAGAAATATAAGGATGATCTTCAGCTCTGTAAAACGCGTTTCCCCTTCTCCGTTAGTATTAAGATATAGTGGCAATTTCTTCGAGATCAGACCATGGCTCAAGATGTGCCGCAACAGCAATAGCATAGTCGGGACGTCTCGTTAGATATCACTGTGCCGTTAAAGCTGCAAATACAACGAGAAGATACGCGAGTTAAATTAACTTCCGGCGTGATGTTTTTTCTTTGGTGGCCCGTCGTCGTCGGCCCTTATTTGAGAAACGTCCTCTGACGAATCTGAAGTAGTTCCAGCGCGACGAAGGATTATTATTCGAAGCACGACGGGGCCTCATAAGTCTTACATTACGCGCGCGCGACGTGGATTGTAAATCGCGCTGACAAGGCATAATGATTTCGACGTGATCGTATCAAAAATTCATAGTCATCCCGGCCGACATGTCGTCTCGTCCATTACGAGCGATCGATGCGGATTTAGAAAGCTCCAGAGCTCGATCCGTTCCTTCGCGGTCCATTCGGTCCATCCATCCGAGTGGCTGTACGTTCCCGCAAAAGAGGCACGAAGAGGAAGATAAGAGCGGGCGAACAGGGCAAACGGATAAAATAAAAAAGAAAAAGAAAAGAGGAAATAGGAGCGTCGGTTTCCCTTTTCACATGATCTGAAACGCGTATAACACACAAGAAGATATACCCCCGCGTCCATACCGTTTACGGATCTGAAAGCCCGAGACTCTTTTCCGCGTCGACTCTCGGACATTGCGCGCGCTCACAGACGCACGGGAAATCCTTTCTTTTGCCAACCGGCGAAAGAGTAAATCGAGGAAGAGTGCTCGCGACTCGCGAGTACGAAGTCGCACTGGAATGAGGAATTTGAGGGGTAGGGGGAGGGGAGAGTTGAAATAAGCACCGGATAAAGCGCCTTATCGTCATGATTGACGAGCGCGCGGCACGTCGACCGCGCCTCGTTACGACGCCCGGCGCCTCCGCGACGTCACTAATGATCCGAATGTATAAAGAGCGTTATGCACGAAATAATACATCCCTCACGCAGCGAGGGAGAGGAACGTCCCTCCATCCCCTCGTTCCTCCCGCGGGCTCCCGCGAGTGTTATCGGTCACGCAGATCTGCTTTGCGTGTCGCTCCTGTTTCCTACGAGTAGCGTCAACGTGGACGCCACGCACTCCGAGCGGACTTCAAATCAGATTACAATGTGCACTTTCCGCCGGCACGAGTGAAAACACCGCGCGTGTATGATGTAACGTCTGCGTAACGCGGAAGGGGACGGCAGGCTGAGCAAACAATAAGAGCTGCATCGCATCGACATTCAAGCCCAGCGCGCGCGCGCGAAGTAATTAATTTCTCGGAGGGAATCATCGATCCCGCGGTGAAAACATCCCTGAGACACGTTTATCACGCGCCCTTCGCTTCTTCCGCGTGTTCTCGTCAGTTGGGGTAATATCCGATGCACCTATATCGTGCATATGCGTCTATATCGCGTAATAAGCCTAGAGACTTAATCAGGGTAAGTGCCCTTTATGGAATGTGCATAATGTAGCGCTGTCTGTCAACGTAATACATAGTTATTTATGGCACAAGACTGTTCCTGTTTCGTCCTGCGCCGACACGTCGACCGTGAGGTCAATCTATTCCCGAAGTAGATGTTTTATATAGGGAGCCTGCAAAACCCAGGCCAATTATGTTCGGCTAATAATTTCCTTTATTCTTGTTTTGTGATATCTGTAATTTGATGCAGTTCCTGCAATTTAGCGAGTGTACTTTGCATTCGAGATGAGTATAACGCGGATGTATCTCTGCGCATTCTGATTTACACTCGTTGCATTCGTTCTCGGATTATAAATCGGATTACACCGTAGCATTATTTCTAAACAATTACACGTACAATTTACAGAGCAAGTCGATGTTAAACTTGCGCCGGTTTCTGCCCCGGACGTTACGTGCTACAACCGACGCTATTCTTTAAAAGATAAAATGTTCTCATGGCTAACGCAGCACTTTTAACAACGTTGCTTTTCAAATTGCGCTGAACCATGCTAGATTTGTGCTGACTGGAGCTGTACATAGTCTCATAGGTGAGCCGCGCGTAGCTTTTTCTAAAAACAATACGGAGAAAATTATTCCGTTCGAATATTTTTTCCCTAGTTTTACAAACTGGCATGTGGTGCATATACACAATCAACTTCAATATTCTTACTTTTGTGTTTTCAATGACAATCAATTATTATAAATTTTTGCGCTACACTATTTTGTTTAAACTGTTTATTTCAAACTCTTTCAAAGTTAACTCTGCGCAAATATTCATCACGCTCCTCGAAAATCGTTCTTTCTTTAAAAGGTAGTTGGAAATACCTCAAATTGCTTTCCATCAGCGGCAATTACCTGCACAATTTTCGACTTTTCAGTCGTACAAAATTTAACGTGTCAAATATTTTACCTTTCTAAAAAGCACACAATTATTTGACAAACCACTGCAACATTACAGTGTAACTAACTACAGCTCTTAAATATCATGTCGCTATTAACTATTCAACAGTTGACGCGACATTAAATGAAAAAAGATGTTTTCTTTGCGGCGATGGAAAAATCAATAGAAGATTCGAAATCAAGATTCTAATAGCAGTTACCACACACTATCTCTGCAAATATTTCATTAGCATATTTTATATTTCTATGTGCGCGTTAATGCACGTTAAAAACTTTAGTCGAACTTTTCGTCGCAAATGTTTCCTCCGAGTTCTGCAAAGAAAATACTAATTGGGATAAGTCTGGCACAAACATTTGCTCGAAATCTCTGCATATCTCTCTACAAATATGTATATGTATATATTAATGTTCATATTACCGCATATAGTAACATTAATTAATTACTGAGCCTTATCAGCCTTATTATTATTAGAGAATCATAATATCAAACACATTGTCTGTGATATACATGGTTTCACATATGCGACCAAAAATTTTGTGAATTCGCGCACTCGAGATCCTCGAAAGGAGATCGCGCTAACCCGACCAACTTACAATAGCACGAACTCCACACGGAGGGGAAAAAACGTCGGTTTCCGGATTTTCGCGAAAATGTTACGTTTGCCCGACGTTTCTATTTCTACACCGCGATTTTCAGGAAGGTGTGCACGTCGCCAACTGCGAGGTAATGAGTGCCACCCTCCTCGACGTTGACGTCGTCGTCGTCGTCGTCGGCACGCGGCGCGGGCAAACGGAAACTGCCGTCCCCGATCCCGCTGGAGATAACGTCACGACGATGACGAGAACCAGCTGACTCCGGAGAAACATTTTATCGGCGCGCGATGCGTCCCGATGCGCATACGGAATCATTAAAGTCACGCGCGCTCGCGCGTGGTTTCATGAATGGCTTTCAGAACTGTGCAATGAGTCAAGCCGTTCTCGAAGGAAGGCCGCTATTTTAGTGCGAATAACACAGACTGACGCGAAATAAAGCGTGACTAATGACTGCAGTCAGATTTAAGCGCGGATAGGGGAGCATGAACGACGTTCGACTTCAAAAATGCACAAGCCGCAACGAAGGAGGCCAAAATAGCGCCGCTAAAATAGCTAAAATGCAATTACAAAGGCGATCGATCAGAATCATCATTTTCTATTCACTTAATTGGTCTTTTTATTAATACCATTTTTCATTTCAATGCAGTTTTGCTAAACTTAAACCAAATAATTAAATTGAGACATGAGAGAACGAGATTTATATCTAACTTATTATTTATTTACCACACATTACCGACGCATATATAAAATTTATTTACCACACATTATTAAAAACGTCTAGTCTGTCTGAACGTGTATCTACGTAGAATCGAAAATAATATTTGTTCGCATATAATACGATCCGTCATCCGTAATCTCGTTATATCTAATACATGAAACCAAATTGTATTATGGATCTTTCATATATGTGCAGTGAGACTTTAGAATAATCTCTCAAACGAGCTTCATAAAATGTTATGTTGCTAAGTAAAGCGAAATATTATTAAATACCATTACTATCTGAATTATTGCGTTCTCCTTATATTCCCTTCCTTCACCTTGCACGAGTGCATACAGATTTTTTAAACTTTTTTTCATTTCTCAACGGTTCCAGTGTTGAACGCGTATTGTCGTCCTATTACACGCTCCCTCTATTTTATTCGTTCCGTTTTCTTCCGTCTTTTATGAATGCTTATTCTTTCCAGAAAACGCTCCCCACCTTTCTTTCTCCCTCTGCCTGTCGTTTTCTCTGTCACTTTTTCCTATCTCCTTCCACTTTTACTACATTTCAGTTTGAAACACGAGAATTTCTAAAAATTGTCGTAGTCAATGACGTTTTAAACTCCAAATTCCGTTGATTACTTCTTATTTATCCAATGAAATTTTAAAGAATGATGACAGACGTGGCGTCACGCCAGGAGATCTATCACGACACGATACATACGATCATGTATGACAACTGGTATGACGAGATCTCGACAGGCACGACAGCGTAGACTCGTGACTCGTTGCGTGATTCATACGAGGAGTGAGTAACTAACTCATACGAGAGCATGTCTTACGATGTGTCAAAAATCCGTCGCGACGGTCAGGAGCGAAAGAACATGGCACACGAGAACGGTTCGAGGGTTCAACGACATAATCGATTTATGGCCGAAATAGGCTGCCATGGGCTCCAAACGTGCCAATGAATATACGCGGTCAGATAGATCGATACGTGCTCTATTATATTTCGAGTATTAATATACGAATGATGATGTTAGGATAAAAATAACACGTATGAATATTATGATATCATGGTGAATGGATGGTTACGTGCCGGTATTTCTGGTTGGTATTTTTAACAGTAAAGGATATTACGCCACGGATAAACATATGAGAAGCACGAAAAGGGGATCGATACTGCTCGTTTGCGTTTCATTTCGCCGCGCGGAACAGCAGACGTCGTCTTTGATTACGTCGTAACAACGCGAGGAACAATTCGAGAAAGTATGCTTAACTAGCATGATATTTAGACTTGAAAAAGCGCGCTGCGAATATCGATTATCGAATATATTGAGACTATATTGAGAAAACGAAGCACTCTCATTAATGTGGCGTGGCTATATATTTCCATATCAATGTGGAATCTATAAACAAAAAAAAGGCGCATACATTCCCGCTCGGGGATACGATCGTTGGATATAAAAATATCAAACAGCGATTTCGAATTTTCAGCCATCGAAACAGTGTACGAAACGTTATTGAAACGGAAATGAGCGGTGCAGGTATGCTCGCTATTGAGTGACGAATAAATCATCACGCACTTAGAAGATCCGCTACGAAATACTTTATTGAAACATCACCTCGCGGGGAGTACGTGTTAGAAATTATTCTATAGGAAATTAATTAACTGACACGTCAATATTAGCTTTCCGCGTTTGCTATAGAATACTTTAATGAAAACAAGAAGCTATTATTTATCGAGCACATTTCTATCACGATTGCCAATAGTATCGCTAATAGGATCTGCTGCTTCCTGCAATAAATGTATACATTTCCGGTCAGCGTCCCACAACACATCCCGCAGTCGTTATTTTGATCGTGTTTGCCGAACGAAAGAGCTAGCATTTCTCGTTGCTAGATGGGAGGAGGGAAGGGGAGGAGGACACGGAATTGACTTTTCTCTCGTCGTATTCAGAGATCTTCTAAACTGCGAGATGAGATCTTATAATTAAATGCTCCACGTAATTGTCGACCCTTGCTCGGTACCCGGTGGCTCGATTGTCGTTTTAATAGAACGCTTCGGTTGTCTCGACTTTCAATGACGGAAGGAAGGAAGGAAGAGCCCGTACAAATAACTGCGTTTATAATATTGCAAAGCGGATCTTGTCCTCGAGGCGAAGTTCTCCTCGAACTTGATAATAACGTACACTCGAAATTGACAACGCACACCAATTACGCTGGCAAACTGGTTCGCAGCACTCTTGTCATCACGGAAAGCACCGGTAACGATGTTTATTTACGAAATGCTAAATTTCTTGCCAATTATTTGTGCATTTGAGCGATTCGTTGATACTCGATGGAAAACGCAACGCGGAAAAATTTTGGAGGAGCCCATTATCTTAAAAATAGAAGCCCGTTCATGAAGAGTTGCGTGCGATAAACAAGCACGGACAACGGAAATCGAAACGGATCTCTATTTCCGGTCTTTCCCCCCCCCCCTCTCTCTCTCTCTCTCTCATGCGAGCAAGGAGTTCGATATCTTATTTCATGCCAACCATAATAGATTGATTGCATCTGCAGAAGAATTGATATCTCGCGTCCGTAAATGTTGCTACGGACAACAGTCGACTTGCTGAAGATTGATATACGTATACGGAGTAAACACTGCAAGCGCGAGTGTTTTTCGCGGGACTTTTTTTACAGGAGGGATATTTATTTCCTCGATCCTGCTTCTCTATTATGCATCGCAGATCCCCATAGCTTTCAAAACACGCCATTTTTCGCAATTCTGTTTCGGATAAAATCATAAAAAATCGCCATCTCCCCAGTTTTTTCTCCCCTTCAGCTCGAGAGAGTGTGAGAGAGAGAGAGAGAGACACGCTGCGTTGTGTCCCTGCAATTTTTTCACGGCTATATATTTCGAGTCGGAGAGCTCGACGGAACGAATCTGGATGCAACAGGAATCTCAATTGAGTCAAAAATTCCCGCGCAACTTATTGAAGATTACGTGGTGGAAATCTTCTATCTCAGAAGACGTACGTTCGCTCCATCAGGATTCCTCGTGTGTCACACGTGTGAGAGCAGACCCCGGCGTCAATTACATCGTAAAGCAATTTCACGGTCGTGCGAGCGCATCAACGTAAATATCCGAAAAAGTCCAATGCTCATAACGCGAGACTCGAAAGACACACAGAGTTGTACTCCAAGGTTAAGTGTACCGTGTACACTTTAATCACTGCTCTCTCAACAACTGCGCGACGTACTATCAGTAAAAACGTTCAGTGGAAACTGCGCTCGGTGTTCGACGATTTAAAATACATACTTTTAAAATGCATTGAAGTACACACGTGTAACTTAGTGAGGATTATCATTACATGATAAGATTGTTATTAGATAATTACCGGAGATATTTCTCCGGTGATCAAATCACCGCAATTGGACTCTGTGCACTTGATTCAACGTATCCGAACGTATTTCTCGCGCGAACGTATTCCCATACCGAGTCACATTTTTCACGCGTACCCAATTAAATATTCCCATTTAACATATTACACATTACGCGTGTTTAAATGCCCGAATCTCCGTGTTTTACTGACAACAGGCATCGATAATTGCTCGATAATCACCGTGGCTTTTGAAACTTCGTCGAGCGTAAACGCTCGTGAGGCGCTACTACTTCCAGAACGATCCCCACGAATAACTCTGAATCCGAATCGCGTTCACCTACGAGCTGGTAGTTGGTACCGTCACGCGCCGCTCGGCGAACAATAACGACCCAGGACTCGCCGATGGAAGAGTCGAAGACAACGAGAGATCCCGCGAGACGTTCGTCGGACCAGATTCCATTCCGGGCGAGACCGCGTTACCCGAGCACGGAGGGAACTCGAGCGAGGAGTGCGAGCGTGAGCACCGCCTCGTGTGCCACGGAGAATTCAGGTAGGAACCCCGACTCTCCCGCTGTGTGCATCCCAACAGGAAAGGAACGTATTCGCGTGAGCGAGCACGCACGCACACACGCACACATGCATGTTTCGCTGCGAGCCATGTGCATGACAGGACGAAAGAATTATCCGGGAAAAGTATTCCCGGACAGGACTCCTCTGCGCGAGATAAAAAGAGAGATCGGTATTGTACTTACCGTGTGGAGAGAGAGAGAGCTGCCGTCCGGCACGTACCCGCAGGTATCCGTTGGTTAGGCACAGCGGCGGCAACTTCACGTCGTCCTTGCTTCGCGGACACCTTCAGCGCGCTCGTTGTCGCAGCTCCTCCGACTTGTTCCCGACTACTCGTTGTTCGTTATCCGCCTCTGGCATCACCACAGAGTACGCCGCACGCACAACCGCGACACACCGCGATACTCGGAAACTTCGGCGACGCCGACGGGGACCGGCAAACACTCTCGAGGACGAACTTACGCGCTCACCGGCTCGCGGTCGTTTGCTACGCGCGAACACTGTCACATCCTTCCGCGTAACCCGCGAACACACACAAGCCCGCGCGCCGCCGCCGCGCGCGCGTACAATAAGGACGCGCAAAAGGTCGCGGGAATTTGCGATCTCCTTTCGCACGAGGCGAAAGAGCGCGAACGCAACGTCGCCGCGCACAGGATGCTGCGCAGCGCGCGCAAAGAAACGCAAACTTCAGGCCGCTTCGGGATCCCTCGTCCCGGCCTCACGCAATTGCACGATCTCTCGCGTGAATTCTCCTCGCACTCGTACCCGTGTTGCCTCTCTACTCGCGTGACTCTCGTCGCCGAGGAGAGTTACGGCGAAAAACAGAGAGAAAGAGAGAGAGAGAATTCAGAGGAAAGGCGACGCGACGCAACACGATACGATACAACCCACGCGCGCTGCTGACTGCGGCAGACTAAACGCTGGCGCCGCAGCCGAGACGCGATCGGCGCACCTCTAGCGGCCGATACCCGAAACGATGACGGGTCTGTCCAGTGCCGGTCTTCGCGCTTCGACTCGCATCAAGGTAGATTTTAAAATAGTAAAATAGATTTTACAAAAAACGGTTGAAATAATGTGAATGACAAAAGCACTGAAAAATTGTTGGAATATATTCGACGGGAAGAGAGAAAATGTTGGAAATTCGCTTCGCCGAGCATCGGAACAAGTAATTAATTAATTAAAATTTTAATTTTCTTGATAACTTTTAATTGTTTTTGAAACAATAACGAGAACGACCCTGCGAACGACGGAGCGCATATGCGCAACAAATTATTCATATCGATTGATGCTCAAATGCAAAACCAATATTTATTGCGGATAAATTTAGGTTTGGTATTTTAATGCGCGCACCGCTGTTCATGTTCCTGATAATTTACATATTCAGCAGCGTATACATTTGCAAACAAAAAAACTGGCAGTCCATTATATAAATATCCGTTAGGAAACGAAACTGTCCGTTAATAAGCACGCGTCTTCAGCTGCGCAGGTTATAATAATTAATTAGCGAGCCGGGATAACTGAGTTGAGTTTTTAACGCTAATGTCGAGCGATGTTAAACGTTATTGTCAGACTTCATGTATCGCAGTTAAGTTCGTGCGTAGACATAATTCCGCGCATCGCGAATGTAAGCGATTAATTAAACTCTGCGAGTCTCCCTGCGAATGAATAACACAATGCGCGCGGCAACGGTTGCATCGCCGACGGAAATTAGTTAGATATTTTATCGCAGCACCAAATCTATCTCATTAGAGGCCGCAGTAAATAAAACACGCGCTATCTCACACTGTCGCAAATAATTCAGAAAGTACACCGCAACGCTTCCAAAATTTCGCGCGAGCGTGTTTTATCTCGCGCGCTTCTTCTCGCGCCCACCGGCACCAGCATAAATCCTCGACTAATGAGGTCTCGCTTGAAGAAAGAGGTCAATTTGATGTAAGAGTTACCCGATCAGATATCAAATAAGTATTTCAATATCTGATCGGAAGAGGCAACGACGAATAAATTCCGTCTTCATTCAATAAGATCCTCGCCAATCTGCAGGAAATGCAGCGCAACCAATTTAACGCAATATGAAAATTAAATAAAGAGAGAGAGAGAGAGAGAAAAGAGTAGCCGGATAACACAACGCAATTGATCTTCGGTAATTGATATACAACGTGTCCAAAGTTCTCTGCGTCAAGTCTGCGATTAAATGTTCATTTTAAGGGGAAACTCGAGAACGAATACACAAAATCGAGTGTTCTTCCATGATTTTTTAACGTGAAATTTTAAGAGGAATACGAATTTCTTCTAAAATAGTTAATTTAGACTAGTATGTTATGTACGCATATGTGTGTGTGTGTGTGTTATATACACGCACATGCGCGTGCATGCATGTTATTCGGTAATTTATTTGACGTCGTGTAACAGTGCTCTCCCCGACAACAATACTTCAGCGACGTGCAGATTTTACTCTGATGTAACTACTGGATGACGCGATAAATACCATTTATTAGTTCCAATTGAATAAATTATGTTTCATTCATTGCGCTCTCCGTTCGCTCGCGCATTCCCACCGTTCATCTCCTGCCCCTCTGTCACCCTCCACCGATCCTTTTTACCCATTTGCCTTCTCTCGGTTTTCCTTTTTAGAACGCTGTAATTTGTCGCAATGGATAATAAACTATTGAAGCGTTCCAATTTAAACAAAAAATTAAATTATGCGTTTCTGAAATAAAAGGGAGCGTATCGGTATTCCGACAATAATGAATCGAATTGAATTTGTACCTAACCATCCATACAAATTTTCCAGTATCAAAAATGTCCTTTTTTCATTATTGCTTTTACCAAAAACCTTTATTAATTTCTACATTTAATTAATTCCTGAATAATACTAAAAAAAGATAAATGATATTATTTTCATATGCAGTTTTATTACGTATACATGTACAAATCGGTTGTCTTATAAAAAAATATAATTAATTATTATATATGTATTGTAATAAATGGACTGATATTAAAATGGAATAATTCATAGGGACGGATATATGATAAATCAATAAACGCATTAAATACGCGCCACAGGGTTTAGTTTAATTAATATAAATCGCATTATTTCAAACATTGTGAATTAGGTATTATCACGTTTAACAATGTCATACGGGTGGATGGACACCGAGCTAAATATGAGATTAGTAGAATCTGCTTTATTGGATTTCAAATTACATAAAATGTTATTAAATACTCGTCCTTTTGTATCAAGCTAAGAGGAATCGCAACAAGAGTATACCAAGTGGATCACTACCGCGGATTCCGCACGAAGATTGAAGTATCAGGAATAAAGCTGCAACGCGATACCTTACACTCGCCCAGAGTCCTCCGTTTCCGCTTTTCGCGATGTTAGTGCGATTGGCAATTACCGCAAATAATGAATTTGCGTTATCCAGTTAGTGAAAGTCATTTATTTTGCCTATCCGAACAAAACAGACGACTCGTTATTATCGATGTTGCGCCCGTTAAGTGCATAAATCGTATTTTCGAATCGAAGATGCTGTCGATCGTTGCTTACACGCGATGTTATTCACGAGCCTTTATTCCATGGTGGACAAACGTCGTGCCGCAAAACCGCGTTCGTTCTGTCAATTTTTCCAACAAACGGAAAATGTACGCAAAGGCAGTCAATACACAGGCGGTTACATGACAGCGCGCACTAAGTATTTAGACACTCGTTTCGATCCGTCCTGCAGTCAGGACGAAAACCGATACGCGTCATTGCAATTTAATCGAACACTCGGAGCAACAGAGAGAGAGAGAGAGAAAGGCAGCCGACCGCGCTGCGGCACAAAGAATATGCACATATTCGCGTATTCCGTACGCGAGCGAGTTAATAATATATTTGTATCGATACCAGAAACGTACAGCGAAGCGGCGAATGCGGGGAGACACGTCGTGCAATTCACGAATGGCTTTCGTTCAACGTACGTGTCGCGTCATCCAGAATATGCAGGAAACGTATGGAAAATTCCGTTTCGCCGAAACGGAAAGCGGAAACTTAATTATTCTCCAGATGCGTTCGTACATTGACAGAGAGAGCAATTCATACATGTTCGATGGAAAACGTGCTATTTAAATAAAGATGTCATCCTTTCTAGAATTATCGGGTAATCGGAAAATTTATTAATAATTTTATCTTTTTAAAATTTTTAAATTTATTGATAATGGAGAGAATCGATTCACGGTAAATATTGGTTCCATTTGCGCCCAATTAATATTAATTCACTAATTAATTGCTTTTCGTTAAGGACGATTCGATGAGACGCGGTGGAGACGCACAGCAGTAAATAACATGGTGCACCGTAATGAAACCTCTGGTGCGAAAGTAGCTACGGTAATTTTTCAGACTTGTCTCATAGTTGTCCTGTCGCGTGAAAAGTAGTGACAACGTCCAGGATGAGGGAGCGCAAACTTGGTAGCATTTTTATGATTCGGAAGAATGATTGCGCTGCACCGAATATCAGAGATAAACCAAATGGAACTACGGCGTGTAATAATCCGTAATGACGCTTGAATATGAGTAATTAATGGAGGAAAAATATAACATGCCTGCATCACAAGCATTATTTATTGATAACCGTGAAAAATCTCTGGTAATGCACCAGTATTTCGTATATTCTACAGATTTTATTATTTAATGTACGAGCAATGCGAGATCTCGATATAACGCCCGTGCAGAAAATTGTTAGGGCCTAATAAGAAAGTAAAGGCCTTTATAAGGAATAAATAGGGATGTCCTAAAAAGGGATGCCCTATCATTGCCACATCGTGGCCCGATTAGATATTATAATGACTATAAGGACAGATGATTAAAACAATATTTTTTATTATTTTCTTATAAGGTCCCGAAAAAATATTTGTTACATACCATTATAGGGCCATATTAATATTGAGGAAAATTAATCGGGACTTTTTAAGACCCTATTAATTTTTCTACACGGGCGGTTTCTTAAACATACTGGGCTAATGCTCCAGTTACTTGGCATTGTTCAAAACTATCAAGAGAATGTAATTAAGCGGAGAATGTGAATTATGTCACGCGTATTAAACTCGAAATACCTGCCGTGGGGATGCTTAACGACGTGCATATCTTATTAAAATATTTACCCGATTAAAATCACGTACCACCCGATCGCGATATTTTAACGTAATCCCGAATTCGAGTAAGTGTCTCTGTTCGAAAAAGTGCGTTTAAGACGCTGTTTAAGACGCAACGGAAATAGGAGAGAAATCAAAGTATCGTGATATTATAAACGTATTGCCAGATGGTACTACTTAACTTGCTTTTCCCTCAAACGCTGTGTAAACATTCAATATTTGCCTAATACGGTTCATTTTAAATACGACTTAAACGTCACTGGTTGATGAAATTTCGCAGTTTAATTAAGTTGCCTTAATAAACATCATATTCCCTCTCGACAAAGAAATATTTGCTGAGCCACTTTGGCTAGGCTTCGAGAACTCACGAGAGCCTTTGACTTAGTTCCTTTGCCGCACTACAGGGGACAACAGATAACATCCTTCCACAAGTCCATCTCAAATTAGTGCTGGATATCGGAGAGGATATCAGAGTGGGGGAGAAAGTTCTTTTTGTCGAATGAGTATTGTGATAACAAACGAAGTCTTAATGTCACAAATGAAAACTCGAATAAAAGAAGAGGAGACTAGAAAAAATGAGGTAAAATACATAAAACTAGTAAATTTTATTCGATAGTGATCTTTCCTTGTCGGAAATATAATTATGCAAAAGCAAAAGGGAGAAATATGTTTATTTAGAATTACTAATTAAAACGTTATACTACGAGGTAATTAAATTGTCGAACAATGAAAACTACGGGTTTCTCTCTTTTTTCCTTTTTTACTCCATTTACACGAGCACGGAGAATGAGTTTATCGCATTACAGCATTAAGCACCTCAGGGACTGCGACTTCGCGATGAAAAAGATAGAAAGCTTCATCACATTTTAATGATGTTATTTTCTCCCGATATAATCCAAGTAGACTTTTCTTTCCCGGGACCCATGTCTGATATTCCCCTTTCGCCGTCTCTAGGTATTCATCGAGCCGACAAATTTACTCCAAGATTATAATTTTCCTTTCAATTCAATTCACTTTTTCATGTCGATTGTTTCACGATGGCGCATTTCTCCGTTTTAGCTTTGATGATGCGCGTTTTCTGACATTCCCTCGCGCATAATAACGATGCCATAGTAACTAAAGACCGGCCGATTTTCGTGTCATTATTCCGGCTGCCTGTTCTAATCTTGCTTCCTTATCTTTTTGCATATTTTAATATCCACACCGCTATGATCCGCCTCCGGGATCCTTTGGCGAATATTTCGCTCGGTACCGAGGGTTTCATTACATGGCGTAGCCGGAAGGGACGATGTTTAATCTCTTCGTCCCCTGTATAAATGTACTGTAAGAAACATTAAAGATACACACATACACACAACGTGTAGATTGCTGGTAAGGGTGCACGTCCGCGCGCGAGTATACACGCACCTACACACGTATGTACACGTGTAAGTGCACGTGCGTGAGCGAACGGTGGGCCGTCAGTGACAGTGGCTTTGTAAAACCTCCTCCTAGTTTTCAGTTTTACAATACACGCCACCTCCCTTTTGTGCCCCCGGTAAAACGATGCGCGCACGGTTACGTTAAAGCGGAAAGAGGCCGCGCTTTTCAATAAGCGGACTGCTACCGCCGTTGCTGCCACCGTTGCTGCTGCTGCTGCTGTTGCGTCTCGCCGCGAGAACGGCACAATTGGTTATTACCATGATCCACAAACCGGCGTTATTATCTTAAAAGCCGCTATTTTGTACAACAACCGGAAGTTTCCCCGAGGCAGAACGCTTCCGTGAAAAATGGAATATTAACGGTTCCGTAAATCGCGCTTGGTAAATTTTCCTGCTTCCTTATGTGCGAAAAATGTGCGTGTCTATTATTATAATAATAAAACGGAGTAACGTGTTGCATTATGGAGAACATTGCATTGTTTCTTTACCTACACAGTGTATTATGTGGTATCGATATCGTTACAGTAAAGTAGTTAAGAAATGAACGCATAATTAATCATTGATCGCTTATAAAAAGAAAATTTGATTTATCTCATTTTCATGATCAAAAGGGAAAATGTTTTTTCTCAGTGTACGAAGATAAATTGCGACGTAAAATTCCAATATGATGGAAACCCTGTCGAATAAAAGATAAGTACTTGCAAGAAGAAAATAATGTCACGGCTGCACAGAGAGAAGCAGCAATGCAAAATACCCAAGCTGCTTTTTAAAGAAGCAGCTGACAACAGCTTTCACAGCACAGAACCACTTCGTTATTGATCTAGGTCAGGCGCGGCCCAGAATCGACCCGTAAAATTACTCGCCCGGTTTTTCCCGCGTTTCTTTCGCCGCAGCGAAAAACTCGCGCGATGCGCGCAAAACAAAAGAAAACAATTGCAATATCCGATTCGTAACAGGCTGAAAACGATCGTTTTTTCGGTCGCGGGATCCATTTCGAATCCGGGGGAGGATTTCTCAAATGACGCACACACGCGCGCACAGGCGCGCGTAATCCATGCTGGAGTGTTTTACTTTGCTCTTATATTTTAATAAGTATATAATGATTACAATCTAAGACTCTGCGTATAAATAGTATATCCGCGCAAGGTCTCATTCGCGATTGCATTCGTACAATTAGCGCCATGCCCTTAATGTAGCCTTTAGTGCCAGCTTGAGAGCTCACGTACATCGATCTGTCGTATCGTAATGTCGGGTGCGGCGTCGCCCTATTATCGACGCTAACATCATTAAACACACATGATCAGCGATGCGGCTTCGTCGGTGCGCGGTGCGGACCTCTCAGCAGCCATCTACATATTACTACTGATTCCGAGCTCCGTGATTGCGGCCTGGATGTGCACATTGAGGGGCTCACCCGCGTCGACGTCGTCATGCTGGTACCCATTCAGGAAGTAACACGTGCCCGACACGCTGGCCGGCAACCCCTTGGGTAGATTGTCCTTGGTCCGCGGTTCCAGTATGAATCCCGATCTTTGTATTAAGCACCTGCGAAAAAGGCGAAAAAGGTGAACGTTAACGATGGTAATGTGAATGGAAAACGCGAGTGTCCTCCTCACGTACAGGTACGTAGTCGGGCTAACGTTGACGCGAAGCGGCTCGCTCGTTGACTCGAATCTGTTCGCCAGCGTGACGTTATGCCCGAAGAGACAGTATCGGGGCATCTTCTTGCCGACGACCCCCGCCAACACCATCCCCGTGTGAATGCCGATGCGCATCTGAGGGGATAGCAAAGAGGAGAATCATGAGCGAGTCGATGGAAGGCTCCGATGATTCATCTAACGTTTGGTGAACATATAAGACTAAAAATGATATGAATGAAAAAAATATAAAGAGCAAGACAAGCCCCGCGTAGCTTGGCTTCGACATTGATGCAAGTGGAGGGTGGCTTGGCGCGTTTTCTTCGCGTTTGTTATCGCAGTTAAGAAATACTTTAAATGGGAAAAGTTTTAATAGCGTTCAAGGCGGGAATAATAAACAACGGAATACCTGCCTGAATAGATATGCAATAATCAAAAATATTCTGCAATTGAAAAACTTTCAGACACGGCACATCGCGAAAGAGGGCAAGAAAGAGAAAGAGGAAGAGGGGCAGAAAGAGAGAGAGAGAGAGAGAGAGAGAGAGAGAGAGAGAGAACCGTGCCTGCTATACCGATCGTCGTTCTCGAGTGCGAAGTAAAAAACGACTTATCGACACAATTAGAAATTGTAAAAGAGATTAAAATTGAAGGAGAAACGCTACCGGAGAGGGGCCTCTTATGATACAATATTGGAAATCCTCATTGTGATCCGTGTTGTACAAAATACAATTACATTTATAAAAATGTTTTTAACATTTAAAAAATAACAATTATACAATATATAAAATGCTTTCGGAGAACCGCAGAATTTTAAACATCGCTGCACATGACATTTTAGAACACGAGTGTGAATATGAAACAAGATACTATTCAGTCGCAATCGTCGACGCTAACGTTCGTTGTACCATATTATTAAACGTTTTTATCCCAGCATTACGTTCCACGAATGGAATGGAATGGAATGGAATTGCAATTGCTGTTTTATGATATGGCAAAGTGCACAAAATGAAATGATACGGCGTTAACTACGCTATTATCGTCAGCATCGAATGACGAAGGAAAATTGTAGCAGAGTCGCGTGTGAGCACGATTTTATCTGTAATCGTGTAGTCATCACGTGTAATACCTTTATTGGCTTGCCTTCGTGAGTCAAGTGATGAGAGCACGTCTGTATCATCTTTAGGCCCATCCAAGCAATTTGTTGCGCGTGTGTATTGGTATTACGATGAAGGCCGCATGCAACGCAATAGGCATCGCCAATCGTTTCTACCTGTTCGTACAAGAATAAAATAAAATGTTTAAAATACAATTGTTGTACGGCGGATTCAAACACAATAAAAGAAGTCCTGACTCGTTATTTATAAAAATTATCTAAATTCTGATTTATTTCTTTCAAATATTTTCTAGTGTTGGTCGATAGTCATTAATTCATAAATATTTAGAGATATTTGTCAAAATGTTAAATGTTATATTAATTCTGCTGTTTAAATTGGTATAGTATTTGGTATGATAATTGGTATTTACTCTGTTTAAATTGGTATTGTACTAGAAAGATTTTCTTTCTCGTTAAACTTTAAATAAATAAAATAAAAATAAAATAAATAAAATCGATGCGCAGCTCCCATTCATGCCGGCACATAATGGCAGCCGTTACAGACAATCATCTGTGATAATATTAGAATTTCTCGATGAATTAAATTAAATTGATACGAATGAAATAGCCGTCTCATTCTATTACGTTACGTCACCCTTATCTTATATATTATTTTCTATTGTTGGAATACAAAATGGCTGATAGCGATAAAAAATGATGAGGAATTGTATGAGTGCTGTCTCAGTTCGCTCAGCGCCCCATAGATGGCAGCATCGCTCCACGAGAGAGAGAGATAAATCTGAACTTATCGGTGAAACAAACGTTTTTAAGATATTTATAAAATTCCACGTAACTCTCTCGTAACTGTTAAAAATATCTTATCTCTTTTATGATCAAATGATAAATTGAGAATGATTTTTCTAGCGCTCAAAAAAGAAAACATTTCAATATAATTTATCAATGAGTCTTCAAAGAATAAATGATAAAATTTCAATTAATAATATATATAAATAGCAGCTATAATGATTAAACCGGATGTGAAAGATAAATGTATAGTAAACGCATCAAAAGATTTTCTACATATTTCCGCACCCCAGAACGCACCTTGTACACATCTAACTGACCGCAGAAGATATCAAATTGCTCGTAAAGATTTTGTAGCATATTGATGACCATCATTGGTGTCGCGGTAGCACAGATGGCTGTGAACCCAACTATGTCGCTGAACAGCATCGTCACGTCCGGATATGTCTTCGCCTCGATAGTCTCTCCTAAATGATTAAAACACTAATTTATACTTGAGTTTTTTCCTTTTGCAATTATACGTAAATATTTGTTAGAGTATACTCAAACAATGCTCGCCGAATAAACTCATATTAGTATTTTATAGCATTTTTCCACTTTCATCTATTCATTTGCGTTACACTGAACGTCGACGCTAAAGACGGACATTTAAGAAAAGAAGCTGAAGATATCACTATATATATATATATGATCGGATATAGATCGTTGTAATTTACCCAGCCACAGGCGCTTCGCAATATCCGGTGGAAATATGAGATGTAGAAGGCTGACATTCTTTTCCCGTTCCGCATCGACCGCCAAGTTGGCTTCTTCTATGGAGCTCTTCAATTTGTCCATACGTCTCCTTAAGCCGTCCTGAAAGGAGATTACTCAGCATTGCGCTCGATGCGGGCATTATGGTAGCATATATATATAATAGAATGTCGATGTTATCTTAATTACGCGACAGACAACGTGAATTATTGCGCGCCGTCATAATGAAATAATGACCAACCATTAATGAGACCGGCTCAAAGTACGAGCTTTTCACTTGACTTATTTACGAGCGAGTAGAATCGTGTATGAATGTTTCCACCTGTGCTCTGGCTTGCTCGCCGACGAGTATGACGTCCCTCGTAGCGTCGTGAAGTGGAATATCAGAAATGAAGAGTCCTCGACCTGTTAAGCCCTCCAGACCGTTCAAGAACGGCGAACTCACGAACAGAATCGAGTCCGACTCTGGACAATGTACCATCTGACCCTTCATCTCCAGGCCCTGCAATAACGCCCTGCAATAATTTACTGGAGAAGCGAATTGATTCGTTATCGACGCACGATACGGGACACGATACGATAATTCGTGCAGTGAGAGAGAGTTTCGTGTGGTCATCGACTGAATACCGCTCCCGCGAGGAGCCTCGAGTCCGCTTTTATTTGCAAATTCCCGGCTCGCCGGGAGGGCTCGCAAGTCGATCGTACCGCGCGTGTTTAACCCTGTTTACGTGCGTTTACCTCCGCGGGATATTTGTCGATGCCGTGGGGCCTCTGGAGGGTCAGGATGAACGGCGTATTCGCTCGTTTCAGGATCTCGTGGAAGGTCAAAGTGACCCCGTGGGGCCGCGTGAAGGCGAAATACGTGGATATCTCGCGGCCGTGGCGGTTCAGGTGGTGGCCGAAGATCCTCATGAAACCGACGCCGAGCTGCACGAGCTCCAGCTGACGATCGACCACGAAGTGCCACGGGAACGCCTTGCAGAAGCTCGCTACCCCCATACGGAGATCCGTTGCCTCGGCGGAGAGTGGACGGAAGGCGGACGACAGCACGTCAGAGTCGTCATTTGCGTCGGCCACATCCGGTCGTTCGCTGTAACGCTCCGGAGTGATGCGGTATCTGTAACGATCGAGTGGGCGAGTGAAGACACGTCGCTCTCCGTAAAAATTCACGGGGGATGTCCAGCAAGAGGAGAACGTCGCTCTTGCCGCAGACATTAATGAGCAATGTGCGGGCGTGGAACAATTCGACGTGACTATACCGGATATCTAGTATCGATACGCGAAGCTTGCTCACATAATATAGCTACGTAGAGACGGGGAAATGGAGGATCGGCATTTCTTGCGTCGATATCATACGCCAATTCCAGCGGAGACAATTACTATCGGATCCGGGCGCTGCTGCGGGTGTCGAGCTTAACCAGCGCTCGCTGTTCCCGCGAAACGTTTAATTAAACTCGGAAATGTAAGCGATGTGCGGTGACGGTGTTTCGCACGTCATTTACATGCTCGCGCGCGCCTCGTGCCCTCGTCCGGCCTCGTGCGCTCAGAATTAACGTGACTCCGGCTGGACTGCCGCATCTATCGTCAAACATTTGTCCGCCGCTGCCGGGAATCAATATTTGTTTAAACGAAAGGTTTGGACTGGCTGCATGCGCGGTGTCTTCGCCTATCTGCGCGAATTATATTCCGCTTGCACACGCGTCAGATTATTTCGGTACACGCGATCCGGCCGCGAGGCGGGACGTTGATTGCCCTATGCAAAAGCGCGCAACATGCAACATGCGATAAATAGCTGGACAGATGGATACAATAATTTCGGTGTTTCTTTGTGGTGGTCGTGTTTCAATACGCGATTCGGCTTTATATGCAGCGCGGACGTATCGCGCGATCGGGAATTTCGCGTTAAATGCGCGATTGTTCGTGTAAATAACAAACGGCATATAAATGAATAAATTATTTGCACGCGCGACGCATAAATTATTTGCGTAAGAAGCGACATTTATGTGCAATCATCGGGAGATTCGCAAAAGCGGATACGGCGCTTATTAAAGTTTATATCGAGGCATCATTTCGATTGATCGACCAGCTGACTGAATTTCACGGTTCGCCTTTGCAGCTGACGTTGATGTGCATATCCGTCAAAAATCCGTCAAAACTGAGCACCTAATTACGAGTGGATTGAAAAATTTCGGTAAATATTCAAGGGATCATTAATCGTGTGTCATAATTGCTGATGTTGGTGTCCCATTAATTTTTACTCCTCTCGCGTTTTTTCTATCACTTTAATTTCATATTCTCCCTTGATAATTTTCCTCTATCGTCCTCTCTTTGCTTTTTGATGTTATACAAGTAGCTACGGACTCGCACGGCGCAGACCGAAATTGTGTCACTTCGAAATGAGGTAACACGATCCTTTGTACTCGTTGCAGTTGCGGAAAGCTCGCTCGCGCGTGATGTTTGATAACAATTTCTCGTATTTTCTCCGTTAAACGCGGAGATAATCGAGCTGGGAAATACTCGTCCTTCACCTCGCTTTGCTCTTACGCTCCGATAGCGATTCTTTATGCCTGCCGGCGTTTGTCAAAATCGGACTGGAAAGAGACGGAAATTAAAATCCGCGGCTGACTGGAAAGCCGCGCTATCCACAAAAGTAAAATCGAAGCTCGGCAATGAAGCCGGTAGTAGGCAATAAGGCAGGCCGAGGCGATCAACAAAGATTTACCTAAAAAACTTCGTGTTGTAAGGATCCGGCAGGATATACACGTCGGCTTGATCATTATAGAACTGCCTGGCGATACCCTTTAGACTGCCGACCAGCAGATAGGCTATGGAGGGGTGGTCGGTGGTGAAGTGTAGCTCCAGTGCTTCCGGCGTGGCGATACACACAAACTCGGCCTCAGCTTCCGAGCCGGACTGATGCTGGACAACGTCGTTCACACCGTCGAGCGTGGTCAGGAAGGCGGTGAGATCGTTCCCAAGGCAACGAAAGGCCCGCTCCAAGAGACCCACGCAAGCCCACGCGATCACCTCCTGGCCGAGGTGATCGAAGAACGCGTTCACGTCGACGTCTGTAAAAGTTCCGCAAACATTAATCCGCCGCGAGGGAATCTCGCGTCTCGTGTCACTCAGCAGGGACCGTTTACTTCCCTCCTTGCGACACGCCGAGGAGCTCCGTAAACAACCGATACGAAGCACATGCAGCTATTTATAAAGCCTCTTTACGGAACAAATAAAAATTTATCGCAAATAATCCTCTCTCGTGCAGCGAGCTATCTCGTGTTTGCGCCGAGTTGGTCGACAGTAACGTCGTGTTCTCTCGAATCTTACCCTTTGCATCCTGACGAGTCTATTCATCCGCAAAAATGTTCATCGCACGCGCGAGTGCTTAACGTGATATTGAACAGTGAATCGTCGCGGATGTAGAAACGCGGACGAATCTCTCGCGGGATTGATAGCGCATGTAGAGAGCTCCAGCTCTATGGAACTCGATGCGGTCGGATTTACTCCCTTGCATAAATCCGGAAATAGACGGCCGGTGAACAAGGGTCGCGGCCTGGAGTTCCCTGGTCGAATCGCTCTACATCGAGATATCGCTATGAAAATACGATAATTATAATAGTGGTTGCGTGGTCGGGCGCTCGATGATACGCCCGGCCGACCATTCTGAATATCGCGCGGCGAGCTCATGTCGGTGTCGCGCGACAAACCCGGGTCGAATCGATGGGTTTTTAGCTGACGAATGCCCTTTAATCGACGGGTTCTCGCCTAGGCGAAGACCGGCCAACCACCGACGATATTCCCGAACCTCAACCGCAAACATTTCGCACGCGAGGTCTCGTCGTTACGTCACTCTCCCATTAAATGCACCGGGAACGGTGCCATTATCCGATGGACGTGCCAGATCACGCGGCGAAGCATCGCAAATGTTTGCCGGCGATTGCGCGGCGATACGTGCCCGGAAATGAAAACGTTACCGGCGATTTATACAGCCGATGCTTATCGCGCGTGGGATTAATTCGAGGAGGTTTTCGGTGGTTTCGCTGTTTTCTGGGTCACGACGATACGCGCAAGGCGAAGCATCCATCTGGGTCGATCGTTGGTCCGTCTGGTGCGTGTCTTCCCACCAACGTGAACGTGTGTGGAAACGTCGTGAATCGCGTCCCTTTACACGTTTCCGCGACGTCGACTCCGTCGTGTTTTGTGTCGTGTGCTATCGTGAGCGTAAGAAGACCCTTCGTAAGTCAATCCAGCAAATGGTCCAGCGTCCTGTATACCTACAGAGACAGGGAGGTCCTGGGGTCCTGGGGTTTCTCTCGAGATTGCATTACGGTGATACGGGCGGGTCTCCCTCTCGCTCCGACAGCCACCGCCTACGAGCACTTCCTGTCGCGTATACGAAATGCGATGTGCTCACTCTGCAGGCGAAAGGGCTTGCTTGCGAAAGGGCTTGCGAAAAGGGGCCACGATCACAGGGTGGGAGTAACGTGCAGCTTGCGCTCGTCGCGATTTGTCTTGTCCCGGGGTATCCTCATGAGTCGGGGAAATACGAGTTTTCCGCTCGCTTGATGAACGACGATACGCATTTGTCAGCGGGCGATAAGCTCTTGTGTGGCGATCGCGAGTGCACGCGAATTTAACGGTTTGCCGATTTTAATGTTGCAATATGAGAATTGCAAAGTAAACAGATTATCAATTCATTATTGCGTTCGCGTTTATTAATTATATGTCGTGTATAATTACGTACCCCCGTCGCTATTCTTGTTTGCGCGCACACACGCAACATATCGAATCGCATATTAATTGCGTTAAAATCGCACGGCATGCGCTTTTACCAAGCATGAACTTCGGCATTCAAGAGCCGTCGTGGTCGCTAACGCGGCCGAGAGAAGGGAGGAAAGGGACTCCATCGGGGTGGTAATTTCTTTACGGTGTACGCCCTTCTGTTCCAGAAAAAAAAAGTAGAGAGCGAAGGACAAAAAGAGCTGGAAGGAGTGAGAGAGCTAGGCACAGGGCGATTTTGTTTGAACTTGAGAGTACTCGCTACGCTACCCTTGCTCTTTTTCCAGGATTACATGCTTGGAGGATCACCTCGACCGCGAACGGCCATGTACGTGCCGCTATCGTCTCGTCAAAGAAGTGTCTTGACGCACCGGCGGAGGTAAGTTGGCGATATATTTAACGGGGAGGCGAGCACGGTGCGTTGCGCGTTTTATAGCGGGTAAACACATGTTTCGCATAATCGCACGCACACGAGGAAGAGGGTGGACGTTTGCGCGCGAGCGAGCGAGCGAGTGGGCAAGCGTGCGGATACCCTCAGCACAATGTTCTTCACGTTCTCTAATGCGGTTACGTAATACCGCGGCCCCGCGGGCTCTTTATTGCGTTAGAGGCACACCATATTTCCAAGTTACGAGCGTTAAATTCCGTTCGCGATGCGTCTCGCGTGCCGGACGGACTATTAGTCGACAAAGACCGCGTTATTCCCGCACGACGGCCGACCCGTTGTCTTCGTTCGTTTGGCCACGACCGAGGCCCTATTCACGGGTTCCCGATCAGGAAGTCAGATCCGAATACATTGCATGCGCATATCGATTGTCCGCGATGATTAATGGGACGCTTCTGAAGCGCGCTCCACTGTAACTACAGTACTCGAACACGCTGCCGAATGCAAATTGGGTTAACATGCGCTTCAAGATGAAGGATCGCGCAAAAGCATCTGACAGTCCGCCTTGCTGTCAAACAACCGTTCCCGATCCTCCTCGATCCCCTTTGGATCATTGAGACACACGATGTCCGTTACGGGGTTTACGAGTTGCCAGCGCGATCGACGACTTGAAGCTCCCGTGGCTTCGAGTTTGTAAATTATTCAGAGAAAGTTGTTCGAATGTTATTCCAAATTTTACGTGTTACGCAAACTGTACGTTTTTCTATTTCATTGCGAATAAAAAATGCATATTTAGAGTACAGACACTCGTTCTGAAAATTCAGCGATGCATGATATTGAACGAAAAAAAATTCTGCTCACGTGTTATCACGTGCTCTAACGTAAAAAATATCAGTTATCTCATCAATTTTTCGTATTTGCATATTTGTACATTTTTTTTCTAATTCAACGCACATTTTTCCCTTTAATACAATTACGGAAGAATAAAGAACTTTTGTGTAATTTAACTTTTATGTGCAATCTGCAGACGTTTCCAAGTCTGTTACACCGCTGTTCATGATTGCCAGTTACAGGCGAGTGTTTCAAGAGAGTGACAGCCAACATAACTTTCTAATAACTTTTTGAAGAGACTTTAACAACCTTACTTCTTTCGAAGGAGTACGACTCGTTTGTTTCAACTGGCGTTCTAAAATAAATGTGCTATTCCGCATGTGTTCGTCGTTGTTAGCAAGTAAGCTGAATTTGTCGCAAGTTGTGATTTGCAAAGTTCTCAAAGATATCTTCTTGCTCTTCTGATGCATTCACCGATGTATAATATTATATAAAGTAATAATTATATAAAGTATATAAATCATATACTTTAATAATAAATTATATAAAGTAATATAACTTTATATAATATTATATAATATTAGTTAATTACCGTTAATAAACATAAACGCGCTTGTCATTGAAAGCACGAGAGAGTATTATATATAATGGAGCGATTCGCCGACGCCGACGCCGATGTGATAAAATCTGTAATTATAAAATATGTATGTTACGCGAAAAAAACATTTTCAAGGAGAGAGAAAATCGTAAATCGTATCTACAACACGCGAAAACGCGTCACAAAAATGTTAATGCACCACTAAGCGAGGCGAAGGATATATAGATGGTACGAGCTGGTTCGCGCGCACGCGAGCGCACAATGGAATTTGAAAGCTGCGAAATTGTATTGCGATACACGATATACAATAGCCGTGGTATAACGCGGTTATTGTTCCAAGTTGGAGCTTTCATGACGCGGGAAACGCGGCACGGCACTCTTCTACGAAAGAGAATACAATTTTTCGTTTCTGCTTTCCGCAGCTTTCCTAGGTGCTACCGATGAAATATTCAGTTGCGCCCCGCGCGCATCCTTCGTTCCACTTTCCGCGCGGAAGACTTAGCAGTCTCATCCGCGTTCGCCAAGCCTACCTATTTACCCCTCAGGGTCGACCATTTATAATACAAGATTATCCTTACACGTTGCTGCGACGCGCTCTATACAAATGACATGACAAATTCGCAGAGCTGGCTCACAAGAGTTTCTCGAATTCGTACGGGAAAGGCAGCCGACTCTATCATCGCGCGCACGGACTTGAATCAATAAGACGCTCTGTGCTTGCGTGCATAAGATACGAGTTGGCGTATAGCGGCGAGACACCATATAGCAAACACGATTTTCCGAGACCAGGCTCATCTAGTTCATTAATCTCTCGGAGTACGTATTACCCTACCCCCGGCGAGAGGTGGCTCCGTCAACGCCAGGAAACCTTCACACATGGTCTATACATGGCTCTATTTGTGCAGTCTATCCGCCCTGCAACAGCGTCCTCGTTAAAATCATATCAAATCGTGTGACCCGAGTATCGATAAAGGTGCGCCGTTGCCTAATAGTCCCGGTTCCTGTGACAGCAGACACCGTCTCGAAGATTCGATGTACTAGTTTCCCAGGTCCTATCAGACCACCGTGTGCGGAGGATGAAAGGAGAAAGAAGCGCCGCAGAAATTGTATTTCACCTGTAGCGTGTAATGTAGTCAAAAATTTTAAAAAGTATTTCGAAATTATGCGAGCGCTTTATTTTTTTCTTCATTTCTCTCTTGCGGTACCTTTATATGGCATCACGACGTTAATTTTTCTGGTGCACATCAGCGTTACTTTTTCCGCCGGAGATAATCTCCGTCGCTGCTGCTGCGGCTGCTGCTGCTGCTACTGTGCTGCAGTCCAAATTGGAGCCGAAAACGCGCGTGGCTGGTGTCGGGTGAATTAAAACGCAGGATGAAATTAGAAACATTATCGTACGACGGCAGATTGCAGCCGCGATGCAGTTGCTAGGGAAAGTGGAGCGCGTAACCAAGGATCCGGGACGCGGGAGAGCACGTTTAGTAAAGCTGAAATAATTTCAATGCGAAAAAGAGACAGCTGTCTGAGCCCGAGCTTTATTTCTAACGATAACAACGTTCATAGCCTGCACACATTTTACACGCTTTAATGTCTGTTGTGAACACGAGCGTAAAACGAGCACGTCGGATATTTCGAAGATGCTCGTGTAGAATCTGATCGTTCGTAGTATAGTAACGCTTCTTTCACGAGCCACGCCAAGTTCGTTCTTCTCCATTCTCCAGAGAAATCCATTAATTCTTCCAACAGGGGTAACAGAGAGGAGGAGGAGGAGGAGGATCGAAAAAAAACCTCACTGTACCAATTGGTTAATTGATAGATTACATTGTTATTACCTTGGTTGCGGGATATTTCATTAGAGGCGTGGTAAATACGCGATTGGTTCTCGTGCTTGTATTTCCGCGCGCTCATTCAATCAAAAACTCGGTCAAGCCCGCATTAACGGATTCTCGCGTTATCAGCCGTGCGGCCAAATCAAAGCAAACAATGGTGCTCAAGGTACAATTGCGAAAAACGCAAAAGTTGCATAACGATAACGTTTTGCCACGAAATATAACGTACGGTATCTCAAGGTATTTTGTCGCATCTTGGAATTGCGCAGTAAGCCTCTGCAATAAGATCATGCAATTTCGTCTGTTCAAACGCGTTCCGACGTTTCATGGACGTCTTAACGTTCGGGACGATCAACGTTAAACGTAGCAGGTAATAAAAGGTAGGTATTATTTAAAATCGATATGTGCATCAATCGTCCTTGTGACAGTGATGAACGGTCACGGATGCGCTCGTGGAATTAACGTGCATACTTGAGACAAGCGTTTTGACCATGACCGTACACCGAAGCTACTTTGCGACGCAGCGGATCCTTTTCCTTTTTTTTTCCTTTTTATTTTAAATGTGTTCGCTGTATCGGTACGGAAAGAGGGCTCGCGTGCTTGCAAGTACCAGGAGCTCGCACCGTTCTCATGTGCACTATGTAGTTAAAATAAAAAAGGAGAAACTTGTGAAAAACTTGTTCCGCCACAAAGTGAATGCGGTCGAGCTGCACCGTAAAGACACCAAGTCAAGGCAACGAGTGTACTTCCAAAAACTCTCTGTTCAACTATATCGTACCTAGCAGCTTTTCGTTTTTATAAGAGTAGCATATTTCTATCATCATTCGATTGTAAATGTCACATCACTTACCGCAATCGTAATTCAGGGTCTCGTAAATGTCCTCCAGTAAATTATAGTTCTCCTCTTCCTCAGCGTTACTTAGAAGTTTTTCTCTGAAATGTAAAACAATATATTATAATATCACTGCTGAGTCCTGTGTGCATTGAATAATCATGTGATTGGTAAGAATATCATTTTGCTCTTGTCGATAATCGAATCAAATATGTTTTTACGAATATAGAATTGTTTTACTGTTGAATGTAAAAATTGATGTGGAAATTTAATCGCGTTCATTTAAGCACGTTAATCAGAGGAATTTTTGTGCGCGCATTGTATTGGAGACCGCGCGCGTTTAATTAAATTCATATTAAATCAGTTTATACACAATGTAATCTTCCTTACATCGATATGTAAATTATGAATGATCAATTTGCATTCTTTTTGAACTCTCAGTATTGTTTAATGGCATTGTCATTTTATTTTGTTTCAAGTAGATAACTTTAATTACATAACAAGTTTACTCGTTCGACATGTAATATAATTTAACGGATTTTTAAGAGAGGATATTATCTCGTGGAAAGTGTTGTGCGATATTTATACTTTTGCATAGTTGGTAACATGACGGAAGCAGAGAGCACTTCGTTTATTCGCATAGCCAAAAAACATTGTGAATTTCATTAATTAATTACTAAATAATGTTTATTAGTATAGCCAAAAAACATTGTGAATTAAATTAATTAATTAATTACTAAATAATGTGGCTTTAGCTACCTTTGCAGCGGAAAAGTTAAAATAAAATAAATGATTATATTATGACCAATACCAATAATTAATATATTTCACTTTCTCCAACAAATAACACGTAATTTCCATATTAATGAAGAATATTTTTAATGAATATACTCACAAAGATGACATTGCCGATGTTGGAAGAGGTATCTCATGTTTATTTAATAGAGCTTCTAGCGCCACAGCCACCACCTCGTTCTACAATAATAATAGAGAATAAAGGAATAACTGCTAAATAAATTTATTTCATTATTATCTATTTCAGATTAATCATAAAATTAATTAACGTATAACTTAATTAGTTTACTCTTAGGAAGAAGTAATAAAATAATTAAAATATTAATAGTTACATTTATATTGTACAGACGTTAAAACATATCATAAATTTTCATCAGGAGTAGCATGCAAAATCTTTTATGAAAATTGTGTGTAAAAACGTGATAATGACCATTTACATAAAATAAAATTCTATTATTGTTTATAAAATTAAGCATTATGAATTAAGTTAAACATGCAAAATGTACCATTTGTGAATGCACCGTATGCATATAAATAGCATGTTGTAAACTCGCAGGTGCATAATTCAGTGTCTGCACGTGGTAATTCCGAACTTTTATCGGGGGATGTATGCGGTTTTCGTAAATGCGCGTGAAAAATTCGCACATAGAGTTACCCTATCATCACGGCAGAAAGATGATGTTGCAACATCACAAGTTATGCTAAAAATATATAAAAGTCCAAGCTTAACGACATCCTGTGAGTGCATCCGGTACGATTATTGCGTTAGTGAGTCGCTAATAATTCGATATTGCATAATACCTAGGTCTCCGCCATTAAATTACGGCCGGAATTTTACATTGAGAATTATTGCTCCATTTGGTACGCTTGTACGAGCAATTCTTCTCAAGAGAATGGCGCTTGCGAGCACTCATATGAGACATTAACCGCGTGATTGCCGGTGCTTAAACGACATTGGAAACGATGTTATTTTCTGGCTCAACTCTTACATGAATTCATAGAGATGCACGATTAACACCGTCGGATTACGAATAATCATGAATGGTTGCTTGCGCGTGTTTCGAGCACTGCGCGCGTGATGAAGAATTCATAAAGCTATAACTTTTATAGTTATAAATCTCCTCGAATATTCAATGGAATTATATTGAGTATTGAATATTGAACGTTGAAATTTTCAATACCGCTTTAAGTAACGCTTTGTTAATACTGTGAGATATAACAAATCGCGCAGGGTGAAACATAAATTGCAAAACGCATTGTTTTCAGCAATCTTGCAAGCTTCTCTCGCGTAAATAGGATTAAACGTGCTGAATTTTTACGTCGCGCGAAAAGCGCACTTAAAGAAAAAGATGCAGACGATGTTTCGTTGGAGCTGTCAAGAAGGTTTTGCATATTCCGAAAGCTGGAGGAAATTTATCAACCTGTAAATGGCACACAGAGTTTTTCGCGCGGGACTCGATATTTTCGCATGGGCAAGGAAGTTTCCTTTGATTTGGGTATTCCGTTTCGGCGGATTCACTCGGCAGATAACAATTTGTCAAAATGATATCCAACAAATGACATTATCCACTACAACTGACAGGTGATATCCATTCGTATCGGCAGACCGCGAGAGATAGTAGCCGAAGTAATCAATAGTCTGCACAACACGAAAATGATGTAAAAAGGTGTTTTGCGACAACTGCCAGCGTTATTTATTTATTGCATCAGTTTTCACGATGATATTTTTAAAAAAAGATACAGCAACGTTCCGGCAAAATAAAATATCGAAGCGAATAATGTACGTGCACGGTAATACGGGAATTTTGGACCGATGGATCACGAATGCAAATTGCTCGAACCGATGTCGTAATCAGCTTCAAAGTTTTAATATAATCTATTGGGAGTACGCGATTAGTTAAGCTTTAAACGCTGGTTAGTTCTCTCTCTCTCTCTCTCTCTCTCTCTCTCTCTCTCTCTCTCTCTCTTTCTCTCTCTCTCTCTCTCTCTCTTTCTTTCTCTCGGCGGGATTGTATGAATTATGTACCGGCGTTTATTAATAATCGGGTATGGGCCACGTCGCGGGAACTGTGCCGGGCTTGATCTGCAGAAAACCGGGCTAACGAGTTAATCTCGCTCGCGTATTGAGACTCGTGATAATACGAATTAAATATGCGCGCTCATGGAGAACAATTCCACGGTAGATCTGGATAATTGCGTTTCCAGATGCCACGTGTTAGCGTGTGGCGTATTGTGCGACGTCGATTGTTTGCAGCCACATTGAGTCCACCGCATCTTAATTTTTACCTTGTCCGACGATAGTACAGTGTGCAAACTGCGACTGATGGAATAAAATTATGTATATAAAAATGAAGAAAATGGAGAAAAGCAGTTTAATTAGTGGTTCGCGCATGAGTAGCTAAATTACTTTCTAACTTTCCAGGAAGGAAAGAGACGGTTGCACACTCTCGACAGAGAAGAAATTTTATGGAATATCACGTTGAAATAAATATCAAACGGACAAGTGAAAAAATGTAATTGGCAATTTAATTCGATTGTAGATCGATTGACCTATTTATTTACACCAGGGCCATGCCGAAGAGAAAGAGAGAGAGAGAGAGAGAGATCAAAAACGGGAGAGACAGAGTTTTCAAAAATATTTCTTCAGTCGATTGCACTCATGAAAGCCGCAAAGCATGAATAAATTTTTTTTCATTTCATGAATATATTTCTTTTTTGGTATAAGTGAAAAAGTAGAGAAAGAGCGAGACAGAAACCGGGAGAATCTGGCAATGCAAAATGCTGTTCAACGAACGCTTCGGTAGTCACATTCCGATTGGAGCCAAAATCGATGGAGGTCACTCTAGAATGGCGGAGGGAAGGTCATTTAAACTACTTGTGAAAGGACGCCGAGACATTCATGCGAAATGACATGTTTGTCAGTTTATACATGCTCGTGGGAAGTATTACGTTGGCCGATTGTTAAAAAAAGACCGCATCGTCGACAAGCTTTCGGAGCACTTGGGCGAGACCCAGTTCCAGTAATCGACGGATATATATTTTTATCGTCGTTATAATTGAAGTTGATAATTTCGAGTTCCACTGGCGAAGCTTTATCGTTGTAAGGCAGTGACTCAACTTTTACCGTAACACGATTATTATGTAAGAGAAAATAAAATGCGGGACACGCGTCACATGTTTCAGTGATGATGCCCTCAAACAATTATCGCGTAATTGTACCGAGCTTAAGTGAGACTTACGGTATTCCGTTGCGGGAGACCGTCAGCTAATATTTTCATTGCATCGAAAGTTGGCCGTCTCCATTATGCTCCGTGGCGGCTTCGAGGAATCGGAGTAAGTGCACCGCGGGCTATTACGAGAGGCACTTAAGTGACTTAATACACGGGGAGGTGGTATTTTTCTTTATTCTCAAATTTTGAATATTTCACAGTGGCGACGCAGATCTGAGAAGTGACGATTATCCCGATAACGCTGATGCAACCAATACTTTCATTTTGCCAAGCACTTTCGTGGACGATAAAATTATTCATACAACCTTGTCGGAAGGAGAAGAGAATAAACGATGAGAAGCAAATTACTGTTGTAGAAATGTTGTAGACACGTAGAAACACGTGTATCCGCGATGGAACCGTACAAAGTTCACGCTCGAATTAATGTGTAATTTATTTCTCACAAAACGTGACGTTTCCGCCGCGCGAAGACGCGTCGCGAATCACAATACTCGTCGTTTCGTGATGGAATAAAATTGCGCGTTTTTTGATGAAAACGAGAGAAAACGAAAATTATGACATCGCGCCTCGCGTGCATAATCCTTCGAACAATGCAATTTGCAGCTAAAATTTCCAGCTAAATAAAATCTGCCTTGAAAATCACGCATTAAAAAATCTTACAATCCTCGCGCGAGTACATTTATAGGCCAATTGCGCAAAATCCATCGACGTCGAGAGCGGCGAGAGTTTCGGCCATCAACCTGACACAGCTGCATGCTTTCGTGTTCACGATTCGGCGTGATTTTCCGCAAGTAGGAGAGGAAAACTTGATTTCCGTCAATTTAACTAAGTAACGAAGTTTCTATCGCGTCCATCCAATTCGTCCGCCGGAATGGAGGTCCTCTACGAGGTCTCCTCCCGTGTCGATCCATCCTCGCCCATCTCCTATAAAGCTTGTCTCTGCCGATGTGTCATTCACGGTAACGATGATTAGCCGGAAGCGTCGAGCGTCGCGTCTCTCGAATTCCCCGTGACAAAATGCAACTCGTTTTGCGAGTCACCGTGTATTCGTGTGTACGTAGTTACGTGTACGTACACAGTGGTTTGTACGCCGGCCAAGGCACAACTATACACCAACCGGTTGGAACAATCGAGCGTATTGTCTCGCAATTGCAGCCCACGAAATGCTAAGCCCTGTAATGGGTATATGAACCCTCCGTTGAATGGCGTAGTTTAATTACTTTTGGCGACGCAATGGTCGTTCGTGCCACGCTCCGAACCGCTCGAGTAACCCAGTTGTATCCTTCCATTAGTTAACTCCCATGTTTATGCATCACAGAGACGACAATTACGATCTTCGTTACACCATGATGACATTTGCAGCGACGACGATCCCGAACGTGGAGGAATCGTCATCGTCGGCCTTGTCTCATTAAACTAGTCTCGTTCTTTTCTCCTCAGTGTTCTCGAAATGAGCATGTTGCGCGAGATTTTGTTACGTACATCATTAAACGACCCTTTCACGCGGCGCACGCAATCGCTCAGAGAAATCCGGTATCTCATAAAGCACTCAAGTCCGCACTACAGAGTGCAAAGGAACGCCATGCTCGAGAAAATAGAGAGCCAAGGGAAAGGATTAATCTTGTGACGTAGAACGTTCCTTTAATGAAGAACCCGGCAACCCCAAGAATGAATGCCGCGTGGTTAACCAAGATACACTGTGAACGTGCTCGCCCCTTTGCGAAAATTACCGCGTAGTTTTATGAAGCCTGCATCGCTATTTTTAGCGGTGGTTTTCGGCAAAGAAATAAATTCTTCGTTGACAGCGTTCGACAATTCAGCAAGCAAGATACTTCAAGGAAGATACCGCGATACGAAGATACGAAGATGGCAAACGAAATTATATGGTTTGCGGCGAATCCAAAAGAAATCCGAAAGAAAAACCATCCGCTGAAAAGTTATCCGTAGAATAATAGACGGGGTCGCGATCCCTCGTGTACGTGCGCCGCGCGTGCACATGTCCGGATTCGCAAAAGAGATGAAACTTGATGTGCATTATTCCACTGGCTTACGATCTGAACCATGATTCCCAGTCAACTTCGGTAGGGCGTTACAAGATTACGGTATTTCCGTTGCCGCGTCTTTCCCCATGTCAAACGGAATATCACATGCAACTTTCCGGAGCCGTGAAGCCGTAACATCCAACTGGTCCCGGGTAACATAGAGTTAAGGCACGAACAGTATTTGCACAGCCGAGTTTTCGAGTTTAATGAGACCCACCCTAAGTTAAATGATTGTAATAAGTGAACATGGGGGACACGTCGGACGTTACGGAGGAAGCGAATTATGACATAACAGAAAATCTATATAGGTATAATTTGCGCAGGCGAACAAATTTTTTTCTCTTCTGGGACATCCCGATTGTTCCATGTTGTCGAGCGTATCGGCATACGTATAAACGACTATATCCGCATATGCAGCGCATTGAATTTTCTATAAGCCATTTCCGTGGCATAAAGCCGTAACAAACAGAACTGCCGCGAATTCAGTATAAAAATGCAATTGATATACGAATATACACGGCTAGTCCGCTGGGATTTTCATACGAGGTGCATATTGCAACGTCACTTGGGAAAAAGTTGGACGCTTCCCCCTAGCGTGACGTAGTATTTATGTTCCGATCGAGACAAACACGAGCCCGGCACATAAATTGCCTCAAATTTACTCAGACTACAACAATATTTGCATTCATGCTCGCTTACGGCGGCGAACGTATTTATTTCATGCAGACTTCGGGGCCAGCGCGCGGCTAGCAAAGAGACCGGAAATTCGGTTAAACCCCAATTTGAGGGTGATATTTATGGCAGCGAGGAGATGCGGCTTTTATTAAATTTACCGCCGAGTATCTTTCAGCGACATAATTTCCCGCTCACCCCGCAAACGGAACTTTCATTCAAGCTCGCGTTTCCCGCGTTACATCCACTTGAGACCATTCGACGTGGAAGAATATCCGCCGAGCATTTATCGATCCGGCATATTTCTCGCCGTAATGGCCACGAGAGCATCGCCGGCATCGTCTGCGGAGGAATTGCGCGTCCCGCGATCATTCGTCCACGCTGAAGCAGCGTCGCGCAATGAGCCTCATCCATCACAAATGCGGTCCCGTCGTAAAAATATGTGCAGGGTTAATAGAGGTAGCGGGGACGCGGAGGAACATGCGTGTTATGCAAATTCATCGAATCGATCGTGGATATTTCCATAACAGCGCGGTAGCATGGCAGACGGTAACGTGGTATCCGACGGAAGTGCATTTACGGCCCTTACGATTACCACCCCGGCGTCGTTGGGGGGAGGTGGCAGCGCCGTTAGAAACGACGGATATATCGATCGTTTCTAAAGAGACGTATTTTGCATTGCAACGAGCGTGCGATTAACTTCCGACCGCCAGCTACGGCCGAGGAAGGCAACATTGTCGCGTCGTGAGTTATTACAGCTTTTCTTTCCGAGAACTGCGGAAGTGTGCACGCTAATAGCCGGCGATATCCCAGTATTAGTCGGCGATTCCAGGTAAACGTAACGCAATTTCGCGTTCTCCGATTAGCAGTAATTACGCCTGTGCCATTCTCGCGATAATCGGCACGATATGCATTTTTTTTCTCCCCCACGTTATCCCGAGAGTAATCTCTTGAAATCGAGGCTTGGGGTCGCTGATCCGAAATCTCCATTTAAGTAATACCTGATAATCCCGGCTGATACCTCAAGCTTGTAGGTGTGATTAAAATTTTCCGGCGCTTCGCGCCTCCCCGCCGTGCCTTTTCCGCGTGGACGTTTAATTTTAGCCCCGTGCATGCGACAGGTAGCGGCAGGCGCTCCAAGTTCCCAAGTGGCGCGATATAGCGCGGCGGCTATCGGCGTGGCAACTGCATTCTCCCCGATCCCGCGAATTTATACGTGATATTCGACATCGGTCGCCGGATACGCGGTGTTCCGGCTTTTCGCAGGAAGCTTAAAACATTAATATTACGCATCGATCACGCGCCATTGATATGATTCGACACAGATATATTGCGTTAAAAATATCCGCACGCGCATCCGGTATCGGATGAAATTTAATAAAACACGGGACGTGGAGCTCCCGTAGAATATAGATATATGTATATATATACATATGTACATACATCTATTTGGTTCGTCATCTCCCACCGGATACTAGCCCGGCGTTTATTAAATCGTAATTAACATCCGCGTCGCGCTGATATTACGTAATTATTTTCCTAAACCTCCCACGGGAGGTGAAACGCGCCAATAGGTTCTCGCCCCAATATCAGGTCCGACCTCTCGATTAACAGCGGCCGCATGATACATCATTGTGGTGCTCCGCGTCGACGATCGAGGAGATGCACGCTATGTCGGGTCAGACACGACATGCCAGAGTGTACGTGCCGCGGAAGTTCCTCGCGTACTGCGAACGGGCGTTTCTCACGACATAGTATTTAAAAAGCTGCCGCTGTTAGAAATGGCTCGTTTAATACCCGCACCCCCGGGATTAGTGAAATAATCCGCTTAATGCTCGTTTACGACGCGCACTCTTAGACGCACAAAAGAATTTCTCGGCGATGCCGCCGTAAAAAAATTCAATACTTCAGCAAGTGAGAAATAGCCGGCGGTTGCAGGGCGCTTTTAAACGCGCTGGCCTCATCTTTTCTCTCCCGTCGACTTCGCGCCGCGCTACCGCCTCTCGCCTTGCACTCGGGCAGCAAAAAAGCCAGAGATGCAACTGCGGAGAACGATACTTCGATACCCACGCTCGTTACGATTAATTGCATCGGGAATTTGCGATCCGCCTTTACCGTCGCGCTGCCATTGTGCACGTGGAATCCAATTCTAATCCCGCGGCACTCTCAGTTCCACCCTCATTCGATATACCTACTTTCCCCTCTTTTTCCTTTTTTTTATTCCTTGAACGCATTGTATTAATTTCCCGCGTATCGGAATGGACTTTTCCGTATGGATTTTCTCTCTCGATGCTCGCTCCCTGCTGGACCAGAGCGATAAGCCGTAGGGCGGCACCTGAATTCTCCCGTGGAATCGTGCGCGCGAGTGACATTCATTACACCAGGAATATCTTGGGTCGTCCTTGGAGGAACGTCTCTTTTCATTTGGAGAGATTAAAGCGGAAGTCAATAGAAAGACCAACGTCGTGGACTGCCGGACGGCATTCTGCCGAGCTAATAACTCCTGCGAAACTCTTGCGCTCGTTTTAGAGTGCGCTCACCGCGGTGCATTAACGATTCGTAACGTTCCGCCCTTCGTGTCATTTATTCATCCGTTTCGGAGGGAAAACCGTTCGTACGGCGCTCACCGTGCGCTGTTTGCGACCAGCGGAGGAACACTCGGCCGTTTTACATGTTGCAAGGCAATCTTGTATTCCCCACCCACCACGCCACCACTAATTGCTCTTGACCCTTTTAGCGTGAGGCTGCGCCGAATCCCCGGTTCCATGCTATCTCAAGCTACGTGTGGCCAGCTCGTGGGTTTTCGCGGTAAAGAGAATCCAGGGTGTGGCAAACGTTCCATGGGTCTAACTATTATTTACCACGCGAGGCTGGAGAAAATGCGAACGCGGAGGATTTTTGCGACGCGACAGTGCCACATTTTTGTGCTCGCGCACGGAAGAGCGATTCGCGTTACAGAATCTCGCAGCTTCATGTCAAAACCGCATCCTGCAGGTTTATTGATTTCCGTGACACACTAGGACATTGCACAGTTGCAGAGCGCTTGTCGAGATTGCACTCGAAACCAGTAACTGTGTTACCGCAAATTGGCGATCGAATTCTCGAATCGCGGTTATATAATTTTCAAGTAACTGCATTCGCGCCTAATGAGACGTGATTTGTAGTAACGCGCTTTTACACGATCAGAAGAGTTTAATGAAATGACCGAACCCACGCACGTGTGGAGACGTGACGTCGTTTCGCCTTGTTGGAGTTGAGGATTTCGATCGACCACTGCGCCGTAGGATTTCCAATGGTTTGAAACTCGTCCTACTCCCGTTCTCGTATCTGTCGATTAGAATCCAATATTAGAAAGTCGCGTCTCTCGCCACGCGGATTAAACGACACTCGCCGCTTCACGAATCATTGTCTCGCCCTGAACTGTCGTTGAAAGTTCAATCGATAACGAAACCCCGAACCTGATTTGATCTCGTCGAAAGTTCATTTCGGTGACGTTTGATTCCGGAGAACGGCTCTGCCATCCGATCGCCACCTGACACCTGGCGTTTCCAGAGATCTCATTATCGCTGGAGAACGAGAGGATCCGAAAGTTTTCCACGATTGTATCCTTCAGATAAATATCAATTGTAATAAAAAATATAAGTCTCAGCGTTTTCTGTTCGTATTCGCGGTGACTCTTTACTTCGACTTTCTCGACCTGTTTAAAATCAATTGTAAATGCGATTTTAATTATTCTGCGTTTGTTCAGACCGCCAGCCAGGAGTCTTGGGAAGAGCGGTGCGCGTCCCTATCGCGGAGGAATCATTTCCATCGCGCGGGACTGTGACATAATGCGACGAGTATCGTGGGACGCGTTCGATTTCACTCGTTAATACAAAGTTTGGCGTCACGGTCGCCTTCGCGTGCCCATTCTCGCGAGAAACTACTCATTTCCACCGCTCGACTCGTCCTACACGCGGAATTGAACATTGATGCCGAGTTGTGTGCGTGGCTCAACACCTCCCTGGATTTGCACTCGGCGTTATCGCCTTAAGTGCCGGCATTCCCATCTCCCTTAATCTGCCATCAAACGCCGTTAACCCCTTGAAATACCAATGACATTTGCCAAGTACAGATACATCCCAGGGGAATCAATCTAACGTGATTGGATGGCGAGGAGGGGCTGCCGAATTACTGCAATTCAATGATCAAAAATTACCGATGCTATCTCACCGATAACAAGAGAGATAGCAAGGATGTGCACGATTGTCCCCAACAGAACAGATATTTTCCAAGACGGATATATCCGCAAGAAAATATTATCTTTTCATGAAGAAACTATGTTTGTTAGCTTAGTATCAATCTATTGATATCACGCTAACAAAGTATCATTAATTTTGTAATTACATGTCAACAAGAAGTGTTATTCCTGATTGTCAGAGATGGCTTGAACAATTCAAAACGCTTGTCGAAAATACGACGTCCTCGCTGGTTGCTCTTACGACGTAATTCGCTACACAAGTTGTGCAAAAGCTGCAAGAAAGGCATCATGAAAGCAATACGCATTACCGGAAGCAGCGAGACTTCCGTGCCAGCCAAGTTTAATGCAGACAGCTTTGTGGCAGAAAAGCTCCCGGTACCTGGCTTCGAAAACATTGGGACCGCTCGCGTGAGTCGCTAACGCGGTTTGCTTCCGCGCGGAGGAGGAACTTAGAAACTCCCGCTTTCTCTAACGGGGACGGCAGGAAACTTTTCGCTGAGATTTATTACATATTTCTGACCCAGTTCTCAATGAAAAACTGCCACGATTCCCATGGGCGATCTCCGTATACGATCGTGCGCGCGCATCTATGGGAAGTTTGATAGCGATTTCTGTATAATAAAAAGAAGAGAATGTGAGGAGTCTCCGTGTTGCCATAAATAGCGATCGGCACGGACGCGCGTGGTTTCATATGCTTGTAGCGGAGGATTGGATAGCAATAAGAGATTATTTCATCGGATCATCGGACGGGTATACATCGGATTGGTATACAGAAACCACTCGAATGTTGTTGACTCGCGATGCATCTCGCGTTCTCTTGGTTAAGTTAAATCGAGTTAAATCGAGATGAGTGTCGCCTGAATTTATCCGTCCGATATTTAGGTCGAGGCGATAAATATAAATTCAGCCGTCCGGCACGCCGTAAGTGTCGCGCGTCAAAACGACCCCGATTCGCCGTCTCGTTTATCGCGATCGTCCCTGCCTTTTGAGAACGGGACTTGGTCGTATTCGCGATAATACCGGCTTTCAAAGACACGGTGGAGGAAGCGGAGACTCGCGCGTGCTGTGAAGAGGACGTGTACGCGTCCTTTCCGCGCAAAGTGGAATGAGAATCTCAAGTGAACTGTAAACCAATTGCGTGTCAGCGCCTGTGCTAATCCGACTTTGAACTCATCGGCAGAAAAGCCGAGCGTACAAAACCGAGCTGGTACTTGGGAGCGTCACAGAGCTGTTTCTTTGGCGCTTTTGCGTCTTTAATTTTGTCTAAGGACTTGGAGACGCGCATGCAATGCTTATCTACCTCTACCTTATCTACCTCTCGCTACTTTTAAGGAAGAAACGATTAATCTATCAGCATCTATCAGATCTATCAACAACGCGGGGGGATGGCGGTAAAGGTACAGCGTGACTTGGCCACGTGAGGAGGAACGTGTATACGAAACCAGCAGCTGAAAGACGCTGAGAGATCAGAATAGTTATTTGTTCAATACCAAAGGGTTAGTCAGGAGGGTGACCGCGGCTCTTAGGTGTTTCAGGTTGAGCGTCTGTGTGTCCTCGAGGTCGTCGCCGTCCTCTCCCAGCAGCGACGACGTGATCTGAACCGACGATTGTCGTAACGGCTTGTCGCCCTCGTCCTGTCGGATCCGGGAGAACTTGCGAACCTGATCTCCATCCTTGCTGCTGTCGTTCCTGGTGACCTGAACCTTGAAGCGTCCACCGGAGAATGGGCATGCCATCTTGCAGACGTAGCCGCTCTATCTCGCGGTCCGATGCAGCGGTTGTTCGGGGGTGTACTAAGCAAGAGGAGACGGAAAGCACGCGGTCTTAATTAACGAGAGGCATGCCGCGCGCGCGTCCCGTCGCGCTCGTCGGCGATCAGCTGGGTGCAACTCCCCGCTAACTGCTTGCCCTCTCTTCGCGCTTTCCTCTGAGTCTCTGTGGTGACTGTTCTGTGCGACAGAGTTCGCAACCCTCTCACATCGCTGTCCTAAGCGGCGCCTGGACACGTGCGACCAATCCGTGAACTCGCCGCTGTTGTCTGTATCGTCTTGGTTACCTGAGACGTCGTTGTCTTCTCGTCGAACGTGGTCGTGACGTTGTCGCCGGTACCGTTGGTGCTGTTGATCGCCGATGGGACCGTCATTCTCGATCACCACCCTTTATTGTACACCGCGCGGCGCGGAGGGAAGCCTTTCGTTATACTACAACGCGCTGCGCGCGCTATATTACCCGGTCGTCGTCCAAGACCGCCGTCGGGTCCGACGCGATGCATGCGGTTGCATATCAACGCGGTGAGACCGCCGTCACTCGTTTGCCACCCCCTGAAAATGTCTCGAGCTCTTTTCGTCACTTCGATCTTTCTCTAATTTCTCTCTCTTTCCCTCTCTCTCTCTCGCTCTTCCTCACTGATCGTGTCTTTCTACAATCTCGCTTTACCCCGGAATGTGGGACGCACGATCCAATCGCGCATTATCGACAATCGTAATTCGCGCGCGGATTTCACCCCGCGCCAGGGACGCGTCGGCAAGCCGACGCGACTGTGGACGGACACGGTGAACGAGGGTGACGGCACCGCTACGTACGTTGCCGTGCCGGAGCGCGTAGCGCCATACTGCTCGCGGATTGACCGAGGCGCAACGAGCAACGCTCCGAGCGGAGGGTGAGTCGGGGAAGTCGGCCGAGCGAGGGTGAGCCGACGGCGAGTAAGGGGCGCGCGGAGAACGGAGGCGCCACGATGGAGGGTAGTAGAGACGCCTGCGCGTGTTTTCCGACCTCCCTCTCGAACTGCCGCACTTTCTGTCCTCTTCGCTCCGTCGCTCGTAAAGAAGGAGACCCGCCTGTCCGCCTGCTTGCCCGTCCGTCCGCTCGCTCGCCTGTTTGCCTGCTTTACCTGGCTGACCTGACTCGCTCGTGTGCAGTTACCTGCTGACGTTTTCCTGCCTTTTCCCCTTACCCCAGAAATTTTGCGGAAATTCAGTACACATCTCGTTCTCTATTATTAGCTTCTGTAATTCTGGCGCAACGACGCATCCAGCCACCGGATGAAGATCTTACACGAGCAGAATGCATCCTCGATTATTCCGGGAATTCTGCTCGGGCACTGGATACACTGCTAGAATTAATGGAACGCAAATTGCATGCGACGCAACTCGCGATTCTCGTTTGTGGAAATTAAAATGATCACGATGTGAGTAAACGGACGTATTTAGCGATGATCCAGTTGATGTAATGAAAAGCAAGATCTGTCATGCACGCGAGTGTTTTCATTACGGTGAACACGCTTCTTGCTGCGGCTCAAGTACATATTCCTCTACATAGCAATAGTTTTTCTCATTAATTTTCTCGTAATCCTGATCTCCTAAGCAAACCTTAGGTCATTTATTGACATTCTCTCGAGCATGTTTATCCCTATTACGACGATTAACGCTTACGCTCCGACCACGCAGAGCACAGAATAAAAATTTATATTTTTAATCATGTATCATGCATAGTAGGCAACGTAAAAATGCGAACCATGGGGTTAATCCGACTGACATCCTCCTCGTTAATGGCATGACTCCTTTCCAGGAATCGCAGGGTATTTGCAGTAGATTCTGTTACCCTTGCACACTTTTGCACTGCCGCGTGTATCCGCGTAAGCAAATTTTTTTCCATGTAATTCGAGCGTAAGCACTTAAATGCTGAGCTGTTGGATACTACACTCTATCAATTTGTCTGAATATAAATTGATAACATCGGCGGACCGTTAACATAATTGCTTAAGCGCCACGTGTCGTCGGCAATGTTGCGCCAGTTCGTTTTAACGATCCCTGATGACGCTGATAACTGATAACTGTTAACTCCATCGCAATTTATTTAATCCCATTGTCCCTTTCCAAAATGTTCCCTCAATTACGTCCCGCGGCAGAGCGCTGAAACGGGTTACGCATCAGATTAACGAGGAGACAAGCGAGGAACATAAAGGATAGCAGAATGGATGAGTTCGGTAACGAAGTTTGTCCAGCACTTTTCCGCCTCGTCTCCATGCTACAGGCGGCAGGCTCGGATATCCATCTGGATGTCCGACAATTTGGAGCGATCGATCTGTACCATTATCACGAGGAACGTTGCTTCGTACCGCAGCTGAATGTCAGTGGTCCGGTGAGGAGGAAGTCGGTTGGACGGTCGTTGCCCATCGAGATTCCCGACGGAGATGCCAAATTACATCGGCCAAAAGAAATCGGCGAAAATAACGGCGACAGAAAGAAAAAGAGAATATTGTACTTGAACGAGTAACTGTGACGTTGACATCTATGTTGACGATTATATTATCGTCAATCTTATATTACATCTTCTAATTAGAATAATTAGGAGAATTAATATGCAACGTTCTAGCGTTCTCTCGAAGCGCCGATATGTATGAAAAAACCATTCGAGAAAATAATCACTCGGTGATGATAAAATGGGGACAATAAAGATATAAATATTCCTTGGAAGCAGTGCATATCGGACATTACGAAATTAGCACATTAAATCTGCGATTTGGAGTCCGTTCCGATTTTACGAATTGTTCAGAAAAAATTCTTCCATTTTCCCTGTGCTATCTACTATCTTTATCGTGTTTGTCTTCTCCATATTATTTAGTAAAATAAATAATAAATCACCTCAGCGTATGGAATGAAATTTAGGACAGTTGTTACGCAAATAAAACAATTTGTCCCAACTTTTAGCTACAAAATTGTGTCACACTATGGATAACAGCTAAAACTTTCTCGCATACGTTTATAAAATATCTGAATTAAATTTCTGTACAAATATTTTTTTTATTTGATTATTTAAAACCAGCATAATTTTTAAGAGATCTACGAGTCACAAGAATAAGTCAAAACTATCGTTAGATGTAAACGTCACTTATGCGGTCGAATGGTCATCCATGGCTTGCAAACTATCGCAACGGTATAATGTATGATTCAGTGAGGTGACAAATTTAGTTAAACGAAAGCGAAAATTATTATACGACTACGTAAACACGTATAATATTAATGCATAGGTTAAACGTCTGTGTAATGCATTCCATTAACGGCCGCAGACAACTGGTCAGGCCGCGGTCAAAGGAACGCGTGACACACGTACACCCCGTTGTGCAAAATCGAATTAGCGACTTGAATCACATTTTTGGCAACGTACCCAACAGCTGCGAATACGACGGCGTGATTTTCGGAATGCGCTTTTCCCATTTGCCAGATTGACTCCATTCGTCAGACGCATAAATTTCTCTGTTTCCTCATGGTCTCCCATGAGGAATTACGCTTCTCACCTTACGTTTCCTGCACTACGCTTGCGAATACCGAGTTTACTCGCCGTAAAGACGGCATTTTGAGTTGCTGAGTTCGCGTTTACGATATCTCGTCGACTTTGCGCTCCTTTCCTGCACACAATTTTAGTACGATTTATACGTACATCTCGCTCGCAATTGCGCCGGGTCTTCGCTCGTATTTTTCAAAGCAAAGCGTGTTCTATTTCAGAAAGAAATCCATGAAATTCAGCAATAATATATAAAATAATAATAGTAAAAAAACTCTATAGAAAAGTCGCTCTCTTGAAGATCCCAGATAGCCCTGTCTCTCTAAATGAATAATATGTCCCGTAAGGCTTTCACTGCGTGACAACAAAATGAAATTAGCGTGCGTTCAGAGTATGGTCTTCGTGCTACGTGCTACGTATTTAACGATCTCGTTTCGCTAATGACTTATAAAGTATAATAACTTTGCACTCTCGCGCGCGCAAACGTGCATACTCGATTCGCGTACCTATGGCGCAATCACGGCGTATAGCCGAGTGCTCATGTTTTATTTCGCTGTTAGCCGAATTTCGAGTAGCTTATTCTGAAATGCAGCTGCGATATATCGTGTCGCGAGTTAGTAATGCTGAGTTAGTAATAGCTAAAAATACTGGCTACTTTACTCTGTGTTTGTCTTTTTGCAGAGCGGAGGATTTATTCCATTTTCTTCGTGCGTCTGGCGGGTTTGTCTTTTTTCCCTTAGCGTGCCATGTAAAGACCGTTGGCGCCGCACATGTGCACGCGCACGCGTGCACATATATGTGCAAAGAGATACCAGATTTCTCAGGTAGTAATGGGTCCAAATGCTCTCGGTGTTCTATTACAGCTAAGTGTTTTCGGGGGCAGCTTAAATATACTTCTTGATAGTTTCTGGCGAGACGCCAGCGCTTCCGAAATCGCGATACAATAATGAGTTCTTTATCGCGCAACAGCTTCCACTCGTGATCGGAATGCATATTTGGAGAACGATGTCGAGATATACGATATCAAAGTGATCACGAACAGATCGGCACACGAATTAATTACGCGTGTCGACAGAAGTCCGCGCGAGTTTGCGGTGAAAACCAACATAGCGCAGAAATTACCCTAAAGAGAGGGACTACATATAAACCGCGTACTGGTAATCAATAACTGTCCGGTGATCAATAACGTTGACACACAGCGGGATTATCAAGTCGCATCACTGTCACGACGATAAAAGTTGCGACTCCTATTGACAACCTGGATTCGTGCCTTTCGTTGCGTTGTGAAAAGATAAAATTATTACCTCCTTTTTTTTTTAATTAAGAAAGAGTAAAGAGATGATGAGATACGGCAATAACTCGTCTGTCTAATATGATGGGAGCAGCGATACAGCGCCGGGTAATGCAATAGAACGTGCAAGAAAGTGCGAGCTATTTGCCAAAGAAGCAGCCAGCCGTCGATATCAATCACTGGCTATATAGCTAGCTGCAAATTGCTACGACCTCGCTGACAAGTGAACTCGCCGAAGAAAAATGTATCGTTTCGTATATAATACTTTCCGATGTATTTTCTATACCTGTAGAATTTTCATGATACGCGTTTTTGAAAGATCGCATCGTGTACTTTGTTATTCTTCTTGCGTCGCGCTGCAAACACCAAAGAAAAATGCGTTTGATACACGTTCGTAAAACCAGCTGGAAAACTCTGCGAAAACGTGAACGATACTCTCGCCAAGGGATAAATCGATCGTTCTCACTCGTTCGTGGGTACACCGATTTTTCTTCGTTGCAACATGTAATAATATTGTTATACGCTTGAAAAATAAGAGAGGGCACACGAAATATACGATTGTATCTCCTCATGTCGGATTAAAAGTTCTCGTATCTCGTTTTTCTCCCTTTTTTTATGGTATCACAAAATTTCCATCCGTTTAATATCCATATCTTTTCGAAGTACATAACCACATATCTCACACGTTTGAGTTACTGTATGGCCCTCATCCTCGGAGATTTTATAGCTCGATAGGAGCGAAACAAAGCGGTTTTCACTCCCCTTTATTTCTTCCTCTCGGGCTTACTCCAGCCACGTGCATCTGATGGCTCAGCTCGAGATGCATGATACACTACTATTTTCCAGAATCATTTTCACCGTTACTCATTTCAACGTTCCTCGCAATCAGTGTGTACAGCGCGCATCGTTATGTTCTGCAGATTACAATTGGAGAAGTTATACTTTACAGAGATCTTGTCACTTTACGAGATTAATTAACTCTGAGGGAAAGAGAAGTTTTCACTTTGATTGTGAATTACGGTGATACATTCTTTCTCATATTGTATTGCGCGCGTAGTGTTTTCCTCGTGAATCGTTACACAGTTTTCGAATACTGGGTTTTATTTTTACTGGTTTATTCAGTGAAATATTTCCTCCCGCGTGTACGTATTCTCTCGGCACCGTTTTATGTAGTCCCCAACGTTTCTCCAGGTTATTTGAACTTGATCGAAATATATTGATTAAATGCATACGAACGCGACGGCAAATACCTACTAACAGCTTCAGCCTTAACTGTCGATATTTTATTTATTCTTGTCAGGTGTTGCAATCACGTACCGAAGGGAAGCTCCGCATCTGTCTTCCGCGCGGATTCGGGGGTCTCTCTTGAAATCTTAGTTTCTCAAAACTGGGAACTGGGTCGCTTTATCGAAATTTCAAGACCACCCGCGATTGATTTGCACCAAGCAAAATCGTATTTTCGATTCCACGCGCGCCGACGAGCCGTACTTTAATTGACGAGAGAGATCCTCCTTTGATGGGAAATACTCCATGCGCCACAGTCGAAACGCGGCAATTCACGGGCGCAAAAAATCATGTAAGTCGACATTAATCTTCGCCCTACGGCGAGATCATGGAAAAGAGGGAAATTGATGGTCGTACGGGGACGCGCCGTCCGACGGGCATCGAAGAGTGCCGTTTCATTATAAAAATCGACAAGAGATAGAGGGTGGAATCCGTCGACGACGACCTCCACGGGGGATGTCGACGATATAAAATCGATAATGCAGGTCGTCTGGAGGCATCCGGTGACGTCAGTCATTTCTATGTTATGGCCACCATTACGGTGTGCTCCGGCTGGTACACGCATTTCTCGATCTCCCTTTCTCGGCGGAGAAAAGGCCCCGGTCATCGATATTCGACGTGTGACGGTATTTTTAATTAAGCGCGGGGCGCTATTTATCATCGGCCGAGGTCGACCGACGAGAATCCACGTGAAAGTCATTGACTAACCGCTTTCGCGGATGCGGGATAGCGCGGCTGAAAGTGATAACGGTAGATTAATTGGCCGCTGTATATATGAAACTGCCGAAAAGTTTGTTGTTTGCGCGGGATTGAACTAGACGGGTACTTTATCGCGGAAGATGTCAAGATGCGCTTGTGAAACTATGAGCGCAGGTGAATTAAATTTTCCTCCATTAAGAATCTCCCGTAGTCGATAAATATTTCAGCATGCACGGAATATTAATCCCACATGAAGAGGAATTGTTGCACGCATTCGGGGGATTATATGTTCCGTGTGTGCGTGCATGTGTACGTGCACGTGTGTGCATGTATAATATTGTGTAATAATTAAGCATTTCCGCTACGGAGAGACGCAGCAAAGAACCTCGAAATCTTTCATTCTTCGTTAATATTTAATGTACTTATTTCCAAGGCAAGCGAAAAAGACAATAGAATTTTATTTCAAGAGACTATCGTAAAGAAGAGAACCAGCAGGAGGAGCAGATATAAGAGCAAGTGTCAGGTGTCGTGCGCTTATTTATACAACCTGCACTTAGGAGGGCGGTAGATAAGTTTACGAGGCGCCGCAATGAGTAGTCGGTGGCAAAATATCGGGTATCATTTTTGCTGTCACGAGACTCCGCTTCGACACGGTCTACATCGCGGTCTTGTGGGCGGAGCCCTCAATAATTATTCAAGCTGTCTGAGCCATTTTCTTATTATTTACACACTTTTAATTCAGACGCGAGATTCACTTACGTTAATGATCATCCGCCCCCGCGGACAGCAACTTCTCAGATTTCTTGTTATTTTAATTTAGGAGTGAAGGTCTGACACATTTCTAATAAAAGGATTGTTGAATGACACTGTGATGTGAATTTTTCTCATTTTGTCCGCTAATTAGAAAACACGTCAAAAACCTGATTTTGCGGTAAATGAGAAATCGCAATTATTCTGAGCCGAGCCATGAGTTTCGTGAGTTATATTAAAGAGAGGGACGAGCGCGACCCGTGGAATCGGAATTTAATGGAAGATTAAACTTTATTGTAATTAGCGCAGTTCGCGCCGCCGCTCGCGTATCTCGAAAATGTGACGTGTCTCTTCATTCTCATAGTTCTAATAACCAGCTCCCGATCAATTCTCCGGCACCCACAGATTCCCCCCTAGCACCCGTGAATCACTCCGAACCATTTAATCTTGATGGTCGATAGCCGTGCGTTTCGTTTGACGGTCGACGCGATTGGCTCTCCCGAACGCGACGCAATCCACGAGATTGGGAGTCCGTGCATTCTGCGCTTCGCCTCGCTCCGCTTGCGGACTGCGCGTCGTCGCGTTGCATTTTTTAAGCCGAGCATCATCGATAATTTCAGCGCGGACTTAATAAATCGGTGCTCCGCGTCTCTCGATCGATTGCACTCTCTTTCACCTTTTTCTTTTTTAGTTCACCCGCGCTCTTTCCCGCTTTTCATGCATCGATCGTGCGTTTCATCGGGCTATATTCGTCGGTAAAAATTTTATTGTAGCTTCATTGGACGCTCGCGCACACGTCGCGCATCTACGCGCCACGGAGTGATACGATTGGCAGCGGATCAATAAGAAAACCAACACGAACGGTGTTTTCATCGTATTTCCAGAAAATTGGGTACTAAGGAGAGAGAAAGCGCCGCAGCCATTTTCGTTTTGCACAATGGGAACGAGGTCGCTGCAACTCCCTCAGGAATGCCATGTACGCCGAGGCGATAAAAGCATTCCGCCAAGTGCGCCGATAGATACGGAAATAGTCATATTCGCCGGTTCCCCGCTATCGCTAGCTGCGATCATGAAATAACAGATAGCCGGCGTCTCAGCTAGCCAAATTTTCACATTCGTGAACGCTCGACCGCGCACTTCCTCCATTCATCAATAACGGTGTCAATTACGGGCTAACACGATCGATCGTGATCAACCAACACCCTAATACAATTCCGTGCACGGCATAAATAATGCCGCCGAGATGCGCTCCATCTCTCAGAATTAAAGTTGGTCCTCGCGTGCGTTCTTCTCGTTTTTCTTGGCCGGCGCATGAGAAGCGCATAGCGCGATATTGCAGTGACTAAGCGTTTTTAAACTGTCTCTACTCCCTCGCCACCCCATTCACATGTGCTTTACGGCATTACTCAGCAATTCAGCATATAGTGCCGAATGAAATGGGGTCACTTTGAATACTTAATGCCGAAGACACCATCGTCGTGCAATTTCTTTCATGAGGGAAAATTTCGCGCGGACTTGAGGATTTACGGAGGCCGGAACTTTCCGATGTGGAGTAAGTTCAATTCTTAAAAAGCTCCTTTAAGAAGGATTCTTTTTGAAGAATCTTCTGTCGGAACACATTGAAATTTTTACCATCTTCAAGTTGGCAATTTTCCCATCAGCATGCGTCCAGCCTGATATAACTTGATGCAACTGGAATTATTCCTGAAAAATTGCAGCCACTTGGATGCATATCTTTGCGTCGGAAATAAGGAAGATGCGCTACAGCGGGATGGCTCGTATTTAAGATTTCATATTTGACTTTCCGATGTGTACCTCGATAGTAGCTTACCGTATAAATGCAATTTAAATCGCAAAATCGCTTTGTGAGATAATGCAAATATTACCTGGTTTGTCCATCTTCCCTGGCTGCTTTATTTATCAAGGTGCGCTGCAACTTGTACTCCCAGTGGTATCGTAAGAAATGTTTTTTGCGGTGTGTTATTTAATGACACAAATTAATTACGGCAGAGTGGAATTACGCGCTCAATATCACTTCATGCGCTGAATCTCATTTGTGAAATGTAAATCGTATGGCAGTATGTCGCCGTAATTAAATTTATTGCCTGCATCGGGAAATAGATCTTCTGAAGATTATTTGTTATGCGTTCAGCGCGCGGCGTTATTGAAGCGGCATGGACAAAAGTAAAATCGCAATTCTATCATCAAAATGATTCGCGTATGGGGCGTTTGCAGAGCGCTGCCCGCCTCTCTGCTATGCCATTAATTTCAATTTAAACCAAACACTATCGTCCAGTCTATCCTAATTTAGTTAGCTGTTCGCGATTGTAACGCGCAATTGTGTGCTTCTGCGTGTGTGTGCGTACGCGTGTTTGCACATATTGTACAATATAATGTGCATAATAACGTTACATATATAATTAAATAAATACGCACGTACATTCGCATAACTCTTCTCGAATATTACCGACAAAATGTCATCGCGTCGTAAAAATAACACGCATGATCCCTTCTCAGGGTATCATTAGAGCATGTAATCGACTCGAAGAAATCGCTCGTTACCAGTCGAAAGAGGCGGGGAACGCGCAAGAACACCTTATGCTGCAGTTCGAAACTTTCTAAACGACGTTCTCCGACATTCATGACACCGAGTTACGTTTCGTTAAGCCTCATCACCGATCCGGTCACGAGAACGAGAAAAAAAAGAGAGGAGAGCCTACGTCCATCTCCCTCCTAAGCCGAATCAGCCGAAATCCGGCTCGTAAAAGTGAATCACCGATCGTTCAGCGCGAGAATCGCGCGAGGAATTGCGATAAGCGCGCGGAACTGCGAGCGTGCGCGCGGCCAGGCGTCCGCTCGGGCTCCCGCAGAAGTCGTTCGCCGTCCGCTAATCTCACGAAGGTCTTATAAGTATTCATTCGCGAAGTTATATAGCCGCCATCGGCTCCACCGTGCCGGAGTAAAGCGGATTGGGGTGGGAAAATGCACGGGGTGTGGGCTACCCCGCGTACACGCGCGTGCACACGCCTGTATAGGTGTACACGTACGTGCAGCTTGAGGCACGAGGCTCCTCGTGCAAGAGGAGCGCAACTAGGTGGTATCTAAGCGCAGCCGCGACCGCGGAAAATCGATACTTATCGCGTTGCCGGCGAGCGACGCGCGGGCCACCCTCCAGTACGCGGCTCGTGTGCACGAGGTAAACACGGCTCCCAAAAAATCGGGGCGGACCGGAAATGGAATGACGCGCGGCGAGTGAGGGGTTCTCAGGCTACCGCGCTGTCTCTCTCTCTTTCCGACTCCCTCCCCCTAATTGCCTGATTGTCCGAGCTGCATCAGAATGGTACGTCGTTATGAAGCGGAGGTGCGGACGAACACGCGACGCCGACGACGATCCGAAGATGATCCGAAGATGTACGGGTGCTGACGAGGGCTCCGCGCGAGGGAAAACGCTCCAAAAAGAAATCGTGAGCGCGCTTCTCGAAGCAGACGAAGATGATTCGGTTGCGGGGGAATTCGAGAGAGAGAAAGAGAGAGAATTCATCCCCTCGAGAAGGGTCGGCAGGTTCGCGACACAGGATATATTCCCTTGCGAGTAGGCAACCCTCGTCAGCACCTTGACGACGACGTCGTGGCGTACGCGATTCGCTCGCCGGTGAATTACAAACATACATACACATGCAATCCCTGTATCTTTGTATGTGCAGTACGGTTTCGTGAATTACGCCCTCGAGCTCTTGGTCGTGAAGACCTTCGGCAGCGAGACGTGGGAAGCGATAAAGTAGGTAAAAATTAGGTGACCCCCCCCTTTCATGCTCTCCCTTGTTTTGAACGGTTGGTCGCGTACCCCGCGCAGCCACCCTCGCACGATCCTCCCGTTTCGCTCGGCTACCGTCGGATGAGCAATCAGGTGTCGACATAGGTCAGTTGTAAGAGGCACCTTGCACGTCGATAAGTTGCACGCTGGTACGTCGTCATGAATTTTTCTTGTAAGCTATAAACACGTACGTCCGCGATTGCTGAGTTCTCTGCTCGCGTTCCTTGCGTTCGCACGCGTATGTCAAGGTAGCTGCGTCACGTGTGATTTCCTTCCCGCCATACGTCTATTAATATCCAGAGGCACCCACTCCTCCCACCGCTTGTACGTATTATTGTTTTATTGCGAGCTGCGTCGAGAAGCATACGTTTTGCCTTATAAATAAAAATCGTTTTATTTTGTAGAATATTTGTGAACCATAAGCCGTCGACATTTCGCAAATCCGATTACGAGTTTAAATTGATTTTTCGATTGGTCACCATGATTTCACTGCAGTTTAAACGATCCGCGCGCGCGTTGCAATTGCGACTTTAACAATATTTTTAAACTATGCGGATTTACTTCCAAGACGTATTTTTTGTGAAAATATTAAAAAATGGATGTTTTTGCTTGTACGTGTACTTGATACGCTTTAAATGGCACAAAATATAGATAATTTTGTGATCAAGATGGGTACTGCTTAAGAGCATCTACAAGAAAGTCAATTTACCCGTCTTAAACGAAGTTTAGCAATATGGTCGACAAAGTTGGACCGCAGAATAATATTAGGTAACGTCGGAGGTATCATCTGGTTTTATGGCAACATCATAACATGATTAGGAAATAACAGCACAGCACTCAACTGAGGCGCGATTTAAGATTTATGCGCTCTTAACGTCCCTTGAGATGAAATTAAACTTTTAAATTAAATCATGGCAACGTGGACTTATTGATTAAAGAAGCGTAAAGATGATCAGTTTTAATCACGGCGTTATCAATCTTCTTTACTGACACCATTTCTTTTTTTTAATTATTACTCGCGTTGGTTCTTTCACTCTTTAATTATTGTGAATGTTTCTTTGCGAGCATCCTCTCCGTGGAACTTTTCTCAAAGGTACCATAAGTTTTTTCACGGTATAAATATTGCTAAAGCTGTCGCAAGAGATGAAGTAAGCTTTAAGTGACACCTGATATCCACATCAAAGAATTCGCTTGGAGCACTCGACATGTAAATTTAATGGCAACAGGTCCACGCACAAAGTACTCATGAAATAAACAAGCTTTGGAAGTATCTAACGTAAAATAATTAAAACAAACTTTGGAAGTATCTAACGTAGAATAATTAAAAGCGCGCAGACACATTTAGAATCCGCGTTTGCTAAGAAAAATTGTCACAAGCTCTAAATTTTAACATAAATTGATGTAAATTTTTTTCGGGAATATCGAGTCAATGTGAAAGTCTTGCGAAATAAGAGTTTTGTTTGTAAGGCACAACGTTTGAATGTTTTGTGCATCTGCATTGCCAACCCTTACAATACTATCATGATGATGCAGAAAAGATGCGACGGTTAATATGGAAGGGCAGTTTCTGGTGCGACAGATCTATGACGACGAGATTACGTATAATCTTATATCCGCCGCCGTCAATAGGCTTAGTACGTATGTCTTCACTTGGAATAATTCATTATAGCAAGATTTGTAAACGTCGACATTGCACGACGTGTTTTGTAAAAATCAAAAAGACTCACTAAAACTTCTGGTCTCTCTAGATATCCCTGCCAACGAAATACTCGAGTTGTTTGGTCGGATGTTCTTCGAGTTCTGCCAAGATTCCGGTTATGACAAGATCCTTCAGGTCCTTGGAGCTACACCTAGAGACTTCCTGCAGGTGAGAGGTTCTTTAAACTCGTAGGAGCATCATAGATTTCTTTCGAGAACATTTTCGTTGCACACGCTTATAGTCATGACTGGTTTACACCGATAAGAAAAGTGGAACTGAGATCACTTGCGCGTCCCGTATTTTAATTTGATTGCCAACCGATCTCACTTACGCTTCAAAATCGCATTAAGGACAGCCTTAATGGTCGTTGAAATCACTTAATAGCTTGTTAAATCGTGCATACTTCGCAGCTGGTGCGCACGACGTTGCTGTAACTTATCACGGAAACAACTTGTTAAACCAGTCACGGATAGAACAGGATGTGTCGGGATAAACATATTAAACAGAACGGAGATATTAAAATGATCTGTGTAGAGATTAGCATTTTTTCGTGTTCTATAGATAGCCCCGATAAATCTATAATTAAGTTGGTCACTGGTATCATTCGTTTGCGAGAAAAATACGCAGGTGTTATTCATTGAGTACTAAATATAATAAAAATAGATATAATAAAACTTAAAGATATTCGACTTTAATATCGTTGCTGTATAACGGATTCTGTACGCCGAACTTCAAAGGTATATTCAATTCCTCTCGCTTATTCATCCCGCATAGAAACGAGGTTTGCAATTAAATCCAGTGCATCACGGATTTTCTACTTTTTTCAGAAATGATTTCGCCGTTATTTTGCCATGTAGTACAGAGAATTGCATCACATAAAAATATATAAAATGTTAATTATCGGGTCTTTCTATAATTTCATTTTATCTTTCACCTTTCACCTTTTCATCTAATTTCTCTCTTTAATATTTAATTAATCAGATGGCACACGGTATCTATTACTACCTCTTTGATAGAAAGTGGAAATGAAATGTAGATTTATGTGAATTTTATACTTCTATGGCTGCAGCCATATCGAGATTAATATTAATCAATGTGATACATGCATTTTAAATTTATATTCGATATTGGAAATGTCATATATATCGTATTATATTATGTATACGTTCGTGATCGCATTACAGAATTTGGATGCGCTTCATGATCATTTGGGTACTCTATATCCGGGCATGAGAGCACCATCCTTTAGATGTACAGAGAGACCAGAGGATGGCGCGCTTATTTTGCATTATTATTCGGATCGGCCTGGGCTGGAGCACATCGTTATCGGCATTGTCAAGGTACGCGATTCTGTAACGACTCTAACAAGAAATACGATTCGTTATGCGGGACTCGAGAATCTTTTCAATCGCGGAATGAAGTTCAATCATTCCCGAGAGTGCCGAAAATATATTCAACGTTGCAAAAACTCGAAAGAGACGCGAGAGAACGTAACGTTGATTTTATTTAGCGAGAATATTTCTCTCGTAGTAAATTCTACAGCGGCAACAGACTATCGAGGGGAAATTTTAATTTGCTTTTGAAACAGACGGTCGCGAAAAAACTGCACGGCACGGACGTTGATATGCAGATAGTGAAGACGAAAAGCGAATGCGATCATGTACAATTCCTCATAACTGACACCTCGGGGCCGGGAGTCGTATCAAATCCTATGATCGCCGAGCTGGAAACACTGTCTGTGGGTGAGTGGCGTATTGCTGTTTCTTTCGATAAGAGGAATCGATATGCGCAAGCGATTCAGCAATAAAATCGTCATCACAATACGACATACCTACGTTCGAAAATGCGACATGTCGAATCAAATCTTTCCGGAAACGGAATTTGTGATGAAAACGAGCGGGAGTAGCGACAACTTGGATGCAGCGAAATTATGTCTACCTTGTGAAACGCGCATTACTAAATTATTATAATGAAATCTCGCATCTTACAACGCAGGTGTGGGCAAAGAGAAAAACTTATGATAACTTGTCGTAGAACCAAAGGTCAGCCCAACAACATTCTGCCGAGTTTTCCCATTTCACCTAATGTTCAATCGGGACCTCACCATAGTTCAAACCGGATGTACCATCACACGCGTTATACCGCGCGTCTCCAGCGGTCATTGCAAATTAAGCGATATTCTCCTGACTGTGAGTTAACGCGCCATAAAACTACGACTACTTTCTTTAATGTATGTAGCTTCTGCCTTCCATTTCTCTTGCTTTCGTCACGAGTCTGCACTTCGCTGTATTTTAATGCACCTCTCGAATAATTTGCATCACGGATCTGTCACAGAAGATACATTATATCCTTTCTGTTATTATCTTTGTTTTGGAGCTGCTAATTGTTATCGTCCAAAAATTTATTTAGTTAAAGATAAGAGAGAGAAAAAAATCTCTCTCTTTCTCTCTCGCTTTTTCTCTCTATCTCTTCCTCTTCGTTTTTGACAATGTCGCCTGACGGAATTCAGCCAACGTTGCACATTCGTACGCTCATCACGGAGCACTGTTCGCGCTATCGATCGTTAATTTTCAATATACTTGTTACTAATTGTTTCTCCCGTCAAAGGGAAATTACATTAGCACACGGAGCATTGAGCTTGCTATTGGAACGCAATGCCCGTGAGCATGCGAACGTATACGGGATGCAAGTTACTGTGACTGACACGGTACACGTTGTCCGCATGCATCAAACATTTACATTACAATTTCCGTTATTATTCATGCGCGCAAAATGCGATGTTGTCAATTAACCTCGCTATTATTAATATCCTACGTCTTAAAAATCGGATCTATGCGTGATATTATATTAGTGCGGGAGTATTATGTCACGTTAATTTTGTTTGGAACACCCGGACCAGTCCCGAAGCACACTCTCTTTCTCTCTCTGATTAATTTAATCAATTAATCCCTATAGGTCAGGCCGCATTTGGAATTAACGTTCGAGAATATATTGTCGCACATAAATACAGTATACGTACTGCGAACTAAAAAGGGCGTAATGCGCGTCGACGCTGCGGAGGAATACGCGTCCTTGCGTTTAAAGGTAAATTTACAGCCGGTGCTTTGGAAACAAATTGAAAACTTGGAAAGCAATTCAAGTTTCAAGCTCGTTTTCCATGCGTTTGCCGAATCGTGTGGAGATTCGGCAAAAGAGTAAAAACGAATCATTATTCGCAGGGGCAAATGCTGTATATACCTGAATCCGATCTAGTCATCTTTCTGTGTTACCCGAGCGTTATGAATCTCGATGACTTAACCAGGTAAGGCTTACACAATCTTGGCGCAAGTTTGCTAAACGTGTTTCTTGGGGTCGCTGCACAGTAAACGAGATCCCTATTAATCGCCTCTTTGTTCAATCAAACTGTCGCACGATAAATCAGGAGACGTAACGGGATAATAAAATGCAAAAGTATACATATACAGCTACCAAAGTACATAACTTATTAGTATCAACTTCTGCGCGCAAGACTTGTTAAACTTGTTTACTCTTCTTTCGCGGGAAGGAAAGTTGCATCTCCTAATCCCATCATCTTTCCGACCAACTTTTGGATCCCCGTCCGTACGTTCGCGTTAAGGGTAATTGGTTCAAGTTCCGTGTTATCCGATGTTATCGGGAGCCCTGTGCGTGACATATTACCTGACAGGATGTATGCGCGCGAGGGGTGGATTCGGTGTCGCGCGTGACAGAACGTCTTCATCGAAATCGCGATATCGCGTTATCCTTTTGGCTGTACAGGCGGGGTCTGTACCTGAGCGACGTTCCCCTGCACGACGCCACTCGCGATCTGGTCCTGATGTCGGAGCAATTTGAGGCGGATTACAAGCTGACGCGCAATTTGGAATTGCTCACCGACAAGCTGCAGCAGACGTATCGCGAGCTCGACGGCGAGAAGCAGAAAACTGACAGGTAAGTGTCATCCAGCTCGCGGGACCGCGCCGGACTCGCTCGTCGTTTTGCCAGTAGGTAAATCCGATTACCGCGAATTACTCCACTTTTTCGCGGCGGGGGAGTCCGACCGATGGAAATTGACGGAAACGAATTTACGACGGGATTTGTGGTGTCGCGAAAGGAAAAGCCAGCTTCCGGCGGAGAGCTCGAGAGCGCGGGACACAAGAGTTCACCGAGATTTCCTTCCCAGCGGGAGCAGCTCGTCGAAACTACCCAAACTCGATCAAGCGCGCGTCAACTCGCGCGCGGAAATCGCTCGTCTCTCGGGGTTGCTCGTAAATGTTAATCCGCGAAAGCACGGCGCGCGGATGTGTTGCGTTGACACGTCGTATAAAGGATTCGTTCGCGTCTCGCAGATTACTCTACTCGGTGCTTCCCATCTCGGTGGCGAACGAGCTCAGGCACTCGAGACCAGTACCAGCGAAGAAATACGATTGCGTTACCCTCCTGTTCTCCGGGATAGTCGGCTTTGGCGCTTACTGCGCCGCTCACACGGATTCCAACGGCGCTATGAAGATCGTCAATATGCTCAACGAACTCTACACGGCTTTCGACGTGTTGACTGATCCCAAAAAGAATCCCAACGTTTATAAGGTAAATATACGACGGATGCGATTTTTGATTGATACATAACAGATTTTAATTGGCGCTTGTATTTGCTATACAAAACGTCTCTCATGAGTCGTAATAAGATATTAATGAAGCCTGATATCAACGACATGCTGGGGGGGGGGGGGGGAGGAAATACAACGTGTTTTCGCACGCGCGTGTATCGTCCGCTATTTTTCAAGCGGTATCTGTAGCGCTCTCGGCTCCAAGTTTCCATTGTCGTTAATCTCACTTTTGTCCGGTCTAGGTGGAAACCATCGGTGATAAATACATGGCGGTGAGTGGACTGCCGGAACCCTGTCGTTGTCATGCACGATGCATTGCCCGTCTAGCTCTAGACATGATGGATCTCGCGGCTGACGAAGTGCAAATCGATGGCGAACCTGTGGTACGTACGTCTGCACTCACCAGATACACAATATTTTAGCCGCGGGCGAGTGGTGCGTCTTGATAACGCCATCCGGTTGGATGGATAGAGAGTCGATACCGCGCGAGAGTCGATTTAAGATCGCACGTTAAACATTACGAGCCATTAGTGACCGTAAGACCGGAAAAACTGCCGCAGGAGAGGTCATCAAGATAACGAGCTGTTTGTCGACTTTGTAGAAAGTTGAAATCTTCTTCGTATCTTTACACGAGCTATAGATACATGTATATCTATATGTATATATTGCGAACTGTCTGCGCTTTCCCGAGGGAGGGCTGGCACGTTTCTATTGTTGTATCTCCACATGACGGAAGCTTAACTTTGTTTCTCGAGTCCAATACAATTTTCAGATTACTTAAATATTTGTCAGCCGGAGACAGTTAAAATATTTGAGGCGATATATTAGGTCCCAAGGGTAAAGAGGTAAAAACAACTCGCTAAACTTTCAGCACAAAAGAGACAATCGAGACAAGAGAGACGTAGAGCATTATATATTTGCACTCATACCATTAAAAATAAATTTAGGAGCAATAGATATATACAATAGAGAATAGATAGATAATAGAGACAATAGAGATATTCCGTTAATGCCCAGAAAATAATTATTCGTGTATAGTAAAACCCAGCATATATAAATCTTGTATTTTCTATCAGATTCCTATTCGTATAATATTGTAATTATTATTTTACAGAAAATCACGATTGGAATACACAGTGGAGAAGTGGTTACTGGCGTGATTGGTCATCGTATGCCCCGCTATTGTTTATTCGGAAATACCGTGAATCTTACCAGTCGCACAGAGACCACCGGTCAGCCAGGGAAAATCAATGTTTCGGAGGATGCTTACAGGTAAAGTATCTCAAACATTAATACATAGAGAGAGAGAGAGAGAGAGAGAGAGAGATTATATTTTATTAAACGTGAAAATAATAGATGTAGTGGTTTCAAATTGGTCCCTCGTTTAGGTGAACATGTTTTCTGTATCGTTTCTACTTTATTTCCATTTCCCTCAATGAAAGAAAGTGGCGGAAAGATCGCGACGTCGGTTTCCCGAACGTATACGTGTCGCGTACGTCGTCTCACGACATACTTTTCGCTATTCTCGAACGTCTCTGGTATTCGTATCATGGGCGACTAAGCGTCCCCGACAAAGCGTTTCTCCAATTCCCAAGATTCATTAACTCAGCGACATTATGAGATGCCGTCGCCGCCGACCTTTTGAACTCTCTCTCTCTCTCTCTTTCTCTTAGATCTTGAATCTCAGACCTCTCTATACTTGGCTCAGGCAACGTTGTACGGATTCTCCCCTCGTATGAAAGATTCGTGAGCAAAGTTTGACACGTCTAGATAGAAAATTCATATCCATCAAAGCCTCTGCTCCGTTGCACTTTTCATAGATCTCACCGAACTTCGCCATTACTCAGGACAGGCGATAGGATTTACGAGTCCAAGTTTACATGTGGCACACAGATATCCTGAAAGAGTTTAGATTCCGGCGGCGAGTTGGGCGAACGCGCGATTACGTCTCGCAGGATGGAATTCCAGCACATGAAACCGCACACGGAACTGCGCGTCGAGACTGAGAAACGATGGATATCGATCACGTATAGACCACGAAATCCGCAAATAAGAGTTTTCCTTGTCAGTCTCGCAGCAGGTCCAGGTAATCCCTCAAGGATTCAGGGATCTGCAGCTTCTTGATGCCGTGAGGCAAGGCCCAGTTGGCGTGCAAAGTCTCGCGGATCTGGCAACGACACAGGTGCCTGAGTTCCGCAGGATGCACTCCGCTGCGTTCCGGCGGAATCAGATCGCGATTCATCAGATTGGGATACTGCTCATGCAGAGACACGCTGAGGATACCGCTGCGGTCGGCGATGTGCTCGGGCGTCCGCACGCAGACGGTCGTGACTGTCCTCAGCAGCAGCCTCAGACAGGTCATCAGATGCTCCGGATAGACGACCTCCGTCTGACCTGGTTGCGCTTCAAGTTCGTTCAGTTTCGTCAGAATGATCTCGATCGGCGACGGTGCCAGTATGTCGGATTCAATTGAGGCCCCATAGCGCAGCATGATCAGCAGAATGTCGGGCGCGCTGTGTTGCACCGCGACTCGCAATGGTAATACTTGTCCATAGGATTCCATCGGCACATCGATGAAGCGTCGCTTCATGGGGGATGATTCGCAACGGTACTCGAGCCGGCCGCTGATCGCGTGATCCAGAAAGTACACCAGAGCGCGGATATTCTCTTGGCGATCCTCGAAGTCGCACTTCCAGCCGGACAGGAAGTGCGTAACGCGCGTGCCAAAGATCGCGCCGACCAGTAGCCGCTCGAAAGTTCTCTCACAGTAGAATATGTCGTTCAACAGGCGGCCGACAATCTCGTTGTTGCCGAGATCCCAGTCGTAACAGAGTTTCGCCGCGACGTAAAGAACGTTGTGGAACTTGCCGAGCAGGCAGACCGACCCGTTCTCCATCATCGTGATGTTGTGGTAGCGCAACGCCGACAGGACGATCCTCTCGCACACGTCTTGCTTGTCGAGGTTCTCCGCTGGAAGCATCAAGCAGACGTGATCGCTCGTGCGCTCCTCGTCGCGATTACGCCGCGAGTAAGGAGAAAAAGGAGAAAATAAAAACTGCGCGAGACGATATCCCAGCCGGAGATGCAAATTACCCCGGAATTCGCGGTGGCGCGAGAGATGCGTTTACGGCGTCGCGGTATTTTTCACCGTTACCGCAACGGCATCGCAGCGGAACAACGAAGACAAATAGAAAGGATTAGGCACAGTTTAATATAACGGTAAGATTGCGAACGGGTGGCGATATCTCCACCAAAGTGTCCCCCGAGCGTTTGCCTGGATGAGGCGAATGGAAACATCCGCGCGTTAATGTCGCGGCATCGCGACGGACGCGACTCGCACGTAAGTGATTTGAGGAATTTTCTGTCGGACACGAATGATAGAACGACGCCAACTACGCGCTAATCAGTCTCGATCCCCAACAGCGATCCATTTGTCACCGCGACGGAGTATTCGACTTGTCCCTGTCATAAATCTCGTTATGTACCTTCCGCACAACTGTTTATCACGTCGCTGAAATAATTGACCAGCTCGCGACGTTTGTATCGTGAGGCGAGGCAGCTGCGCTCCATCTCCGAGAACAACCTGTCGAAGTAGCAATCTATCAGCACCTCCATGATCCTCGCGCGATTTCAATTATGTGGAGGATTCGATCGCGGCAACAATTTCAGCGACATGCACCGTCGCGAACGTTCGCGTTTTAATGGTCGCTAGCGTGAGGAACCAGGCCCAGCGCACACGACGGGGCTAATTCGATTAGACGTAAAGTATGCGTTTCAAAGGCTTCTTCGATGCACCCTTCCGCTGAGGCAATCAGATTCGTGTAGGCGACACGTAAGCTGCTTATACTTGAACTGCAATAATCAACATTCATCCGGATTCTAATAAAATATTATATTTCGCAAGTCATAAATGGCAAAGTTTATTCTAATATGTAATTTTCTTTTATAAAAATATTATGACTGTCATGTTGACGTTGATAGAATTGTGATTAATGTTTGCACGTTTTGTTGCAGGTATCTGTGCATGCCTGAAAATCAAGATCCGCAGTTTCTCTTGGAGTACCGAGGTCCTGTGTCCATGAAAGGAAAATCCGAACCCATGAACGTATGGTTCCTGTCCAGAGAAAGAGAACTGGCGTCGTAAATCGTTACGGCAACGACGCACCTAGCAATAATTTCGGGAATCTCTTCACTTCAGTTCGAGAGTTAAAAATGGATATACAGAGTAATAAAAGTTTGCGCGCTCCCACGCAAATCCTTACGTTCGCGAGGAGATAGCTAATTATTAAGAGATAAAATAGGAGCAATGCAAGTGTACGACTAAGGCACTTTCACGACCATACACTTTCGTGTACCATACGTTTGATTGTATGCGGAAAAGTTTATAAAGAGTTTATCGCGCCGAGACATCGGCGCGATTGTTCCCGAGCAGATTGTAAGGCCGAGGGCCTTGTCCCCGGCTGGATAGGCCTGTTCAGCGATTGTAAGTGTGCAAAGCTATCAAATATAATCGTTATTTATTTGATGACATCGCAGCGATAAGCAGCATCTCTTGTCCCGCTTCGCCTAGTTGTCAGGTCGTCGATGATCATTCGCGGCGAAGAGGTTGCAGGCGCGAAATGTCCTGCCCTTAACTGAGAAAAAGACAACGAAAATAACCAGACAGGCGATTCGCGCATGCACGCGGCTCGGAGGTGTAACGGAACCTGTTCTAGTTCCCTTTAAGGCTCACAAGGTCTGTACAATGGATCTCGTATGCATTCTTCTGAACAGCGAAACGTTTCTTCCTTCAGACTAACGCATTCTTCGTGGAAAATTTTATTTTATGGCAATATTACATTTAACTCAATTACGTGCTAGTCACAACTACTAGCTTTAAATCGTATTTAAATCTACTGTTGATTCTAGTTTTGTATTGCGTAAATGTGATAAGAATTTTTTACGAATTTCTGCACAGATTACATCACTCGAATGTATTTTAATCTTAATCATTAAATACTGTACTTATTGCGCTTCAATAAGAAAAATCGATATTTTCGATATGAGTGCAATATAAGCGTCACTCAATGGATAAGTTGCAAGTCATCATCAGCTGATACACACCACCCTGAAACATCCTGAATTTACGCGTCACTTAATTTTAATCGTTTTGTACAATGGTAAATTATTGGCTATTCATGTTATACGAAAGACTTTCTCCGAGTTCTCAAAGCGCCTTGAGACGTCCATTCTCGTCACAGTAGACATGCATAAATCCATAAATAGAAGTTGCATCACGTATGCACAACAAATAAATCTTATAAGAGAGGAACCGTTAAAGCAGAGAGCGTTGTATCTACGCAAACCGGTGAGGAAATGAGAGAACGGATCCGTCAGTCAGATCGGACAGCGGGAAGCATCACGCTACCGTAGAATCAAGTCTTTTCTACTCTCTCTTTTATTCCCGATGCTTCCTAGCCGACCACGCGTTCGGTAAGTATCGCTCATTCTCCATTCAAACGGAATCCAAGACCACGCGAATTGTCCAGCCCAGAGAGGATTATCATCGCAAGAAAAGAAGAAAGATGAAGAGAAGAGTATCTCTGGGCATTAACAGCCGGTGAAAATTTCGGTAGGTGCATCGACAATCGCGCGTGCTTGCACCTACACACACGCGAGCTGATCGAGCCGATCAAGCCGATCCACGTGAAAGGCGCGCGCGGTGAACGGTAAAGGAGTACCGCAGGTATTTAAATAAGGGACCGCAGGGGGGGGGTGGAACGGGGGATCCCGGTGGCATAGCAGAGGACGCCACGTCCACCACTCGGCCAGGCAGGTACCTGTTGGACGACCACGGCCGCGACTCGGAGAACCCGTTCTCGTCCTTTCCGCCCGTCTCTCCTCTCTCCACCTCTCTTCATCATTTCCACCATGCCACCTCCTGCTTCACCTTCTCCTTCGACCGTTCCCTTCCCGCCCCTACCTCCGCGGCCGTTCTTCCCCGTAGACGGACCAACGTGTTTCCCACTCCTTCTTTCACCATGGTCCCCGGGGCCCGAGACTTCAGTCCCCACCCGGGCCACGAGACACCGCATGAGTGAGTGTCAGCGGCACTCAGTACAGTTACTGACGTTCCGTGCTGTGAACGATCACCCGTCGTGATCGCTGCCGTCGTCGTCGTCGTCGTAGTCGTGATCGGCTTTGCATCGCCTCGAGTCGAGTGCAATCGGGATTCTACTATGCGCCGCTCTTGATATCGCATATATGCGGTTTGTAAGTGGTACCATCCCGCTTCGTGTACACTTGGTCGACCATCTCTCCCCCTTTCGCAGATGGTTCTCTCTTCGTCTTTTCGTGGCTCCCGTGATGATCCCGTATGCTCTCGGCCAGTCTCCGTCTCCCTCTCTTGCTCTTTCTCTCTCGTGCGCGTGTGGCAGGTAATCCGTGATCTCGCGTGGCCGCAGGTGTGTGCGCAAGGTGCTAACGTTCCCTCGACGAGCGGACCCGCGGGGCCTTACGCACCTCGACCGGTCGACCCGATTCGAGCGGCGTAATTCGTCAAGCTCTCCCGTCACGTCCGTTCGATCGTCCTTGCGGGCGAACGGCGAGGTCTGGAGAACGCGACCGGCCAAATACCACGGCTGATCGACGGTATTTAGGCGACTCGCTTACTGTGCATTCACTGGTGCGACTTGTCTGTATCGACCATTGAAGAAATTGCAATCTTCGTCGCAATTGAGAATTTTTAAATGCATGTAATCGTGCAATAATTAATCAGTCATACAATCTCTGGCGTAGCTCTCTTGCTTTCCTTGTAGCGTGATCATCATGGTGCAATATGGACCACCATATTCGGACAGAGCGATGCGTAGCTGATGCTCCGAAGATCGTGGATACCTCAACGACGTGTAGTGGATAATTATTTAGCGTGTAAGATATTATCCGCTAGATTGATCGATATGATTTAATTAACTCGTATTATTCCGCGCGCTGCACTTCAAAAAGAGTCAATTAAGGGAACACAGCGATGTATTAATCTCACCGATTAAATTGGCAATATCGGGGATAACGAGAGAGAGGGAGAGAGCAACAATATTAGTTTAATATTTCAACTCATATGCCGTGAACGCGATCGACAATGCGAGCGTGTCGATGAAAAGCCGCCCGTTCGGACGGCACTCGACTTTGATCGAGTGTTATTTCGCTCCAAATTGCAGTTGTTCAGCGCGAGGAATCCGTGTTGCATTTGCGGTGAATTAATGCCGCGGTAGATCGCGATAGATGCTCGTACGAGCACGTAGCAATTTTTGGGAAATGGCCTCATTTGTCCCCGATTAACGTCGCTTAATGATTGGCGAATGGTTCGATGCGTTTTTATCATCGGCCGATTTAGCCTTGTCCCTCCGGCCGATCTTGCGATAACGAAGAAAGGCTACGAAAGGAGCAAGAAAGAGAAAGAGAGAACCGCGAAGAGTGGGGCGTTAATCCTTGACTTTCCAAATTCCTCCACCTCAAGGTGAAGCGTACCGAACGAGCCACGGTGTGACTTCGTATGCACGTATGGATGAGACCATCACGATGACCGTTCCTCCGCCACTACCAGCGAAGACCCAGGCCCGGGATGCGAGCCAGGCCGCTCGACAGACTGTGTCAATCCGGACCGTTTCCCCCTCCGTCCCGACGTCCCTCGCCACTGGACCTGGAGCAACGGTATTTGTCGGAGTTAGCGCACCTACCGTCGACTCCGCGACAACCTGCGAGAGCATAATCCCGGAAGTGCAATCGGCGAACGACGGCTACGAAGAGCAGAGCGGCATCGTCGAGTCGTCGCGACAGCATCAGCAACAGCGGTGGCAGCAGTCGCAGCATCATCATCACTCTCATTACCATCATCATCACCCTCATCATCATCACCAGCAGCAGCAGCAGCAGCAGCAACAGCAGGCTGCGCACATAGTAAAGATCAAGATCAACCCAGATGGTGACAAGAATAGTAGGGTAATATCAACGGTACGCTTGACTCTGGACGATAACGGCAAACACGAAATCGAGAACGAGAACGCGCGCGAACGGCTGGTCAAGCGCGCAGATTGCGGTGCGGTGGTGGTGAGTGCGACGAATCTGGTGAACGAGCGACACCGCGAGAGTGCCGGTACCGGTAACGGCTGTGTTAGGATCAGTGTCTACAGCGGCGATCCGCCAGCATCCGACAGCGATCGGGAACGCAACAACAATAAGACCTGCACCAGCTCCATCAGCATCAGCGGCGGCAACGACAGCGACAAACGCAGTCAGCGGGACGACAGGAGCGACAACGGGGACATGGTGCACCGCGGTACCACAGAGACCCTGAACTCGTCCAGCCTTGGCGGCCGTTCGAGCGCCTGTTTCTACTACAACAGCTACCAGAATCCGCTGAGCGGTATGGTGATGTCCAGCGGACAATGCTCGCCCAGCGAAACCCTGGACAGCGGCACTTGCAGCGACCTTGACGGCACGCCACCGCCGTTGCCGAAGAAGAAAAACGCTAGCACAGTGATACTATCAGCGGGCACTCACAATCGGACCGGTAGCCTGACCAGCAGCGGCGCCGAGGTCGACAGCGACGACAACGAGAGCAACATCAGCTGCGACTCCTTGAACGGCGCCGAAGCGAATGGTGATGCGAGCGAATACAGTGTGCACTCGCGAAACGAAGATCACGTCGAGACGCCTTTGCTGAGGAACATCGAGAAGACTACGACAACAGGCGTCGCCGAGAAACTCGGGCGAATCACGCTGACGAACGGTGCCGACGATCAAGCGGAAGAATCGGAGGGTGGCGTTCGCCTCGAACAGGTCTCGGCAATAACGGAAATTGGCTCATTCTCGCCGGCGTTGTCGGCGAACGTGTCGCGTTCGCCATCCGACACATCGTCCTTGTCGAAGGCGTCCTCGACGCCTCGAGTGAGAAGCCCTGTTCCTGCAATCGAGCAACACAACGGCAAGGCGGTCGTCAAAGAGTATACGTATGAGGAGAGGAAGCAACACGAGCAGGAGAGAACGGAGTGCATCGACGCCGATCAGAATCGATCGTCCGGTCACAAATATCTGTACGAGGACGACAGGTACTACAACTTCCATGTGAACGAATTGCGTGAGAAGAACTCCAATCGCGAACACGGCGCGGCCGAGACCGACGAGTGTTTCGCCGGCTACAAAATCCACGAGAAGGAAGCCATACGAAGTGCCAAAGGGACCGTACGCGGGGTGAAGAACAGGGTGCGAGCGGGCATCGCGACGTTTCTACAGACGCCCACCTCCAAGGTTTGCATCAGTAGATATTAATTTAATTTTTGGTGCAACGCTACCAGGAACGCTTGTGCAAGATCTAACTCTACAGAGTACAAGCGAATTTCTGGCGTAATGAGCGCTCGTAAGTTGCCGCACGTATACAGAGCTATAATGAGAGGAACGTGATTCGTCTCTGAAATGCAGCGTCACTTAAAAAGCTAAATTATTTTTCGGTACGTACACAGTAAAAAACAGTTTATATTTCTGTTTAAAAATTTTCCTCGTTAAAATTGTTATGTTAAAAACGCAACATATCCATGTAAATTTAACGAATTCGTCGTTGTTTTAATTGAACTTTATGTATTAAATTTATGATTAATTAATCCAAATGTTAAAATAATGTTTTATATAAAATAGTAAAAATTTCACTCTGCAGCAGTCACCATATGTTTAATCAACCTTTTACAAACATTAACGATGACGCACAGTGTACGGCATTGTGCGAACCATATAAATAACATTTTCCTTAAATGAAATTTAACATTACAAATATGTTCGTTTTACCTTAAATTTCTGCTCCCAAACATCGCAATTTTCCTACTAATTTTGTTTTTAATTATCTATATAATATTGATGTCATTGTTTGATACATTTGCATTATGTTAAATTAATACAAAAATTTAAGTGGACCGTTTGAGATATAACATGAAATGTGCTGAGTTTAACACAAATATTTTTGCTGTGTACGTGCGATGGAAAATAGAAAGTAACGCAGTGTCATATAGATTCGAAGCAGGGGATGCCGATGAAAGTTAGAAAATGCATGATGCTGTATCAATAATGCATTGCTGAATAAATGTGTAAATTGGCTGTATGGACGAAAAAAGGCGTAAGGTACAAGTCCATTTACGGACTTGCGTAAGGTCGCTCTGCCGTGTTTGCGGCTTCACGCGTTTTAAAGATATCGACCGATCGACACGGCAGTAAGGTTGAGCCCCGTAAACGACGGGGCCACTTGTTATGCAAATCAGGTGCTGGAACCGTGAGTACCTGAGTTGCGTATTGACGAGCCAGAATGGTGTATCGAGCAGCCTGGCGCAAGCCTCGATTTGAACCGCGCATCAAGCTGGATGCACTTGATTCTCATGGTGTACAGGTCGGCGCGAAGCGTTAGATTTACAGTTAGATAGCCGTGCCGGCCTCCATTACTTGCCGCTTCGGATCGTCATCAGGTGGCATCGATTCGTAACTATATCGCGTGTCCCCATATTCAAGCATGCATTCCGCATGGCTTAGAAAAAAAACGCACAGCCTTTGCAAAGAGACCAAGAGATCTCCTGTAATCAGTTCTTACAGCAAGTCATATTGACACGATCGACATTGCTCGTGGCGTGAAATTATTAATACGTAAAAGCGATTCACGTGAACTTTGCACTCATTAATTCATAAGATTGCATAAATAAAGTTTTTGTTGTAGCGTTGTTACATAAATCTATAGACGATACATGAGCGACGATACTTGTCCAGTGCGCATACACGAAGCTACAAATGTCGCGGAGAAAAGTTCGAATGATTTATTTCGTTTTTTTCATGAGGTACTTTGAGTCGCACGTTACGACTTTACGAGTTCGAGAACTCACTTGACCGAGTACCAAGTCCACTCGGCTCTACTGTTGCTGAATCGTTTTGTTTTCTTCCTTTTCCATGTGCAACTGTTCACAAATGTAAACGATAATTGATACTTTGACAGCAAGGTATTAGGCAAAGACAGTGTCCCGAACAGACTCATCGTCCGCGAAATGTAAGTTAAGGGACCCTCTTTATATTTCATACCTTTCTGCTATAAAATCTTGAATGAGAAGTGACGTCAATGGGACCAAGACAGGTTTCTTGACGAACTCGAGCAACGGCGGCGATCCACCGTGAACGGTGGCCTCTCGCAATGTTCTTTGACAAATATTTGCCATCGTCTTGTCCGTGAACACGTTTAATCGTCGCGATAATCGGCTTACTCGCAGCGTACAGCGAGCCCACTTAGCGTCTGTCAGCTGCCGCGTGGCGTTTCGCGGCGTTTTGCATTAATTTCGCCTCGCTTCCCAATGTGAAATCCGCTATTAAGCAGATTCGAGACAGCCAACACAATATTATATATTCGCGTATGTATATATGTACCTATACATAATGCGCGTCTTTATTGCAAGGTTTCCGATGTTGCTATGCGAGCATCGTGCGTATGTCCGTACCGTCGATGCGGAACGGATCGACATAACGGTAGATTCGATAAAGCGATATTACGGCAAGTAGGTACGTACGAGAAGAAACAGCGGCCGCCGCGAAACGCAAGCAAGGTATATGTCCTCGCCTCCGCCTTGCTCTTCGTGTTCCTCTTTGTTATCGTGCACCAGCAGTGCTGCTATCCCATCTCGTCCGCGCGTGTGCGGCCGCCGCGGCCTATTTCGCGAAATTACAGAGACCGGGGATATCTCGCTCGCACGCAAATGCGCCCCGCAACGACTGCGAAATAATCCCGCCCTTCCTCGTGGCTGAATCTGCCTCTGAGCCTTCCACGGCACGCCTCGAATTGCACTTTTCGCGTGCAACCCGCCGCGAGCCGCGCGATTATTCCCCGCTCCCCACGAATATTGGCATCCATGATCGCAAATGATGTTATTTTAATGAGCTAGCATCTGCTAAAGAGAAGAGCCTCTCCAGACCGGATTAAAGTGCCTCCAGAAGTATTTCACCTTCGGAAACATACACAATTTCTATTTGCAGCATTAACTTTTAATTGTGGCAACTATACCTTTCCATGTATAAAATGAAATCTAATAAAAATCCTTGACAAGTATCTCGTATTTTTGCCTGAAACCTAAACCGTGTGCAGAATTTGATATTTCGGAACAATAGCTGGAATTAAATTCGAAATCACATCAAATTACGTAAGTAACGAAAACGTGATCAAAGTGAAGCTGCTAATAGTCACGCTTTACCTAGCGTATCGAGTTCTTTGATAACAACGGCTGAAAGTAACATCGGGTTGCACTTTCGAAATATCCGCACCGAGCTCGGATGACGCGCCTCGGCGGTTTGCCGTGGAACGCGTCGATAGATTTTTAACGGTTCGGCACATTAACCGCACGGTCGGGTAACCGCGATTCACGATATCGAAATGTCGTGCATGATTTTGCAGACCGCGGGCCACTGGCCGCTGCGAGGGACTTTATTTTACATTAACTGGAAAAAATTAAGTAGGCTCCAACGCAGATCCGACCTGAAATTATAAATATCGCTCCGGGTAAAACACTGGCGCGGTATGCCCTACATTCGATACGTTTCTCGCTTCCTCATCTTCCTCGTCACGGCACGCAGATTCATCTCAATGCTCCCCTCAGTGCATTTTGCTGACGTGTTGCATCGCATGGAGATGCATTAACGTTTTCGATCTTCTGCAACTGACTCCCGTCTGTACAGACGTTTCAATTTGGTTGACAGAAACAATTCATTATTGTGCAATATTTAGGGCACCACGCGTCACTTTAGCGTAACATTTATTTCACCAGCTGTACAACAATTGCGGGAAATTAATTGTGTAATTAATTTCCAATTATCGCAATTTTTTATTAGCACGTAATTTTATTAGAACGTTGGACAATTTTCTTCCAAGTTTATTTCCGTACTTTTGCAACTTTTATAATGCCGCGCGCAAGGAAAACTCTGTTCTTTTTCCACCTGGTAGAATAATAGCTCTCGCGAAAACATTGTGCAAATTTGGTTCATGGCAGACATGTTTATGGCAGACATTCGCTTCGCGACAATTTTCTCCTATTGCTTAACGCGCTGTACGTAATGGAAGTTCTTGCGGTCTCGTGGCACAAGTACTCGGGGATTGCAAATGTCGGAATGTAATACGAAATTACTTCCGACTCTGAGAACTTCGACGTTGCTTACGTCATACCACGGCGATCTTGAAATCCCGCGAAATATTTCCACGTTTCTCGATTATACTTGCGCGATAAACGCGCTTGATGCTTGATTATTGTTACAGCTTGGCTTGGGTTAGTCTCAAAGCGAAACGGTGTAATGGGAAATGACGTATCCACTTCCGTGTAATTAACAGCTTAAAGCAGGCTTCAAGTGCAGCCGAGTGCCTGACATAACGAAACTTTATAACTGAAAGCGCCACGCTAATTTTCCGGGACGAAAGCCGCACGGTACCCGCCATAATACACCAATTGAATTTCATGAGTTGGATTAGACCGATAAATTCTTTGATACGCTGAAGAGGAAACGCTTTTTTTCGTTATATTATTGGCCGAACGCGTGCAAATCGCCAGACAGACTCTATTACTAACAGATTCATATACGTTCGCGCGATTCATCCTCACAATCCTCCCATTTAGCAGCGATCTTTGCTATCCTGCCGCATGAAATGATGCTACATTTTACAATTCATAACTCATCCTGAATAATTGGCATGTTCGATACGTCGAGAAGGAATTCCTCTTCGCGCCGCGCGAAACAAACGTCGCGCGGTATCTTGCATGTCGATTATACATCGCGAAGCGGTATATGCAATTAAAACGTTACACATTTAGTGGTCAGATAATCTATTTAGCGAGTAGAGGCATTAGGGCCTGGTATTACCGCAAGCGGAGCTGGTTCTACCGCCAGCGTATCTAATTAAAGAATTTTCATAGAGTCTTAATGCTGCTCGTAAGGTCCGTTGATTACCTGAGTGCGATAATTAAGCTAAATCTGAAAATTGCTTCGACACGCAACGCAAGTACGGCAACGACTAATCAGCAGCCATCCAAACAACGGACGATAAAAAGTTGCGGGCTTGATTGAAAATGTGATTGTATGCATCGAATTTTCGGTTTTCTTGTCCGTAATAATCAGTCCGCTTTAACGAGAAATAAAACTTTCTTCTTTTCTTTTTTTTTACAAGAAACTAGTCATTACCTGTTCCTATCGTTCGTGTCCGCGATCGTTTTATCGACGTATACCTGGTTATATAATTACACGTTTTGTTGCACGTACATAATAAAAGCATGCTGGACGCATTCGACCAATAATATGGAACGCTCGATTTTCTGTAGAAACTGTACTTTCTCACCGACGAAAGCGGGACGATAAATGTTACGGATTAATGGTAATTTGTGAAAAATGGGGAAACGATTACGGATCGTTCCGAACTGATTTGCGTACTGATTTATGTATATTTCCTCTCTCAACAGCCAGCGAGAGTTTCGTTCAACTTCTACTTCTTCGACCGACACGTCGTTGCTGACTATCTCGTCGTATCTGACTTCAAATGGCCAGGAAATCTTCCGCTTCCTGCACTCGGTAGTCGTATACGTGTGTATGCGTGTAGATCGCGAGCTAAGCACCAAGCGTTACTCTCGTTTGTATGATAAATTTTCATGAAGCTGATTCACGCGTGCTCGCGCGTAACCCAGTTCGAGTACCACGAAGCCACCGCCGAAGAATGTGAAATGTGACCGATGATAAATGCCGCACAGATACGACCCACTTTGTCGTCCATCTCGTGAGACTTTCTTCTTCCTTCCTTCCTCGCGAAAATAACGATCGCGTTGATCGGACTTCATCCATCTCTCCGATACGAAATCGGCGAGATCGTCGCGATCGTCCGAACGGATCGCACGAAACGCAGCGCGGACCAGTGAATTTCTAGTGCCACACGATCGACACGCACATCGATCATAAATTGACGTTAAATTGATAGATCTCACTCTGACGACGTCGAGCTGATACGCGACACGCGACGTCGCTAATGAAACGCTGCTTCGGGGTCGCACGCATAACGCGCGCCTTTCAAAATCTCCGCGACGGTCATCATCTTTCTCTATGCAAATACACTTTCGCCGCGCATTCCTGCCGCGGCGTTTTGCCCAAAATTTTCGACGGCCGCGTAAATTATTTATGTAAGCACGCTTGGCTTACTAATAACTCCGCGCATTAGCGTTGCTAACGAGACCCGAAGCCGACCCGAGCGGCGAGGACGCGCCACGGCCTACTTCGTCCGGCGACCTCTTCCGCCTTCCTCGAGACTACCACGACTATTCCGCGTCGCATCCGCGGGAGAGAGAGAGAGAGAGAAAGACAGATAGAGCGAGAAGTAGAGAAAAAAAACTAGAAAGAAAGGAGACGGATTTGCCGGGGCTTCTAACCATCAGTGGCGGATGGCAGGAGGTCGACTCTTCATGAATTTCCCGGTTGAAGAAAACGCGGAGCGCGGCCTCGTCCACGAGACAAATCGGGTGGGAAAAGAGAAAGCGGGTCAAAGAGGCCACCGCCACCGCTGCGACAATAAGCAGCAACAGTAAGAGCAAACTGTTTCGGACTGCTCTTCCTCCTCCTCCTCTTCCTTCTCCTTCTGGTCAAGCTTCGACCTTCCTTCATTTTTTCTGTCTCCTCTCTTGTTCGCACCTTCCTCACGTATTCCCTTTTTATGTGTAATTCTCTGAAAAGCTACTAGCCTGCCACGTGCCCGGTCGCTTGCACGCTCGAGCTTTTTACAAAAGCCACCCTCGCGGTGGCCGCTACGTTTATCAAGAAATTCGAAACCGCGCAGCGTGAGCTCTTACCCTTTTGCCGAGCATATCCTGTCTTCCAATTAACTAATAATAGGATATACGATACCGTAAAAACCACGCCGTAAGGAAGCGGGATGGGTGATGCGGATGTCGAGTTTATTACGAGTAGATTACTAAGTAAACACTTGCAGCACATGGTGTAGCAATTAATCACGTAATAACTTCGTTCGCATAATAAATAATACGTAATGCGATATCGCCTAATATCGCTAATCATAATTTGGAGCTGTATACGTACCGCGTGAGAGATATCGCTCCGCTACAATTGCCGCGCGCTGTTGCGTAAGTGCACGCGTGAAAAATATACGGGCCGCTCAAACGTACGTATAGAAGCCACAAATACGTTATCGCAGTCAATAAATCGCCAACGGAGAACCCGTAAAACCAGTAGAACTTAGTGAGCGCGCGCGTATATACGCGCGCAATAATATCGCCTATTAAGAGATATTGCGGTGTTTGCGGTACGTGAGAGCTCCGGCTCACCGCTCCGGTAAAAAGGCAGATATACAGACACGCACAAATTTCACTCAACGCACACCCGGGAATGGCACAACTATAACCGTAATCGTAAATCCATAACCGGTAAGAATGACCGGCCGCGGCAGCGGTTAGTTTCGCGCGGTCTGCGAGGGTGGGGAAACAATCTTTATCCTGAAAGCATAATCTGGATACGGCCTCGTAAGTTTCATCTTTATGTCAGCCGGAGGCGCAGAGTTTCGCTTCTCACGTTATTTTTCCATCCGAGGATTCCTAATAAGGCACGTTACTTGCGAATCTTCGAGATTCGTGTATCCTGCAGAGTATATATTGGTAGCTGGTATCATATCGGTACCTGCGTATATTGGTACCGGAAAGAGACAGACGTGCATGTACGCGCAGCTGACACGAATAACTCGAAATTTGGGGAATCTCCGCGATCGAGGAACCGGTTCGCCGGAGAATCATAACGGAAACTGCGACACTCTATAAAAGTAACGTAACGGGAGTTGCATGCCGTCGATGTGCAGCACAACCTAGGCAAATGTAATACGTATATAGATACATGTGCCAGCGTAATTGAAAGCGTCGCATACGCTCGCGGAACATATATGTTAACGTGAGCATTAATATCTATGAGTTACATACGCGTTATGCGCGCACGAGTAATAAACGCGGTATGTCAAAAGGAAGGAGCAAAGGGAGAATACACCCCCGACATGATGCAGCTCGCCATGAGAAATTTCTACTCCCGTGCTTTCAACCTTGCACGGAATGTGCACGTGGGGTCGCGTGATCCATCTCTTATCTTGGTGCATAAAACAAATCGTGACTTTCAAGCCGCGGATGCAGGAACGGATTCCGTATCTAATTAATTAGGAGTTCCACAATCCGCGTGATTCTGCGGAAAGATATATACGCGGCGTATTTAAGCAACCTGATTAAGGAAAAAGAGACGAATAGAGAGAAATAGAGAGAACGAGAAAAACAGAAAAAGATAAAGATGAAGGGAGAAGAGGGTGCTCGCGCTTTCAAGATTGCATCGTAACGACGATGGAGCGCATTGACGGTGTGGAATTCCGCGAGAATTCCGTTTTGGATTATCGTAACACTTTCCGCGGGACGTGTTGAACGCTACTCCACGGTATTTACGACGAGAATGCCGGCGCGGTAATATGACTCTCCTTTCTAGCCACGAGATCGTTGACATTTCTGCGGTGCTCGCGCGAGTGGTTGCAATCACGCATAAATAATCAGGCGTACTTATGAAAGTGTACTTTCTTCTTCGGATTCGCACCTCGTTCTGATAGACGTGCGGCATCCGAACCATTTGCGAAACGGTTACTACCTCCCTCGGCGCGTTCTATTATCGGAGATGAGCAAAGAGCAGATTTCCCATCGGTGATTTCATAATGACGCGTGTTGCTGTGCGTTGCTGCGTAATTAAGCTTTGTACAACGCGTATCCTGAAATAGAAACACGCGGTAGAGCCAAGGAATCCCATTTCCATAATGGGCGAGCGAAAAACAGGAAATGGATGTATACTATTATCGATTGCTTCTGTCACTCACTGTGCCTAGAAAGGCTACGGTTTTTACATAATAGAAAAGAGCAATATAGAAAATGAACATTAAATTAGCTCTTTTTTTATCCATTATCCAAATTATTAAAAGACGAGAAAATAATCGTGAGGCTCGATTCATGTAATTACGCGAAGGAGGAATTCGTTTATTAAAGCAAGTATGGCTACGGGAGCGCACAGATCAAATTAGAAGTTACGAATCAATGAAGTTTTCGATAATGAAATTAGCCAAGCATCACGAATAAGAGATCGATTCGGAAATTCATGCGGAGATTGCGAGCGCTCCAGCATTAAATGTAATGAACAGTGAGTGCTTTTAGTTTCAATTTCAACGAAATCAAATCGATGCCAGGTCAGCTTGTTGTACTTCAGGTCTGCTCTCCTGAACATCGATTAAAGGGTAAAAGGGAATCGCATCGACGATTTCGTTCTACGTACTACTAGCTCGGGACTAAAATTATCGATATAATTCATCAAATTTTTTTAAATTCAAATTTTATTTGAAGGCTCACAAAGACGTAAGAGATTTTTAATTATACAAAGAGCAATTCACTGTTAATCCTATAATATATTATAATTTTTCATGTCATATTATAATTTTTCACCCGTTTGTAAATCACGACTTTCCACATGATGGATAACAAATCTAACATAAATCTAACATAAATTGAACTTGTCGAGAGAAGGTATGTAGCACGAACTGTGTGAACCAAGATACGGCGATAACAAGCAGCACGTTTAAAGAGAAAGATATTCTTCTTCTCTCAGCGACTCACACATACACGCGCAGCGGGAAAAGCGAAACGGATTCTCACGGCTGCGTGCTGCTGCTTTGTAGCCGAGCAAGATAAAAGGCAGCTCGTTCCGAATGAAATTCTTACCGTGCGCGATTGTCTTGGGCGCATTTACTTTCTGTTTGCATAATTCCTACGGTTTTTAATTTTAAATAACGAGACACGGCCGGAGAAAGAAATACGAGCGGAGCGAGTGATATCAGCTTGATACCAGCTGTAACGTTTCCCACGATTTGTAATTCATAGAAGATAGTTCATAGTTTCCAAAACATCTCGGTTGAACAGTTTATGAGCGGCAATTAATTAATTGATCGGAACATATGATGGCATTCCCATGCGCAATGATCATGCGACACGTCGTAACTTCATATTGCAAGTTCCTCGTTTGACATTTCCATTGATAACACGTGGATGAAGCCGACGAAGGTTCGCACGAGAACGGCAAGGTTACACGTGATCCGAAATTCCGCACGATGCGATAAATCGCACGGCCGTCGAGTCACGCAGGTCACGTGTCGCGGGAAGCGGGAAATGGGAAAATGCACGTAGACTGTCATCACACTCGCGTGGATCTTAAAGGTGGGACCCGGCGGGATGCACTCATCGGACGATGGCGCATTTGCATCGATTATCCCGACAAAGGTCAGAGCGCGCCTGACATCACCGCGCATGCACGCGCGCAAATACGCACGATACGCGTGGCGACGAGGAGAACGTTCCTCAATGTTCGTGTTATGCATCGCGAGGCGCGGAGCGAGCTCAATCAAGATGAGAAGAGCGATAGGATCTTCTCCTTAATCCATCCATCCACTGGTCACGTGCGTCACGGATTCCACAGTCCCGAGCCGCGTGACTTTTATCACTTACGACCCACGTTCCGCTCGCGAAACTCCTCGTGCTTACGTAATATTGTAGCTCCGCTGTTAGCGTTACGGCGTGAAAACGACGAGCTTAAGGTAAAACGCACGACTTTACGTCGCGCGCCTTCACGTGCGTGTGAAAGCGCTCGTCTCGGAGCGAAGACGGAGGATTGCGCTTCGTCCCGACGCTGGCGACGATGGTTTCGCTTAGGCGTTGCAGGTGCATGCGCGCTTTCACCTTTTTACACGCTCGCCGGACTTGTCCGCCTCGTCAATACGCCGCGCCAATGCTGATCACTTGGTGATCGTTCTGGAAATCTTGTGCAACCGCGACGATGCACGCACAAAATTAGAGAGGCACCTATGTGTCTGGACACGTTCGGTTTTTTTCCCTTAATCGCGTACCCTTTCCGATTTCGCGTTAGAATCTCGAATTCTTCTACGAGTACGCCGTGAAAATTGAATGCTACGTGAAATTAATGTTACGAGAATAACGGGGCAATACGAAATCGTGACTATCATACCTTCTATCTCTTCTATCATGCCTTCTATCACTCTTTTAGAAACAGAAATCGTAATGAGCAGCTACTGTCGTTATTACGCTGCAATTACTGGCCTCGCGATCGTCCAGCTGCGCCGATGCTGAAATTGCTGCAATTGCTGAAAGCATATTGGTAGATACTCCGTAGCGCATAGACTGAGCGATCGAATTGGCCGACGCAAAGCGTTTCTGGCGATCACCCGAGCGATTTTCAACGTTGAACGGTCAAGAACGACGGGGAGAAAGTGAAAGAAGTCTCCTGTCGCATTAGCGACGTGGGCTGCGGTCACCGCAGGACCTTGATAAACTGAATTTCACGCTCGTCCAACTGCCCTTTACAATGGATATTTCTTGCACCAGTTGTCACGCGGCAAGCGGGCGGGAACTGTTCTCCGCGCGTGCGGCAGTTGTATTTTATCACAGGAAGTCTCTCAGCACGCAAAATTCCGGTCAGTGGGCGACCTGATCTCTCGTAACATTATCCCAGTTACGGAGAAATCGACTTCGGCTTGCCTCGATTTGTCTGCGGTGTATTACCAGCTAGAGTCATTTCGCGTCAATTAATCGGCGATTCAAAGCACGCCTTCTCGTTTCGTATGTAACGGCCGGCGCGGCTTTCATTAAATGCTTGTGAAATTATCTTGTATTTGTGAGTATGTAGCGAGCATGGCCGACCAGCCGGGCTCCGCATTACAGTGCCGTGAAATTGAAACCCATTTAAATTACACGAGCCACGTACGTTGCCGCGCACATTTGCACTTAATTAGTTATCGCGGTAAAATCACGCGCGCAACTCCACAATACAATCCACGTCAATCTTCGAGCGAAACTAGAAATGGGATTCGTTCGTTTCTTCGCTGCAGGCATCACCAACTCTCGGCAGAGCGGGACTCTCGTCGGATTGTAATTCGCGATTGTAATTCCAAGAGAGATCGATTGACTTACATCTAATTAATGATGAAGGATATTAAAAAGAGATGTGCTTGAAACTTGAGCGAAAAGATCGAGGTAAATTCAAGAAGATGAGGTGCATAATAAGCGTAAACAAGTATCGAACACGTACTCTCGAAGCACAGCCAGTGTGGATTCGCGCAGTGACAGGCTGCGTAAAACCGATTAAGAATTCTTAGTAACCGCAGCTGGGCCCCCTTCACTACGGTAAGATGAGTCTCATCGAAGGAGAAGAACCACCAGGGGTTGAAAAACTCCCTAGTGGTAACCTCAGAGATGGTTTACTTTGCAAAGGAAAAAAACTTTACTGCAGACATTAAAGAATTATGGCCAAAAGATATTTTTCACAAAAGCCAGGATTACTATAAATAAATTAAGTACTCCGAGAGAAAGTGTGTGCTTAATAATTTTAATAGACTCCTTTACGTACTCCTATTACAATATATACTCACGCGATGCGATTTTGCAAGCCCATAACATCTCTTTTATGGTGCCTCTGCCGTTCGAAGAAAATCCTTATTGGAACGTAAGATCTACCGAGCGTGGATAATGTTGTGTGGGATCGTCGCGACGCACAAAAAATTATTCACGTCGTGTGAGCTGCACATACGCTACCACATATAGGTATACATCTACATACGCGCGTCCTATTACAAGAAGCCGCATGATGGATAAATTATTTTCTTGCAAGCATCCCTCTCTCATCGATCACGTGCGGGAAAAAGCGCGCATTCTGCATTTTTATTCATACACGACATGAAAAACGTTAATACGCTAACTTGTCATAACTGGCAGCCAATCAGCCTTTAACATGATAATGATCATAATAAAATATAAAATTACAAATCGCGTCAACGCGTTTCGCGTATGCTTTACAACCCGAGGAAAATGGAGACAGACAGCGAAGACCTACTTTTCCAGTATACCTCTCTTTTCTATAGACGGCATCGACAACCTCGTCCAATTTTTTCGCGCATACCGTAAAGTCCACTACGACAAAATTAATAGCCGTCGCAGAAAGAACAGATCAAGTCTTTTGAGGCCATCGCGATTGTCTCCGCTTCTCGGAGAAATAGAGATTTGAGTTATGCAATTATCATCCAAGCGTACATCGAGAGTTTCCATACCTTTGTCAAATCATTAATATTACCATAATGAGCCATGAAATCACGGAGATGGTCTTTTGATGTCAGCATAATGATACAAGATCGACGAGCGGATAAATTTTGTCAAACAAGACTCTGTGATTGAAGCTTCGCTTGAACGCAGGGAACGCACGCGGCGTGCACGCGCGAGTGGTGCACACCTCCGATTAAGTTTATAGCTTATTACATCGAGATCGGCACTTTGTTATACCATCTGGTTCGCGTGCACGGCTCTGCCCGTTCCGAGACCGAAGCGTAATTATGATCGAAGGCGATCACCTATACCTGTCGCGTTTGCGTAGGGTAACGGGTATCGGTAGATGCAAGTGGGTTAACAAAAAACTTCGTAATGGCCAACCGAGATCTTAACGTGCGCACCACATATACTGCCACAATGATAGCGTGCTTTTATCGTGCTGATCATGCACCTGGCACGACGAGTCCGGTTTCCTCGACGGAGCGTATCCATTAGCAGTCGCGGAGGTATCGGAGCGGACACGTGGCGATCTATAATGCCAATTGGACGTGATCGTTCTGCGTGCACGCACCGCATGACCAGCAAAAAGTCGACGGAAAGGTTCATCAAACTTGCCGACTGCATCGCGGATTCGAGTCGCTGGATTTAATAAACTTGCGACACGTGAACGTGTATTTTGTCGCGAGACAGTCGCTCTGCGAGATTTAATTCCAACGAAACTTGACATGCGCTTGAAAAGTTAAATGGATAAATGCAAAGTTTTGAGTATCGCTAGTACATTTTTAATGAATGGTCTTTTTGTAGAGTGCATATCGCGCGTTACGCTTTAAGAGTAATAAATGGGAGTCTGGAGCTTTTACGAGGGCGATGTTAATAAAGGGGAGAGGACGATGGTTCTCGTGCGGTGTAATCTATTTGATCTCTAAAAGATTACATTTTCTAAGTGAAAAAGTAGGAAAAGATGCCATACACGCGCTGTGTGTGCCAAGTTTAGATGGGAATCAATGGCAATATTTATGGAGCAAGTTTTGACACTAGCAGCTCTCGAGTAGTAAAACTTGTAATACTTAAATTATGATAAAGTATTTTTATAAATCAATACATTATGATTATGCGCGAGTTTTATAAATACACTGCTTTAATCATTTACAAAATTTTCTTTCTCGCTCTCCTTTATATACGTTATTCTTTTTTTGTGTACCCTATTCCAAAAACGGCGTGTAACTTCTTGAAGTTCTTTTTTATCGAATAGTTGAGGCCTTTCTTCCGCGACGCTGATTGGTTATCTCGCTTGGCTCGAACTTCGTGTTGCGAATGTCTGTCAGTGCGGTTATTGATAAATTTGTGTTTTTATTTGTGTATTTATTTCATCGTGAAAAATAAAATAAAATAGCGCATGCATAGCGTATAATATAAATTTTAATGGCTAGAACTTTTTCATTTATTGTTTTAACGAATTTTAAATCATCGAGAACTCTAGGCAATATGCCAATTAACAATATAAATAGCACAGAACTTCTCGGAAAAGAAAAAAATTTTAATGGCTAGAACTTTTTCATTTATTGTTTTAACGAATTTTAAATCATCGAGAACTCTAGGCAATATGCTAAATAACAATATAAAGAGCACAGAACTCCTCGGAAAAGAAAAAATTTCTAAGGGCTAGAACTTTTTCATTTCTGAGTTTATGGTATTTTCAATAGCAGAGAACTCTAGGCAATATAAAAAATAATTATATCAACAGCTCAGAACTCCTCGGAAAGAAAAAAATTTTAATGGCTTGAACTTTTTCATTTCTAAATCTAATGGATTTTCAATCGTCGAAAACTCTTCGCAATATGTCAAATCCACTCTTAAAAAAGCCGTGTTAAATGTCTTCGGGTGGAGGTTAACAATTTGGTAGAGTGTGATAATTGTGCATATAAATAATAGATGAATATTATTATTCGAAAACATTATTAATATTGAAAAACAAAATAGCGCGCGCATAGCGCGCGCCTGTGTTGTACTAGTTTATTTAAAAACTTCGTTTATGAAACTATATTTTGTTCAAATGTGAGTGAGCATAACAATTATGACTGTTCCAAGAAAATAAAACTGTAAAACGTTTAAATATCTCATTAAAAATCAGTGCGATTTACAGACTGCATGCATCCTTAAAGTCGATAAAATTGAGTATTCCACCAATGCGCGATAAAATCCTTCGGTCCATCATAGTCCAATAACGAAATTGACCGTCTGCAACCTTTGCTACCTGGAATCCCTCGCCTCGTCGTGCATCGACTGCTCTTCAATCTTCACTTCTTTCACACTCACACTCGCGATGCGGTATTTACTTGTTAACGACGTCAATTTATTTACATCGATTTATATCGAATATCGATTTATGGATTTAGCCTCAGCACTATTCTTCACATTATCGTACTTTATTTTGTTATTAGCGGAGTTGAAGAGATTCATGTAAGAAACAGATTATTCCATTTTTCATACAAATACCGTACCCGCATAAACGAATAAATTTAAGAAAAGGTAGATTCTGTTTAGGCGAGCTGCGCAAGCACATGAGATTAAGAGAAGTTGAGGCAAGCTCAAGAAAACGCGGGCAAGCTGAGACAATCTTAGGCAAGCTTAGGCAAGCTTAGCGAGAATATTATGCAAACTTAGGCAAGCTCAAGAATGCACACGTCAGCTCAGGCAATCTCAATCAAGTTCAGACTATTCAGAGGCTCTGGCAAGGTCAGACAAGCTCAGGAATGCAACAGGTAGACCATAGCACAACTCGGACATAACTTGGGCTCATCACAGCAATGCTCAGACAGGATCTGACATGCTTCAGGGCTCTGCCCGAAAGCCCTGAAGGCGATCAGGCATTATCACAGAAGGATAATGCGAGATTAAAGAGAGAAACATCGTATACGCGAGAAAAAGTGTATTAAATTTTGAAAACACGCGATATATATTAATTGCACTTAAAATAAAAATGGGATTTCTATTTTCACATAAATTTTCGTATAAATCTTTCGTATAAAGAGTTGTATGCATCGCTATCGTGTATAATATGACAAGAAAATTTATTTATAAAATGTATCAATTATTCATCTCACGATTACTCTGGCGTTGTCCGATGCCCTTCCTGAGAGAACTTCCTCCTCCTCTCATCCTCGGATACACTCGCGAAAAAATACGGCACTCCCGATACGATTCTCGCGAAGCGCTGACATGCGAATCGGGAGAACAAATATTTGTAATGCGACACGTTTTATATAATGGTTCTATATGTCGCTTAGCTTTTGCTAAGTTAATCGCGACATTATTGCAACCATGCAATCAAGAAGATAAAGTGATCACATTTAACCAGCGATGCACTTAACTTATTATCGGGGTCCGGCTATCTTGGTATAAGTATACCGAGTACACAGAGGACCAGATTAGACACGAGATAGAACGAGCTAAACCAACCAACGTGAGGTCAACCTGGATGGGGTTTGCTGATCTCTCGTCCCGAGCAAAAACCACCCCTAACGTCGACTCAGTCTCCTTAGTCACGAATAATATACGAAACACTTAGAGTAAATCGTATGGCATATGGTAGACTCAACGAGCTAAAGAAATTCATTGCCGTCGGAATAAGTACCTACAAACGAGAATAAGCCACGACTTCTCGTCCGAGGCACAAAATGTACTAATCGAACTAAAATCGACATTTAAACACTGTGCATACAAGTTCCACGAGTCATTTGGCGACCAGGGGACTCATGGCAGGTAAACGCCACGAGAACGAAGGTAACCACTCGCGAAGATTTTAAGATGATCGCTTTGCGTCTTCCCTGGACCGAGCTCAAAGTCGAGAAATGCCAGTCGCAAGATATTGCATGGTAACATCGCAAGTGTATCCACTAAATGAAATATTTTTAACTAGAATTTTGAAATGCAATAAAGTCGATAATAAGAATAAATGCGCATATTGTCACATATCGTCGTTAATCAACTCGATATTATTAAAACGTAAAATATGAACTGTAACAGTGCATATCGCGTATAAAACATTGTAATAATAATTAACAACTCGCGATACAGAATATGTCGCGCAGATCAATAATATATAATATCAATAATATATAATATCAATAATATGTTTTTACGCTTTTAGGAATAAATGGAAATTAATGTACGGTATGATTTCTATCTGCATTTCGATCTGCAAGTCGACGAAAAATTATGAAAAATATTGAGGAAGTTATTGTTCTACAGATTGCAGTAAAAGCTGCTCGTATATCAAAGAGCTTTATTCGAAACATATCCAGCATCGAAATATTTCTGTGTGCTTTACTAATCAAATCACGTGTAAATGCACGTATCAAGAATGGCATTACGTAAGCTCTTTTATGGATGAAAAGCTGCATTACTGGCATTATATGCGCGATACTGAATCGTCTTGCCATTTCTGCGCGGTGAAAGCTAATTTAACATGATCATTTTCTCTTCCTCTTCTCTCTTTCTCTGTATCATCTGCCACTTACCGCTACCTCTTTTTCCTCTTTTCCATCTTGAAACGACTGCCTAAATGACATTACGCAATTTAGCGGGAAAATATATTAAGCATCGCGAGAAGTAGAAGCAATTCGAAAGCAAGCTAGATTACCGCGCAGATTGCGCCCCGAGAGATGTCTAGCTTTTGCAGACTCACGGATTGCATCCATATCTCTTGCATACGCGATCTTGGACACTCATGTAACATTAAATGGTAATGAAATGTGACAGTGTCCGCTAGGACGACTATTTGATCAAGAAACTGAAACACTTACAAACGGATAAAACATTAAAATGTGCACAACGACAAAAGAGATATTTAATTATATATATATATATATATATATATATATATATATTTGATAATATAACGAAAATTACGTTTTTCACAAATATTAAGTAAATAATACAAGAATTCGGTCCTCTCGCAAACCATCACACGATACTTCGATATACATAGTCCGGTGGTTATGCACGTGCCAACGAAATCGATTGTATTAAAGGAACATCCAACGAGTGCATGCCTTGCTGAGCAAGAATTGAAGTTCAGCGTGCTCTCGATTGAATTGCCGAACCATGAAGAGGCGAACCTCTTCCGCAAAACCCAGTTCTCCGCAAAAGCTAGTTCGCTTTTATGAAAGGTTTACTAATAGTCGTGGTCTACATGTGGTCGTCACTTCGATTTATGTAACTAATCTAAGGAAGTGTTATGGCTCGTCTATTGTGCGGCATTCTTTTTATTTCAGCGTTGTTTGTTATTTTTATGATTATGTTTTTTTACGTTACGCTTTTATGTGTAATGACTTTCAAACCAATCGACACAACATTCGATAATCGATAGAATATCGTGACAAGAACACTCCCGAGTAAATGAATCATCATTTACTTGCTGAACGCCGTGGAGTGCTAACGTGCTTTCCACTCGGGAGTGTTCTTGTCGCGATATTCTATCGATTATCGAATGTTGTATCGATTGGTTTGAGAGTCATTTCTAGTCAAAAATGACTTGTTAAGTTCCGTGTACACTTGAGAAGAACCAGAAACTTGGTCGAAACGTCGTGTAATATATATATATATATATATATTAATAAATTTGCCAGTTCGGTCGAGAAAAAAGGAATACTTTGATTTCTTTTATGTATTAAGCTTTTCCAATTAGTAGTCGCGTAGCACAATCATTGCTTAAAGCAGTCACTTCAAAGTTCAAAGGCCTGACCGTTGGTCTATACAACAAAATTATTTATAGAGAATACAATGACTATCTCTTTCTCTCTTCTTTTACACTTTAATGGTTTCGTATCTGAATGGTTCCAAACAATGATATCGGAAGCCATCGCTATTCGCACGACAACGTTGTTTGTCACGAGAAATTTCCAATTATCTTTGGGAAACCAATACGATAACATCGTCGCTCGATCCAATCTCGCTTTTATTAAATGCCGCGTTGAGCGATTGAAGGTTTATTAAAAGTTTGTACAGCTTAAGCCTAAGGATGGGATCCAAGGCACGCACGTGATGTTGGTTACGAAATTGTAAAAAATAATCATCTCGATATCTCTCTCAACACTGGGCGGATTTCGAAACTTTTATGCTCGATACAAGCTAAGATCTGCACGGGACAATCCTCGTTACAATCTTCAGTGACGTATCATATATTGTTTCAGGTCTATATAGAAAGAGAAAAGGGCAGAGTGGTGCTTTACATGACGTCGCTGGGCATCGTTAGGGAGACCTTTACCAATTGTATGAAAATGAAGCAGATATTATGGACGAACATGGTCAAGTACGAAGAGGCGGATCTGTTCCGTGACACGGAATTACAAAGCGAACTCAAGGATCGGACCGATTCGGAAGTCGTTACGTTACCGCAGCTCTTTGTTGATGGCCAACACATTGGGGTATGTACGAAACTGCTACTGTAAAATATTACTAAAATTGAACTTACAAACTAGCGTAGATGTTAATTAATTTTTATTTTGTTAAGATTGGTTTTACAGAAATTTTAAACAAATAAGAGGTCGGTAATAATTATAAATCATGATAGATATATCATTAATCATTAATTAATTATTAATTATACGCGTTCTCATTTCATTTAGATAGTAAATTGCACTTTATCATCGCTTTAAAATATATTCCCGACGACGGATATTCAGAACGTTAGATAATAAAACGTGACCATCTGGCGTTGAGTGTTCCGTCATCTGCACTTGACGTTCGTCAACGAAGGTACTTTCTTCTTGTTAAGAAGTGGTATCGATTTCTCTCTATTCTTCCTCTAGCAGATAGAATAATTTCTAATAAGAAAAGTCACATAAAGAACTCGTACATTCGTCGTAGATACACTATACTCGATCCTTTCGAATCCGTCTCCTTACGCCTTGCGAAGAATTTATACAAGGCCGATGACGCGTTACGCAATCGGGGATATTCGACATCGAGAAAGTCGGGAGATGGATGACGTGAAATGTCAAAGATAACCGTCGACCGGCGAGCGAAAATTGAATGAGCCTACGAGCGAAAATTTCAAATTAGATTGCGTCGAATTATCTGCAGAAATCGTGCGAATGGGTGAATCGCAATGAAACGTACGCAGCACTGTATGTGTTTACAATTTATTGTATTACGTGGAAATATTCTCGCATTTAATTGAATCGAATACAAAGCGCAACAGTTAACCATTGCAGATGACGGAATGATACCAATAATAAAATTAAATTAGTGAGAAATGTTTTGTATTGTATAAAGATATCATCACACTTTCTCCAGATACACTCATATATTGTGACGGAACACGATGTTCAATATAGATAACCAATGTTCCATTTCAACGTGCATTTCTCTTTGAAAAGATCGTCTTTCGCGTGTTACCTTACAGTTTTTCCTTGTGAGATTCCACTCTTAAAAAAGCCGTGTTAAATCAAATCGAAATCATTGTTGCCTCTTTTCCGCGACGCTGATTGGTTATCTCGATTCGCGTTGTGCGTTATGTTCAGTTTAAATTAACATCGCGCGGCTGTGTCGCGTGGAGGTTAACAATTTGGTAGAGTGTAATAATTGTGCGTATAATAAATAATAGATATAAGATATTATTATTCGAAAACACTATTAATATTGAAAAATAACAATATAAATAGCACAGAACTCCTCGGAAAAAGAAAAAAAATTTAATGGCTAGAACTTTTTCATTTATTGTTTTAACGAATTTTAAATCATCGAGAACTCTAGGCAATATGCCAATTAATTAACAATATAAATAGCACAGAACTCCTCGGAAAAGAAAAAATTTTAATGGCTAGAACTTTTTCATTTCTAAATCTAAAGGATTTTCAATCGTCGAGACCTCTTCGCAATATGCCAAATAACAATATAATTGAAAAATAAAATAGCGCGCGCCTGTGTTGTACTAGTGTCATTAAAACATTATTATTGAAAAAATATTGTAGACGCGAAAGAAATGAAAGAAAGAAATATATAAAATATTATTTTAATAAATGACAAACATTCCCACTTTGCATACACGTGTAGCTTGTCGCTGAGAATAAAAACAGATTTATTTATTCCATGAACAGATTCGTTTATCAATTCTCAAATATCATCCTGCATTGCACAAACAAATTACGATTCGCGATAGCTGTAAGTATCTTATCTGACCAGTTGGACGCCAACTCTTAATGAGAATCACTTAATGGGTAATTAGAGATTAGTGGCCACTAACAAGCGCTATCGATGATCACTTAAATATCATGGCACTTGAGAACAATCATAGTAAATTAAGTAAATTATGTTCCCTAAGTGTACGTGGAATTCGTAATTGCTCTCATTCGCGATGGAAGTAATACAAGAGAAGAGAGACTCGCATGGTTGTATGCGAGATATCTTTACACCTCTTCATAAAAGAACACATCGCTTTTATTGCGATATAAAGTACTCGGTAATCATGAGCTTCAGTGTTTATGCGCGTTTTCCCAAATGATGATATCAGCGATATACTTTAGCGAAATTATGAATGTTGCGTACGGTAAATATTCCCCATATACGTATATCTGTCTAAAGAACGATTCTGGAATAATCGAAACCTCTGTGTAATGAAATTTTTTACCGCGTCTAGTTTTAAAGGGAAAATTAAATTTGGGAATTTCATTTATTAAGGTATTGCACAAATAATGCAGCCTGTACATATAATAAATATTTATTAGACATATGTACATATATAATTAATTTATAATTAAAATTAATTTTGCATACAGGCATATTTATTGCAATCATTAAAGCATAATTAATTACATTATAATTAAATTACAATTGCAGTTTGAACAATTAAAATTCTTCATAAATCAGAAACATTTCTGAAACAGATATATGAATTTTTTTGCCGGAAATACGTGAGGAAATCCTTCCCGGAAACTTAGTGTCAATCTTTCCAGTAAAACAACATGCATTAACCGGGCAAATAACGTGCCCCTGTGACTCAATTACACTGTTATTTGATTTTCCTATTGGTATCCGTTTCTCCGAGAGCCACTTCCAGCAACCGATAGTCGCTGGGAGAGTAGATATATGCGTAAGTGAAATGTCAAGCTATTTGATCCAAGGCCGCTAGAGAGAACGCGAGGTGAGATTGCCTGCGTTATATCGCCTTATGGTGGTCGCTGGTGTCTAGCACACAAGTCTACACACGTAAAACTACCCGAACTGCATTCCAATCTGGTCGCGTCATGCAATTATCCGGCACGAAACAGCGCGAATCATTGCCAAAAATCTGCCGGATCACACCTTTCCTCCCGTCATCTCTGCTCCTCGCGACGTTCCTCGCGACGATGCTTTCGCTCGCATCCTCGTGTACATATTTAACAGCTTAACAGTCCGCAAGTCGTCGTGTTTGGTGAAAGGAGAGGTATAATCACCGTGGCTAACTACAATCGCAATAAAACTCGTATTACGTCACATCAGATGTGAGATTACGAGACGCGCGTAGGGACGAGCAGGTACCCGCGGAATGCCGCGTTGGTTTGCTTTCCTGCATTCGATCTTGCATTCAGTCTGCAAGACACGAAAGAGACCTTCTCTCTCTCTCTCTCTCTCTCTCTCTCTCTCTTGCAGAACCTGACCTGAAGACAAAACACGTCGCAGAGATTGTAATGAGATATAATGCAATCGACGCACCTGTGAAGCAAGTCTGCTTGAAATCTACAAGATTACACATAATGTGATTTAAAGGTGCGAGTCGCAACAAATGAAATGAAAAGCGCGAGATCTTCTGGCTCGGATAAATCAGCGGAGCAGACCAGACGTATCGCGTGCCTCGTTAAAATGCCTCATTAACGATCGCATGAAAATGCATGATGTGGCTCACAATTACGCGTGCATAAGGAAAAGACCGAGAAATGCGATAAAAATTTTCTCGCGCGGGACAGCGGCACTTCTCGGCGACAAGAGTATTATGTTAGTCTCCCGAGACGCACTATACCGATTTTCCATCCTATTCGACGGAGATTTTTCGACGCACCGCGTGCGACATACCGCAGACAAGTTCCTTTTATGGTACAGCTACACGGCAGCCGATGTAACGCGCTAGGCGGAAAGAAAGCGAGCCCGCGAACGAGTCTCCCGAACGAACCAAATGTCGTGGCCATTAAATACCTGCATTTCACAATTTTTTCGTTTTTTTTCTCTTTGCAGGGTGTCGACACCGTCGAGCGACTTAACGAGTCGGGGGAACTGCGCCGCATACTGGAACCTTACCAGGTGAGTCGATTTTGCCGGGCTGGATCGTGGAGATCGCCGAGATCGCGACGTATCCTTGATCCTCCACGCCCGGAGCGGTATGTTAACGCGGATATGCTATTCATCCATGCGAGCGAGAGTGGAATTGATAATTTTGTGTTTTTCGCGATCAACATTCACGCTCCGCATATCGAATCATGATCGGATTTCTTCCTTTTTTTTTTTAAATTCGGTAATTCGAATCCGCGCGTGAACGCGTAAAAAATGCACTCACCAAACGTTAATTTCGATAATCACGAGCCATTACATGTCGGTTAATAAACTCGCGTAGGGTTTCGTAAGCTGGCGTAACCAATTAAATCACTGGGCGTCGAAGAACCGTACGTAACTTCCGTCTTTTTTCCGAGAGTCGAATCGCTTTTTAGAAAAGAATGCTTCGCCGCTGCATTCGATTTAAATGACACCGTTGTAATTTAATTGCACAGACGCCCGTAATAAATTTATAGACTCGAATTAAATGTACCTACCTCTATTCTGAGTCTCGTCGAGAATGAACATTTTATAAACTTTATAAAAGAATTTACGTAAGGAGAGAGATGTATTTTTAGACAATCGCGACGCTTCAATATCTGCGCCCATTGTTGCCGCTCTGCTTTCAGGCTTTTAATGAGCAAAGTAATGAAGGTAACCAGTATTCAGGCCAGGTATAAAAAAAGTCTCCATATTGTACATTCCGCTCAGGATTTACGCGCTGTCGCAAGAACATCGCAAGAGCCGCGAATAATTCGCATGATTGCGTGATCGCGCGCTCACGACGCGTTTATTCTACGTAGAATTGGCTATCTAAGGTAGACTGAACAGCCCCGACTCTCTGATGAAACCTGTACACACAACACAAGCGGCTGTGAACGCAAGGTTGCACACTCCTTTCACTTTTATCTGGAAGTACGTCTCTCTCTCCCACCCTCTGGATTTCTCTCTCTCTCTCTCTCTCTCTCCTTTTCTTCGCCGCCTTCTCCACCATCGCGTACCATAAATTTTGGTGTCGTGCAATTCAGGTTTACCTTGCTACAACGAAAGGTCGTTTACATCTACGCGGTCATTGTTAGTTTTGTGATTGTAGTTACATACATAAAGACATAAAGTACTCGAGTTCACATTTACACGCAGCGATTTTACACACGTGTCTCGGCTGTTGACACAGATTAATTGAAGTTTTTTTTACAGATACGTGAAATAGTCGGAATCGATATTTGGACGCATGAAAAAATCAACGAAACGTAATATTTAATCTTTTACTGAACTTTCTACTTTTCACTAGAATTTCTAGATTACATCACTTGGTCAAGTGGAATTAATGATGATTAGTTGAATTACACACAGCTTATAAAAATTTTCTTTTCCTTTTATTTTCTGTCAAATGTTAACAGTCAAATACACTGTACGCGCCTGACATTATTTAGGAATGAATAAGCCCGATATTCACCCAAAGAGTAGCCATTTCTCCATTCCGAACTACGCTCTACTTTGTTAGTCGATTTAGACTGGCAGCTAGTAGCAAGTAAAAGTGAAAGTGAAAACTGCGGTTTCGTAACGTCAAACAAGGCTCGATAGAAGGTCCATTCGAGCATCGTTGTCACGCGGAGGCTATCCAGTTTGGTCTCAGCAGTCATAAACTGCTACTTGCATTAACGAGATTGATAAATTTAATATAATTGCTTGTAATGGATAGGAGGCACCATCGAGCCTTATGACTAAATTAGATCGCGCGATCATTCGTCATTCGCGGAGATATTTTCCGTGCAAACACGAACGGACCAGCAATAACGGGAGTGCACAATTCTGGCGCATTTACTTTGCGGAGAGAATTCCCCGAGTAACATTAGAGTCGACTCGAAAGTGCAGTGCTTTGATTAAAGATACCGCGATCGATCATCGATTAACCGGTTGACTGCGAATAATCAACTGTCGCCTACAGTTGTCCTGTAATGCGTTCAATTTATTCATTAACTAACGTCACGACCTGTTTGCATTTCAGTGCAAGGATGCGTGCGTCGTTTGCAACTACTGCGGTGGATTCCAGCGACTATTGTGCCCGATCTGCCACGGCAGCAAGAGATCGGTGCATCGCAACGAGTTTACCGTGGAATTTGTCGCTCTCAAGTGCGCCAAGTGCGACGTCTTCGGCATGATACGCTGCCCGCATTGCTGAGGGATGTGTGCACTCCACCCTGCTCAAATCTCACTTCCCTTTAATTTTCCCGTCTCTCTCTCTCTCTCTCTCTCTCTCTCTCTCTCTCTCTCTCTCTCTTTCTTTCTCTCTCTCTCTTCCTTTCTCTGTCTTTCGACTACCTTCCATACTAACTTACATGTTCTATTTAAGGTGCTACGAGAGAATATTTTACGCTACGTCGTTTAAGCGAGGGCGTACGCTCATGAGACGCATACAAACAATATTAACTAATTTGCGTAGCCACGCTGTCGCATGTTGTAAGATATGACGGTTAATAAAACTTTTTGTGTAAAGTTTTGTAATCTTGCGTGTTCACGTTATTCGAGATTTGGGCGGGTGCCCAAATCCGAGAGCCAGTTCCTGAATTCCGAGAGCTACCCTCTCTAATTATCTATCCCGCTTCTGAGAATAAAATTCAATGCAATTATATGATTTTAATTTTTTGTCCGATTGTTCATCGAAATCGTAAAATCGATGATCCCGCAATACGCGCAGCCTCTGCACTGTCGTCACAGTAACCAGAGCAGGCCGACTGCTCTAGAATAATGAGTATACTTTCACTTTGTCCATGATCTAATTAAAAAGGCGTGATATACCGTAGCACACAGCTGCTGCTGCTCCCACGTTCGACACGTCGTAACGATTAAATAGGACGTGAAGGAGGACGCCTTTTAATAATGAGAGATCATAATTGCGCGTGATTTTCTTACGTTCATTCTTCTATATCTAAGGACCGTTAACAGTAACATTAAAACAACAGCGTGAGCGATCGATCGGGCTCTCAGGCTTCATACATTTATGTGGAGTTGTAGCAAGAAAGCGGTACACCTTTTCAGCAACTTTGCTTGAAAGTGGTCCATAAATGAAAAGCATGGACCTCTCAGAAATATCCGAGAAATCGGGTTTTCACGATGATAATCCGCCGCTGCGGTGGATTGCACTTGGTTCAATCGGGCGCACGAAGAAAAACGTTCTCACGCTCCGCACGAAAAGGGACTTCTCGGATTCGTTAGTATTCGATCGAAACGGCCACTTTCTGCTCTATCGCATTTAATTATCCACAACCCAATTATACACGTAAAGTAAGCCGAGGCGGCTCGGTAAGTGGAGCAAGACGGATTACTGTGAAAATTCGACACGATCTCTGCTCGTTCGTTCGCCAAACGTTTAGGCGCGCGATAACGCACGATAATCACGCAAATCACGTTAAGCAAGAGTAAACGTTACATGGTCGGTGCGCGTTTACCTTCGCTTCCCAAGATAGCAATCTCCAGATGCCTAGATGCACACAAGTCTTCTCCGCATTTGCACAAAATTCAGTTGGAATATACCGTTACCGTAGCCTGCGCGGCGAGCTTACTTTATTTTCTTACTTCACTTTCGGAAATACTTTCGTGCATTACATTCCGCCAGACGTACGTATAGAATTTCAATTTCGACAACAATTTCGCCGACCTGGTAATCCGACGTGGAGAATCTGATCTGAAATCCACACGAGAAGAGGAGAGGAAACTAAGACATCAAACTGGAAGAACGGAAGAGAACGACTCATGGTTCTCCCAAGCGTCGTAGCGTTACGTGCAACAAGTTTCCACGTTCAACACGTGCGACTCGGCAACCCGCGGCGTCTTCGTGGTTCTAGCGGGGGTGGAAAGTCAACATATCCATCTTGTTCTATTATCGATAGTGGAATTCGGAGCGAGACAGGCATTGCGCGTGCGAGCGCCGAACACAGGGAGCGTGTAGTGTAATCGACTTAAAAGCACATGGAATTCCCTGTTGTTTTCTACCTTTTATCTCATCATAAGTAGGGCAGAGCAGAGAATCATCAAGAGGTTTCAATATATCCAAATGTAAAATAAAATATACGATTGTAATATCACCAATTTGATGCTAATTGAGACGGAATCCCCGGAGAGGATTTAATCCTTCTCGCATACGTGTGCGTGCGTGTGCGCGCTCATGGTCATTAATAAATATTTATTTTGCATATTAATTTAATGTTCACAAGATAATTATTACATGATTGTGTATACGTACGGTCGATTTGAAACATTAATTTCGCACTTTTAACATAATACCCGGGCGCAGGCACATCGCGCGGAACGCAATTTATTCGCGCATTATTGCATACTCTCACGCTAAATCAATCAAAACGGATTATTCTCTTTTCCTTGCAAGAGCATATATGCACTGAATAAATATTATACTGTTTACATTATTTTGACTGTTACGTACACGTGCGGGATTCCACGTTTACATCAATCTAGTAGAGCCAAACAGATCGCGCGGGGCGTATTAAACACGATAACATGTTATCGCTTAAGGGACCCCGATCTTTCCCGTATCTAATCGGACGTGAGAGAACGCCGTGCTCGTTCGTCTGTAACGTCGAGAGCTGCCTGATGAGATCCCGGTAACGTGAGAATCCGCGTGAATGCCATTCCGTCTACCGTGTGTCTTATTACGAGAGACTCGTAGAAGAGGGATGAGAGAGTTCCCTATCTATGCAAGGGGCGATGAGCCTTTCAGTCGCGATCACAAGCGGTGCACTCAATAAAGCGGAAGGGAGCGCGATGACGCACGCTCGTAAACGGAGGTGCCAAGACGAGAAGACAAGGAGATGCCGCTACAGCGGTACCGCTACGACGGCTGTACTATTTAAGACATTAGCGGCGCAGAAAACGCTGTCCAGGATTCCGAGATTCAGAGAGCGAGAGTGTACGGTGAAGGGTGTGATTTAACGATCGCGCCCCGCGTGCAGCGAGACGAATCGTGGGAGGTCTCAAGGACGAACACGTGTTATAAATGCTCTGCGACGAAGAGCCACGGTTTTTGGCGGACACACACATACACACGTGCTGCACGTGCACGAGCTTTACAGAAAGAATTTCAAGGTTTGCGGGGAAAAATTTCAAGTCAAAAAGCGAAAAGGACCGTTTGACCAACGAATATCGAAATCAGTTGAGAATACCGCAGGCTCGAATAACGAGATCGACATTTTGTTGCGGCGTGAAAGGATCCTTTGAGAGGGATGCAATGTGATATGTATGATGTGTCACCGTTATTCCTGCACGAGCTTTATTCTCGGCATTTCACGTGTTCTTGACTGCAAGTTCACTGTCGTTGCAGGAAAAAAGAGCTTGAAGACGTATATTCGCGTTATTCAGGCGTATTTAAATCGCTTGCTGTTCTTTTGATGTCGCCGAGAAAGTGCTGTCAAGCTAAAAAGAACGAATCTTGAACGCGAGCAATATGAAAGAGCGATCACGAGAGAAGCGAAACCGATAGCAAAACGATGGCAATTTGCGATTTTTGTTTCTTTTTTACCGCATGCCGGATTTTCGATCACACACAGCTCGGAATTCTCGGTTCGGTGGTTCGGCGTTCTGCCGGGAGCAACAGGGCATTGCGTATTAAAATTACCAGCTGAAATAAAAGTCCTGGGTCATGGCATGAATTGACGGGGAAACGTGAGAAACAGAGGGGAACGAGCAGAGTGAAAATCAGAGGGAAAAAACGGCGAGCGCGACAGGGAGACAGGGTGGAGAGGAGCATCAAGACGAGGAGCTTGCGACACGAGCGAAGCGCAAGAGGGAAAAGCGTTATCCGGCACGAGTAACCGTCGGAGACCTTCACCGAGACCGAGGTAGGTCGACATTGCCCCTGTTCGCCGTGCTCTCGCCACACCCCGCCCTACGGTGGCGGGCAGGAGCACAGGTTAGCGAGCGAGCAGCCGTCACGAGCAGATACAGCAGCAGCGGAAGCAGCGGCAGTAGTAGCAGTAGCAACAGCAACAGCATCGACGAAAGCAGCAGCAGGAGGAGCAGCGATGAAAGCGACAGCAACCCCTGCCGCGTCTCACCTCACCGGCGTATATAAAGAGGACACCACCACCAGCATCACCATCACTACTACTAGCAATTGTCACCACTACCACCGCAATTTTCTGCTGCCTACTATGTTCACCCTGGCCTAGAGGGATAGCCTTGCTCCTATGACGACTTGGCGTGGGAGGGCTCGCGGGGCGAACGAGGGGGCTCGGCCGTGGCAACGGGGGATGCATGAGGGTCAAGAAGGGCGAGATGAGGCAGGCGGCAAGGGCGGAACGGGGACGCAGGCGCGCGAACGCAGACGCAATAGTCGAACGAAATAACGGCGCCGAGCATTCCGGCGACGCCAGACAACGCGGCACGATCGAGACGGGATAACATCGCTGTGGGATCGCCGATGCGAGCTATCACCGTACCGGCCGTGTCACTCCGCTCGTGCTAGTCAGTCTATCAGTTAATCAGTCAGTCAGTCAGTCAGTCAATCAGTCATTCAGTCAGTCAGTTAGCTAGTTAACCGCAGCGTCCGAACCCACGCGGCGACGATGGGTGTCGTGAAGACGGCGTCGGAGAGCATCCTCGAGGAGACCGTCGTGCCGAGCGAAGAGGCGAATTACTCCCTGCAGGGCCATGCAGGTAAGAGTGAGAAAGGAAGAGAGAGAGAGAGAGAGAGAGAGAGAGAGAGAGAGTGAGTGTGTGTGAGAGAGAGAGAGAGAGAGTGTGTGTGTGTGTGTGTGTGTGTGTGTGTGTGTGTATGTATGTGAGAGAGAGAGACAGAAAGAGTGTGTACGCGTGCAGTCGATTTTTGTCGTAGCCTTACGCGAACAATCCGGACGGAAGATCATCGAAAAGGCAAAGTCGCAGCATCCCGGTGATGTCAGGTGCCGCGATCAAGGTCGCTGCTCGAGTTCGCTCGCTCGCTCGCTCGGCTTGGGACCGGCGCAGGAATTCGCGACGCCGCGGCTTTAAAGGCGATGTGGCGAGCCAGCCGCCTGCTCGAGAGCGGCTGCTAACAGGTGTTTGGAGATACAGATATACTGGCGCGGTACAGCCGCGCGCCCGACACCGCTGGGGAAATCCGACCTCCGTTTCTTGTAACGTCGGCCTCGGGAACTCCCGAGCAGAAAATCAAGCAGCTTGAACTCGCGGTTCGTAGTTCACGCGAGGTGAGGGGTGTCCTAATACTTGTTACTTGATCGCGGCTCCTTCCGAGAGGGTTGCTTACAATTAGGCGTTTAATTTGCCGACAAAACGCCAAAAACAAATTTTTAAAAATTTGATATCGGATCGAGGGCAGATAAAATCACGTAAAATTAATTCGCTCAAATTAGCGGAGCTGTCGATACACAGGGTGTAACGAGAATCATGCCTCGAGATTTGATTTCGGGTCACGTGTGGCCGCCAACCATCGATTGCGCGCTACGTTCTCGATAAATTACGATATCGGATCGAACGGATCGAACCGCTCGGCGCGCGCGAACGAGGGCTTTCAGGAGACACGGAAGGGACGTGTCTCAAAGTTGAAACGATACGCGCGCGACGTTCTATCGACACGTTATTGTCGTCGGCGTTATACCGCGTCGCTAATACCGTGACTTGTGTGCGATCGCGCGTGTATGTCGCTCCTAGTACGAAAGCGATGCGCTTCGACACTATTTATACTTATAAGAATCGATAAGTGGCGCAACATATGCACGGATACAGAGTTTCACAAAGAATACAGAAGGAGAGAGCAAGCTCGCGCCTACATAGCTCCCGATTCCGAGCGATGACAGGATCGGAGCAGAAATTGGCAGGCAGGCAGAACAAGCGGGGCATTGTCTGTCGATCATTCGGCCAACAGGCAACGCCCGATCCAGATCTACTTTCGACGCGGATATTGTATTGTATTGTATTGATTAAAACCAGGTTACTGTTGATTGACCCAATTTCAGCCACAAGGCGTAAATCTCGCATCGATTAGGTCGCGCGCGAGTTCAAGCGCTAATGTAGGCACACTCGCGGGTTAATTAGCTCCGTGTGCACCCCTTAATTCCCCAGTTTACTTTCATATCTGGCACACTTTTGCATAATTCGTTTTTCTCGCTGCGACCGCTCGCTCGCTCGCTCGCTTACTTTGCACTCACGTGCCTCTCACGGACAGCATCGAGATAAAAAGCGTTTCCGCGTGTCCCGGAAGCTTGATAATAGCCAGGCAACGCAGCTTCGCGTCGCGTTACTGTGTCCTTGCGTAAAAAAAAGCTTCTATATTAATTTCAAGGTACGATACGCGCCGCGCATTACATTAATATTTAATTCGCATATTGCTGGCGCGAAAATATTATAGTAGCAACGGAAAAACGCGCCGAGGGAAGCATCAGGTTTGCGTGAAAAAAAGGCGGATCGACGCGGAATCCTCGCCCTTGGCCTCCTAATGTTATTCGACGGCTCGATACGAAACTCACGATCTCTCTCCTTGAAGAAGCTCGACTTAAGCATGCGCTTTCACATCGCAGACTCGGAAGTATCGGATTGATATGGAGATGGACCAGGGGGTTGGAAGCGCAAACGAGATTGAATCGTTTCGCAACCTGCGGTACGTTGTATCGCTTATAAGGAATATCAGTGTATTATCCGGCCGATTAAACCGCGCGGCGAGGCGCTCGCATATAATTTGCCTCGTAATAACATCGATTAATTAAGCGATGTTACTCTGAGCGGGAGCAAATTGTTGCGCCGCGCCGCTCGTGTGCAGTTATGACAATTGTAACGCGTGCGTGTGTCTTTAGCGACGAGTTATCATTTGGCCTTTATCGGGACAGCGTCACGGACCATCGCGATAGCCATTTGCGAGAATTCGTATGATTAAAAGCCACTTGCGTTAACCGCGTTGAATCGAGGCGTCCGTTTTGACCGCGTCGAGGCGAGGCGCAGCCCGGTGTTGCGATCGCGAGAAAGCGTATATATCTTCTACGCGTTAAATAATTAAACTACGAAGCGAGGCGGACAAACCGGTGCGTACGAAACCGGTCCCAAGGGTGGTGAACCGAAAATTAGACACGACTCGAGAAACTCACTCGCAGAAAATAAGTTTCGTCGATCACTACGATGACGTGTAATCGTTATATGATTGATCGCCCGATATAACTTTAATAAAACGTGATGTTTCACAGCGATATTATACTAACGCCATAACTTGAGCATGAAAGAAAAAGGAAAGGAAAAGGAATATATGGTAATCGTGCCAGACTATGGGAGAAATGGTAATCGATTTTTTTTCTTTTCCCTCTCCCAAGCAAGCCCAGCTTGAAATGATCGCGGCCTTGATGTCTACAAAAACCCATACGTACGTTGCGCCACACGTCTGATTTCCATAAAACGATCAATTTAGCGTTGCATTCTTGATATTTGCAGCGGCTTCTAATAGAAGTTGCGCGGCTTTGGAATCGCGAGTCTATCCTGGTCAAGGACTATAAACTTCGCTCTTCTTGTGGAGCTCTGCTCCTCTAAGAAGCTGTACCCGCGCTCGTGTAGGAATTATAGACGCTGCGAATAAAGAGTTCTTCTTAATTAAACTTTTCTTACGCACTTGCCCTCCTCGATGAAAGTTGGCTTGCGCTGACAGTGCTGCGAGCATCCAAGGATAAGAATTTCTATTTATTAAACCTTTTGTTTCTTCAGATGCTGTCGCACGTATAAAATCGTTAGAGAATCCCGTCTCAAGAGATATTATAGATCTAACGTGGGCGACGCTTCGAGCGTTCGGCTTGAAACGCCTGCTTATTGCACGCTACACAACCAAAGTGCTTAAGTCCGAGATCAGCATGAATTGAAGGCAACAAAATAGAACCAGTATGATATGACTCGACACAACACGAGTAGCAAGAAATTACTGACTTCCCTTGAGTATCGAATACGTAATATAACTTTGCAAAAAGGAAGATACGTAGCAAACTATTTAAATACATCACATTATATTTAGTCAACACTGCACGTGCTTAAAGAGACTCACGTTTGAACGAGTATCGAAATTATTGGGTTAAAAAAAAACAGCGTTCATGTAAAAAGAGTCGTCACAATTAAGTAACAAAGTTGTTGTGCGCATCAAACTGATATTTAACGTCAAGAAAAATTTATATCGGATATATTTTGCTTAAATAATTCGTGATCTTCGCAGCAAATAAATTACAATAACGAATATACGTAATGTCGATTGAACAAACGTCAAACTGGCGATTAATGCAACATCGCAAACGTTCGCAGCTTGCGCTTTTTATTTTCTAGTTATATCATATGTCGAAAGACTGCGCGTTTAGAACGGTTTGATGGACAGATTACGCTTCTCTCCCGAATTCATCGCTGATCCGCTCGGTGAAATTTGATTCCTCCCTTTCAAACTCATCGGTGCTTTCACAATCGGTGGTCTGCTCAGGAATCAATGTTGGCGTTCCGCGTTCATCCTTCGTTCCGTTTTCCTCTATTTCGTCCGCGGTGGATAATTCATCCCGCTTCTTCAGGAACTGCATTATGTCGCTATCTAATCCTGCTTCCGGAAGAACATCGCTTTGTTGCTGGCCGATAGCATCCAGAAGCATGCTCATTGTTTCCGTATAATCCGGTTCGAACATTTTTCCCTCGGGATTCTTTTTGAATAAATATTCGGCCTAGAACGAACGTACATCTTGCTCAGCGCGCGCAGTAATGCCCGATACAGCGCTTATGCGCGACCCGAATCTACGATCAATCTACGATTGTCGAATGACAATAGATGGAAATATCTTGAAACATCATTATTATCTGAAATGCCAGAATTTTCTATAAATTCGTATTACAAGTGAATTAATTTAATTGCATTTAATAAAAAAAAATAACTGACAGAGGAAGGAGCAACGTAATTAAATCGCGTAATAATATAATAATTGCAAATATCTTGGAGTAGCTGTTATAAATAACGGCAACTTCAAAATATTTTTAGCGATCTCATCTCGCGAGCTCAATGCACGCGCAGCTTTTCTCAATTATTATAATTGATTGGTCTCTATCAATTGATTCCTCCGCTTGCACATGGGAGCACGCGACTATTGTGCAGTGTGTATGGGGATCGACCTCGTAATCTATTTAGAAACGGATCGTGCACCATCCGATATCACGACCCGCTTTCGCTTTCAATGCTGCTTTCGTTCCGGCGCGCTTCGATTTCCGCGACAGTATTATTTTTACGATTATGCATGCGCAGAATGAGCCGCGCGTTGCTTACGGCGTCAATCTTCGCGCGATTATCGCGCAGGAGCGTTCGCCGTTGTTTTATTTATGCAAACCCGTGTTGGTTACAACAATGATCGGCACAACAATGTGCCTATTATAAACGCCGCTGCATAATATACCATAAATATCGCTCGATGTGAAACCGATCACGAAACAGCGAAAACGACGCACTTCGATCGCTGTAAAATGCAATTCTGCTTACGCAGTTCACGCGGTAAATCGTTATGTATTATTATTATATTTCCTCCGTAAATATGTATTGTTTCGTAATTGGATTGCTTTGTAATATTTGTGTGCGGAAGAACGCCAAATGTTACTCCTCCCGGCTCCAATGTCTTTCATTTTATTGTTTGCCGGACCATAATGCCCGGCAATTAATAACTAATAATAAAGATTTAATAACGGTCCTTTGCGCTGGTTTTGGCCCGCTAATGAATTATTACAAACGCAAATGTCAACCGGTTCTATGAGGTTTGCCGCTGTTAATAAATTAGGTACGATAGCTTACCGCGATGAACGTCATTTCCGTATTTTGCACGCGTGTGTCTATGTGCATTTGTGCACAATAGAATCACCATTTCCTGCCTCAATCCCGCAGAATACTTTAGCGAATGAGAATATCTAGTATCGCGATAGTATCATGCATGGGTGATCTAAATGTCACTTGAAAATAATCCGAGCAATGCGAATGGCGACGTGCAATAATTACTGACAGAAAGACCCATGTGCATGTTACGTCGATCTGAAATAATCGTTTATTCCGTATCACGTAAATTCGGAGTTTGCTTGTTTCTTCACGCACCTTCGATACGTTTTCTCGTCATTCACGTGCCGTCTAATACGCTCCATCGAATTTTCTGCGAAATCCGATTTTTATCCCTTCGTCGAAGCGACGCGTAATAACTTTTTAATGGACGTATCGACCGTCACCTCGTTACGATTAAGACAAGTATAAGCTCGCGTCTCGCAGGCAACGTTTTGTTACGTTGAGATTTACGTGAACGAAAACTGGAAAGCGCAGGATATACAAAGATATTCTTCCTTCCGTTTTCCATTTCTCCGTTTCACGCGGAAGCACTTGTCGGAAATATAAGTCATTTCGTAAGTCATGATGTAATCGTTATTTTAAAAATCGTTTCGCTAAACTTATCCATTGAGATGCGTATACGTGTATTAATACTCTGGCATTAATAGCAGTTACGTAACAATGAACGTTACGTTACATTTGTAATTTTAGAGCAGTCGTGACATCGCGCATTACGTCCCATCTCGTTATTAATTTACCTTTGTAACTTGGTCCAAAAGCGCGGCGCGCTCTTATGTAAGAGCATCTAAAGATACTGGCTTGTTGTTACGTTATCGCGTTCCATTATACCTCGCAATCTCGCTTACTCGCTCGTGTGTCTCGATGTTTCCCGAACGATGTTAGAATCCCGATTTCTTGTTCGCATTCCTCATAGGAACGATTACATTATTCGCGTTTGAGAGATGTCAGGACGCTTCTATCACGCGCGCACGCAAACGCAAACGTAGCAATTAAAAGGTTCAGAAAATTCCGCGAAGCTGCACAAAGTGTACCAGTCTAGGAATCAAACGCCAGTAATCGTTTGTATCTGCACGTACCATCTGAATGTTCATATTTCTTTCGCGATTAAACGCGAAGCGGCGAGTAGGAGTGCTTGTATCAATCGATTTTACGATGCACAACTCGACACGAAAATACACATGAAACGAACCGTAGAAATCACGGTAATTTGCACGACATTCGAAAGAAGCCGGATATTAAATATCACTGAAAAAGTCGGGATGATCAGCTAGCTACAGCACGTATTGTGTTAACGAAATGAGATCATATTTGGTGTCATATTATTGGCGAACTAGCCAATAGACATAGAGAATGATCATCTTTGTGAGACTGATATCGGCGCTATCTGAGTAATCGATCTGACGCGACGGTGAAACTTTTAGGTAGACAGCCGACATTTCCCACCAGCCAACACGCCAGTCAGCGGTTTCTCGATGGAAAAGGCATTACCGAGATAACTCTGTGGACTCGGAGTGCTTTAGTATGATAAGTCTCCACCGTCTTGTGAATTTGAAAATGAATTCGCGTGTGGTCGATAACGTTCCGAAGACTCTAGATGACAGGGGAGAGGCACGGGGCAAAGACTTTCCGAAAGCTCACTGTCAGGTTGTTGAGTGTCGCACAGAGGAGATATAATACAATTTTCGGCATCAAGCAAGATGCTCGGTAAACGTTTCGTCTCGTTAGGAAACGACAACTTCGCAGGAGATTCCTGAGGGTGCCTGCAAATTGTTTCTTCGCTTTGCTAGTATGACGTAGAGTCGCATCGAGTGACTGCATTTATCTGAATTGATTGCCTTTTAAATAACGAATGTTGAAGGGCACACATGTTGCTATAGTGGCATGAAATACCAATTTCACCAAACCCGTTGGGAAACGTTGACGGTAACGCGAATTTACCTTATCGACGTTATACTCTCTCCTTTTCTCTTTCCTTCTTCCTCTCTGTCACGATCTTCCTCTTCTCTCCCCGTCTTTTTCTTTCTCTACGTCTCTCACGTCTCACGTCTCACGTCTCACCCTGCCATTGATCTACCCACCCTGTGGCGCGCCCCGCCTATCCATTTGTAACTATCTCTCCTTCACACCAAATACTACCTATAGATTTTAATGAAAAAATCGCTATTTCAAAGGAAGCATTGTACTGAATCGTGAAAGCCGACGTGAATGTTATAAACATTCGCTGTAACTACCGTATTACCATCAAAGCTGGAACCTCGCCCACGTAAGCAATTAAAATAAAACGAAGGGGAAAAAAACGGAAAACAAAGATGAAAGCGATGAGATCCATTATCATATTTCGGAAAGAGGCTACAAAGCAGATTATGCAGGGATGTGAGATGACCGCGCGCCTGCTAAAACTACTTTAGCAATGCCACGTCAAAAGCACGTTGAAATTGAAACTATCGCGATGCGAGTATCGGAATATCCGGGCTAATGAAAGCTTCTACGTTTCAACAAAAATGCCATGAAAAATACACATAGGAGATTTCATCCGAAAAAGTTAACGCGAACACCGGCCAGAGCGAAATTTCATTACCGGCGCCGAAATTTGCGCAGCGATAGGCGATCTCGCAGTGGATCGATCCCGTGAATAACAGAACAAATTAAAACGGTTACTGAAGCCGATAGTGAAAAAAATTGCCTCTGCCCTTTGCGTTTCTCCATAATAGCGGACCGATCGGAACCGGCGGAGCTCGAAATCACGAAATTATAGATGGAAGGACCCGATATGGTCGGCGGAGAGCCAAGAGAACGGTCATGCTCCTATTCCTCTCGCGGTTCGATGCTCCGGAGTGGAACGGTGTCTAATCGGTGAGCAGCGACCTATCGATTTCCACGGGAACGGGACTCGCGAGGTGTGAAAGTTGTTCTCGCATTCGTGCACGTGAAATGCGCGCAGCCTTTCGCGGCCGGCGTTCGCCGGACTGTGCGTGTCTGCATGCCCGGGCGAAACACAGAATTTTCGGACGAGGTGCCTTCAACAGGTTCCGATGGAATTTTGTTTGCCGTTCGGGTCTAACGATCGCGCACTCGTGGAAGTTGCGGTCACCGTACATGCGAGGCCTAAATAAATTAAATTTTTTGGCACGTATGGCAATATTATTATATATAAGCAGGCGAGCGCTTTTACATGCGCGATAGTGAGTGCAAAGTGCGCGCGATCGCCAATTCGATCAAAGTGAATTATTGTCGCGATCATGTATTACATTATCAAGAAACATAACACATTATCGTTGGCGATCGCTGTCCGGAATTTCATTTATATTCACGCGCGGTTGCCTTAAATAAATCTCTACAGACGAGACGATTATTTCGCGCAAGATTTAATCACGCGGATGTTGCACGCACGAGCTACATGTTATTTTGCAACGGTGATTTGTTTAGATCCATCCGATCGCATTATAATTCGCACTCGCCCGTCTACGGCATTATACACGCATTATTCCAACGCTGTGTGTAACTTGAAACAGCAAAACACTACATTTAAAGCACACAATCTCGGGGAGCGGGAAATAACAGTCGCGACCGCGCGGTTTTAGATTTTCAGACGAGGCCAATTCAATGTGGATTTAACTTTGTCAATAAACTTTCTATAATATGCCGTGCCATAATGTTTCTCCGCTGTTATTTCACGGTGTGCATTGATCAGAGTCGCAATGTCGTGCGACCGCCAGCCACACGAAACTCGATAGACGGCGCGCGTTGCGAAACGAATGGTGAATCATCTCGGTTTACAACGCCGGTCGATATCTCTGCGTGCGGGAAAAGCTCATCGTCGCTTTTAATTTGCAGCGCCTTGCACAGCCGGACCATTATATATTAATTTTGACCTGTCTGACAGTGGCGGGGAATAATCACTAAATATCGCACGTCCCCCGGGCGCGCCAAACGAACTGTGAATTTAATCAAATTAAAAGCCGGTCACTTGTGACGTAATTGCCCTTTAAGCGGCTCCTTTAGCGGAAGAACGATCGTTTCCGAACCGAACATCGGTCCAGTGCGGCAGAATTATCGAAACGTGGCCGATTACGGTATACCATAATCCATTTGTTGCAGCGCGCTCGTGCGAGCCGCGGCCAAGCAGTTAATTCTATCCTGTCCCTACGCCGTTCGCCGTAGCTTTCGTCTTACACGATTTCCATTTTCGAGCTATTAGCACAGACGGAGCTGTTTAATTAGCGACACCCACGGATATGTTGCACGGATGTGTTAAAATTTTTTCAGACGGAACGGGTTGACGAATGAGCGAGCGCGATATGGTATTCCCACGCAACAGTAATAAAAACGTACGGCGATTATAAAATAAACAATTTAATAAATTAACTAACGAGAAAGTCCACTGGGTCATCCGGCCGTAGCCTCGCGACTTCTATCAGAGCCTCCGTCAACGTTGGCAAAACGTGCTTCGCGAGATAACGCTGCAACGGTTCCGCCAGAATGCTAAGTCTCTCCTCTTCTTCCTGCTTCAACTTCTCCATCAAGTTCGTCTGCAAAAGACAACGTAAAAGACTTTTCCTCATCAGCGATCCGCAAAGTTTCTCGCGGTAACCGACACCAGCAAGAAGCTTCGGTTAGTGTTCAATATTTGCTACGTTGACGTTCTCAAAAATCTATTTCCGGATCCTCGTGCATCCGTTCCAACCGAGCGTTTGCTATCGGCGAACCATTACGATTTGCTCGTATGAAAGGGATAACACCGTGCACGCGGCCGACCGTGATGGATACCGTGTTCGAACCCCCGGACAGCTCCAGCTCGCTAATGCATATACCGCAAGTGCGAGCAAAAACGTTTCACAGAGAAACATCAAACTCGATACGATTCATAGGTCTGAAGCGACTTCACGCCAGACGCGTGCAAAAAACAGATTAATATTGCAAACAGGCGCATCGATTCGTTTGCCTCGCTTAATCCTGCGGATCCGCTTATAAGACTTACTAATTCCACTGCGGGAGAAGTAATTTCCAGGCTTGGAAACTTCGCTCGAACGCCCGGAAATGCAGCGTGCGATTCATCGATTTACGGAGCGGGCGGAAATCGCGCCGGTGGAGATTTCGAAAAACGCGATGTTTACGCGCGATCGAAAGGCGGAATGCGCCCGCTCCCAGAATTATGCCTAGTTAAGCGGAACTTTGATAACCGTACACGCGATTACATCGGCAAATGCGGATCAAAGCGCGTCTGCGACGGACACGCATCTACGCAGCAACGGAGCCAGCAACGTGGGAAAACAAGCAGCACGCTAGCCGTCGTCATGCACTGGAATTTAACGATGATTCTAATAGTTATACTCTGTCTGTTATGTATTATTGTTGACGAAAGGTACGACTGGACAATTTAAATAATTACTACATTGGTCTGCTGCGATTGATAACTCGTTTACGTCGACGGAGTCGATATTAAAATATTGATGCGACCAATTTTGGTGGCTGACTGATTGAATGACCGTCTGTTTCGTATCGATCCAAATTATTATATAGAGTGGTAGAAACATACGTAGAGAGCGAGACATCTGCTAGAATAAACGTTAAATTTCCAGGTGGTTCCTAAATATCGAGAGAGAATGCATCGACAAACCCATTCCTTCATTTTCTCCTCGCGTTGTCTTTTACGCTCAAAAATTTCTCGCTCCTTCCACAATTTTTCCGCAGCTTCGGCGGCCTGCATTTCTGCTTCAGCGCGTTTCCGTGCCGCCTTTATTTCCTCGGCTGTTGGCCCTAATCGAAGAAAAATAAGTGTGCTGATGTCACGATCATAAAGAATAGTAACTTTGAATCAACGCAATTATGGTAATAACGATATAATTCAAAAAATGGTAAATTTTCTAAAAGCTTTCTTCATCCTTGTCGCTGTTATTACAAACCGTGAAGATCGCTGAAAATATTAGAAGTATTCTATCGCTGCAGCTGCCATGAGAGCCAATTTCTTCGATGTCGGTTAACGCTAATTGAACGTAATTAAATGTCTCCTCTGCAGAGATCGCGGATACGATTATGACAAAGAACAGTAATGCAAAGTAAAATTGAAGTTGTCCAACAGCGGAGTAATCGATCTTTCGTTAACGAGGTATACCGAGGCATATCGAAAATTAAGATTTCACTGTTTCCGGGAATCCGATGCGCTGTACAAGATTTCCATCTCACAATTCAACATTTCTACTGGGAAATAATCCCCTTTAATAAATCTCGCTGCCAGCGACGCTGTGAGACACTTATATTTTCGCCCTGATTTAGATAGAAAACACTGAACTGCGAAGGAACGGTGGGCGTAGAAGCAGAGGCAACACAGGATATGCACAACGAGATATTGGAAACTTCGAAGACATTGACACGCGTATCGTTACGGAATTACCGGGTAAAGTACGCTCGAGTGACGTGAAATTGCGGCCGGGCCGTATGAACTACCGTATCGCTTACCGTAATTCCTCGGCCTCCCGAGTTTTTCCAGGCATTGATAAATCGTGGGGAACATATCCGGACAGGTGTCAGTTTCCACGGAGACGACAAGTGGATGAATTTCCATTTCGTCGAATAATTGCAGCGGCGTGTTCTCATCCGCGTTCCTCTCCCTATGATATCAGAGCGTGATTGAGCGCATCGATCGCGCGATTCTCGCCGAACGCGTTGCAATATACACACAGCTCGTTCGTCCGACAAGAGTACAAAAAGTGCGGGCAATTAATTTATTTCGTCTGTATCGCGGCACGAGGAGAATAAGAAAGAGCACGTTCTTATTAACATGCATGACCCAGCGCGAGAGAAGCGCTCAGCCGAAAATCCCTTAATCAAATTAAAATCGAATAAATCCCGTTTCCTTCGGAGGCCGTATCTCGACGCAAACTTGACTCGGTCTCGCTACTTCCAACTTTCAACTGTCATACGCGTACTCGAAGCGTTAATCCGCGCTACTTGAACGTTTCATTTCAATCTCGTCGGAACGTTTAATCGGAAGCGTGATCGATCCTTATCTTCCTTCCAATCCCATTTGTACGCGCGAGCCGCGGATAACGCTTCGTTTGTCAAAACCATTACGGTATGAATATAAAAAATCATTCGGCGGTCACATTCAAATGACACGAAATTTTTCTCTTTTTTTTGGTGCACGCGATGAATACCTGTACTCTCTCAAGCGCCGCAGCATGTGCTCCTCCGTATAATGGGTATTTTGTACCTCCCTCTCTGGAAGGTTCATGGCCCGTTCTTTCAGAAACTCGTCGCTCGCTTCCAAAACTATTACCAATTCTGGCAGGATGTCGGCCTCGCCAGCTGCGGTATCCTCATCCCCGTACTCTTTCTCCTCTAAATTCTTGCTGTCGATCAGAAACAACTTTCTTGCCTGTTCGAGAGTCTTCGGATGCCCATCCATCACATATCCCTGATTCAAACAATCCTTCGACTTCAGCCGGCTCAGGAACACCCTTTAATGTTAATTGATATTTCCAATATTATCAAAAGAGCATGCTGTACTTTCTGCTAGGAATTGTATTCGTTAATTGTACGAATCGTTTGACATTCCAAAACAAAATTAATAAATTAATATTTATAAAATAATATAATCAGCATAAAAGATAAATTAAATTGCGATAAATGTTATGTTACATTATCGCGAGAATTATTGTACAGAATGCAATATTGAACGCAGCACGTTTCAAATAAGCGGCTTGACTACTTCTTCCGATACGGGCACTTTATTGCAACACGTTACGTTTAGGCTACAAAGCCTGTGAGCGGTGCGAGGTGCGAGGAGGCTTCTAACTTGCAGCCCATAATGAAATTTGTTCTACAGCGTTGGGTTTTGCGCCAGAACTTTGATATATATCGGTACATTGTATAACTTATCTGGCGAGAAAATAACGTTCACGGATGTTACACGTTTCGCGAGACGGAAAGCGGCCGAAGTTGCATCGCGGAGATACAGAAGAGATATTTTTCCGGAAATTTTCCTGGAAAAAATATGTATTATATCCGCGCACATTTGATGCTGAATAGTAGATGGAGGACGCGGGATTCGAATCTTTAGCGTCATTAGAACAGCGCCTCTAAATGAAATAACGTTTCCGACACGAATGAGATTGCGAAGCCAACTGCAAGGCAGAAAATGAAGCGACTAACGATGAAAGCAGTGTTTCCTAAATGCCGGATAACGTGCTCGCAACGAAATTCCGCCCACAGAGATGCATTTTGGCGCACGTGCGGCCAACAGCGGAAATATTTTTAATAACTATTTAATAAATATTTTTAATAACTTGTTCAGAACGGTGTCGTCGAGGTGGCCGTTATTTGCTGCCATATTGGCGCGGATCTCGTCGAGCTGCTCTCGCAAGCTGGCTACACTCGCGACGACCTCTCCTTCGTCCCGTTCCACCGCCTCTTCGTCTTGATCTGCCTTATCTTCGCCGCCATCCGCCGCTGTATCTTTGAGGTCATCAACTCGCCGTTCCTCCGCCAGCTCCGCGGCTTCGATGTCGTCAATCTTAGAATCGCGATCGCGAATTGCATCATTGACTGATCGCGCGTTAATTCATTTAATTATTCGCATCGTGATCGTGCATTTTTCTGCGTGAATAAATTATTACACGCTCACCAGTCTCTGAATTACGTTGGCGATCAATGTTTCCACATGAAGGTAATGAATCCCGTAGTGGTTCGCGAGGTAGCGCGCCACCCGAGTCTTGCCGGATGCTGGCGGACCAAGAACGACCATTTTCACTGGGCGCAGATTCCGCGCTGCCTTGTACTCCCTTATGATCGCATCCGTAACGTAGCGAAATGGCATGTCGTGGTACCAGCGTATGCGATCAACGATGTGCACGGGCTCGATTTTTAGATCTACAGTCATCTGATCGTACACCTGTTGCGAAACCTCCGGCAGCAGGAGAGCCTCTCCTTCTGATATACTTCTTATCTTGCCGGTAGTTAAACCTCGACTGATTCTCTGTATTCGAAAATATTAATCAAAAAGAAGAAAGAAAATTGTATTTGAGAATCGTATATTTATTTTTAATATTCCTCCACTTTATTCTGCAACGTTTTGCGCAATTCATGTATGCATATATACGCTTCGTCGAAAGGGCATGCGATAAAGACTGCTAGTAACATGCGTCTGCACATGCTGAAGCTCTCAATTATTACAATTCGCGCACGCGAAGGGATGCAAATTTTTTACCGTATGGAAAACGGACTCGTGAATTATGGAAAAGTACTGGTACCTACAATCTTTCGACGAGCTTGTTAAGGTCGACTCTAAATGCTCGATTCTGTCCTGCGTAAACCAGTTTACGCAAGTAGGACGAAGAACGTTTTAAAAACTGGTTTGCGCCAATAAAACGGAATACGAATCACCGAAGTCAACCCCTATCGCGAGTAACGCAGGTCAACGCGTTTATGTAGGAAGTTTTAACGGCGATAGCAGTTTTACAGTTGCTTCTTGCTTCTTTGTTGCAAATGTATATTCCGTCCTACATTCTCCCCCTCCCCACCCCGACATTGTTTCGCTACTTTTGAAAATCTTTCGTTTCGTAAAATGGCAACGAACGACATAGCCGGTATAGATATATTCTGGAAAGGCTCATAGCGATACCTCAACAATCGCATCTTGCGAGATCACTTCCTGCTCCACTGCCACGATATACCGCATTGGAGGCCAATTTTGTAGTACCGAAGATACAATTCTAAAAATGTTTTAAAATAATGAATAAAAAGAGTATTTTAATATCAACGATATGTGGTTGAAAATGCTACGTTCGATATAAAAAGTTAAGTTGAAACAATGAAACATTGTTGGTAGGCATAGGCCTGCTCGTAACGTAAAATCGTGCTGAGCAATTTCATCTTTGAGTATTAAGAAAACCGATAATATTGCAACTTTGCACACGCAAACGAGATAAATTTTCTTAAGTATCTCTCTTTCTTTTTTTTTATTTCCACTTACGCAGCCAAGTCACGAACGTGCAGGAGAGGTATCCTGTTACGTCCTTTGCCGAAGACCGGTAAGAACGGTGCATTTTGCCAGGCCATTTTGAAGAGGTAGTGCAGTGGGCCTTCCTCCTCACCGTACGTGATGCCACAGCAAATGACCAGGGTTCTTAATTTGCTCTGTAAATTAGCGATCTTCTTCACGGTCACGACTTCTCGCTCGCAGCGTATGTGCTCCTTATAATTTGTATGGGGCTTCCGTTTTCGGTAATCGGCTTCCGTGAATGGCAAATCTGAATCTGTTGGATCTAACGGTTTCGTGAGGGCCCACGTCATTAGAGTGGAGATCAGGATAAAATGTCGTGTTGGCTCTTCTCGTTCAAAGACTTTTGGCGATTTTTCCAGCGTATCTTGAAGCGCGCGGATGATACCTGGAAACCGACGGTGCTGTTCTTTTTAAGTCGATAGAGCGCTACGTGAGAGAGAGAGAGAGAGAGAGAGAGAGACGTTTATTTGCGCTCTGGGACAAGTTTCCTTAAGCGCTTAACTTAGCAAAATACATATCCGAAGTACAGAATAACATTAAAGCCAGTGATAAATATATAATTAATATAATAGTTTTAAAATGTTACATTTTCACACAAAACTGGAGTTTCAAATCTCTATTTCCCTTAATAACATAACGTATTCCGCGAGCAATGTTTTTTGTAATTTAAAACATTACAGTAATTGTAGCTGAAATATAGATACGTAATTTGCTTTCTGATGAAATATGAACTGAAAATTTTAATCACATTTGTGTTGGATATTTTTATGGAATTAATTTATAGAATATTCGACTGTACTTGAGTACGTTTTATTTTATCCTGTGCTTTGTAGTACAAAGTTATGCAAGATCTCTCAATTGCATTATATACTTTCCTAATTGAAAAATGTTTATATTCATGCAATTCGAGTAGAGTATACGATATAATCGGTTTATTCAAATACCCATTCTCTGTGTTATGTTAAATCTGAAAGATGTAAAAGATAATGAAATTATGTCGTCTTTGCTTTATTAATTAAAGAGTGAGCTCCGTTTACAAACTCCGCCTATCCATATTCCGTGATGCAATTTGCAAGAAACAGAACTTCAAGTTAAACATTGCAAACTCAATTCCATATTAACGAGACGGAAGGTATATCGATGTAAAATTCAGTAACTTCTGCATTAGTAGAGAGCCAGGTAGGTTTATTTGCGAAGGATCATTTCTCTTTCTACAAGCGGAGGCTCAAGGTGGGTGTGTGTGTGTGTGTGTGTGAGTGGGTGGGTGGGTGTGTGTGGGTGGGTGGGTGGGTGTGTGTGGGTGGGTGGGTGGGTGTGGGTGTGTGTGTGTGGGTGTGTGTGGGTGTGTGGGTGTGTGGGTGTGGTGTGGGTGTGTGGGTGTGTGTGTGTGTGTATTTGTATTAATGGACCTTTCAGGGCCCAGCAAGCCTCCTCGATCTGACCTGGCTCCTGCGTAATGTCGTAGATAATAACGCCGCAACTCATCAGCTCGGGTAAAAGATGGTTTTCGTCGTCCACGACTCTCGTAATCACCGTCACGTTCTCCGGGCACGGGTACTGTCGAACAGAGACCAGAATCAAATGGCATTACGTGCGAACAAACCCGACGCGCTTTTTGCCTCGTCCCTTCTGTGTGTTTCTTGTGCCCTCGTCTCATTTTATTACTGATGCTGGTATCGCGCGCGCGAAACAAGATGTGATAATACGTGACACCTGAAACGTACAGAGGGAAATGAAGCATACAGCGCGACACGAAAGGTATCGATAGGTATCTGCCAAATTTACGCGAAGGTATCCGACGTTTTTTATTGTTTTTATTTTTTGAGAGAGCACAAGAATATGATAAAAATTCGCAGGAAAACCGAACTTGCTGTTAATCACGGAGCGCCGAGAAAGCGCTGTTAATTAAACTGACAGGAACTTCAAGATATATTACTTCGCGGTCCAGAACTGTACCGATCACTTCGTATTTTCTCGAAACTTCCGCCGCGCTCTTGCCCGGCCACTTTCTTTTTTCTCTCTCCTCTTCATCGTCGGCGTCCTCGAATTCTTCGTCTTCCCGACCCGGCAAAGCGTCCGCACGCGCACTCAGCGGATCCACGTACACGGTATCCGATAAGATCTGAACATTTCAGTTTTTCAAGTCAAGTTAGTTAAGTTTTAACGCGCGTTGTATCACGCCAGTCGCGCAGAAGCAACTTCATAAAATGACTCGTCCAGAGTACCGTATTTGAAAGCCGCTTTGAAAAATAAATTCGCCGTGCTTACATCGCTCCGCGTTTGTTGGATTAAAACCGGCTCAAGCAATGAATCTTTTTATAAGTAAGTAGCAGTACAATAAAGAACAAAAGGGGAAATAATCTCATGCACGAAAATTGGAGTCGAGTCGATTTAAAATCTGTCCGGTGCACCGTGCCTTTGAAAAGAATCCTTTGTGCATCGGCGTACACCTTTTATTTACATCTCTCCACCATTTGGCGAGGCAATTTATCGATGTAATATCAGTTTTAATTTTAATTATCCAAGGTCCCCCGTGCTCGCTTTACAAGACAAGCTAGGTTGTAATGAGAAAAAATAACGAACCCTCAGTGTGCCGCTGCGACAAATCTCCCAGAGGGAAAACGCGAAAGACTAATAATGATCAGCCGGTCATTTCTCATATAATTTGTACGCTTTGCGAGAAGTGATACAAAGCGGCTGGCTCGGACAATACTGCCGCGGTCGTCTTAATCGGCACGATGAAAAAAGGAACGCGGAAAAATACTCTAATTATTCTTTTCCCTTGATTACTGTGCGCCGACTATGGGCAAAACGATACGCGCATTGCTCGAATCAAAGGCTCGTAGTCATGTCGTAATCATGTCGGATCCGTAGCTTCCAGCATCGGGGATCTACTTGTCATTGTGCCTTTCAAGGGAATTTCGTTGTGCTACGAACAATACGCTTTATTCATATACGTACATACACAAAGAAAAATAATGCAGCGTATTCCGCCATTGAATCCTTTTTAAAATTGCAACAAATGTCACACACAAGACCATCTTGATACTTTAACCGCTTTCTTTTTTTATCTCTTCCTCGATTAATCCTTAATATCCATCTTGTTAACAAACATGTTTCTTTTACAAGGGTGCAAACGATTGTTGCAATCGTATGTCGTATTGATGTTTCCCCCATGCATAATATACTTTCTATTGCTGGAAGCAACAATAAAGAAATAAAATGAAGGAAAGGTTTGGAAGTTTGCATAAAGAAAAAAATAATGGCAGAATAATTCCAGAAAGTGCAAGAAAGGAGGTCGGAAGTGGGCATATAATTAACATTCTGTAGGTTTATACGTGTGGTCATAAGAAAAAGTAACGTAAAAAAATATAAGTATAAATCGCAAGGAGAGATATGAGAATCTTTTACAACGTTATATTTCTTTATCTAATATCTCTTCTTTGCGACCTTCGTCCCTTACGGAACTTTTAATGCATCTGCGAACATGTATAATTTTATATAGAGAAGCGAATATGTTAAATTTTTTAATATTTAAAATGGTCCACGCACGTCGGCCAATAGTTTTCCATGATAGCTGTCAATATGATTGATGAAGACGCGCCAGGGCTTAAAACGTAGTTTCCCATTTTCCGCTGTCAAGTCACGTTCTTCTTGTCGTTTTCGGGCTACCTCGAAACCGAACAGATCGTCCAAGGCGGCTGTTATTGGCTCAGTTATTGATATATTTTCTTTGATGTCCATCCTCGTTAAACACAGCTGACATGTCCAACTATTAATTCTCGTAAACGTGCGATATTTGACAGAATTACATGAGGTGTAGAACATCTGCTCTGCCATCAATATTACCAAATCGGTTGTTTATAACTTCAATTCAATAGAAAATGCGTTGCGTCCATACGCAGACAATATACGCCGTGCCCCAAATTTCTGTTATAAACTGTGTATTATATGATAACGCGCAGTAAGTTATCAATAATTTCCGAGTGACTGCTACAACAGTCAGTCACGAATTATTGATATCCGTTCTGTGTGCGTAAAAATGAACGCATTTATTAACGCTCAGTCTGCAATATCGCTGCAAATTTTCCGGATTTTCCTTTATCTTTATTACGTGATTTAATGTATTGCAGATCAAAAGAAAAAGCGGGATGTTCTGCGGAATATTCTCCGCATATTTGCTAAGGTATATTTGTTGAAGATAAAGTAAACGGAAACAGTTTAATTAACGTTAATATGGATATGCGGATACTGATCAAAGGCATGCGATGTGCCAAGTCAAACGTTACAGATGCGATTACTGGTAATGGAGCTAATGGATATGCCACGGTGAGCTGCATCTGAGAATTACACAGAGATTGTCAATCTTCCGATACCGGCCTGAAATGCAGACGCACATGTGTTTTCAGTTTTGCAGCAATTCCTCCCGAGGAAAGCTGTCCGCGTGGACTAAAATTACGAGCAACATGAAAAATGCTGGCCGTCTACGAGACAATTTAGGCAGAAATAAAACCGTGACTCATTCTGAGCAACAGACGATCTGCGAGTCATAGAACTCGACTAAAATTTGATTTACATATATATAGCTCTGTAATGTCACACGTCATTTTCTACATTGCTTCATATGTATCGACTTTCTTTCTATTAGCTAGCATTTCTCATGTCTCATTCTAGCGCATTAAAATCACAAACCTGACTGCTAGTACTATTACACGATTCCACATTCGAAGATTATATTTAGATCGCTCAATGTAGCAAGCGACTGTGGTGGATAAATAATTGAGGAACGGACGGTCGGATTACTGATGCGAATCTGACGCGAATATACCTACGTTGCAGAAACGATGATATTCACGGACCGCATAAAATTCCAGAATTAATACATTTCTATGGGGAGGGTTGATTCCTGACAAAGGAGCTCATCGAAGAGGGAAAAGACTCGGAGGGTTGCCGGAGCGCTAAACAAGCCGCAAGTAGAAGGAGCAGGTCAAGGCCGCAAATATCCGTCGAGATACCTGGGATGCGATATTCTCGGTACAAGTTTCATTACATGTAGTATTACATTTTCGCTTATAATGCCGTATAACGAACATATAGTCTCGCGTCTCACCGTTATTGACGTATTATTCGGATTCGCAGAATAATTAGCTGAATTCACGAGAAATAGAAATCCACGATGGCGGTGGAGCATCGTTTGCTTTATCGGGATCATAGACGAGGTCGCAAACCGAAATAAGCAAAGGATGTAAATCCCGTGTTAGCCTTGCAAGGCGCGTCTCGACGTAGCTACGCGAGCCAATTCTATCCCGAGGCCTCTATTTCCCGTGAACGTGCCAAACGCAGAGATAGGGTCAGGGGCGGCGTGCGAGCGCATGTCACGTAGAAGATGAAAAAGCGCAATAAATGTAAAAGGATATATCGACACGTTTTGACGAGATGACGTGTGCATGCATCGCGCTGCACTGATGGAAACTCGATTGACAGAAGAAGGGTTGGAGAAGCGGGGGATCGTCTGCTTTTGATTATTACTTGGCTAAGGGAGGCAAACTACGTCACAGAAAGCGGATCAGATTTTACTGAAAATAGGTAAATTAATTGGTAGATTAACACTTTAAAATTGAATTATTATAATAGTATTTTAATATTATGTAACAATGTACGCGATTTATCTTTTTTCCTACGTATAAGTATAATTTAAGTATGATTGAAAGCGTCATAAAAATTCTAATTCGTTTATCAAGATTTATGTATCAAGGAGAGTGCCGTAATGAACGAGAGCACTTGAAATGTTGAGGAACAAAATTTCGTTATTATCTACCATTGCGGGACAATCATTAGAAGCCACGTGGCAGTAACCCCGTAAATTCAATAAAGCCCATCAATCACCTGTACCGTGTACCTACACCATTGCTCGACTCGACAATGAGTGAAGACGAAGAAGTATCCCGTGAATCGTACTCATGCTGCAACTTCACGAGTTCGTCATGCGAGTAATACACCTAGCACGAAAGTGCACCAGACGATCTAACTTACGACTATGTTCGTTTTCGATGAGAACGTTCTTGACCTCTTTCGTTCATCACATCGGCGTTTTCCAAGGAAAAAGGAAAAATATATAATTCGGAGATGTGGAAGATATTTTTTTCAAATGCAACTTGTTCAAGCGATAAAATTTATTGTAAAAATACGGATCAGAGGAGGATTTTGAATTTCGAAATTAGATATTTATGAAATATAAATATATTTTTTCTGTTATTCAATCGAGAATTTGCATTTTTGTTGAAATTTAAGAGCGCATTTCACGGTCGTTGCGATAAATATGTTTTATTTATGAAAAATATGTTAAATCGCGGCTAAATGTTGATTCTCGAGCGAGTGTCGTGAATACATGCGCGAGGTGCATTACATGCGGTTCATGCAGATGTTAACTCCACGGGACATCTGCTATCGTAATAACAAATGGAATTTCTACAATATAACAATAAAGCGCACATTCGTGTGGCCTTTATTGACTATTTGACTGGCTCTATTTCATATGCACTGCAAAATGGTAGAGAAAAAGCCTGCAGGATTGTGTTTGCCCAATTCCATTTTATTGTTTTCGTAGATAAAGAAGTGCACTATCCGTGCAATTTTTTTATTTAAATACCTACGGTACGTACGTGAATAAAAATAATAAAAAGAGAAACATCATGATGCACTCCACGACTCAGTCATGCGCAACTCAGTCAATCAGAGAGCTTCCGTAAAGCCAATAGTGCATCGATCACCTACAGCTTCCCACGTGGCGTGATGCGCGGCGTAATATTTTCCATGTTACATCCTCCTATGATGAATCATTCCCATAAAACAATCCTGCGTAATAATGTGTATGTTATTCCATCTGTAGGCTGCGCGAAGACTGCACTTTCTTTTTAATCATCCAGAAATAAAAGCGGAATTTTATCTTTCTTCTAAAAGCATTGATATTCGAAGAGTATTGATTGTAGGAAGATCATTAAATATAGCAAAGTGCAGAGAGCAAATTGAAGATCGCGATTGGTAAGCTAACTATTGAGATTATGCATTTATGCGTAAGCTGAGCTCTTTCGCTGACTCGTAAGCACAATTTGATCTTGAATACTGCAGGGAGAGCACAACGAGAAGGAAAATATCACGTATAGCACTGCTGGCGGCGACTTGTTTCACATTGCAGCAAAAACGGAGATATTTCTGTCGTTAGCAGGACGTATATTGTTCTCGACGTAAACGAGAACGGAAAGCTCGTTCAACCGCGAGGCGTCGGTGTACCTTTCTTCATTTGTGCAGGCCGCATCAAGGATACCTTTCTCTTTGTCGTAGGATGCGCGTACAATGCTGCAGACTCACACGCGCAATTTACTTAAAGGGTCTTTCTCATTTGCATCGCCTTCTGCACGTATCTGCGCGAGTCCAGCGAGAGAGACCAGCTTTCTCGTCAGCGACGGTCTATCACCACCAGCCTGACGAATAGCGATTCGGAATCGTACGATAATAGATGCCGACTAGTGGCTCTCTTGCGCAATGTAATCTCCGTAATCCACTACCTGCATCCGACGTAACACCCGTATCTGGTAATACGGGAATGCGCAGGGAAAACATTTCGTTCGATCCTTTCACTGCGTTCCGCGCGATCCACGTTACGCAGCGCGCGGCGTTCCACGGAGCATACACGAAACGTGTCTCTTTTTCTAGGACTTTCGAGCGATGCAAAAACGAAACTGCATCAGAAACTATTTTATCGCGCAATATATCATGTAGATTTGTTAACACATATTTATTTGTATATTGTTACACCTAGCAATTTCAGTAATTAATTATTCAGATTAAACGCCGCAATGATAACGGAGCTTTCTGATCCACAGAGGAATGGAGCGAGACCTTCCCCTATCAGTTTCTGATAGGGGCAGGGGTGGCCCTCGTCGGCCTGGTTCTCCTGGCGGCGGTGAGCTTCCACTGCTCCTCCACCTGGCGATGGCTGATGAGCAAGACACGGCACGAGAACATCGAGGACACCGAGACCGATCAGGCTCAGCAGAACGCGATCCGCATCAGTCATTCCCTGCCGGATCTCCAATCGGAACCGATCACTCACGAGTACGAGTATGTCCAGGAGCAGAAGGAGAACAAGAAGGTACCGTTGCCGAGATCGAATCACCGCGGATAAACATTCCGCGGTGGTGAAATCGCGCGGCTTGTCACGATGTACTTAATGCTTGGCCGCAGGTGCTGCGTCAGACCACTCTGCCGATCGTGCCGATGCGACACCAGAGCTTCCAACGCCAATTATCGCATCGACTCGATCTGCCAAACATCAAGTTCTGCATCTGCAGCCTGGAGAATCGCAGCGATTCCAGCCTCGGTCTGATCAAGGTATAGCTTCGCCTGATATCTTATCATGATAAACATCGAACATCGATAACGCAAAGATATCTTCAGCGATTCTCTCCCGAGCTTATCCCATATGTTGCTCGTCGTTCTCCATGATGACAAACAACTGTGAACATATAAATTCTGATTTTATTCGCGTGTGATGCACGATGCCATATATTATGTCACCTTTGCAGCCGGAATTGTATAAGAAGGAGTTGGTGAGGCAAGAGAGTGCGGAAAGCTCCAGTACAACAGAAATGGAATATGCTGGCAAACTACATTTCGCTCTTCGCTACGACAAGGAGATCGAAGGGCTCATCGTCAAAGTCAGTATCGCGTGGTGTTCTGCTCTTTACGATTCTATTGTAACTGAGCTGCTACATTAAAACAAACGCGTCAGACAATATACGTGAATATATATGGGTGAATTGTATGCTGTGCATTTATTCAACTCGAGCGCAGTAGATATAGAAAAAAGATTGCAATAAAAATGTATATTTGAGGGAAATATGAAACTGACTAAATTCACAATCGTAACGTTGCAAAATTCTATCAAAAAACGGGGAATAACAATAATGATTAAAAGTACATCTGCAAATTAACGAGTTGGCATTTAAAACACACTACAGTTGAGACGGAATGTATATTATATATGTATATATACATTCCGTACATATACAGGCATATGTATCTGTGCGTATCATATTCAGCAAGAGTGAGATATTGAATAACGATAACGAAGATCAGAATATTGCATTTGTGATGGACACATATCCTGCACTGTACTGACATTAGCGCGTAACACGGATTAGGTAATGCCAGCTGCATTGAGTTATTCCTGTACCGCGATGGATTCAGGTCCATTAAGATCAGTTATGTAGAGCAGGTCGCGTTTCGTGACAGGTCAATTTAAATACACGACGCTGTCACCCCGGTGTTCCCCAAGGCTGCATTCGCCGCGTGACACACGCGCAAATATTTTTTGTTTTTTAAATAAAAACTATGACACTGTTTCTCAAAACAGTCGCGCATATTTACCTGCGAAAAATGCTTGCTCGTGATGATTACGCAATACTCGTGTTTGTGTAATACTTTTAATTAACTGTTTCTTCCTTCGCCGCTGCCTGCAACTTTAACTGTGCACGATAAAAATAACATTTGATATTATTCCAATCCCCGTTTCCACGTAAAACGTAACATTAGTTTTACGTTACTTCATTTCTTCGGTTGATCTCATCGGTTCATAACGCTTTCCGATGCACTCAGGTTCTGGAAGCACGCGAGTTGCCGATAAAGGATGTGACGGGCAGCAGTGATCCGTACATCAAGTTATACCTGTTGCCGGACAGAAAGAAGAAATTCCAGACGAAAGTGCATCGAAAGAACCTAAATCCAATATTCAACGAGACATTCATCTTTAGGTAAGCGGTTTACGATGCTGCACGATTATCGGATGTACTTTTAAAACTTTCTTATCGCTCTGTTATCCAAATGATATTACGAAAAAGAATTTGATGGAGAAATCGAAACAATGGAAAAATTTATTTATAATTTATTGTGGCAGCGTGTCATACGAGGAACTAAGGGAGCGTTACCTGCAATTCTCGGTTTACGATTTTGACCGGTTCTCACGTCACGATCTCATTGGACAAGTGGTGCTTAAAGGCCTCTTGGAGTGCACCGATCTCGAGCAAGAGATCGAATACACGATGGACATTCTCTGCGCGTTACAGGTAATTTGCGCTTTTCTGTGAGACCAACGGTCAATTATACAGTCAGAAGGATGTGACTGTAACTTTGACTTTCTGATATCTCATTTCGCAGGAGAAAGTGGATCTAGGAGAGTTGATGTTATCGCTGTGCTATCTGCCGACAGCTGGTCGGCTAACGTTAACCGTGGTCAAAGCCAGGAATCTTAAAGCGATGGATATAACGGGCAAATCGGGTGGGTAAAGTGGACCAGATATTATTCTCCTCTTGTGATATTAGTGCTGAGATTTAATCTCACGAGAGAGCTAATAATGCGATTATTATTAGGTGTTTGCAAAAGGTGTAGTCTTTTTTTTCAATGCTATGGTATTATTATTTAAACTTCAAAGAAATTCTCGCTTTTTTAAAAAGTGAGCATTGCAGTCTGTAAAATGGATTATTAACGGATTCGAATTACCATTTATTCTAATTGATGCAGTACTTTTTAACTTAATAATATTATACTTTCAAAATGAGATACGAAAAACCTTTTCCGCAAAGGAATTCGAAATTTGTAAGAGATGGCAGAAAATCGCAAAAATTGAGGGCAAATATTTTGGTACTTAGATTGTATTGCATATATCATGCAAAGCTAAAAAGCAAAAATGCGCAAAAAATAACTAAAACTTGTGCATACACTTAAAACCCATTCTCTGTGAGAGTGGAAGGAAAATACGGAAAGTTAACTGTATTTGCCTCGTTTCTCCATCAGATCCGTACGTGAAAGTTTACCTGCTGTGCCAGGGTAAGCGAATAAAGAAGAAGAAGACTACGGTGAAAAAGAACACTCTATACCCTGTCTACAATGAGGCGTTGGTCTTTGATGTTCCTGCGAACAACATCGAGGACGTCAGTCTCATAGTGAAAGTAATCGATTACGACAGGTGAGTGGAAATTCGAGGCATTTAATTTATCTGCAAGTAAGAAGGAAATGAATCGGTCTCATTACTGATCTGATTAAAACTCCAATTAGAATTGGATCGAATGAGCTGATGGGATGCACGGCAATCGGCTCGAGCTTCATTGGGATCGGCCGGGACCACTGGCTGGAGATGCTGGACAACCCCAGGAAACCGGTGGCGCAATGGTACCCGCTGATGGAAACCGTGTCCGGCCATATTCCGGCAGTGGATTCGGAGCCGCTTCCGGTGAGCCTGAGCTGCTTGAACAGCAGGTAAAGTCACTTACGCAATTATTTGGCTGATCTCTCGACAATCCAACGGAAGTTTCCACGCGATGAGACGACGGAAATCACCCTTATTTAATTTACTTTGTCTAACAAAGCGTTGCGTTGCAGATGAAGGCGAGATGTCGAAGATAAAAACTGCAGAAACTCGCAGGCATTGTCAGACGCTGGCTTGGACGTCGTCTCCTTCTGTCGTATTTAATGTACGTCGCTTAACTGACTTAAGTACAACCTCTTGTCTTCAAATCGGGGCCCGAGAGGTGAATTCTGCACTTTGTGAGTTTCATCGTATGAGCGGCAGCCGCATCATGACATGACACGACTGAACGATTCGACATGACATCCGACGTGAAACCGGTCGCTTGCGAGAGATCATCGCGTACACATGTTGCTCAATTTCGACGATTGACGATCGTGGCAATCGTACAGAGAGACGAGAGATAGTTTTGCGTTCGCTTTGTCCTATCGCGCGGCGGGCTGGTCCCGCGCGTGCCACCCTCAGACACGCATCATTCCCCTACGTAAACCTCCGACTCCTTCGTGATGTTGAGCATGACGGTGTAGCTTGAATGTCTCGTAGATTAAACGCGCGTGATCAGATAGGTAAGTTTTTATAGCAGACGAACGCGTGAGCGTGAGGCACATGTGTTTGACAAAGGCCTTATATCTGCGACACTTACGTGTCTGAAGTGGAGAACGTACAGGCAGATTCGAGCGACGAGGATCGCGCATCCCAGCAGATCTCGGCGGCAGAGTACAATTGATTAATCGATTAATTGATCGATGATTCTAGTCGATAGAACCCTCTATAAGATATAGCACCGAATTTAGCGAACGCGCGCTGGATCTACGCGCCATTTATTGTTTCACGCTCGCTATCACCCACATTTCTGCGCGCAACTGTTCTATTAACGTGATACGTGTTTAGACATATAATCGCGCCCGACGCTACGCGGGCACTGTTTGTGATAATGTACTTTCTGGAACACATATGTACCAATTTACATACATAAACACAGACAAACATACATACACATATATACACGCATGCGTATGCGTACGTACAAGCGACACGCGTATAACGTGATTCAAAAATCATGTGTGCACCAGTAGCTGCTACGTGGCATGTACGTTCGCGACTGACACTATCCGATTGTGAACTTGATAATAAGTAATAATATACATCTAGAAGCGTGATGGAATTATAAAAATATCGTAGGGGTGAAAAAGGGATGAACGGTGCACAATCCTCTTTATAATTTACTGGATTATTTACATGCATGTGCGTAAATTTAAGAATATAATCCTCGACGAGGATAATATAATTCTGGAAAAGAAGCACGTAAAGATTATAATTAGAATAGATAACCATTTTTAACGATTTATGCTCCGTTCTTTATTCTTTTTGCGCTTGATTGGACCGCGAATGTTTCTGACGAGTACAGATCAGTGTGTGAATTGTATCTCATCGATATATTCTTAAGGACGCTGATTCGATCGTACGGGAAAAGATTTCGAATACGCGAGTATCAAGAATTGATGTTTCTGGAAAATGGAATATTTAAAAAATCGTAGCTTTGATAAATCCGCGGCGATTTTGTAAGGTGTGAGAGAAAATTTCATCTTATGCGTTTTTCGTTATTCTTTATCTGCTGAATTACGGAAGTAATTGATTCTTTCCTTCTGAATTCGAACGTCTGGATTTGAGTTCCTCGAAACCGTTGTTGTGAGTCGCGTGAAGGCATGAGAATATGATACATGTAAATTATGCCACAAAAAGTATACGTAATCTACAAAACGTAGCAAGTTGTTACGCAAGTATAAGTAATCGCAAAAAATAATACCGAATACTGGTGATATATTACAAATGGCATACACTGACTAGCGTAAAGTGTGCCAACAATGAGTAACAACGTAGTAGCAGTAGCACGATAACGACGATAGCACGTTCTAATCGCATGCTTAAACATAGAAATTTCAGTCTGCGCGCCATAGTGAACCTAGAGTATAATTCTGCTAACTATCTCGAGTCAATACACGATTTCAACTGTATGCCTGCCTGTAAAACGTAAGAGACATCTTTCTAGATCCCCGAGAATTTTTCATCTAGCCCATTATTCCCAGCAATGTCCGCGCAAACAGGAGGGACACAGATGCTGTATTTTTCGTACAAGTGGGAACCGTTCTTATCACGGGACTAAGCTTTCTCTCAACTTCACCTAGTGAAACGTGGAAACAGTCGCTCCATACTGAGAGTAGTGATTTAAACAAGCTTGAGGGATCCGTCGACTTGTCCAGACGTGAAACTTGCGAGTTCTCTATTTAATTCGTACGTGTCTCAATTAAAAATGAATGATAAATTTTTGTTCTATTTTCTTTCAGTATTTCTTCCGCATCATTAGCGATCTACGAGTTGCAAGACACGGACGATAAAAAACGTGAGGGTATTGAATTGCATGTAGATTTATAAAATATATATAAATACATATCTCCCTCATGTATATCTCTACGAATGAGGCGAAACAGATAAAGTACGTGCGAAATGAATAAAATGAATGTGCATTGATAATTATGTCAGTAAATGTCAGTAACGCATTACAATTGTTTGTGCGAACGGTAAGGGCGCTTTGTTTAAAATCTACTCTAATTATGAAAGCGATCGTATTCGCATGTAGTCGATTTGTGAGCGAGTAACAATAATATCGGTATGAACAATGTGTATACTTTTCTAACGAGTATATAATATCTATATTGTATATTTGAGCACACACAATGCTCCCTGTTATATGATCGTGAATGAATCATCAATAAATCGAAATAACAAGAACGCAGTCGCCTTTTTAATTTCCCCGCTCCTCCGATTTAACTTCCCCCTCCTACACCCCTGTTTGCATATTTTAATATTGAACCATCCAATTGACAAGCCGAGTGTATTAGTCGGAGGTAGAAAAGAAAAGGGACCATCTGCAACATCAAATGTACTTTTCATTTATTCGACTACTTATCTTTACAGATTATTCTACCTTACGCTAAGATACAACTTTCCCATTATGTTACCTCTAAATCGAAACATTACAATACCTCTAAGTATAAAATAAGCGATAGAGCTTATACTGGTAATGTAGCAACGACTTAAGTACTCCTCTACTTATAGTAGTACTCCTCAAAAAAGTGGCGGGAATTAATCTGTTACGCGCTTCCGCACCGTCGACGACGCACGTCTTTCTGTATTCCGGTCTCGTCGACGGTGATCAACGCGAGTTGCGATTTGGCTTCGCCGGAGATCCATGCGAGACGAGTGCCCGAGACTCCTTCGATGGCTTCCACGTCACTTCCGCGTTCGCCGATCGAGCCGATCACCGAAGCATCGCTGGACTGGTAACGTTGCCGCGGCAAAAGCGATTAGGCCTAGTTAAGCCTCTAACGCTACTCCTCCATTCACCGATCGATCGATCGATCGGCACGTGTCTTTGATCTCGGGACGGCTGTCCGCATGTATCGGTACTGCGGCTCGACCGCGATACGAGGACGTGATCGCGCGATGACGTAAATCGTCCCGTAGATCGTCGAGAGCTCGACCACGATCGCGCGGCGGAAGTCGGACTGCATTACCGATTCGATGTAAAAAACGGGTTCCCGACGCTCAGAAAACTTCGCACGCGTTGGGACACGCGCGCGACGCTGAATGCGGTGAAACCAAGCGTGTGATCCACACGCGCGATCGTGGCCCGCTCTCCAGCTTCGAACGGCGCTACGGTATATATTGACTTTCGTATGTGCGATGTAAAAAACTGATCGTGCGTGATCGTGACGAAAGCTCGCATTCGATTCGGTTGCACTCTTCCTTCTCTCGCGCTCGCGGAGAACCGGGCTATATAACCGCGCAGCCCCCTTGAGCTTCCGCGCGGCTTGAGCCGATTTATGACGGTGACGGTGTCTCTTTGCCCGCATTTTCTTTCACTCCGCGAATTACCTTCGACACACTTAAATCAGAGGTTTTTTAGGTGGATAATACGAGCCTAATACGAGTAAGCGCTTGAGTGTCACGCGGTGCGGTCTCTCGCGTCTCTCCTGGCCGCGATCGCGCTCACGAACGTTAGATTAGCATCGGCGTCGAATTAATAATCTATACGTAAGTACTTCTTCCTCTACGGGCAGCGTTCGCGACATGCGGAACCGGAAGCGGAAGTTTGCGCGCGGTTCCTTTATGCGCGTTTTTTTTCACATTCTCGCCTCCCCCATCGATTGATCGCGATTGTGGGTTAAGTAAAATTATTACCTGACACACAAACATTAAGGGCCTTATCCGACGAATATACAAATCTATAATGCTCCCGCGTAGGCAGCCCCCCCTTGTTATAATATTAAGTACGTTAATGCGTTAGCCACAGTTGTATAATGTAATAAGAATATCAATAATAATGGTGACAATAAAACCGTAATTGTTACTAATAATATAGGCGAACTCTTCGTAGCATTGTACTTAGCGTTATTTAAAATAGTAGCGATATCATTATTTTTTTTCTTTTCAATTTTATGTACCGAATGCCTTTTCTTCTCCTTCTTCTTCTCCTTCTTCTCTTCTTCTTCTTCGAGTACGGACAGAAATCGATCTGAGTTTTAACTTCCTTCGTGTGTATTAGCAATATGGAGGGAATCCACTAACAACTTTGCTTAAAGAGTGCAGCACATTCTCACACATCTATAAACAAATATAAAAACTCTTCTTAAGTACGTAAGACTTCTTCGTCACCCCGATGCATTCTCACCCGTTACGCTGCCTTCGCGTAGTTTCGGACGCCGAAAATGCTGGCATTCTGTCGCGCGAGAACGCACGTCGAACGTATATGATTCGCGAACACGAAAACGTTTCCCCTCGAAAATAACTTCGGACAGTTCGTTTTCATTCGACCCTACTTCCCACGCTCGCAAACAGGAAGCCAATTTGATTCTCGTTCTTTGTAGGTTCGACGAGTGGTCCCGACCGGTTGTATTAGGGCCACATGCGCTCGCGAATCGGCAAAAAGCAGGAAATGCGGATGGAATGTGTCGTGTCCCTCTTTCCTCGCTCCTGTTCGCCCATTCTGATTTAACGTTAATCGCTATCTCTTTTTTCCTTCCTCTTTCTCCCTCACTTTCTCTCTCTCATTCTCTCACCGCAAAATAAAATAGCCACAATAGCGATGCGCGCCTAGTCGAGTACGCGCGTCGAGTGCGTTTCCGCGTCGGCGATACATCGCATTGAAAGCATCCAGACACAACCCTCTCGAACCCCTCCCGTATTCCTCCTCCCTGACTCTCTATTCTCCCTCCACCGCTCACTCGCTCATCCGTTCACACCTGTGCGAACAAAACGGTACAAACGATCATGCAGAAGCACGCCCATAACGAAGCGCAGCGATCAAACGCCGTTTTTATTAACACACGTAACAATCTCCCCGCCTTCTAGACGCTTATTAAGAATTGTACGATATTACCGACGATCGGCCGCGAGTCGGCGCCGATCGGGGATCGGTGGCCGGGACCTCGCTACCGTTGACCTCGCAAGCCCGAAGTGATCGATCCGCTAAAACAGTGGCGTTCTAGATGCGCGTTACTTTTTATACACCTACACGTAGACAGTACGGCGATTAGCCCTTAAATATATCGATACCTAAGAAATGCTGCTGAGGATCGCAGATGACTCCTTTTTGCGCGACTCGTGATTCCACACGGTGATTGCCCTTGACTAGAACATCGGCGTATCGGCAGCTACGGATACGTCGATCTCTCGATCTCGTTGTTCGGGATTTGGCCACTCTTCAAGATCTGTCAAAGCTGCCGCTCTCTAGATAGAAAATTCTACACCGCGTAGAATTTCCCTTTAGACTGCTTCGGCAACCAACGACGCGCTCAACTACAATAGAATCGAAGACTCGTCGTCCGTTCGCGTCACAGCGAAGCGAATGACGATTCAGCCGTATCACGAGTCGCATGTAATGGTCGTGGAATCGCGCACGCTCGAGTTACCACGACGATCAACTGCGATCCATGAAGGACACTCGCTCTCTTCCTTCCCTCTCTTTCAACCCTCTCCCTCCTTACCCTCGCATCTCTCGCCGTTGTCCCGCAGAAAAATTCTCCGACTACTATGTTCCGCGACAATTTCGGAAATGTGTATCCGTATTATACGGCGCGGAGCTGAGCTATCAAGCGTGAGCTACAACGGAACGCTGATGATTCCCTCGAGACAAGTAATCGCTCGTCGCGCAAGATCAACCAAGACTGACGACGAGAATACGACGCTATATCGAGAATACGTACGAATAACTGAAGGCTATACCTATGCACAGTGCGTAGTTCCCGTATTTTGCGTGAAAACGGGATCCAGAATATAACGACAGTACCTAGCGGTAACACTCTACGAGACGGCTATCGTGTGTTCTACAATAATGATGATGACGATGATGCACGAGTGCAAGTCGGCTTGGCATTTCTCTCTGAAGTGCGCTTACAAGTGCGCGATCAAGCATCGTCCTCCCCCCTCCCCCATCGTTGTCGTTGCATGTCAAAGTGTATGCGTTCTCCATTCTCTCGCACTCACACGCTTCCTTTCTCTCATCTCTTTCTCTCTCGTATACTCTACGGTTCTGTAGTCGTCGTCGTGACACGAGAAATCACCCTAGGGATCACCGGTGACGCACGACTCACACACGCACGTACGATCCTCGACAGGTATCACGGAATGTTTAAGGATGAGCTCGGGATGCGCAGTGTCACTTTAGCCTAAATAACTCGCTTTTGCTGATTAACATACATCGCGTGCGAAAATACCAAGAAATATCCTCGCGAAAGTTAAGCTGGACGGCTTTGATAAAAATTAGGATCTCTTCCGAAGGACGCGAACATCAGGGCGTAGAAAGTGTAGTAGCAGGGGGTGGTGGGGCGGGTATGGGCGGGTGAGCCTGACAGAGCGATCCGGTGGATGCTGATCGGTGGCATCCCCGCCGATCTGCGGGTATTCACCAGAGTCGCGGCATTATTATATATATATATATATATATATATATATATATGTATATATATGTGTGTGTGTGTGTGTATACGCGGTGCGTATAGTCTCGCGTGCGTGTAGTCCGAACTGAACGTACAAGGTGCTTGGCCAAAAAGTCCGACGTGAGCGACATTGAATACACATCTGATAGGAAGAATACGATGTAATACCCTCTCGCGATAATACACGCCTCTTTCTCGCTTGCTCCTCTGCTTCCTAATATATGTATACGGGATAAAGAACGCGCGTGTATGTATACGTGTGTGTATGATACGTGTATAACGTGAGGAATTATCCGTATATATATATATATATATGTGTGTATATATATATACACATATATATATATACATTGGACATTAACGCTAAAAGTGCCGCGTGGCCAAATCCACGCGCAGCTTCAGGCATAAAAATAATAGTAGTATGTTCAGCTCCAACCGAGTCGTCGACGCGGTTACCTCCCCCCTTTCCTCCCCCTTTCATTCTTTCTCTCCTCCGCGTCGACGAATTTATACGCTCCCCGATGATGCAGCGCCGGGGAGAAATCGCGCGATCATTCGCCTCGCGCGCGAACATTCGCGAGCGTAGGTGTGAATCCGAGTCTGCTCGTTAATTGACTAGAGAGAGAGAGCGTTTCGCGAGCGGCACGCGCGCAATCGCCGCGCCGCGATTTTTTTTCTTTACGCGCGACGACGATCACGCTTCACCGCGACGATTACGCGGAACGCGCGCCCCGATCGCACCTCTGTGTGATTGCGCCTCGCCCTCTTCGCATCTCCTCCGCATCTCCCTTCACCCTCTACTCGATCTATTTTTTTAGCTCTCTTTACGGAAGCAACTTGCGCGCAGTCGCACGAGGGAGAGTCTTTATTGCTGAACGCCGAAACGCTCGCGGATGTTCCGGATGTCGCCGTCCGGACGAGTGCCGTCACGCTTATTTCGTTGTCGTCCGCTGCACCTGACGCACGATCGATAGAATCTTCTATCCTCCCTCCTTCTCCCCTCGCTATTCCATTTCCTCCCTTTTCTTCTCCACAATTCGCCCGTCGTGAATCGCGGCGAGTCTAAAGATAGCTCCGACGGGAAACCGTCGGTCTCCGTACAAACATCGCGCGAGTAACACGCGGATTTCTGATCCGCGAGAGCTGAGAGAGATCGAACGAACGAGACATTTGAACGTGAGACTTGGGACAATTTTCAAGCCGTCGTGCTATCCGAAGAGCTAAACACGCAAGAGCCTGCTGCGACATCTCGCGAGGTGCGCCGTGCTCCCTTAGGCGAAGAGGAAATCGTAATTTCAGTAACGCTGCTGGAACTCGTGATGCCATCTGTTGAAATCAATGTGGAATATCACGATGGACCCGTTCGCCAAACCAGCGAGGAGAAACCTGAAAATGCAGCGTAAATGGAATGGGAATTTTATATATTTTTATTAATAGAATTATTTATTAACAGAATTTATTATATACTTATTATTAGATTAAATATTTCATCTCAGAATGATGATTTTACTCACTTTTGATCATGAGTGAGCGCGAGGGAGCGTACACTGCTCTCGCATGCGGGAAACGCGTAGAGCAGAGCGAGGTTGAAGGTCCGCCAGACCTCTACGATACCCTTGTCACCTCCTGTCATCAAGTACTCGCCGTCTCTGCTCAGCAGCAGGCACTGGAAACGAAATAGTGGCATTTTATCACGTGATCATCGCGAATTATCAGGAGAAGCGGGGGAGAACGAGAGTTACTTGTAAGTTATCATTGTGAGACTCGTGGCGAAGGCGTTTTCCGTTGATGGTGAACGCCGCTATGTGACCGCGCTCGTAATTCACCACGATGACACCCTCGCGCGACATGGCAATGTTCTCGGGCGATGAGAAACCGTTCGGCGGCTCGAGAGATCGTAGAAGGTCACCGAAGGTAGTGTGGACAAGTACTGGACCGACTGGAAAAGCAAACAATTATGTCAAAATAATGTCACGAAAATACTTCGAAATTCAAAAATAATTCGAGACCACGAGCGATCCAAAAATATAGCGAAGCTTTCTCAAACTCAAATTTTTCAAAGCATTTTCTGCAAAAATATTATATAACACATACAATGCGACCCGGAGACAACCAGGCCCAATTCGGCGGATATGACGACGGCCGTGACGGGTTGTTCGTGGCCCGTGAGGGTGGCGCGCGGCGCCGGCGCCTCACCCTCGCCGACGATGGTCTGCGTCCTGGCGTTCCAGTGCCAGAGGAGGACGGTGCAGTCCGCGCTCCCGGAGGCGATGTAACAGTCGGAGGTGATGTTACACTCGCTGCGCGACAGGCAAGTGACCACTCCGTAATGACCGAAGACTATCTGCACGATTTTCGCTGCGAACATACGTTTCTCTCGCTCGTCACGCAAGTCCATTGTGTAATCATTGAACTTAACAATTGCTAGTTAAGATTCCTGTCATAATGAGAAATCTTCTCACCTGTCTCCGTTGAGAAGACGCGAAAACTGTTGTCCCAAAATCCACACGCCACCAGGAATCGGCTGTCGACGGTGGTGACGAAGCAGTTGCTACGTATCTTCAGCTTCTGACTAAAGTTGTCGCCCAGGTGCCGGCGTTGCAGCGTCGGGTTCGAGCTGTTCGCCGCTTGGGCTGGAAATACACGTGATAATAATATCATCAGCTCTGTCAGGGATCATCGTTCCATTGTAGATCTCGCGTGGAGCATTATTCGATTCTACTCACAGAGAACGGGATCCATGGACAATGGCTGATTGGCAGCCTGCGCCTGAGGTGTATCCGCGTAACTCGGAGATTGCACCGAGGCTGCGAAAAAAAACGATAAAAATAGAGCAAATTCGTCGGCTGAAATTCCGGGAATTCCGTACCGGAAATTGCCTTACCCGCGTAATTGGTATTCCATCGATTGACAGCGAACTGCTGGCCGGTGGTGACCGTGACGATCGATGGCAGTGGCAGTTGCGGGTAGGTGTTAGCCGAAATGTGACAGATCGGTGAGTTAGACGGGAACTTGATGGTCATGCACACGTCGTCGGGGATGCTCGAGAACATCATCGGCGACTGGAAGAGCGGAGTCATCTGTTCGTTTTTTTAAACCGCACAAAAGTTACTAATATACGTGTATGCGTAAGTATTGGCATAATCTCTCACCAAGTGCATCGCCGAGCTCCTCGGCGGATGCGGCTCCATCAACAGCTGCGACGGCGTCTGCCCGAAATTCCTGATCTGGTTCTCGATCGCCTCCCTTATCATGGGGTCGGTGATTGTGTCCAGCTCGGCGTTACCCTCGTACGTTAGATAGTAGAAAACATTGGTTGCACGCACGGCTTCCGGGCCTGAAAGCGACCAGCAAAGCGATCAGAATATATGGTCGTGCGAACGCGTTTTTTTTTTGTTTTTTACGCTTTCTTACAATCTCGCAATTTGTTTCGCGCGACGACGCGTTCCTCGAAAGCGACTTGGAGAACGATCCCGTCGCGATACCGGTATTTCCGGTGGACTCCGCTTGCTTTTCGTGCTGCTACCGGCTGCTCTTAACGTAAACGTGTTGCGTATTACGGGTGGGACGCATTGTCGCACCCGGCACACGTGCCTAATTGGTCGGGACAGGGCCCCGAGAGAGGGAGAGGAAGCTAACTAAAAACTAATTCCTTCCATACGCGCGCCCTCGGATGCCAGCACCTTTCCCCCTCGCGTCCCTCTCCGCGTCGGAGGCTGCATCTTCGGGGAAGCGCCGGATATAGAGGCGCCACCGACAATTACCATCGGTGGAAATCTAATTTGACTCGACTGCCTCTGTCCCAACACCCAGGGCGCAACCTTGGGCTTATGGGTATCCACGATATGCGGCGCCTGCCGGATTGTGCGAACGTAAAATTGACTCAATTCACGTATTTTAATGTATTAAGCGCGAACCTAACAGCGACCGCGCGATTATGACGTCGATATTGTTATCCTACGTAAAATTAAATTTAAAAAAAATGAAAATTAAATTAAATTACGAAATGCAGTGGATTTATATGTACAGAACACCTATCTCGTTCAGTTTTAAGAATCCTGAAATTCGCGAGCGCTTTTACAATAAATTATCATAGTTAATTTAAGACAAAGCTCACCTTTCTGCTTATAACCAAATATCAGATCGATCCATTGGTGTAATTGACAAGACACGAACTCGGACTCAAGTGCCTGAAGAAATAATATTATAATTTAATGACAGACACGTTGCAAAAAAATGCTACTTGAGTTTTGTTTTTCTTAATTTCATATTAAGTTGTGATATTTATTTCAAATATTAAGGAACGTACGCGAGAGAAAAAGTAATGCATATAGAACATACCATACGATTTATACGTATAAACTCTTCGGGAGACGAAGCCCAAGGTGGCAATTCAACATCACCGACCGCGCTGCCGTCCTCCTGTCTGCCCAAACGGTAACGATTGCTATTTACCAGCATTTCCGGTAGGAAGAAGAATTCCGGAATCAGCTCCTGTTAACGAGAAGGGACGGGTTTTGATGAACTCTGTCGAATTCTCTAGCGTATTAAATGATAAACGATAATGATAAAATAAATAATAACAGTGCGAGATGTAGCCAAGTGTGGCGAATCAGCGAAGTGTGGCTCGAAATGTAAATTCCATGATTAATGAAATGTAACGAACCTTGACGTCGGATGTATCGCGCTGGCAGTTTTTCCACGAGAGCGCGATAGACGAGAACAGCCGGTTGGGGTGATCGAATTTGCCTCCTTGCAACGCCAGGAACATGGTCGTCATGGGTTCCTGCAAGTACAAAATTCATTTACATTTTGAAACATGAACAGTTTTCGTCGAGATTTCTCTTTCTCTCTCCCTTTCTATTTCTCTTTCCTAAAAATGTAACAGCAGCAATGACGGCAACAGCGCGTAGAAGAAGATGTCAATGAGAGAGAGAGGATGAAGGAGGGATTTCCCACATGAAAACGAGAGAGAAAGAGGCGTGCGGAAGAGAGCCGCCCTACGCGACTCCAGACCGCCACTTAGAGGCACTTTACAGGCGGTCCTTTTGTGCGACGAGGAGCCCTTCTCGTTCCCGGTCAGTCATCCGTTCGGTTGACGAGCGAGCTGACAAGAAAGAGGCCACACGCAACATTGTCTCGCCTTGTATCGCGAACGTAAACTCGTGCCCGATTTTTCTCGGCTCTCATCGGGCACAGAGACTTTCAAGTATGCCATGTATCGTATCTCTAAAACCGTTGCTTTCCACGGTGAAAGACCCCGGGATGACGCTGTAACCTGATCGTAAACGCGTCTCAGCGGCGGACGCAGCGGCGAAGGCATGCGGCAAAGTTACGACAGTTGTGCGAAGCAATAAATTATTTACGGCGTAATATTTTACCCTGGCAACTATAGCGCGCGCTATAGAATAAACAATTAGACGCGTTACACCGTTATTTGCGCTCGAGTGCCTCGCATTTAATGCTTCAAGTGCTTCAAGTATCTCGTTGCAAACTGCATTTGGTTTAAGGCCGGTGCTAAATCACTCCAACTATGACGCAATCGTAGAAATTGATCGGCAACCTGACGTAAACGAGGTCGAACGACGTGCAAATACGATAATTAGATTCACGTGTCGGTATAGCGGAATGGAATCTTTGCGCGATTGTATCGCGCTTCCGGTCGGGACAAAGACGGATGAAGACGTTTTCCAGTTAAAGTCGGAATTTCGAGCGAACAAGGAAATGCAGCAGCAGCAGAAACAAACGCGTATGTTTAACGGGAAGGCGGGCGTCGTTGGCACGAGGGCGTTCCGACGCCCCCAAATTAGCGTGCGCGCGGTACTAAAAGTGTCGCTGAAATTTATGGTGCGGACTGGACACGCTCCGTAAGTGGAGAGACAAAAAATCAGCGATCGGTAGCTAATTATACGGCCATTATGCGCACAAAGAGACTCAGCTGCGCGTGTCGCGTGTAATTTAACGTTCGCAAAAAGCAACTGACAGGCCAAAGGCTAATTAATACATTGCTTAAACGAGCGCGCCCTTCGTCGCAAATGAATACGGTTAATTGTTCTATTCATCGAGTTGATGTAGTGATTGTTAGGAAAATGTATGCACATGGATAATAGGTATAAATAGCCGAGGACGCTGAATAATAAAATATCCTCGGAATAATAAGACATTATAATGATAAGATATAAGATACTTACCACGCGGATCATCCAATTCAAGACGAAGGCTGCCGTAGAATAATGCGTGCCATAATGGAAAGGCGGTATGGTGTCGTGTTCCCAGCTCTGGAACCGCTCCTCGAAGTAAGCCCTTCTGTTCGGATTCAACGCGCCAATCGGCTGCATAATACACGTAAAATCATTCATTAGTTGAGAAAGTCGGTTTACTAACTCTCGCGTGAAAATTTCTCACAAGTGTGTATAACGAGAACGGCAATTTTCTGCCACATTTTCTGCCAATTTTCACACTTCTGCAACGTAAGATGTGTAAATTGGCTGACCGCCTCCTCTATTTCTCCTACTACCAACAATAAATTATGAGACTTGTACCTTCGATAAATCACGATAATTGCTCGGTAGACTCAGGTCAAGTTCCTTGGTCTCGTAGTTCGTCAGCACCCAGGGAAACACGGGATACTGGTTCAAGTCGTTATACGTGCGACCTGAAAGGATATAAATTAATTAATTTATTCGTTCTGCAAGCAACGTGGCTTTCACTTGTATGTTCGACTCGTGCTGGCTCTGGTGTTATCACGATCTACGCAAACGGTAAAGCAAGAGTATTTTAACGAAGCTGTCGCGTCACATGCACTTTTTCTCCTCATATGATCTAAATCATCGCTTCCAAACCCAACAAAAAAAAGAGAGAAAAAAAACAAGGAAGTTGAGGAAGGACGTAAGTGTGCCTAAATTAAATTCTTCGCACACACAGACAGGAATAGACAACGGGATAGCATAGACATTGCACTTTCGGCTTTTAATGCGGATAATCGCCGGTCGACTTTGTTTCTCCCTTCGCCTGACCCTGCGCCTTTCTCTCTCTTTCCTTTTCCCCCTCACTTTCTCAGCCTTACGGTCACTCCTCTTCATCTCACACCCCCGCTGTTAACTAAGGGCGATGAAAGCGGCCGCGAGAGCTCGCGCCCGCGCCCGCGCCGCACGATTCTATTTTTACGAAAAACGCGCCGTGTGGCTCAATGGGGCGCGGCGCGCCGTTTAGTAAGCGCATAACTCAGAGCGTGACGGCTAATCGCTCCTGAAATTGTCACTCCCAGAGGTCTCACTCGCACCCGCCACCGGTCCCCCCGCGCCACGCAGGAATCCCATCCCGAAATGCATTAGTGACGGCAACGCGGTCCCATGGTTGAGTTCTAATCTCTTTCCCTGTCGCTAATTAAAGCACGTCAGCGAGTTTGTCACTCGGCGCCCTCATGACGAATACACGTGTGCTACCAGAATCCCCCTCGTTTTCTTTTCTTCTGTTGCCCCGTTGATCCGCACGCGAAATATTCTTTTCTATGGCACGGTCGAGCAAGCCGGAGCAATCGACTGGCGCTGATTCTCGATGATGGAGCGTCATTAAAAAACAAAAATAAGGATGCAAAGTACGACAGAAGATGCAGCGCGATTTTTATTTTTTTTTTTAAAAGATGCGGAGTTTCACGTTTTATCCTCGCGCCTAGATCTTTTCATTATTAAGCATTTCCAGTTATCAGCGCACGCATCAGCCATTCGTCACCGCCGATTACAGCGGCGCAAACAACCGGCGACTTGGAGAACACGAGAACTGCTGCGCAGCGTCCGTCTCCTCGTAGACGGCTCTCCGGATACTTAATTCCCACAGGAGAAAAAGACCGCCGCTACAACGGCACAGTCGTGCCGCGTTGCACAGCTCCCGCCGTCGTTACAATACGACCGTAAATCGTGGGGGCCGCACGAGCGACGGCCGGGCGTAAATAATAGCGAGACCGCGTTATGCATCAAAGTGATTATTAATGGTAGCGTCGGCGTGAGTGAGCGCTCGTGGAACGCGCCCCGACAGCGGAATGCCCGCGACACACGCGTCCTCCTCTGGTCCCGCTCTGGTCCGCGTTGCCCTTGGATTTAGCAGAGCTCACTCTCGCCTCCTCCTCGCCGTGCCTTCGCCCGAAAGAAATTCGAGCGATATTCCGAAAGGATTTAAGGCCGGGACCAAGATAACTCATGGAACATACGGTCGCTGCAGCAGCTCGGGGGAGACTGGAAGGGCGACGCGTGAGTAATTCTCACTGGTCCATCGGAGCCCTCTTCGATCACTCTGAAAGGGGGAGCAGATCCGCGCGCAGAAGTACCTTGGATCCGGTTTCGCGAGATTTGTGTAATACGACGCGCGATTTACCGCGAGGTTTACCCCGCCGAGCGAGTATCGTGGTGGAATTAGGTAGCCGAATTTACGCCGGTTCAGGTAAACCCGTGTCCGCGCGCCGCAATTACGGTTATTACTTTTGCACGATATATACGAATGACATTTTAGCCGACCGTTTTATCGCGCGCTGTCGCTGCGTCCTCAGCTCAATAATTCACCCCCGGACCAGGACCGGCCAACCTAGATACGATCGGAAACGAAGACGACGACCCGTTGCCGACTACCTGGGTAAGAAAGGTCCTCGGTGTGCTCGAAACAGCTGCGTGCGTCTCTCCGGGAAATAAATGCGACAGGGGAATACGGAGAGGTACAATCACACATCGATACTCTGCTGGTTGCACGTTATCCCGCGTTCTGCGTTACACATCTCAGACCTCCTCGTTTGCTGAGCACGTTTAATAAATCCTTGAGTGGCATTTCTGATATATATAATTGCTTTTTGTTAAGCGCAAAAAATTGATCCGCACGAGATGCGATTACAAAGTGAGTATCAACGGATTTAAAATATCGTCGTATCCCCGGGACGCGCTCGCAGGAATTATATCGGGGAGAGTTAAGATCAGAATGCATCGCAATCAACGTGCTGCGGGGGATGTCGGCAGCTGTGTGTGCTATACAGGGTACTCCTCGAAGAATCGGTGCGCGGACGCAGCCTTCGGTGTGATTTCTTAACGCAACGTTTTTTCACATTCACTGCCATAAATGCCATTTCTTGTTTCTGATTATCATAGGACCGCATGTTCCACCATTTCTTGCGAACCGTTGCATCCGCATTCGCGCGAGGGAGCAAAGTAGTAAAATCGGACTTTGCTCTCTGTTTGTTTGAGAACTTTTTGGACTCACGAAAGACGAATAACGCTCGGCTACTTCAAGACAAATATTTTCGGAGCAGGATATTTTTTCGGATGTCCCAGCTCAAAACGGGGTGTCGCTTGCATGCGTTTTCCTCCAGCAACCATCCATTTTTCATAGTTTTTGCGATGAAGGACACGCCGCTGGGTTCTCAGACGAGGCGAGCGGTGATATTTGACGATCTTCGCAGATCCGTCTCCGGTCCTCGCGATCACTCTTCGCGATCCACCCTGTACACACGCGCGGCTTGCTCGCCGCCGGTGCGGGCTATCGTATTTACATCGGATTCGCTGTCATTAATTTTTAATAAACCGATGCGCGCACGAGAGCAAATAAACCCCGCGACTGATCGTATGAGGGAGCGCGGGCCCGGCATGGCGCGGCGCGGCGCGGCTTCGGCGCGGCCGGCCGGGCGGGACCGGTTCGTTTTCGTGGTGATTCCCTTTATCTCTCTCTCGTTCTCTCTTTCTCTCTGTCTTACCCGTTTCTCCGCCGGCGGTTTGGGCCGCTCTCGACCGTGTGGTTGTGGCCGTTTCGCGGTACCCACGGCTATTTATTCGAGCAATTAATATATAACCCTCGTAAATACGCGGCGCGGCCACCCCCGGGCATCGCGCGGCACAGTACGCCGAAATGCGAATAATTACGCGTCCGTGCTCATCGCCGTCATTAAGCACCGACCAAACGCGTGCGTGGGCGCGCATAAATCCCAGGTCGGCGATATAACTCAGAGTGGGCGGTGGCCACTCCGTGAATTGACTCTCGTTTACGAGAATCGTGGTCGATAGCGCGATCGGTTAATGACGCCGACGCCGCCGCCGCCGCGACGACCGGAACACCACCCCGTGCGTGCGCGCCGGCGATTATTATCCAAGCTACATCGCCTGGGGAGAGATGCTCGCCGAGAGATCGATCATTCCCGACGAAGGGAGTCGATGAGCCTCGCGGAGAGAATCGCTCGATGATACGTTTGTTCCTCCTCCCGCAAAACTCGCCGCGCGCAAGACGCGCAACACGGCAAGACAAATGGTGTGCGCGTCGCATCCGCTCTTCCGTGAAATTAAAGATAAATCAGCCTATCACGCGCGCGATCATAAAAGCAGAACTCGCCTCGCCTCGTCCGCGAGCGTTAAATATCTCGGACAAGCGTTGTCCGAAGAAGGCACTCTTCGACAAGGGGGTGATTCCAAGCATTTGGTGGCTGTTGGTCCACTCGTCAAAGGGTGCCCCCCGAACTGTCCCATTAAAAAGCGTACGCGAAGAGCCGGGCGGCGTCTCGAGTTTCGTGATTTGCTCCGATGAGCGCGAGGGTGCGGATATTAAACCGAAGAGAAACAAAGACGCGCGCCTACATCTCGCCTGCATCGGCGAAGCGACCGGGGGCGGCGTTGGTGAGTCCCCCGGGAGAGGATTACCGGGGCCCATGAGGTCGGGATTACTCGCATAGGGTAGCTAACGGAACACGAGGCTGATTGAGAACATCCCTAATGCGCCGCGACAGACTCCATCCGCCCGTGTGCGCCCATAAAAAACCCGGTATTTCCTCGCTGCTTTCACGATCTTCCTCCGATCGAAGCAACATCGCGAGGTCAGCTACCGGATCATCTCAATTTCGGATCATTATCCATTATGTGTGCATGTGTGTGTTCGATTTGAGCACGCACTCACCGGCGATTGTGTTCAGGAACATCAGATACTCGAAGTTGGATATCTCTCGGCGCTGCCACTTTTGAGTCATGTTGGAACTTCGCATCAACTGTCGCGGTGACATCAACGACGCTCGTCTGAAAAATAAATCAGTTTTATCGATTATCGATTATTAATCAGTAATGATATCGCACGTAAAAATTCGAGAGTCGTTAATCCGCATGCTGTAACTAATGCGGTCATAAATCGCAGATTTCCCGAGGACAATTTTCTCCTAAGTCAGCCGATCAACGTGTTCAAGCAGAAGTAATGAATTTATTTGCGCGATTAATTTCCAGCTTATTTCCGCGGTAACGACCGCAACTTCCTCCGTCGTTAACGACTCCATAGACCGATATAAAATCCCCTGCCTATTCGCATCGACCTGTCTTCATCATGTATATTTAGTACGTCCGTATGCGCGCTCGTTAAAGCGCGGCATGAGAGATCGCGCACACGCCTATGGAAATAAGGACGTCCACGTTGGTTCGCTGGTAAGCGCATCGAAGAGCTATATGACGCCGACAATGAAGTACCAATAATCGAAACAGGTTCGGACTCAACTCGGACTCAGAAAGAAAGCGTATAATCACGCGCGAAATTGCGCGCGTCGCAACCTCGCCGCGTCACTCGCTTCTCGGCGATGCCAGCCGTCGCGCGTTTTAATTTAGTGTCGAAATCAAACGCACGTTGCACGCGGCTTTTGATACGCAATTAAGACGACAGTCAGTCTCAATTCGCAGGGGCAATTACGTCAAGACGCGCACGCTGCAACGCCGATGTCTTTACGCGCGGCGCCGTAAAGTGCCGTCGCGCGGCTTTTACGGGACGGCCGGGGGATCGCTGATTTAGGATTTATACACGGGGAACTTTAACGGGCGTGCGTCCTTGGACACTGCGACGTTTTAAAAGAGAGCACACGATGACGACCGGACGCATAAATTCAGGCCTTAGATGCATCTCGCGTAAATTTCACGCGAACGTGAAGGCGCTATCGGCCAACCTCTCGCTACGCGATCGTGAAAATTCTCCGATACTTTTGTTAGATTCTTCAGCAAAAAGTTGCATGTATAATCGGAATAAATGGCGTACGTATGAACGTGCAACGAGTTATGCGCGTGTTTATGAAGTTTGAAATTTCTCAAGCTACTAGCACTATTCGTGCTACCTGGAGTGGAATAAATTAATGCTTACGGCGGGATCGGCAAATGTAAATTAACGTGTAACTAATACTCTAAAGAAAGCGTCTAATTACGTATCGATTTATGGCGGTGTTAATGAATCCGGTTGTAAATGCCGTGTCTCGCGGAAAATATATCCTTCGTATTTTTCGATATTCCGCTATATAAATTCCAATTTTTTGTCAATATATTAATCGTCTTAAAATCCTGAACCAATTAAAGTCGTATAGTAATTGAGGACATTATTCAACGCGAGATAGTCAGATTCAAAAGTTTTTTACGATTGCGTGTCAATTACCACAGTTTCCTACATGATATTCTGCAATCTTCTACCTGGAGCTGTTATAGAAATCAATTTCCGATTGTATCTACATGTACCGTCATATATAATGATAAATAATTCCCATAAAATATTCATCCGATACATAGAAACAGGAAATTATGAAATAACTTTACGTTCGCCGCGTCAAAATTCAAAACTTTTCCTTTCCATCAATCGACGAGATAGCAATATTGTCGACGTTCCAATTATTAATATCAAATATCCGGGTAATTAAATTGCGCGATCAAAGTATAAAATTCGAAATCGAAATAAAACGTTTAAAACCCATCCATTCAAAATTAATCAAACAATAATTGTGACAGGCAGACGTTTGTTTTTTCAACGCGTTAATTAATTCGTGTTTCAATTATGCGTCAATTGAAGAGCTCCTCTCTCATGTAATACGCGTATACGGCGGGATCCTCGCAGCATCCCAACGCGGATCCGCGTTTTATATATGCCGACGGATTATTTTTGTTGAGCCGGGCACCCTCTCCTCTCGGATCAGACGTCGGAGTTCGCCGTCGTATATTTATGGCCGATGCGTATCCTTCTCCGGCTATCTCTCGTATGTAGGAGCGCTCTAATGGATGGGTCGAAGCGCGGATACGCGAACCTCTGTTCTCGCCGCCAATCCTCGCCGACGATCCACGGCAGGCTTGGTATCCTGCGAGGATCTTTCCGTCTTGTCAGTGCATACGATACCACGAGACATGGGGACGTAACTCGGTGCAGGGACGAATTCTGCACCCCTGCTGTCTCTCTTAGCACACATTTCATACGTCTTATAGCACACCAGAAAGAGCAAGATTTGAGCGCGCATGTCTTGACGTGAACGCGTGTCTTTGATATTATCACATGTATTATTAACATAAAGAATATTCATTGTCATTCCTGAAAATCAATTCGACGTTAAGTTATTATTCAAACTTTCCTCATTAATTTTTTTTCCATTCGACTCGCCGATCGTAATTAAGTCTCGTGCTCTTGTTCGCGCGCGATTGATCTGCGGGAATGACAAACGTTTGTGGAGAAAGCAGCGCTCCTTGGATCCGTCCCTGAGATAGAATACCGCCCTACCGGAAAGGACAAAGAAACGGGGGAATGCGATGAGCATGTTTGGGAGTGGACTTGGGTCCTGGGATCCCGTGGAACGTCACCCAAGGGCGCTTCCTCCTCCTCGTGCGTGTTCCAGGCGGGTTATCGCTTACCTAGTCTGGGGTATCCCGTATTTGATGCCGACGCCGACCCGCGGAAGTGCTTTGATCATCTTTTTCACCGTTGCCTGGTCCAAGAACGCGAACAGGATCGAGGCTGTGGACAAAAAGGCGTTAACGCACGTATTAGAAGTGAGTCTCGATTCCGAGGATACGTCGCACGTCAATCACTCGGTTGGATGCAAGAGAATTCCTTGCGAAAGGTAACTTTTCAATTTTCATCTCTCGGACATTTATTCACGAGAAGTTCCAGAAGAATTGTAATTTAATAAATATATTGTGACGAAGATAAAGTATTAATGTTAGTTGTTCAGACACCACGAGTCTATCATTATTTAATTATGCAGATATACCGTTGAGTTAGTATGCTAATAAATCGATAGCGTAATTATGATTTATTGCACGATGACGGGCTTGCAATAAATTGGCGGACTTTAGAATCGATTATTTCTTTTCTGCGGAATGGCAGAAAGCAAGAGGGAATTCAATCGTCCAAAGTTCCTTTGAGAGTTCAAAGAATAGCGTGTGCATCTTAATTAAAGAAGTAAAGATTTTCAACAAACACAAACTGTCAAATCATTCTTTTGATTTTTACGTAAATCGTATAAACATTTTTACCAGAAATATTATCAATATATTAGTTGCAATTTCTGATTATTGTATTTTTCATACATTTATTAAACAGCGTTACGCAGTGTTTCTTCCAGGTGTTTCTTTAAACTCATGCTGGTACTCGCGCATTGTCGGTACCGAATGTAATTAACACTCGCCACAATGGAGTCAGTAGATGTCGCAAGAGGCCAAAGGCGACTACTTGTCGCAAAAGGCGCCTTTATCAGCTCGGCATCTCGAGCGTTACACTATAACGCGAACCGCGCGAGCGGACACGGGACAACGTGTCACGTGAGAGGGTAATCGTGAGAATCCTGGGAGGACCAAGAATCTCCTCCGAAAGCAAGTGACATCTCGGTTGGCCGTAACGTAAAGCAGCCAACGAGCATGCGGCCGCGCCTGCTTATAAAAGTAACTCATTCTCGGTTTTATTGTTGGACGATTTATCGCGCGAGCGGAGAGACGCGTGTACCTCGGCATCGGCTAACGAACGCGCGCGTTTCCACTGATTTTTTAATGAACGGCGCGCGGTACGACTCCTCGCAGGGATGACATTCCACCGCCGAGAGTCCCCCTCACGACGCATCGAAAGTCAGGATCAGATTAGAATCGGGGAACGCATCGGGGAATTTATCTGCGCCCCGGAGAAATAATCAGCGGGATAGTGGCCCCGAGGCAGGTATAAGCAGCAATTCGACCGCGTGGTCTGTTACGAGTTTTCCCAAATGCAAAGACAAAGGCTTGTTAATATCAAAACGTCACTGTTGATTACATCAGCGATAGCTTGATCTCGATTGATACATTTTGTTAGCGCGCGCGAAATTTTGTCACTGGATCAACTGAATTGATCAACCAGCGCAAGCTTGACCGCGTCTTCATCAATTCAGCGGTTTTAAATATCAATTTCTAATTAAAAAGGATGATCACTATTGTTTGAGAAGGTATGGGGCGTTATTGAAAATTACTTCACGGAGAATTATAAATACGATACGAAGTGCAACAACGAGGTATAGCAGCAGGTGCGACCGCAGGATTGAATAATAAATTGATCCTGAGGAAAAAGAGCATACCGTAATGCGGGCGAGATATTTATTATGCAAAAACTAACGCGCGCGCACACCTTGCGGCGAGCTCGGAATTCCGCTTTGCCGTTCGCCGAATTAGGTCGCGTCTCCGTCCGCGCGAAATAACGCAGGGTGGTGAAGGAGACCGTGCAAGAAACGGAATGCGCTCTCGTCCGAGAGCGGCACGCTGATTGAGGACGAGCAAAGCGAAAAGGATTGCCGGCACTTACTTCTACTGGCGAGGAAGATCTCGATGGCCACATTCTGCAGCAGGTAACGGCGCGAGAAAATCGCGCGCACCTCGGAGAAGTACCATTTCCCGTGCAAGTGATCGCAGTACTTCAGCACCTAGAACAGAAATCGGAGACGTGCCCCCTTTATCAATGTTTTCGGATCAAAATTGAATAACTAAACGCTTGTCTCCATTTAAAACACGTCTGCCATTTGTGAAAGACATTATTTATTTTTACCATTGCGCAAGGATTAACTTACGTATTTCTGAAGCCGTGTTTGGACCTTGGGTTGGACTATTAATATCTATTATTATCTCGGTGTAAATCGCTAAATTAAAAAAAAAGAGTTAACATGTTCTGGTAATTTGTTGCTTATGTGCGACGATACCTTTCCTGATTAAACGAGCATTTCTCGCGAACAATGGTTCGCCGGTGTGCATGGACATCGCAACGGAAATGCCCATCGGGGACCAAGGCAGCACGGTCCGAGGATGCGAGCGCATGGCTGGATGTAAGAGTATGCAAGCTCGATGCAGTGAAGTGTGATGTGATATAGTGAGGCTAGTGCCGGTTGCAAGATGGCCGTCATGGTAGGAGGAGCCTCCTGCTGAGCCGAGAATCGATCCCAGGACCTCGCGGACTTGCGCTCTCGAACGAGTCGTGAACAACTCGTCGGCGAAAGGGGAGAGGTGGAGAACAAAAAGAACGACGGTACAGGAAGAGAGACAGAGTGAAAAGGAAGAGGGAGGGACGGCAGGGTGGAGGGAAAAAAGATCGGCGTACACGGCGAAAGAAAGGGAGGAGGAAGGAGGGACAAAGTAAGGGATCCCCCGATTTACAACCCCGTGGCTAACAAGGCCTTCGATTCTTGCGTCTTAATGAGGACGTATCGTGCCACCGTGATGTCCTTACGCGCGGCCAATGAAATTATCGTCGAAATAATCCGCCTGAATGATCCATTCAGCTGATTACGCTCGAGAACGTCCATGGCCAGAAATGCCAATAAGATGCTATCTGCGGCTCCCGTCGTCCGTTAAAGCCGTCTTTTGCGATAAAAATGCGAGTATCGCAAAGGTAAATGTAAGTAGAAATGTTGTCGGACTTATCGAAACCGACATCGGTGCTCGAAAACACCTTAACGTCGATTTCTGGTTGAACAGGGCGGTCGCGCTTTGATCAGAAATAGGGTGGCGATAGACGTATTAGTCCGACTTGATGTGGATTCGTTTTAAAATCGTAGACATCTGTGTTCAGTCGCTTCGATAGACACAATCACAACATTTGATTTGCTACTCGAATTACGATCCACTTGAAAATAACACAATTATGAAATTAATCTTATTCTTTAACATTCATCATGAAATTTATCTAATGTCAACTAATTAAATGCTGAAGATGCGGAAAGTAATATCAAAAACTTGTATGTATTTATAAGAAATTAAGATGGTTATTTTATTAATCTTTAGCTAGAATATGCGGTTTTCGGTATTTTCTAGTCAAGCAATTAAACGGATGTTTTACAAACATCTCGACTAATTTTATAGCGATGGCGGAGAGATTCCAACGACCGCGAATCACGCAGGCTAAGGATGTGCAAGCCGAAAACACACAAGAAATGAATGTTAAGATTCCTTAATGAGACAGCCATCAAATCTTAACAGGATAAAGCTGGCGGCGTTCGGCTTTATATGCGGTTTCATTCTGATGCGTGCAATTGTTTCGATTAATGAGCAAACGGCCGCCAATAAAGGACGGATCGCCAGTAAAACGCGGAAATTTATATGGCTCCGGAAAGTCCCGAAAGTCTCCGCCGTTCCTATGCCTCACGATATTTTACCGCTTAATACCGCGTCCGCATGGCGGACGTCACTGCGGCGAGTCGTCAAAGTAAATTCCTTGCATAATGATGATCCCTCGGAGAGAGATGCGCGAGAAATAAGTCAACTCGGCACGGCGAATAAAAAAATCGCGATGTCGAAACACGCTTCGTGCCGTTCGTTTTTCCCTTCCGAAATGTTACACGTTAACGATGCGGCACGCACGTCAAAATTACAAGAGCGTAAGCGGCTTTGCGGCCTGTCGGGGGCATGAGTGTCACGTCGGCTTGTAACGGGAATGCACAAGCGTTCTCGACGGCGAAAATCGGGGATACACAGACGCGACACGTTGCGAAATTCCTGCGAAGGAGCAATGTGCCATTTTTATTTCTTCATTTTTTCTTGGTTTTCATTATTGAGAGTCGCGCGGCGATCTCGGTTGCAGTGTCATGCGCAGCAAACGCGACGCGCGCACGTTCGGGGTGCGAATGCACAGAGCCAACCCCCCGGGACGAACTGCGCAAGCTCTCCGCAAACACTGCACGAGATTGATAACAGCCGCGTCGCGGCTCAGAATCCATTGTCTGGATATTTGTGGCCGCGACATACAGATATAACACGTACTCTGCGTTAAACTTCGCTGACGATTAGATATAAGCAAGTTCGGCGTTGTTTGAACCCTCGCGAACGCGGGGGTGCGTCGCTCGCTTCGTCTGTTGCGATCACTAATCGACGAAACAGCTGACATGTTTCCTTGATAAAGCGTAAATTTCTTCTCACGTACATTTGGTCCAGAAATCATTAAGCTCTCGATAAAATACGTAATGTATATAATTAAAATATAAAAACAGAAATGTCGGACAAAGACTGGATAATTATTCCAAATTTCTCGCTGATAAAATAATACTTTAGTTTCCAGGGAAAATAAAATAAAAGAAACTGATGGTACAGCTCTATTTATGCGTACCTTACCGTGATACTCTCTTATTAAATCTAAATCTTCCTACTCCTTAGGAGAAACATGTCATGACAATTATCATTATCATTCGCAGAAGAAGCGCGAGATATTTCTGCATGCGTTTGGTACATCGTTTCATATTCGTGCACATTCATCCCCGGGAACCCCTAGACATGAAATGCACATCGTCATACGACGGACAGTAAAAACGATACGTTTACATGTCTCGACACGAGGCAGGAGCCGGGTGGTGAAGACCACACGCGGTTAAAGGGAGGTCCTCGCCGCATAGTGTCAAGTGGTACGCGATTAGAGCTCCCCACGGTCTCTGTTCATCTCTCGCCGACCCGAAATCGTCCATCCGTCCGTTCGTTCGTTCGTTTTCCGGGCGCAGCGGAGCGCCGGGGTTGCGCCGCAACGACAATGGGCGACGTGATGTAACAACATGTGTCGCGTTCGCAAGGGGGGTGTCCTCTCTTCGCTGCTCGCTCCACGTTACACCGTGGGGGCACCATAGAATGGGATACCACTTAGCAGTCCGCCGGCGGTATACAACAAACAGATTAAGCGCCGGACAATAATGGACCCCTCCGCCCGCTCGCTTCGTCCTCACTTGGACGCCCACGAGAACCCTCGTCGCGTCATCGAGCGCTGGTCCCTTCGAAATCACGGCACGATGCCACCGGTAAACACACGGAATGCAGCGTACGAATGGCTGGAGAAGATCACCGCACTCGGGTTCGACATCTTAGTTGTTTGTCAGTGGAATCGTAGACAGTTCTCATTGTGCACGAGTCAACAAATCGAGTTCAAGTATCAAAATAATTTCTGTGGAAACAAGAGAGATCTACTTATATCGAATGAATAAATGATACACATGTTTGAATAAAATAATATATACAGGGTGTCCCAGAGCAAGTGCGACAGCCGTTAATGAGAAATTCTTGAGAGTATTTGGAGACGAATTTTCTAATACCAAAATGTTGAGACTACAATAGTTTTTAAATGAGAAGCGTTTAAAGTTGACTAATCGTATCGTCTAAAATTCGCGCGCTCAGGCACGGTACATTGCACAGTAGTGACAGGCTCTAAGTGCCCTGAGTCTGGATCATATGCGATATTACAATATCAATTTTTGATGCTTTTTTCATTCATTTATACGCCGATAATGAATGTATTGAGCATTCTATTCATTCATTCAAACATTTCATAATAAGATCTTAAAACTTTAATCTGTCAGTAAAAAGCAACGTACATCTAACTGTCAAAGCTATCACATGAAGCTATCATATGTCAGCCGAGTGACGTTGCTTATAGATTACAGATTCTGTATCACGCATATCATGTAATAATTTTAAAAATGTATATTTATAATAAAAAGTTCTGTTTCTACATTTTGTACAATTATTAGATCAACTTATTTATTTTAGAAAAGACAAAAATAATATCTTATGATGTACGTGAAACAGAAATCTGTAATCTATAAGCAATGTCACTCGGCTGACATGTGATAGCTTCATGTGATAGCTTTGACATTTCGATGCACGTTGCTTTTTACTGACAGATTAAATTTTAAGATCTTATTATAAAATGTTTGAATGTTAGAATGAATGAATAGAATGTTCAATACATTATCAATATATTATTTATTATCGGCGTATAAATAAATGAAAAGAAGAATCAGAAATTGATATTGTAATATCGCATATGATCCAGACTCAGGGCACTTAGAGCCTGTCACTACTGTGCAATGTACCGTGTCTGAGCGCGCGAATTTTAGACGATACGATTAGTCAACTGCAAACGCTTCTCATTTAAAAACTATTGTAGTCTCAACATTTTGGTATTAGAAAATTCGTCTCCAAATACTCTCAAGAATCTCTCATTAACGGCTGTCGCACTTGCTTTGGGACACCTTGTATATTAAAAACGAGTCCTAACGGAAAATGTTCGTCTAATAATTTGCTACACTATCGCTGACGATAATCGTAATTTCTTTCTAATTAAAATTTGCAATTCAATTATCTTTTATGATTTTTTCAGAGATGCAAGTTAAAAATTTGTTCACATCCAACAAATAAGTCATGAAATGAGAAAATTCAAAGTCTCGCAAGGCAACGTATGATCTCGAGCGCGAGGGTTGCGCGTGCTGAGGGAACATACGGCGTCCGCCTGTATCTGTGGAGATGTGTCGGTTAATGCTCCAATCGGGTCCATCGCGATGGTGAGTTATGCGTGCCACATGCGTATTCTCATACTTTTATTACCGCAGCATCGCGCGAGGTAACGCCGCCACGTAACACACAAAGGGTGGCTGCGTGCGGGGTGACTCTCTTCTCCCGCGTTACATTTCGCACGATCGTGAGCAGAAGAAAAAGAAGAGGATCCTTCAAAAGCACGGTGTCTGTCGTGCATAGCCAGAAAATCGCCTACGAGCACGAAACGTGACACGATACAGTTTCGAGCTGAGGTAAAGCAACCCCTACCGATGACGCTTGGACGGACGGCGATACAGGAGCGACGATGTTTTTCCATTTAATTAACCCGTACCCGTGCGTTTTCCAGCTATCATAAAACAGGGTAATGAGACTTATTTCCGGTAACAGATGCGTACGAACCGGCTGTCATCAAAGTGCTCGTAGTTAAACTACTAGCCCGTGAAGACTAAGAGGCTTAGAATCGACATGCGTTGCTATTAATAATTGCTCTTTAAACGATCGATATTTGATCGATCGTTTGATTAATTTGAATTTTGGGATTATCGATATTTGATCATTACATTCTACTCATACGCGGACAAGAACTCGTGGTTCGCTCGCCTGTAACCGAAATTGGAATATAATACGTAAAAGTATGTACTACTCGAACGAAACGATCGATTCCGAATTACTTCGTCTGCGTTTCTCTCCCGTGATGGATTTGGTAATGATCGGGGGAGATGGAGGAAGGAGGCGATCTTTTCGAAGCGAGATACAGCTAGATCTCTTTTTTTCCGTGCCATTTGACAAAGAAACCGTGAAATGCGTACTCGTACCTCTCTCTGTCTACCGGCTGCCGAAGCTCAACTAGACCGGGTCCCGGGATTACTCGGGGATTACGCGGGGATGTTCATCCGAGCTGATTTACAAGGTCGACTCGGCGTGCCGTCTGCAGACCGCTCCAAAAAACGCGTCACGATCCTCTCGATAGAAACGTTACACAATGGAAACAGGAGAGCCTCGACGCGATGGAGAGTGTTCGTATACCTGTATCGCGCGTACAATGAAACGAAATATTTTGGCATAGATCAAATTCCGCTTCTTCTATCTTGTTCGCGATAAAGACTCTGCGCTGATCACATAAACTAGTGCGTCTACAATTTTTTGACGACGAGCATAATATTGTTTCGAGGGATTTCAGGGGAGTCGGAGCAGTCCAGTTGAGATCTTCTAGCTACTCGGCCAAATACCGATCGAAGTATCCCGCAGAGCGTCCCACTTGACCAGGCCGCGAGGATGCTGGTGTACAAATAATTCAGATGATAAACGAATTAAGCCGGAATGGGATGATGAAAGCACAGTTAGGGCGGAAGGAGCCCCCGAGTTCTGCCTTAATGCGAGGGCTGATGTAGCAGAACGTTTGACCCCTCGGTGCTCACCGATGCAACATGGGCGAAACGGGGGTGAGTGGGACAGAAACGCGCGCGAGCACGACACACGTGCTCGGCTCATGAATCAAGTCGTATTAGCGCGAGAGTGAAGCGGGGGGACCGCCGGGGGTACCAATCTACCACTCCAACTTGGAGTAGATTGGATTCCCGAGCTTTATTCGATTATCCACGAGGAGCGAGGAGCGCGAATCGAGCGCGGTTGCGTCTCTCTGGCACACAGACTCTCGCCGTTCCGCTCTGCAACTACGATCATCAGGGCATGAACAACAAGCCGGACAGTGATGCACGACGTAATTAGGGGTAAATCAAATAAGAGGATCGAAGGCACCGATTACATTTCCCGAGTGTTTGCTGAACGAGAGAAATGAATTTCTGATGACGACTGCATGTGAGCGGATTATCAGTTTTCCAAGAGTGTCGAAAAGAGAATCCACGCGCTTCTTATAATAAGAAACATCTGGGTTCATTGCTCGTATCGATGTTAAAGATCAACGGAAGAGCATTCTTTGCATACAGTCGACGATGCGGTTGATGACGCGTTTGGTTTCCGGTCGAGCACTGAAGGGTTGAAAGCTCGTGTTCAGAGATCGTACGATGCTTCCCGGAGATACGGAGGCTGCAGCAATCGGCGGAATCTTGTGCTCTGAGTATCTGTATCCGCGTGGCCGATCGGTATTCTACGACCGGATATTTGGCGGGGCGTGAGTTTTTACGATCGCGATATAAAAGGTAGGTAGGTATCCAGAGTATCTCGTGTTTGTGAGCCATTTTTCGTGGTGCACACCTGCCCCGACCGATGCGCGTACGTGTTCACGTTCGCATATCCGTGTGCGAGCGAACGAGAACGGACTATGTCGCTGACGCTTTCTGCTTATCACGCCGGTGTCTAATATTCAAATGATCCTTTCAACGGGACCTTATCGGCTCGTTCGGTCGCATCTGGAATTATCACGCCCTGGGATCGCACAAGCCGCTCGTCCATTTGCGGAATGTGTCTCAGCTACCGACGTACATATACAGCTATAGCTAGGCACAACGCCAACTTGATGTGGTCTAGCAGGCGAATACGATAAGCAACCGCGACTTTCACAAAAGCTTACTTCGCTTTCGTAATAAATCGGTAAAACAGTTTGGAGATCACCAGGATTGTTGAAGGATTGCTCCTTAAACCTTGAAACCGCGCCCGTGCCGCCATCACCAAACCTCGTGCACTAAGTTTCAATCTATAGATCCGGGGAAAAAATTTGCGACGATTTGCAGTTGATGCAGCAGCTGCAGGATAGAAATACAATCGTTGGAAACCGCAGGGTTGCTGGTGACGGAACGTCCGTCGCCGCGGTTCTGTAACCTGCATGGCTTATCGTTCGCCCCATCGATAGCGACGGTGAACGGCGGCAGGAGCAGCAGTGGTGGAGGAACGTTGGAGGAACCGGGGAGGCGTGGTAGGAACGCGCACACTCCACGTGACCCCGTCGAATCGGAAGGCGGGACTACGCGGAACGGGGCGCACAACTACAACGTCGGCGGAACCAGCCGGTGGTCAGCGGCGTTCTCTCTGTCGTCGTGCGCGCGGGACACCTCGAGCTGCTCTCGTCGCACATACAACATCTGCCGCACGATTGGGCACGCAGGGTTCGCTCATCCGTAACATCGTTCCGGCTGAACCCTCTTCGGGGAAGGCGTCGCGAGGTTCCGAGCGAGCGGCTTAACCCTGACGAAAGAATCGCGGGGGTGAAGGAGCTATCGCGGTTATCGGAATAATGCGTGGAGTAACGGTCGATGGTGGCAGCAACGATGGCACCGATGACAGGTTGATCCGGGGGTGAGTATGCGCGCGGGAGAATGAGGCACCCTCGCCCGACGCGGGAGCACATCCTGAGGAACGTCACGAGCGGGCAGACTAGTCATGATGCTGGTACCACAGGACCTCATGGGCGGCCCGTCGAAGATGCTGTATCAAATGAACAAGTACTACGTCGAGCGCGTGCAGGCACGCATGGGCCAGGTGCAGAAGACCATACGAGAGGTGTGCAAGGTCGTGCAGGACGTGTTGAAGGAGGTCGAGGTGCAGGAGCCGCGCTTCATCTCGTCGCTGACCGAGTGCAACGGCCGCTACGAAGGTCTCGAGGTGATCTCGCCGGCTGAATTCGAGGTGGTCCTCTACCTGAATCAGATGGGCGTCTTCAACTTCGTCGACGACGGCACCCTGCCGGGCTGCGCGGTGCTCAAGCTCAGCGACGGCCGCAAGAGGTCCATGTCGCTCTGGGTGGAGTTCATCACCGCGTCCGGTTACCTGTCGGCGCGCAAGATACGCTCGCGTTTTCAGACCCTGGTGGCGCAGGCGTGCGACAAGTGCAACTACAGGGATTCCGTCAAGATGATCGCCGACACCACCGAGGTGAAGCTGCGTATACGCGAACGTTACGTCGTGCAGATCACGCCCGCGTTTAAGTGCTCAGGTGTGTGGCCGCGATCAGCCTCCCACTGGCCGATCCCGCACGTGCCCTGGCCGCATCCCAACTTGGTCTTGGAGGTGAAGAACGACGGTTTCGACCTGCTGTCGAAGGAGAGCATCGCGCTTCAGGGCAAGCAGTCGGCAATGGAAGGTGACGCTTGGGTGCTGTCGTTCACGGAAGCGGAGACCAGGCTGCTGCAGGGAGGCTGTCGCCGGAAATGTCTGAGCATACTCAAGACCTTACGAGATCGGCACCTCGATCTGCCCGGAAACCCGGTCACCAGCTATCACATGAAGACGCTGCTGTTGCACGAGTGCGAGAAGCATCCCCTCGAAACCGAGTGGGACGAGAGTTGCCTGGCCGATCGAATCAACGGGATCTTTCTGCAGCTAATCTCCTGTTTACAGTGTCGTCGCTGTCCACACTACTTCCTGCCGAATCTCGATCTGTTCAAGGGAAAGTCTCCCAGCGGCCTAGAGAATGCGGCGAAACAGGTCTGGAGACTCACGAGGGAGCTGCTGACGAACAGCCGCGCGCTCGAGAAGCTTTAGCATCTTGACGAAGAGACGCGCGTGAGAAGCTGGAGGAGTTACTCGATTGTAACAGGACTCTGAGAACATTGCTGCCGCACGGCATATTACGTGCTTCACCGATGCTACACGCAAACAGTATTGCGAATTACTGTTACTACTTAATACACGCTTTTATCAAGGGCTTAGGGATGGTGCATTGTTACGAACGATCCTCGACACGTAAGCCATTTTAAGTCGTACTCGTCCTCCTCCGGTAACAATCACAATTCAACGAGCAATAAGCTATCGTCAAAATAGAGATAGCCGGACTTTTAATTTCGTTCTTTGATGGTCACGTAGAAACGCAACATGAAAATCCGCTGCGATTAAAATGTGATCGTACGTTGAATTTTTACGTTCTAAAATTAATCAAATTATATAATTTGTGATCCAGAATTTGGAGAGATTTTGCAGCCAAACTTGTCTCTGTAACAATATCAATCGAATAAACGAAGACTGAACTTGTGTAAGCTACGAATATCCAAGAAAAGAGAACCGAGCACGCTATCACCAAAGTAATTTTTATGCCGCAAAATATACATACAGAACGATGGCTCTTCCGCCTTACAGTTGGATATGAATTACAAATTCTCTTCCGACACATCGACCCACCGACAAATTAATGCGTCTCACTTTAAACATTTTATGTGGCTGTAAAACAAGCAATATCGCGGATCACGATATCCCACGCCAGCAGTTATGCGTTAAGCATATCTCGATATCTCTTATTAACGTACTGCGTCATGTTGTATCGCACGTGGATCATGCGATGCGGTTTGTCGGAACGAAACATCTCGTGTAATTCGGTACAAGACTTTTAGCGAGCGCGAACTTCCGTATTACGAACGTACGCTTTTACAACACGGAATTAATTTCGCATCCCAAGTTACTCGTATATTAAAAGAAGCGTATATATATTATAGAATGCGACGCGTTTGTTTAGTAATTGACTGTTATAATTTCGTTCATTCATTCGCCTGGAAGCGCAATGCAATTTGTTATTCTTTTTGATCTGATATTTATAATCGGTTAGCTGCAGGCTTCCGACGGTAGTTTGACTATTCGTTGTTATATGTATATATCATACGGTATACATACTTCTCTCTCTCGCATTATTTAAATGATATTTATTTTACGATCATTATTCGAAACACGATGTGCATGTAAATAACGAATAAATGCATTTGTCATCTTCGATTAACGGATTCTTTATGTCTTCACGAAACTACCCCGTCCCAAAATTATCTCCTGATTCCAATTAAGAGATGGAGTTCATTAAACTAACATAATGCAATAAATTACCGCTCCGATGTACACGTTCTTAATTATTATTAAGCAACTGATTATCTCGCTCGCTCATAAATAATTAGAGTATTTATAACATAACGAAAATCATCTGTTGTAATTATCGCGAAACACTGCATATCCACTTCAACAAATATCCTTGGCTTTGTCGAATCGCTAGACCTTACCAGATTCGTAAATTTCGCATTTCGTAATTTACGACCAAACGTATACATATCTTCTCCAATTAATTTTTCGCGGGACCGCTCCTCTCTTACAAGAGGAGTGTGTTTCTCATAATGCGTTGTATGTCAGATTTTAATGAGCATACTGTACAATTATTATGCCGAATACTTATATCCAGCTCGTGTGCTGTAGGAGCGGCTGGAACGGCACGCTGCCAGCGAGGCGGACTATCATCTTCATTATACGCCTACATAGAATATCACGTCCTTATCTTAATTTTATCCTTAACGTTCCGAGTCTTCCTTTCGCGGCAATGACATTCGTTAACCGGTGCCATTTGCTTTCCTTGCTTTACTACACATTCGACCACTTCCAAATGCGTACGATAATTGTTATTACACTCTAACACGAACAGTAAAGATCTCCATTGACTGTAGAATATCAAATTAATGGACATTCCCCGGTGGATGGTACCGCGGCGTTTTTATCATTGCGTGTATTAAGATATTAACATATTTTAATCCTGCACGGTTTCTCCTACCGTTTCTTTTGTTTCGCTCCTCGCGCGAGAACTCTGACACTTTTGCAAGAAATGTCAGCGACATTATCAATAGTTACTTTCATCTACTCAGTTTTGTAACTCTATCGACGACATAAAAATTAATTATTAATTATTATTAATTATTCAAATGCTAGTATTTAAAGGCTAGACGATGAAGAAATAGTCGAGAAATGCAATCTCGCCGTCGACAACAACGTTCCTATTTTTGCAGTCGCTCCTGTACATACGACGTTTATTCCGGCTTTTCGAGCATTACAAATGTGGTTTTTATTCGGCGTTTCTGTGTTCCGGGAAACGAAAGTTCCAACCGGTTTGGACTTGTGCTCCAAGAGGACAACGTTTTCTGACATCGTTCGACCAGTCGCGGTAGCGGAGGATGATTATTACAGTCTACCGACTTCCAATGCCAACCCATCGAAAACAAAGTATCGTGGACACAGAAGGAGATTTAGGGTAACTCTATCCGGCGGACACACTACAGGATCACCGGCGGTCCACCATATCGAAAATTTCAGGATGACTGAAGGGTCCGCAGAGGAAAGATCGAGCCCTCGCGAAATAAACCAAGCAATTCCTGCATAATTCATGGGGAGGCAGAATAGAAGGGCCAGGACGAGGGGTGAGCCCTCGTGCGTTACCCTCATCCCTCTGTCGTGCACGCCGCACGTAAAACACCACCAGAGTGCCTGCGTGTGCCTCGCGCAGCGATCGATGTTGCTGGTCTGGCACGGCCAGCCACGCCCACGGCGGCTTGGCGGTTCGCCGGTTGGCTACAAGATCACATCAGGGGGCGTAATCCCTGCGAGAAGGCGTTGCCAATAAAGACACACGCCCGTGCGTTGCTGTGGAGGACGGGTGATGCGGAGGAGGTAGACAACAAGCGCAGTCGGCGATCTGCTCCTGCACGGAGACGCTCGTGTGATACCTCTCTTCCACCCTTCGTTCGTGTCTCCGGCGCGCAGTGCACCCTGACGAACGCGAGACTGTCTCCCAGGTGAACTTCCGGTGAGATCCAGCGAGCGGCGAACCCCGCGACGCGCTAACAAGATCGCGCCGAGCGTACCGATGGCAGCGGGAAACGGCGAAAGAGCCGGAAGTGGACACGCGAGGGCGCAATGATCCGGAGATCCTGAAGATCACTGCTGCAACAGCCCGTCCCGGGAACTACCGGGCGGTCCACGATGTTGGTACCGCCTGATATGATCTCGTCACACTCCAGGATGGTTTACCAGTTCAACAAGTACTTCGGCGAGCGAGTGATGACCCGAAAGAATCAAGTAGCAAAGACCATCCAGGAGGTGTGCCGGGTCGTGCAGGATGTGCTGAAGGAGGTGGAAGTGCAGGAACCGCGCTTCATCTCGTCGCTGACGGACTACAACGGCCGCTTCGACGGCCTGGACGTGATCTCGCCGACCGAGTTTGAGATTATCATCTACCTGAATCAAATGGGTGTGCTGAACTTTGTGGACGACGGCACCCTGCCGGGCTGCGCGGTGCTCAAGCTCAGCGACGGTCGCAAGAGGTCCATGTCGCTCTGGGTGGAGTTCATCACCGCGTCCGGTTACCTGTCGGCGCGCAAGATACGCTCGCGTTTCCAGACCCTGGTGGCGCAGGCGTGCGACAAGTGCACGTACCGGGATTCCGTGAAGATGATCGCTGACACCACCGAGGTGAAGTTACGTATACGCGAACGTTACGTCGTGCAGATCACGCCGGCGTTCAAGTGCGCCGGTTTGTGGCCGCGATCGGCCTCCCACTGGCCAATCACGCACATCCCCTGGCCACACCCGAACATCGTCGCCGAGGTGAAAGCTGAAGGCTTCGACATGCTCTCCAAGGAGTGCATAGGCCTGCAGGGCAAGCAATCCGCCATGGAGGGCGACGCGTGGGCATTGTCATTCATCGACGCGGAGAATCGGTTGCTGCAGGGCGCGAGCAGGAAGCGCTGTCTGAGCATCTTGAAGACCCTGCGAGATCGGCATCTCGAGCTGCCGGGAAACCCGGTCACCAGCTACCACATGAAGACCTTGTTGCTGTACGAATGTGAAAAGCACCCGCACGAGGCGGAATGGGACGAAGGTTGCCTGGCCGAGCGGATAAATGGCATCTTTCTGCAGCTGATCTCCTGTCTGCAGTGTCGTCGCTGTCCGCATTACTTTCTGCCGAATCTCGATCTATTCAAGGGGAAATCTCCCAGCGGCCTAGAGAATGCGGCGAAGCAGGTCTGGAGACTCACCCGGGAGTTGCTGACGAACAGCCGCGCGCTCGAGAAGCTGTAGCTGAATGCAGGTGTACTCAACGTGACCGAATAGACGAAGCAATTGCTCGATGCACTCGCAATCTTGTCGCCCGCATTTGCGTCGCTGATGCCGGCGCACGAGGAAAATACACCTAACGCCACGAAGCGACGGCTTCGTGAGGAACCACGAGAATCCACGAAGAGCCTTTTTTTTATTCTTCATCGAATTATTGGGAGCCTCGACCTGAGATTTTCAACCTGGACCTAGTGGAATCCCGATCCCGGAGTATACGCATAGAAATTCTCCAGGGATGTTCAGTGTGTGTTGACAGCAACCCTTGCGCCAGAATATAATCGCGCATGTATGTGATGTTTAGTGAACGCGTGTTGCACGCAGACAATCGAGTTTAGTGCCATAAATACTTCGATGTTAGAGAAAGGGGAAACAAAATGCCGTTTCTACTGTCGGTGCGAGGTACTTGCTGCAATTACAGACAGTCGCGGAGAGGATGATCGATCTCGCACGGCCAATCCATAATGTCGCAAGGTCCGGCCGACAGAAGCGCGCCTGAAGTAACTATCGACCTGTGGTACAGAAACTTTGTCATCATGCGAAACAGCGAAAATGTCCATTCTCCGCGTTTGACCCTTTAAGTGCTGCAAATCAGCATCCGGTAATCGTATAAAAATTCGAAAAAAACGTGACTTTTTCTTCACGCAAACGATTATTTTTTGAACACGCCGCTTTATTTCGACACTTAAAATTTTCTCGTGAATCTTCCAATTTGAAGCTACGGGCACTGCCAATCCAGCGCTTGAAGGGTTAACGCGATTCAGTCGCCGTTCTTTTCGACGTGAACGCTCAATTTGTTCTCCAATTTTGAGGTCGATAGCTGACCACGGTTAAGGGTCGTTTCTCTCTTATTAACTGTCCCGTCACTCCTCTTTCCCCCAACTCCGACGCCTATGTAAATAATACTTGAAAAAGATATTTATTGAACTGTAAAACGAAATGTGAAATATAATGCTATTTATATGGAAGCCTGATGCGCGTTCGGTTGATGACACATCATGCACAACCCACTCTCCTTACTCCACAATGTGCCGCCTGAGAAATCGCGAACACTGCCGAACCGAATATCGTAATGCGACGATTATTAACATCTCGAAGCGACGGACGCGTAGCGCGGAGCACGAGTTAGGCCTCGTAAATCTTGCGACGCGTTTTCTCACGTCTTCTCTCGTTCTTCGTGTTCGCCATTGAAGATGTTCGCGAAACAGACGGAGGAATGCTCGAAATTTCTCCGTTTGCATCATAAGACTAAACAGCCAGAAACATTTCGAACGGATTCGTCGCGAAAATTGTGAAAAAAGAAACACGGAAAATCCGCATTTCCCACACGCATTTTGTCGCGGTCCGAGGCAATCGCTCGCCGTTTTCCGTCGTCAAGAGTGTGTCGAGGTTGAAGAAACCCGCCAATGTCCGCCGATCGCAAATTGTCATACTCGGCACTGTTATTAAATATTATTTATGAGGCCGCGACGGAATTGATACAGTCTTTTTACCGATTCCGTTTCATTTCGACGTAGACCGGTAATTATCGTGCGCCGTTGTTTCTTTCTTTTCTGCCTCTCTCATTGATAAGCTAATTGGGCCTTATCTCAATGTTTTACCGCGAACGGTGCGCTCGTACGCGCGCGACGGTCCGCGTAATAACCTGCGGCGAGTCGGGGACGAGTTTTAAGCAGCTGCCGGCTCCTAACATGTATAGGAAAAGACTGCAGTCACGTAGAAAGAGTGTCTCACGCAAAGAGAAAGGAAACGCATTACGCTGATAATCCAACGATCTCCGGGGAATTACATTACGGATCCCTGGAATATTATAGGCGTGAGCATAAAGTCCATTACGGTATTACGCGCTATCATGTAAAATGCTATCACGTTACTAGAGTGTTCAATTAATTTTCCACGTGTCCAGATGCACGTCAATCGCAATTGATGCGATCGCGAGCAGTATTCTGCGAGGAGCAGTAATATATCATTTACATGTGAACGAGAGCTTCGTTTCTTCCGACTTCTTCGAAGGATTCTTCAGCGCGCGAAAATCGTGAGCGACCGCACATTTCTCGCCGAGAGCTACTTAATGGCAATCTTCCCGCAAAGTGATATAATAATCGCAATCCCGGAGCAGATGGATTTGTCGGATCGCGCTGACTAAAGGCGAGTGGCTAACGTGAAACAGGGCTCGTGTGCTCTGGATCATTTTCGATTAATGGACGGTGTATTCCGAGTCAGCCGTGTCTCAACGATACTTTATTCAAAGCCTAAACGGAAGTAACAAACGATTCCGCGCATGGTGGATCTGAAACCGCGCGTCAGTTGTAAAGACTCGTCCCGACTAGTACAAACGAGCGCGCGTGCAACTGGCGTCCATTCAACGCAACAATTACTAATAACCGTGTTTACCATGCGTGCATCAGAGAAACTTCAAATATTCTCTCGTCTTCATGCGCGCGCGCCTCGCCTTTCGGAGTAGCGCGTTCGTAAGTAATGGGCGGAATTTCTCGTTCCTCCTTCGACACGCGCGGATAAATTTTCCAGCGCCAGCGCCGATCTCAAGGAACATTGATATCTGAATTAATCCCATGTAGTGTGTAAATTAATTGCATAGCTTGTGCGCGTGGATGAATTTAACGAGAAAACCGATATACAGAAAAACATCAAAATTATCAAAACATGTTTATTATCTATTTAGATCTATTATTAACCATCTGAATCGATATCAAAAATAAATTTGAAGCTTATAAGTTTTCTTGAGGGTGGACTGTATCATCAATGGATTAATATAATGAGATATCGCAAAGAAAGTTAGTTCAATCTGCTAATTATTACATTGGACATTATTTATGTGAATTCTATTTATATGTAAATATTATAAAGAGAGGTAAATCATGCAAGCTGATAGGTGAGGTTATTACAAGTGCTAAGTATCATGCCTAGCTATGCAATTATCTCTTTTCTATTTCGGGCAAATGTAAGGCAACCAACCGGCGAACAGTAATTGAATCTCTGATTAAACCGACAAGGCAATTACTCGTGCAAATTACGCGACATCACCTCTCGAAGACCTCTCGGAGACCTCTCGGAGACATTAAAAAGATATGTTAATGCTTACTTTGTGTCAGGACGATTTACTGGACATGTTGTATTACTTCCTCGACTATGCAGAAGAAAAAAGCGGACTGCACCTCACTGTGGCATTATTATTAGATTGATTTCATGCACCCTTCGTGTTCCCTGGCAACGCAGGGATAATAAAGTACTTTGTACGAGTATCTCGCGCGAGGTTTCGAATTTCGGGCATGGCGTATGTGCGAACTGCAGGTAATTCCAACGAGCGAGGCGGCGACGAGCTCGCGTTGCACGACCGAATTTACATGCTTATCGGTTTATCACCGTAACTTTCAAGGTGGTCGACGGGCGAGCGTTCCGCGAGACCCGCAAGACCAGCAAGAAAGCGGCGACATGCGATTAGAGCACCGGGGCAATTACAATAAATTATTAATCTTAATGACAAACCCGATCGTCGCTTCTGCCGGCGACGCGGTAATAAGGCGCAATCACCGTCAATTAAATGATTCAGTCACATACGCTTATTAATATACTGTCTTGCCGTGATACCGATCTGGGATTTATTACGCCGGCTCAATCGCCATCCGCCGGTAACGACGACGTGTCGCTCGCTCGCATGCTCGTCGCCGTAATTTATTGTCGATCGAGATACAAGACCGGGGATCCGTGCGGCGGATTCGCGATCACCCAGCGGACGATCCACGCATCCCGCTGATCGCATGGTCCCGACCAAGCAATCCTTGGTTGTCGGTTCGTGTGGAGGAGTAGGATCACGGGTACATGTCTTTTCGAGGCGATTGCAACGCGTTGGTGATCGCGCATGGAAAAAGCCGGCAAGACAAGCAGAGAAAGAATGCGAATGCAAGGATCACGAGAGGGGAAACGGATCGAGGCGCACGCAGTATGCAAACGACTCGGGATCGTTTCTTTCCTTTTACTTACGACGTGCGTGTCCAGCAAAAAGGGAGTACTGAGAGAGGGAGAGAGGGAGGGAGGGAGGAAGAGCGTCTGCGTGCGAGGACGCTTTATCATTGCATCGGGTCCTTCAAGAACGGCGCCCGTCCCTTGAATTCGGCGCGGATCGCGCGCGTCAGGCAGCGCCGAGACAAAGGCAAGAATGCGCGAGAGCGAACATTGTAATTGGCATTGGTGCGACAGGAAGACGGCGACAGAAGGACAGAGATCGAAGCAGAGAAGGAGAGAGACAGGACACGGGGACGACGGGAGAGAATAAGGATCGCGGAGGAGAAACATCAGAGAAGCGTAGGCCGAAGGATCCGTGATCCCTCCGGTCCGCGCGGCGCTCGGCGGACGGGAGAGCCGGACCGCGGCACCGGTCCTCCTCCTTCTTCGGGGTGATCCCGGCCGGGCCCCCTCAGCCAGCAGGGACCCCTCCGCTATAAAACGTTCAGATAAAGCCGCGATGTTTATATGCAGGGATCGTGGCGCGGCGAGGCATGGAAAGAGAGGAGAAGAAAGAGGAAAAGAGAAACAGTGAGACAGAAAGAAAGGGAGCACGGAGGGGTACGCCGTGTAGAAGGAGAGATATACCTGCCGGCCGCGTGCGCCGACAAAATAATAAGACAAAAGACGTCGGGGGTGGACGACGGGAAGCGGGGTGAGGGGAACGTGGCGGAGAAAGAGAAGGGGGACGAGTGAGGGGGAGGAGGACTGCGAGATCAGGTAAGGACGAGTGGAGGGACGAAGGGGAGAACGAACGCCAGTGAGATAGGCCGAGCGCAACCCAAAGGAGGATGGGAGAGCGCCGTGTTGCAGACGCGGTGGATGCTGCGGCGCACGAAAGGTGGAGCGAGAGAGAAAAAGAGAGAGAAAGAGAGACACAGAGGGCGAAGGGTACGGAGGATGAAGGGGTGAGGAGGGAGCGACCAGAAAAGGAGGAAACCGGACAGGAATGCACGGACGAATGCGTCGTGTTACGGGCTACCCAACCGCGACGCTTATCTTGCAAGAGACAGAGAGGAAGAGAGAGCGAGCGAGCTCTCATTAGAATCGCCTCTCCGTTCTAGCTTTCTCGACCGGCTGTTAGGATTCGTGGGACGACGACCCTCTTCGCGTACGAACACTTCGTGAGGAAAAGGAGGAGAGAAGAGAGAGAGCGGGATTACCGTACATTATATATCCGTAATTTGTGTTTATCGCGGTACCGGACGATGCGGATGCGGCCGAGCTCGCCACGCGATCGCCGTCCATCTCGCGACGATTCTGCATGGGGATGTTAACGAGCGTCCTTCGGGATCGCGCGCGCGCGAGTTTGCCTCGTGATCCTTATGAAACGAGCGAACTGACCGCTTTAAAATACAAGAATGGACCGCCTCGAATGATCCGGAAATGTATTTTTCGACGAAGACGTCACATTCTCCGTCCACGAGATGAACATTCACTGAGAACTGAAAGAGCGCGCCTGCCAAGTCTGGCTCAGTTACAACCCTGTGCATGAATTTTGATCCTTTTCTTTTTCTTCTACGCTGGAATTCTTAATTTATGAGAAACATCCCAGATGCATCCGAGCCCGAGCACTGGTAACGTCAGTTCCGATTTTGGGCAACTCGTCATAGGCAGGCTGTGTCTCAATTTCATTAGGCCCTCCCGAGACCGAGACCGTCCCACTCAAAAACGAGGAAAAGGATAAGAGAGAGAGAAAAACGTCTCACCTACCGGTAACGCGATATCCCAGCGACCAACTTTTTCCTCTCTTTATACGTGCGCGAGGTTTGTAAAACTACGAGGAACTGTCGCGGTGGAGGCACCGAAACGAGATTGTAAAAATAACGCAGGAGCGTTAGTTGACTCCGGCCGAACTGCGCTCGCAAATCGCGTACGAGGGAAAATGTAAATATCGCCTTCGGGATGCTGAACTACTCCCGTGCATTCAATAAACTCTAGACAACCGTGTAATTTACACCGAGGAGACACTGACGCGGAACCATTCGCATAAATCGCTCAAATTTATGAGCCTTTATCGTCCGATTGTCCGCTAGTGATGCTGTAATGATGCGGATAGCCGTCGGTCTAATGCGTTTACACTCGTAGAAATCGTTTAAAAATTTTTAAGAACGACGACGACGACGCGGCAGAAGCTATTAAAGCCGGGCGCTACGATAAATTCTGCTTTAAGTTGCACCAGTCAATCCAACAGAACATCAAACAATGCCAGAAATAAAAATATCAGCTATTTTCTCAAATAATATCTTTTTTTTTTATTTTCCACTGTTACATCGATGCTCATGCATTTGGCCATGAGTTTCATCTCGCAGAGATCACACGATTAAACCACGAGAACTGGCGATGGTCTGACCTGCTCGCGATGAGAGAAACGTCGATGCCGCCGTGACACTTTCTCTCCCGGGTCGCATGTGCGCTCTTGCACCCGCGGTACTTACCCCCAGTACTTAAGAGCACTTACTAACGGCATTATCCTGCCGGGCCGTTACAGCTTTATGAGCAAAACCACTTAGTGTATCACGACGGTGTTGGCCGGGGTCATTGCGTGCCGATCTGCAACATTGATGAGGGTGCCGGGGTATACCGAACGCGCGCCGGTACATCGACGGCACGCGAGATCGCCGCGAAGGGTCGCGTTTCGTGCAGCGAAGAAAAGAGAGGACGAGAAGGAGAGAGTCGAGATACATCCTGGTACATCTTGGAAACCTCGCACGTTAGTCTCCGCTTACGTGCATGACTCTTTCATGCAGATCTCCCCGGGTTGCAGGGAGTCGATTTCACGAACCGGCCGAGATGGTACAGAGCCGGGTCTCGCAGCAGCTCCTGGGAATGCTCTCGGGACTCTCTCGTGAGAATGGGGAGGTCATGGAGAACGCGGAGGTCTCAGCTTCCGAAGAACCGGAACCCTCGGGATCGTCCAATCGTACCTGGGCGACGAGCAGGACGACCAACGAACGATCGTTAAAGCCCACGCTCGCTACCGCGAGCGCGTTATGCGCTCGGAACGCAGCCGGGAACGCGTAATCGTCCACACGACGCGAGCGATGAACGCGGCGCGGAAAAGAGCGGGACTCGCATCTGGCATAAGTGGCTCGGTATTAATGTGGGAGATAAGCGAACGGGCGCCGCGGGTATATATCGAGGGTTAATAAGATAAGCCCGAGCCGTTAAGTAATCTCTCTTTATGAAGTTCGACGCGAAGGCGTTATCGCGCCGGCAATAATCACGCCACTTCGCGTACGGGCTTAACGAGCGCTGGTTACTGCGTTTGCCGGACACAAAGTTGCCGGACGGTAAAACTACAAAGTAAACACGATAAATGATTCTCTTACGAACTTCGTCAGACTCGTTCTTCCCTTGCGCCTCCTCGAGGCTCTCCTTCGCAGCCTCTTCCTCCCTCCGGCTCGCTTATCTCGGTGGCGGTTCGTGATAAGTGCACACCAAATTCGTTCGTCGATAGACGTGCTCTTTATTGCCGCGTGGAATGCGAAATTAATGGGACTTTTCAATAAGACCCGAAGCACGAAACAGGTCTCGTTTTATGGCCGGTCTCGCTCCCAACGGCACAGATAACGACGTCGAGTGGGTGAGAAAAGTGTCCCGGGCATCCGGTGATCTGGTTAACGTCCTGCCGAGCGCAAGCGAGAAAAAGAGGGGCAGAAGTCGGGGAAGAAGAGAGAAAGAGCCACCCAGACCGAAGTGTTAGGAGGTGTCTGATGTCTTGAGGAGGCGGCAAGCTTTGTTCTATGAGAAGTCGCTTCTTGTTTGGTCTCGGGCCTCCCCCTCCTCTTCCCTGCGTTACACGCATCGTCGTCCGAAATGTATTAGCCCGAATGTCCCAAGACGCGTTTTAGTAAATCAGCCGGCCGCTGAGAACGCGCGTGTGGAGAGCGAGAAAGCCCCCGGGAACGTTAACTGCCTTTAAATTTCCAAGTGGCAAGTTTGTTGTGATCTTCCGAGTGAGTCGTACGCGCTACTAAGTGCTGCTACTTCCGGCAGAAGTGTAGACGTTCCTCTCGTTTTTTCTCTCCATTTGCATCGGAAGAACCGTGAACAGGAGCAACGTCAGCCACGATCGACGACTCCGGACTTTGTTTCGGGATGCTCGATCGCCATCTTCCAAATGATCTCTCAGCTCGCGAGTTCCTCATTCTTGATATTAACCGGCGAGCGCGATATTAGCGGAGAAGCGCATTCAGCCAAGGAGCAAACGATTCCGCCACGTGGCGCCGTAATTTTTCGGGGAACGCAATTTCGTAAAAACTCGGAGGAACGTCGTATTTCATAGAGTGAATTCTTGTAACCCGCAGCAAATTGATACAAACGATCGCGGGCGTCTCTCGGTGGTCCTCAATTCGATAAAACGTGCGGAAGGGGCGGAAATGCCGCGGCGGCGGTCTGCTCGCGATGAGAAAAGTTTCATCGCGAGGGTTTAACACCCGGCGCCAAAAAGCGAGGCTTTCACGCGAGATTAAAAGATAAATAATTCCGCAAAATCGGGCATTCATAACGTCCACGGGCGCCGTATCCGCGACGTTAATAGACGTCGCGCGAAAACACTTTGCGCTCTTACCTCTAATTCAGGCCGAAGAAATTTAATCGTCCCCCCCGGACTACCCGGTAATATCGTTAATACTGAAAGGGGTAAAGGACGGTCTAAGTGCACGCAAGGCACAATTTATCACCGCGATAAATTAATTTCTTTTAACTTCCGTGTCGCGCGCATTGAACCCATTTCCTCCTCGATTGCGGCCGTTCGTTCACTCGCGTGACATTCCGACTTATCAATTAAGATCCAGTTTTTCTTCTTCTCCAATGACTCGTTATATACAACCAGTAATGCATTGTAAATTGCCATTTGAATCCAACATCTTGCTCGGCACTTGCCGTGGCGATTAACAAGTCGCGCTAATTAATTATTCGTGCGATTAAACTCGCGAGCTAAACTATGACGTTTCTCTCGCTGGAAAATCAACGGTAACCTGTCGCGTTTCCGGAGCAATCCGGAATCAGCATCACGCCGGATCGGCGCGGATCCAAATTCGATTAGCTTCGGGGGTGGCGTTGGTCCCCGCCCTGGCCGCGGAGATTTATGTTTGTGGAACACGCGCGCGCGAGTAAGGGGCGGGAAAAATCGGCAGTCATCCGGGGCTTTTCCCGAGGGAAACCGGGAGAGTCTGTGGGAACGCCGAGACGGGAGGGGAGTCGGCGGAAGAAGCAGCGGCCACGAACATCACTCTATTTCTGGACTGAGGGGGTGCCGCGGGACGGCAGAGGCGGAGGGCTTGCAGGATTGATGCATCCTTTTGCTTGAATTATCGCCGCGAGTCCTACGACACCCGGATCCCCTCCTCCACTCCAACTTCATTTTTTCCGCCTGTTTCCCGGTCCTTTTCGCGTCTCCTCGCGCACCCTCCGCTCCGCTTCCCGGCGGCGTCAAGTGTATCGTCTGTTTACGCTCGTATCTTCAAAGACGGCGACCGTCCAGCCATTTTACGGGGCATCCTTTGTAAAGACCATGCCTCGCTCACGCTTTAAATGTGCGTTACAACAGCGCAACATGTGCGTGCACGCGTGTGCCTCTAGCGTCGCGTTGTTGAGCATCTCGTTTTACGATATCGAAGTGGTACTCACCGATAGCTGCGACACACGGGTCTGAGGGTGCGACCGATCGTTCTATAACGTGTCTAGGTACTCACCTGCAAGCAGAAAAAGAATGAAACTTTATTAAAATCGGCTACCGAAGTTTACCGTGGCTATTTTTATATCTCTAATCGTGCAACGTGATGCGCGATTCTGCCTAAAAATGTGTATGCTTGTCACTGCAGCTGTAAATCTCGGAGCTTCCTCCGTAAAATACTTGACGCTCGTACGAGCGATCCGTTCCACGAAATCTGTCTTTCAACACCACAGTTACCTCATCAATCCCCTCGTAACCGGCAAAAATAAACTTTGCAGTCGCGAACGAGGGGGTGATTCGTATTCGCTTCTCGTTCGCGCAACACCGTGAATACTAAATGGGCCTATGCTACCTGCTGAACCGTCTAAAGTGTCCGGTTTATAAACGTCCTTTAAGAGGAATAATAGTCACGCAGAACGCGACGGAATGACCGGTAGTCGGTCACGTACACGCAGGAACGACGTTAACAAGTCAATGCTGCTGCGCGTGCAATTTAAGCAGTCGGTCTTTTGATTTTGCGTGGATATTCTCGCCAACTCGGCTCTTCCATTACAATACCGAGGTCTTTATCTAATGGAATACCTATGAAGTCGCGCCAGCTATAACGTGGGTTTATAAAGAACGAGATAATACACGACTAAGCTGCTTTTAAACTCAGCGTGGATCATAAACAATTACCTATCACTCATTGCTTCTGTCAGAGCAGTTTATTCTTTTTATTAATACAATAGGTCTGTTGAAAACTATAATATAATCCAATCAAGCTTTGATTTATGATTCTCAACCAATTATAATCGGCGAGGTGAGGTGTGGCAAGGAATGCACGATCGAGAACTATTGGATTGAATCTTAATAAGCGCATATTATAAAAACATTAGCATTGTTCTTGAAGGACGACGCCTGGGGCGACAGACATTAAACCCACGTCGATCTCTACCAACGTTCGATTCTGCTTCGAATTGAATCGAATCGAAACTTTGCCTACATTCGAATGAATACTCCAGTACAATCGTTCAACCATTTCCAACGTTCACCAAAATCATTATGACGACTAAAATCGCGCCGACGCATCGGGGCACCGAAGGAGGAAGGGGACTGGAGGTTTGACAAATATTTTCCGCCATTATGCCGCGAGATGCCCGGATCGACAAGCTGCCAACAATTAATCCGAACAACAACGCGTAGAAAACAGCGTAGAAACCCTATACCGAAGGACCCCCGAGCTTAGGGAGCGAGCAAGAAGTGAAGGGACTCGGGGGAGAGGCTAGGCCTGATCTCGTATCATATTTCGTGTTATTCAAATGCCAACAATGCCATTAAAGGATTTCTCTGGTAATCCTTTCCTCGCGTGCAGTTGGGCGAGAGGAGGCAAACGGTGAACGGCGAGAATGCTGCGAGCTGTACAATGCACGTCAGACGTCTGCTCTCTCTCTCTCTTTCTTTCTCTCTCTTTATCTCCGGGACGAAAACCGGGCGCAAACAGCCGCGGGACAATGCGACTAGGCCTATCTGCGAGCTTTGTTCTTGCCGATCAGTCAGGTCTCCCTCTGGCAGTGCCTTTCCTTGGATCGCGAGGCTTCGGATGGAACCCAAACGCGTCTGCACTTCCGGCACTGATTTCCGTTGCGAATACTGAATATTAAATATATCCGAAATAATCGTGGATGGGATAGTACATTATAACACATTTGTCGTAACATTTTTCAAGACAAATATGGCAACATTTTACTTTTAACGTTGAATTTTTCTTCTTCGTTGAATTCTTGAAACGGTTTTTACGTAAAAATACGTTTCAGTGCTGTGATCCGTGATCGAAATGGTCGTCTGACTCTGCCATTATCTTCACGCTCCATCCGCGTTCGGTCCGCTGCGTACGGCCTTCCAAGATGGATAGAAAACGACGATCGGCTGGGGATGAAGTCATCGCCAGTAGAGCATCCCCGATTCGATCGCTGGTTCGGAAACAATCACATTATGTTTTGCACATCAAGTCCCCCGTCTACCCTCGCACGACTCCGATGCCAGGCTCCCCTCCGGCTTGGTCGCACTAATGTAATGTAATGATCCCTTATTCCTTTAAGCCAGAGACAAATGAATGCCTAAACTCGGTTACTTTAATTAAGTCATTTCCAGCATCAGGTATGATACAAAGATACTCTCTCTTCCTTTCTTTTCCTCTCTGCTTTCAAGAATCATTAAAAATCCTTCGCTTTTGTTTAACCCAAGTTGTACGTAGCACCTAAGAAGTCGATGAATAACGCAAGCGGATTTTTTTCCGCCCGCGCACAAGACGGTTGTCGGATTCGCAATAAATTCCGCTGCAGATGATGGGTTAGGCTGGGGGTCATTAAGCCGCACATATTATAAATGCATTAAATACTTGGCGGCGATGGGATGAGTCAGGGTCCCTCCAGCAGTGCGAGCGGGAAGCCGGATTCTGTGAGGGTGGCAGGTGGCGCCAATTTTACGGGCCGACGACTGTGACGGATGTAACGAGACGCAGCTCGGAGCGCATTCTGTGCGAGCTTTCGTCACACGTGGTCGCTTCGCTGGGCACGATGTCACGGCTTGTTTTATGGGAAGCCGGGGGTGTCGCGCGAGGACCGAAAGTCATCCCCCTCGCAGAGCGCAGAGCGCCATGCGTGCACCCGCAGTCAGTGGAAACATAAATGCTGAATAAGTGCGTACATAAAGAAACCATCCTTGAGAGGGTTGCTGCTTGTCATAATGTTCATCGATCGCTCGATTCTGTCGATGTATCGACAAGAGACCTGCTGCAACGTCTAAAACGTGTCATGAAACATGTCAGAATGCAGTTTTCAGAATCAAACAAGAGCTAATAAGATCCCGAACAGATCAACAACGCGAATTTGATCTCACGATGTTGCGGATTCGTCGAATCAAGAAGCTGCGAACGGTATTTACCAATTTCTAGAAAATTATGCGTCATCCGGTATCGCTTCGGGGAGCTGCGCGCGGGTCACACGGATCTTCAGGAACGACTCCATTCAACCAACTTTCACGGATAACCGTGTTATCCCGAGGTGAATCATCGGTAGCGAGATTCCACGCCACGGCGGCGGTCGTTGCACACCATTTTCAAGAAACGCAGTTTCCTCTTCGACGCCCAAGAATTTCGGGCGCACGTCGGAGTCACGGCTCGACCTGCGGCCTGCGGATCTCCATAATAAACGGACGGAGACGTTTTCCATTAGCGCCGTCGTTAATCATCGTCGCTTGACCGTCCGTCCACGGCACGACTCCGGCGTAATCGATACCGCAACCTTTTATCGATCCTCAAGGGATGGATCGTGCACGCGTTAGACGCTCCGGCCAGCTCGCGTGCTTGCGTTATCGCGACGCGAGGGTGGCGGGTCTTCAGGACCAACTCAAGGGTGTACCCCTGCGGGGGCTATTGTGCTGTCGTAACCCCGACGATCACCTAGGTGTTCGTACGCTAGCCAGGTAGGTACGCGGACGGTGCGCGTGGCTCATTAGCACTAATGAGTAATGAGTCGATGATTAGAGGAGGCGGTCCGGAGGCGTGGCGCCACCTTGATCTCGCCGACGAAGCGAAAACGTGAACCCCTTGGCCTCCCTTTTCCTCTCGCCTATCTTCCTTCCTCGGCGTGCCCTTTTTGCTCGCTCGCGTCCGCCTCGTCTTATTCGCGTCTCGTGTTCCTCTTGTTTTCAAGGTTCGCTCGTTCCTGCAACTTCGCCGGGCCGCATCGCGGGACGGCTGACGTTAAAGTACGATCTAGGATCTCGCCGGACCACGTTGACCGGATATCGTGTTACCAAGTACTTTATTGGAGCAGGTACGAAACAGAGAGACAGAGAGTGCGAGGGAGAAGGAATGAGAGGCAGAGAGAGAGAGAGAGATAGAAGAATTTTTTGGAGTTTCGGCGGTGTGTAAAACGAGCGCGCGTCAACGTTACCACGTTTCCACGTTAAATCCGATACGTTGGCGTGCTGCTTCGACGAGACAAAGAATTTTACGATTGAACATTTAAGGAGAGAGGTCGTATCGAGTATTGTACTTGCAAAAAGTAATGTTCCACGGCCGTAAAGCGAAATCGGCAAAAGATAAAAAGCACCGTGGCCTGGCCCGAGGCGTCGAGCCCGTGTCAAGATGCTCACGTCAATTCCGTCGCGGCGTTCTCTGTGATGCCGCGCGCGCTTGCTCTGATTAGGTCGTTAAGCTTGCTAATGCACCCATAAACCTCCTAATTTAACGAACGATGCACCCACCTCGTCCACGTGCGAAAAAACAGTCCAAGCGCGCACGATTCACCCTGAAGATTCCTCGCGCGGAGATGCTCTTTTTTATCGCGGCGCGCGGCGGCTTAACCGCTCGGTTTTGCAAAGCGGAGAGCGAGCGCGAAGCGGAACTGCAGGCAGAATACCGAGACAGGAGTCTCGCTCGGCAAGAAAACGGTGACGGCAGGCAAAAGGGCCGCTCACGCGATGAGTATTATTAACTAATAATCGTTAGAAGAGCCTCCCAGTGCAGCGCGACGCGAGCTTCGAGCTCGGTCTTCTCCACGACGTACACGCAATCTCGTCGATCGCGCGTTCCCCACATCCTTGCCTATACGCGGCTGTAATCCTCGCCGGCATATCAATGTGCGGCGAGCTTACGTGATCATTAAACCAGACGAGAAGCCTCGGACAACAGGATATTATTTCTCACACAGCCGCCACCAGGTTCGCGGATCTTGCTTCTGCGTGCGGCGATCCTCGGTTATCGTTCGACGTACCCTCTAACGAGTTTTGGTATGCCGGTACGAGGTAACTGATCGGGAGGTAACTGATCGTGACCTCCGATCGTGAGTTGGCGCGACGAAACCCGCTCGCCTCTTCCTGGTCAGCCGTACCCGCGACTTCGGCAATAATAATGCGAGAATATGCGCGAAACGGAACTCGCCGGGACCGGGGGAGGATAAGAGGACGTCGCATGAGAAGGAAGCGGATGACAGAAGAGAGCCAAACATGAGGAGGTGGCTAAGTCAGGGGAAGGCAGGGGGAGAGAGAGTTTCGGAGCCGTGAAGTCGGTGTCCCGCGGCCAGTGTCAACGTTTGACTTTACGAGGGAGCTGGCAGGCATAAGAATGGGAGAAAGGTCGGGGCTCGCAGGGGTCCACGGACTACAATGGCCACCCGTCGCGGCGGGACCAGCCCCCTCGACTCCCGGACAAGTTAATGTTATTCCGCATCATCCTTGTATAGTTGCGTTTCTATTAAATAGACGTCAATCATCCGATCCAGCAAAGATTTATGCTTGCCGTCGGTAGATAGGGTGGGCCCGGGAGAGACACGATTTTTAATGTCTACGCTGTATCGCGAGTAATCCTCGTGTTTCCATCCTCGCAGGAGCGAAAGCGATCGCGATATCTTTGAGAAATTTCCTCTCGATTTGATCCGTGACTTAGCTCTTCTTCCGCCTTTCGCATAGAAAGGTTCGTGATGTTTCATATTACTTATTCTGCGATTTCATTAAACGATCCGTCGGTGAGCCGTCAGAGGGCTGCGAATGTTGCGCGTTTGTTGCTCGTAGTGTGTAAGTATAGTGCTTGAGAGAGGCGCAATGTAAAGGAAAGATTATACTGAGAAACGTTTCGCGTGCGATCTTGCGGAAAACGATGGGTTTAACCCTTTCTCCGGCGAGTGATCTTTCTGAGACGCCGCCGCGACGCGGTCGGATTCTTCAAGGAGCACCACATGACCCTTTTCCCTTTTCCAAGAGGGTAACCTGATCCTGTTATTCGCGCGGCAGAACTCACGAGTTGTCGGCGCAGGATGCGCCTGTCCCTTTCCCTCTTTTTCCTTTTTCTCCTTTTTTTACTCGCGCTGTTTTCCTCGGAGTATAATATGCGTGAAGATGATCGGGTTGAAGATAAGTGAGAATCTCTTGGGTTACCGAGTCAAGCAGGTATCGAGGATGCACCGACAACGTACCGCGTGCATATCATCAGTAGCCAAGGACGACGTGCAGGAGAAGAGAGCAAGTAGAAACAATCTTTGGATGAAGTATCATCGGACTGAAAAATCAATGATGATCCGCGCCGGATACTTACAGAGCTTGTTACATCGCAAAACATTATGACAGATGATATCAGAAGATCAATCCAAAAAAAGAAAGGAAACATATTTTGACAATGAGATTAAACGTTGCGTTAAAGAAACAAAGGTACGAGCATTCGAAAAACTAATCGCTCCCTCGTGCAATTCGCATCATCATCGATCGAGGTTTTTCCCCGCCCTCGAAAGGGTCAACTAATGCGGACGTCACGTTCGGGCTCAGAATCGAAGTTTTTTCCGTCGATGCAAGGTGTCGCAGAGAGCCGAGAGTTGTTCTCGCCGGTCCCTGCGCCACGAAGTACAACTGGAAGTCTGGTGGAAGGCCTGCCAGGTGACGGCGGCGCCTCGGACCACATCCATCTTCATGCCTAAGGCCTGTTTTGGGTCCATCCCTTCGGCCTTCCATCCTCATGCGATTCTCGAAACACGAGGAGTGCATGCGAGAGGGAGATGAACGAAAGGAACGAGGATCAAGAGAGAGAGAGACGCACCGATACAGGAAAAGGAGACGGGAACGAGCTCGAACTCGCTAGTTATTTATTAGGGGGTTCTCGTTAAGGTCCATCCGAGTCCACGGGCCCGCGTGGATACGGCGGAGAGCTGTCACACCCGCGTTATCTGACCGACCGCATTGTTTTAATCTCCCACCAGAACGTCGCTATACCTTCTCTCTCGTTCTTCTTCTCTTTCTTTCTCTCTCTTTCTCCTTTTTTCTCTCTTTCTGTCTTGTCTGTCTCTTTCCCTTTTTCCCTCTCGTCTGCTTGCTATATGCGGCTTATATGGTCGCGATCGACCTGTACGAGAGCTCTCGCCATCTTGCCGTCGTCTCCGTCGCCCTCGTCGTCGACGGGCAAGCACGAGCTCCTCTCTCGTGAGATACGATCAGGCCGCGGCGGTTTCTGCTCAGGAACATCAGTGGCAGGCAAGGATGCCGGTCTGTTGTCCGCCACGGAGATTGATTACGTCGCCATCCGGGAATTAAATAAGCCACGCGATGGTTTCATCCGTCGACGACGTGGCGGGTCCGGTCACGGGATCTCCACCCGCCTAATTCTATCATGGGAACTCGTAAGGGTATTTCCTCCGTGCGATACTCGAGCGTTCAACGCTGGCTGACTAGCTGGCTGGCTGGCTATTGATAACAGCAGTCGCCAAGGTTCCTCATGAAAACGGAGATCGCGCAAAAAAATTCATTACACCGCACGCAATCTCCACTCGCGTCTCCGCCGCAAGGAGATGCGGGTATCGCAACGGAATTCCAACTATGCAAACGTTTACGCGACTCGTAATTCTGCCGACGCGAAAAAGTACTCCGCTCGCGCGCGATAAACGCGGACTTTACGCGCGCAATAAACCTTTTTCGTAGGCCATTCGGCAGATAGCCCGAAGAGAGACGCACGGCTTACCGTGCCCGATGTACGTTTAATCGCGCCATCCTCGGAGCGGCTTAATGGCTGATTAATGGTTTTACGAGCGTGCGTAAATTGAGCGATTCGTAGACGCGCCGAGAAAGGAGGCTCGCTCGTTCACCACGCCGATTCGGTCTTGCTCCGATCTCGCGCGAAATCCACGATCGGATCGCGAGGAGCAGCAGGCAGTATCAATTCGAAACGGATGACGGTGACTGTCCACCCCGAAAAACCACACCTCGCGGGACCGTTGCGCGTTACGAACGGTAATATACGGCTAGCGGTATATCACGATGGGGTCGCGGACATTTACGAGCGTGGCTGAAGACGCCTTTTGTAGGACAACGACGGTACAATGTCAGGTGTCCCCCGCGAAATGCCGTGAGGCACACATGGGCACGCCGCGTTCTCCTCGTCGAACCTACTTGACCCGACCAACCAACCACCCACACGCCGCCCATCGCCACCGTCACGTTAGCGTCGTCGTCCATAGGGGCACGCCGCGCCTGGTACCCCGTCGTATCGATATACCGCATCGGTCCGCTCGCCCACGCAACAAATCAGGCGAATCTTTTAATTGCCTGACATCTTTACGGCTCCTATAAAACAATGAATAGGTAGGTTTCGAGTGCATAGGGGATATCACGAGGGGGGCACCGCGTCGTCCTCGATCGCTGTCCGACCGAGACCACGGTATATATCACGTTTACGGTGCTATGGGGGGACAGGAGAGGACTTGCACACCAAGCTGTCCCCCTGATTCCTGCAGTCCCGCGATGTCGCGCGATTGCGTCAGCCCCCGAACGAAGCGGCGCGGCGTTCCATCGGTGCCCCGTGCGACCGTTGGACGCCGATGTGAACGTTTGGGAGAAGAAGGGCCCTCTCCTTGTTCCGAGCTTGCGGAAACTCGAGACGTCGACCCTCCCGAGCGTGGAGAAGCCACCGCTCGTTGTCTACCTGCTCCAGACCGAAGAATGTTTCATGCTAATGGCCCATGGAGAACCGCGCGCAAATGGAAATGAAAACAAGACTCGTCGGTATCATGGTGTACCATAGAGCGCAGTATGGAAAACATGTTTTACGGTACAAAGAAGTTCGGTTGTACGCTTGAGCATCCCTGATCCCGCGCGAGTTCAGGGAGAGTTCAGAGCAACGTCTTAGAGTCGAATCCTTCTCGCAAGCCACTCGCCATGGCAAATATATTTATTTCTACGTGCAGAGAACGCTTGTCCGACTGTGGGGAATATCGCGGATAATTCGCGTGGTACCAGACGCCTACGTATACAAGTCTTACGTCGCGAGTCCTCGTTTGCGGAATTAATATCCCTCCAATCCTCGGTCGAAATGCAATTTACCTCGCTTTCGCGTAAGCGACGAAGAGATATTTCTCGATAACGGGATTAGCGGAAACGTTGCGATAAATTAATCGTAAATTAAACGTAAGGACATGCGGCATGCATACATCATTATTTTTTAGAATAAAGTTGCATCCATAATTTTCCGCTATCGTCGCGAAGTCCACCTGCGTGCGTATCCTATTTCATGAAATTTATAATGATCGACGAAGCAATTGCGAGTGGTTATACAAAGTCCAACGTGATACCGTGTTCACCAAGCAAGATACGTAATGTCCACGGGTTTGCGGCTTGCGAAAATTTCTTCGCGGAAATTTTTTCGCATCGCTAATGGAACTTACATAATGGCAAAAAACGAGAATATTGGCGTATACTTGAGGTACCGCTAATACTGAATTTTGTCTCGTAGTGGAGCTTGTAGTCCGCGAGTTCAGTAGTCACGGCAACAACGACCAAACTTATATATCGGACGTCTCCTGGCGTTCCTTTGGTCTACCACGATACGAAAGTTCAAGGTCAACGAATAAATCAACCGCGAGCCCAAGAACGCCCGTCGTATCGCGATTCGTGCAATGATACCGCTCACGCGTGTCATTAATAACCCGGGTAATTAATGATCGAGCAGGATCGTTCTCAAGCGCGGCCTGCCTGGACCGTTACGCGCGGATCGATAGACACATGAGAACCGATCATCCTCAGCAAGGAGAATAGCCCGCGTGTTCTCGTCAAGAGTCACTCTCACGATTCTACATGGATTCCACATGGAGCAACAAGAGATGTCCGAGGATCGGGCGGCGAAAATTACGAAAGAATTTGCGAAATCATTCGCGCGGATTCTACGTGGGAAACGATATCACAAGCGTGCGTTTGTGAAGAGACAGTGCGTTACGCAACGGAGCATCAATTTTAAAATTCAAGAGATACACGTCGGGGAACGCAATCGGGATAAGGCTGCGCGGTTCATCCATTACATAACAGACGTATCGAGATAAAGGCATTTTTAATGCCGGTGGGAGAAAGGTGGACCTTCCGAGAGGAGGAGGAGGAGCAGGGGGCGCCAGTGATAGTCTCGGAGATACTCCGTTCGTCGTCTTCAGGCCGCCGTCCGTGCGTTCAGCTTTGGCATTATGGTCGCGGCGTCTGAGACCGCGGGGGGGCGCCGGCGCCGGCGCGTAAAATCCCTGCGTTATGAGCGTCCCCTCGCCGCACGCCACCCCGAACCGGACCTGGACCTCGTCATGGGGCCCCACGCCACGTCGGGACCCCGGCAACGCCGAGCCTTCGCCTCGCCGCCTCACCTCTCGCGCGGTCCAGCTCAGCTCCGCTCCGCTTGGAAGACGACTCCGTCGCTCCTCCGTAGCTCTTTTGTTTCAATGCGTCCCGAGGAGGATCTACCGTTGCCCGGTGATAAATGGTACCCCTCGGGATCGGGGGTATCAATCGATAAATCGCGCGCGGCTACACGGGGTGACACCGTTGCTCCGACTGCGACAGAATTCGCCGGCTTCACGAGATCGTTCTCCAAGATGAACGCAGATAGGGACCACCGCGCTTCTTTCAGCTTCTTTGCTATTTCATACTGGCAGGAATGGTGATTTGCGTATGTCGATTTGAAGACATCAATCTCGGTATAAGAAAAGAAGGAAAGAGACCGTACGCAGGAGGGAGAGAAAAAGAGTTCGATACTCGGCCGACAATATGCTCAAGGTAACGGTGTCGCTGAAGAATCGACGTCCGATTTGGTTACCGTTGCGATTGCCTCGATTTTTGCGTATCTGTAACCGGGTCGTCCGACCCGATCGGGGATAGCATTTCGGGGTACGCGGATCGGTGTGCGTCCGTGTGAATAGACCCGGCTTTTGGGTGTGTGCTCCGTGGGGAGGTATAATTGAATGTTTTGTATAATTAACCTGCGCCATAACTCAACGTACGTCGCGCCTCCAGCCGCGGGCGGACCTCCCTTCTTCTCCACGCACGCATCTCCGGCTCACGGGCAAAAGGTATTTGTGTATTCACGGATGGGGGCCTCACGGTGTGCTGGTATTACGAGACACCGCACCTTCAAACACCATTAAAAGCAAACATTGTAACGACGCGGTCCCGATGCGCATGAATAAAGATGCCGCGACGACCCGTTCGCCAGATCTGGCCGGACGGAGCGCAACCTGTCGCCGCGGAATCCTGTACGCGATGACACAACGCAAACAACACGAACGAGGAACCTGGATATTTTCTCATTAGCATTTTTCGGACAAACTGAAAAATTAAGTGTAAATTAAGGGAGCTCAATTAGAGAGGAGGGCATCGATCAAGTATGTCCCACAACGTAGAACCGATCGAGTGGAGAACGCTCCGTGGCGTCGCGAATAAATCGAGAGGCACAGCTTGTCGCGGCAAATTGACTCGTGGCCGAAGAGAACTGATTTTGCATGTTGCATGACAGCGTGCCGAAAGCTCGAGGCACGGGGAACGGCGTGCTCCTTTCCATACGATTCGTGCGGCTGACTAACAACCGGATAATCGTTGCCGCAGAAGTAGCCGAGGAGCAACCTCTCCTCGCAACCACCGTAGAGCCCAACGAAACCCACTCTACGCGTTTACACCGTTCTGTACTAAACGATTCTTCAGTACGAATTCCATAATCCCCGGCATGGCGGCGTCTTCATGGCCTCCACCAAATGATGCCCCTTTGTGAAGATACCTGCCAGGCCGTTCATGGCCCGTTGCAGGCACAATCGCGTGATTTACGCGTATCAGATATTAATCAGATATTAATTCGAGCGCGATCGCTCTATACGGGCTGCTGGTGACCGGTCCCCCCTTCGTGAATAATCCGGTGTAACGAGAATTAATCGAGGGCACGGCGAGCGGCGACCGTGTTCTCCGTGCATTGACGCGAGTCGCGAGCTCGCTCGCGTCTCTATCTTCTCGCTTGTCGTTGTCGAGGGACAAACGGATAAATATGCGGGCTAATGTGGCGTGGAAATTGATAGGAACGCCCCGATTTCACGCTCGCTTTGCAGCGACTTGACTTGCACTACGGGCACTACTACGTTTTACCCCGGTCGGGGTACGAGGGAACGAGGATGCTCGAAGAGGCTACTTATTCTGTACCACGTTTGCGAGATCGCGAGAATTACGCTTAGGGTAATAGTTTGCGTTCCGCAACTTTGCGCTGCCCCCCGCGGCCGCCTGCCTCTGGTCACGCGACTGTAATCGAGCGGCGTTATTATCCACACGGAACTTGCGAAACGCATGCGATAGTTTATAAATTACTTCACGCACGCTCGCGAGTTATCGACAATTATGTACAAATGTATACATACATATATAATTAATCACCGTTTCGTCAGCTCGCATCGCTTTCACGAGCCACTCGGCTTCGCTGACACGTGAGTAGTACGTGTCCTACCTCTTTGCTCTCTGTTCTCTGCTCGTGATTCCTCGAGCAAATAAAGCGACGTGAGTACCGAGGGGAAGTTAAACCGTGCGATCGCTCAACTGCGGTTCCGCCGATTCGCTGGAAAGTACGTATTTCGTTACGGGGCACCTAAGCGCCCATTTAAATAGCTATATTTCAGAGCGTAGCCATAAGGCCACGGCAAACTGTCAGGAGATCATACCCTTGTCAAAATAATCGCTAAATTATGGGATGCGCACAGTTTTAACTACCAGCTCGCTCTCGCCCGGGTCAGTAACATTCCCGTTTCCTGCCTATCCGCTCGTCCCATCTCGCCCGCCGATAACTAGCCTTCCCCGATTTCGCTTTCCTTTTGCAGCCGTACACGAATCGATGGGCACGCACAGGCCGTGAATGAAAATCGTGCGGGACAGCTGACGCGACCGCCGTCCTCCACTGCCATCGTTGCTCCCGCGCGTGATTAATGGGACAATAAAGAAAATCGTTCGGAAACCTGGTGATCCTGATCGTTGCACTTATATTCTCGTTTTAACGGTTTCCGACGAGCGTACAATTTTCACCGGTTTCAAGACGAAATCGCGAGACCTGCAGCCTGCAGCTCTCGTCATTTCGCTCGTTATCCAGTTACGTAAACTGCAAGTCGATGAATCGCAAATCGACAGATCGACGAGAGATCTATCGTCAACGAACTATTTCACCGTGGGTCCCCACTCGTGCAGTCCGGCCCCATTTTTGCATAATTGAGAAGTAAAACCTGCCTCCGCGCGCGCGAGCGACAAATTATACGCTCGGTCGAGCAGCACCTCTGCGAGCAAAACCGGATACGCAATACCGATTTCACGCTACGCTCCATCCGCTCCGTCTCGCTCCATCTCGCCACGGTGATAACCAATTTGAGATAATCCCAAGTATGCAGATCTCCTTGTTCGCTTATCGACCGCAGCACTCAGCAAGATGATCGGGCAAGCGTCTCAATAACGTTTAGCACGAATTTGTGACCCGGAATTGGATACGCTTCGCACGCGAGTACGCTGAGCATTTATCAGGAGAATATTCGTCGGATCTGATTCTCTTTTTCTTTCTCTCTCTCTCTTCCTCTGGATCTAGAATTTGCATTTAAAATCTGATCTAAGATGATGAGACATCATCGAAGAGGCGCAGTCGAGAACCACGTTTTTCCTCACTCTCTCGTTCATGGCGATGCATAGTGATTATCCGGCATCGATATTACGCGGAATGGGAGTCCGCTCTATCCTCTCGTGTGATTTGCGCGCTCGTTGTGTGTCGCCGACGGTCTCATTAATATTAATAGATTCGCGTCGTCGAACGTCGCGGTCCGTTTCGCGACGCAGCGCAGCTCGCTGGAGAACGCACCGCGGGGTACCCCGCCGCTCACGAGACATGGTGATTAATGGTACGGGAAAAGCGGGAAAAAGACACGGCCTCTGGTAAAGGTTTTCCTTTATTACTCAAATTAATAAGTTTGTATCGCCAGGTGAATCAATGTAATATATATGTAATATATATTAATAAATTTGTCAATTTGGTCGAGAAAAAAAGAATACTTTCGTTTTCCCTTATCTCGCGACTTCCCCGCTCATCCCCGACGTTCACCTGGCGTACCTTTGCGCCCGTATTCGCTTGTTTCCCTGATTACGACGCAAGAGGCAAGCGTCTACCTCTATTTCGCATTCTTCCAATGGATACGGGAATAATTAGAGACTGTCGTGGCACGAGGAAACAATCGTTCAATCGAGAATGTAATTTTTTACGTTAACTATTTTATCACGATCTGTGGCGTCGCCACGTTTGATTCATTGCCACGTTTAATTCACGCAAAAAAATTCATTAATCTAAAGTTAATTCCTTTTATTCTGCGGAGATATTACAAGCGTCATTAGACTGGATAACTGATAGATACCTGGAGGGGCACACGCTTTGCGGTATTATCTCAAGGAGAAAACGAGTGCGTGTACGTATCACGATCGAGCGGCCGCTTCTACCCGCGGCGCGCACACGCTTGGAATCAAGAGCTACTCTTGCGCGACTTGAGCGTAGCCCTGAAATTCCATTCCAGGCACGTATCCAGATGGCACACGCGGCCACCGATACGCCGGGGCGCCGCCGATAATTGCGGGGCAACGTGCACCCGAACGCGTAGATAGCCCGAAAATCAATGTGGCGAAAGGGTGACGCGAAAATGGGCCCGGCGTTCGATCGCTGGTCTGTTATAAAGATGCGTGCGCGAAGCTAGGGGTGAAGGAGAGAGAAAGAGAGCCAATGAAAAAGAGAACAAGGCGAGGAGGGGGGGGGGCCTCGAGAGGGCATAATAAATATCGGGTAAGGACGAGATCAGGCGCTACTTACGCCGTCAGCGATAATGACGGGGTGTGTTTGGGCTGTTTGCTTAGCGAGCAGATTAGTGAATGAATCCACAGGTGGGCACCATCCGTCACACTCTGAATCGGATCCAGCCTTGTGCCCCGCCTATATCGCCGGCGACTAGCTCTCTTCCAGGTCCGTATCAATGAGGTAACTAGGGTTCCCATGAGATGCCGAGCGATTGCGGCTGACAGCAATGTGATCTCTATTTTGCGATCAGCCTTAGGTCTGGTAAAGGTTCTTCGAATGTTCACGCGGAGCGAGAAGACGTTCACATTATACAGTCCTCTGATCAGGCTGGAAAAATGATGCTGCAGGGTTTCCCAAAGAGCAGACCCTGCCAAATCGACGTCCCTGAAGCCAGTAATTAATCCCTCATTCTTAGTCATAACGTGGCTGCCCAAATTGCGCCGTTCTTGATCAACGTCCAACACTGTAACAGTGTCGTATCTTGATACGTATCGTCCTCTGTTTATGCACATGTACGAGGTGCGCCGTGAGAAAACGTGGAGAACACGTCGAGAAGAAATTAGCACCGTATCGCTAAGGGTTGTTTCTCGCTGGGCGATTTAAGTGCATGTATTTCCGGTAGTTACGCACGACATGGAACGAGCGACGTTGCGAAGGATTGGAACACGGTGGAAGGACGTCTCGTTAAGAGACAGGTCGGCGTGCATTCGGAGCACCCCATATGTATACCTGCGAGCAAACTCTCAACACCGAGCTGGGTTCGCGTACCTACAGAACGGATACACCCACAAGCCTCCCGCCTACCTGCAGTCGCTGACAGAACCTGATGTGGCACGAGACAGTTGCCTATGATATCCATCATCATTCCTTTCGAGGATAATCGGTCGTCACGCCTCTAACGACCGGCGAGGGAACCGGCGAGCGGGACTCTTCTCTCTTTCCGCTCGTGTGCGATAGACTTCTCGCTCGTCTTCGACGCGGACAATGATGATCACGATGACGCGTTTCGACTCCCGCAATCCGCCGCTAAAGCGTCATCACGAGATAATCGTGCGCATCACTCAAGTTTTGATTCGAAAGGAAGAATCAAAGAAATAATTATGCAATAAGATGATGCAAGAATTGTCGTGCGTAGAATTGTCAGGATTGATCAACGCGAGGCTCGGCGACGATTCCAGGCAGCGTGAAGCTTCAATCGGGATCGAGGACGATCTGAGTCGCGACAGCGAAGGACGGGAGAGCCGCGTGATCGCGGTCCGCAGGAAAATCCATTTTCTGCACCGCTGAGAGGCCTCGGGGCACCGATATGATGGAGTGTTGCGGAGATTGGCGGACCACCGGAGTAATGTCCGCGCTAATAGCAGTGATTACCCCTGCCTTGTTGAGAACGAACCCGCCCCGCTCCTTCCAGCCTGCTCTCCGGGTTCTGGCCCGTTCCCCTTGTCGAGCTTCCTCGCGCTGCCCTGCCCATGAATTGATGAGTGTTTACCAAACTAACTGCATCCTCCTCGCGCAGACTGCCCGCCGGACATCGGCTACCACCACGTCCGGTCCCATCGAAATCGCGGTTCGATTTAATTATGCAGGATATGCAAATCCGCGTGGACGCGCGCGCGATTCCTCCTGGTGGAAGACGCTCGACGAAACTGTTGCAAGGCGTTATTATTGCCTGCGCAGGGAAAAGAGAGGGAATGCCAGTTTTATTAATAATAAACCCCTGAGCGCGGGTGACATTAGATCCGATCGAGAGTAATGCGCGCTTATTCGTCAGGCGCGGTGAGAGCCTATTATTTTGTACTCGGCGATAAATAATTTAGCGATAAATAATTTAACGAACTAAAGACATATCGCGCTCATCGACGTGGAGAAAAAGCCGGGTCTCTTTGTCGAAGGCGCTACTTGACAGTCTCGGCAGTCGACTGTAAAAAGAACTGATGGATTTTATTATTTATCGACGCGCAGTTGTAATCGCGAGATATGAAGATTATGCAGTCGGGATTGATGGTACCAGATACGCGCGTTGTGTTTAAAGTGCAGGCGACAGTTTGCTCGCTCGCTCGCTCGCCGCCGGAGCACAGAATAATTATAGTCGCATTATTATAACGTCACTCGCACTATATCACACCGATATCATACATATGCATCGCGCTAGAGAAGGCTGTAATCTCATAACGTTAAACCGGTGCTCGGTCATGGCCCGCCCTCCTGTCATTCCCGTTTAGCCTTTTACACGCATGTCCCCGATACGACGTGCCTTTCCGTTTTCCTTTTTTCTGTCCTATCGATGTTTCATAAAAATTGTATCGATTGCACGAGAGCGTTTACACAATGTGCACGCATGTATGAATAATAAAACTGCATTAATAATTCCTCTCTCTGTTTCTTCTTGTCGAGCGTAAAGTGAGTCACAGACATTACGCGGCCGACTGTGAACCAGGAGATCTCCGACACCGCGTGATCTACGAGGAGGTTTCTATTCGCGGATCGCTGATAAACGGCCCGCCATCGCGGATTTTTCGCGGCACGGTACCCCCTCGTTAATGGTGCCTTCCTCGCGAACGAGCACGCACCAACGTACGGCACGGACCACCTGTCCGGTCGGTACTCCTCGCTCTCTCCCGTCCGTTCTTCTCTCTTTCTCTGTTCCTTCCTTGCCTTCTCTTTCCCGCACCGCACGGGCATCCCACGGGGATATTCGCAGCATGTGTCTGCGATAACTATACCGCGGGAAGGGGGCTTTAGGCGCCACGGAGCAGGTTTCCATAAAAATGCGAGCCGCCCGATCCGCTGCGACGCGGCGGAGTTTAATGTCCCGTGTGACCTACCCTCTCGAAGCCGAAAGCGACGGAGAGTCCGTTAGTTTTACCGAAAAGCGATCCGCTTCTCCATTTTCGAGATAAGAAACGCCCGAAGGGACGTGCAAACACTGTCGAAAATTACGGAAACGTGCTCTGCGAGTCTTGCACGAATGCGACAATGATATTCAATGATACGAATTTATGATTCCCTCGAAGCCAATACTTATCATTAATCTTTATTCTTTGCTTTAAGAGCACGCCGGTTTTAGCACACGTGCATTTCCGCAGATGGAATGCACGCGGTATCGCGGTAATCGATTTCGCTCACGATAAAACACACGTTAATAAGAAACGGGGGAATCAATTATTATTTTACGATCTCGGTCTCCGCGCGGCTGTCCGCGGGAATAAGTCGAGTGGTGACTCAATTTTCAGCCGCGCAACCGCAACCGAGCGCGGCGGCATACCGTTATTACTCGCCATCACGAGCAATTATACGACATAAATCTCATGGAAATAATACGCGCGACATGAATAACCATCGGCTCGCGAATGGCCGCGGGATTTTGCGCCTCGGTGATCTCTGAATCGCGACAGGACAGCGCGATTTCCTTTTCCTCATCGAGTCCGAGACGGAAGGTAGGACCGCGCCCGCGAAAATTTGGAGGGAGGGACAATGTGCCATATATACCGTCGATTATTTGTTTTCGATATATTAATGCTGCCGGCGAACTATCGATAACTCATCCTCAACGTAATCGCACGGTGCGCATCCTCTATCTTTAACGTACGACGACTGCAGGACGGATGGAGAGGAAGAGAAAGACACGGCGAAACGACGGGCCGGCAGCAAGAGAGAAGGAGAGAGAAAGGAGAAACCCGTGTAAACGATAAATCACGATAAATACGTTTGCCTGGGCCATTATAAAAGGCGGAGGAGGAAGAAGGGAGGAATCGGCACAATCGGCAAGGAGGGAATCGGTGAGAGGGATCGGCGAGAGGGGGCAGGCCCGTATCCACGAGGAAGATACGTGCAAAAGGGTGCAGCAGCACGCGGCCCGATATGCAATCCCTCCCTGGGGCCACTCCTGGGTGCATCCTCTTCTGCGGCCGCGCATTACGATCGCTTAAGTCTCGGCTCGACTATCGAGTGATCCATCGCCTACGAATTCGACGAAGCCTCCCGCCTACCCTCGGGACATCCTCGACTAATGAGCGTGTCTCGATCGTGAACGACCGGTTTCTCCCTCCTTCTCTCTCTCTGTCTTTCTTTCCGCTCTTTCCTCTCGCCTTCACCTTCTCCCTCCGCCTTTCTGCCGGTCCGCCGTTCTCTCTCTCTTTTTCTCTTCCAGCGCACCTTCCTCCACCCTCCCCCTCACTTCCAGGTGCGCTTGGCGTTCCTCCTTAAAAAGGATTCCAATTAAGAGAGCCCGAATGAGTTCGTACTATTCACGGGGCAAGTCCGTCGGTCGACATACGACGACGGGGACGACAGGTAGACACGGCGAGGGATGCACGACCGCGGCGACTACGTAGAGGACGGCGATAGGATCTTGGTTGTTGACGAGCGGTTATCGAGACTTCTGGACACTGGCATCGGAGTAACGAGGGAGACGTCGGTATCAAGGAAGAATCCGGCGGCGTCAACGAGACCTCGCGCGATCGGGGTGGTACCAGCGTAAGTCGAAGAACGCATTAAAGGCGAGCCGATCGAGCAACGTCGCAAGTTGCATTCTCGCGATCTCGCCGTCGCCGATGCCTATCGGCCTAGGTGGGAAAAGCATGGTGCATGGCTTCGGTACATTCCTGAGGAGGAGCTGTTTGTTCACCTATGCCACCGATGCGCGGTCAATGCGTGTGGAGCGATGGGGCGATAGGGAGGAAGAGAGACGACGAGAGAGCGAAAGAGAGAGAGAGAGAGAGAAAAAGAGAGAGTGCGGGCAAGGCAGATACCGGGCCCCGCGGGGGGCTCATAATTGCCGACCCTGAAGATCGGCCGACCCCATGGGGCCCTCCTCTGTTTGTTTTATTCCCTAGTTATACAAACGCGAGATCTACGACCGATATATGATAATCGTCCTTCTAGTTCTTCCAGTTTGCCTTACTCCCAGTTTTCCTCTTTCTCTCTCCCAGCCCTTTCCCTCGTGCCTTATCTTAGTTTTCTACAGGATTGGTTTTTTTTATTATTCTTTATTTCTCTATTTATCTCTCTCTCTCTCTCTCGCTCGCTTTTTCTTTTTTTTTCATCGCGTCAGCTTCACGAACGTAGCCCCGTGGGCGCTGATAGACAGGGACACGTCCGGACTAATTCTAGGCGGAATCTGCCTGCGCCGACGGTGCCGTGGAAGCTTTCGCCACGTCTCATCATTTACGGTGCGCACTTATTCAAATTCCACGACGGCCGGAATGATTGATATTCTTCGTTATGAGCGGCTACCTTACGGACCTCGCGTTCGTCAGTTTAAGAAAGAGCAGCGTAAAATATTATCCCAAACATTTAATATGTAAATAACCGAGCGCCGCACACGCATTTTTAAAGTGGTGCTACGCCAGTGTGTCGATCCGCGCGCTGATAAGGCTATATGCGATATGCGATAAGAGAGAATTAGAGAAATGACGAAAGTAAAGGAAAATTATATAATAATATAAATTATATATTTCTATACTTTGCATTTTAGAGGCATTAGATTAGTCCATACTTCGTAAAATACTAATGGACAAACCTGCGTTTAGCCAGTTTATCGTTTTCTGACTGGCCATGGCTTTTCATTAAAAAAACAATCTTATCGCCAAGACAAGCAAGGACTATATTTCACGAAGATAATAGTTCATGAGTGTAACGAGTTGTCCCAAATGCATATGTTGTACGGTAATGAAGAGAAGACAAGGTAAGGCGGTTATCGAGGGTTACATAAACAACATGTAAATTTTTGTTTCACGGAAGTGCATTAAAAAAATATATATATGTATATATTGTATTATAAATTGAATAATGAAGCGCATTTCTGTGTCTCCTCAAGCACCATATTTTAAGATTTCGATTTTAAGACTCACCTCACTGTCGATCTTCTTAAACTCCGGATCGTCCTCGTCCACTTCGAAGTACAGTTCCGTAGATGTAACGGAAATGATGCCAGGCGCCACGATACCGGGAGCGATTAACTTGCCCTTTGTGCTAATGTTCACCGGACCTGATAAGGCAGTGAAATAAACGAACAGTGAGAACAATGCGTGCGAAAAAAGCAGTTCCAAAAAATGTATTACTCGCACACCAAAATAAAGATGATTTTTATTCAAGTATTAAAAACTGTGTATTTTTTCGTCATGAGACTCACGCGTCCTTCCGAACAATCAATAACGTCGAATTTGCAATATTCAACGCGCGCGGGGAAATCGAGAACAATGAGAAATTAAAGTAATTAACAATCGACGCACGCGCGCAGTTTAAACGATGAAATTCGGCGAAATCAACGGGGCGAAATTGGCGAAACGAAAGCGTCAATTCACGTGCAACGCGAGTCATCAGAACGTCACGTCTCGTTTATCGGCTACCAAGTACGCTGACCAATCTACCTGTCAGGTCGTTGTCGAGGTCCCTGTCGTCCGACAGCAATTCGCTGTCATCCAGGAGATCCGCCGACTGCAATTGCTGATGTGCACGCGAGGCTGCGAGGTGCGCGTGAAACTCTTCACGCGCTTGAAGTATCGCATCCTCGGGTGCACCGTGTTCGAGAGCCGCCTTGAGCGTAGCCTCCGGGTGGCTCGAGCCTAGTGGATTGTGCACGAAACGCTTGCGTCTGCGTGCATCATCCTCCCAAGCATCCAGCTTCCAGTATTCGGCCAATCTGTGAACAGATACGCGATTGAAGACCCCGCGGGCGAGAGATGTGAGAACAATCTCGCTCGGTTTCGCGAAAATTTACTTTGCAGCCATTGGATCCATGTAGCCCCACGCGCCATGCTTGTTAGACAGGATGTTCCGGACCTTCTCCAGCAGCCGGCTGGCGATCACGTTGTCGCGTCTTCGCGCTGCGGTGATCAGGTGGTCGCACATGCGTTCTTCCTCTCGGCGGTCCAGAAGCGTTTGCGCGCATTGAGACTGAAAATTGTAGGAAAAAAAATTATTGCGTTACGTGTGGCTTTGTCTTAAGAGTATCGACAGCTATGTTTCTAGTTATATCGATATCGGCAAGCTTGTAGAAACTTCCCGGCGACAAAAACCGGTCGGTTATGTTAGGAAGATAGTGCAATCGCGGGAAGAAACGCGGGCAATACCTCAAAGTCAGCGTGCTTCAGCACGTCGTCCGCTCTCATCCTGTTTAAAATGAACTCCGCCTCGTTTGCGACTCTCACTATGTGATCCTTCATCGCGTGAGATAGCAACCTGTGTAAACGCAAGGGAATAAGTATTTTCACGAAGGGAAAACGAGAATCTTCCGTTTGCGTTTTTTTGCTCGCGCGCGTTCTAGCGGTAATGAACGTCTTACCGTCCCTCGTTAATGAGCTCGATGAAAGCGAGGCCCGCATGCTTCTGCAGAGAGTTCTGCCATTCCTGGGAGCAGAGCAGCATAACCAGCTCCACGACAGAGTTGCTGTTTTTGAATGTGGTCAAACCTGGCAAATTGCAGAGACGGCGCGGTTAAACGAACGAATGATAAATCGCACGATAAACGATAAACAATGAAGAAAACCAACAATGGGTGGGTCAGAAACGAACGAGCCGGACAGAGAGCATCGTGATTTACGGAGAACGTGCAGCCGGGGTGTCGTTCGAAATAAAGTACATCGATACATTCGCGGGGCCGTCGCGTTCGTTGAATATAAAATCTGCGGGAATCATCGCGACTCCTATTCACGTGTGCCGAATGCTAATGGTGAGAGATTACGCCCGGGGGACGCGCGAGCGTGTTTTTTTAAAGCGAGATCATAAAGCGACTAATTTGAATACTTGGTGTGAAACGCCGGAGACGCTTCGGCCGTAAAAGTGACGAAAGTCTCGCCGAGCACGCCCGTTTTGGGCGGACTTTTAAATTTTTATTTATCGCGCGGAATATCTAAACGCACGATTCGAAATATTTTGCACGAGCGACAGGCGAATTCTTATCTTTATGATCTCTCCTTTATCTCTTAACGAGCACATAATACATCAATTACGGGGGTTCTTCTGTATCTCTCTCTCCTTTTTTTTTGCTTAATGACGAACGTCTCGGCAAGGCACGCGTTTACGATTTCGGTATAATATAATACATGTATTTATGAGCCGGCGTAGAACTCTGGGTAAAAACTTATTCTTACAATGTGCTGAGTGCGATCGACAAAAGCGTGAGAAAAATACAGCAGTGTCCATATGTTTACGACACATATTTTATATCGGAATGTGCATACAGCAATAAAGTTTAATAAAATTATGAATAAATCTAATGTGCAATTTCGCTTATTACACCGGGAAGTGTCGCGTACACGAGGCTAGCCGCGCTCCTTAGTTTCTTAATCCGTTACAATTCCGGTTTACTCGTGGGCGTGATATATCTCGACACCGTTCACAAAAACACAGGCCGCGCTACTACGGCTATTCCTCGTGTCGTGCAATAAAGTCCAGCGTGAAATACGTCCTTTTTATCTATCGAACCTCGGACATTCTACATCATATTGCGCGCGCGTAAAACGCGCTGGACCTGAAAGCCGTGCTTGCCTTTTATACGTGATTTTACAGGCCGGTGTCTAGCGGCGATGCTCGCGTCTTTATAGGCTGCGCTTCGATACAAACCATCAATGCGCATCGAGGACGCAGGAGCGCCACGTACGAGAGGAGCGGATTTCCCGATTCGTATAACGACGGATGTGTCTCGAAAATTCACACGCACGCACACATGCACACACACACATATATACGTACATACACATCGAGCACGCATGGAGAAATGACCGTACGTTCGACGTACCCTTGCAGCTCGTACCTTTTCCTTCCATTAACAATTCTTGACCATGAGAGCCAACGAGTGTTTTGGACAGGAAAGGGGCAAAATCCACCATTATTTCCCGAAGGAGGGGGCAAACCGAACCCAAAGCCATTTCCAGCTTTTGTGTGAGCGAGGCTTCGCGGGAGGGTGTCGGTACCGGTAAATGGTCGACCAGGCCCTTGATCGGGAGTTCATCAGCCCTTGGGGATGCCGCGGTTACCACCAGCCGATCAGGCACTCGCACCACCGAGATTTCCGCCGACGGTTTCTCCCCACGCTCCGCGTTGCCCAGCATCTCCTGCTCCAGGACGTTGCCCTCGCTGTCCTGCATCTCGCCTGCGTGTTAAATGATGCAATTAAATTTAATAAATTAAAAATTAGAATAAATCGATGAGATTATCATCGATCGTAGAATCGATTGTTTTGCGATTGATTGATTTTACCTCGTGAGTGAGCGATATTGTGAATATTTCGCGGATCCTCCCTAGGATTCGTAATTGGCATCGTGTCGCCGTCCTCATTGAGGTTCACGTCGGTCCAAGCCTCCTCGGAGGAGTTGTGCTTATTCTCGTTGTCTGTAGTAACTTCGGAAGGACTCGGATCCGCGGTGATGTTGCTGCGGTGTACCGTTTCCTCGCTGGAGTCGTTGCTCTGAGAGAAAGTTGATTAAAATAAAGGGAACCATGAAAGACCGGCATCCTTAGATCTGCCTTTTTAATTTATTAGGATTCATATCTCAATCGCGAACCGTCAGGCGAACGTTTGAGGCGTTTTTTTTAAAGCTCTGATCAAGAGATACGCGAAAGAATTATCTTTACTGATCCGAATGAGATTTGAAAATTCTCTTATACCTTTCTCGCGGATTTTGTCGGAGCAAGTCGGTAACAAGGAATTTTCTGTCAACTAAACTTCAGTAAACTATTACTAAATATATTGTTCTTTAGAAAGTGTTACGTAAAAACTAGATATTTATAGTACTTTCAGGCTTACGAACACTATATCGCTACGGTACTGTAGTATTTTGCTAACAAAATCCTAGAATTGTACTTTACGACACACACGTTTCATGGAGGATAATTTCATACGGTCATACTCGATCATAAACCTTCGCGTGCCAAGTACTTACTTCATTACATGCAATTAGTAATACACCATTGCTACGCAATCAACTAATATATCAGAAAGAAAGAACCAAGCCTGTGTGTCGAGTATTCAAGCTCCGATGGCAATCTTAGTGATTCTAGGCAGAGTACGATCAAATGGTTGCACGCGTGTAAGGACCGCTATGTAGTCCATTATATTACAATATTACGTAAGCGTCGAAAGAGGATGTAATTAAAATCAGAAACGTATTTTGCCACCCGTCAGATGGGCATTATCGCACATTACCGTTGCGTAATTCTACTTTATGGAAAAAAAAGAAAGAAAAAACAGAACCTTTTTCCGAAAAACCGCCACTTATTGGCGGGACGTAATTCGGGAAATCGGAAATCGGTGACTCGATCGCGCGGTCTCGGTCTCGCCCGGGTCTGTATTCTAATTAAGTTTTACCTGTAGATTTCGTGGCAGTGGTTCGGACCTTGTGGTAGTGCCAAGCGTTGGTTCTGATGAGGTGTAATCCTCGAGAATAGTCCGCGGCCGAGGTACACCGCTGTGACCTCCCTTCAGAACCAGTAGTTAGTATGCATAGCAATGCAAGCAGAGGAAGTTAACAATGAGAGAAATTCCAGAGTCAAAGTAACGCATGCTCAATTCAGAATTACAGATAATAGGTACAGGGTCCGATACATAGTATTACGTGTATTCGCGAGAGAAAGAGAGAGAGAGAAAGGTGAGATCTCGCGCGTGTTTGACGGGGCTCGCCAAATTTCACAAATCGGATAAATCGTGTCACGTGCGAGAGATCGTGAGATTCAGGTAAGACGATCGTTACGTTGGAGCTACGTAGATGCAAAACACCAATCGATAAGTGAAACACTACATGCTGGACATCGCAAAGAGTCCTCAACTACGGTGGGTCGCAAAGTCTCTTCGTGACTGCGGTCACATTGCGGGAGAATAATTGAGAGGGATAACTACTGAGGGGGTTGCGTCCACGTTCTTAAGATAAGATAAAAGGATGCCACAATCGCAGAATTGTGCTAATTCGAAATTAACATCTAGGGGTGAGTGTAAATTTACCTGGTCGAGTCTCAATGCTCGTGAGTCTAAGTAGCTACTTTTCAACTGCTCTAGTTTAATCGTAAAATATAGAAAATTGAACATTGTGAAAATCTATGAAACTCTATCTTGTCGTCACGCGACGAACAACGTTGCGCGTGATAAACTGGTGCAAAGCATTGTGTGACGGCACAAGTAACTCGTTCACTTGCGGTGAATACTTCGTAAAATTGTGCTTGATAGTAGAAGGGTGCTAAAGTCTCGCTGCTCTCGATATCGCTTGGAAATTACCGGGCAAAAGAGAGGACACATCGTAAGAAACGGACATTTCCGCGTTTTAACTCTCTCGGCAAGACCCGCAGATAATTATATATTAATATATATATTCGCTAATTATATATTTTAGCTGTGTGAAGCGACAGATCGAAACATCGAATCTCGTGTCTACGTTCTCGTTCCACTGAGATGCATGCAGAATCTCAAATACAATAAGATCGTCACAAGTCCGTGATATCTCAGATCGTTTTACGTCCAACCATTGATTTACCGTTACCGTCCCATAATTAAGTCCCATACATGTGACACGGAATTTACAAGGCTTTTACCTGCGAGATTTTCGGTTCGATTATTCTCGGTGTACACTTCTTACGAATTTGTTCGGTAAGGGGGAGAGGTGGAGGACAAGTACAAGTCGCACTTTTCAGGTAAGATTGAAATTTTGAGGGGCGCGAATTCCCCGTGGAATCAACTTACCTTAGTCGATGGCGGCCCCGACGATGTGACGTCGTGATCGGCTAGAATCGAGGAGTTGTTCTCGTCGACGATGATGACCTCGTACTCGCCGTCGTCCTGGGAGCCTGATTGACTCATTATACCTCCGCTACCTGGGAACATGGGATTAAAACGTGGCGTTACAAAATCGAGAGATGCGCAGTCTCTTCTATTTTGCGAAGCAAAATATTCATACTCCGATATCCATACACATGCGTTCAACAATCGTAGCAAAGTGGAACATTTCGTTTGTATTTGGTGTGGAAAATCAATACTGATTAAGAATCTGTTTTGCAGTCCGTGATTTGTCGATATGAAGATCACGATGTGAACGCGATCGGTAAGACTGCGACACATTCATGTAGATAAAATAAAAACATCGAACATTCTTTAACACTCGTATTACATGGGGAGAAAAGAGGAATATGCAAGGTTTCGTAACTAAGTTACGGGACGCTTATGAGAACTCATTTATGGTTTCCGGTTATTTCCATCACAAAGAACACAAGCTCTGCATTCTACTTACTCCTAACAGCACAAATTTAGTTGCACATTATGAAAGCGGTTATTCGTTAATTTTCGCAGCAGCTGGTATTCCTTAAATGTCGAATTATACAGGGTGTCCCAGACCTACCGTACCACCGGTTAATGGTAGATTCCTGAGGTGATTCTGAGACGAATGTTCCTCTTGTAAAATGTCGAGGGTGGCGTAGTTTCGGCGCTACGAAGGGTTATAGTTATCCTATCCTTGTGTAGAATTTTCCCGCGTTCAGTGACTGTGGGTCGAAGGGGTCCCGCGTATCGCGCACACTTCAATTTGAACAGCCGCGAAAAATTAAGATCAAATTGAAGTGTGCGCGATGCGCGGGACCCCTTCGACCCACCGTCACTGAACGCGGGAAAATTCTACACAAGGATAGGATAACTATAACCCTTCGTAGCGCCGAAACTACGCCACCCTCGACATTTTACAAGAGGAACATTCGTCTCAGAATCACCTCAGGAATCTACCATTAACCGGTGGTACGGTAGGTCTGGGACACCCTGTATTGGACAGAAAAAGAGAAACGTAACAAACCATCGGTAACATTAGTGATATCAGATTAAATGATTGGCTACAACAAAATTTTTGAGATATGCAAGAGAAACTATCGTTTCCGTGAACTACAACACATTTTTCTTTTTAAATAAGTATATTTTTTTATGTCATTCTTCAGTTTTCAGAAAATAATATCGTCCTCATGTTCATGCATATTTCATCTTTATTAATAGCAGGCGCAGTGCAATGTAAAACATGCTGCAAAACAAGATTTATGACACTTGTTGTTTTCACAGTGATATGCTGAAAATTTCAGATAACTGCTTTGTGTGCAACGTGCATCACGTGCCTCTGAGAAATAAAACTGAGCTAAATAGTATAGATAAGTAAGACAACGCAACAGGTAACACTTGGTTTTCATAATAATACAGTACTGGTAACTAATAACGAATCAACGTAATCAATTATTTAAGATAAATAACCAAGAGAGGGTCAACGACGTGAAGAGCGGACGGATAAATCAGTGAAAAATCATTTTCTGGATTCTTCAGCCGGCCATACGGTTCCGTTTAGGGTAATAAAAATTTGAGAACTCAAATGAGATTTATACAGTGCGAAGGGGGAACACATTTGTACAACATCGAGGACACATCGAGGAAGTAACGCGCGCGAGGAACGCGCGCGAGGAACGCGCGCGACAACTCTCGCTGGTACCACTTAAGCAATCGTGCAGATCACAAGTCAGCAACAACAACGGCGGGAAAACTGCGCAATAAACCAGGCGAAAGAAAGAGAAAGAACTCGGGCATTCCGTGAAAGAACCTTCGGGCTTTCGAGTTACCTTGCAGACCGACACCGGAGTTTCTATGACAGAGATTTCGGGGCTGATCAATATGCTTTTGAAGCGTATGGTGGTGGTTGTTGTTATTGTGATGATGGTAATGATGATGGCGATGATAGTTATGGTTGCTCGGGTGATGGTTGTAGTGATTGTTGTGGTGATTCGGAAGGTAATAGTTGGAAGGTGGCTGGCGATTAGAGTGCCTGGCGGCCGGTAGCGGGTGCTGGTGGTGGTGCTGGTTGATGTGGTGGTTGGCATTGGCATTGACATTCGCATTGGCGTTAGGGTGAGATCCCGGGAGGAACTGTGGGTACACGTGGTGAGACCACTGTGGAAATAAGGGCCGCCCTCCGCCACCACCGTTCCCATCTGCCGAGGAACCACATTTACCACGTTATCGGACCGTGCGCTATCATTGCTCTGTCGTTCGCGAGCTATGTAACGTATATTTCTAAATGTTCCGCTGCGTCTCACTCTATGCGTTCAATGGAAAATCCATGACCGATGGATGCGATTGTCAGCGCAGCGTTTACGCGATACTTGGAACGTCTGATTAAGAAATTTTGCTATCATGAATTATTGGCATGTTTCCTTTGTAAAATACTAGTAATTATATATATAAAGTCTTTACATGCTTAAAAGTGAGCATGTCGATTTTAAGTGTCGATATAACAATTTGGAAAGTATGAGAATTAAGATGGAATATTGATTAATATTTATAGAGTGAAACTCAGCAGACGAAATTTACTCATTTCAGATACGCATTATTTTATAAACAGCAAATCATTGAGAATACACGATAATATTAAATTGACAGCGCTCGTTTTTGCAATTAACAGAATAAATTTTAATGGAAGAAATTAATATAAATGAAACAACGACGACGCCGTTTCGAGATATTATTATCGACACACTCTTGCGTAAAAAAAAAACATCGTTAATGTTCATCGGTAATGTAATGTTCGTTAAACGAGTATGGCATTCTAAAAGAACTTATCACGCGGTCTGTTGTGGTAATATGTTAGACATTGAAAATATTAATCGTGTGATAGCAGTCATAGAGACATTTATCTTTCGAGATTTGCCACATAGATATAAGTTCCACATTGAATAAAAAATACAACCACAATGATGTAACGATGTAAGTATAGACTCGTAAACGCAAAAGAGTGCAAAAAACACATTCGGCAAACATCAAAACTCTCACTGTCAGATACATATAGGATGTTCATTTCATACGGTGCAATAACACATGCGTTCTACTTGTGTGTCATGTGCTGTTGTTTCAGTTGCAGCTACATCGTTTTGGTGCACAGTGTCGAACACACTAGCTACATATCTGTACACATATGTTCACGCTGTTCCAAGAACATTCATCGTATTGTCAATCGAACACCGTAACAGAGAAATCTTTAATTAACTGATCCACCCCGCGCGCCGTTGCGGAGACGACGTTCTAAAATTATCGAATTCTTTGTCAATCGAAATTTCAACGGAATTTTGAATTAGTTTCGTATAATCTAAATTCTGATTGGGCGGATTCTAATATATTTTTACAAGACACACAGACACATACACTGTAAATTTTCTTCTTTTATGTTTTCGCGCATAGCTGCAATCATGCTGTAGTATCGAGAAATAATTAACACTCATTCATCAATCAAGTCTTTTTATAATTTGGTACAATGTTGAAACAGAAAGATAATCGAATATATATATATATATATCTGACACGTAAGAGTTTTGCGTAAACAGAGAATTTGTTTTAAGTCTTTAATCTTTTCTTAGGAAAGCGATACGTAATTAAATGTTCAACGTGCAAAGCTAATTCATAGTAGTATATAAAGATTATTACTCTTCATGATTATCTCGTAGATATCTCATAGTAATTAAAAATCTTGAATAGTTGGCCGATCTTCAAAAATTTCAGATTATCGCATAGAAACATACGTGTCACTACGTTATCGACATAGGTAAAACAGCATATACGACTATTTAAATATTTAAATCCATCATCTCCATAATTCATAAGTTCTTTGCAGAGTGCATACCCAGTAATTAAGACCTTTGAAAATGAAATTAGCAAAAAAACAATAAAAAAAAATTATAAAATTGTCATCGTATAATATCTTACAACGTAATTATCTACAACTCGTAAAACTAATTTGATTTTGGCAATTAATTTTGTGTATCGTTATTTAGGTAAATAAAATTCTTTTAACTAGTAGTAATAATGATATCGATGAGGCACGAGGATCTCACCTGAAGGGCTACCTGGCCTGAGACCGGCACCATTCGTCTGTATCGTTTGCACTGGGCTCGGTGGACGTTGCGATATCGGCGGCTCCAGGATGTCGCGGTATTTCGATACCATCAATACAGAGATGAAGTAAACTATAGCTAGGGACAGAAACTGCGCCTGCTTGGTTTCTTCCTGAAATCGATGCAAATAATTCAATTTTGCATTTGTTCAATGTGCAATTACGAGTAATCCGAGTTACGAGTAAAAGAATTTCATGTCTACTCACAACATCTCTGTATATCACGGCTCTCAAACGGTTTACGTCCATGTCTTGCAGCAATTTCTCGGGATCTTTGACGGGACTCAACTGATGCGTCAGGTTGTCCACGATGTTCTATGAATAAAGAACGTCCCGTTAAATAACGAAAGTATATCTTAAATATTGATAAGTATAGTGTTTTTTTTTGTTTTAGCGAATGAAAATTGGAAAGTGAAACGATACGGAAGGACGCTGCGAAAGGGCGCCTGGATCGATAATGTGAGTTTGATCAGATGAGACGTACCTTGGGTGATGTCTGAGCGCCGCGTATGAGGGACTGTATGTGCTGTGATTTATTACTAGAACCGATCTGCCGACCTAACATGCTGTACGATCTGCCACGTTCTTTACACTCTAAGCAGTTTCTAACGGCACATGTACAGACCTATAGAAGCAGTTTATTAGGTAAATACAACAAAAAGAGAGATGTTGTGCAGTTGTACATATTAAATTCCTAATTGAGAGTTATATATAGCTAAGAATACAGTTATAGCTACCCGTTAATCTCACTTGCGAACTTACGCTCGTAAAATATTTTTAACGTTTCACGCGTTGGATAAAACTGGTTTTCATGAAATTAAATTTTCTGGAAGGCTATTCGTAAGATTGTTTATGAATAAATTTTGCAACATGGTATAAATCGAGTTTCAAATTTTTTACCAATGCACGGGAGATCGAAAATACAACTTTTACGTGACAACTATATTTGATATCCTTAAAGTGTATTAAGTGTATCGAGTTTTGAGTTTTATGCATGCCACATATGTTCTAAACAAGTATAAATAAAATGCTGTTGCAGCTGCATTTTTCGTTTGTATGTCACTTTGATCTTCATCTAAACATCGTGTTATCTAACATCGTTAACATAAATAATAAAATGAAAAAGAGTACTAAAACAGACAAACTTGATATCTCGTAATCCTTATAAACTCCTTTCTAAAATTGTACACTATAAATTCTATGTATCGTCAAGTGCAGAACTTAAACACAATGTGCACTAATATTTAGTATAAGTCTTCCTAAATGGGTCGACGAGTAATCTGTGAAAATCGTCGGTAAACTGCACAACGACAGAATCCAGATCATAACTATATCTATCTATTCTAAGTAAGTTATCGTTATTTCTCGCTCCGACTCCACGAAATACCTTATGCTCAATCATACAAACCAGTCGCAAGCATTGTCGCAATATGCCGCCGCTCGACATATTTTTCTCGGCCTCGAGTTCTCCGAAGTTCAACGAGCTGGCGAATATAAGCACGTCGGCCATGTTGACTAGTCTCTGCAGAAAAGAAACCGCTACTTCGATTGGCATCCCCTGAGTTGGCTCGATCACGTCCAATTCGCTCTGCAAATATTCAGATCGTTTGGATTAAAAATCGTAAAAGTGGCTCAATATTTGTTCTTTGATCGTTTGAAATAATTTACGTACGTTTGGTGAAGTGGCCGATGCTAATAAGGGCAGCAATCCGCCGCAAGCGATTATCAGATTGTCGGCTAACTGCGAGATCAGATGGACCGTGTTCACCACGAAGATGGCGTTTTCGCTGCTGTTCACAAAATCCAGGACGGACTTCGTCGAGTGGCTGCAAAGATACAAAGAGACGTTAAATACAAAATCCCATAACGGAGAAGTGAAATTTGTTGGCGAACACGCGTTCCGTACCTTCTCCACACTTGAATATCCGTTTCCAAGGAGAACAGAACGTCCGACAGTAGTCGCTGATGTATGTAAGACCATTTAAACTCCGGTATTCTGAACGGTGGTCGCGTCGGACCTGGACTGAACATCGGTCGCGTGGAGGGATTTCCCTGCTTTGATCTTTTGGCTTCTGCAATAAAAAAAAAAAATACGAGGAAGTGAGAAGGCGAGTGGCCTTTAGTTGTCGCGTATTTTGAGAAATGAAATCATCGAGGTCTTGAATATGACTGACCGAAATGATTAGGATCCACCTGCGTGGACGTTGAGGCACTCCTTGGTCGCTTCTGGGGTGACGATGTCTTCCGTAAGGGTACAGGCAAGGAGGGTGGCTCGTGAACGTTGTCGTCCGCGTTGCCGACCGCGTCCGAGGAGACGATCGGCAGGCTGGATCTGCGATGGGTGTCTACGTGATCGGTAGTCAAGTCACTCAATAACGCATTGTCCCTGGCAACCACATTAGAACTAACGATTTGAGGCACACCGTCGGATAAACTTTTAGTTGCATCACAGACCGTAGATATTGTTGGGATTTGCTGCTTAGGATTTGGCACTTGCGTCACGTTATCTACAGAACTTTGAACATCGCTATTACTACAAACGCTATCGGTTACCTCTATCTCGCCGGTCGTCGCCGTAACGTCCGGCTTATTATCACTTACGCTAGTAGAAATAGTGGACGGCTCCCTTGTGTGTGTCTCGTTTACTCTCGCGTCTTCGTTATCATTAATAACAGCACTTTTGTCCCCCGTTAAAGTATCCACGGCGCGTTCGTCACTACTTAACGCACTATTCACTATTACTGGCTCCTCCAGCACCACCTCCTCCTCCTCCTCCTTCTCCCCTAGATCTACCGCCTTCTCTGCGCAAGCATCCTCGCCGCTTTCTACTACGCTAGTTGAGCAATTCGGATTTTTTACAGTTTCCCCTGCGTTTTCATTCTCGCCAGCATCGGCGGTCTCGGTCGTGCCTCTGCCTTCCTCGGAAACGTCCTTTCTCTCGACGGTGTCGTCGTCGATCTTCTCGCCCTCGGACGTCCCGCTTCTCACCTCGCCCGAGGTCTCCTGATTCTCCGTCGGGGTCAAGTACGCCTCCGACGTGTCGCTGTCGACCACCTCGCGTTCGTTCTCCAGCTGGAGTTTCTCGATCACCTTGACCGTCAACACTTCCCGCGTCTCGTCAGAGGGGACAATTGGCACGGTGTCTTCTTCGATATCGGCTTCGTCTTTCGATACGACAGAATCAGCCGTAGCGTTTTCAACTATCGTCGTCGTTTTGTCGGAATCTTCGGTGTTGGTCGGCGTGTTGCTGTCGTCGGTGGCAACGTTGCTCTCCTCAGCAGGCTTCTCGTCCTTTGCCTGCTCGTTCGCAACTGAGGGATTTTCGCTCTTGTCCGTTATCTCGGTGATTGTGTCGGTGTCGACATTGGTGTCCTTCTCGGTTTTCTTCTCGGTTTCATTCGTATCTTTCAATTCGGCCGCTGTCACTTCCGCGTTCTCCTTGATCTCCTTAGTCTCTTCGGCCGTAGACGGCTCGGCGACTGGCTGCTTCTCGGATGCCGCGTCCTCATCCTTTTTCAGCGTATCCTGGACTATCATGGAATCGGGACTGGAGCTCTCAATTTTGTGAACCTCGCTGTAGAGATCGCTGGAGCTCTCGATTGATATCACCTCGCTGGTCTCCTGCGTGGTCGGCAGCGAAACTGCCTCGCTGTTCGCTTCTTCAAGGATGGTCGGCGTCTCCATGTGAGCTTCGCGAGCGGTGGTCGGCGTTTCCGGCTTGTCGCTTAGCCCTACGACGACGGAATCCAGCGATACCACCTCGCAGGACTGCAGGGTGTCCAAGGTCTCACTGCGCGACTTCACGATAGCCGGGCTACCGTCGCTCTCGGTGTTGTCTATGGAGTTCAGGTCGCAGCTGCAGGATTCTTCCAGTCGATCGTTTGATTCGGATGCATCAAATTCCTGCAAAAAATCATGATAGAAAATATTGTCAAGAAAGAGATTTAATTTGTAACACGAATAATTTTATATTGGCAAACAATCACCGAGTATGAAAAATCGCGTGATCGTTAAAGTTAATTCGAAGTTTCTGCAGGTTTTGATATTACCTTGTAATTTCTCTCCATATGTTGTATCTCGTGATTCTGCTGATTGCCCCATGGCGCCGGTCTGCTGTAGCCGTTACTTCCGGAGTGCTGCTGATCCCACCCAGAGATCGTGCTGATCGGTCTCTGCTGCCTCAGTTCAGGATCGGTGATATTGTCGGATCTCTGTCGCTCGTAGTGCTCGTACATTTGGGCAAACTGGAGCTTGAACTCCTCATACGACACCTGCGCGCGATGGAAGACCGTAGTGAATTTTTATTACGTTAAATTTCGGAATATCCGAGCATTTCGCGGTGCGTCTTACCTTGGAGTGCACGATAGCCAGCGTATCGACCCACACGCGCCAGCCGCCGTACTCGTGCTTGATCGCGTGATGAAGAAGCATGCGGAACAGGGAGTACACCATGTCGGATATCTTCTGCTCCTCCGTGTTCTTCGGATGGATGTAAGCCATGGCGATCAGCCACTCCTGCCACACGGACATCTGCAGGACGGTACGCCGGTTCTCCCGATTGTTGTTGCAGAGCAGCGTCATGTCCGACAGGAACAGCTTCTTCACCTCCAGCAGCTGCTCCGTTTGCTTTGATTGTCGAATCAGCGTCGCCACCACTTTCAGGATCACTGGAAAACATAGATCGCAAAGTGAGGAGGAGTGTTCGATTCGTTCGCGATGTATATGTATAAATCAATCGCCAATCAATTTACTTGGATTCTCCAAGCGATAGTGGGACTCGGGTTCGGGGTGTCTGGCATAGAGTATTTGTTGACTGATGTGTTCCGTCATAATCTGAAAGTAATTTCGAGGTAAAAATCTTTGTAAATTAGGATTTTTTAATGCAACAGGATACGACTGATAAATACCTCATACAAAACATTGTACGTCGGCAGAGAGAGCGTTTCCTCGTTCAACAGGAGCCTTTCGGCCAGCAACGTGTACAGATTATGTGGGCTCATTACATCGTATTTCCTTCTGTAATCATTACTGTAAGAATTAATGTGTCCTTCGACGTTCTCTGTTTTCGCAAATTTGTTCGCGACAAATTATTACTCACTTATGCGTACTGCGGCTGAGGAAGAATCCCAGCAGTTTTAACGCTTGCAGTCGTATCAGCTGGCTCTCGGCTGCCAGGAGCTTGAAAATCGTCCGCACGCCTTGCTTCGCGTCGAATGCTGGCACCATCGACGACGGATGCTCCGACATCAGGGATATCAGCATTTGAAGAACGTCGTGCAAATTTTCGTCCTGCGAAGAGATGCAAAGGAAGATCTCCGATGCATTATCACGTTTTCTCACGTTACTTTACATTTCGATGCCATCGTACGGACTCACCTCGTGCATCGTCGTCAGATAATTGAGAATACTCTGCAGCTCGTCGTCCTTTACGCCGTTACCTATCATTATCAGCTGCTTCAGGAATAACAGAATGTAAGAACGGATCGTGAGAATGTCCTTCTGCTGCGGCCGCGGTCCATCTGTGGAACGCATTCGTATGAAATGTCGTTGCAGTGATTTCACCAACGAGAATCATTCGCATCGATGTCGCTCGATCAGGTGTGACAATCACATACCCATTCCTTTCGGTGTTATTCCGCTTTTCGCTCGGGGATTAGCCACCCAGTAATAGTACTTGAGCGTGTGCACCGTCTGTAATACGGTTGATACGCGCCTCACGTTGGAGTAGATCTGCGTGTCGCTAAGAAACTCTGTGGCCAGGTACGAGTAAAGCCGCGTTTGTACCGGCGCAGGCGTGTATATCCACAGAGCGGGATTAAAAAGGACGTGATCCAGTAGCTGCCATGTTAGGAATGAAAAATAAAACAACTACATCACCATGGATCTGCCTGTTCTTCGGACACACCAATCTAGCCGACTTTTTTCGTTTCCTGAGCGGCGCGTTATGTTATCCTGATGTAATTAATCCACGTAATCGTCGTGCGCGATCGTAAGTCACCCGGCGAATATTTTTTCGTTGCAAAGAGAGTGTTACGTCGGGCGTAAAATATTTTACTTTCCTGATTGACCTTCTTCAGTAATCAGTACGGGGATGTGTGGGTGTCAAGTATCAGAATTGTAACAAAAATCGATGATAAATATATGTCACATCACAGAAATTTTAACACAACAAATAACCGAAAATTATGAACAAATTTCGAATATGGTATATAAAGCTTATGGAAAAAGAATGGAAGCAACACGCTGCTGGCACAGTCCATTGTTACATACGTGTATAACAATTATTGCAGAAAGAGATGATTGACAAGTACAGAATGAGTGCAGAGAATGCTCGTGCGTTTATGATTGTGAGAAAGAATCCTGAGGAATAATATCGAAAATATATAAACATTTAGGACTGCAGAGTTCACTTGTATATACATTCCAAAAATCAAGAATCGCGATTAAATCAATGTAATTTGCATTATAATTATTACTTATCGCAGAAGGTACATTTATCCATGTAAGAAATGCATCAATGTTACGTTAAATTAATATTAGACCGTAAACAAATTACAAATTGAACACTCGAATAATGAAATCAAAAGTCTCGACTTGTAGTAATCGAACTTATAGTAATCGAAGATGATATGTGACGGGATTTCGGTGAAAGTGCGTATCTGAAGACAGGAGAACATAATTTCGCGTAATAGCAGAGACAAACGGAATTTCTTAGCGTCGCAAAATAAGAATCACAAGTTTTGGACGTAAAAGCGACACAAAATACTTTGCGTATAGCCACGTTTTTAAAACCAGGAAGCTCAAAAGTCGGTATAGATTGCATGCGATCCGAGATTTGGGTATCATAATGATGATCGAAATGAATGGGCATGCTTGACAGGCTCGTTGAAGGGTGAGCCTTTAATAAAGACTCGCGAGAGAGTAGAGAATGCACATTAAATTCATACACCAACATGTACCAATACGTATGGAGCATTCGCAAACATTTCGACAGGAGTGATGAAAGCATAGAAGCTATTACATTACACAGTGGAGACTATAACGCAAATTGGTGTAACAGGAGGACACATATATTGCCATTTTAGCCGGTGGAAACTGAACATAATTCATGCTTGTATAATCAATAGAATATGTATCAGGCAAACGAAAATCATACAAATACATGGATTGGATACATGGACACACATGGGTAAGCGGTTTGCTTTCGCATGAATTACGCAACACAACTCAATTAAATAACAATGTATCGGGTGGATGATACTTTCTTTAATGCTATAATAATACTATTGTGAAATAAAGTGGATGTTGGGATATATAATTAAATACTGTATCCTACAAAATCGCGTTCTCTTTTCTATCACTGATTTTCTATTTAATCTATCACATATTCGATTTTTTCGTGATATTAAATTGTTTTACCTAACTTTTCGAATTTTTCGAAAGGGGTCATCATTTTATACGTATCTAGAATTTTTCTAAATCTATACATATCTTACAAGTCTATGAACATATCGAACTACCATCAGCTAAGGTAATCGCAAATTGAAATTCATCAAAGTTATAATTAATGAAAGCTGTATCTCTATTTAAATTAAAACGAATCAAAAAGACGATCGAGAGAGAGAAATGTAATTATCTAAGCTTCAACATACCTATCGAGAAATAAATACCTATTTATCACGTCTAACGGGATATTAGCAGACAAGAGTCGATTTAATTAACAGATCGATACCTGTTTCAGTAATAAGTCGCTGTTCGCGCTGAGGCAGGTGACCAGATGCTTCGTGAGCTCCAGGAAGGATGCGAGGACTTCCGTCGTGAGATGATCTCGACTCGCTTTCTGCAGCATGAAGCTTATTACGAGAAATCCCCTGTTTTGTACCATATGCTGCTGAACCGTTTGGGAGCTCTCTACCAGGTCGCAAATAAATCCGAGCAGTTTCGAACTGCAAGCCGATATACCACGTTAATGCCGTCTCATTAGGCGGTGCGCGCGCGCGCGGTGGTTCCGCGACGGCTATTAATAAGACTTACCATAACGTGGGATCGCGCTTAACGTCATTTGGCGCTATGCAATCATAAGGCATATCAAGCTGCGAGAATAATGGAAACAAGACTTGTATGCCGCCTATCGAGTTCAGCGTGCTGTGAATTGAGTGCGTTATCACTGCCTTGACGTCCTGAAAGCCGAAACATACAATTTCTCAACGGAAATAACAATTTCTCAGCTCTATTTTAGCATTTAGCGGTGAATTTATTCCGCGTGCCGTGGATGCCGAGGCGCAACAGCTATCTGGTAAATGAGAGATGCATGTGCAACCATCTGCGTTCTCGTCGAGAACGATACTAAACCTGTCTCTCTTCGGGCAGAAGCTATAAATAATAAAATACGAATATAAATTTTACCTGTAGCATGAGGGCGTGCGGTGTATGTACAAAATACGAGACGTTGCCTTTCGGTGCGCTCTGTAGACAAAGCTGCGAGTCTGTCGCTACTGGATTGTACATGAACACAATTGCATTCGAAAGTTTTCCATCGTACAGTACCTGGAATGCACAGAGATCTCTATTAATAGAATCGCAAAATAGAATAATCGATACTCGTTACGTTACTCGCAAAATAGACATTGAGATGAACTACGTTAAACAAGTCAGCTCGATTTTTCCAGATACATTGAAATCAATGACAAATTAATAATTTGGAATTAATAATAAATCAACTTTTCATATTTTACTACCTAAACTACTAAGTAAAATACTCATTAACGTTAAATTAAAATGGTGTAATAATATGTAGGATACGATACGTTACACATAAAGCTCAAGCTTACAACAAAAATCATTTGCAAATTTCCACATCACGCATGTTCGTTTCGAGAAAAATATTATTTAAGAGAAAACTGGCTAATTAAGAGAAACAAGCACTCGATAAAAGAGAAGAGAAATAATAAAAAGAGGGATATAAATGTACACAAGGTAATAATACAAGAATATAATGGCACAATGCGAGGTAATGATACCATCAACTTTTCTAAGGTAAATAACATAAAGCGAATCACATTAAACTTATTAACCGGCTACGGCCGGCAAATGAGGGTGGTCGTAATTACCTCAGATGAACTCGAGCGTAGTAATAGAGCGATTAACAAAGTACAAATTATACGTTAACGGGAGAAATAAAATCAAAATGCTTACAATTTGCATACTTTGGTCCACCATGCTCGCAGAGAGATCCTGCTCACTCACCCTTTTATGATTGTCGGGCAGATTCAGGTAGCACTCGTTGTCGAAACGGAACTGGCTCTGCGCAGTTCGGATCGGAATTATTATTAACAATAAATATTCACCCGTGAATGCAATATCGAGGAGAATGCCGTCGAGCGATAAATCAAGTAACCCGCGATCGATTAACACGTTTGTACGGTGGAAAACCACCGTCCACCATAGATTATTCCTGTTGCGTCCACTAACGTGAAAATGACGACGCTCGGAAAGATTCGCGTAAGTATGTGCCTAATACAATTTATAATAAAACAAGAGGGATGCATACCTTATATCCCGGACCCAATCTATGCATCGCGCATATCTGATGCGTCGTCAGCGCTTCGCTGAACAAGTATATCGCGCTCATTTGTCCGCAGAACACGCGCTCTTCGTCCAACTCGGGGGTCGCCCCAATGTAGCATTTGTCAAAGGGCTGCAACGTGACGTTTGCTCGTCTCAAAACGCCGACTGCAGACTCGCCTGCATTGTCTCGTCGTATTTATATTCACTTACGTCATTCGTCGAAACGTGCCATGTCATCTCCGTGCTCGACGCCAGCTGACCGTTCACGAGGCATTTAATCTCGCTCTTCGTCCACCTATTGTATATGTACACTACCGCGATCATGTACCACTAAAACGAAAGGATGTACCTCGATTAGTGCGGCACGCAAGACTGAAATTATACCTATGCGAAACGATCGAGGCGTATTGATTCGAGAAACATGCGTATACTACTACGCGGCGTACCTTTCGTGGCTGAAACTCATATTTGACACAATGTTGGAAGCCCTTGCCCTTTATTTTCATCGAAGTCAGGACTAAGCAGTTCCCTACGAAATGCGCAGAGTATCCTACTCCCTTGCTGGTCTTAAAGCTGAAATAATAAGACAACATCTTGTTATTTTTCATCGTTGTCGAAGCTATTTTATCTCTATCTGCTTTCGCATTCTGTGCTACTTGCGCCTTCTGTTTCTATTTGAAATTATATTGTGCAGGAACAGCGGAAATTAAATCAGCACGAAACGGCTGAATTACAGTAAAGTTGGAATAAACTGCAAAACTGTTAAAACTTCACAGGTATTGTTCTGTTTTATCGTAATACGCACACGCGAGATCACTCTTAATGAGAACGCTGAATGGGAAAGTAGGAGGCGGCTTTTTTCGGAGTTGAGAAACATACATAGGTGATTCTTTTAAGGCCGGCGCTCCACCTGGAGAGGGTGCTTTCGCAAGGGTGCTTGATGTGAGAGCACTTACCAGTAGAGGTACGGTTTTTCTCGTTCGATATTAACAGAGTTGATGGGGTCTAGGCGGAACCATGTGGTGAAGGTAAATCCGTTCTCGTGAGGCCACTTTGCAAGCGGCGGCAAGACAATCGCCTGCGGCAGAAAGGCGAGACAATCAAGCTTTCATCAGGCTGTTCCATAAAAAGAGAGGAAATCTAACGTAACGGGCAAAACGTTTCGAGATTGAACAAACGTTTGGTGATTTCCACGGTTTCCAATTTTCGATGGCACTCGATTGCGTCATACCGTTCCTACGATTTCATTCTATGTGTATGTGTGTACACGGCTGAAACGGATATCGTGTCAATATCGTTAATGCACACAGTGATGGTTGCGTATAACCGTATACGCTGTCATGCATCTAACTCCGACTGCAGTCTTAGTTTTCAATCCCGTTTCTCTTTGAGCGTTCGTTACAAATATAATTATATTATTCTATTTCCCGTTATATTCCGTTGTGCTTCACGTAATGAGCTTTTACTAACGGGCTTTTCATAATTCCAACAACCTCCGTACGCGCTGTGTTGATAATTTAATTAATAATTATGCACTTATGCACACTGTCGTGTCTCTGTGGAGGATCATACCGTTACAGCGTGCAAAATGAATGACAATTCTAATGGCAGCGCTGTTATTAATACGTCTTTAATAATTACAGCTCTGTACGCATCAATCTCTCTCTGCATACACATATTTAATTAATTAGGCATACAACGAAGGAGAGCACAAAGAGGAAAGTTATCATTCAATATTGTTCATTACTGCTAATTAATGCAGTACATATCTTACAACTTCAATTCGTGAAAGCCTCGTAAAATTCATCATCATATCATTTATCATACGTTTAAACGTGGGATTTCCAACTAATTAGTAATTAGAAAGACTATATCTCTCCCCTTTCCATCAACGTAACGAAGATCTTTTCTTCTTGTAAATTGTTATTACATAAATTTGTTAATTTGCTCTCAACGAGAACAATGTAACGAGAACGAGCGTTATGAAGCGCATGATAATGAATGCCTAACGTCTCTGCTCAAACCGATACGCCGGTGTGTATTATGTTCCACGGACGGACGTGTATTCCTTGATCATGTACGCGGTAATAATGTTTGGGAAAGTTGCTTGCCGTGATTGATTCCGAAAATGTAAGCGGACAGCGGAATCTTGCGAGGCAGGGTAAATTCTCTTATCGGAACTTTGATAGAGTTTAGAATCGAACGACGTCCTATGGGACGTCGTAAAGTAAGAAGTATCTGTTCCGGGGCAAAGGCAAGAGTCGGGAAAAAAGAAACCAACTTACCGATCCCTTCCTGCCGGGGAAACTGAAAAATACATCGGGCCCGTTTCGCTGCGGCATTTGGCGGAGGACGTTTAGCAGTTTTGCCGAGTGTCGTGGCTGCGAAATACATCACTGTTACTTTACGGTAATTTCAGCATGCATCCGACACGTACATCCAATTCAGATTCGAATACGTCTACATTCTTGCAAGATAATATTTATCGAAATTTTGATGAACTTCGCGAATTTTATAAACGAGTCTTAAAAGTTCTTACCCACTTTCCTTTGACAGCTTTCATAGCGCCGAACAAAAGTTTCAGTTCTTTCACCGTTATGCTGTAGCTTGCCAGCACTCCCAGCATATCGATTAATAAATCTGCCGCGGCACACAAAGGTTGATTAAATATTATTAAAGATGAGATATTTTGGAAAATATAATTATATGGAAATGGCAAAACTCTGTCATAAATAATATCGTAGCTGTGTAGCGCAGAAAATGATTACTTTTATAGTCAGCTTAAGGAACTCTAATAAATTATTTTTGTGGTTTATCAAAGACAGCAGAGAGCTTGTTTAAAGTATTTACTTACCAGCGACGACAGTTTCCGCACGACACAGTCGATGTAGAACGTGTTCTATGAGGCTCACATCCGTACATGCTTGTAGATTTCTAACGCTCTTCCTAAGAATCGCGATAAAGACACTCCATATTTCGGCCTGAAACAAAAATAGCACGAATACATTATTTATTATAGTTGAACATCACATTTGGTAACGTAAAATCCAGACTTAATACTTATAACTGGAAAATTGGGTATTTTACATTTTGCGATTAATAATGAAAAGTATAATGTATATGCAGCTTAATCAATATACACTTTTGCATTGTTAAATGCACACGTTAAAACGTATGCATGCTTAAAATTGTTCGAGACTACAGGATCAAAGAATATAACGCGATGTTTCATCCGAGCAAGCCATGTAATTAATAATTTGGTTCAAATGGAATCTCATTGTGCATAATTGCGTTATCATCATAAATCGCTTGCTAAAGTCATGTAATAGTGAGATAATGAGGAATATTAATTAAAAGCGTACCGTGCACTTATTAATATTTGCTTGTTTGCATGAAAATATCGTTCCTGTTAAAAACATTAATTAATTAATTTAATTAATAAAATGGAAGTTTGTTAGCGTTACTATTTCTCAATTTCTCTCTTACGAGGAATCGCAAAAATTTTTAATAAAAATTAAGTTTGTCACGAAATTTGTCAATGTATACGTAAAAGATAAAATTTTCATTTTGCAATTACTCTTTTTTCATTATCCAAAACAATTTACTTCTATACCTTCGCATATATATTTACATAATGCTAATTGAAAAGGTTATTACAGCATTATTATAATTACACATATATATAATATAATCTAATTTACTCTCAGCTAGGCACTCATGTCATTTACGAGGATGAGTTAAAATTTCATATTTTTCAATATCTCGCGTGCGTGTGTAGTAACATCTTCACACATTAATACATAAACAAATTGCCGCTCTTATCTCGCATTTTTATTACAGCTTGGGATCGTCCGTTCATTTTGATTTAATTAACCGAATTATTCGAGTAGACGAGAAATCCAGTAATGTCTTTGTTACAGATAATGGCTTGCCAATTACGTTCAGGCAAAAACTACTCGGAGGGTTTCTCCAAGGCAAGTGGAGCGGCAGCGGTTTTACGCTGAGAATAAAGGATGGCTTAATAAAACCAGACGGTCATCCTGCAAGAAAGAAGTTAATGCACTAAAGAGGTTTTTTGTAAGCAATCGCGAATAATTCACTTGGAGTCCGCTGGGCAAATATTGTGAGATACCGTTAAACAGCTGTTCTCAGCTTACGTGCTGAGGCCAACTCGCGCATCTGCACCGCAAGGGTATTCTCCCTGATAAGATTTATCGACTATCTCAATATGCATCCTCGGCCACTGGTGCATCGTCCACCGGGCGTGTTTATACAGTGTAGATCAACTTCCCCGATGGCTCGGCAGCAGTTCATCCCGAAATTATTATAGCTACCGGACACAACCGGAGCACACACAACGGGGGCGAACGGTCGAACGCGGCGTTCGTGTACCCGCGTAATCCCCTACTGATATGCAAGGTAGGCCACGAAGCGAGATAACTACGGGCGCGGGGTAACCGCCGAATAGCGGAGAAATCCCGAAAATGCCGCCGGAATTCCCCCAGTTGGAATTTCCGGCCCCGGCGAGCCGGAGTTTTCGTGAGGAGAAGTTATGGGCATTCGGATAATTCCGGAGTAATGATCTCGCGGCTATACACCTTGTCGGCTTACTGCATCGGAGTTGCGGATGAATCCGCTGAGCGAGAGCAAAAAATCCGGCAGGGTAGGAGAGAGGGTGAGCCACCGGAGGGATGGAGTAGCGGTCCTGAATAATGTCGCGGAAGCTTTCAGCTGTCGCTCGACCGTGATAAATTGCCCGGAATCGTGAGAGCAGTGGTTAGTCAGATTGATCTTTGGTCAGGTTGAGTCTGGATACTAAGTTAAAGGATACCGCTTATCTGTGCTCTCGGATGCGTTGCACCCCGAGGCAGTACTGCAAGCGTTTGCTTACGGCTGCGGATATTAATGTCGGCTTTATGACGTGCCTTTACGAGGAGTGCGAGCGTAGTCTCTGCTGACCGACGCCGCAACAGCCGTTTTACTCATATCTTTATTTGCACTTTTATAGTAAACGAAGTAGACGAAGTGTTGCAAGTTGACAGAAAGACGCGATACGTGACGTTACATGACATACGTGATCCATGCACGACTGTTTTCTTTTTTTAAACATAAGTTCCGAGTGATTCGGAGAGCCCAAAAAGAGAGGAGAGGCGAACCGCCATTTTATCGATGAAATTTTGTTTATGATAGTTGTGACTGTGAATGTACTGTAGCGGATTAATAAATGCAGGTTGGTCGAAATCGGAAATATGCATCGCTTGATTGTTCGCACAGGCCGTCCCTTTTTAATTCTGGCCCCTGCCCGCGTTGCATCTACAAATGGTCATCGCGTATTTTTGCCTCATGAACATTCCCGGTTTTTAAATATTTCCATAACATGCTTGTTTGTATAATATTTTTCAGAACAAAACGTCTGAATGTGAACCAACCGTGCGCCGGAATAATAAAATAATATTTTAATTCGTGTAACATATCTCGCGCGCGCTAACGAATGCTACGTAATAAATTCAATGTTGCAATTGTGTGCTTCATGTACGCACCTATCGCATGGAACACTAATATGTATTGATGCGTGGAATAAACAGAACGCCACAAATTTAATCTCTTAAATCGAAATCCCAGTTTTTCTTTTTTTTTCGCAATAACAAATTGCAGGGATACCTTTTAACGTTCACAGCGTCGATTATTCATTGGTGATTCGTAGCGGCTACGTGATTGGTGTGTTAAAATTACATTGCTGACATTATACATCGAAATATTGCGAAGATAAAAGTAGTACAGAATGTTGAGATATTTATTATTTTATAACCGAGCAAATCAAAGTACGCGTTATTTTAGCACGTGCACGATTTACATTGTATCTAATTTAGAACGAGAGAGAGAGAGAGAGAGGGAAAAGAAGGAAGAGAGAGTGAGGGAATATATAAATTTTCACTTAAATATCATAAAATATCATTATGTCATATATAAGTATATATGACATATTATAAATTCATAATTAACTAGAATATGTTTAATAAATTCTGATAATTAATGAAGAATAATGAAATTCAATTTTTAATCACCGCAAGAAAGATACATTTTTGCGCTATAATAAAATTAAAATATATGCTAATATGTGCAATATAGTAATACTTAATGACACGATATATAATAATAAATACATGTTAAGTGAAGCATGAAAATTAGTATATTTCACATATTCAATTGATATTCGAAAAAGTTAATTTTATCATCATTATCAATCGCAGAGCACATCGCGTTACACATTTACATTTATTTTCCACAAATACACTTTGAAGACCCCGTGACTTTTAATCGCTTTGTCAGTTTTAATTCTGCTCAAGTGAGATGAGTTAAAAAAAACGTAGATGAAATAGAAGTTTTAGTAAACGAAGTCGTCTCGTGACACATTGTATCACAAAAAGCGCGGATACGAACTATAGTTTCTATCAGCCGTCAAAGATTTTAATGGCTGACTACACGCGCGGCTAAACTACTGACGCGCGTGTTGCCTTCACTCCGAGTTCACCGGTTCGTATTGCCTCGGCAAAAATAATATTAAACAATTCTTGGATGTTTCTCGCATGTGGTGTGATATCTCTGAGATTTCTCACATTAATTAGATTTATGTTAATTACGCTCACATTAATTAAATTCCATTGCATGATATTAATGAGCAACGCGGGCGCTTCACGTGAGATCGCGCCGATTTATCGCGGTGAAATATCGCGGATAATCAACAGAACGGCCGTGTACACTTGTGTAATCTCGTGATCGTAATTCGCGCGCGGCTCTATCGTCGGTAGTCGGTGATAGCACTTAGGAGAAAACGTAAGGGTTGGCTGTGTGCGCGGTTTTCCCATGAGCTTCCGCTCCCGCGAATTTCAGGCGTGATCCTCGGGGCGCACTCGGGGTGCAGGATAATCCTGCATAATAGGGGCGCTTGCGAGCCTTTAAAATCCAAGCACCCGACGCGCCCGTGAATAATTCGCTGCACGCGAGCGTCGTTAAGTTGCACTATCGGAAATCCAATGGTCCCCTGTACAAGAAGAGCTGTCGTCGATGCCGATAAAGATTGTTGGGAAATATATTACGCTCAAACTAGTATCCTCTTTTCGGAGTTTCGATGTAATCGATTGAATTCTGACTCTTCTTTCGAGATATTCTGGAGTTCTTACGTTTTGGGGAACAAATAAATAAAAATCTCTTATTCAAAATTCTTTATCCATCAATTACGATAATTATTTATGTACTTTCCTGCTCGAAGTGCAAATCTCAGCTTGGCTGCATTCTTGCAAGTCGGTTATGCAGGATATTGATCTTTCGCACGAGACGTGACGCGCTACCGCGCTTCATTGGCACCTTATTATCATTTCTTCCCCGCTATCGATCCGTCAACGGTAGTAATTCTTCCGGAGTTATCCCGGAAGAGCCTGGTCGGGTTGCTCAAGTTGGGACGCATCAGCGGGGGAGTTTCGCAGAATCGCGTTTCCGGAGGGGATCGTTCAATTTCAGCGTAGCCATCCATTACGCTTCCTACATTAAAACGTACTCGCCAGTTTGGTACGTAGCGTTCAACAATTGCCGCGCGCGCTAAAAGCCACCGGCAAAGCGGTGGCTTTTAAAGGCGTTTGCGATGTTGAAAAGAGGAGGAGAAAAAGCGGTGGGTGCCTGGTGGTGCTTTCTCACTTCGTCGAGTGTGAAAAACATCCTTCTGCTTCGTAAGTACATATGCAAATTTCGCCGGTTTGCAGGTCAGATTCGACTATTAAAGACAGAGTGACTCCTCCCTCATAATTCTTTCACTTTTGTCCGGCAAAAAAGGGCGATTCCGAATTTATCAAAGATCCCGCGGACAAAAGGCAGTCTTGGTGCAAAACTTGCTGCGCTTCGAAGGCGTCCTTTTGTTCCATCGATATTGAAGCCGTCGAACAAAGGAGGACGAAGTATTCACAATGGACTTACGAATAACACAGTCAGAACTGGTCGGTATGTTAAAGAGCAAGACCGAGAGAGTTTACTGTAGTACTTGTGCCGGCATTAATTAATTCGTTATAAAATCAATAGGGCTTTTCGTTTCATTTGCACGGCATTTTGCGCGCGCCGAGACTTAATCCGATTTCTCTTCTACGTTTCATTCTTCCTCGATCTTTCGGGTCCCCAGAGTTATATTACAGATTACACAGAGACAAAAAACAACGGCGAGTTATAAATCAGTGATAGCATCGCTGTCTCTTATCATTCGTATTGTTCACGGATCATCGCTCGGCTATTGCGTCGTTATTACCAGCTCCCCATTTATTCAAATCTTTTCTCTGCTTGAGCCGCTTTCTGCAAATGATAAAATAATTATGAAGGCGTGATTAAAATGATTATGAACTAAGCACAGCACTGAACACATCCAGACTCTGCGACATCTTCATTTTATACTTGAATGCAGTATGAACAAGTGACGGTAACTCCGATTGCAGGGAATATATCAAAGGCGACTGTGCGAATACGGACTACTTAAGCACAAAGCGGAAGTTCCATTTCACGAGGGCGCGTAAAGTGTTTATGCCGCGAAAAGACCTCAATCGCTTCTTTGAATTTCAAGCGCCTCAAAGGGTCAGCTTTTGGTTAGCGGCCAATTCAATTGAATTTGAGCTCGTTTAGCACGAGGTTTCAGTCGTGGTATTAGGTTAACCGTACACCCATTCGATTCTGTATCAAAGGGCCGAGGATGCACCAGAGAAAAAACCGCCGGAAGAGTATTGCGTCACCAATAGCCGAATGTGCATACAAACTTTAAAGTCGTTCCCGCAAATTGATCCACGGATATTGAAAAATAGATATATTCGCGGTCCAGAAAAAACCTCTTCGAGGCCGATACAGAATTCTTTTAATTCATGCATACAACATTTAATCGTTGCGCATATCAATTTAACCAAAATTGAACATATATTCAGGATTAAATCGTCGCCTCTTCGAAACTAAATAAAACTAAGTAAAACTCAATTCCGAACGTGTTTTCCACATACAAATTCTATACGTTGCGCGGCAACTCATTTCTGCGGAGACACAAATTTCCATTTGCTTTGATAAAGTAAAAACGTCAAGTCGGATCGACGTCGCCGCATAGATCAGAGAAGGAGCAGGACTCGTTGAAGAAAGCGGAGCCGGTTCATTTGCAGGAATAGAACAGACACACTATCTCGATGTTATCTCCGAGTTCGTTCCGCGAGATACACTGTCACGGCACGCTTTAACCAACTTTCTGACTTTAATTGACCTCACCGCGACTCCGCGCTTTCCATTTATCGCCGTTCCCTTCTGATGCGCCGGGCCCGGCGGGCTTAAATAAGCATGGGGCATACGTTTCACCCTAATTCTGTAATGCTTTCACCATTACGACTTGATGCTTGTTACCTCGAATTTTACGATTAAGTTAAGAGTCACTCGATTAAGTCGTTCTCTCTTCCCTATCTCTATCCCTCTTTCTTGCGGTCTCTTTCTCTCTCCGGTTTCCACGCGGATAAAAATTCAGGACATCGATATTCCGCTCGCATTGCGCTACATGTTTCTTGACAATTGCGCGGCTACGATCTACTTGACTCTGCGATGCACCTTAGCACGTAGTGTCTGTATCACATTAAGAGTCCACCGAGCGTTAAACGCACAGATTTACAGAGTGGAAGCGACGCATTTACGAAGTACGATTAGACCCGCAGTCCATAGTTTCCCACGGTTGAGGACCATCGTATATTAACTCCACTGAAAGGGTGTTTCTCGCTTCCGAAATTGCGCGAATCTTTAAAACTCCCATTGTTCCACGCGGGACGAAACTTTCCAGTGTAATCGCGTCGCTCGTATTCTCCCCTAATTTACAGTTACAGTTGTAATTTGGGCAAGAAACTGAGACATATTAAATCGCACATCAATCGTACAATAATCAATCGTAAATAAATATATGATATTTCGGAAAGTAATTTTGCTCGGTCGACGTTACTTGATAATATTTCGTAAAATTGTGATAATCCTCGCGTTGAGGCGTATTTATACTGTCGATTCGTGTGCGGATTTTCCGCAAATATAATATGCGACGTTATTATAAGATGATGTTATATACCGAACGACCTTGCGGTGTGCGATTGTTCGTTTTTCCCGCGGTGGCTTACGTGTGCGGTTACAAGAAGCGAAGATTAGCAATAAGCTGAAACAATATTTTCTCAGAGGCCGATAAAGTATCCGAGAGCCAGGGAGAAAAATATCGCGGCGTCGGTCGGTCTGGCAAAACCGATGGCTAAAAAGAAAAATGCGTGCGACTAATATCGCTCCAAACATGGGGAAGAGCCGCGCGCGGTGTCAACGAGAATGGATTGCTAATATTATTCTTTGCTGTTATATTTTAAGACGTCAATTTCCCGAGCGGAATCTCGATAAACTATCCAACATTATTTTCATTTTCGTTATAAATTGCAATACCATTCGTATTCGTGTGCGGCACTGTCTCTTTTTCCCCAATCGTTTGAATTTTATGATATAATGCACATCACGCTCGTCTTTTTTCTTTCTCGCACAATTCAATTAAACCGCAGACTTCTCTCGAGTCAGTGATCCATTTGAATCTCTTTGAGAAATGAAGACGTCACGGAGGCGTTGGAAACAAAAACAGAATGAAAGGCAGAACGAAGGCAGCTGAAGTTCGATTGTTTGGTATCGCGAAGAAAGCGGCGTTACGTAAGTGTATGCAAATGGCGGAACGAATCCACCGCGGATGTACGGATGGTATTGGCAGCGGAAGTCAGTGGGTGTAGCGCGGTGGGTGCAAACATTGACACAGCGCTCCACAAGGCACATTGCATCTCGCTCTGCGCTGCCGACTGCTTCAGTCCGATGACGTTGATATTTCTCCTTAGCGTTTCCAACTCTGTGTCTCTAACTTATTAAATAATTTACTATTAATTATAATAATTCAGCTTATTCACGGAGTAAACTGGAGTAAGAGATTTGGAAAATTAGCGAAACGGATAACCATTTCCAAAAGTGCTCGACATTCCGTCTATCGTCGCGTCAAAAATGTTTCAAAACGTTCCTTTTTTTTGTACCTCGATCGGTTTTTTGTATCTCAGGTTTCAAAAATTATAAACTTCTTTTTGCGGAATTAGTCCGCGCACGATATTCCTTAATGTTCCCACCTCGCTCCTCGCTTCCTATCGCCGAGTTTTATGCGCATAGCAATCGCGAGAGCGGGTCGAAGTGCCGCGTTACGGAAAGGTACCTGGTCGCGTTTCCGCCGGAAAACGGATACCTTTTCGCCCGCGCGGTTTCAAAGAGAGCCCCGTCACTTCTCTTTTTTTCGATATAAATGACACCATTCTCGACGAAAGCCGGAGAGAGTGGCCCGGCTGGCGCAGGTTCGCCCGGAGGAAGATATGTGTGCAGCGAGTCGCGGCTCCCAGCTCGGCTCTACCTGGCGATGGGTCGTTTTGTAGACAGCAACAATGAAATACCAGGCGATATTACAAGTATCATAACTTACGGGGTGTGCGCGGGGAGAACGGGGGAGGAATCGTGCAGTATTCCACGGAACAACCGAGAATCGGCTCGTACATACCGCGCGTTCCTGCCTCGTGCGTCTCGCTCGTCGCCACTAGCATATATCCGTATATACCTTGATCTCATTTTTCCCGACATCATTTACCCGCGACATCTTCGCGGAATACTAACGGTCGCCGTCTTTGCCGGTGTAACGCGATGAGGAATGCGAGGGCCGAGCGGGTCGCGGGGTGAACGGCAATTCGAAAGAAAGGAAATGGTTTTCTGGGACGCGCGCTGCTTCCGGGCGCGAGGAACGAGCGAAATGGTCGACTAGCAGCTTTATGGTTGCTCCTGCAACGTGGATCTCTCAGGTTGAGGTACGAGACTCGCCGACCGCGACGTTTCTTTGAAGTTGTTAATGTGATCACCCTCTCTCTCTCTCTCTCTCTCTCTCTCTCTCTCTCCCGTTCCCTTATTTAATCGCCAGCACGTCAGCTCGCTTTATGACGACCGGCCTCGTAAAAGTCGCTACACCTACGCGACGCATCGTGCTACAAAATTTATTACGTGGAAAAGATAACGCGCTCGTTTCTTTCTCCCAGTGTGTTCACGCGCGGAGGGTCGGAGAAAAGTAAATTAGGCACGTACGTCTCAGGTCAAATTGCGAATTTTCGCTCGTTGAAACGTTCGTCATTGAGAAATAATATAAATTACGTTTTTCATAAATTCATGTAACAGCCGCTGTACTTTTTCCGATAATCATTTCACGGATGAGAACATCGTGACACATCATCAAAGGGTCATTCGATAGCGGCACTACGCATACTGTTTAATTTTCATGAAGCTGCACAGAAGATTCAGCTGGGCGTATCGCTTTTACATCAGCCATCAAAGGCAACATTCTAATTATGTCAGCCTTACGACGCGTTCATTATGGCGATATCCATTTTCTTGATATACACAGTGCCGCATAATGCTATTACATAACTGGCGCTCCCCCCGCGCGGGTCGCATTCGCGTTATCGTTTTTCATTTCTCGCCCCGCACGCTGCACAATCGTCGCGACGCCCGTCGTTCCTGACGCGAGACGACGCCGCGAGAATAAATAACGTCGCGAAGACGTCGCGCGACGTCTACTCCATTGGATCCGACTTCGAACTCCGTCGTTGCCAAGACGCCGGAAAGAGCGACTTCGCCGCGTTTCAATTATGCCGACTTTCCTCCGGGGTTCCTGGGTCCTCCGATTCGAGATTCCGCTGGGTCTGGAGATCCGCGATACACGGTATTTGCCTAAGTCCTGACCCGCTCTGGCAGGTCATCGCCGGTGTCATCGCCGAGCTAGATAAATATGATGCACGAGCCCGAGCCAGTCGAGATGCAATTTAAATCTCGGACTACTTTCCGCGCGGACGCCTCTCGGTTTCCCTGGCCCGTTTCCGCGTTTTTCTCTCTCTCTCGTTCTCTTTTTCCCTCTTTCTCCGATTCACGCGCTGGATTTTTCAATCTTCGTAAATTCAGATCCCGCGTTACCACCGTCACGTGCATTACGTTACTACGAATGAGACACGCAGAGATCGCGAATTTGCGAATATCCCAATGTTACCGCCCGATCTCTCGCTTATCCCGCACAGGCCGATTGGATTATTGCTCCGGCCACTTTGCTGACGCATATTTACATACCAATCCGCTATCGCATCTCGCAATACTCGTGGCTGCGAAGGGGAGTAAATGGAAGCAGCACGAAGATGGAGAAGCGGGGAGATTATTTTGCCGGGAAATGGTATCAATATCTTAGAGTACTCAGCGCGCTCTGAAAGACGAAAGACAGTTTTCGATTGATCTCATATAACTTCTCCAGCCTCCAGAAAGCACAGATCGTGTAGTAGTGTACCATCTATATCTATTTGATCATAAAGCCGAAGTGGGAAATGTCACAGACTAAAGTCATCAGATTCACTCGAAGTTCTTTATTTACTACCTTTTCCTCTTGTGACTTCTCGAGAATATCGAGGCGTGAATTTAATCCTGAACACGTGCGTGCTGTACTTCGTGCGCTAGACTTTGTAAATATTCAGTCAACAGCTAGAAGCACGCAAGTTGTCATATCAAACGGTAACCAGATAACAGAGCTGAAGAACGTTTTATATGGATAAATAAAATAGAGAGATCGCGTGAAAGGAAAACGTTCGAAAAGGGGGTGAGAAAGAACGTGCCGCGGATTAATGACGTTACTTTCGACGATGATTCAAAACTGTCAATCACGGGCGATCCAGTGGACACATACAACGAGATTACAAACCGCATTTTTGCATGCCGAATTGCCGATTCTCCGTGAAACTCGATTCCACCCTTCGTCGAGGGCGGCGGTAACCTTTTCGCCCGGTTCTTCATGATCTCGCAGTCGTTGGAGTTCTTTTGCCTAGTCAGGAAAAAAATTCGTCATAGCGGGAGAGAAATTCTTATTAGCGGAGCTGGGAGAGCACGCGGGCACCCTCATGCGACTGGCAAAAAATAGAATTCGTTCATCAGAATGGAACGTCACGTCGCTAATCGAAGCCGTCATTTATCTAATAGTCCCGTGAACAGCGAATCGCTTAAGACCGTCCGTCAATGTCACCGAAAAGAATCCGTATTTCTGAAAACCTTCGGGAAAAATATTTTTCACGAATGACGTTAATATCTATGCACTTAGCCATTATATTATGTAGAATTTATGTTATTTATTATCGAGTACGAACTTTGCGCGTACATATTGAAGTATCGCATAATGGATAACGGTCGTCGGATAGCATCGGAAAGTAAATTCCATTATCTCATGCAAAATAGCGAGAGCCTGGTCCATAGCATCATTTCTAGTTGGTGCCATCCATTTCCTCGCTCTCTCTCTCTGCTCGTCTCCGTTTCTTTTTCTCTCGCCGGATGCACGTATACCGAATCATGAACTCATTCACGGATATGAACCGCATTATAACCATCGCTGTAATTAAAGCCGTCACAAAAATGTTGGCTGAGCGATGCCGAAATGTGTTACATGAAATTGCACGCAGACCGGTTAATTATCGGAACGAACAATAATTGCTAACAATCGCACGTTCGAAACGTTGTCGTTCATAACTACGCGTAACTTGTTACATAATCTGCGAACGCGTGCGCGTTTCCAATATCGATAAATGTGTTTCGTACAATTTAAAAATAATAAAATTGCGAGAAAATAATTTTGCAAGATTATATTTAAAGATAGATTCGTTCCGTTTCAATTGATTCGAGGCACGCGAGAGTTGCGGTACACGCATTTTCAGCTTTCGAATAGTCCGAATAATCGAACGGTAATATTCGAATTCGAATAATTGAAATACCTCTGGACAAACCTTCCAGCCTCCTCTCTCGGAGCGATTAATCACTCGAAATTCTCCTGTCAGGTGGTTTCTTCTGCCAAAATTCCTCTTTATTGCGATGAAGTAATAAAATATAAAAACTCAGAAATTATCTTAGTTATCTTTTTGTTATTCATTAATTATACTATGACTGTCTGATGGCACAAATCAACATTTTACAAGTCTTAAATTAAGGAAGGAAATATAAACACAGGCAAACGTAACTTTATTTCAACTAATTTTTGTACATTTCTATAAATTTTTCCTTCACGAGATAAAACAATTCACATTGTTGTATGTTCACGCATACATATGTGTGAAATTTAACCAAATATTTAAATCGACATTCGCTTATTATGTATCGCAACATTCTTTGAGCATTTCTAAAAATTTCTTCGCGATACGAATACGGTACATTGCCATCAAGGAAGTTTACTATTCGAACAATAACAACGAATCAAAGTGCTGACCATTACGCTTTTTCTCCGCGAACAAGAAGGAAATCGTTGTGATTATGACGCTTGTAAAAGTGCTCAAGAAAGAGTATTGGATTCGACGAAGAAGTGCGCGATGAAGAAAAGGAATCGGCGAAGCCGCAATCGAACTTGTTCGAACACGGAATCGGGGAGGTCTAACGAAAAACGTTGGAGCGACCGGAAAGCTGTCGTTTCATATTTGAGACATTCGTTCGAGCAGTTTCATAAATGGCGTGGTCTGCACCGACCGAGAGCATCAAGTTTATCCTATTCTCCAAGATCTATGGGAATCGCCCGCGTCAGCCCTTTCACTTCTGAGCACGGCCGTAACTTGAAGGGTCTGATCTGATTTTTATTCCGGGAAACCTAACCGGGGCAGCTATCACGCGCGTCGAGCACTATTGTGGATTACGAGGGACAAAACGGTTGCTCCTTTGCGAGATCTCGCCGACGTTTCTTTTCCTTATCATCACTTTGTAACGATGGGGATCGTCGTCTTGAAGAATTGCACTGTGCGAGATACGCCACCGTTGTGTGTAGCAGCCGTTCTCCTAATGCAATCGATGAATGGGTGAACCCAAAAGAAAGATAGAGGAAGGTTGCTTCCGTGTAAAAGTTTAAGAGCGTAATACCTGCCATTCGCCCGCGCTGAAGAAAAATGGCACCAAACGTAGCAACACAATGGTCGAACTCTTATTAATGGTAAAAGTTTCTGGGAAATCGGTTTTATATGGAGCAATAATAATAGTCGACGAAAATTGCTGAAAGGTGTTAAAGAAAGAAATAAATGTGCCAATGCAACTACCACTTCGGGTAGCAACTGTGTTAGGGTGAATCTTGAGATGTGCTGTGATTCAACCAACGCATCAACGTGTTAGTTGAACCACTTCGATTAGAATGCAATCGAGTGAGAAGCTATCACACGCAGGGCTGCCCACTTCCGGTGTCCTGATCTCATCATTCCGTCACTCTCCATCTTATCGGTTCTGTATGCCCCGGGCGTCCGAACCGACTGAACCACACACATTCGGATTACAGGTTCTCCTCTCGCAAGTAATCCCCTCGATCAAAGTTACGACTGTAAAATCGCGAGAACGCAAGCTTGCGTGTAGTTTTACTGTCCTGCGATGATCTCGCTTATCGGCATTATCTACGTCGAGAGAGAAAATTGTCGATGCGCGAGACGTCGTTGCGATAATGGTGAACCATCAACTGAAACCCGTGTGTGCAATAAATAACAATGAGATCTGACGATGAAGCCGGCGAAATCCGGCGAACGCCGTTATTCGTTATCCTCGTACGTATACTTTGCCCTTCGTCCTGATCGTGCGAGGAACGCGAGGGCCACGGGAGAAATTTTGGGAATCCGTAGGCGCGTGACGGTCATTCCTCGTGAGGGCGAAAGTCCCCGAAATTCGCGACATGTCCCAACAACGTCGGCTCATTACGACGCTTATGCGAAACTGCTGCGAGGCCACTAATTAAACACAGGATCCTCGCGTATCCCGGGATGCACAGGGCTATTTGCACACAAAATAATATGCGGCGGGGTGCCTCACAATTGTGTACACATTTTGCGTCTCGTGCTAGCGTGCACGCGCGACTAGTCGTATATTATGCGTGTACTAGAAAGTAAATTCTGCGGCGCAAATACGCAGTGTAAACTCGCGTGTGATTGAAAATGCACGAATGTGGAAACTATTCGAAAACGGAGAGCTTACTTTGTCGACAGCGAACGAAATGTTAACAATGTTTATGTATTTCCGTACAATATATCGAACGTAACAATAATCACAGCAAAAATGAATTTGCTTTTACTGTGATTATTGTTAAGCTTGATACGCTGCATCGGCCGAGTAAATATTAAATGTTTCATTAGTCTCCGGTATTAAATAAGTCAATGTGATACATTATGCATTTTTATACGTGCATCTGAACATGTATTTTCACCTATCGCGAAAGAGTGTTTGTTTGTGAAAATACCATTATTGACTTTTAAAGAACGTTTCAGATAGAACTTTCGAAATACGTTCGTTAAGCTTTACAATGTACGTGCAGGTACCGTTTAATCGGTCGCTTGATTGACTTCTGTTCTTACAGAGGGATTTATAGGAACTTACGGTCAGCTCGAATAGTTGCCTCTTTGCCACTTACCAAAAGAGCTCCATCACTCGAAAGCCACGATTTTTCACGCTAGGAACAGACTAGGAGAACGGGGGACGTGAAAGACGAGGGAACAGAAGGCCGGGAGTTATTTCGATGAGAAAGCTCGTACGGGGCATACTCCCTGAGCAAAGCGCGCCATAAAAACCCAGAATTTCGTAGAAAGCACGAGGAGGAGACGTAAAGTTCTTCGGGGCACGGAAGTGCATTAAAAACTTATTCGCACGGTGCGCTGTACAAGGTTGTTAATACGGGGTTAACAGCATAATGGAGACGCCGCGCCGAACTCGCGATTTATTATGGCGTTTATGGGCTGTTATCCAAGACGTCGTACTCGTGTCAGACTCGCGAAACGACGAGATGCAAGATGTGATTGCAAAACACTAAAGTTTCGTCGTTCGTCGCATCGCAGTTGTCTTCGTGGAGCTCGAGGCATCGTGCATCTCGACATTAAGGGATGGGCAAAGAGAACGTCCACTTTAATCGGACAACTCAGTAGAAAGAACGGTGAAGATGTAATATCGAAGATTAAACGGCCGGACTCGCAGAGAGAACCGAGAGGCTGAGAACAGAAACGTGTAAGCATATTGGCGTTCCTTCGCAAACAGGGTAGATGCATTTAGTCGGCAAATTTCTCTCTTATCTCGGTTAATTGAAACCGCTGGCGCGGACGCGGAAAGCGGCCTTTTAAAATGACGACCGGCTCTCTCGAAAATGTGTGACAGGATGTTAAGAAATGCAGTCACGTGTACTTGGATCAAGGCTTTGTTTCCGAATACCGTCATTTATCTTTGATTTAAAAAAAGTAATGATTTTTTTATATGTATAAGTAATTACATGTGCATTTGTACAACGTATAATAGGTTTACTTACTTGCACAGCTTTAGCGAGTTAAATGATATAGCGTATTATTATAATTACATTGTATTAATATTTAAAAAATTCGCATATACATACGCACAGTGTGGATTTTGTTGGTCGAGAAACATATGAAAAACTTCGCAAACGCAATTGTTTCCAATAAGAAACGTTATTGTTGGATGAGCGAAACTTTCGCGCATAGGGTACTCATTTGTAGAGGACTTCTCTCGGGAACAGCACTTGGCTGGTTAAAAATACTTTAATTTACATAAGTAAAAGCTTCGCTTAGTGTCACTATGTCACTGTATTGTTCTCAGGAAACATAGTACTGGCAAATGCCAGAAAAGTAATTTTGTTACGTCGCTAATAAGTCAAAGGAGCTCGACGGCTAAGTGTTTTGCAGACAGGATCAATTTGTCATTTGCATTATTTCTAAAAACAGGAATGAGATGATATTAGATACATTAATGTTAGCTGGAAGGCGCTTGTATTGTTTGATCCAAATTAGAATGGATAATATAAATATCGTAATTATCTGCGACGATGAGCAAAGTTAATTACAGGAATTCTACGATTGGATTGCAATCGATTTCCTGTTAACTGGGTAAGTGGGAAGTTTATAAACTACTGCAATATATATTGAGTATCGCGCAAGAACGGAAGGAGGAAGAGAGAGTGAGAGACAGAGAAAGAGAGATGCGGATTGATGTGTTTTTCAGAAACTTGGCCGTACGATGTATCGCAAACTAAGGAAATTTGTCATACTTTACGTATATCCATAAGTTTCTGCTAAACTCTATACACAAATTGGTATACTACTGATCAAAAAAGTATCGGGAATGGTTCAATAAAACGCAAGATTTTGAATTTATTCATCAAAATTTATTTCGTCCCCTTCAAAGTATTCTCCTCCTCGCAGGCGTGTGTATATTAGTATTAACATAGAACCGCGCATCTCCATTCAATGTATCCGCTTTTTATATTGTGAAACAATCATTTTGCAATCGTCGTTACTCTCCCTTGATCATTACGTGTCACGTAAGGATGCGCATGAAAATATTCCGAGCAATTTACGGGCCTAATGGCTCGTGTTCTTATTTAAAAGACCCTTACGGGAGATTGACTCTTATATCGCGCACGAAACCAATGGCTTGGTAAGTTGATAACTAAATCGTGATTGATCTATATTTGTCGCATATCATCCGCGTGTCTCGCATCTTCTTTATTAATCGTGCATATAATCACGCTTCCTGCATTCTTCAATTCTTAACGAGAAATATTAACTTCATGTTTTCCTCAAGTAAAATATATTTCCTCCGAATTGGACTAATTTATCCAGTAATCTTCTTCATTACGTATCTTCTTTATCTGCGATTAGAACAAATCGCTAATGGCTGAGAAAAACGTTAACGATCGCGCGGTACGCGTGCCGCCATGTTAACATTTGTCACCAAACCGATCGATATCCTAATTTACCCTCGTGCTGCTACATCCGTTTAGGCGATGAATCGATCGCGATCGGCTTTGGACTTGCGTCGCGGCATCGTCCCTATCGGGAGACTTCTCCGAGCAAACTCACTTTTCCGTATAATCCCGGGGATACGGCTGATATACACGAAGGGCGAAACCATAAAGCCTTCGCTCGGCTTCTCTCATCCCATGCCAGAAAATTTCGTTGCGGTTTCCCGCACCACGTTTCCTCCACGGCGCTTTCGCAGATCTCACTCCGCGCCCACCCTCCAGTCAATCTCAGAACGGATGGAAATGTCTCTGGTACCTACCCCTCGACCGCGTACGGTCTTTCTACAGCCTTTCCGAGATCTCGCACGTTCAAAATTTAACAGGGATTTATGGAGATAAACCCAAATAAGATTGAACTCTACTCACGATTCCGCGTACGTTGACGAGCGCGCACGCGGTGCGCACGATGGGGTGTCTCGATCTTCGGATCCTTCGGCGGCATCGACTTCCCTCGGATTGAAATGTTACTTCACGCGCGACACGAATAAAGCAACGGTCCCCTGAGATCATCACCCTCGGGAACGTCCGCCGATGTCACGATGCATTTTAAAGTTCTCGCGCAACGAGTTTCCGTCTCAGATGGCCCTCCGCGCGCAAGGACGAGCGCTCGTCCCGGGTGAATGAGCGAACTGCCCCCAAGTTTCAGCAGGTCAGGCTTGATGTATCGGTCCAGTGATAGAGTACCGGCATCTGGACGGAAGTTTCCTTCAGCGGATATTATCTGTCACGTCTTGCGGTTGACCGCGACGTAATTGTCCATCACCTCGCTCTTGTACGTCAGGAAGCACGTCAGCATTACTCTTTCGCGTTGAAATGGATCTTTTTTTTTGGTTTACGCGTTCGCGGTGGAAGAGATGTCCGAGAGGCCGAAAAGGGATAGTTTTACAGGAGATTTTTCGCCGTGGACGAGTTCGAGGCAGGCGCGCGCAATCACGTTATTAGATTATCGTTGTGTAACGTGTCGTTACTCGTTACACAACGCACGCGACGGCGCGCAGAATTTCGACTGCAACGTTGAGTAACGCTGTTACGCGCAAATTCTTTCCCGTCGACGGCGAGTTATCCGGACAGTAATTTGACGTACTGCAGTTTTATGAGATTACCGGTGTGTGTATATACGGCACTTCAGCACGGAATCGCCCGAAATTCACCGGCCGAATGGACGCACGTCATCGCGCGAGCGATTTATGCGCTCGAAATTTATCACGGCAAGGGAAGCAACGCTCGAACATGGGCAAAGGGTTAACATGAGATACTTCCTTTTTCATGCGTCGAAAAATTTGGTTGGCGAGGCAGGAAGTTCGGCAGGCGCGTGTCCTTTCGATCGCGTGGATGGAACCGAATAATTCTAATAATAATAATTTTTCGCTCTGCCTCGAAAATAACCGTCCGCGTGGTCGGATTCGTGAACGCTTCGTCGGAATGCGTAGAATGTGCGGTAAAATTGGCACGCTGCTAATATGTTCATGCTCGTTAAATGGCGCATCGTCGATCACAATAGCAATAGTATTGACTACCATTCGCTCGGATGTTTGTAATTGCAGTCATTCCTTTTTCCTCTTCTCTTAGTTGCTTTCACACTTTCCGGGGAAAATCGGATGAACCGAACCCGAGAGCTTTCCGGCAGCTTCCACGTTCGAAGGAAGCGAAGGTACCCTCAGAGCAAATAGTAACGAAAAGTTCTCTCCGCTGTACCGCGATCACCAAGGCAACGTCTGACGTAACGAGCGACTTTCGTGGCTGGTACAATGGATTATTATTTCGAGATGTGCGTCAGAGCGGCGCACATTGAATTAAAACGGACACAACGTATTGACGGACTCGAAATTGACGGGGGAGGAGGATGAGAGATCGGGAACGTGAAAGGGACGCGTGATAAAACGACATTAATTAAGTCCATCGCCGACAACGGGCATAGGATACAAGGGCGGGGTTCGCGCAGCTGTACACAGGGTAGCTGTCGCCCGGGGGTGAGTCATCGTCGCTGCCGCTGTTTCTCGCGGCTCAATCGAACATGCGGGATATACGTGACTCTCGCGGGAAAATAAAAAGGGAAATAAGCGGCCGAGCAGAATGGCGATGTGGATCTCTTTGTGCGGCGACGCGTAACGATCGGTAGAGCCCGGCTACGCCGGGAACCGCCGTTGCTGTTGTAAAATCTCGATGATGTACCGCGGGTCGAGTAGAAAATTAAAACCGCGCAAGACGGAGTGTTTCGCGTGCCCGAAATAATTCACCTTCGCAAATTCAGGATGCCTTCGAAAATTCAGGAAGAGAGAGAGAGAGAGAGAAAGGAAAAGAGACTTACATAGTGAAATAACTCTATTTAAAAGGGAGGATTCGTCGATCAGTTTGTTCGAGATTAAAACGCGCATCTCTGAAAAATCATTATATCTCTTTAGATTTCTGAATATTGTCACGACGTGTATTGTATTGTCTCGTACGTGAATATACTGCATGAGGCTGAATTGCGATCAAGAGTGCGCTGTGCGTGTGTTCGGGGCTCTCCGCTTCGAGTCTTGATCAAAAGCGGCTGTTGTACAGGACGTAGGTACTTGTCGCTTTTATCGGTGCGCCACAAGGAGGCAAGGAAAGAATGGTGGATATCACTTCCGCGTTGGAATTTCCACTTCGTTTCGTTCGCGAGTTGACGAGCACCATTTCTCTCGCCGGTCTCTGATTGGCAATAAAGCGCCGGGCATGATCGAAGCACGGGTCAAGACGCTCGTCTGGACGAAGGCGAAGTAAATGAAAGCCGTTGTCCGCCTCTTCGATGAAAACTGAAGCTTTACGTTTCCAATAAGTCGATCGTAATGGGTCCTAATCGGACGGCGACCAGATTGCGTTCGTCTCGTTCGTATTTCCAGTTTCGGTGGCTCGCGTATAATCTCGCTGCGCGGGTTCCCTGTCACGTTCCCCGTTCCGCGAAATTTTCAATGTTTGCGATTTTATTGAAACGCGAATTTGATTTATAACGCCGATAAATGTTTTTTACTTCCAATTACGTTGATCACAGCGCAAAATCGGAATAACTCGTGCTGTGACGGGCGCTGCAATTTTATGAAATATTTTCATCAAGTCGCTCCCATCGAATATATTGATTATATGATTGTTAAAACATCGATCATTCACGATCTTTCATTAATCTTCATTTGTCGCGATGAAGAAAGTAACGATTTATCTGTTGACCGGATATGAACGCAAGCGTGCAGAAAATAAATGCGCAATGATGATGTATTGTTTTTTAACCGGCGCGTATGCGAGCATTATACATTATGATTTTTGCGTTGAATAGTGCGAAATGAAGCACTGCCAGCAATTTTATTGCTTCATTACATTCTACGGTACGCGTAGTATACAAAACGTCAATCATTATTCTGTCATTAATTTAATTAATTTACATTTAAATTTATGTCGTATTTTTCTGACTTTAGTTCTTTTATGAAACAGTCTCATGAAATATTCTTTTATGAAGTATCAGGTGTTTGTAGAAAAAAGCATTTTATATAAAATAGCTAGGTTATGGAAATACTGGAATTCATAAATATTCTGCGAAATATGTGGTAGCAATACTCTACAATATAAATTTTATTTGTGCATGAAATAATATTTAAAACACATGCGGATTCCAGACATGTTTGCGAAGAACCTTTTATACATATTACGCAAAATGCTCATACCGCTCTCTTTCACTTCTCGCGATATCGTAATGGAACGTTTTAGACCACGTTTTTTATGGATAAGGATTTTCAGGGTGCTATGCGCGCGGTAAATGCAATGGAATTTATGAATCGGTACGCAATATGGTTTTTTTTTATTGCGTGAGCATTTCGACGAAAAGTATTTCCTGCGTCGCGATGTAGCCGATACGTACGCGAAACGAAATGCCGGAAATTTCAGGCTTCAAAAGCCGTGAGCCAATATTCAGTGTAGGCAAATATATAAGCAGGCCTTAGCCATCTCTGCGCGTGTGCTACAAAATGGAATGATATTGATTCTCATATCGTTTATGGGGATCTGTTGTGCCACCGTGAATGCCGTGCGTGAATGGTGTACAATATTTAAAAAATAGCCCATTTAACTAGAACATTTTGGTGTTGAAATGTTCAACGTTGCAAAATCGACGTATTTCCGACACATCCGCGGTTTACGTATTCCCTTTCGCGATTTAGCCTGTCGAAAGCGCATGGGCGCTCCATAAATAAAACGCGCGTCGCGTACTTAGCCGTATGCACATTTTGCATGATGGCACATAACACACGCGCGCATTCCGGTATACCGCACGCTCGCGCACGTGTGCAGGTGAGATCGATAGCGCGAACAAGCGACAGACGCTTCGATAATTTTAACTCCCCGTTAAACGCCGTAAAGCCCTCTGTCTCGCGCTTTTCCGGGCCAGTGCCTCGGAGGCTGTGCAGCCCGAACGGAAATTTCTAAGTTATCGACGGTGACGTCAGCTTGGGTCGCGTTCTCCGCTCATCCGATTCGCCTCGGGATCACACGATCGGTGCCACGAGAGACTTGGTCGAGAGCGGCAAAGTGCTGCCGGCACCCCTCTGTGGAATAATTTTCCAGCGCGATGGATCGACGCAAGTCGCGAAGTGTCGTCGTCGACGGAAAGGACAAGTAGATCGGAGCAAGGTGGCGGCGAAGGGGGCGAGGATGCGAGAGGATGCCCCAGCACCAGAATGCATCGCCAAAGCGGAGTACCGGGGAACGGGGGGTGGTTTCCTTTCTAGCTGGATCGTTTCTCCCTTTACGTCGACGAGTACAACGTCATGGGAGCGTGATGTGGAACTAAATCCTCATCAGCATATCGACGTAGCGGCTTAGCCCTCTCTGAGCTGCGTATGTATCGACGATCGTGGACGAAATTGCCATTTTTCCGTTCGCATCGATCGATACACTTCGATTACTCGTTACAGGGAGGATTAAGAGCTCATAGATTCTATGCAATTTTTTTTAGTCCGTCCTTTGCTTCGAGAGTAGACTTCGTTAAGCGGAGAGAGATGATTGCCTCTCGGAGTATCTTTTCACCTCCACATGGTTCTCCAAAATTACCGATCGTGGAAAATCGTCCTGTTGAGATGTGCTCACGTTACGGTGCATAGAGTCATGAGACAGCTGCAGATGACGGGGAGGGAATTATGCGGGAATTACGCCGGCGAATATTATGCGAACAATGTTTAAAGCTTCACCCTCACCGCCCTTAGCAGTGAGGTCTCAGCTTCGCAAATGCCATCGCGCGCATTCTTCTTTCCGGTGCATTTTTCTTCTCCGTTTAGCCGACCAGGTCCAGCGTCCCGGCGCGTTCGCGAAAATGGAACGCACCACGGCCCATGAATAACTCACGAATCCCGCGTTACGTTACGCGCGCTGTTTTTAAGCTGCTGCATCCGTGTGCTTCGGACTTTGTTGCGTTCTTTTGCATTTTCGCCGGAATCATTCCCATTCGCGATCCTTATCCAATTAGTTTTCATTTTTCATCTGAGGGATCGCCATCGCGCACTGCTATCTCGCATGCTGATGCCTCCCTCCGCACCTCCATTATCTCCTGCTGCGGTGCGCTTTGAGACGACGATGCGCAAATCACGACGAATTGTTCCTCATTAATACTCATTTGTCTTACTTACACGAAACGGGCTTTGAGCGCGTAATAAAGAGCCGATAAGCCATTACACGTCTTTTGATGCAAATGATATTAGACCGCCTTGCCTTATTCGTACCCACCCCCCGCCGAAACATTAAGTGTGTTCTTATTCTGCCCCCGGCAGTTATATCACTAAGCTGAAAGAGCATTGGGGCTACACGGTTTCCGTTAATTTCTCCGTTATATTCGCGAGAAAGAACCGTCGTTTCCCTCGCGCGTTGTACTTTTTTTAATTACTCTCTTTCATCGCTGTGCGGTGCAGCGCTCCTGACGAAAATTGAGCTCGCCGAACTCGCCGCAATAAACGTCGATTAAGCGTCGAATGTACGTAGTGGTCGATGAAACTAAACTGTTGCCAACGAAATAACCGGAAGACAAATGGAACGCATTTGCGCGCGGAACGATGGTGGCAGAGCGCTAATATTTTGTACTTTTTTTGTTATCACGCTGCTCCGGAAGTACGTTCGCACGTATGAAGATAGTAATATGTGATCTTCGTCGACAGTATCTCGCGAATTCTCGATTTTCCGCTGCGAGTTCCCGAGTTCTCCACGTCGGGAACACAATTGCACAGGCTCGATTGCATACACGGAATGTTTAGACGCTCGTAGAACGACGATTTTCAGCGTTTGAATAGAATCCTCGCGATATTGCTAGTCGTGATGTGGGTGGTTGCCATCATGGCTATCGACACGAGTAGTTTTTTCACGGTCTCCCTCGGCGCGCGGAAAATCGACGTTTTCCATGCAGCTCCACGGACAGATCGGAAATGAAAGGACCGTCTTGTTTAGCGATACTCGAACGGCGAACGCTCGTCACTGATTACTTTTCGGGAAGTACGGACCTGGAGAAGCAATTTACATGATAAGAGAGAAAGGAAGGAGAGGCAGAGAAAGAGGGAGCAAGAGAGCTTATATTTATTACCCACTCCATTACCTTAATTTCCATTTGTTCGCGAATTAAGTCGCACTGCAGTCGCCGATACGATACTCGGCTGCGGCAATTTGCGAAGAATGTAAAGGAAGAACTAATGGCTGTTTCTTTTCGCGTATCAAGCTGCATTCGAGCCATTACTCGCCGAAAACGTAGCATCGAACATCAGCGGGGCGGCATTAAACGATACTGTCCAACGATTTTCATGTAGCATTGCGTTTGTTGCCATCACCTCCGACAGCTTGCGAGAAGAAATTCCGGAGCGGAATGATGCCTCGTCACGCGGCATAATATCGCCGACAGGCCGCGGGGGTGGATATGGATATATCCCCGCGCGGATCAATGCACGGAGTCCGTGCATAACAAGGCCGACATCGTCAATACCGGGGACAATAATGTCCCCCGCCCTCGCGGATGTCGCACGAACGGAACGCGCCGATAGAGGTGAATCGCAGTTGAAGTACAACTCGGCGAAGAAAGGCGGCAGGGAGGAAGGAAGGGAGGGAGGGAAGTAGGCAAGGAACGAGGACCCGCACAATCGAAGACAGAGGAGTTGAGTGCGCGCAGTTGGAAGCTACGAGACGAGAAATCTAGAGAGGAAGAGGCGGATGGGGCGGTAACGACGACGGTGACGACGGTGTGATCGGGGCGGACGGGGGGTCGTAATAAATCAATATATTCTACTCACGCAGTGGCGTAACGACACATCTCGAATCTCCGCTCAAGCGTGTCCACCCTCGATCACTTCATTGTCTTCACTTTCATCCCGCGGATATTTCGTACGCGGATCGCGCGCTCGTCTGCACGTTCCACGCGTACTCGTATGGAGATTGACGAACGTTCGATGGAATCGAACGGAAAAACCGTTCCGGTCGAGGGGGAGAGTCGATTTGTACCACCCCACGCGGTGCAGTTATGAAAACTCGAAAATCGAGTGGTCTGTTGCGCCGTTCGAAAAAAGCTCGTTGACTGTTCGCCAAATTCGTTGGGAATACTGTAATTTAGAGTGAGAATGTTTATCAATCGGATATGGATGTTTTTCTTCTAAACGGTGTTAATAAATGGGAAGCGAGCGCATATATCGGCAACGCAAAATTCATAGCACGCTACGACGATATTGAACAATAATAATTTGCATTGGATAGAAAAATATCGCGTTTTCTCTTCATTGCCGGTTACCTTCGTGCGTGAAAAATATTTTTTCGATATTACTGATGCAACATTTATTGACTGTTTAGTTTACCACAAATATTTTCCACGGTGTGTATAGGATTTACGGTTACGCGGCAAGAAATCATTTCCTTCCGGGAAAATACAGGCACACATGCTGCGTGATGTATGGCGAAGTTCCCGATGAAATTTTTATAGAAATATGGCTGGCCAACGCGTATCAGCCGCGAGCATAACTTCTTGAAAACGTTGCGAGAACTTTGTTCCATTTTAAAACTCGAACCGCCTACTCCTCTTCGCGATTGTTAATAATATATCTCAGCAGTGGAAAATAACTTTGTCTCTTCTTTCTCTGGAACTTTCGACGTCCCCAAGTCACATAAATATTTTCAACCGACGCAAAGTCAATTTGACATAGATCCAAAAGCGATTTTTGAAATTTCACAAGGTGATAAATTCACTTAATTTTCTAATTTTTTCGATAGTTTTTCACTTACTTACCTTAAACAATCATATCGATATCGATCGCGTTTATTTTTCAATTTTCCAATATGTCGACTGTAAAATTCGCCGCAATCGCGAGAGCGGATTTCTTTATTGCTCGGAAATGCACAATTGGCCTCTCTATCGTGTATCGTATTTTTCAGTTATCGCGTCTATTTCAAACCATTATGTACGGTAACATCGATTTATCCAATTTCCTTTTCCGGTTACTGTGGGGCCGGCATGAAATAACATGAATTGCGGAATAAACTTCGATCGATAGTCCTCATGAGAGTGACGCTCTCGTTACGACGCCGACTCGCCGGGATGAATCGCACCGTAAGAGATTCATGAATAATTCGTCATGACCGTCGCGCAAGTGTCAGCATTATCATTGCCGCTAAACAGGATTAATATCCCGGCTGGATTAATAACCCAGAATATTCACACGTGGCCGAGCGTGCAACGCGAGCGCGTGCACGCGTAATTGTAGCCGTAACGCGAGCACGGGGTAACATAATCGACGGATTCAGAGAGAGGGAGAGAGCTAAAACCGCCACTCGATCGCGGCGATCTTGCTTGGAGCTTTAAACGGCATCCTCGTTAAATTCCTCGCAATCCGCAACCGTTCAGCGCAAAATCGTGGACGTTTTTGTCTCCGCGTGACGTACGGTAATTAGACACGCGTGTGCTGCATGAAACTGCATTCTGGGATCTATTGTATAATCTGTATTTCGAGTATAATTTTCCGAGTTCGTACTGCACGTATAAAGGCGCGCCTTCATGCCAACCCTTTCGGGACGCAGCGCCGTGTTCTCATCAACTGTAAGATACCTATCTTTGGAAAGGCGAAATCTTGCCTTTAGTTCGCGCGCGAGTCTCCTCCTATCTAGACGCCCGAAATATCCTTAAACTTAAAGCGAGTTCTCTGACGAGGGAGATAACAGCGAGCGAGTCCCTTGTGCGAAGACTCTTTTGAACGATATGCATTGTATATATAAAAGCGGAAATTTAAAATTAATTTGTTGTAAAATCATGGATGTTAAATAACATTTCACGTTGCATATTATTTTACTAAATTTTTAGCGTTACCAGAAATTCGCACAAAGAATCGTTTATGATTGCGTTACGCGAACGTTGGAAAATATTATTGGAAAGAATATTATATATGCACTCTCTTTCTATTGATATTATTGCAATAATTGATACTTTCAACTTACTAGGCTGGAATTGTCATAAAACAAAATTCTGAAAATCATAAAGATAACACGTGATCGCGATAGCCGACCTAACAAAATCATAAATCGATCAGTTTAATAAAAGCCGGACACATATGCGTATCGCATACATACAGACATACGTTACTGATTACTGATACTATATAGTGGTTCCCTTTGAACTGTACACGATATTCGCGCACACAATACAATAATAATTGAACCGATGGCGATGAACTAATCTCTACGGTAATTTGCCAGCGTGGATCCATATGAAATGCGCAATGCGCTCGACGGTGCTTATAGTTCCGACTGCGCAACAAATGCGTCTGCATTTCAAGCGAGGCGGAAGCGGACGAGGCCTTTCCCACTTAATTGTGTCACACAGTGATTCGACGACCAATCGCATTAATATTTGACGTTTAATTCCGCCATTGATCTTCGATGCTCGTGCGATCGGTGATCGGCACGAGTGGAAATCGTTGATTCCGTTCGTCTACGAATAACATGAATTATTCAGCGTGCAATTGTACGCAATTCTCCGCGGTAATGATACGCGATTAGGTGACGCTACCCACCATTGCGGATCCGCTTATAAATGAATTAAACGTCGGTAATCCGTGAAATTCGTGTCCGGAGAGCGCTGCTCCCAAGTACGAGAATTGCACCGTGATTCCGCAGCTGACACTGTGGCCTTATTTGTCATACTGTTGTTGACCCGAATTGATCGGACAACGTAAACAGAAACGCATGCACTGTCAATATCACGCTGGCATATTGATTTTGGCAACGCCTTAGGAAAACATTCATTTCGTAAGTACCATTGAAAATTCTGGCTTCGCGCACCTCTTCGGTAATGCATACGCGCTGCTCGTTTCTTGATTGCCTCTTGCTTTTTTCAGATATATTTTATGTATTTTTACATATTATTTTAAATATTTTCTTTTTCTCTCTTTTTTTTGTTTCATATACGCGATGAAGATCTTTTCCCATGCGTCACATTCAATGAATCGAGGAGTATTTATATTTCTCTACGAACGCGTGCACGCTCGGATTTCCTTTTTGAAAAGTATTGACAAATGGTTGCTCGTTGGACAATCGAACGTTAGTTTGTTTTTTCTCACAAATGGGAAAGTACTGACATATTCGTAGGAATTACAACGTATATGCATTTCCTACAATATCTGGTACAGTAGCAGCATCCATAAACTCTTCTCGCAATTTATGAAGGCTGTGAACGGGGTAGCAATATCCAAGTTATTATGTTTAAACACTGTTAATAGTCCGTAAACTGAATAGAACGCGATATATAGGGATGTAATGAAATCTAATGAAAGTTCGGAGTCTGTCAATTGGAAGTAATAGGGTCCAAAATTCTAAAGGCTACGGGCACTCGCTTTAATAATCCTCCGTAATATTTAGTAGGCAATTAAGCGTAGTATGAGTAATGTTAATATTTCTCGCTAGATTTCATTTAGTTATGAATACGTTACGAAATAGATAATTGTTACGTATGTAGATACATAAATCTAAGTTTTAAATACTGCACGCACGTTTTCTCCTTTTCTCCACTTTTCTCTAAATTTCTACCCAATTTAATTTTTAAATGATCGATAAGATCATACTTGTAAAATTGCGAAAATGCGCTTACGAAAGCAATATTTTAGCTTATTTTCTCATTGCATTAATGTCCATTATTATTATTTCTTGATTGAATTGCGGATTAATAATTCATATAATTCTCCAAAAATATAAAATAGATTTTTGCGATGCGCGCGTAAAATATTTTATGTGAAGTGCAATGTTCGCCAACAGTTAATCCGACTCTGCATCTCATCAAAATAACAATGCGACATAATACCCGAATGAAATCGTGTTCGCGAACGCTTGTGATTCTCGTTGCAAATCGCTGTTGCATTCTGCGCAGTGAAAAACGGATATTCTTGTTTACGCCTACTATGCATTTATAACATGAAATGGCTATTCATTGTATTATTCTGCAAAACTAAAGGCGCCGTTTTTCCAATGTTTGCTTATATTTTTCAAAAACATTACAAATTGATGACATCAATGCAAAAGTTTTTTCTCGATTGCCGTCAAACAACGAAACTATTGACATGCCCAATCACATTGATTTTATTCTATATCGTTTTATTATTTATCATATATGATTTTCCAAGTTCCAAGAAATGGATTGATAGAAATTCTTCGAGACGTTTACGTGTTCATCCTACGTGCTGAAATATATGGTATAAAGAGAGGAGAAAAACTGTTATAATGAGTTTTATACTGCAACCGGTGAGACGTCGCGTTCTTTTGAACGAGTCGGTGATAACAGAGTAATTCGATTTGACGTGTATCCGATCAACCGTAAATAACAGTATGTCAAAAAGAATGTCTCAACCTCTATATTCCTGCCATTTCTTGAAATAACACTCGATTGAAGACGCCCACATTATCCGATCTTTTCCCTTCGAGACGGTGTCTCATCCATTTTAATCTCCCTCTTCGGAAGCGTACCACGTGTCCGTATCTTCATCCGCGAATAGCGAAATTGCTTTACGCCGCTGAAAATTTAATTTGATCCTCTATTCTTTATTATCGAACGCCGGACGCATGCATCCTTTCTCACCCCATCTTTCTCGAAAGAAATTAATCGAGTCAGAGCAATTTTCTGAATATTAATCAAATCGCGAGATCAGAAATCGTATTTATGTAATCTTGCCGCATTTATTCTCATTCGCGGAAAATATTTGAGTCATGCTATTGTTCTTGGAGGTCCACGGATCTCCATAAGACGAAGATTTGCGAAATGTTCCATGAAAGTATAAAAGCAAAGTATGTAAAGAGAAAGAGAGAGAGGACTGTAGGGAGCTCTTCATTTAAAAAGCTTTCGGTCGATTTCTCAAAGTGACGTAAATACGAGTGCGTCGCAAATGGCACTTTCAAACTGCATTGTGTCTCTTTAACGCGGTCGTCGCTTCGTTTGCGGATCCCGCAGGATATTCGTCTACTAAAAGATCTCCTAACGGAGAAAAGTGCTAGAGATTTAGATAGAATACGCTTCTCCGAGCATTACGTCGGTCCATTATGCTTGGCTTAGATCTCGGAAAGATAGATGGATCTATTGAACGTACCGCGAAATACGTACAGCACGTTTCAAATTCAGCGACACGTGTCTTAATGGCGGGCATTAAAGCTAAAGCGAGAGAAAAGGCACGGGAAGATATTTCATCGACGTCATCGACGACGTTGAAGTTCGTAAGCGATTGGGAGGTAAAGGATTTCTGTGAAATTTGCGACTGCAGATATGTAATATTCATATTTCACATCTAACTTGGAGCAAACTTTGCTTGAGCGGAATTTTAACTTGTAATCCAAAGAAGCTTTCCTGAAATTATGGACCGCTACTTTTGGGACATTCGGTATATATATGTATGCGCTCATATGTACTTTGTTAGTTATTTACCGCGAAAGAGGGAAGCTAGACACGGTGGAGGATACGATCGAATATAGCAACGCGGAAACTCTCTTAATAGCATTAACATTTCAGATTGCTGCTCGAGCTGGAGGCCATGGGGACATCAGAAATCGATCAGTAACTGATATCAGCCGTTATTAAAGCGAGCGTTATCATTATGCATGCGCACAGGATTATATTATATATAGAAAGTACCGTCACTTTTGTTTTACGTCAATTACTTTCAATCTGTTAACCTAACTTCCGAATTAAAATTTCGCAGAAATATTTAATATCAGAACTGAAAATATTTGGCACGATTACATCCGACAGATTTATATTAAAGATTTATGTATATTATATTTTTATATTTCAAATATATTTATATTAAATTTATATTATATTAAAAACGAGCACATGACAGAGAAACGACATAAATGGCACAGCTCTCTGCATATAACAGGCGGAACTCGCGTTCTTGCGTTCATGCCATCAAGTGCATCTTAACGTTTGCAATGCGGCGATCCCGGCGCACCGAAACGGGCGTTTCCAGCCTGTGCACGGTACAGATTAATTCTCATCTGAGCAACAGCTGCCAGATACGGCGTCTCGCCAGCTCGCGCGTAAATCGCAACACACAGCACGGAGAACTCTTCTGGCCGGGCGGGCCTGGCCGCAATTTCTTTCCTTCGCTTTCCTTCTCTCGTCGGAGACACGATGAGTTCACGTAAATCTGATTTGGATTTGAAACACCACGTCCGGCACACGGTGATCCGTTATTTTGACTACGCGGAGACGCGGAGCGGGCGACCGCGAAAGATCAGCGCGAGGGAGCAGAATGTTCATAACTTCGTCGGTTCCATCCATCTAGTTTAAATTTCTATTTACTTTCACGCGCCGTGAAAGTTCGCCACGACGACGGCTCAAGTGTCGTGTATGAGTTCGCGAACAGCGACGAAAGCGTAAACGGATTTTCTCTCCGGCCGACACGGCGGCTAAGGACCTGCTATTATTTACAAAAGTTCGCCGTCCTTAGTTTCCTGGCCCGTCGAGTCACCCGGCGCTTTTAACGAAGCCGGGCACTGCACGAACTTCGAAGATACACAGTAGATGGTGCTTTTTTGCGGAAGCCCTTTCCGCCCTAATCTTTGCACCTAGGAGAACACGTCCTTTGCCCGCTCGGTATCTGATAGAAGATACTAGCGCGCAAACGCGACGATCCGAGTTGTAAAACTCGTAAAACGTGCGTAAAACAGGCTAAAAAATCATCAATTCAAATATTCTCTCCGCGGACTGTATGATTGTGCATATTTGTTTTTAATCCACTTTTTTCCATGCGCGATATTTGTTGTTTACAGATCACGTGAAATGGAAGTTGGGGATCAAATCATTAATAAACATAAAGCAACTGGAACATTTGCTTGTCTATCTATCTGTCTGCTATCAATTAATGCGACATCGAATGGGGGAAATTAATCATTTCGTGATCAGAATTCGCGCGCAATTTGTCGAAATGTACTAGGCAATTTATGCCTTCAATTTATCTCAATAATATCTTGACAAATTACCATTCGGCCGGCAAGTTATTAAATGTCAACACTCGATGTGCATTCAAATCGATCAGCATTGATCGGATTACAACGGACGATCTTTTTATTGACGAGCGCAGCACGACACGACACCGCGTGAGATCGTATTTTTTCGTCAGCGAATCGATTCGCGTTCGGATGCTTCGCGAGACACGCGAAGCGGAGGACGTGAAGGACGCTTCAAAGCAATGATAAATCTCGTGCTTTTCGTGATCGAGGGAAAAAGAAAATACCATGACAACGTCATACGCGCGCACTCGTCCCTGGAAAAAATCTGCCGCGTAATGGATTCCGGATCTTTTTGTGTGCCGAGATTGTGCGTGTTCCACGTCGTGCGCTCTTTTTCCACGTGAGGGTGGCGAGGGAGTGGCAAACGCGAGGAGAGAAAACCACGAACTCAAACGCGCACCTCGTTACTTGACGGTTTTCCTTCCTATCGTCTTTATGCCGGGGGATTGCAAAATTCTGCGTAAAAAGAAGAGAAAGAGAGAGAAAGAAAATATGAATTATTCGCATAACTTTAATTACCGTGTGTGTGTGCTACGCATATTATCGATCGCTTCTATTCAACGCCGACGATAATTCACTCAGCAGAAGTGAAGTAGAATTACCCCATTGCGACACGGAGCAACGGGCGAAGTAGTAAGTCTCTCCGTAGAGTCAGCCGCGGAGTTGAGACTGCAGTGAATATAATATTATTTAGATACGCGAGCGCGTTTGCGTATGTGTGAACTAAATAGTCTCGCCAGAATCACTGTTATTTATTTAAAGTCGTAAAATATTGTGATATAGAATTCAGAAACTTTATGTTGTGTGACTATATATTATGAATTTATACATCTTGAATTTTGACTATTTGAAAATTTGACTGCCGATCTTTGATGGATCTTATTATTTTTGCTTCAGATCAACAATCGCATGAAACTGAATGAGCCAATTAAAGCAATATATATATTCTCTCTCTCTCTCTCTCTCTCGCTATGTGTAGAATATCGAAAGCATTGATGGAGATGATGAAATGAAATGAAATAAAAGGAAACGAGTGCCGGGAAACGAGAAATCTTATAAATCGATATAAACGGCAATCCATCGGCAAGAACCGCCGGAACAAGGGGAAGATTGAGTAGTTTGAGACTTCGATCAACTTAGACGCAATAGCGTAACTCGAGTCTGCTTCGATGATACCCGAGGATCGTAGAAATCACTTTTCTATCTCAACGTGCTTCTCTCGCGAATCTGTAAAAATGCGCGCCGCACACACGTATAGATGGTGGATTCTCAATTTCAATTACCCGATATCGTGGGGTATCGCATCCGCTCATGTGTGTGTGTGCGCGCGCGCGTGTACCTTTCATCCCTCTCGGATTGCGCCGGATATTTTCCGCGAGTAATTAATTCGACCTAGTTTTGGACGTCATGTCGCTCGCTTACCTGGAGATTGGGCGGGCAATGATCGAGGAGCTCCAGCATGTGCCTGATGTTCTGCGCGTCCTGTATCACGAAGTTCAGCTCCATGTCGAATTCGCCGCCCACGAGCTGCACATAAAAATGGAAGTGTGTTAAAATAAAAATGGAAGATGGACAAATATACGATCGCTCTATATGTGTATGTATGTATGTGTGAATGTATATGTATACATATCATGCATCTCGTGACAATGGCGACAGCGAAGTTGTTCATTTTGTGCTGGATTATTGGTCTTCTTTTATACGGCTGAATATATGTACGGGATAGTATAATAATTATTATAGCGGTAATTCTGGATACAAGCGGATCGGAAATTCGCTAGAGGAAGTGCATGTATCGTCAGCATTTAATCACGGAAACGCTGTTAACTGAAAGCCTCGCTGTTCGATAGCCGGATCTATACCAAGCGAATGCTCACGTAACGCTGTTCCGTTTATATAACTATAATTTACTATAACAAAATCCGACCTAGGCAATGCAACGGGTGGTATAAACAAATAAAATTGTTCTGGCAAACAGCCACCGATCATCTCGTGGCAGCGTTATTAATATTAATAATCGCAGTTTTCCATGTTCATTTTGTCTTCCCTCCCTTTCCCTCTCCCGCCAGTCGAGCGCTACATCGATTTCGTATGAAATTTCTCGGTTCATTAAATATGTCCGTAACTGAAAAACAATATCCGATTTGAACGATATGCATAAAATGAATAAATATCGACGTTTTGTATTATGCGTGCATGCGGAAGCGAGCGGAGATTTGCATCGGATTATAATGACATATGTGTCGCATCTTTCTAACGGCATTACGATATTCTGTTTGTGTATCACGCGTAAAAGAGCAATAAAAATGACATGACATACATATTTTCTTTTTACGTTTGCAGTTATTGAAAAATCTTTCGCTGAATGTTTACGCGACCTACGTTTGAGCGACTCAGTGTCCCACCTATATTCCTCGATATTCTACTCCGACTCGTACAGTCGTCATTTAACGGCGCTTTACGCGCGTATTGGATTGCGATTGGTCGCGTAGTAACGACATGTTTCTGTGAGCAAAATCGGCAGACAAAACATTTCGGACACGAGAAGAGTTTACGGTCCACGTCCGCTTGCGGTTCTTTCTCCTGCCGGAGAGCGACTCTTACGTATATATCTGGTTGAACCGGAAACGCCGCCTCCGCGGAGAGAGCGTAATTTCCGGCGAAGTATCTCACTCGCTCGCCCCCCTGGTCTCTCCTCGTCCGACCTTTACTTTCCCTCCCGCTGTGCGTTTTCTTTCAAACGTTCGTACCGGTATCGATCATGAATTCCTCCGGTCGTGTCTACGGCTCTCCCGGTCATGGCCAATCTTTACGAGCGCGCGTTCATTGCTCGTAAAAATTCACGACTTACGCAGGATACATTTATAAAATCGATTGTTCCGGCAATTGAAAAACGGCGCTTATCTCGCCTCCCCTGCCCCCTATTCTCGATCGAACAGCGCGTTTCGGATCTCGCAGCTTTCCTTTAGGAACCACTTTCCGCTAGGAGTTGTATTATAAGTTGGAGATTGGTTAGCACCACGAGGAAAAAAGAAGCGTCCGGTTCTGCACTCCGAAAGAACACTCCGAAAACTATTCTTCTGTGAGGCCGCGCGAGGAAGCGGACGTTTCTCCGTTCGCTTTTTCGCTCGTTTTTCCGCGAGAACCGATGTTTCGTCCTTTGTCGGACTCGTAACTAATACTCACTGTTGGCGCCGGTGAAGTTGGCACGTAAAACTGAATATCGGTGCAGTGGAATCGTTACGACACGGTTTTATGTTCGGCAGACTCGAGTACACGCATCTCCTTGCTTTTATCCCGGGTTTTTTTCATGACTCGTTGTAAGCATGCGGAGTGCCCGTGCGTAACGAGATGATGAAGTTCGCCGACTCAATCCGGTAACTTTGGTGGCTAAACGCAACGACGATTTTAGCGAAAGTTTCATTGCGTTTAGCACGACGCGGAAAGTCTCGCGGAAGCGTAACTCGACGATGATCGTCACGATGCGTCACGCGATCGTATCGACGAACAAGAAAATTTGCAAACAATCAATGGAACGAGTGATCTGGTTGCGAAAAAATTCGTTCCTCTGTAAAAACTACACTGTGTAATCCCGTTGTGATAAATTTCATTCGGCTTTCAGGTCGAGTTTGCCGTATTGAAATATTTTTTTTATATCGAATTATCCGCGGCACATTTATTGGCGAGAGGATCAATTGCTTTTCGACGAATATTTCGTTCTATCGATATTTGGATAATAGAATTTTACCGTGGCTCTCTTTCTCTCCTTCCCTCTTACTTCCCTTTCAATGTCTCTCTTTCTCCTCTCTGTTCCTCTGCTTGCCATGTGCATGTACACATATATGGACAGTTATATTAGATTGGAACGGTATAAAGCGAGAAAACAAAATTTTCAAGGCACAGCCGCTTGGCGCGCTTTCAACTATTTACAACGCAATTACATTCTCGCGTAAGCGATGCACCAAGAACATGAATGCCACTTCCGTCTGGAATTTAATTTAATTCTTTTGCATTTCACGTGCGCAGCACCTCCTCCGACTGTCCTATCACCGAAAATTAAAATCGTTTCGGCCGAAGTACTGCTTAATCATGCGCGCTTCTAATAGCAGTGAAATTAATTTAAAAAACGCGTGATTAAAAATATCGTTTTCTTTTTTGTCTTCTGTTGAAAAATGACACCGACCAAAGTACGTTGCATGATCGGAATAACGAAAGTGAGCAGACATATTTATATTATTGCAAATGTGCAGTGTAATGCTAGACGATCTGCATGCGTGCGTCGTGCAGAAAAACCGAAATAGAGAACGCGACGTAACGCGCAGTTCAACGCTTGCACTCTCACGTGCCAGCCGTTTCCGGAAATCGTTCATCCCTCGAGGAAAATAAGTCTCCACGTAATGGAAAGCGGCGGAGGGGCAAAAGTGGAGCGCTATTACTGCCGATAGAAGGGCACGATGCCGCCAGAGCGATCTCTCGAATGACCCATATCACTCGCGCGAATCTTAACAGCCCATGCGCCGGGAATCGAGAGGATGGTCGTGCGATGTTTTAAAAAGAAACATCCTTCCCTACGCGGAGGAATCGATCCGCAGTTTTTCTATCATCAAACCGAATTGCTTTCTCAAAAGAAATGTGTGCCCGTATCCCCTTCCGAGTCTCAGCAAATTTCGTGATTAAACGATCCAATTTTTTTCCGTTAAACATACAAGCTATATTCCATTTTAAATTGAATCCCAGAAATACCTTTTATATTTTCAATGTAAATTTATTCTGGTAAATATTAGATATATAAAATATTCCATAATACTAGTAGTTGTTTTTTAAAGATACGTTTGCAAAATTTTATGTATGGATATCGCACATGTGTTAGGTATTCTTTTTCGAGTTTACATCGATTCCTTTTAGGCTCCGTCTCTTTTGCAATGCACACACACGGCCACGCAAAACATGTAGAGCGTTCGTATGAAAACGATGCTACGAATTCTTGCAGTTGAACGACATTCTATAGATAGGGGAGACCGGGGCTCGTTGGCACCATTTTTATAATTTCGTCATTCGACTCTTTAAACAACTAATTATAATAATGAAACTGTACTAATATGATAGAGCAAACCTTTCTCTACATTTTCATGCCAGAAACGATCCTGTATACTGCATAGTTTTTTTGTAATGAGTGAGATACGAACGTATTGCATTGTAGCCAGCTTGCCCCGATAGTGGGGTAAATTGACATACATCACGGTATAAGTTGGCTATGCGTCGATAATTACAACAATTACAATTAGATTTGAGGTTACATTATTATATACACGCATAGAATTGTTCTAGCAGTCTCATATTATACACATATAAAGTTACTTACAATTAATCTTCTATGTATCACTTTTATGTATCACTTCTAAATACTATAGCAATCGTAGGATCGTAGGTATGTTCTCACTTCTCACACAGCAACAATACATAAACGTACCTAACCTAATGCTATGAGCCAACGTACCCCAGCTCTACATACATTTGATTTAAATCATTTTATTATAAATAATTATTGTCATTATTCAAAATAACATGTGCTAACAGTAACAGAAACATTTCTTTTAACTAATAATGCGATACTTAGATTTATTCTCTCAAGCTAAAGAATATTAATACGAAAGTTTGAAATGCTCAAAAATTTACTTGGCTGCTCTTGAATCAGAATGTTCCTTGTTTTTATTATAATACTTTTTTTATTTAAATGAAATTTTGAGAAAAGTATCTACGTTATGAAAGAGTTATTTTGAAATAACTTTCTTATAGTTTTTTTTGCCACAAATACATTAATTGAACGCAATGTCAACTTGCCTCTTGTGCCAACGAGCCCCGGTCTCCCCTACGTGTAGCCGAGAGAACAGACGAATAAGGCGAAAAGGCAGCCTCAACCGGTGAATTAAGGTCGACTGGCAGACTTGACCGCTAATTAGATACCACTCGCCTTTGCAGCTACATATCTCTTTGCGAAAAACAGCTTTGCCGCGCAAAGCGAAGCGTATACCTAATTTGCACATTTTCGATTCCACGATTTCTTCGAAACCGAGAGATTTAAAATTTTATAGTAGAAGCTTCCTGGATTTTGATTTTTAATTTCGGATGCCGAGGGATTTGCGTTATCGGCTTCGAAATCATTCAGCAGAATTATATATGTAATCGCAAAGTTGGAGAGTACGATATTTTTTATATCGACCACGTCATATTTGAAAAGCTTTCCTTCTTTAGCATCGACGAAATGTTTCATCGCAATGTTAGCCAAATAACTGTAGCTTTATGTCACCGTGAAAGCTGTTGTGCAAATAGAATTGCAATTATGTATTTCCCATGTGTTGCGACACGGTGATTCAACGGTATACTCGATGACAATTGCCACGCGTAGTTATTTCCACTCAATTTAGTTGTTCCGCAGCTGAAACTTGATAACTCAGCTCGCAGCTTTCCTTAGATCGTTAAAGCGAAATTTATTACGGCACACCCTGCTACACGGTGTAACAACCTTCGATGCAAAGTGTGGGCGTAAATAAATTTTACTGGAATATCGATTCGCGAGTTGTAACAGAAGTCCGTCTCGTTATTCGCAACGCACGATGGGAAACAGCACTCGTACTGTTTACGCAGAAAGTCTTTATCGAGTTACTTGAGAAACGTGACAATCCTGTTTGTGAAATTTAAGATTCCCTCCATTTCCTCCGGAGATGTCACTGTTCCTTGCGTTTCTACATTCACAGAGGATAACAGAGCTTTTAATTTTTTATGAAAAAATTAATCCAGAGAGAGAGAGAGAGAGAGAAATGGTTTTCTCTGCGAAGAAAATACATGCCATACTTCGGTCTTGTTTTAAAGACGATAATAAATATATTACGAATGTTAATACAAATTTCGTGAAAATTTTACATGATCATAAAAGTTGTAGTATTTAATAGTTTAAAAGTTGGCATCAGACGCAAAATAATCAGAATCCGAGAATTTAGTCTCAGAATTCCGGAGATCCGACAATGTAAAGACGATTAGCACGACTGTCTTCGCAAGCATAAATTTGCATTTTCACGGGAACGTGTATAGAAATGGTCGTACAATGAGACGTCCACATGTACATCATCTTATGGGTGTCTCGAGGGTCGCGACCATTACATCATTTCTGTCAGAGCGGACGAGCATGTTTGGCGGATCGGCAAGCATGCATCTACTTCGGTACATCATTAATCTACATCGGGATCTGCATTTCAATCGCCGGATGATACGGTCCACTGTGTTCCATGTACTCTCCGATGAGAGACTTCCGCGAGATCTCCATCGGCCGTATTTACATATCGGCACGAGGGATTACGGGAGCCCACCCGCTCCCTGAAATGTCGACTCGGTGACAAGTCACCGCCAGGGAACATAACTCTGACAATACAACTGCTGCATTTGAATTTGTAATATCCCTCGCATACGCGAGATGCGCCCATGCAAGAGAGAGAAAGAGATGCATGCGCCGCGTGTATCAGTGTCGAGATAATCTGCGTTCTTGTGTGCTAACTGGTGTACGATGCAACAGTGTAAAACATCGTGCAGAAACGCAAATAGAGACTCTTAAAATGCATTTCTTCGAATAAACTGCAGAGGATCTGAAATATAATCTTAAGGGCGCTTTTAGTGCAACGTCGATTTGTCGATATCACAGTTTTCTTTTATTAAACTACGGCTGGAACCGTCCTCTTATCTTGTTCAAATTTAATCCGTAGCGCTTTATATCTCGTTACCGTGTTCCTATCTCGACGTTATTGCGAATCCTTGCCTTCATGGAAACGAATTCCGCAATCGGTTACTTTGCGTCGCAATGAGAAATCCGAGAATCGCAGCAGCGCAATACACGTCACGTGTGCATGTCATACTTCGGCTGCTGTACAGTTGAGATGTCTGCCCGTATGTACGTTGTTTTCTTCGGTTCGCGGTCATTCGATCCAGCACGGGGAATTCTCGGGGTTATGCGCCGGGGGGTTATTTCGGTGGGTGCATTTGCGAGCTGTGTCCCAGGGAATTTCAGGCTGTGTGCCTATCGCCGCTCTCTCACCCTATCTCGCCACTTTACGAACTCCGGCGACATTCACCCCCAACGCGGAGACGCGGATTTTAGTAATTCTCTCTTCCCGTGAAACCGGAGACTTCGTTGCTACCGCACACACCTAAATATTCCGACCATGTTATAACGCCGCGTTTTCCACCTCAAGAAATCAGAACCGCGAGAGTCTAATGTAAAAGATAGCACAATTACGTTCGCGGTAAATATTAAACTACAACGTCGCAAATTCTCTCGAAAGATGCATCCGTCAAGGTAATTACATTGATATTGTAGTAAGTTGAACTGAAATGCGTTATTTCCGCGATTCTTCGCTTCTTACTTCAAAATTGGAGCATCAAGCATCACATTTACACCAAATAAAAAGCCAACGCAGGAAGTTGGAAATTTACATGCGACCGTGTATGATTATTCATAATAAATAGCAGTGCGATTTTATCTTTGCACAGAGTGAGATAAGAAAAGCTGCAACGGAAGGAAAACTGACGCGCCGGATGAAGCACGTAAATCGCCTGATTCTCGTTGGCCGTTTCTTCTTCTTATATCTGTGTAACCCTTCCTTTCATATTCATATTTAACCCGAGCGTTGCTCCTAATTAGGCCGTGATCCTGGCTGGGTTTAAATTCACGAGCATTGTTCTTCCTTTCGCGCGTTACGTCTTTTGCGCCTGGTCGCCGGGTCGCCAATGAATCTTCGTGGATTCCCAGCCTTGTGTGGCTTTCGCGTGCAGATATGGTGAGATAAAGAATGTAATTAATAATCTGTTAATCCGAGTCGTAGTAGCAGCAGCCACCGCGCGAATGTGATAAAAGCCGTTTTCCAGAATTTAACGTCCAGCTATCAAGCGTTCGAAAAATGTCTCATTTATTTACCATCATCATCTCGCATCATCATTAGCAGTTATTATATTCACGTACGACAGAATACGCTTCGCTACGCTAGAAATTTTACGTCACCCTGCTTACGACGGCTCGTTAAATGCAACATGGTAAAAGATACTTGTTAGCTACATGTACTTTTTCTCAGAGAGGAGCGTTCACTACACGTCGTCGGAAGCTTTGTGAAAAGCCGAGTTTCCCAACATGATTCCAGATCCGGTAGCAGTATCGCGTTTCAACCACGTCGGCGAACGGTACATTGACTCGGATGGCGAACGTGACATCACTTCGAGTACCAAAATCAGGAATTCCCGGAAACTATCCGGAACAATCCGATAAGTAACATACGTCGCGTTGAGATTAGTGCGATACACGGAGACCGGCTATTTAACCGGGTTTATAACGTATAAACGGCGGAAAGACAGAGACCGAGAGAGTGAATCCGCTGCACTGGTCGTGTCCGTTAATAGATTCCGCCGTTCAGACAGGGATCATTAGCGAACGCATCAAGCGCGTTAATGGAAATCGTCGTATTGGCAGCGGTACCGCTGTTCAGTGTCGTACTGGACGAAAAACGGGATTTTAATCCACGCGTCCGCGAATTAAATCGCTCGCCGTAATCGAGCAACCAATTTCGGAATGTCAGAATGCATTTCCATGCAGATTTCTCGTTTTCTCTCTCTCTCTCTCTCTGTTTGTCGCTTGCACACATAATGCACCGGAAACGAAAATGCCACGCATGATAAACAGTAACGACGACACGCATGCACGCATGCACGCTTCATTACGCACGCTTGATTGAGTCAAATCGCTATTTATTCAGGCACACGCGGGAGAACATAGGAATGCTAACGATGATAATCGTTCCACTAACTTCTATAATTTCGCATAATTCGTTGCCGTTTTCTCCATCGCGGAATTTCAGCCGAATTTTAACGATGGTCCGCTCATTTTTCTGATTCTCATGAAGGCAGCCGAAGGTACGCTGAACAAGTTAATAGGACAAATTGATGATCGTGATCAGATGCGAGTGATATTGCAGACGGAAACGGCCTGTCGCTCTTCGGAGCGAGCTAACATCGGGCCGATGTCGAGCTCGCCATCATCGAGCTCGCCTTCTTGAACCTGCACGTTCCAGTAGGACGTAATCCAAAAGCGTCTCGAGTCGGTGTGGACTGTCTCTGATTTGCATTCGGGATGTTCAAGTCGAGGTCAATCTCACACTTGTCCCGGCTTAACGCCCGCGTGTCGGCGAATTTCGAGACGAGATCGCGTTCGGTAAACGCTCGTTCCGTGTCGCGGAAAGTGAGATTACGAATCCGTTTTGCCGCGTGTCCGACATTACAATTAACAGAGTTATTACCATCAATTATCAGGATTGGTAGGTGTCGTCACGTAAAGATCCTTCCAAATGAGATTAAATTATTTGTATGTGCTTGGAAAATAATCATATTTGAAATTATGTAATCTGGAACGAAAGAGAATTTTAGTCGGTCTTCATATGTTCCTCAAATGCTACTTAACATTGCTAGGCGTCACCCTTCGCGCTCACGTACGGCGTGCGACAACGATGGTACTCATTCGGCGACCCTTTCCCTTAATTAATGAAACTTGCGACTCTCCGCCGCGGATTGCGTGTCGTATTTTCCCTCCGCTGGTTTTAACGAGAATTCTACGCAAAAGTGACGAAGGAGTCGTAAACAAGTCAAATAATGGCAGCGCTCTAACCCTCCGTTGAAGTTCTACCTATCTTGAGTCTCTCTCGTTACTATTATTGGCGATTCTGGTTACGAGGAAGGGAAAATAGAAAAGGAACTGCGCCCGAAGTCATCGGGGCGGGAAAGCGACAGCCGAAGAAGGAGCTGAGATGAGAATTGTCGTAAGAGAAATCGGATGGTGCGCGTCCCTCGTTCGTGTGGGATCCTATCCGTCGGTAATGATACCTTCTTTGTGCTTGATGAAAGCTCTGATCTCGCGATTAGTCCTGAGTATTTGGCGAGGAAAGTATGGATAATGATCTCAAGTGCTGTAGAAAAAGCATTTCGAAATGTTCTCTCAATCTTGTCAAAAAAAAATTAAATTCCTGATGAATTTAAAAATTGTAATTCATGGCATTGAGAAACTCATTAATAACTTCTAATTTTGAGCTGATTGTTTCATTGCTCCTGCTTGTTGGAGCGGCTAGATACACAGAAATTATTAAAGAAGTTACTTGTCAGTCGTACCGCAAAGTGAAAATCCTGTCAGACGTACTGCCTAATGAAAATTTCGTTATTTATCAGATGTACCGCATAATAGAAATTTCGTTATTGCATAAGGATGCTGTGAAAGATAAAAATAAGACGAAAATTTTAAATATTAAGGGAACATTAATCGGATGTTGACATTATTTATTTATCAAAATGTGGGGAAGATCGAAAATATTCAACGTGATATTTCCTCCTCTTCCTAGGGAATCGTTGATTCGGCGAATGCTGCATTTCATAATCATGGAACGTTTCAATTAATGAGAGATAATGCATGTAATATGTATGTTCGATATCGAATTTATCATCGTTTAATTCTGCGAAAACTCGTCGTTCTTGCACGAACTGTTAATTACAATGCTAATGAGTTCGTGCCGTTTATGAGAAACAAGAATTAGTTGCAATTTGTGGATGAAAAAAATATAAGCGGACCGATATTCTGATTATCATGTTCGAGGATTGTACGCTGTGAATAAAGCTCGACTAGTTTCCATAGGGTCTTATAATGAGCAGCCATTACGGTGATCGAATGATAAATCAAATGCTGGAAATTATTCTCTTGTATCGATGCGATCATCATGTCTAGTTGTGACGTCGAACGTATCTTTCGTTTCGTTACTTTTTAATTATTATTGAGTTGAAACTATTTTGTGTATGTGGACAGATGTTATTTGCTAATAAATCTTTATTGTGTTTTCCAACGAACGCGACACAAATGCTCGTTTTACAGAATTCGTCGCTCAACTGTAATATGTAACTCTTCTCACGCTGCTGTCTTCATATGTCGAAACACCAATCGAATATATTCAGTAATGTAGTACGCTGTGTAAAATAACACGTGATATAGTTTCAATTTCAAAGCATGGATCTCGCGCTTCGGTATTGCGAGCAGCGAATCTCTGCCCGTGCGATTTTGGCAGTGCTTCTCAAATCAGTTGATGGATTAATTAAAATAAACGCGAGAATACTGGTCACGGGTCCGTTAGACTTGATGCACGGAATCAGCCTATCGCGGGACTATGTACATCATTTATAGTGAGCTGGCAGGCTACGTGTGAAAAGCGGAACATCGCACTGAAATTGATGGAATCGGTCGTGTTCTTGCATGTTGCCCGTTTCGACATATGGTTAACGACTTGTCGATATTATTTCTTTTGTATCTTGAAAAGCGAAAAGTGATTGATCTGGATCGAATACGTATTTGTGATAACGTTATTTGTGTGGCATTTATAAAGGGGATGTAATATTGATTGATTAAAGCATGATTAAATGTTAGTGGTTGGGTTACTGAATATTTAATCCTCCCGTACGCAATTCCGTTTTCCAATTCGAGCAATAACTGCATAAGCTCGTCTATATCATCTATACGACGTAATGAATATTTAAGTAGATTTCTCGATGATCAATCCGACTTTTAAAATGAAAATGATCGGGAAAATGATCGGTGCAATATGCAACGCGGCTGGTGCAAATGCGGAACTCGAATTTGAATCGACAGTAATGGCGAGATAGCCAGTTCATCTTTTTCGCATCAAGTGCCCCTGCGCTCGTCAAGGGATAATGACGATGCCGATCGATCTAATCCATTCGAGTAGCTCGTCCATAATTGAACGTGATTGGAGTGACTCATCTCGATGCAATGAAATCTAGCGATCCGGTACGTAGGCAGCCTCAGGTCTGTTTGTGTTTCTCGTTGTTAGCACTGTTGGCTACACATGGATCATTCATTCTGAAGTACAGCGCCTGTAGCTCGCAGTAATTTCCAACCGATAGGCTCCTCTCGGCTCCAGATATGCGCCTATCGATCCACCCTTCTCGGATTGAAATACCGTGTAAAACTTGACATTATTCCGCCACGATCTCTTCGATATTTGTAAATTTTTGCTGAAATGATTGGAAATGGTGAAGAAAAATTAATGGAAGAACTAGTAATATATCATTCCCTCAACATTATCAATTATTTTACCTTTCCCTTTATAAATATTCGAAATTATTTAAAGTACAAAGTGTAGGAATTAAAAATAAAAATTGAAAAATTTGTAATTACGGTACAAATATCGGTCTCATATTGGTAGAGCTTTTAAAAACTCCCAAAGGTATGAGTCATATTGAACACCGAGTAAATCTAGGTCAGAATATTTTTCTGCAAAATTCAAATCGATCAGTTTTTATGAATCAATCAGCAAATAGTTTATCAGAGATCACGAATAACGATAATGAACTGTGTGACGTGAAAAAAAATTGCGTCGAGCAACATCGAGCTAACGCTGAGCGCGATGAAATACGCAGAGCGGCAGAGAAATCTCGGGGTGCAAACAAAGCTGAGGGGGAGGCCGCGGCATGTTGACGTCACGAGGGCGCCCGCCGAGCTTTTCAGAAGATCGAGTGCCGACAGGGAGGCGAGCGTGGGCGGCCGGCTTAATTGGAGGTGAGAGGGAGATCATAATTTTGTGTCGCGACACGAGGGCACCGACGTCGGGGCGCCCGTAATTTGTAACCCCGCGTGCTTTGAGAGCCACGCCACGCCGTACCGACGGACGACACCGTTGGAAGATCGGCGCATTAGCGGACACCAGCCGTGCATGGCATCGCATAATCGACCCTGACGAGCCGTGATACGACGGGTAATCGACAGGTCTCGATTCAGAATGCGAAACACTCGCGCGCCCGTGAATATCCCTATATCGGACCTGGATTGAGTTCCCTTGCTCTTCACGTTCGAGTGTTCGTCCACACATGCGAAAATTTTTCGGTATTTCCGCCACCCTAGGATTTTTACGCGATAGCACGTTTCACCTTCGTGCGTTTCTTAGGATATCCGAAAGGGACGCCGACATACCTGCGTCAATCGTCTCGAAATAACAAACGATGACATCTTCCTAACTATGAGCTGAGTCGCTCATATCTATGCATGAGTGTGCCACGTATATGCATGAAATGGGAAGTCCCTAATGTCATTAGAATCCTGAACGAGTCTGACGTTGGATAATTGGACGGGTACACGTCGTTAAGTGCATTTTCGTAAGAGAATACTGACATCTTTATATCAGTTCTCTCTTTTTCGCTGAATAATCGAGTCTCTTGTGTTTCCTCGTTGCTCATTGATCCTCGAACGATTAAGCGATCAATCAATATCCTGCTGTCAGCGCTCAAGATGTATTATCGGCGCAGATGACGCCGACGCTGAAATTATTTGCGTAAAGACTCGCACGAAGATTGATTCGGCAAGTGGAGGACCGAATTCTTATTGAGATGTACGTCCGATGCCAGTTTATACTGGGTATTGGCGCTGACAGTTTGCTTTCGAATTCAGGACGCAACGCTTGTATTTACCAGGACGTCAAACGCGAAGGTATAGAATGCAGCCCGTCCAACTTTTACATTTGACGTGCCTAGTTCGCGGCACACAGCACTGCTACTCTATATATCGACTATCGCGCGATATATCGCGATCATTCGCGAACGCGTCCTTTAATCGGACAATTTGATACGTGTGTTTTATCGGGAGGCTGTAAAATCGTGCAAAATATTACTGCGAAACACGTTCGATGCAAGATGGCAATTCGAAAGAGATTCAGAATACTGAAACGTGATTTCTCATCGCAGAAAAAAATTGTGAAGGGAGATTTTGACGTTACAAATTAAAGCTTCGCGTAAAATGACTCGTTGTCGGATTACGGTAGAGCTCAGTGGATATATTCCCGAATCTGAGAATAACGAAATCCCACACACATGCTAATTACTCAAACTTCCGACGGTTTCACGTTTCTATAATAGTGGAAACTTTATAAATGCCTGAATTTAATCAAAACGCGCCGCGCGCGGGGGAAGGGGAGATATTTTATCACGCCTCGGAAATTACCGCCTCGGCGTCATGTAACGCTGAAACAAGTGATATTCATCGTATCCGACCAACGTTGCTCCCGTTATATTGTTTTTTTCCCTCTTTGCTTCCGCTTCGCTTCGGCGATACTATTTTCCCGCGTAATGGCAAAATTTCGCAAAGCACTAACGGACGATAACGAGCGAATGTAAGCCAAACCACAGGTTTAATGACGAGAGTATCGATGTCGGCACGCACAGTCGCATAATTCATTTAGTTGGCGATAGATATACGCATTGCTGGTGACGATGATGACAAAATCAAAATTACAGCATCGTGAAACATCGCGTATCAATTTTTCCTTTTTTTTCATCGCATACGTATTCTTTTTCTGAATGAAGAGGAACGACTCGGTCGTGGTTGCATTCCACGCACGATTTTGAGACTCTTGCGGAATTCCGGAATCGCGTTGCCTCGTCGTACGCGAATTTCGTGCTGCAGACCGCATTAGCGCACGAGCTGCATTCCGCGAATCGCGAAAATGCGTTTAACGCGATCGCACTCGCAAATACGACGGTGATACGGTAGCGTACACTCCCTTTCCCACATTACGTTCCCTTATCACGATGCCTGACAACGGAGGTTGCGGTTGCGGCATTCGCCGCGAGACACGTCGAAAGAAAAAGCCGGCCACGAATTGTACGGACGGTGAATTGTGCACGAGCGAAGGGTGACGAAGAAGAAAGAGAGGAAAGGGACGTGGAGTTGCAGGGAAGCTGGGTTGCAATGCGGGGTGCAGATGCCGCGCCGGGAAGTCAATGCGACGTACGGAAGACGACGGTTTGTCTCCGAGGGTAGATCAAACGGAGCGCGAGGTCGAAAGGTCTACGTCCCTGCGCCATCCAGTAGCCTCCTTCCTTCCTTCCTTTTGGGAGTCCTCTTTATCTTTTCTCCCAACCCTTTTTACGACCCCTTTTTATCGCTGCTGTTGCCGTTGCCGCTATCGCCGCCGCATTTCTCTGTCTATCCCGTCTGTCTCCTCAAATTAGCGCGTTCTGCGAGCACACTGCGAGCGAAATCTGGCTCCTCAAAGTTTCATTACGCGTGACATTTAATTTTCTCTGCTCTCACGTCGAACGGGTTACGGTTACTCCTGGCGACCTTTTATTATTTCACAATATCGTTACCTTTTCCTCCTCTAACGAGAGTGCTCTTCAAACACAATCGCAAAGTACATTAAATTAATAAATGACGAAGGGGATCGCTAGTTGGCACTGTCTTGCCATAATTATAAAAATTTTATTTGCGCGAGAATGTTTTATGTCCATCTCAAGAATAAAGACGCGGCGGAAGGAGACGTTTGACGTCACACGTGAGGTATGAATATTGTCGCAGTTTTGAAGGGTGATACAATGTGTCTCGTTACCGTTGTCCCGCGTGATTGTACGGTGAGGTAAAATCCCGAGGGGGAACTGGGGATAAAAATCAATCGGCCAAATTTGAGCGCTATAACTTTCATCGTTCGTCCGCTATTTGCGAGGGGGTGCCATCCGGTCTGGTAAACGCCGGCTGCAGATCGAGAGGCAGTCGCAAGCACCATACGCTCCGATTTATACACATCGTATGCTCCTCTTCGATATAACGCAACGTGCAAAGTGCACGTACGTGTCGCGCACACGTGTGTGCACTGCATTCCGCCCTCTCTTTCGTTGTTCCTTTGTCGTTGGCGAAACTGTCGCATCCACCTCTCCGGCGACGCGCAGAGAGAAAATAACGGCGAATGAAATATCTGTGCTGACATACGAGCAAACGAACGGATCAGGAATCGGATCATCGCGTTGCGATCTCTAAAACTATTCTTGCTCTGCAGGGTACACGGACCGAAAATCAATCTCTGCGTTATCACCCCCACGTGCCTCGTCATTATTGCAAGAGCGTCGCATGAATTATGCGCGAGGCGCGCGTATCACATAATAGAACTATTCAGCAACGCGGAATTTCCGTTCGCTCGTGGGGTTTGTACTCGCGTCGCGTATAGCGTCGTCGATAAACTTTTCATCGAGGTCTTCCATAATTCCGGGCACAATCGCCTAGCAAGGATGCTGGAGATGTAAGGGTACTGGGCGTGTGTGGGTGTGTGTGTGTTATCGGCTTGCGAAATGCCAAAATGCAGTCGATGTGTATACATAATTCGGGGCGGTGCTGAAAACACGCTTTGAGCGAAATAGGTCAGTACTTCGGCTAAGAGCAAACGCGGCGGCTTAGAACGTGTACAAAATTCCACGGTACAACGTACTCTCGCCGTGTAATTAGGTTCGCGGGGGAAGAGCTCCAACAAGCCTCGCGAATAACTCGTGCGCGCGCAAGATGATAATTATCTTATGCCTGTTAACGATATTGTGCGCCGTGGTAACGATACTTATAATACATCCGTCAGGCAACCGTTAATGAGTTATCCATCTAACAAGGGAAGGGTCTGAAGCGTTGTCGCAAAAAACGCAATGTGTGATACATCGTTCGAAAGTACTCAATGAATACTGACCAATGCTAAAATTTTAGCTGCTATGGGCTATAAATAAAAATATATTTATAATGTAAAGGAATGTAATGAAAATCTGTCAATTTATTTATACAGGGTGTCCCAGACCTACCGTATCACCGGTTAATGGTAGATTCCTGAGGTGATTCTGAGACGAATGTTCCTCTTGCAAAATGTCGAGGGTGGCGTAGTTTCGGCGCTACGAAGGGTTGTAGTTATCCTATCCTTGTGTAGAATTTTCCCGCGTTCAGTGACGGTGTGTCGAAGGGGTCCCGCGCATCGCGCACACCTCAATTTGAACAGCCGCGAAAAATTAAGATCTCTTTTCCTTTAAGGTCTGGCCACAAAACTTCTTCCAAAAAAACTTTCAAATCTTGTTTGGACATGTTTGCTGACTTGCCTGGATATGCTTTGATATTTGGAAGATCAATGGTCATGTTTACAGGAAATTTTCCAGTTCCTTCAGATACTAAAATATACATGTGAGGCAGAAGAGTTCCACTCATAGTGATGACCGGCATAATCATATAGGAATGGGTTGTTGCAGAAATGGAACCCATTGACCCCAAGACTTGCTTGATTCCTTTAGTGGCAAGGGTTCTTCAAGATCGAAGTTCTTTTTCGAAGCGCGACTGATCTGCGTTAAGCACATCTTCATCGTTTATCTTGTACTTTTCAATTAATGTTCGCACATTATTAACAAATGTTTTCGCTTTTGCCTCACAATCGCTTAATTCCTGGAAACATGATTTGCTAACTTTATGGGTTATTTTCCGAGAAACGATCTTATTTCGCTTTTTAAATTTTCTGATCCATGATTCGGATGCCTTGAAATTTAATTTATTTTCCAGATCAATGCGCTCTTTTATTTGCATTGCCCAAAGCCTAATTGTCCTGTCGTGAATAATTGCATTTTTAGTACGCATTTGAAGAAAATAATCGAACACTTCACTATTTAACTGTTGCAGAAGAAATTTTCTATGACTAGGAATTTTCAATCCTTGTTAAAATTTTTGAAGCACAGTTTTGTTTTTTATTCTTCTCTTTTGTGCCATAACAGTGTTGAAGTTGGCTCTAGGAGAAGAGTCAAACCTGAAGGACATAGATGAGGAAGATCGAAGTTGCCATCTTTCTCCCTTGGTTGTTTAGTCCAGATTTTGTACGCATCCGCCAAGTATCCTACCGGAAATGTGGATTGCGATTTCTTTGGTGATGGTGCGTATGATGAATCACTGCTGCTTTCCTCGCTTTGCAATATTAGCTAATCGTATGTTGGAGTATCTGTTTCATCTCCAAAGTCGCTTACTGTTTCCTCTTCATCAGATGATACGTCATTAAGAATAAGTGTATTTACTTCTTCAACAATGATTTCCTCCAGAAGCAAATCCTTTTTTATTTGTTCAAATATGATAAGATCCTTTTGACTTGGTGTGTCCTCCGATAAGCCGAAAGCATCAGCCAACAACTTCACTACTATTGCTGGAGTCATGATTTACGTTAGCAGTAATATTAGTTCAAACTGCGTTAACGACGTGCGCTATGTCGACTTAAATTTTCAGGACTCGTACGACATACGTCAGGTACCCAAATAATGGTCAGACTCGCATACATAAGGCTAACAACATGAACACGTGATTCTGCCTCGCATCCAATAGCTGTTCACGTGCCTAGCTAATAGTCTTTCTAATAGATCTTACGATTTAAGAGAGGTTCAATCATGAAACAAACAAGACTCTAATGGCTTTCCCTATTATCCATAGCAGCTAAAATTTTATATATAAACATACCTACAGACCTTCTATCTAAAAAACATAGTTTGGTTCTGAAACCCGCGACAACCATAGGAACGTTCCCTTGTAAGGAGTAATCCATCTCTCTCTACGTCGCCACTCTCTGATTTCGGCGATTAGAAATGTGTGGAAGTGTACACCTGTTTGACTGCATAAAAAAAAGAACATTGATTTAATTTCATGATATATATGCAATAAAAGCACGAATTACGAAAGGTGAAGAACGATAATCGTGTCTACTGTATTTATCGCCGTTCTTGTGCGGACTTTATGTAACACGTAACGCGGAATATTTCCGCGGCGCGATTGGATCGAGAGGCGGTTCTGTCTCGCGGTCATGCATATAAATTACGCGGAAGCGCGGTCACACCGCTCGATTTCCACCGAGTTCTCGGAGGAGTATTCGCGGATCAATCCCGAAGTAACGAGTATTACTCGGCGTATCGAGAACGACTGATATCGAGTAGTCGATATCATCGGACGAGCGGCATGGCGTTTTTTTTCGATCTTACATCTATAGATACGGTAATCACATTCGCTGCATTTCGAGAACAAAGAGAACGCCGGACTTTCTGTCTCTCTCTCTCTCTTTTTCTCTCTCGGCGGAAATACCGCGCGAACAGCAGAGTAACAAATAAACAGAGAAATATCTAGGATGAACGAGAACACGGACAGATCGAGAGTTCCACTGATGCAGATTTTTGCCGTTGCATTTTGCCATTCATTTCCGTCTGGGATATCGCCGTCCGGTTGGATCTGGACGCGGACGAGACGTTATAGACCGGCGGTCCCTTTCCGTGTTCGAACGGCGTCGTTGATACGTTCCAATTATGCTCGGCCGCAATTCAATTCATATCACTCTCGCGTGGTGAGAGGGAATCCCGGGTTGATACGATACGCGCGACATGTCGCAGCCCCCTGCTGTGACGTGTGCGCATGTACGTGCGTTCAAACTACACGCGCCCATCAACGCACGTTCGAGGCCGCTGGGTCGTCGCGCTGCGCTCGTTTGGTTCGCGGTTTCGCGAGTTTGCGACTCGATCCACGGACGTGTCGTGCCGTAGGCCAACCGGGGATTCTGATCAATGGAAACGGCATTCTCTCGTTTTATCGATTTGGCTGTCGGCTTGCGAGCGATCACCTTTGTCCGCTTGCGAAATTCGCATCGCGTGATGCTTCGCACATCCCAAGTTTAGATCGCGCCAATTTGCGCACGCGGGTGTCTTTTAGGTCTGAAAATCACGTATGAAGATCACGTAAACTATTTTACAATTTGTTTCCGGTTGTTACGCGCAATTTATACGCACGAGAATAGCGGGAGTCTCGGCGGGAGTTAATTTTTATTTCCTTTTTTGAGCGAGAACGTTGCGCCGGGGAAATCTGAGATTTTTAGAACTTCATGAAAAACAACGTGCAATACATAGTAACGAGTCATTTACGCTACACCGTGCTCGTTAGCGCGAAGTATCGCGAAATAGACGTCGCGTCGCGCAGAGAAAACTGCGGAACTGCATTGTTGCAGATTCTATTTTTATGTACACTATAACAGAACCGCGTGCACCTTCACGTCGAGATTGGCTCCGTGCAACATACGAATAGGGGAGGAAGTGGGAAAGCGTGTTCACCCCCGCGTCTATCTGGCGCTTCGTTATCTGCAGGCCCACCAAGCTCATAATAAAACATCGCTCGTGGGAACGTCCATATCCCGACGGTGAGCAAGTGACGAGGGTGGTACCGCATCATAAACGAAGTGACGTCCTCCTGTCGCATCCACCTGCGCGCACTTTTCGCGCGCGATATAACTTCAAGTCGTCGTCGCCGTCGTCGTGCGAAAAATCATTACGAACCCCAATGGTTTGCGATGTCACCCTCGCGCGACGTTAGTTTATTTTCATCTGCATCTATTGCACTTCGTATCGCCGTAAACATCACTGGGAGGGAAGGAGAGGGTATACGTGCGCGTTGTGACGTCAAAAGCGAGATACAGTTCGTGTACGTCATGTTATGGAAATATAAAACACATGTGTAAATGACTAACCGTGTCATATAGATGTGTACACAGTCTCGTTCCGAGCTTTTTTCTTTTTTTTTAATGACTCTTTTTCATTTAAAAAAATCGCTGTGTACACGAATACAGGAAACTGGTGGCTCGGCGAAAAAAATTGTCTCCTCCCCCCCTCTCTCTCTTTCTCTCTCTCTAGCTCGAAGATTAAAAATCTTGCATATCGTATATTCTGCATACCACGAGTATGCATGCTATTACCGTCAAATCTTAATAACATGTAAATGCGCTCATCCGCTTATGTTTGCCTTTGGTTGAAAACCCTCTCGCCCGCTCTCGTCGCTACGAATCTAAAATGAAAGAGTCACACATGGGATGTTAAATTCCCTGGCAAATTTCGAGCAGATTCTGTCAAAACTCAGACTCGCTGATGAATTTCAAGTCGATCATTTCTTTCTGAAAATTACGGTTTTTATGTATCCGACGTTTGGTACCTTTAAACAAGCAAATTCCGTATCCGATTTCTGATGAAACAGGGTCCATTTAAATTTTACTTGATCAGGAGCGCTTTGTTGTTCGCTCGCAGCCTCGGCTCACCCGAAGCTTTTAATTTCCGACATTAACTAACCCCCGTAATTACTTTTTCCGTTCAATACCGATGGATGAAAAATCCACCCGCACTCGTTGAGCGACCTGTCGTTGACAGAGAGCGTTCTGGCGCGGAATGTACGAATGAACGATTAAATTGTATATATTATGATGCTCTATTTATACTATATTTATCTGTGTGCGGTGGAGAGAGAGGCTCGAATTCAATCCAATCAACGATACACGTGTTACGCGCGGTTACCCCATGCAGCCCTCTCGTCCATCCCTACTCGCCATCATCGAGCTCCACCTGCTCTCTCCGCCACCTCATTCAACCGCGTTCGCATCCCTCGGGTTCGTGTCACAAGCATGGCCGGCGAGGCGGCGAGGTACCGGGGATTTATTGACATTTTCAAGTGCGCTTCGGTATTTTCAATTATACGCGCTTCCCCCGCGGTTAGCATGTTCCAAGGATGATAATATAAATTCGCTGTGACGACGCCGTTAAGATCTCCAAGGGCTCGCGTATTGTATACCGATATTGTGGTCTTGCGCCTCCAGCACAGTTACCATATACCGTCACGTCAATTAGGGAATTTTATTGTAAATGCGCTTAATCGTGAGTTTTTGCGCGATATACATATAATACAACTCGTCCAATCTCGACAGCAGATTGATGTGAAAATTATCGAGAAACCGATTTGAACGTTCACCTCGCTAATTCCTCATCGGAACAAATCGGATTCGCTTAAGTAAACCGCACATGGGCCCTAAGAAACTGCAGGAACGGTTGTGGGTCAATTAACGCTGCTGACCGTTTCGTAGGGACGGACGAACGGTCCGTTCCCGGCAAATCCTCCGCTCGTTGCCAAGGTACACCATAAGAAAGCCCAGGCTGGTCTTGCAACTGGCGTGAGATACGGGTCGCGTTAATGGCCGGGCTTAGCCGTCGTCGTCCGTGGCGCACAAAAGCTCGTTGCCGAGCAAAAATTCATTTTCGCGGCCCAATGTCGTCTCAACTGACGCGGAATGATACGGCGATGGCGACGGCTGGCCGAAGGGTGAGGAGGCGGAAGGGGGGACTGCAGAGGGAAGCGGATGAAGCGAGCGGGGCGAGCGATGCGGACGGAGAGAAAAAGTCAACGTCATAGCGCAGTATTTGTCATGGGTAATGGCCTGCGTCGTGTCGACGAGAGCCGGCCTCCGTCGTTAACTCGTTACCGTCCCGGTAATCCGACGGTGCTATGCGTGGAGGCGCCATGGCGAAGTCGACCTTTGTCACGGCGCCCTCTTTCGCTTCGTCTAGCTCGGTAACATCGATTAATCACGTTCCGCTCTGTCCGTCCCCCTCCGGGTCCTCTCTCCCGCGCCGGTCCTCCCTTTCTCTCCTCTTCGTCCTCCAATTCTGGCCTACACACGCGGCCCTATCGCATCCCACCCTATTTTCCGCCACCGCCTCGTCCCATTTCCCTTCTATCGGTTTCTCCCGTTTTTTTTTCTGGACCTCTCTTATACGTGCCACCAGTGCGCGCAGGCGAGCCCATGTTCGTGCACATTATCCCGGAAGTGCATTCATCGGGCAAAAATGAAATTTCGCGAACCACCCTATCGGATCTAGTGACGCTCCGTTTTGGAGTGCTCCGGTATATTGTTCGTGAAGCGGTGAAAGCTCACACGTGCGAAACGACAACTTTGACGGTATCGAAAACGACGTTGCGATATCGGCGCTGTGAAATTATTATGTTATTGCACATCTTTCTTCTGTCGCTCGGAACGTTGAACTTGTCACGTTAAGTCGTCGCTTTTAATCCGTCGTGTCGTTTGCAATAGCGAGCGCACTTTGCGAAATTTACGTGGCGCCGGAGCGGCTTTGAGGGCAACCGCAAACGGCCGGGATTCTGATCGCGATTGAATCAGTCGACAAGCTAACATTCCCAACTGCTTCATCCACCCGTCGAGATATACGTGGACGCAATTTAACCGGCGACGAAAGGGAAAAAAGAGACGCTTCCACGTAAAACGATTTACAAATCCTTTTTTTTTATTTTACTGCCAGGCAGTATCCATGATATCGGAGTGAGGAGGATTTGAGTTTCTGTCGTAGCTGGATCCGCGTGCTGGATAATAAGGAAAAGCGAAGGGCAGCGACATGAATCTCGAAGGGACGCGGTCATAGAGGGAGAGAGTTTATGCGACGTTCGTAGCTGCGAGGGTGGAGAACCAGAGGATGGCAAAGAGAACCGAGAGGAGATGAAAGAGAGAGCGTAGGGTAGGGATTTAATTGGAGAATTCTCGGCGTTCTCCATCTTTGGTTTTCTCTCCCTTCGCACTCTTATCTTCATTACCCATCAACTTGGTGGTGCGGCCAGCTTTCCCTCGGCAGATGGAATATTTCGGTTGTGTCTCAAGATATCCGTGGCTCGAGGCGAGGCGAGGCGTGATTTCGGCCTGGGCTTAACTCGATAAGCTCGCCTCGCGCGGTTTTGCGGTCGCCCGGAGCCTGAGGTGACGTCCTCCGGACGCGTCTGTCGTGACCGCTCAAGGCAGTTTGAAAATGATGAGAGCAGAGCTGCCGCTGCACCGATTAACCACCGTAAAAGTTCACTGGCTTCGGACAGTTTGGCTGGTGTGCATGCTCAAGACTCGTCCCACCTCGCGCGGAGAACTCCAGCGAGAAAAATGTTGATTGAATATTTCTGCCTTCCGAAAGACGGGAAAGATTGGCCATTGCAACGCGCCAGCAAAAGCGTTTATCGCGGAATATCTTCGTATATTTCATATTCGCTTCTTTTGATGCATATTACGTATTTTGCAGATAGCGAGATCTTCTTCGTAAAACGATTTAGTTCTATGATGATGAATGTATATTTTCGGAATATCAACCTCGCGAAATTGATACTGGAGATTATAAGCATGTATCCTCTCGTTGCGTTTTCATTTCCGGCAGCTTTCCATTTTCTCGCTACCGTTGTGCGAAGAAATTCCTTGCCTCGGGAGTTTCCGGAACATCTTCATATAATCCGGTTCCGCGATTCGTTATTTGAGCGTTACGAGAGAGCAAATCCCGCGAATTCCGTGTAGTTTCTATTATTACCGCTTTTGTGTTATCTCGTTTTCACGCGATATAAGCTCGCGCAATGCAGTTCTGTTACATAAAGCCGTGCATGAGATTCTCAAATCGACTCAAGCAGATGGACGCGACTTTCGACGAGATTTCCGCAATTTTCCATAAATTTTCATAGAGTCCTATCGCTCGGTGATCTTCTCTCGGCGCAACGAGGGGGAAAGCCTGTCCGTTATAAGCAAATTGACGTTTATCATCACGCTTTCTGGGTTTCCAACATTTTCCAGCACGTTAATTTTAACTTCAATTGCCTAAGTGCACGCTTCGCTGCGCTTGTCGGATTATCATGTTTTCCACAGCTTTGTAAAGATCTGCATGTTTAAAATTAGCTGTCGCCAAAGCGAGTAATCTTAAATGCCCATGATACGTCAACAATGTTTTTCTCATCACCAATTTTCACCGATTCAGACTTCTCTCGCGGTACATTTTCAAATAACATTTTTAAAAATGTTTCATTTTGCATCGGGCTACTAGAAAAATACGCCGCGTTATAAAAATATATTTAAAGCGTGTTGGATTCGGAGAGATGAGTATATATATAGTGCACGTACGAATTGATTTGATTGCAGACGACATGCCACTGTTGCATTATATCTCTCTGTCGCGCCAAATTAAAAATTGTGTCTCGCAGGATCATCTCGTTAACAAATCACGTAGCAAAGTTCCTGGCAGACGCCGCACTGCATTCTCTATTATGTTGTAATGTGGACATATCGCGAGACCACAATGCGCCAGCTTCGTGCCTACAACTTGCATTAATTCCACGCACGTTAGCCTTCTGTTACCAGATCGTTGCTGTTACGATCAGTAACAATCACACTTTTACAGTACAGCATCTATGGGTGACTAACTTGTTTTTACAACATTGTGTTTACAATGTTCAAGTATTGTATGCCTGTGTATCGATGTTTTTGTTGACGATCGATGTCTCGAACGAATCGATTTTTCTCAGAGACACAATTTGTGAGTCAAAAACGAATATTGCGGAAACTGTATTTTTATGCTTGCAGAATGCTACTATGTGTCGGCGGGAATTCGCATTTCCGGAATAGTTATATTTGCGAGTACTCTTTCGGTGTGTGAACAGGTGTTCATCATTGGCTCCTAAAACAGGTCGATAATACTGTTGAAACTGCGGTCACGCTCATTGCTTTGCTGGTTGTGTCACGGATCACCTCGTTCTCTCTTTCTCTTTCTCTCTCTCTCGCGCGAATATATGAAATGGCAGGATTTTGCTACGTATTACGCAATTCAAATACGCGAAACGCTCAAATGAATGTACATACACGTCTGCTCGAAAAGAGGTATTAATACATTAATATATTAACACACGCGTGAGATGCGTGTCCGTGAGTTTTGAAACAAGCCGATGAGTTCCGCAAATTCTGGTTAATACGGATTATCGGAGGGATCTGTTGATAACGCTTATTAACATGCACGCTAAACGCACTCCTCCAGTGCTTCTCGTATTTTCCTGCCTTTTTTTTAGCGAGAGGAGCGCGAAACGAGGATGTCGGATTTTTCAACGCGTAATCCCTCGCCGCGAACAAAACTCAGGGACTGTTACCGGGGGATATGGGAGTTTTTGGGACGAAATATATTTAGCTTCGGCAACCACCGCGGAATTTATTTGCGTTTTATTGACAGTTGAAAATAAACGAGACCGCACTGGAACTGATACTGAATTGCTGTTCCGCACGAGGTTCTGTAACGGGTTTGGTGGACTATCTGTCTTGTCCTGAGTCCTGCCGAATCGCGTTGCATCCTGCCATTTAATTGCGGACGTCTTGCGCGGCAGCGAGGGAAAACGCGATGTTTATCAAGTCACGATTAAAGACAATAATATTTTCCGTCGGAAGCCCGACGTTCCCGTCGAAAACTTTCCTATGTAGAAAAGCAATTAGCATTTTCCGTTACTCCGTTTTATGCAAAGCGCCAGGGATGCGTCGTGCTTATACAAATTGAGCTTTTCAAACGGGCAGACCGATAAATTCTATTCAGTTTGATATAACCGAGTTAATTAATTGTTCGAAATAATTAGCATCGTAAATGAGTTTCGCCACTTCCACCTCTCGTGGATAATCGTCACTCTGCTCTGCGATGCAAATTAAAAAACTACAGGCATCTTACGTCGTAATTTGCACCACAACACGTATTGTTTTTGTTCGAGTTTGATGTCTTAATCTTCAAAAGAAATTAAATTCGTGCTATTTTTGCTCGACACATCATCCTTCGTCAAGAACACAGAGAAGAGAATACCATGTCGCGAATATAAATACCTAAAGAATATAAAGCACACTTGACAAGAGAAGTGTAACGATCAATCGAAAACTACGATACATCATGCGTCCCAGATGCAGCAGGTTCCAGGTGGCCGATTTCGTTGTTGGACCACGACGAACCGCGCCGAGGGATTTCATCGCGCTTTGGGTGAGCCCTTAATTCTCACGCTCGTAAAGTATGCATGCATGTAATTTATACTCGCTGCACTGAAATGCAAAGCGAGAGCTACGAATAATTCGTCAGATTAAGAATTATGCGAAAGACACGTCATTCTTATGTCAGTTCTTCTGTAAACAAATGATGGAAAAAACGAACAAGAATTAAATTATGATGATGAAGTAGAACGATGTCAGGTTTAAACAGATTTATATTATATAACTGTGATTCCATTAGTATTATGATTTAATATTTTGTTCTTGCCGCGCAACGCATTTGTTTGCATTATGGTAGAAATAATCCGTTGGAAATCCGGGACGTAAAAATACGCGGCGACGGAAAAGCTCGCACGCCTGCAAGAATCTTCGTTTGCGCGAATACTTGAAAAGTATTTCCAGCAACGCGTAGGAGGTATCTATTCCAGCGCGAAAGCCGTCCGGTGGAAACAATCAGAATGAATATCGATGCTCGGTTATCTTTATTAAGGGGATGCTGGAGTGACTAGGGAACTTTTTCGCGATGGTGCTGCCATTTGCACAAAAAAATGCTTTTTATAAAAATTTCGCAATTTGTACGCACAAAATTGCGACCATCCTCTCTCAGGATAAAATAAAGGAATATAATAAAGCTTTTCGAAGTGACTTTAGAAGCGTAATAAAAAAGAAAATATCTGTGAAAATCTTGTATGCATGTATAAGTATGTACAAGATTTTCACAGATACTTTTCTTTTTTATTACGCTTCTAAAGTCACCTCGAAAAGCTTCATTATATTCCTTTATTTTATTCCGAGAGGGGATGGTCGCAATTTTCTGCGTACAAATTGCCAAATTTTTATAAAAAGCATTTCAACTGTAATTTTTGTATGTGTATGAGTGCAAATGGCAACACTGTTTCACTAGTCACTGCAGGATCCCCTTAAGTCCGCAACCAAGAGGCGGTGCGCTAGTTATTTTTTCGCTAGGTGAGATTATTTGGTAAGATATCGGGTAGAGACACTATAATTACAGTCTACGCGAGTGGCTTTCGTTATTACCTCCCCTCGTGTATTTTTAAGCCATTTACCGTGAAGACGAAATTCCAATAATACTCGTAAAGCGATAGCTCGCAGGTACGCGCTTTCGAAACCATGTCGCGATACGAAATAAGAACGTCTTATTCCTGAGTCGCGCGCGAGCTGGCAAGTTGCCAAAGATACAGCCGTGCTTTTTCCAAACGAGCTTCCCGACTTTTTAGTCGTCGGTCGCCATCGTGGACGACGCCTGCGATTTCGCCTGCGATGCGCAAGATGATGCGAGGAGCACGCGCAGTCGACGGATACAAAATTGTGGCTTTTCACGCGACCGCTATAATAATTTATTTACGTCATCCTCCGCGCCCGCACGAGCATGCTTACGAACTGCTCGTGACATGAATAATAATTAGTTTCACGCCACTGCTCGTGGGGAAACACGCTGGCGTGACTCGCTCGATGAAGGAAGAGAAATATAATCAAGGCGAATCGTATGCACAGGAGCCACCCTCTTGTTCTTCGCCCCCGTCACTGTACACACGTGTTTATCTGCCTTGCGCGTACGCGTACTTGCGACTGTGTTCGTGCGACGTGAGCGAACAAGCGTTCGATTCGCACCCGATCGCAGAGATGATGCTGGCTTATACTCGCGTTGAAGCGGCGCCAAGCATCATCCTCGAGTCTCACCCTTACTTGCCCTGCCTCCTCCAGAACCACATGCCACGTACCGTAACGAAATACTCTTTATTAAATTTTGTTCCTGGGAGATCCTCGTGTCTCACGTATCTCCCCCCGGGACGTTTCGACGCGACGTCCGTGGCGTTCGATCGGATCGATCGCAGCAAAAATCCCGAGAGCGGAGCGAAAATCGCGCGCGGATAAATTTCTTATGAATGACCGAGGGGATTCGGCATGATACTGGGGCGATGTTGTGCGTCAGAATTTTTCTCGTTGCGAATTTCGTGACAAACCTTCTTGAGTTCTCGCTTCGGTCAAATTCCCTATTGATCCCGCTATGAATCTCGCAGAAATAAGACGGTCCACCCCTCGAACGCTGCGTGTTTCGTCAGGCAGCACGGCGGATTTTAAGAAGCAATTTACAAGGATAAGCCATTGTGAGGTATTCGCGAGAGGCCACGTAATTTGAGTCCGTTCCATTCCGTGGCTTGCGTTAAACTTCGTCCGTGGAATTATAGATTACCGTGGTCTGCGGCCGACAGGATTCTCCTTTGAGGTTGCGAAACTTTCTGGGACCAATAAAAACTTGGCGGGTTCAGGGCTTAATACCTCTGAGGGGATTTCCGAAATCGAGAAGAATGTAAATGTGCGTCCAATTTTGCCGGGAATACCGGGAACTATGTATATTCTGGTAAAGGATATATTTCTTCATTCTCGCGCGGCCGCGCAGCGCGTTGTTCGCGATGTAAGCGATATTTTTCCGCCGACGTAGATCAATAATGCAAAATATCTGGATTTTGCTAACTTGGATTTATCTAATAAAATATAGACAGTAACTGATATCCACCAAATTTCTCACATAATTTTTTAAAGCTATATATTTGTTGCTCATAACTTGTACATGTGATATTTTATATTATATATAAAAGTAACCAATTTAATAATTGCTACCTTCGGTTCGGTTGTTTTGTTCAAAAAATCTTCAAGAATAACTGTGCGGTGTACGTAATATAAATTTTACATCTCACTCGGACGAGCAAATGGAGCACTTCGTCAATTATCCCGCGCAAACAAAAAAAAAGAAAAAAAAACTGGCCGTTATCCAACCTATACATGTGTGTAACCTTACGGTTGTACTCCGCTATTTTAACGTATTGATTCTACCTGCGGTGAACAATCACAAAATTCTAACAGTATACGAATAGATATGCGGATGACGTATTTTGCCGTATGCGCGGATATAGAAAAGCGGCGAAAGCGATCTCTTTCTCCTTTTAATCAAAAAAGAGTTCGATTCCGGTATTTCGTATTTTTCATCGCGTGACAGAAATCCCGTAGGGTACGAACGGGAAGATAAAGGGGATAACAATAAAGGACGAGATTGAAAAATCACGTTAAATACCACGCAAATGGTCTCGCAAACACTGGAACAAGTTCGCAGCAGAAGTGGACTGAAAGGACATGAAAGAAGCTGAAAATACCGGGTCGATGTTTGAGCTTATATGTAGCCGCGAATCACGACGGTAGTAGTGGTACCACGACCAGCAGCAGCAGCAGCAGCAACGATAGTAATAGCATCAATAGTAGGTGCACTAGTAGTAGTAGAACAGCAGCAGCAGCAGCAGCCGCATTCTTCTAGAGAACACACACGGGGTTGAAGTCGAGATAGAGGCGGTCGAGAGGACACAGATGAGAGCGAAGGGTATTGGTATGCCGTTGTGCATTCACGTCACGTGCCACCTACTCCTACTTCTATAGACAATCCTGTGCTTCGGATAACCTGTTTGCCCGCCTTTTTCCCCCACTCAATAAGAACCCCCGAGTAAATCAAGGATTGGCGTAGCCACCCCTCCATCTTCTTCCCTCAGCCGTCTTTCTCTGTACCGTCTGTTTCTCGTTCGTTCCTTTGGGATGGTTTACCGATTTATATTTCTTTCTTTTTCCTCATCGTCTTCGTTTGCTTTCTCCTGATCGCCGTTACGTTCTCCCGTACACCTTCGATTTAATCCGGGATTTAAGGGATCTTACTCCGCCGATATATTGCGCCGCGAAGTGCTACTCGTTGCTCGCGCGTTGTTGTTGTTGCGTCTTAAATAAGATCGTGGTATGAAGGAAGTCGATTGCACCGACATCCTAATCAGCCTTTGATCTTGGACGAATCGCCCGTTACCGCGCGCGAAATGCCCGGCAACTTATCAGCGAAAATTCAGCTTCCGTTTTATTGAAACTCACGTTAGGTTTTCTTTGAAGAGCATCGGTCATTATTCAACAACGCTCGCTGCAAAATTGTATTTTTTATGGGAGTTACATAAAAATACGTCAAGTATACCGACCATTCGTTTTACGGTTCAGGGCGATGGAAATGTTGTGAAACTGAGAAACATGATCGCGGACGCACTGAAATCGTAAGAATCTATGAGCGTGGAGTCATAAAAGATTGACGTCGAGGGTGAAGCTTTAAGAGCCGCGGGGAAAACAAATCCATAAATGCAATACGCGGTTCCTTCGGGATGCGATACAACATCACTCGTTTCTCCATAGTCTCCGCATGATAACGGGAAGAAGAAAAGAAATTGTGTGCGAAATTGCGGTCGCAGCCGGCACGACTGTCTTCGCGCGCTATCGCTTATTATACGTATATAAAATTTATATACAAGAACGGTTTATTGCATTGTGTTTATTGGATTATTTACGATAAGCTACCAGCAATTATAATAGAATTGATGAACATTGAGATTGCATTAACCGTAACTACTATGTAAAACTCTATCGAACGTTTCCACCGGCAACCTCATTGTCATCGTCGTCGTCGCTGTCGTTGTCGTTGTCGTCGTTGTCGTTGCAGCCCCAAAGTTGCCGGAAGTTACGCCCCCTAATCTTGCCCGAGGAAAATCTATGGCCCAAGAACTATTATCATTATCCGCTTATTTTCACTTCTCCTAACTAAGTTTCCGGTCCCTTCCGATCCTCAGTTCCCCCTGCGTCCCCTCCGCGTATTTCATTAGAATAATGTAAGGGATTAATTATCAGCCGAAGGCACACAGAAGGCGGATATCCGTTTGCACTTGGGGCGATTCACTCCTTCGGTCTTCCGATCGATTTCCACTTTGGCTCGCTTGCAATTTGTGAAATTGTTTCGCGGACTTAACAACGATCCGAAGAGCACGTCTTTTCTCCCATCCTCCCACCCTCGGACCAGCCTCCTAATTTGCATTGCCCGTAACGATCGGCTTTCGGTTTAGAGAAGTGCTTCTGTTCTGTTCTACGAAACAGCGTGCACATCCACCACAATGCGAATTGGTGAACGTATTATATAATAATCTCGAATCGCTCAGAATAAATATATATCGACGAATTTCACAGCGAAAAGTGGTTGAAACATCGTTAAACAGCAGCTGACTCAATTCCCAACGTCCAGGAACTTGAAAGCGGAAAAGATAAACTGTCAGTCTCTGAGTCGGTTTCCCTTAAGCTGATTCTCGCTTAAGACGATCAAACTTCTTCCTATCTCTCTCTAACTACGTCCAACGAACGAACCTAAGTTTCGCTAATTTTATGAGGCAGTTCAAAAAATTAATTAGCTCGGCAGCGAATCGAGCCACAACGTTCCCCGGATATTATTCACTGCACAATTCCGAAACTGATTTCCATTATGCATATACAGTCCACGACACGACAAAATTATAATAATTACCGTGAAATTTCTCGTCGCACTTGCGAGCAATTATTTTCCAAATTAATTTATTATGAACGATTGCGCATTCAGGGAAATTACGATAAAAATGATTATTGCCTACGTATCGAGGGGACACGTTTGTTCCGCTTCATTAATGCAGGCGGACATGTCGCGCGTGTCAAGAATCGCGTGTTAGAGATGATATTCGGATTCTGTTATGCATGCGCCCACGTTGACAAAGCGTCAAGTGTCTTCGTGGTTTATCAGGCGGGGAGTATGATAATATGTTTATCATGCAATAACATATGCAACGCGCAGGGCACGCGGCGGTTACCGCGGCGACAGTAGAAATTGAGTTAGGCGGGCTTTCGCGTCCTCCGAAAGCACATTTCATTAAGCATATCTATTTCCTCACGCGGCACGGTTTAATGCGCATGCCGCGTCCGTTAAACTCTCCCGTTTTAATAGAAACGCGAATTGCATAACCGAATACTGTTTCCTCGAACGTCACGGTGAGATTTCACGGCGATGTAGAAGCGAGGGACCTCCGAAATATCGGAGGCACGCGATATTTCGTGATTAAGATCTTACACGAGTAACTGCGAGGGTGAACGCTCGAAATTTCACGCTCCTTGTGAAACGCGATATCGCGGAATTAGCTTAGGAGATAACTCCATTGCAATTCATACGGAATCGTTCCACGGAAGTCTCAACGACGATACACAAGCGCGACAAATTCATGACAAATGTGCAGTGCGTGTTGCAGATGGATTTTTTCCTTTGCCTTTCGGGTTTCGCTGAATCGCCGGGTAAAATGTCGTTTCTGGTGCTCTTACGATCGAGTAATGCGCGACGATAAGGTTGGATCTATCACGATCGGGTTGCAAGGGGTCAGCGACAACACGGGTCCGCGTAAATAGCGGCCGCGATTCGCACAAGTGCTCGAGTGCTCCCTTCGTGTGTCGGTAGACGGCGATAAATCACGGTTCGCGGCAAACTACTCCCGTGGGAATCGTCGGAACTTACCGCCTTACATTCATTACTTTCCCGGGGTCGTTTTGTACATCAGGCTTGCAAAGCAGATTGCCGCGTTGCTCGAAAACGACGCTCGGCGAGCGAGCATACAAGCGAGCACATAATATCCTCCTCAGACGGGATCGTGACTTTATATGGGTTTCCCGTGGAATAGTGATTTCTCATAAACACGCGACGACGTGTGACGGACCCTAACACGAGGAGAAGGAGGAGGAAGCTGCGCCGGGAGAACGGGACGCAGCTGCAGCGAAAGCTCGTAATGCCGAGTCGCAAAATGGACGTACAGGGAAAAGCCGCGCGAGACGATGCGATAAAGAGAGATAGACAGAAAGCGGACGAGAGGGAAAGACGCGGAGAAGACAAACTCCATTACGCAGCGCGAGAAAATAAGTTAACCATCCTAGACTGCCAATAGAGAGACCGGAGCGTGTCTGAGCAATTCGTCTTAGCTTGGCATTCGGCAGCTGCGCTTTTCGTATACCGAACGCCCCGAAGAAATATATGTATGCGACGATACACGCTTGGGCTTTCTATCCCGAGAGAGCTCCTCTTTTCCCGGGATTTTCGATGATAACCGCCGCAAGCTGCTGCGGGTTACGTGTGTAGCCGGTGGAGCCGGTGGCTAATAATTTTTTTCTGTGCGCTCATGTGGCGATTTGTTTGAGCCCCGTGACGATGGCGGAAATAGAAGCGCATGTGAACGTTGCAAATGCGGGGCACATCCGATTTCGGCTGAAATCGTACAGCTTACATCGATCGAAGTATCGCAAAACCTACATGAAGATATTCCACGTGGAAATATAACCGAAATGAGATATAAACGATTTGCACCGAAACGTTTATTGAGCACTATTGCATTTAATTGCGTAATGCTGATAAATTCTCAGTAGATTTAATATCCAAAATGTGTAACGTATCTGGTACATTTCGCAACGATTTAGCGGCGGTTGGATACTCAAGGGAAACCTCGCGGTCAGCTGAACGCACACTCAGCATCTCTTGTTTCAGCCCTCTGCCATACAAATGCGTGACGTCAACGAAGTTACAGAGCAGGCAATTCGTCGGGAAGTTGCGGAAGCTGTGTCTACCACTGAATTTCAAAGGCGAACCCGATGCAATAAATAAAGTTGCACGCTGAGCGAGTTATACTGCGTGACGCCGTGAAATTCTGAAATCCTCTGTGGAAGTTCTCGATATTGTCACCGTGCCCAAAGCCCGATCTGCCCGATACGTGGAATGCTCGCCATTGACACTCGTAAATCGAACGTAGCCGAGCTCTTTTAAGTAGAGTACGCGCGTATTGTTTCGTGCCTTCCACTCCGCAGGAGAGAAATACTGCGTCTGCTGGTTCGTTCTGTCGAACTCGTTATTATCAGTACATTTCGTTCATTATATCCTTGATAGCGACAATGGTAAGAATTACGAATAACGTACAACATCCGATTCGCACGTTTTACTCGTTCATCATAAATAATAGATAACGAAGTTAAATGCGCGATTTAACGATCAGTCATCGGGCTGAGTAACGACGATGTAATGCGTGCATCTTCCGCTGATGAAACGTGTCTGTTACAAACAGTTAAATTCTTTTAATGATACGAAGAGACCGAGCACGCATAACCGGAATGACGACTTCATGCTTTACGAGGACAGGGACGATCGTAAATTAAGGTCGCGGTAAATCGTAAAGAACTCGGACGAATTTGTTCCAAGTTTCACGAGTGCACCTGATCGAAATACGGATTGCAGCTAGATTAATAGGAACGGTTAAACTTTGACTTGGCGATCTTCCTCAACGTTTCGACTACGAGATATACCTTAAAAAAGAAATAATGTATATGGAATGAGATGAAAATGAAATAAAATGAAGTGAAGTTTGATTTCTGATGCTTTATTCGAGCAGCGTTAACGTTCAGCCAACTTTCGAGTCTGTTAGACTATAATGTAGTTACGAACTTAATAACTGTACACTCCAGAGCGACCTCAGCTCACGTTTCCTTTTTCTTCGAAAGGTCCTTTTTCTGAAGCCAAGCTTCGCGGAAAAGGATTAAACACAAATCAAATTTATAACCGCTATCGCGCAACGGCAGTAATTTTCCTTTCACGGAATTATACAGAAAAATAAATCGCAAATGTATCATGATAACCTATTTAAATAATTAACAATTTTTCATATTTATGAAAAAGATAAATTTACTAAAAGCATTTTTATATGTGTGCATACTTATGCAAATGTGATGTATTATAAATAGAAAAAATAAATAAATTGCACCATAAATTGTTGTAAAAAGTAACAAATATAATTTTTAAAAACTGCAGTTTAATTAAATAAATAAAACAATTACATAGATAGAAATAAGAGAGCGTCGTTGATCTCGTAGTAAGAGCGTAGTAGGAGCGAGCAGTAGGTGAAGTCAGGCAGTACCAGAAGACCTCGCAGCCAGTAGATATGGTCGACGTGTGGTCAGTTGCCAGCGCGGTGGCGCACCGCCCGCGCTGGTACTCGCTGATTTCAGACAAAACTCCGTTGATTAAAATTTTTTTACAAATTAAATGGAATTAAATGAAAAAATTATATACATAATTTAATGCATGATTATTACTTCTACAAAATATTTCCGGAAAATTTCGTGATTTAAAAGCTCGTCGCGTGGACCGTAGGATTACTGCACAGAAAAGATGGATGTCTTTTCTGTCCAATATTTCGACACGAGCAGCGGGAAAACTGCATCGCCGAAAGCACTGCAATCCGCAAGCGGATTTGCGCTAAAATTTGCGGGACGATTACGGCTGCCGGGGGTGGCTTATGAAATAGATCGGCCGCGTTGCTTAGCGCGACATATGGGACGCCTCTCGTCTCGCGAACATATGGACGAGGATAAACGCCGCTTTCGTACGATTCCGCGCACGTTTCCCTTGGTTGAAGAGGGATAAAAAAGGATCGTGCCGCATTGAACGGGTCGACGAGATGCTTTTTTTCCTTTTTTAATTTTTCTTTTTTTCTCGCCCCGCATTACCAAGAGATGCGAAAGTGCAACTACTATAGCACACTGCGAAACGCTGTGCAACATATCGTCATCTCGGGACGGTCATCGCGACCGTGGCAGCCGATTCAAATGATGGTCGTGTCGACGAGTGATTTACGGTGCAACACACGGCCGGCCGGCTATCTCTTGACTGATTTTTACTTGGATAGCGGAAGCTGTGCTGTAACTCTCGTTCCGAGGTATAACGCGCGGGACGCACGCAGCCACCGATTTCGCGTTTGTCGCGTAAGAACGCGAATATGTAACGTGCATACGTCGACTTTCTTCGGGCGTATGAGTTATTTCGCCCGTTACGTTCAGAATAGTAACAAAACGACGCATAACCGCTGACATATTCTGAATATCACTGCTCTTGCGAACAATATTCCGTTAAAACGCACTGAACTTTGGACATTTAATTCACACGGCCTTGTTAACATTGCGAACCACTGCGAAACTTTAATGAAAACGCACGCTCTGTCTGACACTTAATTTTCTTAAAGAGTTTCACGTTGTACGCGGACCGCGCTCCTTGAATGTAAGATTAGCAGTCTCGGTTCGTTTGTTTCATTATCTTTGCTGCAGTACTCGTATATGCATTTTTATAGAGCTACAAAGGCAGAGCCGTGTGTCGGGCTGTATTCGTCCGCCCAAGGGGGGATTAATATGATCTGTTGAAAGTATATCGGATACTAGTATAAATAGCTGAGGGGCTCCTGTGGCTGAAGGCTACGCGCGAATCCTCTTATGGTTCAATTTACGACCGTAAGTGTATCGCAATGCTTGTCGTATGGCGCGATCCATTTATGCCGGAAATGCTCGCCGAGACGACGACGTATACTATATACGTTACGCAGATAGATGCGCGACGAGGAACACGTACGTCCTCGGGTCCGATATAAATTCCGATCAGAAATATCCACTTTGCGGGGAAATTCGTTCGCGTGATTTATTCCACGGGTTTCCCCGCGAAGTGAAATACCTATTTCAATTTGCGCGGACCGATATACGTCTCGGGTCTATATTATGGCGCTGATCGTGAGAATTTCGAATGGCACGTTAAAAAACACTCGTTCGACGCCATACGGTGTAATTTGTGCATTCGCGTTCGGCGAATTCCCGATTAACTGGAGATAAAAACACGTTTATTCGAGCGCTCGTGCTTAATTTATTTTCCCGAGCGAAACAACGAATGCAACCGAGCATCGATATTGTAAACTAAATGTACAAATGATAAAGAGCCCCGCGTGATTCGCAGATTAATTGGCGGAAAATCTCGCAAGCATTTACGCAAGAACAAGGAAACTTTTAGGTATAATAAAGTGCACTCCAAAGAACCGTCGCCCCAAGAGGCGACTTGGGCGGGTAATGAGTCACAAAAAGGGGAAAACTCGCTACTCCGAACGCCATTAAATTTTAATCGCGAAACCGTCATCACTTTGTGCGCATTCTACATTTTGCATGGACCAGATAATGATCGTTTGTGTAAACCCCGGCGGGCTTGAAAATGCGACGTGTTTAAAGCAACATTGAAAAATTCATCATAGAGAATATTCCAAAGCTGGAACGTCACAACGGTAATGTAGCTGCAAGGCCAGTTTTATTCATAATTGTGACTTCTTGCTTGCTCGTATCCTTCTGAGACACAAGGAATAATAATAATCTCAAAAAGAGATTTAACCGAGATGTCAGCCGAAACATAAATTCAAGATGTAGGCGACACGTCGTACACGGCACAACGAAACACAGCGGGATGTCGAATTTCGTTTTGCTGGGCTCAAGCGTCCCCAGGATCAATAGAGAATTTACCGCGGTCTATTGGAATTTTTCGCGGTGCTGTGCACGTGTGCTTTCCTTTCCGCCGACGCGGCGGTCGAAACGTCACGGAACATACGAAGAAGATCGAACGATCAGAGTACCTCGGACGCGGCATGATATTAAATGCAAGCAGCGCGTCGCGTACGTGATAGCCGCGCGCTCGTGCTCGTACTAAAAATTCAACGTGCACGCCATTGTCGTGATACTGATGTTGACGGTGAGCATTGTACGCACGGATGTACCCCGTGAAGCGGCATCCCCTGTAAATTAACAATATACCCGCGTTGCACCCAGCTCACGCGGCGCGCATTAATGCGCGGAGTCCCGTGGCGAAGGAAAATTGAGCCGAATGAATGCGATCGGGAGCAAAAGGCTTTTAATAAAAATGTTTCCGTAATGTATTTCCGATGCTGTCGATTCCGCCTCGGTGAGCGTTCGTTTAACCGCGTCGAAGCTCCATTCACGCGCCGCAAAATTCCTGATCGGTCCGCGTGCCCGCGTAAAATCTATCCGTTATAAAACATGACGAATACTTATCCGCATTGAAGATGAAATATTTGACGCGTCTCTTTCACGTGTACTAGATAACACGCGCATCCGCGTAATCCGCGCGCAGCTGCACACAACGCGGGATCTGATCCGATCTGAAACAATGGATAATACCGGAATTATGCGCCGGCCACGCAAATATCCTCAGTAAGCTCAGGTTTAGATCCGGCTGATGTCTATGCTCGTCTCGTTGAAAGCCACAGAACCACTGGACGGCTAGAATCCTCGATTTACGCGTACGGACTGGAACTTTCGAGTTAAAAGACCCGGAAGACCCGTGGTGTGCTGCCGGTCTTTAGAGCCAAGGATGTAAAAGCGCAAACGATACCGGATGTGACGGTGCATGTGCAACCGTCCTTGCGCTCGTCGCCGAGTTGGGTCGAGCAATTATGTCGAGAGAAGAGAGACGAGATAAATCGCAGCGAGAGCGGTATTTCCCGGAGAGACCGCGGGGACCGTTGTCTCCGAAGAAGTCGTTCCCGAGGGATCGATAGTAGGCATATTACCGGATTTCGAGTGCGAGAGTGGCTCAGTCGAAGTAAAGCGACGGTCAATCCCGACTCGTCAAGATCCGGCGATCTTTCACGGACTGTTTCTGACGCTTTTCTCTTCCTTCCCCATCTCCTGCTTTTTCTCTCTTTATTTGAGCGTCGCTTAGTTTCGTGACCGTCACTTCCCTCTTTCTCCCTTCCTCTCTCCCCCTCTCTCTCGAGCCGGCTTCCTAACATCGGGCACACGTCCGCCCTATTTATCTAAGCAGCCTGCACGGGGCAGAAAGCCCGCCATAAGATCCACCCGCACCCCCTTTGCCTCCTACGACCCGCGCGGGAGTGCTGAAAGCCGATCCGAGCGTAACGCACGTCTCCGGGCGAGGAGAAGCGACTATCGGATCGGATAAAGTCACTTAAGGGGCGCCGTATCGCCTTTCTCTGCGAAAATACGAGGAAACCCTCGTCGCGTACCCGCCCCGTCGACCTGCGTTCTAATTCCCCCGCGACCTCGCTTGTTAACGGGCCGATGTATGTAGTTTATATAAAGTACATATACATGCGCGCGCGCGTGTGTATACTGCCATGTATGTACGCCCGCGCATGCAGTCCATGCAGACTCCTGTTGGAAACGGATGAACCCAAGACACGGAAATTGAACGTTCATCATGGCGCCGAAAGATAAGCGTCCGATTATCTCGATTACCCGATAGATTGATTATCTCGATTTGACATCGATCGATGAGAGAATCAACGGCTCTTCCTCGACGATGCTCCGTTCAGTATCAAGTTTTCAGACTGTTGAGATTGTATTTCACGCGCGGTGCGCAGGCAAAGCTGCGAGGCGATTACGATTAAAGCAAGTGTTTAAGGAGACGTGCAGCGGCGTGCACGAAGCGCAATTCTCTTTCCTCGTCGTTCGCGAAGCGGGTGGGCCCACGTCGAAGAGACATTGTTTTCCGTCATTTCTTGATTGGCGTCTGCGCGTGCAAAAAGTAAGCCAGTTTTCTTCGAGCGAAGCGACAAGCTGAGTTTCTATAGAATCGCCATCATCAGCGCAGCGATATGGATATTGCAGGAAAAACCGGATGCTCGTCAGATCGATAGTAACTCGAAGCGAGAGCAAGCACGTCGGCGAAGGAGATTAACGTAATTACTTACATCACCGATTTTCTCGCGCGGAACGTCGTCGTCGATAGAATAGAAACGCGATTCAATGATCGAAGCTCGCAGCTGTCTGACATGCGTCGCGATATGCAATTATTAATTCTCTATAACGTCGCGAGTTTCGGTATGCGTAAGTAATCCGAATAATCTTGGCTTACCGGATGCCCAGCGTGCGTGTAATATAACGTTAGCGGCTTGGAGAAAAGCGCAGTGTGAGATACAGAAGAATAGAGGCACACAAAGAGAAAGATAGAGATAGATAGAGAAAGTAAGAGAAAGAAAGAAAGAGATAGACAGAGACACAGAGATAGAGAGCACGAGAGTGGTGTGGTAAACGATTTATTTGCATTCTACTTTCGTTTACAGAGTATTAACTGGGAGCTTTCGTTACAACGCTTCGGCACCGCCTGACCACACTGACCACACTCACGTTACGTGGGCACGTACGTCATCCGGTGTGCACGGTGTTCCATTTCGGCTCGATTATACGTACCTGAAACAGATAGAAATAACAATGTTCAAAATATATACGTAGAAATTTACGACTTCTGTACGGCATACCGCGAACAACAACGCCGCGTGGTGCACACACACATACACACACGGTTGAAGTTTTCCGTGAGTTTGACGTGCGCTAAGAAGCTGTAATCACCCGCGATTTCAGACGCGCATAACGCATCGTGACGCAAGATGAGGGATTACTGGAATTTTCGCGGGATGTGCGTACTTCACGTGGAATTTTCTATGGAGTTGTTTTATATAGTAATGCTGACACATCGCGATAGCGTGTATTTTATAAGAAAAATATTAAAAATTCGTATCCCACAATTTGATAGTGCGAGCGATCGTACACCAACCAGAAATGTGAAATTAACGAAGAAACTGAAGTAGTACATAAAATTTCTTATCCTCGAGGTCACCATCACACCATGTACAAAATTTGTTATTCTAATAAAATTTGCATCGTATCGAAGAATCGGCATCGTATTCGTGTCTGTATGAAAAGTCAAAAATAGAAAATGATTTGCAAAGTTTGAAGATAACTTATTGATATTTCTGATCAAATATTGCATCGGTGATTCCAACTGATGCACAATCCACATGCACATAGAAACATACACACTGTAGCGCTACAAGAAACTTCAGATGCAGGAACGCGTCAGCTCCGATTTTGCGGAGAAAGATGTATCGTGAATGTATGTCTGGCATGAGAGATATAACGTACGATAGTTTAATTCTATTGCGTCGCATAATAGAGAGCGAAGAAAAAGGGATTGGAAGAGTCGAGGAGATGGGATTTCTCATGGGAGATGTACGAAGAACACGTAAAAATGTCGCGATTTGATGGATCGCAACGGCGCCGTGGGCGCCACTCCGAAACTGCCATTATGAAGCATTCGAAAGCACCGTTCCATTCCTATCTTTACGAGCGAATTATGCGGGACGGCGGAACCCGACTTTTATTCCGCTAAACGACGGCGTGAAACAATGTCCCAGCCGTCGCATAATCTAAAGAAATAAGCTATGCAAATTGGTTCACCTTAGATTTTTACGACAATACCGGGCGGTAGAGATAGAGGCAATCGTTGTTATTACAAAACTCGGTGCTCTCGACGCGAAATGATATTGTTCGTCCTTCTTGGACGACTTTAACATCGCGTAACGAATTAAAACGAGATGACTTTTTCAGTTTTTTCTTGCGCATCGTTCCATGATTCATCGAAAAAGAAGCTCGGAGAGGCGAAATTACGAATGAAAAGTAGGACGCCAATTGTAAATGCAACGTGCGACGTCCAATTTTGTTTTTGCACCCCTCGGTCATATCGGAATGGTAGAGGCAAGAAGGAATATAAATTGCATTCACGATTAATATGAGATTACACATTTTAAGACTAAATTTTTCAGGGGAAATTTAACGTGACGCGACAAAGAGCAGTCGTAAATCCATGAGAACTCATTAAAGTTACATTTGCGGGCTAAATTACGTAAGAATACGGAAATTACTATTCTAACGTAACGACCACGGGGTACTGTGTGCTCAAGAGATTTTACTTTTAACAGTTCTTCTTCGCGACTGGTTCTTGGCTTCTTGTCCATTTTCTTTCAAGGCGAGGACGGCTCTTACATCCTGCTTATCGTTCGCCGTAGGCTAATTGCGATTCGAGGGGTAGGAAGAGAAAGAGGGGGAGGGGGTTATAGTAGATATCCATTAGAATTGTCGGTGCAATTACACGCTCGTAACGAACGTCGTCTGTTCCCCGCGATTGGCGGAAGGCGATTAAGCGACAAGAGAATTCATTAGTCACGGATTATCCCGAAACATGCGCGGTTTCCGCAAAATCGCTCCGTCCGCTTCCGGCAGGTTTTGGATCTCGCGTTGTCCATCGACGATGACTGACTGCTATTTGCTGCGCTTCTGCTTCTGCTGCTGCTGTTGCTACTGCTACTTCTGTCGCCGTTGCTACTACAATTACACCGTGATGTCGTCGTCATGCCGCCGGCGGAACAAGATTCCTAATTAGTCGATCGCTTATCGCGGAAAGCGAACTGGTCGTTCCGTGACGAGGGTATGACGAGGAACGTTTAACCTTAACTATCTGGTAGCTTCGAGGACGGATTGAAATTTAAGTCCCTCCACTCTGTTCCCTTTCCCGTCCCGGAAACTCTATTGCGATTATCGATCCGATTACGATCAAATTTATGTGACTCTGAAACACAGGCACTAGAATTAAACACCGTGAAGCACGTCTTGAATGGTAACAATGAGACAATTAATGAGACAGTCAATCTCATGTGTATCTGTGATAATCACTCTTATCCTTCTCGGAGTAGGCTATTCTGTATTAACTTCTATTTTATATGTAATATCTTATCCACTCTTAAAAAAGCCGTGTTAAATCAAATCGAAATCATTGTTGCCTCTTTTCCGCGACGCTGATTGGTTATCTCGATTCGCGTTGTGCGTTATGTTCAGTGTAGATTACCATCGCGCGGCTGTCTTCGCGTGGAGGATAACAATTTGGTAGAGTGTGATAATTGTGCATATAATAAATAATAGATATAAGATATTATTAACCAAATTCTTTTATTCTTGACCAAAACTGGCTTGTTAAATAGCACAGAACTCCTTGGGAAAGAAAAAAAATTTTAATGGCTAGAACTTTTTCATTTATTGATTTAACGAATTTTAAATCATCGAGAACTCTAGGCAATATGCCAAATAATAATATAAATAGCACAGAACTCCTCGGAAAAAAACATTTTAATGGCTAGAACTTTTTCATTTCTAAATCTAAAGGATTTTCACCGGTGTAAACCTGGCACCTGACTTTAACGAAATGAAAATTTTCGGGCATATTTCGTTTGTACCTCGTTTGTACCTGTTTGTACCATCGTTCGTTTCGTTTGTACCTCAACAGTTTAAAAGTTATAAAGGGTCAAAAAATAGCCAGCACCCGACTAAAAGATATCCGAATTTTAATAATGCCATTCGAAAGAGCATCGTTTGTACCTTCAGGAACCATCGTTTAAATCGTTTGTACCTCAACGGAACCGGAAGTACAGGCTTTTCAAAAAATAGGTCCAAGAGGTATCTTCGTCAATTTTTGAGATATCGCAAAACGGCCAACGGCGGTCGAAAGAGCTCGGATAGCGCCTGTTTGTAACTCCGTTCAAATCGTTTGTACCTCAAAGGAACCGGAAGTACAGCATTTTCAAAGTAAAATAAATAGTTGTTCATACCTCCGTTGTTTGTAGAGATATCCGAAAATGCCCAACGCCATTCGAAGGAGCATAGTTTCTACTCGTTTGTACCTCCGTTCAAATCGTTTGTACCTCAAAGGGACCGGAAGTACAGGCTCTTCAAAAAACGTCCAAGAGGTACTTTCGCCAATTTTCGAGATATTCGAAAATGGCCAACGGCGGTCGAAAGAGCTCGTATAGCGCCTGTTTGTACCTCTTGGACGTTTTTTGAAGAGCCTGTACTTCCGGTCCCTTTGAGGTACAAACGATTTGAACGGAGGTACAAACGAGTAGAAACTATGCTCCTTCGAATGGCGTTGGGCATTTTCGGATATCTCTACAAACAACGGAGGTATGAACAACTATTTATTTTACTTTGAAAATGCTGTACTTCCGGTTCCTTTGAGGTACAAACTATTTGAACGGAGTTACAAACAGGCGCTATCCGAGCTCTTTCGACCGCCGTTGGCCGTTTTGCGATATCTCAAAAATTGACGAAGATACCTCTTGGACCTATTTTTTGAAAAGCCTGTACTTCCGGTTCCGTTGAGGTACAAACGATTTAAACGATGGTTCCTGAAGGTACAAACGATGCTCTTTCGAATGGCATTATTAAAATTCGGATATCTTTTAGTCGGGTGCTGGCTATTTTTTGACCCTTTATAACTTTTAAACTGTTGAGGTACAAACGAAACGAACGATGGTACAAACAGGTACAAACGAGGTACAAACGAAATATGCCCGAAAATTTTCATTTCGTTAAAGTCAGGTGCCAGGTTCACACCGGTAGGATTTTCAATCGTTGAGACCTCTTCTCAATATGCCAAATAACAGTATAAGTAGCACAGAACTCCTTGGAAAAAGAAAAAAATTTTAATGGCTAGAACTTTTTCATTTATTCTGGCGATCTAAAGGATTATTTAAGATATTATTATTCGAAAACATTATTAACAGTGAAAAATAAAATAGCGCACGCCTGTGTTCTACTAGTCTTAAGAAAAAATAAATAAATAAAGGAATGTTAAAGCAGTGGTTACTGGTGAGAGGAAAGTTCGGAAATTAAAGAATGATCCATTTCGTGTTGAGCGAAGTGTCATGCTGATGATACCTCGCTTGCATCCGTGCATCGATCGATAGGTTTCCATTATTCGTGTGATTCATTCTTGCAATTAGCACGATGACGTGGTATACATTCCGCGAACTTCTCGTCGGGTAGCGTGGTAGTCTGACGGATGAAAGGCATTAACGTCGCAGGGGAATGTTTTCGGAAAGAATCCGGATATCCCATAGAACGAGGGCGTTCGACGAGGGGAGGAACTTATCACGCGGGACGATTTATGATGCAGCCAACGCGCCGATCGACTTTCAGGATGAGTTGGAAGAACCGCGAGTCGTTTCTTGGCCGGGCGGGCGGGCGGATCGTCGTCGCATTGTGCTCGAGACACACCGCGCTTACGACGAACGATAAAATCGATGGTTGCGGCAAAATGCACCATGGGATCCGCCGCAAAGAGACACCGCGCTAGATTTATATGCAACGAAGAATCCATTACGGGGGCCTCCGGTATCCTCGACGTTAAAACCACGATTTATTACCGCCAGTCGTCTGGCGCCTCCGCTTTCAATTTTTAACGATTTCCAATGTCGCAACTTATGTCTTACTGTAACATTTATTTGTACCTCGTTTCTCATTTTTTTTCTTTCTCTTTTTGTCTTTCTGGCTTTCTAGCTTTCTTTTCGAATGATTAATTTCGGGAGTAGTCGAACGGAATCATTATTAACGATTATGTACTTGTATCATTAATCTCTCATAAAACAGGAGAGAGGCTTTTGAAATATGCAGGACAAAATCGATCTCTGCGCGCATATTGTAATAGCGTACATCTTGTAACACGTAGGCTCGCCGAAGCTTCCCAGATAACATTACGTGCGCGAGGCATAAGTTCCAATCGCCGTGGAATTGGAGATCGAGCAATTAAAGAGGCCTTAGAGCCAATCGAGCGCGGTCCCGGTGTAACTACGACATTCCCGCGATTCGAGTCATCCGGGTCTTAATCTAGCAGCGGCGTTGCTGGCAGGAAATTGCGGCTGACAATCGACTTCGTAGTCCGGGTTCCTCGAGCTGCTGCAATTTGTCTCCGAGCGATCCCGAGCGATTAGAGACCGTCGTATAATAATAATGTGGATATGGTAATGCACACGGCACGCGTCGGTTTCTCGTAAAAGAGAATGCAGATTCGATGAAACTCCGTCACGAAGCGGCATCATTCCCGTCACCATGGCTGCAGTCGCACGTATAATGAGGCTGCCGCTAATGCGCTCGTTGTCGAACGAATGCACGCACTCGATAATTGAACGAGTCTAGTCATACTCGGTATAAAGCGATGGCGCGCGGCGAACGGCAGGATTGGTGGGTGCCTGAAATTGTAACGGGACGCTGAATCGCGAGAGTCGGTTCGCTGAAAATTACAATTTCCCATTAGTTCCGCCGCGAACGTGACACGGCCGTGGAAATCCACCTGCATGACACTCTCGGACTCGATATACACTCTCACAAAATGCAAATCCGAATTTTTTGTCAATAGGTATGCATTGAAGCTGATGATTAGTAGAAGTCTCTCGTGCTTCGGGAGAATGTATGTTTTCAAAAAAAGGTAGAAGAAAGGCGTCAAGTATACGCATGCTGCGGATTATGTGAATCTAAAATTTATGAAATTTTTTATTTTTCTTTTCTTCTATCTTACAGTATCTTTCTTGTATGCTTTTAAAGGTAATGCTTTAGAAGTAATAGCGGCTTTAGATATCTAGGAAATCTCGCGCGGGTGGGAATGCACGCATTAATAGCTGTGTACTCTTGATAGCTTAAAGAGGTATTAATCGGCCTGCTGTATTCCATACTGTAAGCTGTCGATTATTACAACGCTTTACGTGGTATGCATTGTTATGGCTTATGTTAGCATGTGTACAAATCTGCGGACGCACAACGATGTCCAGCACATTCATCTCTAATTAGATCTTGCAGAAATTTGATTAAAATAGCTCACATTAAGATTGCGAGAAATGAAGCACAAGCATGTATTTTACTGCCTGAGATTAATTTAATCGATTGATAATAATTTTTCATAATATTGTGATTGTGACAAATTCCACTGTAACTCCGTGCGATCTACATACTGCACAATATATTTTACTATCAATTTTTATAATGTTTTATAATATGATGCGCTGAGCTTTACATTTTAATTATTTGACTTGAAATTGTACGCGTGATTAAAATCTCGCGAATCCATTGTAAAATTCAGCGTGTTGATTCAATTTGATATTGTAAAGATGTGAATTCGCGGATATGCGATTGAATATTTAATTTTCAATACTTCTACAAGCTCTCGTTATGATTATATCTACGTAGGATGCACACAATTATATGAATTATAAATCGTACGATTGCATTCCTCTGAAACTTCCATCAGATTTTAATCAGAAAAATGATTTCTGTTTTCATATCTAGCGGAGATTGCGATTGGGATGATAGCAAATTCCCGGAATTAGAGAATTCGGATCGAACCATGCAAGATCGAAGATAAGATACCACAAATCTTTTTGATCTCTTTGTCGTTAAGAGAAGTCATATTTAGCCATTTGATTGACACGGATACTATGGAATTTTTTCTAATTTTCAATGAAAAATGATATTTTTACTACATTTTATTAAATGCGCGCTCGCGACGAGAATGTTTAACCGATTCCCGATGCTGCGTGTGGCAAGGACGTAATTGCAATTGCGTTGTGCACGATGGCGGACCAATTAGACACCCCTCACAAGCAGTGTCCAAGGGATTCGATTCTCGGCCAGGATGCATCTGGGGCCAGGACGTCGTACGGTTTCAGCCATTGCACGTAACAGAGTTGCGCGCCGGCAGATTCGCCATCGGGAATTGAGGCTGACAATTGATTTCGCGGTTCCTGCACGCGTTCCTTCTAATCTGACTCGACGCCGCCATGACCAGCAAAAATGTCAAGTTTTCGTTCTCATTCGGAGTAAACGAGATTACAGCCAGACGGGTCGATCTCGTTCCTTGGTCTCGCAGCAAGTCCGTTAACCAGCGATTAATTGATTTGGAAATGAGAGAAAGAGCGAGAGAGCGGGAGAAGAGCTCTCGTCTATTAACGCGCGTGCTAGCACGGGAAAGCCATGGGTAACCACGTCGGAATGGTCAAAAAGACGAGGCAGGCGTAATTCAATCTCGTCCCTTTGTTGAACCGCTGATCCGTTTTTACGTAACCTGATAGGAGGGACTTTCGTCTCCATTCCAGCACTGGTCGGCGAATTGCTCTCTCGAAACTGTTCCGGCGCGATAAAAGCGATATTTTTAATTAACGGGCTAAGTTGCACGATGGCACTGTGAATTTTCATGCGACGCCGATTCCGCTCTTTAAGCGTCGAGTAACGTGCGATACGCGCAAAAGTACGACCGCGAGAACTTTATCGGGGTATCTGCACTTCGTGCATACACACTAGTGCGAATTCCAAAACAAGCAGCGGAATCAAAGGTCCTTCGCCTCTGCGATATTCTGATGTGTCGCGGAGCTTCAGTTCGTGATTGTCGGGGAGTGTTCTTTTCTTCGTTCGGTTTTCTCTCTTTCGTGAGCAAATGATTTTTATCGGCAAATATTTCGTGATGTTTGCATACTTCAAAAAGAAACGAAGAAAGATGTTCGCAAAAGTATAGATTCATGAAAGGTCGATGTATTTTCCGCAAGCTCGTCGTCTGAGTATGAAAAACGCATTTTGCACGATAGATATATGAAAATGCTTCATGAGTTACTTGGTATCCGCGTGTAACGTTAATCACGTTATAGAGACGTTGATATGACAAAAATATCGATCAAAATTCAGGATCAAAAATTAGCGTTAGTAAATAAAATAGCGAAAATTAATCTGTACAATTTATTTGTATGAATGTATACACAATTGATGTAAAGGAGGAATTATTGAATTTTGTTATACGTTAGGAAATGCATTTCGCCATGTCAGGTGCCCGTTTCTACCGTTGACAAAAGCACAATTTTGCTGCAATCATGGGGCGTTGGGATGCGAAAAATAATCTCGCCGCAGCCACGGTCGATTGCTTTAATTTGAACTCGTGTTTCTCTATAGAAAACACATAGCACGATTTTCGCCGAAATTCAAAAGAGAACGCTCGCTAGTGACTTAATGTATTGCGCATTGAATATATGATACTGTTTCTACATTTGAATGTAGAACAATATAAAATATATTTAAAGCAGAGTTGCATCTCCATTTTTGCATTACAGAATTATGCATAGCTTGTTGCCATTCATTATTATATGCATTAAAAGTATCGGGCAGATATTCATATACCAGATCCATGTATTATGCATATTCATTTAGCAAATGTAATATTATTTATAACGTCGCAGAATGCGTATGCCAGATCGTTATTAATTAATTGTATCATGAAATTATGATCAACCACATAACGCTAACACGATCATGGCCGCACGACTCGGTGATTTCACGTCAACGTAAGAATCACCTTTGACATTTCATCTCGCTGGAAACCGGAACATTTGTCTCTTGAATAGGAAGCGTAGCATGCATCATTCGATTATCACCGATATCTGTATTTGCAAGTCAAACACGTGTAACGAATAAAAGTGCATTTATCATGCGTATTCGTTGCACGAAAAATTTCAATTTCTTATTGGAACAAATTAAGGAAGGATGAAAATTTGCAACTTTGAATTTCCAAGTTAAAGAAACTCAATTAATAAAGATTGATATGCTCCATATATTTTAGGGTTATATCGACAATTCAGAAATGAGGGATACGGCGTCTATAAATGAACGTCGTTTTGGGGGGGGGGGTTGTTTTAAGTTCGCTTTTAACGACGCGTAATAAGCTTTAATGTTTCTTTCATTTTTAAGCTTTAAAGAGTATTAAATGGGCGCGGCACCGCGCGTTCGGTAAGAGAATCGTAACTCTGGCGTCGGGTGCTTGCGGTTGGCCAACTTGAAAACGTAAATCTCCGACATTTTCATGCGCTTATGGCGGCCCGGGAACGACCTGCGCGCAGAACAATTATTGCCGCGATTTAACTATAAGTACCTTTAAATATACATCCGCGGCAAATTATCGAGAAAGACCCACCATTATTCACGCGTTGCTGGCGAATTTATTGCACCCAAAGCAGTGTGCACTCGCAAATTAAATAATACAAATTGAGACAACTTTGTGAAGAACGACTTTTCGTCCCACAGAAACGTTATCCTCTTTAAGTTGCAAAACAGATTTTGTTCTAGCCGCGCATTGACATTTCACGATATCCGCGTCTCTGCACAGCGATGGGGTGTGCATTTGGATTTCCGAAAAACGTTGCTCTTTTTCCCGCGGACGGATGATTCCCCGACGAATGCGTAATCCGATGAACCGAGATCAATGGCTTAACCAAAGCGGCTGCTCCGATTTTCGAAGATTCGATGGAAACATAATCGCGTCGAATCGGCGAAGTGGAACTTCGGTGATTAAGCTGCTCGAGAGAGCTGCCAGCGAGAGCGATATTTTATACGATTCATATCTATGACAATATTGAGCATTTCGACGCGAATATGAATATCAGGAAACGCGCGAGCAGACTTCCGCCACTTGATTCGCGTAACTCGAGGAGACGTGCATGCACGTCTTTATCATCGTGCAGATCTCTGTTTCTTTTCTACCCCTTTCACCTGCAAATGCCGTCAAAGTACGTGAGGCTAATATCCGGTGGCAAACAAGTTATTCATAACGGCACAATTGCCATCTCGCACAAACACAACGTCTTTTTCGCGCACACGATATTGCAAAGGAAGTGTAACGATGCATTTCCACACGAACGAAATTTCCCAAAGTTCTGTGTGTGCTCCGTGAGGACCGGAAGCGCTATAAACTGCGCGCTAGTGTATCAACCGGCGCGAAATATTGCTGTGCGGGAATAAATTAACGTGACTGCAACATTGTATCCCAGTAGACTGTAAGGGTCTCATGCATTTTAATCTGCTTGGAGTATACTTCTTTTACAAATCACAGTCCTCGGAGTTCGGTGCTCCAGGAAATATATTGTCGACAGTATCGTCATCATACTCTAATCGAGATTCCTGCATCCTCGGTTCACATCTAAAATAGGAAATCAGGAAAATAGGAAACGGAACAGGATAAAAAATTAAAGTGAAAAGTCGCCCGCCTGAAGATGCGAACGGCAGAGAACAATATCGAGCTGGTCGATTTCAGGAACGCGGTTCGTCCTAGAACTCGTGGAACGCCGCGCCGTTCGCTTTTTCATTCATACGCTTTAATCAACGCCAGACGGGGCGCTTTCTAATGGCGCGCAAGCACGAGGCTGCAGCGGGAAAGTTAAGAGGGACATTAGGCGTGCTCCATTAATGGTAACAGCATTGCTATTCATACTGCCACTCCCGACAGCGTTCCTTACCGCAGCGCCGATGCATCTTATCAAGTCTCACCCTTTCCCCCGCGAAGGACCGATCACCCATTGACTCCTATTCGAGCCCGACGCCCTCGCCAAGTCGCCATGTACCCCCACGTCCGCGCTATCTCGGCGACGACGAGTGCTATGCAAGTTCTATCAATGTCACGCGCTCGAGATTGCTTAATCTACCCCATCAGCATCTCCGCAATCGAGGGGCGTATTGTTCCCATTTCGATTAGACATCTCGAGAGGTGAATTTCTCGGCGCGACGTCGCCGGCGTTCCGATCACGATGTAAGCGATGTACGTTGTACGCGCGGATTGTAAGATGTTGCTCAATCTGTACGATACAAATATAAAATATCGATCACTGTGGTCGTGCCTCATATAATAGATACCGTTTTATTTTCGCCGTACATGTGTGAATCACTCATCGAATTTTTTACACCACAGGTAGGCGGTAACGAGCGTGCGTCATTTGACGCCCGTGATATCGTCGAAAATTGATAGCGACACGGCGGCGGATAAGCGCCGAAATGTGTGTACAGCGATACCCGAGCTTTCTGTTACGTAGACACTCATCACCGTGTATATTTTACAAATAATAACAGCGTGCGTGCGGTTATCATCCGCCTGCATACATGTAATATATGCAAAGTACGATTAAACGGTGATATTGGCAGTACTTGCTTCGACATCTAGGTCCCCGCTTATACCGATAATACGAAATAAATAAACGCGTGCGCTGGTCACATCTGGCGCGTAAAGGCGCTGCAATTCCGCGTGCGCGCGATGTACCAGTAATCACAATACAAAAGATACAAAGTGCCTTATAAAATGTGATAAATGTAGAGATAATAAGAAATCGACTAAAAACTCTACAAAAGAGCGACGTCGAGCCCTCTCGCTTTCGGAAGAGCTCGCAATAACTCGCGAGAAAATATCGGGCGCAAATGTTTGTAACGAATGCGTTTGTACGTTATTAAAGGCTATATCTAGGTACTCGCGATATTTGCGAATTCGATCGTATGCTCTCTCGCTGATAATCGCACAACGGCGGATTTAGAACAACAGGCTCGCGGTCTCATTAACGCATCGCAAATATTAGCGCAAGCTTCGGGCGCGCTGAGCAACGTTGCAACGTAGATGAGGGGGTGGGATCAGTGTACTGACAGTGTATGTGTGTGCGACATTAAATTTATTAATGGACGATTTTTTATCAGGCAGACACGGGTGGATGATTAATTTTCCCGAAAATTAATAACCCCGGGGATAGCGTCGACATATAATATTTACGTCCTTGTGCGGCTCACAATCGTCGCGTAAAAGTAATCCACGCGCTGCATATCTCATAATTAAGTTCGATCGTAAATACAAATTCCCGTAGGCGGAACATCAGCGCACCCCCCCGATAGGTGCATCCTGATAGGTGTACCTTGTCGCAACGCCGATCTAGTGCGCCAATAAACGATTTCATCGATGATGCAAGATTTTTGTTCGCAACGCTCTTTCAACCGAGCCTCCGCACCCTCCTCCACTCTCGTCGATAATTAAACACTGCTCATAATAATCGCGGTTGCAATATATCTCACGGAAATATGGCGCGATGGCGGTGACGGATAATAATTTCGCTTTAACGTATAACGCGAATGAACTGCGTCCGCCCTAGATACGGTATCGTATCATTTCTCGATGTCACTCGCAAAACCCGAAATAACGCGGAATATGTTCAATGTTCAATTGCACGTAATTAAAATTGCTTGAGAGATACTCGTATATACGTATAAACGCGTTCATCAATCGAAAATTGCTACTGGCGATATCGTCGCGAAACTACATTACGAAATTTCAGCGAGCGCGGACACCGTAGTTTTTTCTCCATTGACGGGGAAATTCTTCTATTTAATGCGCCGGTATCCCAGTTAATAATCCAGGAGTTAATAACGCGGCGGTTTTTGTGGTTTGTTTGGCGCAAAGCTCCATATCCTCGCGGAGGCGGAGAGAACTGCCGGAGCTCTTCGGACAGATGGTGCGTGTATGTAAAATACTGGATGCAGGCGTATTTGCGTGCAGCGCGGGATATTTTGGTGAGAGTAACGCTCCATCGACGAAAGAAAAATTCCATTTTGCATTTTGCTAAGTTGAGTGAAACGAGCGAAAATCATGTTAATAGCTTTTATGGGAGCTTTGCGACGTCGACTTTGTAAAATATAGTGCCGATCATTTTCTTAATTAATCGGTGATATACAGATTTCGTAAATTTTGCATTTCACGCTGCGTTCTATTTTGTTAGGCTTAATTACCAAGTTTGACAAGTAATATTGAATTCGTTTTTGTATTTACGACAGGAGTATGTAAGTTAATAAAGAAAATAGGGGACGCGAGAAATTGGGGGAGTACAAATTAATCGACTCAATTTGGCTTAACGAAATTTTATTTGTCATCCGTATTTAACTTAGTATGCCGGGCATTAACATTAATCTTCATTTACATTAGAAAAGAGGGATCTCTCTTTTATCCGACGTATTGAATCACCATCAGCTGAACCGCAAGGTACGTAGCCAGAGCAATTTGGTCGCATTTAGCCCGCCAGCCGCGAATATTAATTTAGGTTTCGGGGGGAGGATCTTAAAGGCGATGATCCATCGCGAGGGGTGATTGAGCGCTTGGTGATAATAGAGAGCGGCCGTTGACGATGCGCCCATAGAATTCGAGTCGGCTTTGAATACTTAAGTGCTTGGTGCGGTTCGCATGTCGCGATGGGGGATGTTTATTGGCGGCGAATCGGTGTTTGCACAACCGCCAAATGAAACCCAGGAGTGTCCAGGTTTCGTCCAGCAAAAACAACAGCGCGCTCCAATAGAGAGTGTTGACGACGTGTCACATATATGACGCCTGTTTCCACCGCATCCGGCTCCATATTCCGTTCCGTGCGAATTCGTCCTGGTAAAAACGCGAGGATATTGAATGACAGCGGTGTGTGCGCGCCAACAGAGAGACCGATTATTAATTGTTCGATTCGCGGAAACGTAATAGTCAGCCACCGTGGCCAGCGACAGTTCCGCGCAGCATCAGCGCTGTCGACGGGACTGCAGCCTCGCCTCGTTGGAATTATATTAAGTCAAGAATGGAATGAAATATGAGCGGGTACGGGCACTATCTTGCCGCAACTTGGTGGTTTCGAAATGAAGTCCTGACGATGCATTCCTGAATATCTCGCTTTAATTCCGCGAAAAGCGACGATCTCGCGACTGTAGCATCTTGCAGCATCTCACGGTATAAAAATGTGAAAGTCGTCTATTCCAATTATCTTATTACGAGGGGGACTTGCGAAACAAGGATCGAACACGAGTATTTCACGGGAAAGGAGCGGGTAACTTGGTCGCCTCACGTTTTTTCCTCTCTGAAACATATGGAATATTATTGCGAGAGCCGTCCTCGCAAGACCGGCTATAAATTCTAGGTTCGCGTCTACTTGAAAGTTGGCATAAAGTGCAACGTCCTGACATACCTCGCGGGGCGGCGATAAAACTTACCTCCGTATCCGTTATGTCCGTTTAGATCGTTGGCTGCAGAACGGATCACACTTTGCGCGAAAATTGCAGATATTGCTAGCAAGTAAAATAAAACTTCGTTGTACGAGCTTCTAATATTGCAGTGCCGGTTCTTCATCCGCTCACGTAACGTCTGTCCGCGAGCGAGTCATTCAAGCTTCATTCCCGCGAGAGAATTTTATGGGATACATATTTGGGATATCCTGTACGAGAAACCACCTATTTCCGTCAAGCGAGACAGCGAACTTACACCCGAAAAGATAATATCTTGGCGGTAAATTCAATTACGATCAAACCCGATTTTCTGTCACGTGACTTGTTAAATTTCAACGTCGCTTTATTACCGCTCTTCGGAAGATGCCTTTATCTTGTCAGATATCTTTCTGGCTTACTTGCTGAGTGGACTTCAGATCATCTTCATCTTCAGATAAATGAACTGTTTCCGGAAAATGATACGTTGCATGCTGCACCCGTTCGTCCAATATTTCTCGCGCAATTTCGCTATTATTACATACGCTCGATTTTGTTATTAAATTTTTGTTATATAAATAAATGTGCCGATCTTTGGTGATATACGAGCTTTTTCTCATTCGGCGGAATAACGTTTTACATTTGTGTACGCATGAATTGTTTGAATTCCTAAATAAACGCCAAACAGCACGAGATATATCTGTTCAGCATCCCGGACGGATAGGAGGAGAGTTTTCGGAGTATAATTCGATTTCGTGGAAAAGCGAGATTCCACGTCGACGAGGATATCATTCACGCTCGGTAATAGACCAATGGATTATTTCGTGAGCAAACACACATATAGCTTTCAAAGCTCACTGCTCTTTGGCGATTTGTTTCCCAGTGGAAACTCTCGACACGGAAAATATTTTCAGTAATTAGACGCGGAAAGCGACGCAAATCTGTAGTGCTATTGCGCTACGAATCGTTGCGATTTGTTTCCGAACGTTAATTAACTAATGAGCTAAATGGAGCTCTCTTAAACTGTCAATGCATTTTTAAATAAACATAAAATATGCGCGATGGTAGGAAGAAAATCACTGTTTCGCTCGTCTTGGTAATCGCGTGCGTTTTCTCTTGTGAGTATAATATCCAGTTCATGTATCTAATACATTGTAACAAAAATATTTTACTTGAAAATAAATTTTTGCACATTTACATTACATAATATATAAAAATTATCAGGTTTTCGTCCATTTTATTGATGGAATGCTTCGCGAATAACATCCGGAGAAAGTGCGAATTACTTTCAGTAATCATAAGGGCGTGTGTAGCGGGGCGAATTTCAGCCACGTAACGCGAATAAAGTAGTACCGTGACTTGATAGAAATAGTTTTGGGGAAAGTGAAATCTCATAACCCAAAGGGAGACTAGAGAATCGAGGGAGCCTATACATTGGGGCTCTCGGATATTCTATGGCTCATGGCCCGACGTATTTCTCCCGGAAAAGAAGAGGAGACTTTATGCCGCGTAAACCTCTACCCAGCACTTCTCTCGTCTCGCATAGGGTTTATCGCAAGGTTGCGAGGAATCGAGATTTTACCACAAATCAGCAATATGTCTGACAGTATTAATCTCGATTGTATTGTATAATCAAAAAGTTAACGATCAGAAAAATATAATACATTTAACAGAATTGAATTATCTGTTTATATAACATTTTAGTCGTGACACGCGCGCTGCCACAAGAAATACCTTTTTAATATTAACGTTCGATTAAAACTTCGTTTACATGCAATTTCACGTATTATTTTGATGGAAATAAAATGAGTCACATTTATAATGTAAATTATCGTTTTGTATCGAATGCATAAATTATTTCTCCGCTCAACACAATTTAAACATAAATAGTTGATGTTTCACCTCTTCCTTTATCACATCCACCATGTCATTAATTATCGCATTTTTCAGGAAGTATTTTATGAAAAACGTTGCGCGTGTATTTATTTAAGATTATATTTAGAATATAATTAAATCTTAAAATTAACTCAAGTTTTTGTCTAGATATCGCGAGGATTTTACATTTTTGCACACAATATCGCTGGTTTGCGGTAAAATCGCGATTCCTCGCCACCTTGCGGTAAACCCTACGCGAGACGAGAGAAGTCTCTCTCCTCTTGGGTAGAGGTTTACGCGACATAAAATCTCCTCTTCCAAGTAAATATTGAACAATACAGAGAGAAAGAGATACAAAAATTTCGCTCAACATAGTTTAATTGCAATCGTATGTTTTCTTTGCTTTAATTTTTTTTTATGCAACTTTACTCGCGGAGAATAGCCATTTTAAGGTAGATGCGAGGGCGACCTCACGACAGAATCCTTCGAGATCAAGATGAGATCGAAGATAGAGAGTTCCTTTAACAGCACCGTGTAACTTTGATCGTGGTCCTTTCTCGTCGGTCCTCGGACAGGATCACGAGGGCGAGGCGAGCATCCTCGTTACGGCGCAATACTGCCGATAACTTCTATCGTCGCGCGCGGGAATGGCCGGATAAGTGCTTCTCTCTTAGGGACTACCGCAATTCTCTCCGCTCGTCTCTTTCTCTCTCTATCTTTCCTTAGCCGCGGGGCTAGGGTTAGATAAAAATTCATAGGCACCCTCATAGAGATGTTATCAGCACCTTCGTCGCACCCTTCATCTCGAACGTGCGACGGAAACGAAGAATGCTATGCCACTCGATGGTCGTGCTGGTGCGCCGCGCCCGGTTATATCATCGACGATATCGATAACAACGACAATCGTGGTAACGGGAGCGGGAGGAAGGGTCAGAGGATGAGAAGGGGCTATGCAAGACGCGTACCAGAGACTTCCATCCGCGACAGAGGAGTCCCGAGGAGAAAAAGTTATCTGTACGCCGCGTAAGCCGCGTGGTGGTAAACGTGACGGAATAGAACAGACGAGAAAAGCACCGTGAGCACCGGCTCCCCGTTCTCCGGGGCGTTGTGAATTTTTACGCCATCCGGAGTGTGCATCTATCGGTGGTCGCTCGAGTAACCGTCCGGGCGAACTCGCGAAAAAACGTTTGATTAATGATCCGTGCGACTCGGGAGGTGTCCCCTTTTTAATCTGTCCCGCGACCGCGCTGTAAAATTATCGGTTCGGTTTCGGTGCGAGAAACTGTCCTCCGTCATACTATCGATCGCACATGATGCGCTCATGTAAAATCGTATTTTAGATATTGCAGCGTATACGAGCCGTGTAAGAATACCCTGCAACGAGACGCGAATACATGGCTACTCGACGATTCGTGCATGTTATTTTCGACACGATGTTATTTGTTATTTAATTTCCGCAACTGATCAAAGATCCTGGACGCGCGGGACTTTAACGAGGCAGACGCACTCGCAAATTAAATTACGCCGAGATTGATGAGACGATGCTAAGCAGGACGCTCCTAGACCCGGCCGTGCACCAATTCAGCGCGGTGAGTTTGGTCAAAGGAAAGCTCAATTCCTTTCGCAATCCTGGAGTTTAAATTTCTCTTGAGACGCTACTCTCGAGCTTTTGAACTGCTCCGGGTATCGGCGCGCAACTTGAAAACAACATCGGTGCTTTATTGCTGCGAGAAAGTGCACGCGCTCGTCTTTCAACGCCACGCCGCGCGCCGTCGAGCCCCTTGTGCTTTTAAGATGAAAATCTTACACAGCGGAAAGGCGATAACAAGAGATCGAATCGACGGAAAGCGCCCCGTCGTCCTGACGTCGACTCGTCGTCGCTTGCAAAATTCATAACGTCGGTTAACGACCGGCGAGACCGTGCAGCTGAACATGAATAATCTGATTGAAACATCCCGCCGAGCATCAATGATTCAATCATAGAATAAGAAGACATGCAATTTACGGGACACCTTTTACGAGCGCGTCAAGTGAAATCGGTCGATGTTGCAAAGAGGAGCAAAGTGAATGTTATTCTCATGTAATTTTCAACGTCTTATGTTTGCCTTCTCTTTATTATCACTCGATACATATTTAATATTTTCATTACAAGTCCTTCCAAGACAGTACGTTGTCCTTTCGAGCGAGTCGAGAAAATAAAAGTATACGTTGCATTTACTAAGAGAATGACGAGGAGGAGTATCTGTTTCACATAGAGAAAATAAACAACCTTCTTTCCCTTTTCCAATAAATGTCTTCATATTTTGCTGCTCCGATATATTATACTTGCGCGAATTTAAAATCACTCTCCAATAATTAATCATTACTTTGAGACATGTGCTTAAAATGTCCGGAAGTTCGTAATATTGAATGTACAGATTTCCAAATGTAATTGAGTTAAACTGAAATTGTACACGAATTACATGCGGTAACTTGCTCCTTAATAAACTGCAATAATGTACCGAACACATATACGATTTATTTGATTATCCCTCATGGCGTAATTAACCGCTTAGGGTTCATTTCCAGCGATAGAAGACGAATCATATGGTAGAAACTATGCATATAAGCACTCTCACGCCTTTACATGCATCCATGCAAACTCGTGCTGCGCGTGCCCGTCACGTCACAGCAATCAAGTGTACAAAACGGAATGAACCACGAGGTATACTTTAATTTGTCGCATTGTCGGGAAAAACAATCCTGTAAGTGCAGCGAACGTGGGAAGAACACGAAAGAAAAAAGATCGTAATTGCCAGTTAATAGTGGCGACGCGTAATGTCTGAATCTCTCTCTCTCTCGGTGTGCGACAAGTGTTGCGCAATTGGACGATCCTCGTTGTTCAAGTGCATCTAACGAGATAACGTGCAAGAATTAATTGCCAGGATAACTCATCGTCACGGAATCAGTAGAAGCAGCGTCATTTCCGATGCTAGTCGCTTTAAATGAGCACTCACACTTCGTGTCTTATATTTGAGATACCGATAGAAACATTAAAATATCACAGAGACAGTTAACATAATTTCTTTTTACCGCCGAGAACGGTGCGATTCATTACACCGGATAACGTATCGGTCTGAAATCCCAGCGTGAGCCACGAAGAGGTACGAGGTGCCGAGCAACAGAGGAAGGAATCCCTTAAGATACTTTACCACTTAGAAGATTAAGTCAAGACTCCGTCGGATGCAATGAGCGAATTCGAACGTGTTGGCAGGCGGATAGGGACGGCGGTTTCCTTACCGAGAAGGCTTTGAGGAAGACTAGGCATTGTATGATGCCCTCCATCGTGTCTCCGGTTAGGCAAAAGGTGCCGTTGAGGTGTCGCCCTTTGCGGCCTATTACGGAGCAGAGGTTGGCCTGCACAAAGGCGTTCTGCGATCGCGTGGCCGCCGTAAGAGCCGGATGGTGAGTGCGGGAACTCATTAGACGCTCCAGTGAGTCCATCTCTTCTAATCTTTGATGATTCCTCGTCTTGATCTTTCTCGATTTGCTTGCCGAACGGGGGTTGCGGGAATCAAGTAGGATTCGAATGGCGAATATTTGGACTCGGATCGAACATCAGTCATGGTCTTCCTCCTCCTCCCCCTTGTTCGTCGCATTGATGAACGAATCCCGTTCGTGCGAATTTCCCCTTGCGAGAGAGCTACTTCAGTTGATCAGGGAGCGGCGCTCGTTCTATCGGTCGGAGAGCATTTTGATGTATGCGGCGAGAATTACATTATATATGGCTTCGGGGAAAACGTATCACGGTAGCTTTCAACCTCACGATGCTTTTGTTCGGCGTTATCGAGCTCCTTGCTGGATGGGCGTGTGGTTAATATAATAAAATCAACACGACTGCCGTTTCAGCGCCGGCAAGACATTTCGCCGATAGTGCACGGTGAACCGCGAGCTGTTTAACTTATTAACTGCATTTATTTTGCAAAAGGTCAGACCTTTATGAAGAGCGACGATCCTAGCGATTCCAGTTTAAACTTTCTCGTCAGCGTGACTTCTTCTGCCTACTGAGGCCTCTCTCCCGATCTTGATAAAGTCGTCCTCGCGTGGCCGCCGCAATAACCGCGAGGGTTCGTAAGTTCGTTACGATCTATGGAAACTTTTCGACACGGCGGTCGTGGACGTCAAGATTGAGTTACGAGCAGTAAACACACACAACCGCGTTAAATGACGTTACCGCTTCTATCCATTCGAACGCACCGCAGAGGCGATCCGCGTTATGACACGGAAACGGTACACTATTGATGATTACGCAGAGCTCTGACCGAGATACACAAAAGAAACTTTGCCTCTTGTTTGTTAGCGCCGCGGTTACGTGCAGTCGCATCAACGTTCGACGCTGAAGTTTGCATTCACAAACACGTTTCTAAGAGTCCATCAAGCATCAAGTTTGCTTTTCCTTCGCTCCGCGACAGGCTATCGGCCGCGATGTCTCAGTCGATATCACTCAAAAGCCTAACGACAACCCACCTTTGCTCCGCGTTACGCGACGTGAAGCAACGCGTGGTGCAACGATGGGTTTCACACGAGCAAGACTCGCCACCGTTGCATTTTACTTGTCCACGAACGAAGCGAGCGATCGCGCCTTGTCGATGTTGCCGAACACTGAAAATTAACAATGAAACTTCGCTAGCGAGAGTCTTGTCAGGCAGCGAAGCGAACGTTTCACTTTCTACGAGCGAAATCACAACCAACAGCGGATCCTATTATTGATGATTCATCTCGTCATGTTCTATCTATTCGATGTGCTGCTCCTGCCTCGCGATTCACTCGAAACACACTCGTGAATGAAGCACAGAGCGTTTATTAGCACGCGAACTACGAACTCGTCACTTTAAAGACTGAAATCTGACCACTGGTCCACTGGTTTTCAGACGTAGTATCAGCTGACAAATCATTATCGATCGCGTTGCCACCTCCGGGCCTCCGTAAACATCATGAATCTCCGAGACGAGCGTCTGTTATCACTGTGCGGAACTGTAAATCCATCTGGCGAGGCCATCCATTTGCCCCGGCACAGTCGAGTAGAGTTCTATATCCGTTTGAGGTTCAGCGGAGATCTTCCGCTCACACAAAGGTGTCTCGTTTCCTCAGCGTACCCCGTAGCTAGCGGACGTCAAAGGGGTTCTCTGGGCGGAATTACCCGTAGCCGGAGTCGAACGTGCAACCATCTATTGCGGGCAACAGGCGGGTGGTCCTTGAATCTTGCGAGAGATCGAGTAGACTTTTTGCGAAGATGATGCCTTAGTAGTCGCCGTGGCTGTTTCCGCCGCGTGATGCGTCTCTATCGGCGCCTGCGGCGCGGCGTAGCGCATGATTAAATCGCACATCTCGTAGCAGAGGAAGCAGATGCCGATAATCAAGAACGTATCCATCTCCCTGGTCAACGACCGTAATCGCGTCGAGAACCTCGCGAGCGGTCTCGTGAAACCCGAAGCAGCGACGAATGAAGAAAGAGCCAGAGTTTCTACGTAGATCGGTATAAAAGCTACCTGAACGTTATCGTTTTCTTACTTCTTTTGCCGTATAAGAAGCCACATGGGGCGTAAGTGATCGCGGCACTGTTAAATGCACTTTACGCGTACGGTCGTAACGGTAGACGTCGGTCGCGTTGCCAGCTTAACGCCGTCGATGATCTCGCACTTCCGTGGATATTCCACTCACGAACGCCCCCGAACGAGAGGAACAGAGAAAGAGATGATGATGCAAAACGCGATCGCAAGCTGGGCTCTCGATATTACAACGACCTGACCGTTCAGGGTGCTAATGTCAATCACACGCTTCCATGTGAACGAGGAGGGTCGCTCGAGACGACAAATGTTAACGCGTTGCCGGTGACAGGGTGGCTGATCAGAAACTCGTCGTTGATTGTGTTGATGATCCTACAGCTAACTACGCCCGCGTTCGACGGTAACCATCTCACTCGAAGCATCAGCATTCGTCGTTCAAGTATCTTGCCTGTCAGTGGAGCATCCTGGAAGATCGCGTCTTTTCTGTGCACGCCGGTCTTGCGGTACACGAGGTCTCACTGAAAGCGCGCGCTTCGGCCACGATGGCAGCTCGTCGTTGCAAGCGAAAAACCGCTCGAGAGGGAGCCACGTAGGGTGCGCGGAGACGCGGTCACGGAAACAAAACACAGGCCATGTGAGCGCGAACGTCGTACGGAAACCGGATGCACTCGGATCTTGAGGCACGTTGAGGCGGACGTGCGGACATGCGCCGCGATTTCTCGGAGTTCGCGTTTACCCCGATCAGCACCGATATCTCGCAGAGGTCCCACCACTAGCGTCGAACACACACCGTCCTCCGAGAAAACGATTCCTCGAGAAAAATCGCTGGAAACGCGCGCGCTTTTCACGCCGACAGACCGGGTGGACGATCGCGAGTTGCTTCGCGAGCACTCCGCACGATCGGATCCAGGTGGATGCGCACAAATCGTCACTCGTGCGACCGACACGTACGTCACGTCACAACTCGCGCAAAACGGAGCGAGAGAGCGACGCAGTTGTATCAGCGGGCTCGCGCAACGGGCCAGCGTATGACTACCAGATACTCTCGGCGTGAGGGTGCGCCTTTACAAGGGTGGGCGGGTGGAAACGAGGGATGCTGGGCGACGGCGCGGCCCGCGGCACCACCCCCGCAACCCCTCCGTACGGCGTTCTCGCAAAATCCACCGATCCCTTCTCTCCTTTCCCTCGGCACCCACCAACCTCCCGCAGCAACCCCCTCACGCGAACACCAGCGCCTTCGGCCACCTCTCATCCAGCGGGGCGCTATTCGCCGTTTCACCCCCGGTCGCTCGTACCGAGCGACGCTGTTACTTCGGTCTTACTCCCCGTCATCCTTCTTCTTATGCTTCTTTCGCTCTGCTGCTTCCATGCCCGCACCTCAGACTCGCCACGTCCGTTCCCTATCGCGTTCTTTTATCGCATTCTTTATTTCGCCTCGCGTCCTCATGTTCACCGTATGCCTCACAGCTTCTTCATCACGCGTATCTTCTACCCGCGCCCGTTGACCCGGCGAGACCAGCCAGCGGCGATTTTTACGCCGAGCACAAGCTAGGTCGGACATTCAAGCGGGGTTGAATGCGCTCCGCGCGTCCGTCTGCGTCCGTCCGTCGGCGTGATCGCATTGTTGCGATGTTCTTAACCCTTAGAGGGCCGGGGTGGCCCCTATATGGGCCACTATAGTGGCTACAAGATAAATAACTGTTTAATGTGCATATATAGGTATATATAAAACTATAAAATAAAAAAATAAAAAAGGAGCTACAAAACTTTCTATGTCCATGCAATTAGCTTTGGATAACGCCAAAGAAAGTTTTATACATGCATGTAACTGTTATTATTCATTTAGGCTTATTTAAGTTGGCAACACTGTTCCTATGTAAAATTTCGATAATCTGATCTTAAAATCGTGATTAGCGATATCAAAAACCCTTAGAAACACTAAGATTTAAAATTTGAAAATTTTGAATATTTGCCAAACCGTTCGAAGCCGGACTGGCCCATATATGGGCCAGGTACGAACTTGGGAACTTTACGGAACCTATAGATTGCATATATGCATAAATTTTACGTTAAAAAATTTTAAATTTCAATGGACAAATCCCGGCCCTCTAAGGGTTAATGCATCTTGCGGAATTTATCGCGGAGCGGTTAAACGGGGCGGTTTTCCCTCTGTTGTCAAACGGTGTCATTGAAATGAGAAGCCGGCGTAGAAGAAAAGAATATTACGGAAATTATATAAGTAAAATTAGTACAATATTAGAGACGTTCTGAGTACGTTTCGGGCGTAAATTGTTTTTTTGCGCATCTTACTAGAATTCTTACTAGAAATGGTTGACGACGTCAAAATCGTGATTTGAAGGAAATTGTGCTACTAAGGTGAGGAATTGCGCTCTTATTATGAACGGCGTTTTGAACTTTTCAGTCATGTGTGATTTGTGCTACTGCATCGCCCCGTACAATAGTCCGCTATTATTCCGAAATCTCCATTCTGTAGTTCGAGATCGCTTATTCTCGTCTTTTTTTTTTCTGTTCACTTGCCCTATTTTCCTTCAGATTCTTTATTGATTTCTTCCTATCGCTTTCCCGTAGAAATTTTTTTTTATATGAACGTATTTCCTTTCTTATGGAACTTTTTTTATCTTCCTTTCTTCTCGCCCTTATAACACATACTGTTTGACCTATTTCGTCTTCCTATACTGATTATGCAGTTGAGAGAATTCCTCGATAAATGAATTAACTTCTAATTTTACCTACGTCAATTAGATTCGAAGTCATAGTTGGAAAAATCAATTTTACGATGCTCAATAATCCATTTTTGTTGTTGGAAATGCCGACGTACGGTTGCTGTGTGAATTGTTCAAACAAACAACTCGAGTTGAGAGGCGATACGTTAATGCGTGTTTCCATTCCTCGCTTTTTGTACCTTCTAATTTTGTACTCTGGGAAAAAACGTTAATCCTGGCACTTGTATAGCGCGTATAAATGTTATGCAAATAGCGTCGCTAGTCTCCAACCAAGCGGTAACAGTAAGAACGTTATCTTCTCGCGAGCTTTTGTCAAGCTGCGCGCAACGTAATGCCGGGACAAGTAAATGGCCCATATACCCTTAACGAACTTTCGCACACAAACGCCAACCGACTTCGTGCATCATTCGAAAACGGGCGAGTTTACGACGGATGTCCCGCGAGATTAGGTGCGCCGGGTCGACAAATTGTGAATTTGCGTTTACGGTACACACCATCGGCGCAACTGTTCGCTCCAAGTTTGTCGCCGGTTTAATTGGCTTTAATAAAGTTCGGGGTGCCGCGCTCCGGCGAAGTCGCGGAATTAACGGTCGCGGTCTGTCGCGCGAGGTGCTAAGCGGTTAAAGAACCTTCTCTGGAGAGAAACGCCCGTACACCCGATGTTCGTCCTTTACTCACACAGAGAGGCAATTTTGAGAGAAATTCCTGAGAGCGAGAGTGTAAGAGAATTGAGTTTAACGTGATTTAGCCGTTTAGCTCACCCCTAATTTTTCCCTTTCACGTGTCTTAATCGCCGAAATGTTTTCATTGTTTTTAAATATAAGATACTTAAAGAAAAGAACGGGAAGAAAAGTGGGAGGACGATGGGAACGTTTATTGCTCTCTCCAGCCAGGTCAGAAAAAGCTCGACCTCGTATCTGTGGACGACGTGGTGGTTTACGGTTTGGATTATTTAAATTGCATTTACACGGAGGAGTAGACGACGGAAGTATAGCACGACAGTATCAAACGGCGCGTTGATTGCCTTATGCTCGTTCTATCCGGTGACGCAATTCAAAGTGGCAGTAAATCTCTGGAGTTACAGAGCTCGTCCGGGCGATGCCGTATCCGCGACACGGTTATTTCATTTAGAAAACGACTTGAAGATTTACGTGGATCGCATTTCGAATACCGTGATGTCGCGTACTCGAGGGACGCGGTAATTTTACGGACGAAGACGAGCGCATTTGCTCGTCGCGTGCGATGCTCCCTTACGATCGAAAATCACGTCGGATCATCATAGTCACAGGCGAAGTACGGGGACCGATGCGGCAAGTCGATAATCGATGTAGGAACTGATAAGATCGCACATGCTCTCCCTTAACGACTTTCGCCCAATTGTCCCGTATTTCCGATGTGCGATGTGATTAACCTTTTTCTAGTACGAGATTCATATAAACGAGCGTTTGGCCGATTTGCTGTTTAATTACTCAAGTTACTGATCAAATTTGCAGATTACTGCCTGCAGCCGCGAGCCTTATAATGCAACGCGCACACAAATCTCACGCAATAATGGATATTGGTCGGTACGTAAACCATTGCGGTGGAATTTACAGTTTTGCGTCAAAAATATTAGTTTAACGCTCTACAGTCTCTTGCAACAGCCATAATCGATAATACGTTCGACGCACATGCACGCTTGATACTTTGACTTCAATATGAGCCAATTCCGTTCTACGCGGACGCGCACATCTAGCAGACGGCCTTTCGCGTTCTTCATTTTTTTTCTTTTTCTATCAAACGCGCGCTGTTTGAGGCAAGCATGTGAAACTCGTCGCGAAATTCTCTCGAGATGGGGGAGCCGTCCCGTCTTTACGAAAAGCATATTGTATCCCGCGGCACGGATTCAGATTCAATTCCTCTTTCATTCGACAGCACACTCCCTTCAGAACCAATACGATGAAAGTTTCCTCGCCGTGTCGGACATAGAGATTTGTTGAATTGAAGCACGCGGCATGTCGCCGAAATGTAGATACGCAACCTCGCAGTTGGGATGGGGTTCTTTCACCTCTTTTTCTTCGTTTTTCTTTTTTTGCTAGGATCACGCGAATATCGCACGCGCAACTGCGATCGATAGCGTGAAAGTGCGAGAGCACGCAGTATAAATTTTAGTATCACATTGTAACGACAAATGGTGCTGGTTTGTCGGTCGGAACGACGCGCCGAGTGAAAGGGTAGTTAATTACGAGAACAAAAGCCTGCGCGAGTTGGATCGATAGAAAACGGCGCAGATAAATATACTGCTCCGTACAGCGCTGCTCTTTATGGCCTCCCCTTTCTGTATTATCATTGATTTATCTCTAGAAACAAGCGGTGCTATTCTAGTATATGATTATTTCTAACCATCACGTGATTAAATCGCGCAAATAATTTATACTTCGCGAGTATTTGCTCTCAATTCTCCAACCCTCCTACTTTCAACCCTAAAAAATCTCTTTTACAGTCTTTTTTATTTTTATTCAAGATGCAAAGCCTGTTTCTTGCGTATTAAAACAGTTTTAGCTTGATGACCGAATGAATATTTAATGTCGGATGTCGTATAATCCGTATTGATTAAACCAATCACGACGGGCCACTAATCAGTGCTCAATTTCATAAGCTTCGTTGATTAATAGTGACAATCGATGATCAATCTTGACCCAAATATGATTACATCTATTATCCACTGTGAGATTACAGTAATAAAATATGGACTCAACAAATATCATCGATAAATTTTATTCTGAACAAACGAGGCGTAAGGAACCAAGAAACTTTGCGTATAACCATGAGATGCCAGAAAAGTTAACAAAAAAGCCTAATTAATTCTTGCTCGTTGTGTATGCAAGGCTACTTAATTACTAAAAAGGCGGAACGGCGTCAAAGTGACTAACTAAAACGATTTTACCAACAACTGCGGTGGAGGCTGCTGTCGGGAGGGCATATTCGATATACACGTACATGTATTATACGTATTACACATGCATGCGAAAATGCATCTTTACGTGCGCGCGTGCGCGACCACACGCGCGCGGACCAACCCGACTATTGATATATTCCGACGTTTACGACTTGAAGTAACTTTGCTTAATATATAGCCGGACTTGGATTATAAATTCCCACACTTCCGAATGCATACGCCATTCCGGCTAACTGTAGCTTCGTGCAGTCATCCCACATCGTGTTTATCCCGCGTAACAGCGTGACGTAGGAGGACTTCTCGATGGCAAGTGATATTATATCTTGTGCATTCAAATCCATTAAAGGGAAAGCACGTATCGATGCATAATTACGTGTTACGACGATTCGAGGGATGATCCATGATTAACTTGTTGCGAATGCAACAAGTTAATCATGGACTTATACATTTTTCCATTATTTATCAGCATTGTCTTGTTATGCAAAGCGCATTTTATCGTGTTTTCACTTTGATTGCATAAATGATAATAAATCCATATGTAACGCAGTAATAGTTGAATGTAATATCATTAGCCTATGTTTTCACGTTAACTCGATACAGCGCCGAATACGTAATGAGTAAATGTAAACTGCATTGTGACATCAAATATAGATTTTAATAGGTTTAACAACAAAAACTCGCTACATGTGATTAAATATAAATGCGTCAATGTTTGAACGAAATTAAACGAAGTAATGTATTAAAACTTGTACATGTGTATATAAATTTTCATAGAACAAAAAGATAACTATATAACAGCTAATTTACATACACGTGTTATGAATCATAACATAATCCGCATTAGATTCATTAAACAGGAGCAAACAACCGCAGAGAGATCGTTAGTGCAAAAGAAACATGCGCTCAGTTGATTGGATGTAACATCGCGCAAAAATCCGAGCTCGTGTAATCTTGATAACAAGTGCAATGAGATAACATCGATAGGAAAGTAGCGCGAGAAAATATTTTCATTGATTTTTCTCCTTGCGTATCTGACAGCGTCGAAATACGTGCGAGAATCTTTCAGATAAAAGATCTGTACGTTAAAAAAATTAAAAGTCGACATCGACATATCTCGTAATGGAATCGATGCATCTTACTTTCTATTCAAAGTTTCCTTCTCGGGACATATATCAAGACGAATTGCGCAACGTTCTGTTACACAACGTATACTCCTTTCCGCCGAGAGTAAGGAATCGATGGCTACTCTCGACCTTTTTGCTGACGTCTCGCGAACCAACATCAAATCAAGATATTTGTTCCTGTTGGAAAGATACAGTCGCTATCGAACACGTTTATTATTTCTCTTCGCTCTTTTTCGTCGAATAATACCGTTCTCTGTATCACGATTGTAGCGTCTGGTAACAACGCCACGGCCGGATTTCTCAATCAAAATGATAAAACATATCTATAAATGTATAAATTTAGGTCAGGCGTTCCATTAAAATGCAGAATCAGTTGTTAATATTAAATTATATAATTTCCATATGCAAATGGTGAATAATTTTATTAAAACGCCAGCGAACAGAAGTAATAGCAATGCAATCCTTTTCAATTTACAGAAAATTAAATTATATTTTTATTTTCTTTGTCCTACAATTAGAACACGCACGATAGATACTATTATATTACTACAATGCGCGAGATACAATCTGAATATTATTCATATTATTGAATATTATTCATATGTTCGTAAAATGAGAAATATAAATACACGTCCTTTTCGTTTGACTAAATCGATTCTGAAATTTCTGACCCAAGGGAATACGTGATGACTTGGTATCTCTAAAATACCCATGAGACAATAACGAGAAGATAACGGAACGACGCAGACGAGGCATAAGCGCGCGAGCATAGGTATTCACGAAAATGCGAAAAAGAGCGTCTTTCCTGTATACGACAATAGCTGCAATGGTGGTGAAGCCAGCTAGGGTGACATTCTCCTCTGAGGTGCCATAGGTTGCCATGGCAGTTCTCTCTGTCTCTCTCTCTTTCTCTTTCTTTCTCCGTTTCTCTCTGTCTCTCCGTTAAACGCGAACTGATTTTCCACGTCCGACTTTTCGCCCTGGTCCCGCCGTGCTTGCCATCCAGCCGCGTTTTCCCGGCTAGAGCAGAAAGCTTCGCGGGAACGGCCGCCTTTTAAATTTTGAAAGCACGCCACGCCGCAGGGAAATCTCATTTTCCATGGATCCGCGCGCTTGAGAAGTCGGCGGACGTGTACTGGCTACGTCGGGAGATTTATTATGCACTTTCTTGGTCCGCGCGAGCGATGAAACGCGCACACGTCTCCTTCGTCACGCAACGCACATCGGACAACCGAGCAAAGACCCTTGGCGACACACGAATTCGAGAACTCGATTGCACGAGGGAAGCAAGTGAGAGGATGAAATCGTGAAATCCACTTGGCAATTCGCGATCTTGCCGCGCTTTTCCGCGGGATACGTCTGTGCAACGTCCAGTGATAACGAACATGATTCCCATAGCCAAATCGCCTCTGCTCCTGTACCCGATAAAACGGTTATCTGAGTTTCCATGTGTTACGCGGACGAACGCGCGACACGATCGCGTATCGCGGCTTGTAATGGATGCGGTCGTTTGGAAAGGACAACCGTTCGGGACCACGTGTATACCCGGAGCAAATAAGGCACTTTTCGATGACTCGGCGAGTGCCCGTCGCCTGCGAATCTCGATTAAGCGAATCGCATGTTCCACCGTACGGAACTCTCAAACGAGTTTTCATCCGCGAATGCGTTGTAGAGATTTCATTGTCAGAAAAGCTCGGGGAGAGCTCTCGTTCCGCCACTTTTCCGATATTAGCATGTTCTAAAGTATTTAGAATATTTCTGCCCGGTAGCTACGCTCTCCGCCGTTGGAATAGGGCCGGTAACTCTGATTGAGAAAAACGCAATCTATCTGTTTTGCTACTAACAAAGAGTTGATAGCTCTGCCAATAAACTGGGGCGCCCGGTTATAGTCGCGCGTTATCATCGATTTTCATCCAGCGCAGATAAAAATATCCGTTATGCGAACTATGAACGAGCGCTCTGCGAAACGCGCCGGCGTGCCTGCAATTGGGTTCAAAATGGATATTAAATCTTTTGATCCGTATTTTAATTGGACATATCCTTCGCATCGCATAAACGCAGCTCGATAAATTCAACATGATGTTTCCGTAATCCATCCTTCCTTCCGAATGCGATTCGGAATAAAACCGGGATAAAAAGTCACGACAAGAGTTCGAACAACACGAACTGCAACGGCGTGACGGAGGTGAGCATCGAAATCGCGACAAGCCAAGTTCCATCTACAAAAAGACAAAAACTTTGCGGAACGGGAGCTCTTGGCAACTCACGGCGGATATGACGGAGCGGAGAGTTACGCTGGAAAGTAGTTTTCCTTATTGCCGGTAATCGCGTCGCGAGGGATTAACTATCTTCTCGATGGAGTTCGATGCGGAATTAGCGCAAAGTACGACAGAAACGGCATCCGCGAGACGTTATTAAAACATCCAACGTAACAGCGATCTTTTATCAGACTTATGAGCTAGCTCTCGAAGATGAAGAGCTAATGAAGAACTAAGCCATAGCTCGTAAAACGTGTTTGATAAAACATTGCGAACAATCTTTGGCTGATAGTAGTGGAATCTTAGAGTTAGCAAAACTGATCCTATTTCGCTTTTAACAAGATAGAAACACGCATAAATCATCGATGGAGATGCGATTTTTTTATTTTTACGCGGCGGATATAACAGCGCAGCTTCCTTCAGATTCTTCAGATATCGCAATGACCAAGAGCTTTAATAGATTTGTTGTATGCGTGTACATATTCTTTCGTAATATTGCATTGGTTCTGGCTTCTGCTATCGAACCAAGTAGAATGCGAAAGCAAGGCCTGCGTGATGTAAGTTAATGCGGAGATAACAAAACTGCGGATAAAATAAAAAAGAAAAACGGACAATAGGGACACTCGGTTGTAGATCATTTTATCGGAGATGGAATGATAGACTATTCGATGTAAAAGATACCGAATTCATGACTTACTCACGCATGTACTGGACAATGGTCGACTTTGTATTATAGTGCTCGCCTTTCGTCGAATACGTACCTGCAACAGAAATAACGTCGATATCATTAGCAAGCGATCAATAATCTTAAAGCCCTTAAAATACATGATTTCTATGATAGTTATTTATGATATTCTATGTGTTATTATTATTCGTATTGCACGTATTAAGTAGTTAAATAGGATGTTAAATAGAAAGTGCATGGTAATAATAGTTTAGAGCTACACGATGAAATCCAATGAACAATGAAATCGAAGATAAACGTAGAAACCTTATCATCGCAGAGTCCCTGTGTCACTGAGGAAGTTCCGCCATCCCTTGACATATGAAACGCACGAGGGAAACGTTAAGATGAACAGACATATTCATTACCACCTGTTATGTGAGATCCTCATGCGATTCGACGACTTACCGCATATACCAACAAGTTCTCTGTGATCACCAACAAGTCGCCTGGAATCGCATGTTGCATCTCGTTTCGTCGAGATTCGCAGGCCCTTAGACGATCTCAAGAGGAAGAAAAATGAGAGCGAACCGATATCAGATTAAAGCCCTTAATAAAAGCGTGTAAACCGAGTACAAATTATAATTATTATAATAAAATTATTATGTAATTTATATTCTTTCTCAATTATCTATGAATCGTGAAAGATGGAGCAAAGAAACCTTTTTTTAAAGAAAAGAAATTAAGAATTATTTATAACACACACATAATACAATAAAAAAACTCTGCAATCTCTCTTTTGCATAATATTAAATCATCCGTCGTGAATCAGATAATTATGAAGAATGCATCCTCGAGAATGTCTGCAATTTATCGGATATTAAAGGAGTATATCGCAAATAACGCGAAGTTTGAGCTCAGGTATCCGTGTAATGTAAATTTGCCCGCATCTTCCAGATTGCTTTCTGGACCTCGAATGCTGCGGGTATAAATTGTTCACTCTCAGCAAGCGAGCGACTTCTTACGATAATATTTCATTTCGTTTATTTCGCAGGGCGCATAGTTCGTCCGCGTCGCCTCTCGCAAAAATTGCTTCTGCCATAACGCATCTCTACGCACACTCAGAATTTTCTCCATTAAAAGAAATAAAATTCATTAGACTTCACGTTTCGATCTCGTTACTGCAACTTTCTATTAAAAAAAAAATGCAACGTTATTGAAGTTCCAATATTTACGCATAACGATCGCTATCTCGAAATGTTTTAAATGTAATTTCCTAGCGCTGTTTTCCTTCGCAAATTTCGACTATTTTCAGCGTTCTCGTTTTCACGAATGGCCTCAAAGCAATCCTAAAAGCAACCGCGGGGAAGCCGCACGAAAGTAAATCGGATGTCTGGAAAAGGATTGTGAGCGGCCTTAGTAAACCTATGCGTCAAAAGGAAGGATCGTACGTTACATTGAGGATAAGACACGTGTACGCGCAGTCGACAATCCCGTTTGATTCTCTTTTCTGTGCTTGTTCAACTTTCTCTCCGCCAGCTATTCAGTACCGACAAATATGACAGTATCATGATTGCGAAACTGCGCGCTCATCCTAATCGTCATAACAGCCACTGGCCAACGCATTGTCCGGTCTTTATTTCCCCGCTTTTCTCGGCGCATTGTTTGTTCCGGCGCTGATGCATAGCCGCCGCATTGTCTATTCAAACAATATTTTTACACTCACCTAGTTAAAATATCGCCACAATCCCGAGAAAAGTAGCGGTTTTTCACTAATACATTTCAGTTTTTTATGTAATATGTACATATACCTGTCTTTCGACCATTTTTCACGTTTAACTTTAGAAAAATTAGAGATCACGTATACGAATAATTGCATTCAACCATTCAGAAAATTCTTTGACTTTACATTATACTATATTATATTAAGAACGTACATGTCCTCGAGGTGACAAAAGTAATTGCCAAGATCGCACACCAGCATTTCGAAGTGTGATCGCGGAATTACTGAAAAGTCTCCCCAGATTCAAAAGAGAGAGGAAGGAAGAGAGCTCACTCTTCGGTTCGCGGAAACTGCCGGGCGATCTCCCGGATGGCCCTTCACTCTCCGTTCGACCACCGTATAAGGACGGTTATATTCCCCCGTTAACCATCCTTAACTTTCAATCCGGGCAAGTTTGTTCGTCCAGTATGTTCCCCAAGGCGACTGGAGGAGGAAGGGAACTCTATAGTGCCAGCCAGTGGACAAGTAAGTTTAGTGGAGTCGGTCAACCTTTGCACCGACCGACTATTGCATCGAATCGAACTGTTAAACGCTACTTGCCAGAACGTTCATCCTTTGACGGAGTACCTGGGCGAAAACAAGAAAAAGCGCAACGTCGGCTGCGATGACGCACGTTTCGCGACGATGAAAGTGGAATCCGCTCTGAAGAAAAGGTCGCTTTGACCGGTACGACGTGTCAAAGTTTTAACGTTCGTTTCGAGCCAGGTGCAATTTATTACTGCCCGGTGGACTTGACAGCGCGGTGTAACGAGAGGCGGTAGAGGGTGGTGACGGGCGATGGAAAATTCGCATCGAAGAGGAAGTTTATCGGCGATATTTAGGTCGGCCCACCGATCATTCTCATCGCTCTGCCTGGGTTAATGTCTTTAATTGGCTGCGAAATTTTTAATATCCAATTACATGATAAACGCCGACTTTTATCGTCGCGGTGAGATGTGCTGACGTATCGAACGCCCGTCGATCATTGCACGTAACGCGATTGGAGGTGTAAGGGAGACAGCACGTCGCGATATCCGATCCGTTTAACGCAGCTAATTCAATCAGGTTAATCGCCTTTTAATTGGTTTTCGCGTGCAGGTATTCTGTAATATCATTATCTTGCATTACTCGCGTCATTATACTCCCCTGTTTCTAAGTATTTTCATTATTTACGGCAGGAACGAACTTCCATTATTCCCCTGTAATTGAAATTCTTGGATGCATTATTTCTGCACAGGGGTTTTCGTATCATTTTTAACACGGATTGGAGAATTTCGATCGCGGCAATGTCCGATAGCAGGAGTAAACTGCAGATGAGATCTGGGGACGGGGGGATTCCTCGCGTATATGGAATCGGTCTACGACTTGAATACGACTCTGTCTGATTATTCTGTGCTGAAGCACTAGACGGAACCACCTGTTTAATTTCGCAAAAACCTCGGAAATCTCTGAGAGATTTCCAGGTTTTCCTGCTCCGGCGAAATCCCGCTTGAAATCCACGATCGCTTACTTTCCGAGTCGCATAACCGATTTACCGATAATATTGATTGCATCAAAGTAACTATTTTCTATAATATTATTTTCTATAATAATCTTCTTGATTAAGGAAACCATTAATAAAAATAGAAGCAGCTTTAAGGGTCGACGTAAGGGATTAAAACCTTCATACAACACGTCACCCAAACATAATTTCGAGAGAATCACGCGTAAGTGTGTCAGCGAAAGGGTGCAGGGTGCAGCTTGAATCACGCTCGTCCCAGTATCACACCATGACATTTTAAGTGCAGTTTTGGAACTGTGGATTAACTCGCTGACCAATGTAAATTAATGGCGATAACTTTTGATAAACCGGCATTACAACCGTTGAATCACGCGAGCATTTGGCATTAATTATCAGACAGGAAACTCAATTTGCCGTACTTGGAGCACTTTGAAATAACGATACGTACGCTGCGCCAAAACCACAGCAATTTACCGACGTGTAGCCCACGTTAGTTCCGAAATTGACAACATTACTTAAGCGTGGTGTTACGCTTAAAGCTACCATTTTCATTGGCACGATAGCGTAATTATTAAAGAGGCGAGAATTTCCAGATTCGTAAAGCCGTATCCTTCTCCCCCTTTCGTCCATCCACCCTTGCGTTCTCCCAGCCTAATTGCGTCGGTCCGCAGCGGTTGCTGTGCTCCATTATATCGCTTGATGAAAAATTGTTGCATTTTACCTCACGAGCGCATTGAATTTTTAATTAATTTCCTATCGTGGTTAATGGAGTGTTAATTCGATTCTGCCAGTGAATCGACTGCAAGTGAAAATTCGATTGTGTAATTTGATGCTTGATATTAATGCAAGTCTGTGCGTGAAACATGTATTGTTCATATTACAGTATTACGTTTGTGCATAGTTTTGCGTAAATTTAATATCCACGCGAAATACTGGCAGCGCTCCATTAGGGGTCTCAAAAGGGGTGGTAGCAATTACATGAGCGAGGTATTTCGAGACAGTAGGCGGTATCACGCAGAAGCTTTATCAGTCTTTGACAAGGACTCATTTACCTTTTTCTTTTTTTTGTGAGCAATTAACTTGGTTGAAAGCCAGTGCGACGCGAGATAAATTCAATTACATCTTTAGCTCGCGTACTTCTCCGCTTTTTACGGTTTTAATTCCGCCCGATTAATCGGAGGTACGAAAGACAGCGAGCGCGGGAATGGACAAGGCAGAAAGGGGGTTGAACACGCGACTAAGGAATGAATTAAATTCAGGATCGTTGTTGAGGGCGATACGCGATTGCTGCTGACCGATAGCACCGCGCGATTTTTATTCGGCGTGTAACGCACGGACAAAATGAGGACAATCATTCTCAGTCCGCACCGCAATTTATTCCGATAGGATAGGTATTCGAACGAATAACGTACGCTACGACGGGGAACGGATAGAAACCCGGTATTTGCTGCGGCTTTATCGCGCCAAAGGCAGATACGTTAGATGCTCGTTCTTTCGGAGTGGCGTGTCATTGATTACGTTGGTGAACGTATTATAAAAACTAAACGCGAGACTCGTTTGTCACGTTTATCGGCATCCTGCGTTTTGCGGCCGCAATGTGCATACTCTGGTTCGTCACGCGCGATCATACAGCAGTTGTGTAAAAAAGAAATACGGAAACCAGATGAATGGATCGCGCGGCCGTCGTCGTCCCTTTCGTCGTCTCTTCAGGAAGAGAAAACGTAATGAAATTCTACTCGCGTTAATGGCCGGGCGGTAATTTAATTTCATCGAGAAAAGGAGCTAAGTAATTCTATTTCCCTCTGCCGTGTACGTATGATATACTCCGTCTTCTTGAGAGCTCGGTGAAGAGGGTCAATGCCGGGAGGATTCACGTTTTCCGTGCGTATACTTCCGCGCGAATAGATTTCCTAGGGGCAAAGATACAATTCGCGTTGAAAAATGTTATTAAGTCCGTTTTTTTTTCTAAAGTGCAATTATTTTGTAAGACACAAAAATATTATAATCCCTGCGGCACTTCGTTCGCGCTACTTTTTTAGATATTGGCAAGGTAATTGTAATATCCCGCAAATATCACGTTGCATGATAAATGTATGGTGTTACCGCGGAGATACAATTATGCACGCGTCTCCGCATATGCAATAATGTAAAATTATTCACGAAAATACCTACTCGCTAAGTAATTTTCAATTAGAACTCAATGCGACGCGCGGAGACCCGCCAATAAGAAGCGTAAACTTTTTTAATTAAAGGCCTGTCCCCGGAGTTTTAAATGAGTTAGTGACGCTGACGGGAATAGTAGAGGGAAAGTGAATGAAGCGCGTGCAGGATGAGGAAGGAAAACGGGCATCAGAAAACGAGATAGTGACGCTAGTACAGTAGTATAGACCACGATGACAGGATGAGAAAACTTCAAGTAAGAGAGAGGGAGGGGGAGAGAGGGGGGGGGAGAGAGAGAGAGAGAGAGAGAGAGAGAGAGACCATTGGATTATCATAAAATCGCTCGATTTAATTACCGTGACTAATTATCAAGTATGCGCGGTCTTTGCACCGACAGCATACGACAATGTCTATTATTTAATAAGATATCTCCTTTGTGGTATGCAACTGAAAGGTTTAACATTTTTGATATGAACAAATGCACTGTTTCTTGACGAAAAACGAGTGGCCATTTACATCTGGCTCGTTTTGAGGGAGAAATATTCGAATTTAACTCTGAAATTATTCGCATATGAAATTATGTATCAACTTTTTCTTGTTGGTTCAAGAGCACGTAACTTTGAAATAATAAACAAGAAGGACATAAATTTCGCGAAACACAGGAATATTTATTCAATTCAGTTTGAGTGTTCTACGTGAATTGTTTTGAGCGCAAACGCGTCGCAAATTAATCGCATCTAGCTTTCATAACTGCAAATGGAACAGAGGCACGAATAGACACGGTAGGTTATCTCGTTGGTGTACGTGAAACTCCGGAACAAAGCTGTTAGGATATTACTGATCTTATTAAAAAGTAAGTGTCTACCGACATTATGCGCTCGTATATGAGGTGATGCAGCATCCATAAAGGAAGTTAACGGCTGAAGCAACAACTCGGTATTTCCAACCTCGTTACGCACAAAATTTTCCACAATCTCCAAGGCAAGAGGATAAAAAAGAACTTATTAATTATAACTAACAAAGGAAGCTGCAAGTAATTGAGGAACAGGCAAAGCAAAAGGAACGTGACATGAAGGTTCATTAAGAGACTGAAAGATTTTTATTTATTGTGTAAAAGTTTTCATTTCATAATTGAATATACACGTATTTATAATAAAAACAATGAGCAATTAAATTGCGAATAAACTGAAAGTCAATGGAAAATCAAGTTAAACGATTTAACTGCACACACATGCAAGTTTTCACGATATTAATTTTATAGAAAAAGAGTCGACGAGCGAGGGACGCCCGCATACAGGATAGGATACATAATTTATTATTGACCTTATTTTTTATATCGATGATAAAATTCTCGGATGCCATTCTGTCAGCTTACGCGTCGCGTAAAAATATGAGTGCAAATTAAATCCAAGGAAAATGAACGCTGAATATTCATGATACACCGCCGAGATGCAATCCTTAGCGTATACTTTAACGAGGTAAAATGAAGTGTCTATATGCGAGAGCATACCTCTCCTCTTTTGTATCATGTCCTGTATATTCGCAACGATATATTCATAAAGTGATACATTGTTAACGATGTCCTTTGTGAGGTGGTTACGTACATTATTCAGTATTTTGGTATCAGTCGAGTGATCGTTCCATTTTGATCAGAATTATAATTACACACACAGCATGACGCATTTGTCGCTAATAATATGAAATCTGTTTATTCCATATCTATATATGATCTCTATACCATACTATGAACGTGCTTTGAACGGCAAAAAGAATGATCTGTCGAAAATACGACGACTTCTATTATTTGCGCTTATTCGATTATTATTCCGTCCGGTGAAGTCTCGCTTGATGAGTTACACTTATGCACGATTTATAGTGCACATCTGAGGAAATACTCAACCTGCATCTAGTTTTCTAGTGAGATTTTTGTCTGGCGCTGTTTTCAAAAAATTGTAGGAGCGTTGCACGAAGCGGAACGACAAATGCACTGGTTGAAATGCGGGACAGAAACGCTGACAGAATTACGGACGTTAAGAAAATAAGCTTTATGAAAATCTCGCGAAGAGAACCTATGCAGTAGGAACGTTTCGTCGTCGTCGTTGACGACGTATACATTTGCGCGCATTGAATAACGCATGTCCGCGCTAAAAGCCCACGAAGTCGCGTAAATATTAATTCCATAATGTGTCCCATTCTTTATATTTTATAAGGCACAATCAAACGTAAAATCGCAAATTAATAAAATAGATCTTTCCCGCTGCGCATATAGTGCACTCTATATATGTGTGTGTGCAATAACAATTAAATGCGGCAAATGCACATTTATCACGGGATAGAAAAATTAAGCAAATACAAAGCTAATACCGTTAATATCGACGGGTTAAAATGAATATCGTAGTAAATTCGCGAAAGATAGATGAATAATTCCACACACCGCTTTTTCGTCCTTTTATCGTATTTAGCTAAAAACATTTCGGCGAAATTATGACCGCGTAGGGCTGGTTAACCGCGATGCGTAATACATAAAATTGTGCACCGAACCGAGATCGATAGAGGAAAACAAGATATTTTAAAATATTCGACTGGCGAAACCTGTTAACATGTTTGTTGGATTAATTTTCAAATATGGCGTTCCATATTTGCATAAATGTAAAGGGCATGCGAAACCTATAAAGTTATATAATGCAGATAAATGCAATAACGCATCTTTTGTCAGAGCAAGCTCAAAATTCGGATATTGTCGACAATATAAATATCTTTGCAATCTACATTGATGATGATTCGACTGTTATCTATTACGAACCGTACGCATATATGCACATATCGATCCTTTGTACGATCCATCGCAAATTTATCAGCAATTATTGTGGAAATGCGTTGTGTACAGGCTATTGTTACTATTTTCGCATTAATTGCAGTTTGCGACTCAGAAATAATAATTATCGATTAACTTGGAGAGATATTTTATTACCTCACATTTATCTCACTGTAATGACAATTCCTATTTACACAATCGAATTAAACGATTTTCCGGTATCGCGAAAAATTGACTTTAATTAACCAGAATGTTCGCCCTTGTTGAAGGGACCGCAATTATTCCGCGGGATGTAGATCGCGACGTTAATCGATTTGAATGTTCACCCTGCTGTACCTGTCGTGCGGCTTTTCTTAATGAAAGATGAATACGGGGTGTAGGAAAATTTAAATGTGGATTTATAATTTCGTACGTGGAAGTTATTATGCAAACGTAGGAACGAACGGAATTTAATACAAGCTATTCCGCGCGCAGTGACGTCTCTTAATGGAACTACTAATCTTTGAGTCGCTGATGTAAAGCCCGGATTAAAGCAATTTCATCGAATTTTTTAACGAGTTTTCGCAAACTTGTAGCGGTCCCTTTTCCTTCCCATTAAAGGTTGTATCGCTTCGTACGTCACATTCTTCGCTCACAGAATTTATACTTTATCGTTAATTTAAAATAACGCGTATATCGCATGTACAATAAGGCAGCAAGATCATTTTTGTATCGATTGCAAAAATACGATATTTTGTTGACATCTCACGTGCACGTGTGTTATAATTTATAATTAATTACCGTAGTAGCTTGTTCCACGCTTCGCAGAGGCTTTCTTACGAAGGAATGTGAATTTACACGACGTTCTGTTTGCGGATAACCAAGAAAGTGCCGTAGGCTACGCCTTTGAAAACGGGGTCAAGCGTCCCGCGTGCAAAACCAAGGCGACCGGAGAATCATGAAAGACGTTTTCCGTCGTGGGGATTTGCGACATGCGGATTTCGCGTAAAGAAATTTACGCGGTCTTCGTTTCCTCTTAATTTTAAAATTTATCACGATCTCTTCATGTCACACGTGTTACTAGTGGGAAATCACGAATGTCATACAACGATCCACGTAACCGTAATCTCACAAAAGTAAATCGTTCCTTTTGTAGTATACGTTCCGGCAAATCAATTAGTATTTCAACTCCCCCCCTGTGAACTTTCTATAAGTTCTTAATAGTTCGAATCTGGGTCGTTCTAATTGAAATAAGTCTTTCGGAAACATTTACCCGGGCTTTTCTGCGTTCATGTTTTTCTCTTGTCGGATCGATGATTTAAGGTTTTTTCACACATATCCGTGACGTGTCAGTACCGTATCAGTGCCGTGTCGATTCGCATATGTTACTACGCCGGACATGTATAAATACTAGTATAAAAACATGTATGTATAAAACTGAGCGAATACGGCACTGACACGTCACGGATATGTGTGAAGAGGCCTTTATTGGCGAACCGCAGGAAAGCCATAACCGCGTGCGAACTAATTACAGGTGCACAGTAACGAATTTCTCGGGCTTCTAGTTTCTCACAAACTTATAAATAAATATAAAAAACGCATGGTTCCTCGCTTTCATGGCGTATTTTTTTCGGAGGTTGATCATGCACTTCAAAGACATGTCGCGCGAGTGCTGCTGCTCGTTTTTTCACAGCTTGTCCGTTATTGATAATGTAAAAAACCGAGGATAAAAATTAGAAAGACCAAGGGGTAGTCCGATCCCGTTGCTACTATCACGTTGTCACGGTGGATGCCCGTGAATGCACGCGGTTGGATCAAAAAGACTACAGTCTCTTTCTGGCATTTTTTAATGCTTTTTCTCTTTCATTGCAGACTTCTTTCTTTTTTCACGACTTTTTCTATCCACGTTATGCCCACATTGCGAAATTATAATAATAGCTTTTGAAAAGTGTGGTCTAGTTTTCAGTACGTATGTATATTGAATAAAAGATTATATGAAAGAGAATAGAAAATCTCGGAACAACTTTTTTAATGGTATGACCATAAATATGATGAAAGTCAAGCTGTTAGAGACAGAAAAGAGGAAACTCTAAGATTGAGGATTTTACAGCTTTCTGAATATCTGACACTGAGACTAGTGAAAAAGTAACATGTATTACTATTCTTGCTAAAGGAAAGTCTTTTACAATTGATCCAAAGAGTCCACAGTTGAAAGGAAGTGGCATTTCGTTCGGGACACCGTGTATAATTCATTTTGGTCGAACGTCGGGCTATCGACTTTAAAGTTTAGGAGTCGATCGGAGAAGCTGGCTTGGCACGATAAATATGCAACGTTTCCTCTACGACATCTTCAACCACGTCGAGGGCGACCGATTTGCGCTTGAATTTCGTGGACGAGCGCGTCTCGTCTGGGTGCTCGAGAGGCCCCGCGAACAAAAAGAGAAAAGGGAGAAAAAAGAACGTTGGGAGGGAGTAAGTGGAAATTGAGAAAAACGAGGAGAACTAGGCCCCGCTTCGAGATTCCACGGAAGTCTTAAGTTTCGAGAACGGGAGAAACGCCAATGCGATTTCTCTCGGCCAACCAGAGGAATCGCTTAATCGGCTCGTCGGTTCCGTAAAAGCGGCGGCAAAAGTATTTCGGTCGTTCCGCGAGTTTTCGGAATGCAATTTCATCCGTGCGCTGCATCCTACTACTTTCCGCGAGAAAATACGAGTCTGGAAAAGCGTTTTGCGGAAATGAATTTGCACGTCACGAATATTGTGTGCACCATAACGCGACAGTAACCTTTAACGGAACCGGAAATCATGAACGAACGATGCGTCACATGGAGGGCTTGTGATTTTATGAAAGACTGGGATTTAATCTGCTCATTTGATACACCTCATTATTCTCGCACATTTGATCCATTTGATACATCTCATCATTCTCGCACATTTGATCAGAGCAGTGTTCGTTCCTTCTCGGTTCACCTTCCAGCTGAAACGTACTTTAGACTTTCTTTCCTTCCTCGAGCAATTTTTCTCGCCGATGTTATTCTATATATCAATGCCAGGTTCCGTGACGTAAAATTTTGCGCGATAAATTCCGCATTTATGCAATCCACCCTCTGTCCTGAAATAACTTTCTCGCCTTTCTCCCGACGTAGCACAAATATTTACGTAACCCGGGGTGGCAAACGCAGAAAAGAACCACCGGTCCGCTGAATTCGCTGATTTAATGTTCACGTCCGGCTGCCTAACGCCTATATTACAGCGTCTGCGTTACAACGTCGCGTCGGCGAAATCCGGGGGAGCCAAGCGGGTGTACATAACGGAATTTTAACGTATGCTTATGTACTTGGGGAGAAAGAAGCTGCTGCATCTTGTATAAATCGCGTACATATGTGAGATGGCCCAGAACTGTCGCGCACTTGCCTCCAGCTGTGTAGCATTTTACAAATTTAGGACAAATTCTTCCTCGGAGAGAAATTCTCGTCGATCTATCACTTCGAAGTTCACCTAGGTGGCAGTACAAGGACGCGACAAGGAGTTACGGGTGAGACGCACAATCACATCGATCACAATATTCCCGAAATTTAATTAGAAGATCACGGTAGTCTGAAATCGCACGCGGCTATTGTGCAAGCTGCAATCGGGCGCGGATGCTCTATCTATTGATGCGCTATAGCTCGCCCGCAGAAGGACGGGCCACTGTCGTTACGCACTCTTGACTTAATAGTTCTTTCAATAGCGAAGCGCCGAGTTTGCCAATGGTGCACGCTGTATTTCACCATCGCCAATTTCCGGCTTCATTCTATGGGACCGCGTCGCGAGACAGCAGAGAAGTCGGCACAGCAAGTACAGAATATATGGAGTCGAATATACGGCGGCCCCGGGACGAGAATCAATAAGAAGACAAAAGGGAATAGAGACAGGGAGAGGAAGGGAGACAGCATTCGCTGGGTATAATATAATATCGGCGCAAAAAATGATCTTTATCAACGGCGCTCGCGCGGGTAACTTGATAAATGAAACTGACGCTGGCATCTTATAATGTCCATCATCGTATTTACACTGTAATGCGAAGTTTTGTTGTAAATTTTATCAAGGATATTCCATCGTTCGTTCTATGAAATTTCCATTGCGCGTGGATAATTATTATATTAATAAATCACGACGAATACTGCGTGAATTATTCTCGTAATAACGCGATAACAAGCATCTGGAACGTATTCCGTTGTCGACTCTGATATTCACGCGATCACGATCGTGCAATTACGGCACATATTGTAAACATGTCCGTGGGCTCGTCCGCCGATGTGAACGAAAATTAATTGAGGGTTAGGTTGGATCAAAAAATTGGGCGACCAGTATCCACGTGATGACGAACATTGACGACGGGGGTTCATCAGGCCGCACTGACAATGCTCGTTGTTACGCCCTGCACCTATAAATGTGGATGCACGCGGCGGTGTAAGGATCGTCAGCCTCGCAAGTCACGAGGAACGCGTTTTCGCGAGCGCAAACACTTGAGGGATCGCCGTCGAGAGAGATATCCCATTCTCGTTTGTAGTGGAAATGACCGAGGGTACCTCTTCATCTTGCTCCACTTAACTCGCTAAGCGGAGAGAAATTCCGATATTCAAACATTTAATAGAATTTCCGAAACAATCTGTCTCACACAGATCTCAATTTTACGACTAATTTAATTCTCCAGCAGATTCACGATTTATCCGCAGACTTGGTCGGAGATCCTTAAAGGGCTTAGGATATTAAGACGACCTGTGTACGCGAACACAGATCCGCATTTGTGTATGATATGCATTGAAGGAAAGGTAAGAAGGAGGAGAATGAAGGAGGAAAAATGCTCTTTCGCAAGTTGCAAGCTCGAGCTCAAGCGCGCCATGAATCGCATCTCGTCGACCTCATTGTTCGCAAAAAGACGAGAGGCAAGGGATAGAGAGCTGCATGATGAAAGACGTAAAACACCAACGCGTGAAAATATAAACAATAGGCTGACTCCGTGAGCCGGCAGTTCTGCATTGTCTAATGCATTTTTCTTCCCAGGAAAATCCTTTCCAGCAAGATGTAATCATGGTTGTATTTTCGTTCCACGGGATTTTTGCCTATTAGTTCGCCTCTCGTGCATTTTCCAAGCACTACCACGACGTTGCTGAATGACTTGGTGAACTTTACGTGTTCTCTTTTGTCGTTCACGTTAAATTTTCAAATTTGCAAACGTATGGAAGAGATCGCTACTGAATTATCCGAAGGTTTCCAAATTTAATCACGCAGAAAAGAGAATTGAAAAAAAGAAATCAAACGTTCGATCGTTCATCTGTACTTGAGAAATGTTTTCCAGAGAAACGTGTTCCACTAAAAAGCAAACGAATTTTTCAAACGAATTCAAGGCATCTTGGAAACGTCGATTGTGACGGAGTCGGAGAAAAGCGATAATAATGTTAAACGTTCCAATATTGCAACCTCGAGTGAGTTAATGAACAGGTGACTGCACATTCATCTCTATTGATACAGCTGCACATTTGCTTACTATCGCTGTTGATAATGGCAGATGATTAGGACAAATTAATCGCCGCGCGAACTCATTCGACACCGCGATATCGGTACAATTGGCTCAGAATGTTTTACGAGAGTCCTCGACACTCAGGAAATCACATTTCATTTGCTAACGTGAAGTTGGAGAAGGTTGCATTGGATGGCTCGTACAGAGGTGTACAAGCATTCTAACGACGGAGTCGCGCGAGAACAATCAGGATTTTGCGAGCGATTAACACGAATGTCACTCCCATACTTCGTAACGTCGTTGGTAGATACGTGTGTACAATTTGTATGTGTGTATGTTCATGCGATTTACATCGATCTATGACCATGCCGCTTGCACGTCAATCCGCTCCTGCATAACGCACGATAATAGCGCGCGCCGGCAAACACGCAGACACATCCGATACGTTATAGGTAATCAATCATTTGCTAATGAAGATGCGATATGCGCACCAACGTGAAGCGCGCGCGCGCGAGTGTAGGCATGCAGCCGTCCGGGTGCACCGAAGGGATCCGTTTGCAGAACACGATGCAAACATGGTCGCAAACGTGACGTTAGTCCGTGCCGACTTTGCCGATCAAACGTCTCCGCCTTGATTCCGTGCGGTCGGCACGTCGTGTTTCCCGACAGCGGCGATAAACGGGTATAGCACAACCCTCTGATCGCGCCATACTCGTTCGGCAGCCTGGGACTGCTAAATGATAGCCGACAAACAGTACTGCGAGCTAATAGGATTTCGCGATTGTCGTTCATTTTCGAAAGCGGCTTTCATTTTCATTTGGAATAATTGCATTTCTCCACAATTCGCGTCTTTACGCAATTTGTAAGTGTGTCTATATTCCAGTTCGGTAATTTGTTTTCCTTTATATATATATATATATATATATACATATATATATTTTATATATTACAAAGTATATTATATATTATAATTTGGTTTTCAGTCAGTTTCCTATTTACAAATTGATCAGCTACAATTATATATAATTCGGCAGGCAATGCAATATTTCCGTTCTGCCGACGCAAATGACAGGGATATGAGGATTACATAATTGATAGTATTTATAATGCAAAAAGTAGTTTGCAACTGTAATATGCTATTATGAGGAAACGTATGTACGTTAGCAGCAGCGCCCACTCCATTTACACGATCTAGGAATCTAGAATTTTTGAACATTCGTTGCGAACGCGAAATTATAATGATAAAATAAAAATGGCGATTAAAATGATTTACGCATGGAATGGTGCAATTTTGGCTGAAATTTCCGGCACAGAAACCTTATCCCCGGATGGTTGAACGGCCGGCAATAAGCGATGAATCGTGTCGTTATAATATCGATTTGGCGAATCGATTTTTGAAACGAACCCATTAACGATATGCCGACCGGACACAAGTGTGTCAAGTGACTTACGATGGATCATGTCAATCCCAGGCACTCGGTGGCGAGTGAAAAAGAAAAGAGAGCCGATTGAAAAGATGGAGAGGTCCGACCAAGGGAAAAGGATATTGAAAAATCTACGAGAGTAATCGACTTCGTTCGGGGATGACCGGCGTTAAACGGGCGCGGTGAATGACGTAATATTGCGGGTCAATATTTGCCTCGCTCGGAGGTACTCCACCGGTAATAATTCGCCGCGTTAAAGTTTGTAATGCAAATAGGCTCTCGTTTCGCGAACGCGATTATCTCGTAAGTATATGTGTATATATCGCAAGATTGCACGTGGATTAAATGGTGTGACCGTACTTTTCGTGGCATACGTGTCATATTTAAACAGGCCGAGATTGTCAAGTGACAAGGATGTTCGAGATGGAGGAAATCGCGGCGCGATTCGATGATGTCGTGAACGAGCGGACGTAGCGCCAGAAGATTTTCCTTCACGAGATTAAAAACTTGCACCGTCTTCTCTTGATGCGACGTGATTTGCAATGAGGAAATTCGATCAGACTGCGCGCGCGCGGAAACTCGAATTTACATTTCGTTTCAGTAATATATTCCCAGGCAGAAAACACGTAGCCCGTAATCCGTAATAATATTCGGGATGCGTATCGAATTTGCAACAAGCCGCGGTAACTTGCTAAAGTCCGAGCTTTTTTCCCCGCCGCTTACTTATTCCGAAAGTTACGGGCATTAGCCGGTAGTCTGCCGTTAAGCGTCGCGCGTTTCGACCAATTAGCATACTCGAGGTGAAGGTGGAACCGGGGCATCGAGGACACAGTTAAACCATGGGTCGAATAGTAATTGCCACCAGCAAGTTGAACATATGCTCCGAATGACTGTGCTCGACCCACCATCGAAGTGTGTCAGTCTCCTACATGTCCGGAAACGTAGATGCAACTGCAGTTCGGAAGTGATGAAGGCGATGTGCGCGACAATGCGACGAAGGAAGCGTGAACGGTCTACGACAGCGTGAATCGTTGATGATGTCGCGCGACACTCTTTGATCGAGAATCGTCCACTGAAGATTTTGACCGAATCACCGAATCAAGAGTCTGTAGAGCTGATATTTTAAAAGATTCAGACGAGCACGAGTGCAAACGGTGCTAATGATTGTAAATGCCTAAACCCTTGTCTTGCGATGCGGGTCGTCGCTTTGAAAGATGATGAGGACGAATCCAGCTTTTGCTCCTCATCGATACACTCTTCTTGTGTCTCACGTGCGACACAATCTTCCCCTGCTCTCCATCTTTTCCAGCTTGGTGCAATGCAGGTGAAACGACACGCTGGCTTTTTTGCAGCGCTTCTTCGTTCACCGGAAAAGCTTTACGTCGCTGTTTGTTGCAAGACGAAACTTCGTCCGCTCGATGACGGGGTGTAGTTTAGCTGATAGCTGGGACAGGCGGCGAGTTTTACGGGCACGAAGGAGCGAAGTTAATTGAAGCTTCATTAATTCGTACTTAGCGAAGTGGTCTCCGCAGAATACCAAGGTAGAAGCGGCAAAGGGAGAGGTAAAGCAGAAAGCAGAGAGAAAGAGAGAGAGATCGGACTCGCGAAACAAAAGCATATTTTCCTTCGCGCAGTTGCGCATCCCCCGGGATCTACTCGGAAAATGAAAATGCGCGATGCGAAAAGTTATTTTGCATTTGTCGTTTAACTTGCTGCCTTCGAGATGTTGCCAGCGAATTCTCCTCTCTCTCTTTCTATGTCGCCAGGATCAAGGAAGAACATGGAAATCGTCAAGAGTCCTCGACATCTTGGAAGCCCTCTTGCAACCTAATAACCGTTAATAATTTGCGTAGTATCATGTGCCAGTCGGAAGGTTTACCGTAATGAACTGCAGTTTTGAGTGTCGCTTGAAAGTATGTCATTAGAAGTTGAATATTTCATAGTGCTCCGAATACGTTATGCACGTTATGCATCATGAAGAATCTCTAGTAGTTTTGGGCAGCAATTAAGCGCTCCAAATTAAGAGCCCCAAAATTAAGCGATCCAGCAATCGAGCAAAAGAACAGGTGTCTCTTGAAAACATTTGTAGATTATCGAGTGATTTTATCAACCAAGAGCTCTCTCTCTTATTCTTCCTCTTCTTCTCTCTCTCGAATATTATGTAAAATTATAAGGATCTTGATTAAAGCAGTGTCGTTGCATGTTATAATTAAAACACGTCCCACTTTCGGGTCAAGTTAGTCCCTTTGTAATGACGGGAACGGAAGATTTCTAAAAGCCGCGAATTAACAATCTCGCAGTTCTTCCGGCAGTCTTCTGTGCGCGCCAATTACAGATTGAAAACAGAAGCGGAGCGCGGGAGTGCGCGCGGAATTGGCTGGCTTCTTGCGCCGAGAAATAAACTAATTAAACTTTGACGGCGAGGATTGCGAGATAGGATGCAAAATACGTGACGGCAAAGACACGGCAAAAGGTAAAAGGAACGCTCGTTTCACGATCGCTAATTTATCGCGTTCGATTGTAATGAATTTCCGATATTAGGTTAATAAGCGGCGAACGAGAAGTAGCGTACTCCATAGTCGTTGCCGAGCAAAAAGGTGGAGTCACCGGTAACGTCGCATTACACCCGCGCTATCTTCGAGAGCATCGATATCTTCCACGCCGCATCAAAAGCTCCGGCATTCTCGAGCGATGCTTCCCCTCGAGCTGTACTCGTCAGCTGTGCAAGCGAGCGGCAGCAGCGAATTACAGGCCATTTTTAATTTTAATTTTTCGTGCAGCAAACGTCACAACATGACGGAAATTTTCCGGGAAAGTGTCGCTGTAGAGAAAACGTCCGAAAAATCGCGCGCACTGGACAGTCAAGCGCGACAAAATGTCATGACAATTCAATACGCTGGATTACATACGCGAGAGAATTTTTTTTTAATCAAAGAGTTCTCATTTTAGCGAGCTTTTATTCGTATCTCCCTCCAGCGTTCCATATTAAACCAATAATGCATACACGGGACTGTTACGTTTATAGATCGGCACGAAATTACGTCAATATCAAAAGTTGAACATTTTGAGTGGCTTCTCGTGCTGACCGCACCTGGCTGTAATCAAAAGATGCATTTTCCATGCTCGAACCACTCTACGGATATCGCTGGAAATGGTTGACGTGTTTTGAACGCGAGACGATGTGGACGGAAAACTTTCTGCGCCATCGTCGATTTTCCGAAAAGAAATCGCAACTATCACGAATCGTGGGACCGCGTAAATCGCGTGCGGAAACTTGGCATGGCAGTAGAAACTTCTTTCGTAAATACGACAATTCTCCGCTCTGGGGGAAGAGACTTGTTCTCGCGTTGAAGAGATCGAGGTTTGTGCTAATGCTCGAAAAACATACGCAAAAAGTCGCTGACGGTTTTGTTACGTCTTAGAATTGCACGGAGGATGCCACATCACGGCCGCGAGAAGTACACGCGAGGAGAAATCGCGTTTCCGCACGCATCGCGCAGCAAACAAGCCGTTTCGCAAACTTGGAATAGCACTCTTGGAGGAGCAAAAAGTTTCGAATACGGAGTTCTTCGATTTGATACGGGGAATTCCGCTCCTACTACCTGCCGTCATCAAAGTTTGACGGATACGGATCCGTTGCGCGGATCGTAAACCGATTCCGAATGCCGCCGATTGGAGACGCACGCGCGCGCGGAACTTGGATCGAGAATTAAAACTTTTTCCATAAATAGTAACGTCGCTTTATCCACTGCCTCGCAAGCAAACCTTGTATCTCGTTTAAGTTGAACAAGGCTTAAGGAGGATTATCGATATCCGATCAGTTACATCGACCGCTGCAAGTGAGAAAAAAAGAAAGAATGGAACGTTGCCCGATGCAAACGACTCGCGTATTGCCTCTATAGATTCGCTCCAGGTCTGAAAATTACCGGAATTGCCCGGAAAATGTTCATTATAATGATGAACAGTCATCTCGTGTCGCGTTGCTTTCTAATTCAAACTATATCATCTTCATTTTCTGATTAAATCGGCATATAGTGTGCAAATAATGCTCATAAGTGAACTAACGATGATAATTAATCCCAATAGAGATTAATCGGTTACACTGCTTATGATTGACTCTCCGCCAATTTGAAAGTACACCACGCATGTAACATTGTGACATACTAATTTCGCTCGTGTAACTCTCCATGCGTCGTTACGGAAGTTTCCAACGTACGGTCCGTCACACAGATGCGACGCAAATCCTGGATGCAGAAGCGAGCGTGCACGAAGTACGCAAATTAAAACTTTTTCCATGAATAGTAACATCTCACCTTGCTACCGCGCGAAAAGTCGCTGATTTTTGCTTTCGATTTCTCTCTTTTCTTCCTCCCTTCTCTTTCTCTCTCCCCTCTCTCTCTCTCTCTTCTTTTTTTATCTCTATTCCTTTCCCTGCTTCCAACGAGAAACTCGTATCTCTGGACTTGCCTCGCAACTCCTTCGGGATATACGGCTACGCGGCAGATTAAAGATGCATTGCTCGATATGCAAAACAAGGAGCGCAAAAGATAGAGAAAGCGAGAGAACATAAAAAAAGAGCAACGAGGCCAAAACGAGAGAACGAGGACTGCCACTCGAAGCGAAGGAAGCACTGAGGAGCGAGGACATTAAGCGTGATCGAGAGGTAACGGCAAGTGCTTTGAATGTAAGAGAGTTAACGGGTATCACTGACGAAGAGAGATTTCTCGCTGTTCCCTTTGCTTTCCGAAGCGTCGCGTCAAAGCGCACATAAGCGAATTCGTGGATCAGCATTTGCGATACACTGACACCGAAAATTGCGAGCGAGATGGGAAAGCGAGAAGTTGATCTTTCTCTTGGCGAGCTTGTTGAAGGAACAGTTCAAGAAAGTAGATGCGGCACGTAGAGCCACGTAAAGGAGATGTCTATTTGTGCTAATCGATAAACCTGATTGGTTTGCGAGAAGAGGACCTCGTATATCCCTATGCAGGGTATAAGGCTACTCATTCTTCGTGTTGGTGATAACGTATCTTCGCGAGACTTAACGACCGGGACACGTGGGCGCGGGAAACCTCCGGTGTGTAGGACGTTAAATTTAATAAACCCGGAACACAGCACCCCTTAGTTTATCTATAACCCTCCGCGATTGGATAGTTTGCACGCTGTAATGGGCTCTAAAATTTTATTACGCTGGATATTAACAACCCGTCCTACTATTGCTCGCAGATTAGATCCGAGCATAAAGAATTATCACGATATCCGTCCTCCCTGCCAGCGGAGAAGGAAGACCTTTTCTACCCTCTTTTCTATCCTGTCTAGAAGTTAAGTATATCAGCATCAATCATGTCAGCATGGAGGGTTGATTAAGGCGCACAATCGGATTTTGTTTAATCTTGTTTAATTTTTCCATTATCCTCCCGATCTGCATCCTATTGTTGCTGTTACTTTTTACACCGAAATTCTCATTGGATTTCACGACTATAATTAGATACGTCCGCTTTTTACTGCAAACTTTTTATACCGCTCCGTGAAAAGTGTCTCCCAGCTTTTCTTTTACTTGTTTAGTGCAGCCAGCAGCATTTTTAAACAGACATTTTTAGCAGAACTCACGGTGGTTAATGAGAAAAGCGTCATCGAGTGTGCGCGACTCCAGCTCCCGCACAAGAATTCAATTAATTTTCCAACAAGACGACGCGTTGCCTTGAACTTCCAAATTGGACGGTTCCTAAATGTTGAATATTTAACAAGGCAGACGGGAGCACCGTCCAAAAACAATTTTAACTTTCGTGCGACGGTGACGGACGTGATTTCCCGCCGCGCGATTTTATGTTATTTTAATGCAAACAACGTTCCGCGCGCGCTCCTTCTGATGCAGAAATTTTGCGGATTGAGACCGTTATTTGCAGTCGCAGTCGAAATTTCGGCTCGCGCGAAGGCACCGCCCGGATTTTGCATAAGAATCGAAAAGTAATTAGTGACGGAAATCGCAAAATTCATTTAATGAGCGGATTCAGCCGCGACCATGTCCGATGTTACCGCGTGCGTTAAGAGCCGGCGCACAGCATACCACTTTTATAACAAACAAATAACTACGTACAGTGACGCGCTCGGCATCGTTACAAAATTGGATTTACCGTCGGTAAATTGCATCGTAATTGCGTGACCGAAAATTACGCGAGTTGCCGATGTGCGGAAGATTATTCGCCACGCCCTACGGCTACAGATCGTGATTACAGCAACGTTAATAGCTGGTCTTTTTACGTACTCTATTTACACTTTTAATTTTTGTTAATTGAACATATCTATCGACTATGTACGTATAGTGTACAGAGCATTTCAATCCGCCAAAATTTACTTCAGGTTAATCGAGGAAAATCATCTTACACCGTTCACTATGCTTTTTTATTATCTATAATCTTAATATACATTATTAATATTCTCCGATATTTTTGAGATGAATATTTTTTTCTCCATCCGCCTTCACTTATTTTACTCTATCTTCTACTATTTTTCTCATACTCTTTCCCGCGGTATATGCGGAGATACAAATTTTATCAATAAATGCGGGATACCGTGTCGTTTCAGAATTACTTTATTGTTTGATCGCGTTACAATTTTACATATTGTTCTATGTAGATCTGGAGGGTAGCGAGCGAAGTTCAACATTTCGCTCCGATGGCGGCGTGGTTACGCGACTATCGATCGAAGGCCGGTCCATCGTAATGCAGCCTGACGCGTACTGCTCGAAATTGAATTCGTGCTTGTACAACGGGACAAAGGCCGGCCGATCCAAATCGTATCAAGGCCCGGTCCCTACCGAAACAATAGTCGCGATTATCTGTCACAAATCTTCGTTTCGCCAGGCCGTTGTTAGACGTTGGCATTCCTGTGGGAATTAACGTGCGGCGACAAGCGGGCATAATGCGCAATCACCATGCACCGTCCACGAGGAGATTCCACGATAGGGACAGATCACAGCCGCGTCAAAACGACACGCGTTTGTCCGCGCACCGCGCGTAATCATGATGCGTAGTGATTGCGTCGTTCGAACGCCCGTAATTAGTTGCCACTGTCGCGAATTTCAATCCGCCATGTCGTATCGTCGTTTGTGCAGCGAGCGTCGCGTTTTCGATATTCCCTCCCGTGATTTGCAGTGACACGATCATACACGCGTGTCCGACCGCGTCGCTTTGAAAAATTTCGCGCATTAAATTAATGTTCTCCAAAGAATCTGATAATTTCTCCAGATAATTTTTCGCGGGCACCTCGAAATGCTACACGTCGAGATCCTCTTCCTCATCGCATAACTTTGCTCATTAACGTGTGCTGCGAGCTTAATTCGCGTTTGATTGATGAAGGATCGGCCGACCGGAGAAGGAATATGTCCAGCAGTATTATATCTCACCAGAAGGGATATGGAGATGGCAGTTTTGAAGGATGGTAATCGAGTGGCAAGGATTTCGGATTTCGCTTGAAAGCACGCGCTATAATCTCCATTTGATGAACACGCCGTCATTCAGCTCTGTCGAAGCTTAACAGTGGGATAGGTACTCCTAAGGGGAAAGAATGATGCGGGTTGTCGTTGACTGATAGCCACCTCGCGCTCTTTGTCACACGAACGTCGTTGACAATGTAATATTCACATTGCAGCGAGGGCGAGTCGCTGGCTGATACATTCATGTAATTTTCACGAATGTTTTATGAAACCTCCATATAATATGCAATGAGCGCCGTATGAAAAGTTTGCGGATGTTTCACGGATATATATATATATATATATATATGAAACGATCTCGTTTTTCGAAGCATCCATCTCGTGCTTTATGCATGCGTGTACATGTACGTGTGTGCGCGCGTACATTTCCGATTATTTTACATTTTAAATGGAATTTGCGCGAGCGGCGTTCTTTGCCGAACATGAAGAGTTTCATTATACCGGCACGTCCTTCCCTCTCGAGTATGTGCGCTAAAATTCCATTGAGAATACCATTCACACCGTGATACTGACTCGACAGACTAACGCGTACAGCAAAGGAGAGAATCGTAATTTCCGAGAAACACGTACGAAAAAGTACGTTCTTGCTCGTCCCATTTCTCCGTCGAGCGCCTCTATAGGAGTACTCAAGCTACTAATGCAAAACTTAGAAAATCTTTCTCTTCGTTCGTGTGTAGCAGAAGAAAAAAAACAGAGCCTTATTATCTGTCAAAACGTAGGTATATTGCGAGATTAGAGCGGTCAATTAACACGTCACTCGACCGAAGAAATCGCTTCTTCGCGGCTTCGCAGACGGAATTAATTAAGATCTCTCCGAGGCGTCGTGTTTGAGCGTCTCCCGCTCGCGGAGATGGGATGGACCGCGATATACAGGCAATACGTGTGCACGCGCAGGTAACGCAAATCAGCCAGAGGCAAGCGGGTGTGGTAGTGGTGATTGGATTTATTCGCTTAGGTAGAAACGGTGATGGCCCGCTCCGCGGGACTTCCAGCTGATGAATGGAACGACAAGGGACCCTCCCCACGCGAGGAGGGCTTTCCCGGATTGAGAAGCTCAAGCATATCACAGTGATAATTATTCTGTCGACGGTACACGGCGGATAGAAACTGCAACCGTATATCTCGAGCGTGTAGATATCTTCTTGCGTTGCCACACGCACGTACGCACATAAGCACGTGCATATGTGAGTGCGCACATAAGGATGAGTCCGAGAACTAGAGCCCGCACCTGTAGACGCGAGGCACTCCGAGCACAGTAACTGGAGAAGACGAGAGGAGTATACGTCTACTTAGGCGTATTAACGGCATTCGGGATTCTCTCCGAGCCGACTTCGCCGCCGTCTCCCCTACTCGCGCATAGCTTCTTGAAATACTATCAGCTGTAATTAGCAAAGTTATGTCACGGAAATCAGCAGGCATATTGAGGTGTTCCTACTACCTACTTCCTATATAGAACGCGACGGATTTACGCCGGGAACAACCGCCGACAGCTTGTCGAGATGCATCAGCTCAGACGAAACGTTGCTTGGGATAGAAATGCGCTACCGTGCACGTTATGCGCTTGTTAGAGATCCGTTGATGGCGCCAATTATTCCATGATAATGAGGAATTGCGATATTCTATTCATTCAAATGAATAGACAATAGATTCGTGGTACGATAAATTACAATTTGCAATTGTTGATTTTTAACATCAGGAAGTAAAGATTTTAAGTGTTAAAGTAGAATATGCATTTTGCATTTATAGAGGGATGTAAACGGGAGTTCAGAACACTTATGCATACACGTATGTATATTGACGTCACCGGTGTAGGTGTTCCTTCGTTCTGGCGGACTGATTTAAGCTTCTTGAATATATATCCCCGTTAATTACAGAAGTTTGTTTAGCGGACTTGGCGCGATAGCAGTCATAATCCAAGCGGAACGGGATGCGCACAGTTGGCGGTACTTTATGCGCGCAGATTTTACCAGAGAGAGAGTCAAACTATTAGCATGAGATAGCTCGCGAGAATCTCCACTTGTTACTTGAAATTATCCTCGCGTCGTCGCAAAGCAGCGCAGAATTTTATTGTATTACTTGCGAAACGTGCCAAACTGATCTTCGAGAATCCAATATCGAGGAAATCAGAGATTCGAATCGTGAAATTAATCTCGATCTCGTCGCGGTTCTCACGATCTAGCAGAGTACTGCCAGTTTCCGAGTTATACTTTCCTATTGATGTTTCCTCTCTTACCTACCTTTGCATGCAACGTGTTCTCGCGAAGAAGGATGAAATGACGACATCCTGCAACATTCGCGAATATCTCCTTCGCCTCTTTCACGATCTAAGCTGCCGTTTATTTTCCCTCGTCCGCGCACAATCTGCGCGCGAGACTTTCCTTCCACTTCCCTCCTTACCCCTGAGGGCTTCCGCAATCTTTAAGACATGCAATCGGTCGTTCAAATCCGATTGTTCGGGTTCAAAGGCTTCGCATCGGCGTCTTTCCACATCAAAGAGTCGCGTGGTCTCGCGGAAGCGCTTAGGGCGACGTGTACGATTGCGAGACGTTCCATCGAGATGTTCTAACCGTATAAGATGTGATTCCCTCAGGACGCAGCACGTTAATAAACGCAAGCTTTTTCGCGGAGTCCTTTCTTCTCATCCGCCGGGAGTTTCGTTTCTCGGCAATACTCAATTATCGGCGGAGACTCTTAAATCCGAAACTAAAACATCATCCGCGTTTTCCGGCGTTATCGTTTCTTAGTTTCTTCCTCGCTCCTCACACTCATATTAGTTCATCGAGCCAACAAGAAACTCGCACGTAGAAAATTGAACTGAAAGGAGGATTATCCATTATTTTCTTTACGTGTCATTATTAATTGAATTTAATTGCTTCGATTGGCTACGATCTTCTGTCTTATAAAATATCTGGAATAATGAGGACAACCTCTTTCATTAACGACATGCTCTATAATCTCGACTTGTTGAATAGAGTATAGAAATAGAGAAGAAAGCATTATCTGTATGACTCTCTGTAGTTTTGTCTCCAATTCGTCTTGTTTTAATCCGATGCGAACGCGAGATATTTAAATTCGGACGTTTTCATCGCGCATACCGTGCACGCAAAATTTAACGAACGTTTTCCCGCGTGTAATTAAAAGCGCGCGACTCGTGTGGAATCGTCGGCGCACTCGTCGCTATTTATGATACAACGTAACCGCACACGGCTCGTTGCGTAGTCGCTTGTTTCCGCGGCTTTTTTACGACTCCACGTACGGACAGCAAGTGATGCTGCAAGCTGCAACTGCAATCCGCGTCGACGTAAAAGAGGAAACCGCGAGACGCCGGTAAAAACGAATAAAGAGAGACGATAAGTCTGCTCATTAGTGAAATTATGATGCAATGCGACGTCTCTCCCATCGATCGCCAGGCGCAATAATACATTCGCTTTGCGAATCAAACGGCAAAACGACGAGACCAACATGCGCGAGGATGATCGTAAAAAAATATATGGAAAACAGTGTCAGAAACGCAGAATTGCAACGTGAAAAAATCACTACGATTGAACGTCAATCTTTCCTAATTATTGGACTAAAAAAACGAGAAAAAATTGCGAACCGGGGATGATTGAGACTGATTGGGAACAGAGCAGGAGAGTTTGATTTCCATTGGGAACAAGCAAATAGCGAGTCGTGATAATAAAAGTCAAAACGTATGAGAGAACGATTGTCAGAGAGAAAGGTAGTTCGGTTCAACGTGTTTTTTTCCTTATCCATCCATTTCGTTTCGCATTTCCGCGTTGCGATCGAACGCCAGCAAAGGCTTGATCAATTTGCTCTTAAAAGTCTTCCTCGTTTTTGAGAGAGCGCGGATATTGAAATGTCTGGAAGAGAGCCAGACACAGGTACGGTAACGTGGTGGTACCCGGGCAACACGCGCGAGATTTCGGTGGCTGGTGATTAATAGTGTCCCCCCTGATCCGCGTGCAATCGCGCGCGCGGTGAATTCCGCGCTGCCGATTGTTCGATTCCACGCACGCACGCGGAGAGCCCAGTTAATATTTCATCGTAATTGTTATATTAGTCATTCGTAACGGGTGGTGCTTACTGTTTCGTCATGTGGAGGACGATCAATTTTCCATGTGGCGCGCGTAATTTGTCGCGGAGGCCAGGCGAAGGATTAGGCGCGTTTAATAATTCGTAGGAACCAAGCTCGTTAGGCGCAACATCGATCATGTTGCGCGTGTCGCCTTGTACATGCCGAATGAGTTCGTTTCGTCGGTAATCGCTTGAAACTTGATCCCATCGTCGGAGAGACCGGAGGGAAACTTTCGCCCGAGAACTCGGAGGGAGAAACAGAATTAAGAGTAAGTAACGCGCGACTTCGTCAGACTCCTCCTGAGCGTAGCTCGGGTCAGGCTGACGCCCCTTATCTTCCCCGAGACGAATCCGTCCGTCCATCCTACCAAAACGGGCCTCGACTCTCGAGATTTCTCTCGGAGAGGAGTCGTCGAACGAGCCATTGTTTTCACCTACTTGGCGACGAACTCCACCCGGCCGGATCGAAGATGCCCAGACTCGGGCGAACGGTCTTATTCACGGTCGAGCGGGCGCGTTGGAGAAAATAAGAGAAAAGGTTCTTTCTCCCACGGCGCCGAGAGGCGAACTTAAAGATATAATCGATATATTTTCAAGCTCCCTTACCTCCCCTCCCCCCGCTTCGAGAAATATACAGCGGAAAAGGTTCGGTCAAGCAAAGAAAGAGGGACAGAGACGAGCGTCTTGGAGTTTCGTGTTCACGGACAATAAAATTGTATCAATGAGAAAGTATCCGTGGGGAGAAGAGATATGAGGTGTACATACCGCCACGAACAACTCGAACGAATCGATAATAAAACTAGCACTGCCGATAGATGCATGCCGCGAAGAGCGCATGCATCACAGCAAGATATATTTCGCTTTTACTTACGCATGGCAGATGTACATCTCTCAAAACGATGACGCGAGAATTGGAACTGCAAATCACGATCCACTTGACGATTAATTACTCAAAATGTAATATTCGCGCAAGTTCAAGGATGATTTATAAACGTTCGAAGATCCACGAACAATTTCTGCTGACGATGAATTACACTGTCAGTTAAACCAGTAGAATTTACCTCCTGGATGGCGGTTTAACTTTCGCTCGCCCGAGACGGGTGCGCATCCGTGAAAAATGAAAATGTAAGAGGAGCAAACGCGATGGCACGTCGTAATTAAAGGGTGCAACGTACGATAAAAGAAGTGAAGTCTCGAGAGAGAGGAACAGCGCTTACGCGAGGACCGTCTACTGTGCAGAATCCGTAGCTTGGTAGGAATTTCGAAGAGGACGCGGAGATTATCGGATATCGCGATTGCCAATAAAGGCGAACTCTCGAGCCCTTCAAATTAGATTCTTTAAGTTTAGATTTATCTGAGTTTTGAGACGTCGCGGTCATCATATTTTAGGCGAACTCGAGATTAAACTGGCAGGATTGATACCGGATGAAACAACCTTTTCGTCGTCGTCCTCATCATTATGAGCCACTGATACGACGGCGTTTCCCAAATGAATTATTGAAGAGAACCTTGGCGATTGATGGGAATATTTAAATCGGGTCGATACCTTCAGTTAACATGCGTCTGGTATCGACAAGCTCGAGGCTCATACTCCACGTTCCTTTTCCGGAAACCCTGGTCTCGTTTACCTCCTCGCTTTCCTCGCGCGCTACACTCTCTCATCGTTCTTCCGCCATCCGCCTTTTCCTCTTTTTCGTCCTTTTACCCGGTATATCCAGATCTTCTTCCTCCGATTGCACCCCGTCACCGGCGTCCCGCTTTGCGGAAGAATACGTCACAGTGACGTCAACAAATTTTATTTCGCGCGGGCGTGAGCGTTATTCGGGTCGCAGAGCTGAAGTCCTGTAGGGTCACGTAGCAACAATAAAACGAACGCGATTCTTCATAATTATGACGACCATCGATTCTGGAAGTTTACGATTTCCAAACTCGAACATCGCGGATAGAAATGACTCCGAGAACGAATATTCCGAGCATTTTCAGGCGAAACACCAGGCTGTAAAACGGTGAACTTGTTTCCACCGTCTCACCGTGCTTATTTGGTAACTATCCTCGCAAATTTTCCACATTTATGCAAACTAGTGGAACTTTCCGGTTTCAGTCTATGTTCAACGCAGTCAACATCGAGTCAACAAGGTAAACTGCGGAACTCGTTACGCCATGTAGGGCATTTGAAAAAAAGAAAAATAAGGGGAAAACCGGTATTGATGAATCTGTCAGAATGCGTTGACTTGTTTGCTTGTTGACTGCCTACGAATAGTTATAGAATTTAGAAACAAATATTTCATGAAGCTGACTGAAGGCCTCTCTCCGCTCGTTGACAGCCGTTTTCCCGGCAACAGTATTTCGCGTCAGCAACTACCGATCGAGATCGAATCCTTCCGCATCGGGAGGATCGGAGTATTACACGACGAACGAACGAACTAAACAATAGATTGCAACGGAACAATATCTATCCTACCTCGCTTCCCTCCACCATCAGTGCTAATCTCTGCCTTAGGTTTCCAACGTGCATTCGAAACTGCCCCCCGCCGATTTGGCGCAGGTGGTTGCTTTATTGTCGCAGCCGGACGTTATGCGCGCGGCCGAGCATTGCAAGTGACAGGAGCCCGATGATCGATAAACCGGAGCCACATCGGCGAAAAGATTGCCCCTTCATTTCGTTTGCAGATGGAAACATTTTTTTTGTCCAGCAGTTTACGCAGTTTGGTCGGGCTCGAGAGAAGCATCGATATATTTCAGCCCGCGGCCGCACCAGCGATAACCGAGATGCGGTGTCTGCTCGGTGGTGGTGCACTTTAAAAAAATCAATGCACGCAGACGGAGGCGGTCGAATCCGAGAGATTGGCGAGATTCGTCCTGCCGAAAATCGGGATGATGGTGTACGCGAGTGCCCCGTCGATCGTTCCAGTTCGGTGGTCCACCGACTGGTTTTCGTTTAACGCTCGCACTCGCTCTGAGAGCGAACATGGCAGCTTCATTTGTAGCCAAACAGATAATACATCAATAGCCGAAAGCTACAACGAACGCGCGGCGTAATTGAGAAGCAGCGAGCGTATTGCAGATTACAACCATCCACTTTGCTCTCGGCGATATTGCTGAGAGGCGCGTATCGTTATCATGTCACCGCGAAATTCGAGCGCGATGATCCTCACGCGTCCGATAGGACTCATTTCCAAGTTACGTAATTGCGCGCCGGAGATATTGGACCGGCCACGGACCAGGCACGGACCTGTTCTATATGTAATCCTGCCTATGCCAGGAGCTCCCCGTAGAGTTGTAAGCAATCTCCACTTCACAAGCGAGCCGAGTACGTTTCATAGCACGCGCGCGCGACTACGAGCGCGCAATGAGGGATAATCATACAATACAGCATGAAGGATATAACGTACATTGTCCTCCTGTGTGAGAGGAAAGGATCATCCAATCAGTCCGCTTTTAACAATTTCGTTCATTCATTCGTAAGGAGGATTTTGCTAGTGTTAATAGTGCTCGCCGAGTTACAGGCGCTACGGTGATATTTATTTTATTGCCACGTGAGAAATGATATTTCAATATTATTACTCCGCCAAGGGGATGTTCGGAGAACGTCAGTCGGCGCGTATATCTTTAACGATGCTTATTTCCTCTTAATGATTGTATCATTACGCTTGCATGAACAACTACTACGTTCAGTGAAACGTCGCAGGTTTAATGCCGTTCGACGTAATTAGATTTCACGGTGTTCCACTTCAACGGCGCATTCGGAAGCTTAATGTCAACTGACTCGGAGGACAAATCCATTGACGACATTGATGCATCGCGATGCAAGTGAATCGTTGATAGCGAAATGATGTTCTGTTTAACGATCACCTTGTTCCACGCGACGTAAGGATTCTCGAGTCAATGGATACGTTGAGGATAAATTAACGAGATCGAATCCTTATCGAATATCTCGCGCGCGCCTAATTTCATAAGCATGAAATCTTCGATGAAAAATGCATGATCGCAAGATGCGCCGTGATATATCTCGCGCATGTCGCCTCTTAAAATCTGTTATAATTGCAGCGAACATACAGGCGGGTCATCAACAGCGACAAGGTCGGCCGAGTAATTGTTTATATTTGCATGTAATTATTATTGTATGGCCAGAGAGCTATGGTAATACGGGGCGACACTTGTTAGAGCTCTCGTCGCTCATTAGCATCGGCGTCGACGAAAAAGGACGTCGTGGTACATCAGACCCGCAAACCGCGGATGTATCCTCGGTAATGCGGGATGAAAGGCACGGCATGCTCGTTAGTTACCAAATCTGCATTCGCGAGGATCGCCGCGAGCGTACGGAACAAATCCACGAAACGATGTGATGTAAATGATTGCGTTTTTGCTCATCGCGCGGTAGCCCCGAATTAGAATGGAGATTTCCCGAAGGATAGACGATCTCTCTCGTGCGTGTGTTTGTGTCTCATGTGTTTGTGTTTTATCGTTACACGCAGCGTGAAAATAAATCGTTTCTTTGCTGTTGAATTTGGAATTACGACGACTGAAAAGTTCGATGCACGCACCGACCGTACGCAGAAGTGTACGCGAAGTTTGAGGGAAGTAATAACCCTTCGTACGTCGCAATCTGTGGTATTGCGGACGGTATGTAATAACCGATACGTTATCGTGCACCCTATCGTGAATAACCGTAATCGAAACGCGTACATTTCGTCAGTTGTAAGGCGATTACATAAGTGACGGTATGAATGCTCTCATGGACGTTACTGAGCTTTGAGAGAGAACAAAGAGCACATAAAGATAAAGACCGTTTCGAATTGCAAATCGTTTCGCGAAGCAAGAGCGAAGTCTCGGCGTCCGCTTGGATTTCCCCGGCACGACAATGTTCATTCAGCTTCTCTCAAATACCTGACTAAATTTACACGTTAGCTTTCGGCATTACCGTTGAATTCGGTGATCATATTCCGCGCTTTCGTATGCAGAAAGGCAGAATCCAGGGTATAGCTTGCCTCGCGAAAGTTGACATTCGTTTCGCGAAACAAGTGAAAAACTATATTGAATCATCATGAAAAAAATATATTGACTCATTACTGACTGTATTTCCTTAAAGTATATGCGAGTTATTGAACGATGAATTTATCGATGAAGATTTCGATGTTTCGATACACGAACAGTAGATCCTTGCAGAAAGCGCTTTCACAATGTACTCGATTCTGCTCTCCTGATTTGGCTCTGCCTTATATAAATTCAAATTTTTGATCTTATTACGCTATCGATCATTATAAGGCTTATTATAGAACTTTAATCGAACTTTAATTCAGTCTTGGATGCCTCGAACGCTGCACAAGCAGCGTCGCCGTGATTCCAAATAGGTGAACTTTTCGCGAAGCACCAGTGAGCATTAATCGAACTCCGTTGTGGATACATCTCTTAAAGGATTTCGTGCGTTTAAATAAACGGCTCATAATAGACTATCAAAAAATCTCATTTGAGAAATTCCATAGTTGTGTAAATATATTCTCAATTATTTCAATTTTCTACAAATCGTAATTGTGTGATACATAATCATGCAAATATCGAGAATCATAATTCCCCATAAGCGCAAACTCGCTTTAATGGGAAATTGGAAATGCATTTTTCTCAAGGAAAATGCACCGACAAAGTTGTACCATTCTCGTCTTTGCTCCTGCTTAGGGCAGGAAATATTAGATGTCCTCAACGTGACAGCGGTATTAATTTACGCCACGTTGGGAAAAGGGTCGTAATTAGGCGCGTTAATTTCGAGCTAACGCTCGCTTCACAGTGGCAAGTATCACTGAAATACCGCAAACCGCAATTTCTCGCTGCACAAGGATACACACACGAATGCAGCCCTTGCGCTACCGATCCGTGTGCTAAATATTGAGAATCCACTGTGTACGGTATAATCAAATACCGGGAGCTTTGTATTATCGACTGCGATGGGACTCGGGGAAAACCTTTGTGATCATAATAGCGAGCTTTGAGATACAAACAGATACACGCCTACGTTTCTCCCGCACGCGCACGGATTTTAATGAATCGATAATAATGAATAATGAATTGACGCTTGCATTCCCCCTGCGGGGATACACTATCTCTTTGAGTAGCAGTGCATGTTGTGAATAGATTTGGTGACTCGATAAATTAACAGGAAGCGACGAAACGTTCAAGATTGCGAACAAGCTTTCGGGGAATCTCTGAATAAAATATATAACATATTTCTCTTCTCTAAAAACTTTATCCGCACTTTTTATATTTTTATATTACTTTATTAAATTTATTAGTGATATTTGTAAAAGAAAACAGTATTAATAATTATATTGATCTTTGAAAGAGATATCTTGTACCAAACAAAATTCGCGTAGAATATTAACGTTCATTAAGTATTTACAGAATTTTAAAAAAAAGAAGAAATATTTGACAACTTTGAGAAGATAGATAAACTTTGAGAGACTTTAGCAACAATTAATTTTGCTAAAGTCTCTCAAATTTTAATCATCCAAGATTGGAAATTGAAAAGTACCCCAAAAAAATCGATCGCGATGTCCAAAAAGCTTCATCACCTGGTGTTAAAAAGGAATACGGACTGTCTTCAATGAATCTTACCTTCACAAGGACTCCGTACAGTGCTGCCAATGTGAAGAGTGGAAATGTAGCTACCTACCGTATCGTCGAAGCTGGAGGCAACTTACCTTTTGCACAGATATAAGGCGAGGGTCTGCCGTAGCTTTGACACATCCCCTAACTAGTGCGTAACATTATTTTCTTAGGAAAATTAGATTACACTTGTACAAAGCGATCGGCAGAGGGAGGGACAATTGGTAACGTAACGTAAGGGTAAGTGGTCCAGCTACCGATTGGAGGACTCGGTGGAGAACGATTGGAAACAGAGGAGACTAGTCTGCTTTACCAACGCGAACCTGAAGGGTTGCTCGTGGGTAAATATCGAAGTACCGCACGGGCGACAGAGGGTGCAAGCCTGCGCGTTATCCTGCGAGTGCAACTCGCAAGGGTTGAATTTCCCGAATCCGGCGAACGTTAGCACGTGCATCTAGCGGTCTATCGAAGTGGCGTGACTGATGTTGTCCGATACGACGACGCGCATATATACGCGGATAACTTCCCAGATACTAACGGATATACATAGCGATTACGTCGTTGCCTAAGCCAAATTTGCGCAGTTGCCTGATTATGCTTGCGAGTACACAGGCAGCATGAACTTCGTACTCTAATGATACCAATTTCTGTGCTTCTGTACTCCCTTCATGTAGCGATCAATGTGTATAATCGCGAGAAAACGAGGGATTTGGATTAGATGAATGTCCGTGAAACTCAAAAAATCAAATTAATTTTTTATGAGGGATTGGGGAAAAGATATAATTTGAGTATGCTTATCGTCATCATTTTTCCATTGGATTGACCAGAAAATCCATGTCGACTTCTCTTAGCGAAATTTAACCGCAAAACTCTGCATTAAGAATTAATACAAAGTTCTGCATCTAAACCCTGCCCAAAAAAATCCACACGAACCCTCCCGGTACTCAAAAGTTTGTATTAATTCTTAATGCAGAGTTTCGTGTTTGAGTTTTGCTAAGAGGATCGACGTGGATTTTCTGGTCCAATAAATTTCATGCTTTAATGAAACCTCAAAAGAGTATTAATGGAAGCAAAAACTCCAATATATAAAAAAATATCTTTACATTTATATCTAATTTTGAAAACATTTTTATGTCACAGATGCCTTCGAAAAATCGCTTTCTTTTCTTCCTCTGTATTTTGTTTTCCAAAATTCAACTGTAAATCTCGGGAACTTTTATTTAGTTTACAACAATTAATCGGAGAAAGATTCTCAGTGGAGATCGTAAGCACTTTTACTAGCTACTTTTACTTCGATATCTCTGATAATCCTAATTGCACATCTGCGATTTAACAATCGTCAATAATGCGTGCGGGCGGCCACCTATAAAGTCGAGGAGCATTACGAAGTTGTTACGTCAAGTGCAAGGATCACGGTCACGGGAATTATTGTCTCCATCAAGAACGGCGTGACTTCTTTAGCCAACAATAGCTGTCTCGGGCAGAAACCAAGAGAGGCCGCGCGCGATGACTTTGGTAATAATGTCGGGACGCATTATGCTGGAAAGATGAACGAGAGAAGAGACGAGATCTTCGCATTTCTTTTGCTCTTACGTACAGCTCATTACCATAGAGATCCGACACAAAAGCTTATCGTGCATTAAGCAAGACAGTACTTTTGCCGTGCGGCACTTTTGCATCGCCATCGTCATCCGGATTCATCTGAACGACGGGACAGAAGTGAATCTCTACAAGTGCCTCCATTAAATTGTTGCAAAGTCAAGTAAATGCTTTGACAAGAGCGCGAAGAACAGAAATATATCGCATTATGAAGTTAGAAGTTAGTTAGGAGCCGTAATCTCGACCTTACAGCTTCCTCTATTTTCCGAATCCTGAATTATCGAACAAATGTATTAATGAGAAATTTTAGTCGATTTTGTGAAACGAATATTTATATCAAATTTATATTAACTATTATATATATAATATAATATTAAATAAAAATTTATGAGACAGGTAACTTTTTAAGCAATTAAACTTAACATTAAGTTAAACAATTTGAATTAATTCAGATAAATCTGCGCATGGAAAAAATAAATATCTCGCGAATAATTCGCGATATGCAATTGAAGAGGCAATGGCGAGCGACATGCTCGACGAACAAATCAATTTTATGTCCCAATGTTCGCGAAGCGTAATAGCGAAATTATGACTGTTTCGTGGGGTGATTGTTACGAGCCCAAGATCGGCGATCCGATAAAAGAATTATAAATCGAAACGATATCGCAGATTAAAAACGATTAAATTTGTGCTAAAATTAAATACAGGATTTATTATTAGATTTATAATAATATCTCAATATACTGCACACGTGTCGTGTTTATATGTATGTATTAATTTATTTTTACTCGATATTAAAGTGGAAAGTTTACAAAAAATATATTGTGAAAATGAAAATAGAAAGGCAGTAAGTTTAAAGCTTGCCGAGAACAAGATAATCTATTCATAGATCGTATCAATTTTCAATTTATATAATGGAAAATGTCATTAGACGAATATACTTCTATCAGCCAGTTACACATACACACAATGCAGCAAAAGAGAAAAACAGAGAATAGAGAATTTAATCAAACAGAAAAATGGATACCCAAGTAAAAAGTAAACTTCCAGATCGTTGGAATGCACCGCTGTTAATCCCTACGGGGGAGATAAAAAGCGTGCTTTGTCTTTGTCTAGGTGCAGTCACGCTGAGAAAAAGGTATTTTATGTATGTCTGACAGGATTTAATACTGCGCGGAAGGGAAATATTTCGAGGCTCGCATTACAAAATCTATGGTGAAGCATTTGCACCGGTTTTGTGGATGTATCCTACTAATTTGCATACATGCATGTAGAGAATATGTTTACTCGAATATGTAACGCACAACACATGAGGCGTATCGCGTGGCGATACAATAATGCAATAAATAAATACTGATCAAGATAAAACGCAAAATAAATATTGCAGCTTTGTAAGTAATATTCGCAACGTAAATTAAGCGTGATGAATGAGAACAAAATTATCTGGCTAATTGTAATTATAAAAACATCGGATCATCGGAAAAAAAGCGTTAACAATGAATAAAATAATTAATAATTATACAACTATCAAACATGTCGAGACAGTTGTGCTTTTAGTTCGCAATTAGTATCATTGAAGTATAAGTTACAGTCTTGTCATTTTATCATCATCAATCATTTATTAAGCAAATTATTTTCGACATTTTTTGATCCAAACCCTATAAATTCAGTTATTTCTGAATGTTACCGTACGCTTTGCGATGATTCTAATATTTTATTTTAATATTTTATTGTAATATTTAATTAGCAGTATTGATTAAATTGTACAATATTATTAATTAAATCATGCAATATATGACATATTTATATACATACATATATATTATGTACAATACAATATCCGATCGAACTTTGATAAGATTAACTAAAATACTGAAATACAAGCGAGATTCGACGTAATTGGCTTGAAAAAGATTAGCATATAAAAGTAGTATAAAACGATGCATTACACACGACATTTTAACAAGATAAAAATATTGACACGAATCGCATTTCAGATTTTATTTTAAAACCGGCACAATTTATAATTGGACATTTTTCCGCCGCCGCCGGAGCGGTTAAACGAAGAGTCGATTACCTAGTAGTATTGTAATAATGAAAAATCTCTCGCGCCGCAGTAACAAATGGCTCGTTAGTGCCGAGTAATCTCGGCGATTCGATTGTTTCAGACGGAATTTATTCGGGTTACCCGAGGAAGCCGGCCATCTACGATAAATTCCCGATTGTACGATACATACCTCCGTGTTGCTCTATAGATTTATCCGCGGTATAGAAATCCGTGCCGGAAGATCAAGTAAACGATAGCGATCGCAGTTGGCGTCTCGCACGGCTCAATCGTGTCCGTCTGATACGTTATCGGAAATATTATCGCGCAATTATTTTTTCTGCGCTTTAAATCGCGAAATACGCAAATCGCTATGCAGTGAATTATGTATAAGTTGGACACCCGGAAGACCTAATTCGCTGTCTATCTCTCTCTCTTTCTTTTTCACCCACGTGGCCTCACGATCGATGGACCCCACCTATCCGCGTAATTAAATGTCATTAAGCGCGTTGGGAATAAATATCGATTTTACGCCGAGCCACTCGGTCCCCGTTCGATATATACACGTCTGGTGGTCATATGCAGGACCTTGGATGTTTTCCACGGTGGCAATCAATACGCGCGCCCGCGCGACGCGATAGCGGAACGAAAGATAGCGGTTTCAACGTTTCGCCAGCGGGAAAAAGTTGCGGGTACCGCGACGCGACAGGTATAATAATACCGTGCGAAATGTGACCGTCGCGCTTTTTTGACGCGCGTAGCGAAATCCCTTGACACGTTCTCGTTGCGCGGGAGGTATATTTAGGGTAGATACAAAGAATGTATAACGAACGGCGCGCATTTTCTGGCGTCCAATGAGCCAACACCACGAATTACGCGATACGGTAATGGCAAGATATAACTTCGGGAAACACACGAAGCACGGAAGACGATAACTCGTAATTATGATGATTTTCGAGTTAACAACGAGGATTTATAGTGGCGCGTAAGCACGTATCTCAGACTCGACAAGAGAAACTGTTGTAAACTGTTAGAAACTGTCACCTGCATACATTGATAAATTTCTGAGGATATTCTTAAGAAACTACGCGTGATGCTTGCAAAATTGAAAGCACATCTTATCTTAAAACCACGTTACGATGTAAAAGAAACTCGGTGATGATTTTCCCGCCACCATTACTTTTATACGTTGATTAATCCGCGTCGTATCAGCCGAGCACGATTAAGAGCTAACAACAAACCAATCTAAAAACCAAACACGAGCGGATTTTGAGGCCGCGGCGATTTAGTGTAAGCCGCTTAAAGACGCAAATGTTACCCCCGATGACGGCGAGGAGGGTGACTGGCATGCGTAGGTGGCACGATAGGTCGAGGATGATAAAAAAGTACGTGCGGGACGACGGGGTGGCGTGCAGCGGGGAGTAAAGAAAGGACTGGAGCAGGCCACTGGGTTCTATCGACTTTTAATTACCTTGCATCGTTTCTCACAAAGAGTCGGCACAGGGGTGCGCAGAGCGGGCTCCGGTCTCGTGTGTTTGCCCTCGCTTCGATCGCTACTTTAAACTTTAAGCCAATACCGTCCGCGCGATCCACTCGTGCCCGGCGAGCGAAACAAGGGCAATTTTCACACGGGCATTATGCAGGTCGACGTGACAAAAACCACCCCTACAATACGGGAAACAGGCGAGGTCCGGCGGAGCGTGCGGAGGAAGTGCGGGTTCACCTCTCCCGCGGGGAAATAAACCGCAGTGTTACAAAATTGCGACACGCAACACACAAACTGTGCGGCACCCCTCGCGAATGTTGCGTGATGTGTCGAATGAAACGTTACTTCTTGCACGATTAAGCGCGCGTTATTGGCATCGCCGCCGGCGTCGAATGATTTACCGAGAAATTAGGGTACGGACCGTATTATCAAGTTACGTATTTTTCTCCTCTGGAAATTATGTACGAATCAATCTTATTAAAATTGAACGTTATAATAAGATGGAAAAAAACGAGTAAAAGAATTCATTAAAATTGTACCTTCGAGTTTATTATGGCTAAACATAATTAGAAGCGCATTGCACTGCGTATTCAATAATTACAGACCCGGTGGCCCCGGCAATAACAGTTGCGATAAAGATATTTATAGATACATCAGCCGTTATAAATGTCGATCTAAATATTTATTACACATAGAATTTGTTTTATAATGTCGCGCTGATAAACGTCAATAAACTGAGTTACATCCAATTTTCTGGAATTGCCGGTGCAAATGAATATCGCTAAATATCGATCGCGCGGCTCGATGAGAGCCCGAAATGAAAACGCCATCGGTCCGTATATACACTATACGCCGCGCAATTCGCATTCGCGCGGCGCAGTGCTTCGAACGTTCGAACACAGCTTCATTTACGTGCGGAATACTAATCAATGCATTTTTCCGAGCATATAAACCGTAGTGCGTTTACTCATGTGTGCATGTGCGTATGTATGCGTGGACGCGCGCGTACTGTAATCTCTCAAGGATCGCAAACAGCGGATACATCTGTAAAAACCGGATACCAGGATACCACGCAATTGCAACTTTAGTTGACTTAAATGTTAAAAAAAGGATATTCGAAAAGAACTGGTTATTGATATCAATGTAATTATGCTGTACCTACACATCTACAGCACGAACGCGTTAATGAGGTTGTTTGTGACTTCCGTGGTGCGTAGCGCGAATGCGATGCGGACCCCTGGCTTCGATGCGTACAGCGCATTAACGCCAAGTGTACTCTGTATGACTGGCTGCGCTTTCGAACAGGTTCGGAATACGCTATTCAGTCCTCCGTATATTGGTATTCCATACGGAGAGCTTTATTGTTATTATTAGAAAGCCCTCTGACACGCCTCCCCCGTCAGAGAACGGGAATATTTAGCAAATGTCAAATCGTGTCTCTGCACCGTGCGCTTGCGAGGATGCTTGGAGAACGATTCCTCGACGTTACTCGATAGAATACTTACCGCAGCAAGGTAGAGTTCGTCTGTCGGGATCAACTCGCGAGCGAGATTCATGCGAAAGCAGTGCAGTCAGACTTACCTGAAACAAATAAAATAACAGCCACGGTTACAATGTATATACTTCACGCGCATTGACGCACGTCAAATATTACCCCTAAATCGGGGAAGGGCTTCTTCCTCGATCGATTACTATCCTTCGGGGAACCGCGCCCCCGGGAAACTCTTAACGTTTCACCGACGATGGATACGGAAAATTCTCTCCGCCATGGAGAACAGCAGGGGGTTGCCTGGACGATATCCGTCTTTTCTCCCCGCCCTTAGCGCTAGATAAGATTGAGGAGCGTTTTGTTGGAACGGTCACGTAATATGATAATATGAAGCGCCAGGCAGGGCGCGTGGAAGATGGATAGAGAGGGCAGACGAGGGAGGTCCTCTCCTGGATTCTCCACACGACGTCTCGAATGAGTACTCGCGCGTAACGACCTATGACCTGGACTTGAAGGTCCGATTCGTCGTGGGCCACGCAAGGATGTGATACCGCGCATCCAAGCACGAACAACACCTCAGGATTAATACGCACACATTATTACGGGGTGACTTGCATATGCACCTTGCGGGTAGGTGACAATGAAAGCGACGGGCACGAAAGTGGATAAGTTGCGACCTCATTCGCCCCGTAAGTCACGCTCACAGCCGGCTCTAAGTCTTCCACCCCCGCCCCAAGCAGCGTTTTGACCTCTTCCCGTTTTCTTGCCGACGTACTCAGTGACGGAATGAATAGTTCGCTCTATCTTCTCTGCTCATTTAGGATTCGAACAAGAAGGAATTTGTTGTTGAAGGAGAACGGGACGTGGTTTCTCATTCGGTATACTTGTTTGGTTCCAACGAAATCTCGATCACGAGCAGCTCGAATTCGATTATACGCTGTAATGGAAAACACTGGGGAAAAGCGCGTGATCGGAATACCCTGCGAGAGTGCATTTTCTCGCGCTCATTTTACGTGGGACCAACTCAGGCCGAGTTTACCTGGCCACGCAGAAATTATTATATTCTACGCGAAACTGCATTAAGTGCATCGTACTAGAAGTATCACGCGACAATTTAATAATTATCAACGCGTAAAAAAATCGCTCGATAGTAACAAGTTGCCTGGTCGGACGCAAATTTAATTGATGCATAAACGACGGTTAATCGCGACTAACAGTGACGATGGTACAAGGTGTTTGGCATAGTTTAGCAACACAATCCGTCGTGAAACGTTGAATTCTTGCGAGAGGAATTCGCGTCTCATGCAACATTGGCGTTAATTAAGACTCCGCCTTGAGAAGCATCGAAGATACAATGGTACTACGCATTCCCGTAACGAAGTCTTTAACCTATCAATGATTAGATAATAAATGAACGAGGCGATACCTGAATCGAAACTTCGACCTCCATCGCGATAGTAAAACGTGGCGAGGCACTTATGGAGACTCCGTTCCCTCGTAAACCTTTTATTAATCTACGCGTTTAATGTCGTTTTTATTCTCGAGACTTAATCGTGGGCTATAAGCGGGATTAAGGAATATGGGAAATTTACAAGGAGAGAAAGAGAAGGTAATTTTATTATTCTCCGAGTTCACGTTCCTGCATAACGCGCAGTCGCATACGGACACCTATTAGAGCGTACGTGTGGATGTGGAGCATGACTTCAAACTGTTCCTATCAAATTTCGCTTGCTTGCAACAATTTTTACTTTTCGAAATTATTATTATATGTCACTGAAAAATTGTTTTCAAGCATCCGAGGATGAGTACGAAACGATTCTGAAACAACGAGTCGTCTGAAACGATTCTTTGCGGAATTACTTGGTTACTTGCGTAACCGAATCTCGTTACCTTTATGCGCCGCGTCTCACGTATAATTTACTTAGGAAACAGGTAATATTGACAAAGTGATCTTGAAAATCTGCCGTCTCGCGTAACCTGCATACTTGCACGCTGCTTAAGTGCATACCCGACCCCGGGAAATTTCGTAGATGCAACAATCTCGAAGCTATTACGGGGCCTATGGCCTATTACGTCTAGTGCATCGGCGGGGTACACACGCACGTGTCGTTGCGCGCGTACGGGACACCATGGTATTTTCAGACGCGAGCAGAGAGCTAAGCGGCAATGTAACAGCAAATAGTAAATCGAAATCGACGATATCGTATCTGTGCCACGATAATGCTCATGACCGCTCGTAATGGCACGATACGAGCTCGTACGCGTTAGTCAAGTGCAGCGCCGCAGTGCGCGACTAATAAACGCGATATAATAATTGGATATCGTCCGTAAATAAAAGATATACGTGTTACATAAAATATAATTGCAGAGAGTCACGTTGCGGTTTTTTGTCCTACGTATTCACGAATGTGTCGCCGCCCTTTTAGCGCGTATATATTTGTTGATGAATATCGTTAATGTTTAAACAGAAAACGGAATGTTTGAGTGGGCGGTTTGCGCAGACGCTCGTTTATTTTACGTATTAGTTCGCTAATTACGTAAACTGATGCCGTGGCGAAAATGGAAGCGAGGGAGGCGAGAGAGTGCTACGGCGCCACATTGTGATTCGGCCCGGAATCGCCTCGCGCGGCTCGTATATTTCCAGCATCGATTCTCCCACGTTTTCCAGTCATTAGCCGACAATTGTATACTTGTAAGCATGAGTTGAAATCCGAACGGAACAAAACAGCCGACGGGTTGCATCGAAAACTCACGCAATTTATCAGAAGAACGGGGAAAGAGGGAGAGTTCTCTTCCTACGTTGAAATCGGAAATTAAACGCGCGTTTCGATTTGTCACGAGCGCTGCGATTATGCCGCGCGATATCCCTTAATTCACGTTACACTCGCATTCTGTCAAATGGAGTCTTCAACGGAGAAACTTTCAATTTTTAACACAATCGGAATTTGTGAAGCTGACAAAATTCATCTCGTTACAATTATAATATAGTGAGAGAGAGAGAGCCGCAATTTAGAAATTATCCGTTGCATAGTAAATTCCATATTGGATATTTATGAACTAAGTTACATAATTCATGTATTCATGTTGGAATCAATTGGAATTAATCTCGATTAGCGTATCAACTAATAACGATCTTGAAATAATAATGTCCGTGACGGGGAGATCAAATGTTGCAAGTTGCATTTTGCTGTATCTGTTTACGCCGTCGCGCAAGAAAGCTCTCATTAAAAACTGTGTTCGTGCCGTTTTATCCTCGTCCGGATCTACGTAATCCTTCAAAAGCGCGGCTTAGAGTTCCGGGATCGCGCATTCACGTCGTATGCCCGCTGTATTTGCAATCCCTTAAACTGTTCCGCCAGTCGAATCACTTGAGCGATATAATTCATTACGCTTTTGCGCACGCTGTGCGATATTCGTATAACGTTGTCTCGTGGAAATATTCGGTTAGAGTGATATGAGTTCACAAATTGAATAAAACCATTCGAATACTCCCCATGAGCTACGCTCAAAGAACGTACATTTTTGTTGTAACGAACTTTTTCCTCCGCTTTTTTTCTCGTCTTTATTGAATTAGACCCAGCGTAAAATTGAACATGGAAACACCCATGTATTCTCTTCCACTATTTCTTCGTTCATTGATTCCGTTCGAACTTTTTTTTACTGTATATCGAAAAAAATATTTGAAAAATATTTCCATAACATGAGTTTTGTTGGATATATTCTTCAAAACATTTTACTATACATTTGCAACATCCCGAAAAAGCAAAACATTAGGAAGTTCTTTCTTGAAGAAATTTAAAATCAATTATTTCGGTACTTAGCTTAAGGATTAAGCTTAAGGTAAAAATTCGAGGATGTCGATCTCTGTTGAGATTTGGACCGGTATTGAATCGGATATAGTACTGCTTCGGTCGAAACTTAGTTCACCAACAATATTATACTATCACCAAACGTCAATGTGTACGTTAATGTTATGAGCGACAACGGGAAGTTCTGAATCCTAACTGGTGATACCGTCGAAGAAGGCGAATCTCGAGGAAACTCCGTCGTTCGTTTCCTATTACTCGCTATGCCACAAGCAGATGGGATTGTATCCGATCTCTGCGAAAACTGATTTCTCGAAACGTCTTCTAATTTAATTCAAACCCGTCGCACTTCGCTCGTTTTCGCTGGCGACTGTTTCCGCTCTTTCTTTCCCGTCCCTCGAAACAGCTGACTCGATTAGTATTTTAATTAATGCTGCCCCGCATGTGGAACTTGGATAATTAATTATCGCGAGTTGAACATTATAAATATTAATTAAACGTAAATGAACAGAGCATTTCTTCCATTATTCGCTCATAAATTATAACTGACGTTTGTTATTTTCTTTTTCATTAATGTGCTACGGTGCAAATAGAAATTAAACAAAAACATAAAATAAACTTGGTATATAATACTTAATGTGTGGCAAATGAAGTTCTTTTGTGCTCTAAAAAAGATAGCGAACGCCCGTTGAGCCACTAAAGAATGTGCTGTCACCCTTGGAATATTACGGTTACGAGAAATCTTGGTAATTTTAATGAATCTAATTACACCTTGGTAGCGGTAGTGAGATGGACAAAGCACGAGTCGCCTGAGGATCTTTCGGTTTTACCCGTGGTTTATCGCGAGAAGAAAAAATTTCAACTCGAGCATCGTACTGAGTGAAGAGCCACAAGTGCAGTTTATTTGCAACGTTAGCATCAACATTCACGCAATGCATGTTTAATCAGAAAAAGATTAAATCCGTTTCCATTTGCATGAACATACATACGTTTACTCAGCCTCATTTGCCAGTAAAAAAAAATTAAATTTCTGTCGAGGGGAACTAACTCCAAATTTTTAATGTAATGTTTTTGAAAACTGTCATAAGTAGCTCTCAATTTTGCCTGACTATGTTTCTGTTTGATGGGAAGAAGGCTAGCTGCACACAGGCGATCTAAAGTGCGCGAGCGCGAAATCCATTAGGTAAGAGGTATCAAAACTTAAGCGATCGAAAGCGCCCTTCGCAGGGCAGCGTCGCACGCATTGAGGTTCCGAAGAGAACTTTGACGTGCAAGACGTGTCCTATATTATCGCCGCGGTAATACCCCGAGCTAAGGAGGTTCATGAGCAGCGAAGTGCAAGCAAGGCGTTCAGTGTGATAGCAAGAGCGATCCGATCGGTATGGATATCGAATCGCATCGGTGCTCCAAGATAATACACAGGGACCAGCACGATGTATATAATATTACCCGTGGAGGGACGCGCGTGTATGTAAAGCGATATAAAATCATACGTGTAACGCGGCATTTCTCCACTCGAGCATTGTCATACATGCGGCGCGTTTGTCGCCAATACGCCCGCGTAACGACCTGTGCACGCTAAAGCACGGAAGCATATTTCTACCGTACGAACTCCAATCCTCCATTAAAAGAAATTTATAAATAATAAATCAAAAAAGATTTGCCCTCTCGTGCGGGCGATCGGATTGCGATTTAATAAATCGAAATGCGAAATAACGATCCGTTATATTCCTCGATTGCGCATGTGGTCGTCGTTATAAATGTCACGAAAACAACTTTTTGCATATATACTGGGAAATATAGACGCAAGCTATAACAGTAATGATCACAATTTGATAACTGCAATGTTCATCAGATTAGTCGATAACACTAATTTGACGTTAAGTGACATTAGTTACATTATGGGAACGATAACACGATCTCAGCCAAATGACTTCAGAAGTGCAGAATAATTCTGATAAAATAGTACATGTGCACTAGATAACGAAACCAACGCAAATTCTGATTTTTATTGCAAAATACGATAATACCAGGAGTTTCAAATACTCACGAGGGTAATATCTTTCAGTATGAAGACGGAAAGCGCAGACTGTAATGCTTTTAATTAAAAAAAAAGAGGTATTCTTTGTCGTTTTATCGACATATCGACAGTTTATCGAGGCGAAAGACGTCTTTGCTATAACCCAAGGAAAAATATCACAAGTCGTAAAACAAATCGTAAAACAATTAGGCTTCGAGTGACTTTGGAACTGTTTTGGAAGCTTCACCCTCACAAAAGTTCGCTTTGCAGTAAGGTCATCATCGCGAGGAGATCCTCCCTTTTAAGAGACACGTCTTCGGGTCGTGAGAAATTGATTTTAGTTGGACGGGGTGGCTCAAACGACGAGCATCGCGACTGCGAGGGGATGAGACGCAATTACGCTATCAGTCTGCCAAATAGCGTATGCGCAGATGCACATGCCAGTGCGCAATTGCGATCTCCGGATATCTAGCCGCGCAATTCCACAATTGCGTATAGTACAGTCGCGACGTGATACACTGTTCTAGCCGCAACCGGGTGGCAATTAGCCTAAATGCTCGCCGAACGGTAGCTGAAAAAATGGCGTAACCACAAAGTGTCATCACCGACTGCCGTTCGTCCGGAAATTCGCTTGGAACATCCTCGAAATTGCGACAATCTGAACACAGCGTTGCCCTATTCGCGATCGCGGTATTATAGACGCGTACGGAGACCTCGCACACACGGACATTGGCGGATTCATGCGATTGCGTTTCATGTTACAACAGAGCAACTTCCATTAATTCACATCACGACGTGATAAACGCGGAATTTTGTAAATCAGGTGTGGAATGGAAGATATTTCTCTGAACTCAGACATTTCTGCACTGAACAGAGTGCAGAAGGAACGCTTTGATATAAAATCACGTTTCGGTTCACTTCCGACCCTCTTCAGTCCGAAAAGCGAATAGTTCTTATTTCAAGAGGATCATTCAAGAGGATACTTGAACCGGTGAATCAGATCAAAACATTTGGGATCTTTTTGGAACTTTAGAACTGCAATACGTGCTATTATCATCATTAATTGTGCATCACCGACTGCGTTTGGATATTCATTGGCACTTGCCGCGCTATCGTGATTTCTCGGTGATTTTTCACGGTTCTGACGTCCATGCTTTTAGCTTCAGTGTAATTACAATCAGCGTATTACACAAAAATAGAGCGATGTAAAGAAAAAGAGCTCGCTCTACTTGTTGCTGACGGCATCCTTGCGACAGGAAAGACGCAGTGCAGTTTTTCCGCGGATTTAATAAATATAAAAACGCCTACCTCCAACGAAAGAACATAGCTTCAACGAGATGACTTTTCACGTATTTCTAGCAAGCTGCATTAAGCGTACATTTCGTTTCCTGCGATGTAAAACTAACAGAAAAAGATCTGACGCCACATGCAAGCTGGATTTTAAGGAATCTAATACGCAGTCTCTTTGAGAGAAAGCTGACAAGGCAATTACCTGATATATTTTAAGAAAAAAGCCGAAGAAACGTTTAAACTGCGAACTCCGTTATATCGCGCTTTGCGAATCGCATCCTGCATTTTTAAGAAAGAACACGAAAATGTAGGAGGAACGAGAATATACGATCATAATTTGTATTTGTATAATTTGTATTTGTAATTTTACGAGATCATTGAGAATTATTAAACTGAGAGAAATACTGAGAATCTATTTCTCTCGTTGAGAATCGATTTCTCGGCACGAGAAGCAGATTAAACGTAAGACTTAAGGTCAATCGATTATCTGGTAAAGAGGAAGAGATATAGTGTCTTGTCGATTATATATATTCGCGTATCTGAGGAAAACACAGACACAGAAAAAGGAACAATATAAATGAAGATCGTGGAAAAACACTCGCGCGCAATAATAATCTGCAGTTTTCCAACGGTTAGGAAACCACTGAATATTTGATGATTTCTAGATGATTAGAGGATAGAAGAGTAGACCTCAGTGACGACCACTAATCACCACTAAATATCTGATGAAGTGTGCATGTCGAAGAAATAATCTCTCCTAGCACGAATTTAGTTGATCGAACAGCAAGTAGATGAATTTTTACGCGCAAGAAAAAAACAAAGTAGAATGCTTCAATCTGGAACATATAAATTACGAAGTTGTCCGACAAAGTGCTGCTGAAAAGACTACTAAAGAGCATTAATAACACCGAGTATTATTCTGCGACAAGCCCGAGAGACGAAACGAATGAGGACAGTCACTTGGTTGAGATTAATCAGACATCGAACATCTAATAATAATCACCTCGTTGCGAACGCATGCTTTATGAAAAGCGACGAGTCGGCAAGATTAATCTGCGGGAACATTCCCGGTCGCAAACTCGTCGCGAGGGAATCCTATCGCGACACTGCGGAGATTAAATCGGTATCCATCAGCGCGACACGTCAATACGAAAGAATAACGACACGACATGCGCCTGAGTGACATGGACGGAGGACCCACTGACCGTAACGTAACGTCAATCCGACTCTTTCGTCATTTAATGGAATGCCGCGACCCCTCATAAAGCATATTCTCCCCTCTGCCCTCTCGATGAAGCAATCGAAATCAATGCAACGAAAAAACGGGTATTTTATGCGATCGCGAGCTGCGTCTGTTGACGGATTGTCCCGATGTGTTTTTTTTTACACAATTTCGACGATCAGCGATGTATTGGGAACTGACACGCACCCGCGCATTGCGGCGGGGGATTTGAATCGCACTGCACATCGTTATTCCGCAATGGTGTCAGCTGCGGAAAGTGCGCTCGCGCGGATGAGTAAAGCGTACTGTGAATTGGATACGTTCAAGCACGAAGAAAAGTCGCGAGAGGAATTAGACGAAACACGAAATCGCGCGCTTCTCCAATCTTACGAAGGCACACCTCGGCCGATGATTGCCAAAGCGCCCCACATTTATATCGCGATTGACATCTTGATTCGTTCACAGCACCGACGGTGTACGTGCGAAACTACTAATCTTTTATGAGCCAATTATAGCTGAGGCGAAATATAGACATTAGAGCGAGCTTAATTCCCAGTGGCATTCTCTCGTCTTTTTTTCCTTGTTGGCTCCACTCTGATGACCTTAGTCCAGATGGACTGTGCTGAAATGCGCCACCTGAATGCAGCGTGCCATTCGTTTGGTCACTACCCCCTTTCCTCTCTCTCTCTTTCTCTCGCTTTCTTCATCTCTCTTGCATACTTCCGTTCGTGGTGGCAACAACCTCGAATTACTTCATTCTCCCCTTCGTTCCTGGCCGCTATCCAACCAACCCTCGTGCATTCCAACAGCACTCTGCCCACCGAATCCCATTGGCTTTTGGCGGCACGACTAGCTACGCTTTTGCAAGAATCTCTCTCTCTCTCTCTCTCTCTCTCTGTTTCTCTGTCTCTATCTTCCACTTTCTCGCTCACATCCGTTCCGACCACGTCTCCCTTCCTATTTCCCGAGTCGATCGTCGCTCTCTCACCTTTAGGCAGTTACCGCCGTCCTTTCTGTGCGTCCTTCGTCCTTCTCTGTCGCTCCCATGCGACGCCAAATTATCCCGACGTAACGGGTGCGGGCCGACGCCTGCTTCGGGCTAATAGCCGGGATTTCCGAAAATTTATCGGTCCGCGCTCAGGGAAACTTGCAGCCGAACGGCCACAGGGACGTACGCGAATTTCGGCTTACGAATTACCGATACCACCTGTGCGAGGCACTCCGTCCAACTTCGTCCAGCAATATTACGTCCACCTCTCCGTCCATCCCGTTAGTTTACTCTGCAATGGGGAGCCGTGATATAACGCGCTTACGCTTGAAGAATTCACGTCTCGTTAGCGAGTTCCCTAAATCATGCTAACGTAATACCGACTAAATCAAATCCACCGAATTGCGACGCTTGAAGAGGTCCGCTTTTGCAGAAGGCAGAAATATTGGTCAATCCCTGCGATAGTTTTGCATACTATATATCATCAATCGGAATTGAAATTTTATGCATCCAATTTCCTGTAAAAGGATAAAGTAAAATAAAACGTACGTAAAACCGTACTACATATGCCAAGCAATTAAACGCGAGATATATGAGAACGTTGCAAGAGTAATCGCAAAACAGCACCGGCGCATCATATATTGGCGTTTCCTCACGTTTCCTCTCCATTATCGCGACGCAATTATAGATTTTATCGATGATAAAAATTCGGTAGGGCGACCTGCCGAGTGACGGCGCACGATTAATGGTTGCCGAATCACCGCAAAGTGGAGCCATTCATCATGCTAGCTCGCGGATTAATTTTTCGGATTTCCACACATGGAAATTCTTACACATTCTCGATAATCGCATTCCAGTTTATATCCCGAGGCAATATGGATTCTAGTGGACAAGGCCATTATTCCCGTTATTGGACAAAAGGTTAAACGGCCACCGCTATTAGATCATCACGAGCACTCCTATTTTGGGTGCGTTATCATTGCGAGCTGCGCCTGCAGTTCGTCGTGGCGATACTCTTCCAACTGCGAAACCGTTTTTTTGAAGATGCCCCGCAACTTCCCACAGACAAAAGTATATTTCTTAGTCGCGTCCGAGTTTCGCCAAGTAATCAAAGAACCGGCACATCTCCACCTCTGTCTGCTTGCCTCTCGGCATGTCGCGTAACAATCGGCGAGAGAAACGGGCAACCACGAGTGCTAGTTACTCAACGTAGCTCACCAAAGCGAAAATACCTGCGCGTTTCACCTGATATGCAGTGCGGTCTGGGGCAACCGCAATGCTGCGCACAACTGCCCTGTAATCGGCATCAAATGCATTAAGGATTTCACGAAAACAGCGAAACGCTCGCTGACGAGGTCTGCTTTCTTACGAAAATAACAAAAACTTAAAATTAGCAATAAAGCGCTAAACAAACAATAAACAACTTAGACGAAAATATATTCATTTCATTTAAAAGCATGTTTTTTATACCGCTTCAGTCGACCAAGAATCCTCCGCGACAAGAATAAAACGAAGCTGCATAAATTTGAAATATTAAACCTGTCTTGTTATATAAATGTTAAACATTGACACACAAATATCTCTCCTGGACATTTCAACAAAACCGCGAGATACTTATTTCTAAATCCGCGTATGCAGAAGACGTGGCACTCATACGAGAGAATATAGAATTAATCGGCGGTGAGAGTCGATCATTTTTACTACCATGATGCTGTTGTTGATCAAACTGCTAACGGTCTGTGATAACGGATGGAGAGCAGAACATGGATTGTGAAAAAGGAGGAAAAAAAGAAGTCAGAAATAACTGTAGGAAGCACAAAAAGCCGATATGAAAAGAAAACGAGACGGATGAATAGAGTTCAAGAGCTCTCTTGTGCGAGATCCGTCTAGTTATTCAATGGGTATTCGCAATCTTTTCAAAATTACGGGTATTACATTACCGCTGTTAATGCGGGCACGCGTCTGAGCACCAAGAAGAGGCCATTACGCAAACGAAATTCTTCCTCCTAACGACCAGGCTTTGCTAACCTGTTTCGCGAAGACAGAATTGGAAATTCTCATAGGAAAGCTCTTGTAAGCTTTTGATGCGGGCGCATGGACGGACCGACGTTTCAGGCGCCTTATTATTAAGAGGACTGCTTTGTATGCAGGCGGATTATATCACGGTGCACGCGATTCTTCAGTCGGTTTATAGGAAATAACTGCCTGCATAAATCTTTATTCGCGACGACTATGATCATTCATTTGAATGTGTCATTCGAATATACTTCGTAACGATTCAGGTGCAACGAGACAACGCAAGTCGCGATCGATGCATTTTGGAAGGATTTTTCTATGCATCCTTTGCGCTGTAATCGTTATTCCATGAGATTTGCTGGCCAGAGAATCCTTTATCATATCCTCGCGAGTTGCTTGGACAAAACGTATCGCCGCGTTAAGCGGAGGGAGCATTCGTGAACAATAACGTCCAGGCGGCAGTAACACACGCTTTTAACGCATTTCTACCTATGAGTACTACCAGAACCCATTGTCCCGCAGACTGTTCCGCGCGGTTGTTTCACTTATGTCGACTCTGGATTTCATTTACCAGCCGGACACACGTAAAGTATAATATATACGCGACCCGCCTCCATGCACATCGAGCAGCAAAAGCGCGACAATATAAATCGTAACATTTCCATAATTGTTCCGATACGCATAACGAAATATTGATGACGTAATATTAGATGTCTCAAGTTACAGTGAATCAATTACAACGAAATATCGCGCTCGTAAACATTTCCACAGCCAGAACTTGTTCGATGTATGCAGTATTCGCTAGTATTTCGAAATATTTTCATTAAACAGGAATTCCATCTCGTGAAATCCGAGAAGGATGATAAAAACACGATTGTAGTCTGCGCGCGCGCACTACGCCGCATTCTACGATTTTAATTAAACCGAGGGGATGAAATGAAGAATCTGGAAAAGACGATTTAGCGTCTTCCACGATAGAAATCAAGTCTCGAGATGTAAGACACAGTAATGTAACGGAAGTGCTCCGTAGACCGAGATTATCGCGCGCTAATGTTTCTTCCGATCTATTCGCGGAGATATCAGCAGCTTTCGCGCTAAGCTAATTACGTTGTTCTCTCACGAATACGAATCCAATTCATCCCAAATTACATTGCGCTATGGCCATGGACTTCGGGATGGATTTTATAATATATTACGCTGTCTGGATGTGCGCGCGAGCGTACGGATGGTACGCTTTCCGTATCCGTTCGATACGAAGTGCGGCTTAAATCCTACGCGTTTCATTTTGCAGGATTCCGCACGCGGTAAAGTTATGAAGGATCTTAACGATCCCGGAGTTGGCTCGTTCCTCGAAGAATAGTGAAATTACACGGTTTAACTCTCACCAAGACGTGCTCGCGTTGGAAAATCACGCGAAATCGCGCGGCTGATGCGGGTGATCCGACGCGATTCGGCTCCCTCTCGGCTCTTTGAGGATACAAGTTTGAGAACTCCAAAATTTAATACCGGAAAAGTTATCGAACATCGGATGGCGGCGTCGATACACATAAAAACGCCCCGCCCTCACGCCCGACCTCACGTGTACTTTTATCATTAATGTCACGTTATGGTGTATCACACGTGGAATCCGAGATGGCGAATAAAACTGTCATAAAGGGAGTTCCAACCACAGAAAATCGATGGAAAAGTTACATTTGAACAGGCGATACAACGATGGGTATTGTTAATATATGAATATACACCTGAAAGAGTATTTGATCATAATAAAGTGATGGAAATTGTTAATTTATAATAAGGGATAAATTCATTTATTAATTACTTTAATAACATGTTTCTGTACAATATTGTGAATGATTATGTAATAACATTATTGCTAATAGATGAATACATTTTTGATCTGCAATTTAGCCAGTGATATAAATGTAATAATTGTATATTATATACTGTTAAATCCTATTATATCGCAATACGCGCTTACAGGGATTTATTCCAGTTCGTTATCGATTGAATTACAGGGCGTTTTAACAAAGAAACGTATCCGATCCACGTGCATTACCATATAGCATACTTTTTTTAACATTAACGAAGAATAATGCGTTCAAAGGACTCGAGGGTAGAGCAAGGGCGACTGACATTAACGAAAATGTCGGAACGCTGTTCATGTTTCGTGCAAGTAAGCTTAAATGTCACATGATTTACATTCTTAATTTACATTTCGACGCTCAGTTGGGCATTGCAATCTGTCTCTGTAAATTCTACAAACCTCCTACGCGTTGCATTTCATCAACGAATTTCATCCTCCCCAAAGAAAGGAAGGCAGGAAGGACGGAGGAAGCGGAGACAAGAGTCGCAAATATTAAGAAAATGTACAACCGGCGGTACAGCGAAATGTCTAAACTTCCACTGCTATAGCGCTGTACGGCGAAATGCACCGATAAAGTAAATCGCTTCCTCGATACGAAAAGACATTTTTCCTGCGAGCTTACCGCTTTTCCTGTCCGCGATTCTCTGTCGCGATATGTCGTAACAACGCAGTATCTAATGGCACGAGATTACTTTGTGTCATCGCGCGACGAAAATGCCACGCGATCGTTGCAGTTACACTGTGGCGCAACCGCCCGTCCCTTCAAAGACGTTCAATTTTAATGGGAAAACTCGAGCGGGCGGTGTGAGACGATCATCGGCGGGGATGTTAGGGAGTAATGGAGAAATTGAGCCCAGGTGGTTGAGAAAATAAATAAGGCGACGGGACTGATAGAAGTATCTGCAAGGGAGCAGGCTCATAAAGGGAGACGCTCGGAACACTTCAGACGAGAGCCAGCAAGAAAGAGCCTGGATATAACGAAGGGACAGGCCTGAAACGCGCGACCGATGCTCGCGAGATAATGAATCCGGAAATCCGATATAACGGAAACTCGGCGAGCATCGACATAATCGAAAAACTGAACGGCTATTGACACGTAAATCTCTCGATTCTCTCGATCTCTCGATTCGTCGAGGCAACTTGCCGCTAATTGCGCGCCTTGGCGCGGACATGGTAGAGTGATAATTGCGCTATGCGAACCGCAGACGCCTCCATAATACATCCGTAGATCCGTACACAAATGTCCAGTGCAAGGAAAAAACGCTCGATCATAGAAACAGATAAGGACACACGGGAGATGCATGTTCCTCATCCGTGTACAGCCACGGTAGATCAGGAAGAAAGCCATTTGTCTTGATGCGACGTCCGCATCCGTTCCTCGTGGGTTTCTCCGGGGTGGAACGTCTGGGAGAGCCCTTGCCGGGCACTACCACAGTCTCATCGACAAAGCTCGCGTGTCGAGATCGCCGGCAGAAGCGTAACTGCGTCCGGAATGCCATTCGAACGTCTTACAAAAGTCAAGTATCAGGGGATTGATGGGAAATATATGAGATTCCAACGTTGACAAATCCACGGAGATATCGCATTGAAACTGCAAATATTTTGCTCGATTGCCGTTCCCCAAACCTCCTTCCGTTTTGAGAGAATACGAAATCCGCTTTGATATCTGAAGACCGTAACGAACACACGGGGGGAGGAAAATGCACGTTACACTCGTGAGCCTCCTTTGGTAGAATTTTGAAAAATTCAAACGTAACTTTTGCGAGCGTGCAACGCGATACGATCGTAATTTCCGTACGATTCGATTGATAAAAGGCTGCGCGATATTTTTCTCTCTTTCTATGCTTCACGTTCGAAGAAAATGGGAAAGTCAGTGAAGCCGCACGATGGGCGCAATTTATTTCACCGAATACCGCCAATGTGCATTCTCCGATCGCCCCAATTTCTTTCGTCGTGTTTTCTTACTCTCAACTCCTCTCTTTCTCACACATCGATCGGTTTTCATGTATTCTCGAAAGAGCGTTCGTTCGCTTATCAATAACCGTTTTAGTAATTTCGGCAGTGCAGGAACTTGCGATCATACAATCTAGCGAAACCTGGTCAAATTGCCATTTAGTGAATAAATACAAAATAGATTGCCAAGCAGTCAAGAGCTCGGTATCAATATAGCGACTTCTGTGTAATCAATTGCCCTTCAGAAGTCGATTTGATAAAATTCCGGATACGGTAAGTAACAAATTCAATTAGGTTTTTCTGTCGAGCGGTTTTCCTCTACTATTCAAATAAATAAATATCTGAATTAATGGCCTGCACAAGTCACTGCCTGACTAGTTTTCGTTTCTTTATAGGTCTTCATAGATCTTTGACAATCGTTGTTCCCGTCGCATAAAAATTTCAATTGCAAGCCTCTGTGTGCTGGGAATCGTATAAAAGGGAAAAATGGGCATAGAGTCCGATGGGAACCGAAACGACATCAGGTTGCTATCGCGCGCGCGGACGACAAAGAGACCGACAGGATAAAAAGCAGGAAGTACGCGCGGATAAAGATGTCATCTGACGTCGGAGGAGGAAAGAAAGGTGATTAAAGGATAACCAGCGAGCGACTACACCCATTCTATCCGCGTCTGAGCCCGTAACGATCCGCCGAGTTTCGACTAATTAATTTTCCTAGCCGGGCTGAGTGAGCGGGCGCGCGGTCGATACAAGCACCCTCCACGGAAATCATTGTGATCTCCTCCAATGTTCCGATATCGCGATTGTATAACTACCTAAACGTTACTTGAAATTCTTTTATGAATGTGCACAATTACAACCGACTGTCGTGATCAATAGCTTCAATGAGACAGCGAAGAGGGAACCGTCTTTCCGGTTTATCGTGAGGCGACACAAGAGAAACGTCGAGAGTTTCGCGTGATCGCGTCGAAGGCAAACACGCACTTGACAACCGCATACGGCGGCGCGCGGGTTCATGAGCGTGAGAGGATCGCGCGGAAACGTCCACGATGGGAGAGCAGAAATCGGAGAAGCCGCCGGATGAACCACCTAACGGGGAAACTTAATCTGACGTCGGTGGTTGTCAGACGTGAAGGAAAAAGGCGACGCGACGCATCTCCTCCTCTTCCTCCTCTGCAATATGCATTTTTCAGTTGCGCGCGTATGTCTTGTTACTCGCGCTAACAATAGCGCCGCAAGTCATGTTCTTATTCTCCCGTGACGATAAAGGCAAGTTCCGGGAAACGCATACAGGGCCATCGAGATCCAGAAATCCCCGTGAATTAATGGCCTGCACTGACTTTTCTCCATAGAGCATCCTGAAGAGGAGTCCTTGCCAGCCGGCTTTTCAAGATGATAAAGAAAGACCTCGCGCATCGTTAATCTTTTTAGCGTCGCTAATATTACACGCCCAGCGTAGCTCAGAAGGCTAACTTATACCGTCCGCACCTGCCGACGTCGTTAATAAGCCCAGTCTAAATCGGGGCTTAAATATTAGATGAAGCCCTTAAGTGAAGCCGAATATTAGGGTGGATCGTGCTTGGTATCGGAGACGGCTCGAAGTAATGCTAATGTAATGAGCTCGTGTCCTCCTCCCCCTCCCCAGTATCTGAAATATATTTTCCGCTAATTGGTGCAAACCCGCTTGATTTCGGCGCAAGTGGTTTAATGGCTTAGGCAACACGCAATTATTGTAATGGCACTGCAAACGGACAACTCGTATTACCAGGCGGGAGTTTCCAATCGGCTTAGTGCCGCAATGGAGATGCGATATAGAGCCGGGACAATGCGTGCGTCAAAACTTCCGTCTGATAGGGTGAAGCCTAATAAGGCGGATCAAGTCGGACAATAAACCATACGAATAATTGATTTCGCGCGCAGAAACGTGAACTCTGCGCCGCGTTCAACACGCGAACCGCTGCATCGTCGACATCAATGCTAGTCGCGTGTAATAAAGCACGTTATGCAAGCGTCATAACGACCTAACTCGTTTACTCGTCCGAATAATGCGCAAATCAAAACTGACCGTCTCGAAACGGCACGGTATTCGGCTCAAGGCGGACAACTCTCTTACTGACAACTGTGGTACACGTGAGGAAAACGATTTTTAGTTACTAAACGGAGGAAGTGAAGACGGGAGATATTAAAAATATTCGTAAAACCGCGTTTTAGTGTGCGAGTAAATTATGGCGGGAATAATCTCGTCTCACATTTTCGTTTTATGGAAAATATTCATAAAGAAGTGTCTATAGGCAGGAGGATAAATTAAAATCTGTCGGATAAGCAGAATAACGTGGCGTATAGAATCGTGTTATCATAAAAAGAATTTACGTATGTACACGATGCAGTACGTACATGCGACCTGATGCCTTCACTTATTCTCCCTCGAATCTCATGAAGTGTCAAAAATGTATTATCCGCTTGTTCTCCACTGGGGTGCATTTTCCATAAAGTAATAAGTGCCACGTGAAGCTTGCTCGCTTCCCGTTCTTCCCGCGCCGGTGGATGAAGTGAGATCATAGCCGTGCATAACACGGCATAAAACAGAGCGCGCGTCTCCCACGTCTGGAACTTCTGTTCCCCTTGACGCAATTTTCCCCCCTTTTAGTCCACACTAACTCGTGCGGCTCTTACGAGTAAAGCGCTAATCCATTGTAAATTGTATTGACATCGTGGAAACAGCGAGGAGAAGGAAGAGAGAAAGCGGGTGAGAGGGAATTGTGACAGAATCGAGAGAACGAGGCGAAAAAGATAGCTGACGGCGAGAACGGAGGGGCGAAGGAAAAGACGGTGAAATAATAAAACGTGGGCGACGTGGGACGGAAATCGATACGAAGTTACGGTCACCAGAAATCTGCTTAAAAGTCGACCGTGGGAAAAGCGGGCAAACAACCAATCTAGCTGTAAGATGAAATTTCCAGCGGATGGCGAGGGTGGAAAAGCAGAGGCTCGAGCGTTACTCCAATCTCCCCGTTGCGCGCGCACGCGTCTGTCACTCCTCTCTTCTCGAGAATCTGCAGATTACGATCAAAAGTCGTAAGAAACCAAGGAGGAAATTTCTGTGCGGACGTAGCAGACTGATCCCACCGGTGGATTGTCAGCAGGAAGGGATGGAGGAGCACAATAAAACCCGGTCTGGTCCGTGATCGGGGAATAGGGATAAAAACGACGAGCGTGGCCGATCCAAGCAGGTATATTGTCAATCTGCTAAAATACTCTTCGTCGCTTGGATACGAACCCTCTCGCGACTTCATTTTGTGTGAGCGAACGCTCATCGTAGACGGTAATCATCAAGTGACGTAATTCTAATTTGTAGCCCTTTTTTCAGACTCTCGCACGTTCGCACGCGCGATTCGCTTTCTGTATCGAACGCGCAAGCGACTTCGTTTATTCGACGAATTGTCAACTATTGTTGAATTACGTTAACAAACACGTAAATTGATATCATAAAGTCGCAAGCGAGACTTGATGAGACACTCGGTACCATATCGCACGTGTACACTGGCTTTAACTGCAAGAGGACTTACAAAAGGACCTCACAAACGAGACGGCCTGCCTCGAGACGCTAAATGCTCATAAAATTACGAACGAGAGACTTCGAGAGACGTGAAGTCGCTAATTAAGATAGATCGATAAGTGGGGAATGTACTGCAACAGCCTCATCGGACCCCGGGGAGAACCCTTGAGAACGGAAGATCGATGAAAGGAGAAAAATGAGAAGGAGGAGGAGGGGCGAATGTGTAGCGCAATGAGTTACGCAGAATACAAAATCTCCTCTATTCATCTCTCTCCTTCTCTCTCTCGCTCTCTTTGGCTTGCATAAATATGTATATGCATGATGTATCAAAAGTAGAAGAATATCCGTCAAACGAGCACCGGCATAAATTAAAGAAGAGAATGCATCGCGGCCGCTACGATGTACAAAGAGCGGAAACGGGACGCGAAAAAGGAAACACGACGTGCTGTTCGCGCGTGCGTTTACAAAGACCCTCGCGTTTACAAAGACTCACGTTAAAGAGTTGAAAATTGCCAATGGTGGGGCAAACGGGAGGGAGAGCCGCGATTGCGGCTGCATGGAATTTTTTACGAAGTAATTATGAATGTATATCTAGCTGGTGGCTCTATTCAAAAGTGCCGACAGAACGGATCAATACGTACATACGCGCGGGGCGTACGTTTGGAGTATTGTAAAACTTCATACATGTCGTAGCGCGCGCGTACGGGGGATGGAATGATGCACGGAGAACACTCGGGGATGTTTAGCGCGCGACGTGCACGATCGGCCGCGGCGCCGAGTGCACGGGACATCTGGAAGCGAACTATAGTGTTTGCAGGACGCATCAAGATTTCAAAAACGCGACGGATCAAAAGCAGGAATGTATTGGAGTTTCGAATAATGAACGTTAAGTATGTTTTGCTGTTGGTTCTGAAAGGTCCAATTTTATTTGTTAAATAAAGTGGACAATAGAGAAAAAAATCGCAACAAGATTGGCTTTGATACTTTCTTTTTTAATGGAAAGACATTTTCTAATTTCTGCCCCTAAAATTTCTAACGTTATTTGAATTTGATGATATACTTTTCGCAACCTCGTATACGCAGGAATAGCAGAGCACATAAACGTAACAATGAGCAGAGAGTCGATCTCTCACGCTCACATAATCGATATCGACAAAACTTTTGACGGTATGATTCATCCTGAAATCAGAGACGATAGAGACAGCAAAATAACAGACATGTTATTTAGCAGCCGTGTATATTCAGAAATTACGCAACGAAAAGCACCAACGGGTACGCCAATGTTACGCTGACGTTACCAATATGATTTCCTAATGAGGATACCTACGCGTATACTGACGCGTCGACATTATGTTTTCTGACGAGCGCATCAGCCAAATGCAAATCAACTTGTAAATGCAGATGTGGAACGTGCATCAGCTGTACAAATACGAATCAAACCGAACGTCACGAAAAGAAGGAAATATCTCCTTCGTAACGATCGCAGATAACAGATTCGCAGTCCTCAATGCGTCGGATTAAACCTCGACGCCCTGCTAAACGGGTGCGGTTGATTAATCACGCGCACGTTCTTGATCGATGAAGTTTGCGTCGAGATAGATCGATTGTATGGTAATTAACATTAACGAAGATCCTGACAGCGTCGATCCATCGCGAAAATCGCGAGGATGAGGATGTTGAGGAGAAAGGGTCGTCTCAATGGCTCATGAGGAGAGATAGAAACAGAGGAAAAGCGTGCAAAGGAGAAAGACAGATTAGCTGTATGGTAATTAACATTGACGAAGATCCTGACAGCATCGGTCCATCGCGAAGATCGCGAGGATGAGGATGTTGAGATGAAAGGGTGGTCTCGGTGGAGATCACGAGGAGAGACAGAACGGGGAAAGGGCGTGTAGGAGAAAGAGACATACAGGAGCGGCCGAGGGGGACAGGATACACCGGGGTTGGCAGGACGGGCCACACCGCTGTCGCGTCGAAGGGGCGCGTATCGACCGACTCGCGCGTACTGTCTACTCCGTGATTCGCTTTTCGTCGTTTCCCCGGTCGTTCATACGTACGTACCTTCAACAATACGTGAACGCGCGCAGGATGGCGGTGCTTCAGCTTATAGCGGTGTGCTCATCTCGCTCATTGCATCATCTCCGTACCTTGTATGTTCACGTTCGTTCCATCAGCGTACTTGTTATACCAAAACACTTTCTGTCTCATTCTCCCTGAATTTCGTATCTTAGATATTTCAGGTAACCGAGATGATGAGTACAAAGTGGCTGGTGAATTGAAGACGCGAACGCGATGCATGTTTATCTCAGGTTCTGCTTCTGGTTTGTTATCTAACGAATCATGGATGCAGGCATTGCTCATTAACATCTTAACTTATATCTAATTGTCTTAATCGATCTGATTAAGTCTTTCAATCCGGTCTTCGAATCACAGAATTCTTTCAGTTTCAGACCAGAACCAGAATAAATTGTAAGCAAATCGTACAGCGAGAGCCACACCGCGGAAATAGAAATGGGTCAATAAGGTAGATAATGCGAATTATTGAATCCTGAGGGCGCAATCAGCGCAATATATAAAGAGCTAAGGAGAGATAAGCGGGGAGAGCATTAGGAAAAAAGCGGAGAGAGGAATCAAGGTAGAAAAGGGCGAGCGTGCCGTCGGATAAAAAAAAAGTAAGGCGAGCGTGCCGATAAATTAATTAAAATCTCGGTGAGCGTATCGGTGGACAGATCAAGTAAGAACAAGTGTGGCGAGCGTGCTCTAAGTGTGGAAGTGCCGTCTAAATACTGTCGAAGCAAGGAATAAATATAACCGTTGTTACTATTATCGTAAATGATTGACTATTGTCATCCTGAATTCCAACGAGACCTCACAAAATTGTATAATAATTAGCCGTTGCTGCAACGGCGGGTCTTTGGACTCTGAAACTCTTGGATTATATGCACGGTCTACGGCTTCTCGAATATACCGGACAATTTAACTCGCATTAGGCCAACCTCCGTCGCGTAAGTTGCAACAGGAGGGAAAACTTGGCCGTGCTGACATTCCACCGTATTTTATTTCAGTGTCCTATTCATCGTTAAGCGAGCGTTTAGCCCGCAGTAAGTCACTTCAAGATCTGAGGTGCTTTGTGAATTCAGTTTCACGAATGGGAATTCTGTCCCTATCAAACGAAACGTAAAATCATCGTGCGAATCACGAAAGGGTGATTTTTATTTCGCGCGTTTATTTCGCAAACAGTAACAGTGTCACGTGCTTCTTTCAGGTGCATTTCTGATCGTTCAATATAACGCATGTGCTTTTATGTAACGTTTCCGTATAGCGCGGTGTGTGTGTGTGTGTGTGAAAGCAATAAAAAGAATCCCTCGAATGTACGACTGTGGAATGTCGTACATAGGATTTATGCCTGCATGTTGCACATGGAAACGCAAATGCGCGGGAGTTTGATGCGCCTCTCTCCTCGGCCACAAGCTCGTATGCATGAACGGCGAGCAGCCGCACTACGATTCGCTTGGTTGATCTTGTTACTGCAAAATAACATGGGTAACATCACGTGTCGATTGAACGCGACGTTCGATCGACATTTCAAGACCGAATTTCATGTCAGTGAGATGTTCAAACAGATTGCCATCATCGCGAAGAAGCACAGATGAATTAGCTTACTCGAGCAAGAAAGAAATATGCGGCTTTGATGCATCGGCGGTCATGAAGAAACGCAACGTCAACCGGAACGCGTTTCTCGATCGAAATTCGATTTCTGCGTTCGCGAGATACGTGGAGGACACGCTCGACACGGGGATATTTACGAGAGACGCGGAAAAATATCGCAGATAGGTATGGGATGTATGCGTGCCACATATTGCTCGGATGTCTCGCATGCTGTAAGCCGCACCATCGTCGACGTCTCTTTGGCAACTCAAAGCTCAATTGCCCGTCTTCCTGACTTCGATTACATAATACCATTCGCTCAGAATGCATATACGTGAAGTGGTCACGTATATGCATTCTGATACGTGTAAGAATATGCACTCGAGGTAACCAGAGACTGTCCTTGTAAACGGTGAAAACGGTGAGGGAAATCCAACACCACGTCCAGTGCGTAAATTCCCATGAAAAGCGGAGTTTTTCGAAAGTGGCGCATGAAAAACACGCGGAATGAAAATTGCGAGTTACGGTGGCACGTAATATGAATGGATCCAATGGCAATTAAAAAAAAAAGAGAAAGTGGCTCAATTGGTGGATTGTACGCAAAGCAAAATCGATATCGATATTTTGAAAAGAAATCGCTTGAATGTGTGAAGCGAATTTTTCGAAGAGCATAAGATGGTTATGATAAAATTCTGTATAAGACACTATTACGTTCCTTATCAGGGTTACAGGTTATGAAAGAAAAGTACTCTTCTGTGGCCTTAAAAGAAAACCGATAACGGATTCCCGTTTATTGATATCGAAGCAGTCGAAGCCGATCGATGCTATTTACAGTGTCGCGAAGTGCAAGAAGAAGTCATATTCTTCTCGAGCGATCGTGGAACAAAATAACGAAGCTGAATTCTTTACGACGCGAGACACGATCAAGAAATAAATAGCGTTGCCCTTTTACTCGCGTCGCAACGAGAGCAGTTTCGCAGAGTCGCGATTGTCGTGACTTGCTCGAATAATCGAAATAACTGGTGCAAGAAAGAAGCAAAAAAATGCATTGTACTAAAACTTCATCATATTATTTAAAAAATCTGAGAGATCTGGTTTTATATATATATATATATAGATACAATCCCCTCGGTGCCAAGCATATTACAAAGTCGGACAACATCGTCGGTTACATTCTCCTAAATCCAACGATTTTCGGTAAAGGCTCCATATATTCCACGTCGATTAGCAATGCCGTAAACCACGCGATTGCAAACTGACCGCACCGTGCACCCTAATCTCGTTCGTTCGTACGAGTCTCATTCGATACGGAGGTAGCAATCCAGTGCTCGACGCCGAAATCCGGCTTGTGCCGATAAGCGTGGCGCCATCAGGGTGCCTCAGGGTGTGTGGTATCGGAGGGAAGTGGTTCCCGAGATCCAGAGATCAGAGCTCTGCAACCTCCGCTGAGTTGATTGGTAACCAGTGTCCGTTAGCTTACCTCGAGGCCGCATCGTGAATCTGCACAGCCTCAGCACCGTGCGCGAAACATACGCGACCGGGAACGTACTCACGTTCGCCAGTGTTCATTCATGAAGAACCTAGAGTGCGCAGCACGGCCGTACTATAAATTCGTAACTTTATACCTAGCGGAGGTTGCCGGTGGACAAGAGGAAGGGAATGAAGGTGGTCCTGTGAATTTTGTGCGCGGTGGTTCCCTCGCATGGGACTTTCGGGCCTCGGGGAACGGCGGCGTAAATATTCATTTCCCAGCGCGCGTTGTACAGCGCAAAAATACAAAAGGGAAGACAGAGAAAGAGCGTGAAACGTAGAAGGACACGAGCAGAGACCAGGGACGACGCAGTCGTAAAAAGGATTGTAAAATTGCGCGAGCATGCTCGTCTCTCGCGATTCGTGGGGAGATATCTCGGATGCTGGATTACCGAGAGCAGTTACGCGGGGCGCTCGCTCAGGAAACCTCGGGACGCATTAGATTTAGACTGTTTGTGCGAGATGAAACTCGGTGGCACCGGTTTATTACTGAGTAACCGGACAAAAGTAGCTGCCACAGTTCAATTTTGCAATATGAAATACGTTAATTGATTAATAAGCTGTCGACTGAACGATAAATCGTAAGATACTTCTCTTCAACGTGCGACGCACAATGTAAAAATTAGAAAACTGGTCGCTCGAAAGTAACGACGTAGCGCAAGCACCTCCTAATTCCCGTGCAAATACTTTTACCACGAGAGATTTAAGCAGCTCAAGGAAATTCTCAAGTGCAATTAAAGACATTTCGTTACTCTCCACCTTGGTATTTCGCGTTAACATGCGGAAGGAAACGTGATAGATTTATGTACCGCGCGTGGCGGGACCACTTTAATAGCCCGGCAGCAGATACTTGATTGCACCATTGTGAGAAAAGCTTCGACTGCGAAAGAGAGAGAGAGAGAGAGAGGGGGGGGGGGCAAGTCAAGAATGCCGACACTTGTCCTCCATCGACAACGTAATCGCGGCGGATTCACTGATAAAGTGTTAAATCTCCCAGCTCTTAATCCCGTTTTCGACGGAATGAGAAAACTAGATCCCGCGCCGACGTCATCATGCCGAGATTGCATTGCGTGAAGCTGCAACTTCTCCGTCCGTTAAGTTCACAGAATCTCTCTCGCTCTCTCTTCCTGCCTCTTTCTCTTCCACGGCGCTGCGAAACTTCGTACTTTTGGTAACGAATGAAAGAGCAACACCGCCGCGGCTATATACTTGGCGATTCACCAGGAGCCCCTGAAAGCTTCTTGGCCGAGCGCGGCATAAAATATCGGACCCGTAAAATGCCGCGCGGGAAATAACGAGGGAAATCTTGCCTCTCCGAAGAGGGTGCACGTTAGCTACCTGGAGCTCTCTGTCATTTTCTGTTCTTTCTATTTATATCGGCGCGGCAGAGCGGATATAAGAGAGGAAAGGAGTATCGATCTTTAAATGTCTATAAAAAAGACGTGCTTGTCTTCTACTTGAAAACGAGGTTTAGGCGCTCTTTGAGTGGAGTTTCAATGATGCTTTTGGCGATCTCGTTTCTCGAGGGTACAAGTAAATAATTTATAGAAATAATGTCTCCCTTCCTTATCTCGGTAAAAAATGAGAACACCCGGCAGGGGCATGCCGCCCGGTAACGGCGTAAAAATGGAGGGTCAGCCGCGGGGAACGTGGCTGTAAGTTTTTAACGAACAATTCCAAAGTTTCCGCGTTCCAGGAGACGTTGCTTCTTTCTCGAAGAAGAATGAGACGGAAGTTTGAGAAGTATTTTGAATGTCACGTGGTAGAAAACGATGGAGAAAACATTCTTAGGTTGAAATTAATGTTCTTCGTGAATTCTGTCAATTTTCAAAGTGAGATGTCCAAATAACAGTCAGAATATTTTAAAGAATACTAAAATAAAAATAAAAGAAAAATGATAAAAGTAATAATAAGAATTTGCGCTTATGATATGATAAAAGTTACCACGTTTCCTATTAGAATGACGTGTTTGAATTTTGAAGATAAAAATACAATAGAAGTCGCTCGAAATAAAATGAAAAACTTTACATATAAAAGACCACAGTAATTCTCACTATTTCAAGTTGTAAGAATGATAAAATATACTTAAAAATAGGATAAAGTTAAATCAGTTATGTGATGAAATTTAATAACAAATTTAATAAAACTATTATTATTGTCGTCACTATCCACACGTGAAAATCACATATAGAACGTACACCTACGTAAATCAAAAGCTGCTTATCGCGGCGCATTACCATGGAAATCGAATGTTCACGTTGCAGCGAAGGATGTCAATGAGACACCGTGGGAAAGCGCGTTTCCGGCGCGTATCCGCGAACTCGAAATCGCGAGGCGGATCCAAACTTCTGTATCCAGCTAAGGTTATACGTCTCGACAGTGTTCGCACTTCGACGTTGTACCTGGCTGGTGTAACGGCGTGACATTAATTCCAACGTGTTTCGAGCATTTCGACGGAAAGGGATCCATTCCCGGAACGAGCGTAATGGCGCGACAGGCGAACCTTTTCTGACACTTTGAAAGCGACACCAGCCATTTCGATTTCCGCCAACTGCGTTAAAATCCTTGTTGGCCGTCAACTGATTTATTTACCGCATTGCGGGTGTAACCCGCAGTCGTTAGTCTGCTCTCTCGCCGAGTTCATTCCTCCGGAAATCGGTACGGATATCCTACAACGAGATCCTCGAGAATGCGCGCGCGATTACTCATCCGCGCGCCAAAGTACGCGCGATGCGGAGCCGGTTGTCCGGCTCGTTTGTTATTTGCAAGCCATGTATCTAACTCGAGTGAAAGGTCGTTCCGATTTTTACTCCGACTTTTACATCGACAGTGATAAGATCGTTGACCGTTTTTACACAGATTCGATCGAGCGGACGAATTGGCGTTTTGCGTGAAACAGCGGGAGACAAGAACTCGTTACATTATTATGGCCGAGCTTTTTTTTATTAACACTAAAACCGACGTTCCGTTTCCGTCTCCGTATCGCATTCTCGAGACGCAGCGTTCCATATGCTGGATTCTATTGCTGCTTAAAATTGGACGGCATAGAGGCATATAAAAGCGGGGCGGTAAAAGAGAAAAATGTTTCAGCGGAAAGATATCCCGACATTATTTGACCCGCGAGAATTTTACTGCAGCAGAGATCTCTCTGGCGGATCTTTGTTACATGACTCTCTATATTTGGCGTCTATGACTTGAAGTGATTCAAACGCATTAATTTACGGACGTTTATACGGATAACGGAATTCAGTTTTTCATGTAGTTTTAACCGAACTTCTCCCAAGAAATATGTAGATCGCTCTGGAAAAGTTCGGATGCGGAAGTTGAAGTAGTCTAACAGCAGTTAACAGAAACCACTGAAAAGGATAATTAATCATAATGGAATTTAAGTTACTCAAGCTCATATAATTTATAAGATAATCAAGAAGAACTCGCCACCTACTTATACACTGCAACCACTAAATTACAATTTTGTCAAACGCAAGACTGGTGTTTGATATTCCTGCTTGTGTTAGCTCCACGAAACTCGTGCGGGAAAGCGACGACAGAATCCTAGCCGCAACGTGATTATTCAGCGTGATATTGTAGAGCATCTTCTCTTCAACGACGTAAGACGTTACTCGAGATTTTCCTTGCAAGAAAGATGCCGGATAATTGTACGCGGATGCAACCACGCGGCGTCGTCTCCGAGCTGACCGAGGACTCGCGAGGACAAATACGGGGCGCTAATTGGAGCAGTCTCCGCTCGGTATCTTTGTATCTTTTCGTTGGCCAAGCGTAAAGTTGAAACTCCGAAAGCTCTAGGCGCACTACGGCGACACGCTTAAGCGTGCTTTAAAGCAGAACATTCTTCGACGGATATTTCATTCTTCCAACGGGATGTTTCCGGTAAGATCTTTACCGGATCTGTCGAACGGGCGTCCTTTCGATGAGAAGAACCGCCACTGAAAGGTTTACAGTCCCATGATAGAATATGAAAGATAGAAGATGGCGGTAATTGAGTTAAGGCACGGACGCGCCATTCTACATAATTGAAAGATTAAGGCTGAACTCTTCCAAGAGTATACGACTCAATGATATTCACCGACTGATGTGGGATGGTCACACGAGTGCGCCTTTAGGTACACACAGATAGCCGTCCCTCGTGCCCAGGTGTATTAGCACCATCTTAATTAAACCCATGCATTCGAGATTATCTGAACCGATTCGGGATACCTCTCCACTCGCTACCTAATTCCATATGTACTCTCACTACATTCGCGATAACGTGAATTATACGGAGTGTGCGGAGTACTGCGAAATCCGAATCTACTTATCACGCGCGTGGCGAACGCCCGCGAAGCTTGATCCATACGCCATGCCACGAAAAAGAGGCTTCGGTTGAACAAGTGTACAAGATCGTTATTTGTAATCTTGATTAAATGGAACAGCCAAAGATAAATTCGTACGTTCGATGGTCATCCAAAAACCTATTTGGGAAAGCAGTCGTTAATTTCACGAACGGGATAAGGATTGGATCCGCGAGGCAGTCAGCGTTAATAGAATCTCCGTGAGGCGCACTCGAGGAAAAATATCGGCAAACATATCGGGGATCGAGACTCACGTCCGTTCCCGTTCCGCTTCCGCTTTCCTTGGTCCCTCTTTTCCTCATGCGATGGCGGGCTTCCTGAACGGAGACTACCGGTGAGATTAGTGTTTGCGGATCTTGCGAGCGACGATGGAAGCCGCGCAAAGAACTTATCAAAGTCGTCCTTCGTCCGCCCGCGACGAAGGACGAAGGAAGAAAGGGTGAAGGTAGAGAACGGACGAGGGTGCGAGGATGGGTGGGGACATTTATCGGATAAAGTTCTTTGCGGCTTTCGGAGGGAATCGGGAGAGACATTCGCAGCGAATGGACGTCGCTCGATGTCTCGTGCGGACGACAGTGGATATTTCGACAGACCGTCGTAGATCAATGTTATTTCGCAAGATACCTCGCTCGAAGGAATCGGGGGTGATCAGTGGAGGAAGCACCATCGGCTGCGCAAAAGCACGGTACCTTCTCCATGAAAGATACATGCACCAGGGAGCGGCGCCGACAGGGCCACATACGTCTTTCTCGCATAAATGATTCCACATTGCGAGCACAGCGGTAACCGACGCGTACTTCCCGCTGATCTTTCGGAAACAAAAATGATAAAGAATCGCACCACTTTGCCGAAGAAGATTCTTCCGATCGTTCCCATCTATCATGTCGATCCAGTGTTCGTTCCGTCGTTTTACTGGTCACGATGATGATTACGTCGAAATCGATTATATCGAAATATCGATATATCAAGGGTAATTATTAATCGTTCATTTATTAGCAATATATTCATATATTATCTAGCACAGGCCTGCGGCCGATTTGCACTTTTCGGCTGATCTTGTCTATTACCATCTTCACTCCTTTTGCTTCATATTATCTTGGCAGCTCGCGGAGACGTCAAGACAGTCAAGCTAAGGGACGGATTAGCTGTAAGTCGTGTATGGGCCTTTGACATTAGGTATATTGTGCAGAATTTTCCCGCGTTCAGTGACGGTGGGTTGAAGGGGCCCCGCGCATTGCGCACACTTCAATTTGATCTTAATTTTTCGCGGCTGTTCACTGCTTATTTCTATTCACTGTTTATAAAATTTTAATGGCTAGAACTTTTTCAATTTCTAAATCTAAAGGATTTTCAATCGTCGAGACCTCTTCGCAATATGCCAAATAACAATATAAATAGCACAGAACTCCTCGGAAAAAGAAAAAAATTTTAATGGCTAGAACTTTTTCATTTATTGTTTTAACGAATTATACACGACTTACAGCTAATCCGTCCCTGAGCTTGACCGTCTTGACGTCTTCGCGAGCTGCCAAGATACTATGAAGCAAAAGGAGTGAAGATGGTAATAGACAAGATCGGCCGAAAAGTGCAAATCGGCCGCAGGCCTGATCTAGCATATTATTTCCATAGTACTATTTTGATTTGTAGAATGAAATTATAAATAGAAATCTTTATTCAATCTTGAATTGAATCTTAAATAAAGTTTGATGATTCCTCTCGATGATTGAATCACAAGCAGCTCCTTATTTTAGGCTTCTTTTAATAGTATTTTCTGCGCGACCTCATTTTACTTGATATCCACGTTATTTGAAGAGCTCAGTGATCGTTAAACTGATATTACCAATTTATCGCGTTATGACAAGAGCTTACCTATGATTAATACGAACGTACATATTTATCACTTGCCGCGGAGATGGTTTAACGGAGAAGCTTGTGTTCCGTACGGATCAACGATAATCCATTACAGATGAATCTTCGACAGAGAGTTGGAAAACGTGATTAATACCAACTTAACGTTTCCGGGATAAAATGGGGAACGCGTAAATTGAGCAATTAATTTCGCCTGCGTATCCGAAAAGTAGGCGATAAAAGTCGGGTTTGCCGTGGGGTTGCTCCAACGACACCTGATACCCACCCCACGCGCGTATTCCGTATGTCGTCGTAAAATCCAAGTTTTGATAGTTGGATTTAGCGATCCCTTCACGCTTCGAGTCTCTCTGCCTGCATTAGTTCCGTCCGTGGCCGTTGGAGGAAGAAGAGATTCCCAAGAGAGGAATCGCAAAAATATCCTCCTCCGGGATGTATTTCCCTCCAGGGGGAAAAAAAACGTGTCGTTTATGTCGTTCGCCTCTTTTTTCTCAAAAACGCTTGAAACAATATGATAATGAAGCTGCGAACAACGAATGAAATTTGTCGACACGCGAAATAGTTCGAACACTTTCGCGCATCTGTTTCATTTTTCCGACGCGAGAACGTGAAATTCCCAAGAGAACAGCTGAATCCATAATTTAGTCATTGAGAGAGAATAACAGAATAAAGGTTGATTCACATTATATGGCATGGACCGTCACGTAGCGGCATTGGCACGACAAATAAAATGCGTGTGTTCAGATTGCTTCAGTCGTCATCCGTCAGTTGACAGCTGTCACAATGAATGGATCCATCCAGCGATGATAAATCTTATAGCCTTACTTTTAGACGAAGATGAAGCTGAAGTCAAAAAAGTGAAGAAAAATCGAAAATGAGAATCCAATATTAGAAAAAAGAAAACGTGAAACAGAACATTAGACATTGTTCAAAGACTTACTAAAATATGATGACAAATGTTATCAGTATTTTAGAATGCCGCAATGTAAATTTTATGATTTGCTGTAATTTATTAAATCTATGTTTACAAAAACAAAATACGTTGTTGCGCAAAGCAATTTCACCGACAGAAAGACTTGTAGTTTGTTTAAGGTAAAGATTTTTTATTTACATTTTCATATTTTCTGTATACGCTGTTTTCTCGTTGAGACGTTGGAACTGTCGCCGGAAAATTATAATATTATGATGGCGATGGAATTGGAATTGCGATTCTTGAAGATGAAGAAGATAGAGATTGCTATTATATTGATGATGACAGCGATGGTGATGGTAAAGGACATGATACATTGTACGGTTCAGTGTGATATAATTGCAGTTCTCGTTAAAACGCATGTTTCAAAATATTACCATATCGGTGCTGATACATACCCTGTGCCAGTATAATGTGAATCAACTTCAATTTGTGCCGTTAATTACAAGGTACATGTTACTGCGCTTCTGTCGAGTCGTCATCGTGCGATTATTCTCGCTAGACAAATGCGGGCGTTTGTCTGACTTGATCTGACGGCGCCTGAGTCAGCCACGCGGCATGCATACATCCGGGCCGTTGCACACACGAGGAACATCACACACTAGTGGCAAGAAAGGGAGGATTACTGTAATCATGAGGGATGACACAAGAAGCAAGCAACTCCGTTACAAGCCTCCCTAATGACTTTTAAACAGCCATTGCCTCAGTTCAGTGTCTCGCTATGTGTTTGCGTATATACGCTTTATATTTTTATCTTCTTGGATCTCCTCTGCGCTCTCACGTCGCTGCACGTTTCATCCGAACTTTGAAATCGCGAACGACGAACTTCGCTTCAATACGAATGAAAGAATCTTCATCAGAGAGAAGAGTCTTCGTACTTCCTCCTTCGACCTTTGTGCCCTTTATGTTACGTAACAAGTGCAGGTACTTCGCCACTCGAAGCACAATCGTTCGATTTTTGTCTCGGCGTGTCTCCGAGCGGAAATGTCGTCGTTATCGAGTTGCGTTAATCAAATCGCAAAGTTCGCGAGAAGAAAGGGCGAACGTTTCATATATTTTCGAATTAGGACAAGTCACCCGGCTTGATCTTTCGCCATTCTCCCTCGACTCGAAGAGCAAAGTCAGCAAGAGGATAGCGGCTAAACCGCGCATTCAGCTGTGCAAGATACGAGAGAAAGTTTCTCGGAAATGTTCGCTAGGAGCTCGTCGCAGCTGCTAATTATCAAGCCTAATCATCCAGCGCTTCTCGACTGGTTATTAATATCACACGAGATATCCACGTCCTAAAAGTTAACGACATCAACTTGGTGATGCTCAGAAATGTACAAGATTGAATGCATTCCTCGCGGCGATGCGAACACGAACGTAAACAGATCTCGCTTCCTGAGGCGCATCTCGGCCTCTCGCACGGCCTCGGCATGGATCCCTTGCTCCCGGAAGTGGTACAGACGCTTGAATTAATCACTCATGCCATGTGGGCGAGGCGCGTGTCGTCCTATAGTAGACACTGCGTATCACTGGAAGCCGGAAATACAAACCTAGCCTAGGTGGAGCTATCAGTCACGGTCTCCTGTATGACGGTCGAAGCGGAGTAGAACGCCTCGGCGTTGCATTATCCGTCATCACGAGTGAAGGCTCGTTCGAGTCGGCTGGTCTTTTCACGAACGACGACCCTTTCATTTCCGAGATGAAATTTCTATCGACGATCACCGGTAGTGCACCGGTAGTGTCAAGACTCGGAGTGAAATTAGTGGTCCTTTCCCGCCCGCGCGCGCGAATCGATGGTCTCCGAAGGAATCCATAATGATAAACGACAAGGCGATCACCGTCAAGCGTTCAACATTAAGACCAGAGACTCGGTTGTAATAAAAACCCCGCTGAAAAATATCATCGAAATGCATCGACCAAGGGATTGTCATTAATTATAATTGCAATCCTGACTGCCCCGACCGTTGGTTCAATAGCATTCACAACGCAAGCATGTTCGTAGAATTATCATGAAACTTATAGCAGAGCTCCCTGTTGACTTCGCCTCTCCGAAACAATCCCATTATCGCGCGAGGTGCGCGCTGGCTGAGGAATTTTTACGGCGGACTCAAATCACCATCCATTTCAGTCGGATGAGTATTAAACCTCTTTTTCTCAAAGAACATATACCCTTCCCCTTTGTCCCCTCCAGCGTCTTTCATACAGAGCACGATATCGTATTTTTACGAGCGTCTCGCGGAAATAGGAGCAATGGCGGAGTAAAACGAAGGAAGACATCGCACAAATGAGAGCTCTGACGTCAAGTCAGTCATGAGTAACCTTGATACTCGGTGCATCCATGCAGGGGACGCTCCTTTTATTTACGTGACATACTCGGGGCGCGTAGTCGTAACAACGACATTCGATTACGTAGTCGCAGAAAGCTCTGAAAGACCGCCGATGATTACTGCTTATCGTTTCTCGCTCATTCTAATCGCGTATTATGATTCAGTCGCAGTAATCTCGCAGCTCGGGATGCACGAAGCCTACGCTCAAAGCGGCGAGCTGCGATTGGTAATTCACGTCGCCGTCGCAGATTATCAGTAGATTATTCGCTCGAACAGTAAGTGAGTACTGGAGAGACGGACAATTTCGTCGCTGCGGTCTATTATCTGAAGATTCATTCGCGCTACTCGATGTTGATGACGAGACGATGCAACTCCATTAAGCACGTTTAATTCCGGCGGGAACGCCACCCTGGCAGTCTTCCGCCCTCTGACGCAGTTCACGTCACCGTTCCTCGATTCCCGTTTCCGATTGTACGAAGTGCGATCCAAGTGCTCGGGATCTAAGTCTCCCCTCTTGCAGAACGCTGGATTCCCAGCCGCCGTTAGAGTTTCCCTCTTCTTCGGAAGCGGCGGAAGCGTTCGACTGTCAAGGTGAATATCGGAGGTTGCCAGATTGCTGCCTCGTTTCCCTCGACTGCGCGAAAGCACGAGCGCGCGGCTGCTTTACGATCCCGGGGGCGCGGCCATGAATTTATCGCGCTCTCTTGAGGCACAGCGAACGCGTGCCGTAAAACGAACGACATTTTAATACAAGACAAGCAAGCCGCGTAAGTTTCGTCGACGTTCGAGGATAGCACAAGAGTACTCGGGATCTTACGAGGGTGAGAACGTGAGGAAAGATGGCAATTGATAGCCTCGAGGAACTAGCGATCATCCGTCATGCGGTATCCGGAGTCTCGCTGGTGTCCTCCTTTTTCGTTGATATTTTCCACGTGCAAAATGTACGCTCGTGCACGCCAAATGATCCCGCGTAAAACGTTATATCGACATCGGTGCCGACATGCGCCCGACGTCAATAACGGGATTGGAAATTTCGCCCGGCTCGCGTTTCGAATCGGCGGTAACAATGGATAACGGGGCGAATTTCAACGATACCCAGCCGCGGCGATCGTGAGACAGAGAAAGAGAGTTAACTCAAAGAGAGATAAATCGTCGAGCAGGTTCAAAGGGCCACGTCGGTGAAAGACATTTTCCCGTAGAGTACGAGGGAACTCGAGTGGAGGAGGACGACGACGTCGTCGTCAGCGGTGGCGGCGGCATTAAACATTTCAATACGAGGGCGAAGGGCGATAGATCGATCGCTGCCACCCTTTATCGAGCACAAGGCACGACGCGCGATAAACCGATAAAACGCGAGGAAAAGTCGGTTACAGCCGACTTTTTACAGCCGCGCGCGCGGCATAGCCGATCTTATTCCGCTCCGGCACGGTATTCCCGGCACCGTTCCACCGTAAACACCAAATGCGATTATCGGGGAGCCAACACCTCGGGGTGCTGTGACGTGAGGGGTGGAAGAACACCCCGCGCTGACCCGCACTGGTCAGTACGGCGGGCGCGCGCGCGCACACACACACGTTAGACTGTCTTCGCTCTGGCTCGCAGAAATATGCAAATGCGGCCCCGAGTATCCCTGGCAGAATATTGAATAGATATAATGCCATGTAGCCGAAGAGAGCTGGTCCATCCTCTCCTTCTCTCTCTCTCTCTCTTACAATCGACACCTGCGCGTCGGATATATCGACAGTTATCTCATCGGGATCGGGTGTTCCGCGCGTAGAGGCCTGCAACTCGTCGTACGTAACTACGAGTATCAAAGTCCCCACAGTGCAGAATGAGAAAGGAAATTCAATACGGTGACAATGGGGCCCGGCGGGCACAAAGTGCTGTTGCTGTATACACACGCGTTCTCTGCTCTTCTCTCTTTCCTTTCTCTGTTTCTTTCCTCTTCCCTTTTCTCACTGCTTCTTTGAGCTTTGAGCTGTTCGCCACGCGGAGAATTTCGTGAACCTTCGGAGAAGCCCACGTTTTAATGTTCGTAGGACCTCGCATGTCTATGTCTGCCCTTTGATCACGCGGCGAACGAAATTCCCGAATAATTGCGAAAACTCGACGGTCGATAAACACTTGGAAATACCGTAAACAGCGGCACTAACGAGTGGATGGAGCGTACGATTTCTCTACGATCAGTGATAAGTGTAATTAATTAACATGATATAAAAATATTAAAGTTTATCATCTCTATTCTAATATATGTACACAGCGAAATTACGGTCTAGAAAGAAGGACCTAACGCAATTATGTTATAATTACCGGGGGCTCCGGATGGTAACTGAATCTTCGTTATTATACCTACCGAGGCAATATTCCAACACGGGAGCTGTTCTCCTAGAAAAATATCTTGAAAAATTCCGTCGCGTCACGAGCGCACCGGAAAATTTACACGCAAACTTTCATCGACGTTACATCTTCTACTCCCTTAAGATATTGCTCGCCAACGTCACGTTGAGGGCCACTACTGGACGCCTTTGAGAAAACTCCGGTACCACTAAATATTTAGCGTCGAATAAGGCGGAAGATCTGAAAAATGGAGTTCATTAAGAAGTCTCTCCTCGCTGTTCCGTTATGGCGACGCACCGCTCGTCACAAATCTCTCTCATGGGACTCCTTACATTAACAAATCCCTCTGCGCTCGTCCGCGGCGAACAGGAGCGAAGCTGGGATTATGCGTCGAACCGCGGAGGCTGTTACGATCGCAAATAGTGAAATGCATTCGGGAACTCTCCAGAATAACGACGCCCTTCCCGCCTGATCCCGTATACTCCCGCAGCAGACAAGTGAGAAATCATGAAATATCTGGGAATAAATCCGCTCGTCTGAATATTGTTTCGCTTCCGGCGCGCGTCGTGAGCGAGCGACGAATTTCCGCGCTTTAGCGGAAGCTTAAAGCTGCCGCCTTTTAAGCTGCCATCTCGGGCTCTCGACTGGCTTTCGCAAAAGTGTAGAAGCAAGCACTCCGTGGCAAGTGCCTTCCACGAGGACATCGTCAAAAGAAAATATTTCTAATATCTGGCGCTAAAAACGCTCCGCTCTTGCGCCGTTAAGAATGTAACAGCCGCGGAGCAACATCGTTAAAGCCGAGACGGAAAGTTGCTAAATATTACAATTTCCGAGGCGAAGTAATCCGCAGGATCAGACGGGTTCCTTAATGTTTCTAAAGTCGAAACTCGATAAATCGCATTTTCGTATACATTAACATCGACCAGTCCGAAAGGAAAGTCGGATTATCAAGATGTCTGAGATCGCGTATATGACTTCAGCGTGGGAGAGCGCAGTCTTCCTGACTTGTAACGCCGTTCCTCTTAACTTTTAATCAGATTAGAAGCCATTGTCGATAAGTTACTCTCAGGTGAGTTTCAAGAAATGTCGGGAAAGAAAAGATAGCGGGAAGAAACAGGAACACTTTATCATTACGCGTGTTTCTAAGTAGTACTGCACTTAAAATGTGACGTATAACGAATGAGAAAAGTAATCGTACAGTCCAATTTTTTTACGATCAGTTTGTACGAAGAGGAAAAATATTCCTGCAAAAGTTTCTGCGTTCGACGTGTTAGTGCAAGCGGAAACGTCGAATATAACAGAGGGAATAGAAATCCGATAGAAATAACTAGCAGTAACGTATCTTCCACGAGAAATTACTCAAAAAAAAAGATGTGCAAATACAATTTTCCATCCACTCACAGAAGAATAGCAGGAGCGTCAACGTGACACAAGTGAATAAAAAGCTGTGAAAGTGAAGCTCTTTTAATTTCTGAAATACAGAGAGCGTGATCAGTCGCGATCGGAGATGAAAGGGGAACAGACTAAATTCGCACCCTATTTCGCGCATTTATCTACCAAAATGACCCTGATATCACTCGAATTTATATTCGAAAATATGAGTGTTTAAGCCTTGATTTCCCGCTGGCGGTAACAACACCGTGGAAAATCGAAGGCAAGGGCGCACGAAGGGCCCTACAGGCGGATGGATTTTATAACAGCTTCCCACATCGGCGGTCGGAATAACGTTGTACAGATCGTGACATGCACAGGCCTTCCCTCTTTTTCTATCTCTCTATCTCTATCCCTATCTCTCCCACTTCATCGAATTTATACCGGTAACGCATTTTCCACGGTTCCACTTCATGCACTTCCGGAAAACGAAGAAATGAAGTTGAATCCGAGAGAAAATAGTGGAAAGAGTACGGTTTGCGCGAGTACAAAAATCGACGTCGAATTTTCAAGGTAGACAACATCGGAAAAGTGTTAAAAGAATTCGTTTTAAGCATTTAAAGCGAAAAATGGGGAAAGTCAACAATTTGAATAAAACCTTGTTACTACGAATGGTAGAAATTTCTTTTTTTTAATAGATTTTTTAAATATTTCAAATAGTTATTATCTTACAGTTGCAACGCCAAAATGTTTCTACGTGTACAATATATTCGGAGATGCTATGTTGTGTCGTTTTTAACCATTTAAACATGCTTGAACAGTTTTGTAAAGTAACGTAAAAAGAATCGCTTCGCGCAAAGAAATGTCCTCTCTGATTGACCAGTTTCACTCGGAATCAATAGGGCTCGGAGCCGCTCCCTAGTATGCTTTATGTTGAACCGTTTAGTATATAGAGGACGTAACCAATATATGTACCTAAATAATCATGGAGGAGCGAAATCTGTATATACATGACCTAAACGCAGTTATTTTTAAATGTTATTTTTACAACGAGTTTATAAGAGATGCTATAAATTTCAAATATTCAAATATAACATTTTCCGTAAAGAATTTCCATCAATGAAAAATGATGAATACTTGCACATATTACTTATCACTTGTTGTAACTGCACTGCACATTAAGGCTCGACAAATTAATACAAATGGTATAAATCGATAGTCGATATAAATGGCGATTGATCTAAAACGACATAAAACGTTCGCGTCTCCGTTCGCGATTTATTCAGCAACCTGTGGATAGAATAATCGAAGACAACCGCCGTCGCGATGTTTAAATATAAAAGCGAAAATATGAAAGCCGTGTCCCACTTTTTCGTCCTTTTTTGGCGCGATCATCAATTCTCCATTATTTGCACGAACGACTCTCCACCACGCCCTACGTTTCCAACGTTATCCAACGATAACACCCGAAATCGACGGGGTTAGCTCCTGCTCTCACGTTTGTCAGTCTATTTGTAGGGGCGAACTTATGATCTTGGCTGTCCGATTAATAGTTCGTGAAACTAATAAAAAAATAAAATCAAATTTTTTTTCTCATACTTGATCCATATGTTCATGTATAAACACCAAGGTCTTGCAATTGCTTATTTAGGACAACTTTGGACAATAGCCATTTCGAGCAACCCAGATTTGTTTCACCGCAGTTTGTAATTAGAGCCCTACTGACGCGATTCTATTTTGAAACGAACTAACATAGCAGACCCGATTTTTAACACAAATAGGTTTGATCAGAAATCCTGTTTTTTTTTTCATTGTTTCGAAATAGAACATTGAATTTTTTGTCCGAGATATCAGGTATCTATTTTTTATAAAGTTAAGTCTTGTGAGTGGAATAAATTGAGAATAATAACTGAGATTATTTATGAAAAACTCAAATTTGTTTATTTAATATTCAAGTTTTTTATTCCTTTAGAAACGATGAAACTGATTCATTCATTTTGATCTCATTTTATCTAAAAGTAATTTATATCACAATTATTTGCCTTCTTATTCACACGCCTCTGTGAATATGTTAGAGAATTATACACTGAGAAAAAAATATAATTGATCTTACGAAATGTTTTGTCACGGGCTGCCAACAAAATATATACTTATTTCAACAAGTTATATATTGAATCAAATATATAATTATTGGATTATAATTCTCATATGTGTGATTACACATCCATATCCATAATCCAAGAACTACATATTTGTTTCAATATATAACTTGTTGAAATAAGTATATATTTTGTTGGCAGCCCGTGACAAAACATTTCGTAAGATCAATTACATTTTTTTCTCAGTGTAATAACTTTGATATAATTAGCTACTCTTCTTGTCTCAAAACTCATGTGAGAATGGTGGCAGCTGATATCGAGTACGTTCAACAAACGCGTCGCAATATTTACATGCATTGCGTCAAAGTAAAATCGTGCACGTGCGCGCAAAGAGAGGCGAAATGAAATTCTCGACACAGTCAGAGTTTGCATTATGCGCACGCAGACCACTTTTTGCTGGAAACTGCACCTGACGCTCGCAAGAACCGCGCGCGCAGTCAGAATGCGCTACCTGCTCCACTGGACAATGCTAAAAAGAGAACGCGTCATTTATAATGACGAGAGTGCAATCAGAATTGCAATCACACATAATATGCACGTGTGAATCGCAAATGATCTTCGATGATCTGCCTTAGAAAAACAGCCTGAGATAGCAGAGACAAGATATCCGCATGTGTTTTTCCAAAACAATTCAGACTCTTGCACAAGAATTAAATTGGAGCCGGATCGATTTCGATGACGATAGAATAATAATATCAGGTCATTAACTAAGTAAACCAGGTCGCATTTATATGGCGATATAAATATTTTAGCAATGTTCTGTTGGAGAATTTTGTTGTTTTTTTAAAGAATGCTTGTCCGACTATAAAATTAATATGCGACAAATTACGTTGTGCTGTCAGAAGTATGTCTCTAGTTCGATTAATCGCCACCTAGACTCGACCCGGATTACTTAGTTAATGATCTAATAAATTACTGAGCCCAAGTCCAATTCTGAAATTTCTCTTGTAGCACTTCAAATTTTTCTTATCGCATGTGTGCTTAATTCCTGAAAATCAATTTATTCCAAGGCTGAAAATCGGATGCAAATGAAGAATAACATTTTCATTGAATAATGAGAATAATGGATCGATCTCGCTCGTTTATCTTTCCACGGTCCTCGTAATGGCTTTACCATTACCATTTACGTCGATCCATTCTTTCATGCGGTGATGCGGTAGACATAGGATGTCCCCGATGGACAATTTGCGGTTCGGCCATGTGTATGCGTCCCAAATTCCGGGGCCGAGCCGCCGAATCGATCCGGATGAAATTTCCAGATGAAGTAGCGCGGTCCGTATGAAACTTTCAGTCGGCCGGTCGTGCGCAGGGAAAACGACTGATTTATTCAGACAGCACGAGAATTCCACTTTCAGTATGCGCCTCCTGCGAGAACGGGACCAGCGCGACCAGACAATTCTGCATGATTCTTCGTTCTTCGATGGTCATGTCCATGGAAGGAACACGTCGGCGCAACGTGAGATGCTGAAAGCCACGTTTGCCTCATGTCTCCTGTTATTACGTAGAAACGGCAGGAACTTTTTCAACTTTCCAGCGGACAGACAATGGACAGCCGCGCGTACGAACGACGACCCTCGAAAGCTCGCTTCTACGAGACGTGACATCGCGATCGCTTCCGCACGACGATATCCTCTCGGCGTATGCATTGACGAGGCGAACGCTGCTGCTTCGAGAAAGATGAAACATCCCTCGCTTCTGTTCTTCGACATTGTCGCGATTTGACAACGACCATGCCGCGGTGTGAAATTGGAATTTCCGTGCATCAAAGGACCCACCGGGGGAGAGGCTCCCTTACAACAGGCATGAGCGAAACGCCACGTCTTGTCATTCGGTCGACGTCAACGGTCAGTCCTGTTCCATGTATGCCCTCGCGATCGATCAGCCGCTGCAGTGGCTTGTAATGTGTACACACGAGGCGTGTATGTTCCTCCCTCCCTTGCACTATCCGTGTATCCGATACTATTCTCGTATCCGCGGTCGCATTCCGCGCACAAGACTCGCTTTCAGTCACACCGCGTGGTCCCGCATTTCAGTTACTGCTCGGTTATTCGTGCTAAAATGTGCTGGAATAATCGTATGGCCAAATCCTGAGAAAGTATTCAATCAGAGGTGATTCTTTACAGGATATTATGTGATTAAGTGTCGTATAAAATGCATTGCAGATATGAATATGGAATAAAATTCTTTATGAATTCTTATTGTGTTCTGCGAAATTATTACATCCTATTGGATTCCATTCCATTTCACCATGATAACAATAATTCATTGCACACCAGAAAAGATCGGGCCGCACAATCAATTAATAAGAAGTTCAAGTAGGCGTCGAGGAAACCCACAAATCGCGCGGAGCGACTGTGGCGCGCATGTGGGATGAGCAATAATTATTTGAAGAGCGAGCTCGCTCATTCGCGTGCTCGCGACCCCGTACCGGATTTATGCAGATGCAAGAGGCTTATTTAGGGGATGCGACTTGAAAGGAAGGCTCCATCCTCGCGTAAGGGGCTCATGGGAGAGAAAAGAGAGGCTTTACCTCTCCGCGCATCACTCTCCCTACGACGACCGGTTGAATTAAATCCCGGCCGCCCGTCGAAAGCTTTGGAGTCACGCGAGGGTGAGAAACGTCCCGAAGCGGAGAACACGCTTCTCCGCAAGTTCGACGCGCGCTCACTCGTTTCGACGAGCTTGCAGCTTGTATCTTGCGTGCATATAAATTATCGATGGCAATTATATGCCAATAATTTCGCATAATGAGTGACGCGAGAATATTAAGCGATATGGCTTTTTCCTCGGGTTTCTCTCTTTTTGTCTGTCCTTTTCTTTATCCCTCGAAATATTATCCCAATCGAAAGCCGGCGGTGCATGACTGGTGCGCGTGGTCCTAGCTTATACACGTGCAACATCGGAATCTCCTTACGCCGTAAACTCGAGGGCACATCCTGTCGGAAGTGCGCGTATTGCCAAACCGTTTCCTTGCGAATCGCAAACCTCCGTACTCCGAAAGCGATTGCACATCTCTCAGTAGCTACCGTCGACAGGTTGCATGCGACAAACGACGCTGTGAGGCATTACTTGTCTCTAATATCTCCCCGAGAGAATCAGAGACATGTTTGAAAAACCGTACGCGGTCCAGTTATACTTCACTACTGCTACTGTCGTTGCGATATCGACAACCTCTGGGAACTGGGGCGACATTATTCCACGATTTAGAGATGGGAGAGAGCGAATTTCGCTCAGGTTAGGATATATGTCCTCTTTCTTTGCTTGCGAGTTGCAGATTAATATCGATCACACTATTTCACCTTGCGCCGCTATGTATCATCGTCCCAGAATTTCGACGATTGCAGGGAACGAGATGCGTAGCATTGTGACCTCGGTGACACACGCCGTTTCATCATCGGACAGCAATTTCTGGCCGGCGCATGGCACGAAAGTTACGATCCACCGACCAGGAAATTGGAAAGGCGCAAAAATGGAACGACGGGAGAGAAACTGGCCTCCTCTCACCGATGATCAAAAACCGCAAAAGAAGTAAATTATTTGCCGTTTAAAGTATTGACATTCGATGCCATGATTTACACGTTTTTTCCAAGCGATATTTATATATTTATCGGTATATATAATATGTAGATACACGCGTATACACTCTTCTGCGGATAACTTGCAAAACGTTATAAATTATTAAGCTCACAGAATTTTTTCCCGAGGTGTGCGCGAGATTTTAATGCGGTTCGATGCACACGACAGTGTGAAATGCAAACGTGCCTGATAAACGGTGCCGGAAAAATATTTTTCCGCACATAAATTCGATCAAATGATCAGTCTAACACATTGAATTTATGGACGAGGTCAGCGATCTGAATAAATTATTGTTCACGTACGATGATTTAATATCCGGAAGGGAGTGGCATCACAATATTGATTCATCAATTATTATATTACACGTAGATATTAATGCTGATTAATCTTTTATCATATAATGCGAACAACAAACCTAAATATGAGGACTAGTAATCAGATATTTCGGTAAACGAACACGAATGGAGTAAACCGGGTAAACTTGCAGCAACGGATGCGCTGGTATTTCCGGGAGAATAATAAATCCCATAACATCCACCAAGCCTGTCCGCAATTATTTTTTCTAATCCAGCAATGATACTCATAGCGTGAACTGCCAGCGATAAATAACGTCCGAAAGAAAGAGCTGAGCAGCATTGCAGTTTGCACCATTCGCAGCCCGATGCTTGCGATTTACTCCCGCGATTCCTCTTCTCCACGTCGTCGTATTATTAATGTCCTCGATTTAGCCGGACAAGAAATTACGCCAAGGTGAAACACAAAGACCCCGGAACGCCTACATCAGATTCCATCGACATTCCTGGGAAACCAAACCCCCATTCGTCCCGTTATGCGTAAACCGCCCGGGAACGTAATAACTTTTTATCATGTGTCTCGTCGCTTTACTCGTAATAGGATCGAAATATCAACGTGCATTATACTTCATACTTCATACTGTAGAATGTACGCCTAGAGTGTCGTGAAATTCTCATGCTAAACTATTTTATATAAAAATATCGTCGGCTCCGACGCGTTATTTTGCACGTGATGAACATTCAAAGAGAGAAAAAGACTTGTTTGGCTCGGAGAAAATCTATTAATTCTTTCATGTTGTTTTGCATTTTAGGAAAGCCTTCACAATCGTGTTTGCATAATCAGAACACATTAATTAGGCGTCACGAGTACCCTCGTGATTTTCTCTGCAGCGCCTCGTTTGATCCAACGACGCCCATTAGATGCGCTTGCTAAGCGTCACGTGCCCTATTTTATGCTCGAACACACGCGTCTTTTCACGGCGCCTCCTCGACTATGGATAATGACCATTCTCGAGGTTGCGCACCATCGACTTTGATCCTCGTCACCTGAATCGCAAAATGTCGCGGAATCGACGCAAGAATACCTCGCAAAAAAACTCACACAATGATGGCAAAAAAATGAACGGCGAAGAGCGATGGATCCATTTTCTTGCCATGTAGCGATCTCGCAGAGTTGGCTCTTCGGAATTCGGAAACCGATGATCCAATCAGCATTAATACCAATGTGAATAATCGCATCGACAGTCCCTCTTGAGTAATACGTAACGCGCAACGAGCGACTCGAGATTAGACCAAATGACGCGAAAAGAGCGATCTGTCTCGGAGCGCAGCGTCGGGGCACCCTTGAAATTTTCATGCGAGCGAGGGGAGAGTTCCCGCGGAGAGTTCATCTGGCAGGGTGCCAAACACGCTCCTCCAGCGTTGTAACCAGCAACGTGGCGCCATCGACACTGAACGCAACTTTTCTAATAAGAGCGTCGATCCCCGTGATGTCCACGATGTAGCGGAAGCACACATACGTACACACATCCGTTCCGATCGTCTTTGTCCCACTGGGATACGCCGTTGCTCACAATAAACAGCAATTCCGAATTCCAGCGGAGGTCAATGGTTCCGAAGCCATTCGGCTCGACCTCATCGCTCGTAACGTCCATTAAAGCTCCAGAGGCTAGAGTGCTTCAAAAAATTACTTCCCATCGGGTTTTCGAAGTTGGGCAGCGATATGCCGCTGCGGGAATACCTGCACGAGGGATATGGACCGGCAGTCGTTGCCCTTAAACGGCGCAAAGTCCGCGGTAAATGTAGATGGACCGGCGCCAAGCGTTCCTGCCGTTCCGCTCCGCCGGCATTGCTCGCAGTTTTTCTGCCAAATCCCTTAACTTCCATACACATATTTCTGGGGTGAGCAGTCGGGCGATTTGCACAGGCAGGAAATATAGATACTGTCCTTCGACAAACGTAACGTATGGAGTTTCGAAAGCGAACGAGTGGTTTGAAGTATAAAAGGCATGCGTTATACTCCGTCTAGCCTTTTTCTGTCGAAAGCATCATAAATCCATCGATGCGGGAAAAGCAGCAACTCGATTCAACAAACATCTAGATTGTTGCGTCAATTTACGCAAAAATACAAAAATAAATTGTAAGCATAGCTATTTATTTATTTTAGTTTTATTATGATGCATGAAATAAAACAGACGCATTTTATAACATTTCATTTCATTCATTTCATTTCAATTCATTCATTTTATTCATTCATTTTATTCGGAACGAATATTCATTTTGCGGATAAGAATTGTGGAATGTTTTGTGATCGTTCAAGAGTAAACGATGAGCCAAGGAAGTGGAAGTACGAAGTTGTAGAGCACTGGCTCGTTCAAGCAAGACAAGAGTTCTCGGAGTAAGGATTTAACTATTAGGAATGAGTTAGGAAAATTTCGGAAAGGAAAAATTACGACACACACGTGCCAGACTTCAGGCACTTTTCGCAGGAGCCGCTGCGGATCTGGAGACGACGGGAGTTCGACTCGAGTTCCGCGAGTGAGTGCGATACGTTATTGAACATGGCGGGAGCGGTGCATCATCAATGGAACTTACGCATCATCGGCCGCGCTTTGATCGGTGCGCCTCGCTAATTGTGAAAAACTAAGTTATTGGATATCTCGTTTCGCGTAATGCCAATAGCCCCGCGCGCGCGGACTCTGAAAAGCAGAGGGGGTTGAATACGTTCAATAGCCCTTTCATTTCCCCGTCACTGCTACTAACTACCACCCGTCCTTCTCGCTCTCGACAATGAGAGGAAGAGGCATTCGCATCCCGTGCACCCGCTATCTCTCGTTTACTGGGATTTTTCCCGCGCTGCCTCTTTCTCTTTCTCTTTCTTTCTTTTTTTGAGCAGATCGACATTAAGATATTTCGATATAATCCGTGAGCGTTGCGGAAATTATGCGACAAGGAATTCCTTTCTCTCTCTCTCTCTCGCTCTCCTCGACGTACTCCTATGCTGCAGCCATGATCCGTGCTCGCTCGTATTTCTTACAAAATACAAACTTGTAAAGTGACATTACGACATATATTTTATAAATGACAGAATTAATAAAAAACAAAGAAAGGAAACAACCGTCAATCGATTGCCGTCATATAACTCGAGCCATTAATTGTACAGGTGCTCATGCACGAGTATATCGACAGAACTGACGTTACGCGGTTCTTGTATGATTAATAATAGGTAAAGACCGAGTGTATACCTCAGAAGAATCTATTTCAATCCTTTTTAATCTGTTAATCGATTATTGATGAGCACATAGACACCATTCACGCTGTTGAATGCAACGAGCTCGCAACATTCGCTCGCTGACTCGGACAACCAGAGCCCTTTCTTTGATCGCGTGATTTGCACAAAGGAATCTCTCATTCATTGGACGAATGCGTCCTGTTCCACCGGATGGCACGGGTAGGCGCGAGCATGCGGAACGTACGAGCATAACAGAGAACTCGATCGGAAGTATGACGCGTGTTGGGCAATAATGTGTCGCGAGTGTTGCCGACACAATTATCGGACGCGGCGATTGTGCGAAATCTGGTAATAAATGTACCGGCATGGCGCGAGGTTTCGCGAGATTATCACGATTGGAGTGCGTGTGTTGCGTCAATAACGATTATTCCGCGTATCACTCGGCGAGCGAGTGCACGCATCTCTCAAGACGGCGATACGCGTCGATAGAAAAATCGCACCGCATTGTTATCCGCAATATCTCGCCGTCGCCGTCGCCGTGGCGAAAAATACAGCCGCCGTCGTTAAATCGTAATTAATGATTCGAGCCGCGACGAAACGCGCAATCGTTGAACCGCCGCCTGTATACAGACGCACGCGCACAGGATGAAAATTAATGGACGGAATAATCCGTTTCATTAATCACCGTGGCGCAGTCCCCCCGCACGCGAGTGGCGCCGGCGAGAAATAGCGTTCGATAATAATTCGTTATCAGTTTTTATCGGGAGGAAAAGAGGTTTGCTTGGAATTGTACGTTTGGGAGCTGTTCCAGACGAGCCAAAGTGCCCACTCATCGCGAGACATGTCGCCTCGAGGAGAAATCAGCCGAAATAGAGAATATTATTTTTAATCTCTTATTACGTCAATACTCGTATCTCGGCTGGGACTATTCTCCCCTAGGACTTTCTCCAAGCACTAATAGATTTTGCCCTTCGAAGAGAATCATCTTGCCGCAGGCAATATATTGTGAAGGGCCCATTCGACTGCCAAGAATTCTCTCCATCTATTTTTTAGACAGCCTACTGTCACACTGTACGGATATCTCTATTTCTATCATGGATTTTGGTCTCCCCTTAATAAATCGCCGCCGTTTACTTGCGCATTAAGCTATCACCGTGAAATCACGTCACGTTGACTTCGCACGTGCGTGCAGCCGCGGACGCTGCGCTGACACATCTCGCGACGATATTGTCTCGACAAACAAGGCCGCGGCCGAACTGCGTTTACAAGACTTACGCTTATGATTTGATAATAGCTTAATACGTGGTATAGATGTACGCGCTGTAGATACAGCCATGGCGCTTACCGCTATGCAACCTGTTACCGCAACCGCAATTAATTTATCAAGTTAAGACGCAGTTATGTCACCGTCAGTTCCAGTGGCAGTCACGCCGCTGTACGCGCGTGCCACTTGCGCGTTTCGCTTTTCTTGCGCGATATCAAATTAGCGAGCGCCACGCTCGAGTGCACGAGCGATCTAATGTGCATGCGAAGCGAGATTTATCAAACGTAAAAAGTGAAGACGATGGAAGTCGAACAAGAAGTGAAAAATCGGATGCATACAAATCGTGATGACGAATCAAAGATGCTTCTCTCTCTCTCTCTCTCTCTCTCTCTGCATTGCAAATAAAGAATTATGTTTCAACGGGTGATGAAACTGTGCGAAACCACTAGAACTCTGTGCCGATTCGGACACGACGGGTATTATAAAACGACGAAACGAAAGGAAATGTAATTTACGGACAAACTCGTTAGGCGCCTGGCTCCACGTTGTTTGCTCATATGCTGAAACCGACGGCGCGGTTAACACGTTTTCCAAACATTACCGCGAGGAGTGTGCGCACCGTGAGCGTTTTTAATATTTCGTAAGCGGGGTTATCGCGATGGCGAGTCCGCACCGAAATAATCAATGGTCGCGCAACACGCGAGTCACGCCTGCGAGCGTAGAAAGGAGGTAAACGTGTGTCCTGGCGATACGAATGCGAGAGTAAATGTCATTCCCGGACGCGAACGAGATAAACTCGTTCGGTCGACGCTGGAAAAGCGACGGAAAGAAAGAGGATGAGAAAATGAAGGAGAAAGAAGCTCGTTATTTTAGACTCGCACGGTCGTTTTTAGAGCATCCACGTGAACGGGCACGTGCCGTCCGCCACGTTTAGCTCGGCGTGCGTCATAGTTTAAGCATCGAACGCTTAAAGCGCTTCCCACATCGTGATGCAGGTCGTCATTGGCGTGTAACCACGTGCAATTCCGCGATGATCGCATCTGAATCTCCCTGATCGCGTCCGCCGATCGTTCTCACGCTGCGAGAACTGGAGCGGTGGAGAGCCCGCCACCGAATTAATTAATAACTGTTCTGACGGATTAACTGATCCGCGTTAAATGTCTGCGTGTGCGTAGAGTGTTCACGTTGCGGCAAAATCGCGATTAGCCCGAGTGCCGCCGGTGAAATTGCACGAACCGAATCGGCTGTCGGTGTATGCAGAGCTTAATAATACAACGATCAAACGGCCATTGCAAAACAGTATTATGCGCATTTGACGATTGTGTTTGCAATGGACGTTTATCTGTAGTCCACGCGTCAATTGCCGCTTTTCTCTCCCGCTTGTTGCGCTAGCGAAAATATTAAGTCAACCAACCTGCATGCGTTCATCAATCGTGCACGATCCTCAGCTCTGATAAAGAAAATCGATCAAGAAATGAATTTATATTGCTGCATGCTGTTACCGCGATACAGCTGAGTGATAACTTCGAGATTCAAGGGATTCACAGCTGTTTATTTAAACAATGCATATTACTTAGTTGAAATCGTTTTTATGCCAGTTCTGCTCTGCGAGCAAATGTAATTAGCGCAAAACGAATAAAACCAGCGCGAGAATTATCGAAGGATTACTCTATACCATTATATGTAGCAGATAAGATCGTATCAGTCTATATTTACTTTATCACGTCACATTTTACGGCTCATAAATCCGTATTATTCCACGAGACTATCTACGAATCGCGCATAAAAATGTCCCCGCGTCTGCCGTCCGCAAAGCCGTTCGCTCGCTCGCTCGCTCCAGCGTTTCGCGTGCAAAACGGAAACTTGGAAAATTAAGTTGGCACACATTATTTACGTTCCGTCATTTACAAACCACTGGACAATCTGCATCCACCAGCGTGCGAACAAAACGTGATGTAACGTTGCGCGCGATGTCGATCATGTCGCATACATACGTGAATAGAGAAACCGTAATCGATAAATGTGTGTGTGTGTGTGTGTGTGTACATACACACTTACATAGATATGGTACACGTGTAGAAACGAACGACGACAATGAGCCGCGAATACCCGTATTGCCCCTCTTGTGCAATACGTCGGCATCTACAATTTCCATTTATATGGAAATTGCAAAATCACGCTTTTGTCCGATCAATTAGCGACGAGCTATCGACGGTACGTGAAATCGCGGGTATCGCTCATTCGACCGAGGGGCTACTTCGCTACGACGACACGACCCGTGCGATCCATTATCGCGCGAAAGATTACGATGTGGGGCGCGAATGTAAAACGATTAATACCGATCGCGCCAGGGCCACGGATGATGCATACACATTCGCTCTCTTCAACGTGTTCGACGGAGAACACATGGTTATCGCGATTCATATTTCCTACGAGATTGATTAAAATAATCGCGAGTTGAATAAAAAGTTATGTCAAAATACGGTCGCAAACGTTACGGGAAATGTCACAAACGAGGAAACCGGACGAAACTCACTTTCCCCTGACTCTCTAATGACCAGACCAGACCATCATTAAGACGCGATTGAAAATAAAAGATATCACGGGTGGAAAAGCATCATTTATGTGAGATTCTCTTCCTCTTCCTCCGTCTTTCTCTCGCTCTCTCCTATCTTTTCTATCTTCTCCTGTACAACGCCTGGGGGTACAATGAATCGTTGCACTACAAAAAGCTTTAAAATATCATAGATAATGGAAATACGTGGGTATCGTTCTCTTGATCCAATAATAGAACGAAAATGCCATCGGTTGTCCGCAAGCATGACTTCCGCCATAAAGAGTGCATAACTTTATAGTCTCTCACAATAGCTAAAGGATGCCCATACGAGAGTGGAACGAAATTTTCGCGATTTTACGAGAAAACGAGTGGTCGTTGTGCACCGCCACGTGATGCAAAAATGGATATTAGCGTTCCGGTAACTCTAAACTATACCATGCGGCAGCAAAATAGAACCTGTCGAGAACGAGTTGAAAGTAAGTTCGCATGTGGACAATATGCATACAGTCGAATCGATTAACACCCGAGCTGTGCGCGATAGTCACAACGGCGCGCACGCTGCAGCACAGAACTATGTCATAAGCATAAATAAAATATATCCCGTAGAAAGTGACCCGTAGGCCGGCACTCGTAGGGCAACGTGGAACAATCACGGGCAGCACAATCGAGCCGGTATGAATAATGCCGCCGTGATGAATTGCAGTCACGAATTTGCACCTAATTACTCGCTGACATTCATCGCATCGATCGCACTGTCGTCGACTGTACACGCCTGCCCGCGTAAACGCACTGCACGCGCATCGATTTCCGATCCGATGTTGTACAAGCTACCGTCAATTGATGACAAAATAACCCATTAGGAATTCCCGGCCCTACGGCGAGGAGCGCGGAGAGAGTCGTCGCTCCTCGACAAAGAAACAAGAAGTCTCTCCTCCGCTGCTAGAGAGATCGAACGATTCGAGATCGATATGGCTTTTCTTGCCGCTATGACTTTTCTTCATGCGCGTGAACTAATGTTGTGTCAATCGATCTTCTTCAGCGTATTACTTCAACGTGTTACGAGTGAAAAATACGTCGCGCAGGTGTGATGCACAGGGGAAAGATAATCGAAGACCGTGCGCTTCGGGAGTACTGATAAACATGTGTCTAAAATTAACAGTATCTAATTCCAAGATAGCGTCTTGTGCACACAACGTTGCGTTCTGAGCGAACGGCGCCGACATTATACTTTTGCATCGCGTCATTTTGAGTCGATACAACCGAACGACGCGGACGTTCCGCATGAATGTGGAACATCCGACGAATGTTTCATCGTACCATAAAAATTGGCTTGTGTTCGCAAGCTAATTCATACCAGTTTCAACCGAACGACCATGAGTTACGCGCCGTGACTTATGCAACAGTATCGCGCGAACGGGCGACGCTAATTAATTCAGGGTCGAGCGATTCGTACCTCGCGTTCGATATTGGCCTCCAGGACGGTCACGTCGGCCTTTTATCCCGACCGCTGAACAAATCACGGCAGCGATACGTACTGCGTTAACGCTTAGATTGCCTCGTCATTCATATGGAGGTGACGTATGCATTTCCGCGTGGACCCTATCGTTCGTATGCGGACAACGATTTACTAAATATAGGAAAAGTTCCATCAACTATACTTGTAGAAACATTCAATGAAAATTGAATAAAATACCACTTGCATAATAAATATACTAATATAAGAAACGAGATTAACATTATTACCGGTTCACGGTTTCGGAATTAGCTAGCTGGGCAGTCGAAGTCATAGTGGGCGACGAACGTACGGTCGCGGCAAATCAATTCTCGTTCCTACGCAAAAATGTCGAGGAGGGAAGAAAGAGACAGAGAGAGAGAGAGAGAGAGAGAGAGAGGCGAGGGGAGAGAAACGCAATATATAAACGAAATCGATAGTGCGAAATATCCAGCCGATGTCGCAAATAATGCGAATAACGCGTGAACGCAAACAGCAGCGAGCGTGATACGCGTTTCACGCGTAACACGCGTAATTCACAGATATTGGCGACGACGGGCGTATGTGCGGATATAATATAGTGAATTTATACCACCGGGCAGCAGCTATGCAGCTATGCTCGCGCGTGTTATTATCTTCCCGTGCATTCACGATCAGTGCATTTGCATTGCAATTCCCATACCGTTTCTACCACGCACTAAACCTATACTTATTTACCGGAGGGCTAGTATCAATCTGCAGTAATGACAATATCAGTGCAAAGCGAGTGGGCAGGAGACCATCACGACGCAGGCATTCTCGAATAGACGTCGTTAACCATTCACTAACTTCAAGGATCATTAACGGTTTAACCGGGAGTCTTAAGACACTCGCAGTGTTCTAAGATTAAGTCGACAATTACAACTTTTGGAAACGCTTCGTAGAAACTATAAGTAATTTCTTTTGCACACGCTTTTATCCGCAAGCGTTCCTTCAAAGAGGAGGGTGCTCCACTTCGCGCGAACGACCCACGTCCTACCGAGCACTCAAGAGGCTACATCGAACGGAGTTAAATATAAGTACGAGAGCTGCGAGTGCCTATAAGTTTGAAGAAACACGTGCTGGAATAGCCGCTGTACCAACGATGATTTAGAAGTGGACTCTAAGTGCGGCTCGTGAAAACGACCGGACGCCGATCATTGATCAACGCCACGTGATATCTGTGGACGAGTGTTCCGAGAATTGGCGTATGCATTTTTCGCAGCTCGATGAGCGCCCATCGTTTGGGACTCACGGTCCTGTCTATCACCATCGACTCGCGACGAGTTTTCACGCGCGCGCACGATCTTTCAAACACGTCATCAGAGCGAGCGAGCGCGAGTTCAAGCGCGAAGGACGATCGACAACCGGTGCTGATAAGGACAACGCGTCGTCGTTCTACGTGGCGACGTAAGAGATCCACGTAAGCGGCGCCGTTCAAATGACTGCGAGACGATGTACACGTCGCGAGTGAGACGCTCGATCTCTCGCTCGCTCTTCACGATAAAAAGAAAAAAGATGAAAAGGAAAACACGTCAATAAGATCTCCGCAATTTGCTCCTCCAAATTCGCGGCGCACTTCCTTTAATGACTTCCTTTAATATCCTCATCGTTTGTGAAGGCGACAGCGTAGGCCGGACTCGACATCGGAGCTCGCGACTCGCAATTATCCGCGTATCCGCGACTCATCCGTCTGTTTTGCGAAGAGGCGCGACGACAATTGCACGCTTGCGTAATCGCGGATTGTCCCCGTCTTCGAACGCGTCAGGATGTACTTTCCGCGTTTAACGCTAGGCAGGAACCTGTCCGGTTCTGGCGGCCGTTTGCTCATTGTCCACGACACTCGGCGTTATCGGCGCTGATTATCATACGATGCGCATTTTGCGGTCAAACGCGTGACGTAATTACGATACTACTACTACGGTTCCTCGCCACGGTGGAATAATACACGTCGTGTACTAATCGAAAGCTGCCTCGGTTCGGTTCACGCTGGCGCGCTTCATTGATCAAAGATGATCCCATTCAAGTTTACTTTCACTGCAGCTATTTAATAATAAACGTACAGAGAAAACGAGAGAGATCGCCATCAAGTTTAAAATAATGAGCATACATGTACGTCAAATACGTCACTCGAGTATAAATACAATACCCGATATGCAAACCGGAGTCGAAGCGGAATTTCTCTCCGCGGGAACGAAAATTCATCGTGACGGATTTGACGCAAAGATAAGGATGCGTCGACTGCTGCGGTTTTTCTCACATAGACGTAGTTTCAATCGGGGGAATCCGCGGAGCAGGAGGACAGTCGCGTATTGGGAACTCGCGCGACTTCCTCTGGCCGAGGGCGCCGATCAATCCCGGGGATTCCCGGCGAGGCTGATCCCTCCGATCGCGCGCGAGGGCATTTGACAGCTCTCGGCGCCGTCACCGGGAGGAGCGACGGAGGGACCGCGGCGCCCGCGAGGCCCGTGATCATCGTCGTCCTCGTCATCGACGGGGCACCGGGTGCGTTTCGCTTCGTGCCGCGGCACCGCGTCGTCGCGCTTTTCGTTCACACTCACCAGGTGCAGCACGGTGTTGACGACCTCCCGGTTGGACACCTGTCCCACCTCGATCAGGCCGATCAGCACGGCGAATTTGAGGCTGTCGTTCATCGCCATCGCCACCACCTCCTCGGGCCGCTTGATATCACTGAACGGCGGGCTCTTTAGGTCCGCCATCGCGACGGCGGTTTAATAACGCGACCGCGACGCGTCGCGCGTCCCACACTCGCGAGGTTATGCACCGGCAGTCCAGTCCCGAACGCTTCGCACGGAGGTTACGGTCCTATCAACGGGAGCGTTTCGCCGTCACATGATAATACAACACAAATTGATCTGCCATGTTAGAAAGTGGACACTGTTGTGAGGGGCCTGCCAGCCGCGCCGGCCCGAATGTTCCTAGGATCGAGAGCTGTCACCGCCGCGCGCCCACGACGCACGCGCCGACGCGCTCGGCCGTCCGCGCACGCGCGGCGCCGCGAATTTACGAACGCACGGCGATGCCGCGACGAACGCTGCAAACGCAATTATTTATAATTGACATCTGGCGATAACGATTCTCGTCGATGGCGCACAAATTGGATGGAAGTTAAATTAATTATTTGTCCCGCGTGCAAATTCCTTCGCGATCACTTGCGCAGCGGAAATAATAGATTCTTGCTCGCCTCGCGGTCGAATATGGCCGATTCGATGTCGCGTGCGTGACTCCGCGATTTCATTCTCGCATTCCAAGCCACTCTCTCGATCTGGCGATCTAAATTCCGTCTTTATGGCTTTAATAAGCGCGGGTAGTAGTGGTGCACACGTATATACTTGCGCGCACACACGCGCCGCGGATGCCGGAAGCGTCAAATCGCAGCAGCTGCAATCGAACGCGGTTTCGATTGTGGTGACTGGTGCTGCGCCCTGCAGCAGCATTCCGCGTCAGTCGGCGCAATTGGCGCACGCACGTTCCGGATTTGGTGCGATCGGCCTGGTGGCTCGCGATTTCCACTCGAAAACCTGTTCACTCACGGCCTCACGTTGCGTCCACGCGAGCACGCAGGAAAAATGGCGACGGAGGATATTGACCGCGCTAAGGTACTGCGAGAATTCCGCCGTTCCACGCACCGCTCGGCTCGTTGACACGGCGCCCGTAACCCGTGCATGGTTCGCCACTGTCACCTTCTAGTCCTATACATGTGTGTGTGCTTGTGGTACGTCGCTAGGAAGTTGGGTGCACTTGATGATTCACGAAATATTGTCCGATTTCACGAAAGAATTAGTGTACCTGCATTCATCAATTGTAAGCCTCCTTCAGCTTTCCTCTTGAGAAGTCGTTTTATTGAAGTATCAGGATCAACCCCATAGAATCTCCATGAGTTTGTGTATATTGAGCTGAAGGGTGTTGGCTTGCTCTCTTTTCCCTTTCTCCCTCTCGAGTCATGATAACTGTACACCTAGTGACGCACCTCTCTTTATAGGATTGTCTTATCCACTTATGGAAGCAGAGCTTCCAATCGCTTCATCTTTCTCTGTAGAATTGTTTGCCAGCATTATTTGTGGTTTCTGTTTGCCATGCTAGGTGGAAGCGATGCTGCGTACCATGAAGTTGTCCGGTCACGTCGGCTTTGACAGTCTGCCCAGCCAGCTGGTGAATAAGTCGGTGCAAAATGGATTCTTGTTCAACATCCTCTGCATTGGTACGTTATAACCCTGCTCTAGCAGGGTAGCCAAGGCTCTGCGTAGCCGACTTGACGACCCGTCATCTTACAGGCGAGACTGGGCTCGGGAAATCGACGCTCATGGATTCGCTGTTCAACACGAGCTTCGAGTCCACTCCCAGCCCACATAGTCTGCCGTCGGTGAAGCTCAAGGCGCACACCTACGAGCTGCAAGAGAGCAACGTCAGGCTGAAGCTGACTATTGTCGACACGGTCGGTTACGGCGATCAGATTAACAAGGAGGACAGCTTCAAGGCGGTCGTTGACTACATAGACGCCCAGTTTGAGGCCTACTTGCAGGAGGAATTGAAAATCAAACGCAACCTGGCGACCTACCACGACAACCGTATTCACATCTGCCTTTATTTCATTTGTCCCACTGGCCATGGGTGTGTAAACCAGTTTTACGATTTATTAATAAATAATTTACGTATTATTATGTCGCAAAAATTATACTGATCTGTGTTTTCAGCTTAAAATCCATCGATCTGGTGTGCATGAAGAAACTGGACTCCAAAGTTAACGTAATTCCAATTATCGCGAAGGCGGATACGATATCGAAGACCGAGCTACAGAAGTTTAAGGTACGTGGCGGTTGCTTGGCTAATTATTCAGTTATTCTGATCTCGTGTGATCCCCTTTGCGTCACGATGCCTCACGAGAATGCCTGCGATTCCAGAGCAAAATCATATCGGAATTGCAAACGAACGGAATACAGATCTACCAGTTCCCGACCGACGACGAGAGCGTGGCGGACATAAATGTCACTATGAACACTCACGTGCCGTTCGCCGTCGTCGGCAGCACCGATTTCATCCGCATAGGCAACAAGATGATGCGTTCCCGTCAGTATCCGTGGGGCACGGTACAAGGTAAGGCTGTTAACGTTCCGTTTCAATCGACCGGAAGGTGCCGGCAGCACTCGAGCGGCCTCGTTAAATTAGAAACTCTGCTACAGTCGAGAACGAGTCTCATTGTGACTTCGTGAAATTACGGGAGATGCTGATAAGCACCAATATGGAGGACATGCGCGAGAAAACGCACTGCCGTCACTACGAACTTTACCGCAAAAGAAGATTGGAGCAGGTAAAGAAGATTGGTACAGGCTTCCAAACTCCTGCAAAGCTGTCGTTTCGTGTCTCCTCCTCTCTCTCTCTCTCATTGCTCATTGCCGAATTTCCAGATGGGCTTCAGCGATGTTGACAGTGACAACAAGCCAGTGAGTTTCCAGCAGACGTGTGAAGCGAAGCGGTCGATCCACTTGCAGGAGTTGCAGCAGAAGGAGGACGAGATGCGGCAGATGTTCGTGGCGCGAGTGAAGGAGAAGGAAGCCGAGCTGAAGGAAACGGAGAAAGAGGTAGCGCCATCGTCTCCGCCGTGGTCATCATTTTATCATTGCTAACGCGTCTCGTTATCCACTTGAATCCTCTTGTACGTTCCAGTTGCACAATAAGTTTGACAAGTTGAAAAAAGATCACGCGGAGGACAAGAAAAAGTTGGAGGAAAATCGCAAGAAATTGGAGGATGACATACTGGAGTTTAACAGACGAAAGGCGCAATTCGCGCAACAGCCGCAGCATCACACGCTCACGCTGGGCAAGAGTAAGAAGAAGTGAACGGCGCCTCGCCGTAAGATACCTTTTTATACCATCGAAAGACATGGCCGTGCATTTTAATTGCATCGTTATCAATAATAGTATTACTATTTTAATAATTGTACGTATACCTGATCTTGTATCTCTTTATTTTAGTATTATTTTATCTTTTATAATGGAATATTCACTTATATGCATATATACCAAAAAGTTTTTTAAGGATACGCTCTAAGTCATATATTCCAACGTGGAAGGATATTAAAAAAAAAAGATAGTTTAAGCAAACTTTTACTTAATATTATTAATTTCTACTTAATTTGCCTTTGTACGAAATGTATATTTAGTATGCAAATAAAAATAGGATATCTCACTCCGCCGGTACATTACTAATTGGAACTAATTTTGCGATATCGAACAGCAGCGTTACGCGAAAGCGCTCTCGGAAAATAAAAATTTCGTACAGCAAATGAAAAACTAGGGTAAAAAAGTTCTTTCATAATTTATTACGTTGTCATGTTTTTGGGAAATAAGAATACTGTAAGCGTTTCGTGGTCAAATATTTTATTGCTCAACAAAATATAACAACCGACATAATTATATCTTCGAACTTAAACTTGATCGGCTAAGATAATATATACGTGCAGCATATCATACATTATACCGTACATTAAACGAAATTGTAAAACTTGTTACGAAAATTTCGTACAATTATCGTGAATGTAAGCAGCGCGATACTGATGAATTAATAGCCGAATATCACGCTGAAACGTAACAGCATCGAGAAAGACAATAGCATATTTAAAAACGCGCACTTATCAATTTAAACCGCTCTGACACCTCGTTACAAATAATAATAATTCAACAAATTTTATAATCTCAATATCATTGAAAGACACACATATTCTCATTTACTTTCGACAACTGCAAAAGATCGAAAGATCCGAATAACGTCAAACATAATGTCTGATAAAAAGCAGTTTACCCAAACATACAGAATACACAACTTATACTCAAGATCCGCTGATGAACATTAACGCAGGTACGATTAATAAACTTAAATCAACTATCCCGTCGATGTCGTCAGAGCAACGTATATTTACAGTTTACGTAATATGGCGAAATCAGCTTAATTAGGCAGGGCGGTTTAATCGCGTTCGACTGAATTATTTAATTAAAACAGCGAAGCATAAGAAGCGACTTCGCGGTCTGATCGTGTCTGTGCAACGTAAGGCCCTGTGTCCAGCAATACAATGCGCGTACAATGGTTCTCGCTAAATCTATGTCTACGTAATAAGCCCTCCAGTAGAAATTGCCCTCCAATATATACTCTACGTCGTAATAAGACTCTACGTCGCGAAGGATAATCTCGAACGACGGTGAACTGATTGCATGACTGGTGATTCGCGCGCGCAGGAGATATAGATCCGTGAAAGCAAATACCACCGTTCGACGTGATCATTAGAAGCGGATCGCGCGCAGATGACGACTCGTCGGCTTCAGCGGGCCGATAACACTCGTCGGCGCGTGTTTCTTTGCTTTGGCATCCCTTTGCACGCCGTGCTCTTGCACTTCTGTAAGCGGAATAATTGATACAGTTTTTAATGATATCTCGGCTAACGTTTAGGCCGACCGTGGATGATCCCTTATCCTATTTATATAAAAAAGTACAAAATACATATGTATTATATATATATGTGTATGACGATTAATCGTGAAGCACTTTACACGTTAGGCGGTACAAGTTGCGTATTGAAGAATATTAATCGAGTGTTAAAGTGCGCGTCGATGAGTCGCAGGGCCGACTGAAATGAGAATCGCGAGCTGGCAAGTAACGATCATTCAAAGATATGATAGAGAATATTTTTGAAGAAGCTTCTGATATAAGTATACGATATTTTATGATAATTAGCGCGCGATTCTCATTTAAATATCGTACAATATATAATACATAATAATACAAATAAACATAGAGGAAAGAATTTGCCAAATTTAATGCGATATAATTAATTGGCAGATTGATTCTTGTGATACTGAATGTGTAAGAAAATCAGGCCGACCCCGCGCGATTATTATACGATACGAGTGCCTGATCGCGTCGCAAAATATGAGAGTGCACTGTAAGAATATGTATGAATACAGCAATGACCAAAGCGAGCTTGAACATTCAAGTTGAGTACATTTCAAAGATACGTTGCAAGCTAGTGATAAGAAAGGCGCGTGTCCAGTTCGACTACAAACTCTCTGTAACACTGGCACGACGATTGCTTGAGGGAAAGATCAGTGTACATATTCGCGAACGAATCTCGTCGAGAAAATCATTGATCGATCTTCTTAAGGCATGACACGTTTGTATGGACGACGATACTCTACCTGAGATTTTAATTGCACTTTTGTCTCCTTTTTATTGCACACGCAGGCGCAGCATGTTTCAGTTTACAAGTTACTCGTACAAAAAATTACTGTTATTATTATCAATTTCTTCGTTAGTAATATACGATGAAGCGAAATCCTGATAAAGACGCGGTTCTCAAAATAAATTTGGTCATTGCGATCTTAGACACTACCACTACCAAGTGCATCACGTTCCCTGAGCCCTGTCGAGGGATCTCCGAGAGATGCTGATTACCCTCGGTACCCTGAAGAGACGAAAACGTACTACGGTCTCATGCGATACGATAATACTGAATAGACAAAGTCTCTGTAAATTCGCGGGTCAAATCTCGGATACAGAACTTTGGCTATTCGTTATCGTTATCCATCGCGTTTCGGGAAAACCAGAGCGTATCACGCATCAGCGAGGACATGCTTCGACAGGACGCAGGCGTCTGCTCTCCGAGCATACCTGAATACCTGCTCCTATTCTGTAATAAAAATAGTTGTGTGCGTCTCTACACCGTGATCGAGCTATGTTGTACGCATGTACGTGACAAATGCACTTGACACAGTTGGTGATGCACGTGAGTGGCTACGGATTTGGAAGAGAGGCATCTTGCGAGCTTGTCGTAGGCGGTGCGTAGCCGGTGATCCCCGATAGAGGAACGATAGCTACTCGCAAGCACGAATATCGGAATGTGCGCCGCGGGTGGCCGCAAATTCTTGGGAATTGCGAATTGCGGTCGTCTTTTTTCCCCCCCGCGAATACTCGACAAGTATACTTAGGAAAGAAGGAATGTAATCGTGCGCGGAAATCGCCGTTCCTGCTCGATGACTCGAGTCGCCACGTTTCGTTGCGTCGTTTCTGACACGTCGACCGATCCGCGTCCGTTCATCGACGTCCGTCATCGAGTTGCCGGCCGATCATGTCAAGAATACTCCCATGAGACGAGACAGAGATGGATGTGGGCATGATAGCGCCGTGTCACAGCGAAATTCAGTCTATCCGAGAGAGTTACTGTCGAGGATCACGCTTACGTAAAGATAATTACGTAGATAACGTAGATAACGTACAGCACGTACGTTTAATGTACAAATGCAGTGTGCCGGAAGTGCTACAAAAGTTGCTTCCTTTCTCTCAATCACTTGTCTCAGTGGTTTCCCCACTTTGTCTTCCGATAGTCTTGCTCTCGGATAGACGTCAAGCTCAGTTGCAGGCCATAACGTGAAATCGTACGTGCGCCACGCGCGTGTGCACCCCCGAGGGGACCGCGTAATTATGTGGGCGCACGATTAGGCCACTACACGTGCTGGTGCTCTTAGGCGAGCGATCGACGTGAGAGGCTCGGCTCCAACGGCGGGCTGCGATACTTGGCGCGAATGTGCAGGAAGCTGTCGTGCTTGGTGCCGCGAGCTGGTGGCGGCGTGCCCTCGCGGTTGAGGACCCTCACCTGACAGGGGTCGTGCCTCGCCAGGAAGTGCTCCAGGGTGTCCCACCCGCCGCCCACTCTCACCATCATGTGTCTCCCCTTGAGAAGCTGCGAACACGTCAGCGGCGCGGTCATTAGCAGCTGGCACGATTACAGGGCCACCGCGACGTTGCGAACAAAAGGAAAGGGACGAGAGGGAAACCCTCGAGAGAAAGAGAGAAAGAGAGGCAGAGATCTCAAGAGAGATCTCGAGATCTTCAGGTACCCGCGGCGGCCCCTTAACAAAACCCTTAAATTATAGAGTACGGATTTCCACGAGGCGAGAAAAAATCAAAAGAAACATAAAGAGACCGAAATACGAACAAAATGCGAACATTTGCAACGTTAATGATACTTGGCACAATCTCTCGATTTGTAATCCGCTGTGTAAAATTTTCTACAGACCGTATCCCGATCTGTAAAAAATTGAAAATCGATATACACGTACCCTGATGAAGACGTTACGTCCCGCGATGTGATAGCGACCTTCCCCGACTTTGCGCACTTTCAACTTGGAGCACTTTTCCGATGGGCACTGGCAGAGTCTCTGGACGGCCTCGGTCGCTCTTCTTACCTGCGAGCAAAAGAAAAAACGGAGTTGGCACGCGATGCGGGAAACCGAGCCGAAAGAAATGTACTTAAAGGAAAAGAACTCAGGAATATATCTATAGAGGCGGGCAGTTTTTTGTGCGATCGGTCGATCTGCAGCTACGTTGTTACCGTACGGACGACGGACGATCGAGCATCACGCGAGATAAATCGCCTCAACGTGTCGTCGGGACGGAGCATGAAGCGACCGAACAGAGAGATGTAGAGGCCGTAAAGCGCTTAACTTCCGCTGTGAGGCATGCAGGAATTCGACATGCAGAGACGCGCGCGCGAGGAAACGCCAGTTCCCATTGTCCCTTCCGCTTCCCCGCGCGCGTTCCTTTCCTCTCACGACGATTGTAATGCGGCGCGACAGCTGCCACGGAGAACCGTAGGGCCGAGGTTTTCCCAACGATACGCACGAGATGCGCGAGGATACGGCCGTAACGTGCGCCACGCCGTAGGGGACGTTGGCGAGGTACATTAACATTAATAAGGAAGATATAAATTATTCAATTCGCCGTTATGCACTTCTCCTTCTGCGCACTATGCGGAAGGAGGCAGTGTTTGTGCATCGCGTAATGACGTCTCAATCCTGAAGGGTCTTTTTATTCCCCAGAGGAGAATGAATCCTCGATAAATGGAGTGTCGTTGAGAGCTATTTATGGCTATCGCGATGATGAAATACTTTTAATCAAACGTAAAAGATCATCAGACCTCGATTTTTCATAAATTATAATAATTATCAAGATGATTAAATAAATAAATAATAAATCACAATTTGAAACTTTCGAACGCAACTAATTTGCGACTACTGTTCGCCATCGAGATTCCGGAATACGATCGAGCTATCTCGATAATAGCAGTACGATACCTTGCGATCGAGTTCCGTTATCGGACCGGTGTGCTCCGGTGGCTCGGCTGGCGATGGCGATGGCGAACTTGACGGTGACGGCACTTCGTCCGGATCCTCGGGACTACCGCGAGACCAATCATCCTCGGTGGTGTCACTGGGCACTCCATCGCTTCCAGTAGGGCCATTGTCGCTAACGGACCTTCGCATCTCGGGTTCATGCGTGGCGCCAGTCACCGGATCCAACCATCGTGTGGCCGTCGTCGCGACTTCAGATGCCGAGCTGAAAGGCGTTAGAGTTTTGTGTCAAAAGCTTCCGCAAAGTTACGAATCTTAGCGATGTCTCTAAAAATAGTTGAAAACAATTGGGTAAGCCCTCTGCCAGCGAGAGACGGATTGATTAAGACCAGAAGAGCAGAAATTGCAATTATTTATAATATATATTGCAAAAAATGTATTTATTATAGAACGATAATCGGGTGGAGAAATACATTTTATTTAAACAATTTGGGACTTTAATAGAGCGGACAGCCTATCTCGAATAGCGCGCAATGTAACGGCCGCCGTGGCGCCTTTAACGTCAACGCTCTGTAAGCTTCGCGCACCATAAAATTCAGCCACTCCTACAGAGTTGCGTTACGACGTGACTCGAGGTCTCCGTTCGCGGTAACACCTCGCGGAATTGCCCATTCAGCTGACGGCTGTTAGGCCGACGGGGAAATCTATTGTCGTAAACGAGCCGGAATGTACGCTCGAGGTCTAAACGTTGTCCGCGTAAGCGAAACAGAAAATTATGCGAGCATACAGCTCACGCGTTCCGCAACGGGCGAGTTTCGGTTTCTTCCTTGCGACATCCCAACCGATTTCCACGATAGACACGCTGAGAGGAGACGCAGAAGGAGGATCAGTCGCTGAAATATGCAGACATCCTCGTTTCTTCTCGAAAAGGGCTCCTCTGCGCCCCTCGAGAAGAGATCCTATGGCTTATTTACCTGCTGTGTTTGATCTTCTCGGACGGCGGTCTGGGCGTCGCGGTCGGCGATGGCGACTGGAACTGCCAGGAGACAAGGCTGCTGTGAGATATGCCGCTGTCGGACAAACAATGAAGATCTCGCTCCTGCTCCGCCGCGATTTCCCTCTCGAGCTGCACGAGACCGGGCGGCTCCAGGGAATATCTAGCCGCAAGTCGCGCGACCTCCAGCAAGCACAGCACCACGTTTCGCGGCTGATTGTGCAAAACTGCAAAGAGAAATGGCAGATTTATTGCTTGCGCCAATGAAAGATGACAAATTTGCCATCCGCACGTGACGTTTGCGTTTGTTTATTGCTCCGCACGTATTTGCAGCATCCTTGACACATCTACCGATTCATCAAGTCATTGACGGCCTCTGCTAGCAATTAAGACTAGTAATTACTCGCGTAAGAGAACGCGTAGGACTCCCTCAAAACGGCCCAGCCGTCACGCTCGATTACGCCGATTACGTCATTTACGTAACTGCACGCGCATTGTTCCCCGACAATTGTTCCCCGGCAATTAAACCCCAGTCGACTGGGAAAAAGCGTCCCGCCGCTCTCCGACGAGAGCCGCTCCACTTTTCCGCACCGCAGGCACGGCGGATCACTCTCGCCGCGCTCTGGATTTGCGTACCGCGGCGCCTGATCGTAATTTACTGCGAGACCAGGTTCCCACACACTCGACCGTCGCGGGATTGCGCCAGTCAATTGCCGCGTTTCCCCTAATTACCGGCCATCAAGTTAGACGAGTACGTGCCCGGATCGCAAATCTCGTCGAAAGTCGTCCGATGGGCCGAACCGCGGCGGCCTGCGCCGCCCCTACTTGATCCGCATGCATTAGAATTAATTGCGTCTTTACCGAGATCGTCGCTTTCGAAGAGGAGATTCTCGTGGACACCCAGTCGCCGGCAGAACTGTATGAAGTTCTCCATGTTGTCGCGGGAGAAGAAGCTGCGCCGCGCGGCGTTTTCCCAGCAACGGCCTCGTATCATCGGCGCCGGCTGCAAAAAAATTTTTCCCATGCTCTGAGCACAGAATTTCTCAGATATCCCTTTGTCATTGTTACGCCGAAACAAATTTTCCTGTTATAGGGAGTCTGATATTGCGACACGAATTTTAATAAGTGGATGCACAGAAAGAAAAATTTTTGCTACCGTAGCTAATCATGATTTGCTAAAAAATGTTTGCTGCCGTAGCTATAAATTTCTAAACTACAGCAAAATGTTTGCTCTTGCAGCTAATGAATTAGGAACCTTATCTAATAAAATAGGTGTCACAACTAAAATTTAGGTGTCCATATATTACGACTGAATTTAGTTATCACACGCAGTTTTTAGCTATGGCAGCTACTTTTTTCTTTCCGTGTGCTTAATCAGACAGAACATTGAGGAAAGAACATCTGCTCGTGAAAAATGCGTTGTGTTAAAATGCAAAGCATAAGATAGAAGGGTGATACAAATTGTGCTTACCCCTTTCGCCCGTCCAGCCTCCACCGCGGATCTCGCCTTCTCCTGGATAACCCTTGCCAATCGACACACGGCCACGCCATTATCGAGCACGTCGAAGAAATTGTCGCCCGTTATGTAATCGACATCTGAAATTCGAATGTGTAGCGCTATTAGCTTTCTCTCTTTCTTTGCCGTAGCTGTGGCAATCGGCACGCACGTATATCTACGTATCTCTTGACGTATAGGCTGCAAACGTCTTTCAATAATGCTCAAGTGGCTTGATCAAGATGAAGTGATACATCGTGACAAAAAAGAGTAACCGTTCACTCTCATTCAGAGTTCATCAAATCATTGTGAATTACTATGTTCGTGCCATCCTTTCGATTCACGCTATAATTAAAATTGATTTTAATCTCCGCACGAAAAGGAAAACTGGACGATGTTCGTTACACAATTGACGCAACAATTAAATCAGCAAATAATCTGCGGATAAGTTTGTAAAAAGTGGGTCTCGCAGACAGTCGGGAATTGTCTCGCGCATTTATTTCGCAAGAGGCACTCGATCGAGGACGCACGATTGTAATCGCCGTGCGTAAGTATACCAACGATGTACGCAACGGTGATTCGTCCATGTATCGAATGTCGATCGCCGAGCCGGTTCGGTCGGTCGCAGAAGCCTGTTCGAAGAGACGCGTACACGTCGAGCGATCGTGCAGCAAATCATTTATCAGAAGCACGCGATGCTCAAGGACGACGTGTTTAATGGCACAATCGTGGGATCAATCATCGAGGGGGACAACGAGATGGATTTGGATCGGCCGATTCATCGGCCATGGAATCTCTCCTTCTTCCGATTTCCAGAAGAAAAAAAGTGAAGAAACTTGAATCGCCGTGATTGACACGATCGGTCAAGCGAGGAAACCGTCAGCTCACGATCCTCTCACGATGAGACTCCATCGACTGGTGCGTGACTCGAAAAATCACGCCAGCGCTTCGTTCGCCGTCGTAAGGTACCGGTAGATCAAGGACACACGTTCCACTTTTCCGAATAATAAAACTTTCCAACGCGCGCGTTTCCCCGACACGGGAAACCCTATGCGATGCGTCTCCCGATGAATATTCAACGAGTCCAGACTTTCCCTGGAAACGAACCGCGGCTGGTCCCACCTGTGGACCAACCGCCGCTCTTCTCACAGACTCTGAGGCCGGGATTATCGTTTGTCCCCGCAAAGCGCGTAATCTTCCTTACAAAGAAACTCCTCCTATCTCCGTTCTCTTTTGCCCGACATCAACATGCACGCTTATCACGTACTTGATCCTCCGTTCGTTATTAGCCGCTATTAATTATCATCCCTATCATGCTTGTATCAGCCTCTTTCTCACATTCATCTCATGTCTTTTCTCTACGAGAAGCCTTACTTCTGGTGTGACAAATTGTGTCTAATTCTGCCGGCGAACGCGCCTTCGGTTGCCATTCTCTCCTCGTCCGGCCCGAACACGTTCGTTAATCACGCACGTTAATCTACACTGGCCATTAGCTACTATCTATTATACGTCCGCGTTATCTATTGCCGTCTCCCCTTCATATTCATTATCTCTTAGCAACTCATGCGCGGATTTTCAGCCGCGCGGAAGATGATGGAACACGCGCATCTGCGCGCCGGCTCGCGCGTCCGTTCACCATCCGCGTCCGTTATCTGCTATCGCTTCTCTTGCTTCGATCCGTTATCTCTCGCGAAGATAGGCGAAAATATCGATGGCGCTTTACGATCGTCTCATTCGATTATATTATATATCTGTATCGCGCGCCAGAGATATTGATATACATCGGGGCAATTGAATTTCACCGGATACGTGGGGCAGGATTCGAGCAAGCGCGAGCATCCTTTTTCCCTCGCGGGTAACTCCTTCGCGATTTTCACTTCTTCGCTTCGTGTGTACATACATTTTTAATTAGTCGTATGCGTCGTAGATTTTCTGGCATTAGGCGTAAACGAATCACGAAAATTGATTAGTTCCCCGGCTATCGAAGTTTTATCAAAGTAGAACGCATTATACTTAAATCGCAGAAACGATAAAATTTTACGGCCGCAAGCAACTCGGACGAATGTAACTGCGATACACTCGATATATTTATATGAGAGTATCTATCCTATAAAAAAAATTAATATTCCTCTCCGTTTATGTGCACGAGATAAGAAGAAATAATTCATGATGCCTCACTTGAGTTAACCCGGGTGTCAATGCATCGTTTCTTTCTCAGGGCGGAGCAGCCCTGGGATCAACGAGCGGGTCTAAGGAAAACTCGTAGTCGGGTCGCGACACGATCCCGTAGACACTCTATATAGATATAGAGCGGGCACGATGGGAAATAGGAACTAGGTTGGGCCTCGGCGCAGCGATAGTGCCTCGTAGATACGGATGGTAATGAGAACTCGCGAGCGCGGGCTCGTGACTCGACCCGGTAACAACAATAGGGTTGGCACCGCGAGCACGACGAAAAGAACGGGGTTTCAACGGCACGGGCCCCATCACGTGGCGGTGCAACGTTCCGGCCACGTGCATCGGAATTGCGAATACATTACGGGCGCTGGAGGCAAACCCCCATAGCGTTTCCTGTTGAAGACAAAAGTAAAAGGAAGAAGAAAGGAAGAATCTCCACTTGATTGCTACGAATCGATGAGAAATCATGCAAACTGGGAAAGTGATGAGTTCTCCGGACTCCACGAACACGTGCGTGGACGCAAGGAGGAAATCCCGTCGTACAGGAACTCGGTCACCCGGAAGTACGTGCTGCGACCGTGTTTCCCGTCACCGAGGTAGATACACGTCCGCGACGTTACGTCGTTTCTCATTCGGGCACGACTCTTTGGTGTTCAAGACTTCGGCGGGGTCGATATCCATAAGGATCTCGCGCGGAACGGAGGAGGCGCACGCGTTTGCGATATTCCGTTGTCTGCTTTCCGATATCAGAAGGCGGAAGCTGCAACTGAAGAGAACGCATCTCCTCGATCCGGTATCTCGGTTGCACCGATATATTGCACAAAGTCCCTCGTTTGTTTCGCTTGTTATACCGGGTAGGAAGCCTCGGCGCACAATAGTTAATGCTGCAGCGGATCCGCGCGGTATTCCCCGCGAGACGATCCCTGTCGACGTCGAGTATTGTGCAGGCAACTGGCACGAGTAGCTCCTCTCGAACGGGAACGCTTCCTCGTCAATTTACGCTTTCCATTGTCGCTCGCGCGCTATTCACGTGTAACGGCGAATGCAAAATACGTGCCGGGAACGAGTCGGGAAGATACGAGATTGCGGGTTCGGTTCAGCGCCGATGCTCGCGCGAGAGTCGCAAATTGTAGTCTCAGCGCTGTAAGTCGAGCGATCCGAGCTCGCTCGGAGGAATCAGTTTGTACGAATCAATCCTCAAAACCGTCGGCGAGCGTGACGTGCGGCTCTTCTTTTCCGTTCTCTTTAAAGCCTCGCGATCTTGATCTTGAGGCGAACGAAGTTACGGACTGACGACGACGTCCCGACGAAAAGAAAGATTTCCTCCGGCTCTTAGCGGTACCGGCGCATCCGGTCCTACGTCCTCACGCGATTGCCCAATGTCCCGGAGCCGTGGTACTTTTCGCGGCTACCGTATCCTTACGGATATCCTTAGCGGTGCTGCTCGCAGTCTTGAAACGCTGGACTGGTTTCTCGGGAACCGGGCGTTCTCAAGTTCTCTCCGCGCGCCGAGGCCCCGGCCGAAGGACGCGGTATCTCGATTATCGCCGCGTCACGCCTGGACACGCGTAATCTATTCCTTATCCGTTCGTGTTCGTGTCATAGAGCGGGCTCTGAATAGCCGGCATTTTTCATTCGCTTGCCACGCAGTACTCACGGCGGCGGCGGCGGCGGCGAACCAAAGCGATTTAAAGCGCGATCACGATTCGCTCGGCAGCGCGCCGCTATAAACGGCGTATATCGTAACTCCGCAACCCGGATCCCACGATAAATCTGACCGGGTCCAGAACCGTGAACGCGGTCGCTTCTACGGCGCCTTATATCGGGGGAAATAATCGGCGGCGATAAATTAGCGCGGCGCTCCAAAAGGTCTCTCTCTCTTGCTGTCTGATTTACGGCCGCTCTCGAGAGCGTCCGCGAGCGCGTGCCGTACCGATATCCGTCTGGATACGGTATCGATCGTTATTGCCGTGTCGTATCTTCGTGGTCGCGCGAATCGACGGCGTTCGTCCTGCGGATGCGCGAGCGAGAAGGCGTACGCCTATTATGCGTAATGCGGCATCGGGTGCCCCGTGCGATGAAGAGAGAAGAGAAGAAGGAAGGCACGAAGGAAGAGGGGTGCCCCGGCCCGACGACTTCCGGTTGACTCACGGAGGCTTTGCAACTGCGGCAAGCGCAGGGCGCGCGTGGGTAACGAAAGGCCGTGTTATTTTTTTCACGTCGACGAGATGGTGCTTTAACAACCGATGAATTTCAATGAGTGACTCTGTCTTTTACGTTTTCATTTCGATCTTCAGGACCTCGCTGGAGGATTATGCTGCACTGTTAATTTTATTTACGTAAAATCTTTATATATTAATTGAAAAATCAATTAAAAAGAATTCGAGTGATTTAAAAGAAAATCATCGCGATCGAATTGATATCCTTTACAAGAAAGTTGAGATAAGTTGCTCAAGAATAGTTCTTTCAATTGCTGCTCATTTCAATCGTGCCTGGACGAGGTTTTTACCTCAGAAAAAAATTGCACGAGCGCAAATCCGTTCGTTAAACAACTCGGATGAGCAAACACGTTTACGACACGCCAGGATCGCTCGAGCGATCAATTTCAAGCTTCCTCTAACCGTCTTGGGAAGACTCATTAAACATCTTTTTCCCTTTACAATCTCACGCCTCGTTGAAAGTATCTCTTTCGAAACGTTTAGGATGTTTATTGAATATGACAAGCCGAGCATGATTAAACAGCATCTTTCGCAAACTCTTTCCGTTGTTCACGGGAGAAGAAGAAGAGCGTTCCGAGCCCTCGGTCTTCAACTGTGCAATTTGCACGTGCGAGATGCGGATGATCAATAATGTCGCGAATTACCCACGTGTATAATCCTCACGAATAAATCCATAAATTAGAATAAATTCATAAATTCGTACTCTATTAAAGAGAAAGTCCGAGTCAACTCCGAGATTACACGCCAGTCGAAGAAAAAGGAAACAATTTGCAAAATTGCAGCGCGCATACGTTTCGTGCATGCATTATGTGCATACGACACGTACGAAGGAACGGTTTCTCCGCGCGCGCCTTCGGCAACGGAATCTACGCTCGTATCTTGAGTATTATCCTTCGGAGTCAACCGAGCCAACAAGATTCATGCACAAGATCCCGCGAGGAATGAATGAAACCAGCGTGTTCGTTGTCAGCCATTCAAGGATCCGATCCGATTATATCCTCTATTTAGTGCATCGTATCTCGCAGATACGTTTAATGAGCTGAAATCATTGCATCGTGAATCATTGCGTGTATCATTCGATATTAATCTACCACCATTTAACAGCGACTCCTTGATCCTACATATTTCTCTGTCTCGAATTGTCAAACGCTGATGTATTATATTTTAAGCGACGCAATTCAAGCGAGCCACGTAAATCATACTCGCACGTCGCCTTATCCTTTTACGGCTAAATATACGTGCGCGGCCCGATGTTCGTTTACGTATCGCTTTTCTCGTTTTTCTTCGCCGGTCCGGCGGCCCGTGTCGCAATCTCTCAGGGTGGTCCACATCTTGAAGCTGGACGCTTCGAGGCCGCGAGACCACACTCGTTTTTCGCACATTCCGCTCACCGAAGTGCGGCCGCGCGCGTATTTCACGGACGCACTTTTCTTGATGTGCGACAGCATTTAATCGCGTGCACAAAGGCTGGCAATCGAACGTGAAAGTGCAGAAAAGTGCTTGCACGCAAAGACAAGTAACTGAATCGAACTCTGCAAGAAGGAATCACGTGATGCTATCGCTTCGCTATTGACGGATTCCTACATTTTGGAACGCGAGATTATTCACATGATGTAACAGAAATCGATAGTACCGTCTTTATCAGGCTTTATACCTTTGCAATCAGATTTCAATGAGAGATACACAGAGTTTCAAGATCAGTCGTGAAAGGCTAATGGGAAGAATGATGTTAGTTCAGTGAAAATCGCGCGTCGCGAATATTTGTTATGCGAAACGCCGCGTTGCGTCGGAATTGCTACTTTCCGCGGACGCTCGGTACACTGTGGCAGTTCTATTTTACGCATCAACTCGTATTCGTACCGTATTAGGAAACTGGCGGTTCGGAAAGGCGGTCACATGCTTGCCTAGAATTAGATAGCCATCGGTCGATTTCCAATCCTCGTAGAGGAAAAATCACGGGCCAGTGTTCCCCTCGTCGTTTCGCCTCTTTCTTTTCGCGTTAGATGATTAAGCCAAGCACCTCGAAACGACCGTCAGATGAATAGTGATAATCTCAAATATTCGCAATCATAAAAATGAAGAAAATTGATAATTCGTGAAGTAATAATATCGCACCTCGAATTATTATCAAAGATAATTAACTTCAGAGAAAATTGCTCGTTAAAAAATCGATCGAGGCCGATTAAGCTCCAGTCGAGAGTAGTAGGAATCGATAATTGAACGACTGACTGCGCATTGGTAACTCCTTTGATTAGATAGATTCGAAGGGAAACTTTTATGGCACCAACTTCGCGGGCTCGTTTCAAGAATGTTGCAGCCTGTGCAGTCTTCGCGTGTAATAAATAAGTTTCGGAGGCTTTCACCTACTTCGGACTCGCCGAGTTTAGTACCAACGAGGTAGTACGTCCTACCAATCTTTACACGGCACATTTCGTTTCTGGCGAACGTACGCGCAGCTATACGAGAACGAGTTCACGATAACTTATTGATCTCGTTCGCCTTTTACGGCTGTTTTTGAGGTCGCCTCTATTAACTTCTCGTGACATCTCGTCATTCAGAGTCAATCCGTTCCGTGGAATGAATAGAACGACAAAATTGCGTTTTTTGCAAAACGATATCCAGATGTCATGTCTCGCCGTCCTTGAAAAATCGTCGCTTCGCCAAACTTCGTGCACATGGCGCAACGTTTTTGCACGCCCGTCCGAGCGAAACGCGATGAAGTGCACGGCGAAATATTATTACGAGTATCCTTTCCCACGTCGCGCCAGATGCGAACCTTTGTGTGCGGCTCTTGCGTACCAAAGCCGCGTGAGGCTTGCACGCGCACGCCACATCCCGTGGCACGATACGCCGGTTCTTTTTAAGGTGGCTCCACATCAGGTAGCGCGTAAAACGCGAGAAAAAGGTGGCTAAAGTCACGAGCAGTGCGCAAGTCCGATCATTACACCTTCGTTACGCTACATTAACTTTATGTGGTATTCGCGACTGAGTCAAACGGAAAAGATTGCTGCAACATTTCCCTACACTCTACACAATGTATATGCAATACCTGCGGTCGATTGAATTTTTGTAGTTGTTGCAAACTCGAATAAATTTAAAAGGCTCGTGGAAACTGTCGCTTCGCCCACGAAGAATTGATTTGCAACGCAATGTACTCACTAATCGTCTTGTTGATCCAATCAGCCAAGTCTTCCTGAAGCGGTATCAACTGGCGGCTCTGCGCCGAGTGCAACCGCTCATGGTAGAACTCGTACTCTTCCTCTTCCGGTGACGGCCGCGGTACGTCGGCCCGATCGAAGACAGACACCGAAGATGGTCCCCAGCTGCTGCGATAACGGGTGTGCTGGGAAGACGGGAACCGGTTGGTGTACGACATCCTGGTGCGGCGGGTGGTCCCGGTGCCGCGCGCCAGATCTTCTCTCGATCCTTCTTCCCTCCTGACTCGTGTCGGGTCCTCCTCCAGGACCCACTTCACCCTCCGCGACAGTTGCCTGGCCGTTCCCGGGCGATGTCACGCAGGAACGCGCGCCTCGCAATTAAGTGACGCCTGGAAAGTAAAAATATGTAACTTGGGATTGCGTTATCGGAGTTATCGAAGTCGTTTTCGAAAAGTGTACCGAGAAAGCTAATCGAAAGTGAGAGCGCGATGATATGGCAGAGATCTTTTTCTCAGAACGGAAAGAAAACGGAGACGCTCAAGAGACGAGCGCGAGTGTATGCGCGCGGATAATCGTCTACGATTTCTCTGGGAAGCGCTGACGGGACGGTGTACATGGCGTTTCTGTGTTCAGTGAGGATTGTCCTCCGAGTGCTCTACCGTTATCCCCACAGCTGTAAATCTAAGTCTCAAGGATAAGGACGGCCTCAGAGATAGAGCGCACACAGCAGTCGTAGGATTGCTCGAAGGATGATGAGAGGAAGCATTCAAGTAATCGAGGACACAATGAAATTAAAATTGGAGAATTGTATCGGACGGATCATTTTTCATGAACAATATTTTTTAGAAAAAGACAAGCGAAAGAGTGGATATCATGCAGATTTTTGCGGAGCGCCAACACGAACGTAGTTAGCGTTAAGCGTTCGCATCCGAAGGAGCATATAATAGCCCCGGAACGAGAAACGATTAACACTCACGCACCAATAATTAATTAGGTGGCCGTCTGTCTATCAGCGAGAAAGAACGTTTCTTTTGTTAGTTACGGTAACGCCTCCAATTATGTTCCTACGTAATTGCGTGCGTATTATATCGAAACCCCTCGTTGATGCGTCTGCATCGAGACTGAAATTTGCATTTGACCTCCCGAAAACGTGTCCGGCAACAAAGGCGAGAGATCGAGAGGAGGATCACGATTATCGATCGCCGCTGTCAATGCCGAAATGCTGATGCAAGAAGACGGCGCGCCGGTATGGTACCTCTGGACCAAGGAAACAAATCACCGCCCAACACGAGATGCTCACAGACAAACCTACGAGTGTCCTTCGATACGTTGATACTGCGATTCACACAACGTCTCCGTTACCGTAAGGTTACATCATCACGTCGTGATACGCATATACTCGCGCTTTTCTCAGATTAGGGACGAGCGGAGGCGACTTTCTTATCGAAACCTCGTTTAGCGAAACGGCTTGCGAAACCACCTGGTGAAACCTGGCAATCGCGGATGAAACTGTCATCATGTGCTTTTGACGCGCGCGACATCATCGTGCATTTCACGTGTGGGCGCGAAATCTCCTCTCCCGATAGACCTTCGGTCCCCCGATAGATCGGGCCCGCTCATCGATCGATGAGACAATCGCCGGGATTAATAGCATTTGCATGCATCATTATTACGTTGAACGGAGGCGGACGATGAACGACGTCAACCTCGTGATAAACTTTAATCAATTTCTGACGCGAGTGTCTATATCCGCTTGACATGAGAAAATTGCGATACGACAGAATCGCCGCAATCTATTACTCACGTTTATTACGTGTCGTGACGTTTGATATCTCTACGAAAATCCTCGTGGTGTTCTATGATCGCTGCTTTTATGTCATAAGTAACGACAGCATCTTGATTGATGCAGCAGTGTTAATTACAAAAATGATTGATGCTACAGTATAATATTACTAGAAGAATACGTTACAAGAAGGGATATAGAATTGTAGAATTTATTTTATCCGCGTATAATTACACGCACTCATGAAAAGAAACGGGGAACCTGTACAGATCCATTTACGTCTGATCCTAAAGTCTTCATTAACTCTCGAACGGCTCAATTCCACCGTAACAATCTGATTTATGTAATCGCGCAAAAATAACCGGGCCTTCCGCATAACGTCTCTATATACGGCTACGCGTAATGTGACGAGCAGAGAATGGTCTTAGGAAAGAGGGATCACGTATAGCGGTATACGTTACGAACGCTGAACATCGCAGGTTCCTTCGAGTTGAGTGCTGTTTACAAGCCCCGACCGGCATGGAAACGTGACGGTTATCCTTGACTGAAGATTTGCACACCCGTATGGGGCATCAGTGCCAAATTTGGACGGGTCCTATCTTCCTGGAGCGTGCTCTTTTGACCGTGCCTCCGGTACACGCTGAGTTTAGATCGCGAGACTTGAGTCGTGTCAAATGAAGTACGAACGTCCACTGACTTCACTGACTTTTCATTTCCTTTATTTTTACGTCTTTCACGATAAGTAAAATGTCACGTGTTTTGCTTATCGCTCGAAAAACAACGTCGCAGGAAGCGATGCGAGGAGTGCACCATCAATCAAGCTTTTATTTTTCACTGGATAGGTAACGCTCGCGCCCACGGGATGACATAAGTTCGTGGTTTTTTTCATACGTATTCGACTTCTGCATTAATTTTGCAGACACGTCGTCGCGCACCGTTCTCTCGGTATTCAGCAGCTAGAAGTAATCATGCAGTCATTACGAGCTGTTTCGCGCCCACGTCGAGGAATTACCATAGCAATCTCGAATGAGCGGCAGCTTCGATAAATGAAATGAAAATAATCGCGAGGTCAGTAACGCGTGACGTTTGGTAGCATTTGACTCTGACGAGGGATCGTGCTGAACGATTCCTCAGAGCGCAGATACGATCATACGATCGGCCAGATTATTTTAATTGATTGAGCTGCTCATAATCTTGCGGGGCATGAAAGATATATACTGATATGTATCCTCATTAACACCTCGAAGTTTCACTGGTTACGTGTCAGACCGCGTACCTTGCCGCAACGCGGTGATATAATAAAGCGTGTACGATCTTTTCACGAGAAAACGAGTCGTCGTGTACACGTGAAGTTGCATGTGACATGATCATCCATTTTCCTCCAACTAGCGTCTGTTAAACCATCTTCTCGATCAAGAACTCCTTTTCACATTTCGACGTAATTAATTGCCTACGAGCTACCTACCAATACATAACCATCTGAGTTTCCTGAGCGGATTAATAAAATAATAAGCATAGCAATCAGCCATCCGATCGGAGAAGATCGAACGCGACGCATTACTCACGTCGAAGTCCGCGAGGTCAACGGCCAGCCGACAATAATCGGGCTTAATCGGAGGATGAGCAGCGGAATTGGATTGCCATTAGAGACCTCAACGCGTGTATGTACGCGCGCGAGATTAAACGCGTGGCAAACGTTGCGGCCGTCCATCATCGCGCGTCCGGCTCGTAAACGCGAGCGCGTGGGCTATCCGCTCATTACGAGCAAAGGGACACGTGTAACGTCGCGTGACAATCTCCTCCCGTAGTTCTCCTCTCGAGATTTCGCTCGAGGACAGCTCGAGTGCGAGCCGCGGTGGACCTGCAGATCGCGAACAGTTGTCCGTCGTTCGCAGTCGCTACGAGCATGTTCACCAGTCTCGATTTATGTTACGTTTGTTTGTCTATTTAATCATCCTACGATCGGTCTCATCAAGCCTCACCGGTGCCTCATTTACAAACCGTCAGCTTTTTGAACGTCCGCTTAGAGTAAACGCCACTTGGCAATTTCCTTTAATCAATAGCTGAGCGGAAACCCGCTTCCTACCGTTGTAGCACTAATGTATAGTTACTCCGCGTGGATATATTATAAATATATAAACATGTTTGTGTATGTATAACATGTATATATCATATTTTTATTATCGTATCCTATTTATTCGTAGACATTGTTGTACTTGGAGGACTCATTTCTATAAATTGCCTGAAATCCGTGCATTTTGAAGAAGGAAATTATATATCTTAAAGCTAGAAAGTTCGTGGGAAGCTTTCTAATCTCCATTTTTTATTTAATACAGATTGAACGTGATCGAAGACATTTTCAATTACGTTTCAAATGAGCTGTGTTCTGATCGCGTCAGCGCGTTAGAGTTACAGGCATAATTTACGCGGACAGCTTACACGCGAAGCTTACACAGAGCGAGAAAGATTTGCTGGGTCAACTACAGCGCGTTTCTCTCTAGTCGTTTTACTTTTTGCACGTAGCAAAATGGCAGCGTGGCGCACGTAGGTGGTCGTTACGCGAGAACGTACTGCTATAAAATGTTCCTTAAAAGGAGCCGATAAAGTCGCGCGGTCACCCGCATCACAAAGAGAAAGAGCGACATCATCCTGTCGGCCAGTTCGCAAAAATTTCGGACGGCCGTCTGCGCCTCGTGCGGAAATTACTTTGCATTATTCGCGTGCGTTTCCTGTACCGACTTTAAAATAGGCAGCACGTTAAATTTACAATGTAATCGAGTTTCTGTTACGATTGATTAATCGTTGCACGTAGTATAAAAAAATTTACACCACTGAGGCACGCATTCACATCTCCGTATGTTGGAATTTACACATATTGAAATATTCTGCCGCCATACATCGGCAAGAAAATCAATGTCCAATATCTTACTCGTGCTGTCAACACTTTTTCCGACTGTCCCGTCGAATACTCAGAAGCTCAAGTATTCAATAAATAATATATTGCGCGCAGGATGCGGCCTGAACGAGATTCGCTGGCTGCTGCAATTATGCGCGCAGCTACCGCTTTTCTCGTCAGATAGAAAGTGCGACTTGATGCGGAATCGCATATGTCAGTTGTAATTAGGGATTCTTCGTCGCCGCGGGGGTAACAGAAAAGATGCTCCTGAAATTAGCGAGCGGCAGCGAGCGAATGAGTTCGTCGTCGAGAGTACGCGCCGGACGAACTGGACCGCGTCAACGCGTTGCCCATTTTCTTTCGGACTTTCGAATACTTTCAGATATTCCCTCGTGCAGTGCACGAACAAAACGAGGCTCTAGGACGACGCGACGTCGCGCCTTCGTTTGCAGTCGTCCCCCGTAGGGAATTCTCGCACCTGCAAAGGACTCATCGGGTTGGAATGCGAAACAGCTGTCCCTACGGTTACAAGCTTATTATCAACAGCTATCTCACACATAAACCTTGCAACAGATGTCGCAAACGACAGTCAGAACTTTTTTCCAAATATTTCAGGCAATAATGATTAAGAATTTTTTCGAAATAGTTAATCAAGAAAACTTTCATAATCAAAATATAATATAAATTTGTGAGATTAATATTTCGCAACAGACTGATAGTTTCTTCTCGAAAATGATTCGATCGCGCTGAACTTTTCGTTTCAGCGGCAATCAGGAAGGAAGACCATGAAGAATGCTGCTCGAAAATCCAGTCGATGCGCTGTATAGCATACTCGAGCTATCTAATTAAAGCGCGTGCAAACAGAGCGTGCACGCCCAATTACCGTTCACGGGGAGGCACACGGTGGTCTCTCCGGTCGGTTTATCCAGCTGCTCTCGGAAGCTCTGTCGCGACTTGAATTTTCATCCGCGTCTGCTCTACAAAGTCGGCCCAAGGATACCCGAGGATTCCCCATGCTGATTTCCCCGCACGGAAAACAGGAACGTCCGCGAGAAAGCGGACGGGGTTGAACCGTGGGTGTCGCCGTTGCGAAATGGCGACTTCATTGGCAAAAAAGACGAGACCAAGACAAGACTAAGATGAAGAGAATCGATAGGAGGGCACGACGATTCGCGATGCGTACGAGCGTGAGGCGCTCCGGGACTTTCACTCCCTTTTAATCAGAATTGCGCCCGTGGCGACACGTCTTCACGCACGTGGCACTTAACGAATGACAGATGTGTCATCCATCGTGCGGTTACGCGCGGCGGGAGAAAATGGATTTTACATTTCGACGAAAGATTGATAGAGCCTTCCTCCTCTCCTTTTTTTCCTTTTCCTGGCACTCTCCTCTCGCTACCGCGTTTCAAGCGACGCGGTTGCAGCCGCGTGTAGGCCTGCGGTGTAACGGATGTTCGCATGTGTGAAATGGATTCGTCGATTTTCATTAAGATAAGCGTGGATAACGCCACACGCTTGGACGCACATCCGCCGTGTAATAATACTTTACTGGCGATCAAACGTACGCGATTAAACCACCGATTAAGTGCTCGGGGCGTCCCGACGAATTTCATCGGCTTGTGCGGGAAGGCAAAGTAGAATCTCGCCCGCTCCTCTATAATTTGCTCGATGTTTGCGACGTGCATAAATCGGCGCGAATCGAATATCATCTCGGGCGAGGACGGACGAGCGACAAGATGTTTCACGCCCCGATTAGCGCGCTAACAAAGCGCACTTATCGTTAGTCGCCGCGCGCATTCTCGCTCGCGGCCGCGTGCGGGAAGCGAAATCTCCGAAGCGCGTATTTTTAGAGAACCGGAGGAGAAGCTCGGTGATCTCTCTCGACGCGTTGCAAGAGAGACGATCCGAAAGAAACAATCCTCGGAGGCGCCGCTCGCGATGATGCTCCGTTAGCGGCAGTAGGATTGAGGTAATAAGTGAGGTAATAAGAGTAATCGTTTTGGAGCGTGACGCTCGCGCTCGCGTAGGTGCGTTTCATATGTATGTACGTACATACGTCGCAATGCATGACGTTCCAGGCGATAAAACCGCGCCGGTAAACAGGCAGACGGTGAGGATGCAGCGGAAATCCTGGCACGTGCCGGGAAATGAAATTCGAGTTCGTGTTCCTTTCCCAATCGACGGGAAAGTCCAGATTAATGCGAGTCATCGCATCGAGACAGCATTGGGAAGGAGTGCGTTTCGCGTTTCCGGTGAGAAAGCGCAAAACTGCGCTCTTTCCGTGCTTTTCGCACGCGCGCGCGCGAGAGAGCGACCGGTTCTTTTTACGGTCGCGATGTATGTACTTGAGCGAGATACGATTGCTGATAACTCGGCGATTAAAAATGTTCGCGAATTTATATTCCGTGCTTATCGGCGCCGTTCTCCGTTCGTTTCCATCGCGATATCACTGATAGCACGTTGCAGAGCGCCACGCGTTCGTTAATCACCGCGCGCAACCGGCCTGATGAGCAATGAAACCGTAAATTCGCCTTCGAATCGAACAGTCCTGCATTCGAAAGGAAGATATCAGCGCTTTGCGATACCATTGCAGTATCGCGAATGTCTCTAACGCTAATACCCGAAGCCGTAAAATTTAATGCGAAGCACCGCGTAGCTTCTCGGAGCAGTTTACTTCGCGGGCGTGCCTGGAAATCATCCCGTGGAAAAGCAGACGTCAGGTTTTTTAATTGAGATCAAAACCGAGTTCTTTCTTCTCTTTCCTTCTTCTTTTTTTAACAGGTCACGTCTGCACGGTGCAATTCATTAATTGCACCGTACGCGGAATTAATGAAACTGCTGATGCTAATGCATCAGCGGTTGCATGAATGTCTACACGACGCGCACCTTCGCCCGCAAAGCGGTTTCAAGAGTGCGCACGCGAGCGAGCGCTCCTGGTGCGCGATTCGCGCCCACGGCGCGTATTATCGCCGTCTCTCGTTGATATCATCGGTCTTCTCGCACTTCGTAACATTATTACCAGCTGTTACGGGAGATAATGAGCATGTTTAATGCGCTTTAACGGATTTTCACGGCAACAAGCGGCTCGCGTAAACGAACGAGATTCTTACGCACTTCTCCGTCTTTCAAGCAGCTGAACAGAATTTTTCCCGCGAGCTAATCTCTCAAAGCGCGAGCGAGCACAAGCGCGGCGTACGGTAAAGTGAAAACTCATCCCGTGCAAATCCCGGAATCTGCCTTTCGCGGATTTCCGAATGATGAACTTCTTGTCATGCTTCGCAATTTATCCCAGCTGAGCCGATCGTCTAATTCGCAGTGGCGGTCATCGATCATTTGTCGCCGCCGCCGTTAGGTGATTTATCTGATTTATCAAGTATAACAGCATCGCGCGCTCCAGAGACAGGTTTAATTGCGGCGAAAATGACGAGCGAGAGTCGTAACGTGCGCGTACACGGATACAACGGCAGATATACTCCCGTCTGTACGGGATAATAAGCTTTGTTGAGGCAGGCCGTTGCCCGACGCCTTAGAAATTCTTTAATGACTTCATGTCGCAGTGCGCACACACCGAGATGTGTCATTTAAGCTTCGTTCTGCGAGCGGGCCCGTCAGTCGTTCATCAAAGTGTCGTGAGAAGGAGAGAAAAGGAGAGTTGTATAAAAGACGATTGGTAAGATAAGATTGCTCGCGCCGTGGAACTTTTATCGCGAGGATTAATTAACGAGGATTTTAGGATACGAAAAATACACCAACTTTGCCTGACGATCAAATTTAAGAGGATTGCAAAATTACTTCAATATTAAAACAGTCAGAATTTATTAATATCGAGAGTTCAAAAAATTTAATAGATTAAGCAAAAGATCGTAATTGAGAAACGAAAGCATTTTGTTCCTCGATGATGAGTCTCAAGCTTTTACTTTCCTGCGGATTCAACTTGATCGTCGACACATTCAACACCGAAGATTAAATTGATGTTGAGACGAATAATTATGGTTCATTCCATCTCGACTGAGTATAGAAAAAAATTTGTACGACAGAATCTGTGGCCGAGAGAAAGTGCGTGGTATCCGAGAAGAGTCCACTTATTTTTCAAGATGTTTCGAAGAGCACTTTAGCGTTGCACATGTCACAGAAAATTATTTCTGCTTTTATTATTGGAGCGATAAACCGACTGCGCGGAATAATGACTGTCATGCTCGACATAATTAGCTCTCTAAAGTGGCATATTTAAGTGCAAAACCATGCACACGCTCGTTAAATGTTAATAAAGCACGTATCAACCCTCGCTTTCTTAAACAATTGATAATGTCTCGAGCAAACAGATTACAGTTCTCGCTCGCGAGAGTTCTGAATTATTTGCGAAATAAAAATATGCATGATGAAATGTACATAATATAAAATGATCTTTGTGTTTACACGTTCATTCGCGCATTATTTGCGCTCGATTCGCTCTTATCGCAAGCTGCCAACTGCAAATATTAACTCGACCGTGACGCCAGTATTCAAGTGGAGTAATAGCCGAACAATATAGAATGCAATCAATTTAAATCAATCAATTTGCACGTACTAAATTGTTTTTGATTGTGATATTGTGGGTGACTTATAGGGTGACTATAAGATACACACACATAATATTAAGTAAATATAATACACAATGACAGAAACCGGTAATGCTTTCAACTTCAGGACGTACTGTCTTTCAATAATAGCAGTATATTCATAGTAATACGTATCGTTTCAATGATTCGTATCGGAACATGTGTACTTAAATACCGTTGAATATCTTCGGAATGTATACCTTACAACTTCGAAATCAGAACGTGTCCCAGTAATATATAATAATATAATGACGAATAATACCGAAATATTGCGAATAATATTTTACCAAAAAGTTTCGCGCATTTTCGTCTAAGTCTTTCTGCATAACGAGCCATTCGTGATGACGCCTTGTTTTATTTTAAATTATCGTTATCATTATCCTAGCGCGGCTGTCGCTTATCACATGCATAAATCCGCGTACACTTGTCAAACATCAATAAAACACACGTAATCGGCGGTCGCGTATCAAATGCGTTATCGAAAGAAATTTGCGACTGCGAAATGGAAATGCTTACCTGAGGAACTCTCGTGTGTAACATCGCTCGTTGCATGAACGCGGAGTTTCTCGTTTCGCGAACTCGAAACGCGGACTCAATGCGAATTCGAAACCCTGATCTCTCGTTCTCTTGACAATCAGACACCCCGAACGACGGGAACGACGACAACGACCCGTACCCGCCGATCATCCGATCACGACTGCAGCCCTTCGGTGCCGGCACGCTCCAAGAGTGCTCGGGACGGAGAGGGAGATATCGCCGGCGGATCTCGGGCCCCTACCATGTCGTGCCCGAGAACGAGCTCTGACAGTCGCTATTGTACGCACGACATTCGCATGGAGACGTATAGGGCGAAATGTATGTACTATGTACATCACGGAAAGGGACGTTTAACCCTTAAATAGAAAGATTGATTTCTCCTCCTTAGCACGTTTTGCGTCTGTGACGCAACGAACTATTTTGATAAAAGCATCTTTATTGGGAAAATTTAATTACTTAATTATTTTTTTAGTTTTTTTTTAAGTTTGGTAATTATTGAAAATCTCCTTGAAAGATTCTCTTCGATTAAGGGTTAAAATCTCGTAGACTTTCTACGTCGATTCTCCGAGAGTCGGAAATTCATCCGGAATCCCCTCGGAGGAAATTTGTACAAGATAACGTGGCTACTCACACAACGGCGAACTCTCTGTCAAGGGGTGAAACTCTTGTAGCCGATAATGCGACGAACGAACGCGCCACTCGGCATCGCGATTCCTCCGAGACTGCCAATTTCACCCTCGTCAGCTTTATCTCTGTTCCGCTGCCGCTGTCTGCACCCTACTTCCCGCACCCAGCACTCTCCATCGACAGACACCACGTGCGCGTACCCTTACGGCTCGCGAGTCTCCGACCCGGTAAAATCGTGAATATACGGTGCGCGTTTCGCACGGGGCGCATCCGGAGGCACTGCGTGAGCGCAGACGCACCCGGTGCGTGCATTCCTGCCGCACCCCCTCTTTCCAGCAAAATCCCCGATCCCCGCAGCGACGATCCCCTACCGCGCCCATTCATCCCCTGTGCATTTACGAAGCGAGGAAACGCGACCGCCGCGAGGAGAGAGGATCCCTCCCGGCGAACACCCCCTTAATCAATACTCGACATCCTCCTCGTCTCGACCGCGAATATTCTCCTCTCGGTCCTCCCTGGACCAAGTTTCGGCGCGCCGAATAAAATATAGTACACGCGTCGCGACGAGAACCGACAGCGTCGACGGCAGCGAAGGGCGGTTTGCAGCGCGTCGTGTCGAGGGAGGACTGAATAAACAGGCCCTCGACACTCGAGGTCCTTTGTGAAAATGCTCCGACGTGTACACCCGCTGTGTCTGTCCATTCTATTTTAAATCGCCCGATCGGATGGAATTCTGCATGGGAAAGCCATCCGCGCGAGATGTTACGTTTCTCTTAGTTTTGGAAAGCAAAACGTTAATACTGTCCAGTCCGAAATAAAGCATTTTCATTGCTTCTTATTCTTAATATCGTCGTTACATTGATGTCTGTTTTATTCGAAGGAGAAACGAGGTGTTTCTTTCCCAATTGAAAAGAGATCACTGGTAAGGATCGTGCTTTCGCATCGAGTCGGACCCTTTTCTGTTACGAGGGTCGGGTCGTGGGCATAAGAAGAATGTTGGCTCGGGAAGCGTCGATTTTCCGAGCGGTGAGTAACGGCAGTTCCGATTAAATGCCGTTGCATTACCGTGTCAAGCAGGATCAACGGCGGTGTCGGGTCCCCGAGGAGCGTGCGGCGATCACGACTCGCCGCACCATTCCATCAGAAACGTTAATTAGTGGAGAGAACTGTACTATATGTTGCGGAACAGCGTGGTAGACTCCTAACGTTCGCAACACGCACGCTTAGAAAGTCTAATTCGCCAGAATTTCCTTCTAGAATTCCCGTCGCGAGGTTTAAGGAGGGCTCGACGAAGGAGAATCGCTGTCACATTTGCACGCGGGGACGATCGATAGGAATCTACATAGACGCTGAAATTTTATGCGGGAACAGGACGACCTAACTTCTCACGAGAATTGATCGGAACGTAATCTGAAATCGATCGGCACCGATCGCGCGTCGTCTCCATTATTGACTACTAGTTAATAAAGGGGGCTGACACGAGGTTTCTTTCCTGCTGATGTTCCTAACAATATTCCGAGAGCTGTAAAACGTGCCCACACGGTGCCGCACCCACATTGCTTCGCGAAGGAGAGACACGTTAGGGATCAACTAAGAATCGAGAAATGCGGGTGAAGGGTCCAGGATTTTTAAATTCGGCCTCGTGTATCTTTCGCCAGTGTGCCAATAATAACGGAGCTATTCGCACGTTGTGTCAATATTGCGAAGAAATTACCGCGGTACCGATTGCGTAAAGCAAGCATTGCGTTTACATCAAAGCCTTTCCACCTCGGCACATGAAGCATAACCAAGCAATTAAGACAAAAGTTGGAAGAATTGAAAGAGAAGATATTAATTTTACGAAATACCAGCGACACGCGATGTTTTCTTGCGTCAAGCTCCGCAAATTACTTTCAGTTTGACATGTTAATTAAAATACTAAGAACAATAAAGTACTAAGCGTATAAATCGCAATTAAATAATTACCGTTTAACGTATTAAGGTATATATAAATACCTTGATCGTAGATTAAGCGAGGAGGAAGGGCTCCTTCTTCCTTTTTCTATTTATTTCTTCTTTGGAAGACTTAAGAACGCAATTCGTACGTATTACTGTCCACGTGATACTTTTCGCACACGGTAAAGTCTCTCCCTTCTGCAAATCCAACACGATTATTCGGAAGGCGATCGCTGAATGAGCCATTTCGTTGATTTCTTGCGCGAGACGGGACTTCAATTGTCTTCTGGTCGTCATGGTGCAAAACTGAATGCAAAACTGAAAATAGATCGGTTAGTCGCCTACGAGGAGATTTGGCATCTTTTGCATCGTATCGAGAAATCTGACCGGAAGGAAACGTACAAATATAAGGCACGCTCGGCACGGGAATGTGGAGGTACTACATTCCGCAGCGGGATGGACGCCTTCTTCCGCTGACGAAAGGTTCTCCCTCTGTAATCAGAAATAATAGTACGTACATGCAGTGTATCATGAAACTGCACGGACTCTGAATATAAAATAGCGGAATGATACGTAAAGCGCGCATACGGAAATCCACATAATACGTGTACCGTAGCAAATATCGTATCAATCGAGCAATATGCGACACAATTCGATTAATGTGCCTCATGACGAAAGAAATCAACAGTCCAAGTATCGTATTTTTAGATTCTTTTTTATTCTCTGCAAAATGTAATTTAAGCAATAAATTTCCAAACTCGGAGGCCACATTATAAAGAGTCTGAATTGGCACGATATCTCGACGGCGGGCAGTATTGATTACTTTTAATCGATATTTCAAGCACACGCAAATATGTGAGCACAATAATTTACAAAATGCCTGGTTATTAGTTTCTAATAAATATTGAAATTTATAAAAGAGAGCTTCGGGAAAGATCATGAATCGGTGCCAGGAGCCACCGGTTGGCGTGCCCGAAGACTCAGTCCCAAGCTCCGCCATGCACAGATTATTACAGCTTTTATCGATTGTACCATGCTCCTATTTTTGATCTTGTCCCCAGTATCTCGATAAATTGACCGAATTAAAATATACGCGTCGCTCGTCGCTCGCGAATACTAAGCTACTTTATGGCGACGAAGGATAAAATATATTACTCCATCGCCTCGGATGTTGCATATGTGTGCATTGCATGTGTACAATAAGTTCTAATTCTTAAAATAGCGTAAAAAGTTCGTTTTTAATTATTCTCTCACATATAAGTAAATGTACGAGTTATTGTTTAAAACACGCAGTCGAGGACTGCACGATCGAAGTTGCAGCTGATTTCTTGTTATCTCGTCTATCAAATCTAATGTCTATCAAATACAAATCTAATAAAATTTCGACAAAGAATAATTTATTAGAATATTCTAATATGCAAATAATATAATTAATTCTTACGATTTATATCTACTCTGATACCTGATAAGTGGATACTATCCTCGCTGCTATTGTGAGTCATGAATACTACTTTATCTTTTGCGGTAAAAATAGTGGAGGCTCCTAACGGACGTTCTTCGAACCAATGTAGAAAAGGCAAGAATTTTCGGTAAAACAGACTCTAGGGTCCCCTTAAAAAACTCTCGCGGTTAATTCTAAAAACATCCGCTACGAGCCTCCACTGTCTTTCGTGATTTTCGTGAATACGAAGTGGCAACATAACCTAATGACAAATCAAACGTTTTATTTTTATTTTCGTCTTCACACTGCTTCGACGACCCAGCACTTCCATTCCGAATCAATATGATTTACCAGTAGACTGGAAATACTTTTTCTTCATGTGCAATGCTAATGCTTGAGTCGCAATATTTGCCGTAGCAGCGTCAGCATAAAGGCAAATTATCCAAGTCGCACAACTACCAAGTAAATTTTGTAAATAATACTGCTGAACCATAGCAGTCACATGTGAGTCTGGTTTATAGCATATCTTTTACTATTATTATGATTTAATCATACCAATCGACTCTAAGACTCTGCATTAAAAAATACAGGCATTGTTAATGAGATATCTGTTGCATTTTTCAGCCATACACCTCTCAACGGTGTTCCGGTGAAGTCTAGTAGAAAGTTTAGTCCTGACAATGGCGGAAAGGTCGTGCACAGTGTAAGACATTATTTTTACCAAGATTTGAACGTGTTCCTCATAAACCTTTTTCATTTGTTGATTATACTTTGTAGAGATGCCTGTGGAAACGTAGTTTCTAAGAGAACGTCCTACATCGAGTGGGAAGAATACTTCATGGCTATAGCACTTCTCTCCGCGAAGCGCAGTAAGGATCCCTGCACCCAGGTCGGCGCGTGTATAGTTAACAATGACAAGAAGATCGTCGGAATTGGGTACAACGGCATGCCCAGGGGATGCGAGGACGATCAGTTCTCCTGGAGCAAGGGGCCGATGGACAGTCTAGATGCCAAGTCTCTTTACGGTATAATACGTGTTAACTATTTTTCTTCTTTTTTCTCTCTTGATAAACTCTTGTTGAAAGAGCTCTCGTTGACTGCGTTTAGTGTGCCACGCCGAAGTTAACGCGGTGCTCAACAAAAACTCGAGCGACGTGAAGGACTGCACGATATACGTCGCTCTGTTCCCCTGCAATGAGTGTGCGAAGGTGATAATACAGTCCGGCATAAGGACAGTTGTGTACCTGTCGGATGAAAAGGCGGAGAAGCCCAAGACGATAGCTGCGAAGAAGATGTTCGACGCTGCCGGTGTCACGTACAGGTATCAACTATTTGGAATCCTTGATCTGTTGGTGTAAAATTTTCGAGTAATTCGGTTTCCTTTCTTTCAGGCCATACAGCCTCAGGAATGAAAAGATCGAGATCAACTTCGGCGATATTAGATGCAACGAAACGAGGAAGAATTTATCTGAGACTCCTACGAAATGTAAAAAGGAGGATGAAACGAAGGAAGAATGACGACAAATTTTACTATATTTATATATGTGTGTGTGAATGTACTATATCTAATTGCTGACGCTATATTTTTATATCAATTTTTCTGACAACAGTCTGTCGCATTGCTTCGTTTGCGGTTTTATAAGATAAATTTTATAAATATGTAAAAAGAATCAATAGATTACATTTTTAGTCCTTGTAAATAATGACTCAATTAAAGCCAAAGCAAGATATTTCTGCACTGCAGAAAAATATCAGTAACACATTTCAACACACTATCATTTATCCCTTACTTCCAGACAAAATTCCAGATAATATTACTCACTAAGCAGCACGTAAAAATATAACTTATCACTCTTTTATCAAATTCTCTCGAAAAATCGAATGATTGCTGTAGAAAGCAATCATTCGATCTTTCATGTGCACATGGTATATAAGCTTATATGCTATATATACATACATACATACATACATATATATATATATATATATATATATAATATGCACAATATTAAAATAAACTGCAAATAGCATTCGTTCTTGTGATTAGTACTTTCAAGATCCCAGCTTCAATCCCAATCAGAATTGTTATTCCTACTAGGGATTTTACTCTTCGATCGTCTTCGATGCGATCTACTATCGTGGGGAACGGGGAAGCCCCGTCTTCTAGGTAGAAGACTCCATGAGCACACAACGACTGCTAAGGCTGCGTTTCGATATTCACTGCCACTAATAATCTATCGTTTATGTCACGCACACTATAGATTTTTAGTACTGGCAGGACGCAGTCCTTTGTTTCACTTCCTGCGAAGAGTTTTGCTGATCTGTTCTTGATAGATAATGAATACGGATGCACACTCAGTCTTTACCCGCCAGTGACACAGTCGCTTTTGTCTTGCTGTTACAATCCGAACCTCTTACTGAAGTAAAACAGAATTGGTAAGATATTAAAATCTAGACTTGATCAATCCATCAAATCTACATTAGAAAACACAGGTGACAATTGCTATTTTCGGATATATTGTATTTTGATAATTTGATATATTTTTTGATATACAGGGTGTCCGGTAATGATCGCCCCAGCTTCCGTACACGAATTGAGCGGATCGAGATGAACAGAAAAGTCCCATACCATTTTGCAATATTCGCAATAATCCTATACCTCGAGCGGCTCTGGATTCGCTTGACTTTCATATTCAATATTTTATTATTATTATTGCGAATATTGCAAAACGGTATAGGACTTTTCTCTTCGTCTCGATCCGCTCTACTCGTGCACGGAAGCTGGGGCGATCATTACCAGACACCCTGTATAATCTTACAATGAAGTTTATTCTCGAGATATACATATATATAATACTCATTCATTTATCTACTTTTGTTTCTATTCCTAAAGCATATCTCTTACATGACTTGCATGACTTATATCTGCTGACAAATAAATATTTTTAAGGATATTTTAAGTTATTTAATTATATGTACATGTGTTATTCTTAAGTCATAAATCTCTGATTTGTGTCCTGACATAGTTCGAATAGAAGTTTAGTTCTGAGAACAATGGAGAGAACGCTGGGTACAAGGTAGATTTTTTTGCTAAACAAAATTTGAGCAAATAAAATATATTCTTTTGTAAATTATTCCTTATCTATCGATTGTACTTTGTTCTACGTACAAAAGTAAACTTTCTAGGAGAACGCTTTGTCAAGATTGGGACGAGTATTTCATGGCTCAGGCAGTCTTAGCTGCGAGACTTAGCAGGAATCCTTACAGCCAGGTCGGCGCATGTATCGTTAATAATATAATGAAAATCGTCGGCATTGGGTATAATGGTATGCCTAGGGAACGTGACGACTATAAGTTCTATTGGCACATCCCGAGAGGCACTTCAAGTGCGCAGCCACTTTATGATAATATTTATGATAATTTATTAATGTGAATATTAATATGATATTTACTTTTCCCATGTCTTTCGTTTCTTCCGTTGATGAAATGGAAACATGGAAAATAATAAATGAAATGTTATTCAACTAAAAGAGCATTCTTCGATTGCATTGTAGTGCCCCACGCGGAAATTAATGCGTTGCGCAGCAGAAATTCGACCGACGTTGCAGATTGCACGATTTATGTCACTTTATTTCCATGCGACAACTGCGCAAAAGAGATAATAGAATTTGGCATAAAGACAGTGGTGTATCTGTCGAATAAGAACGTCTGCAATTACAAAACAATGAATGCGGAGAGTCTGTTTGATTCTAATAGTGTTGCGCACAGGTATTGGCTATTTTGAATTATTCATATATTTAGTATATAGGAATTAGTGGTATTATTTCGCAATTCTGTAAGATCTTTGATGTAAGCGCCAAAAGATCACGCCGCCATTCGATCGCGCGGCACAACCCTTGAACCGGTTACAAACGAATCGCCGGCTTCGGCGGCGAGTAGCGATGTCGCAATCGCATTTTGTCTTTCGACGATAAAACCACGAGAACGAGCGCCTTGCAAGCTCAGCTCACAACAGTCTTGTTTGTTGTATCCACTTGCGCGTTGGGTCGCCTCGACCGATCACCGATGTCCACGCAAACAAAGTATACGCTTATAACTGTGTCCTGTGATTTTTACTTACAATTCCGTTAATTTTTCTTTCAGGCTAATGAACAAGAAGATAGAAATTAACTTTATTGATATCAACTGCAACAGGACGAATCAAACACCGCAGACTCCAATGAATGGCGAGGGTCAAAGGAGGGAAGTCGAAGTTGGAAACATTATTCAGCATATCTTATATAATCCTAATTATTATGTTTTCCTAATCCTAATTATTTCGTTTGTTTTGATTATATATGCATGACGAGGGTTGCATTCCGTTATTCGTTACTAATAGTGGCGCCCGTTTTATTTTTATTTTTTTATGCAACATTTGATGAAGAACAGAATCATTTTGCCAATATTGGTTAAACAAAAGAAGCCTTATGTTAAACTGAAGAATAATTTTATTGATTATAATGTTTTATACTATGGTATTTTACTATGCATAAGCAATTTTAAAAGACGATTTTATACGATCTTATTTTTCTATCCATTAATTTTGTCGTAAATATATTTTTTTAAAAATTAATGAGTATAAAAATGTATTTATTTTCTATAATGATTTAATAAGGACTTCCCTCTTAAAGTAGTAAGATTTCCACCATTCGCGCAAGATCTCCGTTCCATTCAGGTGGAGGGATCTCCGCTGCCCAAGATTTCCGTCTCGGTGCAGCAGGTCCAGAGTCCAGACGAGTCAGAAGATTTCTGACTGGTGTACGGCTTAGGGTTTGGTGTTCATGTATTATAGTTAGTTGTTGGTTTTATTGTTACAATAAAGTGGAAAAGTCTCCGAAAGACCTTTGTGAAGTTTACACCTCATTTTTTTTAAAATCGATTTTTTTTTAAGTTCTGATTGCACCCCATTGAGTTCTAGAGTTCTTTACTAAACTGAACAATAGTTCTGGCGAATTAAGCTAAAAAATCAATTTTGAAGTTTGGGGGTGCTAACTTCACAAAACGGGATCACAAAATCAGCAATAACATTAAAACCGTTGAAAATACTGAACTTTATTATAAGGATTTTTGTTAGAACTTTAGTGGTGCTACCCAGAACTCTCAATAAAACATCGGATTTCCCAAAAAAATGTATTCCTTCGAATTTAGAAATTTCGACTCGCGACACGAAAAATCGTTGCATTTTCTTAAATCTTGCTTTTAGCGCTTCGAGTCTTAAGAGTCATCGTTAGAACTCTTGAGGTGCTACCCAGAACTCTCAATAAAACATCGGATTTCCCCAAAAAATTTATTCTTTCGGACTTGGAAATTTCCGGCTCGTGACATGAAAAATTGCTGTATCCTGTTAAATCTTGCTTTTAGCCGGAAATTTCTAAATTCGAAGGAATAAAGTTTTTTTGGAAATCCGATGTTTTATTGAGAGTTCTGGGTAGCATCACAAGAGTTCTAACAAAATTCATTCTTTTCAACGGTTTTAATGTTATTGCTAATTTTGTGATCCCGTTTTGTGAAGTTAGCACCCCCAAACTTCAAAATTGATTTTTTAGCTTAATTCGCCAGAACTATTGATAAATTTAGCAAAGAACTCTAGAACTCAATGGGGTGCTACCAGAACTTTAATAAAAAATTGATTTTTAAAAAAATGAGGTGCCAGCTTCACGAAGTCTCCGAGTGCTATTAGTTATCACTCGCCTTTCGCAGTCATATCTAACGTAAGAATAACACCGATAACGGATAGATAATTAATGATAACGTATAAATAAATAGCTGCTGAGATACATTGTCCAGCAACAGTTCTCGAGTGTGTTCTAGTGTTCTGTTCTATCTGAAGTTCAAATAAAGTCTTGATTCTGATAATGGCGGGAAGATCGTCTTGACGGTATAAAAATCTTTTCCAAAGTTTAAAAAAGTTTAAACAAATCAAATATATTCCTCCATAATATGTATTCTATCTATTCTTCATACTACGCAGATCTTTTAAGAGGACGGACTACATTACTTGGGATGAATATTTCATGGGTATAGCACTCCTATCTGCAGAACGCAGTAAAGATCCCAAGCGCCAGGTCGGTGCGTGTATAGTTAATAACGAGAAGAAAATCGTCGGCGTTGGATATAATGGTTTGCCCTACGGATGCGACGATGACAAGTATCCTTGGAAGCAAGGCCCGAAAGACAGTTTAGATGCAAAACATCTTTACGGTACATTACATGTTAACTATTTTTCTTCAGTTTTTCTCTTCAACAAAATACAAAACAAATGGGATATTGTTCAACATCTAAAAGAGTTTTCGACTGCATTGTAGTGTCTCACGCGGAACTTAACGCGATAGTCAACAAAAATTCGAGTGATGTTAAAAATTGCAAGATCTATGTCACTTTGTTCCCGTGCAACGAATGCACAAAACTGAATTGAATTGAATTGAAAAAATGATATGCTAAATTCCCGTAGCAGATCATTTTCTAGCAGATCAAAAATCAAAAGTAGTTTTACTCGCATGCAGTCGAGTTCTATAGTTCTTAATAGGTTTTAATGATAGTTCTGGTGATTTTATACAAAAAAATCATGAATTAAGAAAATGATATGCTAACTACCCGTAGCAAAGATCCTGGCACTTCTAGGCCACCATTTCGTTTTTTTCTACCAGTTCCGCAATAGTTCCGATACTTTTGATTGGTTTTAGCCATAGTTCTGGCCTTTAAACATTTTTAAATAATATTTTAATCTCGGACCTGGCATTGCATGCAAGAGTAAACTATAAGATGCTGGCAGTACTAGGCCACCATTTCGCTTCTTTCTAATAGTTCCGCAATAGTTCCAAGACTTTTGATAGGTTTTAGCCATAGTTTCGTCCTTTAAACATTTTAAAATAATTTTTTAATCTCAGAGCTAGCATAGCATGCAAGAGTAAACTATAAGATGCTGGCAGTTCTAGGCCATCATTTCGCTTTTTTTTAAATAGTTCCGCAATAGTTCCAAGGCTTTTGATAGGTTTTAGCCATAGTTCCGTCCTTTAAACATTTTTAAATAATTTTTTAATCTCAGAGCTGGCATAGCATGCAAGAATAAACTATAAGATGTTGAGTCTTCTTTTATATTTGTTATTTCGAAAATTGCTAGAAGCAAGAACTACGGGGAAGTGCTAGAACTATAACGTAAGACTCGAAAAGTGTCCAGAACTTACGTCGGTGCACCAGCATATCCCGAGTATAGGGATGAGGTGTACATAATAATTATTAACAATTATTCAAAAATTGCTAGAAGCCAGAACTCTTTGGGAATATACGGGGGGCGGGGGGTACTAGAACTATAACGTAAGACTCGAAAAGTGTCCAGAACTCACGTCGATGCACCAGCATATCACGAGTATGGGGATGAAGTGTACATAATTATTAACAATTATTCAAAAATTGTTAGAAGCCAGAACTATTTTGAGATACATAGTAAAATATTAGAACTAACGTAGGAAAATAAGTCAGTATTCGTGGTGGAGTTAGTATCCGATGTATGCTCGGTCCGCACCACCTCAGATAATCGAGGTTCTACTGTACTTTGTAGCGCGCGACGTCTATGCAGTGGCTCTCATCGCTCAGAACCTTGTTCTTCATGTACTTGGCGTCGCTTGATATAATACTCATTCATTTATCTACTTTTGTTTCTATTCCTAAGGCATATATCTCTTACATGAATTGCATAACTTATATCTGCTGACAAATAAATATTTTTAAGGATATTTTTAAGTTATTTAATTATATGTACATGTGTTCTTAAGTCATAAATCTCTGATTTGTATCCTGACATAATTCGAATAGAAGTTTAGTTCTGACAACTGGACAAATGGAGAGAACGCGGAGTACAAGGTAGATTTTTTGCTAAACAAAATGTGAGCAAATATAATATATTCTTTTGTAACTTACTCCTTATCTATATCGATTGTACTTTGTTCTATATACAAGTAAACTGTCTAGGAGAACGCTTTGTCAAGATTGGGACGAGTATTTCATGGCTCAGGCAGTCTTAACTGCGAAACTTAGCAGGAATCCTGACAACCAGGTCGGCGCATGTATCGTTAATAATATAATGGTAATCGTCGGCACTGGGTATAATGGTGAGCTTTGGAAACGTGATGACTATGAGTTCCAACGGCACACTTACCCGAGAGGCACTTCAGATGCACAACTAAATTTTGGTAATATTTATGATTATTTATTAATGTGAATATTGATATGATATTTACTTTTCCCGTGTGTTTCGTTTCTTCCGTTGATGAAATGGAAACATGGAAAATAATAAATGGAATGTTATTCAACTAAAAGAGCATTCTTCGATTGCATTGTAGCGCCCCACGCGGAAATTAATGCATTGCACTACAGAAATTCGATCAACGTTGCAGATTGCACGATTTATGTCACTTTATTTCCATGCGAAAACTGCGCAAAAGCGATAATACATTCTGGCATAAAGAAAGTGGTGTATCTGTCGAATAAGAACGTCTGCAATTACAAAACAATGAATGCGGAGAATCTGTTTGATTCTAATGGTGTTACGTACAGGTATTGGCTATTTTGAATTAATCATATATTTAATATATTGGAATTAGTGGTATTATTACGCAAATCCGTTTAATTTTTCTTTCAGGCAAATGAACAAGAAGATAGGAATTAACTTTATTGATATCGACTGAAACAGGACGAATCAAACACCGCAGACTCCAATGAATGGCGAGGGTCAAAGGAGGGAAGTCGAAGTTGGAAACATTATTCAGCATTATTATCATTACTGGCGTACACAATTATAATTTGGATTATTCAGCGTATTTTATATAATCCAAATTATTATGTTTATGTTTTGATTATACAGGGTATCCCGAATTAAAATGTCCAAACTTCGGGAGCGTGTAGGGGATGATAAATCAAAAATAAAAAGTCCTTTAGAGATATGCTCGTTTTTACTTCGTTTTGGAAAAATCGCAAAAAAGAAAACGTAGATTTCACACTTATTTATTCATGTTGTCACTTGCTTAATGTAAATGTAGATATTGTTCAAAATGTTGGCCTCTTGCTGCAATGCAAGCATTGCATCTAATACGGACAGCTCGTGTTGCAGCCAAACACTGATCTGGTGATATTTGGTGCACTGCAGCCACGATTCGGTCTCTTAATTGCTCTCTTGAGTTGACTGGCAACGAATAAACTTCCTGCTTCAGGGCCCCCCACACAAAGAAGTCCACTGGTGTCAGATCAGGTGATCGAGCAAATTCATGCTGGAACCTGTATTCTCTAACAGTCCTGGGATTTTCATGAGCCCATACATGAGAATTTCTGTAATTAATAATTCCTCCTCTTGTAAACGTAGCTTCATCCGTCCACATTATTTTTGATGGAAATGAATTATCATTATCAAATCGCTCAAGAAACCAATTGCAAAAATTCAACCTGTTGAAATAATCCTGGGGTAATAAATTCTGCACTTTTTGAATATGGTATGCGTGGCGGTTATCATCTTTCAAAGTTCGCCAGATTGTCTGCCGCGGCACTTGTAATGCAGCTGATGCCCTCCGGATGCTGGTCTCAGGATTATTATCAAAGTGGCGCAGAACACGATTTTCTACTTGCAAATTTGCTCTTAACGGGTCTTGATGAATTGAAAATGAGCCGATCTCTCGCAGCCTATTAAAAGTCAACGTAATGACTCGCCGATCCGGCACTCTTCTGTTTGGAAATCGGCGCGCATACTCTCGCACCGCCTCCCTAGCATTACCGTCACAGAAACCATACACGAAAACCATATCAGCATATTCAACGTTAGAATATGTATGCGGCATTGTGACAGGAGTAATTCACTCGATGGCTTCTGATGAGTAACTGACGAATTTATAGGAGAGAAGCAGAAATGTAAACAAAAAAAGAAATGTAAACAAACAAAGGAAGTGCGAGAGTATGCGCGGCGCCGATTTTCAAACAGAAGAATTCCGGAACGACGAGTCATTGCTGCATGAAATCTACGTTTTCTTTTTTGCGATTTTTCCAAAACGAAGTAAAAACGAGCATATCTCTAAAGGACTTTTTATTTTTGATTTATTATCCCCTACACGCTCCCGAAGTTTGGACATTTAAATTCGGGACACCCTGTATATGCATGACGAGGGTTGCATTCCATTATTTGTTACTAATAGTGGCGCCCGTTTTATTTTCATATTTGACATTTGATGAACGAGATGAACAGAATAATTTTATCAATATTGGCTAAGCAAAAGAAGCCTTATGTTAAACTGAAGAACAATTTTATTGACTAATGTTTGATACTATGGTATTTTACTATAGAAAAACTTTAATATTTATAACTTTAATATTTATAACTTTCATATTTATAACTAATATTTATAAGATTTATTTAAATATTTTATAAATATTTATTAAAGTATTTCATAAATCTCTTTGTAGTCTTAGATTAACCCGTAACTGGTATGGTGGGGTCTGCACGACCCCAGGAATTTTAATTTTCGTTATAATTCCGAGAATATCTGCTGTAGCGCTTTATACGTTCCAGTACCTTTCAAGTATTGTGTACTGAGTGTCTCGTAAAGAGCTTATGTCTTCCGATGTAAGTATAATGTGTCTGTCAAACTTTTTCTCCAGTGTGGGGTCTCTGTGCCCCACCATACTAATTACGTTGCATTTTCGTTACAGTGAATAGTTTCTCCTTCCACTAATAATGGCATATCAATTGAGAAAAAAGATTATAATTGATAACTTACGTTCTGAGGAACGTGTAGAAAATACATCCTATCTTGAGCAAACGATATTTTTTTAAGAACAAGAGGAAAGTGATTTTAGCGACAATGACTCACGATCAGACTTTGATCCGGACTATGTAAGTGGTCATGATAGCAGATCGGAACAAGAGGAGAGCGAAAACGAATCAATTATGGAGAATGTTGTTTTAAGTAACAAAGAAGTAATCAAAAAAAGAATTGCTAATTATTTTGGTAAGAATCGGTTCAAATGGAGTGCTATCCCACCTGCTACTAATTATTTCTATTTAAAACTGTTTCTTTTTTATTTTTTACTTTGTTGTAACCTTAATGTTATATTTTTATTATTATGATTTAGTTAGTCGCAAGTAACGACGATAAATAGGTATATAAAGAAAAGTTTATTTTTTTTATATATGTATGTACCAATTTGTGCAATTTCTTTTTTATTTTAAAGTTTATGTGACTATATGTTGATTTAATTATTATTTCTAAGTCATAAATAAACCGACAAATATATCCCAAACTGTTCGTGTTTATATCTATCAATTTGAATAGAAAATATTTAAAGTTTTTACTGGGGTCTATATGACCCCACCATACCAACTACGTATAAAAAAAGTGACCATACCAGTTACGGGTTAAACAGATCATAAATATTTATCATAAATATCTTAAAAATGTTTATCATAAATATTATATTAAATATTCTAAAATTACTTATTAAATAATTTAGATAAAAATTTTTAAATATATTTTTACTTTCTTTAATACATCTTTATAAAAGGAAAAATAAAGCAATAAAACTGGAAATAAATATAAATATTTTTTTTATTTTATCTTATAAAATATTCATATTTTGTCATATTCATATTATATATTAATATATCTTGTCGATTATTAATTATATTTAAAGCAATAAATCCATAATGAACGAACAACAACAAGTGTGAAAAGAAATCATTATCGATAGCATCGACAGCAGCTCTGCGAGAATGTTGCACCTTTTTCAATGTACGCCTAACGTTTTTTAGTTTTTCACATGTAAGACGATATAAAACTAATTTTAATATCGAGAAGACTATATGGTAACAGGCATGCGATACACATGTGAGCCGTATACACATTATGTATACTTACAGAAATGTAAAAATAATTAATATGATATTTATATATATAATAATATATATAGTATAATAAGATATGTAATAATAAAAAATATATATGTAATAAATAAAATAAATATTTATAAAGACATAAGGTCTGTTTATTACTGAACTCCCTGCAATGGACTGCACTAGTTCAGAGTTTATCTTTTTTACTCCATATTAGGAGGAAAAGGATAAACTCTGAACTAGTTCAGCCCAGTGCAGGGAGTTCAACAATAAAGAACAGACCTATAACTTGAATATGTACAGCCGGATGTTAGTTTGCACTCTATGAAACAGATGGCGTTTGCAGCAAATAGTTGACAAATATTTACAAATATTTACAAGATATTATACTATAAATATTTATTTTTACTTACCGTAAATATTATATAAAATATTTAATATTTATTTTAATAATATGTCGAATACAATTTTTATTTTTGTATTGTCTTTATGTAACTTCAATATTATTAAAATATTTATATAAATTTAAAATAATAAATATCAATAAATATTTATGAATATTTATCAGAAATATTATGTGCTGTCTGGGTATGCATAAGTAATTTTAAAAGACGATTTTATACAATCTTATTTTTCTATCCATTAACTTTATCGTAAATATATTTCTAAAAAAATTAATGAGTATAAAAATGTATTTATTTTCTATAATGATTTAATAAGAACTTCCCTCTCAAAGTAGTAATAGATTTCCACTATTCACGCGCAAGATCGTTCCATTCAGGTGGAGGGATCTCCGTTGCCCAAGATTTTCGTCTCGGTGCAGCAGGTCCAGAGTCCAGACGAGTCAGAAGATTTCCGACTGGTGTACGGCTTAGGGTTTGATGTTCATGTATTATAGTTAGTTGTTGGTTTTATTGTTACAATAAAGTGGAAAAGTCTCCGAAAGTGCCATCAGTTTTCACTCGTCTTTCACGCCAGTCCTTTATAAAGTGATCGCTGTTACGCCACACACGTCGCTCGCTCATTTCCGAGCGTTTCATCAACACGAAAGTGGAGCCTCCATCCAGGAGTCCGTTCCTGCACAATATGTAATTCTGTCTTTATTCATTTTTTTTCTTCGTTTAATACTTAACTGATTGAACGTTTTCAAATATTCTTTCAACTTTAAATCAACTTTCAAATGCCTTGAACGTATATCCTGAAAAATATATATCTAACGTAAGAATAAGCTATAACACCGATCGCTAATGATATCGTAAATCCTCAGGATATGGGAACTCGCGTATAGGGAGATAGGTATTTTCGCGGGCGCTTAGAGTGCACATCGGTTAAAATCGATACGCACAAAAGAAGAGGAGATCGTGGAGGAAAACACCGATAACGTATAGATAATTAATGATAACGTATAAATAAATAGCTGCTGAGATACATTGTCTAGCGATAGTTCTCGGGTTTGTGTTCTAGTGTTCTGTTCTGTCTGAAGTTCAAGTAAAGTCTTGATTCTGATAATGGCAGAAGGATCTGGACGGTATAAAACTCTTTTCTAAATTTAAAAAAAATTTAAACAAATCAAATATATTCCTCTATAATATGTATTCTATCTATTCTTCATACTAAGCAAATCTTCTAATAGGACGGACTACATTACTTGGGATGAATATTTCATGGGTATAGCACTCCTATCCGCAGAACGCAGTAAAGATCCCAAGCGCCAGGTCGGTGCGTGTATAGTTAATAATGAGAAGAAAATCGTCGGCGTTGGATATAATAGTATGCCCTACGGATGCGACGACGCCAAGTATCCTTGGAAGAAAGGCCCGAAAGACAGTTTAAAAGCAAAATATCTTTACGGTATATTACATGTTAACTATTTTTCTTCAGTTTTTCTCTTCACAAAATACAAAACAAATGGAATATTGTTCAACAACTAAAAGAATTTTCGACTGCATTGTAGTGTCTCACGCGGAACTTAACGCGATAGTCAACAAAAATTCGAGTGATGTTAAAGAGTGCAAGATCTATGTCACTTTCTTCCCATGCAACGAATGCACAAAACTGATAATACAAAGCGGCATAAAGGAGATAATATATAAAGAATATCCTAAAAAGGACAAACCGGAGTGGATAGCTTCAAAAAGAATGCTTGATGATGCTAATGTTGTATACCGGTAAAACTGTTCCAAATTATTCATGTATAATATTTATCGCGCAGTCGTAGAAAATTTTAACATAACTCTATTTTTGTTTCTTCAGCCGATATGACGCTATGTCCTCAAGATCAAACATAGTACTTAACTTGAAATAGAAAGAGACTAGGGGATGATCCAGTCTTCAACCGACCTGTAGCAGAGAGATCAAAAGCGATGCAACAATGGATACCTAAATATATAATAATTCTGACGAAACTCGTTTTGTCTTTACTCAGCATTTGGTGAACAAAAAGAACAGAATGATTCTGCCGATAATTGGCAGTGAACTGTAAATTAACGAAACTGTCTGTATATCAATATGATCCTTGATACTAAATAATATATTGTATGAATCATTCTGACGGCAGTGTTTGTCTTACCTTATTCTTCTGTTACTTCTTTCACACGATAAATATGTCCTATATAAAAAAACGACAGTCATAAAAATATACTTAGTTTCTGTAATTCTAAATAGCAACTTAATAAAACCTGAAACAAGATATTACTTTTATATTTAAAAGTATCTAATGTAAGTGAAAGACATGTGAAATATATTCCCTCTCTATTCACTTATTTCTTCCCTTTTTGATATTTAGTTGCTCGAACGTTTCTACGTAATGTTAATAATCTCTAAATAATTGGTAGGAAAAATTAAAAGTGAAAATATAACTTATCGTACTGTTGGTATTCCCCTGCAAGATCTAACGCTGATAAAAGCTGTCATTTACTGAAGAAACTAGAATTAATTCGTAAAATTCGTAAAATTTTAAACTATTGATCCAACAATATCAGATTTCCGTTAAAAACATTCAATCAACAATTTTCATTATCTGTATCTTAAAATCTTATAATCCTACAAAGTACTTTTCCTCGATGTGTAATACTTCTACCAAAGGCGATAATACAGTCCGGCATAAGGACAGTTGTGTACCTGTCGGATGACAAGGCGGAGAAGCCCAAGACGATAGCTGCGAAGAAGATGTTCGACGCTGCCGGTGTCACGTACAGGTATAAACTATTTGGAATCGTTGATCTGTGATGTAAAGTCGTGTAAAATTGTTGAGTAATTCGGTTTCCTTTCTTTCAGGCCATACAGTCTCAGGAATGAAAAGATCGAGATCAACTTCGGCGATATTAGATGCAACGAAAGGAGGAAGAATTTATCTGAGTCTCCTACGAAATGTAAAAAGGAGGATGAGACGAAGGAAGAATGACGACAAATATGACTATATATATGTATGTGTGTGTGAATGTACTATATCTAATTGCTGACGCTATATTTTTATATCAATTTTTCTGACAACAGTCTGTCGCATTGCTTCGTTTGCGGTTTTATAAGATAAATTTTATAAATATGTAAAAAGAATCAATAGATTACATTTTTAGTCCTTGTAAATAATGACTCGATTAAAGCCAGAGCAAGATATTTCTGCACTGCAGAAAAATATCAGTAACACACATTTTAACACACTATCATTTATCCCTTACTTCCAGACAAAATTCCAGATAATATTACTCACTAAGCAGCACGTAAAAATATAACTTATCACTCTTTTATCAAATTCTCTCGAAAAATCGAATGATTGCTGTAGAAAGCAATCATTCGATCTTTCATGTGCACATGGTATATAAGCTTATATGCTATATATACATACATACATACATACATATATATATATATATATATATATATATATATAATATGCACAATATTAAAATAAACTGCAAATAGCATTCGTTCTTGTGATTAGTACTTTCAAGATCCCAGCTTCAATCCCAATCAGAATTGTTATTCCTACTAGGGATTTTACTCTTCGATCGTCTTCGATGCGATCTACTATCGTGGGGAACGGGGAAGCCCCGGCTTCTAGGTAGAAGACTCCATGAGCACACAACGACTGCTAAGGCTGCGTTTCGATATTCACTGCCACTAATAATCTATCGTTTATGTCACGCACACTATAGATTTTTAGTACTGGCAGTGAATATCGGGACGCATAAAAAATAAGTCCTTTGTTTCATTTCCCGCGAAGAGTTTTGCTGATCTGTTCTTGATAGATAATGAATACGGATGCACACTCAGTCTTTTCTCGCCTGTGACACAGTCGCTTTTGTCTTGCTGTTACAATCCGAACCTCTTACTGAAGTAAAACAGAATTGGTAAGATATTAAAATCTAGACTTGATCAATCCATCAAATCTACATTAGAAAACACAGGTGACAATTGCCATTTTCGGATATATTGTATTTTGATAATTTGATATATTTTTTGATATACAGGGTGTCCGGTAATGATCGCCCCAGCTTCCGTACACGAATTGAGCGGATCGAGATGAACAGAAAAGTCCCATACCATTTTGCGATATTCGCAATAATCCTATACCTCGAGCGGCTCTGGATTCGCTTGACTTTAATATTCAATATTTTATTATTATTATTGCGAATATTGCAAAACGGTATAGAACTTTTCTCTTCGTCTCGATCCGCTCTACTCGTGCACGGAAGCTGGGGCGATCATTACCAGACACCCTGTATAATCTTACAATGAAGTTTATTCTCGAGATATACATATATATAATACTCATTCATTTATCTACTTTTGTTTCTATTCCTAAAGCATATCTCTTACATGACTTGCATGACTTATATCTGCTGACAAATAAATATTTTTAAGGATATTTTAAGTTATTTAATTATATGTACATGTGTTATTCTTAAGTCATAAATCTCTGATTTGTGTCCTGACATAGTTCGAATAGAAGTTTAGTTCTGAGAACAATGGAGAGAACGCTGGGTACAAGGTAGATTTTTTTGCTAAACAAAATTTGAGCAAATAAAATATATTCTTTTGTAAATTATTCCTTATCTATCGATTGTACTTTGTTCTATGTACAAAAGTAAACTTTCTAGGAGAACGCTTTGTCAAGATTGGGACGAGTATTTCATGGCTCAGGCAGTCTTAGCTGCGAGACTTAGCAGGAATCCTTACAGCCAGGTCGGCGCATGTATCGTTAATAATATAATGAAAATCGTCGGCATTGGGTATAATGATATGCCTAGGGAACGTGACGACTATAAGTTCTATTGGCACATCCCGAGAGGCACTTCAAGTGCGCAGCCACTTTATGATAATATTTATGATAATTTATTAATGTGAATATTAATATGATATTTACTTTTCCCATGTCTTTCGTTTCTTCCGTTGATGAAATGGAAACATGGAAAATAATAAATGAAATGTTATTCAACTAAAAGAGCATTCTTCGATTGCATTGTAGTGCCCTACGCGGAAATTAATGCGTTGCGCAGCAGAAATTCGACCGACGTTGCAGATTGCACGATTTATGTCACTTTATTTCCATGCGACAACTGCGCAAAAGAGATAATAGAATTTGGCATAAAGACAGTGGTGTATCTGTCGAATAAGAACGTCTGCAATTACAAAACAATGAATGCGGAGAGTCTGTTTGATTCTAATAGTGTTGCGCACAGGTATTGGCTATTTTGAATTATTCATATATTTTGTATATAGGAATTAGTGGTATTATTTTGCAATTCTGTAAGATCTTCGATGTAAGCGCCAAAGGATCACGCCGCTATTCGATCGCGCAGCACAACCCTTGATCCGGTTGCAAACGAATCGCCGGCTTCGGCGGCGAGTAGCGATGTCGCGATCGCATTTTGTCTTTCGACGATAAAACCACGAGAACGAGCGCCTCGCGAGCTCAGCTCACAACAGTCCTGTTGTATCCACTTGCGCGTTGGGTCGCTTCGACCGATCACCGATGTCCACGCGAATAAAGTATACGCCTATAACTGTGTCCTGTGATTTTTACTTACAATTCCGTTAATTTTTCTTTCAGGCTAATGAACAAGAAGATAGAAATTAACTTTATTGATATCACCTGCAACAGGACGAATCAAACACCGCAGACTCCAATGAATGGCGAGGGTCAAAGGAGGGAAGCCGAAGTTGGAAACATTATTTAGCATATTTTATACAATCATAATTATGGTTTCCTAATCCTAATTATTTCGTTTATGTTTTGATTATATATGCATGACGAGGATTGCATTCCGTTATTCGTTACTAATAGTGGCGCCCGTTTTATTTTTATTTTTTTATGCAACATTTGATGAAGAACAGAATCATTTTGCCAATATTGGCTAAACAAAAGAAGCCTTATGTTAAACTGAAGAATAATTTTATTGACTATAATGTTTTATACTATGTTATTTTATTATGCATAAGCAATTTTAAAAGACGATTTTATACGATCTTATTTTTCTATCCATTAACTTTGTCGTAAATATATGCTTAAAAAAATTAATGAATATAAAAATGTATTTATTTTCTATAATGATTTAATAAGAACTTCCCTCTCAAAGTAGTAAGATTTTCACCATTCACGCGCAAGATCTCTGTTCCATTCAGGTGGAGGGATCTCCGCTACCCAAGATTTCCGTCTCGGTGCAGCAGGTCCAGGGTCCAGACGAGTCAGAAGATTTCCGACTGGTGAACGGCTTAGGGTTTGGTGTTCATGTATTATAGTTAGTTGTTGGTTTTATTGTTACAATAAAGTGGATAAGTCTCCGAAAGTTCCATCAGTTTTCACTCGCCTTTCACGCCATTCCTTTAAGTGAGGGCCTGACTTAACTGATTGAATGTTTTCAAATATTCTTTCAATTTTAAATCTGTATAATGAACTTAAAGAATATAGAAATTATAAAAGAGAACAATTCAATTCGTAATTCAAAAATAACAGATCACAATTCGCAAGCAGAAACAAGTTTTATAAATTGACAGTTTATAATAATCAGTTAACAAACAAATTAATGGTACCTAGCATTGATAAGAAAAATCTTAGAATTCAAATACGGGTTTCAACATTGTTAAACAGATCTTAGAACTAACATACAGGTTTAAAATAGAATACATTCATAAACATTAAAATTCAACACACAAATATGGAATAAACATTCAATGCATAAATATTAAATGAATAGACATTCGCTTTAAAGAATACGGTAAATGGATACAGATAATTCGCAAATAGATTACAATAATGTCATAAATTCAATGAAACGGAACAGATTACGCAAACGTCTGGTTATTGTGGTTAATACACTTGATGATTATAATTTTAGTTGGATACACTGACCTTAAGGCTACTGGGCCCTCACCGCGGCCATGTTGAATTATGACGTCAGAAGCGAGAAATGACACGCTGAGAATTATTGCGTTTTATTTACAAATAAAAAGATAGTCGCATAAAACAACACTTTAGAACGCATTAGCATACTTCTAAAAATATCCGAAAACTACTCTTTTCTGTCTTAACAGTCAATTAGTAGCCGTAAAATGTCTGTAATATAAAAATAGTCTTGCACATGCGCAGTCATTTCGCATGACTAAGTCTCATATCACAGTCATTTTACGACTCTTGATTGACTGTTAACAGAAAAGATTAGTTTTCGGATATTTTTAGAAGTATGCTAAAGCGTTCTAAAGTGTTGTTTTATGCGACTATCTTTTTATTTGTAAATAAAACGCAATAATTCTCAGCGTGTCATTTCTCGCTTCTGACGTCATAATTCAACATGGCCGTGGTGAGAGCCCAGCAGCCTTAATGTGAATGAGAGATTCAAGTATAAATATGAAAATTGAGAGGTGTTTCTGGAATTGTCCAAGATCGGTTCTGTAGGCGAGAATCAACACCAGAGCCTGACAGAACGAGAGTCTTTCCTGCGATCTTTGGACGAGATTATGCTCTCCAGAAGCTCTTTGACTAGGCTGACTCGTGAGCGTAACTAAGTTGATATAGCACTCGAATAAAATACTTTTACTGTATAGACTTTACGGAAGATACAACAGATCACGAGAGATTCGTATCACACGAGACTGTGAGAGAGACTGTGACTGACTGGTCACCAACCGAACGCACGAACAAAAAACATGAGAGAGACAAAGCACATGAGAGATATTCAATAACTTGAAATGAGCTCTTTTAAAGAAAAGAAATGCGACCGAGCGTCGTTCATTGGCATTGCCTATGCACTGCCTCCTGGTTAATCATTTCGCTATGTTTGAGTACTTGCTATATTGCTGTATTTTAAACAAAATCAACTTTAAAATGCCTTGAACGTATATCCTGAAAAATATATATCTAACGTAAGAATAAGCTATAACACCGATAACGTATAGATAATTAATGATAACGTATAAATAAATAGCTACTGAGATACATTGTCTAGCGATAGTTCTCGGGTTTGTGTTCTAGTGTTCTGTTCTGTCTGAAGTTCAAATAAAGTCTTGATTCTGATAATGGCGGAAAGACCGTCTAAACGGATAAAAATCGAACAGTATAAAAATCTTTTCCAAATTTTAAAAAAGTTTAAACAAATCAAATATATTCCTCTATAATATGTATTCTATCTATTCTTCATACTAAGCAAATCTTCTAATAGGACGGACTACATTACTTGGGATGAATATTTCATGGGTATAGCACTCCTATCCGCAGAACGCAGTAAAGATCCCAAGCGCCAGGTCGGTGCGTGTATAGTTAATAATGAGAAGAAAATCGTCGGCGTTGGATATAATAGTATGCCCTACGGATGCGACGACGACAAGTATCCTTGGGGGCAAGGCGAGGAAGACAGTTTAGATGCAAAACATCTTTATGGTATATTACATGTTAACTATTTTTCTTCAGTTTTTCTCTTCAACAAAATACAAAACAAATGGGATATTGTTCAACATCTAAAAGAGTTTTCGACTACATTGTAGTGTCTCACGCGGAACTTAACGCGATAGTCAACAAAAATTCGAGTGATCTTAAAAATTGCAAGATCTATGTCACTTTCTTCCCGTGCAACGAATGCGCAAAACTGATAATACAAAGCGGCATAAAGGAGATAATATATAAAGAATATCCTAAAAAGGAGGGCAAACCGAAGTGGAAAGCTTCAAAAAGAATGCTTGGTGATGCTGGTGTTGTATGCAGGTATAAATGTTCCAAATTATTTATATGCATTTATTGCGCAGTCGTAGAAAATTTTAACATAACTCTATTTTTGTTTCTTCAGCCGATTTGACGATATCAATACGTCCACAAGATCAAGGATATTACTTAACTTCGAAAGAGAAAGAGACTAGGGGATGATCCAGTCTTCAACCGACCTGTAGCAGAGAGATCAAAAGCGATGCAACAATGGATACCTAAATATATAATAATTCTGACGAAACTCGTTTTGTCTTTACTCAGCATTTGGTGAACAAAAAGAACAGAATGATTCTGCCGATAATTGGCAGTGAACTCTAAATTAACGAAACTGTCTGTATATCAATATGATCCTTGATACTAAATAATATATTGTATGAATCATTCTGACGGCAGTGTTTGTCTTACCTTATTCTTCTGTTACTTCTTTCACACGATAAATATGTCCTATATAAAAAAACAACAGTCATAAAAATATACTTAGTTTCTGTAATTCTAAATAGCAACTTAATAAAACCTGAAACAAGATATTACTTTTATATTTAAAAGTATCTAATGTAAGTGAAAGACATGTGAAATATATTCCCTCTCTATTCACTTATTTCTTCCCTTTTTGATATTTAGTTGCTCGAACGTTTCTACGTAATGTTAATAATCTCTAAATAATTGGTAGGAAAAATTAAAAGTGAAAATATAACTTATCGTACTGTTGGTATTCCCCTGCAAGATCTAACGCTGATAAAAGCTGTCATTTACTGAAGAAACTAGAATTAATTCGTAAAATTCGTAAAATTTTAAACTATTGATCCAACAATATCAGATTTCCGTTAAAAACATTCAATCAACAATTTTCATTATCTGTATCTTAAAATCTTATAATCCTACAAAGTACTTTTCCTCGATGTGTAATACTTCTACCAAAGGCGATAATACAGTCCGGCATAAGGACAGTTGTGTACCTGTCGGATGACAAGGCGGAGAAGCCCAAGACGATAGCTGCGAAGAAGATGTTCGACGCTGCCGGTGTCACGTACAGGTATAAACTATTTGGAATCGTTGATCTGTGATGTAAAGTCGTGTAAAATTGTTGAGTAATTCGGTTTCCTTTCTTTCAGGCCATACAGTCTCAGGAATGAAAAGATCGAGATCAACTTCGGCGATATTAGATGCAACGAAAGGAGGAAGAATTTATCTGAGACTCCTACGAAATGTAAAAAGGAGGATGAGACGAAGGAAGAATGACGACAAATATGACTATATATATGTATGTGTGTGTGAATGTACTATATCTAATTGCTGACGCTATATTTTTATATCAATTTTTCTGACAACAGTCTGTCGCATTGCTTCGTTTGCGGTTTTATAAGATAAATTTTATAAATATGTAAAAAGAATCAATAGATTACATTTTTAGTCCTTGTAAATAATGACTCGATTAAAGCCAAAGCAAGATATTTCTGCACTGCAGAAAAATATCAGTAACACACATTTCAACACACTATCTTTTATCCCTTACTTCCAGACAAAATTCCAGATAATATTACTCACTAAGCAGCACGTAAAAATATAACTTATCACTCTTCTATCAAATTTTCTCGAAAAATCGAATGATTGCTGTAGAAAGCAATCATTCGATCTTTCATGTGCACATGGTATATAAGCTTATATGTGCTATATATATATATATATATATATATATATATATATAATATGCACAATATTAAAATAAACTGCAAATAGCATTCGTTCTTGTGATTAGTACTTTCAAGATCCCAGCTTCAATCCCAATCAGAATTGTTATTCCTACTAGGGATTTTACTCTTCGATCGTCTTCGATGCGATCTACTATCGTGGGGAACGGGGAAGCCCCGGCTTCTAGGTAGAAGACTCCATGAGCACACAACGACTGCTAAGGCTGCGTTTCGATATTCACTGCCACTAATAATCTATCGTTTATGTCACGCACACTATAGATTTTTAGTACTGGCAGTGAATATCGGGACGCATAAAAAATAAGTCCTTTGTTTCATTTCCCGCGAAGAGTTTTGCTGATCTGTTCTTGATAGATAATGAATACGGATGCACACTCAGTCTTTTCTCGCCTGTGACACAGTCGCTTTTGTCTTGCTGTTACAATCCGAACCTGTTACTGAAGTAAAACAGAATTGGTAAGATATTAAAATCTAAACTTGATCAATCCATCAAATCTACATTAGAAAACACAGGTGACAATTGCCATTTTCGGATATATTGTATTTTGATAATTTGATATATTTTTTGATATACAATGAATTTTGATGTAATCTTACAATGAAGTTTATTCTCGAGATATACATATACAGGGTGTCCTAGACCTACCGTATAAGCCGTGAATGGTAGATTCCTGAGTTCATTTGGAGACGAAAATTCTAATTCCAAAATGTCGAGGGTGCTATAGTTTTTAAACGGGAAAGGTCCGTTTTCACATACAGGTGTCGATTATGCAGGACCCTTTTACGCTTTAAATTCCGTTGGTCGTGGACAACGATCCCGTAAATGTTACGTTTCTTTATTCGTGTGTCTTTCTACCCGCGCTATCCACCTTGAATTAGTCAATGATTATACATCGAACGCATTTTTAGCAGCTTTGAAAAGATTTTCGTCCCGTAGAGGGCTTCCTTCGATCATATATAGCGACAATGGTACCAATTTTCAAGGTACGGAACGCGAATTAGCCCAAGCCTTTAAATCACTATCTCAAGATCGGGATTTAATCGCTCATCTGGCCTCGGACGGGTTGTGTTAGCGGTTCATCCCTTCTTCGGCTCCTCATTTTGGGGGATTGTGGGAGGCAGGTGTAAAATCCGTAAAACACCATCTACGAAGAGTTGTTGGTTCCCACACACTATCTATCGAAGAGTTTTCTACTTTGCTAGCCTAAATAGAAGCTTGTTTAAATTCACGACCTCTTTTTGCTTTGTCCGACGATCCTAATGATCTTTCTTTCCTTACACCCGCACATTTTTTAGTAGAAGGACCTTTGACAGCAGTACCGGAAGAATCAGTGCTAAAATTAAAAGAATCTCGCCTGGATCGCTGGCAGCGAGTATGTCGAGTGAACGAGCAGTTTTGGAAACTGTGGTCTAAAGATTATTTACATTCCCTACAGCAAAGATACAAGTGGCGACAGAGTTGTTCCAATTTAAAACTTAATGATTTAGTACTTGTTCGCAACGACCTATTACCACCTAGCAAATGGGATTTAGGACGTATACAAAACTTATATCCGGATTCAAAAGGACTAGTAAGAGTTGTTGATGTTAAAACCGTATCCGGTACTTACAAACGTCCTATATCTCGTCTTTGTCGCCTACCAAGTGAAGATCATAATTTAGAATAAAAGTCTAGGTCCATGGCGGGCGGCGCGTTACTTAATAGAGACCAATTCACATTTGCAAGTTTGTTTGTTAAATTAGCTGGAGAATTTATTCCAAGTAATTTAGTTTTGTATGTCACAAGTTAATTCCCTGTTGTTTAAATCGTACTTAGTACGAGGCGAGCGGTATGTTAAGAAATCAAATGATAAGTGGGAAATTTGAGCAAGTTTTCCTCAGTTTTTCGAGTAAGAAAGAGATGGCGTTGAACTATAGATCGAGTGCACTCGGCAACAAAAAAAGAACCGATGTTTGACAAAAGAAAAAAGAAAAGAATGGAATGAGGACTCGGCCCGAGAAACGTAGACTTTGTTCGACCTCCATACGAGAAAGGCTTGCTCGTGATTCCCTCCGCGACGTTACATTTTAAGAGTACGCGATATGATCATTAAAGTTTTATGGAAAAATCAACCACGATTGTATTGAATCCAATTCCTCGACACCAAACAACGTCGGACCCTCAGGAGATTGCCGTCTTCACCTGAATACCTGCACGCGTACATGTCGCTACGACGCTGCGCCAGTACTCGTTGTTAACAGCACTGATAACATCCATTTTTAAACAAATACCAGATATATTGTATTGATTTCATATCCATTTGTGAACAGTTCACTTTTAAATAAATAAGAATGATATAATTGGCTAATTGCATTAATTTCATATTGCATATTTTTGAAAAAATAAATTTTCATAATACACATTTTAGAAAGGTTGTTTAGAATTAAACCGTTTGTAGAAAGTCCGATACGTTTTATGTACTTGGCGTATATATTTTTTCTTTTTTTAACAAGGTTTTTGTAGGGATTCTTTAAACACTTCGTCTTGACTTTAACTGTGGCGGATGGCCATGCGCTATAGTTAAAATCCGCGACCACATAGGCGAATATTTTTTCACTTTGGAGCTAGCAACAAATTCAGTTATTGATATATTTTGATAGCCCGTGATACGAGGAAGAGTTTCAGACCAAAATCATGCGAGCAACTAATTCTTTAAACAATCTATACCATCTTGAAGTTAAGAGTAGCGCGTGACCGCCCGCAACCACGTAGACGGTTATATTATCACTTTGCAGTTAGCAACAAATTCAGGTATTGACATTTTTCGATAGCCCGTGATGCGAGGAACAATTTGAGACCAAAATCTTGCGAGCAACTAATTCTTTAAACAATTCGTCTTGACTTTAACTGTGGCGGATGGCCAGGCGCTACAGTTAAAGTTCGCGACCACATAGACGAGTATTTTTTACTTTGCAGCAACAAATTCAGTTATTGATATATTTCGATAGCCCGTGATGCGAGGAACAATTTGAGACCAAAATCTTGCAAGCAACTAATTCTTAAACGTCGGTTGAAGGAACTTGCAGCGCGGCTCGAGCGTCCGGGATTACCTAATGTTTTTCCACTTGTTAGAGTTAGCAACAAATTCGGATATTGATGTATCTCGATACTACGTTGCCTCTAGATTAATTTGGTACCAAATACATCCGAACAACTAACTATTTTAATGAGTTTTAAGAGGATTTGTTGTGAGTGGCAACGACGCGCCGGTGTGGTGGTGAGTATGACTGCGGTCCGAAATACGCTCACAGTGCTGAAAGCGTCTTCTATCTTTCTTCGATATATAATAAGCAACAAGGATGGAGGACGCTTTCAGCACTGTGAGCGCATTTTGGACCGTAGCCTATATGGTGATATTTCATTAACTGTGTTATATTTCGAAACTTCTTTTGCGCTATCCTAGAGCAACTAAATAGCAACTAAATCTAGGTAATTTGTTTTTTTTTGTAAAACCGCTGATATATTTTTTGCGTTATGGGGGGTCCAGCTTAATGGCAAGCTGCCCCCCCCCCCCCCAATTTAAATGCGATTTCCTGCTAAACGTTTTGAGCAACAAAATTTGTATTAGAGCAACTAATTAGCACCTAAATAGCACTCAATTTTTTGATAGGTCCGAACTTGATTTGCGTTGGGGGGTCCAGCTTAATAGGGGTCAATTACTTCCCTTGATGGATGTCGTCGCCTAGGGAATCGTTCGGCGTAGATACACGACTGTGACATTTTTTCCGGCCATTCCATAACTGGGCTGCGTTCCGATTCCTTACCCAGGTGCACCCGCTATGTTAAAGTGAGAAAGATACAAGAATGAGATAAAAAGAGAGGGAGAGCACCCTGGCGAGGAATCGGAACGAAGCCCTGATAATCATATCAGTGTACTCCACAATGGTACGTGGCAATGGTTATGGGCTATTTACACGGCGTTGCTTTCATTCGTTTTGACCAAGCTTCTTTACTCGTCAGCGAATTCGCTGATAAAAACTTCTTCTAGACGCTCAATTTTTAACTGCTAGCGTTAAAAATTTTGAATTCGCTGCGTCTTTAGTCACTACTATGAAGTAGAGCATGTTCAATTTTAACTCAATACGCCATTTTAGACGTCGCACGCGTCAATACCATATCGGCAAGTGATCAGTGAACATTGCGCGAGCATATAGTGAACAACCAGTCAACGTAAGCTTCGGCAAATTCAAGTTCATAGTAACATCAATAACGCGCTATAAGAACAGACTGTCTTTCAATAACACAAAATATTTTATAAGATTCAATATATTTTAAAATAATTTTGAAGTATTTTAGAAAGATTTTTAAAATACGTTTTTTCCAAACTTTGTTAACATATAAATTTATAAAACATTTTAAAAATATTTTAGAAATATCGCTCGGAACCTTGTTCTTTATGTACTTGGCGTCGCGACGCTACCGCGTCGCTTGATATAATACTCATTCATTTATCTACTTTTGTTTCTATTCCTAAAGCATATATATCTGACATGACTTGCATGACTTATATCTGCTGACAAATAAATATTTTTAAGGATATTTTTAAGTTATTTAATTATATGTACATGTGTTCTTAAGTCATAAATCTCTGATTTGTGTCCTGACATAGTTCGAATAGAAGTTTAGTTCTGACAACTGGACAAATGGAGAGAACGCTGGATACAAGGTAGATTTTTTTGCTAAACAAAATTTGAGCAAATAAAATATATTCTTTTGTAACTTACTCCTTATCTATATCGATTGTACTTTGTTCTATATACAAGTAAACTGTCTAGGAGAACGCTTTGTCAAGATTGGGACGAGTATTTCATGGCTCAGGCAGTCTTAGCAGCGAAACTTAGCAGGAATCCTGACAGCCAGGTCGGCGCATGTATCGTTAATAATATAATGGAAATCGTCGGCATTGGGTATAATGGTATGTGTAGGGAACGTGGCGACTATTTCCAATGGCACAGTTTCCCGAGAGGCACTTTAGGTGCGCGACTAAATTTTGGTAATATTTATGATAATTTATTAATGTGAATATTAATATGATATTTACTTTTCCCGTGTGTTTCGTTTCTTCCATTGATGAAATGGAAACATGGAAAATAATAAATGAAATGTTATTCAACTAAAAGAGCATTCTTCGATTGCATTGTAGTGCCCCACGCGGAAATTAATGCATTGCGCAACAGAAATTCGACCGACGTTAGAGATTGCACGATTTATGTCACTTTATTTCCATGCAACGACTGCGCAAACGAGATAATAAAATTTGGCATAAACGAAGTGGTATATCTGTCGGATAAGAATGTCTCCAATTACAAAACAATGTATGCGAAGACTCTGTTTAATACTAATCGTGTTACGTACAGGTATTGGCTATTTTGAATTATTCATATATTTAATATATTGGAATTAGTGGTATTATTACGCAATTCTGTTTAATTTTTCTTTCAGGCCACTGAACAAGAAGATAGAAATTAACTTTAGTGATATCGACTGCAACAGGACGAATTAAACACCGCAGACTCCAATGAATGGCGAGGGTTAAAGTTGGGAAGCCGAAGTTGTAAACATTATTCAGCATTATTATCATTACTGGGGTATACGATTATAATTTGGATTATTCAGCGTATTTTATATAATTCTAATTATTATGTTTTCCTAATCCTAATTATTATGTTTATGTTTTGATTATATATACATGACGAGGGTTGCATTTTATTATTCGTTACTAATAGTGGCGCCCGTTTTATTTTCATATTTGACATTTGATGAACGAGAAGAACAGAATAATTTTGCCAATATTGGCTAAACAAAAGAAACCTTATGTTAAACTGAAGAATAATTTTATTGACTATAAATGTTTGATACTATGGTATTTTACTATGCATAAGCAATTTTAAAAGACGATTTTATACGATCTTATTTTTCTATCCATTAACTTTGTCGTAAATATATTTTTTTTTAAATAAATGAGTATAAAAATGTATTTATTTTCTTTAATGATTTAATAAGGACTTCCCTCTTAAAGTAGTAAGATTTCCACCATTCGCGCAAGATCTCCGTTCCATTCAGGTGGAGGGATCTCCGCTACCCAAGATTTCCGTCTCGGTGCAGCAGGTCCAGAGTCCAGACGAGTCAGAAGATTTCCGACTGGTGTACGGCTTAGGGTTTGGTGTTCATGTATTATAGTTAGTTGTTGGTTTTATTGTTACAATAAAGTGGAAAAGTCTCCGAAAGTGCCATCAGTTTTCACTCGCCTTTCACGCCAGTCCTTTAAGTGAAGGCCTGACTTAACTGATTGAACGTTTTCAAATATTCTTTCAATTTTAAATCAACTTTAAAATGCCTTGAACGTATATCCTGAAAAATATATTATATCTAACGTAAGAATAACACCGATAACGGATAGATAATTAATGATAACGTATAAATAAATAGCTGCTGAGATACATTGTCCAGCGATAGTTCTCGGGTTTGTGTTCTAGTGTTCTGTTCTGTCTGAAGTTCAAATAAAGTCTTGATTCTGATAATGGCGGAAGGATTTAGACGGTATAAAACTCTTTTCTAAATTAAAAAAAAATTTAAACAAATCAAATATATTCCTCTATAATATGTATTCTATCTATTCTTCATACTAAGCAAATCTTCTAATAGGACGGACTACATTACTTGGGATGAATATTTCATGGGTATAGCACTCCTATCTGCAGAACGCAGTAAAGATCCCAAGCGCCAGGTCGGTGCGTGTATAGTTAATAATGAGAAGAAAATCGTCGGCGTTGGATATAATAGTATGCCCTACGGATGCGACGACGACAAGTATCCTTGGAAGCAAGGCCCGGAAGACAGTTTAGATGCAAAATATCTTTACGGTATATTACATGTTAACTATTTTTCTTCAGTTTTTCTCTTCAACAAAATACAAAACAAATGGGATATTGTTCAACATCTAAAAGAGTTTTCGACTGCATTGTAGTGTCTCACGCCGAACTTAACGCGATAGTCAACAAAAATTCGAGTGATGTTAAAAATTGCAAGATCTATGTCACTTTCTTCCCGTGCAACGAATGCGCAAAACTGATAATACAAAGCGGCATAAAGGAGATAATATATAAATCGTATCCTAAAAAGGAGGGCACACCGAAGTGGATAGCTTCAAAAAGAATGCTTGATGATGCTGGTGTTGTATACAGGTATAACTGTTCCAAATTATTCATGTATAATATTTATCGCGCAGTCGTAGAAAATTTTAACATAACTCTATTTTTGTTTCTTCAGCCGATTTGACGATATCAATATGTCCCCAAGATCAAGGATATTACTTAACTTCGAAAGAGAAAGAGACTAGGGGATGATCCAGTCTTCAACCGACCTGTAGCAGAGAGATCAAAAGCGATGCAACAATGGATACCTAAATATATAATAATTCTGACGAAACTCGTTGTCTTTGCTCAGCATTTGGTGAACAAAAAGAACAGAATGATTCTGCCGATAATTGGCAGTGAACTGTGAATTAACGAAACTGTCTGTATATCAATATGATCCTTGATGCTATAATATATTGTATGAATCATTCTGACGGCAGTGTTTGTCTTACCTTATTCTTCTGTTACTTCTTTCACACGATAAATATATCCTATATAAAAAAACGACAGTCATAAAAATATACTTAGTTTCTGTAATTCTAAATAGCAACTTAATAAAACCTGAAACAAGATATTACTTTTATTTTTAAAAGTATCTAAGTGAAAGACATGTGAAATATATTTCCTCTCTATTCACTTATTTCTTCCCTTTTTGATATTTAGTTGCTCGAACGTTTCTACGTAATATTAATAATCTCTAAATAATTGGTAGGAAAAATTAAAAGTGAAAATATAACTTATCGTACTGTTGGTATTCCCCTGCAAGATCTAACGCTGATAAAAGCTGTCATTTACTGAAGAAACTAGAATTAATATAAAATTCGTAAAATTTTAAGCTATTGATCCAACAATATCAGATTTCCGTTAAAAAAATTCAATCAACAATTTTCATTATCTGTATCTTATAATCTTATAATCCTACAAAGTACTTTCCCTCGATGTGTAATACTTCTACCTTATCCATTTTTTCTGCTTCTAAAACATATCTCCATTGACTCATCGTGTCAAATAATCTACGTCTAAAATAATGTACAAATACTACAAAGAAACATATATATCTGCTGATGCATACAGATTTGATAACGATAACATAGATAAATAATAATGTATAAATAAATATCTGCCAAGTTGTTCGACCATAGATCTCTAGTATACGTTTGCGTGCAGTTTGGGCATAGTTCTTGCTCTGGCAATGGCGGAAACATCGTACAACGGGTAAGAAATTCTTTTTACAAAACTAAAGTGAGTAAAATAAGAATAAGGATAAGAATCGAATAAATATTCTTATTGTTGATTGCACTTCATTGCATGTAGAAGTCCGAGGAACAACATGTTACATGATGATTATTGGGACGAGCATTTCATGACTGTAGCGGCTCTATCCATGACATGCACAAATGGGGACCCTAAGGTCGGTGCATGTGTTGTTGATGACAATAGGAGAATCGTTAGCATTGGATATAATGAGATGTCCAGAGGATGCAGCGACGATGAGTTTCCTTGGAACCCAAATCCGATAAACCCTTGGGATTATAGAGGTTTTTATGGTACAATATACATTAGCATTTCTTCTTTTTTTTTTAACACAACGCATAACAAATAAACGAGATGCTGCTCAATCGCTAAAAGAATATTCGTCAATTTTAGTCTGTCACGCGGAGCTTACTGCAATAATCGACGCGATGAGAACTTCGATCGATCTTAACAAGTGCACGATATATACTACTTTGTTCCCGTGCAACGAATGCGCGAAACTGATAATACGATCCGGCATAAGAAGAGTGATATATGCAACCGCTAAATACCCGGAAACCCGAACAGAAAGTATGAGAAGAATATTCAACGCTGCTGGTGTGACATTTAGGTATTAACTGATTGGAATCATCCCTAGTAGCACAGTTCATTGGCTTTACATTGGACAAACATTGGCTTTACATTGGTCAATGTTTGGCCAATGTAAAGCCAATGCACTGTGCTACTCGGGATGGCACTATTGTGAATTATTGTTTCTCAACCGCAAAATGTTTTACGGTAACTCCGTTTCTTTATTTTTCAGGCAATATAAACTAAAGAGATCACAAATATTTGTTAATTTACCAACTCATCAATAGAGATAGTCTAGTCTTCACAGATTCTATGAATGAAGTAAAAAGCTCACAAAGGAGAAGATAAAAACGGACACTTAAATATATAATAATCCTGCATAATTCTGATTACATGGTGAATAGTGACTAGAGCTGAATTATTCTGTTATTTATTATTATGTATATGTAATATGTGATTTAAATCAGGTTATTTTAGCGCCAAATGAATAGTTTTATATTTGTTAAAAGTTAAGCATGTAGAATTATATAAAAAAAGCTATATTAAAAAACTTAAAAAGCCATATTAGCTGTTTATCAGTTCTTTCTCCTTATTCTCTTTCTTTCTTCTTATTCTCTTCTATTTCTTTCAAATAGTTCCGCACTGCTCTTTCAATTCCAAGCTGCTACAAGCTCTCTCTCGTTTTGTTAGCTGCGGGTTTTTCTCGCGCAACGCTTTCAATTCTTCGTCCTTTATTACAAATAATTTTTGACGCTTTAATATTTTTATACATTTATATTTTTCATATGAATAATTCTGATAGTAGTTTGTCTTATTTTATTCTCAGCTGTTTCATAAAATAAACACACGTCCTACATATTATAAAAAAAAGAACGGCAGTTATAAAAATGTATTTAATTTCCGTACTCGTAAACGATTAATTAATAAAGGCCACAGTAAGATATTATTTCTATGCTGCAGAAAAATGTCATGGTAACAAACATACACACATACACACGCACACGCTTACGCACGCACGCACATACATACACACACCCATCCACCTACCCACCCACATCCATCCACATATCCCATACACGCACACACACACACACATGTAACAAGATATAATTCCGTTTCTATTCATTTATTTATTCCTTCATTTGACACTTGATAGATTGAACGTTTTCAAGTAATGTTAATCACCAAGTAATCACGTGAAAATACAACTTATCGTACTGGATATCGAAATTCCCTCGAAAGAGCGAACCTTAGACTATATAAGTATGGACCAGTCTTGCCCCCCTCCCTCTCCCCTTCGGACGCCAATGCGCACTATATAAATAAAACTCAAACACCGAGGAAATAATGTAACAGAATTTAGTAAAGAGTTAGCTAATTTGATTTTCGCGTGGATTGTGACTGATCAAAACCCGTTAAGACCATTCTACAGTGGCAGTAAGAAGTAGGAAGTAAAATAGTAGAAATTGACTACTCAAAGTCGAGTGTGAAAAAAGAAATCGACTGTGACTGGTCAATTTCTACTATTTTACTTCCTACTTTTTACTACTTACTGCCACTGTAGAATGGCCTTTATACCTGGCAACACTTTTCGCCTCATTTTGCTGGGATATACAGCCTGGCGGTCCATGCTTATATGGTCCAAAGAGCGAACACTGATATTTACAATTATAGAAAATTTAATTGAGAGAGTAGGTACAAACGCAGGCGAAGTGAACCTGCTCCTCCGTCGATCTCTTTACAGATTTTCCGTAAATTCCACCTCCTCGGCCATGCAGAGTGCGGCAAATAAATAAAACTTAATGTACAGGAAGTGTGGAAGCGACCGCGGTGTACGATAGACTAAAGTAGAATTAAGTATATGACACGAGAGCTCACTTCCTATGCGGAACTTTTTACTTGCTGTACAAACGTGAACGGTGACACAATACTTATGGCATGATAGAAATATGTAACAATGTTTATTTCTCTCCTCGAGTTGAAGCGGAGCAAAGTAGATCAGTTTTACATGATATATTTCTGGTGGTGTGATATAATATAATTAAAGGAAACGATTAAACATAAAGATGTTCGATATACATATATGCACGATTAATATGCACGTGTACGTGTACGTGTGTGTGTGTGGCATGCGCATGTGTTTTATGTACATACTATACATGTTCGAATTCGTTCGATTAAAATGTCATTCCACTCGTTTCCTCGCTCGTGAGTATAATGTGAGGAAAATCGGAGACGATGAACATGATGAATACATTACGGAGTCTCGATTCATCACACAGAAATTCGACAGAGATCGAGACCAGTGCACCGAGGCACAAAACGCATCGTACGTATCAACATTTTCTCGGATCTTCATGATGATGCTTGAAATATCGTTTACGAGCAAACTATCGATGAATATAATTATAGATATAATTATAGAGCCTCAGGATACGTACTACAATATGAGATGACAATATAAAATGATGAGCGTTCTGTAACGATCTCAGATGACGCTCGAAATTAGCCCGATTCTGTGTGATGAATCCAACGATAATCCGAAAATGGAAGAAAAGGTATGATCTACGGGATAAACCCAGGCTAACTTGTCGTGCGGTATTTATTTATTATTACGGTATTAGGAATTGAAAAGCGAATCTCTCAGACTCAGCTCTCGGCGAAGTTAAATGCGATTCGCGTTAATCTATTTTTTTATCTTTTGATATTCGTCTATGCGCGAAACGGAAGTCTTTCGATCGAGGTAACAACCTTCGATACAGATTGGAGCAACGGCACTCTTGTATCAGTACTTTCGTGAGATCTCTCTAAATGAAAAACAAAAAAAAATAGAAAGGAAGGAATTAAGAAATATATTATAGTCTTCGTGATTGACGCACGCTCATGGAGCCCAATTGCTTCCGATGGAGTATCAATAATTTAATTAAGTTCATTACAAATTTGTAAAGATCGATTCAAGCAACTTGTCACTCTTGTACTTGTTCCTCCTCTATTGATCTCTAGAATTTCACCGCTAGCATCGGAGACGGCGACACTAAATTTCTCATCGGTCTGGCAATAAAAGTTCTCTAGTCCCGAGGAAGTGTTTTCGACGCTTTACGGAAGGGAAGAGCTAGAAAATCAATTTAATTGTCTTTAAAGATTGACCGCGAGCTTTGTTCCTTTTGTCTTCTGTATATCTTTCTTATCTCGTTAGACCATTCTCCATCGATTGCTCACTGTCTGCAATAGTAGCCGGTATGAGATTTTGTTTACTTTACGGTCGAGATTAAAGAGGTAAATATACATTATAATTAATACAATGAAACGTAGATACCTACTATATATTTATGATAACTGTTATGACGTGTTTGAGTAGGTGATTAACATTCAGCAGATATCGATCGGCGGCGAAAGCTCGCTCGTCGCTCTCATCGAAAGAAAGTTGTAAAGACATATACACTTATTTGTTATAGTACTTGAAATATGTACAAACATTATTAATAATAGCTCGGTAGTATCTCTATGTTACTTCGTATCGAAAATGGTTTTTCGTGCTGCTGCTGCTTCTTCTTCTTCTTTTCCTGTTTACGGCAGAAACTGAAGACCTATAAATATGTAGCATTACTCCCGGAATTAAACGAGGTAAATTGTAATATCCCTTGACTTGTACCGGTAGGCTTTGAATCTTTAGCGTTGCTTGAAAAATTCCCCGCCCCTCCCCTCCCTTCCCCCCCACGATCGATGTACGATCTTTCGATCGTATGTATGATACCATGACGCACGATGATACTTCGCTATCAACACTATAACGGGTTTTCGGCTTTATGATATACTTTGGTAGTTTGCGCACACAATACGCAGTTTATCATCATCATCATCATCCCTATAGTAACTTTCGTAGAGAATTTTTGCGAGAACGGACACTACTACCCTCCCTCCCCGTAATGATTGCTCTCAGTGGGATACCAGGGCTCCAATCCAAACGCAGATCATTACCCTGGACAAACGCAGGAATAAAATGTGTGTGTGTGTGTGTGTGTCTGTGTCTGTATGTATCTAAGAAGAGGCGAAGCGTTAGATCATCATTTTTTATTCACTCGAATCAACAGTTCACGGGTGAGGCGAACCAGAAAAAGTTAGACAAGACGATGCGGGAACGGAGTCCATCCGGACGCGGCGACGGACATGCACGGGTAATACGGGTAACTCGGTGTTCCTGATGATCATCTAGCGTTTTTTTCTTTTTGTTTTTTTTGCGGGCCTCTACACAGTAGAGTATTACGTAGGCATCGCTGGAAATTGTACACCTTAACACATCGAGTAGAAACATTCGCATTAGCGGAGCGCACGCGCGCGCGCTCGCTCGTATCGTTATGTATGTATAGTATACAAGTCTTTTGTGTCTTTTTTTTTGTACCAATAATACGTTAGTCTCGCACGTTTTATTTTATACAACACTGCACGTCCAGTACACACAGAACGGTCCGCACTCCCTCGTCGTTTTCCATCATCGCTCACCACGATTCCCGTCGTCCCTTCCTCTCGTGTTTTTAAAGCCGTCCACAATTAAAGTGGAACGTGTCAAATTGATCGATCTCGATTGTTAACTAGTATTTAGCTAATATGTCATCCTCTTCTATCTCTCCCCCTTCCCCTGCCCCATGCTTCCTCGTAAAATTGTGAGTCGTCCGGCGCAGAGAGAGCGCGGTCCACCCACGTCCCTTCCCCCCCTCCCTCCCTCCCTTCCCTCCCCGTCATATTATATAATTTATTAGAATTGTTTCTCCGAGCACTGTCTCAAACACACTGTTCACACTACAAAGTAATTCGAGGAGCCAGTTCGTGCGTGACGCATGCTTTATACTCGATCAATCGATTAATCCCGCCGATTATGTCGTTCCTCGCTCTCCCCCCTCTCTCTCTTTCTCTCCTTTTTTTTCTCTTAACCGCGACAACTGATAAACATGATTTTAACAGATCGTGTAGATCGGTGTAGAATGCGCCGCACCACCCCCGGTTCACCATTGACTCGTCTAACTACTTATAACGATCGCTGCTCAGTGACGCTGTAATAGCGCGTGCCTGGATCAGTTCTTGATCGAGTTCTCTTTCTCCTGATGATTGTTGGCCTTCGGCTCGGGCGGCCGAAACGCGGTGGCGAATGGGAACCGCACGTGGCACCTCGCCATGTAATCGGCTATCGTGTCGTCGCAGGGTCCGAAGTCACCGTTGCGCAACGCCTCGAGCACCTTCGTGCAGTTCTGCAACGTCACGCCCTCGAGCCCGTCGATGGATGTCACGAGAGATAGCGCTTTCGTTTGCGCGGACGGATCTAGGACGTACAACATCCGCGCGCCCTGCAGTAGATGCGGCAGCGAGTTGCGGTTCTTCTTCAAGTACTCGGTATTCAGTGTGGCAGCCTTAGTACTGGAAAAGATGTCGGCGGTCTGCCGTTTCACTACCTCGCCCACCGCGCCTTCCAACGGCGACTTGCCGGTATGCAGCAGAAAGCGCACCAGACACGTGTGCAGGTCCGGATCGTTCGCGTCTAGTCTGTGAGCGCGTTTTATCGAACGCAGCATAAGGAGGGTACGACCTAGAAAGGGAAAACCGAATTAGACATGTTCCACACCGCGAACCATTCGTTGCGAAATGATTTTCGTTCATCATAATTCGATTATTGACGTGCGTGCAGTTGGGCATAATTCTTTCAATTCTTTCATACCTTTGCGAATGTAGATTTCGAAAGCCATGAGATGCGTTTCTATTCTGTCCGACGCCAGATCCTGCAGGGGTTGCAGGAACTTTATTGCTTGTTCCAGCGGATCTTCGACCTAAAAAATGCATTCAATAAATGTTTTGGGATGTATAATGCACTTTTCACAGCTGCATTGGTATATTAAAAAAATTATAATCATGTCGATGTTTTAATAAGACGCAAGAACGATCAATCTGACGGTTAAAAAAAATGGAAGACTTATTCTATATAGATAAATTCGTACTGACCCTTTCCAGTTTTTCCGGAATTAATTCATCTAATGTGGGCTGCTCGAGATCAGGGTCGTTCTGCTGTCGGGATTTATTGTGTTGCTCCCGCTTCTCTTGAGCTTGCGCGGCCTGTTGTCGCTCCAATTCGGCCTTTCTGCGCTGCTTCCTCTGTTTATTCCTCAATTTCTTCAATTCGGACGGTGCCAAATTCTCTGTAACACAGCACAAGAAAGGGAATCATTTAGTAGCGTTAACTCGCCAACAAGCTTCATCAGTACGTACACACGCTCGGAAATCTCATGATCGAAGCCTACTCGAGAACTCCGCAAGACGTAAAGTCGGTCCTGTCTACCGACCCAGTTACATCATAACTCACGATTTGAACGAAAGTGCTTTACGCGTACAACAATGATCTCTCCTTCGTGATCCAACGCGTGATTACTCAATTAGCGCGCGAGCTGCGCGAGGCTAGTATCCTTTTGAATTTTTTTCTTCACGGTTACGCAAGTTCTGCCCCTCCCCCCGTTTTCTCGGCGCGAACCGGGAGACCAGTTTCGACACTAGTTTCCGCCGCTTTTACAAATATCGCCGTGGATACCCTCGGTGGCGGGACTTTGCTGACGTACTTGCCAAGGTTGCCACGGTATTCCACTAACCGGGCAGATAAAACACGCGGTCCCATACGGCCGGTTTCGCAGTCTTTTTCCCACTTTTCCTCGCCTTCGGTCGTGGCCAGACCTACTGACGGTCTCGCTTAGTAGGTCTGGCATGCGTGCACGTGCCTCGCGTGCCCGTTAGTCACGTGCATGCCCGGCGGGTACCGTGGGACGGTAGCAAAAGTAGAAAGGAACCGTGCGCCAGGCTTCGTAATCGCTTCGGGATACCGTAAATATCTGAAGCGTTCCGCGAAAAACGGTAATACCGGGGATACGAGGGATCATAATGCGCATATCAGCTTCTTGCCAGTAATTGACTGAGGCGGGTGGTAATCTAAGACACGCAAAGAAGTCTGGGTCACTCTTCCGTTGAACTGCAAGACACGACACAGAATCCGCAAACTGTATTAGTAGAACCATGACAAATGGGAGAGCATGCATGATTTCTATCAATTTTCTATGTTTCTGAGAGGATTATTTTAAAGCATTGCATATAAATGTGACAAGAATAAATAATATATGTTATCTGTATTTTATTGCTCTCTTGGAAAAATTGAGGATACGTCTCCAATTTCCAAGATAAAAAGATTATAATTGAAATTATTTCTCGATATTCTCAGCCCTTATCGATCAATTGCTTAAAGAAACCGGGTGATCAATGATCGCTACGCGGAAAACTGGGGCAAGCAGTTTCAATTGTTGCGCTAATGCTTCAACGTTCAGCACGCCTAGCAGGCATCAGCGCATTAATTAGCACCGTATTAATTCGATATTAAGCCGCGAAAAATCACGAACGCTTTCCCATTATGTAATAATGCCGGTCGATGCGATTATTAGAACGCGGTAGAGAACTGTTGCCATGCTCCGTAAATCCGCGAGCGGCGTAGGCGTTACCGCCGAGAGGATTCACTCGATTCTTCGAAAGGCGATTCCACCTTGGTTCTACCTTACGTAAGAATTATTTACGCGTTATTTCGGTGCCGGAATCACACATGGTGATCAGCACGATTCATGCGATCTCGGATTCAAATGCTTATTATCGTTGCACGCGAGCTTCATGATATCATCCGGACAATTGACGTGACGTAAAGCGGTATCATTCAACTCATTGATCTTTCCGATATAGACAGAATGATATACGCAACATCATTCTGTCCCAGCTTAATAACGTATGTAACACACAAGTTCAATAGAGTTAATAAACTTGTCGAAGCATATCGAGGTGGCCAGGGAGGGATCAGTTGATGTTCACCCGATAGAATGATCACAAACCGGCAGACCAACAGCATCGCGAAAAGCTTCATTATTAATTGATGAGGAAATCGCACGGTCCGACATGAGATTTTTCATCCGTGGACGAAGGAGGACCTTACGCTCGCGCGCGGCACTTGCGCGCGTGTTCAGGAATGTAGAGCAACAGGCGGTACCAGCGCGTCAAGTTTCTGATGCAAATTGCATCCCTCTGCAAAGATGCGTGCGTTCTTCAGCGATCGTTCGCACTCGATCCGCGATCATCGGGATCATCCCGCAAAACCCTCGAATCTCGATATCACGCGCGTGGAGTCGTTGCAAATTAGGTGTATGCAAAAGTTTTATTGTGCTAATGCACAATAGTCGTGCCCCGGCGAACTTACTCGGTAATTACGCGCGAATAACGAGTCTTATTCCGTAATTCCGCGTCGCGCGATAGAAAGCGCGACGCCGGCGTCGATTCAGCGGCGCGATCCTTCCTCGCGGCTGAAAAACCGCTGATTTATACACGACCTCGTGTAATAACGGTCGGTCTTTTTGATAGGGACGGGCATTCCACGTTGCGCTAAATTAAATCATTTCCTCGATCGGACCGCGCCCTCAGCTATGCACCATTATCTACCTTCGAGTGATCTGTGCTCCCACGCGATCGCTGGGACACAATCCACGTGGGCAATGCATTCACTGTGTCGCCAATAATCGCGCTCACGTGGCTCGCAGGCGAGAGAAATAGTCGGAATAATAAGGGGGATGGCATACCGAGTCGCCTGCGGCTTGCCGCGATTTTTCGCGAAACTTATTAAGTCGCGGAACTTGAGAAATCACTTTTCCTCGGCGCGATCTTTAGCTCCGCGAAAAAAATAGTCGATATCATACACGAGCCCAGGCTCATAAATTGAAGAGTCCACTTTGAATAGCGGCTGTTGAAAGAGATCAGAGTCTCTCATCGAGCAGAAACGAGATTCAAAAGAGACCGCATATTAATTGCGCGGTCCTTGAGATATTATATTAACTCGAGAAACCTTTAATCTTAAGCGCGCGTAATAACGCGTTTGCGAGCATCGACGATTTCTCTATGACACCCACGAAACGATTTACGTAACGCCCCGCGGGCTTCCCGATGCGGTGCAACTTGGCTTGTATCCTGTCACGGTTTCATGACGAATGGATCCTGTTGGATTCGTCCGGAATACCCGCGTGTGAATAACGGCGCAGGTTCTTTATCACGCAGAATGGGCTTCTTTGTGCGAAAAGCCGAGCGCAAAAATATCGCCTGTTTTTTTTTACGATCGTAACGATGCACAGTCATTATCATCTCTCGCGTGGGCGAAGATGTCGTGTCAGCTTGGTATCTCGGCAGGAACGCAAGCCGAGTCGAGGTCGCGTGCCACGAGAGATGCAACTGCAACGCATCCACAGATCCACCGCGTGAGATAATTACGGTTACGTAAGGGTAGCGGCCAGAAATGGATGACGGGGGCGGCCGGCAAGGACGGCGCATGGAAAAAGGACGCCGCACCGTCATCAGAATGCATCGGATGCGGAAGAAGAAGGAGAAGCGAGCGCAAATGACACCTAGTTCTTTAATTGCGCGGGAAACTCGCGGCGATACCAGTTTTTCGCGAAGCGAGTTCTCCCCCTGTAATCTCGCGGAGGAGACCTTCCTCTCGCGACGTACCTCTGACGACGTCATTGAATCAGAATGATTCATTTAAGGTGATGGCAAACGTGCAATCCGACGAGGAAATTGCGTTGGGGAATAATTGCTGTCGTTAATCTCATTAATTCCGTCCTGTTGCATAATGCTGCGGGACAAAGAAGGATTGCTGAGGATACAGCGTGTCGATGAGCAATAAAGTACGCTAAATCTGGCAACAATAAAATACGCTAAGATATGCATATGTATATGTATGCGAGTACGCTAAATGGGGATATATCGAAGTCGACTCTTATTCCTTTCTATAAATTCACAAATTTGATTTTTATTGATATCTTTTTATTCGGTACATTTATGGCGATACAATCGCCGAAGCGGAAGTTCAAGAACGTGCGAAATCACACATTACATTGGTCTGGATCGACAAGATCTCCACAAAGAAACCAAGCGAATAAAGATTCAATGAGTGCGTCGAAAAAACTGTTTTCACGATGCTGTGACGTGAAAAACACGTTAATTTATTGCTGCACCAGAATTATACGCATTGGAGTTCCGTGTTTTAATTGATACCACGAAGAGAAGACCACACGCGAAAATGCCGCCGTTTAATCGCTCGGCGGATTATCATTCTTCCGATACCGGCACGATGATCGTGCCGTGCACGAGGGGAATAATTATCGGCCGATTAATTATCGCGAACGTTGCAATTTTCTCCATCGAGCGCAATTAATCCCGTTAGCGGACCGAAAGAGATGCGATGAATTAGACAGTTCCACGATTAATTACGTGACCTTCGGTCACAGCAGTTACGATAACATGACGATAACGTGACGATGAGTTAATTGCCGACGCGCAATCTTGTTTTCAACACAATCTTTTTATGTAATAAAAATCTATTTGCAGTTACGCAAATACTTTGCGAATAATGTATAATTATGTTTATGTTGGGAATAACGTACGATAATAGCGCAGTAGCGGCAAGAAAAAGGGCATCATTATAAACGCCGTTGCAGTGATTTTGCCTTGGCGAGATAGTCGATCTGTGCACGGTGAACGATGCTCGATGACAGAGCGGCTCAGCAACTTTTGTGGCACAGAGGAACGTCTATATTAGATCTGAAGAAAAGCGGCTGTGCCAGCTCGACAAAGCGCTTTGATTCCGCCGATGATTGTCGGTCGCGCACTCTCATTAACGATCCTTACGTCACCTTGATGAACGAAGAAAACTGTAGACAGTACGCGTCGCCAATGTCGATTCAATCGAGCTGTTGAATACAGGGACTTCTTACTCTTTTATATCAAAAAGTCCGATTAGCGGCAATTATATTGCCAAGTCGCATTTATGATACTGATTACGTAAGACGCTGTAAGATAACGATCGAATGCGTTCTTCATCTCGGCAGACAAACTCATTCGTTTCCTGTTAGCTTCTCGAGAAATTCCATTTGCAAATTCTCCAGAAGGCCGCGCGAATCGCGGAAACATTTGTAATCTAAAAATTACTCGGAGGAGCCGGAAGAATAAATTCCTCGAAAATGTTTACTGAAATATCTTATATAAAATTGTTTCTGCATGTAGAAGTACCGAAAAGCTTAAAAGAGTTTCTCCAATTCGCTTCACTTCACTTCATCGTGGCGTGATTTATTTCACGGTGCGACCCTGAATTTACGTATCATGTGGTCGAGCTACTTTCAGCCGATCTTGCGATCTAAACGTGCATTAAAAGTTCTTGCGAAGCACCTTCAGCGAGCCGGAGATAGAAATATAGAAATGCTAAGTAAAAGCGCGATATTTGTTCAGTAATGGAACTCGCAATCGAATGGAGAAATTGCAGACCATAAATTCCGATGTTTACGTCGATCGTCCGTTACATAGTATATTAAACGATGCCGCAATTAAATTATTCCCAAGATCAGTATGACGTTAATTGAGAAGGGCGCGGTACCGGGAACAATTTCCTTACGCGCGCCAGCAGCATCGAATGTTCTACGGTTTGTCGGCTGTTCTACCGTCCATTCGCTCGTTCTATATCCAATTATTTTCAGATCGAGTATCGTGACTCACGGTGATCCACGATTCCCTTCTGTTTTGGCGTCACTTCGTTCCGTTGCGACGTGTTTCTCAATCGGGGACGAAGACGGGAATAGATTTTTCGGAAGCAGACACTGGACTCTTTCGGAAATCACACGACGCAGTGCCATGTCGTGCTCGTATACGTATATACATATATATATGTACAGACGCAACATTTACTACGCGTGATAAATGGGGAGATCATTGTCGCAATATCCTGTGCGCTGAGATCAGCGGGTCGTGGAATAAATACGGACTATGCAGCCGCTTATCCGTGCCGCGAAAATTGCGAGCTGAATGCAGTCGATTCTCGACCGATGACTTTGGTCGAAGTATATTCTTTGACATTTAGCGCCACTTGCATCGCCCAAAAATATTGATTATGCATACAAAAAATACCAGTTTTGCAATGAAACGAGCGTCGATGATTTATGAAAGTAAACACTTATTTATTTATAACGCTGTCGCGCGAGTTTACGTTTCCACGAAGACACTTTGCTTAAATAAGAATCAGTGACTCACTCTTGGTCGCGTTCTAGACGCCTTTGCAGATTTTCAGCCAACGTATCTCCGAGATATTCTAAACATTAATTTTATTTATACTTTATTTATACGCTTTTGAAGAGAATCGAGCTATCATGAGTGCGTGCAGGTGAAAACTGGAAATTAAGTAAAAAACCAATCGTCTTTCTGGAGCAAGAGACTCCGCTCTGGAAACCGCGTTGCTTGTTCATCTGGAAAATCTTGCAGTCGCGCGAATTGAGTCCTCACTTTTTCAGTACGTCGCATCACGGCTGCATGAGCGCTGTTGATTCTCCCGAATACCGAAGCATCAATAAAAAGCGATACCGCATTATGCAAATCCCGCGAAACCACCTGATTGTTATTCATACTCTTCATTTCGTACAGCGCGATTTCGCTTCCGGTGGACTTTCCGTGTTATCCGCGTGACGCGAGCAGATTGGTGCTCTCAAGCCAACAACTTCGAACCGAAAAGAGCGCTGAAATTGCTGCTGAAATCGCGCCTGAACCAGCGCGATACCATCGATCGCGGCCGAGATACGTCGATCGCCGAAGTACCTCGCCCACGTTTCCCGTTGTGGAGCGTGTGTGGCTGTTTGGTCGGTCGATTGGTACACAGGCGGCTGTGCTCTACGTGCGGTGAAGGGTATGCCACGCGAAATGTTCTGCGGGCTTAGGCGTGGCTCGCGGGAGAAATAAGAAAGGGACCTGACCGCCGCAAATCGCCGGCGTGTGTGTTACACTCATTACACCCGTCTCGTGTATCGTATCGACGACTAGAAAGGCCTTACACCACCGTGGCTTCGAACTATACGATTGCGAGCCGTAATGCTAACTTCCCAAGACAAGAGGAGTTCGCCAACGCGGCCCCAGACGAAAAGTATTCGCCTCGATCCCGCTACCAAGTCGCTTGGTACCAAAAAGACCGTGTTTCGAGACCGAATCCGGGTTCACGGTGACGGGACCAGGCGTCTTCCTCTCGTTAAAATTCATCTCACGACTTGTCGTTTCTTTGGACGACATCGCGTACGTCACTCGTTGGTTTTTATTGTATGGTACATCCTAGGATTGAACTCGTCTTTAGAAATCCGTGAGCGACTGCGGGGTCCCACCTCCGGAATAGGCCGAAATCTTGATTGTTGATCTTTGATGGCAGTGGAGTGATGGCCACGGTGACTCAACAACGCGAGAGAAAATTGCGACTTAAAATGCTGCTTCATGGTACTTAGCGCAGTAAATTAGATTAATGTCTCGGTGGAGTGTACTTCTCCGGATGTCCATTACCAGGCCAGGTTCTCGATGCGAGATCTGCGCTTCGCTACGGGCTACGTAACGTTCTTAAAAGCGTATTTCGCTGGAGGGAATTCGCGGGAGAAATGTCGAGGATATTACCGTGCACAGTGTGGAAACGCGATACGAGTATCGACCGCTAAATGCGAACACAGTGTGCATTTCCTTCAAGGTGTTACCTCGGCACGTGTTGCACGCGCGCTGTTTCCTGTTTGTCAGCGACAAAAACGCCGAGCGAATGAGTATTACGAAACGGCATGAGCCGAGCTAATGATGGCGAATCATCCGCCAGATGGTACAATGAAAAAAATATTCAATTTCGCTGTCGTGCATGAGATTGAAGACAGAGAGAGGGATACCCGATACCAGGATCACAAAACGATTTAAAGTACGCGGTGAAATCTGAATCGTTGACATGGATAAAAAAACGAAGAAAGTATTTCGAATATTTGCGAGATCAGCATTGAGTGTGCATCGATCAAGTGAACTCGCTATTGCTTTATGAGGACGGCTTCCGGTATGCAGTTGTTACGATGATTAACATGTTGAAGCAAAAAATATGAGTGACGTACGCTTGAAAATCAGGCGAACTAATGAAAATTTATGAGACACCGTTGTTACAACCTCTGCACAATGGCGCCACCGATACACGTAAGAATAACATTTATCACCTTCGCAGACAAGAATTCTCGTCGAGCCGTTACCCCATCGAGAATTCGTCGCGGTGCTGGAACGTCGATGATGAATCAATTTTCTCAGCTAACGGGGTTTTTTTTATCTCCGTATGTTGCGGTTAGCGCAACGGTTCTTATTCCGGATGCTGCATTTTTGCAACATTACGCGGAATAAATTCCACCCGCAACGTTCCCATGAAAATGTTAACCGGTGATCAGCGAAGTATAATATTAATGACATTAATATTAATGAAGACAGTGGTCTCAGTGATTAACCAGCCCACCGGAGACACGCTGCTAATACGATTTACAGAAATAAATCGATCATTTCCGTAACGATCGAGAAGGATAAAATGCCGTGTGCTACTCAGGATACGTACCATGAAGAAGTGCGTTTCTCTCGGACGTGCGCGTCGAATGCGGAGATAATATCTTCCCTCGCGGACACGTGAACGCGCGAATATCCGACTATATGAGAAAAATATGAGAGTTAAATGAATAGGACCGATTCCACAGGAAATCACGGGGAAAGCGATGAACGTGCAGCGCGCCTCGACGGCGATGACACTTTCGCTCGATGGTGCTGTTCCCCCGCGGAAAGCCGTTGCGTCGCGTGTAAAAATACTGACGATGCGACGACTGGAATCCGTAATGAACAGCGGAACAGAAACGGGCCATCTTCCACTCGAATTTCTAATTCCACGAGCGAAAGGGAAAATCGCGAGCGCAGGAAAGTCACGGCGCTAACGACGGCGGGACAGCTCCAGAATTTTTGCACGAAATCCGAAATGTCGAAATCTCGTTCGAGAAATCAGAAATCTCTGCTTCCATGTATGGGGAACTGTCGGAGTCGCAGCGATCCTTTCAATGCCCACACAGTCATAAATACGACAAGAATAGTAAAATCTATTAATCAATATATTTGTTAGTCTCCTTGAAATACTTTCTAGATATTGACGAAAAAATATTCCGAAGGTGCATACTTGTTTTCGAAACGTTTCTCTCTTGAACAGAATATTCTCTCCCTCTTTGAATTTTGCAGTTTACGATTTATTTTCAGCAACAGCGTCATACCGGCAGCAACGGAGAATTACCTGGCGAATTTATCGGATTTATAAAATCTCACAGAAATGAAGAGCTGACCTACATGCGAGCGTATTAACTGCTCGCTAATGTGAGGCAAGAAATGGAACGACGTGAATTCTAAAAGCGAGCCTGATAGTCGGCACGGATTTCCGATTTCCGTTGTGAGCAGAACGAATCGTGGAAAAATCGCGAACGATGACGAGCGTCATCGCCAACTGCGATCATCAATCAATCCTTTAGAAATGCAATGCAATGTCGCGCTAGATTTCGCTCACGCAAAGTAAACATGTAACATGCAAAGGAAACGCTCGCAAAAATCAGTTATGTGCAAAAACACGTTACAGATATCGCGCGTTATGCCAACTGCAAATCGGTGGCCAACCAGTTACGCAGTCAGCATGTTTTCTGCCACGATTACCGAGAATTTTGGATTTCTTTAAACGCACTTCGCGTTAGACGCTGCTTGCCCGAGAAATTTACAAGCGACACATGTGGTTCTCGTAACGAACGAGATGTGGTGCACGGATGTGATGCAGCGGATGCATCCCGCCGATCATGTGCCAATCGCGACAATAATAGAACGCCAGTAACGTTTGGCGCCTTCCGGTGAAGTAAATGAATCAGTCTAATTGATAACCGGCAAGTCGCAAACTCATTACTGAAGCCGATTAACAGGCCGTCATTGTGCGTCGAAACGTAATAACTGAGGGCGTGACGAGATCTATCTATTCATTTAGAACGCTTAAGTGATTCGACGTACTTGCCTCGAGTCGCCTTCGCAAGAAGGCCGGACGCCAATCAAGGCGTGATTAAATTAAGGGTTACCGTCTTCGGAAATGACTCTTGTTCTTGTTGCAAGAAATCTTTCTGTATGAAAAAGAAGAATACAAAGTGCATGCTCATATTCCACATGTTCCGCAGTTTCTACTGCGTCCTAGATGAGCAATGGGGGAGACATAAAAAGCCCCGGTTAAAGGCCATAACACCAAGCATGGTCGCGAGGAGCAACCTTTTCGCCGTGATCTTGAAATTAACCAATTCGACCTACTTCCCAGCGGTGCTCGTTAAATTCACGCGCGCGAGAAACTGCCTTCTCACTTTCTGCGTAAAATCACGGGAAAACGTAAGTGCGCACGATCGCGAACAATGGCTCGTACACGCCCGACAAAAGAATATGGGCCCCGTTGTTTGCGTTTTGAGCGTGGTTGAGAGCGCCAGGGCGACAGGCTGAGCGAAACGAACCGAACTCGTGACAAAATGCAACACTCCTCTAAGCTCGAAACGGAACACGTTCGATCGCGATTTCGATTGCGATTCCGCAAACTCGATAACCCGCAAAAACGGAAAAGATATATAATCTTAACAAGCGTGATATATAATCTCGATGTAACTTAAAATAAGTGGCGTTTCCTTCATTAAATTTATCACATACCTGTAGGAGCGAGTAATTCCGAAATACGGAAGTCGAAAAATCATCCAGCATTATATGCTGTTATAGTATGTAATTGCGCTTGTATAACGTTCAGTTGTATAACATTTAGTTGCGTATTGATTATATTTATGCGTATGCCATGCGTCTTGTACAACCTTCCGCGGGATTAATCCAGATCGAACGTGAGCGACAAATCGACTCACTGATTTCAATCGAAAGCTAAGACAAGATTAATTAACGTTCATTAGGAGCAACAATCGCGTCAATTTAAGAGCGCCCGGTGTCAGGAGCGATGTGGGAAGCAAACATAAAGAATGGAAGGCTGAAAGCGAAAATTTCACTGTCACGTCTTCAAGTATCACGTCTCAACCTGGTTCCCAGGAACCGCACGGCACAAGAAAATACTTGTAGCGATTTTCCCTCGCGATTTTCGTCGGCACTTTCCAACGCGCGCGCGCGTTCTCTCGCTTTCGATCTAAAATTCAAGATCGCGGGGTCGATATCACATCGCGATAAGTGCAACACGGCGCGCCGTTATAGAAGGCGCAGTTAATTTAACGAGATTGTGCATCGGCGAGACCGTTCCCGTCAATCTCACGTGTTAATAAGCGCGAGCTAAGGTCGGCAGGAACAATGGGAAGATCGTATCTATGATTCTCCACCTAGCAGCTCGTGCTCCCATGTGTTTCTCAGTTTTGATGAAGGCTAATGACCCGCGACCTTATAGCAACAAAGCTGTTCACCACTTTGTTCTGTAGGATTTTATTACGGCGATACAACAACGAAATATCACGCTATAATGTGCCAAGTACTCGGTGAACCGTATCAACCATGTAATCTTTTTTGAATTGAATCTCGCTTTAATCTGACGAACAAGAATCACGAATAAGAGCTTTTTACATCCAATGCTCCGATTATCCTTCCGAAAATGTCCTCGTTTGCCATCGACCTCGCTCGTTTTGAAGAGTTTTGTCATAAATTCGAATGTGACTCGACTAAACTTGAACTATCGAATAAATAAATGATGACGATGAAAGCCAGAAGCGTCGATATCGCGAGTATCGAGCAGTCGTTATCACACAAACGAAATTATACATGCGTAATTAATAATTAACTATTGCATTATTTCACACCACAAATATGCTGTACAATCGCCGTAGCGGAATAATTAATTTCACACGTGCTCCTCAGGGTCACCTTTTTCTTCTCAAGTAGGAAGATGACAAGATCGATCTTCCTTACGACCTCTTCCCAGCATCCCGAGAACGCGAAGGCACGCAATGAAGATTACATCCGGACGTCTCATAGCATGATCAGGCGGCGCTTAAAAATTCGCAACACGAAGAACAGTGATGCTGTGATGCTTTGATACTGCCGCGGAGTTGACTCACGCGCGATCAAATAATCCGAAACGAGCCGCATCGTCGCGTTTACGACGCGGTCCAGGACGGAAGCAATTCCTCTTCAAAGCGCGCAATGGGCTCTTTCGTCCAGGACGAGCGGACTTGACCTTGTCCCCGCTGACTCAAAGCTCGTTCGCGGGAAAACCGCGCGCGCGTATGTGAATGAACGGTATCTTAAAAATACCCTTTTGTCATAGAGTGATCTGCGCGCGAATGCACGGCCGATTCTGTGTGCGTCACGCAAGACGTCACATCGATGACGGTTCGCATCTGGATGATGCCGTCACGGTCCCAGAATACGATGACGATATTGCGAAAGGACGCGGTAGATCGTCGATTCGCGTGAACGCCGATGACAAACGCACGATCTCGTCGCGATTCTCCTAATTTGGCTGCGCGCGAGGATTAATCGCGTTGACAGCGGACGGATTGTCGGATTGTTCGTGCAGAGTAGATCAATTCGACTCGGTTCGTCGAACCCGAAGAAAAATGCGAGAACGCGGGAATAAGATGCGCCCGAGAGATAATGGATGGATAATGGACGCGATCGCCTTTCTCTGCTTTCTTACGTAATTGATGCATTGTGCAGAATGATACGTTTTGAAAGCACGCACTTAGCTTCAGCTGTTGGACTTTTTGCACCGGTGCAAGAGTCAATTCCGCATCGAGATCACTCGCGATCAAGCCCAACTGGCCCGACCGAACTTTCGTGCACGTCCGCGTTCGCCGCACGTGACCAGCATGATGAAGCGATGTTCATCGGTTGTTCATATGCAAACAAGCATGTTCCCATATAATACTTTTACCATACAACACATGAAGATTCACCGTGCGCCGATAGTGACAGGGGACTCCATCTTTTAAGCGAGCAAGAGAGGTAATGTATCTCCTGCCATCGCGAAAATCATGAAGCTTCCGAGTCAATGGGCATGACATGTCAAGCGAGTTGACACGTCGAGTCGATACGGAAACCACTTGGATAACGTGGAGAAACCTCTGCGAAAGTTATCGAGCTGCTGTAACCTCGACTTCATAATATTTTCCACTACTTATTCCACTTTGTAGCTGATATCAGTGATCGCAATCATCATCGCAATTAAAATAGTGGATGCCGGTACGAGTTTACCTATAAGCGGCTCGATATCGACTCGTTGTCGGATAGTTTCCGCACGACGATTGACATGCAACCGATCGATGCAACGTTCACGCAAGGTGATTACTTATGAGCGACATCATTTCTCACGGTTTCATCGTATTTTCCGCGCTCATTATCGGCTTTGGAAAGAAGGAGGTGTTAATGCCACACGTCTGAGAAACAAACGCGGAATAAAATCGTAACATGCGCTTATTACAGATTCGTAATGTCCATTGTTATTGCATTAAGAGCAGCGCTGATACGCCCGCGGATTATTTTCTATTAATGGACCGTGACTACTCGGTGAAAGCCGCGTGAAAGTTCTTATTTAAATTTGGATCTTATCGCACGGGTAATTATGCAATATATACGGCAACGCGTAAATCAGGAAATGTAATGTAAACGTATTAAACGGTGACGTAACGTAAATAATATTTTGTTTATTGTACCACGTAAGTGGTATTCCTTTTTATTGTCACGCGTAAGCGATACTCGTGATCGCCGAGATTCGGAATGAGGAAATTCATGAAGGAATTTATTGAGGATAAAGAAGATCGAAGCGGAATTTCTGGCATCCAGTAGAAGCTCGTGGCGTGTCTTTTGCACGCACGTCTGTCATCCGGTGAATAGTAAGTTTCCACGTTTCTATTTCTGTTCCGAACAGATCGTATCATTCGCTAAATAGACGGGTCAAGATCGTCACGTCCATCTCGAATAACTAAATAACACGGAATATCTGAAACCCATTAAAAACCGGAGGTCTTGATTTTTACTATCATGTGCGAAATAAATGTGCATATTTATATTTATAGCCCGAATGATCGTGCAGAAAATAAATATTCAAACGCACTTCGGAGAGATTTTTTCCTGATAGTCTACAAGTTTATTATTTAACGCTACGATCCTGCAATATTACGTGACAGGATGTCCGAAAACCACAAAAGCACATATTCTATTCAAGACCGCATATTCTCAAGAACAAAGCAAGATAAGCGAATACTTCGTTTTACGACCGCGACGAATGTTATCGAGACAAAACGAATCAACGTACTAACACAAACATGTCAGCGATTGACATCGATAATAACGAATTAATTTCGCAAAGAGGACTGTCGAAACTCAACGTAACAAGACTAATTGACTCCAATCAGACGCCAATTTGAAAGAGCGCGTATATAAATGACAGCAGAAACCCTTCCTGTCGATTCGACCAAGAACTGCCTTGAAAAAGAGCGAAATAGGGGGGACCGTGAGGTGAGAGAGGAAGGGCACGCGAGCGCAGCAGGACGATGCCTTCGGGTACAGACACAGTCTTAAGAGCGACCGGCGACATTGCACACGCGGCTTCCACTTCCTCTAGCACCTCTGGTCTCGCGGAGGTCTTGCATGCAAGGTGTTCTCCAAGCGCGCGAACACCGCACGCGGATTCTGCCGGGGAATCCGCGCGCAAGTCGCAAGAGTCGCATCGCGTCACCTCGCATCGCGTCGCGGCATCAGGGAAAGAGTGGGATGACACTGGCGCAGGGCCAGTAGAGGATCCACCGATATAAAGATCGCCAGTCACGCGGCGTAGAAGGCTACTCGCTCGTGCATCGTCGTACAAGAGTGCAGTTGGTTGCATCCCGCAGCACGCACAGCTTGCGGCGGCTGGTGGCAGTGTGTTATGGTAGGAGAGACACGTTGCTCCTGGTCGTCGGGATCGCCTTCACGCGCGCAATCGTGCAGATGAACTCGTTGGTGCGCGATACATGAGGCTTGAAGCAGCCGGTTACCGCCGTCACGCATCGAGGGAGACTCTGTTGACCGAGGACGCCGGTACACGGCATTAAGAGACGATCGTGAGTGCATCATCGCAGTTATCTCTGAGAGAAAGATCCTTCCAACGTGCGACGAGAATATCCCGCGTGAAACGCAGTCGACGTGTCACGTACCTCCGACAATCGTGTTCGACCTTCCGGTAGCTACGCTACGTGAGCTAATAGCTGTTGATAACCGATACGGACGATATAGCTAACGAAGATGAAATCATCACGCGTCGCATTTTGCCAAACAGAACAGTTGCGTTTGCAAATTTGTTTTAGACTTCGTCGTTTCGATGGATACTAGTAATGATAACGTTGTCAAGAGATAAGGTCGGTTTTCAATGCATAAAAAAACATATCTTTTTAGAAAAATAAAATTGGAAAGGTGATAAGTACACAAAACTGCAGCCGCCGATGTTTTCGCGAATAGAAATTTTCTGAATCGCAGATTCGTTCTGTGATGAACGCGATACTACTTTGATACTCTCGATGATACATGACCGAACTTGGTGTATCGCTCATTTATCTGTCTTAACACGCGTATCTATCCCATTTATCTAACCGACGCGAAGGTTTAGGAGGTCTTCCGAGAAATATTAATTATAATGCGCGCGGTCATCATGCGCCAGGATGTCGGTTATTATTGCATATCCATCGCCGACCGTGACAGCAGGCAGGAACGGCGGTTCTCCAACGTGTGGCAAGCGTAATTTCTACCAGACACTTCACAAATTCGCGTGCGAGAAATTTATATAACATATACAGGGTGGTCCACTTAAATCGATCATTTTAGATATTTCACTTGTTTTTGATAATACGAAAAAATGTCTAAGGAAAAAGTTGCACCGTTCGAAGGGGCTATCATGATGACAGAACAAAAATTTTTTCAAGGCTATTTTTTTCGGAGATTCAAAGGTCAAGATAATTTTTTTAAATGGAACTACATAATTTTGTTTGCGCAATTTTATAGCCAACATCGAGAGGAGTTCAGCGACCTATGACAACATGACCTTTAAATGATCTTGAACGCGGGAAACAGAAAAATCAAACTTTATGCTCTTCAACACAAAAATTTATTTAAGGAGGTGTTCGAAATGATATCCTCCGACTTCAATACATTTTCTAATACGATGCACAAATGATACTCTTACCCTTTCTATCATTTCTGAATTTATACTAGCACATGCATTCAAAATGCGCTCTCTCATGTTCTCTTGTGTAGTTGGTACATCATTGTAAACAGTGTTCTTTAACATTCCCCACAAAAAAGTCTAAAGGATTCAAATCAGGAGAACGTGCTGGCCAACTGATATGTCCTCCTCTTCCTATCCAGTGTTCCGGAAACGTTTCGTGTAAAACTGTACGTGCAACACGTGCGTTATGAGCCGGACAACCACCATGCTGATACCACATTTGTAAACGAGTTTCTAACGGCACCTCTTCCAATAAGTTTGGTAATTGTTGGGACAAAAAATCAGCATATTTTTGACCATTTAATGTACCATCAATAAAGAAAGGGCCAATGATTCGATTGTGTAAAACACCACACCATACATTAAGACTCCATGGACGTTGACGTTCTACTTGTCGAAACCACCTTGGATTTTCAACGGACCAATAGTGCATATTTCTTCTATTTACTTGTCCATGGTTAGTGAAAGTTGATTCATCGGTAAACAATATTCTGTTGAAGAAGAATTCATTGACCTCCAACTGTTGTAGCACCCATTGACAAAATTCTATTCGATTAATAAAATCATTTCCATGAAGTTCTTGATGCAATGCAATGTGATATGGATGAAATGAGTGGCGTTTAAGAATGCGTAAAACACTTGTCTTGGAAATACCAGTATTTCTTTGTATTTGTCGAGAACTGATATGTGGATTATTTGCCACTGCAGCCAAAACAGTAACTTCTGCTGGTTCATTAGTTTGCAAACGAGGTCGCAGTTTCTTACGTGAACAAACACTTCCAGTTTCACGAAATGTTTTAATAAGACGGTCAAAAGCAGCGCGAGACGGTAAACGCTTTTCAGGGTATCTTTGGTCGTACATTCTCTGCGCCTCTGTAGAGCTTCTTCCGCTTTCACCGTAAATAAGAAGCATTTCTATTCTTTCCTCTTTTGTATAATTAGTCATATTTAAACTCTGATATCGAGAAGCTCAGGAAATGAACTGAACTGCGAAAGCATTTCACGATCATAAATATTTACATACACATACACACACGCACACAATACATGTATGGAATTATTTCAATCTTACATTCCATTGAATTCCAGAACATGAGAGTGTTTACCGATGAATCAATGTTCACTAACCGTGGACAAGTAAATAGAAGAAATATGAACTACTGGACCGTCGAAAATCTAAAGTGGCTTCGATAAGTAGAACGTCCATGGAGCCTTAGAAAATGTATTGAAGTCGGAGGATATCATTTCGAACACCTCCTTAAATAAATTTTTGTGTTGAAGAGCATAAAGTTTGATTTTTCTGTTTCCCGCGTTCAAGATCATTTAAAGGTCATGTTGTCATAGGTCGCTGAACTCCTGTCGATGTTGGCTATACAATTGCGCGAACAAAAATATGTAGTTCCATTTAAAAAAATTATCTTGACCTTTGAATCTCCGAAAAAAATAGCCTTGAAAAACTTTTTGTTCTGTCATCATGATAGCCCCTTCGAACGGTGCAACTTTTTCCTTAGACATTTTTTCGTATCATCAAAAACAAGTGAAATATCTAAGATGATCGATTTAAGTGGACCACCCTGTATAGGTAATAAATAGCAAAAAAATAACCAGAAATAAGATGCTTTAAAGATTCTCCAGAAATTTGCAAAGTTTTTTTTTGTATAAATCTGCTCTCTTTTTTTTAGAGAACGATTTCCGGATAGACTTGCTTCCTGCGTTCGTGCACTCGACTCTACTTCGTCGAATGAGCTTATATCACGGAGCGAAATGGAAGGTGTTGTCAATCGTTCCCGCGGTAATCGTCTCTCGCGTGGCTGGGGGTTCTCTGGGGTATCCGGTCAATCGCGAATTGCTTGCGAAAGCTGGGACTTCCGGCGACGGCTTAATGTATTTACGACGTGTCTAATTACTTTCATCTCGTTTTGTCAATTATAACGCATGATCTATCGATCGATCGGCGATCGATTGCTTTCACCTCGATATAACTCTGCCCTCGAAAAACGTTCGGGAAAAACCAAAGTGTATTAAACGAAATCCGGAGCGTGTCGGCGACGTGTCTCTTCCGTTCCTTGAGAAGCGCGACAGCGTCTTGCTTTTTTAGAAAGTGCGATGGTTTGCATTCTGGATATATCAATGCCGCGTATCTGATGCACGATCGCTTCCCCGGAACGGAAGAAGAGGAAGGTAGATGATAAATCAACGTAAATGATTATTGGTTATCGTGACGTGTTTTTCGATCTCTTATCAAGATTCATCACAGTATCATGCATTCGCGTTCGCGAGATCACATTACATAAGCGCAATTTGCAAACGCGCAAAAAAACGGTGTAAAACGAAGACAGAAATAATCATGATATGCATCGAAGCTCGAGCTCTTCCTTGTAGACCTCCGAGACCAAAGTGCCAATCGCGGATATCGATTTATAGAGGATCGACGATGTGCATCGTACCGGTCGCGCGGTATCTCTTAGGCGCCAGTACGCGCACCGCTTTTCAAAGTTATGCAATTCACGTATGAAGTATCGCTAAGCGAAGGAAAAGAAAAAGCAAGGGAAAAGAAACAGCAGTGACATGTCGGGGAAAGTCGCGTGTCGCATGTTTAGCGAGATCGGTAATGGTAACTTTTCGATATCACGATGAAAATACGGTACGTATCGAGGCATAGGCATGGTGGCGGTACGTAAGTGTACCATATTACATACATGGGGCGAGTAAGCGTTCATTATGGAATAATATGAAAACTACCGATTGAAGGAATGCGATCGGAGAAAGGAGACACTTTTCTTCTTTCGCGAGCGGTTTTGCATTAGCGTTTAGACGCCGAATAACGTACGTACCTCGCGTTACTTCGCGTACGAAAGCTTGCGAGAGGGAACAAATGCGAGGAAAAAAATGCGCACACGCAGACGGTGTCCCCTGCTCGCTCGCGCGGATGCATCGAATGCAATCTCATGGACTCGCGAAATGGACGAACGACCAGCACGAGGGCGAGCAAGATCGTCAACGAAACCTTGGGCCCGAAACCTTGCACAGGCTAACTTCCCCTCCTGCCGGCGAGTGATCGTCCTTAATTGTCGATGTAACGGCGGCGACAGCGTCTAACTTGCACGACGGAGAGGGACACCATGGCGTAAGCGTGGGAATGCACGCGGCAAGCGCGAAATGGTGCGACGCGAGCATTGGAACGCGGATAAAAGTACGATTCGCCATGGGCGATCACGGCGGTGTGTGTGTGCGGGGATCATGATCGTCTGGATGCCCGGACTGTGATTCACCGCGTACACCGCGGACAAACCAGTTTAATTTGAGATCCGGTGAATCCGCTGATTGAAACGTACGGACACGATTAGCGTCACGAATCGGACTCTGATTAACACGGGGAAAACAATCGGCAGGAATCCCGACGGTGCGAATTCCGATGGACTCATCGCGCAGTCGCATAATCACTCTTTCGTGTCTTTCGTGTTAATAAAATAAATATCCGCTAAAAAGTGGACGCGACGTTATTCGAGCGGCTGGTTAAAAATTTTGTATTTTTTGTAAAGAGACAGATTCCAAACTAGTGAAATGGCACGGGAATTCCTGCGATATTCGCAGCGATAGCACGGCATTTTTGATCAAGGGGAACGTACTCAGGTCCGCTTAAAAATCAACGTTTCCGTACGCGTCTCAGATCGCCAACATTTATGCCTTCGAAGACGAAGTCTGTGAAACGGTATCTAAAAATGAAGAGCAGCTTCAAGGATCGAGATATACTCGAGAAAGCGTTGCAAGATTTGCGGTTCTTATCTATCGTGAAGGTGAACGGTCAAGTCAACCTGAGGTGAAAATGCGCGAAGCTAAAACGCTGATGAGATTAGCGGAGGTGTATTTGTGGTGCAAATTATTGCGCAAAAGTCCGCGGTCGTTCTCCAAGCTTTAACGAGCATGGGATTGCGGTTGCGACCTGTTTTTTCGAATTTTTTCGCGTATCGATTTCGGTCGCCTGTTACCTGAAGGCATGAAGGCCATCGCGATTGCGCGAAAAGAAATTCCTCCAAGAACGTTACTGCCAAAAATTGGTAATACGTGGGAGATCCCCTGAGGATCGACTGTCGTTATTCTCTCTCGGAAGAATATAAAGATAGAGAACCATTAATAATTATTATAACCAAAACTAAAGATAGAAAACCGTTTACAAATTTTTCGAAATTGTAATCACACATTTTCCTGTGATGTGACATTTCATATGCTACCATGTTTAATTACACATTGAATGTTCCAGCCAACTGAGATATTTTCTCATTCAAACGGCAAAAAACTTTGATATGCTGATTGGATTTTTCGAATTTCAGGAAAAATCAAAGCAAGTAGCGGCAAGATCGCTGCGTGATTCGAAATTGGGCCGTTAACCTTGTCTGACCGGCGCGGGTTTTAACGGCCGTTAACGTTGAAAACGTAAACCGGTATTATCCATACTCGCCATGAACTACCTCGTTGTTTTTTTTGTTCACCACTTTCTTGCACAATATATCGTGAGATTTACTATAAGATTGTGCGTCGAAGGACTTATCGAGATGCCATGCAAATTTCGCGGTGGATACTAACGAGAAATACAACTCCCTGGGAACGCAGAACTGACGCAAACAGTTATCAGGAGCCATTAAAAAAAATGCAAATAATTAATAATCCGTCGGAGATAGAAATGGCGAAATTATGCCATCTCGTATGATTCGCGATTTCAATCGAATATTTATGCATATCTATTCTAAATATTCTATTATCGCCACTATATTTTATTTGCACGCAAGATATTCCGAGACCATGTAATCAGTATAAAAATCACTCCGACAAGTAATACAGAATGATTAATCGCTAATTTCTTTGAGGAAACTTCCGGCCCGCCTCGACTACAACAACTCTACCTAACGACGAAGGATAAATCGCCTGATCATCCAAATAAATCACGTCGGGAGGAAACAAAATCATTCTACCGGCAGAAACTGCAATCAGCTTGCGTAACGCTTCGAGGCCCCGTATTTGAGTTCTTGAGACAACTAATAACGGCGTGACACACACGGGTACTCGTTGTTCCGTTCAGGAGACTTCCGGTCGATGAACGAGAACGGGGGTCGCGACTCGAGCAATACCGGTGGTCGTCGCAATTCTTTTGCTCGCAAAGAATATCCTGACGCGCGATCACGAGCGAAGGAGAGGCGCGACAAGATGCGATAGACGTGCCGTAACCAGGCGTGAGAGGAGCTGCTCGGGATGAACGAGACGAGCGGATTATGCAAGCGCTGCCTCGGCGGAGCAAGCCGGTCAATGCCAAGGTGTTCTGCTAGCGAGGTGTGCGCTGGCTCTTCCCCGTCGTGTCAATCTCGTCATGGCGCAGATTTCTTCTGCCGGGGATTCACCTCGAGCGGCGTGCGCGGTAAATCGTCATTCGACGCGAACGCTACGTGACTCGGTGAACTCAGGATCAAATACCTTTATCGCGACGGCGATTAATTTCCCGCGCGTGGGTGAGAATTCTAATTTACTAAACATGTAAATCATAATTTCTGATAAACTGTTGATAAGTCATTAACCGGCACAGACACACTTGATATTGAACCGTGTTAGAGCAACACGTATTGAATGAGCTTATCGATGTTTTTCCACGAGTTTCTATTCAAGAAAGCGCGATTGGTACCACGTCGCCGGCGTATTATAAGAGTTAATTTCGTCTTCGACACACTCACGTAACGTGTGGCCAATAAGAAAAAAAGGTATGAGGAGATAATGGAAATATGAAATGCACACGTCGGAGTTGCTTAACGAACGTAGGAAAGTATGGACACTGTACATTTAGCGAGGAATGGAGCAACAATGTTTCTCCGGCGACGTGCTAATTTAATTCACTTGTGTAGCCCGTGGCAATGCATTAATATATGACATCAAGTGCAGCGATCGAGTGTCTAGGTAACACAGACAACCGGACTTATCTCTCGCATCTGAAAGCGATAGAGATAATAATTCCCTTTAAGCCGAGACACCTCGCGCATTTAGCGTTCCAGCTTTCTCCTGTTTTATCAGTCTTACGCAAACACGTAGGTTCACAAGAAGTATATGACAAATGATTCGAAAACAATTAATGAAATTGCCGTGTAACACGGTAGCCGACCTTCTTGGCACCAGAAAATGAGGAACGGTCGCCGATTATCGACTTAAGGATTATTGAATAAAGAAGCGCTAGTTTCATCGGGCAAAAGGCGCGTCGTGCAGGACACCGTTTAGAGTCAATTATCGATTTCCTGTGCGCAAAGGTGTGCCCGACCGGTTTCGCGTATGTATTCCCGCGTGTACATTTCTACGTGCGGTTGTAAAATCGTTATGCGAGCGACGCGCCGAAAGTCACTCGGCGGCGTCGGGGAATTAATGCCGCTGCTCAGCGAGCACAACGCGAAACAAAAAGGAAAGTAGTTGAAAGCGTAAATTCAATTGGATAACGGTAGATCCGCAGCTGCTTACGTGGAGTCCGCGTATGCAAGCGGCCTCCTCGCGTTACGATACACTTGGCGGAGGCGGGCGCGTTCCATGAATAATTACAGTAATATATATTTCCCATAATAACGTTTTTACAGTATAAAAATTACACAATATTCCGGTAACAGCGAAATCAAATATTTGCTGGATGAAACGGCACTGTAGCGCGCGCGAGTCATACGTTATTGTGATCGATACTTCGAGCAACGGTATACTACGAGCGATCTAAAGAAGAATAATCGGGCGATATCCGTTCGCGATGAATCAACGTGGAGGCTGTTTTGCAAAGATCTCGTTCTGCCACCCCGGCCACCTTTCACTCTCGCGGAACTAGTGCGATGGCTCAATGCCGTTTTATCGGTAACCGTGGGACGCCTTCTCGATGGTCCGCATCCAAGGTCGACTTCCGTCAAGACCGCGAGATACTAATAAGCATGCAGATTTTTTTCGTGGGAACCTTCTTCTGCAAACGAACGTACGTTTCATGCATAATGCCGCATGGTTATTAGACATATCAATCGACGGATTTGCAGTAGTAGATCTTAAAGTGATCAAGAGGAACATTTCCGTGAGGCGGGAGGAGAACGATTTTTCTCCGCGACGATTTTCCCGGACAGAGCCCGCCTCGCGTGAGAGCCGTGATTATTACGCCACGTCTATCACGGCTAAACTAGTTTCCGACTTTTTTTCCAATTTGGCGAGTGAGATCGATCGGAGCGATCCACTACCAGTCGCCACGGCCGCGGAGCGTTCTGATACCGAACGCGTATTGGAGCGCGAACAGAACGTTGCAGAGGCGACGTAACGGCACCTGCCAAGAGTCGTCTTGCATCACGCATCGAAAATCCTTCGGCTCTCGTCTTGCGGAACCGTCCACCTCCATTTCGGCGACACCGAGTCCACCCGTTTTGCAATATCGCTTCCACCAAGCCGCTTCTACGCGCCTTCCTTTGTGCGCGGCTTCGCGACTACGCGCGAACGAAATGCGCCGAGCGAAAGAACGCGGCGATTACGCGACTCCTCGCGACGCGAATAGCTCGGTCGTAACGGTTATTCCGGAATACCGAGCGTTAAAGCCGACAGTCAATTCAGCGATCGCAATTTCGGCAAACGACTCGGCGAACTGCCTATTCGGCGCGATTACGCGCCGTAGGCAAGAAGCATAGCTCGACAATTGTTGCGTGGACAATTCCTCAGAGCAGCATCTAGTATTTTACCGGCGCTGATTTATCAGGGTCCATTACCGCGCGTTCATTGCCGGTACAGAAAGGCTCCGTTACCGGATGGGATTAGGCAATCGGGCGCGGGAGATAACGCTCAGGTATACGCGAGTGCACGCGATTCCGTCGGATCCAGCTCTGTCACGTGAGTGTCGCCTGTGAGCGAATCGGACAGGTCGCTGATCACCGAGAAGTGAAAGGACATCAAGATAGTGCACGCGGTTCGATCGTGTTCGATCGCACGTCTTTCCGTAGTTACGTCGCCCACGTAAAAACGTCCGCGAGGAAACGGCCGCGCGTGAAACATCCTCCGGGTAACCGGCGGCTACGATAGCCGGAGAAGTAACGCCGATCACCAGAAAGCGGCCGATCTAACTACGATCATTAATTGACGATACGAATCGGCGAGACTTCCTCCTTTCCACCGCGTCCAGGCCGCGTCCAGTACGCTACCGCCTGGAAATGGCTCCACCTTCTCCGGCGAACGTCCTTGGGGGGCCCCCGGTACGCCAAGAGAGGGTGATGGAAAAGCCACCAGTCACGTGTACCATGCCGGTTCGTGCGGTCGCACCGCGGTTCCATCGAGATCCGACGCGTTTCTCCACTCGCACCCACCAATCAAAGTGCCGAAAAGTCATCGTCACTCGTCGGCGCGCGTGAAACCAACCAAGGAACGTTGATTCGCAAACGTGTCCGAGTGGAGGATCGCTTTGCGTGGTTCCTCCTCGTCGTTCCTTACTTTTGTGAGACGATGCGTGTCGCGCGAGAACAATCAGGGACCGATCTCGTTTGTGGGATGTGCTGAGACATCGATTTTTGATAGGGCGGAACGTTCGATTGTTCAATCGTGCAGTGTGGGCAGTGTCGGTTAAATGTCGAGAAATGAGTATGTTAAGTCGCAGGGCAAGCCGGTCGCGGTGAGTGCACGATGACGAAAGTGTCCGCGCGAGATCTGATTTATCAAAGTGCAACCGAGGACACAGGGACGATTCCATAAGAGAAAAGAAAAATTGTTCAGCAGTATCGTGCAATGTTCGAATCGTTTGGCCTCTGATTAATTGAATGATTCTAATTAATTTTGAACTTGAGTTTTGATTCGAGCCCAATGTTCAATGAGAGGATGGTTCTGATAAAGTAGAGGTAGTAGATTATAAAAATAATCAACAACGATCAAACAATCAGAGGTACATTAGATATATTAAAATATCTATGCGGAATACTCGAGGAATGAGTCACGCGGAGTTTCTCTCGAAACTTACGAGTGTTTAGGACGCATTGACGACTTCGGCCACGTACATCGAGTGTAATGTATTCATCGATTCCTGCCTCTTTTTTTATGCGAAGAAACGCTGCTGCGCCGTCCTCGCGTAACTCGCGCATAGATTAAGCACTTATTTGCACGGAGAAATCTAGCGCACTCACGTAAGGCGTATCGCGTCTTCGTCCTCGGCCACTGCTGGTTCTCGGAGGAAGCGCGTTATTGCGATACAATTACAGCAATTCAGCGACGTACCGGGAATCCTGATAAACGTTTGTCGTGCCGCTCCGGATGCACGAGGAAAGGTACATTCTTGATTCCGCGTTCATCAATCAAACGCAGTTTAGAGCTCGCGGAAAAATTGCAACTCACGGCTGAAGATATGAATCATAAAAAAGCCGAAAATTAATTACGATTACGATTACGAAAATTAATACAAGTCATATCGATCACGATCTAGAATTAATTTCCAAACTTAGATATCGATGTACAAATTAAATAGCATTTTATAATTGCTACCATTAATCGTCCGCGGAGGCTTAGCCGAAATCGCATTTTCCTTGCATAATGCTATTTATATAACGACTTTCTATTTGTAGCAACTAAACTGGGCAGACGATATATCAGCATTGCGTAGGAGACGTATCGTCGCGGATCGCAAATGGATGGACGGGAGGAAGTTCGGAGTTTTATTAGAAGAGCGCGGAGAGATAGGCAAAGTGCGACGTCCGCGAGACTCTCGGAAGCTCGCTATCGTGTTGCTCGCGCTGGCGTTACTTCCGCAAACTTACACGACCGCGTTTGCAGTAAACCGCATACGACGTTAATGCATCGGTCGTGCCGAACGTAACACATGTACGCCCGCAGAAACCTACGCTCCACTCGCACCGGTTCGTTATTCAGTCACAAGTCATTACGAACGAGGCTGGCTCAGTACTCCGGTGACCCGTGAACGTTTGTCGACCGTTCACCGATCTGCTCGCCGGCGAAAGGCGTGGCAATCCCTCTCGATATTATCGCATTCTCGTATCGCGATTCGAATCGGTGAAATTGACCGAATTCCTCGAATGCGCGAGTAGAACCTCGAATTAGCCCTGGATGCATCCAGGGATACTCTTGAGCATTCCCGCCTGTTGAATTGCGATACATTAGGTGTTGAATCATTGGTCTTGATAAAGCTTGCTTAATTTACCATAAAACGTGTCTAGTCGTCACGATCGTATCCATCAAAAATGTTTCAAAGATTCTGCTTGTCATCGCCGATGTGGTTTGCAGATAATGCGGTAATGGGGATGAGAGAGCCATTAGCGACCGTACTTCTACGTTCCTGCAAGATTAAATTGCGGGACTACGCGGTGGTCTGGCTGGGACGCGCGTAAACACATGCTTTGCGCTCGTGACTTAGTACTTAATTAGCGCCGTTGCGTAATTAGATCCTTGACATACGCTAGAAATACGCGCGCTAAGTCTACCGACTATGAATGTAATTCCGGCCATTGTGGTCAGCAAACTGTTGTTCTGCGCAACGAGTCTCTCTCGTTGACCTATTAAACGCAAAAGTCGTTTCGAAGTCGAGTATGAGGAATGGAACGCGTTATTTAATTAGCTTATGGCTCGCATAATGAAACGCATTTCAAGGTGCACCCGCTGCACTCCCGTTATACTCTCGCGCGAGAACGAGATTAAACAAAGCCTCCTCTCCCCGATCGCGCGGAACCAAAGTATCTTATCGTCTCCTGATCATATTAGAAAGATCTATCATGTGCACGCGAGTTATAGACAAGACAGGAGTTATAACGGTGCCTTCTATTTTCAGATGACGCATCTCGCATTGCTTTTGCGGAGGCTACCACTAGCTCTAGCAGTGATAGCGATATGCACGACGATAGCGGGATCGTCGTCGAGCCGCGAGAGGAGACACGTCGAGGAATCTAGTCATCGCTCGGGCAAGCAATACGCATCGGAAAGCTGGGGCAGCGGGAAACTGTCGACGACGAACAACGAGATCACCGCGGAACCCGGAAGAAAAGTATCTCACCGACTGGTCGGAGGTCACCTGAGACTCGACACGAAACCCCAAGACGATGGCGACTCGTTGTGGGATGACGGAATTCTCATGTCAGCGGCCGGTGACGGCAAGGAGGGGAAAAGCACTCGCGGCGGCGGCGACGACGAGGACGAGAAGAAAACGCTCTCTCAGCAGGTCAAGGAGGGCAAGTACGGCCTCATACAGAACGAGATTTACGGCGATCGGCCGAAACGGCCTGGCATTATCAGCTACGCCGGCAATCCCGAAGTGCCAAAGGACACGATCGACAATCTGGGTGGTCTCGACGAGGACGAGATCTGGCTGGCCGAGAATCACGTGCTGGTGCTGAGGGGCGGGAAGTTTCCTGAACACGGAAGCGAGCAGGACGGTCAACGGCCGAGCGATAACGCGAGGTGGCCTCCCATCGACGATTACAAGGCGCCCAGACGACAGGTCAAGATCCCGGCGCGGCCGAAGATACCGCCGCCCTTTCCAGTACAACTCATGGAGGACGGACCGATACAGATCATTGGCCCAAATGGCACCACGGAGGACATCGGTAACGGCACGCTCGACTATAGCACCGATCCCTTTTACACGAAGGGATTACTACCGGGGGAGGGTCCGTTCTTTCCAATCGCGCCGAACGGCACGATACTCACCCCGGACTATGGCGTTCCCCCGCGAAACTTTACTATCGAGGAGAAGTCGCGCGGCAACAACGAGCACAAAGGACTAAGACCCGAATTCCGTCCACCCGAGGGCCCACCAGACGGTCCGCCGCCGTTTTATCACTCGATACCACCCGGCGCGGTGTTCGTGCCACCACCGCCACCGCCGAGCAATCTGTCAGACTACGACGAGGAGGATCAGTCAATTTACTATCCGCCGCCGTACAGCTTCCACTATCCGCGAGACAATACAACCGCCGTGCCACCGGGACCGCTAGTGCCCGGCATCATACTACCACCGCCGCCGGACTTCTTCTCCTCCCTGGACGAGAAGAAGACCACGAAGAAGTACACAAAGCGACCGACGACGACTACACCGAGACCGCGGCCGACTTACCTACCGCCGAGGAAACTCACGACCAAGCAGTACAAGAACCCATCCGACACACCGATTCCGACGATTAAGACAATCTCCACGTCGATCAGTATGAAGGTCTCTTTCGGTCGTACGACTAAGAACGCTACAGACAGTTTCACGTCTAAGGAGAAAACGCCCACTGTAGAGGTGACGACAGTGACGTCCAAGAAACCGCACACTCTCGAGAACACAGAGATATACACCATCAGCCCCGTGATCGGCAATCAAGTGTCCGAGGCGACGACCCAACACAAGGACTGGTCCACCCTGGTGACCAACAAGGTACCGGTTCTCGCGTATTATCCGTCGACCACGCCGTCATCGCTGGAACGACCGGTGGAAGTGACGCCGGCCTCCATAAAGAGCATCATCACTACCAGTCAACCCGGTGATGGTCGCTCAGGCAATCACGCGTCCTACTACTTTTACGAGGAATCGAGCGACGAAAATTCGGGTCGCACAGCGGACCCGTCAACCGTTTACCACGAGACCACTACCAAGTCGCCGTATTACAACGTTGAAACGTCGCGATCACAGCAAACTTCTGAGAAGAAAAAGCATTACTACAATGTCGAGACGGTCGCACCGGTCAAAACATCGAGTGACTATAAGATGAAGCTGATCGACAACATCGTCAAGAACTCGCATACGTTCCACTACACCGATGATGCGGGAGTAACGCCATCGAAACACACGGACAGTACTTTGCAAGACCAGAATCAGCCCATGCTGGCCGACGAAGCGCCCGTGTACTATCAGCCCGCGCGCCCGAACCATTCGTTGTACTACACAACCCCGAAGCCGCAGACGTACTACCGACAGAACACGAAACCTAAGCCAATCTATCAATACAGCTTCCAGGTAGCGGATTACTCGAAACGTGGCGGTGGCCGCGGGACATCGTATCACGAGGAACAACTGCAGCTGCGGCAGCAACAGCAAGATGTGTCATACGGTGAATCGTACCAAGATGTTCAATCCGGTACTCTCGGTACTCGGCAATATGCCTACGAGGATATCAGCTCGCCGCGAGGACATCAGCAACCACCGCCGTTGAAACGCATACCGTACAGTAAGGCGCAACATCGACCACTCGTTTATCCTACGAGTGCTACCACGAGATATCCAATCGCGGACACAACAACGGCGAATCCGCAGCACGCCTACTTCACGCAGCAGGACGAGAGACTACTGGACGACGTAACAAAGGAGTACTTCACGATTTTCGGCAAGAAACTGCCGGACACGAGGATACCGAGTACGACTCCGATTTATGGGAAATCGAGCAGTACTACGGAGAAACCCTTGAACACTTACGTGTCTACAAACATCTACAAGACTGGTCAGTCGGTGACCCACAAGGCACCCAACGTGAAGGTACGCTATGGCGATCAATCGCAACGACCGTATTCCCTGAAAGACGACACTTTGGTGAACTATCGAAGACCCTTGCCGCCGATTAATCCAGATAGCGAGTTCATCGAGGTGATCGAGCCGAAACCTCGGCCACACCAATCTCCCGCTTCGTTATCCGACTACGAGTTGCGGACGGAGAACTACCGATTGCGGAATCCGACTTCTCGTTACGCAGTGCATGGAACGGTACAGCCGACTGGGCACACGAACAATTTCGTACCAGTGGTTGGGTCGAGAGAAGAACTGGAGGATGTTGGGGAGCCCGTGTCGCTGCTGGACGACATCGAGGTCAACTATAGGGAGCCGCGTCCCGCCGTGAACCCCGACGCGGAATTCATCGATCCCGTCACCGTGCAGGACAATCATTCGGACAATCCGAACGCGTACTTCGCGTACCGGCTACCCGGAGACGTCGGCCACTTCTACTTCCTGACGCCGCAGGCGGTCACGCAACGGCAGGACGACGGTTACATCTATCCAAAGCCGCGGGGACCGAGATTACGGAGGCGGCGTCGAGGTGACGCCTGAAGCGCGACATGCGTTTCCGATTCGGCACCCGCACGATGCCATAATCTCGTGAATGTCGCCCGCGTACGCGCGACGATAACATTAACATATTTATTGTACTTGTAAATACGACTCGATTAAGTTAGATTAATTAGAGAGCCACGTTGTTTTACGAGAAACGACTAATTTATTACGCAACCCGATTCCCTCTTTCCTTACGATTTCCTAGGATGATATGGCTGTGCTATTATGTACCATGACTCGCGCACGTTATCTGTGATTAACGAACAGATTACATGTACGTTAGCTCGCGATTGATACGCGGTACTTGGTAAATCGTATTCAAAAATTCTGAAACGCTGTCACCCAATGGATAGTATTGTGCATTTCGAGTTCTTGACGCTAAGAGCAGTGATAAGTGACGAGCTAATATTTAATAGTAGCTAAAGAAATCAGATATTTATGTGAAATGTCACGCGTGAAATGCATATTCACTGACGCTAAAACGCGTAAAATTAGTTACATTATAGCAATTTACATGTTACTAAATCCATGAAGCTTTCTGCATTAAATATTTTTTTAATTGGTGCAACTTTCCTATAGCGTGTTTTTCGTATGAAAATAGATTTAAATAATTCGCAGCGCATGTACGTGATTTAGTGTAATCTAATATAGCGATCAGTTTATACAATATTATTTACAAAATTTTATGGAAATTTTCATAATACAGTTTGCCAATTATAATTATGCATAGCATGCTTTGAGTAATTAGAGAATTATTTTGAGCTCCTGCAAAACATTATGTTGAATCTGACTGGACACAGAATGCAAAGCGTATAATATATAATTTGTAATATACACTGTTAGTTTCTCTACGTCTCTCAAAAAATATTGTATAAACATAATTACAATATAATATTAGAAAAATTCCAGATGTGCACGTTAGATTATTAATATTAAAAACGGTCGGCACTTTCCAACAAACTAGAAATAATCTTGTATCTTCTACAAAATTCGCGTACTTTAATATGACCAAAAAAAAGTAGCATTTTGTATCTAACACGGTCATTAATATTTATCGAGAAGTTTCCAAGAAACGAAATATAATCGTGCGCTGTTCGAAACATGACATAATCTTGCCAATATTTATATTGAATTGATCAAACAAATTCATACATCGATAACGCGAGATAGAGTGCGAAATTATCAAACGTACTACGTCCATTTCATCTTCAACAGAGATAGCGCGGCAATAAATGCAGCGTGAACGAGAAACGGGACTCACCGGTGTCGATTTCCTGCGTTTGCGCCGGATCCGGCAGCGGGTAGTCGTGCAACCGCAGGTACACCTCCATCGCGCACTTGGCTGCCTTGAAGTAAAACGGATGGGACCGCAGAACATCCTCTAACCTTAGCAAGCCGACGTAAGACCGTAACGTCATCTTCCGCATGCAATACGTGTGGAAATCGAATTGGTCCTCTATGATCTCCGAGAAATGCTGCGGGCAACGTACGTGGTACGCACCGATGAATCACACAGATCAGACGCATCGCATCTGAAAAAAAAAACGCAGGCGCGCGACGCGCGTCTCAACTCACCCTGTCGACCTCGTAGCACTTCTTCAGCGCCTCTCCGTACTTCCCGAGACGTTTGTACGCGTTGGCCGTCTCCGTCTGTATCCACATGCACTGCATCTCGTTCAGGTTGTCCATCGGCAAGACGCCCTCCCTCGTGAACTTGCCGCACGTATCCTCCGCCTCCTTGATCAGGTTCGCGCGCAGCATGTACTTGGCGCACTTGGAGTTGATATATCGGTCGGCCGTGTCGAGCCCCTGCGCCTCGTCCAGCCACTTGTACGCTTCCTGAGCGTTCCCTGCGTGCTGTTAACAAACGAACGTACAACCTCTTCAGACCACACACGTTTCTCACGCCGTTCTCTCGGGACAGACGTCCGTGTCGATTGCGAAACGCACATTCCGTAGCGGAACGCACATCGCGCGCGGAAGAAAGCCTACCTTGTAAATACGTCCTTTGGTAACGAAGAGTTCTATAAGCGTAGGAGTATGATCTATGGCAGCGTCAATCTCGGTCAGCGCCTTTTCCGTTTCACCGAGGTAATCGTAATGTTGCGCCAGGTAGTAGTACGTCCACAGGAGCGCGGACGCCGGCTCCCTCGGATTGTCTTCCTCGTGATCGCTGAAGTGGCCGTGCGCCTTCAACGCCTCCTTGTATTGCACGAGCAGACCTGATATGATTTCCACCTTCTCCTTGTCGGTGTACAACGAGCGGAGGTTGACGAACAACGGCGGCACGCCTTTGTGAAGCCCTGAAAGTCGTGTGAGCATCAGCATGCGACGGGAGCATTTTAACGTGCAATTAATTACATGGAAAATGAATCACCTCTACGTAAATATCGATCGACTAGGATTTTGAATTCATCTGCTTTCGCATAGTTGAGCTGCAAGCGACGCGGCGCTAGCGCTCGCGGGAAGAGCTCCTCGTATTTCTGGAGCATACGCAGCGTGTCGCCCGGCGCGGTGTGTCTCTCGGCCTCCGCTAGCCTAGTGTAATACGTTGTGTTTTCCGGATTAACATCTAACAGCTCCTTGTAGACCTGAATCGCTTCCGCGTACTGCCCCAGTTGAAGTCTTAATTTACCTACAGGGAAGAGACAGTGCGTGAGAAGTATTGATATTCGTAAAAAATATTTTTACCCTCGTTGCGCGCTTACCGTAAGTCTCTTTCACAGTAACTTTGTCGCAAATTTGATCACTATACTTGTCTAAATGTTTTAACGCCTGTTCGCTCTCTCCCGACTCTTGGATGACCATGTTCTGGTACAAAAGCAGCTCACTGTGTTCGTAATCGTAACAGATCTGCAGAAATTTCGTAAAAGCTCTCCATTAAGTTGCATCGTTCGTCCTGCATACTTGCGGGTAAACGTGTGCACGTGAATTACGTACCATCGGAGAATTTCGAAAGGTGTCTAAAATTTTCAGCGCCATTTCATAATCCTTTAATAAATGATACGAGATAGCGAAACCGATCCAGGAGGCTCGTTGAGTAGGACGTAACATAAATAATTGATATCTGGTATCCTGTAGAGAGAGTAGATATATAATAAAATTAAAATAGCAAGTAGCATTAAATTAGTTATGAATTATGAAAAGAAATTGAAATTACTTATTGTAATATTGAAATACAGAAGATAAGCATAATAAAAACAAGAAACAATTACGAAAGAAAAATTATAATTATGGAACACTCACCTTGTATCCTTCCAGATCTCGCATCTGAATTTGCAGCAATGAGAGATCCCTAAGGATCTGGATATTGTCCTTGTCCCATTTGAGCGCATTTCTGTAACACTTGATAGCCTCGTCGTACTTCTTGTCAGAGCGCTGCAGAAGGCCGTAGACGTGCCAGCAGACGTGGGACTGCAGGTCGTTCCGGAGACCGCGCCGGACATTGTCGTAGGCTTCGTCTTTGCGGCCCAGGCAGTTCAGAGTGAGACCCTTCATCGCCATGGTCTCTCCATGCTCACTGAACTTGGGATTTGACAGGATCTGCTTCGCGAACTTTAGCCCATTTTTATACTGTTTGTGCTCGTAACATCTCTGCAATACATGGTATACGTGGAGCGTTTCGTGAAAACATGCGCCGCGGGGGTTAAGTCGGGGCATTACGAGATTCGACCTGCGAGAGTTGGCGGCACCGCGTTCGCGCGACGTCGCCGACGCCGACGCCGTCGTCCGGGTGCCACTGGTCGTGACGGGCTTTTGCCCGTGACGACGCGCGCGGCGCCGCTCGCCGCGATCGCCAGTGACTTTTTCCCGGTTTTTCCCGACGGGTGTGCTTTATCATTAGAGCATGATGAGCGCAAACCCCGTCGGTCCGGAGAGTGGGGTCCAAAACAGAGTATTTTAATCAGCTTGTACTCACCAGGATACGCTTGAACAGGGCATTTTCTTTGGGTGGCAACGGGTTGCTCGAGGGCATTTTTGTATAATTACAAAAATAGGGGGCCTTTTCCACCCGGTGAACTTAATTTTCACCACAAAACCTCGTGGCCACAAACGAAGAAGTCGATCTATGATCACGTGATCATTGCGACAATGCTGTTCCGCCGGAAATGCTGTCGCCACGGCGCCGGGCGATTCAACGGGCGCTCGCCCGACGCGCCAATCGCGTGCGCGATGGCACGCCGAACATTTTCGCGTAATCGCGAGTAATCGCATGTCGGGAACAATGTTCCTTTTTTGACAATTTACTATAATAATGAAGTAATAAAGTAATAATTATGAAATTGCTATCGTGCGCAAAAATCAGTTCATACTTTTGCGAAGCTATGTCAAAGGACGCAAATCAGCATAATTGCATATGACAATTATAACATCCCCTTTTTCTCTCTTCGATTTTATATTATTATTTTATTACATTCGTTGTGTTTGACTTGCAAAGAGAGCAACTAATCGACAACATAGTGAAATAGTACAGTGATCAATAAAAACGTGTCTTTAGTTCTAAATCCCTAGGAGCTCATTTGGCCGCCATGGACTTTTGCACCACGTGCAAACTGCAGTGACGTGTGTGCTTAACTTTAAGATTGTTATTGTTAATAATTGTGTATTCCCCGCGATTTTGTTACATTATTTAATGCGAGTTGTTCAAAGAACATTATTGTATACCTATACAAATATTAATTGTATATAAAATAGATGAACACGTTCATTGCTTTGAGGTTATGTTTTAATATCAGTGAAAATGCAGAAAATACGAGTATGTTGTGTAAAATAGTGTTCGCGGATAATTTATTTTTCAATTAGTGGAAACAGTAAATGTTAATTGTTGGAAGCATGAGGGACTTTTACAACAAATTGTGCTTGTTAATATTGGAGGAACATTTTGGACCTCTTATAAAATGTATAGGTAATAATTTATTACATGGAACGAAAACGTTACGTGCGATATGTTTTGGCACACGTCTACCGCTAGCAAAGGTACGTAAACATTAAACAATATTATTTTAATGAAATAAATACCATAACCTCAACTTCTACTCTGCAAGTATCAAATAATAGTGTATATAAAATTTATATTTATTTTCCTAAATTTATTTTCCTTGATATTTTTAAAATTTATTAATTTATTATTAAAATTTATTTTCCTTGATATTTTTAATATTTCTCAAAAGATGTTACTCATATTTAGGTAAAGGAAGGACTGTGCGTTCTCATAAAATACGGCTACGTTACTTGTCAGCAAATTGAGGAAGACGACACTATAGAATATTCTCTAGACCATGACAAGATCATCATGATTCTCCGCTACCCCAGGTATTACTACACACTAAGTGTGAACACTAGTCGTGGAACAAAATCTAACGTCGGAGCTATCAGTTGTCGTAAGCATCACTTGTTGTTACAGATACATGTTCTTCACAAAAACCTACTGTGGAGACGAGGGTGAGATCATGCTGGAAGAAATTTTGAAGCACGGATATTTGACAGCGTCTGAAGTAATAATAAAAACGTACAAGCGAGTCGAGAAAGCATCCAACAAGTGTATGAATTTAAGAAAGCTTTAGATACATCTCTCTACTTTTCTTGAAAAAATTATCAGCCAAGATGTGATTTATTCTTGCGCACTTGAATGATTTAGATGCATCAACTGTGCAAATGTCCTTTCAGCTGACGAAGACGTTTCCCTCCCAAATCTGAAGGATGCATTTGAATTGCTGGTGAAGAACCAGTTCTTGATGCGCAGCGTGTCCTTCGATACAGCGGCGAAAGAGACGGAAAAACCCGATTACAATCTACCGGAACTTGACCTGAGAGCCATCCATTACATGATGCAAGGCCAAGAAGCTGATCCCGGAGATGGCAAGGTATACTGGAAGGTCAACGTTGATCGCTTTACGCAGGATTTTAGGTGAGACTGTTTAATCTCACGATCCAGTAGCGTTAATCATGTTTTTGGGAGTGTCAACGCGCGTTATGCGATCTATAGGGACCAAATTGTTGTATCAGCTATGACGCAAAGGTTCAACGATAGTGCCGGTAAGCTCATGCGACAGCTGATCAACTTGATGTACGTGCGTACCGCCTCTTGGTCGGACACGTCGAATCCCATTCCGTACACCGAGATTAAGGAAGCGGTGAAGAAGCTCGACTGCCCGGAGCTGGAGCAATATCTCGATCAGTACCTGCAGATGATGGAGGAGGACAGCAGCCAGTTCGTCAGGCGAGTTGGCGACTCCGGCGGCGGGCAGTACAGCATTAACATGAAGAACGCGTTCAAGCAACTGGCATGGGTCACTTTGGAGAACATCGTGACCGAGAGATTTGGCTCGAAAGCCGCGCGAATTTTTAGGTGACGTTTTCATGTTTCATTGTTCATCGAAATTCCGCTTCGCTTGTGTGGACGAACGAACGTCCCGCTCACACGCCGCTCTTCGCGTAATCGTTTAGTTGTGTGCGATTTTAGACTGGTGCGCATGGACAGTGGCGTGACGCTGGAGCAGATTCAGCAGATGGCAATGATACCGGCGAAAGAGGCGAAATTCTTCGCGTACACCTTGGTGCAGGAGAACTACATACAGATACAAGAACTGAAGAAGGGTGGATCGTCAGCGGTCGACAGCAGGAAGGCATCGTTCCGCTTCTGCATCGATCTGCCTACAGTCGTCGAGATGGAGATGGAACATTGCTGCCAGGCGCTGTACAACATCATACAGAGGCGCAGCCACGAGTCCACTAGCAACAGGCGGATGATAGAGAAGCAGCTGAGGGTGCAGATACTCTCGGCCAACATGAGGGAACACGGCGCTACGGAGCAGCAATTAGCTGACGTAATATCGATATATATATATATTTCTATGCAGCGGCAAATTAATAAATGATTAATAAAAAAATGTGTAAAATTGTTTTCTCTCGTTTCCGCAGATCGCGGACATGATGACGCCATCGGAGAACGAGCAGCTCGAGAAAGCGCAGAAAGCGATCAAGGGACTGGCGGCGGCGGAGTTTCACATCGATGAAACATTATTTCTATTGACCATGTATGTCCGGTATCATTAAATAAACTTTTTATCCCTTTGTAGCATTCTGTTTCCATTTTTTCGGGGCGCGAGTGTGAAGAATAAAACTCTCCTGCGCTCGTTCATTTATATAGTTTATATTTATTTATGTATAATAATGATTACGCTTGTAAAATACAAACAACAAAGAGTACCTAGCTTTCAAATTATTATAATAAATATAATCATATATTCATGTTTATAATAGTGCTGCTCTCTATTGTACGATATACAGTGCATTTCGTGTCTATCTACGAGGAAAAGTCATCCTTGGATCGTGTTAATGGAAATGAACGATCGCGATTTGCTGCCTGTGCGCGCCCGTTCGCGCATTTTGATTTCATTTGAACGGTCAATGGGATGAACGTACGTCTGCCTATATTGTCGAGAGAAACGAACGTAGGGAACAGTTACGTGGTTCACAGCCGGCTTGCATGTGGTACGTGCTTGGTAAGGTCTCACTATCTCCGCGATTGCGCGCCCGATAAAAATGTCATTGCGCTTTTTTTTACCAGGTGCATCTCGATTTCTCGTTTACGGTAAGCACGAATGTCTGGGCATTATTGGACAATTGGACTACTACAGATTACTGCGCGCTCCGAAAAATGACTTTTCCTTTGTTCTACCATAATGCTTTTGTACGCTCATCTTAACACTTCAGCCGCGACAGACTTGTTCTTTTTTTTTTCACAATAAATAAAACTCAAAGTAGCGTTACCAGAGAAAGGGAGAGAGAGAAAGAGAAAAAGAGAGAGAGAGTAGCGATTTACCCATCGTCCTAAATGTATATATATATTTTGATTTTACGCTATTGATACCCGATATAGTGTACCACGATCACGACACGAATAGTGTTAAGATGATCGCGAGAATCTCGTTCCATCCACACGTGCGACTCTGACTGCTTTTATATTCTTTTATCTTTCTCTCTTGCTCACGTGTACATGCACCCGCACACACACATGCACTCTCTCTTTCTCGCTTCCTCGCTCTCGTTCACTCTCTCGCTCACTCCGCTTCCGTTTCCTCACTTGTGTGCACTAGTACTGCATAGCTATGTACATCCCTCATACATACAAGTTTTCATCTAGAAATAGTGTCGTATACCTAAAACTATAAGATTGAATTTCGGTAAAGCGTTATATTTTTATTATATATAATATATATATATTTTTTTTATACCATTAACAACAACGTGTACATGTAAATGAAGTGAATGCTTGGAATATTGAGAGCGGATGTTAGTGTGTGTTCACTTTTTTTTCCTTTACGTTAAATATACTATAATATTAGTAGCTGTGTAATTCGATTTACAATTTACTATTCTTACAGTTTGCATTCGCATTGGTTGCATGTGAAGGCCAGTAAATTAATCGCGTGTGCTGAGGGATTATCGCGTAATGTCCGTGACACCCGTGGAAGTGAAGAGATCGCGCCTGCAAATATCGTAAGCAGATTTCAACGGAGATAATAATCGAGATAACTCGAGAAGTCGCAATCGATGGAATGCAGAACCAATTTTTGCCAAAACAAACACTACGTCCGACGAAACGTTAATGGGACCTTAAGAAGCGAGACGCCGGCCCAGCTCTATTGCACGTGTGACCGCTGTCATCACAAAACGGCTCGATCTCACAAAATTCCTCACAAAGCGTGGCAGCAATCAAACTCTTCTTCGAATTAATCGAATTACTCGCGATAATGAAGGGTATGGCACAATCGAAAAGAAATGCAAGATGCAAACAGATCTTTTACGCGAAACATCTATAGTCTTCCAATTAAACGGTAGGCTGCTAATCATCCGACAGCGAGATGAATAAGGGAGAAACAAATTTCACAAAGTTCATCTTTGGAAATCGACGATAAAGAAAATCGCTCTAGAGAATCACACATCTCGAAATATAAAATTCTTTAAAGCAAAAGAGAGAAAAAAAGTTAAAAACTGATAAAAAAAACTGACATTCTGAAACGATCACAAAATCACGCCGAAGGCGATTCGAGTTCAAGGAAACAATGTGCACTACGCAAAACAAGGTGACAAGGTCGCAATTCGATTTTTGAGTATTCGAGCGTAAAACGATCAACGATTAATTCTACTTGCCGTTCTTGTCTAAACTGGCACGTACAACCTTCTTCACTATTAAAAATAGTAAGATCACTTAAATAATAGCACTAAGTAAGCAACGACGATATCAATACTAACGTAACATTTATAATAATGATAATAATAATAATAATAATTAATAAAGATAATAATGACAATGAAAAGAAGAATATGCGTCGCGTTTAACATTTCGTTAATCTACATATCTCGAATAATTACATATATAATGTAGCTACGTAGATATACATCACAATATAGTTACACTGTACATTAATAATTATTGGCGCTCGTGTCGGATGCCGCGCGATTAGTCCGCTTCCCCCCGACACATTGTACAAATCCATTATATACATAAAATAAATTATTATCAACATTAAGCTATACCCTAATCTGACGCCGGTCGAGCCCCAACGAAACGGGTGCAGACACAGCACATCGAGGATACTGGCTCTCTTTATAAAATTATATTAGGTACCGCGTGTACGTAATTGCACTGATTATAAATAACAAAAAATAGGAGAAGAGAGAGAGACGAGGAAAAGGAGAAAAAGGAGAGAGAGAGAGAGAGAGAAAGAGAACGTGAAAAAAGAAAAGGAAGGTAGAGGAGGAGACGCGAAGATATTCGCTTCACGTCGAGCCAACGAGGCGACTCGGAACCGGGGGGGACCCCTCCGCTCTAATCGACCCCCCGACCCCCCGGCCCGCGAAAACGCTATTTGGCACATAAGTATTATCACATCGAGCTCCGAAATCATATTAGACCGCTCTATCCCGATCGTCTCGCAGCTTGGCTACGCTGCCTACCGTAACGACCGCGTGCTCGCCTCTCGCATCGGCTCGCACCGTAGTCCGTAGCGGTTTCTCCCAGTCGATTCCCGTCTTCCCCTCGTTCTCGGATGTACGCGCGATCATCATCCCTCATTCGCGAGAACGTAATTCGGTGAAACGTAACGTAACGCGACGTCGTCGCTGTGTCACGCTACCAGAGAACGTCGGCCGCAACTGATAAAGCGCGATTGTGGATTTTACTGTCGCGATGAGCGCGTGTCACCCCGTGGTAATCCCATCCGCGATTTTACCGTAACGTTGTACTAACATATCGACGTTATTATTCTCCCGTGTCCATCTTATTGCATCGTGTCGCCCCTCTTCTCGCCCCTGTACCCATCCCCCTGGCTCAATCGCGACTTACCCTTTCTTACCCGTCTCGCGGTTGCGTGTCCGCCGTTTCTTCTACATTTACAGTCAATAAATTAACGATGAAAATACTATAAGTACTAGGCATTTTTACATTGAACGAAGCCGCGACGCGCGTCTACGCGCGAGATCGATCGCGCGGCCGGGTCGTCTTCCCCAGCTTCCTCTCACTCTCGTTCCGACGTTCGTTCGGCGCGTCGAACGTGGAGTCGTCGGTGGTTTTATTACATTATTATTGGTGGACAATTGCGTGACTGCGGGGCGGTCGCGAGATGAAGGTGCCGTGCAGGGGATGCTGCGAGGGACCAGTTCATTACTCATGCGTTTCTTCTCGTTTCTTTATCTAGCTTTTTCGTTTGCTTTTTACGTTTCTGTCTTCGTTCCGCTTCTCTCATATCGGCGCGCATTGTTACATGCACATGCACACACACACTAGAAGGTATAGGAACAACTTTTTGGCCGTATATCGTGTCATCGCGTTATGTGTACGTGGATATCTACGTCCAGGGTAAGACGGAGGTTCACGATGATTGCGTAACCATCGCGCGGATCCCCCGAACCAGCGCGACACGCGATTGTCCCTGGAAAGTATCGCGCGAGTTCGCGTGCCCTCGCGCTCGTCGAGGTCCGTCGTGAATTTCCGTGTGGACTGCGGTTTTGATTGTGCGACGCGCAAAGGTGCGGGGAGGTACGCCGACATGCGTGACGGCGGCCACGTGCGTGAACGTGCCCCTCCGGTGTCGCTCGTGTGTCGATGTGAATGAAGAAATCGGAGGGAAAACGCTTGTCTGAGGAAGAATGCGACGTCTATCAGACGAGGGTTCTGCTACGTCGTTCATGCGTTGCTTCGGCTTGAAATTGCGAATTTACAATGCATTTAAAAGAGAATTTGCTCTGCCTAAGAAATGGAAACAAGTAGTGGCAGTGTCTTGAAGAAAAACCGCGAAAATCATGCGAATTATAATACCGAGAACGGATTGTCAAGTTTCTGCCGACGCATAAAGGTAAACTCGATTAGCCGTGGCGAAGGTAGTTTTCAAAATTTCGTCGTTCGTTTAACTATTCGACTGTCTGAGCACATGATGCACCGTTTCTGCATCGTTTAGAAATTCGCGGAGGACAACCGACGTCTCCCCGATCATCAACAATCATCAACACGATCGAGCGACGTGACGATGGATCCGAGCAAGTGGCTGCGCCATCGGTGCCTCCGGCTTCGCTACCTTAGGTCCTTCGTGTACGATGGCACAGAGATGGAACGTTATATCACAACCTCCGGCGAGGTTTCGGCACGCTCCTCTTCCACCGGAAAGCGGCGCGCTCGCAATCCGAACGCATCTTTGCAGTCTTGCGTTTATTTTTTCGCACGGACGTCGCGTACGATTCGGAAGACAGCGGGCACACCGAGGCCGGACCGCAAACTTCCGGTTACCAGAAGAGCTCATGAGCGAGCCGCGACGTGGAAGCCGCGACTGCGGCCGCTGCGGCCGCCGCCGCTGCCGCCGCGGTGACCGATGACGACGATGACGATGATGACGCTCCGGGCGGCCAGAGTGGCTGACCCGGAGCCACGGTTCAATCCTCGTCGTGGTGCCGCGGACTCGCGTCGTAGCCGCCGATCGAGCCGGAATTCTCGGGCGAGAAGTTCATCATGTCTGTGGGCGAGAGACTATCCTGCGGATAGTAAAACGACGGATGGTCCGAGCTCGGACCCGCACCGCCGCCGTTTAACATCGTCGCCGGAGGCGAGACCGACGGCCGTGCTGACGGGCCAGCGCCTGCAGCCGGATGATGCTGCGCGCCGGCCATATCGGCGCCCACCGGCGACAGGAAGTTCATCTCGGCGCCACCGTCCCGACACCAGAGCTGCCGCATCTCCTGCCGCCGCTGCCGCATCAGTGACTTGTACTCGGAGATGCGCATCTTCTTGCCGTCGACGATACACGTGCGCTTCGGCCGCGGCCGGTACCTGTAGTCCGGATGCTTCTCCATGTGCAGCTTTGATAGCCGCGACTGTTCCTCATAGTACGGCTGCTTCTCCGAATTCGACATCGACTTCCACCGGGCGCCTGCAACCGATAGAGGAAATACTTTTATTCTCGTGCGATGCGAGAAATTAAGCGCGTTTAAGTGTAAGCGGTTCGAGTGGGTTTGATAACGAGTCGGAAACGTGCTTTGACAATGCGATTATATTACGATTAGAACGATGAAATCGAATTCAAGAAAGTTTTATTCCGGCAAAGTGCATCGTTTGTTTAACGCCACCGTCGAATTTCAGGAAGCATGATCGCACGAGTGTGAAATTTCACGCGCAATTGATCGACTTGGGAATGAGAATTCTTGAAAATGCACGCGTGGAATGCTGATTACTACTAAATGTGAAAGGCGATATTGATCAGATGCGATTACTTACCGAGAATTTTCGATATGTTCGAATTGTGCATGTCCGGGCAGGCTTTCAAGATCTTTCTACGCTCGTCCTTGGCCCAGACCATAAATGCGTTCATAGGTCGTTTGATATGCGGTTTGTTCTCACTCTCCCTTTTTTGCTGCCTCACCATTTTAGCTGAAGAAAGAGAGAGGAGATAGGAGCGTTAGATGTCACGCCGTCGTCGCGATTCACGATACTCTCGTGAGAAACGAATCTAATTTCGTGAGGGCGTCACTTGGCGCTCTCAAAACAAGAGCGTAATATCAAGCTAATCGTTACTCCATAGAACTGCTTACCTTTTTCCGTTATGTCTTCCGCTACTTTATACGTCGGATCTCGCCACACTGCAATTTCAAAATCAAATCATGTACTTGAGGTGCAACGTGACGCGATTATTATATACAGGTTTTATAATATAAGTAATATGTTGCATAAGTTTTTTACAACATTCATGATTTTGTATAATACAACAGCGCAAATTTATATAATAAATTGCGATAAAAAAATATCTATATAATTTACGTTAGTTGATTCTACCTTGCAATTAATTCTAAACTGATTTTTATCTTTAGTTATGAGATTTTCCATTATATAATTTGTGTTGCTTAAGAAAAAAGTAATTCCATGTTTCAGAAAGAATTCTTAACATGCTGGCAGCTCTCGCTGAATAATTTTTATATTATTTATATAAAAATCTTCTTGCGTCTATCTCTCAACGATTAACACCCCCCCCCCTCCCCTCCCCGTGCATTCGCCGTCTACTTACTGTGAGACGACGAGAGGAAGTCTTGCTCTTCCTGAGGTGTCTCCTCTCGAGAGCCAGAATGCTTGATCGGTCTTTGAGTCTGGGCCGACGGTGGCATCGCACCTGCACTCGGCGGCAATCCGTAGAGCCCGTGCATCGCGAAGTGCTTCTCCACGGCTGCGACCGCAGCAGCCGCCACAGATCCACCGGGTCCACCGGCTTCGTCTTTGCCCATTACTTTGCCCACTGTAACGGGTCACCGGAGAAACGGAATGAGAGCCGTGCAATGAAGATACTCGATCATGATCTCAAGATAATAAAATACTCGACTGAGACACGAGATGCCAAAGAACTATAAATTTTGTCTGCAAGATCGCTCGTTCAAGTCTAGATCGATCGGAAAATTTCGTTCAACGCTTTCTCTCGCATCTTTTAATTCAGTAATATTGAACATTTTTTCTACGGATTAATTTGTTTAATCAAATATGACTTTCTCTCAAATGAAAGCTTGAATCTGGATGATAAGATCACACCTACGCAGCGCATATGGACTTGGACGAGCGATCGATCGATGAAACGGGCATTCCGACGTTCTCGCGCGGACGTTGGCCACAGGAAGATACGCGGGTAACGAGAGCGAGCGTACGCGTACACGCGTAAAAGCACGTAAACCGTGCTCTTGAATGGCAATGACTTCTCGTGGTAACCACGCAAGCCGTCCCGACTCATTCACAATTTCATTCACCGATCCACGCACTGTTGCTACGGCACCGTTGCAACCGGAACGGTTGCAACTCTCGGCTCGCTCGTTTCATTCCGTTTTCTCTCTCCCTCTCTCTCTCTTCCCCGCTCTCGGCGAATCGCAACCGCCGAGCATCATGAAGCGCGAGAATCAGTACGTAAATCAGTTTAACGATCAGTAAAACGTCGGTCTCACACTCACTCGGCGAAGACAAAGTGCTGAGATGCGGCGGCAAGCCGGCGTAGGGGAGGGTCGGCAGGTAATTCCGCGGTATCGGCAGACCTGGCGGGAACAGCTTGGGCGCGGTCGCCGCTAACGGTTGCTCCTGCTGGCCGCTGCTTCCGGCGCCGGTCGAGTGCGAGTCGCTTCCGGGCGACGAGGAAGACGCGGTCGCACCCGACGACGTCGACTTCGGCTTCGTGAGGTTGAGCGGCGCGTCGAGGTCCTGGAGCGGCGGCGCCGTGGGCGCAACCGCGGACGAGATTGGTGCCGGCGACGGCGATTCCTTCTCCAGCTGCGTGGTCATCTGCGCGAGGTGCGCGGTCGCCCAGCTCGGGCCCTCCCGGTGGCCGCTGATCATCTGCGAACAAAAGCCAGATCTTTATAAGCAACATTTTCCTATTAGGTATACTTGTCGAAGTGGAGTCAACGTCGGAACCATCATGCTTTTCGAACAAGCAACAGAACACTCGGGATCTCAAACGTCTAATTCTCCGTATATTAATAGTAACAACAGTAACAATAATAATAATAATAATAATAGTAATAATAGTAGTAATAATTGTGCAACTATATTGAATGTGACAGGAAGTTTCCGCCAAACGAGTAGCTCGCGCCGAAAATGAGGGAGATGACAAAAAAATGTTCATAACACGGAACCAGTGAGGGATGAATCGAGCGCGTATAGCCAATAAACGGGGACCGCTGAATTGCAGACAGCGATTATCGATAATCACCGAGCCACGTACATTGGCGATGGAGTTGATATGCTTGTTGCCAGTGGTGGCGGTGGACGTGGCCGGCGGCAGCGGCATGGGCGACTGCACGGGCAGCCCCCTGAGCTGCTCGAAGAACGGTAGGAACATCCCCGACATGCCCAGCTGGCTCTTCGTCATCTGCGCCTGCAGCTCCTGGATGTTGTGCTGCATGATGTGCTCCTGCTGCTGGCGCTTCAGGTGCTCCGTCTGCAGCCGCTGCATCTCGATTTGCTTCTGCGAGTCTGCGACCGTCATGTGTGCGGGATACGACGTCTGTGAAGTCACACGGGCCACTAATTATAATAAAAAGACGCCGCGTGTTTCGGGTATTGCGAATATCGCGGAGGTGCACGGGAGTAGTTCCAATCGCATGCTTCGCTTTGTCTGTTGAGCGTGACGGATAGTGCGACGTGTATCGTATGTATGGTTGAAAATATCTCTTGGTCTTGTAACATTTATGTAAGTACGATAAACAATTTATATTTTATGCAGCCGTAATTTAGTGCGCTGACACAAAAACTTGTGATTACACACAATGTTATTTACTGGGCTTATGTAAAGTTCCGCACTCTTCTCATTTGGATTAATCGGATAGAAATATATAATCTTTTGCGTTGCGCGCATATCTGACTTTTTATCGACACCGCGATATAAAAATTGCGAATTGTGGGTTCAGCGGTTGATTCCGAACGGCCGATGCGTTGTCACTTTGACACTTCACCCAGATGGAATGACCTCATGTATGAAGCGTGCCAATTATGAGTATTTGCGCGGAAAATATTTTTTCCCGATTTTCGTTACACGCCGGCAGATTTTCCGGTTCGCGCGATCCGAGCACAAACAGAGGCCTCGTCAGCGCCGCGTATCGAAAAAGCATTTTTAATCATTAAAATTGTTTCGGATGTATAACATTTACGTCGCAGCGCGGGATCGTGTATCGTGCCGATATAAATATCGCGTCTACGAAAAATGGCTATTTCACAGCTAAACAGGCAGCAGTCTAATTGCGCGTGCGAGAGAGAGAAAGAAAAACTGGTAGTATCGACGCGGTCAAGCGGGTCGGGCAGCCAAGTGCATCGCCAGCGAATTTTTCGATGAATGTCGTATTAATAGCGTATAAGGCATGCCGGATTTAGACTCGCAGAATATATCTGATCCGCGTCCCTCCACAGGAACGCAACAATTTACGCGACGGATATCATTGTACTTTCCTACGTCCTGGCCGCGGTCCAGATATGCGTGGGGCTTATTTTAGACGATAAGGAAGACGTTTATTCATCCGGCCTGTGCACCAGCTGAGACGTCACGCGCGCGCGACGCTGGATGCAACCGCCGCCGCCGCTTGCATCGCCCTTCTCGAGCGATTATTAATTCCTGCGGTGCTCGATGGTGGATCGCGGCAAATGATTTACGATCGGCACGAGGCTCTCGCGACAAGTTTGCCGCGGCTGTAGAGTCCCCGACTTTGTTAGAGTAGGAGGACTTTGCCAGCCGCACATTGTAAGCAGTTGCGATGGAAATAAAAACTGTGGGGTAAGCTCGCGTCCGGGTTGGCGACGCAAAAATCCGCGCAAAACATGCGGCGTTGCACAACGATAAGTGGCGATAAGCCCGAGACCTTTCGCGTCGATTAGCTGTTTAGCCGGGAACTTCTTGTCGACCTCCGTGGATTGTTAAGAACACCAGCGCAAGAAGCGCGAACGGACGAGGAAAATGGTTGCAACACTAACGATCGACGCGTGAAACGATTACAATGTGCGGGAGCGTAAAAAACCGATTAATATGCATATCGAACGATCAGTCGATATCGGCCATATTAGAAATCGCACGTCAGAGGCACCAGTGCTCAGCATTTACGGAGATTAACCGAAAAATTCCATCTCCTCTCACATCCTTTTCTTTCTGTAGAGTATGTTAATAAAAATTAATGGCGTTTACCCCATTCTCGATATTTTCGATATCAATTAATGAACGATCTCTGTTCAGCAAGTTAGACAAAACAGATTCAATCATTAGAGAGCAAATACAGATGTCATTCGAACATCATATTAAATCGTGATGGAACAAGACAGTCATTACGTGATTAAGAGTATCCGTATGACTTACTCCCTCCTTTCTCTCTCCATTCTGCGTTCGTCGACGTTACGGTCTTTTACGACACGCCGGCTCGGCGACCACCTAAAAGCTGTCGAAGTGATCGTTTATGCACCTACATACGGGCGTACGCAGTTCATTGAGACCACACGTCCGCTCGTGTTCGCTTCGTAATGCGAGCGCGAAGAATTGGCGACGAGAGACAATGAGACGCGACCGGGTAACGCCAATTCGGGCAACGTGTTCGGTTCGGGGTACCTATAACGGTCGACAAAGGCGGAGGAGAGAGGAACGAGCGCAGGGCGAGGGAGAGAGAGTGTGAAAGGGAAGAGGGGAGGGAGGAAGGATAGAGAAACGACTGGAACTTCATTATTCATTTGCAGAGTTCAGTTATGCCGATGATACGTATCCGTGACAGCTATACCGCCCACAGTGGCTAAATATAAACAGGCGGGGTGCCAGCAAGTTCCATTCACATTCACACATCCACGCGCGCGACGCAGCGCTTTAGTAAGTGAGCATAAGAATATGAGGAGCCCCGTTCTGAATATGCATCCGCGCATTGACGCCAACTGCACCGCCTAAACTTAGCCGCGCAATTACCAAAACGTACCTGCCACCCCCCGTATAATCGGCTACTCGGGTGGACTATCATCCGGCGTCGGATCATCGATCGATCGAGATCGCGCATGATGCGACTCGGGGAGGAAGAGGGAGCGATGGAGAGTGGCATGCCCGATTTAGTCATATGCCGCGTGATATCCTAAATAATTCGACGTTCCAATGATTTATTGCAATCTTGCTTTGCGCTGCGCGATATTGCGATGCAATTACGTGCATATTTGATTCGTAACACTCGAACATCGATCAACTCGAATACCACGGCCGTAGTTCTATTATTACATGTTCCAGCGAATCTTATATATTTAAATTTGTTTAACGGAAAACTGGTCGTTGCATCAACGACGCGATGTTTGCCGGCGACACGCGAGAGACGACGCGCGAAAGAGCGAGGGCTAAGGGCCACGCGAATTCGCTTGTCTACATTTAGAATCGGAGCACTCGCGCTCGAGTGCACGAGCGCAGGGGGACGCGCAAGGGGATGACGTGGATCCACCGGAAGTGGTTCATACTTCACATGCGTTATAAAGACTGTCACTGACGGGTACTGTCTAAAATTACGTCGCGCCGTGCCGCGCCGAGCCGAGAGAGAGTCGACTCTCCCAAGAGCGAAGGCAGTCCGCACGCACGTAGATCGGATTAAGGCCTCGCCGGATATCAGCGCAATCTTATCGCGATCGTTCCCGTCCCGAAATACACCACTGGTATGAATAATCGATTGAACGGCACAAACGAGAGGAGCACGAATAGGAGGCGGACGAGAAGAAGGAGATGAAGCTGGGTCCTGCCAGCCCTCCTCGCGGACGCGACGCGCGAGACAACGAGGAGCCGTGGACGCAGAAAAGCGCCGTTGCACCCTTTAATGGAATTTTAAAAGAGAGACACGGAATCCGACGTCACACAAGGGGACCGGCCGGTGAATGCATAAGTTATGGACCGGCTTTGAACGGGATTCGCGCTCGGCCGCACGGGGCGGACAGAGGAGCGAGTGCGAGAGAGGGACCCCTGAATTGCGGGAATCTAGGGCAACCGGAAGCGGTATTTTCGTGGCGCCGCTTTTCAAGCGGAGTGCGGACAGTACGAGATGGTGGATGGTACCTCGCTGGTCTTTCGAGTGACCGTCTTTTCAAGAGCTCGCCGATTGTCTCTCGTCTCGCGAATCACATTCGAGTGTGGCAATGCATAATGCAGCAATCGACGATGTTACAGAGATCGACGTCAATGATGCAGATCGCACGGATAAAGCTGGAAAAACATCATCGTCACGGATTCTCCGGATTACCGGATGTCTTGATTTTAACGACAATTTTTGCAGCTCGCTTAAAGCGAGTTTCTCTCGACTGAAATGTTCGTCGGCAAGATGTTTGCATCAATAATCTTGCGAGCTATTTTAGACTGAAATTATGTAGCTGTGTAGCTGCTGTGTTCCTCGAATATTGACATTTCTCCGCAGGATATTCCGTCACGAGGATTGCTTCCTTTCATGTGCGCCGTTTATAGTGATTCGTTGTTGTACGTTGTTGATGCCATTTATATATCCTTGCAGTTGGAATCGCATTATGCCACGTGTGTCATACAGTGATTTCTCCCTCTCGTGGTATCCGTAAAAAATCAATGCGAGGACAGTCTATGCGCAAATTAACATTACGCACGTAATCCAACGTCGACAACTGTTAAAAAGTAACCACTGCTTTTTCACAGTTCGAGATTGTCTGAATTACGTATGAAATAATAAATTACATCCTAGAACATGTGAATTTAATCTTTACTTCATACGTATTTGACACGTGGACTGTGTAAATGTAAATGCATGGCCAACATTAATGCGGTATCGTACTTGCCGAACGATATCACAAGGCTTTATGTAAAGTATACTTCGCATCACCATTAATTCCCTACCATGATTACCTCAACGTAATTCCTATGCACGTTTGTTACATATGACTAGTCGAGAAAAGCGCACGATATAATTTTGTAAAATTTGTTTGTCCAGTATTTTTCCTCGTTATGCGTTAGCATGTTACTTTCACGCATTCTGCGGATGAAGAAGAAACGATAATGTGTTTCAACGTCTCGCGCTACGTAATACACGATTTATGTTCCCTTTTGCGAGGCTGCAGAAGGCACACGGAACAGACGTCCCGCGCATTCGTCAAAAGACACGGGGTTTGACCTCGCGGGATCCATAATCATAGATCTCAGCATGGGCACGGTGGACACGGACAGACGCGCGCGTTGCACGCCGCGGATATTTTCGGATATCTTTATTGGCCGATGTTTATTATCTATTCGCCGCTCCTAATCCTTTTGATATTCCGCGTCGGCGGATAAACAGATTGGCCGATCATCGGGTACGCCCGGGTTGGCTACCGCGCGCTAATGTTAATATATTAATTCCTTTTGGCCGCGCCGCGCTGCTGGCCGATATCGTCTCGAATGTGAGAACGACTATCCAACGGCGTTCGAGCATTGAGCCCGTACTAGACTATGCATTGGAGATTGGAATTTCATCAATCGAGATGTAGCGGGTAACATTTTGATTGGTCAAATACCGCAATCTCCAGCTCGCAACTTCAATCTCCAACTCGTAGTCGTCTGATGCAGGCGTTACGCGCGTTTCACGATCGCGCGGGTTCACATCACAAAGGCGACTTTGTTCCCTTTTCAGCTCACGTCATCGGTTCCGCGAGCAATTGTGATAACGTGCAGTTAACTATGTAGGATCTCTGTGTCGGTTGCGCTGAGCAAACTCGCGCGACACGTACGACACACACGCGGCCATTGATTTCCCGTCGATCAATAGTTCGATCGCCGCGCAATAATCCTCCGAGAATTTCCGAGAAAGCGATTAAGATAATCGCGTCAGCGAGTGATAGGTCAGGAATACTGTCCCGGCAGTTCGGTCAGCTTCTCGCTAAACGAAAATAACGCATTCACCACTTCCCGCCGACCGAGTTGGCTTAGGATGCAGTTGGGAACTGATAATCGTTCATGCGAATAGATCGCATCGGGATTCCGATTCATGCATTCTGATTCGCGAGCGCGTAACGCAGACCTACAGAGTAGCCTAGATCATCAGGATCATCAGGAGTGCGCACAGCATGACTACCTAACTACTATCGTTCACACCACTCTGTAAACGCGTGTCCTTTTCGTCGGCCTGAAAACTACACGCGGCTTTCTCGTTCACTGTTTGCCGATGCGTTTTCCCGTTCTTTTGCGAACAAGCCTCCATATTCGTGCCAACTGACACGAATACCGAACAGTAGCGAGACAGTCAACCGCATTCGAATCACTCCGAAGCGCCGGCGAGCAGTCAGGAAATTGCGTGCAACCGCATCGTCGCAAATCTCTCGCGGTTAATATTCACAATCTGGAGTCTTCTGAGCATTCCGTTACCGGGACAGGTAGGCCGTGAGGAAGAGCAAAGGGCTTCTCTCCTTTTTTTCTTCGATGACGAACGTGGAATTCTCACGCGCACAGAACTGACAGAATGGAGAATGGCATGTTCCTGGCGGCGCATAAACACGCGATTAAGAATTGCTGTTTTGCAGCAATTTTATATCGGACTTAGAAAGATAGTATATTTTTCGTTGCATAAGCAGATTTATTTTTACGTACCGTCATTTTTACTAGCTGATAGAAGATATCTTTATCTGCGCACTCAATATTGTACGTTAAATATCTCATGACCTCTCGGTATAGAAATATATATATATATATATATGTATGTATATATAGTAATATAGAAATATATTCATACACATCGTTGCTATCCCTTCTCCAGCTTCTGCTTAATCAAAATAGGATGCTATTACCTCAGATTTATTTTGCTGAGTAAATAATCTTCAAGAGCTGGCGAGCGCATATGAGGATCTAGTCGAACACTTTCTTTCTTAACATTTCAGTCTGTGTGCTCGCGCACACTCGTACCAACGATACGTAAGTACGTCGATATGTAAGTGCGCGTTAATGGCATTAAAGCCCGATATTACGAGGCATATGACAGCGTGTACACCGGCGGGGGGCCAGCGTAGAAACTACGTTCCTCTTAACGGCTCAGGGCCCATTGGCGGATCGAAATAAGCCGCGACGATGAGCCGGCTGTCAGCGGGATTATTGTCCTCGGCTTCTTACGGTCGCCCGGGAGTTCTTTTCGCGACGATCGTGTGCGGCAAGGCAGTCGTGTGCGAGTGTCCCCGGGGACCGAGGGGAACGTCGAGACGCGTCCACAGTAACTCCCGTCAACTTTGAGGCGAGCGTGGAGGGCAATCTCGCATCGCTGTCTCCTTCGGTTTCATCTTGCTTTTCGCGACGTATTTTCTTCTTCTCTCGCCTCCTTCGACTCGAATTCGTCTCTTTCAGTGAAATAGAGAAAAAGAGGAAAAGAAAAAGAGAGAAGGAGATCCATCCTACTCACGTCATTCCCCTTTCTTTCCACAGGATCGCTCTATCTGCCCCACGTTCTCTTTGTCTCGATCGTCGGCATTCCCATCAACGGTCACCCCTCTCGAGAGAAGATCACCCAGCGACCCTACTGTCTCTTCATCGTCGTGGCAGTCGACAACCGCGACGTACTGTCACCGTGCCACATCGACACCTCGATGATCGGTTTATGCCACGACGTTATCGTTCGAGAGCGTCTTGTTCTTGTTCTTGTCGCGAGCATAGCATGTAATTTTTCTCATGGGTCCTCTTAACTCAGAGTGATCAAAAGTATCGTCGCGGCATAGAAATCGAGAACGACCTGTCCTACATTATTAATACCAATTTCAATCTTTCTTCAGAGAGATTAATGATGAGAGAACAGCGGACAGGAAAATATCTTTCCGCCTAAGCGTTAAAAGTTAACCAGCCAAGGATCGGAACAATACCAAGAGATACGCAGATACGTCTCTGTAACGTCAGTCGGAGAGTGATTAACTTCTAACAAGCCAAGCTTTGTGAGGCGGCCGTATAACCGCACTCACACTTCCGCTGGCTGATGATGGCGATATCGGAGTACTACAAGAAAGAAGACGGGAAACGAGGAGGCAACGGTGGAGGCAGAACGACCACGGGGGTTGGTTAGCACACAATACGCAGCTACGTACCTCCAGCCACCTTACCACGTGCTCGTCGTGCTCTCCGCGTCGGGATACGTACAATAAGCAGCTCCCCTCCTCGCGTATCCGTCGATTTTAATTAATTTTATATGTGCATCACGACTGCGCGTACGGGGGCTCAAGACATCGTTGTTCCCTTCGCCCTTCATTCCCTTTTTCGCGCGCTTCCCGTTCCAACTCGCTCCTTTCTTCCTCGAACGCTTGTTCCGCAGAGAAGCCCCGAGATCCCCGAGATGCTTGGACCACTTGAGAAACGAGAATAATGCGCGCGATGCACGTGTCACGGTGCCCCTCGTCCTCTTCTTTCCTCCCCTCGCAACCACAATCCTATTGTATAATAATTCCTCTTGTGTCAACCGCGCGCATTATGCGCGCGTGCGAGTGGATACGATCATGCAAGATCACACGAGGAAAGAATTCAACGAAGTCGTCACCGTTGAAAAGAGAAAAAAATCATTCCTGATTCCTTCGATAATCCGCAACCTCGCGTTTTGCAAGATCGGTCCACATGCGGCTTTCGCAAATGAATTTCGCGAGATCGCGCCGAACAATGTACTCGGAAACGCTGACAAATTACAGGCGGAACTTGTGCTCATGTGCCAATCGATATCCCATTTCTGGAAATAGATCCTGTGTATCTTTAATGCGAATCAATTAGATTCTCCAACGAGCAGCCTGCCGTCTGTCACGTGCGATATGCACAACCGTTCTCCTGCCGCATCGTTGTTGCATCTGCCACGTTGATCTCGCGAAAGGCAAAGCGCCTTTCTCGGAACCCGGAGATGACACGCGCAACGGAAGAGCCAGTTACTCCACGGCGATTAATAAAATCGCGGAGACATCCTTCTGCGGCCGCCCATTCCGAGATAACTGGAATTCTTCGCGATTCCTTTGTGCGGGAAGAATTATACGTCGCATTGTTGAATACTTTTAAGCGCGATTCCAGCGGAACGATCTTAAGCAGATGCGAGGTATACACACACATACTGATACGCAACGCGAGCGATATTGCAAGTCTAACCACGGGAATTAGCATGTTGCACAATAAGGATTTAATCATAGCGTTTGTATGTTTTTAATCATTATGTGCGGTCAAAAAACTAGCTCAATTAATATTCATCAATTTTTTCACTTGTCAATAATGTGCAAACGTCACATTGAAACTCTATCACCCGTGTGACGGTGATGTCGTTACGGAACGAGCTCGAGTGGTTTACATTAATCATTTATCTTTCAATTATTCATCATTGACAGAGATCGTCGTATACAAATCTCAAGAGTCAACCGTCGATTGACACGTATGGAGAGTCCCGAAGGAACGCTCGAAACGAAATTCCTCCGCTCGCGGTTCCCGTTCAGCGTTGCGTTAAAACGCGGCCGGCTTTGATGCCCATAACGTGCGCGTAATTTTTAACGTGACACCACGGAGCGCACCTCTCAGGATCGTTTGCCGTCGTAATGAAGGCAAAGCGAAACAACCCGCGGTTCCCCAGAGCGGGTAGTAAGCCGCACGCTCGCGTGCTCCGAAAAGGCTCGTTTACGCGAATGCGTGTATGTACCGTAAGCTAATATCGGCACCTTTGCGCCACGCTGCACATTCCACAGAATGAGGTATATAATACCTCATACATAAATACAGAAATAGATATATGCGATGATTATCTCTCACACGCGTAACAATAAAATGATGTCGCACGCGTGCTGCACCCATTTAAGGAATGATTCAGTCGACTGAGCCGTTCTTTATAGTCGACTGGAAGATGTTAAAAAACTCCATAAGCAGGTCGCGAAAGAAGTTTCAGGGGTGTTGCTCACCGCTCAATGTTTTGCGCGAAACGATTATCGGACACCGGTTTTAAAGTGTCCTGCGCTGTTCATCGAACACCTGGCGTGCCGAAATTCGGCTTCTGCGAGCAGTTGCATCGCGCGTTTATGCAACCGGTCGCTCGATGCGTACCCCACTCGTTCAAGATCGCGACGAGACAATGAAATGATGTCGCGCGCGCGAGCTTTGCGCGTGATGCGAGTGCGACCCGACGCCGCGTCCCTCTCGAGAGGAGAATGTTCGGGCGAGATGAGAAGATGAAGGAAGAGGAGGAGGAGGAGGTTAAAGAAAATGGAAGGAAATCGCGGTGATGGCACACAGGAATGTGGCAGCTGCGGGGCTCATTCACATTCGCTCGCGCGCGCGCGCGTGCACGCGGCTGAATTCTTACTACCGTTGCACCCGCGGCTACCCTCCCCTGACGTCTCTCCATTTCTCTCTCTTTCTCTCTCCCTCACGGGGTCGCCGTCCAAGTTACAAGTATAACCGCACTCAATGCCCCCGCCGAGTACCCACTTCCACTTCATTCTGTGCTCCTCCCGTGATCTCTCCGCGAGATATATCCAGAGTCAAATACCGCGGCCAAAATCTGCGCCCCTATTGTTACGCGCGCGGTCGCTCCGTTTCCGAAGTAGCTCGAAGCGGATCCGCTTCGTTGGATGATCTGAATCCTGAACCAGCAATCTCTGCCTGTTCTTGAAAATATTATAAATAGTCCTACGTTTTAAATTAATTAATATTTAAATTAAAGGAAAAATTATTTATTATTCGACCATTCTGGTTGGTTTATTCGAAAAAAGAGCACGACGTTTCGACCCTGATTCGGGCCCTTAGCAAGTGCACAATACAATAACAGTTATTTTTGGCTGAAAATAACTGAAAACTTTTCAAGGAGCACCTCAATGTGACAATAGTTCTACAGCGATCATCTATCGACTATCTATATCGATCTATGTCGATAGATGATCGCTGTAGAACTATTGTCACATTGAGGTGCTCCTTGAAAAGTTTTCAGTTATTTTCAGCCAAAAATAACTGTTATTGTATTGTGCACTTGATAAGGGCCGGAATCAGGCTCTTTTTTCGACTAAACCAGCCAGAATGGACGAATAATAAATAGTTTTCCCTTTGAGTAAAATTGTCTGGCGGAAGTAACGTATTCTTTGTGAATATTTAAATTAATTAATATTATGTTACGCTGTTCAATAGAGACCAATTCAACTTTTGACAGGAAAATGTTTGCTCTGAATTTTTAAATGAATAAAATTTTAACTTATTAGAGATGTCAATGGATGGGCCACAAAAAGTCGTTCATCCGTAATGCCAAATCTTCGATACATCTCCGGTGTTTCGCTGATTGCAAGACATGGTTAGTTAGGTGATCCTACGATGATCTACGCGAACCGGTTAATCAGACACCGCCACTTACCACTGGCGACAATATTCGCGGGCGCGCGTTACATCAGCGTCGATGGAGTATCCTCTCGAGGAGCTGTGTCTGCACGAGGCCGGCTCATAATGCAATCAGAATATCGCCCGTGGAAGAAGGAGAAGAAGATTAGAAGGCAACACTCACAGCGCGGTATTTACTTTGAACTATTCTCGGCACCGCGGCCGAAAACGCGCGTTATATCCGCTGCCGCGAGCAAAGTGCGTGCGCTTCGGACCTTACGCGCGCGTCTGCTCGCTGCGAGGGAGACCGATACCCTCGATAAGCGGATGCTGGTACAGCCGTGAAACCGAAAGAGCCAGACGAGTGAACGAGACTCGAGACGAGGATCACGCCGAGATCAACTGCGAACAATGCAATACCCGCGCGGGCGCGGGTCGAGAAATTACAATGAGAAGAGTCACGAGAGAGAAGGAGAGACAATCAGTCGTCGGTGACGACTGATCGCGAAAGAGACGAAACAGAAAAAGCTATCGGAGAGGCAGAGGAAGAAAAGCAGCGACGCGGACGTGCCCGCGAAAGAATACAATGGATACACTGTTGCGCGCTCGGTACTCTCGAACAATGCCAGCTCCCGGATTCAGTTAACAATCCGTGTCGCCAACGTGGGGGCCGCCGTTAGATAAGAGCGGCCGCGGAGGCGCGACGCTCTCCATCGTCTCGCGGATATTCATCGCAGCGTCCACGTACGTCCTCTCCTCGGCAGCGAGGGTTTCGCTTTCGCGGAACTGGAGAAGGGAACCTGATTCATTCCCGCGAATAATTATCTTCCTTCTCTAACAATGGTATTATCGGGGGCGAAGTGAGGGGAGGCTCAGGCTCGACTTTGCGAAGCGACCTCATCGTCGGCGTTAAAAATTCCGTCGCTCCGCCGCGGGAAATTAAGTGGCGATGTAGCGATGTCGTGATTGCTACTCCGCAAGCTGGGTGATTGTTGCTTCAGACGAGAACCCAACATTTTTTCCCACGTGGACCTCATCCGTCCGCGATGATCGCGTCAACACGTCGACGCGCTCGTTAAACCGCGAAGCGTCCGCGAAATTTCGCCGTACGCTTCGTTTGACAGTACGCAGATTTAATTAAGACGCGGCGTGGGGCTACCGATAGCGTGGGGACCCGACGCGCCCGGACAATGGGGCGCATTAACGAGAAAAATAATTACGAGAGATTTTTCTCCCGTCGCGGGAAATTAGATGAGGTCGAGTTGCTTAAGGAGAAGCGCGCAGAGGGCACAAGAGGGCCCGTAATGCCGTAGTCGAGTGATTCGGTCGCAGCCGCCACGTCCTTTCTGTTTGATGCATCCGTCCGATGATTGTTTCTTAATTAATATAACGCTCGTTAAAGGTAACTCGGTAAAGATACAATTGCACCAAATATCACGTACCAACGTATATTTGTCTGTGCATGGAGAGAACGATATGCGAAAGAGAGAAAGAGAGAGACAACTCAACAGAGTTCGAGAGATAGTGCCGTGCAAGTTTCTACAATAGTTTTCCTTCAGGTTTTTTTGATCTAAGATTGATCGTTTACGACACATGTATTTATATCAACTGATATATTATTTTCGCACTAATTAGCGATGAATTAATGCACGGCCACAACCGTCGCGACATTAATGCGAGTCTAATCAAGATGCAGGGCGGCTACCGACCATGACGATTACAGTCGTCGGGAATCGCTCAATGTGCAAATGGATTCACATTAACGAGATGCTGAAGCGTCTGACATTTATATTGATAATAATACTGATTGCGTGTGGACTATTATATGCGAGAGAGGCGTGAGTGTACACATACGTATGTACATGTGAGAGAGAGAGAGAGAGAGAGAGAGAAAGACGTTGTGCGTGGCAAACGTATCGGAGGATAAAACGAGTTACCCCTTGTTACGATCATTCAATCGGACGTTGAATAACGGGTCGGTTGGATCGCTGCAGTTACGGTTAAAAAATACGAAAACAGGTACTGCCGCCGCGTAATCGTATCGTCGATTTTTGGAGTGCAGTATTACTTCCGATATGCCGGCCGCTCACGAATACACGGCACGTATACGAAGCTGATTGAACGCGTTTTACACCGATGGTCCCCGATCAGCTATCGATACCTAGAACGCAACGCCGGTTTACACACAAGTGTCCCACCCGCTCCCTCCCTTCATCCCTGTCTCTCTCTCACTCACTCACTTTTTCAAGCTGTAATTCAATTTCATCCGATACCGAATGCGCGCTTTTGGCGCGAATAAACTCGATTGAAACCTTCAATTATTGCAGCACCGGCATTTTCAATTTTTACACTGGCCGCATATGAGTCTCCGGATCAACGTGGATGCTGTGTCATTCACTATGCATTCTCCCGGTTATGCGTAAACCCTTTAACAACATTGCATTTTTTTTCGAGATCGCAGGATCCGCATGGAAAGCGTATCGAGTACGTTCTGATTTCCAAAATATAATCCGAATTTTCAGATATTGTGTTACGTGTAATTTTGTCGTCTCAAAGGGATAAGTTAAAATAACGATAACAGCAAATGACAACATGGTAAATCCAAAGAGGGAAAAAGAAAGAGCGAGAGAGAGAGAGAGAAAAGAAAACGAGTTGTTGCGAGATCGCAAAATCAAAAGGATCGGGTAAAACGAGAGCAATGGATAAAAGAGAGGCCACGATTTGAGCGAGTCAGCGACTTGAGCATCGGTCGATGGATTTAATGATGTTAGCCGCAATTACGTGCATTAGTACATGGCGAGAAAACGCGAGCTCCAGAAGAGATATTTGATGTACAAATCTATGGGGGTTTGGAAAGGGAAACGCGGGGAACGATTGATGGAGAAATGCAGAGAGCACGAGTGAAACGGAGATGGAAAGAGTGAGCGGCGAGTGGTAGTGCGAGAAAATGGGGGCGGCAGATGAAGGAAGGAAGGAAGGAACAGGTATGAGAGATACGTTAATGGTTAACACGCTGTAACATCAAACAGCGGTGTGCGAGCAACTAACGAGAAGCTTCGAAAAAATATACAATATTTGCTAATAGTTGGAAATATTATAAATTCCCTAATCCCTATCTAAAATAAATATATTTTATAAAATATATTATATATATTTTATTTATAATAAATCATATTTTTAATCATAATGTATATAAGCCAAATGAAATATGTAATGTAATATAAGCCAAACAAGTTCGATATGACACTTAAAAAAGATAGTAATAAATGTATCTTCTTCCTTTTTTGGCATTTTATTTCGTTCTTCATTATTTCCAGTCAATTATATTCTCGTATAATTTGCTACTCGTATATTCCGCCGAGTGTCGAGGGGATTTTCCTCGAGTACAATAAGCGCGTTCTACCTGTCCGCGCCGGGATGAATAGGCTCGCAAATTGCAAGCTTGCTTACGGGGGTGCACAAACGTCCGAAGCCGGCCTTGAAGCGCGACGTGACGCCGTGTCAGGTAATGTCGAAGTGTGCAAAGTCACGCGTCGTTGCACCACGATCAAACGGCAAACACCGTCGGCCTGCCGCTCGAGTGCGGTAATTCTTTGATCGCTTGAAAAGATACACCGGTCGGGCTGTCGCAGCAGCAACAGCAGCAACGAGGTCTCCCGCTCAACGGCGATGACGACGACGACGACGACCCCTGAACGTGGGTGGAACGACCGAACGGAAGGAAGATGGGTGTTCGCGCGCGGATGCGTCCGCAAGTCGATGTTCCTCGCTTGTAAAAGAGGGGTGCAGGGTGCGTGGAAATGCCACCGCGTTCGTTTAGCTGGTTTAACGGCAAACCGAATCGCGCTCTGCAGAAATCGCTGCGATGACGCGGCACGCTGATAATGCACACTTTGCGGGGGCTTCGTTAGTGAAAGCAGAGTGGATCAACCGGAGTGAGTCAGACGTAGGTAAAGATAGATAGAAGACAGAAGTGATGGGGGTTGAGGGTGATCGGTTGAATCGCCGCGCGAGGAAAAAGAAGTGTCGCGAATCCTTCTCATTTCTCGTAAATATAATATTTGTCGTATCGATATCTATCGATATATGTACATATATCGTAAATATGTCACTAGTCGACTTCTCATTGGTAACATCCTGTTTAAAAGCATTTTCCATGACGTTTTTCAAATGCGCTGCAGTTTTTTGCAGGTATGCCGTACTATTACAGCGACGCTTTATTTCATCAGCGAGTCGAATCGCTTTTTATGGAGCGCGACATTTTCGAAGCAACAATCGCCTTTCTCTCCGTATAATCGATTCGAAATAAAACGGTGTCGCGTGTGTGGTATTTTATTAATCCCTCGGCAAGCTACGACTTTATTTTGTCTTAACGCGATATGTAATGAGGTACATAATGAAATGCGAGCTAATCAGCCCGTTAAAATTCCGTTACCGTCTGTAACCGCTGATTACGGGTAGCGCAGATGGCCTGCGCTCTGTAATTATCGCGTAATCACAACTAGCTAACGGTTTTGTCATCGATTTTCTTGTTTTTGCGCATGCACACACTCGCACACATCCCTACGTATATATTCCGATTGCAATGGCCGCTACATCATGCGATTCCCTTTGTAGCTGCGAGCGAGCGAGGTGAACTCGCGCGCGAAAAGAGGAAGAAAGGAAATAGGAGAAAAAGGAGAATTCAGTCAGACGCGCTCGAAGATGCGTGCATGTGGCGGTAACAACAACGCGCGTTACGCAATATGCAGGGCACGCTTTTGTTCGCCGACACGGAACGTCCTCCGCGCCGGCCTTCGCGGGGTGGTTGGTACCCCGCGTGCGTGCGCGTTTCTACGCGCGTCCTGATATGTCCATGTATCCGTGTACCGCGCGTTACCCCGCTTCGTGGTCGATACGGATTTCACGAGCGGACGATGTGCGCTCCGGAGGGCGGACGCTCGGATGCGTTTGATACAATATATAAGCGGCGGGAGGTGCGTCGCGGGACGGCGGGTGCAGCAGGGCGGCTGACAGGAGACGAGGGGGCGAGAGAGACCGGGCGGAAGCCGATGGCGCGCGGGAGGTCACAAAGTAGCATTCTATTGACAGAAAGCCCGGCGCGCACTCTCTCGGGTCCGCCGGTGATTATACTTGGTGATCATATCGCTCGCGTATTGACAAACAGCGGTATACAGAGAGAGAGAATCATCCCCCCTCGGGGGTCAATTCTCTCTTATTTCCACTGCCCGCAACCGTTGTGTCTCCTGTGCCTCTCTCATTCTCTCTGTATTTTTTTCTTTCTCCCTCCCTCTCTCTCTCTTTCTATTTACTTCCCGCGCTTTATCTCTCGTCATCCCCTTCGGCTATCTCGCCGCAATCCCCGCAATCCCCGTCCGCCAAACGGGAGGCTCGCGGGGGTGGCCGTGCCTGCGGTCGCGTCTCGTGCACCGGTGCACACACAGCCCGCCCACCGGCGGCCCACAATGCACTGCTAATTCCCATAAAGCGCCGACCGATACGCAAATGGACAAACGGACGTGGACGCGCACACAGAGAACGCGGCGTGGCGGCGGCGGCGCGCGCGCTTCACCCCGGTCGTCCCTGGATGCGCGATGACCCCCCTGTACGGATGTACGGTTTCGCTCCGCCTTTGTGGACCATGTTGTCGCGCGTAATAACGATATTGTCGTGCGGAAATACACGTGTGTAAGCGTGTAAAACACACACATGTGAATGTATCTCGTGATACAATCTAATATCATATAACATGTGTTGATACAACGAGTCGGCGCAAATATTGTTGCACGTTGAGACGCATAGTTTCTCGGCGGTGAGTCCTATATTTGCTGACTGTTGCATTTGCATAATTTTTTTACCGATCGATCGGTCGGAATGAATGAATTTAGCAAACTAGTTGCTCCGCGACAGACCTGCTTAGCAGTGCACGTAAGCCAATAATTAAAAGCGCCGATCAGCATTTACATAATCATATATTTATTCGAATGTTTCGAATACAATTATGTCATTATGCATCTCACGGCCGTGAGATATTTTTCCTTTTCATCGGTACGGTTACTGCTGCATGTTTTCTGTCGCTCAGTTTTCTTGGGTAGTTTCTAGAAGCGTGCCTCATTGCCAGGCATGCATACAGCGAAGGTAACTCGTTTAAAACGTGCTTTTATTGGCGTGTAATGTAAACCGGTGCAGCAAGATGAGAGTGAAGCGGACTAACAAAATTTTGCAAAAGAGCAGAACGCATCGTTGAGTAGATCCGCGACAAATTCGTCCCGATAACCGAATAATCGAAAAATCAGATTTCCTCTGCCTTATCCTCCCCCCTCGGAATTTATCTGAAATCGTGCACAAAGATTTTCGCGCGCGGTCGGTGCGCGCGTTTCATCGGTAATACGCTGTGACCGTAATTCTCATTAAACTGTATAAAAGTAGCACAGTGAAACGTGTTAATGCACTAATTTCACGCGCGGCTGCGTCGCGCGTTCGGCGGGCTAGTAATTTACGGGGAACGAAAATTTATTTCAGAGAAATACATATATGATAAATACATATGCATACGCGTCCGCGGCAAAGAGATCATTTTTGCTCCTCGCGTACGCTCGCGGGTTCTCATTCGTCGAGGAGAACGCCTGCGAATATACTCGTCGCGAGTACACCCTTTGACCAAGCGAAACGAGAGTTCCTCAGACTATTGTATCCGATCGCGAGGATAGGTTTTACGCAGAAGAAGCATACGTTCATCGTCGTTCACTATCTTCCCTAGTATCCCATTCCTGAAAATCCCGTTCTGTTGATGAACAACGATCGACAACACGTATGGCGAACGCGCCATCGTTTCGTTGTCGATGTCGCCCCCGGCAGAAAGGGGAAAGGGTATGTGCGGGGGAGGAAATCCACGGTATGCGGCAGCAAGTCGACCCGTGGTCGAACTACTGGGCGTGACGCCGTATATCCCTGCTGTAGCTGCAGGTGCAGCAACCGAACGTGTGCAGGTAGGACCGTGAAAGCGCTTCAGGATAGAGGGGAAGGCGATCATCGCCGCCCACGCGCGATCGGCTTGCTCGTGTTCGCCGGGAAAGACGGCAACCAGGCCGGTAGTGCGTGGAATAAAGAGAGAAAAAGAGAGGGGAAAAGAAATGAGGAGAAAGAGAAAGAGGCACGAAAAGGTGGAAGAGAAAGATCGCACGAAGGTGGGAGACTAGAGAGCGAGGAGAGCGAGGAGGCGAGGGCGCGCGGTCTCTGTCGCTGGCTATGCGATCGCGCACACCTGTGCCAACGCAGCATGGCACGGCGTCGTATAACAGGTGGAAAGGAAACAGAGAGAGGAAGAGAGGGAGAGAGAGAGGGAAGAAGAGAGATAGAGAAAGAGAGACAGATAGAAGGAGAGAGAGAGAAAGAGAGAGAGAGGTCTATACATTGAGGGAAGACAGGGAGAAATACAAGAGAGAGAGGGAGAAGGAGAGACGACCTCTCCCCACTCAACCCCGAGTCTGCCAACTCGAACATTACTATACGCCCTCCGCGACCCAAGAGGAGGAGAACAGCGAGACTACCGCCTTCCTCCTACGTTTTCTCTGGTATCTCCCCCCTCTCTCTCTCTCTCTCTGTGTCTCTCTCTCTCGTTCTCTCTTTGGCTCTCTGTCTTTCGCGACGCCTTTTTACTTCACCTATCTCTTTCTCACGTGCTCGTTCCTAAGTTTATCTTCCTTTTCTTTCCCCCCCTGACCGATCTTCCGCTTTCTCTGTTTCTTCCTTTCCCCCTCCTCCCCTCAATTTTCCTCCAGTCCGCCACGACTCCGCTGCACTTCCGCTTTAACGTCAACCGACTATGACGGGGCGCCCGGCGCGCAAACGCCGCCGACAAAACGCGTTTTCATTCTGCGCCGATGAAATGGCGGACGGGAGGACTGTTCTCCACCCTGGTAAACTTCATCTGAAAACGTCCCTGCAAAGATGGATTTGTCTCGCGCTCGTGTGAAAGAGCTTTTCGCGAACTGGATATCTGTCTATGCTGAATGATCGAAAAAATATGACCTGATAACGTGATGATCAATTATCAGGCGTATTGCTGGTTTTTCAAGCATAGTAAATTCGCTATGCAATGGAGAACTGGTAGATCCACCCGCAAAACTACGCTTAGAGTGCCCGAAAATTGTCTCTTTATCTTAGCAGACGTCATACAACTCGTCGTACGACAATTAATCAAAAATCTTTTCTGGAGCAATTTATTAATTAAGAAGAAGAGAGAAAGATTCCATTGTTATTCATTTTAGAAAGTTAGGATTTGCCTATAAAAGCATTATAGTCAGATCATAATTAAAAGAGCGGAGCATTTCTACGAGTGAACGTTTATCTAAAAAGCTACACACGCACCAGAGAAACTTCCTCATCCACGTATCTTTTCATGTCTTACGGCTGCATCATTGCTCGGACGGAGCAACGGGGTAATTGAAAACGTGTCAACGACTCATCCATCGTTCTCTTTCCTCGCCGGTATGAATAGCGGCAGATCGCCCGCGGAAACTTCCCGGTGGGATGTCTTGGGATTGTTGTTTACGCCACAGAGCATTTATCGTTACCCCGCTACCGAATCCATGTATTTCACATGTTCAGGTATGCGGACCTCCGGCTGCTGGCCGCGCGCACGCATGTGACGGATATCTGCTCGAACGCGCTCGTAGAATTCCGCCAGCGGGCGAATTTAGCGGGACATCGGGGAAGAAGAAACATCGCATTTCCACAGCACGTAAATGACTGGCATAATAACGGTAATACACGTCGGGGCATTATCTGCACGCGCTCGCATTTTTGCGGGCAGACAGGTTCCTCCGGTCTCCCGCGATTCCTGCGCGCTGTAGCTGTGGCTGCGGCGACGGCATTGCGCTTCACCGCAGCTCCACGCGATGACCTGCGCGGAATCATCGAGTCATCGTCGCCGGGACGGGACGGTTGGCGATGCTAATCTCTGTCGGCTATCGGATCCGATATGCGGAATCGCGAGTCTAATGCGACCCCCATTGTGCCCGGGACGCGTTCGCGCTCGATGACGACGACGGCGCCGGGTCGCCAATCGCGCCCTGGCGTGATGAAGCCGCATCAGACGTGTACTGTTACTCGCGGAGGTGCAACGGACTCGCTATTAGTACGGTAATACGGAGAGAAATAGAGAGAGAGAGAGAGAGAGAGAGAGAGAGAAAGAGAGAGAGAGAGAGAGAGAGAGAGACAGATATGCATTGCATTGTCGGGAACATTGTTGCCCTCCTGTGAGCGCAGGAACATGAGCTCGCGGCATTCCGATGGATGGCACGGGGAATAGGAACGCGCGCGGAATTTTTCAGCCGTTCGCGGAAAGACACCGCCGCGAACATTATGAATTATTCTACGATCCTGCTGGAGGAGACGCCGCCGGTCGCGCGGCGTGCCTCGCTTTATCACGGTGCCTCCTCTCTCAAACGGATACGCATCAGACTGGTCGTAACGGCATACCGATCGTTGTCCTCGTAGTCGTGGTCGCCGCGGAGACTTCTCTCGAGCTTCTCATTTTTTTTCTCGGAACTATTCGCGACCGCGATCCGATCGCGCGTTAATTAGAATTCCACGTTAATCGATGCACTTTCTCTCGTCGATCAGCATGCACCATTTATAAATCGGCGCACCGCGCTCGATCTCGATCTCCGCCATCTCCGTTCTCCGTTTCGTCACCGTTGCGGTCGCGCGACACGCGTTTCGCTTTTCTTTTTTCCATTCATTGTAAAGGGTATTCCGTATGCGCGTATCGTGCGATCGGACACGTTGACCGGTTCATGCACCTGTTTCTCTCACAATGGGGAAATCCTATCTGATGTAATATACATGCATCGCGGCAACAAACTTTAACGTTCGAGTCCCCTGATTTCCCCTCGTCGAGTGCGATAAATCGATATTCCGCGATAAATCGATATGCTCGATGTCTCAGACTCTCTGGTTTTATTTGTCATTTTTTAATAATTGCGTCATTCGTTTCGTAATTTACTGTCTGATGATAATTCTTCCATTACTTGCAACTCAAGATCTATTTCGATGCTCTGATTTTATTAATATTAAATCGTGTTGATAAAAAGATGAATAGAAATGACGCTGAGACATCCAGGATATTTATCATTCATCACGATATAATTCAATGTCTGCGAATGCCTTACAATATGCGCAGTACAAGTACTCACCTTCGGCTGATCCTGCTGTTGCAACAATTGCTCCCTGATCAGCTGTAGCTGTAGAATCATTTCCGACACCCGGCGCTCCTTCTCGGCCACGCTCTCGCCGCAGAGGACCCTGTGAAGGGCCGCCACGCCGTCCTGCTGCACTTGCGCCTCCGTGTTTGATATCCTTCCGGCATCCGGGGACGAGAGCGCCACGTTATTCGCCACGGTGGTTGCGCCTCCACTGCAACACACGATTAAATCACTTAAATCACTTAAAGTCAATTTCATTCTATCACACTAGAAGGGAGAGAGAAAGATGGTAGAGAAACACGATTGTCGCAGGCACTTTAAAATTGAATCCTATAACCGTACACAAGTACAATCTATCGTAAATAATAAATTATTATGCAATATTTATTGTCGATAATCATTACCGACGCTTTTGAATTAGTAATAAATGAAAGAAGAAAAGTCGGATGAGAGGTGAGAGATCGTGCACGGCCAGGAATATCCGTCGACGCAAAGACGTTCCCGAGGCTGCCGAGCGAGAAAGAAGAAGACACTCTCCAGGGCATTAGGTTGTCACGGATGGCAGCGGTCGCTGCTGCGCGATGCTGGAAGCCAGGTGAATAATAGATGGGTCGCGGCCGCGCAATCACGACGGGGCGAGTGTTTGCGTCCGTGATGGGGTACCCCCCTGGTTGCCATTAACCCACCCCCGCCGTTCCCTCACCCGAATCCCGGCCCTCGAGCGCCCGGCCGGAACCGGCCCGGAGCCTGTGCGCCTTTATGCCAGGGAAAATGGACCGCGAATAAGTGATACAGGTCCATTGTGCCGTGCCGTGGAACCGCCAGGCAGACAAAGTCCGCGCTGCCGAGAACAAGACGAGGGTGACACGACGCTGACAACGAGAAAGCCCGCGCTATGCAGAAATCTAGAGCAACGTCAGCCGGCGGGCTTCAGCAGGGTTTGTCGTGGCGTTACAGGGTCAATGATTGAAGCTACGTTATATGAATGGCACGCGAGCAGCAACGAGAGATAGAGTTCTAATATTGTAAAAGAATATTGCATAATGCTCAGCACGACAGCGTAATTTTATATATGATAATATATATAATTTATTATACAAATCGTGTAGGTGGAAAAGAACGAGAAAGAAAAAGATGAATAAATAAAATATGTGTCTACATATTTATTTATATACGTAACGTGCTTTCAAGCTTCGTTCGACGAGAGAGAAAGAGAGAGAGAGGAAGAGATTCATCTCGTTACACATCAGAACAGAAAAAAGTGTATAAAATATTAAATTAAACGTTTACTCTTTAGTTTAATTTGAGGAGCATTCGTTGGAGCCAGACGGCCCGTGATATTTGAATACTCCCCGAGCATTTAAGCCTATCCCGTTCAGTCGACAGCCAACGAAAGCGCACATCCGGCTTCGCGAAAGGCCTTAATTCCACTCGGATTTTCTCTAGCTCGATAATGACCCGGCGACAGATTTCGTTCACGCTTACCGGCTACAGGGAAATAAAAAGCAGCTGCCCCTGTTATTATTGTCGCAAGCTGCATAAGGCATTTGTGGGGGGCTTCGTTTCATGAGCAAGCCAAGATAAATGGCCGCCTCGTCTCTTTTGTGCTGCTTCCTACGTGTATGCTTGTATCATAAATTGAATCACACAGATCAGATAAAGTCACTAAGAGAGTAAAAAGATTTTTGCAGCCTGTACTGACCTAGAACTCGCGGGATTTTTATGCAGTTTACAGTGACACTTTATCAAAAACATTTAATTATTACATTAAAAATAATAATCAATAATTAGATACGTGTGACGCAAGTTCACGCACGAATCGTACATTTCTATTGCGAGATAAGAAACAATTAGCTACATATATTATAATCCTATTACTGAGATGACTGCGTAGTAAGGATGCTGTTACTCTTTCAATTTTTTGTGGAAATGTTAATTTACAATTCGATTGGTAGCAATTAATTGAAGAGAGATATACATGTATGATAAATGCAATGCATAGACACACACATTCCGGTTAATATTTTCAAAAAGGCAGCATATTTCCAAATAGACTCAAACATAATTTATCATTAATGAAAGAGAGAGAGAGAGAGAGAAACGGCTCCGCGTTTTCGCGTCGGTTTTACTCGTCCTCGGTGAATTACGCGTACGAACAAATGTCGAAAGTGCCGACTTCAACGACTCCGATCGTCTCGGTGCGTTAATGCACCGTCGCGATCGTGATTAACGCGTCTTTTGGAGTATTATTGACCAGCCGGTCTCACCTGTCGAGACGCCTTTCGCACTCCGATCCGCGTGTTTCGCAGGATCACCTCGTTCAACGTTCGTTGGACATCGAGAAGCGTCGACAACACAGCGGCAGAACGTCAAAGTGATCGAAAGAGAGATCGTCGGTTTTGCAACACGGCTACAATACTCATCGGTTCTTTCGGGTACGTACGGGTCCTACATGGCTACCCGCAAGGACGCGCATTTCGTAGTCTGCAACTTCACGTCGCTCGAAAACGCGAACGCGAGTCCGAATAATCATCTCGATATTGTAATATCGATATAATCGATATAATAATTCACACGACAATCGCTGCATTGTGATTTGGTCCAGTGATCGGCGGCGGGTAACACAACCTCGCGTCTTCGTCGAATTTGGAGAATCCGAACGAACAAAACGGAGCCATCAGAAAAAATTGTCGTCCGCTTTTTTCGCGAGACCTCGTCAAGGTGTGTACGGGTTCGCCGCAAGTGTCGCCAAAGACGCGCCTGCATTATCAGTCATTCGGAAACGCGGACAGGTGCGGAATTTCGACAACGGATCGCCTCGAGGCGAATCTATGAATGAATGCTGGAGTAATCAAGAGGAGTCGTCCATTTTGGTTATCCGCGCGCCTTACGCTCGGTATGCACGGGTCCGTCATGACTGCCGCCAAGGACAATCGATATTTTCGCGTCGCGGAGTGCCGAAATGTGAATCTCGCGATCGTTTTAAGTCGGCGAATCGGTCTAGTCGCGATTACGCGGGTGTTATGTGTTAATATTGGAGCAGCGCATTCGCGAGTGATATTAATGTGCATTATGTCTCGCCTGTCGGGCATTATTCGGGAGTGCAAGTGTGAGTGTGCAGTCCAGTGTATCGATGAGGACAAAGGAGCTTCCAGGAAGAGAAGGAGAGAGAACGAGTGACAACCAGCTGCTGATTTTCTACGACCGGTGAGTCATTTTCGTGAGCTTTTTCGTATTATTCCCTCCGATCCTACAACCGAAACACACGACGAATGAGACTTGCGTGCTCGAGCAATTTGAAGCGAAGATAAAAAGATAGAAGATGACTTCCTAGAATTTAGGCGCGAGAAAGGACCGTGATGGTGACCCATACGCGTGAAGTTAGCAGCGTCGAGTAACTGCGCTTGAAACAACAATTAATGGCGTCTTAAATTAGGAAAGAATGCTTTTTTCTTACCGAAAAAAATGAGCGATAATTTTGTTTACGACCCTACGCTATTTCGCGCCCATCGCGAGTTACATTAAATTATTGAAAGTTTTGATGCGCACCTCCGTTATTTTTGTAACCTTTATTTGCAGCAAAGTAGAAGCATTTAGCGAGCGAGCTATCAAACACGAGACTTCAAGTGAGCTCAAACGCGCACGTACATACACTTAATGTGCCGTGCTTTTGAATTTCGATATCGAAAGAATTCATGCCACGCGTTTTCCAGCAACATCGCTCGCCCGTGCTCGAATAACGTTACGCCATTAAGCCGATCGTCGAGCACGGTTCTTTTTCTCTCTGCTCGACGTCGTTAATCCGTCCGTCACCAAACCCCATCGCGCGCCAGAGATGTTCTCTCGCTCTCTCTCTTTTTTTTTACGTATCGGAGTTATCGCCGGTCCATATAATACCACGGTTACTCGCGCGGCTTTTTATCCGATATCGACTATCTTTAGAATAGCCGAGAGCTAATGCGTGTGCACGCCTGATATTTTCGTCCATCCTACAACTCTACTCGCTCGTCACTCGCTAGTACACAAGTATATTAGTGCCGAATGCCGTCTCTGCGCCCGTAATAATACGATTCGCACGTGATACGTCAGTGGTGCATATATGCCACGTGCGGATCGCGAGCGACACTTTATGTAACAATGTTATTGGGTACCAGTTGTCTGCACACCCGACGCTCGCGCGCGAATTTTAGAACGGCCTCGGACCCTTCGGTCTCTCACCTCTCACCTACCGCCGCCAGAACTGTAAGTATAAAGTTGATACATATGTTCTTAATTCATGAAATATAAATTGATAACAATCGGAGGTTGGTCGTGAACAGTAAAAATGATAAATCGGGAATCAGTTATATTCTATATATTGAATAAATGTTGCCTCTTCGGCTTCAGGTTGTGCGTCAAGTAAACAATTAAGTGTGCCACACTGTTGCATTATACTTTATTAGGAACGTATTACGCTATTATGCGACCGTTATGTGATCGTATCGCGACAACAACGTCGTGCACGCCGCGTGCCGTTGTATTTTCGAAGCGAGTCCGCGTTACTTGGACTTGAGCGCGCTCCAAAAAGAGGACGAACGTCAAGCGTAAGTACAAGTTGTACTGTTGGCTGAATTTTTGAAGAATCTTGGCCGGCTGTCGGCCCGATGTGGGCCGCAACGGGCTGGTACAGTTCTACGCTGCCAAGTTCACTCGTTCGCTCTCTCAATGACTCCGCCGCGAAAACGTAAAACTTTTGCAGCGTTGCACCGTCTGTAAGACACTTTTTGCGGCAGATTCTGTTACCCCGTATTGTCGCAAGTATTGTCGTGCAATGTAATCTCGCCAGATGTTGTCCGGCACGAATCGCTTGGATGATGCTTGCGGATTTACTTCTCGCGCGAGTTACAACAGAGTCCAAAGAACAAAAAAAATAAATAATATGCGATTAATATGATGTATTGGATTGCGATTGGAATCGATCGCGAAACGAAAAACTGTGATTTTTCTAATGGCTGGCTAGTCGTGACGTGTATAAAGATCGCAATTAGTGACACGCGTTCAGACGGGTTTAATGGCGATATTAATGGCATACGATTTTGCATACATTGTACGCGTGCGATTTGTCGGAAGAGAGGAAAAATACTTTGCTGTATCATAAATGTTTCGTCGTAGTCATTATCATTATTGTGGTAATCGACACGAATGAATTCATTGACAAACCTTATTATCTGCGAGTAAAGCGATTATTACAATGCGATATAGGTCCGTTTGTGTCGCAACATGTCGCAAAGATTTCCTTGATTCTCTCTCTCTCTCTCTCTCTCTCTCTCTTTACAATATCCCTCAATTAGCACGATTTAGGAATTGCGGAATCACGACAAAAATAAATGTGCACCGATAAAAACTGTATGGAGAACAGTAATCGATGCAGATCGTTAATTACGAGAGATCGACAAGCTTTCGTTCGATCATTTCATAACCAGATTTTTCGCAACTCGAGTGCAGAAAAAGAGATTATTAAGAACGTAGATATAAATTGCGAAATTCTTAACGGACTTTGGAAAACTATGGTGCGAAATTAAATAAAAGATAAGTTACCGGTCGATTGCAAAACCGGTCATTTTAAAATGTACAAGAAAACCAGAAACTTGCTTTCCTACATTTTCCACTCGATCGCTGAACTACGTTTTATCGCGACCGCTGGTTCTTGTTCTCGAGTCGCTGGTCATTGTCAACTGAGTGTATGGTAATAGAGATCAATTTCAAGAGGCCGTGCTAAGCTGGCCTTATGGTTTCGAGACAATAGTCCCTTTTAGGCTCCGCCCGATCGTTAGTCGCGCGTTACCGTATCCGAGATACCAGGCCTTAAGAATGTGAAGCAAAAAACGACACAGTGGTCTTTTCTTTCAGAAAACAAAATTATGACCTGCCGACTTGATTTCCGGTGATAACATCGCTCGGTGAAGAATGTAAAACGTCACGTTGTAAGCTTTCGAGCACTAATAATTTCACAAACTACATCAACGGATTTCCTTCGAAGAATCTGTCTCTTTTAACGAAACTACATAGTCTCCCTTTATAAATTTATTTTTCCATCATTAAAAATATGTGAGAATTTTACAGACAATTTTAATACCGTATGATCTCCGCGGGATTTTGTTATTATCGTCAAAGTGATAGTTTTGCAGCTAGCGAATTTTTATCGCAATTCTGAACGATAATAATCGTGTCGAGTCGACTGATCAATAAAGAACGATCCGCCGAGAGATTTGCAATTAGCTTCTCGTTATAAAATCGAGATTAAATTCAAATAAGTAGTCGCGCACGCTTTCATTACGCGGGGTGGGTGACAAATAAACCGTAGCAGCAAGAACCGTCGTGCCGTTCGCAACGAAATTGCAAAAAGCCATATCTGCCTCTGAGAAACCTCTATCTCTCTCTCTCTATTATATTAGATTAATCAGTTATATAAAGCGGGAGAGCCACATGATAACCTCGGCGACACGGTGGCGCATTATGAGGCAGATATTGCAACAGTGTAGTGCACTGTATTACAATGTCGATCGGTCGCGGAATAATTAACATAGCACAGCCAGTTACGTAAGAGCTGCTTATCGAGACATGCCGCTAATCCGGATTACACTAATCGTCGCGAACTCGAAACGATCGCGAAAATGGAAAGAGATTCTCACCGAGCGAGCTATCCTCATTTCCCGTCATATCGCCATTCAGAGGATATTTCCTGGACGCGTTAACGGCAGCCGGGCCGATATCAAACGGAAGGGAGTCCCGAAATCACTGAGAGCCCCGGTGCGATAACAGTAACGAGATTCTCAAAAGAAACAAATTGCGTGATCCTCAGATTATAGTATCGAAATATAGTATCGAATTTCTTTCCTCTTCTCTTGTAAGAGTGAGCTAATTACTGTCCGAATGCATTAGTTTCAGCGAATATAACGGGGAAACCGAAGACTTTATCTCTGCTTGAATGCTTGCTTGAAAGTCTGCTTGAATTATTTTCTTGAATCCCGTTCGAGCAATTTAAGACCGCGCGAAATATGAAAGATCCCATTAAACAGTCGTATTTGTCCGCATCTCTTGAACCCTCCACCTCAGCACTTGATATCACCTGGACTAACCTATGCGCATTGTGGCCAGTCGGCGTGGAGGAGAGCGGCGGTGACGTCCGCCTGGTATTAATGGTGGTGGTGGTGTTGGTGGTGGTAGTAGTAGTGGTGTCGTCCTGGATCGACAGGGACTCGCTATTCATCTTGCACGTCAGCCTTTTCAGAACGTCGTCCATGGACCTCTTGCTACCGGCAGCGGCGGTGCCGCTGCCGTTGTTGTTGTTGTTTTGCGTTACGGTGTTGTTGTTGTTGTTGTGATGGGGATGATGGGAGTAGTAGGTGTCGACAGAGAGGAGGGTGGGCGGCGAGCCGCACTCCGAGGAACTCGCCGGTTCCACTACGCCGCCCGACGACGACGACGTATTCGTGTGGTGATGGTGATGGTGATGGTGATGGTGGTGATGGTGATGAGGATGATACGGGGTGAGGGTCTCCTGGCTGGACAGGTACAGCAACCTCTGTCGCTTGGCGGTCCGCAGGGAATTCAACGAGGGTGACGGCGAGTCGCGCAGATCCGGCTCGCTGGTCGTCGCCGGCGAGGAACAGCCGGACGACTCGCACTCGCCGCCTCGCTGATGCGAGTAGCACTCCTCGATGTCGACGGGGGTGGCGGCGCCCTCCTCACCGACGACGACGACGGCAGCCTCGCCCGCACCGGGACCGGCCACCGGCGAGGTAGTGTCTTCCTCCTCCTCGTTGGCCCCTGCCACTGTACCCGCACCGCCCCCGCCCTCCGATAGCTTCGTTGGTGGCGACTTCCTCTTTGAGGACATCCTCAGTCTGCAACACAAGCGTAACGAGATCCTGAGCTCAGTTGTTCTGGGTTTGTTTCGGTATCATTTTTCTTTTTTATTTCTCTTTGCGTTAATTCGTCCATCGCTAATTTGGGGGTGGTATACGGAGGAGCAAGGGCGGGGGAGGATAATCGGCGTGATGCATCTCTTGAATATGTCCAGCGATACCGCTCGTTTCTTTAGTTTTATGTGGAATAAAGAGATCGTCCTGATGTCGTCCGAATGTCGGTTTACGGAGCGCAGTTTACTGCAAATTTGTCTGGCTCGATGATTCGAGGCACGGTGGGATGAGGGGGTTAAATCTCGACGTCCTCAGGTGGAGGATGCTGTACGAGGGACCCGGCGAGGCACGACGTCGCTCCTTACGTCAGCCGGACGTCGCCGGGCGGGCGCGACGTCTAAACTATCTGCCATCTGGCGCGGAGTTAATTTAGACACGGACTAGCCCAAGTTCGTCCATTCATTTCCGTCGACAAATTACCAAATCTAAATCCAAATCGCGCGATCGACCGGCCCGTCTGCCATCCGCCGCCACCGCCGCTGATACGTGCGAACAAATCGAGCAATCGGAGTAACGGTTACATAACCGGGCCGCAAGACGTAATAATGAGGCGCAATTATCAGGCGGGAATTATTGTTGCGGAGTGTCGCAACTCTTTCACCATTAATCGTACGAGATTCCATTAATCGAGCGAACGAGAACGCGCGGAAGGCACGGCGAAACGGAGAGAGAGACATAAGGAGAGAAAGAGAGAGAGAAAAAAATAATGAAAGCCAGTAAGAGAATGTACGAGAGAAAGAGAATGAGAAAAGAAAGAGAAAAGGCTACGTTGGCCGATTATCATCCGCGAGCGAGGTTGCGAGGTCAGGAACGAGCGCACGCGGCCTGCAAATCGCGTTTTCGTTGATCGGTGGTGAGGCCTCAATGAAAAATGCTTAATCACGTTTCGGTCAACTTTTTTCACGCAATGCAACTTTTTTCGCGGAAATATCTTCTGCTTCCCCCGCAAGCGATTTTCTTGATAAACGAGAATGAACTCTTCCTTCTTGCTCGGGATCAGCGTCTACCTCGATTTTCGCACTGGTACCAGTAAATTGTATCGAGCGAGCGATACGTACATTAATTCCTTTCGTGATGGAATTGCGTGTTTTGGCCGATGCGTCAACGGTCCCGGCCATTAAACACGTTTGACCCATATTTCTCAGGACTGACTGACGCGCAACGGTGAAGTGCATCGCGCATAATGTGTCAGGGGTAATGACTTTTAGACGTGCACGGCTTTTCAAGCCGGGAAGGCAAGCGGCCGCGCTTTGCACGTCGCATTGCGTTCAGAATCGTCCCCTGTGATGTGCATAATTACATGGGGAGGGGAGATTTATTACGGCGCGTTACGCGGACATTTGTTAGTCGCATAATGGAGAACGATTTACGGCGCCGAGAATGCAGCGCGCGCGCGCGCATCTTCTCGGAACGCGCGAGAGAGTGCGATGTATCATAAAGTTATGAAATATATAATGACACCGCAGCTGTCATCGGCCATCGCTGTTAGCGGACGCTAACTCTATCGCGTGGATGAAGATAATATTTGTGCGATGCGCTCCGGGCGTATAAAGATCGCTCGAGAAGGATCCGCGCGATCCTTCCCCATACATACGGATTGATCCGCCGATTAGCCCTTCGAGATGCAGATTACATATAACACAACGTGATTACACATTGCATCTGTAATTACGTTCGTAAATTAATCCGTCGCTTAATCCTTCAAAGTCAATGAAATTAATTTTTAACGAAGTAACGTTGAAAAATATTAGTAAATTAGTGTTTCTCGCGATTAATAGCAAAAGATACCAGGAAGTTTTAAACGAGATTGTTCTGCCGGCCGAAATAAAGACGCAAGTTGGTTTTCGTTTCCGCGAGTGAATTCGCGACAGAAATAATATTTGCGAAGATAAAGATAATATTTGTATGAGAGATGAGTTACGTAAGGCTGCTGCGGGGATAGCTGCGTGTATGTGTGTGCATGTGTGATTCTTCATTGCAATATAGAGATCGATCGATTGGATCTCTGGAAATGCGAATTAGCGTTACACACAGAGAATTATTATTGAACGATATACCGTATTACGCATTGCGTGAGACTCCAATAAACTCGTAAACCGCAATTAAAATTAATATATTATTACATCAATTAATTAGCACTTTGTCCAGTATCTTCTTGCTCCAACAAAAATTTACACGAATTTTCCCGTATTTTCTTGCAAGTTTTGTATATGCAGCTACTGTCCTATTCTAGCCGGAGCAGCGTGCTATTTCTTCGATTTACAGACGATTTACGAATATCTCTGAGAAAAAATGTAGTATGAATATGATATATCCTTAACAGTACTAACCTCCCTTAGTATTAACATTCGATTAACGCGATCCTTAATCGTGAAAACTTGTTTAAAATCTCCACCTGATCCTCGTCGTGGTCGAAGGAGCGTCGCGCATAGAATGTTTCAGAAAAATTACAGATTGAAAGTTCAGGAGGGAAAAAGGAGAGGCGAGTGGCTGGCCGCCCTGGATTCGCGCGTGCCGAGACACCATGTCGCGAAATGAGGCTTCGCTGTAATATCAGGAAGGTCAGCATCATTACGTCGGTCCCTCCGCTCGCGGCGCGATACCGCGCGTTACCGCGGCCTATTATGCAAATCGCACAAAAAAACACCCGGGAGGAGGCGGATGGCGGGGATGCCGATAACGCGGGAGGGCAGTAACTGCGTCGCGCGCGTACGCATATAACATAATGCTACACATTGCAACACAATGTACGTGCGTTGCACACGCAGCCTCCTGCAGCTTCCTGCATCGCGCGTACTCGCGCGATACCATCCGCGAGGGGGATTCGTGCACGCGCGGATCACTGATCGCACATTGATCACGTGCTGTGCGTTTAACCCCAAGATGCGACGCGCGAGATCGGAGCAACGATGGATCGGGATTGACTCGGAGGCTCTCCATGCTGGACCACATGTGCCGCTTCTTAACTGGCAAGCCGACCTTCTTATAACTCTGCCGAAACACACACGTCCATCGCGCTCGCCGTGTGACCCCGTGCTTAAGATAACGGGGAACGCCAAGTTTCTGGTCCAAGAATTCGATCTGTGGGGATTTTGATACGCCTTTGTTATTTGAACACGCGCACATATTAAGTCACGTATTTACGTATTTACCAGCTGATAAGGAAGACTAAAAATTGCATTCTTTTATTGCTATTTTTATCGATAATGAAAAAAATCGCTGCAAAGAGCTCAGGAAGAAAAGATGAAAGAATAGCTGAAGATCGTTAACAATCTTTTCAAAATCAGTAAACTTGCAACGAGTAAAAAAGACTCGCGGCTATATTTTTCGATGTTAATATTCATAAGCTAATATTCGTATCGCAGATGCACAGGTATGCTCACGCGTGAGACGGTTAATCCGTGATCGGTCAGCGCGCGAAAACACGTCTGGCGTGCCGGCTGTGGAGAAATCTCTCCGACATAGTCCGCGGCTCTCCCTTTTCTGCGCCTCCACCTCCTGCTAGCCAAATGTACCAGTTTATCGCGCCGGTTTTCTATTTCTATTGTCTACACGTCGACATTGTACGAGTCTAGGTGGACGCGTATGCGCGCCGGTGCCGGCGTCGCCGTTGCCATCGTCGTCACCGTCGTCGTCGACACGACTCCTCTTCGTTGTTGCTCTCGGTACGCGAAGTATTTCTGTCCCTAGACTTCCCGACCGGCATAATTACTTCGCGAAGCGCACAGATTCACGACTATAGAGCCTCGCCTCGCCTCGCCTCGCCCCGCCGCGTCGCTCGAAGAGAGACCGAACAAAAAGCACGCGTCTGCCTGCGGCACGTCCGCGTGGAAGAAATATTTTTAACCGCCAGATGCCATCGTGTCCGGCCGACTGAGTTCACAAGCAAGGCGAGGGCGATCCGTTCGAGCCACGGTGACAGTGCAGGAACTCGCGCGAATCATCGTGTTATCCCTCTCGCGCGGATGCTGCAACACGTCCGATTTCAGCGTCCGGAAAGGAACAGACCGCGGGAGAATCGCGTTTGTTCGCGTGAAAATCGGAAGTTCGGCCGGAGCGCGAGATCCGGATCCTCGAGCGAGACCGCGACCCCTTGGGCTCGTAATGAGTGAGTGCCGAAAAAATAATCGGTCGAGCGCGGTTCAAAGTTCGCATTGGCGAACACGCGCATACTTTGCGCATTATACTCAATGATAGCGAGTCGACGAATCACGAGCAATCACGAACGCGATAAATCGACGGCGAATTCTTTCTCCTCACGGTTCTCCCGAAGAGTTTTTATCTTTCTCCCTTGCATCCGTGCGATATCCATTCATTCAGATACTGACTCATCAAGTTCGTGAGATGTGTAATTACGCAAGCGCGTTTCTTTTCTCACCCGCTCGCTCTCTTCCTCTCGATTTTGCGCGCGCGGCGATTATTATAAATTGACGATGATTCCATCGTCGACGCGATTCTCCGGCGGAAAGTCGCGCTTTAATTCAATTCTAATATGTCAGGCATTTCGTTATCGCGGAAAATTACTGATAAGGTCGTCGCGGAATGAGAGTTCCTCGCGTTAAAGTTCCTCGCGCACAGCTTAGCGTCTGGTCCATAAAAATTTTGTACTTGTCATTCGACTTACGCGCGAAATGTTTTCACCGTGCGAAATATCGCATCGGTGACAACCGAAACCCTCATGATGACTGGCCGGCCGTATTGTGACTTAATAGCGCTGCAATTAATCTAACTGTGACTATCACGCGCATGTCGTAAAGTTACGCCATTCTAGACGCGTGTAATAAACTCACCGAAGAGCCCGATACAAATTATCCATGCCTGTATTAGTGCACGTTCAATCGGGAGAACGCGCTTATCGGAAGAAAGGTCGTACATCCCGGTTATTACATTTGCTGCAGACACACACACATACGCTCTCATATACTCACGTACACAGACATTGAAACCGGCGTTATGGCTATATTTAAAATTCTATCTTTGTATCGCGACATGTACGACATGCTCCGGATGGTTACCTTTGCAAAACGCGTACGTCGGTGTCCTCATATTCTCCCTTTTAAAAAAGTCATCGACACAACGATACGATGCAATTGTCGCAGCAACTCGAGTGCAAATGAGGTTTCTATGTATTCTATCTCAAATTCAAGACGGAAGAAGCAGGCGTGGTGTTGTCGATCGATCGGAAAAACGCACTGACACAATTTAACGCATGTATTAATGCATTAGATTAGCGTTAGCGAGCGTTCGATAACGGTTCATGCGTGTGCATTTCCGGTATTGCATCCCGTTTTCCCACTAACATGTACGCGATCTAGTTATTGAATGTAATGGCGCGCGCGCGCGATTCACTCAAACGAGATGGCAAGATTTTGACGATCCGATCGTTTTGCGGATCTGATTGAATTACCGAGGCAATTACCTATTATCGAAGCAAGTAGCTAAGGGTCGCACGTTCATGTACCGACACGTAAAAGCGTGTGAGCTGACGCTTGACTTTCTATTACTGGCACAATAGGTACCCGGGGCTTTTTTTGGGGGGAAGATGTGGCATCTGTTCGGGTTCAAGTAGCAGGGCAGGGGTGGCGTTTCGGGGTGGGAAAGTTGGCCCGATACCGCAAGCTACGACTTCCGTCAGCACGCACGCAAATAGGACGCACGAGAGGGGCCTGTTTCGAGTGGTCCAGTGTGAGAAACAGCCGAGAAAACATTTTTGAATAACGGTACTTCCCAAGTCACGAAAATCGTAGGCAATTCAAGCAAGAACATCGCGATCGTGCATAATAATATACAATTTGACAAAATATTTTATATGAAGGCAGCTTAAGATAATCCGAATAAAAAAATGCTATCGCGATTTAATTCCGATTTTCTAATGCAGAACAGAAAATTTGAGACATTCAAGATGTACATATATAACCAAATCATTATGAGAATTATGCATATAAAACAAATGTCAATCAGTCGAGGTATCGATAATGATACTCTCTCTTCTTTGCTATATTATCAGGATTAGAAACCATATTTTACAATCCGGATGATTTTTGTGAATAATATGACGAACCGCGCAATTCTTTACCGGAATTTTATCAGCAGGAACCGTTCATAAGAAGCAAGCCAAGGGGACGCAATCGATCGCCGGTCAAAGTATGATATTTAATTCTCGTTAAACAGAAGCGAACAAAAGAGGGCCGTAATTACGCGACGTGGCACATAAGAACTCATTATATCGGCTCTCGGTGGAGGGACGGCCGGCGGAGGACCGGGAGCGTTATAATTAAGTCGTCCAGGCGTCGCTTGTATATACGATACGCCGCGAGGAAAGGAGATACGCGCTATTGACGAATTTTTATATTACCGCTAGCCTGCGAGCCGTACGGCTCAAATGTACAATAGTGATAAGAGGCCATTAATGTACGGCCGACCGCCTTCTGTTTTTCGTTATCTACTTTTCATACATTTTCGGAAGTTATCGTAAGAGAGATACTATACGCGCGTTACCCGCCGCGCAAACTCTTTCGTCGTAAACAAAACCCTGTCGGATTACTACACAATTCAGGCCACGGTGCTGATAGTGCCGGCATTACAATATCCCGATTTCGTCATTCCTGTTATATCAGCGCGGATTTCCCACTGAACAATGAGGCAAGATGGAGACTGAAGATGAATAAGCTTAATTAATCAATGATAACGTGATACTATCTGCACAAGACATCAACGTCATTCTAGGCGTCGAGAAATTGCTCAAGATAATAGAAAAATAGCAACAATCTGTCTGCAGCATCCGAGTATCGATAGTCATCCCCAAGCGGCGATCGCGTGCACGCAGGGAAAGTCAGTCGAGGAACGCGAGGAAAGTCTTGGACGTCCTGAAAGAGCGCGATACCGCTCTCGTGTCGTTAGTATTCTTTGTAGAACCAGCGTGGGATACGCTCTACATAATGGAGTCCCGGTACCGCAGCGTCTCTTCTTTTGATGCCACCTCTCGGCCGATCTCTTGTTTATGTATGAGCGGGCGCGGACCGACGCTCGTCCGCGCGCGGGGGTGCCACGGGGCCCACCGTCACCCAGTATCACCACTACCCCGACCAGGGAGTGGTTTAGTGCTGGCTGGCTTGTCCTGGGAATAGTCAAGTCCTCCTTGAGCACGAGGCGATCCTCCCGTTCTTCTTCTTCTTCTTCCTCCTCCTCACCCTCACAAACGGCGCGCAGAGGCCCGTGCGAGTAAGCCGGAACATATTCACGGAGGCAGCGACAACGTGACGCCCGCCTCGCCCTGCTTCCCTCCCTCCCGCCCTGCCACCCTCCGCGTTGCGCCGTGGCCGCGCTCTGTGAAAGCAATCTTCTTTGGGTCTCCTCTTCTTCTTCTGCTTCCTCCTGCTCCTCTCGTTGCCCCTTCTACCTAGAATACGTTATCAGCGGAACTCCGGGAGGAGGACGAGGAGGGCTGCCTCTCCGACCTCGCGGTTGCTCTAATACTTCTTACTATTTCCGGAGCCTCTCTCTTCCGCCGCGGCTGCCGCCGCCGACGATGACGATGTCGTCGACGACGACGACGACGACGATGTCGTCGCCTCTCAGCACTCTCCGCCTCTCGCCGCGAATTTTCTCTCCTTTTTTTCTTTTTCATTGCTCCTCTCTTGCGAGACACGCTTTTATCTACGGGACTCTCGCGCCTTCCGTGCTCTGAAGTATGGTAATATAAAACTCCACGCCCGGTAAAGCTAAGAACGCGCCGGAGTGGATATTATGATGAGAAATAGGGGGAGGAGGGAAGGCCGTACGCGACAAAAGTCCGAAATTTGTATTTATAGAACGAGCAGATGATATAAAAAGACGAGCGAAGGAACGTGCAGATCCGATCTTTCACAGTTTTATGATCTTAACGATGTTACCTTTCAGGTGTGTGGAATATTGTCTAAAAACAAATCACTTTTTAGATTCGTGAAAAAAATTTGCATCTGAAATATTTTTCAATGGATGAATTCTGTGTGAAGCAGGTTACAATTGACATCCGGGCAGATAGGCAAAGTCATATCGCTGGACTTTTAATCGTTACGCATTAATTAAATGCGTCAAAACAACGAGTCGAAGACAAACCCCTTATCGCGCGGTGATTTAACGCAAGCAAATGGAAAACAGTCGCGTAACATATGAATCGCACCATTTTCTTCAATAAGTTCTCAGGTTGTTTTATTACATCCCGTTACATCGCTCTAAAACTTTGTCAGAAGTCAAATTTGAATATTAAAATTAATGTTCCAGTCAAATGAATGTACGCATTATTAATCTTCAATGGAATTAATACATTCATGAATTTTTGCGCAAAGTCGAATTTGTTAATCCACCAGTGCGGCGCGCTATAAGCTGTCGTGATTAATATCATGACTTAATTAAGAGTAGCAATGGCCACCGAACTTGGCCACTCGGAGGAGGAGTGGGGCGAGAAGGAACGAACGCTCGCGCCAAATTCGCTATCATTTGATATCTAGGCTCGTGCATCGAAGAAGCATTATCAACGAATAGCGAGTTCTAGGTGCCAATAAAGAAATACCCGCGATAACGCTGCATGAATCCCAGGAAGACGCGGACAGTCGCAAATACGTTCGACCTTTCACCGGTGAGTAGCCGCTTCGCACTTTCTTTGCATTTCCGCGAGACGAAATCTTGTACTGTCTCCGCTTATTATGGATAATCTTGCGTGGATTAGCTGCGTTGCGCAAACAAATGAGCTCTCGGCTTGCGCAACGGTTGCGATAAGAAGATTTCCGGGACACGCGTGTACAATTGCTTTCGTAAATTGGAATCGAAATTGGAAAGTTGAACACATTATCGCGTCATTTTTTATGCCCGAAGTAGGATAAATGCCTATTGCCAAAAAAAAGAAGGAATTTAGTCGGATAATATCGTTTGATACGTTTCCTGCGATTCGCGATGCTGTGATTAGTGGCACCGACTGTCTCTACCGGGCACGCTGAAGACAGAATTCATATGGATCGCGAGTGCGTGATCGATCCAGAAAGAACTCCTCGACGCAGCGGATAAAAGAGACGAGAACGAACGAGGAAGAAAAAAACGGAGAGAAGGAAGGTTCGACTGCGGGACGCCGATCAGGGGAGAAGTGGAGGAGAGGCGAGAGAGACAGACGGATGGAAATGAGGGGAGGGTCTTCTGACCGAGTGTAGGTTTAAGGAGAAGTGGGGCCATGTGTTCAGTGTCAAGTTGCTCGGACTTCGGATCGCTTCCTCGATCCTCCTCCTTCACGCCACAGCAAAGTTCGTTAGAGAGAGGAAAGGGAGCACGTTGCACACGGTGCACGTGCACACTCGGCGCGTTCCTCCGCGCGCTCGTATGCACGTATGCACGTATCGTCCCGAGAGAGGAACCAGAAGGGAAGACAGATAAACGAGATCGAGGGAGAAAGAGTCCGAAAAGCTCTAAAAGAGATGAAGGAAGAGGGAGAGAAAGAAAGAGAGAGAGAGAAATGAAGAGAAGCGACGCAAGAATTTATTTGGCGTGTGGGACTATGCGAGGCTAGGCAGACAAAAGACACGAATGGCCGGAGTTAAATAACGTCGGGGACCGTGTTTAGAAAACTAACGAGAAACGATGGCGTTCGGGAAATTTGTGTGCGTTAAGACGCGTGTATCTCTTTCAAGATTTTGAGAAGAGAAAACACGACTAATAGTGCATTTTTGCAAATGATTCTCGAGAAGCTGCTCCGCTTTCAAGCAACTCACTGTTGGACTATAATCCGATATAACTATCCATCGCTCATTAAAAACAAGATCATTTTCCTCGACTTAAATTAGACGTAGACGTAAGACTTGAAATTTAAATTTTTCATAACAGATTATGAAAAATCTGTTGCAGACATTATGCTCGATGTGTAATTGCGTGACGTGTGCTTATCGGGAATCTCGCTCTGAGCGGTGAAAAAGAGCAGGAGAAAAAGAGAGCCACAGGCATCGCGCGAGACCGCCGATGAGAACAAAGCGTGCAGCATCTGGAACGCGTTAGAGTTCTCCGCAGCCGCCTCCACGCACTCACACAGCCATACGCGTGTGAGGAAAAGCACGCGCTCTCTCTCAATGAAGAGAGAAAGACTGAGAGACGGAGGAGCGTGAACCCCAAAGATGAGGGGCAGCATGAGGACCGGGAGGAACAGCCAGGCCTGACCGTGGAGGGAACCAAGGGAATTCGGGGGGTACGCGCCTCCATCCGGAAACACACAGGGACACCGGCGTGTACGTTACGTCCGCTGGTATCTCTCAAAGTAGCCCACCACCCTCGCGAATCGAATGGACGCGTAACGCTCCCCCTGCTTCCCTTGCCCCCCTATCTTTCCGTCCCGAATGTATGCACACATTGGGCAAACAAAGCGCGTACCTGTGCACGAAAAGCTGCACGCGCGATAGCGCACTCGCAGTGCCCCGGTACTTCAGTCGGCTATCTGGTTGCTATTCATTCGTCCTGATGAATCCCGCCGGGCCATGAACTCCGGTTGTTGTACGGGTTACGGAGTACGAGGCGTATTATGGTTTAACGAATGAAACCGAGGTAGAGCCCCGCGGATCGCGACTCAAGATCGGCTATCTCGGCTGGAGAGTCGTTGATGCGCAGCGAGAGTTGACGTTATTTTCGATTCTTCCTGTGAGTTTGACCCTCGCGATAAGACAATGAGTGCCGAGAGAGTTTAATTTCAAGCTCTTTCCTTCTGGGGACACATCGATGTGTATATCCTCGTTATATATTATAGGAATTTAAAGACTCGGAATTTTTCTGATGCTTGGATAAATTGGAGAACGGAATCTTAATTCGTTTCCATTATTCGAGATAAACTTAGTAATATTTCTTCATGCTTGATGATAATACGTATCTTGCTTACAGTAACGTGGTAGGAGATTGTACAGTCAAAGGAATCAAAGAGAGAGAATTTCATTCATGATCAATCACTTCCGCAACGCGAGTCTTTAGCCGATTAGCGGTGTAGCATCGTGCGGAACGTAATGTGTTGTGCATTATCATACGTTATGAGACTGGTTGCCGTCGTAATTTTAAAAGCGACGGGCTACCGCGATTAGCAGGCGGAATCGCGGCACGCTAATGAACGCCAGAGCAGCTCGGAACGCTGCTCCTTTTGCCTGTAGCCACATTCCACGAGGAAGACGTTTGCGATATCGTAATGACCGCGCAGGTACGCGATCGCATCTTTATCTGCTTGACGTTTATTCAGAAGAGTTTATTCAGAATGGTTCACGGTGGCACGTACTCGCGCGCGTTTTCCCAAGCCTTGAGGAAGATCTTATCGCATACTTTAAACGAATACGTACATCATTGTATCGTTATGACGAAATGGGATAATTTATCGTTGTTTTATTCTGGTTTCCTTCGCAATCTCCCGCGCGGCTTTCATTGCGATAATTCTGCGGACGCGAGATACGCGAAACATGGAGATGAATTATTATGAAATATTTGGCAATCCGTGCGGGGTCGAGAGAGAGAGAGAGGAAGAATACGAGACGCGTGCCGCGGATTGTTCGCAGATCGCGTAAATATTTAACGCTTTAAGACAATATGAGATATTTTCGATGAAAATATCATCAGCGGAAAAAAACTGTCTAATCATTATACGTTTGTACATGTATCTGCAGATAAGCATGTCGGAAATAACTATACAGTATAAGTAAAAACGTATCGCGTGCGATAAATAATGTGAGTAGTATTGATTAAATTTCTGATTAGCGTAACGTATGAGATCATATCTCGTTTAAGAAATCCCGGGAGAGTTCTAGCAGGGTCAAGCGTCCGACGCTTATCGCTCACTGTTATCCACTAAATCGCGCAGCAATTCATGTATCTGGAAATTAGAGGCACGCAGCACCTCTCGCACGCGCGTGCTCGCGCGATTACGCTGCGCTCGAGCATTAGCGATTCATAATCGGCGATCTGATTCGTCGCGCTTGCGTTGCTACATGCATTATCACGCTTCATCGACGATAAAAATGGATTGCAGTATCATTCGGATAATGAGCGGTGAGGATTCTGGCATGTTCCGAGAAGCGAGTATGGAAACGAGATCGCCAGCGTCGAAAAAATCTCAGAGAGATACCAGCGTGGAAATTCAGGGAGGAAAGCGTCAGCTTGCGTCCGTTTCAAATTATCATTTTAATAATTCGCCGGCCTTGATCTCAATGGATGCTCCGAGTAAGGATCTTCTTTTCCTTTCTGATACATTTCTCATTCTCGCGTTTATCAGACCGATCAAAGTCAAGCATCGACACCGCTTGCAGACAGAACGATGCATCTCGCATGTACTTTGCGGCAATTACGCTGCACGCAAGTTTCACAGGTAATTCAATTCGCGACTACTGATCGATGTAGGTATATAACGATAACGACGTAACGGGGGTAACTTAAATTCCACGCGAGATTTCATGCGGATCTTCCGCGTGCACGAAATGCACGATTATGATGACGAAAATGATGTTTGACATTTAATGATCGAATAACTGTTAAAGATCGAGTGTACGCTTTGGAAAACGCAACGCGATTTATTCACTTTACGGTTATCATCATATCACAATGATGCGCACATTACATGCGAACCAAGGATAATGGAATGGTCGGCGTGGGGGGCCTAAGAACACGCGTACCAGCTATGGGGGGTCTCGGCGTATCAAGGGTTCTATTGTCGAGAGACGTATCATTCCCCGTATCGTTCACATTGTTAGATCGTTGCGCAACGACCGGCTACCAGTAGTAACTCGCGATGCAGCAGAAACTCGCGCGATGCAGCATTCTCTCTATCTTCGCTGCTCGTTTTCGCCAGAGTGTCGGGATGCTGAGACTGGACCCGACTGTGTTTTGACACTTAAGAATGTCGTGCTTTGTCTTGCGGACACGCTGCGACGCCGATTGCTGACGCAATCGCAGCACACGCGTCGTGTTTCCATTGTACGTCGTGCTTACGCGCGCGCTGCCGAATTCATTTGTAGCGAGCGGTGTCACGCGCAATTATAGGGTTGTCCGTATATATCAGCCGAGGTCGTGCCGGTATTTCGAGTCGCGTTGGGCGACGCACGTTGGGCGACTAGATTTATACTTGGTGAGCGCAATTGGCTTCTCGGTGAGATCAACAGCGCGACCAACGCGCGTGCATTGTCACGCGAACGATATCATTGAGTGCGCCGCATGACATAACGCACGTCGCGCTCGTAGTTTACAAAGGGATGCATCTTTGTAGCTCGGGGATGTAACCGAGACAATTTATTATGACGGAAAGCACACACAGTGGGGCTTTGTCGTACGTTCAGTCGCGTAAAGGGCTTTTGTTTATTATCTCGTACGTGTATCCCATTCTCCTTTCAGATCCTTCTATTTTAATTATCCGCCTGATGATGCGGAATTCTATGGCGCTGGTCGACGAACGGTTTTCGAAATAACAAACGCATCCCTCTTGTCTTTAAATGCTTCGTCTACTTGGCCGGCTCGCGGTTAATGAGTCCCTTAGTACAGAGAGGTATGCAACAAACAATATAATTTTTCTCGAACAGTGTAATCTCTTGCGTTTGTAAGGCATGGTCTCTTTAATGCTCTTAAATGCTCGCGGAACGAAATGCTCGTGGCGCTGACCGCGCACTGGAAATCCTTCAAACAACTATCTCTCTCCCCCTCTTTCTCGCGCGCGCGGGCGGTTAAATATTAATTATTTATTTTAATTCGCTTTCGCGCGTTTAACCAGCTCTCGCTGGTTTTTTTAGCGGCCGCTTTCTCGGGCTGCCGGTTAATTTAAGTAGCCGCGTTGGTCAAAGCGCGGAAGGATCGATCGCGCATCCGGCATTGACGCCGCTGTAATTCATAATCCTGCTCGATGAAATCCCTCGTTTCCGAAACCGTAACGAGACGATATCGCGGGCCCCGCGGGAAATCGCTTAAAAATCAAGTGAATATCCCGGGACGGGCAGCGATCGTTGCACGCGTTAATTCGATATCGCCGTCTCTCGATTCCGCGCCGTTCGGCTCGATACGCGGCTCTTGTTACGCAAATGCGTATCCGCGCAAATACGTCAATCTCGCGTATCAGACGTATCCTTCGGGAATCCGCGCGTACGCTCGCACGCGCGTTATCATTGGCCGCCCGAGATGATAATTTGAGATACTTTTGCGCGCGCTCAGCGACCCGATATCCGTAATACAAATCACGCTCTAACCAGGAAACGAGGCCGATTGTATCTGGAAGCTCCCAAATGCCGGCGCCAATACCCATTGATCGTCGAGACGAGATTTTGATATCGGAGAAGAAAAAAAAGAAATCGCGTTCCGCTTTAAGCAATCGTAAGTAAGTAATTTTTCCTTATTTTTTTGGGCTAATTAGCGATAGATCAATTTTACAGTTCACTTCTCGTGACTCGATTCGGGGATTACCCGCTCGCGAAGATGATTTCTCGTAAACGTATCGCGGATTGAGACATCCCGCTCCTCTGGGTGAACACTCATGAGTCGGTATCCACTTTGTATACGTCTGATCACCGGAAATCTCTGGCCTATCGTTTCAGAGAACGGAAAGAGCCGCTGCTGCACGCGCCGCGTGCTCCAATTGCTCGAGCTGCAGGCATCAAGTGGTCGTTCTTTGTTGCGCTCGTACGCGCGGGGGAGGCAGGGAGGGATTTTGTCGCCGGATTTCGAGAAGGGTCGCATAGGATATCTCACGATGGAGGGAAGTCTACGGGAGAGTGGATGGGACCCCGTGGAAGAAACACAGGGGTAGGAAGGCAAAGGGGGGACAACAGGGAGGGTCACTGGGTCAGATGCGTAGAGAGCGCGCTCCCTCCTCTCGCAACCCTCGTTCGTTACGTCTCTTCTCCTCTCTTCGTCTTTCTTCTCCATCTCTCTCGCTTTCTCTCTCTCTCGTCGACCTTCCGCTCCGAACTGGGGCTCTCTTTCTCCTTCGTCGTGCCGAACACATGGCCCCGCGTGTGCTGCACGGCTGTACCCGGCAAGCTGAGCACGGCTCGCACACGCACGCACACATCCATATACAGCTTGACACGTATGCGCGTTACGCGTACACACGCTTCATCCAGTCGCCCTCGCGCTATCGCGCCGGCGGTCGCGTATCGCGCGAGATACAATGTCACGACGCGACTCCAATTACATACCGACCGAAGGCTCCCGCGAGCGTGATCGCCGCCTGCTCGTGTAAGCGTAATTCCGCATTTCGTATCGCGTTAGAAGCCGTGGCACGGAGATGGATCGACCGGTCCCGACGCGGCCGGAGGCTGCGGGCGATCGACGACGAGCTTCTTCTCTTCAGTCGCCGTCATTGGCACTGGGAGGACAACATATTGCGGAAATCTCGTTTACGAAGACGCGCATGTCACTTCACGCGTTAATGCGTCGAGAGGCATCATCGAATTAAGTTACTTCGATGTTTCTTCATGCGTTAACGAGTCCAGAATCTCAGTTGAGAATCTCAGATTTAGAGTTCATCGAACTCTTCGTTTTTCAATATAGCACACCGATGCGGACTTTCCGGAGTTATATATAATTTTTCAATTTCGTATTCTGATAACTTATAAGTGTAATGGAGAGCTGTGTAACGTTGACAGACCGGACTAATTATAAACTCAATTTAATTATTCTTCATTATTAGACTATAATTTTAATACAGAGGCAGGAAAAGGATTGCTGTTAGATCTTATCTTAATGCCATCCATAAAGAAGATCTTCATGAACAAGTATTTTGTATAATCGTACAGATGCATATACAATTGCATAATCATACTTGTACTTGTGATTTCCCAAGAAAGTGTGGAAATTCTTGTGATATCTGTGGGTGAAATCAAATGAGAGCCCAATGAGCTCCGACAATAAAGCTCACGTTCGCTCCGTACGAAGTCACGTTCCCCTACGATCGTGACGGATACGCCGCGATGATAACAGCCACGTCGGCCTCCAGGTCCCGAGATCGCGCGTCGAGAAACCACGTGCTCCGATCCGCGAGCACGCGAGCTCGGTTCACTCACCTGCCAAGCGTGCTCATATCATCCTGGCCGCGCGCTGGTAGCCTGGACTACCCCGTCGCCATCGAGCGCAACACTTGTCACGTATTCAATAGAACGCACCCCCGCACAATGAGCAAAACCGCCACTGACAAACCAGGCAGATCGACGGCTACCGCGGCGACGTCGAACTCGCTCTGTCGACCGGGACCGGGTCTCTCCCGGGGACACCACTCGGTAGTAGCTCACAACTCGCTCGGATATCGGATCTCGCAACACCCGGATGTTCGCGTCGGATGATCAAGCGCCGCGTTCACAAAGAGTAGTCCGCGATCACCGGCCGCTCCTCCACGCTAACTCGTGACCCGGTCGTGTCGCCGTTGCTCCGATTGCCCGGTCGCGCACTTACAATCAAACACCAATCGTCGCGGAGGGAGATAAGCAGACGGTGGAACGCGAGCTCGCGCGCGCGCGCGTACGCGCGAGTACGAGCGAGCGGGGTGCTCTGGCGCGGATTCGCGCGATGAACAGCTGTTCCTGCACCGATATCGATACCGTCTCGCGATTCACGAGAGCGACGCCGATGCTCCGCTTCGCGTACCACTGCCGCGAGCTACGAGGCGCTCTGCGGCACGAGCGGAGAGGCTTCACCGGCCCCGCGGCGCGTCAGTGGATCCGCGTCAGTGGGGGCGGGAAGGAGGCGTACGGAGAGACTGCTCGGGCATAGAGCGGAGTGGCGCGGTGCGAGAGACGGACGAAGAACAGAAGAGAGAGAAAGAGAAAGAGAGAGAGAGACACGAAGGGTGGAAGAGGGAGCGTGGTAACGCGAACGCGAGTGCGGTGGGAAGCCCCCCTCTCCCCCCCTCTCGGAGAGCGGCAGGCATACAATGGAAATAATCACCGCGTCTCGGAGCGTCGGCTGACTGACTGAAGCCCCCGAGGACCGACCGGAGAGATGAGATTCGGAAGGCGGCGGCGGCGGCGGCGGCGGCGACGGCGACGGCGGCGACGGCAACCGGCGCTTCGGCGCCCGCGCCGCCGCCGTTCTCGCGCAGTTTGCCCCGCTACTGTTATTTCGTCGTGCTCTCTCGCACTCTCGCTTTCTCGACCCCCCTCCCGCGCGCTCGCCGGCTCTCTCCCTCTCTCTTTTGCCTTTGTCACCGGCACGCACCGTCTCCCTCCGTACGGCCCGCTCCTCTGGCTCTCTCTCGCTTCCACCTCTTGTTTCCCCGTCGCACTCTTGCGTTCCCGGTGCCCGTGTTCGGTCTACCTCGCACGTTCCCGCTCGTGCTCGTCGCCTCTTTGTCACACCATCGGCAAACGGCGGCGGCGGCACCCGGTCGTTCGTACACGACGACGAGCCCCGCCATGCACGACACGCCCCCTTCGTGGTCCAGTCGCCGCCTCCGTTCTCCGACACCCACGCCGAGATGTGATCTGCCCGCCACTTGCCGCCGCTGCCACCACCACCGGCACAGTCGCTGCCACCACTACCGTCGCCGCCAGCGACTCCCGGCGTTGTTCTCGCCGACGTCCTCGTCCTCGTCCTCGTCGTTTCTCTTTGTCGACGTCGTCGCACCCGTCGTCCACGGATCGGAACGCGTTCGCGCGATTGTGCAGGGAGAACTCAGCAGCCGCTTCACTCGGGCTCACCCCCTGCCCCTTTTCTCTAATCCAGCGTCTTAAGGCGCTGCTAGCTCGTAAGCCTGGCGTAATAGTGTCGCGAGACGATGGACAGCTACGCGCGTTACGAGTAGCTGCATGAGTCTTGTCTCTTTGGTTTTCAATCATCTAAATCGACCTCATTGCTCAACGGGGGTGAAAAACGAGATTAGTGCACGGTGCGCACACGTGATCGTAAAAGAATGTGCGGCGTATCAATGTACAACTCCGAAATGGATGATGAGAATGTGTTGCAGGGAAACTGTCAAAATACATCGATCTGTCGCAACCACGCGGTAACATTTATCCCGAACGTAGAAAGCACCCTCCGATCACCGCGCTCCGATCATATTATTTACAGCTTCGTAGGTTTGCATGCTCGTTCGAGATACTTTGCCGTGCGTTGCATTAATTTATCGATGGATTCGTTGGAAAGCAGGATAATGAAGATCGAAGCTAATTTAAATCAGATTTCATTTTTCACCCCTTTGAGAAATATAATACTAAAAAAAGAAGCAAAAATGGATGCAATCATCAAATCGCGAAGGCGCAAAGTCAAGTCGTAAGGTCGCTCTCGAGCAACCATGTCGGCCTCAGGTGGTTCGCCGCGCGCATTGTGCATTGTTCGGGTTGTAGGCGGCCGCCATGGTACAACCCCCTGCCGGCGGGCTCGCTTACGCCTCGAGGACGGGCTCGTAGTGGTGGTGAGAATCGACCAATGGGGCGCGAGGCACACCCGCGCAAATCACAATGCTCATTGTTGTCGCCGGGCTGTCCGCCCACATGCCGCTTCTTCCACTACGGAACCCGCAAAGTGCTCCCTGTCGGCTTTCGCCCAGGTAGGGAACCTCGGAGTCGGTTCCGAACTGGGGGGCGAATCGGGCGTATACCTGCGGCGTTGCGCATACAGCGCGGCGTAATGCGATTTGCAGTTCCGTCATTATAGAGTCATAACAAAATCACGGATAAAAAAATTGATCTTTGTCTTATCGCATCTCGATCATATCTATCTCACTTCCGTTCATGATGGACGCGTACCCACATAAACTGTAGGGATTATACGTGCGTGTGTAATTTTATCGAGTGCTCGGGACTGAAGATCGCGCGGCCCGAGGCGCGGAATAAACGTCTCTATGCACCAACTCGGTTATCGTAAATGCTCGTAATTGATTCGCGCCGTGCGAACCGTGATACCACCGAACCACCGTTAGGATAGCCGTCGTGCAGCTGCTTCGTTTCGATACGTCGCCATGCATTTCTGCCCTAATCTCGGAAATATCTAATGGTATTCTACTCAATATTCATCGCGATATTACACGTTCGTACGACCGAAGTTCATAACTCTAGTTATCTGCCGAGATACAACTGCAAAATTATAGTCGAGTCGATGCGCAAGTATTCGTATCGTATCGTAGCGTAGCGAGATAATCGATTGAAAATTAGACGAGCAAACTAGACAAGAATGTCATTGGAATTTTGCATTTGGGTTTCTTTTATTTTGTTTGTTACTTCTTGTATCTGATGCAATCTCTTCTTCCCTGATGCTTTTCATCCGTCAGTATGTATGTCGATGGATGCGTATGCCACCTTGTCGCATATCTTGCAATCCCGAGCTGTTCTCTCCGCGGGAGGAAACGTACGAGGAGGATGTCGGATCGTATTTCTTTCATGTTCCCTCGCTTCCCCGCGTCAGCCACCTTTTTCAAACTCCCCCAACGCACCCTTAACTCGAGCCTCTTACTATCCCCCGTGCATGCTTCGCCGGACCACTACCGTAATTCGTCCATTCGTCCGTCCCGCCTGACCGCTTCCGCATTGGACCACAAATCGATGTTCTTTTCCTCTCAATTAAGATCAATTGCGGTCCAGTACGCCGATCCTCCGATCTGCAATTAATCTGCATGATAGCCTCCTCCTCATATTTCGTTCCGAATCTGATCAAAAACGTAACTTGACTCTAATATAATTGAAACTGATCTTAATCGTTACTATACAATAATCTCTCATCGATTAATTATTATCGATAAATCAATTACGGTTTGATGCAAAGAGGTAGAAGCAGCATGACAAAATTAGGAAAATGTTTAGAAATAAAAAAATAGAAGGTACATGTTAGATATTTCCAAATTTATTAATTCTATTTTACAAATTTCATTTTATTTGATAGAATAGTATAGTAGAAAAATAAAAATGACCACTTAATAATTTAAACCATACATATTCATAAATATAAGCACGAATATTTGTGTAACAGTTAGAAGAGACGTTATCTTGGAATGCCATATGTGTAAAAGCTGCAGTGGCTGTTAGTAATGAGAAAACAGCTGTACGTTTATTTCGCCTATTCAAATGCGACTTTCATTAATTGAGCATCTAAATTTATGACTGCTGTTCTCCCTCAATGGAGGTCAAATGCGAGAAAAGCCTCTCACGCAGCTCCAGAGTTATCCCCCCTAAAATTGCTACATCTCACTGCGCTTTGCCGGCTCGTAAAACTCGTTCTTGCTTTTATTGCATTGCATTGTCGAAAGGAGAAATCCCGAATGGCCTTGGATATAATTAAGTGAAACACCATGTGCACTAATGCGGAAAATGCTAAAGTCGAGAAACGACTTTGTTCAATAACAATCAGAATTCAATAGAATTCAGCAATCAGGCAATCAGGGAACGCAATCATCACTTCTTACATCGTAGTAATTTTCCTTAAGAAAATAATTTGTCATTACATGACAATACGATGCGTACAATGAATCCTCCGCCACTCCAAATGAATCGCCCGTTAATTGACACGATGCAAAGTAGCCACTTGCGTAATCCTACCTCAACATTATGACGTTTCATGACATCACGTCGACTGCTGCTGTTGCAGCAAAAATTTGCGCATTGTCAAGTGAAACGACGGTGGGGACCGTTTTTACCCCGTGTTTAGACTGGAACTAGAGTGCGTTTTCCGGCGCGGGCGTAGGGTGTAGGCAGAAAGGCGGTTGGCAGAAACGCGAGATGGGCCATCGTTATGCGTTGCACGGGAGCGGTATTAACGCGGTGGCACGCGGGGGATACCGTGCTATTCCGGTACCGGTCGCGGGTGCGGGAGCCGACAAGAACAATGAGTGTTGTACGCGTTCCGCGTATTGCTCGTGCATCCTGCCGCAGGGTATGTTGGGTCTATAGTGGGTGTAAGGGAGAAAGAGAGAGAAGGAGAGTAGAGCGATTGGGGACGCGAGGGAGAGACAGGGCACGCGAAACACCAGAAGAGTGAGAGAAAGAGAGGGAGGAACGAGATTTATGCGAGGCGGCGGCGTCGGTGGCGTCGGAACGTTTTGCTCACGCTGCTGGACGTCGCCGTCGTAATCGTCGTCGTGGTCGTCGACAACCACGACGAGAACCACGACGACACGACGACCACAACCACGACCACGACTACGAAGACGACGACGACGACGATGAAGAAGTGCGAGTGAGAGAGAAGTCTTACAGTAGCTGAAGAAGGAGGTGAAGGCGGACGGGCGGGAACGAGCGCTGAGATGAAGGAAAAGGAAAAAGACGAGAAAGATGACAACGCAGCCGTGGCCGCTTGTGAATGAACATTGGCTGCGAGCATTTCCGGCCGCTCGCAATCTCTCTTTCTCTCTCTCTCTCTTCCTTTTTCTCGCGATCCCTCTTCCCCGCATTTTGCATGTGCCTCGTTCTATGTCATTCCCTCTATCCTCGTCCTCCGCACAGTAGCTTCATCCCGATCGCTCTTCCATCTACTCGCGTCCTCCACCTCGTCTCATGAATGAGACCGTCGAGTCGCGGCCTCGCGACAGAGCGACAGAGCCTGCCGAAACAAGTGGACGAGGAAGGACGAAGGAATGACAGGGAAAGGAGTGTACAGGAGAGACGGAGGAAAGAGAGAGAAAGAGAGAAGACGGACCGTTAGCCTGCAGCCAAACGGTTGCAACGGGGCCTGGGACGAATTTAGATCAGGAACCGAGAGAACGAAGGGAGAAAGGAAAAGGACGGAACCACGATACGCTCGCCTTCTCTTCCTTCTCCACGCGCGAGTGTCTTCTTTTTACTCATTCGCCCCCTTTATTCCTTTCTTCCTCGCCGCTTTGTTACTCCCATTATTAATATATCGCCGTCTCCGCGCCTGACTGCCCCCGCTCCCCGCGTGTCCTAGCTGTCTCTGGATTCCCTCTTTTTCTTCCTCGTCTTCCTCTTGGTCCTCTTCTGCATCTTCTTCTTTCTCGCGTCACCCCCGCCCGGCTCATCCGGCGGCGCGCACCGTGCCGATTATAAATAGTAACCTTTGTCGGATGCTTTTCTTTATATCTCCGCCTCTCCACGTCGTCATCGCCTCCACGTCTCTGCACGGTGACGTTCCGAGGATCTCGTGCGCGAATAATTTTCCAACGTGAGCGAGATCCTTTCAATTCGCGATTACTTCTCGACTTTTGTCTGTGCATTGAAAGCGAGAAATAGAACGAGGAAACGATGGACGTTTCCTGCGATCTCTCTTCCATTCACGACTCAAAGAGGAAAGACCATTCATAGTTTATTGGTTTTTCCAGTTGCTCGCTCGGCAGGTCTGCTCTGCACGTTGGTGCCGCGTTTCGTCACGCCTAGAACTCCGATTGTATTAAGCCGTCCGATAATCTTCTAAACTCGTGCTGTTACAGCGCCGTGAGCCAGAACGAGAGGTAACAATAGTTGCGTGGGACGATTCTGAGCGCGTCGAATCAAGAAATCCGAAACGGAATAATAACGAAGGACGTCTGCAATTAATTCGAGGCACGATGTTTTACTTGACAAATTGATTTAATAAAATCCACCTGCATAACAGTACCCAGACGTCTCTAATCAGGATTGATTAATCTTGCAAAATTCATTAATTCTATTGAAGACTGACATTCGATTCAGCCGTTTCAAATCGCCCTTCGGGCAAAATGATGATCGTCGCTTGGAGACTTGAGAATGAATTCGCTCCTAGATGCAATCTCGCGGAGGTTCATTTGGATGCAACACGCAACATCGTTGCATCCGTCGGGTTTTCGCGTGGGAGGAAAATACTCTCGCGTTGCGAGAGAAGTGGGGCAAAACCACGACGAAGTGACCACACGACGAAGAAGCGGCGCGAGTCGCGCTTCCTCGCGAGCCGCGTGCGCGCGCGAGGATCTCCTCGGCGTGGCGAAACACTGCTGACCGTTAAACGCGCGCGTATAAATAGAGCACTCGCGCGCGTGCACCCGTTACGGTGACAGGTGTCCGGTCGGTGGAGAATAATTAAAATCCGCGCGCGTTACGGTCGCGCCCGTAATAGGCGGCCGCGCGCTGCGGGCGACGATGACGGCGGGTTTCCCGCGCGAGTGCACGCGTGTAGGCGTGAATTACGGCGCGACGGACAACAACGGAGGGGCACTTACGCGGGAGGGCCGACATTGTTGTCGCGTCTTGCAATAAAAGGGGCCGCGCGCAATGATCGATCGGTTTGCGGTTGTCGATTGTGGAACGGCCACTAATCCCATAAAGCGGGGACGACTACGTCAGAAAAGCGGTTTTGCAATAGGTGGTTCTCTTAGGCGTATGTGTATCTGGGTTACCCGCGTACGTGACGAAATCTATAAGGTTCGGACCGGTCTCTCGCCTGCTGGATGCTGATTGCTGATATTTATTTTGCGATTACTATCATGATTAATAAATCATAATAATTTAGCAATTATTTCGTAGATATATGTCTGCAAATCCTGTTTAAGTGATCTGAATTGTGTCAGTTACGTGATGTGTGTATTAAATTGTATTACAAGTTCGTTCAATATGATTTTATCGAAGTGTAAGTCAGCATGTTACGACATCTCATACAGCAGAATAATAATAATATTGCGATAATGCAGTAATAATTAGTTGTTTATTGCAAGATGGTAATTATGAGGGAGTCTTCGATCGTAAAACATTCAAGCTATAAATCACTGAAGGTTTCCCCGGGACGCTCATCACAATAATGTTTCACAGGAACAACGTGTGCGTTTACACAATGCAATTTAGACTATTTGTCGTAACAATGAGCACTCGCTTAACCGCGGAGTACGATGATTAACGACGAGCGACTTCGCCAACAAGCCGCAGAATTGTACCATTAACTTGTGTATTGAAATAATGAGCGCAAACGACGGCCGATAATAACGGCCTTCCCAACCTCCACTTAACAGAGAATTAGTATGAAAAAAACCTTCCTATTGTTTTTCCCTCCTCCTCTTTTTTCCGCGTCGCTTACGGCATCCGTTCCCATCGCGGCTCGAAATCTTAATTACTAATAAACGCGAGACGACGTGATTTCTTATACGCACGCAACCGGTTGCGGGAACACGCGCTGCCCGTAACGATATCCGCCGAGACAATAGGGATTCTCACTCGAGACCAACAATGCACGTGCGCATATTTGTATCAAGATACGCCCGAAGTCGCATGATGTGCGCCAAGTACGCACATCGTGGTACCGTGCGAACTTGCTCGCGGAAATCGAGCTGCCGATTCTAATGTCGCAAATATCGTAATAACTCTTTGCAAAAGATCGATATCACCGAAGGACCACACAAAGTGCAATCTCTATCTTTCGTCTGAGAACTGAAATTAGCGAGTACGCGAGACGCAAAATCGAGATAGCAAGCGGTATTTAATATAATCTGCTATTTAATTTAGTCTTACTTATTCTGCGCTTTGCTCCGCATCCAATTTTGATTTACTACTGCAGAGGTTTGGTTCAATACCAAATATACCCGATCTAATCACGTTTGTATCTATACAAGTATAAGTATATATAAATGAATACAAGATTGAATGACGGTGGGCAGGATGACAGGTCCTTGCAAAGGCGAAGAACAGTGCGTATTGGCGTCTCGCGCGGCGGCCACGCGCGCGATTAAAGAGGCGTCGTAGCCGCGGATCGCGCGCGATCGCCCTCATGAATGGAGCACGAGCATACAGAGGGAGAGTGAGTCAGGCGCGAAAGAATGGCGAGGATATTTCATAAAGCCGAAGCGAGAAAACGGGACCCGGTCGTGAGTGGCGGCTGCGAGGAGGCTGCCGGGCTATTATTATCGTCTCTCTCTCGGCTCCTTCTCGGCCCTCGCAACAGCAGCAACGAGCAAGCGAGCGAGCGAGCGAGCACCGCGAGAAACAATAAGCAGTTTGTACTTGGGAAAGCACATTGTGTGCACTCACGATGATGTATCGCGTATCCGCGATGTCAGAACGCATACACGAGCCACTAGCAGCCGTTCCCACATTTAATGTTCGGTCAAACTGATGCTCGATCGATTCCCTCGGTTAATCGATGGTTCTAGGACTGTAATTTGCGGCAGACGGTGGATAAGCGTCTATCGTTAACTTGGACTGAGATATCGATTGGAACTCGGCAAGGTAAACTAGGGGATGGCGGGTAGCTTGATTCGTAATTCGCATTTTCTTATTATAAACGAGCGAATAAACGGTAAACAAGAGAAGGTGAGATAATGGCAAAGGGGAATGCACACGAGCGAATTTTTTGAAGCGCGAGGGGAAGTCACTTTGCGGAAGACGCTCTTGATATCTGGCTTTCAAGTTACACTTTCGGCCACGCGCGCTCGCCTTCAGGATTTCTATCTAATCGGCACGTTTTACGAGGCTGAGTCGCCGACCGATTCGCAGATTGCACCCGACCAGTATCGTTATGCCGTCTATTAACGTACGCGCCGCGTCTTGTTAACGTTAATTTATGTACGTGCCGAGCCGGAGCGCGCGCGGATTTCTCGTTACGGCCGCGCGTTCGCGGGTTCCACGAGGCGAATTTATAGTGGCCGCACTCGTTAAACGCTAAACGTTTATTATCCGCGCTTCGTTACCGCGCCGTCCACGTCTAATCTTCGACGCGCCGGAACCCGGATTACAATTATGCAAAACGTCGCGTGGATCTGCATCAGTGACAATAAAACTGAAATTGCTCATCGCGCGTTGCAGCTGCTGTGGCTTCAGGAAACGAGCGATCAAGACGAATATATTACTAATGGCTCTCTATAATATTTTATTGCACCTATATTTCGTCGTGTTTTATATTACGATTATCATGTCATTATATCTATTATTCGTAACGAGTTCCGGGATCAAGAATCCCGTTTCCTGTATTTTACGTAGTCAAGCACGCTGCAGGTCACGATGCAGAATAGGCGATCGTTCCTGAATGAACGATACGATCCCGGTGAACGGAACACACGCGTGGATACGCACGCACACTACGCACAGATCTCTGTTTCTCTCTTTCTCTCTCGCTGACGGTTCCGATCTCGAGAGACTAGACAAGTTAATCGGCCGCGGAAGCACAATAAACTTCGGGATAATAAACGAAGCATCGTACGATCGTTTACCATAATAATGCCTTCCGCCATGGCACGTCCGTGCAGCATCCGAAGTTACCCGAAACGAATAGAACGCTATAAATAGGAATGCTCTCGCTCTATTTCTCTCTGTCTCTCTCTTTCTTCCTCTCTGCTCCTCTTCCTCCCTTTCCTTATCTGTCGTTCTCTGTTCATTTTCCCTCTCTCTCTTTCCCATTCAATTTGCTTCCTCCTTTCCCCTCTTCCTCTTTGCTTCGCCCTCTCGTATACTCATCCTCCTTTTCCTCTTCTCTTGTCTCTCTTCTCGTCTTCTCTGCTGCATTCTACAGAAGCGCTCCGATCATCATCTCCACGAGCTCGACGCCCGCGCGTGTGCATGCTGGCCGCAAACGCGCGGTTATTTCAGAAAGCGAATCTCCGCTCATTCTCTCTCTCTCTCTCTCTCTCGCTGCTCCAGCGGGATATTATTACGTGTGGCTGTGCATTAACGCCGAGATCCTTCCGATATAATAGATGAGCATGTGTATCGCGCGGTACCAAGGCGGACGGCGTCGCTCCGTGTTGCCACTCGCGCCGCGAGGACGCGCGGAAATTAAGAGCGACGGGTTGGCCCGCGATGAAAAGGTTAACCTTCCGCTCTACGTTCAATCCATCTCTCTTACTGTGAACGCTTGAATTTCTTTATTAATCTTACACTTTCTTCAACGTTGCATGAAAAACTTTAACGTTGCATGTAAAACGTTTCGATTAAGTAATGATTAGATAAATGTCTAATTAAGTACAAAGATATTTCGAAAATAATGAGACATTTATGCGGGGTTATTATAAAATGTCGAAAGCGTATTACGAAATGATTATATATGCGTCGAGATGATTATATATAGCCACAATCGTGAATATCGCAGCTGGAACATACAATATAAACGAAGTTGATATTGAAGCAAGACTGTGGAGGCATATTCTCTCTCTTTACAAAAAACTATGTCTGATTCGGTGATGGAAACGGATTCAGCTAGAATCTGCTTAGCCCGCTGAAATGCGGCTGACGTTTGTCCGATTAAGGGCCGATAAACCCAATTCGGCCGAAGAGGAGCCGCGCATCTTCGAGAATTAAATCCTGCTTACCAGCGAGTGCGCAGAGAAAGGTAGAGCCGGGAAGAAAAGGGCGAGTATACCAGAAACGAGGTCCTCGGGATCAGAGGAAAGAACTGCGCGAGTCGATTCCTGGCGTTTTGCACCCGGCTACCTCCTCCCCTCGTCGTACTCTCTCACCACCCTCTCCGGCTGTTCTCCGTCGTTGAAGCAGCTCGGGGGATGGTTTAAGTTCGCGGTGACAGGAGCGAGCGCTCGCAATGATTAATGGCTTAGCGCATTAACAGGCTATTGACAAACACGTTTCCCATCTCCGTAGAACCTCCGTCTCGCTCGCGCACTCTTTACACCCCCGCTGCTTCGCCGGGTGCAGAGTGGTCGATGAGGACGAGGCAAGGACCACGACGAGGACGACGGTCGGTATCGCGAGCGATAAAAGGAAGAAAGAGAAGCGGGAGATCGAGAGGGAGGACGACGGGGTGGGCTTTCTTAAACGCCGCCTCGCGAAGAGAAAGAAGTGCGAAGAAAAAAACGAAGTTGCACAGAGTGAGAGAGAGAGAAAAGAAGCGAGAAAAAGAGGGAGAAAGAGGTCGAAGAAGCGATCTTCCCGCCCTCGAGTAACTACACCGACAAAAACGCATCTTCGTCATCCCCTAAAGATCGTACCTGCCTCCCTTTACGGTTCTTTCGTCTCTTTCTCTTTTTCTCTGCTTATTTTCTTGCTCGCTCGTCTACTATCGCCACGTATCTACGTTATTTCTCTAAGCATCGGTCTCGTTCGTCTTTTTCCTACCGGATAAGTGACGCCACCTTAGGGCTTTCGAGCCGTCAGCTTCTAAATAGGCAATCCCCTTTTTCCATTTGACAAAGCTATCGGTCTCTCCTTTCGGCGGCGCGGCAGTCAAAAGGAAGACAGTATCTTAAATAATAAATCGTGTTTTTAATTGAACGAAGTGCACGTGAAGCAAAATGCTCGCGAGCGACGAATTGTTACCGATCAAGAATCTTCGGCTATTCTTTGTTGGATATCGATTATGTCATCTGTTCACATCGAAGAGAATTAAAATTTGCCGTCTCGTCCACGAGACACGATCGTTGCTGACGCGCGCGATTAATGACGTTATAAATGACACCGGTATGTTATAAATGATTCTAATCAGCGGGATCGCTCGCGGGAAAGAAACGGACACGTGGATAATGGAACGCATCTTGCGGGAGAACACGAGAGGCGAGAATCTATAGCCCATAACCATGCAAATCGCTTTCGTGAGAAATAACGTACAAGAACTAACGAGCGATTAGCATGCGTGTATAAATTGTTACAAATATCATACAACCGCACGTGGAGTGACATTTAGTCGCATCGGCGAGCTCGCATTAACCGGATGCGAATAAAATTGCGTGTCTAGTGTAACTCGATCAACGAAGGCGCGTTGAACAAAGAACTTTTCAATTTGAAGATAAAGAATTGAAATTAAAATTATCTACTCTGAAAAATTACCTGTTTGGAAAGCGAAATTTTAATAGATAATAACAGGTAATAATTTCTATTTCCCGCACAATGCGTTAACATGACGCGACCTCGTTACATGTGATTCACATACGTCACCGATGCACGTTGCACAAATCGGACCACGGTCTCTAAGCGGGACGTGCAGGGATGAGGACAAACTTATTCGAAAGGGCGATTCCACTCGGTGCCACGCGCGGTCGCGGCATTCACGTCGCAGACGCGCGGAGGATACGCGAAGGCCTTTCATACACTCGCGTTGTACGAATACTTGGCGAGATATAAGTGGTTATTCGGGCATGCCGAGCCATATTGAAATTCGTTGGGGCCGCGCGCGGAGAGAGAGATGATCGCGCGGCCTTTTCGTTGTGATCCACTTTGGCGTTTGATTTGATCAATCCGCTGCGCGGAGTCCTGTGGATTCTCCATCGGCGTAACGTATGTACAAACATGCAATGATCGCGAAGTCATATCGATGCGACAAGTATTCGCGTATTCGCACACACGCGACTAATTCATACGTGACTAGACGCGCGTCGGCGAGAGCGTATCCGGAGTAAGCTATAAAAGAATTTCGCCGGCGGATTCGAGAAGTGAGTCCTTTCACGCGAGCCTGTGTTTTCTTGCCTCTTGTATCCGTTTCGTGTTGATCGCGAATTACTATCGGCGATGAGGCCGTTACCGTTTGATTGAATTTTACGTAACACATAATTATATGTTTTCTTACGATATTAGTTAACAATTTGTAGTATAAAGTGTTGATCGCGTGGTCCGTTTCGCAGTAATGTAAGGTTGATTTCATTATTACCAGAGAAGCAAAAAAACCTCGCGCTATCACGTAGCATTGGTAGTGAATAATTAAATTCTGTTTCCTCTCGATCTTCTTTTTTCCTCCGGGCAAGACAAAGAATTCTTTGTATTGTAATTGATGCCTGGTGTGTGATTAAATACATCTTCCCGGATAGAAATCCGAACTTTTTTCTAGATGTAATTATACTCCTGTCAGCAGGGCAAAAACGTCACAGCAGGAACGATGATTGAGATGATTGAGATAATGCTCTTGTGCCGTACAGTTTCACGCTTGTGTTGGTACTCGATTTCTTCTTCCCTAATGATGTCTCTTACGTTCACCGACTTCATTTTAATATCACTTAACATTTCTCTCATGTCTCTTTGTAATCCCGATTTCGGAGAGACGAAATCTCGGTCGAGGCTGAAGATCGAGATCGAGATCGATGGGACCGGCCAAAGGGAGACGCGGAAACCTCTTAGAAATTACGCGGGCATGAATAGAGCCGTATCGAGCCGTATCGGTTATGCGATCGGACGGCGCATGTACGCGACGTCGTTCGCGTTTTTCTCGACACGTGAGAGGGCTCGAAGGGAAAAAGCGCACGGGAGGAACGTTACGGGAACTGACTCTATTCATACGTGACTTCCTAGATCGGCAAGGAGCGCACAATCGGTACCGCGGTCTCCAATGGATGTTCCTTGCGAGAGGATGGGAAAGAGGGTTAGACACGACGGGGGTGGAGAGGGTGGAGAGACGAGCAACGATGATGGAGACTGGAGGAGGTAGGAAAAAGGGAACCCGAAGAGGACGCGGCTCAACTCGTTCGGCCCATTCACGTACCGATGAAAAGGCTGAGCCGAACAGACGTTGTGAAAAGAGAAGAGAATTATTATGATTATTATTATTAACGTTTCTATGGAAGCGATTTCCCCTTTTCCTATCTGTGTCTTCGACTTTAGGTAGACAGATAAAAGCTGTCTCTCCTCGTCTTCGTACAGTGGCCCTTTCACCGGGTCGCGAGAAAGGCTCGATGTTACAAAGCTTGCCCAATTATTATCAGTGAATCAAGTACGACAATCGACGCTAATTCCGCATGCTCGTTGCTGCAATATGAATCATCTTATAGTCTCCGACAAGATTACGGAAGAAACGCGATCTACGTGACAAGACGAACGCTCAGGCAAATCAACTCGATCGACTGAGACGGGGCGATCGATCATGACGTGTACGCCTACTTGAACTCACAGAGGTCAGGCCTCCGACATCCGATCATTTCTTTGTACTCCGCGACGAGCATCTCGCTCGCAAGCTCGCCGCGAGGCCCGGCCGCCGTGTTACTCGGCGCGCCGAGTATCGTACGCACGTACTCGTCTCGCGATTAATAAACGGCGCGTGATACACACAGTCGGCCCACTGTACACGCATACATGAGCGAGTATGCAAATCGGAGTCACCGGTCACAATGAGACTGTTGTCTGACGTAGAAAGGCTGACGGCCGCCGGGGACGGGCGTCGTTCACGATGAAGCGGAGGAAGCGGCGGAGGCTGCCCGAAGGTCAGAAAAGGTTTGCACGTGTTGGTCCAGGCCAGCATCCGAACTCTGTCGAAGCATTTCCTCCTCCTTTGCTTTTGCTCTCTCTTTCTCGACGGTGCCTCTCGACGGAGAGGGGCCCGTTCTTCGTGGCGTCGCCATTCAAAATACGCGGCCCGTAGTAGCGGCAGCGACGAATAATAGGCGACCAGAATGGGCGTGCTTGAAAAAGGCGGAAGAGGGTCGCCGACGAGAGCGAAGACGAGGACGACTGACTCTCGAGTGACCAAGCTCGATTACGTCAGACACGTGGTTCGATCGTGTTTCTTGTCTCTTCTTCTCCATCCTTCCGCGCATTTCGGGATATAACGACCGACCGGCGAGATGCAGCTTACGCTACCTTACGGATGACCGATGCGATGAGTGAACCGTGTAATCCAAGCTCTTCTCGGCGCGTTTTCCAGTCTGCTATCTAGCGTCACAATCTGCCTCGATCAGTTATGCCGGTGCTTTTTACGAAAACGAGTTACATACGTACGTTTACGTTTACAGCGACAAATCGCGGCGCACGCGGACCCCGATCAGACCGATAGAAACAGTTAATTGGACTCGCGCGCCTCGCACGCGCATACTCATCAATTTGCGACTTGCGTACGCATGCGAGACGCATAAATTACAGAGTGCTTCGCTGGATTTTTTCAGCTGGCCGAGGCTTTTCGCATCAGCGCGTTGGAGCGTACGAATGCGTCTGTGGGAATTGCTGAGGCGTACGTACACGCACGCAACGTAGGTGGGCGTGCGGAAGGCAGCGGAAGAGGGTGGAAGGCAAAGAAGCGTGTGTCTTTTCTTTTGTCGTTAAGAAATCGCGCGGAGGGAACGCGTACAAAGCGCATCTTGTTGGGGATCCGCGAAGAAAACGAAACTGCCCGCTCGGGTGCGCGCGTGGGTGGATGTGCGAGCGATACACTTTGTAATTATATCGTGCGTGTGTACGAGAGCGCGGCGCCCCGCTCAGAATGCGTGTATCGAATCCCTGTGATCTTTTTCCACATATATCCGCGCACGGCTAGAATCAGAAACCCGTCGAGAGGCTAATTTCGGTCAGCGAAGACTCGACATCTTGCACGCGAAAGTAATCCCTATGATTAAGCTTACGAATCTGACTATACGGTCTTTTCATTAAAACGAACGATAATGTGAAAGTATGGACGTATTTCTGCATACTGATTATGCGCGCGGCTAGATTGACGATTTTCTTTAAGAAAACGCAATACGCGTGGTCATCGGACGATGTAGGAAACAGGAAAATGATATAAATATACGGCGATTATTCTAATTATATATTCACGAAACTAGCCCAGTCGATAGTCATCCGATAATCAGTAACTATATTGACGCGCACGCATATGCGTGTGTGCGTATGAGTGTATATGTGTGTGTGCTATCGAGGATTAAGTCGATCAAAATTAGCAGTTTCGATCACTAACTGGAACGTTACGGACACTTCCGGACTGCGGTCGCTACATAGTACGTCGTGGTGCCTAGTAATCTTGTGCAATGTTGTGAATTTCTATGAATGTCGCTCGAATAGCAACTCATGCGAAAGACTCGAATAAAGACTTTACGTAATTCGAGCTTGTCGCGACGATAATTAGTAATGTCGCGTTCTGACGTGAGATGGAAAAAGCTTTGCCGTGACGGCTGCGTTTTCCAACAGGCATTATGCAAACCGATAAAGAAAAAAAAATACGTTGAATGCTCAAAAGACGCTGTGAACTTTTTATGCTGTCGGTTTGCACGTGAAATTTGATATTTATATATCTGCAGAGAAGAGTTTTCTCACCTCATAAATATTTTTCATTATACGTCTGAGAAAAGTTCTTGTAATACCTACTCGCGCGAGACATATGGATGCAACGTGATGAATTTTTATGTACCTACTCTCGTCGAAGAAACCATGAAACCCCGTCATCTGAGATTAATCTCCGACGTTAGATGCTCGATATCGCGAGATTTCTCCCGATGCATTTTCGTCGATTTCTTTTTCTTTACGGACAGCAGATAGTCCGGGGGGGGGGGCGTGTAGTTACTCCTGATGTAACCTCGCGACGAGCACTTAAGTTTTCACATAAAAACCGACTATAAATACCGTGCGTTATTTTCGTTCGTGAAATGACACGAGGGGGGGGGGGGAGGAGGGGGAGCGACTGCACGGCAAAAGCGTGCGGGGTGCATGTGCCTGTGCGTGCGCTACCTACGCCGGAGAGGACGCTGCGGCTCCTCAGACGCAGCGTTGAGAGGCATAACTCATCTCTCTCTCGCTTCTCCGGATGTTGATGACGCTGTTAATTTATTCGCCTGCCTCCCGCGCGTCCCCGGGACTGGCCGTCTATCAGCCGGGACATTTTCGTCAGTCGCGCCCCTCTGGAAGTCTTCCCAGATTCTCGAAAAACCGGCATGACTCTCAGCTCATGACGGAGACCATCAGCCAACGCTGCGGTGCACCGCGCGATTTCCAGAAACGCTTGACAGTGATGCGGCAAGTTTTTCTGGAGCCGAGGAACGAGAAGTGCGAACGTCAATTGACGAGCTTTTTCAAATCAGTCGTTACTCTGGGAAATTAGCGAGAATTTCCTTCTTCCCCTCCGAATTGTCCGAAAGCATTAGCATCTCTGAGAAGAAAGGTCGAGAACTGTTCTCCATTCGCTGACTGACGCTCTCTCTAATTCCGCCTAATTGATTTCGTCCTAATTGACTTGGTTGATGACGGAGGCAACCTCGCGTAGCTTTCTCGTACGAGCGGAATCATGAGCGAGCGAATGCCTCTCCTCACGAGTCGGCATTAGAAGCGGCCTCCGTCCCAGTTACATAACTCAATCTTGACGCTCATAATGCCCCATACGCGTCCGCTCTTTTGTCTCTGGCATTGCACCTATGTTCGCACGTGGTGTGCGGATTGATGGATGCGCCTTGCAAGTCTGGCGAGCGGCCTTTAAGCTCGCGCGGATATACAATGCCGGACAATTAGCGTATACTAATGCAGCCTCGCAGAAATAGCGGATTACGGCGAGGCAATTATTGTCTTTCTGATTGCGAGTTATGTCTTCATAACTTTACGCATACCTATTTTTCTTTAGCTGTATAACGAGCAAGAATTCCCGTAACGATAAGTGGCATCGATGCTGCATCCAAAGTCACTAATTAATAGACCTGTACGTCTTTCCCACGAGCGGAACTGTCGAAGCTTACGCGTAATATATTATTTCGTTTTATGGTGTTGCATTTCTCGATGTCGTAGCGGCTTTTTGTCAGTGCTGAAGAACTCGAGTTGCCACAGAGAACACGGGAGGGCCGAAATACCTCTCCGCGTAACGCACACGCACACGCTTCGGTGACGTCTCTCATTTGGTTAAGAATAACAGTGTCAATCTGTCACGCGGCGCATCGCGCGATAATACCGCGGCTTCTTAATTTCCGTCGGTGTCGGCTTCCTTTTGTCGCGTCGAACGTTCTATTATTATGTAACGAAATGGGACGCACGTATCCGCGAAACAGCCCGCCGAGTCTCAAGCTGACAGCTTGAGAAATGCGCGCGTGCCCGCACGTGGGCCCGCGCGCTTCGAACGTACTGCGAACGTATCGCGCGCCGGGCGTATCTCTTCCGCTCGAAACGCGCCGTTTTGCCGGGAGTGCCAGAGCAGTGGAGCCTCCCCATAATACCCAGTACTATCCGTAATTAGTGACTTATCGAAAAACTGGCACGAGATAACGGACGCGCAGGACGTTTTTACCCGAATCACGTCTCGTCGCACAATACACCCCCCGAGTCGTTTGATCTCCGTGGCTCACTGTCGAACCCATCTCGACTCTCCTCCACTCGCAGCGTCCACGTCCATTAATTCGCCGAGTCGGCCATCGCCGCAGTAAGTAATAAGGTAAGAACGGGAGATGCTGAATAAAAGGCGACCGGAGCGTATTCCGGTCACGGGGCGACAGGTCGTTGTACATGGGGAGGATCGGGAACCCGCTCTTCTCCTTCGGAGGCGAAGATTCGTTATACGACGGGAAGGGGGCCATCTCATCTGTCTCGGACGACTCTGCCATCCCTCCCGCGGCCGTGATGTAACGTCATAAAAATAATCAACCCCGGGTCCGATGAGCCCGGGGCGCACTTTGATCTCGCGCATTTGTTTCTCCGGGAGCTCTCCCTCGACCGAGAGTGCTCCGCACATTTTTTTTCGGCAGCACCAAGCGCGGCGGGCAGGCAGGTACAGCGAGGGAGGAGGAAAACGACGGGAAGTAGACGAGACGGCGGATGAACTTTCGAAGCAGTGAGTTTTCGTGCTCGCGCGAAATAAAAAATTAATGAGAAGTGCGGGCACACGGTCTGGTGTTCGCCGGCCTCTCGGCTGCAGCGGTGCGGCTTGCGAGCCGAAGAAACGACGCCGGGCGTCGCTATTGGCCATTTTGAAATTGAGTACGCCGCAAGTTTAACGCTCTCCCGCTGATCGCGTCCTTTTTCCCGGCTTGCGGCCCGGCCCGCGTTCCGGAACTCTTGTAATTTGCTATCGAGAAGCGACGAGCAATTTCCTTGCGCGCGCGATTGGAAAGCCATTTACGGTGGAATATATATACACGTACATATATATATATATATATATATATATATATATATATAAATTGCGCCCACCAGAAAATTACGATAAAAGGGACTCCCGCGCGTTCACCGAGTCGTCGATGACCGAAAACTTGTTCCGAACGAATTAAACGAATGTTTTGCCACCGTTATAAATACGAGAGGAAGATAAACTGAGTGGAGCAGAAGAATTTTTGATTTTTTGGAATATAAATGATGGGAGAGTATAAGACATGACCATAGTAGTTTCTCCGTCAAAGCTATATACTTCCTATATGTCGTTCGTTTGGATAATTGTCGCATAGGTTTCACATGCTCGCGCCGACATGGTCATATCAACCCCGACATCCGCGAAGCGAATATTTTCGCTTAATCGATCGCAACAAACGCGGTGTGGCATCGGGCGAGGTCTGGGCCTATAGACATCCATTGAATGCAGAGTATCGACTGCACGCTACGAGCCAATGAGAGGATTCCGTGCATAATGCATAGCTGGGATATATTGCAGTCGCACAGCACAGCAAAGCCACGCTTCGCGCACACAGGGAGCGAGCGAGAAGGCGAGAGAGCTTGAAGGGGCGAGAGAACGAGAGAGAGAGAGAGAGAAAGGGAGAGAGAGAGAACTCGAGCGGGAGAGAGAAAGGATGGATAGGAGGGAAAGGGGGCGAAAGGATGGTGCGTTACGATATGTCTGTGTAACGCGGTGTGCAAGCCGCGTCGCTCTGTGTGTTTACCTAATAATTATAATTACGACATCGCAGAGCTGTACGGTCCCATCCCATGGCAACCGTCTACTCTATTGATTAGAACAGCGAGTCGCGCGGCACCCCGATCGACATGGCGATACGATATAATCGACGTCTTCCGTTTCGCGACACGGAACGCGGCCCGCGTCTGATTCCCGTAATCGCGCGCCCGTTAATAATCATCCTAACAGTGCGCGGAAAACGCGGGGCGATAACGCGCGTTTTCACCGAGGCGCGATGATTATCCGTCAATCGTCGATACCTCGATACTCCCCTTAGGCGGTGCTCCTTATCGCAACGCGGCGCCGTATCGACCGGATAAAGTCGCGTCGGTTTATTTGGGTCTGTGTAACGTCCTGCGCGCGGTATGAATATAGTGGCCAATAGTGAAACGTTTCGGGTTAACGCAATTAAGAGTCGCTATTTGGCGTGATGCGCCGAAATTGTACCGCCGCGCCGTGATTAATTGATCGGGCCGGGATAACCATAGAATAACCCGCACCGTTACCGGCTAATGTGACGCGAGACATTCAAATGAATACGCAATAATCCAACGGGGCTCTCTTCGTCGGTTGGTTCTCCGTGGTAAATCCGCCTCATCCGTCACGCTGATTCGCGACTGCACCCGCGAACGGAAATAGACCCCGGCGAATAAAGCACAAGCGGACCCCGTTGAAACTTCTCGTGCGAGAAGACCATTCGTGAACGATCCGCGTTAACAAGGAAGGGCGTCGATGCCCTCCGTGAAACGAAGGAACCAAAGGTAACAGGAAGAAACTTAGGAGACCAAAGATGCAAGTGCACGTAGCGCGAGAAACGAAACGCCGAAACGAAACGCGAAGCCGGTAACGCGCCCCACAACCAAGTCGTTAGTGATCGCAGGGCAATCGCTCATTAAGTTTGGCAAGGCCCGTTACGGCATTAGCGGGGGCAACGATAAATTCATCATAGAATAATGACGTTAATGAACTACGCGCGCGTATGGGAGAGAAGGACGGGAGGCAGGGGTATATACGGGAAGGGGAGGGAACACGAGTTCGGGTCTGGGCTGCTATGAAATATTCAGGCGGAATCAATCCTGACTGTGTGCGACCCGTGATGGACTCGAGGGATGCGGGAGGGAGTTCCGCGGCGAGGGGATCATCAGAGAGACCGGGAGAGGCAGGTTCGAGGATTTCATGTCCTGAGAGGAAGGGAGGGAGCGGTTGCGTACGGCGGGCTCGCGTAAAGCGTAACGGAGGCTCGCTTAACCCTTGAGTTTGCGGCCGGGACTAAAGTAGTTATGTTTGTCCTTTGAGCTGATGGGGCAGGCGCCGCGGGGCAAGCCGGCTTAATCCTACGGGGCTCGATATATCCTGCTAATGGGTCCGGTCCCTGTATGCCGGCAAGGAACTTCGAGCGTAGAGAGAGAGGCGGCTTTGACGCGCGTCATACGCGATGTATTATGCAATACCATCGCGTATCGGTGTAGTTTATTGTCGAGTCGCATCGAGTCGCATTGCGGACGCGTGCACCCTCCCTGTCTCTCCCGTCCTGGTAATCGGGCTCGAATCGTTTCGATGTTCGATTCGGCGCGTGTGCTGAGATCCGCGCTGAAATCCGAACTCGTTTCGATACGCGTTGTTACGACACACCTACCACGACTGGACACGCACGGCTCGCTGACAAATTACACGCGCAGCCTGGTGCACCGGCGTACACCGATGTGATTACACGCTTGTTGCACGTCGGAGGAGCTACCGTCGTCGTCGCGGAAAAAACAATATGCTTTATACGTCACGGGCATTGCACGTTGGAGAACAAGTTTGCAAATGCTAGCCGCTTCCAGACGCCACTGCTCGATGATTACGAGGCGAGCGTGCAGCGTGCGTACGCGAGCACACTTGAGATGTTTTCACAACGGCGGGGAAGCACGCACGCGAAACGTCGGCGTCAGTAGCACGCGGAGAGCGGAGAACGCGGGCATCGTGGAGGCGCGGGAACGCAGCGGGGCGGGACGGATTCGTTATGCACGACTTCCAGAAACCGATCGCGAGGGAAGGAGGGAACGATGGGGCACACACGGACAAAGGAGGTGGCGCGAGATGATAAAGCTGGGGAATGATGAGGAGGCAGAGGGGCGAATTACCGGTTTCGCGATAAACGGTTCGCTCGATCAAATCGCTGGGGAATAACGGGCCGAACGTTAACGAACGTTGCGTTACGTAATGCAGGTGTAATCACCTGTCAAGACTCTTTCTCTCTCTCTCTCTCTCTCTCTCTCTCTCTCTCTCTCATCTTCGTCTCGCTCGTGGAAGGCAAATCGTTGCCGAACCGCGCCGCGGTCAGCGGTGGATGTACCGTAGCGTTAATTGCGAGAGAGCGAAGGTCTCTTGCTCTACGCGCGCACGGTCTTCCCCCCCCTTAATTAACGTTTCATTTAAAGCAACGACCGGCCGGCTTGCGGGGAGTCCGGAATCTTCTCGCGAGTTGTTCGCGAGCCTCTCGCCTCTTCTTGTTCCTTCTCTCATCGTCCGTTCACGCGTTCTTTCGCCACTCTGATCTCTGTGCACCCGGCACGGTGCATCACGATGCTGGCGACAGCAAAATGATGGCCTTGTTCGCGGAAGCATTCGTGCAGAAACACACGTGTATCGTATATAATAGCCGCGTAGATCGCGATGAACGCTACTTTCGCATTTTCCTCTCGTTTTTGAGACAGTGTAACGCAGAAAGATAATCGCAGTCGATACGATCATTGTTTCATGATGCAAAGATTGATGGTTCCCCGTCAATAGTGTAATTTTTCGTTACCTGATGGGACAGGCTCGAAGGAGGGGGCGCATTGTGAGCGCTGGAAGCTGCACAATGGAAACGGCGAGCACCTTCTCGTAACGGGTACGACGAGAGAGAACTCTCGGCGAAAAATTTGCTTGGGCAGGAAAGAGACGGAGAGAGAGAAGAGAGAGACAGAAAGGAGATGCGGGCGAACAAGAAACAGAGTTGGAGCACAAGGTGGAGGGAAAAGTGTACCAGCGTGGCTAATGAGTCGCAGGATGATTGATTCGCCTATTCGCGCTACGCGCCCGGACCGTATGCTTTCACTTGCTCGCTCGCTCCCAGCTTCTCCCCGCCGCGGTTCCCGTTCTCGCGCGCGCGTCGCCCCTTTATCTCCCTTCGGCGCCGTTCAGTTCATTCCCCATTCACGAACTGTCAGAACGCCTGTGGCAACAACATTCAATAAATATCGCGTATAAACGCTTTCACCGCGAGGCGAAGCCGACGTGCTCCCGACTCAGGCCGATTCAGATGGAGCCCCCTTCCTGCGACACCGTCAAATTTGCGGACTGAGTTCTCGCCCTTCGTCAAGTTCTTGGCGCGCGTTTGTTCTCGGCGAAAGACGCGAGCGATTCGACTTTGTCGCCGTCAAGATCGAGATATGCTTCTTTGGGTGTACAGAGTGAAAACCGTGCGAAAATGATGTAGATTATCTTATTCGCCTGGACGCCGAAGGGGTTCACCCGCCACGTTTATTATATCGTGGGAGGTTTGAGAGAGAGAGAGAGAGAAAGAGGAGGGAAGAAGGAGAGGAACGAATCGCGGTGGCAAAATGTGCTGCCAGTCAAAGCATCTTCTTCGGCAACTCGGCGAAAGGCTGACTCACCCGCAGCGCTTCTAGCTTACTCACGAAGCTCGTATTTATTACGCGCTTATCTGACGGACGCTCCTCAATCAGTGTTCCTCCCTTGGACTTAAGGTTTTCACGATGTCGCGATGTTGCACGATTCACCGAAGAGAAAAGAGGAAAGAGAGAGAGAGAGAGAGAAATCATCAAAAATCTGCAAGGTACAAATAATGCCGCGCCTGCATCCCCTATCAATTCACCCCGCGTAAGCGGACGTCACGCGTTCGAACATTAGAGCGTTATCGAGCCATTGTCGAGCTGTCCTCGGGAGATGGATCGCGCGTACCTAATATAATAGGCACGTTCACTGTCAGCCAATAAAGATCTTTTTGTGGCTCGTATGATAGAGTGGGCCCGATCGGTGGTTCCAGTTCGCTTGTGTAGATTTAATGTTCGGGAAGCCATCCCATTTCAAATAAACGCTAATGCTATCAATTAATAATAGTCGTAATTGTATCTCTGAACAATTAAAATGATTAGGCAACTCAGAAATATAAAAAAACCTAATTGTCTTGTCATCAACTATTGTTATGAGCACTCAGGCGTCGATTCTAATTAGTAGAGATCAGAATAATGACCCGTTATTAAAAAAGCCAAATGTCGCTTTGCATTTCCGGCTCACGATTAAACGAACGTCGCGCTGCGTGACTCCGCGCCGCCGACAATTGGCCGGCTGATGAATTTTCCGTGCGGCGGGAACGAGCGTGCGGATGCTGCATACGGACACACGCATACGAGCATGCGCCGGCGTACGCGGCGGAGGTTCGTTTCCACTTAGCCGTATTAACGGGAGTTTGATTGCCGTGCCATCCATCCATCCATCCGTCCATCTGTCCGTCCGTCCGCTCGGTCGGTTCCCGACTCCTCCCCTCCCCCATCCCTCGTCGTTACGACCCGTGTTCTCGATGATAGCAACAAGGGGCAGGGGACGGAACGGGAGCGTAATCGGTGTCAACCCCCGCGATCCGTGCATCGGGGTTCGTGCGGGTCGCGTTACCATAAGCAGGGGGCTGGGGTCACCGAAAACTCTATGTCAGCGGGGTCGCGGCGACGACTCGGCGCACATCGAGCCGAGCGAAGCGGGACGAAAGCGAGCAATCAAAGGGAATAATTCAGGAGGCGGCCACATTGTTCCCCGCGCGTCCGCGTGGTATCCCATGGGATAGGCGCAGCGGCGAGTTATGCGACCCGGGCGATAATGAACGGACGAAATAGCGTCACGGGGCAACGCGACTCTCCCAGTGCGGTGGGGAAATGAAATTTTTATCGGGCAACTTATTCAAACGGCAGTGCCCTCGCGTCGCCAGGAACGCCGACCACTTTTATGCTGTATCCGCACGGCGTACCGCGCACGTTTATTTGGAGTAGTTCGATCCTGAATCTCCGGCGTGAATATTTCTTTGGACCGTTGCACGTTTGCATCTTAAAACTAAAGGAAAAAGACTTTGCAAACTGCGACGATTATACGTGATTGGCGGCGAAACTTTGCGCTTGTATTCTTCATCGCAAGTAGCATAAATGAAGCTCCTCGAGAGGATAGAAGAACCATCGGACATTATCGAGAGATTATCGACACAGTCGACATCGAAATGCAACGGCTCCGGGACGCGATGATGCTCGGTCCCCATCGTACGAGCGTGATATTATATTATAATCCCGGCGCGCTCTGACTTTGGTAAGGAGGGTCGCGCGGGGTAGCTGTAAAAGCGGCGGAAAGAGAACGAGAGAAAGAGATCGACTGTGATGGGATGGGTGGCGGGAGCTTGTCTGGAAGATTAGCACCTCGTATAAAAGTGCTGTAGCACGAACGCGGGGTGAAGGGAACGGTTGTGCAGAGGTGACGACGACGACGACGACGACGATGACGACGACGATGATGGTGGTAAGAACGGTAAAAGTGGATGTCGGGGATGCAGAAAGAGAGAGAGGGAGAGAATGAGGAAAAGAGACGTATGCCGCGCAATAGAGAGCGAGAAAAAGAGAAAGAGAGCACACCGAAAGTAGCGAACGTCGAAGGGTGAGCGAGGGGTGAGGGCGTCGAGAGAAGCGAAGGCCGCATTTCTTATACACCGCTTCCGCCGCCGCTCGCGCACCCGGTGTGTAAGAGGAAAATTAGTTTTCAGAAATTTTTATGAAAGCCCTGAAAAGAGGGAACTGTAGTAAGGTTCCCTTTCTCATTGGCGGCTATTTTTGTTCGCCGGGATTTCAATGGCCTTTATTTCGCTCGCGCGTTAATCTCTCGCGGGCGATACCGCCAGCTCGCCCGGCAGCTCCCTCGTTCCAGCTTATACCTGGCGCTCGCGCACCAGATACGACGCGACGGGGGTTGCCACGGGGTTAGAAGGAGTGCCGAGGGTGAACGGGGAGGCCAAGCACGAGAAAGGACGGAGGTATACGTCGCGATGGACTGGCGCGCACCGCGCTGTCAAACGGAATGAATGAGGTCGTTATACGTCCTCGCGTCATGAAATCGCCGTTCTAATTAGTCTTCGACAATCGTCCGGGAGACGGCGGCGTCCGTAACGGCATTAATTTTCGCAATTAAGAGTCGCGGCCGCTGCCCGCTCCGAGGGAGAATACTAACGAAAGAACTTTTGTGGTGGGACTCTGAGTTTGCTCCTAAGATCTAAGGCGAGACTCGGCGAGGCGACTCGACGGACTTGTTAACGGGAATAAACGTCCTCGACAGATCCGCGGTCGTAATTATACAAACGTTTAGATCGCGTGGTTAACGCGCTAGTTTTCCGCGTTAATAAAATGGACCCCGGTGTTTTCAATGCGTAACCATTCTTCGCGAGCGACTTGCTTTATCGTCACCGAGGTATTCATTAATCGCATCGCCAACAAAGAGCATATAAGTTATGATGCACTGTCCGCTCAATGTGCATCAGCTCAATCAGAAACAAACTCTCTCTCAGAAAAAGTATCAACAGCATATTTTAAATATTTCGGAACCACAAAATGACATTGTCATAATTTCAAGATATTTCAAATCATAGCCATATAAGGAAGAGTATCAAGTACTATCAAGCCTGATAAAACATGACAAAATAAACTTTCCGCATCTGCATCGCGTCTGCATCGAAAGAAATAGAACGTAATGCGAATACCAAAGTACGATTCCTCTTGTTGTAGGCCTATTGTTGTGCGTGCGATTCATCGAATGCTATCCAATTATCGTCTCGACCGCACTGGCCACATAACGAACCGATCGATGGCTCGTTAAATCCGAGCCATAACTCTTACGCGCAATATAACGTCGCTCCAATGGATTACTAAGCGTATTTGTACGCTCCGCAGAGCGGCGTGAACGCGATATTATGCACCGCTTAAGATTAGAAAGCGTCTTTAAAACTGTTCCGGGCAGCCCGTATTCGCATCCCGGTATGGATATGTAAGCACTTATGTGCGATCTCCCGCGATGAGAGGATCGCGTGACGAATCTACGTCGGAGACCATGGTCTTATTAAAGAAGTTCGATAAGACGAGAATACTGCGTGTGTTATTTCTGCAGCAAATCGCAATAATAAATGTACACAAATAGCGACGTGAGTGATATTACATAAATTGGAAGAAATCTCGAGATCTATTTATAAAAGTTCATAACTCGCTCGGCGTGCCGTATACATAATTAACTGAGATACGCGAGATTCGCGACGTCTAATATCGCTGCTGGGTGATAAATCGAACGTCGCGACTACAGCATTCTATTAATAAAGTGCGAATCTTGCGCGCGAGGACTGACGTCATAATTGCTCCGGGAATACAAGTAAAACCACGATAAAATTGAAGCGACTCGGGTTTATCGACTGCGCTACGTGACGGGGTGGAAAGAAGAGCGCGAGAGAGCAAGAACGCTGAGGTATAACGTACGTTATATGTTCTTACCTCGGAATGTGGCTGCAAAGCCGCGTCAATACCGCCCTTACGAAGGAGGAGAGTCGGAGACAGTGAGAGAATGAGAGAGAGAAAGAGAGAGAAGGTAGGAAGAAGGGAGCGGAAGCTACAAGGGATGCTTGCAAAGAGAGAGAGAGAGAGAGTGAGACAGACAGAGAGAGAGAAAGAGACAGACAGAGAGGAAGCACAAGGAGGGAGGTAGATATAGGCAAAGAGACGGTTCTTCGGAGTCTTGGGCTCTCATACGGAAAGGGTGGTTGGCGGACTTGTACCGGCGCGTAGAGCCCGGCGGGTGGTGGTGGTGGGCGCAGAGGGACGGAGTGAAAGAGGAGGTGGCGGCGGGACGCGGGGGTGTCACGTGGAGGAAGGGGGTCTTCGAGGCGAGAGATCAGTGCGCGGCGCCGATATTACTACAGCCTGCCCGAAGATTACCAATATCCTTGAGAGGAGAGCGCTCTAGTCCTGTCATAAAAGACGGAGCTTACGAAGATATTACCTAGCTACCTACCTACCTACACCTACACCTATTCCGGGGTCGACCGTCGGGCGCGGCCATCGCCGGCGTTAGCGCCGTATAGCCCGGCCATCACACTTTTCGCAACTTCATTCCGGGGCTACGCTAAAAACACGAGGATGCCGAATAACTCCCGTCGCTGGAGTTAGCGGTGGCGAGAGTTAACGCTGCCATCGCAGAACGATGGTCAACGTCATCGGAGAAGGCGTTATCCTAACGCAATTTAGGTCTGAGAGTGGGTGTCGGATCCCACACGGAGCGAGATTAAGACGAAGCCGTTCGCGGAAAACTCGTAAACTCAAGGGATGTTACATCCGCGGAGATGAGAAATTTATTTTATCATGCTGTGTGTGTGTGTGTGTGTGTGTATTAAGAAAGTGTTAATTATCCTACACAAGTCTCGTGCGATGATTGAAGATATTGACGCATTTAAGCATTTCAATGTCCAAGAAACAGAATATTTGACAGGGTCGAAGGGTACTCGATACGGCAAGACACTTGCAAAACCAGCTCAGCTCGAATTCGAAGCTCAGCTCCGAAACTCTCACACGCTTTGAAGCCGAAGGATCCAAGGGAACGGCGCGAGCAGATCCGTCGTTCTCTCCTTCAGATACGCCTGTGCCTCTCCGAGCGCGTCTGAATCCTTAATGGGGAATCGACCGAGTTATTACGTCCCTGCAGGGTGTTGCGTCGCGCCGTCCGTGGAGGAGGTATATGAGGTCGCGTATACAATAGCGTAGGGACATTGTGGCGACGCTTTGTACGACACAAAGCTTTAATCCACGAACAGATCTGCCAATGTCAACATCCACCCTACGCACCGGACACACCGCCACACGCATCGTCGACGCATACGCGCAAAGAGGCCACCCTCACTCTCCCACCTATCTGTCCGCTGGGGACAGAAGCTAGCCTCAATAAACGTCCCATAATCCACCCCGACTTGAATAATCGTCATTCCCCGACTATTGTATCGTTTCCTTGCGAAAAGCCCTCAGCGAGCGGGGCCGAGGAGAGGATCGATGCATCCATAACGCGTGTGCACACACGCAACGCCCGCACGTTGTCATGATTATTCATTGCGATCAAATAGACCCGCTCGATCTTACGAGGAGGGGACGGGGGGTTCGCACTTACAATAAGCCACATAGTAAACCGAAACGAGAAACGTAATTACGTGATTGTTACAATTCGCAAAATAGTATCGAAGATGAAATTTTCAGAGTTTTGAGTTACGTCGAAATGTAGTCCCTTGTCTTAGAAAGAGAAAACGACAAATACCGGCTTTGAAAATCATTTATTGTGCTATCGACATGTTTTGTGCTACATTGAACGTGGTCTACGTGGTGCTAGGAGCGAGTCATGGACTAATTCGCGTGACGCTCGAGACTTGGTCTCCGTTCGCAGCGCGAAAAGACCGTGGAATTAATCCTCGCGCGCGGCGAGAAGAGACGCGCGATACTCCTTCAATGTCGTTTCGGGCTGAAAGGCGCCAGCTAATCCCTCAAGCCGATCCTATTCTTCGCGCACTTTTATTCGCGAGACCGTTAGACGGAACCCGTGAAAAGTGGCACGTCCTCGCTCGCCCGTGCGAGATCCGAAGCCGTAATTTATGCGTTACGCTCTCGCCGCTCCTGTGTACGCACGGTCAAACGCTTCCCCGGATTGTCCGGCAGAATCCGTCTCCCGATGCCCGAGGAGGTATCTCTCCTCTTCGAGGGATCGTTTAGAATTCCGTCGGCGTGCGTCGCCTTCAAGTCGCCCGACTGATTTACACGACACTGCGTGCGCCACGTACGAGCGGGCGCGCATGTTAAACATGATTTACGCCGTTAGCTTCTCGGCAGAGACAATTTTCTGTTAAATTGTGCGTTAGAAAAGAGACAGATACATCATCATTTGCGCGTTAAAAATGCCATGGATTAATCAGCACAAAGAAAGAAAAGAAAAACGTGCAAATTATCAGAGGTATTCGCGTACACGAAAATAGGTCGATGAAAATCAGGAAATGATTCGAGCGGCAATGATGAGACGTTCGATAGTTTCGATAGTACCATCGGGGGGTCGATCGGGAAGACGGCCGGGCTCGTCACAATGTAATTACGCGGCTCGTAAGCGCCCATCGAGCGTACGGGACGAGCGGGAAGGGAGATTACACGTGGCGCAGCGAGAGGCAGCTTATTTTGACATTCTTATCGGAGAATCAGAGTGTGGTAATCCCCGAGGCGGCGTGTGTAATCTCATCCCTCCTCCCCCGTCGTTCCGTCCCCAGCCGGGTTTCGCCTCGGGTTGAGTCTCGGTGGCCCTTCAGCAACCCCCGGGTTCCGACCTCTCCCCAGACTCCGTTTTCCCGTTCCCCGCGCTCTGCCACGTTCCCAATACGCTTGATCCGGTGCCTCGCTCTGCTCCTCCGTCTTCCTCTTTACAAAGCTTACGAAAGCAGATGAGAGAGAGGGAAAGAGAGAGAAAAGAAGAGAAAGAACTGCTAATCTACTATTAATTGCCACCACAAAACACCCCGCGTGCGTGCGTGTGTGCGGATGCTGCCGTCGTCACGCATTCATTGGACCGTCTTTATCATATTGTCGAATTACATTGCGTGTTTTTCTCTCCTCTTTTTCTAGAAGTCGCGAGATTATTAATCGTCTACCAACAAATGTCACAGCAGTAAATTACGACCGCGGCGAGAAACGGCGGAAATAAATCATTATCGATGATACACGCGTAATCTCGATACATAATGCCGAAGCGCTGCTGCTATTGCTGTTGTTGCTGCTTAATCTATGCAAAACATAACGAGACGGAGCGCAGTAAATCGTGATCGTAAAAGCTCCTCGCAAGTTTCGGATTCGTGACGACTCTTGGCTACCGGCTCGGCGAGGAAGCGGGGAGCTTCCGCGCGTTAATCGCGTCGCAGCGGCTCGTTTCATCTAATCTCGTCATCGTTTCATCCATGATGCGCCTGACGATTGTCGATGTAATTGACTTATTCGAGGCGCCGGCGGCAATCGCGAAAGCGACGCGATCTATTCCCCGCGTCAGGTATGCGCTAGTCATCAGCAACGCGCAGCAGCAGCAGCAGCAACAGTGGTAGTAATGACACGTCAGCATCTCGCATTCTCGCAGCATCCGAGACGGCGACGAGGATTGTAGACGAGGAGGAAGCATCGGCCGCCCGCGGCGGACAGCGCGTATGTCCATCTTGGTAGCGCTGCGACGTCGCCATGTCCCTTAACGATTCGCGTGTCGTCTAATTTAATTTGACGATCGCTCGTTAAAGCGAGCGCACGAGAGGGGCCGCGGGGGAGCCATATTAAATCTCGCACCTACGGGGTATCGTGTTTTCCGTGTACTCGTCCCCCTGTCGCCTTCGTGTCGCCATCCTGAAGCGCCACGAGGGACATTCTCTCCGTATTCCGTATTCTTTGTTCCGCTACATCTCTCTCTTTCTCTGCTTCGCACCCTTCGCGTGCATCTCTGGTACTCTTTGGTTTGTGTGACTCTCAGTGCGCAACGATCGGTAGTCATTGCAATATCCTTTTTCTTTTCGCCTTCCACTTGTTGTCCCTTTCTTTCTTCTTCTCTCTTTTGTCGTTTTCTCTCTCTCTTCCTTTCTCTATCTCTACCTACAACGCTCGTAGCTATGAAAATCACGACGGTGCAGGTGAGACTACCGTTTAAAGATCTGCTCCGGGGGACAGAGGATCTCCTATTGCACGCTGCTAACTATGCATGGAGGCCCCGGTGCTTGGTTACACACGACGGTACCTCACTCCTTTTCTCTCTCTCTCTCTCTCTTTCTCTTTTCTCTTCTTTTCTTCTCTTCGTGTTCTCTTTCTCCTTAAGGTCAAGCACCTCAGCAGAAAAATTAGACGTGTTCATTCTACCAGGGATTTTTACCTCGCGAAATCGCGCGGATACGTTTCACTCGGGAATATTAGGTCGTGAAAGCGCACGCAGCGTCCAGCAGAATCACTCTCGTCCGCCTCGTTAGCAGCGCACCTGATCCTCTGCCAATCCGCTATTCTCGGAGCGATTTCGTTCACCGCGCATTTCCTCGCGGGTGCACGCACGTAAACCAAGTTACGTAACAGTAACGACTTTATTAAACCCTACAACGTCTAATTCTCGATTTGACAGGGAGGCGTTGACACCCCCAAACTGCTTTTTTAATGCATAAAAATTCTTGATACAGAGAAAAATTAAAGGAAAGTTAATCTCTTATAGATTAGGATCTTCTATAGAGACTGAATTAGGCATGATTTTTGCTCGAGATGAGAGGCTGGCGAACCCCATTCGCATTGACTTCACGTCAATTTAGTTCGTTCTATCTAATGCTTAACCTTTGTTATACTTCCGAGATAGCCAAGTTTCGGCAACATGGCAATATCAATGTTTTTTCGCGGGTATTAAAATCATTGAGAGTATTTTCATGAGGAAAGATTGAGAAGAGGTATAGGCTTAGGAAAAGCATTGATCGAAGTCAGATTGTGACATGATTAATCGATAGACCTCATAAATAAACTTCATTGGTTTATTATTATACAGGATGAGGCACCTAAAACAGGCCACCTGAATATCTCGGCTGTTATTGGTGATAGAACAAAATGTGTCAAACCGAACTTGCATGGTTTCGAGGGACACATAATTTGTTCTAAATAATATTTTATTAGGTGGACGCGTAGAGGTCATATGAAGATCAACTTCGTTTTTTTAAATGGTATATGTTTTTTTACGTACCACCTAGTAGAGCGTTTGAAGATGCGCACATTGATCTACGGGTCAAAATCATTCAAGTTCACTGAAGGCTAAAATTTCTAAGTGCTAGAACTTTTTCATTTCTGAGTTTACGGTATTTTCAATAGCAGAGAACTCTAGGCAATATAAAAAATAATAATATCATCGACTCAGAACTCTTCTGAGAAGAAAAAACTTTTAAACTCGAGAACTTTTTCATTTCTGAGTTTACGGTATTTTCAATAGCAGAGAACTCTAGGCAATATAAAAAATAATGATATCATCAACTCAGAACTCCTCTGAGAAGAAAAAAATTTTTAACTCGAGAACTTTTTCATTTCTGAATTTACGGTATTTTCAATAGCAAAGAACTCTAGGCAATATAAAAAATAATGATAACAACAACTCAGAACTTCGCGGAAAAAGAAAAAATTTCTAAGGGCTAGAACTTTTTCATTTCTGAATTTACAGTATTTTTAATAGCAGAAAACTCTAGGCAATATAAAGTAAATTATTTTCCCTTGCAGTTGGCCTTCAGTGACCTTGAATGATTTTGACCCGTAGATCAATGTGCGCATCTTCAAACGCTCTACTAGATAGTACGTAAAAAAACATATCATACCATTTAAAAAAACGAAGTTGACCTTCATATAACCTCTACGCGTCCACCTAATAAAAAACTATTTAGAACAAATTATGTGTCCCTCGAAACCATGCAAGTTTGGTCTGACACATTTTTTTCTATCACCAATAACAGTCGAGATATTCAGGTGGCCTGTTTTAGGTGCCTCACCCTGTATATAGGATAGTAATAACTATTCAGTAAAATTCTATTTGTATTTTTATTTAATCGGAAAGTTTCAATAAAATAATATCTAAAAGTCGGAATAATTTTGTTTGATTGATCTCTGCACATTCGCCGTACCGAGTCCGGTTCAGGTCAAGCAGAATCGGCATATTCTAAAGATATGTTCGCAAGTCCTTTTTGTATTTCTATTTTTCTTCTTGGTCAAAACAGTCCGCAATACGCTTATTAAATTAATTATTATATTAATTATTAATAAGTTTAATAATTTAAAAGTAATTATTATAAAATTATTGAAATATGAAATTAAATTAATAATTCATAACGTAAGTGAAAAAACATTTTATGCAAACATTCTTATTTATTAAATTTATTTTTGATGTTTAATCTTATGTCCATGCTTGCGCAACTCGCCTGAACTTGCCTGTGTCAGCCTGCTTGAGCTTTTTGAGCTTTCCTGAGTTATGTTCGTAGTTGTGTGAGAGCATGCCCGTGCTTTTCTGATTCTGCGGGAGTCTCTTCTTCTTGCATTAATTTTACAAATAGTTTACCTTAACTTTAACAAAATATATGTACTCTTTTGTTCGATTTTCGATGCAGCACAATCGCAATCACCAAGAATACAATTTATTCGTCCAATCTATTTTGCACGGAAATTTTGCACGGGAATGTCGCGTAATCTTTCCCCATGCTGCATTCGAACAACGTTTTCATTGTCAATAACTTGGTCCGATCATTAGGCACTGTCAGTGGCTTGATTTATCCGGTATGCGCCTGCAATACTCGCACGCGTGTCGGATTGCGAGTGAACTCGCGACCGAACAACGAGACCAGGAAGAGGAGTCGCGCGCCAACGTTGTCCTTTTTCCATCGTTACGGCACCGATACTTTCTTTCATGTCCAAGGTCGCACTGACGGAAATCATTATTTAGAAGCGCTTGCACACGGCATACGGTAATAGCAGTGCTTGCAGCCGCCAAGATATTTCCTCATTGCTGCCGCGTATACCGTTGTTCGATAAGCGTAATGTGGAACACGCGTGCGTAGATAATTGGAAAATCGACGCGCAGCGATCGAGACACTTAGCGGTCTTTATACGCGTTATGGTGATTGATAACGGTAAAACGACAGGTCTCTCTATTTCTCTCTCAACATTTACGCCGTTCGCGGCAATATTCTAATATTGGCCCGACGATCGAGAATATATCCGCCGCGAAAATATCCGCGCGCGCGGCGGAATTATCGCGCGATTAATGAAAATTGAAGAGGATCTCAGAGGTGTTGTCGGCGTACGCGTATAATCGAGTGTAGAAATATTTAAATTGTGATAATGACGGGACACAGAGAGCCGTCCCGCATAAGTGTACGTTACGAGTTTATCCAGTCGTGACTAATGACTTGATTTCATATTCCGTTATGACGCAAACGTATAATTACGCGATATGAATAACTCCACGAGCGATTTGGGAAAAGCCGAGCTTAACGTACGGCAAGGGTCGAGCACAAGCTTAACGGAAGTCACTATCGGTATCCGCGCTCAATCGAGATTTCCCATCGTTACTTTTACCGAATTTCCATGAGCCGCTCGCGTGAAACGTGCCGCGAGATAAATTCAACGGAGGCCGCGGATGCATCTTGCACATTCAGTGACCAAGAAAGAGAGAGAAAGCACGAGAGGACATACCGTAATAAACAAGCGACGAGTCGCGCACGCTTGACGGAAGCGGTGGCACAATTTAACAATGTAAATTTAGCTCCCGGCTTTCAGCGACGTTACGCGCGAGGAGTAAACCCGCGTACGCGGCTGAGCGATTGCACGCGCACCGGTGCCCACCCGCCTCCGACAGCGCGAGTGCACCGAAGTGCCGCGTCGCTAACGTAACAAATACGGTCCGCAGCACTCCATGTACATCCGGCGACCATAGCCATAAGACGAAAAACGTGACCGAGGACCGAAGGATTTGAACGCGACGCATCGTTACCGAATGAATCGCGCCACCCTAAAGCCGCCCTTAATCATCGCACCGAGCAATGGCGACTCTCCTTCTCTCCCTTTCTCTCGGCTTTTCCAGCGGCAGCACACGTGCGCTATTTCCGGCAAAGGATGCGACCGGCACGAAATTAGAAACTCGAGCGGGTTGAGCTAGGTCAGGGCCATCGAAGAAGCCAAAGCAGCGGCAACAACTGGCTGCCGAATCCACCACGTTACGACAAGCTCATGGGGTCTCTCAAGCCGCGGCTGTTGCGAGCGTTAATTGTTAGCTCATAACCAACCTCTCTTTTTCCTCTCTCTTCCTCTCGTATGGCATCACTCGACGGATAAGTTTAATCGGCGCGCAAGTTTTACAGCCGTCGTTCACAGTGATTTACAGAGGTTGTTCCGTGTCAAGAAGAGTCAGGCGGTTTCACCTGCGGTTGCTCACCTCCGAACTTTTATTAAAAATATAATTTTCAATAACGTGTGAAAATCAGTTGCGTGCGATTCCACGCCAATTCCGGTGATCGGAACCGTACCCGTTCATCTCATGCACGCGGCGCGCGATTTTACGACGTCGCTCTCGCACCGTCCGTCAGTCGTCGTCGCGGTTTAATGGATCTTCGTGGTAGAAACGGCGAGACAACCGGGATCGCCGTAAAGGATTTCTAAGTCATGAGCGGCATCGCGAAGGCTTTTGTATCTATATATATACATATACACGCGCGCATATTTCAAACGCACAACAATAATTGTAGCACGTGCGGACCATACGTGCCCGCGAAGAAAACCCGAGGATAGATAGGCATAACAGGCATTTAAGCCCGCGGAGCTGTTCGATTACGCCTGCCTGCCAGAGCTTAGCCGCGCGCCCCGAGAACGATGTTCTGCTTTCAGCGGACTGACGGCCCGGGTTGACAACACGTACTTCCGGTGGCTCTGGCGCGCCGCTCCCTGTTCTCCTTTTTAGCTCGAGACATTACTGTGAATTTATTACTCGCGCTGAGTAGACCGTAATCATCAGCAACGCATTAAAGTTCAGTTCGGTAATATCCCCCGTAATTTACGAGTGCTTGCGCATTTAGCGCTGAAATTACAAAAGATCCTCCAATTAATAGCACGCGAATATGAACGATCGTAAATCGTCGTTCTCGTTAAATACGTCTCTTGGCAGTTGCGAAGCGGGTGGAGCGGATAGGACGCACGCGGCCGCGCGGCCGAGACGCGCGTTAAAAGCACTAGCTCGTTTATTTATCCCCCGAGAGAAATTATCGAGCGGCGTATCCGCCAGTCACTCTGTATAGACCTTAATTAAGGATTACAATTAACTCCCGATAATTCGTGCGCGCGTAATCACGGTTTCGGATCTCCAAAGTGGGACCGCGACGGCCAGCCCGGTGATGCGAGCCGAGGCGGACAGGAGAATGGAGGACACAATTACCTTAATGGACCGCTTTTAAAGAGTAATGACTACATTGGGAACGAAGAAACGCGGTGGACGCGCGCTCTCTCGGCTGCTTTTGTTGCCGGCTAATGGCTACGAGATTTCTACTTGTTGTTATTCGGCTGTGCCGTATTTTTAATCGCCCACCGATGCACTCAGGACTGACGGGATTCTCGCGCGGGGCATATTGTTACCGAATCCCATAAATCCTCCGTAACGGCCTCGTAATTTCTGCGCGAGCGCGCGAGGCAACGGACATTATTTATTAGCAAAATTGCTGGGACGACGATCGGGCTATCGGCCAGACACGCGTTAAGCCTCTAAAAGCAACACATGTGAATCATTGAGACTCTACCGAGACAAATTTGCCTAAATCTGTGATCCACAAACATTTAATCGTGTGAAGTATCTACTTCATTATTTTATATCATAAAATTTTGAATGATATTTAACTTTACTTTTCATAAACCTGTAACTACTCGCACGCTACTTCTTAAACACTTTTTGTGATTTTGCAAAAATCTTTGCGTTTTACCTTACAGACAAGATGCCCTTTGACCTTTTGCGCTCGTCCACGCGGCCGATGCATCTCGTCAAGCACTTGTGCAAACTTGAGATCGAGCCATGTCGTGTTCTTTCCGCGGCTTTTGCTCGCCGGGACTTCAACGAGCAAGTAGAAGCAATCCGGGTGCAGCGCGGGCGACAAAGAGGAGGCGAGAGCGAATAGATGCGGCGGAACGATGGAAGCCGCGCGCCGTGAAGAACGTGAACGGAGAACGGGGCAAGGCGAATAAATACTCGGAGATGTAATCGCCGAAGGAAACAAGCGGCTGGATTGTTCGGTGGGGAATAATTGAAAGCGCCGCTTCTCGAGCTTCTGCCGTTCCCATTCCCGGCGCCGGCACGCCGTCACGGTGTTAAGCGAGGTCCACATTGTCGAACTGAGTCGTGAGCTGATCTTCTCGATTAGTCAGATTTTCTCGTAAATTTTCGCGTTAAAATTACAAAATACGTCGAACCAAATTATCGTGAATCACATTTTACTTCCATGATGATCGTTTCGTTTCTCGTAGAGCTTACGCACAAAGTGCGTAATGCTCTTTGATGAAAATATCTTCTGATAGGAAGCCATAAATCAAACTATACAACGTGAAAATGCTCGCTGAAATCTCGAAAAAGTTCGACTCGACAATGTAGTTGCTTGATCGGTTCATGACGAAGCTTCGCTCGTAGCACATTTCGATGATGTGGACTCCGCTTTACGCGATCGCAATCGCGATTGTTCGCCGTTGATTCATTGTTAATTGATCATTCTGAGATAGTAAATCCCTTTCATTGATTACGAAAATTTTTGATGAGCATCCTTTATTTATGGTGAACGTGGCTCTCTCATCAGGATTTTCATCGGGAAATTACGGGCGTCGAAAATCCCTATGCTCGCGATTCGCGCGACTGTCGGATCCTTCGAGGGATCCTAAAGTTCTGATGGAATCATCAGAACTTTCGGTTTCGTGACAGATTACTAGCGGATAATCCGGCGAGCACATCCGGAAACGCGACGAGTGCGGATGCAATGAGAGAGCTGAATCGTCCCGCGGAATATTGTGGGGACATAATCGATACGGTCCACAGATGGTCTCGATTTTAATTATCCGCGATGAAATTTGCCTGCATCGGCGGCTTTCGAAGACATCTGCATAAGTCTGAAAAATGAGCATTGCATTGAGCGCTCGCGTGCTCGGTGCAACGACGTAATCGCGCGAATGAGAAACGCAACTCACGCGTGCAATTACATCAAGAAGCGCAGGAATGTAAACGATACTCTTCCGTCACGCTACGAGGATCGACGTGTTTGAAAATAGGATGCAGCTTCCCGCGCGGGGTCCGCGCCGTAATCGTATATCATCCTTTTATCCGGCCGAGCTATCTCCACAAAGTACAGGCGATATCCGCCGCAGCCTAGAACGCCCCGAGTTTCGGAGCGGGCTTCAATAATACAGCCGGTGGGAAATTGTGATCGAAGGATACTATTGGAAAGCGATACCTTAGCCGTGCGCCTGAATAAGTGATGGAACAATATTTTTAAAACGCCTATAATTCGTGGGGCCGAGTCTCGGCCCCACCTCACCCCCGTCCCGTGGCGGACCCGTGTATTTATCGGCCCGTGGAGTATAGAGACGCGGCCGAGAAAGAAGGGCGATCACTTACACCGGTCGGTCCCCGCGGTCGGAGTCGGCATGGTCTCCGCTCGCTTTTTACTCTACAATCGGCGTGCGAGTCGAGTCGCGGGATTATTGCGGCCATTTATCGGCGTCGCCTAATGTTTTAGTAACGATGTCCGGCGCACGTGCGCCCATCCCTGTCGGAGTCGTTCTTCTGGTTTACGGTGTAAAATTTCGTGGGTGAAACCCCTCCAGAAAGAGAGAGAGAGGGAGCAGACTCGGGCATGTGCCGGGGTCACGTGCATCGGGAGGATATGTCGGTGGTGGCTCGAAAGTAAATTCGTTTCTCGATGCAATGTGACGGCTTGGACGAGAATTCGCCTCTCGGAATTCGCGCGGCACCAAACGCACGCGGCACAAACGAACCCGCCATCCAGAAAATTAAAATACAGTTTACGCGGTCAGCGTGCGCGCGTGCTTCCTATGCAGCTAATAAAAGATTCACAGGGGAACCAAGCATTCACGAGTATCGAAATTCACCGAAAAATTGGACGCCGAAGTATCCTCCAGCGCACCGAACACGCGCGTATCGTCGAGTGTGTTCAACGTATACGCGCTTTTCACGCGCGGAAACTCGCAGTTGCGCGAGCAATGTATCGTCGAGAAACACACACACACACACACACACACACACACTCACATACATATATTAATCTTTATACTAAGAGAAACCGCTCACATGTACGATTCTGTGCGAGAAAGCAAGCTATATATTCAGTCGGAGAATATGCATCGACCATATGTATGCAAACGGCCGGACACGTGGCGTGGCGATTTGATGAAAGTGTTCGATTCGTGACCCATGTTGGCCGCTAAAACGAAGGGATTTATCTGGCGGCGTGAGATGGACGCGCGCGGCCATTGCGAGCCGATTCTACTCGCGCGATGCTGGAAATTCTCGGGATGCTGCGCGAGAGATGAGGTCAGTTATTGCTTCTTTTTTTTTATCGGGAAACTCGGTTCTAATCCGCAATCAAATGGATGTTGCGGTGTTCTCACGAATTCCAGGGTTTCAGACGTGTCGGCAGCGGCTACAATTCCGCTTCGCGAGTCGTGCGACCGTCGCGACGCCGCTCCGTTAAAAGTTTAGCCGTCCGGCCGCTTTACGATTTCGATTGACTATAAAGCTTATCTGGCTTTCTATTCGATTGGTATGTATAAAGGCGGATGGACCGACTACTTTCTCGCGCCCGCATTGGATTGTCGTGAAAGCAGGACGCACTTCTTGTGTACGCGCGCGCGGATACAAGGCTCGCGACGAGTCATCGTCTTTATTGTATGTTTCCCGTTGTGTCTTCTCAGCCGGACGCGCCGAGGCTGGACCGCGAACTTATATTCGTGTTCCGTTTTGCCAGGTTTTCATCGCTTTCCCACAGTTTTCCTCTCAGATCTCAGGGGAAAAGTGTTGAAAAGATAAAAAGCAAGTACATCAAACAATTTTATTTAGTTATTTTATTACATCTTTGATGCATATCGTTACAACTTTCAGCTTTTTCTGGAAATTATGAAAATTATGAAGAACTCATGAAGAGTTCAGGAAAACTCGAATGCGATAATTAAATTACGCTTCTTACAAGATTACCGGAAATTTGCGGTTTCACACCAAGCCACATTTCCTCGTTCGATTTCTCGTTTCTAGATAACTTCGCGATACCATACGTCATCTACCGACGATTAACTCCTCGAGCGCGTACCATTTGTCTTCGCAAAATTCACGCTTCAGACTTGCAATTTTCCTAGCTTACGAGCGAGGCCGTTTTTAATGTTAATTGGCGCTCAGTTTCGCGTAACATCGAGCGGATACGATGCCGAGCGTACGGCGGAAACCCGCTCGCGCACCTGTACGGACTTTGCTTGCGTATCTGGAATCCCGTTTGGGCGTAACGCGTTAACGTAAGGGTCACCCGCGGCTATATCAACGTCTCGGACGTACGTCCGTTATATTGATTGCGAGAACACAAGATACCTGGCCTGAAACCACACGCGCGCGCACACGACTCACTCACGGCGGGGAGGGTAGCAGGCGCGCGGATTCCGCTGTAGCGTGCAAGCGGAAGCCTTCATCATGATTATCATCATATCTCCGCTAGACATCAAAGACTTATCTTTCTGTCTTGTCTCCGTCTTTCTCTCCCCATCTCTCTTTCTCTCTTCCTCACCTCGTTTCTCTTTCTCATTCCGCCTCCCCCTCTACATCTCCCTCTTTTCTTCTCTGTCTCATGGTCTCCCTTCCTTTGCCGCTTCCCCGTGGCCTTTACGCCCTTTCTCTGCCCGGCTCGCTCTCCGTATCCCTCGACGATTCTCTCCTTCGCTCCCTCGCCCCCTTTCCTGTTCGTCCTTCCTGTTTCTCTCGGAGCCGCGCGCGCGCGCGTGGCTTTGGAACTTCGTGAGAGAGAGATGACCATTTATAAATTACTCCCGGGTATACTTCTTCTGATACAGAATGCATCGCTCGCTTGATGCCCGCCTCGTCCATTACGTGAAATTAATACATCGTTTGCCGTTGCGATCGACGTCGGCTACGTGAGAAAATGCCGACGGTAGTTACTTACCTACGCTCCGCGAGCGCGTACTCTCCCCCTTTTAACGTACGAGTTGATTCCGTGAGAGATACCTCGCGTAAAAATAGGAACGCGTGTCTGACACTTCCGTTAATTTTTAACCGCCGTGACAAGGAGGGATCATAGCGCGATGATCGCGTGGAACCCAGAAAATACGGCGGGACTAGACCTGTATCACAAATGCAGTTAAAACACCCTGGTACCTAATCCATTGTTCGGCTCGCGCGACTTCGCGTTCCTTCTCGTCTTCCTCGCTCCCAGCCCCAGGTTAGGTCGAAAGAATAACACTATAACGCAACGAAGAAAAGAAAAAAAGGGGGAGATCTAGAGACGTAGAAACAGAGGCGGGAGGAACAGGAGGAAGGAGGACGCGGGACGAACACATGTTGCAGACTCGCTCGTAGCCGGCTGCTGGTTCCTCGCTCGCAAGGAGAGAGAAAGAGAGGGAGAAAGAAACAACAGGAGAAAGCGAGAGAGACAGAGAGAGAGAGAGTTGCTCTCTTCGGCTTCTCTCGTCGCGACGCGTAACGTAAGACTAACAACACAATGGAAGCAACAGCTGCATGATAGATGGTAGCTGTTGGATCAACCGGCCGAGCGAGCATCGCCGATTTCGACGCTCTTTCTTCGTGGTCCCGGGCCTCCCCTTTCCTCTCCAACCCTCGATTCCTCTCGCTGACTCGCGCGAGTCGCGGGACGTTATCAAATAACGCGATTTCTCGCAAGTCCCCGGAAGAAGCGGAGCAGCGCTCGGAATTCACCGAGGAATTCTGATGGAGAATTCTCGAGCCGGTTCGGGCGTGTTTATCGAACGAAAGAGAGACCTTCTGGAAGACATCTGGCCGGGAGCGTTCGCCGATATGCGTCACGTCTTATTGTGGGCCTCGGGACCCGCTCTTGAATCGCGCGGGCCGATTTCTCGGGATCCCTTTTAGCCCGTGATTTACGGGACCGATATGATTTACACGACGCAACGCGTATATTAAGTGGCGCACCGCCGTCGTCTATTGATAGACGCGGACGCGCTCGCGATATCTCGATTGACGAGTGCCGAAATAATCCGCGCGCGCGCGCGCTGCATCCCCGGCTCTTATCCGTCACGTGCGATTCTTCGAGGATCCCCTCGCGGTTCCGTGATGTTCTCAGGCGGAAGACTGACCGCGCAACGGCCGGCGAGACGCATCTTGTGCACCTAATGACCGCGCGGAGGAGATACAGAGGATGAACAAACAAATGAGAGAGCATTCCGCTTTCATTCCTCTTTTTTCGTCCATCTACTGCAGCCGTGCGTACGCTTCAGGTATGGCCACGCAGCCAGCATCCGGCTCGCGTCGGTCCGCATCCGCGCTAAACAACGAAGATTAAAATAATAGGGGCGCGCTTATATCGATGAGCGCAATTTGCGTAATGGCGCGGACGTGGTCGGTGAAGAATAATACGCGCGCTCGCGCTACCGTGCACGCTCGCTCGCAGCCAACGCCGACGATGCAGCCTGCAATTAGTCTCTCATTGAATCTCGAAAGAGGAAGGAGCGGAACAAGAGGCCGGCCCGGCCGCGGCCATTCGCGCGACGCCATTGTCATCCGTTTGTTCGTACAAATCCCCGACTATAATCGTTTAATGCTCACATTCATCGCGGCCCACGGTACATTGTGCCGACGCCGGTGCGTTAGTCCTTAGCTCGCATGCGTGGTCGCGTCCTCCGACGAGAAGCTTAGGGCCTTAAGACGGGCTCCGTGCGACCGTACGCGGCGTGGTCTCTCCCGTCCCTCCCCCGTCCATCCCGTCAGCGAACGTGTATGCGAGCATACGCGAGAGATCCGGACGTTCTCCACGTCGAATTCGGTACGCGCTTGTCTCGCACTTCTCTCCTGCGAGACCAATTAATCTCCCGCCTTGGAAATCCCTCGCGCCTTAAACGGCGCGTCCATTGTGACGTTCTCCATCGACGCGATCGGTACGGTTGGCTCACGCCTCCGGACGAAGTGGTACCCACGTCTCCGATTGTCGCTCGGCGAGCGACAATCGGCCGCATACGGCTACTGCGTGTGGAGGAAGGAGCATATGCACGTGTTCCTTTCTCACAAGTTTTTCCGGCAGACAGGAGAAATGAAAAATGAGAACGAAGTTGGGAGTCGGCGATTCAAGCCGTTGAGTCTAGTTGAAGTAATTTCGAAGTAACCGTTCGAGCAAGCAGAAATCCGGCCGAGCTACTAACAAAGGAATCAAATTAACGTTTCTGTAATTTATCGAGCGCCTTATCGCGCGCCTTATCACGCTCAATTGCCTTTTGGACTTTCGAGATCATAATTTCACGAGGCGCTGTAAACCAGTCGGCGAAGTGTTAATCTAATTTCATTCACGATTAAGCCCGAGAGGAATAAAGAGAGAGAGAGGGAGGGAGAGAGATAGGACGATTCAGCGCCAATGGATCCATGGATCGCAATCGCCTCTTCCGTTCCTCTCGCGGCGGCCACCGGTGACCAGTCGTGGTATGTCCGACGTTACGTTTTCGAGATGCGCCGTGCGCTCACAATGGGTAATGCCCCGCGGGCACCATCGCGCGCTTTTAGCAGCAATCTAACGGCACTCAGCGCGCGCGCGTGTGCGGGGCCCCGGGACCAGAGATAGCGCGTCCGTTTGAATACCGCACGCACACCGAGCGTGCGAGCCGCGGTTGCTCTTTGTGGGACGCTCAAAGAGCACAATGTCCATAGTCCAGCGCCGACAATGGGCCCTCCACAACTGGTTAATATCAAGGTTGTTTGAAGGGTAGCCTCCGATCGTACGCGGGCGCGTCTGCGCGGTGTCCTCCTTGTCCTCTCGCTGATGTGCGCGCTCTCGTGAGAGCGGTGGCATTGTGTCCGACGAGGATAAAACCGCTTCTCTCTCGTCGGATGCCCGACCGACTTCGTTCCTCCGCGCGGCGACCACGTCCGTCTGCTTGATTTTTTAGCGAATCCCGAAGACCGGAGAAACGAGAGACGCGCGGTGATTTCTCCCGGCAGCCACGTCCTAGCGCTTTCTAATGACACGTTACATTTTGCGCGCTATGACATGTTACCAAAATGCTTCATGCACGGCGAATCTCGCCGCGAGTTTGCGTCGCGAAGCCTCGTCACGCCTTATGTTACATCTCGCTGATGAATTCTTTAAATGTGCGATCGATTTCTTTACGGGTTTGGACACACAATGGGACGTCACATTTTTCTCTTATGTTTTAGAATCTTATCTTATTTTAGAATGAGGATTCAATCTGATTTTGAAATAAAGATTGGAAACAAGTCAATCTAACCAGCATTATTCCATTTCGGAACGCTTCTGGCATCGACAAGTGCGTTCTTCTCTTATCAATTATTCTCGTTTGATGTAGAACACAATCATCATCTACGCAATCGACGGGTAAATGTTTACACGTTTGGTAGACTATGTGTTTCATTATGTAACCGATTATGCCAACGCCGATTGCGAGGGGGAGAAAGCAATAGAAAGAGAAAGAGAGAGGACGAATGCTTTCGTGACGGTTTCAATAGGATAATTTAACAAAAATGGTATTACGTACGCGTCGGCGCATATTCAGAATTTGATGGAAAACAGATCAGTTTGCTTTGTACTCGTAAGATGCGTTGTCACGCGTTTCGCAACACTTGCGCCTTACAATTACGAGAGATGAGCACACGAGCACAACTTCGTTGTTTAATCAATAATTTAACAATCATGTGCTCGATCAATTGCGCTGACGACCTCCAAACGACATCGAAATTTCACTCATTTCGCATTAATTCGATTTACTCGAGTATCGTTTTATTGTCAAAAACATAACACTCATAAGAAGCATTTATTTCGATCGATATGACGGTGCCAATACTGCTTGCGGTCTCAAAAAGCGTTCTTCAGAAAGTTTAATGGCGACGACGAGGTCGCTATGCTTTTCGCGGTCCACTTGAGTGGAAGGAAATCAAGCGAGGAGAGAGAGCGGGCGGAGACTAATTAAAAAGCATATGGTCCCCTTAAAAAGGAAACTCTCCTAGTCCTTTGGCCGATTTTGCAAACAACGAGTCGCATTCGCGCGCACGTTAAAAGGGGGAGGAAACCATGGACGGATGATGAAACGCGGAGACGTAGAAAGGGAGATTGTGTTCTCTGGGGAGCAGTCAAAGCAGCCGAGTGTCCCCGTAATGATGATCCGGGCATCAAACCACACAGCGATGCTCTTTGAACGTTGTTCGATGCGCTGCCGCCGATGAACGTGGCAGGAATAATAAGGCCCGAAATTGCCATCGCTATAATTCGCTGAGATTTACATTTGATTATTACTCCTATAATAACGCTGCATGTAATAATAATTTGATCATTACTCCGATAATAACGCTCTGCGTAATAAACGATCGTATTTGAGTACGTAATTCCAAACTTCAATTTTGACGAGTTCAATTGGTACAAGATTCCAATAAAAATTGTTTATTGAAACTCATTATTCTTTGACATTTTGCTTTGAAATTGCAGTTACTAACTACATATCTCAAGAAAGAAAATATCTCAATCATCTTTTATAAGTAAAAGTATCTGTATTCTTCTCCCTCGTTTCCTCGATTCTTTTATCCTACGTGCTGCACGTAACAGTTAGATTAATTTTTGAATTGTTTAGCCGCGCGTCTGGACGATCACGCCGAAACGAGCGCACGCGATGAATGAGTTCCGCTATACAACAGGTGAGATCGAGTTACGGCCGGCCGATCCGCTAGGATCTAACGTGTAATAACGCCGAGATTCGAAGGACCGTTTCGCGTGAGCGCGGGGGTGTTACCGCTAAACAAACGCGTCGCGTGCGTGCGGCTCGAATGCGGCCGGGGTCGGAAATTGCCGGGTTCGCGAAAAAGCCTGCAATTACATGTAAATTTATGTAGAGCGGCGCGTCATTAAGATCGCGGAGGCCTGCGCGATCGTGAGCGCGTGCTGCGCGAGGTCATACGTAGCCCTTGCGTGCAATTGACCTTTAATCCACTTGGCGTTCCTCCGCCGAGCCGAGGTCTCCGCCTTTGACGGACGTTTAACCCGCGTGAATTAAGATCGCAAGTTGCAGGTCAGGCAAATTTTATGCGTGCGTGTCGGAATGTTGATATGTGTACTATCCATAAAATAAATACTTCCGCGCAACGGCAATTAATTGGAGAACGCCTGCATAAAGTATAATCTTTATTGCTTTCCGCATCTCATTATTTTTCTAAAAATGTTATAAATCTTTACATTCCCGCAATGACTTTCGATAGTCAATATTCTACGATAATAAATCTATATTGATAATAAATATAAGTATAATAAACTTCGATAATGATTGTCGACAGTGTAAAAAGTTCGCTCTCGAAGCGCTGTACCACTCTTCCTATCCGTCTATCCCAGCCCATCCTGTATCGCGACAGTTATACGGCGCATGATCAGAATTGAAGGATGCGAGGGTTGGATTAAAAATAAAAATTCGCAGCCCCCGCTCCCGATGGTATACGGAGATAGCGCGCGTTTGATGAAATAAAGCGCGCCAAACTACAAATTACATCTCACGCGCGATCGCTCCAAGTGTCTGGTAGTTACCGGCCGCTCGTATGGCGCTTCCAAAGCGTTCGCTTTTTCCTTTTTATTTCGGGGTGGTGTGGCTGCTGCGAGGGTGAGAAGAAGCGAGACAGATAGAGAAAGAAAAAGAGCGAGCGAGAGAAAGCAGGGAACGAGGAACGAAGCGCCACGCCGCGACGCGCCGCGCCGGGGGGGGGGGCAATGACAGGTCGATCCCGCCCTTCCCCAGGGAGCAGCAATTTATAAATAATTGAGCCGAGTCCGGTAAAAAATGAATTACGCGTCCCTGTACAATATGAGGAGTTGCTTTACAGTAAAACGAGGAGGGGACCCGCGAGACCAGGCAGCGTCGTCGTCGTCGTCGTAGACGATGTCGCTGCGATGGGGCCGCGCCGACCTGACTACCGACAAGTGCGAGGATAGCGAGCGGCGAGATAGAGAGAGGGTAACATAAGCCGCATCAATTTTGCAATCGGAGAATTTTATGTTCGCGCGCGGTCCCTATATATTATGGACGAGTTTTCGCCGCGACGCCTATTCGCACCCCGACCACTCTTGGAGATCTTAGTCTTGCCTCTCTCCTTTCTCTTTTTTTTTCTCTCTCTTTTTTTCCTTCATGGCCGAGAATTGGGAACCGGCAGTTTTTTTGTCTCTGCAGCTCGTTTGTTGAATATTTGAGGCATCGGCCAGAATGAAACTTCGGTATATCATACAGAATACGATCGATTTTTCGTATATGTGTGAGACTTGCTGCGATCGAATATTAGTAAAAAAGGCAAACGAAAATTGCAGTGTTATGTATATTATCTTTTTATAGCTTTATAATTAATATCTTCTATAATTAATATCTTCTATAATTAATATCTTCCAATTTTAGCAATATTCATTAAGTAACATATATGAGTCAAGGCATCGCAAATTTTTTTAAAGGTGAAATGTCGTACACGCTTCATTTTGTGCTACCTCGGTATCAATATAAATTTATATAAATCGCTTTTACATCGCTTATATATCGTCATAATCATCGTTGTATAATTAAACTCGGAAATAACGTATTTGCCGAATGAAATAGTTGACGTGATTAGTGAAATTCACTTGTTATATAAAATGTATACTTCTTCGCAGATCGTACAAGATATATACAAACGAGATTATTTATGTCTATACGGAATCGATACACGTGGGATCTCAAAGATTGCAAAGCTTTTTTTTATGAAGCCGACGACTTTTGAGAGGTAGGAACTTGTATTGTCGTCCAACCGGTTTATCGATTACCGAACAGCGGCAGGCTAATATTCGAGTTATTATATCCCGAAACCAAGTACATAAGAATACATACGCATATATAATATTATTGTCATCGTGATACATATTTATAACGCTACGTGCTATTAAGATAAAGGAAGGCTACTGTAAAAACCGGTAAAAATATTCTTATATTATGCTAGATTGATTAGGTGCTTGATTTACATTCGATATTCGAAAGTTACGTAACAGACGCGGAAAACGAGTAACAAGATGGCACTTCCAAATTTGGTCATTGTCGATGCGTTCATTCTTACGTCGAAAATAATCACGTCCACGTGCAACCGCGACTTGCCCGAGATAACGCATTTTAATTCTTACAAACGTAATCTTACAGCGCGGGAGATACCTTTTTTCCCTCTCCGACTGAAATTAAGAAAACAAATATCGCGGAGGCTGCCGGGAGATAAAAGGAAAAGTAATACGGCGCGATTCGAAAGATAAAGTCGGTAATGCTTTTGGCTTCCGCGCGCAAACATCGTTTTAATCCCCATTTCAACAAAGTCCCGGCCAGAAAGGACCCGGGAAGTTATATCCCCGCAAAGAGAAACAGCGCGAAAGAGAGGCGTCGGCCGGGGCAGGAGGGCAGGGACGGGGAAAAGCAGCGGGTTGAATCGAGGCGAGTAATCAGGGAGACATTATTTTCCCTTTGAGACCTCCCGTGTTTTATTACGGAGGAAAACGTATAATCCGCTTGTGCAATTCGGCCGACCGAGCCCGACGCGCTCCCTGCGTTCTCCACTTCCACCCCCCCCCTGCGCCATCCCCCTGTCGCCCTTCTTGGTTCACCGATCATTCGCAATTGACGTGCTCGACGAAATCCGCCGCCACGCTCGAATACCGATTGTGGGGGAAAGGAGTGCCGATCTTTAGTTTTCCTTTGAATTTATCGACGGCGTGCACGCACGACGCAAGGAGAACGACGAGAAAGCAGAATTCCGGAGATGATGAGTGCGGGGACGCCGCACTCGGACGATATGGAGGAGCGGGAGAGGAATGCTCATCGAGTGGTCGATCCCGTTGACGGAAACATGAAATGACTTCTCATTTCGTCGATCCGGAGTCGGTAATCCGCCGATCCGCCCGGGCGGACTTCGGGCTAATTATGCGATAATGCCGCATCGCGAGATCGTCGTGATCCGTTGTAACGGTGCAAATGTCAGTTTTCTGCTCTTGCGAGGGTCGGCCGAGGAATCGGCCGAGATCTTTGTCGCTGCTGCGAAGAACGTGGAATTCATTTCACGTTCCATGGCGTTCCATTATATGCGCCGAAAAAATATCGTCCTTCTTCTCTCCTCCCGGCGTCTTCTCCGTTCTTCTGCCTCCCCCTCGCGCCTCCCTGCCGGTCCGTTCGTCGCTCTTTCTTTCTCGGCAGCCTCGCTCATCGCCCGGCGAATAACATTCGCACTTTACGATTATGCTTGCCTACTTTTCTTTCTCTTTTTTCGTCAAGAAGGCCGGCTCTCTCCGCGTCAACGGCAGATTCACGATCGGCTGTTGTGCGTGCGCGCGCGCGCACGCACGGGCCCCGATTAAAGTCGACAACGGTCCGTCCCACGGGGCACACACGCTCAGAACGACCTGGCGAGTTCCGCATAAATCGAGAATTAAATAGACAAGCTTCCCAGGATCTGCATAATCTCGCGAGAGTGTGTTAATCCTGGTGGTATTCTAAACAAGCGGCATTATTCGCTGAAGCTGCCAAAAAGTTGTTCCAAAAGGCGGTATGCCTCGTCGCAAATGTGCGAATGTTTGCGTTCGAAATTGTTTCCACGAGAAGTAGAAATAGACTCTTATGCAAGCGGGAAATCAGATAAACAAATATTATGTTATATTATGCGATACGTTATTTATATCAATTAGCAGCTCTCCGTAATTAAACACCGGGCTGGAACGTGAAGATAATATATTTTGCATGCGAGGCCGCACGTATGTTCGAGCGAATAAATTTTCAAGCGTAATGAGTGCAGGAGCACGAGAAAAAGGGAAGGCGTCGCAACAACGGCGCGACGTTATTTCCACTCCGATTCATATTTCGTCAGATATTTTTGAAACACCACTTGTGTCACTTTAACGACCATGCGGTGACCGGATGTCGTAATGACGTACCGACAAAAGCGCGCGTTTCAATCCTCCTCTTCTTTCTTTCCTCTCCGCTCGGAGCCGGCGCTCGTTTGCCGCGATGCTTCTATCCATAGCACGTATTCTTAATGCATTCCGAGCATATCTTCAAATTCGCCGCGCGTTGTTATTCTGGTTCGCCGAGATACGCCCGCGAACGAGATCAAAATCGTCCAAACATATTATTTTATGTATCGTTTGTCATCGAGGCGCAACGTTTTCGGCACGACGTTCGTGAATTCGTTGCCAAAAATTTGAGTTATCGGCAATAATCCGCAGGAATTGTATCTCTTTCTCTCTCCCTCTTTCTCTCTATTCAAGAGAGAGAGAAAAGATATTGCAATAAAAATTGCGCGCTATCGTGCGGCTTCCTCGAATTACCTCTCGTGCATTTATGCATTTCTTTTCCCTCTCAAAGGCGGAACAAACGAACGGATTATTCATCCGCGCACCTGCTGCAGCACGCTCCTCCCTATTTTCTCGTCTTCGTGAAACGAAAGCTTTTCAATAATCGCCACGCGTACGAAAGAGAAAGAGAGAGAAAAAGAGAGAAATAAAAAGAGAGAGAGAGAGAGAGAAGAGAAAAAGCGCCAGAGTTACGGCTAACAAATGCCGGGGAAAATATCATTTTTCGTCGGGCTTTATATTGAGATGACTTCTTTGTGACGGCCGTCGCAGCCGAATTGCTCCCGATTTAACGTGCCGCGTCTTTTTCTTCCGTCGCTGAAACGAAGGAACGAAATTAGCGGAAGCGGAGCGGACATCAGAGCGTCGCGACGCGCGTAATCGTCATTGTACTGTTTGCACAAAGGAGCGATAAGATAAAACGACGTTTTCCCACCGTCGAAAATCTCACAAGCCGAACCGCTCAACATTTTATCGCCGTCTTCGTAGATACGCCGATACTTTATTGACAAGTACGAGATGGCATCGACGATACCGACTATGTGCTCGCGCTATTTGCTCAACGTTTCGCTGATGGTAGCGGCATGTCAATATCACGCCGAACGCGAACATCCGTATTCGGGAACCGATGTCTCCGATAAATCGATGAGCGCGAAATTATGCCAAAATCTCGTCGAGATTTCAGCATTCTCGGTAGAACGAAGATGGTCCCGTTGTCAGGCGATGTATCGCAAGTAGATTAGGAGATTGAATATTCCTCGGCTCACAAAAATGTACATATATTATATAATAAACGTGAACGGAGCTCGACTCAATCATTCTCTCTTTCTCTCTCTCGCACGCGCGCTCGATCCAACGAAGATCGCCTGGAATTTTTTAGTTACCCGCAAAATGACGAGCGCTCGATGGGAAACGCATCGACGGCGATCGTCCGATAAATCGAACGCAGCCCGCGAATCTCGCGATGGACGCGGTAATTCGATTTCGTTTACGCAATTTGGCGCGCGTTTGCGAACGGCAGCGACGGCGAAGCAGCAGCAATCTGCGCGACTCAACGGGTGTCCCAATTCGTTCGTTCTCGCGCTCGTACCCGCGTGTTTCCGCACAAAAGCGCGTACAAATCGCCGCGAGAGTCGTAACTCGCTCGCCGCCACCTACAAGCTCACAAAGATTATCAGGAACGGTTCTTCCCCGGCGGAACCGGCTGCCACGATCGCGATCTTCCGCGACTCGGACCCCGCGGCGATATTCGCCGCGCTTGTAAATTGATCGCGGCTATACGCCGTGGCGGAAAGTGATCTGCTCGTTAAGTACCGCGCGCCCCCTCCCCGCGCTTCCTTGGAGAAAGACAGCGCCTGAAAGCGAGACGACGATGGCGGAGATCGCGATCGAGAAAATTACGACGATACCCCTGACGTGCGCGCGATTAATGGCGAAAGTCTCTCGCGGCCGGAAGAAGGTTTTGCTCTCCCGACATGCTTCTTGCCGCGGGGCTCCTGATCTTGCGACGACGGAACCTTGGACATTGCATAAGCGCGCGCGGTAGCTCGCTTCCGCTTTCTTGGTATCAGAGATTGCTACTGCGAAGGCAAATTGTCAAGTAAAAGTCCTGCCACTCGTTCGTTGCGCAATGTACAGGATGTCCTGATATTATGCTCACCATCGGCCGAGTTTCCACTCGCGAAAATCTCTTTTAATTGCAGTCGAAGATAATTAAAATTAATGGACTCAAGCTGTCATGTGTCATTTTCTTTTAATTTAATTCTCCACAAAATGTCTCGATTTGTAAATTATATTAAATATTCCGTCGAGTTTCAAGCAAGAATCTACTACAAATAATCATTAATGGAATGATTATGCTGAGAAGATACACAACCGATGTACAATTTATAGTTAACGATATGTAATCTTTGTGCTTGCGTTTACATAATAAATGTAAATGGGAAACGCCAGTGCAATTTTACATACCCATTCGACTCCATTTCTGGCTACAGACAAGAATACTCGCGGTGGAAAACGAGGAATGTCCGATCCACAAAGTCCAATCACACCTCACTAGATCGTATTTCTACTGCGATAGTACGTCCTGCAAAACTGCAACGCGCCCGACGATCATTTCCCTCTCTCTCTCTCTCTTCCTCTTTCTCGTGAGCGCGCAATTTTCTCGTACACCGGCGCGGTGCTCGAATTTCTCGAATCGCGTGCCCGAGCGGATTTTCCGGCTGCCGGTGCTACGGTTTTCGCGACGCCACCCCGTATATATCTTGCCTGGGAAAATAAATCTTGTGGACACACTCACCGGGAGGGAGACTGGACACTGGAGGCTGTCACCGGACACGGGTTGCAGCGACTGCAACAGATCGCGTGCGTGAAAGAGAGGACGGCTATCAATGGCTGCATTATACAATACTCGGTGGTGGTATATACGCCGGTACGTGTTCTCGGCGGCGCGCGAGTGTACGGCTCTCCGCTCGCGTGTATCTCGCCGTGTGTGTGTCACGGATGCACGGACACACACGCGGCGGCGTGTGTATACGCGTATCGGGTGTACGTATACGTACACGTAAAGAGATACCGGGCGGCGAACGGGTCCACGCTGTGGTGCCCCGCGCGCGCGGCAGGTTTCCTCTCGGAGAGGCGCGCGCGAGACCGATGGACGAAAACGGCCGTGAACGAGAGACGGAGGGAGACGGAACGCGCCCGTGTGCGCGCCCGTGCTCCACCCTGTTCTCGGGTTTACTTTCCGACGAGCATTTCGCCGATTAGATATCGTTCTTTTGCAAACATTGTGCTGCGAGCGCGTTCGATTATTGTACGACATCCTCGTTTCTCTCTCTCTCCTTCCCTCTCTTTTTCTTTGGTTTTTTTTCCTCTCTTCGCCGCCGCTGCCCTCTTCCTCTCCTTTGGGCCTTTATCGCCTTCGATACGTGTCATACGTGTGCCTTCGTTTCTGTTCCCCTTCGTTCCTGTTCCTCTTCGCGGCCCTCTCTCCTCGCTGGCCCCCCGTCCATTCTTCTCTGCTCTCTCTCTTTCTCTCTATCTCTATCTCTCTCTTCTTCTCTTCATGTGTCGTTCTCCATCTCTCTTTTGATCTCACTCGACCGGATCGACCTGTTCACGTGTGCAGCCGCAATAACTATATCCCAGGCTGTCTTTTCTTTTTTTTGTCAGGCTGTTCTTATGCAGCTCGAGAGCGAATTGACTTATTGTAAAACCACGTCCCGCCGTCCGCAATTGTCCGCGCGTGTCCACTTAGCCCGCACGTCCAAGTTGAGAGTACGCCACTCTTTTCTCCCCGGTCGCTCTCGTGCCGCCACGTGTACGACTCTACGCAAATCCTATTTTTCGCGCTGGCCGCCTCGGGTAATCGCATGTACTCAAGCGACGTACCGCGACACGAACTAGCTCCGATCTTGGGCAATCGCCGGCAAAATATGAATTATTTCGATAGAGCGTATTAGCACGTGCAGAAGCGAGATAGATACATATCATACACGCGTTCTCCATAATTTCCTGTTTCAATCTTAAATCGTTCTCCGCCCCACGATTTCGACAAACGGAAATGGTCGCCCGGTCATACCTCGACATATCTCCACGTCCAATTCTCCTTATTCAACGACAAGAAATCGCGACGGGAAACGTGGGGGCAACCGAGCGTGTGGATTCTACGAGATTCCGTCCGACGACGGAAGCGCGGACTTGGGTAAAATCGAGAGAACCGCTGTAAAGGCAAGAAAAACGAAGAAGAATCATCGCGCGATTACGTTAACATGACTTCAATTGAAATACCGTACGCTTGGTGACTGTGCAAGTGCGGCGGCCTGATAGGAACGGGTACGCGCCGCGGTCCCGAGAGAGCATCATCGATAAGTCTGTCGCATCGGTCCGTAGCCGCGCCGATAGATTTCATAGTAATGCCAAAGGTCCCCATGGGTGTTCCATTAAGCCGGCATTGTACGCGCGGCGTACCCGCCGGAGCATCCCGAATGAATAAGCACAATGAGCAGGTGCCGTTGGACTCACCGGCTTCGAATCTCCTTCCAGCTGATCGGGTTTACGGCCGTATCGACCCCGTCCACCGTCGTACAATTACGGCGAGCATCAGGAAGCGCACCGTCCTGCGAACAAGACAAGAAGGCATCCTCGGTCAGCATCCTGACGAATAATGCGAAACGTCATTCCGCGCCGTTTAACCTTTGGCGCGGAAGGGGCGGGCGTGCGCGCGCGAGCGAGTGAGCTGGAGCGTAATCCACTCGGAATCCCATTTCTCTAATATTCTCGCATTATCCATTTCGACCTCTATTACCCGCGCGAGCACGTCGTCTCGCGACTGGTTCTCGAATCCTGTTAAACTTTTGACCCGGCCGCGCGAAACGGTTACCGCCACTGAAGGATAGCGATAATCGAATATCGAATTCTACGGTCGAGTTGCACGGCCGAGTTGTGCGTTCGGATAATCGCAATTATTCCATTGCGTGCACATAAAGGCCGCGTTGTAATATTTATTTGAACAAAGAAAAAAGGATACACCGGAAGGCTCGGCACAAGATTTGTGTTCGCGCGAATCTCGCAAATCGGCCGGTTCACGTTCAATGTTATCTAACCGGAATTGGAGCGAATCGGGTCCGTTCGGAGCAGGATAGGAAAAATTAAAGCTCAAATTGCGAGTTAGCGAGCAGGATTAACGCGCAGACCGCTCGCGTTAATAGCTGAAGTTGATGGCTTATATAGTTGGAATAGTTAACAATGATGGGGCCTCGTTCAATTAAGCAGGAGATACGTTCCGTTAGATGCCATCTAGAATCCGTTGTATCGGGATCGGAGAATCGCGATTTGCGGTTGGTCAACGACAGGTACGAAGGATCCTGGGTGAAGACAAAGGATGATGATTCAGAGGATAGGAGGAGAGAAGAACCTGGTAGATGACACAAGATTCCTTCGAGGAAGGTGGATGCTATGTCATTATTCTTTTTCTTCTCCGCTTCGCTGCTCTCTCGCTAATTCTCTCTCTCTCTCTCTCTCTTTCTCTTTCCCTCTATCTCTTTCTCTCTTTCTTTCCGTTTCGTGCATCTTTTCGGTTTAACGATTTTGACTCGAAATACCGACATTCCTGCCGCCGTGTGGAATCCGACGATGTTAAATGAATCGTCTAGAAGAAAATATAATGTCCACTCTAAGCATTCCTCCTCCCTCCTCCATAATTTATAACCGCGTAAAGATCGTTTAAGTACCTGACAAATACCTGATGTTATTTCGCTGGATGTTTAGTGTAAGCGACTGTAACGAAATATCGCAGAGATTGACGCAACTAGACATTTTTTTATTGCAAAATCGACGTCGCTTCGATTTTTTGAACGAGCCTAATTACAATAACACATCTTTTATCAGTTGCGCATAATTGTCATGATAACCATAAATGTACATGTACATGTTCGTTTACAAAGGCAAATTTTTCGTGTGTAACGCGATAAAAGTAATGAAGTACGTGCTATCGCTCAATCCGGCTAATGGCGGGACCGCTTGCTTCTAGGTGTGCTTCTCTCTTGAAAACTGATAGGTTCGTGTCGTCTCAGTCCGGAAGATCGCAGGTAGCTCCTGATCTATTAATAGACCGGCTGAGATCAATTCGCAGACACGTCGGCGGGATTTACCTGTGGCACGTGGGCGTTCCCCGGGTAGCAAGCAGCCGTAAAGTCGTTAAGTAGCCACTTCGGACTTTAGAATCAGGAGGTGATGGATCATTAGCCCTGAGGATCTTTCCGTAACCTACGGTCTCCGCGAGCCGATACTGGTTACACGCTTCGACAGAATACCACCATGAAGCGTGTAATCGCACGGCTGAGTCTCAACCGTCCGTGAAGCAAGAACGATGCTCGTGACGCTGCTGGATCGTAACACAAATGAATCCGCCTTGAAACTCGGTTGCGCCCTATACGGGAGATCGCATAACGGAACGACACGTTATCGCGATACTGATTAACTTTTCCGACAACAACGAGCACGAGTCTTCCTCCTTTCTTTCGTCGCGACGACGGAGTCGAAGAAACGCACGGCGAACGTATATCTAAACCGCATGCTGCGCCATAAATTAGACGGAATATGCATTAGAGATTAGAATATCCAGGCGGAAATACACGCGACGACTAGTGCGCGGACGATAAGACGACGGGGACATGAGCGAATTCGGTGCGCCGAGGACAGCAGTTGATAAATTCACCGTACGGTTTCCAGCGACAGCGAGAAGTCTTACAGAGCCGCTAAATGGTCGTTTTCAAGAGAGAAGTGTCTGACGTCGGCCCGAGAGGTAACACATTAGACTCAACACGACATCTGGGGTATGCATGTAAAAAGAAGAAAAAGAGGGAAAAAGGGTACATAAAATCATCTTGGATTACGCGCAAACGGCCGCGCAGCGAGCGGAAGTTTGCGATGAAGGCACGATCTAACGATAATGAGAGTTCGATACGCGCCGGGCAGATAAATGATGCACGCGTTCCAGTTTATTCCAGTTTATTCCCCGTTCACGCTGGGAGGAAGGCGCAACAAATCATCGGTGATGATGGCGACGATGGATCCGGCGGTGTATCGTCCTTTATGAGCGCGATCGTCATCAAGGTATCGAGACGCGCGATCGAAAGCGCTGATCTCGCTTTCGTTTGACAAGCGTGCGTTTGCCGGTGGCGATCCGAGCGTACGATAGAGATCGTTTAACTGTTGGCTTTGGCGTGCTGATGGCATCGATGTATCTTTCAAACGGGTAGGATCGATATGACATCCCGTGGGAGCGGAGAAAACGGAATGCCGCGTGTACAGATTTGCACAGGATAATGTAAATCGAGAAATTATATACCTTTTTTTCCGCCTTTGATCGCGCACTTACACGGCCGCGTTGTGAGCAGTCACATATACGCACACGCACGATTACGCGCGGAAATGTCTGTCCGTCATCGCAAACAGTGGAGTAATTAAAATCGGTAATCGAGATAAGCGAGAGCTCGATACCGGATTGGATCGGCAAAATGAGATGTAGAAATCGCAAATGGCGTCACAGATCTGTCGCAGAGATACTGGCAGAATAGTAGAAACGTTTTAATAAACAGCGGATCGTTAGGAAAGTCTCGAGCACAATGAAACGGACAACATGTGCGGACAAACGGCGTGATCGATCGAGATCGCGCGATACAAAAGCCGAGGATTTTATCGTGCACGTTACGCGCAAAAGGGGAGAACCAGTTACGAGTCGAGAAACGAGACACGGCTCTCTGAAAAGGCACAAGCTATCGCGGTAACGTGCTAATAACGCGCGGGCGTTCTCGGGAAATAAGGAAGCGTACAATACACACGCAGCGAGGCGAGAAACCACTTTTGGGCACAGTCGCGCGAAACGGCCACCTGAAACCAACGCAATCGCAGAAATCGCAATGGTTCTGTGCCCACGCGTCGCGGACATGTTACAACGCCCCTACATTCCGAAATATGTGGAAAACTCACTACTGGTACCATTGCGACTGGTTTATCGGTGCCAGAAAAATTCGTTATACGCGTCCACACCATAAGAAAGCGTAAGAAAGCGCAGCTCGCGTATTTTACTATGCATCTATCATAATCCGTTGTGACACCCTCTTCATAAAGGAAGAATCTATCGCGAGATGAACGATGAGACATTTCGATGAATCAAAGTGCGAGAAAAACAAACATCGCGCATTTTTGGAGAACCTCGATCGCGGTTAAAGGGCATAACTCGAAGATCAAGAGTAAATCTCAATCATCTTAAGCGAAGCATCGCGCGGAAGAATCCACAATTGAGTCATGGGATAGACAGAATCCAGATTGAAGGCTCCAAGAGGGTTAGCTGCACGTTTCCGCGCGAAAGGACGAGCGGTACGGTCCTAGGTGATCCCGGACCTAGCGGATCCGCGAGGCTGAGCGCGTATGCGATCGGTCAGGTAGGAGCCCGGTGGACGAGCGGTTTGCCGGTTGGATTGGCGACTCCGAGCCGAGCTGGAAGGATGCTGGAGAGACCGAGTGGTGGCGGCACGGCCGGTGTGGTCAGGTGGCTCGCAAGGACGCGGCAGGCCGTTCACCCGTTCACCCGCTCGCCCCCCTGCCGCCCTCTCGCCATCGTGTGCCGGCTGTCCTCCTCCCCTCCTCCTCTCCTCGCACCTCTTCGGTCGCCGCACGTATAACGTACACGCGGGTATTCACGTTACGCACACACAGCCACGCACGGCGGATCTCTCTTCCTCTCCGCCGAGCTGACGTCTCCCCCCGCCGTTTCCTCCTGCTGATACTGCTGCTGCTGTTGCTGCTGCTGCTCCTCCTCCGCGTCCTCCTCCCGCATCTCGGTGTTCCCCCCGTCGACCCCTCGTCCTTCTCATCGGCGTCTCCGCTCTAGATCCGAACGCGAGCGCGGCCTTAACTAAGTTACCGGTATTTGTACTCCGAGGAATCGCCGGTTACTGTACTCCCCGTGTAAACACGATAATTGACCCGTTACACTTTGCACCTCGCGCGAACGAGGATTTGTTCCTTTACGATGGATACGGTGAGCCTCCCTATCCTCCGGGCGTGGGGGCCCAGTGCTCTCCCTACGTCTCGGTCTTTAATTCTCGCTTGGTACCGGGCCCCGCACGGGGACTACATTGTACGACGGCACGTAAATTCTATTAATGTACTGCTAATACCGATGCCGTGAAAGTGCCGTGGAGCCTATGAAACGTAGAGGTTTATGGGGTGACTGCTCACGGCACGGAAATGCTGCTGAGGGTGACATTACGCATATTTTACGATCATTATGCCTACCGCGGAGATTTAGAGAGACGCGAATTACACGAAGATAAAATATAAAGTGGGAAAAGTAACACCGTAATGGGGAAAAGCAGGTTGTACCGTACAGCTTCACGACGGCGACTTCAAGCCGGGTGTTTATGCCGCACGGTTCCCTTTAGCCGCTTAAAGAGCGGCATAAAAACCGACGACAGGCGCGATTCGAACAGGTTTGCCGAGTTTCGGCCCGATCTACCATGGATTTATTTATTGGCGCGGGTATTAACGGCGTGTCACACGGGGTACATGTATAAATCTTGGAATCCGGAAAAGAAATCGATCCGCCGCGCACCGAAAATCCCGCTCGAGCCGCGATGAGAAATCGCCTCCCAATTTCCGGAAGCCGATCGTCAAACTAATTGGTTGCCTGCTACATCGACGATATTAAAATCAGAAAAGAGCGTTTAACATTGGCCTACTTGGTTCGAGCCGCGGTCAAACAGTCGGCGGAAACGAGCAACGCACGTTCGCGCCGCCTGTGCGCGAGTTTATAGGATTTCGCGTTTCGCCGTGGAAATATCCACAAGATGTGACGTATTACGACCGCGAGAGCCCTTTACGATGCAAGTAAACCAGAGCTCGTTAATCGCGCGCTTTTCCCTCATCCCGTGGCTGCATTTCAGTACCAGCAGCATCGCGTAAACAGCCCATTGACTTCGACGTCACGTCCGAGCTAACATCGAGCGACGCTTGCGGCAGTGACGTCACGGATGAAATAATAGCCGGCCTCTCGACCTCAACCGTCTCTATGGCTCTTCCTATCTTCCTCTCTCGTCGGTCAAAGGGGTCTCTCGTACGGTACCTTCAGGAATCGAGGAGAACGGGAGAGAGAGAAAAAGAGAGAGAGGAGAAAGTGAAGACAGAGAGAGAGAGAGAGAGAGAGAGAGATGAAGACCGAGAAGGAGAAAGAGGAAGAAGAGATCCGCTCTCCCGCAGGGAACTAATAACCGGGTTTCACAGGCCTGTCCTCGCACACACGCGCGCCGTACCCGATTCCACCGGCACAAATCAATGGCGAGGCAGCCAGGGGGGACCGCAAAGAGACGGGAGAATTCGGTGGCGGCAATGTAACCCGGGGGAGCACGGGGGCGCGCCCGTCAATGCAGGTAGCCGAATGACGAGACGGCAGCGGCGGCGGTGGCGGCTGTTATTAGCTTTCTTTTCTCGTAATACGCGCCCTGTCAGCAGCAGGAAATAAGAAGTATTCCGGCGCAGTTACTTTGTCAGTCGGGAAAGCGACAATAATCGTGGGCCCGCACCCTGTTCGTCCCCTCTGCCCCTCCCCGTTCGGAAACTCTACGACTGACTGCGCTCGTCACCCACTCCCTCTTTGTCCTATAAGGCACCGATCCCCTTTTTCGCTACGTCTTTTTCTCTTTCTTTGTTTCTCTCTCTCTCTCTCTCTCTCTCTTTTCCCGCCTCTCTTTCGATACGTCGAAATGGTTCTCAAGAGAAAGGAGCGGGCGCGGGAACAGAGAAGTCGATTGAACAGAAATTGAATGATTGGGGGCGCGAGGGCATCGAGGGCGCTTGATTGTTCATTCAAACAACAATCGTAATTGCGTTACGCACGTCGCTGCGGCACGGGGTTGGTTAGAAGGTGGAAGACGGAAGGGTGCCCGTGAAGAGCGGACGAGTCGGTGGGACGGGATGGACGAGGACCAGTTCGGTGTCGTCAATTGGATTTACGCGGGAATTAAGAATTAAAATACTTTACTCAAAGCTGTCGCATTGACGTTCCAAAATCGCCTTCGAGAATGACAGAGGTGACACAGTTGATGTAACGTCAACCCAAATTATGCCAGATGAGACCATCTCGTGCGCCAAATATCTCTATTTTTCTGCATAAAACTGAAGTCGTGCTGCTCTTAATCCAATTGCAACTGCTCTCTTCCTATGAGAGAAGGATACCAGCTCTCTCGAAAAATCCCGGGATCCTAATCAAGCGGTTCTATTCGCTTCTCGGTCGAATCAGCTCGGGTTCTCATCGGCTCTGCGTGCCTCGTGCACTGCCGATATGCAGTGGAGTGTTGTGCTTAAAGGGGTGGCTGTCGCGCCACGTCGACGAGTGGCCACCGCCGAGCGCACTTTTCGGCTTGCTCCACTCGAGCATCGACGCTATGCTAACGTGATTAGCGCCACGAGACTTTTTCGAGCACGTTTCGCATCGGCGGATTGACGATCGATGCCGTTTCTTCCTTTCCGTTCCTTCTTTTTTATTCTCTTTCCTCTCGCGGCGCACTGACGACGACGCGTGCCGCTCGCCGTCATTAGTCCGTCGAGGACCATTTCGCCGTTGGACGCGGCGTTCTTGCTCCCCGTTGGTTCGCCTCGACTACGCCACGTTTAATTGTATCGCGGCGTTCTGGTCACGCGCGATTTGTTCGAGCGCAAGAAAACGGCCGTTTAATGGCCCCTGTTTACGGTGGTACGGTCGATTTTCTGCTACGTGCCGTGGATACATAACTTTGCCTGTGTTTATTGCTATTTCAGGAATTTATTTGTAATAGATCGCCGCCATTTTTAATAGGAAATTTCTCTCGGCGAAAGTCTTGCTTTATTTTTAACTGTACACTTCTTACCGAAGCGTGTGAGTATGATAAGTCTTAGACAACGATCACAGCGGAACCTCCTAGGCAAAAGGTTCAAATCGCGACGTCGTCCGTCAGATTTTTATTACCGTACACACGGTATCACGTTCTCCGTGTTTTCAAATATTGATCGTACTTGGACGGGCGCAGGCAAGAATAAAAATTCGCAAGTTACACAGTTTCGCAATCGTCCACGCCGCGGATTGTCCGCGGTTTCGCCGGTGCCGCACTCGGTGACACTGCAAACAGCCGCGCGCGTAATTTGCAAATTACGGGATGGAGGGAGGTCGGTTGCCTGGTGTAGGCTCTCTCTCTCGAAAAATCGGCGTATTGCCGTTTACGTTATTCGTCGCGATACGTGGATTCGCTCGCGTGTGCGTGCAACGTACCTGAAGACTAGCACTCCACGAACAAACGCCGATCCGACATAAAGGAACGGAGGCGAGGAGGAAACTAATGATTTGCTCAGTTAATATTTGTTCAGCCACATGTTCCTTTTCGAGCCGCTTCCTAAATCGAGGTTGACGCATTGTTACTGCCGCGCGTTGTGATTAACATAATAATGCAAACACAATGACACGGCGAGCTTGACGGGGACCGGCTCGCTGTTTGAGCAGGTGAAAATTCCACCATGGCCGCGTGCGCAGTTGCGTAGGCGCCGATACGCGTTGAAACACGCGAGGCGAGCTCCGCGCGATCGCACGTAAGTAATGCGTGCATACGCATACGCGCACGATGGATAACAATTGTTTCCCGATTCAATTAGCAGGAACTCGCGAATTTCCGTCGCGACCATCGCCGACCGCGAGCGCGCGCTTCCTTTCGCAATTTTCCTCTTTTTTCTCCCCAATCCTCTTTACTCAACGTGCACGCAAATATGTACGCGCGATGGAGATCCTCGGACGAGCGAAATAGATCGACTGATGTTGAGGATGACGCCGTTGTGCTGTTGACTCAATCAGAGACATAAATTCGCGGATCTTCATTTGACAGCAAAGGTTTGTGGACTTTGAGGTTGCTGTTTGCGCTGCGCAAAGGTATCAATTTATCTTGACACGTGTGCCTCACGTGGCGACGGAGGCTCCGGGAAACCGTGTCGGCGTTACCGAGTTTAAGAGAACGGCGCGATATATCGATTGGGAAAGCGATCGGGCGGTGATCAGTAGCTCAAAGAGCGCGCCTTTATTCACCACTGAATGCGTCCGCCGCCAAGAACACCGGAGATTTCTCATTTCCAGTTAATTAATTTACAATGAACCGGACGGAAGGGGAGCTAATCCTTGTCGTGGGGGTTATTTATGGAGCCGCGAGGAACAAACTCTCGGCCGAGAGGATCGTTTCCTCTCCCCGCAGGGGAAGTGTCTTACCAGACCGAGTTGGGATCAGCTAAATGTATTTGTAGCATCTGGAAGAGTCTCGTGATGATCTCTTCCGTCAAACAAAGAGATCAGAGAAGAATAAAAGATATTTTTTCCTCGTTCTACTCGGATTAATCAAATTTACATTAATTAAGTGGAGCGTATCGGAGAGATGGCCGGAGACGCGCCCCTTTAAACTCCATGTCGTGATCCGGGCGTGATCGACTTGAAATCGAACATATATCTTTCGCACACGTGGGACAATCCCCCGAGGCCGAGGAACGATGTACGGATGGCAATCAGCGCGCGCCGATCCCGAAACGGGCGTGCAGACGACGGCGGCGCGACTTGATCGTAAAAAATGATTACGAGCGAGGCGCGATGGCGATGGAGAAGAGGAGGCGCGAGCGGAGAAAAAGCACGCGGCACCGGATGCAGGCCGGAAAATGACAATCACTAGGCGCGGGGCCGTTTCCTCTGTCTGACGTCAATCTAGTCGGCCGGAGGCTTACTGCGCTCCGCGGCCGAGGGGGTGAGTAGGATAGAGTGGCGGGCGGCGTAACAGGGGTGGATTAACGGTACGGGGAGGGCGGTAGGTGGCAGCGGGGCTCGGGGAGAGCGCCTCCGGCGCGCTCGCCCTTCAATTTATCGGGCGATCTTCTCTGGGCCGAGGCTGAAATTTCATCGACCTTCGAGTGCAAGAGGGTGATTCTCATCGTTCCCTGTCTCTCTCTCTCTCTATCTCTTTCTCTCTTCCCTTGGCTTTGCCATCGGCTCCTCCGCACCCCGCCTTCGTTCTCGCTGCTTCGTAGTTTGCTCGTCACTTAATAATTGTCCCGTTGACGCCTGACGTCCCGACAGGTGTCCACCAAGGACATCACCTCTCGCCTGGTCCCAGAACGGAGCCTCCACCTGACGCAGTGCGTCGCAGGTGACGTAACAAACTCGTCGCATGCCGGTTTCGCGACTTCGCGTGTACTTCGCCACGTTTGCGGTGCCCACGGTGCTGTGAAGCGACGAAAACGTGCACTCGCGAAGTCGGCGAAGTCTGCCCGTGTGTACACACGGCGGGATCTACACGCGAGCGATCCTCGCGGCCACGAGCGTGTGAGTCGGTTGGCTCCGTCCTGACGTCAGTCGGGGGTGGACGCGTAATCCTTCTTCCGTCGGTGATAAGACCGGAAGGGCCGGCCGTAATTACGTGTCGAGAGCTCGTTTTTGACGCCCGCTCGTTTGCTTCGGAAGCCGGATAGATTAGGTCTCGCTCGCATATGTCATGGTTTTTCGACACTCGCCTTTTAGCGTGGACGCTTCGAGGGTTTGCTTTCACGAGGGAGGGAAGCGCGATTGCACACAGCTGTTATTAATTTACAGGTGTACGAGTATCGAGAATTCCCTCGACCCACATTGCAATGATATATGCGATGAATTATAGAAAATTTTCGTTTTTTACACATAATACTTTTATTAGTATATATTTTGATGGCACTTATGTGTGTTGACATAAGATATGAGGTATGATATATTAAGATATAATATAAATCTAATAAGATATATAATATAAAACGCATTTGGCGAGTCACACGGATAATTTATTTGGGTTTTAAAAGAATATAAATATTCATAAACGTTTGGCGGGGATATCTGGCATTGCACGTTATTATTTAATTAGGCGAGCAAATACAGCGCTAATTGTAAGAAAGATCAGATTACGCTGGCTTGTTAGAACTTTATCTTAGAGCTCGTTAAACAAGTATATTTATTTAATGCGGCACGGCCACTAGAGTGTAGATAGTTACATGAATAAAACATCAGTGGTACGTCAAGTTTCGTACGTTCTGCGAAAACGATGCTTTAACAGCATCGATGATAGATCGTCCTCGGCGATAAGTAGCATCATTTATAACGCACGTGTGTGTTTTACACAAGTCGAAGTGAAAATTTATCATTGTCTTCCTTTCCTCACCAGCCCGGCGAATTCGAGACGAACCCACCGAGTAATTATCAAAAAGTCAATTAATTATCCGATGCGTCAGGATGCATTCAGACTGCAAGAAGAATAGGACAGGAAGCAAAATTATATATACATAAAAAAACTCAAAAGAACAGGCTCTGCTTCGCGGGGATACGTCGTGAATTGATACTTGCAACAAAATGCGTTCGCCATTTACGCGGTCGCATTTAATTCACTCGTGAGATATCTCGGTGGCCGTTCTTTCACCATTCGCGCAACTAATAGACGGCATCTTACGCTTTGGAATGGTCTCCCCGTATTGTCCGCAATGTAGAGCGTCTCACGTATTGTCCATCGCTTTCCCGGCCAGTCGAGGCGATGTCAAAGCCGCGCCGTTCGCCGCGACGAGGATGGTTTTCCGTACAAAGAGCGAGCGAGCGGCGAGACGCTGGCGTTGCTAGCGGTTAAAAGTCCGGGAGCACAGTTCCTTATTAGTTATTAGTGTACGCTCCGACGAGGGGCAAATGAAATGGTTTACAAACGCGGGAGCAAGAATAGAGGCGAGGGGGGGAGGGAGAGGTTTGAATGGCGGCCTTTGAATTACTGGTGGCCGCGCTTGTTTCGTATAGACACATAATGTATACGTATTCACGCAAACCCGCTCGCTTGTGTGGCCCGCTCGCGCGCGTATTACGTCCGTGTGCACTCGTGTACATACAGGCGACGCGTCTCGGCGAGTAATATATAAAGTACAGAGGCGCGGGAGTCCCGGCGCTTTTGCGCGCGTCCGCGCGGACTCGCACGCGCGGATCCGCCAAGTCCGCGCAAAGAGGAGGAGGACAGCGAGAGACAGACAGAGAAAAAGAGAGATCATTCCGCCATCGTCATCCACCATCGTCCTTTACCCCCCTTTCTCAACTCTCCATCCCTGTCCCGCTCATCCCTCGCGATCGTCTGAAAAGTCTCTTGCGCCGAGGCGTACGTCCTGTCATCTTCTGAAAAGAATAATATCTCTCTTTGAAACATTAGCAATTCTATGATCGCCACCTTTATTTATACGCGCGCCTTCATTCTCGCCACCGGCTCTCCCCTATTCGTAGCGACTTACACAAACGCGCGACGCATAGACGCCAGTCGCGAGTACGTTTATACAGAGCGTCTCTGGGAATCAGCGCGTCTTTCCCTTTATGATCTTCAAGCACGGGGGTATGCGAATGAATAATCCTCCCTCTGAAGAGATATTATCATCGATTGTGCCACCGTCCCTTTACCGTAGCCATTTGTCCGTCCACTCTGCTTCATTTCCGTGTACTCAAACGCGTTAGTGTGTCGTATTCCGGTGTACTCTGGCCGCCCCGGAGTAACTCTGAAACAACACCGCCGTCACGACCACCCTCCGTACGCTACTGTGCTGCACCGTGCGCGCAGGATAGAAAGAAAGGGTCGACCGTGCGCGCGGACGGGGACCAGGGTACCGCGACGCTGCGGACGTCGCCTTGTTACAAAATACTTTAATTAATGACTCCTCGGAACAAATTTACCTTCATTATTAGCACATTCATGCCGGCTACGCGACGCGGTCGCGCCATACGTACGTGAACGCGCCCGCCAGCGCACACGCAACACGTGTACCCGGGGGGCACACAAAGCCGGCATTGTGCGGGGCCACTCATAAAAGACGCCTGTTCTTGCGCGGGCTTTAAATAATTCAATTCACCGAACGCTCTTCCTCCAGCGGCCGCGTCGCTGCCTTTTGCTGCCTTCTCGCCGGAAGAGGTACAGCGCGAAAAATGGAGAAGGATCGCGATCGCCAGGGCGAGGGGGAAGGGCATCGCGTGACGTTGGATGTCACTCGTTAGATGCTCTTTTAGCGGCGGGATCAGACGCAGCTGCCGTCCAAATTATCAGACGGGCTATTTCCAATCGGTTGCAGTCTCGATTCGAAATTCGTGTGAGACGTGGAACGACGGCGAGAAGATACGGTTTGCTGTCATATCACTGCGGCTTTTGAAAGTTTGCTCGTCGTCCCGAATGTAATTATGTCGAAAATCGTTGCGATGTTTTCTAGCTCGGTTTCTAACGACGTTACGCGGACGTGAAGGATCCCGAATGAGAACAGACGGACAGACGGACTGGAGATTCGACGCGGTCTGCTTTAGCGGGCGCGTCGCAATACTAATACTATCTTCCGCAACGTGCACCGCATAATTACAAGTTAAAAACGAGAGCGTACCAGAGAGGAAGAGAAAAAGAGAAAGAGAGAGAGAGGGAGAGAAAGAGAGAACACGAGCGAGTACCCGCTCGCGAAAGCTCGGCAAGATGAATGCCGAACAACGCGCACAATAGCTCTTCTGTTCGTATCCTTCGCGCGTCTAGACTAGAGAGTTAATAAAGCGTGTAAAGAGAAAAGACTGACAACGCGCTCGCTTCTTATCCGAGCTAATTATTCACGCGTGCTTCAGGAACGAGGTTCGAAAAACCGCTGAGACGACGCTGAGTGCCTCGGGAAGAAATTCCGTCTTCAGAAAATTGTATATATCTCTCCTTTCAATATATTATAATAATATCAACACATATACATTATTCTACCTCGTATTCACGCATCTCCAGAAAATAAAACGAAATGGTAGCAAATTTTCATGTAATTCAACGTTCTCCTTCGGTGCATCTCCAGGAAGCGCATATCTCTCGGAGAAGAGATGCGCGTTTCCAGACGCTTTTCCGGAGAGAGCTCTATGCGGTATCTTCGCAATGGGTGTTAAAAACATCGAAATGGACCTCTCGCCGCGCAAAGGGTCTTATCGACCTCGCAGATGGGCGAGCGAGCGAGCGAGCGGGGAAATCCAGCAGTGCGCGTTTTCCGAGATTGCGGCGACGGTGGCGGCTGCGAGAAAAAGGGTGTACGGCGTGGACGGAATGGAGATGAGCGTGCATGAGCGTACACGAGACGGCGCAAGAAGTGAAACAGACGAGAGGGACGTGACCGCGCGGGGGAAGGTCGGGGGAAAGAGCGGAGAGAGCGGAGACGGAAGAAGCGGCGCGGATGAGAAGAGAAGCACGGGACCGGGAAGGAATGGGAGGAGAGCGCAAAGAGAGTGCAAAGAGGGAAAGACGCCACACGAGCGGAAAGGAGAGGAATGTCAGGATGGAGCGCGAAGGGACGCGCGCCGGCTCGGCGAGAGAGACGGGCCGACGAAGGGAGCGAGTGCTCTGCTTCGCTCCGCTCCGCTCGTTCCAGCCTCAGACAAACGGCCCTTCGCAACTCAAGTCGCGCGCTTTTTGCTGCGCTCGTTCAAGTTTACATTTACGCATCGATCTTCCCCTTTACCCGCATTGTCACTGGACGCTCGCTTCTTCGCCCTGCTTATATGCAGATGCAGCGGCTGCCACGGCGGTGATTATCGCGGCGCGGTTACGCGCCCGCTCGATATTAATGTAAGCGGCTTCTGCTCGGAACAGGTTGGTCCGGTCAGGCTTCGTCACAGGTGTCGCGAGACTATAATAATTGAATGGGGAGAGGTTTTCGCGCGTCAAATGCATCCCTTGTCAGTCTCCCTTCCGGTCCAAGCTTGCGTGCGTCCGATTAAGGTACGCACATGTCGTGCCGCGGCGCGAGTTCATCGCGTGACCGGCACGAGGTGACTCGTAACGGAAACCACGTGACTGCACACGTGCATACACGCATGCAGCATCCCCAATTAACGTGACTGGATCGTTTAGAAAAAGATGTGAGATATAATTAAAGAATTAAATAAAAATATTACGAAATTAAATATTACAGATGCACGTGCGTTTTACCTAACGTAAAACTTGTTTGTCCAAGTTTTCCTTCGGGTTAAATAGACTGCGGCCGAGTTCCCGTTTCGTTCATTGCGGACGCTTAATAGTTTCATGAAAAGTCGTCGGCGCAAGACGAAGGAATCTCGACGTCTTTTTCCCCCCGAGACAAGTGTAATAATCATTTCCGCCTGGCGCGTTTTCACCGGAAACATCAAGCAGCGTAATGTTTGCAATAAACGTCGCGCGTTTGCCTCCTCTTAAATTCGAGCTGTCGGATCAGGTCGGGCCGTTTCGCAACGATTACATTCGACAGAGCAAGTTCAATTAGCGTGTTAATTTCTATGCTACAAGTAGTCTATTCTTTTCTTTTATTCTTGTCGCGCAGAGAAAAAGCGGAGCTTGATATCGAGTAATGCGTTAATAGAATCGATTAAAAGTCACGCTTTATTTATTGAATAAATTGATGAAAGCGGAATTCGCGCCGTCACAAAAACAATTCTGCATATTTATGGGCGATTTTAATGACACGTCTTGGCCGCTGGCGTTACTCGTAAGACGTTTTACGCTCTAGGGAAAGCCTACTATTTAGAATGCTGAAAGCCGTTCGCCATTGGGAAAAAGTGCACGAAAACGACATTAATGCGTGACAAAGTAAAACCGTTGATAAATGGCTCACTAACGTACAAATCCGCCGTCTGCCTAGGAAAAAAATGACTAGGTATTAGAATCGTTGGTCCTTGTGTAACACAAAAATGTCTAACTACTTTCCCTGCCGCATAAGAAGCGATTTCAATTAAATATCAGGAAATTGGTGCTTCAGAAAATTTCATTTCCTATTTTATAATGATATATATGCAATATCGTCAAGATATCGTTCGATCGAACTGATCGCCGACGCGGTCCCCTCGTTTCAAGGAAACATGTCGAAAGGCGTAAGATATAAGGAAGCGATGTGAGAAAATAACCGTGGCTTCTCTGATAGATTGATGTTTAAGTAATTCGAGTCACTTAGTCGAAAGCCACTTATCGATCTTCGTCGATTTTGTCCATTTCTAATGACTCCGTGATATTGGCGCGGCAAGGATATATTAACATATTTTCTAATTTCATTTCTCCCGGACTGCGTCCGAGAAATTCCACGGCTGCAGATCCATGGAAGATTCATTTACAAAGGACCGCTCAAAGATGTCCGAAGATTAATTGAGGGCGAGAGGAAGAGAAAGAGTTCGAAAGAATGGAGCTTCGAGCTCCATCGCGCGGCACGAAACGCTTGAAATGCTCGCGACTGATTTTATCTCCGCGCTCGCCGTATATTTGCGAACGATTAGAATGCAGAGAGAACTTCGTAAAAAGGAGACGGCAACACGCGACGACGAATCGGCAGGTGGCATGGAATTAGTGAGGTACGAGGAGTTCGCTGCCCGTCAATTACACAATCAACAAATGATATTGAGGATGATAATGCGTAACGAGCGGAGAACCGAGCCGCCTCCAAACTGGTTCGGGAAGGGTGCACAATTCCTTCCCGTCCTCCTGGCTTGCTTGCGGTCGAGCGGAGGGAAATAAAAGTGCGATTCGCCTCGGCGGAGAATCGAACGTCGTCGCGCAGTCGGACTCTTTATTTACTTTATTACGGGCTGCGCTAACGGTATCGGTCGCATCGCCGCCGCCGTCTTGCTTCTTCTTTCGTCTCTTTTTTTTTCTTTCTTTTTACGAATATCCAATAATTGCGTCCCTCGAGTGGCGGCGATGCGACGGGGGATCTAATATTTGCCTTCCTTTCCAGACAACGACTTTGGATAATTGCCAGCGTTTCTTGCCGTAATCGAAAACGTGAACGACCGCTCGACGATTATTGTCAGTTCTCGATATCGGACGCAAAACACGAGAAGTGAAATAATTCAATTGCGTGACCAATACTCGGTGAATTATTCTCTCGAGTCATTTTATGCAACGTTGTCGGTTAATACTTAAATTTCACTTATTTTTTAGACAGACAATGACGTAACGCGCTTGTGACGAGCCTCAGACGACAAGTCCAAAGTAGCTCCGCGCTTTTTTCACGGTGTATTCGCCGTCACATCTGTCTTATTTGAAGAATGCGACTGAGAGATATTGTCTCTATGCATAGATCGCACATCGTTCCGAGGCATTTACTTTGTATAAATGCGCGTTAGTGAGACACGCAATCACCGTGAAAACGTCTGCCGGCCGTTATTGTCTGGACGGAAACGCGCGCGCCGGAATACGCGTAAGTGCAGCGTGTTGACAGTTACATATTTATTACCAGCTTCGTGTGAACTGTCGATTCAAATTTAATTGTTACGGATAATTCCGCGCTGCGTTATCCGCGTCCGACATGCAAGTCTGCATACGACAAATTCCTGCAGAAAGTCTTTTGCTGATCGCGTTTGAAACGCTGCTTTTTCCATGTCGATTCGTTGTATATTCATATTTCGCACGAGTTTCTTTAGCGACGAGGATAACGCCGCAATGTCGTCAAGTCTCGTCTCGAAAAACGCTACTGTTACGCATCCATTATGTCGTACGATTGTCCGTCGCTTGCATTACACGCTTCAGCGTTAACGCTTAAGAATCCTCCGAAAAACAGCTTTTACTCGAACTGATGGCGACTCATGGCGAGGATGCTGCGTCCGCCACGATCGAAGTAAGTCTCGTGTCCTTCCTCGCCCTATTTAAAATATCGTCTGCGAGTCTCTTCCCATTAGCGAGGAGAGTTACGTCGTCGACGCGATTCGTCTGCATGTGTGCACGTCCGCGCGTCTAAACCGCCATAAACCTATTCCCATCGGTCACAGCGGTCCCAAGTGCCCCGCGCAAAAAGGTATTAACGACAAACCGTCCCTCGTTACCGTTTTAAGGCGTCTCGAATCGGTGATCGGCCAACGAGACACTGCGGTCGCCAAGCGAAAATCTCGGCACAGCGCGGTACCAGCGAGAACCAGAGAGACGAACACGACGCTCGCGTAGGTGCCAACAATTTATTGCCCATCGTTTGCTCAGGTCCGGCACGGCTGTGCACGTGGGCTCTAAAGGCCTATGAGATGCGGAGGACATTATTTTCGGTGATTACCGCCATTCTTTGATTAGAAGCCGCTCGTCCGTTGTCTTCGCGCGACAATGATCGTGTAATGCGGTGTAAATTCCTGCCTGAGTGTCGGAGGAACTGCAGTGGAATAAGAGAGGAAGAGGAGAGGACGATGAGAAAAGGGGTTAATGGGGTGAAGGCTTGGAGTGTCTCGAAATTCGTGGCGATAATTTATATGGGATCCGGCCCGACTCTCTCGAGGCCGCTCGATGCGATAAGATTGGATCGTCCGCAATTTTACACGGATACACGAAATATGCGAGGGCGCCGGGTAACAGTTCCCACAAAGGGTTAGATTCCTGCAAACGTGGTGTTCGCTCAAAATCACCGTGATCTTCGTGTCCCGGTGCATGCACGCCGACTTTAATGAATGTTCAGCAAGAGCGACAAGTTAAGATCGGTAAGGTAATTCGATTAACGCGACCGGCCTGTTTTGCACATTGCTCGCTTTCACCGGGAAATAAATTAATAACGCGTAAATATTCTTAATTGCATCGTTGAATCGACTTTACTCGCGACTCTTAATCCGCGGTCGTAAAATCGCTCCTGGGAACCCACCGCGGACGCGCGAGGCGATTTCTCGAGGCTCCGCATAAGTTATACACTTTCTCCAAATATTAACCCTCGTACTGACACCCTGCGACTCCGACGAGACAGGATCGCCCGTTATGTTACATTTTATTTGCATTAATTACGAGGAAGCACACTGAGATCGTCATCTCAAGAGACGGATGTAGGTACGTATGTTTTAATAAAAAATGACATACACGGCGAAAAAGGTTGATTCTAATTTTGGCGCAGCGCGAGGAAGAGAGAGAAAAAGGTCGATACGAGCGTCGGAGAGATTGCGCGGCCCAAATACAATGCCTATGCAAGAAAAGGCGATAGAAGGCACGCCGGGCCGACGGATGGCGGCGAAAGAGAGATCGAGAACAGCCGGCCCGGAGCTACGGAACATTTAGCCGAACAAAAGAAGCCACTATAGGCAGCAACGTCCGACGGCGTTTCATAAAGATACGGATTTATCGCCACCGTGGCCGAAAAGGGGCTCTCGGCCGCGCCGACTACGACGAGCCGCGACAAAAATACGAGCCCTTTAGCTTCAACACCTTGCCGCCTAGCAGCACTGATCTCATGGTGTCGCGCGGTTATCCATGCTCGACACGAGCGGGTTCTCACGCGGGAATCGCCCAGATTAAACCACTTTCGTGACGCGAAAGGGCCGCGCGTTCGTAACGCGGATCTCGCAGTCGAAACGAAACCAGGAAAATCAGGTGCGTGGATGCATGCAATTTGCATATACATCGTCGTGCTATCACGATCCAGTTCCACGCGTAATACGCGTAATCGGACATGGAGTATTTCACGCGGCTGTCGCGGAAAATGTTCCCCGCTGAATTACGGGCCGATAAAAGCGCGCGCGAAATTTCGTAATGACGCTCGGCCGGAGAGTAGTATCGACTCTCAGGCGGACTGACACACCGGCAGTCTCTCTCTCTTTTACAATTTCATTTATAGTCAATTACGCCGCGTGTGAACGATGTCGTAAATCACACTTTTGTGCCGCGTCTTATCAATCCCGCATAACTCTTCGCGCTGGAGCGCATTACGGCTGGAGAACGTACGCGGAAAGATTTATTGGACGCGTGACGGTTTCTGCCGATCCGGCACCACCTTCGATCCCACTCGACTCTCTCAATGAAAGTGACCATCCCTGCAGTACGAATGACTCTGCTACGCTCGACGGCGACGCGAAGATCGGCAAATCCGATCGCCAATCGCGGCAGATCGCAAGCGCACGCTTACCGATTCGGCCTCGGCTTTAACGTTCCCGGCAGTTTATTAACGGTGCGACGTTTATTTCATCGGCTTCCAACGCAACGAGATTCGCGATCACGAAGCGATGTACGTACCTACAATCGCCTTGGTTCCAAACGTTTGCGAAATGTAATCGTGGACAGGCAAACGCGCGCTTCGTCTCGTCTAATTATTAATCACGCTCTCCACTACGAAATCTAGGACGTTCTTAAGAATCGAAGAATGGTGTTCATTCCATTCAAGATCCACCACTGTATCATTGCAGGCGGATAGCGGAGCGAGAAAAAAAAGGGGAAAAAGAGAGACAGGGTCGGCCCGCGCGCATCCGTGGTCCATGAAGGCTTCGTGCAATAATCTGGCTGTCTACCAGGCAGGTCGGTGACAGCAGCTGGTCTCGATCCGGCATCGGACGCTCTTCCAATCTCGCTGCCCCCTCCGTGCAAGAACCGCTCCGCTTCTGTCCGTCTTTTTCTCTCCGTTCGGGTTCTCGCTCTTTTCAGCGCGCCTCCGTCGCGAAGAGTGTCCCTCTTCATCTTCCGTCCATTCCCCTCCCCGCAGCTCTCCCTCTCGCCTCTCGGCCCCCGTCCTCTCCCTTTCCGTGCCGTGACTTAAGTCTACCCTGATTTACGCCCGTTCACCTGCTCATCCGTTTCAAGTGTGGCCCACTTGCGCCTCTCTTTCCGGCTGCCTCGCGCGCTTCACGAAGATGCGCGATTGGGGACGCGTAGCACGCTGACATTATTATCCCAGTCCCGGCGATTGAGAGCCGCGCTAGTAGACACCTTTGTATAATATTACGCACTCCTTATGGTACTCGTATGGTACAACATGCCGAAACACGCGGCACCGTCCTTATTACGCGCGCGGTCAATTATTCGCGATCGCGTGTCGGGCCAATCGTGCCGCGATCCGGCCGCGTGTCTTAAAAGTCGGCCGTTAACGATTTCATCGGGACACGCGAGACGCAGATAATTCCGGCGAACAAAGTAATCGCTAATTGAACGTTACACACTAACGAACGGGGAGCAAGAAAGACAGAGGGAGAAACTCGGTTCTATCGTGCCGAGTGTAACCTTGTTAGAGATAACGGATCGGCGGAGTGAACAAACAACGGACGTAGCAAACGCGACGCCAAGTGTCGGTGCCTCTGTCTGATGTCGGAAAAGTCCCTTCTGTTAAGTACATACGTAGTTGGAGTGATAACTGCTTAATAGCGTCCCTCCCCGTTACGGCGGATAAGCATGATGGCGCGATATCATCATCGAACAGCCGTCGAGCGATTTGCAGTTTCCGATAATTGTTCTTAATTGAGTAAATTATGATAATTGCCGCGACAAGAAGGGAGAGAGTCGGCCGGTCCCCCCGGCGTACCTCGCTTAATGTCGGCCTGCTTTTTCTCGGTGAACACAACAACGGTTTTAAGAGCACATCGGCTCTCGAGTGCACGACGCGGACGCACGCTCGCCTCACAATAAAGTTGTATCGATAAAGCGCAACCGGATGTCAAAAAGATAGTAGAGATAGCGATCGCGGGAATGGAAACGAGACGAGGCTCGATCTAATCGAGCAGACAGCGAATTCGCTCGCGCGTATGATGGACGTTTCGATGAATTTCACAAGAAAATTTACGATCGGACGTATACGCGCGCGTGGACCTACGCACTGATCGAAGAGAATCGGTTTATAGTCGTTTGCGCAACAGCCAATTAAAAAATACAAGTTCCGTAGGAGTCTAAGGGGGCAAAGGGAGGTATAACGGTATAAATTAGTATAAAAGAGTAGGGTATAACGAGCAGCGCTCTCTCGACGATACGGCTAATCTCATGGGAGATTCGATTCCCGTATTCTCTCCACGTGTGCGCCCGCGGCTCATTAATGACTATTCGAATGACGCTCGCTGTTCCCAGGAACCTTGGATCGTCATGAATAATCGAGATATTCCGCTAAAACACGCCTTGAACCTCGTGCATCCCGGTGAAATCGGATGCGGCGTCGAGAACCCGTCGTTCCACCTCGATCCTCGATTCGGAGTCAACGGCATCGCGCGCTCGTATTGTGCCCGACGAATAATTCATCGTCACCCAAGGCCAGTCACATAAATCGAACGTTTTAACGTAATCATAAAATCGACGTGATTTCGGCCGACTGGTAATAAACTCTCCATGAGATGAACACAATGACGTAAGTGGTATGCCGTTGTCTCCCAAAATCACGTTATACCTGATTATTATGAGCGCGTCTGATATTAATGTTGGTCCCGGTTCGAACGGAACGTTAGCATTGCGTTTCCGCTTTCTCTCTCTCTCTCTCTCTCTCTCTCTGAGCGAAAGGATGCGGTAATCGCGCGCGAGTGCCGGGCATAAAACGCTAACGTAACCATTAGCGCGCTGCAACGATTAGGAGCGGTAACGCCGCGCGGGCGAGCGTAAAACTGTCATAAAATGCTAACGAATGTATAATTTACATTCACGCTTTTCAGGAAAGCGCCAGCAAGTGTTCTCCGCGGAGGAGTTCGCCATCGAGGAGAAGCGCGACTTTGAATTTTATTCGCCATGCGAGAAGCGATTCCCTCTTCCCTCTCGGTATTAATTAGATGAGCGCGATGAGAGATCGCTGTACGCGTATGCCTGTACTAGAGAAAATAATGTGACCGGATACAAGGCGCGCGAGCTCGTGTAACACGATAATGGTGTGCCTCGGAGAGTCGATTTCATCGGCGTCAACGCTGCGATGCCATCAGCGCGCTGCGTGAAGAGCGCAGCGCACACGGTGTTACAGGTTCACTCCCGTGAAATTCATCGGGGGTGTAAAGTGTAAACGATCCGCCACATTGGCGGGCCGTTATTGCTCGAGCGATGACCCGGCGTTTCGATTAATCGGAAACGAGTTTGTCCGATCGGCCAGCTGGGAGTAACGAAGGAACACTGGAGGCGCGGAGCGCGCGAGGCGGACACTACGAGTGGACGGGAGGCAGAGAAGGTAAGAGAGCAAGAGAAAGGGAAAGAGAAAGATAGGGAGAAAGAGAAAAAGAGAAAGAGAGAGAGAGAGAGAGAGAGATGAAGAGCCACTCGACGGTGTCACGACAAAACGCAGGTACGTACTTAAGTATATATAGTGGTACCCGCAGGAGGCAGCGCGGGGAGGCTCCTCGGCTGTAAAGTATAAAGCATTAAGCGTTAATCTCGGCGGTGGACAAGATAATGCCCGAAGTCGGCTCCGTGTGAGGAGCCCGTGAGTGGCTATTTATCTCGAGTTTAAATCGATTTGTATGCTAATCCACGAGAGAAATCCGCCTGCGTACATAAAACTGAAGGAGGCCTACAAAACTCAGCCTCCATGAGATTCCAGATATATCCCTGACTAATTAGGCCCACCGCCGCCCTGCCTTTTTCCTCCGGTCCTCTCACTCTCTTTCTCTCTCTCTCTCTCTCTCTCTCTTTCTCTCTCTTGTTCTTGCTCTTGCTCTTTTTCCTCCCCGCTCCCTCATCCCTTTCAATGATACCGACCTCCCACCCATCGGGAGTCACCTCTCTTCGTCGAGAAACCGTCGTGTTTCGCCGAACACCGAGGGAACACCGAGTGTCCGTCCGCACGAAGGAAGATAGATAGAGAACGAGCAAAAGACGCAAGAGAAAGAGAGAGGAAGAAAGAAAGAGAGAAAGACGGAGGATGAAAGAGGAGAGGAGCCTGTTTTGTTACGACAACGGCGACTACGACGGACCGTTCGCGGTCTCTCTCTCGTTCACCTGTATTAACTCCACCGATAAATGCCTTGGGATTCCAGGGGCCAGATCGCCGCTATAAAGGACCGTGCCACCTCGGCAAAGAGCAAAACGGAACGAGGAGGGCCGGGATAGAGAGGCGGGAGGGCGAGAGGATCGAGTGGGGTACCTTGTGGAGAACCGGCGCGCGAGCGCGAATGACCGCTCCGGTCCGATCGGCACTGTTGACGCTACGACAGCGCTCTCGTTGACATTTTCTGGGGTCCGAGGAGGAGCAGGGACTCGTTAGGGCCGAGAGGGTACCTGTCCGCTGTCGGGTCAATGACCGTTTCATCGATAGCGCAAGCAGCTGCAGGTAACGCTCCGCGCGCAGGTAGACGTGTCAAGTTAGACGGAAATTTTGGTCGAGGGTGAAGAGGGTGGAGGGTGAAGAGGTTCGACAAACTGGAGGACGCGCGTTTTTCGCGGAGGTTCACGCGAAATCACTTCTGCTCAGTGAGATACCACGGCATCGCTGTTACGTCTTGCAGATCAAATGGCACGTGCAACTTGCATGTACGTAAGCGAGATGTATACCGCAAATTAACGGAGATTCGAAATTTCTGTTGACAGGACTTGAAATGATCAAGAAGCGGATACTCCTCTTTCAGTCGGACGAACGCGCATCCGGTGAGTCTCGGTTCTAATTAATCTCCGACTAATCTCGATAGTGAATCTGAACGCTGGACATTACGGGAGAGCTGGGATTGCCGTTCTCCAGTGATTGCCGAGAGTGGGCGTGTTGTCTCTTGGACCATAATACGAGAACCGTCGCGGCGAGATGCGGGAAGAGTATACCCGCCTCACTTTATTTCTCGGCCGGCATTAGCCGGCTCGTTTATGGGTCGAACCCGTGAACGTTAAGTCTGAATCGCTTTGATCTTTTATATTTATTTCACGGAATGGAAGGGATTTCCGACGAGTTCAGGTGGGCGAACGGGTCAGGTAACTTCGCCGCGAATTACTTCGCTAAGTGTAAATGATGAACATGCGCGCATGCACGACTACCAAGATCGAAATCTGCCTGCATAATGATCGGATTTCGATAATACCCGACACTGTTGCATACGTCTTCCGCGATGCAAATCGTGCCACGATGCAAATTTTAAATCTCAATCAGTTGAAGCGACTCGAACGCGGCATTAGGGAGAGGTATATACGCGAATCTATCAATTATTCTAAAATATTGCGACTGTCTGAAACGGCGCGCGGACATCAGTTTTGTGCTCGCCGTCTAAATGGCAACGAGACACGCGATGGAAACGAGATAATCGGCTTGTCGCGCGCACCACCGAGAATGGCATTGCGATCATTAAGCGTTTCAATATTTATATTTCACGTCAGTATCCGATAAAAATGATGGTAGACTTAATTCGCTTGTCCACGCGCGATTCGCAGATAGGTGTTCACTTAAAGAGGACCAATTATGCGGGGAAACTTCAATTTGCATTTCGCTCGGGGTTCTCCGGCAGATAAGATCGCGCATACCCGCGTTTCGAGAGACAAACTGCTATCCGGCCGACTGGACATTGTTCCACTCTGAATAAACCGGCCGCGTAACAATCGAGCTCGGTTTTGAACAAAGGACTCTATTAGGACACGCACGCGCATTTTCCATGCCAAGGCGAGCAGGATCGACTACGAAGACGGATCGCGCGAGTACGAGCGCTCGCATTGTGCTCGCAACACTGCGTATATATGGGCAAAATCACCTGTTTCGTAAAAATTCGCGTGGCACCAGTCGCTCGATGCCAAAAGCGATCGCACGCGTCTCGCTGGACCGAACGAGATGCACGCGGCGAGAACGGGAACGCAGTGCATGCGTATTCAAATACGCGATAGAAGACACGCGATGGAGAACGCGTGATCGGAAAAGAAGGGACGGATCTCGTTACGACGAATCGTGCGCGTATCGATTGTTTAACGTTTAACGATTAAGAGTTATCGTAAAAGTGAAGTGAAGCGTTTGGTTAGCAAAACACATGAGTGCAATGTGCATAATATCTCAATCGGCGTCATGAGAAACGCGCTTTTCGCGATCTCTCCGACTCAATCGGTGCACGGGAAGTGTCGGCGTTCCTGCGATGCGGAAAATTACGACATCCCTTTATCGGGTCTTTATGTCCGGGCGCGGTGGATTTACATGCAAATTGCCGCGCGCAAAATGAATATGCCGCGCTTTAAAGGATTTCATTTTGTACATTTACGAGCTCCTAACACTGTGAAACGGCCATAAGCGCGTCAGGGAACACCGGCGTACGTAACTCAACTGCCGATCGTTGCGGAGCACGTGAGAAACAAGCGAACAAGATTTACGACAAGAGAGACGCACCGGCCCTATCTGCCCCGGCCGCGCGTGCACATCCTGCACGCGGAAGAACGAGGGGGCAAGAGGAGGCTGCCGGAAGAGTCATCTTGCAAGGGTTGGCCCACAACGGCTCGCTCTCCTTTGTGATGTAGCGCGTAAAGGGTTGGTTTAACATCGCATGCCTCTTTAGGGGAGGTTTTGGCTTTGGTTGCGACATTGCGTGCTCGACAGACGTTTCCTTGGCAACTTTTGGCGACATTTAGAAGAGAGACTTTATGTTCCCTTACTTAGTTTTGTCGCAAGTATACTCGCCGCGGAAGAATTGACGATCGACATAGAGGAGAAAGCCACTTGTCTTTTCTAAGAAAGAAATTAATTATTATGCGACTTAAGAATTTAATTCGATGCACACGAGGTATTTTATCGTTCGATTTTATCATTCAGTGTAACGACTGCTCCGATATGAAATATTTTTAATACTGTGGTTGCTCTCAGATGATGTTTTTTTAAATAACGTATATAAATGATAGGTTTATACATATTATCATAAGGGATATGTTGCACGTTACACGCGTATCTTCCACTTCTCCTGCGTTCATTGAGAATTTTAGGAACGGAATGCCGGCTTCCCCGCATGCGTATCTCGCGCCGCGGTACATGTTTTACGAGATTCGGCAGGACGCCATAAATCGTCGAGGCTGGCTCGATTTATGTGCCGATATCGTTGCACTTAAGTATACAAATGTGCCCTTAATTGGACTGTCTCCTCCCGTGCGTACTATAAAAGCGGCGCTTCGTGCCGCACCCAAATCATTGCCGACAGGTGCTCTTTTTAAAGTCAAAAATATGGCCACTAAAAGCGTGCACTATCAACCACCGTGCAAGAGAACGTGACTTCGCGAGAGGTGTGCAACGCGCTACCGGAGAGATTCTTCGCGCGAGGCTCTTCGGCAGGTGTCGCAGAATGAGATACTGCGACCGAATGAGATATGTATCACCGTGTATGCATTGGAAATATAAGTAGCGAGACAAAGGAACGGAAGAGGCAGAGTATTATGCGTCGAGGATGACTGCGAGGAGGCAATCCGCGTAAAGTGGCAGAGTCCGTGCCACATCGGCTCATCCTCCGACATCTCAATCTCGCTGCTGCTGCAAACGCCACGATACGGGACTGTCTTAATAACTCGATGCTGCATTGTATATCCGGAGTATCCAAGTGTGTAATGAAAGGTAATAATCCGCATGGGAGCCCACAAACGGCGGCAACGGCTGCTGCTGCTGCCGGTGATGACCGTTAGCTTTACGTGAAATTCCTCGTTGCATTAGGAACGTGTAATTAAGTGCTTTGATTAATAATTTCTTGCGTCAGTATCGTAAAATGTAATCACGCGGTGGCGGGACACACGTTTTCTCACATCGAACACCGCTCAACCGGCGAGATCCTATGACTCCTGGCGATTTGTCCGCTCGAAACGGACGTCATGCACCGTCTCATACTTTCAGATCGTTATCGGGCAAGATAACGTTTCGCGCGCGAGCGATACGCGATCGCAATAGGCCGAGATTAATAAAAGCTTCTAGGAAGGATGTTGCAGCGATGAAGGATGTTGTAGGAGACACTTGGATCTTTCGCGTTGTCATCTGGACATTTGCACCGACAGAATTTATCTTTCGGGGAATGTCATTCCGAGCGCAAATGTTGCTGGTTTCTTGCTTCCGTTTGCATCGACGCTGGTTTAAGAAAGTCGACCGCTCTCTCGCGCGAAACGTACCGAATAATACCGGGCATCGTCTCATTGACGATTGTTCCTTACGTGGTCCCGTGGCCATTTGGCTTTTCTTACGAGTGCAATTAAAATAGGCGGCGTATCGCGCCGCGTCCCATTAGGAGCGACATGCTACCAAAACGAGAGACGCTCGCGCGTTTTGCGCAACATTCCGCCGCGGCCGGCGCGGCGCGTTCCGGAGCCGATTGCTCCACTAATGCGCGAGTTTCGACGAATCGACGATGCACCCGCGAATCGGCCGATCATTCGATGCGGGAACGTGTTACGCCGCGAACGTGATCGAGTTGAGAGCGAGCGAGCGATTTTTGCGCTACTTGCGAACCGGCGGCGGGAATCAAGCGGGACGCGCCGCGATCACGTGCGCGTGATAATCGTTGTTGGACAATGTTCGGGTTCTCATTGCTTTCTCTCTTCTCTCTTTCTTTCTTACTGGAGCGCGGCCGCCGAACGATTATCGTTCGACAATCGAAGGATTTATCGTTCCGCTCCGGCCTGGGAATCCGCTCACGACTCGCGCGCGCCGAGCCCCGAGACGTCGCTGGATCTCATGCGGATTGCTCTCTCTAATTGACATTTTTTTCACGCCGCGCGCCTCCTCTAATCGCTTGCGCGGCTCACACGAGTTGTGGTAAGCGTTCCCGATGTAACAAGCTGAGAATTGATTGCTATTAACGTCCATGAAAGATTAATTCCCCGTGTCTACCATGTCTACCATAACGTTCAAGCCGGTCTACCTACCAGCGCGCGATGCATCTTCGATGGGACACGGTAGCACGTGATGCGGCAAGGACATGGAATTACCACTCGCGTACGAAATCGCGTAATAGTCAAAAAAGTCAAACTGCAATATATGTGATTACGTAGGCTGTAATTATATCAAAGAAATGAATTTTTCACGCGAAATGCCTGCGGAGGAATACCGATTGTCTGCGTCACCAGATAAGCGTCACGTAATATCGAATTATCTCGATATTGCGAGACTCTACGACGTCGTTAGTTGTTCAGAGTATTTAAGGATGTTTTCCACTAGACCGCGCAGGATGTTCGAGACTTACCGTCAGTTTCGACTAGCTTCTTCCGTAAGAACGAAACGTCATGCCGTGCGGATCACTCGTCATCGCGATCGCTCGTTCGCATCATCGATTCTTGACGGAATCAGCACCAGCTTGTGGCTTCTTCCCGGTTGGCACCTGACACCTCGTGAGGCTTAAGCTCGCGCACTGTCGTCAAGCTGTTTTCACCCACACTCAAACGGTCCACGCTTTCGCTCGATGATCTGAAGACAAGAAGGAGAGATACCTCGCACTAATCACGCGCGTTCACAGAGAAGAAACCCGGATAAATCTTTCACGGTGCACTATACATATATATACACGTTTAAAAAACTAATTGAGCAATTGTCGAGATCATATCGATCACGCAATACGTCGAGTCGTGGTCCCCGTTGTTTGCATCATAGAAACCGGCACGGTATTATCAAGCGAGATGCTTGCGAAACGATCCAACCTGATCACACTGCAGGATATAGAAGAGGAAAGAAAAGTGAACAGGAAAATGAGAATTGGATCGAAAAGATCGATCAGACGCAATCACCATCGAGGAAGAAAATAAGAGAGGGCCTGAAGAGAGAACAGATGCATTCTTCACAGAGATAGAAAATACTCTTGACAATTGAAATTATAACGGCATTACAAAATGGATAGTTAGCACCAAGATTTTCGGGTAGACACTAAAGGCCGACGTCCCGTTTGCGGTCAAACGAGCTTGTCGAGACCTTGAGCAAGCGATGACTCGAGCCTTGTCAAATTGGCCCGTTCGCCCTTTCAGTCCTGCCAAGGGATGATACGACGATAACAAGCACGGCGATCGTGGCAGTGGCGTTGCCTCGACGTGGAATCATGTAAGAGTTTGGCGTTCCAGAACAATTAACCCCAAAGTCTAATCGCTTTAATTAGGCGTCCTCCGTAGCCTCCCTTCGACCTAGCCTGCCCTTCTCGTCCGTTGGGATTCGGAGTCTCCTTCGCTTCCTCCCCGTCATCGAGTCCTCGTGATCCTGATCTACACCTTCCTGATTGATTATGAGCACCGTCGATTAAAAGCCACTCTTTCCCAACTCCAATTTAAGGGATCAACGTCGATGACGATCGATGACGGACACTTTAAATCGTCGTATCAAGCTCTATGCAACGAATCGATCTGTAAATCTTCCTCGACGATTTCACTTTACTGAGAACGGATCTGTGGTCTTCTCGTGCAATCCAACCAGTCCCACTCGGCGAGATGTTCGATCCAGATACGATCTACGTCGACGACTAACCGGGATCGATGAACGCGATTTCCCACGTGTTGCGCACCGTGTGCTGTCAGAGGCGCCGCGGTACCAATGCGCACCACCCCATCATCGCTTGGGGCCCTACGGAGATCCGGCGTGCCGGTCGCGCGAAGGGCAGTGCGAGAGGATCGCCCTCGCCTTCGTACGCGCTTTCTTTCGATTACCGTGCCCGCTCGTTTGCACCGCGGTACCGGTATATGTGCCGCACGCGTGAACGACCGACCGACCGACCGACCGATTTGCACCCGCGATTGGGACGATTTTCGATCTCGGTGTCCCTCGTACCCTCACATCGAGTGTCCACGGCGAAATGTTCACGGCACACCGGGCGGCGGGTACGGACGCGCGAACGTACGTACGATGACAATGATAATGATATAACAATAGCGTGCGTTCTCCGCTGGTTCAGATCTTACACTGAAGACCAAGGTACACATACACATGTGTGTCGGCCGGGCCGGCAGGTAGAAGAAGGAGGTAGAGACCGAGAGGTAGGAGGAGGTGGAGTGTGGCTCCGGCGGGAGGGGAGCCCACGCTCTTGTGTGCACCGGCACACAATCACACCAGCGGTTACCAGACCCACACACATGCTCGCGATCTCTCTCTCTCTCTCTCTCTTTCCCTCTCTTTCTTTTCCAACCTGTCTTTCTCGTCTCCCTCTGTCTCTCTCTCTCTCTCTCTTGTGCATATCTACACTCTCGCAGCCACAGCCTCGCGATCCGCGAGAGTGGAATCGGGAGAACTCTTTCTCTTTCTATCTCTTGTTCTCTTTCTCAACGCGTTTACGCACCTGTATGCGTCGGATGCTGGGCCTGGTGTACGTCGGTCGGACCCCTCTTACCCCCTGTTTGCACGCACACTCGGTGCCCGGCATCTCCGTCGCGCGAGCGCCCTCGTGTTCCCCGTTACGTCGCGCGGTGTGCGTACGTGCGTGAGCACGTGTGAGAGGGCCGTGTGCCTACACGCGAGGAGACAACGCCATGCCGTGCCGCACACAGGTAACCCGTCGTCTCCGAGGCTTCAGCCTCGCCTCGTCCCCGCCATGGCACGGCACGGCACCTCGCTTCACTTACATACGATACGATACGAGCGAGCCACAAGGCAGGCAGGTAGCGCACAAAACTAAAGAGACTCGCGGGAGAGACGGTCGACGGGGGAGAGCGAGAGACAGTGACGGTGAGAGATCAGGACGGGGTAGAGTGAAAGAGATGCGGAGGACCGGCCAAGAGAGAGAGGAACAGGGAGAAAAGAGGGAGCTGTGGGACTTAACCACTGTCGAGGAGGAGGAGGAAGAGGAGGACGAGGAGGAGGTAAGAGAAGAGAGCGAGCACCGCGCGAGAGAAGAGACGAAAGGAGAAACAGCCTGCAGTCATGGAGGGGTGTCCGTTGCTGCTGCTTCTGCTACTCCCGGTGCTGCTGCTGATGCTGCTGCCGTTGCTGTTTAAGCCGCGGATACGCGCGCTTTAATACAGTCGAGCGATAGTTTCTATCTCTCTTTCTCTCTCGCCTGCCCTTGCCACGTTACCACCCTCGGGGGATGAAAGGGCTAGGACGACGGATTGTTCGTGGACGGCGCGAGCACTTATCGACGACACTTATCGACCTGGTCTGCGCGTTTCCCATAAAGCGGACGCAAGGTTTCACATTGGATACGGGAGAATGATGAGGTGACCGGGAACATTTTGTCCGATCGATTCATTTCTTTCAGAAAATGATACCGTTCATTGATCAACAAAACTCTCGTGCCAGTTTCACAAATTGGATCATGAACAAACTTGTACAAATTATAAATTATAAACCATGCAAGCACGAGTAAAAGATAGCTCGAAGGAAGACGCAAGTGGTTGCGTACTTTGTGTCCCGCGCAGGTTGTTGGCGCTCCGGCGGGATTAAATAAATTATGCGAGCGTACTGATATTGAAGAATTAAAGGGGAAAGAGAGATGATATAGCTGTAAGGATATCAACGTGGGCAGTATCATGTATACCCAGATCGGCCTATCTGTCCCGCCTCCGCCCACGTACCTCACCTGTCATCTCCTCTTATCTCAGACAATCCGTTCATCCGTCTTTCGAAGCCGCTTCTCTCTCCTCGTCGCCGTTACTCTTTTTCTTCATTCTCTCTTTCCTCTTTCAGCCGAAGAGCTCACGAGAGAGGATCTCGCGAGGTAAATGCTGAGAAACGAGCAAAATTGTTGTTACAGCAATCAAGTGACAGTTAAAGGGAGCTTCTATCTCTTGACAACCTTTACGTTTTCGAGATTATTCCGTGGAGAGCGCAACGCGTATGCGACTTTCTTAAGATAGATGGTAGTTCCGCGACGTGAATACTTTAATCAAAAGACGGAGACGGCGACAACACCCTAACGAATCGGCATATGAGTTCCTCGGCGAGTTGGTGTCGCGGGACAACGCGCGCCGACAATAGTCGCGCTACCGTTACATAAATCGAATTACTCAACGCCGCAGCATTGCACAACTGTGTTTGCGCACGTCGATCGTGCCAAAGTGATTTGTTTGCGCGCGATTTAGTACATCTGTGCGTACGGCCTTCGTCGCGCACGATTCGTGCAGCTTCGCCGCGAACCAACAGCCCAGAATTGAGCGCGTGCGAAAAGTTTCTCCTCCTCCTTTATCTCCTCCTGATGGACGTTTTCTTTTTTCCTTTCTTTCTTTCTTTCTTTCTTTCTTTCCTTGGGACCGTTCGCGTCGTCTCGCCATTAAGGCGAGTGTGAGCATTTGCATGCGCCTCGCGAAAAGGGTAGGAGCCTAAGCGGGGGGACAGCAGAAGGGGCGAGGGGACACGCGGGGCAGGAGGCCTTTGATTTATCGTCTCTACTGCCGCCCTCCTTCGACGTCCCATGCAGCGCGCGCGATCTGTTGCGCCACGTCGCGTTCCAATTTTGAGTTCCACCGGCGCATAATGAATCGGTATGCAAATCCACGAATGGGGATCATAACTCATTCGTGCGATATCGTGCGCGAGCGCGCGGTCAATCGCGGCCGGGTGCTACTCGCGAGGCCGACACGATACGACGATGACGACGACGACGCCAGGGCGACGCGACGCGACCGCGACCACGACCACGACTCGCCCCCCGCGCCGCTGGGGAGCAGATAAGGGCACTGTCCAAGACCGTTCCCGCGGCAATTACAAGCGCGTTCATGTACGCGCGTGTGCACACGCACGGCGATATTCGATATACAAAGACGCGCAGGAAAAATCCCGGTCTCAAACTGACATGAAATATGTGAGTCCGAGTCCGAGCGCGTAAAAATATCGGCCCACCGTCGTCCCTGTTAAACCGTCCGCTCGGGCACGCGAAACCCACTCACGACCGGATTTTCTAGCCGCGTTACGGATTTTCCGATCGATCGGACGAGCAGAGATTTATGTATCGGGGATGCGAGAGGCTTTTTTGCACCGTGAACGAGCGCGTTAAGACGCAGAAGCGGTGAGTCACGTGGAAGGGAGAGTTTTCATGGATCGCTCGATCGATCGATTTATTACTCTACCTGCATCGTATGCAACAGATGCATATCGATTACCTTCTTCACACAAAAAGGGTGAGAAAGAGAGAAGGGAAAGGGAGACAAACATTTCACAGCGTGTTTAACGTGATCGTGAGGGTCGCGTGCGATTGGTAGGGCTACAATGTGCAGGAATGAGACGAGCGTACAAACCAGTATCCTCGAGCGAGTGCGAGAGATGACATACGCGGTGGTGGCACTCGTTCCCGCATCCGAAGGACACTCCCGGGATAGGCACTCTGCGGATAAGATGGAAATACGTCTCTCGTTCGCGGGGGCCGGATTTATCGCGTGCCACTCGGACATTAACGGCCCAAAGTGTCAAGGGCGACTGAGCTTGTTACAGCGCGGATGCTCCAGCTCTATCAGTCGCCGAACATTGACGGGAACCTGCGAGAAAGAGACGCGGATAGACAGATTGAAAGCGGCAAAGAGAGGTCCACGGGGTGACCGGAGGGATCGAGGTAGAGAGAGAGAGAGAAAGACAGAGACAGATCGGCCGGGACAGAGAGAAAGAGAGACGGAGAAAGAGAGGAGAGAGAGACAGAGAGGGGGCGACGACGAAGCGAGTAAGGGTTCGCTCGAAAAGCAGGGTACCCGTGTCCATTGACCGTAGGTACGCCAGTGTCGACCGCATCGATAATTCGATAAAGTGTCCTCACATTACCCTATTGATTGCTCCATTGTCCCCGCGACGCTTCTCGGCGATGGCTTCATCGAAGCTTTCAGCCCTTGGTCCGGCGCTCCGTTCCCACTTCCTTAGTCTCGCCGGCGATTCGTGTCTCTTTCTCTCGCTCTCACTCTCTCTCGCTCGCTCCATCTCTCTGTGCACGATGCGATATAACGATCGGGTTCTCTCCTCGCGATTGATTAAACGCGCCGAGATGGACATTGTTCGCGCGCGGAATACAGCTTCTCGAGATGACTCGCGAGGATCGCTAAGTCATGTGAATGCGCTCGCGATTAAGTTGAAATTTCCGTCCTCATTGCCGCGGCTGCCTCAATCTGTCCATGTTTCATTGTAACAACCGATGTAAGCGTTGAGAGAGAAAAATTGTCTTTGGTCTTCCCTTCTTTCTCTCCTCTCTTTCTTTCTCTCTGTATAAGCCACCAAGACCGATGGTGAGATATGTTACCGAAAAGTCCGCGTACCCAACACGTAATTGGATTAACGTTTAAATTAATGACCGGCGATGGCGAGCAATTACGTTTTCTCGATGCGCTTATTACGTTGTCGCATTTTTCGGACGTAGATCCGGCAGATACCCGGTTCCTCGTGTGCAGAGACCGCTTTCGCATCTGGTACCTAAACTTCATATATCAACTGGCCACGCGAGCACAGTGTGGCCGGATCTCTCGTGAAATCGGCGATCGATTATACCACGAAAGGAAGGTGAGGTTCAGAGGAGTACGAGGAGGAGGAGGAGGAGAGGACACTGTGGAGGGATCCGAACCTTCGCTGCGTGCCTGAATCCTAATTGAATCGTCAGGACGCTCCTCTCCGGCGTGCCGGCCCTCCGGATGCCGACTGCTGACATCAAGAATGTGACAGATAGTCCCGTGCGTCCGTGTCCCTCCCAGAAACCCTTAGCGTCGAAACCCTCCGGTCGATCGAACTCGCGATATTTCCATACATTATCTGACGGACCATCGCGCGAGCATCGCTGCCCGCTCAGTGTGTACTGCCGATAAAATTCAATGCGATCCATAATTAAGCGTTATTTAGGCTTCTCCCGTGCGCGCATGTATGCTAATGTATAAAGCTCTTCGAAAATCCGCTTTGTAAATCTGTCTTCCTCGGCGGAAGGGGCCATCGAACGTCGAGGAGCGCACGAGGAACTCTTAAGGCACGTCAACATTCGCGGTTCTCTTTACAGAGCTGAAGCGCGCGCGCGCGCGCGTATCGAACGTCGAACAAGTTGACTTTGACATGTGCATAGTAATTAAATTATATCCCGGTGTTCGACTACCGGTTTCCGCGCGTGAGACAGCGACTCGCCGCTGCGCATCGCACGCGGCAATCGTCCGTTCAGCTATTCGGGAATCTTTTGACACTCGGACTCAGCCTCGGTGAGGCCGCGGCTGTGTGTCGTGGTGCTCGTACCTGTTCCCTGTGGGCGGGACCCGGCGTGCCATTCTATTTCAGCCCGGCTTTCATTCATAACTTGGGTTTTTAATAGCTTGCCGCAGCGCTCGTGTGTATGTGCATGTGTATCCGCGGGGCGGAGAGGAGGAGAACAGAGAGGAGGGAGCGACGACGACGACGTTACACTCTCTCGACTTCTCTCGCCTTCTCTCTCAACATTGACCTCTTCAGAGCTGAGCAGGCCCGCGCGCGCGCCAGCTCTGAAAATCATTCCCCGCCACCGCTGGCTCGAGATCGATCGATCGACGCTCGATTACCTTTCGCTTCCTGCTAATCGCTGCTATTTCGCAGGCTGGCGCAGCGATATCCTGCCTGCGCGATGAGGAGTATTAATTAGCGCGGAGAATGAATTAACTTATTAATCGATACTGATTTTTCTCCTCGGTTGCTTCAACTTCTGTCTCTCTGTCTCTCTCTCTCTCTCTGCTTTTTTTCTCTTTCTCTCTTTTTCTCTTCCAAGATTAACGGTCTCGCTGGATACGAACTGGTTACGCGTTGCAACATTGTTGAAACGCGGAAGACTCGACGATACGATGATGGAGAACGCAGCGTAACGCGACGCGACTTTCTCCCTCTTCTCCGCGCAAAATTTCTCCGTTAATGCAGCCTCCATTAATGCGGCGGCGTCGAGCGTTTCTCGCTTGCGTCCAAAGAAGACATCACTACAATTACTGGTGGAGAAACATCCGAGTACCGTTCCAAGTTTCATACATATTTTAGCATATTTCCTGCACGCGGAGAGACAATCGATGGCAGCCAGCAATGACTCAACGTTGCAGCTCTGACGAATTGCGTGACGTCGCGTGCCTCACACGACGAGACCTTAATACGTTCTGAAATCTCGCAAGGAGGACAGGAGGTGGGAAGGGTTTCGATGCGAAGGCGCAATACCGCGGGACACGCTCTCGAATGAAGCTGTCAATGCATCCGGGAGTGATCGATATGCGCGTATCTGTCGACGAGGCAAAGTGCGACAACCCACTCGCGCATATCCGTGTACGGACGGCGCGATCCCGCCGATATTGGAGCTCGTATATCAATCTGAATTATTTATTATCCCGCGACTCAATATGTTTTCTTGCATTTTCCTCGGGGACACCGGACGTTAATGTGCCAGCCTGCAAGCTCTTGCAAGTCGCACTCTCGCGTTTCCTCCTTGTAGCGGACAATTAATTTGCAGTACGCGTGTGCTCTTGGTACACGTGTCGCATCGTCTCGTGCCGAAGGAAAGATAAAATCGATATAGCGTCCTCCCTTGCCACCTGTCGCTCATCGCGCGGCCTCCGCCTCGCCCTTCGCCGTCCGCATGCGATCAGCACTTTTGTCACGGTGCGGACAAACGGTTCGGCGACAAATCATTCTCGCTCCTCGCCGTAAGCCGATTAATCCTGCTGGGCGTATCTCCGTAGGGCCTCACGTGCACCACGAAGAGAGCTCTTGACGCGCACATACGCGCGAGAACGCCGGAGGAGCCCTTTCGGGGCCTCGCTCGTCGGGAAGAACGAGAATACCGGGAGAATAGCCGAACAAAGAGAAAAGAGGTAGGCAGAAGGCAGAAGAAGAGATGCGTGGTACGCAGCGACTGCGGCTGCGGTTGGAGAGGAAGAAGAGAAGGAGGAGGAGGAGGCAGGACGGACTCGCTCAGGTGAGGGCGACGCCACGAGGCTTATAAATAGACACGCGGATAATCACTCAGGATTTATGGTAACCACGGATTATCAAGTTGTACAAGGGGGTATATTTCATATTCGCGACGTTACCTTATTTCAATGGGGGAATACCTGTTCCGCGCGTTACAAACTGCATGAACGCGCATACACGGGACGACACGGGTGTGTTGCATCGCGAGCAGCAACGCGCTCGCGCGCGTCCGCTCGCGCATCAAGAGGACTGGCTCTGGAGAGGAAGATGCCCCGTTCTCCTCGCCCACCCCGTTCCCCCGGGCAGCGTCTCAAAATCATTCCCACGTTCGGCGACTACAAAACTGCCCGGCCACTTTTCCAAGAGAACGATTCTCTGACCGATCATCGGCGACACAGTACACCGACTCGATATCCGCTCTCGAGATTAGAGCGGAGACTCTTAACGGACGCGCAGACGTCGTTGGGTGTCTCCCGTCAGAGCTGGAATTTCGAAACCACTCGACCGAAAGGATGAAATTGCAACCCCCGATAAGCAGGCGCGGCTTCGTGGGAGAAAGAAAATAAGAGGAAGAAAGAGAGAAAGGTAAGAGCTGTCCGTGACACTAAGGAATGAAAGAAGAAGGCACCGTGTCAGGAATCGGGACCAATTCTGTGAAATCACATACATATATAGAGAAGCACTTTTTTTATCTGATAGAATAGCGATGAAAAGTCAAATGCGGAATTTATCAGACACGAGACGAAACGTGATTTAGTTTGGTCTCACAATCGAGCGCTAACTTCTTAAGGAAGAACATTGCTGCGCTATTTCCACCATTGTCAGCGGTAATCGTCGAAAATAACTCGACTGAAGGCACGCCGCAGAAAAATCGCCGATACATCGATAACCCAGACAATTTCCGTCCATGAGAAAAGCAAGCGGAGAGTGACTCACGCGACTTCGCACACCTTCCGATTGTCTTTGCACTCACCGTGACCTCCCTTCTAGTTTTCACCGCGGTGACGCTTCCGATGAGCCTCTCTCTATCTCTCTCCGTCTCTCTTTCGTTATTAGCCGTCGGTGCTGGTATCACGAGTTATGGTAGACAATGAGTTCATCGGTTCCGGATGAAGGTGCGCCGCGCGCGGCTTCGATAAATGGAGAGACCTGTCCGCGTGGCCGATGCGCCGGGTATGGCTCCTCGTCGTCGGTCCGCACGTCGTTCGCGGCAATTACTGCCGACCGAGCCCTGCGAAAGAGTGAAAGAGGGCGAGAAAGAGTAGAGGAAAGATGAATCGAGAGAGAGAGAGAGAGAGAGAGAGAGAGAGAGAGAGAGAGAGATAGAGAGGAGAGAGGAGCGCACACACGAGTGTATACGAGACTTTAAACACGAGTCAACACTGTCGGCGAGCCGACAGAGGCATCGCGTGTACGGCAGATAGTATCGCCGAGATGCAACAATAGAGCCAAGACCGCCTATCCTCTCTCCTCCTGCCTTCGCCGACGTCCAGATAATTCTCCCCTACTCTCTCTTTCTCTCTCTCTCTCTGTCTTCTCAGCTCGTTTTCTCTCTCCACGAAATATTCCCACAGTCCAGCCTCACACACGTCGGATTAACGCACCCACTGGGCTTTCCATTGTCAACGCACGTAACGTGCACACGGACACGGACGCACGCATGTCGAGACGCGCAGCCGCTCACAATGCCTCAATATTCCTCAATCTAAACCGGCCCGGCGTCTTTTTACGCGATTGTTAAGGACGGCCCCCATTATGCGGCCCGGGACCTTCTGGTCCCTCGGATCAGGTTGCTCCGATTTCCACTATCAGCCACGACCGTACCGTCACCAGACTCGCGCATCGCCGCGCTCATTGTTCGTCAACGCGATTCCGCTCGGCGATCGTAGCTCGGCAACTCCCGTCTCGCGTGAGTTATCGAAATCGATCGTAAATCCAAAACGGATGCAAGCTCCGATTAAGCTATGATCGAAAGGATTGATTGTCGTGTATAGTCGCGACAAGTACCAACCGAGAAAGCGCTACCAAAGGAGGAGGGTACTTCCTCTCGGAGACGCACGTCCGCCGAGATCACTCGTTCTCTCGGCGGATCCGTGTCGGCCTTGAGGGTCACGCAGCGCGGACGGACAGGTAGGAAATAACCATGGAATCTCATCACGGGCGTAGGGCGAGGACGCATCGTGCTGGACGGGGAAAAGAACCGCACTTAAGAGCGACGGTTTAATTATCTCCCTGTTGACTGTGTTGTCATAATTCTCAGAGCACGCAGCGACAGCTGCGAGCGATACTCGGCTTCTGGAGATGCAGCTAACGGAGACAAAGACCCATACCGCGAGGAAATTAATTGATATCTTGGATCGAAGCGATTCTAATCCTCGATCGATTCTCGGGCTCTTACACGGATCGGATCGGAAAGCCAGATCCAGCCCCGCATTCTACCGGGTTATTAATGACCGGTATTCTTCGCGACTTAACGAGCGAGTCGATACTCTTGGATTCATCAGCCGGGCGTTCCACTTTTGTCGTCGCCGGCTATTAGCCGTGCAATAATCCGGTGTCCGTGTGAAAGCTTCTTTCGCTACGTACAAGTACTCCAGATTACGCGTATTCCCTTTCATACGTCGGACACTCGACTCGGAGAATCCCGCGCGAGCGATCGAGCGCGGACTTCTCGAGCATGTTCTGAAGTTCTCTCCGCTGCATTCCATCGTGGGTAACTCTCATTCACAGCGACTTTAATGACAGGATCGATATAATTTACGGGAATTAAGTATACTCGCCACGACCGATGCCGATGCATCGGTTATTATATCGTTGCGGGATACGCACGCATATTGACATACCTTTCTCGCGAACCAATTCAAACGGATGTTTCAACTTGCTCCTTTTCGTGCACGGGATACGCATTATGCCTTCGTTAATTTTTCTTACGCGATCGGTGTTATCGCGAAAAACGAAATGTGCACTGCGGTACATACGCATTTTAATATTAATTGGCTTCGCGAGCGCTGGGAACGTTTTTCCCAGATAAGATCTGGTAGCAATTAAAATATCGCGCTCTTCTATTATCCTGCGACATTTTCTATGTATCGCACATGTACATTAAGGCACAAAAATGAGTACGAGCGGTTACTAATTTTTCTCTCTTTCGTATCTTGATATTAGCGGCGATTTGCAAGAATTCACGGCGAGAGCAAATCTCAGTCGCTGCCCGTAATTATATCACTGCCGTTTTAAGTTTTAATGTCGGGAGCAGCGAGCCTGCAATGGTTAATGATCCCTCGCAGCAGTGGGAAAACATTAATGTCGAAAGTACTCAGGAAGTAATTGATCAAAGGGAAGTTATTAACGGCGTCAGGCGGGATTGTAGACACAACGCCAAGTACATTTAAAGAATCACGTAGTTAAGTGCGCCGCGCTCACGCAGTCTGCGTTTAGGTAGATATTTGAGAGGTGAGGAGGGCGAGAACCAGCATGAACATTAAATCAACCAAACAGGTCCCACTGATATTTACATATAAATACGTGATTCTTCGCAAAATCATTTTTAAGCAGATCCGGAGGTACTCCCATCTTCCATTCTCCAAACGTGCTAACGCTCGTTATATACCAGGACACGTAACCGTACGACGAGAGCTTCGTTAGAGTTTCTCGCCGCAGCATCCCCGCAGCCGGAATAATCGGCCGGTTCCCCGCGTGTCCGAGTGACACGCGAACGAGAAAGACAGAAAGAGAGAAAGAGGGAACCGAGTCACGCACACGCGAACGAGCGCGTGCTGGACAATGGTAGCCGCGCGCTACGACGACGTGCATACCAGGTGACCGGCTGTGTTCGGCGCTTCGCGAACAAATCGGAGAACTGGCACCCGGACTCGTGGACGAGAGGATCGAGGAGAAGGCGCGGGCAGCATCAGCCGTTGTTGAGGAGGACGAAAAGAAGAAGAAGAAGAAGAAGAAGAAGAAGCAGTAGAAGAGGCTGAAAGCATTGTTCCGTTCCCCTCGCGCCTTTCTCCGAGCGCGGGCCCTCTCTTCCCCCCCGTTTCTCTTTTCTTTTTCCCCTTGTTCCCCTACATTTCATACTGATGCACCATGCGGTACCTTCTGCCTCCTCGAAGCCACCTCAAACGCACCGGCCCGTGCTCAGGTGTGCGCCATTGTTAGCCGCCCTACATATCGCGGACCCGCGTTTCGCTCTCTTTATTATGTGTTTGGCCATTATGACCGGGAAGAGAAGAAAGAGAGCGGGGAAAGTGAGAGCGCCCGCAAAAGAACAAAAAAGAGAGAGAAAGATCCTGAGGCACATACACAAATGGATGGTACGTGAGCGATGGTCGAGGGGATCAAGTGTCATCGTGACATCTTCGAACACAATGTTACTCGCGTCGTTTGTTAGTGCAAACTCTCACACGAATCGTACATTTCCAATAAAAATCATTTGGTAATGTTGGGTAACAATCTGTGACAATTGCGTAACTAGCGATATTAATCTTGCGGTCTTTCCTACGCCTCTCTTCTCGTGACTCAACGTTCCTCGAAGGTTTCTGATAATAGCCGTACCATTAAATTAGCATCAACGGACACACACGGGAAAGGGGGGACAAATATTGATTCAGCGGAGCACACAGGCGTCTCGCACAAGCGCAAAACTCGCGTGCATCTGCAGTTGTATGCACAAACAAAAAGCGCGTAAACTAAAATTTCCTTCGCTGAAAGAAAATCAGAAATTCCCTCGCTGCTTTCGCGTCCCATGTGGGAGGTGGGAGCCGGGCAAAGGGACAGGTTTCATTTTTGCATGCTGGAACGCTTACGTAATATCTGCCGTGGCGTACGCGCGCCACGTTTTGTTGCTCGATTTGCGGAAGCGTTCCAGCGGTACGCGAAGCATGGCTCTTTATTACCGCGGACACAAGCACGTGGGATACGCGACTTTTTTCTCTTCTTCCTTCTTCTCGTTTTTTCAACCGGCAGACACACGCGATTTCCCTCGCAGTTTCCAGCGGTCCGGCACTCCGGAGTATCCGGACGCGAGAAGTATTCGAGGGAGGGAAGAGCCTCCTTACTAAGAGCGTATGGTCGTACAGCCGAGGGGGATTTACGCGATTTACTCGTCGGTGACCTTAAGGTCGCGGCGTCGAAAAATTGCTAAATTATTTAAGACTCCCCCCGTGGTCGCGGCGCGCCGCGTCTCGGTGCTTGTTGCCGAATGATTTATTTCGACTATCATGATGCATAGCCCCGCTATCCAATATTGTAATACGCTTTGCATACGTGCACGTATCATTGTCGACGGTCGTGGCCCGGCGATTGAAACACTACCCGGGCTATATCTCAACAAGTTGGCCGGGCGTTATGAGTACCTGCTCCGCGCGGCATTATGTTCCCGCATAGTCGAACAAGCCGGAGTTCTTGAGACGGAAGAGGGACGGACGGAGAGTGCAGGGAGATGTTCGCTCGCAGTGATCGTCGTTGGATCAGAATTCCGCGTTATTGTCCATACAGTTACACGCGGACAGGTGTAATTCGTCCGGAAATGGAGAACGGTAAGCGTCCATCATTTGATCGTCTGTCATCGCGGCGAGAGAGAGAGAGAGAGAATGTGATTTTTCGGAGATTTCAGCTGATCTCTTCCGTATGGTTTCAGTTCAGATGACTCGTAAAGGTGATCGGTTGTCGGCTCCGTTCACAAAGCGGACAGTTCACGCGCGCAAATCGCGTTTCGTCTCGTTATTAATTGCCGTTTTACGAGCGCGAGGCATCGACGATATCGACGGCGCGCACCGAGAAACTTGCCCCGGGCGCAATTAAACGGGCTCAGCATTAATTAACATTAAAATACGCTCTAATAATTAATATTAATTACTGTGATCCCGGGGGCTGCCATAAATGTGTTTCAGCGGAAACGGGTTTCCCCTATTATCTTCTCCGTCCGATATTATTATCCCGCGGCGTGCATATGATTACCGGAATGATCGGTCGATGCCGCGTGTTGTAATTTAATATTGTTTATGTAACAGACCTCAATTGCATATTTTTGACGTGTACTCTTCTCCCCTTCGGCACATCCAGTTACTTGACTCAAAAATTGCCTCGCAAAAGATCTCGATTCTCCGCGAAATTAAGAACCAAACGGTGTACTCGATTATGCAAGTAGGTTTCTCCTTATCGATATATTCGATATCTCTCTTTCTGTCGGATGTCAATATTACAATTTCACGTTTCAACAGCAGAGGAGGAGCTAAAGGAGAACTGTCGATTCCGTTCACCGGCGAGACGCGTTGCATTAAACGGGTCGATTGCAATTATTAACAAGGGGCCCACGACGACCTTCGTGGATCTGACGAGCAATAAAACACCTGACACACATCTTCCTTTCCGCCCACCTCACAATAAATAAGAATCGCTCGCTCGGGTCGCGGTGATTTACGTGGTGCCCGTGCTTTTTTTCCTCGCTCGTTACTCGAGGGAGTCCAGGACGAGGGATGCCTGCGCGTGCCATGTGAGACACCCACACGCCGTTACAGCGCGCGATTAATATGTTAATCGCGGCGACGATGTCACATTAGTCACGAATGCCACGAGCGTTGTTATGCTCGTTCGCGTTTAACGGACGTCTCGAGTGCTTTCGCCGCGTTAAGGACGTCAAATCGACCTTTTTTCACGTAACGTCGTGCGCGAATCGCCTCGATCAAGATATCGCGTGCGGAACGACTCATTTTCCGCGCGCGCGTCAAACACCGACGTCTCTCGTGGGTGAATACCAAAGCGGCGTGCGTTTACCTTGACTGCCATTAACGGCCTTGCCATTCGCACGATTTCGAAGCCGTGATCGCGCGTGGCTACTGGGATCGACTCTGAAGTCGAAATTCGTGTAAGTACTCGTCCGCACGTATAATATCGCTATCGGCGCGATACGTATCTTTGCCTGAGATCCGTTAGCGGATATTAATCCCGGGATGAAAAATTTCATCGAAATTAGTAGAGGATTACGTGTTACTTATTATCGCCAAATGCATTAACCTATCTGAGATAATGAATTTTTATGTACGCTTCGAGATCAGCTGATAGAATGGTTATCTAACGGAGCCGAAGCATATCCTGATTGAAACATGCTTATCATGACTTACGAATTTTGCGGTCTTCAATTTTCTAGCTCTCTGAAGGAAGATTGAAACGTGTTGATGTATCGATGCATCACTCAGATCTTCTCGTGTGTCCACGCCCTGCCATGATGGTATTTCCAGGCCGTGAAACGATGTCGAAGAGAATTGATGGCAATCTACCTGTCGAATGAAGTCTTTCTTGCCGATCGCCGTTGATAATGAGCGTATACTGTCGCCGGTAGCAACATCGTGACGGAATTCAATTATCGATTTTAATTGAATGACAAAGTAGAAGTAGACCGATCCGTTCGTGTTACCTCTCCGTTCGGGATTATTGGAGCGACGCGCATAAAGCAAGAAATCGGCGATCCACCTCCGGTTAATCAGCAATTATTTCGCGCCGTTTAAACCGCTCGGTCACCGAGACGCCATTTCTCGCGCGCGAATGTACATCCGCACAATTCGCCGAGCGCAATTTACGGGCCCCGGCCGGGCCCGTAAATTTACTTTCTTCTCGCTGCATCGCGGCACGCAATTACGTGCCATCCATTTCGCCTGTCACCCCGTCATCGAGCCTCTAACGCGTATCTCCTTAAAAGCGACTCCCGCGTGATCCTGTGCGCGTCGTCTCGTCGCCAACTCGCTCGCCCGCTCGCACGCTCGCACGCTCGCTCGTTCAAGGGAGCAGCATGTTTAGTAATTCAGATCGACGTCGCGGCGAGAATGAGACGTTTACGCGAACGGGGTAATTACGCCGTCGCGACTTCTGAGGAGCGCGCCGCGATTTCTTTTTTTTTCGCGCACGGGGTCTAGGAGACTCCCGATAATTGTCCCCTACGGTGTACGGCCGGGTTAAATCCAGCACGGAATTCGCCATAGCGCAAAGTTAATTAACCGCGCGGGGAATCTAAGGCATCCGACGTCCGGCGGAGCACGCTAGCTCGCGCGAGCGTGTGCGCGCCGTCCTTGTGTGGCCGGACGCGTGGTGGTGATATCCACTTGGCGCCAGTCCGCTCGTTCCGCGACCGGACCATCCCGATCCAGTGACGTGTAAAGGCACGTTTTCGAAGTAACTAGGCACAGGTACACGTACCCGGCTGGATAATGTATCTAGGTAAAGGTACGGCTACGGTTCCCGGGCTATAAATAGGCACGGCTGCGCACGCGAGTATATTCAGATACGCGACGCGTGTAGCGTGCAGTATATAAGTACAATCTAAGCCGGCATATCCGCGTTATTATACTTTGTCGCGCAGCCGCGAATGACTGCACAGATGAATCCAAGGAATCCTGATGTGATTAATACGCAACGACGCAGCGGCTTGTACGTTTTCTTTTTCTCGAGAAGCTGGAGGCTCTGTCCTTCTTTCCCTCTCTTTTTTTCTCTCTCTCCCTCTCTTTCTCTCTCGGCTAAGCTACCGCGCCGAGTAAATTCATTTCCCTGCAAAACACGGTCCTTACGAAAAGCGACAGCTCCAGGCTCGCGTAAATCACTGGGCTGCACCTTTTCAAGACGATGCGGATAAATGGTCCCGAAGGTGCTTATCGCAATTGCGGTTTGCTCAACGGTTTGCGAATCAAAGTCGTCATGAGCGCGCGGACGATACGATCGTTAATCGCGCGAACAAGACGCCTTGCATAAACATCCCTGCATTCTAATAAGTTGCGCTAAGCGATTGTACGCACCCTCTCGTCCTCCCTCATCCTCCAGAGAGCATCATCTTATGCACCCTGTCACGGCGAAACACGGCGTGGAACACGGGATCTGCGGGCGTCCCTCGCGCGAGACCGAGTTTCCTCTCGCGATCTCGCGCGAAGTTGGAGGGGCACGTTTGCAAAACCGCGTCGTAATATACGATCGTGGGGTCTCGACCGAGAGCGTCCGGCGTTTATCTCTTTCCGATACGGAAGTCTGCTCGTAGGAATTAATTGCCTGCCGTGGCACCTTGCCTCACGACGGTGCGAGGAGCCCGCGTGTCTCCCATGCAATATCTGTTCTCCGTCGAGCCATTAGCCAGCCGGGCGCATATACTTTACGCGGGGAAAGCACGCAGAAGAACCGTGAGCCGCGCAACGAAAGGCTTGTCGACCGGCAAAACCTCGTTTCGCGGAATTCACGCTGCCATAATCGTTCACGAAAAGAGAGTCGCCTCGCTTACGTAAGAAACGATCTATGTGCTCTCGTTGGGATCTTTTTGATTGATTCCCGGATTTATCAGTGTCCTCAGGCAAGCGAGATTGTTCAGAAAAGTCAGAAAAGTAGCCCGACGTGCGTGTAAGCTTGCGCAAGCCAAGCGTGAGAATTCATCCCGCGCCGCGATCAGAGGAGATCGTTCTCCCTGCGTTTCACGCTCTCTCACGTCCGCGCCGCGACGAGACAATCGGAAAAGGAGTAGCACCGCGGTACCACGTTGAACTTTCACTTCGGCGATGCGATTCCATCGTACAATACACGCTGAGAGGCTGCGAGGACCGCGCGAGTCGGCGAGCTGCACAGACGGACAAATAATCGCGGTGCTAAAGAGAACGCGCAGTTGTTTATTGGCCGTTTTGTTTTCTGTTGATTCTTTCTACAGAGATTAGCACAGGAGGACCGCAAAAATTGGATAAGTACACGCCAGGTTGCACGGAAACAACGTTGCGGCGTCGACGAGCTGAACGCTTCGCGATATTAGTAGCGAACGACGATGCTTCGCGTAAAGATCGTGTTGCATTGCATCTCGTGAGCGGAAAACGTAAGCCAGACCGGTCGAGAGCGACGCCGCGGCTCAAGACAGGCATATTTATACGTATAAAAAATATCCAGCAATAATCGCGCAGAGATATCGTCTGTTGCGCGCCGAAACGACGTGTACAATGGTCGGATCGCGATTTCGCTGAACGAAGAACGCAAGAAATACGCAGCGGAGCGTGCAGGAACGGCCGCGACTGGACAAGCATTTCACGACTAGCTACCTGACAACAGAGATCTTGCCTGTTACGCGATAATGGCGTGCATCGTCGTGCGATCAGCGCGAGCTGGACGATTCTCGCGTCGTAGATTCCGAGTTTATTCTCGGCGGCGCATCAATTAAATCAGCTCCGAATGCCTTCCCCCTCGTTCGACCCGGTAAAGTTACCGTCGTCTCGAATCGCTCGTTGCGTGGCGCTTGATAACGGCTTAATAACGAGGAAAGAACCACTTAACTAACAGGTTCGATTTTCCAGATCGACGATCGATGTCACGCGAGAGAGGAGAGCGCGTGTAATCTCGAGAAAAAGCTTTACATACCGGATCCGTTATGGGAACGGGGGGTGGGTGGAAGGACGATGGGAGGCTACGGGAGGGGAAGAGGGGCATCGAATTGCCATTCGATGGAGCGCGTACGAGCGTGGCTTTCACGTGTATTCCGGGATCGTAACTCGCTCGACGGAACGAAAACCGATTGGACCGCGAGCCATTCGCGATGGTGATTATATAGCAATCGATCGCAATGGGTTTTAGCGGACGCGTTATTTATGTAAATCGCATTTGTTTCGCTTAATCCCGCAGCACGCTAATTAAGCCGGATTGCGTGCGCGCGCACACTCGTGGTTTATCATCCGTAGCGTTGCTTCCGCGAATTTCCTCGGTGATTTAATAATGTGACAAAAACGGCGATTCAACGTTACGCTCACCACGCGCTAAGAAACGCTAACGAAAGCTACCGGATATGGTGTAATTGGTCGATTTAGATATAAACATATATCTACAGCTTTTCGACGATTAATATTTATTGAGCGAATCCATTCAAATGTATTACAGAACATGTCAGGCTTATTACTTAATGACGCGTAAAGGAGCCCATTTTAGAGGTCTTAATTTAAACGCACACTCCAGAACTCACTCCTAAGATATGGCGTTTGCGATGTCCGTCAGAAGGATACGCATTTTCAACACATGTGCTCAATAATTAAACGTGTCTTATCGCTTGATTAATGAGCCGCTCTCGCTTTAAATATTCATTAAGCTGGTGTACGCGCACGTTGTGAAAATCCCGTGCAGCTTGGGGCATAATTTTTAAAAAGTGAACGTAATTAACGGGCGAAATGTCACAGTTAATTTCTTCCGCGCGGATATAAATACATGCCGGTGAACGTTTCGCGATTGAAGACTGAGAGAATCACATAATAACGACTTATCTCGCGTGCAGGTGCGACACGTAACTTCCAATTTTGCCGGAGCATCGAAGTCGCCCGCCGTCAGTTAAAAACGTGAACGCTAAACTTCTGCATGCTAATAGTAGCCAATTCAAGCATTGATTCTTTTTTCTTCTCGTTTATACAATCTTTCTCAAGATCAATCCGTTAATTATGCCGTGCTTTATTGTGTTATTTTATTAATTTAAGTTAATTGCTACAAATTGCTGTCATACCTTTCGCAGATGCTCATTTAACTTTCACCAAAAGTTGACGACATTTATGGATAAATATCGATACGAAGATCGCGCAGTAATAAGCATCTAGTGTGAATAATAATTAAAGCTAAGAGCCCATTGAGATATAGAGAGTTGCACTCGTAGGTACGAATTAACCGCGAATCAAGCAAATTTCTATCGCACGTTTGAGCGACATTCAAGTGGTTACAAGCGTCGTGATGGTCCCCTCAAGAAACCGCGCCGACTTTTTTCCTTCCCACCGTCTGCGTGGTAGAAAAATGGGACGCCATTCGAAAACAGGAGATGGATGGCGCACGATACATCAATGAATACGAAGGCGCGAAAGGTTTTGCGATCGCGGCTGGGGTGGTGGCGCAGAAAGGGCACAAAAATCGAGCACGCGACCGAGAGAACGGGCGCCGGCGATGGACCGTTTCCCGCGAACGTTTCGGATCGGAAGTCGAGTGCGTTCAATCGTTAATCATGGTCGCGAAAAGAAACCACCGTTGGCAATCGCGCCGGTTCGATTGTGCGGCCGCGTTTTTGTCGGAGGTCATGTAGAAACTGGCGGTAGCGACCGTCGTCGTTACTCCCTCGATGTATATTGTATCGGCGCATTGTCGGCTCGCACACATTTTCGTGGTGGCAACCAATAAATCTTCGGCGTTTCCTCTTACAAGCCATTTACCGAGCGCGATACTCGCGCGACCGTAAGACGACGGAAAGTAAGAAGCCATTGAGCGACTCGGACGTGGCTGGAATTAATTTCATCTCTCGTCTGCGGTGTTGCCACTCACGCAATACGAATGAATTGATTTGCAGCTGCCTAGAAAAGAGAGAGTGTCGCGGACGATCCTGAAACGTCTCCTTCGTGTTGGCACAGTCTTTGTTTCACCGTCGAAATTCTAAAACACATCTTAAACGCCATCTGCAACTGTAGATCCGTTATTGAGAGAGGTAACAGCGAGTGACTCGGCGCAAATAGTAATCCGCGATTATTGCTGAATACATGCCAAGTAGAACGAGCTAAAGGAACGGAGCCCTTAGCAAAGGGAAGATCCTAGATAATTATCATTGAGTCTTAGGTATATTTCGTGCGCGTGCGCGCACGCGCGGAGGAAGCGACATGCAAGCTGCGAAAGTCAGTGCGAGAGGAAGAGCAATTCCGGGGTAGCGCAGGGAAAGAGGTCGTGAGACAGAGGAGTATATAGAAGAGCGGGTAAGGGGGGAAAGGAGCGGGGGAGGGAAGGGGAGACGGGTACGGCGAGGCAGGAGACGCTGAAGCGGAGCCAGAGAGAGGAGATGACCGAACGAGATGCTCTTTGAGACACTGAGAGCTCCAATAAAGCCGGACCAATTACTGGCTACCGTCCTTTCCCATTCCCTATTGATTTGCATTCAAATAGATGTTATACTCTAAGTAGACGGATCCTAATGGATTATCAGTTCGAGTCATCGCGAGCTTCAAAGCTTTACCCCATTCCCGCTGGCGTACAGGCCCAGCCTTCCTTTCCGATCCTCGTATATCCACTGTTTCATCCATTTCCTAATGAAACCTCGGAGTGGCCCTTTTTCTAAACTTACCTAATGATCAGCTCGAAACTTACCCCGGCCGCCGTGTACACGCTGGTCAAAGTCGGAGAGGAATTACCGCTGCGACCGTACGGGAGAGAGATCGTCCGCCCCGCCGGCCGAGTATCCGCTCGGAGAAGTAGTTAACGGAGTTGGGAAGAACTCGAAATTGAATGCCGCTTTAGCTGATCGCGTAATCCTCCCCCTGCACCCACCGATCCTTCTCCCCACCCGCTCGAGCAAACCTACTATCGACAGCGGTCATTCTATTTGGATTTTAAATTTGCACGTCGATCATCCTTTGCGAGTCGCTACCCGTCGTGTGCACTTTGGCACGTTAATCAACCCCGGAGTCGTGACTGATCGCGATTTCGTGGAGAACAGTCCGGAACTTTAGCCGTCGATTCTTTATTTTTCTCTTTCACTTTGACGCGACGGTGCAACGGCTCGATTCGACAAAAATACTCCGCGCGGGTAATAAATTTTAATGGAATCGTCGCGCGCCGAAGGCATGCACGCGGTGCACACAAGTGGCGGTCACGAACGAACGAACGAACGAACGGAGAAGGAAGAGAGTCCTCGCGCGAATTTTCATATTTATATTCCGGCTTTACGTGTGCCGCGCCCGCTCACGTACGGCGCACTTGTACGCCGCGCCATTCTGCAGCGGCAGACCCGGGTAATGAGTTAAAATGAGTTTGGAATAATCGCAGAGCCAGGCCGGTTCCGCGACGACTAGAACGAGGAGGACGTGTCCCTCGGGCAGAGAAGGAACCGCGGGTAAACGCGGCGAGGAGGACGCGAGGGAGCGAGAGAGGAAGGAGCAAGGTCCCTGCGAGAGTAAGGACGGGGTGGGTGAGGAGGAGACGGGTGGCGAACGTGGAAGGACTTTGTGGATACGAAGGGAAAGAGAACGAGAAAGAGAAAGACAGAGAGAAAGAGTGCGTTTGTGTATACGTCGGTGGTATGAGAGTGCTGAGAGCGCTGGGAGCGCGTGTCCGGTATCTGGCTCGCTAATTAGCTGCAAGGTGGGATAAAGAGTGCCCGAGTCGAAAACATTAAAGCCAGCAGCGGGGTGGAAGCGTAATGGACGTTGACGTATGGCCGCTATAGCTACCGAGTAGCCGGGGGTGATGTCGGCGAAGAACTCGGTGCAGCGATCCGCGCCATGACTTGAAGAGCTTAAGCCCGCGATCGCCCGTAGTAATCTCGCGAGAAGCAAGGCCTCGAGCGAGATAAAAACGAAAGGAATCCTTGTTCGAATCCTCGGAATTGTAAATTGATCGAAAAATCTCTTTGTAATTGTTCGCTTTGGCATATCGTGATGGTATTACTTCCATCAACTTTGCTCGCAAATACATCATTCGGACGTTATGTTGCTCCATTTTCGAGAGATGTAGAAAAGTTTAATTATATGTTACTTTAGAAACTTCAAACGCGCATATAATCGAGGTTCTTGTCGAGCTTACATAGAGTCCTGTACAGCTTTTCTGAGATCGATGCTTTGAGATTGTTGCAATATAACTTGGAGAAACAAATTATTGGATGGTAACACAGTTTGCGAAGCCGTTTCCGAATCGCGCAACTTCGCGGCAACGCAGAGAGTCCTCTTCGATTCCTCCCGAAAGAAGCGTGGGAGACTGTAAGGTAGAAATTTCCGATCCTGTCGAGTAAATCGCGCGCCGCGCAAATCATCCGCACGATCTTCGTTATGCGCGTTACTCGCAATTTTTACTATCGCGCGAAAAGAAAAGTGGACAACGTGCGATATAGCGTTCCGCGCATAATCGAAAGCAAATTGCGCGAGAGAGCATTCGCAGCACCATAAAGGTCGCGGGGCACCGCTACATTGTTACGGCGAATGAATTATACATGGACATAATCGCGGCTTTCGATACGGTGTAACGTTACGCGTGAAAATGTTAATGTAACGCAACAGTTGCGGCGGCGGCGACGGATTCTCTTCGTCCAAAAAGTCAACGCGCCAACGAGAAATTACGCTCGACTCGGCTCGCATCGCGGCGCGACGACGATTCCCGGCGCGCGCGATTGCCCAGCGCGAAGAAATCGAATTTATTTCGTGGAGCTCACGAGCTGCCATTAATTCACGCCGCTCGCACCGGCTCGCGGCTCACATAGACGATACTTACGAGCGTTCGTACATCCTCACCGTGTGACGCGCGACTCTCGCATGGTGCTCGCATGGGAGTTTCGCGCGCGTGGGCGTGGGGGATCGCGACCGGCTGATTGCTTTACGACGACATTATTTGCGCTAACTCACGGCACCGTGCATAATAAAGTGCACGGGGTCAACGATAGGTAAGGCCTTCTCCTGGCTTCTCCGGTGTCCTCCTCGTGGTCGTGTTACGTTTTGCGGTGGTACCAGCGCGCCTGGAAGCTCGTCTCACTCGAAGGAAGAGGTCACGCAGACGGGGGCGGCTGTTTGTCGGAGGGTTGCCGGAGTGAAGGGAAAAGGAAGATTCAGCCGCACGACGCAGCTAAATCCTCGGCCGGACACACTTCATGCACAAATTAAAGCATAAAAAGGACTCTTTTTCCACCCTGGTCTCTCTCTCTCTCTCTCTCGGACTTTCTCGTCCCTTTTTGCTCTTTTCCTGTCCCTGCCATTCGCTATTGCCTCGCCTTGCGTATCCGTACGAATGTGCAGAGATAGAAAAAAAGCCGCGGAAGGACATGGAGGATAGAGCCGAAGAGATGAGTAACGGAGGCTAAAGGGGATTCAGTTGGCGGCTGAAAGGGGAGGACGCGCGTTGGTTGGTTGGTTGGTCGGTTGGTTGACTCGGTACGAGAAGGGCGGATGGGATGGGGAGGTCAGGCAAGTGTAGGTTCGGTCGGTCGGTCTGTCGGTCTGTCGGTTGGCTGGGTTATACCATCTTTCATGTAATTACTGACATAAAATGCCAGAAGATTTTCGCCCTCTCCGTTGCTCCTTGCTCGCCCGCGCAACCCCCGTCCCCTCCTCCTCCGCCCTGTCCTTCTGCTCCCGTCGCTCTTTGACCCTCTTTTTCCCTCTCCGGCGTTCGTTTAATCCGTATCTCCTCGTTCTCTCTTTCGCCTTCGCATGCGCTATCTTTTTCTGCCCCCTTCTTCCTCTCTCCTTTTCTCTCCTCATCTCGCCCCGCCGCGCCGCCGTTTCTCACTCGTTCGCGTCTCTTTTCTCTTCCGCGGAGTAGAAAATTTTCAATTCCATTCATGTAAATTATTGTAGCGCACCGACTCTCGACATGTGCAACTTGTATTAATGACGCAGTAAAAGAGCAGACGGGCGGAGAGCTGCCCATTAGCGGATGAAAGCGGAGGGCTCTCAGCGCATAGCCCGATAATAGCCCGACTTATACCCGCCGTAGCTGTGTAGTTTAGCCCGCGTTAACGTTACGGGTCCGCGCCGTGCCCGTGCCCTGCCTCTCTGCCACTGCCTGACTGCCGATCTGCCTCCGCCCTCTCGTCCTTCGCCTCGTCCACCTCCTCCTCCACCTCGTCTTCTTTGCCTGGTATCCTGGCCGTTTGCCCGCGCCCGTCTTCCTATTCTACGATATATCCCTGCTTCTAACCCCCCTTCCCCTGTCCTCTATCACGGTTTATCTCTCCCGCTTATTTCGCGTACGAACTCGCCTGCTTGCCTGCTAGCTTGCTCTTGCCTGCCTACCTGCCTGCTCGCACCTGTATCGAGACGCAAGATCGCGCCTGGGCGCGCGCTGATTCGTCAAACGCACCTGTTTGTCCCTTAAAACGGTCTCATTAAATCGTTCTTGCGTGATCTGAGCTAATCTCATACTTAGACATCTACATTAACGTATCTCATGCAACAGTGCCTTCAATTTTAACGAGATGCATATATCTAGGGAAATAATTGTTGATAAAACTAGATAGTGCAACGAAAATCGTGCGGTTTCATATTTATCGTTAGTTTATCGTTTGCGTCGTAATTATAAATGTTTTTTAAGGGTAGAGAAAAAAATAGTCTTGCAATATTCTCGACAGTTAGGCTTCACCGATCGAGCGAGTGTCATTGTAAAGCCTGGAACAAGGTACGCGAGCTGGAACATTAACGTCGAGGAGAATTTCTCAGGAGCGATAACAGAATGCACAGTAGGAGAAAAGTGCGGGTCCAGGTGGAACACCGTATTTACTGCGAGATCGCGGTTTCAGTAGCAACGACTCGCGTATCACGGACATGCGACACCGGTAACGGTATTCCTCGCATTGGTTTAAATTTATTCAATCGGCGCGAGCGCGATGCGTGCACACACGCGCATTCTCGTGCGTAGTTATACACGTGCGAGAGAGTCCGAGTTCGCTCTTCTGTCTGGCTCATGAAAATCGAGACGAGTGCATTCCACGTTTGCCGGCTATCGGTGGCGTTATCGCATCGCAGGGAAAAAAGGTGCTCCCACGGATCCGATAACGGCAACACGCTCACTCTCGTTCGATTCCAAGGAGTCTGTACTTCCATGAAGTCTGTACGCCTGTAAGACTCGAGCGACTAGCCCGACGTTCGCTAGTCATCGAAATAGAAATTCGTGTCGCGAATATTGTTTTCAGGGATTGTATGCTTATCAAAGAATCATCGAGCAATTTGCGGCCTAAAAAGATTTACTTTGGTCCCCTATCGAAAATTCCGTAATCTAAATAACACCATCTTTTATAGAAAATCATTTGTTAAAAAAGTTATGTAACTCCGTTCAGAAGCGAAATTAAAAGATCTCCTCTGGAAAGATCTAATTTTAAATTTTCTGCAAAGACGAGCAAGAGGAAGGAGGATTCAGGCGTATAGGTCTCCGAATGGCTCTGAGAAGTTCGATCTCACGTCGAGGGACAGCCTGTTCTGTTTCGCGCGAACGTGTTCTAAAAGGCAATCTAAATCGGTGCACGGCCGATATCTTGAGGCAGATAGCAAGGCGTTCGTATCGCCAGGATGCAACTACCGCGTTTGAGTCTGAGGCAGTCTTGTGCCGTTTGTGCCTTGGAGAACAGGAGCGGCGGATGCGCGGCAAACGTTTAGCCGGTCGCGCGGTAGGATCCGCCAGAGGGTTGCCTCCTTACAAGGTCAGCAAGAAGATGATCCGGCCGCCGTTACCACTCTGTATATCCAGGATCATATACCGGACTGGGCTTATCATTAATTCTCGAGCCGCAAGCCTCGCTCATCGCGCATTGATTCCCGCGTGATCGCTAACGCATGATCGCATCTCGCATCCGCGTGATGTTAATTTGTCGAATATGAAGCGTCGTCGAGCATCACGCACACGCATCGTGCCGCGTTTGCTGATAAATCAACGAGCTCCTCCTTCCTTTCAACGGCGGCGATCGAAATCGCGGACGTTGTGTAACGTCACGATCGACGTACGTTTCTCTTTCCCATTGATACGATCGAATGCCACGATCGTCCACGTTTATTCTTTATTGGGGAAATACATCGCACTCGATCCTACGCGTCAGCAGCCGGAATCATTCTAATGGTCGCGCGCTCTTCTATGTCAAACGGCATGAAACTCTCGGCGCGATGCAGCAAGAGCGAAGTAATATAACTGCAACGGGAGCATGGAGATGAGAGGCGAGATATATTCCTGGCTTTCCTTTAGCGGCGCGTCAGCCAATCCGCACTTTGTACTCCCGGTGACAGTCCGTGAGTTCTTCTACTTACATCCTGCTCGATGCACCGCCACTTCGTACGTCTCTCCTCGTCGCCCCCGTTTCCCCGTCGCCGTCCCCGTGCCTCCCGACTGCCCTTCTCTCGCGATCACCCGGAAAGATTCGAATCTCATTTCGTCAGACGCGAAACATCCACGTGGCTTGTTAAGGACTCTTCCCGTCACGCGTCTACACGACGATCGCGGGAATTTTATCCCCGGAAAGAGCCGCGCATCGAAACCGGTATAATCTCAGTGAGTTCAATTTTGGACACCGTATGAACAAAGAGAGAAAAAGAGAAAGAGAGATCGTATCTCGTTCCATTTCTCGCGTGTCTATCATGGTGACTCTTGTTATGTGTCGTGTGCGTTATACTTAATTGAAATCAGAGTTGAATTACATTTGTTTCAAAAATACTAGATCCTTATGAGAACATCGAGACTTCGATGTCACTGAACAATTAATTATAAACAGTATCCCAAGAATAATTCATATCTCTCGAGCTGTGTACGCATTGCGTGGACGATACTTACGTAATCAAACAGAGCGATTCTACAAGATTCGAGAAATGCCTGTAACACGTTGGTCCAAACGTATCGCCGAGTATGGCGAGATGCTAGATGAACAATTGATAAATCGTGCGAGCAGAACACAGATACCATCAAACGAATAAGGCAATGTGGAAAACGGAATCGAATGATGTCCGGGATCTGACATAAAAAGCTGTCGCTATCCAGAACGAGAATTGTTGTTCGTTCTTTCAAAGAAGCACGCTGCATTTCACTTGTTCAAGTCGTTCAGTCCCAATTTTTTATCCGTCCGTTCACACTGCGTGCGAATATCCGGGTTGATCTTGTATTAAATAAAATTTTAGGTGAATTTTAATCGAGTCATTATTTTAGCTGCGCTTTTAAGAGACATGTGACGTCGTAGAAAAGATCGTTGCCGGGCGATCGACGCGACTGCGATTGAGATCGCGTAGATCCGTAGATCACGGAGAAAGCGAATACACGCGGGGGGAAAATCAGTGCTGAAAACACGGTAATACACTCGTAGACACTAACGAGGCCCGACAATTTAATGGCATAATGTCGTTACACTCCCGGGGAGGCGTTGCACCGCGATAGAGAGATATAATAGGACTGGCGCTAATTAATAATTAATAACCCGGATCCAAATTAAATGGCTTTAAGGGTCGAGGGTGGTCGCCGATACGGAGCGATGAATGCCGCGGCGCGTGGTATATCGGAAATGGCATTGGGGTGGCTCAGGACGGTAAGGAGGGTTGGGCGAGGAGAGGAGAAAGAGAGCGAGGACGAGGGAGCGACGGAACGACGGAGTGGAAGCGAGAAGGAAGAGAATTCTCCTGTTCGAAGGGTGTCCCGGGAGCTCAGGATTGCTCCGAGGGGTGTTGCATTATTTATGGCCGCCATCGATCATCGTCCAGCGAGCGCAGGACCGTCGCGAACACCCCACTAATCGCCATATGACAACCGTATTTATTTTAAAGTCGCCCGCGTCAACATATGATGCATTAATCCTAATTGTTTCACTCGCGCCGGCGGGCGCATGTGCCACCCTCGTCACGGAAAACACCCTTTTTTTCTCTGTTGAGCAACGACTATACTCGTTCGTCTATGATAAAAGCGTTCCCGGATCTCCAACGCCGGATACCGCGCTCGCTCCGGAAAAATGTCTGATCGATCTGTCTTTTTCTCCTTCTTGTTCTCGTGCCTCCTTCAACGTTGACACTTATTAATTCGTATGGTCAACTTTTGAGCGAGCGTCCGTCACGAACGAATCGGCCACGACCCCCATCGAGTGCGGAGCATCGTCGAAAGTGATTTCTACGAGTCGTGCCCGTTTCTCCTGGCAGGTAAGCTCATTGACCCTCGACCGCGATAGAGCCGCAGGAAGCGAGCACACGACGGTGGGCCGGAGTACGCGAGGGTGGAAGCGTAGCGCAAGTAGTACTATGAAATATGCATAAAGAGAGAGAGACAGGGTCCCGGGGTGTATGAGAGACACACGGGGAGAAAGGAGAAAGCAGAGGCGGAAGAGACGTTGGAAGAACAAGGAACGAAGACGTTGGAAGACGAAACACGAGCAGACGGAGCAGAGGAGGAGGTTTGACGGACTTGCGCTGTATTCGAATCCAAAGTCAGACGAGAGAGTTGGAGAGAGACGAGAAGACCGTTGCATCTCGGCGAGCATCGCCGGCTAGAACGTAACGGAAGGAGCACATCGCAGGAGGAGAGGGAGGCAGGGAGAGGGCTGCCGCAGGATCGACGTACAGGAACCAGCGTCACGCACGCATCTGCAAGAACACGAGTGATGCGCGGTGAGAAAGGAGAGAGAGAGAATATGAGAGACGAGCTAGGGGGAGCGAGAGGGGGCTTGCGTTCACCCCGTGGTTGCACGGTGACGGCGGGGGTCGTCCGTTGACCTCGTTCGCCTCGCCATTGCTAAACTCGCAACGCACGGACCATTATCTTCGCGCTGTGCAACGTGCGTGCACTTAGACGCGGTGCGTGTGCGCACCGATGATGATTTATGGCGCTGGTGCGTACGCCAACACTACCGTCTAAATGCCTGAACACTGGAATCTTGAAATAAAAGATCGTCAATCAATGTTTTCCGCCAGAAATGTATTTAGCCGCGGGGATTTTCGCCTCTCGGCACCGTTGCTGGGTTTCTCTAGCCTCTAGTCGTTGTAAAGTAGACAATTTAGCTTGTAGCCTTGCCCTCTGACATGTTTGGAGTTCTCCAAGAGACTTCATTTATCTCAGAATACAAAGAGTTGTTCAAGTATCTCGTTTTCTAAAATTGGCAATCAATGCATGACTGTTCGTATAGCATCGTTAACTTTACGGTGACGTAGATAAAGCTCACACGTTGAGTCTCCGATAACGTTACATTTGCGCAAATATTCTTTACCATGACGGCATTCGTGCTCATTATATTATATATGGAAGATGACAAATTAAGGTGGAGGCTCATAAGTATGCAGAAAACCGCGACTCGCGCATAACTCGCTCCGCCGCGCCGTAATCTCCGCCGAGCAACGACGGATATTTGTATCCGATTGGATGTATTAAAAAAAAACGAAAGAAAGAAAAGAAAAAGAAAAGAGAACACCAATAACGTAATAATCGACGGGATGCTGCAAAAGTCTCGCGCTGACCTCCGCGCTGAAACCGGATATTCACCCTCGGTGATTTGTCGGCGGGACGTCGCTGGCTACCAGAGCGAAATCAATTTCCGCCTGTATATACGGCGGCCTCTCGATCTTTCACGGTCGATCTCGGTGGCCTCTGCGCGACCGCGTGGCGTGAGGTGAAATCGCGCGGGACGAGATATCGCGTTCGCCGCAGCGCGCACCGTAGACACCATAGGTAGACATCGGTGCCGGCAATCCATGGAGGTTCGCGCGCGCAGCTGCCGCCACTGACACGAGAACCATGTAACGTTAGGCACGGCGAGTCCCGCGGACTGGCGTAACTTGTTCAACACGTTCCTCGCGCGATGGGGTCATCGCCGAAGGAGAGGATGCGCTGCGCTGACCGTCGAGGTCACCACAGGGTTGCGCTGCGGCAGCGCACACGTGGCAGCCTGCCGCCGGCAATTCGGTTGCCGTCGATAGTATTCCGGCTGGGGAGAAAAAGGGGAAGAGAGAAAGAAAAAGAGAGAGAGAGAGAGAGAGAGAGAGAGAGAGAGGGAGAGAAATCCCTCGCGAGAATCGCCGACATAAATCACTCGAGATAATCATGGCCGATGGCCGCTTATAATCGCGGGACACATTACCGGACGCGTGAACGAGAGAAACCCATTCGAGCGGACGTTATGGGTACCGCGCGATCAGTATGTACGAGTCGACCGTCGATTATTACAGAAGAGATATGCGCCCGCGCGATTGGACGATCGGTGAAAAGTTCAATCGCGGCGCTAACCCGACGATGCGTTGACCCCGTCCGAGCAGGCAGGTGTTCAAGCAGATCGCACGTAGCCGACGACCTTATCCGGCGTGAATCTCGCTAAGAAGGTAAAACCAGTTATGTGCTCCGAAAGAAAATTCGCGATAGGTCCCTATCGCGGCTAATGATGGAAATTGAGATTAGCGGATAAAATAAATTTCGAGACGTGTGCGGGACTATGAACGTGTCGTATTTATGCGCCTGCAGAAATATATGTATCGCGTATAATAAATAACTTTACACACACACACTCGCACATGTACAAACGCAACATATGACTCTACCTCTCGATACGCTTACATCTTCTTAGTTATATCATTTTTATATCTCTCAGCTGCGCAAGCGGGAATACACAGCAAGGCGCATCACGCTACCGGCGCTCGATTCTTCGCGAAATCAAAGAGCGCGTTCAAAGGCGCGCCCCGTTCCATCCACCCTTCGGCTGAATGGCGGAAGCCGGATAAGCGAGCCGGCGGAAAGGTGTCGCGATAATGCAGTTTCCACAGTTTCTGCTACGAGCGCGATTCTTTCTAATTTCGTGCCACCCTCCTGGCCCCAGCCGACCGCGCTCCCGCGCCCCGCGCGGATAATACGAGCGCGCTCCCCGGAGCCCCAGAGGGTGGACGCGCGCCTCTGTTACTTTTCTAATGACAACGGCGCCAATCGGGGCGGCCCCGCGACAAAAGCAGGGTAATGAGAATAGAAGTAAATCATCGGCCATTGTGAGGTAATCCCCGTGTATTGTCTGCCGATGCGCGCGTGATGTATTACGTTATTGGGGCGAGCGAAACGCCCGTCGCGGAGACGCCGCCGACTTCTTCTTCTCTCCCCGAACGCTTCTTTCATTCGTATCTTTCTGTTCTCCGCGAATTGACGGAACAATTTGCTACCTTCAATCGCGAGCGACGTGAGTCAGCTTCGCCTCGCGTCTCCACGACGCGGTGTTTCGCTAATTTTAAGAGGAAGAGGAAGAAGCCATTACTCTATCGGTGCTCATAAATGAAATTCAATTCCGTGCGACGGGAGATTACGCTTGTCTTCTTCCATGTACTTGTCGCTGTAAACGCACGGTCGATGAATCGCTCGACGCGACTTTTACACCGTGGGACCGACTGCACTCGCAACATTGTGACTCTCAGCGCGCGCTCGCGGTCGGGTTGAAGTTCAATGTGGAACGGGATGGCTTTGTCAAAATGTTTTTGCGAAAAGGATTGACCGTAAAGCCAGACTTGCCGACGTCACTGTCAATAATTCCGCACGGAGAAATCGCGCGCTGCGTCCGCTCGCTCCGCTGTTATCGCGACGAGCAAACGACCGATCCCACACGGGACACCAATCGACGACGTGTCAATGGGACTCTCGAGAGACCGCGGACCGGCATAATGAAGATGACACGCAATGAATTAGCGGAGCCTGACAATCAATAACTCCGCCACGCGGTCTGCTCGCGAGTACGTGCCGGAAGCATTTTCAACGCGTCTGTACGCACATCCGCGAGCTATCGTCTGCGGCAGCAGGGCGAGCCTTCCCGATACTATCGATCGATCGCCGGAGAACCTTACGGCGGTTCGTTCTCCTGTCCGGCCTCACACCTACGCGCAAGTCGGAACCGAGTTCTCAAACGGGACGCGTATTCACGGCGCGCGGAGAGGAGATCGCAGACCCGTTTCCTTATCGGTGCATTTGCGCGAGAAGACAACGGTGCGACGGACCGTTACGATTCCTTCCTGCGACGATGCAGAAGAAATTCCCCGTACAGATACGCGTCTGTACATACCCGTGATGTTGACAAATCGCATCTTCTGATAACCAATTAATATTTCGTAAACGAAATGTTTTGTAAACGTGGGCTTCGAATTATAGAATCGCAATCTTCAATTACGCGACATTATGTAACTCGCAGCCTGATGTCCGGCAATGTCCCCGTTTTTCGTTTCTTAATGATCGACGAATAATAATGTGGAAGGGACGAGGGAGAGAAAAACGCGCGATGAATCTGATGAAACAAGAACTCGCGCCTCGGCCAACAATCGGCATTTGTCCGGCGTAATCCCGTTACGCTGAGCGTCTTGTATTATACTTGATGCCACTATCATACGATCCCTAACGACCGCGGGGATAACGACGTGCGATATAACGATCTGCGTTCGGCGGGTACGCTCGCTTCCCGGTCTTTGCGGGAAGAATGCCGCAGGTACCGTTACTGTCTCTCGCGCCGTTGTCGTCGTTTATCGTGGAGCCCGCCGCCGGACTAGTCGTAACGCGTCAAGAATGTGTGTATCGATTTTCTTCTCGTCCCGAGAGAAAATGATCTCGGGGTCACGAGGTATTCCAACAATCCGAGCGCGGGCCGGGTAACGAGCGATCGGGAACGCGCCGGGAAACGCGCCGTCAAAAGTGGAACGCCGGCAAAGTGTGTCGGCGACGACGAAGATGAGACAATTTAGCGCACACCGCATTGCTTCGCACTCATCAAACTCGACTTCAGGCTGGGTCTTTTGGTTGTTGCAACTCTTCTGCGGGACTTCAGTTGGTTGGATACGCGGATGCTGCGTCACTCGCGGAGGTCACTCAAAACTACTTACGTTTTCAAGCATAAGAAGAATAAGGTGGATAGCGCGACGGAAGCGCATAGAATAAAAGAAAATGACATTGTTCAGATATTTATCAGCAGCACGAAGAAATGTACGTCAGATGCGAGTCTGCGCGTCAGCGTGCCGGAATGACACAGACGGTGCGGTTGGAGCGACGTCATTTCGGAGATACGAGCGATACCGGAAGCATGTCCGTAATGACGTCCGATAAAGCGAATCGGCGTTCACCGGCGAGCGGAGGAAGCGTCGTCCCGCCGTCGTTAGTCCCGCACGGCGAGAGATCGCGCGGCGGGGCATTAGAAAGTACAAAAAACGCCAGCGATCGCGAAGCGACGGCAGTCATGACCTTTCGCACGCACGGTCTATCCTCCGACTGTAACGGGCGCTCGTTCTTCTCCGGTCTTGCTCCCCCTGTCTCTCTCCGCACGCGGGTTCGCGCGAGATCGATTGTTCGCGGTCCGAGGTTCAAGTCCCGGGATAAAGTCGAGGTCGTTCAACCCATTATATGCACGATCGACGGGCGCGATAAATCCTTGCCAGGACTTACGCGGACGCCAGATCGGCCATTGGCGATCGATAGGAGAAAGTCGGATGACAGGTATCGGGGGAGACAATGACACGTAAGTGGATCCGTCCGTCCGTTCGTTCGTTTCGCAGTCGACGGACGCGGTCGAAGATCGCATCGAACGCGCTCTCCGTTAAGAAACGGCGCGGAAAGATTTGACACGCAATTAATGATCGGTCGTTGCATTTGTACGTGTACGTCGACATGTATCCACGTTTCTGGCACAGCTGAGTTAGGTCTCAGGGATCGGCGAATATTCGAAATCAATTGTGCAAGTACTCGAACGATATAACATATTGACATGATATCGATCATTTGGAGAAACATTATAATTAATTCGAGATGATTCAGGTGATTCAATCGTCGCGTCGGGTGAAACGTTGCAATAGAAAACTATATTTAAAAAAATATCCAAACGGAGGAATACCGGTATTCGCAGCAGGTGATCAAGAATGCAACGATCGATTCCCTTCCTCCTCCTCTTTGTCGACTACAGCACTTTCGTTTTATCCAGCGAGTCCACGAGAAATCAGGTGATACCCGCTAGGTATCGGGGAGCACAATGTAACGTAATACAGTTATCCTCTTTGTAGGGTCCGGTGGAGAAGGAGGGGGCCGTAGGTAAGTAAATTTTTGTGGGGCTTCGACCCCGACAAACGCATAGGAGCGGATCTATTCTGCTAGTCCCCTCTGCCGTGGCTCGACCGGCAGCGTTTCTCCTACATCGGGATAAGGAACACGCATTCAACGGGCATTGTGGCTCTGGAATGCCACGAAGGGTGGCTGAGCTTTCCGCTTGTTGCCATTGAGAGGTATTCGAAGCCCTTCTTGACAAATCGACGCTTGTCGGGAAACTCCATTCTTCAGGCCGGAACGCGAGCGCGTCGAGATTTATCGCGTTCCCGTTTGCCGAGTATCGCCGGCATAAACAACGCCAATAATCGAAATTTATGTGCCCGCGAGTGCGCCTCCGCAGGAAGCAACCCTCGATTACGATACTATTTGTGATACGTTTGAGATGTTCCGTTTTCGGATATCCCGTGTTTGAGCGAATAGATATTCCTCGGATTGACTTGGATCAACATTTCTAATCACGTACATCAGCGAACAGAAATTCCTCGAGTGATGTTCGAAATAAAATAATGGACTCAAATAATGATTGTTTTAATTTTGTGGGTGCAAAATATTTGAACGTAATCGTGAATGTCTAAGTGACATCTTTCGATATTGAAATCCAAGGCACTACTTCCGAAGTGCATGTTTGGCGCAGAAATCTATCTGACAATCTATTTGAAGCGTCTGGAAGACGGCGCATTGTTATGATAGAGAAGAGAGGAGGCGCCGGATCATCGGTGCCGCTTGGGAGATGGTGGAAGAAAGAAATGGGGAGCCATTTCCGTCGTGTCCTTATTTAGAGGGGGGGACATATCCGGAGCGAGCAGGGAAATGCCAAAGAAGAGGCAGCGTTTCGCGCGTAAATTATTACCTCGGGTTGCAGCGCGTATAAATCCACGCTTAGCGTATTGTTTTCCAGATCAGGAGAAAATATATGTGCGTCTATATGCATACGCACACGTGGACACACACGTAGGCCGTCCACCCCGACAGACGACGACGACGACGACGGCGGCGGCGGAAGGAAGAAGCGCCTAGTGGAAGGTCGCGCCTTTATGCGCGCTCACTTTGTGCTGTCTGGCCGCAAATGGGAAACGAAGAAATCGGTGGAATGAGATCCTTGGATACGCAGCCACAACGCTATCCGGACGTGGCCAAGCAAAATATGGCGCCGCGGGATAATCCGGCGAGCGCAAAAAGAAAAACCCGCGTACCTACCTTGCGCGCGCGATGTGTCTGCATTATTCCGCGGTGCTTGCAGTGTCATGCTAAAATAAGCATTTCCGTGCACGCGGAGGTCTATCGGAATTAAGAAGCAGCATGATTCAACAGTACAGAGAAACCGGGATCGGGATGCCATAACAGTTCACGTAAATGAGGTGCATTCCACACTTTTTAGAAAGAAATTAATTACCTACTGTCGTTCAAAATCGAAAATCGAGAAAATGGTTGACGGCGAACAAAAAAGCTATCTTTATCAAAACGATGAAAACAGCACTCCTTTGAAGCTAATGATTATAGAAAAATAAGGAGCAAAAGTAATTACCCTCTTTAACACGGTCAAAAATAATTAATGGAGAAAACGTGGCGCAAGAGAAATTTAATGCAGTAGCTACAGAATTAGCTACACCATATTGATAAGAGGCTAACCAAATATCCCACGTAGAAATTGCCGAGGTTGTTTAACTGGCCCAACATTGGCCTAGTATTGGTAGCCCAGAGTACGGCAGCGGCATTACACTCCAGTGTCGGATCTGTACTGGCACAATACTGGCGGCCAGTACTGCAAAGAGTTGGCAGACAGTCTTGTCCCAGTACTTATTAAAAACCGGGCCATGTGACGGGCCATTATAAAATACAGACATGGACCAGTACTGGTTGCGAGACAGGCCATGCTTCGGCAACCGACACAGACCCAGCATTGGACTACATACATTGCCGATAATATATAACTAGCAACACAGGCACACGCTACGCGCGCTATAAATAAAATAAGAAATAAAAAAATAAAATAAAAATAATATAATAAATACAATTGTCAATATAACCGCACTGACAGCCACTATGACATTCTGACATTCGCAACACGAAGTTCAAGTCACACGAAATTCGTCGCGAAAAAGAGGCCTCAATATTTGATAAAAAAGAACTTCACGAAGTTAACACGCCTTTTTTAGAATAGGATTATAACAATATATTGATTCACCAGTGACCGATAGATGGCCAGATCAGGCGTGACGTTCTCGCTAGAAACATTTGAGTTATCACGTATAAATAACCATCCGGAAAACCGATTTAACATCTTTTTCTTTTAAACGCGATATTAATTCACGCGACATTTACAAAATGATTTTACTAATGTTGTTTGCATTAGTCTTTGTTTATAATATTTAAGTCACAAATACAAATTACAAATACAAATAGTAATACATTAATTGGTCCACTTCTATGCCCAATGCTGGTGCAGTTATTTACCGAATACTGGTCCATATATTATTGCCAGTGTCGGATCAGTACTGGCAATTAAGTACGGCATGGCGTTACACTCCTGTGTCGAATCTGTACTGGCACAATACTGGCGGCCAGTACTGCCACGATGGCAAACGGTACAGTCCCAGTATTGCACCGTTTTGAAATTTCTACGTGGGACTATATAGTCCGCCACAAGTGTCTTCTTCCACTATCCAGCTTATTGACCGTGTACACCCACACGCCGCAAATCGTACATGCGGAGCGTGGATCGGAGGCGCGCGTAATCCTTAACGCACTTTCCTTACTCGCGCGTTCGATTCAACGTTAATTGCCCACGGGTGTCACGCGAGGCGTGATTTACGCCGATCTGTCAATCTATCGAAGAAAAAGATGCGAGGAAAAAGTGCTGTCAGATCGGCGTGGAATCAGAATCACGGGCGTGCTCTTCGATAACTGAATCAGACTTGAGAGACAATTGTGAAATCTGCGGCCTACGTTCCTTCAACGTTCGTGCATGCGAGTAACCAGCTCCGGATCCATTTCCCGCGGCGGGAAACTAGAAATCGTTCCCGGGAGCGCCTGTCGCTCCCTCGATAGCGCCGTTATCGAGAATTCCCCATAATGATTACGCGTTGCCGGCCATTAGAATGCACACCACGGGCAGCAAAGTCCTCGCGGTTTTTTCGCGCGACGGAAGCGCGAGGTAATCACAGCTTATCCGGCGCGGCTCCTATAAATTAAGCATATAGTGTTCGAACTTAATGCGGGATAAATTATCTAATTACAGTCCGCGAGTGTAGCGAGCGCACGCGAGCCAGATGCGAGCCAGATAAACTTTCGTGGCGAGGAGCGTATTACTTTCGCCAAATTATCCGAGGCTGCGGGGCTGTGATATCCGCGCGTTTAAATACTCGCGGAGAAAATCATTGCCGGTCAACCGGTGATCATTCGATTCACCGAGTTATCATTTATATGAATCACACTGTGCCGCGTGTCGCGCCGAGAAAAATAAGACGTCTCATCTTACGCATGATCGAAACGTCGTTACCAATCATCGATCAGCGATGGGATCGCCGTGCAAAAATGCCAATGCCTGCAATTACAATGCACCCCGGGCGAACAGATGCGTTGGCGTAACGTGAAAAAGCGAAGCAGATTGATCGATCGGTTGACGGTTGTCGCGAGCGAGCCGAGCGTAAACGCTTGCTTTCCCGGCCTTGCGGGCGATTCTCGAAAGTATCGAGAGCATGAGATTATTTGATCACAGCCACCAGAAAGATGCACGTGCATCGCCACGCGTGGCATTTAGACACGTTTCTACTCTTTGATAGTGTTCATCGCGCGCATGCAGATTTTTGTCGCCACGCGGAGAATCCAACGAGTTTCACGCTTAATTACGTTCGATAATTCCCGGATCGTCCGGTTTGCTGGTAGCGCATATACGCGGACAGTTTGTAATTTATGATATTAAATATGGTAGCGCATATGCACGCTCGTTCGCATGCGAGCGTAGCAGAGACGCAACGGCGCGAGTGGTAGCCCGGTAGTCGATCGAAAGGTTTATTTCTCGGCATCGGCACTTGTCATGGTGGTCTTGGCCTCGCGAGCTCGCAAACGCGCGGTTTTACGGTCGCCTTCGTACGGCGACGTGCGACGTACCACGCGAATTTACTTGCCAAGCGTGCAATCGGTGTGCCGTGCCTGATATCACACTCGCGGGAAACGTATCTCGGGCATAATTATTATGCCACTTGAGATCCGTACCGATACGAGTTTATGGAGCACGATATATTATTAACACGATCGTATTTCAGTATTATCTGGCCGAAGTATCGTCATCAATTTCCCGACGAATGGGAATGGCTTATATGTTAACAAAGTGGGAAATAAAAGAAACGTAATACGAGCGCCGGGACGTAATGTTAAACATATACTTTATACCGCTTAACTGCGCCCTAAATGCACAACACGCATGCACGCATACACGCGCGACGCGACACCAGCGCGCGCCGGAATGTACTCGTAAAGAGCACGGGACGTTGAATCTTTTACGTAGGACGTACGAGATACCCTTGGCAGCAACGGACGTCGTCGAAGGGACCGTAGACGTAGGGTGTGCGTAATGCGCTCCTGAAGTACCCGACTTGTTCACGTGGGCCGCGCGGGATATCAGGACAATCCTGAATGCACGCGATTCCATTTATTCCGACCGGATAACCGAGCCGGCTACTGATTTCGCACGCGTGTCCTAATAAGGAGGCACAAAGGACAACGACGAGTAAAACAGCGAACGCTTACCAGTTAGACGCGCGGTCGTTTATTTGCAAAGTGCTGGTCTAAAACAGGTGCAACCGATATTTCCCGCCATTTATAACCACCGCCGGGTTCACCACTTGCTGCCGTCCAGCGATGGGGCAGTAACGGGGAGGTAATAGAATTTATTTCGAGTTAACGAGACGCGAGTGCAGAAGCATTTTCAGGAGCGGCGAGCTGCGCCGGCCTTGTCTATCTTCCAAACGTTTATCCGGGATTCTCCCGTATCGAGAGTAATTAAAGTAAAGACCAACTGCATCGGGCGGGATTTAATAAAACGCGCAGCGACGCGGCGGTTGGTCGGTTTTCGCCGGCGGAAACCACGCGGGGATCCCGAATAGCGCGCGCGCGCGTATTAGCTGTAAACGCGTTTCCGCTCGCGATGCTGTCGGACTAAAGTCGTAACGCGGACTTTATTTCCGCGAGAGAGCGAAGCGTCCTTGCCAAAGCTGCACTTTGAGATGAGCAAGGGCTCCGTATGCCGCGGAGCTCCGCGAATACCGCAGACTGACGGACTCCGTCTTAATGCGGCTTATTAGAGTAGGTACTCCGCGAAGCGCTGAGAGTACCGGACAACCGTAAAGTACCCGTCGCGACCGGTATGCACGCACACACACGTAACGCACCGCTCCTGCACGGCGATCCGAGCACAATTCAACGTACGAGACGGCGGCTGGGTTGATTGCCTTATCTGCCTAATGAAACGCCTCGCTAACTAGCCCCGCGGGTCGCAGCAGTGTGTGCATGCCTTATGCAGATATTGTTATGGCTCTTTTTGCAGTCGCACGATCGGGTTTGGCTTGTCTGGATTTGCATGGAGATTTACGCGACGAGTGCGCTAAGCTCGGAACGATAAGTGCGTTCCTCTATCCTTGCTGAACGATAGTCTAGTCGAGCAAGGCGTCATATCGCGGTAACCGATATTCTATTTGAGCGGTCGAGCGGTCGTGAGATTACGATCGGGATTTACGCACTCGGCTCGGTTTGACGAGCGTAACGCGCCGCCGTGCCTAATAACGTCTTCAGGCGCGTAACAGCCTCGCGCCGGAGCCATTCTCGACCGCGACTACGACCGCCGAGCAAGCTAGCAAGCTAGCAAGCAAGTAAGGGGGAACGAGCTGTGAGCCTCGGCAACTCGCAAATATAAATCACGCGCCGACGACTGGCAGCCGTAATTTTCTTCAATTTCCACGCGATGCCGTCTTCCGCGACGCGGCGTTTCCCTTGTAATGGAGCCGTCCCGGTCCATCAGCCCGAGGGCTGTCCCCAGGAGCAGTCCTAGGTGTGACACTACAAGCTTTACATTCTCATTGTTCTTTGAAAGGAAAAAAAAAGAATTGATACGATGTAAAAAGGCTAAGATGAGAACTCTGCATTTACGGATCCACCGAAAACTCCAGGCGTAAAAGGGACCATTTCGCCTCGTGGATATTTCGTCGCGCGTGAAACGCGGATGAAAGCCGTCACACACGTATCTTCACTCGTGCGGGAGCAGTTGCCGCGTGCGACCACGAACAGGGATCATAAACGATCGCGCACGCGGTTGCGGCGGGGCCTATCGTAAAACGCTCGATGGTCCCGGCGACCGTCCCGTGCGGGTACGGCGGCTGCCGTAAAAAGACCACCCGTAACGCGGCGTTAATGCGACGTAGGTGAGAGGTTAAATACGTTTCCGCTTCACGGTCCTTCGGACGTCCGCCGGCGACCGCGCGCTTTGTCCTTCGCCCTGCCAGGTGATAGAAACTTAACGAGCCCTAATCCTATCCACCTTCTCCGGCCTCCTTCTCGTATCCTCCATTCCTTTGGCTCGCCAGCCACGCCGACCCTCTCCTTAATCAGCTGTTAGTCATTAATTGCCGGTCAGCAACTCCTACTCCGGCGTCTTATCGCTCATCCGGTCCAGCGAGCGGATAATTATCTAAAGTATTGTTGTTGCTGTTTTCTTTTCTCGTCGGAATCACGCGCTCGCTTCTTTGAAGACCGCAAGCGCGAAGCAAGAATCTCGACCGGTTTTCTAAGTCTCCAAAAATTGTGTAGAAGCGTCATGGTATTTATAAAGAATAGTATTGGATAATAATTGTAGATAGAAGATATCGAGGATTCAAGCATCTTTCTCTTGCTGCACCGTGCAAGTACCAGAGCGTACGTAGGCTGCACGCGTTCTCCGTGTACGTACACGCGCGAGCGATTACACGCGTGTAGGAGAGAATCGATGGGACGCGGGAGCAGCACGCTTCTGTTCGGAGGCAACCGGTGGTGTGCTTTCTTAGTGTAAACGCGCTGCATCATTACCGGTGGTCGGCTGGCGCGCCCGCCGGCGCTCTTTGTGCCGAGTGTAATTTCATTGCTATCGGCTCGCCGCTACGAGTGGAAGCGAGTTGAATCGAGTCGAGTCGAGCCGAGTCGAGTCGAGTTCAGTCGTGTCTAGTCGAGTCAAATCGGCGAAATCGGCCGCGACGATTCCCGCGGCCCTTGTTACACTCGAGTCATTTCCGTCGGCGGAAAATGAGCGCCCCCTCGTTGACTCGCGGGATTATTAACGGCGGGGGTTTCGACACGCCAACGCACGGTGTCCTGAACTCGTAAACGTCAGTGAGCGCCAAGTCAAACGCGAGAGTAACGATCGCCCGTGAAAGCGAGCGCGCAGACGCGCTTCGCGGTCACCGCTTTGAGATTTTCACTACTTATTTACTTTTCTTACCTCCGCTTGTACAACACCTGCGGAAAACTGAGAGATGCTACCTTCGCTAGCCCAACGAAATGTGCGAGGCTAATTTTCCAGTCATTGCAGCGTTACCAATTAATAATTAGGATATGAAGATGTATACTGATCCTGAAGGGATCGATAAAAATTAGTTTTCACATAGTCGAAAGTTTACTATGTATCGAGATTATAAATAATTAAGAATTAAAAAATTTATTTGATAAACGAAATATAAAGATACGTTTTAACTGATACTTAAAGAGATAATCTCAAGGGGTGTGCACATATATGGACTCGTTAGTTCTCATGCAACGTGTATTATTCAATTATAATATAATATTCCGCAAGTTTATAACGCTGTTGCTCCAATTTTCCTTCCGCCTGGTTGCGCTTCGCATTATGGCATACCGTTAATGAGTATTAACTATCCGGGTTCCGGATTTAATGGCGCCTGATAGGGTCACCTGCCGGGCAGAGCCAACGCGAGCGATAATTTAGTGGATCGTTAAGTCGCGAGATTTCTCCGCTACATTGCGGATAGGTCGGGTATCACGAGTCTATTAACGTCGGGAGTAAAATCCGTAACATATGCTACTGGGATCAAAGCCCACAGCGATGCACGCGTATTTTCCTGCACGCTCGTTGATATTCTCGCACAAGTCGTCCAACCGCGCCTAATAATATCGATGATATCGATACTCATTTCAATTCGAGGACCGTTGCGAGCCGAGTGAAGATACGAGGGTGGCGAATTTTGGACAAACGCAGAAGGGAATTTTCACGAGCGGTCCGTTTTTTTCTATCACAGTACTCGCCACAAATAGAGAAAATAGAAGGGTGAAGAGGGAGAGAGAGAGAGCAAGAAATCACGACGTCAAGATTACCGAAAGCGAGAAAGAGACAGGAAAAGAGAAAGAGAAAAAAGAGATCTTTTTATTAGTATCACACAGAGGAGTGTGCCGAGAGGAGCTTTCGGTTATTGAAATCAGAGGGGTAGATTGTGGATGGGCGGTGGGTGGTGGTTGGGCGGCTCGGTCGGTTGGTTAGCTGGTTGGTTAGTCGGAGCGAGCGAGCGAACGCGGCCCCTTGTGAAAGTTCCCTTTACCTTGATGACAAAGAACCGAACCTCACTCAATGGAACGGACGAATGGTTATGGAAACAGCATTTAATTTGCATAGAAGGAGCCTCTTTGTCGACTCGCTGAAAGTCGGAGTGCTCCTCGCTCGGCTCTCCGGCCGCCCTCCCGCCTCTCCTCGCGCTCTATTTCGCTCGTCCCTTCCCTGCGCTGGTCCCGCTCGTTGAAAAGGGCATTGTCCTTTTTTTTATCTATCATCGCGTTCGATCGTATATTTTATTCAGATTGCGCGTCTCGCCCGCGTCCAAAACGGGCCGGGTCTCTTTATGATTGCCCATCGCCGCCCATTGTGACAACGCAAGGAGCGACGACGACGACGACGACGACGAGCGCTTACGCAAGCCGGATTCGACTACGAGCGACCACTCTAATTAAGGACGCGTGCGTGTATAAGTAGGCACGGGAAGACCGACCGGGCGCTCGCTCTCGAGGGTACTCCTTCGGCTGTCGAAGTCGAAGGACTTCCAGAACGGTATGTGGTTTCTTTCCCTGTGATCGTGGACCGAGCGGAAAAGTCGTGTAATGTCTGCGTCGTCAAATAAAACGGGAAGCTAAAGCGAAGAGAGAGGCACCCTCGAAAGGCTCGAGGACTCTGAGTGTTAATTAATAAGATTGATCATTGGATGAACCGGTGGAAGAAACGCGTCGCGCTGCATGATCGCCGTTGTTACATTTCTTATACCAGTACGACGTACCGATTACAGGCCGATCGACATTACCGTAACGTACACACGTGTGCGCGCCGGCCGGTCGGCCGACCGTGTAGGAGTGCGGGTGAGATGAGGTAAATGAGTGGAAGGTAATCTCTGCGGTGAGCTCGTGCGTGAAAGGCGGTTTTGCTCGGGTTTAGTAATAAAGGCGTCTCCGTCGAACGTCGATCAGGGAACTTTCGACGGCTTTTCATCTTCTTATCCGGCCGGTGCATCCAGCCCGATACGTTCATCCTAATAACCGTTATGAAATTTCAGAAAAAGCGGAGATACGCGCTCGTCGGTGTAGAAATTACCCGGAAGCATGAAAAGTGTTGATCATTACGATCTAAAAATACGTAGATCGTACTTTCATCGTGTCGCATTGCTCGGTCGAGACTTTTTCCGGGTGAAGTTCCGAATGGGACAACGCACCGATTGCGATGAAATTTTACAGGTAGCTTCAAGATGTCATGGTAGGGTCAATTTAAAAATTTCACTCACGGCTTTTGTTTAGTTCAAAAGATATAAACAAAAACATAACTTAATATATTACTAATCGACAAAAGAAAATTCTGCTCTAATGACCAAATCTTTAGTATATCTTACCAAAGTTATGTCTATAAATAACATTTAAACAATTCCAACCTTTACTCACTGTCAGTGACAAAAAAAAGGGTAAATATTGACAATAACGGAGGACACCCCGATGACCTTGACGGTGGCATATATTATAGAGGTCACTCTTCTGAGTGACCTTCAAAAGGTTTTAGCCGTCACTCGTTGTTTATTAAATAGTTATTAACAAAAGAAGTTTAATAATTTTGCATGAATTTTCAGTTGTTCACGCAAAGCAAAAATTTGAGTTTGACATATATTACAAAGGTTCACACAGATTGTGATCACTTGGTACACGGCACGGATCCCGGCGGGGGGAGGGGCGAAGCCCCTCCCTTCCCGCCCTCCCACGAAGCGGGCTGAAAACCGAGCGTATGTGTCCGGGGCTCCAATTTCGGAAAATATAACCTAACTCAAACCTATTTCTGATTTAAAGCTAAAATGTATTCTTATAAAGTGTATTTCTTTTATTAATAGTTTGAGTTATGTTTCTGTTTATATCTTTTGAACTAAACAAAAACCGCGAGTAAAATTTTAGAATTGACCTTACTATGACCTCTTGAAGCTACCTGCAAAATTTGATCGCAATTGGTGCGTTGTCCCATTCGGAACTACAGCCCTTTTTCCTCGTTGCAGAGCGACATTGATCTCGACAAACGAGCATGCAAGGGAGCATTTTTTCCCCCGCTCGACGCAGGCAGGAGATCAGGACGAGTGGACGGAAGAAAATATCTCGATATTCCGTGGAGAGAATCGACGATTGTTTGCGCAGGGTAATCAGGCGACATCAAACGAGCCGATCATCAAGTGGAATTGTTTACCTAGCTCCGGGTCCCGCAGGGGGGCACCCAAGCGCAGTCTGGGTGGGCTCGGCACCCCCGTCTTTGTCACAACAATAATGTTAATTTATCTCCCCGGGTTTTCCCTCTCGCTTCTCCCCCCTCGTCCCTCTTTCTCCGTCCCGTCAGCGTCGAGTGCGACTTCCGTCTCCATCGTCGGCGACAATTTGCCAGGCACACAAAAAGAGTTGACAACTTGAAAGGGAAATCGAGCCTATTGACACAGGAAGGGCACGGAACGGCCAACGCGCGCGCCTCCTCCCGTTCTGTCGGGCATAATGCGTCCCGTTGGACGAGTATAGCCCCCCCCCCCCTCGGTACCGTTTTTCGTTCGGTCGGCGGAGCACAGCATTATCACATGGACCCACGGTCCGCGCGACCCTCGTCCTTCGGCCTTACATCTCACTTTCTCGAGCGTCCCCTGTTCCCCTGTCCCCACTCCGGCTGTCCAGCCGCCTGTTTGTTTCTCTCTTAATTCCAGGACGCTTTTGGGATTTGAATTTGTCGGAGACGCAGATCGTATGCACGAGGAGCGACAGTCTCGAGTAAACAAGTCATTAAAAGGGACCACCATTTTTCTCGATCGTTGGATACTTTTTCTGTAAATTTCGCAAATTATTCTTTCAAATGGAATGCAAGGTTTAAAACCTGATTTCTCTATTTTTCGGCTTATTTCTCGCTTCTTTGGATAGATTCCAGTGACTTTATTTTATTCGTTTTTCTTCAGTTTCCTGCATCTCTTTTTCTCTCTCTGTCTTTCTATCTCGATTCATTTTCGTCCTTTCCCTCGCTTCTTCGGCCACGTTCGGCTAGAGAGCTATATGGATCGACTCGAATGACGGTATCAACAGGCTGTATCTGGGAGCCCTGATCAATCACGATGCGCTTTTGTTCCATCGCGCTTTCTAAGCCGCCTTTGTACCTCCACGTTACCACCGTGCTATGATCCCGTGCATTCATTATCCCGCATTTTCTTCTCCCCTCGTTATCGCCCAAGTGTTGCCTCCTGCCATTCTCGCCCATCACGAAAGATTGCATTTTGTAATCCGCTCTTTCACCGTACCGCACGTAATGGCTTGTACACCGTAATCCATCTTTCTCAGGCACGAGTTAGAAAATGAAGAGAACGCAGGAGCGCGCTAAATCGCAGGGATCTCTTCGTAACTCGCTAACAATTGAACGAATCGCGAGATCTTGATGAGACAAATGATACCGATACGAAATAGGGATCGCAATTGGCTCGGGTTCCGTCAGCATACACGGCGAAACTTACGGGGTGAGAAATACCACGGTATGACCCTCAGATAGAGGAATTATCCAATCAAACTCGAGGGCCCTGCGAATCACACGATCGAGCAACTTGACTGATTTTCATGGTTTCCCTCGTCGTGGTCTCACCACCACCGTTCACCGTCGTCGTCCGCGTGAGGATGTTTGTATCCCGCTTTCCGTTTGAGGGTGAAAACTACATGGCCAACTACGGCAAGCTGATTCGGCGCTGTGCTATGCCGCGCGCTACGTAAAGCCCGAGACAGCGAGCGAAAAGAGAAAGAGAGAACAGGACTACGGGGAGGCGAGGTCGGAGAAGGGGTGGCGAGGGTCGCCCGGTAACTCTGGAACAGAGTTAGTTGATGAGTCTGTGGGTGGTTACCGTCGTTTGTTGAGGAGAAGAGCGACGAGCAACACGGAACAAGAGGGTGGCCGAGAGGAGAAACGGGAAGCGAATGGCGAAAGTGCAGAAGGAGGTGGAGGCGCAGGAGGAAGAGCCGAGCCAGCAAGGCGAATAGAAGACGGAGCGTGGGGACTAGCGAGGGAAAGGAGGAGACAGAAAGCGAGAGAGAGAATGCGACTTTTCCTGCGTCTATATAGATATTTTCATGGGCGTTCACCGCTTCTGAAACCGGCGGCGGTGCCCGGGCCACCCTTCCCGGCCCTCCTTCAACCGCTCCCTTAGCGAGTTACCTCTTCGTTACCGTCTCTTTAGTATCACATGAACCAATAAACATCTTCTTTGATGTACGGCGCATTAATTAGTAAACGACAAAATTGTATTTAAACAATGCTGGAAGACTCGACGCTCTCTCCCGCGCGCCGGAAGGGAGAGAGGGGAAGATGAGCGGAGAAAGAGAAGGCGGGGACCGGCAAAGTAAGCGTACAAACAAACGGTGGATGCCTCGTCGTTACCGAGGTCGTTTGGCACGATGATTCGCAGCACCGGTGCCGCATACTCCGTGAGAGGTCGTCGGGATGGGTGATGGGGAGGGATGGAGTGCCGGGTGGATGGTCGGATGGATATAGTCGGCAGGAGAAGGTACTGATAGATCTTGTTAATTCATGAGCTCGCCTCTCGCCGGTGCCTTGAATAATTGTTGAGCATAATGCTGCTCCCCCGCCGTTGATATTCAAATTAAAGGCTCCGCTTTTCGAAACGAGAGTAATTAGCGGCTCGTATCCTCGTGGACGGAGCGCCTCGCTTCTCGCCTATGAGACTGACCTGTTTCACGTGTATCGTCCGCGAAAAGAAGAAAATGATTCCGCACAGTTACAGTTACAACTGCCAGGCAGTCGATAAGGCACGTGACAGCCGAGGAAACAGTTGGCTGTTTTCTTGTGAGCGCAAGTTGAACAAAGTCGGCCAGGTACCAGCGGTAATTGCGAACCGGCCGTAATGCGAATGTAATATCCCTCGCGAATATAATATTGCCGCTCGGGTGTAATTTTGGGAGACCGAATGCGATGGCGTACGCCGGCGAGCGCCTGAATGGCGGAATAATAACGGAAGATCGTTGATTCGTCAAAGGGTGTGTTCCACGCGAAGACTCATTTATAAATAGCCGCGCGCGACCCACCCCATGAAACGCAGAGAGACCGACACTGATTGCGAACATCCCACGTCTATTTGTATAGCTTAACCGAAGCGAATCGCGGGCCGAATATCCCTTTAAAGGATTACATCTGCACGGCGCTTAGTAACGGGCGCGTCCGATTCATTTGTATCTGTCAGGGGATAAGGGGGACTGTTTAAATCAATCAAACGCGCGCGTATGGTTTCGCGGTTGTATATCCGCAGGTATTAATCGGCGATGCGCATGCGGAATGTCTCCTCCTTCTTTTTCTCCTTCCCTTGCGTTTCTTTTTCTTTTCTTTATAATGACCTATAGCGGATACGTTGGTATCCCATCGGAGATTAATTATACGCACGGTGCGGCACCGGGCGTCACCGCATTCGCGCAAAATTGGATCGCGCGATCGTGTTTTTTAATCATAATTTCTTTTCTCTCCGCCTGAACAGACAGCACCTAGCGATTCAACATTTTTGCAGTAGTGGTCAGCGCGAAACGGCGATAGCCACCGACGCCGATTTCAATCGAAAAAGGTTTACTCGCGATAGGGCAATAAGGACGATCGATCGTAGAAGTTTCAGACCTCGCTCTCGCAGCATTCGACGTCGTACGGAAACGACATCGATGTCTCCAATACCATCTCTCAACGTCGTCGGTTGGCGCCACGGCACCGTATCCAAAGCTTCCGTCAGGCGCACTCCATTCCCGCCTGCCTTCCTTCGTTACTCGAAATTTCGCCAAGTTTCTCATCGCGGCTGCCGTCGTCGTGCCCCACTGTCAACACCGACATTAATTAGTCGAATTCCGGCGTCTCCGGCGAGACGCGAGGGCGCGATTCTTCCGCGCGGCGGAAGGCGCGCGTAACGTACGCCGCGCGAGAGAAGTCGCGACGGGCGCTCTCCGCTGGAACGCGCCCATTGGTTATTACGTCGGGGAGTCAACGACTCGATATGTGTACACGCAGATTGCAGAAACTCGCGGAAACTTATGCGAATACGCGGTCGTTACCCAGAAGGCACGAAACGGAAGCGTGCACGGCGCCGTGCGCGGGGGCCCGCGGCGGGCGGGCGTGCTCTGTTTGTTCTATACGTAAGATCCGCGCCGCGCTGTGTATCTTGGCCCGCCGATATCTCCTTCAGTCAGGAATATTTAGCCAGATGAGGAGACTCGAACAAACGCCTCTAAGGCTTTCTATTAAGCCCGACTCTTTGATGTGAGCTACCGTGAAGCGCTTTGGTCCCTCCCTCCCTCCCCGCGCTTGGTCGCCCTGCTAGCTGTGCCTCGTTCCGTCGATATCTGTCTCTCTCTCAATTTATCTCTCTCCTCCTCTTTCTCTCTCTGTCTCTCTATCCCTTGACGGGACTTCGCACTCGTTCTGCACCATCCCTCCTGCCGTCTCACCCTCGCCCGACAACCCCATCGTGCACAGCAGTGCGACAGAGTACTCTCGTCTGACAAACCAAGGAATATTCCCTGCACATCGATCTACACGCAGATTGCATTCTATACCGTCGCTCAATCGTGATTCGCGAATCAGTTCGCGCGCTGTTTATTTTTGGTAATTGAAAACTTTGGGGCGCGTGCCTATATAGCCTTCGCGTTTTCTTACTCTCACATAATGTCGATGCAACGAGGAGGAATAATCTTTACTCGGCTTTACGAAGAGAACGTAACGGCCACCTAGCATCCTTTTTGCGCATTTCGTTCGAATATGCTTTGTCTAGCTACTCCAAGATGTATAATTACGTTCCGCTGCTGTTCATCCCCTTCGCTTACGTCTACAGCCTCCTCTTGTCCCCTGGATTCTCGTTGATTTACCTGACGTCTGCCTCCACCGGGAAGATCGTAATTTCTTAAGGTAGAGTACACCGATGCGGGGTAATCCATCCGCGCTCGTGTGCTCGACCGCTACGTTAAGGCAGGCACTTTAAATTCCGCCCAGCCAACGACGTCTTAATAAGCGCGGTTACGCTACGGGTACCCCTCTCTCTTCCTCTCTCTCTCTCTTTTTTTCTTGGAGGGGTCTTTTTCTCCGCTTCTGCGGCCGTGCGCGGCAGGTAAGCGCATATTGCATGCACCTAAGCGGCCGCGGATGCGCGCATACGACCGTGCGTGCTTTCAACGCGCATTGTGGTCGCTGAAATGGCTTTTGTGGCCGACCAGGCATGCCGACGGTTTTCTATCAACCAAACGTAGTTAACATTGACGCTTCGGCCGCTCGGGCATCCCCCGGACACACACGCACGTATATGCGTGCCCACGTGTGACCGCAGGTAGATGCAGCTAGCATACGTTGATACTTTGCACTCCACAAATTCTATATGGTGGCTGCCGCGCGTTTATGGGGCGCGCGAGTTAGCGTCTCAACGAGCCCATTCGAGGTTGTTTGCGGACTCGTCCAGGACAAACCAGGAACGCGCGCGAGATGGAAATTGCGCAAATCGTTGCGCCGGCAGTCTTTTTGCAGTCTTTCGCCAGATTAACACGCGACTCGCCGCAAAGCAGGTTCCGCGGACTCATTACTCGATTCTTTTCTTTTTTTGCGGAACATTACTTTAGCAACTATATTGCGCCGCGCCGCGATAGATGCCGGATTAATTAATTATTAATGCGAAACCTCTCAATCACACCAGAACGGTCCTCGCCCATTTTCAGCTCTGATTCTTTTCCCTTTCACAATCGGGCGCCGGTTTTCTATGTCGAATTTTCCTTTCACTCAAATGACTTTTCCTCATTTCATACTACTCTAGGACAAACCGCCTCGCAGCATGTCGAATTTTCCTTTCACTCAAATGACTTTTCCTCATTTCACACTACTCTAGGACAAACCGCCTCGCAGCATTTGGCAATTATCTTGTACGTCTAAGTAGAGTGCTTTCGTCCTTGCTACGTTTTCTCTCGACAGATGCACACGACGTTCGAAGAGCGATCGCGATGACCAAGTCAGTGTGCTATTCCGCAAAATGCACCTCGTATCCCGGTGCACCATCAGTCCGCTCGGCGAATCGCCATCGTGAGATGGAGCAATCGTCCCATAAGTCGGAAATAACAACATGATCACGTCGACGCGCGGTCGTCTGTAATCCGCTGGCCGGAGATCGCTAGAATTCCTCCCCGGAAATCGGACGATTTGCGGCATCTATGCGCGGATGCGGTGATCGCGGCGCGACAGACGTTTAGGCGCGCGATACGCGCAGGTGAACCGCGTCGAAAGAGCACAATGGACCGCTCCGGAGACTCGCACGGAGATCTCATCTCGAGCAGTGAGAGTGATGGCTCGCCCCGGGCACTGCCGGATGCTGGGACCGCGCGCGCCAACACAGTAGGCTAACTACGATAGAAAGTAGGTCCCTTCTCGCGTTCGGGCCTGAAACGGGCCGAGTGAATCTGGAGGAGACCCGGGAGGGAGGTATCGGAGAATACCTGAGAATACGAAGAGAGCTCGGCCTGAGGACGTTGCACCACGCGAGCGAGCGAGCGGGCGACGAGCGCGGCTCGATTAAAACGCACGTCCGAGAATAGGATGTCTAATGAGGCTTTGCGTAACACGAAAATGGGCTCGCCGGCACCCCGTTTACGGTAGCGCGCTATAACGCCGCTCGTAAAAGCCCGGGTGACGCGCGTTTCCTTTCTGAGCGCGCGCGCGTACTCTTCCAAGTCGCCAATTCAGAAGACGTGTGCGTGTGCGTCGCCTCCTTTCTCGCGTTCGGCTTTCATGCCTACCTGGTAATGATCGCGCGACCTTTTTTAGCGTTTCGGCTCGATTTATGCCGGGACTCGCGCTACGAGCTGTCTCGTTAGGCTCTCCTCCCGTGCCGCGAGCGCGCATCTTAACGGCGTTGCTGATTGTAACACGTGCCCAACGTTCCTAGAGACTCATTGAGTGGATCTCCATCACTTTCGCTCGAAGATGCGGATGAGAGGAAAACGGACATTAACGGAGCATTTTGGAACTCGTCAGATTTCAGTGAAGGGCAACTTCACGTGCCCGGAGCTGGCGTGAGAGGCAGAAGGCTAAGAAAAACGCCGGCTGCTCTTTAAGTTCGCTCTGAGTGCCGAGTACGCAGCGATCACGGATTTATGACATTGAGACGTAACCGGCGGTATCGGTTCACCCTCTCACGGGGATACCTGTGTCGCCTGAACCGCGGGACCATTTGTATCGGACCGCGTGACAGCACGCCGGAACGGATACAGGCTCTCTCATTAACTAACAATGCGCGCGACGATAAATCTAACGCCCCGCCGTTAATTCGGATCCCGCGCGCCTCTATACGCGCTCGTACACATGATATACCGGGATATGACGTAGCCGGGCGTTACATAAACGGGCGTTTTCATTACGGGACGAGCGGCGGGCTCGGTCGGCCACAATAAGATATATTGAAACGTGATACGCCACGCCGTAAATATTCCGCGCGGTGTGATTTAAGCGGGAGTCCCGCTCGCGCGCGCGGGAGAATCCACCGCCGTAACGTCACAACCATTTGTCTCCACCGTTCGCAGGTATACGAGCTTTCTATCTTGATTTCTATGCCCCGGCGCGACGAACAGTCGCGTGGTTTCTTACACGATGCACTTGGTCCCCGTTGGTCCCCGCTCCGCCCAAGGCGAGGGGGCCTCCTTCGGCCCTCGTGTCACGAAGTCGCGTGTAATTTAATACACGTGTAAATCTTGGCGCGCGCGGTCCAACCGGACGTACGTGCCCCTTTTGTCTCGGGAGAAAAATATCCCGCTATCCGCCCAAATCGGAAGAATCCGTTGTTTCCCGCAAGAGCGACGAAGAAACTCGCGGACTCTGCACCCACTTCTCTCAACCGCGCCGTACTCGCGCATCAATCAGACAGTGAATCATCAGGATAATCCTTGATCACTAAATTTACCAGCCATTATCAGAACGTTCACCTCATCCGTCACCATTTACGAAATCGCCGTTGTCTCGTCGCGTTTGTCTGATTTGTCAGTCTTGTCTTTGGTACCAGCGTCGATATCGATCGCGCCATTTCCGCTCTTTACGTCACTCGCGGTGCAAGAGGGATACCCCATGGATTCTCGACATTCTTGTCAACATGGTGTTGCAAGCAAGCGTGCAGCACGCGTGCACTAAGGCGATTTGACTATCCTTACCCTGGCCGACCGCCACCTAGAAAACAAACACGGCGTACTCGTGTATATACGCGTACGCCGTGGCTGCAGGCACATCAAATACCCGTACAAAAAGTAGGCAGGCACTGTTTAAACGCGCCACAAAGCAAACTAAATAATGTTAAATAGCGGGGCGTCGTCGTGGCCTCCGCTCGGCCGTGTGTTTGTTATAACATTTACTCTTGTGCGCCACTGTTAGCCGCCACCACCGGCGGCCGTGTAAATGTGCCTGCCAGATATCCTTCGCACTCTCTTACGACTCCTTCCCGACATCGAAATAACTCTACCACGAAAAGCCATCGCGATGAAAAGCGGCGATTATGCCCTTCCGGCTCTTGGTGTGCTGCCCATTATCCCGAGAGTGTCCGGTAATGTGATACGCAGTAATTCAGCTCGGAGACGCGTATCGATATAGTACTTGTTACGTAATCCGCATCGATTCATGTCTTCGGGATTGCACGCGACGAGCGTTTCTCTCTTGCGTGCCGTGGCTTTAAAGACTACAAAGCCATTTCCAGTTACATCTGTAACGCAGGGGGGTTCGATGACACCGCGCGACAGACGTTGCATTCTTTCGCCTGGTCGGACGCGCGCGATCGAGTCTGTGGAAGATCATGCCTTATAAGAACGTTATCACGGGATGTAGGAAGCGTTGCTGGGAGCAAAGAAGCGTATATGGTCGTGACGAGGCGGCTGCTACTGCTGCTGCTGCCGCTGCTGCTGTTGCAGCTGGTGATGCAACGCCACTGTTATGCGAATCCGCGCTTTTCGGGAACGCGCGGCTTCCCATTCGATACGCGCGCGAATCGCTCGACAATCGCTCACCGTAAAACCGAGTTAGATTACGATCGGAGAGAGGAGAGGGAAACATGCTCGCGACCGTTGACGGTAATTTAGAAACTCCACTCGTGTCTCATTAAGCAGTCGAGGGGAGACATTATCTTGAGACTGACCCGATTGTCGAGAGAGGAGATCGTTTCGGAACTTTCCTCCGTCAAGCGGTCGACAAAGAATCTCTGACGACATTAACCGCGGCGAACGATGCGTATCATGACGCATATTTACGTGTGGGCGGGAAGGCCGGGGGAGGGAGAAGCAAAGAAAGCGCGTGGAGTGCATCACTCGTCGCACTAGCAGACACGATGCATAGGGTATTTCGGCTTCTCGCATGGCAAAGCCACCGCGGCAAACGCGATATCGTGCTGATGAGAGAAAGAGAAAGAGAGAGAGAAGCAGGAGGGAGGACGCTCTCTATCCCTATAGAGGGGACGTTAAAATCTTTTTCGGTTAAAGACAGACGCGGTCCGAATATCAATCAATCGACGCTCCCTTTAGAGCCACTCCCACGCGTGAACGTAAACCTAGCCGGGTTTAAGAGAATTGTTACGCTAAAATTCACCACATGGCCGCGTGGAGTGCGCTCGCGCGCCCGCTCTTTTGAAGTGCGACCGGGGAAAATAGGAAACGGGCACTTTCTCTACGGCCACCACTCGAATATTACTGTCAGCCGCCTCTAAACGGCCGGCAGATGCGCGAAAGCCGTTTTATCCTGCTGAAAGTGTAAACCGCGCGATGCGAACGGTGCGCGTACTAGCTTAATATATTTTTATTAAGCCAGTTCATTTTTAAAGTATATTTTCGCATGGGCGCAAAACCTTTCGCCGACGCATCCTCGCATGCAAATGCCTTCGGTTGACTCTTCGGGACTGCGAATTGCGCGAATCAAACGGGCCACTGCTCGGCGTGATTAACGCACCGTGTCGGAACACGATTTAAAAATTCCATATTCCGGCAATCTCTTGCTCGAGCGAGACATTTATCGATATTTAATTATCACATAAATCCTCGCATAATTAAGGATCAGCGATAAACAGGACGACGGAGCGGTTCGTGCCGATTTGTGAACTCGTAGAAGCGGTTTCCGCGGGACTACATTCTCTCGCGCACACTGCAGAATCAAACAACGAGAATATGAGCTGCACGCCGCTGAGAAGCGTGCCCCGCGAAATTAAGCAAAAACATACGAAAGGCCGGCGAGCGGCCAATTTATTTGCGTTGTGCGATCTCTTTCATCTGCGCGCGTGCACTTAGCCCGAAGTTGACGATCGCGCGCGAAGTTTTAGACGCAGACGAGTCGCAGGAAGTCGTAATTCAGCCGTTGTTACGTTAACGTTTTATTAGTTCGGCCTTTTAACGAAAGCTCACGCAGAGGGAGCACGACGATTCCGCTAATTCTCGCGATATCAAACGGTACGCAGTTACGTGCGTACGTACGTACGTACTGTGAGATTGTTACTTATCTTTACATCTTCCTCCTCTAATTGCACCTATTTCCTCTTCCCCGTCGTTTCGCGCGAGGCCTAGCAGGAATGTCTATCTCGCCACGTGCATACCGTCGATTCGTTACGCTTTTGCAAGTTTTACGGGAAGAGATACCGGGCGGTGCGCACGCCCACGTTACGGTATCGTCAAAAACGACGAAACCGAGGGGCGATTTTTTAATCGCCGTCTACGGCGAACGGCCTGGCCGCACGCGGAATCTTGAAAAGTGAATCGCACACTGTCGTTATTAGGATTAATAAGCCAGACAAGCTCAACGAGATGAATTGCGTAAGATTAATACCTGCACCATAACCGGCGCAGGAGAGATTACCGATCTCGCCGGCCGCTACTACGGTAGCCGTGCTCGCGCAAGCGAAAAGCTGCCTCGCTCCGCTAAAAAAGAAACACAACGGCGAGACGGAAATCGATCGAGACACGGCGGTATTGCGTTTCCCCGTTGATACCGCGGAATCGCTCCGATGACTGCGAAAAAGGAACTAAAGAATACCGACCCTGTGTGCGAGCGAGATTAATCAGCTCGATTTTTTGGCGAGCGATTTTTGTCACGAAAGAACTTTGACACAGCTGTAAGTTTTTAATTCCTAGCGTCGAATATTTCAATCTGCAGATCTTGAGAAACTCATTAGCTGGCAGAGAAAATGTTTTTATATTCTCCTCACGAGCATTTCAATATGTGCCGTATCACATTCTTCTCAAGCAGCTTCAAAGTGCAAGCTGCGATTCTGCGGATCTCGCGAGGATGCCGCGACGGAGGGACAGGGAGAAACAAGAAGAGGTTTTCCGAGCCGACACTATACACATCGGGATTTTATTTTAATACTTTAATCGAGCGAGCAACATTCCAATTAACCGAGTCCCCCCGGCGCGGCGGTCGGCGCGCGCGTTTACAGCGGCCACTATAAAACTAGCTCGTTCGAGCGGACGCGAGCACCGATGATGGTGCGTGCGTGCGTGCAGATGCACAGACTCAACATGCGTGTGTGGAAAGATTGGAGAAAAATTTCGCACGTAATAAAACAGCCGTGCGCCGCGTGTCCGAACCGTACGCGCGCGGGGAAAAACGGCTTTGCATCGCAACTCGCGGTACACACGTCGGGTATACCCGACCAACAACAATTATCTCTAATGGGCCGCGATGCTATAAATCGACATACACGCGGCAGCGGCCGACCGGCCCGATGAGATCGGCCGCTCGAAAGGCGCTCGCGCGCACAAACGCACCGGGATAGCAGAAAATAGAAACCGCTCCTGCTCCTATATCCTCCGCCGTCGTTGTGCTCGGTTCGGTTTGGTTCCCCTCCGCGCGCGCGAGAGCTCCGGAGATGGAATCCACCGAGTTGTGTAAGTAGCGGCACCTGACTGCAATGTTGATGATTCTCGGGAGAGTGAGAGAGATGAGAGGAGGTCGGATGAGAAAGTAAGAAGAAAGAAGGAGGCGAATAGGTAGATGGGTGGTTAGAATGTACGTGTACACATAGAGGAAACGAGCAGGAGAGATTATCTGTCGAGACAGATGAGAAGAAGGGAGAGAAAGAGAGAGAGGAAAAAGGAGATCGAGCAGGCCGTCCTATCCGCGCGCGACTAGCGACCGTTCGGCCTCGCAAATGAATCGCTAACACGCGCCGCCGATTCGCGAGGAACGCGAAAGGGGAAAGAAACCGGAGCGCGGAAATTGTTGCAATAATCTGATCGGATCAGCTGATTGACTCGAAGGATGCCGCCGTTTATTATTGACTGGATTTCCGGGAGAACCGAACGCAGATTTCGACGATCTCGGAGAGATTAAAACGTAGGAGAGGCTTCTTCGTAGACGCGCCTCCTAGAGAGATTCAATTAAGGTAGCGGGAAAGAACGAGGAAGGAAGAAGAATGGGAAAGCTATTACAAAGCCATTATATCACGTCGACTCTTATTGCTATCATATGTAGCCGGCTATTATTAATCGCATCCCAACGCGCGCGCACCTCTATGTATCAATAATGATTGCATCCATAAGTCGCAGATGTATCTAAGCACGCTTAGGTACGAGCGATTTATTTGTGTCACTCAAGCACGCTGGGGATGCGCACGTTTCCATTCTTCATGCCACAAACGAAACGGGACAAGACGCGTGTAAGCGAAGCATCACTCTTCGAAATTTCGATAGCGTGGCGTAATCGCGGAGTTGTGATCTTCTCTCTCTCTCTCTCTCTCTCTTTCTCTCTGAGTACGTCATCTAAACATTACGTCTTCAACTTCTGAATTGAAATCTTTGAGGATATATTATAAATGAATGGAGTGCATCGAAACCTCTAGAGTTTAGCAGCGCGCGGGGAATGACGGCCGCGATTACGCTTCGACTTTTCCTCGCGCGGACGAAGCGCGCGAGCAGCGTCGGAAGAAGGAAAAGTGGGTCATCGCTGGTCCATCATAACTCGGCTACATGTAATAGGCGTGATCGAGATTAAAAGTGACGTACAAGAACGATCCGCTTCTCCTTTTCCCTTTACGGACCGACGAAGTCGCCAATCTGCTCTGTCGGATCAGTGGTAAACACAAAGCTCGTCTTACGTCAGGAAGAATTCCACTGATGCATGATATTAGAACCGCCGATGTATGATATTAGAAGATAGATACCGAATCTATCACGTTAATTTAATTCCGTTAAAGCTTTTACTTTGAACGCTAGATCATCCAAGAATTACCTAAACATCTAGTAACTTGCTATGTAGCTCGTTGCTTCCATAAGGAATACAATTTCTTTTCAAGAAGTCAACATTTTCGAAGGAACAAAACGATGTTCTTAATGCTTAAGATTCTCCTTTTGCCTTCTGCAAATTTCGGACATGCGCGATTACGTTCCTTTCTCGCGTCAGGTGGTACATAACGTCGTTGTACTCGCTCGCTTTGTCGACGTCACGGTGGAATGCGGTGTTCACCATAGAAAATTCTATGACATAATAACGATTACAAATCGTCGCGTTCAATGAGGAATGATCGAAGGCCGCGGTCGAATGAAGAGATCGCGAGCGATATGATCTCACGGTGATCGCACGTAAACGCTGGCTTCGCCGCGCGGCGTGTTATTCAGCGTACGGGGGATGGCGGGGTCCGTGCGCGTACCCGGGCGTCGTAAGTCTCGCGCAATTATAGTTTCCGTATTTTCTCAAGCGGGGTCCGAAGGATCGGCTGGTAATGAATCACGCGGACAGTATAATGCGTACATGCGCGCGCATTGTAATGCACGGTGTAAAAACCCGCACGCAGAAGGTGTACACGCGTACGGGCCTTAAGTTTTGCGGCCCTTGCTGCCGGCAATAAATAAGGCACTCTCCGGCCGGTGAGCGAAAGGGAGACGCACGGTGGAGAGAGTGAAGCGCGCGGAAGATAAGACGGAGAAACGCGAGATGCTGGATTGCTGGAAGAAAAGACGAAGGGGACGACGAAGAAGAGGAACGAGCGGAACAGGAGGGAGACGAGGAAAGACTGGAGAACGCGGAGGGACGAAGCTGCGAGCGAGCGAGATCCGCGAAGGGACAGCGCGATGAGGAACAGCCGCGAAGTAAATCAGCGACGAAGTTAATTAGTGACGAACTTTTCTTTGAATAATCGTGCGAAATTTATTTTACTTTCAGTGTACATTATCTATTACATTTTCTTTATAAGTACATTGTGCACATCAATCTTTCGTTATCTTTATTGTTTTGTTGCTACAATTATAAATAAAAATTTTATTGGTATCATTATAAGTACCCGAGTCGAAATTTTAGTTCTACATTGAACCTCGAATTCTTCATCCGAGACGTTATTCAGTGTCTATTTAGCTACTATTTTAACACTAAAATATGTCCGAAATTTCCTTTTTTGCCGCTAGAGCGTCAAAGCAGGTTACGATCAAGATTATAGCCGAATGTTGCAGGATCAAAATAGTATCTTAATACCTGTTTGTAGGAGTTTAAGTTTCAATATAAGAGTTCTAGGTTCTATTTTCCTAAAAGTAGGTTCGTACAACTGCTAAAAGCATTAAAGTAGGCGCAAAATTTCGACTCGGGTATTTTCTTCTTTTTCTTCCTTTCTCTTGTCCAACAATCGAAATTAAAAGAGGTTTCTTTTTCCTATCGATTGTTTTCACGCTTGGAATTCTACGTTCGCTGGATCCGCGACCGAAGTCGCTAGATGAAGAAGAGGCATGCATTATGCGGCGGACAGCTTGCAATGCATTCGTATACGTGGAAGAGAGAGGAACAATATGCGAGACGTGGTTTCGCTCATACGCGCCACAATGCTCGACGAGCGAGAGCGGACTTACATTATCCGCGGCTGACCACGAACGTCTCAGCTTCCACTCTAATGTGTGATAATGGACGTACGTGCGCTGGCTTGCGTCCGTTCGCCGCCGCTTCGTAAATCCGGACGAGATGGACGGGACGCAGCGGAGGCGCCGCGGCTCTCGTCTCGAAAGATGCCCACGTCGTTAGAGCGTGCGAGAATGCAGAATGCCTTGTTTCCTGAAGGCAATTTCTTGCTGATATAAGTCGTCGGCATGCGTATTGCGCGCGTTCTCGGAGTCCGCGGAAACCACGGACGCGAACGCGAAGAACAGGATGCAGCGGTAACGCTCTCGTAGCCGAACTTTCGCGACTTTCAAGATTGGGTTGCACGAAAGTACTTTCTCGATCGTTATGCGTGGCGTAATGAATTATCGGGCATTATCGATATCGAAATAAACGTGGGCGAGAGGGTATAGAGTGCGGTTCCGTCCGGAGGGCACGACTAAAGTGGATGAAACTAATCTCGATCTCGTCACGGCTGCTTGGCCAGAAGACACGAGACGCTGACTTGTAATACGGAAAAATGTCCCGCGGCCTGGCATACCACTGTCAAAACAAGAGCGAGTTGCCGTTACGTAATCGCGACGAGCGGTGCATATCGCTGCGCGCTTATCTCCCGCAGTCTCCCGTGATTCGAGTTTCACTCGGGACCGAAATGAGAGGAAAAAAGGGGGGTATATACGTTGCATTAGAAAGCGGGTACCAGCGAGCAACCTATAATCAAGACGTCTAAATATCGCGCGCGCGCGCGACCAACAAACGCGCCTGAAAAAGTCCCGCAGCGACTTTTTCGATTCCTCGACAGGCATTGCACGTGGAATTAACGAATTAATTATTGTTAAATACGAATTGCGTTGACAGTAACGTCATTTTAGATTTCTCTAATCGCGCACGGGTATAGCGTGACGATAGTGGCTGAGACTGCTTTACGGGCAATTCTTCCCATGAACGGCTTTGAGATAAATTTCCCATCGTGTTTATTCAATTATGTAAACTGGCCGGAAAACGAGCGGAGAAGCGAGAATTCCTCGCGACGGGAATGTACGCGTCACAAAAGACATTAATAGCTTGACGCACAATTAAATGTCAAATACGAAGATTCTTCTGAGGATTTGAAGAATATGCTGTAAAGTTACGGCTCTCTAATGCACATAGTGCATCGTTCACGAGCTTTTATTACCAAAAAAAGCGTTTAATACGACACCATTACAAAACGGACAATAAAATTCACTTTGAGATTAACAATAATTTGTATCTTCCTTTTCCACACTTGCGAATGAGAAAATCGTTTAATATCAATTAAATCCACTCTTAAAAAAGCCGTGTTAAATTAAATCGAAATCATTGTTGCCTCTTTTCCGCGACACTGATTGGTTATCTCGATTCGCGTTGTGCGTTATGTTCAGCTTAAATTAACATCGCGCGGCTGTGTTCGCGTGGAGGTTAACAATTTGGTAGAGTATGATAATTGTGCGTATAATAAATAATAGATATAAGATATTATTATTCGAAAACACTATTAATATTGAAAAATAACAATATAAATAGCACAGAACTCCTCGGAAAAAGAAAAAATTTTACTGGCTAGAACTTTTTCATTTATTGTTTTAACGAATTTTAAATCATCGAGAACTCTAGGCAATATGCCAATTAACAATATAAATAGCACAGAACTCCTCGGAAAAGAAACACTTTTTAATGGCTAGAACTTTTTCATTTATTGTTTTAACGAATTTTAAATCATCGAGAACTCTAGGCAATATGCCAAATAACAATATAAATATAATTGAAAAATAAAATAGCGCGCGCCTGTGTTGTACTAGTTAATTTAAAATCAGCATGAAGAAAAGCCAATTTTCCGATTAGCTTCGCGTATAATGCGTAAAGTAAGCTCTCGCATTCCGCACAGATTCCAATCATCACGTGATTCACGTCACGCGGCATTGTTTCAACGAAATGAAGGGAGAGATTCCTCATTCCGCCGATCCCGAGGAATAACAGCGATTACGCTGCGCACAGAGAGGTATCGCGTTTGATTTTTGTGCAGGTCGCAGCAATGGTTCTTCCACCTGCAGACAGAACCGCGTTGAAGAACGCACGAGAGAATTCTCTTCCGCGGAAGAGAGAAGGGACGCCGACTAAGATCGCGCGGATAGAGGAAGAAGAAACCGAGAGGATCCGAGGAGGGTCGTCCCATTGTTGTTTGTCTCGGTGAATATTTTAATTGGACGTGGGCTCCGTCGCGTTATTTATCGTCTAACAATGCTCGCCGGACTGGCAATTAATTACGTTGTTTTGCGTTACTTTATATGAAGATAGCAGGTCGATAGGAGTTAACCGGCCCATGAGCAACAATGGTATACAATGCGCAATTAGCGGCGGCGGCGAGAGGGTGGTGACGAGGGGGCTCCCCCGTGCCACGTTGGAGAACAATGCGGCGGGGCCTCGTCGGACGAGGCGCCCGTGTGCCTTTGCGTGCCACCGTGGTATTACCACGGGGACTTCATGTGCATGTTCGTGTGTGCGATTCCGTGCACAGGGTACGCGGGCACCAGACAGATATGTTATAAGCGTCGCGCAACAGGCCCCTCGCGCCATCAACGTGAGCTAGAGACGTTTCAGCGTCGCGTTTTATCCCCGCGGCTCGAGGTCGTTACGGGAGCATATCGCGCACCGTAAATTGACGTCTGACGATTACGCGAAGAATAGTAGAAGCTGCGGGAAGGATTTAATCCCCTGCCCCTCCGTTGCATTGTCGAACGCGAGGAGATTTGTTGCGTCAGCGGCGCCGAAACGAGCAGAGTCTGTTTCTCCCGTAATTCTAACCGCGGAAAAGATGAGGAGGGATTTTTTCAAACGGCAGGAAGTTCTAGCTTGATCATGATTCGAGTCTACGATGCAGGTGCTGGTATTTAGCTTGAAATTCGCACGAGCGAAGTTCTTCTCGCATCTCGCGCGCGCCCATTAGTGCATTAAATAATTGTGGAAGTTCAAGATGTTATCGTGACTTAAAACGATGGCCGTGCCTTAAAGGAGAACTCGCGGAGATTTATGGACGTCAGAAACAATTCGTCTACGCGCGGCATAATGCAGCGTTAATCGGCGACACGCCGATGCCTATTCCCAGCTGAGCCACCGAGATGGCGATATTCGATATGCAATAATATAAGCGTTCGCGTGCAGTTGAGCGATCGTGTCTGATAGCCGCAGACGCTCCAAGATGATTTCGGAGCCGAGATGGTAGATCGTAGGTCGCGAATAATGAGCCGCTGTCCGCTCAGTGGGACACGTTTCCTCCCCCCTCGTTCCTCCTCGTGACCCCTGTTCATCCTCTCTTGGATGTACTAGCATATCACAATCTCCGTAATCTATCCGGATGCGCCGATTGTCCGTTTAGCCCGTTACGCACCCTTCATCGTTCGAGCATAATTCGCCCCGCCGAAACGCGATGCGACATTGAGGATGAGCCTGTGTTTCCGCACGCCGGAAGTGCGTCGGCTTTGTCGCCGCCTTTGTCGCCGACTGGAACGCCGCATCCGCACAACGTAGGCAATATTGGTTAATAAGGAGAAATAAAAGGATATTTATTTCATTACGTGCGAACATGAAATCTCATTACGGGTGGGGAACGGGAGAGAAATCGACGGGGATGGGATCTCACGACTAACGCTATTCGACGACGCGCTCTCTTATATTATTTTTCCGATAAAATTAAATGACTCGTTTCCTCGTCGAGATTGCTTTCTGTTGCGAGTAAGAAACGCACGGTAAACGCGATTAGAATTGGCAGTTGTGATCAACGCGTACTCGAGTGCAGATTTAGAAAGTAATATTGTCAATTTTGTGTACTCGGAATATTAAAATGATTAATAACATGTTATCTTTCTTCATATCTCCTCCTTGAACAATTGAATTTGTGTAACGAGTATACAACTTTGCTGCGTATGCATGACTGCGCAATCAAGATTACCTCTTAATTTATCCTTCAAAATTTACGCAACAAAGAACACGCGAACTTTCAAAAGTGACCATTAAATCTCCCAGATAGTACGTTCTATAAGAATTTAGAAAGTTTGCCAGAAAGAGTCTAGAAAAAACCTAGAAAGGATAAATCTAATAATATTAACCGTTTGGCGAAGAATGGAAGTCAGAGTTGGAGTGAAAGTTATTTTCATAATTCAAATGCACAATGGGAAACGTGACCGAGCAGTGATTTACGTGGTGTGCAAATTAATTTCCGTTAATTAATAAACCCGTCAGTACTTTACTGTCAGTGTCTTAAACCGTGCAGTACCTAGGAAGTTGATTTATCGGTGAATTTAGCGTACAACGCGTTGGCGACTACAATGCCCACGCGGGTCAGTTTTCATCGAGCATTTTTGCCGGGTTTGTGTCGGTGACTTATGGAAGATTGGTCGGGGAGGAGGACTAACATCGATGTCACTGGGTTTCTCTGCGAAAACGCCCGGCTAAATGCGATTACGTGCGAATCAATGCCAGAGAGTCTAGTATTGATCGTTCAGGCGTGAACACTTGAGATAGTGATATCTTAAATATAACAGTAAAGTAAGTATTAACACAAACGAATGCTAATTACTTTAAATGCATCATATTTATCTCCATGTGAGATATCTATTCTAGCAATAATAATAAACGTCAACAGAGAAATTAGAAAAATGAAATTCAAGTACCTCTGTATCACAATAATCGCATGCGAATCATGTACATATTTTTGAACGTTTCAATTATACAATAAAATATAAATAAATAAATATTCGAATAAATCCGAAGATTGAGTCAAATCACGCGGAAATTTTTTCGAATAATATAATATTAATCTATGAACGAATCCTTGAACGTTTAGGTGAAGAGGAAGGAAGATATTCTGTAACCCTTATTCCAGCAACGAAATTTTTGCCGCTTGATGATCAACGGGGAAAGAAAAGGCAAAAAGACAGGCAACGTATCCTTGGTATAATCGCCTTGCACATTATTTCTTCCGCGATCGCGATGTCCCTCCGCTCGCTGCCCGTAAAGGGAACATGTGTACTTAACGCGTGTAATTCACAGTTCCACTTGAGTTACATGCAAATTGAGCATTATCAGGCGATCGAGTTTTCGCGTGGTTTTGGTAGCACGGAGCGCAATGTCCCGACGATACGATCAATTACTATTAATACCGAGAAGAGTCTCATAATGTGCAGCTGGCTGCGGAGCGTATTATTTACGCAAGGCTCGAGGCACCTCGTGATTACGTTACCGCGCGGGGAAACAAAAAATTCCAGGGACAACCGTTCATTTACTCGTCCCTTCTGAGTAGTTATCCGGGCCCTGATGCGGCGGTTCTCGTGCACACCGAAAGAAACTCCGCATTCGGTTCATTCCGAGGTTTATCATAAGCGTGCAGCGCGAATGTTTATCCGGTACGATCCCTTCGCGAGCGTTAAAGCTGTCTTTCCGTCTGGCTGATCATAATAATCGACGCGGCAATAATAGATCGTGCACGGAGGAAGAACGTCGATTTTACAAATGGCCACGTTTCTTAGGGAAGGATGTTCTTTGGGCGTTCTTTGCATCATGGATCGTACGGGAACATTATAGAGATATTACGAAGAACCGATGATCCCGTAGTTGCTTGAGGCAGATTTGGGACAGGCGTTCTAATTATTGCCGACATTATTAACTTCGATGAGAGAAAGGGTGGGAGTTCGCGCGGAAGATGAAGGTTCGCTGAATGGGTGTCGGAGGGCGAAAAGGCGATGGATGGATGGTTGCTCGGAGACGTCGGCCGAAAGGAGCTGTTCGGGGGTGGAAGCCGGGGGCACGAGGAGGAGGAGGAAGCCGAAGGCTGCGCTTCGACTGTAGACGCCGCATTATGTCCTCGTCCGCCTCGCTTGCAACGCGCCGTGTGACGTGACGTGAGTGTTCCAGACAACCTAATTACATCACAACATAGCACACCGTCATGCGCTGCCGTCTCGCGCGGGCGTTACCTAGCCCTAAGAGCCCTAAGAGCGTGCACAGCTACCTTATGAGCCGTCTTTCCTCCGGGCTTACCCTCGCTTACCCTCCTGTTCCTATTCCCTCGTCATCCCTTCGGCTAGCAATCGTCTCGCGCGTGCCAATACCTCTTAAAACTGAAGACATGTCTTCGGTTGCCGTATAGGAACTGCAGAATCTATCCGCATTTGAGGCGCCTAGAAACGGCAAGTGAAAATATGATACGTATCGCATAATTTGAATGTAGCCACAATATTTCGAGGAGTCATCCTGCGACGCGTTCGACGGTGTCGCGTGTTCAATCGTTATGAATGGATTCCTTTACTAAGATCTCGCGAACGCCACGTATCCTCGGTAACGAACGGTGCATACAACGAGCAGCCATGCGGAAAATAAACACGCGTCTACCGCAGGGGCGTGAATGAGCGCCATTCATAATGTACGAATGATGAAAGTGCATCGCGCTGAACGGCCAAGCGCCATGCCCTTTCGTTGCACTTTCACTGGGTGAGCCTAATCGTGAAGTCGAGTCAAGAGCGAGTCTCAGCGCGATCACGGCGATAGCTTGAAATTCCCGGCGCTGAGTTATCACCAACGCTATATCTCCACCATGATCGCCGCCCTGGGAAAGCACGTCTACTCCATATGCTCGAGATCATTTAATATCGGCAAGACGTGCGGGGAGCTACGCGCTCGCCATTCTAAGCTGATAGTCGCAGCGTGCCAATTAACAGCTCGGATGCCCGACAGATTACGGGGAGGATGGGCGGCATTAACGCGCTCATTAATACCGCCCATCGTTTTTTTGTGCGCCTTTCGTATGCTCAAAGCTTACGAGCCATCGCCTCATCGTGCGCGATTGATCGACTTTCGCAATTCGACGATCTTATTCGACGTGACTTGAACCATTGTGCGAAGCTAGCATCTCTCAGACGACCGAAATGATAAAACTGTAACGATGCATAGATCGAGAAATAATTAATTAAATATACCGTTAGGTATCTCGCGCGAATGTTCCGTATAGCCCTAAAAGCGAGCACAGTTATCTTATAAGCCGTATTTTGACTGGACTAATTCTTTTCTCTTTCTTCTCATTCCTTCCTGGCTAACGAGCATTTCGAATATGACTCCGAAATGGAACAACCGCGTGAAAAAGACAATGATGAGAAAGGATAATGCATCCCTGTCGCATCGTTAATCATTGTCGTCGAGTGGAATTGTCCGGTTAACGTGTTAATCGACATCAGGCGACGAGACACCGCAGATTATATCATGAGATGTTGCATGCGGGCTCTTACAAATGCACTCCGATTCTGCGACGCCGAGGAATTATCCTCGTGCGAGGCCCGGTGCCATATCGAGCGATTGAGAAGTAACGGCTGAAATGGATATCCATCACTCCCAGCACGTATCCGATTACCTGTATCTGAGTAAAACTACGAACGCCAGCATAAATCGTCCCCTATTAATAGTCTCCGGTGATCTACGAGCTTGGCCATCGCTCCCGCGGACTCGTCCGTCAGGACGAAGCTGCCTGGCGAACGTGCCGCGGAATGGTTTTTCCGTGATGGCTTTATATTATATCGCCATAACTAAACGCGTATCGTATACAGATAAAACGCATTAGCGGCCATCGTTCGTAGTCGCAATTTATGCAGCCGAATGACGTGTTATGTGATAACGCATCTACGTAGGACGATACTTTGCACTTATATGTCCGCTCTAATGAAATTTCACCATTTTGTTCAACGATATCTTTATTTAATGCATAAAACGTGGCGCTCAAGTCTAGTAATACAAAAGTGATATTCATTAATATAAGTTTGACGTTAATAGAGAAAAGGGCGAGAGACGGAGCAGTAAGAAATAGTAATGCATAAAATTGGTTACTATTGTCGCAATTGATATGTTATGTGATCGAATAGCGCCAAGATTTTGCATTAAATAGGTTTTTAATTGGCGCATACTTCTGATATTATTATATCTTCTTTGAAAATAAGTTTTTGCAGACAAATATAATAACGAACAGTAATTTGGAATAATATAAGAAAATTCTTACATATTCTTTTTTACGATATATACATATTGTTAGTTTTCTTCACAAACTACTTTCGTTAAATAATTTCTAGGTCAGTGCGATTTATAAACTACTGCATGCATCATTAATACTACTTTACAAGCAATAAAATTGATCACTCATCAATGCGTGATGAAATCCCTTGAAGTTCATCGTTAATTTCTTTTCAGTTCTCATTTTATTTCATTTTGTACTTACACTCGCAACGTGATATACGATTGTTAATGATTTAACAAATATTTACCAGATACGTTAAATTTTATGTCGGAATAAATTTATTCCACTTTACTGCATTTCACTTCAATTATAATGTGTGGATTGATCCATAATGTAATGACAAAGTTTACTTCCGCAATACTTTGCAAACATATTGCGAAATGTTGTTCCCGCGATATATTTAATTAGCTTTAATTTAATCGCAAAACTTTAAATTTAATTAAAATATGCAATTTATATATTAAAACATAAATGAACATGAGTAAATTAATGACTCATATTGTTCTTCAAATAACAATTCGTATATACATGCACAAATCTACATAAAAACATTTACAAAAATTATTTTTATCTACTAAAGCAAAGTAAATCGCACTATTATGCAAAAAATATCTACCATCAAATAAAAAATATTTTCTTTCTTTTACACTCACCGACCAACCGTCACAACTCAGGATCGACCGCATTCTACTACTTATTTACTGAAGCAAAAATGATTAAAACCCAATTAAATCTCTGAAATAAATTTAATAAATAAGGATGCTTGTACGAAAGTTTTTGCGATATTACGTTATGATTTATTAATTGCATGTCCAATTCATTTTGTAATTATTTTTCAATTATTAAAATGATTAATAATTTACTAATCAGAATTGTTTACACCTTTTTAACCGATAATTTCAATTGTAACAATACGCAATTTAAGCAACGTCGATGTCTGTCCTATAGGATGAGGAGCTGCATGAGAGGCGAGTTATAACAACGAGTTCTGACTTGTATGTTTGTAAGCTGCATTATCCTTTTGAAAGATATAAGAAAATCGAGGGAAAGAGAGAATATGCGAACTAAATGGTCGCCAAAAAAAATATCGTTACGTGCGTCATTACGTTTATTGGCACGTATTTTGACCGCAAAATATCGCGATTTGTGAGAAAACGGTTTCTAAAATTAACTATCATAACACATCGATTTCCGGTCACAAATAAATGGTTATCGTATCAGCAATTGTAAGTTGCGTGGAAAATGTGTGAAGTCTTGCCGCGTGATATTTTTACGAGAATTTATTTCTCTCTTTCTCTCTTTTGCATTCCGATAATTATGGAACTTGACACAACTAACCGCACGAGTAATGTACATACAACATCAGAAATTAAGCAATCGATAAAGTTCGCGTTATTTTGTTAGTAAATGATACTCGCTCTGGTTGGCGCACAGGTTTCTTAAATTATTCACGTTGCGTGCGAGTAAATGTGCATCTCGTGCGTCTCGCGAGCAACATTTGTACATGCGTTCCTCTCTGTTTTTTGAGAAACAGATCCACGGGTGCAGCGAAGAGTGCACGCTTTTTCCGTAATTATCCCAATATTAATCTCCGTGATAGAATTCTCGCGTAGGCATACCGGGGTGAGCTCACGCTCCTCAACGCTATCGAGAACGGCGCAACCTGTTCTCCGCAACACGTTTGGCCGGCGGTGGTGGAGCGAGAGGGCCCGTTAACTCGCTTACCTTTTAATATAAAGAAGTTCGCGGCACGAGATACATACGCGAAATGCGTCGCCCGGTATGAGGGCTTGATACTGGGCGTGCGAGCGAATCGACACGCACGGAATAAGTCGTCGGAATAAATGGTGCACCGCGAGCACCGGCGAACGTCACCATGTAAGGGGCGATTTGCGGGACACACGGGGTAATGCGACGACGTGGCACTAAGAGAAAAAAGAATCCTTCCTTTTAAATGGATAGGCTCTAATGAAGCACTCGAGGCGGGTCCAAAAGCGGAATCGCACCGATCGCTGGAGAATCAAGCATGCACAGTGATGCATCGTGTTACGCGCTTTTCGCGATCACCGTGTTCCCCTCGCCGCGGTATTTTCCGCGAGGCAGAAAATCATCGAAATGGACTCGTTTTCCCAACATGGTAAACCCTGTCGCGAGTGATCGATGTTTGTCAGATCGGTGTATGTGTCTCTCTCTCTTTCTGTTTCTCTTTCTCTCTTTCTCTTTCTGTGTTTCGTGCGCCGCATTCCGCGGGATCTGTCGATCGATATGTGCACGGAATATAATATGTAACGCCGCCGGGGGGGGAAGAAAACATCGCATCGAGGAGCGCGGCCGCAAGAAATCACGCGGCACTGCCATTCCTGAATCGGAGCGTGCGCGTGCGTTCCGACAGCTTGATTAATAGCCTTAATTAAGACATTTAATTGCTCTTATTTTTATTTCCTCCCCGGTGTACATAATGGCGACGTCGCGACAGCGCCGGCGACGGGGGACGGGGCGCTCGTCAGCCGGCGTTCACCCGCAGAAAACGGTGCGCTCTCTAGAATCACGTCATGTCGCATCACGACTGCATTATGCTAGTATCTCTGTATCACGATGGCAAGCAGGTCCGGGTCACGTTCTTTTTACTTATAATGACAAGTGCCAATAGCGAATCTTGCACAATCGCCGGCAATCACGAGCCTTCATCGACAAGTCGAAATCGCATCATCCCTTATCGCACATTATTGTCGGCTACACTTTTATTTGAAATATGTGTGCAAGAGTGTTCGATATCATCATGCGTAATATTTCATCGTTACGATAATGGCTATTATCATGTACAATCGTCCGTGAATTCCATGTCTGTTTGGCGCGTAGACGACAAAAAAAATGGAAAACAGTGGTGATAGCCGATAACGTCGTGGACCTTCCCCTTGATCCGTCGTCTGGCGACGGCTTCGGGGACAATACGGGTAATCACGTATGAAGGAATCAGTGATTGTTTCATTTTCGCGGTACGCGCGGAGGAGGAAGGGCGTAAGCTGTCCAAGCCCGGAAAGAGAGATAGAGAGAGAGAGAGAAGCAAAGAGAGAGATACGGGACGTTGAATTCACAGACACCGCTGTCTTCCACTACACCATCATTTATCTCGGATGGTCGCCTTCGTGTTTTGCCCGCACACGTACGACGGTGGATGAAACCAGCGGACAGACGGACGGACGGACGTGCCGACTCTCGGTGGCTCACCAAGGCTGATTTAGGGGTGGCTTCGCGTAGGAGAGTCGACGTGGATGGGCGACGTGAGGCGCGCGAGCCACGTGTACGTGTGTGTTTCTGGGATACGGAGCAGGAGTGTAAGGGGAGAAGGGGTGGGTGGATGGGTTGGTGGGTGGATGGAGCAGCTCTCAGAATGGAACAATCAGCCGAGAATCAAGCGACCACTTGTTCCACACGCGGGGACGACGGACGCCGGTCGCTCCTCGAAGTACTCCGCTCGGGCGCCGGGCCGAACAATGGGGACCGTGACAATTATTGCAATTATCACCGAAACTCCGAGCGTGGCAAGTATACACCCGGCCGAGCTAAGCCGCACCATTTCGATGCAAATCCGAGCCGCTCGGTTCAAACGCGCCGAGTGACGTCGCTCGCGCGTGCACGCGATTTTCGTCTAACGACGAGCATGATCTCGACGATTGAAAGGGGCTGCATTAAAAGATGGGCAGCCGCGATGTTTCACACAATTGCGCTGTGTTGTAAGGCGCAGGTAACAATAAATTAGTTTGACAGCTCGGAGACTACTTTCTGTGGACCTTTGGCGCTAGATATGGATTATACTATGCAAGTCGCGACATATCGATGGAAACAAAAATAAAAATGGAAATGTAGATAATGAAAACTAGTTTTATTGGTTGTTATATCACGAGTAAATTCAATTAGTATTTTAAACTGGTTATGTATTTTAATGAACTAGGTGATCGAAAATTTTCTTATCATTATACATAAATTTTCTTAGCTTTTAGCATAAACTTTCGCTAGTAATTGCTACTTTACTATCGATTTCTCGAACACATTTTGCATTTAATGTGTTTGAAGCATTTAATCCATCGTTAAAAATTTAATTTATTTACTAATAGTTAGTAGATATATATAAAGTTACTAATTTCTTGTAGAAAAAATATGTATTATAAGGTAATTATCTAAATGATAGCATAATTTATCTACAGCATACATTATACGAAAGTATTAAAGAATAGGATACTACAAGTGAAACGTAACGCATTTTAATTTAAAATAAAAGTATCATCCATATAAGAAAGATCAGTTTACCGTAATCTAGCACATGAATATTTATCGTATTTCTCTAATTTTTCGCATACATTCGCCCGAAAGTGTGAAATCGCGCGTAATTTCCAGCGCAAACGGAGACTCTCGACAATGCTTTGCACACGCGGATCCATGCATTTCACGGCGCGTATTACGCGTCACTGCGAATCTCTCGCGCGTCTCTCAGGCGGGAATTATAACGGCGAGAGAACGTCACCACCGAAACTACAAAGGGCAAGAAGCAACGTTGCGGGCGCTACATCGTTGCGTCTCCGCAGGGACAAAGGAAGAAATTTCTAAAGAGCACGCATCGGCGAGTGCGCGTATAATACGCCGTCGTCGCGTGGTCGCGACTAACGATGGTCGGAGGAGGAAAAGCAGGAGAAAAAGAGCGACGGGAGGCAGATGGAAAGAGAAAAGCGAGCCGAGAGAAAGGGACAACGGTACGCAACGTGCGTAGCGTACCCCTTGCACAAATGACAATGCTGGCTGCCACTGATAAAGTATTGCACCGTTCCGCGTGTACGAGGGGGTACGAGCGATCTCGCCCTCGCATCTTCGCGCGGAGAGCGCCAGCCACCCTCCACAGTGGTTATTGTTGCGGTTAGCGGCAACCCTCGACGACGAAGTTAATTGGGCAACGATTGTACGTGGAACTCGCGAGATTTAAGGCAACGCCGAGAGCTTCGCTCGATTCGTTGGCCTCATGTCGATCCACGCGCACATCATCTTGCTCCGGCAAGAGAAGTGAGATTGGTGTTCGATCAGCGACGTGTCTCCCAGCACGTGTCGCGATCGTGTCAAGGGAAATTGCCTCGGGATCTTTCATCGCGGTGATCGATCACGATGTGAGCTCGGCCGGAGAACGGTGCGGCCGCGAGCGCGAAACGCACGCGCGCGCGTATGCAAATTTATCCCCGGCTCGTAAACGTTACGACAGTTTCGCGTCGCGACAATATCGTAAACGGGAACGATATCGTGGAAACTGAAACCGTGCGCGCGATTGCCCGCGGTACTTCGGGGGGACGTCCGGGGAAACGGCATGGCAATTAAGCGGAATTAATGCCGACGACGCGGAGGATTTAACAACGGCCGTGCGCGGCCGCAATAATCGTTATTATTATTCTTATTTATGCGTAATGCCGTCCCGACGAAGGTAAACGAGACGCGTACGCGCGTACGACGTCGTTGCGGCGTGCATACGCGACTCCGAAAGTGTCGCGGCCGGCGCCGAAAGCGCCTGTAAATCGTTATTAATTTCCACCCCCGTGCGCGGTTCGCGTCGACGGGTGCGAGTAATCCCGCCGTGAAAATAGGTCTTTTCCACTGTCTCCCTTCTCTCTTGCTATTGCTTCCCATTATCTTTACTGCTCGTGGTTTTTTAATCGCGAATCGTGAGCTAAGTGCATTCGACTTTAAATCTTACGCGTCGTAGAAGCGAATGGTAGATTTCAGAGGAGAGCGAGCGGGCGTTGATTAACAACAATTTGCACGCAACACTGGAGGTTGAGTGGTGCTTACGTTGTGCGATAAGGCACCCGCCGCATCGCGCTTTAGAAACTATCGGCGCGTTTACGCGTTGGCCTCCGTCCGTCGAGCGCAGGAAACTCGCGAGGAATGCGCGAGTGAAACGCTTTCTCACCGGTTCGCTGATACTCGCGGGCGGCACGCGTATTCCCACCGGATACTCGTAAATTCCAAATCATCGAGATACGAAATATACGTCGATTTTGTCTTCAGCAACCGACGACGTTCGATAAGGATTGTAATCGTCGTGTGTTCGTTCAATGCACCGCTGGCTGGCTGGCGTCCGATGGCGTTTCGCTAAGGTGCACATGTATATGACACGGTTCATTAATTTTCTTTAATAAATATACATCTGTATCGACAATTATTTAACGCGCGTAATGCATCCACTCGCGCGTGTATGTATCCATGTTGTACGCTGTGCGCAAATTAATGGGCGGGTACTGCACGCGTTCGTTGAGGAAAGTGCGGATAAGTGATTGCTGGCAATGGCTAATAGCACACTCGTACACGATATCACGGCCGGTGATAATGGAGAACCACGATTTTTTCTCTGTAGCCTAACACGAGGGGCTGATAAATCGTTCCGCGCCGCGGCGAAAATCGCGATCGGTGCAACCGTGAGTGCCCTCTCGCGCGTTCCCATAAATCACCGCTATTCCTGTTGCTGCGTTTGGCTTTAGTGATTGGCGTCAGCGCAGCAATCCTTATATTCGGCTTTAATTTCCCGGGTCATCTTGCAACCCCCACACTCGTTCCTATAGGGGGATGCTCGCGTTGACTGTCTCGACTGCAAACGATTTCAGCTTGTCGTCGGCGGCGGACAAACTCGAACGCCGATGTGCATCACGTAAGAGCTCACCCCCTACCTGGGAGATGAGTGAATTCTCGACGTCGTCGAATACGCGCGCGCAACAAGCGCCGTGACGCGGAATCCCGTTTGCGGATTTAATATTGTTTATTTAACCCAATATCCCTACACGGCGTTACACAATCAGGCGTCATTACGACCAGCAGCGGAGACGGGGGACGACAGGGGGTAGTCGCGCTTGCCGGTCGTAACGGCGGCGGAGCTTGCGACGCGCGCTGTTCCCGGCGTGGTAATTGTATTTCCATGCTCGGTAGGTCGGCAACCACCGAGACTACTTCGACTCGGCTGGCTGGCAAGCTGACTGACTGACTGACTATACGAGCGAGAGAGCGAACGGTAACACCGTGTGGTGTTCTGATTGACTGCTAGTCGCGAGAGAATGGCTATACGACGACAATAACGCGCCCCTTCGACCCACCGCAGCGCAGATTTCTCTCACCCTGTCTCTCCTTCATTTTCTCGCACATGTGCTTCGTTCTCCTTTGCACGTCTCTCTCCGTTTCTCTCGTTTTCACCATTGTCACCGCCACCCTTCAGCCAGACTCGCAGCCTCGCGCTGTTTCGCGTCGAAAACAATATCCGCAACGATATTGCGTAGGCTCGATAATTCACGCTCAGGAAATGCGATTGTTGCCGCGCCCCCGACCGCGCCCCATCCCCGGGCTCCTCGCGATCCGATATACGTAGGAGCGCCGCCGGGGGTTGACGGCAAGCCGTGACGGGGTGGCGAACTTCGCCCCAGGAAGTTGTTGTCGGACGTCGTTACGCACCTACGCGATCGAGGGGATCCCGCACACGAGGGGGCACGGGAAACAGGTTGTTATTGAGTAAACTGGGACAATGTCATTTCGACGATGGCGAAATTGAACGACGAATCGACGTGCTGTGCCGTGAATCTCGCTCCAACATGTGAATGTCATTCCGCTCTTTCAAAGAAGGCTCAAGATGAAGTGCTATGAGCTCGCGAAGCGGCGAACGGCCACGCGCTCCTGCACGTCTCATTATTCCTTTGGTAATCCGAGCGTTTCTTTGTGTGAGCGCTTCTATTTCTTCTGCTCCGCGCGCGAGAAGGTTACCATTAATGCGCAACATAACGACGGAGGCGATCAGCAGGCGGTAGAGAGGAACGCTCGCAGGGAGACGGATCTTGCGAGTGAGGAAGAGAGACAGAAGCAGACGGAGAAAGGGAGAACAGCTGTGAGACAATACCGGCGGAATGAATGAATACGTTGATGAATTCGCACAATGGACGGGCAGAAGAGGCAGCAACCCTGACTGACACAATGGGGCGACAAAAACTCGGCTGTTCTCCGGCGCGGAGGCCAAGCCGGAGCGAGCGAGAGGCAGAACGGAGCGAGCGAGCGAGCGAGAGGAGGCGCCACGAGGGGAAGAGATGCGAAGAACGAATGGGACGAAGAGGAGCAACGCCGGCCAACGAACCTGCATTATTTGCGAAGAAGAAGCGCAACTCTTTCACGCCGGGCGTTTTCGGCGTGGCGGCAGCTCGGCGGCCGGCAGGGCCCGGTAATGACGTCGGCCGCTCGATCGACAACAAAATTGCCGGACCGATGATATCGGGACGAAAAGGCACGACGACTGCTTGTCGTCGGCGGCGGACGCTTTGCACGCGTGCATTAGCGCCCGTGATGGCGATGAAAGACGAGGGGGATACACTGTTATTAGGCCCGTTCTCGGAAACATCGGCCAGGTATTCGCGTCCGGCCGAATCCCGAGAGGTTTCGGCAACAATGACACATTCTCTTACTCCCGAGAAGCCATATTCTCTCCACGAGAATGACAGGGCACCCTAAGTACTCGGTCTCTCGGCGCGGTCTTAAGGCTTGCTCCAGGTGATTAAGGCGATGACGGAGTAGCACTAGTAGTGGCTCGCGTTAGTCGAGAATACAGACTCATTAATTTCGGAGAGCTTGGGATAATTATTAATTTTTTCGAACGTGATTTTATTTCACGCTCGAGTATTTGCGACGCGCTCGAGCAAAGCTTTCGTGCTGATTTCGTTGTACGGTCACCACCGTTTCAGTTTCGCCGTGCTGAGATCGTGTCGAATCGCATCTCGCGAGTCGTTCGACGTTGAAAAAATCCCGCCAGCCGATTCGCGCACATTTCTCCAAGACATCACAATAGCCGCTTGTTAGGATCAATCAACGGCCACCGGTTTATCATCGTGTCCGACTATTAACCCGTTCGTGCTGCAGGATATAATTATTCCGACGGACTGGACGGAGAGTAACGCAGTGAGAAAGCGACGATTTATAATCGGTCGTAAAAGACATCTTTCCGTGGCGCGGCGATTAACGTTTTATACCGCTCGCAGGCTCATTCAGCCAAAGGAGAACTCGTGGCCATTACAATTCCGAACAAATAATGCGTGTGTCGCAACTGTATAATTATGAATACCATTTTCGACGATACCGTTAGGGAAGATAGCCGTTTATGCCTTTCATAAAGATTCCAGGATTCGTCGAGCGCGTCGCGTCGTCCGCGTGCGAGAGGAGAGAAGCGGCGAGGCAGAGGCGAAAAAAAGACTACTGAACGAAGCTATTGTACTTGGCGTTATGCAAGAGAGTACCATTCTCTTCCTCCATCTCTCTGCCTCTATCTCTCTTTTTCTCTCTCCATCTCTCCACCGGGCTCTAAACTAACTGGGAAACTCGAGAGCTCGGACGAGGAGGCGGGAGCGAGCAGGGGAACGGTCCGTGCGACTAAGCTAATAGAATATTAAGCGCGCTCCGGAGAGCCGAGGTACTATTTATATTCCCCGAGACGTACCTAATACGTCCATTTGTCTAGCAATTAAAATGGATGATTGATAGTATCCGCGCGGCGATGTGCCGGATGATGCTGACCGAGAAAATAAACCGTGATCGCCCGCGAGGCGCCGAGCGCTTAACGAACTCCGCTTTTCTTTCGACGAGTCCGCTTTACTTTTCGTACGACCGAGCGATTTCTCGGTTTCGCGACTACTCGCAGGAGAAACTGTGAAGATCGCATCGAAGCGAGTCAAGTTTGCTTAAAAGTGCATGAAGGAGAAAATAGGACGGATTTACGATACTCTGCCGCAACAAAACGTAACCAGATTGCGATGCAACCATTTATTGAATTGGAAACGAGAACTTTGGCGATTACGACGCGATTCGCCTGCGGGGAGCCAGGTACGAGGCAAGCTCCTCCGCGGTTACGTTGCATAATGCATTCGACCTGTAGGAACGCAAATTCAGAGCGATGTCTTAAGTTGCTGCGCGATACCTGCTTACGATTCCGCGGCGATAGTTTAATAAATAATGAGGGGTTGCGAGGGCCCTCTCTCCCCTGGCCGCTCCAGCACCCCAATCGAATATCCTTTCCTCCTTCTTGTCGCTCCACGGTCCCTTCGTCCCGTGTGTCAAACCCATCAATATTATATTCAGCCGCGCGCTCGCAGAAAATCGCATTAATTTCCGCTAATGGTTCAACTTTAACAATTTGCATGGGATTACAGAAATCCTTTGCTGATGGCACTCGCCGCCTATGCAAATAAATGCTTTCCCGTCGCCGCGCGGCTGGCAAACTCATCGCGTCTTGTCGATACGAGACGCTGATCGAATTTCCTCTCGATATTGGGGCAACTTACCACGAACCGCCACGTAGGCAGAGAGACGGCCGCGGGATTACGCGAGCGAAGAGCCGTGCGTTTCGATATCTCCTCCGTGCTCGTTTCCGTGCAGATTTAGCGCGGAAAATGGACGGCCGCGCGATAAATTAGCGGTCGCGCGGTAAAATTTGCCGCGATTAATTAGGAACTCGCGCGAGCACGTGTGATCAGTCGACCGTCCCCAATAAAATCGATGGGAGAAATCTCTCTCGCCATAGACACGGATGACCTGATCCGGATGTGAATTCCGCGTACGTACGAACGGCCAAATCGAGCGGAAGTAGTCCACCTTTCCAGACCTTTGTGGAAATGGCACGCGCGTGTCGCCGATGCGTGCAGGTTCACCCTGTCAACAAAGGCCACTCGGGTTCGCCACGCCACTTTAGACTCGCAACCTACCCGTCTGTCAATGTTTGTCAATTAGTTCTGCTCACAGAGGGATTCGCCCATTCGCGCGAATTACTTCATCGCTACTTCGTCAATCGAGAGAGGAGGTCTTGCTCGATATTCCGAGGGTGAGGCGGGTGAAGAATGGCACTCATGGACGTCTCATTATCGAAATCCCTAAATGGTTAAAACGCGCGCCGACCCATCGATCGTTCATTATCGGCTATCGAACACGTACCAAAAGGCCGACGCTTGATATTGTAATTATATCTGGTTATAAATTGGCCGCCGCTTTTTTCGCGCTCAGGGTCGCGCGTGATGAATACGTAGATCGTCGGGGGTCCCGTTACCCTTATACATCGAGCCTCCCCCGCCTTTCCCTGCCCGCACCTTTGCTCACCTCCGTGTGCAAAGTGTCGGTCAGTGTGAGAGAACCGAGCGGCGAACTTCTCGCGTATAGTCCGCAAAAGTGCATTCGTCGAACGCAGAAATTTATCAGTAGATATCAAATCGTTATCAAAACGTTATCAAAATATGGAAAGAAAGATTTATACGTATAATTACGTAAAAAATATCCAGAAATTTTCTACGCGGATATCCTGGAATCGTGTTCGATAAATCGACTTTTCAAGCGGTTCTGATTTCGCTTGCCGATCGCTAACGTAGCGTACGATCATCGATTTCACGGTTACTTGGTGCTCGAAATTAAAGAATTAATCGCAAATCGTTATCTCTGCGTTATTCAGATAATACCGTAGCGATGCAGATTAACAAGAGATATGCACGCGCGGCTTCATGTATTCGTGTATTCCACGCGCCGGCGAGTGCGAGGCGAGTTTGCGCTATGGAAGATTAATGGTTTTCCGTCGCTTTGGGAATGCGCGCGGCTTATTTTCGTAAGCGGCCAGCCTTAATCGAGTGTGCACGACACGCGGTCATCGCATATATAATATATCCATCGAGAGACCGTCACTCGATCCCGGAACATCACGGAATATCGCAGCGTGTCAGGTTCCAAGTTTCGAGAGCCGGCTCTTTTTCCTTCCCGCCCGCGAACTACTCCCTGGGCCCGTCCTGACGGGGACTTAACGGCGAACCGTTATGATAAGCTTTAATGCACGCCTGTCCGCTCGTCCCGCGCTTATACCGTATATACGTGTGTACCGGCCAGCCCGATCCGTGACGTAACAATAAAACATTGTTAACGCTGATTGCCCTGCGGTCGCTATACCGTTCACCCGCTGGAATTTCTCGTCGTTGGCTGCGCCAACAGAGGGAAAGAGAAAGAGAGAGAAAAGAGGGAGACAGGGAGACAGGGAGCCCGCGCGCGCTCACACACGCGTGGAAAAGCCAGCGATGATGACGATAATGATGATGATGACGCCGATCCGCGCGGAATGGAGTCTGCACGCGCGCGCAGTGCCGAGTGTGTGCCAAGATGCATGCGGCCTTTGCGTATGCGTGCAGGTATCGGGCGTTTCGTGCGTCCATCGCGGATGGATTCCATTATTCAAATAGCGCGCGTTGCATCAAGAAGAGAAAATCGCCGCGGGATAGCCGCTCGAACGGAAGCGCAGACTCGCGGATCCGTATCACGCCCGAATTTGCCGCCGCCCGGATAAAACGCGTTCGAGCAATATTCTCGCGGTAACGGTCACTCCGCGTTTCTCAGGAAGGTCATTATCGCGGGCAATTCAGGATTATTCCACTGAGATCATCATTACGCCGCGGAGATGAGTGGTTAATGAATCCTCGAGCGCTAATAATGACGAGTCCACGTTGTAATCCAATTTCGCAGGGACCAAGTGACCAATCAACCAACCACCCAAGCAGCCCTCTCCTCCCGAATTACAGGTGAGCAAAGGCAAGTTTGCGCATCGCAAGGTGCATCCGTACATCGACCGTCAACGCATCGGTGCTCGCGATTGAGCCGCGAACGCTCGGGCCCATTCCGCGACTTATTTCGTTCGCGCGTTACCCGTCATTATCAAGTACCCTATCGTCATTGGCCATTCCGCGTGATTCCGTGAAACCATTTGTGTACGCGGCCGCGTACAATGCACACCGGCGCATCTCTCGCATATAACAAGGGGCCGTTGGTGCAGCCGCGGGAACGATAGCCTCCTCGCCGCCGGATAATCGTTATGGGCGATCTGACGTGTCTTCATCGGATCTCTCTTCGAGGAGATGCGATTCCTCGGAAACGATTACGTGCCCGCGCATCGCAGCAACGATGGGCGAGCACGGTTTCTGTCTCCAGCCTTCTCTTTCTCATCGCTTCATGTAATATCGAGCATCGACAACCGGATATCTGTCACTGGTGCCTCCGAAAGGCGATCGCTTGATTATACGCGTCGTCGCGCGTTGCAGGCCATTACGCCGTCCATCGGCGTCTGGTACCGTGCCGCTTGAGATGATCGGATTCTTAAATTGCACGAGAGCGAGACGTCTGGTCATTTAAATGAATAAATTATTACTCAAAGATTGACGCGTACTCTCCTGACCGCAGAAGGATCGCTCAAGATGGCCGGCCGGTCGTCTCGCGGATTCGCGTGTATTCGTCTTGTACGATGCGCATTACACGCGCATCACATAGTAGCAATATGGAGCACGTAATACGCCATCATGTTCCTTGTACATGCGACCTGCATAACACTCGCCGGTGGCGGTTGATCGAGGAGGATCAAGAACGAGATGAAGAGAATCAGAATCGCGCAACGGAAGAGTCGAGAAAGCTCAAGAGAATCGAATAAAGAGGAGGAGAGACAAGTCTTTCGCGGGGTAAGACGAAGTGGAGAACGGAGGAGGATTGAGCTGAACGACGTGCTAGAGGGAGAGGTCGACGGCGTGAGGGTGAAGGCAGAGAGGAGATGGCGCGAGAGCTTCGGGAGAGGGCAACAAAACGCATGGAACACGGCCGGGACGCAAAACGAGGACCGAGATAAGCCGTGCCTCCATCAGGCTGCTATTTCTCCCGTGACAATAAAAATTATAGGCTATCTGGACTGGAAAACAACAGGTCGAGCGGGCTGCCTCCGGATCGTGGTTTGCATTCATTAAGCCTCGACACGCAAGCAGTGGCGGCTCCGAGATGCTCTCTTCTCCCTTCTCCTCCTTCCTCTTTGCTTTTCTCTCTCTCTCTTTTCAATCTCCTACCACGTTTCGCGCTCTTTTCCCCCTCGTCGCGCTGTCTCCGTCCCACCTTCATCCCCCGTCGCCGTTGCGCTCTCGGGTACCCCATTCGACGCCCCCTAAGGGACCCCCTCCCCGCTCTTTCGCCCCACGGTGCCCCCTCGCAACATCTTCGCGGCCGGTTGCTGCCTGGCCGCTCCTCGCCTGCCTCCTCGAGACTCTCCTTCAACCTGAAGTCCCTGACTTGCACACCAAACCACTACAACCGGCCGACCACATTACCACTTTACATGTTACACATTATAAATTACCAACCTCGTTCTTTCTCTCTTTCTCTCTGGGAGAACTTGCTTGTCCTCCCTCGCGTTGCTCTCGATCGGTCTTTCCGTCGACCCCTTTTCCCAATGCCTCTGGTCGCGAGAGATTGAGACCAGCATGAGCGCGACGTTTCCTATTCGCAGCCTCCCATAACGTGGGCGGAAACGGAAAGGCAGAAACAGAAAAAGAGAAACATCACGACAATCGTCGCTTCTTCTCTATTCTCTCGCGGGAGAATTTGCACATCGTGAGAGTGCATAGTATCAAAATCCGCGCTTTGGAGAACACACTGTCGACTGCAACGGTGAACACAAGTTCCTCGCGCGAGCTTCCGAAGGGTGGCTCGTTATCGTTGCTTTCACGCGGACGCAGAGGCAGGCCGGTGCCGATCCGGCGCAAATAAGCCGGACTCTTGTAACCGCGAACAAGCTACAATTTGAAGCGGCGGTCCTCAGGACGGCGGACGGGGACGGGGGCACGGATCGGTAGCGTCCCCGGTTAAACATTTCTTTGGGCAATGGAAATCTATTAAGAAAATAACCGTCCATTACCCGGCACGGCCGGTGGCGCGGTAATATGTACGTATGCGGCGCACACGCGTGCACTTTAATAAATCAATATGTTTGCCGAGTCAGAGGTCGGCAGCCATCGCGGAGGTCGGGTCGCACGAAGACGCGGGACCGATGGCTGCTGATTGCATTACAGATCTCCGCAGGTGCGAGTAACCGTTAATTTCGCGATTACCGCTTCTTTTTTAACGCGCGAGCTCGGCGATAGTTCCGGCTGCGATTCTAAACGACTCATAAGCGCGCATCCGGATGGATGCGCTCGCGCGATAAAACGTTCACGCGGGCACACGTACGCGCGTACCTCTCCCTGTTGATCCTCCTTCTTTTTTTTTCTCTTCGACGACGACGCGCATGAAGAGACCCGATCCTTTGAGACGACAAACACGCATCGACGGGCATTTAAGGCACTGGACAGTGACGGGGACAGAGTCGCGACAGAGTGCGGGGACCATTACCACTTTGCATATAACATGTTTTAAATTAACCGCTCGCGGCGTCTTCCTTTCGCGTGAAAAGGCGCACAAAGTCGGTGGACTCGTCAAAGCCTCGAAGGGCGGCCACTCGTTACATTGCGTGACACACTCGCGCCGGGCCGCCCTCCCCCTTCCTCTCTCCTCTCTCGCCTCTTCGCGTGTGCGTACACATTTGAGACTTTGTAATATGGTAGCCGAGATAGGCGGCAAATTATATGGATTCGCGAGGGAGATATTAAACGCACGGGCGCTGCTCCCGAAATTATCTCATAAAAATTAATAAACCGCCGCATTCTCTTAGGCGGTGAAGCAATATTGTTTCATTACGCGTAATTGCACGGCCATTACGGCCGCTTGCCGTAAACCACGTGGCGGCCGCCGTATTCATTCGTAATTTCTCGACTGCATCTCGCGATTGATAGCGCCAGCGTGCCTCTCTGCCACGCGCGTTAAATTATCTCGATTATCTCGAGGAGGGGAATATTTTTGCGCGCGGCAGGACACGCTCGGAACTCGTGCCGAGAAAATCAGGAAATTGAGAAATGCAAGATTGTATTTCTGACAGCGCAAGAACCTACGAGATTTGTGATAACATCACGCTCGCGTACGCATAGCTGTCCGCGAGACAGAAAACCGCATCGAACGTTCGCCATCCGGAGGCCTTGCGCTCGCGAGTGCCGATCCCGAAACAGAGACTGTCCGCGCGGCCTGCAAGTCGCAGTCTCATAATTATACATAAAGTATTATCAAGTTGCCGTAATTCTTACGTTATTGCATTATTTAGCGGGACGCCCCGCTGCGTCGGTGAGCGCGACATCTCCCCGCGATGTAGTCGGTGTTGGCCGCTATTTTAATATAACGCGATACGCCGAGCGTGTGCGCGCCCTCGAGTCGTGTGTCACTCGAAAAAGACCGGCCGGCAACTCGAAACGCACTCATATCCGGTTCATCGACGACGAAGGGAGAGAAGAGCGAAAGAAATCCGTTCTCTCTGTCTCTGTCTCTCTTTCTGTCTCCCTCGCTCGACTCTCGTTAGCACCTTCGAAAACCGCGAGAGACGCGGGAAACGTTATTACGGGCGATCGTCGCCGGTGCGCTCGCGGAGTTAAAGTCCGCGTGTACGTGGCCGTTGACACTTTTATAACCGCCGACTGGTACGACCGCTTCGTCGCCATCGTCGCCGTCGTCGTCGTCGGCGGCGCTCGCGCGTGCAGGTGCCGGAGCAACATCAGCCGGATTTCAAATGTTGGTACCGAGTACCGAGGCGGGCAGGTAGGCAGGCTGGGAAGCAGGCAGGCAAGTAGGCAGGTAGGCAGGTAGATAGGTAGGTACTCGCGCACCACGTAGGTAGATGCGCGACTAGGTATCGGCGAGTCGCGCGCGCTCGGATCCGCCGGCGCTTTTCGCGATATACGTACGCGCGACGTTTTGTTCGTCCCTGGCGGTACGAGTGTACGTACGAGCACGCTTAACCGACTGCGAATTAAAATTCCAGGATATAAGCGATTGCTTACGACGATTAATCGCACCCCTGCTGCTACGTGCGCTATCTTCCTCTCTCTCTTCCCTTCCTGACTCTCGGTATCTATCCGCCTCTCTCCGTGGACTCTCTACTCGCGTATAGATGCGCATCATCGCCGACGATCGGCCGGCGAGACGGCGCTCCTTTATTTTCAGCATCGGACAATTCTTCGGAGTGTTTTCGAGCTAGGGCTGCGGGACATGTATACGTACGTGGGGTTTCGATAAATCCTCGCGGTGTCCCTTACCGCGAACCTCGGTCACGCATGTCGCCTCCTGCGTCTTGGACTCGCGAGGAACCAAACGCGAGAGAGATATGTTCGGCCTGGTCCCGGCTACCACGGTAATTCGTGCGCGTCGAGTATCGGCGTGAACGTTCTCCGCTACGCGTTTCTATTCTCCGTTCTCCAGACGTCCAAGAAAGTATATCCGTATTCCGCGTTCCACGTTTCACGCGCGGCTTGCATTTTGAATCGCAGCAAAGGTCAGAGTTCATCGAAAGAGAATTATGAAGGGAAGGGGGACAAGGCCTGCACGTAGGTGCGACCTTCCTCCTTCGAGTGCTATCTCGTCGCCGGACACCCGGCTCCGGTCCAACCGATCACGCCACGTCGGCCACAGCTTGAATTGTGCGACACCTCGAAGAAGTACGCGCGGCGGCGGCGAGATTTAGCGCGCCGCGCGCGACTCTCGGAAACGGAGCGGCGCGGATGAGGTACGCGCGGCCCGACCTCCGCCACGGCTATCTCCGATTTATCTAAATCAACGAGAAGGGCGAGAAGGAGAGGAGAGAGAGAGAGAGACGCTCGCGCGAAGGGCTCATATAATGCGTGTTACACATAATAAAGCGGATACGCGGGTCGGATCGGCGCGCCGGGTTCGGGATACGCTCGCCACCGCGTGTGCGAATGGTCACGCATGGGAATGCGTGCGAGTATACGTGCGTGTACTCGACGGGGTAAGGCGGCGGCAGGGAGAGAGGGTGAGAGGACGCGGTCGCTCGCACAACGGGCGCGCGGTGCTCCGGCACACAAAAAGTACATTGCATTTATAAGTCATTTATTATGAATTACACGATGGTATATTTAAAATGGGAGGCATGTCTTGTACGTGGATATATGGGATATCGAGATTATAACGCATGTGGCGCGGACGGGGGGCAGACGGGGCGCAGGGGATCCCGGGCTACAAGAGGCTCCGGAGATCCGCGCGCAACAACCGGACGATATCGCGTGTAGGTGTTCCCCTCGCGTGCTCACGTTCTACCTGCGCCCGTACGCATTTCTCGTATGCGTGTGCGTGAATCGCGCTCGCACGATGCGTCTACAAATTGATATAGCCGGCCGCATGCGGTGGCTCCCGAATAAAGCTCGCTGCGGAGCGATTCCGTGCGTGTGTACGTGTCTATTAAAGCGAGTGCGCTTTTTCAGATATCCACGCGTGCATACGATGTGCGTGCGATGTGTGTATGCATGTTAATTCGTTCATTAAACGTTCAAGATGCATAGAGTATAGTACTCTTTGTGCCGCGGCGCGCACCATCTCCGCCGCCACGGATTCTTCGACGTGAATCTGTAATAAATACTCTCCGGGTGATTGATAATCGCGATTATTGTCGGGCGTAACGTGGCTGGAAGAACAGAGGGAGATAGAGAGAGGGTGAAAAAGAGAGAGAAAGGGAGAAAAGAGAGGGAAGACACGCGGCGACGACGGGGATCTTTCCTCATCTCGCGGCGGCGTTAACGACGCTGCGTTCCGTTTGTCGCCGGAAAGTCGGGCCCGCGGCAATTAATCTTAGCAGTTGGCCGATGCATCGGTGAAAACCGTTCGACAAGGATAATTAATCGTGTGCATGCCTGCCGAAGTCGCGGCAAGTACGGTATGATTGCTTTCTCGCAACAAGTACGCGCCAACAAGTCGGCGTCTCGGCTGTTGACGTTTGTTAACGTTGCCTGTTATATCGCGACATGTTAATCGGTAAGCCCTCGCAGCAGATACGCGCGTACGACGCGCTCATGTACGCGCTCGTGTACGCGCGATGTAATTCCCGCGTGCCGTAAAAAGCTCCGCGCCTTGTTCAACGATTGTTCGCGCCGCGTGTGTGACACGAGGCGTCATAACTCCGCTCGCGCGTATCGATAGGGATCTGTTCGGTTGGAGCCGTCGAATGCCGCTCGAAAGGTCATCGATACGTGCCGATCGGAGAGATCGGCGTATCGCGTACACGCTCTCGCGAGATCCATAATACGAGCGCGTTACGTAAGCCGGTAAAGAGCTGTTTGACAAATTGTCCGCCGCCTCGCGGCGCACGGTAGTCTCCGCTTTGCTCGGCACCGACGCATCGTAACGCTCGCACTCCTCGCTTTCTAACGTCGTCTTTCTCTCGTCTCGTTGGCTGTCTTTGCCGTTTACACGAACTGTCACGTCGAATCATCGTAATCGCCCTCGCGCACAATTATTAAAGAGATAGAAATGCTAGAGGAGTGTAATTTCGCGCGGTGGCATTTCGCCCTATCGTAGTGCTGACGTTTCGACCGACTCGTGGAAAAGGTGATGCGGATTTTATCTCACTGGACATTCTCCAGACTCGGATCCAACGGATCCGAACGACGCCTATCGTGCATTGTACCGACGATGAATCTTATAACAATGTCGACAACGACGAAATTGGACGCTGGATACGGTCAGCGCATACGTATATATCCGAGAGTGAAGCTACGGATGTGTGTGTACCGGGCTAAGGGGTAAATGGCCTTCCAACAGCCTAGACGTGCCTTGACCCGACGGACAAGGAGGGACCATCGGAAGACGCTGCGGAAGAAGAGGGACAAGGACGTATGCCTTTAATGAGAGAGAAGGTACGGTGAGCGCGGTGGGGAACGCCGAAAGAGAAAGAGAGACAGAGACTGGATGATGGTTTAGAGAACAGGTGCGCGACCATTGACCGGCTTCGGCCGCCCGCTGAATTATCATACACGTTCGTTGCGTCGGCGATCGGGCGATTTAATCGCGCCGATTAAATGAGGAGCGCGCACAAACCTCGGGATCCAAATGGGTTTCCGATCCATAACCCCGTGCGGTCTCACACGATTCGCGCGAGAGGAAGATGATCGAGAGGAAGATGAGCGTGTGCATCGACGACGAGGAAAGCGTTTACGGCGACGGTACTCGGAGTCGAGTCGAGTCGAGTCGCGCAAGTCGTATGTGTGCGTGCTGTTAATTACCGCGCGCGTCATTAATTGCCGATGGTACTGTACGCTATCGCCGGGAATTAATAGAGATTTTTCGCAGCGACGCGGACACGTTTGAGCGCGCGGTGCAGCCTCCTCGCTGGCGGATTGAGGCCTAACGGCAGAAAATCTAGCGTGAAGCCGGCGGGCCTCGAGATTTCCTTCGGGTGGAATGCGACGCTTCGTCGTCGTCCTTTTGCTCGCCTTACACCGCACCGAACACGATAACGCGCCGACTGCGATATAATCGAGATATACTATCGATAATTGCACTCGGCTCTCCGTAATCCCGCGCTCATCCGAGACAATCTTGCGGGTGCGCGAGTCTTCATCATTACGGAACGCTCCCCTAAACATACCGTTTCGCTATCGTAAGTAAACGTTTTTCGCGCGCGAGCTACGCCCACCCTCTATGGACAAATTATATACTTTCAGGACGGTAGCGCGTAACCATCCGGCCGCGGTAGCAACGGTACGATGATTATAATGAAAGTGTAGCTCTGCCTTGGAGCATTAGTAACGGTGTATCTCTCTCTCTCTTTTTCTCTTCCGTCTTTCTTTTCCGCCGTACATTTCGGCGCGGTGATACCGAAACCGGTATCGTGTCGAAAATGAGAATAAGAAACGTATGACGTCGCGACGTGGCGAGAAATAATATATTTATCGCGCGATTATGGGTAAAAAAGATTGGTCGGCCAAGCGATAACGAAACCGCCGTTGCAGTATTAATTTCATAACTGGTACAATATATAACCGCGATGGCAGCTTACGGTGTCGAATGATATCAGTAATTCTAATGTACTCATTTATTTCCTTTTATGTTCGTGGCGCACTTTTTGATATTCTAATGATCAGGTGTCAAGAGTGCGCTTTCTCCTAATTACATTACGGGTTGAACATAAGAATTTCTTTACGAAATCGATAATGCAAATAGGGCAAATCAGTGAGGCTGCTGCGATGCAAATGCACTGTAATTATCATGTTGAAATCCTGGAATTAGCTACGTGATTTCCTACAAAAAAATACATTGTACATGCAAAGATAAGAATCGTAACATCATCAATAATCTGCATCAGTCTCTCTCTTTCTCTCCCTTTCCGCGACAATGTATTAGAAACTTTTACACATGTCCGGCCTTCGGGCGATTTTTACAAGCACACAAATTAAATTATGACATCCTTTAAAGAAAGAATCATCAGAGAGTGTTACATGGCGTGTATGCCACGTAGCGCATAATGCTCCTGAAATTGAATAAAGCCTCAATACACTGATTAACACTTCCTTCATTAATCACCACGCGGAGACGTACCGCTTACCCGCCGCCGGGCAGAATTCCGATTGTGAGAATCATCTACTCTCACGGGACCCTTTACGACGGTTATCGCGAGTCCGCGATCAGATCCATTGAAAGTACGATTGCGTTTTCTCGAGCGCGCCCGCGTGCGAGAGAGAGAGAGAGCAAGTGTGTCTCTTCACCTCCGGTTTCCTAAGGGCATCGCGCGGCTGGGAGCACCTGTCTCTCAGCAAGTGGAAGTCCGCTCGATCGCCAGCACGGGACTCGTTAAAAGCGAATGAATAGAATGGACTGTTGACGATTGACGTGCGCGATCGCACGGACAATGGCATTTAGGCCTCGCTGTTCCCGCGAGGCGAGTACGAAGGAGAGCCTCCTTTTTGCTGTCTCCGTGTTGTAAGAGTGACGAGAGAAAAATGTACGAAGCACGGATAGCCGAGGCCGGGAATTGAACCCGGGTCTTTCGCTTGCCGGGCGACTGCTCTCTCCACTAAGCTACCCCGAACTCCCGCTTACCAACACCTCTCCTCTTAGGTCTAGGATGATAAACACCGATCGGTCGCTTACAATATCGTTACTCGGAGTGCTGGAAACGTTTCTCTAAGCAGCACGATTGAAAGAAAGGAAAACCGCTTTCTTTCACAAGAGCGTTTTATCCGCATCACAAGGTGCCAACGAGGTTGTAAGCGGTGTCCCGGCTCTTGGCAATTTGTTAGAGGACATGTCGGTAAGTCGTGCATGCCATACCCAGCGCGACAAGTTGGAAACAAGCGCGGCTAAGCGCGCACAAGTATCTCGGGTGCTTCCTTCCTCCGGATCTTCGCCGCCCCAGTACACTCCCTCGCACTCCCAGGATGCATACCCGTCGCGCTCGGAAACTTATAATGAAGAAAATCCTCGAGAAGCATGATGTATAGGGATGTATAGGGGACCGACGATATAAAATCATTAAAGAAACCGCGCGAGTATTCTTCCGCCCTCCGTCGACGACGTCGTCCCCCGCAGCCGCGCGTCCGCCGCAGCCTCCCTCTCATCCACTTATCACTCTCGAGCGAGTTGATATTCAAAGTGTCCGTCTCGTTTCAGAGCCGAGTGGATGCCACTTTGACTCGTCGTTCCCGTCGCGATAACGTCTAACGTTTAATTGCATTCGGCTCCACCGGCGGATATAACTTTACTACCGGAAATTAACGAACTTTGGCCATCGCGGCCCCACTCGTGAGCACACGAGGAAGCGGCATTTAAAACTGACGGCAACCCCGGCTCTTGCGATCGGTTCGCGTGCTCGGTTAGATGGTCACACAGATCGGACCGACGAGGGACGATTACACATAGACCGATAATTAATATTTCGGTGATCAAGTGAGACCAGAGGAGAGTAGAAGGCAAAGTCATTACCGTTCATGCAACGCAACACTGCGCGCTCGTCGAGATTCTAACATTTGGACCCTCGCTCGCGGCGACTGGCCCGCTTATTTCCGAGTCTCCGCGATCGATCATCAGGCAACGGATGCTTCTTCAATTTTAGACTTCCCAGCCGAGAGAAAGAAAAGTAAACGTTAGAGCGAGAAGAGCAACAGGGAGATGAGGGAGCCGTGCGCTCCCGGCGTTGCGCTGGAGCACAACGGGGCCCGATCGATCGGCCGCCTCCGCCACCACGAGCGGTTCGCAAAAATTGCGTCTCTATCTTATTTCCCGAGAGCTACTACTCGCTACCAAAGCTACTAAAGCAGATACGAGAGTATCCCCTCACGAGCGCGTCACTCGTTGAGCGCCGCGATATCGGGACCCGACACGATATCGTTTCCCGAGATCAGCGGCGCCGGTGCACCAGCAACGAGCGGCGGTTCGAACTTATCGGACACCCGATGGGCACGGCCGGGGCCCGAAATAATTGCCCGCAGTGAAATATAAATGATAGCAAGATTGTGGAGCGTCCACGGAGAGAGAGGCCGGCGGGAGCGGGGCCGGGGAGGGGGGGGGGGCAGGCGGGACGGGTTACGCGGCCGCGCCACGGCGTCGGTCGGATCCGCGTGTGCGTGCGTGCGTGCATGCGTGCACGGCCCCCGTCGACCGGCTACTTGGTACGCGAGACGTACGCGCACGTAATTGCGTGCCCGTCCTGAAATTATTCATCTCTCCCCCGACCACGTCGGCTGTGATCTCAGGCGCGCAACGCGCCGCGCGCCCGTACACGCACACGTACGGGTACACACGAATACGGACCCCGGCCTGGGTACCACCGCAGAGCCGGGGCCCCGGCGGTATGATAATGCATAGAAGTGCCAGTCATTATACCTATACGCGCGTACCCGGTGTATATCCAGCGCCCATCCTACCTACCTACCTACCTACCTACCTACCTACCTACCTACCTACCTACCTACCTACCTACCTACTCGGTACGTAGATTACAACCAACCCTCTCCGCCCTGCCCTCAGTCTCCTCTCTCCTCGCTCGGTTCCTCGCCGATCCGCCCGGTTGACTGCTTCGCCCCCCCATCGCGTTGCATGCGCGTACACGTACATATGCGTGTACGCGGGGAGCGACGCGCCGCGCGAGTTACACCTACCTATCCGCCGGTCCGCGAGCGATGGGGCACCATACCCGGGACGCCGCGCGCCGCGGCGTGCAGCTCTTGGACACGCGGATACACCTTATTTCGCCGTGCATGCATCCAGGATCTTTCAGGTCTCTCTCTTTCTCTCTGCGAAGGGTTTCTCCGCGGAGGAAACGCGAGGAAAATCGGACGCGCGACGTTCGGGCGAGGATACTTTCTCGGAAGAAGCGTCGAGATTACATGGCCGTCGACGAGATACTCGCGATCGACAGCGGTGTACAACAATTCATTAAAATGCCGAGAGCGATTCTAACTCGGGCCGGTCGGCCGGTCGGCTAAATCTTATTTATTTTCTTTCTTCTTTTTTTTCTCATCTCCCCCAGGATAATGGGATAAACGCGCGAGAACGTTCGGATTTCATCTCGCGGAACATGACGCTAACAACGAGTCGCGCCATGCGCTTTGTGATTAAGCGAGTTCAACTTCGAAGCAATTCAGGGCAGAGTCGCGCCGTCGAGCCTTCCGGCGTGGCGGATGCCGCGCGCGAGGAAGCGTGGCGTGGCGCGGCGCGGCGCCGTGTCGGTTTCGAGTCATTAAAAGTCACTTAGGATAATACCCGGCTGATTCGCTTTTAAGCTGGAGAGAGTACTTTTTCGAGCAATTTATCTCGTATTTTCGCGGGCTCCTCACGGTGCCCCGTGGCTGTCAGAAATGAATATTCTCCACCACCTCGCCGAATCGCCGAACATCCGACGGGATTTCGAGGCGCAACTCATCGGGGGCAATTTAAATTTGAATCATCATTAACGTAAGCGGGGAAGCGTGTTCTCCTTAAACTCCTACCCTCCCGCCGAATATCGTCGGGGTTAATGGCGAATAGATTCGCTCGCGAATTATATAAAGTATGCAAGAACGAGATTGCAGGGAACTTTGATATAAGAAAGGATAATACCTTCCCTTTGACCCTTTAACATAAATCTCTCAAGCCGCAAATGCGCGTTAAAGGAGATTAATGAGGGAACTCGTGACAAAAGTATCGATCCTGACATTATCGCTTTCGACACATTCAATAATGCGTACGGGAACTTTACGATTCTCCGCAACAATTGAAAACATACAGCATCATTAGCCGTTCCAATAATTAACAATAATCAATCCACGGAACTACCCCGGCTCGACCGGCAGGCGGGATACATCCTCGCCGTTGATCACAGCGGAAACAAATATCACCGGCAACATCATTACGTCGCGAAAGAAAGGCTCGATTGCGGAGGGGGTAGATTGTGAGGACGGGAGAGATAGGGAAGAAAGAACGTAAGGCCTTCGCGGAACGGAAGTTCGCTTGATTCGCGATATCCGACGCGGCCGCTCCTTTGCCTTTCTCGTCCGCTTTGTTTCTGGAGCCCCGAAGATAATGAGCACAATTACGGCGAGGTTTTTGTTCTAGAAATTACACAGTAGTGCGCGGATGCATGTCTGTGGGCTGATTGCTACGCCCCCCGTCTCATCCGTCGGCGCGATACCTCGCGTTTACGCGCGCGTCCGCGCGTTGCGTGCGTGTTCGTGTACCTGCCGCCGGAATCCGAGAGGATTTGTGCGCGCGAGCACGGCTATACGTGTACACGAACCACCACGAGAACGTGGAGAAGCCGAAGAAACGACGTGGTAGCGCGGGACCCGGGAGGACGGGACGGGGGAACAGGGACACGAAGTAAGCTCTAATTGCATTCAATAAAGCAAATAATAGCAAGCTCATTAGAGCAGAGAGAGGAGCTGGCGAGTTGACCGCGGCTCGTATGCCAACCTGCCTACGCCCCGGACGAAAGGAAAAGGAGAAGAAGAAGGAGGACGAGGAGGAGGTGGAGAACGCGCGCTGGAGGGTGAGATCGAGGCATTTCGCCGAGGAAGGAAGGAGAGGAGAGGAGAGGAGAGGACAAACCGGGCAGAAACCGGCGATCGTGCCGTCGTATCGTCGCGAGAACCGCGCTCCAATGTCATTTATTGTCCGCGCCGGACGACTCTCCGGAGAACGGTGCCCCCCCGGGCCCCAATCTCCCTTTCTCGGATTCGCCTGCTTCATATGAATGGGCGATAGCCATGCAACCTTCGCGTCCTTCGTTAGGTATTTATCCCCGTTTATTATTATTCGGCCGTGCCCTCTCGTACCCCCTGATACGTGCAGATGCAGCATTCACATCGGCGAAATCGATGACGTCTCGTGCGCACAACGACGCAATGTATCTCCGCGAACGTGGCGAACGGCGACGTCGCTGCTTCCCCTCAGACCCCCTAAAATCTATTACTGCACTCGGAATTTACAATCGCGCGCCTTAGGACGCCTGAGCTCGCCTCGATGTTGCCAACAGCGAGCCTGAGCTTCCCTCATTATGCTGAAGCACGCCGGTGAAGTATCCTCGCACGATCTAATTTCTGCAGCTTACACCTAATTAGTGACGTGTATCCTCGGGTGTAGCTTCGACGAGGTCGCCGAGAGGTGTTCACCGCGATCATTATCGGTACCCCCGTCGAAAGACGCGTCACGGGCTATCCAGAACCGACTGCCGAACGAAAAAGAAACGCCCGAAAATGATTAATTTTATCGGCCGCTACGTTCGCATGTCTCGAAATTTAGCGAAATACCCGGCGGCCAGGTGATTACCGTCCTGATTATCGGTTCGCAGACTTACTACCGTCGAGAGTTCAAGTACCGGGAGGGGCACCCATCGCGGAACCACGGCGGTTCGCCAGGCGTCAACATTGACAAATCTACTCCCCGCCCGGCCATTCGTCTTCAGGCTTTTTCGCTCTCTCGCCCTTTCACTTATTCGCCTTCGTTAAGCGCGACGTTGACCGCGTTAATTCATCAATCCGCATCCGGTGCGTCTGCGAAGAATCAACATCGGCAGGCACATCGCGTATCCAGCGATAGGAACGATGAGTAGATCGACGCTGAACCAATTTAGCGGGTCTCAGACCAGTTACCTTAGCGGCTAAGTGTTTCCTCCTCGTCCGAGACCAACGAATAACGCGCGCGCTAAGCAGTTCCCGTATCGCCTCGCGTATAGCGGGCACGCGTCTCTCGGGAGAGATAAACGACGAAGCTCCGGGGGGAGCAGGGAGAGCACCTCCACCAAGCACGAGGAGCATCGGTCAGCAAACGAACCGTAGGGGGAAGCCGACGGGGGAATCGTCCGCCCCCGAGATGAGAGCGGGTGAAACGTAACGTCGGTAAGAATGGCGATTCGGCTAATGTATTCCGCGGATGCGCGCGCTCATTATTCAGCGATAATTAATTGACGGCTATAAATAAGCGGCGCGTCCGGGCACCGCGTAAATAAATGGTTCGCGCGCTGCGGAATGGTAATGGTGACTTTGACGGACCGTTTAAACTGGAATAAAGCGGGGTAACTCGTTTCCCCCGGGCGCTCCCCGGGTCCGGGTCTGCCCGTTCGCCCGGTAACGAATATAACTCACCTGCCATGGCGGTCCATGGCTGTCCATGGGGATTCGTGGCCCCTGCGCGGCCTGTGCTAGCCGTCCCCTTCCCCCCCGATATTTGTTCCTCCGGGACTCCCTTCGGTCCTCCGCGTTCTGTTTTCGTCACGACTCGCCATTTCGAAGATCACACATGCATCAATATTATACTAGTTACAATAGGCGTACAATGCGCGAATAATCTCGATAATAGGCGCGAGGTTCCAGCTTTTCGATTAACATTAGAATTAATTATCTTTATCATCACTCGCAGATTGATAAAGTTGAAGTTAACGCGACTCGAAATCATTTTTGCGAGCACGTGTCTCGCCTGATGATACGATGATATACGCGTATACATTTCTCGATGGTATCAGCATCAGCTTCTTAAGCAAGTCCGCAAGCGAATGCAAGGTGCCATACAGCAAACGTATGGTATGTTCATGCATAGTGGACATGGATTATGCCGCGACGATCGTCCGGCGCGGCGCGAATGCTACTTTTAATATTATAAAACGAGAATATCAGATCGGTGGTATGCGTTCGCTTGAATGCTGGAGGGGACTGACGTCGCAATCGCGCGTCCGAGCAAAGCGACTTCCAGTGTACCTGCATTATCGTAATATTTGAAACCGATTCGAACGGCACGGTCATAACGCGGCCGTAACATCGCTTTCCAAGGCCGCGTTGGATTAAGTTGACCACGGCAATGACGAACGGTGTCGTTGAACCAACAATCCGTGCGCGTCCTGGGCGATAATTCTGCAGTTCTTACGACAGGTAGTAGTAGTAGCAGGGTATGGGCGAGCAACAAAGTCCGAGGGCCCCGGGCCGTAATTGCCGCGACGGCGCCATTATTATTTCATAGCACTGCATCTGCGAAGAACCCACCGGCAAGATTACACAGATCTCCACGCGACGGATCTCGATATGCAACAGGCACGTTGCAGCTCCTGCAACTGTCTTGGAGTCTATACTTTGCGAGCGAATCGATCTCCGTCGAACGAGCGCAAACCCAATGCGACAATGCGCGCCGCGTTCAACGATTGGTCTCGATTGTTGGAATGTAGAAAGCGGTGTGTTGTGTCACGCGCGTTATTCTTCTCGAACAACGTCACGAGAAGGGCGAGGATCGAGAGATACCTCTGTGGCATGCAAGCCGAGAGATCATGCCGCAGGCCCTTTTAATTGGAACACGTCGCGCCCACCGAACTTTTACTGCCGCGCGCGTTCTTCACGGCGCGTGTACCGGCCAAGAGGAATAACACAATGAATCGAAACGCTGTTATCGCACGGCATCTCCGACGGGACCGACGCGGAATCCCGTCTAATAATCGTCCCTCCGCCGATCGACATTGTTATGGCGCGGTCATTAGAGGTGCGTACCGTGGCGGCAGCCAAAAAACGCGAGGCGCACCGTCCGTTTAACGGCCCTTACGCCGACGGGTCGCATCGGCGCGTACTTATCTCAAGGGACTTGAAAATCCGGTCGCATTAAGATATCTATCGGAACAACGGATGTGCGCCATTAAACTTTTACTTTATTTAGTGCTCGGAGGAGCCGCGATCCGCAGTCTCCAGAAAGGCGGTCGGACAGGAGAGACCAGGGAGAAAGAGAGGAGAGAGAGAGAGAGAGAGAAAGAATGACGATATGTAGCAACAGCAGCGACGGCGGCTGCAGCAGCAGCAGCAGTAGTAGTGGTAACAGCATCCGCAGGTAAGATTCCTCTCCGAGCTGCGCGCGATTGTTCTTCAACGTGTAATTATTATTTACGCTTGCCGCCTAATGATGGCCTCTCTCGCGAGATACCGTTTAGAATTGCTAATGTTCGGACGTCGTCAACGACGATGACGACGACGACATCCGAGGTCGTTGTCGATAGGCTGTAAACCTCACGGATCCAGCTAGGGATCCCCTCAACCACCCTTAATTGGGTGCGTTGCGATTAATCGCAACGTATACGCGCAACGGGTGCGCGTATAATCAAGTGACGGACACTGATCTTGGAAAAATACGCAGATGATTCGTGTTGCAATCATCTAATATTCAAGGAATACTCTTCTATGCCCTCGCGCGACAACGAGATTAACACTGACAATTGCGACATGGGCGGTGCGACAATCAAAATCGGGAAAACGGTCGTTCTTACTGTCCTTCCTACGTGAGCGATTGTTAACTGGTTATTTCCTACGGTCGTGAAGCTGGACGGTTTAAGCAGAGAGTTACGACTTCGGAGCTCGTTATGCATGCATAGGCGCGAGCATAAAACATTGGAATTGCGCGAGCGAGCAGCCGAGCGAATGAACGGACAAAAGAGCACACGAACGAGCGAACGAACGAACTGCACTTTCCGTTTCGATTCATCGTTACACCGATGTCGCCTATTTTCGTCCCTACTTTCCTCTCTTCCTTCATTTTCTTCAGACGACTTGGTAGCAATATTTTCACCTCCTGGTGAGGAAACCTACGTCCACCCCTTTCCAAGCGGAAAAAGCATCGCCTCGCGGAGAAAGCGCATCGCCGCAGAGAGCGACGACGGGCGTCGTTACTCGCGTTGATTTAGTTGAAGGCTGCGGATTTACGGGGCCCGCCACCCCCGTTGGCGCGCGGTACGCGAGCCGCTGGCGGGCCCGCGCGCCGAGCCCTTTCTCGTTAGCCGCCTACATTATATTACCCATCGAGCGGCATACATCATTCCCTCTTTATGTAAGTATCTATAACAGCCCGAGAAACATTCGCAGCTCACGCGAGAACGAAACGCGGCGCGGCTGGATACGCGAGCGTAGGCCGAGCGGACGGGGCCGGTGCCGACGCGGGTGAACCGCTCGCGACCGCCGCGGAATTGATGTACTGCGTCCGGGGAACAATGCCTCGTGTACCAGGACGACGCGCCGCATCAAGCGGTGCCTACGTACGTACTCGTCGGCTGTTGCGCTTGGCCGCCTGCGCCCGAGAACGTTCCCGAGTCGCCCACGTCCCCCGAAAATTAAGGACACGCGAGCGAGAGTCTGACAAACGTGATGTATGACACGCGACTACTTGCTGGCTGCAGTTGTATTCAGCAATTTAATAACTTAACAGGGCCCGCTCGACAACTGGCTTTCTAATTTAAGCGTCAGCTGGTCGCGCTATAATTAACATAATAGTACATACTAATAATGTATTAATAATTTATATTCTCAAGAGACATAGCGTTTTTTGCCAATTGCACGTATAATTAATGTAATAGTATAAATGACATATACGTAATTTGTATTAAATAATATGCAATAACACGTATCAACGAATTATTTCATGCTTTTTGGCGATATATTTATTATAACATTGATGCGGCCGAAAACTTGTGAGCAAAGATGCCGACTCGAAAATCTCGCGGAGGACCGCGGATTCATCCGCGATGCGAGAGGATGTCTTACCGCGTCGTGTGCGTCCGGCAGGATGCATTGTTGCGCGCCGGCCTGAGATGTTATCTGCACCCCCTGACGTTGTCGTGAATTGTAAGACACCGCCGTTGCGGCCCGCAGACGGAAACGAGAGAGATCGGAGAAACCCACGTGAAATATACGTCCACCGGTCCTCCTCTATCCGGTCGATTATCTCGACGCTGCCGTCGTTCAGGGGGTAATTGTCTCTGCCCCGGCCCAGCAGCCATCCGATACTTAATGAGACGTCCGATTGCTCCCAATTTGGTATCCCCCGGTAACGAATCGTCGGGGGGCACCGCGTAAATCTGCGTCGCGCATCGCTCGCGCTATTACGTCGCGCGAAATTTACGCGCGCGCGCCAGCGGTGCTCGGAATTATACGTCGGGGATATATTAGATCGGGAAATCGATACTATACATCATGATCCGCTCGATCTCATTCTAGTACAATCTCGGCCATAATAACAGCACGCGTAAATTGATTCTCAACCGACGCTTGGGTGCAGCGTTTTTCAACAGCTGTACATTACATCATAGTCTCGATTCATTCCTTTTGCTTGCATGCTCGACCGCATGTGTTGTATCTCGATTAAAGCAACGAGTCAAATGGCCGCGAAAAGTACGATGGATCCTCGTTCGCGGGAGGAAACTATCCCACGTAGTGTCCACGAAGGCCCGAGGCGTACGATCAACGCCATAAAGGAACGTATATCGCGAGACCATCGATTCCATTAGATGCATTAGCCGTTACTCCGGGCGGCGTTATCCCATCAAGGACTATCGTCTCCCGAGAGAGAAGCAGAGAGAGAGAGGGAGAGAGGGATATCTTGACGCGGATCCAAGACGGGTCACGCGCTCTTTGGAAAACGCAGAAACGGGCGCCTATTTAGCTTGAAGACGGAGGTGAATGGCAGTCGCGAAGCGCACATACGAGGCGAGAGGGTTACCCTCGCGGCCAGGAAGTGAAAACCTTCGCCGAGGCGAACCTTCCGTCGTTGTGCAGAAATTTATCGTCGAGCACGGGACGCGTCTTATTGCAGGAGGCGTACTCGCGGACGACAACAACGAATAGGTACTTAAGTCCCGTGAGATGTTCGGCCGAAGAACAAGCATGGATTCTACCGGTTCTTAATAATTGTACCCTCGGTTCTCTCTCTTTTTTTCTCTTTCTCTTTCTCTCCTCTCGCCAGGATCGCGGGGCTTATCTCCGGCTTCGAAAGCCAGTCGGCAACACGGCAATACCGGGATAGTCCTTGCATACCATTGGCCGATACGCTCTCGACGCAGATGCATCTCCCGGACGGGACGACGAAACTATCCCGAGCGCGTTAGCGCGCGTCCGTCGAGCGAACGAGCGCGCGCGCAAGCGCGGCCTTTTTACGGTGCGCTCGCAGCGTATAATTATTTTATATAGCTATAATTAGCGAATCTCAAACATGTCGAGCCGTTTATTATACACGGTGATTTATTTTTTCGCTTCAGCGCATCCAGCGACCGGTACAGCGCCGCGTTGGGCAATCCGCGAGTGTTCCTTAACCGTTACATTACTCGCGCGGTGCGCGCTGAAACCACTCATTAGTCACTCATAAACGGCTATTAATAGACAGCTTATTAATATCCCCCGCGCGGTCCATCGTCAACTCGACGCCGCGTCAGGACAAACTGAACATTACGGTTGTAATGACGTTATTCGCATGACGCGCGAGCGAGCGCATCAATCGAACGGTTACGTGTCACGATCTCGTTAATCGCCCATCAATTAGATAAAGCGCGACGAACTATCAATATTCCCGAGCGAGGAGGGACGAGTGGCCGTCCCCGAGCGAGACGGAATCGACAGCTCTCTCTCGGACGATAGTATTTTTATCCTGCAGGCGCGGGGGCCTAATCGCATCAGTCACGAGACGAGGGACCTTTTAACCGTGAAGTCCTCTCAGGTTGGAGAACGAGATAGAACGGCCGGCCGAGGACACGGAAGAGACACGGCTAAAGAAAGAAACAGTCGGGGCGGCACGAGGAGACAGACGAGGAGGAGAGAGGACGCGAGTGCGAGGAGGAGAACACGAGAGGAGGCACGGGAGACGAGAGACGAGAGCAGAGGAGTTACGGGAGAGTCCCGGGCCGCTTGACAGTGAGGTGTCGGGTGGTCGGAGCCCAGCTTGCTGTCAGCTTGTCAGCCTGTCAGCCCACGCACGTTGGCACCGTGGCGACCGGCCCCGCGTGTGGATTCACACAGCCGACGCCTCACGCCGTAGCCGCGCGCACGACGCGCATTGTTACAGAACTGCTCGCAGAATTCCTTATACGCGCAGACGCCGAGGACAAAGCCCGGAGGACGAGGCTATGGTGGAATTTTCATGGTTCACGCTACGCGACGTCATTAGTCCGCAAAATTGCGCGTCCGTCAATCCGCGGCGCGGTTCGTTGGTGATTTATCAAGAAGGCGCGATTCACACGCTTCGGCTCGCGCGACTCGCGACTGCGATCATTTGGACCGCACCTGATCGCGATGATCTACGATGGGAAGTCATCGTCACGTTCCCGATGATTCGACCTCGATAACACGCTGTAAGAGTGACGAGAGAAAAATGTACGGAGCACGGATAACCGAGGCCGGGAATTGAACCCGGGTCTTTCGCTTGCCGGGCGACTGCTCTCTCCACTAAGCTACTCCGAAGCGCTCCCGCTGACCGACACCTCTCCTCGTCCTCTTATGTCTAGGATGGTAAACACCGATCGGTCGCTTACAATATCATGACGAAGGTATTCGTTAGATTGAACTATATAAAACCATAGTTTTCATCATCAATAACATCACCAAATCACGTATGAATGTATGTTATTAATCGTTACGTTCGTTTCAATAAATTATTGCTCTTGTCCAATTTATAATAATGATAGATTATATTGTTTTTAGTATTTTCTTTAGTATTTTATATTTTAGTGTTACAGAATGGTGGAAGTACCTTATTCTTTCCGTCACCAGAGCTTACTTTAGGGGGAGGGCTTCTTCTCGTTCGAATCGCCAAATCTCGCGAACTGCTTTGCTATCGATCGTCTGGAATATATCGTCGCCGATATATCGAGCAAAGTGTCCGGCTCCCGCAAACCGCACACCCTAACTGGTTGACCGAACAATGTCGGCGGATTGTCACATTCGTATCTCCGTCCCCATTCTTCCTCAGCGTGGCTCTCTCCCTCTCGCTCGGCTCCCGTTGTCGCGCCGCGCGATGTCAATGATATACGCGCGCGGATGTTACACGCGTGTATAATATATATTATAATAATGTGAGAGGGCGACAATGGATTCGCGTCATATCCTGACTCCGTCCCCAACAGAGGGCATCAATTAGATCAACGCGCCCTAGCGCAGATATGTCTCACACCCACCCACTCGCGACACCCGACGACATCGTGCTCTCTTGCTCCCTTGCGGCCCGTTGTCATACTTCTCTCTTTCTCTTTCTCTTTCTCTCCGGCTGAATCGCTCTGTGCCTTCCTTCCCGCCGCCGCATCGCTCTTTCCTGCGCTCTCATTCTCTTTCTCGTTCGAGTGGCGTGCAATAGAGCTATTACGGGCAGACAAGCGAGAAACTCAATTTAAATTACGACTTCTTGCTGTTGTGTGTTACGACCGTTATTATAACGTTAGCGTTTCACGGCGATTCCCGTGTACGGCTCACACGTGCACGCCGGCCGCCGCTGCGTCGCATCACGTTCGCGGTTCACGGAACGTTCACGCGTGATATCCCTCGCCTATTGTAGAGATAAGTAGTGTCGATCGATGATTAAAGGCCATTACCGACTGCATGCTCAGCTGCGTTAATGAGTATTAATAAAGCTCAAAGTTACATTACGCGAGAATCTCGACGGAGAAGTAAGTTCCTATTGGTCCTCGTCGTTTTGCAGACCGCGGGAATACGTGGCGGTGATAAATTCCCTCGGGGGGCCTAATTTGATCTTGACAGTATATTATGGTGGCAAAAATATTCAATATAGCGTAGCTTTTTTCGATGAACGTTTCGTCTTTAGATACCGGTCAGGAATAGGTAAGAGCGCGTGGAGCGGTCAGATAAAACGCGTGCTCCCTCTCGTGCGCAAACGCTTGCGCGCAATTCGACTTACTTACGCGTAGCCGCCGTTTCTCTATGGCACCACAATGGCTTACTAAGTCCCATGCGTAAAGAGATAAAGCATCTAGACAAGGCCGGCCATTCAATAGTGATGAATCGTTTTCTTTCTAGCTCGAGGTAGCGCAAGCGCGATGCTCGATTCCGCAACGCGGAAAGCACAAACGACGTTAGCCTTGAACAATGCGCATCTCTTTCGATTTTTTTCTATGCCAGTATTGCCGTTTGCAACAATATAAAAAGTTGTACAGAGGGAGTGCGTAATGAAATAAAAGGTGACTGTCTCGCTCTGCATAGATTTTCAAACGTACGATCAGAATACCGTTTATATCTTCGAAGAAAGTGGAAATTTAATTTGCATATTTTCTCGAACGCTTGGTTCAATATTTTGGCAATAGTTTTGGTGTAATTTTACCAAGTAACGAGCTACACACGCGCATTTATCGTAAGCGTGATATTTCGCACGCGGATCACGTTCGTCGAAATCGCGTTTCTGAATCTCGTTGGAAGTCGACGGCAATCCACGTCGGATCGCACATCATTTCGACAATGCGTTTACGTGATGGTTTGATATTTCGGTACACCATAATGGCGGCAGTGCCGCGGGCACGCGAAGAAGAAAGGAGAAAGGATGCGCCTGTGCCGCGCGAAGAAAACGGGAGATGCAGAGGAGAAGACGGTTAAGCGGCCAGAAGAAGCAGAATATGATGAAAAAGAAGAAGAAAATGGTTACGCGGAAGGAAAAGAGAGAATACGAAGAGGAGGAACAAGAAGAAGAGAAGCGAGGAGATTGACCCTCTGCCTCTCTGCTCGTCGCACGCAGCCAACACGCACGCGACCGGTTTGTTTCACCCCGATGCGATGCTAAACGAAGTTTTAGCTGGCAGCAGCTCGGCCGAACCGCTTTACTGCGCTCTTATCGTCAGCGTTTTCTTCGCGAATTGACAATCCCTTCCCTGTCTCCTTTGTCGCCCTCTTCCTCCCTCCGCCTGCCATATCGCGGGATATATCTGCTTGCGGTGGAATGACGCCGATCAACATCACAGTGGAGATAGTTTTCAGCAATAAAACGTGAAATTCGAGTTCCTCGCTCGCACCCGCGATATACGCGACGCGATTCTTTTGCGAGAGCGAGTTGGATACTCCGCGTTATCACGGGAACTCGCGCCGCGGATAAGCGGAGAACCGGCGCTGATAAACACGACGTCGCATATTCGCGTACTCGCATACATCATTTGCATCACTACGAACGTATTGCCAAGAGTTAATAACCTGTCGTCGTCGTTTGATTACGCGGTGGTTTTTAGCCGAAAGCTGCCTGGCATGCGTAAAAAGTGTCGTGCACGTTGAAACCGGTTCCGTCTTATTTCATTGAAATTAATCGAAAAGTATAATGTTGCGAGAATTACGCGCGGAAAAGCCGACCGTCTCAAACCGAGTAATAGCGAGTCGCGCAAAGTGGTCACGAGTGATGCCATCCAGTTGCTCTGGTACTGCTAGATATCGTCCAGTTCGTCCAGCTATATCCAATTAGCATCACAATAGCCCATGGCTTGATCCATTGGCGGTACTCCGATTCGCTAATTGAATCACAACCTTCGGTATAAATTATTCATACGTCTTTCGATGTCCATCCTCGATCATGATCCCAATCATCAAAGTTCGACGAACAAAGAAGACAAGATGCAAATCAAATAAAATAACTACATGTACAGATATAATAATTGTATGTTGCGAATAATTTTTTCAACAACGGAAACATTGTTATGCAATCCATAAGAATATACATAATCACACATTTACGTTACGCACTATTTCTTTCGGAAATAATAAGATCTCGACAGCACGCACGTCCAGCAACATTGCGAGACTAAAACTTTCGCGAAATATTTAGACGATTACGAAAGCGTTTCACTCCAACCTGCCACGTTTCATCATTTTTTTTTCTTTTTTTTTCGTCGGTATCCATTTTGCAGTCTTAGCGTGAGATACATTCAGCTACTAAAAGCATCGCGCACAATGAGCGCGCGTCTTCCACGACAATGGAAAAGGGGATGTTAGGCGAGGATGAGTCGTGCTTGCGTGTCACCCCGGCGTGCAAGCCCTAAGTGGCGTCTAAAAATGTTCTTCATTCAATCGCACAATGAGCGCACAATGCGGGATGGCATAATGCCTTCGAGCGGCGGCACAATCTGGATCTCCGGGCCGGTGAGCATTTTCGGTCGGCGACTCATCGTGAATCGGAAAAACTCCCGGGAGTCCACGTGGGAACGGCGCACGCTTTGAATGCTAACCGAATATTCCCGCGGGGACCGCTGCCCCATTCTGATCGCCAGTAGATAAAGGATGATCGGGTCGAACGCGACTGCGGTGGGCTAATCCTCGTAAACCTTGTAGCTCGATTTAAGTCCGCAGATATAGGAGTATATGCCGAGAGAACGCGTGTGCCGTTTATCAGTAATGCAAAATATTTGCCTCAACAGATTTGAACGACGCGCATACATTTGCTCGATAAATATTATAAATGCAAAGATTAAAAATGAGGTTGAACAGAGAGAAGCTCCACGACGATTATTACGCGGTATTGAAACTCGGAATAATCGTATCTGCGCGCAACAAAGTGCCGATCGCGAGCGTTACACGTGCATTGTGATCTGTGCTGAACGTAGCGGATAATTCCAAACTGATTGACACGAAACGCGCGAATGAAAGGCCGCGTTGTGAAAGAAACGGAGCACGCGGATAACGTATTCGTCATTGCCGCATGCGCGTCTAATAGCGCATCATTGTATCGCGGTATATCGATTATCTCCGCCGCGAGGGATGATGTAAGACGTCCCATTTCGTTAGTCGCACAAGACCGTCTATATATCACTTAATAATGACTTTTATCGCGCGCGATGCCGATAGAGCCGCATTCACGTCCACTCTCGCGCCGGGAATTGCGTCATGCGTAACAAGTGCTTTATAACGAGTTTCCACCTGTACACACGAGGACAATAAGCACACACGTACGTTCCTACGCTGTCGCAATTGCTAATGACTGACTCTAAGATCCTGCCCCGTTGTTAATCCGCAGCTTGTAAGGTGCGCTCGAATGGCGCGTACGCGCTCCGCGAATAGATCGGAACTTGTACGTTTTAATTAGTCGGACGTGCATTTATCGTTCGCGCGGATCGGGCTTTAGCTTCTCTGATTGATCACGAAACAAAGCGTGCCTCGTGAAGACACGCGAGCACGTTGATCGATCGATGAAGAAGCGTACTCCTCATATGGCGAAAAATACCGTTTCATTCTCGTCGACCAGTGTTCTCGCGATGTTGGACGTTGCCGATGCCGGTTCTTCGAGCCGTAGTCGAGGATCACCTTTGCCATACGACGTGCTGGGACCAGCGAGGCGATTAAACGCGCCTATAAATAATGCAACATTGGTGCGCCGTTCCGTCCTTAGCGGAGCGGTAGCGTGAGATCAGGTGGTTCCCGATCGGAAGATTGAATGGAGAGCGAGGATATGAATGAGCTATGTGGACCCGGGCCCGAGTGGGATGACGGTGCTGCTTTAAATATCGACAGCCACCGGTGCCGTCGACTACTTGACAACGAGTACGCTGAAAGTCATCGTCATCGCGCGCGCGAGGCACGCCGCGCGCTCGGTAGGCATATATCGTTAATGACGGCGCTGTGAGATACGGTGAAAAGGAAGAGGAGGTAGCCAAGGAGGGTGTAGGGAGAGACAGAAAGGAGGAAAAAAAGAAAAACATTTTACAGGCCAAGTTTACAGCGCTTAGTGCCAATTATCGAGTTGCACTTCGAGATGATTAACGCAGTAGTTAAAAGAGATGATACTTTTCGAATGTCGCACGGTGTCGATTTCCAATTAGCGCTCGTAAAATATAGCTTCGCTGTGCGGTAATTGCCTCCGGAATAAATTACGGATAATGCGAGGAAGCGCAGTGATCGCAGTGCGCGAGGAGTAACGTACTTGTGCGCGCGATGCATCCGCTGCTGTCGGCGCGTCATCGCCATTATTTACATCAAGCGCGTTTTTACTGTCTAAGAGAAACGTGATGCCTTCGCATGGGCGCTCGATCGATCCTTCCTCGCGATGCTGGCGGAACAAGAACCGACGCGAGTGCTTGCAGACGTCCGCTCGGCGAGCCCGCGTGGTCGATGACGCGACCGGAAGCTGTAGCGCCGAATAATCAGACACGCGCGCGCAGCTACAACCGGCAAAATGCTATTCTGCGTCCCGTTCTTCGCTTAGCTTCTGGTTCTACGTGGACACGCGTCTAAATCGGTGACATTACTAATTTGTCACCGCGCGCTCTGAAACCGTTTGTACAAGTCACGAGGCACCGCCCGATCTTTCGAATCATTAATCAAGCACTTGCAGTCTCATTGAATTAATCCGGGCAGCGCTCGGAATGAAAGTTATTCTCGCGCGCTTCTTGACGGCCGCGTTTTTCCTATCAACGAATGTAATCTCACCAGCATAACTTGACTTGCATAAGTCGAGATATCATAATTTCGAAAGAATGATTCCATAACGAGGTCTCATAAGTGCGTTGCCGAATCGTTACAATACGTTGAACGACGAACGTTCCTTATCGTTTACCTAGGAGGGACGACTCGTAGTTGTACAATTATTAGCAACGAATCAACAATTTACACAGCCTCATTAATGATCTAACAATTAATGATTCATCAGAATCGCGATGTTATTTCATCACCAGCGCATCTTCGTGACCGCTCCCGATCGCGAGCGGCGTTGCCGACGAGATGATAAATGGAGAACGGATATTTGACAAATGTTGCGACACGCGAAGGATCTCCGCGAGGCAGGTGGTGCGATTTCCGTGGCGTCGCTCGTCCAGAATCCATCGAGAGATTCGCCTTGATGGCGGCGCTCGGAAGCAACCGGGGTGTCAACGCTGACCAGCGCAACGCTATTTCTTTCACCGGCGCACCTGCGGCCCGCAATGCGTTCCGCTCGCGCTACTGCGCTCGCAGCGTCGTTCCACCCACGACTTCCGTGGCCTCGATGCCGATCTCGGACCAGTTCCCAGCTCTCTCAGCCACTTGGAACCATGACATACTCAGGTCGCGGCAGTCCGAGTTTCAATCGTGTGGAAAACGCGAATTTGTCATCACGTTGACAAGCTGTAATTAGCCTAATGTCGTGCTACACTTGGCAGTTGAAAAATAAAAATTGCGCTGCATTCTTCTCGTGCCATTGCGGAGGAAAGCGCGCGACGAAAGGAGAAATCGCGCAGATAAGCGGCCAATTAGAAATATTCTTCGAGACATACGAAACGGTTTCGAATACGACAAGCCCGAGTGACGGCAGATCGAGCGGACCGGACGTGCAACCAATACCTATAATTAAATTTCTCCATGAAACGATCGGCGCGACAAACGAGCGTTCCTCTTGCGACAATTCGTCCGCAGGGATAGAAGCGTCTAAGAGCGGAAGGAGAACGAGACACAAGACGGGATGTCGATACCTACGACGTCGGAGGGGTAACGGGCGAGTCACGGGGAGAGGGTGGCGGTGGAGGGTAGGTAAGAGCAAGAGGAGGGAGTTACCGGCGGCGCGGGGCGAAGACGGAGGTTGCAAGGGGTACGATCGAAGTACGTCGGACAGCAAGGAGGCGCCGGCACTGCGCGCCACACCCCAATGCAGTAACTCCATTGATTATTGTTGCCGGTGCACTTTCCACCCCGCCTTGACGTACGACAAACGTGCCCCCGATTCCGGGCGCTCGACGTCCCAGCCGTCTACCCGGCGGAATCGATCAACCTCTGGCAGAATTTTCCTACTGGAAAATCCTTGTTATCTTGCTACGATCCCCATCTTGTTCTGCGATTGCAATGAAGACCGTTCTCACGTTAATGCAATGCAACGGTATATAAATCATCGAGAAAAGTGGCTGACACGCGGAAATATTATAGATAAAACGTATATCACTAATGAGTATCAAGTAATTCACGAGGAGTGATAAGAAAATCTCCCGAAAAAAATCTATGTCTGTGAATAATGCTAATTTCATGACGGAATGCTTTCTAATCAACGCTGTCCATGTCGCCATATCGCAATTTCAACTGCGAGCGACAATAACGGAAAAACGTAAAAATCCCATCGACATTCCGTGGCGAATTAATGCCATTACTGCAGGTAGAAAATCGCGAAACCGGTAACAGATTACGCGACGTGTCTCCGCGTTAAAAGCGAGGAGTAAAATATCGCGCGGCGCGGCGTAGTACGGCCTGTTCCCCTTTGAGAAGCGCGCGTCAAGCCGGCACACGCCCGTTTTCGTTCCCGTCGAGTTAATTTCGATAATTAGAAAGCGTATCACACTCGTCGCACGCGCCGTCGACTTCGAGTGTTTCACCTCATTCGCCCCATTCACGAAACTCGCGTTATCCGCCCGCCTCGCGCGCTTGAACCTTCTTCTCCCGTCTGTTCCTCTTCTCCGTCGTCGCCGTCACCGTTACGTGCCACCAGTCATTCACTTTGCGCTGGCACCTGCTCCCCTGCGACATGCACTTGCCGTATTCGCCGTGGCTACAGGCGAATACGCTCCGAGTACTGTTGCTCTCGAGTACAGAACAGCGACGAAGAGATCCCGTCAAGAAAATGCGACACCCGGAGTTCGAAAATTGAAGGGTAATCCCGCACGGGAAGTCTCCAGAGAATCGTCGTCGTTTCCAAGTACTTCCTCCCTCTACTTCCCTTCGGGAACGGTTGTTCGTTTTCTGCTGTCCAATCGCGCCGCACCGCCGACTCCATGGAGATATGTGGATGACCTCGTAAAGTATATAATACTCTTCCCTCGTAATTCTTTCCGCTTTTCCCATAATTGTGCCAGGAACACAATTTCTCACGAAGATCCAAGGAGCGCGAGGAAAATGCCAACGACGAGCGTTAACAATAACGAAACCACACAGTTATATAAGTCTTCAATCAACTACTGATGATTAATCATAAATCATTACAATTAATCGTAAAACTCCGCATGTAAGGAAATTTCAGTGCTTTGATAAATCTTGATAGCGCAATTGTCGATTTCACCGCGGTCTGTCGTTACAAAATCGAGAAAAGCCACAAGACTTCCGCCATTCCGGCCAAACATGGTCAGTGCATGCAGTCGGTTCGCGCGATAGGTATCCGGAGCGAAGCGTGGTAGGACGATGGAACAAGAAGAAGCGACGAATGTCCATTCTTCTCCGGCGAAGGCGCCGCTCGGGGTACTGGGAATTCCAGGATCGTCACCGGGACCATTGTGGCGAGGTAGACGAGTGGCAATTACGGTCAAGACCGCGATATTATCAGGCAGAGGCGCGCACATACATTTTGTAGGTACACGTGCGCGCACACATACGTGTGTAACAAACTGTCATTACGCCAGGTAAACGATGGCTCGATTAGGTATCGGGGAACGCGACGTCGAGGGGCGCCGGGAGGGTTGCGACTTAGAATACCAGAGCAGAGAGAAGCAAGGGTGATGTTGGAGGCTTGTACTCGCGTACATGTGAGTATTTGAATGTACGAGAAGTGTAGGAGAGATGGATAAGGGTATGACGAGATGGACGGAGAAACGAGCGAGGGCAGGGGGAAGGAAGAAATCGCAAGCAAGAGAGAAACAGAGAGAGAGAGAGAAAGCGAAAGGGAGAGAGAGGAAGAGATGGACACACACAGAGACAGATGGAGAGCGAGAGAGAGAGAGAGAGAGAGAGAGGGGCTCCCTGAAAATTACAAGCTATACGTTGTTCCAAACCGACCATCTAAGATAATACCTGCTCACCCTGCAGCCATAATGAATATGTAAGACAGATTGTAGGCTAAGAGGGAGCCTCCGCTGCTACCGCTGCGCGATACGGTTGTCCATGCGCAGATTATATTCCGAACCGATTACGCACGGCCGGCCCGATAATTTATTATTTGCCGCGAGTAAAAATCCGTCGTGGAAACGACTTGGCGGGATGCGCGAGCGCGAACGCATCACGATGGTACGCGCCCCTACATGCGTGTGGAACCCTGCGTGCATGGGTGTATGCGTTCGCGCACACGTGGTACCAATACAGGTGCACGTGGGCACACGGTGTGCCACGCCGGGGCCACGCGGAGGATAGGGTTTGATCGCGGTAGCTCCGGCATGCCGGTCGCGATTAGATAATACCGAATCGAAACGCGCCACCGCGCGTCCGCGCTGATACCGCCGGCGTGCTCGCTCGCTCGCTCGCTCGCTGACGTGCGGCCCGGCCGCGCCGGCAAGAGCATAAACGCCCGAGATCGATGAATGAAGCTCCAAGAACGGCGCGGCGCGGCGCGGCGTGTCCGGTAGCGCCGGAATGCTGCGCAAGAGATCGCGAATTATCGTTATTGCTATCGTACGTTAATTATTGTACACGCCCGGCCGTGCCCCGCGGGGAACCGGTATTTCATGATCATCAAGAATAAATAACGCGCCGTATAATGATCTGCCGTCGGAAACGCATTTGTTTTTCTGCGGTTAGTAGGGGTTTGCGTAACTTATCACAACCCGACCACGATGTTATCTCGGCGTTGAAACTTAGTTCGCGCGCGCGCGCGCGGAGGGGGTGTACCCCGCCGAGCGATCCCGCGCGCCGGACTTACTCCGAGCGTTTTTTAATTGCGGTGAAAATACTCTCGCGAGCGCGCCGCACCGTGAAAATCTTCATTTGCTCGTCTCGCTGCGCGAGACGGATTTTATAATGTATATCAGCGACGATCACCCTCGCCTGCACGTCAACGTGCGCCCCACGTACTAACGAACGCATGGAGGGAAAGCGTTTCTTTTTCTCGGCGTTTCTTCTGCGACATTTTCAAGGCGTGTTACGAGCACGATTAACGCTTGCGATTGGAGTGCCGGCGCGAGCAAGTGTTCCGTCGACGGAAATCTTTTCTAATATATGATTATTATTCAGATTATTCTCGTTATCGTTTTTCCGCAAAATCTCTCTTCTTCGTATTCGTCGTGATATCGATTAATTATATCGCCACCGATCGATCGCGGAACGATCGCACGCTCGCGTCCCTCGATAGCCGCGTGTACAACAAAGGGAATTGGCTGACACAGCATGTGAGAAGCGAATAAGGGATCTCTTTTTGGTCATATTCGTGGAGTCGGATGTTGTCCCTTCGAGAGATGCGACAAGGAAGAAGAGAAGAGGGAGAGAGAGCAGGAGAGGGCGCGGCGAGATTCAAGGGGGATGGCAGGTGACAAAGTCGGGTGTTTAGGCGTCTTTCCAGGCTAAAATTGGGACTCGAGCGGCTGACAGGTGGGGCCGGACGAGGGGAAAGACGACAGGGGGAATGGGGACGACAGTTGAAGGAGCCAGGGTAGCAGAGGAGCGGACGCACGGTGGTATAAAGGGGCGGGAGAGAGAGGGTCCGATAAGAAGAATGAAGAGGCGACTCGCACGGTGGAAGGAATGCCGTCGGACGAGCGCCGGAGGGCAGCCGCGCGCGGCTCCTCTCCCGCTTCCAGAAGACCCTCCCGCCCTGCCGCGTCTTTGCCCTCGCGCGGTATAAGAGAGAGAATACTCTCCCGTCCCACCCCGTCGCCCTCCGGGCGTGCCGACCCCGCTCGTCTCGCCGCCGCCGCCGCCGCCGTCGTCGTCGGTCGATCGTTCTCCGTCCGTTGCTCGCCATGGACGGACACATGTGCGTCCACGCGATTGTGGTGGTGATGTTGGTGGTGGTGATGGTAGTTTGCTGATACCTCCCGGGGCCTCACTTGTCACACACGCAGTGCTGTTCACCCGACCGTCCCGGTCCCCGCGTTGGTACCCCTCGTACGAGTCTATCCTCGCGTCAGGCCCACGCTCCCCCTACCTACGAAAGACTGGGGAATCCTCTCTTTCCCCTCGTCTTTCTTTCTCTCATTCGATTTCCTTCTCTGTCTGTCTGTCTTTCTTTCCTCCTTTCTTTCGTTCTTTCTTTCTCTTTCACTGTCCGCTTCCTTCATCCCGCCACGCCACACCGACACGCTAGCGGCGATACCCGTGGGCCGACACAGGTGATGCACGGGCCTCCTTACATCTTCGATCCACTCTTCGGGCTCCTCTTTCCCACCGGCTCGGGCGTACGATGCTTCTCCGTTCCCCCGCCGGCTCTCTTATATCTCTCCCCGCTCTCCTCCCGCACGTTTCTCTTTCTCTTCGCGCTGTCGCGCGCTCGGAAAGATCACGATTGTTCCCATCTCTCTTTCGCTTTCTCGGCTACTCTCGTCGGCCTTTCTCGCTCTGCTCACCTCAGACGTGTGCAACACGCTTCGAGCAAACATCCTCGGCGCACCACCGGTAACGCCTGTTATTGTCCGTCTTTTGCTCAGATACATACATACGCGAACGACAGGACCGCTTCGTGGCGTGATGGTCCATGTATCCGTGTGCGCACATGTTTACTCGGATGCTGCGTGTGACCCAGGGTCGTGTCGGAAGCCTCCTCCACTGACGGTTCCGTCGAAATCGCTCGTCATTCGGGCACGAACGAGATTGCCGTCACAGCATTCGCCAAGAACTGTTTCGTGCTAATCCGCTTGGCTGATCCGCTTGGACACGTCACGAAGAGACGAGATTTCGAAATTGCGATTGATACTGATCGTCCAAAAATTACGATCGCCGTCTTCCGCGTTAAATGAACAACGATACGCTCTCACGCACATTTTCGCGTCACTCTGACGATAATATCGGACGCATGTCTCGCCTCGGCGAAAGGCCGCGCCGTATATGGAACATCATTAAGCGTTACGACACGTTGGCGCAACGCTTTCGTTTCGCGGCGCGATAGAAGAATCGGAAGCGTTGCGCTGGAACGTCGTCGCATTTACCGATCGTTTTCGGATCTGGTTTCTCTATACGCCATCGATTCGGTTACTCTTTTAATTGCTACCAAAGTCGACGAACAAAGGAATCCCATGCGTCCCATGCGTGTCACAATCGTGGAATACGCGGGACCGGTCTGACGCTCGATGTTGCTGCGCTAAATAGAAAAGCAGGAATATAATGGAGTAATGAGATGCGACAAAGTAAGGAAAATTGTTGTCATTAAAGGATAACGTCGAGCTGGTGCAGCAGCACGCTCAAAGAGATTAGCGAAAGTCGAAGCGCCGGGGGGGGAACAGGATAACACTCATTACACCGCGTCGCTCCGACAAATCGGTGATTAGCGAATTGCAAACTGCTCTCGAAGCGTATGCTTTGTGAGCGTGTAAGTAGTGTCGGCGTCGCGGCAGCTAATAATTATTCGCACACGGTGGCAAACGCGCGCGGGAGAGGAGAGAGTTTTAGAAAGTAACACGCGCGTAAATCTCGCGCGGGGGTATGCAAAAGCGCGCGCGGAGCGCGCGTAAGTTTCGCAAAAATAAATCCCGTAAATCGGTGATGCACCAGCGCGAAATCGAGAGACTACTCACGACGACGACGACGACGACGGGTACGGGCTTTTACGCGCTCGTAAAGCAATCGACGGCGATCGCGCGACGCGCACGATGATGATTTAGGTAGTAGCGCGCGCGGATAACCGCACTAACCAGCTTCCGCGCAATTTATATCGTTCCGGACGCGAAAACGGACAGCATGGATACAGATGTACGTATCTTCTTTCTTTTCGACGGGACACTTATATCTGTCGCGATCGTTTTCTCTAGTCGACCGGTCATTCCTGTCAGAAAGTTACTACTTTGACCGCGCGATCGCGATAACACCTGCCGGCACATCTGCGCGTGTCCTGATCGAGCTGACCAAGCGACTCGCAAGCATTTCGTTACCTCGTTCGCTCGTACGCGGACCTGGCACGAATTTTTGTCACGCCGAGAGCAGTATGTGTGTCAGGAGATATGGAGACCGGTGATATCGGGCTATCGGTGTTTCTTCCGTTGTCGTGCAACAAGATCTTGCGAGATTATACCGCACGATCGATTTCACGCTTGATGCAATAAAGTTGCAAAATGGAAGTAATAAAAGATCGTCATTCGATAAATCATTCTTCTTGCATTCCGCATCGTTGTCTCTCTATCCTGTTTATTTAAATTATGACTGTTTACTTAAATTATGTATTAGGAGTGTGATTTAGTTTTGAGGGTTTTGCAACAGATGGCTGTAGTGTCAGTTTGTTCCAATAGCTGTTTCCGATAACTGTTGTTTCTTACAGTGTTGACATTATCCATGATATTTAGTAGCATTATAGCAATAGATGCAATAACAGTCGTGTTTATATCATCGTAAAAATGGAACTTCCGAAAGAGCATTTTCGACATGCGTTGCTTTTGTTTTTTAATCAAAAGAAAACTGCGGCTGAGGGTTATAGAATTCTTGTGGAAACTTATGGTGATTCTGCCCCATCAATTAAGACGTGTGAATACTGGTTTAGACGCTTTAAAAGTGGTGATACTGATGTGAAGGACAAAGAACGCTCGGGACAACCAAGCAAGCTTGAAAATGCAGATTTGCAAGCATTATTGCACGAAAATCCAACACAATCCACTTCAGAACTTGCCAGAGTATTAAATGTTGATCGTACAACAGTTACCAAACATTTACATGAAATGGGAAAAATTCAGAAAGAAGGAAAATGGGTTCCACATCAATTATCGGAAAGTGCCATTGCGAACCGGTTGAACATTTGCATTTCGTTGATCGCCAGGCAAAAAAAGAAGAGTCTTTTGTCTCGGATTGTTACTGGGGATGAAAAGTGGATCTATTTTGATAATCCCAAACGCAGAAAATCATGGGTGGATCCAGGCGAACCATCAACATCCACTCCGAGACGCAATATTCACGGTTGAAAAGTAATGCTCTGTATTTGGTGGGATGAAGAAGGTATAGTGTACTATGAGCTGTTAAATCCGCATGAGACTGTCACGGCTGATTGTTATCGACACCAATTGTACAAGTTGAAGCAAGCATTGGACCAAAAACGACCACCAATTGCGAGTAAACGACGGAAAGTGATTCTTCTTCGTGACAACGCTCGATCTCACGTTGCGTTATCAGTGAAACAAACACTATTAGAGCTTGAATGGCAAGTCTTCTCCGGACATTGCTCCATGCGATTATTATTTGTTCCGGTCGATGCAACACGCTTTAGAGGATACACACTTTCATAATTTCGAAGAAGCGCGAAAATTCGTCGACGAATGGATCAACTGAAAAGAAGTCATTTTATCGTGGTGGAATCCATCTCTTGCCAGAAAGATGGGAAAAAGTTATAGAAAACGAAGGAAAATATTTTGATTAAGGTATTCATTCATTATCATATTTAAATACATGCGTTTTTGAGCAAAGAAAACCCTCAAAACTAAATCACACCCCTAATGTATATCAAAATCAAATTGAATTGCTGGTAGAGCAAGAAGAAAATCAAGAAGCACAATAAATAAAAACGAAATAAAATATTATATCAGATTCGCTGAGAGAGACGAGTATTGCAACTGCGAAAACTCATCGGATAATGCTCATGTGCTCTCAGATGTCAGCCGCACCCCCGGTATCGCGCTGCTCGTTGTGGACGAACGTCAGTTGCGTGAAGAGCGCTTCCGGAAGAAGCGCGATGCGGCCTCGTAAGAGAAAATCTCCGCTCGGATTCCGCGGCATCATCGAGCATGATGTCTCCATCGTCGGCGGAGCGTAATGAGGCGCCTCGTTCGCGCGCTAGCTAGCGAAAGATATTGGACCGCGCGCGACAGATAGCGTGGCAGGTGGACGACCTTGGTCCAGGACCCTGGTTCCGCGCATCTCATTGACACCGATAAACCGATCATTCTTTTTCGAGAGTGCCGCGCCTACGTTCAACTGCGTAGTTTATGAGCAGACTCGCCGACTAGATCATTCGGCACAGCTTCCATCATGGAGAGCTCCGTTAAAGGAATCTTCATTGTAATTGGACACGATCGTTTGGAACCGTCGCTCCAATTTAGAATCTGATATATTGTGTAATATATAACTTGTATCGTATCACGTAATAATACTTTCCTTGCGATTTGCAATATTCTCACCTGGTCTTCGTACGCTCTCAGTCTATCATCTCTTTTTAAATTTTCGAAGATTACTATTTTTCCATCTTGGTTTTATGATGATCACAGTGTAAGATGTACTTGATGGCCGTCATATAAGAAAGAATTCGATATTAGCAATGAGCGCGTATGTAATAAAGTATATACTATATTTTAGCGAGAGCGTGGTTCAATTATTATTGTCGCGTTAACACGAGTCTCGATGTTAACGTCGACATTATCGTAACGCGCTGGAATGGCGTTAATTGGTCGCGGTTCGCTAGGAAGGCTTATCATACGCCCGTGAGCGGCATTTCCGGTTTCTCGGGTGTAAAAAGTGAATAACGTCGATCATTATCGTTGCGCTGGTGCAGTCCAAGGTATGCACCTCGCCGAGAAGCGGCTATTGTAAACGTGTGAGCGAGATTCCGAAGCGGTCGAAAGAGCCTGGTCATCTCCATCTCCGGCGAAATTCGTCGAGGATCGTGGGGATCGTTTCCGTTGCGGCAGCTGCCGGCTGAGGCGTTGCATTTTGGGGTCTCAATTAACGATAATTGCCGGCTATCGTGGCGCAGCCGCGTAAAATCGGTACCCGCATTTTACGCGTGATCCGACTCGTTTCGGACCTTTCGACGCGCGCTGCGAGAGGAAACGGGCGTGCGATTGACGGGCACGCACGCAAATGTCCAACTTTGTTGCACGTGTGCAAACAAATAAAGTCACCAGCTGCCACCGTCACCGTTCGCTTTTTAGTCGTACACGTTAGTGCAGTTGTGCGACTCGTGGAGTCGCGAGACAAATTTCGCGTAATTGCGGCGTTATCTTGCCGGCGATGGGATTACGCCGTACGGAAATTTACGCCTTTCGTGACGCAAGGTGCAAATCGTGGTCCGATTTGTCCGACTTCGCGAAGACTCGTTTAGACGGACGACCGAAATTGGGAACATCAAAACCGAAGCGTGCGCCAATTTCAACGAATGACATTATTGTCCGCACAGAATCGCCGGAGTGACTGGTTGTCACGTCTCTCGGGGCTTTATATAATTATAACGCTAATTCGCTGATATGCGAAGTTCACGTCTTATTCGAAATACCGGGTGGCACGCGGTATTCGGTAATTGGAAATTAATTGTACATAATATATCGTCTAATTAATATAACTCGAGATCGATATAAGGATCACTTACACTCAGGTGTACCTCATCTTTAGCTCCTAAATCATTTACCTCTGAATCTTATCTTGACATCTTGACATCAAGAAGAAGGGAATCAAGAATCGAGAGCGAGAGAAAGAGACACGAAATGGGGAATAAGTTCGGTTAGTTAGAAACGAGGCAAACCGACACCGGTGAAATCGGCCCTAAATGCGTCTCGGCATCGGCGACCGGCCGTCGCCAAGCCGAACGAACACACCACGCGCGCGTTTATTCCCTCCGGGAAATAACGAGGTAACGCATGCGACCGAGCCGAGCCGAGCCGAGCGTCCGAGCGCGCCGTACGTACGTACGTACGTACGTACCTATACGATGCAGCAATCTAGCCGCGTTGATTAGAGTCGTATGTAGAATCGAGAACCGGATTCCAAGAACCTGTTTCCATGTTCACGTAAGATCCCCGGAGTAATCGACTGACGGATCGGCGACCGTTCGAGTCAGCGACCCCGACCGACCGACCGACCAGCCAGCCATCCGGCCGGCCGATGCGAGACGCGGCGCTCGCTCGGCGCGCGCGATCCTCTCCGCAGCATCCGACGACGAGAGCCGCTCTCGACGGCGCGCTCTCTGTGTCCGTTCCTCTCCTCACGCTGTACCGTTCCCGCTCTAATCGGCTCACCGTGCTCGCCGGTGTGACGGCCGCCTTTGTGATCGAGAAGAGAGGGAGAATATCGGCCGCGACATTCGAGTAGATTCCTCCATCCGCTTCGCCGGCTTCGTTCCGTCCATTATTGTCCGCCGTGAAGTAGATGGATTCGATGTAACGCTTTGGGAGAAGCCTTTTTTTTATTACATGAAGGATAAAGAATTAGAGTTTAGGCAATCGCATCGTTCTTTATGCACAAACTCTAAGCTTGCACTCTTCAGTGAGTCTTAATAATTTTCGGAACGCATTCTTCTCTTTCACTCTTTTTTTACCAAGTCGCGTAAGAGGTTCCATATTTTCCTCCTTAAGGACGAGACTTATTGCGCTCTTATTGCGCGATTTAAAGCCAGCTCGATGGAGGTAAAGGACGCGCTTAAAGTTATCTTGAAGAAAGCGCCTCCGTCCTATTAATTCCACGGCGAGTCGGTCAAAACGCGAAATAGAGTTCGTCTACTTCCCGCTCGCAGCCTTCACCCCGTCCGTGGTAGATTTCAGTCGTCTGTCCCGCGCGGTCAGATTCCACTTGCGAGCTCGCCGCGTGATCGCGCGTTTGCGCGTGCTGCGTTCCTAAACAGATAGCATCGCTGCTAAACGCTGCGCTGGCTAATAGATTTTCATTATTTTAAGCCACATCCGTAATTACTGACTCGTTCGAGCGTCCCTATCTGTTTGTCAAGTACGTGCAGATATGTGGTAGCGCGGCGCTATGCCGCCACGGGCTGCCGGTTTCTCAAAGAGGGACAGTCGCCTTCTGGCATGCACTGCCCCCTCTATTAATAGGCCTTCGTTATCCGCGCTTACTGTTTCTGCCGTGAAAACGCAAATTAACGCTCGTTCCTGCCGTGATCTCTGCCGCGTAAGCGACTCTCCTGTCGTCTCTCGCGCCAATCCTCTAGGAAGGCGCGCGATCATCACGCGGAATCCCACGTTTCTCGTTAATGTCATCGATCGTCGAGGATTTCTCGGTCTATCCGGCGCTCGAATGCATCCTTCGTGTCTTCTGCTGCGAAATTCTTGCGATCGCGATTCCGAGTGGACGAACGCGCAAGTAATCGAGTAATCGTTTCCCTCGTTGAGGTTAATTAATACTGTGCGTAAGTTTTTTAAAAAAAAATCGATCCTTTTGTGAATCTCGAGATCTCGTTTCTGGTTTCGGCAGGAAAGCTGAAGAAACAGCCCGGCAGGAAGAATTTAGCGAGTCGCGTGCGAACGAGCGCGGAATCGATCGGTAGGTCAGGACCGTTTGGGAGAGAAGGCGGGGGGCGAGAGGCGATCTTGGTCGTTGACTATCACGGCCGGGCACATTTTAACCGCCTGCCGACGCCACGGGGCGATCTCCCTGTTATTATCTCGATGCGAGATCGGCTTCTGGATCGACGTGCCTTCGGCTTTGGAAGCGGCGGCGCTGGACGCGCTTGTTCGCTCGCTCGCGCGCGCGATACTGCCCGCGCGCGCGGTATCTGGTCCCGGAAAAAAATGTATATTCCGGCTTACAAGCTCACAGTGCACCTATTAATAGAGCCACTTGAGATACGCTTATTTACTCATGGCGAGTACACCTACTAGAGGAAGACAGAAAGGGAGAGAGAGAGAACTCGCGCGACTCGACTGCATCTATTAGCGCTTAACGCATTCGCGATTCTAACGTGTACCGCGGATTATTATCGGCGAAATAAGCGGCTTATGCGGCGACCGGGGGTGTTAATTAATTTTCTGGAAAAATCACGTCGTGCGGAGGAAGAAGGCATCGCGTAAACGCATCGCGATACCGATCACGTGAAAATCTCCGATCCGCGATATACCGGACATGAAAACACAGATACGCGCACTCGCTAATATACGCGTAACTTAAGACGGATCGATGAGGCTTAAAGCGCGTTTCGTCCCCCCGACACGACTGCGCTCAGCTCGGCTCGGCACGGGCGCTCGTCAAATCCATCCGCGCGTGCAAACTCGCGCGGACGTTGCGGACCGTCGCGATTTATCGCGACGTGTCAATCCATCGGACGAACAGGTCGAATTCCGCAAAAATCACGTGTTAATAGCCGTCATCGTCCATGACGAAGGAAGACGCCAGAGAACCTTGATAAAGCCTCGCGAATTTCAGGATGCGTCTCACAATCATCAGAAAGTTAATAATTTGCCTTTATTAATTCGAAGAACCGTTTGCCGCTGATTTAACACGGCAACGAGTATCGCATTATGATGACTGCCACACGTGAATAACGGAGCCCTTCTCCGCGAGGAAGCTCCTTTTCTCGCGCGAGTCGAAGGTAAGAAAGGCGCCTCCGCCCGGACTCGTCGGAAGCTGAGAACCGACGGACCTCAGTCTCTCCCGCACTTATCTTCCCCTCGCAATCGGTGCAATATATTCAGGGCGCAAACCATCGCGTTGTCGTCGGGCTGAATGGACGTTTTCGCTTAAAGTTGCACTCGCTCGTTCGTCGGACAAAGGGATCATTACCGGGGAGGCAGAAGAAAGCCGCGCCATGGACACTTAAATACGCGGGTTTCACGCCCCGATCACGTGAATACGGAAACAGCGACGGAGCAGGCGAGGAGGATCTGCCTCGCATGCGAGTCCGTCTCTGTCTTCCAATTAAGGTAACCCAATTTCGGGTTGCCTTTCAGGTTTCCGAGTCTCCGCGGAACACGAGACAGATAAATCAAACGTTTCTTTCGATTGCGCCTGCGAATAATTTAATTACGATATTAATGCGAACCGGAGATCACCGTGCGACTCGCGTTTCCTTAAAAACAACCGCGCGGGAGATTAATTAGCGCGCGCGCGCACTGTAATTATAATTATCCGTCCGCGAGTACCGCGACGGGTAATTGCGGATCGTATTATTAGCTTTTACGGATATTCGCGTGAGCGGCATCGATAACTTATCGTCGAGGGACTCGTTGTCAATGGACGCGAAGCACTGAATATTCATTTCTAATTGACCACCCGCGGCAGCCCGTAACCGCAGCCCCGGCCCTGTCCCCTTGTCGTCCCTCGTGCAGCAAGTGGATAGGTCAACATTTGATAGAATGTCTCGGGTCGAACAAAACGCACCTGCTATCGCCGTGTGAGTATTCAATTTACTATCAGTGCGCTCGCGTCCATTAACATTTGCGCTGCGCGCGGCTCGTGATTACCGGGAACGCGAAAATAAACCGTAATCCACCGACGTACTCGATGCTCATTTTCTGGGGCCTCGATTTCGTGGACGCGACTTAACGGCGTAAATGACGTTGAGAGTCCCCCGAGTCATAGAGCCCGTAAGAAGACGATCTCGCGCGCTCGCCGTAATCGCGCGGACGGGAACGAGCGGAAGATGTAATTACAGTGCGCACATGCGACGTTGCTGGAGTACTCGTACATTTACATACATTTACGCGTGTAATGCCTCCTCTTCCCCACGCGTGCTGGAAATGATTTTGCCGATTCGATGGGTCCACGCGATATCGCAGGATCGAACGAACGATGTCGATTTGGAGAACCGCCTCGCTCTCCTAAATAATCGAACATGATTAAGGCTCGCGAGAGAAGATCAACAAGAAGGAGGATCAACAAGAGTTCCGAGCGCGGTGCTGTTGCAGAGCCTCGTCGAGCGGTCGGGGGGACGGGGAGCGAGTGTACCTGCGTGCAAGAGAGGAGAGGACGGACTGGCAGAAACGATCGGAGGGGTGGCGTGGCTTCGACAAGGGAATCGCATGCGAGAGCTGCGTGCATCTCCCGTGCCGCGCCGAGATCCGCTCGTGGTTTATCGGGGGTTCCACGTAGGGCATTGTGGTCGCTGCATAATATTAACATTAGCGGTGATTAGTGGGCTGCCGAGCGGCGATGCCGGCCAATAGCTCCGCAAACGCGCTACTCTCGTCTACACGCGACGACCTTCCATCCATTAACGATACTCGGCTGTCGAGTCGAGTCGAGTCGAATTTCCGCTTGTCTCTTTTCCCTCGGCTTCGCGGAACGAAGCACGGCTACGCGCGGCATTGTACGCGTCCATTCATCCTGCGTTTTCTCCATTTAAACGTACGACGGCGCGATCCCGAACTTTCGCCGCGCGGCAAAAATAACCGCGCGCTCGCGGTCGCGCAGAAGCGCCCGAGAAAATATCGCACGTCGGAGACAACCGGGTGCCATTAATAGCCGTGGAAAAATCGTTACCCACACATTCTAATCCACTTGACACTCGCAATTAAAAGTCCCCGACACCTCGCATTAATAGCGTTATTAATGAACGGTGCCCGCGCGGCTGTGACTGTGTGTGACGAGGCGCCGTAGGATACGCGGTATATTACGGGGAATAAATTCTCGCCTGGATATGTGTACGACTTAACAATCGAGTTTATCATTATAACGAGTCACTTTATCCGGCAATCAGTTAGGCGCGGCGTTTACATAAAGCTCGCGCGTTTCGTGTATTTACGGTACGTGAATATTACAAAGTGGCCTCGCGCTCTCGTATGTTCACGGAGGCCACAAAGATTCTCCGCTCGCGCCTCCTCCGGCGTCCCAAATACCGTGGAGTTTCACGCGCGCTTTCCCGAACGGACAGACGGACTCGTCCGATGATCGGACTCCGATCTCGTCGCAGCGGACTCCCGCGGATTTTGCGTAACAGAATCCCCGACGCCAAAGGAACTCGTTCGAAAATGTTCTGCAGCATCCAGGATGCTGCTGTGATTAACATGAAAAACACCATGGCGCTTTACGATAGCATGGCTAATCGAGGCGATACATAGTGCCGGCACGAAAAAGAAGGTCGTCCTGGAAATGGGACTGCAATTCAACTATCGATCGCGATACATTTCAAGATACACTCGAGGTATCTCGTATCGAGTGCGCGTACTACATAAACCAATCTGGCCCCGAAAAAAAATATATGATTCAGTGGAGACACGCCGAGAGTGAAATTCACCGTAAACCTTCGAGAAGCAATCGACATGCTTGATTAAATCGTGCCATCGATAATCGCGCGCGCTCGCGATTTTCCCGCGCTGGCCGCGGCTAGGTCGACGTTGCTGCCGTTGCTGCCGACTCGTTAGTTCGGCTACGTATGCTGCACGTATAGATGCACACTAGTACGCGTTCGACGAGGAACGCATCCAGAACGAGGAACGAAGGGGGATAGGGTCCCGACCGCCGCGACTTGTTTATGCGCTCGGGGGTCCTCTCCGACCACTTGCCCCCGTGGCGGCGAACTAAATCACACCCCGCAGATTTTATATTAAAACAAATAATTAATTCAGATGCCCGGCGCATCGGGTGGTCCGCGCGCAGCCTCGGCGCGGATCGCCACGACGCCCCGGCTCGATCCGCTCGACGCTTTTTCGTCGCGGCGGGCGACACGGGGAGGCAGGGGGTGCAACACGCGGTCACGCTACCGCTTTAACACTATCGTCGTCAGCGGGGGTCGTCGCGGAGGCTCGTTGGAAATCTGCTCGTAAAGCTCCGCGCGATCACAAAATCGTCCCGAGCGGAGACGTACGCGCGTGCGTGCGTGCGCGCTGCATCTCGTTGTTTCGAGGAAAGCAAGCGAGTCACGAGAGACATGCATGGTAATCTAATAATCATCATAATAATCGTCACTAATAGAATTACAAAATCAAATTTCCAATCTTCAACATCGACAATCGATTTAAAAGAGAAAGGGAGATAGATAGATAGATAGATAGATAGATAGATAGATAGATAGATAGATAGATAGATAGATAGGTAGATAGATAGAGAGGGAGAGAGAGAGAGGAAGAGAGAAAACTTTCAACTTGCTGCTTGTTCATGTCGATGCCAATATAGCGCCGGGCCGTTCTTTGTATTCCCCGTAAGCGACTTGCATTGCGAATTATCTTTTTAAATCCTCTTGTGCGGATATCGAGACTCACATCGGCTCTCCGCGCGCGAGTGAATAGTTATGAATACGGAAGTTTGTGGATGTTCTTATCCGCGCGCGCGCGTATACAGCTGGCGAGGATCAGTTGAAAGTATATCCCAGCCGACGAACAAGGTACATACCCCCTTGCGGGGGAACATCTATAGAAAGGGGGACGCTCGTCTATCGCTTCGTAATCGTCGGTGTCCTGTAGTGAGTCTACGAATAAATTCCTGAGTAATGGACGTTATTTAGTGGCGACTCGGGCTCCGATACACGCGTTTATGCTTGTATTGTAAGCGATCGGCCACGTTGCGTAACAGTCGAGTCCTCTCGGGGCCTCCTCTCGCGGAAAAACGCGTCCCCGCGAGGAGCCACGGGCCAGCGCGGGTCGATATTACGCTCATTAGTCTCGCGCAACTTGTCGTACGTGTCGATTAAATAATCGAATATCGCCGGGGCTTATCGGGAGAGACTCTTCACCCGGTCGAAACTGCGAGTGCACAGTCAACGGACCGTAATTTTCGTTACGTGTGCGCGAGGATCTTTTCCATTAAGCCAAGAAAATTCATTATCGTACGATCTTTCATAACGGTTAATTCCATCTTTCTGCGGAAACAGGTTCGTTTAGACGAGCTTTGTACGATGCTGCGATCGACCTGCCCGCGGTATCGCTTCCAGCAACAAGCGAACAGGTTGTCGCTGATGCCGATGCTTAAAAATCGCTTTACGATCTTTTTGCAGCGATGTGGAGCGCGATAATCGACTCGCGTTCATCATCGGCGAGCACATACATTTTTCCGAGTTACGATACCGGTCATACGAATGTGTTTACAGTGGCTGAGTAATTAGTGGCTCGGTCATTATCGGGATAATAAATGCCCCGTAACTCGATTCCGAATCCCTTTATGGCGAAACGTCGGATCTCATGCGGGGAACGCGATCAGCAGTCGCTGTTCTCTTCGGCGCTGACTCTTCTTTTCACCTCGGGCATCGTTATCGACACAACTGCCGGTTGTGTCCGGGCCCGCGGTGGATGATAAACTGTTCGGCCGCATGCTCGCCGAATAAAGTTACGTGATATAAGAGGGCATGTGCCCAAAGGAATTATGGGAACAAGTTGGACGTCGTACAACGGCTCGGAAAGAAAGCGCACGCACATGACGATGGATAAGCCGAAAGTAATTAACTGTCCGTTGTAATATGCGAAACGGCATGCAGGCCTGCCTCTCTTTTAGCCGGCACATTTCCCTGAAATACAACCGCGACCGTATAACACACCTATTTCGTTTTTATACTCCGCTATTCGCGTAAAATTAAGTGACACGAATAAGCGTGTACGTAATTACGTACACGCGCGATGTGCAAAATTGCACAGTGAATAACGAGGCAGTACACAATCCGCGGAAAAATTGTAATATAATATTACGAGTAATTTATTATAAATATGATGTCTTTATGCAAAAATGCTGAGTGACTGATCCTTCTCCGCGAAAAATTTATTTGTATTTCGTTTACAATTTACTATCTCGTTGCATTATAATCATCACATCGCTTTGGGCACGTATGAGATCGCATCCATCACGAGGCATGCGAAAGCACCACCAAAGATGTTTTTTTGCAGGAGCTTGTGCTTGTCAAATCGCGAGAAGAGCTGACTAGTTTCGAAGAAGTCGATAATGAGTTAAAGGAAGTTGTGCCGCGAAACTTTGCCCATTTGTAATGACAGCGAATTATTTGTTTCGGGGCGTTCACGTGCAAGTCACAGCTCGTAAAGAGACTCGCGCGCGCAGAAATTCGCCTCGTCTTTCATTATACGCGGCGAAATACGCGCAACTCCTGGTCGTCGAGAAGAAAGGGAGGACGTCGTGGTAAGGGGGAGGGTTTATGGGAATTTTGCGAGCACTCGGTGTCCATTCCTAGGCGATATTCGAAGCGGCTTGAGAGAAAGAGAGAAAAAGGAATAGAAGAAAGAGAACAAGAGCGAGAAAGAGACCTGGACGCCTATTGAGAACGCGGCGAAATCTAGCGCCGCCGGTAATTTCTGTCACGTTTGCCACGAAACGATCTACGTGAGATGAAAGTAATCAGGATCAGATACAGTTCGCTGGGTTCGCGCGCCGCGCTTTTTCTGCGTCGCTCTCCTCCACGCACTCCTCTCATACTCGTCGTGGATCAAATGACTCTATTTTGCGCCCGTTTCGCCATTCCGCGCGGCCTCCGATCGCGATCGCGTCGCAATCGAGAATGTCTTAATTGCGCGTTTATATGGCGATGAAAAAAAAATGTGGGATAGAAAATGTAAAAGGTGATCGAGGATGTTTCCCCTCGTCACGCTTTTATCGTTCAGCTGCGGCAAAATTTCGTGTTCATGTGCGTCCGTTCTTGCGTGCTTGCGTCTGAAACATTCATGAAAACGAAACTACACTCTCGCATCGGGCGATTAGTAATGGCGCGTTCGCTCATTCTCTCGGAATCTTATGAAAAGACGTGCATTATTACGCCGTCGATCATGCATAATGTACACAGGATCCCTCGCAACACACGCGCACTCGTATATTGCCATTATTTATCGCAGACAAATACTCCGCTCGATCGATACACTGCGGTCGATTTGCTCATTTTCGTTTATTTTTTCATCCACCTCTCGAAGAGTATCGCTGCTGATTAAACATTCGACTGCGGGTTTATTATGCCTTTTCTAAAATATGCACATATTTAATCACGAAATATATTGCCAATAATGAATATCGACAGGCAACTATAGGAATATGGTAAGGTAACTAATGTTGTCTCAATGTGATAGCTGCGCACATTACCGTGCTGGTATTTTATTGTTGGATACGTAATCATCGCTAAAGCGCACTACGACGCTGATTAATAACGTTTTTGCACTTTCTCCTCTTTCTGGTTAAGTGATTTTTGCAATTCATGCCACGGTCGTATTTTCCAGTTTATCTACCGGTTGCAGTGAATGCTTTAACCGTGCAAAGATAATTGAGTGTCAGTGTATAACGCTGCGCAAAGGTGAATTTGCAGAAACATCCCCCCTGGGGTAACCTCGTTAGTAAAAGGGTGACTGCCAAGTCAATGACGAATTATGTAAATCAGTTGTCACATGCGGGAGATGCTGGAAATGTGCGTCTTCGGCACGTGCAGCGCTTTCTTTTTCGCGTAAATATTTTATATCTGGTACAAAGTTTTTATATATCAACTGTAATAAATAACTCAACCATGAAATTCAAACATATTATTCAATGTAAAACCTACATGCAACAAATAACGTTCCAACAAAATTGTTAAAGCATCATCATTGGACAGGCAATCGTCTTGCACAACTGTAAAATCTAATGAATCGCACTTTTGCGCCACGTGATCGATGAGGATCGACGGACGATCTTCGATTACGTACGCGCACACATCGATATTGTTATACGTTTTCGCGTGAGCAATGATTTTTTGCATCATGCCGATGGGAAACGGGCGGGACCGTATACAATTTCTCTGTTCGCATACCGTTGCCCGTTGAGCGATAAACGGCGACTTTAGTTCGGACAATGACGTTCAATGTAGCGTGACGGGATGATACGTTGCGGGTGCCCGACCGCCTGCCGGGAAGCTCCTATGGTCGCTGAACATGGGGGCCGCACATCATTACCCGCCGTTGTTGACACTGGCTTATAAACGTCGTCATTCGAGCTCGGGGATGTGTGACGGACAGTCAACACCGGTGGTGCCACGTCACGACTGGAAGCCGACACTCGATGATAGGGGTTGGCCGCACCCCCGGCTGCGGCTTCACTCCAATTCGTTAACGTACAATAGCATTAGTTCCGTTTTCCGACGGTAATCGCCGCTACCACGTGACAAATGATGTTGCATCCCGTAATTATTAGTGATGATTAGTAACTTTGGTATAATTCTTTTTTTCTCTTTTTTAGGGAAGATTAGAAGCTTTTTTTGTTTGGACGAAAAGGGAGAAACACGCAGTGGCATTCAGCGATTCTCGCTGCCACGTTTTCGTATTCCGCTTGACGGAATAAAACCGGCCGCAGAAACGGAAGCGGGGTAGAAGAATGCGGGAACTCGCGCGGCGAATCACGAACGCCGGTGGCGCGCACACACGCGCCGGGACGAAATATAAGCTTTCCCGATAAATCCAGCCGCGCAGTTAAAAATTGATGTAGTAGTTTCGGAAGTGCACGGGGCCGGCGGTTAAGTCACGTATGTAGTCAACGGTAAACGGAAGCCCATATCAATAAGTATCGGTCGTGTGCATCGGGATCCGCGCGCGCGAACGAGCGAGCAAGCGAGCAAGCAAGCGACCGTGCGGGGAATGAAGCGAGAGAGTGGCGAAGCGGGTGGAGAGGAGATGCCAGCCGCACCACCCGCGCACGGGGGGAGCGGGAGTTAACGGGGAGCAAGCTAGTCGATGTGGGATGGCGGTTCCAAGGCCGGGGGTGAAATAATGGGGGCGGACGCTCGACTCGAAACATTGATGTTGCCCGGCGCGCTTACAAACACACCGACACCAATCGAGCATGGCTCTTCCTACACAAAACCGAATGTAGGGGGGCATCGTTGGCCAGGCGGCCGGTTGGCTTTGCAAAGCGCGGGGCGGTGAGGTGAGGTGGGACGGGGGTAGAGAAGAGAGTAGCGGATGGCAGAGGGTATCGGCCGGGACGCGCGCCGGGAAGGACCGCGGGGGAGGATGAGGGAAATACGCATATATATATCCCTTGTATACAGCGTTCTATGCCATCGATGCGGCTCGTGTTTAACGCCCTTATAAATGTGTAATGCGTATACTTGAAAGGGGAAACGGCGGGAGGACGCGCTGGGTGCAGATCGCGAGGAGGAGGGGCAGGGGGGAGGACAGGCGGAGGACCGAGTGTAGGACGTACCCGCAACTCGCCGGGGTGGGCCCTCCGCGTATCGATAAACGATCAATCAACCGGTACACCTATGGACGAGGCCACCGAGGGTAAAAGAGGCGGCGGCGGCGGCGGTGGCGGTGGCGGCGGTAGAGAGAGCGGCGGGAAGGTGCAGACGGTCGGAGGAGAAGGAGGAGGAAGTGGAAACGGCGGACGACGTAGGGGTAGGTGGCACAAGGGACGAGAGAACGGCACGATGGTGGGCGAAGATGGGTATGTGAGAGGAAGGATGGAAGGGGTTGAACGGAAACAGCAGCGGGGGTGTAGGGGTAAAAGACAGAGGAGGCAGAGGAGAACGAGGAGGAGGAAGAGCAGGAGGAGGAAGAGGAGAAAGAGGAGACGCGGAACGGGCGAGGGCGTAGCGCGGGGGAGAGGGTGGCGGCTCGCAGAGTATCGACCCATCGCGGAGAAGGCAGCCAGGGTCGCCGTCGCCGGGTTTTGTTGATGTAGGTGTACACGCTACGCGGGTATCTGTCTATCCAGATATCTGCGCGAAGACGCCACGTCGCCGGGACACAATCTCGCTGCTCGTGCCGGCGAATTCGAATCGTTTTCACGGTTTAATTCTGTCGGGTATATCACGCACCGGGGAGAGGGTGTCCCTCGATTCCGCAAATGTGGAAACCGTTCGAATCTCGGAATTTCCTCGGAAACCGCGAAATTCACTGCTGCAACAGAATGCGCCGCTAAGGGTTGCTCGCTTTAATCCGCGCGGAAATGTACACGAGCTATTAACGAGAACGCGTGCGTAAGCGGCAAGATTTACGGAACTCCTTAAGTCATTAACTGTCCCTTTAACCTGAACCTTAATCCTTATTTTATGAACTTTTACGTTCGCGTTGGTACGTACGCAGCAAATTCATATTCCTCCAAAACATCCTACACAAAGAACTTTCAACGGTTCCTGCGTTTTCGCCTGGTGCGTGTCTTCTCTAACACGTAAAACGATGCAAAAGTCTAGCGGAAGACGGGAAAGAGGGTGATTAAAGAAGGAACGCGATCATGAAAGTAACCGAGTCGAATTATCCGCAAAATGCTGGGCGTGCATCCTAAAGGACATATCGCGATCCCCGCATCACTCATGCACCGTTAAACGCGTTAATGACCCCAAGTCTACCGTTCTGCCTCTCTTCTCAGCGTTCTCAGCATCTTCCTCGCGTTGTCATCGTGTTGCGCAACCCTAAATGACATGTTCCAATCGGGAGCTTGTTTCGGATGGATCAGCCTGCTCATCATCTCTCTCTCCTCCCTCCCCCGTTTCCACCCTGTCGGGTAAATCGTGCGCACTCCCGTTTCTGTTTCAACGGCGTGCACACCACTTGACGCACGCAGGGGGGGAACAATGCACAACACCGAGCTACAGAGCGTAGCTATGTGGATCTGCCCATTGTGGGGTCAGGTGGGTCGTCGGTCGGCGGAGAGCTCGTTGGCTGGCTCCGCGGGGTGTGGCCACATAACCATAGCCACAACGGCCCTCTCTCTCTCTCTCTCTCTCCGTCTCTCTCTTCCTCTCTCTCCCGCCCGCCTCGTCCTCTTTCTCCTCCAGCTTCTCCTCTCGTTTCATCGCGGCACGTTTCACTCGTTCTCCAGCGAAGCAGCGCTTCGTCTCGCTCTCACCGACGATCGAACCAACACTGGCTGATAACAATAGCGAGCTCTCTCGCTCTTCCTCCTGTTCTCTTTCCCTCTTTCTTTCTCTTGTTCATGCTATCGCTCTCTCGACGTTCCCTTTTCCGCCCCCGGCGTCGCGGCGGCGGCGGTGGCGGTAGGGATACGCGGCGGTGCGTGCACACCGCGGGAGCTACCAAGCAGGCGCATCGTCGGCCTATTACAATGGCCAGCCCTCCTAAACGTTTCATTGTCATCGGCGTTCCCTCTGCCCATGCGTCGATGCGCACGAACCATTGTCTACCGTCGAATGGGCGGCCCTCCGGTCGACCACCGACGTCGAGCGTCGTTTCCACGGTGAACGAGGCGTGAGTTTCCGCACGGTCGACCACCTACGACCGCTCGATATGACCGGCAATATTAATTATATTAATTGGCTTTACCTAGCGGAGCCGTCCCTCTCTCCTTTCCTATGCCTCTCTCTCGCTCATCGGAAAACTTGTGCAGTAAAAATTGGCATGATAAACTATGTAAGCGAAGGCTCGACTTTTCGATCTCAATTATGTACGTATTAATTTCGCCAGGCAAGTCGGTGATCGTATCTCTCGCGGCGTTAATAAACTTGTCGTTAAGTCTCCCAGCAATCGCTACAATTCTTCTGATTTGGCAGCGTGCGCGTGATAGCTCTCGCATTAATTAACGCGTAATTTACTGCAGTCTGCGTAGCCGGGTGATTTTCACGTCCCGTTGCGCCTCGTCTCTCCCTCTCTCTTTCTCTTTCTCTTTCTCTCTCTCTCTCTCTCTCTCTCGCCGCGCGTAACGACGCGACAATCAAACGGATTCATTCGTCGCTTTTACGGCAGCCCGTGCCGTCGCTCTCTGCGCGAGTGCGCGGTAATCGGAACGGATATTCGCTGCGTTTAGCATCAGAGAGAAGCGAGGCGCGTCATCGTGGCGCGGACTTGTTAACGCACCGCAGTTACGTCCGCTAATAAATTCCGAAGGGCTTTTCTCCCTCTCTCTCTCTCTCTCCATCCCGCGTATATACATATGATTTACGCGTGCCGCCTCCCGGAGCTTTTCCCCCGCTCGTGCGTTCCTTGCCCTCGGTGACAAGTCCGTTCCCGAACGACAAAAAAACAATTATCGCGAAAACCGCATTCATTAATAACGGATAACGTATCATTGCATCGCGTCACGCAGATATTCCAGGTAGAAACCGGTCGGACTAACTCGATACGCGAATCTTTCAGATAAGCACGCATCGTCAAGTAAATCAGACCTCCTCTCGTTACGCGCGCGTATTCTTAATGCAATATCCCGGGACACAGACTACAATCAACTACGGATCTTACAACCAGCGCTAAAGATAATGATCCCGGCGGCCGATAAGCATTAATAACACGAGCTAGTTTCGCGTCGATGCACGGCCACAAAGCCGAGAGACCTTCCGTTTCTCGTTCCATTATATTAAGTGGCCGACTCGGCGCGATTCGAAGCTCGATACATTTGATACGCGCGATGCATTTCGAATGGGCTCGCGATTTTTGACGTTCGCAAAACAACGAGTCCGAAGGGCCGCGATGCGTGCGTGATGCACGCCGCTAAACTGTAATTATCACGAATTCATCTTAAGGAGCGATCACACATTCTTCTTGCTACATGATATTACCGATGATCTACAGTACATTGAAAATTGTAGTCTTCCGCGCGGCGCACGATCGCGATCTTCTTGATCCACGTCTCGGGTAATAAATCTGCCCTAATGCTGGGTTGCGAGAAACAGTTATCGGACTCGTGAAATTTATCGGTTCTTTAACAATTTTCCGCTATTATCGTCAACGATCATTAACGATTCTTTTAATCGCAACAAACCAACGGCAGTCCCTGCAACCTAATATTAGCGCGCCGCGGTGAGTCTAGAACGCATTACACGCGCCCGTGAAACAACTACGGATGAGAGGTACCGATTGCGAACGCATTGTTCCCAGGAGTATGATCCCCTCGATAAATCCCGTACGCTAATGCTACGTTGCACGGTCACGTAATCGGGTTTCTCAAATTTATCGTCGCTCGATTGTCTCGAGACGACACGCTCTGCAGCCGCTCATGATTAATGTAATTCCGACAATCACGGAGCTACTTTCGTCGTCACTCAACATGTCGTGTAAATATAATTTTTTTGTCGCTTCGACGATACCAAGAGAGATGGTTTTCAATATTGCAAGTCCTGCAAGTCGTACACGAAAATGAAATTGTCGCCGTTTTCCACCGGAGCATGTTCCCTGTTCACTGCATGTTGAGTATTATCGTCTTCTCGTGCCGCTCGATGGCTATCTTCTTGATTCGCTCCCAGAGCATGGGGTACGGATGGATCGTTCTGACGAAGTTACCGCGGTCCAGACGATACAGCTCACAAGTCTCGATGGCGACGACGCTCGCCACCCTCCGCTCATCCGGCATGACAAGGGCGATCTCGCCAAAGTGCGCGCCGTCCTCCAAGTGACACACCTCCTTACCGGAACTCGTGTAGATCGCCACCGTGCCGGTGGCGATGAAGTACATGCAGTCGCCCAGCTGATTGGCGCGCACGATCACGTCATTCGTCAGGAATATCTCGGACTTGAGCAGGGCGACGATGCGCGACAGCAGCGAGAGCGGCAGATTGTTGAAGAACGTGACGTTCTCCACGAGCTTGCGGCAGGCATGCATGCGGATCTCCTGGCGCATCTGCCCGGACAGAGTGTTGAGTATCTCCGTCTCGCGGAAGTACTGCCGCTGGAAGCGGAACTCGTAGTACGACACGATGCGGGATTGCTGCGAGTGCGAGAGCTGGCGGGTCCGCATGTATTGCTTCAGCTCGGCTATGTTGCCCTGATATCTTATCCGCGAGCTGTTGACACCCTTGAAGAATAGCTTCACGCGAGCTGTGAGAATCCAGATCGTCAGAATGCCCAGGACCTGCAGGATGACCACCAGCGTGAGATCCTCCTCGGTTTCCGGTTTGCTGCGCAGGTAGCCCGCCGAGAGGAAGACGGACACGGCGCGCACTAGGCAGGACAGGTACTGTTTGACTTTCGATTGCTCCCAAAGGCCGAATTCGTGCAGCCAGAAATTGTCGGCGGGGCGTCCTGGCCAATAGAAGGATGTCGTCGTAATCGGCACCAGCCAGTAGAGGCAAGACTGCCAGTGCAGCGCTAACAGTATCCAAAACACTATGACGCAAATCTCGTAAGTGGCCAACGAGATGTCATATTCGTCGGCGATCTTGCTCATGTAGAAATTAAGGGAGAACACGCGGAACACGCATATCAAGGATGCCATCTCTTGTATGAATCTATACTCCTCCCCAACTTTGAAGAACGCAGTGTCCGTTATTAAAGAGCCGAACAGGTCTGGCAAGAAGGTACCCTGGCGTACGTATCTATTCATTATCTTCTTGGGCTCCATCACGACAATATTTTGTGATTTGTCGAAATACCTGGTCGATCATAAATAAAGATAATTTTAATTTCGTGACGACTCCGAGCGGGCTTTAGTAGGAAAGTTGAGATGAGATGAAATATCTGTAGAAGCTCCATACAAGTCTCAAGGAGAATTAATTAGTATATGTTAATTAATTGAACCGCATTCACCCCGTCATAAAATTAATCACAATGTCTATGCAGCAGAAAAGAAGAAGGGAATTTTTCAGGGCCGTCCAGTAATACAGACGTTTGCGTGCTTCGAAGACAGCGTAATACGGCACGGTCAGCAGCAGCAACATCATCGTCAGGATCATCGTGAAATCCCAGCAATGTCTGCGCTATAAAATTCTCCTTCAATTTATCATACTTTTCATATAAATAAAATATGCGAGTGTCGATGTGCACACGATAGGAGCGTTGCATTTCGAGAATATGAAGGCTTGTCGAAGAAGAAATTTGTCGTCCGACAGGATATACCTGAACATGCTGAACGGGTGGATGATGTGCTTGTAATTGCGCAGATGCCGCCGCTTTTCTGCGACTATCGAGACACGGCTTCGTAAATGCTTACGGGCACCTGGATTCCTGGTCGATGCCATCATAAAACGGCGCAAAGCGTTGAACATTTTTTCATAGAAACTGTAAATCGACAGGAACACTATGTCCTCGTGCTCGGTTATGATCTCGCAATCGTGCTCCACGCGAAGCATCGCGAGAAAAATGATGAACCTCACCAAATGCAGTCGGACTTATATTTCTAATTATAGATTATGTCATTATGTCAGCGTGACAAGCGTACATCATTCGCAATGGTGACATCTCCTCGGACGCAAGGGAAACCCCGTGCCACCCCATGGCAGACTCATAGAGAACACAATCGGTAGCGTAGTCTCGTGCCGATGGATGATCAGTTCGCATTTTGTTTCTCTTCTCTTATATTGTGGTAATATCAGCTACGCTGCTTTCAATTTGCTTGCGACCGCATGAACAGATATTGACTTTAATTCATAAATGATAAAATCATTCTCTAGTGCTCTTAAATAATTTCTGATAACGCTGCAATCTAACAGTGTGCTTGCTGATAACATTTAATCGATTTTTTTCGTTTGCGCTCGTTGTGCGATTTCTTTTCTTACGAGCACTTTATTTCTGATTTGCTTTCATTTTCTATATTTTCATAGCTTCAGGATGTCATTGCTTTTTCCGTCGATCATTAGATTCATGCTTCTTGTACAATGCATTTCATAAAAAAGAAAGTTCTGTCGGCACAAATCTCTTACATTGCACGAAAAATGTGTACGAAAGTTTAAAACGAGATTGATTTATCTACGTACAAGTTTTTTATCCATTTTTGTTACAAATATCCAGCTGAATTCGTACAATTTAACTACGGACAATTTATTTAATGCATTTATTCATTATACCGTTGTACACCGTTCTGTAAACTACTGGTCTAGTATTTTTACTCGTGATTCAATTAAACTGCAAATTATGACTGACATTGTAGATCATCGGTAATATCATTTTCAATATCAAATATGCGATTTTAATCGCATGTAACAACGATACAGCGCTAGATAATTTATTCATGAACATTTTATTGAACAAGAAGACATTTTTATATTTTCGTAAATTTTTATGCAATATCCCAATAATAAACAAAATTATGCAACATTCAACATTCTATATATTATTATTACTTAATTTCTTTATTATATTTTTATTAAACATTAAAGAAATTAAAAGTCTATCTCTTTCTCTCTCATAAGAGAGAGAGAAAGGTCTGAGTACGTCCGGCTATATTCCATAATTCTAAACTAAAAGGCAGTGAAGGTTCATAGAGGGAATTCTGAAAACTAATTGTGGGAAGGTAAAGTCCGGAAAACAATATCTGCATCATCACTTTATTAAAGTTTATTGGAACTAATTTTGGACGCAAAACTGTATCCATATAGTGCCATCTGTTAGAAGTTGGTGGTAATCTTGGCGAGTAGATCACAAAATACTGCCCAGTTACCAGTATCACATGGAAATAAAATCAGTTCCGAGAAATTCTAGCAGATGACACCACGAGTACTGTTTCATGAAAATCAGTTTCAGCAAATTTTGGCAGATAACGCCACGGACATTGTTTTGTGGCTTTGTTGTTATTAATTACGGTCTATATTATTTCGTTAGTCATAAAAGGTTTAATTTTTATATATAAGTACTTAGGTATAAGAAAATAAAGTGTAATTAGACGGATGGACTCAGACTATGCCTTCATATCTTTCTTTGATTAAGAAAGATTTGGTAGTAATAATAAGTAAACTGCTAATTGTTGAAAAATATATAAATACATACATATTATAAATACATTATATATATATAGTTCTAATTGTTATAATTAAAAGTTGAAGTCAAACGAAGATTTTAGCATACTTTTTTAATCACTTAAAGTCTTGTAATACAATGAAAGAAATTACTCTAATTTAAGAAAAATATATTATTTTGTCCCATTATTGCAGTAATATTAAGTTATCATAAAGTCTCGCTGTATAAATTATAATTATATTCGCACTTTTCAGATAACATTAACAGATAGTATTATGAAAACTTAATTTGCTAAATATGCTTGATACAGCCTTTGTTCTTTCTTAATTTAAAAAAGGAGGAAATTATTTTGGCAGTGAAAAATGCTCGAAAATATCTGCGAACATTATCTTTCATCTTTGATGCAAATATAATCCATGTAAAAATTGCTATTTCATCTCTGGAAATGCAGCTCCATTTTCTAGACATATCATTTTCAACATTAAAAATTCGATTTTCATTGAATTTATTATACAATTGGAGTTCAATATTTTATAGAGAGATGAGAGATAAGTTTGTATTATCGTTTAATCCTATTGATCGTGTTATCGACTTACGCTAATTAAAATATTAAAGCGGAGTAAGTTTCGAGAAGCTGCATTCATCTAGAAATATAAACATGCACTGTTGAGGCAATTTATTAAATTTCACGTCCGCAATTTGTGCAAACGCGTTTACTAATACGCGTGTCCATCTCGAAATTAATACTGCTGTCCAATATATGGGATGCATCATATTTTTCATACGTTCCGGTGCACGGAAACGTGAATAATTGCCGGTATGTTTGCTGCGAGTCGCGTACATCGCGAGCAGTGAATTTCGGTGCGGTCAGTTTATTTTTAGTGCAACTGACAGTTGGTTTCCACGAGATATAAATATATCGAGCTGACTGTAGGAACATTTTCTTTTTTTTTCCCTCCGGTCGCAAATGAACGGTACACATGCGACAGCGTTCCGCAATACGTATGACGTAGCATGGCGCACGTATTAATGATCGTTTTTACGCGGATCGTACATTTCCCGATGTATCATATGTGTTCGTCGATTCTGCCGAGCCGAGGATTATCGTCATAAGGACGAGCGAGTGTCTACCAGCGGAAGCATCGCGGATCGCTCTCAGGATGGATGATCTCCGTGTTCACGGTACATTTAAGTAACGCTTTATACAAGTCGGCTTTATGAGGGCTCAGACCTTCGTTGCGTGCACTGCATAGAGACAACCCCCGCCACGGCGCCCATATATATATTCCACGCGCTGAATTCTCGATGTAACGACGAGATTTTATGGGCGATTTTATTCGTTTCCCATACACGCGAAATATATAAATGTACGCGTCCGCGGATAAACTCGGCGTAAGCGTGCCCATTCGAGCGAGCAGCAGCGATACAGAGGCGGTCGTCGCCTGCATAAAGAAAACTCTTCGGCACTTTGTGTCTTTACCACCGATGCGCGCGTGATGCGCTCGCACATGAAACGTCGCAAAAAAGAAGGAAAAAAGAAAAAAAAATAAAGAACACGAGAAACGCGCGCGAGCTTCCGCGAGGCGTTTCGGGCGTTTGCGGGCGGGTAGTATCGCCGTCGGAGCTGAAGAAGCGCGCGTATCAGGAAACATTTTACCCCGGAAAATCCACCGGTTAAGCGGTGCACGCAATTTAAAGTCGCTGCTCTGCCTCCCCCCAACCGCCCCGGGGGAATTAAGGGTCAGACACAGGCGAAAGGGCAAGTATATCGCCGCACAGCTTCCGGGTTCTCTCCGCAGCTCCTTTTTTTCTCTCTCTCCCTCCCTCTCCCGCGTTATCCTGGTAATAAATTTTCTAGTCGTCCAGCGACGCGTCCTGGAACTCGGGAACGACGTTACAGACGGCGCCCAGGAACAAGAAGGGTGGTCACTCGGACCACGCTCGCGTAGCTACCCTCCGCACATACTAACGTAGATTTACCGAGGCCCATCCGCCGCGTAACGACGAGTGACTGCGGAAAGGTCCATATACGCCCACGTGGTCACGGGGGTAGAAAGTTACGGCTGGTCTCGTTGCTGTATCAATATCTCGTTAGGGGCTACGACGGAAATAAAACCGGAATGTCCGTCTTCCTCCGGAGGTCCGGAGGCTCCTCCAAAAGGAATTGAGCTCCTGCTAAGGAACTGATACTGATCCGCAGACGAGCCGAATCGTCGTCTCCGATGAGTGACGCGTGCAGATTTGAATGTCGGAACTTGGTTTAAATAATGGGAGCTTTGTCTCGCCGCTCGTGTAATTGCGTCGAAATTTGATTGAAATTTATAACGGGGCGGAGACTTCACAAGTAAATCCCGCTCCTAATTATCCCAATTACATTTATCCGGAATACGCCGATCATGATGATACCGCGTTTCATTTTGATGTGCGCGTATCGATACAGTGGCTCATTGTATTCAATAACGAGAATCGTCGTGATCGAAATTTGATTACACAAATAGCATCGACGACGCTTTGTGACGGGAAAATACGTATTGTTATTTTGCGAATACATTTGTTATCTCATTTAACTCGTGTGGCATTAACGTGTAACGAATTGAATCCGACGCAAGTGGAAACCCTAAAGAGTCAACGCCACGAGATGCGCGTTTCATATTCAAATAAAAACTCGCGCGTTGTAAAAAAGCGGATCATGTACTTATCACACCTATTACGTGTTTTTCTCGTTTCTTAACAAATATTATTAATCACCCACGAGTAGTTTTACTTTTATCAGCGCGCTTTTAATGCACTCGTCAGGGCCGAGATGTTTCCCTTATATTTACGACGTAAGGGCGCGAACGGCGGGTAATTCTTTTCTGCTTCCGCCGCAATGATCAATAAACCATCCCGTCCACGCTGCTGAACGACGCTTTATACTTCGATGGGTGTAACGCCGGGGAAAGAGCCGGCAACTGGTGGTCGTAAGTACTCGCGTACGTGTGGGTTCGCCGCGTGTACGCGCGCGGCGAGCTGCCAACGATACGCTCGGTGAGACGAAAACACTCGCCCGCATGGTCTAGTGCCGGCGTAAATATACCGAATGGTAAGGGAGACGCGGCTGCAGTTACCCCGAAAGCCATCGCTGTGAACCACCCGATCGCTTCGTGAAAACGCACGGTTCCGTAAATATTTTCGAGCACTTTAGCTGCCGCGTACGGGATTGGTATGGCTCTCTTTCACCGTCTCTCTCTCTCTTTCTCTCTCTCTGCCCTCGCACGTATGTATGTGGGACACGTGCATTTTATAGTTATACGGATGTGCATTACAATAATTGATAGATTGAACAGTGGACACCGTCTGGGTGTCTGGTGGTCGAGAACGAACCGGGTCGATACCTCCCATATTGGAACAACCGAGTGCAATAATTACGTTCCGGCGGCCCTCCTCGCTTAGCGCCGCTGTAATCCGGCGAACAACATCCGCCTTCAAACGAGATGTTTAAGCAAGTCCAGTCGAGATCGATGTTGCTCATTGGTTTATCATGCATCCGCACCTGATTGCGAGTAAACGATTTCCAGAATGAAAGATTCGTCAGCCGTGACTCGATTCGCGAGTCTCCGCAAAAGGCAACGGAAGTCGTAAGATACATTTTTCTGAAAAGAACGACGTCGCGCTCGACATCACCTCGATTACTCTCTCGATACGATCCTTTTGGTTTCGCCGCGCGGTGATGAAGTTGCCAGATGCATAACGCAGACATAATCCGTTATTATGAAGGAGGCAACTGGTGGCGGCCGTAAGTGCTCATTTATCTCTCTCTCTCTTTCTCTGGCGCGCGCGTGTCGTTCTCCACGCGCATCGCGCGACGCGTGTGCGCGCGATGCGCGTGGAGAACGACACGCGCGCGCCAGAGTTATCCAGCGATATATAGTTTCGCGGCTGAAACAACCGCTTCTACCATCTAGCAGTTGGCGTTTGGCCAGCCCTTGGTGCCGATACGGCTCTCCTCGCCACGTTATACGAGGGATTAGAGTAGACCGCGCGCGCGGCTACCGTACCCCATGTAATTACACGGGTTTCCTCCTCTCTCTCATTCCACCCCCCCGATTCCATCTCTCGCTCATTTTATCCCCCGACATCCCGCGTATATCGCTCTTTATTGTCGGACCTGGAGCCGCGCGTCCGCAGCTCACGCCTACGCGCGGCATTTGCATCCGTTAAACGTCGTAAACTTGTCAAAGCGCGGGGGCCGTTATGTGCAGGACTCGTGAGCCGCACCGCACAGTCGCCGTGGGCAACGTTTGCGGTATTCTCCGGTCGGGTATCCCGAAGACAAAGCACCGACGGGGGAAGCGGGATGCTGCAGCCGACGCGAGGTCGGGGACGAGGAGGATATCCGCCGCTCCATTACTCCGAAACGAATCGACGGGCTCGGGTGTACTTAACAGGAATTAACGTTTTTGTATCTTCATCTCCCGGCCTGAGGGGAAGACGATATGCTAATCAGTTTGATAATTTAGCTAACCGGAACTAGGGGCTTATATTTTACGGCACCGTGTCTTAACTCGCGCTCCAAATCGCGAGCCGAATGTAGAGATACAGAATTAGAACAGATTACATTCTCGGCTGCGATCGATATAAAAGACGTATTTAGCTATCGAATTGAAAAGTATCTAGCTGCTAAAAAACTGTCCAGCTGCCAGACGGGTAAACTAGAAAATACATACCGAGTTTTCCAATTTACATTCATAATATTGCCACCGTTTAATTTAAGTATACTGGTCTCGGGGCGATTTTCGTTAACAATCTTCGTTGAAAGGCAGAACGAGGTGCTTCGCGGAATGTCTCGCCCAGCTGTGGCACTACCTATAAAATCCGATGCCTTAAATCCAAATCGTCCAATGTTTCCGGTCGTCATGGATCATCGCATAGTAACCATGCGTGGCCACTACATTTTTTCATTTGCGTCGCGCGCGGATTTACGAGCTTATTAGCCGATAATGGTGAGATATACGGCCGCGGGAATAACGATTTTAGCTTATAGTGCGCGATCATAAATGTAGAATAAAATGTCGCGCGACGCGAGGGGTAATACCGGTGATGCGGCCAGGCTGAGCGTATATATTCACGGTAAGTGGCGTGAGTTATGAAAACTTCATGTATCCGGGATACTTTATGCCTCCGTACCGAGAAAGCCTGCTGAAATAACGCACGAGCGATGCGTTTCGCATATTTGCGTAATTAACAGCAATCTACCGAAGTGCACACAATGCGCGCGAGCGAAAGAGCCGAAGAAAGTTCGTTGTCATGAAAGGGCTCGCCTGGAATCCGATTGCAACGCATCTGCGAATTATAATTTACAATATCAAATCAATTATTGGATATTCCGTGAGTGGTGGATGGGAAATATGAAGGAATTCAGAAAGTATCGATGCCTCGGTTGCGAAATAGACAATATACAATTTAGCTAACGCAAATACAAGCGATACTCAGAACATCCTGTATAATTTGCAGTGCATCAGTATATCCATATCAATATCGGAGTTCGCACCAATCGTGCAATGATTCTATCGCCTATATCAATAACATCTCGCGCATTGTAATGAGATACCTATCGCGTAATGATGAAATTTATGCAAAATATAAATATACAGAATGCATTTATTAGCCACTTGGAATTTATTTTAGATAGATTTTTTGACGTATACTCTTCCTCGGTTTCCTCGCACATTTCCCTGCGGTGCAATCTTCATGAAATTTAATAGTTTGAGGGCCGAGGTCGCGGGGTTAAATATGTATAGGTCGCGTCGAGCTAACTAACTTTCGACCGAATTTTGTTCCTTTTTTCTGAGAGGGGACAATTGCGCCGGTAATCGGAAATGTGCGTAAATGTCTGATTACAAGCGACTACAGTCTGTACCGCGCGCTACACGCTATCGAATGGAGCTCATCGTGACATCGCGCAAAATTTCCAGTGGAACTCCGTTATGACTTACGTTACGCTAATGTCTCTCGCAAAAGTTCGCAGCACCTTTCGAACTAACTGCATCACGTATGTCTAATGCGCCTAGTTGGAAAAGTTAGCGCAAGTATTATCTAGTTGATCTGGGCCAAGTTGGACAACGCCTTAAGGACGTTATACGCTTGGCCAATTTGATGAATATTAAGGGGCGCGTATTGAGTTAGAATCTGCAGTTGTAGTCATAGATAGCAAATTGGGAAAGTTGTAGTGCTGCCGACGCTGCCAGAGCGCGTTTGCGTCTCGTTGTATTATCTTAGAAAGTTTCTGACGTCTTATAACTTTCCAACTTTTGTTATATACGTATGCAAACTTGTGTCGCGACTTCCGCTGTGACAGCTTGTTATTGAATATGAGTAGAAACACGTAAGATTTATTTACGCTTTATCGACACGTGATATCGCATGGTGTGTTATATTATAAATGCGAAATAAGAGGAAAGAATCTGTCGTGATGTCGAATCTCTCGGATATGTACGGATGATACGCGCATTGGGCGATTGAAGTCCGCGGCCCGTTCATGAAATAAAATTGGTTTTCCATAATTCGCAATATATGACGGAATTAGAAACGCATTCGTTGAAGAATTACATTATGCGCGTATAAATCGTACGAATATGAACCCTCCGTGCCGAGTTATTATCGTACCGGTTATTATCGCGATTAAAAGCGGACACAAAGCGGAATTCTCGGGGAAGCGTAGCGTGGAATACAATTTTCATCCCGTGGAAATGTTTATTGTTTACACTAGAGAGGGAGCCGACATTTAATCAGAACATTTCAAGCGGACGGCGGTAGTTCATGCCGTAAAACTCTCGAGACGGATAGTACACACTTGATGCATTCTTTGCTAAAGTTAAAGTAAACAAACTTAAAATACTGAAAGAGAGATACGAAAAGGGCCGGGTGTAATTGCAACCGACCGAAGCGCACCGAGCGTTTCTCATTGGCCCCGTTTAATTTTATTCGCATCGTGTGCACCATGCGGTGTCGCTACCTCAACATATATTATATATTTAAATGCATATACGCATAAATATTTAACGTCCCAAAGTATTGAATTAACTAGTTGCTATTTACACATATCGTGACGCATGGCATATTCACCGCGGCTAGAATTGGATATTTATCATGCTTAACTTAATTAAGCTCGCTTTTGGATACATAATCAATGTACTTTATGTTTTATCCACGATGTAATCACGAGGCCGTCATATTACACGAAATGCCCGCGCGTTACACAGCCAACTTCTTCGCTGATATTGATATCCCCCGTTCCATCAAGTACCGTTGAAAAGCGCGAATGCATGCAACGGCTGTTCCGCACGCGAATCGCGGAACATGGCTCTACTTGTTCGCCGTGATTTACTCGGCCGGCGATGTCATTCGAGCACAATGTACTACATCCCCAGTGTAAGTCATCCGAGTTGAGCGCGACGGTTCGGCGACGCCGGGTTCTTCAGGATTGATATTTCTACCCCGTCGACCGAGTTGAACGAACGGAAGAGGCAACGATCGCGCGAGTTTCCTCGGTTTGTCCTGTAACTTCGCGACAAGGGATGCTTCGTCGTCTTCGTCGTCTCAAGTTCACCCGAGCTGGCTGCTTAATGGAAAATTTCCCAGAAATTTTTGACGCTGATGCGTAAGCATGTGTCGGATGAAACCATCCCCGGGGGATAAGAGACGCGTTATTCTCAATATGTTCGCGTAATAGAGTGCGCTATCGCGCGATGAGGAGATATGAGGTAGGAGGATATAACGAAGACACGTAGAAAGCATGCCGCAATATATCATGCATAACAAGTGACTGGGTCCGACTCTATGCTGCGCACGACTTGTCTAAGGGATGTTATTGCGCCAGACGCAATCACAGCCATATTTCTTAACTACGGCGAAAGAGGAGCGCCGGCCTATTCTTCCTAGTCGGCGCACGCGGTATCCCACTTTACCCGCTGTTTGCCGTTTGTTCCAAGTTTGTTCAAGTGCCAAGTATGAACGCGCGTAAGCAGCTGTTATACGATTCTGCTTCTTCGACGAGAGAAACGCTAATGAATCGGTGTTAGGCCGCGGTTATAATTAGTCAACGCTGTGCTCCGACTCGTTTCTCTTGTCGTTCAAGCCTTTAAATTTCGTATTCGTCCCGCCATCACGAGGTGGATGCGAACGTTGCGGAAATGTCAGGAAACGCACGCTCGGATATTACGAGAGGTCTTTCTGTTCCGTGTGCGGGATAATCCACGGGCAGATGGGTTATATTTCGCGAATATAATAAACACGTCGCTTTGAGGTACGTGCCGCGAAATTTAACGAAGACAGCGAACGATATTGAATAACATGGGCGCGGAACATTACAAAGCGCACTCTTTGATTAATTATCGTGCCAATGCGCTGGGCGATTTAATTTTGCGGAATCCGCGTGTCTCCCACATGTGTTTACAGTCGGAAAAGCTTCCACGCGCTAAGCACAGCGTTTCCCACCGCTACAACATAATTAACAAATTTTTGTATTAACACACGAACGTTTTGCAGTCAGCACTTGCATGCAGGTGTGCGTATCGTTTGTTTCTTTTTTTTCTACGCTTGTGCAGTCCTCAATTATTTTAAGCGAGAAACGCGTATCATTTTCTAGTTCAGCTAGAGATAGTTCAGCGTTGCGTCAAGCAATCTCGTTTTTGCGCATATTATAAAAACTCGTATAGGCAGCGATCCTTTGCTCTCTTAACAACACTCTGAAAGAATTGTGGCGCATTTTATTTACGTCCTCCTCGTAAAAAACGGATCGTAAATGTTCAAGCCATTTCACGTTAACTCTAGCTGATAATTCGATGCACTTTGGGGGCTACGTAACGTCGGGGCAAATTATCATGGTAGAACGAAATAACGGTTAATGCACAGGAATATACAGTTGTAATAAATTCACGCAGCGAGTGCGCCGTGAAAGAGGAGAGCAAGCAGTTACAACGTGAAACGGGTTTGGGGCGGCCTTGACGAGCAAATTAATATTGATATTGATACAAATTTGAGAGGATTGAGATTGCGTGATTTTCTATCTCTTTGCGTTCGCTCTCCTTCCGTGAGCTGCCAAACGATAACTTCCCTCGCAGCAGAAAATTTCGAATATCTCCGTCAGAATTAAATTCATTAAAATTTAATGTAACGTAGGAATTTCGAATTTGCCTAATACCGTTGCGAGACACGCGAACCTGTCGTACATTAAATCTGCAAGTTTAAATTAGATGTTAACATAACGATAAAACAAGTTTAGGTTCGATCGACGACGTTATACGGAAGATTGCGACTCCCGAGCGCGATAACAATCAAGAGCAAGCGAGCGAGCGGAAGCCGATTCCGCTTAGCATTAATAATGCACGGAAGTTAAGGTAATCATCGCGGTCTCTCTGCCGTAGAAACACTTATCGGCGCTGTTTAATCCCGCAGTCGCACCAGGACATCGCCATCACCATTAGTCACGTTGTTTACTCTAGATTCCTGGGGAACGTTGACAGCTTAGGGATGTTTTCTCCCGTGCAACCCAGAATTGGCTGCGGCCTGGTGCGGTACGTGAGCTTATCGAGTAATTCCATACGTCCTGGAGGCAGGTTATCACGACGAGCACGTCTGTTCCTGTTACGCGTGGAGGCTGCCGTCGCCCTCATCGTACGTGTACGGGAAGAGCACCCCTCGATGCATCGGAATGATGCCGGCGCACCCTTCGAGTGAGCGCGCGCGCGTGCACCCCATGCGTTTACATTGTGCGAATGCGGAAATACGGCTCGGCGAAACGGCAAAGGCGCAAAGCTAACGCGATAGCAATGGCGGAATTAACGTTACGCTACGCAACGCAACGCAACGCAGAGCAACGACGCAACGCTCGTATCAGCCGCGGCTAGATGAATGCTAATTAGCGGAAGATGCACGCCTCTGCGTCTGGCTGGAGCGCGATCTTCCGCCCCGGATATTATCCCCGCACGTCGACGACCTTTGTTTCGCGGTGTAAGAGCGGTTTGCAGGTGCGGGGTCCTTAGAATGCGGCAACGTGCGCACGTTCGCCGTAACCGCGCCTTCGCTCTTCCACCGTTGTTCCTCCCTCCCTCCCTCTCTCTTCCTCTTTCCCTCCCAGAGTATAAAAAATATACGTACGCTATTGAGCGCGGAGTACACGGACGATTGAATGAGAGATTACGATCGTTTATTCATGACCGACACTACCACCGGTTTCGCGAATGCCTGAGTAGATCCGCAGCTGTGCTGCGATCCGCGCTGCTTCTTCTTGTTCGCTCTCTGCTCGCGCGAAACTCGCGAAAAAGCTCAAGACGCCGTGTGCCACGTCTACGTGACGCTAACACGTGACATATAATGAGCTCCGACGTCTTGTATACACATATACCTATATATTTTCAGTCTAATAACATCCCCCGTGTGTTCCGTAGTCGAAACGAAACGCGCCACGGCTTATGAGACGCTTCGGATGACGTAAGAAGAGTGCAATTCACAAGCGGATTACTCTTTCTTTTTCTTATTATTCTGAAATAACGAAAAGTGTGCTACGAATATTATTATTAAATGTATGCGAACGTTCCAAACAATCCCCAAGAAAATCGTAAGAGCGAGGATAATCGCGATGCGAAAATTCACGTACGCGTGCAGGTAGATACGAACGAGCATCGATGCGCGCCACCACCACCAGCGCAAATGTCACAATAGGGTAGTAGTTTGTTGCTCCGAAATTTGCTAACATATGACTCGTGCGCGACTTCGCGCCCATTAACTAACGGTAATGATCCAACAGAAGTAGTTGCGTGCGTCTACTTTGTCGAGCGACAAACTGTAATGGCGATGTACGGGTCGAGTAATTTAATATAGCGTATAATTTAGACGAAATCGGGAGAACCGGAGCGAGGGGGAAGGACCCTGAAACCTGTTACCGCGTCTGGTTAAAGTAGCCGTGAAAACGGATCTACGAGCGCGGCTATAATAGCCGTTGCCAAGTTTTCGGCTGTGTTAGGACGATGCTCAGATCACCGGCTGGCCTGGCTAATGAGTAATTAGACTACCGAGAGATGCGTCCAATTTTAAGATTCCCGTCGTAGCCGCGTTAAGATAATGGGCTTTGTTACGGGCTACGGGAAACTACTTTTCCACCTATTATGAATAACAATATAACTTGTACACGTTCAGGAGATGCGCGCTCGGGATTTCTCTAATCTCGAGACATCGGGGTTTATCCAATGGAAATGGCATCGTCACAAATTGACATTTTAATTGTCGGTAAAATCACGGAGAGTTGTCTCAAATCAGGTCGTCAAAAGATATGGAGCATGACAGAAATCGATACTTGGTAGCGCACAACAAAGCTTAATGAAAAACTTGTCGAATCACGGTTTCAGTTACATGAAAATAAAATCACGCGAATAAAATGATGATTTTGTAACTTCATTCAAGAATTTGGAGCATACTGTAAATCGATAATTTGATAATAAACGCAGGGAGGATTTTAAAAGAGCTTGTCGATGTCTGTCTCGATGGTGACATTAATATAATTATGTAAATTCCGAATAACTGCAAGAGAGAAATGCAGAGGATCGTATCAGCGATGTCCCGAGAGCGATGTTTTTAATTAATTATGATAGTGGCGGATGACAAATGTCACTGACACGGTAAACAATGCCACCACAATTCGTTTGATGATATACTATGGTTTACCGCATTAACTTTGCTACTCGTGTTACATCTAGCTGTTTTGGGATCGTCACTGACTTCTTTAAAAATGCAACGATAATATCGTAACGATGTTATAATTGCTGACCTCAACTGCGAAATGATATGAAATTTTTCCCGTCGAAGAGCATTATCAAAACGTGACGTTTTAAGTTATAACTGCACTGCGGATTTAATTAAAAATGCTTTGTTTTACAAATCAAATCTCAGCTATTACTCAAAGCGAAATACAAATATTCGGAAATACTTATTTTACAATCAAGCAAAAGAGAACGGTAGATATTTAACGTAGTCCTTTACCTTTTCGCTTTTGTGGATTCAATCTGCATTGTCATTACGTGTATGTGTATATACCCGTATGTACATGTCGCTAAATCGATACACTAAGCGCAAGGTAATTCCCCATGAAGAAGCAGACGCGCAATTAGTCTGTAGACAGACACAGACTTCAGGCTGAAAATGGGCAAGCAGGAAGTTGTTCGCTAAATTTGATCATAGTCTTATTACGATCGTGCACGATACGTATACGGTTCATTTGCTAAATCCACGCAAGTTACGACGATATTGTAGAACGACGAAATAGAGACGCGCGTACACGCAAATCTCCGGAAAAACGTTGGAGGGCGTTCGTTCCGCGCCGTTCGCGCAAGACAATGCAATTTCAGCATGCCGCTTTAAATGTATCTACCTCGAATTAAGACAAATATTCGCCTTCGCGTTTCCGCAGACCATTTCCCTTTGCACGCAGGTACGCGTACACCTTGAGGTTTCATCACAGTTACAACGCAGCGGCAACAACATACCGGCGCCGCTGCGGCAGGCGATACGAGACGCATAGTCACGAATGAAGGAAGAGAACACATAGAGGAAGACAGAGAAGAAGGACAAGATATGGACGAGAGGGGTGCAAAGAGACGACACGAGAGAGCGCCGAGATAGAGAGGAGGGCGAGAGGAAGAGGGAACATAAAGCGTACAGTGAGTGAACAGGGTGCAGAGAGAAAGAGAGAGAGAGAGATCGGAAGAAGGGGAGCGAGAGAGGGAGAGAGAAAGCATCAGTATGGCGAGTGAAAATAGAATAAGAGGAGAGCAGGTAACGGAAGGACGAGGGAGAGAGCAAGCAAGAGCGAGAGTTGCTGGAGGGTTGCAGGGGAGGAGTTTCCTCCTTTTCAACCCCCGTGTTGCTGCGCAGAGAGAGGAAGAGAGAAAGAGGAAGAGAGAGAGAGAACGAGAAAGAGAGAGAGAGAAAGTGGACGAGAAAGGGAGACGGAGGGAGAGACCGGCGCGTAGGTAGGTATACGTACACACTAGGCGTCTATATTTTATATCCGGTGTACCCGAGTTGTCGCTAGGGCGCAGACTCGAGCCAATCGGGGTCGGCCGGCTCGCCAGTTACTTTTCGCGATCCATCGTGGCCGCTCTTCCGCGGCGCAGGTAGATAGACGGGCGACAGTCAGTTAGTCAGTCGGTGAGACCGGAAGGAAGGAAGGGTGTAGGAGGATCGGTGGGATTTCAAGAGTGAACAGGAAAAGCTAAGGAAGGAAAGAAAACGCGGGGCGGGAGTGCAAAGGGGTGAGCGAAAGCGGTAACGCACAAAGAGAGCCAAAAGGAAGGCGGGAAGGTGAAAAAGAAAAAGCACGAGAAGTGCGGTGCGCGAGAGGAAGACATAAAGAGAGATATCAAGAGCGGAGGAAAGGCGCGAAGAAAGCGACAGAGAAAGAGAGGAAAGGAAGAGAGAGAGAGAAAGCAGAGGGTGAGAGAGATCACCTAGGTACTCTGGCCCCGTAGCCGGAGTCCGCATTCACCGCACAAAAGCACAACTTGCGCACTGTTGCGTCGCGTTACCAAGCTACTGCGCGAGCAACCCGAACTGTGCCGTTCGGCCACCCCTGCCGAGCAGTCGAGTGCTTTCGTGCGGAGTGTTTACGTCGTCGCGCGGGTAAACAGCACACGTTGTCGCGTTGCAGCTCCCGTAACTCTGTGCCCCACGCGAGCGCTCCTACCCCTTTCTCTTTCGATCAGCGTGGATCAGCTGGACGCGCTTTTACGTTCGGTTCCTTGTTCTTGCATCCTCCGAGTGGCGGGATATCCGGGCCTTCATTTACTCACTCACTCACAGCGGATGTGAGAGAACAGCATTCGCGGAGCCGAGCGTGATTGTCCAATCGCCGACACCATAGTCGAGTTAGCTGAAGCTACGTGCGTGCGTGCATTCGTTCATTTGTTCGTACGTGCGTGTGGTACGCAGGAATATCCGACTAGAACCGATTGAAAGCTAAATGTCTTCGGCTTAAACGTTCATCCCCGTGATATAATGCGAGCAGCACATTGATGTTCTCGCGTCAACTCGTGGCACTTTGCAGCGTCGTTTTCGCATTCACGTCGCTTCGTCTCGAGGGTTGCTAGAGATCTCGTGGACTTCCGGTGAACTCGATCGCGTCGCGTGAGACAGAACACGCTGCTGGTGCGCGCGCTCGCGTGGAATCGAATCGCAGACATCGGGATCGCCGTGCACTCGGGGGAGTCACGCTAAATCGACGGAGGGTAGCGCAGCAGGGAAAACGACGGCACTGTGACGGCCCGGCGGTGTGCGACGTGATCTGTGCGACGAGATACGTGACTGACTTGAATCCCGTGCTCGTTTGCGTGTACGTAGTCCGTTGTGCTCCGAACGAAACTCTCACCGCGTTGCGAGTTGAAGCGCGCGCGAGCGGAATCGGGACCGAACAGAAGAAACTAAGGGGTAAAAAGAGAAAGAGACTGACTCAGAGAAGCACAAAGACGCTCCAGGAACGACGTTGACCTCATCGTCGTTTGCGCTGGATGCCACTACGTCGTCGCGACGCGAATAAGTACCGTACGCGCGCGGCCGTACGGTAGTTGTCATTTGTGCCTGGCGTACGTTCGCGCGGCAAAGTGACTACCCCAAAGTGTGGCGGCGGTGACAGGAAGAAGGTACAGCCGCGCGACGTCATCGTCAGCATCAATGACAGGCGCAGCCAAGGCATCGAACTGAGGTGAGTTCCATTTGTGCGTGCGGAGCGCGTTTCCTGACCGAGCTCGCTCGACGATCGCCATCATCACCGAGAGTCCATGAAAGCGAACGTGACACGTCGGTGCCACGGGATGCGCAGGGTTTAATTAGAGGGGGAGAACAGGTCGGCACCGACACATTAATCGCGCGAGTTCCGGCGAATGAAATTATAATCGTACGGCGGGGGTCGAGGTCTCGAATTACCCGCCGCGGAGATGGAACTTGAGGCGCTTGTGCTCTCCTGGTGTTATCGCGCTTCCTTCTGCCCTTCTATCCCTTGCCGAGGAACTTTCCGCCTTACTCCCGGATGGTACGGTAATGAAAATTCAAGAAAACTCCAGAGAGAACTTCACTTTAGAATCCGACTTTTGCTGGATGTGTACGGGTGCTTTCCTCATTATACGAAGCTATGCAGACGATGCGAACACGTACTTGTGCATATTCCATGGATATACATCTCTTTTAATTCATATATATACATATATATACATATATATACATATATATATTCGCTTTTGCGATTTGAGGACCCTCATACACCTTTATGCTCGCTGCAGACACAAGATAAAATGGAGACAACAATAGCAACTTGCAACATAATTGAGCTAAGGATAAGAGCCTGTTTTCCGTGATAAGCGCAGCGTCCTTTGCGAGAGATCGATTGATTATTCACGTTGTGCAACGAAAACGCTTCATTCTTAATAATCAGTGGGTCATTGCGTAACTGGGCTACGTAATTGGCCGGGTACTTCTTTTTACTTGTTTCAGCGATCAAAGAAGTTTTAATGAAACTTTTTGCGTCTTTGATCAAACACTCGGCTCGACCGATATTACTTCATGAATTGTTTCTCAAACTAGGAGCGAGGGTACAGGGCAAAGGACAAAGATCTACTCCGTCCACAAAGTGGCTTTGTTCGATTTGTCGTCGATGATCGCTGATAATAAAATGTGGTGGATTTTAATTTTACGTCGAACGCCAACGTAAAAAGCGCTCGCAATATCGTCGCGCGGTAGCACCGCAGCAACTCCGCCGCGAGGGTACAAAGCAGAGTCCAATAATCATTGGATCATTGCGTAACTGGAATACGTAATTTCCAGCAGCTTTTTGTACCTTTTTTACACGTGTTTCAGCGATCAAAAAATTCGATGAGCAAAGCTTGGCGGAGCCACGAACGTTCAATCTCAAGAGACTTCCTTCGCATCGTGACATGAGATCGGCGATTAGCCGATGCTCTCATCACATACCTGCACCACCAAGTCACCACGAGAACAACGGGGGAGATCCGCGCAAGGCTTGCCAAGCTCGCTTCACGCGCAACGAATCCCCATCGCGCCTAGACTCGAAGACACCATTCAAAGACGCGGTGCTCGTCCGTGCACGGACGTATTGTCGTAATCGGAATACCGGATTGTTAAGTATCTTGGGTATCTCGAGTATGCGTAACGGTAGCGTCGTCATTTTGCGTAGCTGCGCGAACGTGGCCAACGGTTCCGTAGGTGCTCGTCGTACCACGGTCGGCACTCGCGCGGCTGACGACGCGCGTCACCGAGCAGATCCCATCCAAATATGTCGAGAACATAGCGGCGGCTACGTCAGGGGGAGAACGTTCGCCGGATTTTAACGCGCCGCTTAACAACGTGCGTTACGCGCGAGCTGGACAGATCGATTCGCCTGGGCCGCCTCCTTGTATCCCGGAGAATTCCCAGCGTTGATGACCGCGAGAATTGACCGCGAAATGTCATTAACGATAACGTGATCTATCGCGCCTGCAAGGCTACCGTATCGGGGTGGACGAGCATCGACAACGGGGATTGGTCCAGCGCGAGTCCGGCAGCTCGCTCGTTTGCTCGCCGTTCGCTGAGCGTATTTCCCTTCGCCGACCCAGCAGAAGGAGGAACTTTTATGCGGTTATCCCGCCGCTTCGTGGGTAATGCGATTCTGAGCCGCGTGTACCGTGATAAGGGCGCCGTAAGCGTGTAAACAGGAAAATTGCTAGACAGTAACCGCCGCCGCGGCCTAATCTCGCTTTTGACTGTGAACTGGGACAGCCGATTACCATAATACGATTTATTTCCATAAAGTAGTTGATCGCAAGCGATTACCGGTACGGCGGCGGATCTTCGCCGCGCGGCAGTTAGCGAGCGCGGTGCTTCGGAATACATTACGAGAGTACGGATGCTGGAGTACAGATAAAAATGACTACCGTGAGCACACCGCGTCGGCGAGCGCATAAATAGTTGATCGGCTTGTGAGAGCGCGATGTCGATCCGGGGCTTGACATCGCGTCGACTCTCGCCTGGGCATTACGGTATTCTCGCGTCGATATCGAAAAATGATTGATTAAATCTGGCCTGCGTAGCCCCGGAATACCTCGAATACCTGCCATGCATTAACTCGAGCGCTCCAATCGAACTGTCATAATGACCGCTTTAACGTTAATGCGTACATTGTAATGCGCGAATTATCGCGACGCGATCGCCGGGATTTCCACCTGTGCGTATTACGCGCATTGTTTCTTTGTGAATGTGACGCATCACTTTGCTCCGCGCTCGACATCACGCCCGAGCTATCTCGCTCGCGATCGCATCCCCATTAATTTTAATGGATCTGTCGGGCCGCAGACTTAATGCTCATCTGCACAATAGACACGTGGAACAATTACAGAACACGCGAAAATGCGGTTACAATAGCTCCTCCTGCGCCTGCTGCGCGCGCGTATGGACACCTCGACGAGGAAATCGCGCTGATTATACGCGTAGATCCACGTAAAATTTCTCGCGTCCTCGAGGGGAGATCCCGCGCGGGCCCAGCGCGCTGAATCAAGCGCGCGAGCAAGCGGATAAGTCGCTTATGTTTGGAAAACGCCGCGATTCGAGCGAAGCATTACTTCTCGTTATTGTCAACGAAAATGCAAATGCGCACGAAATCGGCGCGCGGTGCTTTCCATTATTTTCCCCCGGCAATCGTTATCGTGAAATCCTTCGAAATATCGAACTGCAAGACATTAACAACGTCTTTCCCGACAGCTGCATCAAGCGACGACGCTTTCGGTCAATCCTGCCTCCTCACTTTCCCCTTATCGTGGTCGTTATCCAATACCCATTAATTTTAATGATGAACGCGGTCAGTTTAACACGCGCGGGGAGTCATTGTAGCTAGCTTGTAGGCAATAAATCATAGCCCCTTGTCACTGAAAAGTGCATGGTTCAGATAAGTACGTACGATGCTCGATACACTCTAGCCTATCTGGCTATCCTTACCCGGCGGCGGGTGTGTGTCTATATGCGGCAGACACAGGGTAGTTAGGGAACGTGATACCATTCTTAAATACGATCGAGATGGTTGTCTGCCTTTCCAAGAGGGATAAAGCTGGCGTATGATCTGCAGTTGCAATGTTAGCTATTTGTCTACAGATGTAAAATGTATGTTACTCTCTGCAGTTATCGAAATTTTTAGGACAAAGATTATTACACAATTCATGTAATCCATTAACTGTTATATATTATTTATTAAGCCGACTTTAATCAGCGAAGAGAAAAACACGTGGAACGCATCACGCAATACACACACACACACGTGTGATATTCTGTTATTCAGTGAAAAATAAATCTCGCAAAAACGTCGAGTTGGAATTAGTTCAAAACCGCATATTGCACCGGTTGCTCGCGGCCACATCGTGACACTATTCGCCAGCCAGTAAAGTCGAAAAATTACTACGCATTAGCGGCGCCATCGCGATGAAAAATTATGCGCCGTGGCCCACTGAGAGCCGAGAACGGAAGGCTACCATGTAACCGGAAATTATCATAAATTTTATAAGACTGCTACCCGGAGGACTAGAAGGGCGAGAGAAAGAGACAGAGAGAGGCGAGGGTTGGATGGCCTCCGAGGGGAGATTGGGGTGAGAGGCGCGCTAATATCGCTAATATCCCGGGCTTATCGATTAGGGTAACCGCGCTCGTACACGGCCGCGGTTACGCATGCCAGCGGCGGGTGACACGCGATAAGACGGACGTGCCACGAAGAAATAACGCGTCCTTTTAAACACCGAAATTACGCTAATTGTCGACGACTTAACCAAGATTACGAAACGGCACCCGTAGCGTCGCGGGGGAACGACGTGGGGACGGAGCGGATTCATTTAGCTGCCCCCCGTGAGTATTGTACATTCTCGACCGACAGTAGCAGCAGCAGGAAAGACAGACTGAAAGAGAAAACTCGAGCAGGGATTTTCTTTGAAAACAGGCACGATTGTGCTGATGAGACGATGAGTCCGCCGTTGGCTCGTTCGCCAGTGACGAATGCAAACGCGTGTCTCCGTTTCTGGCTCACCCCCTTAAAATGACACGCCTCGCGTATAACGCTCGTTACGCCGATTAAGAACTTATAGGCGGTTATTTGAGAATCAGTGAGCGTCACGTTGACAATATGGATTTACGTATGACGGTTGAACGCTAGAAGGAGACAGAGAGAGAGAGAAAGTGTGTGAGACCACGTTCTCGATTAAGTAATAACCAGATGCTTCTTCCCTTCATCCATATTCATCCGTATTCATCCGTATTCACAGGCTACATATTCAGTTTCTGTATTATTGTTACCGTCGTACTCGAAGACTCGTACGTTTAATAAGCTCGGCGCTCGGTGTCCTGTAAAGTGGCCGGTATATTGTGCGATTTCTATTCAGAACCTCTGGGTCGTCTGCTACTTCTTCCCTTTCTCCATCTCTCTCTTTCTCTTTCTTTCTCTCTGATTTGGATTTTCTCGGGCGCGCGAATATACCTGAACTGGGATTTTCACGCGACACTTCTTCCAGCGGGGATATAACTTCCCGTAGTGCAGTAACACTGAGATCATTCTGTGACCGCTAAATCGTTACAGCCGGCACCGACTCAACGAGAGCGCGAATTGTTGAAAGTAAGAGAATGCATTTGCGTCATCAAAGTGAAATGTCGTCATCGTCAAAGGTGCAAGGTAACGTTTTAAGCTCGCGTATATGGATCGTCGCGTACCATCTCGCGAAGCGTACAACTGTACGCCTTCTGTTATATGCTTAGTACATAACGACGTTTTAAAGCAAGCAACGCTAACGAGTTCTGAACGCGCGTAGGTACTACGTAGTCGTCGGCTCAAAATGTGATGATATTTACCCCGTCGTCGGTCGCGTTGCGCGAAAATAGCGCGAGCATAACGAAACCGCGCGGAAAAATTGTTCGGCCGGAACCGAAAATATTTACGCCCTGATACAGGCATTCTCCGATATCCTATAAAAACTACGATATTTTTTGGTAACCGGGCAGAGGGGAGGGAAGCGCAGGAGAGGAGAGAAGTGAGGAGTGGCGGGCGTTATTAGTGCGGCATTTTATTTCCGATCTCAATATTCTCATCGCGAGCGAGCCGAAATCAAATGTTACAGCCGCCACCATGCACCGGCGTCTAGCATTCTCCGCTTTCGCGAGAACGCGGCCAGCTTGTTTCGTGCCGGTGGCAGCAACCGCATCGCGGCATAATGTCTGAACGCGCGGGCACAGCGCTCCTATTTCCTTATATGCTTCGCGGGGACCTCGCGCGGTTGTATGACACGGCCGCGCGGCCATAACTCCTCGGTATGTAGGCCAAGGGGTTGGAGGAGGTTCCGACTTCCTCGAGGATAGATCACCATACAAACATTCACGCGATAAGCTGCGCGCGAGAGCGAGCGCGCGCTGCTTTGCATCATCGCCCGCGAAAGTTTCGGGCTCATTTTCCGCGACCTCGCTCCATATTTTTTCAGACCGCGCGTTGCACCCGCAACACCTGCTCGGGAGCTTCGGCTATCCATTTATTCTCGCGAAGCGAGAGAGAGAGAGAGAGAGAGGACGAGAAGAGAGACAAAGCAAGAGGAGAATAGCTCTCGCTCGCGCAGTGCGGGAGTAATATGCCATCATCACGTTTGCGAATGTTACAAGTCTGCGGTGGTGAAATTTCTAATATCGCTGTCTTGCACCTCGAAGAACCGTCTCTGATTTATGGCGCAAACGAGGACCCGTTCCTTGCCTCGACGCTACCGAATAGAATACCAGCGATCGAATGGTCCCTCCGAAATCCACGTGCCATTTGTACGCGATGTTCGTCCCCGAAGAAACGCACGGGCTTCGTCTCATCATCGAGCACATCGAGTGGAAGGAAAGCGGCAGCTTTCGTGACTGAAATTCGCGCAGCAACTCGAACTCGACCGATGTGTAGCGCGGTCCAAGCAGTTATTATTTATCGTACGGGACAATCAGGGATAACGAGTGAAACTGTCGCAATAATTATATTAGCACGTTCGCGCGCGTCATTAAAAGTGCGCGCGAACAGGGAAATGAGTTTGCGAAATGTTAGTCGTCGCGTTCTCTCCGGCGAACGCTGTGTTCGACAGATAATGACATTAATCCCTTAACTGGGCACGGTGATTTTTCGTTATGCGAGCGTTACGGTGCGCGCGAATCAATGCAATCCCGCCTTTTAACGGCGTTTCAGAGCGAAAATATTAGCGGAAATACAACACTTTTAATTAATCGACAATTTCTAGCAAGCCGTTTATTCAATCGGCTTTACAATTACAAATCACTGTCGCGCTGCAATCTACATGTGACAAAGAATCATCTTCAATCATTCACTCGCGCGCGTTAATTTGTTGCATAAAAGATCGATATACCTATCGAGCAATGGGATTTATTCGGCGGAATCTGCTTTTCACGCGTCTCCCATTCAAATCTAATTTTTCGCAATATTTAAAATTTAGTTAAATAATAACTCTCTCGACATGTGAAAATCGGCTCAAAGTTTCTAGATTTGACTCTATTCACTGTATTTCGGACGTAGTTCGGATAATGTGTTTTTGAAGTGCATGCGCAAACGATTCGCGCGCATATTGACGACGAGTAATCGCGCCTGGTAATTACCCGACCAACCATCGGTTTTGCCGGAGATTAAATGTAAATGCGCCAGGCACATTTGCGAAGCTACCGTGGCACCTACATCATTTGGTATTACTGAAAGCACTCCGCACAACTTTTTTCTTTTTTTTTGTGAAACGCAAACGTAATCATCCGGCGATTGGAGTCGGAGTGCCTGTTGATCATGTCAGTCATCACCTCATTAAGTCGATTAATAATCAATCATACGATCACACGTTTCTCTACTGCAAGTTGCACCTCAAGCTGCAATCCGAAAGGTAGAATTTTGTCATGACGTTTTTAATTAGCACCGTAATCACTGTTGCTCGTAAGACAGTCCGGCTGCTGGTATACGTGATTAGAGATGCTGTGCGAGAGATAATTTTAGCCGACTACGCTAGAGAGCTCAGCTTCTGTTTTGTCGTCGTCCGATTCGGGCTCGACTGTATGCACTGGATCTGGCAGCGTTTAGAGACTTCGATCTGAACTCCCGCCGGAATCGTATGCCTCGTATCTCGTACAATTATATGTCAGCAACTCGCAGCGAAACTTGATTAGAAACTTGTTGGTTTACCCAAATTTCCGACTCGGTAATATTAAGACGTGGAACACGTCGGGTCACGCGCAAAACATGGAGCTGTCTGCAAAAGTTTAATGTCGAGTTTTCGAATCGTCTCGCCGTCGCAGTGTTGGAATATACTCCATTTTAATTTTTCTTGGTCAGAGCCGCATTAACAGCTCGCACGACACGTTAAATATAACATAATGTACCTGCCAATATGCACTTTACCATGCAACATCTCTGTGTTGTTATGCATTCTTAAACGATTACTGCATTGCGCCTGCGTATTGACAAACGCTTTATATTTATATTTAACGAATAATGCCGTTGTAATGAGGCGTCTGCACTAACGAGACGTGTCTACAATAATAAATTGATGTTGAATATCTTAAATCCTCCTTTGTAATAAATCCACATAATTTTATTGAGAGGGATGTCCATGGTTTGCAATGTGAACGTTGGTTTGCAATGTGAGCGAGGTAATCATCGAATCAAGATTATTCATAGATATTATATGTAGCGTTATGCGAGTCGCAAAGAAGATTAAGGATTCCGAGTAAAATTTAGTATTTTTGGTATTGGGAATAATTCTATATAATCTTTATCGCGCTATTCTGTCAGATCTGAAACAAATTGAATCCAAACAATTTAATTTTTCCGATTAATTCTCAGTAATACTCATTTTTATGGAACTCGCAAATGTATGTCTTTATTTTTCTCTTGTGCTGTTGATTTAAACAAACTACAAATTTTTTCTGACAATCGATTTCAACGATCCGCACAGAGACTCAACGAATGTACGTAGCCGGTATTTGCAAACGTTTATGCAGAGTAACAGTACTCACAGCGAAATCCAACGCGCTATCCAGATTGTATCTATTTTAGTCGCAATACAGCTGGGATCCTCGACATTCCGGAATTAACCGTTGCTGCCTCGTGTACGAAGTCATTTGACGTCTATCATTATTCACATCCTATTACAGCAGTCGCTTGTTTCACGATGTATGATAACGTGAATTAAGCAGACATTATCATAGAGCACTCTCTGACGTAGCGCAATTTTTTCGCTGGATTATACCTACCTGTCCCCATTGTGATCCGTCAGGTTCCCTTGCGCGAATGTCGCGTTGTCGGAGATGAAACGAAAACATAATTCCGCGCTATCCGCGGATCGATATCTGTTTTAGTGTCATCAGGGATAGTCGTAATGCGAGATACGGAAGATCTGGCAACGACGGGAAATCGCGCGAACGGAAATCGCATTAACGTACGTACGTCGTGCAGCTTCTACTTGTCCAGCAGCCTCAGGTCGGAAGGCTCGCGTTCTCTCTCGTTATTCGAGTCACACGTGGCACAAGATAACGCTTTTCCCTTTTCGGAGAAGAGAGACGTGCTCACCCTCTCCCTTTGCTTGGCATCATGTCCACCGGGACCTCGTAAACCCGCTGCCGTAACAATTCCTGCCCGTTTTCCGTACTCTTTTCGTCTCCGCCATCTCGTTCCTTCCTTCTCGCTTCTTTCTTCGCTCCTGTCTCTCTTCCCTCCCCCTCTGCGTTGCATTCTGCAACACCCGCGAGCATTCCCGTTGCCCGAATCCCGCCCAGAGGCTGTCCACTTGCGACCCGAAAAATTTTTCTCCGTCGTCCATTTGCGAGGGTTTTCCCCGCGTCTATACCGAGTAAATCTTGCACGGCGTACTTTCCTGGATATTTGTTCGCGCTGCTGAAAAAAGAGCTGCAGGATTACGCGCGCGGTGCCTCTCTCCGCGCGACTATTCCCGCGCGCGACGCGAGGGTGGGCGGTATGTAAAAATCCACGCACGTACGACTTTCCTCTTTCGTACGCGAGGCAAGCAGGGACCGCATCGACGAAAGTTTTTCGCGTACGCGATCTTCGGAGTTCAGGACGGTCAACGTTCGTCCGAAAAATCGTGCAAGAAAGACGCGACCGCAGCAAGCAAGGCGTGTCCTGCGAGCTTGCTCACGATGTAACGACATCTCGTTGACCCGAGAAAACGACGCGGGCGAAATCCCGCTATCACGAGGAAAAACATCCGCAGGCCGTTATCACGGATGTTCTCTCCGCCGCGTATTTCCCGCATGGTTAAAATTATCGGCCGTTCCGCGCCCACCTCGTGCGGAAAAGCACTTATACGTAGCCGTGATCGCGCACGATCAACTCGAATTAATCGTAGCCTACGCAAAACGATTCTTCTTCTTTCGCTTGTCTGTTCTTTCGATCGCTAGTGTTGCGCGTGAGCGAAAGTTCCGAGGAGAAGAAGTTCCGGAAGAAAGTTCAAGCGGCGTTCACGGTCGCTGCCGGAAGCTGCACTGGTCCGTTTCCGGATGAGAAGAGCTCGAGGAGCGTAGATCGAAATTGATCGAGATTAAGGGCGCGTGAATTCCGCGTAAGCTTGACGGGTAAACGTCAACGCTTCTTTCGTCAAGTCATCGCAAGCATCACACTTGACAAGCGGCGGTTCGCACTGCCGTGCGATGCGTTTGTAAACCGATAATTAAGCTTGACAGCCTGTGTGCTTTACACGCACCAAGTACTCTTATCAACAGATGACTGTTATTAGATGAAACTTGGCTGCACCATCGCTGTATGTTCTCGTACGATAGCTCGTCCCTTCCTCCCTTTCTCTTTTCGGCATTAATTTGACAGCGTAAACATACAGTGCATTCACGAATGGAGCCCTCCGCGCAGGATGGATTAACAATTTCGGATAGCACCGACAACGATAGCTGAGAGCGTGCGAGCGAACGTAACGTACGGATAATTACGGAAATGTGCGTAGGCGCGTATTTCAACTACAAACAAATGTCAAAACGTGCGGTTGGCCGCGAGCCAGAACGACATAGGCGAAGGGAATATATGTATATATACGTGCACGTACGTACATGGAGCTATACGTTGGCCTCCTCCCTCCCGTTACCTCCCTAAACATCGCGGGTCCATTTTCCATTATATTCCGATGAAATATAAACCGTGCCGTAAATAACAATCCTTTATATTGAACCGTGCGCGGCGCATGCATTACGCCGCGCACCGACGCGGTTATGCGAGTGTGTGATCGAGAGATACGCGCGACCCCTGGCCTCGCGGAGATCGTACGTTAGGTCGAGCAGAATTATTTCCGCGCGAAAAGCCGCGAGTCGTGTCATTTTGTAACCTCTCGCGATTTAGGTCTCGCGATTTCGCGCCGATCGCGATTCCATTAGCCGCAATTGCGCTCCGTTGCGATTGATCCGCGATCGATCGCGGAGAGAATCGTGCCGGAAGCCGGCGCAAACGAGACCGAATTCAGTGAGCGAGCACGGTGGCTTTCGCCGAGCCGTGTGTGATCTCTTTATGATAACGAGCGCTTATATGTGCGTCCGCAATTCATCAAACATGTGGATTGGAACACGCGTTAGTCGAAGGGCCTGGCTGTGAGCTCAATCGTTTATTGAGTCAAACGACAGTGCTCGCTGCGGAATTGACTCAAAGGTCCCCGCCTTGTGCGAGTGCATCGAACTACTCTCAGTATTCGCCTCCGAGTTAAAAGCGGAACTCGCACTCACCTGTAAATCAAGTCGCGACCTATACCTAGTTAAATGTTGGGTTCGCATCGCTGACACCGCCGTGTCCCCTTGGACGCCTTCGGATAAACGCGAAGTTTCGAGTTATGGCGTGTACGCGCGTACCAACCCTTACCTGCGCTGCAAGTTACTACCCCGTAGAATTCTATCGCGTAGCGACGCACGCTCGTGAACGTGCGCTCGTATTATACGACGTGCGAAACGTCGTCGTGCGGAAACGCTGACTCTCATTATTGCTATTACAAGTGCTGCGAACCCGTCAATTGCCCGCATCGTTAAATTTCTCGGTGCTGAATGGTTCCGTTAAGGTGTTGAGTGTTTCAAAATTTGAGGTATTGATATCTCTCACAAAATCTATCTCTCAGCGAAAATACAAAATCGGATACATTATTCGGTATTATTTGTTTTGTACTTTTTTTCATGAATGACAAGAGTCTCAAAAGCTATTACACATTTGTGGTTCAACTTATTATTTATTCATTGAACAGTGGTTGAAATATTGATGCGCGGTCGTACAACATGCAGGAGCACCAGCTTCTATAAACGTGTCGATTTACCGGTCACTGGCTACGAAAGCGTATTTCTATTCCGAAGAGAAAAAATATGTGCGAGATAGCGACGGGAAAGCCGATTTGCATAATTACAAAACGGCTGCTGGCTGGTTGAGGCGCGTGGTCGATCGATTTCTGATCAAGTTTTTCACAGGCTGTCGCTCTTAAGGAAAAACAACTTACTTTGTTGACGGAATAAAATTGTTATACACCGCGCGGGTTGCACCGGACGTTTGTTTTCGTCCCATTCGCAATCACGAGATTCTCATCGCTCGATCGGGGAACGCGACTGCCACCCGTCCGTCATGTCGATTGCGCGGGAAATTACGCTCGTCCTTCGACGAGTTCTCGCGATGACGGCGTTCATTCGGGTACACTCTGACGCCGACGAATAACGATTCCTGACAATTCTAAGTGTCAGAAGCGCCCGCGGGCGCGATACGCCCCGGCTCCATGGCTGCTGATAAGCGTCAACCCCAGCACGACTCCCAGTAAGGCAATAAATTCGAGCGAATACATAACAAATAAGCCATCGTGTGTTCACTTAGAGATCGCGCCGCAATGCGGAAAGTCCATGGGAGCGCATTAGTTAAAACGGAGTGCTTGACTGCCTGGCGATGATGGCAGTGCATCGCGAACTTTTTCGGATATACGAGAGTTTTCTCTCCGTTTAATGGGAGAAAATAAATACACGCGCGCGCGCGCGCGAAAGTTCTCCCTTGGCATTTTTTGTTTCACTATGTGCGAATATTATCGTACATTTTCGCAAAGTATCCGGGAGAATGTATCAAAATCAACCGCAGGCAGCTGTTCCTCGGCAGCTCCGGAGTCATCCATAGTCGAGCGGGGATTATGAAAATTATGAATTGAATGATGTATTATCTTTCGGCAGAGGAGCAAGATCTTTTGTAACGTGGAAAGTTATGTTAGGTGCCGAGCTACGTATCGAAAATACAAAAATCCTATTTATCACGGGCACAATGCTGCACCATCGCGCGCACGACACTATTCGTAGCATCATCTATTCGTAGGAACATCAACGTGCAACAAGCTCGTCCACAGAGAAGGAGAGAGAGATAAAGAGGGAAAGGGAAAGAATTCTCGATTAGACACACGGGCGTCTTTTTACAACGAGAAATCGCTTCCCCGAGTTGCCGCTTCGTCGAGCGAGCGGGAGCTGCTTGCCGAGAGAGCCTTTTATATCCGGACTCGGGGTGCATTGCCACCGCCACCTTAAGTCCACGAACGTACGAGCCCTCCTCGCGGCGAGAGACGTCGTTGGGAGGCATCTCGAGATGCACACGTGTACTCCGTGTATTTGCCCTGGCATTTAACTGAGACCCGTGAGAGAGAGCGCGCAATATCGCCGGTGTCCGGCACGACGACGATATTCGTGTGTCGCCCGAAGTTTCCTCCGCACGTACATATACGCGAGACCAATCTCTGCCTCTCCCCAGCAGCTCTTCTGACGAGATCGCGAGACGACGTGGCATAGGTGCCGAGAGGGTCGCGGGATTTGACTTTGACTCGACCTGACTCGCCGCGATGGAAGGATTATATCCTCGTGACCGGCTCTCGCGCGGACTCCTCTCTTTCGCAGCAGTTTGAGAGCCATCCGGAGTCGCGACGCAGAACTTTCGGCGAGGTTTAATGTCAGCCCCGCCGTTCCAAACACCGCCAGAGTTGATACGACCATCGTCGACTTGCAAAGTTCACGACTCCTCGGCGCGTTTTCGCGTCGCGACAGCCACTCACCGGGAAATGTTTCACGATCCTGAGCGGTCTGGACTTGAACGACGAACATTAGCAACCTTAGCATCGATCGATGATCGGAAATCCGTGATCGCGACGTCGATCTCACGTCGGGTTTGCCACGGACGGATCGTATCTGGTTTAATCGCGATTGCTAAGCGTTTACGCGAAAACGCGAAAATGTGAAAATGACGTGTAACCCACTTACACACACGTGAATGAGATCGTATGGTAAATATCTGTACTGGGAATAAAAAATTTCAGCGCCGATATCCGATCGATTGAGCTAACAAAAGGTAGTTCTATTGTTACGACCGAATTATATCCTCGTTTTTCTCCTGCAAACGCGCGCGAATTCTGAATATTCGTACATATACGTGCACGAGTACCGCTCGGGGGAATATAAAATAAAAAATAATTATGATAGCGGGGTACATGTATATCTACCTTTTTTTCTATAATACAGCTTAAACAGCGCTCATGTCATCGATATCCAGCACAATTTTCAATAAATGCTGTCTCATATTCCTATTAAAAAAAAAGATAAAAGTATATCCAACAACAGGATGGGTTTGGCAAACATGTTTTACAGCCTCGCGCTTCCTTGCTTATCGGCCGGCACAAATCGTGAATGCCCGTAACGCCACAGATTTGATTTACATTTTAATACAATGTGCAGATAAGTCGCTTTCAATTAGTGGCATATCATAATCAATGCAAATCTCGCAGTTTTAATTAATACCAATTTCGCCGTAAGCGCATTTTAATAAATTGTATTAAGCACGCTTTATGTAAATTCTGTTTTCCATGCGAAAGCTCGCGCGCGCGGAAGTGTGATTTGCGTAATGCGCACGATTGTTGTGCTATCAAGTGTCACTTTCTTTTTTTTTTGCATAAAGTATGTCGTGCACACACATGCATATGGTTATTGATTGCCTCGGAAATATTTGTTATCCTGTCGATGGCTATTTCGATCAAATTGCTATTAAACTGACAATTGTTGTAGTTTTGCATACTCATTCCACAGAAAATGATGCGCAAAAAAAAGAGATCTTTAAGCTGGACTGTGTGAATCAGCGAAATGTATGAATTTCCTTTAAAATAAAAAATACGCGATTGCTCTGTAAAGTATTTCTGTAAAGGCATTTGATCCCAAAAAGAAAGAGTTATGTTGTTTGATAATCCGCGCGCGCGACTTCACAGCTTATCTATTATAAAAATGTGCTAGCTGCATGACAGCTAATCATGATTCATATAATTCAATTGTGTCACTATAAAAATTCATCAGAGAGGAAACTCTTACTGAGGAGATCATGTGCATGAGAAAATCTCTCTATCGCATCCCGGTCTCCGACGAAATAGTAAAATCTTTACGAGCAAATGAATTCGCGACTGATGAGCCGGCATCGATAATGCGAAATCAAAGCGAATATCCGCACTCGAGGAGGATATCGCAGAGATCCCATATTCGATCACATGAATCCGCCTCTCCTGCGACCCGAAGTAATGCGCGCGCGGAGCGCAAATAAAGAGTATATACGGGACCTTCCCTCTTTTACATTTAATCTCAGAGTGTCGCGCGAGAAGAGACAAAGAGAGAAAAAGAGAGAAAGAGAGTAAGAAAGAATCCTTTGAAAATAAAGTAAGGCGAAATGAGCGACGATTGCGAACGCTGGAGACGTCGAGGGGTTACATATCAGTTTGATAGGAGGTTCCTATCATATGGTAATTTTCTTTAATGGAAGATCTATTCGTTTGTCGGTTTCTCTCTCTCTCGCTCTCGCTCTTGCTCTCACGATGAAACGCGACGCGACGCGACAAGATGGGTATCTACAATCTTACCTGTATTTAGCATCCTTGTTTTAAACATTACATTAGGTATAATAAAAATATGAGTGCTCGGTCCACATGAAATTTAAATGTGTTGTAAACAGGGTTGTAAACCGAACCGAACCATTGAAGTTTTATACGCTTCGAGAGAATCCGATCGCTCCGATCATCAGAGCGATTTTATAATTCGAATTTTGATCCGTTCTCTCGGAGCGTATAAACTTCAACGGTTCGGTTCGGTTTTTAATCTTGTTCCAAATAATTTACTCCATGAATTCATCCGGTTTTCGGAGCGGTTTTTGAACTCGAACCAGTTCAAAAACGCTCCAAAGAGCGTATTGTTGCTCCAGGTTACAAACCTAATTAGAAATATTCAAAAAACACAAATAGAAATAGAGATGGTTTGAATTATTACGGAAAACATTATTTTTGCATACAGAGGTTTTTGCGCGACATGTTTCTTTATATTCGACTATAAAATCTTCGATCTTGCAAGTAGTAGAGCTAATTCTCATAAAGAATTGAAATTTCCTCGCAGCGTCGCCGAAAATCGTTTATAATCTGATATCTTATTTTTGTACGTATTTTTACTTATCAGCGTGACGATTTGACTCACGAAACCCGCACACAGTGTAATCGCTACATCGCTGTGTATGCTTTAATAAAACTATCGTGAGGATCGAGATAAGTAATGAGCTTACGTGGCCAATGAACTTGATATATCCGCAACCAACCGCTCGGCGAAGAGATCTTCAAATAGCTGTTAGGATATCTGAAAGTTTTACCGCGACTTTCAGGAGGGATGAGCTCTATCGACCGAGCAATCTTCGAACGGGATAAATTTTCAGCTCTTCTCGACAGCGCAGAAATGAAAATTATGCGTGGAGGGAGACGTAATCCGCCTCCCTCCTCCTCAGATGCGGAAGGGCGATAAGGTCTTTATTTAAAAGGGCTAGCTCGAGACAATCACGTCGACCTGACGGTTTCCTATTTTTGCAGTGCGCGATTCTGTGCCCGCGCGATTAAGCTCGATCCAGCTCCGAGCTCATTCGGCGCGAGCTTCCTTAACGCTATTTCTCGACGGAGATAGCCACGATAAATAAACACCTTCCCGCGTCTTGGATAGCGGTTCGAGGAAGATACACCCGGGAAGGATTACGATAAAGGACCGAACAAAAACTTTATACGCGGGACGTGCTCGATTTGCATCGACAATGAGAGAAGCGATTACCTTCTGGCATAATAGGGAAACTATCCCTGTAACGGAATCTCTTCGTGGGACACCGCGCATTCGTTGATAGCGTCGTAACCGCATGGTTTGCGAATCCGACCGCATCACAGACGCGAACCATTCCGGAATGACGGGCAGTTATCCATTTTCTTTTCCAATGCAATAATAATAAATTTATTGAATTACGATACACAGCGCATAGATAAACACGGAAGCTTAAAAGTATATTCGTATGTGCAATAAAAAATATTGACATTAGTGGTAGTGCTGCTTTTGTGTCTTATCTAAAAAGTGCAAAGTATAAAATAGCAACTGATAGTGATAAACGATAAGGTAATAAAGAGAAGCAAAGAAACAGGAAAGTTAAAAAGATGGAGGATCGAGTTTCGTGGGAGGGAGTATATTATATTAATTGGGAATATAATAATTTTTAATGTATAATTATATTATAACATATATACATATATAAATAACTAAATAATATAGATAATAATTGAGAATCGCGAAGAGGAAAGTACCGTACACACATTCTATCAGAGGCATTCTTCTGACGAACTTCATTGACTTCATACCGGAATGGGCTTTCATACGTGCATATGCAGATATAATTGCACCGCGCATCTGACGGCTGCTGCCCTTTGTTCAGATTTTCACCAGCATAAAATTCGCGACGTTTCACGACAATGAAGTCTGTATAATGCTTCACTCGGGAGAAAGACGAGACTGGAGGATGACGCGTTATTCGATACTAAATGAGACGTTCGCGAGCAGGTAATTCGCCATAACGAATTGCCCGACGTGGGATCCGCTCGCGAGTGCCGCGAGTGCCGCGAGTAACGCGGGGGACTGCACGAGGGAAAGAGGCGGCAATTTCCATGATATTTGACGACACGTAAATCATGGTGCCCGCCATGCTTGGCTCTTTTGTACGACGTAGTAGTTACTTCCACGTGGCAGCGTTACGCTTAGGCGACCGTCTGGAAATTTCATTCGCAAACGTATATACGCGCGCCCACGCGCAATGTATAATGAAATATGCTTTCCCGATATTCCAATATTGCCGAGGAACAATTTATCTCCTTACGAGTGCACGGCGCGTAATACGGATAATGCAAAAAAAGGAAAGGTAAAAAGGAGAAACCGCTACAAGGCGCCGCGAACGAATGCGGGATTTCTCTCCCGCGTCTAGACTCCGCGTCCGAGAATGCAGCACGAATTATGGCGCGACAAGGGAAACTGGGTTCTTCCGATCGCGGTGAAATTATACTTCGCGTTTCTCCCATCGGCGTGCAGAAAGACTCTTTCTTTGATTTGTTCTGGAAAATGGGTCCACGCAGAGTACCGGCGGAGCAGAGACACAATGCTCGCAATAATATTGTCGATATCAATCAAGAGCTAGCCAGGTACCGTTCAGCTGAGATCCAGCCCGAAACGAGAAAGGATTTCGTGACCATGGCCCACTTGGGCCGCGCGGAAAGCCTCCCTCGTTCCATTAGACGCGAAAATTCCCCGGGAACGTTTCGATTTCAGATAGCGGGTTTCTTTCGGAGATAACGGGTATCGGTATTACGCTACAGCTCGCTCGGAGTTTCTCCGATGCGCTTGGGACGATACGCGCACTAGGCAAGGGCCGTATAGAAAGGGCGCGCGGGAGGAGGGCCCGAGCAGGGAGGGACATTTGGGAACGAGGTGAACGCCGCAGAGGCATCTCTATGGAGGAACAGACGAGCGCACTCAGCAAGGGATAGGTACCCGGGCTGTCTCTCTGATCTGACACGACGGGATTACCGTCGAAAGAGGAAAAACGCGTACGCCCTTCCAGAGAAGAATGAATGGCAAAAATAGACTCTGGTTCTCCCGCTGTGCGTCGAGTCGAGCGAGGGTCTAAAAAGCATGCGAGGTAAAGAGAGAGGAAAGGGAGAGGAAAAGTTGTACATATATATATGCTACGTGCACACGGACACACATATGAACTTGCACATGTATATCCACGCGATAGATTACGCGCGGACACATTATCCCGTTACGGAACACGCGCATAAATATGCATGCGCGAACGAACGTGCGGAAGATTTAATCCATGGGGGAGGGGGGGGGGGGCAGCCGGAAGAAAGAAACCGCGCGAGGGAGACGCGGAAGTAATCGCCGCGCGCACTCGCTCGAATTTCGAGGGACCTGACGATATTTCGTCCGCGATTCCCGTGATTCCCGAGTCATTTTCAACGGTAAGTTAACATTGCGCGAATAGTCGACAGATTGTGCAGATTACACGTACAGACCGCTTGTAATACGGGTGTAGGTGCACCACCGCACATACGTGTGTGAACGACGTGTGCGGGAGGAAACTTTGCCGCGCGCACGCTGTTTCGAGCAAGGACGCGAAATTTAGCGTAGGAAACCATTTATACAATGAGTTTGATTAAATCTGGTTAAATCCATGCCCTGGCCCATTACCGCGACCAATTAACTTCTCATTATGTTATTTTCATCAATTTTCCGTTGCTCCCAGGCGGGAGCTATTAATAGTCCCGTCGCGCGAATTGCGGTGACATGCACCTTAAACAGCTCGGAAACAATGGAAGCGACTGCCGCACTCAGACCATAGCGCACACGATTCGAGAGAGGCACTTGTACTTTGCCAAACATATTCGCAGATCAGAGTACAGAGTACCGTGCGACGAGAACGCAGAGCAACGATACATGCGAAGAGAACATACAAGTACGAGAAAATACATCAGTGTCGCCAATTAACCACCGATCGATTAAAGCAATAACGTTAATTCACCAGAAGTCGTCTTGATTAAAGGACGTAAATCGTGCGACATCGGCGATATCGAGTTTTCCTCGCACGCGCTCGCGCGCGCCAGAAAATACGCGAATATGTGTCCGGCAATTATGTCGCCCTGTCGAATTTTATAGTATTTCTTTCCATTAACGTGTAATAACGAGCGCAAAAGGAAAGCCTTGGCCAGCGCGGTCGCGCTTGCACGTGTCGCCAGCCGAAGCGGAAGCTACACGTAACGCGCGCGCAGAGGATTACTTTTTGTATCGAAATTGAACGTGGAACGAGCTCGGCGACGCCGCGTGCAATACGATATTTCACGCGGGCAGATTCCCCGCCGCGCGATTTTATTTCCTCATTATTATAGCATAATACGTAAACTCGTTTACACACGCAGCTGCGTATTAAATTAACGTACAACGTCATATAGCCGCGATATTTCGCATTATCCCGGCCGAGCTGCGCTCCGCATCGCCCGTATCGTGAATCTTCAATCCTCATTTGCTCCGTTAGTTTATTCGACAAAAATATCCCTGTCCTCTCCCCTCTGTGCATACGTTAGCGACAAAGATAATAATTCGATACGCGTGTATCGCGTTACCGTTGTTCAACTCAGCGACGCTCGGTTTACCGCAGTGCGCTGATGCGGGGAAATTGATAGCTCCATATAAATTTTTAATTAGACAAAACGCTGTCGAAATCGCGCCGATGGCCCTTTCCCTTTTACTCTTTCCCCGTGCAGTCCCGTCCCGTCCCGTCCCTTTGCAAACCGCGCACCGACGCTTTGCCGAATCGTCCGGCGCCTTTCGCCATCGGGAACTATTCTCTTTCTGCGGTTCCATCCGCCGCAACAAGCTTTAATCTGCTTAGCCGCATTCAGACTACGTGGGAAACTGCACTCGTGTAACTAGATTGTGAAATCTAGTGTCCCTAAAATCGAGGCCGTGTTCCTGTCCCGATGAGCTATAGCAGACTGTCCGCCCACGCGACGTGTCTACAATCCTGCGCTACAGATTTAAATAGTTTGCGCGCCGCGTGCATCGCCAAGCTTTTATGCTTCCTTTTTTGTTTATTCTATGCTCCTTCTTCTCCTCCTCCTCGTCCTGTTCCTTCTCCTCTGGGAGACTTCTGTAACTTCACGCCGGAGCAAGGCCTGTTTACGCGCGCCGTGTCCTCGTTAAAGCACGTTTAATCAGCGTAACGCAATTAGGATCGCGCTCCTGTTAATTATCGCACTAATTCGCGGCATTGGCGACATTATATCGAAAATTACGCGGCGCGAGACGATTTCGTGCAACGACAAAAGCGAGGTATTTAAAGACAGAACTCGTCACGTTATTTTGTTAAACTCACAATCAGTACGAGTTTCAGTACGAAGAGAAAGCAAAGACGCGACCAGTATGAAGATATATTGACCGATTGTTGAGACTCCGCCTGGACGTGTCGTTTGACAGGTACGCCTGCATATTTTTGGGAAAGAAGGAGGCCATCGTTGATACGGTATCAGAGATCTACCAGTAAACAGCGTGCGATAAATGCGATTCTATTCCATGAAAGATATCTGTCATAGAAACATTCTCGTTCATTCGTCTGTCGAAAGCAACCGTTTCGGCATTTATGCTCAACGAGCTAAATTATTATTTTTTACAAAATCCCTTTTAAAGCTGAGAATCTCTCTCCAGACTTTCCGGCGAACTTTGTGGAGATGACTTGCATTTGAGGAGATAGTTTTTCAAAAATAGAAATTTTATACTAACTGAACGTTGACCCATACTTTTAGTTTTTAATACGTATCTAATGCAGTCAGAGCTAATACGTCGGTAGCAATTCAGTTATTCTACACGTTCTATTATTATGTGAGCGCATTAAGAATAGCAAAGCGAAATTTATTAAATGTACCGTAGAAAATAGCGCGGTTTCTATCAATTTCGTGAAGCCGAGAATAACGTTGGCCCAATAAGAAATAATGCATTATATATGACGCGCGATTGATTTATAAAGGAGATTGTTTTGGACGGCAAAAATGGATGAACAAATTACTTGTATTTACTCAATCGCCTTTTTTGAGCGAAATGTTGTTTTTGGAACAAGAATATAACGCAGCATTCAAGAATCGTACGCTGCCTGATAATGAATACATTAGGAAATAATATCGCGCTGAACGTGTGTCCCGCTCTATTGAAACGCTCCGATGAAATATCCGATCTTGTCACGACCCGCTGATTCAGAATGTCGGATTGGTAAAAGTGACACAAACGTTTCACAGATGAATCTACCAGTACACACGTGGGAATCCGACGAGTTTTAAAACTCGACTCAGCCCGGCCCAATCACCGATCGTTATTTCCTCTAGGGCTCGGCACAGTGGATACATTCTCGGCGACTAATCCAACGTCAATCACGTATCGATTTCTCGCCGACGCGGAGGCACGCTGGGTAACCCGATCGACGAAAATGCTTGAGACGTACCTCGAACAGCGCGACATGCGAGGTCATCAAGTTGGCCGCACCGTTCGCCGCAAATTTGTGTTAATATTTCTAAATATGACATGGGCGACCCCGTTTCCCTGGGCAAATAAAAATAATTTCATCACTCTTGAGATATTCTGCATGAAGGAAAAGAACGACGGAACGTCAAGCGAAATAGAAATTTCTGATAGCTGCAACTGCAGTTCGCGAATGCTGTTCTCTCGAGAATACGTAAATATCTTAAACACGCGACACGAGCTGCATATTTTTCACGTTTCCATCATCGAACGTCGAGCGTGTAAAACGTTTTCATATAATGTAACGTAGATTAAAAACCTATGCTATAATTTCGATCCTCGCTTTTAGCACAGCAAGTCCATTCCGGCCATTACGACGGTCCTTTCGACCGCGATACTTTTATGGCGTTCCCGGGCCGTTGTAGTTTTCGCTTGGCGAACAGCACGGTCTCTCGGGCGGGCGCAGTTTTTGCCGGGACGCGAGCACAATGTCGGCAATCTAAGAGGAACATAATACCGAACGCGGCTTATCCGAATACTGATAGAGCAGCTCTGGAGCAGGGAATCCTTCGTAAGCGCGGCCATACGTAGGCTTACCGCGGCTTACGGGGAAGCCTCCCTCTCCCAGGCCGGAGAGTCTGGCATCCCGTCTCGCGAATTTCGCGAAACTCACGAGGGAGTTATCATCCGGAGACGGAAAAATATTTTTGCGCTGCATCATGCAGAGAAGAGCGAGTTCGTGCACTCGCGAGTTCTCAGCGCGAGATAACGATGATCGCCGGGCAGGTATGCACGATGACGCATTTTCGCGTCTACGTTGACGTCTTGGACGAGCTGTTGCGAAGATAAAGTGCACGGCTTATAAACTGAGGCCTCCAACAGTCCTCCCCCCGCGCGGTTAATCACGGGTTCACCTTTGCCGGAACCTCGCGCGCAGCTTCCGAGCTAACGAAGTCAATCCCCGGGCCCCTCGATACGGTGCGCCTCGTTTGACTTACGAAAACTGTGCCGCCGCGAAACTTGGCGGAAGTACGACGGGCGTTGCTGGCGAAGCCGGCAACTTTTCGGCGCTCCCGTGTACTTGCATCTCCTTTGATCTCGCAGTCTGGTATAATGAATCACGCACTCTTTTTATTACTTGAAATTCTGGGCCGGCTGCGGATTTTTAAAGCGAAGAATTTTCGTTTTAATGCTACCCGGAAGCAGAAATCGATAAACATTAATTTTATAAGCGAGAAATTTTAATTATGGTGGTAATTGAAAGGGGCGTTCGACAGAAATTAATTTTATAATTACTCTATTATAAATGATGCGTGTGTATTTGGGTATACGTGTGTGTATCAACTCTTTCGTTAGCATGTGCTGCCATGTGCTGAGGAATTTTACTGAACACAATATTTCAAGCCAGTGTTACAGGAGACTTGGAGTCAGCGTGCACAGAGTAATGTTGGAAGGAAAAGGAATATGCGGGTATGTTTGCACGCGTTATTTCGGTATGTAGTAATCCTGACGTGAGCGTTAATCGCCTTGTACCGGTTTTAAATGGGGGTCCGCGACGTCCCAAGTTAACAGTCCATTAACAAGAGGTCACGCTGTATCGCGCATGCTTCGCGGGACGCATGATGCGGAAACGGCCGCGGAATGAGACAGCGTTATATCCTGTGCGATCTACTATGCAGAATTTTCGCAATGCACTTCGTGTACGCGCACACACACATACATAATCTACAACCTGCGACCTACAATGTAACCCGGCATTAATAGGAATAATAAATTTTCATGATAATAAATTTCGGGATCGCGTAGAAAAATGATTTCTCACTCGAAAAACTGGAGAGTCAAGCTGGGAAGCTCAGTGAAAATTTTAGTTTAAAAAAGATACGCGGAGCGGGGAGCATTAATGCTCGTCACCGCGATGTGCATCGTCGCTCTGCTCCCTTTTGATACGCGAGAAGCAAGAATCTTCGTCGAACCGAATCTCGTTCGTTGCGATCAGCACGAAGCCACACTCACGACGGAAGTGTATCGTGCAAAGTGAGACGTGCAGCGGAGATACGAACTCCGCAATGACACGACGACGATCGAGGCATATGTCTGCCACCTGCGAATTCATCGCGCGCCACGCGCGACAAGATTAATGACCGGAAAGAGTGTGGGTCGCGTGAATTCACACTCGATAAAATTTGCATCGCCTCGCCATCCCATTTGTACGATGTTCGCCATCCCTCCCTTACTCCCGTTCTCTTCTTCCTCTGTCTCTCTTCCTTTCTCTCTCGCTCTCTCACTCTTTTCCTGAAAATATAACACGTTCGCCGGAGAGTTCTCCCGTAAATATGCGTATTGGAAATGTCCTCTCGCATCGCGCGTCCGTCCGTTCCATTTCAGCCGAAGAATCGAACACGCGGGGGGATGCCTCCCACGCAAATCGCAAATTTGAAAGCACTTTTCCGACGCGGCACGTAGATACGGTCGCGTATGTATTTCTCACCTCCTATTTACGCGCGACTATACCGCGACGGTGCCGGCGGGTGCTTCTCGAGATTTGCGGCAAACGGCAGACAGCCATCGGGGGAAGATGAACCCGGCTTTATCCGGCGCTATCGATGAGTCTCTCTCACGCCCCGGGAATGTGATTGAAATTTGCCGTGCGATGCATGGTAGCCTTAGCACGACGGTACGCGGGTATAGTAACGGGGGAGGGGAGGAGGGAGGGAGGGAAACGCGCGCGAAAATTCTGTATTGATTATTAGTTTTTCCCGGCACGCCGCGGGTGTTGCTTTTTGCGAGCGTGCACGCCGCGTGTCACTGATAACCGGGAGCTGAAATTAATTTTCGCGCTGACTCGCTCGCGTCCACGCTTGTCGCCGGCGCGTTGCCGGTTATATTCCTTTGCGCCGTAATGAGCGCTATCGAATTAAATAATTCACTTCTTTGACCCGTTTGCGGTCGTGAGTGGAAGCCATGAGATACGCCCGTCAAAACCGACTAGGATATCCCACGATCGTGGGCGCAAAGGGATAATTAATCTTTTAAATATTATATTTGTAATTATCTCGGAGAGCGAGGGAAACACGCACATACACATACACATACACACACACGCACACGCTCGTGCGGACGTGCCGGTGGACCAAACGGATGTGCCAGCGTTTGCGGTGAAATTGCTGCTGACCATCGCGCGATGGTAATTGCCTGGCGTGTTGCGTGTTGCGTGGGGATTCGTATATACATACGCCACTCGAAAACTCTACTTGCAAAATACTACGTGTAATACGCACTCGATATGGCACTCTGTAATCCAGCGAGTTATGAAAGTTCGCGTAAGATCCGGCTGTCGTTCGATGGCTCGACTTTATGCGGCTACTGGCGCGTTTTCAAGTTAAATGGTGCTACTAACAAAATAGTTTGCGCCTTATTCGACGGCTCGGAGCCAACAATCCTCTCAAGTTATGCTCATCCATAGCTTCGCGGAAACTTTTTAACGGCTCGCGAAACTCCGCGCATTTGAGCTTTCATGAGGAATCTAATAGTGCTCGTAGCCGAACTCGTTCTGAGGAATACAGAACAATATCCATACTCGAGCTCGAGTCGTAATCGATTATTAAATGCTGCATAAGTAAGTTGAAATGCTGGCACGTTTTCTGTGTATACATAAAAAATTATATGCCCGATGAGTTAAATTATTATATTATCGGAAAATCCGTTTTAAAGCCGAGAATCTGAATTCTCCTGTGAGTTTTGGCTCGCATTTGAGGGAAATTAAAAAAAAATTGAAATTTCATACCGACCAAGCGTCGATTCACATTTTTAACGTACCTAATGCAGTTGTCAGTGCCAGCACGCCGGTAGCAATCCAATCGTTCTATTAGGGGATAATAATATACGCGTATATTGGTACAGATAGACCCTGCCGGCAGTTCTCCGTCAATTCGTTTGTGAAAGCTCCCAACGTCGAACAAAGGACATCGTTTTGCGAAAGCACCCGATAACGGACAAAGGATCCCACGAATAGCGTAGATACCGAATGAATGGATACGCTGCGAATTGTTGTTCGCTATACGCCGCGATTGAAGTGTAATCGTACATAAATTAAGGTAATCGACGAGTCGCCCGAGTGCACGCCCGTCAAGCATTCCGTTTTTCCCGATCGCACGTACAAGCTGCCAGACGTAGTAATAATTCGTACATCCGCTGTTTGATGAATCAAATAACAGTCGCTGAATCAAAGCGAATAAGACGGAATCAAAACGAGAGTTACTTTTACAAGTTATTTTAGAAATTCTAATTCGTTTGTGCAAGTTGAATTATTTCTACGGCCCAATTTCTTCATCTCTCGATAACTTTATCCAAAGATATCTCGTAGAATCAGTTTTCTTCACCTTTGTAACCTGACAGAATATGGCAATTTATAGTAACATTTTAGACACTTTGTGTCAAAAGTGAGTAGTATAAAAAATAGCTATCCGTTAGATACGTAATCAGAGGTTTCAATGAAGAAAACGAATTTTTTGTTATCTGAAAGATAGCTATTGAGAGGTATGAAGAAACCGGGCATAAGTCATGTATGAATTTAGTCTTGCTGCAAAAACTCCAATTTCTTAAATTCGAATATTCGCGTAATTGAATTGGATTGGTGAGAATGGTGAGATAGGTCAGTTCTGATTTTGAATCATTAATACTTTTTTTTAATCTTTCCGCTTTTAAGCAGCTTTCTCTGTATCGCGTTCCAGTTATTGCATAATGTACTTTGTTGAAGCTACGCGGAACGTGGCTCGTTAGTCTAGGTTAGTTCTTTTTTTCTTTTCCTTTGTATGGCACGATGAGAAAAATTAATTATTTACGACTGATGCGTCCATGAAGGGCCACAAGCCTTCATGCATACGTAACAAAGCGGAAAATTCATCTTACTTTATATGCTTATGACAGGAGAGCTATAGAATGCACACTGAGAACGATGTGAGCAGGATGCAAGGCGTTTTCAAAATAATTCTCCAGAGGATACTAATTGATTTCGTTACTAATTAACATGCACCGGTTATCTAATTGACATGGTTAAACAGAGCAATATTACTTATATTATTGTAACGCAACGGTAGCAATTAAAATGGGCAAAGACCTAATTAACAGGATGATACATTTTTCTTTTCTTCTGTTTTTTTCTTGCGGAAACATATACATATACATATACACGTGTACGTCAGACAAATTAAGGTAAGGCATTCTGTTAATTGCCTGAAATACTGTGGACTGCGTAAATGTCAAACTTAACTCGCTTCCTCGCAGCACGGAGTTTTCCCCTTTTCGCATGCTGACCTGGTACGCATCCAATTAAGGAATCGCTGGAGCCAGATTCGCGTTTTTGCGGAACACTTGGCAAGTTCGACGATTTTAAGCCCTTCGCGAGAATCGCGGAGGAATTCGGGGCGGGAGAAAGAGAAAGAGAAAGAGAGAGAATGAGAAAGCTAAGCGAGGCCGGTGGCTGGGTTTAGTTTATTCGATGCCAGGCGGAGAGAGACTCAGTGGCTGAGAGGGAAGCGCGGAGATTGATGGCGCAGCCAGTCATGTGGTTCTAATTTGCCCTCTATTACCTCGCCATAAATTTCACCAGCAAAAAAGCTCGCTGCGATATCGTTATGGCGTGTGCCGCGATCTTACGGCCGACGTAAAGGACGCTGGTGAAAAATTACGGACGGAGAAAGAACGATGCCGTGCCGTGCTGGGATGCAGGACGGAGGAAACGCTTCAGCATGTCCACTCGTACCTATAATTGTCGAAGATGTAACGACAGACAGCGAGGAGATCCCTTGGGAGATTTAACAATACCGGGAACCGAGGAGTCGGCGAGCGAGGATACAAGTTTCGCCATGGTTTCGTTGTTTCTCTCTGCGATTCAACATCGCGTGCTTATCGATTTTACTTTAACCCGTTTAAGCCGTGTCATCTTTTGTCGGATACAGAAATAACTTCTGCTGCGCGGACAAGACGAGCATTCTATTAATTCTGACATGCACGTATCATCAAACCGGCGGTCTTTATCGAATATCTCTGTACCAATGCTCATGGATTTTGTCTCCGATGAGGAAAACTAAATTTTATTTTAGTGAACACGTCAATGCTAATTCCCAAAGATCAATCCTGATAGAAATTAATGTTTCAAATTGCAAATAATAACGCGGTATCGCCTTGTGAGAAACGCAGCTTTTGTCCTGTTGTAATCACGCCCATGGTCCACGCTATGAAAATTTTAGCTCAAGAAAACATGGACAGTATTTTCATTACCATTAAAGCCGTTATATCCACGGCTGTCCGTACGTCAATATGAATTTAATGAGATGCTTATTTGAGCCTGCCCCGCTGCTGAACCCTTCATACTAATAGCTTCCGAGTTCTGGTACGTAAAGCCCCGACGTTTTCTAAGTGGCCACGAAGTGCAAGATCAAACCTGTCAACCACTAACGTCTCGCGAGCGCGTATTTTCCTCAGCACTGGGTGTGGTCCATTTGGAATACGTCATCGAGGCATTTCCTATCCTTTCGCTCTCAATATTGCGAAACTCTAATATTAGCATACAGTCGCGATAAATAAAAAAAAAAGAGAAAAAAAGGATTGTAAGAGCCATCTGAATTGCAAAGAGTTATTGAAAATGCGATATTCCAATAAATATGTATGCTTACTATTTATAAATTATTGTTCAATATTCTTCTCTTCCTTTCGCTCTCAATATATTGCGGAATTCTAATATTAGTATACAGCTCCAATATATAAAAACATTCTAAGAGTCATCTGAATTGCAAAAGCGCCACGCTATTCCGATAGATACACATATATATAATATTATGTATACGCACGTAGGTGCACTCGACAATTGTAAATTATCGTTGAGCTCCCATTGTATGTGCGTGTCGACTGTTTTGTCGCTCGTGCCAAGAAATGTGTCGTAAATATACTCGCTATGGATTAGCGTTACTTCATTATACTGATGAATAAGATTATTAGTCGAGAAGCGCTGCATTAGCCTTGATACTCGGCAAGCGTAATAAAGTGCTGGATGCTATAACTAGAATGAAATGTTACGTTGTCGTCTCCGGCGACGGCACTGCGGAAGGGAATCGATAGGACGTTCCGCAGCCGTAAACCCAGTCATAAACCGTGGAATATTTCTCCTACCTGAGAGGTATACATCACCCAACTTTGTTCCACTTTCTTACGTTATTTATACGCGCTCGTACCGCGCAACTTATCAGCGCGCCGCTTGATTAATTACCGTGGAATACGACCTGTATAGAACGCCTTCCACGCGTTCTACGCGCGTCCCATCTACGCGTGTAAAATATTCCGCGCGTAATTACGCGGGGGAGGAGGAGTAGCTGTCGCGATCTCGACACGTTCGAAAATCGCGGTGACCGAGTTTTGCTCCACGAGTCCTCGCACCACGTGCGGGCGTTTCTTCGTCGGTTCCAGCGATTTCTCCAAGAATCCGTACTTTATCCCCGCCTCGACTAGGCCGCCACCCCTATTCTGTTCCACCTTTACCCTCACGGTTAACCTCACGCTCGGCTCGGGTTAAGGGTGAGAAAAAACACGAGTTGGTCAGCATGAGGTAACGCCGGAGGGAATACTCTCCTTGGGTCAACGGGGTTGTGAGGGTGCTGGTAGCCGGGAGGGTGGAGAGAAGCCAAGTGGAAATTACTGTGGCGCAAACTCGCTTATATAAGGACAGGTTGAAGATTTTTTATAACACCTCCGTGTGCACCATTTGAGATTTTCAGATGTGCACTCGCGAGCCATAGAGTCGCCTTGCGATATGTATGTTATTAAAACAGCATTACGTCGAAATCGGGTCAAAAACCACCCCCGCGTTTAGATTTTTATTCTTGCTATTGTACTCTATATCTCCAAATTTGCTCCGCATTAAATTTGCTCTGTCTTCTCCCTTGCTCAAATCCAACCGTGCTAAAATCTTCCCGCGTGGGATTTTTCTGTTTTTCTGTTACACAATAAACACAAATGATGTGACATCAGAATGGAAAATACATATTTTCTGCTTTTATTAAATTCGCGGTCCTTAATTTGCTCAGATTGCATGGACACGCGGCATTTCGGAGCGCGGTGATGACTAGACTGTCAGAAGCGGCCAATAAAAAAAGAACTGTTGACCGACTGATGGTCGGTCTTCTGCATATTTCAGAGACGGGCCAGCATGCATTTGCGCGGAAATATAGGTTAAACGTCGGGCTGTCCGACGAGAAACCTAGCATTGCCAGAATGCCCAAAACGGCGAATAGCATGCTCGGTTAATTTACCTTTGACCGCAAGAAGCAACAAAGAAATGCAAAACGAAATCACGTTAATCCTGGCACACGATTTATCATGTTAAAACATTGATATATACATGTCTGTAAATTTGCCAGCAAATTGCCATTGCCGACTCTGCGACTCTCTGCGACAAATTTTATTTTATTTTTCACGATACGCCGGCGTATTATAGAATATAAATAACAAAAGCTATCACTACCTTGTTTCCATTAAATTATTCCAACAAAAGCTTCATGAGTTTATGATAGCTTTGCAACTTCATTATTCTTTTTTCAGTGAGTAATTTATAACGCGACGTTTACAGCGGAAACTTCTAGTCCGATGTGGCGCAATCTTTTGAAAGCGCCGGTAATTCGACGTTTATCGATTACGCGATTTTTCTGGCGACTAAATCAGATTACGCCGGGGGATTAATTATTATCAATATTGGAACATTCACAGCGAACAATTTCAACCTTAACGAGATAAGCTCGCGCAGCCGAGTCGCGCCGAGCTGCATCCTCGGCAAATACAGTTCCTGTTGACGCGGTAACGAAGTTAAACGGGATTCCTTCATCGCGCTTTATCCGGTCGCGAATGAAAAGAATCTTGCGCGAGCCGCAACCCACGGAGCATTCATTCCGAATTAGTTGGGCGAGAGTTCGTGTTGATGGACTTACGGGATGGCCGGTTGCTTCGCGACCCCCGCGGAGGAAACAAAAGCAAGCCACCAAAGGAGGGAAAGGAGAATACGGCGAGTGAGCACTGGGAAAACACCGGCGTCGCTTCATAAAGTGCGCGATATTCATTTGAGGGGAAATAAAGTCCGCAGCGGGTACACACCGGCGCGGAATACCGTCTCTAATGCACGTCTCGCGATTACCGTTTATTACCGTTGTACATACCGTTCCTACGTTCTCGTTACGGGAACGGCGAGGGAAACCCAAGTTGCGGCAGCTCGCGCGGCCGCCGCCGATGCAGCTTCTTTCCCCGACACTTGAGCCATTACACGGCGCGCTTTTCCCCCTGGACTTCTCATTCTGTTACCGCCTCGTAACTGACAGATTAATTATGTGTCCTAGCGCAAGTCATAACCCACAGTTGGCACGATACGAGGAGGTGGTAAAACTTTGTACCGCGCGTGCGGCAAGACAAAACACAGTCGGCTGCGACGTCGTCGCGCACGTGGCTCTCGTGTAATTTCTCGTATAGAACTCGAATAGAATCGCGCGAAACCGACTGCGTCGTGGGTGCATACGCGCAATTAGGCGCGCACGGCAACGCGGAGAAGTTTATTTTGTTGATATTAATTAGCGTGGAGATGATACTTTCGCAGCGCGCGCGCGTCACGCTTGCTACGAGGCACTATTCTGGGCTCGCACCCGCGCAATCAGTGTAATTAATTGGGGAATCGTTGCAGTCACCTTTGAGGCGAAGTTTTAACGTCCCTGATTTTATGCTCGGCCGGCGTAATCTGATCGATTCGGACAAGCTGCGCGTATCAAAGTTAAAGGACATCTCCTTAGGGAGATCGAGGGCGCCGTCCCGTAGAAAAATAGCTTATGCCTGTTCCCTCGACATTCATTAGCTTGATAGTTCCTGAAAGGGAAGCGGGCTCGTAAATAGGGCATTTGTTGCTGGCAACCTTCGCCGTAATGCATAAACTACTTTAAACAGGCCGCGCGGATACAGTGCGCGTCCCCATTATCGGACGGAAAAATTCTAAGGACTTTTCCGTTTTGTCGTATCTCGCGACATTATACAATCCCCGCGCACAATGCCCGTTAGCTGATACCAATATCGCGGAGAGGAAGTATCGCTGAATGAAACTGACGTTGTAAAGAAAGTCGAGTTACTTTTATTATCTATCCAGTTCCGGTGATGCGCACTTACGAGTACCTCCTGTTAAGTGTTTGGAATAACGTAAGCTACTTGATAAAACCTGCCTTGATGAAGCTGTAAAGCTGCATTGTGCTACAAGTGGGCATCACTCGTATCTCGAAGCTCGTATTCTCAAAGTAAAACTATCTCGTTCTGCTTTGAGAACAGCTCTCGCAAAACCGGCGCGGCGCCCTTCTATAAACAGAAAAGTGCAGAGTTGCATTTTACCCTGTTTATATAAAAATTTCATTACACGCGCGGGCTGCGCTCGCGTTTTGCTCTGCCCGGATCTTTCCGACGTTAAATAATGTACTCTGAAGTTATATCCCTCCTCCTCCTGTGCTCCGCGCTCATCAAGGAAGTATGACTAACGATATTTTTCTCCAATTTCAGGTAAGTTCCGGATAATCCGAAAACGATATCATTTACATCGGCGCCGGAGCTGCACGAAGGTGTGGACGAAGTCTGCAAGTTTCGTAATGATAAAGGATAAGTGCGAAAGATAAGAGTGCCGTCGACGGCGAGGATATCCCTCGCCGGGGATCCTCCCTGGTTATGTCTCTATCCGACACCGTAAGTTTCGGTTACGTGGCAATTTACTTAAAGTTTAAGTGGAGATTCAAACGTAAACTTTATCCCTCTTAAATAAAACGGAAATTTCGGCTTCAAAACGAAAGAAAGAGAAGCGATCTCCTTTAGTCTCGCGCGCAGCTCTTTGCAGGACCTCCGTACATTGCGCTGTATACTATAACGTGGTATGTATATTTAGTTTTATATAGTATATATATGTATATATACTATATAAACCTAAATATATACTATATAACGCCACTTGCGTTCCGTAAATCACGACCGTATTATTGGATACTTTACGTCGATCGGATATCCCACGCCGACGGCGCATTCGAAAATAAAAGTCCGGCTCGTCTCCATCTACGGAATTTCTTTGAGAATTCCCAGCCTGATCGGGATGGCACCGGATCGTGTTCTACGCGCGACAGAAAATCTGAAGCTCGCGTTTGACTGGAAAGACCCCGCGTGCGTTCGCCAATTATTGTGCAATTATGGTACCAACGTCGTCGTTCCGAGAAGTTCTCGCATAAAAGTAAACTCATCCCCCAGTTGTCGACGTAAAATCGCTACGTTACTCCGCGCGGTTTCTTTATTTAAAACCGAGCGTGGCGCGCGACTTAGGAACGGACTTCATTCACTCCGCCATTACACCAAGCCGTTGGGAGGACCGAAGGGCGACTACAAAACTGTCGCACTTCGCCGCGCTGCGGAAGGAAGTAGTTACGTTTTATACCCGGAGTAATAATCGTTTCCACACTCTATGGCGTCGCTATGGGGCTGGTGTCTCTGCCTACTCCACGGCGTCCGTCTACCCGACATCCATGCGCGAGGAGGCGCGCGTCCGAAAAGCCTGAATCGTCTGAGCTCGAGAGACGCATCCGCCGAACTGTCGCATTAACATAATCCTCGCCGTACACGGTAATGTCGTTAACTTCTAAATTGGCCGTGCGTTAGCTCCGACCGCGCGTTAACCGGCTGAAATTTCGCTACGTCGCGCGAAGGGGGTGGAAACGGGGAGGGAAAAGAATGTTACGCGGTGCACGCGAGAGACGAGCCTAATCGTCCGACTTGTGAGAATCTGCCTACGTCGTCTCGTGACCTGATACCCCGCGATTAGCTGCTGTACCTGCGCGATCGTACTCTTCCACCCTTTCTCGGTCCTTCCTCCGTCGTCTCGCGCGATTATGTCGGATTCTCATTGCGTCACTGAGAATCCTTATCGTGCGAATTCTCGTTCTGGAAACAGCTCCGCATCACATGCAGGATCGTTGCATAACGAAATAACGAATGTAACTCCAAGCGATCGTATTATTTTAATGCGATTTTAATAGGTAGGTATACAGAGGTGACTTTATTTGGCGACCGATAAGCCGGCGAATTATCAGCCGTCACGTAGAAATCGATACTTAACGTGGCGATGCTGTTCCATGGGCGCGATAAACGCACGCGTACACGTCGCGACCGGCTGTTCATCTGTTCAAACAATAGCCGCGTTTACACGAGCTAACTCGAAACGGGCTATTCCCGAACGGCAAAGTCACGCGTTGTAGCCATTAGCCGTCCATGTGCACAGCGCTGCACGCGCGGTCCGAATCCTACTTACAAGCCGGACGAATTCTGTTCAAAATCCGATTTCGCGAGAACGATATTCTATTTTTCTCCTTTTTTCGGATTTTTCGATCGCGGTTCATGATTAATGACCGGTGTTCCTATTATCGGTGAACACGATTTCCCTGATGTTTTCGGGGCTGCGACATAAGTGAACCGCGGTACACTGCCCTGACTCGTTCCGTCGGGATAATATGCCACGGGGAACCGGTGGTCGCTAACGAACATTCATTCCAATATCCACGCACCGGGCCAAACATTGGCAATTAATTCTAACCGTGCGCCACGCGAATGCGCAGTATCTGTCCACTATCAGCTTGCAGCTCCGGGGAGTACGTGTATGTGACAGCCGAGCCCATTTCCCCGGCGTTCCCCGCGCGTCTCCCTCGTCCTCTGAACCCCTCGTATTATCCCCCGTGTACCAATCTGCCCGGCCGCCATCAAGCGCGGGTGAATTCTCCTTCTACGGGATTCCGCGCCGCTTCAAATCGCTTCGGATCCACTTGCCGCTCCGCTTGGAGTTCTTTCGCCGCCGGTTTCCCGGATTTTCCACAGTTACCCGGCAGCCCGGGCAGACGGTCAGGTAGGGAACGCAGGGGCAAGCGTAATGTAGTATAATATCATAACGAACGGCCGCGGCTATCAAACCGTCCTTCGTCGGGACCTTTTCCACGGTCACGCCGTTCTCCCTTCGCAGCGAGCTTTTTCCTCGAGCGGGCGGAAGCTTCTCCTCGTCCGTGAGTGTTACGACCCCGACGACGACCCGGGAGTTAATGATCCCACCTGCAGTGACCTCCCCTTTGCCCCTCGGAACGCGTCGGCGTGACGGCGGATCCTTAATTTATCTCGGACCGTGTTCATTTATAATGCGTCTGGATCGTAATTTAAATCCCGAATCACGCAGATTCGCCGAGACGAACGATTCCGTGACGGAAATCAGGGCGAGCGTAATTTTCCTCGGTCGGATTTCCGATATCGGCTGTATATAGCGGTCTTAGAGGGGGTGCACGCGTAAACGTCTTGCGGGTGTTGCGCGCGCGGAGGGGGCGAATCGATAAGGCACGTTGCGCCGGTAGTTTCGACGTGTGACAATATCGCGAGATTAATGAGCAAATAATTGCATTCCGCAGAGATCCGGAGAGGTGAATCGTGCGAGTAGCAATTTCCATGAAGAATCCATGGAAATCAGCGTGAAGTGAAGCCGGAATACGGGAAGGTGTCGAAACGCTCGCGGAAGTGATGTGGTCAGACCATTTGCGCCGTCGACCGTATCGATACGGGTCTCTTAAAGCAGAAAAGATATCTCGCCTTTTATACGCGACACGCGTAAAAGTCACCGTGATGCATCCCGCGTTACCCGACGAGATCGTCGGTCGAACAGAGTTCATGGTGTATACATTCATGGAGTATCACTCTCTCGTTTATCACACGCGTCCGCGTTATTCGGCTTTTCTGAACGTGCTACTTCGAGCTGGAGGGTACTTTCGACGATACGGCCATGTAACTGTTCGCAGCGCAATACGTTCTCGTGTATTAATAATACGCTTTGTTTGCCTTCACGATCCCCTCGCGCTTTAATTTCGCGCACGCCAATATTAATTCGTCACGCATAAATCTACAAAGTCACGGAAAAAGTTTCAGCATAATGCTGAAAATCTCTGTCGGAAATTATCTGTTGAATTCTTTTGCATATCGTTCATATATGTATTCGATAATAACGCGTGCTGCGCAAAACATTGAGTTGAGGATCCAGAAGATCTCCGATGAGGCGGATGTTATCTTAATAAACCGGTCATATTCCTGCAATCGCTTTCGCCGAGTTTATTTTTTGGAGTAATTTTGAAGGATAACATCGAGCGCAAGAGCGGAGATATGAGCTTTGTAATTCTACCGTACGTTCTATACTTGGCACTATGCGACGTCGATACGTCGATGGCAAATATCACCGTCCAGCATCAACTGGTCGACGTTTCCGTGAAAATCTCTCTCCTCCTCTCTCCCCTTCCCTCTTCCTCTGTTCATCGACAAGAGGGTGATGATCCGAGAATACCCCGGTACTCGAACGATTCAAGTGGCCATAGTGATATTATTCTCTATCGATGTTAGATGGATTCCGCGCCTTTTCGTAGTTGCAATTCCGAGCGGCGGACTTTCGAGAGGTAAGGAGAATACCTAACGTTATCGGCGAGCAGACATCGAAGAGAAAGACTTTCAGCGCTTTCCTCCCCTTCCTCTGTTTCCCTGTGACATTCGCAATTTTTTCCCCAAATATTCGTAGAGAAGTGATAAAAACGGAACAGCACTTGACATAAACTCACGAGATATATTCGCAGCATTCACCTTCGTAAATCGTGCTCGTACTTGGATGGTTTTAAACGTAAATGCGAGTACCGCGCGTCTGCAGTGCAGAATGAAGCGCCACGCTACGGTTTATAATCCGTTGTGGCCTTTTACATCCCCTAAGCCACACTTAGATGACGGATCTGTCATGTCTTCTGCAGACGCTGAAGGCAGGAATTGCACGGTCGAGATTCAATTAAATTCCTGGCATGCCCGATAATTTCTCCTGACTGAATGACATGGTTTATTAAGCCACTTGGCTGGAAATTAATCACTTTCCCAATCCTCTCTTCGCACGAATCGTTATTCCTCGCGCGCGAGTATTGTCGTATTTATGGTATGCCATTTCGGACGCGTCCAAGTATCAAGTGATGTTACATGATGCCGTTTTCACACCTACGTGTTACATGCATTACATGCAGTTTCGCAAAGTGTTTCGCGCGCGCGCACCATCGAAACGAATATAACGCGATACTAATACCTGCTGAGCTCATTCTCGAAAGTGCGACGACCACGTTGCCTAAATGGAATTTAATCTTGACGCGGCGTCGTATCGGCGTAATGTGATCCAAACTATCTAAACAGTTCCCGTCTTGCCGATCCCATCTTCTAGTAAATTTCAGCAAGCTGCACCGCAGAACGTAAGTATTAATCCTGGCAAAATGGCGAAACCGAACAGGGACTTGGAAAGAGCGATGTAGGCGGAAGCTGCCGAGATGGCGGATAAATTTCCTGAACAGGAGATTACCTCAATACCAGTTTCCAGTTTTCCTGCCATTATAGGTAACGTTATCTCACCCATCCCCGAGCCCGAGCGACAGCGACTGGCAATGCAGTTACCCGTTTTCCGAGTGCCTTTTATTGCGATATTTATTCCCGCGCGGTAGACAATCATACGTCAATCCCGTATCATTTGTCGAATAATAAAATCCAATGTACGCCGGCTGACAGCGAGGAAATATAAATTCATCGAAGACGGCATTGCCACCGTTGATTTGGCTGTTGTCCGACGAAAGCAAATCGATTTACGCGCACTACCCGGACCCCGTAGTTTGTCAATTCTCGCAGCTGAAAGCTACGATGTAAATTTCTAGCATTTCTCGGTCGCAAATTTAGAGTAACGGGATAGAGAATTTGTGAAATACAGTTGGCTCTCTCAGTGATTTGCTTTATACGACGGAAACTATGCGCGAACATTTTCATTCAAAATTCCGCACAGAGAAAACATGTCCGATGCTGTGTCAGTGGGGCCAGTATTTTTGTTAAACGAGTGACTGTTCGAGGTTTTCAGTGTCAGTGCCAAACGCCGGGAAAATCTTTAACCTCCCAGAATTTTGTCGAGTGAACCTTGCAGCTCACGAGCGTGCGATCACCAGATCGATCAAATGTGTATCTTATATGTAACACGTGTAATGGACGGAAGCACGGGTTTTAGTCCGACTATTTTGGTAATGCCACGTAGTAAATTAATAAACGTTACAATAGCGAGGAAAACTCCACCATACGAGATACATTGAAATGGTTAGGACACGCGGTTATTAAATGCAGTCGCTCGATATCTTTTAGATAAAACTCGCATGGTCCTGCCGAATGGGAAATTCCGCACTTGAGAACGGGATCGAATCCAAAGGAAAGGAATCCTTACGCTCTATTATAATATATATATTCGGACGTAGGAGAGGAAACGTATGTCCTCCCTTGGGTTCCGCGAAAATTGTACCCGGATCCGGGGGTGGAAACGCACGACATTTGCATCTTCCTACGTTCCGTATAGGTATTGCTCATGAATATAGACAGATATGATCCTGTGTTTGAATGCTGTGGTGTGAGGTAGCTCGGGCCGAAGCCAATTGAGCCTTTTGAGCTGAAAGCCGATATGTCCACGCCTAGCAGAGGAGCTTCGAGTCTCTGGCGCATTATTGAAAAGATTACCGAGGGAGTACTTATTCGACGGTATAAAAAGAAACGTTTCCCTCGGAAACCTGATTTCCGTGAACGTTTCTGAGATGTCATCGCTCTCGCACTTGATAAGATTCTTATCGATGACAATCAACGTATCCGATCGAACACGTTTAAGTCACATCGCAATGTTCTCCTCGATAGAAATGTCCTCGAAGCAAATGTTAAAATTATAAACAGCGACGCGACTCTGTTTTGCGCGCGGAATTAACCGCATGTGTTTGGAGCACATCTCGAAGAATAAATAACTATGCTCGTGTATTAGACGAGTTGCCGGCGACACTCAGCAATTATGTGCACGTACTCGAGGTTGGTGAGGTACAATGGAAGTCGGCAAGGGGAATGAGGGTGCCACCGAATATTACGAAAACGCGACCGCCATTTCACGTAATTCCATTTGAGACGCTCGAGGTGACGGAGACGCTTGAATGCATACGAGGGCGCGGAGTGCAACGACGGGGTGACAAGAAGTGCTCCGGGGTGAAGTGAGCAAGTGCAACCCGGGGACACCGTCTGCAGCTTGCAGGAAGAGAACCTAATTGTAACAAATAGCTGCCTTTATCCGCGGCTGCTGCTGCTGCTGCTGCATCACGGAACTTTCGCTACGCGGTTTACTGCCATCCGCGCGGTCTCTGCTGCTTCATCGTTCATTGTTTCCGAAATCTTGTACGCTTATCGCACAATATCCGGCCAGCAATGATAGTCCCGCGAGCGTCTATTCGATCTTATCAATGTCTGCTTGTCAACTGTCAGCTTTTGTTAATGATTGTTTGCGCGATTGCATTGTGTGTGTGTGTGTGTATCGTCGTGCAATGCATCACGGTGTTGTGTGGACGTTTCTGCTTTTACAAGACGTTTTGTCTCGACGCGATTGTAGAATAAAGTTGTGCAAATTTTTAGATATATTATGATATGCGATTCTGAAGCACGGCCGTACTTATTCTGACGAGACATTTTTATTCCGATTGGAGTATTTGACTTTTTTCATTTAATTCGAGTTTTGCAGACAGATCTAATCCGGTATTTTATATTATTCGCACTGTACACGCGTTCCGGTACACCTCTCGTATATCTAGATTATTTCGTAACTTACGATACGAGTAAGACCGATACAAAGCTCGCAGCGAAGACTTTCAACACCATCCGTTCTCTCTCCTCTCCCTCTCTCTCTCTCTCTCTTCCTCCCAACGTTTTCTCGACTGCGCCTCGAGCCAGACTTTGATTTAACTTTCATTTACCTCGAGGTTCCTCGCGGAAAATATAATTATAACATTCTGAAGTGCAGGTTCCCGTATGGCTGCGTAACGGTTTCCAAAACCGTTTTGCACGAACGCACTTTTGTTAAAACGCTCGAACGCGTTACACGTTCGTAATATCCGCGAAACGGCGACAGTTTAATCAGCAAATATCTGAACTCACCGTGCCTCGGAACGATTCCAAACGTCATCGCTAATCATCAAAAGTGATTCGTGCAGCCGAATGCGCTCATTAAGCTTAAATGCGATACTTTAATTATAATGTTGCGAGAGCGCTAAAACGCTGCAGAGAAGCGCGATATTGCTTTACGTATCGCGCAGAAAATTAATAACGCTTCGAGGAGCAAGGAAGTTTTACGGTAGAACAAGCACCGCACCTTCCGCCGCAATTTCGTAGACAGCATCGTGTTGTCTTGCTCGCGAGGTCGCCTTACCTCTTGGTAAATATGTAACGAGAATATGCATCCCAGCAACTCACTCACTCATCACTCTTTCTCTCTCTCTCTCTGTCTTTCGTTCGGTAAATATTAGGCGACGTTCAGCGATCGACAATCGGTGACTTTTTAAGCCGACGCGACGAGGGAACAGAAGTTTTGCAACTTTGCACGAGGCACGCCGGCCGTCTTGCTCCCTCCTTTATTACGTCCCCTCGGATGAATACCAGATGCGGTTAGAACTTTCAGGTAGTGCACGGAGCGACTTCAAGACTATAATTGCTTTGTTCGATCTAACTTTCGTTTCCTGCCAACAGAAGCAGCGAGTCCTGGCTTTTACACTTTCATGCACTATAAGTGCGTTTCCGATTATGCTACCTAATGGATTATTATTGCCGAGTTCCTAGCGCACTAGATTCATCAGCACCCGAGCGAAACTAACGATCTGCTTGCATTTCGGTTTGCGTGTTCCCCGTCGAAATGGTCCAGCGGTCAATCAATCCTCGCTCTAGATGCAGTAGTAATATCACTCACTCAACAAACTTACACAACAAAAATCCATGATGATAGATTCAACGGTAATTTATAGTCCAACATGTTCACCTACGCGGTTGTCCAGAAGATCGAGTTTGAATCACCACGATAAAAACAACCGGCCGTAGAAACTTATTTTCCGCGTTTCGCGTCCGGTTTTTTATGCGCGCGGCGTATCGACGCTCTAACGTATGCATATATACATTTATTCAGCTTGAAATCAATGCGGTGTTGCTGCCACGGACCATTTCGCCGGCCGTCGAAACTTTTCAGACATCGCCGCGTATTTCTAAGCAACTAGCCGGACCCTTTATTTATTGCTCGAAGAGTACGCTGATCCTAGTGCTGACTAGCCGACCTTTTACGAGGCTTGTAAAACTTCGAAAAACTTACCGCGGAAGTCATATTTCCCAAATTACGCCCCTTTAAAAACGGAACGAGCGTTCCCGCGAAAACAGTGCGCGGTGGGATGAAAAGCTTTGCAGAGTGCGCGGTACGCGGGGAAAGAAATAAAATGCCGACGAAAGCCGAGTTCGCCGAATTTATTTGTTCCTTACCCAGAGGATCCGTGAGAAAACTGACTTCTATAAGTTGAAAGTGTACGTACCGCGCGCATACATACCGAAATTTGCCCGGACGGGGAAATGCGGTAACTGCGGTGTCTAGCGAGGCTGCAAATCTCCAGATTTACATTCGTGAATTGTAAATTACAGCAACACTATCGGATTACGTCAATGCCGCTGCGTGCTCGCAGCACGAATTTATAGGATTCTTTTCAAGATATGTAATAAATATTTTTAGTCCATAACAAACATACCTCTGACATCAATGATAATAATAAAACAATAATAAATATATGAAATACTCAATATCTACCTACTGATACGTAAAATATTACAAATGATCAGAACAATAAACTGTAATAATACTAGTGACGCAAAAGTTCAGTCTCTCGCCATCGCTGCAGATGATGCAGCACGCCTTATTGAAAACTGCAACCGCAATCGCGTCAACTGTCTCGGGCAGCAATCTCGGGTGCATAGAGTTAGTTTCAGCGGTTTCGCTCGGGGAAAAACGAAGGCGACGTAAGAGGCGAGACGTAACGAGGGACCGAAGAGGACAATGGCTTGACATATCGCGCTGTCATCAGCAACGGCGTACTGCTCGGACCTGACCGACCTCAGGGTAGCTCCGTGATCTCCCCCTCGTATACTTATCTCCGCCTACGCTCGATGTCCCCGTTTCTCCAGCGGACTTATCGCCGCGCCGTGCTCAATGAGACCGCGATATCCCCAAACGAGAAATATGAACGTTTTCACAAAGCACCGCGTCGTCCGCATGCCCGGCCGATGCTACTTCACGGTGTTACCACCATCGATCAGTGAACGAACCACCGTGAAAGCACTGCGATGCCGCTCCTTTCGTGCTACTCGAGTCTTCTTTTTAGTATCGCGTATCAACTATCAAGCGCTCGCCGTCCTATTGCGGCCACACAGATATACTTACTTTTCGTTAACGTCATCGGAATAAAATTCGGAAAGGAAACCGCGATACGCTTGAAAATCGGAATTGTCCGCCCGCGATATATGTATTATAATAAATGCCGTTGCATGGGTGCCTGACGTGACAAACGCAATTTGCAATGTGAAGGAACATATTCGAAAATGGGAAACGGAATATATATACATGGATATACAGGGTGTATATAAGATGTATTTTCTAATTGCCCGTGAAACGACAAGCCGAGCAAGATAACGTGCCTCTTATCAGAAGCAGCTAAAACGCAATTAAGTGAATCAACGTTTCGATACACTCCCGACAGGTCCGACTGCGGTGAAATTCTCTCGCATTTGCCTAATTGACGCTCTGCCGCAGCGAGGCGATCCCTCGTAGCCGTAATCATCATTCGACCCCGAAGGACATTCAAAGTGCAAGTTCCGATCGGACAGGCAATTTCTGGGAGCGGTGATACGCTTCGTATTTCTGCGTTCGATGAATACTACGCCGCGTCCCAGCTCGGCAATATCTGCATCCCCTGAGATATTAGCATATTACGCGAATAAAGTCGGGGGCGGCTTTCGCGAACGCAATAGTGTTTCGAGTAGAGAGGAAAAGGGGAAAGCGGCAGACCAGAGGGTTGCGTAGGGAAAAATTGATTCGAATACGTCTGCGTAAAAATGTTTCCAGCGCTCAAGTTTTTTTACGACACCACGCGCGTGGCTTATTGCGCGCGGTGCTTTTCAAAACGATCGTAGTTCACGTAATATAGATTTGCACTATCGACGGCTCTCACCCTCTCCGCTCAGAAGTTAACTCGAAAAACGGAAAAAAGTAACCTATGTGAAGTTGGCCCCCCAACTTTAAAAAATGAGTACAGTACTGAGTGCCCCCCGAAGAGTTCTAGAGTACTCAGTCCTTGCCTCGCTTCAAACTTGCGCGCTCTTACACTTGCGTGATTCGCTCTCGATTCGGTGGGTTCGCGATACACGCATAAACCGTCTTTCGCATCGTGAACGTCGACACGATGATAATTCATTTCGATGTAGCGGTGTAACCGCCTGCGGCCGTCTATTTACTGTGGGGCGTACATAACGTCGGATAGAACTTCAGCGGCGATGTAACTATAGATCTTTCTGATTACCACGTCGAGGCGGAAAATACGAGGGTATAAAATGGACGTTGCCCCCGCAAAAATCAGATAAGGGCTACGGCGACTGCTGCCCTACTTCCACCGTTCGCCGTGCACCGAGCTTCCGCACAGATGCGGATGCATCTTAAATTTATAACAACCAAACGAACAAGAACCTGTCAGATCCATATGCCGCAAAGCCAAAACTGCGTCCTGGCTCGTCTCCGGTCGCTCAGGGACGTTAAATCCTACTCGCTCGACGAGATTTGTACGTGCAAACGAGATGTCTATCCGATAAACGACGTACAATCATGGATAAGAGTACCTTTACACCTCTTTGACAAACTCTAAAGTTACTTTGACATTTTTACATAATGAGAAATAGACATTGTGTAAATCGTTTTATTTTGACTATAGATTATATGTAATAATTACTGTTTCTTATTATATAATTCAGTTAATTTTTTTCAAGTGTATCTTTATTACGAGTTTAGTTTGCAAAGCTATTTGAAAGTATTATATTTTATGACGAGAGATATGAAGTAAGTTATCACGTCAATTATCTTATCATCTCTCGGTTTTAAACGGTGAGTAATCCACACCATCGGCCAAATCGATAGACGATTGCAACGCGATATCACGTGCAAGAATCCTACTGCACATGGAGGCTGAACCTCACTTGTCCTCTTGTACTTGTGTCACTTTGACACCATATCAGAATTGTCTCTGGTTACAATTGCACGGGATTCTAACGCGACATATCGGATGCAAGCAGACAGACGACCTAGATTTCGACCTCTCGATAGAAACGTAGTTCCTCAAATTATTCTTTGATTGAATCCGGTATTTCTTATGATATTCGAGGGAGACACGATAATATCTCTCTCGCGCCAAGTTCACACACAAGTGAGAAACGAGATAGTGAGTGTACTAATGAATACATGTATGAAAATAAAAATACTCTACGATAGACGCTTAAAATTAGCAACGCCAAGTATTTTGCAGTAAATATTTATTTAGCTGATGCAAATTTCTGATATTATTTTTTCGTAGGAAATTATATTTGAATACTCCACAGCGCATGAACGTGGCTTCTTCTACCTTTTTCCGCAAAGTTAATTTTTCAGAGGTTGGCAATACCGAACGATAATACATGTTTGTATAGGCGGGAGAAAGGATTGTATTCCGGAATTTATAAGACCGGTCAAACAATAGGCACTGTTTCGAGCGGAGATAATATATTTCGGTCTTCGTACAATCGGTTCGAGTTAGGATTGCGGACTATCGCTCGTCTTTCCGTCCTTTGTGTACCGGATATTTGTCAAACGTTGTTTTTCTCAAATCCGCCAATAGCACATCCCGACCCGTCGACTTCTTGTCTTGTGTTACAAATATCATTCTCAGGTGCGTGTCTTAACATAATTGGCTTCACGATTACCCCTGATCTAATATTATATAACATGCCTACATTTGTTGCATAAATAATGTATTAATATAGAATATTCATTTATAGATAAATAACCATATCTTTTTTATGATAAACACATCACATACCAGTACATTAAGGTCTTTGAATGTGCAGATGACGGTGCAGATATTATTTTACCGCGATACTCGCGGAAAGGCTTATCTACAATCTGTTCCGTGTTGCAATCAACTGCAATGAATTTTTTACACTCATAATGAGCGTTGCTTTTTTATACAGAGCTTAAATATCACCTGTCATCCAGAGTATAAATATGCATCGGTGTGGTTGCATGCCTGCTCCGTAGAGAGCTTATATTTATATAATCCATAACGTTTTCAGAGAGTTTCAGGCGAACAACCTTATCGTAATTAATAATGTAGAAAGTCAACTTTATATAACAATACAACGATAGCTTGTATAACAATCGTTTTTCAGAAAATTTACGTAGAACAGGAATAAAAATCCACGTACCGGCGCGCGTGATCTTTTCTTTTTCCCTGGTAGCGAGATAGTCAAGAAAAACATGTGCGAAAATTAATACGCGAAAGAGGAAGCCTCGTTAATAAAATGTTTGCCGGGAACGCATCCGGGTCGGTTATTTTTGCGCAAGCACGCGTAAAATATTATATCACTTTTCAAAGCAGGCTCTCTATTGTCGTATATAGCGGCGCATAAATGGATAGCAGTGGATACGTGGAAGCCGTTTTTGTATGGCGCGTGTGCAGCTGGCTAATATACTCCACGGATTATTAGTTTTATTTTCAGCATTCGAGCGTCCGTTCGTCAGTGCCGGTTCAGATGAACGAATTTTCCCGATATTAAATTTACGAGCACTTTATTAAAACCTTCAACGACATATAAATTTAATGCGACGGAATTAAATTTCACAGGCGTGGCATTATTGCCACTGCCTGATCTTGATACACGCGCGTTACATCCGAAAACATTCATTAAAGTATTCTCCCTCGTTAAACATGTAAACTCTGATGATGTCTCACACAAGTATGCGTTCGGATTTCAATAATTCATTAAATGTAGTCACAGAGGCAATTTGAGACGAATCAGTTGCGATTAAAATTTATAATAAAAAAAGCGCGAGCCCTCCATCGCCCCCTCTTTTTCCAATTACGTCGCGCGAACTGCGAGTTGGCCGGTGATGGAGGTTTTCAATACTCTGCGACGCGGTCCGCGAAAATACGCCGATGCGCGCACAACGCAGCACAGTCTTTTTAATAATGAAAGAAATGAATAAACTATTGTGCCTGCATGAGCGGAAAAATATCATCTTGCGTTGTGTTAGCGCACGAAAAACCGTTTCTCGGATTCATCCGGTATCGCTTTTTTAGCACTCCGCCCGGTTGCGCAAACAGCATACTTTTTCACCTATGTGAAGTTGGCCCCCCAACTTTAGAATTTTTAAAAAATGAGTACAGTACTGAGTGCCCCCCGAAGAGTTCTAGAGTATTTAGTCTATTTTAGAAAGAGTTCTGCCATTTAACCCTTTCGCGACGATTTGTTTTATCTTATTGGTACATATGTGTACCAGGAGTCGCGAAAGGGTTAAAGTGACGAAAACACCATTTGAACAACCTGGGGGGCTAACTTCACGTTTGTACGGATGGCACGCCCGAAGCGTCGCCATTTTCACGTTGATGAACGTAACAGGTTCATCATTCACACCATGGGCCAATTCAGCTTCAGAACATCACACGTCAATGGAAGTGTAGTGAAGTGAATTAATTTTTGTTTCAACATGAATACTTGTTAAGTATTGTTAACAGTGATATCGCGAGTAAAGGTGTTAAGTACAACAAAGTGAAGTGAGGAACACGAGAAGTTCCATATCGTCAATTTCACCGATGGACTATGACGGATTATGATGGACCCCGAGGGATTTCATCACGAATTGATGAGTGGACAATTGTATCGCTTGTAGAATAGAAATAATAATGCATGCAGTAGGTCGCACTAATCTAGAAATGTTGGAGAAATGTAAAAGTTAGCGAAAAAGTATGCGAAAAAGAATCTTATGTTTTCAATCTTCGCGCGCACCGATACGTTAGAGATGCGAGCGATAAATCGATAATCGATCGATGCCTATCGATCTATCTAATGTAATACGCGAGTATATAAATGTATGCGAGACAGAATAAATAAACTCTCCTTCTTAGAACGACAGTGACCGTGTAAACATTGCTTCCCGAATATTACAACAAGAAAATATTGAATTAAAGTAGTTATAAAGAAAAGTAATAATAGTTATATATCATAAAAAAGATATGGTTATTTATCTATAAATGAATTTTAACATGATAAAAAAGATATGGTATGTGTTCCTTCATCAGTATTATTATCCAGTCTTGTGTGCTCAAGAAAATGTTACATTCAACGTGTCGAAGTTGCCGCGAAAGTGCATGTAATCAAGAGCAACCTTTACAACGTGATTCGAGCGCAAAACAGAATTGTAATTTACCGTCCGACGTCTCGCGCTTCTCTCTTTCGCGGAGAACTCTGATTCTCAGTAGAACTTGCTATCGTTGTACTTAACCGAGAGAAAGAGAGAAAGTTACGTAATTGTCAGCGGAGGATCCAGTTCTTCCGCTAAGATTCGGCCAATTTCAAGTAGTCTATTACCGTGTTTGTTGTGTAACCGTCTATCTTTCCGGATATAACGCTCGGAAAAATAAGATAAGGACTCGGTCGCGCTTAATCGCTCGGTCGTGATATATTGCATCTAGTTTTGCATAATGAATGCAGTCTCGCGCTGCCATTTCGATTAATCTGAGGGTGTTCGCCGCGTTCACCGTAAAACTATAACAGGAACATGCCCCGTCTCCTTCTTTCGCGGAAAGTGTTTAAAACGGTTTATCCCATGCTTTGAATGAGGAAATCTTTTCTAAAATTATTCCCCTGCGGGTAAGGGTTCGCTGTTCCGTGTAGATGCGGCTGAGGCAGGAAAAAAAGGCGGACCTTTGTGCCGGCGGACCCTGTGTGCATCCTGTGGCAATTGGGTCTCCCTATCTAACGGAGAGGATGCGTTATTATGAAAACTTTACGCTTCCTGTTTTCGAGAGACCGGTAAAAGCCATAAGCGTCGTGATACCCGCACCCGAGCGCGAGCGTTCAATAGGGACCAGAAGTAATTACGCGAGAGTCTTGCTTAAACAGGAAATTGAGCAGCCGAACGTTATTACACATTTTAGTGCGTCCTAAAAATAACGGACACTTCGACCTATAACAACGGCTGCGCACGAGTACCCGTGGTAGGAGTTCTTTATAAAATAAGCAGGCCAATAGCCATTACATCATCATCGAGGCAGCGTAATTGTTCTATTTTAACTTATCTTGTAGAAGCAGATAAAAGAATAATCCGTTTAATCATTCATTGGGGCTAAAGTTAACCCCTCCTTCCAATCGAACGATTATTCGCTCTGTATATCACGGAAAAGAGTATACGAATTTATTTCCGTCCGCGATCAAATCACGAGTGTTTTGATTATTTATTTATGTCGTGCGACAAAATCCGACGGCAAAACAATCAACAAATGATGCACCACGCTAATGCTTAATTAATAAAGTACGATTCCGTAACTTCGACGGCGGTAGAATAATCCACGGATAAGTTCCTTGTTTCTCTTCTTACGAACGTCACAGGATCAACCCTCGCCAAGAAACTCGTGCAATTTCGTAGCGCACATCGTACGAGCGCCGGTAGGCAAATTGAATTTAATGTTGCAATTACCTCGGTTAGATGTGGACGTTTCCAACTCGCATTGCCTCGCTAACTACACCGGCAAACTGTCTCATGTCACCGTCTTCAGGATTATTGATTTAAACCCGGCCTGCGCGATAGTAAACGTTGTCACGTACAAGGCTGATAACGTGCGCGCGGGCTTGCACGAAAAGCACGCACACGTGCGAGTACACGACAAACGAAATAAGAGAGGAGAGAGTAGTTCGTAATGTAAAGAAAGCGGAAGCTGCCAACCCCCCCAAGAATGGAGAGAGGAATAAAATATTCGCGCGCCGGAGAAGACAGTTCGCGGCACTCGCGGTGTCGGGATAAAGGGACGTTATTGCTTTTCCGGCGAACTAATGCGAACGGAAAACTTGTCAGCCGGGTGCCGAGGTAACGCGGCTTGCGAGATTCGATAAGAATGACACGTTACTACGAATTAACGCGCGCTTCCGCGTACTTTTCACCTGGTAGTGAAAGGGGCGGAAAGTTGACGAGTCTCACGTGAGACTGATCAAGAAATTCGTGCACGCGCTGTTGCGTGTCCGAATCCGAAACAGATTCTATCGTTCATAATCGTGCGCTACGTCCGAAGGAATGTAATTAACGTGATTGGCCTGGAATTTTTGAAGGGTGGCTCAAAATTTCCGTGGATGACGAACGAGTCGTACGGTCGCGCCCTAAAAATGAAACGCGACGCGCACGCGTGTTTTACGAGCGCAAATATTTATCTTTTATTTCCGCGAAATTTGTCGCACGTAAAAGTCGCACGTCGCGGAAACGATTTTCAATTAAACGCACTTAATTTACTTTTTATTCAATTTCGAACTTCGCTAGGACCGACGGCGGGGGAGGAAAAAAAAGAGAAGAAAAATCGAGAGAATCCGTCCCATCCGCTGGAAGATATAATCGTCAATTGCGCTCGTCGTGGCGGAAACTTGGAGCACGCTGTCTGTTCCGAAGTTAACCCGATGTAAATTAAATTTATCAAGGAAGAAGCGTTTCCGTGTTGCAGACGAGTAAGGATACGAGATCGATCTCCGCGAAAAGTGCACTCCCGACGTCCCGGCGAGTTGCGCGAATCCGGGAAAGGGTTTCGCCCCACACATCTCGTAATTACTTACGCGCGCGGTGAATCCGTCCGTGTTCTTTCTCGACGTCCGCTCGCGGGATTCGTCGCGGCTGAAAGCGAGTAATGCGATGGCTGGTAACAACGTTCAAGAGGATGATCCCGCGTTCGCGGGCACATTCATCTTGCGATTCATCCGTCGAGCGAAGCGCTCGTTACACACGTGATATTCGCGAATATCTCGATCCTGTTTTTCATACGACGTGACGTCACGAACAGCGCGATTAAATAGACGGCGATCGATCGATTTTGAAGAGCGAGAGCGCACGGGCGACTCTTTATTAGGTTTTCGCCTTGACCCGGCGAAGGTCCCGTGATCGCGAGAAGAGGGTTTCTTCTGAAACGAGCGCTTAATCCCGCTCCCCTACGACGAGGCAGCTCAAAATTTCAGACACGCTTCGGCGCACCTGATTGATTGGTCAGAAACGTAAGCTCTTGGCTTGAAGTTTTAATTTCAGGCACTCCCCGCCTACGAATTTCCAAAGAGATTTAATACAAATATTTTTCTTCTTCCCGTACGATAAGACACTCGTCTGATTGAATTTGTCGCTTCGCCTCGCCTTGCCAAAGTTTTGCAAATGGAGTGCTAACTTCACAGAGGTTACATAAAGAAGCATCTACTTTTATTTACTAAAGCAGTGGTCATCACAAAAAACTTATCCGTCACCATTTATAAATATTTTATTTCTTTCTCACTCACCGACCACCAGCCGCGACTCAGGATCGGCCGCATTCTGCTACTTAATTTGCTGCTTAATTCTAAAACAAAAATTATTAAAAGCCAGTTAAATTTCTGAAATATATAATACGGAATTAAATTCTTGCGGTGTTGTAATTATTAAATAATTAATGTTATATTGGACTTTTTCGACCACAAATATACAGATATAAAATAAATTTGTGAATTTACTTTCGAGTTCAATTCCGCTTCGCTCTTCTGATTCGAATTCTCCACGAAACGTCGCAGAGATCGCAGAGATCACAGTCTGGAAAGAAAAATAATTTCAATTTTTTTAATTTGATTTAATCTTTCTAATTAAATGAAAACGCAAAGCAAATTTTACGAAAGATTGAACATATAAAACATATAGACAAGAAACTAAAATATAAATAAGAAAATTTATGAAATATATCGATTATTCATCTCACGCTTACTCTGCCGTTGGAGGTTAGGTACGCGACCGCGAACTCATATATTTATAATATCTAATTAAATCGTGCTGCATATCGTAACGGGTTCGCAAGAATCACACGCGTGCAATTTCGAATCAAGTAGTTAAAATATGAAGCTCAGAGCAGGATAAAACAAAAAAGTCGATAGCAAAGTGCGTAGTGCGGTATGGAAGTCGCGCGGAATGTAGTGAACTTGGTACGTAGTGAAGTTGCCGCGGTCACGTGATCACGAGAGACGGTGAGTCGAGATCGCATCGCGTATTAATTTAAATTTATCTTTTAATACGAAAAGTAGAAATTGTCCGTATTTTAAGAGATTTCATAGCGAGAAATATGCTTTGATAAGTAGCTACATCGCGTTGATATACCAGCAGTTTATGCCAGCAATTAATTGTGAGAGTTCATTAATCGCACGTGCTGAGAATCTCTAGTTATGGAACATGATCGCGTTTAGTGCTCCAAAACTCATTATAAATACCTTTATAATGTTCCTACGAAACACCGGATGATTTGTATTACTATCCTCTCGAGCACCACTACGCGTAGCAATAATATTTAATATATCATAATTAATTATTAACGTCACAACAAACTGATAAATACGAGAGATAATGTCATAGCTGAAGTAATACTGTTTGTCTTCTCTATTTGAACAAGATCGCGCGATTTTAAGATTGTTTGTTAAGATTGTCTTCTTAACCGATTAATTTTAATATACTATATACGTGAAACATATCGTACATAAAATATATGGCCTAAATATTAGAAATCTGCTCTTTACAATAAATATTATTCGAAAATTGTTATCGAACAATTGCATATAAATACAAATACATCGATAATTGTCTATTTTCTATCTGATATCTTACAAAGTAATGATTATGAAATTATTAAACATCTATTCAACGTTCTATTTGATATAAATTTTATTTATTTACGGAACAACAAACGAGATAGATTAACACCCGCAGCGAAAATTTCCAATTCAAGTATCGCTCGAATTAGTATAATTTGAATCGCCCTGTTTGTTCGAAGGCTAAGACCGCCATATCGAGATTTGAGGATATCCTATGGGGGTACGGTCTCTAGAGAGCGCCGGGGGGTCCTCGATAATTGACTCTGTCTTCAGTTCCTGGGTTCGTTTCCACGGCATCTAATTTATTTCCCCTACGTGGTGTGTGCTGCGTATATTTTTCGCACGTACACTCCACCACCCCATACCCGTCCATGAGTCTACGTCGTCGGGGAAAGATATCTCTGGATACGGATTTCGTCTGTAAATCTGATCCGTTCGTACCGTATCGGGTCGCAATTCTACGTCTTCCATACGAAACCACGCGGTGGGACGATATATAATTTTCTGCATTAAAGATTTCTTTGCATCGCCGTGGAGGAATCGTTTTCCAAAATAATTTACCAACTTCGTGCAACGCCAGTCTGTTAATTGTGAAGTAGTAGGCGGATCATAATGGATCAACAATTCGTAATCACGTAACGCGCGTGCAATATTCAACGAGCGATCTTCTTCTCGCAAACGTTCGAGACGCACGTGCAGTATTGCCTCCATAAACTTATATCGTCCTTTATTACATGGTTTACAAACTTCGTGCCGTTTTAAACTTCCTCGGTTCAAGTTTCCTCTCCCCCGGTGCGTTTCTCTCTTTCTCTCCCTTTACTTTTTCGCGGCAGCGGTAGTAGCGGCAGCTCCTCAGCGTTAGTTCCGCCAGTAAATGACACGTCCAAGTGAAAATCGATTTATATGATCGATTAAGTAATGCAATTGTGACTACTGTGAGTTCGAAACTCTCCCATTAGACATCGAGAAAGCTGCCGGGGAAAGATCAGGTTAAAACTTTGCGCGAGCGAGCTCACGAAGCTCCCTCGGGAACTCCGGGGGTGCCTTCGCCCCTCACGAACGCGTGTAAAAATCATGCTGCATCATGATGAAGCGGACTCCATTCGCGCGAATGGAAAACCGCGAAACCAAACGTGGCGACAATCGCCGACGCTTTTTCCCGCAAACGTTTTCCTTACGCGGCTATTACGTTCGGCACATTTCGCGCGCGCCGTTCGATCGCAAGACAAAGTGCTCGCTACGATAGCCGCGGAGAGGAGAAAGAGCGGAGGACGGGGGGGTAAGAAAGGGGATACTGCCGGGACGGTCTGCGTTTACGAGCAAAAAGAATGCGGCGCATAAGACATACGGTTTAGACGGTTTCCAGCCGCGGAGCATGACGTCTTACAAAATGCAACCAGTAAATTACGGTTCTTACGTCGAGCCGCGTCGTAAACATTCATATCTCGTTGTTTGACATCGGATGCGGAAGGGTGGAGCGCACAAACACCGGCGCCACGGCCACGATAAGAAATGCGCCCCATTACCGTGAAATTTTGCGTGTAAGCTACCCCTGTTCCATCCCGCTCCACTATCCCCGGGGTTCTTTCCACGAAGAGAAGGCGGTACGTTGTTCCGAGCGATGTCGAAAGTTCCGTAATCAGCCCACGGCAATGTTCAAGATTACGACGCCTACCTTCGGTGTACAAGGCTCTTTGAGAGAACTCTCTCGTTTTCCTCGTAACGGCAGGCATTCGCGTAGACATCCCGAAAACCGTCCTCTTTGCACCGCCCAATAACGAGATCGAACGTGCTGTTCGAATTGATACGGGATCCTGTACAGCACGATCGAGTTGTATTATCGCTAAGTGCAATGCGGAACGGATGCTGGCTTGAGAAAGCTGGGTCGGCGAACCGTGCGATATCGCAGTGTCGCGTCGACGCGTCGTTCGCCCTTAGCCCTTAGCACCATTAGCTCGGATATCGGTGGGATCCGTGTGGATCGCTTTCCGATCAGCTGGCGATGCGCTCGATGATATATCTCGAGCGCTCCCGAAAATCGTACATCGCGCCATTTGATCGGTTAATGTCGGATATACACATACCGGTATATATGTATAGGCGACGCATGTGCTATGACCGCGTGGCAATAAATATCGATAATCGATATTCCGGCGGTGGCGATTCGGTGCGGGGGCGCGCAAGGCCGTGCGCCGCAGGGGTTGCGCGGCGGAAGGAAAAATCGCGGAGGGTGGACGGAAGAGCGAGGTCGCGAGATCGGACGCGAGATCTGCGATGCTCTCTCGCTCTTTCTCTCTCGTTCCCTGCCTCGAAAACGGAGGAGACTCGGTGGCGGTTCTGCTTCGTATTAAAAACCTCGCGGTCGAAAGAACGCTTTCAGCCGCGCCGACCGACTGTGAATGGCGAATTTGTGACCTCCTTTGCAAAAGCAATTATGTTACTCTCGTCCTCCCCGCGGCAAAGTCGCGATATCCGAGCCCTTTCTGCCGCTTTTTTCACCCGTCTCTATCCAACACTCTTTCTCTCTCTCTGTCTCTTTCTCTGTTTCCCCATCCACCATACTTCCCCGCGTCTTCCGCACCGACAGCCTCGAACGGTTGGCTTTTACATTTTCGAGCTTCTCGCACAGAAAATCGCTCTTACATTCAAACCAAAAGAGCTGGTTGCCGCTGGAAGTGCTTTACTCTCGTCGCGGTTAAAGGTCGGGCCGCCCGATGGTTTAATCCCGGTTGGTGATCCTGCGGACTACTCCGGTTGCTGTTTCACTATCGCTATTGTCTATTCGCGATGCCATGAACGACGAGGCAATCCCTTTTGCTGGCGCACCTCGGTAACGCGCTTGCTTCTTTACGTCTGGCCCGATACTTTCGTCTGCGAGGGTATAAAATAACCAGATAGAATCACGATCGATTTAAACCGGGACTTTTTCCTTGCGATACCATCCGCCGCGTCCTTACAAGGGGAATTGCAAATGCACCACACCGGCTTCAGTTGGAGCAGCAGCATGACGCACAGCACGCAGCTCTTATGATGCAGACACAGCGATGTCATGCCGTGATATACCGTAAGCGAAAATGTTTGAGTGGCAGCAAAACACGCGCGACAAGAGCAGACAAATAAATCTTCTCATGTTTCACTACGACTGCGAAGCGATTTCCAAAAAAATATCGACACACGTCGATGAACGCACGTGCAACTATAAATGCACTTTAATCGGTGTACCTATGGATTTGTTGTGCATGATCGCGTTACGGACATGAAAACGCACGCGTTTCTTCGATAGCCGCTAAACTTCAGCTTTTAATTATTCAGTGAAGAAGAGCCAAAGCAAGATTAAGACGACATTACAATACTGTAAATTGGGAAAAAATTATTATTTGCGTAGTAGAATAGCGCGCATATTTACCAGAGAGAGAGAGAGAGAGAGAGAGACGACAAAAACTGTCTTTAATTGCAACATCGGAGGGAGAAGGTCGGACGACTAAAATCGACTTCATTCCTCATTTTACCAAAATGACGGTGATGCAAGATAAATATCTGGATATGCTGCCATAATGGCGAACCATCGTAAAGTTATCGCGGACAAAATGAACGGAGACTTTCGCAAGTACAATGACTGAGTTTACTCATCAGCCAATCGCCGTTGTCCTTTTCTCGCCAGCAGCTCGATAATCCCAGACTCGCGTTCACACGACAGTGTTTCACAGGAAGCACGCGATTGAGTGCGATTAATTACGATTAACCGTCACATTAATAAATCGCGCACCAACTTTACTTCACTTCTTAACCTCACTTTGGCACACCATACTCGCGATATTCACACGACGTTACGCGCGCTTTTCGGGAAGCAAGTAATGTCGCAGCACGACGATCGTATTCTTAAGGGGGGAGCCTGCTTTAGAACGCTGAAAATAAGGTATATTTTACGAATTGTTTTTGGAGAAACTATACAGCGGATCATTATAAAACTTTGATGCATTTATTAGTACATGTTTAAAGATAAACAAAATTATTTTTTGATTTGAATATATCGCTTGTAGAGGTCGTCCTGGAGAAATCTTAGTGCAGCCGCGTCGCCGGCATTACAAATTGGTGAGCATTCTCCTGCCTCCAAATTTCGTCTAAACTGAAAAATTGAAATATCTTCTCGTTATTTATGAATTCCCATCGTCGATGAACCAAAGAGAGAAGAAAAAAGTTGAAAAGTGCCAAAATGGTGGAGCTTAGAACACAAAAGTATGATTTTTAGGCAAAGTTGTTGAACTTTTTCATGCAAAAGTAATTGTTTAACTTAATGTTTTTATGAATATTAAAGGTTCATCGACAATGGAAATTCATAAATAACGAGAAAATATTTCAATTTTTCAGTTTAGATGAAATTTGGAGGCAGGAGAATGCTCACCAATTTACAATGCCGGCTGCACTAAGATGCCTTCAGGACGACCTCTACAGGCGATATATTCAAATAAAAAAATAATTTTTTTTATCTTTAAACATGTACTAATAAATGCATCAAAGTTTTATAATGATCCGCTGTATAGTTTCTCTAAAAAAATTCGTAAAATTATACCTTATTTTCAACGTTCTAAAGCAGGCTCCCCCCTTAACTCGACCTTATCGATGTTCAATCACACGCGGAATGTCGATGCGACGCGAAAAATGCGTATAAACCACAAAGCAATACGTTACACCCGCGAACCGAACGAAGAAGCACCGCGAAACTAATTCAAAATGTCGCGAGCTTCATACATTAGCGTCGCTGCTTGCCGGGCAGGCTGGGCACCAGAGCTAAACAAATGAACACACACTCAAAACACTAGACTCAAAGTCGCGACTGAATCCTCTAATCACAATATATTTTGCTTTCGATTTATTGATTGTTACGTCCACCAACGTGAAAATGACGACGCTGCGGGCGTGTCCTCCGCGCGGTACTTGCGGTTAGAGTCCTAAATAATAAGAGAAGCGCAATCGTTACCCCCTCCATGCTTCCCATGGTCGCCATGTTGGGCCCGCAGCTGTCTATTTGTATACAACGTAGCTTATGTATCTGGTTCATTTGGTTATTCTTAATACAAATATGTTTCAAAAATGTCTCAGGGATATCTAAAATATTTTTTTGTAGAAAATAACATTATAAATATATTATAAATATATTGTTTTCTCACTTATAGTACACCGATTGCAGTTAGTTTCCCAACAGAATGTATTACGGGCTCAACATGGCGGTCAGCCAATCAGTAAGTGAGACGCCGATTGCGCTTCTTTGATTATTTAGGACTCTACTTGCGGTATTTTTCTCTTTCGGGAGCGGCGCGGGCAAGGAAATACTGCTTTCAGTTATAAATCTTATTCACACGCGACACTTTGACGAGCAAACGAGACAAAAATAGACTTTCACGCTTACAAATGACTTACAAACATTCAATCTGATTGCCGCCGTTGCCAAAATCGGGGAGTTAGTCGTACACGTTTGCACCAGAGCTGCCAGACGGCAGCCGCGGCTCACGGCACGCGAGGCTCGTGCGAGAAGAAGCACGTAAGGGAAGGAACGCTGCCGACGGCAATGGCCGAGCGATGACGGAAGCGCCCGAACGGAGGATATAGTATGACGAACGCGAATGGGCGCGAAATGTTTGGCGCGGACTGTTTATTTAAAATAATTAGAAAATAAAGAACGGATATATATATCCTTAACAGAATCTTATCCTAAGAATACTTTATAGATTTTGCTCTGCAATATTTGCGAAGACTCCTTTGCAATATCTGTGCGAAGATTGTACGATATATTTAATTTGAACGTACTTTAATTATCTTTCTGCGCGGAATGTAATTTATGACGCAATCTCGAAATCTTGTGCCATACGCTAGCAAACAGTAATCGCGTTCATCAATGTAAAATTAATGATGTACCAAAATGAATTACGTATTTAAATTCGATAATTAATTATACGGGCAATTGTTAAATCTATCAATAAGCGCGAAAATAACTATTAAAATTGTTACTCTAGATTCTTTCATCAGTATCATTTTAATCGCGTATCTTTAATTGCGGCACGAATTTATATATAAAAAACGAAAATACCGCAATACATGCATGAGAAATTTTTGTTTCAGCTTCTGGCAGCTTCTCGCAGGAGAGAAAAGAAAGAGAAATTTATAATATGAATCTCCGCGTGTCTGCCTTGAAGGCGACTACGTGGGATGTCAAACTTCGTTACAGTCGACGTCGAGAGAACGTAGGATATCTTTCCCGCAAGATAAAAGGATGGCTTGCGTCCGACTAATTGTTTCCTAATGGCTGCAAATATGATATTTTATCCCATCTTCCCTTTGCCGTTTCCCTTTCTCGCCTGTCTCGCTCGAATTTTACTCGGACATCGCGAGTTGTTCGGGTAACGTCAACGTTACATCGTTAACGGCGAATCGCGCGAGACGCGCGACACAAAGAGAACGGTAATTTCAGTTTGCTGGAGATTTATGACGCCAAGCCTCGTATGTCGCGTACGCGCCGCATTGTTTCGTAGTGGTTTAATACGATTCACATGAACGAGACTGCGTTCTCCAATTCGCGTGCCGCGCGCTTCGAGCCGGGCACGATGAAGCGACTCGGACGGAAGGGCGACCCGTGTTGGGGAACTTAATAAATTAATCCCATAAACATGGAGTGAGAGAGAGAGAGAGAGAGAGAGAGAGCCGTGCGTTATTTCGACGGCTATACCGCGCGTGCATCACGGACACGTGCAGAGCCCGCGGCTTCGCCGATGCAAGTCCGGCGGAAAATATTCGCGTGCACGAGGCTGCTGGTTACCTCACACCTACCCGCCGTGCCTCACCCACGTGTGATATATTTACTTAATAAACGTTCCGAACGGGCTGGGAAATTTAAATTAAATTTATTCAGCGAAAACAGCGCGTAGGCACGGGAGGTACGGCCGCAGCATTGTTTGCGGGCGGACGAGATGCACGAGGGGGCGAGGGTGCAGCAGCGTGACAGAGCAAAGCGGACGAGAGGGTGAAGCGACCAGAAAGGACAAATGGACAGGCGGAAAGGGAAGTACGATGGAGTAGTGAATGAGTGCAGAAAGAGAGAGAGAGAAAAGCAGGAAAGAGAGGAGTGGGACGTGGAGACAGGGGAAAAGCGCGTGATAAAGTGTGAGAGAGGAAGATGGAAGAGGTGGAGGCCGACATACGGCCACAGAAGAACGAACTGTTAAAACCAAGTGAGAGAAGAGCTCGGGAGGATAGTGGCGGCACGTCTGAGTGACGGCGAACCCGTTGATTCGGCCATGCAGGCGAAAAAAACGCGAAAATACGTTCTCGGCACGCTTTCTGCGTTTTCCGCGGAAATGTGTCAAATTCGCGCGTGCAGCGTCCGCACCGCGTGCACACTCGCGTTCGCCCGCGTGATCGCACATGCTGGATCGACGATGACGATGGCATTTGCACGTGGTGACGACACGGAGGGCAGAGGCGACGGAAAAAAAATAAAAAAAAAGAGAGAAAGGGAAAAAGAAGAAAAATATAGTCGCCCGCGTTTTGCGCTTGGACGTTTGGCGGCCGATTTCGTTCGCTCGTCGTTTTCGTATTATCCGAAATTTTTCCGGTGTCAATGGCCCGTAATACGAGCAAACAACGATCGGTTAAACGGTCGCGATCGCTCACTCGTCCGTCCGTCTGTCCGTCCGTCCGTTCGTTCGTTCGTTCTTTCATTCATTCGTTTGTTCGTTCGTTCGTTCGTAAATTTCCGTACGCGGGTCCCTTTTATTACTGTCGCGATACATCTCGCAAACTGCGCGATTGGGCACTTGACCTTCTGCGTTCGCATATCGTGGTGGGCACTTTTATTGCACCCCCGCGCAAACGGTTTGTTCAATTACTCGCGCGCCGAACATCCAACGAAATACTGCTCGTGGCCGTTGCGATGAAATTGTGTCGCGTATTCGCAAACTTTTGCACGTTGTGCGCGTGTGTTTTATCGCGGCAGGAACGTCGCGTCCGTGAAATAATAATGCCGACAGGCAAGAAAGAAAAGATTAATCAATACCGCGCGGCTTTTCATTCTATTGTGCGTAAAAGAATTTAAAGTAAGAATACGTTTTAAGCGCCCGCGTTTCCTTCTGCGGGCGCACTCGCGTTCTCCAAAGTCGAGCGGCTTGGCGCGGACACCCCGAGACATTATAATGCTCGCCTGAAATTGCTGCTTTTCACGCGTCGCTTGTTCCTTGAAAATTAGCATGTTGATTAAAATTCGACTCGAAAGTCTCTTTGAAACGTGAAACTGTACCGTAAGTTTCCCCAGCTGGGGTACGCGTAGAAGCGAGGGGGGCCACGTCGATCCCGGGGCGCGGACAAAGTGGTCATATTTCGCAAGTGTCCCATGTCTACCCTTTTGTCTTTTCCCCAGCGGCAACCGTTGAAAGCAGCTTGCTGTAAGCGGATATTCTATTTAGGAAAAAAAGTTGGAAGCTCGCTCGCTCGCTTGCTCACTCTTCGCTGTAGTACAGTATAAAACGGCTTATCGACCGGTTGTTCTCCTTCGCAGATCTACGCGAATGTGCAAACTAATTTATTTCCATAGTCGCCTACTCCTCGTGTCGGCCGATATGTAAACGCAATTTCCTGAAACGCTATTTAATTTGCGCGAAAACACGCGATCGAAATCCGATCGGAGAAACGGACGATCGCCAAAGTGGATCAAACGCGTACCTATCGGTCGTTCGGTGCGAGTTCGAACGTGACATCGCCCTGTTTGCGACGAGCGGACGCGCGAACATCATTCCAGGATCGACCCGGAACGGACGGAGGAACTTCCCATGGAAAATCACGTTGAAGTTTGAAAAATTCGACGGCACGCTCGAAACAGACTGAAACTCACTCGGGGGAACGCCGCCGCTGGACGGCTGCAATTGCTCACGGAACGTATCTTCCTTCTGCCGGGCGCGGCGAACAGATTGTCAGAAACCGTCGGATCGTTCGTTAAACCGGAAAATCACGTGCGCGCGCGCGGAAGATTTACTTCGATCTCATATTTTTCCGACTGCACCGTCCGTCGACGCCGCTCTCGCAGCTTCTCCGATTTATCGGATTACGTTATCGAATTACGTTGCTGAATTTTTTAAGTCCCGAGCTTTATTTACTGTTAAATCTTGAGAGTGGTCCTGTCTCTTTGCGCGTCTTGTTTGATACTTGTGTGTCGCGGCGAATTCTCAACGTGCAATAAACATGGATATTAATACAACATCATATCGTAAATAGAAGAAATTCGAAGTACTTCTCTCTTTTAACTCGACCTTAATTACCGCTTAACTCGTAAAGTTTGCATCGGGTACATGGCTTTAATCATTATGGCGGTACCATTCAAATTCGTTCTACTTAGTTTGTGCAGCTGTGCTCGCCTCATTTCTTCCCTTTACGTCTGCGCGTTCCTATTTGCGCGGATATAAAAGAAAGTTATAGAAATTTATTCATTCCGAGTGCACTTTGTGCGTTCTGCCTTAAAATTTTACTTGAAATTTTCCACGGCAACGATAACACTGCGGCTTTCTCGACATTTCTGGCATGTTCGAGCGCTAATAACGTTATGTAACATAATTAGCATTTTCGATATGGGGAAGGAGACTTTCACACAGCGTGAACCAACTAATTATCCTAAAATATCTTTCGACGTGCATTTACCATGTACGAAAAAGTTGAAACTATACTACTTGTTAAATAATTGATGTAAAATTATGCGTCACGCTTTTCATATTCCTGCCCGGGGTCTCCCTTTTCCCGCGTGAAAATCCTTTATCAATTTTCCATCGACAGTATCAAAGTGCAGCGAATAATTCTGTAGAGAAATTTTATAAATTCTATTCTCTTCGTTTATATCTGTAACAGATCAGTAAACAGCAAACAGATCTCGATTCAACGTACAGTCGCGGAAGTCTTATGGAAAATTTCGATTCTGCTGACTCATAATGATAGGCGTTTCGTCGATCAACGATGATGACTCATCAGAATCGCGCGAGACTTCCGATGCGTCCACCTCGAAAGACGCGCGTTAATCCAATTCCACGCCGTTTAACGAAATATGATGAATGGCTCCATGGAATTACGCTTATCACAATTACGCTTATCATTATTACGGCTGATGAATACGAGATCGTCGGTTGAGAACGGAATTTGCTTGCATTGCGTTTACGCGGTTACGGCGTGCATTCGCGGCCGCAAAAAGCAATAATAGGTAATAAAGAGCAATCCATCTCTTTTATTCGCAGTTCTTGAAAAGCAAATCTGTACGATACGTACTCGACTGCGAATTACAGTAAATCTCAGGAAGCACGTTATGATACCGTAATGAAGATTATGCGCATAGGCTAAAGATAAACTGAGGAAATCCGACCTGACAATTCCACCTGAAAATTCGATGTGGCGACTATATAGTACACGCGAGATTATAGAGGCATCTCGTAAATTGCTCTACGGGTAACCCGTTCGCGCTATTATGTCCCGTGGATAGTGATTGCGTAAAGTGTAGTTCCCGCTCTATTGTTCATCAATGCATACTCGGAAGCTATAAAAGATGGACAACGACGCGATTCGCTTGTATAGTGAAAAATGTGGTTTATCAAGCTCGTGTTTTCTTGTGCGCTCGTGATTGCGTTGTCCCGAGCCGAGCAGGATGTACAATTGGAGATTCCTCAGGGATTTCTCAAGGGCCGGAAAACCCACACCGTTCTGCAGAACAAACAGTACTACAGCTTTAAAGGGATACCCTACGCGAAACCCAATGTCGGTCGTAATAAATTCCAGGTAAGTTAACCGCCAAATATTACCTAACACTTTTATTTTTACTTCACTTTTTTATTACACTTTTTTCACTTTTTTCGTCCGAAAGGCGAATTCGAGTTGGAGAACATTGCAAAGATTGTACGATAAATTAATGTGTGCTAATAATTATTTTGAAGATGCCGGAGCCGGCCGACAACTGGGAAGGCACGTACGATGCGACTTACCATCGCTCATCTTGCCCTTACTTCTGTATGCTAGAGCAAGAAATGAAGGGCAATGAAGATTGCCTCTACATCAACGTTTACACCTCGGTGTTGGATAAAGAGGCTCGTAAAGCCGTGATGGTATGGTTCCACGGTGGTAGCTTTAACGGCGGTTTCGGTGACGACCTGTTCTACGGGCCCGATTTTTTGGTCGAGAAGAATGTCGTCTTAGTGACGCTCAATTACAGACTCGGCCCGATCGGTGCGTATCATCTCGATAGACAATTTTTTCAATCTCTGTCTGTAAGGCTGTTTGAATGACTACACACCAACGCAGATATACAAATCACGTATCGAAATTGTATGCGTGTAGATATGTTACAGAAATTATATATAATATAATATAAATAATATAATGTGAATTATAGACTACATATAGCTATAGATTTCCGAGACTTAGGAACTTAGGAATATTTTAGAGTCCATACTGTGAGTGACTAATGTACGTAGCTCATGAATGAGGGATGAATTTTCAGGATTCTTAAATACCGGCGATCAGAATGCGCCTGGCAACGCCGGCCTGAAGGATCAGGTAATGGCGCTGAAATGGGTAAAGGATAACATACATTACTTCGGCGGTTGTCCCAATCGCGTTACAATCTTCGGCGAGGACGCCGGTGCGAGTTCCGTCCAATTTCACATGATGTCCCCGATGTCCGATGGTGAGATCATGATATGATCGAAATACCCTGAAACATCGTCAATCAGCGTAAAACGCGTAACGATATTTTGTTACGTTCCGCACAGGTTTGTTCAATGCTGCCATCCTGCAGAGTGGGACCGCTGTGAGCACGTGGGCGATGTCTTACAAAGCCAGGGAGCTGGCGTTTAAATTGGGCGACAAGCTCGGTATCGAAACTGACGACTCGGCCGAGCTGGTGGACAGGCTCGCGGGATTTACTGCCAAGGAATTGATCGCTGCCAGCGGGGAACTGATGAAGACCGAGGTACGCGATGGAACGGATGCGAAATAACGTCGCTTTTACCGTGGCTCTCATTTAACGGATTCATCATTTGCGAACGTTGCGCATTAATTGGCTCGTAGAAGGCTCGTTGCGTTGCGCACGTACGACCAGTAGCGTTACATTAATTGAAGCTTATTGTACGAGCCAAAGCGCAGCTGAAAACGCAGACATTACGCTAATGAGCGAGCGCACAGCGTGCGTAATCATCTGCGATTACGTAATTGCAGAACACTATGAACGGCCGTTTCGCCGCGTTTCTACCGTCCGTCGAGGTTGACCTAGGACAGGAGATATTCCTACCCGCAGATCCCTGGACACTCCTCAAGACCGGCAAGATCGCCGATGTGCCGGTCATGGCTGGAATCACGACCGACGAGTCCGCCTTCTTCGTGCAAAGTAATCATTATCTGTACCGCGATGACACACATTACGGCGATTGCACGCTCGGCGACACACGAGTAAACGTCCAAACGTATATTTTTTTCAGTGATGCTAGGTAATATCGATCAGATGAACGAAAATTTTGAGGATTTTCTACCGGACGATTTGAACATAACCGACGCCGCGCACAAAAACCGACTGGGCGAGAACCTGAAGAGTTTTTACTTCGGAGATAAGTCGATCTCCACAGAAACCACGAAAGAGTTCATGATGGCGAGTACTTAACGCTAATATCTCGCCACGGTGATGGTGGATATACCGTGAGACACTCCGCTGTGCTGAGCGAGGCACCGGTAAGTTTAACGACGCGAGTATTAAGGCCCGTTTGTGCATTTTAGATGCTGGACGATGTCATGTTTGACGCCGCGGCTGCGCTTACCTTGGAGGTATTAAGCACCCGAATTTCGGCACCAATTTACGAGTACATATTCTCTTACGAAGCTCCATTCGGTATGATGAAAAATTTGTACCACGTGGATGACGGTGAGTTTGCGAGTTACGTAGCACCGTTGCGAAACGTCGTATTCGCGTATTCGTTACGTCATTACACTCCGAGACGGACGCAATTTGCGTAAATTCTGTTTTAATAAATTGCGTTTACTCATAATTGCTGCCTCGCTCAACTAGGCGTTGCCCACGGTGACGAAATGACTTATGAATTCTATTCGGATATGCTGAAAAACATACCGCAACCCGGCTCGCCCGCGGAGAGAATGACGCAGATTTTCACCACGTTACTGACGAATTTCGCAAAGGACGGGTACGTCTGTACAATCTCAGAGTTGCAAAACTTAACGAAGATCGAACAGGACTAAACAATGATCGTTTCAGCAATCCTACGTCGAAACTGGACGAGTTCGTGGACGTAAACTGGGAGCCTAGAGGCAGCGAAGACAATTATTTGAACATCAATCAAGAGCTAAAGATGGAACAAGGCTTGCTGCAAGATAGAAAGGACTTTTGGATGAATTTGTACAAAAATATTCTCGGTTAGGTAGACGCAAATGCGAGAGTACAATGTAAATACGTTGGACCATACCGGGCATTTTAGCGATAACGATGTGCGATTAATCATACGATGTCATAATATACCTACAATATCCGTAACGTTGTAAAGATTGTGCAAGTATACCCAAATAAACTTCATTAACTGAAAGCCCAAGTGATGAAACTCTAAGACGCCACCTTGTTCATCGCGGAAAAAGGGGCAACACGCGACGAAACGGCGCACTCGACAACATCTGCACCGCGTCTTGCGGAACTGATTAAAGTCGACGGGGTTAAGCGGTGTAGCTTGATATTAATCATCGTTCGCGTGATTTTTCAGTGGCGGTTTCCAGTCGGTTCCGGTCGCATGTTCACGCGCTTGTGTCGGCGCCGACCGATGCAGTCGCGAGCGGGATCACTGAGGGAGAAACACCGGGATCATGTCTGAAACGGGAAAATTGTTGCGGAGCGGAATGTTGATGCGACCCAAGTAGACCCTTAGCAGTTGGTTACCGCGGTTGAGATTGGCAATTTGTTGTATCCCGCGGCCTCTCTCTCTCTCTCTTTCTCTCTTCCCCTTTCCCTTTCAGTCTCATACCTTCCCTTTCTCGTACCGCACGCTCGTGGGTATCTCTCCTCGCGGCGGTCGGAAATATATATCCTGAGGCGCGTGCGAAGCTAATCACGCACGCTCGGACGCACGCACGATACCTATCCGTGTGCAGAGTTGAGCCGAGCTAAGCCAGGCCGACGCATTGGTGGACGAAAGGGAAATTTATGCCGTTGTCAGCGTATGTTACGCACCAAATGGTAACAAATAGGGCCGCAGTCGCCGCTGGCAAGAAACTCTTCCGTCGTTACCGCTCGTGGTGCACCGTAAACAATTCGCGAATAATAATCGCGCGGAATGGGAGTTATTGCGGCGAGCGGCGCCGCGGCGCGCCGTTGCAGCTGCAGCTGTTGCTGGCTTGCTTCGCGGTGCCGTTTTCATGCGGGACCGCGGAAAGTTTTCCCGTATAACGAGGCGAAACCGCCGGCCGGGCGCCACCGCGCCGTCAGTTCCCTAACGAAATTACGCGCTTGTTTCGGTGAACGAATAAGCAAGAACTTTTGCTCGCAAAGTATAACGGAGGGCACCGGGAGTCGCGCCGACGCCGGGATGAATGGAGAACCGCGCGCGCGAGCGAGCAAGTCGGAAACAGGCACGATCTCGTGTGCAAAATGTGTTCCAGATCGCTGATACTGCAACCTTGATGAACGGCGCGCGTGCCGCGCGCGATTTCACGATTTTACGACGTAATCATCGAAAGCACACGAGTGGCCGCGCGCGCTTTTGCTGACCACTCCGTCGCTTTCAAGTGCGCGCTTCTCGGATAACGCATGAAACGCACGAGATAGCCGCGCATTTATACATATATTGATCCGCTCCGGGTACGCGCTCCGGGTGCAGCTTCGACTGCGGGAGCTCGCGCGCGCGAGTCGTGCAATCGATCATCTCGCCGCGGGCGAAGAAAGTCCGCACCGCTGCCGCGTCTGCCGTCGCGGCTGAATAAGCGATATTGTTAAAGCGGAGTTTTCATTCTTCATCGTCAATGGGATTGCGCGCAATGATGTTGCTGTCTCCGCGGGATTGACCGATCGGAAGTACCGGGGAAAATTGATGAGTCTTACCGGCTCTCCTGTTAGAGGAGCTCCACGACTTTCGTCTCAATAACAACTTAATATCTCGTCTCTTTCTCTCCGTGCGAGACGTGCGAGGGAAACACGTTTGTGCCCCGACTATTTCTCGCGGTAGAGGAAATTTCGCTCTCGCGTCTTTCATCGCTCACTTGCGGAAGTCTCGACGCGGACGAGACGCGACTGGAAAGAGAGCGCGCGCGGATAATGCGACGATGGAAATATGCGATGCACGGTACATCGCCGCAACGCGTTCGTCGATATCTTAATCCGAAGTTGCTGCGAACTCCCCATCATCGTCAGCGCTCGTATTCGCGATACGACGCCGTTATGGCTGTCTTAACAAGCGAACAAACTCGGTTTGACGATGCCGTAATTCGCGCGCGGAAGCGCAGAGACGAGCGCCGAGTTTGGCGACGACACTTGACGAGATAAGCGCACTTATTTACGATGTTTCGCAATTTCGAAAAGCCAACTTGCTAAGACCGCCAGACGAGCTGCCAAATTGGCCGATTGGACGACGGTGAGCGTCGTGACGTTACGTCGTCGTTACAACGTTACGCTTCTTCACCGCACTCTAGCAATAACTCTCTCATGTAGCGCGCAATAGTTTGCCATTCGATTGCACGCGTGTTTTATCGTGGCGCAGCTCACAGCCGGCCGGTCCTCACGGGATCGGGCGACGTCTCGGGATTATGTATTAGTTTTAGCAGACGCTCTCAGACGCTCGCCGATGCTTAAGGCGGGCGCAACCCTACGCTGCGCCACGGAGCACCGAGGCAAACATTTACGTTCCTAGCCCGCACGGCGATTTCCCCCTACGTAATGCAGCTGGATCGTATTTGGATTAGTCCTGATCTTTAACCGCGGTGTGAATATTGAAATCCCCAGGTCGTCTCGACCCAATTTGTGCGCCGGCTGCTCCTGGTCTGCCGATGTTATAGGAGAATGCATAATCTGCCATGATAACGATGAGCAGTGCGAGCCGGTTGAAGAACGTTGTTGTCGCTTGTCTTAGCGGAAATGATGCTTCACGGGAAATTAATTCGATGATGGGCATTACTGTCACGTTGAATTTAATAACGCGTTACGAACGATTTATTTCGAGCGATGCTCGAACGCGATGATCCCCTCCTGCCTCCCTCCTGCCGTTCTCGCGCAGTCATTCCAGCTGAAAATGGGAACGTGGAATGTAGTACGTTCAACTATTACGAGAGCAGCCGACGAACAAAAGGAAATTCGCAACAAGTCCGCACAGACCGAAAGGAAATTAAAACCGCAGTCGATTTTGCACGCCGCGGCTCTCTCCTTCTCTATAAGTAAAAAATTCGGTCGAGCTTCGAATGTGTTCAACGAATGGGCGAAATGCCCGAGCAAAATTGGTTTATTCGAGTGTAACGTCGTGCGCATCTCCCCGAGTTTTTTCGATCTGGTGAAAATAGTATCGAAAAAAATTGCCGATTGTATTTTCACCTGCCCTCTCGGGCTGTCACGCGACTGAGCTCCGTGGAAATTCGACATTTTTCGAAAAGAATGCGTCTTCACGTAATGATATTCATATCGCTAATCGATATCATAATCATTCACTAATGTGCCCGGGTTTACCTGTTAAAAAAACGCTGATTAAATGAGAAACAGTAGAATCCTCTTAGCGGATCATTATGGGGGAAGCTATACGGCGTAATGCGCGGCAAATGAGTTAGACGTTGTCGTTTAACGATAGTTCCTGACAAATATGAGGGACAGTGTGAAACAACGCAAATGTTTGTAGTGTATTACGGCGCTACCGCCACCGCTCCCATTTCCGGTGATATGTGTACGTGTAACCGGCGCGCGCACGCATGTATACACGTTTTAACGTTGGCTCTTTATGTATGTATCAGCAGCGCGCGCGGTGCGGTGAAACTAGGAAAAATGAAAAAATCGCCGCTGATCCATTAACGACACGGTCAATAAATAATAACGGCTCAACGATTTCCTATAATTACGAGCGGCTGGCTTGGGCTTCGAATGAATGAGATTTACAGCATGGCGTTTTCAACCACCGTCGATACGCCCTTTTTCGAGCACTCGGCGACCCGTTGCTTGTTCGTTTTGCGCGTCCATTTATTCAAATTACTCTCGCAGCAACGTTGATTAAGTATTCGGTAGAGATTAATAGCCACTTTACGCCGTTGAATAATTCCTATGGACGCCGCGATAACTTATACAATTTTTCCCGTATCCAGCCCAGTGTATTATAATATTTTGCGGAGAGATGCACGCGAGGGGAGCCGCGCGCGCAGTGTACACCGCAGTGTAATAAACATTGTATCCCGCATTGCACGGCAAGTCTTGACAGGTAACGGCTCGGTCTCGAACACAATGCGTCTCGATCGCTTATTATTTATATACCTGAGCACGCGCGTTAGTTCAACGTCACGATTAAATCCACGTTCTCATCCATGCAATATAGAGTGTGTGCGCGACGAGCGGTTAAACGCGCAATAGTGCGCGCCAATTCGCTTCGACATTTCATTGCGGCTAACGATATCCGGCGTTCAAACGTTTTAAACGTATCGACGCTTTTTTTTCCTTTCTTTCTTTCCTCTCTCCCTCTTTCTTTCTCCCTGCACCAGCCTTTGGTGCACAGTCTCTAATTTGCGAAAAGCCGAGTAAATAATTCTATAATGTAATTTACATTATTGTCATTCATCGGCGACGTGGTGGCAGCGGCATGGCAATCGAGCCGCGCGTTGGTCGGATGTCATTGTTTGCCCATCCCCTAAGGCTAACCACCGTCACCCACAATATTACAGAATTACTACATAGCTCGTCCGTTCGTCTCATTGCCTCTCTCCGTCTCTCCTCTCTCCCTCTCCTCCTCGCGCTCACAACCAATACCATGTACATTACGTACGTACATCGGTGGACTCCGCCGCCTCCAATATTAGTTCCGATGGCAGTGCGGAAATTGCATTGATAATGCTAATTAAATTGGTTTGTTTGTTAATTGGACCTGTAAAGGTCCCGATCCTTGTGTGTCCTAGTAGATTACCCCGCTATCGATCCATCGGCCAGGCTCCGCGCCGCGTCAAATCAAGCGTGATCCTCGCCACCGGTCGATACAATATGTCGCACCTCCCCCTCCGCATCGCGCATAGTTTTGGCAACAATTTTCGACTCGCCGTCGCTGATATCCGGCGCTGGATATATCGGACGGTATCGAGTTAATTACTAGATTGCATATCGTCGCACGCGAGAGAGCACGAGTACGCGCGCGCGAGCGCGCGTTAAGGTAACTTTATCTGTTCCACTTCAGATATGACGGCTTCAGGTACAACGAGTTATTAATTAATCGAGTTGATACGATCAACAGCTCGGTGGTTTGTAATCGCGTGCGTTTCGCGACGAGAACTCTCCACCATCGCAGCTGTTGTAATAAATGCGCGCGAAATTCGCGCAACGGATACGACCAATAAATAATTACTCCTCTTGCATGAGCATTGCGCGTTGGTCATCGCGCGATCATCGTAAATGTATTGATGCATGAGGAATGGCAAGCATGCATCGCGCAGTTATCGTCGCCCGCGTGTGCTTGAAAGGGTCGACCTCCTTGCTCTTCGAGCGAGCATCGATTGATAATTTCTCCCTCTCGTGACAGTTTTTTCTTTAATGTTCGATGAAGGGTCGATCGCGGAATAGAAGCGGAGCATTTATTCCCCGCGGTGCGGCCGTCCTTGTTTTCCGGTTCGAATCTCTGACTGGGACACGTCCTCGTCCCAGCCGCGGTACAATGCCCAGCGTGATGCATCAGTTGCCGGTTCGGCACTGAGGAGTTTCGCAAGCGCGCCGCTAAAACGTATGATTGTTCGCGCACCTTTGTGTCCAAGACCTCTCCGCAGAGTGTATGTACGTACGCGCGGAATTTATGAATACGCGATTCGATTGTCTGCATAAATGCATGAAATTTATTTGGACGATAAGAGATTTCACGCGGTATTTACGAAGCTCTGCACGCGTAAGTGCATGCGTTTCTTTCGCGCTTCCCGCGCGAACGCGTAACGTTGTCGTTCGATTAGGGGTAGTGTTATCTTGCCGCTCAGCAGCTCAACAGCTCAACTCGCTATCCGTTCACGTCAAGGAAACGATCAGACGTTAAACGTTCACGGTTAAACGCGCTGAAATTTCATTATGAATTTAACCGTGAGGGTAATTCGCCTAATTAATAAGCGTAGGGATGTATATATCAATGCAGTTACACCAGGAGCGTTCCCCGCAGATATATAACACGTTATACTTGGTTAAACTTTAAGCAAGATTTTATGGACTATCATGCGAGAGATGTCTCACGCGGCTGATTAATAGCTCAAGTTACCGTCACGCGAAAATAGTCATAAGACATACATGAGAGTTACCTGCGCAACGTAATCTGGATACGCCCGTGTGGTGCGCATTATGTCTGAAAATAGGTCGTTGTTTTCGAGCAACAGCTTGGTCAATGCACGAATCAATTATACCGCGTTCAAACAGACTCACGTAGCACACAACAATGTGCCAGCTCGGACGTGACACGCGCGTAGTTGCAATGAGCGCGTTGATATACACCGAGTTAATACCACCCCGAAATATATTATGTCATAAATAATTTATACACTGCAATGATTACAAGTTCAATTTGTAGAGCGATTTGCACTCGATGAAACCGAATGCGAGCGTCGCGTGCGCGGCCTGCGAAACGAATATCGGAATTAATCTCGCGATTGGTTACAAAATCCGTAAGTCAACAGCAATTTATTCAATTTGTTCTGCTCGATAATAATCCCGCGATGTCAGTCAAATTATGCACGACGCCCCCAGCGCAATTATAACTTTCGTGAAATTAACCGGGCACGATCTCCTTTGTACCCTCTTTATTTTTTCACGTGTCATTTCTACGCCACTTCCCCGCGGGGAAATGACATAGTTAGCTACACTAATTTCCATGCAGAAACTTCGGGGCGAATATCGAAAATTTCTGGACAATGCAAAGCGCATCCCATCGGCTTTGTCGATGCAAGCGTTATTTCGCTGTCATGCTGAAAATGAATACGATTTCCACTGCAACCGCGGACGATAATTTTATTTTATATTCCGTGAGGGAGATAAATCCGAAAAATACTTGGATTAATAATCCGCTAATCGGATTGCGATAACGATATCGACGGCTCTACGCGTTCATCAATTGTGTCGCCAGCGAAATCGAGTCTGATTTGCAAAATTATCCGTCAGTGGCTTAAGCCACTGATATACCCGCGGTACTTGGTTGGCAGGATTGTGCATTAACGTTAATTACGCTCAAGTTCAACGCGGGAAAGACAGCATCCATCGCTCGATGCGTGTCTCGCTATTGTTTCTCCCTCCGATGTTCCGTGAGCGCATCCCTCGCGCTCGCGTCCGGCTATAAAAATCCCAGGGTTCGAGCGCGCGGGGATTATTATCAGCGCTTATTACCGCTCACCTTGGCGATAGAGATTACAGAATCATCCACGCGGCAAAACGGCCCAATTTGCTGCTCGAGCGAGCCTTGCAGCTATACTGCGTTACGCGCGCGCTGTACGGGAAACGAAAAAAATAGAGAAAAGGCAGAAGAGAGACGACGAGTAGCGCAGCAAGATCGCCCGGTTGATTATCCCAGACCCGACCAATCTTCATCGCGCAGCTGTTTTTCTCATCCTAGCCGAGCCGAGCCGAGCCGCTGCCAGACACCACTGCCTTCCTTTCCTCTCTTCATCAACAGGGCAAAGAAGTCCCTGGCGACTCGCGCGACCAGTTCGCTATTTTTCCCTGGGAATTAACCGAGCTCGGCAATCGGCGTTCATAAACAGCGCCCACGGATCCACCGGTCGGACGGTGATACGTTTAGGATGGCGATGGAGTGGTGGAGGGTTAGAAGGATGGAGGGAGCCGGTGGCCCTATCGTGCCACGGCCAAAAGAAAAATCTGCCCGCGCCCCGAGACAAAAGTGTCCACTTCCGAGCTATTTTATCTTAACTGCCGCAGGTTTCCTCCGCTCACACCCGCCAAGTTCACCCCCTTTCTTTCGCGCCCGCTTCTCTGCCCTTTGTGTCTCTCTCCATCTCTCTCTATCTCTCTCCATTTCTCCCTCGCGCTCTCGTTCTCTCTCTCTCTCGCTCTTTCCATCCCAGTTGGTCTGAACCAGGCACAGAATGGAGAGAGGATAAGAAGGTAGTTAGTATGAAGAGACATTAGTGGCGGCAACTGGGGCGACCGAGCTTCTCTTGCGCTTCTGCGACCGCCCGTCTCCCCTTGCTATCCTACTTCGAGTTCCTCCCGCGCGGCCCGTTCTCTTCTCACCCTCCCCGCTCCCCTCCCTTGGCACCACCACCGTCCTCCGCTTTACCGCGCTACCCTATCCTGCACTCCACCCCCGGCCGCCGAGTCCCTAGACTTCAACCCCGCGCCTCAACGGGAATCAATAGTGAAACGCCAGAGGAGACTCTACCTGCCGAGGTAGTGTCGGACAGACGAGTTTTGTCTCGTCTCCTGCCGAACGTGACTTCCTCGCGCTCTACTGCTGCTACTGTTGCTGCTGCTGCTGCTGCTACGGGAAAAATATGTACCCGATTCGGCAGGGTACTCTCTATCCCGTAGGACCGCGTGGAGATCATTCCGCAACGTTTCGAACGTGGATGGTTCGTAACGCGACATACATATGCGTGCGAAATGGTTCTTCGATAATTCGATCATGTCACCATAATTCTTGACGAATCGATTACCCTTTCGCAGTCCATTAAGTTCTTACACCTTCTTCTCGATGTCTATTATAGTTGCCCCGTCTGAGAATAAGATCGGATTTATTTAATCTTGAAATCACACGAATAGTCACATGTATATAGCGAGTTCTCTCTGAAACTTGAGATACTTCAGCAATATTTACAGCAAACTGGAAAACTTTTTATTATATGCAGGTAATGTGACGTGTGCATACGTATTCATAAAGGAACTTTGATGAAAAAGACGATCAATGAAATCGCTGTCACATTGTTATCAAGCGACGCACGCATACGGATAAATTTCGAAAAGCGAAATATTGGATGAACAGTTGAAACAAGAGCTCGAGTAGATGACATTATAAGTGCTACCAAATGGTATCGCCGTTTCAAATGTCGATATATTGCGCAGCGAAAGGCTGTCGAAAATGAGCGCGAAATTATTCCATTGAATAAATATAGTAAATGATTCTCGGGCAGGAGCGGGAGAAGGGACATGAATAAACTTTGTGATGGCAGATCGCAGCACAACTTTTTGATTCATCCGATACCCTTATCCAGAGATACGTGCATACTGCTCACACATATCGCGTTACCACACGCTACACCCCCATAATACCGAATATTTATGCGCCTTTCGCGAATAATAATTGAACGCGCATTAATCTCGTTACGTCTTCGTCCAACGTTTTTCATTAAAAGCATCGACAGCGCATCCGGGAAGAAGAATGTTCTCGCGCGCTCGACAGGAGAATATACCGGGACACGGCGGTGAAAACGGCGTTATCCAGGAATTGTGTCACGTCCTTGCACCGTGCTAGAATGTGACAAAACGTTCGTATGCACCGGTACGCGGGGACAGGAGGGCACACACAGGCGCAATGCATTTCGGCGGCCCCTTCTATCGGCGATGTGGGACAGCTAGAAAAGTGTATATCGCTCGACTGGCGAATAAAGCCGCAGCGTACAGCGGTGAGACCTTATCCAACGATCTATAGCGAAACAAATGGAGTGCCGAACGTCGGAATCTTGCGGACTTGCTCTACTTGCATACCGGTTGCCCGGCGCGCGCGTACCTCGCGCTGAATGTATAACTAATACCGTCGCTATCGGCTGAAAATATCTTTAATGCATTTTTTAGCCGGGCCGCTGGGACGTGTGTGTGCTTTCTCACGGAATCATGCGCTGCGTATCAAAACTCGTCCCGCTAATTACATAGGCCGCGGGATCCTATCGGGCGAGCTCTAAAAATTCCTCACCCGAAATACGTAAGCGCTTTGCATGTGCAGCCGCGATATCTGAAATTACGATACGCAATACGCGATCTCTAACGTGATCTCTATCGGGCAGCTATTTTTAATGCCGTCGACTTCTTGCCGGTGTGACATGCGACGGTAGCGTGCGAAGGGAACGTACGGTTGCAGTTTAGTGATTTGATTTGCACTCTCGTGCCTCTAATCAATTACCGTACCTTCTGATAATACGTAAAACAAGCGCGATTTTCCCTTTCGTAAATAGAAACGATCGTTTGTATAAGCCGAATGCACTCTGTGTGTCTCTGAAAGCGATCTCTGATGTATTCCCTCTCGGACGTACATACGTTACCGATTGCGATCGCGGTTTCTTTCGCTCGCTTCCTGTATACGAATGCAAAGTTCCCGAGAATAGAACCCCGCTCTCGTCAGATACGTTATTGAGATACGGGTATGCGTTAACCATCGGTTAACACGCGACTCACGGCTGCGGGGGTGTAGGAAAGGTCAGACTGAAACTATTTAAAAGGAAAAAAAAGAACGTATTTTTAGCATTGATATAATGCGCTTTACGTGAGTGACGATTATGAATGTGTCACTCGAAATAGCTCACCGTGTGCGAGTGAAATTATAAATAGACTCAACAATCGCATGAATATCGCGAAAACGACGACGGATATATACGTGGGAGACCTTTCAACATTTACAACCGACAGCACATTGATACGCGCTGCTTTATAGATTCTCGTCAGGATTTTATAAATACGTTAAGTGATTTGATAGAGAAAGAAAGAAAGAGGAAGAGAGGAAAAGCGATTTCACATATCGCGACGAAATGTGATCAAAATATAAATCGCGCTGAAGTAATTGGCCGGCTCGCCCGATTCCATATAATCAGATACGATCCATTTACGCGGAATTCCCTGTAATTGAACCGAGTGACCGCAGGTATGCGAACTTGCGATTGATCTCCAACGGATCCGCCGTTTCCGCGTACATAAACTGGCTCATGCGAATGGATGTACGTAATTAATCCGACGGGAAAATGAGCCTGCATAATGATATCAAGGTCGTGAGTAATGTCATACCGGTGAAATCATTTTGAAATTCACATCGCGATCAAATAAACATGGAAAGATTCGCGCCGAGTTTGTGACGAGATTATGGGCCCGCGCGCGCCCGTGACGGGTTCAACTGAGCCTGCAATATTCCACGTCGAGTTGATATATTCAAAATAATATAATATAGAAGTTGAACGCGTACACGGTAATATATTACATGTGAAATAAAAAAACCTTCTCTAATGCGGACATTAATCAAAAATTGCGCATACGAGCCACGAAGGCATTATTCGTCTCGATTAAACATGCTGCTTACGCATTATGCTGCTGCAATATTAAGAGAATGACAGATTATTCATACCGCGTGTAACACCAGCGGAGTCGTCACGTTAACAAAGTCGCTACGTTATGCGAGACGTAACACCACCGTCGGTGCAATTAACCACACGTGTTACGGCACGGAAGGAGACGTAGGGACGTGATCATACCTGGCGAATACAAGCCCTGCATTCGATACGAGAGATACCGAGATTGGTCGCGATATTATTGCACTTGTTATAAACGGCGTGCTCGAGCGGCGGTTAATCAGTTTGGATTTAAAGGTCCCTCGGGGGAACGTATGCGAAACACGCTAAATCGCTACATTTTGCACATTCATAGATTCGTATTCGTATTAAAAATAAGCGAGCATCCGAAACTGTATTTGTATGTACGCTAAAAGATTATATTGTTCAAAAATACATAAATTTATTATCAGGAATATGTACATATATTAACATTTAAGACTCTTTCGAATAATACCTTTGAACTGTTATAATATAACTTTGTGACACTTTTACACAAGTTGGTTTATATTACTTTGTGATACTTTTACACAAGTCGGTGTGCTAATATAGTAACAATCTCGAAAATACATTCACTTACAAATTCGTTCAATAATGAAATTCAATATGTTCTGTGAGATATTATATTCGACGAAAGCATTTTTAGATCGTATTAACCGGTATTCTCAATGGAGAATAGAAGCGGTCGCGGACTCTGCATTAACGTACTCGATAACTATATATATCGTTACACATCTGAATATTTATGGTAGCATTAAGAAACACTCCTCGTACAATTTTGACGTGCAAGCTGATATTATTATCGGTCTACTATATTTTACGCAGGCAGAAATTGAAAAGCTCTTTAAGACTAACGTGGTACGATGCTATCTGGTTTCTCGGGTATTATCGATAATTATACCTTTCACGAACAGTAATACACCTGATAGGAGGCATACTCGTGGGTGGTATAACCGTACGTGGGATTACGTAGGTGAAAAGTGGCAGCGCGGTAAGGGGCGAGTTTCTGACACGCGATCCAGCTTCCTCGAAAGCCAAGCGAGCGTGGAAACGTTCGACATGAAAGCTCTCTCGTTGCTTTCGTTGCTTTTTTCTCTTCTTTCTTTCGCGTACTTCGCGTACTTCGTACTTTTTCCTCTGCTTTCTTTTGTAAAATTTTTACAACCGGTCCCCGCCCTCGCATCGTTGATAATTATAATCGACGAAACAAATAAGAATAACATCCCGATACGTCATTGCTGTATATTAAAATTTGCAGCCAACGAATATGAATGTACGTTTAATGATGAGTAATTTGAAAATAACATGTTATTTTAATACATATAAATCGAATAATAATGCAAAAACACATTTTATTTGTGTAAAAATAATATTCTTAATATTTGCAGCGCAGTGCTCTGCTTTACAAGCGATGAAACTAACCATTTCCCAATGTGTGACAAAATCTCTCAGAGTTTATCGATGAAATCGGCCGTCTTTCGCATCTGGAATCCTGCACAGCTTCGATTCATCATTGCTTCTTCCCCGTCGCGCATCCCTCATCGATTGCACTTCACACACGAACACACGCGCTCTCGCGACGCGATATATTCCTTTCTTGACGGTTTAACGATGCGAACATTTGCCGAGATAAAATTTGTTTAACGGAATCCATTTGACAGACATTTATGATAGAATAATTAGAGATTTAATATTCCATTTCTCATTCATTGCACTTGATTCGCGAGAAAAGTAAAAATAAAATAAAGAATTTATAAAATTGATCAACGCGTACGTAAACTACGTAATTATGAAATATAATCTTGAAAATCACGTATTTCTAGCCGCGCGCTAAATTCACGTGTAAAAACAGAAGGCACAGTATATATCGACACGAAGCAGGTATTCGCGAATACCGCGTGTTGCTAAATTTGCCGTGATTGCTTTGCGAAATTGAAATGCCGTATTGCTTGACGGCGTTCGAACAACAGCGTGTTCGTGGCAGATAACTACATCGTTGAGTGAAGCAATAGCGCGAGTTACTAATGAACATTTATGTTCTGTAAGAAACATATTTTATTAAATTTTATTATATTATAGAGAGATACCGAATTTTCAATTACGTTCTTTCCCCTTTTTTACATGCGCGATTATAAAAGAAATAGTATATTAAAATAACAGAATTCTTTTGTATCGAGTATTTTCTCTTTATTTAAACAGATATGAGAGTTGGATGGAAATTTAAACAGAAAGAAAGAGATGAAAAACAAAGTTATTATTCATACCGTTCTTCGCTCAACGATTCGCATGTATAAATGCAGAAACCCATATACAAAGGCATTTATTCTAAAGCAAAATAAATCGCACTGATCTTAACAAAACAAACATGCTTAGTTATTTTTTCATTTAGGTATTGGAAACAGCCATAATTCAAGATCAGCTACATTCCGCTTTTCAGATCAGAAAACAAAACTTATCATATCAATTAATTTAAAAATTATACATTGTTGATGTCCAAACAAGATCAAAGATGTAACATAATATGCATGTTACTTCGTTTTAGATAATGTAACGGGTGCAATTTTCGATTGTTAAAAGAATACATAGTGTACAATATAACACATGTAACAGCTTGCAAATTTGTTTGTCGTGCCAATTCTGCTCAGTCCAAAATGGATTCCCCAATATTTTTTGATGAAAATTTTGTCCTGAATTGAAGACAAAAATAATTGTCCCAATTAAATCTTGTCTCCATCACATTGATGTGACTTGGTACTATTTGTGCTTTACGCGATCACCAATATTCGTGATCATACGGAAACAGGTTTCCGTATAGCAAGCTAATAGAGAATCTAATCTTAGTAAACCAGATAATCGTATCGAATAAAGGTCTCTTCACACATATCCGTGACGTGTCAGTACCATATCAGTGCCGTGTCGATTCGAATATGTTACTACGCCGGACATGTATAAATACTAGTATAAAAACATGTATGTATAAAACTGAGCGAATACGGCACTGACACGTCACGGATATGTGTGAAGAGACCTTAAAAGGGAAAATAAATTACTATTACTAGTAATAATTTAATAAACTATTTTTATATAATTAGCTAAATGTATAAAATTATTCATCTCGCGATAGTTGTTCGCTATTGGTTTTTAGATTTTCCTTCTTTGTTCATCGATAGTTGCTTCTTCATCATTCACTCACTCACTTATTCGCAAAGATACAATTAATTCACGTGGCAAGATACGGCACTCCCGATAATACATTCGGGAAGACAATTAATTATTGCTGATTGCATGCGCACGTATTGATCAGTCGAATGCGACAATTACAGGATTTATTCAAATTTACTAATCTCTGATTGTGAAAAATGATATATTTAACGTTCCTTCAAATTCTTCGCAATCGTCGCGATATCATTTCGAAACTTTATACAACCAAAGTAACTTGCAGATAACCACTTAAATACCTATATTTTTGAAAGTTCATATTTTCATAATATATCCGCTTAAACATCATGTGTTTTATCATGCGTTTTAATAATGTGTATCATAGGTGCTTGCAAAAGTTTGTAAGGTCACAAATAGATAAATTGCCTTAAAACATTTTTTATCATTTTATCAGTACGAGATTAAATTATTACCTGAAAGATGGCAAATTGTTATTGCTAGTAGCGGCCAATACTTTGATTAAAATATTATGTTTTATTAATTATTAAATAAAAATAGTTTTAATATCATACGAACTTTTGCACAAACACTTATAATTAATTGGTAACGTGTTCTATGAAATACCGTACGTATGTATGCTCTTCCGAAATAAGCTAACAACGTGACTAACGTTCGCGATACCCGCGCGAGGTCACGCAAGCAAAGCTGTTTTCGTCCCGTTGTTACTATCGACAGCACTGATGATAAGAACTCTTTATTTTAGAACTTAGCAACCGATTTTCTATGACAAATATAATATCCAATAAAAAGCACTGAAAGAGAGAGAGAAACGATTATGTAAAACTGATTCAATTCGTGAATTCGTTCTACTGACTTGAAATATATGGGTCATTGTATTTTATTATTTTTTTGCAATTTTATTTATAGATATATAGAACACAGTTTAATACATTAGTACGTGTCAACTGTTTGATTAAATGATTAAATAAAGAATATTGAATTTATTTTTGAAACGATCTTACTTCGCCTGAATCGAACCTGCCAGTAATACATCTGCATCCTTCGTCCGTTAGCACTTCAGGCACACCTGAAAAATATATAATAAGTTTTCTGTTTAAATACGATTCTTGAATTAATCTATTGATATCGTTTTCCACTCAAGTATTAACATTTATACTAGCTAATTTCGGACGTGAACCTGTGATAATGTAAATTGTGTTTCTTACATTAACGTATATTATAAAAATACATTTTATTTCAATACATTTTCTGTTCAATATCTCTATAAATAGTTAACAAAATCATTTCTACTTAAATTATTAAAATATTGTATATATGACTAACGGAGCTCGTGCGGAAATTCACACGTCATCCATATATAGCTGACAGGGTAGTCTAAGTATTAATGGACATTCGCACATATTATATAACGAACGTTGACGTCCGTGACGTGACGCTGTCGCATATAACGGACTTTAATAAAATTTCTCTCCAATTAAACGTGCTTAGTTTATTATTTTTACATCGATGTACATATGTGAAAATTGCCGTGGAGATATAATCCCGACAGCGATGTATTTATCAGTATATTTGCAATCAGAGTTAGATTAAGCAAACGGGGAATGTACTGAAATTTTCATAAAATTCAATTAAATCTACGTGCTGGAGACAAGTAAATTTCGTTCACGAATTCGCGTGTAATGCACGCTCTAATAGCATTCATCATGAGAAACGCTGGAATAATCGGATGCATTGTGTGCGCATCATAGAAGTTGGTATGCTTTGCGTTCAAGAGTAAACTAAGACTGATATGCAACACGGATTTTATCCTCCACTATGCTTTAAGATCAAAATTCTTCCTATTCCAATAATTTCGAAAATGATTGGAGCAAAAAGAAATACTGAAATAACATACGTAGTGTGAGGAGATATTTTGCGATTCATTTATTACGTAAAATAAAAGGCTCTTAAACACATCTCGAATATCATTTCTCGTCAATATCCTTTTTAAAACAGTAATGTTAATTATTAAGATAGATAAATTATATAGATAAATTGCGTAATTGCAATTGGACGTTAAGATGGAATGTGCATCCAAGTACCGTAGACAACGGAAATAACATAATACTTTAATGATAATTTGATGATTCGTTAGACTACACGAATAAAATGGAAATTTCTTCATGGCAACACTACCCTCACGAAGATTAGTTTTATGGATTGTACTCCTTTGAATCGAGTAACTTTAGACTGAAACATATTTCTCCAACTTGCATTATTTCAGAAATATAAATTTCAAGTAGTAATAGTTATGTCCTTCTCTCCTTTTTTGTCTCTCTGTCTGTCTCTTTCTCTCTCGCTTTCTCTTACTCTCTTTATGTATATCAGAGTTGCCCCGCGAAACTGTAATAACGTTATATTAATATTCTGAGATAGCATATTTTAATGAACTCTCTCTCACGAACTACTAAACTTCGATTTTGGAATTAGTTCTACTTTGAGCACTACGTAAATTTTAACTTCGTATAAATTTTAGCTTTACCAGAGCTCATCTCATCAATCTCGTAAATATGATTTACAATTTAATATAACGGCATTATATATTATACATTATTGATAACAATTCCAGTTATAATGCGAATAAACGAAGCAAAGTGAGAATTATTCGATTATATCAATCGATGAGTCTTTACAGAGAGAATTTTTTATATGATGGATGGAAATTTTAATGGTTGAAACGTAAAATGAATAAAGCGACGCGAAAGAAGATGTCCACCCGCTAACGAGACGTCGTTAAACGGATGCAATTATTGGAAGCAAGTGAAATCCGTAACGCGAGGAGATGTTTCGTGATTTATTTATTACATCATTAAAAAGCGTTCTTAAATATATCTCAAATATCTTCCATCGTCAATATATCTTTTAATACAATTTTTATTAATATAATAAAAATTCAAAAAATCCGACGCAAGTAATGATTAAAGTAAATTTAAATGTAGAAGTAGTGTAAATTTGGATTTCACCGATTTATACGATCTGTTACGCACGAATAAATTGTTACCGCTAATTTCTCCGAGGTCGAAAAGAATCGAATGTCAGTCTGATCATCCCGTGAAAGAAGACGCAAAGGCTGAAAACAGCGAAAACGGAACAGCGAGGCGGAGGCGAAGTAACACGTTTGCATTTTTGCAAATAACTGCCGGATCAAAGGGCCACGCTAGAAGACCATGCTACGAGATAGATGAAGGATAAAGCTAACACTGATGTGAACGCTGACGTAAAGAACGTGTACAGCTTTCTTGAGCAACACACAAGACTCGCCCCTGCTATTTCTACCTTCTATCTACATCTCACTCGGTTACTCGCGGGTTCAGTTACTCCCCGGAGATGTGACATTTTTATCTACGCGCCAACCCTCCAGCAATTTCAGGCCGTTTCTCCACGTTCCTTCTGCCATTTACTCCGGCTAAACATGAGAAAGTTAGCGAGCGAGCGAAGCCACGCCGCGTAATTGGAATTAGACCGAATAAGAGTATCTCGCGTCGATCGAGCGGGAAACCGTTTTGTATCGCGCCTTCGATAGATTGACAGTTATTGGGAGTACGTAAGAGTGCACTCTATTGCTCCCTTTCATATATCTCCTCGGTCTTTCTTGGATGATTGATAAGGTAACAAACCAAAGAAAGCGGATAGATCGAAATAACAGCGGAGGAAGCTGCGGCGGAATCATTCTCGTCTCGCTCTCGTTCGGCTCGTTGTCTATCGATTGTAAATTATAAATATCGACGTAATTCGTTTTTGTTGGTAATAATGAATTAGTAAAATCATGTGCGTGTGAAATACGAGTACAAATGGAAAGAGATTGTAATACGGGATTCCTAATGACGTTCTCTCCGAGGAGGAGTTACAGCGATGCTAGATGCATGTGTATTTTATTCAATATATGTATCTATATGACTGAATCCGTGCAAGATCCAGAATAAAATTTCAGTTTTACGTTGTATGCACAGATGTCAGTTTCAATATGGAGGTCTTCGGTAAATTCTGGTCCGAAATATAAATTGTTCGACATTTAAATGTATGATGCGTTCAGGTTACGGTTCGTAATAATAGTATTAATTTTAAACAAAATATAACATTTTATTATTCCGTTTAAAATATTATTCCACATTTGTATAAATTGTTCCATTCGAAATAGTGTTATTAAAGAAATTTGAAATATAAACATATATATGCGCATGTCGATATGTGTTGTAAACGAACATATATATTATATTTCATATCGCACAGCATGTAAATTCTTTATATTTTTCCCCAGCGTATATCCCTCTTCCTGTATGCGTAACATGCGTAACGAGTTTTCAATAATATTGCTAGGTAATTGATTAATTAGCATCCAGCGTAAAAGTAAGCCGGATAATTGCAGATTGTCGCTTTCCTTCTAGCTTCGTCTCAGTGAGCGCGGATCGCGGAGCGCGGCCTATATTTAACAGCCACGAAAAATAGCGGCACCAAAGCGGGGTCGCGAGTTTAAGGGGGTAAATTACGGCGACCGTACGTCTACGCGTATGTACGCGCTTGCGGTATGCCGGTGTGTCGTATCTATTAACAATGTAAATGCATGTGTCCCGCACGTGCAATGTAGTGCTAACCAGAAGCGAGATATGTAATTCCATTGTTCGCAATTGTGCCTTCTGTTAAAACTTGAATACGCGTCGTGTCGTTACGCGCGCCGGGCTTTATATTACGTGGGTGTCACCCCTGCGCGAAAAACATCGCGGCGGTTTATTTTTAATTTCATGCGGAACCACCGTCGCCCTTGCTCGCGCCTTCACAAAGCAGCCAGGGTTATGCTCAAATTAATATCCTCGCGTGACCATTCGCGATATTAAAAGCCGATCGATGCCTTCGAATTTGCCGAGTATCACCCCGCCGAGCATGAAACGCCCGCGTCGAGCAGGTACGCGCGCGCAAAACGCTTTCCTCTCCGGGTTTCAACATAAATGCACAAAAGGATGCTTTGAGATGGTTTTAAATTTTTGGAAGAGGTTCCAAGTGTTTTAAACATTTGTATGGATGGGAGCAAGACGTAATGTAACGGTCTTCCGCGGTGCAGAATAGAAAACAATTTCGCGATTTCGGATCCTCTATTCCGTATTGTTTACCAGTTGCCAATTCCATTTCGCCATCGGAATTCAATGCTGACATTAGCAGAGCGGTCGCACAACAATCGCGAGAACAGTGCTCGCCATTAAGAAGCATTAAAAAGCTTTAGCGTCTCGCAGCGAGCAGCGTAACACCGTTAAAACCACGGGCGATGGCAGGAATAAATATCGGGGGTTTCCCGCGATACCCCGTTCGGTTAGGTAAAATGGATGAAGTGTAGTTAGCACATGCTTACGGAAACTGTGTTCGGGCCTGCCTATAACCGCCGCCAACAATAGCCCGATCGTGTACACGCATATATCAGTAATAAAGTGAGGCAGCCGTAAGCCCCTTAGGTAGACCCGCGTGCACGCTAGTATAACTAGAGATTATGCCATCCCGGTTCGCTCCTCATAAATTGATATTAAGGCTTCATTACAATGTAAAGCATTCTTTTAATTTCGGTCGCCGTGCGACGCGCGCTGAATTTCGCGCCTGGACCACGCCGATGGCGACGTTTCCTTGAAACAAAGAGTCTCGTGTTCCTTTCTTCTTCTCTCCCTTTATTTCTTTCTCTCTCGGTCTCATTCTCTTCCTCCTCTGCGGCAGCGAATGTAATTACATGCAAGACAACGCATCGCCAACTTAACAAGAGCGCCCGTTCGTACTGATGATTCAATAAAAACCGTTTGGATTAAGTTCCCATTCGACGCCCTTCGAATGCTGCGGAACAATTGATAAAGCCGGTATTAGCAGCGGCCACGGTAACGAGCATCGAGTGCGAGGTGTTTTTCTCTTGTTAGGGGTAATCGGATGTTCCGGTTTGTTCCACACTTCGGTATATAGAATCCGCAAGAAATAATATACAGGCGCAAGTCCAAGTCGGACTTTGCACGTTCAGCTGATCGCTGATCGTGAAAAAATGCTTTCGGTTGTTTGTTCTCGGTTCTTTCGTCGCGTCATTTTAGCCGCTGCATTTCAACGAGCAATAATACGAACACGCATTGCCGTTATTCGCGGGTGTATCGTTATCGCAATCACTGATACCGGATATTATGGCGCGCGCAAATTACGCGTAATATTAATATTGAAAGCGCAAAACTGCGTGTACACCGGACACGGTTTGCACGTGTGCATGCATCGCCAGCGATAATTTTATCGAAAAATATTAATTCGCGAGAACGCGAGGGGCCTCCCTCCCCACCACCCCCTGTGGCCGCCGGGGAACCGCCATATACTTTCATATACTTACATATGGGTAAATGTAAAACCTTACTCGGTGCAGGGAACGACATGCAGCGACCGTATTTTAGTCACTTTAGTATCAAAACTCGTTTCGCTACGTATCCTTCATGTCTACTCTGGGATATTACGTTCTATTTAAATATTTACGCTTTACCGTGCACAGAGCATGGCTTACGCGTCCTCTGTGAGAAACTTAGTCGTAGGTATACATATACATGCTACGCGAATACGCGTGTTTGATGCACCAGAAGACGATCTTCGTGATAATAATTTGGTCACTCGGTGCCAGATCAGACGAGGGAGAGCAGGAAGAGAAGCTGAGAGAACTCTTTCTCTCGCGCGAAGCAGGGGATGATTTCCTAATAACGTTCCTAATAACATTCCTCGATAGTCCCTCAGCGCTTTCACGATTCAAGCTCGCAATCAAATCCATGGAACAGAGCCGTCTTTTCCATCTTGCGATGGACACGTCTCGTAGAGTGCAGAATCGATGATCCGCATCTCTCTCGATCTTTCCCTCCCTCCCCTCCCTCTCTCTCTCTCTCTTGATCGACGCCGGATGCACAAAGGAGCAGCTCAATATGTCGAGCATCGAAGGATGCGTGACGTGCACGCGCGACAAGCACCAGCCAAGCATATCGCTTCGTGTGGCCGGCGTTTCCTTTGTTTGTCCAGAACTCCCGGTAACTGGTACCCCCGGCGACTTCCTTTTCTCGCGACCAAGCGCGTGCTCCCGCTCAAAGGCAGCCACTCCGCAATAAATGCGTGTCGCCGGACGATCCATTTCGCGTGCATGCCGTTTCCGTTTATAATGAAAATTGTGCGAAACGCGCGCGCGGTACCAGTGCGTTTCACTAGGGGACGACGAGGAGGCGGCGGCAGTAAAGCGTTGAAACAGGGACAACTACTGGTGGTCTCGCCCGGGGGCGAGGCGACACGGAAAATGAGGATCCGATGCGACACCATGCAAGTAAATCGCTTTGCTTGAGTGGCAACCCCGTTCCGCGCGGCAGTCCGCGCGGGGCGCGGTGACAAGTGACACGCATTGCATCTCCATGTGAAAATGCCGCTTCTCCCCGGCTTTTTTAGCAGGACAATCATTCGTGCGCCGCGCCGTAAACGAACTAAAGCAACGTGGAAAAAGGGGGGGAAAAAGGCAGGAAAAAAAGAAGGAAAGACAAAGACGTCCCACCGCGCTGTAAAAATGCGGGTGCGCTCTTTGTACCGAACGTTTATCATCAATACGGAACCCAGAGGTGTGATCCTTCTCTCTCTTGCCCTTTCTCCTTTTTTTTTTAAATAAATTCCGCGCGAAGGAGCATTCCTCGCGACGTGATATTTGATTGCCAGCCGCCGTGAGAATTCCCCGCGGGGCAGAATAAATTCCCACGAGCGAATCTCAATGGTCAATTTCGCAGTTTCTTCTTTTTCCTTTTTTATTATTTTTTTCCCTCCGTCAGCTTCCCGTATTTACGCATGACCGTTTAAAAGCAGAACATCCGGCCCGCAGTATACCGGGAAGCTCAGGAAATTAAAATGTTTGCGAATAAAATATCAAGGGTTATCGATTGCATCTTGACTGTGTCAGGAGTTTAGAGGTGAAGTGGTAGTGGAAGGAGGGAAAAGATAAGGAACTAAACAGCGGATGGGGGAGGATGGAATGGCGGCCTCGAACGTGCCACGTTGCTTTCCAAGGGGGTTGCTTTCCTTGCAAAAGTATAGATGAGAACGAAAGGTACGAAGCAGCAGCGACAGCGTCATTTAAAACGATTTCCAATACTCCCGTTTAAAGCGTTATTAAAAAACGGGGCACGCGCAATTAAAAACGATCGAGCGAGAGATTTCAGTTCCAGATTCCATCCGTTTTCTCTGTTAATACATCGAAACACAACAATGATACTTCGATACCACTTCTCCAAAGTTACTCGTTGTTCTAAAACTGGCGCGTTTAAATATTAACGCTATGCACCAAGTTGGACGCACTGTGAATTATTCTGTTCACGCGAAAACTCGTTGAAGAGAATTTATGCAAAGATGTGATACGCGCAAACAACCGTTGCATATATACACGCAAGTGACCAGTTTAAGTTTCGATACTTCAATATTTCTTCATTTCGTAATCTCTTCCTCGAGTTTACGACAAATCGAAGTATATCGCGCCGTTATCTTGTTAGCGAGCGAGCCGAAACTTCGAATTGACTTATGCGGATACGCGTTTATCATGAGGCAAGCAACTTGCGGGCGAAAACAAACGGTTTGAGCCAAGTCACAATGACGTATACTCAATGTGATACCGTACAATGGGACTACATCCACCCGCTACACAGATATGATTCCTCGATGCGCTTTAATCCCGCTGAAACCCTCGTACCGAGGAAAGTAGGACCGGCGGAGCGAGGCAAGGCAGAGCAAATGCATTCTATTGCAACAGAGCCAAAGCTTCATGCAACTCGAATAACAATACTAATTTACGAAGCGATGCTGCCAAATAATCCGAAACTTTTGGCTAATTGAACACATAGAATTCGTGTTACATAGTTTCGTTCAATCTTGAATTCTTGCAGCCGCTTCGAAGTATTTATGGATCAATTTATCCGCTAACCTATTTACCTATTTACGAGCAAATCTTCAGCTCACTGATTATCTGCACAATTACAGAAATTAGAGCTACGTGACTATATCGTAAATTATTTTCATAAAAATAACGCAAAGTTCCATTTCCGCAGAGAAAACTGCGATTGTACGATATTATTCTCGATTCTAATAACAAAGTGATTTAATTTTATTACAAAAGTCCTTTAATTTTAATATCAAGCACATACAAATATAAAATCTAAAATTGTAATTCTTTCCAAAGGATTTTTATTTATCGTGTTCAGTAATTTATTCGTGCTGGAACACGCGTTATGCATTTGTAACTCTCTCTCATTCGCGTCGATATATACGTCATAACGGAAGCAAACATTTCTTGAATATCCTTGTTTTCTTACTAGTCGACATTGATGGAACGCCCAGCCAGTTAGCCAATCCTTGCGAATATCTCTCACGAAACGACTGATGTACCAAACTTAATTAATTTCTGTACATTAACTTGATGCGTCTTAACAGGTCGGGTATTCAAACAGGCTAGCTCTCTGGGCTTTACGAAGAATATATAACGGCGCGCTTGATATTAACCCACCGTTGGGTGTGCCGCTAATTGAAGGGCTTGGAGTATTAAATGTAAAGCCACGTGAGGGACACCTGTAGCGAGAGCTTTATTTTACGTTTACTCCAAGCAGCAATTACGGTTTCCGTTAACGTCTTTTACACTCGCGAAGCTGCAGATGACGGCACGCTGTATTACGTTACTCGTAACTTCCCGTAACTTCTAAATGCACGGCCGAAATGCAATGTATGATAAAACGCGATGTCAAACGACACATGACGCATGTCCCGAGGAACGTCAATTTTTAGAATCGCTTCGAGGCGAACCGACATCACACGCGGCGAGACCAGCGAATTTCTGTACGACTTGAGCGTATTTTTCGAGAGACAGCGCGAATTTGCGGGCGGGAAGCGCGACAATTAAAGGAGATTGAGCGTACAATAGCGCGCAATCTCGGCGGTGTAAAACTCGGGAACGGTCCAGGGCGGCGGCGGATACTCATCTCGTTCTGACCGACATGGGTGCACTCTAACGTACAATGCGTCATCGGCATTGACGTATCGAGACGAGAGCGATTGCTGGCGCTTTTATTGCGCGAGTTTGTTCGCCGCTAGGCAAACCGACCGGCGGGACCAACGTGAGCGACGACTTTCGGGGCTTTCGGGGTGCAGCAAGATTCATATCGGGAAGTGGGTCAACACGTTAAGCGCATGCTGGGTCGTTTCTCAATAGCTGGCCTGTCCCGTGTATGTGAGTCACGCGCTGCGAGTACGAGTGCATGTGTCATTTCGAAAGTTCGTCGATGCCGCTGTTCACGACGATACGATTGGCTTTCGTGGTTTCGCCCGTCCGATATCAGTCCTCGCTCCTGGATCGGCGCGCGATATCCACCGAGGCTGACTGACTGCGCCGAGTTGGGAACATCCCGAAATTATCGCGAGCTCGCGTGATCACCGCGCGAAGGGCGGCAGCAGGGGTGAGGCAAGCCGGGGAAAATGAAGAATTACGGGCCAATTTTGTGGAAGCTGCTGCTGCTGCTGCGATCGCACCTCGCATCTCTTATCGGCGAGGATCTTTCAGCGAATCTGGAGCGAATTAATCTTCGGTAGAAATCCAATTATTCGCGCTATTCCTGTCCGCAACTTGCCGGTTTTCAATGTTAGAGATCCTGATAAGTCTCGGGGAAAAATTCCGTTGGCACGGAATGCTCGCGAGATTAAACGACGAGTGTAAGATCTTGTCGCTTATTTGCATTTTTCAGGTTTCATTTGCCGAGAGTCCCGTACGCTTCCGGTGGGGTACAGAAAAGTTAGTATCGCGTGGACTTTACAACAACCGGCGGCTCTGTTTCATTCCCGTACAGAGAGCGAACGTGACGCGTTTCGAGAGAGGACACGTTTTGCGACCAGCACTTTTGTACGAAAAGTAGACTAGGGAGAATTCAACGTCTCCGACATATTGCGAAACACGTTTCTTTCGTGGCGTCTGAACTCTCTCTCTCTCTTTATATATGTGTGTGTGTGTGTGTGTGTGTGTGTGGTGTGTGTGTGTGTGTGTGTGTGTGTGTGTCTGCGCGTGTGTCTGTTCACGTGCGTCAGTGCGACTCGTTAGCGCGGAATGCGGCGTAATCATTATAAGCGGGTTAACAGATCACGAGCAGCGCAGTCGCTGGAAAATTACGTTGCAGCGGTCCGTTGCATACGATCGAACTTGACGGTGCGAGCGGTCACTCGTGTGGTGCTTGTCATTGTGCTTAGTATCCTTTAACGTTCATCCTTTTTCACGTTCGCGACAAGCGAGAGCTATTGCGGGAGAGAACGTATCCCCGATTATACTCGCCACGCGCATTCACCGCTCGGATTAACTCTCATGCGAACAACGTGGATTTGTTGGACTTTTTGCAACAGCCGGATTAAAATTATCACGTAAACTAGATATATATCTAGTTTTTAAATTGTTTTCTACAACTACAACTTTTTCGCACGCTTCGATATTACGTCTCGCTCAATCTCGTTTGTCTGAAATTGGATACGCTCATAAGCGCGTCTAACATTTTTATATCAAATGAAGTTTCTCTTACCCCAGAAAAAAGTAGTACCGTTCACTTGAGTTCGCAAGTGTTACAACTTTCTCGGCCAAGGGTTAATGCACAAGACCCGTTCATCTAAATTCATAAAATCAGAAATTCTTCCCGCGGAGCGGTCATTACCTGGTACGCCATAATTTGCGCCGAAATATTATATTCCTGCATACTCATTTCGCGATAAGAAATCACTTTGCGCTGCAGAGTGCAGGCGATTGTGGAGTGCGAATTGCGATGACTCACGATCGCAAAAGTCACGCAATAAAATCGTTCGCTAATAAGAAACGCCTTCGAGAGACTTGTTGCTGGCGGCAGCATATAAAAGTAGATTTAAAAAACGGGAGGAACGTGCGCCGAATAACGACCATTTCCATTGTGCAGCTGCAAACCAAATTCGAAAACATCCAACGTAAACTTCTATTCAAGACCAAGATCTCTCGTTCTTATTTCTACAAAATGTTCATGTAACACAAGATGTGCAAAATGTGCAAAAAGGTCTAGCTACTATCACATGCTGTTTCTTACTCCTTTACAGGCCATCGAATACTCGCGCAAGTCTGTCGATTTTCTCGGAAACAAAATCCATAGCTCGTGAATGGTCCGCATCGGTTGTGTCTCGCGTGAGGGCGGAATGCCGGCGCGAATGTAGGGTTGCGCTACTGCACGGTGATCTGGGTCGTGAGCGTAATAATTCCGCGACGTGCCGGAAAGCTTAAGATTCGGTCGGCTCATTCGAGATCCAGATTTCTCCCGGACACCCCTGCTGGTGGTGCGCATACGACAACGACATCAACGAGAACAGGGATATGCCGTTACATAGACATCGGGACTGCAGAGAGGGATCGGTACGGGGCCCAAGGGAGGCATGCCGGGGAGAGGGTGCAGGCACGCGGAAGCAGACATTTTTATGCATGTATTCGCACGGCTCCCCGATGTATACTGCGGCCTCCGCGCGCGTGGGGTGGCCGAGTGTGCGCGAGTAAGTGCTGCATCGCGATCGTATACGTACATACGGCAGCTTGCACAGGTCCCGATACTCCCGATAAATATTTGCACATGGGGCTACGGGGAAATTTCCTGAAAACGCGAGAGTTCCACGGTTTCCCGCTAGTAGAGAACGCCCCCGCCAGACCGTACCTCGTTCTGTGGGGCTGTCGTTTACATCCCGCCGATCCCGCCGGAAAAAGGAGACGAGCGAGGCGAGTGGCAGGAGAAAGGGGTTGGAAAGAGGAGTAAGGGGAGCGCGGAAGGAGGTAGGTAAATTTGTGATGCTCCGAAAACACTCCCATCGGAAAATCCAGAGCGGGCGATAGGACGACGTCGTCGTCGTCGTCGTCGTCGTCGTCGTCGTTGGGAACAACGTCGGGGAGAAACACGGAAACGCTTCGGGACTGTCGGGGATAGAGGAGAGAGGGCTGTAACGCGTCGCGCGGCAAGCGCCTCTACCAGCAGCGCTTTCATTTTCTCCCCCGGATTCGTAATCGGAGCCAGCGAACGCGCACGAAGAAAACACGGCACAAGGTGCGCTGCCGTTTCATGCAAGAGACGAGGGTCGGGTTACGATCGGGTCGATGTGTGTGAGTGTGTGTGCATGTATGTGTGTATGTGTGTGGAGAACGAACCTGTAACGCGAACGCGACACGGCGAGCAACGCATCTAAGTCGAGGATACAATTAAACGAAGACGGCTATAAATAAACAGAGCTCATCATGCGTTACGGAAAGCGTGTTGCGCTGCAGATCCGGTATCTCGGAAACGGCATTTTAATTCGCCGTTTCTCTCAAAGAATCTGTATAAAATATTGTAAAACTCCGTATTCGTGCGTGCTCGTGCGGATTCGTAATAAATATTTTTATAGGTGACTTCGTATTATAGAATTATGGGTTTCAGTACTTTCAGAGCGAGAGCACTGCGTTTCGCTTTCTTCGCTGGACGCGACGCAGAGACGGCAAAGCACACGATTATTTGATTCCCGACGTTTTCCCCGGCTAATGCCATCAGCAGAGAATAAAGTTTCCCATCCGGCCTCCCGTCCCTTCGTCCCTGTATTCAATTTTGTGCCCTTCTTCTTCGTTTCTCTATTTCTGTCTGTTGTAGTAATACGGTAACGGCGAGCGCTGCTCGGTCAAGGCTTTGAGGTGTACCATGCAAATAATTCAGGCCGGGCTTCGCGAAAGTTGTAGCCGAGAATGCCATCCACAGGGTTAGTTCGGAGCGAGGAACCATCGTCCGCTGTCCACTGCGGTGGAATCCGCTTGAAACTTTTATTAGCGCACCGGTGGAGATTCTCAGACGCATTCTCATTATATTCAGAACGATTCTCGTCGATCGAGAGAGCAAATCATCACTGGTCGGATCTGTCGACGCAGTCTTGCTTCGGATTCTCGTTCACGTTGAGTTCGCGCGAATTCGATGACTTGATGACTCGCACAACGTAGTGCAGAAATGCGCCGATCGAGGATGCGAATCTTCTCGTGAAAATATGCATACGCGTATTTTTCCACAGCAAAATACTCGAGTCTCGAGACTTGCCTCGCTTTTGCGGAAAGAAGCGGAGTAGAAATCTGCATATTGATTAATGAGACCGGTCCGACCGGAGGCTTACCAATCTGAAAATGGGTTGCATGAGTTGCCAAACAAGCCGGAACGGAGATCCGGGAACACGGCGAAGTAAAAGCTCCTAACAACGAACTGAAATCAGATTATTCCGGAGAAAGGAGAGAAAGACGGCGGCGGCGGATCGGGAAAAAGAAGACTGTCCGGGAGGGTTCGGGAGGGCCGGGATAAAAGAAGCACGAAGCGCCGGGAAAGCACCATATGGATCTGGGCGGCGGGCATACAGTCCCCTCGCCTACTCGCCCGCCATGGCATCCCCCTGACCTCATTACCATCTGAATTTGCGCCGGCGCCGTTCAACTTCGAATTAATCGTGCACGTTTGTTGCTATGAAATTAATTGGTGGGAAAGTTATATTGCTTCGCGCGCGCGTGTACGCCGGACATACACTCGTACATAATGTACGTGTATACGCACGCACCATTATGGGGTGATACGCGAGGTATCGGTGTAGAATACCTGGTAAACGAAACTTTAGCTTACCTCAGGGTATCAACTGATCGATCCTGCTTTTCAGTCGCGCTCGCATCTTTCTTCCGTGGCGTAAATCGATCGTTTACTTCTATTGGAAAATATTCCTGTATTTTATTATATCGGCTTATTCGTTGAGTCTCCCTTTTTTTCTCTCTTTCTTTCTCTTCCTGTTTCTCGGTTAATCCACCGTGGTTCCTCGCAATCACGTACAGCAATTGTATACGTGCCTTAAACGCGTGTCTTGGTCGGCAAGTGTCATTATTAAAAAATAAGGTGTCGCGTTTCCGGTAATATCAAAATACCTGTTTTTCTGGCTTTTCTTTTATTTTTCAATTTTACAACGTGATGAACGCGCGCGATTCCGTAAGCGATAGTTTATCCGCGATTTATGCATGTCGCGGTTCCGTATACGACGCGGCATTATTTATTACGCGGTAAATTAATTACGTTACGGCCGACCCGTGTACCCGCGGGTTCGCGCATTTCGCGATCGACAAAGTTTTTCGATGCGATTTTATTCGCGTTGAAACGGCGACTCACTCGTCGCCCGTAACCAATGCACGCTTTTACGACAGGCTGGGTGTATCGCTTCCGTGCACGCGCGTTGTCATTCCGCGACGATCAGAATTGCACACGTCGGCTTCGAAAAATCCCGGCGCAGAGGGTGACGCTGGCTCCGGCTGGTTCGCCCGGGTGGTAGCACAGCATTTAATACCCCGGCGTGTATCTGCATTCGTGAAACAAACGCACGACTAACAGTCTCTTCGAGTGGCCGAGCTGGCTCTGTGCCGGACGCGAATGAAACTTATTACCGATGCAGTCGGCGTAGCCGCGCGTTAAACGGATTTGTCGTTTCGACGGGAAAGTTAATAGCGCCGTTTACTACCGGCCGCGCCCGGGGTAATTTATTGTTTGACCCTTTCGGGAGTCACATTTCCGCGCGCGATCGTCGCCCGTTTCGGCGGAAGAAATTCAAATTCCGGCCCGTAATCGATGCGCGGCACGTTTGTTCCTTGCGCACGCGATCGCGTAAATTTTTTACAGGTGCATAGCATCATGAAAACGAACGGAATGGCGTTATCGATCGCCGTTGTAGCGCGTGATCGTCGTTCGATCATCGTTACGTATGGCGTTGTGCGTACCATGCGTGATATCTCGAAATGACCAAGAGCAATTTCGTGTTACGGCGCAAAAAGCTCGATTAAAATGCGGAATAATGTAAAAAGGGTTAAAACGCATTGCGATTTATGGTACAAAAATAATAAATGGACACCAATTATTTTTGGTGAAATTCGACTGCTGATTGGTAGCAATATTTAAGTGAAAAATTGTACAGAGAGAACTCGGGAATGAGGCGTGTTTTATACACATACGCCGCGCATGTGGAATATGAAAATTATACACGTATTCCGTTTCATAACTGAACTATGACTTTCATATACATACATAAACATATATTCTGTAAATTTTAATTAAAACCGTGAATGATCGTGGTAATTATAAATTTTCCATTCCTAGTGTAAGACTATGAAAACGGACATGTTGAAACGATTATTCATAAATCACGACCTCCGAGAGTCACAAAATATTAAATACGAGCTGAATATTCATGCTTACAATGTAAAGTAACAGAAAACGTAACAGAAAATATGGACGCGCAGTAAATGATTAAATGGCTCAGATGCGTGTTCCACACAATAATCTCGTTCGTAGTTATGCCAGCGAATTTACACGAGCATACGGTTTTGTTACTTTATCCGTATAAAATGCGCGCGATTTCCGCGATACGGACAGATTTCTTTCTACGACAGTAACGACGAATCCCTTGTCGTTCGTACATGGATCGTGCAACTTTTCAAGAGCCATGCTAAAACTTCCACTCGAAGCAAATTGACAGTTTCTCACCGGGAGGAGGAGAGACCTTCCTCTAACTCCTCAAATCTGCGCGGTAATCCCGAACTTAATTCGTCGAGACGTTGAACGAGTCGCGATCGCCGGAGCTAGACTTTAGCTTTAACGTTTAGTCGCATCTCGTGTCCGCGTCCGTGTCGGTGAACGTGACTTTAACACCATCACGTTCGCCACCATCACGTCAGGCGGGAAAAAAACCACCAGCAGAGAAATCACGCTGCATTTTCCTTTTATTTTTTATACTCATAACTTCGTTTGTCTTTATAAACGTGAAATTAAAAATAGTCGCTATCACACCTGTATAATCTAACATTGATCTTCACGTGAGATCACCAGAGATCATGATGTAATCGTGATCTTACGAGATGACTCTTCCGTCTGATCATTCGGACGCCGGATCGCTGTTTTCATCGGATCTTTCATTGGAAATTTGTGGACCATAGGACGAACACGGCCGCGCGAGAGCATCTCCCAATTCAATCAGACCGCGGGATCCGGCGGAGCGTGAAAACGCTCACGGAGCTCAGCGCGAGTAACGTCATACGAATGTGTTGTGCACGCGTTGCGCGGCTCGCATACGCGCGCTCTGCAAAATCCCGGGAGTTATTGTGCTTCGCCAGCCGAATCTCGGTCAACTTCGCTCAGCGACTGACTGAGTGACTGAGTGAGTGCAGCGCTTCGTTTATTGGCGTTCACTTCCGCCCGGAAAAACCAATTCTCCTACGAGATATACGCGATGGACGATCCGGCTATACTCTTGCGTACGTTCCATCGCGCGGCCGATTTCGCCGGCCGAGCCACGCAAAGCAACTATCTTGTCGGCGTTCTATGCGCATTCTGGCGATAAATTAATTAGAAGAATGCGTTGCAAAGCGATAGTCCGCGAATCGCTCGACCGAATGTACCACTATGAGTTTCGTGTGCCACATCGATACGCAGGAATCCCTTATAAAAATTACTAGTCATTAACATATTTTTTTTCCTAGACCTCTGATCAGGGATGTCTTGCTGGCGGTCTAGTTGTTACATAAACGAGACTTCATAGTGTTTGCCATGCTCATTCTATCAATTTTGATCTGATAAACGGCGCGTAATTAATAATCATGCGTACGATGGCGTTCGTCCGAGTGTTGATCATTGTAATTAGCTGTCGATAAAATGGTGAAATGTCACAAGTAGCTATACTTAACTAACAAAACGAATTCGCATGGCTAAACGCACGGTTTCACGTATAAATAATATTGTAGTTGGTCGAATCGATTTATCCGCCTCACAACACGCCTCTCAAATGCGAACGTTTTAATAAATCGTCGCGTTTATTACATAAGGTACAGTGACGTAATTAAATAATTGTATAGCTACAGTAACGTTAATGAGAAATTATATTTGCACGATTTCCCGCGACGTCTCAGTTGTCGATTAGTGTAACTGGATTAAATCATTAAGTGAATAAATTTAAATTTAGATACGCCTGCAGCTAGAGAAGAGGAAGTGCCTTTATTGGACTAAATAGGAATCCGTCGATTTTGCAACGGTGACCGAAATACTGTGGTTCATCTCTAAAAATTACAACGTTCGACGCGCCATCGAAATTTTCGGTGTGCTACTAGAGATGCGATATTTATGTTGCCGTTAAATCATCGGAATACTCTTCTGCCCCCGCCCTCTGCCCCATCAGGGAAACTACCCCAACTCTCTAAACGCCATCTCACATCGAACATCGCTTCTAACACACGGCGCATTCTACGATCATTCGTCTCTCGCCGTTCGGAGCCCTCCTCCTCTTTTTTTCCCTCTTCATCCGCGACCCTTGGCGAGATACGAAAAAGACGGCTTCACCTCTCTAATATTTAATCCGCGCGAAAATTGACGCGTAGTCGCCCGCTCGAATCCTCCTCCCGCTCCCCCTTCCTCGTCGCGTTGGAATTAGATGAAAAATTCAAGTTTAAGGGAAGCGAACGTAGCCCGGAGACACCGTCGCCCGCTGAAACTTGAAGGAAACCCAACGCACCGCCCGCGACGGAAACAGCCAATCTTCAACGTTGATTAACTAATCTCACTACGGTCGACACCGACGAAAATAAATCTCCCCGATTAAAACTGCACCGACTCCAACGAAAAGACACCAATAGCGAAATTAATTTTCGTCCGCGTCCTTTCAACTGTCATTCCAACATTTAAATATCGATCGGGCTATAATCGCGCTCGTTCGATTCAAACACTTTGCTTCTGATTTCTAAATTCCAACGTTTCCATTCTTAAAAGGGCATGTAAAAGTCAAATCGAATTTTATTATTACATCTTCTTATCATGACGTATATCATTTATCTCGCGATATATCCTCGCTTATTCTGAGAAAAAGAGAGAAAGAGAGAGAGAGAGAGAGAGACAGTTCTACTTTTGATTTATTCATAATCTCTATTTTTAAATTTGTTGCCACCTATCTGAGAGTAGAAATTATTAGCAAAGTATTAGCAAATGTAATTAATATCTTGTTTCAAAGAGGTCACAGTTACATGGAAGTTCGGCGAAAAGTGCACAACCTTTCATTCGCAACACCAGAAATCAAATTTATACCTCATCTTCTCTTTAATTACCAAGAATACATAAAAGTGTTTGATACGCTTTCGATTACGAAACACCAGAAAAACATGACGGGTTAGGTATGCCAGGAAGCTCGGAACGTTTCCCGTACGTGCATCACGAATCCTCGGATCCTCGATTCTAATCCAGCATCGACGTACGAAACAAAGATTCCATGGACTGTTTGTTTTCCAGTGGAGCGGGATGCACTCGCTCGTGCGCGCGCGCGGCATGCGGTCTTAACTGCATACCGCCCGTAAACCTCGGCTTATCTGGAATTTATAGTAAAGCGGGTCATTTCTTCGGCGGCCAAGAACTTCGCCCGGTACGACCATTAAGGGCGGTGCCGGGATAATGCCAGTCTCTTCCTCGGGATCTGCCGCGCTGGATCACTGTATAACGCCGGTGAATCACTAGTGACGACGGGATATCGCCGGAGGAAATACATCGAGGATATCTACATGCACACGTGGACATCATGAGGCGAGATGGATCTCGGTCGCGTGCATGTATCAAGGCCGCACGCTTTTGACAGCGAAGTGAGGAGATGAAGTCGACGACAAGGGCGACGAGGTCTCGATGATATCTCGGAGTGTTTCAGAACATATTCAGGACGAAAATGGTCGAGGAAATTCTGTTGCGCTGCTTGACGCACAAATTCTGACTAGCTTCGATCATCAATCGTCCTCGCAAAATTGTTTTCGAGGGAGCGATTTCTTCGTAAAGTGAACGTTAACGGTGACGGTTTAATTAATCCCAATACGCGAGTTGGAGAACGCGCCGCGCGATGAATCTTTGGACGGCATTGTAACTAAGGCCGGGAACCGAATTAATTTTCCACGAACATGCCATCGAAGGATATGGGGAAACCACTCTGCGTGATTGCGAATAATTTGTAACCTCGAGGTCTGCGGTCCAACGCGCGCGGATCGAACATCGTCAAATGTTCGCATAGTAAGTCCGCCGTGACGCAAATCCGCAGACTGTCATGGGTTTTAATTGAAATATCGGATACTTTGACGTACTGACGTCTTTTTCTTTACATGCTTATTAATTTAGGCATTGCGTGAGCTTGATACATGAATGCCTCAAGTGATAATAAACCTTAGAGGATCTAATCTATTAAATTTCTCATATGTAATATTTTGAAAATATTTCAATTTTTAACGTAACATAAGAAATTTTTTTATCGCATTATTAAAACCTTAATTAATAATATTTTTTATGGATATAAAATTTCATAAATGCAAATTAGCAATTAACGGATATAAAGAACTTTTTGTGGTATTCGAAAATTGTGTGTGATGTGTTGGCCATTAATTAGCTGGACATTCGAACAAAACGAACCGGTGATATGACTCGTTACTAATTACATATTTTGTTTTTAATAGTCTTTAAAAGACTATTTGGTAGACAGTTTGGTGCTTTCTTTCCGAGTTTTGAGTCAATTATTAATACTTTGAAAAATTTTCTGATTAACATTCTGACGAAATTCAATTTAATAACATGAATACTGATTCAATAATTCATACTTGACCACTATTTCCGTTTGGTAAAACCATTGTAGTCACGTGTAAAATTATCATGATAAATATGTAAAACGTATCGAAATAAAAATTGTTAAAAAGAAGATATTACAGAACATTGCAAATAATTTCACAACACTGTTTTTGTCTTATTTTAATCAAGCTGAGTGTTAACATGTATACTTTCTCTTGATTATGCATTGATTGTGCATTGATTACGCATTCGCGTGCTTTGCAAAGGCGTATCAAAGCATATAGTAAGTTCAATCACGATGGAAATATTTCGTCGGCTCGGGATTATTCGGTGAACCAGCATTGCGGTTTGCAATCGTGCGCTCTACAGAATGGTAGAGCATATATGACAACACCGTGCAGCTAGAGCTCCCGAGAAATTAATTGTTGATGAGTGTTGTAATCAATATAATTCCCTGCCTGTGGTAACTCCACTCTAATCGCAAGCATTTCTAGTATGTGCAACGTGGCCATTATGTGCAGCATGTGTGTATATTATCAATATATTGCATACAACTACATGCGCCATGTGTACATACCTACCTTCGTACATACCTACGTCTATTTTTTACAATTATCACGAGATGTTATTGTTTGATATTATAACATCAGGTACTCCGATTGTATTAAAAATGTTTCTTTAACGTTTTTCTTCAGAGTAGATTAAAGCGATCGCTTTAGGAAAGTATATAGTATATTCGATAAAAGTATTGCTTTCGTGATAACAACGATTACTTTTTCTTTTTGTACAATTAAAAAATATCATTCTCCGGGAATATTGCGGGCCACACAATGAAGACGTTTCGGACTTTTCTCCGTACGCAATCTCGACGACTTCCGAAATCACTCCCATATCGTCGTAACTCTATCGAGCCGTGAATGTGTAGCGACGAGGTCACCTATAAATTTGTACGGAACGACGTGAGAGGACAAAAAGAGAGAGAGAGTAGTTGAATGTCAGCGGGAGACGGAGCAACAAAGATAGGATGCAAGAGCTGGTAGCAGGGCGGAAGAGGAGAACAAGAAAATGAGAGGGATCGGAGGAAGGTGGAGGAAGATATGGAGGAGAAACGAGAAGGGGTGGGCAGAGGGGTGAGAGAGGGAACTGGGCCACCGTGCTATCGATGCATTCGGGCGAAACCGTACTCTCTTCCTTTTCCTATGCCTCTTCCTCTCTCTTGTGCTATTCCATTCCCCTTTTCGGTTCGAGCGAGCTCCAGCAACTCTCCTCTGCGCCGAACCGTTTCGGGACCACACCGTTATAGGTCCTCTCGCGCAATGGTGCAGCGGTAATCCTGCATCTGCCGGACCCTTTCTCGCCGTACATGGAGACGTACGTGTATACGTGTATATGTACATACAACCGCCGCGGCCGGGGAGCTTACGTTTGCATATCAGATCCGAAGCCCGACAACGCATCAGCGACTTTTTTGTTTAGCTTAGAGTGACCGTCCAGCTGCTGCTGGCTGGAGACGTAATCGATTTTCCAGCCAAACAGAGATCCCTGAGAATACGCATCGATTTCATAGATTGGTATTTATTGCCGTTGCTATCACGCGTCCCCCTCGTCTGCATGTGTCCGAATGCGTGAGCTGGAGTAATCCGAATCCGTGCTTGCACCATGAGACAGCTCGACGAGACGTATTAATCATCGAGCTGCGATCAATGACCGACTTCTTCTTTTTAAGGAAATAAATCTTTATGTATTCGCAGCGAGTACGGGGCATCCATAAGAAAAAAAATCGTTGCGATGGAACAACAGACCGGGATCAAGCGCTGTTGCATCTCCGGGACGCGCAAAGTTTAATGAAACATCTCAAAGGGAGAAATCTACTTTTCCCGACCTCGCGTCGCATTTGATCCAATTACTGCTTTAAAATACGCTCCGCCGTGAAGCAACACCGGTTCTCTACATTATTAATACTCGCCTCCTCTTAGAGTGAACCGACAATACGGATATTTATTCTCGTGTATTCAAGAAGGCTCTTATACCGCCCGCCGGAGCCTGTATAACTAACTGCAATAAGATTCGTTAGCTGAAATTCAAAGGCCATTATTATCATCTGTCCGTTTCTGGCAGCGCAGGTTATAGACGAGATTATCTTCTCTCAGTTTATTTCCTTGCTAATTCCGTATCTCTTTTCGTCTGTACGCGGAGTAGCGCGCGTCGTTGCACCGCGACTCTCAACAGGCTCCTCGCAACGTCGCTATATTTTCAAGGCGTACCACCTTTAATTAACACGGACGTTACGCCGTGCATTTAACACATTTCTACATTTGCCTTTCACGGTTAACGCAATTTCATTAAAAAGAAATGAAAAGGAAAGAAGAAAAATCAGGCATGTATTGCGCAGAAAAGATTCAAGACGAGACTCAACGCACAGACGAGATACATGATGTAACGTGCATCGGGACGATCGACAAGAGAGACGTTTTAATTTCGCACGCGGCTGTGGTTCGCGTGGGGATTTTAGTAGTCTGCCTTTGCTTCGCGACGACGTAACGCTTTGACGTTTCCTGTCGTCTGACGACATGTCTCTTGACTCCCTGGCGGAACGCAAATAGAAACATGGTCGGATGGATGAAACGGATATGCACGGCGCGATACGGGTGTACGTATTTGCGTTGGTCAGCGTTGCGGCGAGAAGCGATAAGTCGCGTCAGCCGATATTACGCAGCTGGCGTGATACGAATTTTAGCTATCCCCATAACTCGCGAGGGCAAGGAGCTGCGGGACTCTCCCTCTCTTTGTCCAGGTTATGTCCATTCCTGAACGCAAACGCGTAATCCTCGATGCGGATAATTCCAAGGAATGTCCGCGCGAGTTCGTGATTCTCACGCTGAGATCTACCCTCGTCCCTGTCTCATAATGACTTCCGGCTGGGTGAGCTCGCGCGAGAGAATCGATGATTTTATGGCATTGTGCTTCTGCCTCGTGCACAGAGCGATCAAGGTCTCTTAATGCTGCCGCGATAACGGAGAATCAACTCGTTAAACGCATTTAAATTTTATTCTACGTTATTAAAGAAGAGAGACTGACTAATCGTAATAATTAATATATGTGAGACGCATGTGCAATATATAATAATAATAATAACATATGTCCAATGTGCTTTTGAAATTATCAATTGCAATATTTAAATATCATATTCTCTCATTTGAATATTGAGCTAAATTGCTGTGCCACGTGAATTGCAAATTTTTGCTCGCCGCGGAATTCTTATCATCGCTAGCGCATATGCAGGTAGATAACTTCACTCGTCTGCATTCACGCGGCATTTAGCGGCACGTCGCCGTCGGAAAATTCATTAAAACGTGCTTTAACGTGCATCATCGAGGTCGATGTGGAGGAAATGAGTAACCCGGATTTAGCGATCCACGGGATTCGGCCGTAAACAGAGTTTCTCGGTATGTTACCTCCGAGATTCACGGCGGAACCGCAGTAGATTTAGACTACTGCCTTGCAGTGCTTCCGTTCAGATCTATGGGTGTCTGACTAGTAATGCGCCAAGGCGAATATTTCGCGCGTGGTCCTGAGATCTCTCTCTCTTTCTCTCTCTCTCTCTCTCTATTTCTCTGTTTCTTTCTCTCTGCGCGGCAAATCCTCATACTATAAAAATCTGGATTCGCATCTCGCCGGTGATCTCGCGTTAAGCTGATTCTCGCGTGCTATCCTATTACGCGAAAATTTCGTAGAAGCACATTCTCCTAATTTCCATTTACCTACGACGAACGCATTACGTATTTCGGTGCACAGACGAGATACGTGTTCTTGCGCGAGTAAGTAACTCTCCCATAAATATTTATGTAAATAATTAGTGCGTATAATTTGGTCCTCCCCTTTTATAACCCAAGCTTCCGGATTACTTTCCCAATTATGCACCATTCGTATAGCGGTCTACCACCGCGCCTCGAATTATGCTTGAGTAACTTGATGTCTTGCTTTTCAGAATGCCAGATACGATTACGTTTATAATGTGTATTTGATAAATAAATACGCGTAATTTGAGTATTCATCATTGTAACTTTGTAAAATCGCTTTAATTACTTGGCTTAATCGTCGTTCATATTTCGATACGTTTCATGCTCTGGTATTTTTCTTTATTCTGATTGTTATATAATATTCTCGATTGCTTAAACTCCCTTGAAATAAATTTTTACTTTTTAATTACCATATTCTAGGATGAAAATTAAGAGATAGCGTACTTTGAAGTAGGGAGCAAACGTAAACGGTGGAAAGACATGTTGCGGTTCCCGGTATAATTACCACTAGCTCGGTGTATATAAATATTCATAAGACGTTTCAAGATATTCCTACTAACGCGCAACGTGACCATGAGTCTTGTCCTTAATTAACAGCTTTATAAAATAGACTGTTGATGGAGTCTCTGAGATTCTTCGTCTTCTCTATAGTCCTTCTTGTTAAAGTGGAACGTACGTTATAATGGAAAGTCATTGAGGAATATACATATGATTAAGACCATCATGAAATTCACAATAAACACTAATTTTACAAATTTAGCAATTGCTAAATTGTTATATTTAACAATCTTTAAATATTCTAACTTGACATTTGCTAAATGCTTGAGATTTAATTCGCTATAAGACAAGTTACAAAAGGCTAAAAAGAGCATTTAATTGTGACTTGATTATTAAATGATTGTCTCTCTTCTAATGATTTCAAATATCTTTTTACATCAAGAAAGAAATTCAAAAATGAATTTTAACGTTTTATTTGATAACCACTTACACATTTTTGAAGCCAAAGATCCTAAATAACTCACTACAATATTAAGATCGACGTGGATGACTTTAAAATTTTCTGACATAAGTCGCTAGTTAAATAAATGACGGTAAAACCGTTTAACTCCTCGTCGGGTTTCACCAGCTATGCGCTACGATCGGCGCGGTAGCGTTTATCTCTCGGAGAGACAATATTGATGTTCAAACATCCGCGATGTAATCATTCGCGCTTGCCGAGGTAACTCGGTTTTCTTTTCGCGCCGCGAATAGCGTATCGACCGCGTTGCGGGTTGCAATTACGTTTCGTGGGTGACGATTCCGGCCTCATCGAAGGCACGTCGCGATGCAGCATGCGTCGTCGCCTACTTGTGATCGCAATCGCACGAGGAATATATATTATACCCCGATGAACGTCGTCGCCGGAGACATCTCACTAGAGTTACCCGGTAACAGCTTACGCATTGCGCGGGGCAAGTTGAGGCAATTGTCTGTAAATGATGAATGTCTGCGAGTCGGGGCGAGGAACTGCGGGTGCTACGTATATATGGGAGGGTTACCGAGATCAAATGACAATTACCACCGCAGAACACCCGTTGGACAATGACGTATGTACTGCTTCATGGTGCTCGTGGCCGAAAGCCGCATATTCTATCCCCGGGACAAAGGATAATGCATGCATCTCCTCTGCATGGTAACGAGAGACTCCTGCAACTCTGTCAACGCTGTCACGAGTGTGAACAATTAATATTGGAGTCGGAAAAGTATTGCTGATAAGCAGGTCGCTCGATATGGAAGCGATATGGTGTGCGGTAGCGGAATTATGTCGGATAATTCGCGTGATACATTTAATGTTAGGTGTGTGCGTGTGCGTGTGTGTGTGATATATTAAGTACCGAGCGTGTATATGTATGTGCGGTGTATCTGCTACTTTTTTCTTTGGGAGGAACTGAATCATGTATGCTTATGAAAGCTGATTATCGCAGAATTTATCGTAACCGGGAGGCACGATACCGGTGTTAATCCGTGATAATCTAATATGGGTTGAAATTTAAGCGACCTGCTATTCCGCGCAAATACGCGAACACGGAAACACGCGGGACCTGAGAAATTTTAATCTGCTTTTTATCAATGTGTCTCAGTTTAATCAGGCAAAGCGCCAAATTGTCATTATGCATGAAATAGCAATAATCGGAATTTCGGAACAAATGAAAATTTAAATTAAAATTTTGCTGCGCCTAGTCTACCGTTAATATCACTAATTGCAGAACGAGATTGTTACGTTGTCGCAAAAAGTTTATGAAGTGAAATTGAAAATAACATTACAGCGGAATGGGAATATACCTCGTTGTTTTCATTTTTTTTTGCCCGAAAGAATATATTCAAACTCTCTTTGTCTGTGCATGAGGTTGTAATCCCATATTTTAAACGCTATTTAATTTAAAATTTGATCCACGCGGAGTGACGATTGTCAACTTTATTATTATTACATTTACTTTTTCAGTCGTGACAGTCTTAATTTTTAAAAGCTTAGTATAACAAATAATGGTGCGCTTAATTTATCAAGCGTCGCGTTTATTCTCAGCACCAACGAGTTCTCTGAGACGGCGGTTGTAATAAAATTCTTAGGACATGGTGGCGTTGCCCCGGGAGCGTTGCACTTTATCGAATTCGTATCTATATCGCGATGCTCGTTAAGGGTTATTTATCGGCTAAACTTTTTGAGCCCGCAGATTCGCGCCGTCTTTTTCGTTATCCGCGCTCGTATATCACCCGCTATTCAATCAAGGTATCTTGTTCTAAGCCGAGCAACAAACCACCCTTAAGCACCAATCATGACGGCTCGACTTGATAGATGGATTCAATTCACGGTAAGGATACTCTTATTGGACGGGGCCGACATTCCGCCACGACCATCGCGGATACAACGAGTATCATAATCTTCTGATGCATCGATCACGTTCATCAATTACGCGTGGCACGGCGACGATGTTTGCGACATCGGCGATGTAGTGGAACGCGAATCAGCACGACCGAGAAGTAACACAATACGAACAGTTGCATGGATAGTCACCGGAATTACCAGTAAAACCGAATCGAAGGAAAGAATAGACAGGGATAAATATACCTTGGAACTTGATCATTTTTCCATTAAAACAAATATTCGTGTCAAGGTAATAAATGTTCTTAAATGAGTGATAAGGACGATATGATTATCGACAACTGTTGGTGAAACAGATTCGCGCCGAAAGAGAGAGAGAGAGAGAGAGAGAGAGAGAATGAAGAATTAAAAATTCTCCGGTGAATGCGATTCTATCCATATTAATTTCGCTGATGGCAGGCCGTCACACTTTTCACCATATACCGTACTACACCACGCCACGCCGCTGCATACACATCACCCCGCGTTCGCAACATATTGCAAATCCATTACGAGCGGCGTGCTTCGGGGGTCGTAAAGTTTATCGCGTTATCCACGGTCAAGCATGCTCGAAATGCGCTCGCGCGGGCGCACGATATTTGTGTCGCGGAGTGCATTTCTATGCAGTCATATGTTATAAAAGTGCGAAATTTCGCTCTTAAAGGGACTTTCGCACGCGCACGCCGGGAATGTACCCGTCACGTCGCGTTATGGCTCTAGTACGCCGTATGTATTAGCGACAGGGGTTAATTACGCGCGCGGTGTATTTTCTGAAAGTAACCAGGGAATGACGGCAACGCTGAATAAACGCCTGCGTGAATTCCGCGCTTTATGCAATATTATCCGACGTCCGATTCGCTCATACGCACCACTTAATCTGCGTAATTGCCGTTAAAACAGCACACGTTCCTCCCCCATCTATCCCAGCCTCTTGCTCGGTTATCGTTTTACTGTACGTTTTTACAACTGAACGATGACGGGCTTTTTGCCACGAAATATTTTCTCCAACGTCACGCCGCTATTCGAGCAGCCGCACGACCAGTTCGTAATCGACAAAGGGTAGGATGACCCACATTTAAATCCCTGAAACGATAGTGAATTTGAACGAGACAGATCAAAAGAGCGCGAGAGGGAGAGAATATCGCGGTCGTCAATAAGAGGAATAGGAAGAGAACCCGATTTCGGCCTCCGATTTCGGGCATCGGAATCGAGTAGATGGGAATATGGATGAACGGATTAGACCCGGATGAGAGGCAAGGCGAAGGGAGGCTGCATGCAAGCGAGGGTGGCGAACGCCGTCGAGGAGTCGCTTGACCTCCCGACTTGACATCGCGATCCGTCATTTACGAGCAATTAGGCATAGCGCTATATATGTACGTGCGTACGCAGGTATGCTCGAGTGGAGCGTCACCTATATATCGGCTTCTACTTATCTAGCGGGCCTTCGATCGGCCGTGCCCGGCATTATCAATCTCGTAAGCATATCGTGGTCCGGCCAGGCCTCTGCGGCCCTGTACCCATCCCGGCCTAATCTGCTCGTCTACGTGTGCCGTGTTCCTTTCCCTCCTGTCCCTTGCCGCGCGGGGAAACATCGCCATTGTGTCTGTCTATCTGTCGGACTGTCGATGCTTGGGATAATGGCATCGAAAATGATTCCATTCTCGGAAATAATGGCACAGCCGCCACATCCCACTGATGCCTACGGCTCGACCAAGGGATCATTCTCTGTGCGCGCATCGTCGCTGATCATCAGACGATCCATCTACCGCTGTCGATCATGACGATCATGTCGATCATAACATTCGACATGTGTCACGGGTGAATAAAGTGCACCGTTTCCGTGCGATTTTCTGTACTCTCTTAAATGGAATCGTAGGTATTTTTATTGAAATGCATATTTAGAGATGTATCCTTGGTCATGAATGTCATAATCAGTGGAATTGAACGAAATCAATAATGCCTGAGTGCTAGAAATAGTGGAGCGGAAAAAGATCGCTGCTGACGTAAAATAAAACGAATAAATGTCGCTTGTTTCCAGTAAACTCGTCATCGATCGATAACCCAGAGAAAATTATTGGGGACTTTAGTGATTGCATGTTATTTGATTCAGTCAGTGACATTTCTACTGATCTGCGAGTAGTCATTTTTGCGCTCGTCGACATACCGGTCGAGCTGATACACGCGCGAACTACTCCTGATGTTGATCGTCAACGTTTACGGCCGTGCAAGTGATTGTCGAAATGAGCGGGAAAATAAATACTGTCGGAAATTTATCACGTTTGACGTTCGATCGAACGCAGAGTGCATCGCGCATTATCGCGAGCCGCAATAGGGTCGACCCGTTTTCACGTCGACAGTTTTCACTGCACTCATACAGCCCGTTAGCGTTCAGGATTCACGTAAGAATTACTTCCCGGCTTGATTGACGAGCCCGTGGTGCACTTAGGTGCCAGGCACGCCGTTTTATCGGGCTTTTCGCTAATTAATCTGATCCCGGTAACGATGAGTGGACAAGTCCCGTGATAAACGACGTTGTGTTACATTGTGCTTGCCTATCATCAGCTAATTTATTAATACCATGAATATTACTTTCGACCATCGTAATCGTGGCCATTGTCATTGCTCTTGCCCAAGAGTGATCAATGTAGTGATGGTAATTATGATTGACGTCCTTATTAATCATTCTCGAAATTGCAAAACGCGTTAGTTGCCGCAAAAATACCAAACGCAACACGCGTTTGTTGTGGGAAGTGTAAAATAAACGTTATCTTTACCGTGAATCATCCCTCTAGTGCATAATTCGTCCCTCGTTTCGTTGCTCATCGCGACGGTAAATGACGCCGCGCATCAATTACGCGCAAGCAGCGGATAATCAATTGCGAAAAGTCTCGGATTCACGGAATTATCCGTAAAAGTAACTGTCAATTATGTTCCCCGTAAAAAAAAGAAACTGACGACTCGGTTTACGGGCTTATAAGAAAATATGCGTGGAGTCTAATTGCTCGGCTGGTTTGAAACAGAGGATACAACCTGTGTTAATGGCAACGAGCGAGATACGCGCGCGCGCGTGGTGGCACGTACTGGAGTGGAGTTCGTTTGTTGCAACAAATAGAATCGGTAATACGATTATGACCATTATCTCTTTGCGCCGCAGCTACATACACAGATACGTTACGTTCGTACATTCGGCATTCCGTTAGCTTGCACCGATAGCTTGCATGCTCGTTGAATCTCTTATGGCTCTTCGCGAGTAGATAACGAGATGATTGTAAATGCACATTGTGGAATACGCGTGTAAATATGTATACTGGTGTGTGTATGTGTATATTTATACATTTTAATATTTATATAGGTGAATCAATAGAGTACATGTGTTGGATTAACGTAACGTTCGGCGTATTATGTTACGCCTACATGATTTTTTACAGGGAAACGACGCGACGTACGACTGTACAAGCGAAATATTTTCACGGTGAGGCAAATGCGTTTGGTTATTTTTTGGGATCTTCTGGGCTGTATAAAACTGAAAAATGTATTTCATGCATTCAAAAAATTGAACAGATGGCAATCGCTCGAGCTAAAACGAAAAAAGATATCTCACGGCGCATGCAATGTGTTGCAGTTTTCACCGATCTCTGTTCTGAAAAAATAAAACCTGGTTTTTATCGGATTATACCTCACGGGGTGTATGATATAATAGAGAGTTGGCACCCGTTTCCTTAAAACAGAATTCATTTAATGAACGAATTCGAGTGTTTGGACTGAAAAATGAACTACAAAAATTCAGTTTCATTCGCTGCTAATGATACATTCGGAAAATTGGCCAATTTTAAGTGACTTTGTGCGTTCGTTATGTACTCACATACCCTAATTAAAAAATTGATTGTACTGTTTATGGTAATCGGTTATTTTAATTATACGATAATAGCATTTTCATCGAGAGAGTTTATATTATACATGTAATGAAAACCAATATGATTTCGTTATCACGTTATATTTCATTATCCAGTGTTTTAACGATTTCATACGTGTCCCCTATACACAATTTTATAGGCATGTTTTTTTATACGCGAAATATTAATTCATATTCCGCCGCGAGGCATGCTAGGAATTGGAATCCGATTGCAGTCCGAGTAATTCCGCATTCGCTAGAATTTTCTTCAAGATAAAGAAATATGTATGAAGAAGTAGTACCTTCTTGATCAAGCGCTACGAACTTGCAACTTGCATTATTTATACAATGTAATATGCGCAGTTGCGTCTGTGTAGTAGAAAGAATTTACAAACGTAGTTGCGAACTTTCCAAAGTCAAAATAAATATATTAAATAATCATTCGATGCATTTTTCGGAAAATTTTAATTATTTTCTGCAGCACAGCTTACTCAAATGCGCGCGTAATAAATTCTAAAGACCTGCTTGATCAGTTACATTTAATATTATGATTCATCATCATAATTTGCATTACAAATACAAACACGATGTCAGCTGCTAATTAGTCGTCGCTCTTAAATGACGGATTCGTTACTCCGGCTTGAAAATGGGGGGCACACAAGACGTCCATGGTTGAATTAGGATTAAAGTGGCTGTCGATTTATGGACGACCGCAGTGGAGGCGCGATTTCCCAACGGCTTCCACTCGTGCCTCGATAATGCGCCGTAAGATTTAGCGTAGGTCGAGACATTGCGGACGTGTCGGTTTAACTCGCATCAAGTAGCAATCCTGGCAAATTACTGTCCGTGTCTACAGCTCCGAAGGTATGCGCAGGTATGCTCAGGTAGATGGAGAACGGCACCGCGATATATATACAGCGGCGTTTGTAGGCAGATAGTACACAGGCAACCGGAGCTAATGAAGATGTTTGTCAATACTGGCGCGTTACCGTATATGCAGTAACTGTTATCCTTCCCTGCCGCTACCCCGTCGTACCCCGTGCACACGCTATATCGTCCTGTTTCTGCTCTATATCGGCTACAATGCGGATCCCGAGCTTTGGAAGGTGGTCGTCGTCGCCGTCGCCGTCGTCATCGTCGTAGCTGGGGCGCAGCTACTTGCATAACCAACCGTTGTCGCCCGGCTTTGTACAGAGGAAACGCGGGACCCGTTCCATGCGGTGTGCTTAACATCGAATTACACACGAATCACGACGGCAAATTAAATCTCTGCTAAGATGCTCGTCTCTCGCTCCCGGAATTCCGCGCGGCGATACGCACAAAGCGAGCGCCGACCTGCGATTCCGCGCGATAGCGTATCTACCGAAACGCGGATTCGCAGCGAGAATCTCGCTATATTGCCGCAGCACCCATTCATAAACCCCGATCGCGCACCCCTCATATTTGGATGTTGTAAAGGATGTCTGAGACCGCTCGACGCTGTATTCGCCTAATTTCCCCCTGCACGCCATGAGATAATTGAGTGATGTCACGCCACATGATAATAATACGGACGTCATTTGAAAGTAAATTGACGTGCAATTTTACCCGATTTTCATCCAAACTGCATATTCAGTGTTGCTGGTTTTACTACAGCAGCTGCGATATAATTGGAAACCTTCAGCGCTCTTATTACGACTGATTAAAATTTGCTGGCGAAAAAACGTAAAAGTTTAAATCAATTTGTATGCAATTATCATTCTCATTTTACTTCGCTCGAAACTGTTATTAAATTTCGAAATTTTCTATTATATAATTAGCTCGTTAGGAAGATTATTAGTTGACACTCGAATCATCATAACGTTATGTAGCTTTCGCGAACGTGGGTAATTGTTAACCAGAAAAATGTACATGTAGAAAAATAAAGTTCCATTCATATCGTTGTACAAAAATTTCATTACATACGTTAATGAAAATTTACAACGTGCAAGAAATGAAATTTAGTCGGCGCGGTCACGCAAACTTCAAAAAAAAAAAAAAAGAAAAAGGAAGAACGGGGATACACGTTACCTTTTCGCTGAAATATCGCTTTCAGGAACAAAGATCGATACACGCGTGAGCGGGTTCGCTTGACGGCGGTATTAATTATTTTAAAAGGAAGTAGAATTTCCGTGGGCGAGCATCCACTATGCGCATAAAACGCGCGCGGGTGTGCGCGCGGGTAACACACGTACGCAGATCGATATCCGCGCGATGCTCAGATTGTTAATGCGTGTTTTCGGAGGAAGTGTAGTGGCTGTGTAAGAGCCACTTCCGGGGTGGGCGTAGGTTTTAGTACGTAATTATTGGATTAATACGCATTGTGCAAACGCGGCACGTACCGCACTTATTGTAGCGGCTACGTACCCCACGTCTCGCCGCGTAATTATGTTAGAATTCCTATGGGCTGGGGCTGTGTTTATCTTTTTCGTATCCCACTTTCCAGGGGAAATTCGATCGTTTAGAGCGACGTTGCTCCCGCGCTCGTAGTAATCTCATAAATATCCACGCCACGCTGAAACATTTAATCAAACCAGGAAAAAAGCCAGGAAAAGGACCGTGCCCGAAATGGTCGGAAATAAGGTGATTTTAATTACAACGGAATTCATTCGGTTTGACGTGTACGCCTGTGGCTCACTTTTTCATCAGCCAGCCACTTTCCCCGCGCGAGATGGCGATAATTAAGCGGAAACCTCGCGTCCATGAACTTTCGATGCAATTTCAGTAAGTAATAAGTGCACGATAATAGAGAGAGAGAGAGTAATGTTACCTTTCATCGCTACGCATACTGCGTAACGTTTTTCCGATATGTGATATCATTTTTCTCAACGTTACATTTTCCTCGCGGTAATTGGAGACGCTTATTAATGTGTTGCTCTGTTCAATGTCGAGTTTGCGACAGTATTAAATTTACCAGTGAAATTCAAATATGAATAAAGCGTCGAACTTGAAACAGAGCTCCATGGGGTATCAGCAAAACTTGACGCCAAATCTCCTTTCTAGTAATTCATTAAATGTTTCATGCTATCATCTTTGCTTACGGCGCACTTAATATCCCTGGATACTATGCCCGTAATTATTTGCGGCAAGACCTTAACCCTACGTAAAGTATCGATTTTCTCGCGCTAACGTCAACTGAACACGGCAAGATCGCCGAACAGCAACTCCTCTGGCCTAGTAATCGGATTCATCGAGCGATTATACGTGATTATGTCGACCAGAGTTCGACTCCATCTTCTCGACGTTCTCAACTTTTGAAACGCGTTACGCAGTGAAATGCACGCGTACGGTCGTTCCCACGATTTGTCTGTGTCATCTACGCGCCGGCAAACAGAGAGAAAGAGAGAGAGAGACGAAAAGAGAAGGAGACAGCGCATTTACATAGCAACTCGCACACGATCATCCGTCCGAAATTCCAACCCCTTTGGTTCAGATGCGCGCGATTCCCATTGAAATGCACATGTTTTTGCATCTAAGTGCAACGGGAGCGCGGTGAGTCACGCTCTTTTCGTAACAATGGCACCACCAAACCAAATCCGAGGGACATCGCGGTCCGATAGTCGAATGGTTGCGGCAGTTCGGGGCGAATCCCTGAAATTTTCCCGCTGTCTGTGTGTTTCGGCAGGCGGTGCACGGCAAATCGGCAAGAGCTCACAGCCGCGTACCGTTGCATAACGGTTCGGTTCTGCAGAGAAGAGTCCTCGAGCGTGTGGAGAATCCGATGGAACAGAGAGAGAAAGAGAGAGACAGAATTCTCTTTTTCTCCATTTCTCTCTATTTTCCTGCCTTCCTCTGTTTCTGTCCTCTCCCTTTCTCTTTCTTTGTCTCTTCTTCTTTCTCTCACACATGATTCTCATAAATATATCACCCATGCACGTAATCCAACACGGAACTGGGTGGGAACTCGCGTACGCGCGATAATGGTGATCATCCACGCTTATCAGGCATTCGCGTGGCGCGGTGGATCCGGCCAAAACCACCGGCGATAAACCGTCACTTGACAGCCGTCGTACCCCCCTCGTCTTGAATACACTCACGTGCGCAGTCCCGGAAGTGGTAGCGGTGGCGGCAGTGCGATCATCAATTTTAAAGTTACGCGGCCGAAGTTTATTCCGCGAGCAGCGTGCAAAGGGTGCCCGGGACATTGTGAAGTTGTTCAAGTTGTTCGGGGAAAGACCCCGGTCCCTCCCACGGTTTCCCTGCGAGCGAAACTCGGCGTTCGCGCTCGTCGACCTCCCGACCTAAAGGGGTACCGCATACCCGCGTGTACACGCGCTCCGGAACGCCCCGCGGCAGAGGGTTGTTTCGCGAGTAGAACGCGCGTGTAGAACCGTCTAACTTGCGTCGACGTAAGACGCGACGGTAGCGATACGATAAATCCCAAGACGGCAACGTGCACCGCCGTTCGTCGAGCCGAAGAAAATTCCCCCTCGCGATGAACATAGCTGAGATGTTTCGCGTTCATTGATATCCGCGCGCGGCGAAAGCACGGTGGTTCGGGTTGCCTCTAACGATGGAACGTTTGCAAGCTCAATAAGCCGCTAGATGAGCGGGAGCATCGAATGCACGCTTTTCCGGGACTAACACGTGCGCTCATCGATCGCGCAGCAACATCAAACACATCGACCTCTTAATCACGTCTGGTAAACCGCGTGCATTGATAATCTGACTGCTTCCCTGCGGAAGCTCGCCGAACATTTCAGCTGATAGCACATCAGTTTATTCCGATCGTTTTATTGCATTAATATTAATGTCCCCGATGCGCCGCATTGTACTTTTATTAAATTTCGAAGTCTGTATACGCTCTTGTCCGTCGGTGAAACAATCGTTCCACACACTCGTACATCCAACCGTATCAATTTATTTCGATCAATACAAAGAATACTCAATAATACACGAAATATATGGCACACATCAGAATTTAATATTTGTTTCATTGATAAAGCTCGCATGCTGCCACCAAGTTTCGCTTAAAGATGACTTGTAGACATTCTTGCTCGAGTCCTGATGAATTTTCTCCCTTATGTCAGTTATAAGATTATTATTATTACTATGTGGTATAAGGTGCCGCAAGTTATATCCGCAGAATTACACGACTTCCGCGGAGTTAGTAGCTTAAATAATAGCGCGCCGTAACTATAACATCACCTTCTAATATTAACGAGATTATGTCTAGAATTGTGTGTACGCGTGCGCGTGCGTGTATGTATGTACAGCTGGTAAGTGCAATAATGAATGCGGTGTAGATCCAGTAATTGAAGCTAACTGCTCAAAGTCGCGCGCGATCATTAATTATATCAGTGAAGAGACCGATAATAATTTTGACCCAATTAATCGCTCGAATTGGTTGATTTGTGATACGCGCTCTCTGCATCAGCGAAAAAGACGTGTGCGCGCATTTAACGTAACACGTAAAAATAAATGAGCCGTTTGTACTCGTAATTATAAGCCGCGATCTCAATTCTATTGTCAGCGGATGAACATCAATATCAATTATTTCTTCTTGAAATAACATGCACCTGCATGTCGATACGTACAATGTATTGTATTTCAGCGAACATTTGCAGTTATTAAATATTTATACAACTATACGAGAGCATTTTACAATAATCTATACATAAAACTATTAATACGATCGGTATTAAATAGGTTACGAAATAATTGATTTAACAAAGTAATTTATTATGGAACTCGTGTTTCACGTGCACATACATATACACATATCCACAGAAAATGAGAAAGAGAGAAAGAGAGAGACAGATGTTGAAGAGATAGAGATGTTGAAAACTCCGTAAAAAAGTTGTAAAAATTTTATGACGTTACGTGAGATCATCCAATTTGGTTTTACTTCTACGCAAATATACTGGTGCAAACTTTGTTATTTTTGTTGAACTTTGCAGGAAATGCATTTAATAATATGCATCTAATGGAAAGTAAAAATTGATGCTAGCGTACGATCTCCAAAGCATTGAATAGAATCCATTTGTAAATACAGTATCATCGATTATGCGGAGCCTCTTGTTCCTTCAATTTTTATCTGCAGTGAAACTCATAAAAAGCGCCCTCGGAAGATTGTCACACGGTGATACGGGAAAATGTTTCTTGTGTCGAAAGACAGTCGGGCCGTTACTTTTATTGTGGTTCATATCCCTTGCTTCAACGTGACTGCATGACTTTGCCGCCTGTGCTTTCCGCTCTTGTGCTTGCAGCGCAAAGTGCACGTTCGCGATAATGCGCCGCGCGAACACGCAGAACTTTCGAAGATATCTATAACGCACGTGTCGTCCCCTTTTTTACGTAATACAAAGGTATTCCACTTCGGTTCTAATTAAACTTCTCTCTACGACTCCTGAGATCTTTGCTCGCGCTCTTGAACGATCTTGCCTGCGCTACGTACGCTATCTTTGTTACCCACTCCGCTCCGAGCTAGTTTGAAGCACGCGACAAGAAAACAATATACCCATTCGTGTCTTTCATTCACTCTCGAGGAGCTTTTCCGGAATCGTGCTAATCTTTAACAAGGGAGCTCTACGTCCCGTAATGCATTGTGCAAGATCTTACTTGCCCCACGGAGCAGGGGAGTTTCAAACTCGGCACAACTTCAGTTAGCTTTGGACTTCTTGGCCCTCGCTGAATGCTACGCGAACGAAATTTATTTATATCCGTACACGCCACTTTGCACACACTAGCGAGAGTTCTGCATCGCGGCCCTGGCAACAAGGATCAGCGAATACTCTTCTCTCTCGGATTCTGGTTATCGCGATCGCGATAATTCGCCGGTGATTACGACCGACCGGCAGAAATGGCTGGAAAGTTGACCGACGAAACGCTAATAAAGCGTTTAACAAGACAACAGAGTCGACGAAAGAGCGAAATAACGAAGCCTCCGAAAAACCGTCGCTGCCCTCCTTATATTCATGCTGGAAGTTGTAAAAAAAGAACCGCGTAAAAAAAAGCGTAGGCAAAAATATCGCTGGCTTGGGGTGCGCTTTACAGCGCGGTGGATTGTGTGTGCATAAAGTGGGATACAAGGGTCTCCGCGGAGTAATGTATGACGGCGTGGTTTTTATGCGTTTGCGAATGAATCAGTAAAGGCATTTTTATATAGTAACGCCAAGTGATAATAAATTATGTACGTGAGCCCCCGACATACGCAGGCCTCGGGAGAGATACGTTCGTGATAAATTCAACGTATAATCGTCGGACGCTATCGGTCACAAACGCGAAAGCCGCGTACACATGGTGTACACGGAATACGTGGATATGGTATTCCTTGCCGTGCGCTCGTTGAGATTGTTGCGTCCGGCAATATGGGCGTGTGCGTGACTCCTTTAATGAGATCACGTGTTTTATTTAATTCCGTAATTGCATACGTTCCGCGTCTATGTACGTAATTCATAGCGGTGAGTGTCGCGCGCTTTAACGCGCTTACCGTAATAAACGTGTCATTTAGTGTGTTTTAACTTTGCTCCCCTGTACTTTTAATGACGTTGCCTGAATTAATTATTATTCCACGTGCGATCGGGTGCTCGTTGCACCGGGTAATGACCAGCGGGTCGGTTTTCCGGATGCACGCAGCGAGAGCGTAAGCCACGTCACGTAGTTTTGAAGTGCAAACCTCTGTCACGGGCGATGAGCACGCGTCCGCTAACCCAGTTGCAAGTTAAGACACGGGGCTAGATTAGCTGCACCGAAATATACTCCCGTTTCTCCTCTGCGCCGAGCTATTTTAAATTGCATGAATTATCGCGCGAGACTGCTTAATTCGATATGAATGATGTAAATATATTTTTCGGCCCAATCAGACTGTATATCGATGCTAGATGTGACGAAGCGTTAGAAATAATATATACATATATGCATACATACACACATATATAGGTATATATGTATAGTACATTTCGCTTATTTCACATTACATATATTATCAAATCGAAAAGTCAACTCGATTAATAAATTTAATTATGCTATTGTTTCCAATCCAATGAAATGGCATAATTACATTTATTATTACTTCGTATATTAATCAGTAATTAATTAGCAAAATTATTTGCGTTTGTTGCAGGACGATTCCTGATCTATCCAACGGAAACCACAATAGGTAAGACATGAAAACGATTTTAATTTTAAATTCAAAATTTAAAATTCAGATCCCACCCGTACGCACTCACACAGAAATGAGTTTATGATATTTGTTCAAATACATTGAAACACTCCGCTCGCGTAGATTCATCTATTTTCAGAATTACACGATGCATTTACGACAGCGCTCTTCTATCTCGATATTTACGCGATGACTGTCAAAAGATGAAACGCAAACAGAATTCCCGTCCCATTCCAATCGCATCGCGGAACTCGTCTATTCGAGTTCACGACTGTTCGCGCAATCTGGCAGCTCGGTCGAATTGCGCGAACCCGCTGCTGCTGCTGCAACCCGACAAAAGATTCATGACGTGTCGCGAGATCTCCGCCTCGCGCAAAAATTTCACTGCGCGAAACCGCGGCGCGGAAAACAACAAAGTGGATTACGCGTCGTGTATACTTTTGCCGTTAAAACAAGAGTTTATTTCGCAGACGGTCTAATGTCGTAAGTTTACCGAGGACCTCTCCTCCGCGCGGAGGAGAAGCAGGAAGAGGAGGAGGCAGGGTGTCTTCGACTCTCCGTTAGGTATAGGTGTCAACGTTATGGCCAGTCCTCTTCGTCGGAGCTTCCTCCACTCGTCTTCCTCTCGGCACCTCCTCGTCTTTCCGCACCCTTCCCTCGACTCTTCGTGAGACGGAGAAAGGTTCGCAACCCACGATGTCCGTGTATTTCTCTCTTCTCGCGCGGCTCTTCCTACTCCTCTATCTCGTAGCCAGCACGCGATGCCCGAAGCTATGTTGCAGCTTACAGTCTCACTGTTTATCTTCAGCCGTGAGCTTTTGTGTTTGCACAAGCTTCCGCCCGGCACTACCAACCGCCGCGGTATCCACATCGACCTGGTCCTTCGCGGCCTTGTCTCTCCGTGCAAGGCGAGCCAACCGTGGTCCTCTATTTATTTAGTTTTTTCTCGGAAAGGGGCGGTTTGCGGATCCCGAGAGAGAAAGAGATAAAGAAAGAGAGAGAGAGAGAGAGGGGAAGGAGAGGAGAAATGCTTAATTGCCGTAAGTGTCCGCGCCGTTGCACAGCCCTTGGGAGCGTTCCTTGATGGAGTCTCGTCGACGGATACCCGTCGCCAATGGAGATTCTCGGGCGACCCGACGACCACCGTGTATCTACCGTGAATCCCTAATCGCTGTTCTATTTTATTTACTATGCCCCTCAAAAACGTGATCATTACTCGCTCGAAGGAACTCGATACGTCTCGCGATGCTTCTACGTGCAGGTATTTTTGCGACATGGGAATTTCCACCGGGAGATGAATTTCTTAAATATCTCTGTAGGTACACGCACGTCTCGTTCTTGTATGTCTGCGTGTTAATTGAACCGCGAATATTCGCGACGAATGTACTGTCAAGTAACAGCAACAGTTGCGGCTGCATCTAATTACGCGAATACATTTCCGATAAGTTCTCGCGCAAAATTCACCGTGGGGTGTCGGCGAAAGCAGCGGGCATCGGCCGTCGAGAAAGAAACGTCTAAATTACCTCGGCGGTAGCATGGAATTCAAAACTGTTGGACGCGCGTGCGGGTTAAAAAGTTGGCCGCGCGATGTTTCCACGGGGGTAGTTTTTGCAATTAGCGATATCGGCTACGTCATCCGACACGTTCGGTCGGTCGAGCGACGCGATGTGCCGGCTGTGGCACCGGCTGAGCGCGCGCGCTTTGCAAGCGTCCCCGGTACACGCCTGGCACATCGCCAAATTTCCAGTGGATTCAACCCCCGTTCTCTTCCCCTTTCCTGCGCACTCTCTCTGTGCACCCTCTCCCGCCGGCCTTTCCCTCCGTGTCCCCCTGCACCTGACCAGCCGTCGACTCCCCGCGTTGTATATATATCGACGCCCGGGGCCATGCGCTCGCGTTATCAAACGATTTATATCGGTGTTTTGCAAAATTTGTGGAGCCGAGGCTTGCGACTGGCACGGGCTGCGGCTCCCGCGCGGGGAATGCATTAAACGTTAACGGCGAAAACGGATAACGAGAGAGGAAGGGAAGGAGAGAAAGAAAGAGAGAAAGAGAGAGAGAGGCGCGCTCGGCGCCGGCAAAGGGCACCCCGTGCATCGCCACGAGCCAAAAGATACCGCCGCGGCGTGTTATCGAGTTTAATCTAGGCTCGTTAATAACCTTTCGCTTTTGTGCGCGTACACCGAGATCCGCAGGGGAGAGGGATGAATGTACACGCGCTTCCACGCGCTCGCTCGCTCGTTCGTTCAGTCGTGGTTCACGATTTATGCCTGTCCTCGATAGCGCTCGCCGTAAACGCGAAAGTCCGGAAACCACGCCTCGCGTTTACCGCTAAAACGCGCCCGTCGCGATCCCGATGCCTGGCTGTCTCGTTCTCTTTCTCTCTCTCTTTCTCTGTTTCTCTCTGGGCTATCAGTCTTCTTTGGGGGTGGACGCGCGTGGCTCGCTCGCGATGAACGTACGGACATCGCACCCTCTATTCCGGTGCGCGGAGGCTTTCGCTTTTATAATGTCCGCGGAGATATCCGCGCTGCAGTCCGCGCGACTTCTCTCGGGAGAAAAGCGGCCAATCGACATAAAATTCCGTGCACGGAAAATTTCCTCCCGGCGAGGGTAACCGGAGATTCGGCGGGAAATGGTATACGTACGCGTTTCGCGTTAAGACAAGTTCCTGAGGGGGCCGCCGGGGATACGAGACGGCTGCAGCGGTGGCGGCGGTGCCGACTTAGCCCCGAAGTGATTGCGCAAAGGGCGCAGCTGCAGGCACGTTCAAGGATGCTTCGGGGAATCCTCGGACCCGGGATCCACCGTCGCCGGGATAACGTCGGAGAACAAAGAGCGGAGTAAGCTAAAATAATTGCCAATTACAAAACCGAGCTGGATATTAACATTATCTCGGCCGGGTACCGTGTGGCGTACCCCGTTCGGCGTTACCTGCCGGCGCCGACGAGACGACGGGCTCTCCTTTGTGGGAAATGTTTTTCCGCGGTTTGCGCTCGGGAGATCTCGAGCGGCCGCCGCGCGTTTTCTTCTGATAACCGATTGTGTCGCCGCCGTCGAGATAAAGGAGATCGTCCCCGCCTTCGGCGGGAAGAAACGTTTGCGAACGTTTGCAGCGAACAATTATTGCTACAACTCGGAGCACTCGGCTCTTGAATATCGCCATAACGTGATTTTATCCGCGCGCGGAGATAACGCGCGCGCGAGGAACTCGGCGTGAGGCTTGCGAAGGCGAGCGCGATCGCGCGGTTACAAAACGCCGGGATGTCTGGAGGATGCCTGTGACTTCGCGAATACTTCCCGGGAAAGCCCTGCGGGAGATGTTGTACTGCTTAATTCAATTACACACAAACCATTAAGCCGAGGGGGATAAGGCAGACTTACGATGACGTAGCACAATCGCATCGCGCGAAGCTGCACGCAGAAGTAACGGTGATGGTCTCCCCTCCTTTCTGTGGTCGTTGAAACAATTTTGCGAGTACGATTGTACCATTATATCGGCTGACGACATTTGCAATGAAAATCAATCCGGCGAGAGAAATCAGGACGGTCCTCGCAATTTCGCGCCGATCACACAGCTGACGCAGCAAGCTAGATCTGGAGCAATATCGGTATCGTCAACGCGTTCACTGCGTTCGTTTCACCATGCGACAATCTATCAGCAGGTTTTCAACCGGGATTTGTTTCTTCCCGCTTTTTGTGATTCTCCCGTTTATTCCATCTGCTCTCAAGCGCGTAATCCCGCACCAGGGATTCTGAATCTCCGAGCTACCGGCTCTCCGCGTCCGCGGCGGACGCCCCCGCTTATACATATACATGTCGTATTTATTAAATTTGTTTCAATTTAACTTTAATAAATGTACGAGCTCCCCCGTGTCTTAACGACACAAGTGGAAAAAGCGCGAACGACACGACGACGTGGAACGCGGCCGTGACCGCCACGTTCAGGCAATTATCGGATGAAATTCCGGACGGTAGTACAGCTGGTTCACGATTCCGTCGCAAATAAATATGAACGACGGCTCGCTAACAGAGAAATAACGAGATTCCTCGACCGCGATCCTTCGTTGCCGGCCATTATTTTCCATTAATCAGCTATGGCAGGAAAAACCCCCGGTCCAGGGACTGAAGAGTCACTCATCTTTCTCGCTCGGATTTCCGAGAGCAACCGCGATTCCGCCCGAGATAAAAGCCGAAGAGGGGTAAACACGAAAAGACGAAGTCCCACTCGCCAAATCTCTATAGCCACCCGCGGACCCGCCCGCCCTGCAGGGTTCCTCGGAAGACGCGTTTGTATTAATTAAAACGTAATTAATCAGAATTAAATTGACTCGGCCGAGTAGGAACGACCGGAGCGAGAGACGCTGGGCGAAATCGATCGGTTGAAATAGGAGAAGAACAGCACGACGGCGCCGGTAACTTTTCTCGACGGATTCGTCCGCTAATTCCGCGCATTTTCGCAGTCTTGGTATTCCGAATCAAGGATAATGTAAATATTTCAGGAACAATCCAATTAAAGAGGAAACGGAAGAGGGAGAGGGAGACTTTACGAGAGAAAAGTGGAATTAATTCCCAGTATTTACCGCTTTCGGTAAGATCAATCTTTGCTTAGATACATCCGCGTATATCTGCAGCAGATAAAAAGATTGGATGCAAAATGCTCTTTCTCTCGTCTCTTCAGTATTGTTTTTTCGCAAAAAAAAGAAGTGTGCATTCCGGACTAGACGGGGCCCATGCTTTCCATCTCCTCCGCCAAGTTGCATGTACGAGTGACGCGTTCCCCATGTCAACCAGCGATGCGTGCACACGTTGCCAGAAAGCATCGACAAAAAAACAAAATTGAGGTAAAAGACAGATTTTGATTTGCGCATTTTTATTTGCCACTGGTTTGCGAAACTATGCGCTGTGCGGTGTGGTTTTCCGGCTATTGAAAAACCACGGAACGCGCGCAGTTTTACGCGCAAAATTCGCAGTGCTCCGAAGCGGTGCACATGTACGTATGCAATCGTTGAAGAATTTATAAAGTTCACTCGAACATTCGGTTCTATGACGATGACACGCTTTAAGAGTCGACCGACTTTGCACGCGGTTCTTACCGTTGGCCTCCACGCTGAAAAGTTCGGCGGCCAACTAAGCGGTGAAACTATTCAACATTTTTCCTCCCCTGTTCTGTTAATTAAATATCTGTTTCTGTAATGGAGTTAAAAGAGTCGCGACGCTTTAAAATGTTAAATGGGAATTGGGTCGCAAGCGTACCGTTAAACTCGTTTTTTTTTCCATTACTACCCATAAACGCGCTTGGCCGGTATTTTCATTTATTTTCCAATCGTTTGTGAAACATTGCGGCCAACATTGCCGCGCCCGAAACTTGACATCATGTTCCGGTTCCTTTTTTTTCCCTTTTTCGCGAAAACAGCTCGGCGATCTGCTGCTATGGGTAAATGTGAGCGCGCGTTTCTCTGTGTGCGGTCATGAATGCTAAACGTATAAAAATCAACGTTTCCCTGAAAATTCGCAAAATGTATTGGAAATAACACGTATGGAATGCGTACTGTGAAAGCTCTTCAAACTGGAAAATGATCAAAAATAATCCCACCAATGTCGGACATATCACAATAATTACATTATTTATACCATTTTTATTTCCAACCCTTTTATTTATATCTACATTATCTTTTAACATCACACGTACATTAGTAAAACTCCGGCCACGGTATTTACGGCGATCTGTCGATATACCCGACGTGCAATCTGATGTTAAAATAAGAAAAAAACATGAAAGAAAACGCGAAATACGCGATCGATAGGAAATACGGTGCGGCGGGGTGCGCGCGATCTGCGACGTAAGTGGCTGCAATCGCGGCGCTTGCACGTGCCCGAAAGCGGCATCTCGCTACTTTTTCGCGGCGACTTACCGAGGCGGCAATAAAGGCAAACGGCGCACCACGTCGTGCCGCACTGCACGATTTATTATCGCGCGGTAAGCCCGCCGACTCTCGAATGAATTGCCCGGTCGCAACTTTTTCGTGAGGTCCTCGGAGAACAAAGCCCGACTATAGATACTGTGTGATCGGAAGGACAATAGAATTAATGGCCGGCGAGGAGCGCTTCGGGAAGGAGGGGGCAGAAGGACAAGAGAATTTTTCCGCCGTCGTATGCCGTAGGATCGTCCACCCCGACCCTTTGTCACCCCCCGTCTCTCACCGTTGCCCCTTTGCGGCGTGAAATAACGGCTTGCCGCCACGCCGACGTCGGGATATCGAGGCGGCGTCAGCGGTCGATTCGGCGGAGACTTCGCCGGGAATTCCGACGTCGGACGTGTCCAAACGTTATCGGAGGGCGGTCATCGCCGAACACCGCCGGAATATAGAGACCAGGGACCGGATGCTACCCTCCTCCGTGCACATTTCCCCGTGCTCTCTCGTCAACGGTGGAGAACCCGCTGTGAGAGGCGGACGCGCCCTTTCTCCCTTCCTCGCGAAAAATATGTACCGTGTACGCGGTATATGTTTTCGCACGGCCGCGCGACGTAATGTAATATTAAACGGGTTTCTTCGTTTCCCCCAACTACATCCCTCAGCCCCGGCCGCATCCCGTCCGATCTCGACGCAATCGACGGACGTCGTTCCGGGTCGGTCGGGGTTGCGGAAGAGAGAATGGGGACCGGTGGAATCGCGTTATAAGACGGAACGCGATGAGCCGTTATCTCGAATTTATCGAGGGGATCGACGGATAGGAAGCGAATGAGCGAGCGCGCGTCCGCTTTAAAAGGGCCGACGTTGGTTGCCGCGCTGCTGCCGGTGAAAAGGCCGCGAATAAATCGTGCCCGCGGAAGCGGATAACGCGTGAATCTAGAACGCCGAGGAGAAAGAAATCTGGTAAAAAGCAATGTCGTGTGTTGTCTGGGTTATAGCGCGCTCGAAAATACAGCTTCGTTGAGATCAATAAAACCTCAATCCCGTCCTGGCCCGCGGCTAACGGTGTTCTCGAGAAAGCTCTCGCTTCTTTTATATCCGCTTCCCGATCGCCCGTCGCCGAGGAATGTATATTAAATGGCACTAACGTCGATTAAAGCCGAAGCTTTGTTTCACCCCCAATCGCGCGTTATTCAACCCCGTCGCGTTTTTTCGGATAAACCCGGAAATTGATCACGTTGTTGTGCATCGCACACCTCGGTCATTAAATTAATCATGAATCGCCTAAATAAGGAATAAAGCAAAGAAAAAGAACCCTAATTTGCGGTCGTGGATATCTCGCGTGCTTAGGCGATCTGCCGGAAAGTGGAATTCGCTAAAGTTAATCGGACGAATGTTAATCAGACGCGACAGCGATGAAAGTCGCCAGGCGCGATGATCGATCGGAGGGGCGGTCGATCGAATCTACGAACGTGCCGGAGATCTTCTGACCTACGTGCCACCGTCCGGCGAAACAACCGCAATCGGATCCTGCGGCGGCGATTACGCTGCGGCGGCCGCAAAAGCGCTTTAACCGAATGCACGTTCGCGGCGTTACGCCGACATTGGCGCACGGCCACTCGAAACGACGGCACTCGTAGTCGCCCAAGCGAATCGCATTAATGATGGCCGGACGACGGACGAGGATGCTTTATCGTGGCCCGCCGTGCGCGCCGTATGCGGATGGACAAGAAGCCGTGAGCGGATAATTATACGGAAGTTTCCAATTACGGATAACGCCGTAGCGAGTAACCGTAGGTGTTAGCAGTCAGCCGCTATCTAATCCCGAATCGAGTGGGCTTCCTAGGACCACCAGCAGACGTCGTGTGCATTAAGAGGATAAGCCGCTCTCCGTGATCGTGGTTTAAACGCGTAACGCCCGCGTTGCCATTAAGCGACTCCTATTGCGTTACGCAACCGAGCACGATATTTCGCGAATTCGCGAGAAGACTCGCCATTTCTGTTGGTGATCGTTCGCGGATTAATCACGAGAATTTATGCTTGAATCTGGGAAAGCCCTTATTTAAAAAAAGAAAGATACGTACAAGAATATCCTCAAACCTACATCCCTCTTCTAACATCAGTTTTTTTGTCGGATTCTGAAAAGCTGCATAGTATGGTATGGCAGATGAATTATTGAACGGCAAGCCGCGAAAAAATATCCAGAATAGTCGCTCTCTTGTCGATAGAATTGTAACGAAGTGAGGCACCGTTTTGCGAGCGCCGAAAGGATCCGGAAGTCCAATTCAATCAGGAAATCCAAACGAGCGAAATGCTGGCGCGCGCGGTATTTATGTTTTACGCAAATCGAATCGGACTTAATGCTCTCGCCATATTCGACAGTGTTAAAATAACGTCGTTAAGTGGCTGGGAACTGTGACGCGCGGGCTTGCTCAGATTGGCGTTTTGCCCGGCGGTCTTTTCTCCGATGTGCGGGACGTTTTAAGCGGTGCGGCCGTCGATTACACCGGTGTGCGATTATGTGCGTGCATATACATTCGACGGGGCAAAATGGTCTTTCGGAGGGTTGCGCGGGCTAAAAAGAACGTTACTCTTAATGAGCTGGCCCACCGCCAGTTCCTTGTCCGATAGACCAACCCACTCGGCAACCCGAGTCAATTTGCTCGGCCGCGGTCTTTTGGGCACAAAAGTGCCCGCCGTCCGGTAACTCCGCCGGCGAAGAAAAATGCATCGTACATCTCAGCGTTCTCAGCAGCTTGTTCCACTCTGACGTTAAGAAATTCTATTTTTTTTCTCGCAAGCGTCTACTCCCGCAAAAATGGAAGAGACCGTTCCGCAGCCTTCACGTGCAGTAATTTACGTCGGATAAAAATGCAATGAGCAAATGATAATATAATTTCTCGCACGCGGAACAGATTTCCATACGTATCACTCGCGTTATAATTAGGTGTGGAGATATACACGTGCGGCGGTACGTTTCCGCGAGCGGTCTCCCACGCGAGCGCTCGCCTCGGAAACCATCGCGAACTATGACCTCAAGTTTACGCGATATACACGAACACGGTTGCGGCAGAGAAATCCGAAGAACGAGGAGCGGAATTACGGGAATTACGTTGATATCGGTCTCGCGACCGTATCGATCGCTCGGGATCCCTTTTCGTAGAATGCAATTTCGAGTATTCGTCGGCTCTTTCGCGTTTCGTTACCCCCGATGATGGATTACCCCATTACAAGCGGATTTTTTCTCCCTTTTTCCCCTTTGCTGTCTTTTTCTCTCTACCTCTCGTCTCTCTCTCTCTCTCTCTCTCCCCCTCTCTCTCCTTCTTTCTCTCTCTTTTTAATAGGTTCCTCCGAACTGACCCAGTATCATACAGCATAATAATAGCCACTCTGCTGGCGCACGCCAAGCTGAACCCGGCGTTACCTCTTATTCCTTGAAACAATGGGACGTTACTTTGTTTTCAGACGCACCGTCGCACTTCGGGCCGGTGAGCATACGCGAAATCTAATCCATATCCTAGCAAGGATGAAATTTACTACTTTAATAACACCACGTTCCGCTATCCAAGCGCGGCTCACTCGCGTGTGCACGTATGTACACGCGTAACATACACCTACATACGTAACGGGGAGATACGCGCACCCACGCCAGCGGGCGTACCAATGTTCTCCAACTTCCATCCAGCCTCTGTCCGAGAGGCGGGAACGATTTCGAGTATTCGGGTCAAGTTGTACAGCCGGTTGTTTGCCGGCGACCGTGTACCACACCGCCAGCCTGCAAAACGTAAATCCGGTACAAGCGTGGCAACTTGTTCCCTGTCGGAACGGAAAGTAGGATTGCTAATTTAACGGCGGAACACGACGCCACGATGTTCGTTATCCGCGCGCAATGATATTTCTCTGCGGTGCGAAACAGCGTCAGACCAGCGCGTGTCTACTGACGTATCGCAAACGGAAGCTTCCATGTGTACACACGTGCTGCTCAAACTGTCCACGTATGTCGGTGTACCTCTAAGCAGACGCGAATTGCTTATTGAGTCAGGACTTCCACGTCACGCAATCCTCGATATACAGCACTAAAAGTCAACGTGATTCGATTCACCCTCGTGTTACTCCGCATCTTGATATTCTGATGATCGAGATCGTCAAGTACGGTTCATCGATCTTGCGGTTTTTTTTCTCTCGCTTGTAAATGTATTCCGAGCTTGCAGAAGGGTGCAAGTATGTCGCTCTAAAAATTTGATGCTGTGCTTTACCGCCGTTGGAATTTAACGGTCAGCGTGCTCCCGAGCGTAATACTCTTACGAATATATGGGGAAAGAAAGTTTCGAAAATCCGGGAAAGCGAAGCGAGAGCGGTCTCCGGTAGGATAGGCTATTTTCGTCGGTATACACACGCGCACGGCGCCCCCCGTAAGGGTGCAGATTGGGGCGAAGGAGCCGCTCCTTTATTTTCCTTACCTGCGTGGGATGGTCACGTGCCGCGACGCACGAAGGGTTCGGGGAGGAAAGGAACAAGGGAGGAAGACGATCGTGGAACGAAAACGGAAGAAGGGCGGGAGGGCGAGACGCCAGGGCCAGGATGGATCCTGGATACATAACGTAACGGATGGACAGGCAGGCTAAGGTTGGATGGGTAAGGCTATACTCCAAAGCTAAACTACTTTGCCCGGAGCAAGACGGAGAGGGACTGAGGAGGTTACAGGGCTTGAGTGCTAGCCGCTTGTTCTGTAATCCAATAGAGAGACCCTAAGACCCTTCCCACTCTGCCGGCGATATAGGTACACACGCTACGCGTAGGTACTGCACTATGTACGTCGTATACGTACACGTATGTAAATTTCAATACGGTGCGAGTCGAGGGAGCTCGCGTTTTTCTAGCCCGTTTCGAGTGGAAACAATCCACGCGGTTACGGAAACCGGACTTGCTGTCGAACACCGGAGAAATTCACTGGCGTGCACCCCTTTCGAGAGTTTACCCCTTTCGGTGGTAACAGAGAGGTTTTCGAGAGGCGCGGAATATGCGGAACTTCTAGACGACACTCCGGGTGACCGACCTCGCGGATGTTCCAGCGGTGGAACGTGCAATGATTTCCAAATATCCCGCAGCGTCCGGGATGATTGGATAAGGCGCTCGAGCTGATACATTATTTATATTTATGCGAGCATAACTCCCACCCTTATTCGATATTACGAAAACTGTGAATACGCCGCGCAAACGCGCCGTGCATCCCGATGAAAATCCGAATCCCATTTAGATCTTGCTTTACAGGATCTCCATACTTATTGCCATTCCTATTTATTTTATGTGATTATCGTCAAGTGACTCGAAATATATTCATCGGGTACTCTATCAATAAAATGCCATATAATTGGGACATTTAGTATGACAGTTTGAAGATACATCCTGTTCATGTACAAGAGCTGTCACCAACAGTGAAATAAAAAAACAGTAAAAAATCAGTCTTTAAAGTAGAACTAATGTTTTACAAATTACTCTCAAATGCTGACTGCATTTTAAACGGTCGCACATTCGTCTGACCCCATTTACTATTCCGTGCATAAAATCTCGAGGTAATACGTATATAATGCGTTTCTCTAAATGCACCACTTTCCGGTGCATGTACCTTCATTATATTTTCATTACTATTTAAGTTTTGTAGGAGCAATCCTTTATATAATCAATTACAGTGCAATTATTTTATTGATAAGCGCACCTTTCGGCGTGTTTAATATATTCCATAATTTAAGAATAAATTATTACGATCAATGTATGTAGCAACGCATCCGCACGTTTAACGTACCAAACATACGAGAAATTGCGAATGCTGAACGTCAGCGTGTCGTACGGGCAACAAAGCAAAGAGTCACTGGTAAATTTTGCGATATAGAAAAGTGTCTCGTCAGCAGCTACATAGAATTCGCAGTATTAGAGGCCCATATCACGTAGTACCTCATCAGCGGTGGAATTGGCCACTCTTCTCGGGCATCAAGTTTTCTTGACCTGAAAACTTGAAAACCATGCCGCTTACATGGGAATGCGACCGTACATGGTCCTACCCTGCACGTTTATCGCCCATCTCAGGCAGCAGCGTTTTACGAAAATTGGAAAGAATAGTGTAAACAGCGAATATCAAAATTGCTGCTCCAATTCTTGAAAATTTAATTTGTTTCATCAACAAATCGCGATCGCGCTAAAATCGATAGAACAAAAATTCTCTACGTTTTCAACGAAAAGTTCTTTCAATAGAATTTTACTTGTTACTTCACAATTACGATGTTTATATAACAGCTCTGTCGCGAAATTGCGATAAAATGTATTCTCGATATTAAATCAAGCATGCTAGAAGATATCAATATCCACGGTGAAAACCCGCGGTATAAAATTACTGAAAGGGTAAAACAGCGCCGGGGGTAGGATACCTTGCGAATTATCCTGTGCGACGTACCGACGACGGGGTTGTACCCCTATCACGGGGGCAATTTTACTCGAGGTGGTCGGTAAGGAAGGATGTTACGATAAAGGGTGGTTCGTTGCCGGTGGAGCATTCCGCAACCCTTCGCGAACGGCACGCTACGGAGTGAAACTCGAGCGAGGGGGTTACCAGTCCTAAGATGATTTTTCTATCGCAGCAACGAGCCAGCAACGGTAACTTCCACTACAGCTTGCCGACGTAATCGTTCGCCGATAAGCTCGCGATTCTAATATTCCGCGATACTGCGAACTCGCAACCAGCTGCCAAACGCTGTTGCTAATCGCAAAACCTATATCATTATTTTTAATCATGCCGGCAACTGCATCAAGAGATCCCGGCATCCAACCTGCTTATCCGACATCCATGTTGCATCGAACTCCTCGAACTCGAAGCAACTTGACGCTGTTTGCTTTGTACCGACGCAAGGGATGAAAATTCTGGCCGCAGCAATGAAACGATTCTGGCCACCAAACGTCTCGAGTCGCGATCAATCGAAAGTAAGCTCACCCTCCGTGAGCTTACATCCCGCGCGATTTCGTACGGGGGTGTTTTACTGCGTCGCTGCTCGTAAATGCGGGTGCACCGTCTCGTTCCGGGATATCGATTTCACGGCAGCGGATATTCGTCCGCACGTGTCTTAGCGCGCGCTGGGCGCTTCCACTCGTAAAAGCGCGACACCCTCGCGGCGGTTGCCGAAGCCAGATGTCACAGGGTGAGTGACGGTCGATGCCGAGGTATTTTCTTATGTATAAAGGTACTCTGACGTCCCGGCAATAAGACAGCACGTCGGAAGGGCTGAAGGGACTGCCGATAGCTGTGACAAGCGCGCGCGCGAGCGAGCGAACGAACGAGCGAGGGTGGACTTCTCCTCGGTACTATAGACGTTCTTTCCGCTATGTCTTATCATTACCGCGCTGTCTTCACTTACACACGGAATTATACATGTATCTGAGCGATGCAAGCGTCATGAGGTACGCCACCCTTTTACCTCGCACAGACACAACGCTATTCTCCAGTTACACTCGTTCATTTTTACACAACGGTGTATTGTAATGCGCCGTGGGTCGCTACCGTTCCAGTTTTAAACGAGCACGGGGATAAGCGTGCAAGCGTAAGTAACTCGTGCTGACGTCGCTTTGTGTGACAGTCGTTAATCATATAACGAGATGACAAATATGAAATACGAGTATGAATAATGAAATATAACTTGCACACCGTACACACGCACCCGCGCGGACCATTCCGGCTCGTAAAAGAGATACGTTACGGATATATGTAGGTACGTACAATATAAATGTCACGAATATACGGCTCGTGAGTAATGCGTTTCCGTTACACTTTGCGTTTTGGAGGCGCGACAGTGACGTAAAAAGACGGAAGGGCTCGAAACATAAAGTAAATCAAGCGAATAAGGCGATAACGATTGCTCTGCGATATTGCGATGCCTGACAGTACTGGCCGACGTGACGTGGCAGCGTTGCCACGGTGCACTGAATAATCAACGAAATTAGATTTCAATTATTGTTTGCTGCATAGGAAAATGCAGAGTTACTAATATCGACGCAAATGGCAATAACCATGTGAGCATGAAATTAAATAATTTATGCATAGAAATCATTATTCTGCATCAACGTGCAAAATATGCCACCTAGTCAATGTTAATGAACTTGATCGTCTATTAAAAGTGCTATTAATAGTATCATAAAACAATATTCCATACAACAAGTTAAGAACGAAAAATACAAAATGCAAAAATACACAAAGATACGAATCAGATATTAGTCTCAAATTAACTGCAACAAGAGGCATTACTTGAATTACGTTTTTTTAAAAAAATAAAGGAATATTTATAGAGAAAACTCAAAGTTGGCGACCGCTCGCACGTGTCGTTTCCACGAGCCTAAGGAAGCGACAAGAAGAAGAAGAAGAAGCGACGATATTCGTGTCTTGCTTGGCATCGCGAAGAAAGGCAGAGATGCGCGGCAGAATCAAGCTCCTCCGATTTCTTTCCCCGCTGACATTGGAGAGTGATTAAAAACTTGATCCTACCGCGGCGCTCCATCTTTATCCATCCAGCCATCCATGGTCTTTCGTCCTTCGAGTTCGTTTTACCCGACCTCCAACCTTTCGTTTACGATATAGGATAGCGGACAATATGGCGGAGTAATTGTTGTTCAGGGGGAACCCGGAGACGATGAGCAACCGAGCTTGACGGGGAACGGTTGCAGGAGCGAGAGCAATGAGAGAGAGAAAGAGAGGAGGCAAGAGGGAGGAAGAGAAAGAGGCTTGACGGTGTCGGATTACTGCTGGCATTGTGAAGTCCAGACATGGGAAAGAAGAGGAGAAAGCAGCAATGGCAGGACGGGGTGGAAGTGTATAAGAACAGTGGCACGAGAGCGGGCACGGCGGATAAAGTGGAGGAGATAGGCAGAAGGCGGCTGGGACGAGTCGACAGTAGAAGAGGGTAAAGAAGAAGAAGTAAAAGAAGAAGTTATTAGAAATACCGTAAGAGAGTACAATACCACATCTACCCCGGAGTGAAAGAGTAAGGATGCGTAGGTGGAAGGCTCACCCTAGTTCCTTCTCTTCTTCTCCCTTCGCCCTTCGGCCTACCCTTCGTATCCCGGACAACGTCGGAGGAGTCGGCTTTCGCGGAACGTCGGCAGAATCGAGAGATGGCACGAGGATACGAGCCACCGAGAGAAAACGAGAGGAAGAAAGAGTGAGAGCGCGTAAAGGAGACTCGCTTGTATCTTGGCGCTTTCTTTATTTGCCGCGATTTATTTTATGACACACACGCGCGCACTAACAGTGCGACCGGGTCGTACACAGCGAGCCGGGGTCCCCGTACCGTGTGCCCAGCCGAGTGGAAAAATGTGATATTCTCTGACAAATGGACGGTGGCGGCTCGTGGCAGAGATGTACGTTTAAATGCGATTGTTTATTTCGTGCTCGATTGCGCGCTAATACCAATTTGCGACGTCCCGACGGTTTATCGCTCTTAGTCGCGACGTTCTGACGGAGCTAAGAAGTTCCGGGCGATCATCGGTGTTCCGACCAAGCGTAATCCTCCTTGTGTGTAATTCAGAGCGTGTTTGTGGAGTAACGATACAAGCGGAGCTTACGTTTCGCGTAGGACGCTAATAAAATTAAAATGGCGTTACTTAGCGTTTTCATGCGGGATTCCATACCTGGAATCGATGTCTCCGCGCTGCGGCAGGCGTGGAGAATAATTTTTCACGCGAGCTCATTTGTAACCGGTAGCGTGCGCGGTGTCGCGAGTTAATAAACGTGTAGCTTACATGCGCAATTCAACGGTTATCTCTTGCAGTAACTCCCGTGCATTACGGTACGCGCACAATTTTCTACGTCCCTAACATTAGACGCTGTCCAGCGTGTGTCTATTATCGCTAGTAGTCAGTCTAGTCAATAGTCTATCCCGCTTGTGCTCACCCGTACGCGGCGGATCGGCCCGTGTTCCACATTGTGCTTGCTCATTGTCATGTCACTAATATTCTCGCCGGTCTCATCAATAATTTCACGCGGCGTGAGCACGGTCTTACACGCGTCATTTCGATATGATCATCCACGTTTATCTGCGCGTCAAAGTGCACGCGCGATCGCAGCAGTTTCCTTTCGAGTGGATGCATTTTCTTGTAGTTTTTTTGCAAGTCCATTTGATCAACATTTTCGAAACGATCAATCGTAACGTAATCTGGTAAACGATCACGTACCGCACTTTGCGACTCCCTATTAATAACTCCGAAGGAAGGGCTCGGGAAGGACAATCCTTCCCTTCATCACGTTCGCGCGTACATTCTGGGCGCGAGGGAGCCATATTATAGATGGCACCGGTATGACATCGTATAGTCCGATATTGCTGTTGTTTTCAACGACAAAAGAATATTTGTGGCGCGGAACGCAGACGCGATCTCGTGAGTGCGAAACGAGGAAGACTTTTCTCGGGGTGTTGGTCAGTTGTCGAAGGGGCGTCGGGGCGAAGGAAAGGAATGAGATATCGATGGCCATACGAGCACGCCGCCGGTAGTATAGGCGGTCCCGTAATTGTTATCCGATGGACCAAGGAAAAGGGCCGGCCCCGAAGGATGGATGTGACGTCACTAGGAACAGTTTCACCTATAATTGGATTTATGATCGGAGCGCACCTCCGCTTCCGCGCTCGCGGCCACGAAAATGTATTATTTAAGCGTATTTCGATCGAGTATTTGTAACGTATGACAGCGCAGATACGCGCGCTCGCGGTGTATGTAGTCCGTTACCCGGATGTCTGAACGGCAAACAGGAACTCGCCTTTGGATATTTATTAAAATTCCGCTTTGGATATTTATTAAAACTTGCCTTTAGATATTTATATTAAAATTCCCTTTGGGTATTGATTAAAATCAACGAGACGCGTTTTCATTCGATATCCGATACGGATTGTTTAACGCAGCCAGATAACGCGAAAGATTTGAGATGCAAATAACGTTAAATTAAGAGTCGCGATCAAAATCATAATTGGTGATCGCGCTCATGCTGCAGGGGTATCCTCGCGTTTACACGGCGCAATCGTGGCACGATCGGGGCAAAGTTTTAATTACCGGTATCAATTCGCATAACTCGCAGCCGAGAATTCAGGGCTTCTCCCAGACAAGACCGAATGAAGTTGAGACGCGGCGCATATCGCCGCACGTCGACGGAGAGCATCATTCCTCGCAAGTTTTAATTGCCGCCGTCTATTAATGCAATGATTACGAGGTAGCGAGTGATCCGCGCTCACATCGACATCTGTTATGCAAATACCTCGCGGTCTCTCGCAAGGAATTGTTTTTTCGGGGCTGTACGTGCTTCCCCTTGTGCACCCGCGCGATAATAATAAAACAAATTATACTCCACCGGCCGTTACAGACCGGCAAAGTAAATCGAGTCTATTTGTACGTCTTCTTCGGTTACGCGCGCTCTGCTATTCTCAATCGTTGATTCAACTTGTCGGTACGCGCGGTATATACGTACAGCGCGCCGGGCATATCACTGTGAAGCTGATTTCACAGTGATATGCTCCGTGCCTGCACCAGCTGAATTGCACTGATTGTATTCTCATGCAAAGTGTGTCGTTCGTATTGACTACACTGTTCCGCTCGTATTACTGATTACACCGTCGCGACGTAAACGCGCGCGTGTATGCGGTGTCTTTGCGCGAAGATGTGGTAATTTCTTTCGTTGATGCACATCGTGCTGATCGAGTTACGCGTATTTTTCCGAGCAGGGTAGCTTGGTAAACGCTGAAATGATAATCCTCGCGCGATAAGCGAATAGCAACGTTGGAAAACGTATGAACAGTCGTTTCATTAAATCGTTATCAAATATGATTGATTGTCGGACTAGTCAATTACGGTATGTTGTAACGGTATGTTGCTGGAATGCAAAGAATCATTTTTCACCTCTTACAATAGAAACATAATCAGATTTCGTAAGGCTGGGACTATCTATCTACGCTCGAGAGGGCCTGCCTCTAATCTTTTTCAATAGTTAATAGGATCAGAGCGTTAATCAATCAAGCGCGAGGCAATTAACGTAACCTTTTGACAGGCGTTCTGTCCAGAATGCGAGCGTCTGACGTGGATTTCTTTAATCAGTCACCCTCAATGCGGGAAGTAAAGAGACGATGGGACACGAAGAGCGGACGGGAGAGACGAACGGAAAATAAGTTGTAGCGCAAAATGAATCGCGCAAGTGAAACTGACAGGTAATTTTTTAATAATTGAGGAACAACGACTGTGCGAAACTTGCTTTATACTTTTGTAAAATTATCCGGATATATAAACCTTTTATATTGTGAAATATCCGTATACAGGATTGTACAAGATGCGGAAACTTTCTTACGGTTGTGTTTAATCATCCAATTGTTTGACATGTTTAATAATCAAATTAATACAAGGTGGATCGTGTACTAATTAAGTGCTCGCGGTATATCGATAATACCAGTCTTCGAGGGAAATTGCAATTTCCACGAGAACTACGTCGTTATTCTGCGTGAAATATAAGAAACCATTCGTTCCCCCTTTTCAGATTATTTAACGAAGTCATCGCTCATTTCCCACGCGCCCTCCAATTCGATTCATCCGTGATTTTAAGAACGTACCTAACAATTTGACTTTCTTACTTGGCGTTCGTTCGACCACCCTTGAGGAAAATTGCCGCCCATTTTTCTCCGTCATCCGGCGCTCAACCCCGACTTGTAGCCGCCGCGAGTTAAAATCTGAAACTCGGGGCGGTACGAGAGAGGACGCGTATCTTACCTCTAGCGGAATAATCCTCCTCCAGCAAGCCCGCGCTAAATGACGAGTCACTTATTTCCAATTTCTAGACTCGTTTCGGGCGCGTGAATCCTCATAATGTGCGAGGTTAGTTGCGATAGATAATGTGACAGCGTGAATGTCATCATCAAGCCGCATTGTGTTCATGAACGTTGTATTATACCGAATATGATTATACCGAATGCTGTATAATGTATGGTTCCTGCCACAGCACCAAATTTATGCATTATCTGCGTGATGTCACACAGAACGTAATTATATGATATAAACGTATACGAATGAATGAAAACACGTGTCTTTAATGATCCCTGACATATCATTCGGGAACGTGTATAAATTTAGATGAATAATAACACTTCGCTATTACCTACGCGTTACGTGATGTGATGGATATTTTATAGAAATATAACAAAATTCTCCAAAATTTCGGGACGATATTTAAAACCTGTGGTGTGCTTGTGATGTGGTAACAGAGAAGGAAAAAGAGGAAGAAGAAGAAGAAGTGGGAAGATTAAGGGAAGCCGAACCGCGGAAGTTGTTAAGTATCAAATAGGATTCGCCCCATTACACCGAAATACCCTCGTAGCTCGGTTAGCCCTACTTAGTCCGACGCTTTCTTATTTGCACCCTTCATACCGACAAGGCTGCACACTTTTATGATTTCACTTTACATCATTACGCCAAACAAGCTGTCTTGTTATTGCTATGTTACGAAAACAAATCATGTCGATATGCTCAAAAATAATTAATTGATCAAATATAACTGCAAATATTTATTCTCGTATAATTTACTCAGAGTTTTTAGAAACAAGATAAATTTGTGGAAGCTGGGAAAGTGGATTAATATGTTGAATACTAAATAATTGGAAATCATTAAAGATAATAGATGCGGATATTGGGGGCAATTAGCGCATTAAATATTTGTTTCATTATCGTTTGCAAGAAATGCTAGATACCGCTGCAGCGGAGGCGAAAGATAAAGCGACTACGCCGGTTGTCGGGAAACGACAGTTCCGCGTCTCTGATTTTTCGCTCGGACCACGGCAAGAGCAATTACTTTAGGAATGATCGTCACGGGATAGGGCAGAGTGAACTTGCTTAAGGGAAGCGCGCGCAGGAGGTGGCACGGGATGCAAGAAGTGGATTGTGCAGCGACAACGTTAATAAATCTCCGGTAATTAGAAAGAATGTCCCGGGGAGACGAAATTGCCAGTGGGCCCGACTTGGTCGGCCTGTTCATTTTTTACGCTACACGAGCGCGTTAAGATCTTTTAATGCTCGGTTATAAATGATTTGCGAAACCGGAGCCGCCGTGCTCCACCAGGAGGGACGCGCCGTATATACATACTATATTCCGACAACTCGACGACTACTTGCTCATTAGTCACGCCGGATTTCTTAATGATTCAGCTTAAACGTAGGCTGTGCACCGCGAACGGTATCGATTATCGATACAAGAAGGACAGATTAAATGATAAGTCCTTTGTAAGGGAAAACGTTTCTCCCGCTTTGTATCAACAATTTCAATCGGCTGCCGATTGATGTTTGGTGCGTTGCGTGAAAATTCACCGTCACAGAGTCATGTCGATGCATTCAGAGAAGCTACATGTTTCAATGTACGAAACCAAGATTCAAAATTCACGCAGATTTTGCGGGTGTAATTGATAAATCTAAAACGAGTACTCCCTGGACTTCCACTGTGGCAACAAAGAAAAGTCGTCACTGACGCTGGACTATAAATCAGAAGGTAACAATTCCATGCGCGGAAATATATTACAGTTAAACGTCTCAATTGCAGCGCGCGACGCACCAGCAGGTCCGGTTGGCGATACTAATTAAGTGCTAGTGTATCCTCCTGACGGGGAAGCCCCAGAATCCGGAAACGAGGGTGGATGTAATTAGGATGAGTCGTGACGCCCGTAAGCGAGGAAGCCTCGACGCGGCGCGTCTCATCGCCAGCCAACAAACACACGTTCTCTATGCAAAATGCACGCGACGCGTATCCAAGCCGATTGTTATCGCCGGCTCAGACCGCTTCTGTCCGGAGTACTGTGCATCGGTGCACAAATAATGCACATGGCCAATCCGCTCGGTCACCAGGCAAAACGATCACGGAGAGCGGGGATTGCGCGATGGCCATTCTCACCCTCGACTTGGCTCCATCGTTCGGGGGAGGATAGGAAGAGGACACGCAGCAAACGTTCGTCCACAATCGTGGGAAACGCGGTGGCGGCTGCAGCTATTCGGACTCCTATTAATGTTGTACAGTCGGCGCGCCGAATTAGCATAAAGTTCCACGCCGGACTGCGCCCGGAAAGCAAACTTTCGCCGAAACTCTACCCGTGTGCACACGCGCCAACTGTACGCGACTGCAGTGTGTTTTGCCCGCCGCGTTTCATCCGCGTGTTGACTCTGCTCCCGGAAATCAATTTTCCGAATTTTCGCGATAGGCCTGGACAGTGGGATGTAAAATCCTGTCAGGAAGTCCCAATTTCGACTTGTTGATTGAGTAAGGTTCGAGGTTTTTGATGACTTCAGGAATCTTTTTCACTGATAAGCGACCGAGTTATTTCATCGTATCGGAGTAGGATCAAGAATTTATGCAGTGCATGATGAGATCGCAAGCAACTCAACGCTACGGCTGATAATTTGTATGAATTTCGTGGAAATAACTAATTTAGCAACGAGCATTCAGTATATCATTATGAATATTTAATGTAGTTATATTGTAATAGTTTATGGTTATTGTATTTATATTACATATATTATATATATATATATATATATAGTTCTCTGTAACATACAATTATGATCGACGCTGTTTAGCACAGTAGCATATGCTGATAAATAATTCAAGTCAACTTTCAACGACAGTAATATTATCATATAAATGTATGTTAATAGCGTTTACATTACGTAACCGTATTAATTTGTACTTGTATAAATACATATATTTAATACATATAATACGTATAAATACCTATATTTCATACTAATATACTTCCCAACATTGTTATTTTAATACACATGTCCTTTCCCTGTGCCATGATACGCTCTAAGTAATATTCAAGTGCGTTTAAGTACGGCGAATTAGGACATTTCGGGTAATCTCCAGCACTTAGTGGGTTAAGAGACGACCATAAAAGTGCCCCCGTTACGAGTCGAAGAAACTTTATGCGCACCTACTTTCTCTAATTGCTGGACGCCAGAATCGCTACTAAATTTCCCTGACAGAATCAGCCACACCCCATCCAGAACTCATCAGGATAAAAGTCTGGAAGACGGAAACACTTAGAGGGGGGGAGGGGAAAACTGTTAATAGGGAGAAACGGTAAAAATTCACCTACTACCGCGTTAGCATATCGCTCGCTCTTCGAGTTTAACGCGACTTTGGCGTACCAGATCGCAATAAATATCCCTCGTGCACTTTTGAAATTATCGCTCGTTCCGTTATTCGATTGACGAGTTTTCAAAATTACGAATACTCGTGATATCCCATTCCTTCTTATCCGAAGAGTTTCCTCGCGAGTGGCCGAAGGAATTCACTGTTCAACGTGATGATAATAACGCTTCGGAAAAAAATGTCGAACTTCGAGAGGGCCGTTGGGAGGAGGTTTTGCGGGGGGTTCCGCGAGACCGTTTTACGGTATGTAACGATCGCGTGCGCGCGGTACTTCGTGACTCTTGAATAATAACGAGTACTGATAAGACGGCCTAGCATTAACAAATAAAACACTTTCTAGACGGAAATAAGCGGTGTTCCGGGATCGAGATAATGCCTAATAGAAAAACTTGGTCGCGCGCGGCCGCTCAAGTTTTCGTACTTTACGCGGACGCTTCCGTAAGATTAATTTAATACGCATTAAGGGGGGAAAAGAAGCGGAGGGAAGGAAATCGCCGGTGTGCGCGTTCGGGGACAATGTAGCACCGCTGCGAACGAATCGCCGTTACGTCATAAACGCGCTGCGACGCAAAACGGAACAAAACGTCTTTTTAATTATACCGCGTCTCTAATCGTCCCCTTCGTTCTCGCCCTCTTCGATCCCTCCCTTCCTGCGCCCGCACTGTCGCGCTGCCGCCGGCTAAGTATTTACTGCATCCGCAATTACACCTCGGCTGCAACACGGCCGGACTTTTTTCTCGGCGGCAGATCCGTTATTCCATTGAAAGGTCGTCGATATCCGTGATGCTTGCCTTTAAAAAAAACTGACGGGTGAAATGAAATACGTCATCGTCGATGGCGATATTTCATAGTTCCGGGCGATCGATTTCGATGCGAAATTCCAACGAGGGACGTCACGCCGCCCACCGCTCTCCTCCCCCGCGGCCACCCCCTTTCGCGATCAGAGTCGTTCCAGCTGCAAATTAAAGACGTTTTACTCCCGTACCACCGTCCACCGTGTAAAATATTCACTACCGTCGCGTCTTCGATTTCCCGGAGACTCACCTCGTTACGCAAACGGTGACTTGGTGATTCTCATTCAGCGATTCGCGCGCGAGTGAATTTGTTAAAACGTTCAAACGCCATTGCAATTCGCTCTGTCGAGTCAGCGAGAACCGGCGCGGGATGATCGCGTGGGAATTGCGGCTACGTTCGAATAATTAGCGAGATGAGGTACTTAGCAAGTATCCGCAGTAGGCCGCATGGCGGCCGAGAGGGAATCTTGGGTGACGGCGACGGAGACTCCACGGTTGGCTGCCGCACGGCTCTGTAATTTCGATAATTATGGGTTAATGCGTTTAGCCACGTAGCAAGACACACGTAGCAAGAACATGATTCCGGACGTACGTGAGATACCTGCAAATTAATTGAACGATCGCCGCACTCGACCAAATGACATACTATTCCTTGATTGTTATGTAGGATTATAGGAGATATATATCTCTTAATGTTATATACAATATGTTTTTTATACATACACAGAAATAATTAAATATATATAATTTTTATGTGCATTTTATGTGTTTTATTTTCCTATGTGTATGTGTGCATGCATTCAATTCTCTCTCGATAAAATCTCGATATAAAAATTTATGTAATAATCTTAGCGAAGCACGCAAATTGAAATAAATCGCTTCGCTCGAATCTAAAGTTTTAAACGTTCATGTTGCAGCTCACCGAGCGTAAAACGCAATTACGCGAGCCTGAAAATGTAACTCTATTAGACTTTTCACGAAGCGTCTGAATAAGACCGTCCATTACCACTCGGCTACTAGTCACCTGTGCGTTACTGCCGACTGTTACCGCTAGTCCTTTATTACTACTAATCGTTTATATGACTGGTTGGCTGTTGCTGGCAGTTACTGTATACGATCAATATGCAACGCCGGTGGTGCGGGTGAGCGTCCTGCTAATTTGCGGAAATCCCCGATCTCGACGTGGAAAATCCAACGTTGTACGTGAAAACGTTTGCGCGGCGGCGCGGCGGGAGACAAACTGCGCCAACGCGCGTTCGAGTTTTGACGGCGCCGTGCTCCTTAAAAGCTTTCCAGGGCGGGCAAGGAGCTTGCCTTTATGATGAAACAATATCGTACGTTGCCTTTTTCAGGCAGCCACATTTCTTCCGTTCCACCGGCGGCGACCTCGTCTCGCCTACTCACGGTTTTCGTCGCCTCCGTCCCATCTGCATTCCTAGTCCCAACGAGCCGCAAAGGAATTTCAATTTTAAACAAAAGTTTCCTGACGGCGGTAACCTTTCTAGCTCTGCCCCTCCCGGTCCCACACACCCTCGGCGTCTACCTCCATCGCTGTCGACATCGCGGATTCTAGACGCGCGTTCATGCATGGCCCGACCCCGTCAGCTAGGTACATCGTCTCTTTGTCTACTAACATGTTTCGTTTGTGTCTTCCCTGCCCATTACAGGCGGTGCGGTCGGTTCTCCGTCTAGCAATCTCTTTCATTTTATAAAACGTTCCATTTCCTTGAATTTATGTATAACTAGAGCATATCGCGCGCACCAACTTCCCTTAACGCGATTAATTCATACGGAAGATCTCGGAAGATTCTAATTATTCATTTCTGACAATCCGCAAAATTGTAAGCGCCAAAAGGCGGATCGCGCTCAACTCTCGAGAGTTTCCGAACAAAGGTACTCTCCTCGCCTCGGTTAAAGGAAGCAAGAAAACTGCAAGACTCGAAGACGAATCGTTACGTAACATGCACAGGGAAAGGCAGGGAGCATCGGGTCGCGAGTCTTCGCCGCTTTTCCCAGGATCGTCGATTTTAATGCCCCTGTCTGCGGAACGTCCGGACAGAAAAAGCACCGAGTCGCCGAGGGGAAAAATGGTAGCAAGGGCGACGATAAACAAACGCTAATCCATAAATCCTCTTGCAAACGGCAGAAAGCACGCGCAATATACGTACTCGCCGACTCGAGACGTACATCAGTGCTGCGTCTGCTGCAATATCGATAAAACATTGATCCGCCATTCGTGCCTGAAGTCTCTTGTATAGGATTCGCAATGCCGTTAGACATCCCCCTCACTGCGCCGCGCCACGCTGCGCCACGCCGAGCCGGGCCGAGCCGAGCCACATTCACAGATGCACCCGAGCGCGCGTGCATACGGAACACCGCCGTTTCGACGGGATTATATCCGACTCTCCGCGTACGTGCACCCGCTGTGCCCATCGAGCGTGCACGTACGCGTCTGTCGGTATCATGATCCACACGCGAATCACGAAAGCCGCCGCGCATAATTCGACGCTAATGGAATCTGGGTCGGGCCGCGAGACACGATCTTTTCTATCGCGACCCGCGCGATCATGGAGAAAAAGTGCATGTCGTTTAGGGAGACTAGCGGAGTCCTCCTGGGCGATCTTGGATTTTCGCAACGTGTATTACACGTAATTCGCGAGCCAATCTCGTCAAAATGTGAGATACCAGGCTACCAAGAGACGTTTCGGCGTCAATCGACCCTATAAATTGCGAATTACTGCGAGCGAGTTACCGATGTTTGCCAACCCCAGAGCGATAAAACATCTGGCCGATCCTCCCTCTCATCCGGGAAATCCGCTCCGATCCATCAAACACTGCGATACTCGCGTGGCGTGGCGTAGGATTGCGCGGCCGGTCCCGAGTTGGTAGCTGATGCCGCGTGACACGTTTGTACCCGTACACCGACGGATTAATGTTATTCCCGGTTGCACGCGGTTCCGGTTTCCCGACCCGACCGACGGATCAAAGCACGCGGAATCAGGGAGCGTCCGCATTATATCCGGGACGACGGCGCTCGGCGGAGATCTCGTCGTGGATCTCGATGGCCTATCATCTCGCAGGCGATACCCGCTTCTTGCCGGATCAAAGTGTAGCTCTGTCAAGCAACGAATTGGCAAGCGCGATCTCTCTCTGAACCTCTGAAGATCGCGTCGTAATTATAAGGTCGGCGGGGAACGAGAGAAGAACGATGGGGAGAGTCGAGCCGTGGCGGAGGCGAGCGGAAAGTGCCGGGCTGGGAGACGAACGGCGGCTCAAACACCGCGGCGCAAAATTCACAATCTAATCCAACTAAGCAAATTACTCCCAACTTCCTGGGCGACAGAGCAGCGCGCGCGCGTCCGCTGCTGTCCCTTCGCCCTGCATTCCTGGTAACTTAGATCAAAGAGAGCCGGGCGTCGACGTCGCGCGGGGATATCGCGCCCGGCAACGTTTCATCTCACGACGCCCGTACTTCCGGACCGCCTCCTCCTCCTCCTCTCTTTTCCTCCATCCTGACCATTTCATGGCCGGTTCGCAGCCCGGCTTGGTTCAGTTACGGCGATCGGACGCGGCCGACCGTTCCCGCAATCGCGCGCACGTGAGATCGAAGCGGACGCTCGCTGGTAACGAGCGCATCGAAATGCATAGCTCGTTGCGCGCGGTGATACGGTGCGAGTTAACGCAAGCCAATCTCGATGCGCACCGTTTCGTCAATTTCGATACCGTTACGGGCTGTTTGTACCGCGACTATTGACTTTATGGCTCGTTAAAGTGTCTTACGTAATTGCCGTGTTCTACGCGGCTCACTATGCCGACTGAACGTGTTACCTCGATACCATTCAGCTCGCCGACGAAATAATTTTGTGTATTTTCACCGAGAGCAACGGCGCACCAGACTTGCAAAGTACTCGTGTCCAAATTGCCACGCGCGTATCGCAGAATTGAGAATTATACTATCGGAATAATTCGATATCGCATACACGAGTATCGGCGTGTACAAGGAATCGCGAGGAGAAGCTTTCATTGTACGATTTCAGTATACCATTTAGCGGTGATGAGCTCGCAAGTATGCTCATTCGCAAGGACGCTCGCTCGCTCGCTCGCTTTCAGCCGAATAGCGCACTCGCGCGATGGAGAGATCGACGGGGATTGACGTCGCCGGATTGCCGAGGGGTGGCACGAGGAAAGGTAACACTTCCGGAACGCAATATCATTCGGAGCGAGGCGGACCGTAATTCCCACTTGCCTGGTCTTTGGAGGCGAGGCAGCAGAAGCTGCGTCTGTTGATTATTCGGCCGGCAAACACGGCGCATTGTTATCGATTGGGCCAACAATCTGCCGCCCTCCCCTCCATATTGACGCAATACTGCCTCGCAGTTGCATAATGAATGGTTGGCTAATGACCCTACGGAGCTTGCGGAAACCGCTACGAGAGGATGACGGCGGGAGCCTGGGAGTCGAGCCACTTCCGGCATCAAACATGCACCGCCTACGCGAACGAGTTATCCCGAGACATTCGTCCCGTTCGCGGGAATGGCGCGATATATTATTTATCGCGTGCTGTATTATTTACCTCGTACAAAATTATTAAAAAACATTATTTCAGACTGGCTTGTGTAAATTATTGTTGATAAAATTATATATTTCTGCATCGGTTACCTCGATGTCTAATTGTATTATTCATACTGCTAGTATTGTTCACATTATTAATATTCATGCTTAATTTAGCAATAATTATGCACTAACGGGTGATCGTACGTTATGCTTGACGGCGGGGAGAGCTTGATAAAACGCGCGACTGCGCGAAAAAATTTATGTGCACGTGTACCTTTCACCTTTTATTTCACTTTCTCGGAATTATAACGTCGCCTGACGTTGAACATGAAAAGTTTTACATATTAAAATTATCTTTATGTAGATTACTGCATAGCGTGTGGAGGCAACAGACATCTGAAATAAAATGCGGGTCGCTTTGCATACATATCTAGTCAGGCATTCCTGCGGTGCTTTCTAAGAACCAGCTACATTAATCTTCGAGCAACGCATAAATTGAGATTTATCTGCGCTAAGGAGCTTTGCAATAATTAAACACTTGTTACCGCGCACATAATTTAATAAACGTTAAAACGCCAGAAATTGCGTATGCAATACAAACAGTTGTAACTCATTTCATCATTTAGCACGATAAACAGTATTCATGTGTGAATTAACCACATTGCCAGCGATAGCCAACAGCGTGTCTGAAATTACGTTATTTTTTGTTTTCAGCTCTGTCGAGTACGCGGACGGTAATAAGCAGATTCTGACCACTAGCCTGACGCATCACTGTAAGTATACACAATGTTTTTAAACAAAACAAACGCTTTTTCGGCATTTATTTGGTAGCAAGTTCAGAAATTAAGCGCATTTTTCCACAAACAATCCTGCGAGAGAGTGCACACAATAGCGCATGATGCGCTTAATTGCGTTAATGAAACTATTACGAATCGCAATGATGAAAATTGCACTGAATAGGAAGAGCCTCTTGCTCTCAGGAAAGGAAGAAAAAAAGTCGAAACTCGGTATTATCGCGAGTGCAGCGGGGATTCTCTTGGGCCGACGCGGCAGGACTTTTCTTTCGCATTTTCGTCGCGTGAATTATTCCTTTCTCGCGGGGACTCAACGTCGTCTCTGCACCGTTACGCAACTTGTACCTCAGTACATCCCGGCTGTGATTCTTTTGTAGCGGTAGCCGGCTTTCCGTCACTTTGCACGGTTTGCGTCGCAATGGCGGCCACGGTGAAACGTTAGACGAGGGTCGCGACTTTCGCATGAAACTTCCTCCACTTTTGTCCTCGCCGAGGCTCCGACGCTATAACGACTCTAATCTCCTTACGCTCCAAGCTGTTTTTGCCGACCAAACGAAAGTGCTTACGGCGTTGACCAGTCGAGTAAGAGACTTACAATTTACTTCTATCTAAGAGGCTTTGCAGGACGCGCAGAACGTTGTCGCTATTCCGGGCTTTATTTAATGTTCATGTCATTTTACATTTGCACTATGCCGTGAGCTTATCTCGGCACCGCCGCGCCGGTGCCGCCGCCCGGTGGATTTTCCTCCCTTCTCGTCATTTTTTTTCATCTCCTTGCGAATGTACCCCGAGCGAGTGCCGTGACATCGGCGAGGAGCAAGAAAATCCGTCGGAGAATTTTTTTCGTCGTCGGAGTGGCAGAATTAAGGGCGACTTCAGAGCCGTGAAAGGGCGCGCGAGTACGTGAAAGCATTTACTCGCGATGCGGGATCAAGGGGATACAAATTCTCATGTGACAATCGCATCACGTAGTCCGCGCGGAATTTTGCAACACCCGCTGTAAAGAGCAACTTCTTGTTACCATAATTGCACGAATGAGCGTCGAGAGTGCATGATTAGTCGGTGTACAGAGGCTTTCTAAAATGTTTAATCTAACTTCCGCCGCCGCGCGTGCTCCACTAAACAAAATAATGAGAAAAGTTCATATAAACGAACAACCATCAAACGCTAACTTTTATTTACTTTTGTTAATTTGCTTTTAAATTCGGATAGGGCGACTCGGAGCGATTTGTAATTAGAAACACCCCCTCAGAATTTCCGTTCTCGTAAACGTAGTTACATTTCGAATACCTGCGATATACTTGCGGTAATTCCTGTAATTCATAGCGCACGTCAATCTAACGTGATTGCTAATTCATGCGTACGTTCGAGAGACCATTCACGCCTGTGTGATCATCGGAACGTGACTTTCGTTGTACCAGCGTTAAACTTCACCGGGCGTCTAACGCGATAATCAGACAACAGAAATAATCAGATTCACTGATATCTCACCGAGATGCGCTATTGTTACGGAGTTAGCGCGTAAGATGTGCGCGACGTGAATCTGAATCCGGTAGGTAACACTGAATGTTTTACGCGACGGGAGTGTATTAAACGGTTCGTAACATCTCCTCGCGCGAAAATCCACCGACATTCGCGAAATTTCGTTTCTATTTACAGCTTTACTCTCCTGCACGAGGTTCTAGAAACGTTTCAGAACATTTCACGGATGCAGTGTTGAATGAATCATCTCGCGTTCCTACGCATGACACCCTAGAGGCTTTCGAAGGACAATCCAATTTCCACGACCAGTCTTTCGTTTCAAGAACGTTGTTTTCTGCAGCTTGGGAAAGTGACAGTCTGAAAGTCTGGAAAATCTCCTACCCTACTTTTTGTTCTTTCCGTGACGTCACACATTATAGATTTTTTTTATCGAATTTATCTTCTTGTAAACTGAGGGAGATTAAGCGTCGCGTCGCGTCGCGTCCATTGATGATTGCATAACGTCGTTTTAATTTTGTTTACGCATATACGTTTCTGAATTATTTATCTTTGTTTATGAAGCTTGGTCATTAATGCACAAAACTCTGCGGCAAATCCATAACCCGTGTATTCGCTTGTGGTATTACGTTGCAATTATTGCAGAAATTAATTATTCCTCGTAGAAATATTTCAGTTTATCGGCAGATTCTCATTCGGACATTTGTTATATTTGCGCCTGCTTTAATGGCGCTTCAATTAAACAGCGTATTCAGTTTTGCGTCTACTTGCAGTTTTCTGAGAGTCAAACAATTTTTCAAAGACCATAAGGTTAAAATTCATAGAATTATTTTTTCGTACAACGTATTCGCGTTACATTCATTATCGCGTAGAATTAAATGTCATTCCTGAGATTGATAATTATCATTTTCGCGGTACGTAGCACGTTCTGTGATACGACATATCGTCCTGGCTGGCAGTGTCACGGGACAAATCTGCATCTTCTTCGAGTGAGCCTCGAAAAACAGATCAGCGCCGACGATTGCGCGGCACGTAATCTCACCCGGGGAATCGTTAAATGGTTCGCGCGCGACTTCGTGTTAGTGAGAAACGACGTTCATCTAGCAGCATCCAGCGGAGCCAAAGTGGGTTTACATCGCAGTTAAGTTTCATCGTAACGCCACTCTCCCTGCTGCCAGGGTGCACGGATGCTAAACCGTCTTTCTCCCCACTGCAGTCAAGTGACGACGTCGCGCCGGCTGGATTTACCGACCATTTGGCAAATGAAGACGAAACTACATCGTAGATTACAAGGCAGGGGTTGGGGTGCGTACAGCGAAATGAAGTGCCGAGTATCTTAACGCGTCTATCGATACAGACTGCAACGCGGTTGACTGTCGACTAAAGATTTCGATAGTGATCGATCTCTGCGTGAGTTCTGTATGAGAGTTTTGTTATTTAAAAAAAAGAAAGAAAGAGAGAAAGAAAAAGAACGAGAGTGGCGAACATTGCTCGATCGATCGCTCGTTGAGACGAGATTTTATTTCTCGGTGATCGTGTTTGCACCGTGATGTTTCCGCATTCCAGTTCTTGAAGAGCGCTCCGGAGATCGCGCGGAATATACAGAGAGACGATGTCACGTACGTACATCTGTGATTAAACAGAGGAGTCATTACCAAGAATAATTGAGCTTCAAAGAGTCGCTAACAATCGACTTTGTAATCACTGCAATCGAACGGAACGGTCGTTAGGACCCGATGCCTGCCGCCTCTGATCTCAAGCGGGACGTCTATAAACGACGCGACGATGGAACCGTTTGCTTTCTATCGACTGCTACTTTGAACTTTCGATAGCGTTCGGTCTATGACACGTGGGAGCTCTCTTTCGAAGTAAATTAAACGGAAATCGTTACCTTCCTCCTCTTATTCCTAGCGTGTTTCCTCGCCTTCGTCTTTCGTTGTCGCAGGCACTACGTTTCAGAGCGCGGCAGGGCGTTTCTTTGTGACGTAGAGCATTAGACCGCCAATAGATTCTGCTGATCGTCAAAAATAAAATTTTCGCGCACGTGCGAAGAGTCATTTGACGCGAAAATTTATTACACCGAAATACACACAGGATATACTGATGGAATTGCAAATTAGATACTGCGGTGACACTTGCATCGGCGACTAATGAGCGCCGACAGCCGACAAGTAAAATGCATCTTTTCAAGAGAATTTTCAAGGTGATACATGCATAATTTGTCTGCGAAGAAATAATATGCCACGAACTCTCGTGACAGATATTCGATACTTGTTTGCGTGCCCATGCGAGCGTTTACCGTGATAAAAATTTCCGGGGAAATAAATACTGCCCCGACACTGGAGCCACATTCGTGTCAATATATTCACGCCCTGGCGATGCCTCGTGGTTTTTCGATTTTGCCGGAGTAAACAAAATTTATGAGCAAACCATTCCGCCGTAATGTTATAATGCCATCCATCCTCATCGATTATCGCCGCTTTTAATAACTTCTATCTCGTCTCCATGAATCAGCATCAGTTGCGCGACAGATTTTGAAATAGATACGTTGGAAATTCTTTTCATCAGACGAGACTCATCTAGAATAATCTCAGCGGCGAAGCAACAGATTAAACGACAAATGCGAATCGAAACGAGACGCGAGTTGCAATCTGTGGAGCTAGTTTGCGAAAATTAATTTATTCGGTTCAAACGTTTCGTCCTTAGAATACTGTAATCGAGTGAAACTGCAACGTCCCCGTCATAAAAATATTTTTAGAGAAAAAATGGCATAATAAATACGAAGTATATAGAATGCACGTATACACAGCTTTCAATTCATCCTCTCACCCTGAGATTTATCGGGATCTCGTGAACAAATTGTGCAGCGCGAAAAAAAAAACAAGAAAAAAAGAACGGAAGCGCAGCGCGCGTCGTTTAATTCGCCGATACGAGCGGATCCACTTGATCTGACGAGCAAGCTCATCTTCGTGAGAGATAACGCCGGCCGGGCACGATAGGTCGCGACAAAAGTTAACGAGATGGTGTTAATTAAATCCCGCACGGTCGATCGCGGGTGGGAAAATTTGACAATGGATGCGCCTATACGCTCACGTCGGGGTCGCACGGGATATGCACGCTCATATATACTCACATACGTGCACATGTGCGTGCATGCATGCATACGTGCATCGGTGTGTGTATGTATGTATATACACGTCAGCTCGTCCATGCACCGACGCGCACATCACCACCGCGGCGGATCGGACGGACGGAGGACGAACGGGCACGGCACGGCACGGCACGGCGGTGGTCGAACTCCGATGAATCGATGACCGCTTTTAGTAATGATGTGTACATGGCAGGCCATCCTCGGCCCCGATGGAACGCCAGGCTGGGGTCAACGTAGGACGCGGCCGCGGCCGCGCCGGAGGATCGGTAGATAGGTGCAGCGGCAGGAGCACCGGAGTTTGCCGAGGGGGACTTATTACGTCCCTGGAATTACCATATAAATTATCGCGTGATGAACCCGCCGGAGTGCGAAACCGTGCACGCTCCACGCTTCGGCCTTTGTCGAGGTTTCGGTTATGGTTAATCGGCCACGCCGTTTAATTGACATTCCGCCGCCGCAAAATGCCGCGCGGAGAGACCGCGCGCTCGCTGCAATTTTCTCCATCACGCGCGCGAGCTATCCGACACGCGGCTGCCGTGATTGACGGCCGCGTTTAGGCCGAGCCCGGTCTCTGCGTCAAGTGCCGGGATTGCTCCTGCACGACGTAAAGACGTCTCAACGCGGGAGACGCTGGTACCCGACTCGCGAAGGAATAGCGTTACCGATCTTCATTGACGTCGCAAATGGTTCTGGAATGGTCGTTAAAAAGTACAAGCGATATTTTCTCGAAAATGGATCATCGAGCGAAATGGCTCGCCCTCTCGCTCGCAGTTTGTCGAACGGGTGTGTTTGAAGCGGGCAACCAGAGATGAATAATTGACAATCCTTTCGTTTATCACAGGGCAGCGTTCGTTGCTTTAAGTACACGAGTAATACCTTGTATTCGGTGTACCGTGCATAATATAATTCTGTGCATCCGGAATTAGCGCGCCAAAGCGCCGAGAAATCCTCACGCCGAGCCGAGGGTAAATTCGTTTCCGCAAGCGCGCGCATGCAGTATGCGTCATCTAAATTATAAACAGCCGCACAGCACATGTGCCGTAATTACCGCGTATCCGAATCTCCATCGGCAGACTCGGGCGCTCAACGGGCGCCTCGAAAACGTTATTAAGATTAAAGCTGTATAATTATACGGCACGATGATATCGAGACAGCGGCGGTGGTCCACGGGGCGAGCAAACCACGGGTGAGTGTACCTAATATTTAAGACTGCGGAAACCCTCTCCCTCTCTTGACGAGCAAGAGAGGGCTTCGCGCGGGACCGATGAATATGCAAAGGTCTTTCTCGAACCATATCTGGCTACGCAGACCGCTACAGTCGATGTTTCATGCATTCAGATGCCCTTCTTACGTTCCTCGGAGGCGGACGACGGGCGTCGCGGCGCGGACAACGTCGTCTACTGTTACCTTCATTAGACGCCGTTTAAAAACCCGGTCCACATTTCTCGCGGAATTCCCGCGCGGCCCCGCGCCGCTATGCAAATCCCACTCAATTCGCACGAACACGGGGAAACTCTTAAAGCCTTTTACAGCGCGCCTCGTCTAAGACTGAATTCGTGGCCAGAAAGTCGGAGTGCCACTATATGTGCCCGAGTATGTGTGTGTGTGTAGGTATTACCGCGGGTTACACGTATACGCGTTTCCGAGGATTTTTAACCCCTTTCTAAGGGGTTACGTGCGACACCTGCGGACTGATTTATATTTACGGAGAGCGGAGAATATCGCGCGGTCGCTTCGCGCGAGTGCCGCGTCGTGAAATCCGACAAGCGTTCTCCGCGCGTTTCCCTGTGCGTTTTCCTCATGACAGGGAACCGGGAATTTTTCGTTCGTTTGATACGGTAAACGGCGCGTGGAACCCGGCGCTCGTTCGTTTTTCCAGCGGGAGTAACTCGGAATACTGACGTGGTGGAAGGAAGGCAGACAACTTTTGCGGTTGCGTTATCCGTAATGTTGTTACTTGCACAACTGGAACGAATCCTTCTGGCAATAATAAACACGTGTGACGCGTCTCAATATTAAGAACTTCCACGTCCTAATTCTCGTCCGACATCCGACATTCGGACGCAGCCAACGAATTTCCCCGAGTGCACCACATTCTCTCGTAAGATTACAATTTTTGGCACCAACTTTGCCTCGTTGGAATCCGCGGAAACATCCCGCACACATGCACACACAGCAGGGTCTTATTAACCGTGATAACTTGCACAGCGTGATAAGAGAAAGATCTTACGTAACGTTTATTCCTCTCGAGCGAGCTTTAGACGTTACTTCCGTCGTGTAAAACTTTTCCAAATTTAATCGCGACAATTTTGTAAGATTCTATTTTTGCCAATAGTCTTTACAATGAAGCGAAATGTTTCTCTCGCTAAGTGGATTGTCAAAAAATTCAACTTGACTGTTGAATTAACACGTGTGATCTTTTAAGAAAAAGCGCTTTCTTCCTCCCGCCTCCCGCCTCCCGAAGCTTTTACGTCGGACTTTTATGTTAAAGGCGGAAGTATGCGATAATAGCCGGGTCGTAGTAGCCTCGCAGTCAGCAAGTACCTGACAGCCCTCTTCGCAAAGCACTTTATATTGCACGGACCCATTATATTATCAGCCACGTGTTATAAGTTATAACAATAAGAGCTCCCCCTACGGTCTGCTTTATGTTTACGAGGGCTTGTAAAAATTTTCTATTAAAACGACGAATGTCGTTCCCAACCGTGGAATAGGCAATACGCCGCGCAATATGGAGGCACAATGCTGCACAATGCTATCTTTCCCATGCATGAAGTTTCTTCGTTACAATACACGAAAACTCATACTTTTCTGCTGTAAATAAAAATTACGTTAGTAAATTGAAGATTGGTGTCTGATCGTTTATTCACGAAACTAATCTCGCACATCGATTTATTAGAGCCCGGAATGACGTCAATCTCAGAAATGAGACTCGAACTTTTGTATTAGTAATAGCTTGCATGTAAAATGTAAAATGTTCTAAGAACGTCTGGTCTATATACAAAAGATAATGAAAAAAACTATAATGAAATGTCTATTTTATGAGCGATCTAAAGTAAGGAAGCCTTTTATAGTTGAAGATGACGTAACAGCAATTCTTAGAATAATATACTTGAGACGATAAAATAATCAAAATCATTTTGATCCTATCACTATTCATTGATTAATAACGTAACATCTGTCACCTAGAAACGAGCCCATATCTAGAGCGAATAGAGACACATTTGTCTCCTGCGAACCCACAGGACCATCAAATTGACGCGATTGATGTGGAGTGCCACTTCGCGCATCGTTGAAATTGCTTCGTTGTCGCTCAGTCAAGGATCGGGGTTATGGAAAATATCGGTTAATCACGCGAAATCACGATGAGTTGAGGGATCGTTCTTGACATCCCTCTTGCTCCGCTCGGAGAGGAGCACTCGAGTCCGCTTGCGGGTTCTTCGTTAACTCGACTCGACAGAAGTTTTTTTCTCGATTCACTTACGGTTTGACAAGTCGCCCACATTCTCGATGCACTTACTTGCGGTGCGAGAACGATGCGAAGGACCGGCAAAACAATACCCGCCGTTGGAGCACCCTCGTGTTGTGGAGGATGCGACCTGTTAGCTACGCCATTCAGGCAAGTGAGAAAAGTGGCTGCGAGAGGTGCCGCGACCGATGCATAAGGGCGCGTTACCGGGACACCCTCGGCTTATCTCTCGCCCGGCTTTGCGATGCATTGAGATTTATGTATTAACGCGACGCCAGCACCGACAACAGCCGGGATGTCTCTCCATAAATTTCACGGTTGCAAATTTCTGGGAATTCCCGCCGATATGCCGTGTCCTGGTCATGAACCGCCGTCGCGCCATCCTCCCCCGCTAACCCCTTGATCTGGAATTACGGAGGGATAAAGCGCGTCATTCTGCCGGCGCGGCTGTCTGCATTTAATGGTGCTCGCCGCAAGTATCGTCGGCCACGGCCGTCGGATTTTTACAGCGCCAAGAATGTTATTTATCGAATACAAAGAGAGAAAGAGAGGGAATTATAAATTTGTGACGTGTGCATTACAGCCATAATTGTACTTTTACAAAATCGATCTGGCACGCTTTGTTTGCCATATATACAGAATTTAATTTACTTCCATCTCACTCAATTTTCATACAATATTTGCCGAGCAAATTCCCTAACCAATTTTGTTGGATACAGCCATCGGTAAACGGTCGTATTTATTTTCTTTTATTGAAACGGAATCAGTTCATGAGATTGTTTTTTTTGCCAGATTCGTGCGAATATCACTTCGCCCCGTTGAAAAGTTCACAATTATTATTATTATGTCCTATTAATCGCGCGAGTGCGATGCTAGCTGGCCGACCAATAATGACAGTGGATTAGCCGCGGATGAATTAATACCGCTCTTCGAAGACGTAACCGAAAACGTAACACGGCCGTCCCTTTCGTGATACCAGTCCTAAACTGAAATTTCACAGTCCAGGGAACAGTGAGTGATCTTAAGACATCACTGTTCGGTTCTCCCTCGGAGCATCAATCAGCGGTCCCCGCAATCAAGGGAGAGTAACGGCAAGCGAGGACGTCTCCATGGGAATTTCGAGAGGCATCCACCACTCAATTATCTGCCACCATACACATTCGAGATCTTATCGATCTACGAAGGTCTCTATTCGAGAGAAGGGTCAACAAGAAAATTCTGCGAAAGCTTGGGTTCACTTTTACTTCCGTTTAACCGGATATAAACCGAGAAAATACGATAAATAATGATAAATAAATGAAAATAATTATTATAGTGCTATAATAACAAATCAACTTATTATCCAAATCAGAAGCCGAATTATTAAAAAAATAAAAATAGTTAAATAGTTATTAATTAATAGAAAAATACAGACGATGCACATTTTCACAAGCAACATTATCACTTTCGGTTTCATCCATTTTCACATAATTTTTTGTGGACATGTACGTCAAAAACGGAAAAATATCTATTACTCCTTTACATATTAGACCTGACAGTGCATATTAACGCCTGTCTCGTGGTCCAGACGTAAACAAGCCTGTCAGCGACCAAGCCGGGATTATCTGCCGTTGAATATCAGCAAATGTCGAGTATGCAATTCGATTTCGTTTGGCCCTGAATGATTCCGAGCAACGGTCGTGAATGCCTAATGAGCCACTGTTGTTCGACATTGACGTACTACAATCGACGTTTCGCGTAATGGCATCATTGTTATCCCATGCAACAATTTTCGTGTCACGTGCCATTCCCGCACAGATCTTAAGGTTCTCCAACGCACGGGAAGACACACTAAAAGCTCCACGATTTAAAACGCTCTTTTTCCCTTTCGGCCATAACCACCTCGGAAATCGGAAATCTACTTCAGCATCCTCCGGAGATTCATCTCAGCTCGTAAAAATGAAGCGTTCCGCACGCGATGGGATCTAAAGAAACGTTTAATCTCGACGCTTCGCTTCTACAACGCTCTAAAAGGACCGTTATCATTAGTGTTACATAAATTCCCGTTCCCTCGTTGCAGATGCTGCAGTGATGGACAGCGAGGGCACGTTAGGCCGTGGTCATTCAAATGGGGGCCGTGGGCTGCGCCGTCAGCGGTCCCTGGAATGGAGAGAACGGCGCGGTTACGGTGCTGGTGCCCAATCCAGCAGCGACGATGAAGATAATGCACGCCATGCGGTGGGGCCCGTCTCGAGTTCGTCCGGCACGAGAGGGGCCCGTAGTCCCGGCCAAGTCTTCGCCTCCATCCTGGCGCAACAATACGGCAGTACGTGGCAATCCTTTTTGCTTCTACATTTCTGAGATATTTCTAGCTCATTTGCTATCTTCGAGGCACACGTTTTCTTGAGAAAAGAATGGGTTTTCAGGGAAATATGTACGCGTTATTCGTGTGTCAATCGCAGCAATAAAGCATTACTATTTTTATTGTTGCTCCTTTGTTAGTTTCAAACTTTTATTGCAAAATATATATATATATACTATATATACTATATATAAAAACAAGGCCACCGAATAAGCTGACTGGAGAATGGACTTGTTACATGTTGTACGTTTACATTCGGTACACGTTATAAATCTGCCATCAAGTCCCGTGTTTGTTACGTACAATAACGATACACGTGTATATTTGCTCGAATGCTCGAATCTGCGCCGAAAACGTGATTCTGCTGATCTCTGCTGTTGATTTTTTATCGGGGACTGATCGATGATTGATCTCGTTTTCATCGAATCGAGCGAGTCCAGTGATGACGTACATTATGATATTTGTCCAAGCGTAATGATTTTTCGATTGGAAGATGCAATTTTAACGTGATGACACGCCCTATAACATGTTTCGCCATGCCAATAGAGAGTAGGTATCTTTATTTAACGTTTAACGTCATTTATAAACATGGCATGTAAATCGGTGTAATTAGTTTTATAACAGGTACGTGCGCAGATTATAGATTTTCACTTGATAATAATAATAAATAAAAAATGCTGCGTCAATGCTGATGCGAAGGCAAATATTGCTCCCTTGGACACCGGAAGCATCCAGCGAAATAATAATTGATCTCGTTACGTGAAAGCAGCCTTGGTATTCCACTTGTCCCGGTAAGCACAACGAGCCGATGTAACGATCCGCTTCTCGGCGAGTATCTGCAATTGGATTGTTTTACATTCGACTATTCCGAGTCTCAATTTAAAGGAGAATTAACGAGGAAAATCTCGAAACTTAATGAGACAGAATCGCGTATTTCGATGTCGACATCGCGATGCCAGCATCGCGGAAACCCGATCGCCAGCGAATTCTGCACGTCGATGAAACGCAACGTGTAAATGACGAGGGAAACGTATCCGATCAACTATCCCGTTATTAAGTCCGATTGCGTGGCGTGACTTTTGCTAACTGCTTTAATTGCGGCGCGTCAGACCAAAGTTGCTCTCTGTCTCTTTGCCTCTCTCTCTCTCTCTCTCTCTTTCTCTTTTTCTCTTCTATTTGATCCGGTATACCAATAACCAAGTTTTACGTACCTCGTTCATCATATTCCATCAAACACCCGGGAGCTCGCCTATTCAGTCCGCCTTCCCTTAATCTCGCCTCGGCTTTCCACCAAACGCGTAGATTAAAGGATTTACGAAATTAGTTTTACTTCCTCGCGTCGTCTACAAGCACAGTGCCGGATATTACGTTCGAAGACCAAAATCAAGATCGCCGTGCACGGGCACGGCGAATCTCCTTCTAATATAATACCTGATATAATAGGAGGCTCGGCACTTTGAAAAGTAAAGCCTCGCGAACAATAATTTTCCTAAACGCTCACGAAAATAAGGTCGAAACACTACGAGGCTGTCTCGTAGATTCGATCACATTAACCATCGTGCAACCAATCCAGCGCAAATATTCATAGCTCCAAATGTAGCGGACTCATTCTCAAAAATTAATGCAATAAGCAGAGATATAATACATTATTTCGTACGATACTCCCTAATCCACCCTCTCTGATCTCTCAATTCTCTGTATTTCTTTCGTCATCTCCCCCAGCGCCAGCTTGCCACGAACGTTTCATCGATTCGTCTTGAGACCGAACAAAGTAGGGAACGTTGCGCGCATCGACGATAGGGACGAACTCAATTAATACCGATACTCCGGTTTATACTATGTTCCTTGCTTGCGGTATCAAATGAGAGAGCAAAGAGAGACAGAGGGAAGAAGAGAGAAGGAGACACACACACAAAATCTCCAGCAGCCCAGCTCACGTCTGTCTGCATTTGTTCCAATTCACTTGCCGCCGATTACCGCGCTGCCTCTCCGGGTCCACCTCGCTCGTTCCCCGATCCTACGTCGCCGTCGTCCTCTCTACCCCATTTTCATCCCTATTCTCCCATTTCCTCCGACCCCTGTCTGCACCCGAACCGCGCCCCTCGAACCCATCCACCGGCCGACTCGATGGGCACGGCGCAGTGTCACGTAACCGCACTCGAAATGTATCGAAAGAGGCGACGTACCGACAACATAACGACTCGCCTTTACTCGGCCGCGGCTACTCCCGCACGCTTGTGTCCGCATTCCGTTTTCGCTCGCAGCCGTCCATTCGATACGCACTTTACTGCATGAATCGATATTGCGTGGCTCCCCGCGACACAACACCATCCGCGAACGTTTCCCGTCTTTGAATTTGATTGCGAGCGCAAATGTGAGAGTGACCGCGCGGACTTGGTTCATTTGCTATGATTAATGACGGGAAAACGAGACCTCATTCGCAATTATATGAATTCCACGGAAATTTTGATCGTTTCCGCGACGGCAAAACTTCGTCAGAGTGATAATTGACCATCGCGAAATTAATCTGACAATTGCAATTAAAGCTGCCTCACGCGCAAAGATCGATACGATACATCGTGATGAGCGATCGGTGTTCCGACACAACGTTATCCAAATTGCATTCGCATTTCACCCTCTTCACGCAAGCTCGCTGACGGGGATACATATGTCGCATCATTATCATCTCTATGATATAAGGGAAAGAGATCGGGTTCTTTTGCGTGGCTTCTCTTAGTTCCGATCGAAATACGTATTATGGGCTGTCGGTCCGTCGGAGGAAAAGTACCGTCTCTTTATTAATGATATCCGATATGTCACATTACAAGAGGGCCCAAGCGCCGATATAGATAGCGGCTCTTAATCTCCGTCTGTGCAGTCATCAATACATTGATGTCCGCGAGGGTGGTCTCTCTCCTCTCCCTCTCTCTCTCTCTGTCTCCAAGCTCCAACTTGGATCAAGCCTTCCCAGACATTATATTGTCAGCTCATTACACCGGCAACGGTTCATGTCACGCTTTACTACCCCCCATGAAAACGTTGCTCTTCGAAATGATGGTGTGTGTGTGTGTGTGTACAGAAATCCCCCGTGTACAGCACAACAAGTATCGTATACATGAAACATTTTACGCGTGTATCCTCGTCCGCACCCTCTCTTCTCTCCTCTTTTCCCCTCAAGAGATTACACAAATTGATAATTCGATATGGCGAAATATAAATACAATAGCTGTTTCCGGGATTATTACGCGAGTGCACGCCTACCTGTTTATCGCGTCGTTCCATTTGCGTTAATCAAATATTGTTTATACGTTATTCAGCGCGTGGATATTGATACATTGACTCATACGTGTCTATTGTTCCATATTTCGCCTTTTCCCGTGATAAATTCTAAAATCGATGCACCCCAGTGAATCAGTCGGGAGCGGGGGCACGCTTGCGCCACTGCGGGTACAACGAGAGTGCATTATGAGTCTCTTGGATCTCGCAATCGTACGCTTACGTGCATCACGTTGTCATTATCGATTTATATTTGCGTCAAATACATTTACGGATCGCTCTGGTCGCGCCTCGTTACGTTTCCGGCGACTGGTCGAATCGAGGCGTCACGACTGAAATAAATACTAAATAACACAAAACCGGCGCGGATTCCGTGGCGCGTGTACTCCGTATTTAATAGCAGCGGGTAGCAAGAACTAAAAGCCGATCGTGGCTTGCGAGGGCTGAGATCTGAGATCTTCCAACCACGCCTGAGCCTCTCCATCTGGCCTCTGAGCGTTTTCGAGTTACTACATACCACGGACTCGATGTATTCTCAAGGATTTCAGAAGACGGGGTTAAGCCAGGGATAAATTTTTAATGGTCAGATGGAAGTTCCGGCTTCGCGGAGTAATCGTGTGGTACACGCGAGATATCGGATAGAGGGATTAGCGTGAGTTTGGAATTCACGGAGATATAACCGAGCAGAGCTCTCTGCAGCTCTCGGAGCGCGACGCGGCGCCTCGGCGAACTCGTGATTTCTTCATCGCCCGCGCCTTGGGACGACGTTATTCTGTTTGCATGCATTATACAGGGAAGGCGCAGGGAAACAGATCGACGAGAACGCTCGCGAGTCCTTGGCTCACTTTTCGCTCTCGTAATTTCAAGGGAGAAATAAATCGAGACGGAATCAAGTCGACGTTATTAATTTCGCAAGCGAACGGTTGCTATCTGCGCGCAAACGTTATTAGGAGTTTTAGGTACGGGCAAAGATTACATAACGGAATCCTTGCTCGAGTGTAATGTCATATATGTGGGAGTTGGAAACTCCAAGACGCTAACGTACGGGATTAGATATCTGGAGTTCACATGGCGGCGGGCCGGGGAAATGGGTTAAAGCAACAGTCATTAGAAGGTAATGCGAAAGTTTCGCCGAGAAAGAAAGCAACAGTCTACCGTTCCCACTTATTCTATCACGCGACAGACTTGCACGTATGTGAGGAGCGGCGTCGTGGCTGTCGGAAGGAAATGAATAATTTGAAGATGTCGGATCGCATGATTGAAATTCACATGTCTGGGAATCGCTTTGAACGTCAAATTACGAGGGGGAGGAGAGGAGGGGGGAGGTGGCGGCTCTCTCCCCCTTCGGGCGATCGCGTGAATAATTGCGTTACAGACAGTCAATCCATTTAAATCACTCTATTGCCGACAAATGGTTCATTAAAATGCAGCGGATCGAATTCCTGTCGCGTCGATTGCGTAACGCGCGCGCGTAACAGGAATATCCCGATAAATTCTAATAAATCTCGTCGATGAACTTGTCGGCGGTGGGGGTGGATCGCGTTTGTATACAAAACTAAGTCTGCATTAAACATCACAGAGAGCTTTTTCGCGTGCATTTGCATCCGTTAATACATGAAATTTTATTTTTTCCAAAGTTACGCGCGCGATCCATCATAGAAGAAAATACATCAAAAAACTCGCTGACCCATTCACAATTTATTAAAAGATAAAATCACATTCCTTCTGCATAAAAGACAGAAAATTAACACACTTGTTGAACTTGTTGACATAAACAGAATTCGTCATTAATTTTCCTATAATGTATATTTCAATTTTAATTTAAGCTCGTTAAAACTACACGTTTTCAGTCTCTGCTTTCGACATTGATCAGGCGTTTTCAGGCTGGGCACGTGGTTACAAATGCCCTTCGCCACCATGTTCTTCTGAACACGTCACGGTATAATTAATGTCACTCATAACGGCCTTACGTTGCGAAACCCTATGCATGTAACTTGATACCGTGTTGTACAAAGTGTTAACATTACGCGGCCGGAGTTTCTGCGCGCGCGCACAATATTCACATAACATAGAACCAAGATTAAAGAGGTACGTAAGATAGGCCTACAAGACCGTAAGTACCAGGACACAGGCCCGTGTGCTTGACTGAATGTTCTCGCTCTATATCCCGCACCGGGCGCCACCGCAACACGGTCCGGCATGCTGCGCCAGTACATATGTACCCATATACATTACCAATAAATTTTCGCACAAATCCCTCCGCCACTTCCTGACCTCCTATCATGCAATAACAGTACCTGTTGTCTCGTCCTTAACACCACCGTCACGTGGAGCGTATAATTACAACGCGCTAAACGACATCGCGATTATTCACGTAAGCGCGATGTCCGCTTAGAACATTTAACGCTAATGTCAATGCTACGTAGCAATTATGTAGTGAGATCGATCGATTGCGTAGTAGATTGCGTTGCTGGAGGGCGAAGTGGACCAGCCAGCGTCTGATCGCGCCACGACGCGTTCAAGAAACTGTTAGCATATGCACAATCGTACACATAAAAAATAATCTGTCACTGTCAAGTGTAATCTACTAGATCACGATTAGTTTGTTAGGAAATTTAATTTTTCAATAAATCGTTTGTTATCGATAGCGATGTACATACATATTATTCCGAAAATTTTGAGATCGTGCAGACATCGACATCCGACGTATGAAATTAGAATAAAAAAATATTCCGACGAGATTATGATAAAATGGAAGTAACGTTATACAAGGTTTAGCCCTCGCTCCCGACGCAACAGCCAAATTACTGACTACACACAAATTACGAACTGGATACGTATCTCCTCTTACCAACTCCTTTTCCTCCTACGCTGCCGTGCTTGATCATAGAGCTCGTTTCAGGATTACGCGTACCGACGGGCGACCTGGGCCGTAAATATCGCTCTCGTTTTACGTGGATGCGGCTTCTCATCGGCAAAACAAACACGCCCGAGGTAAAGTTACCCTAACGAGGGAAATCGTGGCCCTTGATCTACTGAAAATGATGTTTTCCTGTGCTTATTATTACCCCGCGTAATCAAGTCGCTTCCAATTCAGTTTGACAGAAGAATCGCGACATGTACGACACACATATGTATATATAAATATATATACACACGCACACATATCCGCAGTGCTCGTTATCGCGAGCATTGAATGTTTTAACGGTCGTGAATCGCTGCTGCACGCGCACAGTCGTCCGCAATCGTGTTTTTACGTGACAGTAACAACCAGAAGCGAAACCGGTACGGTTTCCCTCCGCGAAGATAATAATTATGTCGGGATATTACATTTACTATGTATACGATTTGACATTTACAGAGCGATCACTGGGTGACCCTAACAGTTTAGCTACTGACACAGTTCGACGGCATAATAACGAATACTACCTAACACTATCGCGCACTCAGTTACAAGAGAAACCGAGATAGAGTGTCAAACACCGCTGCAAGCAATTAATAATAGCTACGATCTATATACGTGATTTAATGAAACGCGTTATTACGTTCTGGGATCCAATGCAAATATCTAAATGTCCATCCGCAAATCGACCCTGACGAAACTACGAATCGAGCAAGAGAAATGCGCGATACCTAATATCCGAGATTGCTTATACGCGCCGAATATAAAATATAAAATTATGAATCGCGCGAAGCCTCTATAAATGGGACTCAAACATCTTTCTCGTAAAACGCAAAAAATGCTCATTCTTTCCCGCCACTTTAGTTGATTATCCGATCGTCGATTAGACGCGCACGCAAAGATTGGCGGCAAAGTTTCGCCCGCGGTGAGCTGCTCTGCCACTCTGCCGCGTCCGATACTCGCGGGTAAACGCCGTCGATGAAGAAAGGAAAGAAAAAAGAGAGGGTAGGTAGGTAGATAGGTGGGTGGAAAACCAGCGTGGCACCCGATACCGGCTTTCTCATTATTTTAAGTGACTTCAGAGGCAGCGGCAGCGTGTATATGCGCACCATATATCACCACTTGCCACTCAGCCCTGCAGTATCGTATAATCGAGTTGTCAGGCAAACTACCCCTTACGGAGAATGGGTCTACTATCGTTGTCGCCGCCGCAGACGCCACCGACGCCATAGTAGTCGCCTAATGCACGCGTTATTACGTTACGCGCATTTAAAACTCCCCTCCTATTAGCAGTTTGCCATCCTCTGTTGTCTGGATCGAATCCAAGGAAGATGCCGGCGCAACCAGACGACGACGCGCAGGTGCAGCTTAGTCGGGTGGTCGGATTTAATGCTGGGAAAACTGTCGCGAGTCATCGTCACGGTAGCGATTTTAGAAAGTCTTCGAAAGCTGCGCTGATGACGCACGTCGCTTTTGCAATGTTTCTCGTTACGAGTAATTATGTCACCAAGCGAAGAGAAGAGAGAACAGCATGTATCACCATCCTCGAGAATATTTGCTGATCTGTATGCAATCCAACTTGTTAAACATTAATTAACGACCTGTTTAACATCAACGTTCCGAGTCGCGAGACACAAGCACGTTTCGGCGACGCACGAGTCGGTGAATCGATATCAGCGTGACGATTATCTGGACCGTTGCTACGCTTTAATCGAGATATTCAATCGCGACGATACACCGTCCGCCCGTACGTGCGGGCAAATTGTTTCCAGCTGCAAGTCCACTGATATCGTCCGTCGCATCGTCATCCCCCATTACTCGTGAGTCGGTTTGTCACTTATAGCCGCCGTGCCCACTTGTGCGGTCGCATACCTCGTCAGACGCATAAGCAGCACTTCTGTTATTGCGTCCGCTTTGATGTCAAGCCAGTCCTTCGAATACTGAATTAATTCCTGAAACGGTACACACTGCATCGGGGCGTTTAACCGCTGCTGGCGCTGATTGTTTAAAGGCGGACACAATTATATCGAGATAATTTTACGACGTTTAACGTGCATTACCGTGCACCGTCCAAATGGATTCCGGTGCGCCGGAACCTCGCGAGTACCGAGCGAATGTTGCGCGGCATCGAAATATGTACCTCGAGTGTGTCTGCGCTACTATTTTGCCCGGGTATCGTTGCACGGGGGAAAAAAGGGAGAAAGAAATATAAATCGCTTCCTAGAACGAGAACACTCCAGAGGCCCGAGAAATCCGAGCGAAAAGCCGATAAACCATGCTGGTTTTAATGAACTTTCATTTTTCCGCGCGAACCTTTGGGAATACAGGTATAACAATTTTATTTTCGCGTAAAAGGGATGCCGAGATCGAGTTGGAACGTCGTCGTTTATTACTTTCGTTTCGCGAATCTATTTGTAGATTCATAAAGGGCCGGACTACGGTTTTCTCGGTTATATATTAAACACCGGCGAAATGTTTCATTAATAAAACCGTAGCGCGCAAGATCGCTCGATGACGACGCGTTAAATGAAATAATGGACGCATCAGATTTTTGCGATATGCGAATCGCGATCGGTGCTCTCTACAATGTCGTACATATTAGTCGTACAATTTTACTTTGCACGCACACGGAGTTCGATTTTTATCCCGCAGATTCATCCGGTAAAGCAAAGATACCGTGCGATCCGCTCTCGGCAAACCTCAGTGCAAAATATTGCAGCGCGGGGCCCTTCGCATTGGAATAATAACAACGCGAACCGCACATCCATATTCGTTTTGCGGGAATATGGGCTGAGCCTACCTAGCGTAACTCGTGCGCGGGGTCACTTAATAATGCAGATGGAGAATGCCCCTAGTCCCGGAACCACCATGTGTAAGTCATGATTAATATTTCAGTTGTCGACCAAGAGGTTGAGGGCGAACGGGGGAGGAAGGACGGGGGAGGACCGGGAGGAGGACGACCGGTGGGGGCCGCGGGGACGTCCGGAGTGCGAGGGTACCGACGGAAGGCTTGACCATCGCGAAAGCGCACGAGGTGCGCGCGAAGGTTTCGTTGTCCGGCGTGTTGTTAATTATTCGCAAAGGAAATTAATGTGCTCCTTGCAATAATTTACACCGACCGCGGGATGAATGGCGGCCAGACGGAATTATTCACGCTTCGCGGATCATAATTTCGGCCGGTGAGGTTTTAACGTCTCTCGCGCGGAGATAACCGGGAACGTCGACGGTTATTACCGACAATATCTATCTACGAGAGGAGCGGTCACCTTATATGCATCCGATGTGAGGAAAACGCGCAAGCGACCCGCAAACGAAAGTCCTCTAGAGAAGGAAAGAGAGAGAGAGAAGGAAAAAAAAGAGAAAGGGAAAAGAGAGAGATTAATGCAGAATGCGCATGTATCAGATTCAACGCACGCAGATGTACCGTTCGTCGTGTCGTTCTGCGAAAGATTATTAGATATTTTAAGCTGTTATATATTCGGCTCGCACACGAGGACGCGCACGGACGGATAAGTGCGCACATGCGCTTCTCGTCGGAATTTCGTTAATCGTTACGACGTCGCTAGACTAAATATACGGACAGCCGATATCAAACTTATCGATGACGGTAATTTAATTTTGCTCCTGACGGAATATCTGTCGCAAGATATTCCGTCGTGTCACGCTTTTAATATGCCCGACATGTCAATGTATGCGCACGGTATGTCGGTCACATTTAACACGAGTTAGCGGGATCGGTATATTAATATGCCTACTACATTAAATAACGTATATTGAAGCCAATCGATAGCTCGCAACGAGACCAATTCACCAGTTACTTCGTGACGTGGAAATGAAAAATGAATGTTTCTATACATTATGATGATAATAAAATAATTATGATGATAATAAAATAAATTCTCTATAGCACAGGATTTGATAGAAGGTAATGTAGAAAATTTTAGCGAAATTTACGCAACCGACTGTCAAAGCAGAGCATCAAGGTAGGCTCTGCGGCAAAAAGCGGTAGACCGCAAGTAGTCGGGAACGTAATGAATTTACAGCGGTCGCTCTTTAACAATGCGCATCTTGCTATCGCGCCGCTGTTTCGCCGCTAACGATAACCCGGTAAAATACGTCCCAGCGCTTGGCGTTTCCGCAATGTAGTACTTGAGGTGTAGATTTTCTAATCTGTCTGACACATTGCTTGCTGTCAGAAAGAACCCGAGATTGTTTCAACTCTGAAAATAGAAGATTATACTACATGTGATTTAAATGATTCTGTACAGTTCTCTCTCTTTCTTTCTCTAATGATTTTCAAAATATTCAGTAAGTCCATAATTAAAAAGACCATTCTTTTATCATTATATTCATTCGAATTATCATGTTTCAGTAAATCAGTAAAATTTGAAATATTATTTTTTAATGCTAGCTATTGTGCGTAGTCCCGCAAATCGATTAAATCGCGGACGGTTAACTTTGAAAACGCATGCGAGAGAAGCGTCCGCAGGAAAAATATATATTTTCATATACGATGTTTTGATTACTTAAGCTATATGTGATAATATTGTTTTAAATGCATATTAAGTGAATCCAGTGTGTATATGAACAACACCGATTTATTTCCTGCGGGAGATATATCAATTTGAATCAACAGCTTAACGTAGTATACATTTATTAGATATATATGTATACTTAATCTCAATGTTGATATTCCACCGATTCGCAATAATATAAGCGACCAATTTTTAATTAATTAATTAATTATGCTTTCGATAATGTCGTTACGCACATGTAATATAAATATTAACAACGTTACGAAAGAAACACGTTCCCTTCATTGCTAATATCGCGTATTAACTAAACTATCTCGGCGAACATTTACGTAGCCTTCCTCCCTCTGCATTTTATAACACGAAAAATGTTCATTTATTATTATTGGATCGTTACACCATCTGTTCATTATAATTCTTGTTTACGTTCAAGCAGGCTACTCTGTCTTCGATGAAATAACGGCAGGCAAGGAGGAAGAACGAAAAAAGAACGCGCGGAGGGAAACTCGTGATGGAAAGTTTCAAGCTAGGGGATCTCTCTTACCGATGGTATGCTATTCCGCGCCAACGTCGTCAATAACGGAAGATATCGATATGTAATTCCTAGTTTGGAGGATGATGAGAAAAGTTCTCGTGCTGCCCGCCCGTCTACCCGCGCGCGCGTTCATAAAATATATAACGGATGTACTATTCATTACTGTCGAACGGGGGACTCGACGCAGTGGCCAGTCGTACGAGAAAAACAAAACGTTAAGTAGATGAGACTACTGCAGGGAACATTGAACTTCGAACCCTCGTCCTCATCGTCGTTGTCGTAGTCGTCGTCGACGACGAGTACGACTCTATTTTCTATAAGCGGAATGAGAAACGAGACGCGCGATATTAAACTTTGCCGTGTTCCTTGCGAGCGATTGATAGTTAAGTCTCGTGTCATTCTCCATTTATTGTTGCCAATGCGGACGGCTCAATCACTGCAAGTATTACATATCTCGTCGATTTGATCGAATTAAGATGTTCTTGCCCGCTAATGTAGACTGTTCATCAATATGCTGATGAAAAATAAAATTTTGTTGTAAAAGTATATCCACCTGATCGCTCACACATACACACACTGGATATAGTATACATGTATTGAATCGCATGTCAGTAGTCTGATTTTTGATCAAATATGAAGATGAAAGGGAATGGTTTGGGTAACCTAAATGCAACGGTTTTATTTAATATCCACAGTATCTCTCGCGTGATTGGTTATTTTGGATCAACACTTTCGTTTGGGAAATCCGTTTATTGGAAAATCCGCAATTACTTATTACACAACCCAATATTTGACTGCATTCACCTAATGCATATGTATGCGTCTAACACTGGACAGAAAAGAGAATTGAGAAAGAAGAGGTCAGCTAGTTGATGGAAAGTGACAAGTTAACGGGTAGGCGCGTAATACATGAGAAAGAATTGATGGGCTGTCAGCCACAGATTCCAATCGCGCGTACATAGTCGTTCGCATCTTTTTCGCCGATGGTTCAAAGGCGAAAAATTGCGTATGTTCCTCGATCGCCCCAAGCTCCCAGACAAATACAGAGTTTCTCCTTTGCTGGTGTTCGTAACATGCAAACCAGACCCCGCCATTCTTTGATAGTGTACAGAAAGAATCTACTACCACCTTCGTGCCTCTCTTCCGCCTGAATGAAGCGCCGTTTAATGCGGAAATTGTACTGCACGCTACTTTCGTCGTAGAATCCTCATTTCTCTCTCTCTTTCTCTCTCTCTCTCTCTCTTTCTCTTTCCATATTTTTCATACCAAATTACGATCATGAAGCTTTAACGAGCAGCGTAAGATAATAAGCGGTTCAGAAAACAACTACGATGTGTTTCAATTATTTACCGCGGCGTCTCGATTTAGAACTCGCCTACTGGAAACTTCAGAGCGATAGCAATTCTAGCAGTTACACGTGTTGCTTTGATTCCCGCGACTGATCGCAGACCAAAATCGCTGCAATCGTTTTTCCGACAACCCGCGGAGTTCCGCAGGTTACGCGTCTCTCTTTTTCCCGTTTCAGTGGTAAAGCGTTGCTGATGACAACCGGTTGTGAGCCAACGTTTAATTCTTCTAGATCGCTTGAACGCGAAATGACGTATTAAATTTTATGCGTTAACGTTGTGCGTACCATTTTGTACAATGTCATCCACCGGCAGTCAAAATTGCTCATTACGATAAAGCTTGGGGTGCCTTTTTATCAAATATCATCGCGTTAATTGCGCTACACACGCGAGTGACATCGGAAATTTTTCATAATTCAACGTTGTCACGTTGAAAATATCTCGGGCGCGGTAAAAACGTCACGTATTCAATCCCATTGCATTTATCATACACATATATATGTATGTATTACATAACAGTTACACTTGGCAACTCCAGATTTCTCCTTTAATTCATTTTATCTATATATATTTCTTTAATATTTCATTACATTTATTTTATTATATTTATAATATTTATTTTTCGATACGTTATTTCCACATACAAGATAATACGATTAACGTCGCGAGTTGATTCTACGTGTGAGCAGAGTGACTGATCGCCGCAGCTTACACGCACGGTCGTACTCCTACAACGCGAATTTAAAAGAAAAAAAAAGGAAGAAGAAGAAATACTCTTTACTATCAGCGGACGTTATTAAAATTCCACGGAGAATCATAAAACTATTTGGAATTTCATTTAAACGCGTACAAGCATCCGTATCGATAAAATCACAATAGCCCGCCGTGCTACAATACCTAGCTGTTCCTAAGTGGTTAAATATCCCCGGCGTACACGTTCCACAGCCAACTCCACGAAACGGTGAAGTAAATATAACTTAAATCTCGAAAACACGCATAGCTCGCTCGATCGATGTATGGAACGCGCGCGAGCGCAACATCGAACGCACGTGAGATGAGTAATATCATTACGACGGTTTCTATCGCGTCGCTTTTCGTCACAAAGTGCCGGTGGTCCTTTTATTGCGGCGGAAAATTGTTCCCGTCGACGACAACGACGACGAGGACTCGTGAAACGCACCGCGCGCGCGGGAGGGACGCGCGCGCCGTTGTAAGCGGAATACGAAATGCGGCGGGTATGTCTATCTCATTAGCGGGCATCGTTACTTTCTCAAACGGAGCATCGGCTTATTATGAGACGTCGTAATTGTGTGCACTCCCGGGCCTGGCCTCTCCCTGCGGGGGAGGAAGGGCACACGAACGCTTTGGGCTTTCCCGTCAAAAGAACCTGCAGTTTAAGAAGCGGAAGGAAGAGACGCGCAAGGGACGAGACGGGCGGCCGGAGAGTGGCCCTTTCAACGGAGACACTTTGCACCTGTTGAAGGTGCAGCCACTCCTCGATCTCACCGAACTCCCGCTCGCTGCCGCTCAAAGTGATCCCCATAGTTTCTGGTGGCAGCCAGAAAAACCATAGCCGAGTGAATTCCCGCCTGGCGGCCGATTTTCGTCCCGTTGACATCTCGGAAATTGGTTTTCGATATGAGTCGCAACGTAGGTATCCCATTGTTCCTTGTGCGTGCGACAGCTGCTCGAAAAACGCGTCTCGCATCCCTTATCGTCTTTTCTTTTCCCTCCACTTTGCTTTTTTGTTGACACGTGTACACCCTTTGTGATGGCACGCGTTGCACGCGTTCGAAGAACGCTCGGCAGAAAGAGCACAGGTTGCGAGATCGCGAACCGGGAGAGATTTAATGTTCGACGCGAGCGGGTGCTTCAAGCGCACAAAACATAAGATCGGAATTGCAACGCTGTTGAAACGCCGGTAGAATGACATTTTGCGTTTGCACCAACACTCGCAGTTGTCGCAAACATCCCATTGTGTTTCTGCGTTTGCGAAATCGTTTATTGCGACTGCCTCTCGTACGGCTGCCATCTGCCAACCGTGCAATATCACGAACTGCAGTAGCAGAGATTGCTTGTAAAAATAATTTAATCAATGGTGCCTTTAAATTTTAGATGCGATTGGACCGACCATTACTTTCCGACTATCCAACACAATGCAGGCAACATAAAAAATACCCCACTGTATCTCGCGAAACTCGATACTACCTTCCGACACCATGCGGTGTATCACGCGCATTTTAACGCAACACGAACATCATTAGGGAGGAAAAAACGCGTGTTAACCACCAGCCGCGACGCAGCGCTCGTTCACGAGCGAAATTTTGAAAAAAATTAGCGCACCCCGACGGAACTTGCGGCGTCTGACCGTGTCCAGGTGTACACGGACCGTTGCGCGGAGCTTGCGAAAGCAGCCGGGGGCCAACTTTTCCGCATGCTCACTCGCTTGCTCGCTCTCCCGCTCGCTTGCTCGAGTCACGAGCCGTGTCGCGCCACCCCTAAGTGCATTCGATGTTCGCAGTTCGCTTCCATGGCAACAATCCCTTACAAACAAAATGCATCGTGTGCACACGACGTGGCACGGTTCGCCTTGTCGCGCCGGGGGCCCACCCGCCGCGCGTTTAGCCACCACGGAAGGAACCCGTTGCCGGGGTGAAGAAATGCCACCGGACAGGACGAGACACACGACTGTAAATTCCGAGCATAGGTCGAAGGGATCGCGAGGGGGTGTCGAGGGAGTGCGGCCCTCCGTGTGCTTTTGCGAGATAAATCGTCCGGCTAGCTCGTGCACTCGCACCGCCGCCGGGAGTGTCGAAAGGGGACACCGGTGAGCACGCGATCGGCGCCGATGATTAACGGTCGATTAAAGATAAGCGCCGACTGTTCGTTTCGCTAACGTCGACGTGCCGGCGGGATGTCGTTACGTGGTTAACGCTCTCGCGATCGATACGAGTCGATGGGAACACGTGCAATGCGCTCTCTGCCTTCGTCGATGATTCCGAAAAGCTTGAACTCCTGCATTTTCGATGTTGTTGCAGTTAATAGCAAGTATTATTACAAATTGTCTTATTTTAAACAAAGAGAAACGATCTATTGATTTTGGTCATATAATATATGAAGGCGTTGTTCTTATTAACATTGTCGAACGTTTCAACGAACGTAGAGCGCAACGCGATCGGCTCTCGTAATCGCAATTATTTGTCGGAAAGCGAGCGTCCGATAAAGAAGCAACGTGCGTAGCTCGCGTAAACGTTACGGCGACAATTTCAAATCCATATGGATTAGAAAATCCAATATAGAAGGGAGGAGCGCCGCGAGGGCGTAGAGCGAGCGAGCGAGCGGGTGACCGAGGCGCGCCGAAGGGAAATGGGCAGAAGAGAGGAGGAAAGGTCGGAGGAGGAGGAGGAGGAAGACACAGGGGCTGCTGAAGGGTGAGGAAAGAGAAAGAGAGAAAGAGGAAGAGGGACAGAAAGAGGAGAAGAGAGCATAACACAATTACATGTGGGGTTGATGTCGGGGCCGAGCTCGCTCTCCGTACGGCACACCGATGGGATGAAGGCCCGGGGATCGCGGGACGGGGGGGCCCCAACGGTGGGTGGCAAGATTGAATATGAAAGTTTAATGCGAGCAATATCAGCGCCACTGCCTCGGCCCACGGCCGCTCACTCTCAGACGTCTCGACTATCAGGGTGCCCATCTTGGCCGTATCTCTCTTTATATCGTGAGTGCGCTCGCAACGGCGGCGGTGGCGGCAGCGACGGCCGCTTCGAGCGGTAGGGACCCAGACGGCGGAAAGCACTTCGAATCTTTGATGTCCCGAGGTAACCCGCAGGGTCGCCCCGGGCTTGTTCCGCGCTCGCGCGCACGATCCCGCCGACCTGAAAAACCGATTCGTCAATCCGCGACCGAGTTGACGTTCGTCCCGACGATGTGAACGACGTTTAGAGTGCATCGAGGGCGCAATGCCGGAACGCAATTAACACCCTCGCGAAGCCGGCAAGTCTGTTGCTTCCAGCGCGAGAAATGATACAGCAATTATTCATAGCCGGAAGAGACTACGGGATCGTTGATCATACGTTTTCATTTGCGTATTATCCATAAAATGTAATATTTATTTTTTATATTATTCAGCCAGTTTTGCCTTGATTGACGAGATGGCACACTTTACAAGTCACGTGCAATCTCTCAATCTTTCGTATGAGAATCCACAGCTTCTTCTACCATGATCAACCAAACGGCACTACGTATTACCGAAACAGTTGTAGTCGCCTATTCCACCCTCTTACTCTTCCCTCGCAGGAGAGAAAGGATAATTATCAATTAAAAACTTAGTTTTGCGTAAAGATACCCCGCTTGTGGATGGGATTCACGAGCTCGCTAAGGCGTTTAGTGACTGCGCCTTCGGCTATTTGTAAAACTTTCCTCATTAATTACCGACAAGATTCGATCTCCTTCCGCGTGCTGCCCCGCCGTACCAATCCCCCGCCTCGACCTTTTCTCACTATGGTTTGCCCCTTTGTCCGCCACGACGACGGGAAGTTTAATAGTGGATTAGAACGTGCGTTTCTGCAACCGGCAATTATCTGTCGATTAACACAGGCCGAACGCGACTTGGCCGAGTCACGTTTCGCACGAGAGAGAAAGAGAAAGGCAGGACGCATATGCCACACGCGGACGTCGCGATGTAACGCCACTTTCTCGAAGCCCTTTCGCTAAGCTCTCGTCGAATATTCACGCCGCAGGCGAGTTCCGCATTCTGAGGTGAAAGTAATTCCACGGCAGCGTTCTATCGTCGAGGACGGCGGGGTGGAGTAGCGGGAAGTGCGGGAACGTCGCGGAAAAATTCCTTCCACAGTCGCGGCTAACTATATCGCTCTATCCTTTCAGCGCCGGTGCCGTGCTCCACGAGTATACTTCTTCGTCAAAGAAATAACTCCCGGTACACCTTGCACGGTGTCAACGCGGTTAAAAATACAGCCGTACCTATACGCACGCGGTCGCACATTGTGACCTAGCCACACCGACGTAACGGCGTTTCTTACGGTGGAGAACCTTTCCCTACCTCTCTGCCACCCTCACGATGCCTTACCCCGCTTCTTATGTTCCGCTATCGCGCGTCGAGTAATGCAAGCTCCCTTGGAGTGACACTGCTTTGGTGACAAGCGCCTTTAAGAGTTTAGACGTGCGTCAACTTAAGCAAATGCAGATCAGAGCAACGACGCGTGACGAAGTGCTCGGATCTGGCAGAGAGCTGGCAGAAATGTCGCCTGGCTGATAGAGGCGAAGCGAGAGGCAGTTGGTAACGTCGCAGCTGGGGACCCGTAAAACGGAATGATAGCCAGGTCGTAGAAGGGCTCCGCAGTTCTCTGCGAGATTGGCGACGAGCGCGATCATACGCGAGATCGTACGTACGCGCATACGCTTGCGAGTTCTCCGCAACTAGATGGTCGCCGCAAGTGATGGAGATACGTCACATCAGAGTGGTGCATACAACACTGATCGGCGCGCAAAACAACACGCGGATGTAACTCTTTGACTTGAAAATGTAAAATTTTAATTAATGTATTTAAATTATAAAAATGTATTTTAATTTATGTCGCGTGCAGAAATAATACGCGAAATACAACCAACTCAACGAGTTCCAATGTGCTAGTCATGCGCTTCTAATTGATCACGTTTAATTAATTCAACGGAGGGGCATGTATCTGGTTGAAGGTGGTAAGCTAATAAAAAATGGCTATCATTAACGTGTGATTAATTTGCGCAGATGCGGGCGACAGATCGTACCGTACGGGATCCGACACGGAAGGCGCAGCAACCACGGACAACCCGACAACGCCATTTCCTACGCCGCCCCCAACCTTGACACCGAATCATCGGCAGGCTTCTCCGTTTCCCCTCGAAAGCACAAACTCCCGTCGGCATCATTATAACGGCAGCATATCTTCCGAGAGATCTCGCAACGGCAATGGTAGGGAGTTAATTAGAGCCGCGAACGGGTTCGTTTGCACGCAAGATGATACTTACGGGCCTCTCCGGAAGATGAATCTCGTCAAACGCGATTTTATACCGCGCTGTACAACCCTTGCGCGTGCAATACGAACCCGAGTCGAGGAGATCTGCTAGACGAGCGATTTAGAATGATAAGCAATGCGTCGTTATTATGCGTGACAGCTACAATTTTAATCCGTTCCAGCATGACGTGGCGTCACTCAATTCATCTTAGACGTGCGCTAAATGCGCCTACATAAGAGAACTTCATAAGAGAAACTATATGAATGTGAGACACCGTGGCACCAAAATGAAAATCATTCCAGACTGGATGACGAGTTGCTCGTCCCAAGCGAGCTTACGCGAAAATATTTAACTCAAGCTCGCAAATAACTTTTCCTTCTCCAGAGCAATTCCGAAAGGATTAAAGGACCGAAGAAATTTCCTTTGTCCGCGCGCTAATGCAAGATTGAATTAAGCGGCACGACTCCTGCTCGTTAGCGGAGCAGGCTCTCCGAAGGAGGGAACTTCTTGCGCCACGGCCTCATTCAAAAATGTATTTCGCAATTTTTTTTCCTTCCTTCCATTGCAGGTGAGACCGTTTACGCGGCGTCCGCAAAAAAGGCGACTTCCGGCGGCGGTACCTTAGGTCGAAGAACGCGCCGAGGTCACGCAAGCGCCTTGAGCAGTAGTTCCACCGCGAGCGACCGTTCCGAAACTGTCTTCCCTGATGAGCACACTCGCATACATCTCACCAATGGTGAGCGAACATAATCGCGCGATTATTATACTTTCCACGCATGATCATCGCATCATCATCGCATCGTCACATTGCATGCGTTCGTGTCTCACGCTGCTTGGGAGAATTAATCATCATCATATTCAACAAATTCAGCTCCGACCCAGCAACGGATCGGAGCTGAAGAGTAAAGCTGGCGTTGTTAAAGATTCAGAGAGATCTATCCAGCGTGACGGATCAAGATAAATCCACGTCGATCGCCCTGAGCGGATCGACCCTTTAAATCACGACGTAAAATTTGCCGCGGTGCGATAAGTTAACGATCCATGCCCCAAACGCGATTACCGGACTAACCGAGTTACCGGCTGGTATCGAGCCCCGTGGCCGGAGTTAAATCGGGTTTCGTGTAAACCTGTTCCTCGTTAAAAGCTTAATATTAATAGTCACCTAGAAATGCGAGCGGAAAAAGGGAGACCCGTGCGATTCCGCGCGTGCGTTTTACTAAAGATTCCCTGCAATTTTTCCACGTTATCGTTACGTGTCATCGATTCTCGCGGCTATTTCATGAAGGGAGAATTACGGAGCCTCGATCTGCAAACTCGAGGCGCGAGATGCAGCTGTTGTTAACTACAAGGAGTTCTCATCAACAGCGATCGTTCCAACCTCGAGCAGCGCAAGAAGACGCGCACCATCTCTCTTGTTAATCTCGTCTCGAAGTAGCATTCACACGAAGCGTGTACGTACGCGTAGTCGCGCGATTACAACTACAAATATCCTCATTACGAGCATTCGCCGTCTCGCGCGGCCGCGAGGGTTTCGCGTAACGGCCAGAGGCGAGGGATCTTGGCAAAGGCAAACGCTCCTCCGAGCCGCGCGCATTATCGTCCGGCGAACAATGCCGTAATCGACAAACTGCATTACGTGCCAGCTCATTAAATAACCAAGAGACTTTCTATTTTGGCAGTTAGCTTCATTGTTGTCTGATGCAGAAGCGGCGGCAACACCAGCAACAGTGTTGGTAACTGCAAGAGCAACGATGGCAGGAGAGAGAGATAGAGAGAGGGAGAAGGAGCCAAGCCGGGGGGCTAACGGAGTTAGCAGTTGGCGCCTGGGCTCGGTTAGTTAGGGCGTAGGCTACCTAGTGGAAGTTAGCGTGACCCGAGCGACTATATTGTCCCGGAACGTCAACGGTATTTAGGCCTCTCGTCGTCACGTTTCCGCGCGCGGGCGAGCGCGCTATCGTGGCACTGCGCGCCGCGCGTAACGCAGACTCGAGAGTTCACCCTAGGTAGCGCGGGAGACACACGAGAAAGTAGCTTTGTGGCTTTCCACCGACGGTCGTGGTCGACGAGCGGCTTACGCTCGTCGGCTAAGTTTTAAACGAAATTTCGCCGGATCTCATTTCGTGCCAGCGCGACGTCGATGCGGTCACGTCGGGCTCCAGAAGGGTGCGATGACGGGGAACCGAGCCGGCTGCCAATTAGTCCACCGATATCGCGAGACAGCGGGAACGTGGATGAAAGGGCGTCGGAGGGTAGTCGAGATAGTGACAAGCTGCCGAGACCGGCAGGCCAAAGCGAGCATCTCCATCGCATCCCCGCGTACGGTTATCCCCGGAATTCCGCCTTGGAAAACCGCGTGTTGCTCTTGCTTGCTCGAGTTCGGGTTCGCGTTCGCGCTCCTCGCACGTGAAAATCGGCGAATTAAGCTTCTCCTACATGGAAACTTGCGACGAACGTTTACGTTTACGTTCTGATATTGTAGGTTTGTAGTATGTGCATATTTGAGCGTATACCGTATTATGTATAGCGGCAAAATATTCTTGAGAGACGATAAATGAAATCAAATCATTCGATTGCTCTTTCCACTATTCTCTTGTCGGGTTTTTAAATTTAGATTCATATCATCCTCCGCGATTTGTGGGTCTCGATTACAAAGATTGCTTTAACGAGGCGCTAGTTTTATCGATGTTTTATGTTGTAATCCTCCGCGAACGAGGACGCTAATGTGACCACAAGTATATAAGATGTGGTAAAGTCTTACGTATAATTACCGGCATATCGTAAGCAGTAATTCGAGTCTGAATCTCCGATGGGATATTGCTTGCCAGAATGTCCCTGCGGTCTAATGGAGGCATGTCGCGGCATCTATTAGCAAATGGCTCCCAACGGTCAGGGCTTACCCGCGTTAACCCTGTGTGCGCGCGCGCGCCATCGCCAGAAAGACGATTGATATTACATTAGACCACCGTAGTCTAATGTGACCCGGTCGAGGAGCGCTTATTGAATTGGCAAGCGCGCGAAACCCGATAACGTTACCATAATCTGCCACCACGAGACTAAGAACCGTACGTTAAATGAGTGCACTCGTCAGCAACAATAAAAAGTTAGATATGATGCATCTAATATGTGATAAAAACTATATCTGTATCACGATTGAAGATGGACATCAATGAAATTAAAACACAATTTTATTAATATTACATGTAGCAGTATTGTTCTGTTGACTCGATACATCTCGTTAAATTTGCATAAACTCGTAAGATTGTCAAATAATATTTTAACTCGCAATATATACATCAACTTCACGAAAAGCATAATTTGCACGGAGATTGATAATTGTATGCAACGCAAATGCGGGGAGACCGAAATCACGGTCGGTGGAAAATAAATTTTCCGCGGGCTTTCGCGATCGTTCAACGATGGTTGGTAATTTTTGACGGACTCTGATGGCGGGTTGTTGCATTCATTTAATGCCGTGGAACGAATCATGCGCACCAACAAACTGCTATCAATTCGTCCGATTGATGTGGGTCTCGCCAGTGTACGCTGCATCGTGTACGAGCGGAATAAATCCGCGCGGAATCAATTGACTTATATGGTCGAGCAAAATTTTTAAAATAACCGTGCCGCGCGCTGCTCGCCGCAAAAACGCGCCGTGGCATTTTTGATAATACGCTCGGATAAATAATTCGCGCTCTCGCGTAACTGTCGCTACCTGATGCGGGAGCAGCAGCTTTTAATCAAAGACACTTGACCCGTTAGATCTCTCTCGGTGGCCACGGTCGAATACTTTTTTTTTGTCACGATAACCATTCAGGAAGCTGTACGCGAGCTGTGCGGCTGCCTGGATGAGTGCCAGGTTTCGCCGAATAGAAATAATTTCAAGCGCCACTTGCGAACTATGCCAATAGCCCGTGTTCGCCATTACCGTTATCGTTCCATCTTTTTTGGATTATCTTTTTCCGCGGCGGATATCTACGGGTGGCGCAAACCTCTTATTGCATTTAATTGTTTGCAACCGCGATCCTTTTACTGGTCGCCGGGAACGAGGGTCCGGTTCATGTCGTAAAAATGTATAGGTGCTTACCGAGGTGGCGGGAAAAAAAAAGAAACAGGAAAAATACGCGAGAGTAAAAATCACGGGACATTAGGTTTATAGATGACGTTATAACGCTCGTGACTTGTCGCTTTACTACCGTTACGTTACGCCAAAGTAAATAACTCAAACAGAATGCAATCAATGTGCGAGCTTAATTGTCGTAAATAACGTATAACGCTCGGATTACGAGCGACATAATATTTATGAACTTTCACCTTTTGAATTTATCGTGATAAAGTATGTTTTATGCAACTGTGCGCTATTTCGAATGTATTCCATTATTTTATTTTTTTTGTTTTACTGTTACGAGATGGAGAACATTCAAAGGCTCTTTTGTCGATTAATCTAGCATGTCGTGATTAATATTGGAATCAACGTTACAATAATTTTCCCAAATAAATCAACACGTGTATTTATTCGTTTTGTTCGTAAAGAGGTAGATCGCTTTGTAAATTATAAACGTTTAGACAACAGTACCAACGCCTCGCATTCGTAAATACAATAAAAAATTGTTACAAACATTATATATATATATATATATATATATATATTTCAAATTTATCAATGGCGTGTAAATGGCGGTGCACGGGTGAAATTTCGCGCGGCCGTCGCGAATGAAGGCGGAAACGGTACGCAGAAATTGTACGGGACAGCTCGGACGAAGCATTCACGAATGCTAACTCGGTTTATTAGACTGTTTGGTCCGGAAGGAGTCAAGCTGGAACGATTCGTCGAGCTGGTCATCGGACAGTACCATCGTGGCAATACTGCGCGCCGGCAAATAATTCGTATTTACATGAACGTGGGTGTACTCCCGGACGCGCGGCGGAGGCGTTAGACCGGCAAATCGAATTACAGACGCGAATCGCTAACCGCATCAAGTCACTGTCGGCTACCTTGCACCCCCTTGCGCACTGTCTGACTAACCCTTCTCGGCAGCCGCGCGCGGATGAGGGATAACTCGGTTCAACTCGATGTCGGTGATGCGCCGGCACACTACATAATTGGCTCCCAACGATTGGCTAAGACATATCGCCTCGACGACGTTCACCGTTGCTCAATAATGTGTCCAATTAGATGTCGCGCTAACGCCAAACAGGAGTCACATCCGGAGCAACAATCAGAAGCAACATCGATAAATCCAGTCAACTGTTGTTCTAAGAAAACACGCTGCTTTAATTAAGGCTTCGACAACTTTATGAAAATAATTAATCCTGACAATAATTGATTCTCCGTGAAAAGACGTCATTAATGTGCAGTAATTCCCATGATGATCAGAACCACATAAATCTAACGAGCATTAAACATAAAAGCGAAGGACACCTTTGAAATTCCCTGAAGAAGACACTCTTTTACTCCCAAAATCTGTAAATAGATGAGTGAATTTTGATCCGGTTGTAATAAATGTAAATTCGGCCATGGGGAGTAAACCGTATTATGTAAATAGTGAAATCCATATTACGGAGTTATATCATGTTCATCATTTCGCGGAATTAGATTGCTCTGCGCCTATCGCCATCAGAAACTGCATGATTTATTCTGCGCGTTATGTAAACGCTAACCCATGCTTTATGAGAGACAGTAACGCGGTTTGACCACTGGTCAATGATGTACCAGTATTAGCCATAATTGGCTGGAATCGTATTGATCTAACCTTCACATGCGGGCAACATTATCTCCTATCCTTGCTCCGCGTTTAATTAGCTATGCCGACAAATTTACGTGCACCGCGTACTGCGCGGCTAGTAAGTCATGCGCTGAAAATTCACGTGAAAATTTTTCATTACGCGCCGCATTAGTCGATTAATAATCGATAATCGATTCGCGCGCGCGCCTGTGCATGTGAAACGAATAAAAAACGGGCGTGATGCATTCGGACGCGTTCATCGAATACGATAGACCTGTTTGTTGTCGATCACCGATATAATTGATCCACTGGACACATTCAGTCGGTCGTGAAATCTCACCGCGCCTGCCGAGACTTTTGCTTTTGGCGATTTAACCGAGCGGTCAGAACGCTGGAGAAGACACCAGAGGGTGGAAGGGATTAAATTTAACCGGTTTTAACTCTTTCACTCGCGCTCCGGCAATTTAGCGTTATATTCATTCGCGTATTTCGCAATTTCAGAAGAACCTTCCTCAAATATGTGCTTTACCCGGCGCTTTAATTCGGTACTACATCATGTCGCGTACGTACTCGTAACGCGTACGTACCGGTACGAGGAGGAGGCGGAAAACGTATATTCGCGCAGCATTTGCACGCGCGCGCGTCGTTATAAAGCGTACAAGTCTCGCAAAGTAACACGTTGCAGATTCAAAAAGAGGGTGAGAGAGGACGGGGAGATCGCCGCTCGCCCGCTATGGATGCCGAGATTTTTCCCGGTCGTCGTCGGGTGCGATATCGACTTTGTAATTGAGCGTTACAGGTGTTCCGAGCACTCGAACGGCGCCGGCAAATTGTTCAATAACTGGAACGAATGTATATTTCGACGGTAAAGTTGTCCGAGATACGCGACGGACGCGGCTGGTGCTGACAGCTACGCATTGCGCATTTCACGGTCCGGTTTAATTAAGCGATTATTGCTGCTTATTACGGAAAATACCGTACGCGCGCGCGCGCTCTACCACGTGACTTCGCAGAAATAATTTCCCGGTCGTTTATAATTTTCTGCGATTAATCAGACTTTGATCCGGCCGGGTGATAACAGCAAAAACCCTGGAAAACTCGGTATAGGTCTTCGAGCGCGAAGCGAAGATGAAATCAGCGAGTTGCAGTCTCATTATCATTGCGGAATTTGCGACTATGTTCGATTTTTAATATCGCGAGGTTTAATCGCGTTCTAATGCGCACTTATATTTGTCATTTTCCATTTTTCGCGCACTTATTAAATTAATCGCGAAATAGCATCCCGTTCACTCTTACTTGTCTTTGCCTTGATTAACCGATACAAATTCTGTTCTCAAAAAATTGTTAATTATTTGGGATAGTGAGTAATTAATATCGCTATTTATAGAATCTTGATCATTTGGATAGAAAGTTTGAAAGATTGTAATTGATTATCGATTAATTGCGTCCTCGTGAAAATCTATTTATACTAACGTACGCAGTAATATAATCTATACTAATGTAATGCAATAATATAAATCTACTCTGTATAATTTCCTCATGTCGTAATTCACGTCATTCATTTCATCTGCATGATGCGCTCACTCCTTGGAATTTTCACACGTGCACATGCCAATCCCGCCGCACTAATGCACTTTTCTCTCTGCACATTCCTCGATGCACAGGTCTGCCCAGGCCTATTTACTTTGCAGGTACGTAAGCAGTTTGCACTTTGTGCTATTTGAATTTAACGTTATTTAATTAACGCATTCGCATGCTCCATTTGTTAGCGTGTACGAAAAATGGCGTGGCACGCTTGCAAGAAACTTGACGTAAAACATGAACGGAGTGGAGGCGCGGGATGAAAATTTCACTAGCGTTGTACAGTTTCGCAATCATCATTATTTTTTATGTATTTTTTTAACGTTATCATTTCCCGGACAATTTCCGTCTGGCATCTCGTTCGCGAACTGTCAGGCTCCGTTATTCGTCCGTTCGCTGACGCAAAGAATTATGGTAACTGCATACAAGACGTCAGACCTGATAGCGTTTACCGTGCGGTTCGAGTAATTGTCTTGACATTTACGGCACACATCCATAAGTTATAACGACTCGCTTAATAGATTTTAATCCGCAGGGCCAGGGACCAAAATTCCATTATCCCACATCCGAGTTACCGCAACCAAGTTACGTAGCTTCACGAAAGCGCGATAGACCACTGTATTGCAGTTAAACTTGATTTACAATAATGTGCTCTGTAACATTAACAACCGTTAATGGTTATACATTGCTCCAATTATGTATATATGCCCGACGCGGTATCGGTTTATTGCGTCACCATCGGCTGTTTCAGGTTAATTCACCAGAACTGGTCGCCCGTACAAGTAATATAAAATGTCATAGGTCCTACATGAACGAGGAATACGATAGTCGCGCGGCCGTTATTATTTTCCATGTGCGCGCTTAATGCATTAATTAATAATGTTTAATTATTTTCGAAGAGATCTCCGACGTAAGACGCGATTCGTTTCGCGGGGTAGACTCTCAAATATTTTTGTTGCTCCCGACATGCCCGGTGGGCGCTCTTTTGTACTCTCTATGTTTAGGTAACTTTAATTATTCTTTGGTGGAGTTCCTTTCAAGTTTCAACAACTTTGTAAGTAACTTAACTACGGGAACGCCCGCAACATCGAGAACCCCGAAGGCCCGATGGCGAACGGTACCCGGCAGGGAGATGGAACATTTTTCGTATTGCCGTTAAAGCCCGCCTGTCGCATAATTAGTTTAGATTTGAAAACGCACGAGTCCGCGAAATTTTCAGGACGCGCGTCGTTCATTATTAAGCTCGCGCGCGCATATATGCATGATTGCTTGACGCGAGGCGAAACGCAAGCATATTGTTGCGTATCGCGCATCGCACTGTTGTCACAGCTTTTAATGTGCATTTACGGACGATGGCATTTATGGACACCGACGTTGCACAACACGCTGTTAATACCTCAATTATAGCATCTGGCTATTATTCAATATTTCCTTGTGCGCTCCTTCGCCTGTAATGGCTAATCAATTACGTGTAATTCCGGGTGGATTCTTTGAATTAGCATGCATAAAATGTAATGGCGAGATGCCTAATTATTGACGCCGCTTAATTGCTCGCGGCATTTCTAGCACGATCGGACTAGAATTTCACGAATGCTATGTAAGAGAGAATGATATTGCAGTTAAATGGATGGAATTACACCGATACAGTCAATCAATCAATAATCTCCACAAGATAAACATCAAATCGTTCGGATATATCAGCGTATTAGGCATCCGCAATCGGTTATTTGAGAAGCACGGAATCATTCATCAAAATCGAGGGTTAATTATCGGGGATTGACGACTGTCGCCGGAAATGTTATTTCTTAATCAGCGCATCCGACACAAATAACTTGGTTTCTTAAATAACCGATTCGATCGTTGCTCTAACACGATGATAATTATATCATCAATTTGCGCAGAACGATGTTTGTCCATTAGTGTTCTCTATCGGTGTCATTTAGCACAATTATCGAGTTTTAATTTCACTTTAAAAAGAACGCGATATGTGTGCCAGAGAAGGAGCGATGCTCAATTCAACAGAGGCGATCACGATGCCTGATGTTTTCAGATACCGGTAGGGATTCCCCGCCAGAACCCGCGCCGCCGGAAGTGCCGCCGCGTGGACCATCTCTGCACGCAACGCACACCTTGCGCACGCAACAAAACCGAAACGGTTGCCCGCCGAACGCCGCATCAGGAAATTTCACTGTGCCAAGTGATCAAATGCCGAACGAGACGTATTCGGGTAAGTGGTTGCACTCTATTCAGCCGTGTTCAAATGACATCTGTTCCCCAGTCTGACATTTGTCGCGCATAACTCAGCGCGAATAAACAATCGATTTTGCCAATCGATGCGTTCAAAGTTTCAAACGCCGCGGAAAATCTCTCTCCTTTAAATTCTCGCACGTACACGCGGACATATACATATTTATTTATTCCTCCGTAAATTAGTATAAATGCATCGACGCGTTGTGAGCGCGAATGGCGCGGAGCGCTCCATGAAAAGAGCAATATAATGACAATCCAATCGTAATGTGATCCATTCCGCTAAACCGTGGATACCGTTATACGGCGCGGTTCAGTTTTCACCGGTGAGTGTTTAATTTGGTGCATGCTCCGCCGCCGATTATGTAGATGCGCAGATGTGAGCGCGAGCGGTGTGGGGTATCTGTTTAAACTAATGGGGTGTAGGACCGGAGGGGGTTTGCATTAAAGCGCCGTTAATTCATTGTAAATATACTCAGCGTATATTCGTTTCTCTATATTTCTATGTACATACCATTAGTATATTGCTGCGTACTAAACGTCGTTTGTACTGGTCGTGACGATTCTGAACATTGTGCGCGCGAGCGCAAACGCGTATGCACGGAGATTACATACGTGCGATTAACGTACGGCTGCATTCGATTCACGTGCCGCTGCGCTAAACACTCGTATAATAATAGAAACGCGACACATTAACAAGCGCGATTACTCGTGCACGATGATAGTTAATGAGACCGTCGACGTCGCGCGGCTCACGATGCATTCGATCGCATTTTAATCCTTGTCGAAATTTTTAGCGGCACGAGTGCCGCGACTAATTGCCGCGCGCGTTTAATTTCTTAAAAGCGTTATCGAGAGAACGATTTGCTATTTTTTCGCGACATCCAGATAGGGGCATAAGCTCGAAAGTTCGCTCGATTATTTGATCGGCAGAAAGTCGATCGGGCATTGCGAGTTCACGAGTCACTGACGGGACAAAAAGAACGACAGAAATACGTAAATCCATGGTCTTTTATGGGAATTCAACAAAACGCTATCCGGCGCGCTTTATTTTCCGTGGGATCACTCGAAATTTTACGAGAAACGTTTCGCCAGTATATCGAATGCGCATGGTTCGCTATGCTTACACGGGAATTTATTGTAATGCATTCTCGATAATCCGTATCGTTTTAATGGAGCGCAAAGTCTGACCGCGCGCGCGCGCCTGTGACAGCGGTTCTCCTCCGCTTGAAGAACGCGCGCGTTTCCGCGCCTTTGCGCCGAGATTTTATATAATACCCGCTTCTCGCGGCAATTACTAATTGATGCGAACCGTTACGTGTTGTTATAAACTCCAGACCTCAATATGTAGACAAACCCCGGCGGATAGCGGCGTGCTTTATGTGAATATAATGTAACCCCGCGTTGAAATATGTATGCGCCGCACCGCGAAGCACGGAGTGTGCCAAATCTGTTGCCATTCCGTGAAATTATTGAAAGTTACATCGTTCACGCGTCTACATATGCAACATAACACAACAATACCGAGTACACATTGAGGAGAAATACGCGCACACAAATTGACGCTGTAATCCCATTGTTTCGAGTTCGTCGATCTGCATGCGCCAGTGCCGAAATTTCAGGAGCTTCTGACGGAGCACTTACGCGGAATGGGATGCATCTCATATAAAGATAACGTCATAATCACGCGAGAGAGAGGCTGTCTAACGCAAACATTGCAACACACGCCAATGACGATTCTCGGCTTATTGAAAACATTCCGAGCGGATTACTCCGACGTGCATACCCGGCGGGTATCCAGTAGGCAGGTCGCGACAGAAAATTCACGTTACCTCCGGGGGTGCCTAGAGAGAGGCTGATATTATTATCTGGGGTGCTTAAGCCCCACGTATTTTTGCATAACTGGAAATTAGAAATAATTATTGTTGCACCTCGGGGAGCGGCGGTGTCGCGCGGCTCCATGCACGCCAGATAACTCCCCCAATGCCTTTTCACGCGATACGCTCATCGAAATTCATGTGCGTAAGTAATAGCGAATTACTCCAGGGAGAACCTCGTAACGATTTCCTCCTGCAGCAACGAGCGCGATTACGTCGCACGGAGCTAACGATTCCATTAATCTCCCGCACGCTGCACACGCGTGCATGGCGCGTAGATAAAAAAAAGCTTCCGACTTTAAGTTTGAAAGTTCCCGAAGACGCGATGATATCGCAACGTTGCGAGAGATCGAGGGGCCAAGTATAACGTGTTTACGGGGGATGAAGCGGGCGAGCACATCGGGAGAAAGTCATGTAATGAACAGATTGGAGATGCACCAGGACTAAGCAAGTTAAGCGTACAGTTGGTTAATGACACTTCATAACTTCGCTCTAAGTACAAGTAGCCTCCCATAGTTCTGTAAAGTTTACGGAGAGCGCACGCGAGCACTCACTACTCGCTTCTCGTCCCCGCGCGTCTCTTTCTCCGGCGTCGAGAGGCATTTGCCAAGATAATTATGAATATAACTCCCAGACCAAACTCTCTTGCCTGTCCAGCAGCTCCGTGGTACGAAGATGTCGCGAACATAATACAAGCTCGCATGCTCGCATAAAACTTCGCGTTTTCTTAAGCGCAGCAGACGCCAGCGACGCCAGATAGTCTCAATTTACTGAATCCTTTGTAATTACGAAAAAACATTACAACTACAAGTTGTAAAGCGTAAAAGGGGAGAAAAAGAGATTATTATCTGATCAATTACATGACCAACAAGATCATATCATCATGGGAATGAGAATAAATGACGAAAGCGCTTGAGATTGCACACAGACTGCCGGCGACGCAAAGTACTGAATTACCGAATGAAGTAATGAAGTACGAAGCGAAGTACCGAACCAGCAATCGAGCTTGAGAACGAGAGAGTATCGCCTCGCTTAATAATCCACGCGCGCGGCGTCGAACTAAACGCGAATTGCGTCAAAACTAGAGGCGAGGTCATTAACCGACACCGCCGCGAGGGTAAGAGACACCGTCATACGGCACTTCGCCCCGTCGGCTGGTATCTCCGCGGAAAGTGCCGCCCCGCGATATGACGCTTCAAAGGACCCCTTTAATCGTTTCGAGTTCCAACAGGAATTTCTACCAGCGCGCCTCTTCTACACGCTGAACTTTCGCATCCCGCGCAGGATGAACTCGATCTACGAGCCGTTGTTTGCTCGCGCAGGCTGTTACGAGGGAGAGACAGAGGGTGAAAGGCGGGCAAATGTTTGCCTTCTTCTGGGGTGTTCCTCGCTTCCTAATGTCTCGCTGGCGCAGACGCCGCATGCCGTAAAGTGGACGGAAATTTTATTAGTATAATCGTCGCATTAGCACTGAGGTCATCGCACGCACGCACACACACACACGCATGCTGGTAGAGTCGGGTGCCGAGGGCAGCGAACGCGCAAGAGGGTGCGAGAAAATGGCGAGGTCGAGGCGCAGGTCGATCGGCTGACCGGTGAGACGATCGCGACGCTTTGTGCCCGCCTGCTACGGAATCGCTCTGTATTAATTACCGGCTCGCTAATTACTATTTATTAGAGACCGGCGCGCACGCCAGCCACGTCGAGCCGAGGCCAAGCCATTATCGCCCGCTTCGAACGAGCAATACGCTGCGTAGGGTCGACGACGTAGCGTCGTCGTTCCGTGGCAACTTCGTTACGCCGTCGATTACATCTCACAGCGACGCTGGAAGAACGACGAAGCGATCCCCGAGCCCGATCCCTCCTCTAACGCGTATCGATCCTTCCCCTCGCGAGTGCTCGATCCAGATTGTCGTCCCGCGTCTCGCACGACGACGCAAAAAGCCATGCTGCACATTCTGCACACGCCATCGTTGAACATAATGCATGCACGTTACATCCTTGTACCTGGTGCACGTATACGAAAGAAGGACGTGAGTCGAAATTTTTAATAAGCAAATCATTTAGTGCACGTCGAACGCGTTTCAAAGCTTCTACGTCCGCGTGGTTATCGTGAGAAGAAAAAGAGAGAGAGAGAGAGAGAGTTTTACGACGATGATAACGCGTGCCGTGACAAATTGCCTTTAACCTATTGCGCGTCGGCTTAAGAATATGCAAGATACATCTCCGGCGATAAGTAAAACGAGCGCGCCGCCAACGAGAATATAATAGAACGCTTTTTCTACAATTTATGGAACGCTCTCCGTTCGGGGGTTACGAGAGGAGACCATGCAGTCTCATCTCGGCTGTTAAATTCTCACTTTGCGCGGACGAAACCTCGCCGTTTCCGTAATTTCGACATTGTTGCGACTGATATAATCGCAAGCCAAATATTTAACTATTACAAGTTTGAATCTATGCAAACATTTCTCTATCTTATATAGTAGTATATTTGCGCTGATTCGGAAATGGCACTTAAATAGTAAAGAACAATAAAAAAAAAATGATTAAAATTAAGTAATTAAATTTAACGCGGTTAATGTCTGAATAAGAAACGATAAGCTTAATATTTTACGGGTCTTTGATATATATATATATATAATGCTATTATATTATATTATTCACAATCTGCGATTCTACTCGAGGAAATTCTATTAATGGACCGCCACTTACTTGAATATTTTATTCGGTCATATTTTATTCGCAAGTTCTCGTCAAAGGAAAAGCCCGCATCAATTATCGGCGTTCTAGAGCAGACCAATCATTATCGCTGCAATTATGCATATAAAATAACGTTATGCTTGACAGAAATTCTCGCAAAAATTCATTATTGGCCATTTCATTCTTTTACCGGATTCGCTGAAAATCTCGTGTGTGCGATGTGTATATTTTTCATCCTAATTTTCCTTGTCGGTAATTTTTCAGCGGACACGCTCGTCGCGTAAATTTTTCAAACGGGAATCCGTGCGGGAGCACCGAGAAACACGGGCTTTCGAAATTTGATAAGCGCGCAAGAGACGACCGCGGTACGTCGATATTCCATCTGTAGCCGAAGGAAGTTATTTCGGGAAGTAGCGTGAGATTAACTTGATCCGCGAAATGGTACGACCTCTCAAAGCGGACAAACGCGATGTCGTAGCCGCGCGCGGGCGCGCGCTCTCGGCTGTGCCACTTCGACCATGCAGAAGATAGATATGGCCGATGGAATAAACATGGAACCGCGCGGAAGCCACTTCATATTTCAGAGCATCCGAGTGAACTTCTGTAACGGTGGACGCACATTAGACAGACTAATCCCGGCGGTATAGGGCCCGCACTAGTTTCGCGCAATTTCCGTCGTTTCTGCATCCACCGCCACCGCTGATTACCTACGCCGCGTCCACATCCACCGGCTACGACGTCGTTTTGCTTATTTCGCTTCAAATAGAGATATTTTGGAACAGTGAGAGAAACTCGGCCCCATATTAAGGTCGCGCGACCGGATGTGGACCGCGAGAACGGCCACGGGAAGCTCCCCGACATTATTCTAATAAGAATTATGGCCTATGATAAATATCGGTCCCGGGTGCGAACGCTTCTGCGGGATGCTTCGCCCGGAAGAGATACAGCTGCCTCGATTCGGCAGCATCGATTATCCATTACTGCGAAACGCATGCCGAAAGTAATGAGCGTAATCAAATGTAAGCACGCAATTTTTCGCTGTTCCTCGCGGAGGGTCGCGTGAAACATTGACGATTAGCGGGATCGATCGCGTGCGAGACGTATTAGCGTGAAATCTGCAGTAACATCTACGCCGGATTGTTCTGTCTCGCGTTTTGTTTTCGATTTCTCAGTTTAACTTTCGAAATTCGATGGCAATGCGTTTCTTTGATTTGGACGCAGATTGCGTTGAACTTTGGGGACGAACACTCAAGCAAACGAGTCGCATTTCAGGCATACTCCCATGCAAGGCCTAACGGTGCCTCCGTATTCGCGTGAGGCGTTTCTTCCTATAAATTCTCAGTCTTACCCTCACCACTCTCACCCTCTGGCTTCCTCTTTCTCTTTCGCCCTCATCTCCTAACCCTCGTCCACTCACCCAGCCGTCCCCACCGAGTTTCCTCATTGTGGTACCAGGCAGCATAACTCAAACTGTCCTCGTGGTACCGATGCGAGGCTTGGATTTAGCGCGAGATCTTATCGCTCAGACAACAATAGCGCCGCTGCCTGGGAGAACTGAAATACTTATTGTCCGCTTGGCTCGCCCGGAAATTTATAAGATGTCCACAGCCAGGAACGAAAACCCCTCTTCGCCACGGTGGCATGTATTAGGCATTACGAAATTTTGATCCACGAATCCGCGAGGAAGCAGTTCGATGCTCGTTTGTAATGCATCCGAGCGATAACAATTATTTAATTAATAGATAGATAGATAGATAGATAGATAGATAGATAGATAGATAGATAGATAGAGAGAGAGAGAGAGAGAGAGAGAGAGAACGAGAATGAGAAAGGAAGACGGTTAATAAATATTTAAAACAAAAATACGAATACTTTTTTATAATAATTATTCTATTAAAGTTGTTGAAAACAAGATCAACATTTTCATTGGAAAATAGTTGCAATTCTGCATACAGCGAAAGATTGCAAAGTTTCGTTGTCTGCACTTTCACAGCTTGTAATGTAAATGTAAATTTGGCCAGCTAAGAATGTTTGCCGGATATTGGACGGAACTCATTTAAATACGCTCATCGAATTACGCTCATTCGCTTCCGATCGGTAAACCCGCAACGGAAATAAAACCGCGAAATTTGCCGGCATAAACGCAGCGCAACAGCGCCGCACTCTTACGAGAGATATGGAAATACCAGGGGTGGCATTAATGCCGCATTTAATGCGGTGCGCTTACGCGTCGCGATTATCGAATTTACGCCTTGAATCGAACATTAGCTTCCGGAAAAATATTGCAGCGACGGAACACCCACTTTCGGCTGAAAGCAATTTTCAGCTTAAAGGCTTCCACGGCTTTTATAGCGTCGATATATTTTTCCAATAATATCTGTACGCGCGGACGACTGCCTATGGCTCGAGCGCGGCCGGATGGCGCGAGGAGGTCCGCTCGCGGAACGCGTGGAAACGAGATAGAATAGTTTACAATCAAAATCCAGCCAGCGAAGCAGACTCTTAAGCAACCTCCATCCCGCGGTTAAAAGTGAAATCCAATTTCCGCTAACGGAGACTTTTTCTTAATATAATAACCAACTTCCGAGTTCTGCGACCGCCCTCGGGCCTGGAAACTCCGATATTCCGTGGAGCGGAGACCGCAGATATTCAAAATACGCGATAATCGAATTTCGATGGATAAATTAACGGGCAAGACGCTCGTTCGCGATTTGTTGTGCGGAAAGAGAAAAAGGAAGACCGCGAGATTGCACCGTGCTCGGATTTAAATCAGGCAAAATGAGCGTATACGGCAAATTTGCCGTAAAACGCTGTATTTCATGAAACGGGACAATCGGATTCGCATTCGCTTGCACACTCGATTTATATCGGCGCCGAAACACTTTTGCCATGTCCGTCAATTGTTAACGGTGGTGAATTACGTTATATTCGACTTTCGACAAAATCTCGCAGCGTGTGATACTATTTTTCCGAGGCGTATCACGATGTTTAGTTAGACGCAATCGTTTTATCAACGCTTCGCGATTTCGGCGTGATTTCCAATCAGAATACGAGACTGATAGAACAGCGATAAACAGAATATTCAGACTATTCTGACACCAAACGGACCGAAAATAATTAATTCGAGATTAGACGCGTTAGGGACTGAGATAGCAATTTAAAGTCTGCTAGTACTCGTCGAATATGACTATCGCTAACAGGATGATGAAAACGCAAAGAATATGCTTTGATGCTGCTGCTAATACTGCAAGCGCGATCGCTCGCAAGAATATTAAGAGCAGGATAATAATTTTTCGCCGGTCTGCCACAGAAATTGCGGAATAGCTATCCCATTCGTTAAAATGCCTTCATGAATGTTATCATAAAACAACGAAAAACCCTGGAGCTATAGAAAACTCACTTGGCTTGTAGAACATTAATTTTCATTAACGCCGCCATCTACGTGAAAGCAATCATCTCTACGTTCACTATTTTTATTCGAAAACATATGTAGAGCACGCTTTTCTCTTGCCGTATAATTATTTTCTAAATATTTCGATAATAAAAAAGATTTATCATTAAATTGACAAAAATTTCAAGTCTTGAAAATTTTTAGTAATTATTGAGAATTCAAACAGTCATTATTGCACACTGAAAATAATTTCACAAATAATTGATCAAAGAATCAAAACTACAAGCTTTCATGCACATCGATAATGTCGCGTTAATTTTGCAAAAAGCTTTGCGTAGCGTTTGGTAATTTTTGCAAACGCGAAAATTACATTAGTCAACGCGAGGCAACGACCCGCTGCAGGCAGGCGAGGCAATGTAGCGGCATTAACAATTTGAAGCGCGAAAGCGGGAGAAATAACTTTTATCGGTCGGTGCAATAAGCAGAAGAAGTCACGTCAGACCAACCAAGTCCGATATAGGATCAGTTCTCTCGCTCCTGCTCTACCCCCCGTTTTCACCCCTTCGTCGTCTGTATCGAGATCGCGCAGCGATTTCACGAAGAAAGTAAATTCGAAGCTTATGATATTGGCATATAGCTGAATGCGCATGAGCCGGCAAAACGAATCGTAATACGAATGTGCCGACGCCTTATGTAATAGCGGCGAAAGTAATAGCACTTTCCCGAGCGTTCGCAATATTATATCGGTTCTTCCAATACGCCGATACGCTCCGATAAAAACGCGAAACTGTCTTGAAATGCGCGTTAGTATTCGCGGCATTTCCACACAGTCCTGCGTGAATAATATTCGCAAACAGAGACCAATAACAGCGGTCAACAACGGTTCTTGCGATCGCCGTGCTGCAAACGCTCGAGATTATTTGTCTCTACTATTCGGCGTGGGATAACTCGGAAATGCGTTTAAAGCGCGGTACCGCGCCGCTTCACAATCTCGCCATAAACACCGAAGAACGTTTAGGCGACGAGAATTGAATTTGCGAGTTGATTATTAAAGCAAAAAAATCCACGCTTAACTCTCGCGCCGCTCTATAAATATTCAAATTACTGATAACGCGATCTCTCTCTCTCTCTCTCTCTCTCTCTCTCTGGCTCTCTTTCTTTTTCTTTCTCTCTTTCTCTTCCTTTCTCTCGGTTTCGCGGCACCCGGACGTTTATGAAACTGAATGAGCTTCCCGCTTCTTGATACACTTTTGTTTGCAAATCCCGCGAACGCAATTTAGGGGTATCACTTAGGCCGATGAGTAAAGTTCGCGACATTTTAGCTCGCGAGGCAAGACGGCGGCGGATTCCGCTTGTTTACGCGTGGAAGTTCCACACGGACGAGAGCTAATACACTTTCGATAATGTGTTAATTGGACGGAAAATGTGCGCTTTTAGCCACCTTTAGCACGTGTGCGCTCGCGCGTTCGAACGCGTAAAGTCCGCTCTCTTGGGAATTGATCTGACCGCCTAACGCGACACGTCGCTGAAACGTTTGTTCGTAACACGGAATTATGCGGATTATTTAACGTTAAATTAGAACGAGTAATTTCAAATATCCCGCGTAACGCAAACGTGCCACGTGAAAGGATCTGTTCCTCTTTTATTTTTTTCCTCTCCTTTTTACGGTGAGACGTAAATTCGTGCGCACAGCCGCCTCGGGGCCGCCAGGTCCGACTTAATACAATTAGTAACGTTTCAGGAAGATTACAGAGGAGTTAACAGGTCCAGCACAATACGGGAGCGGGTCGGGGCGGGCGCGTTTTAAATAACGATTAGAATGAACTATTACGCGCTTATCGCAGGTTACATAATGTTCCGTTAGTTGCGATCATAAGTTGCACGCGGGAAACCGGCAGAATCCCAGAGGCGATGGCGTGACCATGGCGCGTTTTACTACTGGGCGCTGCACGCCCATGTGTGCGTCCATATCTGCGAACGAACACGTGTGTGCTAGTTACATTCACATACGTACGCATAACGTACACGTTAAGTTCCGCGAGTACTCGCCGAGCTTCCACGGATCGGGATCTTGCGCGCAAATTTCGCCACTTGCGTAAACCGTGGGGTCGTCGAAAGATTTTGCCTACTCGCGAGTAATCTTTGCGATGCGCTGAAAGTGCCACGAAGAGAGCGAGCGTGTGTTACGATTCGGCGGAATGGGGTATAAAGTTTCCCCGTAGTTACGTACGTGCGAAACAAAAGGCCTTCCGCCGCTGAATAGCGATATTACGTAACATCATATCGCGCTACTACGTTATTATCGTCGTTTTATAATCCGCGTCATAATGCAAGCCGGAGAACGTCATAATTAATAAGCGAATGATAAAGAGCCACTATAGTGCTATCAAGACATACGAAGAGAATGTAACAAAATGTAATAATAATAATAATAACCAGTGGCTTACTGGCTTTTAAGCAACGAGTACAAAACCTACGACAACCAAAGTGATTTACAACGAAAAAGTTATAATAAATTAAATAAAGTTATAAATGAAATTAAGGCATCATGAGAGTGAAGAGAGGATAACGGATAAGAAATTTCGATTACGAGTTGCAACGATCCTCTCGAAATATCCCAAGAACGTATCGGAACGTATCGACGCGACTCGTCTTGGAGATCGCTGTACCTACAGCGCGAGGAACAATACTTTACTATTAAATACCGATCGATACTTTGGCGGCTGTGACTGACTCGACATCGAATATCGAGGAATACCGGCGCCGCGTCTCGAGATTTCTACGCGATTTCTTGCTGGAAAATCTCTCCCGGCTCGGATAATCTGTATCGAGCGTATTCGCGCGTCTGCGTTCGCTCTCCCCCTTGGGCGTTCCTGAATTAATATTCGTTGGCTTATTTCATTTCGCGCCGATCGAGAGGTGTTGCGTTCTTGAGATTCTCGGCAAATTGTCGGCTCCGCACCGATCTCCCCTTTCTCTGTCTCCGTCCTCTGCTTCTTTTCAACCGACCGCGCACCCTCGCACGCACACCCGTCGGCCCCCTCGCATTATTTCCGGCGACGATGCCCGACCGTTATTCACATTCTGCAGATCGCTCTTGATACCGGCTCTTTATACGGCTCGTGCCTCGACCGTTTCGCGCGCAGGATAATTAGCAAAAATATCTGCGGCATCGGCCCCAAATAATTGCGAAACGTATAGCTGGAAGATAGGAGAGGGAGGCAGCGGTCCGTTGTCACGTCTCGTGGCGAAAGTATTTTTATATGGTACATTACGTTTATAGTCGGGGAATCTGAGTCGCCACGGGTATTCGAGGAACGCAAGCAGTCGTTATCGCTCGTTATTTCTTTTCGCTCCTCCACGATTCTTGCGATGCTGACCCCTCGTTAATGTATTATTAGAAGAGCACTCCCGTATAAGGACGCAAACTTGGTCGCTCGGCGAGTAAGGACTTTCTCCGCGATCGTATCCCCGCAATTTTTCACGATACGTAATCCTCTTTTACGTAGGATCGGCATTCGATCGTTACGCAATCCTCACAGCCTCTGCCACCTCGACAAACTCGAGACGAGTCATTATGTGCGAGATTTGTTGGTGAAAAACGACTGCCACTCCGTAATATAACTACCTTGACGTAAATCAATATTCTCAAATATTCTCGGCGTCTTTTTTTTTGCGGATTAAGAAAGCTCTCCCGCGGGCATTGACGCAGTCGGAATATTCGAAAAATTGACCCGTTTGCTCTTTATTTCTACAACGGCGGGGATTCCACTCGGCGGGGAAAAGTATGAAGAGGATGTTTCCGAGCTTAAACGGGGGAAGGGGGGTTGTCGGCCATTAAAGTAATCTACTTATTTAATACTTCGCGGACTCGGCGCACCATTAATTTCGCTAATTTCCGCAGCCATTATGCATGTAACACGTGCAAGCTTATAATGAGCTAAGCTTCGAACAGTATTAACGAGGAGACGCCCTTTTATCGATTACTACCCTCGCTGATGTTCCTCGTTCCGTGCGCCTCGCGATCACTTAGAATAAGAACGCCCCCCATCAATATCTCAGTCGATCGCCGCGATTTGGTCGCCTGAAACGCTCATTAGGCCACGGGCGAACTAATGATCTGATCGCCGCGAATAAATCGCAGATAGATATTTTTTGTGTCCCTTCCTAAATTCCATCGTCCGATAGATTGAATACCCAAGAGTGAAGGAAGGAAGACACCTACTTTTTTTATACGACTCAGCAGTTCGTCCAATCTAATCGCAGCACATCGAATTACACGAATTCGGACGCAATAATAATTTAACTTTCCTATTACGCAAGACCATATCCTGCCCGGCAATTGCCAGCAATAACGGTAGGGTTGCATCCAAGGGAAGGTACCGCGGGAGCGGTTCTTTTCGGACCGTGGCCCGATTAAAGTTTCATGCGCGCGAAATCGCGCCGAGGCTCCGATTTCAAGTATGCATAGCTTAATCAAAAAGCCGGGCGTCGGAGAACGGCGGGGGAGGACGAGGGGGGCACCAGGCGGAGAGAAGAGCCACAGCGAATCGCGTTCGATTCCCGGCTAAGGCCCGCGGGGGACTCGCGGAGGGAAACTGCCGAGAAACTGCCTGTCCGCGATCGTTGCCAACCGGTTGTCACGGAATTTAACGCGGTCGCAGCCTGGTAAATGGCGTGTAGGAGTTAAAATATAATGGCGGTGGAGTGCGGGCGGGCACGGGGCGCAGCTATGCATAGCAGAGTATTTCGCCGTCTCGGCGAAATAAGGTATCGGCACTTTTCCGCGACGGAGCGGCCGGACGGAGACCGACATGGTCGGTGAGTTCCTCCGAGAAAGCCTCCCTTAACGTTACTGTCAACAACTCGAGAGTAGCACGCCACTTCTTTCTTTTAATGAATATTTACGGGGGACGCGTCGGTAAAATTTCGTCGCGATTCTCTCGACGCGTTAGAACGTCGTTTTGTAGAAAAAGGATCTCCTCGGCACTCTGCCGACTCTGTATTGCAGAATATATCAGCTGCACTTTCACGTTCAAGTGAAATATTAACAGGCGTCCCTATCCTCTCTTCCGGCGTGTATATTAATTTAACAATTACGCGTTGCGCGCGATGGACGCTTTCTCATGCATCACAAACAGGTATGTGTATTTTTCTCAACTTGGAGATTGATTGGCGGTCCCACCGGTGATTCACGAATGCGAATCGCATCGCAGCGAGTAACGTTGAAATTGATTTTGCGCGTCGCGCATTTTTTTTCTCTTAATAAAATGTCCTGACGGAAAGAGATGGTCTCTTGAAAAGAATGAACCGGTTAGCTTAAACCGTTATTTCAAACGGCTTTGCCGAGTAAAATGCGGACGTAAATTTTCATGTATAAGTGACGGGAGATGCACGCTTTACAGGCTTTAGCCATGTGCCCTAATTTCTACGTAGATACGTGCTAGCATCGCCGGCTCAGCTTACGAGCTACATTCAATCCCTCGGTTCTTTCGCAGCTGATCTCGTAGCAGATCTAGTTTCCGGAAACTTTGCATAGGATGAGAGAGATAGAGATAGAGAGAGAAAGAGCGCGCAACACGAGAGCGTAAGAGAGAAGAGAAAAGATAGGAACACCATTTATGCATCGCAAAGTTGCCGATTTCAGAACACATAATTGCTCCATATTTTTCGCTGAGTATCAGTGCGAATCACGATTACTAAGTATCACTATCTCGCTGCTATCCGCGAGTGTTGAAATTCAACGCTCTGCAATGTACGATGAAATCCCTCGGAGTCCATCGCAGTTTACCGACGAAATCGGCTGGCGCATTTAGAATCTCGCGCAGCTTCGATCCGTCGTTCGTTCCTCGTGGATTGCACTCCATGCACGTATACATACACATCCACGCGCCCTAACGCAATACTATCCACTTTTTAACGCGGTGTTCAACCAATATTTATATGGATGTTTGTATTAAATTTGTATCGTAGCGGAATTTGCGAAATCGTTTAACGCGAATATTTATCGCGGCGCAATTTCACGAAATTTCTATCTATTCGAGAAATGTGCGGAAACGCGGACGTAAAATGCACGCGGAAAAACGCGGAAACTGAAGATCTCGCGGCGATTGGGGCGCAAAATCTACCAAAACGCGAGCAAAATATTTGCGAACTCGCGCGGCGTGTTCCTGACACGTGCGATTGTTTTGCAATATATTTGCAAAGTTTTAAATGCCACACCTATCTCGACAACAACGATCGAATAATCGTATATATATGTGTGTGCCCGCAGCAGAAAAATCTACCGTCGAGCGTGGCGATAAGTCAATAATAACGAGCTATGTACTTTTAAAGAGCGTTCCATTACGTATAATACATTTTTAATTATCAACTTTGCCGTCTAACGCAACGAGACGCCATGTCAAGCGCAATGCCGGAAATTCGTGGCACAGCGCAGCAAAATTTCCCCGAGACAGTCGCTTGCGAGTTGCAGTCAGCGAAGCATGCACGCGCATTTAAATTTGCAAATTAATCGGGAACACGACGAGACATCCGGTATCGAGTTACCGGATGTTTGCGCGCCGCGTTGTCACCGAAAGGCGTCGGCGCTATTGCGTAACTCCGCTACGCGGTGGCGGGTAAACGCGGTGGCTGCTTCGTAGACCGCGCGATTACCAATTTAAGGAGCTCTTCTTCCCTCATACGTATGGATTTATTCTCTTGGAAGATATTGACATGCAAATTCGCCTCTCGCGCGCGCGCACGTACCGGATACATGTGTGTTACATACGCGTATCCGTCACGCTGCCGCGAGAATACGACAGCGTAATGTGCACAGCGAGTTACGGCGCTGTAAGATTTCATCCCCTTGTCGCCTCTTCTCTCTGATCTCTTCTTGGAACAAGCGATCGATTGCGTACGTTATTTCCCGAAGCTTTTGTTAGCCACGAACACATGTGTGAGATTATATCAATTTTAAAATACCGTAGTTCGTCATAGCTGGAGTAACAATTTATAGTAACTTGTGGCAATAAACTACAATAAAGAAATCTTATTTTAGTGAACGTTCTTTTCTTGTCTATCCCGATATCCAGAACGTTTCTTCAAAAATACTACGGAAATTGTAATTTCGTAAAGTAGGGATGAAAATATAATTGGCTTTTTTTTCTCAAGTTTCCGCTTCTTTATCTGTAATATATTTGCAGATTTTAGGACTGCGGGGTCGACGACACGTTCGTCCGCTCGTAATAAAATGAAAGGGGGAAGACCGGGATGTGTCGTCCCTCTGGCCGACGCATCCCCTAGGCGGTACCGGGAGAGAAATATCCCCTGCTTTCACGCTCTAACGATATAATAAATCCCGTGATGTTCACATCGCATCCGCGAAGTGCTCCTTTAATTTGCGAACCGCGTTTAACTTCCTGGCGAAAGTAACAGCGTTGCTTTGATCATCACTCGTGCCGTATCGAAAATACAACTCGATATTTATCCGCGCAAGTATCGCTCCCGCTAAATCCACCGTGCATTCCGCGAGTAACGAGCAAACAAAATTACGCATACGTATGCACGCAGCCGATTCCATTTCTCTCAATTTCCCAAATATCCACTTACTGTTGTTCCACCGGCGTTTCGGAACTCGGCACGTTCTCCGCGGTTATGGTATATCTTACTCGCGTTGCATATTGCTCGCGCGCAAGGAGTAGAGAATGCTGGAAGGACTATACCGCCGACTCTAACATAAATATTGTTTCACGACGAACGACTTCGCGACTGGCGAATCGTTACTCCGTATATTCCGTCAGCGTTGTCGCACTGTCATCATCGTCGTCGGCCGTCGCCTTCGTCCCTGCTACCAACGTCGCTGCCGCCGTAGTCGTCGTCGCCACCGACGTCGACGTCGACGTCGACGTCGCCTATACCTTGCATCGCGTCGAGGCACTCGAGGGCAGGAAGTCGCGTCAAGTTCGCTAATGGGATTTACATCTTGGCTCACTTCATCCAGCCGACGAGATCTATGACGCATCTACGAGACACGGAGCGACAACATCTGCCCCGACCGTTTGACAAACTGGATAATAATAATTATCACGTGAACCTCGTTCTGTCTCCCTCTTTCTCTTTCTTGTGCGCTTCCTCTCGTCTCGCTTGTTATTTCAAGAAACGCAGGATTCGCGGGTCGTCACGTGCGCGAAACTAGCAAGTTCAACAACTTCCGCATGGACTTCAAGGCGCGTGTTGCAGTAATCGAGTGCTGAAGATGTTAATTAATTCGCGTTCCTAATGAAAACGGACTCGAGATGACGCGGACAATCCTAACTTTCCTCGATACACACAACATTCTTAGACAAATAATTTCTTAAAACAGTAATTATACTTCTATTAATTAATAATTTAAATTACATATTGTGTGTGTGAAGCTGGCGTATCATTTCACGGAAAATCATTAATTATTGAGAGTTCTGGCTCCCTTTTTAATAGTTCTAGAGTTCCTGATAGGTTAAACACATAGTTCTGGCCATTAACGCGAAAAAATCGCATAGTGCAAAGTGAGACGCCAACTTCACGCAGCGTCTCACTTTGTCCTGCGACAGTTTCCGCCATAATTCCGGCTAGATTTTAAAAGATCTACAGTTCTAGAAAGAGTTCTAGCGAAAAAAATTTTTTTTTATCTTTTTATAATTATTGAAGCTAAAAAATGTTTAAGGGAATGACGACTGGTTAATTTCAGAGAGTGGTTTATGAATTATTTCTCGTGTAGTTCTGAACATATTTAACCATTTTCCAAAGAGTTCTGAATGCAAACATTAACAATTATTTAATACAAAATTTTTATCGTCCGAGAAAGACGGATATACGGAGATATGGGTGAGACGCTGGTCGATTTTCGAGAGTTCTGTGAAGACTAAAATATTTCTCGTGTAGTTCCGAACGTATTTAACAATATTCCAAAGAGTTCCGACCGCAAACATTAACAATTATTTACTAAAAAATTGTTATCGTCCGAGAAAGACGGATATACAGAGATATGGGTGAGACGCTGGTCGATTTGCGAGAGGTCTGTGAAAATTAAAATATTTCTCGTATAGTTCTGAACGTATTTAAGCGTATTCCAAAGAGTTCTGACCGCAAACATTAACAATTATTTAATAAAAAATTTTTATCGTACGAGAAAGACGTATCTAAGGAGATATATGTGAGACGCTGGTCGATTTTCGAGAGTTTTGCTTATTCTAAAACAGTTCTCGTATAGTTCCGGACATGTACAATGCCTTTCCAAAGAGTTCTAATAGGAACAACGATTAGAAAATTTTTGACAAAATTATTTCGCCCAAAGAGTGGACGTTTTCGACTTTACCAGTGAGACGCTGGTTGATTTTCGAGAGTTCTGCTTATTCTAAAACAGTTCTCGGGTAGTTCCGGACATATACAATGCCTTTGCAAAGAGTTCTGACAGGAACAACGATTAGAAAATTTTTAAAAAATTATTTCACCCGAAGAGTGGACGTTATCGACTTTATCAGTGAGACGCTGGCCGAAATGTCGGAGTTTTGGCTTTCCTAAAATACTTTTATAGTTCCGCACGTACTTATGATTTTCCTACAGAGTGCTATGTATGAGAGGTGCATAGAACTCTTTAGGAAATTCATAAGTACCTTCGGAACTATACGAAAAATATTTTAGGAAAGTCAGAACTCCGACAGTTCGACCAGCGTCTCACCCTTTTCTGTCTTAAAATGCACTTTTCGAGCAGTTTTAATGTTTTAAAAAATTGTACAATGTCGCTGGCGCATAGCACTCTGTAGGAAAATCATAAGTACGTGCGGAACTATACGAAAAGTATTTTAGGAAAGCCAGAACTCCGACATTTCGGCCAGCGTCTCACTGGTAAAGTCGAAAACGTCCACTCTTCGGGTGAAATAATTTTTAAAAAAATTTTCTAATCGTTGTTCCTGTCAGAACTCTTTGGAAAGGCATTGCACATGTCCCGAACTATACGAGAACTGTTTTAGAATAAGCAGAACTCTCGAAAATCAACCAGTGTCTCACTGGTAAAGTCGAAAACGTCCACTCTTTGGGCGAAATAATTTTTTCAAAAATTTTCTAATCGTTGTTCCTATCAGAACTCATTGGAAAGGCATTGTACATGTCCGGAACTATACGAGAACTGTGTTAGAATAAGCAGAACTCTCGAAAATCAACCAGCGTCTCACCCATATCTCTGTATATCCGTCTTTCTCGGACGATAAAAATGTTTTATTAACTAATGAATAATGGTTGCAGTCAGAACTCTTTGGAATACGCTTAAATACGTTCGGAACTACACGAGAAATATTTTAGTCTTTACAGAACTCTCGAAAATCAACCAGCGTCTCACATATATCTCCGTAGATACGTCTTTCTTGGACGATTAAAATTTTGTATTAAATAATTGTTAATGGTTGCAGTCAGAACTCTTTGGAATACGCTTAAATACGTTCGGAACTACACGAGAAATATTTCATAAAGCAGTCTCTGAAATTAACCAGTCGTCATTCCCTTAAACATTTTTTAGCTTTAATAATTATAAAAAGATGAAAAAAAAAAATTTTCGCTAGAACTCTATCTAGAACTCATGTAGAACTGTAGATCTTTCAAAATCTAGCCGGAATTATGGCGGAAACTATCGCAGGACAAAGTGAGACGCTGCGTGAAGTTGGCGTCTCACTTCGCACTACGCGATTTTTTCGCTTTAATGGCCAGAACTATGTGTTTAACCTATCAGGAACTCTAGAACTATTAAAAAGGGAGCCAGAACTCTTAATAATTAATGATTTTCCGCGAAATGATACGCCAGCTTCACACACACTTACATATTACTTCAATAAATGCAATTATTAAACGCACTTAACTTTTCATTTAAAAAAATATGTTATTTAGAAGTGTTTCGCTACATTATATGGTATTAGATACAAAAAAGTTTATGGGCAATCCCAATAAGATCGATACCAAATTCTGCCTGGGATTACCGTTGATTCTTAGGTAGGGAAAAGCTTAATGCCGCTAATTCCACTACGTTCCTGGCATTTTATTACCTCAATATGAACGTTAGCAGATCTTTAATAAACTGGCAGATGATTGATAAAAAGGTACATCTAAAGATGAGAAAATTATATAAGTGAGAAAATGCGATCATTTTGCAACATTGAAAAATGGACAAGAGAAAATATCGTCAATTATAATGCGATAATTATTCCGTCCGCATGATCCTTCGAGAGATCACTCAAACAAGATCCACGAACGTACGATAATTCACGTGAAATTTACTCGTCTGGCATAAACGCCATTGCCAATGCACGCTGACGTTCCGCGCTATCACGCGAAGATATTCCATTGTTCCAACTACTCGTGTCCGGATATTTAACAGTCGGTTGCAGAAGCTCCGCCTGGTTGGTCCTCTTTTTGCCGGCGTAATCGCCAAAGCCCCGTGAAGCTCAAGAGACGGCGGTCCGCCTTTTGCTTTTCGCGCGCCGAAGGATTAACTCCGTCCGTCCGTTCTACGCGAGCTTTTTCCTCCGCGGAGACCAAGGCAGGGGAGGCACGGAAAAAAGAAAGGAAAGAGGGAAAGAAAGATACGATGAAAGAGAAAGGCACAAAGAATACTACGCGGAGGAGCGAGAAAGAGAAAAGAAGACGAAGAAGAAGAAAGGCATGTGGAAGGGACAGTCGGATAGGAAATCCTGAGGAAAGAGAGGAGCTACCAGGAAAACGAGCGAATTCACATTCTCCATCGTACGTGCGTCGTACGCGGTAAAGTATTCAGCCTTTTCACCCCCCCCCCCTGGAGGGCTGTCCGTGGCAACCCCCCTTTTTCCTTTTCCACTTACAGGGCATATAATTCCCCCTGCGCCCGTGCATCATACACTCACTTATTTTTGCGCTACAATGAACCGAACGGACGTGGTGGTGGGTTAAGCTCGGGGGCGGTTAGCCAAGAGAAAGAGAGAGAGAAAGTAAGCAGTATGAAGCACGAGAAACGAACGTAGAGCGAGAAGGAAAGACGAGAGAGGAAGAAAGGGAGTGAGGGAGGGTGCGCGACCCCACGAGCCTACGCCCGGATAAATTATTACTTTCGTCCTTCGTGAAGCAATATCTGTGCTAATAGGAAATCACGAAGGGTTTCTGGGCCTTCCCGTCTCGTGCGCGCGCCCTTTCGTTCCCTCCGCGAGTTCCCTTCGCAACGAAGCCAGCGAGCGAGCCGACCGGTGACGACGATGGCAACGAAGCGCGGCGAGGAAACGCTCGCTATTCTTTTCATTGCAGCAGTAAAAGCGAGGTGAGAGATTACGACTGTCGTGCTAAGTGCGACGGCTTCTATTCATGACGATTCCATGGTGCGTCAGCTCGCGACAGGTGGGGAAAGCTGACCGGGGGTGAACTGAACGACGCGGAAAAAATCGCCTCAAAGAGATTCGGCTGCGATCGTAATTTGTCGATGCTACATGAGTACTATTGAGCCTTGCACGTTTCTTCAAGAATTGTTTACAATATCGAACTAAATCGGTGTCCTCAGTGTCACAACAGATTTACGAGACTCGCATGCATGCAATTTCAACTCAAACGTTAAAACATAAAGTTCAGCGCATTATAAAACGTTATAAAAATTTATGGCAAAGTGCGTAGCGCGGTAAGTAAGTCGCGCGGAACGTAGTCAAGGTAGCACGTAGTAAAGTTGCCGCGGGCATATGATCACGAGGGACAGCGAGTGGAGACCGCATCGCGTATTAATTAGATTTTATCTTTTAACGCGAACTGAACTAGAAGTTGTCCGTATTTTAAGAGATTTCCTAGCGAGAAATATACTTTGCTTGGTATCTACATCGCGTTGATATATTTATACGAGCAGCTATTCGTGAGAGCAATTATTCATTAATCGGGCGCGCTGAGAATCTCTAGTTATAGAACACGATCGCGTTTAGCTGCTCTAGAACTTGTCAGAAATACTTTTTTACAGTTCCTACAAAACACGGCATGATTTACATCACTCCTGCACTCCCGAGCGTTATCACACGTTGTAGTAATAATTAATATGTTATAATTGAGTGATTATTAACGTTATGCAAAACTGAATCGAGAAACATCACGTTGTGCGAATGTTAGGTTGAGATAGTATTATTTTTATCCCCTTTACCTGAGCAAGATCGCGCGACTTCAAGGATACATTACGTCTTTTCATCCGATAATTTTAATATGTATCTAAAATATTGTATATTGAGGTAAATAGAAATTAGAAATTTGTTCTTTACAGTATATATTATCGAAAATTATTATCGAATAATTAAACTTAATAAACTGAAACAGCAGCACACAGAATTGTGCATAACTTTGCGATTTTATATGAGCTATTTGAATAAAATTTGCGACGATGTAATTAAATTGACATGCTGGACACCATTAAGAGCAGATTCGTATAAAAGTGTAACGTACACTAGACAGTGCGTAAGACAGTTCATATATAGAGAATAATCATGTTTAACTGCGTGATGCTTTAAAAGTTGTTGCAATCACGTTTTTAAAATTTATTTGATGCATAGGGTAATTCATGTCATTATGTGCTTCCGCGCATCTCTCGCACCACGCTTTTTAATGATATTTAATATATTATAATTAATAAATTAATAATGAATAAATTAATATAATATTATGTTATAATAATGATATCATGTACAGTATTGTGTGATAATGGCTGAGACTGAAATATCGCGCATCATGTTTTTTATCTCGTCTACTCCAAGATTGCGCGATGTGGGATTGTTTATTAATAACGGTGTACATCATGTAAAATATATTAGTTCAGATATTAGAAATTTGTGTTTTTACTATGAATATTATTGCATGTAAACTCGGTAAAGGGAGGACACTGCATGTCTTTTAATATAATTTTCCTCTGGACATCCACATATATTGACTACTATCGAATATTAAATATTGAATATTAAATAGATAGAGTTAAATAAGAATCTAAAGACAATGAATTAATGCCGCGAAGCTCGCGCGCATTTCATTATATTAATGGCAATAGATTTTAATGTAATCGTGCACGTCCTCGTTCGTAATATTTCGATGTTTCCCTTATAAGATTCGAATTGCATTTCGTTAAACCAAAATTGTAAATTGATGAAATATTTCATTGATGTTCAAATGACATTTTATTACATCCGCGGAATTTCATTATGCGGCCTCTTCTCGGATGACAATAAACAAGATGACATTTGGATATAAAAGTCCCCGTTGTCGTCAATAAAATATCTATGAAATTCGAGCTATCTCAGTTTAATAAATTCTACAGATTTTATTATCCATGAAGCGACTTATGACCCAGGAAACATTGCATTGCGAAGCGAGAGTTCCCCGATGAATTAAAACCGCTATGGTTAAACTAACGATGTCCACGGTACAATAAGCTGTGTAATATAAGCGCTTGCATTGGATTTAATATCTCTACGGATTGTATTAACGAAATTTACAAGAATCTACTTTTTTCGCACGGTTTTCGTACGGAAATTTCATTCAGATAGAATGTATTTCGCATTTGCGATATTTTATGAATAAACATGCTCCTATTTTGATTTTGAAATATTTTGATATTCCGTGTGAACGCAAATATATCATAGACTATCTTCGTCCGCACTATTTTTCACGTTATAGAACGAATTGTAAATTTGTTATTTTGTCCCAATAAATCCTTAACTTAATTGAGAGCACCATGAGATACGGGGCCGTATAAAAAACAAATTTATATAGAATTCACTCACTTCCGGACACTATGTCGTATGATTTATTGCCTATTCATTATTCGGTTAAAACGCGCTCGCATTTTGATATTGTCGCGCATGCGGAACGTATTCATTACATGCGCCCAATAATCATCTAAAAACTGCTAACGAGAATACTCGGTGCATTGGAAAAATTACGTGGTTATTATGCGTGGTTATTCCGTTCGTTTCCACGTTTAAAATAATAATGAGAAGTGAATACATTAACCATTTGCCCCGAACGTCCCTTCGATCGTGATTAAAAACGTTACTCTCCGGGCATTCGATAAAAAGCTCAATCCTTTGACAAAGGTTCAATAACTAAGTACAAAAGAACCGCCGTCGGCAAAATGCGAGACGTCGAAATAATTTCCCAACTGAAATCACTGGACGAGCGTCAGCTGACCACTCGGCGAGTGACGAATCGCCGTTCCGTCACGAGGCAGTTTTTCCATCCCAGCGTGCCCGCAGGAAACGGTGGGAAAGGGTAGAGATAACTAGTTGCGCTTGTATACTTTAGGGACAAAAAAACCGATAAAAGTCAGAGCGAGGAACGCTGCCGGGGAGTCGAAACGAAATCCGCGACACGCCGCAATCCTTTTCCGCTTTACAAATCCATGACGTGTAGTTGAAATAATTGTCATGGAGGCCTTCATATGTTTCTCATATTATGCTTGATAGAGAGTAAATGATAAAAGTACTCAGTTACCAAACGAAATGTATCGTTCTCCCTTCTGTGACTCGTTATTCGATCTAAGACTTCATTGTTGCAACTTTACCTTTCAATCATCGATTTCGGTAATTGAAACGATACTTGTATATAACGCTTTAATATATATATATATATATATATATATATATATATTTAATATCTAAGTTATTATCGATTAGTCTACCTCAGCATAAATCGCACGCAATTTTCTGGAGCAATCCGAACACTTCGAAGCAGATCACTTTCCGTTGCACATTTTACCGTAGAACTGTCGTCACGTGGTGGACGGTAATACCGTCTCGCACGCAAAAATTCCACGTCCCCAGCCGAATTCTTATCGCCGCGGGAATCTCACGGAAGTGTCGCCCGGGTTAGGTCGGTCCGTACCGCGAACTCCCGGGTATTGGATGTCCGGGGTAGTACAGACGTGATAGGGGGTTTGCGCGAACGTAACGCCTAAAGTTAGGGTGCAGATACGATCGTGAGTAAGCGGACGCACTTGACTGTAAACGGCGTAAACGCAACGCCACCGTACACCGCATCGAGGATTATGCGGTCGTTCCGGCGTGGCAGAAGCTCGGTTGCTCCAGGCTGGTACCGAAATTGCGTAGATACTGCCCTTCGGCAACCGGCAGGATTGAACTTGATAAAACATCGCGCCATGCTGTTTTCAGACACGCGCGATTTAAAAGTTAACGCGAGCCGAACTCCAATTTCCAGATTTGCCAGTCGATCGACTTCGAAAAACCGACGAGAGTACTGCCTTGGTAGCATACGAGCGTTGGTCTCGAATATAGGAAAACTTCTTGCATTGCCGCTGGACACGAACCTTTACTACTACGGTAGTTATACCGCGGCAGTTATACCGACATGCATTCCCAGAGTAGCGCGCTATTCGGTAATTCAACTAAGAGATTAAATCCAGGAGCGATTTGCGCTTCGATAAGCCGTGATTGCGTTATCTGCAATTAAGGCGTATCAACGTGCAAAGTTACTTGGATATCGCAAAAGAATTGGTTGTTCGCGTCGTGCCGCGAGTTACCGCACCGAATTCAATTTCGCGCAACAAATGTAATGACTGGTACCAGAAACTCGAGTTTCCGGCTTTTGTGCATGTGGAGAACGCGCCGAGAAGAGAAAGAAGTGCATCGCGCGTACAATCGCGCGGCGGATAAACCCCGCATCGGACTATACATTAAACATGGAAATTACGATTTGAAGATTGGAATTTGTTAGTTAAAATTTAACAGATAATCAAGTCCCAATCTCTAAATCAAAATCAAGACAAGCTGCATACATACGCAATCGTGAGAGATTCTTCGCGATTATGCAGCAAACTGCAACGATTGTGGTATAAAACCGATAGAAATCTTAAATTTGCACATCGAAGACTGGATTTCCAAGATACAAAGCATCGATTTGCAAAAGCCTTGACAACCATCGAGAACGTATGTAATTACTGCGATGTGCTTTCCTTTGACGATCACACGTATAATTGGAAATGTGTCGAGAAATTTTATAAGAACATATGTGCAACGTCGAATGCAGTGGAACAAGATACGGACGTCGCGAGTAACATCGAGAATTATGCAACGAACTCGAAAAGTTGCACTATCCAGGATGTAAATAATATATCAGGGTGCGCTGTATTTTGCATTGTAGGGATTGTACGCGCCGATGCTTCCGATGCTTGCTGAAAGTTTCCGGACCGGTGTGAACCTAGCGCCCAACTTTAACAAATAAAAATTTCAAATACACTATAGGTTTGTACCTCATTTGTACCCGTTTGTACCACATTGTGTTTTGTTTGTACCTAAAGGATTGTAAAGTTAGGGAGGGTTAAAGAAAAGGGCCAGCGCCCAATTTTAAGATATTTGAAAACGGTCAACGCCATTCGAAAGAGCATCGTTTGTACCCGTTTGTAACTCCTTTGAAATACCTCTTGGACATATGTTTTCAAATTTTTAAAAGTTTGTACTTCTGGTTCGTTTGAGGTACAAACGGGTACAAACGAGATATAAACCTATAGTGTATTTGAAATATTTATTTGTTAAAGTTGGGCGCTAGGTTCACACCGGTAGTTTCCGGCAACGTAATTTCCAGACGCCAAAAGGGCAAGCTGCGCGGGCGGGTTATCTTTCAAATTGCATTCAACGTTAAACATATCATGCGGCCCGCTAGATGAAGGAGAATATACTGGAGGATTGGAGAAGAGGAGTACGAAACCCGAGGCAACATACAGAAGGGGTGGATCAGAGAATCCGAGGGAGAGAAAGCAAATTTCGAGGCTGAAGGAGCGGCTGCTCGCCCCGTAACGGAGGGTAGCTTCTATGATTAATATGAGGACGTCGCTAGGATCAGGACAATTTGTGTAACATCGGACGAAATTGATCTGACAGCTCTCGGATGCTACTCGAAACACAACTCGTCTTTCCTGGAAACGTTAACTGCTCACTGATATTGCATTTTCGAAGAGCCTCACCAGTATTCTGATAATCGATCGTTATGATGAAGCGCTTACGCAACAACAAAGCGATAACATCATAAAGTATTAAAATAATTACGTACTAAAGTAACGAACTCGTCTCTTCGTGCTTTCGCACAGTAATAACCCGTCATATTGCGCGTTATCTAAGTCCTGCATTTTTCCAATTTCCGATCGGCGGATTGAAATTAACGAAACAATGAGAAAAATCTTCTCAGCAAATTATTAATTACGAGGAAACGGACAGGAAAACAATTATGCTTCTGCCAACGAAAATAATTAGGTACGCGCATTGCGCAATGTGCGAATTATGCGATGTAAATTAACGTTTAACGACACGTCAAAATACGTCGTCGTTATTCCAAATAGTTCACACGAATTATCATCAATGGGCAACGCCAATAAAACTCACTTTCGTTGGAAATGCGTGCAAATTATAGACGTGCTTCTGAATATAAATTCCTATATGATGCGACGCATGTGCACCATAATAATGCAAAAATTTCTGTTGATTTATTGCATGCATATTCACGCGCGACGTGCTAGGCGCTCATGACAGAAATGTGTGCCCACGCTTCACGATGCAGCAAATATGATAATTGGTTACCAGCAGATTGTACACGATTGATTATGGAAACAACAGTCCTACGAAATACATATATAGAAACAACAATCCTACAAAACGCGAGCGCGCGCCGGTTAGAAGCAGATTCTGAGCAAACAATATCGGTACTAAATAGCAGAAAGCACAATTAATTTAGATTTTCAGCAATATTGCACTTCGTTCTATCATTGTTCGGCGTAAATACCAGCGCTGTGATCTATTCAAACATTTCAACGAAAACGTTTCCGTGGATCCACGGAAATTGCGTTATTGTTGCCTGTCGGCGATTTTAGCGCACGCACGTACACACACGTACGTATATGCGCGCACATATCCACACTAACGGGATTTATCGTATTCATCGTATATCTATATTACAATTCAACAATCCCAGTACAAAAATAGACTCGACGCAAAAATAGCGAACTGTTAAAGTAGTGTAAAATTCAAAGAGTGGAAGTAGCTCCATCCCATTCATATTAAAGAAAAGAGCAACGAATTTAATTACTGTAACAAAAGCCTATTGTTTCAAGCAAATATAGGTCAAAATTGTGAGCTACCAATCAAGATGAGAACAATTTAGTATTATTAAATATGTCTGGAAATTTTTACGATTTCAGCCCCGCGTTTTCTTCTATACGCGGAGTTCTCGTCGCAATTATCCTAAATTGCAGCGTGTTGTATTATTAAGTTTTATTAACTCTTTGCGTAATAACAGTTGCTTCTTGCTTGCATTTTAACTTGTTATCAAAAGTATGAGGCCAACGGAGGTCATGTAATCATTAGGCGAGGATCTTTTAGCATAGCCACGTTGCCATACTAGCGATATTCATTCGTTTCCCCCCTTAGTTGTTAGACAGCGTACTTGATGAGACGCCAGCTCCAGCGAAAATAAAAATATCTGAAGACGTAACTGCGTCCGGAAGCCGAACTTCCCAAGTCGTTACAACGAGCATTCCTTAATAGGAAACTTCGGGGAGGCGGTGCCCCGCCTATGATTAAACTTCGAATTCTTCATGCATCTTGCTCCTGCATTGTTATTTTTTCTCGATCGTCACGCATATACCGGCCAGCTGCTGATAAATAAATTTTGCTTTGCCGCATTCGAAGTATATAAAATTTTGCGGAATTGTTGCTGCGATCCAAGTTAAAACGTCGGAACGTTCAACGAAATGTTAAGTCAATCCGTAAGAGCGGAACGTCTTTGAAAAGCCGCGACGCGCTCCGAGGAATTTTACGAGACTGCCACAGTGAAGGAGAACCGTTTGAGATCGCATGGCGGGAAAAGCGCATTAAAACGTTACCATAACACGGTGGATACAACGCAATCCGGGCAAGCGGTAGCACCCGCTTCCATTTTTATGCCATATTCTATTATGTAGAGAACCGAATATCGATTTATTCAACGATCGAATGCTCTCCCCTCTTTCTACCCGCAGCGTCCGCATGAAGGATTTTAATCTGAAATTGGGAAATCGGTCCATCATCGTATACGACTCGCACCTGCCGCTACGTTACCGTAATGCGCGAGCGAAAAAAATGCGCGAAACCGCGTTATCAGGCGCAAGAGATCGCGGCTTTTTACGAGCTGCATTACGCTCACAGCGGAATGTGAAAACGCGCGCGAACGCGTATTCTCTCTCTCTCCTGACCGTCGACAATCCCCTCGGTCGGCCTACAGCCCACGGCGGTGGTGGCGGAGGCGGTGGCATTCTTGCGGTAATATGTGTGAAATTGCGAGGGCGCATTTTTAGCTCCGCATTTTGAGATTGCATTCCGAGAATAGTCTCAAATTTTTGCCTCGTCCACGCGAGAGCCCCGCGGGGGTGAGTAATTTTATCTTGCCAGGACTCGCACCCCCTTGCCTTCCTCTCTCCCTGTCCTTGCACGTGGTGGTTACGTACTTAGCGCGCGGCACGAATTTCCCGGAGAAATTCTACGTTTCGCGCGACGAGAACTTTGGTAATGAAGGGTAGGCCGTGCCACAAGTGTGTAACGCACGCGTGCATTCCGTTCCTACAGCGCGTACGGTTGCACACGAATCGCGTGCCACCGGTTATTTCCGGCGAAAAATCCGCTCGCGTTTAATGCACGATGATACTCCGCGCGTAATGCGTAATGTGAATTGCTTCTCTTTTTTCAATGGATGATAAGGTAATTTTTGGTAATTTTGCAACGGTCCTGGGAATATTATCAGTGTGAGTTAGCGGCGACTCATATTTAAACCGGCACGAAACAATTATTTTGCGACGCGCGGCGATACGCTGTAGCCCGTAGAATTCACTGGCGGGTTCAACGACCATCGGCGATCATTACGCCAGATCGGGCTCCCGCGCCACCAGCAAATTCCCTCACAAAACACTTGACTCCACGGTATACGTGTACGTGTACGTATGGAGCGTGGCGAATACAAACTCGACAAATTCGTAAATTACTGTTCGCGCGCGGGAGGGTCTTTCTGCGCTTTACACCCCCGCGCGCGCGCACCCCTCACATGTGTGATACGCGTCTGTGCACGTGCTGCAGTTTAAAATGCGCGCAGCTCGAGAGCACGGTCGTTTCAATGGCGCTCGTGCAAATGTGTCAGCATATAAAAGGCTCGCGACTGCAATCGAGGATCGCGAACGATTATGCAACATACATTTATCCGAGCCGCGTATGTTAAAACGTGGCGAACGCGCAATAATGAGCATTCATACGATTCGCCCTCGGTGAAATCGCGTGAATACGTATCAATTACCATTAAATCCGCCGTAACTCTATTACCGCCATGGGGAAGCAGTGAAATCGCGGCTGAAGAACTCAAATTGCCTACGAAATGCCTGTCGAATGAGTCGCAGACTCGAAGAAGCGAACGCGAGCAGGATTGCCGAAATACACACGACTGTTTCGACGACTCGTATCATCCAGTCATTTTCACTTACCTTCCTTGTGATCAATCGTATCACCCTTGTATTATCAATCGTAAATAAAAAAAAACGGAACGAAAATTCGCAGTGTTTACCATGCGATATGCAACATTGCATTTCAATTACTCATGACTTAATCACTGCCACATTAATACAAACCTTCGTAGGGCCCTTAATTATCGTCGAGGGTGCCTTTAACCACCCTCGGTGTAGTTGCAATCGGTAACTGCAGTCGGTGCGGTAACGTGCAATCGCCGGTGTCTGCACTACGGGATGAAGGTGACTGCAACAACTCCCATGACCGTTCAGAACGGTCGACAGGGTGAACAAGGCGAACGAACGGATAGAAAAAAAAGAAGAAGAAAACTACGACGGCCGGGAGGAATTGGAATACGCGTGGTACGATCCTTTGGCAACGGTGGTGACCAGGCCTCGTGCGACTACGCCACGGTTAGAAGGTTTGACCCCGCCGACGGTCGGGCATGGTAATTTGTGCCGCGACAATCGCACCCATGGGAGCCCTCCGGGCCCATGCCATCACGCGCACCTACGTACACGCGCGTGGACGGATACAGATGCGTACGCGTGTGAGGACATGGATACAGATAGGAAGAGGCGAGTTCGTTTCAGTGATGGAAAAAAAAGGGAGACATGAGACAGACGAGGAGGGCGGAGAGGGCGAGCCCGCTAGGAGCGATGTGCATTGTCGTTTCAATTTGTATTCTTAACGGTGAAATTTAGCGGCAAACCCCGGGGAGAGAACGAGGAATGGCGGGGACATCGTCGTATCGCGGTACATCGAATGACAAACACGCGTCTTTCGATCGCATGTTTGAGGAAAGAGAGAGAGAGAGAGAGAAAGAGAGGTGAAAAAAGCACGAAGATACGTGAGTAAAGACAAGATTGCAAGAGAGAGCGAGAGGGATGAGAAAACGAGAGGACCAAATTCCCGACAAAAACCGTTTCTCCCATCTCGACCTGCATCAGCGGCACGAACAGTACATCCCATCCACCTTTATCATCACCGCCGCCGGCGCACTTTCGCACCCCCATCGCGAGCCACCGCGGTAGCGACGCGCTAATTGATACAAACGCACGTCGTATCGCACACCGAGCGACGAGCGCGCGCGCGCCAGAACTACGATCGTATATTAAAACGGAACGTGCGTCTCTCTCTCTCTTTCTCTCTGTCTCTATCTCTATCATTCTCTTTCTCTCTGTTTATCCCTCTTTCCCTTTACTTTCCTCTCTCTCTCCCTCTTTCTATATATACTGTCGATCGTAATTTCAATCGTCGATGCTGCCGCGTCGACAGCGTGAACGACAGCGCGCTAAACGACGCGGCGACTGCGATCGGAAGTCGATACTCTCGCCAAGTACCCTCGAAACGCGTGTTTCGCAGCGCGAGAATGCGACGATGAAAATGTCGAGCTCGGGGGAGGGTGAGTTTTGAAGGATCCCTCGACGTCACGGAACTGCCGAGGCATCCATTCTCGCCGTGCGATACGCTCTATACATTTACTTTACATGGCTCTCGATCATCTAAACGTTAAGATCTCGCAGCGCTGAGCGTCAAGTTCCCTTCACAATACTTCGCACCTACTTTAACCGCGCTACTGTAACTCCACTACCGTCCACCTCTACTTCGGAGTACAATGTACCCTCGAACAGTTATAGATGAGCCATTATCTCGGGAAAATTCCGCAAAATTGCCGCGACAGACCGAGTTTCATTGAACACTTTGAGTTTTCCCTCTGAGAAAATTCCGTTCCTTGCTACTGGGATTGCCGCTTATTTCTCAAACGACTGCGGAATTGAATGTTTTATGATTCAATGCATAAAAGATATTTAATTAAACTTAGTATTTATAAGAAATGTTGTCACATATTACTACGACTACGAATATAGTATTCAGATAAATGTAAAATCAGTTGTATGTATTAAATATGATACATAATTTTAATTAATTAAGATTACGCAGAAAGAGTTATGAGAAACGGTTATGGCTTACGCGTAGTCATTTGTCTAAGGACTCGCGGTTAATTAGCTCATGTAACGAGCAATGAAATGCGAAGGAGCTACCAAGAATTATGTATCCATTGTCTTTAGAGCCTTACTAATTGGATCATGTAATATAACCGCGCTGATGAATTGAACGGATTTATTTGACACTTTGTATAATATATCGAATCAGACGAGAGGGAACTTATGCTTTACAGATGCTAAAATATTTCAGAGTACACGTGATTTAATTTTAACGAAGAAATGAACAATAGGAAGAACTACGAAGCTAATATTAGTTATTAATACCTCCTGAAATGCAGCGAAAATTAACTATCTTTTGCAAACAAAACAGAAAGAAATAAGAAACCTAATTAAAGTCGTGAATATCTAAAAGAAGAAAAACGAAAAAAGTTACGTTGTAACAAGTTTTCGCTTTTTATACTGCTAAAATTATCTTTTTCTTTCCGCCATGGCACGTATAAATGGAAAAATCAGAGGAAGAGCCGACGTATCTTCAATATTTATTAATTCGTTACGCCGTAATCATGTGACTGCATGAGCGGAATTTTATGTGTTTTTAAGTCCGCTGCATTATCACGGTCGAATTATATACCTTTGGAAAGCTCAAATGCGTCCGTGCATTCTTGTCATCCTCGAAACTATTATTGGCGTATTTCGTGCCTGCCCGGCGCGACTGTAACGTAACACAGCCCTTCATTACTAATCCCCCCTCATACGGACGGCACATACACCTGAACTGACAGCTTTAAATCGGGTTTACTGCATTGAAAACGTTCTCTTTTCAGTGACTCTCTTCGAAATAGGTACGTAATGCCCTTTTTAATACAAATTTCATTTCTGGTACTGCTGCACAAAATCCCTGCCCTTGCATTCGTGACAAAGAGGGGAATATAAGCTCACTGAATCACTACTTGTATTTCGTTAACATATTCCTAGCGCATTTGGCTTTTTAAGGCCCAATCCCACTAACGTTGGTTAATTTTAACCGTAGTTTAACTCACTCTTGGTCTCTTTCTAAGGCAGATAGTTAGAAAGAGACGAAGAGTGAGTTAAACTACGGTTAAAATTAACCGACGTTGGTGGGATTGGGCTTAAATATCGCGTAGCGCGTTATACCTGTCACGTGAGTGTTTTCGTACGTTAAACATCTCTCGAAAAGTCTTGACGACGAAATTAACGTCGACGCGTAACACGTTTTTCGTATAAAAACTGTTCACGCGAGAATATTAACTGGCGCAATTTCCCGTCGCGAGCGAGCGCGATAATGACACAAGTTTTAACGTGCTCGTATAATAATCGCCTATTTGAGAGGAACGTCGCTTTGTATGTGCCTTACAATGTAACTCTTCGCGGGCGTGGATGCCCCGCAGCGAGTTAATCTCGGCATTCTCCAATTCCGGGGAGATTATTCCTGGCGCAGCAGCATGCTACGTTGGGTACCATGGCGTTCCATGGTGTACCGCGCGTGTCGCGGCAATACATTACGCAGCACAAATCACGGCAATATCGTCAATGCGCGGTCGTACCCGAGCGGACATCGCCAAATGTAATCTCCGGAACTCCGAGCGAGATAACGCCGGACTCTATCAAAACTCCATACCGTCCCGCCCCCGTTAAAATTCGAGAGCCCCGAGAGCGATGCAGACGGCTCCGCGTTTCCTATCGAGATACACGTAGCTACGATAATATCGCCACTTCTCGATTCTCATCCAAGTGGAGCGACGATACGCGGATACGTGTAGGTAACGTCCGCGCGGATTCTCGATGCGAGCCCGAGCGTATGTCCGGTCTCGCGCGTTCACGGTGGATGGAACGTCAAGAGATTGCATTACAATAGACACAATAATGCGGGGTCCCGTATACTACTACGCGATATACTTTAATCTAATGCCATGTGCCGTGTCGGGTAACACTGTTCACCGCAACGTTGCACACGCGCGATCCACGGCATTTAGTCGCATCTGTGATGACACGTCCGAATATACGGGATATTTCACAAAGTTCGCATGGCGTGCCCGCGCGTTTAAAGCAGCGGAGCACCGGCGTTTTCATCTCGATTTTCCCGCGCGTGTCATAACGTGACGACATGACAACCGGCAAACAAAGAGCATTGATCAATTAATGATACAAACAATCCGCAACGCAACATTGTGTGTCGAGATTTCAATATTAATCATTCACTTTGATCAAACGGTATCGCGATGCGTGTGAACAAACATAGACAGAACGATCGGGACTTTTGAATCTCCGAGTTTCTGCTTTATTCTTGACCCTCGTGCAGAGATAAGAAGAAAAAGTGCGCGAGAAGCACGAAACACATTATACGCTTCTGTTTACTTCGTCATTCAACTGTAATAGGTTTATAGAAGTTCCGCAGAACGCAATCTGTAAAACACGCGCGTGTTCCGGAAACACCGGTACAATAATGCCGTATAGAATGCGTGCGGTGGCACATAGCACTCGATCAAGTTTATACGTCCGTTTTTAGTATTTGCATTGGTTTTACGTGGCGATAGAAGAAATTTCTTCTATCAATAAAAAAGTGACGTTATTCCTTTTACTTCTGCACGTATATTAGCGTATATAATTGCAAACAATTTAATCTCGAGCAAACAATTTATTCGCGTTTTTGTCATTAACAAATTTTTCAGGATACGTTTCTAGTTTCGTCACCACTATGCTATCAATATTTTTAAAAACGATTAATCTACTTAATAGTAAATCTAATCTAACGTATCATTTTCTTGAAAATCTCCAACTTAAGATAGAATCGAAATTTCGACGACGTGTGCAGACAATGACTCGCGTCGCCCATTCTTTGATCGTGTCAGAATGGAGCAGGGTTCTCCAAGGTTAATACGAAATCTCGTCTATGACCCCCGGAGTGACAATGAAAAAAGATCAGGTCGACGGGGAAAAAAGTCGACGAAAGAAGCGTGGAAAGGGGGTGAACGAGAGAGGGGGACAGTGAGGGTGCTAGACTGCGTGAAATTCCATTCGGATCGATCCCGACGCATTTCGGGGGCGCACACGCATGCACAAAGCGGCGGCAGCCGGTCGACGATGCCCGGCGCGTCACCAAGCGCGCGCGCGGGTGGATGCAATTTCGTCACGAGGATCGCAAAATTCCGCGCGTCTCACTTTTACGCCGTCCTGCCGACCGCCGCATCCCCCCGCGATTCATCCTCCACAGTTTTATTTTTGTTTTACTCCCATTCCCATCCCCTGTAGACAGCATGTAGACTTTACGCGTCCGTCAGCGCGACAGTCAACGCGGTCCGCGTGCAGCATCGGCGACGACGAGTGCATCGCGCTCGCGACGTATATATACGCGAGGTACACACGCGCTGGCGGGCGGTGCGCTCGCGTGGGGCCGGCCGTGTTTGGATAACGCGATAACGTCGTTAAACTTTTTGTCGCGTCGCCTGACGAGCGTGACAGGTGGAGCCCGCCCAGGTAAACTCGATTCCAGAAACAATAAGATTTATTTTTCCGCACGTGCGCTACGGTACGCGCGACCGCGCTCCCTCTCTCGCTTTCTCTCTCTTTTTTTCACCCCCATGTGCCTCCGCCTGTCGACACGAAGCGAATCACGCGACGAAACGTGCGTAGGCGCGCGTATGCGCCCGGTCGGTTTATGTATGCCGTGTTTATACGCGGATCATGCGCAACGCCGTGCGTGATTCCCGATGGATGCGTGACGGAAATGCGAGTATGTAAGACGAGCGAGATCGGGCGATCGACAGCGATCCGAGATGCACGTTCGGAGCGTTCGCGAGAGGCTTGATATTTAATGTAATTTCCGACATCGCGACCCGCATAGAGTGACAGTTATGTACATGCACACATATATACACGCGTGTGCGCGCGCGTAGATAGTTTCCATCCCGTTGAATTTATTTCGTCCTGGGGTGCGAGCGTATTGCGAGGACGGCCACGGCGCGACAACTTTTACATAACTATCGGCGACAAACTGGGCACGTATAATGGAGCGGAGAACTCGGCGCGCGAGGCGGAAAAGCGAGCGTTATTTGATGCACCGAAGGCCGTTAATTGCTTAATTGGGCGAAATTGGGTTCCGATACATAGGTTAACGTTAATTTGCGAGTATTCGCGATAACAGCGACGCGAAATAAAGTACAAGGGAGAATGTCATTGTCTACAATTAGTCGGTAATTAGTTACGCCATGCGTAACAATCGAAGCCCCGCTGCGTGCCTGCCTTCCCTCACTAAACGCGAAACGTTGCATGCGCGCCCGGCGAATTTCATTTCAAAGATGGATATCTAGCCGTTCTGCCAAGAGAGAGAGAATCGTCTAAAAGCACTGTGTTATTACCCAGCTGCCCCCACTGCCGCTTTTTAAACTTTTATTGCAAGAATGGCACGTACAGAGAAACCTTATTCAGTTGCGTTACGTGACGGTGCAGCGGTATCCAAAGAAAATTATTTATTCTCACAGTTGCCGCTCGCAAGAGTAAAATCCACGGTTTTAGCGATCATTCTGCATACGAGAGGCACGCGCAAATTACTCGTTCGAAGGATCGAGAATCGAACGAGACTCAATCGCAGGCCGTTCCTTGAACGGCCTGCGAATAAGAGTCGCATTGCTGGCGCACTTTTGCGCGCGTGGTCGAGAAAACTGTCGAGCTAAGGATGAGAAAACCAGAGAGGAAAGAAGAGAAAAAGAAAAGGAGAGAAGAAGGGAGAAAGAAATGGTCAGTGGCTTCTCTGCGCGCGATAATAAAATGGCAGTCGACGAGTCCGAAAGGGCAGTGTCGAACGGCATCTAGGTATAAGCCCATAAACAAGATGATACGATCTAGGTGTAACGATGTTTCCAACAAAATTAGAGGGAAACTGCAAACAACCCCGTCTCAGTTCTCGTTCATCCCCGTTTAACCCCAACCCTCGCTCAACCCGCCTCTCCCGTCCCTCAGCCTGCCGCCCTCACGCCCGCCGCAGCGCTCGCACAGAACGACGCGACAACCCTTCATTCGACTCGTTAGGGTGGCTGAAACACGATACCAAACAGTAATGAAAAGCCTATCCTCCACTCGGTTTCTCCTAGAGCCGTTTATGCACCGTTCTGCGCGTAATGCACTCATACATCGGCCCGGGCGTATTATCAGTGCGTGTACGTGACAGATAACGCCGGCTTGTCGCGCGCGGACCAACGTCAGTTACTCCGTTTATTCGACGACGAAATTAATCGTTGGCGTATCCACGTAGACCGTCAGGATCTTTATGTCGCTTACAGTAGCTCGTTTTACGGCGCGGAATGGCATCCTTCATCGTGTGGTCCTTACGATCGATGGATCTTTGAAACGGCGCATTAGTTCTGCGCCTTCTTGACAAAGAGTAAAGTTATTATTCAAACAGACAAGAAAGCGAAGTAGAGAAGGAGAGAGCAGTGCTACATTGTGCTTGTTTGTCAGATAAACTTTTCGCGTGATTTTTATGTGATTGAAATGAAAGATTGTTGTGCAAAACGCATCACTCAACAGTCTCTCTGGGATAATCGCCTTTGTGCGGAAACTGAATGTTCTCCCAATATTTCTAATTTTACAAATCTCTCTTTCTCTCTCTCTCTCGCTCTCTTTCCGCGTTTCTTCAAGAGAACCGGCACGATACCTCCACTTGTTGATGCACCCATCGCAACGCCGCGTTGATCTATCTGCGCGGATTCGGAACCCGTCGGGATCGTCATGCACGTCCGAACGCGTCGTTTGAGCGAACGAATTAAAACGCCGCTGCAGGCGAGATCAAAGGCATCACCGTTCTGAGTCTTCCGTCGCGTTGCCGTCTCGCTTCTTTCCGGAAGCGAAATCGGCGAGCACAAAAGAGGCGCGCGCTCGATGGGGCACGTAGCTGTTCGCGTGTCTGCTGGTTCAATTTTGTCGGACGTACGTGAGCACCGCGCCGGGATTTATTAGTATTTACGTAGAGCGATATGCAAAGCAGGAGCGAGCGGGGGCGGCGCACTGCGCTCTTTACCTCCTCGGGAGGAGCGCGTGCTGCGCCTTTCTCCCTTTAGTCCGCACTTTGTAATTAATTCGTCTGATTTATATCGCCAAAGGACTCGGAATGCTAATTCGTATTTACTTATTAGTCGCGCATGCAGGCTAGCCCATATTGTTTTACGGGCTGTCTGGCGTAACCGGTGCGTTAGGGTGAATTCATCCCCGCCCGCCTCTATCTCTCGTAGGTACACCCGTTCCCTGATCTACGCGCGCGGTCTCGCTCATCCGCTCGACGCTCTTACAAAGGACACCCAGGAGCAGCCGAGTAGATGCGCCAGCGCACGAAACACAGCCGATAATTAAAGTAGCTCCTTTGTCCGACTTAGATCGATAGTTCCTTTGACGGAAAAGACAGAGGTGGACGCGCGAAAGAAAACTATCTGTCTTCCTTCGGTTCTCGTTCTGCCGATTCCTTCTGCTTTTTCGCTTCCCCTCTTCAAGTCTGTATTCTTGTGTAGCTCAGCTTGTCTTTTCCATCTATTCCGTTTCTTCCTCTCTTTTTATTTTCTAATGATGCTATAGATAGTGCGATACCGTATTCTTTCAATTCCCGCTCGGTTTTTGAAATTTGGACTTGTAATTGAACTCGCTGTGCTGTATTGATATATTTAGAAGGCGACTTTAGTCACAATGCGATCGTCACTGTTTTTCCCGCAACTTTATAACTTTATAACACCTGATACGATAATTACGAAAATTTGAGCGCCGTAATCTCGAAAAGCACTGCTTATGGATATAAATTACGGTAATAGGGTGTTAGTCATAAATCAAACGGGCGCGCTCCGCGTATCTCCGCGCGTAAGTGAAACCCTCCTATCATTCGTCATATGTTATAAATTACGAAACGATTCGAAAACAGCCGCTAATGCGAATGGTTTGTATGCAAAATGGTTTATGATTGCTACGGTCTGCGGTTACCTAAAATAGATTAATGTCGTCAAACATTAGTTAATGCCAATGAAGCTGCGATGACGTTTAATATTGACGGAAATATCGTTCCGCTGTGTGCAAACTATAAAATCTGACTGCGCCGCGAGGATCCCGCGCGAGCGCGCCATTAAATCATCGTGTTCGCGTAATTACAAATGACGGTGACGCACATCGCCAACGTGGACGGCTGGGATTTGAAAAGTTCCCGTAATCGGAGGTCGTTCATTCCTCGAGCAACCGGAGAGCGCACTTGGATGCCTCCGCTCGAGTTGCGTAATAATAATGGGCGCGTATTGCGCAATCAAGCGCCACGGTTGCGCGCCAGTGGAGGCACGAGGTTATCCCCTTACACCGTCGTTACTTGCAAACGACTAATTTACACATCGTTTGAGCACGATCAATCTGCACGCTGCTCGGTCCTTTTGCTCCTTTGAGCCGGCCGCGCCGATACGAGAAAGGAAGCGCGCCGTGAGGGTTAATTAAAGAATTTCAATAGGTATTCCTGCATCAGGCTACCACCCCGAATGGGCTTTCATCCTACAACCCCCTCGCTGACGGACACTGCAAACAAGTGCCTGCAGCGAGTGTCCGAGCTTTCGAATCTACACATGAAAATCGAGATCGAGCCTGTACCGACGTGCACCATCATCCTTCTGTGTGCGTGTGTGCGGGTAACGTTGATACTTGGTGCGGGAAGTTTAATATTGCCATCAATTCGGCCCTCGCTTCTTTCCCACTCGTGCGCGATACGTCGGCAGGAGTGAATTAGCCCGGGCCGGGAGTTGCGAAAATTGCCTCTAAAATGTAATCCGGATGCTGATGTACGAACGGAGAACGGCGAATAGGCACCAATAAATATTTTTTGAGTAATCACATATCCGATAGATGTGTAATTGGACCGATTTCGCGTTGGATGGAATGCCCTATATACCCCGCGGCCGATACGCGCGCGAGCGTCCGTTCCACGTAAAATGCGAAACGTCAGATTTGATATACGGATCCATCGGAACATTCTCTATCTCAATACCGTTCTCTTCTCTTTCTCTCTCTCTTTCTCTCTTTCTCCATTTCTTTTTTTCTCGTTGGAGTTGCTTTCCAAACGATCGTAATGCATTCGTACAATTGTCATACGAATCACATCGATTTTATGTTGACGTCACAGTGCTGCCTCGATGCTTTATGAAATAGACATTTCCCGAAGAAATTGCCTTTTCTCTCGGACGTATTAATAATATAACATCTCGGCTACACACGTACGCAATATGAATTTCCCTATGGATATTATATAGTACACCATGGAGATGTAACGTCACATATTTTGATTATCCGGTTTTTAGTCTTATGTGTCTGCATTCATAGCATTCTCGACATTGTTTCGTTAAATTTCATTTAGAAGTTTTATTATCCCAAATATGATTATTCTCGCGTATTAAATGCAATTACTTTCCGAAACTCAAATGCGCTCGCAAAATTAAACCGGATAATATCGTTCTGAGCAAGATAATCGCGAATAATTAAAATATCGTATTCGAACGTTACGCGGTAAGAAAGTTAGATAAGCAAAGCGCAAAGTGAGCGGAAATTATAACAAGGGCGGACACAATTCAACCGTCTTGAAACTTAACGTGAAGCTATTACCAGACCTCGGGATCGTGCTGCGAGACGTGTGTTACGTCACGAAATGAGCACGAGAGAGAGAGGGAGAGAAAGAGGAAAGAGAAGAGAGAGAGACAGCTTGACTTCGCAAAATTGCAAAGTGTTACGGATTAGATCGGATGGAAGGAAGCCCGGAGGGCACGTCGTCCTTTCGGATCTCTTCGGACTTGTCGCGTAACCGCGCAAAAGCTGCTGAATAAACGGTTTGCCTTTACTTACGGCACCAAACTAGCCGTTCCCCGTATACCTACATACCTGCATGCGCACACGTACACACGCGTAGACGCGTGCACGTGTGTACACACAGGCATACGCGGCTGCATACATACGAGCGGAACAGAGGCGGTATATTGGTTCAGACCCCGCGCACTCAGCGCTCATGAATATGCCGGAGCACGGTGGTTCAACCCTACCCGACCGCCCTGCTTCACCCCCCTTTCGAGCCCGGTCAATCTCGCCTCGGCTACATTGTATCGGGAAAGGGGTGACCGACCAGCGGTGAGGCGCGGGAGAGGACCCCTGGCTAAGTCCGTGTTTATATAGAACGATTTTCGACGATAGCGTCGCCAGGCATGCCTCCGTTTCCACCGATTGCCGCTTCATGAATAAAGTGGATGCACGGGCTACTGCAGCAGCAGGCTGTGTGCGGTTTTACGATATCACGTAGCCGTTCGTACACCCGCGAATTAGCTGATAATCACCGGCACGCCGATCAGAAGCTTCCTACCGTACGAGTGCGTATCAACATGATTCTAATAAGATGAGTTCCTTTAATGATTGAAATTACGTGCTTGAGAGCAGGTAAAAAACGTTGAATGATACGTGAAAGGTTTGAAATCATATTGTTCGAAATTATATAATTTTGATGAAGTTTTAGAGAATGAACATGTGCTGCTAAAATAGACTGATGAATGAACCATAAATACACGAAGAGCGCAGGAGAATAAAATCGTATGTCGCAGATAGCAACATAATTGCATTTCCGCGCCACGATATCACCGATAAAAAAGCTACCAATCGAACCTGATCAAACCAATTTACATTTTCTATTGTTGCGCCCGCCATGTAGACAGGCGCATTGTAAGAATAATGGTTTCCATTATGACTCCACTTTGCTGCACTTAAAAATCCCTTTTTGCGCCAAATGCAATAAGGGAGGAACAGATTACATTTTCTTGAGATAAGAGTAACGTTTATCTCCCTCGAGAAATTCGGTAGGAGCCCTTTACTATAGGGAAGGAACGGTCGAAAATAGCGCTGACACAGGTATTCCAGTCTTAAAATCAAGCTATTCTTTCATTTATTTATTCTCTTCTATTTTTTTTCTTCTATTGGATTTTATAACACATTACGCGCAATATCACTTAGACGTTCGTAAGCATGTCCGAAAGTTTAAAGCTGAGCTTACCGTAATGCAGCCACGACTTATTATATAAAATATCTTGAAAGTTCGCAACTAACTACGGTTTTAACGCAACTACTCAGTGCTTCCGCATTTCTCTAATGATTTGGAGAACTAGTACGGGGTAATTATATAAACGCGCAGTAACGATTCGTGCTCTTTCGGTTTTGTATCGGTTAGCGTTATCCTTTTTGTCCCCGTTTTGACGTTATATGCACGTGCAGTCCGTAACAATACAAATATTATCTTCGTACTTTCAAAGTACTTAGTTATTACGAGCGCTTTGTGCTTTTCCTTCAAAATGCTGAAATGCGCACAGAAGATGTCGAGAAATAGCACAAAGGAAGCAGTCATTATTTTATGAACAAGCCATCTTGTGCCGTTTGGCGCAAACAGCAAACTTTGCTTTACAGGCAGATTAATAAGTTATAATAACAGTAATAATATACTAAATATAGTCAGCAAAATTTCTTCATTGAAACTCATTAAGAAATAAGAATGAGAATCTACCGTAATGACTAATTAGTGTTCATCATTTTCCTAAATGAGATTGTTATCTTCGTTTCAACGTTTCAGTGTTACTCTTCCGCAGATGCCAAACTACTATTTGAACAAATTTTTCCAACTATTCCAAGTTATAAAGGCAAATCAATGTTAAAAATATATCAAGATACATAGCCATGTTATTGTTTCCCAATATTTCAATTGTGCGATCGTGTGTACTGAAATGCGAAAACCATTATTAGCCAAACCCAGAATATACAGTTTCGCAAATTGATTTTTCACGTGCGCGAACGTATCGCGAAACCTGGAAGACTCCATCACGAGCACAAAGGATTGCTTTGCAGGATCATTCTCTAATGTCAGAATACAAATTACATTTGGTATATATAACATACCTCGTTGAAATTCAAACGGCTCGCAAGCGTCACACGAATTTTGCCTCGAGTGCATTTGAGAAATTTAAGCGATGTTATGTCGTTTTGCACTTGCCGCAAAGTTATTCGTAAACGAATTTATATCTGGATAATTAAGAGCGTCGCAAAATAATACATTTTAAATAAACTTTTCAACAACAGTCGAATAAAAGATGACTCTCCAAACATATAAAAGCCAACAAATGTCTCGTAGTGTTTGTCAGGAAGTTGTAGGAAAATCTTTTGGCGAATCGCGCGCTAGACCGAAGGTTCTGCTGGTCAGTTCGGTCAGTTTAGTTATTTAATGTCCTAAGAGACCGGAGCGCGCAGTGACCCGGACGCGAGCCGAGGTTGGAGAACCAGCTAAACAGCGACAAGGAACAGTAGCAATCCATGGAGCATACAAACTCCCGTGGAGATTGCTTTGACACAGGACGTGAAAGCTGCGTCGGACGCTGCACATACTCGAGCGGGTCATCCCTTCTCGGCCGGCGAGGAGTGCTCCTCGAGCAGTATCCGCTCCGTCGAATCGAGGGACGCATTAGCATTAGCTCGCGATCGGTTTCCGGGCGTTCACGTCGCGTCAGCGATCGCGAGGAGGCTCTGGAACTTCTCGAACGGATCGAGGGCGCAGGTGTAACGTATTCAGCCTGGGGTATCCGCGCGCGCCCGCGCCGCACGCGATTTCGACGTCTCTAATCGAGCTTTCGTGTCTACTGTACTTAGATGGCGGTATGATGGCTGAGCGGATGACTACCTCAGGGCTTCGTACGGTGATTAGGAAAGTTACCATGTGCCTGAGAGTCTGAGACCGAAGCCTGCGCTTGAGCTTGTACTCACGCTTGTCGACCAACTCCTCCGCATCCCAGGGCCCTCTCTTCACCCCCTTCTCTTCGGTCGACGCGACGCCGCCGCCGCCGCGTCCTCCCTTTCGCTGCCTTTAGCTCCGTCGCGCGCGTTTCGTCCTCCTCTCGCACACCGCCACCCCCGCCCCGGTTTCCTCCTCGACTCTACCTACCACTATACAACCCAGCCAGTACCACCCCCGCGCGTTCGTTCTACCTCCGGTCGCCCCTCTCATATCTCGTTGCTGTTGTAATCCTCAATTAATGCACAAGTAACGCTAAGTACGCAAACTCACTAACTTCGTGCACACATCGAAGGACGCGGGGACGACGGAAGCCGAGAGGACGCGCTTGGGTTTTCGGGCGGACAGAGAAACCGGGCGATATACGCGACAGAGTCGCTGGGGATCGGATTAGGTTATCTATCTGAGCGTGCAAATGCCGGGCTACACTGTTTAGATTTCGTGGGGATTAGAAAGCGTCGCGCGTAGATCCTCCCGAGGATTTTCTCGCGTTTCGTTCGGGAACTTCGATCCTTCAGCGAACGCCACGAGCGGGAAAACTCACCCTCAATGTGTTTTTATCGGATTGCCAGGGCGACATGCGCGTAATGGGGACTTGACGATTCAATTAATTTAATTAAGTGAATAAATGCAAGTTGTCGATAATTTCGATCAGTTTTAATGAATGAATGGCAGAAGAAGAAGAATGGTATTATCAATTTTAAACGGCTGAGCTGCATTGCCACTCGCTTTAAGAAGGGCTTTTTGCGAGCTGCCGCGTCGTCGACCGGAAGGGAATGACGTCCGAATCACTCGACGCGCAGCGGATGTTTGCACGCGTGAACGCACGAACACGTTCGATAAATTCCGATCGGCCAGTGTCCAGCGAGACTGCATATTCGCGAAAGAGATAAACAAACTAACGGACAGGTGGGGCAGACCGGAGGGACGGAGAGAGAACGAGGAAGCGAGACGCGCGTGTTACGTGTAAACGGGCGGGGCACGACGGGGCGAAACGACGACGGGAATTCGACCATGGACAACTAACTCGCTGATTAACCAAATACCGGTCGGCAGGACAAACGACCGAGCAAACATTGAACAACCTGTCAGTGGCACGCCACGGGGGATCAAAGTTCAAGGGATAAGCGAAAAGCGGCGGGGGCTTTTTTTCGACAGGCCGTTTCCATTCCCGCGCAACGCCACGGACGATTTTCGACGCGGCAGGCCGGCCGCGCGAGTTTCCCGGCTCCATCGGGAAATTCATGTGCGCACCGCTCGCAAGAATTATCCGGCGATAATCAGAGCGTACCGCGAACGCGTGAGCGGATATCATCACTTCCGAGAGTAAATACGCGCGGGCACGCGGGCGGACGAGCGTGCGAGTGGATGCGCTCGGATTTGCCGTGGCGGCGCGATGACGGAGGCGGAATCCACGCGACGCCGCGTGCCGCGCATCATGCATTGCATCGTCGGTCGCATAATATCCGCGCGATACACAGGATATCTTTACCCCGTTCCCAAATACGCGCGACAAACACCGTGTTTGCGCAGTATCGTGTGCCGCTTCTCCCCTGCGCTCTGGATAACGGCGACGTGATCCACGAAGTCTTGCAGGTGCACGCGCGCCGAGCAATAACCAGGATTACGCGCGCCACGCGATGAAAACGACAAGCGGAATCCCGGAAGCGCGCGGTCTCGCGAGCATGATCGTCGATTTAAGGATCTGCATACACCGCACCTTTGCGTGTCGCACAGCGTTACGGTAATCCTTAAAGTTATAAGAACAATAAGTAATTTTGACTCCAACAATCGCGCTCATTGACAGCCGAAGAGTGGTGCGCGAATTAACGGAGAATATTCCGAGAGCGCAGGGGTGTAAGCGTATTTGCGAGCTGCACCAACGAAGGATAATCATAACTCATTATCCACGGCGCGGGGGAACGATATCATTGTGTTAGACGTTTCCAATCCCACGGCTGATGCGCTATCAGAGAGAATATCGATCCGCGATGGCGAGCGTGGGGCAGTTTCCTGCGGATTTGTGCCGCTTTCTGGCTAATTGCACCGGCGGATTTCGTCATCGATGATTTCGTAATGCAAGGATAGGTATTACGGGCGCGCTGCATCCCCCCTTGACAACAGATGGCCCGTGAATCTTCGATTCGACCCGGCGCCGATTCTCGCGGCTACTGCGACTTCAAACGCGGTCACCCTCCGATCTCGCGCGGCTTAGCCGAGGATTTCGCGACTCCACCACGGCCCATCTGGCCCTGCGGTTCTAGTGTGGAGAAATGATTGGAACCGAGGGTTATTTCGCTACGGATCATCGACCGTAATCGCCCCGCCTGGGTCATGAATGTAACGGAGCCTCATCCCGATAGGGTCTGCCGCCGGATCCGTGTAAGCCCTTCGGTGCCGCTATCACGAACATCGATTAGGATAATAGCGGCGGTAATATTGACATTACTTTATTGACCGGCGTTGAATATCGCGCGCGAAGCCGGCAAGAGATCTCAATTTGACGAACGTGGCACCGGGAATTTAGCCGGTTCTCGAGGATCGATTGGTTTAACGGAGAATTTTAACGAATTCGCGCGTGGAATATTTTCGATCTGCTGTGAAATATTTAAATTCGCAAACGCGCCAGTTGAAGCTGTAAAAGCTTTGCTGAACTTTTCCTTCGGTTTAAATAAATATTCGAGCGGGTAAATATTCCTAAACTCCTGTGTATACGCGATGAAATATTTATACGCGACGGGCAGACGCATTTTTTAATTACAGAATGCGTTAGCGCGCCGTACGATACCGCTTACTATTTCCCTGCGATTCCTTTTGGCAACAGTAACGCGATAGACCGACGAACGTCCTACAAAAAGAAATAGTTAACGTATGACGTAGCTTTTTTTAAGCCCTCGCCCTTGCTGTACACCCGCGCATTCGCAACGCTCCGCCAATATACGGCGTCAGAACGCGTCGCGGCAACGAGGGTGACCCGCCACCACCTAGAACGATCAGGGTTGTTTGTAAACCGTTAGGGTGGCCTCGCGCGCGGACTTGGTATTTCGAGAAAGCCCCGTGAAAACGTTTCGCGTGAATGCATTACCATATTTGCTCCGACGAGCATATGAACGGCGCGTGCACGTAGACACGCGCATACGTGATAGGATTGCCGCAATGCCGCATGGTTTTCTGTTTACAGTTGACGTTGCGACGCGTCACGACGCGGCTGCGGCGCAGCCGGCGACAGTCGGGATTTTCGTCGGCAAATAAAATAAAAATAGATTAATGCAAAAATAAATAAGTGTGAGAGCGAGAGAGAGAGAGGAAGTATATATGCTGGCTCGATGGATGCGCAGTGCGGACTACACACGAAACTTTTGTGTCACAAAAGTGCTTAACGGTCGCGCGATCCAATGCCCGAAAAATGTGCACGTAGACAGAATCTGCGTAAAATAATAAAGATACGAACGAAGAACAACGGAACACAATAGACTTCTGATATAAAATAACTTTGTAGAAATATAATAGAAATTTAGCGTTCTAAATGAAACATCACTGAGGCCGCGATGTCCCGTGCACAAGCAGCGCAAGTGATTTCCCCGCTGACTTTCCACGGCAAATTTCGTACAAGAAGTATCCACCGGGGATCAAATTGTATTTTTTATTAATAGTATAGCCTCCCGTGTTTCTCTCTACTATTTCTCATGTATAATGCAGATGTTTGAAGAAATTTGTGATCGTTATTCACGTAAGAGATGTTTGACTACGCTGTGTCCGTAATAATTACCGCAATAGCTTGATTATCGCTATTTGATTTTGAGAAAAAAAACAAAAAAAATGAACAACGAATTTTTATCTATCGCCCGCACATTCCCACCGACATGCGACCGCGCCTAACTGCATTGCGATTTTTATCAACTAATAAATCGTTTGCAGATACACGAGGAGCACTCTCTAAAACGTTAGCGTAATATAATTTTGCATCCTCGCCCCCGCTTTCAGCGCGGCAGGCCAATTAGCCGACGAACGTTGAAATTTTATCTCCGGTGGAACGGCCGTGTTTACGGCCACAAGCTGCAAAATTGACAGGCATCCTCCGAAGCATATTATGCCGTCGTACTCCCGCGCGCAGCATTCACTCATGGACCGCACGATCGGCCCGAAAGCGACCATTGTGCCTGAGCGCGAGGGAGAGACCGTACGAGCTGGGTTGCAAAAAAAAGAGTTATACAATTGGTAATCAGGCCGCCATTGACGGATGAAATGATATCTGAATGCCCGAAAATTAGCGTCAGCGAGCTGTGATAATTGGATGGTGATGCATGTTCCATACGTACTACCGCGAGCGTACGTCCGCGCCGACGCTGATTTGCCGTGCGTGTTTCCGCTCGTCAAAGGGTTAAATGCGTGTAAATGTCCGCGCTCCTGACTCGTGTGATCGCATCACGCGCCGGCACATATTCCGATATATATATACACACACGGGAGAGACGCGACAGCAGACGACAGCCGTTTTCCATCGATGACTATACTTCCTTCCGCCGTGCCGCCGCCGGCGGGAAATAAATCGACGCCGTTGCCATCACCGACGCCACCACCGTCGGCACGCGATACAGTCGTCATTACGTTACGGGTGATTTTAATGAACGCGGCTATCGTGATTCATTCATCGCGTAGATAATCCGCGCCGGAGAGTTCTCAAAAAGCGCGTGGGAATCGTTCGAAGACGGCGCGTTCGTGAGCGGATTATTTACCGGAATTTATTGGAGGTGATTACCTGGTCCACAAATTCTTTCTTTCTCTCTCTAGACGTGAGCAACTTGTTCGAGATATAAATGTACCGCTCATGAATTCTTAATGACGTACCTGTGAGAATAAAAGCGCTATTGTATTAGTCGATACACGTTTGCACAACGTATTTGTTTACTGTCGAGTTTTGCCGTCAAATCGAAAATATCGCGCTAGATATAATTGAAAAATGTATGCGAAATGCGCGCATATTATTTGTGTATATTTTATATAAAAATAGTTTCAGCCAAAAAAATAACCTTTCCGCGATACGAGCGTCACGATGCTTTTATCGTAAAACTGATGCAACATCGGTCTAGGTCAATTGCTCATTAGCCCATGCCATGCAACGATTTTTAACAATCGAATACTCGAGATAAAAATCCATCAGCGGTGAAATCGAGCGCAAAGTGCAACGTGTGCACTATAGAAAGGTCAAAACTACATATCGTTGCGAGGCATTCGACATATGGATCCAATAATAATAATGGTAAATAATCTCTTTTTGTGGAGCGAAGAAAGGTATCGATTTGCAGCTTTATGGCTGGCCAATCGCGCCTCATTCTCGAAAGAACGTTCACGAGATAACGGGCATGCAGAGAACATAAAACGTGCGAAGGGGGAAGTAACGTAACGCGCAACGCAGAGCGTAATTTATTCCTGATGCCACGCGGACATCGATTATATCCGCCGCTGTTCCCGAAACTCCAATATTGCACGCCAAATTTGCGGACCGCGAGATTCAACTAATAACGAACGAGCCTTTGAATAAAATATGATCCATGCATTTTATTAAGCTGATCCTTCCGTTCATTTGTCGCGGAACGAAAATTCCAAATACACGTCAATCTTGTTCTCCTCGTGATTTCATCTAAAAGAAGCTACGTGTACGTGGCCTTTATGCGACCAGTCTCTCCACGACGCCTTCGACGACTCCTTTCTGCTGCCCTGGTAAAACTGCCCTTTTTTTCTTCCTCACCACGGTATACCGCATCATACATTTTCTGCGGAGTGGCGTGCGGCAGTTTCCACTTTTTTCTTGTTATCCCGTCTCCCATTTCCTCCTTCCTGCGTCCGTGCTCTAATAGCAATACAAGGAGGTCGTAGTGGGCGAAGTCACCTTCGTGAGGTATTCTCTCTGCGGAGGTGCACGCCTCCTCTCTCTTGCGAATAATGAAATTAAAGTCGCGTCCTATTTGCGGTTCGTACCGAGCAATATTCTTCAATTATAGCTGCCGTTCGAGTGCACGTCTGAAGACGGGGGGATGGAGGGAGGAGGCGGCGAGTGCACAGGTAGACCAGCAAGTGCGGCACGTTGTCGCAAATAAGAAAGCGCTTTTTGAAGGAGAGCGCGCTGCTTGGAAAATGCGATAGCGAGCCGAAGCTAAAGAGGGTACCATAAACGTGAGCGGCGGGAACGGAAGCATGGAAGAGGCGCTCGCAGCGGAGCAGATAAAAAGCAGAAGTGCAAGGAGATACAGGGAGCGAGGGGGAGAGAGGGATTGGGCCGCGCGGCGTCTGCGAGCAACCCTGCTTTCTTGTCGATGAAAGAGGGATCTCGCGGATGCCTCTTTAACCTCGTCATATGAAAGCCGCCGCCACCACCGCCGTCGTCTTCGTCGTCGCTCTCCATATCCGTCTGCACCCTACTACGCGTCATCGCTTCGCTATACTTGCGAGCAATTCTAGAGCTGCTCTTCGCATCTTGTTCACTAAGAGTATCTTACAACCTCGCCAAATGCTGGACCAATGTTTTCAGTTGCAATGTCCGCGATATTTATACGTTCATCATTAATCGTTCGCGATTAATCTTGAACCAGTTATTTGCCAAAGTAACAGAATCAGAATCGATTCGGAGATAACACATGCTATTTCTCGAAGGCATCTCCTCCTGCAGAATGCTCCTTGCAGAATTGCAAGCATATGTACGTACCTCGCATTACGAATGCATTACATTATGCGTGAACGCGCGTGAAATTCTCGAGTCGCAAGGAATCCAGCCGGAGAATCGTGCCGCTATAGGTGATATTACTATCATGCGATTATCACGTTCGTTTAATTTTTGATTGCTCGGTTATTTATAAAACGGTATCGGCACGTGTTGAAAACAACGGCGAAATGTCCCCACGGGGTATTTTGCGGCTCGATAACGAACGCGACAACTATACCGCAGACCGATAGTTATCTCAACGTGCTGGTAATACAAAAATCCCATTAATGTTACATACTGCACATTGCACGAATAATTTATAGATAACACATCGCTGCATCGCGTGGTATCGAGTAATCAGATAACGATAAACGTGTGTTGTAACAATACGAGAACGAGCCCGACTGTCATTATTTAAAAATATGCATATCGTTTATTACAAAAAGATCCCTACGATACGCAATAATAATGAATCGGACTTCTGTACGAATTATTTTGCATTTGTCGGTGGCTTCTGGGTTCAATTCCGATTCAATTCAGCTCGAGAAAAATTGTCAGCTCCATTTTATTCCGAGCTTGTGTAATTTATTCGCGATCTTATCCGTGATTTATAGAGTACATATAATTTCATTTACGTTTTATATTATATTATAGAACGTATCTGCGGAAAATGATATTCATTTTATCAAAGCTCTGTTACGGGAATTCCGAGTTTACTGTCGCACACTCGAACTAGAAATTCCCCAGTGTTCTTCAGGTTCTAAAAGGCTGTATCTCGGTACACCGATTGCGTCGATAATTACGCGAAACGCGCAGCACTAAAGTTTCACTAAATGTGATTAAACAGGCGACATGTAAGCTGCGTCATTTCCGTAAACCCATTTCGAGGTTGCAATCAACATATTGTAGCGATTCTACGGCAATTATTCGAGCGTTTATTGTAATGATTGGATGGACGGGATTGGCGAGGTCGCGTATCGACTCAGAAATACCGAATGTCGAATTCATGACGCTATCAAACGGTTATTGTCGCCGCCAAATCCACAAGAGTCAGCGTTCCCGTAACGAAGCTATGAACCCTGTAACGAAGCTATACAAAAACATGCGTTTACACGACCGCACGCAAATTTCAATGGAGGAATCCTGTTGCAACCCCAATTCACTACGCGTATTTATAAAAATGGCCAGGATATAAGCGACAAATACATGTCAATTTATTTTTTCTTCACAATAGCATTTTTCAAGTATATCGTCGGTTATTTGTCGCAGCATGATACAATTATTGCAAAACTGTTTTCAATGATATCAATAACTCGCAATATTTCAACAATCTAATTTCATTATATTTTCATATTCTGTTGCAGCAATATTCTCCATATTATAACTAAAGAAACGATAAAGAGCCAATAAAATTATTAAAAGTTGATTGATTCGTGTTAAGAATTGATACAATATATAATAATAAGCATTGCATTGCACCACTTGAGAAAAATTTGTCGAAAATTAAATATAAAGCATAACGTGTATGTCCATGTAGACCAGAGAAAAAGGAATTGTTGCGCACTGTTTCGCTTCCAGAATAATGAACGGGATGGAAAGTAGTCGGGATAATTAAAGTCAAGGAGGGAAGGCAAGCTTATAAGCCAAAAAGTACATTCTCCAGAAGAACGGAAAGTATGAGATGAGAAACTGGGTTAAACAAGTACGAATTTAGCGTACTCTTACGCGAAAGCTTTTAATCCCGTTTCGTGAAAGCGTTGCGAGTGAAGCGTAAAGTAGATACGTAACGTGCGGTCTTAGAAACTAATGTCGCGTTTGCGGAAACGAAAGCTTGACTTTGTCACGTCTGTGAAGTTGGCCCCACGTCTTCAAAATTAAAAAACTGCTGATCCTGAGTTATGATGATCAGGGGCAGCACGCGCGGTGCACCATGAGCGATGACTTCCGCGTTTGTCTCGCGTTTGTCGTGTAACTCGCAACATGGAAAAATATCAAGGCAGGGGACCGTCCCCTCTCGTCACCCAGGCCGAATCTCGCAGGAACGGTTCCTCAAGGGATGACATTCAGATCGTGTTGCCTTGACTCGCCTCGAGACGTCTTTCCGACATTTTGATGAGGTGGGATTTGGCTGGAAGCCAGTGCAAATGCCATTCTCTTTCGTCCCCTCTACCATCTCTCGTTCTCTTTCTCTTCATCCTTCTCTCTCTCTTCCATTCTTTTTCGTTCCCTCTTCTTTACGCGTCGCGTCCGATATCCCGGTGTTCCTGTTATCGCTATCCCGCAGTTTGTTTGAATACGTATGATACAATACGGAATAATGCCGAATATCATCGAAATGGGTGACAATGAGAAATGGGAATGCGTGTGTGCGACTGCTATTTGAATAAAGTCGAATGATGCGTCGCGGGAGCGAATGCATCTGCAAATAATATCATCGCGCAATTAAAACCGCTTTTACTTAATCAATCGCCCATTCAAACGCACTAACTCGTACTATTACGATCCATTTTTTTACAGTTACTGTTTCCCATAAAGAAGAAATGATACCTATGCTCGAATGATTATTCTCGGAAATTGCTACAATTAAGCTCTTATTTGTGTGTATGTGCTCATTTTTTCGCTATATAAATTAAGTCTCTCATCGTTAGCTCAATAAAACGTTACGTTCGCCAAATAAGCTTTTATCACCCACACATATTGCCTCCCGCGTCCATAAATAACGACGCAGGACACTCTACGGAAAGGGCTGATAATCTCGGAAAATCATTAGATCGCACGAAGACTACACTGATCATCGGGAAAGAGTGATCGTTCATTTCTTACCCCTAAGGAACTCCGACCGTTTTATTGTTTCTTAATAGGGAAGGAACAAAGCTCTAGTCGACTCTGGCTTCCCGAAAGGGCGCGGCGCCCTACCGCACGTTCGATATTGCGAAATAATTTTTCACCGCGCATTAGCATCGCGACACGTGTCGCCTCCATTTGTACGGCTCTAACCCTTACGACTCTATCTACGAGAGAACCCGGGGGACATAATACGATCGCGCGCGAGTAGCAGGCAATAAGGGTGAAGGGCCGATAGCGCACGAGCGTCGTGACGCGACGTCGTGCTGCGTTTTTGACGAGCGCGCGGCGAACAAACGCCGGGTGCGAGAGGCGGGCGCGACCACGCGTGTGTGCTGCTTTATAATGATCCCGTAGAAATTCATTAAAACTCATAATCAACGTGGTGCATACTTCGCGTACGTTCGAAGCTGGTGAAATAATGTAATTTTAATGCTGCACGCGCGGACCGCGTCGTCGGACCGCACCGTACGTCATGCACGTTTTATCCGGAAGTTGCTCCCGGGCTCGAGCGCGGGCGAGTGGATGTGTACGCCAGAGGGGAAAATGCAAATTTCGTTCGCGCATTTTGTTTTAGAATTTAATGCAGTTAGGTGCAAACGGGATTATATCAGAATGTCGTAATGCGGCGCGTCACGTGGAGCCAATTTCGACAGTAATTTGGTCAAACCTGACGACTGGCGCGAACTGGCAGATTCAACGTTCGGTCGTATTAATTATCCCCAGGGATCGTCGGGACCGCCGCGAGACAATATTTCACGGCCACTCGTGGGTTTAAGTGTGCTCTAAATCGTTACAATAGCTAATTGCTGTTGCTAATAGCTGGCTGCTCGTCGTCACGTGGGACAAAGTAACGTTCGTCCCGAAGAGTCTTTTCCCCCCTTGATCGTTGCAAACGCGAGAATACCCCGACGAGTACCTGACCGACTATTCCGCGACAACTTAGCAACAACCATAAACGCTTACTTGGCGTGCCTGCAGGCAGCTGAAAACACGTTTGTCCACCGAGTAAACAGGATACAAGATAGTGGAATATTAGATGGCGTTCAGCGGAAAGTCACTTTGCGCTTGGTAAGCGCTTGCTTGCGCAAAATGCTAGGAGTAAGTTATAATTCAAATTACAATACTTGCGTGGACTCGTGCTAGACAACTGCTTGATTATTAAAAGAAAAGTTTACGCTACGATAAATAAATAATATACGATAATTAATCTGATATATTACATTAAATTATCGATGATACAAAAACCATCTATGAAGATTTCAGCTAAAAGCATCAAATTACTTAACATTTCCCAAAACGGCGAATAGGTGAGAAAGAGAGGCAGGATTATATGAACAAACAACCCCATAATTATCATCGCGTATTTAAACGTGAATACGATACGCTTGAGACCGCGCTGCAAAAAAAATATATATCATAAACGCGCAACATTCGCCGTCACAAAGGATTATGTAACGAATGCAGACACGACACTCGCTCGCGTGTAAAGTCCCGCTCCGCCAGTTCCGCATCGTTCATCCCCGATGCGCGCGCGCGCGTGCGCGTGTCCCGAGAGCGACGACGCATGCAGTGCAAAGGGTTAATTGTTTCGCGCGGGGATTTGCGGCGCGTCAAAGAACACACGGGACGCCGCGGCGACGTGTTCCCAAGTCCCGTCGCCGGATAATGATCTAAATCCCGGTCGAATCTGAAACCAGGGTCCCAATCTGCGCTCGCTTCGCTGCGCCGATGAAGCTGCATGCGCTATCGAGTGCGCCTCGGGAGGGGTTCGGATCCGGCTGGTCGAGTGTCGTGATGGGAATTACGAGGGGACGATTACCGCGGATTTTCGCGAATATATATATATATATATATATATATATATATATATGACACGATAAAATGGCCGATGAATTATGGGGAGTGAGCTGAGAAGAGCGGCGACAGGGTAGGATCGGGGTCACGTGGCCACCACGCGTGGTACACCATTGCGGTGAAATTTATTACGCGACCGAGCGAGACTGATTACCGGGCTGCACTTACCCCGGCCGAAACTTCGACGCTCGATATCGGGCTGCGATCACCCGTTGTTTAATGGGGGGACGAAAGCCGGCGCCCGTCAGATTCGTCGATGCTTTACGACACGGGGTTCTCGGGAACGCGGTCACGTATTACGAGCGCACGGGGTGTGCATCACGATTCTTTATTAGCTTCTTCTTTAACGCTTGGACTACCCCGTCACTCATGTGTGCCATATATATGACGTTTTTTGTCACGGTTTTAATAACTTAAACGCAAATAATTTTATTAATTTACAGAAATGTTGAATGAGAATAAAATAAAATTATTTGTATAATTATGTATCAGTGGGAGAAGTAGAATTAACGTTATCACAAGCTCACAAGCTCACGAGTCTCAAAGTCAGCTGGACGGTCTGAGTGTTAATTTGAAATTTGTTGGCAACACAAATTGAATCTCATGACTAATATCTTATAATGACAACTTCGGAAAGATAATGATATTCCGGCGCGCAGTATATCACACGCGCTTGCGGAAATGAATTGTTCGGCTCGGCATGTCGCCGCGAGACACCAGGATCGCGCAAGATGGCTAATTAGGTATGCATGATTACCGAAATGTCTGGGATGCAAATACCTTCGTTAGGTAACACGGCGGACGAACTTGGCTGAACTTTAATGTCGAACCGCGGGAGTTCCTCGCGCGCGTCTCGCGAGCCCATTCGGATGCGTCAACAACATCATAACTCTTCCGGTAAGCGAATGACAGTAACGATTTCGAGCAGCCTCGGTGCATTTGGCTTTTATGAAAACAAATCGGCAACCGTTTCCGCGACACGACGCATCTGCGACGCGTTCAAAACAGTACTTCGCTCAAGCGTCTACAAAGCGTGTCATCATATTTTTTTGAAAAGGCCCCGGGCTTGTGCAAACGTATGTTTGAAGTGTCGTTTCATGTACACTAAAGAGATTCGCTTAGCTGAAATGCTGCCCGCACCTTTGATCTCCAAAAAAATACTCTTTTTCGTGTTTGCTCATCGCGCGACCGGGGTATATTTACTCGAGCTATCCGGCGCAATGAACTTCCCCGACCGTAACGATACTTGGTAATTTGCCGTTGTCGTAGTCGTAACCATCGTTCTCCGGCGAATCCGGCCAACGAAAATAATAAGCGCGAGCGGCGCTTGTACTTATAACGAGACGCGGCGTGCTACAGGAGAAACAAATAATTAGATGTACGATAAAATCCGCATTGTGAGAGATTCGCGGCGAGAGAGCGTCGCCGCGAGACACCCACGTACGTACGTTTACGTACGTTGCGAAAGTTTCGCGAGGGTCTCTGCGAGGTGTGTAACGCCGGCGGAAAACCGCGCGAAATGCATGACGTGCGCATCTACTTTGTCGCGCGGCTTTATTCGCGTTACGTAATTACGAAATATCCCGTCCACCCCGCGAAATGCGCGGTATCTGTGAAGGTACCGTTCGTAACGTGGCATGTCGGATGCATGAACTTGGAATTGCATTTGTCCATGGAGAAATGGATGCCGCGTCTCGCCACCCGGCCGTTATATCGTCCATACGCGGCGGCGATGCATCGCGACGCCCCGCGTCCGACGTAATACAACGTAAAATACGGCCGGCTACACCCGGCCCCAGCTCTCGTGTCCTAATTACGGGCGTATCGTCCGGTGTCCCAGTTAGGGGTACATATATCCAGCAAATGGGAAATTAGTGAGCAATACTTATGAATCACGTATAATCAAAACGCTTGCGCCGCCCTTGCTTACGTCTGTGAAGTTAGCCCCACGTTTTCAAAATTAAAAAAAAAATTAAAATAGTTCTGATTGCCTCCCAAAAAGTTCTAGAGTCTCCATCAATATTAAAAAGAGTTCCGTCTACTAAAATCTGGCCGATGAAATAATGAAATAACGCGCTGGTTAGAGATATTATCATACCAGTGGTAATATTGAAGAAAACGTGACGTAATAGGAGTCGTGCGTAAGTGTTGACGCAACAATCGATTTGATTGGAAAACGACGGATTGCTAGGGAAGAATCCGACTCGAGCGTTTCTTTGCGTGCCGTCTTACTCGAGAAGGCAACCTTATCAATGAAATTCCTCGGGAAGCAGACGGTCGCATGGCGCACAATAAATATCTTCCAGACTCTTTTGAGAAGGATCTCTGCGAAGCAGCCAGCTATTCTATTACAATCGACGATTATGTTATTCAGAAGTCTATTGCGAGGTAGGCGGCGACTCCTCTTGCTTCTCGTGAAAAAGATTTATAGCGTCCCGGAATTTTTCATTTCTTCACAATTTCCCGATTAAAGCGGTGACATCCGCGAGAGATATTTTGAGACCTGTACGCAGTGCGACACTTGATGGAGCATCAATTTTTAATGCATGACAAATACTCGTTCCGAATTAAGAGACAGCACAAAGCGATTGCATAAAGGCGCTGTCTTGCTCGGACAGAACGCGCGTGGTTGCGGCTCCGGATAACAGTGATTATTTGGGCACCAAACTTTTTTACACGCGAGTGAAATTCACTCGAACGGCGGACGGTTATCGGATCTTTCAGAGTGTGTTTTGTGGCACGCAACGACATGCCCATTAAGAAGGCTCTATACCGGGATCTAGATGGGGGTTCCCTACAATTACTTCTGCGGCATTCGTCTGAGGGGTCTGCTTTATTTCGCCCGTATGGCCGAGCTATCATCCACTTGCTAAATTAGTAATTGACGATTGACCGTGACCGGTGGTGAGTCGAAACCAGAGACTCCATTTTTCGCTCGATACACCAACAAGGTGTTTACATATCGGGAATATGAAGCGAACGTGCCGCTCGTTAGACCGGATTGCGCCAAATGAAATCACATACGAAATCGATACTGACTGTAAAATGTAAGGAAGCCAATGAAAATCTGCCGATGATATCCGCTCGAATTCACAGCAGATCAATTGTTAAAAATATTTGATCTCCGCCGCTGCGGAACGCTGGAACGCGGTTTGATAGGCCGCATAAAAAGTTTGCGATCTTTTTCGATCCGTCTGTTGCGAGCTCGCGCGCCGTGTGTTACTAGGCAAACGATCGATAATCCGAAGATAAACGGTTCCCCGACACGGAGGTTACATCGTGAAAGTTTAAGTCATTATCCACCGGGAAAATCACGTTCTGTCTCCCATGTGCATACCTATACACTCTCACCCTTTACGCCTTATCACCATTTTAATTAAAATCTGCCGCGCCTCCTGCGTAATTTTACCGAGTTTACGACTAATACGCGGTTTCGCGTCGCTCCTGCCGACAAAATTAACCGGCCCGGCATTGAAAAATTTCCGGACAATCTGTGGTTCGCGTAGCTCGTGCCCACCGAGGGACTAATTGCACGCGTATCGATAGCGAAACGAACAAAAAAGAGACAAAGAGAGGAAGAAAAAACGTGTGCAAATGAAACGCGCTATTTAATTCCGAGCAACTCGCCGCGTGCGAGCGCCCGCAGTTCGCGCGTCGCGTTGGCCCAGCAGCAACAGCAACAGCAGCAACCGCGATGCGGGAAAAATTACGCGGAAAAATGAAATGGTTTAGGAAAATTCTCGACGCGACGCGACGCGGCGCGGCGCGGCACGGCCGGGAGAACCCCCGCGGAAACCAATTTCGAAAAACGCGAAGCGGGCGAAACACCGGGAGGGAGGAGGGTGCACCACCGCGACGGTATTCGCGACCGAGGCGCGCGAGGGGGACCCGAGGGGACGAGACAGGAGGAATATCGGCCGAACGCGGGCGCTCATGCGACCGCTGATACGTCGGTCGGTCGCTCTCGCAGCGAAACCCAGGTTGCCCATTACGTAGCGGTTAAGCCGGATAATCGATCGGTCGGCGGCGACGGTGGTAGCGGCGGCGGTGGTGGTGGCGACGACGACGGTGGTGGCGGCGGCGGCGGTGGTGGCAGCAACGGTAGCGGCAGCGACAGCAGCACACGCACCGGCACAGATAAATTAGACGGGCTGCCAATACCGCTCATTAGCGTGCCAGGAGCAGAAAACGCCGCAGGCCAATTATGAAAAGCGAATTTCTACCGACGGACAACCGCGGGTGCGGCGGCCGCGGCCGCAGCGACGAGACGAGCGCGGCTCGGCGGGGAAGGAAAAGGGACGGTTGGAAAAAAGGTGGAAAAAATGCACCGCCGCGGAAAAACGATCGGAACGTCGACGACGTGGTCGGCCGTTCGCGAATGGATTTTGCGGTTTTCTCGCGTGTTCGCGCGCGAACGTGCGGACACGGGGCCACGGTGCGCGCGTATACGTACACGCACTCTCCCGTGTACGCGTGTCCGTGCGGACGGGTGTCAAAACGTGAGCGCGATAAACGCGAGCGCGACGACCCAAAATCGTCGCGCGTCAAACTGCCCCCGAAAACCGCTGTCCTTTTCACGCGTAACGCGTGTTCGAGATCATCGATGCCTCGATGCCGGCCACCACCACCGGTTACACCAAACTAATTGTCGCACCGACCACCACCTCCGATTGCGTAACTTGTGTCGCCAAGAAAGATTACGCGTACCGCGAAGCTCGCTCGGAACGAGTTACGCGACAACTTGCTCCAAGAGATAACGCCGACATAACATTTCATTATATCGTTACGTTTATTCGCGGAACTTCCGGCAACGATCGTTTCCACGCAGTTCCGCCAGGTATTCAAACGAATGTCGCGCGCCACTCGGTTCATTATACTCTAATTCATCGCAATAACGTTGCTACGATTGTACGGGGCGCGTCATGGCGCGGAGAATGCGCCGGTATCAGCTACCGGGACCGCAGACCTCAACATCGACGTGCGTTTTTCACGTCGCTGCCGCGGGTAATTTGCGCAGGCACGCGACCCCCCGCGTGCATTGCGTGCGCGTGTCGGTCAACGTGCATCGCGCCAGGTTCGCCGGGAATCTCGCATTAAATTCGCACCGCGCGGCAATCAGTCGCCATTCTGCCGGCGTTGTGCTGCTGTTACGTGCGCCGCTTACGTACGTTATTACGTACGAATATGTGACCACCGGCGGCCATCTCAGCGCTGCCTTTTCTCAACTATATCCAACGGAGACAACACGTACGCTTAATTAAACCGCCGTCACCGTCGCCGCTCCATTTTATTCGCGTCGCACGCGCGTCTCTCTCGCAGAATGCCCGGCGAAATTTCTTGACGCCCGCTCGGATCGAAGGGACAACACCATCCCCCCGACGCTGATCGTGCGTCGTATGCGAATGCGACATGGCTTTTGAGCACTTGCAAAGTGCCAATCACGCCGGCGAATGTAACAGAAAATGAAAAGCACGTGTTTTGTACGACGTCCCGTGAATTTGTAACGTGGCGCTCACAAATTTCCTACGCGACAGCTATTCCATCTGGACGGAAGAATGATCTTTGGGTAACAAAAATTTCGAAAAGGCCAAGTCCCTTGCTTGCGCGCTCCCCTTCCTCCCGTAATTAATTGTCCCGCGTCCTGGAATGCGCCCGATCTAATCCCTCAGCGATAAACGCCATTCGCAGGCTATTACTTTCGCGAAATTGTCAGGTCGTGCATGTATCATCGGATAATGTCGACGAGATAATTAGTGTACACTCTGCTGCGTCTTCGATAATATAGAGTAGGCTAAGAAATTATTATTACCGATTAAAGGCAATAATATTTCTATATTCTAAATTCTATATTCTAAAAATAATAAAATTTCTATATTCTATTTAAGGAAAATTATATAAATAAATAGAACAAAACATAGTTGTCGGTGGGTATATTTTGATTATTCAATTCACTAAACTTCAGCTTTTAATTATTTAGTGAAGAAGATCCAAAACAAGATCAAAACGAAATTACAATACTGTAAATTGGGAAAAAATTATTATTTGCGTAGTAGAATAGCGCGCATATTTACCAGAGACATGACAAAAAATGTCTTTAATTGCAACATCGGAGGGAGAAGCTCGCACGACTAAAATCGACTTCATTCCTCATTTTACTAAACTGGCGGTGCTGCGAGATAAATATCTGGATATGCTGCCATAATGGCGAATCGTCGTAAAGATATCGCGGACAAAATGAACGGAGACCTTCGCAAGTACAATGACTGAGTTTACTCACCAGCCAATCGCCATTGTCTTTTTCTCGCCAGCAGCTCGATGATCCCAGACTCGCGTTCACACGGCAGTGTTTCACAGGAAGCACGTGATTGAGTGCGATTAATTACGATTATCAGTCACAGTAATAAATCGCACACCAACTTCACTTCACTTCTTAACCTCACTTTGGCGCACCATACTCGCGATATTCACACGACGTTTCGATGTGCGTGAAGTTAGCACCGCCATTTTGTAAAAAAAAGAAATGAAAATTGTGCTATGTTGTGCTAGGTTTGTGCTATATTGTGCCGCAAGAATTAATCGAATATCACAAAAAACAAAGCGGTAGATCACAACAATCACTTTTTTGCCAGCACCGCCATTTTGTTTTTTTGACAAAATAAAAATTGTGCTGGATACAGCTGTAATTACTGTATATTGTGCCGTAAAAATTATAAGCGCATTTCTTCCCGTTTAAAAAAAAAATAAAACTGTTAAGTTTTCAGATGCAAAACCTCGTAGCCTTGTAACGTTGAAACCGCGACAGATAATCCAATTCCGCAACTTGTGCTGAATTGTGCTAATCGAGACGAATAAAAATCATACATAAAAAGTCTCGCTACCCACGAAGGTTAGCTACAGATCGTTTCGAAAGGGGGTGGGAAAAAACAAAAAGTGTACATTTTCGAATTTCTCCACTTGTGCCAGATTGTGCTAGTCGAGCACAACTTTTCCTTATGGCAAAATGACGTCAGGTGATTAGATTTCGCAGTACAGCTAAAATTAGAACTCCAATTTTTTAGATGCAAAACTTCGTAGCCTTGTAACGTTAAAACCGCGACAGATAATCCAATTCCGCAACTTGTGCTGAATTGTGCTAATCGAGACGAATAAAAATCATACATAAAAAGTCTCGCTACCCACGAGGGTTAGCTACAGATCGTTTCAAAAGGGGGTGGGAATAAACAAAAATTGCACATTTGCGCAGTTTCTCCACTTGTGCCAGATTGTGCTAGTCGAGCACAACTTTTCCTTATGGCAAAATGACGTCAGATGATTAGATTTCGCAGTACAGCCAAAATTGGAACGTCAATTTTTCAGATGCAAAACTTCATAGCCTTATAACTTTTAAACCGCGACAGATAATCCAATTCCGCAACTTGTGCCGAATTGTGCCGAATTATATAAAAAATATAAAATATATAAAAATATAAAAAAATGTTAATAAATAAAAATTTAAAAACTGGTTAGTATATATAGATATCTCACATTGACGTGTTTCTTGCAGCAGAAAAAAGTTTAAAAAATTTTAAAAACTTATAGAATATATAGACAAAAAACTTATATAAAAAAATAGATATAAAAATAAAAAAATTATATTCTATTAATAATAATTATACGTTACAACTTAAATATAAAATTATATTTTTACGTATACTTTTTTATTTTTAAAAATATTTATAGAGCATAAATAGATGCAATAATTGATGAGCGTGGTCACATAATCCAGATGTTAAAAATAATATTTTTCTTTATTTTCTTTTTTAATGCTTATTAATCATATGGCGCATGGCTAAGTCATAGAATGCAATACAGTTTCTTTAGTTACGTTTATTTAATTACGTTTATTTAGCTTATATGACATAAGGCATGCGCTCAGTACAAGTAGAGAAACTTCGAAAATGTGCAATTTTTATTTTACTCCCACTACTTTTGGCCTATTTTTTTCAAACTCTGCATATTTCGACACACCTTTGACTGTTTTTTAGTGCACTCGATTAGCACAACTCGGCACAACTCGCAGAATCCGATTGCCTGCTACAGTTCAAAAGTTATAGGGGTATGAAGTTTTGAGTTTCTAAATGTTAGTCTCTTTAGACGTTCGTAATGCGAAAACCAACGATCTGAGGACATTTTGTCATTATGAAAAGATGTTACACTCGCTCAGCACAATCTGGCACAAGTGGAGAAATTCAAAAATGTACACTTTTTGTTTTTTCCCACCCCCTTTCGAAACGATCTGTAGCTAACCTTCGTGGGTAGCGAGACTTTTTATGTATGATTTTTATTCGTCTCGATTAGCACAATTCAGCACAAGTTGCGGAATTGGATTATCTGTCGCGGTTTCAACGTTACAAGGCTACGAGGTTTTGCATCTGAAAACTTAACAGTTTTATTTTTTTTTTAAACGGGAAGAAATGCGCTTATAATTTTTACGGCACAATATACAGTAATTACAGCTGTATCCAGCACAATTTTTATTTTGTCAAAAAAACAAAATGGCGGTGCTGGCAAAAAAGTGATTGTTGTGATCTACCGCTTTGTTTTTTGTGATATTCGATTAATTCTTGCGGCACAATATAGCACAAACCTAGCACAACATGGCACAATTTTCATTTCTTTTTTTTTTATAAAATGGCGGTGCTTACTTCACGTACATGACGTTTCGCGCGCTTTTCGGGAAGCAAGTAATGTCGCAGCACGACGATCGTATTCTTAATTCGATCTTATCGATGTTTAATCACACGCGGAATGTCGATGCGACGCGAAAAATGCGTATAAACCACAGAACAATACGTTACACCCATGAACCGAACGAAGAAGCGCCGCGAAACTAATTCAAAATATCGCGAGCTTCGTACATTAGCGTCGCTGCTTGCCGGGCAGGTTGGGCACCAGAGCTAAACAAACGAACACACACTCAAAACACTCGACTCAAAGTCGCGACTGAATCCTCTAATCACAATATATTTTGTTTTCGATTTATTGATTGTTACGTCCACTAACGTGAAAATGACGCTGCGGGCGTGCCCTCCGCGCGGTACTCGCGGTGTTTTTCTCTTTCGGGAGCGGCGCGGGCAAGGAAATACTGCTTTCAGTTATAAATCTTATTCACACGCGACACTTTGACGAACAAACGAGACAAAAATAGACTTTCACGCTTACAAATGACTTAAAAACGTTCAATCTGACTGCCGCCGTTGCCAGAATCGGGAAGTTAGCCGCACACGTTTGCACAGAGTCCAGAGCTGCCAAACGGCAGCCGCGGCTCACGGCTAACGATAGTGGAGGGGATGACGCACCAAGCGACGAACCACTCAGCGAAGCGATGAGCGCACACGTACGCGGTTGCATGTGTGCAAACTTTGCACACGGCACGCGAGGCTCTTGTGAGACGGTACGGCAATGGCCGAGCGATGACGGAAGCGCCCGAACGGAGGATATATTATGACGAACGCGATGGGCGCAAAACTTTTGGCGCAAATGGTGTATTTAAAATAATCCGAAAATAAAGAATGGATATACAGTTCTGGCAAAAAGTTCCGGAACGGTTAAAAATCTTGGAAAATAATGATTTAGTGGAAAAATGTTTCAAACAAAAAGTATAGGGCTTAAAAAAATCTATTAAATGATGATATGTATTTGACCTTGGTATGACCTTGGTATGACCTTGGAAAGCCCGGTCATGGTCAACATAAAAATCTTAAACGGAAACCCCTATTTTTTATTACATATTCTTGTAGCTTAGCTCGAGAGCTTTTCGAAACGCTATAATACATTTTTTTTCTCTTACGTACTTTTTGACTTATAAGGCTTGAAGGTTACACAGTACCGCCGGCATTAGAATTACCCAAGGTGTACCACGTGGAGGTTGCACGGTCGGATTTACACCTCTTTTGTGTGTGTGTGTGTGTGCGTGCGTGCGTATGCGTGTGCGTGCGTGCGTATGTATGCGTGTATGTGTGTGTGTGTGTGTGTGTGCGCGCGCGCGCGCGCGCGTGTGTTCTTCATAAAACTAACTTCACAAAAATAGTTTATACTCGTATGTACGAACAACGGCATTAATGCCGTCCGAAAATACGTGTTCCTTTAATCATAACACTTTTTGCGTTCAGTGTATTGATCGACGTATTAATGATAAAATATTAACAAGAAAGGAAATAATAATACAATAGCTTGTTAAATTTCGTGCTACATATTTGATCGATGAACGATGGTTTCGCGATGATTATGCCGAGAAAATTCAGGTTATACAATTGCGCGACAATGTGAGCTAACAACAGACTTCCAAGTAACGATGTGACCGTTTATTGCGATATTCGACTCGTCAGCTCTAGTCCGAACAGAGTCACTAGCATTTTAATTCGCGCTGTTATCGCTCTGACCCAGTCTGAATCGGCTGACTTCACGCCGCTCCGTGAGTTCAAAATGTCGCGACGTCCCGGCGATGACGTTCCGCGTTTATCAGTGCGTTTTCTGTGTTGTGTCGACTCGCGAGTGCAAATGAGTGTTGGGAAAGTCGGAGAATCGACCGATGGACGAATATGAGATGCATCCTCGTTCCGGCAACGGTATGTAACAGCATAATCAATCATATTTTGCACTCGGAATACAATCGTCGGCGAACCCGCATAAAGATGTCCGCGCATGCTTGAAGTTTTCAACGAAACGAGCGCTCAAAGCGCTCATCAAAGTAATCTTCCGTTGCTTATTTGAGTTTAATCATACTTACAATAAACATTGGAAAACGCAACGGATAATCGTTACGTCTCATATTAATTTTCCATATAAATCTTTCAACCATCACCACTGCACGTATACGCGTATGTGGGTGTGTGTGCACGGCTAACCTACATTCCGCGCGCAACGCGCGTGCATTTTTCAACGCTCTGAACATGCTGCGAATAAAACTGTGTCTATATTCATGTGATTAAAACCGAACGGCATTCTTGGCTGGTTGATTCTTTGTCTATTTCAGTGTTGTTTGAACACTATACAATATAACGCCGCAGTTTTATGACCAATAAATATTGATGCATGAATGATGAGAACATTGATCGTTATTAATACATATATAACCTTTGTTATTGCCAAATTGACTGTTTATTGACTGTTAGCGTGTCGAACGCGATGTTCGCTCGACAGAATTATCTCCGAAGGATCGCGCGAAAGGAATCGAGACCGCGTAACTCGCGGATCGATCTTTCTTCTTATGACTTTTCTCGCAGCGTACGACAGCGTGCGTGTCGTTTCTTCTCTCTCTCTTGTCGTTCGCTACCAGAGACCCGTAAAAACGGATGTGACGTCGGAGTACGGATGGGACGCGACAGCGCGAGCGGTTCACCATGGAAACCATGGGCGCGAGATCGAGAGGGGTGACCGTGGAGGAAATGGCCCCCTGACATAGGGGGTGACGCAAATCTCGTACGGTGCGGGGCGAAAGGGGCTTCGACAATTTTTTACAATTCGCATCGCGGCGACATATGCCCCTTAATTCTTGCGGATTAAGGAGGTATAAAGTTTATGAGGATTTACGACTGCCGTACGTACGTACGTACGTCGAAGTCCGTATTCATATACACGTCGAGGGGGTGAGAGAGGGTCACACGTGGCGGCGGTGCCGCAATAAAAGTGGACCGAGATCGTGAGTCTTTCGTTGTAGTTCGGGCTACATTTCATCTCTCCTTTCTCCTGTCCCGAAGAACAGAGAAGTGCATGGGAAGCGGGAAGCAACAGAACATCGACGGCGGTGTGGCATTAGAATCCCTCGTTATCAACCGCGTAACATGAAATAGCGGCTATTTATTCGGTAAAGTGACAGAAAAACGCGCGGAAACAGCCGATTCTGCTCGATACAACGCGCGGACGAACAATTTTCTCCTCGACTCTCGAATTCCAACGAGCAATGTCCCATAACGTACGGATAATCTCATAAATTCTATGGTGCGAGAATGCTGTAATTGCTCGAGTTTTAATTGCTGGACGACGCTGTCCGGTAGCAATTTTATTATAATATTAATTTAATTTTAAATGTGATTAGAAGCGATCGTCAAAACAGTTTGAACGCCATTAGAGACGTTAGGACATTATTTGTCTTAAGACTATAGCGCGGTTCCTGTTTTGCTTGCATGTAGGACTCACGTGCTGCGCTTGCAGCTCGTGGTGCATGTTATTGCATGCGCTCCGAAAACAGAACTCGTCGCAGAACAGTTGCAATGCTGCAATGTTGCAATGGTGAAACGAACTAGCGAGCGCGCGCGCGGTCTGATTGATTTAAAATCTGTCCACTGATTCCATCGTCCCGAATCTTCTTTACTCGTTTTCGCCTACAGATTTACCCCCTATCCCTTTCTCCAGCTGACGAAAATTTCATTTTGTCTTAACGGAGATTTAATGAAGGCTCCATTCTCGAGATATTTCGGCGACGTTACTCTCAATTTAACGGACCGTGTCTCGTGTCAAGTGCCGGGGAGAGAAAACGCGGCGAGTGGTGTGCGGACCCGGTCAGCTCAACTTCTTCCTCCCTTAAACTCGTGCGCGATAAATGTCGGATTACCGGCTACTAAATCGCGGCACGTACACGCCTACATGGTGGCGTTGAGCGAAGGAACCGGGCCGCGTAACCTTTAGCTAACATTTAGAACGGGGAAAACTTTGGTTCCCGCCAAGGATATATAAAGGGGGAGCACTCTTTCCGTCAGGGAGAATAAGCAAGAAAGAGAAAGGGAGTGTACGCCACCAGGAACTCTTTTATTTGACTTCGAATTAGCCCCGGCTCGATGCAGTTTAAGAATGGACGGTACGGAAGTGCCGGCCGCATCCGGAATTCGTGCTTTGTTTAGAAATCGCACACTTGTACCACCCACTCTCTCCTCCTCTCCTCCTCCGTCCGCCGCGCTAACTTATTCCCCGCGTTACCGTAATTGGATCAGCGGGAATTACAGGGAAGCTCGCTTTTAGATCTCCCGAAGGCGGCAAAGCCTTGCGCAGAATCACGTACCGATGCACGTTTCGCCTGCGCCGTATTTACCTAATTCGGAATAGCGCTGATTTAATTTTTCGGCATTCGCGGCAACGCTCCTCGATAATTTATGCATTTCACCGGTAACAGGATTTAACGTGGTCCATGGGAGCAACTATATGCCAAAACACATATTTACGTTACACTGTACCGCCCGTGAATCGAGTTTTCCTTCGCAGTATATTTGATCAAGTTTAGAATATTCAAACACGTACTCTCTAATTAAATATGATCTCCTCTTTGAAAAACTTTGACGTTTATCTACTGCTACCCGTCAATCATTTCTCCATATTGCTGTTTTATTTTTAATCACGGACACGAATAATTATTCATAATTTAAATTGTGTTTCGGTACTTATCTTTTATTTTGTTCATGCTTATAAATGTCGGCTTTTTGTAAATTATTAAAGCTCTCTCATGCACTTTTGGCAAGTTGCATGAATTGCAACATTCTATTGCATCGGTGTCGAGTTCGTAACATTTACACTTTACTGTGTGTTACATCCAGGTCAGTCCCGGATAAATAAACGATATTCTCGTCTGCATAGTCACGAGATAAATTTATTTAAATCGAAACTTACACACCTCGTTTATAATTCTAATATAACCATCTATTTTTTTGTGCAAAAATAAAATCACGCGACATTGGTTTTAGTCAGAAAATTTATCGAGCTCAATGCCACGATGATTTGAATATCCGACCACCGCGATACGCTGCGTCGCATCTATAATAATGACTAGTGAAATAAATATACACCCTTGCTGCATTGGTGAGAGAGAGGGGGGGGGGTGGAACAAGGGGGCGTATAATGCGTAAAAATCTCGCGATGTGTAAAATATTTCGCTAAATATTCGCAGAGGGAAGACAACCGGTGCGGTAAACCTCCGCGATATATACCTACACACATGTGTGTGTGCGTGCATGTACATATGTGTGCGTGGCGTGCGCGTTCCACACGTAACAGCGCGCCCAGGCCAGATATGTACATTCGCTGTTGATTGAATGTGACTGTCGTGATGGAAGAAATTTCGCGAGGTACGTCACACCAATACGCGTGCGCGGGCGGGATGAATATGAATGAAACGGGTTTCCGGTCTGGCTGAGCCCGGACCAGTTTTACATTTGCATCCGTATTTGTCGAACGCGAAGGGTGAGTAATAAAGGCAGTCTAATTTTCTCCTCTTTTTCGGTAGCTTTGCACGGTACACACACCACCATCCCCGCGATGTTTCGCCTGGTGGTAGCGGCATACGTTGGCGTGACGCGGGGGGGGGAAAAAATAAAAAAGACGCCTAGCAACCAGTTTTCGATCGCCGTATGTGCCGCTCGTGAGAGTGCCGCGTTTCTCCTAAATATGTTGCGATAAATTGCGTGTCCGTGCGAAAACGCGCGCGTACATCGCGGAATGCGCCTCTCCGCCCGCGACATTAGCGAACGCGTGACGGCACGCGGAATACATTCAAATGTTATAAGCGTGCGAAATTTCATCAAAGTTCCTGCGCGACGTCCGTGGGCAATTTTTGCTAAGTCTCGTTATTTACGACGTCTGATCTGGCAGACGGAGCTCGGCGTTTACGTACATGTCGACTACATCGAGCTCGGAAGCGCGTGAGATCCGACTTGAAATGACTTGTCGCTTTCGAAATGATATAAAATGTATTATATTACGATAAAAGAATGACAGAAGAAAAGGGAAAGAGGGAGGAGAGAAAAAGAGAGGAAGAGGAAACTAGACGCGAAAGAAAGTCAACCCGTCACTGCAGAAATACGCGATACGATACGTCGGTATTATTAGCCAGTATAAATTTCTTGCACGAAGCACTTGGACCATCTCGTTTCTATTGTTATCAGCCGCGGATCCGTTTTACTAGTCCGCATTTTGCTCTTCAATAATGCACTTGATGCAGCTGGGCACTTACCCGCGCCTGAATGCCGCGCTTTGCTCCCCCCGCCCGGCAATCGATCGTTTTCCATTTCGATATCCTCTTACACGACGCGCCCGCCTCGCACACGACAATGAGTACGGGTATCTAACCGGCTCTTCTAACGTCAACAAAGCAACGCCGTTTCAAGCGCTCGCTCGCCGATCCTTTGGTGTTAAAATATCGCGTTACGAGAGGCAGATGCTGGGCCCGGGAAATTCCGCGAGCGCGGAGTTTCCCGGCGCGCAATCTGTGTACGGCAAACGCGGTTTACTTGTAATCAGGACACGTTACAGCCACGTTACGAACAAAACAAGCAAGCGTAATACACCTTTGCGAAAATAGCCATTAAAAAGTCGTATCGCTGAAAGCGCGTCCTCTCAGAACATGCAGAACTTGGATCTAAAAGCGTTTAGATAAATGCAACGAGTGCTGGAGATTTTCATGGAAATGATTATACGCTGCAATTGCGGATTTAATGTTTTTGCACTATATATATCATACGTTGTTCTGTATTAAAGTTTTATTAATATTTGAATCACGCATGATACCGGATATGTGTTTCGAAAAAAGAGTATACAGAGATATAATACTCAATTGTTTATTGTTAATAAAAATGACGACATATGTTGGAAATACATATTAAATATTTCACAGAACATTACGCTTCATTATTTAAGCACTGCGCATTATGCACACGGTAATATATTTTAGGTAATTATTTTCAGACACGTGGTTTGTATCTCCTGCCTATTACGAAAAATAAATTTATCGAGCGGTATTATGACTCTTTTACCTTTATGAATTGGACCACAGAAACTCGCGTGCACCATTTAAATGTTCGGCGAAAATCTATCTCATATTTCACGAATTAATTTATAATATTTTCGATAAATGTCACAAACTATATCTCATTGACATCACGCGCTTTGAGTACTTAATTATGTATAATGGCTTACAATGACTTCAGATCGATCAATGTGTTCGCGAGTAAAATATCAAACATTGAAATTAATGATTACAAAATTTCAACATAATTGATGGATGTATCGTTGTATATATAAAACAGATATTTTATTAGCCACATAATCATCGTGCGAACAAAAATAAAAACATTTATTTGTAATAGTTATCTTATCCGTCGACTCCGACTTCCATTCGCGTGTCTGCTTGTAAAAGTGATACTAAAGCTTCGTATCGACGTCGTTTGTGGCATCGATCTCACGTTTTCGCAACGCAGTTTCTTCGCAATAATGTCCGGGAGTTCCTCTCCGCAATGTCAATCCCGTCGGACATCCGGGGAGATTGATAAAGCTGTGCAGCAAACGTACGTACAGCCGGGGCAAAGTTGATAACGAATTGGTAGACAATATTTGGGGGAGGGCGCGATGCACGTGCACACTGATATCCATCTTTTACGACAACGTTCAGATTCAATTTGCTTCTCAATATCAACCAACTCGGTAGTGCTCGGCCCGATCTGGACTCGATATCTCTATTTGCCTCCTTTCTGCCTCCTACCGCGCATTTTCTCCCCCTTCTCTCTCTCCCGGGGCAACTTGTTCTCTGATCTGGTTTATAGGATACCGACCTCTGCCGCGTTGTTGCAATATATTTCTGCAACTTAGAAATATTACATTGAGGCCGGAGGATATCGATGGGAAGCTTGAGGAATACGGAGTAGGTAATATTTACGTTCCATCGTCCTTATTTCCGAGTAACAGACAGGTGCACTCTATCCAATCCATTGTGCATTATAAAGGGACATTTAAAAAATCAACTTTTAGAAGTCAAATCGGATTTGAAATATAACTATCTTTCCTAATATTCCTCGCTATCGTAGCGCACAGATTTATGCTATCTATAAATATATACATATATCAAGTATACATCATTATGTCCGCGAATATGGATAAAATATATATAACGTGTTAATACATCGCGCAGTGACAAGGCATGATGTCACATAAAATCGCCAACGTCGAGTTAGATCTGACCGTAACGTCGCGGCGTTACTTTTCCCTAACAGAAAAACCGAATTAATGATGATCGAAACGTAAGAAAGCCGCTCGACGTTGTTGAGTACGTGTAATTATGATTGAAACGAAGAGGAGCAGCAGGGCAACCTCTACTCCCCCTTTTAATATAAATCCCGACTGGATGAGAAACTTTCAACTGTGGTGCGAGTATAAAAAAGGTTTTTTTGTTCTCTAACCACTTCATTCCACCACGCCACGCAGTCGTGACTCTTCCGACGGGCTGTGAATGGCAGGTACATATCTATCTATTCCATTTTACCCGCCGTCCGCTTTCAAGCGGACCGCGAAAAATGGCTCATTAGCATTCAGGTGAAAAACGGACAGCCTGAATCGTACACGTATAGATTATTGACACCTGCCGAGCGATCTTTAGCGCCGAATTTCGATTTACAGAGCCGTGGCTGGCTCGCGAGGACAAAATCGACGGGGTTTGTGTCGCGGATTTGGCGGGTGCACGTCGATATACTCCGCGGTATGGGGAAAGAGGAAGAGGAGGCATGTTTCGCCGCATATTCCGTCGCGATTCCGCACGCATCGCAAATTCGTACAAATATTGTACGAGAGAGAAACATAATTTCAACCGGCATAGCCCAGAGGTGAATCCGGCAGCGATCTCTGTCAAGCGGGTGGATTTGCACCGCGACGACCAATTAAAATCGCGCGTTAACGGACGTCTGATACAAGAAGTATACGCATTACGAAGCTACGACGCTCGGCGGTGGGCCATCAATTACGCTAACTCGAAAGCTAACTCTCGGAAGAACTCGTCTGCGAGAGCATGGACGCGCATGAAAAGCTCGCTTAACTTGGCCGCGCGATCGATCGTTTCCCCCGCTTATCTCCTTAACTTTACAGTTTGCACGGCGAGGTCCTCCCCCTGTTGCATTATCCAAAACAGATATGCACGCGGAGGCTTCCCCTTTGGTTGGTGTGCTGCGAATTACCGCTACATAGAGCGATCTTGCGCAATAGCGATACGTATGGGTGCCGCGATAGAACGATCAGCCTGCAGATCGACGTAACCCCTTGAAATTCCGCGCTCCCTTCGTAATTTCGATTCCGGAGGGAGACGTTGACACTGACATGCCCTCGCGCATTATGCCACCCCCCCGGGTCTGTTTTATTTAGGCAGAGCGGCAGCGCATCGCGTGCAGCGTGCCATTACGGCGCCGGGGTGCATAACGCGAAGGCGACCCCCTTTCAACCCCCTCCCTCCCCCTCGTTCGATTTGAGAATGTCGCGCGCGCGTGCGTCGCGATCTTATATTAATAATCGCATTCAATTACCGTACAACCTTAAAACTGATCTGATTGCGTGCTCTTAATCGGCTCGAGCCGCGCGCGCGTTTTTATGATATAACGCCGCCGCGGGTCAGCGTTCTCGCTACAACTTTTACCGATTACTTCGATGAACGTTGTAATATTGCACGCTTTGTAAGCAAAAAAAAAGAGAAAAAAGAAAACAAGAACAAACGAGCGATTAATAATGAAATCTGACACCGTATCAAGCTTTCATTTATCTATAGCATATACAGCGCGGTTTTGGTGGAATCAAAAAGAATTCCGTGGCAACGCGCGCGCTGCCGCAATTCCGCACGGATTTATTCGTGCGAGCAGTACGTGGGGACGCGCCACCGCCTCGGCGATCTGACTTCAATTTAAATAACTCTAATTGAAAACGCATTCCTTATACACATTATTAATTCCGTGTGCCCGCGCGCAAATCGCCGGGACGCATTAATCAGTGGTATTATGCGGGAGTCCCGGCTGCGCGGCTTCATTTTCGCGGGACGTTTTATGATCGCATTTAGCGGCTGAAATTAACGCGTAATCGTTGCCGACGTCGCATTATCACGCGACGGTTTAAAGCAGTTCGATTAAATGTAAACCAGCCGGCGGAGATAATTATCGGGAGAGATCGGTGACCTAGAATCGGTGTTCTTTCTTTCTCCAATCTTTCTCTCTCCGTCCTCCTCTCGTGGGATATCGCGAGGTGTTTTTCCAGTACCGAGCAGCCGTATCGCGCGGCTCTTTCTTCTCTCCTGGAGCCTCGACAACGTCGTGTTTCTCTCTTTCGGACCGGCGCACGCAATTTCTACGGCGTTTAACTGCTAAGCACTCCGGCTCGCAGGCTGCAGCTAACACACGCATTTACGAATTGAGCACGGGGAGATGAGAAAAGAGCGTGTAACACGACGCAGCAACGTGAAAGAGGAAACGAATAGAACGGGGGGGATAGATAGGTGGGGAGAGACGGAGAAAGTGTACGGCAATCTACTTCGCTCCATTCAATCAGCCATCGATTTCTTCGATTTATTGGCCGGTTTAGGGAGAAGACGTATGGACGGTGCCGCCGTCGGCTGTCGTTACTTTGGTTTAGGGGATGACCGCCCATATTTTCATCCCCCGCCTCCCGCCACCTCTCCACACCCGCGTCCGTGAAACTCGTATATGTATGTATGTATGTATATATGTGTACGTATGTATATCGCCGTACGTATATAGAGATATCTCGCGCATTCGCGAACTGTCCGACCGATTTTACGTGCGAAGCAACGACCGACTTTTCGAACCCACCGGAAACTCGCTGACGGCGGCTTTTCATCGTGGAGATCTCCCTCGCCTTCTCGTTTCTCTTCCTTTTTTCCTCTCTCTCTCTCTCTCTCTCTTTCATTCTCTTTTTTTTCTTTTCCCCCCTTTTTTTTCTTATCGCGGAAGTTTTTAGAAAGTCAACGAGGCGGGCGAAGTCTGCGTATCGACGTGTGCGCTCCCGATAGTTACCAGCCGGGAAATTCTCGGATCCGCGATGGGAAACGAAACGACACCGACTGCTCTACATAATGCAACTCGCGCGACACGTCCATTCCCCGAGCGGATCGATCCGCTCTATAAGGTATCGACGAATAACGTTGCGTGACATGACAAGTCTCCCGGCAGCGACGGGATATATATGGATGAGCCACGAAAATAGAAAATAAACGAAATTGCGCGTGCATGCTTGACGCGCTGCATAAAAATTCCCGCGGATGGCGTACAGACGTTTAACCGTTAAATCGATATTACCGTCTGTCCGGTCTCTCCAATTCATTTTTTACTCATACAAATTCCCGTCGTAGTCGTAGAATCCCGTAATTGCATCTACTGGCAATAAACGTTGCAGCAGCGTCTTGATGCACGATTTGCCAAATGCGTTATTCGTCATCATCGTATCAAACATTTGCTGTTACATTCCTCGTTATTACAATACTCGTATTTACGATCGAGATTTCGAGAATACAGGTATGTGACAGGCATCTCGCTAAGCGTAACGTGACAAATGAACGGATTCATATTATCAGTAATTACATCAGGATTAGCAACGGCCGGCATTAATCCCGTCGTAAATACATTTCGATACTTTGAAACGTTAAATACTCATCGAGCCTTAATGACGGATCAGCGGGCGAGTGTAATCTATTTATGAAAATTGCGAGCGTTACCCGTTCGTGCACAATTGTAAAACAACCGTAAAACGTTGCGAACGATTCGCGCACGATTATTTTATGTGGCGGTCAGAATTAAAGGTTCGACGGATCGATAGATAATCGATAGATTTGTAAACAGCCACTTTCGAAATAGTCGGGTCCTTACGCAAATGAATAATGCGTATTACAGCGTTTATTCGATTACGCCTTTGATCAACGATATAATTCACGTGCGTGCGGAAGAGAGTGCGCAATTATAATACCATTAATTCATAGAGTGCAATTAAAATAGCTTTATGAAAGCAATATGAGTCCGATGAATTTTCAACAAACGGTTTCAGCTAATCGTTTTATCGTCACGGCTTCGGCGAATAATATTAAATCAAGAATATCCTAGTCCTCATATTTATCGATTATTCTTTGATAAAAAGCCGATCGCGAAGTACTTTTAGCCTGTCCTACATGCAAAAGGGTAGTCGACTAACGCGAATTCGTATCTTACAACGCGTTGCATACGGCTCGTATGCGCGTCTCGATAAATCATACGTTCCGATCGGCGGAAGTCAATAAAACGACGAGCGGCGGGAATAAAAAAACGACAATAAAATACCGGGTGGCACTATTATGACGATCTGACAATGCACCCAACTGCATTGTGCGATACGGAACAGAGGTATGAATATTTCGTTCCGTTCGAGCGGTGGCCGAAATCTTTCTCCCGGCGAAATTCTACAGATTAGAAGAAAAAGGAAATCGAGAAATTCGTCGAATAGAGTTCCACGTTGTTCGTTACATTTGTCATGAAACGGCACGAAATCCTTATCCTGCTGTTGCTCTTATTGCCGGAAAAAGCGCGCGTTTTACGCAGCGACAAAGCCAGTGACTTACACTACACATGCACCCCGATGTTATCATAAGAGCGTACGGTAAGAAGTTAATAGCGGGTGGTCGTTTTAAAGCACCGAGAAACGAATTTTTAAACGAGCTGCATCGTCGGCGGCGGCGGCGGCGAAGTCGTGCAAACTTGCCGCACTCCTATCATTAAGGAGATTGTATAATCAGATAGTAACTTGCTACTTAGCGCGGAGTATGGGCCGGACAGCCGGATGATCAAGTATTTTTTCTTGCAATCTGCCGGAGGTAATCATTAATCTTGAAATTGTATTACCTTATTGCGTAATGCCGTTGCGCGGGAACGGTGAAATGATGCATTGACGTAATGGCTAAAAAACAATTAATCGTCGCGCGTACGCTCAATCCCTTCAGCTGACTTTTTTCTATAGGCAAGCATAATCAGACACGCGTTTTCTACTGATTATTTCGTGACAGAACAGTGAACGGTGTTCCTAGCGAGAATCTGATGGCGAGCTTAATTGTGAAAATATTTAATACAGGGAACTGAAAGTTTCCGGCGTATTAAGCTTCAAACTGAAAACGTAAACTAATCTTACCTTTCAGTTAATTGGAACCGCAGGTTCTACTTTAACAAAAATTTAATTTAAAGTTTGATTGCCGAGATATTTAATCTGGAAAATTAAAAACTTGCGGCAAATGATAGTTTTTTCCCGTTCAAGATCTTCCGAGATCAAAACTCGACTTGGAAATCCGTCAAGGGATCTGTCATTAACAGAGTGTGCACATCGCGCGTATATTCCGCACGTGTATTTTCACGTCATTCAAGCATAAACCCATCGCACATATTCGTGCGAGAGAAAGAGAGAAAGATAGAGAGTGAGAAAGAGAAGGGAAGAGGGAAGAGAGGTCAGCGAACATCGATTTTTGCGCACACGAGGGACGGCAGAAAACAACGTGCACGGTATTAATGGACGCGGTTGCAAATGAAACGAAGCTATCGCAGTCTTGTACGATACGTGTGACAAATGGCGGCGGAGAAGGCAAAGGTGCACGCGGCAAAAAAGGGAAAACGGTATATTTGAACGTCGGTGCCGACCAGGCGCGAAACGGCAACGAGGGTCTCCGCTTGCACGCGTAATTGTTTACGCGGAATCGCACTGGAATCGCCAGAACTGGACGATACAATCGCCCGAAACGTAGATGTAGATCAAACGTATGAACCGATATTTCCTCATCACGAGGATTATACGTTGAACGGAAGGGCAGTGATATAAAATGATTACCCCATTGCAGACCCGATTATCGCGCAGTTCTACCGATAACCGGAACGAGAACGGATTTACGGCGGGCGCCACAAAAACGAAAGAGAAAAAAAGAAATATATTCGATCACGTGAGTACAAGTGCAGTCATTCTTCGCGAGGATCGTTCCGAATGTATGCTCTACCGGGGTGTTCCGTACACTTCTTGCTGCCAATCGTGAGCTCGATTCAAGATTCTAATTTACTCGCTCGGTTTCACCGGGGATTGGAAGAGCGCGCGGAGAAAGGGAAAAAAGAAGAACGGGGCAGACGGGTGCAGTCGATGGACATCGATTTTCTTGCGCGGCACGGAAGAGTTGCAGGCCGCGGCAACGAGCGGTATTAATGGATGCGGTTGCAAATGAAACGGAGCTATATCGCGGTGGCGTGGCGCGGCGCGCGTGACAAACGAGGAAAGGCCCCAGGAAAGAGCCTCGGGGGTGAAAAGGAAAAGGTGCGGACTGCCATGCCGATGATACCGCAAGACCGAGCGGCTGCCGTGCAAAGAACAACGTCGCCATCGCTCTGCAGTCGACGAGGAACGGCGAGGAACAACAGAATGCAACGTTGACGCCCGATTCCACGAGGGCGGCACGTAATCGTTTACGCGGAATTCACCCTATGTGGCAGAACGAAGAGAAAGAGAGAAAGTGAGAGACAGAGAGAGAAAGAAAGAGAAACAGGCCGAGTAAAAGAGGAAACGGGGAGGAACGGAACTGTTCGGGTCAACCGGCACGAAGAACGCGCGGAATTCGTTTGCGTTTTAATGAACATGCGAATGTTCGTGGTTCCCTTTCGCCTAGGCCGTTCGTTGTTCTTTCAGCCAACGATGACATTTCATGCAGAATTGTAGAACAGTTGCGGGAGGGTGGATACACCTGTGTTTGTCACGTCTACCCTCGAGTCTGCAAAGGTAATTCGTGCGTTACGCGTTTCATCGCGCTCCCTTTTTCGCGCGGGAAACATGGTCTCGGAAAATGTGGAGATCATGCGTCGCGATTACTGAAAGGAACACATGTATCGTTGCGGTGTTTTTCCAAATAGACAACGTACGTGCAAAGCAATGAGGAAAACGGCGTTTCGAATAAACCTCAGTTTCGCGTAATTGGTTTCGTGCATCGCGCTTTTTGCACGGCGAACAAGCGAGCGGAAACACCGCGGTAGTTACGCGAAACTGTTTCTTTTGACATTGTTAGGGAGTAATAATAACGCACAATTACTTGCAGCAGACGTTTAGCGGCAAACTGTGATAACAGAGGAAATAATAACGGTTATATAATTTTGCCGCCGCGGCGATTTCTCGGGCTGCATTTGACCTGGGAGCACAGGTTTGTAACTTGTCGGATTTTGCTTTATGAGGTGGAAAATAGGTTTTAAAATGAGCCTTCAGATGCGTGTTTTCAATGAGTATTTGCAAAGAACGTAATTTTATTTCCGTTTGTTTTTCTGCGGTAACTCAGTTTGAGCGCAAGTATCCAATAGTCTCAAAATTCTCTGAAGTTTTATTCACGTCTATCCTATAGTAAATATTGGAAACTCATTAAAATAAAGATTGACGTTAGACGCGTATAATTCTGTCACTGAAATGGAGAGTGATTAACATAGCAAAATAAATAGAAAGAGCAAGTAAGTAACGGTGTTGAAGTATAAATAAATCAATACTAGTTTGTCGGAAATGAAATTATATTTGACAGTATTTGCATCGCGAAAGAAAATTGCAACGCTGTTGTTTATCGTCAGTTATATTACGAGAATCTCTTCGCGAGAATGCTAGCGATATAACGGAAGGATAGGAAATGAGAAAATTCTTACACAGGATTGACTGAGGAAGGTCTGGTCACCCTAGCTTAATCGTGCGCATACCATATGTCCAGACACATCCGGCACGGTTATGGCGAACGTGTCCACACTGTCCTAAATTGCCTGCTAGGACCGTAACCGGTGTTTCCGGACGGCTATATCCTAGATTTTTTTCGTGTCGGTACAAGCATCACGCACATTGGGGGGTCAGATATTATTCCGCGTTGTAGACACGTGGCTCTCTCTTGCACATGCTCTCACTTGTATTGCAGGAAAAACGTTATTTGCGTGTCAAATATTTTACTATTATTAAAGAATTTTGGGAATTAAGGAAATCTAAAGAATATCGGTATACGTATATGTTTAATTTTATTTATTAATTTACACAATAATCACGTATTTTAATAACACACAATAATGATTAACATTATATAAAAGTATATAGTTACTATTACATAACAATCAATTTTCTTTATTCTCTTCTCTTCGCTCCTTTCAAGAGAACCGTGTGTTTCCGAAGGGGTTACGGCGACATTGAGTCAGACATTCAGCTCGCGTCGACTTGCTAATGCAGCGGCTAATCGGTTCACCGGCGGTATGTGGGGTAAACCCGTGGTAATGCAAACTCGCGTAGCCGAAAACTGATCGTTTCGCCCGTATTACCGGTAACACGCCGCGGATAAACGCGCACACAGGGACAGCATTCGGCGCAGAACGGCTCGCAGATAACGTACTTCCTCCCGCGGGCTGACATCGTGTCGCGTTTCATGCTCGACACCGCGGCTGCCCATCCGTGACGCGATCTCGACGAGCATCTGGAAGCCGCGCGCGGCCGACGAGAAAGATTTATCCCCACGGTACCGTAATGACAGGGCATCGGGCATCTCCGGTGCATAACTGTCACGTCGTATTGCAGGCGTTTCGACGCGGCGGCGATGTGACGCGATCAAGATCTCGACGTACCCTCGCGTCCCCTGTGCCATCCCTCTCCTCCGTGCTTCGTGGCACACACGTGACGACAAGCGACAACCCTCGGCCCCGCGCTCGTCCCGATGCGCGCGTAACATTGACAGAATATCGTTATCGGCCAGTGGCGATCTGCGACGCTCGCCCTGTCGGCAGCGCGTAACACGCGCCGCGATATTACGAGCATAAAAGGCACCCGCCGAGGCGAGAAGGAATTCCCGAGGGTGCCAGAGATAATATCGCGCAGCGACGTCCGAAGCATCGTTACGAGTGTCGACGTATTTTCGCGTCGTCTCGTTTATTTTCGCGAGGTCTCCTGTGTCTCTGCTCTCGTTAGGTTCTGCTGAAATCCTCCATAATTAACGCTACGCGCAAACAAAATCCATTGATGATGAAAATGAGCATGATTAGTGAGCTCATTCAAACATAGATATTGTTTCTTCTGTTTTCATGATGCATCGTGCATACGTGAATAAAAAATATTTATTTTTAGAAAATGTGCGAAAACAGAAAATGTGTATGTATGCGTGTGTACGTGCCGCGCATGCGTGAATAAATAATTCCTACACAAAGTACGCATTCCGATTCTCCGGAAATGGTGGTAAGAAAGATTAGCTCTACTCATTATCCCGTTTGTTCCGCGACTGCACGTCGAACCGCTCTCTTTCCTCGCGATTTTTCCCTCTCGAAAAATCTGCTGCAGCTTCCTGGCAAAAACCGAGTGCACGTGCTATATACATTTATACATATATAGATATACATATATTCCGGTCGAGCGCCAGATCCCATCTCTTATTCCGCGGGGTGGCTATACACAGGAATTCGATTTTGCGTAATCCGGCCAAACCGATCATGAGCGGTAAGATATCGCCCGTCCGTCCGGAAATGGGTATCGAATCGGGTTGTCGTCGCGCCGCATGATCAACACGGTAAACACAGCAAACAGCGCGATCGCACCGCATCCGAGACGCTTCCGACGCAGGAGCGTCACGCGTTTTCCCTCCTAATGACACATTTATGCTTGTGTGATATCGCACGAACGTGTCCTCTTAATGACGCATCCACCCTCCAGCGTGATATCGGGACGAGCGGCACGCGGATAACCGCGTCCTGAAGCGCAAGCAGCAAGCTCGAGCGAGCGAATAAAAGGGAGCAGCAACCTCGGGAGCGTTTTGCAGATATTCCGTCGGCCGCTATCGCTTTTTATGGCCACCGATTGTACGGTCGCATGGACGTAGATAGGCGAGCGGAGCGGGCATGCGGAAACAGGACGGAATATGTGGGCGGATGTGGAGTGTACGCACACGCGGTCGACCGGTGTATTAACGCGGCCGTGTGTACACCTGAAATAATACTGGAGGCGTCGCGAGGGGAGGGTTATACGCCGGCGATGCTGAAAGTCAGGGGGTGGCGGGGTGGTGGGATGAGCTCGCTCCGAGCGTGATAGCGTGCTGGTGGCACACGGCATTCACGATGCTCTCCATGAACGCCACTGCCCGAGCGGTAATAGTGGATGTCGCGGAGTCACCGTCGACACCATCGGCCACCATCGCACTAACGCCGCATTGCGAATAGTCCGGATGTCGAAGAGGGAACGCCCGTGCTGGTAGCATGGCGCGCTCACCCTCCCCCTGATAATCGTTCATGCGATACACCCCCGTTACTCTGGCAGATTTAAATAATATTCACTCTAACAGATTTTAGAACGAGTTTCATTATTTTTCTCGTTTCCACGGTAATTCGTGTCCCGCCGGGGAATATATTTCGCTCGCGCACCCACGGCTCGACGAATCTCCTTCCTCTCCCTCTGTCTATCTCACCCTTTCTCTTTTTCTGAATCTCGTTCCTTCTAACGCGGGCACTCCTTTTCCTTCGCACCTGTCAGGCCACTGGCACTCTTCTACACCGCTCCCCTTTTCTCCCGTCCTGCTCAGTCATCTGGTCTTTCTTTTCCTTTCTCTCTCTCTCTCTTTTTCTCTCTTTCGTTCTCGCCCAACCACCCTCCGAGCGTTCCTCTCTCGCGCTCGCGGCTCACCGTACGCGGCACAAGCGACTTTTATCGTTTTGCACCATTTATGTTTATACGCTGGAATAAGGCTCCAATGGGCTCCTTGCTCGCCATGAAATTGAAATCCCGCCTTTCCTCCGGAGATATTCGCGCACTCCTTTCCTTCGCGAGCTGACCTATCGTACGGGTTATAGGTGCTCCCGCGCGAAACGAGACGGATCGGACGGTCAATGAGCTATTTTGCCAGTTCACGTCTCTAAGTTCGTCGTTTGCAGCGCCGTTCCGAATCGTTCGCGCGATATTACAACGTTCTTGCCCCGTGAGGTTTGCCAAATATAATCCAGGTCTGTGCCGCAACCTAGTTTTCATGGATGCTCGACAAGGCGCTATCGAGGAATCTATACCGACACGATCTATTAAAAGCTTTTATTATCCGACATTTCTAATTGACAAGACGTGATCAGTTAATTTTATATATATTTATACAATGCCGTGGAAGCGCGAGATATCGTCGCCATTGTGCAGCAGTAGTTTCCTGGTCCGCTCAGCGGGATCTCAATCGCACGGCTTTGCCAGTGCTGAACCGTGCTGGACCGATCGATTGATGTGACGTAGTCACTTCTCGGCTGACAAAGATCTCGATTAATCGACAGCGAGTTATGCATTTGAAGTGCCGTTTTCGTTGCGAGGGACACCGGAACTTGGCAGGGTATCGAAGTCGCGCGGCAGGATCAGTATATTCAACGAAGGGCCGCTGTTCGAATATTAATGAGGTTCCCGTCTCGTGACAGAAGTTGCGAAATCTGGCGTTAAGCGGTCGGAACGGTGAGTGCAGGCGTGGGAGTAGCTGCGTGCCCGGGAAACCGTTGCTCGGATTTGGTGGCGATGTAGCGTTTTCAGCGACGACGAGAGCGGGAGGGCGAGGCACAGACACGGTAGCCCCTGAGGCGGTGGGATGAAGAGGGTGCAGAAAGCCCTTATCTTACCTGAACTCCTGCGCTGCAGTCGGGCATTCATAAAGTCTCGAGTTAAGCCTCTCTCTCTCTGCCCGCCCAACCTCCGCTCTCTCCTACACCCATTTGTGTTCTTTCTTGCTTTCCTTCTCTCTCTCTCTCTCTGTCTACCTGATGGTTTGCCATTATCATCGTCCCTCGTTGTGTCCTTCATCTTCCTCGCACCCGTTCGCCCATTCGAGGTTTCTACGTACAGTGGCTTGTACCGGCCTGACCGAGAAGATATAATCCGCTGCACACACTAGTTACAACCCATTAGTTGCCCCTGGCTACCTCGTCTGCTCTCTCCTTTTCTGCCTCCCTCTCTCTCTCTCTCTGTCTCTCTTGCGCGCTTCTCTACTTTGCTCTTCCGTTGCAGCCCTTAATAATGCATCCAGAAGATGCTTAATCGAGTCTCGTAACTCATTTGTGATTCGGCGGATGCGCTCTCGTTCCTTGGCCGCTCGCCTGCTCGCCACTTCTGTCCACCTTCGGGAAGAACTTTTCATCGACAGCGCTTTCGGCGCGTGTTACGATCGTTGCCCGGGTCCACCTGAAAACCTTTCTCGACTCGACGAAATTAAATGAGCGCGCGGCCCGCCTTGAACTTTCGATCCGTTGATTTAATCAGCCCTATCACCCCCGACGTGACCCTCGCCAGAAAATTTGATTGTCGGCAAGGCCTCAACTGGCGAGTTGCTTGTCGCGGGTTTTATAACCCGAGTATTTTCTCCGCTGGTCAATGGTGTATTCAAGGAAAATTGCTTGAAACACCGGTTAGGTCGGCCGGCGCCGGCGCGATAACGTGATAAACAGTATCTTCCGTCCGATTAAAGCTATATCGACTGATGATAGAATAGGATTAAAATAATAATCATATCAAATATGTCTTATAATCTGTAGTTATGTGTGATCTTTGGCTTAGTTTTTCATAAAGTAGAAAAAGAGTTTTTGTGTATACAAAAGACTTTCTATAAAAATCAGAATATTAGAAAATTGTGTCAATTGTATTTATCAATTTTTAATTCAAAATAAAAATTATTTAATCGAGAAAAGGAATGCAACTTTGCTAGATTTCAAAATATATTATGACACAGATAGAAAGATATCGATTAAGAGATCCAATAATACGTAACAAGATTAGGAAAATTTCAAACTATTTCGTGTAAAATTCGGTTATCATACATATATCTTTGCTGATAAATATGTTTGTCTAGACCTTTGATTTTCGAGGTAAAACCTTTCTGGCACATTATTCAAACGTTTGACGATCTTCGTGCATGTTTTCGCAGTTCTAAAACACTTTTATGATGATAGTCGAGCGAAAATATCGAATATAACTATGAATTCAAGAATACTTTTAGCATGTTTTACAGGTTTCATTTCGTTTTGACAGATAGTCATATCGTCTTATCTGTCAAAATGAATTATAAATCAGCGCTATAATGTACTTTGTATCGAAAATTGGAAATATGCAACGGAAACGAACACTACAGACATAATGGCAAGATATGACATAGGATATAATGGAATTTTACAGATTTAATCTTTACATGGTAAATCTCTCTTTTTAAGAGTAAAGCAAAAATAAAAAAGTTTTATATAATTTTTTATGTTTTTTATATAATTCACAATAATCTAAGTTTGCAAGCTAGCAATTGATCGACTCACACAAACTACACTGATCTGTCTCACGTGAATTTATCACGAGACATGAGCATGTTTCCTAGCTTGAACTCTTATAATTAGCGCAACAACGGATCATTTGTTGCTTTGTGCGCAACGTGATCATAAGATAAATTCTTTCTCTTTATGAAAGAAGATTAACATCATTAACGTCGACGGGCGAGAATGTATTATATAAGGAAGGTCCAGGCCCGAGAAGACAATTTGCCGTAGTTGAGCCGCATATAACGAACGATGTGTACGACGGCAATTACACGCGCGCGAGCTTCCACACGGGCACGCCATAACGAGAAACGTTTACATACGTATATTACCGCGTTTATTTACGTCCATCGATGTGCAACAATGCCGCGCGCGCGTGTTAATTGCAGGTGCCGCGTAGACGTATTATACCCGGGCCGTAATATCGCCATCAACCGTGAAATGACGCTGCGCACCCGTCATTAATTTACAAAACGATCATTAGAGCGTGGGGCACACGAAGTAGCTTCTTCTCGATTTGGTCGGGGTGGGTACGCTCGTTAAAAAATGCCCGATGAATATGCATAAACCAACCGACCTTTAACGATCCGCCAAATTAGAATATACAACCTCGTGAAAGTTATGTAATTTCGTGTCCCTTGTAATTAGTGACTGTGTACTTGTCTCGGTGTCCGCTGAGAACAGAGGGGGTCGCTTTCCGAGGGCGCATATCTTTGCAAACATTATCGCGCGAAGAAACGCGGCTGCAACGAAGCGACGACACGACGCGACGTTCGCTGTTCTCCGTGTCGCTTGTTTAACGTCATATTTAAAGACGCCACGCTAAAGATGTTTCTTGATACTAAATAGCGTTTATCCTAATTATCTTATCTTTTACATCAGCGACTATAACAATTGCAATACAAATAATGATAATCTCATACTTTTCTCTTTCTTTCCTTTTTATATTGTATTGCTTTTACGTGAAATTAATGAGAAAAGCGACACCCGTCTCTCACGAAAACATGAGCGTTTTCGAAAAATATGGATCAGGATTCTCGCTTCACAGAGTCGGTCGTTTTTAGGCAAGCCGGTTTTGGGTCATGAAAACGCGGGGCCGCGAAACGATAAAAAATCGCGCGAATGGGACACAATGCGCGACAATGGATAGCTGGCGCTTTACTTTCGTTATTTTCCAACCATTTCCCTTTTCGGCGTCAAACATTCTACACCATTATACTGGCGTTCTTTTACGTAAAACCAATCTGTAACGTATGATGCATCGCACCGCTGAGCGCGCACATGCCGCGGCCCCAAAGTCCCTGATGTATGTGGAGCAGGGACGGCTCATTGGTCTGTTTTAGGGAAACGGTTTCTGTCCCGAGGGTGTATTTCGCTTCTGCCGCGACCCAACCCGGGGGTGATATTGGATTCATCATTCAAACATCTTCAGAATCGCCCATCCGCACCAGAATATATACCGCCGAGCGCAACAACGAAATCAGCATTTGCTTCGCAAGAATCGATGTACGCAACCTGTACGCGATCAATAAAGCTGAAGACAGCATGTTACGGTGCATAATGCCCGTGCTCCTGACAATTTAACGGAGAATTATACAATAAATTAAGTTACAAATTGATAAACTCGCGAATGCAGTCTCACGGTTGTAAAAATCACAGTCTGCAAAAATAGGAAGAAATTTTCGATAAATCTCTTGTAAATACTGGAGGAACTCGGTGAATGCAACAAGAGGCGCTACCGCGTGATTGGCTAAAAAGTGCTTCGACTAAAAGCAGCTAAGCAATCTGAAGATTGGGAAGGTTAAAACTCGACCTTACCTCCGACCGATGCACGCCGTTACGTTCTATAAAAGTGCGTTGTAAGTGCCCTCGAGGTATATACTTTTCTTGAATGCGCGCGCCACACTCTCCTAAGGGAAAATTCTACGATTTTCTCGATAGTTGGTTACTAGCTTTCTATCTCGTCGAGCGAGGGAACGTTTACCGTTTCTTTTAATTTCTCGGCGCACGGCGAGACCCAAGAAAAATAAACCGCGCTGTCTAGCAACATTATCGTCGGCAAGACCGAGCATATTCAGCGACAAATTGCACATTACAGCTTTTTTTCCATGTTAGTCGTGAAATTCCCACGTGAAATAAGATTGTGTTTTGAGAAACAGATGCTCAGCATAGAAATTTTATTTGCACGAAAGAATATCAAGCGAATTAAGCGTTGTCAGTCGCATTATAGGATTACTGCCTTGAAAACGTGAAATTGTTCTAGGAAAGATTGATACGAAGCAAATAACAAAAACGCGAACAGACTATAAAATAAGTATGCAGTTACTCGATGCGTTGTCGCATTCATCGATACGGAAGTCGCACGATGAGAATTGAGGGGGTGGTTTCGACTATTGCGATTTCAAGTCACGTCTGTTGATTCCGGCATCGCGCGGGAGTGCGCATGTGTAATCATTACCGCCAATTATTTTTCTGCGATCAACGCTCTAATTAAGAGTCGCGCTGCTCGCTGCCGCTAATTATCCAGCGCGCAAATTACGATGTAATCTCTCGCCGAGATTTCAAAATCAGAGCGACATCGTATCTTTGAGGGCGCGCGTGCAATATTCCCCGTCCATATTCAGCGGCAGATCCCTCAAAGGCCGCTGATTGCTAATGTCGCAACATCCGACGCGGCGATCCATGAAACAACGGCATACACCGGCGCGCCACCTTCTTGATAACACACCGCTCCCATTGGACGCCGCGTATTTTTCCGGCGACGCATTTCCAACGATTCATTAATTGTTGACCTTGTTAGCGTAGCATTGTCAGGCAATAGTCCCGCGGCGGTGCTTGTGCGGCGCCCGCGGGAGCAACCGGGAGCAAGACCGGCACAGCCGGAGAGACCGACGAAACAAAGAGGGTGTAGACGCGGGAGAGACGGAGAGGAAGCCCCGCTTGGCATTGTCATGTATTCAGAGCCGCGCCATATAATAATGCCCGGCTCCTTTGTCGCTTATACTCGCCCCCTGTTTTCCGCTCCGCTCACGAGCACCGACCAACATTGTCCAGTTTGCTCGTAGTTCCTCGATAGCACCTTGTTCACCTTCTTATTCGGTCAGTCGATATCGAGATCCTTTGCGGAATATCCTGGGCTATCCTGAATTTATCCATATCTGCGTCTCGCCCAGGATAATCTCGAATATATAAATTTTTCTTTCGTTGTCTGCTCAAATTGCAAAAATTGAATATTTTGAAATCCAAAGACACCTTGCTAATTGAGTTTCGGATTAAACACGTTAAGCGTACGAATGTTCTATTCTATACTTAGGCATATTATTCCTCTTGCAAACCATGAGGTTCGCAACGAGTTTAGTTCCAGGATATTGGATTAATCGCATAAATTTTTGCCGTTCTTTCCTAATGATAACAGGATTATGGGAAACGGCTTTTTAATCCTATTTTCTTATCAGTTTTGGGGATCATCCACACGAAGTTAATCAATACTACGCGTCCTCTCTCGCGACGTCATAAAAACATCCCTCCCGTTATCCAAACAATCGATAGGCCGTTAATCCAATTTATCGCCCTTTGCCGTTCGCATCGTATCGAGTCTCTTCCTCTCTCTCTTTCTCTCCCTGTCTTCCGCTTCGCGAATGCAATCGTTTCTCCTTTACGATAAAAAATATGCCAGCCTGATCGACGACAGAAGTGATAGTCGTAAAGATCCGCCAGTACACGAGGCCGCTGCGACGCAGCAGCGCACGGGAATACCTTTTTGCAATTTGTATCACCGCGCGCCGAAAAAGAGGTGAACGTGGAGGAGCGGGTGGAAGGGAAAAAGGAGGAGGAGGCGAAAGAAGAAGAGAAGGAGAACGCGGCGGCAGGTGAAGATGGCTATGAAGGTGAAGAAGGCGGTGGTGGGCCGCGTTCGGATGTTGGAGCGACCGCCGCGCTCTGACGAGGGACAACTGGGCCAATCGATACCGCAGCCAGTGGTGGCTGCCGCGCTGGTGAGAGCGAGAAGGGTAGCAAGAGGAAAACGGAGGGTGCGGGGTGGCCGGAGGGGGTGTTCGGGTACGGCGGCAGGGAAGACCGTAGGTCGATGAGGACGCGGGGGTAACGTGGGGACGGGGGAGCGACGACGCGAGAGCGAGAGGAAGACGAGCGAGGGGACAGGGCAGAGGTGGTAGCAGCGGCGGTGGCGGCGGCGGCGGCGGCGGCGGAGGATGTCGCGGGGGTGGCAGTCGGTGTGCCACCCCCCGTGCCGACCACCGACGCCCCTCCCGTCGCGGATGGCGCCACGATCGCCTCGCATCCTTCGCGTAGCGTGGCCGCCGTCGGTGACTCTCCGAATGTGCGACCGACACTCTGCGCAGAATCGGCTTGCGGAGGAGCGTTGTACCACAATGTTATCGGGCTTGTCGTTTTACCCCGTGTCTCCATTGTTGTTGATTTCGTCGGACCCGTAAAAAAAAAGAAACAAGATAAAAGAGGGAAAAGGAAAACCGTGCGGCCGGCCGGACGGTGGACGGTGCAGTGCGTGAGACACGTCTGTCAGCAGTGAGACGCACTCTGTCCGTTTTCCTTTGGAGAGAAACGCGCCGCTCATCATCATCGACGTTTCATCGTGGTGAGCCGTCGGCACTACCTCCTGGACCGATTTGTCATAACCTTGAACCAGGGGTGATAACGTCACGGCGAGGTATCGGCAAGTACACATGATCACACGGAACGCCAGCGAGTCTCGCGCCTCCGAAGCTCCGCGTGGACGAGGAATCGATGAATTATGCGGCACGGAGACTCTAGATAGAAATCTGGATGCTTTCCTACGATTATACAGAGAGAGTCTTCGCTCTATAAGACGAGGTCGCGTCTAGGTCTCACAGGACGAGATCCTCGTGGTCACGCGCACCTCAGCCGCGATCTTAAGTCGTGGCGCGAAATGCGAAGGGTGAACGTCCGCGTCCGAGTTCGCGCGTGTGGTGAACTCTTTCCCGCGGGGTGCAACGCGTGAGGAGGGCACACTCGGCTTACATCTGTTATCACAGAGTCTGCATTCACGTGGACTCCGCCATTTTCCGTGGAACGTCACTGCATACGAAGGATCAAGCGTCCTGTTTGCATGTGTGTACGTGGCCCCGCGCGTGTGCGCGCGTGTACGTGGATCTGCGCGCGGCCGAAATTGTAGGAACAATACCGTACCGGAAGTGGCGAATGGGTGGCCTGTACGACTGTTTGAGATGGAAGTGAGTAATAGCAGAGTAAAGTGACCGCTGTATTGGTCGTGATGATCATCGTACGGCCATAAACTGTCGCCCGTGTGATTCAATTGCTACCGCAAGCCGACCCACCAGCAACGATGCATCACTACTACACGCAAGAAGACATAGATCGCGTTGGTAAGTATCAAACGAATGGGACGCTTGCATTGAAGCAATCTAGCGACTGCATCCGAGAAAATAGAGAGACGGAGAAAGATCATCTTGCTTGCTACCAGTAAACATCAATGATTAATGAACAATGCGGAATTTCATCACGATTTTATTTTCTCTTTTCTGTAATTTCCATTTTATTTATATCATAGGGAGAATACATGGCTTCTACCAAAAATTATACCTTAATCGAGCCATTTTAGTGATTGATACCTTTATCAGAATTCGTTATTTAGATTGCGTTTTTATTGTACACATATCCGATTGAGGAAACATGGCTTGGATCAAAAAGACAATTTCCCAAAACTGCGCACCGGCGCAAAGGTCAGTGACGGCGCTTGAACAAGCTCGAATATCGTAATCTGCATTGCAGATCCGGTCGATACATAACTTCGGGGAATTACCAGCCGGAACAAAATTCCATTTTGCTTCAAGGTACACTGTATTACACGTTACCGCACGTATGCACATATACTTTAGTGCTCTAGTATATGTGTAATCGTTTAATTATTTTTAATCAGACTTGTATCGTGATACTCACATGATATATGATTAATAACTTGAAATAAAAAAATGTGAAATAAAAGTTTTTTTCGAATATGGATAAGCACACATGTTTGTTGTATCATGTTGTATATGTCTAATAAGACGAAGATAGCATCGCGCAATACATCCAGCGTGGAATTTATTCGTTCTTTTTGTTGCGTGAAGGCATGCAGACACTATTCTTAACGTTAACGTGCCTATTTGGCAAATGTATGCAAGTTAGATCCCAAGCGTACCGGGTGCTCCTTGTATTCAGAATTATATTAGGTCCTTCGGGCTTTCCGCGTGCGCTGGTCTTAGGTCCGGAATTTAAATTGGACCAGATACGTTACGGACAAAATGAGGGAATGAAATAAGACTCGGAGTGTGCTGTTCCCGGTTCAAAAACTTTAGGAGCACAATTTCATTCCAGGCGATTATTCGTGCAATTGCGGTGAAACTTGTCTTGTCCAATATTATTTTATATCACGTGATCATTATTATCATACGAATATAAATGATATCCTGCGTTCACGTTATTATATAAGCTTTAATATTCCCTGGAATTAAAGTAATCTCATGGGTATTAAAACAGAAAGTCGCAAGCCTAACGTTAAATCTCAATTCTAAATTCTCAATTCTGCCTTAATTGTTTTCAAATCCAACAAATAATTTTACGAGGTTGATTACACGTGTATTTACACGAGAAATTTATGTAATGCTTATGTAATAAAAAGGATTCAAAGCACAATTTCATTCCAGGTAATTATTTGTGCAATTGCGGTGAAACGTGTCTTGTCCAATATTATTTTATATCACGTGATCATTATTATCATACGAATATAAATGATATCCTGCGTTCACGTTATTACATAAGCTTTAATATCCCCTGGAATTAAAATAATCTCATGGGTATTAAAACAGAAAGTCGCAAGCCTAGCGTTAAATCTCAATTCTAAATTCTCAATTCTGTCTTAATTGTTTTCAAATCCAACAAATAATTCTACGAGGTTGATTACACGTATATTTACACGAGAAATTTATGTAATGCTTATGTAATAAAAAGGATTCAAAGGCAACTGGCCCTCCACGTAAGCTGGGACGTAAATAAGTTATTCACGTCGTTCCCCGTGCGCTTTGCATTAGTTCCGCTAACCAGAATGGACCGCAATCGCGCGGACGTAGATGACAAAACTATGGCGATATCATTGGACTCGCGAACTCGAGAAACAATGCGGGGGCGAAAGTGTAGGGCACATTGTGCATTGTCCTTGCAGGCGACCGACGCACGTATTTCTCGAGCCCGTGGCGCATTGTGCTTTAAGGCCGTAGCTCGTAAGCAAATTAGAATGGCGCACGTGGCTCGCATAAGTCGACCCACAGTCCGCCCGCGTGTGGGATATGTCGGGGTAGATTTGTCGGGTGTCGACGACCACCCCCCCAGGGTTTCTTCCTCTTCCCCCCCGCGCACTTTCCGCGCCCGATGCCGACGGGGGTGTTTTCCTCCTCGCAGGCGTCCGAAAGGGCATGGACGCATCGGCAATTACGCCACTTTATTGCTGGGGTTACGTGTCGTGCGCGGAATTAATGTAATCTCGCGGGGTGAGGGGGCGGACGGGATTTGGCTCGCGTTTTTCACGGTGTAAACGTTTTCACGGCCGCCATCGGATCGGAGCCACCGACCACCCGCGTCGACGATCCGCATCTGCAATATGTCGCATCTAATTGAATTCGGAAAAATCGATCGGACCCGCTTACTGCTTAGCGGGGTGCGACTGAGGGACCGGGACGTGTGCGACAGGGGAAACCGTCGTGGGTTTCGGGCGACTCGAATTTTTTAATTGCCGTACCTTCATTGGTACGCTCGCCTCGTACGCCTTCTTATTGCTTCCTCGGTATTTGAAGTTAAAGTTACATAACGGTGAATTTAAGCAGTATTAGTTGTTACTGATAATGATCAGTTGCAGATAATATTCTAGCGCCATGAATGATTAATGATATTAGGGCGTGACATGAGCGGACATTCATCTGCGAATGAGAGCAGTATACGGTAGATAAAATACGCAAACAAAAACGGGTCGAAATGTAAATATCTTGCGCGGAAGGGTTAAGTCTCTTATCTAAAATGGAATTACGCTTGGCAGCAGTAGCTGCGCAAATACATTGCAAATGCGGTGGTGCCTTCCTCTCATAATTTGCCCTTTATTTTCTCTGTCGGGATAAGAAGCGACTTCCACTCTTATCATGGGCATCGGCCGTGCTCTATTATCATCTAGTTCATTAAACATAAAAAAAATCCACATTTTTTGCGACACTCGTATACTGCGTATAATCGTTATTTTCGGTAGATTTGTATTTGATAAAACAAAATTGATAGAATATCCGATAGGTAAATAATAGAATCAATAACTTGTTTAACTTCGAAATTTATAATATTATTTTGCAGCGACATATTTGGGATTCAAAGTTTTTTTTAGGGTAACATAAAAATACATGAAATGGTAAATAAGTCGTGCACAGACGGTGAAAAATAGTAAAATCCTACTGTCGATGAAAACGCTAATGGCCGACGGTACGGCCATCAGTGGACAGGAAGCTTCACATTGATCGTTCTACATTCACTTGGGCAAACAACCAGTCCGACGGTGAGCGTCGAATAATTCGCTGCCCCTACCGCCTACCTAAGCGACACAACACGGTCGAAAAGTTTCGGACAAGGCAACTCCGACGTTTAGCTCAAAAAGCGGCACTCACCGGCGGACTCTGCGCGAACATGTACGGAATTCTCTCTTCATAACGCGACCATCCTGACGAACAATGTCGTGACACACGATAAACAATTCGGCGAGTCGTTCCGGGCGCGAAAAATCGCGTCGCAATTTTAAAATTCGCGGATCCCGCGATATGAAATTTTCCTTCGTCTTTTCCTTTTTTGTTACAAACTCGAGCACGAACGGAATTATGAGATAGGCGGAACGTCGGAGCACGGACCTTTATTAACACCGAGCAATTAACGTTTTTCGAGAAAGCCAATGGGCGCTTATGTGGGTCGCCGAGATGAGAAGGCAATTGCGGCCCTTCGCAGCCGTTATTTCATCGGGTGAGATCGTAAATAAAAACGCGCCAACCCGCTGCTCCCCCAACTTCGTCTTCGCGTCGCGTATAGTCGTGCTGCAACTATAACTGTAGCGGAACCGCCAGTGTCTAGTGGCCGGAACGGGGGTGCGGGCAACCGAGAACGCTGAAGTGGAGCCTTTCAATTCGCATCCCTCTCCCAAGCTCGATCTCTTCCGTCTCCTGGCGCGCTATTGCTCGTTGCGCCGCGTTAGCAGAATTCATCTTGGCAAACAAAAATCATATCGCATATATTTGTCGTCGTGTTACTACATGGACTTCATGAGTCTGAATCCGCATAGGCTGGCGGTCGACGTGGTGAATATTAAAAAAGTAAGGATATATCCTCGAGAACTATTGAGTCAATTTCCTCTTTGTGAAAATTAACAATTCCACATCTCGTATCGTGACTATTCAGTTTTTAACGTATTTTAGTAGCTGCGTTGGAATTTAATTTTTCTTTCTCTCTCTCTTTTTCGAGAGAGAGAGGTCTCTCGCAATTTAATTCACGACGGACATCCCTTTTCCGATATCGAATAGTTTTGTAATTAAATCCTTATTTAAACGTTTGAGGATAAGAAGAACAAGTACATATAGAATACATTCAAATATATTATATATCTCCCTACTATTGAGTTCTACGTTTTACAGACCACCCTGTATACGCGCAAACCCGCGTTACGATCAATACGTGCGTGCGGTTCATGAAGATGATAGGAATTATCCCCTGTATTACTTAGACAACGTGTTACTGTAGCATAAGTGCGTTAGCAGTATAACTATATCGCCTGCTTTTTGTATGCAGAATAAACTCGGTTAACATAATATATATGATGAACGCTGTCGCGTAAAGTATCATAGTTATTTCCGCTACGTGAACAGACATGTCGCGGTCATTGAATATATTAAATTTATCCGCTCAATCGAATGGAATTACTCGCTCGCATTTTGACGTTTTCAAACTCGATGCCATTCACTTCAGAGATTTAAGAAGAAATTATATTTTATATAAAATTTCTGCAAATATCAGTGAGCATATTATTTCAAACATTCCTCTCTGATTTTCCAATTAAGAAGTATTAATAGCATACGTGTACTTCATCTATATTTTATTTCGATTTTGTGCAATAACTGTAATCCTTAACTATCTATTATTTGATATTTTCGCAGCAGAACTTTGCTGCGTAATAGTTCATGGATTACGTAACGCGTGTTCGATCCGATAAGCCGATTTCGTGACATACAACATGCGATAACAAGATACGTTACATAGAGTCCGCGTAACCTGCTTTCTCTTCTCTCTCGGAACTTTTGGCAAACGAGAAATTTTAACGTCGCGCTTTTTTATCTCGACGAGACGAGACACGTTAACTATGCCCAATCACGGTCTCGTGCGTGACCACCTCTTCCTTGCCGATAGCGACTCGGAAGGAAAGCGAAAGCTTTAATGCAGAAAACTATTTAACTCGATTCCCTGTAAAATGGTTGGCGCTAATAAGATTCATGCGGAACAAAAGCGCTAACGTAAAACAGATTACGTGACGCAAATGCACAATTCTCCGGCAGCCGGTGCGCCGAAAGCGCGCAACAATTTATCCCCCCAGTCGCACGAATTTGGCCAGATACAGGAGATTCGGCTCCACGGCCGTAATGTACACCGACGCTACCGTGAAACTGGATTTAACGCCCTACCTATCAATTCTTTTGCTGCAATTTCGTTGTAATTTTGCCTAGTTCGCCGATGCGCCGGACTGATCCGCCGGTTAAAGCATTACCGGATAATTACATCATTAGCGCGCTGATATTGCCCGTTCAAAGCGAAATTAAATATGTTAATTTATCGCGTTACGCTAATTATCGGCACGAAGAGGAAAAATTGAATATCACAAGGAATGACGCGACGAAATCGGTATCGAGACCCCGGAAACCTTTGTCATTATTTATCGGCCACTTGTCGTGCTGCCGTGATTAACATATCGCGAAAATCACGAACGCAAATGAGACAGACGAGGCGCAGTGGGGAATACAGAAGTAATCTGGACATGGGCCAGAAGCTAATTCCCGCAGTTTGAGTTGATGAAGAAAACGAGACCGTTCCACCTCAAAGCTAGTTAAACTTTGGCCACTTCTATTTCCGCTTTCTACGTAACAGCGAACACTGGATATCGATATACATACAATACGTGTTATCACTTACGCACATGCAACTGTTCTTGTACACCGACGTTTATGAAACCGCACGTAGATTGCTTGATCCGATGGATATAACAATGGAAGTTCTCAATTAAAAAAGAGATTTATATGTCAAAACAAAACATTTATTCAATGTCTGCAAGAAAGCACACCATTTATCCATTTCAGATTCCACAGCTGTTAAAGTAAGAGCTTCCGTTTTTCATCAGTGTAACAAGAAACTTTGGAATTAGAAATAAATGATATCCCAGAAATGCCTTAAGTGACTCTGGCCACCTATTTATCGATTCACGTCGGTATACGTGGACGTATTTGAAGCGCGGGTAATCGCAAATGTTTACCTCTCACGAACACAGAATGCAGGATCAGAGTCAACCAATTATTTCGAGGCACGAACGTCTAGACCGATATCGATCCGTCTCGAGTCCACGGAGATCCGTCAACGGATCCTGCCCTAATAAACATTCATTACTCGCCAAGCCGAGATCAACTCTTTAAATATTGGCAACATCAATGGTCTCTGCAAGACAGTAAAGAAAGGAAGAGACAGGTGTTTCCTTTGTGAGAAGGAACTCCTTATTTGATTTCGACATCCAATGTGAGTTCTCGTAGCGAATATCATTTCGCTAAAAATACAAATGACATCATAATCTCACATTGAACGTCGCGGAACGCTTTCTTGGCGCGTCTCTTTCTCGAGCGATCGATGACACGTACAATCCTACGAAACACTCATCAGCGATCCGACTATGCCCACGAGGTGTTTACGGAACGGTCCTTGATTGGGACGAATGTAGATTGCTCAAAGCAACGTGATCAGTTCGCTCTTCGAGCAGGGGACACGGACATTATGGCGGGAGTATGGTTGTAAACGATAACAAACGGCGAAAACGTGCATCACGGACGGAAAGACACATTCATACGCGCCGGCAGGAAGAGAAAATAGCTCCAAAGACAATACTCGCTCGAATTCGACTGCGATATTCCCGCTACGTGAAGCCCTTCGCCATGAATGCGGGGATCGAACTGGGTCATTACGTTCCGCATGACTTGAAACGATAGCGGAGTGGATGCAGCGACGGTGCGCCCAGAAAAGTCACGGGCCGAACGTCCGCCGAATCGGAACGCGCGGCATCGGCGAACGCAGGAGGACGCATTAAAGAACATGAAACGCAACGTGAAACCTCTTGATTATTTACGATTCCACTCCTGTATTCGCGCTGCTCGGTAAATTTTTCATGAGCTCACAATCGACGCGGCGCCACGCACCCAAGACGCCGCATTTGCATTGCAGAGGACGCGTAATCCTCGTCCTTTTCCTGCCCCATCCCCCGGCATGGTATCACGCGGGTATGATCTTCGCGTTCACGAAATAACTCGAGCAGCACGTGCGATATTTGATGTGAAAGCAACAACGACGATCCGTTAATGCCGCGGCATATGGCCAAAACGGAATCCTTTCATAGATTGAAGAGCCATCATTTATCGTCGTTGTCGTCGTTGTCGACGTCGGGCAGACGATGCGCGCGAGATAGGGGTGTTAACGGTAATAACACATTGGCGGGATCTATAAGAGGCAAAGCGCTGATCAGAATTCTCGGGCACGCATCCCCCTGGATTACCTTCATCGTCCGGTCCGTGGACTGGCCTTCGCAACGTTGCACACAATGCGCCGACAGTTTGTCCATTTCCCTCTTCCCTAAAGTGCCCGTCATTCTATTCGGGTCCCTGCCTCGCGCGATCAGGAGGAGCGGACTATCGGGAATCGGCCCGCATCGCCATTACCGTTAATCAATCCTTATGTTTACGCAGACCAGCCCACACTCGACCATCCGGTCCGTTCCCTCGCACCTCTTGATTACACACGTCGCCTGACGCGTCGAGGAATACGAGCACACTCGCGAAGTATAGATACTATCGGAAAAGCGGAGGAGCGGAGCGAATGGCAATCAGGACGATCCTGGATGCGTTTTAGTCACGGCTCTCTGCTCCGTTTTATTTGCGTAGACAATTGACGCTTCGGCCGCGGGTGCCCGCAACCGCCCCGAAACGTCGCCGACACGTACATTATGATATCGGATTTCGTGGCAGAGCTGGCCAGCAGAAATCGACATCGTCGATTCTGCAGCGGCAGGTTACGTCGTAACCATGTTCCCGAAGCGTGTCGTATGCGAAATGCGAGATGTTCACCTTCCGAAAGCTGACTCCTCCACGTCCGCTCGCGAGGAAATATTGTCCTTACGACGTCGCTTCGTAGAGAAGAAGAGCACTCTCGCGAACTCGCGTTTGATCGTTTGAACTCTGGGTGCACGATGTGAGCGTGCATCTAACCTTCGATGTAATAGTTACACTTCCTTTCGGTGATATGAAAATGTATGTTGCACGCGGCATCGAGAAGCGGAATGAGCGAAAGAACTTGCGACTTGGGCGTTGCGGATGATAGATGATCGCGCGAAACACAACGGTTCAACAGAGCTCAATCTTCTGAGCCGAGAACGAAACAGTACGGATGGCTGATCCGCGATGCGGGAGAAATTAAAAAGTTGTTGATTTTCGCATAACGTGAAACAATACAGTACCAGCCATTGATCTTATCCGGCAAACGAAACAGTACGATCTCTTTTATGTTCTTATAAGAATAAGCTTCATTTCATGATACATTCTTTTAGCGTATAATTACATCAAACGTAATCGTAGTCGTGTATCTGTTACGAGCGATGCGGCTCTAAACGGATCGTGACACGTGGGGACGTGCGAGGTGTAAGATTAAACGAGATACGAGCGATAACAAAATGCTGGACGCGTTACACCGGTCCGGAATAGACGAGCTTTCGAAAGAGAGCGCAGACTGTAATGTCGCACCTCCGGCAACACATATCGGCCGCCCTGCTAGGCAAACCTACACTCGTGCTTATCCACACATACACACACACACGTACATAGCTAACATTCCGGAAACGCGGTGCACGCTCGCTGATGGCGTACGGTCGAAGAGACCTCCCGCAGGAGAAAAAGGTAACCGTTGCGCTCCGGAGATTCCCTGGCCGACAGCCAAACACCCAACAACCGAGGAACCCTCAGACTCAACTGTATCCACTCCATCCAGGGACTTACGTGTACCTATCTCTGATCTTTTTCCCTTGTCTTTACGTGCCTTTCGCCCTCACCCTCGTGCCATCCTACCGCCCGCCCGCCGGGCTCGCCCTCGTATTCCATTTTCCAGCTCCAGTTCGTGGCCCCTTCCGAGTACCGTTCACTGGCCCTTTTCGGCTGTCACGCTAACTGTGCCCTGTCACTCTCTCGTGCTATCACTCTCGTTATCACTTTCGTTATCGCTCCGGCGTCTCTTCCGCCACCGCCACCGCCTTTCCCGGATTCGCCCACATTTCCGTCCGTCTCCCCTCGGTGGCCCTTGGTCGACCGAACCCTCCCCGTTCGATTCTCCACCCAGTCGTCGCCCACTCGTCTTCGTTAGGAGAGAGCCGTGTGCAGTGATTAAATAAAGAAGAGGCTAGTCGACCGTGCGCCCCCGATTACGGGAGGGAAGCCCTTCCTCGATCCGGTGAGTGCCATCCGATCTGCTAAATTGCGCGCTTTTAGGCAAGCTATTAGTCCCCGACGCGCGCTCCGTCAGCGCTTCCGCGCGATACCCGGAAAGCTCTATCGCGGTGTGTACGGTAGATAGGTAGATACGTGTGTGCACCACTTACTTAATTCCGCTTACGTAATTTCCAGTCCGGCTATCGTAACCGCCCGGGGACCGCCCTGACGACGTTCCGACGTATCTGGGTCGACGGCGTTCTTATGCCGAGGATATTTCGCGCGGGCCTGGCATCGCACAGCTACCGCGGGTTATTCTGCTCTACGGCGAATGGATCCTTGGAAGTAACGAAGTGACGCAGATAAGAATGCAGCGCGGCAATAAAAACGACCTTAACCTTTAAATAACTGGCACTCCCACGGGAGTGCACCTTTGCGGCTCTCATGAACCTACAGGAGGACATCAGGTAGAACTGGAGCGCGCAGATAAAATCGGTATAGTCCATCGGCGAAATGCGAAAGTCACGTCATTAACCGACCGTGCGCATCGACCTAGTTGCTGCCGCGCCATTAGCAGATAATGACACTTTTTCGAGCGAAGCTCGGGTCGGCCAGACTTCGGTTCTCGTAGTAGATAGAACGCAATCGATCGTTCTCCGCTCGGCTCGTCTCCAACGAGTGACTCTACGGCGGAGAGAATTTTTCTAAAATCGCCCGAAACAGATGCTAATGAAGCTGGACTTCGAGAATATCCTTGGAGCGCGACGGCGAAGAGAGAACCGAGATATCTGTCGAGGATCTCTGTACGATAATGATCGCTCATTACTAGCTGAATCGCTTCTTTCGCGCAGCTTCCTCGAGAGTATCCAACACGTAAGAAGTATAGGATCACACGGACAAGTATATAAGAGATCGAGAAGTAATGGGAAAGAAATTGCCGACATTGTTTCACGGACGCCTCGATGACGTTAAGTAGATTGTGCTCCACTCTATAAGAATTCACTTTAAAAACCGTGCCTCTTTCTCTCTTCGCGACATCTTTCTTAATATTAAAAAATAACGTTTTCTATCGATAGACATATTGGACATTTAGCTTGCAATTAAATTACAATACTCGTTTGAGTCTTGATATCGAGACGCATATTAAAGTATCAGACGTCAGGGTAATTCTATCAACGTGAACGACGATGCTACAGCAGTTCTATCCTGCCGCGATAAAGGCGAATACTCGCGCGATTGCCGGCGCGCGTTCACAAAAGAAGAATTATTGAATCGCCGCGGAAAACTCCGTATGAAAATACTCGGAAATCCTCTCACAATGGTGACTTGTTCTCATTCGAGCGGCATTGTCGGGAATATGTTCGCGTACAGAGTTGCGCTTGCGACTCGGCTTATTTCTTCCCTATAAGTACCCAGGGACAGAAGCACGCGGCGCGTCCCTTCGTGGGCGTTAATATTCTCCGATGAGGCCAGGGGGTGGTCCGGCGAGCCAGGAGCGTCGCCCTCGCCGTAAGGGTAGCTACTAGAAAATATGCGAGAGGTATCGGGGAACCCTCGATCAGTTGCGCGCCCACCTTCTCCGTGTTATCACCATGACTACCGGACGAAACAAACGGTAGCCGACATGGCTGCTAAGCCTCGGCAGCCTGGCAACCACCAGTCTCACGCCCTGTGAGAATGAACCCGTCGCTTTGTGCTCCCAGCTGTCAGGACTCTCCAGCCGACAGGTTCCTACCTACCTACCTACCTACCGACCCAACCCGACCACCTATCCATCCACCCACCCACCCTATCCAGCCACGAACGCGCGCGGTTCAACGGAATCGAGTCATTCGCATCTGACACGCGCCAATTTATGCTCAGAATTACAAAGGAAACGTTACATCCTGTGTGTTGCGAGCGGGCCTTTGAGCTCGCAAATAGCGAAACGCCACGGCCCGATGCCAATGACACGACGATTCCGATTCCACGGATTTCGTCGCGAGTCCCGGCTCTAAGGTCAGATTGCCAGCGTTTACGATCGGCAGCGAGTGGAGGGTAGCTTTATGCGAGCGCGTTTGCAGCTCTCATGCGTGTGCTGTCAAACGAAATCGACGCACGTCATCGTCAATGCTTTGCTCCATTATGATCGTGAGATGCGCGATAAAGAGCCGATTATAACGATTTATCATACATCAAGAACGCGACTGAGAAGAACGCGATATTTTACGGATATGTACATATAAAAATCGTGAAAATCGATTTAGAACGCGATGCAATGACGTCGCTTATCAGTGCGTAGTGAATTATACTCGGAGTCCAGCGTGTATAGAGATCCTCGGGGCGCAGACAGTGACAAATTGCTGCGGAAATAAGAGGGCGAATGCGGTGGTTAGAAGAACCTTATGGGCTAAAACCGATGTACCATCGGTATATCAAAGTAAACGAACGAACAAGCTATCCTTGTTTTTTTATTCGGCCGTCGTTTCTTCCAGTCTCGCCTCCTCGCTAAGTCCCATTACATTCGGTCTCGTTATTGATTCAACAGCCAATTTTCGCGTTGTGTGAAAATCTTTCTCCCGTCGCGAGAAAGACATTCGTTTCGCATTACCGTCCCTCGAAAACTCGTTGCCGCGCTCGTTTCAGATACATCCCGTAGTCGATTATTTCTCTCTCGAGCAAGAGATACGTTCCTCTTTCTGAGTGTTTTGCGCGCACTTTTGATGAGAATCAATTATACAACGGGCTCGTACAGCAGTCTCAAGTGTCTTGGTAGAGCTTGTCAGACGCGAAAGACGGAAAGTATCAAGCAACGTGGCGTTATCCAACGAAGAGATTTAGCGATCTTGTGACCAAAGTGCGCGTCGGACGACCATCCGCGGTCGATAGCGGGACGTCACTGACAGTTACATTAGTCATGAACGCATTAACTATACAGATAAAAGGAAGGCAGCTCGCGACGACCCATCAACTAGAATATGCATGACGCTACGAACCGACAGACTCGGGGACCACGCACGACGAACGAAGGCTAAATCGAATGGCAACGTCAGCCTGCCAGTGGCCGGGAGAAAGAAACTTTGGAAATTAATTATGCACGCACGCGCGCGTCGCTATTCGTTGATTCCAGAATCTCGGCGAGCTCGTCTCGCAACGACCGCGTCTTATCACCCCTCGGATTGATCCGTTTAGCGTGGTCTACGGACCGACAGACGACGACATGCCCCCGACGTTTGCGATTGATTAAGGCAAGAGTTTTATCGATTCGTTTGAATCGCGTGTCGCGTCGACTTCTCTCCGAGTCTCCTCAGCTTCTCCGTTCACGCTGCTGGCTCTCGGAAACGTGTGTAATAATTAGGAACATTGCAAGGACTCCTGTTTCGGCTGGTCCGTTTAAATAATTCCACAGACACTATACTGGAAACAGGGTTAAAGCACTTGTGAGGACGAGGACAACTTGCGTTTAATAAACTCAATTATCTCGTCATATGATGCAGGTCAAGTTGCCGAGAATGGAGGAATATCTGCGCGTCCGCCACAGATCCTGTTACGTGTCTAAGTAATTAAGCAGTAGTTACGGCGGCATACGTTTCGGCGAGACGCCGCGCTACGTAGCAACCGTGAATCAAACGTAGAAAATTGAAGCATCCCGAGACATATCGAAGAAATTTCCATCTGTATCGTATCACACGTTCGGATCGACGCAAGAAACATCCCATAATTAACCGACTAATCGCGGGATTAGATGCAGTTATCAATGATCCGCGCGTGCAAGTTAGTCAAAGTCGTCGAGACCATTGCGTCTCCGTGCCTTTAATTTCTTCGAAACGATCGCGGCAGCAACGCGTCCTGAATAAAACGGTGGCGCCATTTATCCGTTGATCGAGTAAAGCGTTTCAGAGCGTGGCCGCAATCACAACTCTCGCGGCGGGAGTTAGTACTTTGCAAAGCGGCTCGCGTTTGTATCGCCGTCAACCGGTGCAAGACGGATGCGTTGCTCGATCGCCGAGTGTGACTTTATGCAGCAGAGCATTAAGGACAAACGTTTCGCTGTGTGTTGCAGAGTACTTGATGTCAGGAAGTCCACGGAGTTATCCGGCGCGTTCCCCGGGGGTCGCTTCCACGCCAACCGTGACCAGGTAAGTTAGTATACGTACGATCTCCACCCCCTCCGCGAATCTCGGCAAATCCGCGTACGCGAGAGTTTGCGTCCCGCGCGCGCCATCCGAATATGACACATCCATATTCCAGTGGTGGGTATATAACGTAACGCGGATTTCCGCGAGGCCACAAACGAGTAAGCGGATTTTTTTCGCTGGCCCAGCAAATCCAGCAAGCCTTATCGGTTTACCTGCCGGCTGGGTTGCGCGTGGTTGAATTAAGCTCCTGGCAACTACTGCTGAATCGATGAGTCGCGTCTGATTCATCCTGTCGTGGCCGGCCCATCCTGTCACTCGGTAAATTTTGGCCGTTGCATGCTTCGATAAATTATTAATCACGCCTCGGACTTCGTCTCTGTCATGCGTTGGCTTAGTTATGCGAGTTAAGATCAACGAGACACACTTGTTCTCCACATGACGAAAACGTGAGGTTTCGTCGGATGAATGTTCGCCAGGATCAGAATCTGTGATTTTCAATGGTGTAGTCGCGGCGGATCGCGTGCTCGGTGACGATTTTCACAAAGACACAGGCAACTTTGAACGGGCCAGAAGCTTTCTCGGCGGTCACGAGGGATGACTCCGCGACGAAACTCGAGCGCGGAAAGTTTCGAGAATCTAAATCAATCGGTTGGATAGGGAAAAAGGCCGAGGCGGGTAGGAAGCGCGATAAGTACGGAGAACTCCGCGACGATCCAACCGATGAGGAGGTTGGAGCGAGGGGCAGCGTCGAGATCCGACGAGAGAGAGCGAGGAGAGTAGAGAGACACGTCTAAAGATGTTCCAATTCAAATGAGTTGAACTTTTAAAATATTTAGAATGTTGAACAGGTCCCCGTCTCCAGGCATTTCCATTTCGCTCCTCCGCGCTCCACCCCCTCGTTCTCCACGCCGGGCGTGCCGGTCGATCGCCGTCAGCGACGCGCACGAAATTTCGAATTAGTTCGCTCTTTATTCTACCTCATTACCGTCCTTCAGCATTCCTCCTGCTTTCTTTTCTCGAGCAGCTAATGGCCCGCTACGTGCCGCAATTCATATTTCATCGTTCGCACGCGGAATGCTACGCCGGCCGAACTCGTCGCGCTAATACAGTAAATAGCAAACGTCCCCCGTTGCGATTTCGCTGTTGCGCGGCCGCTTTGTGAGGCACGCTTCCATAAATATGTTAATCGTTTTCACGATATAATTGAATATATCGCATGGACGTGGTGCACGAGGGAGGATTGATCGATATAGATAGATATAGGAGCGATATTAGTCACGCGAGTCACCTACTATTCTCGGGCGAAGCCCGGCAGCATTCCGACAAGATCCCACATCACACGGAGAACTAATTACATCCAAGACAGGTGCTCGTATTGCACTGTTATACGATACTATCGTGTGAATAATGGGCGTCTAACGTCGATGTTTTATGAAGCGTCGCTCAGTTTGGATTATCCAATCTACGTCATACGTCGATGTTAAGAGGCTGCTCTTCCTCCGCCTGTTCCTCCTCCTCCCGTCGGAGTTGCTAATGCGTTCCCCATCGCGCTTAATTTCCCGAACTCACCCCAAATATTACGAGTGTTACATCGGCATGCATCGGTGCACATGCGCTCACGGGTGCGCGGCTAACCGTTTCTCGCGTTACCTACGCAATATTAATGGACTATTTTGCAATGATTGACGCTCATCCGCGCGGGATTCTTGCCTCGCATTACATATTCGTCGGCAGTCACGCGAGTTCGTCGATCTTTTCCCCGAGGATCTTGAACTCCGTTCAGGGTTATCGATCTTATTCTATATCTCGTATCGTCTCCATTTGAATCCCATCCACCTTGTCGACGAAGTTCTCCCGGCTATAAGACGGCATTGTTACCGCATCGTGTAAAGCTCGCTCGTTTGATAATTCAATCTCGGTATACGCAGGCTATCACATTGACATGTCATCGTGCAATTTGTCGCGGCGGTATACGGCGATCACCTTCGTGATTGCTGTAATTGTACAGGATACGAGAGCGTAAGTTCCGCAGGAACTGATGACAGAACTGAAAATCTGATTCGAAGATACCGGTCGTTTCCGAACGATAATCGCATCGGCCCTTAACGCTTTCTCAGTTTTTCCCTCACAGTCGGCCGTGTACTTCTTTTTTTTCCTTCTCTTCTCTCTCTCAAGAGAAGGAGAGCGCCAGTCTCGGCAAAATGACGGGAGAAGGAAGGGCCATCGGTGTCACCGGAAACAGCGGGTCAGCGAGACGGAAGGTACTCTGTTGCTGAGGCAACGCGACTAAAAGAACACGCGCGCAGCCCTTGTCTGAGAGAGCGCAAGAGAGTTTCCTTTCCCGTTCGATCCTTCCTTTTACTCGTTCTCCATCCGCTACGCCTTGCCCCCCGGCTTCCTTCTAAGATCGCTAACGACCGAATCCGCAGAGAACACTGGTCACGATAGCTCGTTCCCCACCAGAAAACCGTCAACTTTTTCCAACATATTTCACTAAATGATGCCACTCGATATGTCGATAAAATCAAGTAAATCTTTTTGCATATCACATTTACAAATTAACATTTAATTGGTGCGTTAATTATTCTAAAACAATTATTTCGCATTTTAATATGTAATCTTATCTTTTAATAGGAAATGTAAATAATCGCGATCAACTCATTATCATTAATGTAAATTTTTTTATATATTTATAGTTTTTGTTTAATTTATATTATTCTTTACGAAATAGCGATAAGTTGACGAATCTTAAAGATTAATATAAAATTATATTCATTTGATTATACTGCTGTTAAAATCTCTGTTTCTTCTTTTGGAAGATGGTGGCATCACAAACATCGGGCAGGACTGATATCGATCTATACACGTATCAAAGAAAGCAATAGGTCTCGTTTTTTATAGCTAGAATAAACGGATATGGTCTTGGTCGTGTCTTGAACGATACGCGAAAGAAGACAGCCGCTTTTCCACGGTATTTATCGCTTATTAACTGCGGCAATGTGGCCAAAAGAACACTCACCACACTCGACCGACAGTAAAGACCTTTCCTTTTCGTTCTTTTTATTTTCTTTCCGAGCATTCCACCTTATCTATCCTCACCGCTCTGCTATCTTTCCTATCGGTCTCTAACTGCCGAATCGATCGAAACGACGACCCCCCATTGTCGGCGCCCGCGAAAAATTAGCGCCGTTCTCAAGAAACTTTTGAAATCACATCGAGTTTATTTTTCTGAAACGCTGCAGCACGGCTTCAGGGAAAGAAATAAGCTATCACGGAGAAAGATTATCCACCTTCAACACAGTTTTCTTTCACATTACTTAAGGTGATTAAATTTTAAATATGATTTTCCACTGTCAATATTAATTACTTAAAAAGCACTTGCGAAATATTCTCGTAATGTTCTCAAAATGAAAAAATTAATTTGAAACATGCGACTACTTCTCATGTCTTCCGAAAATTTTAATTTCATTTACGTATTTGTAAATGAATTAAAAGAGACGTGGAAAAAGTAGGTGAGTGGTCTACAATCAAGTCTCATGTCGACGAATCGATATGGAGAGGTCAGAAGATACGTCGACATTTCTCTCATAATTTCTTCTCGCGGAACGTCAAACGCAAATAATGTCACTGCACTCTGCTTGAAGCATCAGAAGCATGTTTTACAGCTCGATGACCGGTAGCAGTAGAATTATGGTGTGCACCGATAAGGTCGCGAGGAATTTATTGCTCGAAGGATACCGAAATGTGGTACCCTTTCTTCCCATCTTTTATCCTTCGCCCAACCGCAGGGAATAATCCGATTTCGTTCATAAAATAAATGTTTTGGACTGTTCAATTTATTTTGTTCAAAATTTACTTAACGCCAACGACGTAACAGTCTCTATCCACGATTTTCCAAAGATAGATAAGAAGAAAAGAAGGGCACGAATAAGGAGTGAAACGTAATCTCGATCCGAAGAAATTCACGGGTCAGTGCGGGTCAACAGCCTCGTTCAAGCGCGCCTCGTTTAATTCTACATTACGTCCCTTAATTCCCCGGCCGGCCCCCGCGAAAAGTAAGTTGTTTATCATGCATCCTCCCTCTACGTGCTCCAGCAACGGGCGCAGCCACGATTACGGGCATGCCTTTGTCTCTCCGCACGGCGACGGCGGAACTATTTAAATTAATCAACATGGAAACCTTAATCTCGCCCGACGTCTTAATCCCAGCTTCAATTTGCGCGCGACTCGGACCTCCCACCCTCTTAAACTTTCCGTACGCCCTCTCGACCGACCGGAACCGAGTCTCGTTCGGCGACACCGCCTACCATGGCATGGAGAAAACCGGATTTAAAATGTTTTCTTATTCTCGGGGATGTGTTCTCATTACGGCGCCTGTTCGGGATGTACGAAATTTCTGCGCGATTATTCCGTGCGCGACGGGACTGCTGCCGGAGGCAGCATCGTAGAGGAGCGCGAGGAGTTTAAAATGGACCATATCCCGATCCTCTTTCTTCCTCCCTTCCTGCTCCTCCGTGTGTATTTCTATAATTGTGATTATCATCCGCACGGATGATATTATACGTAGCAGATTCCGCTGGACCTCTTAAACGTCCAGCTGCAAACGTAAAGCTCTCCAGAGTATAACGATCTGAGCTACTTAGCTGCACGGACAAAGGAAGGGGCGGGGGGAAAAAATGGGTAAGCGGCTTATATCTTCGGGAGCGGAATTCGAGGAGATCGGCGGGATACGAGTTGCGATCTGCTTCTTGTGCATCTCCATGAGACGCATGATGGATCTGACGCTAATTATTACAGGCGGGAGTACTGGAGATTGTAATGCCGGCGCGGACGAGAAATTACCATTTGTACGAGACATAGAGAATTACTCATTAAGCTCACGGGGATGTACTCCAGAAGCTGACACTGAAAGGGTATGCAGAATGTACAGAATGCCGCGTGCACGAATGGCGATGTTCTCCATCGGAGCTCTTCGTTTACCCAGGCCTTCTAAAAATTGCAACTCCGCTCGAAGTCGCGGGTCGTAAGAGCAAACGAGAACGAACGTCGTTGGCCATTCCCCTAGCACGTTGATCGGACGAGGGTGCGGGGCATGCGCTTTTCTAAACAGTTACATATCCGAGAAACCATCAGATAATCGCGCGCGATACATCGCGCACACACACTTCGAGTCACGCGTGTATCGCGATCGCGAGTGTGAATCGGGACACCATGCGAGAACGAAACGGTGGTCGTAAAAGCGGCGACACGTTAACTTCGCCCCCGTGCAATAATTACTCGAAGAATCCTTATCGGACACTCGACGAGGGTGATAATTGACCGACCGATAAGCACGTGGGAAACGCACCATCCTAATTTTCGGCCACCACGCACGCACCCTCTTTCCTCCCTCCGTGGTCTGCATGGAAGGAAGGGAAAAAAAGAAGAATACAGGTGCGACGGAGATGCGAGGGTGCGATCGCCGTGGCGCCGGTATGTTAATAAAAATCCGGGCTCGCGTGACGCGATACGGTCGCCCGGTATTTTCGGCTTGAACGTGCGCGCACGTGCGCGCAGCTTTCGCCACGTTTCGCACCTGCCACGTTTTATTCCGTCACGCTGCGTGAAAAAATTCTCGCACTGCACAATCCCAGTGAACCACGACCCTCGTTGGTCTATTCTTGGCGAATGTGACTTGCTAGTGGTGGAAACTCATAGTTTGGAAGTCGCGCGCGAGCGCGCCGCGAAACTCCGCGCACGGAATACGAAAATGAAAATGAAAGTACCGAAGCGACCGTGAAAATAGAAACGGACAACTGCTCGGTTCCAGATGTGCGTATTTATCGAGTGAAATAATTTCAAAGATTTCTGATCGAAATAATTTCAAAATTTTCTGATTGAAATATTGTAAGTTTTTATAGTGCACGCGCGTGCATTTCTTTTGCAGCAGAGTCTTCTCGATTACGCGAGCGAACGCTGCCACCGCGTAATCACACAAATTAACATCCAGTTATTTATGATGAAGTGCAACGCCCCAACCGACTATACGGAGTCTCGAAGTGTTTGGTATGCATGTGTATCGCACAAAGAGCAAGAGCGTCTCTCGAGGAGGAAGGGTGCGAAAACGGAAAGTAGGTCGCTGGTTACCGTGTGGACTGGAAAGTACGAGTGACATCGCAGTGGGACAAATTTGCATGAAATGCTTCCGCGAGCAGGAAGACCATTCGTTTGGTCGACGCCTTTCTCTCTCTCTCTCTCTCTCTCTCTCTCTCTGTCTGTCTCTTCCGCGCGACACCTTAAAACCACCAAGTTTCAAACCTGGCCGCGTCCCATAATCCCTACCATTCGCTCTCAAATTTCCGGATATACGCCTGCGACGTGAATCTCGCCTTCTCCGAATATTATCTCACCTACGACGGAGATTTATTACGATTCCTTGAGCATATTATAAAGAAACCTCCGGACGAAAGCGAATGCGGTTTCTGCGACGTTGACGAATCGATCGAAATTTTTATTTGTGATGGATGTGTCGGTAAACGTCGAGCTATTATTTTAATCAATTCTTAAATGTTCAATCTTTCATACGATCGAAGGCACAGCGCAATGTCCACGGTAGTTAAGGAACTTTGCAAATCATTGACGTCGATATACGTTTATATAGATAAGTACATAAGTGCATGTTAATACAAGAAAGTTTATTACAGTTGAAAAATCCAACGAGTCAGTCATTTCACGTGCATTTTTGAAGGAATCTATTTACGGCTCAAAAGACATACTACGGGAAGTCGTATCATCGCGGGCGTAGATTTATACGACTGAAAAGTTCTAATAACACCCCATGGTATCCAATGTAGATGAACTATAAAGTGCCCTGGTGTGCGCCACCGGAGAAATGGAAGCACCTTTCTCTCTCTCTTTCTCTTTTCCTCTATGAGCTCCATGTGGGGTTTAACTTTGTGTTCTATAAGAATAGCTCTACTGAGCGCGGTCCTGAACGGTGAAACTTTCAAATATAAACCAAATCCCCGCATATATCACCACTTTATTGTAAAATATTGTCAATACGCGATAAACTCTACCTCGGGCTGTCGATTTTATCGCGTTGTAACGCTCGACGAGCACATTAAGCTTATTAAAATTATTAATTTCATGCAAGTATATCCTTAATTTATGAAAAATGCAATGATTTGCATGATATAAAATACTACTCTTTATAATCAACTCAGCTGTTCTGCATATGTGCTGCCCATTGTTCAGCAATATCCTCGATATACGCGGCACTCTCAACAACGTATCAGTATAATTTAATGATGTTCCGAGATTTTCTTTATTTATTTTTGCGCGCGATGTATAATGCAGTATTTAATGAGTTTGTAAACGCGTAATCGCCTTTTATAAGGTATTAAGAATTAAGTATACGCGGAAAGTAAAATTATTCTCCCCTTCCCTGCGTTTGGAATAATGATAACGTCACGCCACATCTATGTATTTCCGTGCAACCGAGATTGCTGTTCAGCATTAATTTCATAGCAAGTGTTACACCGTTGTTACCCGATGTTACCGGCAACCGTAAATCCTTTACGCTACCATCTAATTTCCAGTTTGGCACCTTGCGCGCCCCGCGTTACTCTTGACCATAAAGCTCGCTACCCCATAAACATTAATCTACCTTGCCACACGCGTGTCCGTCATAATCATAATTGATGGTATGTTAATTACAATTTATGCAAAAACCTCCTCTCACCTGAGCAAGCCGCATCCCGCCGTAATTTCCGAAAACGTCGCTTAAATGCTGACGCTAACGCGACGATCCACGCATTACGTCACCGTACATTTCGTAGAGAGATCTCTCCCGTACGCGTGTACCATCATTGAGCTACGTTACGTCGGACACATGCGCGAATTAAATCCGATAACTCATGCATTTAGTGCGAAACTGCAAAATATTGTTTAATCGAATGGCAAAAAAGCTGAAAGCTCGACGTGATGCTGCGGAACGAATGGGCTGGCTCATACATTTTCGTTCTACATTAAGCTTTTCAGCAACAGACATAAAAACGATTTAAGCACCGTACATTTAAACCGATACCGTTGAAAACAAGTAAGAGCCGCGAGAAACGAAGTTTTGTCACTTATTCGTCAACGCATATTAGGTACCTCCAAGTATCGATACTATGATTTGATATATGCGTATCACCGGCGAATTATCGTAGAAGACACGGTTACGCAATTTTCGTGGCGCCATCATCACGAGGGGTGAAGGAAGAAAGTTTTCCACTCGTTTGATGGAATAACGAAAAGCTCGGCGAGCGGCGAAACGGGAGTAGCAAATTGATGGAAACGTATGTATATATATATTTTAGGGGATTCTAAGTAATATAAAACTGAGTGCACCGGAGGAAACAGCGGATTGTTGTTCCGTTATATCGCTGTATTTAGAAACTTGGAAAAAGTACCGTTAGCGAGCTGGGCAGGCTGTACTCGCGCGTGGAAAGCGGAGCGCGTTCTCGGCTAGATACTCGGAAAAGCGTAATGCGTCTCCAATTTCAATTATCCGCCGGAAAATTTCTCCGTCCCCGTTCGGGGCCTTTTGTTTTTCTCCTAATGGGCTCGCATCGTATTACCGGGATATTTATTTACTCGTGCGCTCCGGAGGATCGTGTAAGGCTGAGATCAAAGCTCCGTGGGCTATCTTCCGCAAACAACAGCCTTGGAGAAGGCTTATTCTTGGCTGACTTCTGAGAGATCCCGGAAAGATAAATAAAACGAAAATGAGATCATTGTCGGACGAGATTCACGTAGAACATCACTACGTTATTAAGCAGTTGGCTAATTATTTGTGAGAACTGCTGTTTCGGCATAGTACCTCTCTCAAGATTCTTACGCATATTTAATATTGTGTAACGGCAATTTATTAATCGTGCTGCCTTTGGTAACATGACTTAATGAGAACCTGTCGAAAGTTACAATAACGCTATTCTGTTCTACATCAGTTTAGGAGAAGTCGTTTCGAACGGCGCTGCCGTGTGCAAGAACAACTCAGGATAGACAAAACTTATCATGCGGAGAATTTCGAAGGAAGAAGAAAGAAAACTGTCGTACCAGTTACGATACGTGCAACGAGTGCCGTAAGAACGGGGAAATGTGGCGCAAGAAATCGAGGAACGAGAGAAAGAACGAACGAGAGGGAGAACAAGAGACATTAGAAGATTTATCAAACCCAAGAACGGGGTAGACTACCCTCCTTCCCGCCGTCTCGTAACTGCCGAGTATCAACTGCTTCCCGCAGTTTGATATTACCGTTCGCCGGAGCGCGCGTCGCTACGAGAAACGAAAAACAATCCATGAAACACGAGAAACATTGCGAACGTTATTTGCGACGCGGGGGCACGCTCGATTGGCTGGCGCGCGAGTTTTTCCAATCCGCCGGGGAGCCCCGTCGGGGTACGTACGCACCCCCGCCGGCTTGGAAGTTCCGGTAGCGCGCGCACGCGAGAGCCTCCGATTTTTTCGCCTTTATGAGAGACGAACGAAAGTCCTTGTCGCTTAATATAATTACGCGCTGTGAAATAAAGAAAATTGCCTCTCCTCGTCGAGTCGAAGGGGCGGGCCGTTGCCTGCTTCGCCTATTACGCCGAGCGTGGCGCCATATTAAGCTCTTCCTCTAACATCACGCTCTCGTCCCTTGTCCCCTCGGCCATCCTCGGCCACCCTCTGTTCTCCATTCTGACTTTCTATCTTGCGCCTCTTATCTCCTTTCCCTTATCCCCGGTTATGCAACGAACTCCGTTGCTTTCTTTTTACGCCCTGCGTTTCGTATTAACTCGGGAGAACACGAGCGCGAGCTGACTCACTTATGCCAGTTCTTATTTTCGCCGGCTGTGCAGGCTGGGAGCCTCATGAACCTTGTTCGGCAAAATTTGCATTTCTTTTTTAAATGCCTTATTAATTTAACAGTTAATTCTCTCTCGTTGTCCCGCGCGCAAGGTAAAGGGCTGCTTATTCGCGAGCAATTTGGAGTTTCGTGGTAGCAAGATTGCGGATTCGTTGCGGTTGCCGCCTCGTTAAAACGGGTAAAGATAATAACAAGACGCGTTTGCGCTAAAGCCGGCTAGTCGCGGGATATTTGAGCGAATCTTGAGTCATAATAAAACTTGATTTCGGCTCGTTATAAAGATGCATTAACGTTATTTTACGGCGCGCCGCGGTATTCATGCTTCCCTTCCTTCGTGCGGTCATTATTCTCCTGGACGAGTATGTTTTCTGCCCGTAACTTTCGCGCGGTATTAACCGCTCGTTTCCCTGCAAGAACGCAAGTTAGGATGGGGTAGAACAAGTGGCGGAACCCGGACGATGAATAAGAACGAGAGAAAAGAGGAGGAAAGAGGCGGAAAGAGATGTAGATAATTTTTTACGCTCTTGCAACGACTGACCCGCAAAACCGAATGGAAAAACGGATGGAAAATAATCTCGGGAAATATAAGAGCACAATAACGGATTACCGAGAGGGCCAAAATAACGGCTGCCCGTAGTAGGAACGCAAATTTCGTTTGGAATTAAGGTGTAAATGTCGAAGTAACCGGTCTCAGAGAGACTAAACGAGGTGACAAATAATAGAAGTAAATGAAAAAAAATACCGTTATATATTTAAAGGAGCATTGAATATGAATAAGATCTTTCTAGTAAAAAAGGCGATACAAAAAGATAGAACGAGAACGAAGACCAAGCCGGTATCGGAGCGCATGTTGCGTTAATTCGAGAAATCCTCCGCCAGGATGAAGTCTTTCCAGGATGGAATCTGAGATCATATACTGAGGAAAAAAAGAGAGAAAAAACTAGGAAAGATATCGATGGACCAGCCGAAATTCAAAGTCAGTCGACTCGAGTTTACGAGCTGCCTCTCGAAGAGGCCGCTTCCCTGCCATGTCATTACGGCGCACGACCCGGGTCGGGACTTCCGCTTCTCCTTTTCGGGGTTGTAGGCGCGATACGTCGGAATCTAGATCACGCACATGCCGCCTCCCCTCGCGACGGAGACGCGTAAGAGGCCTCTCGAGACGCGTCGCTTCCGAGCTATTAGGAGCCGCCCGAGGATCCGCGGAATTATTTTAAAGTGCCCCGGCTTATCTCTCGACTAGGAGAGAGAGAGAAAGATAAAGAGAGAGAGGAGAAAGACGCCGGCGAGCCTTGATGCACCGAAATGTGTCGTGGCCTGGCAATTTTGAGAAAACGCCGATTTATCTCGAGCGTTCCCACACGAGGACGGTGATTTCTATATGCTGGTTACGAAGTATATTTTTGAGATAGTGTAAGAAGAAATCACCTCGATTTTTCAATGTAAAATCTGTATGACGACACTGTGATGTTACATGTGTCATGTAGGTAGTGCTACACGAACATAACTCGTAAAAAATAATTGTTGCTGCAGCGAGGAATTTGGTTTTGACGCTCAATCAACACTATTTCAACAAATGCAATTTTGGTGTTAATATTAATATAAATTTCATCGAATTTTGCGAAATTAATATCAATTTTTGTTTATATTAATATGAATCCCTACAAAAACTTTTAAAAAAAAAAAAATATATATACGCCAAGTACATAAAACGTGTCGGACTTTGCAAAAACAGTGTAACTACAAAAACCTTTTTAAAAAAAGAAAATTTGCAAAAACAGTGTAATTTAAAAAATCTTTCTAAAACAAGAGTATTATACAAATTTATTTATTCATTCAAAAATATACATGAAATCACTACAAGTAGCCAAGTATATCATTATTATTATTCAAAAGTGAACTGTTCACAAATGGATATGAAATCAATGCAATTTATCTAGTATTTGTTTAAAAATGGATATTGTCAGTGCAATATCCAAAAATTATATACAAGATGCATTCACAATTAATCAAAAAATTATATGAAACAAGTTGTATACATTCAAAAGTATATGCAACACAAGCTTAACGCATCCATTGTCTCTTCACGCAAATCCTAAGTCGCATAAAACGGGCTTAAACTGATTCAAATGATCAACGGAATCATAGTGAAGCAAAAAACTTGGCGTGCCCGGGTTGCATTAATTGAATTCTTGTAAATATGTTTATAATTTCAATAATTGCCTTGGAAATATAAAACATCTCTTTCTTCTTTAATTGTTTCTTTTATATATTTATGTTTCTACAAATATTGTATGTACATCGTTTCATTACTTCACGCAAATAATTTCTATACTGTAAAACATTGGTGAGCATTGCATCGTAATACAACCCGGGCACGCCAAGTTTTTTGCTTCACTATGATTCCGTTGATCATTGCATCCATATTATGTTATTAAAGTGCCGTTAGATTTTTACATAAGGCTTTAGATCCTGAGATATTTTAATCGAAAGTTAGGGTGACGTGAAATTCCGGATAAGCTATACGGTAGCGCCTCGACGATGCCGCGTCAGTGCCGTATCAAGCGGCTATTTCTCATGCGGCTATTTTTTTTATGTACTTGGCGTCGCGACGCTACCGCGTCGCTTGATAATGTCGCGCCATAGTGCGTTATTTGCACTTCATTTCAAAGGCGAGAAGCTTGTAAAATCACGACGAAAATTAAAAGCCATGTCAAGTATATACGAAGCATCGATGCTCTCGCGATTCTCAATGTGTCGTATAATTGCTTTTCCTGGTCAAATTCTATCTGTCGTCGGCGTAACAGCGACGAATTATCGGCATTGATTGCTGCCGAGCCGTCGACGCATCTCTCCTTTTGTCAACTGTAGACCGCTTGACGAGATATTGTGTAAATCGAACACTAGTAAATTGAATCACTCGTCTGTGTAACTTAAAACACGAAGATTGTGTCTATACGTGGATATTACACGCACGATGCGCGTTGTATCAAATGAATCGAATGTTTCACATTTTCTGCCTGTTCATAGATGCTCTAACATATAAAGTTGCTATATATTATTTTTTATTTTTAAGAGAATTTTATATTTTATTAAAAGTCGATAATAAGTTCGCAACGAAATTATTGCATTTATTCAGTAGATAAATTGATCTTTCCTATCAAAACTTTTGTCACGAGACATTGAGTCTGCATTGGAAATGAGTATATTGAAAACAGATGAAATAAATAACAGTATAAGTAAAACAGTTCCCGAGATATCGTAAGGTTGAAAAATATTCTTCGACATCAGCACTGTCATCATATTCCCATCAGAATACTCCCCGGGTATGCACAAATTTGATCTATATTTAATATATTTCCGACATGTCCCCTAAAATTAAAGTCAACGAAGCATGCAACCTTTCGTGATGGAAACGAGAAGTCTCCCTTGGAGAATTTCCATTTTCTGAAACTGGGAAAGGGACGGCGATGTCTCGCAAATAAAATGAGCTTTAAATCACAGCAAGGAAATTGTTTATTCTCAATGAGATTCAATAATTAACAACCATAAGACTTTGCCGCTTAATTAAATGTTCAAGCGCTTTGACCCAGCTTTGAACGCGAAAACTGTGAAAATCCTTCTGCGAAGCGTAATTATAAAATTATTTTTTAAATTACATTAAATTGTTTTCGCGTAAAACGTGCATGTCAGATGTGAAAACATCCACCAGAAAGTAGGACACGAGTTATGAGATACAGTCAAAGAAAAAGAAAGAAGAAAAAGATGCTCAAGATGCATCACGATCATTGCACGATAATACGTGCCGTTTACGCGACAGTCGCAATGCTTTTCAGGCTTATCAATATCGATATTGACTCGCGCGTCGCCCCCGCGCAAACGTGCAGATACGTGCACGACATAAAGCGCAAAACGGGGGATGCGCCGGCATAGTGTTTATTTCATGGCGCGCGCTTGAAGTCAACCTTTCCTTCTCTGACACCCTTGCTCACCTCTTTCTTCTCCACCCCTCGCGCTCACCGTCAAAATCGAGTTTGAGAAAGCTCGTTAAAGCGAACTTCTCCGACCCATCGCGCTGCCCTTCGCCGAAGGGATGAAGCGGAAAGCCCGGCCGGTGAGAGAGAAAGAAGGAGAAGTAGAGAGAGAGAAAGAGAGAGAGAGTGGCGTACGAATCGATACAACAATGGAGTTATGCAGCCATAGGTACGTGAGTTAGGAGCGGCGCAAAACGCGAAAAGTCCCCCCTCCCCCATTCTTGCGCCCCTTTTCCCATCCCAGGCATACCCCGTTTGCGCGAATGATGGGGCTCCCGCATAATCCGCCTATATACGACTTCCCTCCTGATATACACGAGGGGTGCATAATTGCATCTAGATAAAACAGGTGAATGGTAAATCAAACTTGGATTTGCTCCCTTCGGCTCTCGTGATTACCGTACCTAATTAAGGATGGGCTTCCTCGTTCTCTCTCGCCTCCCCTTCGCGCGTCCGGCCGCAAAGCGTGCCACGGTAGTGTCGCGAGGAACCAGGCGAAAGAAGAATATCAATTTAATCGGGAGAAACACGATTGCAGGAGAGCCTCGCGTCGTTTCCCTTGCGGGGGAGGCTTCCTGAATGCGTGGCGAACTTGCAAATTTAATGCACCGCGCATGCATCTTCCTCTTGTCGCGTTGAGTGAACCTGTCCTGATCTCATCTCCCGAAAACCTATAAAATATAAAATATCAATGAAAATATCACAAAATGTCAGAAATTGAATCTTCCCTTCCGCAAATGAGTGAGAGACAGAAACGACGGACTTTGTCTCGCATCTGAGCGCGAGGCATCATTGTTTATCGGGTTATTTGTCGCTAGAACGGGACTTGCCTCACTTTGAAGCTGCGAGTCGCAATTAAGCTGCGTTTCCGTGCGGAGAAGTCAATCAGAAGTACCGGCGCGGAGGCATTATACAATAACGGTTCGCACTTTGTCGAAGTTCTCCGCGCGGTGATATTATCACGACGCGCTCCAAGGAAATAAAGATTGCGCGCGGCACGAAAATAAACCAAGTCCTACGTTTATGATTATTCTCAGCAAGAAGTTATGCACGTAAAGAGCGCGTTTCAACACTCGATTTATGCACTATAAACTGCTGCCGCGCGCGCGTAGCGCGCTTTCTTTCTTTAAAACGGCGAGTGCGAGGACGGGAATAATTAAATGGAGAGAACCGAGTAAGGCGAAGATCGTCGAGGACACGTCGAAACGCACCCCCCGTCCTCAAACGGGAGAGAACTAATTTCCTCGGAGATGCGCGTTATCCCCCTTTTTCGCTTTCATTTATCTTACCGTCGTCGATAAGGAGCCTTTGAATATCCGAGCTTCCGGCAATTCCGTTCTCCACGAAGGAAATCGACGTCGTGCCGTTCCCGTCGTATTTACAGTTCCGCGTGGAACCGTCCGGAACTCGCTAACCCCACGAGACCCCCGTCTGCTAAACGTTACAGCGTTGAATTCTACCCGTGTCCTACAGGAGCGAGTTCGAACCCCGACCGATGGGAATACATTATAATAAGGGCACGGAGGCGAGGCGCTGTTTTGCGTGCACCGAGCCGAGTTGCATTACACCGGAACTCTATGCAAATACGTAGTCAAACCGGCCCGTCGGCGCTGCATTTTGACGGAATATCGGGATGATATTGTCAGAGCGTACCGTACTCCGATCCATCGCAAAGCGGTCTTGTAACAATTAATTATCGCTGCACGTCGCCGACCGTGTTTCACATTCGATCGTCCTCTTGCTCGACTTGAAGCTCGGTTATTCCGTTCGCACAAACTGATTGATTGATCAGTATGGATAAGTTTTTATAACACTAGTATAAATTTAGAGATATCGGAACGTGTTTGTGTCAGAACACATGTTCCCCAAGAAGAACAATAAAAATGAAGTAGAGATAGGGAGTGCACACCATTATTGATCAAAGTACAACAAAATAATGAAAAAATATTTACAGTGCTCTCTCTCTTTCTCTCTTGTGGAGACGCCTGGGCGGCAGACACTTCCGAAATAAAGTTCTGTAATTTCTGCTAACTGAATTAAATTTCAATTCATTTATAACTTTATTCGTGTCGGTGCGCGCGCGATGCAGGATCAAACGTCTGAAACAGTAGCGAGCCATCCTTTCATCTCGGCACATTGCTTCGATCGGCGAGTTCGATATAAATTTTGTGCAAAATCCGCGCTCTGAAAAGTTTGGCATTTATATTATCCCGCCTGCTATCGTGCATTGTGTATGCCGGGTGAAAGGCGCGATCATTAGCGGATTATAACTCGTTTGCGGGCGTTAGCCTTTGAGTCCGATTCACCCGTGTCCCAGGCTTTTAGGGTTCCGTGCGAGTTAACGCGAGTAATCGTCGTGGAATAAAGCGCGCGCACGTGGATGTAATTCCGCGGGAAATTAACCACCGCGCGTACGGGATGAAACCGGGAATCCAGACAGATGGCCGTCCGTATTACGTCAGGAATATTATGATCCATTTCACGTTACAAGACGTTATATTACGTCGACGGTGACCAATATTGCACACTAAGCCGAAGACGAACAGCGGTAACCTATCCCGAGCTTACGCTAACTTACCCCCGTGATCGTGAGCGATTCAGCATATCGCCTTGGAGATGGACCTCACGTAATTCATTGCCGGCGACGTGAATCGATGTCCCGAGCACGGTAACTCGTTTAAGTTCCCGACGGACGTCGAAAGAAGAGCTGCAATTGCTACGAGGGGTAATGAATAGCGACCATCGCTGGAAAACAACGGCAGAGTCCGGTTCCCGAAGTTCTGTGCTGATAAATTCACACGCTCCTCGATCTATTACGAGACATTAAACATTTCGGACACAACTTTTTGTTTATTGTATATTTAATAGTGAAACGTATGCCGATCGATGGACGCTTCAGTGCATCGCAGATGCGTTTCATCTTCTCAATCGATATGGCTGAGGAGGAGATCAAAGATTATTAAGCTACTTATATGACGCACTGAAGGTTTTCTCTCACGTGTTCGAAATAGCGAGACGCCAGCAAAGCAAAGATATGCGCCGCGGGGTAAAGAACTCGGGCGCGAAGAGGGAAAAAAAGGAGAGAGAAAGAAAGAGCGGCCACGAAAAACTCTACGTGTATTTGGACTACAAACAGACAGCCATTCTCTTTCTGTGCCGACGTAAAAGTTAGTCCGTAGTTGGATAAAGATCGAGGCGTCGCGAGCTAGACCCGAGCAAACCGGTCGGGTGCGGTCAAGAGAAAGAGCGAGATGTCGAGGACAGGGAGCGAAACGGAGATTCGAAGAGGGAGAAAGAGAGAGGGATGGTGTGCTAGGATACGATCCCCTTGAACTCGGAGATGCAAACAGAAGAGTTGCAGTATAATGCGAAACTTATTATTGAGAAAGGTAGCCCCTGGCTGTAGGTTGCGAAGACATAGACGCCATACCGGAAATGCTATTGCCTTGCTCTCTCCTCTCTCTCTCTCTCTCTTCCTCCAACACCGTTGTTCCTGCATCACCCTCTCGCTACATCTCCCGCATTCTATCCTCGTCTCTCTATCGCTACAGCTATCGTTGTATCCTTCCTCGGACCAACTATATTGACTACGACCTGGTCTTACTGCCGTTTCGCGCTCGCGCATATACTACATCCACGTAACTATCAAGAGCTCCCAGCGACTGCTTTTCGAATTTAAACAAGACTCGGCGCCGCGCTCGCCGCTGTAACAAGCGAACGGGATTACGGGCGCGTTAATAACGCTGTTTTATTTGCTCTTGTCGCGCGATACCGGTACGCTCTCTCATTAGGATCGATAATTACATTCCCTTTACTTATACAGTATAATCGAATCGCAGCCCTCTACCGCTACGTCGCTATTCCGCGATGTGCCGCAGACATGAAAGCGGCGTTTCGTTCCTGCCGTCACTCGCGTTCTCATTATCATCATTTTTCAATTCGGTCCGATCGTTTCGCGCAGGAGCCTCCTGTCAACCGGGCGATCGCGCCGTATTCCCACGCGGATATGTCGACGCGCGTAATGCGAGATTACGACGAGTTCCATCATCACCAAAAAGAATCCGTCTCGCCGAACTCGCGCGATCAGAATAAATACGCGCCACATCGATCTCCTGTTTGCTCATGATTTACATCGGCGAGGCGCGTGAGGCCCGTCCGTCCATCCGTCCGTTCGTTCGTTATGCGCGCGTGCACGTTAATGGCTCGGATATCGCGCGCAGGGATCGAAATTGAAATTAAAACGGATCCCGGCGCGAATCGTTTCCCGTTTCGACGTGCAGCGGCATACGCACGCACGCCACACGCATCATTGTTGTGCGTTTAGCGTTCTGCGCTCGAACGTGCCCATCGCGCAGCATCGAACCATGGGACCCCCGTTATCTTGCGGCAGCAGTCAGCGTTACCGAGTTTATCGTGCGCCCGAGTATTTACGATTTTCTAATTGAGCATATCGAGCTTGATATTTCTCGAGGAAAAATCTAACGCCACAGTAGAGCCGCATGATGTTGCTACAATGCATTGCATATCGTTTACGTTGCGTCGTGGAAAGAGGTATTTCATTATTATGTCAGCTACCGTTTACCGTGTTTCTCTTTATGGAAATTCCGCGAAAGTATAATGCTCCTGTGTATCATTTGCAATGCGAATATTCCGAAAACAGCATCATGCGATGTCAAACTTTTTGGAGAATCGGAAAACATTCCGCATCATCACATCGATCCGAAATCCCTCTGTAATTTATGATCACGTCACGGAAATTATAAAAACCTTTCAGTTTACACACTGTCAACTGTCCACAGATGAAAATTGCCCGTAAAAATGAGACAGACTGCACTTGCTCAATATTCACGTTAGTCAGTCTCTGTCGTCCATAATTAAAAGATAATCTGTTATAATACCCTGTTTAATGTAATTACGCGCATTATAGGAGAAAGCCTTTATCGCTCCCTCACAGAGGAAACTATTCATTAAAATAATATCGGATTAATCTCGGTCGGAGAACAAACAGAATCCAAGTGAAAAGCTTCCAGCCTTCGCTCCATGGCCTTCCGTTCCGGGCAGAGAGGTATTCGAGATCGCTGAGAACCTCGATTATGGCCTGGCCGGAAAAGGGCTACTTCCGTGGATACAGGAAAGATCGGAGGAACGACGGACGGGGAGCGGAGGGAGGAAGCAGAGTCGGCCAGCAAGAATCCTCTTAATTATAACCGATCCATCAGCATTTCCCGACGGGATTTAAGTAATTAAGTCCGATTTAACGAAGAATTGGCGCCGACGACAGGAATAAGAGCGGAATAGTCGAGCAGTCGCTATCAACGACAACGATGACGACGACAATGACGACGACTGAGCAAGAAATGAGCACCGCGCGCAACCCCGCGCGGTGCAGCGAGAGGGAAAAGGCGCCGGAAGCAGTCCCGATATCAAAATAATTGCTCCATCAAGTCGCGCTCTCGACTGGGACGACAACGGCAGAAGATTTATGCCTTGTTTGATCATTGCTGAAATTACTCTAATCGGAGAAAATTGTCTCCTGAACCGGAGCGGGCGGCACGTTGTACGTGAGGTCCATCTATAATTATCCGAAAATTCTGTGTATCGTGAAAGAATTACCCCCGTCGACCGGAGATACGAGAATTTAAATTGTTTTAATGGTAGCTCCTTTTGGAGAAATCTCAAAGCTGAACTGATCAATATCTTATCACGACTTATCACAATTATTAATGTAGTTTTATCAATCATGGCAGTTTTTTTAATAATTTTTATAATTAATGCATATTTTTTCTTTCAAATATGCATGGTGTAAAGTGACTATGGAAAGTATGAGCTTATGTACGGATATACTCTTTCTTCGTTTACCAATGCACATAAAGTTGATCATCGAGAAGAAATACAGCTCTCGATTCCGAGACATGCCACGTGGTGCGCACGCGACTTCCTGGTCGACGTTGTCGTCACCCTGGCGTCGGCTGACATCCGCGCAGATCGGGCTGGCATGCGAAACGGCTTGTTGATGGGCGAGAGATCGGAGTCGACCCGGTTACCATGGGTACACGAGGAATGATGCGTTACCTGGGTAACCCCTGGCGCGATAGGGGTGCGCTGTTCCCCTTGTCTCGGTATATAGGCACACGCACACGCCGATGCACACAGAGAAACAGAGGGAGAGAGAGAGAGAGCAGGGAGAGGAAGAAAGGAGAAACAGAGATAGGAAGAGAAGCGCGTACATATACCACTTTGTGTACCCGGTAGTCCATATCCTCTCTATCCTGATACACTCAAGCTCCTTCTCCCTCCCCCGTTTCACCGGTTTCCTCTCCTCCTTACCGGAGTACTCGCCCCCTTTTTTCAACGTTTTATGCGAACGCTCGCTTCATTGCTCGTCCAATCACATACCATTCAGAGTGACGAGGCTTCGAACACCGGTGCGATCAATTGCGATCGTCACCCCGGTACCGATCGAGGTGTCGCGTCGCACTCCGGGGTGCCGAAAGCGGACTTTTCACGGCGAGGTGAAAAGCATCACCAGGAGCCCATGCGTCCCTCTTGCGAGGGACAGAGAAAAGGAAACAGGGCGAGAGAAAGCAATGGGCCTTTGAGCGCGCGTTGCTCACTACGTTTTCTTTCTTCCTAGGCGAGCATCGTGAAAGACGCATCGGGGTGTTTTTTTTTGCGATGCAGTTGCGCCGGAGCTTTTGTCGGCGCGAGTGATCTGTGGAAACTCCAGTTTCACAGGTCAAATCCATTTCGCCGCTTGCTTTGTTTGCCATAACTTGTACGCCCCGAACGTTCGCCCCGATGCAGGGACCGTTACCGTTGCGTCTACGTTCCGCAAAAAATTCGGAAACCTCGTTAGTTATTTACACTTACGCTTTCGGGTGGCGCTTATTTTATTGCTGTCACGTCGGCGCGATTTCATGAGGACCTCATCTGACCTTTTTAAAAAACGAAATGTCAGAAGATGCATTAATATCCAATATTGCGGTGCGTCCCCCACGCACGATTCTCGAACACCGTTAATTATTTCCGACCTTCTACACACGGGATCGGGGCACGAGCGAATATCCATTCGCGTCGTGTCGCTGGCAGGAACAGATTGTCATCGTCCATTTCACGTTTTTCTACTGATATTGGATCAAAGATCGAAGCAAAAAAAAAGCACATGCTATCCCTGCGCGGGACAAACGCTGCTCCCACACACACCGTAACCAATATCGATATCACGTTGCCTACACGGGATATTTTGCGATATATTCTCAACTCCCTTTCCGCCTTTCGTTCGTTCGCCTGGTAATTCGCTTCATTACACCTTCAATCACGCGGCATTCATACTGACAGCTGAATCCTCGAGTGCGCCGACTCTGGATACAATGTCAATTACAATCGGGGGGCCATAAAAAATTTACAGCGAAATATTGCTATTGCTGCATGCCAAGATGATTTATCGGCTTTTTTACAGCTTTCGACTCTTCCTCCCTCCGAAAAAAAAACTCCCCGAAAATTACCGCAGCGCGATTTACCATGATGAATAATCTCCCGACAATTAGACGCTCTTGCATCTGAAAATTTAGCAGCGCGCAATAACCATTACGGGGTACGCCCGCGGTCGATTAAATAGTGCGTTCGCGTTGGATATCGCGAGATATCGCGCGTGATATCGCGAAAGTTAATATAACACACAGCTCGCATCGCAGTGCCGGCCGATATTGCAACAATCGTGGCCGCCTTAATGACGTAGAGACCATCCGGGCGGAACCAATCAATGCCCGATAGGTAATCTACACGTAAATCGCGTCTCGCTCGGTTTCCACGGAAGGGCGCGAGAGGGTAGAGGTTTAATATGAGCCGACAGTCGAATCACAGGGACGGCTTACAATAGCGCCGTACCAGCTTGCTCCATTTAAACCGAAAGTATATATTATTGGATTATTGGGAGATCTTAATGCACTACCCCGAAATCCCGGCATCAACGCGCGCGCGAGCGCCCGTTTGCGATTCGCAATTCCCTTTAACCTCCCTCCGTGTCGACATATTCGCGCCGACACTCCCTTTGTCGTTCGAACTGTTTGTCCCAGGCGCGATCGGTACAGTGAGGTAATCAAATCCAGAAGCGTGAAACGCAACTGAACGCCCGGCGAACGCGACGCAACGCAACGCGACGCGACGCCGCGCGGAGAGTGAAATTTCAGACGTCTCTAATGCGGCTGACCTATCCTCTCCATCTAATCGAGTATATTCTTTTTGTCAGACTTGCATTCGCGACACTTCGTTTGGAAGTTCCGTCGTGAAACCGCGCTTCACTCGAGCGGAAATTCAGATTACTTAAGCGTTTCCTTCGATCCATACTGGAGACGAATATAGCGAATCTAATATGTAACACGAAATTCGTATACAAGAATAGAGAGAATTATTTTATTAAAGTACGGATAAAGTATTAATAGTCTCATATGATATGATATAAATTTATAATACAATTTTAAATATAAGAGTTTTAGTATAACAGACGGATAAGGTCTTAATGTTTTATTAATTAATATTCATGAACGTACAGAAATAAAGTGCCTTTCCCTGCAGATCTCGTTTAACAGTTCCCACTAAACAATTATCTGGGAACGTCGGCGTTAACTGCGGTCGCGACGCGTGCTGCTGCTACACTCTTCACGCGAAATTCGACTCTAAAGTACACTTTTATCCCTATCGCGGCAGATTGTACGTGCAGATTAAAACGGGCGCGGCCGATGTACATACATCTATATGCACAAACTCGCGTGCCACATACTTATGTATGAACATAGGCCTTTCATCAGCTCGTGCGTGCTTCCGCGAGCGTGCAAATCACTTTTCACGCGCAATGGCGCCGAAAAGCGGAGCGGTGCATGCACATACACGTGCATGTGTGCATCCATCGAGCTACGTGAGGCACGTAGGTGCACACGGCGGACTGCACCGCGACAAATCGGCGTAGTCAGCTGGTGTGTGCGTTTCAAACACGAATGACGAAGGAAAAACAAGAAGAGCGCGGCAGGCGCGGTTCGTCATAAGTTGGCAGTCACGTTTAATGACGATGTGCATTCTGTGCATTTACTGGAGACACGCGAGAGACTGAGGGCGAAATTGATTAGGGGAGGATTCCGTGCGTCAGCAAATTAAGTAACCGATGTGCTCCTGTTCTCAGAGGACTCGACGATCGATACGATTATGACCTGACGCTTCCACCCTCTTTCATAAAATGGCATTTTATATCGAAAATTGATGTCGTATAGTTGCTGGATCCGCGCATTTTTATCGGTCGAAAAAGCTGGGTGCGCGATGTGTATCTCCAATGTGGAGGACACAATGCGAGACTGTGTTTTCTTCAAGTAGCAGATGTTACGGGTTCTTAGAGGCTTTGTTGCACTTCATCCGTGCTTAAAGGCGCCACGAGTACGTGCTCTTTCAGGCGAACAAACGCGGGTCCCGGAGTCCGGACGAATTCGAAAGGGGCTCATCCCAATAACAAATACACTTATATGTACGATGAATAAAAAGATTAGACGACAGATCGGAGCATGTCATACGACTCGACAAAGAGGGTTTGGGGATCTCTGTCAGATTTGATTATTCCTCCGGGATTCTCCTGCGACGATTCGTCCTGCGCTCTCTTTGCTTGAACAAATGTCAAAATATTGAGAATAATGCATTACTCGCGTCGACCAGACTCTGTATTTTTACGAATTAAACGGAAAAAATAAACCAAGAGAGAGAGAGGGAGAGAGAAAGAGAGAGATAAAAGCCGGCGAGATCGAAGCCTGGAATCTCTGATTTCGTCTGGAAGCGCTTGCAGTTCGGGCACACGAAACTTCAACAACGTTGCGCGTGCATTCTCACGTCGGGCACGTTGTAACAAGCCTCACTGTAACAGCCTCGTTACAACATTCTTGAAATAGTGATCCCGCGAGTGTCTATGATCGCAATTACGATGCTGAACCGGCTGAATTCCGCGTCTTATCCCGGGCAAGGATTTTTCCTCGGAGAGGGAAACCGACCACTCGCATACATTAAATAGCATGTGCTGTACGCGCGTCACGCGAAGTAATACCACACGGAGGGCCCCGGAGGAATAAAATGACGTGAATTTTTATAAGGCGATCCCGTAAGGCATTCGCGCGTTGCCGGCTCGCCGCCGCGGCGAGGACAGTCGCCGCCGTTAGCTGAGCGAAATCTTGAGAATGAGAAAACAAAATTATACTTTATAAAATATGGAACTCGCTCTTTCTCTCCCTCCCTTTCTCTTTGCCCCTGCCCTCAGGGCAGAACGACGAGCGTATTCATATTTCCGGCGGGTATTCGCGGGGACAGCGCGGCCGAAGAACTCGTCGTACGTCTTGCGGAAAATGTTTCATTGCTGTTTCCATTCCCGGTGTTCCTGCAGATTTATATGTGCTGCGGGATGGCCCCGGTGAATTTCCGAAGCCACGAGTCATCGAACGGAATGAAAAAGTGCTCGATGCCGGGACGACGAGAGGCGCACAATGCCGGTTATCGCGGAACGCTCGCGAATGATATCGGTCAATCATCTACCAATCACGAGCACTTTATCCACGCAAAGAGCGAGCGGCGAATGTGACTTCAAGATGAGTGCAGGATGAATGCAGGTGCCGCTTTGACTTCATTGGTGCACGCGTAAAGTAACTTGCACGCGCGTATGAGGCAAGCATTTGTTTCTCCGGAGAATTGATGGATAAAACCGGAATTGGATTTTCAATATCAAGCTAGCGCGAGCAACGTCCCGTAATAGCATAAAAGAACGTAAAAGGAAAGACATTATCTATATTTATTGCAGAATGTGCTTCATGAAGATACGTTTTATATATTGCAACAAAGTTGCTCACGAAATCTGTGGTATGTATGTGGCGTATGTATGGATGTTATGTAATATTTCGTGGACGTAAGCTTCAGGAACATTACGGGGACGACCACTTACACCACTATCTCAAAACTCTGTCGACGTCCAACTGCCTAAGAGCTCGGAGGAAGAGAGAGAGAGATAAAGATAGGAAGACAGAGAAAGTCCGTGACGATCGAAACTCTTCGTAAAGCCGTATCCTCGGCAACGAGTTCGTTAAAACTTCCCTCAGACCTGTTCATGTTTAAATTAGGATTGCATTCTTTAGTGCAAATTTTCCGCGCCGGTCTTAAAACTTTCAAAGCCGTGCTACATGACTCAAGGGATACTTTTTGGCCCCATTTAGTAAAATTCGTGCGACTAATCTCCGACGGCTAAGCGTTCAGGATTAGCTGAATAATTTAGTAGTTTTGCAGTGGCCAGACTTAACGGGAGCGCGTTGCTCTTAGCTGATCTTTGCCTTTTAAACTTAAACGATTATACAAAAACGCTCTACGGTTACATGATGTCGGCCTTTGATACTTTAAAGCCGCAGGTACACAAAGGAATTAAGAGAGCGCCAAAAGAAGAAAGAAGGCAACAGCCAACGCGTCGCTAACACTTCTCCCTTCCCTCTTTCTCCCTTTTTTCATTTAACGGCGCGTTTCTCCCGATGCAATTTACATCCCCATTACACGCTCCCCAGAATTGTCATCTTAACGTTGCTTAAAAAAACGTTTCGTCGATAGCGCAAACGAGACTGCGTCACGGCATCCACCGAGTTTCAGAGATATCCCTCGCGAGCAAAGGCCATCCCTCGCTCTCTTCGTCGACACGCCGCCACTTTCTTTCCCCCGTCCGCATTTAAATCGAGTAATATTCCGGCGGTCGAGTGTTCCTCAAAGTTAAAGGCTTTGCATTCGGTGGGGCGCTCACGTTTTATTCGCGCTCTCTCGGCTTCACGTTCGCTTCCCCGTTCTTCTCCTCCTCTTCCTCCCTTATGTATATATAATCCGCATCGGTCGCGTAGCTCGTAAAGCAGAGTGTGATAGATGGCTAGTTAGGCGACGTGTACCGCGTGCCCACCTTGTGCACGACCCGCCAACCCATCTACCTACCTATGAACACAAGTTCCCTTCAGTCCTCCCGCCGCTCCCCCGTCCGTATCCCCCGCGCGCTCTCATCATCCCGGTCGCCAGCTCGCTCGCCCCAAACCACTAACATGCTACAAGCCCTCAAACGTTTATTCAATATCTGTCGAGGGGCACGCTCTATATTGCGCTGAATCCGTTCATAAGTCTCGTTATGCTAGAACGCGGTAGGCACCCCTAAATTTCTAAAGGTACGCATCAATCGAGCCAGCTGATTCCAACCCTTTGCACCAACCCCGAGTCTTATGTTCCGCGTTTTTGCGATTCATGGGATCACCCTTGTCGCCTCCCGATCGAAGCACTCTCGAGTACCGGTGTTTGTACCGATGTCTTCTGACAACGTACTAGGTTTGTGATCCGGAAGAAGAATACTTTTTATGTGAAAGGAATTAAGCATAAATTTTACTATCGGCCACTCTGGTATACTTTAATATATTTTAATAAAATCAGCATTTTCTATGTAAAACTCGAGTGTTGTCTGACGCGAGTATAGGGAGGCTTCGCCAGAATTCAACCTTTCGAGTCCACCTTTCCGAAAGTTTTTCGGATTGCTTTCAACCCGCAGGCACGCTCGTTGCTCTCAGCGCACTGTAAATAACCGCGAGCTCGGAAATCGTCAATAACGTATACCGCGCGGTTGTCGGTATAGACATTATTATTTCTCACGCGATTCGCGACGAATGTACCGCTCGCTTGCTCGCTGCAATCTCGCTGCTGCACGCGAGGTGTGACCGGACGAGATAGGCTGCATCGCGCGCGCACCCGTCCCGCCCGATTGTTCGCGATTCTCGGCGTCGGGAATTAATTCGCAAGAGACAGCAGCGGCTGCTGAACAATGATGAACCCCCGTGAGCGCGCATACGGCTCGCGTCTCCATTCGCGCCGCTACCCCTGCGGCGGCGGCGGCGAGAATCATGAATATGATTTGGAAATCGCGCGCCATAAGGGAAAAGGGGCTCGCTTCGTCTCACCTCGCCTAGTCTCGCGGTTACAAGCCTTCGAGTATTTGTTTACCCGGACCAATGCCGGCCATATGCCGGGGGTGCACGACCGCATTACATGCAGTGCACCGCGTCATCGCACCGCGTCGCACCGTGCACACGGCGAACCCAATGGAACCCTTTGTTTTCATTTCGGTTCAACGCACCGGCCCCCCGTTTTAGCCACCGTTACCGCGAACGTTCCTCTCGTTCTCTTTTCCTCTCTTTCTTTCAGGCCGATCTCACTCCCGCAACTCTCTCCTCCCATTTCCTTCTGTTCTTCGCCACCCCTCGTCCCGTCCTGGAGCCCGCGGCCCTCTTCTCCTTTTTGCATTTCCCACAAGCGCACGAGCGTCACTTCGATATTTCTGCGTTCTCGCGTCGACGGGTTCGGCCGCGTGAAAGAACCGCCGTTCCTCTCGACCGCCCTTTTGTTTTGCCCCGCGTGCGGCGGAACCCTTCGCGATCGTGACCGCCATTGGTTCAATGGAGGGCTTCGTGTCAGGAGTAGAGGAATCATATTGTTCGCGGCGCGAATATCGGAATCACTTGTTTACGAGGTATCAATAAGCTACCATCACACGTCAATCTGAATTAATTTTTTGATTTCGGATGAAAGACAGCAACTATATCAACATATGTTAAAATAACATATATTAAAAGTATTTTTTATAATTATATATTTAAATATTTAAATGCCGCACATGTGTAAAGATAAGAAAACACAGTAAGGTAAGTAAGTTTCACTGATTTCCTCGTATTTTCTCGTTCGCATATTCCATTATAGATTGTGACGTCAGTCATCACTGTCGAAGATGACGAACAGAAGCGTTCAGTGTTGAACGATATTAGAGAGCAACCGATCGCCCAGACGGGACGAGGCATTCGATAACGAAAAATAACTTAATTTCCAAACAACGTCGTTCTCTCAACGGGGGCCGTAGAGGGAGAGCGGTTCAGTGTCTGGGCGAAAAATTTGACGAAGCTTTTAGTCCGTAACTCTATTAGCCAATGCTTTGGAGTGCATTTTACACCGCTCTGTGTGTGGCCCTGTCATTTTCGGCTGGCAGGCGCCAACCAGCTTTAAGAGAGCGACCAGAAAGAGAGAACGAGAGATAGAAAGAGAAGGAGGAAGAGACAGAGGGAAGACGAAGAGGAAGCGTAAGACGCGAGCGAGATAGGCCACTCTCTTCTTCTTAGTCGGAGCTTTTTAACTCTTTGCCGCTCATGCAAACGACGACAGTGGTCTCTTGGAGCGGCTGTCAGTTCGTGACAGAAGACAGGAACACGAAATACACGATCGAACTAACGAATCCATTGAGCTGCTTCTCATACCCCCGCTCGCCTTCTTGCGCCAGTGTTTTTCTGGGTTGTAACACTCGAGATGGACGCCTGGTCGAGCAGCTTGCGCGGAATATAAATCGCACGCGGAAAAACGGCGCGGAACGTGCCGGATCTGTCCGACGCGGCGCAGCGTTTCAAAAACGCGAGAAAAATTTGAATAAAACGGATCCCCTTAAGTCTCCACTTTTATGGTAATCGATACTCCGCCGACCGATGACAAGAGTTTCCTGTCAATTGCTCGAGTCGCTGCATTACAACCGGCGTTTCTTCTGCTCGGAAAGAAATTCGAGCGCATAATGAGGCGGGGGGAGGGATGATTAACATATTTCAAATATTAATGTGCTGCACATCGCACCGTGGGCGTGCTTGATTTAATCAGGTATGTATTTAGCATCCCAGGCGCGAAAACACGTGCTGACTAGCCGAGCGAAATTCGAAAGCTCAAAGAAGTCACCTACTTGATTATTTAACATCCCAGGGATGGAGAAGGGGCCCCCTTTCCGCGCCACGCGAGAGGGGCGACATCGTGTTTTACTACGTGTCTGCTCTTATTTTCCGAAAGTGCCCGGCTTATGAAATACTCAGAAATATCGCCAAGTTACTACCGACGTATGAGGTACTTTCCGCTTTCTGCATCTCGCTCACCATTTTGTAAATTCGTAGGTGCATCAATTTTTCAGCGCTTCGCGCAGGAAAATTGCGAGGAACACATCGCGATTTCGGTTCAACACACGCAACCACCCCAAGTCGGATGCGCAGCCCTACGCCCGATAAGAAAACCGAGCGAAACGTTAAAAACATTCGCACGTCTAACATATGGGGGCTGTGGATGCGATTCCGAGAACACTCCCCAGAAGGAGCTTGAGTTACTTGAGGCACGGGCGATATAATACAATAAGCACGGGAGATTGCTCGTGCATCATATAATCCAACGATGAACAGAATTCTTTATAGCACTGATGTGACTTGTGTAATTGTCTTTGCTAGATCTAATTAATAATTTTTTTCGATCATTTCTATTTAATTTAATTTTAATTATATTTAATTTTGATTTCTAATTGATAATTCTTTAAATCATTATTTGATTTATTGTAGTGCTATTCAAAGCGAGTAGAATGATTCTTCCGAATCGTTGATAGCCGAACGGAAAACGAGAGTTTAAGGCCTTGGCATGTAGCGTTTTTATCCGTCTCGTACATCTGTCGAAATCAATTTCGAGCACCGTCCGGCAAACATAGACCGCGCTTTGATTCACTAAGCTCCCGCCGCTGGCGTGTTTTATTCCGATATTTATTCTCGACCGCTACAGTGTGTCTAAGCATATGACAAAACACTCTTGTGCACAAACGTGCGCGCAACAATGAGGGCACCACGCTTCCCGTGGTGATCTAGCTGCCGCGAGAAAATTCACGTTGATTCATTCAATGAAAAGAGAAAGCACGTCCAGACGTCCGTTACGGAGAAAGGTCTGCGATTTGCAGTGCGATGTATTAATGAGCGCAATCCGCAGCCAAGGTGAGAAAAACCACCGGCCGAATCCGAAAAACAAATTCCGGATACGGTAAAATTTCACGGGGAGCGCCGCGGGGTGCCCCGGCCCGACACCACACCCCCTCGGAAACACATGCTCCGCAGATGCACCCCTGTGCGGATGTGTGGCGAGGAGCCGCTGAAAATTGGTCCCCTCGACGCAATATTTCACATGTGTATTGTGTTACACCGCTGTCGGTGCACACAATAAGGCCCCGAGAGTGAAAGCACGGCCGAGAGTATATCGATTTGAAGCGGCTGGTAACGAGATGGTGCCGACAGCCGATGCATTACGTCGCGATTTACGTCACGCGCGTGATTTTAACGATTTCCGGCCACGTTGAGCGGTTTGCGCGAAACAGGATCGTAGAATGGTCCCGGTACGTCGACGTGAACAGCTCAATCATGTTTAGGATTGTCATCGTATTTGAAAGATGGAATTACGTGGGATGTTTATGCACGATTAGCATAATAATTGTACGGGTAACTTTGATAGAATATATACTTTTCATTTATTAACATTAATTAATATAAAAATGTTATTAGTATAGAATTGTAATTATGTTTCCTTAAGCTGATAAAAGTTACTCGGTCACTTCATCTGCCAATGAAATTCTACGAGCCAAAATTTTCATATTGAAATGTGATTAAATGAAATAATGAAATGGAAGTAGCGTAGAGTGAAAGAAGGGGGAGGAAAGAGAGTTTCAATTTTGAACGAACGTTCTCAAATGATCATACATAATAATGATTTGCGATCACATCTATGATCTATGTATAAAGACGAACGGTTTTCGTTTAAAATACCATAAATTCTTAGTTCATGGGTACTTCGAATTAATCTGATTACGGTGGCAAATTCTGACATACGATCATGAATTATATTACCGTCACGGATATAACGTGTGTTATATATTACGCAATTATACGGTACATTTTGTACCAGACGTCTGCTCATTTTACTTGCACGCAATATAATTATCCGTAACCATGTGATTATATACGCGTATATAAATATGTGCGATTTATTGATAATGAACACGTAACGTACATCTATTATACTTTACCATTTCGGTTCGTTTCGGTGTAACGCAAATGACATTCGTAAACACGATGTATCGTTCCTGTCGCCGGCATCGCGCACATATTTCCGAAACAGATAAAACCTCAAGCCAGCTCGTCGAGAGAATAAATAGATCCGAAAGAGACAGATTGGAAAGGGCCGCTGCCACGTTCACATTTTGCGGCGTGATCACAATGACGACACGTTAATCGGACAGTGGTGAACGTGAGGTTGAACGACACTCGAAGCGGAACAATACGGCGGCTAATCATTTTTGTTACAGTTCCATATTCGATAATTCACAGCATTGTATCGCGCGCCATCGGCGCTTCATGCCCCCGACAGCTGCGAGGGATCGCGCTGTTACGAGCGTAAGTGCGCACATTATATCGCCGGAAAAAGCAACAATGCCACGCGCTCAACCTGGCAGCTCTTTAACGCGCGCAAACCCTAACAACGATAAATACAATTATCATTACAATGTATCCTCGTGAAGTTGTTGTTTCAATGCTCGATTGCTCCAAGTACACCGTTTACCTGATACATCGGTACCGATAACATCTGACCACGAGTAACATTCAGTTAAAAAACATAAATCTGTATTGACTGAGGTCTTCGGAAACTGATTTTCAAAATTAAATTGAACATTGCACGATGATATAATAGGAACTTTCGCGTGTTCAATGTGAAACGATGCTCGTGTAAATCTCTTTGAAAAATCCGTCAACGTCATCATTGAATCACCACCGCCGTGGGGTCTCTTATCTCTAAAGTGACGTCACGAGGGTGTATTAAAACCCTACTCTCACAAAATATGTTTGTCTTGGCGGTAATCGTCGCGCGTGTTAACGCGTCGGTGCCTTTAATCGTTGCTGTCAGGACGTATCGGGCTTGATGCAAGCTTGCGCGCTCGACGAAAGAGAGACAGGAAGCGAGAGAGAAAGGGAGAGAACGAGAGGGAAGCCGAGAGAAGGGCGGGTTCGGGTAAGTGCGTTGTATAGGGTAGTTGTGCAGCCTTTTACCACCCTCTTCCACCCTGGTAGCGCGGCTTTGGGCACCAACACAGTTGGTACGACCACCGAGAGGCTGTGTTGTCCGTAAAATTGCTTGCGCCCTCGACGTACCCTCCGCCTCCTGCGTCCCCTCTTGTGTCCGCCCTCCCCCTGGCCGCCCCCGTCCCGCCCCACCGTCCTAGCACGTTTTCCTCTTCCGCCCACCCTTCCACTTCACCCGCCTCTCACATCTTCCCCGATACTCCGTCGCGTCTAAAATAAACTGACCGTGCAGAGATTTTCACGTCCAGCCGAACTCGAATTGGGAAATGTCGAGCGACGCCGGCCAGAAAAACGAGGCGGGGAGAAAAGCCGGAAACTCCGGGGAGGTCCGCCATTCGATCCTCTCGATTCGGTACTGATGCTGCTTCACCTTCGGCTGCGGACGCGTCCGCCGCCGAGATTTTTATTGTACTTGAATTTCGCTCCGCGGGCCGAATCGTTTCTGATATCGATCGCGTTTCCGCTGCGCTTGATGCGTCGTGTGAATAGCGAGACGATACGCCACGTTGACAACACCAAGATCTGCACGAGTATTCGATTCGCCAGCCCGAGATCATCGATGTCATGCGGATGCATTTCCACGTCGTATTCATGTTTTCGCTAAAATTTTCAGATTTCCATACACGTAAAAGATCGATAATATCGCAAATAGTGCTCAATAATGCTCTTTCAAATACTGTCTTTCACGGTTTATTGGAGCTTGATGAGAATGCAATCGGTAGCGCATAAAAATTCAATATCCGATAAATTATTAACGCCCTTTGTCGATTCGCAAGAAGACCGTCGTACGATCATCGCGATCGTATCGAGCGAAACGTATGGCTCCTTATTCGTATAATCAAGTAGACTTTCCTTCCGCTTGTTTCCTCAAGACGAATCGCCGACCGTGGGACGCGTACTCGAGAACTCGTGCGCAAACTCGAGACTTATTTTCCCAGCACAAACAGTTCTCGCAATGAACGTGTAAAAGCCAATCTTTCCGGTGGCCACCGAAGTTCCCGGTTGAAAGTAGTTCCGGGCCAGTTTTGTTAGAACACACCCCGACGACTCCATTTCCCTCGCTTCCTCCGCCGGGCACGGGATGGATCGATCCGCCACCACCTCCCCGTGCTGTTTACATATAAACCCGGCGCCCTAATGCACGATTCGCGTGTCATCCGCCGCCCGGTACAAATCATTTCCCAGCCAGGTCGAGGATCTTCGCCAGGGAAGCCTCCGAAACTATAATCCCACGGAAAAATAATTCCACCGTAAATGGTCCGCGCGCGCGTACGAAATTGCCGACGGCTGACGGCGGTATCGAGACGCCATCGTGACGAACGTCAAACGTCAATTTGCAGTCGCTCTTTTGTCCGTTTTTTCGCCCTTTTTCGTTAATTGCGGCCGCGACTACCGTAGAACCAACGCTCGTTAATCATTTACCGTTACTTTGGCTGACCGGCGTTGGGAGGAAGGGGGCGGAATCGCTCTTTGATAATTTCGTCTAAAGGAATTATTCCCGGCTTGTGTTGCGCCTATAGACGTGACGGCGAAACGTTAAAATAATATATCGCGGCCATCAGTCAACGTCGATTTCGCCGCGCGCGGGTGTCTTATATAACGCGATTTAAATTTATGTAAATGCGAAGGGTGCAACTGGAGAGAGAGCGCGCGAGAGAAAAAGAGGGAGAGAGAAAGAGAGAAAGAACTCGATAAAGGAAGTACATACATGCTTCAATTTTTTATCGATCTCGTATGCATGAAAAGTAAATCAGCCATATGTCCCATACGTGTCGTGTAGGTAAAACATGTCGGGTGTGCGCGTAAGGGCTGTTAGCGTTTTAACAATTTTAAAGTGTCCGCCGCGTAATTCGTGCCGAACGTTGCTGTGAGCGTGCATACGTGTGTGTACACAGCGGCGGGGCGCATATTTAGAATTAAACTCGCGAATAGAAATATCATGCAGAAATGATACGTCGCCTGTAATATGTACGAGCGCACGGATACGAAACTTTTAATAATGAAAAATGTTTAAATGCTTACGACGCGCGACAATAACAAGTCCCGCGGCGGGAGCGAGTGAGCGAGCGAGCCGCAAAGGCGGAAATACAGCCGCGGAAAAAAATTTATACATTATAAAACGTAATTATGAAAATGAGTTTGGGCAGTCTACAGCCGGCGGAACAAAGCTTTGAGAGATAACATTGACCAGAATTACGAGGTTTTGCTTCTCTATTATTCCAACAGAAGCCGGTCGCTCGTTTGTTGTACCTTCACTCGCGGGCTGCGCCACCGGCTTTCATGCCTGGCACAGTAGCGGGCGGGAGTATTTTTCATTCATTACAACGGCTGCTTCATATGTTTTATAATCGCCATATATCTCGCCACAGAAATTACACCGACGCGATCGCCAGCGAGCGGCCGGCACAGGATTGAAAAATTATTGAAGCGCGACGCGTGACATCCTCGCGCAATCGCGCGCTAATTACAAACAGTTGTTAAACCACAGTTAAACAGTTTTTCAACCCCCGAGTTACTTAATGGTATGTTTTTCTCACAAGTGCACGATCCTCTTCCGTGTTATCTATCAGAATACGATTGCCGTGAGATCGCTATTATTTATACACACATCCATTTTTTTTTTTAAATAATCGGAACAAGCTGCGCTCAAGTGAAAAACGGTTCATAAAAATTTCAACATGTTCGGCAAACATGGCCATTAATACACTTCACATGTTGAATAAGATATTCCAGTAGTTGTCTTTCGTCACCATTGCCACTGACATGCGGCAAAATGTGTAATATGTATAATAATTCAAATATTTCTGACGCATCTAGAGCATGCGAAGAAATAAACTTCATCCGAAACCTTTTCCGACGTGCGTTCACGTCTGTAATCCATCGCGAGGGGAGTGGAGATTTTTAATCGAGTTTTGTGACATCAAAGTGCTGCTGTCATCGTTCTCTCCTCTTTCCATGCTGTCCTCGTTGCCGTACCACGCTCGTTCCATCGTTCATCAGCTCGTTCGGAGCTGGAAATTAATCGTCGCGTCTGAAAATAAGAGGCCGGGCTTAAAAATTCAGTCAGACGCGCCGTGTCGAAAGAACACGAAAGAAACTCGACTCTCTTCACTATTTATGAACTCCGCCAGCACCGAAATCATCTAGTTGAGAAGAGAGAAAGAGACAGAGAGAGAGAGGTGCAAAGTCGAGAAACTACGGAAAACGAGAGAATCGGGATACAATGGGAGACTCATGCTGTTGATGCGGAAAAATTAGCGGGACACTAATCGCGCGTTCGACGTATATTGCAATGGGAGTGTTACAGCATCCCTGTAGGATTTTATTGCCACAATATTTCAGCTTTCTCACGTGGCCGTCGTATCACGATTCCAGCGAAAGTACTGTCGTGCTACGGCCCAGTATTGTGGCCCTTCGCAATCAGCAAAGTGCCATACGCCGGTATCGAAACGCTCACCGACTGAAATTCCTGGTACGCAGAATAAAATCGCCGGGCGTTCAGGTATTCCAATAATTAATGGAATAAAAACTTGCCGCTGCCCGTGTCACTTTGCCGTCGGAGATAAATTTTATTAAAAAATTTATGTCCCACGTATACGCGCGGACCGCGACGTGCGGGTCGTTTATACGTAAAGTAGGTATACGCGGGCAGCGTATTCCGCCGTGGCGTTTCGCCGCAATCCAATTATATCTTATTAATTAACATTAATCTCGCGAACGTTGAGCGGCCCGGAAAAACGCGACGCGACGGCTGCTTCGACGCCTGGCGTCCCGACGACAAGAACCTGTCAAGCGACAAGCGACGCACTTTGCGCAAATCTGCTTCGCGTCCTGCACGTCACTACGTTAATTTCGTCGCGACGCACGCGTGCGCTACTAAAACGAATCGTTATGAAACGCGGGGATGAAAAGGGGACAGAAGGGAACGGTCGGTGCGGCTTCGAAATGCCATTTCGCTGCTGCTGGAAAGGAAAAACGATGCACCACCGTCGCTCCGATTGAATACTCTATATTTCCTTCGCTCGACGATCGCCCGGACAAATCTGGAGCATCCCCGACGCCTCTCCCTCTCGCCCGCGCGCTCCTACCTCCGAGCAGCGATTTCATTCCTCGGGAAAAATGAAGTAACAAAATTACAGAGTCGACTCGTCAGCAACAGACTCGGCTAAATCAACTCTCGGTCCTTCCCGCTCCCTGCTTCCCTTTTTCTCTCTTTCTTTCTTTCTCCACCTCGTGTCCGTCTCTCCCTCTCATTTCGCTCTCGCACCCTCTCATCCTCCTCTCGCGTTTCAACGTCCTTTTCCGCTTTCCCTCCGGTCACCCTGTAATCTAGAAATCTATGATTCAACGCCACTCGTGTGTCCCTAACATCTGCTCTCCGACAGACGCACTCCAAACTGTCTCATTCACAAAGCAGGCCCTGTGTTCTTAGAAAATAATATTTTCCCCATCGCGCTTGCGGCCGCCCGCCCCCTTGGCACTTGAGGACCTCCGGGGATGCGTGCGATGCGCCGCATCGTTGAACGCAGCCTGCAATTCGGTAGAGTGCACAAGGCATAAAATGCGAGGCCGAAATCCTGGAGCTGCGCTTTGTACACCGGCTGCTTCAACAGGTAGAGACTTAAACCGCTGCCGGTGCATTTGGCTGCCGAAAGTGGATGAGGGCTCGTTTGTGTACGCTGTACATTGATCGAAGACCCAAAAATACGCGCAGAATGACCCATATATTTGTGTAACGAGTTTAGCCGTGGCTCGTAAACGTCGCGCGTGTTTGCGAGCACAACAGTCGCAATTACATCAATACCGATCAAGCGGAAGAACAATTTGTTACGCGTTTGCTCTCATTCACCCTGAATGATATTCAATCTTTCTGCCATATTATTTAACTTTGTCAATGCGCACCGAGCGCATCCAGTTGCGGATTGAAAGCGCTTGCACAGTTTTCTGCTTCTGCATTCGATTTTTTCCCGCCCCGTCATGCTCGATATCAGCATTCCGACTTTCAACTGCGGCTACTAAAGTTATCGAACATTCATTACGAAGTAATTCATCGTGTTCCCCCGTGACCCGATTCGAACTTTCGTGGAATTAAAATTCCGCTCCGTAAACTCGAGTAATAACTCGACGCTCAGCGACCGTATCTTTAATAATTCCGAAATCTTCCCTTTAAAACATCGCGTTCCAATAAAAATTTGTAATGTATTCGCGCGCGACAAGAGAGCTCGCTTCGCTCTCTGGCTTAATGATACACGCAGGAAAAATTGCATCTATCGCGAGATAAATTTCCTCGACAAACCGAGCGATTCGATCGTGCTCGTTCACAGGAGGAGGACACGTGCGAAACACGGTTTCCCTCTTTCGCCATTACGCGAGCGCTCGAAGCAAACTTTCGTTTTCAGGGTGCACCATTGACACCGCCCACGCCGCCGTAAAAGCATAAAAAACCCGATCGGCAAAGGTCAAACGACGTCGGAATGTCGCGCCTCATCCAAACGCAACCAGTATCTTAAAAATTCATCATTTCCCCGCGTCTGGCCTGCCCTTGCGTCGGCTTGTCGCCAGTTTTATACCTCTCACTATATTATGCATGTCATCGACTTTAGTTTTATTGCCGCATACAGACCCGTGCGCGACCCTTCTCAGGTCGTCAAATAGGGCGTAGATTCCGCGAGAACATTTCTGCTGAATATAAACGTGTATAGATAGGATGTATCTATTACGAAAGGGAGTGCGGCGAAGGCGCGCTCCTGATTGCGTGCTTCCTGAAAACTTGATGAGACATTAACTTAATGTTTCATATTTCATACGCATGGTATCGTGCATAAATAATATCGACGCGGAAAATTCTGTTTATTCATGCAAAATATGTGCTCCAGATTATGTGTATCTCTATCACGTTACAAATATTTTTCATATCATTAATTTTGAATTTCGCGATTGCAATATGCATAATATTTCTGAGCAACAGAGGTAAAGGGCACGATAAAAAATACTTGCGTGTTTCGATAAAATGATAAATGCGTAATGTTGGATTCTTCTCGGTTAATGTTCAGCCGCGGCTGAACATCCGCGCGGTCGTACATCGTTCCAATTTTGACAGCAAGAAAAATGAAATTATGATATTTCGCGCGTACGCTACCCCGCGCAGTGTCTACTTGAAATGCCAAATTAATCACGTTACTCCACACCGGTAGGATAATTCGCGGGATTTTTCATGAATTTTACGCGGGGCTATCGGAGGGTGGCGCGAACGAGACTCGTAAATACAAATTGTTTTCGAGTGCATCGGCACCCTCGCGCCATGCGAGGGTCAAAGTAGCCGTGTCAGTGGAGTTGATTTATAACGCGATAGGGATGCTGCCGTCGTTGCTGAGCGTGGAGTTCCGTTACTCGAGAGTCAGCATGACGGCCTCACCAAGTCGACTGAATCATTCCAATTAATTTCTTCAAATTGCATGTGATGGAAAACACACCCGCCGAAGCGATAGAAGAGTGCTCGTATTTTTCACACGGTGTTCCGCTGATAGTCTGATGTAAAAAGTTTTCAATCGTTTTTTACTTAAAAGGTAAAGGGAGAGAGAAAAACAGAGAGGAGAGTTTCTCTTCCGCAATTAGCTTACACAATTCACATTTCAAATACTTCATCATGTTATGAGTATTTAAATGATTGCAAGTAATTCCCCGAGCATTTGCAGATATTTTATGCTTTATAACTTTAAAAATTTATACAAAATACATTTACCACGCAACTTGCAAGCTTTGGCTCAAAGGCTTTTTTTAAATTCACGTGCACCACAAGCACGTTGTACGAATTCCATAATCTTAATCGACCTTACATGTCATTAACTGTAACATGCTTTATCTCGCAAATCGCGCTCGCAATATTTTGTAACGAACCGTAAAATATGACTGAATAACGACGTTATTATTACGATGGCAGCTCGCTCGCTAACTCGCTCAAGTCAGCACGCTGCCAGTCGAGCAAGTTTATATTCGAGTGTTTTATTATTTGCAGCGGTGGTTATAAAGCGGTAAGTTTTACTGCGTGCACGATAGTCGGTGAAACATTCAAAGGATTAATTCGAATGAATGACAGACTGACTGGCCGTCGCAGTCCCGTGGGAGGGACCGGGCCCACGCCCCGGTAATTGCCGCTCGATGTTTCCTCTCTCATTCTCTTCTGCTCATCCATTCTCCCTTTCTCCTCTCTTGAACGGTTTATCACGTCTCTCCCTGTCTTCCTTCCTTCTGATTCCTCTCCTCGCGTCTCTCGTCGCCTCTCCATCACGCATCACCTAGACGCACCTCCCGGATGCCTTCTCGCAGATTCGCGACGCAAGAAATTGCTTCCCGAAGAGGCGTCGCCGAGTATCTCTAATTGGGGGATTTGCGAGAACTGACTACCGAGAAATGTCATATACGATCATCAGCCTTAATAGCCCCGTGTTGCCCGACGTTCTGTCCGCTCATGCAGACCGTTTCGCATGTCGGAGCGGCAGATGCGCGTACATGAATTTAATAACTGTAGTAAGTTTCAAGTGCGTGCAACTAAGATCTCAGTTTAAGCAATAAATACATTATACTTTAATTTTGGGGTACCCAGTACTTCGCCAACGTCGCATCGATAGTCAAGATAATTTACAGACACACACAGTGCAAACACACGCACAGCTGCAGGACTGAATGAAGCTTGTGTTTAATTTAAGAAATTTAATTAATAATTCCCCCTTTTGATGATTCTAATAATCCTTACAATAAATGAAAATCTCAAAACAAAGGCATTTCCAAGAGATATACGAAATATTCTGTTTCTCGAGAGAAATAAACCTCATAATTTAGATAACTCAAAGTCCACGTTAGGCAGTATATCCGGGGGAAAAAAAAGAAATTATAGACATACGCGATGAGCATCAATGCTCACTAATGACGCAGGGTAACGTCTAATTTGCGGTCACCGATGATCGCGATCATCGCAAGAGGAAACGGTGACCGGTACCGGCGGTTTCCGCAGGTGCTCGCGCTGGTGATCGCAGCTGTAATTCAGCCGGAAGAAACCACTTATTAGACGTAATTGTTGTAATCCGTGACATTCTCCGGTGTGCCGGTTGAAATTCGACGGATCCTCGGCCCCGGGAACGTCCCCACGCCCATGAAATCATCCTGGGAGCGACACGCTCGGATTTCAAACGAGCAGGTATATCTCGGTCGGCCGATCGGATCTGAACTTTCTGCAGGCAGCGCGACGCGGTGTGGGCTTTCAGAGGATTTTACGCGAGCGGTATTCGTGAATTCCCCGATGTCAGCAGCGATTCGAAGCGGGAACGCGATCTTATGCCCGAGGGAAGTGTCGTTTTTCCTGCGCTTTATTAAATATTTCTCCCGGACAATTAAAGGAGGACCCGCACCATTAGTAACATTCCAACGAAACGACGAGTCTTTGCGCCAACGAAACGGGTTTTAATACCTCGCGATCGTTGCAACCAGATAATGAAGTGCTCGCTGCCGTTTAATTAATTCTTATCGCCAACCGACGCCGAGGCTTACCTTTTAATTGAACAGCGAGTCTAATATTTAATCTTTCGTTTGTTTTCCATTTGACAGCTAAACTGAATTTTATCACGGCGTATTGTTTTATCCCATTGTCAAAGTTCGCCATATCAGATCCCGTGTAGTTTTCAATTGAACCGACGATTGGATTGATTTCAGATATCCTTTTTGTTCGCAGTGACTATTGTTCAACAACTGAAATCGGTCACACGCTTTGCGATTGTAACGGTTTATAAATCAATTTGAGAAATATTGTATAAAAATTGGAATGATCAACATGAACACCCGCATGAACATGCTCAGAATTATCAAAGACATCTTGATCACACGCGCGGGTTCCTTGAAATTGTTTCATTCCAATTCTCACAATTAGTATATTCGTAAGTTATCATCAATGTTAAGCGCACGAATAAATGACAGTTGAAATGAAAGCGAAACGACAAGTAGTGATACCGCTATGTCAGAGACGGATTTCCCGGAGTAACATAGGATCACGATTCCTCGCTCGATCACTGCATGGGGACTCGTCCGTCGACGGGATTCCCTATGCTGCATTTTACTACGAAGCATTACCGATAAGTAGACGCGCGCGGCCGTTTAGTCGCGACGTCAAGGTGAACGATGGACGTCGCGAACTCACGTTGCGGTAATAGAAGGAACGCAGCGCGACGGCCACTCAAGTAGCCCCAGGGATCATTTTCATTAAGACTTGGTCAATTAGATGTGCTTCAAATGGCGCGCAGTCTCGGGTAAACTTGGGCAGCGTTCCCCAACGATACCCCAGACGCAATGGCCGGATAGAACGTGGACAAAAGGACAGGCCGAGGTATAGAGCGGCGCCAAAGACGCGAGGAGACGGCGAGAGAGTCGCAGCGAGAGCGAGCAAAAGAGAAAGAGAGAGAGAGAGGAAGAGCAGGAGGAAAACGGACCACACTCCTATACGGCCTCGACACGAGAAGGCTGCCATAACCTCGACACTAGTAATTGAACGCAAGTGGTTGAAAGTACTTCTTGGCTCCCGGAAGCGTCTCTCGTCTTCGACCACCACCACCACCATCACCATCGCTGTACCAGAACCGCTCTACCACGTCCACCATTGCCATCTGCCACGGTTTCTTCCTTCTTGTTTCGCACTTCTATCTCCTTCAGTCTCTTCCTTTAACTTTGTGCTCCTTTCCTCTCGTTCTGTCCGCTATTCGTCTTTCCCACCCTCGCTCCCGTCCCTCGCCTTCATCTCGCTTTGATCGTATAGCCGTCTCCGAACCTCTCGGTAGTCTTTACCTATCTCGACGGCACCAGCGAAGATCGGCCGAGGCTTATGATTAATCCGAAAGAGATTAAACTCGTCTGACCATCCGTGGAAGCGGCGGCCGAGTATCTCACCTCACGAACGACGCCACCATGAAAATCCTCCCTCCCCGCCTTCCGGCTAGGACTTAAGAACTACCCCGAGGACTGTCGGGTTCTCCCCGAGGACAAACTGACCTCGACGCAATCGTAAAAAGTAACGGGAGGATGAAATGTAAATGATCGGCCTGTCCCGGTTTTTTTCCTCTCTTTATGTGACCCCCCGTGCGGGAACACTCCCTTGTCGTCGTCAGGAAGACGATTCGGCAGCACGTAATGTCCTCGTATTGTCCGAATCCCACGGCGGGCGATCAGACATTTCAGATCAAACACAATTGGGCGGATCACGCGCCACAAAACGTCTTTACTACCCGTAAAAATAAAATGAGGGACACAGCAGGAGGAGGCAGTAGGCGCGATATCTTATTTCCCTGAAAATTGCGAGATTAGGACGCACATAAAACGTGCGTATCTGCGAGCGAAATTCACGGAAATTTACGTGCTATATAATACACCCTTGTTTCATCGCGTCGCAACGTAATTATGCGCTCAAGATTTCCGAGCTTATCGCGGAAGAGACGTTTGTTCCAATAAAAGCAATTTCATCAACGGCATGATGTATACGCGCTGGCAGGAGGGTGGCGGTCCAATATTCACCCTGCGGCGGACACGCCTTTCACGAAAGAGTGCATTTATCGCGTAATCGGTGGCGATCGGGCAACCCTCCGGCCAGAAGATCCCGCAGACCAACATGTCAATACGAGCGGACCATGCGACGACCGCGTCTGGGCGCCGACGTCGGTTCCTAATAAGATCTAATCGTCGATCGCTCCGAGCGATCACGCCACGCGAATCAAACGAGATAGGGCACGCGGGGGCGAAAGGGCGAATAATGCGATTGCGCATCGATTCGATGCTTTCGAGTGTTTTATAGACCACAAATCTTCTTTATGGTCGATCCCCGCGGGTCTTCCGCCCCGACCCGCCCTCCGATAAGTTAGCCAGACACTGACGCCACTTCCGAGCTGCGAAATTAATTAACGCGCTCCCCGCTGCCGAGAGTAATTAAACGACAAAAGTATCCTCGGTACCGACACCGACACCGATTAATTTCTCGTTGCGAGGAGAGCGGGCGGACGGGCGGATGCGCGAGCGAGCGGACGGAGATCCGCAAATTGCTCCGACGCTCCGGCGAAACGAGAGATCGCGATCGTGATTGCGGCTTGCGGACGGAACCATCGTGTTTCAAGGACAAACATCGAGCCTGGTGAACCGCAGCATTGTCGCTCGGATAACGGCACGCGCAAAACGAATCAGCGACGGGGCTAGAGAAGCCACGAGGTAAAGGGGCTGGAGATGCGTCTGGCATCGTCGTTCCACGCTCAAGCTGAATGTGACGGCTTCTCTTCCTATCATCTTCAATCCTTTGTCGAACCCTTGTGCCCGCCGCGACGTACGTTGAGTGCCGGGCGTTATCATAAATAAAGAGCGGGTAAATTAGATTTCCAAATCAAGATGGCGACGGCATTGTCTACGGCCCGGGCTGAATTAATTGGATTTCAGAGCCAACTTTGTCGCGTCTCGCACCAGCCGAGCCCCCCTCCCGCCATTCCGCCCTTCTTACATCCCTCCGCTTCGCTTTACGAAGCCCTACAGGTCCTTACTCCGGGCTGCCATTAGACCACAGGAACCACGGTCGCGACGACGACGACGATGAGGATGTCGTTGCAATCGACCATCGCGTCGACATCGCGAGCGTCGATTATACTGCATTTTCCATGAGGTTAGCCGCGCTGAATTCGGGGTTCAAGGGTCTCGCCCGGGACACGAGAGGGGGCGAGCGAAGGTACTCGAGGATTATTAAGGGCTCACCGGGTCAGACAGATGCGAAGATAAACAAACCGGCCGTAATGAACGAGGCCGGATCGCTGGAGAGCAGTCAGATATACCCGGTGCTTATTGTCACAGAGATTCGGGACCTCTCCCTCGGGGCGGATATGTTAAATCAACGCGTCGCCACGTCCATAGGGAAGAAGGGCACCGCGATGCACCTCGGGCCTGCGTTAATCGAACGGCATTGTGCGCTGCTCGTGTGGGTGACAGTAACGCGACGGGATTAATAAAACAAGAATCAGCGCGCTACTAAACAATTGTGCATAATGCATAAAGAGAATACATGTACGGAACGCGCAATTTTGTGCACTGATTCCGATCATCTCTCATACTCGAATTGCATTATACATCTGTGACCGAAATCTGTAGCCGATATAGGATAGGAAAGAGTACAAAGTGTAATTACACGAAGTTGTACTGGAAACTGTTTCAACGGTGATCGAGCCTCATGAACTAAAGAGAATCAATTAAGAAATTCGAGTCCACCTGAACTCTTGTTACTGTACGCGCTATCTTTTGAACTCGCCGCGGAGCAAAATAGAGACGAATTGTACGTGCGTCCTTCTTCATTTTCGTTTCCGACGTACTCGAGATGGATTATGCAGCGAACGAGAGACTTGCATCTGTTCTGGGAAGGCCCGGTCCAGAAGATTCGGTTTAAAATAACGCGTGCCGAAACCAGGGCCACCAGGTGCCTATGCACCACGCCGAATCGCAGCGAATTGCGAGGGACCAGAATTCTCGCTTGCGGATTAGATTCTCGGGAATCCGCTCGGACGAAGATATCTGTTGCTCTATCTACGACCACGGGGATCCGTCTCTGCGGGCAGATGGTTTTGATGTTACCGCGATATTCGCGAGCCCACGCGGCCGCTACCGAGATCCCGGGAGTAGGAGGAGGGGTTCTGGATTAGCACGTGGAAACTCCGGCTCATTACTCAAATACTGGAATACCTTCCGCCAACGGACCAAGGAACGCAAAACGGTGGTTATAGGCGGGAGGTAAGAGAGATGCTAGGTGGCGAACACGGAATAACGTGGCCCGAGGTAGATAGATAGATAGATAGATAGATAGAAAGAGAGAGGGGCAGAGAGAGGATCCGGCGAGACAGATGAGACTGGACAGGAGGGGGAGCGGCGGGGTGGCAAAAGATCAAACCACGACGAAATGGCAGACCATGGTTGGGGTCCCGTATGCACCGAGCGCTAGATAGATGGTAAAAGGGAGGCTGGAAGGGCTAAGAACCAGGGTTCGCCGAGCGCTCCTGAGTGGCTCCGCGTTACAGTCTATCCTCGTCTCGTCCTGCGCCCGCCCTTTATCTCTGTCAGTCCCGTTCTATCCTTCACCCTGCATCCGATTTCTCTCCCTCCCTTCTCCTCCCTCCGACCCTTCGTGCCCTCTCATGGTATTAAGATTAGCACAAAGCGCTACCTATCATCGTTTCTCTCTGTGCTCTATTCCGGAGCGCGCGCAACCTCTGTGCGAGCGTTATCTGGGTAGACGTACTGCTCGCGGTAATTTGTGGTGTTTCTGCGAGCCCTGTATGAGGCTTCGTACACGTCGCTTTGCCATTACCAGTGACACTGATGGTAATCTCCCGGGCAGAAAGATATTTGCGAGCCGGATGATAATGAATCATTTAACGTCACGATGTCGGCATGTATCTAGGTCAGCCACTGCGCGGAACACGCACCAGCTGTTCCGAATCAGATATGTTACGTATAGATTTTTTAATCTTTTGTAGGAATTATTTAATTCTCTACGAGATATCAGAGATCGATACGAGTCAAAAATTCTTTCGTCTTGATGTTTCACTTGCAGATGCGTACTTCCCAAATGCTCTTTGCATGTGGAAGAAATCCGGCTCAGCGTTCGCTCCTCCTTAACGTCTCTCTAATACCGGATCCTCACACACTTGTCTCTAATCCCCCGAACGCTCGGATTCTGACCGCAGGATTATCAATGCCGTGTAATTTTTGTGGAGTGATTCTTGCGATTCTTGCGAGACATTAATCCGCGTGGGGCTGGGAGCTGCCACTCGATGGTAGCGGAAGGGGTTGACGGATTGCGTTTACCATGTCTGAGAAGATATAAGGGGAGCTGTATAATCCTCTTGATGAGCTGGCTCGACGAGAGTACCAACGCCTTTGTGCTCACTCCCGAAAGTATTTACCTCGTGGAGCCAGCCTGGCGCTTCGCGCCGCATCGCGCGATGTCTGCTTCAATTTACGTCGAATTAAATTGCGAACATTGATTAAGGTTTGAGCAGGAATTTTGTCCCCCTTCCATCCGAGCGGGAAAGCGCTCTGTCGCGGACCGCGAAGCCTCGTGATAATTACACTTGCGATCTTTTCATTTATCGAGATTCTCTCGTTTGAGGGAAGACTCGCGGTTATTTGTATAATATAATATTTGCATAATTAAAAAATTCTCTTGGAATATTTTTTACGAGCTTTCTTTCAGCGTCAGTCGTGAATATAATTTAATTATTTCTCGGCTTCGCGAAATGTACATTGCCAATCGCGAAGGCACGAGAATGGCACGAGTCCAAGCAGCATTTCCAGCGATATTAAATCAACGGATTAGTGCCGTTCCATTCTCTTTTAAAACTGTAACATTAAAATACGACGCAGAGGATTACCTGTACATCAACTTAAACACACCAATCGAATTTACAAAGAACTTTGATATCTCGAAACTGTACCATAATTCTTATTAACAGACGAGAGAGAATTATCCAAAAGTTCCCAAAAATCCTAGCTGAGCACCGCCGGCAGACACACTTGTCAGCTGGAAAATCTTAGGGACTTAACTCCCGTCTGGAGGATCACCTCGATTATCAGTGCGGATAGCCGGGTCTTCGCGTGCGACAAGACGTTAAATGCTAATGCTAAACTGTGGTCGTATATCGTCCCTCGGATCACGCAATCACCACTGTGCTCTCTCGCTTCATCGTCGTCGTCGTCGTCGTCGTCGTGATCTTCGTGGTCGCAGAAACGAATATCCATCCGACTCATATCCGTCGCATTCATTTCCGTATCATGGAAGGACAAGGGGAGCAATAGTTTGGAAGGGCAAGGGGGATAGCAGCATATCTGCCATTTGGTAGCGCGCGTGGTCGCAATCACGGTTGCAGCTGCAGCTCTCTATCGCGTATCTAACAATACTCGTAACGTGCAGTACGGAGATTCGAGTGCGCTCGAGCCATTGCCAATTTCCATGGCAGATTACCTCACGGTATCACGTGCCCTTCTTTCTTCACCGCCGAAGGGATGAGGGCACGGGTCGAAGGGCGAAGGCGGCGGAGCGTGTGCCGCCACCGCCGCCTGGTTCTGCACACCTGCACGTATCGTGCATGGATAAAACTAATTTCGAGCCTCTCGGCGAAATAAGGCGCACGGGATGTGAATTCCTAATCCCGTGACAGGAATAAGGGCGCTTCTATCATCGGGAAGCTATCGGTGCGTCAGTAATCTTTTCCGCTACGCGACTATCTCTCGCTAACGAATCGTCAAATAGTATGTCACGCCGGGTTCGATTTGAGTTTCTCTCTTCTGTCTTTCTCGTAATATCTTTCTACGATAATAAATTCGTTGAATCAAATCGAAGCGATTTCAAAGACGATAAAAAAATATCGACGCGGATAAAGAAAACATCGAAAGTTTCCCGATAGGAATGTTTTGGCCTGTTAATTCTCATCAAGACACGAAAATGGAATTTGTACGCTTTACGGAATTGCCGATCCGATCGTGCGTTATCGCGAAATAATCATGGCACGCGTCTCCTGCTATTGCCCGTCGATGCACGGCCAGTTTCGCCGGATTGATTAATTGATTATTGTGCAACGAGCGACATTGTAGTAATTAAATTTGTTCTTTCTGTTGCAGGTACGTGACACGATGCCGGTGTTATAATGCAAAGCGCCGCGAGCTATGACAGGTAACGAGCGGCAGTACATAATCACAAGTGTCATCATCGATTTCGAAAGTATTCGCACTAAAACCATTTACATCATAACACGAACAAACGACCTGAATCGCAGCGGGAGAAATTCGTTACACGCGCATTCGTTGCGAGTATTCGCGCGTACAAGCCCGGAAATTCGATCGACAAGACTTTGTACGAATTATGCGCGAGAGTGCTCGAGACTCGTTCGTCGAGAGCAGCAACCTCGCGGCATATGGTTGCGCAGGTAGCGGATTTACCTTCGACTGGAACACAAAAGGAATTAGGACCGATAAATTCGCTCTATGCCGGTTTATTCCCCCGCCCCCTTCAATCTAGCGCGAGCGTATCCGGCGACGCAGGCGGCGATAATACGCGATCTGCCAGAGCGCGAATCGAGTTTGCGCTCAAAACGCGCGAGGGATTTTTCGCGCAACCCCCGTAGCAAGACGCGTTGCGCCCTTTGATCTAGCCCTTCGAGCTTCGTTCCCCGCACAGTTCGACATGGGCCCCGTCCGCGCGTCTAATTCCTTCTTTTATCATCGGCGGGATCGCAACTTCCGACGTCGCTCAAAGGGCACCATCGTTAGCGGATGAAACGTCCTCTCCGACGCTCTCGAGTTCCAGTCTTTGACAAGAAGCAGTGATTGTTGATTGTTTTCGCACGTCAGTAAAAAGATACAATCGGAGCGGAATTGAAGAGGCGGGAGATGCTTGTCGAGAACCACGTGTTTTTTCCGGAGTAGCATGGCGAATAATGACACTGTCGTTCCTTCCGAAGAAAATCCAGTTGAAATAAAAATAGAACAAGCACTAACGACGATGATAATGTGTCTTACAATCAAGTAAAACGTTTTATTTATTTTCATAATAGCGTCTTCATAATAGCGTGTGGTTTCTGGAGAAAGAAAAAGAGAGAAAGAGAGAGAGAAAGAAAGAAAGGGAGAGAGAAAAAGAAGATAATAACGACGAATATTTGAGAATCCGCCTCGAACACGTCACGCTGGTTTTGTGTCTTGGTCCACGCAAACTACCTATCGAGGCAGGTCAAATCATTGTATTGTAATAGGAGCTACAGGTCTGCAGGGAGCTCAGGGAACGGCAAGCATATAGCGGCACGGCAGGAGGGACGAGAAAGGAGGAAGGGGACAAAAGTTTCGAACCACCCCGAAACTATCGGGTTACTCGGGTTACCCCTGTACCGAGAAAAAATAAGCGAGTTGCGCTGGACTGAGATTTTTCAGATACGAGCCTATCCCTGATGCGCATCACAACCGGCGTAGTTAGATAAGAAAAGTTCTCCTCGTGCAGCGCGTATAAGAATAACAATCGAAAATTCTTCAGACTGCATCGACCACGACATCCGAAGAGGTACGTACGAGCTCGTCGGCTCCCAGGCGACGCGAGTCCGGCGTTGACCACGCGAAACCACAGAAAGAAGAAATAAAAAAGAGAAACAGGAAAAACCAGAAGAGAACAATGTGGTTCCTATTTGCAGTTTGGAGTTATCTCGAAATTTCTTTCGAGACGGGACGAGGGAGAAAGGGGGACAGCGTGGATCGGTGCATTCCCGAGACATTTACACAGCATTCGCTTCGTTTCCATACATCCGGCACTTCCTTGCGCCTTTGCTTTCTGTAAAGTAAAACAAAAAAAAAGTAGACTTGAGGGATCAATAGGCTGCTGTCCCTCGACGTGGACAGGACTCAACCCCCTTATCGTGCCACGACGAGACAACGTCCGTATGTCCGTTCACTATTATTGGCGCGACACGTATCCGCAAAGAGAACTTGCCGCACTCGCGGCGAGAGTCGGCTCGTCACGCCGGGGAAAAGCGTTATCGTAGCGGGCACAGGCGCGCGAGCGCGCGACGCTCTCTTACGTCGGACATTGTCCGAGGACGCATCGGGAAGGGCGTCCGTGAAAAGTGTGCTGGCGAACAATGGCCGGTGAAAAAAACGGCGCCTGAAGCGAGCCGGGGAAGAGAAGGTGACGCGAACGAGCGAAGGGCTGGCTGGCTGGCTGGCTGGTTGGTCGGCTGGCTGGCTAGCTCGCTCGTGCGATGACAGCTACCATCGTAAGCAACGCCGCGGGCAAACAATGCCGACGACGAGTACCGGAGCTGGGCCGAGAGGCAGGAGCTTTTGAGCGAGGCCGGGATGCTCCCGTCGGTGCTCTCGTCTCGCACCCGTTCGCAAGAGACCGTTCCCGTTTCTCGGGATTTCCATAATCTGCGGCCCCGCGCGCCGCGGTCCTCCAGACGGGATTTATCCGCCGGTTTTCGCCGCTGCGGAACGAAACAATGTCTCCCCCTCGTCTTCTCTCTCTCTTTTTTTTCCTATCGTTGTCGCTTTGTTTTCTCGCCGCGGCTCGAGAAACTCCGTAACGCGAAAGGGAGCAGAGTGACCCGCCGCGGTGAGACACGCGTCCGCGAGCGCAGAGAGAAGCGGATGTCGCGCGAGAATGCCCGTCAATCAAGATGATGCTCTCCCTTGGTACTAAACAAACGCGCCGCTCCTTCCGCGAGATAAGGTGTAGATGGAACATAATTGCGAATAAATGCAAATGTCACGCGAGGAGAGAGAATAAAGGAAAATGTTCTTTGCCCGTCGTTCGAACTAACTTTTCTTTTTTTATTAATTTGGATTTTTTTTTAGTAGCACAATGGTGCGAGAAGAACGAGAATTGTCTATCGGAAATGATCCGATGAAATTCGTTTCGTGGAATCCAATAAACTTATCTTGGCCAACAGACAAAGTCAATATTTGCGGGACGCGCAACTTTCATATGAAAGATTTTTGATGTAGATAAAATTTATTTGTAAATATTAAGCATCTGTAAATTTAAATTAAAAACTACATGTATAAAATAAATATGAACTTGACTTTTCAAGTGATAAATATTTTCTTTCATCTTGACTTAATAATTTCGCGTGATGTTAAGCTTGCTTATTTTTTTCTCTCTGTCTTTCTTTCTCTTGCTCTGTTATCTTTATTTATCTTTACTCTGAAATTAAGGGAAATAATTGGAATGATTAAAAACGTGATTTCCGTGCCCAAGATTAATCGCGATAATGCTGGGCAAGATTTACCGCGCCATTTTAGCATCGGGACGGGGCACGATGATGAAAAGCAAGTTAAACGTCCGTGCATTAAATCTTGAGGCGAATTCCCAGTGTTTCTCCAAGGACCGTTAAGTCGGGACGTTTTGAGAATTCGTAAAAATTCGGCGTGCGTATGCACTCGTAGGTGCGTGTTCAACGTGTGATGTAACGGGCCGCTCAAATGATTCACAGATGTATATCTTCCTCGGTGTCTCCAGTGCCAACGTCTCCCACGATTTAGTGCGGTATAATGGCTCTAAGAATTGCTCGAGTACGACCGGGTTACTGTGTTCCTCGCCCAACCTTGCCTCCTCTCTTGATTCTCTTTTTTTCTTTATCTTTTTCTCTCTCCGCTCTTTCTCTCCCCCGGTTGTGATCTATGGCCGTGCCTCCTCGCCAAAGGCCCCTTGCGCGGCTCGGCTCGGTAACGCCGTTCCACGAACGCCAAGTGCACTTGTCAAGAGAAGGCAAGACAAACGTCGACCTACAATCGGCGATGGAAAAATGGGAAAGGGCGCGAGAATGGGTCCCATGCTGATCAGAATACCATGAGATGCAGAAGATACACCCAACATCACATTACGAGCGCGTCGCAAGGCGAGAATAATTTTAATTTTCTTTGTAATGTTCATCAAATTAAGCTCTAATACCTGCTGTGAATTATTTTCCCGCGTGCACGTATGTATGCAGCAAGTTTGCTCTGGATGAGAGCTTAGTAAAAGGAATACGGGGAAGATGAGTTGTTTCCACGAGAGGGTCGCAAGTGGCGAGTAACCCCGCAGCATTCTGCATATTGAAACACGTTTGTGCGCTTCGTGTCGAAATACTGTGTGTTCCGGGGAAGAAGCGTCGTCACTTGAGGAGGGTCCGCGACAAAATCCGAGTAGCCGGAGTGCTCCGAGTGTAACTCTGCGACGCAGCCTGCCGACGGAGATGGCTCGTGACAGGGCGAGTGTTATTCTTCGCCGGACCATGGAAATTGTTTATTTCGCAAACACGTCTCAACCGCTGCCTCGTGTCACAGGACCCATCATCCGTTTCGGTTTCGCCTCGTTTCCGTTTACAGCCCGGCTTGTTGGTTCATCTAGGCCGCCGCTGGACCAGACGGGAAGAGGCGGGGTAACGAGAGAAAGAGCAGGAGAGAGGAGAACAGGGAGAGTGTGTAAAGGGGAGGGAACGGCGGGGAACATGTGCGAAAGCGAAACTCGGGAAGAGATAGGAAGAAAAGAGAGACACGACCAATCAGAGCAAAGCTCATCTAGCACGTGCCGCTGACAGCCCTCGTCTCGCCCTTGCAATCCCTCGAATTCTCGTGTCCGTCCTGGCCGTCACTCATCGCGAGCTAATCCAGCAAAAATAACCGTATTAAACCGCGATTGCGGATAATCGAGAACTCAATAAGGGACACGGCGGCCTTGGCGTCCATGTTGGAGGCGCCACGTCACTCTCATAATCGTCGCGTGAGAAATTCACGTTCGAACATTCGAGTGATCGAGCAAAACGGGCTCGTGCGTTTTCGATCAGGATAACTACCGGAGTGGCAGCGAGCGTATTAGCGACACGACGTGTTCTGTTGTTAACGTCAACGTTACGCAGCGGCGACGGGGAGGTTGTCCAGCACGCTCCGTCGAAAAGCTTTATCGTCCCGCGCATCGAGTGCGAGCGACTCGTAAATCTCTTTCGGCGTGTTTCAACCCTCGCGCGCACCAAAGGATTTTACAGCGCGTCGCCTCGCTGGCAGCCGCACTGGCGTTAATTATTCCCGACTGAAAAGTCACACGATGTAATAAATCGCGGACGGATATTGGTTCCGCTCTTTGTCGACGCACGTACGCTCGATACAACCCCCGTCCACCGCGTCTTATACATTCGTCCAGTGCCCCTTCCCTTTCGCGACCTCGTTCGAGTTCCCCGCGCGCGCCAAACAGTTCTCTTGTTCCCATCGGAGCCACGAAATCACGTTTCCCGTCCGCAACTTCCGCCTCTTCCTGAAGTTGTTCTCTCCCTCTGCGGTGGCGCGGGCACCGCGCCGGTCTTCCTCTCGCGGAAAAGTATTGTTCGTGATCAATCTCCTCGGCGGAGGCCGATGGCCGAGCGATTTACTTAGCCGGCTGCCCGGAAATTCCCTCGATCAAACTCAATCATTTCCATTCGAATGGCACGCACGTACTTCGAAACTGTGACTTCCTAATCATCGCTGCTATGCGCCGGTCCGGTACGGCACGATACAGTCGCACACCCCCTGGCTACCGGCGTGTAATGCGGGAGAACTTTGGCGCGCAGCCAATGCATCATACTTGATCGACGAATCGCACGAGTGCCCTGGATATTTTAATCGGCGAGCATCACGCATGGATGAGAACCCACGTGCACCTTTGTGTGCCATCCATCCCTTCCTGCTCCTCCGCGTGTGGATTGAACATACATTTTTTACTGCGAAATGCACATAAAATTCTTACCGCAAAAAAAGACACAGCGAGACACATAAGAGCTGTTTTTGTTCTTGATGGATCCTAAAATAGACGCGAGTCCACAAAACAAACATAAAACTGACTAGTAAAAAGACACCTGTTAGTTTTGCTTTTACATTTTTGAATTCCATACACGTTTCAAATAAAATTAACTGCAATATGTTTGGATAGATATTTTGGAAATATTTTTCCATTTGAATGGCAAGATTTAGACTGTATTCGGGGCAGTATATGTATCGGTGCAATAGCTGGCTCCCCCTATATCTGGCAAAAAGACATGATGGATTCAGTAGAGCGGTCTGTGAACTTGGTTTCATAAATAAAGATTCTCTCTCGCGCTGTCCTCGTGGTAGAGTGGCTTTTTAAAATCTAACACGCTCAGAGGGAATCTATAATACGTGTGCGAGGTGTGCGGGATGTGTCTTTCGACGAGGTCAATTTGATTTGCCTTTAGCCTCGAATTAGTCGCCGTTCATCAATCCATTGATTGCAATTCCTACGTTTCATTTCGAGCCCGCATCCGCTCTGCTTTAATCTCGAAATTTTATATCGAGATAGTCGATCATGACGGAAAAGTCAAGTTCTGATTAGCAAAGTCACAATTGCAGCAAACGCTTATCGGTAGTCGCGTTTGAAACATTAATCGATGCCAATAGGCACTCGCATTTAACGCCATCCGGGTATCCTCTCAATGCAAATTACATCTCGAATGTCGCAACAGTTTTCGTTATTGCAATGAAAAATGTCTATAAAAATTGCGATTTTGAGAGTGCGCGAAATAATAAACAAATGTGGATTTTATTAAATTAAAGTAATGGTTACTTCTTTCTTTCATTCTTTCTTCTTTTCTCTCCTCCTCCTTAGTCCTTGGTATTATCATTTAATCATGTTGTCCGCGCTAATGTGGAAATATCTACGCGTTTTATGTGCACTTTATTTAATAACTGACAGTGACTGTTGCGAGATGGGCACGAGCCTGTTCACGGACGGATCATATTTACAAAGGGACTGCGCCACGGAGCATTCAGCCGACAAAGTGCTCTCCGCATTCTTGAGAGACGCAACGATCAGACACAATAACTCTCGTGTATTATAAATTTTCGAGATTTTATGACCGTCCTTTAGTCGTGACACTCGACATCTGCCCCAGACTTAAAGAGGGACGGCACGAGATAAAGTGCGTCGCGATAGAATTTTCGAACGGCTCTCCCGCTGCGAGGGGAAACGGCGATAATCTAGTCTCGGCACATCATTTATGTATATTATACGTACTTCGATTTTTCGAGGTTGTGTCGCGCGTCCCCTATTCCTTCCGCCTCATTTAATTACAGCCCCGCGGGTTACAGGCGTCCCCAACAGGAATGATGTCAGTCCCGTCAGGTTTGTGGAGGTCGTAAAATTGTCTCGATGATCGAGATTGAAACGCCGAGCGGTGTACTTATGCTTTCAGGTGTAAAGGAAAGGTCCAAACTCGCATACCTCGTGATTATTTATGATCACGCATACCGGAACAGCTGATAACTCGATGTCGTCAAGTTTCGACGATTTTCTTCATTAAGTTAGCGGCAGAACTTTTGCGAGTGCGAGCTAGTATAAATAAGAGCTCGCTTGTGCGGCCGGCACTTTTGGAGTTTCCCTCCAAGTAACCAGAAGTAATCAAGCGACGCCAAGTTAATCATGTTCGCGATATCGGGGAGACCGGCAACGACGAGCCCGCCGGGAAACCCCATACGTTTTCGAGCCGACGTACCGCTGCGAATGCCGTATCGAAGGAAACCGTATACAATTATACGAGAGATTGTTTACTCGAGCGCGGATTCCGTTGTTGCAGAGCCGGCCGCGCGATCGATCGCGCCCCGCCGCCGTAATTAAAAACTTCATCGCAAGAAGTGCTTCCCTTCAAGAGCGCCGCTGAGATTTTTTTCCGCCAGGATATTATTGTTCGCCCGCGAAAGAGCAACTTCCTCCGGCCGCCCTAACAGCGCCGCCACCGTAAAAGCGTAAATTGAGCAACAACCGCGGCGGTAAGACAAGGGGCCTCACCCTCGCGCGCGGGGTGCATTACACGACGAAGCGAGCGAAGAGCTCTCTGCGAGCTCGAGCATTCCGCCTCCTTCGGATTTCACTGAGGAATATCGAAAGGATTAAGTTTCCCCGATAAGGATTCGTCGGTTCTCGCGCGGGATAATGAACGAAAGGAGGAACGAGAATTTAAAGACCGGAAAATATGCGAGATTCGGCAATCGCAGGATGATCCGATGCTCGTTCGCCTACGGCGGTGATCTTGCGATCGGTAGGTCTTATTAGTAGGTACGGCGTGTACGCGTGTCCTCTGCACTGGTCTTCTAGTCGAGCCCTTTCGTACAATTTCTCCATCTCCCTCCCCCTTGATTCCTCCGGTATTTTTCCGTGGCATTTCCTGCATGCCATCTTATTCCGAAAGTATCCTTCCACCGGAGCGAGTGCGGTTTCCTTCCTGTGTTTCTGGCCCCGCAGCAGCCCGCTCCGTTGGGCGATCGTTGCGGTAGTTATTATGGAAACCTTTGGACCATGTATACCCGTATAATGCAATGCCACATTATACAAGCAGCACCATAAAGCCGCGCGCGACCGATTCCAATTGCGCGGTGCGCCACGTGAAACGATACCGTGTATTTTTCCAGCTTGAACGTCGCTATTCAGAATGTCGTGCTATAATAATATCACTTATTTCGCTCGCGAGCTACATTACACGGCCGAATTCATCAAACAGGAGTGGTGCCCGCAAAGGCTTCGTCTCGATTGGCGTATCCCGTTTCGCACACTGGCTACCGGCGCAGCGCGCTATAAATTGCCCATAGAATTGCGGGAATATTAAGGTTTCTTCGATTACATATATAATCGCATATGATATCGATATTATGGCAATATTAATAACGAGTTTCGCGGATTCCAACGCGAAGGCCGATGGTAACCGGATAACGCGACGGAATTTGACAGACGTTTACAGTTTTCGAGACTAAATATAGCGCTACAAATAAATGAGAATTTATCGATCCTGTATGGATCTCGATATTCTCTTGTTGTTATTGCCATGATGACACTTCTACGTTTCTCCAGTTCAATTATCACATCATTATCCCTTTCTCAAAAGCTCGTCACTATTTTCCGAAGAGTCGCTAGTTGAATTATTATTAAATATTCAACATTACAAAACGTGTACATTAATCCCAGAATCGCTGATGCGTTCTTATCTGAGTTACCGGAGTGATCGTCGCTCGCCGATTAAATTGGAGAGTGTCGGCCGGAAGGGAGGAATAAACGAGAATGATTAAAACAAAACTTCCCTTTGACTCGGCGCTAGTTCGCAAGTTGGCGGCCGTGGCCCGAAGGGCGAGGAGGGTGGGATGACGGGGGTAAGCCACTCCAGCCATCTCAACATCCCATCGCGGTAACATCCGGCCGCTGATGTGGACCTCCGCTTTGCGGCATAGTCCTCAGCCCTATCCAGACATCCGCGGTCCTCTCTCCCCCTCTCGCACCCTCCTCCCATCCTCCGGGCCTGTTCTGTGTTGTACTGCGCGAGGGCAAACGGTACCAGGAAGTAACCTGCCCTGTAATTAGCGTCTTCGTTCGCCTCTTTGACAAAGGACGACTTCTGGCGGGCACAAAGGAGCCGAACTAACGGGGGTACCACCGGCCGCAATTTAGGTCAAGATTACATTCGTGGTAGGTTGTTCGTTGCGCGGACAGGTTTTTCAACCTCTGCACCCGCCGCTCCATATGTCATTAGCACGAGCTCGAGTGTCATTAACTCGTAAAATTGATCTCTCCGGCTGCGCCAGCGATGCTACCCTTTTCAGCTTGTTTTCTGAGTCAGTTTCTAGTGTTGGATGTTACGAATTAGATTTATATTAAATATTTATATTAATTATATCATTTATGTATATCTTCTTATTAATATATAGTAATTTTTATATCTGTAAGATTTATAGAGCACTGAAAAATGACCGCGCACCATAAAACGAGAGAGGCTAATTGATGTCACAATTTATCGCGGATTTAGCTTCGATTTCCAGAGAACCTTTATTCCGCGGTGGGCTGATAAATTCTCGTTTTCGGTGATACGGAAGATCCGTACAAACGCAAACGCTGATTCCCGCTGAATATTTAACACCGGGCGCATGATACCACGCGCTGCGAGCGCATTATCGCGCGCACGCGCGACCCACGGAATTACTCGTGAAATGCGCGAAAAGGCGAGAAAGTAAAGATAGCGGAAAGAAAGTGTGTGCATCATTATACAAGTCGCGCGCGCGATTTCCATATCCTACATATTCACGCTCGTTACACATAACTCGTCCGCGAGATCTGCATTTCGCGCGGTGAGATAGCGGTACTTTGTGCGCGCGAGGGCTCCACGGGGGTGGAAAAGGGGAATACTGTACTAATATACTACACGAGAGCTAAGTATTACGCCTTCGCTCGCTACACCTTGACAAATGTACCGTACAAATACGGAGTCAACTCTCTCGGAGGAGGACGGGGATGGAGGGTAGGGAAAGAATGATTCTTTTTTTCGCCGAGCACATCAAGAATCTTTCTCCAGTCGCTGCGAAGGCATAGTGATGAATAAAACATTCAGGAGCCTGCAATTCGTGCCCACTTCCACTCGGCTTCAAAACTCGCGGAAAAGCTTGCCCTGCCATTATATAATCCCTTCTCGTTCTCTGCGCGACAGCTCATAGGTGACTACCCTTAAAGTGCACAGTAAGGGCCGCCACGCGCGCCACGATTCTGCGGCAATCCACTTTTTAACGCGATATTGACTTTGCAAAATCGAGAATGGTATTTAATCGTCACATACCAAGCGAAAAATTGTAGAGGCGTCAGGAATCTTCTATTTGAACTCGGTGTGTGCGACTCGCGATCCGGCGTGCGCGGATCAGTTGATTACTTGCATGCTCTGATGAGAGCGAGTGTGATGCGAGGAGAGAACTACTAAGTAGCGGAAGGAAGGGAAACTGATGCGGTCAAATTATACTCTTGAAGTGACGAAACACAGCGCAGTTGTTTATTTTGACAGTTTCGCAAGACCATGCGTGACCCGGGGGGGATCGGTTTGAAGCACAACAGCTTGGCACTCGGAAATCTTCTCGCGACGCTTGCAGCTGCACCGTATTCGCGTATCGGAAATCTTGCGGAGCGGTGATTGTTTCCGCTATCACGGGCGGATATCTTGAGCCGACGGCCGACGGATATCTTGACGCGAGCAGCTGAGCGAAACGCTACCGAGATACAGTTTCCCCGCACTGGATCCGAAATAACAAAAACAAAAAAATTAAATTAAATTACAGTGAACGCTGAATGTGCTCTTGCGCTCGCGCGAAAGAAAATACAGTTAAAGCTGAGTGTGCTCAGGCACTCGCACGACGCACCAATTGCACAATCGATAGGACGCCAGACGGCCTGACTCGTGATCGAGGTGCCGACGGACCGAGCGGGAGATCCCTCTGAAGGCACCGTATCGGAGCCGGCGTGGCAGCGGACCACGACTCGAACGTGGAGCGGCGGTCAGCGACGTGCGAAAGATCGAGATTTTGCATGATGAGTTCTACGACCGTTTTGTGTTCACTCGCGGGACTCGTCACTCGCACGATGAGAGGTTTCGGTCTTGAGCGGAGATCGACCGCGAGAGAGGACTAAGTGGTATGAGCGTTCTAACGACTATTGCTAGATACGTGCTGCTCCACGACGAATTCGTGAGCGACTGACTCGTCGATTGTCGAGCATTGATTGCTCCGATTTAGCGGAATTTGTCCTTATTTTTCTCTCTTGTTCGGCAAGGTGACGCTGTTTGGGAGAAGCCGGAGCCTTCCGTCCCTCTCACTCCCTGCTTAAAGTCAGCTGATGAGCGAGACGGAAAGCACACACGGCTTTGTCGCGACTCGGCCAAACCATAATATGGACCTCGAGACAAATAACTTGACGATTCGACGATTCCATCGCTTTCGAGAGAATTAGATCGGTGTCTCAAAGGTTCGGAAAAATATCAGCCCGAATCCCGAACACTCGGAATTATCTTAACAATAACATTTGAAAAATATATGAGAAAAATTACATGTAACAGGTAATTATCAGCTAAATTATTTATTTACTCATTATTTCTTTTATTCTTTTGACAAACTTTTGACACATCATCTTCTCCTGCTTCGAGATTTTGCCAATAAATTTGTGGAATAAAGGGGACCATGGCTTTACGCGGGCAGTGCAGTGTTCCTTGCAGGATCTGCTCGTCGCCGAAGCATCGCGAAGCGTAGCCCTCGTGTACCCCGACCGTGTCGCGCCCCTCGCAACCACCCTGCCGAGACGCAACTCCGAGACGGTCTCGCGGCTACGCCGGTATTGTTTGAGTTGACAAGCTTCCCCGTTATGCACAAGGATCGGTGTGGCTACACCGCCCATCCCTCGCAACTTCGTGCAAGTGGCGCCCTATTTGGATCCCTATCCGCTTCTGTTTACACCATCGCGTCGGTACCGCCGTCGCGCGTCTCCTCTGCACGGCAAAGCGGATCCAACAAAGTTCGCGGGACCGACTTCTCTCGCGAAGCCAGCGGAAGGAAGGGCAAAGTAGGCGAAAGCGAGCCTTCGGACGACCCGCGAGGACAGAGAGGAAACCAGGGATGACGAGACAGGATCAAGTGTCGGGATCGTAATGTCATCCGTGTCGCTGCTCTTTCACTTCCGCCTCCACCATCACTCCGTCAGTGTTACTGTCGGACGTTGCACGCGTCGCCGTATGCGGTGCATCTGGCGTTGCTGAGTTTGGTCCTCGAACAGGCCGCTTCCTGGTCACAGTTCCTTGTTCGGAGCCTGCAGCTCCTCCCACCCGTTCGTCCATGTTCGACCGCGACGAACACCGCGGCACGCCGACCGCGGCTCCTGCAAATTCGACAAAAGTCGAGTCGCAATAAAATCCCGCCGTAAATTTGCAAATTCAGGAGACTGGCTGGCTGGCTGGCTGGCTGGCTGGCTGGTTGGCTGGCCAGTTGACCAGCTGACCAGCTGGATAACTGGTTAGCTTCCTCGGCAGACCGTAGCCGCATCCCGCCGCAATGATGTATCACTTCTCGCGGTGAGAGCGGTGCGGTTATTGCATAAGCAGGAATAATAACAATGCCAGCAATAATTATGGCGATGATAATAACGATAATAATAATTGTAATAGTAATAATAATTATAAATAACTGTGGCCTGTATAATTTCACTCGGTAAATCTTACCGAAGAAACTGCCTCTGATTGTATGTACAATCATGGTGCCGGGACGGAGTTATTGACGTACGGTAATTTATGTTTCTCGTTAATCCTTTCTCGTTTCTCTTTCCTTTTATTTCTCGTGAGGCCGCGCATTTTTACGATTCGCGAACGGAACTGATTGGTCGCCTACGTGGCTTCGAATATTCATAAGCAATCTCCGTGTAAACGCGCGTCCCATAATTCAGCCGTCGAAGTACGACGGAGAGCCGCCATTAAGACACGTTTTAATTGCGCGATGCGATGCGGCTGTTTGACACCCCGTAAAAAGTTTAATCAAGCCTAATGACCGCGTTTATTCCGCCAAAGTCTCGACGACCGGCGTACTTTATCGCCGCTTTCGATGTGAAGATGAAGGCTTCGTCGAATTATTACGGCCGGCTGGGGTGATAATAAAAAATTTTAAACCCTTCTAAAGTAATGCGTGACAGCGGCTCACCACACGACTAATTGGAACACGCAATTCATTCGAGACGAAATAAAGATAGCGCTATCACTGGCTAGCGTTACTCGCGGCCGCGATTACGTGCTCCGACACGATTAAAACGTTTTCGTGTACTTGGAACGCGGCATGACTCTCGGATATTATATAACGATACGCTTCTCGAGTTACCGGTACAAACGGTGAAAGCTATTACGAGTTACGAGGCGAGAGGAAGAGAAAGAAAGAGAAAAAAAAGAAGATTCGATAATTATTAAAAAATAATTACTAATACATACTAATACATCCATATCCTGCATTGTAATGTAAAATAATATTTATCTGCATTTTTGAAAATCGAATCATCATTTATTAACTCTTTTATGATAGTACGCGGATTATTACGAGCATAATAATGCAACGTAGGTAAAATGAAAAGCCATTAAAGACAGCGGAAGGACCAACCTCATTAAATGGAACGGTCCGAGCTCGAAAGCGTAATTATAATCTGATGTAATGAAATTATTACTCGACTACCGCACAAACGACATTTACGATCTATCAGGCATCATTTCGTTAGTCCCTCCGCTCGATTCGTCAGGTGGAGCTGCGATTTTACGCAGTACGTGCCAGTCCATCAATTCGTTTCTCCACCCTCGTTTTTCATTTCCGCACGAAAAGCCCATGACGGACTCGGTGCGATCGGCTTTTAAAAGTACGGCGGAAAAAGCCGGATCCGTTTCGTTTCCTCTGCATGCGGAGAGCGTATTTGCTTTTTTACTTACCCGCCGACATGTAATAATTGACATTAACGATTAAGGAAATATTTGATATGCCAACTAGCAGCTGCAGAAGCAGGTTTTCTGCGTTGGCATTTTTTCCATACATCCGTTTGGCTAATGGTGAGAAAAGAGAAAAGGAGGAATCGTCCATTTCAGGAATTGATCATCGGTTAAGGAGAAGAATGAAAGCCATCCATGAAGAATGAGACGTAATGAGATAAAATAGGGGCTTTGATTTATGCGCATTCTTTTGTCAAATAATTATGTTCCACAAATGTTGTAAAGGGAGTTACGCGCGTGTATGTACATGCAGAAGCACAGTCGAGAAAGAAAGAGAGAGAGAGAGAGAGAGAGAGAGAGAAGGGGGTGAAAATAGAATTCCAACATTCGCAAGCTCGATTTGGCGTGATGTAAAAGGTAAATAAGTTATCCGGTACCGGCATGTACCATTTGCGCAAGTTAAATATTTAAATCTGTAAATTATACTCGGTGATACGCGGAACGCACGCTCACGAGACCCGTTGCCGGGCTGGCACTTCTTAAATTTAATATGAAACGCGCACGAGAGCTAATTACTCACATCAGTCGCGGCAGAAAACTACTCGGACGCGCGCGTGTTTTACCCGCGCAGCGCGTTAATGCAAACGGCCGGATTAGCGATCGGGACACGGCTCCCTCTCTCTCTCTTATCGCCGGACGAAAGTGAAATATTTAACATGGAAATTATGGGGCTGTCGAACGCAACGAGTACACTTTCTTTCGAGCTTTCGCTTTTTTCAATCTCGCGTGTGCTTTGATTTAATCGTCGGCCGTAGATCAAACGCGCGACTAAATCGTGCCGTAATAATATAGTGTTAAATCAAGAGAGCACAATAACGTACAAAGGGCGTGAATGCGCCGCCCCTTCGAATCCGCGTGCGTAACGCGCGTAAAAAAGAAAGTCACGTATCTTCGCCGCGGCAGCTGCATTGTACATCACCAATTTTCACGGAACATTCCGTGCATACTCGAGGAATCGGGACCGACATTCATCGGTCGTCCATCACGCCACCCTCCGAGATCATTTTAATGACGTAATTGCCCAATGGGAAGTGAATCGTAACGTTTTCATGGTCCATCTTTCGAGGAGGATCGGCGATCCCTTCCCGCGCGCGCGCGCGCGTTCCGCTCTCGGTTGCGTGCCATCAAAATTGCCACAAAAAAGAGAGAAAAGACTTTGGTGCTCAAGGAACCCCTCGAAGAGCTCCGCGACGCGGAAGAGCGGCAGCGGCGACCACCGCTGAGGGGTGCGCTTACACTGAATGGGATCGCGCGCGCGAGGGATGGTGTTTATTAAATCTCCCGTTAAAAGGAACGGAATTAATTTCGTGAGACATCTCTGCATTGTGCGTGGCGCTCAAACGGCAGGAGTCGTCGCGACGAGTCACTCACCCGACCCGAAACGCTTCGTCTTCCAGATAAATCCGCGGAATAAATCCCCTGTCTCTCAAGACGCAGTCGGTTATCCCGTTCTAAAGACTGAAAGCTGAAGCTCACTGTCATTATTCTAATGACGTGAGAAACTGCTTCGCTCGGTGCTGCCGCGGCCATAGTGGCGGATGAACAGGGTTGCTCGGGATGTATCGTATGCATGAGGTGCACGCCGATCGTCGTCGGCATTCTGAGGAAGCCGATTCCGATCGCGTCAGATAAGCGGGGGCGTGTACCGTGAGATATATCGGCGGGGTGCCGGGTAACGAGCTGTCGTATTCATGATCCGACCTCGTGGCGACGAAAGAAAATTACGTACACGCGTGTGCGATCGCGATCAAAGAAGAGAGACGGAAAAAGAAAGAGAGAGAGAGAGAGCGATGGAGCTCCTGATTTCCCGGAACTTTCTGATTCATCATGTAATCGAGGCGCGATAGACAACGTACGGGGATCCCTCTTCTCTCGGAAAAGGGATACGGTATGTACCGTCCGGAAGTGTTCATCGCGACCGACACGCAAACAAATTTCGGAATGGTCTTTAATGACATATCGCGCGCAAATGGAAATGACCCTCGGCGGTACGCACGTCCAATTTTACCTACTAATTCCGGCTTTATGACCCTTACAAATAACAGGTTTCTGACCGTGCTGAGTGCCAGTTGCGATAATACGTTCGTCCCTTAAAAACCAGAAAACGCGTGGTGACTGCGACGCGCGCGGAATAACGTTTGCGTAACTGTTGGCCTCTCTTTCCTTCTTTCTCTGGCGAGCAAAGGGTCTCTCCATCGACGATATTTAATACTTGCTTGCGTTATCGTCACTATCCTCCTGCATTCGTACATTCGTACATTTGCCTCGCTGCATGTAAATTACAATCTGCTGCGATAGAACACGATGAATTATGTCATATGCTTTCGAAATAAAAAGAGGTCGCGCGAAAACCGCAAAGTGATCTGAAGTGAAGTAAATATCACCAATCGTCGCTAATTCTCAGTGCCCAGATTGGTTATTCGTGAATCGCCAAAGAGGATCGGGCATTTCGAGCTTGGTAAACGTGCATACGCGAGATGTATATATTATAAACGTGTGCGTCATCCAGTTCTCCACAGAAAATGCATCCTCAGCTTCCAATGCACACGATGACCGGCAACTTGCATTACTTGCATCCACGTTTCTCTCGCTTCTTCAGTATCTAGCGTATGTACATGCGACTGCAAAGCTCTTACTGCGCCCGAAATACTCGTATCATCCGACAAAAACAGCTGCAGCGAAATGGAAACGATTAAGCACGCGTACTCTGCATGCTGAAGTAATTTCCCGTCACCAAGAGCGTATAACGCTTACGTCGAGTTATCGAAGCGGCGAGAAGAAAGCGTGATGAAAACGGAACTCCATTAGAACGGCGCTGAAATCCGTTTAAATTTTCTTGCGAGCATAGAATAATTTAAATGACATGAATATGCATAATAACCGCGCGCTGGAAAGAAATAACGCCCGTGTGTCGCTGCCTCTTAGCCATTTCGACGAAGCAGCAACGGCGACGATAAGGAGAATCGTAACGAGAACACGAAAAACAGGAAACGAAGGGCGAACAAGCACAATTCGCGCGGTGGAGAGAAGACGGCGAAAAGGTAAAAGGTCATCGAGGCAAAAGCGCGTCAGAAAGAGAGGCAAAAGAGAAAAAGAAGGGGCGAGAAAGAGAGGAAGAAGTGGAGGAAGCGTGGCACGGCAGATAGAAGCGGCAGGACAGGGATAACGCGGACTATTACGTGGCTCTTTCTAGCGGCGAGAGAGCGCGCCCTTTTATTTTCCACGCTCCCGCCGTTGCTGTATGCGGCGGGGCCGCCTTCCCGGAGTCTCGTGCACACGCGGAATACATCCATTCATTTGGCTTTGAGCCTCAATGGTAATGTTATTGCATCGTTACTGAAGGTCGGCAGCGCACCGCCACTCTCCCTTTCTCCCTTCACCCGCTTCTTCCTCCTTCTCTTCCTCCTCCGTGTCGCCCTCTCTCTTTCTCTTTCTCTCGCCCGTTCCCACCGCTCTCGGCTGCCGCCACCCTTTGCATGAATAACCCTTTTGCTCGTTTTGCCCGCCTCCACCTGCTCGCTCCTTTACCTGCCCGTCCGCGCTCGGCCGAGTGAGCCGGCTCGCGGTGCTTAAAGAGGGGTTTTCTCCGCGTCGCGATACGTGATCCGGCAGGGTACCGGGCCACTCGGGGCTGGGTAATAACTGTCATTAATGTTCGGGGTGACGAGCTCGCTCGTCGAGCGACAGTAACGTTGTAGAAAGCCGGATTTACAATCGTAACTGACAGCCACTCCGCGCTTTTCACCGGCGCGCGTTGCGCACCACGTCCACGCGGATCCTTCGGCTCTATTACTACACAGGCGGGTCAGGCCCTTTTTCACCGCGCTTATACGAATACATATGTACATACACTCGTCGATGTTTTGTTTTAATATATTTATTAATATATATTTATATTTATTAATATAAATTTCTGATATACATTCTGAAATGTATTGGGTTATAATATATTTTTGTCCCATTTTAGTGTTTTAATAATATGCATTGTAACATGTATGCGTTATTAAAAATACAAAACAAACGGGACGAATGTATATCGCACAATAAAATATTTTAAATAGTTTAAACAACTCTACTGCTGATGTGTTTAAAGTGGAAATAACGCTGTTATTTCTTTTGTTCCATTATCCTTTATTATTATTTTATTATTACCTATATCTAAAATAGAGACGCTTGAAGACTCCTCTTTCTAAGAAAGAAAATGCACGTCACGTTTTGGATGCTGCATTCTTTGTCATAATGTGTCGACATTGATGTGGACGACTTTTAGTCGACGAGAAACCGTTATTATAGTACCAACACAATCTTGTCGGCATTCTTGTACGTCATGGGCGTTGCTCGAGGAACAAGCACGCTGCTCGGTGCACGCGAGTGTCACAGACGTTAACGACTTCCGTCGGTATACACGATACGTAATCAACGGAACTCGGCAGCGCGAAACGTTACGTCCGCACCGCGTCATCGTAACACGTTCCCGCCCTCTCCGCACTTGGCCGCGCGATGCCGTGCCGATCGACAAGGCGGTATCCGATTCTATGCGATAATTGGTAGTCCGGATTGAATTTCCACCCTCGCTCCTCGTCGAAAAGGAACGAACCGAACGGAAAACGACGGGCGTCGGTGTTCGCACAGGCGTCGCGTCGGCCGTTGATGTCGACGTCGACGCCCGGCGTCGACGGCGACGTCCGATGGCCGCGTAATCCTTCCAGCCCCCGCGTTAAATTTGCCGAACGCTCTGCTTTGCAATTCAATGAAAGAATCCTATCCTTGCGGAGAGAGGGCCGACTCTTCTCTGATCTCCTCGACAACGGTAGACGTCCTTCTCAAGTACGCTTTTGCAGGATCGGATTCACGTGGAAGCTGATGAAACTTAAGATTTAAATCGCCAACTGTCGACGAATCGCGAGGGCGATCGTAATTGATGATATTTCTCGCGTCGCCAACGTTGCAAATTTCGTGTTATACGCACGACATTTAAATAAATTTCTCATGCGTTTGTTGGATTATTGGCTGGCAGCTCGGAAAAGCTATCGACCGCCCCTGCTCTTTTTCCCAAAAATACCCTCGGAATCCGCAAGGCCGGGCCGCTCGTACCGCGCCAGACCGAGAATTGGAATTTCGCGTGGATCATCGGGCGAACCTAGCAATTCCCGGGAAATGCGAGAGGAAGACGAAGAGGACTGTCGCGATCGCGATCCTCGTAAAGACGTATTATTCCGTTCGTCATGTCACTCGAGAGTTATCCCCGATCGAGGGAGCGAAGAATGAAGTACGATACAGTACTGTCACATGTGTAAAAGTATTGGGAGCCACGAAATCGACCAATAAGTTTTAGTTTTATCTACCTCGTGCTCTGCTTTTCAATAATATGCGCTAAATTATTATATCGATAATAGGAGTTTGATTTGGAAATTAAAAGCATAAGAATGGACATGTCATTTTATGACAACTGCAGAAATCGGACTTTATATTAATATTTTATAGCTATTTATTTATTTATTTTTATTTTATTTTATTTTTTATTATTTATTTTAGCTATTATAATTTACAAGAGAAATTGTTTTACGTTTTCAAAACCGACAATCTAAAAGGAGTTGTCCACGAATAGCAGTTATCTAAAAAAAGAAACGCAAAGAAAGAAAATATTCATTTATAGTAGTTCCCGATTGAGTTTCTGTTCAGATATTTTCGGATTGCGAAACGGATGACAACGTCAGTTACACACCACGGATATCCCGTCGATAATCAATGCATAAACCGAGCGTATCCTTCACGGTCAGAAACGCTTTTCGTTAAATTCAATAACACGTTTATTATTGTTGTACGCACTAATATCACAATTAAATTAAACGCCGTAATCGGCTTAATATCAACCGATGAAATTATTTTCTCGAGCATGCGAGATTCATTAACTCCCATTGGCACTCATTTTCAATCCTTCCCTTGTCCGACAATGTCGCGTAACTTGTCCCTTGTACTCGCTTGTGCAAAAGTGTTCGCGATTCAATGTTCATTTACGAGAGAATTGTGCCTGCGCTTGACATTCGGCGAACACGCTTTCTCACGACGATGGACGGCGCGGGTATAAGCACGTGTCTGGCGGATTGCGTATGCGTGCCCCTACATCCCCGGTACGGACGGAATCATTAATACCTGCGGTGAGCCACAGGGAGACAAAAAGTCAGTCGGCGGAGCTCGTGACGCTTTTTTCCGACGCGACGTAGACACGGGGACAGAAAGAGCGAAAACGCGGCGGACAGCAAGAAGGAGAGTGGGGAAACGGATGGATATGGAACAGGGTGAAAAGACTGATAGAAAAAATATACGGGCGGGTGGGAAGGCGGGCGAAGGGTGCGGAGAAAATGAGACGTGCAAAAAGGGGGCGATGGAACGTGGAGAACGAAAGCGAAAGAACAGAAGGGAAGAAAAAGTCAGATAAATAGACGAACGTGGCGAACACGCGGTTCGAGCACGAGTCGAAGAGACAGAAGGAACCGCGGGGGGGGGGGAGACGAAGGGAGAACGTGACGAGAAGAGCAGTAAGAGGGAAAGAGAATAGGTAGCAAAAATAAAATGGAGAAGTCGAGGGAGAAAGTGCAAGGGAGCGACGAGAAAGGCAAGAGAGGGAGGCAGAGGGGGTGGCGCGAGGGTGGCAGAAAAACTGCCAGATGTTTTATTGACGGCAGTGGTGTGATGGATCGTTGCGATATTATTGCGTTGCGACGCAGCGCGCCCAATCGAATACGTGTGCAGGGTGCAGCGGGGTGCAAGGTGCAGCGCGCGCACCCTTCGGAGCTGCGTCATGCATTAAGGGGCCGCTGACGCCGGCGTTGCCGCCGTCGCCGCCACCGCCGCGATTCGATCTGCTCGCATAATACGTTCCTCGCACGGATGAAAAAAAGAAGGAGAAAATATAGGTGGGCCCCGACTCGTTCTCCCTCGTCTATTCTTTTTCCTCCGCGCGCGTGGTCTCCTTTTTCCCCCTTTTTCCCTGCGTTTCCTACGTCACTTCTCCATTTTATTTCTCGCGCCCTCCCCGAGCCACCACCATCGCCCGCCTCCGTCAGCATTGTGTATCGCGTTGCAATAACGCGACTAGCGTGACCGGCGCTAACTTACTCCATCCGCGCGAGACAGCGAACTCGATAACTCCATCCTGCCGCTGGGATACCCGAGCTTCCGCTGAGCGTTTCGAGTCCCGGAAATAAGATGCTCGCGCTTACAGTTAATCCCGCTTTAGCACCGTGACAAATGAAAGCGTCGGTATAATAAAATACAACGCGTCGCGCCGCCCGCTCTTCAGACATTTGTGACACCACAATTCTGGGACAGAATGAAACCTATCAAATCAACAAAGGGTCGCAGCCCTTCCCCGAATCCCTCGTCGCAGTTCAGAGCTTAGTGGGACACTCCTGTCGCCGAGACGCGAGTGAAAATTCAAATTTCTCATCGGTATGCTCATTAAGCAGACCCCGAACTGCGACCTGCATCGACATCTGGATCCACCCTCTTCGATTACGTTTGTCGAAGAGAGCGGATAAATTAGCTAGTGTAGAGCTACAGTCTTTTTTAAGTCCTAACTGAGGGAGTATTCATCGACATCTACCGCCCGAGGATCGATGCTCGGTTATCCGAGCCGGGCTCAGGCGTATAGCCCGTGAAAACGATCGGGCCCACGTATACACCCCTTATCCTACCGCCCCGGAAGTGCACGTCGTCGTTGTCGTAGTACGAAGTATGTCGCGCGTCCGTGACACTCCGCCGTTGGAAGGCGTGCTCGACGTAAGAGAGTGCGATTACCCTCTTTGTTCTCTCAGCGGGGGTGAAAAGACAGGAAGGAAGGAAGGGAGAAAGTTGCATATTTCCACAGACGTCAACGTAATGCATGTGTCACAAGTAGCGTGCGCCGATAAAGGTACGAATACCCCGGCGATGATAAGGAATGCAAGCGGATCGATCGCGCGCGTTTCGCTCACGCGAGAACACGCGGATCGACGTTGGGGATCGTCGTTTAGCCGGCACTGCCAATCCGCGGAACGCAGCGAATAACGAGCATCGGATAAAAGAATTCCCATCGCGTATCTGGAGAACTAGCGGGACAGCGACGCGTTTGCTGCGCGCCGATACGCTCGTCTCGCTCGCGCCTCGCTCACACTACGCTCACGTGAATATTAAAAGCTCTAATGAACGTATAGGACTCTCTCTTCTTCTCTCGCTCTCTTTCTCTCCGTCTCTCTGTCCATTCGGTGATGTTAAAAGCACGTCGTGCGTGCGGACAGATTGCAATAAACGCCGGCGCACTCGTGTGATAACGCTTTGAAACCCGCGGCACCTCGTACGCCGTTCCGCACGACGCCGCGTCGCAACGCGGGCCCAGCGGCCGCTCGCCGGTATCGGGATACGTGTCGTTACGCCCGCGTGAAACATCCTTTTCGTAAATTGTCGTTACGGGTCGGCGGCAATGGCAATTCTGCGTCGTGCATTAAACCCGGCTACCGGATGAATCATGTTCCGCGCGATCTCGCGCACGCGAAAACATCGCGATATTTCGTCGTCGCTCATTTACAAGCTTGTGCACTCCGTGTGAGGGATGACTCCGGCCAAGTTCCGGTATCGCGCGCTGGAATAGCCCCCCGATTGATCCCGAACTTCGTTACGCCATGGTAACGCGCGGGGATGCCTGGGAATTGCGCGGCGATGCTGCGAGATCCGCTCAAAGGCCCAAAAGCGTGTAACGCGCCACGGGCCACCCCGAGCGTCCCCGCCAAGTTTTCCCGAACTCGGATCATGCCTGCATGTTGGCCGGGACGTGCCTGATCCCGAGGCATTGCAGATTCATCCCCGCCGGTACGCCGGTGGGTTAATCTGTCCGCGAATTATCGCCGTCGAGGCGAACTTCCAAACCACCGTCAGCCGGCCGCCGACTCGAGAGCCTGATTTACCGCTGCGAAAGTAATTCCGCGTCCGGATTGAGACGGAGAGAGGAAAAGAGAGAGGGAGCGGATCCGTCCAGCTGTAATGTGACTGTGCACACACACACACACACACACATACACACACTTACGTACATACGGAGCTGTATGTTCGCCGTCTCGTCTCGCCGAGATTCCAATCGGTACGCGCCGCCCCGAGTCGATCAAGCGAAAATACTCACGGCTCGTCGTATGTTTTATACGTATTCTTCCTTGTTTTCTCTCTCTTTTCCTCGCTGCTTTTGCCTCTTGCTTTCCGCCTCCCGTCGACACCCTCGTTTCCTTTCCCGACGGCGCGACGGACCCCCCGCGGAAAAATACACGAGCGTAACGCGCACGCCGCGCCGGGAAAACAGCCGTACCGCGACGACAGACGTAAACAGCTACCGTGCCGCGAGAAGCTGAGGGCATGCAAAATGCGTGGCATGCGCCCGTATTCGCAGTTCATATTGCACGAAGTGACATGTGCACGCGCGAAGGGCCGGGCGACACGCACACAAAGCGAAAGAAGGACCGAGAAAGAGCTCGCCGTGATCCCAGCGCGAGTGTTCGACGTTTACAGAGAAATTTAAAAGCGAAAGGGCGACTACCATTCTCTCTATCTCTCTATCTCTCTTTCTTTCTCATTTATCTACCCTTTTCTCCCGACTGTTCTCAGGCTAGGAAACGAATGAGCCACGGTGTACCGCGCCGGATACCAAGCTGGTGTTGCAGTCTGTCACGTCCACGAGCCGATGTATTAATACACCCTTTATTACTCCACTGAAACAGTCGACGGGCAATAGAGGTCCGTTAACGACGCCTCTATATTTATGTCGAGCTCACGGGCAACGTCTGTAATATCCCATCGCAACGGGGAGGCAGCAAAGTAACGAAAACGCCTCATGCGGCGCCGAGTAAGACTCGTGGACAGTAATTCTTCCTCGTTTCAAGAATAAATTCAGAATAAATATTGCCTCTCTCTTATTTTAGAGGCACTGTGTCGTCCCATGCCGGTTACGCGGGTACTCGCTGCTGGCGAACGCTACGAACGTATCGTTCAAATTTATTAAGTCATCTTGCGACACGTCCTTAAGCCGCGCCTAGGAATTAATCAACGATCCGCCTCACGACGAATCCGCTCGCCGTCCACCGTTTAACTCTCACGCTTCGAGACGACTCGTCCCTTTTTCCCTTCTTCTCGGCAAAGAAATCACGACGCGGTCCGAAAATATAGCGTAGCGTCGTAAACATCGGAGGGAACATCGAACGCTCATAAAGCCATACATCTCATGGCCGAGTTGGATTAGATCGGACAGCCTCAAGACATTACTCTCCGGGTTTATCGACGATGACGGTAACGCGGGAACGCGGGCCAATCCGTCAAAATCAAGGAAACGACCGTTCGATGCAATTAACATCCTACCCCTCGCGAGATTACCTCGCGCCCTGATATGTACACGCGCGAGTGTCGAAACCGGGCGGGTGAGATTCGAGGTATATTAGCAGCATTAATTACGCGACCCTCCGTCTCGTCGCTGCGAGGGTGGCGGTGGTGGGCCAATCCCCCCGTCCCCGCTCATCCCCTTCAAGCCGAAATCTGCGGGACGCAACGAGAACGAATGACCGGGGGCCGAACCGTGGCCGAAACGAACGATGGGAGCCGAGTGCCTTCGCGTAGCGGTCAATCGTTGCCCGGGTAAACAATCCTGGTCCCCGGGCTCTCCTATCAATTATCCCGAACACGAACTCCAAGACTTGTTGGGCATCCACGCTTGGGCAACAATAATTCAGATTAGAAACTCGGACCGATTATTCGGATTAATTCAAGAGATACCGACGCGCATCGCTTTTCTTTCAGAAACGGAAAGACGAATAGACGAAGTTCTCGTATCAATCGTTCGAAATCGGGACGTGACCCTCCTCTCTTCATTGCGGAACGAAGAGATTTTTGATCGAGCAAGATCCGCGGGAACTGATAATGCTTAATCAAGATTGAAGCGAAGTCCTGACTCGAAAATTCCTTCCGCGATGTTTCTCGACCTCCCGCCAGATTAGAGAAAGGAACGTCGTTTATACACTTTTAGCAATTCTCTTGCAAATGCTCAAACTGTCTTGCAAGACAAGATAGTTAGCTGGAAGTATCCAGCATAAATCAGCCCTGCCAACTTTTCGACAGGATACCCTTCTGAAAAAACCGCACGAGTGTGTTAGTGATGCCGTCGCGTCGCTCCACGTCGGCCGTCGCGTCGCTCCACGTCGGCCATCGCGACGCACGCACGATGCAAACGTCGGCTGGAAGAAGAGGGAGCCCTTTTATTAATTGCGTCCGAGAGCACACGGACGACAGGGGCGAGAGGACGAAAAAGAGGGTAAAATGAAGAGAGAGAGGGAACTGCTCGCCCCAAGCTCGACACACCGTGCGTCCAGCCTGGTCAGCAACCTAAGATTGCGCCGCGTCCCGATAAAATCCCATTAACTTTATCTGCATCCTGCGCGGTGCCCTATGAAAAGCCGTATTCCGCCCTGCTTTATCGCGCGCGCGCCATCCCCGCACTCGCACTCCGCGCGCGCCCCGCGTCGTGTTATGAACCTTGCTCGACAACGACGACGACGACGATGATCGTGTTGGAGACTCGTTACGTCGCCGTTGCTCTCGTTCCCACCGGTGTTGAACGGCGGCGTGCGATATATTCGTGATATATTCGCATAATTGCGAGATCGGAGATTTCTTTGAAAGCGTTAATAATACGTAGCTAGAGGTTGATTTATATCGGGGAATCATCTATCAGTCATGCGAGTCGCCTTTTGCGTTGAATGAAGTCTCTTCCGAGCTGCGATGTCACACAAATACGACAGAACTGATTGATGGAAGCATCTCTCGTAAACGTCCTAGTTCCGAGATTAAAAGTCTCTGTACCTCGATCTCGTCGCGAGTCGAAATTAAAAACGATCCGCGTAAAATTCGCGAGTTTCGCGTTATATAAAGGACATTCTACATTCCGCTACGACGGAGCTCTGCTTTTAATTAGGCTATCGATCGACACGATTTAGTCGTCCCGGTTTTTCGTTTAAATACACCCAACCAGGCCATTAAACGATTCACTCATGATTTGATCACGTGTCCCACGCAAAAACTCGACTCGTACTTAATTCGCCGCCCCGAACGAACGTTCGAATCACCTCACGGAGTAATTACGGCAGTTAACGCGATATCGGCTATTCATTTAACGGACCGCGACGCGAATCTGACCCATCCGAGATCCGCTGTCAATCGTGGACATTTTTGGAAAAAAGCGAGGCAGATACAGAGACACCCTTCTTCCGCCGGAGGAAAGAAGAAAAGTAAAAGAAAGGGTCGCTTTGCCCAAGTTTTGCGAGCATCTTATTAAAAGAAATGGCAGTCCATGCCCCGAGAAAAGACATCCTTAATTACATCGTCCCCTCTCGCCCAGGGTCGAACCAGGGCATACTATCTGCATACTCATTGTCATTAAGCGCTCCACCTCAGTTTTTGTACGCCGCAAAACTTGCGCCGTTTAGAAACGATCCCGAATCTTCCGCCGCGAATATCCCGCAATGCTTGCCCCGAAATTCCTTATGCGCCTTATCCACCACCGCCGCGATAGATCGATATTAAACCGGGCGTTTTGTAATAGTTGGAAGTTGAACGGGGCGGCTCAGAATGAATTTATAACTTTGCTAAATTCGACGCGAACGCGATCGATCATCCTCATCGGGTTACGGTAATCTGGAAAATTGATGTTCCGCTACTTTCGGCTCCTCCGTGTAACGTGAGACACGGTGATCACAGGCGACCGCGAAGGACGACCTGTAACTATCGGTTATCGAAACCTCGATAACCGCGCCGATAATTGCGCATACGTGCGGCACTTGCAAAGATCGGTGAGTTACAACTCGGCGTAAAATTGCGCACTCGTAATAGCGACAACGGTAACTGGCCACGGATATACATACGTACGCGACGCGCTAACATATCGTTTACGTCCGCTCGATCGATATAGCCGAGGTATCGCCGACGCGTTCACGTTCTGCTGTAATTCCCGTGTATTTTCTCGGCGTGTCATAGACTACGCGCCTAACTCCCCCGTTGTGTGTCACGCGTTTATACGGTATCCGACCAATCTACCGAGTGACACGAGCAATCGAACGATTTAGGGGAGAACCGTATTGAGCGCATCTCTTCAAGACCGCTGAATCCTAGGGTGTATTTTGAGCTTCGGCATAATGTTACCGAAAGGAACCAAAAAACTTGAGAAAGGAGAAAGAAGCTTGCTTTTATATTTTAATTTCCAACCGTGTTATTACATATCGAATTCTATCCAACAATTATCCGAGCAGTCACGTTTAATAATTGTACAAGCCTTGCTACGATATAAAACATTTACACGGGAACCCAATATGAGAGAGAATTGTGAAATTTACATCAGTGAGATCTAAAATTTTCTGCGAAGCTTTACTCGGTCGCAACGGGGGCGCATCTTCCCTCGGAAAAAAATCTCGGCGGTCTCCGACCTTTCGTGGCGACAGAGTGGCAGGAGGGAAGGGCAAGTTTCCCTCCAACGGCTCACAGTGGCCGCCGTAACCGCACATAAATCCAGATCGACCCTTCACCTCGGAATCGCGCGCGGTGATTTAAGCACTCGGCAGGCCAACCTAATATGGTTTCCTAAGTAGAAGAGTGTCATCGAGCGTGTGATTCCCCGTAATGGTCTTTCGCTTTCCAGACCGTTAAGCGGCGATGCGTTGCGAGATCGACTCACGATGCCGATACATAGTTAAGACGTCTCTTGAGAAGGCACTCTTTAGAAAATATGCAGACGACGAAACAATCGATTCCAACGTCCCATACATACACAGATAGGAACAAACACCTGTGGAAAATCTATTGCACTAAAAATAGCAGATGGCAGAAACGGGCAGGCAAGAGAGAGTACAGAACAGATCGATATTTATAAATTCTTTTGGAATTAATACGTGGAACTGGGAAATCAAAGCCGGCCGGCCTCGACAACATGTGTTACGCTTTCCCGATTTATCTGCCCATATCGCTTCTCCCTATAAATATTCATCTGTTTACGTCGGCAGGAATCGAATTTGTTCGCATATACGCGGCGCCCTGGCGGAATTTATAATTAGGCTAGAAGGTTCGCAGACAGGGTCCGTGATCGACTAATCCGTAATTGACTGTCTGTCGTGCAGTGCAGCTGCATAGCGCCGTGCAAACGACAGACTGAGCAGTCATTAAGCGCGTTTATCAACCACGAGAGGCGAATCTCGAGCGAGAACACGAGCATCTTGAGGGAGAAGCATTCGGAGGCACTTTGCTGTCGCTTTGGGCGCTTATACTTCGGTACGTCGATGTGCAGACAATTCGCGAGAGACGTGATTGCGTGGCTATCGATCTCGTCGACGACGGCGCGAAGTGCCGAGGGGGTGGAAGGGTGAAACGAGGGGGTCGCCCGCGCGTATAAAACGCGCGCGAGAACGTCACGTTCGAAAGGCGAAACGCGTCCGAACGGCGTTACGATCCTCGATGGACGAGCGAGTGCGAGTGCTCTCCGCTTCGACGTGGAGCGCGATGTGCGTGGTGAACAATAACGTTTTTATAACCCCGGACGAGAGTCCAGGGTACGTCGTGGACTCTTCGTCAACGAGGGAGCGTCTCCGCAGAGTAGGATGAATGTGCCTGTAAACGCGCGTCCACGGCCACCCCGGCGTCTCAATATCGCGCCACAGGGAGATATAGGGGCGAGAAAGCAACCGGCCTGATTTCTCTCTCGTGGCAGATATCGCGCTGGCGACGGTGACCGAAAAAACCAGCCGGTTCGTGCGATGAGTGCGTTCACGTCGTTTTATCCTCGAAATGTGCAAAATCGCACAATCGAGCTTTCCCGCGACCAGCGGACGCGCAACGAGTTCGTGCATTTTACCTCGCGAATGGCATCGTGAATTTTTTTCGTCTTCATGCTACATCTTTCGAGTGAGTTGATTGCGGTTGTCGGATCCGTGGTTTATCGCAGGCGATTTGTCAAATAATACCGTCCGGTAAAGTCGAAATGTTAACTCCAAGTGATTCCGAACGAATTTCTCCAGCAGATCCCTTTGACATCCGTTGTCGGGGGTCTCTAGACCGCGTTTCGGTGTATCTAGCCGTAAGACGGTGAATGCACGGCATTTATCAAGAAGAATCCCGCTGGTTTTACGTCGCGATCATTGCCGAAAAAGGTCGCCCGGTAAACTCCGTCGAAAGCCCGATAACCGACGCAGTCACGCAAGTCCCCGATAAGACGGAGACTCGCTCGTCGCGCTCTCAAGCGAACTTTGTTAAGCTACTCTCCGGTAAATCCGTCTTAGCGTCTTCAGCAGTCGTCGCGACGAGCTGAACGCGCACCGCTGCTCCTCGCGGAAGGCAAGCCAATAAATAGATTCGGTAAGGATTCGCGCACGGTTGGAGGGTTAAAGACACGCTGTCCTCCATCCACCTTCCTCCCCGGACTCTGTCCCTGCCCCTGATCGCGACTATCTTTATCTCTTTCGCCTTTCGAGCGTTGTCTAGCTTCTCCGCCCGGTTAAACAACCGACGTTTGCTCAATGTTTCAAACAAACCGGGCGGGTGAGGCTTTATTTGCAGTGAGTCGGGCCCCGGCAAGAGAGAGAGAGAGAGGGAGAGCTTCAACGAGCGAGAGAACCCAGTCACCCTGCACCAGCAGCGACCGCGATCTCGGTTGGGCTCTTTATGCTCGCCGGAAGCGCGCGCGTGTACGTACACACGTATCCCACCCGCCCACTTGCACGCGATCTGCCGACACACCGACGTGCGCGATCGCGCATCATGTACTCGCGCGTACGCGCGAGTATGCTGTACCCGTGCATGTTCGCCCACGTATAAAGGCAAGTGGAGAACACAAGAGGAGATTATCGCCACAGAGTGGTCCGCGGTGGAGCGATATGGAATGCACGGGAAGAGAGAGATAGAAAGAGCGAGAAAGGGAGACGAGAAGAGGGAGGGACAGCCACGCATATGAACAGAGAAAAAGAGAGAGACAGCACGCATAACCCGCCGCGCGATTACGCGTTTATACCGCGCGATACTATTGTGGAATCCCCTTTAAGTCGACTGCCTGGAGGACGCGTCTGTATCTCCCCGCTGGCCGCCGCTAATGGTCGATTCAATTTACTAATGGTCGCAGCCCAGGGTCGGTTCGGTCCTATTAGTTCACGAATTTCGCCAACGCTGACTCCGATCGCCGCAGATCCGATCGCCACGAAATCTGCAGGTCGCAAGATTAACGCGGGTCCCCTCCGCTCGGCGACCGGATTCCGCTCCGGTATCGAGCTCCGGAGTACGCGATTGGAATTTTCTTCCTTTCGTCTCATCCGACTCGACCGGTCATCATCCGGCTCCCGGATCCATCCGAGATCTGTTGCGCGTCTCATGTATTTCCTGGATCTCGAGGATGACGCGCTTCGAAATCTCCCGATCATGATTGGCCGCGCAACTTCTCGGACGGCGATATGTCCGATATGGACTCCGTCCATGATCAAAAAGCAAGATCGCCTCGAGAATCGGCACGAGCGAGAGGGCAAGGCGGATCGCCTCCGCTCGGGAATTCCTGTGCCCGTGCACCGAGCCTCAGATTACTCGGGGACCGAAATAAGTTCCGTCCTCCGCTTGCGCGCCGGCGCGCGATCGATATGTACCTTTCGCGCTTTCGATGTCTTTCGAACTGCAGGGAAGCGTACAACTGGAAGGAGAGATAGGGGCCCCGGGGAATGGCCGCGGGGGGGAGACCAGATTGGCATCCGGCCAAACGCCACTGCGTTATCGGTGACGCCGGTAAACGCAATACGCAGGCCTGATTTGAATTATGCCGCCTGCCGCTCGTCCGGAGCTAGGTAAACCGCTCGCACTCTCGCGCGAGAGAGCGAACGCAAGAGAGGCGGACATCATAATATCCGCCGGGATATGATATTAAGCGGGCAGCCGCTGGGGTACTTGGAAGCCGAACGTTACGCGAACAAAGATCACCGCGACACCGGGAGACTTTGCGGATCGATTCGTCATCTGACGAGCACCGCGAATTATGCGCGGTTAATGGACGATCAGGCCCAGACAATGGTCGGACACACGGCGTATCTGAACGTTTATGCGATCCTGCATGCGGTCGTTCTTCACTGCGAGCCGTCCCCGTTCTTTAATTCGTCGGGCTTATCCTGTCGATTAATCGATTGCGCACTCGGAGATTCATCCCAAAGAAGTCGCGAGCGACGTACGACCGGTTTTGCTGTCCGGCCGTCCAAACGGAATTCCTTCTGATGAAAAAGTTTTGATAAGATACAAACAGCCATCACGTGCGCGCGCAAAACATTTTGGGAATCGATTAGTGGTAGATAGAGAATGAAAGAGAGAAAGAAAGAGAGAGATTGCATAAAAATTAATTCTTAAAATATTTTGCGTACGGACGTGATACCCATTCAGATCTCCTCGATAAAAATAAAAATATGAGGATGGGCTCCGCTTACCTTTATCCCTTATTTTTATCGAAAAATATAGATCACGTCTGTATGCAAAATATTTTAAGGATTAACGCGAATTCTTTCATGCAGATTCGTGTTTCGCTTAAAAATGTATGGAGCGGTGCTCGCGTGGCTTTCGCATCTATAGATTTTTTATTATTTTGTCCGAGAAAGAGAAAGAGAGAGGGAGAGGGGAGAAAGAGGGGCAGAATCTCTCGATGTAAAGGGTCAGTTGACCATAGCCCAAGGAAAAGAGTCTCTCGCGACCCTCTCGGGCTGTCGAGCGTTCGCGAGTGAACAATCGCCATCGCAAAACGATGGTCGAGAACGATGAACGACGTACTCGCTCGAGCTCTTCCGCGCGGAATCCTCCTCCTTTTCTCCATTCTTCTTTTTAAATCACGAGCTACCTGGATCTCTCGCTCGTATCGCCGAGCTCCTGGAGCTCGTTTCCTTCGTTCCACACGCGTACACGCGCGAGTCGTGTCGTCTTCTTCTTCCGCGTGCGTGTACGTATCGCGCATACGTGAATTCGTGTATATACGTATACGTGTGTGCATAATGCAAGAGCGGAACGGGCCCCGACCGTGGAATACGTCTTCGCCAACGGCACACACATGTCGCCGGGCCCAAATGTATTCACCCAATTATCCCCGCATCGCCCGCATGGCACCACCGCGCGTCCCTCGTCCCACCGCAACTCTTTCCTCCCTCTTACCCTCTATCTGTTCGTCGACGCATTTGCATGGAATGCATTCATATGAAATCGACCATTCTTCCGTCGACTTCTCTCCGACCGTCTTCCTCCTGCTCTCTCTCTTTCTCTTTTTCTGTCTTTCTTTCTCTCTTTCCTTCGCCACGCTCGTGTACGTGATACGTCTTCGAACTCTCTTTGCGGCTCGGTGAATCCCACCGAGGATACTCGAGATGTAACGCGCGTCGTAGAAAATTGGTTCGTCGGTAATGACGACGTGCGCCTCCCCTTTCCCTTCGAATCGATGCGACACCGCGATGTTGTAATTTGGATCCCTTCGGTGGTATCGATGGCGCCTTTTTCTTCTCTTGCGAAACGAATTGCGAAACTGCTCTATTATTAGCACACAGTGAGATATTAATATCAAGTCGTTTCAGAGCAGCTTCTTGCATTCTTCTTTTATTCCGTTCACTTGTCGCTTCGTTTCTCGTGCGGCGCATTATCGATCCGGAACTTCATGAGACGTGCTTGATCTGTCATTCTTTTTCAAGCAGACTGTTCATCGAGAGCTGGCTCTCATGAGCGCGCGTTACGACCGCAAGAGCGATACGCAACGTAATCCGACGTGTGCATGCGCATAACGCTATAGCGTGTAATCTGTACGGTACATAAACGGCGGAACTGGGGCATATTATAATGTCATTGCAGCAAGTATCGCAGGAACGCATCAATGGAATAACGAAGCTCTGTTAATTATGTAGAGATGCATTCACGGGACGTTATCGATCGGTGCACATCAGGTATAAAAAGATCGCATCCGCGTAAGATAAACGGCGACAATTCCGCCGGCGCGACAAGCGTGTTTTCCGTCTGCGTGCGACTAAACGTATAGCCGGATTTCTCGGTTGGTCTCCGGGACCCTTAAGAAAATTGCCTTAAAATTGAATTAATAAACTTAAGAAAATTAGAGGTGCGCGCGCGGTAACGCTCGCGCGTGAACAACGGGAATGAATTCCGAATTTGATTACAACTCGCGACTGCATTGGTGAATACAATTCATTATGACGATACTGGGTGAAATAACATCTAGCTTGTGCTCCCATTAATTGTCTGCGCATAATAATCGCTATATCATTTCACCAGATATACTTCTACATTTCCAGTATATCCCCTCAATCTTCTGAAATAATAATATACATTAAATCGTACAAAGACAAGGAAGGGAAGTTGTCAGGTGTCTTTAGCTACCACGACGAGGGTAACTGGTAAACCACGTGAAAATCCATAACAGTTAGGGTAGACTTCAATTAAAGGAAGCCATCTGCCCCGGAGCGATAACATCACAGGAATTACATCAAAGAAAGAAAAGAAGGAGAAAAGAGAGCACATTTCGCGTGGTTAAAAATTCCAAGCAAGATTTCGCGAAGATGACCTTGGGAAATGGCTCTCACTTTCAATTTATTCCCTTATTTCGCTAACGTCAGTTAAGAGGTTGCTCGCACAATGCGGATCGTCTTCAGGGTCGTCCGCGAGAAGAAAGCCGGGGTCGCTCCCGCACATCCGGACAGGTTGTGAAGGCGGAGAAGTGACTATCGAGGAGATAAGGAGAACAAATGAGTGCTTATGGCAAGGGGGAGGAAGACGAGCGATATCTTCATCGTCATGGTGGTTGTCGTTGTCGTCTTCGTTGGCAGGCAGGCACCCGCGTCACAAAGCGGCCAGAACTAAAAAACTAAGAAGATGCACGATAAGAGACGTGCAACGGGAGAACGGGAGGATAAAGGGAGAAAGGGAGAAAGAGAGAAGACGGGATTCAAAGACGTCCGACGTTTTACGAAGGTGCTAGAGGGACAGCAGGGAGGGTACACAGGGTACGAAGGACCGTAGGAAGGAAGGAAGGAAGAGAGAGGTCGTACCGCTTCACGGTGGTCTGGGGCAGGGGGTGGTGTGCACGCAGGGCGATACCAGGCGGGGGTGGGCAGGGGAGTGGCGTTTTCTGTTTAAACGACATCAAAGAGCCTGTGTCGCAAATTTTCCCCCGACTCACCCTCTCTCGCAGGCCTCCGGGATCATACGCGGCCGTTCCATCCGCTCCGCGTGCACGCGTACACAGCGACGCGTTCCAAGCTGGAGTTCCGGAGTTCCAGGCGGTAGTTTAGGGCACCGAAGAATGGTGAGCGTCGTGAGTGGCGGCGGGGACCGCCACCACCGCCGTCGCCACCGCCGCTAAAAGGGTAAACGTTGTAGGCTGCCGCGGTGGATTGTGGCGGATGCGCGGGGAGTAAAACAACTTCTCCATCCATCTTCCTACCTCTCGAACGTCGGCATGATGCGTAAAAGCGTGTGTGAGCGCATCGAACGACCGCTCGTATGTGTATATGTGCGTATGCATGTCTGTGGATGTGTATGTGTATATGTGTACATATGAATGCATATGTGTGTGTGTATATGAATGAGTGTGGGTGAGTATCAACGACCGCGGCGCGATGCACTGAAGAGATAATTAAACTTCCTTCCGATCGCTCTCATGAGCCGCGTATGAGAGGGAGCGAAGTGGTGTCGACCGATTAAAGTGCTCGATGATTCTACGCGAATCTACGCCACGTCCCTCTCGCTGGGAAAGTTTTTCTTCTCTGCGGGGGAGCAAGCTTTACGCGAGAAGTTACGCCGTTCGCTAATAAGGCCGGCTATCAGAGACCGAAATGTCGTGCCGACTTGTTTCAACGAATTGACCTACATTCCGCTCGTGAAAGATTCAGCCGGAGTCATCGCCCAGCTCGCAACGCGAGTTTTTATTAGTCCCGCTATTAAAACGCCCGCTAAGTGAATTTCTGTGAAATCTAATTTCCATAAATATTTTATACAGAATATTCTAAATATTGAGAACATGCTTCGATGCTTATTTTAACTTGTTGCGCGAACACATCAACAAAATGATGGAAATAGCAGAGATTGGTTCTATTATTGTAACATATATTAATATCGGAAAAGCTACAAGCATTTATCAAGTTAAACGTATACCGAAGTGGATGCTTCGCATTCAACAAAATATTCTCTTAATTACGTTTTGCGAATTATAGGTCCGTTTGGCATGATATTACGAAGTCAACGTAAAATATACTGTATTCGTTAAGCACATGGAATATATGCATAGTTTTCGAAAATATAAATATTTTTATCATTAATATAGAAAAAAATTTCTCACAGAAATTAAAACTGTGGATCTCTATTTTTATAACAAAGATTCGCACGTATAACAAGTAATCGATTAATCATTGCGGTGATATGTGCACGGTACTTATTCCTCCTTGCAGATCGGAATACCGGTAATTGCGAATAAATCGATAAATCTAGGATGCTTATTTACAGATGAAAATACAGGAAAATCGCGTCGTGCGCGGAATAGATTAATTTAAGGACGTATTAAATTAATAGCGGAGTCGTGGTGACGCGATCTTTGACCCCAAAATCGAAAATACAAGTGCTCCGCGTCCACGAGATTCAACACAGCGGGCACTTCTCTCTTTCTCTTCTTTACCCCCGGCATCGTACACTCACCCCCGGCACAGCGCACGCGCGTCGCTATTTCTCTTCTCGGTGTTGCGCTGTACGGCCATAGCAAGGGTGGCATTACACGTGCACACGTCCATTATGTGTGTTCGCGGCTGGGTGTACATAGTGTCTCGAAAATTTCCACTTGCAGCGCGGCAGAACCGACGATATCAAATTAAATCTGGCACGTACAGCGCGCGTGTCTTTAATCGTAGCTTTTCCCTTTTCCCGGTAGGATACGATACCTGCAGATGTCTTGCAACGCAAAACGCGGATGACAAGCTACGTGCGAACGTGCTGTTATTTCAGTATGAGTATGTATACGCTCTTATTTCGAATGTAGCTTCGCGTAGTGCGCGTAGCAAATATTCGAGTATGACTGCAAGTAACGAACGTATCGAGAGCACTTGAACGTAGCTCCTGACTACGCTCAACAAGCTTCAACCGTATCAAGCAAGAGGAAATTATGTATGTACGATTATATGCGCGTGTACATACATGTAATGAAAATATTTACATGCATCATACATTTTGAAATGCATATGTGCATACTTCCATGCAGACGCGTGTACTTTTAAATTAAAATTTGACATAAGCTTCCACAATTTCGTATACAATTTGATATAAAAAAATCAAAAATAAGAAAAATAAAATAGACAGTCTGGAACTCGCGTCCGCCTCATCTTTCGTCCGTTCTTATCCCGAATTCGCGCTATCGACATCCCAGCGTGCGATCGTCATCAAAGGCCGACGACCACGACGATCCGTGGTGTTAGTGACCGCGCCCTCCGCGTGGCGGCGTTCTCTCGCGAGGGTCGCAACTCCGAGAACGAGGGGTAGTCGTCGACTTAGAGAGGAGGGTTGGTGACGCGCGTGGGCGCACGCGCTGATTCTGGCCCCGTGGCGGTAGTGGGGACGTTCAGTGTCACTTTGTGCCGGGCGTTGCGGCGCCGTGGCCCCTTCAGTCTCTGATCCGCAGCTGCCGCGGTTGCGTGCCGTCGACGCAGAGCGAGCGTACCCTCGCACCTCGCAGTGTCTCTCCGCGACCAGCCGAGATTAACGACCCCGTCGAACGCGAGAGGAGAGGAGAAGAGAGAACATCGCGTCCGGTCGCGGCGGTGACAGACGGGCACAGCGCAACCCCCTTCGATTCCCGGCGCGCGACTTTCAATCGCGCCGTCGGGACTTGCGAGAGGACGGATATTCTTCACGGAGGCGCCCGTGCGATTCGTGGAACGTCGTCGTCGGATCTCGATGCAGTCACTGGTTCATCTCCGATAGTCGACGACTATATCGCTCCGGGAATCTCAGAGGACCGACGCGACGGCTGGTCGGTGACTCCAGCGTTGGTTTCGGAGCAGAACAAAATAGCCGGAACCTCCTCGATCACTAGAAGACGAAGCACTGGAGCATCGAAGGAAGAATTATCTCTCTCTCTCTCTCTCTCTCTCTCCGTATCGTCTCATCATTTCCGACGTGCATCTTCCGCTCGTCCAGCCCGGGGATTTTCGGGGCTACTTCGGTTAGCAGCGCGGGATTTGCGTATGGTTCTCGGCCCGCTGACCCAATTAGTTTTCGCACAGTCGAGCACGGACAGCGCTCGCGGCTAAGAGAATACTCGCGAGCGCGCTCTCACAGAGCGTGCCGGTCGATCGTAGTCTTCTGAAACGCGCAGATTGAATTCTCCTGACGTGAGCTGAACCCGCGCGCGCTGAACGTGCTCCCTTTGAAGGTGCATCGGAATTCGTTGTGCGCGGCTGCATCAGGCTGAAAGCTGGTTCGATTCATTCGATAGTCCACCTCCAAGTGGTAGAACCTCACTTGTCTCGTTTCGGCGTTCCCGATTCTTTCCGTCGAAGTGACCAGGTGGTGAAAATTGCGCAGCTGGTCGCGTGGTGTATTGGTTCTTTTTTTCTGTGGAGTGTCGTGAGCGCGATTTTCGGGGGGAGAGTATACATTGGAGAGCCGTCGGTGAATGAACGGATACACAGCGAACATCGCTACCCCGAGGAGAAGTAACTCTCGCCGATCGAGAAATCCACGAGGAAGAGAGAGCGCGAGAGGACCACACTTGAACCCGCCGCGCTGTCGAACATCGCTCGCGGGCGGAAGTTGAACTTTCTCGCTGGCGTTGACAGATCGATAACAAAGTTTGCGTACGCGAGTTTCGCCCCCTTGGCCGTCGTGCCCGCCGGCCCGCGCGCAGAGTCTGCAAGCCACCCTTCTTGTGCAGTCCGCCTCTCCCGCTACGTGGCAGACGTGGAATGTGTTTAACATTAAACGACTCCCGCGCTCCAAGTGCGTCCTGAGTCCCTGCGGAGCCCACCAAGCATTCACCCGTGAACTTCCGGGATCAATGAGCCTGCGAGCGTGACTGCAGTGGGTTCGCTCAAATTTAATCTCGAGGACGACGACAACCACGACGACGACAACGACGGTGACGACGACGTCGTCATATCAAGTAGTTTGTTCATCCCGCGCTGATCCGTCGTGACATGCGATCGTAGGTAGCGATCCTCGAAGGTACCGACTGCCCGATCGCGGAACTTCGATGCCGATCGTGCGACACCCGCCGGAAATCTGACACCCCGACGATCCAACCGTCGTGGCAGCCTGTCGTTCTCCTTGCCGAGCAGGGAATACCTCGTCAAGTATCGGCGCAAGGAGGAGAAGCGACGCGAGAGCGCCGTAGAGCGCGAACGGGCTAGCAGGGGCGCATCCTGCCCCAGGCTCGCCCTCGCGGGTACCACGAAGTGCGCAACGGTGAAGGGCAACGGCGGATTCGGCGATTACTCGGCGGCGGGTGAGTTCGAGGTCTGGGGCGACGAACACCACGCTGCGGATGGTGGTCTAGACCGTCAGGTGGCGAGGCCGCCTTCGCGGCAGCAACGATGCGAAGGCGGTTCTTCCCTGAGGCCGTTGCTTCACGTAGCCCACTGTGAACTCCATTCGCCGCGGGAGGCCGAGCTGCTGCGCCTCGATCACCTCGAGGGCCTCGATCACAAGTCCGTCGAGCACGACGCGTACTCGATGATGGATAACTTTCACAACCCGGTGCCGCCGCCATTACCACGACGTCACGTCCGGTAAGAGACACATTGCGTATTGGGATGATCGTATTGGCGTCGTAACGACGGCCAGTTGTAGATCGAAGGTACACAGACTGCTTGAGGCTACGTAGATCAATGTCGGAGACTTGGTTATCACGTTTGATTAACGCCGAGGTTGCCATCCTCGGCGGAACGGACGATGGTTAATAGTTTCGCGATTAGCACAGAAGCTGTCAAACGCGGTCTAAGTGCTATAAGCCAATCAGTCAATCAATCTATCATATGTACATTTATCTGTATGCTAATTGATACATGTGTTAATCGATCTTATTTTGTTACATGTAAATATATTGTGAATAAGATTCTTTCTTCTCATAATTGTCAGTTTGTGGCAATTTGCGTTTTACTCGGAAATGCAATACTTTGATTCTTCTTTACAATTTCCTTTTTGGGAGACTAAAAGAGGTATTAATAAAAGAAAGTATCTTCAATGCATTCTATGACATTCCGAAATACGTCCGAGATTAATGATCGACTTTACTTTACAAGCACTGTCATTTCGACACTTCGGTAAAATTGCACGAAAATAATAACATATGAAATCGATCACGCTGCGTGTTCCGGTCAAACTATTCGTCTTTATTATTCACATTTGCCGTTTTAAATTGGTGTCGCGCGCTTTGAGCGTGGTCGATATCAACGTGCGCACCGAAACGACCCGTCATTAACTCCATCCCTCGAGCGTGAACCCGTCAGAGCTCGCTATATTCCGAATACGCTGCGAGCTACGTCGGCTCCCCCAGCACGCACTCGACATGTCGAATCTTACCCCTCTCTCCTATCTTTGTTTTTCTCTCGATGTGCCGTCCGTTCTCCTCCACATCACGAACCCCAACTGTCGGATCGAGACAGTCGCACAACTCGCAACAGCAAACGCACGGGAGACACCATCGCGCAAAGTTCCGTATCCTCCACGTATCGTGTCCCCGATGTACGTGAAGCCGGAAGTCCTCGCGCCTTTCTCTCAAGCTGCTCTTCCAGTATACGAGCGATCGATACGACCGAACGACCGAAAGGTCCGTAGTGAATGCGGCGCGAGCAGCGACGTTGGCTCAAACGAGGAAAACGAGAGAACATCCACGTTGTTACCTCGAAATACCCAGCCGCCGCAGTCGCCTGAAGAGCTCAGTTCCCAGACGTCGTCGTGGCGCGCGTTTCGGAGCTCGACAACCTGTTCGCCGCGCGATAACGAGCGCGACTGAAATATACGTCGGCTCCGCACGTGGCGTCGGGACACGGGGGTCCTGAAGAGCGAGGCCATCCCGAATTCCACGTCCGTAGGAGTATGCAAAGCGGCGCATAAATTCGCATACGGCGCACACACGGAGTGCCGTAATTAAAATTAACGCAAAGCGTATGTATGCCGTGCTGCGAGCGCACACGCCAATGCGACGCGTATTCGCGATCCCTCCGGGACGTCTTTGCGAGACGCGAATTGTAAAAGAGACGTCTCTCCGCTCGCGTGACCGCGAGCGGTACGAAGCCGGATGGCACACGGAGAGCGACGGTCCACCGATTGCAAGGCGTTGATCCAGCGTGCATCCTTTCGTTCCGTCCCGGGAGCAATCAGAGCCAGCCCGGAAATCCGCGCGCGTTAGCGTCAGCGAGAATCAGCTCGCGGCTAGCCGCGACTCGCGGAAAACACAAGGGATGTAATCCGGTCGGATTCCGTCGTCTCGCGAGCGCAAGACCTGAGAGAAGCGACACGCTGCTGCAGGAGGATGAGGCAGACGCAACGCGGCGTGCATCGCGAGCGGGAGCGAGCGGTACGCGAGAGAGGGCGAGTACGTTCACGCGATCGATATATGCACGCACACGGGGGTGGCCGAGAAGGGTGTACGCGAGTAAGGCAGCGCGCACGACGACGACGACGCGACGGCCCGCCACGGGAAAGGCAAACAAAGTGATACCGAGGTGGAGGAGGAGGAAAAGGAAGAGGAGGAAGCCACGAGAGAGCGGCGAAGGAGCGCAGGACGAAGGAAAGGAGGGTTGCGAAGGACGGCAGAGAAAAAGAGAGAGAGAGAAAGAGAGGAACCGCGACAGCGATGGCAGACGAGAGGGTGAGGGGTGGCCTGGAGTGGGTACGTCGAGTATGTAAAAGGCGAGCGGAGCGCGCGGGGCGGCTGCACGGCGCCGACATTTCGCGGTGAAGCAGGCGACCCCATAGCCATGCATCACCCTGTCCTACCAACAACTACCCGCTATAGCTGCACCTACGCGACCCCCACGTAACTTCACTTCCCTCCCTCCGTCTTTGTCTCTCTGTTTCTCTCTCGCTCTCTCGCTTTGTCGCTTTTCCTCTTTTCCTCTTTCCCTCTTGCTCTATCTCACTCATCGCCGCGCTTTGTCGCTTCCGCCGCGACTCGTTTCGCTCCGTTCTTCGTCCTCGCGTTTTTTCCTAGTTCGGTAGCGCTTTTTCGCCCCTCTTGTCGCCACCATTCGTTCTTTATCTCTTCCGCAAACGCGGTCATATCTCTCTCTTTTCCTCTCTCTCTTTCGCCCTCTGTCGGGTATGCATGGCCTGGTTTTCGTCGGATGTCTGTTCGGTCACCGGCGTTCACCAGCTCTCCTCTTTGTCGCTTCTCGTGGCGAGATGAGATTTCGCTCAGTGAACGCGTGACACGCAACGATACCGTTACCTCGTTTGTCGTATGTTCCGCGATTTCGATTCCCGCGTGTTTCGGAGTCGGGGTTTATTGACGAATGCAGCACGACGGAACGATGCGACGTCGTTCCCGGTCGGAATGACGGAGAACCGGGGACCCGGGGCTCAAGGGAAGGCAGAGCGAGCTTCCGTTGCGCGGTTAGGCAGCGTGAAGAATGGAAATCGTATTTCCATAATATCCTAAACTGCTTCCGCATCAGTGAAACGCGAGGCGCGGAGACACGAAGGGGAAGAAAGTACGCGGGGAGAGCTTGGCGGGCGAACGATTTCCATCGTGCAATATTAGCCGACTGTGGCGTAACGCTGAAGACGCAAGGGTTTTGCGTGGTATGAGGGTCCCATGGTGGCGAGGGGGTCTGCAGGGGGGTGATAGATACTTCTTGCGCAAAAGAGATGGAGAAAGAGATAGAGAGAGAGAGGAGAAAAAAGAGAGAAAGAGAGAAAAGTGCGCGGGGAATTCTCTCGGCGGAGATAAGGGTTTTACATTCTATGTTACGCCACACTGGATGAGCGATGGTACGACTTCTCTTCCCACCGGAATATTCCACTTACCGGGATATTGGTACACCGATGATATTTCTGTACGCGCGCGATCGTGCACACATCGCGCACACGCGCAAGCTTCGACGTATCGGTATGACAAATCGTATTCCGGCCGAGCCACCACCGGTTGGCACCACCAGCGACACGTGAGAACGCAGCGATTAATCGAGTTCGCTTTTTCTTTCTCACGATCTTCATCGCGCGTTGGTGCCTCGACTTATTGCCGGCTTAATGTGTCCTGTCAATCATGACTTTCCGTTCTCCGTTCTTTGTCACCGTACGATTTTGTATTAAGATACGGAAGCCGTGCTCCCCTCGCGAGACGTAATGCATATGCGTACTAATCACGCTTTCGCTGAGTAACCCACCGTTTGTCTTCATCTTTACTTCCGGAAGCGGTACTTTACCTCGCCCGGCATAGAACTGCGAGTCATCGAATGTCAGGAACACCTAAATTCCACCGACGCCGTCGAGATCTTCCTTAAAAGCTTGCAAAAGCTTCTTAGGAGTTTACCAAAACTTGGCAACTTTTTTGTTTTTACACTTGAAGACGGAATTTTTATTACAAGATTCATATTCAATATTAGACGCGAGTTACCCTCGGAATCTCACTTAACCCAAAGAACCTCGTCTGTTTAATGGATCTTCTGGCTCGCGGAATCCTCGAGGGATGTAACCGCTACTATCTCTCGCGCAGCACCGCTGCCGTAAACAAAAAGAGCCATGGCAACTAAAATTCCCGGCGGAACTGCTAACGATCGACTCGGTTCGCGGTGCACTCGACGCGCAAACTTAACGCTTCGCGTCACCGTTAATTAGCGAGATCAGCGCGCGGCGATACGTTCATTAGCGGGGTCGTTTCGCGCTGTCACTCGGCGCACTCTCGGAGAACCTCGAGCCGGACGGCGGCGCGAAAACAAACCGAACGCACGCTCGTAGATCTCAGATACGTTATCGCGCGTGATGTCGGGGAAATTGGGAAGACGGGGGTGGAGGGTAGCCGAGGGTGGTCTGAACTGGGGAGACGCATCGCGTAGCCGAGAACGTGTAAACAACGTCCCTCGTTCGCATCTATTTACCTGCCTCCCTCGAGCGCGTAGCCGGGAGATGGTGATTCCGGAAAAGCGCCGCGAGCGTGAACGACCGCCGTCGGGATAGACCCCTGTTTCCGGGTACAAGCCCGTTAAGATGGGGTGGAATTAACCGCGCGACGATTCTCGAGGGGTCGGACCGCTTTATTATGTCGTTGCTCTTCACGATGCACGCGGCAAGTGGCGGGGATCGATTTCCGGGTACGAGGGAGGAACGCGCGTTGATTGCGGGAAGCGTAGGAGCGCCGATCGACGGTTTCGATGGGAAAGCCGGCGCGGCAATTTCGTGGCGCGTTTTCCGCTGCGTTACGGCAGCGATTTGTCGAGCGCGTTTGTTGAATTTCAGGTACGCGGACCGTGTGACGCTCGCTCACGGGAACTGAATACGCGCGGAAGCGCGTGGTGCAATTGGACGCACATGCGAGGATACCATAATAGGCCACCCATCTGCACGCGGTCGCGGGTAGCATCGCTGGTCTGCGTCATCACAAAAATTTCATGCGCATCATCTCGCGACGATTCTCATGCATGAAAACGTTCTCGATGCACGAAAATGTCGTAAGACGAAATGAGAATCCCAGAATCGCGGTGGATCGGACGTACGTGGATGCCTGGTTACTGCCCTCAACGTACTCGCGGCGAAATCGACGATCGGTGGTATCTCCGGGAGGAATTACCTGGCGCGAGTATGTACGCAGACAACACTGACACGTCGCTTAAGCGGCCGTTGGACGCGCAGCTTCGGCAATTGATAGGTAGTCACGCTAGGCTGACCTCAGGGGACATCAGCTCGTGTAGCGCATCTCGTGTACGGTCTCTCGCCTGTCGCAGCCCCCCGCTTCGCCCCGCAGTCACCCTGACTTTCGTAAAATCTACTCCCAGACTGGGCGCGCTCCTGGCTTCCGCCTCGTATCTTTCGCCTCTACAACCGCGCTCAATCGCCCCTCCTCCCCGTCGCCCTTTCCTCCCTCGCCATTTCACCCTCTCTCCAGGCACTCTCCTTCCCTCCTCCATCGGATTCACCATCTCCCCATCGCTTCCTTCTCTTCTTCTTTCGTGTTGCCACCTCCGCCACTCGTGTTCGCCTTCCCTTTCTCCTCCTTCTCCTCCACCACCGTGTTCTCTCCACCCTCCTTGTCGCGTCTCTCTTTCTTCCTCTTTCGTTCTTTTGTGCGAACTCACCTCCGGGGCTCCATCGTCTCAACATGTCGGTGCTTCTCCGTCCGAGCTACCGCTCGGATATCTCGCCGCACTTTTACCATCGCTCTTAAACCACTCCGTATCCTGTCCTTATCGACGCATGCGTGTTTCCCACCCTCTCCCGTTTCTCTCTATCTTGTCTGCTTCTTCCCTTCAGCATCCTTCGCCACCCTGCGGGAGCGATCCCGACGTGGAATCCGCGCGTTCCGCCTTCGTCCGTTCGTAGGTTCCTCGCTTCCGTTGCTGACCACCGCGCATTTTTCATCCTCGCCACCTCCCACGGAGAGAAACAGTCGGGGCTGTTCGAGTGACTTGGGCTTTTGGTCGTTCCTTCATCCGCTTCCGCGCTTGTACTTACACTATCGTGCGAATTCACACCTAATATCTTTCTGGAACAAAAAATAAAGAGAGATGGCAAGAAAAGTATGTCAGTGTATGTGAAAAATAATCCCTATTCAGCACATACATACATCTTACTAAAATGCGAATGTTTCATAATGCTAAAAATTTTTGGATATATCGCTACTGTCTTTATTTATTAAAAAAGTTAATCGCTCTGCAAAAAAATTTTTGATTGCAAATAAAATATTTCATGACAACTTTTCTGCAAAACCTGTATTTATCTTCTAGATTCTATAATAGAACATTGATACAATATGAAATAGAACAACAATACATCATTATTTTTAAGTTGAAAAGAGCTTCCCGATTTAGTAATCAAATTTAATATTTAACACCGAGTCTTCTGTTTTTCAGTGACATCGGAAAAGTTTCAGCTGTTCCGTTTGTTATTCCTACCATCTGTTTCACATTTGTCACATCATGATGATTGCATGGGCGCGCATCTGTATTCTTGTCAGTGCCATTTGAAAATTGTTCGCCACTTAAAGACCACGAGCCCTTCTTGTCTCCCGCACGATTTTTCTTGGCAAACACGGCGCGGCCGAGGTTCCATTGGCTTTTGTAACGGCACAAAGACTCGTCGCTTGTCTTTAGAACAAATTAATTACGCCGGCGTATTAAACACAGCGAGATGTTACATTATTCTATCAGCTTTCTTATCGGTCTCGCGTCAGCTTCGACGTCCTCGGAGAATTAATTAATTAATTTTCCTCGCTCGCGTACTGTACATCGGTACAAAGCAGCGGCTTTCCCGCGCTTGCGCGCGCTCGTTCTCGCGAGCGTCGGCAGATAATCTCCATTGTGCGCTGTATTTTCGAAAGTGCAGCATTGCGTTAATGCCGATAATGGGTTACGAACTTTATCAGCGGGTTGGCAACAGACTCGCGCCCGCTGACACACAAAGGACCATTTAGTTCGGTGAATGACCATACGCGCGACGCGTCCGCACCCGCATGGCTCTACTCCCGAAACGAATTTTAATAAATCTCGTCGGGCGTTAAATTACTCGTCGCTTCCACACACACACACACACACACACACACACATGAACACATAGATGCGTAGATCCCATCATCCCCCTCACCGCTCAATTTCCATCATGCCATCGGAGTCCTCGTTTGCTCACGCGACGCGGATTAACTTTCTTTTAATTACGCAATTAGTCGTCCGAGAATGAGCGCGAGACTCGTCGCCGGTCTCCTCGGAGAAACAATCAGGGAGGCAAGGAAGACAGAGAGGGATGGATACAAACGAGTGCTCCTCCTCGCTCGTTTCTCCGTTCATCGGCGTAACTACATGCGTCTCTCTCTTCGTCGAGCTCCGTTTCCGAGCTCCGTTAAATCGTCAGGACCGAGGTAGCTACGTCTCTAGCCTTTACTCGAAACTGCGAAGACACGACGCCCAAGACGGAAACGGAGTCTTTCGCGGACGCGAATGCGGGGAACGCGGGGACCACCCGTCGACCATTGGAATCCGATTCGGCGACTGTGTTCTGTTCTGTCGCTGAGAGGCATTTAACGCGGGGTCGTCTGCAACGGACTTCGTAATTTAGAGCCAATCTCCTTTATTATCAGCAATGCCTGCACCCTGCTGGGGACCTTTCCGTAAACTCTGCTCGTTAGACGAGCGAGCGAGCTGTCTCGACGGCCGAGACACGGACGGATGGAATTCTGTTCGCAAGACTGTCAAATGAAAGGTAAAGACGATTGAGCTGAATGACGCTGTTTAACGTTTGATATCTTATAAGTATTCGGGAATCCGATTAAGTCGTCTTCGACCGTTCGCTGCGACGACGGCACGAGTCGACCGTTCCTATTCTGGGCTACAGTGGACATTTTTTCCGCAAGATTACATCCCGACGATCGCCCTTCCGTCCCGACGAAAGACCACAGTCAGACGTAACGTTTGACCTTTCATTACTGCAATCGTGTCGCCCCGCTCTCTGATTCGCTATTCCGTTCGCCTCATGTCTCCGAGCCACCACAAGAAGCCTTTTGTGTAGCCATTGAGTCAACGACCGGCGATCTTATCTACCACTGAAGAATCGTGGATCGCACGATCGAACGAGATTTTCTTTGTCGCGAGTGACAACCATTTAACCATCTTTGATCGCGGTTCTTCTCGTCTGCTTGATTGATTCAGAGATTTTTTTACTTAATGTATCAAAATAGCCATCCCGAGATTGTAAGATGATTAATGTTGTAAAGTAACAAGCAGGAACTCATGATATCCGATAAAATAGCCAATGGATCAATATTGTTTCTCTGACCAGCATAAATAGAACATTCTACTAGCGAAGCTCTGTTGTCTCTGAAATATTTAGCGGCCGATAGTGTTCGAATGAATTTGCGTCACGCGAGTTCTATCGAAAAAGTCCGCATTTGCTGTGTACGAAATAAAAAAGATGCACCTGGGACTGAACTATACGCTGTCAAGCGAATAATGCTATAGACCGCCAGCGGACGTGGCAAGAAAGTTTTGCAAAAATTTGCTGATTCCTGCTAGCGCAGTCGGTCTATGAACTTCTTCGCGTAATGATAGAGTACGTCTGCGACGAGCGTCGCAACAAAGGGACGCAATCCCGCGAGCCGTTCGACCATCCCCCTTCGTCACGAGGGTCGTCATCCTGTCCGCGTATAATCCATCATCGCGCGGGATCGAAAACGTCGAACGTTGACATCACGACGATCGTGCACGCGCCTGCATAGTTAAGCGCAATTGACAAGGCGAGCGGGTACTCCATTTTTCCATACAATATTTTTAATAATAGAGAAACGGCATTATTTTTAATCCCAAATGGAAAAAAATCGAGCATCGCCTTCGAACAGGAATGGAAATTTGCAAATGTAAATAAAGCAACTTCTGCATTAAAAATATCAAGTTTTATTACTATGTTGCATTATTATATCGCCTATTATTATATACATGTATTACATATATCATATTATATTGTATTATTAAGTTGCCCATTATATTCGCAAAGGCTTGAAACCAACGGTAAACATTGTCGTCGCCTTGATGTCTTTTTCTGGAAAATATCGCGTCGCGACAGAATTTAAAATACGTCAGCATTTCGTTGATGCCAGCTCGAAAGCCCGGCATTTCATTTTCACCATTCAGTGCAGAAACGCAAGGAGGAGGCCAACGTACACGCTGGTGATCCCACGGTGACTAACTGTCACCGGCTGCTTATAAATGCGCGATATTTATACACCGAGACGTGTGCGCGCGCGGGAACGGACGTTCGCCAGACCAGGGTGGATAAAAGGGGGACGACCGGAGAGGCGCGCACGTGGGTGTGCCGGGATCGAGGTGGTTATAAGTAATTCATCGCCTCGTATAACATCACGGCCGGGTCTACGGCAACGCGAATGCCGACGACCGGGCGCCTGTCTTGCTCCTCTCTCGCGCCTCTCTTGCTTTTCTCTGCATTTCCGGAGGAGAGCACCCGAGAGTCTGAACGGCACGACGCGACGCGACGCGACGCGACGCCATTTACTCCATTACTCGGAATTGGTCGCGTTCGCGGGAAATGAGGGATTGTGATTTCCGTGTCGCCCTCGCTCTGTTTGCACAGCTGCGAAAGCGGGTCGGAAAGCGGCTACCGATGCGAGAAGCGATCATCTGAAGCGGTACACCTGACCACGGACCGTGTGTGTTGGGAGAAACTGGATTACTCGAGCTCCGAATAGTGCCCCTGCTGCTGCGGATCGTCTTCACGATGATCTTCTCGTGGTGTCCGTTTCGTCAGCGGCTCTCTTCGCTGTTTCCTAAACCACGATGTAGATCTCTCTCTCTCTCTCTCTCTCTCTCTGTCCCTCTCTTTTCTTCTCTCTCTTGTTCCAGGATCTCTATCTTTACCTCAGCCTTCCGGTTGGCGTTTCATGTATACTTTGGCATTATCTATCCTACCATAAATAAATGTCCTATCCTTCCTCTCTCTCTCTCTCTTTTTCTCTCCTTTGACGACCGGTACTCCGGGACTCCACTTCACGATGGCCGTTAACCGCTAATGACAAGCGATCGTCGACGAGGAAGCACGCTCACGGCGCACGTAGAAAAGTAACCGCGGATTCGGTTAGCGCGGACTGCACGACACGACAGGAGATGAAAAAGAAACGAAGAATTGGATAAAATGTGACCGAGGACTACCGAACGAGAGAGAGAGAGAGAGAGAGAGAGAGAGAGAGAGAGAGAGAGAGAGAGAGACGGGGAACAGAGAGCGGGAGATGGCGCCGAAGGGATGCGATGGTGGAGGAGAGCGAAAAAGAGAAAGAGAGAGGGACAGAGGAAAAAGAGAGGCCAGGGTGGAGAAGCACATCGACACACGCAGACATAGTTATCTGTTCCAATTAACCTCTTACATTTCGTTCCCTTCCACTAAATCCCTCGCATCATCCCCCCCACGGGCCATCCCCATGCCGGATCCTCCGCCTGTCCACAGTCTGGAACGCTGAAATTGAATCGAACGCTCTCCACCACGCTTTCCGAAATGGAAGACGCGACGAAGCGCCGTTTCCGCGGCGCGTCCAAAGTATCCGCATGATCGTCGCGTTAACGAAGCGAACGTAAAGCGTTCATTCCTGCAACGAACTCCGTACGGTATAGGGCGAGATAAAGAGAGAGAAAGAGAGGGAATATTTTTCCAACTGTTAACTGATGCAGGTTTTTCGTGGCACTTACGTGATGTGTGTTACACAAGCGCACACGCACTCCGGAACTTCCGGCGAACTGCGGCGACTCATCGAACTTCGCCGAGGGAAAAGACCGCCGTTAAGAAGTAGCGACGACGATGCAACGTCCGATACTCGTCCCGCGCTGGTTAGCCAGCCGCGTTTTATACAGTCATGACACGCAGTCGTTACACGAAGTTACTTATAGTCCCAAGTACTTTGCACTTATGCTAATGTTCGCCGGCGCATATCAGCTGATCTAAATTACCACACCACCCTCAAACGCACTCCCGAGAGACATTCCGCATCCTATCGCGACGAATTATTTAACTTTTTCCCTGAAATACGCAAAGCGTAAATAATTACGTGCGTTAAACGAAATTGTAGAATTCTCTCATACAGAAAGTCTTCAGTGTGCAACGTTGCAGTTTTACTTGCAGCACTTTTTTCAAGAAACCCAGGTTGTTTCACGAGGACCAACCCTTCGAGAGATCTCGAGGGAGAATTACTCAATCGCGACATTAGAAAAGGCGACATATGTGCGTGAATGTACGGCTGCGCATCGTATTACTTTTTGGCGACGCCACGTGTGCGCCACGTCTCTTTATATGGACACAAGGTAATAACCGAAGAGCGGGCACCGTCACGATGGCGGATCAATATCGGTCGCGGGGGGATTCCAAGTTGCAGACGGTGGCGAAAAGAGCGGCGAGGGCGACCAAGAGGAATCTGTGCGACGAACAAGCCGGCATAAACGAGACGCGCCCTTCGTCGGATCCTCGGCTTCGTAACTTTCGTGGACGGATTCCGTACTGATTCGCACGCGCGCATTTCCGGAGACTCCGGACCGTATGTACGCGTAGTACGTACACAAGTTCCGCAACGCTTGATAAATCCTGCATGTAACGACGATCAATTTTTACGGCGCCGCACCGCGGCGCATAAAACTCGAGCCGGCAACCGGGAATTTTAACGGCGATCGTCCAATAAGCGATGAATCAAGAATAACGACGTTGACGTCGGGGGAAATATTTAAGAGTGTTAGAGACTCTAAAAACGCGTGTAACTTTGTCGGACCGTGCGTGAATATATATTAGATGCATTTATTAGATCGATGCAAAGGATGATGTACTTTATGTATCAAATTAAAATAGATTTCAGTTAAAAACGGAAAAAAATTATCAAACTTGCGAATTCTGCAAATTCGTGCACATGATCGTCGATTGAACTTGCCGAAGCGTGATACGCGTCGCACAATTCAGGAACAATATTGCCGTATCGAAAATTTGCCTGCGGAAGGCCCCGGGCGTATCTCGTTACTCGAGGGATAATAAACGACCCGGAATCGCTCCGCCGGATGTGCTCGGCACGGTGGATTCCGCGGATTCGAGGCTCATGATTAATGCAGGCCTTTCGCCGGCGACATTTCCCAATGACAGGAAACGCGGCACGAAAATTCGCCGCAACCTTCTGCTGCGCCTCTCGAGATCCGCTCTCATCGACATCGCGACGGCAACGATGACGACGACGGCGACGATGCCGAGCGAGAGGGGACTCGTGGGCGCGCACGTCGGTATAAATAGATAATGCACTGAATAAACGTCGGTAGCTAGAATTTTAGATGAAAGGGGGTCTACGCTCCGGATCGCTCGGCGAATCACTCCGCGGGACGTTAATGACATTAAGCCGCCGTAAACCGCGAGATTGTTGCCCGATACCGCAAGTCGGATCCACTGTGAAGATTCAAGGAAAATACTACGGCGTGGCCAAGCCGTGATCCGCAATGACAAATGTGAGGCATTATTTAATCGCGTGTGCACACATGCCCGGCAGAATTACATGCCCGCGGCGGTGTCGCCGTTTGTTCGCTGTCCGCGAGAGTTACTAATTCACCATTCGATTAAAGTGGATCACTGGCACGAGCACGAGTGTCTGAAAAGCTGCGTAACGATGATCTCGCGAGATGACGAGTGATTCGCATGCATCGCGCGATACGCGCGGTCGAATCGATGTCAGGGAAACGACGCAATAAGGAGCGACTCTAGGGTAGTTACACCGTAAAGCAAAGAACGACGAGCAATTTCGCCGTAGCGAAAACTCCAAGTTGCCGCGGTATAACCCGACGGTATCGTCAACATAAATAATGTATAACTCGGTGCCGCGCGTAATAAATGGGTAATGTGCCGTATACATTAGATCTCGTCTTCAAAGGTACGCGTGATGGACGATTAGAAGGGCGGCTCCGCGGTTTCCGATTTATTCCGCGAGCAACGCGGCAACAACCAACAGCACGCGTGCATATCCGCGCTCGCGAATCAGCGGATAATCCGCAAAATGATTTGCCGGTCTCCGTACCTACGTTATACGCCGGTGGCATATAATCGATCGAGGAGGCAGCCGGGCAGTCCCGGGAGCAAGATAGATGTTCCTTACGCGATTGAAGGCGCGCACTCACGTAATTAAATACGTCCGTGATAGCCGCGCGTATCAGCGTCCAGACGCGATGCCCGCCCCCGTATTTTACGGCGTTAAGCGTTTCGGTGCCCCTCGCCGCGGTCGGGGAACCGCGAGCGGTGATAAACGACGCGGCCGAGTAACAGCGGAGTTTATCCAGTATGTATGAAATGGAATAAGTGGATCATAGCGCCGGCTGCGCGATCCGTAATCTCAAAAGAGATCCGCAGATTGCGGAGACGCTCGGGATCGCGTCGTCGTCGTCGTCGTCGTCCTTCCGCGAGACGTTAATAACGTTAACCCCGCTATAAACTGCGAGATTACGGTAACGGGCCAATCTCGAACTCGCGCACGGCGAAACGTGTTACGACTTAAGTCGATCTGTGCAATATCGCCACCGTGTTCGTCGACGTGTTCGGTTACACGGCTCGCAATTGCCAGCATCGCGCTTTGCATACAACGTTGTTCTTTCCCGGCTTAACCCTCGTTGCTTCGCGCTGCGCTACACACGTGTTATTTCCGGGCTTTCGCGTTAATCCTTTGCTGGTGTGCGAGGTGCAGCAGATTGGGCTGGACATTTTCATTGAAATACGATAAAGCGAAGAAACATTGTAGTACGTCTAATGGTAGATGTTCCTCAACACGTGGTATTATTCGCGTTAACGATTACGTTTCGCCAGTGCCATGAAATTTCAACTCCGGCATGAATATGTATAATAACATGTAATAGATAAATATATTCATTCACAACCATGTGTTTGGAGAACTTCCGCCCGTTATTACACGAAGCCGTCATATCGCGTGCACAAATATGCGGTGCTTATTGTGGCACCCGTCCCATACCATCATGGATTATGGGGGAAACGTGATGAAATAAATTATATAAAACTCTTTCGCGGCAGGGCGTATTGCGTTTCATTTAGTCTCGTTTTACAACCCACCCCGGCCAGCTCGTGCAGCTGCTCGACTGTCATATCCGCCTCGCATCCGCGTCTCGTCGCCGAGTCCAATATGAGCGACGCATTGTCTGTGGATTCCAAATATGCGACGAAATTCCAGAGCAACTACCTTGTCATACGGCCCGATTGTATTTTCGCTCCGAGACTCGTCGTGTACGCTTGGCGGCGCGTATCCTCGCTTTTTCGATTTTTCGCTGTTTTGATCAACGCGATTAATTAGCAGCGCGATCCGCGTGCGGTGCGCGCCGGAAGAATTCGGCGAGGAACACGGCCAGGGCGCATCCTTCGCAAATAATCGCGTAGCGAGCGAGCGGGCGGAAGGTTAGCGAGCGTAATGAAAAAATGTTTCTACCCGAGATAATTAAAAGCGTGTATAATTAATTACGAGACCACCCGGTAATCTGATGCGCACGGCGGGGTGCACCGCTCGCTTCGAGCTCGCCCTTGGCGTTCCAGGGATTGTTCTCGGAATTTATTAGCAGCGGACTTTACGCGGGGCGCGACTTCACCCTGTCGCGTTGCTATTGTTCGTCAACGACTCTCTTTCCGCGAAAAGATCGCGCGTGCGAGACGATCCCGCGTCGAAGTTAACGAGTCGATGCATTGTCCGGGAGGTGGATACCACGCCGCGCGCGTAAGTACGATCGATTATTCTTTCAGCCCCTTGTTTTTCTATTGAAGTGGGTTTGTTAGCCGCGCGATGCGAGTGTCTATAGCCCGCGTCGATTTATTTCAAGCGACTCCCTCGCGAGTCGTTTATATCATCTGATACTACTGCGCGTAAATTCTACGGTGGATAAAATCTAAATTCCTAATCGCATCGATCTCAAGCGCGCGCACATTGGAGACGCAAGGGGGATCAACAAGCCCGCGATACACTCGACAATTTATCGTTTTATTAAAATGTGCAAGTGCTCGTTACGAGACCCTTTATTTCCGCGCACTAAAAAAATACGTTACGCGTGCAATATCGCGAAATTGGATTTTTCCAGATTTTTTCGTGGAACGTCGAGGAGCAGTGGGGTGGATCAAAAAGTTGAGCAAATCTTGCGCGGCGTGTTTACGTGACGTATTGATTACAGCTTCCGATGTACGCAACTCTGCGCAATGTAAATCCCGTGGCGCATCTGTAACGACGTTAGATCGATGCACGCGCGACAGCGCGCAGTTTTGCGAAAGCCGAAATTGGCAACGGGCTCGTCTCTCTCTTTCTCCCTTTTTCTCTCCTATATTTATTTCGCGTTGCCGCCAGTATTCCGGTTTTAAAGCAGCGGAGTTAATTTCACGCAATGCGGATCCCGCGGATTGTACATCCACCGTTACTTATACGGACATGTACGCAGGTCATTGTGTGCGAATGCACGCCCGGTTCACACCCGTTCGCGACGTGATCTCATATTATACCTAACATATATCAGGGGGTAGGAAGGGAGCGAGTGTGCGCGTGTTCGCAGGGGATATATATGCACACGTGTCGCTTCTTTGATACGCCCGATGACGAGTACACATTGCCTTCGTAAAAGCCGATATCTGCAAAAACCAAAGAAATAGCTTCGTCATCCTCGGTCTCATCACAATCATTTGCATGGCATCGCACGATACTAAATCGAGCTAAAAGTAATCACAAGCTAAAGTAGTCACTGCGATCATCGTGTTTGTGATCATAATGTATTGGGTTGTCTCATATATTCATCCCATTTTTGTAGTATTTTTAATAATGAATATATGTATAATCCATATTATTAAAAACAGTAAAAAGCGGGACGAATATATGTTACAACCCAATACGTGTAATGAAAATATATCAGCCATTAAATTTCATGAAATCGCCGCAAGAATCAATTACATATAAAACAAGCTGCCACAAACTGCCTGCGTGATATAGAATGGAAATTATCTCCAGCCACAGGAATAGTAGGAAACATATAATACGCGTCAAAGTCGTACAAAGTCGCGTCGTTAAATCGATTAGAAAATTTTGACAGAGATACTTTTGAACCCACGTGGCAACCTGTAGCTACGAAAGTACGAACGCAAGGTAGAAGTGCAGAGAACGCGCAGTGCACCGCAGAGTTACCGAGCGTTCGGAACTTTGCGGTGTGCGTGCGGCACAATGGATATTCTTTGCTCGCCTATAGATAGACGGTTTCGAGGCAGCGTGTGCAAGTGTCGGCAGTTAACAACGTATCTGGCCGGCCACGATAAAGTCAATCAGGTGACAATACAAGCGGTGGCGCGGCCACCGCGAACTGTCCATGGCGCCCGGGCTCGTAAAGCACAATCGAAAATTCATTACAAGTTCGCGACACCGCGCATCATCAGTGCACGCCATGGCACAATACAGATGGGACGACGATAGAGGTGTCCTGCGAAACACCGTGCGCGCACGTCGAATGCTGTAATAAGGACAATGAGAGGAGAGCGGCAGTGGGCTGCTGTTGTTGCGGCCGGAACAGTCGGGCGACAATGCAGTTCGTGCACTCCCGCAGGGTGAACATCTCCAATGTGAAAAGTGCAACGCGACATTAACGAGGATCGCGAAGAACTTGTCAGCAAGTGCCGCTGCATGCACGATGTCATTTCTGCACGACCCTCAAAACTATGTTGCTTCCCTTGCGCGGTTGCTGTCATTGAAGAGATCTCTCCTCCGCTATTTTGCGCGCTGACAAACGTTTGTAAGATATACTGAAGGAAGATGCGGAACTGTTTGTTCAACTATTAAAAATTTGGATATATTTTTTTGAAATTTGTTAAACTCTTTGAAACATTATATAACATGATTCTTTATATATTATGAAAATGGAAAGGAAATTTTTTTCAAAAAGAAAAGAACTAAAACTTGTGCACACAACTAACTAATTACATTATATCTTTAATTTTTGTGTTTCAATTATCGATTTCATATTGTCACTTTGTATTATATTTTATATTCACCCACAAAATAAAATTTAAATTTTAAAGAATACCTAAACTAAAATTTATATCAGTGACTTCTAAAATTTTTTGCGTTATTATTATCTCAAATAAAAATAATGAAATTTATTATATAATAGTACAAAAACAGAGCGAAACACGCAATATCATTTTCACAACGCAAACCTTTGTAGCACAAAGGATCTGAATTAAAATCTGCAAAGTACTCTCCGTACGCGCTGAATGTCCCATTAGAGATTAAACGTTAGGAATGGTCCAGTGAAGATTAAACGTCAAACTTTCTTCGTTTCCGACGGAATGTAATTTCGAAATCAAACTTTGCGTTAAAACAAAGAACAAGTACCGTGGACCCTTCATATCAATCAAGCCGAAGACGCTTCATTGTTGGACCGTTGGAGGGCACAATTAAAGTGATCAAGAAAAATTGAGCCAATTACGTACCCGCGTACGAACTCCTTTTAGAAGCCGAGTCAAACGTTACACGCGTTAGCCTACTGCATCCCGTCACGCAACCATCATTGCTCGACGAAATATGTCGAGTAATTGGAAGTAACGAATATATAAGGAACTAAATTTGTTATACATATTGCACTATATTGGAAAATTGATTGATTGAATTAAATGAAAGTATTCAGTATTAATCTGTGCGAAATAACGCTTAGATGAAGCTACGATTAAAGGAGGTTTTGAAAAATTTAGAACAAATTGAGCAATTCTGGTACTTGTACAATATTTTGCGCGCACGTTGAAATCTGCAGGAAATAAATCAGCCTGCCAATAGTCCGGCGGGCTATTCAGTATCGAGACAAAGAGATAGAGTACAATCGTAAAATTGTGGAACATTTCGCAAAAATTCAAAGCGAAAAATGTGACTGCCGCACTACACGAGAAAACGGTATTAACATTAAATGCGAAATATGCCATTATAACAGCCGACAAAGAGATTTTATACATAGGACGTCACAGTTCGCCGGCTCTTCTTTTCATCTACGGACCCTTTGACCAATTAGGGAATAATTCTTGTAACTTTCTGCGCAACTTTTAACATTCAACTTTAAATATCTTTGTGACTAGTCCTCAAATTAAAATCCTGTTATAGTATTAAACGAGGGATAAAATTTCTTGTGTATTTGCAACTCTTTATAAAAATTCTCAATTGTCCACCGTTTATATGTCAGAAAATTATGATATCTCCGTACCTGCGCTCAAGAAGAATTTACTCTGTACGGTGGAGGAAGAGCGTGGGGAAATGCAAAATGGAACACACCCCCATAATAGACTCGCGGCAAAAAGTTCGCGGTGCAGCGAGGTTCACACTCGCGTCAACGCTCGCGAAAGTGCCCTCAGGAGGGATATTTCCGGATTCAACTCTCTCTTTCTCTCTCTATCCTACTGCTAAAGCCAGTAGCGATGACCGGAACGCGACTCCTGGTGGGGATAATGCTCGCGCGCGCAAGAAGAAATAAATTAATCGCGTGCGGGCGGGCGTAGGTAGGTAGCTAGCCGCGGAGCGTATAATTTCCGCCAGGTAGAAAATTTTCTCTCTCTCCCCCGAGGAAAGGTGAGAGGGAGAGGAAAAAAGGGGGAGCAAGGTGGGCGCTCCGCTCCGGTGGAGCTCTTGGGGGATGCAAAACGCGACGCGATCACGTGAGCCCCGCGGAACAAGTATAATACGATCATTAGGAGGGCGTCGTCGGATTCTTCCGTTGTACGAGACTCCGCACGAGAATGCCACCGCTGCAACGAGGACTCGTAAATATTCGTCAGAGAGGAAAGCAGGGAGAGCCCGCGTTGCTTGAACGTCGATTTTGCTTCGGGGCGGTACATATGATATTTGCAGGCAAAGGGGCAAAGAAGAAGAACTGAAAAGCAAAAAAGAAAAGGAGAAAGAGAAAGAGAGAAGGGCGGCAGTGGAACGAGAATGAATAGAAAAGGAGAGGAGTTTCGCGAAAGCTCAGAAAGGAACGAGGACGTCCGATAATTAATTGGCCTCGCATAAGCTTTGCCCCATTTTTCCTCTCTGTTCTCTCTACTAGCAGTACTTCCTCCGGCTGCTGTAGGAACCGAGATTCCTCGATGGCCGCCAAGGAACCGGAAAGCGGAGCAAAGCGACGCAAAGAAGCGGCAGCCGAGATTCGCGAGGAGCAGTGGCACCGTAATTTAAGCGAAAATTTTCAGACGACCTCTTTCACTGTTTGCGATGTCCCCTTGGAGGTGCACGACAATGATGAGGCACATCGATGCCTTAGCAGCAAAGGCGCATCCCCGTGATGCGAGGTTTAAGATTTCACAGCGGAGGGTTCGCGGAAAAGCCGGTCTCCGCTTGCGCCGGTACATATTTCAAGCCGAAATTCTACCCGCTCGCTCGCCGGTAATCCCAGACGACTTAATATCCCTTCGCAGCACGCTACGTAAAAAGATTAACCTTCGGAATCCTTCGGCTCACTAACCCTCCCCTTCGCTCGATTAATGCGAACATACGAGAGGAACATATTTCGCATAACGCACGAAATTACGCGCACAGATTGCGGCACGATAATAGAGACGGACGGAAATAAAAATTCAGAACTGATATTCATGATCTTTCATATCAAAGCACGTTTCCCGTGGAAAATGTGGAGGGCGCTTTTATCCGGTGCAGTAAGCATATGTCTTTAAAAATAAATTAAAGTACGTTTCGATATTCAAGCATGGACACTTCGATATTTGAATGTATAGAGATGTTTTTCTGATAAACTGTGTTGCTGCCATTAATATCTCGGCGGTAGCGATAGCTCTGTGGCACTTTTAACATGGAATCAGACAGGCAGCAGCCGATCGGCGAATGGCGAACTATTTACGCGAGAGAAAGCGGCTTATCGCGTCGCAAAGAGCCGAATGACGCGACGGACAGGGGGATGCGCGGCGACGTTTCTCGTAAAGATCGAGAGAACCAAAGCATAGAAGGGTATTCGAGCAGATAACACCTTCGAGGACGCGCACGAGCGCGAATAAAAGCTCGACCGCTTCAGGGGAGAGAAAGAGAGGGATCCCGCGAGAAGTTTCTAAGGAATCGGCGGCGGCGGCAGCGAACCCTTTAAAGAAAAACTGATATAAAGTAATGGATTTCCAAGGTGTTCGGTAATCACGCTCGTAGAGATCGTTTGCCGGGTAGTTCAACGAGCAGGGTACGGGAGGGAAGGCCACGGAAAGGGAGAAGTGGGGTAAAGCGAGCGATGGTGAGACGTTGCAATGGCGCCAGGACAGTCTGAGAGGTGGCATTACATCTGTCGATATCTCCATCACTCCCCGATAAAATAAAACTCCACCGAGTCCTTTTCCTCCTCTCTTCTTGTACCCGTCTGTCCACCCCTTACCACTCTCCTTCGCTCTCTCTGTCTGTCTCTCCCTCTCTCTCTCTCTCTTGCTCCTCGACGAAGTAATTACAACTTCGTCGATTAGATCCCATAGAAACTACCGTGTCGCTGTGTACATCAATGTGGCACCGCTCTTGCACGCACACGACCGCCCGCGGCGGTATTGACGACAGCCAGACGCCAAAATCCACTCCGGGATTGACAGCGACCGTTCCATTCGATTCTCGAAAGTTTCCGCGGAAACTCCTGGGAAGATCCCCGCGTGCGGCGCGGCAACGTGTTATCATGAACCGGCTCCGCGAGGATTGATACGGGGGATGAAGGAACTCGGAGCTGGTCAACGGACCGGATGAATATTAAACGCGCAATTAAAGTCGGACACCGCGACTCGAGGGGCTTTGTATGAATTATGCCGAGAGTTCGCATCGGGTGCGACAGAGACAGAGGCAATGTTATCCCGGAAATAATATTAAATAATGAGATATTAATCTCTTCGACCAATACTAGTCTCCGATGTAACGCGTCAATAAACGATTATGAATCTGCGCGAAATGAATCGAAACGAAATAGAATGCAGCAAACAACAAATAATTGGCACAAATAATTGATTGGTCTTTGCTGTTTTCCAAATGCCCGATGTACTAATGAAGCTCGAAAAATCCTGCTCGCTGTTTGCGGAGCGCTGTTGATTTCTCGCTAGATCGGACGATCGTCGAAATTGTCGGAGTGAAAATGATACAGACGAGAAATACATGCATGGAAGAGGCTCGCGATCGGCGAACCAGAAGAGAAATACGCGCATATATACGAGCGAGGCGACGGAATGCACATATGCGGAGTCGAGGTCAGTATACCTCACCCTGTCATGAATGCGAACGCGAATGCCCCTGGGACGTAGGCAGCGCGCTATCGCGTGCTCGAAGAATGATGATGACACATCCGCGCGATAGTATCTTTATTTCCAGTTTGCGCGATGCAGTCCGGCCTCACCTATGTCCATATTCGCGATGACGCACAATTCACCGCAAACCACGCACTAGTTCCGCGAGATGGGATATATAATTATGTGATGCGCCACAGAGCGTGTAATTGAATACTTCAGAAATACATTTTCCCGCGTAATGAAAATTGCTCCCAAAATCGCGCTCGATCTCCGCGCTCCCCGCGGTGGCCTTAATGAAAAACTAATACGTTCATATATATTAACGTGAGAGAATTAATCAACTGGAGAGAGTTTTAGCGCTGACAGTGCAATATGCTATACATGTCCGTCGCTAATGGGGTTGAAGAGCGATGATTGTCTAACGATCCGCACAAATGAGATCCGCTCGTCATTTATTGATCACACAGGGCCCATGAGAAAGGAAAAGAGAGAGAATTTCTTCTCTTGTCGCTTGAGAAAGTGTCGTTACACAGATAAGAAGCTCTAGTATTACCTGCGAATCCAGTATTACTTTTCGAAGTAGGTCGATCTATCCGTGGACTTAGGGAAACGGCCCCCACTGCTCGACATACTTAAAGCCCAGTTGGGAAATCGGTACACCGCGCGCGGAACATCGGCCAAGTCGCAACGAGGAAATCGAATAAATATTTTCACGAAATAGTGTGCAGTCTTAGGGATGTATGTACTGGCTTGCTCAAATATTCAATATCGAATTACGTGCGGTTCGATTAATCTTTGGTTCAATTAATCCTGAGTAAACTCTCTCGTTATCTCCTTTCCCAGACTTCTCTCTCTACTTTAAAGCAGAAATACACGCACCATCGCGCTAGAAATTCCTCTTGAAACAATATTTGCCAAAAAATGTACGTCTTTACACTGATACACTAAATAATTTAGGATATAATCAAAATTTTTGTTACTGCTGAAATGTAATGTGTTCTGTTAAACAAGGGGAGCTAGCTTGATTGGTGAAGGTTTTTCCAACGATCAACGTTACTACATTTTGGTCTGATGAAATAAAGTCAAATGAATAAAAGCTACCCGGACTTCACGATTGTGTGATGAGATGTTTGTAGGTGTACGTTCCCATACACCGAACAAACGAGATACTTCCAATCTTCGCGAAATTCGTTCCGCATTCTCAGTGGAATCTGTTTCCACGCACCCTCCTGTTTATATTTGTCCTTATTTCGTCGCTCATATATATATATATATATATATATATATATATATATATATATATAGAACAGAATATATACATCTATACATATACCGGTTACAGTATGTGCAAGCTCCGGGCTCCTATTTCCACAGGGACTCGCCGGCACGGTTGGAGATTGCAAGAAATCCACGGCATTACGCGCCACGGAGTTCTTTTTCCGAAAGGTTAAACCTAATGTCACGGGAGCCGAATTAATTGCCGGGGTCGCGTTATAACGACGCCGGTGTAGTCCCAAAGCGTACGTTCGCCCGGTGCTCGTTAAGAATGAAAGAAACCATTCAACGTAGTCCCAACCAGCGTCGTCTCGCCGGCAACGCAACGCGCTCGCAATTCAAATATTTATTTTCTCCGGAAATAAGAAAGTTCCTTTCGAAAAGTTCGAGACCCTTGCGAATCACTCCGCCACGTCGCGACGCAATGTCGCTATGCATCCGAAACACCCTTCCTGATCGCCTGACCACCATAGTACCTACTTCGGAAAATTAACTTCCGATGAACTTCCTCAACTTCAATTATAGTCGCAAGCATATTGCTTGCGTAACGCAGCGTAACGGCTCGTTCGGGTTTCTTGGTCTCGAGTTAACACATCCACCGCCAAGCATAGTTTAGCTGACTTTCCGTTCACGTCAACTGGATTATTAAAATGTAATATAATGTGTGTATACTCATAATCCTCTAATTTTAATAAATTAAAATATAAAGTCGTTTAAAAATGCTCTTTATCTGTTATGCTTTGCTTTTATGATTAAGCAATCATCTTGCAAATGTAATTAAGTAACTGCGTGTTATAATAATATTATTATCCGCGTGTGTTAAAACATTTATTGCACGTCGGTCATCGGTGACCATCATAGCGGTGAATATGTTAAGGATCTTGAAGAAAGGCTCACGAGAGTGAGCGAATTATTCGCAAAGTGCAGGAGCGACAAAGAGGAGGAACGCACCGTGTATCTACTACAGTACGCAAATATTATTCACGAATTCCGTGTGCGCGACGAGCGCTTTGTGCCCATCGACATACCGCGCGTAGCACGGAGCGGAGCAGCCTCTTACTACGTCTCTTCCTTCCTCTCTCTCTCGCTCTTGTTCTCCCTTACTCTCTGTCGTCAAAGCCGCTCTTTACGTCAACCATATGCCTCAAGTGCGCGAATAACGAACGAGCGAGCGCGGGACGAAATACGGCAGGGCGGATTTATTATATTTATCCGAGCTATTTTAAGGGCCACGAGTATTCGGCTCAGTGCCTTGGAGAATTAACGTCAGTACGCCCTATTTTTCGCCGCGGCGCCTTCGCCGCCTCAGGAGGAAGACCCTTTCGATCAAACGACCGATCGCCATGGTAGGACCGTGTAGGCACACTGACCCTACCAAGGGTTGCCGCTTTGTACGCGAGCGGGCGTAGCGCAACGTTTTTACATCCCGAGGTATCCCTTTAGCCTCCCCCCTTGCACACACACAGATACACAGACAGACAACACAAGAGCGAGAGAGCGAGGGGCACCACCGGTCTGAGCCGGCCCATATCGCGCACAAAGAAGGAAGCCCATCGGCACACCGCGCCGCATCTGGTCGCATTGTGATCTCGTAAGGGCGGCTTGGATAACTGCGAAGGCCGTGGCGAACGGTAACAATACGATGACGAATGCCCGCTAACTAACGAGCGTGCTGCAGCGTGCAGGCCCCCCATATTGCCGCTCGGCGCCCACCTATGTGCCACTTGAGCGCACAGGCTTGAGCTTCGGTGATCGACAACCGGGACGAGCGCGACGGGAAATGGGCGATCCCTCGTCATAAAGCCGGTCCATATTGCAATGCAGTAACTTATTCCCGCCGCAAATAGTTCTATCTCTCACTCGCGATGCTTATTCGCTTATAGAAGACCGTCAGTTATTTAAAGATAAACAGCTATCCGCGAGTTGTCATCACACGTCGGAAAATAATACGGAATTTCACAGAGCGGGAAATTATGTTGGAGTTGAAAGCGAGTAACGATGTGACACGCGAAGATCTTGACTTGCGAACGACCTTGATTAATTTGCGGGGGAAGAAAGCTCCAATGCGAATTGAACGGTCTGCATAACAAGTTAATATTTTTTATATAATTGATATTATAAATATCTATTCCTAGTGCGATTTGCTACTTGCTCAAGAAATATCGAGTCCTCTTTTCACTAGTAGTCATCGCCATCGTCGTCGTCGTCGTCGTCGTCGACGTACGAATGGCTGGAACGAGGGTGCGTTATGGTAACGAGTAAAAAGGATACTGATATATCGCCCGACTGACAACTTTACGAATGATCGGCACGATGTGTCTGCTTGTTATCTACCGAGATGCAGCGTCCGGCCTGTCCCTCTTCGATGGACCGTTCCTTTGCCGCGTCTCTCGGCGCGACTCGCATCGCAAGATGCGCACGTTTTCTCTCACTGAGGAACGGGGAGAGTGTGGATCTGCGTCCGTCCGGAAAGATTTATACGAATAACGGAGATAACGAGCGCTTTACGGGAACCGCTTTCAATTAAGCCGGCCCGATATACAAATGGGACCCTTCCAGCACGCTTATCGGCTCGAATGGGAAATAATTGTGTAACTTTTGTAGAATTGCGCTGGCCTCGATTTCCTTTGTTCAAGATTTATTTTCACCGTCACATCTGGTACACCATCCTTCTCCATTCGACGGTCTAGTTTCTCGCGCTGGTACGGAGATTTAACAGCGTTGCAGTAGCAGAGCGAGAAATGCAAAAACGGGATTACGGGCGAGACTTTCCGGCTCCTCGAGCAATCCCCCGATGCGCGAGCGGACATTTTTATCGCTCTTTGCTGTAAGACTCGTCGGCTGCCACGCCGCGCCGCGCGTAAAGCGAGATAAATTCCACCCCCGGCTGCCGCCAGTCCGCCCGTATGCGGAATTAAAAGTCGCTTTTCGGATCGTGACTATTACGATAATTCGCCCGGAACTATTCCGTCCGCTCCGCTTGTCCGCGCCTGACGCGCCCGCATCATATTCCGCCAAAGTTCCGAACTCGCCGCTCAGTCCCCAGAGAGGCTTCTCCCCACCCCCGCAACGAGTATTCGCAAACACGGTAGGGAAATTGTCGCGTAGACGGAAAAAGGGAAGCATAAACGCGCTCGGCTCGCTCGTTCGCTCGCTCGTTCCCTTTTCCGTGAAATCAGCCGAAAGTTCCGCGCGTCGGACAAACGTCTTCATCAGCGAGATCTCAGCGAGACATCTCGCAGACTTAATTAGGTTGCCTTCTCCTGCCTGGGACTTTTTCGTCCTCTCTCCCTCCCTTCCTGCCTTTCCCGTCCCGGTCTTTCCCCTTCATGCTGCCGCGCCCGTCTCATCCCGTGCGAAAATCGGCGACGCGACTCGACGCGCCGAACGCGTTGGCCTCTATCGCGAGACGGGATCTCCATTGAGATTGTAATTAGACACTTGGCTAATCCACCATTCATCCTCGCGCAGCGCAAATTGAGATCGTTATCTAAATGTCTATTGCTGGCCATGAGCCACGCATCACGACGCGCGCACGACGATCCTCTAGGCATTATGGTCCCTTGATGCGTCGTTCCTTTCTTCCCCTCGATTCCACCCTCAGAGCGTGTACGTTTCTTTCGACGTTGGATTTTTGCGCGTTCTCCGTGCTCCGAATATTTCATAATCTGGTATAATTTCTCGGGAGGATTTTGCAGCGAGACTCTAAACGACGTGTCCTTATTTCCAGAGCTTCTTTTATTTCTCTGTTCTTTCCTATTTTTCAAGAAAATTGACAATCCTGTTACGCAGGCGAAGGAACGAATCACCGAACCGAGGAAATTAATCTTGATTAATTTCCGCGAGACTATCCCTCTGCGCGCGAGCCGATAAGTTAACTCTTCTTAATTAGGAAGAGCACACAGGTACCGAGACAAAGTGCGTTCATCGCCGCTCTCCATTGCCCACTTCGTCTTCCTTCCACGTGTCCTCGCCCATCGTCGGGCCCTCTCTTTTCGATTTAACACCTACACGCGTCCCGCTCCTCATACACGTGCCGAATCGGAACACCCTTATTCATCGGGTGGTGGAAAGACCCTCGGTTTTTCCTCGCTCCACCCAGCTCCTTGTGTTTTTCTTGTCGGCGCTTCCAACACTCCGGTGTTATCCTCCGAACTCGACTTGAAATAAATACGGCGGCAACCGGTCCTCGCTCCTCCGAGGGGAGGAGAGCTGTGGGGTGGAAACGTGGAAACCGAGGAAGAAGTTACGGAACCGACGGGGGTGGGCTAAGAGGCCGATGTAGATGGAGGAGGTGAAGAGCGACGGGAGAATCGAAGCAAGGTGGATAGCTAGGTAGATAGGCGGAAGTGATGTAGGAAAGGGGTACGTACATAGATAGAGGGTGCACACACACATACGTAAACCCTGAAGAGTTACTCACACACAGACAAGCACACATACACTTACGCATACTTACGCAAAGGGTAACGTCTCGCGGCGATACGTGACAGATTGGGCGCAAGGGACTAACAAACTCCACGAATATATCCGTCCAGCCCACCAATTTGTCGATATCGTCGCCGGTGTCGTTTGTACGCCGCCGAGATCGATCTGCATTGATCGATCTGCATCCCGTCTGGCCGACCTGTCCTGCGAAATGCCTTTTAGAAGCGGCGCGATACCGCTGGTTCGCTCTCGAATCGATTAAGCGCAACGTGGCCGGCACGTACCATAAGGAGATGCCTCCCTACGACACCCTCGCGTGAATTTCGAATAACGAGAGACACAGGAGATTTCACGGATAACTACTGTTCATCGACGTTCCGCAATTCTATGCGGTTTCGTTTCTAGTGAATTAGAAATAGAGAAAACCTTTTTTTCGCAAAATTCTGTGCTCTACTGGTGAACTCCATCAGAAATTTAATCTCTTGCGCGAAATATGAAAACATGATATTTTTGTATGGAATATACAATCTTCCGGAGCATTACGGCAATAAAATGAAAAATTCAATGGACATTTTTTCATATACGCGTGCGTCAAATTTTATATTTTACTTGATACTTTAATAATACGCTTTAATAGCACACTTATACTACCAATTGTATAATTGTACAGGGAATTATATATAAAGCCGACCGTATATGCAATCATCGGTGATACGCGCGGACGCGGGGGAGAGCGCTCGATTCCACATAAAACGCGGAAGTGCGCCCAGTCAGGAATTAGGTCTGGCTTAATAGGGGAAGTGATACACGCCGGATGTGGGTGGACGCACCACGCGTAGAGCATGCAACGGAGAAAGCGAGAGGAACGAGAAGAGAGTACAGCGCTCTCTTCCCGGCGGAACCGTCGCGAAGCACGCAGTCGGTCGAGCTTAAAGTTAATTTCGCCAACTGGTTAGACGATGCCGAGGCGGCACGCAGCAGACATAACTGGGCATTAATATCGCGAGCGCACGGGTTCATACGTGTGCGCACGCGAAAGCGGAATCTCCGGCGTGGCGGCACGTCCGCGGCTTTTAGATACGGCGCTGCACGGACGAGAGGGAACGATGAAACGACAATTACGTTGAAATAGTGCTTCCGCCCAGGAGGAGCGCCAATGCACTCCGCCCTCGCCCTCGGTGCGTTCATCCGCGCGCCTCCGTATTGCCTCGGACAGGATGCGTGCGAAGCGACCGCAGTCTTCTCTCGGTATCTCGAAATCGCGTCTCACCTCCCCTCCCCCCCCCCGAAATTATTAATCGCGGCGAATTTAGCGCCGGCGTGCAGCAGTTGACTTTAAAGTAAATTCTCTCTGCCTTCTCTTTCTCTCGATTTGAATCCTGAATGCGATTGCAATTTAAAATCGCAATCGCCAAGCTGAGCTTACTTAATCGATCGCTTGTGTAACCGAACCTTCTGCCGGGCCACTGCAAATGTTCCAAAAGGGTCGAAATTTGAATACCATGAATACTGCGAGCACGGAGGAGTCTCCGGTACTTTAGAAGAGTCCGAATGTCGCGAGCGACGAAATGGGCCACGAGTTCAAGGAGCAGTCTATCCGCCAATGTCTCGAGTATGCGCTAAATAAATGATCACCCCCTTCCCCCCTTCGTGTTATTGAGCGCAATATCGCGGTATCGTAGCTATCGTTTCTCGGTGCACTCATTATTAAAATCTATTTTCGCCGCCTCTTACGGGCAACATCGAGACAATTCGCCGAAGTCGGATACGCGTGTACTTAGCGTTTCACGGCGCTATTCAACATTCATAACGGCATTAATAACTCCCGGGCAACGTAGTCGAGGTCGGCGCGCGCCTCTTTCTCTCGGACCACCCTGCCTTCCCTCCTGGAAATATTTAGCTGCGAATCTCGCCGGGTGCGCGCGCGAAACCGTCGTTCATTATTTCCCTCCCTCGGTCTGGCGGAATTCCGTACCGGGATAGAAGAAGCTTATATCGCGCTATCCAGGATAAGTTTTAGGGAAGCCGTAAAGTACACGCTCGTATAAAATATCGCCCGCGGATAGATTTGCAACAGACCGAACGGAGTTCGCGGCCGCCATAAATCTCGCGCGCCGATACGCGCCAGGAGTGCCAGTAAATAGAAGAGGCGTGCGTACGTTTAGTCAAAATGTGCTTGGTACATTGGTGACTGCTATCGCACAAGAGGGAAAAAAAGAACTAAACGTGGAAAAGTGGATTTTGCCCGTATGAAAGTGCGACTTAATAAACGATGAACGTGCCAAAAGGTGAAAAGACATCACAGTTGACTCTGTCCCATTTGAATGACGTAAATCGTTTTTCTGAAGCACGGCTGTTTCTATATTCATATATTTGCAAAATTGAGATTGAATGTCCCAATTTCCAAATGATCGATCACATAACTCGAGTGACTGATTACAAAATTATGATCGTCACGTTTCCGTTTCTCCAAGTCAGAATTGTTATCTTGATAAAGCACCGGGAATCGATCTACGTCCACGGGATTATTTTTAGATAATCGAATGATACACGACAACAGAGGTCATAGGCGACGCTAGAAATATACAAGGCACAGTGTCGCTCATTATTTTTCGGTTAAGAAGTTATCGCTGTTTTATCGAGCGCATCAGGAGGCGTTACGAGGCACATCCAGAAGAAACGACAATTATATCGCCGGCTATGTATTGTCAGCGAAGCTTGACAGCGCTAACAAGTTGAATGATGACTGGCATTTCGGCCTTTGGATTATCATCAGGCATATTGGAGTCCCTTCTGGCAATGGAGGGAGAAACGAGAGAGGAGCGCGGGGCACGTGGCGCTCTCGACAGAAGCTCTTTGGCTATAAATAGAGTAATATCGGCTCGCGCGTAATGCTAAACGGAAAATGGCTCTCGTCTAAAAATACGGAAGTTAAGGCGAAAGCTGTGTTTAGCCAGCGCTGATCTACGAGCTGCGAGCTCGAGAGCGAGCCACGGAATTTACTATTCTCGTTCGCTCTTTTCGCGCGCAAAGTGCGAGGGAGGAAAGGAAGCGATATGAGGGGATTTCTCTGCCCAGCTGAGGGCCGGGTGCCGACTAAGAGAACGACCCTATAGACGGAACATATATAATGCAACACGGACAATCGCGACCCTCGAAAATTAGATTTACCCGGACTAAAGTTGTCGCGGGGGTCGGAGGTCAGGCCTTACGGGGACACCTGAAGAGGAAAGCGTTCCGCGCGATAGATGGCCGTGATGCGGGAAGCGTTAATTATCAGAACTCGGGTTGGCTGAGCAAACTTAATTTATATGAACGGCGTGAAGTGACCATTCTCCTTGGAAGTTAGTCGCGCTATGGAAGTTGCGTTCCCCAGAATATCTCTGACTACACGATGTTTCCGCGAAGTTAGTAAGCGTAGCAGAAAAATGTGATTAATTAGATAGAAACGCCACACAAACGCAGAAAAGTATGACGATTGTTATCTCTGTGTGTATGTGTGTGTAGATATATGTTGGATTCAAGTTTTTCTCCCTGCTACTAATAATATATATATCAGTAAACAAATACGGTGTGAGACAGTGAAAGATGGAGAAACGCTTTAACGAGATATCTTGTAAAAGTTTTAACGCTGGAAAGGATGATTAATTATGTAAGAAAGAATATAACACCTGTCTGGAGAATAACAATAAACGCTCTTTTCTCATTGCTGCAAATAACACGGCCACTAACAAAAAAAGCGCGATCGCAGTCGACACTCGTTAAATTACGTGCACTTCGCATCTCGACGAGCGACAGTTATTAATTACGTTTTGTCGTAATGCTACCGCCGACAATGACTGCATGTTCATTCGTTAATTTATTAATTAATTGCATTCTTGATCCTGCTAAGTGATATTTATCAATTATTCTTTGGTACAATTCTGTCGCGCGTACATTAAATTTATTCATTAAATATATGTTTTTTAATTACGCAAATGCAATTGTAACGATATTATAAGCATCGCGTGATTACATTCACATTCTTGCATAATTCCCTCCTTTCGAGGTAATTTTTAATGTTAATAGTTTCACGAACGATAAACTCAATTAGAACATGCGTATTTAAACGCAACGTCATTGGATTTTAACGAAAGTTTAACATTACCGGCTGCGTAATGCATACAATCGCAGATTCGCGCAATATCGCACGTGAGCGAACTTGACAAGAGAGACAAATTATTATCATTATACCGCCTTATGATTGACGGGGGATGCTTCATGTCGAGGGATGGACTGCTAGAATGACAAAGCACTCACTTGAAGAGCACAACGCGCTTCGCCTGCTTACACGTTACGCTAATACTGTTCGTACAAGTTCCTTCGAAAGGACGGTTATGAGATTATATTATGCTTGAATCAACCCTTGAGAAACGCACGTGAATCGAATTGAGGGTGAATCGAACCAAAACTGCAATCGTGATAATAACGCCACGGCAAACACGTACCTGTCAAAGGCTCGTCTCGTCAAGTAGCCGCGTACGATCATCACATCGTACCGTGCATCATGTAAAAACGTATGTAATGTCCTATAATGATCGTCAATACGTCGAATATATCGATCGCGAGCAAGAGACGGTATTCTTCCGACGCATTTGTCAAATATACGGCGGAGGTGCGACCAAATTGCGTTCTCCATTCGCTCCGGTCCCTTCGCGCCGCATCATCGCGCCCGCTACCTACGTTTCTCCGCATCGTCGAGCGCGCTCCATGAAAAATCATCCCCATCGATGTGTGTTATGCGCGGAGGGTAAACGGTCCGCGGTGGCGTTCCGCGCAGCTCGCAAATGGCGTGAACGAATCTCGTCGTAAACGCGCGTTGCTGCCGGCACCCTGGCGCTCTACTAACGCGGCGTCATCATCATCGTTGGAGAAAGAAGAGGAATCAGTCTTCGAAGTCTCTTCTCTCTGTTCCTTTCTCTCTCTTATTTTCTCTCTCCCTTTCGGATCGTTGTCTCGGCGCCGCGCGTCTCATTTCTACGAGCGTGTCGCACTCAAAATAATGACGCGCCGCGGTGAGACACGGCTCGCTGCCCTTCGACCCTTCCCCAGGCCCATCCGACCCGAAAGTCGTTACGTCTACGTATGTGGAAACGTCCCAACTCCCGGTCGCTATCTCTCTGCAATATCCTCCTAAGATTTTTCTTCATTACGCCCGACGGCCTCCTCGCTTTCTCTCGGCCGAGATGAAATTGAGTCCCGCCTTCGTCGGGAGGACAAAAAGCCGGCGAGAGGGTGGATGAAAACGAAACGACGGCGGGGAAGCATCGTGGTTTGCAGTCCTAACTAAAAATATCAAACGATGAGCGCGGTGCGCTTTGCTTCCCGCTTTTCTACCTCTTGCTCCCAGGACGACGCTTCGCGAGGATGACGTCGTCGAATTCGGGGTCAATGGGACGATCGAGCTTAGCGGAACGGCTGGAAGAAATGTTCACGGGCGATAGGTACCACGAAGATCTTCCCGCGTCTTGCGAGATACGTCTTTATCTGCCGTCGGGATTTTCTTTGAGGCAAGCGATCTTTTCGCAATCCCTTCTTTTATTTAGTGCATGAGTTTCAGACATTTTTCTATCGATCAAAAGAAAGTTATTTAATATAATTCCATCCTTTTATACGATTTCGAAGTATTAATATTAGAGTTTTCGAAATTGTGAATTATGACATAGATAAAGAATGCTATTTATTTATTATGGAAATGAAACGAACATTTTCAAGAGAGATAAACTCTATGTATTTAATAAATTGCATGCATTTAATAAATAAAGCAATCAGACTTGTTGATTCGAATTTAACGAAAAATATGGAAATGTGGAGAGACATTTTCGTGCATCTTTGTGCCGAAAAATATATAACTTGTTATCGCATCGAAAATTTAAATCAGGAGAAATAAATGCATTTCCGAAAAAGTATGTCTGCATTTTTTAAACATTTCTTCTTCGGACGCAGGTAGGGACCGAAACAAAATGCAAAATAATCTTTATGGTATGACCTTAATATCAGATTTTTCACAAAGTAATCTAAATACCCAGATGCGAGCTTTTCAATTAGGAACGTTTATCCGATTATTACATCCAAATTTAAATTGTGTATAGTTCATAATCTATCACGTATATTCATGCGATCAAATTATGCGGCAGGCACACATTCGAATATTCCACAAAATGATTACGTAATTTGCGTATAGAAAATTAATTTAGAGGATTAAACGACGATACTGTTACAAGAATTAATGATACTACGTACCGAGCAATGGTAATAATTTCATCATTTCCTGTAACGTTCCTTCGTATTCTTCTTTTTCTCTCCGCGTATTCTCCGTGTAGTCGATTTGTCCGTTGCGCAACTTCATATTCCGGCCTTATAAATATTCAGAACCGCGAGAGCTTCATACGATAAACAAATAAAAAATGAACGACTAATCCAATTTAATCGAATGTCGCTGGGGACGCATAAAAGTTAATCGCTTGAGTGTAGAGGATCCGAACTAGGATCCGAGGAAACGCGCGGCGACCGATGAGGGGTGAAGCCACGTCGTGAGACGACAAGGGAAAACAAGGCGGAGGAGGAGAACGAGACGGCGGCAGGAACAGGACGAGAGGACATTTTTGCATTATCGTCACGTGCGCGGTCTTATTACCGGCACACGTGGTGTAATATTCTTCCCCCTTCATCTTCACATCGGTTTGCGGCTTTCTTCTTTGGTCCTGGCACGACTTCACGTCGGCTCATGCTGTTAGGGATGCGACAGGCGGTTCATCGGCACTCGACAACGAATAGAGCGAGAAAGAAAGAGAGAGAAAGAGGGACCGAGAGAGTGAGAATGCGCGTGGCAAGAGGGAGACAAGAGTCGTGAGGGTGAGAATGATCGAATGTTGCCAAAGTTTGCGAGGAGTCGCGAGGATGATACATCCTTCCCTCCTTACTCGGGGTGGCTCTCCTGATCTCGCACCCTTTCGATTTCTCCGTTGTGCGTGGAGGGATCACCGCTCCGAACGGTGAGAAGTTCGGCGCGAAGGTCGGAAGGGGGAAAGGGGGGAAGGAGGAGTGTTGCTCGTGATCGCAGCTGGCATCGTCGTCTTCGTCAGCCTCCACATCTCCTCACGTGTTCCACGCGTCTCCGCCGCTCTCATCTTCTCTTTTCCTCCCCTTCAAAGGGATATCCGTGTCTCGCAATAATGGCGCACAACTCGTACGGATTTACACAGCCTTCTCTTTTCCTTCTTTGCCGGACGCGACTGATCATCCCTCTGCCGTCGTCGAATCGCCTGCTCGCCGTCTCGTCTCGCGTCGCGAGCGACGTGGTGGTCGCGCGGGCGGACGTGCCTCGACTTGGAAGCCGGTACCGGAGGTCGTTACCTTCTGATGGGATCCATAAAGGCCAAGAGCCATTTTTAAGGGATACGCCGCTAATACGCTGCTACCGGCACCGCGCCCCTTCACGCGATAACCATCGAGATCAAGTTTTTCGAGGAGGCTCGTTTAGAGGCGAGCAGGAAACTTTACCCCCACCGACAGTGATGTCGGATCGTTCTTTCAGCCACTGATAGTATATCTCCCCGCGGGAACAATGTTTCACGAATATTGATATATGTACGCAGTATCCGTTTAATTTGCCGACTCGTAATTACACGGCGGCGAGCCCCGCCGTCTCTTTTCCATCATCGAAGGGAAAATAATTTTTTCCTGGCATCGATAAACAAATGCCTTTCTGATCGGATATTATACATGACGCATTTCAAATTTATTCACATGAGAAAACTGAAGTTTTTTGGTATCTTGTTCTTTATATCGCGGAATTTCGATTATGCGTTTCGTTCCGTTTTTAAATTATCTCTTAAAATGAAGAGCTGCGAAGTATTTTTCTCTGTTGCGATTTTATGCCGGGCGTACAAAAGGATTGAAATAATTGTCTCATGTATCATGTTCATTTACCGAGCGCGTTACACGTTACACGAACGAATTCTGATCTCGAAAATGGCGCGGCCGCCTCTTTTACACGACCGTGCGAGAGTGACAAAAACATATGTGTGGCGTGTCCTTTGTCACGTTTTCGCGTGTGGATCGTTAAATCAACGAATATAATGGGAAAACTTGAAAGTTCCCTCCGCGCGAGAGAACACGGTATACCGCGTGCATCTTAACTTAATCTCGCAAACTGACGCTCACGACACGTTTAGCGTCATTTTCAGCCATTAACAATGTACTTTCTTCGAGAAATATACTAAGGAAAGACTCAACACAGACAGTGCAACGGAAAACTTGCGCAGTATCGTTCTTTCGTAACGTTTGCGTGAACTTCGGATGTTGTTGGAGTTGCGCACTCGAGGGAGAGTTTAGGTAAACCGTTAATTTCCTTACTTTTTATAAAACTTTATCTTTAACAATATAAGCCGTTTCAGCAACTGGATGTATTAAACGATAAAAGTCACGTTTGCGTTTTAAAACGCGTTATTTACAACCACGCGTAATGGACTGGCCGGCACGTGATTTTAAGCTACCCTCGAAATCGAATCTCAGAATAATGATTCCGGACGCATACGGGAAACAATTTCATTAACGTCTGTAAATTGCGCGCTTGGTAGTTGCGCGATGAATTCGGTCGAATCGATGATATTTGAGGGATGAATTGTGGATTGTCGAGTACATCTCGCAGGGGTAAGAGAGAAAGAGGAGGTTTGCGCGGTGAAATGAAATGCTGCGAATATTGATCCTCCCGTCGATATAAAATTGAAAAAAAGCAAAGAGAGAGAAAGAGAGAAAGAGAAAAAAAGAGACAGAGAGATGAAGCATGTTATCAACCGTATTAGCGATAATTATTGATCGCTTCCGAAATGTCCCGCAAGATCAAAGCGATCCCCCGAGCGGTGATAACACAATGGCGGCCGTAAATTTAACTGATTGTAAATTCGTTTCTTTGACGAATTGGCACCGGGAAATGGCGAGAGATCGATCGGATTAATCGACGTCGATGAACGTGCCGCGAATACTCCCGCGGACGCGTCGCGCGTTCGTTTGCGCCTCCCCTGACGCACCCCCGTGGAAGATTAATTTCGTTCCACGCGAAAGTCGATACTTTCGATGCATCAGCAACCGTCGCATTATGCGAGAAGAATATGCATCTCGGTATCTGCCGTATGTACGTCCGCGAACAAATCTCCGCCTCTCGGTACGTACATACGGCTCGAATTCCTGGGCGCTTTATGTAGATACAGCGTCTAGAGCGGCTACGTAGCGTGTATATACGCGCGTATATCTCTCCCCCGTATGTATGCACGTACGTACGTACGGAAAGATGGTGTGTTCAGAGGAGCTTTTGCTCCCCGATGCAGAACCGCTTCCGCCGGCTCGCGTCCACTGCATTATTCAATTCTGATCGCTCGCAATAAAGAAACGGAATAAGGGACGCACAATCGCCCTAGCACGCTGCCGCATGGATCGCGGTGGGCACGTACGATATTTTTCTCGCCAGGCAAACCCTTCGTGCATCCATGTTGCACGTAAAAGAGCATACACACGTGCAACGTATGTGCTGCCGTGTTGCACGCGTAACCGGCGATGATGTACCGGCGTGAGTATCGTTTCGCGATTTCCTTTGAACGACGCGTGTTTCTGTCTGGAAATTGCATCTCGCAGGGAAGCAGGGGTAACAAGAATCAACGTTTCCCGCGAGCGGGGAAAAGTGAGGGAAAGAGAGGGAGGGCGCTTCGATTTTCAGTGGATCTGCCGCGGTATCCTAACGGAAGGCATAATATAAAACGGAATTATTTCTCTGATTCCTGTTTACGGTCCCGGTAACACGTAGGTTTACTCTGAAAACAGCGATATGTCAGAGAGTGAGAGGAAGCGCGATACCTTTGACGCGCGATGCGAGGTAATTGCGTCGGCGAAGATTGCGCCGATCAAGTTTCACTGGAGGAGAGCTGCTCGGCGGAAATAAACTTCGTCGGCGAACTCGTTAAAGAATGTAAAAACGTGCCTCGCCTTTGTACTACGCGAGACCCGGAATCTCTCTTTCTCTCTTTCTCGTCGGGCATCCCCTTTCGCGATGACGTCGGAAAGCGGAAGGCGCACTGCAACGCGATACCGCGGAATCTTTGCAAGTGCAGTCGCTCCTCTCTCTTTCTCTCTCTCTCTCTCGTTCGCAGAGTTATTACAATTCCGTTATTACTATGGTTTTGTACGGTTACTGCAATTCCCGGCAATCGGATTATTTTGCTGAGACGCGCTTGCGGCGGCTGATCTGGCTCGCGGCTGTCATTTCGCGATTCTTATTAGGGAACCACCACCGAGCTCGCCATTCGGTGCGGAGACGGTTTACGGGCAAAATCGGCGAACTATTGACACGGAAATTCCGAGATAAAGAGAAAAGTTCAACGAGCGGCGGTCCGCGGAGGGAAAAGATGGAAGAGGGAAACAGAGATGACATCCCTTATCGAGGCACGGGGCCCAGAATAGCTCGAGAAAAATTGGATTTTCGCTTCGGATACGCCGCGGCGCGCCTGCGAGAGGCCGACGGGGGATTCCTCTCACGTCCTGCGCGATTTTATCTTGCAGAAGCCCAGCCGCGGAGTGATGCTCGAGATTCGCAGCCTCGCAATCGCAAGACCGCGAGGGCGGGAGGGAGGAGTCTCTCTACTCGAGAAGTGATTTCGAGGCTAATGCACCGCCGTATAAAGATAACACGAGGGGGTGGAAACATATAGAGTCTGCTACCCTCTTGAGCGCAGAGCGGGGTAGCGGCGGGTGCCGTCGGCGATACTCGCGTTGGGCGGCGCGGGGGCATCTTTATCGCGGAATTATGCGGCACGACGAGTCGCCGAATTCGGACCTCGTCTGTGATAAAGCACGTCGTGTCCGAGAGGAGGACCGGCGCGGAAGTCGGGAATCGATGGCGACGGCCCAAGTGGGACTCGAGGAACGGAATCGCATTGCGGAAAACGATAATAAAAAATAGTAGAGCTATTTATAATGGCGAAATAAGGAAATAAAGAAAACTTACGTTCAATTCTCTTTGGTCTCGATAAATTCTGTCACGATGCGACAAGCGATTTCAAGATAGAGAAAGAGAGAAAATGATGCATCGCAGCAAAAAAATATAACCCGAGGAAAGCGCGCTCGCCCCCGTACAAACCGGCGGCGCACAGTCGATGATACTCACGACGGGAGAATCTTTATCGTGAAATTATGCAGCGCGACGACGAGTCGTCGACCCCGGATTTCGCCCGCGATAAAATAGAACGTGTCCGAGAACGAAATTTCGGAAGGAGCCGTCCGCTGCGATCGGGACGAAAATACAAAGAAGTTCCAACGTAGGGTAGAACAAATGTAGAAATAATCTTTCAAATAAAAGAAGGTAAAAAGAAAACGCCATACGCGCACTGCGTGCGGATTATTCGAATACGTCTTACTAAAAGATATGATATTTGGATCAATTAAAAGAATATTTATAGAAAAAAACTTTGCTCGACGATGCTAGATTTCGAATAATATGTAAATTGCTACAATTGTAGTTAATTTATGTGTTGATTATTTTTCTTGGTGCATGCTGTGTTTCTCTTCCTCCTGTTTCCTCCATTAAAATTTAAATTAGACTGATTAATATTATTCTTGTGTTACAAATAATGTTTTTGTTGTATCTTCTTAAAGTCATTAGAAATAAGATAATAACAAACGGTAATGCTTGCTTTCCGCGTAACAATTTGTTAATATAAGAAAATTCTTTTATCGCTCGCATGATAATCACATTTTATTTTTTGATATCTAATTAATTAGTATTATTATCTTTATAAAGTATTTATAAATTATTTTAATTAAATTTTAATTAAATATTTTTTAGGTCAATGCGATTTACAAACCATGAACATGCATTATTTTATTTTACTCTCCTCAAGCATGAACTACTGTTACAATTAATTATTATTAAATAAAATTAAATTACAACTTTATTTGAGCGCTCCGCGATTAGGTTTCTGGAAATCCATCGTGATTTATGTGTTTCTTTCGACTATCTTTACGACTTAAACTTTCGATATCTTTACAATGTTTAAACGGACTTAATTTATCAAATTTATTATACATATACGACATTTTGTGGTTCTTTGTTTGCACATCTCATATCTAATTCAACGCTGCAAATGCATAAGAAGCGCAAACAGACCCGAGCTTCATCCAGTGACGGTAATTTACGAACTTCTCGCTGCAACCGCTAATCGCGGATGCTCGTTAAACAGATTTAACGACCACCTTTTCCGTGCGTAAGATCGTATCGCGCCGCGCATTTAATTGCCCAGAGCTCAGCGCGCGGAATTATATTCCCTCCAGCCGCGAAAATCGACGCGCCAGATCCAGATTCGCCCGTACGAAGAGACCACATGGTCACAAATTAAAGCGCGTCGAAATTTGAAAAGCGATTTCGCGGCTCCTTATTAAAATTTCAATCGGAAATTAAACCGACGGGCTCTCATCAGACGTATTATGCTGTTACGCGATACGAAATAACGGCGCATGCGGATACATTTACGATAAAGTTATCCACGTTGAACGCACGTTTCCACAAAGTTGCGCGACGTGAAGGGATTCGAAAAATGCTTCGTGTCCGCGCATCGCGAACGAATACATCGTACGGAAGTCGCGCACTCGTGCGTGGCGATGCAACTTTTATAATAGAAGCAATAAAACGATCGGCACGCGAGTTATCGGGGTTCTCTCTTTTTATCGAGATTGGCGCTGGCGTGGATTCCGATTTCTCCGCGCGTGCAACAGCGGAACCGTGCAGACGCATCCGCCCTCGTTTTCGCCCGGTCGCTTGCACGCGCGCGCAGCTGGTGTCCTTTTAACACGACGCCGGATGGCAATAAACCACGGAAACTGGTCGGCGTACGCGGCTGGCGGAGAAGAGGAGACGCACAGGATTTACGCGGGATTGTATTACTAGGCGGGGTGTAGCCAGCTGCCCGGTGTCGCGTTTTATAACGTTACGACTGACATTAGCTCCGGTGTGTCTCTCTCGTGTTACTCTTGCACGTACACGTATGTGGGCCGCAACGGGCGCGGCAAAACCGCGCGGTCGGCGTGGCCATTAACGCCACTGTTCTTACGGATCATTCGCGTCACGAAACCTCGTAGCCGCCCCATAGAGACTGGCGGATGTCACCGTCTAAAGATAGCGACGACAGTTTACGCGACAATGGGCGCGGGTAGTAACCCTCTTGTGAGACTCGCGAGAGGAAAGCATATAATGCCACAATGTTACTGTATCATTCTAGTCATAAACGCGCGCGCGCGCGCGCGAGAGAGAGAGAGAAAGGGGGGAGGGAACATGCTCGGTGATTTTTGACGATTACAGCCAATTTAATGTAATGATATTATATAGGCGCGTACACGCGGATGGACATATAACCGTATCAGTTTCAGCGCGCGAGGGAAACATTCACGGGGATTTCATTTCGCGATATTACTCAGGCTTACGGTAGCTTTATGCGAAATATGAGAAAATCCTCAAAAATGATATTGCGACATAAATTTCGCCCGCAGCAATCTGATAACTTCTTGCGGGGGTATTACTCGGGCTTGCAGCTAGTTTGTACATGATGTATAAAAATATGCGGGGATCCGCTTTGTCGGGAGATTTCCGGAATGCAAACTCATGAGGAGCGACTTGTACTTAAGTTCACAATTTTCCCCGTCCTTCTTCCACCGTCTCATTTTTGCGCGACGTGAATTTATCGATCTTCTCCTCACGATGACCTGCAAAATTTCCAGCTAGACTTGGCATGGAATATCTCGAGAAACCTCGCGGTCTACCGTAACGCCGGTTAGGTTTAGTTCTCATCGGGAAATAACCCGCGTGTGCCATTCGCAGAGAACATTTTATTTCCCTCAAACGCGCGAACGTAAAATCAACGCGCGGAATAGGCAGCGCGCGTACGCAAACGCGAAGCTCAGCCGAGGGATAATAGACGTAAAGCTGCACTGTCGAGCGCGTGGAGTTTACGAGACACCCCGCAGTCTTAAAATCGCAATACCGCAGAGCCTTCACCGGGTACGGACGCACGTCTCTCTGAATATTCAGCGGTATCGCACCTATTATTATCGTATGCCGGGGGCACGCACACCGACGCCGCCGTTGTGTCTCGCGTGATTCGCAAACGCGAGGCGGTACTTCCGCTTGTCTCTCTTCCCCAATTCTATCTCCCGGCGCGGTAATCGAGCGATTAAAATTATAATTTCGGCGTAATCACGCCGTTCTATTACGGCACGCGGGCGGGCGTGGCGTCGCGAGCGGATCTAATTAATATTAAAAGGCCGAAATTAATAATTAGGAGCGTCGCGCGCACCAATGACGCGAGATCGACCAGGGTGGCGGCTGTCGGAGGGCACGGCTCTTTCGGATACACGCGTGGTTCGTGCCCTCCGTGGAACAATGGCACGAGAGAGAGTGTAGACTTCATTATCCGGCCCGGGGCGTGTTAGCGGCGATCGTAATTTTTCACTCCGAGAGTGGGATTCAATTTCAACTGCGGCGCGTCGTGTTACCTACGCATCTCTCGCTTCCTGCCTCTTTCTTTCTCTTTCTCTCTCTTTTTCTGTCACCTTATCTGCCCTTTGAAAACGCGCACAAATAGCGGGGTGTCGGATTTTTATTAGGATTCTTCCTACGCGTACCTCCCGCAGGGCTGCGTAGCGTTCCCTTCTTTCCTCCCTCCTCCTTTCACCTCCGCAACAACGACGACGACGACGACGACGATCGTCGTTGCCTTGAGATAGGTTCCGTCCGCGCGACGCGATCTCTCCTCGAGAGAGATCGCAGATAAACGGCGCCCCGTGACAAACGATCGAGTATCAGCGACCTCCGAGATTTTTCACGCCCCTCCTTCCCGCGCCCCCTTCTTGGAAGGACCATTATGTTTTCTAGTGGCCGGAGACTACCGGAGGGTAACGTTACCACGGGTTAGGCGTCCTCGCTACAGATGTTAGATACGCTGGTTTAATTTCGGACAAGAGGTTCCACGGAGGAGCGGAGGATGGATGGATACGTTAAGTTTTACGGCGAATGTATTTATTATCAGGCGCACATGCATACAAAGAGGGAAGAACGATGCGTCCCGGAAACGCGAAGAGAGATATTTCAGCCATAGACCATTGTTCCGTTATTAAGCGCTGAGTGTACGCGATTTGAAATGAAAAATCAAGAATGAGAAACAATATAAATAAAAAATATGTACATAAATAAAAATAAAGGCACGCGTTAGCATAGACCGTCTACGACTCGATTCAAACCGAACAGGGGTGGCGATTTGGAAGTCCCTCGTGATATCTAACATCGAGGACCACCCCGCCGCGTTTTAACGAAGGACGCGCGATGGGGAATCCACTCGCAATGGCGTAGGAGCTCGCACGGTCGCTGTTGGTCTTGCGAGACTGAGTATACACGCGTTACGTCATAATTGGATCACACGCTCGATCCTACCGCCAGCTCGCGCAGCTGAAACAGTCCAATCTTCCACTCAGACGACACTCAACTCAATATGTGGCAGCAACACCGCTCGCAATTACCTTTTTAACTTCCAATATATCAGGCAGCCCGTTCAATTGGTTTAATCGGTGGAGGTGTTGTGCACGTCCATGTCCAACGGTCCACCGTCGGTCCTCAGCTCGGTCAGCGGCTACCTGCTCGAATGGAAGGACGGTCGGGATCCCTTCGTGACCGGACTACGACTTAACTTGGATCAGGAACGTCCTAACTTGGCGGCTACAGGGACTGCGTAATCCGCCGAGGTCGCCGCTGACGATCAAGCTCGTCGACGCTCCTCTCGACCCACTTTTGCGTCGGTTAAGGGAGCGTCCGCACGTTTTCGAACTTCCTGCCCGAAAGTCGTGCCTACGGTAACTTCTCCCTTTAGTTTTGCGCTTACGCGGCTGAGTTAGATTAAACTGTCACGGGAAAAATCGCGAGCGATTCCTCGAGACTTTGCGGCGCGCTTGCGAGCTGCAATCCGCGGGATTTCGCAAATCTGCGCGACGCACACGGAAATTTCGACCCATACGTCGTGCTCCGGAACGTTGACTCTGTCAGTATCAAGACGTAACGACATTTTCCGTAATTACTAGTACCAACAGGAAGTCAATACCAACTCCCTGTGATATTGCTGTGATACCGCGATAACGCCGCAATCTTGCGAAAGCACTTGGGCCACATTTGTCTCGCGTTTCCTCCGCCGTTACGAGCGATAATTAGCGAGGAAGGAGCCATGCATCGTGACCGACACGCTGGAGGACGGTCCGACCGGTAACTTAATCCATCGTATCGATTAGGAAATATAACCCAATTTCAGCTAACCGATTTACTCGCACAAATGGATTAACCCGGCTTTGGAGAGGGGCCACGGCGCGAACGCGCCGAATTGCTCCGTTCGCTCCGTTCTTTCCCGATGGTGCATCCCCGCCACCGCGCTCCTGCAGAGTAGGCGAGGAGTCTTTTCTCGTTCATCTTGTTTTCAGCCACTCCCCTCGCTTCATTTGTCTGTTACGTGCAATCAAGAATCCGGTTGTCCCGACCGGAGCGCCGTACATCTGTCCGATGGCTCTTAGCCGAGCCCGGGGAACTAGATTTATTTGTCTCCCCGGAAAAACTCGCACGGTACCTCAATTCGGCAAGTTCGGTAGACGCGGAACTAATCGCGCCGCATCGCAAATTAATCGCGGGGAGTTAATTAACGCACGGAGGAGAGAAGAAGCCGGCCTGGCAAACTAATTTGATCCATTTAATCGATAGAGTGGCAGCGACGAGTTCGCGCGAGCTCACCGCGGAGGCCGAATTATTAATATCGATATCGAATGCACAGTAACAATACAAAGCAGAACGATTCTCCATTAATTGCTAATTCTGTCGGTATTAAATAATTAATTTTCAGAAAATTTATTTCCGGATCGGAGTCGGCACAGAGTGGAACAGAGTAAGGGGGTGAAAGGAAGCCGCGGAAAACCTGAAACGCTCGGTGTATTCTGCAACCGTGTAGTTTCATTAAATCATACCCTTTTCGCCGGTAATTGAATTATGTCCGGAGTGCATCCGCTGCTCCGCCGTCGGATGATTCGGGGATCGAATAAGACTATCCTTGGCTGTCCTCCAGCTGCTTTTGAAAAAAAATCCCATTATTTCACCATTAAGCTTTTTCCTTGGGTGATTTTTGTCGGGCGCCAGGCACGCCGATACTTTTAGCAAATTAATTTTACGCCGCGGACTCCGTTTCTAAGTTAATGATGCCACGGAAAAAGTAATATTTATTGCGCGGGGTCTTTCCTCTCCTTCTCGCGCGGCTTCTTCTTTCTTTTTTTTTCTTCCGCGCCACCGCGTAAAAACGCCGGGAGACTTGTGCCAGTGATATTTTTTCACGTCGTGTCTGATTGCTTCCTGCTCCGGGAAATATGAGCGGACGTTTATAGGATCGCGAAACGCCCGGGGTCTAAGCGCGATTATTTATGGTATTTGTCGGACCGGGTTTGTTAAGCAACTTATAAATTGCGCGAGGCGCGCGACACATCTCAGCGATCCCCGCCGAGGGGAAAGAAATCTCGTCTCTGAACTCGGCGAGATATCCGTCGCGGCTTAGATCTGGAATCTTCTTTCGAGAGATCCATCATTTTTTGCGAAACGCGACTGTGAAGTCTTTCTGGGTTTGAGCGATGAAAAATGGCGAACTGAAAGAGCAGGCGGATCAGATATATCTTGAAGAGAATAAAATTTATACGGCAGAGCCGTTCTTAAATCGTCCCGTGGACGCCTTCGAAATTATAAAAAATAAACATTCCGAACCGGAGTCGCTTCTGTCTTTGCTGGACGAAGCGAGAGGAGTGTTTGTCTACCGGTTATTTAAACGTTATTAAAAAGGAGATACGTTCGGGACGATCGACATATCCTGAATATTGCCTCTCGGAAATATCTTCCCCTAAGCCACTTTAAATCACTTCGCCTATATCCCGTAAAAGTGAAACGTTGCCTTAAGGCGATAAGTTCGGGATTAAATCCGACACTCCGACCAGTTCCTCGTCGGTACCTCGTGTAAAACCTTCGGAAAAGGCTTCGACCGAAGTATTCGACCGAACCCAACCGAGCCGTCGTGTTCGCGGGTTTTATACGGTGTGAATTTTTAAGCGGAAAATCCAATATTGGTGGCGCGGCAGCGTATTGTTAAGTTTCCGCTTGTTTCCTTTTTCTGGTCGCTTCAGCCCACCCTCTCTCTCTCTCTCTCTCTTTCTCTCTTTCTTCCTTTCCGACCCCACCAGACGTTCTGTCAATCGAGTTATTCTTACGGGATTTACAGCCGTGGCAAAGCGAGCGAGCTATACATTACGACGGCTCGCATAATGCTATTCATGAGTCGCATGATTATCGGAGAAACTATATTTATCCCGGCCACCATATTAAATCCCTGTTTCGACGTTGGCCTTTCATCCCGGCTGGTGCCGAGCGCGCGTTATCCCGCCCCCTCGATAGGGGATCGCGGGACGAAGATAAATATCGTCGATGATGAAAATAAAATCCTTGACACGGGTCCGACGGGTACGGTCTTAACTCTGTGTCACCCTGCTCTCCCTTCTCCGTTCATGAAGCGTCACTTTCTGAAAGCCCACGTGTTTCGTGCATCGACATCGCACGCACGTACGCATGCATGCAGAGCCAGCGTGTTGGGCTTAATGGTAGCACTTGCATCTTTCATAAGCTCAGGCGTTATGTGCATCCCTCAACGCATCGCCAATGTGTTTTGATCCGCGCGTGCATCCCCGACGATTCTACTGCACTTTCGCGCCGAGCAGATCCACGCCGGATCATCGATTTATCGTCCTCGGAGCGATGTCAAATCAAGCGATCGCCGGGGATATACGTGCGCGCAGTCACATTGTTCATTTATTAGCCGCCACCCTGAGTATTGGCACGTATTTAACTAATAATCAGAGGTAACCGAGATGCAGGGGGGATGCCAATCGGCATCGATCTCATTCCGATTTGCACTCGCAATTGCGCGCACAATTCGTCAACGAAACTTGGAATCACTCGCGGTGATCGATGCGTCGAGGAGACTTAAGTATCTTAATTTAAGCGCATAAGTACCTATGAATATACCTGTGTATGCACATATATTAGTATGTAGTGTGCACCACGTGCAACTCGGTGACGTAACTCACGACACCGCATCTCAGACGAGCAGCAGCTTGACATCGATTGCCTCCCGATTGTTTCAGGCTTCCGCCACCGCAACAGCAAGTGACGGTGGGTTCTCTGGGCGGCGGTTTAGGTGGCGCCGGAAATGGCGGTACCGCAACAGTAGGCGCGCAGGGCCAGGCGATGGTGATGCCGGGTTTTCCGCTTCGCGCCGCAGCGGTGCCGCACTACTCCCCGTACTCGCCGTCGCGCTTTCACATCGACAAACGCTGTCAGCACAGGTGCTCCTGGAAATGCTTCTCGATCGCGCTGATCCTCGTCACCGTGGCACTCATGGCGATGCTGGCGTACTTTGCGAGTAAGTAATCACGTTCGTGGTACCTAGGGAACTAAGTCGAAATTTACTGGTAGGAATTAGAAGCTGTTTAGGAGCTAGTAGAAACTAATTGAAATTGATTAGAATTTAAATATTAAAATTTAAATTTAAACATTAAAATTTCAATTTAAATGTTAAAGTTAAAAGTGAAGTCAATGTGCAGTCGTTCACTTGAACGGAATCGTCGAAGTTCCGTCGAAGTAAAGTCCAGCCTGAAGTTTTACTTGATCGTACGTATTACGTAATGATTTTCGGGCGAGTTTAAAATAAGTTTAAAGTCGATGAAATCGGCTAGTAGTAGCTGAGTTCGAACGTAAGCTACTCCAAAAATACTGCCGAATTTGTATTTGCAATGTACGGCAATCGCGGTGGAGTCTGCTTAACGTGAATTTTGCATAAATAACATTTGCCTCGGCGTAAGTTTGAACGAGTCATTTTTATTAGTCCCAGAGCGCACGTCTCCCCATGTCGTAACACGGTGCATCGGACAGTCTGCGCAATTCTATTGCTGGCTGACCCGAAATTCACGGTACAATAATTCATTATTAACTTGCAAATCTGGTTACGACTAACCCAACCCACCTAATGCTGGAACCCATCGGAACGTCGACATTACTGCACCATGCTAATCCCTGTGCGCAGAGGGGGATTATACATATGACTGACACCCTCCACCCCCAAGCCCTTCCACCCCGCGTTCCCTCGGTCCTCTATAACATTCCGCGTGAAGGCATGACGAGTTCCGCGTAATCATAACTAAATGCGACCCGCAAATATTAGCGGGAGTGGCTCGTATTCTCGCCGCATCCATAAAGAGATAATATAAAAAAGCACGGACCGAATGAATTATTTACAAAAGCGGCTTTCCAGTTGCATCGGTAAAGGTTTCCGGCGTCAAAGCGTGGAAACGATAGCGCGTTGAAGCGCGTTAAAGAGGCGAGAAAGTAAATTCGATAAATTCGATAAACAAAAATTTACGGTCAGGTGCAGAACGCAAAATTAAGCAGAAAAGAGACGCAAAACAGTTAATTAAATTTCGTGAGGTAGGGGAGAACAGACTATCCGAAAAATAACCTGTGTCGGGGCTCGCGCAACGCGCTCTGTGTATGTACAATTGACATTTTTCTTGCGATGACGGCGCGTATAACATTGCCGCGGCATTATTGTACGGTTGACGTTTAAACGCGCTGTGTTTCTTTGCGATGAAAGCAGTTTTGGGTTATAAAACACGACGGGCGCGTTTCATTCCGCGCTACGCTGAAACGTTCGTTACAAAGGGACATTGCTGGGTTCGTTATAGACTTCCGAAATGGTTACTGCACTGAAAAAAAAAACTGTCCGCGACGTTTCAACTAGTGTAGCTATGCTAAAAATGAATTCTCACGTAATGAAAAACAGGCAAAAAAATACGCTTGTTATACAACTTAAATTTTCCTTTTGCGCTTATTCTTGTAAGGTTGTCGTTAATTTTAGACGCAGCTTCTCTCTCTTCCCGTGTTACAAGACTATTATCATCGCATTTCCCGTGGAAGCGAGGAATTTGCAGTATTCTGCGCAGCGAGAGGCGCGATCGAGCGAGATGTGACGGTGACGATACGTCGCCTTCGGGAAAATTAAATACTGCTTAACGGCGGAAGTCCGGATCCTCCGTAGGAAGCGCGCAGCTACGGCGTAACGCCGCTGGCGTAATGGTTCATTTAGCACGGAGTGGTTGGCTCCATCCGGTTAGGGAGAGGCAAAAATATTGCCCGTCGATAGCGTGGAAACGCTCCGATGGCATGGGGTCGTCTCGCCCGTATAACGCTCGCAGCTGAGGAACCACACACCATGACGCATCATATTATACATGAAAAGCACAAATGCATTCGTATCCGTACCACGCCTTTGCGCATCCGCTAATAACGCATTCGCGCAACGGAGAAGAACACGTGCTTCCGCCGGAGACGCGGAAAGAATTTTATATCGTGCGACGTATCGATGCGATAACGCGCTTCGACGAGCCGGATCGATGATTGAGACTTCGATGTTATCATACCGATTCTTTGAAGAGAAGCGGAAGTTACCGAGGCGCACGTCTTCCCCTAAACGAAATCGGGCATTTCACGGGGCAATGGCCTACCTGAACGCACAAATCGATAGCCGTGTGCAACTACCGGCAGTGTGCTAGCTCGCTACGCCCGACGGGCAGCACGTTGACAAACTTCGTTACACAAATAACCGGCGGTGAGAGCCCGCCATGAGTACCAGTATGAAATCTTGCTGAGATCGAGCGCCGTGACGCTAGCGACATTTCTGCCCTGATAACAGCCGCCGCTGTTAACGCACTCGCGACAACCAGATGAAAGCCAAAGATAAATCGTTTCCGTTTGATCCGCGTCGTTAAGACCGACATGGGAGCGCGGACGATGAGCCACCCACGTGCCGAGGGCATCGTAACTGCAAAAAGGGTCCGGGAAACGACTCGGCCAGGTCTGTTATGTTAATGCGGAGGCGCAAACGAGCCGCATGGTCGAAGATACGGGACGCAAACGGGTTGCGAGGGTCGCCGCGGAGACGCGGCGACCCGGGAGGTCCGATTAAAGGGAATTAATGTCCGCCTGTTATCAGCTCGCAACAGAAAGCAACCCGCTTCCTCCACCGTCAGTTACCTCTCTCCATCGCCCCCGGCCGCTTGCGAGAATCGTGTTTTTGCATTCCGCGGGCGACCCGCGTAGATCCAGGCGACGGTCAAGGTCCGTCTCGCAAGCGTATTAGACTTTATCGTCCGCAGTTGCGAGGACTAAGGGGGATTTGACGGAAAGAAGGGAAGAATACGTGCAGCCAGGAGGAGGAGGAGGGAGAAGGAGGATTGCATTGTGTCCCACGAATCTATGTAACATCATCCCTCCGCGTCCGCCACCCCCGATCTTTCCGGAACTGTCTACCCGACTTCGGCGTTCCTATTTTTCCTCTTGCACCCCCATCCCGCGCGCCGCGGGAGGAAAAAAAGGAGAAAGCGAAGGAGACGATGGTGGAGATTGCGAAGTCGGTTCTCGGCCTCGAGGAGGCTGCTCGCCAGCTGTTATTTCTGCGTTCCGGTAAATCGAGTCTGGAATCCAATCTGCCTGTTTGCTACTGCATCCGAACTACATCCCCCGCAGCCCTGCGTTATCCTCCTCCTTCGCACCCGCGCCCCTTTTACGATCGTTGCAGGTCCGTCTGCTCTTCTGCAGCGCATATACTCGTGCACGCACGCATACACGCGCGCGCACTCATGTGAGACACGTGAAACCCTTCCTCTTCCCTCCCTTCGATTCCACTCCGTTTCCCTTTGCCTCGCTCCGAAACGCGCGAATTTTGCGTGCACGCGAGTTGACTTGCCTTTCGGTAATTTGACGCAGACCTTGTTCGTTCGCTTGTGATACTTGCGGGGCCTAAAATCGTTTCGCAACAAGCCACTCTCAGCGCGCGTCCCTTCCCCGGTTTCATTTACAAACGGCCAACAAAACCGCTCTTGCGGTAATTGCTCCCCGCGAGCGGAAGCTCGGAAGCCGAGAGAAAAATTAGAGAACGTTTCGTCATTCTATCCTTTCGCGGTAACATGCACATTTGATAATTGAAAGGAGCATTTCCCGCTCATTTCTGACAAGTTCTCTACTTTTAACAGCGTGATCAGATTTACCCCCGAAAACCAGTATTCGCGATTTTTTAATTTGAATTAAAAATTAGAATTATACTACAGTTATAAGTACTATAGATTATAATATTTAAAAAATATTATACGTTCATATTAAAATTTATGATTTCAATTAAAACATTTGTGAGAGGTAGTGATTTCGTATCATTAAATTGAAACAACGATTTTCCTCAAATCAATCGCGTGTTTGCCATTAAAAAGACACGGCTTGAGTGATATTCGTGTGTTTTCCGTGACGAAGAAACGTAGTTATACACCATTAGTAGTTCATCCGTCAATAATAGCGACATTGTGAACGCGGCTCGATAACGCTGTCGTGTCTGGACTCACGCTTCGGCGGATCGGAACGAAAGGGTAGACGGATCGATTGTAAACATTTCATTATAACGTACGAGCGGAAGCGACGGGTGAAACGGACCGACCGGGGTGGCGGCGGGATAATCCTACGATAATCCGGGAATCATTCTCGGGAATGAATCGCTCTATCGATCCGGGGGTATATAATTGAAAAAGTTGTTCCTTTGCGCGCCCCATGAACGTGCCCGCTGTCCTTCACAGTCGCGCTCGCCTTTTCCACCCCCGCGGAGGCAAAGGGTAGGCGACGGCGCAACGACCCCTTTCGCAGTTCGCATTACGGCCATTTTAAATTTCCGGTGGCTCGTCTCGCGCACACCGACTCCCTCCGTCCCTCCCGATTCATACATACTGGATTCCGAAATGACGTGATGTGAAATAAAATGAAGTGACAATGCTGTTTTACGGTGTCATCCTTATATTTGAGCACACGGTGTTCCAAAAGTCGTAGCTGCCCTTCAATCAAATTGCTCGCGAACTCTCGCAGTGCAAACTCTTTGTAAATTCGTCGTTTCTTATTTCTCTACTTGTAAATACTTTAATTCCTAAAGCATCATAGGAAGAAGCAGCTAAGAAATTTAAGTGTTGCTAGATCCCACTCGAAATTAACTAAATTACCGCAGCTATTAAAATTACGTTATTAAAATCGATTTTGAGAAAGATCTGTTTGCCTTCAATAATTATTCCTTTTTATAGAACGATGCGATGTTCTTTTTGTCTTTTTCCCTTTAATCAAACAACGCATGAACGAAGTTTGGATATCAATACTTTTATTGCTGTGTCTCATTTTCCCGACTTTTGCTATTAAATTCAACGTCGCTGTCTCACGGTTTGTGCGCAACTTATCGGGCACTCGGTATATGGATATACGTGTGATACGCGAAAAGCCGGATTGCTGAGCAACAGCGACGTGAAGCGCGAACGAAAACGATGCCACGCTGACTGGCATATATGCGAAATAAGGTCATTCACAGTTCACTGCAACTCAATTTCAGCGATAGTTACATGGCGGCCAGGCACCGTCGATCCCGAAGGAATAGTCGCTCTTTTCCGGTCATTTCGCCTATCTCCGGGCTGACGTGCGTGCACACGTGTGTGCGCGCGTACATGTTCACCCTCGTATGCGCGAAGTCGTATGTATAAACGGGGGAAACTTTTACGCGCGCGCCCGCGCGCCCTCATATTCCTCCCTGACGTATCGCGCGGCTTTCTTGGCACGAGGAAACTTGTCAAGGACTGTCGTCTGCACGGGAAACTTTCCTATGGCGAAAGACAAGTTTGACATTATTGCGAGAACTATTAAAGATCGACTATTCTGCAGATTAGATATCAATTTGTATTTTTTTTAATTATTATTATTAAAGCATCTACGTCGATATGAACGCCACAAAGAGATTCCATTTCACCCTACAGGTGATATTTTCGCGCACTTAAAATTCGAATGGTTTAAAAATTATGCGAATAGACCACGGATAATGTAATATCGATAAACGACAACAATTTCGCTAGAAATTGCGCGCGATCGTGGGCGATAATGAGCGCTATTATCGCGACAGAAAGCATATACAATTCGCGATACAATAAATCGACGAGCGGGCCAAGAGCAGCGCGTCCATTAAATTTCGGTGCCGAGTATATCGGCAAATCGCGATTTGTCAAATCAGCCGCGCGACAATAATACGCGAATTCAATTGTGCGTTATCGGCGTTTTGTTGCGTTGATAAGCCAAGAGGTCGTTAGGCGGGGCTGCGCTGCCGAGAGGTCGGGCAACTCCCGTTTTTTTTAAAAACTCTCGTTAAAACCACGTAATTAATTCACGCGGCGCTCGCGCCCGCGCGAGACAGATAATTAATTAAACCGCAATATCCCGCCACGGATAAGGGTTTTATTGCTGGATTTATCATGGCGTTTAAATTCAACGGACTCGCACTCTTATCGCTCAGGGAACATTAATAAAAATGTCCCGAAGCTCGAGATAACTATCGACGTAGCATCAACGTAAATTGGATCGCGGATATCGTATCTAACTGATATTACACGCCTCTGATTATTTATGGAAATATCGCGCGTCGCATCACAATCATCTGTCATTGGGCAATGAGGACCATTGAATCGGATATCGGCGCTATTATGTCGTGAGCTTGTAGAGGCGACGTCGTACGGCGACAAGATAAGGCGGTTACAATGTAATGCGCCAGTTCAGGACTCTTTCGATCTCTGATAAAGCGGCATCATACGTGTGATACAGCATGGCTCATAAGACGACGAGCGAGAAGAGAGAAAGAGAGAGAGAGAGCGAGAAGCCTCGAACTTTATTAGGCGGATAGCTCGCTTTAAAAGTTAGCCGAGCAAAAAAGTCGGATTGTCACGGGAAATCTAGTGTGCCATCGTAATTCGAAAGCGATTGTCCGAATTTATGAACCCATTAGGCCGTGCTCCCGGACGTTCGACTAAAGCGGTTCCTGATTCCTGACGCTATAAAAGCGTCGCGCAACGACGCTATTCCGGAGAATACCAGACGTATATTACAAATATAACGTTTATCTGCGCGCAATTGTAAATAAGGCCCCCGCGTATGGATTTTCTTGCTCGCCACCTTCTTGCAGCCGCGTTGAAGTCTGCCATGAGCACACGCGGTTTGATGAGCGCGCAGTGTAACTCTGCAGGGTAAAGTACCTGCGCAAAAGGGGTTTCCGGAAGTGGATATGTATCATATGTCGAACAGCACATGTAAATCCGTAAATACAATTATCTATCTATCCCCGATAATGTTACATCAACTTTCCGAACGTTAATTGCCGATGCTTAACTCGCAAATAATAATAATAATAATAATAATGACAGTAATTAACATGCCAGTAATACAATGATAATTGATGTGTGATGGATATTTTTATCCAATATCGAGCCGTAATTATAAATATGTTGATATGTGCCATGCAAAGCACAGAGGATCTTCGGTTACGTATCGCGCGGGGGTAAAGTCACCATCTCAAAATGAACGTTTCGTTTATTCTTGTTTTTCAGCAGTGAATTCCATGCGCCAGATCGACAGTACTAATTGCATCCTGGTTCAAGATATCAAGGCTGTCACTCACGAAAATGCACACGTACACGACTCGATATCCACGCAGATACCCACAGAAGGTAAATATCGAGCGGTATTAATTTGCATCTACTCTGCATGATGTAAATACTCTCTCGCGTACAGCGTCACGCGGTAATTGCTTTTGGGAAGAGCGAGCGGGACGTGAACGTTCCATCGATATAATGCCCTTAGTAAGGACTATATCGTCGTCGCGCATCCGAATGTCGCACGCTGTAAAGATTTCACACTACGAGCCGCGCCAATTCGGAGGGGGATAATTGAGCAATTGAGTTAGGCGTTGCGCGCTTGACACGAAGACAAACTGAGCGATTCGGCACAGCAGCACGTACAGCAGCATCGCCATAAAAAGACAGCGTGAGACATTCGGCGTAGGCATACGGCTTCCATTATGCCATTTCAAAAGATTAAATTATATTCTCTCTGGGAGGGTGACATATTTATATTACAGCAGAAAATCAAAATTTATTGTCACGAGATAAGAATGAAATAAGAAAGAAATAAATGAAAAATAAAAGTTATGTATCACCTCAAGAAGTAAAATTAATTTGCCTTCTTAATTGATTATTTCTCAAACTTACATTATGCGATTCAACTTGCTGTTGTTTCATGCCATGTATAATAGAAGCCTTAAACTTTGATCATTAGTTTTACATTTTTAATGCCTTTAATCAAGTTGATTTCATTTTATTCCTTTGAACTTAACATTACGTTAATTCTACGAACGCCCTCATAGTTTTTTCAAACGGGCAGGATTCACACTACTGTACCACTCATATATTTCGCATCTTCGTCCTCACTCCCGCAGAATCCCTGCCGACGAGCACGGCGGAGCATTCCAGCGCCGCGGACAACACGGGCGATCAGCAGAGCGATCCGCAGATTCAGCAGTCGGCGCAGCAATGGCCGGCCGTGCTGGAGCTGCAGGCCTACAACGTCGCGCACTCCTCCGTGATAGCGCCGTACAACTTCTGGAACACCGAATTCCGCAACAAGCAACCGGCGTTCATCAGGCTGAACCTCACCCTGCCGTGGGGTGCGAATTTCGCCGTGTACGGCAGGCGGAACGTCGCGCCCAGCGTTACCCAGTACGACTTCGTCGAATTCGTGAAGGGTGGCAGGGTGATGCAGAGGCTGAAGCGGGATGTGGCCACGGAGGCGGTCAGCTTCATGAAGTCCAGCAATGCGCAGGAGCACGTGGCATCGTCGGTGGTGTCTTACCAGCATGTACTCGTAAGACGGTCCGTTGTTGAGCCGCTGATGGTCAATGTGAGTCTGCTGCAGTATTTCGACACCGGCGACTGGTTCCTGTCCGTGTACAACGACGAGCTGCAGCCCTACAAAGTCACTCTGATCATCACGGAGGCCGAAGGAGTCTCCACCACGTGTCCCAATGACTGTTCCGGACGTGGATCCTGCTACCTCGGCAAGTGCGACTGCATCGATGGTTATCAGGTGCGTGACACATGCGGAATGCGGGATGAGCGATGAGCAAACGTGTCGCTCGACATCCGTCTCATTCGAGGATCGAAAGGAACAATTTGCGAAGTGGACCGTGATGATTTCAGGGCGCCGACTGCAGCAAGAGCGTGTGCCCGGTCTTGTGTTCCTCTCATGGACAATACGGCGGCGGTATGTGCCACTGCGAGGAGGGCTGGAAGGGCTCCGAATGCGATATACCTTTAGGTGACTGCCAGGTTCCCGATTGCAACCAGCATGGCCAATGCGACAGAGGATCGTGTGTCTGCAATCCTGGGTGGAAGGGTGTCTTCTGCGACGAACGTAAGTTAACGATGTCTCATAAAAGATCGATTTATTAAGATGCATTCGAAGTTGATTCGTAAGAGATGTAAGCGCGGCTGGCTTGCGTTTTAAATTTGGATTTGTTTATATGGACTGGAGGAGACATTATGGAAGACGTCGAGGTGATATAATTACTTTTCCCTAAAAATGGAGTCGACATTTCTATTATGCGATATGCGATTCGCTTAAATGATCGACTTTGCATCATCGCGACGATGCATTTCAGCGTTAAAAAGCGGATTGCCGCGACGAGAACGTTTACCTCGGGCGTCTATTTCTGGACCACGCTATTTCTTCATGTTTGTCGCGGTACTATTAATTTTCCCATAATTCAAGCGCACGTCCTGGCCCCCTCTATCCAGGAGATTCGAGATATTAGTAATCGCGCGTCCCCCCATGCAGTGACCCCGCTGGTGCAGAATACAGCCGGGGCTATGTGTACAATCTATAATTAATGCACGCGGAGTTCTCCAAATTTACATACGGGTCAAGCTATGCCAATTCGGTGCGACAATTAGTTTCATATTGTTTTGCCGAAATTTCTGTATAATACATGTATACACGCAGTGCGAACGCGCGAGCGCGCCTTTTCCCTGCGTTCGATACGTTATAATTTCGCACTCACGGAACTTCCGGAGCCGAATGACACGCGATATAAATGACGAGATTATTCGCCGGGAACGAGACGCTTCGTCTCTGACATTCTCACGGTCCTCGTTAGAGATACGCTCACTCGTCGCTTTTTCCTAAACGCAGACGAAAACGGTATTAGTTCCACGTCAGTGGAATGTGTCAGCTCCAATCGTGAGCACGATAAATTCGAAAAGTGGAGCGAATTTGCATCAGTCGCGACGCGATGGCAAATGAGCACTAACTGCCGAAGTCCATAAGGATTCCCGATCCGCATCTTCCAAACAAAGGAATTCTCTTTCTAAAATCCTTCGTTAAAAACAATAACGATTTCTGATCTTTTTATTCTGTCATGATACAAGAGTCATTACTTTTCGCATCTAATGTACATTTTCCTACTGAATTCTTGAAAGATTTGCTTTTATCGCTTCACGTTTCTAATTGCACATCAATTTGCCAGAGGCACTTTTTTCTTCGTAATTTCACTCGTACACTGAGAACAAAATGTAATTGATCCAACGAAATGTCTTGTCACGGGGTGCCAACAAAATATATACTTATTTCAACAAGTTATATATTGAATCAAATATATAATTGTTGGATTATAATTCTCATGTGTGTAATCCAAGAACTACATATTTGTTTCAATATATAACTTGTCGAAATAAGTATATATTTTGTTGGCACCCCGTGACAAGACATTTCGTTGAATCAATTACATTTTTTTCTCAGTGTAGCGTAAAGAATAACAATCCAACATTTTCTTGAAAAAAGCTTCGTGTCAAGGAGACATCCCGCATCACGTATCATTAAACTCGCTTTACGATATTATTTATCAACCCCCAATTTCCCGCATCTCCGCGACGACACCGCGCGCGCGCGTGCGAAAACGCACTTGTTAGATTCTAATGAAAGCGAACAAATCTATGATCCCATTCGATCAACGTCGCGCATACATAATGCACGAAGAATCCACTAAGAATTTCCCTCATCTCTCGCGCGGCCCACGATCCGCGTATACATAAAACGGCGGCACAGACGCAACGACTTTGCCGCCGCCGCCACGCCGAGGACGCTGCGGAATTAAGTTTCATAATTTCCCCGGGGCAGGTGAGATCCGCGGGAATAATGCAATTGTTCCGATGCCATAATTTAAAAAGTTGGTCCATTCGTCCACGCCATGGACGCAATCAGCGGCGCCCGGGCGTGACGGGGACTGCGGAACGGGGGTGGGTCTGATAACCGAAGGGGTGCCGCGAAGCGGCTGCACTCTCGGCGTGGAAAGCTTAGTCTCATCGCCGGCTCGAGATAACCCCGACGACGGGGAGGCAAAAATAAAACAAAAAAAATGTTCCCAAGAGCCGGAAACGTAAGGACGATCTAATCGCGCGGTTCGATCTCGGCCGATTGTAATTTCCAGCGGACTGTTCCGACCCGAACTGCAGCGGCCACGGCGCCTGTGTCTCCGGCAAGTGCTACTGCAAGGCTGGCTGGCAGGGCGAGCGGTGCAACCAGGTCGATCAGCAGGTGTATCAGTGTCTGCCGGGCTGCTCCGACCATGGCACGTACGACCTCGAGTCTGCGGCCTGCATCTGCGAAGAGCACTGGACCGGGGTCGATTGCTCGCAGCCGAGTTGCGGCCTGGATTGTGGACCGCATGGATCCTGCGAGCAGGGTCGCTGCAAGTCAGTATACGTGCTTGAATACATACGTACATATATACATATATACATACACGTGTGGATATATATATTCACACGTCGTCCTTTGTACACATCGGCAGTCTTTATGGGCCCTTCGCGGGCGTTGCAAAGCGGGATTGCGGAATTGGGTTAGCGCACCAGCACCGACCGGCTGACGGCCGCGCTCCGGGATCGAGCAAGGAGAATGACGCTCGTCTCGACGTGCCGCCCCGGTCGTTTTTCTCGGATTAAAGAAATCTCTTGCGACCTGGATTCGTTCTCTGCCGCGTGACGCCCGCATCGCTCGCGCGGGATCACCGTTCACCGCGCAAAACCCGCGTAATTTTGCGGAGGTGGCGAACGTTCGAGTGCGCAGCCCCGTGCACATTCGACAGAATACGAGTGCGAACTTTTTGCAATTTTTACCAGGCGGAATAGATAATCGGGTAACGGGCGAACGGAAAATGGAAACGTTGTCAAGTTTTCAACTTGAATGTATGAGAGAGGCACGTTGCGGACATTTGATAGTGATCCACTCGCATGAGTCGAGGAAGAGGGAGAGAGGGAGAGAGAGAGAGAGTGAAACGTTTCGCTGGGACGTTGAAATATCGCGGGATAGGCGTGGGCGAAGAATGGCCTAAAAATGAGTAAATTGCTCGTCGGGGATCGCGGCCGCGAAAGTTGAGGCTAAAAAGGTGAAAAATTGCGAGAAAAAGGCACTGTCTTACGAGGCGCCAACTTATCACAACTCGAAGGACCGTCCTCGTCCCTTCCCAGTTTCCTTTGTCAGAATCAAGGACGCGGGAGAGGATCTCCTTTCTCATATTCTAAAGCTGACGCCTCTCATCCAACCCTCTTTTCCGCTCCTGCGCTACCTCCGCGCCGGGAGCGGGCGTAAAAGAGGCTCTAAGTGCAAAAAGTTTCGTACAACGTCGGAACAACTTCGGAACTCGCGTTTAAACTCACATTTTTTATTGCGGCATAAACGACGGGGGGAAATGATTTTGCGTTCGGCGATACCAACACCGTTTAACGCAACGAATCTCGTTAGAAACGTTCTCGCGTAGTTTTACGATTAAAAACGACAAGGTCGAGCTCTTTCTCCTTCGTTCTCTGCTCGTTTCCTCGGTCGTCCTGTAAAAAGCGTGATATCTGACGCAAAGTGAAATCTGTAAGGTCTGCAAAGCGTAGGTATTTGTTTGCAGATGTCACGACGACTGGACCGGCACGAAATGCGATCAGAAACCGTGCGATTCGCGTTGCGCCGAACACGGCCAGTGCAAAAATGGAACTTGCGTGTGCAGTCAGGGATGGAATGGAAGACATTGCACATTACGTACGTAAAAACGTCAATTATGCCTCAGACAAGCATAAAACACAGTGCTTCATTTTGCTCGAGCGTGTGTCTTATGTTAGTAATAACTTTTCTGAAGTATCAAATATCTTTAATATTAAAAAATTAAAGTTTGATAAAATGTGATTTCTTTCTCATATAGCCGGATGCGAGAATGCGTGCAGTCGTCACGGATTATGCACGTTGCAAGATGGCGAATACAGTTGCGAATGCTCGACAGGGTGGGCCGGCAGAGATTGCAGTATACAGCTTGAGATGGAGTGCAATGACTACGTTGATAATGACGAAGGTAAGCTCCCCTTGAAACTGTTAATGATACGTTATTACCCTTTCGTATCTAACGTAAACTTTACTTTTACCGGAACAATATTACTGTAGCAAAGAAACAGATTATCACACAGATTTCGATCTTAAAATACAAAATGTTAATAAATTTATTATAATAATTTATATTATTATAATACCGATCTTATAAATTATATCAAAATAGTACAAACATCAATCAGTAAAAATACCAGATATCATCCAACAAAAACCCGGTTGAAATCGTGATCTTGATTATTTTTATCGATGATAAATATCCGAGTGGATCTCTTAAAGAGAAACAAAGTAGCGAGGAAGAAAGAAACAGACCTGGAAAAAGTAGATAGTACAAAATTCATGGAGAAAGCGAACCGCAGCGGATATCTAACAGATCGCTTTTCTCAGATGGCATGATGGACTGCTCTGACAGCGAGTGCTGCACGCACGACGCTTGCTCAGATCATATCATGTGCCTTACTAGTAATAATCCCGTGGACGTTCTCCTCCGGAAACAACCGCCCAGCGTCACGGCGTCCTTCTATCAGCGGGTGAAGTTTCTCGTCGAGGAGAACAGCGTACAGAGCTACGCCCACATGGACGAGTACACGGAAAGGTAAGATCGATCATTTCCACTCGGACGGATTAAAGTTCGAATTAGAGTTCGCTTAGTCCGTTACCGTCATAATGTAAGCGGAGGAATAATAACGTTCCCGAGCGACCGAGCATCCCTGCCGAAACGAAATGGATCTTCGCTGCCTCGCGGATCTGCTGCGATAAACCGGGGATAAACACTCGCGTTTAGTTTTTCCCCGCATTTAACTCTCGCGCGTGAACGTGGCAACGACTCGGTCGATCGTAAACGTTGCACATATAATATTTAACGAAGATAAAATAGCATAGCTGCGTGTCACATAGTTTGGCCTTTTTACGACTTACTTTCATGCGACCGCGCATTACTTTTCTCGTTTTTATCGTTAGCCAGAGACACGCGTATTCATCGTGTTTGGTTGAACACTTGCGTTAGTTTTTTGGTACGGCACGCCGTGGACTTGCCTTCGAGAAGCGAAGTGCAGTGAAAACGTCCTGGGAAACGTTATTAATGTCCAAATTTTGTGCAATTTTACAGGACTGATGAATTGAAATTGTAAACGAAAACACAATATGTCGCGTCACGCTGCACAAGCGGTTATCGAGTTACGAATGTGACTGTGTAACTTGCGCGTTTCAATCTCTGGTAACAGTTTACGATGGGGGTGTATATTTTCTCATGTTCACGCTCATTTTATACCTTTCTCGTATGTGATCCTTGGACATGTTATACGCAACGCGGAACGCGCACCAATAATTTCACGTGTGGATGGGACAGAATTAATCAAAATATATTTTCAGCCGTCTGACACGCGCGTGTAATGTGTTCCCAATTTTATCATAATTTAATGCGGACCCGTAATACAAATTTCATGTTTGCGAGGTGCACATTTAATACACGCGAACTATACAGCCGCGCGAAATAGTGAGTTTGACGTTCAGAGTGAACCTGCATATTTCTACTTCGTGTTTTATAAATGCGGTAACAATGAATGAAAACTAGTCGCGCGAATATAGCAAGTTAAATAGTTTATAAATTCGAAAAATGTCGTAGTTATCGACATCGTTATTTTATATGAACCTGCAGCGCGATAAAAAAAAGAAAATTCTTTGTTTATTAAATACATACGTCGCACGTCGAAACTATTGGTCCACGAACGCGCATCGCAAATATTTTTCCAAATGGAGATATTGTTTATTAAACTGATTAATTATTTATTAAACTGATGTTTTCTCCCCATCGTGAGCGGCCATTGAGCGCTGAAAAATTTGATCGAATCGTTATGAATCCACATCCGTGACAGCTGAAATATCAGGAGAGCCCCCGGTGGGTGAAACCCTGCAACCCTCTAACCGTCCTTTTCCTATTGTTTCACCCCTTTCCCCCCTCCGAATGCCAATTGTATCGATGATCACTTCGGAACCATTGCCAATCAAAGGTATTTTGCTGATCTCTGCGTATACAATATAAAAATTTCAAATACATAGTTTGAATTGGTTTCAAGCAATCAATATCAAATATAGTATAGCAATAAATGATACAATAAATGAACAAATAAATTCATGTTGCAATTACTACCATTCATTTTCATGATCGCAAATATATGAAAAGGATAATATATATATGTATATATATTTTGTTAATCTGAAAAGGATACGTCGTTGAATAGCTAGAATTTGCATAAAACGCTATGTTCTAAAATACATTTTAATATATTGTATCAGATATTAAAAGATATTAATTTAATGTTATATTAACGCAATCAATTGACGAATATATACATAGTACATCTTACAGTCAATAAGAGTAACATTTCAGACAATGTAAGATAACAGATTAAAGGCAAATCAATGAAATATAATCCAGCTGTTGTAGAAATACTTTCAATAAAGAATAAATTTATTCACATTTCTCTTTGTTCGGCATTGATGAAAGGATTATCGATACGTGATGCGGCTGAACTAGAAAAGGTCGCGAAGGCACTTCGGGGGAATCGTGTATTTTGTCTAGTGTTTCTCCTCTGTGTGTAGCCCTTTACCACCACCAGTCACCCTACAGCCGAAGACCGTAAAGAAAAGAAAAGAAAAGGAAAAAAAAAGAAAAAGAAAAGAAAGAAAGGCACCGTTCTGCCTACGGACTGAACGACGAAAGTCAGCATAATGAGAATATGCTAGACACTTGCTTTTATATTTATCTTATCAGTTGATTGATTTCACACGCGTGTAATGTACTCTAGGCGCTGTTCGTTATCGTAATAAAGTGTAACAGTAACGCGGCTCGCGCACGCGCGCGCGCATACAGTACAACAGTTAACGTTTCATAAGAAAAGGACAGAGATGCATTTTCAAAATTGCCTTTTTCCCGGATAGCAAATAATCTGGCCATTCGTTAAGCGATTACCAGGAAGGAGTTCATAGATAAAAAGCATACGAATGGTTGAGTCAGACGGGCAGATCGTGGGATATTCCGTTAACGAGAGAATTTGCAATTATCTGTGAGAAAGTCCGTCCCGACTGAAAGCTGTCGGTGTCAAAAAGTGCACAAGCGCCGTGACTCGCCCACTCGTAAAAGTATTTCTAGACATGGTAGACACAAGTTTGAAATTTCTCGTACCGTCCTCCCTTGGTTTTTGCTCCACGGAACTTTGTATACGGTGCGTATAATAAGGTCCATGTTGTCGTCGGGGAGTTCCAGAAGTCGAGCATCTAGAAGTATTGTTTCTTGTCCATTGTCCGTTCGTCTCGTTGATGCTGGAATATCGATTACCATGCTGAGTATGCCCACGGCCGCACAACTCGCTCGCTCGCGCAGAGAGCTTCCCTTTAAAAGGATTCACTTACCTAGAAGTCTCGATGTCGCGCCGTTAATCTTTAATTCCTTCCGGAGTATATCCGGTGGCCATATGCTTCTCCGCGCATCTTCCTTTTGAAATTTAGATAACGCGTAATGTGTACAGCTACTTTCGACTGTCGAGGCTTATTGATGCATTAGAAAAATCAGTCGGTCCGGATCAATAATTCTCTTCAGGCATCCATTATTCTCGCATTCTCATCTTCAAAATTCATAAGTCCCACGGACGCTCCTCGACACGGTATTTTTCCTCCATTAGAATATTCATGTCCCTTTCGGGAGAGGCTATTTGCGTTAACCTGATATATTTCAACGTATTTGCTCCGAATGAGAAAAAGAAAACGAGAACAAATGCTCGCATGAGCGTCCCGCTCGTGAGTCAGCTATCCGGATCAGCATTGAAGGTTGTGCTCCGGCTGCGTAATCAATATTCGAGGATCGTCCTTCTGCCTGGGCCCCAGATCGACGCCGATGGAAATCTCCTCTCGTTGTCAGTCCGAGTTAGACCCTGGTTAGACCGAACTGATAAGAGTTTCCCTCGGTCAGTCCGTCAGGGTGTTCGCGCCAAGGGCGGCGTCATTCAGTGAACCACCCCCCGGCCGAAATGACGCCGTGCATTAACATACATGGCCGGTCATTCCGCCGTGTCGTGTCTCCGGGCCCTATTTATCATTATATACATATGTGTGTGCGTTGCGTAGTTTCCAACTTGTGTCTGTCACACTGTATACCACTCTATGTTGAATGAGTCCGAGAGTGACTGCGTTCATGTTGCGTGACTGGAAGGATCGCGTGTGTGATGGGTATGCTTGATTAGTGTGTGTCTACGTCTATTGTTTCTGTAATGGCGTGTGCGGAACATTGCGAGGAGCACTCGCGGGATCTCCGTGGCCGGTCCAGCTGGTGCCGGAGACGGAAGAGCCCGTCCGTCCGAATCCCGGTTGCGCGAGACTCGGTGGATTGGAAACGCGCTCGCTCGCGCGCGCGGTCGGAGATTTTGCAAAGAAAATAGAAGGAAAAGAGAAAAAAAATTAAAAATGAAAAAAGACAGAAAAAAATAATAGTGAAAAATGCCCTTCGGAGGGCAATTGGTCGAGAAACGATTGCTCGCGCAATGCTGCGTACGCGCATCCGTTTTTTGCCCGCAAACGCGGGTTCTGTGACCGTGGTAACGCCCTTTCTTCTCGTTGGTTTTTTCCCACACGTAGTACGTTCTGGAGTTCCTTTACACCGCGGTAAGTTGCAGCTCAAGCTCTCGCTAATCGTTCTCATTATCCAAAAGATAACAAAAAAAAAGAAAAGAAAAGAAAGAAACAAAGTAACATCTCTATTGCTCGTTTCGCTCGTACATTCATCTTACATGTCTTTCGTATGACCCATTAATATGTAACACATATGTATCTCTATATATCGAACCTCTTAGCCTGTGCCTATATTCTGTCATTACCTTCCTGCATTTCGTTTTCTTTCTCTGTTTCTCTCTCTCTCTTTCTCTTTCTGCCTTTCTGTCTTCCTTGATCTATGTCCATGTAACAGTCTATTATCATTTCTCGTTATACTATTTGCGTTTTCTCAATGTTTGATCATACTTCGCTTATTTGTCTGTCATCTCTGTCATCTCCGACATCATTTTCGACTTTACTTTGTCCATTCGCTGTCTTTCTCTATTTCTGTTTCTCTCATTCTCTTTTCCTCCCGCGCTTTCTCTCCCTCTCCCCCTTCTTTCTGTCTTTCTCTCATTCTCTCTCAGCCACTGTCTACCTGACTGATCTGTCCATCTTTGTTCAGTTTCGCGCCCCATGGCCTCGCTTCCGTTGATACGTACAGGAGATGAACCGTCGATGGTTTTTGCAGCGGTTTATCCCGTTCATCGCGCGCACGCGTCTCTCTCTCTCTCTCTCTCACACACACACACACACATTTTCTCTTTCTGTCATCGAGTTTCCGCGTTCATATTTTTATAAAAATAGTCGAATGTGTGTGCTCGCAAATAAAAACGCCATGGACTTCGAAAAAAAACATACGAACGAGAAACAATCCTCCTGGCATCGATATCGAATTTACAGCAAATATTCGGTAACCTACTTTTTTCAAAATCCTCTTTGTGCGATATGTTATCTCTCTTTCTCTCTCTCTCTCCTCTTCTCTCTCTTTCCTTCTCGCTTATACTAGATCCGCGTCGGAAGCGGATCTACGCGCGGAACGAGCTTTAATCGCGCGGAGGAGACGAACATTTCGAAGATCTCGAAGAGGATCGTGATCCTTGTAGATCCTACACATCGCATCCGCTGCGATACGATCTATCAATACCACGGATCTTCTTTTATCTCACGAATATACGCCTGTACGTGTCAGCCGAGTCCCTGAGCCATGGGCGATAGCTCTCTCTCTCTCTCTCTCTCTCTCTCTCTTTCTGCCTCTCTCTCTCTCTCTCTCTCTCTTTCTCTTCACGTATACATTAAAGTCAACCGTACGAATTGTCTCTCTGTGTTATCTGTGATATGTCGTCAGATTGTCGTCTCCCCTTTCTGTTATGTCTTGTCTTTTTGTCCCTTAGATGCGTTAGCCATGACTGATATATATATGAATAGTATGTTACAAGTCGTGTGTACTTACCAATCCCCCGGTCTTGTGTTGTTTGTGTTCTTGCCAGGCTTGCACTTTATGTACCATCCTGTCGAACTTGTCTCATAGTGAACGTCCTAAGCATTTCATACACGAACGCTGAACCTTATTGCGCGCCTCTTGCGTGAACGACTGTTGCGTTCCTTCTTTCGTTTTTTCATTATTCCTCTTTTTTTCTGTCACGTGTATGTCTATATATTTATGTATATTTATATACGATACGAACACGAGATATAATAACTTAACAGGTGTACATGTACGCTTTCTGTTCTGTCTTCGACGGATCGGCAAGTATAAGAGCTAATCGGCACCGTACAGACTCAAGATGAAGGACTCCCAAAGAACCGTCCCTCCTTGTCCCTTGTCTGCGTCTATTATCACCTGTCTAAAATGTGCCAACCACCCGACACCACCGACCCTGTGTCTGTCTTTATCTTATCCGATATCCAGTGGAAAAATCGAAACCCACCGAAAAGATCAGACCGATCAGACCAGCCTCCCGTTCAACCCCTCGTCCGTCCGAGCCCCGAGACTCTCCCCGTTCTACTGTTAATGATGCTTCTTTCTGCGCGCGGGGAACACTCTCGCTAATCCACCGATGAGATCATTCCAATTGAAGATCACGCGATCCCTCGTATTCGCACTCGGCGTTTCCTCCGAGATCGGTCCCCGACGTTCCTCGTTCGCGCGAGGAACGGGGCGCGGAAACGAACCGCGAGGAGAGAAAAAGAAAAAAAAAGACAGATCAATCGAAAGGAGGACTCGCGAATGGGACGAAAGAAAAGAGAGCGATCTCTCGTTCGCGCGTGAAATTCGGCGGCGCAGGAGAAAAATAGAGGAGAAGACGACTAACGCCGGGTCTCAGATCGTACCATTATTCCGACGATATTTTTTTAGGTGTGCGCGTACTCTCCTTTCGTTTCACCCGCACATAGGTTGACGACGACCGCCTCTTTTAGAAGTATCATGCACTCGAGGATCATCCGTTTTTTTTTTCCGTTTACCATTCACTATGGATTTTTGGACGTACAGTAGTGACGACTGTGCCTGCCACCTTTTTGCTGTGCTCGAACTTGGAGGATCAGCGCACACCAGCTCCACGGCACACTTTTGATCCCCGAGGCATCTAGATCAAAATGGCAGCACGATCAGCGATCGAAACCGGCTGAACGACGGATTTTACATCTCGATTTCTCGCGTATAAAAAAAACTATATATTTGCGATAGTGGCATGAACGCTCGATCAATTGGCGAAGGATATACATTTCCGTGTCCAAGGTAAGCACGTCAGAACGAGTAATTCTTGGACGAAACACTAATGCGAATTATGATGCTTCACGTTTCAGAGTTAAAGCGCCTTGAAGCGCGAAATCTGGTTATTTTCTGGTTCTTTCATTCTCGTACTTTTCTTGAAACAAGAATATACATTGCTATACCATATAAGAATCATGTATTGTTATCGATTAAGATATTGGACTTGACTGCTGATTCGTATGATTACTTTATGGTATAAAACCATGTTCTTAGTAAGCGAGCTTTTTTGTATTACGTGGAATCTTTATTAATATTTCGTCTGAATAATTATTTAAGAAGATAGAATCCTGTTAAGCAATGCAAACGAGACATCCAATCGATACTGCTTCATCTTCAGTTTATCCATGTATAAATTATATCAGGAACCTTGGTTTGATCCGGCAAAAATTGCATCTGTCCCAGATTAATTCCGGTCTAAAATATCCCGGTTTCGATCTCTGAGCGCACTAGAATCCTCGTTACTGCTGGATAATCGGAAATGACGGTCCACGTTCGACTCGATTGTCGACGTCATTCGCGATATTGTGGACACGCACGATCCTCCAAGAACGAAGATGCCCCCCATACGCCATCCTTTAGAGACCGATAAATATATATATATATATATATTTTACATATACCGAATGTGCAACCGAGGGGGGGGGGGTATATAGTTTGTTACACGGCGCGGCCGTAGCTCGTGTCGCACGTGCCGCGTTTACATTCGTCACCCAGCATGCGCGGTGTAACAAGCTATATACGCTCGTATATATGCGCGCGACATGTCGCATATATATCTCTATATACATTTTATATATATATTACCTTACGTACCTATATACATCGATCTTTCATTATATTCAGCGCACTACACGAATTGCTTAAAAGATATTCAAGCTTCAGACACCCCGACTCTCTTTCTCTCTCTTTCTCTCTCTCTCTCTCTCTCTCTCTCACTCTTTCTCTCTCTTTCTCTCTTACCGAAAATCCAATCCGACTATTCCTCATCCTCTTCCCTCACAGATTCCAAATTAATATTATTATATTACATATTACATCTCTATACTACTACAATCTATACAACGTGACTGCATGCCTCTTATTCTCACGAGGTAAATCCAACCGCGGCCCCAGTCATCTCGCGTCGTCTTCTCTTCCCCGTCCCTTCCAGCCTTCCTCCGCCACCCTCCTTTTCTCCTCTGACCATCCGCCTCGGGACGAAGTATCATCTTTTCTTTATTCTTCATTTTTTCTTTTTATTTTCTCTCTCTCTTTTTCTCTCTCTCTTGGTCTCTCTGATAAAGTTTCGAAAGTCAGTGCCGAGAAGAATGTTCCCGCCTCGCTGCCACCGCCACTAACGCGAATGCTGATTCTCTCTCGCGAGCACAATGCATCGTCGAACGCACTGCGCGTGTTCCGCTACCCTCGCCGCCACCGCCGCCGCCACCGCCGTCGCTGCTGCCGCCGCCGCCGCCACCCTTTAGTCCCTTACCCCTTCATTCCGTTTGCCCTCGCCCCCCTCCCCCCCTTGCCTATACCGCGGCATTGTTCTATTTGTAAAATCAATTTGTATCGCTCCTCGATTCAGCCAGAGGCATTAGCTTCCCTTGTACGTGGCAACGCGGCCGTCGAATGTCGGCCGAATGGAGTTGCGGATTGTATTGGCAGCGAAGTGAGAATATTGGATCGCATTGAACCGTTGACCGCGGAAGCTGATTTAACAGGCGAAATCGATTGCTCGCATACGCGCCCGCGTAAAGACACGGATCGCGCCACCGACCGGAGGAGTATGATCGCGTTATCCGTTAATTAGACTGGGCACTAAGTGGGTATTAACGGTGCCCCGTTGTTCGGGATCACTGGAGACTACATCGCGAAAACGTGCGGCTAATTCGAACGTGTAGCTTTCGTATCTTGCTCGATATCATCGAGCTATCGATAGCTACAGAGATTCATTAGGACGAAAATGATCGAAAACGTTCATTCAAAAAAACATTTCGTCAAATTTATACGTTCACGCTGCATCGTATTGAGAAACCAAAACAATTAAAGAGAAGTCGATCATTCGCAATAGTTCTACGTCGTTTAAGCAGTACAATCCTGGGCCATCCTTTGTGTTTGAGTTACGCGAACAATGTTTCACCGGAGCAATGTGAAATCCATGGATTTTTCTTCATCGAGTCAAACGGGATAGCTTCGCTTCAGCGCGCGCCCGCCAATCACGAAATTGCATTCCGATCGTAGACAGATGTAAATCGTGTGAGAGAGTGTTTCGTTTTAAATCAGCATTGCGCGGATTAATGGGTCGACGAAACGATCCCGCTTCGGTGGACTCCGATATATCTATAATTTGTAACAGTCGAGTTGCGGTGATGCGAGGCCGAGTCGTTACCGAACAAGGACTCGGAATAGTAGGCATCAGAGTGTCCGTGGACAAAGAGGCACGCTTCGGATTCACCTTGACCAGGACTGACGGATGGTAAGAATAATAAACCAATAAATCAATTCATATTTATTTTATTCAGCTTCGCAAATGGCAGTTACCATGCAATCGTTATTCACCAGCTTTTTCCTTTTCTTTTTAATAAATTACAATAAAGTAACAAGATTAACAAGAATCAATGATAAATTTAAAGATATTCGCAAACTCTAAAGACAAATTGATCTTGCGAATCCGAGTTTGAGATATCGATTAAAACTCTCGAATAACGTTACTTAATTATAATTTCTTGTAATTAAAAGAAGTGATTAAGATAAATTAATTAATGATTATTAGAATACTGCCATTTGAGAAAATTAAAAGGCCGATCATTGCAATATATGCGTATTCCAATATAAAATATAAGTAGAAGAATTCATCGTCTTCTCGTAAATCGCACAAGTCAAACGAGTGCTTCCGAGTTGGAGTAATTTCATGAATACATACGTAAATGATATTAATGATTTTAAGCGTGCATTCTGGTTTGTCGCTAATAGGTATGGTAATGAATAGTAATTCGTATTAATAATTCACCATTACGCACGCTGAGGCAATTATGCAGTTCACATTTTAAGCCGATGTAGTTATTACTGTGGCATAATATTATTTTGAAAGAGGGATTTGCGCGATTATGACGGACATCCATAACGCAAATGACGGGAACCACCGAGCGTAATCTAGATTATTACAACATACATGCATCGTCATCGCACTCCGCGGCCGCGTTTCAGGACGTACCTGGAAATTCGTTTCTGCTAATCGCTAATTATTCTTGAGTGTCGCGGCCAATGATACTATGCCGTGCCAGGACAAGATAATGTATCGCTGGAAGTAGATTCGAGGGAAGAGTTACATGTACATCAACTTGTTCGTTATACATCGGCTTGCAATTGTAGCAATGAACGCACACGTTGTCGTCGTCGTTGTCGTCGTCGTTGCCGTCGTCGTCGTCGTCGTCGTCGTATTAGCATTTGCACATGATGGGTACGACGTGTACGACCAGAGCTGGACGTCGTCCCGCACGATAGTATCAAGGCTGCATTGTAATGAAAGGGGGAAGCGGGATGGGTGGGTGGTGTGCGAGAACGACTATATCAGACGAGGTATACAGTAATCCTGGCGAGAATAATTCTGAAACGGGAAAGCAGAGGAGTTGGGATACTAGACCACATCAAAGCCCGAGCTAATGATGTCGAAAGCTTACTAATTACTCCGCGCAAACCTACGTACCGCGCTTAGTCTGTGGCTCTCGTGGCGCATCGTGGGGTCGTCGAAATGTGTTCGCGCATCGACCGGATTCACTCGTTACGAAAGTTCGTTTCTGGCCCTTCTCTCGCGATTTAATTCATATTAATCCGGACGAATGGGAATCCGTACGGAGCTCAACGGAACATTGCGCCTACTCGTAATTAATGCCCGTAAATGCGAAATAACAAGCGCGCACGCATTATTCTATTCATTGGCGCAACCCCTCATTTATAATATCGCTATAACGCATTATAACTTAGAATCTTTTATGATAGCAATCGCATATTAATACAAAATCCAGTTTTACATTTTGTTTTAAATTCTCGCGTAATAATCTTCCAATGCATGAGGCATTGTAAGGGAATAAAATATTTATAAAAGCTGGTGGACGAACTAATTGATTTTGTGAAGTATGTTGTTTAGCCCGGCAAGCATCGTTATTTTATGAAAGTGGAGGAATTATATTTTTATAAATAGTTTAATGGGACCGTTAATCTGACTACATTAATGATACAATAAGTGTAGTAGTACCATAAATCCTGTTAAAAACGTGTTTCACAGTTTTTGTTTCGCGCTACTCCAACTTTCAGAAAAGCCAGTAATTTTATATGAGGAAGGATATTACTTCATTAAATCCCATAGCGCACTTTTGAACCTCGGCACAAACTTAAATAACGAACGGGCTTGAAAGGAAGGAATTACAAAGCACGTACAAATAAAACTTTACTCTGTTCATTGTTCATGCCGATAAGCGGAATGCACGCTCATAATAATATCCCAAAGTAGTTTTAAAATTACACATTAGTACTTTAGAAGTAAATATTGCCTCCTTTGACTACTACCAATATTAGATTAACAATTTGACATTATTCTTTATTAAGAAAAAGGAATGAAATTTCTCCTATCCATAAGAAAACATGAAAGAACGAATTTGCAGAAATAAAAAGATTTTTGTTACAATCAAGTTGCATTTTCCGTGGAAAATATTATGTACATTTTAAAATTCAAGTAGTTGAGGACATTCGCATCCAGCAAACTCTAATCAAACTAGATGGAAGCTTTCAAGCCACGCGTTCCAACTCGAAGGCCTCGTCGGACATTCGTTTCTGGATAGAGCGAGCGCACTATCTTGATCGACCTACGTCGAATGCTCGCGTAATACTGGTGGCAATGGAGTTCGAAATGCATTTACGTACTTTGATCAGGTTCGACGTCCTTGTCAATGGCGGAGGTGCCGTGACGCTTCAATTCCAGCGTAGTCCCTTCAAGCCCCTCACGAGGACCGTCTTCGTACCCTGGAATCAGATCGTGGTCCTGCCGCCCATCGTGATGGTCCTCAGCAAGGAAGGTGAACCGTACAAATCTAACCAGCCGCCGAGTCCGGCGATGGGTAAGCATCCATGGATACGTAGGTATCCACGATTTTTTCGTGTCGATCGGGTTCGGTATATGTATTACATATGTATGTATATATGTATAATATGTATATATATTTCATGTTGTCTTACTGGTCGGATCGCGTTACCCATTAACAAACGTTTCGATAAATTCGCACATACGTGCTCGATCACGTGAAACCAAGTCTGCTGGAAAGGAAGGCTAACAAAGGAAGCGGACAGCTCGGATCTCTTTCTGTTTCTCTCTTTCTCTCTCCCCTTTTCTATCTCTTTTTTTTGTCGTACCAATTCCATTAAAAAGGATTCACGTAATTTATTATCGTTGTTCGCGGCCACGTCGGATCGGATTCGCGCGCGTCCGCGTATCTTCGCGAGTGTACGTTTTCAGCGCTGCTTTCAACGTGTGTGCCGTCTCTGTTCCGTCTCTGAGTGTTATGTATTTTTGAGTTTCTTATTGTTTATGGAGTACAATATAATAGGCTTCCCAGGGATTTCAATGGGACTCTTTAGCGAGCACGGCCCGTGCTTGGAGCACGATCACGAGATGCTACGGCCCATCATCGTCAGCACGTGGATGCCGGAGAAAGTTGGCGGTTTGCCTGGAAAGAGCTTGGTCTTCTCTGAGAGCCAGGTAAATTTCTATTTCGGAAGCGATCCAAATCAATTGCGACAGTAATTGTACCAATTGAAATAAAGCCCTATTAAACTTGCTAGTTCGAGATAATAAAGGACACAATACAAGACAATGAAATTACCACAATAAAGAACTGATTTTAACATGCTTATATCTTCTAAAAATAATCGTCTAAAAATAATTATCAACCCCAATAGCAATTAAAGGCAAAATTTCGATATAAAGGATACATAAATATTCACAAAAACAAATCTCTCGCACGTTGTTCGTAAAGGAAGCTAAAGGGAGAGCATCAAAGTACACTGCGCACGAATATGACAGTATTTACGATGGCTATCGTGGTGTCACGTAACTACTTTAACGCGACGTTAAATATCGCTTGCAGATCGTACAGGAAAGCATCGCTATTCCGGGTTCAAATCTCCACTTGATGTATCAAAGCAGCCAGGCTGCAGGCTACCTCTCCACCGTGAGAATGCAACTGACCGGACCGTTCATCCCGAAATCGCTGACGCACGTACACGTACACGTAGAGATTGAGGGCTCGCTCCATACAAAAACATACGAGGCTGACCCAAATCTGACGCACACGTTCGCCTGGAACAAGAGGAACGTTTACAAGCAGAAGGTGTACGGCGTGGCACAGGCGAGGATTTCGATCGGCTATCAGCACTCTACTTGTCCGTCGGTGATATGGGAGACGCAAACGGCCATTCTGCAGGGTTTCGATGTCGACATCTCCGATATCGGCGGCTGGGGACTTGACATCCATCATCATTACAATTTCCACGAGGGGATCCTGCAGAAAGGCGACGGCTCGACCCTCCACTTCAAACAGTACCCACGCACCGTGAAAGTGGTGATGGGCACCGGCCTCCAGAGGAGTCTAGTGTGTCAGAATTGCAACGATCTCGCTAAGGATTCCAGACTTTTGACACCAGTGGCCCTTACCAGTGGGCCCGACGGTAGCATCTATGTTGGCGATTTCAACCTCGTGCGCAGGATCACGCCTGAAGGAAACGTCTACACCGTCCTGATTCTGAGGTAATTAGATTTGTTGCAGAAGAAACCTCAACTCGGAATGTCGCGTGTCGAAAATTCGTCGATGAGATCGAAATGTTTGCTAACTTAAACACAATTCCATCTCTTTCAGCGCGACGCAAGTGGCATATCAATACTACCTGTGCATCTCGCCGGCTGATGGACACTTGTACATCAGCGACCCGGAGAAGCATCAAATATTAAAGGCTCTCTCGCTGGAGCAGGTACAAGATCCCAGTATCAATATCGAACCCGTGGTCGGTAGTGGCGAGAGATGTATTCCTGGTGATGAAGGACATTGCGGCGACGAGGGTCCAGCCATCCACGCGAAATTGGCTCATCCCAAAGGTAAGGAACGAATTGAGACGTATCAGTCATCCACTTGAAGGGTACTCGCGCTATTAGAACGATTCGGAATAATCCAGATAATGCTACCGAAATTGCGAGCACATATTGTATTGAGAAATTCGTGTATTTGAAGATTATTCGGGAAAATAATTTTGGAAAACGCAGTTCATAGTAAATATGTGATTCCCACAGGGATCGCGATCGCGGCCGACAAAACAATGTATATCGCCGATGGAACCAACATTCGTGCGGTTGATCCTCGCGGTATCATACACACGCTCGTGGGACATCATGGTCATCACAACCACTGGTCACCCGCACCTTGCATCGGAGCCATTCCCGCACATCAGGCCCAGTTACAATGGCCAACTGGACTAACGCTAAGCCCGCTAGACGGATCATTGCACTTTATCGACGACAGGCTGGTCCTAAAACTCACCAGCGATTTGAAGGTGCGGGTGGTAGCTGGGACACCTCTCCACTGCACCAGCAGTGCAAACGGCAATAATAACAACGAGCTATTGAAGATGAACTTAACCAGCACTCTGAAAAAATTAGACGAAGTGCTTGGATCGGTGTTGGCCGTCGGTTTCAGTCCAACCGGCGAACTATACATAGCGGATCGTGATTCTCATCGTGTGAACTCCATCAGGATCGTCGATTCGTCTGGGAAAATGTCGCACTTTGCTGGTCAGCAGCAGGAGAGACTGCGTGGGCAATGCGAGTGCAACAACACTACGCCCAGTAGCAAAGACATCGACGCGTGCACTTGCACGGACGATACCAGCAGCACGGAGACCCTTCTGTCGTCAAATGTCAAGTTCACTGCGATATCCGCCCTGGCAGTGTCACCGGACGGCATTCTGCACGTGGCCGATCAGGGTAGCCTTCACATCCTCGCCCTGCAGCCGTACTTGCCGAATCATGACGAGAGTGGCGAGTTCAACATCCCATTCCCACCTTCAAACGAAGTCTATGTGTTCAATCGTTACGGTCAGCACATCTCCACAAAGGATCTGACGTCCGGCAAGACTCGTTATTCATTCCTGTACAGCAAGAACACGAGCTTCGGCAAACTGTCTACAGTGACGGACAGTGCGGGCAACAAGATTCAATTCCTGCGTGACTATAGCAGCGTCGTCAGCTCCATTGAGAATACGCAGGATCACAAATCTGAATTGAAGATTTCCGCGGTTGGATTCCTCGAGAAGTTATCGGAACGCGGTAGAGCGGAAATCGCCCTCGGCTACGATGGGTCTACGGGTTTGCTCACCAGTCGATCAGGAGTAAGTTGAAAATCTTTATCATTTAATCGTTATTGATATTGGAAAACTTCCATCGATTGAATAGATATACTTTTTCCTTTATTTTTTTCGATTGCACGGAAAAAAATGTTAAGAATTTTAATGCTAATAATTTATTGCTTAATGGAAATATATTTCGAATCAAAATCTACATCAGTTAATATCTTATGCAAAACTGTATCAATGCAATGTGCAATATTATAATTTTCAGGGGGATGAAACGTACATATATAATTACGATAGTCTGGGACGTGTCACCGATGTGATACTGCCGACAGGCGAGAAGCTAAAACTATTGTCGGATTTGTCTGATGAGGATGATGGATTGTTAGTAAAGGTGTCTGCACCACTGCAAGCTTTATCGAAAGGTGACAAACAGCGAATCGTGGAGTTCAAAATGAAGAACGAGAAGTCGAAGATGTTGACGATCACTGACGGTATATATTTTTTCAAACTTATAATTTCTTAGTTAGTTTTTATTTTATTTATCACGAACTACGTCTTGTTACAGTTATCCGTCTAATGCGTTTTATTATAATAAAACAAAATTATTAATTTCTAACACAGTTCATGATTTTCCATTTGCAGGTACTAAGCTTCTGAAGGCCATTGCGTTTACGAACAGCAGCCTGGAAGTATTTCTACCTGGTGGTGGTCGACTACTGAGCGCGGCGATGACGAAGCACCCACTACTGGAGGCAGCTCTACCAGTAGAAGCGGAAATGTTGCCTATGTGGAGCTACCAACTAATGTCATTGGGTGAACTGACAAACACCATGACGACCACGTACAACCTAGTCGGAGACGTCAGCCACTTCCAACAGACGCTCAACAGGGAGATCTGGGTGAACGACACGCGAGTGATCGGAGTCGAATTCGAACAGGCGTTTAGTCGCGAGACGTTCTACGACAAGGCAGGAACTCCTCTATTGACGGTCACCTTCGATCAGGCCGGCCTGCCGCTGGTCTGGCAGCCGCACGAATTGGGCCACAACCTCAGCATCACCTACGATCGCTTCAATAGAATCGAGAGCTGGAAATGGGGCGCTTCCGATGAATCCTACGGTTATGACCGGCACGGCCAGCTGGCAGAGATTACTAACAGCAAGGATGGCACGAAACGTTACACCTATAACGATTTCAATATGCTATCGATGATCACGCTTGCCAGCAACAGAAAATTCGCGCTGCAATACGACGACGATGGCGGACTACGACACATCATTCTGCCATCAGAAACCAAACATTCCTTCTCCTGCCAAGCATCTCTTGGTTTCCTGCGAGTCACATACACACCACCCGGAAGTACCCGAGCTTACTTGCAACATTATAGTCACGATGGGAATCTGCTGCAGACTGTGTTCCCAGGTGATGGAGCACGCATCGTCTACAGATATCATACCTCAGGCCAAGTGGCGGAAGTTGTGCACGGCGACGGCAAGAGCGAGATCCGGTATACCGAGAGCGGATTACCCTCTGAAGTGATACACACTGAGAGAGATGTAGAATACAAATGGGACTATCAGTACAGCGCGGGATTGTTGGTAGAAGAGCGTATCGATTTTGGTGCGAAGACTGGCTTGAGTAACGCCAAGTTCACTTTCGAATACGATTCGAACTTCCGGCTGGTCGCGGTGCAGGGCAGAATAGGCGGACAGACTTTACCACCGCACACGATGGCCTACAGTCCTCGATCAGGCACGTTGGAGCAGATTGGCCAATTTAAAGTCACCCGGCCTCAGCCCAATGAGACGACCGTGTTCGACGGCACGGCGTTGTTCTTGCGCACCGTAGACGACCGGTTCTTAGAGACACAGGTCATGGTGACGATTCATCGGATGGAAGTATTCAGGATGGAATTCACGCACGATTCGCGGGGCCGCATCAACCAGACGAGAACGTACACGCGCAACGTCGCGGTCAATACGTACACCAATGTGAAGAATTACACATGGGACTGTGACGGTCAGTTGACTGGCGTAGAAGCTCAAGAACCCTGGGGCTTCAAATACGACGCGAACGGTAATATGCTATCGCTCACGTACCGCGGCAACACGATCCCAATGGAGTACAATGCCATGGATCGAATAGTGAAGTTTGGCGACGGCATTTACAAATATGACAACCGAGGCTTAGTGGTACAAAATGCCAGAGAAGAGAGGTTCAATTACAACGCTAAGGGACTTCTCGTGCGCGCCATCAAACGTGGCCGCTTCGACGTGCGTTATTATTACGATCATCTGGACCGCCTGGCCACCAGGAAGGATAATTACGGCAACGTCACGCAATTTTTCTACAACAATCAGAAGCGGCCGCATGAAGTGAGCCAAATATACAGCCCGCGTGACGGTAAATTAATGTCACTCGTCTACGACGACAGGGGACACCTTATATACGCGCAAGTGTACCGTCATAAATATTACATCGCCACTGATCAGTGTGGTACGCCGATAATGATCTTTAATCAGTACGGAGAGGGCATCAGGGAAATTATGCGATCACCCTATGGTCACATCGTTTATGATTCAAATCCCTATCTTTACTTGCCGGTTGACTTTTGCGGTGGACTTCTGGATCAGGTAAAATTCTAAAATTATTAAACCAATAAGCGATAAAATTACTTATATTTTAATATGTATGTTATTTGTTGCATTTTTTTGCACCTGATTAAAACTGTTTGATTGTACAGTAGCTGAAACCTCCTTTGCTACATTTCCTATCCTGACGTGTAAATTTCTGGTTTACAGGTCACGTCCCTAGTTCACATGCCGAACGGAAAAGTCTATGACCCGCTAATAGGTCAGTGGATGTCGCCAATCTGGGAGAACGTACTGGATCGAGTGGATAAACCGACGAATTTGCACCTCTACAGATTTAACGGAAACGATCCGATCAATGTCAGGCATACGAACAAACCGAATCAACCAACCGGTAGGTTTACCATGATGTCATCCTCGAGACAACTTGCATTAATTATACCTTATCTTATTATCTCATTTTTCCCTCGCATTACAGATCACATATCATGGCTGACGCATCTCGGATATGATCTGAAGAGTCTAGCACCGCAACTGTTCCCGAACGAGCTGCCGGACAGCCTCGTACCGCAGGCATTCGATCCGGGCGCTTCCATATTTGGCAGAACGAAGAGAACGCGCAATCTGGGCGTACAATCCGGCTTCCTCGCATACATTGCCCAGAGACACTCGGGCGACGCGGTGAGCCTGTCGGCGCCGCCACGGTCCGCCCTGAAAAAGGACACCAGCGAACTGATACCTAGCCGCTTGGGCGCTGCGTCGGATCCACCGTTCGGCAAGGGTATCCTGGTATCGAGAACCGCCGATGGCCAGGCAGTGGTGTCCAGCGTGCCGACGGCGAACGCGATCTACGGCGACGTTTTCACGTCCGTGTTCAATCGCTCGTACTTCCTACCGTTCACGTTCGTCGTGCATAGCGCGCAGCAGGATGCTTTCTACTTTGTGAAGGAGGAGACGTGGCGAGCGAGCGAGGATCGTGGACAGCTGAAGCGGCTGGGCGGCCAGGTGAACACTACGTTCCACGAGAACGAGAACGGCAGCGGCAGCAGCTCGCTAATCGACGTGAAGATACACGGCGCCAGCTACGTGGTGAACCTGCGCTACGGCACCACGGCGGAGAAGGAGAAGCAGCGGCTGCTGCATCACGCGAAGACGACCGCCATCAGAAAAGCGTGGCACCGGGAACGCGAGGCGCTCAAGCTGAACATCCTCACGTCGGTCGAGTGGATGATCGCTGAACAGGACGAGATCATGAAAAACGGTCTCGCGTCCAACTACGAGGGCGAGTACATACACGACGCGCAGCAGTACCCCGAGCTCGCGGAGGACCCATACAACATCAGGTTCGTGAAGAAGTCCGTCGATCAGTCGAGCAAGAAGCGACGCAGGAGGAGAGGTGCGTCGCCCTGCAAGCTCTGGTGGATAGACAAGATGTGCTAGAGTGAGGTCGACGTCGTCTATTTCGTCGTCGTCATTGTCATCGTCATCGTTGGCGTCGACACCGAGCGTCAGTAATCGTATCGTACCCCCGCCCCCGCGTGCGTGGGGACATTGTCCAGTACGTCGATGCCTGCGGGAAGTTTCGAGTGAACGACACACCCGGAGCGAGCGAAGGATGAATGAGAAGTCGACGAGAGGGATAAGAGGGATAAGAGAGAGAGAGAGAGAGAGAAAAAAAAAGAGGGAAGAAAGAGGAAGAGAGAAAAGCCGAGCGAGCCGCTGCGTAGCACGCAGCAGCAGCGCAGCGTCCGTATATGCGCACCGCATATATAAACGTACTGAACACTATCAAAAAAGTTTTATACCAAAGTCTATTTGTGTATTTCGAAGATGCCAAAAACACTATAACGTTATATTATATATATATAATATATTATAAATATATACATATATATATATTATATGCCGCGAGATATAGGGTACATAGTGCGTAAGAGCGTTTAAGGGTACACGCGCGGGGGAACGCGGGTTTCGCCGAGTATATTTCGCTCCACGGACCAGCTGTGCGACCGGTCTGCGACCGATTTTCGCAGATCCGCGAAAGCCTTACGAACGACGGCGACTGCGAGGGAAGAGAGACTGGATCGGGAGAGGGTGTGTGTGGCCTGGTTCCGAACTACGAAAGGGAATACTGCGAGAATCTTCTCAAAGATATGTACGGTGCGACGCAGAACTTGGAGAACATTACTGCCAGTTTGAACTCGACTCCAAGGAGCCTGGCTGTGTTCGCGTGAAGCAAGGCCGGCAAGCTCGTCGCGAGTTTGTGCTCGAGGCCTAAAGTAAAACATGGCAAACCGTGGTACCGTGACGACGCGCCGCATCGACGCGAGATAACTATATAGGCAAATTGCGAAGAGCGAAACGAGGGAAGAGAAGAGAGCCGAAGTCGAAGAGCAGGCCATTCGTCGTTGAGGGCGACTCGAGTGAGAGAAACTAGTCAATACATAGCTTTACATCCACCTAGTGGTCCTCTTCAGCGGAGATTCATGCAGAGTAAATGCGAGAAGCACGTGAATCGCAGAAGGACTGTTGCCATTGGCATGATCATGATGAATTGGACGAGTTTGCCTGGCGCGGTCGTCCCCGTTCGATCCGCGCGATATTTTAACGTCGTACTTAGAAGAAGCGCGGTGGAAATGCGGTACTCACAACGGCGGACGCGGTTGTTGGAAAGCAGCGGAAAGAACGCAGAACGCGCGGCACGTGTCTCAACAATGAATGGCCCCGTGAGAAGCGGATGCGGACTGAGGAAGAGGAATCGTAGACGAGAGACGATCCTCTCGGTGTTCTTCAGGAGAACTGAGAATGGCGATTGCGCGGTCTCGAGCTTGAATTCCGTTCGCGGCTTTAGACAGTTAAGGACGAGACGAATTTGTATTATAAAGTGGTGCTTTTCTTGTACGAGAATGAGAGAACGAGCGCGTGAGAGAATGAGAGAATGGGGAGAATGCGAAAACTACTGAGCGAGTGATAACTCTGCGACAAAGAGCGTGCATGAAGACGTCAGATACCAATAGCGAGACTAAACGTATTTTTAACATGTGATGTGTCCTATCCGTAGCGTTAAGCGTTCCCGATCGCCGCTAATCGGCGATCCGCATCGCGTGCGAGTGTGTGCAGGAACAGATAAGTCGTTCTGTCGGGATCGACGGCGGGAAATCCTCCCCTGTGAACCATTCCCGGGGGATCGCGGAAGCAGGAGCGCCGGATGTTCGCGAGCCGACGTTCACGTAAGCCGGACACAAAGGGAAGATGAAGGAGGGAGAGAGATGGACTAATTGTCGGTAAATAATACGTATACAAGTATCGCATATTTGTGCTTGCTGGATATGAACGTAACGAATGTCAACTGTGTTTCCTCTCACCGGGAGTACTAAGTATGTGTGTCTCCGAAATTATTACCCCGATAATCCCACCACCTTCCCACGCGCCAAGTTCCGATCATTTCGCCTGCTATGCGCGCGCGCGCGCGTGTGTATGCGTGTACCGTGTGCGCCAATGGCCCGTGCATCGGAACCCATGTGCATCGAAATCCCCTTATCACCAGAAGTCCCTCTCGTATCACTGCCCATCCCTGTTTCCACCCTCCATTCTCCTGGCGAATCCTTCTCCCTCTCCCCGTCTCCCCAGTCCTGTGACGATCCCGGATCTATCGATCCATCGCGCGTATTGTTTGCTCGTGTCTCCACGAACGCGTTCGTACTCGCCATTGATATTTTGCAACGCGGCTTTAGAGACGGTGCCGTTTATGGATATAGCTAGTGGCACAACGACATTGCTGTCTGAATAGATGAAGGAAAAAGAAAAAACGTTATCTATATGCTGAGTGTATAAAAAAAATATATATATAAATATAAATATAATATAGAGACATAGGGAAGCTTCGTAACGTATTTTTAACTCGAGCGAGTGTTTAGACCTATTTTACCCAACCGACGCATGATCCTAGGAGACGTCCGAAAGACGTCCAAAGGGGTGTCCGAAAGTTCAGGACGTCTTTGCGGCTTCTCCTAGATGCTGCGTCGTCTGGGCAAACTCCAAACCGCGGTCCAAAACGAGCTCCCATCGACGTCACGCGTATACGCGCTCGCGTCCTCGACGAGGACGATCCTTTTTGTACATTTCTCGTTCTCGTCGCGAGCGCGAGCGCGCGGAACGGAACTCGCTAAATCGCGCGTGCGAACGTCTATCTCCGCGCGTGTTCACCATCGCGTTCATCTCGCGGACGGCCGCGCGGACGAACGAACTCGGTCGTCGAGCTGCACTCCTCTGTCGCTTATCTAACGTAGCCAAAAAAAAATCGACCATCCGTCTTCACGTATCGTTTCATTCTTCGCATTCGGGGGAAAGCGTTCACTTAAAAATATCACTGTCAAGAGCTTCGATCTACACTCGCATTCGATTTCCCTCGCGAGCCTCGATTGCCCTCGTTTCAATCGGCTTTCGACTACAGATTATAATTGGATATACTATATGAATTCGGTAGTGATCCCGTTATTAACCGTCGGCTAACGGCGCGTAATCCTGTCCAGTGTTTGTAATCGTGATGCTGAGGAGAGGTCAGCCGTCTCTCGCATTTCGATGGAATGGCCGAGAGAGTAACTTCCGTCAGAGCTTTCCGAGGGCGTCCGGCTTCCCCTAGACAAGCGAAACAAGAGTGCTTCGACACATTCACGGGCATCTAAACACTCATCGTCCTTCCCTCGGCCAGCCAGCCCCTCACACCTGTTCCCTCACACTCTTGATCTTTGACTGCATTATTCGCCGTTGCGCTAGACAACGGTGCGTTCAAGGGAAAGAATCGACTATTTTTAAATATCACGTGTCAAATTAATGAGCGGGTCAGGTAGTCGCGACCGTGTTACATGAACGAGGAGTCATCCTTGCCACTCTCTCCGTTCGACTCGCGAGGCCCGATCGTCTCACGATTATAATATTAGGAAAGAATAAATTCGCTCTTTAACTTCCGTGAAGTTTCATCTCGTTTTCGCGAAGACTCGTTCCAGATTCGTTTGCTCCTCCCTACGGACGATCGCGGAGGAAGAGGAGGGGGGGACCGCGACAATTCCACGTATTTCTCTAATTAAAAGAAAAAAAGAAACGAAGTAGAACGCGCGAAGAAATAATAATTGTATGACATAGATAAATGAATAAATATATATGAACATATTGAAGAGAATATATATAAATATAAATATATACGTACACATCCACCAATCACACACAGTCACACAAGATACACGCACACGAGAGGAGCTAGAGTGGCCAATTATAGCAGTATCGTCGATCCATGCATTGCTGCGCGATTTATTCTCGAAACGCGCGATTTCGGGGACGATTCCACCCCGAATAAAAAAAAACAAACAAAAAAACAGCAGATTCGGAATTCCGGAAGCGTGACGGAAGTCGAAGACGTAAGAGCGATAGACAAAGAAAGAGAGAGAAAGAGATCGTGGATGTATGCGTGCGTGCATGAATGTGTGAGCGAAAGGAAGAGAAAGATACGGCGTGAATATGAGAAGGATGAAGGAACAAGCGAGTAAGCGAAAAGAGAGGCAGAAGAGTCAGCCACGCTAAAGCTACTACGACCACTACCCTAGATAGATTACGCTACTTTGCCGCTGATCTAATTGTTTACTGTCACGTGTTGCTGTAAACCTAAACCTAACGATACGATATTATATATATATTTTATTTATATAATCTAATCGACTGTATTTATTGTAAATAGTCACGATGTTTGCTATGATATAATATATCTGTAATTGGATGGAACCTGCCTGGAAACTGCGCCCAGCCCTGTCCCACCCCCAAACGGCAACTATATCCACGTATTGGACATCGTACACGGATATACACGGAGTATACACTGCGCACACGATCTACAAGCACATACAAGTGCATACAATTTTACATACACGCACACGCGAACGCAACACGCACGCACACACGGCGGCGTACCACTGCCACAACTGTTAGCGGTAATTCAGAGATGATAAATTGAGAGAGAAAGACAAATGCGCGTTAAATTATCACTATGTCAATATTTCGTGTGTGTCGCGTCGAACAGGGCGATCAATTTCGTGCGTTAAGACGTTCCGTTTCACCGTAGGGAAAGAAAAGAGGAAAGGGAAGAGGAGGAACTTGTCTCCGCACTATCCGGTTAAGCCTCGTTCGAACCCTTCCGTGAACGAGGATCCGTTACGATGATCACGAGTAATTTTTATAAATGTATTTTTTCGTCCCCTTCACCGTGTGCCCCTGCCTCCCGCGTATCGAGAGCGCGTCCCAGATTCGATGATCATCGTAGAAAAGCGCCGGAAGCGAGTTAACTTCAACGGAATCCCCACGTAAATCACTCTGCAGCGCGGCAGACAGCGTTACGACCCAACCAGCATGTCCAATAAACTTACGATATTATTATCTTAAGTACAATATATTAAGTGTTTTCAGAAAATATATGATCTATATATGATAATAAAATAACGGGAAAACGTTCCTCATCGGACTTGTCATTCACTTCTGACTCATCGTTCATCCCTGACGTCTTTGGGTCACCTGATCCCCCGACGAATGACTCGCCCCGAGTGCTCTTCTGAGTAAACCGAGCGCCAACAACACGCTTCCTAACTGAAACACGATTGATTTTCCTTGTTCTATCTTTATCTTCATCAAGCGTATAGCGGTACCAGATTGCCGAGATTTACCAGAAACGGAAACACGATCAGCATGGAAACCGAGGCGGCGTGGACGTACGATTTTAACAGCAGTAGTGCCCCTTTTAAACATCCATTTTTATAAGCCACGTTCTCGGTCATGTACAAACACTGAAAATTATGCAGATTGTATCGGGAGTTCCGAGTGCGGATTCTGCGTTAATATCGGTGTCCATTTTCAAATTAATGTTGCATATCGATTACATTTCCTCCGTATTTAGTTTGTCAATAAAATCGGATAACATGTTTGCTTAATTGAAAATGCATAATTTAAAATCGAAATACGTTAATATGCTCCATAATTATAATGGTAATTATGCTTGTCTAGCATAAATATGATGCTTTATTATTATCATAACTAATAATATTAATTTAATTAATTGAAAATGTTTTATTTACTAAAAAAATTAATATAAATGGTTGAAAATGATGACAAACTCGAATCGTGACTTCCGAGGAACAGGAAAAACAAGATACTTCCGAGCACGTATAAAGGGATCGAGATATTATTAGGCACGACCGGATGTGCGTCGCGCGTGAACGCAACTTGCTCATTTCCCAGGGCAAAAAGGAAAAGGCGCGCTCTGAATTCTGCCGCGTGGCAGAAAATGGATCGAGATATAACGGGCACGACTAAGCGAATTAGTTTTTGGATGGAAGCTATTTTATCTTCCCTTAATGCACTTAAGCTCTCTACATTTTATCTTCAGGTGGATATTAATTTAATAGTATTATACATGTAAATGGCTATTTCTATCGCGTGTTTCTATCGCAAGTATCTCTCGAAAATAATTCGTGATGTAAATTGACTTTTCTAAACTTACCTCGACAACCGATACAGCGCAACAGCTTCGTGGAATGTCCATTTGATAATCCCACCAATCGTTGGAAGATTTAATTCCGCAGCATTTTAGCTGAAACACAATGTGTGCTTCGATCAGCAATTTAAAAATGAGCAACTGCGAGTGTGTGTATTGATCACATACGCGCATGCACGTGCACGTAACATGAAGTCTACGATTTTAATTCTTACATATCTCTGAGTATTATCCCACGCTTCCGTGGCCCAATTCAGAGACTGATAGTTTGCCACCGAATTGATCATGTCGTCTCGAATTTTTCTCGCAATTTTGTCGAAAAACGAAAAGCTCATCGTCACGCATACGAATATCGCACAAAGAGCGATCGATTGGCAAATCAAGTACTGAAATATGGAACACGATAATATAGAATACTGCCAAATGTTTTGTTTATTTTTTAACATTTAACTGTTAACAGAGAGACGCGATTTAATATAACAATATCTTGCGAGATCCGTTTTAATTACAAACATTTCAAAAACATTAATTTTCCCTCGATCAATAATTCGCGATCGATGACTCACGAAAATCATGAAGTGCCTTCTTCTCGCCACGACTCCTACAATTCCCGTAAAAGCCACGAGGGATACAAATACTCCTAAAATTAGCAAGATCGTCATGGCAAGCCGCTGGCCGTTTAATCTGGACGTAAAATCTCCATCGGCTAGCATCCATGCGGATGTCACGATAGCGGTTATACCTACGAGCTTAATGAATTCCAAAATTCACTCATGCATATTGTCCAACACATATGAATTTTTTACACCGATAATGTTGTCAGAGGTATCTGTTTTTCTGCGAGGACTTACGAGGGCCATGCCATTGAGCAACAGGAAGGAGAATTTAACGCATTCGTCCGGCAGCCGCCTCGAAAACAATTCGCGAAGGAAAGCGCCGATATTCTTAGCGCTTTTTTCCGATGCGACGGTTTCGTCGTCTCCGGGAACTTCGTCCTCGTACGCTTCAATCTCGTTTGCATCGTCGCCACGGCCTATCATGCCCAACCAAAATTCTCGCCAGGTCATCACTCACGTTACGAGACTTTACGAACATGCTTATGAGGGATTTACTGTGCGCAGTAAATATTACAGATTTAAAGTTTCAAGTCCGCACCAGCATTACTTCTCTCGTAACGCACGTATGCGTTCAGTACTTATGAATACCTTTTAAAATGCAGCGCGCATTTGACGTGTATAACCCCAAAGATCACGTGACATTTCTTGACCACTCCTCGCAGACATCTATACTAGGGTATATTATAGATGCCATTGCGATAAACTCGAATCTAGGAAATTTTGCTTCACGAAGTTTGTCAACTCGTAGGTGTTGGAGTCAGCCAATGAATGGAAGCAGTTGTTCCCGCCTTCAGAATTCACATGATTGTATTTATAAGGTTTCATTTTTTCACAGTAAATCGGAATTATTAAATCGGATTATATAAAATTGGTGTGTTAGGCAAAAAGATATGAGTAAAATAAATAGAAAACCATTTTCTGCACCTTCAGCAGCGAAGAAGCCCAAATTTAATAAGTAAGAACCGATCTTGTTACTTGAACGGAACCTTTATTAACCTCTACATCTCTGTTTTCTTTATATTCCTGTCTGATAACTGTAATATAATATGATATATGTTATTTCATATCTTCTCAGAATTCTATTTAATTAAATAAATGTTTATATGGACTCTGTTTTTATGTAAATTAATTATTAATAATTTAATCATTCTTATTGTATGTAACCAGGAAATGTTTTCTATACATATATATATGTATACAATTTTTATTTACTTTTGTTATTTTAGTTCGTTAATAAATTTTTCTTGCTTGTATTATTTGATGTCTATACTTTCATATTATTAAGAAATTTGATAGCGAATTTTTTAATCGTAATAACAATATAATGAGAAATCATTATACAATATGCAACTTTCTATGATTTCATATCAAATGATTTACATTAAATAACAGAATGTATGATTTTTATGTCAACTTTGTTAATCAGAGATGACGATGAGGAGAAACCAAGTTCATTTGAATCGGAGCTGGCTAGTATGGATTATGCTGGTATGGATGATGATTTTGCAGAGGAAATATTAATTGGAGAAGTATGATATTTTATTATACTTACGACACAAGACAGTTTATTTTCTGCTGTATTTAAAACACTCTGATGTGCAAATTTATTATTTATTGATATTCTCCTATGCATATAGGGGCCGGAACAGGAAAACACCTCTATAAAATGGAGCAGAGCTCCGCCACCACCCTTGAATCCACAAACTGATACACTGACGTTCCAGCAAATAGACATTGATCATTACATAGGTAATGACAGTCTTAAACACATATTATTTTGCATTGCGATAGAAAGACCAATATCGTGAGTTACAAATGCAATTTCTTTTATATCGATATTGCTTATGCCTATAATTATGTACGTAGGCAAGCCTCTCGTGGGAATGCCGGGTAGCCAAGTGGGCCCTGTGCCCGTAATGAGGATGTTTGGCGTTACGGAACAAGGAAATTCTGTCTGTTGCCACATCCACGGCTTCTCCCCATACTTTTTTGTGTCGGCACCGTCGAATTTCACGAACAATCATTGCAGACCGTTCAAAGTACTGTCGCTTTAGCAGAGACTTATTTTAACTGACACGTCCAAGTAACCATCAATACAAACGTCTTTCCGATGCACGCAGGAAGCTCTGGATCAAGCTGTGAAGAAGGACATGAAGTCGAACCCGGATAATATTCAGGTAGCCATTCTCGCGGTCGAGCGAGTCTTCAAACAGTCGATGTACGGGTACGAAGGGGACGAGAAACTGCCGTTTCTGAAGATCACGGTGGCAGTTCCGAAACTGATAGCGCCCTGCAAGAGGTTGCTGGAACAGGGCACGGTCTATGCTTCGTTCAATCATCATTACCGGGCGTACGAAAGTAATATCGACTTTGATATCAGGTCAGTTTCAATGATCTGTTATTACTGTAACTTGCAATCCTGGTTAAATTACGGCGAGCAATTATATTTTAATATTTACGAAAGGTTTATGGTTGACACGGCAGTAGTCGGCTGCTCTTGGATCGAATTGCCGGCGGCGAGTTGGAAATTGCGCCGTCAGCACGGACACATGCTGGAACTAATGACGCGATGTCAGATGGAAGTAGACGTCGCATGGGATGCCTTCATCGCTCATGCACCGGAAGGGGAATGGTCGAAGGTAGCCCCGTTTAGGATCCTCAGTTTCGATATCGAGTGCGCTGGACGCGAAGGTGAGCTGCTGTTGTCTTGTTCCTAAGTAACACTCGATCCTCATGAATCTAATGACGAATCTCCGTTGCAGGGATCTTCCCGGAAGCGAAGTATGACCCGGTGATACAAATCGCCAACATGGTCATACGGCAGGGCGAGCCTGAGCCGTTCCTGAGAAATATCTTCACTCTCGACACTTGTGCGCCGATCGTTGGTTGCCAGGTGTTGAGCTTCGAAAGGGAGAACTTGATGTTGGAGGTAAGTTGATCCGGAAAAACGTTTGGACAAATTTTTTCTCGACATGATATGATGACCCGAGATGTTAATTTACATTTTCTCTTGCAAGAAATGGGCGGACTTCGTGCGACAGTTGGATCCCGACATTTTCACGGGCTACAACATAAATAACTTCGACTTTCCGTACCTGATCAACCGCGCGCAGCATCTCAACGTCAAGAACTTCAACTTCCTTGGCCGAATAAAGAACGTGAAGTCGGTCATCAAGGACCACGTGCTGCAGAATAAACAGTTGGGTCGTCGCGAGAACAAGTCGATCAATTTTGAAGGGAGAGTCCCGTTCGATTTGTTGTTGGTAAATTAATACAATGCCGAAGCCAATTCCTCTGTTTTACATTTTAAATTTATAGAAATAATGTATAAATATATATTCCAGGTACTGGTTCGAGATTACAAACTAAGGTCTTACACGCTGAACGCGGTGTCGTATCACTTCCTTCAAGAGCAGAAGGAAGACGTCCACCACAAGGACATAACGGGATTGCAGAACGGAAACGCGCAGACGCGTCGACGGCTCGCCGTGTACTGCTTGAAGGATGCGTACCTGCCGCTTAGACTACTCGACAAGCTGATGTGTATTATTATCTACATGGAAATGGCGAGAGTCACAGGAGTCTCCCTGTCCAGCCTGTTAACCCGCGGACAACAGATCAAAGTTATTTCTCAGCTGTTGCGTAAGGTGGCGAACTCCTAGATCTTGCTTACGGAATTTATATTAAATCAATGATGAAATAATTTTTTTTAAACATTTTTCAGACTCGAGAGAAAGATTACTTGATACCAGTGCACCAGGGCCACGGCACGGACGAGCAGTTCGAAGGAGCGACCGTCATCGAGCCGAAACGTGGCTATTACAATCACCCAATAGCTACTTTGGACTTTAGCTCTCTGTATCCGAGCATCATCATGGCGCACAACTTGTGCTACACCACTCTGTTGACCGTCGCCGCGAAGAGGCAGCTCAGTGTTCAGGAGGAGCACATCACCACGACGCCCAGCAATTCGCTGTTCATCAAAAGTTCCATGCGGAAGGGGATCCTGCCTGAGATTCTGGAGAATTTGTTGGCCGCGAGGAAGAGAGTTAAGGCGGAGCTGAAGGAGGAGACGGATCCGCTGAAGCAGAAGGTGCTCGATGGCAGGCAATTCGCCTTGAAGGTATCGGCGAACTCGGTGTACGGTTTTACAGGCGCGCAGATGGGCAAGCTACCGTGCCTGGAAATATCCGCTGTAAGTTATAAGCTTCGAAATTATTATTTTGAAAAACACAAAAACTTTGTCGCGAGGTGTTCAACGAACTTTTTCACTGCAGAGCGTTACCGCCTACGGGCGCACCATGATAGAAAAAACGAAGCAGGAGGTGGAGGATCACTTCCGAATAGAGAACGGCTACAAGAACGACGCGATGGTCATCTACGGCGACACCGACTCCGTGATGGTGAAGTTCGGCGCGAAGAGCATCGAGGAGGCGATGGAGCTCGGCAAGGAGGCGGCCGAGTACGTGACGTCCAAGTTCATCAAACCGATAAAACTGGAGTTCGAGAAGGTGTACTTCCCGTATCTCTTGATCAACAAGAAGCGCTACGCCGGTCTGTACTTCACCAGGCCCGACAAGTACGACAAGATGGACTGCAAGGGCCTCGAGACGGTGCGCCGGGACAACTGTCCACTGGTCGCGAACATGATGAATACCTGCTTGCAGATATTGCTTATCGAGAGGTGCGTCGTTCGCTTCCCAGTGCCGAATCACGCGTGTAGCTGCGCCGCGGATTTTTAACCGGCAGATTCGCGATGTTGCAGGAATCCGCACGCCGCCCTGGACTACGCCAAGCAGGTCATCAGCGACCTCTTGTGCAATCGTATCGATCTCTCCCAATTGGTCATCACGAAAGAACTGACGAAGACCGATTACGCGGCGAAGCAGGCGCACGTCGAGCTGGCGGCGAAGATGAAGAAACGGGACCCCGGGAACGCGCCGAAATTGGGCGACCGAGTGGCGTACGTGTTCATAAGCGCGGCTAAGGGCGCGCCGGCGTACCAGAAAGCGGAGGATCCGGTTTACGCGCTGCAGAATAGCATCCCGATAGATACGAATTACTACCTGGAGAATCAACTGGCGAAACCTCTGGTGCGCATTTTCGAGCCTATCCTCGGCGAGAAGGCGGAATCGCTTCTCCTAAAGGGCGATCACACGCGCACGAGGTGCATCGCCACCTCGCAGGTCGGAGCGCTCGCGGCATTCACGCGCAAGAGGGAGACCTGCCTGGGCTGCAAAGCGGTTTTACCATCGGACCGAGAGGACAAAGCGGTGTGCAAGCACTGCGAGTCTCAGGAAGCCGAGCTGTTTCACAATGAGTTGCTGGCGCAACACAAACTCGAGGAGAAGTTCTCCAGGCTGTGGACCGAGTGCCAGAGATGCCAAGGAAGTCTCCATCAGGAGGTCATATGCTCCAAGTTAGTTGCTTCATCGATGTGCAATCGTATATATTTTTATTTTATTTTTATTTTTGAGCACTGAATTATATTTTTATTTTATTTTTATTTTTGAGCACTGAATTTCACTTGCTTTCAATGTAAAACCGTACGTAGATACGATAATTTTAAAACAGTTACGCTCGAACGTGATTTTAGCCGTGACTGCCCGATATTCTACATGAGAGTGAAATCTCGAATGGAAATGGCTACAAAAGTCAAACGGATTCAAAGATTCGGCATTCCGCAGTGGTAACGAAGAAAGCGATGGCGACACACGTGTGAGGTAAGTTAAACGTGAGTGAGTGCCATTACTGCGCGAATGGTGGAATTACTGTCACGTAACAAGTTTAGTATCAATGTTTTAAATATTTATTACGAAACAATATGTATATATATATATATACTATATTTCTCAGTACATCAGTTATGAATTACCAAAATTTATTATGCTGCTCAGTAAAGTAAATGTAACGTAACGTGCGTTGGAAAATGCTACAACTGATCGACGATCTATTTGGTATGTTCGCTGTGAGACCGATCAAATAAATTATCTCGATTAAGTAGGACTACAGAATGTGACTCGAAGAATGGAACTTACGCTAGATCGGAGATAGTATCGTCTCTAACACTAACGCGACCCCTTCGCGGCAGCATTAACTTCGTGTTTCATTTAGTAGGTAGCGTAACAATTTTTATAAATGCTAGTAGGATGTTGCGTTTGTGTCCCGTGTTCGTACTCCGAGTTTCGATCTCTATGGTACTATCGTGCATGGAAACGCATTTCACGAGTTGAGATACATCGGTGATCTTGAAATCCTTGCCGTTGCACTAGACATAGATGTGAGTGCGAAGTACCCTTGTCTCACGAGTTCGAACTTCTTTTCCGAGAGAATTTTTTTCTGATTCTATTTCGTGTGATAATTCGGTTGCATATTTAGTGCCAATATACATGTGTCATAAATAAGAATTAGAATTTCACATCGAATTCCGTTACGATCAAGCTTGAATAAATAGCAGGACGATTACTTTAACGCGATTACTAAAGTAACGGACTCGTTGTTCACACGTGATATACGAGATGCCTATTGGTTCGAAAGGTCTAACGTGAAAGAATTTTCTCTAAAGCTTCGTTTTAAATTGTATAGAAAGATAAAACGATCGTATATCGTTATCACGCGTATTCCGTGTTATGAAAAAGTACAAGTGATTCCTCGAATGCTCTTACTGCGAGTTGCAAAAGATGTTTAAAATACAATAATTACAATAAATAAACAGAACATCGTGCCCGGCGGCAAGCCGGTGGCACATTCAGAGTGACAGTCGTGCGACTAGTCCCCTTTGTAAGGCTCGAATACGAATAACCCCAACTGAACGTCGATCATTTTTTACTCTGCAGCGCGTTTGACAACCAGTCCATCGCTTGGTCGAGCCCCTCGCCCTTCGTCGCGGAAGTCTTGAATATCTGGAAGGTTCTGTTTTTCAGGGCGTCTAATCCGAGAGCCTGGTGGACTTCCGCGACGCTCAGGCACCCTGCCATGTCCTGCTTGTTCGCCAGTACTACTAGGATGGCGCCCTGTAATTCTTCTTCCTATTTATGGACACGAGATATAAATCATGTTGTCGAACAAAGAATTGCTCCAAGACATGTGATTGTTTTTGTGACATGTTGAAGGAGTGACTGTTATTGATATTAGCATAGAGCGAGAATAAATTTTTTTACTCACTTGCAACATGAGGATCAATTCGTCCTTTGATATGCCTATCCTATCTCTGTCCGCGGAGTCCACGACATAAATTATCGCATCTGTGTTTGAGTAGTAACACCTCCAATATGGCCTAAAACATAGTTCGCATTTCGCTGGTGAGATTCAAAAACCATGATGACGGGTATGCGTCTATGTATAATTGAGAATTGAGGGTGTATAGGCACACGAAGCTCGATCAAGGATTATGATTCGACCTACCGTATACTCGTCTGACCACCGAGATCCCAAACTTGGAATTTTAAATTTTTGTAAGTGACTTGTTCTACGTTGAACCCTATTGTCGGTATTGTGGTTACCACTTCGCCCACCTGCAACCTAATAAGCAATCAATTAAAGAGAAATCTGTTTTTCGCAATTCAAATTCTAGATTAAGCGGCTAGGTGATTAAATGATTAATTAATTACACTGATTCATCAGAGCGACGAAACTTTGATAATTAATGCGGAACACTGATGTAATATTTCATAATCATATCAGTCATCGCATAAATAAATAACTAAAAGATTGGACATCAAATATAATACATAAATATATATATCGATATATAAGAAATCGACTGCAGCTTCGAAAAATAATTCCGCATCAGAATCAGAATCAGATTAGTCATCGAGCGATGACGTATCGTGTCGTAAACACACAAACGGCGGGCTGTCATCGGGACTGTCAATGCGGAATCGAACCTGTACAGAATCGTGGTCTTGCCGGCGCCGTCCAGGCCCAGGATCAGGATGCGCATCTCGCGGCTGCCGAGCAGGTTACGAAAGTAGCTGAGCAACCCACCTGCAACGGAAGCAACGAACGTCAGGGTCTCGCGTCTCTCGGTTTCTCGCCGCTCGTCAGCGGCGGGTGCAAGTGCGGCAACCGCGCGCGCGACGCGACGTCTCGCTGTTTGTTTTTTGCGGCGGAAACGCGCGGAAAGTAAACCGCAGCGACGGTAGCAGAGAGCGGTAGCGTCCGCGACTCACCCATGTTTGCGTGTCGTTAACTCCGAGTCATGCAACGCGGCCGCCCGACGTCCCTTGTCAATCGCGATAACCACAAAACGTGTCCGAGCGATACCGGGTTGCGCGAGCCCGTCTCCGCACCGTCCACGGATACAGGTTGGATACGGTCCACTTCAGCCCATTCACCCTCAGGGCCGGCAACCCGTCACGCGCCGTCCAGCCACGTCAATTTTGACGAAACGTTGGCAGATAGAATTCGCGTGAGAAAATCGCTGAAACCGAAGCAAGACGCGCCGTTAGGCAAGGAAAATGAAGCTAAATGTTAACATTTTTTAACGATTCAATCTTTTAGTTCGAAATAACGTCGGACTCGATGGCAGTTTCCATGAGTGCATCTAGAGACCCTAGAATAGAGTTCTTCTGGAGCTACTCTCTTTGCGCTCTCCTCTCGCTTCTTCTTCGTTCGAAGTGTCACGAGTAATGTGTCTGTCTTATTCTAACGAAGCGTGAGGGCACAGTCGAACGCGAGAGACAAAAGGAATAAATTAATCGTGACATTAGGGATTCATTTGCGAACGCAAACCGGTGGTTGTCACGTTGAACTGCTGACGTTGGAGTTCCGATCGTGAAAACAATGCGTATTGGTTAGAAATCCGTCGAGGCACAGCTGCACAGATTGAGTTGTTTTAATTTGACAGAAAACACACGGTCCCACTGACGGTAGCCAGACACAATAATGCATACAGTTCTAACACGTGGAAACGCTATTTTAGCATACACGCTAAGCGTGTCGGCCTGCCTCACTTTCTGTTGTTTCCTCTCGACAGTGTTCATCGATTACAGAGCGAACACGACGTTGAACACAGTTAAAGTTGTTGTGTAAGTATAATCAGCACAATTTCATTGCGTCCTTACTTAAATTCCGTCCTTAAAATTTAATTAATTATACGCGTCCGCATGCGGGAACCATATTGCTGTCGCCGAGTAAATTTAGCGGAATTGCAACAGTGGATTCGTCCGCTTCAATACGAATTTATTCGTCGATATCTTTTAATGATTGTGTTAATCTTGCATCTAGTTCCGCAAAGGAAATAGGAACGCTATCCGTGTTAACGTGATTTGTTTCGCAGAAAAAATGTGCCAGATTACAGTGCGTCTAGGGAAAAGAACGATCTGGGCTACCTGACGTTCGACTTACAAACTGATATCCTTTGAACGCAGTATCATACGATTGTCTTGATCATTTGTGTGCTATTAAAATCCAGAATTTCGTTCATGTAACCTCTAATTATTTTCCTTACAAAGCTTATATACATCTCACTCCGTTATTTAACTGGAATGTTAAGCAATTGTTCCTGTATCTCACTGCAGAGTATCAGACAGAAAACAACAAGTTTAATCAGGCATGTCTTCTTCGTCTATATATTTAATTTTTATTAATTCATATAGTCTAATTGATATAATCTTAATTTTATTGTCTCGTTCTTTGTTGCCAGGTAGTGCTATGGGATAAGATAGTGCTTCGTGGCGACAACGCCGTGCTCGATTTCAAGAACATGAACACAAAGTATTACTTTTGGGATGATGGCAAAGGCCTCAGGTGAGATACATGAAATTGATCATGAGGCAGACAGAATTTCTGGAATTTTTGAATATTTTATTACACGTACTGTCGTGTCTTTGCAGGGGAAACAAGAACGTAACATTGACGTTATCTTGGAACATCGTACCGAACGCTGGACTACTACCCAGTGTCAACGCCCTCGGCTCCCATACTTTCGCATTTCCATCCGAGTACACAACGTTACGTGTATAACGAACATTAAATGTACATTAAAATGTTACATTCAAATGTACAAGCGTTACGATTGTGTATGTGATTTTCTAAGATCTTTTATTTAAGCTGCATAAAATTCGTCATGTACAATAAACGTTTATTTCTGCACAGTTGCCATCTTGTTATGCAATCGCAAGGTTTTTCATATTATCACTATTTCTAAGAATCATTAAACTCGACTCTGTGGCGTATATTATATATTAGGAACTCAATCTTTATATCCCTAGTAAAGCAAACTTTTTTTATTATACAAAATATTTTCATTGTCCATTTTCAAGAATATCCCTATTTTAATTTCTCATTTCTTTTTTCGAGCACTTTGCACCATCAAGAATTCCCTCTGCACAATTTGCACATTGAACAATTAACGTTCTTCTCAATTATTGCTATCTCGTATATTCTTAAACGTTTGCGTTAAGCTTTGCTCTCATTATTGCTCTCTGCCTGTTGCATCTTGCTATCTTTCTTCTCTTCGTCCGCGCTCGACGATTCGTCATCCTCCGCATCTTCATCGTCATCATTTTCGTCATCGTCATAGTCGTCATCGTCATCGTCCTCATCCTCGTCATCGTTGACGTAATTACCAGTACCGTAACAAGAATCTTGATTTCCTATAAGAAAATTTACATGCGTATCAATAATTTGTTGAATCTGGAAATTTCAAGATCTCCGAATAGAATTTCCGCTCACCATAATCGTTGTACCCGCTCTCATCGTCGGATTCAGACGGGCCGCCGTGATTCTGTCTGCCAAACTTGTGGCTTCTCGCTGTAAAGAAACAAGGAAATGAAAGCAATTTAGTGTCTACAATCAAGCAATCAATTGCGTTATCCGATTAAAGCTTACTGGACATGCTTAGATCCTTGGTCTGCGATGTCTCGTAGCTGCACTTTGGACAGGGAATAGCCTTATTCTTCTCATACTTGAAACCTTTCCTGCGAACGTGATCCTCGCAGTAGCACGTCTTGCATCTGAGACAAGAGTACTGTCCCAAGCGGTTGCACGACTGACCTAAAATTTCAAATGACTTTGAAGTCAATTCTGCCACAGTCACTATGTGCTCTCTGTTGCATTACATTTGAAACTCTCGGCTTCCAGCACTTGACAGGATGCCTGGTGCTCAAACTGATCGTCTTCGCACAGGTAACAATCGCAGAACGAACACTTGAATATCCTTCCACCGTGATCCCAAACGCCTCTCTCGCATTCCTGGCAGACAGCGTCCATTAGCGGACAGGTACACGCGTGCGTAGTGAGGCAACGTCTCCCGTGGCAGACCCAGGCTTCGCAGTGATCGCATATGGCTCCCTGAAACGATCGGTTGGACAGCTGGTACGTCAGTAGCACTCGATACGAGGAAAGGGAGGTCTCTCGAACTCGAAAAGGATGCAGATTTACTTGCCACCATGCCTAGTCCCGTGGTGAAGACACCCGGATGGCGCACCACGCAATCCCCCGTCTTCAGCATGCACTTGATCTTGCCGCAGTGCGCGCACATGGGCAGACGCTGCAGGCTCTGGCAGAAGTAGCAGAAGGCGCGGCTCTTTTGCTTCTTGTTGCACTTGTCGCATTCCTGCGGCGCGGAGAGACACGTGGGGAGTCATGTCGTTAGCCACGACGTATCCTGGTCGCTCGCTACGCGATAATCGACTCTGATACTCACCATCACGGAATTGCAAGGGTACTTGGCCAGGTCGACCTGTTCCTTCGCCGCCCGGATCTCCTTCTGCCGAAGCTTCTGCTTCTCGGCCTTCTTCCTCTGGCCGGTTTTCTTCTTCGGCATCTCGACTACGTGAAAATTCTCGACGGAAATTTGATTCCCCGCCTTGATCACGTTACATGTGATCGCGCAGAGGTTATGGTTTCAAACACACGTACAATACACACATACGCGCACCATGCATACACCAGCATACACCACCGAGAATCCTTCGAGCGAATAATATGACTTTTCAATTTTTAACTCACGGAACAATAAATAATAGAAAATAGATTTTATGAATAAAAATTATTTCTGGTAAATAATATCACGGGTACCAGTTTTATTTGTTAACAAAATCCATTGTAGAATTTTTGTTGCAACTGATTTTTGAAGCAAACCGCGCTATTCCTCTAATTAATTATAACGAATTCGAATAGATGTCGCAACGAGTGCCGTTTGCGAGCGCAGGTCAGTATCGTCACTCAAGTAGAAATTCGACCATTGATAACCACGTGTAAAATTCTCTCCCGGAAGGGATTTGTATTTTCATACGTAATTAGGATTTCCTATTCCGCCGGTTTGCTGCAATTTTTAAATATGTCGGATCTATTTGACAATAGTTCTTTCACCGACAATGATAATACCAAAGGAATGGATTCCGAACTGGCAGAACTTTTGATGGTCGAGAAGCAAAAGGCACAATTTAATGCACAGGTAAACGTTTAATGCATACACAAATATATTCTACGTAGATTCCATCGAATTGCATTCGAGCCAGTGCGTCAGATTATTTAAATGTGATTTTACACGATGACACGTCATATTTTTCGTGAGAAAAGTTTACGTATTTAGCATAGAGAGATTAGTTTATTTATGAAGCAAAAATTGTATACGAAAATCTCTTTAAAAATTTAGATCCACGAGTTCAACGACTTTTGCTGGGACAAATGCGTTGATAAGCCTGGAAGCAAATTGGATGGTCGCACAGAGACTTGCATACATAATTGTGTCGACAGATTCATAGACGTTTCCCTGTTTGTTACCAATCGTTTTGCGCAGCTATTGCAAAACTCTGTAGGGAAATGAGAATACACCGTATTACGTTTAAACTTACAAGTTACGTGTAACAACAACATGCAGCGACTGTAAAATAATTATAAATATGAAATTTAATTAAAATTTGTAATTTAGCGTGTGGCTATGTAACGAGACTTTAAATTAAAGAAACAACTATTCCCGTTACCAGAAACATTTTTCTTAATTAAATTTTGTACAACTTCTCTCACGAGTATTCATCTTCTTTACAAGAAAGTATACGTGTCCGTTCACTAGTTTTATTCCATCGCAGCATGTGGCACAGGTGAAGTAACGTCTTACAAGTATTGCAATGCTACAATATATTGTGAGAATCATGTACTATACACAGGTGTGTGTAATTAAATATTCAGAAAAAAATTTCGCTTTAATTACATTTGAAAAATTTAGTTATGTACAATGTGGCATTTTCAGTATCAGAAGGTTATAGGTCTCTGCGGAAGGCACATGTTATAAAATGCATCCTTTTTCCAAAAGTCTTTCGTCTTCCATCCGCACCACCCCTTGTTTACCACGGTGGGTAAATGTTCCGCTCCCGCGTAGTGCGGATCCAAAATCAAGAATTTTCCCTCTCCGGATTGCTCGTCGTAACTTACGCCTAGGATTGTATGAGCTAATACGCCTCCACCTATAAAGCAAAAGATTGACACTTCGGTCTTGATTCTTCCTCGTGGAATAAAACGGGAAGCGAACGCTCACCGATCATGATAGGCGTGCCTTGCGTATCGAAATGATTAGCGAGCTGCGGAAATAAGGCCGACATCTCGTCCCCGCTCGATGCACAAAGTACTTTCGTGTCTATGTTGAGAGTGGACTGAAGCACGAAACTTACTTCGGTCGAACCGATCCACTGTCTACTGCCAACAAAGCTTGAAGGCTTATCGCCTATATCGTACAGGCATTGCTGTACTTCACGATGAGAGGGTATTGGTACCTCAGTATAGCCCTGTAATCTGCAATGACAAAATTTATTCACGGTTATTTATACATGCTCTTTGCTGGAACACCGCTGGACTACAATTTGCGACTGTCCTTTAATATTTGCGAATTTCCTTTATTACCTGTACCACGAAACGATCGTTTGAAGAGACCTGTAGGCGCATCCCCATCCGTTATCATCAACATTATCTTGCATATAGTGATGATACGTATACAAGCCGTACGCGACACTGACTTTTCCCGCGACACCTGATTAATAAAAAAAGATGTACCGAAAAAAATTGTATAATTTGATGCAATAAACGACAATCAAGTACATGCGCGCAAATGAAAAAATTAAAGCACAAAAATCCTTTTTGCCCACCTTTATGCAAAATTGCCTGGTGCGGGTTCACAAGTATCTCATTCGGCTGCGCGTTAAACTTGACTGCATTTCCACGTCGAAAGTACGGCCTGGTCGAATCGAGCGCTAGCGCCTTGTGCAAAGCCTTACGATATTCCACTGAAATTATATGACTGGTCTGCATAAGAGCAAATAGATAACACATATATTACTGCGAAAGTTTGGTGATGTTTCGAGAGGCTTGGTGATAGCGAATAAATCAGGATCCAATAGCAAGGAAACCCGTCACATGGCGAATGACAAACGGACGAGGAGTCTTACCTGTGTCGGTGCTACTGGAATTGCCGGGATAGACTATGGTCAACAAGTGCCCACAGTCTTGAGGCTTGAAGTGCATGACCTCGGGCGATTTCATGGACGGCTGCACGTTCTCCGACTGATTTTCCTGTTGCATCTCGATCAATCGAATGTTCCGGCAAACGGATTCCACCAGAATCGCGTGCAACTCTGCCGAGCTCACGTTCAAGCTCACCAGCGACAGCGCGTCGATGCGTAGATTGCATTCTAGGCTCTCGAAGGTTCCTGTAACGTACGATATCGATATTCGAGTGGAGTACTTGCGATATTTATAGATTATTATATCGTAACGAGTGAGATATTATTGCAGGTGTACTCACTTTTGATATGCTGCAAGACAGGCGCATATTTGATAGCTTCCTCCGAATTTTTCTCACCCGATATCTTCAGTAGCATGTTAGCGTCTATAACATCCTGAGAAAATTACAATTATGTATAAAAATAAGAATGATTGTTTTGGTAGATGTATATATAGCGTACTGATTTGGATTAAAAACGTACTACAGTGTTGGTATTGGTACTGTTTAACCGATCTGAAGATTTCTCGTCTTTCGACGCAGACACAAGATCTTTTATCGGCGTCTGTTTGGAGTTATCATCAGTTCTGAAGAGGTACGTATCGTTCAGAGGAAAATGTATTCCTATCTTGCCGGATGCGATCTGTAATAATACAAAGTAGCGTGCATTACAGTATATGTACATATATAACAAATAAAGATTAGCTTAAAAATATATATTATATATTTTTAAAATAAATATATTTTAATTAAATATATATATATATATATGTACATTTAAAAAATCTCACATTTTTTCGCGACTCCTGCAATGCTTCCAGCATGTTTCCATCTTGGGCAATCAGCGGGAGAGTCGCTTGTAATCTGACGTACACAAATTGCTGAGAAATATCATCTTCGCTAATAATACTGAGATTATTGACAGCTTCCAGTTTCTGGTGCATGTAAAAGTAGGCTTGCAGATCCGACGTATTGCGTGAATACTTCAAAAGTAATGGATTATCTGTGATATCGATATCCTGAACAAATATATGTATCATTTTATTAATCCATGTACGAGACCCATTATAATGTAACATTCGCATCATTTTTAGCAGTTTTTTGTAATGACAAAATGGCATTAAATCAAAATCCTTTATTTCAAATAACCAAGTCTGTTACCTTGAAGACATCAAGATTTACATCTTTGCATTCACCAATGTGCAATATACCGCAGAGATAAATGTCTGCGGGTAAATTTAGTTGCAGTGTCGTGTAATCAGTTATGCTCTTCTCCTTATCATCCTCACTCTCGTCGGTTTCACACGAGTTTATACTGAACGTTAGGACTACGAGCGTACCATTGTACATAATACCGTAAACGTAACCAGTTGCTGCATTTTCTATATTTTCCAGTCGCTAAAAGTATTATTCTCTTTAAGTACCGAGTATACTTGCACAAAACTTATATGAGCATAAAAGCACAAAGAATTATTACTAAATAATCAGTAAACGATGACAGAATATTCATACATTTATTATTTGTTATGAAATATTTATTACAATGTTAATTATGAAATAATAATAAAGAAAAATAAATTTTACGAAAAACTGACATGAATATTCATCAACATGTCAAGCATTTCTATCTGATACAACGTGGACCGTAATTTCGTATTATTATTATTAATACTAATATTATCATGGACGTTTACCTGCAGAATATTCGATAAAATCTGCAAATGCGGCACCATCGTGTCACGACGAGATCAGAGATAAATTTTACAACGATCACAAGCACCTCGTACTGTCAACAGGGACAGCGACCATATGGAGATTACAGGTAACCACAATTAAATTTTCAAAGACGCACTCGGGTCGTGAGGTTAAATCCGTTGTCAAGTTCTCAACAAAAAAATGCATAGCTTGATAAACTGCCCCGCTATTTCAGATCAAGTGACAGTAACAGTCGATCCGCTTGTCGAGAAAAAACTGATTCATTTTCTACGAACAAATCTGCATTCTGCTAATTAACCTCCCATGAAAATCTTGCTCGACAACCAGTAAAATGTATGCATGGAATGGGACAAGTATTCGCATTTCGCATGCACTTTTCTATAGTCATGAATGACGTTTCATATCGAGAGAGACAGAGTATAGGGAACTCGATCTATCTCATCTAGCATAATTTGTTTTCAAATAAGACGTAATGGATTATTGATAAAAAGAATCAGCGTACGAATAAAATTTAAGTAGAAACGCAATAAGTGAAACGGAGATCGATATTATTGCTCCTTTGAACGGCGATTTCGATGCAATCGTCAATCGAAACGGAGAGCGTCGATTGGCCGTTCACAGAGAATCTCTCGAGACAGTCCGCGGACGGTTGGCAGCGGCGGTGTCACTAGGCGCGCACTTCGCGCCGTAGGCCCCGTGCACACGAGTCAAGGTGCTCTCTTCACTCTGGTGGTGCGTAGCAAAATGGCCGCCCGACTTGACTGAGTGAGTGACGTTTCTCGCAAGGTGTTTGCGTTTACGCGACCGCGCCGCGCAGTTTTCCATGAGTATTCGCACGTGTGGCGCACCACGATTGCCGCAGCACAGTGTCTCGCGTCCGCTCGTGTCCGCGCGGAGGTTATCTGATCGTCAGACGGCCAGGAGCGAGTGCAAGCGCCGAGTCTCGCTGCACGGTACGTCTCGCCGTGGACGCACTTAGGTGTGTATTACCGCATTGCGCGTGCACGTAATACCAAACGTACGAAACATCGTCGTCGATGCGCGCCGCTCGCACGGCCGTCGGAATGCCCGGACCCGGACCGGACGCGTCGCGACGTTCGCGCGAGGCCCGCGGCACCGCGCGAGTTTGGTTAGATTCCAGGCGTGATTTTTTATCCCGTCCACAGTAGGCGGTATTTTGACAGAAACGACGATGATAATGCGAGCGCCGGCCGTCCCGGACGCGACTCGCGGCTGCTTTCTCGATTAGCCGGATGGTCCTGCCGGTTGCGAGTTGAGTCGTGATTCACCCTGTGAGAAGATGCGAGGAGAAACGTGGGACCAGTGCGAATGGGATTTTGATTGATGGGTTGTGCCTCCGATGTGGTCTGATTTAATCTTTGCCTGGGTTGCTTCTTGGAATCTGATTCTGGAATTGTCACGTTATGTTGGAAGCGTTCAAGTATTTTCTATGTTATGCTGTCAACTGAAGCGGAGATCAACACAGTAGGCAGTGCTACTGGATGACGGTCGAGACCTCGGCAATGCGCTGAGCTAAACATAATTTGAACTACTGGCTTCAGTAGTATAATATGTAATCTCTTGTTACTGTATTAATGTGCTAGAGTATGAAGAAAGTATTTTTTTATAAAGCAGCTATTTATCTCCATCAAACATCTTATCCCTTTAATCTTCTATGTCCAGAGCGTTTTATACATGTAAACGTTTACGTAATTTATGTTTCATCAGAATAACATTTTCCAGTTGCATTCGTACACAATAATCTCGCATCAAGGCAATAAATTCGTCATATAGGTGCAATGAAAGAAAGGAAATGGATGCGAGCGTGGCGTCACAAAAGTCTTAATATGTACAAGAAGATAACAGTCGATACAATAAATCGAACAATTCCCGAATCATTTATTATAACGAACATAAGATCTACAATTGCAAGTTTCTAAAATTGCAGTCATGCAAGTCGGCGGAGAGGATCCGCTCATCTTCAGTCTAATTTTAACGAATGTTTATGAAAGGGATCCACAGAGGTACAGAAATAGAAGTTAACTCGGCCGGAGATTAATTCACGCCCATGCAATAAAACGCCCATGAACTCTCTCCCGCGATTGCCTCTTGGTCGAAACGCACGTTTTCGCGTCTCGATCCATCTGACGTTGACCCGGTTCGATCCGGAGGAAGAAGGGTTATACGAGTCGACGAGTGATTAATGCCTGCGAGTCGGGGCGGGCTGGCCCCGGTCGCCAAGACTCATGTGAACTCGAGCAATTAGCAATTGGCTAATTATACGGTTAACGGGCGATGCCGCGCCGCCCGCGCGCGCGATGAATAACGCAGTTGCGCGCGCGCGCGAGAGCAATTAAGCCCCGCGAACGGAAATGCTCTTCTTTCACCGGCCGCCGTTTTTTCCACGTCGTTTCCCTGCCAAGCTCTCCCTCCCTGCCGCGGCTATTTGTTTGCCGTGTTTGCGCTTGTCGAATTCATTCAGTTTCAGTCTCGAGTAAAAAGGCACTGCGAGAACGCGCAACTCTGCGCCGCAAACTCTGCAAACGTTGCATATCTAAAAATATCCGTGGAAGAGCAACTCTGGTCGTTTGGAAAATATTTTTAGCCCACGATGAAATCACGCGGGCGTGTTTTGCATTTTTATCTGTTGACTACTTGGTACATGCTCGATTGTAATAAACACCTCATGAAATATACTACTGATGTTCGCTTGTTGTTTGTTGCCTGTTTTATCGCGTTGCCACGGATTGTTTTCTTCGCGTAACGATCCGCGAATTGTTGCCCGTGGATATTGTGAAAACTGTTCGTTTACGTAGATGCGCAAAATCCGGAAGAAGAGAGTCGTTCCAATTTCGTAGCTGAACATGCTTTTTCCGTTTCTGTTTCAGAGGAGCAGCACTCTCAGAAGATGGATACCCGGTGCGAAGCATAGGTACGTTTGCATAGGATACCTAACATTACGCTAGATTAATCGCTGTACTCAACCGCGGGTTAATCTCCGTCTTCAAATGAGACGGTGCGAAGAGATCAACGCTGTAATAAACGGCGGAAGTCAGAAATTTCGCGTTCCATTATGACGCTCGTAAACTCCGTTCTATTTAGCGCAACATCCTGATTTGACGCCACGCGAGACGCGAGACAGTAAGCACGAGACGCTTTAACGTTACGAGAGATCCGACGAGTGGAAGATAAAACGCCCTGGTTTTTTTCCCTGTATCAACTTCAATCCTCCCTTTGTACGAAGCGCCGCTCGATGCTGCTATTCAGCAGCAGCGGCGGCGTTCGCGTTTCACGCAGTTTCACGATACGATCTGCGTCGATGTTGTTCAATGTTGCTCGACGGTAGCTCGCCTCCGCCGGCGCCGACGTAGAGCCCAGAATATGAATGAAACATGAAGAAAGATATGTCAGGAAGCGAGGGAAGTAAAGCGAAGGAAACGCAAGGCAAGGGATACAAGACGGAGGTGGGAAGAAGTCGAGGCGTGCACGCTCCGAATTGCTCCAAGAATTTGCGCGCGGGGAGCAGCGCCGGGAGACACCCCTTGATACTCCGTACTTTTCGTCTTGCAGTGACACAGAGGTGACTAATGAAATTCCGCGGCGGGTCCTCCACGGTTCCCGTTCGCGTCAGCAAGCTAATACGGACTGTCAGCGCGGAGCTGGAGGGTGTCCCTCGCGGCTCAGTCCCGCGTGTTACTCGCATCGTCGTCGTCGTCGCGAAAGTTCTCGGCGTGTCGCGCATTCGGAAGTTCTCGCGGGCGCCGGGAAGAAGCGAGCGAGAGGAAGAAAGTCACGTTCGCACCGGCACGTCGTTCCCCGGGGAGTCGCGCAGCTGAACGTCAGATGGAAAACGACGCGGGTCACGGTACAGTAACGTGTACTGTTAAAGAGCGCGCAACACGAAGGAGCGAGCGAGCGAATGCGGCCGCGTGAATCTGTTGCACCTCCGTCGTCGTTCCCTGGCCTCTTTCCGTGCCTTTCGCCTTTGCGCCCTTTTACGCTCGCCCGCGAGATATTAATAGGCATCACGCGGTGCGTGCCGGCCGGCACATGTGCACGAGCCTCGCGCAAATCGAGCCCCGCGGAATCGCGAGTATCGTCGGCCGCTTCGCGGGTGACTTTGCGGACCCCTCGATCGCCGAGTTTTGTCTAATTGCCAGTTTTGTCGTAGCGCTGGTATTATTTGAGACCTCTCGGTGTCAGCATCTCGGGTTACTCTTCGTAATTGAGAGAGACTATGCTCGTTAATCAAGCTCTGCTTCATTAGAATATATTCTTGATATTTTTATGTAACTTTTTTTCACTATATGTGTGACGAGAGAAGCTGGAAATATCTCTCAGGTTTCGTCAGGAAGAGCTACTTCGGATACAGATATTCCCGTGCAATTCTAGCGATTCTTATGAGAACACACATCTCATTGTGCCGCCCATAAGAAGCCCTTTTCTTGCCCCGTTTGTTGGAAGCCACGAGAATCGCAATTACCTCAATTATTGTTCAACTCTGGGGAAGCTTACGACCGCATTCACAACTGCATCGCACGGACACGGAAGCGCTGCTTTTTTCGCGATAAGCGGGGCTTTCCACGTGCGAATGTGACCACGTAGCTCCCGCGAGACGTGCTCGACGCTGATTGCGGTCTGCGGTCTTCGCACGAAGGCGCCTCAATAGTGAGTCACGAGCGAGAGTTCGAAAAACACTCGTGTAAACAGAGACTTCCGAGTCCAGCCTTGAAATCTGCATACGAATCGCATAATTATGCCTGCGTATTCTGCTGAGATTAAGTGAGGCGGCTACCGTGCTACTCTCTTGGCCTGCCCGAGATACCCTACAAGTGTGTCGTCGTCGAGCACATCGTCGTCATGCGCCAACTTCTTCTTGACTTTTTTTCTCTCTTGCTAGACCTTCGAAGCTGACTGACCACGCGAGAGTGTCTGCCTTGCGGAATATATTCAGCTTGCCTTGCGGCTCTTCATACCTCTGATAAACATGTTTGTTGGAATAGATGGAACCTCAGTTACTCCGTTTTATGATGTGTGACGCAAAATGTGTTTTTGTTGGTCCATTATATTTATTACATGTCGTTATATTGCGTGCTGGTCTTGGAAATGTAGAAAACGTTAGGAGCAGCGTTCTTTTTCTCTAGTGAGATAATAAAGAGAGAATAATGGATGATGAAGAATCCATCTATCGTAATCGTTTGCATCATTGTAATTACTTGAGGTGTTAATTACGAGCTATTTTAATATAACGAGTGCCATTACAACAAATGTATTAAAGCAAGGCGTAACTAAAGCTACATTTTTTTTTATAATGAGATCAATCTTTTTCTCGTTATTTGTCAAATGTTGATAAATTTTTTCCTGAAAACTGTTTTATGTCGTATATACGTTTTACTTATCAAATTTCCAGGATACGCGCGTATACGAAATGAGAAAGTGCCGAAGCTGCGTACTTCCTCTGAATCATACCAGACAGACAGTTTGAGTCATAAACGGTAGCGAATTTGTGGCGCACAGCTCTCTTTCAGGCACTTTTAGTCGCACGCGATAGGACGGTTCTACAAAGCGCGCTCCCTTCTGTTACACGTGTTCCGTACTGATGGAAATTAACGTCGCGTGCAGTCGATGATAAATTTCATTAGCTTGAAATCTATGCGACCGCAGAGGCCGGGTCGTCTGACGAGCGCGATGAAGCGCGGTGTTACATGCGTGCACCTCGCTCGCGCGCATTCAGATTCAATATTGATATTCAAGGCACTTCGCGCCTGACGAGGACACAGTGCCGCGTGTGCAAGTATCTGTTTTCTGGGGAAACGAAATTCCATATTAACGAGAGAAAAAAAGAAGAGGACAGCGATGGAAATACGCGAGACATCTCGTATCGCATCTCCGGCCCATAAAATCGGACGTTTCACTTTTTTACGCTCTGCGTTTATCACCATTCTGCCTCGAGCGGATACGAACGTAAGCTCGCGTAAGTTATCCGCTTCATCCTCGAGGAGGTCGACTGTTCTTTTTCCCTTTTTTTCTTTCGTTTTTTATTTGCAGCTTTAAAGGACTTCGCCTAGCGCCTCGCGTTTCCCAGCGCGGCGGGTTCTGGCCGGTCGCTTATCTCTGGAAATCCAGGGAGCTCATGACAGAAATGCGACTATTCGGGCTTACGTAACTTACGGGCGATTCGCATATTATTATATGCCGCTGCGACTGTACGTCTCGCGTGACATAACTCGCTCGTTGTTTCCCTCCCTTTCCGCTCCGCAGGCGCCGACCAAGGATAGACTTCCAGTTGAATAATTCAATATGGATTTGCCGATGGATTTGTTTCTCTTGTTACCGTGCCTGATCATAATGTACCAGATGTGTAGCGTAGAGTAATATAGGAAAATCGCCGCCGAGAATTCGAGCAGCCGAGAGAGGCGTCCTTCCTTAACACATTGTACCTCGGAGTCACATATTTCCGGTCCTGGATAGCTCCGGCTTCTGATAAAAGCGCTGTCTCACGCGTGCACTGGCTTAAAAATTAATTTTGAAAAACCTGGAAAAAATATGTGCTTACAGGCGTTGATATCACTCAGTTTTACGCTACAAAAACGTCTACACATTTAGTATATATCGTAGAGATACGTTCCCATGAACAGTGTGTTAAAAATTACTCCTCCGCAGCGTTTTCTGCATTTCATTCATCCGAGACTGACGGTGGTAGTCCCTTTTGCGTCTGCATGAATTGACATCGCTTGATGATTCCGTTCTGGGACGTGTAATTCAAGCGAAGATATAGTTGATTACATATACAGTGCGACTGTACAGTCACACGCTTTGGAGCTAGCCGAGCACGGTGATTTGTGATCTCTCGTAATGGCCATCGCGATGATTTCCCTATCAGGCAACGCGTGGAAATTATGTCGCTTAGTCAGGTTCTCCGATAATTATAAGCCTGCCGCCACGCGCTTGCTTATTCGTATTACGATCGTTGCGAAAATACGCGGCCGGTGTGTGACTCACCTATCATACACGTCCCATGTACGGTCGTGTAACACATCGTAATGCGGCGGATGAGCATCGCGATAGTGTGTACGCCTTGAAACAATAGGCACTTAGACTGTAACTACCGGCGTATTAAAACCCGACCGGCGAACTGGCGAACACATATATACGCCCAGCTGACTATGCATCGGGTTTAATTTGCCTAACGAGTTTTATTAATTATCACTTCCGTGCAGAATCGCGTTACGCCGCGTCCGGTGTAATTGAGTCGTTCTGGTCTCTCGAAGTGGCCCTCGATCGCTTTACACCTCGTTCGTGTCTTTCGCACCGGTCTGACATCCTTTTTTCTTTCTTCGGAAAACTTGCCTCGTGGAAGCGGCTTCTTTCGCCAAGAAGCACTTTAACTGGTGATTACTATCCCGCAGAAAAACTTAAGGGATCCATCGAACATGTTCAACAAGTTAATTAAATGTCTTATAGCAGCAGGCAAAAGGATTCTTCATTATGTTCTTGATCTTGAGAGAAACATGTTATTAAAGATGCAAGCTGTTAATAGGATGTTTACAGGAATCGTTATTACAAATTATTTTAACAAGATTATTTGCATCGATTATTATGTATTCAAAATTCTTCTATTTTCTTGAAGAAAGTAAAAATCGTATTTGAGTGCGGCAAACTTTTTATCATGTTCTTGGCACGTTCCGCATTACATTTGCACGAGTCGTGAGTTGTGCACTGGACAGCCGGAACATTCTCGGAGCGCCTCGCATTTAATGAGCCGCTGATAAATGACGTCCGTTCATGAATGCGCTTCATTCATCTTCGCAGGTTGATAGAGCCTACTGTGTGGCAGCTGCCATGCCAACGTACCACAATGCGGGTGGCGGATACCCGAATGTGTCAGCGCCAGCGCGGCAAGCGAAGCTCGACGGCAATCAAAATCATCACACTATCCCTTCAAACGTAACATCCCATCCCCTCATACAAAACAGCATCCAACAACAGCAGCAGCAGCAACAGCAACAGCACGGCGTTCCTTCCAACCTGAATACAGGTAACATTCCGTCCCATCCAGTATCGCCGACAATGACCACGCATTCGAGCGTTACCACCCCGAGCATCACCACGCACATGAACACTGCGTCCACGCCGGTGATCCTCACGTCGAACACCATCAATCCGGGCAACACTACCGCATTGCCGGTCAATCCGCGGCATGAAGTGAAGCTGAATGCGATGCCGTATGTATTAGAGTCCAGTTTGCTATTTATTGCTTACAGTTGCAAGTAGACGAGTCAGGCGAATCAGATCACTTAGAAAAAAATGTAGTTGAGGAAGATAATATCTCGAGACGAGACGATTGAATATTATGTACCTCTTTTGCGCAGATGGTTCCACGGAAAGATATCGAGGGAGACGGCAGAAAGGTTGTTGCGGCCGCGAGAGGACGGTTTGTTTCTAGTCCGGGAGTCGACGAATTTTCCCGGGGACTACACGCTCTGCGTGTGCTACCAAGGCCGCGTGCAGCACTACAGGGTGAAGTATAAGAACAATCAGTTGACGATCGACGACGAGGAGTTCTTCGAGAATCTGGCGCTGCTGGTCGAGCATTACGAGCAGGACGCGGACGGTTTGTGCACGCAGTTGACCAAGTCCCTACCCAAGCAGGGCAAGCAGGACTTCTGCGTGGACCCGAAGGCGTTCGTAGAGGCTGGCTGGGTGATTCAGACGCACGAGCTAGAGTTGAGGGAGTGCATCGGTAAGGGAGAATTCGGGGACGTGCTGCTGGGCGTCTATCGAGGGGAGAGAGTCGCGGTGAAGATGCTGAAGGACAACAGCGAGGCGGCGCAGAGGTTTCTGGCCGAGGCGAGCTTAATGACCTCATTGATTCATGACAATCTGGTTAAATTACTTGGTCTCGTTTTTAATAATCAACACATGTACCTGGTTACGGAGTATATGAGCAAGGGATCCCTAGTGGATTACTTACGGTCGAGAGGAAGATTACATGTCTCGAGGAAGGATCAAATCAACTTTGCATAGTACGTAAGCGAAAATACAAGATCCATTCGCCGACCTAAGCTAATCTCGTGTATTATTAATTGCGCGTGTATTCACTATATCGCAGCGATACGTGTGCCGGTATGGCGTATCTGGAATCCAGACACGTCGTGCATCGAGACTTAGCGGCGAGAAACGTCCTCGTGGCGGAGGACAATTCCGCCAAGGTGTCCGACTTCGGTCTGGCGCGGGATGAAAATTTCTCTCTCGACGGTGGGAAATTGCCGATCAAGTGGACCGCACCGGAGGCTTTAAAACAGAACGTAAGTGTATGCGCGTACATAACGTAGCGCTGCGTCACATGGCCGTGTCGAAGTATATTGGTATAATTATGCATCACGTTGCTGTTTCCAGAAGTTTTCAAACAAGTCTGACATGTGGAGCTTCGGGATTCTCCTCTGGGAAATTTATTCCTTTGGTCGCGTACCGTATCCGCGAATTGTAAGTAGTACTGTTGCAGTGAGGCTTCAAGCGAGACGCAGCACGTTTTTTGTCCACACGAATTGTTAATTCACACTCACTTATTAATTCTAGCCTTTAGCCGACGTTGTAAAATGCGTGGAGAAAGGATACAAAATGGAACCACCGGACGGCTGTCCCCCAGAAGTTTATGACATCATGAGACAGGTAGCTACAGATATATTTTTATTACAATAAATTTTATTATACTCTCTCTCTCTCTCTCTCTCTCTCTCTCTCTCTCTGTAATATTATTATACTGAGTCATGCTGTTCTTCAACAGGCGTGGGATTTACAGCCAGAAAAGAGACCGAGTTTTCACGATATAAAAGTGACGCTCGGCCAGTTGAGAGCTGAGTACACCAAAGGCGTGAATTAATAAGGAACTTATTACAGTTTAACTGAGGTTAGCGGAAACTGGAGCCGGGAAGGGACCGGTGTGTCCGAATGATTTCTTGTTTACGGAGCAAAAATAGTGCTTTTTAACTATTTTTAACAGAACGAAAGGGAAGAGACAGGACTTCGATTGTACATTGTAAAAAACATAGTATTCGCTTTGATTATATTTATTGTTATTTTAGTTTTTGATGAACGGGGAGAGTTTTAATTTTGATATGGTAATATTTTGCATAAAGCATTACCTACGTCAATCGTGCCTTTGTCCAAGTTGAGGTTCTCGATTCGGAAGTTCAACTTGTACATGTGAAGAATCCGGATGCTCTCGGGATAAAATCAACAGATTTAAAGACGGATAATCTAACATGATCGCCTACTACTTAACTTTTAACAGTCATTTTTTTAACTGTATCCTGGCGATAGTAAAACTAGTTTCGTGACTCCCACAGTTTTTCTCTAAATGATTCAAACCTTTTTTTATTTCAGAGCACAAAAATAACGCGTATGTGCACCTATTAAATTTACATCGGGTTTATAAAACATGTGCTATTATTCAGTCTCGTCCATTTATCCCGTTGGGATATTGATTATTATTTCGTTTCCTTGTTAGAAATTGTATAAAGAAAATTTAATTTACGATCTGTAATGTTATTAATGTAAAAGATTTGCTTCAGCAATATTATAAGTTGCGAGTATTTGTTTAGTTGTTTAAGCTCTTTGATCAAAGATTTGTCGTAGGAAATATTAAGTTTTAACTAAATTATTGCAATTATGACGCACCATTATTTAAGTTGTCTCATGAGATATTCGACTGCATTAGTGGTGTAAATGTATCTCTCTCTCTCTCTTTGTAAATATTTTTGTATATATTTATTCATAAAAAAATATTTCGAGAACAATTAATATTGGTTCAGAGAGTTAACAAAAAAATGTTCATATCTTTTCTTTTAGATTTAAGACTAACACGTACTACGAGAATGTCCATACACAATTGCACCACGCCAAAAATTGTCAACCGTTTATATTATTAATCTTTATATATATTAAAAAGCATATTAAGTGCGACATCACTTTCCGTAAGCTGTCGTTCATTTTTCATGAAAGATTCTGCCAACAATAACGAGACGGACTAATTGTGACGGTTTTGACGGCCGTATTTCTAAATAATGCTAAATAATAAGCTATAAACTATGGAGAAGATCAAATATATTATTTATTCTTTAAGATATCGCGAGTTATGAGATCTGTAAAATTGTAGATATTAAATTCTTGTATGTCATATAATTAAAAAAAGTATAATAAATTTTTCATTAATTAAATGTCACGGGGTATCTAATATACACACACACACACACACACACGTGTGTGTGTGTGTGTATGTATGTAACGATATGCAAAGTACTGCGCATTGACACTATTACGCAATGACTTGTTGAACTTTGGAAAGTGACACGATCACTCAATTCCTGAAGACGAAACCTCTCACAATAGAAACGCAGAGACTGTTGCGACTGATTGAATACTTCCGAACGATATGTAGGTTTGATCTTCCTTCCGCAAATGTCTCCTCAGTCTGCAGTTTAGACGTAGTGCCGTAAGAAGTCTCAAGCATTTTTATCCTAAGTACACCGAGTCCGTTTGTAACTTTGATATTACGATACGTACTTTGAGACGCACGTATTAATCACGCGTATTTATATGGCTCTAACTCGTACACTCGATTGCCTTTTTTAATTTCGCAGAACGCGACGTCTGCGTATTATTACGTATTATTATTTGCAATTTGTACTCGCCAATTCCTCCAAACTTGATCTTCGTTCACGTTTTTCAAATGCCAATTCTGTCCCCGACGTTTCACTCGCGGGTGAACATTATCTTGTTGTTCATTGGAGAGCGTTATATATGTAGAATAGTGCAGTGTGACGTTGTTACTTATACTTGTGCATTTCGAATATGTACATGGGATTTTCGTTGTTACGATATTAGTTTTCTTACAACACCAATGCGTTAAATCCGTTTTATTTTCTACTGATAATAACCGTTCGATTAGAATGTAAGAAATCTAATATATATATATATATACACACATACATATTAAACGATAAAATTAGATTGCAAAAGATCATGCAAGGGAATTCAATCGTACTCGATATACATGTGTTCACATTGTAACGGGATGATATATGTTAACTTGATGCGAATGTATGTGAGGACATGCGACAAATACTTGCTCCTTTTTGTGAGATTTCGAACGAACGACTGAGAGCATTGAAATCTATCGTCGTATCGTTATTGTGCCGCGATTCTAAAGATTCTCAGTAGACAGCTATAGCGACAAGGATAGAAATTACTGACGAAAGAATAAAAGTTATTAATAAAGGAAAAAAAGTTACACTATATTCAATAATTGCATTATTTTATTATCCTTCCCCGTAGTGGATTAATATAAATAATCAAGAGACACGTAGTAATGTTTCGTGTATTAAAAATTACTTTTTAGGAAATTAAAACCATATTAAAATAAATAAATAAAATAAATTAACAAAAGAAAATTAGCTCCTGATCATCTTTGAAAGCTTGAATAAAGATGAAAAACGGAAAGATAATTCGAACTATTATGACAGATTTTTATTAGTTACTAAATATTAAAAAGAATGTGCTCTGTGGATTTTTTGTATATTTGTAATTTTGTAAATTTATATACATTTGCATTTATTTCGGTTTCCAAAGGTAATCCAAAGTAATCGTGAACGTTCGTTACGCGTTCATTGTTGACTATAAAGTTATCAATCAGTCTACGTTCCTGCGCTGCAGCAGATGCGTTACTCACGATAATATCGTGCGAACTCTCACGTGAGAATTGTTCCTTAAATTCATTATCACGCTTTTTCGTTTCTGACGTATTGCCATCATATCCCTCTGCTTTTATGGCTTCTAGCGATATCCCGAATTTTTCTCTTTCCTTCAATATGGATGCTTTTCTTCCTTCCATCATTCTAATACTTTTCTTATGCTTTGCTTCATCATCTTTATGCGTTTCTTTTCTCGTACGTTTCACAAGAGAGAAAGGATGCGGCTGATCTCGCGAATCTGCAGAATTCTTCAATCGACTTACTAACAGAAGATTTCTCTGGACTTTGTACGGATATCCGAAATTGCGTGTCAAATCATGATTATGAGTGGATGTACCGATCAACAAATATCGCGCATCACTTTCTACATCTTCAATTATCGAGTGTCTTACTTTATGTATCCTGCCACATCCTTCTCCCGTGGAAATCCGAGATAACAAGTTTGTATCGCGAGAATCACGTTTGCTTTGAGAAGTTGCTTGCTTTGAGGCGAGAGTATAATGCAAAGTACCAGCAAGTGGATCATAATCTTTTAAGTTCACTTGGGGATCATCGTGCATCGGAGCATCTTTTCTCAAGATATCGGTATTCAAACTTTTACGTAACATCGCATTGTCACTCGCACGCAGCAGCCTTCCGTTCAATGTAAAAATTTTATTGATGAAAGTGACCATGTTGCTGATAAGAGAAAATATTTCTGAAACGAAGCTCTCTTCATATCCAAAACTATGATGATCGGACGTGCTGTTGCGGAGAGTTCCTGATGTATCTTCTGTGACATCGTTGCAGTGAGATGAACATTTTGCAATCATAATTCCTATTTTCGTTATCGGACCCGAACGAGTTCCCACGTCGTCCTGTTTTTTCTCATTATCTGTGAAAATGTAGATTAAATTCTGCGTTACATTTAATATTCCAAACAAAATTATGCAATTTTATAATTATACTCTAGGTAAAAGCAATCATAAATTATAAATTACTTAGGAAATTATTTATCTTTCATTTTCGTCTCTTTTTTTAATTTAAATGTTTATGTCATACATTAAGCAAATATATTTAAATTCGAGGCAACACGAATATTTGCGAGCAGACATATTTTAAAAGCTAAATAACGCAAAGTTGAAATTATTAAAATACCATTAATTGTGATAAATACATTCCGGTTACGTACTCACGTTGCCACAAATATTTTAAATCTGGCATAAATTCAATAACTTACCTATCGCAAATTTACGCAGATGCTTGAATGGAGGAAACACATTCGTCCTCAACATAGTGGATGCTTTTTTATCCTCTTCGGCGAGTTTCAGTACAGTTTGGCATGGACGATCGACGCAGAGTTTGGATAAATCCAATCTCTCCGGGAACATGCTGTCCGGATGACTCTTTTTAGTGATATCCTGCGCGGCACTTTTTAGAAGATTTTTTGTCGAACTATGTTTATTTAATTTTTCGATGTCCAGATCGGTCATCTCCCCTTCACTTTTCGTTATTTTATTACTGATTTCCCGTTTGTTTCCATATTCATGCTTTTTATTGTATACGATGTTTCTCATCAGCGAAACAATCTGAAATCTTGTTTTCTTCTTGCCTTTGCTGATCGCTTTTGCTTCACCTGCGATTAACGGCGAAGTTTCACCATTCTCTTTCTCTTTCCGTTCACCCTTCTGTTCGTACTTTTCCTTCTCCGATTTCAACGTAATTTGCAGTGACGAGGTGCCGTCCACTGGCTTTTCCTGCGCGCTCAAGACTGTGTCGTCTGCAACTCTTGCGGTGGTCCTAGCTGTCGACACCCCTTGCTCGACTTCCGATGGCGGGGCGCCTCGCCTCGAGTCTCTATTTTCAACATCGCGCGTTGATTCATCTGTTTTCGAAATCGCTTCCATCTCTTCTTCCTCCAACCGTCGCAAGTTTGGCCAACTTGCAGATCCTTCCCGAGCCAATGCGCGATCGATGCTTGAAATCTCTGTTACATTTCGCGACTCGCAAACGTCTCCATCGATCCCTCCGCCAAGTGTAATCATGTCGCTCTTGGATTCCGCCAAGATCCTCGCCGATTCGACGCCAGCGACGTTGACGAATGCTATACAGCGCTTGGCATCGCACGGAGTTCCTTGGCCCGACGTCTCGTCCCATTCTCCGCATTTTCGCACGTTCATGTCCATCTCACGTCTCTCCGTGGCAATCCTCACGCAGACGTTCGACGTCAGAAACGCTTCAGATCCTGGTTCCTCGGCGTTACTCATCATCGCTGCGTCTACCTGAGCGATCCTTGGTCGGAGTTTTTTTTTAGCCTCGTCAACGCTCTCCTCCGATGTCGTTCTGTCGCAGCAGCAGGCGCAGGTGTCCGTGTTGGAGCTTTGTCGCTCGGGTGCAGTTTGTGCAGACGTTGTGGACGTTTCCTTCGCGCGGCTACCATCGTCCACGGTGGTTTTTGGAGGATTTGGTGGATTAGAACGCACGCCTACCGGTGGAGCGGTTCGCGCGGAAGTTTCGGGATTACACGCGCGCGGCTTCAGCAACAGCCGCTTGGGACTCCGTGGTTTCATGCAGGTGAACGGATCGGGTGATCGGGGCACGTCCGGTGGTATCGTGCTGTACAATCTCCTGGGATCCTCGAATCTCGCCGAGTAACATGGTCTGGAGAACTGTTGCACGATGCGCGACGACAACGTCGGCGCCGGCAGCATCGCGCACCGCCTGCGGTCGAACTCAGCCTCCACTTGGCGAATCTTGTTCTGGACATTTCTCAGCCGAGTTTCCGCAATCGCACGCTGCGACCGATAAGGAGCGAAATTCACGTTCACCCGCTCGTCGCACTCCTTCTGCCGCAGCACTGACAGGAAGTCTCGCAGCTCGGCGTCGGATTTCAGGGCGAGCACTGTAGGGTCGATGAGATCGGTCTCCACCTTGATAACGCAAAATCAAGTGAATGAATTCTTAATTACAGTTACAAATTTCAAGATGTCTTAATTAAATATCTTTATGATAATTTTAAACGAACTAAAAAATTGTTTTTAAAATTATGTTTTTAATATATCAATAATACCTCCACACCAACGCCCTGTATCTCCATTAACTTCTGGTTGACGAGTCCCTCGACCTGCGCCTTCAGCAGATTTATCTTCAGCTGCACCAGCGTAAGGATAGGGATGATGTTGGGCGGCGGGTTGGCCGTCATGTGTAAGTTGATCAGCGCGTTCACCTGCTGCGCGTTCCTCGACTCGGTCAGCAGCTGATCCTTCGTCAAGGCACTCATCGCCTTCTGTGCTTTCGCCATCGTGTCCTCCATGGTGGTGGTCACGTTCGATCCGGGCACTTTACGGAGTACCAGCCGCGTAGCGGCACATGATATGATACCCTGCATCGACAGGAACTGGGACGCCAGCGCCTGCAGGTGCAACGAGGACGGGCAGCTTCTCTTCGAGCAGATGGTGTCGTCGGTGGTGGGTGTGCAACGATGGCCGTCTACCATCTCGGCGTCGTAACAGCCGGCACGCACGATGCTCCTCATCTCCGGCGGCTCGACGTCTCGTTTCCGGCAGCATCCGCAATCCTCCCGCGCTGTCCCTCGGCGGATGAAGGAATCGCAGAACGGCAGAGGTACGGGATACGGATAAAACGACGGCGGTGGCGGGTAACAAGCAGCGGGGTAAGTTAATCCGCTCGGTGGATACGCCGTCGTCGGAGGTGCGGGTGGAGCCATCGCCTGTGGCGAAACGAGCATGGACGCGGGTGGTTGCTGCTGCTGAGACGATTGCTGACAACCACCGGGCAGAATGAAGATGGGCGCAGCGTTGCTGACGCACGCACGAATCTGATCTAAAACGTTTTGCGGCAGTTGACCGCAGCTGGGGTGAGCCGGCGCGGGGTTGCACGGGATGCCCTGGAAGACGGGGTGGCACGGGTTTGCTATCGGCTGTGACGTACCCGGTGTATACTGGTGCGTTACGACGCAAGTATCCGGCTGGTAAACGAAGGGTCCTTGAGCAGACGAGAAAAATTGAAGTAAGATAAATAAAGTAAAACACTAACTAAATATGAGTCACGTAGCTATTGCTTCTTATTATGAAATAATGTTCTTAAGTGTTTCGCTAGAAAAATATATATAATTAGGACGAAGCAAGAGAGCTAGAGAAAGAGTATCTTTAGCTCAGTGGAGATCATAGGATTGATTAATTTTAGTTCAAGCTAGGTAATTAATATTAATATTTTTTTATTTTACTTTAGTGTGATTTTAATATTTTATTTTATCAGGGAATATTGCTTCAGTAAAAATATTCCTGGTTCTCTGATACCCATTAGTTTATTGGAGAATTATGAAATTATGTCAAACTTTGGCAGAGATGACAAAAACTTATTTCCTTATTCTGAACATTTTAAATAATTCAATTTTGCTAATCATCAATTTTGGATTTATTTAAAGTTTAATTATTGAGATATTTATATTATTGAGAGATTAATATTATTGAGATTGAGTTTTGAAATATCTGTCTTCTTCTGCCTCTCTTTTTCTCTCTCTTCCTTTCTTATATCAGAAGTTATTTCCTATTTAGCTCAATGCATTTATGTTTTTCACAGAACATTGTATGTATAATTTAATATTTACCGTATTTGGAACACGAAATTAGTTTTTAATTTAACGTTTGATCTCGGCACAACCGACTTCGTACCTTGAGAAACTCCGGGGCCGCACGCTGCAGTTTGCATCTGCTGGGTGCTAGTCTGCCGTTGTTGACATGTCGGAAAATTATACTGACTCGTCTGCACAGGTACGTTCTGACATGGCGTGACTTGTGACATCGAGGGTGCGTTGCAGGGTAGATTAATCATTGGTATCACAGGTTAAATCATTGATTTGCTTTCGCGAATTCAGATTTTAGCTGCAGTGGTCGGCGCCGCTTATCCTCCCTCGTCATCAACGCATTATGCTATTTTCGCCATAACTGTGTTTGCGATAGAGAGAAAAATTATACTTGAAAATTTGGGTTTCGAGTGGATGTGAATGATGGAGATATCAAGCACAAGATGTTCGGTGCTTGATTTGAAGTTGTAGAGAATTTGTAAAAAAATGTTGCGCAATATATAATCGATAGTGTATCGTTAATTCCGTTATTTTTATACCGTGTTGTTACTACACATTATTAGTAGCAATATATGCATATTTTATGCATAATTTATGCCAAAATATTTTGAAAGATTGCAAGATGTTTCTCCAAAATATTCGAGAAAAGCTCGTCCTGAATAAAGACACTTTATCCGAGTTTACTTGACTCAAATACCCTTAATTCCTCAGTTTCTGTTCTGTCTGCAACGCTTTTGTTGGGATGTCGCAAGAAAGAATTTTTCTCCCCAGCATTTAAAGTCCGAAGCTCACGCGTCACTCGATTACGATAAATCCGATTAGTTATATAGATCCGATTAGAGTAAGTAATTTCTTCAACGGTAATCTAACGCAATTTAAAGTTACCTCCACGTTTCTTACGATCGATACCTTTTTCCGGATTAAATGTCGATGAAAATATACATCGGGACGGCGGTGTTCCCTGAACGGCTCATCACGTCTCGGCGCGACGTAAACTTGTTATTAAAAGTCAATGGAAACAGTCCCCGTTATTATGAAAAGCAAGGACAAATTCGGCGTACAGTATTCCAAATGTCTCATTGCGTATAGCTGGTTCGAAATGGCTCGTGTTCGAATAATACCAAAGAGAAGGTAAATATTATCAAGTAACATTTGTATCATTACAGACAAATTTTTCGTTAGGTGTCTCTTATTTTTGCATGATTTTGCATCCTGTGTGTGCAATTTTTTTATAATACATTTGACGAATAAATTGATATCTCCTAATGATATTTGCATGCTTAGCGATTATTTAAGTGAGAAGTGATCAATTTGCGCCGCAAAAATCCAAAAGAAATGCGGGTAAAGAAGGATTTTATTATTGTTTAACATCAAATTCATCCGTAACATCTTTTGCGTAAAATTCACAAAATTTATCTCATGATTTGTCGGATATGTATCCAGCAAATAAAGTTTTGATGTAATTCTAAAAACATTTCCGATATATTCATGACATTTGATGAAAATGTTTCAAATATATTCCCAGAAGGACATATTTAATAGAATATTTAACGTAACGGAAATTTAAGTAAGTCAATGTTTAATAAAGTAATCCCTAAGTTTAATTCAATTTTGTTTAATATAAGCTCATTTTTTTACATGGGGTAAGAGAGGTGTATAAATCTAGTATTTCCAAATTTTTACTATAAAAAAGATGATTTACTATAGAAAACTGGTGAACTCTTCCTTTTTCTTCCTTTTCTCTATAAAATATTAAAAAATAAAAAATATATTAATATTATTTTATATATAATATAATATCTGATTATACATTACTCAACACAATGAGGGTGCTTCCCCACGGAGCGTAACTTGCGTAAAGAGTAACTTGCGTTGTCCAATCACATTGTTTCATTTGGATATCAGCTTCTGCAGGCAAAGATGTGATTAGTCGACGCAAGTTACGCTTTACGCAAGTTACGCTCCGTGGGGAAGCACCCTGAGAACACAAATGGATTCTCCATTTAAAACATACTTTAAGATGAAGATTAACCATATCCGTGCTGTATATAAGTTTTTATAACATTATTTAAAATATTATTTCCTTTAGTATAACGTTATCTTGCTTATTTTTCAATTGATCATTTTGATTTAGAGCTGGCGAGCTTTGAATATCTAGTATTTAAGGAATCTTGAACATTTTTCACAAATTTCAAGAAAATTGTATGGCGAAACCTAGAACCATAGATTTTTCTAGCTTTTTCTGTATAATATTGTACAATTGCTCTCATTCTTCGCATAACTACTAGTAGAAACGTCAGTATGTCTTGTATTTCGCGTCTTCGCGTTTCAAGATTAACGACACGGCTAAAATCTTTTTTAATTATTTTGTCGCGTGGTGGTGATTCGTTGCGTCTCGTGACGATAAACATCATTAAAAAACGGGCGCGCGCGTCGCACACTCGTCGTGACAACGTTATTAGAACGAGTGCAGCCGCACGTTAAAAAAAAGCAAGGAGGGAAGGAGGAGGAGAAAAGCTCCTCATAATTCTCGACTTTCCACCTTTAAGCGCGCTCTTGCAGTGCCGGTGTCCTTAAGGCGATCCTGGAGTCGTCTGTATTACCGGCGGAATCGGTGATTTTCCTGCATTTTTCAAGAAATATATCTTTTTATTGAAAAATGCAGGAAAATCACCGATTTCGCCGGTAATACAGACGCCGCGACGGAGTTCACTGGCCACTCCAGGATCACCTTAATTACTGCCGTGTTTTATTACAGATATAGTATCTCTCCCATCACCGAAAGCTCGTTTTGCATAGATTTGTGGAAATTTAGTAAAGATTCTAGTGGAGATACTTACTATTCCGAATGCAAAATGATGGAGCACGTATTGAAGAAGCTGTTTTATTATAAGTGCTTCACCGGCGACCGTAACCAGAAACTTAGATATTGTCAATTCAACCTGGAAAAAAATGAATTCAGTCCGGAAAACTCGAACCATCTATTTTACATAATAGTGAGTGGGACACTCTTCGATCTGTCCCCCCGATTCTTTAATACCTCTCTTGTTGTCAAAATATCGCCAAATTACATTTACTTTGTACCCTCTTCATACAAGAATGAAAGATTGTTCTACGAAATGATAACACCCCATTGTGACGAAAAATATCTTACGAGATGTTATGTGCACAAGAAGTTACCACACGACCCGCCGGTTCTCATACTGGGCAGGATAAAAAATTATGTGAACTTGAAAATTACATTGGACGAGGATCACCTAAAGTTGTGCATGAAAATTCTGGCATACTTTCATGCCGATATGATGAGGCTAAAGCATGAAGATTACATGTTGTTCAACAAGTTTTGCAAGAAATTATATGGCATGAGTGATAGTAGATGTGAGCTGAAGATATCAATCAGGTAGAGTACTATCACCGTTCTAATAACAATCTATTATTAAAACATACATATCTTTTATTCTGTTTTGTGATAGAGAATAATATTGTAATGTTTTATAAAATCAAATAATAATGATATTATCAACATTAATTATCAACGTTTTTATATTAATATTTTTATGTGTAATATTATGTTATAATGAAAATTAGCAATACTATAATATATAGTGAAAATAGAAGATACATTTTTAAAATACTTTTGCCGTTGCTGTTCATAGAGAATTTATGGAAAAACTGGATGAGAGAGATCTGGGCAATAATCTCCTCGAGAAAGTAAAGAGGAAGTGTAAGAAATATTTAGATAATTTGAAAAACGTGATGACAGATGACTTCTCGACCATCATCCATGGTCATTTCGTACGATCTAAAGTAATGTTCAAATACAAAGATGATAAACCCTTTAACATAAAGATAGTTGGTTGGTGCACAGTGAAACGTGGTCCGCCTTCGTTTGATTTCGGCAGCATCCTCCTCACTAATTTACCTGCAGTAACTAACGCAGCGGAACTCGAAACGTTTTACCGAAAAATGTTGCAGTTTTATTTGGACAACTTTACAGACAGATACTCAACTTTACCGATAAGGCGTGATGATCTGGAACAAAATATAATCGAGAAATTATTATTTTCGTACATTAATCATCACTATGCAATAAGTTATCATATGAATTATGACAGGTTCAATATGCACAAAATGGTACTGGAAATGTTTGATAAACTCGGTAGTTTAAATTAGAATCACTCTCGATGACATCGGTAGCTCACTTGCACTTTGAATTCCTACGCATAAGGGACTTTTATTGACACGTGGACTACACGCTACACTTTATTTTCTGCAGACGTGTTCACGTAATGACGATATACACAGAAAGGAATCGTTAGAGGCAAATATAAGCGAAATTCAAAAAACATTTTGTTAATTTCTTCTAGAAAACGTATTGACTATTGAAAGAAAGAAATATTAGGTTGTAACAAAAGTTCGTAGCGTTATTTTAGTAAAATTCCAAGACAATATTATTATATATATATATATGCATAAATATTTATCCAACCACTTATGCGCTGTCTTGTTCTATTAATATTTGTTTTACTATCATCTTTGCGGTAGTTTCATGATTCCATTCTCACACACGCACACACACAGAACTTATCTTTATTTCATTAAACAAAATTAAACAACGTTACTTTTGTTACAACCCAATATATATTTCATAACTTTTAACAAATATATCAATATATACATATAACGCATGCATGTATAAATTTGCATTGTAATGTATAAATACATTATTTAATACATACAATAAAATTTATACGCGTGTATATATATACACACATATATATATAAATTTTTAGTCAAATGAATAATTGAATTTACTTGTTCAGTCTCCTGTAGTTTTCATTTCAATACTTATAACTGCAAATAATTTCCACAATTTTTAGAATTTTGCTTTTAATTTTTATTAGTTACATAATTTCTTGGTACATCATAAAAATTAATTTTGCGATATATGCTGTATGATAAGAGCTTTATTACCTATTACTTCTTTTTGCTTGAACGTTTCCTTTTAGATGATTTTATAGTATATTTATATGTTACATTCTTTTGTTTTATAAGTAACATTTGCCTCACTTGCATGCTGCTACGTTCATTGCGTCAGTGCTCAGCGATGAATGAAACGACACGACTTTGCTTCCTAGTTCACGATTTGTCTTCTTAATTATACCATCCACGATAGTCTGATAACGTATAATTCTGCACAGTTAATTCTGCACAGTTTTATAATTTAACGTTGTATTTTTATGCATAAAATATAATTAAGGACTGTATCTCCTAAACCATGATTTTATGATTCAATCTTTTGTATTATATGACAAAACTTTTGTATCTTTTTCTTAATGAATAAACATGCGAGCTGAAATATTACACGAAGCAACAAACATAAAAACATCTGTTATTTTATGTAACCTCATATCTCAAAATTCTGTTGTACATTCTTTCAGTAAAGTTTTAGTTTATTACCACTGATATTATCCTAAACCAGCCTCGGTGGTCGCGGCTGGTTCCGCTACAGTATTTCTAGAAACTTGAGGTTGAATTCTTCTTGGTTGATGGACGCTGAGGTTCGCTTGCTGGTACGGTAAAGACACGCAATATATAGCAGCTAACAAAACGATCAGAATGATGGCAGAAACGAACATCTGTCTTGCTCCACAAGTGGACTTCACCGCAGCTGTGATGACGGGAGTGTACGCCGACAAGATTTGCTTCGAATCATGCACTTGGGTTGGTGCATTGTGGGTGCCATTGCACTGGCACTGCGTCCTTGTTAGTGTCCATCCCATTTGGAATTTAGTAATTTTGACGGTTTCCTGCCAAAAAATGTGTCAGCCAAATTATGTAAAGGTTGAATTTGTGTCAAAAGCTAATCGAATTGTTTCGATCAGTTGATCGAAACCAATTGTTTCGATGACAAATAATTAAAACCAATCATATCGTAGGCTGAATGTAAATTAGACAATTTCTGAAAACTGTCATATACAGATCTAGAAAATATTTAAAATAAAATTAATATAAACAAACGATTATCAAATAATTAATCAAATTTGTACACTTCCATGTGAGATACTGATGTAGAAATTTCGTATTTTTGGTGTTTATTCTATACTAAATATCAGAACAATACTCGACATTTTGTCTTAACTTTAGTTGTTGTAGCCAAGTCTCAATTTTAACATCAACGTGCGATGCGAATATTACGAATTTTATTATTTAATCAATTTTACTACTTTAAAAAAATAAATTAAAAGATACAAATGAGATCATTCCCATATTATTATCGCACGACATTATCTTTGCATTGGATGAACAGATGCTTGGCAGAGACTGCTTAGAGATGAAGCCCACCGCAGGAGAGTATCATCCATTGCAGAAACGGATAGTGGATTGGAAATTATGTACATAGCCAATGACTTTCTTACGGCTTTGGCGGTTGCTTGTCGCTTGCGGAACAAGTGTTTGCGACATGTTGATTGCGAGTCTGTGATGTGATCCGCATGCAACAACACCGTTCTTCTTAGGCGGACATAACGGTATGCCAATAGGAACTATCTTCGTCATCTCGGAAGTGGAGGCAAATTCGAAGTTTCAAACAACGATTTCCAACGTGTCTCATGTCCAGCTAACTCTTCGTACAGATGTCGTCATAAAAGAACCCGCGGTAAATACTATCAATCATCACTTATATCCAGAGATAGTTATGTGTCTCTTATTTCTACATAAATTTACTTGATGTGTATGCGTGTATGATTCTTCGATAATAAATTTGACGAATATTAGTTCTCCTAATTAAAATTGAATATGTTGCAAGCTAATCGATTGCATACTGATTGCATACTCAATCAGCGATAGATCAAAAATCATTTAAAGATAAAGTTAGATAAAACTTGCGTTGTGTAAATTCAAGAGCAAAAACTCAACTAAATTTTATTCATATTGAATTATTTAATATTGCATGTAGACATAAAATCTGTTCTCTTTAACTTGCTTCAGGAACTCGTCACTAAAGTATCTTTATGTGTGTGTAGGTGAATCCAAAAACATTTTTCTATAGTTTTCACAAAATTGCATGTATTAAATTTTCTCACAATTAGTTGATTTCGTTTGAAAAATGTTTGGTATGAATGAAATTTGAGTGAGATAATGTGTGTGTTTCGAAATATAATTTTTTATTTTATTTAATATATTTACTTACATGCTATACAAGAGTTTTTCACATTTTTACGATAAATTAATAATTCGTACCGTGTTTTATTACAGAGATATATGATATTTCTCATTTGCCATGACTGATCCAAGTTAATAAGATCGGCAGCTTTGATTAAAACTGTTTTTGACTACGTTTAGTCTACTGTCTTATGACATTAAGATTTAATTTTGATAAAGAACATGTGCAACGTGTTTTATTAACACTGCAATCTTGTTAAGGTGTATCCCATTTGAAATTTAATAGTTTTTAGTAGTTTTAACAGTTTCATGCAAAAATATAAAGGTCAATCAAATTATGTTCAGATTAAACGATGGTGAAAATGTAGAATGTGTTGTGATACTAGAGAGACAATCGTCCAATATTTTTATAAAACTACTGAACCATTCTGCATCCTATAAATAAACACGTTGTCGAATCCTGATTTGAATTTGAAATTTTGTTTAGATAGATTTTGTGTAGTAAAAGGCAATCACAATAGAATTTTAAGTTTAAACGATGTGTCAGAATTTTTATGTAAAAATTGATAAAATCGGAATTTGTATAAAATATAAAAGAAATATGATATTAGAATGAGCAGAAACTGTTATTAATTAATTAATTCTTATTATTTTGTAAGTTTTTTTATTATTAATATGAGATACTGATGTAAAAGCTTTGACTCTATTCTTATATTAAAAGCTTTGACAAACAATTTGACTTCGAAGGTCATTTTACTTTACATAACTTACTTACTTACTTTGCAAAAGATTTTAAATAACTATTATTGTGTTTTATTTCATCAATATTACCTCTGAGCAATATGAAAAATGGCACCTTATCCATATAAACATGGATTTTTCGACTCTGACCATTTTTTCAATTACTTAAAGTGGTTCAAAAAATCTGAAAAGATTTACGAATATACTTTCCAGTTTATAATATGTATGTGCTTCATTTTGGTAAATAATAACATGTCGTATAATGTGTTTATTAAAACTGAATCACAAATTGAGTAAATGCGAGATTTGATTTAAAAACTTGTAACTTTGTACAATTGAAATTGATAATCCTTAACACAGGCGATTACGCTCCTTTATCAATATTGATCGATACACATGCGCAGATAGGACTATTCGTTTTGCATGCGCAGTAGATCGATCAGACAGTGGGTGTTTTCCAGCAACGACACAGTGCGACACAGTGTATCATTCTATCTTCTTTCAATACCAGCGAACAACAAAGATAGAATGATACACTGTGTCGCACTGTGTCGTTGCTGGAAAACACCCAGTGCTGTCATAGGCCGTACTGGCGCGCGCTATATAAATAACTCTAGTGTCGAATAGACTCACGTCTTACAAGTCTTTTGAGTCTAATCAAGATTTTGACCTGATGCTATTTGCAGGAAAATTAACGTCTTGGTCATTTCATTACACAAATGTGTCTCCTACCATAAACTGTTTTGAAATCGCTCAGACTCTAAACGACACCCACGTGTGTACGAGTTATTTTCCTTCCGCCATGGAGTAATTATAATTTCATTAATTATAATGAAAATAGAATGACAAACTTGCAATGATTTTTAAACAATTTTTACTTTTCACGAAAGTGAAACATTCCATACACACATGAGTCTTTTGAATCTAATCAAGATTTTAACCTGATGCTATTCGCAGAAAAATAACGGTGCCTCACTACACAAAGGTGCCCCCTACTATAAATTGTTTTTAAGTGGGGATGAGAATTGAGAAGTGCGGGATCCTCTTTTGGAATAAGTCTGGTTAGAAATCGTTCAGACTCGAAACGACGACCACGTGTACGGTAAAGATAATTTTCCACTTCCGCCATGGATTTAGAAACTACTTGGTCCGAATTGTTCAAATCATTTGAATCAGAGCCTGAATTTAAGTGCATAGATTGTTATAGTTGTAGATTTGTAAAAAACTTACTACTGAGTAAGGAACTGTTCACCGATAGCGAGATACAACAGTATAATCGTATCAATGTAGAACATAGCACGCTATATAGATCTTCCGGGAATATAGTGCTTCATGTGGTAATATCCTCTAAATGCCGCCAGAAAAACGATGTTCACTGCATCGTCAAATTGGCGAAAAAGGAGGAGCCGGTCTCATTGTTAGAGTTAAGGAAAATCGATTCATCACTAAAGTGGGAAGCCCTCTTGTGCAATGTGATGCACCTATTTAGTGATGATATATTTCCGAAATTTCACTTCGTCGATGTAGGTGAGAATAATAACCAACCGATTATCATACTGGAGGATCTGACTAAACGCGGTTACAAGCCACTTAAATATAAATTAAGCGAGCAGTATTTAGAAAGGTGCATGATATTATTAGCAGTGTTCCATGCTAATACATTCAGACTACAGAAAAAGAACGATGTACTTTTCTCAACTCTATGTGAATTATGGAAGCGTAATGACGAATACATAATCAAACAACGGAAGGAACAAATTAGGTAGTACAACTATTTTTATTATAATATATCCCATGCTTTGACTACATCAAAGATCCCATGTGTTTTATGATAGAATATAATAAGCACGTTGTTACTGAACATGGTTTCTCAAATATACAGGGGGGAACCTACTTTATAGGGTCGAAAAAATCGATTTTTTTTGCATAAATTAATAGTGATACTCTTCAAGAATATGTTCTGAAAATTTTAGAGCGAAATTCTAAATTCGAAATTCGTTCGGTAAGTTTGGCACGTGCGAGAGCATGACACGCAGGTATACGGCAATGATCCGCAACACACACAGGCGCACAGTCTCTCGCTTCTATTCATTGGTTCAGATGTTCATCAAAACGAGTCAGCTTGTGTATACCTGATCTGACGTGTTTTTATGTATTAGTGCAGTCGAGAGAGACAGAGAGTCGAGACAGCTGCCTAAAATCACTAAAAGGGAATTGCAAAGAGAGAGTTCTATATGTCAAGATCCTTGCTTGCTCCTAGTGGTCAGTCGAGTTCGAGTTTTCGATCAATACAGACGGTTGGAAAGCAAAATGTATCCCAAATCGAAGCACGGAGAGTCTCAACGCGCGTCTAGATCGATGAAGAGACACTTTCAAGGCAATCAATATGTAAAAAAGGTGATGAAACGAAGCAGAGTGCCAGCGCGAAAAAACTGAATACTTCGAGCAGTGATGACATTATTTATAATCCACAACACACTTATAGAATAGTTGAAGTTTTTAGTGCTTTTAATACATTCGCATAGATGCTTATTTGTAAGCAGTTCAAGAAAAGTATACAGTTTGAAGAAACTGGAATACGCGGCTTCGGTTTCAAACTTATTGTGAAATGTACTTGTGGTCGTACAGAAATAAATTCAGGACCGTTAATCTATACAATTTTGAAGATGATGAATCTAATGTTCAAATCTGATATTAAAATGTCTAAAACTTTCAAAAATATAAACATTATTTTTCCTTTACAAAAAACTTCTTAAAAATCACCTATTTTTCGATCTTCTAAAGTAGGTTCCCCTCATGCTTACATGTTTTACAGAATCAGATTATAATAATATTATTAATAATATCTATTATAGTGTTTTATATTTAAATAAAGAGCAAACTATTGAAACGATGTATAAAATTGTGTTTAATTTTGTTGTTTGTAGGGCCTTTCTGGAGAGCTCAATAATGACCACACTCGACGACACACTTAAAAAGAGAATAAAACAGAAACTGAAGAAAGTGGAATGTTTGAAGACGGAAATCGCGTCAACTATTATTCATGGTTGTTTCACACGCTCTAAAGTATTTATGAAAGATGACATTAAATATGGATTTGGTATAGGCGATATAAAGTTAATCGATTTTGATGCAATACAATACGATTCGCCGTCAATCGATTTCGGCCGTATTTTCCTCACTAATCTGCCTAATGAAGATAATGTATCAAAGCTCGAGAGGTACTTCTGTTCCATGATGGACGCTTACTTGGAGAGATTTAAATGCACATATCCGGAGATGAATAGTACACTTGTGAAACAGGAGATTATTCACAACCTGATACTTTCATACATTAATTTGAGTTATCTGGAGAAAGGAGCAATAAGCAATCATATATCGATACTGCATATGTTTAATAAGATCGGCAGCTTTGATTGAAACCATGTTTTTGACCATGTTTAGTCTACTTTCTTAGAGCACTAACATTTTTTTTTATAGAGAACACGTGCAACGTTCGTTGCTGCATTCTTGCTAAAGTATATCCCATTTGAAGTCTGGTAGTTTTAACAGTTTCGTGCTAAAATGTAAGTGTCAATCAAATTATGTTCAAATAAAACCAAGCTGAAATTTATTGAGATTGTTTTTTTGACACCAGACAAGAGACAATCGTCCAACGTTTTGACAAAACTGCTGATCCATTCTGCATCCTGTAAGCATTTGAAATTGTTTTCTGATGTGTAGTAAAAGCCAATTACAATAGAATTTAAAAATGGACAATTTGTCAGAACTTTTATGTAAAAATTGATAATATCAGAAATTGTATGAAATATATAAAAAATATTATATTAGCACGAGCAACCTATTTCTAACCTTTTTCTATGTAACTTATATTAATAATTTTTCATATAAGATATTGATGTAAAGCTTTGTACTTTCAGTGCTCATTCTGAATAAATGTATATGGTTTCAGTAGATTCTGTACTGAATGTTAGAGTTATAGTGATCTTTTTTATTTTGCCCCAGCTCTATTTACACGATAGCTAAATCCCGATTCTATAAGGTCATCGCGAGATTCAAATGTTGTATTTTATCGTTCAGCCAATATATTTTATTAATGTAACGTGAAAATGGACAAATACAAATGCGCCTATTCCCATACACGATGTTATCCGCGTGTCAGACGAATAAATGCTTTACAATGATTGTATGGAGAATATAGTATGGAGTGCAGCAGAGAATCATCCATCGCAAAAATGAATAAAGTTAGAAATATGAAATTATATTTATAAAGAATTCATATCTTTTTTGTAAGAAGTAAACATTTTACTTGAAAAAGTTATACGCAACATACAAATGAGAACATTTCTTATATAATCTTGTATTCTGGAATGCTGCGCTAGTTTTTGATAAAGTTAAAATTATAAACAGTTTTATATCAAATTAGCGTTATCTCAGTTGACTGCAGTACAGTATTGAAATTGGAAATTAGCCATATTGTTAACGAACTCTTTATGATTTTGGCATTTATCTATCTCTACTCTTATGGAAAAAATATTCGCAGCATGTTGATCGCGATCGCTCGGCGCGATAAGCATGGGATACCATCGTGCTTCTTCGATAGGCATGATAAAGCTGATATAAAGCCAATAGAAATTATTTGCTTCATAAGCGGAGAGAGGAGGATATTCAGTGTTTCCTGCGATAACTTCTCACGTATTTCGTTGTGTTCAATTTCGTACAGAGAGGTCGTCCTATAGAAATTTAAGGTAAACATCTTTAGGGTCACTTATTTAGGTCTATTGCTAGAAAAGGAAATATTCAATAACTCTTGCCACTGTAATCGATGTTAAAATATTAATATTTATTATTAAAAAATGTTTAAACAAGATATATACGTATAATAAAAAATAGAAATAAGCTTAAATTATCTAAAATTTCCTACTTACAAATATAATAAATCACAATGTTAAAATCGAATAACGAAGTCTATAATTATTTTAATTTTCGTGAATGTTTATATAGGAACATATATGTATATGTAAATATATGTATATATATGTAGATTACAATATATTATAGATTACAATATATACATGTATATAAAATTTACATATAAAGTTTATACATTTACATATATGTACGTATGAGAGCATATACATGTAAGAAAGAAATATTAAATACTTTTATTTGCACGTCAATCATTATTACTAGTACCTATTCCTCATAATAAGTCCTTGATAATAAATTAACAATATTTTCCTTTATATTTCGTCTAAATCATCTAATTCGCTTTCATTTATATAGCTTTTCATTATGAGTATATGCGTCATAAAAAATATAACGCGATGCGTCATAGAGAACAGTTTTAATCTAAGCTGCCTAGATTCTTAAGCATATGCAATATCGATACATGGTTTTCTATTGCTTCGCTCTCTTGCACGTTCAAGTTAATATATGAGAGGAATAAGTTGTCAATAATGTCTCGTCACATGCATAATATTCGCCATTGTATATACGTTTCGTAATGTCTTCAGGTAAATTTCCAATATATTTCTACAAAATTCTTCGAGCTTTGATACATCATTTTCATTAGGCAAATTAGTGAGTAGAATACGGCCGAAATCGATCACTGGCGAGCCTAACATTACGGCTTTAAAATTGATTAATTTTATTTTAAGTTTATTATTCTCATCGACTTTGTAGAATATTTTATCCCGTGTAAAAGAACCATGAACAAGAGTTGAAACAGTATTCTCTTTTAAATGTTTCGCCTTCTCCAACTTCTATTTTATTTTTTCTCTGAGACCGTTGTCGACTGCCTTTAACACTGACCTCTTCAGAAAGGCCCTGGCAACAAAACAATCGAAAGAATTTTGTTAGCTGTACAAATTAATTCAATGCTTTTGTTGAAGAAATCGAGCCTTTATTGCAAAAAAATAATAAATAATAAACATATTCGAAATATTACTTTCTAATAATTTTCTTCATCTATCGGATAGCTGACGCCAAACAGTTGTCAAATCATTCGATATATAAATATTGTTCTATTATAAATTAAGTGATTAAAATTCCAATTAAAATGATTAAAACACATTCCAAGGCTTTAGATTTTGCTTACTTTCTAAATATTGATTAATTATTATTTTATTATTATTATAATTATATTTTATTATTATAATAAAATTTGTGAGTCATGTATTTATTTAAAAATGCATATTTTTAATAATAAATCCTTATTTTATTATTTCTAATCACAGGACTTATAACTGCTCTACCTAATTGCCTTTTGTTGTTTGACTATGTTTTTCTTCTTATTCTCTTCGAAGAAATTCTCGGCATAACTTTTCATATTCTCGTCTTCATTCAGCAGCTTCATTGTATCGCCATGGAATAGCGCCAGAATTTTGAGAACTTTTATTAGGTCATTCTTTTTTAATTTACCTTTGAACTGCTTATAACCGAGCGTAATCAAATCGTCCAGTATGATAAATGGATACCCTTGTATGCATATACTGCTATCCAGATGATAGCATTTCGGATGTATGAGATATGTCAGTCTTACGGCAACGTATTTGTAGAACATCCATTCCGCCTCAAACGAATTTACTAACAACGAATATGAACCTTGCCTTCGCAACTTCAACATTTTCACGACGAGTTGAACACTGGGTCGCGAGGCTCTAACTGTTAGATATACCATTACTCGAACAATTATACATGAGGTAATCTTAAATGGTACGATATGTTCAGTGTTGATGTGAGTAATGTCCGTTGATGACTGGAACTGTTCCACCAACTTGTTATGTTTGAACAGGTTTTGTATTAGATTATTTCGTATAACTCTGCAAGTAAAGCATATCTGTGCAAGGCACTTCTGGGGTAAAACTGGAGATTGGTGCAAGAACGTTCCTGGAAGTACACAGTCCATGACGAAAAAGAAACAAATTGAGCTGTAAGAAAACAAAACAGTTAATTAAACTCTTTCTCAGAATATATATAAGGTAAAATAGTCTTCAAAGTAAAATAGATAATAATTGGAAAATTAAATAATCTAATGTAAGTAAAGTAAACTGCTCGCTTTCGGACTTACGCGACGCAAATTGTATATCATTTTGGACATACCTTTTGTGTTAAATGCTTTTTCACAGACGACACAATCAATTAAGTATTAATATTCATTAACTTCTGTCGTCAAGAACTTCTAAACTTCTCAATCAATCGCGTACATGTTAAGCATGCCAATATAAGGAATACGTAACGAAAATTCTGTTTGTGGAGACAAGTGACACTTGATGGTATTTATCGCAAGTGCTTCTCTGATTACGTCTGTCAAGGGATCTGTTGTGTACAATGAAATACATCGTTTTGACAAAGCAATTTTGTCCCGCTATCGAGGCAAGGAGAATCATTCCTATTGGCTGTGTACAATATTATGCCTGCGGAAGAAACACGGTGTTTCTATAGATGGAGATCGCGCTGAGCAATCGCGGTTAACAATTCTGGATATATTTGTACCATAAGTGCAGAGGTAGCTTAAACCATAATGTTGTCATCAGTTGTGTAAATCACTTTTAGCTCCTGATTTTATCTGGTTTTGCAACAACAGCTGATTTTCTGCTACACTGAGTCTCCCCTCCATACGCAGTCTTCAGTAACCATTTATTTTTTCAACAGGAAAATAACGTTATAGATGAAAATAAATTTCTTACTTATCTATCCATTTCTATCCATTTGTATTGTTTCGTTAACAAAACAGATTACTTAGATAAAACAGAAAGAATCGTGCTACGATATCATCGAAACAGGATTTTGCTGATGTAGAACTATAGTTAAAGTAATGTATATAACCACGATTATTATGTTACTCTGTAGAGAATATAAAAACGAGAAATGCGGAACCTTCTTATCGATATTTTCTACAAGGAAACATTCATAACTGAATTACTAATTGCTCTTTTTATTAATTTCAATTAATTCTTCATTAAGTTTCGGATTTGTTTATCCAGAACAAACAGAAAAAAAACAGTAATTTTGTGAAAGTATTGGACCATGCACTCTCATTTGCTGTACTGATCGAAATAATTTGGTAAGTCTAAAACTCATTCAATTGATAAAGGTTGGCTAACGCATACTCTTTTGTCACGAAATACTTATAGTTACTTAATTCTGAATTGAAATTTACTTACATGACTTTAACAAAATTACTGTACCAATACAAGATACGACACATCTTCTGAATCTAATAAATAATAATTTCATTGTCATTTCTACAAATGTAATTAACCATTAAAAAGAATTACTATTGTTAGAGGAATACTTAATAACTCTTGTCACGTATATAACAGATACTAAAATATTATTATTCATTATTAAAATGCTTAAACAAGATATACATAATAAAAACTATAAATAAGCTCAAATTATCTAAAATTTCCTACTTATAAATATAATAAATCACAATGTTAAAACTCGAATGACGAAGTCCATTTTAACTTTCGTGAAGTATATATATGTAGGAATATATATGTATATGTAAATATACGCGTATATATGTAGATTACAATATATACACGTATGTAAAATTTACATATATTGTTTATACATCTACATATATGTACACATGAGAGCATATACATATAAGAAAGAAATATTAAATACTTTTATTTGCACGTCAATCATGTAGTTCTCCCTGATAGTAAGTCCTTGATAGTTAACAACATTTTCCTTTAAATTTCGTCAAATTGTCTAATCCGCTTTCAATCATATAGCTTTTCATTATGAACACATGTATAATAAATGTGTAATAAAAAATTAAGCGCAATGCGTCATGCAGACATAAAAAAATACGCATGAAATATCCTACAAGCGAAATGCCAATGTCGTACAGAATTACTTTACTCAATACTGCCTAGCATGAAAAGAGTGCATAGTATCGGTATATGATTTTTTATTGCCTCCCTCTCTTTCTCGTCCAAGTTAATATATGAGAGTAATAAATTGTCAATAATGTCATATTGTACTTCGTTAGTCTTGGCCTGTTTATATATCATATTTAATCTCTGGGCATAAATGTCAAGCATATATCTGCAAAATTTTCGGAGTTCAAATACATCATTATGATTAGGCAGATTAGTGAGCAGAATACGGCCGAAATCGATCACTGGCGGGCTTACCATTACGGATTTAAAATCTATAAATTTTATTGTATAATTGATATTAGTGTCATCTATATATTTATAGAATACTTTATATCGCGTGAAAGAACCATGAACAACAGTTGTAATGATCCTCAAATTTCCCATCATCGCCAACTTCTGTCTTATTTTGTCTCCAAGACTGCCGACTTCATTTATTACTGAACTCTGTAGAAAAGTGCTGTGAACAATAAAATCGGAAGAATTTTATGAAGTATGCAAATTAATTCAGTGCTTTTGTTGAAGAAAATGAGCCTTCATTACACAATAATAATAAACATGTAAATCTTCGATATGTTGATCATTATTGTCTAATAGTTTTCTTCATCGGATAACTGATGAATTTATTTATTCACGAAAAAGAGAAAATAAATAAAGGTTCAATTCCCCCCCCCCCCCCAAAAAGCACCAAATTAATGTGCACCCCCAAACATAATTTCTCGCAAGAATTTGTATTCTTTATTTAAATGTAACAATGTTAAGAAGTTATCAATAATGTTATTTTATTAATTAAAGATTCTATTTTATTTAATAAAACTTAAATATGAAAATATAAAAAGCAAAACCTGAAGTTATCGGTGCATGTATTTTAATTATTGAATTGACTGTAATAGTAGGATATACGTCACACATTTCGATCCTGCTGTGGATTCTCTTCACGGTTTTTGTTTTTATAGTTAATTATTTGGAGAAGAGGATTCCAAACAATGTGAAATTGTTCGATAAATATTGCTCTGTTATAAATTGAGTAATTGAAATACATGCTCCAAGATCGTGTTTCAGATTTTTGTTTACTTCTTAAATACTGATTAGTAATTATTATACTTAAATTTTGTGAGAAATGTATTCATTGCATTTAAAGATCCATATTTTTACTAACAAATGGTGATTTTATTATTTCTAATCACAGAACATATATTATAACAGTAATAATTGTTCTACCTGATTGCCTTTTGCTGTTTGGCGATGTAACTTTTTGTATTTTTATAAAAATAGAAATCGAATTTTTTTTAAATCAACGTCTTGGGTCAGCTTCATCATATCGCTATGGAAGTACGCCAGAGCTTTGACAACTTTTTTTAGGTCTTTCATATCTAATTTATCTTTGAATTGCGTAAAACCGTCCGCAATCAAATCATTCAGTACGACAAATGGATTGTGCAATAATATTATGCTCTTCTCTGCATCCATTTCTCTGCTTGCAACGTTGTTCAAGTAACATTTCGGACATATACTTCTTTCCATATTTTGCGCAATGGCTTTGTAGAACAACTGTTCTGCTAAGAAAGAATGCATTGACTCCATTTCCACAGGTACCTTTCGTAACTTCCAGATTTTCAGGACGAGTTGAAGCCTGGGTTCGCGAGGGCGAATAGCATATATTCTTACTCGGATTACTGTGTACGAGTTATAAATACTATATGGTATGATATGTTCAGTGGTAACATGATGAATCTCCTTTAATGAATGGAACTTTTCCAACAAGTTATATTTGTGCAGTCTTTGTATCAGATGACGTTTTATAAAGCGGCAAGCAAAGCAGTTGTCTTGCAGGAGAAAAAAATAATGATGTAAGTGCAAGGAAATTTGTGGAAGTGCACAGGCCATGGCGAAAGGAAAAGAATTTCACTGTAAGAAAAGAGGACAACAACTAATTAAAATCTTTTCCAGAATATATAAGGTAAAATGATTTTCAAACTCCAATAGTCACAAATGTTACATTTCGTCAATGCAATCTAGTATATAAATATGAATCCCTTTGCCACTTTCTGGCTATCATACAAAAATTACATCGTATTGTTAGTCCATTTTCTATTATTCGTACGAAAATGTTAGTTTACATCATGTAATCCAAATTTGCTACCGATTCTGAGCGATTTAAGATTTGTATAAGTATTATATAAAAAATGTCCATTTATGTTCGTTTTACATGAGTCTCTGAAAATTTTACGTCAATTATATTTAAGTAGTTAAGGATATTGGTATGATGGAATGATTTAAAGGGGGAGAGGAATAATCCCAAGGTTGTCATCCATGCTGTGTATGAAGGACAAAGAATGCTGAGGTAAAATGGAATAATACCAAGCATAGTTTTATGTTCTTCTGGTAACATTTTACGTTAAATAATAAATTTTTAGTACTAGTGGCTGAATCTATTCTAAAGATGTATTTATTAATATTTATTCTATCCTGCGAAATAACCATCAGTAACTTTCTATTTCAAATATTATTCGATTTATCAATGTAATACAGCTGTTCAATACATTAATAGACTTGTCCTTTCTTTGAAACCAAAACACTCTTTCTTCTGTTAGTAAGTTTCTTCTTAAGTGTCTATTTCTTAAGTGTTTATTATACTTAAATATTAAAGGAATAAATATTTCAACTAGTTCCTCACTTTTATATATATTAAATGTGATAGAAAGTTAAAGACATTTATGCATTAAACCTAATTAGTGATGGCTAGTTATTGAAAAATTAAGTAATGTAAGTGACTTAGTTAACTGTTCGCTTTCGTCCTTATGTAACGCTAGTTCTATATCATTCTGAACATACCTTTTGTGTTAAATGCTTTTTCACGGACGACGCAGTCAATTAAATATTCGTTAACTTCTGTCTTTAAGAAATGGAATGCACATTAAGCATGTCAAAGTAAGAAACACGTAGCGAAAAATCCGTCTGTGAAGACCAGTAACACTTGATATTTATCGCAAGGTCTTCTCTGATTACGTCTGTTTTCGAGGGTTACGACAAAGCAACTTTGCCCCATTATCGAGGCAAGGAAAATCGTTTATTAACTTTGTCCAATATTATGTTTGTGGAAGAAACACGGTATTAGTGTAGATGGAGATCGCGTTGAGTCGCGGTTAACATTTCGCACACATTGCTCATAACTGCAGGGATAGCTAAGACTAGAAGGTCTTCCACTATGTACATCAGCATGTACATCATTTTTATTTCCTGATTTTATCCGTTTTTGCAACGGGCGATTTTTTGCTGCACTGAATCTTTCCTTCATTCGTACTCATCGGCAAGCATTTATTCGTCTGACAGAAAAATAACATCAGGGTTGAAAGTTCATGTCTTACTTATAGCATTCCATTTATATCCATTTGCATTGTTTCGTTAATAAAACAGATTGGTCAGGATGACAAAACACAAAATTGAATTGCAGAAGATCATCAAATCCAAATTTAGTTGACGTACAATTATAGTTAAAGGAAACTATATGAAAGCACGATCATTTTGTTACTCTGTAGAAAATGTAAAAATAAAAACTGCAAACTCTTCTTTATCGATATCTTTTACAAGGAAACATTCACTAATAACTAAATTGAATTAATGATTATTTCTTTTTATTAAATTTTATTAAACTGTAACTTCTCAGTTCAATAAGTTTCTGATTTTTCTATACAGAACAATAAAAAAACAATAATTTTGTGAAGACTTTGGACAATGAACTCACGTTTTTATTCTAATCGAAATAATTCAATTAGACTTCAAAATAATTCAATTTTAGTATTACTATATGATTTGGCTAATGCACACTTTTTTGTCATGAAAATTTTGCAGTTATTAAATTCCGAATTAAATGGGCAACAATACTATATTCTAATATAAATTACAATACATTTGTTCAATAAAATAAATAATAAATTAACAATAGGAATTGATAACGCCAGGGAAATCCAATGAAAGGCAATTGAATAGTAACACGACCAATCCCGGCTATTTATTAGATGTTAAACGCACAACGTTTCGACCCCACTTTGGATCCTCCTCAAGTGCCGAATTAACAAGGTCATCCTGTATCCGTAAGTGTTGGTAATGGAAGAGAAAAAACCTTCCTTCCGGTTGTTAGCCACCAAATTTAGGTCCATCTTATAAATAGCCGGGATTGGTCGTGCTACTATTCAATTGCCTTTCATTAAATAATAAATGTTGACTCAGCCTTACATATGTAACTAACTTAAAGAAATTGTTGTTGCTAAAGAAAGGAGCATTCAGTAAAACGTTTGCATCATGCAAAGGTACTAAAATATTATTTATTATAAAAATGCTTATAAAAAGTTACATGTAACAAAAATCAGAAGTAAGCTCAATGTTGTCTAAAATATCTCTTAAAGCACGATGTATTCAATATAGAACACTGGCAGGTTTGCAAGATTTTTTATTCAATGTTCTACAATGATGAATGTATAACATTGAATACGTATAAAAATCTTGCAAATCTGCCAGTATTCTACATTGAATACATCGCGCTTTATTTTTGGTCATACATGTACTAAATGAAAAGTTATATGGAAAAAGCAGGATTGAATGATTTGCATGAAATTCAAAGAAAAATATTATTAATTTACTCTCTAGAACTTATTGTGAAATAAGCGCTATTAACGTATCTCTTTCTTACAGACATTAGCCCACGTATATATGTACATGTATGTAGATATATCAAATTTTTATATAAGTTTTACGTATATTTATATTTTGTATTCTGCAAAATTTTTTATACGTATTCAATCTAAAATACGTATAAAAAATCTTGCAAACAACCTGCCAGTGTCGTACAGAACTGTTCTAATCTAAACTGCCTAGACTGTTAAGCATATTCAATATTGGAATATGATTTTCTATTGCTTCGCTCTCTTTCGTGTCCAAGCTAACGTACGAGAATAATAAATTGTCAATAATCTGTCGTTCTACACACTGAACCATCTCACTACACGATAATTCTATTTGCTTCAGGTAAATTTCCAATATATTTCTACAAAATTCTTCGAGCTTTGATACATCATTTTCATTAGGCAAATTAGTGAACAGAATACGGCCAAAATCGATCACTGGCGAACTTAACATTATTGTTTTAAAACCGATAAATTTTATTTTACATTCCCCATTACATTGTTTGTAGAACGTTTTATATCGTGTAAGAGAACCATGAACAAGAGAAATGTTACTCTTTTCCAAATCTTTAACCTTCTCCAACTTTGTTCTTATTTTATCCCTGATACCGCTGTTAACTGCCTCTATTAGTGAATTGTTCAGAAAGGCGCTGTGAACAACAAAATGGAATGAATGTGACATATCTTCTCTTAACTACTTTTATTCTTTATTCAGAAATAACAATATTAAAAAGTTATTAGTAATAGTATATTATTAAGTAACAGATTCTGTTCAATCAAAATAATATGACAAGCAGAACGTAAAACGCGATTGTCGGTGCGTGTGCTTTAATCACTTTATTTACACCAGTGTTATATCCATCAAACATTTCGATCCTATTTCGAATCTCCTTCACATATTTTTTCATATTTAATTATCTGCTGAAGAGGATTCCAAGCGGTATGAAATTGTTCGATGAATATTGCGCTATTACAAATTCAATGCTTGAAATGCATCGGGACTAGCACGTTTTATATTTTTTGCTTACAAAATTTTAATTATTATATTATTTTAATTTTGTAAAACATAAACATATCTATTTTCAATAACAACATGCTTATTTTATTATTTCTAATCAAAAAATATACATTTTAAATGCAATGATTGGTTACCTGATTGCCTCCTTTTGTTTGATCATAATTTGATCTTTATTTGCAATCAATGTATCATTCTTCATTAACTTCGAAAAATTCGATTTCGAGTCGAAACGTTCGTTTGTCACTAGCCTTATTGAATCTCCATGGAACATCCCCAGATGTTTAAAAACTGCTTTCAGATGATTCTCATCTAGTTTATCGTCGAATTGTTCATAACCGTCCGCAATCAAATCTTCCAGTACGATATATGGAGGCCCGTCGTCCATCCATTGAAAGCTGTCTAGATAACACTTCGGAAATACGAAGTGAGAACGTGGAAATATATACAACAATTTCGCAACAATATTGTAGAATGCCACTTCGCTCATAAACGATTTGAGTATGACTTCTACTTGTTGGTGTTGAATGTTCAACGTTTTTAGGACGAGTCGAACGCTGAGTTGCGGAGAGTCTCCCTTCGCATATACCTTTATTCGAATTATTGTGCACGCGACACTATTAAATGGTATAATATGTTCAGTGTTGACGTGACTAACGTTGGTCAATGACTGTAAATTTTTCAAATGCTTATCGCGGACCAATTTATGTACCAGATTACGTTTTACAAAAGCGCAAGCAAAGCATTTGTCTGGGCACTGCTGGGGAAAAATAAGTTCGCGTAAGTGCGAGGGCATTTCTGGAAGTGCACTGTCATCCATGATAAAAGAGAAACGAATTTCACTGTAATAAAACAGGACAACAGTTAATTAAAAGCGTTTTCAAAATATAAGGTAAAACGATCTTCGGAGTAAAATAGCTATTGTTAGGATTCGTCAATAAGTAATACAATCTACAATCTATTAATAAATATGATATAAATATGAATCTATATATCTCTTTATTACTTTCCAACTCTTTAAAACTTACATTATCGTATTGCGAGCCTAACTTCTATTATTTGTAAAAAAATATTAAAATATTAAAATATTAAAATTTACATGTCAGATCATGTAATCCAATTTTTGCTACTGACAATGAGTTTTAGTGATTTAAGAGCGATTCGTTGAAGTATTATGTAAAAAATTCTATTCATGTTCAGTTTGCATGAGTTTCTCTGAAGATAAATTTCTTACTAAATAATTATAATATATTTAGTAGGAAATTGGTATGAGAGAGATTTAAGGGAATAATATCAAAGTTATATCATGTTGTGAAAGATAAATAATCCTGAGGTAAAATGGACCAAGCATAGTTTTACATTCTTTTGGTTACCTTTTATGTTAAATAATAAAGTTTTAGTACTAATAATTGAATCTATTCTAAAGATTTATTTATTCTACCCAGCGAAATAACCATTAGTTTAATTTCTAATTCAAACGTTATTCAATATATCAATATAACATACACAGCACTGTTCAAAACATCAATATACTTGTCCTTTCGTTGAAACCAAAACTCTCTTCTTTTAGTAAGTTCTTGTGAAGTGTTGTCTATTTCGTATATACATTTGCGTATTAAAGTTCATTATTATTATTTATTGGAAAATTAAGTAATCTAATATAAGTGAAGTTTAATTTACTGTTCGTCTTTATGCGACGTTTTATATCATTCTACCTTCTTTGTTAAATGATTTTTCAGGAAGGACGCAATCAATTTTACTAATATTTGTCAATTTCTATCATCAAGAAATGGCATGTACAACATCAAAGGAGGCATAGAAAGCACATAACGGAAAAGCAGTAGACACCAGTGACATTTAATAATATTTACCACAATTTTTCCACAAAGTCCTTGGTACGTCTGTATTCGAGAAGTCGATTGCGTACAATGAGACACATCGACAACATTACGACAAGACGAATTTGTCCCCGCTCTCGAAGCAAACAAGGACCGTTCCTATTGGCTTTACAATATTATGTCTGCGAAATAAACACGGTGTCTTTGTAGATGGCGCCGGATAATTGCGGTTAATATGTCGCAAAAAACATTTGTTCCATAAATGCAAAGATAATCAAAATCATCATGTGATCAGCTATGTACATCATTTTTAATTACTGGTGATATCCGGTTTTGCGATTTTCTGTAATGCTCAATCACTATTTATTTTACCTTAAGTTACTTTATAAAATTTGAGCTGCTACAGGAGACATTCTAATGATTTCACACAACTTATAACACAGTATGAGTTTAGTAGTCTCACCTCAAAACATATCAAAGCATATGAAGCTTTTACATGGTGCTTCAAGCATTACTGTGTATGACGTTTAATCGCTTGACATTTCATTAATTGTCAAAGTGTCAAAATACCAAAACCGCTACTTCAACATGCCGTTAATCGACTCGTTCAACAACGAAGTGCTGTTCTACAATACTGCAACGCAAGAGGTCAGAAAGAATCTATTTCTGAAATGTTACTTTGCCGAAAATTCTTGATCAGCGGTTATAAACGAAAGGGAAATTAAACGACAAGACTCTGGAAATATATTAGGTTGTTCATTAAGTTCTGCGGTTTTTTTGCCCTAAATTAAAACATAAATCTATTGTACTTACACATTTATTCAATCTAGAATGTATTGTCCATCTTGATCGACCACCTTCTGCCAACGTTCTGGAAGGGACATAATGCCGCGTTTGTAGAAGTCGCGCGACTTCTGCGCGAAAAAGTCCTCCAAGTACGTTTGAATATCGTCCACTGAATTAAAGCGCTGCCCGTCGAGATTGTTTTGGAGTGACCGGAACAGATGGTAATCCGACGGCGCAAGGTCTGGGGAGTACGGTGGGTGCTGCATGACTTCCCAGCCAAAGCACTTCAACTTCTTCTTGGTCACCGAAGCAGTGTGTGGTTTGGCGTTGTCGTGGTGGAAGACAACGCCCTTCCTGTTCGCCAATTCCGGCCGCTTCTCCGCCACTGCCTGCTTCAATTTTTCTAACTGAGCGCAATACTTCTCGGCGTCGATGATCTGACCGCGCGGAAGCAGCTCAAAGTACAGGACGCCTCGCCAATCCCACCACACACTCAGCATCACTTTCTTCGGATGCAAATCCGCTTTGGCAACCGATTGTGACGACTCACCCGGACCGCACCATGACCGCTTGCGTCGAATGTTGTTATATACCACCCATTCTTCATCTCCCGTGACCACCCGTTTGAGAAAGGCCTCCAGCGAGTTCCATTTCAGCAGGGATTCACAGATCATGACGCGGTCCAAAATGTTCTTTTCGGTGAGCTCGTGAGGGACCCAAACATCTGCTTTTTTCGACATCCCAAGCCGTTTTAATCGCTGCGCAACCGTTGTATGGGCGATGTCGAAGCGCTCCGCGATCTCCCGCGAAGTCAGGTGTCGGTCTGCTTTGATTGCGGCCACGATTTGGTCGTCGTCAGTGGTGGATGGACGACCGGAGCGAGCAGCATCGAAGACGTCCACATCTCCGGAACGAAAGCGCGCAAACCAACGCTGACAAGTGTCGGCGCTTATAGCCGAGTCCCCGTACACGCCACGTATCTCACGTTGTGCGTCCGTCGCTTTTACTCCTTTGCGGAAGAAAAATAGCAAAATGTGCCGAAAATGCACCTTTTGATCCTCCAATTTCAATGAATAGCGCGTACACACAACACGTCAAAACACAACAAAGACTCTGGCGAAATGTCGAGCGTTGTCGAACCTGTCACGGAGTATGCGGCAATCCGCGGTTCAGGCGATGCATGCTATCTTTTTCGATGGACAAACGCTATCTATCGAGAAAACCGCAGAACTTAATGAACAACCTAATATCTAAACGATCTCGCCAGATCTCTCTGGTTTTACGCAATTACAGAGGAAGAAGTTTTCAAAAATGTTCTCCACAGTTTACGAGATCAAGAAATATCGAGACAGGTAAGGAAAAGCAGCAAGTAGAATTTGTTATAATACGTTCTAAAATGTTTTGTGATAAAAATTAATAAAATAAAATAAAATGGACAAATACAAATGAGATATTCCTGCGCGCCGTGTTACTCGTGCGTTAGATGAATATGCTTGGCGGTGACTGCACGTGGAGGAAACTCACAATCAGCATAGAATCGTCCGCTGCAGAAACGAATGGAGTCAGGAGTTAGGAATTATGTACATAGTTGACGACCCTCTTACGCTTTTGGCGTTTGTCTATCTCTGCGCTTACGGAACAAATGTTTGTGGCATGTTGATCGCGATCCTGCGGCACGATCTGCATGGAACAACACCGATGCTTCTTACGCAGGCATAATACATTTCGGCTACGTTTGCGTTTTCACCCGAGTAAGTTACCAGGCATGCCGGGTGGTGCCACAATTTCACAACCGTCGAATGGAGGGTTTGCGGATTGTTTGCCTTCGCGGTCAACAAACCGCCGTTAACAAACGATGCACACCGTACACGTCTTCATCGCTTTTGCTGGTCATAACAGCTCATAAATGCGACCAAAAAGTTCGACTCTTTAAAATAATATTATATTCTCTGACGAATTGTGCGTTAATGTGTTTTGTCGTACGTGTATCAAATTATTTATGCGTTTATGCGGCAAATATCGAAATTAAATAATTGCTTTACGTGATATCGGAAACGTAATTCATACTTACGGTAAAGGACATTGTTAATATTATATCATATTGCATTACTGACGCTTATTTTACAACGGCACAATGTTATTGTGCTTGATGGATTTAAAAATACAAGAAATACAAGAGCCGTCTCAGATTGAACAAAGAGCTTTTCAGTGCGCTTATCTTCGTGGTATTCTTATTCAAAAAAGGTCATTAAGGAAGCAATAGAAACATCTCGTCTAAGTAAAGACTCACTTAACGGTTGACAGTGATGTTCCAAGATTGGACCACCTATGAAGCTGATGGTGCGCTCTCGTCTCTGCTCTCCTCGGACTTTCCTTAATTCTGCGTGCAGCCCACGAAGAGACGCGTTCTTCGCTCGAACAACACGCGCTTTATAATGAAACAGTCGCCACGGGTGGTGGGTGATTTAATTTTGTATCTATTATGTTCGTCGTGCGTCGAGTGGGCTGAAATTGACACTTATTAAGTTTCATCAACATATGGACCTAATAATGCCTCGCCAACGCAAAAGAATGACAACGCGCGAGAAAACGGAACTGATATCGGCCTGATTTTCCCCTTACCGATTTGATTTTCGCAGGTCTCCTCCCTCCGACGGAATTCGGTTGCACGTTTCCGGTAGAACCGTTAATTTCCTGGAAGACGCTCCCATCAATCGCTTTTTTTCGGGCATACGACGTAGCCGGCGACGTAAATGCACGGCGACCGGCAGAATTATTATCCGGCGTTATTATCCCAGCGAGGAACGCCGCGCGCTGAAAATCTCCGAAGCTCGCGTGTTTCTCACCCTTGGCCTCACTAAATTTTTCACGCTTGCATACCAACATTATGCCCGGGACCGGCATTCTTCGCGGTCGAACGCGCTGACATCGCGCGCCCGTGAAAGATGATCCGTAGGCTTTACGATGGCGTCTGGCTCCTCTTATTTCATGGCGCACGTAATGATCTTCTTGCGTCTAAAAAACATTGAAATTACGATTATGCACGGAGCCGCCATCATCGCTCGCGATTTTTTATATTAGATAAGTCGGGAAGAATTAATAATCTCAAATGTTCGAATGGCAGTTAATAGAATCGACTCGCGTTACTACGATATTCGTTACATTGCGTTTCGCGTTGAGTATTTACGCGGAATCGTACGTATCGCATCGGAAACATATCGAATATACCGTTAGTGATGCTGCGCAAGTAGAATACATCTCGAATGTCAGTAAAGTAAAGTAGCAATTTATCGCATAGTTTATCATTCATACTCGGAAAGCACTTACAATAGTAAAACTGTAAAAGTAACCTAAAATGTAACTTCTCAGTCAATCAGGTTTTCAGAGCCACTAGAGGCTTTCATCGTTGTAAGCGCGCTCTGAATATTGGCCTATCTATATGAATATCATTATACGCATACCCTTAGGTCTATGATTATACGGTCGTCATACGGTATTCACACCGCGACTATTGGCTAAAGTGCTACCAGATTCGATAGGTGCTATCTTCATGTCAGTCGACTCCGCACTTTCAAATCTTTTCGCTTCGTTTCGTGCAGCAAAACTGGAACGCGCGTGAAAATAGACATCAGAAGTGGCAAATACGCTGTCAGGTGATCGCTTCACGTACATTTCGAATACGCCAATCAATTGAGCGAAACAACATTTATCCCGCGGTTTACGGCGCGGTTCGCGACAGTTGGCTGCGGCGCGAAGTGCGCGATCGACAGTGATTTGGCGCCGTGTTAGTTCGCCCTGCCTTCTCGCGCCGTTTGTTGTCCGTTCGGAGCGACTCGCGTCGCGTCTTTCCTCCGTTCTTTATGTGGCAGAAAGTGAACGATATTTCGGAAATATCGAGCAGAAAGTCAGGGACCGTCGCCGGACACGGTAATCGATCGTGATCGCGCGGATTCCGATCGGTATTCGCCGCATAATATTTGCCGAACGTTGAGTTTTGTAATGGGGCATCACGCTGAAGTTCGTCACGCTTGAAGTGCATCACGGTACTCTTTAAGAGGCGCATAATATGGCCGCGTGTGACCGCGTAGATTGTGATATTCTGTTTTTACTTGCTGAAAGAGCACGGGAATGTCGTGTGAAAAGTTTTTGCCGAATCTTGCCTTGTGATTAGCTTCGCGAGTGTATCTACTGTTCGTGAATACGTGTGTGTGTGTGTGTGTGTGTGTACGTGTTTATACGATGTCCGCACGAGAGGAGGATCCACGATCGAATTTCAACGATATAACCTAAACGAGTGACGCCGGCGATGCTGCTTACAGGTGGATGTGAGTAACTTGAAAGTTTAATTACTTGTTTCATGTTTAGATGAAAAATATGGATCTTTTGTTGAGAATTTAGAAACGGAAAGGACAAAAAAGTCTGCGTATGAAAATGAATACTTTATTTAATTGAGTTAATATGTAAATTGACAGCGAACAATTCAGTTTCGCGAAACGTTAGTTTTATCAGACAATAGAAATACTGTATCGTAATAGATATTATATATCACAAGATAAAATATCTTTTGTGCATGTGTTGTGTACACACTGAGATATTCCTATTTCGCACGTTTCGTATATCTCATATTCGATAAATAAATATTACACATAAATCTTTTATTCTTAATCTTATATATAATACATATAATATTTTAAATAAATCTTTTCTTCAATTACGAGACGGTAAAATATTAAACGAACCATTAACTACTCCCTGCTATTAACTCATAATATTTTATGCAGAATTAATATGCAAGGAACAAACCCAAATAACGCAGTAGTATTATTAATTTGCATTACATTGTATTGGGTTGGCCAAAAAGTAATTGCGTTTTTTTTATATAAATAAAAGGCGAATTTTTCATGGGAAACAAAAACTTTATTAAACAATATATTGTCCATTTTGTTTGATTATCTTTTGCCATTTTTCAGGCAACTTCATGATTCCGCGCTCAAAACAGTTCTTATCTTTTTCAGCAAAAAACAATTCCAACAACGATTTGATATCCTCATCGGCAGTAAAGGTTTTACCATTCAAGGTGTTTTGCAAAGAACGAAACAAATGGTAATCTGATGGTGCCAGGTCTGGCGAATATGGTGGATGTGGTAACATCATGGTAACACATTCCATCCAAGCTGCAACAATTTTTGACGAGTGACCAAACTTGTACGTGGTCTAGCGTTATCATGGTGAAACACAACACCTTTGCGATTCACCAATTCTCGACGTTTCTGTTTGATGGCATCATTTAATTTATCCAGTTGACGACAGTATATGTCTGAATTAATGGTTTGATTCCTTGCAAGCAGCTCAAAATACACAATACCTTTAAAGTCCCACCAGACTGACAGCATAATCTTTCTTTGGTGAATATCTGCTTTTCAAGTGCTTTGAGCAGGTTCATCACGCTTGCTCCACGATCTTTTTCGTTTGACGTTGTTGTAGACGATCCATTTTTCGTCGCCTGTTATCATACGTTTCAAAAATGGATCATTTTCCTCACGTTTCAAAAGAGAATCGCAGATGTCAATACGCTTAGTGAGATGAATTTCTTTCAGCTCATGTGGTACCCAAATATCGAGCTTACTAATGTATCCAAGTCGTTTTAAATGGTTTTCAACACTCGATTTCGATACGTTAAGATTCTCAGCAATCTCTCGTGTCGTTAAACGCCGATTGGAATCGATCAGTGCCTTTATTTTGTCATCATCAATTTCGATTGGCCTTCCTGAGCGTGGTGCATCTTTCACATTAAAATCTCCAGATCGAAATTTAGTAAACGAATTTTGACACTGCCGCAGTTTTAAAGCATCTTCGCCATATACATCAGATAACTTTTTATGAGCTTGCACAGCGTTTTTCCCTTTTCGGAAGTAATAAAATAAAATATGACGAAAATGTTCTTTTTGATTTTCCATTTTGAAATCGACGGCAAACAAACAATTGTTAACGAAATCGTGTACTTTCTTTTTCTAAAACAAGCTTGAACTGTGAGTTGTTAACCTACATAATGAATTTGCGGTTTAGAATGAAGTTAGTTACATTTCAAAACATGCATGTCCATCTATTGGAAAAAACGCAATTACTTTTTGGCCAACCCAATATATTGCGCGTTCCACGTGGTTTCCATCGTGTCTTATTTTCCGTATTCTTTTCTCTTTTTGGTAAAACTGAAGGAGACGGGTCCTCCTCACCGATTTCCTTCTAACTTTTTTTTACCATAACATGAAAACGAATACCTTCACGCGCCTCGTGACTAAATAGTCAGTTGCAGCAAAAAATTCGTAACAAAAGAACGCATTCGAGAGATCAATCGCGTGTGTTCGCTCATATTTATTTCCGCGAAGAACGCATATCGTCGCTCGATACTCCGATGCGTGGCGTTTACAAATATTGTCGTTTTCGCTTTACCTCGCGTTTATGTGAAGACGTTGCGTGTAACGAGAGACGGCGCGCCGAGTTTCTCGTAGTGAATTGTGGATGGGGATGCAAGAGCAGCGGGGGCGAGACTGTGAGGGGGTAGGTGGTAGAAGTGGGAAACGTTGCATGCCTAATCAGACAACGACGGCAGACAGTGCTTTATGCGTTCGCTCCATCTGCAGATTTCCGCTTAATAACGTCATCTGTATGCAGGAGTATATTATCTTTAACCGTCTCTTACCCGCTCCTGCCCCGGTCACCCCGTTGAAGGATTCCCGCGCATTTGCGCGACTTCTTTTCCCCGTGACGTAGCGATAGTTTAACGTGCCCTGCTTCCGGCGATTGATCTCTCCGAATCCGCTTCAAGGTAGCATCGCGATTCTCGAATTGCGATTCACGTGAAAGACGGATTTTCAATGGAAAGGATGCTGGAGAAACAGAAACAAAATTTGCATTGTTGGATCCTTTTAAATATTATTTGAATATGTAATTTTTTAATTATATTATAAATGTTATTAAGCTAAAGGACAGGAGAAATAATAAGTTTTATCTGTATATCACCTACGATTATTAACACTGCTTTGACAAAATTGTTAACGAGGCAATTAGCGAAATAAAATGTTCAGAGACAAACGTTTAAAATTGACAAAATGCAGGAAAGATACGTATAAAATCAGCGATTCACTGTGCTTTTTGTATGGCGATGTTTTGTGATTTCTTGTTAAATTAAACAAAGGTATCTGATAAATTATTACTACAACATGGACTCTTCGCCTCCCTGTAGAACGTCCGCGCGCTTTTCTTTGTATTTAACTTCAAATAAAGTACATGGTACTCTTCTCCCGAGAAAGTTCCCATATAGCCTGGTATCGACTACGTTGACGACCATGGGGTTGTGTCTACATGAACGAGTTTAATCGTGGTCTTAACCCTTGCCTGCCCTTGTCAAAATATGTATGCTGTAGTAGTTCCGTGCCTACGATCTTAATCCGACGCTTATCCGGCCTTGGTAATTTACGTGAATTGGTTGCTGTTATATGCGCGACGACACTCGCAGTCATCCTTAAAAGGGATCTTTCAGAGTGTACAATATACTTAACGTATCAAGGGATTAAATAACGGGAAATTAACTAAATAAAAATTAAATAATTAACTAAATAATAAAAACGACTGAAATATACACTATTATCGCAAGCTCTCATCTCGTTCTATTACTAACGCGATATGCGCGACGACATTCGTATTTATCTTTAAAAGGGATCTTAAAACTCCATAATATACGTATCAAGGGATTCAACAACGGATAATTAATTCACAGTAATTAGCAATTAAAATATAAATAATTATTATCGCAAGCTCTCATCTCTCAGTTTGCATTACTGAACGCGATGAACAAGCTGATGCAATCTGATGGATACAATTCAATTGATTGCTTCATCAGGCGCTTTATATACATATATCTTTATGTACGTATATCTTATTCGCGATCCTAAAGATCTCCCATTCCCGACGCTTTACATTCGTTACTACGTGCTGTGCGTGTTTAACGCCGAACGACTATCCCATTCCTTTTCGTTCATCTCCGACATGCAGCTTTCCTGCCTCCGTGAAATAAGCTACGATTACGGTAGCTCGCGCGAGCACATGCGAAATGACGTCCATTATACCGACGTTTTATATCAGGTATCGCTCGTTAAGGTGAGCTAACGTTATCTTAGTAGGTTCTTAACGTTGCGCGCGCGATGGCCAGTGTATCGCAGTGTTCCGTAGGGTTTTACTCGCCGCGATTTTGCACCGAACGTGCTCGCGCGTTTCTCTGCCTACAGGGTGTACCGGAGTTAACAGTAGAGATACTATATAATCTGAAGCGAACGGAATATCGCATGCTTTGGTGGGTTCTGGTTAGAGAGGAGCGAACGTTGGGGAATTTTTGAGAATTAAATCGCAAAAAGCAGCGCTAGATAACAATGTTGAATCCACCCACGTAGCTTCCAACACATTTATCGCCATGACGGTTACCGGTGACCGGCACGGGCTCTCCGTTTACGTCATGACCGACATGCAATAAATGTGTTAAGACACATGCATAATATTATAACGTGCAATTCTTTATATTTGCAAGATAATAAATGCTTAATAATAATAAGGAAGCATAATGGACAAAGTGCATTTACAACCAACTTGATATTTTTATTTATTAAAATTATGGAAATGGTTACATGGAGGTAACATGGCGAATCTTAACAAGCAGTTAGCGTGAACGGAAAATTAAGTAAATTAGGCTTGACGGTGAATGTGTTAATACAACATTAATCGGATTGCGCTTGCGATGTTTAAGGTCAGGCAGCAAGAGACTGACTTGTGAAATCGATAAACGAATGCGTAAGGTTACAGGGAATGTCGAAGGAACTCGACGGGTACACCGTGTACATCATCCATACAATACCGTGATTCTCCACGTGTAACGTGCCACTAAACTTAACGGCAGTCGTTCCTTGACGCTTTCGCGCTTAACGAAATCCGCTGACTTTAGAACGCCGAGTGAAATTTACACGCCGTTAACCTTTCGTTATGTCCCTTCTTCTTCTTGTTCATGCGATCGCATTCAAGACGGACGACGACGGCAGGCGTCGTCAGCCTGCCGGAATTCAATGCGCGACTCCGCGAGCTACCATCATCGTTCAAGATCTCGCACGTGCATAACGGCGTGCAACGCAGTTACCTTTTCCACTCAGATCCACTGTGATATATCTTTGCTTTATTCTTCTTTCGCCGAAACACTCTTCCAAAGAATTTATCCGATGTGACACTTTAGGGAAAAAAAACATTTGAATATCGTGGCATTCTCTTTATATAATGATGAAATTTTAATTTGTCGTAATAGCAATGATTAATAAAAAATAATAATATATTATCTGTGTGCCATGCAATGCTCTCAGCAAGAAGTAATGAATTTCTAACTTAAAAAAAAATAAAACTTTCTGAGAGAAAGTTTACCGTTGTTTAATGGCACACATTATTGGAAAATCGAACCCTTACGAAAACAAGTCAGTTCTCTGCGAAGCTTAGCGAAAATGAGGAAGCCCGAGGGGTAGTCTACGATATTTTGACGATAAATAATGGCGATTCGACAAATGCAAAGCGCGTTTGAATCCCCGAAGCGGCCGGAGAGTGCGGTCGATTTTTCGTATTCCATGCGCGACTTAATCGATAAATTATCGAGGGATTCACGGAATCCAGGGGGATGGTTTCGCAACTCGCGTAATTCACCGATTGCTATGCCGGTGCTGTCGTTAAAATGCAAAAAAAAAATACCGCGTGGCTCGACGGGCATTCGGCGAGATCGTACAGCGGGCACCCGCGATTTGTTTCCCGTTTAATGCATACGCATCGCTACCATAACATAGCCGGGATTTTATTTTCAATCGACGCAATCGGTATTGCGATCGGAATTCGTCGCGCCGGCGCGATCATCGATTGCATTCGGGAAATGCGATACGGTTTGTCTTCCGAGGTCCGATGCTGCTCCAATTCATCGCTAACACAACGAATTCATGATACTGTTGTTGTACCTTCTTCTTTCTCTCGTCGAAGACCCGGGCAAATGATACGGTAAATTAACGCGATGCATTTGAATTAATCATTCAAGCGAGTCGCGCATGACTCGAGCAATTGCTCGGAAAAGTTACGACGCAAGTCCGATTTACCATGTACACATAATCCATGTGCATTGATAGAGAATAGATAGTTGCCCTATTTATCATAAGTCCCGTCAAATTTGGCACACTAAACAGAGCCTCGATAGCGTTATGTGCTCATATTCGCGTCCTTTGATCGACGCTTTATTTACATCGCGGCTATGCGCAAATATCGTATCGCTATCCCTATTTGCTCTCCGTTTATCAATCTGCACGAATGATGGACCATTATCGTGCATCGGTTACGACCAGCGTATTAATTGCTCAGGAATGAAATTACAATGCGCTATAGCCCGCGCACAGTATAAACACATTTCTCGTTGATCAGATTGTAAGGATGTTTGACGTAATAATCGATGTTTTATCGCTGATTACCGATACTTGAATTTCAACGGACACTCTCGCGTCTCCCTTTCAACATTCTGTGGAAAATTCGATTGATCGTGTAGTATCTGGAAACCTTTTTTATTGCACTTATTGACGAATTGGATATTCGAGAACAAGTAGGCGTAAATTAATTACTAATTCGGCTATATTTCATACACAGGTGATCAACGTTGCTCACCTGTGTATAACAATTAATTACGCTTGATGTTTCCTAGACTTACCAAAAAATAATTCAACGAATAAAGATCTTTTTTTTCGTCCAATCTGCGAGAAAAATCCTGTATAATTAATTGTCTTACATACGACAAGCGCAACGATTAATTCTACATGAAATATAGATTCTACGAGGGAAGCTTTTTTTCTTCCTTATCCAACGATGTCAGACGCGAGAGATTAATAAATTAAAATCTCTATTTCTGTCTCCCTCTCTTGCAGACTTTCTCTTCCTCTCTAAATTCTCTTCATCTACGACTTAGAGAACGGGTCACATTCTTTGGCTATATCGCCCATCAGTTCGAGACGAACAGGACTAATTTGAAAATAGAAATGACACCCCACAACTGCGTTCCAGTCAGCCGAAGGAATCCCTTTATTACATAGCGCGCCGTAGAGTATTGCACGGCGAGGAATGCCCGTCTTTTTAGCGATAATGACGATGCTTCGGATACCGGATGTCGTCGGCGAAGGCAGCCATTCACTAAGACCATCGCGTCTAGTCGATATAGCTCACGGAGGATTATCGACAGATCCCTAACGCGCGCGTTTAATGAAGAAATGATGCGCCCCGACGAGTCGATTTATCGCCCCGTGTTTGCACTAATTTTTAATCGCTTCCCCGTGATCTATCCGCCGCGCTTTATCGCTCGGATGTGTCTGGAATTCGCGAAAATTACGTGTACAAGGCAATTTCGATCAATTTTTCAGTGGTAATGTATGCCCAAACAACGGGAAACTACTGTGTTTAAACACTTCACGATGAACGTTCATTATCTGTTTGAAATATAGACGCGCAAACTTATTAATTAATTTACATCTAACAGTGCCCCGAATATCTCTCGTCAGCAGCGATAAAAATGTGATGATTTTTATATTATTATTTTTTTATTATACTTATTCTATTACACCATTAATTCTGACATTTTATATGTGTTCTTCCGCTCTCTGCTACTCGCGAATTGTGAACGTTTGCGCGAAATGTCGTCACGTTTCAGGTGCATGTAAAAAGAGACGTCGAGCCGGATCATATTTCGCACACTTCCCACGCATTATTTTCCCATGGAACAGTCGCATCTAGTCAGTAATAGCCGGAGTTGAGCTGAACGTAATACAACGGTAGACAACGTCCCCTCATACTTTCCTCCCCAAGTGACGAGCTTGTCTTATGTTCGGCCCCAGCACCCCTACTCGTCTCGTTTATCGTGTCAGTTAACGACTGCTCCTTTTTTTTCTTGCCGAGTCGCGGAAGGAAACATTAATTAGACGTTTTTTATGATTAATAATACAGTCGTCACAGAAATATCGTCACTGAAATTTTTATTAGTGATCTGCCTGTTTGGGAAAAATCGCGAACAGTATACGGGTTTATTCGTTCACCGTTCATGCGTTTGATATAACATATCACACTAGTTTAGTCATGCTGTTTTATCATTGCACAGAAAGTGGACGATTCAAAATATTTCGCAGGCTTTCGGGACTTGGAAAATGGAAATTTCGGATAGAAATAAATCGAGCCGTTTCGTTATCTCACATATCTCTTCGTATATTTCTTAAATCTAAATACATAAAGTAATAACACATAAAAATATTAGATTATTAAATTGGACCAAATGGAAACAATATAATTAAAAAAATAGTTTGTAGTAATTGTTATATCCACTAGTTTAATGTCTTCTAGTTACTTAGAAGAATCAATTAAAGTACAGTCAATTATATTTAATCGACATGCACTTTTGCATAAAATTTTCGCTCTTTGGACGAGCTAAAACTTTTTATCTTTCTTGCATAGATCTTTTGGCGCTGCGGGATATATTTTTCCTGAAATTATATTCACAGCTTAAGTCGACAAGTCTTACGTGTCGTTTTGGGATATGTTATCGCCAGAATATTCACGAAAATTCACTTGCATATGAAGAAAGCGCTACCGAGAAGATTGAGAAACTTGTAATCCAATTTTTATCATCGCATAGAGATAATGAAATGATCGCAGCGCCTTTTTCGCGAACGACCGCGAATCTCTCATTTTTTCGCGCAATTTCAGAAGCGGCGGGAAAGAAATTCTCTGAATACGCTCTTCATTATACCGATGCACCGAGATGAAAACGTAATGTTAAAGACTATAGGTTAATAAAGACTTACTCCACGAACTTACGTTCCTTATTTCCGTCGCTGTGAGTAGCTTGCATTAACAACCATCTCCCTTAAAATGGCTTTTCGACACCTTTGTGCGGACCTTTGCAGATTCGCATTAGTTTCGGTTTGTTTATATGGACTTTTACACGGAATACACGAAAAGCGCTGTTCTTACAAATCTCTCAGCGCTATGAAATCATTCTGTATGCTGCATGAAAGACTTAAACATACTTGAAAAAAATGTACATACGTATGCGTGTAATGTGCAGAAAGACATGAAATTTATTTTAAAAACTGGCGATAGAAAACGCAACTTACAAAAGTTTTTTCTTCTAACATTTAGACGTAAAAGCACATCTTTCTTTTTTGCGCACACAATCTACATATAATACTTATTAATATAACAACCGAAAAAAAAGAAGTAAAACTTTTTCTAATATATCAAAAAGATATCAAGAAACGCGTTTCGCTTCAATTTTTTCGCGTGCATTTTGTTTATTTGATGGGGTCAGTAAAGTTGGTAGCCCATTTTTTAAAAACCCTTTTTTTTCTTAGAGTTCCCGCTTCTTTAAGAAGAGTACTAGAGTTCTAGCATAAAAAAGCAAGAGTTCTACTTTATATCGCAAAATAATTAGAAAATAAAAAATGGGCTTCCAGCTTCACGGAGAATGTGTGATCGTATGTGAGGTCTGCGTGTTTCGGGGTTGATTTTCGAGAGTTCTGCTTATTCTAAAACAGTTCTCGTATAGTTCGTGACATGTACAATGCCTTTCCAAAGAGTTCTGATAGGAACAACGATTAGAAAATTTTTTAAAAAATTATTTCGCCCAAAGAGTGAACGTTTTCGACTTTACCAGTGAGACGCTGGTTGATTTTCGAGAGTTCTGCTTATTCTAAAACAGTTCTCGTATAGTTCGTGACATGTACAATGCCTTTCCAAAGAGTTCTGATAGGAACAACGATTAGAAAATTTTTTAAAGTTATTTCGCCCAAAGGGTGGACGTTTTCGACTTTACCAGTGAGACGCTGGTTGATTTTCGAGAGTTCTGCTTATTCTAAAACAGTTCTCGTATAGTTCTGGACATGTGCAATGCTTTTCTAAAGAGTTCTGACAGGAACACGATTAGAAAATTTAAAAAAAAATTATTTCGCCCAAAGAGTGGACGTTTTCGACTTTACCAGTGAGACGCTGGTCGATTATCGAGAGTTCTGCTTATTCTAACACAGTTCTCGGGGTCAGTAAAGTTGGCAGCCCATTTTTTAGAAACCCTTTTTTTTCTTAGAGTTCCCGCTTCTTTAAGAAGAGTTCTAGAGTTCCAGCATAAAAAAAGCAAGAGTTCTGCTTTATATCGTAAAATAATTAGAAAATAAAAAATGGGCTTCCAGCTTCACGGAGAAGCTGGAAGCCCATATAACGTAAATCGATTTTCAACCAGTATTTCGAATAGATCTCGATTAATACTAGAGTTCCTGATAGTTCCCCCACCAGTATAAACAAAAATGACAAAGTTCTAAATAAAAAAAACATAAATTAACACAACTTTGGCAGAAATTATATAAGTTTCGATGGACTTCTCAGCAAAATCGACGAGTTCCAGTTTTGAAAAAATATTTTTCTAACAGTGCTAATCATATTTAAGAAGTTCTTGAAGAGTTCCATGCATTATCACTGTTATACAATTTTTAAATAAATTAATAAACCCCGAAACACGCAGACCTGACATACTAGGATGGGCTTCCAGCCGAATCCGACGAGGTCTGGTTTTGAAAAAATACTTTTCTCACAGTGCTAATCATATTTAAGAAGTTCCTGAAGAGTTCCATGCATTATCACTGTTATACAATTTTTAAATAAATTAATAAACCCCGAAACACGCAGACCTGACATACAAAGATGGGCTTCCAGCCAAATCCAACGATTTTTGGTTTTGAAAAAATACTTTACTAACACTGCTACTCATATTTAAGATTTTTCTGACGAGTTCTATGCATTAGCAATATTATACAATTGTTAAATAAATTAATAAACCCCGAAACACGCATACCTGACATACAAAGATGGGCTTCCAGCCGAATCCGACGAGTTCTGGGTTTGAAAAAATACTTTTCTCACAGTGCTAACCATATTTAAGAAGTTCCTGAAGAGTTCCATGCATTATCACTGTTATACAATTTTTAAATAAATTAATAAACCCCGAAACACGCAGACCTGACATACAAAGATGGGTTTCCAGCCGAATCTGACGAGTTCTGGTTTTGAAAAAATGCTTTTCTCACAGTGCTAACCATATTTAAGATGTCCATCTTAAATATGATTAGCACTGTTAGAAAAATATTTTTTCAAAACTGGAACTCGTCGGATTCGGCTGGAAGCCCATCGAAACTTATATAATTTCTAACAAAGTTGTGTTAATTTCTGGTTTTTATTTAGAACTTTGTCATTTTTGTTTATACTGGTGGGGGAACTATCAGGAACTCTAGTATTAATCGAAATCTATTCAAAATACTGGTTGAAAATCGATTTACGTTATGTGGGCTTCCAGCTTCTCCGTGAAGCTGGAAGCCCATTTTTTATTTTCTAATTATTTTGCGATATGAAGCAGAACTCTTGCTTTTTTATGCTAGAACTCTAGAACTCTTCTTAAAGAAGCGGGAACTCTAAGAAAAAAAAGGGTTTCTAAAAAATGGGCTGCCAACTTTACTGACCCAGATATATACATACTACTTTGAGCAACAGAGAAACTAGATATCGCAGACATCGTTTCGATAATTCATCGAAAATCGTGAAAATGTTTCTAGCTTTGCGGCTATTCAGATAAACGGTGAACAACAAGGAAGCGCTCTTTGTCGTTAAACGCTTACCGATTCTCAGCCGATGGAGCGCGCGCGTTCAAGAGTTGGTGCATAACTCTACCGTAGAATAAACAGAATAGTAATTACCGAGTGAAATGGAATTCAGTCCATGGTGTTTATCTTTCCGGTGTAACAATGCCGCCCGTCTCGTGACGCACCGTATACCTGCTCTGACATAATGCCGCTCGCGAATGCACTTAACGATACTTTTAAGACGGAAATCGAGAAATCTGAACGCGCGCGCCTGATCATTACGGACTACGCGAAGCGTTAACGAACAATTCGATAGTGGCGTTTTTCATGGATCTTTTTTATCGCGCATGTAATTATGCAAAGCTCTGTCAAACCAAGAGAGAGTCTGATAAAGTATTTTTTCTCACGTAGTGATTGTAGTAAATAGTGTATTTATTTCCAGTCCTCTTTTCAGAGCCGACTTTTTCTCGTGCAATATTTATTCTATCTGTGCTCTCTCTTGAGAAGACATAGAAATTGAAAAACCCAAAGATTAAATAGCAAATACGTAAGGATTTAGTCGAAAGTTGAAATTCGTATGTAAAGTAATATAAATTATTTATTTTTATTTCAATATTTTTACTTGTTTTATTTTATTCTATAACTCGTAGATCTCGTTCTACTGATTATGATTGTATAATTATATTATACAATTATACTAGTTATATTGTTGAAAATTAATTAATTATTATCGGTTCCAACGATTTCGTATCTATTCGCTTCTGTTTTCATAATTACATTAATAGGTACAGCTACATATTGTTACGTACATCTAACAATTATATATAACTGATTATTATATATTTTTATCATTACAGGCACGTATTGCAAATGTAACAATTCGTAACAAGTCAATAGGACATGTGCGGTTTAGAAATCAAATGTTTATTTGGTTTCAGTGCAAAGATACAATCATAGAATGATATTGCGACACATCAGAATCGATAAAGGAATTATCTTGGAAAGCTTTTAAATCAATTTATTGTCTCGTATGTATCGCAAATATTAAAAGCGCATTTGCGACACAACCGCGAGAGGCGGTATTAGCCACACATGCGTATATAGATACAACTGGTATACGCGTGGAATCGATATCGGCAGCTAATGGGAGTGTAATCAGTTTTGTGGTCATACACACAGCGTTATTCATGACGTCAAATTATTGCACGACTGTCAGTGAGACGTTTATTGGAACATGTACATGTATGTACTTATATTTACATACATATACATATAGTTATCTTGTTAAATAATCCTTCCTTCATATAGCTTAACACACAGCTCTTTTAGATACATATAAAATATGTATATAAGATATCTCTCAAAACATACGAGAACGGTTCGTCAAACATCTTCGTGGTCGAAGCAAACGCAATTTTATTACAAAGATAATGTTAAACACGTGGCAATAATTTTGCCGCGCGATTACGGCGGTTTCATCATGAAACTTACCAACAACTTAATTAGACGCGAATGGCCAATTTAAGGTAACTGATAAGGTCACGGAAATGTGACCCCGTTCATCTAATCGTTTGATTTTAATCAAACGCGCGCGCAGCGCTCAGCCGAGCTCGCTCCGACATAACGGCCGCAAAAATTGGCTCGTTTATTTTAATTATTTCGTTCTGGGCCAAAACGTTTACGCAAATTTCCTGCGCTTGTAATTAGTCGATAGAAAAGTTCATTTGCGCGAGATATTATATCGAAATTACTACGTGCACGGCCGTTTGGCCGTGTATCCCTTCCGCCACTTACAAGTAGGACATTGAAAAATGCTGCGTACCTATACTATACTACGCTAAGCTCGCGAGCAGAACTTTTATTCCCATGGTGACGCGTGGTTATGGGACGTTTTAATGCTTTATACTATTTAGAACGCGGTCAAAGAGATCGTGCACACTGGCGTGGAGACGTTTACACACAATGGTTCGCGGATCACGAGGAATTTACGTTATCATATTTGCATAAAGTGTCCTAGATTTCACACGACAGACATTTTACGGCGATAGTTTTCTCGATAAATTTCAGGCAAACATTTTCTTAAGCAGAATCGATAGAGTGAAATTTTCTCCAGCGGTGGCCGAGATAATTGGTAAAATGGATCGTAATTTTTCTCGGTTTCATATCAACGACGTGTCGCCCAACGAGGTCTTCCTCGGCGCGTAAAAGCGCAGATCGATCTGTCGGGAAAGCAATTTTGAGTTCACCGTCTCTCCAATGTCGTATAACGGAAGATCTATACTACACTTTTCTGGCGTATTTATCGAGGCAGATAACTTAAACGGGGATTATAAGGATCGCGGTCCATTAATGTCTTTCCTGAAGTCTATTCAGGCTGCACCGTGTACTAGGTGCATTACTTGATTAAATTGACTTAGTTCTGCACCGTGAAGCTCCATTGCGAAAGTCTCTGCTTCATTCCCCGAGCGTGTCCCCCAAACCAGACCTCCGTGTAAGACTACGTTTCTTACATAATGGACACAATCGCGACCGGTTACGTAATCTTTCGGACATGTTAAATGTTTCTCGAGGCGTATCGAGGAAATTTATTGTTTCTTTAGCGTTTAGAGTGGTACGCTTTATTTGGTACTTGGAGCTATTAACAAGTAAAGATAAAGCCGAACTTAATCTGAAGTTTTCGAGCTAAAAGTTTCAAGTCACAGCTAAATTTTACTTAATTAAATGGAATTAGATGAAAGTTTAGTCTTAGTTGAACGAATTATAGATTATCCATTATTTTTACCGTTTTATTACAAAGTAGGTACATATATATGTCGGCGAAAGATGCTGGTAAAAAACAATTTTAATTTGATATTATTTTTGAAAATAAAATATTAGTATATTTGGATATTCACCTAATCTATCGGCGTAGTGAGGTCATACATATATAATCAATAAACTACCGTTTATCATGACTGTATAAAATGATTTATTCGCACAGTTAATCAATTAGTTCTTCGACATGTGGTCCGTTATAACTCGGGCGCAATACGCGATCCATAATCACCGACACAAATACTTCTTGATGTCACGGTTGATTAAGCAAATAGAATTATTAATGCTCAGCCTATTATATCGACATGGAATAACCAAACAATTAACAGCTACGCTCCCGGTGTAATTGCGCAGAGTGATAATTACTGCATCTCGTCGGTAATTGCGCGATCTCGCGTGCACCTCGCCAAAAATATAACGTATCTGGAAAAACTGATCTTTCACGCATGGATTATCTCCCATGGGTAATACCGGTTTATTGTTTCGACATTTATCCGATATTTGTATTAAATTAGCATTTAAATGAGATGTATAAGCGGAAGCTAAAACAGACGCAATATCGCGCGCAGCGCATTGATTTCCCGCGTGTTTAATTCGCTGATTTCGAAGATACGCGTGTTTGTCGTAACAGCCGCATTTAGTTTACTCCTATTTATGGACTATTTCGAAGCAATTGGGGGGCCAACTTCACAGAGGTCTATTTCGGAGATGTAATCGAGTCGATTGGTTTCGAGCTTAATAGTACTTTTAAAGCCAGCCTGCCACTAAATTACTTTCATCGGATCGATCTCTCCGCCCGGGCATTAGCTTTGCCAATTTGCTACGCAGTTGTTCCTCGCCGAAATGTAAGGTTTACCATTAAAAGGTGTCAAAGTTAGGCCGACTGATCGGCGAATAGTGATGCGATAGCGACATCGCCGTATCGGAATCGCGAGTAAATGCGATAAAAATACACGCGGTTGCTCTTGTTCGTCAATGAGTAAAAACGAAGTGACGAAGCAACGTGAAATCGAAGCAGGCAAGGACCGGTATTTAAGCATAGAGAAATGTAACGCGTGAAACAACCGCGAGTGATCATCATTTAGCCGATTTTAGCGTGTTCTGGCACGGTCAGATGCAATATCATGCCACTGGACCATGTGTCCCGCGTCCCGTTGGTCCCGTGTCGCAGTTCGGAGATTTAGCGCGTTTCGCGGCGCATTGAAAAATTGATCAGAACTTTCGTTTATACGTAACGTGGCGTCGCGTCGCGTTCGAGCCGCGATCGGCCGGCACCCGCCCGAAAATTGAAAACTCCGGCACCTTGATAGATTTACATGTTTTAATCCCCGAACACGGTTCTACCATTTTTCCGACGTGATATCGGTGCGCAGGCGCTTTTTCTATCGGCAAGCCGGCACGCGGATTCGCGATCGCCCGAAAACGGATTATCCGATTTATACTGGAATTCCTGGCATCCTTTATTTGGCTGACGAAAACACGGAAAGCTGCCGTTTCTCATGTGCACACACGCGCGCATTAGATGTAAAACGACGAACGAAATCGCGCGCGCCAGATACTCGCTCGCGGCGTGAGATTTTTGTCACAGACTCCAAGACGGTGCTTGGGATCGCGGGAATCGTCTTTACAGGCACTTTCGTCCCGAGCGGGAAAACCCGTCCGCAGTTTTCACGGCGACGTGGCCTGGCGCGCAATTTGCAGAACAGCGATTTTATTCGGCGCGCGTTTTGCACCTGCTAGATCCGCCGTTTCTGTCTGGCTTAGCAGAGAGATATAAAAGGAGGTGCGTTTCCGCGCGCGCGACTTTGGGGTGTCGCGGCAATGTTAGATAAATCACGAGCAGAGGTTGCCAGGAAACACGTAGAACGCGTGCAGGTTTCATTGTCCCACTTGTCACGTTTATAAGTACACATATGCCGGTGTGCATGTGCACATGGCGCGCGCGAGCGCATAGGCGCGAAGAAGCTCGTACGCGCGTGCGAGTGGATGCCTCTGCTCCCCGTGTACGTGTACACGAGCTGCTCGTCTAGCCAGAGAGAGATCCCAACTAATTTATACCCTACTGCATTAATATGCGCATTATTCTATGAGGAGGAGACGGGCACAGAGACGACCGTGCGCCACAGCGGTACGCGCGGCTGAGTATTACGTACACGTGCACGCGCGTATGCATATATTCCACTCGGTCCACCGAATAATTACTCGCTTTATATACGCTTTATGCACCTTGGAGCATTGACTGACTATTTTAATGAAGGAAACTTCGACCGGTCGGGACGGAGAGAGAGAGAGAGGGAGACTAAGCGAAGCAAACTTGGCGGGCGTTATGTTGGCGCGTACTGCACACGTTGCACGCTTTCGATCTGTCGATACAGGAACGAGCCAACGCACGGCTACGTCCGATTATTATGCGTAGTCACGCAAATCAGCTGGAGAGTACCCTCGCCGGCTCCTATCGTCGTTTATGGCGCGCCCGCGATTTCAGCCTTGCTCCGTATATATCGTGTATATTCGCGCATTTCGATCGATCGCCGTCGAGACGGACGGCGTCGGTCGCCGGAACATCAGTCTCGGTTTTATATCGGTTTCCAAGCGGAGTGATCGCCGCCGAGTGACTTGTCGGTTATCGCGCCGATTAAACCGCGCGAGATTAGCGATCGGATAGACAGAGACCGTAAAAGGAGGCAGGATAGAGAACATAATGCCGCTCGTTTGCGATTCGAGTATCCGCGATAGGAATCGCGCGCCGCATAAATCGCCGGAGATTTTACGATAACGCGTATTTTACCGACGGTACTTAATTCTATTGACGCTCCCGTGAGGGGTTCGTTCGACGGCAATAAAATCTAGAAAAATAGCGAGTATCCTGGCGGTAAGCCGCCGCGATACCAGGAAAATTTCAGAAATGATTTCGCGCACGCGACGGCGTCTCGATTCGGAGGGGTTCGGCTTTCCGGTCGGTTTTATCAAACCACAACTTGTCCGTAATTGTCATCCTCTCTCCTCAATTTACAATTTTTCGATTCCTCTGCGTTACCGTTAAATTCAGAGCGAAATCGCTTCGCGATTCATGCTACAAATAATGCATGTAACACCGCAGATATATCGCATATATGACATACCTTTTACATTTTGTTTCATTATTAATTTATCAATAGCTATTCCTTCACAATGCCAGATACACGCAATAAATGCAAAAATATACAATTTTTACAATGTTAATACTTTTTAAAATAAAAAAAAACAAGCTTTTTTCGCTTTTCGGATTCAACTGAAATTTGCAGTTGCCTAAAATATTCGTGCTCTCCTGCGCGTATCGTTTTCCGGAGGATGCATTTGCGCAACGTTCGCGTACACCCAGAGAACGCGCCGGGCGTCGCGCGCGGCGACTATCGACGGCGACGGGTCCGTTGTCTTTTCCGAATTTACCCGTTCAATTGAATTTCACGCTTTGGTGAATGGCCCACGATCGGCCTACGATCGGCCATTGTGCCAGACTCGTGACCCAAATTATTCTCTACCTCTCGAAATACGGGCCGCGAATAGTTTCCACTGCTGCACTGCCGGGGACTAAATATCCGTACCTACCCTCGCGCTCCGTGTCAAATCGGGAGGAGTGCTACCTTTCGCGCGCGAGTCTCGACCCACTTTACCCGAAGATCCCCGTGCGATTCACTCACAGTCGGAATGATTTATCGCCACTCTTACGAACTGCATCGGTCATTGCATCGTGCAGCCGGTGCTTCCTTCTCGTCATACGTCATACGCGGTCGTGTGTGCCCTTATGCACTTCGCTTCATTCTATTAACATCCAAAGCGTTGCGCACTCTCTCTCTCTCTCTCTCTTCCCTCTTTCTCTCTTCGTCTATGTTGCTGCCTCGGCTTTGTACTAAGCTCCGCTGAGAATTTGAAGGGAAATTTGTTTATTCATTTACCACGTAGAGATATAATATAAGAGAATTTCTCGCTGAAATTCACTTGAAAAAGGAAACTCACATAAAGCGTGATTTGATTAGTCATGTGCCGGTACTTTATCCCGATTTTGATTTATTTCGATACGTACGATACGTGCTTATTTGCTCAATCGTGACGCAGGGAAAACGTCGAACACACCCGATGTTTCGTAATAACGCTTCTTGCGCGCGCGAGCGTGTAGTAAACACAGAAATTTCAGCAAAATTACGTTCGCAAGATGGAACGATTGAAATACCCGAATCTATTGTTATTCGCCATCGACGCGGGTTAACAATGCGATATGCAATCTTAAATTTTCGTTTCGTAACCGCGCCAGGCAATCGGAGAAACGGGAAGATTCTTTCTCTCTCGTTCGTTCGTTTCTCTCGTCTCACCGATGAGGAATATAAATTCCAGAAATGGGCACGTTCTGAAAAATGACGTCTCGAACAAATGGCGACATCCGCTATGCCCGCAGGCTTGTCCGCGCGACATCGTAATCTCTCTCGCGCGCTCGTGCGCGCGAGTAACGATCCAATAAAAGGTGCGAGTGCGATTCGTTACTGCGACCGGGTCGCGAAATGACGACAACGCGGAACGTAGCATGCATTCCTCGTGCACGCGAAATCTTTGGGTAACGTGTAACGTTGTAAAGCGGGCGATTAACGCGATTTAATTCTATTCTCGCGCGGAAACGCCGCGCCTCCGGCGCAGCTTGCGATGCATTAAGCATCCCCCGTTCGTGGCGGGAAAAAGAAGAAAAATAAAGTCGCTGCGACACAATCGTCGAACCGATTTATCGGAGGAATAATACGGGTGCAGTATAAATCGCCGATAAAAGGCTGGCGTCCCCGGGAATTTGCATCTCCGAGTAGTGCAACAATATAAAGTTATCTCTTTGAGGTGGACGGGGAACAATGAGGGATGATCGTTATCAACAGCCGAGCGCAAGTTGGGCGTAATAAATATTTGCGTTCGTATCTCTCGCGCTCGGGCAGCCGTGTAATTATTACATTCAGCCAGCAGGGAGGGAGGAGGCGGCTAGAGAGATAGAGAGGACAGACAGGAAGCGGGAAAGAGTGCACGCTTGATAACAAAATCGGCGAGAGAGGGATTTTCTGTAATGGAAAATTCAACGTCGCTAAAATAGAAATCATCGCTCGCAAAGTGTCTTCCGCCTCGACTCACCTCGCTGTAAAATTTATCTGTATGATATAATTAAGTGGCAGCGGTAATCGCGTTATGCACGGTATCAAGCTCGCGTGTGTACGCGCGATACACACACGTACGCACATACGGACACACGCACACATGCACGTACCCGTCGGCGTGGCCAACAACGTTGTAAAAATAAAATGCTCGCCCCGAGAGCGAGAGCATCGTTATACCCGTCGCGTCGCAACTGCGTTTCCGCCTTTATACCTGTCTCGCAGTCTCCGCAGCGGATAACGCTGGACCGGCTAGCATTTGCCAGCATCCTCGAAAGGAATTAATTATATCATTGCGTTAGTCGTGCACCTCTCGCGCGCACGTATCCCGATATATGAAATTCCGTCGACCAGAGGAATGTTATACGGCGGATGATTATCGACGAAAGGATCGAAAGGATGTGGAGGGGATCGAGAAAAAGGTACATTATCGTAGCACGCGCGTCCGCCGGTTTCCGTATTAATGCGCGGCACGCGAGTGCCAGCTTAATCATTAAATCAGAGCGAATACCCCCGCCTAGTAACTTTCCCGAAATAAAAGTTGCCGGGCCGAGAACTCTGTCGCACAAGTTTCTCGTGAACGCGGGGGCATAATAGAGATTAGGAAGCGGGGGAGGCCGGCGACGAGGGGTGGCACTCGGCCGGGTGGATCGATGGCACGAAGCAAGCTTCTCCTCGCGGCAGTCATTTTTATACGCCCCACCCAGTAATTACGAGTCATTACCGGTCAGAGGAAATTCTGCCAGGTGTCGACTTTCCGAACACGCCTGGGAATCCGTGGCCGCGCGTCTTTTCCTTCGGTTTAATTAAGACGACGTCGTTTTAAGCCCCGGATGCGCGTTCGCCGGCACAATGGGCGCCCCGAAATTGATGTCCGCAGGCGGTCAAGTACGCGAGTATGCGGGAAATTGAATTTCGACGTCGCCGCTTATCCGCGCGCACTCCACGATGAAGTAATTAATTCGTTCGGATGTATGATCGTTGCGCGTTGCTTCGCGTTCTTCCTCAGAAATGCGTGCCGAGAACGCCGAGTCATTCGGTTCTCGATTAGATCACCTCGTCTCGCATCTATCTTGCAGTTGCATGACGGATCGAATCCCATCGAATCATTCCGTCATCATCATCAGAGTCACTTTGCAATTATCATTGCAAGTAGATACTATGCAATCTAATAATGTGAACACGACTCTCATAGTGTGAAAACAAAGTCAGATGCGGTTGCATCAATTCCAGTCACATTTGTAGCAGCGCAAATGCACGTTGAACATGATTCCATCTTCATAATAAGAGCATTGAACGCATCGAATATGATCCGATACAGATCATTGCATATCGATAATCCTGTGACGAAGGAGATCGGCGCGTGTCTGCACCGTGAAAACTTTTTCCACTTTCGCGTGTTTCATAAGCGGCGGTGTTTCACGCCGTCTCTTAAAACATCTTTAGAGCGATATTCGCACTTTGATCCTCCACCCGGCGCGCTCTATCATACCCTATACGTGGCTCGTCGAACTCGCCCCTTGCTCGATCGGCCGCGTTCCCGGGACACGAGTTTTATAAGCATCCTCTTTTTTCTTCGGCAAACAATCTTTCGCGAGGAGTCTCCTTCTTCACCCTTCGTGCCCCTCTTCCCGACTCGTGAGGAAAATGGATCGGGGCACCTGTTGGCTGACAACCGCGAGGGGGGAAAACTGCACATCGACAACACGGCAAGATTATTAATTGCCGATAATAAGAAAGGCGGTTCGTAGACGGAAGTTGGCGGATCATCGATCGAATCACCTCGAAACAACGAGACCTCGTTTCTCTTCGCCCCGAAGTCCCCCTTTCTCCTTTCCTCAGCATTCATTCGCTCAGCTTCTTCTTCCGTTCCTCGATTCTTCTTCTTTCTTCTTTTGCTCGACTCGCGTTAATTCGTAAATTCAGGTCTTGTTTGGCGCACCTCATCGATCCGTTCGGCTAAAACGATCAAGCCTCGTGCTTAATTGTCAGATAAAATGTTACCGCGTGACACACTTTCCTTTCCGCGCTGACGATCTTTTCTTTTTCCTTTTTTTCCCTCAGCGCGTCGCTGCGCGCCGGTTGGCCATCGTGTTAAGCTCCCCGCATATTTATCCATGGATCTTTTTATATCGAGCAGTCTGCCGCTTCCCACGGCACGGTTAATGAAAAACTAACATCCCGCGAGAGTAAGGTGGTATCCCGAATAACCACGCTAAGAGCTTGTCTTTCGCTCCGCGCGGAAAGCGAGCGGTTCGCGCTTGTGCATCAGCGTTAATCTCTCCTCTCGCACGCGACTACAAACAGGACGAGTTGCATTCTTTTTAGAAATTCGCGCGAGGGTGCGAGTCGCGAAGTTCGGGGCTGCCCGTTCCTGCTTTTGCCCTTGTGCCGTCGCTTGTATAATTATTATTTCAACGGGAAGACACGACGCGCGTGGCCATAACGTTGACGTTGCAATTAAACGTATATTATTGCTGTAAACAGGGCGATGAACGAGCGAGCCCGTTACGCCGCGCGCACGAGCGCGTTTTCGTAATTTATGACGCTTTCTCTCTCTCTCTCTGTCTCCACCCTCTTCTCCCTGGAGAATCTTTAAGGGGTAAACGATGGCGCGTGGCAGAGACACGAGCTCTAATTAGACGGCAACGGTGAACGAACTGTATTCGACGAACACGCTCATCGCTACAGAACGCGCGCCGGGAAAAGTTTCGCGTTGCGCTGCGTCGTGTTGCAAAAAGGGAAAGAAAGAAAATACGCTTCGCGGAATATTACGACGGAATATATCTCGCAGATACAAAAACCATCGCCGCGGCAGTACGTAGAGAAGTCGAGGGCGTAGAACATAGAGTCACGGATATCAGTTGCCAGCTAAAATTATTGCAGAGCGATCCCTACAAAAGCCGCGCGTCGAGAAAATGGAATAGCTAAACAGTAACGTGCTTATGGCGTTAATTGGCTGTTGCGTTTATCCCGGTCGCGTTTGCGTCTCAATATTCTGTGTTCCAAGGGAGCACGGAAAGGGATCAGAATCAAAGCGATTATCGAAAGAATATCTTGCGAGCAAATGTCACGTTCGAACATAAATGACTGCGAACGTTTATTAATTAACTTTTATCTTGTCTCTTTTGGACGATTGGATTCGTGTATTTTTCTATTTTTTTAGTTTCATACTGTTTGTATTAATATCAGTTTGAAACCGCATTGCAACGTCTCAATGAACTCTAGTATTTTTTAATTTTATATTTGATGAACTTTTTGATTAATAAAATGGGTGTAATGAAGATGATTTGCGATCGAAATTGATTCTTTGCCCCCCAAAAACGGAGCTGGGGAGACATAAAGAATCCGTCGAACTTTTAGTTAACTTTAACGACTTAAGTAACGAAGATGACGATGCATTATTCAATACTTGTCGTTGTCGAAGCTTGTTTCGTTTAGCTTATATCCCGTTTTTACGAACACAGAGGAAAGCCCGCTCCAGATGCCGCACGACATGAATACCCTCCGAAGCTAAAATAAAAAGTTAATACGCTGTCTGTCCGCGTTACTTTGTCATGCGGAAGCTTTTGATATCCGTAACAACGGTAATCGAGGAACATCGAACACCTGGTTCTCACTTTCACCCTATCCAGTAACGAGCAAACCTCCGGCAAGCAAATGTAAAGTTGAATTTTCCAACAGGACGTGTAATAATGCCCATGCGATTTCGTCTCGCTGCGTTAAATAAAGCATCGCTCGTAAAAGCGTCACGCGCGTTGTTAATAATTAATACCGAGCAAACACAATACCGGCACACATATCAGCCCTAAAAGTTCACCCGCGAGCACCCCAACAAATCACATGGTTTTTTTAGTTTGCTACAATTGTCCTACGGAATAGGATATTTTATTACTCGCCACGAAAATTACATACACGCGCACTTTCTTTCTCCCTTTGTTCTATTTCTCTTAATGTTGAATTATTTTCGCTTTTAAGCCAATTTTTGAAGCTTTGACAAATAAATATTGAATTTGTTTAGTGAAATAAAAAAGAGACCAGCAGGCAATTAAACGGAATGGGGGTCCAGGGACCCCAGTGCGCTTTGATTGTATCATGAGGTATGGATATCTAGGGTTAACAAAGGGTTCCCTTTAGCTTGCAACCCCTTGGCTTTGTTGTCCGTGTGCAGGTCGTAATGCTGGGGCATCGTGAATTAATCTTCACGATTGCACTCTATTGTCTTATCCGTGCCGAATGATCGAATGCGAAACGTTAATTTCGATCTTTCCTTGGCTCGACTATGGGCATCGAACTAAGATCGCCATTGTTTCCGAAATATTGCCAATATCGTCAATGCACAAAGGCCGTATCTTTTACCCAATATTTACATCATTCAAAATATGAATATGCACAATTCGCCAAGCAACGCGAGTCTGTCATGGCTGTCTCGGATACGTTGAAGAATTCCGAAATTTGACGCGCATAGTTTTATCAATAAGATAGATATAATGAATAATGGATGTAGCATGTAAAATAATGTATAATAAAATAATGTACAGTTCTATCAAGCAGATAATTTAAACTGAAAACATTTAGCAATTTCAACGGAAAGAAAAGAATTAAAGAAAATTTGCAATATTATTATTCATCAAAGTTCCATTATCAATATTTTAGTTATGCAGTTATTACTGCATAATATAATAATAATATTAATAATAAAATATATTTCTTGTTTATATAAACCAAAGTTGTTCTTCATGTTTGCAGTATTACCGTTAAAATTATAGAGATGCAATTCACGCAATTGCGAGTTTCGTGCCTCTCTCTCTCTAAACAGCTTTAAGCATCCAAGCGGTCTCACAGACCTAGAAAGTAACTTCTGAGGGAAAAGTCGATTCCTCGTGCCTTCGTATATGTGCGCGTGTGCGAATGCACGCTCGTCTGATGTGGATGCGCGTGTACGCCGTGCGCTACACTCTCATTGTCCATAGAGACTCTCTTTGATCGGGCTGTTTGGCTGCGACGAGGAAGATGAGGGACTGATTACGACCTCACTGGCCGAGTAGTGGATGAGCGAAAAAGCGGGGGTGGCGCGGGTAGACGTAGACTTTGAGTCGCCGCCACAAAAGAGCAGTAGAAAACAATTGTACACCGAGCACGCGTGCGGGGGTGGCGAATGGAAACCCCGAGCGTTACCTCGCGTGCGAGCAATCTCCCAGCGAGCAGACTCGAGGAATTTTGTGTGTGTGTGTGTGTGTGTGTGTGTACATGTACAGGGTGGCGAAACACATGTAGCAGTAAAATTCACGTTGAGGGACGAAGGATGCGAGAGTAGTTGGGCAAAAATTCTAAACATAGAATCTGGCGAGATACGCTCGTTAAAGGCTCAGAACGTCGGTTGTACGATCTCGCGATCTAATCTCTGAAGATATACATCTTGGCGCAGTTTCGCCCATTTAAATGGAATCTCTACATCTGTTTCAGTCAAATATAATTAGTCAGCAGCGTCTGCTGCGTCACACTGTAATCCTAAATGTCTCACGTAATTTTATTTGTGTAATTTAAAAGTAGCACGTTTATTTGTGTTACATTAATAACATGTAAATAAATATAAATCGATTAATAGTATAAAATCACACTATGTATAGAAATGACACTCTTAAGTTTACAGTATAACTTCTTTCGTAAAGATTAAACGAAAGATATAGTAGAATGCAAATAGTGAGATGTAAAAGCAATGAATGCAAGATTTATGCAAAATGTAAAATTTACCATGAGTCTAAATTTTATGTAGTTTATAAATGCGCGAGAATTAATTGATCAGCCGAAAAGTTGCTGGCTGACGTTAATGATGACATGGAAATGACTCATTTTGATGTTCTAATACGATGAATTTGTTCCGTTAGAAGGATTATCTGCCAAAAGAATGAGTAACGGAATGACTAGTGTGCAACGAGTTTGCCGGTCGTTATATTCGCGCTAAATGATGCACCGTTAAGGAAACATTATGCGAAACACTAGCGGATGCTAATGCTCCCCCCGGTATAAGGATCATAGATGCCAGTGCCACGCACCCGTAACCATATATGCGTGAAAGGGGGGTTCTTCTGTATATTCTGCAGGAGCGGAATCAAGAACGGTACAGTCGTAGTCAATAATACGACGAAAAGACCTACTCGCGACACATGTAAATTTTATCGACAAGTTTTATTCCGAAGAACGCGACGTTCACTAAAATTTAGGAAATTTATGAAACGCGATCTCGATTCTAAATAATGAAATTTTTTTATCAGAAACGGAGAAATATATTCGATCGAATTGGCAAAGTTTCCTGAACATCGCGAGCTTTCGGCGACATCGAATTCTCTTTAATATCATGCTAAATTAAAGCACTATTACGCAATTTTGACGCAGTGAATATGTCCCCATAATTATCTCCATAAATCTCAGCTTATGCCGCACTCGCTCGTTTGAGGAGCGAAGAAATAATTTCTCTTCATTTTGCATCCCCTATCCGAATTGTTTTGCAATTACGCATCCGAAAGACGTGCGTAATCACACTTATCACTCGGATATAACGCGTAACTTCCGTCGAGGACTGTACAATGTAGGATTCTCCACGGACCGCGTGTGCGCGACAGCTGAGCTCTGCCTCGGTCACGGCTCGCTCCATTTCAAACTCTTTTTGACCTCTCTCTCTCTCTTTCCCTTCTGACCCCTTCATCCCTTCGCGAACCTTCCTCCTGGAAAAACCGGAAGCACGCGGCGTACTCAAACGAATGGTCTCCTGCGGGAAAGGGAGGAAGAAAGAGAGAGAAAATATATAGTTTATTACGTTGAAATCGCGCGAGTGCGAGAGGGTGTTTCGCGATTCGAGCAAACGAGCCGCGCGGTAGCGCGACGAATCATCTCGCGAAGGCGCGAGGAATCCGCCCGGTGAATCGGCGTCGAATTTCTCAGGACATTCAAAGCGAATGGAGCACTCGCGCGGGGCGAATCTCCAGATCGAAGCGGATAGACTCGGATTATGGTTCTCACGTGAAATAACAGAGAAAAGGAGGGTGCGGGGGATACGAAATCTTTCCCAGTTTTGCAAGAAGTTTCGTGAAGAAGGTACGCCGGGGAATATTTAACATCGATTCTTAATTCATGCGCCGTTCAGCGCGCGAAGGTCGAGTGGAACGTGCGCGTATCCGTTGCCGCCGATGCTCACAAGCGGAACTTTAAATCGCGTTCACATGCGTCACGCTCACGGTGATATATCGCGTGGCCAGTATATAAATGTGTAAAACTCGACGCGCGCGCGCGCGCACTTCCGATAATCGGACTTTCCACCGTGAAATGCGCGCGGAGCCGATCACACCCTGTTGCTTTTAACGGATTAAATGGAATACGCGGTATATCTCATCTTTGCCGTATCAAATTTAGATGACGGCCTCGCTTTGACAAGAGTTTGAAGCTGACTCGCGTTAGCGGAAATTTCAAAGTGAAATCAGTGACGTGTCTCAAGAATGTTCACAGAACGTTCATCAAAATCTAAAACGATGAAATGTAACAGCACCTGAAATTTTAAATCGTAATTAACATTTAATCTGCGCAGTTAATATCAAACGTGGCATCTGTGATAATGTTAATATATATGTGTTATGCAAATTTTATTTTTATTTCATTTTATCTTTATTCAATATTTCTGTAAATAATTAATAAAATTACTTAATTCTTACTTATTAGAATCATCATCCATGTATGGGTAAACAATTTTCTTCTTTTAATCAATTAGTCATTATTATCAAAATTATTACGCTAGATTTATTATAACAATTCTCGGAATAGTTTGGACATCGCGTCTTTATACGGATACTTTTGGGATACCTTTCCCCCGATACGCACATCGCTGTTTGTCGCGCTATTCTGCATAATCCGCGAAAATACTGGGCATGCGGATACAATTACACGCTAACACACGGGTATTAATGAATGCGAATGCCGGCGGTCAATGCCGCGCCAACGCGTCACTACGGGACCAAAACCTAATCACGCACGTTCACGGAATTACATTCGGCTTACAGACAACTGCGTTAAATGGAAATTGCAGGCTACCGAAGCTAGCAATCGCGATTGGGCCATTGTTTCGATTGCGTACAGGCATTTTGGGTAACTGCACTCACTCACTCGCTCGCTCGCGGGGCGAAGCGCACGATGGCCGGCCGATGCATCATGCCGATCGCTGTTATGCTTGTAGATATCTGGCTGGCGGTGGCGAAATAGTTTTCGCGTCTATCGATCAAGCTATTTAGATACCGTTGCCCGATACCCGTTAACTCTCCAAGCTCGAATTAAACGATCCTCCCAACGCTGAATGAAAAGTTAAAGGCATCATCGAGGAGCGCGACCGCGCGATATTTTCACCGTGCCGGACAGCGGTTCGTTAACACCCGTTCGTTCGACGGATGTTCAGATTTACGAGCCGATGCTCGCTGCCCCACCTCTCGCTCTTCTTCTCTCTTGAATCATGATAATAAATCATGAAAATGAAATCGGGCGAATCTATCTTTCGGACGCTCCGCCGACGTGCGTTTCGCGGTATCGCGACACGCTAACGCGCTTACAGCTTTGTGTCGCACGTAACGAGATTTACGACGCTACACGGAAAAATCATCAATTTTTCGCGGGCGATGATCACCGAGCGTGCCGCGAAAACTCGGGATGTTACCACCTCACGCGCGAAAGGGAATTAATAACTTCGCGTTTTAATTCTTTTTTTATTATCAATTCCACTTGTCCTCAGTAAGATGAATTCGATAGCGTTTCCGGGGTTGATTTTGTTCAGCGAGGCGCAACGAGATTTATTATGCGCGATTGTTAATGCAAGAAGAGACCGTGGGTTCGACGAAGAGACGATCTGCAGCGCTTGAAGGGCCAGCAAAGCTCGATTCAGTGTGCGGGATTAATTCTCGTTTCGCGGCGGTTCCGACATCAGTATGGCGGAGTTTGCCGAAGACCGTTGACCAGATTCTGGCGTCAGTTAGGTTCGTTGACAAATTGTCCATTGTGTCGTTTTGCGGTGCGCGACGATTGGGTACCGCGCGTGTTAGTCCGCGTTTACACGCGGAATTCCGGATGCGACTACCTCGTCGCTCGTCGGGACACAAAAGCGCGCGACGTTGCCAACGGAATTGCATCGGGGTGAGTTGTTAAAGGGGAACGGAAGGGCGGGAGATAGGAAGAGAACTGCACCGCGACACAGGATGTCCTGATAGCCGGATAAGCTTCTGATCGCGATTTCGCGGGTCTGCTCTGGTAATTCGCGTAATTCGCGTGGAAATTAGATGAATGACCCCGTTCGAACTTGCGGATGCGCCAGTTATAGAAAGGAGAAAAGAAAGTAGATGCTTATAGAGCTGGAAGTGCCTCTTTCGCGTACGTGTGCTCGCAACGTTTCTGCTTGCTCGTCAAACACGATCGTCACTGAAAAATTCATTGAATATCCCGTTATAACGATAATGTATGCTATCACTGTCTGCGCGCTGATGAATAATAAACTTTAATCCTTCGAGCTTTTTATCTGCACATTATACTGTTAACGTTTTAGCTTTCACTGATTATAAATAACTTTGACGAAGATATGGACGGTGTTTACAATTTTATTGTATCAAGTTTTATTTGGAAGCATACACTAAAATGGAATCTATTTTCATTTAATCGAGATAATGTGCGCTTCAACATCTGCATTTTATTTATGAGAAATTACATGTTTCAAACGCTGAAAATAGAAAATATAAAATCCGTTTTTATATGCGATTAAATATCTTATGGTAGCAGTTGGTTTTCTATTTGTACGCATTTCGAAAAATAACGGTCTCTGATTTTATTTAAAAGACTTCTTTCAAAAAGACTTCTATCAAAATATCATTTGGTTCTGCGAAGAAAAAAACATTCCTCGCCGAAAGACTTGGCGATCGATATGATATCATTGCCGTTTTTCCTCTGAGAAGGGACCACGTACATGTTTCCGTTTATCCGGATGGAAATTAGGTAATTTTTCCTTCAAAGCTCTGCTTTTATCTTAATTAAACGTCATTACGCGAGCGTAACTACTGAACCGTCGGCGGTCTCGCAAGCGCCGCGCTACTCTTTTTTTCCCTCCTTCCGCGCTCTGAAGTCATATTGCCGTTTCGTTAGTCTCGGGGAAGTTGTACCAGAAACTTGGCTCACACCGCGTGATGGTAGCCGGTGTTGCACACCGTGCCGTGATCTTTTTGCCGTAAAATTAGTTACGCGACGCCACATATATATGTTAATCGCATTGCGTTACAGACACACTCGCCGGCCACACAGCCACAGAAATTACGCGAGGTATCCTGACTGTGTATGTCTTCATCAAATAAGAAAATATTTCCGCCTCGTACTCGTAGCTACGTTATACGACGCTTGTACGAACGATCTGAATCGTCCAACGATATCAGTCGATCGATCGTTGAACGATTCCTGATCCATCTCCGCGTTATCTCGGTCGCTCGTTCGGGAAAATGCCGCTCGAGTGGTTTCTTTGAAGAATCATTTTAATTTCGCAAGACCGTCGTCGCTATATCGCGGCGAGGGCAAGATCTCCATCGCGCAGCCGGGAATTGAAATTTACGCCGTTATGAATCATTGCCGCGGAAAATGTACGACTCACTTGGCGCGATAATATACCGCCATCGTATTAGACACGAAAGGCGAGCCTCAAAGGTCTCCCCAGTAACGTACGGTACCGTACGGACTCCCCGAAGTGCTAATACTCGTAGGTATATATCAGAGTCTTCGCAATCGCTGACCTTTCGTAAATTTCGTCCTCGATTACGGCAGCCGCCTATCTCGGAGCGAACGAGCCCGCGCGCGTGCCTACCGTTCTCCGCTCCTTTTTTTTCCTTATATAATAGTTACGCGTACCAGGAGCCCTCTGTAAATAACGTGACGGTCCCGAGTAGAATCGTGTGCTCGCGCGAGAATTTCCGCTTCACGAATAGCGGCGATCTGTCATATCAATCCGGTCGCCGTGTGGTAGAAAGTGGTGGCCGCCTGCGCGAAGGAAAGGTTCAACTTGATAACTCCTTTCTCTCGTTCCTCATCGTCGTCGCCGTTGTCGTCGTTATCGCCATTTGCCCGCCCGAAGCGTAAGAAGCGAGCTTCTCTCCGGTTTTAACGACTGTTTTCTGACTACGACGATTCAACTTTCGGTATCACTTTCGGCTGTCCGTCGCAGAACGACGACGCGATCATATTAATAGGATTTATTGCATATCGCTACTTTATTCGCGCAATTATTTTTGAAGCGTAACGTATTTCTCAACCGTAAATCTCATATTTCTTGAATCGCCGACGAAAAATCCACGGACAATAAATTGGTGTTTCGACAGCGTGATTCGACGATGCCGAAAACAAACACCCGAGCGCAAATCAAAGCTACGTTGTTAAAAATCTTTCGTCTATAGTACACGCGCGATATCGATTTACCAAACACCGTAGAACTTTACAGCTTTGACATTTGTCCGACGAATGAAACTAATCAAACATTCCATTCGATATAGTGTAGCGCAGTCACACTATCCATAACCACTTTGTCGAGTAAAACCGTCTCGATTAAACGCGAGATTGACTGCACGCGACTACATAGATTCTAGGAAAGAAAGAAGTGCAAACTGCTCGATTTGACCTATTCATTCGATGAAAATAATATACAACATTATAACAATATAATTCCGTAATAACTTCTATTAGCATTTCTTATTATTTTATATTATATTCATTGTACATTTCATATATTTTATGTTCTACATTTTACACGCCTATGCTCTTCATTCTCTCATTCTTCATAACTACACAGTTCTAGACTAAAAATATTTTCCTCACATGTATTCGCGAAGATCTGTATACAAATAAAAAACAGAATTTTTCTTCGGCGTGTAAGAATAATGCAGCATTAAAGCCAAAGACACACAGTTGCGAAACTATCAAGAAGCTACGAGGAATGCATTGTGGCGGTGCTGACAGAAAAAAGTAGCTCGTGCAAGCAAGGACGGCAATTTGGGCAGCGGACATCCCTTGTCGCCTTTGGCGAGGCTTCCGGGCCGGTCTCCTGTGCCGCTGAACACCACAGCGTTCTCGGTCGGCTGTATCTACACGCGTGCTAGTTACATTGGGCTTTGCGCTGCCTACGCGTGCATGTAGATCGAAGGGAATGACGATACTACGTACACTAGGGTGGTCAGAGCCGGTCGGCATCCGTTAGCCGTAGCCCATACACACGCAGATTGGATCGGACATTGCACGCCGTCAGCTCAGCTTCTGAACAGGGGAACTGTTCGCCGCAGCCATACCTATCCGATAGGATACGGACTAACGCGACCACCCGTACATTTAGGTTATCGAGTTGTAATGTACGATACGAGGAGGGCAATTTGGGGCCTCGGTCATCCTGTGGCCAACTCGCGCGTCGATTCCGCCGCGCGAAATCCTCGCGAGCACGCGCCGATTCCTCGAGCGAATCAAGACAGGATGCTCAACGCTGATGCTCGATGGATCGTCCAGTAATATGCACACGCATAACCGGTAATGAACCACGAAGAGAACGACAGGCAATTCCACCAGCGAGGCTATCGCGAAACTTTCCAGCGAGTTCGGGAACGATCGAGCGAAACGATCTGACGCTTCGATTGTCCGCGGTCGACCGACAATTCCGACTTTCCAGGACGCGAATCTGCTCAGCGGTACACGGTTCGAAACGAGTTCCGAAGGAGAGAAACGCGCGGTCGATCGCGATCAGCCTGCAAAATCGATCCGCTCGCGCTGTGATTGTGAGCCGTTAATGATCCCCGTAATTCGATTGCGGCTCGACAGGAAGCTGGAATGAGATACAGACGCCTGGCTACAGATTCTTCGAAACGGACTCGATATTTCAGTAATCCAGTACGCTTTGTACGCACGCTTGAACGCCAGGCGGAGAAACGAAGGCGAGAGCGCTGCGAGGGGTGCCAAGAAGTGCAGATTTGCTATTTCCACGAACACTCCTTCGGTCCGTAGTAACCGACGTACAACCCTTTAATGGGTAACAAGACCGCCAACAACGGCTTAATTTGCATTTATTTCTAGCAGATTTAACGCCGACCGCGATACGAATGGTGCGCGGCTGGTCCCGCGTCTTTTCAAACGGATATACGTCCTCCAAGATTGCCGACAGCGAAATCTGATCAAATCGCAACGCGGAAGGCATAAGACGTCGCGTCTGTTACGCGAAAGTACGCTTTGGAATTCATAAGATTTTTTCAGCCTTCTTCAGCTTAATTTCTATAATTATAGATGCAGCTTTTGCAATTATAATTGCATAATGAGCAGCGGATGTTTTTGTAGATAATTACGTGTTACGTACGTGTTTCCTGTTTATTTATTGAGGCAGTATTGCGCTGAAAAATTGACTTGAAATCATTTTCTTGTTTTCATGATAAAATTAGTAACACGCATGTTGCGTTATTTTTAGTGTATTAATATAATAATGTAAAATATTGTATTGTGCTGTGATAATTGTTCGCGTTTTTCCACAACGTTGCTTTTGTAGTCACTCTGAAAATCATATTCGAGCATACGCACAATTTCGAAATATTGTGTTACCACGATGTAACAGTAATCTTTGCATCAAGTTACATAGTATTTTTTTAATTGATCATAAGGATGTTTTTCCACGCCCGAGCTTGGTATAAGTTTCAGGATTATAACAAAACTTTAACGGCAAAAAAATCACAACGATGAGCCAGTAGAAAAGGAAAGTGCGACCAGCTGTTGCGAGCAGTCGAATGCCAACAAAGAGAGAAAATATCTTCGCGAACAGAAAGGTTACGTATTTACAGACTTTCTGTCCGCAAAAGGAATCGCGCCGTATACTCTCTTGATACGTTTCATCGTCTCATTCCATTAACGTGAGAAATACCGCCGTGAGATCCTCCGTAATTGCGCGCAATTCTTCCATTCTGCTGTTCGGCTTCATCGTACATTCTAATGAAGGCATCAACCTTCGCCGAGAACAAACGGTTTCGCATCCTTTTCAAACGGCGGCGCCCCAGCCCACCCCACGTCGACCTGAATTCACGAACGACCTCCGACCGAGATCGGTTTAAGTGAAAGAAGAAGCGCCGGAATTACGTGGGATAGGTGCAGTAACGCGGATCGGCCGGCGTCCCGACCCCCGGAATCGGGCATCGTGGATTTCAATTTCTCACGGGAAGAAACGTGGAAGTCCCGCCATTAAGTGGAAGCGGAAAGAACGCCGTGAGAGCGCGGCGTCTCGCCGGGCGAGCGAGCGCAGTCCGCGAACGACGATGACGACGACTAGTTGCTTCCCTTCCATTATCCTTCACCTTCGATTTCCGTTAAACTACCGAAAGTGTGCGCGCCATTGGTCGTCGTCGCTCACCGCGCCGGAAAAATCGATAGTTTAATGCGACTTTATCGTCGCCGGGCAACGTAACGGTGCGCTCGCTCGGCGGTCGCCGCGCCCTCGTGAATTTCGCGAAACGGGGCGGAATAGAAGGTTACGGCGCGTCCGCCGCTGTTAAGGGCACTCGAGGATTATAAAGGGAACAACCACGATCCCAGAAAAACCCTCGCACGGTTGCGTCTTGCTGGAGTCTCGACGCGAGCGACCGTCGAAATGCTCGTGCGCTCGTGAAATTTTCGCGACGGAGGGCAAACGCTGAGAATATAAAATCCCCGTCTTCCGCTTCCGCAATCTCGAATACGACCGTGGCTGAGGTCTCGGTCGAACCGTCGCCGCGAGAGATCTCGGAGCGATTTCTGTCAGCGCGAATGACGTTTCCTGGACGAAACGTGGTCGAGATGACCGTTCGGCAACGCGCTAACACGTGGAGCGGTATTGAAAATTCGCGAGCGGCCGAGCACGCTGTGCGTGACGGATAACGCCATAAATTTCGTCATACGCGGATTACCCGCTCTCGGGATGTTGGATGTGTACGAAACGGGACGGCACGCGGTCCTCTCTCATGATACGCGCGATGACCGGTTGTCACCTGCCGCCACGGCAATTGTCAGCTTATGTGGGCAGGTATCGCAGTACACGCGAACTGCACCCCAAGCTCCACTCTAATAAACACGTCGTAAACCGACGCGTTATACGTACGCGTGTTCCGAGTACCAGCGACGACACGGTAGAACGCCGCGCATTAACAAACGCGATAATCCACCTCTGAACTCTGTAATTGGCTCTGGTGTTGCGTAGCCTCCCGAGGCTCTGAGATGCTACATTTGCGGTAAAAATAAATTGGATGCATCGCGTATATCGAATTAGCGATCTGCAATTGGGTGTAGCGAATGTCGAGTGCAAACAGCGTCTCGGTGCATTATAATACAAGCAACGCGCGACGCGAATACTAATATTTGGACGACGAAGCTTTAATGAAGCATTTGTAAATTAATGGACACATTTTGATTTTAATAATAATTCGAACAAGGGTGTAGAGTCAATATTATTCGAAAGCATTTGCGATGTGATGCGCAGTGAAATACGAGAGTGAAGCGACCTTCGCGGAGGGTTAACGACGTGAGCGATCGGCCGAAATTTCGCGCGTCTGTTACAAAGATTTACGAGAGGCGAACACAAAAGGCGGACAAGTAAAAAATAAAATTAACAACGTCATAGTCCCGGGAATTCCCACGGTGGATCGTAAAGGAGTAATAAAAGCTGAAAGCGTGCTTTCTTATCTTCCGGAACAACCCTACCGCGAAGCCGCCGGTGAGAGCCGGCGCTTCAAATTTTTCCCGTGGCTACCTTTGGCCGAGATGACGTAGTTACGCTACAGGGAATAAATTCAGGGAAGTCTTTAAAATGATGATGTTCCCTCGGCTTTCTCTCGCGATACGGATAGTCACTGCTTAAGCACTGCTAACCATAATCATTAGCCATCACCGAGCGGAGGGGAGGAGGAAGCGCAACTCGCGACTAATGAGTATCCTGCTCCAATCGTGCTCGCTCGCTTGCTCGTAGAAACGACTGCGAACATCGAGAGGGCGGAAAGAGAAGGGTAGAATTGCGAGAAGGTGGACCAGGCAGAGATACTGAGGAGTTTAAATAACTCCGATACTAGGGCAGATAAGGAAGTCGAGCCATGGGGCGCGCGCGCACGCTGAGATCAGGGACACATGAAAGAGAGAGAAAGCGAGAGAACGAGAGGAAGTTGCAAGGGACGTGCGAAGTTGGCGTGTTCGTAAGCACTATTGTTTCGCTTATTGCGCCGATCGCTTTGGATTTCGAGCGATATAAGCGCGGACCCGTTTGTGCTTTCCTCCACCCCTCCTCTCTCGCGCGTTCTCTTTCTCGCCCCGAACATCTCGTTCCCCACGCGACCACTTTCTTAGTCCTTCGCTATGCACGAATGTACCGTATCGGGGATCGAAATTGCATTTAACGCGGCCGCCCGCCGGGCCAGTGTTCCGCCCTTTGATTTAGGGGAAGAAGTCACTCGCGCTCCCCGCCCATCGAACTTTCGCCTCCACTCCCGCTCCCTTGCCACGAGGGAGCACTTAAGGGAACGGCGAACCAATTGAACTGTGCGCGTGTGTTATGAAAGCACAACATCGACAGGGAAAATCACGACTCGATCGCGGCTGATATCAAAAGAATTGAAAATAATGAACTCGGCCGTGTGACGAAGCTCGCTCCAAAGATAGAGAGAAAGAGCAAGAGAGGGAAAGGGAGAGCGATGTATAAACGTTCATCGATTTTAATAATCGCGATGGTTCTTTCATTGTTTGACGTACAAGATAAAAAAGCAGAACGCATCCCGCATCTGTTTCAATGAAAGCGATTAATCCGCGCGATTTATTCAACTCGCGGCCAATAAATAAGCGCGCGCGCAGTGAGTACTCGCGTGCTCATTATCGCACAATCGAAAACTGCATGTATGAATAGCAGCATCTGGCCGCTACTGCAGAAAAACATACTGTTGACCGATACATCGGCATCGATGCATGCGCGGCGCGCATGCAAACGTAAAGAGGACGAGAGGGGGCGCGGTACCGCGACGTTTAATAAGCGGCCGGACACTTTACAGTGTCTGCGAATCTATCGAATGTTAGCGGCCGGATGCCCGATATATCGTAGCGGATGCACCGCAGAACTGCACCGTCGCGTGCGAGGGAGACCGCGGGAACGGTTTCACCGAGCGTTGCGTCATATACGCATATATACGCGCGCGTATGTACGCACGTATTGCGCCGAAATCCCCGTTTTCTCCGGCGGGCAGGAATCCGCCGATGCGCGTTTCGATATCCGGTCCGATATCGCGCCGCACACACTCGTTGAACGGGCCGGCACTTAGGACCCACGTCGAATTCGATTCGGACAGCATTATCGCATCGACACACGAAGCAAGAGCGTTTCGCAGCTGCCGCCACGTGGGGAGACGAAATGATTAATGGTGAATAAAGCGCGGCAGCACGCTCGATCGCATCGCCGGCAGCCTCTCGCTGGCATAATTAAGCGGATACAGAGATGCATCAGTACCGTCCAGCGTGACTGAATTCGCGGGAAATTTCACGCGATTTACCAATTCCTCGTTTTCTTTCTGCATTCGTTTGCATTCTTTGCGAAAAATAGCTCGCTTTACAGAATAGCTGAAAGCCTTTAATCGATCTTGTGTTGAATTTTGAGGAAATTGTTATTGTTGAATTACAGTGAAAAAACATTTTTTTTAATTAAATGTTTTTTCTTTAGGTGAATGTAACGAATATCTATTTATAACGGTGAATGTGGGACGGAATAAAATGACCCATTATTGTTATAAAATTTACAAACGTTGTTCGAGGCAGTAACCACCAGCAGTAATATCGGAATTACAATAAAGCATGAAAAAAATTACTGATATTTTTACATATTTTGTATATAGTATCTTGAATTTTTAAGCAGCTAATGATAATCCTGGCGAATTTTAGTTGAATCTATTTTTCATGTAGAAGTTTCAGTAGTTTAAAGCATAGAATATGTGTGGAATATATATTTTTGATTCCCTAATCTTTATCAAACAATTATTGCTTTGAATCATTGTACATATATACTCGCATCTTCTCCTTTGATTTAAAATTAATTATCCACAAATGAATATTTACCACGTATTTTAATTCAAATCTTGCCGCTGCATCAACATAATCATTAATCAAAATGACAGCAACCAATGATCCTCTCTGTTCATGACAATGCCTCTCAATGTCGATTACCAGAAGCATCAATCATTGCGAGAAGACATAATGCAACAATAAAGTTCAATTCGATCGTATGCACGCACATTTCCGTATTAAGAATAAAATAGATATATTAATTATGAACCCGCTTAATATTGAAAGCGAAATACTTGCGACGAGTATGACAAACAAAGGTATGACAAAGTGCCTGGACTTGAAGTTTGCCGTAGAAACTTTGGAAAGACAAGACACATAGCGATAGCATCGGCCACATTCGTTTCTATTCAACAATATCAACATGCACGGCGTGCGTAAATCATCAAGGGCCCAGCATTCCGCTCGAATGCTGCCGACGAAAGAATAAGGAGAGCGTTCTGACACAAATGGCGATCGAAAAAATGTTAGACATCCTTTTTTTTCTCCGCGATAATTGAAATTCTAAAACACGAACGTATTGTCGTGCTTGTTGCGGATCGATTTTTGCGCTCAAAAACGCTCCGACCGCGCAATTGGATCGCCGGAAATCGAGGTTCCGCCCGTTTGTCACGTTGCGCTCGTAAAATACGAGTTACCTCGCGATTTACGTGGATAATAAGCTGCAGATACACCGATATTGCATTTAGCTCCCGCGGATTCATATCGGCCAGTCACGAGATTAATTATATTGTAAACCGTGCCAACTGCAGTTCACGAACTACGGGAGAACTCGCGGGCTCGTTTCCGTATTTGATATGATTTCGAAGTAATACGATCCGGCCATCGGAGGAGCGGGGGAGAGAATGGCGGTGCAGCCCCGCTGGTGAATCTAGGGTAGCAATGGGAATAGTTCGTCCTAACGTTATAAGCTTTTGTTGGGTGGCGTGAACTGTGAGCTAAACGCTCCTAACTCCTGTTACTAGTAACTAGTAATTAAGCGAGGCGCTGCTGTGTAAAACGACCTACCAACCTACCTGCCTCTATCCCTCGCGCTTTTCAATCCTCCGGAAGGTTGCGACGCGAAACGTTTTCCTCGTCCGCTGCCGTGTTTCACAAGTCGATGAAAGTAACGTGTGACGTATCGGAAATTCCAGATTTCCATCTGGACGATTCGGGCATTCCGATCGGGATGCTTTAATCCCTGTCGATCTTTAATAATCATCTCTTTCCTAACCTCGTTGATTTTTTTTAAATAGCTGGGCCAATTAGTAGCCATTAAATTTTGACACGCTAATTTTTAGTACTATGCAAAGTAATTATTTGAACTCGGAAATGAGGATGTTATTATTTAAAACAATTGCTTCCACTTTCTGTGCGAAAACTGGTCTCGGAAAAGGGTCTATTTTAATGTTGAATTTTAATCGAGCTCGTTGCTGCCGTATACGCTGGCCCGTGTGATTATTTTTTCACGCAATTATATAATTTCGATGGAATTGTGCGTATTGCACTGAGCACTGAGTATTGTGAGTGTATATTTAGAGAAGCACCTGAATCGATATCTAGGTCATTGTATATGTTGAATTTAATATCAATTTTGCTGATACAATAGTTATCCAATGATCGAGTATATACTTCAACGAACCGAGCGGTTAGAGTTGTCGACATAGAAAATATATCAAAAATCGTACACTTCCCGGCAGTTACGGATACATTCATGAATCAAAATTGAATCTTTTCTTGAAAGATCGATTGGATATTTTTCTTTCAATTTTAATTACTATTTAGAATTAAGCGTAAAGTAGGTTTGAATTGCATTTTGAATCATTTACAATTGATAATTCTTTAGTGTTAAAGTAAGCGATATTCTTTTCACTTTCCATCAGGTTTGATTGCATTCAGTCTTGCATCATTTGTGACATCAATTTAATTAAAATAAGAAAATTAAACATCGTAAAAATAATTCTCTTGCATGCGATATGTAAATCGCGATATAATCCACGCCGACTGGCGCCAGTATTAATAACGCCTTAATTGGAAATTAGAGTATGATATAGATATCCGACCTTCCCTTTCATGACCGACGGTGCCATATATACGGTACCAAAGTTAATTCCTTTAATTAATAATACAGCTTAAAATGTAAGATTCCAAAACTGCAGATGTTCAAAATTCCTATTCGCGTACAAATTGGCCGATATAAAATTAAAAGTATATAATTAACAATTGTATATACATGCAATTGTCGAATTTAGGTTTTAGGTTTCTCTCTTTTTTTCGGTTTTTATAAAAAACTCTTCAAGTGTTTCGCTCCCAGATTAGATCTTCAATTATTCGTTAAATACGTTCCTGACCCAGATATTATACAATATCGATATCGTATCGAAATACGTGTACAGTGATGTGCACAACGATGTTGCGGAGTAGCGGATTGGAGCGATTTTCCGTTGATAATATATCTTTGATGAGGATTGTATGTCAAAGCATACTTCTTTTTTGAGCGTATCAAGAATAAAGCGCCATTTCGAAGAGTGAAACGATTCTCGCGCGAATTGGAAGTCGGAATTTGAGGTTCGTACCGTGTCCAATTCAGAATGATGTAAGACCGTTTATTACGTGGGCCTCCGGATCACGTGACGATCGCAAATGCATGCAAGTCTTGGAAAGCACGCAGCTCAGACCGCGAGCCTTATTCTGTCATAAGAATGATTTAGGCCATATTGATTAAGAAATAACGTGAACTTTCTCTTCTCATTGCCTATCCGCCACTTTCGAGCGACCGGCACGTCATGCACGAATAACGTATAAATAATTTATAAACAACCTGTAAATAAATTATACAGGGAGGTACGAGCCTTAAAATAGTTTTATACTAAAATATTTATATTTAAAATACGAGCCTGAAAATTGCAGAATTTATATGTGGACGAAACGTATTAAACATACCAGGTAAAGTCGCGCGCGCGCGCACACATACACATAAAATAATCAAACTATTGAGGTCGAATTCTGCGTGTTCCGTTTTACCAGGATATTTAAAGCGCCGATCGATTGTTCGCGAGAGTCATGACGGGCTACTTTTTTAGTTTAATTACGGTCGCATTTCGAGCACTCTGCAGCCTCCGTATTTTGCTTTCATTTCATTTGTCGTATTTTTGGGCATGTTTTTGTGCAAGAGCAACATGTGTTGCCTGGCATTGTAATTAAATTTAATACGGACAAATTTGCCCATATTATACATGTATTATAATCAGGCGCGCTTTATTCGTTTAAAACGGAGATGTATAATAATCCAATTGTACGCGGGCGATTTAACGTCGCGTAATAAAGCATAACGATATCGGCCGAGTGGTTATCGCATCAGACTTTGAATATTCGGCTAATCAAATGGCTGGTAGAAGGTTCCCCAGCAACACGTTCTTCGAATTTCAAAACTAAATTCTCATTCTCACGAAAGCCAGCGCGGGACCACGAAAACGTGCGATTTCGAGGGGAGCAACGCATCTTGGCAAAATTCCCTGCAATCTCGCGGCGCGGTGACGCGTACGACGGTGCCCTCTCGACGACACGGGTAGCACGGGGGCGAAAGCGGAGCACCGTGCCGCTCGCGCACGGGGGTTAACGGGCGGAGGGTGGCAGCGGCTCGGAGGACGGGAATGGGGTGGCGATCTCCCGCCGCTCGCTTCACGGCGGATGGTTCGCGGGACGCCCGTCGTCGGGGCGCTGCAGCCCGTCAGGACGTCAGTTCTCCATCGCACCGCGCCACGGTCGGACCTGAATCCCACGAGCGCGCGTATACACATACACACATACACACTGGTGCGCTCACACACACCCACACGGGCACACACGGCTCCGCGCGCGGGCGCGCGCACCCCTGCGTGTGCGGGCACACGGTCGCGTCCGCGCGAGTTCGCTAGGTCGCCGCGGCTATGAGCGAATCGCGCCCGCACCTTCACCGGGCGTCTCGACGCTCGATCGCCGCTCGTCGATGATAAGCGGTACGCGCGCGTGTAAACGCGACGTGCTCTCGTACCCGCTCCACGCGAGTGTCGGGGGGGTTGTTCACGGTGAACAGTGACACGTACGAGTGATAACGAAAGGACGACGACCGAAGCGGGTCGAGTGCCGAGTGCGACACGGAGATATCGACGGGCGATCGACATTCCGGAGAATTCTAAGCAGCAGGCGCAGATCGCGAAAAATACCGAGAAAACAAGCAGTTATAGTAGAAGCTACGAACTACAACGAGCGAGGGACAATTAAGAGCGACAAGTGGCGAGTGACCGTAAAGGAGGAGGCAGTGGTAGCGGACAGACAGCTCCGCGAGCGCGGAGCGCAGTAGTAGCGGACGTCGCGTGTCAGACCGCATTTCGTGTCCGGACTCGCGGTGCGCTTGGTGCGCTTCGCGATCGACGTCGGTTGACCGACCGGCTGACGGCTGATTTCGGTGGATCAGCTGGTAGCATCGGGGTGGTACGGACGCGCCGGCGGCTCGTCGGTCGGCGTGTAGCTTGCTTATCGCGACATGTATCCGCGCGAACATGCGAGCGTGCTTAATCCACGCAGCACGTACGCGTAACCAGCGCGGTTCACCACCGAGGATTCAATTAAGCCTGCCGCGCGGAAGGTCAAGTGCGCCATGCGAGCGAGACGGGGGGCTGGGGGGCCCGAATTTTAATTAAAACCTGCCCGCAGGATTCCCGTTATTATCGCGCGCCCGCTTTTCGCGCGTAATTCGGGGTTAATTAGCCGCGAGAGTAGCGGCGACCACCAGGTGAAAGGCTGATTTAGGGGGACGCGATCGCCGCTGGCGGTAGCTCCGTAACGTGCGAGCGTAATATCGCGCGGCGCGATTCTGTGCGACGCGTCGCGAGCTCGTCGAGCCCGCTCTCGTCGTCATGGACGAGGTTCCCCGTCGGTCGACTATCTCCCGTGGTGATCGCGACGGTTCCTAACCGGCGGCACTCGCGACCGTCTCGAGTGCTCGTCGAGTGCCAGTGACGAAGATTGTGTAGTCGCGTGAGGAGACACATTGCTTCAGAAGCGAGGGACAGGCAAGAAAAGCGAGCGCGGTTTTTTGAGAGCGGGAGTTTTAGACTCGACGCGCTTCCGGTGACGATGTCGGTCTAGGACGACTCTCGACGACTCGCGATAGGGTAAGTGCAATCACCATTCTCAGATAATCCGCAAAGCTGAGCGAAAATGGACACCTGATGTTGATTGAACATGTAATATTTTCACGTATTATCGCATACGATGCTTCCTTCCAAAGTGAATTAATCGTAGTTTTAAATATAATAATTTTATTGTGAGTTTTGGTGAGACTCTGATGTGAACCGATGAGATTTATCTATACCACGAGGTTTTTCTCGAGATTTGATTTACGTGAATCTCGAAGCGAACGATTTATTTAATTTTTTCCGCTTTATTGCCGTAACATAATTATGCCAGCGATATTCTATTATTTTACGTTAAGTATTATTTAATCAGCGCGTTTGATTAATTATAAACTGCAGTGTGCATTGTGATCTACTGTGTTGTTACACAATACTCGATATTGCCGAGCTTTCGTGAATTTGACCCTGTTTTACATCGCACTGCGATATCAAAAGCTCCAATGTGATATTTAGTGTTGTAGCTAGCGCGAATATGTACCTTAGACTCATCAAATATTGGTCACAGCTAATTTACACCAATCGAATGCGCGCTCATAATTCCATTAATTTCAAGTAAGTACTCGATTTATTCGCGTGGAATGGAGTGCCGTTGCGCGGCGCGCGCGTGTATAATGTTTGCGTTTCGTATCGCGGCCATCGGCATAATATCTCCTGCGAAAAACACGATATTACTTTTCACGAAGGATTGTAGCTGCGCTGGAAAAATGTGATTTCAAATAAGTGAGAGCGAATAACAATGCAGTTAACATCCGCTCGCATGATAGGCATTTACCTGTATTGCAAATTTCATCGCGCACAGGAATATATTGCAGTCAGGAAAACGAGTAATACCGATACGTGCATTTTCATCATTCTGCGAAAATAAAAGGGGATGAGAATTTTTTGTGGCCAACGATTGGAAATGTTACAAGGTAGAAATATGTTGGAACGTATAATTCCTCGAGCAAAGTGTTCCTTTCGGGAAATCGCATTTTGCGAGCTTACACAGGGAATGAGCGGGGATGGATCTTCATATCGCGGGGCATTATCTTAATATGTTTTTGGTGCCTACGAAGATGCGGCGCATCGCCCGAGACAAAAGAGCCCGAGATAACCGCGAATTGGTGTGCCCCTTATCTTTCGACGCTGCGTTAATTATCCTCATTTTATAAGCATTCGCAGACACCCCTGCGCGATAACAAACAACCAAGTTCCCGTAACGTATCCGAGTATCTCATTTACGTAACTTGGAGATCGTGGCGAGTCGTGTGTTCTAGGGAGAACGTGTTGACTTTGCGCGAATAAACACCGGCCAATTTTGCTCTAACGGCAAACTCGATTTTACCAAAATTTCGCCGCGGAATTATTTCCCGAGAACAATCTCAATCACGTAACGAGCGCTCTTACTTTTCCATGCAATCCGCTGCAAACGCTTAGAGTGCCTCTTACTTGGATGATGGTTTTAATAAATCAAGAATAATTTTATCAACGATTTATAGAGACATGGAATAAAGATAAAATAAAATGTCATAATATACATTAATGTAGAAAACAAAATTAATAGTATCACGCTCGAAATTAGTTGAGCAGCCCATGATATATCGTCTCGATCTGTATGTAAAAAAATATATTACGTCAATTTCTTTTATTATTTTTTAAACACGAGTCAGTTTAAATTCGAATACTCAATTACCGAGAAAACCCGTTGAATATTACGTGGCAATTTGACGAATTGGCAATCGAATGCGAGTGCACCGTTAACACCATTAACGTAGCCGACTGCAAGCTCCCCGCGGCGCGGTTCTCCGCGTCGTCAGATCTCTCGGTTGCGATCGCACGCGTTTTATCCCGTAGTCTTTACACACTCCAGTTCATCAGGCAGTTACATCAGATAAGCCGTGTAAAGTACGCTTTCACATAGTACATTCGTAACTCGCGTTCGAGCGCGCTCTCGTAGCGTTACTGAATCATACGTTTACGATACTTGGCAGTGCTTCCCTCCTCGTCTTATTGATAGCGTTTACACTGAATTATCGTAAACGGCGACCCGCCGCCGGTCTGTCGCGAGATCGGTGGATACCGCGCTGAGTGCTTACGAATGATCGATCAACATTCCGTGCGGGCCACGCGATAGCGATCCGTCGTTATTGCTCGTACCGGTAATGACGTTAATGGTCGCCGGATGCCCGGTTACGTGGTTGCCAATAACGTCGGCTCGTCCGCGGCGGGTGAAAAATGTGTTTGAGTTGTGCAAATAAACGCAGGGAGAGGAAAAGGGGACAGACGACGTGTCCCTCACGAAAGCGGACGCGCGGGTGGATCGTCCCGACGAGATACAGGCGCGGCCTGTCTCGCACCGAAAAGCGCTTGAAAAATGACGCTTCCGCGGACGAAGGGTTGAAGGGGGAGTACTAATTGCGAGCGTTATTTACCGGGCGCGTTTAGTCGGCCCCGCAGATTACGCTGAACGTCGGATTGTTTGGCTGGTTTAGGGCGGGTTAATTTAAACTTTTCGTTTTAAATTATGGAGATGGACGTCGCGCAGTTCGCGTAAGTTTGCGTCGCCGGCACAGCTCTAATGCGTGTAATTCCGTTGCAACGATACCATCGTCGCGTGTCGTGCGACAACGGCAATCGCGGTCGCGTTTCGTCTACGCGAAAGAGAGAGAGATTAAATATAACAAAGGAAAAAAGAAGAAAAATAAGCTGTCCATCGAGATCTGAAATCAATCCGGACGATTAATTACACTCGCGCGCACGCGCGCGGGAAGTAACGGCGTCAAATATTTGTCCCCGCCGATTCGTGTTGTATCGCGATTCTTTCGTTTTACAATTGCTCGTGCAATTCGTTTCTCGCGATACCGTAAGGGCTCAGATGTCAGAGTTTATTCACGTGGAAAATTATCGAGAAAATTCCTCGCGTACGAGTGCCTTCCGCTTTTATCTGCCGACACTTGGTAATTTGTCTTTGAAAATCAACATTGTTGAGAAGGTACAGTTTGTCGCGCGTCGTAATTAATGTTCCCCTCTTACAAGTCCCCTTGTAAATTTTCTTATCCGCTGGAGATTTTCCTCAAAATGCTATTACCCATATACCTAGCTCAGGCGAGCTCGGCGCTTCCGTTTCTGCTACGTGGACAATGCAAGATGATACAAATAAAAAGATCCTATCGTCTGACTGCGCATAAACGAAAGCTCCACGGGGTTCCGGCTCGCTGTTTCATACCATTCGCCAATGGTACAGGTGCATCGCGTGCGCTCACATGAAAGTGCGTTTAGTCTTTTATCTTGAAAAATGCACCGGATGCAATTTCATATTTTATGAGCGCGCGCGCGCGTTTCTTCAAACGAAGCAACAGTTGTTGCTTACTCTCGCCTGTTGTTTCCTGTCATAGCTTAATCATGACTGCCACGACAATTGCACGGTTCTTTGCTGTTTATTGAAACATACAACGTGATGGACTTTTACCTAACTTTTTCTATTTTTACGTTACCGCAAAAACCGTGAATTGTGTGGAGTGAGGATCTTATGATGCATAATATATTATGAGCGAAAGAATATCTCGTGATAGTGGTCTTCGGAAATACATATTGATTAGTAAATTTCAAGCTTACACATGTGTCAGCCCTTCCCTCGGCAAGATGTTTTTGGAATTTCATGAAATCAATATTAAATTCATATATATGTACGTACCTCAGCTGTGTTTTTGTACTTTTATTCCTCTGAGGGAACGCGTGCGTGCGCGACGTCTAGGATTATGCGGGACGATAAAATACGCGAGCGCGCGATATCGTAACTTTATTACATGGCTCCACTACCACGCAAAAATCCATTTTGTATTTATTATTCATATTAGCGATGCACGCGCGGCGCGTAGACGCGCCGGAATTCCGCGCGTGCGAAAACGTATGGCTTGTGGTGTCTCGCGAAACCGTAGCAAAACGGAATTTAGGTTTTTGAAGCATACGCTGTAGTACGACGGCATAAAGTCCGCGTTCGCACAACCGATGCATAAAGTAAAAGCTGGTCGGGATAAAAGGAGAGCGAGGAGAGCCAGCGGAAAACGTGCGTCTGAAGGGTTGCCCGGTCCGTGTAGAAGCTGCGAGAGCAGCAGTCGTCGCGAATAGGGCGATAGCTACCTATTTCGCCCTCTCGCTGCTCTCGCCATACGCGGAAAGAGGGAGGCAAGAAACAAAAGGAGAAAGAAGAATCATTTATTTGTCCCCCCTTGTGTTTCTCCACTCAAGCAGCAAACAAAAGATACGGATAGCCTTTCGGAATTAATCCTGCGACGCGTTGTCCCGAATTCTTCCTGTTCTCAAAGCTACTATGTCCTATGAATTCTATGAATTGGAGCACTGATTCAACTTGTACGTGTCAACCTTTGAGGCATCGTAAGGATTTTGTTTAATAAAATATTTCGTAAAATAGGGTATTTTCAGATGGTATGGAACATTCCAACATCTCGAAAGTAAGGCTGATAAATAAGGAGATACATAAATGTCTGTCAATTTAATCTGCGCTTGGAAACGATACGTTCCACGATGATGTTGATCGCAAGATGCTTTCAAACTTTGGCATCTCGATTCGGTAAATGGAAAGCCTCGGCCGCGAATCTCACGTGGTACTATCTCGGTGGATTGCTACACGAGATGTTTACGAAATTGAACGGGGAAACAAAGTGCCGCGGCGATTCCATTTGACACGGGAGTACCACGCACGATTTGTATATTATAAATGGACTGCGTCACAGTTGGGGACGACTTGAGGGAAGCACGGCGGGTTATTTCGCTTAACGGTTATGCCAGCATAAGGAGAGGAGAACGTCGCGCCTTCCACGGATCCATCCGTGGACGACGCTATCTCGACGTGACGAATGAGCCGCTTCCCGGGACCATCTCGCGGGGCAGAGAGCGCGGAAATCATCCGCATGTTTCGGGAGAATTCTCGAATAAAATTCCCAGGAGACCGCGTGCGACCGTACGGGGTGTTTCCAGGTTTCCCACGCTATTCCGAGTACGAGGACTCCTGAGGCATTCGGAGTAGATCTTTCCGCGAACGTAGTAGAAGTAGAAACGTAGAAATGATATTTTATTTTGACGTACAGTGTAAAGGTTTCTTCGCCAAGATAAATTCCCCCTTAATATCTCGCGCTTGACAAAAGCCCCATCGGCAGTTTCCAGGTCAAGCAACCGAGGAACTAAATAAAACACATTTCAAATTTGCACATTAGAGAATAATTTGTTTAACATTATAGGATATCTCGCGGGATATATTTTTTAGTCAGAGTGGAATCGATTCTGTATATGTCATTGTTAAAGAATTTTGCATACGCATAAAAGAGCGGAACGTCCGGGAAATCCGGCACGTATCCCCTTCGTGGATATCTTTTATCAGTGGTTTTAGTACATCACGGATTACAAGAGCGATTCGTTACAGCGCTGCGTTCGATCCTCGTTTCTGCGAGCATAGCTGGTGGCGCGAATGGGAATCGATCGCGTTTCAGAGCGATGAAATTGTTCCCGGCATGAATAAGTAGAACCGCCGTTGCGAATATTCCTTTCACATCTAGCTTTTCAACCCGCGCGGCACAAGCTCTGCTGTTGCTCGGCACGCAGAAAACTCTCAAATTGTTAACAGCAGACCCGCGGGTGTTTTTCCTCCTGGCACATGAGCTTTCTTGAGACAAAAGATCCACGTGTCGGTGACGCATATAACGACCATTGTAACGATCAATGCATCAACCGATTAACAAATTGATACTTCCGCTGTAGGAGCATGATACACCGAGCTTGTCTCGAGGAAAAAGAATGCTTCGCTCGCGAGCTTTGTTGTGCGAGGTAAATATCATTTCCAGAGATGTACGTATCTCAGAGTGATTTTTATCTTCTGAATAAAGAAACGTTGCATCCCGTGTACGAGTTACGAGAAATTTACTTTGTTACTCCGTTGTACCGAACGGAGACGCTGTTTAGAACGCCGGAAGTAAAAGGCACAGAAATGAGCGACGCAGAGAGAAGAACCTCTCCGTTGTCTCTTGTCTATACTTTTGCGGTCACGCGCGCGCATGATTGTTGAGTAATTATCAGCTATAACGCAGCATCCGCCACTGCTGATAACGTGATGCTGGCAGCGTGCGAGATTACGTGCAACAAATTGTGACGCTAACACAATCGTTTCCCGGGCTTTCCACGCCAGTATTTCGGTGAACGTCGGCGCGCAGCACTTAGCCGGGCGCTTGCAAGAGCGCACCCGCTTGTAAGACGAGCGCGCGACCGAACTTGTAATATCTCGTGACGCTATGCACACGCGATTTAACGTAATGCGTCTTCTTGGTTGCAGCTCCAACGCACGGCAGTAGTGTATTATGTGAGGAGAAAGCTGCTACGAGGGAAACGAACATGTCCGCCGCCAACGTGGTCGCTTGGCTGCTCGGCGCCGTCGCTCTGGCTGCAATTAATAATGGTGAGTCCCTCGATCACGAGATAATTTCAAAGCATGAATTCTTCAATCATCCAGATCACGGCGATTACCCGTATAGAGACAAAATCGTCCTAAGTATCGCCTTATAAGATATTGATCAGAATTTGCCCCATATTTTGCCAGTTCGTGAATTCGCACTAAATACTTTCTAGTCAGAATCTCATTTTTATCTCAAATCAAGAATCACGTGTTCGAAATGGTACATTCCTGTTTGAGTTCTTTATAGATTTTCTAGTCAGAATGCGTGAGTTCTTTGGAAAATTGAAGTAAATCTTAAAGTACTTTTTATGCGGGTACACGCGGAGGATCTGGTGTGAGAGAGTGCATGAATGTCGTAACTCGACAATCGCATGAAAACTATGTACCGACTCTGGTAACTCATTAAAATTCGCCTAATACGCCTAACATAAGTCAACATATTAATAACGAAATTATAAATCAGAGGTATTTGCATTTTATATTTTTTTCGAATAATCATAACATAATGTAGTGTAGCTTATGAAAATATATAGTTGACATCGAGATTTTTGACATTTACAGGCGTTTTAAATTAAGACTTTATGCTCCAATATCGTTCAATTAGTTATTGCCTACAAATTAATCGTGATAAATCGTGATAAATCATCCAATTGCAATGAAAAGTGGACACTCAATATGGTCGCGTTTAATTCGTTATTCATTAAATTCCTTGGTCTTCCGTGCCTAATTAAAATCGCGCGATATTTGCTCCGATGGATACAATCAAGATATCAATTTGCGATGCGAGAAAGAATTGAAATTACAGTAAAATTTTTAACAAAATGGGTCGTCCTGTTTTGCGATTTTTCCCCAAGAATAAAATGATTTTTTTCTAAAGTAAGGATTAAATCAGTCGAAAGATAAATTAAAAATGAATAATATCCGATGTTTTGCATTTCGCAGAAAAATCGTTTGACGAGCTCCAGCGCGAAAAATATCACAATTTCGAAGAATCGCGATACGCGATTGTAATATTTAAATTGCATGGCAAATAAAACGCGCGGTTTTATTCACGCTGTTCATCAGGCATAATATCAAAGATGCACAGAATAAAGTGCACCGTATACCAGCCAGAATATTTAGATGTCGTCCTTTAAAATAGATATATAGCAACCAGTTTTATAACTGTTCCATTTTATCCATTTGCTCTTGGGTTTTGTATCCTTTTGTATACTTTTTTTATTTTATTTTATTACAAGCCGCATGAAACGTGAAATAACTCGGAGATATAGTCGAAATACACGGTTGAATTATGGCGACAGCGTGTTTGATGGATTCGCATTGCGCGTTGTTTGTGCTGCGAGCATAGTGGTGCCTAAATGAAATATATCTGCGGTATTTTTCGAATGCGCGCTGCACTAGTTTTTTTAAGAATATTCAATAAATACCATTGTGGCAAAAAAATGATATGGGAAATACTCGCGAATGAATTATTGGTACCGATGCATAAACAGACAAGAGATCTCTCCATTTTTTCGAGACACGACATTTATTCACGACGCGCTATCACGTCAAGAGAGCATAGAAAATATAATCGAGATTCGCCTCGTAGTCGTGCTGATACCTAAAATGATTTGTGCTCATTTTGGGAGGGCGGTAATCTTGTTTAATCCGATTCCCTTCGTGTGTCCGCATTATAAATAGAACCACGACCCAGAAACATATTCCGGAATCAGGCTTATTTAACATGGAGTCTTGGCACAATTGTACCTTATGGGCTTGATCGCGTGCGCGCCTTCCTCCGCAGGAATATTGCTTATCCGCAGACGCTGTCTCTCGCGTATCGTATTACAAAGGATTCCTTCGACGCGTGGTATTATCGGCTGCGCGTTATTCTGGCGCGACTGGAAGAATTCGGCGTGCGAGAAATTTGAAAGTGAAATTTCGCAGATCCTTTCGCGAGAGCGTCTGCGGGAGGAGAGAGTCTCTCTCTCTCTCTCTCGTTGATTGCCGCGACGATCATCTTGTTTTCCTTGAGTGCACGTGGAGCGATATATTCTTTTTTTCTTTTCCAAAGGAAGGAGCGCGTGATCCTCTCTCGCGCGATTCGTCGGTACGAGTCGAGGGGAAATTCGTGCGATGGCATACGAAATTCGAGGCTCGTCGGGGTTCGATTGTCGGCCGTGGCGTCGGCACAATGATCCCGAATCAACGCGCGCATACGCAACGCTCGCGACCTCGTGTGCGTAACGCCTATTCAAGTATGATTGCTCGCTGATCCGTGCGACTCTCTTTCGCTCACAAGGGCGAAAATACAAAAATATAGAACCCGGCCGTTTCGATCGACCTATTCGCAAAGGAGACTTCATTATTCGCTTCCAGCTTCGATACCGATCGAAAGTCGCGCGATACCATCTCGAAAAGAACGGTCTCCTTTGAAACGTCGCGGGAAATACGAAGGTATTTACAAATGAGAAACGGTTCACGTAAAAGAGTGTAATTTTCTGTTGTATTCGCTGCGAGAAAGACTTTGTCAATTTCCGCAGACAAAAAATTATTTAACTGTGTGTACTTTATATGCTTCTTTCTATATTATATCCTCTCATCCTCTCTCTCTCTCTCTCTCTCTCTCTCTCTCTCTCTCTCTCTCTCTCTCTCTCTATACATTTATCATAAAATGTTATGTAATATATTTTATTTTATAAAAACCTGAGCGTTATACTATGTTTATATGAATTTCTCTATTCCGTCAATCAATCAATCATAAATCAACCCCACAAATCTCGTTGTGTGTTACGTTAATAAAAAATTGGTTTTAAAAGATATTGAAGCTTTCAAACAGTTGATGAAATATATAGGTGTATGTACGGTTTCGTTAGCCGCGCAGAATTGATCGACATCGCAATGCTGTCTGATCTAACTAACGAATCCGGTACTACTCCACTTTCCACTAGGCGTTTCGAGCGTTTCCCTCTCGCGCAGCGAGCTCGTTAGATCGAAATCATTAAAACGTGGATGCAGTCAGCCCTCGCGGCCGTCGCGTCTCTCTCTCCCCCCCCTCCCCTCTCTCTCGCCGGTATACTCCGTGCGAACAACGTGTGCAGACGACGCGAGTAGTCCTCGTCTCGAGCTGCGGGCAATAAACATCCTTTTCCCGGCGGGCGGACAATGCAACGACACGGGGCGAAAAATTAACGAGGCGTGCGTTTGCGCGAACGGATTCAAGCACGCATCTCCACTCCCTTTATCCCTCGCTGCTTGTCCTCTCTGCGAGAATCCGATACGCACATGCACGCATGTATCTTTGGCGCGTAGTTACACCGTCAACTGTTCGACAGCTGTAGCAACATGCGAACACGACGAATGTACTCATACGTACGTGTTTCTGCACGTATCTCCTCTCTCTCTCTCTCTCTCTCTCTCTGTCTAGCTATCTCTCTCTCTATCTCTATTTCTCCGCGCTGGCGAAACGATATGGGGGTCCGATCGACCATTACGAGCAATTCCGCGATACAGGTAAGCCCGTGAGCAAGCAGAGACCCGTAATTACGTCACCAATTTGCCGGACGTTCGTTGACGAGGCGACCGCCGGATATGACGTTAAAGGCGACGTCGCGGGAGATTTACATTAAAGTCGCCGCATCATCATCAGAATCGCGCAAAACGGGAACAAATGCGAGTGCAACCGGCGACGAAAATTTCGTCCTTATTACGACGCGCGACGAAAATGGTCAAACCCCTCTTAATTTCTTCTCTCCCTTTCTCTTTTTTTAATGGCAGAGTGTACCGTATCATTTCTGTTTCGATCGCAGCGTTAAGTTAATTATTATTTATAAATACCCTAAGGATTTTCGCTCACCAGCGATGTCTGTGTCGTACGTTTCCACATATTGCGAAATGGTTATTAAAACGCGACGTCATCCAATTAACAGGTAATTACCGTTGCTTATTATTGCTTGATGAGCGCAGCACGGCTATATCGCGACGGACGTGTTGTCTAGTATTCCATTATCGATGAATGTTAATTAATGTAACACGGTCGTGTATCGCGCACGGATAATTAAATTGTTATAAATTGTCGCAAACACGCGGGAGCCTTCGAGAGAGAGAGACAAACAGACAGAGAGAAAGAGAACGCGCGCAATAATTATGAATATTATCGCAACTTTCTACACCCTAATTTTTCCCCATCGTTCTCATCGTCGCCGTGGTCGTTGTCATCATCGTCGTCAGAAGTGACAGATCGATCACCCCGATATACCGGAAGATTGCGGACAACGATACCTCGCGCGCGCTCATTACGAGTTCTCGCCCGAAGTCTGGCAATTAGGGTTGATCTCTTATTGAGAGTACTAGTTGGTCGCCCTCCTCGCGACGAAGTTCCGTAGACTCGAGAAAGGGTCGTCGGAGGGTAGGTTAATTTAAGCCCTGCGGCTAGGCGGCGGAAATCTTTGATAAGGCACGGCCACCGCAAACGCTGATTGGTCGCCCGAGGCCTCGCGCCGATATGACGTTCGAACAATACGGCTCCATGCTAACAATGCAATCGCGGTCGGGAGATAAAGATGTATAGATCCGACCGATACACATCGTCACATCACGTGTCTCGTCCGATCGCTCGTCTGATCCCGGATATCCCCGGGTAACCTGTGTTCTGATATCAGATACCTTGGACAATCGGAAGGTGAAACGTTGTCAACGTCGAGTTACATGTATCTCTCATCGTACAATTTACGCAACGGAATTTACGCAAAACGTGAAAAGCAATTGCTCCAAGTAAAATAATTGCGTGAAATAATTGCATCCGCCGCGGCGGGATCCTCGCCGCGATAAACGCGCCATGTGGCGCGATTTAATGTCATTTGATTTTGTTGCACGTATAGGAATCATCACTTTGCGCTGATGAGCGAGTATCGAAACGCGTTCGTGCTTTACTGACGCGCAGTCTTGGCCGTGTTTTGCATAATTCTCTTTGATTGGCGCTTTGCCGCGATTATAAATTAATTAATCACTCCTAACCGGTATCTTTGTACATGTCGCGCTCGGGGAATATATGCGCCTCGGTCCCGGGGGTTGTGTCGATGCTACGCAAAATTGGGAGGCTGTAGAATGCTCGTAATATCGCCCGTGATGTGTCGACACATCACAAGTCCGATGCATCGTGTGTCACGGTAATGTCTTGAAAAGCGTGCGAGGTCTCGTCCTCGGCCTGAAGCCGAGATGTCTAGATGCCAAGATACACGTCGTTACACGCGATCGATGCCGCTGTATTTTTTCCCGCGCGCGTATATACATTGGGCCTTGTTTCCTCGGCGTGTATAATGAACCTCGTTTGTCGTTAAACTTCGTCGCACTTATACAGACCACCTCGACTGGCGTCGTCTCGGGCTGGCTCTCAGTGACGTCGACGTCGCCGCGCGCTCGAGCATAAAAGTGTTGCCGGTGTATATAAACCGGCGCCTTCGTTCTTCTATACTATGTTCTTCTACGCCCGAGTGGGAAAGAGAAAGGGAGAAAGAGAGAGAAAAAGAAGAGATGGAAGAGAGATGCGGCCGGGATGGTTATTATAAACGTCGAGCGAAGAAATATCGACGTAACTCTGCTGGCTGGAGGGAGCCGTTCGAAGCGAAGAGCCGCCTTTTACCGCGCTTGCTTAACTATGTGCCGCGCCGGCTTTCCGTCCGTTCCGGCACCCCGGCCGTTACCGTACGCCACTTTCCGCGAAGAATTCATGTCGCCACCGTTACTCCGACGTCAGTAAACCGTTATTGCCCTGCCGTTTTCGCGTAAAAGAGATTTGTCTCGGGGAAACGGATGATGGGATAACGAGAAGGGGATAATTGAATCCGTCGCTGCGGAAAGCACGTGTTACGTAACGCAAGGAATGTTTCAGCAACGGGACAGGACGTGCTCGGAATGCTTTATTATAGTTTTATTTGGACGCTCCAGAAAAAGTAACGTATAGACCACAGACAATTACGGATAGACAGGATGCTCTCGATTACTACTCTCGTGATTACAGCACTGTTTTAGAAAAGATAATAGTTGTTTTCTAGTTTTTACTTTTGTTTGTTTTAACTTATTTCTCTTGGTTTATTCGCGTAACGAATCACATCCGTTTTACGTTTCGATTAAAGAGTCGCGCATCGCAACGAAATAAATCGGGACGAGAGAATATTTTTACATCGACTGAAATTGTCGAATCGGTGACGTGCTGTGTGCTCAGCACACGTTACTGTGGTAAGCATTGTAGATCGGGGATGACACAGCGGATATACGAAAATGGGCAACAGTCGAGATGCCGAGATCTCTCTCTCGGGGGAAGAAAGGGGAAAAAAGGAAAAACGAGACCCGACAAAGTGGGCACGACAAATCGCCGGGATAATATCTAGGCGACGGACGCAATCACGATAACTGTTGCAAATCGTCTTATTGTTCTTGTATTCGTTTTACACGAGAGGCTGCGCGCGTGCTTTTCCTGGACGCAAAAGCGCTTCCCCTTCCGGTGCGCAAACGAAGAGCTTTCCGCCGAGCTTTTCCGAGAGGAAGGAGACCGTAAACACGAGCCTTCTGCCACGCAATGGCGCAATTTTCCTTTGTCTGGTCCCAAATTTTGTGTTCTCGCATTAACAGGATGTTCTTGAGTTGAATGAACTGCATGGGAAGCACGGGGGATGAGGGATGCGCACGTATCGGCGAAAGAAATAGAGAAACCGCGCTCGACTAGGCGCAGCCATATCGATAACGCGCATTGTAGTTTTCCTATCACGTCGCTCGGGCGAAATGGGAATCGATAATGAGGAATATAAGTTTGCATATCCGTAGCGCGTGCGCGCGGCTCGGATTTCGCCGGAAAAGGGGTTCTGCTCTCGCGCGTAAAATGCGCGAACGAAGCGATGGGAAGGTATCCGCTTCCGCGGCGGGATATTCGAGCTGTGTGCCGTAGTCGGCGATACGCTGATATACTCGACGACGAGTTTATGAAACTTACTTTTAAGTGTCTTTCGGCTGATGATATACGCGCGCGAGGATTACGGACAAAGTTTCCTCTTAAAACTGGGTGAAGTATGTAGTTACCGCCGCGGACATCATGGACAAATTTTAATAGCGTTGTGTAATACCTTATAACTCGACGTCGGGCTTCATGAAGAGAAATGCTTTAATACGGTAAAAAGAAAGCAAACTTCGCGTGTGTATATATATATATATATATATATATAATATATACGCGTACCGAGTATCGTTAGCAACTCGTTACTTCCGCCATTGCTTCGTTAATCCGCGAGATTCGATAATGATATAGATCTGCGGCTGTTTAAAGTTCTGCCTATCAACGCCCTGGATCACGAGTTAAGCCTCATTAGCGCTCTAATAAATCGAGTTGCATCGATTAATTGACGCGCGTATATACGGCGCTTATACTCGTGTCTATTGAAAAGACGATGTTAACAGCATCGGTACATCCGATGTACGCATAAACCGATGAAACGCGCGGACTGTTACGGGAAAATTCGTGTTCGCAGCCATCAACGGCTGCGGAAACGCCCCGAACCGAGGCGAAACGAGCGCGTAAGTTGAAGAGGCCACCTACAACGAGGCTGATGTTGAAACGGTCGTCAGTTTGCCCGAGCCACCTCGTAACTCCGAGGACACGTGTTTCCAAAGCGAACGAGGAGTACCATTCTTTCCCTCGCGCGTCGCAAAGTTATTCTTTGATCCACTGAGACTCTCCGTAAGGAGATCACGGAAAATGTTTTAGTATCTGAAGAGCCTTGGAGCAATAACATGCTAAGCCCCATAGAGAAAATTCCCCGCGGAAGCTCTATTGAAAAGGACCGTAAGACGCTAATGCGATTTAACGTCCTTTTTTCAGTGCTCGAATTCATGGGCCGTCTTTTTCTATTCGATTGATTTAGAATCGACCGGGATCGAAATTCCGTCGAATCGATTAGAAACGAACGACAATTCGCTTGACCAACTGCCGGCCTGCCTGTTGGATTTTGATCGCGTCGCTGCATGGCACCTGACGTCTTTTTCGATTCTTTTTTTTTACAATCGATTCTTGATTATTGCTTCTCTTTCATCCTTTCTGCCCGGTACCGTCCGGGTGTAACGCAATTCCGAGCGACCTGGATAGGTATTGTTACTGAGAAACGAGCTGGAATTATTTTTCAATTTACGATCCGTTGTCCCGATGAGCAATAACATTGGCTTCGGATGGACGGAACACGGGGAACGGATACTTGAACGACTCTCCGTATCTGTCCGAGAAACGAAATGCATTTTGTTTAAACGGACGGGAGGCGGAGGAAAAGACTGTCGCGCGTTTCCTCTCAACTTGATTTTTCATCGTGCCATTATTACGAGCAATGATTTATGAGGCAGGCGTATCCGAAGAAGTATACGCGTGGACACTGCTCCTCTGTTTTTGAGGCTAAACGCAGCAATTGCTACTTTTCTGTGGATACTTCAGTGTCAATATTATGTCACGAATGACGTTTAACTCCCGCCGTGTTTGCTTTGGAAACATCGCATCGTACTGCCGGAAGAGGATGATGAATTTTTGAGAGGAGAACTTCCTGCAAGATTTTCCACGTGACACTGCCGGCATTCATTTAACGTCGCGCGAGTTCGTTTCCATCGATCCGTGCAAGCACTTTACCACACTTGACCGAGAACAGCTTTTAACGGCCCATCACCTCGAATGGCTACTCATCGACACGGAAAGTATATTCGGAATACCTCTAATACGCTTTGAAAGAAAATCGATACACATCGAATGAGTTGCAAGGGAGCGAGATAGAAAGAGAGAGAGAGAGATAGAAAGAGACACAGTTGCGCGGTTCTTCTTCCCCCGAGCATCTATCGGTGGTCGCAATCTTCTTTATTGAATTGACGGTGAAACTCTATTTACGTCGACGGAAGAAGCGGGGGATAAGAAAAATTAATTGAACGTCGATCCCGCGCGAGTCCACGATTTGTTCCGGCCAGGGCGCGATAAATCGGAATGGATACGTACATATATATGTGCATGAGTCTAAAAAAACGTTTACGCGAAGTCAAACGCGGCGCGAACTCGCGGGCACTCGAAGGTTCACCAAATATATCGATATCACATGTCAATATCGGGTAGGTATTTTGTGCCACATTTCCATTGCACGTGTCGAACAGCGTCATTACGCTGCGAGGGAAGGTTTCGCTTCGGTTTCGTCGATGTCTATAACGCGCCTCTTTATTCGACGCGACGTTATTTTAACGAACGGAAGCGAAGAGGCACGCGCGTGCCGTCGTGAAGCGTGAAACTTCCGAACTGTAGACAAGTCGGGACGGCCTGTTGTTTCCTAAACGCGGTTATTTCCTCGGTTCTCGACGACAGTAGCAGCGGCGGCGGTGGCGGCGACGAGGACGACGCTAGTCGCAGGGGACATTACTAGGCTTAGGGGGAGGGAGAATGAAATTAAGTGAATTTATCTCTTCTGGCCGCAATAATCAGACATAGTTAGTTAAAGCCGACTGGTAGGGCGACGAGGGGCGACGAGGAGTTCAGCGGGAATCGGACGAGAGAGTAGCAGCGGATAGCAACGGGGGGGGGGGGGGCAGAGGGAAGGATATGTATGTGGTGAATGTTGGCAAGGAAATGTAGGGAAGGGAAAGTGGGAAGAAAGGGAGATAGAGAAAGAGAGAAAGAGATAAGAGACAAAGACAGAGAACAGAAATGGCACGGGTGGAAAGCTGCGAGAGCCACAAGCTCCTTCCTCTCGTATTCCTGCAAACGTCTCGGAATCTCGAGGGCATACGCCGAAAGGAGGGGACGCACTAGGGGCGGCACAGGGCGTCTTAATCTTCCCGGCGAATTTATGACCGAGTTGTTTAAGGGATGTTTAGTTGTGCTTAATCCGTAACTGCTGCACTCGCGTTTCCTAGTTCACCTTCGTATGCTCACCTCCTCCTCCTTCTCCTTCTCCTCCTCCACCTCCACCTCCACCTCCTCCCTCATCTCGAGCCTGTTTCACCTCCTGTTTTCCGGGCGCGCTCGTGTTTGCTCCTCACCCCGCTTTCCCCTTTCTATTTTCTATTTTTCAAAGACGTATTCACAAGCCGAGCTTGTTCCGCCTCGGTTAGATGAAAATCAAATGCCCGCTGTATTCCGCGTTCGCGCACAGACACTCCTTCTCTTGCCCGTCTGACTTGACTTTTCCCCTTTTATTCTTTATGTATGCTCATTATTTAACGGATATCTCGGTGTAAAGTCGGCCACACCATCTCCGAGCTCATAAAGCGTCAGATGAAAGCACGTTTATTGGATTTCATAAGGAATACCTTATCAACGATAACGTACCTTGAATGCGTGTCAGAGTGCGCGATGTCTCGCTATGTTTCGCGATTATTGCAATTCACACTTTATCGTAGCGTAACGAGCACGTCGATCATCTCCCGTTGATAATTATTCTTCGTATTATTTTTTCCGATGATCAATTAGGACACCAAAGATGGTATTTCAATCAGTTCTCCCGGGAGAAAATGTAGGGCATCCGTTGCATTTTACACGAGGGAATAGATATTCGTGAAATTTTATTTTATTTTGCAGCAAAATGATGATGTAATTAAGCGACTGCGATATATATTTGTGCCCTAATTTTCATTCACGAAGACCGCGACCTGCGGTACCGAGTCCTTGTTAAGTACACGAAGTTAGCGAATTCTCTCGATGACATTTCCACCGTTCGTTCGCCAATACTGGTCTCACTGACCACAGTGATCTCCAAAAGGGTTGCTCGCCACGAGTCCTCCGCGTTGTGGGTGTTTGATGAACTTCTTGGTGAAATTAAGGTCACAGGAACTTGTTCAAAATTTAATTAGATAAACTACTCAAAGTGCACGATTGTTAGACTGTATATTGGTATTCTGTTCTTTGTTAAAATGCTCCAAGTTGGAGACGAATACGGCAAGTGAAGGAGTCATTTGAATTGCAGCGTGCATTCAACACGATTAGACATAGTTCGCTATTGCAAACTTTTCGTTTCCTTATAAAGCCAAACAAAATTTCAGAAAAATCGATATTGTGACACACAAACACTTGAGAAGCGCGTTGACATATGCCATACATGAATGCCATAGAAATTTAAACTCGCAAATTTTGTAATTTCCGTTTATCTATTCCCAGGCTGCGTTCTCCATATATCTCAATTATTATCTTAAAAGAAGATAATGTGCATTATAAATTTTACAAACTTCAAAAAACATATACTCTACCAAGCCACATCTCGAAAGTTTTCTCTCTTTTCGCGAAAGAGTTGAATACATAGAAATCTATAGACATAACTTTAGCTTATATCCAATAGAAAATTGCAACTCGCAATTTATTACGTCCATAAATCCCATTTATTCATTTTCGTGCTCTGCCGCAAGACGATGAAGTACAAATTAAGCCGGGCAATATTCACAACCGCGGCTCATATAGCGCGCGTCTCGCAGCATGACGCGACTGGATCGTTTACGAGCGATTTAACCGCGATTTGAAAATGCTTGAGGGGAGACACATCGACGCGGCTTTACCGTCCTATCCAACGCCATATAAAAGAAGGATATCCTTCCATAACCCTTGTGGAAACCGTGACAGTCGCGCGGGCGCATGAATCGACGGGAACTCCCGGAACTCGCGTAGTTGCGTGCGTGCGTGCGCCGCACGTGTGCGATTACCGATTTGCATACGATCCAGTAGCGGGTTGAGCGGCACAGCACCGTGTTGTTCAGTGGGAATCCCCGAGAATCTGAAATCCGGTTCCGTTACTGCGCGAGAGGTCGACCGCGCGCGCTCGTATGTCGGGCACGTAGAAACTCGTGCTTTCCTCTTACCTTATCTGCCGCGACGGGTCTCGAGGGTACTCGCGAGACGATGTCGCGGATCTACTAGAGGGACTACGAGCTTTTCTCCCTACTAAGGTGGGTACACCTGCCAACCTTTCTGGTTCGCGAAACAGGGATACTCCGTTTGGCTTCCTTCCGCTCGAAACCGCTCCGACGTGTCCCCGTGTCAATCCGACATTTGTATTTATCTCTCCCTTGCAGTCGAGGCTTGTCGAAGCGACCGATATTTCTCCGGATAATTGCTGGGTCGAGCTTGATCCTCCTGTGCTTGAATCAGGTCATCTGGTGTTATTCTTGTTGATCAGATTTCTAATAACGAGTATACGCCGATGCGTCTCGCGATTAAAAAACTGGCTATCATTTTTATCTTCATTTTCAAGTTAATTTGGATTTACATGATATTTCCGACACTGCGATCGCGATTTTAAGACAGTGAGTGTGTAACGAGTGTGTAAAAGAGGTATAGAGGAATAGTGTTATAAAAATATGTTAGTATGTCTCATCTGAAGGTTTTATTGAAATCAGTGCTGTGTTTGTCACATTAATATAACCAAGTTATCGTTCTTTAAATTGTGAAGAATGTGATAAGAATTTCACGAAGTTTGTGAGCCTCTATGACATAACTGATAACATATACCGCGAAAGCTATTTTGTTAATAGAAGATTTCTAAAAAGGGAGCTGTCGAGAACGCGTTCTCCGTTAACTGGACCATGTCGAAACCTGCCATGTTCCAAACCGACCGACTTAATAGCGAGGCGGCGTACAAAGCTAATCGATCGCGGATGTTTGCGGTGAACGTAACGGCGGCGAAGCGTTTGAGTCTGGCAGCGATTTCGACTTCGTTTTATCTCGGCGTAGTCACGTTTCTGTAATAGATAAAAGTTCGAAGAAAATTTCACAACGGCTGTGTTTATCAGACAAAGTACATTAATTACCTTGATGAGAAAGAAGCAACAGTCATTATGAAAACAGAAGTTTGCCTTTCGTTATCCTTTATCATGCGGACGTTACTTTGCATGCAAATTGTTGCGTGCTAATTAAGTTAATCCACGATACTGAAATCATGGAAAACAGATGATAGATTAAACCGACGCGTGACCAATGATGGCCATAAAAAAGATCCGTTTACAATTTGATTAGATTCAATATTGAATACTTTCTTACTTTCTCTTTCTCTCGCTTTCGTTTTGACGTGATTGTCGAAAATTTATTATTTGCGATCAGCTTGACGTATCGAAGAGCTCGAAATACACTTGGAGGTTCTTTTTCCAAAGTGCTCCAGAAATTCTGATCGACTCGGCTCGAGTAAACTGAATTAATATCGACGCTGTTCCTGCTCCCGTTGTGTATGAGACAGCAAACGACCATGGATTCATCCGAACGATCGCGTCTGCGATAATAGGAAGAACCGTAAAAAAGTTTCCGCGGCTTCGTTGTTTCCCCATCGAAAGTTAGCATCTCATCTTCCGCTCATAACGCCGTACGTACATTCGCGTGGCTCGTATCTGCGGAAACTTATTTAACTTAAGCGATATGATTCGATACGTCGATTCTTTCGGATGGAAGTCAAACAAAGTTCATCCGGAAGTTTCTTGCTGACACGTATTTCCCGGTGGGAAAATTTCTTTTCCCCGCGAAAAGTTGCGGTCATTTGTTTTACTTTGCTTTCACTGCGAAGATCTCACGAATGGAAGGGTCACCGGAGGATCTAACTTTTTGCGCGATGAAACGTTACAGACACACCCACGCACAAACAAACAAACACATACACGCGCGTGTGTGCACAATTCTTACGTGTACATCCCCTAATTCGCCGGATAAATATAAAGTCTCGTATTCGGAAGGAACTCTCGCCTCGGATGATTATACATCCTTATTGCGACTGGTAGCGGTGGCGAACTCGATCGCGTCGCGTAATCGTGTGTAACTATATTACTCCGGTCTGCATTATCCCTCAGCGGGATTTGATCCTTGTTAGTTGCGCCAGATTGCATTTTATCGACTCCGTGACCGAATTAACTTTCCGCGAATGACAGTCATTAAGGACCGAAGTTGAAAGTGTACGAGTTCTTTGTCCGTGGTAGGACAATACGGTGCGCGCAGCAGCGTCACAGCTCTCTCCGACGGTTTATTAATAACAGAACAAAATAGAGTTCGCGCGCGCAAACTTTCTCGACGACGACGAGGCGGATAAGAACAACGTAACGCTTCTCACTCGCGAACTCTTGTCGTACCGAGTGACTTACCGGTCGTTTCGCGACGTACCTTGTCCTCGTTCCGATAATTGAAGTTTCTTCAATTGAAGAATTCAGTTTAATTCCGGGTTTTAGGACCCGGCGAAACTGAAAGTGTCTTCCCTTTTGTTCGCGCCCTAATCGCCACGTCTGACATTTAATGTTTCGCTTTGCTGGCTCGTTTCGTTCCATCAGCTTTTCTCGATTGTTGTCTCTCAAGCATACGACGAACTTGGAAAAATTAACACTGACGTACTTCGTTGAGACCATCGGTTTTAGGGTCGCTTTTCATGCCGTAAAGCCGAAATAGCGAGATAGTGAACCGGAAGGGCTTTTTATGGAACTTTCCGCCAGCTAGCTTCCTTCGCGAAGAAAGTAGTACATCGAGTGACAGCTATGTATTTTGTCTCTTCGATCATCCTCTTTGTTCTGCTTTGTTCACCCATACTCTAAATCATATCGGCATTTTGAAATAATATTATAACTATGTGCTTTTCGGTGGTTAAATATATACAACGTGTACATGGCGATACAAGATAAAAAGCAATTTCATGGATTGGAGACAGATCCTATGGAAACATACATGGCGTGTGTCGTTTTCACACATTTACGCGCGTTCACATGAAAGTATTTAGCTGCTTCGGATTAGATCTACCCTCGTTGCTCGACTGTGCGAGATATCGGTATCGCGACAGGAATTTTCGTCGGTCACAGCAGTCGGCCCTTCGCCGTTATTTTGCGGTTTATCCAATTATCAGGGGATTATCGGATAAAAGTATCGGAGTTGCGCGTCGAAAGAACCGACGTAAAATTGGCCTTTTGACAAGTCTCGGATTGGCGAGACTCGGCGCGGGGAAAGGGAAGGAAAAGTCCTCGCCGAGACGAATGGAGCTTTCGTAGTCGACATCTTTTTGCACCGGGGATTGAAACTGAATTGAAATTTCGGCGAGCTTGCTCCTCGCAATATCGGAGATGTAGAAAAATTTGTTTTATTGCAAGTTGTGCCTATGTCGTAATGATATTTAATCTGGCATTTTCACGTAGAGTCGTGTAACAGATCTTGTTACATATTTTACATACGTACAATTAATATAATACACTTATTAACGTATATAGAATTAATATACACGAGTCGTATTTCGCGAGAAGTAATATCTAATTTCTCAATACAAGTGATATTACATTTCCGCCATATTTTCCAGAATCTCATTTTTATCGCGAAAATCTGGTGATATCCTGTTACGCCTAATGCATTAATAATGCATAATTTATCGTGGATGTCAATGTCCCCGGACGGTGATATTAATATTCATCGCGGTATTAGGTTCGTGATACTGACAATTAATAAAACGAATTTGATATCCCTGCGTTGCGTTCAATGCTGCACTCTATGCGCGTAATTATGGCTAAACCATCGCTTTGAGCTACCTCTTGTTCGGCTCGTGAAACATTATCTCGTACATTACATCGCTTTAAAGCACTTCCCCTATTACAAACATTATTTGTGTCATGCGTCCTTTCATTTAATAAACATTCCGCCGGCAAAATGTGACTGCCTCGTTCCCCCTCGAAATGCAATGCATTACGTATACGGAATACCGCCGTCTACGCCATTTAGAGTAATTATTCGGCAGTGTTGAGATGTCTCCTGCATTCTCATACGTCGTGCAACATTTGCGTACGCGTTACGATTAACAGAATGCTTTTATATGCGTGTCTTGGCGCAACACTTCCGACGGCTGTCGGCAAGGTCCGGTCCGGCCGAGCTTTCGGTAAACGGCTGTTTCCCTCGAGTTCCATTTAGTCCCCTCGATGACGAATCTGTAAGGAAGGAAACCTGAAGGGATATATACTTCGTTACCGAATTAATAACCCTCAACTGTTACGGTCCTTTGGGCAATTCTCTGGGTAATGTTTATTGTATAATTTATTTATTCTGGAGAGAATTGCGTGCGTCTCTAACTTTATTGTACCGTTTATCTACTTATGTCGGAACACATGTCAATCGATTGTGGATAAAATCTCTCGGAAGCTAAACCGAAAGATTTGATTGATTTCTCGAGCGGTTTATAAGAGAACTGTATTTCTCACTCGAGGACTAAATCGAGATTGCATGTACAAATAAATCACGAGTGTTGCGTATAGCAGAATATCATCTATATGTAATTGGGTAGTAATGGATGATGGCAATTTCAGAGTTTGCAAGTGTTTGCAAGGCAAAAGATCCGTATACGTAAACATGTCGGAACTGGCAATACATACTTCGATACTCGTCCCGAAATCCACGATGAAGAGCAGAACGGGCAACGTGAGCGCAATGATATCGTACTTACGCCCCTCGTAAATACGCGCTGCAGATGTAACCGCTGACCATTAAAATGTTTATGGATCAGAAGCTACGAAGTACGAAGTCCCGAGTTATATACGGGATGTAGCCGCCCGATCTACGAGCTTCCGGCATCTGATATCCGCGCTGCTCCTTTCCCGCCTGTTGTATATTACTGCAATATCGAGCTTTAACTGCGATTGATATTCCCAATAAAAGGAGCGATCTCACAGTATTCGTCGGTATTTTTGGAGAGAATGCTAATATCATTCTTTTCAAGTTTGCGTATATTGTTTTCTTGATTCCAAATACCACAATTTAACTAGTCGTATTTTAGTCCGCGACATTTTCAGTTTACTTTCTAGGCAAAATTAAATTTGCTAAGCAATCTGGCGCCCGTCTTGCAAGTCACGTTACGTTCGCGCATATCAATTTTCGTGGACCTTCCCGGAATAGATGATTTCCATGGAATCAGTATGAGAATATCACGAAGAAACCACATTCTTCCATCAGCCAAACACGCCTGCACCGCCGTTTCTGGTCGCAAGATCGTTAGCCGAGTTCGCGATCCTTCGGCCAAGTTACGTTAACGTTCGCATATTGATACGATAGGGTGAAACGTCTCGGCCTCGGGCAGAGTGCTGGTAATTCGGTGGAGTGCGTATACAGCACTGCAGTACTTTATCACCGTAAATGTGCGAGTTAGACATTTCCTTCGGCTCGTGCCGGAGTCCGGAACGCGCGCACGCGCACGCTACCCGCCTAACAGAAATTTTCGATAAACCGATACCCGCCGCACCTGATGCCTACATCGCTTTGGAAAGTCTGACGTCGACCCCGATACTCTTCCAGCAAAATATATAGCAGCCCCTTAAGCATCCCCCGTATCCACTCTTACTAAATGCGCGTCTATCGTGCTTCTTGAATAGTTCATGTCCACCCCTCTTCACCCTTGCCTCTTCATGCCGTTCCGCCGCGGTCGTGCCCACACATCGGCAGACGCTCCATTAATTTTACAGGAGCCGTTATAGGCAACAGTTGCATTCACAAAAGAGCCGGCGCATGTACGCGCGAGCATCTTTCTTCGCGTCTCTGAAGCGGGATGAGAGCTTTACGGTGCCAATAACCCCGCGGAGAGGCGGTTACATTTACAACACCGTCGCGCGCACCGTCCTCGGCTGGCTTCTTCCCGGTACCCGCTTGTGATCCGCCTCGCGATCAAGCGGGTAATTAGAATTCCGCTGATCGTCGCGCAAGCCACGTTCAATTATGCAATTGCTGCCAACAAGCGCGCAAAATGCTGCGCGTGCACGCGCGACTACCGTGTCTTTATGCGGAAACGTATTTCGCTCGCGAAGTCTGTATGAGCACGGACGACAGGATAACAAAAGCCGCGGCATTGCGAGAATTAACGAAGTAATGTACAATGAAAAAAAAGAAAATGGAGAGTAAAATATGCAAAGCTCGGCGCGAGCGACTTCTTCGTCATCTTGATTGCATTATATCGCACGCGATTTTTGCATAAATCGCTGCGCGAATGTAACCGCGTGGCGGGAGCCACGCTTTGAAGCCATGCAGCGACTCGACGCCGTGCACAAAGGTTACTTCATTTCGCGTCGCTATCGGCATTATTAACACCGCCGGAATATTTTCTGCCGTGTTAATTTCTCAAGCATAAAGCACGCCGCATAAATCGCTCAAACCGCTTTATAATTTGTGCGGGGACGGCGTGCGGCGCCGCGACGGTCTTAATAATAATCGCGCCATCGACACTTTCTGAGCGTTTTTCCTCCCGCGTCGCAAACTGCTCGTAAACTGATACCTCCGTCTCATCTCGGTCTTAATTAAGCAGTAATTCGCTCTCGAATGGCTCCCAGTAAAAGACCGTTATTCTTAAACGGATTCTCCGTAATGGGGATTCGAGGCAGTCCCGACTCCGGTTCTCTATCTATCTGTAATGGACGCGTCATGTCACCAGCTCGATTCTATTTACGACCAGGTTTTACAGGCTACCGATTACAATTATACGAGACGAGAATGCGCGGAGTGAGTTCTCAAAGTCAATCGAGGTTGCAACGCGAGACAGCGTCGCGATGATACGTTCTCCACGTCAAGTGTTACGTTAGTACGCGTACATGCGCTCGGTTTCCGCTGAGGCGCGTGCCACATCCGATACTATTTATCAGCAGCGCTCGGTAACACGAAAATACAAATGGTATGGGGTGTCGGATGCAATTACAATGAGAACGGAAAGAGAGTCGAGGAACGAAGAGAAATGCGGCGGCGGACCGACGGAAGACCGGGCCGACTGTAGCGGGCAGGGGAGTGTAATCCGTGAATTAAGGACCGACCCCGTATCGCCCTAACAGCACCCACGAGAGGAAAGCCTGCCGTCGTAGGGGAGGATATAAATTGTTTTAACGCCGCGTTGATGCGATTTGACGAGGAACATTCCCGCTGGAAGCACAGGCGTGCGCGCGCGTGTGTACCGCTATTAAATAAAAGATATCTGGTCCCACCCTCCGAGCAGGCTTGCGAGTCGCCAACGGACAGATGGCACGTAACTCGTAAATTATAATTTGCATAAAGCCAGCCGATCCGAAGCTCCGTCCGAGCCTTCATTTTCGTGAGATGAATGCTCGTCTTCGTGAGATACATCCGCAGCACACAATAATCCTGTATCGCGTATTAGGTATCGAGACTATCGAGGCTGCAAACGTGCGGGGGAGGATTGTTTGGTGGTCATGTATGCGTGAAAGCCGCCTCTGGAATCGACGTGCGTCCCGTTCGACGTATCGATCTCGGCGAACCGCGGCAGGAGCGCGATACGTTTGCGTTGGTTATCTGCCGGTTATCCTCCGTGCGAGTAGTTTCCTCTTTTGCGTTTTGATATTATAAATATTGCGAAGGCTCTATGCACATGCTGTATGCCTACATCGACTGTCCAGTCTTTGGTCTTTCTTTCGATCGCGAAAGGAAAAGTTGTCTGTTATATAATAAAATAGATTTCTATTTTGGTTTTCTACTTTGGTCTTCTTGAACTTTTATAGCACGGATTCTTTTAAACCATCGTCAACGTGAACGATACATGAGTGACTCGCTCAATCTATACGTTATTTTCGTACAATTTGCATTCAATAATTAAAAAAAGCAAAATAACTGCAGTCTGAAAAAGTTTCTAAGTTAAAATCGTCTGAAATTTCTGTAATTTTGAAATCGCAACTACGAAGAGTGCAAGTCTGTTCGTGTTGGATCAACTATTTCAATTTCATATTCGGCAAGCAGTAACTGCAAAGTGCGTGCTGCGGCGGCAGTTAACCGCGAGAAATTGGCTGCATCCCCTTTTCGCTCTTCAAGTAAGATCAGCAGGAAGGCACAAAAAGAGATTGGAAGAGGCAATGAGACCGACACAGGGGATGAGTTGAGTTTCAGCGAGAAGGAGGTTCAACGGGCCGACGAAAATGTAAATACCCGCTCGGGGAATATCACTCGGCGCCGCGAGAAAATTAACTCGAAAAATTCCTTCTTGGTGGGTAAGTAGAGACAAAGAAGACGCTAGGCCAGGAGTAAGCGTAAGAATGAAGGTTGAAAGAGAAAGAGAAGAAGGCGCAGCAGAAGGAGAAGAAGAGACGCATGAAAAAGAGGATGAGGAGGAACAAGCAGCGGTGATGCTTTCCTCTTTTCCCTCCACTCGGGGTATTGCGACAGTCTTACATCGCGTCGGAATTCATTTCAATGAATTTGCATTTCAAGAGAGAATAATTCTCCTCGGCCTTGTCGCTCATCCTTTTCTCGTGCGCCTTCTTTTCCTTCTGTTCCCTCAGTCCTCGTGTGGCCTATTGATATCTGATCGATCTCCGGATAATTTTTATTTGATCGCTCATTAATTAACGTGGCCAATTACTACAAGCTTTTCTTACTCGTCGCTTTGTCCCTTTTTGTCGTCAATGACGCGTGGGAGCGGAGCGGGCAGGAAGATTTCGATCGGACACGGTCGTTTTCTTTTTCTTTTTCTTTCCTTTCTCTTTTTTTTTCTTTGAAGAATGTGGATTCATGCCAAGGAAGCAGAATAGACGGGAAAGTTTCCGATAAGTTCGCCGGCTGTTCGCGATCTTCGCGTTTCCGTGTAGTTCAAAGCATAATCCTTCCCCGCGATGGAATCTGGTTCGCGGATAATCATATTTTAATTACAGAAGTGAGGTGGAATGATTTTGTTACTATTCATAAGCGTTGTCAACTTGCTATTTATACTTGTGTAAATGCGAGTTTCAAGCTCAAGATAACTTTATCACGCTACTTGCTTATGTCGCAGACTATAAAATGTATCTCATTTTAGTGTTTTCTATTTACACGTAATTTATGGGAAGTCTTAGAACAGAATTGTGTCAGTTATAATCATAACAAAGTTGAGATAAACTTTTTATTATACATTATACTATAAATTAATCCAACGAGACCACTTTTGACACCAAGAGCTTTTCATCATTATTAAAGTTTGTTTTTTCTCTCGTTTTCCTCTTCTCATTTCTTCCAAGAATACTTTATCCAGAATGATCATTATTTGAACATCAATTACTCGAATGTATTCGAGAAAAAGTTATTCTCGTTAAAACATTTCATTTTTTATATTATATTTCTATATTATATTAATTTTATATTAAAAAGAGAACGTATATATATGCATACACACGCACACACATTCTATTTTCGATTATTTGGTAGCTTGTGCGGATAATCGATAACGGATATATTACGTTCCTCCAACATGTTCAGGGATATTGGCTTATTGATATGCTAGAAAAATACTTTCTTTTTTCAACAGATACCACCGTAATATTGCTATTCGAATATTCGATAGCCACTCCTCTTTGTTGCAATTCGTAGAGCGAAAGACAGATACTCGTCAATTTTTACATGTCACGGAAAATAACATTTTACTGATCCATTATTGACGCATATGGGTAACTCGCTGCACGGATCTCGTTGCACGGCAAGCGCAGTACAATCAGGCGATCGTCTATACGCTTCGTGAATTACACAGTAGTGTAAGTCCAGCAACAAGATAAAACGATTCTACTTTATTCTTCAATATAGTGTCATTACTGCCCGCGCGAGGCACGTCGAGTATAAGACGGAATCGTCGAGTTTGATCGCCGGCCGGAAGTCACTCGAATATCCGTCATCCGTTCTGATAGAGACTTCGTTTATTGCGAAAATTATCCTTTCGAAAAGGACTATTCCCAGTGTGTCGTTTCTGCTATCGTTACCACTGCCCTTTCTGCATCTTACGCGCTATTGCGCAGCATGCAGCACCAAGTTGCCAAGTTGCAGAACTTAACAGCCAGGAGCGTCGAGTTAAACGTTTACGTGCGATGTATCGATGGTTGTCGAGCACTTTAACCCATTTGCTTTGAAATCCGCGTATTGATCGCGGAGCACGCGCAATCTGTGTCAGCTTCCTTGTCCGGGTCTCCCGAGGAGTGACGAATAGAAATTCAAGGCACTCGCTGGTCGATCGTACGTACGGCTAACCCGTCGTGTATGCGATCTATCCTGTTCTGGCTCACATTCGTGGCAGCGTCGAGTTCCACGTCGAGTTCCACGTCGAGTTCCACGCTGCGAATTTAACTGACGTTGATTGTAGCCGTCGCGAAAACGGCGTATGCAAGCCGACGCTATTTTGCGAGACGTGGAATGTGTATCCGATCGATCGTCATTTACGGAATTACCGTATCCGTTACGTCAATTATCGCCTGTTTGCTTATTTACGAATTGTTAGATGGGAGAAACGACTATCCCGAATTAATTACGCGTACTAATTACATAATTATCCACAACATTAATGCCATTTACTCCGGCGAGAGACGATCGAAATGCCATTACATTACATTACATTACGTAACATTAGAGTTCTCATCTGGATCGTGAAACGGGTCGACCTTGTTTTTCCTCTTGTAATTTTTCCTCGCGGGATGAGGGAACGCGTAATCGCGTTTATGCGATCTTCGACGTCGATTCCTCCGCAACACGTTGCACGGAAGAGTGACGCAAGTTCATCGACTCGGACATCAAGTATACACCTCAAGTATATATACGCGCGTTCGCGGTTTACGCTCGACAATTATGAATCTTATGGTTCGCGCTGGGCCGCAGTGCCTCCGTAAGAATAACGCGTAAGAGGAGTTGGGGGAGGCTCGGGGGTGGCGATTGGTTATTTACGCACGCTCGTAAAGACGCTGAACGGCATTATCCGCGAGCAGAAAAAATTGCGCCCGCTGTGGGATCGATAGTCACGCCGAGATGACGAGACACCTCGGCATGGCGAGGGCTGCGGTGGGATGAGGCAGGGGGGGGGGAGGGGGCTATGAATAATAATGCGACATGGTGGATGTCAGGGCTTTAAGTAGTACGCGGAGCAAATAAACAGTGGAAGGACGTATAATTCTCCACCGCGGAAAGTGCATATATTACGCCCGGCTGCCCTCTCGCCTCCCTCCGCCCTCATGAATTCCGCGGAGCGTATTATAGGGTGGGCGAGCGGGTCGGATGTAACCGCGCAAAATCATATCTTTCACGGTTGCTAATCCCGAATAAGTCTTAGCTGTCCGATTGCGAAGCGATTCCGGATTTGTATCGCCGCGTCGACCGCGCTGAACTCCGCTCTCACGAGGAGATCGGAGAGACGAGGGATTTCCGCCATCACGGGGCTTTCTTGCCCGGAGCTGCATTATTGTCGGGTAGCTGAGGCTTGCGCAACGAAAGGGCAGCCTTTGTCTGCTAATTTCTTACACTGCCGCGTCATTGTACCGTTCTTAATCTCTCTTGTGCCTCGAAGAGGCTCGAGATATCGTCGGCTTCATTGCAAATCTGAATGTGTTAGGTAATGCATTTTATTTGTGTAATTTGAAAATGACACGTTTGTGTTATTTCAGCATATGTAAATCGGATAATAATGCAGAGACATATTAAATGTGGTTTTATTAGAAGCAACACTCTAAAGTCCTATAGGCAGTGTTGTTTCCTACGCGTTGTACTTCATTGATTGAAATTGTGAGAGAATCATCATTTGTGAAATAATTTAAATATTTTTTCTTTCTTCTTTTCGTTTCGAAAAATGTCTGTCGATAAGAATAGAATTTATATCGTTACCAGCGGTTTGATTGATGTATTATAAATTCGAGATAAAGCCGCTCTTGTTCTACGTGTCAGATATCTTTTTGGATGCGAAATTTTTACAATAATATCCAATATTTACGACGACGTAAAATTGTGTTTCGGTACGGTGGGGGCTGGGACGGCCGGAAGAGGTAGATGGTATCGAATCGGCCATTCATCCGCTCCGAAAATGTTCAGAGAGGATAGCGCGTGCTTTGGGTAATACTTTAAGCCCTGTATCCTGAAAATTTATGACAGTTTACTAAGCCTAGTATAGTACGTTTGCCCCAGGCTCTTATACAAACATCTGGCTCTATAAACCGTTGCTCTATCTTGAAATCCGAGTAGATCGGATGTCTTTGATATTGTTTTGCACAAGTAGATTCCAATCCATCGAGGATATTGAGATGCTAATGTTGCCTACTTCGATTGTTAGCTCGTAAACATTTATGCAATGGAGTATACCAAAGTGATTATACGGTTGGCGCGTGGAAATAGTTTACTGAGTAAATAAAACAAGAATTCATCGATTCCTTTATAACAATTTACCGTCAAATTAATTCCCCACTGTGCCATCTGTCTTTTAAATCAAATCCATCATAATCTACGTGGCGCGATTATATTTTTGAAGCCGAGATTTAACGTCGAGTCTGTAATGCAAATTGATTGCTGAGCGGTGATACGAATGCGCAGATAACTTCCGTGCGAGGCCGAGCTGACGATAGTACAGTGAAATTTCGAGAAATTTCGGCTTATTACGCCATCACGGCGAAGTGCGATGGAATTTTCAAGCGAGATTTGTCGCTCGCGTTTTCTCACGCGCGCGATTTCTCGTGCATGATGGTCACAATTAATTAGGAAGCGCCAGCTCGGCGTGAGACAACCGACACACGCGAGTTAACATGTGTGACAATAGCGTAGCTCTATAATCGCGATGTCACGAACATTAAATATTAAGAGTTCCGATTTCCGCCGGATGCCATCAACGGTGTTATTTGAAAAAATATTTCTACGACGGTGAGTCGCGACGAGAATGAGACTCTGCAACAAAAATTAAACCGTACTCCGTTCAGGTAGATGAACGCGGAGATAGGCGCGGAGACAGTCGTTCCAAGGCGCAATTTACTTTTAAAGAAAACGCGAAGAATGTTCGATCATTCGATTACAGTTTACGTCGCAGTAACGTCGACGACGACGAGTCCTCCTCGCTTCCTCCAGCGAAGTTAAGTGGAGTTTGCAAAAGTAGGTTATCTGCAATTCAAATACACGGCGCTTCGAATATTCCATCCCTCCAACAGTCACTTAATCTCCGCGCAAAAGTACACGTTTCCGCTTTCTCGCGGAAAAAATCGGGGGACGAGGAGTGACTCCCTCAGTTCGCAAGGGATACCTCGCGTGCATATCACACGTGCCCCCATTATTTCTCCCTTTCTCTCGTCAACGTACCGACAACTTATACGTCGATTGTACACGCTATTTGGACCCTCGTGGACCGCCTTCTTTCGCCCAGACTCGAACTTGCCTACCTTGCTGCTCGCTCGTTTGCCCGTTCCCTCGCTCGTCCGACTCCCTTTCCTTTCTTTCGGGGTCACCCCGTGTGACACCCTCGACACGTACGTGAGTGGCACGATACGGAACACGAGGGTTCTCACCCCCGAGTTGGGTCTCCGTCGACTTATCGCGGCACCTCACGTCTATTCGACCATGCGCACGCCTCGACTTTACGAGGTCCTCGGAGATCGCACGTATACGCGACGTCGTGGTCTCGTCCCACGCGACGCAAATTCGAACCGGGACCCCTGTGGAGCCTTCAGAAGAAACGGCCAATCGCGCCAGAATCGCGATCAGTTCATCTCGTGGCGATGAAACCGTACGTTACCACGTAAACGGGAACGCGTCCGTAAATTCGGACGATTCGCGCGATATAGCGCGAATGGGGCTCTCCAACACTCCCGTACATTAGGCGGAATGTAATAGGGGTCCTGGCGAGTGTCCAACCGGTCAGACTCGCGTATGCCGGGGGAGAGAGACGGCTGCATATGTACATACCTCGGGGGTGCGCGCGCGCGACCGCCTGGCGCTTAATACAGGCACGTATGCAGGAATGTCGCCGAGACCGGTGATCCCCGGTGATGAGGGGAGAATGGTGCTACAGACATGAGGGGAGAGAAAGAGAGGGGGGAGGGGACAAAGGAACGGAGAGACAGAGTACAGCCTCCGGAGTTCCGGCATACACACATACACGTACACGCACATACACATATACACCCACTGCACTAGATCAAGCGGCAAAACCTTATCCCAGTCAGCCTCAGCTGCGAGGTGTGTCCATCCGATGAATGCGCCAGTCGCCTCCACGGCTTCGGACGCGCGATGAATCCTTCCCTGGCTGATAACTCGCGCGCATTACCGCGGAGTGTTTACACCAGTTGCGTCGTCCTCGCGGAGGCTCTTGTCGAGTCGCGGATGTCGACATCGACATGATGTCGTAGCTGCGACCGCGGGATGATGGGCGTGGGATTCTCGGGTACTCGCGTGTCTCGTGCGTATCTTGTCGCGTACTTGTACATCTTGGGGCTTGGATTTTGAGGACATGCTTGTTTGAACTCGAAAGTTAGTTAATCGCGATAGTATCGATCTTTCACAACGCTACGTTACATAAATTTGTCACTGTAATAAGATTTTATCCGTCCGTTAATTTCTGACTTTTTTTACGTCATTGTTAGGATTAATTTTATGTAATTGCATTGTTCAGATGATTGTGAGAGATTTAGTTATCTTTCAAACTTAATTACTTTAGGATAAAGATATTTGGTCGCATTCTTTAATCGCGTTCAATGTGGTGATAATTGTATTTCTCTTATTCTTCTTATGCGAGAACAATTGCGTTTGTGCGTTCACGTTTAATCAGCCTTGAAGTAGGCTTAGGAGAGACCTTCGCAGAAAGTTTAAATTTATGTTACTAACCCGGCAATAAGTGAGCCATCCTTGTACGAATGTAGCAGAATAACTTTACTGGGTCGGATAAGTTTGTTTTCTGGCATGTTCCGCGTCATATTGGATTTGGATTTATAGCGGAGGCAGACAAAGAGATGGAGAGAGAAAGAGAAATAAGTCAACGGTGAAGAGAGGAGTGGCTGAATAGCAGTATGCCCCGATAAAACCTTTATAAAAGCTGATACAAAAAGCAATAATTAGTTTCGTTCGTACGTCTTCTTTTTTTGCAGTTACATTTCGTCCTCTATTGTCATAGTTTTTTTCCAGTTGAATCAGATACAAAAATGTTCATCCCTCGAGCCAATATTTTTACAGAATAGCTACGAGATAATCCACGATAAATACATCCATACATCCATGACATCACAATCGATTGTATTTTTAACTTGTATTTACCATACTTTAATCTGTCTTATTTTGGCTTTACCTTGCAATTGTAACTTTAAATTCAACCGAAGCGTATTTCTGCTGAGTCTGATTAATTCTGCATATGTATCATCTGCATTCTAACAAACCGCTAATAACGCGAATATTAATAGTACAGAAAATATAAAATATAAAATAGTATTTAGAAATAGAAATCAGTTATTAGCAGACATTAGATGCACACATTTCTTCAAACAAGTCTCGAAAAATAAAAAAATCTATAAATAATCTATAAACAAGTCTTCTTTTAATTAAAGTCGACGCGCATAGCCAGGATTTAGCAGAAATTTCGCGATTGAAGACCTTCAAATATATTGACGTTCGGCAAACGAGCCGGTCAAATTCGGTTAGATATCACCGGGCTCCTCGGTTATTCGAGTAAACACCGGGAGTCGTCTCGCGATCAGCCGACACCGGAATAGTCGTCTCCGAGAACACGCGCCAGCGCCAAAGACCACCGAAGGCGAGGAGGAGAGTTATTTAATTTTCTCTCCCCTAAAGCTGACTTGGCACCAGGAATAGCAGCTAGCTGATTCCTGAATTGGCCGAATTGCCCTACTCGGCGGTCGGCATTGGCGTCCCTTCCACGATTCCTCTGTCCGGTCCGGTATTTCCCGCAATCGGAATCCGACGTGTTTTCGCCCCGGCGGGTTTGCAGAACTCTCGACCGCGAATCTCCGATTTTAATAGCAGCGATCCACAGTAGGCGCAATTCGTACCGGTAAGCCCATCGTGCATCGGTATCGGCATGTGCGTGAGTGTGCGAGAATGTTAAGCTGATTGCAAACGTGAGAGGCAGGTGAAAAATGGATCCTTTAAATGCCGACGCTGAAACGCGATCGAAAGTGATGAATCGAGACCGACCATTTCACAATTTTATATGACAGCTAGGAGAGAAATCTTCACCGTATGTGAGTGTCCATTGCCATTTTTCTACACATGGAAAGCGAAGTAATGATCACGTCCTACTTCTCTCCAAAACTCGCGTTACGTTCAAAGGCTATCTTGATCCGTGGCGCTTTTCTCTGCAGGAAATTATAACCAAATATATATTATTTATTTAAAGAGCGAGAGAGCGAGAAAAATATATATTTTATATATATCATTTATAATATAACGAAATATATATTTCATTATATTAAAACGTAACACAGAGAGCAAAATACTGTTGTCTACATTACAGCATGCCGTTGAAACAACATGCTCGTTTCTCGCGAAGAAAAGCTAAACGGGGATGTGTTTTAACGTCACCCGCAGAGGTGCACCAGTCGTAATACACTCGCTGTTAGGTAGAAAAAGCATGCGGGAGCAATCGGCGCCTGATATTGGCATCGGGATTCATTTAAATATAAAACATCGGGGTGACACATTCATCGTTTAGTGTTCGGGACCGCGGGCGCTACGCGACAAATTTAGGTCAGCTCATCCGACATACTTTTGCTCTTGCTCGATTGAGCACGGACGATACTCCGTTCGTCGGCGAACAACAATGGATCGCTCGACGGGTCAGTGCACCGAATTTATTATATTTCCCGCAGGCACGGCTTACGCCGTGCATAATTCACGGTATTGTCTAATAACGCGCGCAGCCGCCATTACAATAGCCGCGCGCATTACGCGTGTGCGTTACATCGCCTGGAATCGTTTTGATCGATAATATACCGCGCTCGGCACGATGCGTGTAACATTTTGTCTCGAGTAACTTTCAGCAGAAAACTCGTGCTCGTCTCTCAAAAGCAACTTTCTCCAAGACGCGATGCAATTTTTACGATTGAACATTTATGGGGACGTGAAACTACGTGCTGTTGTCTCGAAGTATCAACGAGAACTTTTGCCATCTCCCCACTAATGCCCCGACTATAGTCGTCATCAGCGAAATGGCCCGTAGATTAAACATAAGTTTAAATAGATACTGTTTTTATGAGAATTCAATTTGTTGAATGTTATATCTTTTATATTATAGAACGAGTTAAAATAGCGGAGTAAGTAAAGAATGTAATTTTGCTGCTCAGATGCATAACGCTTTACATTCTCGTGCTCTGTAATTGCTATTCAATCGACGCTGTCGTAGCGGAAGGATTAAACTGCCAAGTAAGGCATGCACTTTCATTCTCTCGAGTAGCGAGAAGCCCGTACTTCTCCGCGCTTATGCTTGATCTTCCAAGAGAGCAGCGGCCTGCGTCCTAAATAATGAAACAAAGGCTCTTCAGGAAATTTACGAGTTACGCGAGTACAAAATAGAATTCGCCGATACTTTGGACGAGGTGATGGAAACGAGCAATGCTTTTAGACGAAGAGTGGAATTTGAGATTTTGCGCTCGGACACATTAGTGAGATACAACGGCTTCAGCATTCGGTCCATTACTTGTCTCATCCACGTAAAAGGAGGCGGGAAATTCTTCTCGATAAAACCTATAAATTATGCATGAAACGCGAGCAGTTAGCTCAGCGAGAAAGAACACGGCAAGAAAGAACAGTTAGCCTTTGCGAAAAGGTATTTTTGCAAGGAACCGCGTACTCGGTCGCGAGTAGAGAAAAAGAGTATTCAGTTTCTCGTGCCTTTGTTGCCGACTATGTATGTTGTAATTGAGTTCGCCGTTATTCCCCGATGAGATTTTTTCCATGCCCTTTTTTTCATTTTTATTTCATCGCGCACGTATGAAGTAACGTTTTCGAAAATGTTTTCGAATCATCACCGATTCTTCGTCGTGCACGATCAACGCTTTTTTTATAACATTTTATATTTATCCAACTCAATTTAATCCGCTCGCGTGTTCTCCCCGAAAATGTGGCGCCAGATTTATATATAAATTACTTTCGGTCGTAAAGCAGTGGCACTTGAAATCGGATCACGGATTTACTCGAAATAGAAAACGCATTAACGACGCGCTGCGTGTATAAAACGTTTCAATTTGGAAAACATTGGAGGGAAATGTTTCTCGATATTCTCGACGAGCTGTGTCCGAGAGGCGCGGGCATCGATAAAATTTTCTCGAATTGTGTGGACGATAATTAATAGGCATCGTGGTGTTTCGATAAACAGCGCTATGCTGCGTGATAATTGGTTAGCGTGCTGTGCATCGCGATGGCGCTTACGATATTCCATCAACCGTGTTATATTTTCAGTTATGTGTTATATTTTCAGATATGCTATCCATCCGCTATCAACACTTCCTTTTGGATTGAACTTTTTTGTACGTGCTGTGCTGTGGATTTTATTAATAGAGAATGGTGGGTTTTAAATACGCGTAGAGTGTAAAATTAGGTCATCAGTAAAGAATCAAAATATTGAAAAATATCGTTTCGCATTGATTTTTCCTTAGAACAATTCAAGTTAGCTTAAAAAAATATAATAGAATTAAATATAATTTAATAAAAATAAAAATCCGTAAAAATACAATAGGACATATTCTGATGTAAAGAGCATCTTTGTAATTTTTATTCGCAGTTATAAAAAATGTTATTTTATTAAATTATATTATAAATATATGTATATCTATATAACTTTTGTAAAATATATTGATATCTCTTAATCTGCAAAGTGTAACAAATAGAAATCACAAAGAGGAATCAATACAATGATAACAATGGAATCGATTAATGAATCAGAACGATACAAGATCAGGGCTTGGAGGTTCCAGACGCAGAAATCGCATTACACAGCCCGATAAACCGTTTGATTCCCGATGGAGATACATTTCCATCGAGAATTCAACGTTAAGCCAATAAATTCCAGCAGCGGCTGTATTTCCACACATTTTGCACCTGGGAACATCGCAAGATGCTTCTCGCGAGACTCCGTTACGGACATTAACGCGGAAAAAGTATATCGCTTTTACGGTACGCGGACGGCCATGAAGCAAAAGTTTTCCGCGACACGGGAAATCGAGACTGATACGACTTTTATGTCTCGCACACGCGACTGCTCGGAACAATAACACTCTCTTTCCCATTATATCGAGCGCGACCCGCATTAACCCTCGTTAGGGGGTGTGCAAGCCACCGCGGTTTCTATACACACATCCGGAACGTCATCGTTAGTTTAAACGTCACTCATTGCGCCCGGCTCTCTCGCTCTTTCGACGAAGTGTAAGTGGATAGGCGCTTTGTTATGCTGAAGTTAGAAACTCTTGAACTCTTGCAGCATTAATCAATTAAAGTATATGTACAGCAGATTGTGAATATGTAGAAAATAATATACCCAACGATATATAGCAGCAAAATTTTTGTTTCACTTATTTAATAGCGGTCTCGATATAATATGGTAAAAGGCTAACGAATAGTAAAATCTCGATTATACCTCGAGATTTATGGAGAAAGTTAATCCCGAATGTCGTTAGTGAATGTCTGCCGTCGGAATCAAAATCAAGAATTCTTTCGAGCACCCTATACATCCCCGTTCGCTCAGTATTTATTTGAGAAATGACACGCAGGCAAGGCAGGGGTGCGACGATCAATCGACAAGGAATCCGTAGGGCGGATGAGAATCATCATAGTCGAGGCAAAACTTACGAAGGGGAAAAAGAAAAGCGGGATAAACGTGAGCCTGCCCTCGCGCAGGCGTTCTCGCGAGGAGAGATTCGGTAGATTGTATTTTTGGTGTTACTGGCGGCTCTTTCTATCGTCCGTCGTAACTACCTCCAATCTTCCGTCGCAGTTTCCTAACGGGGAACCGCTCGAGAAATGCCCTTCGGTCCCCGTCGTTCGGTCCGCCTCCTTTTTCTTCTTTCGACGTCGATCTGCCTTGTTTTCTGAGAGCCTTTTCTCGGGCAGTGGTCGGTTATCTTGACCCACACCTGGTCAACGGCTCCGTCGAGAAGAATTTCGGGTGATGAGGCGAGGGGTGGCCTGCGCTCTCGCTATGAGCTTAATAGCTACTCCTGACCGTCGATTCTTCCAGCGTGTACCACGCGAAATGAGTTTCCTCGAGTTTCCCGGGCTCTTCTTTCATCCGCGTCCCGCCACCGCTCGGATTCACGACGCGGCATCCTCCTTTGGATGATTCGGGAAGTACCAGCACCGTGCAGATTAAGGAATCGGTGCTGTAAGCTCGGCCGGCGTTCAAAAGCTCATTGCCCGACCGACCTACTCGAATTCGAGTCTCTGGCAAAGGATTCAATATCCGTAACGCCGATCGACAAATACATTTCGACTGATCCTCATCCAATGAAAGATATTTTATGGATTCCTATTCTTTTAAGAAAGGAATAACTATATCTAGGAGAAGAATATTTATAATGACAAGTGTCATTATAAAAAGACTCGTTGCTCCGACTTTCTGGTTCAATTTTAATTCTCATTACACAAGTTTCTGAATTTTTCCGAAAATTCGTCGATACGAGAGAACTTTCCAAATTGGAAAACTTGATTCCGGCTAAGATGTTCAATAATAGCTTCTACATCAAGATTACATGCAACAAGAAATTAAGAAATTTATGTCCTTTAAAATAATTAGCTTTCGGTTCGAGGGATGAAGAAGGACGTGCGACTGTATCTATATTTGGGTAAAAATAACTTTGTTCCCGACGATACTCCTGCACAACCAGTCGTCACATTGTACGTCCCGAGAGGGGAGAGATGCTGGAGTGAATCGATGTGCGGTCGTATATTTATTGCGGGAGTTCGAAGCATCGGCACACACGCGCTGTTTCACTTTGTAAGTAGTTATTCCCTGGTGTGGGCAGACCGACCATGCGATCGTCTCGTCTTGCTAGTTCTGCTTTAACAGGCGTTGCCTCGCTCGCGTTGCTCGTCTATCTTTAGAACCTGCGTTCCACTTACATTCTACTTCGACTGCCTTCTTCAAGGTTTGGCTATATTGCGCGCTCCATAGTTAATGAGGATCAGATCAAACTCTGGCGCTCGTGCATTATTGACGCGAATTCGGAAGTGACTGTTGGATTTCCCGTGGAAAGCCGCTGCGTTAGGTAGCTTCATTACACTATCTTGTGTATAAAACGTTCGGAGCAAGAGTCGCGCGGCCGCTCTTTATTCTTTCGCAACAATTTCGAGACGGAGAGCACGGAGACAGAGAGAAAGGAAGGAAGATAGAGAGAGAAGCATTAGGAAATTATTGGACCGTCTGGCGCAATAAAGGACGTCTGTCCTTTGCAGCATTACGGGCGGGAGGTAATATTCATTACGAACTTTGTAACTTCGGTCTTCTCTTACATGAATCTATAAAAACTTTATATCTCAAGTACTGGATGCAAATTGTTACTGTGTAGAGCGAAGTAGTGGCGCTAGATATTAATATATAATTGTCCTTCGAGCTTCATGAACAGCGCGGGGAGGGGATACAAAAGAAGAACTAAGAGTAGCCATTATCCCGGCGACCCATAAAGCATTGTACGTATTTGTTGTATTTGAACGCTTCCATTCTGACAATATAAATTATATCGATCACGATTTTATGGGTCATCACATTTTTTCACACTGTTCCATGGAGGCTAACGTTACTCGTCGGTGGACATCTTGATTTACCGCTCGTGATTCCTACATTCTCTCTCTCTCTTTTTCCTGTCATTTTTTTTATCTCTCGATTACTCGATAGAAATTTCATCTCGTTAAACTTTTCATTTGGACGATCGCGGTTCTGTCGTGCGTATTTGATCGTGCGGTGCAATTAAAGCCAAAACCAGCGTGCTTAGTATACCGCATCGTATCACTGTGTGCATATAGCATGACGCAATATCGCACCTGCCGTTGCAATCGTGCACTGTGTACAAGATACAAAGCCCGGTCTGAGTAAATCTTGGGAATACAAACTTCGGCATACTCGCGTGGTCCGGGTAAACCTTGCAACAGCAGCACTAGCAGCAGCAGCAGCAGCAGCAGCAGCAGCAGTAGCAGCAGCTGCAGCTGTATCGCTGCACGTGGCACGTTGCGAGGAACGAATTAGCAGTTCACCCACTAGTCGATTTAAAACTGACATTGTTAACTCAGCAAAATATTCATCAGTTCACGCACTCTATCGCGAATAAATCGACCAAAAACAGCAGTGCGCGCATTGCGCGTCCCATTCACGAAGAATTTCGACGAGTAGGTCAGTGACGAATTCAATGCACTGGTTCGCCAATCGGAATTCATAACGCTTTTTCTAGCTTCTATTCGAGATATGAAACCCACCAGTTCTGCCGATTACGTGCAATTTTTGATTGCAGTCCAACCGACGCGGCGAGAATAACGTGACAATTACGCGACAGCGATGCGCGCGTAGAAAAATGCTGGCAATATAGTTCCACGGGGAACGAGGAAACTCGTGAAAACTCGTGAAACGAAGAGTGACCAAGAGATCGAAGGAAAGTAAAGGCAGTCGGGCTTTGCTCCCGTTCGTTCTCGTATTTGGCGAATTATCCGGGCTTCTGGCTCCTCAAATCTGGCTCTCTAAATGCAGCATTTCTCGGGGACTATCATTATGCGAGGACTTTGCACAATCTGAGCATCCGACCGCGGAATGACCCGGAACGATGAGACAAACGTCATGCACTCGCTAAATTCCCTCGTCTGCTCGTTTTCTCGTTTACGCACGCTCGTATATGCTCACTTGTCGTGCAAATTGCTCCTTTGCGTTCCTCGATAATAACTTTATGGCAAAACGGTCAGTTTGACGTCCGGAATAATACCCGAAATTTTAAATTGGCATTCTCTCTCGTTTGCTCTTAAATTATGAGCATATTATAACATTTCAGCTGTAACTATCTGCACAATTGCAAATCGCTATCGACAGTGGACTCATGGGATTTTTACTTGCAAATATGAGCACATCTCAATATTGTATACGTCATAAAATAATTTTAAATATTGTATTAATATATATATATAAGAGGAATATGTACAAGTTTTTAATGTGTTATATATAAAGTAATTATTTCTAAAAATCGTTAAGCTGAAGCTATATATTTTCAGGCAAGAATAATAATCGTAATTTATTTTTTGCGCAACGGAAAGAGAATAGAGGAAACAAAATTGATTGATTTTCCATCGGCTTGTTAGGAAATTAACGAACGATTATTTGATATAATCCGTAGCGATACGATGGCGGATGGCGTATCTCGGAAGGTACCGACGTCGTGATCATTGCTCGGTAATCCCGGATTATATCGGCTCCCTATTCCCGATCGGAGATCGAGCGCGGCGTATAGTGCGACGGAGTTAAGACGCCGTAAATTGCACCAATTAATTGCGCGTAGCCTGTTGCTCCTTATGGGTATACCGTCCCACGGCATCTGCTCGGCGATGCATTACAAATTTCCACCTGATAATCATCCTGCTCAAGTTGGTCCGCCGGTGCAATATTACTCGCCGTGAGACAAAACCGCTGATCAAAACGTCATCACAAAATAGTCTGACGGTTATATAATATAATCCCATACGAACGCCAAAGCGAAATTTTTGAATAAACAACAATTACATACTACGATCGTATATTATCTCGTGAAATCGCGAACGGATTAAACGAAATTTTCTCGACCGAAAAAGTGTCGGTTATAAAAAAAGATCCTCTCGAGGAAAAGGAATTTCTATTATTTTCAGTGCTGGCGTTTTCGAATCACGCTGAATCTTTCCAACTGGAAAGCCAACGATGAATGGTAGAATTAATCCGATGATATCGAAAGAAGGTAAAAAAATCGGATTGCGATATTTTTTGGGCTTCTATAGCGTGCCCGATGCTTATGCAAACTTTTACTGCGCATCCAAGCTTTCTCTTTCTCTTTCACTAATGAAAATTCATTATTATGAAACATTGATGCTGAAGATTTTAGCTTCTTTGTCTGGCCAGGGCGAAGAGCTCAACTTCCGCCCCACTTGCTTCCTCTCCCGGTACTCCTCGTCCCCTCGTAGTCGCTGTCTCGTTGCGGATGCAGTAGCGATAGCCGTAAACTTTCCGCCGTTATGTACAACGGCTGCGAGTTTCGCAGGTACGAACCGATGAAAGCTTCCTGCTGTTTTCTTTTTTTCATTTGCGCTTTCTAAGCGCGTCCATTAACTAGATTTTCGATTTATAAGCTCGACGAGTGGACGAGCAAGAGCGACATAACTGCTGTCACGGGTAATATGCTTTCGATTCTTTCGACAGACTCGGCGGTTCGCTCACAGCTGCTGCTTTTATCGCGATCCTCCGCGTTGCCGTTTCGCGCTTCACGAGGCATCCGGTCGGCGATCGTAAAGCGCGCTTTATCGCAGAACGTCGTTGCGCTAAGCACGGGGAGGCGCGAGTTAAATGCGTGCCGCTATTTCGGAATAACGACGGGGAATAAAGTCGAGCGTCGAGAAGCGCCGGGCCGAGAAGCGGTAGTAGCATTACATCCGCGACGTTTGTTCAGGGAGAGTGGTAACGGTGGAAGCGAGAAGCGATCGTCTTAAAGACGACCACCGCGACTTCTCGCGATCATCATTATCGATCAGCGGATTAATCGCAAAACGAGTCGCGAAATCACGCGCTATCGCGCTGCTTTTCGCGCTCGTTGCGAGAAACGCCGTCTTTCGAGGAGAAAGAGAGAGTGATGCGCGCATTCCCACGACGATAACGCATTCTCGATAGACGCATACGGCACCTGGCGTATTTTCTGTATGCAACTTATCTTCATTTCAGGAAATGCGGAAAAGGAAACGTCTGTTTTCTCTCGTCCTCACTTGTCACCTGGCTGAATTATGTACGCGATATACGGCGAAAATACACGCGAGATACACGTCTGGGGCACAGTGTGTGTCCTGATACGACGTTATCCGAAATAGCTCGAGTCTCGATTCGCTGAAACGGAAAGTAACGTGGATCTTTCCGTCGAGGTGCCTTTGTTGGCGTCGGAATTTTGAAGGGGTTTTCTCTCCAGCGTAAGGTACGCCCGAAGTCGTATATCGACGAGGGTGGTGCGCGCGGGTAAACTCGCCCTGTATTGCCGCGCGATCATTATCTCACGCGCCTTTATTACATATCAATTCCGCTTCTATTTCACGGTCCGCCTACGGCACGAATTATCGGCTAATCTCCCCAGGCTGGCGAAACTCCAGCGCTATCTCGCAAACGTAATTAAATTCTGCCGCAACGATTTCGCTTTTTCTCCTACCTCATAATAATCTCGAGAACGAAAATACTCGGCGTCCTGCTGCATGCACTCACTTTTCGGGCCCGATATCGAATTCGTCACTCGCGGAGACACAGGACACTTTGCATATCCAACATCATCGCGCGATAAAAATTATCTATGAATTACTTAGGCTGCCGGATCGAACTGGGGAGCCAGATCGACCGTAGCCACTGTGGTTGATCGTTAGAATTGAGATAATTAAAACGGCGAATATTCTCACCGTTAACCCCTCGTTCCTCCTCCCTCTTTTGCAACCGAGCAACCATTCATCGGCGTGTATCATGCATATGCATGTGTATCCGGTGGCCATACCCAACCGGCGAAATATGGAGGTAGCGGCGGCGAAAAAATGAGCCGCGCTTCGATTAAATTCTCCTCTTAGCAAGAACGTTACCGCGATGATCCACCGCGAACACCGTCACATCGTGACGTTTCATCGATAAAACCCGATGAATTCGTTAAAGGTCCGTACATGCTGTCCTGGAAGCGGAGTAGAATTAAGTGGATGGTTAGTTAGGGAAAGGGAAGCGGCGAGTTCGCTATTAGTTGAAGAGTGTACTCATTGGCTATTCACAAATGGTTACGTTAATTTCTTTACCACGGAGAACAGCGTTTTATCCTGTTCCAAGCGCAGCGGTGAGATGAAGAGACAGTAAGTTCATGCGATAGATCGGGTATATTTACACGAACTGACTGTATAAAAGAGCGCTTCAATATATAGATAATACAATATATTATAACGTATATTATATATAATAATGGTCTGTGCAAACAATATCTCTTTTCACAAAGAGTTACTCGCTATGGTTAGCTTATATTACATATTATACAAGAGCGCACTGTAAAATAACAACGGAGTTCATTAAACGCAACATTTACTGTGTACTAACCACAGCAGATGTACGTAAAATATTAAACTCTATTTTCAAAAAAATGTTTATGGAAAATTTTTCATTGTTTTTAGGAAAAATGAGCTCCAATATCAAATAACAGCGAAAATATCAAAATCGAGATTTTCTTTATGAGCGCATGTGTAGTAGTCAATACAGCAGCTCGATACAAATGTGTCGCAATTGGTTGTAGATTAATCCGTTTTCTAGCGTTATGTGGAGCGCATTTATTATCGAAACGGTTATATATCGTCCTGTTCCTGGCGGCTTCTGCGGAAGTCGGAAAAGTCGAAGCCCAGTTTTCCTCTCTCAAATTTATAAGCGGCGAGTTTATCAGTTTACGAGGTCGGTTTTGTAGCCGCTACTTGCTACGCGGTAAATAACGTTCGTTTACAATGCGTAATCGTAGTACAACGAATTGTATATCTCCCATTAGTTGCGCTCAGCATGTTGCTAAGTGCTAGAAGCTGTGTAGTATCCAAAGCGTCGTTTGCGATATTTGTCGATACATCGGACCGCAAACGGGCCGGGTGGCGATAAAGCACCGGTAGTAACAAGTTTCGGCGGAGCACGGAAGGGAGGAAGGCCGGAAAGTACCGGCGTTGCTTATCCACCCCCGAATCACGAGCTGAGAAAGACCAGTGGGGAAGGGAGAGGGGGGGAGAGAGAGAGAGAGAGAGAGAGAGAGAGTGAGTCGCAATCGAGCGTTAACTCTCGTCTTGGGATCCAGGCGCGCGGAGTCTGCGAGAGTTCTCGCAGTGGCGCGTATATATATATATATATATGTCTCCGTGAAATACGCGTTCTCCTCGGTGCTGCACGCGGGCCAAGTCGCTGGCCGCGCGACGCTATTTATTAGCCCGGCGCCACGTTGACGAGCGTCGGCGTTGACTACTGTTAATTAAATCCGGGCAATTATTTTGCCCGACCCATCGTAAACCGTCCGTAGCTCCGTCGCTTTGCGGAACGCCGCGGATTCCACCACGCTGATCGTCTGCGATCGATCGTCGGCCGCCGCATTCACGGATCTCGGTCTCTGTTCTGGTCGTGATCAAGGTTTCGGTTTAGATAGATCTTTACTCGCTTCTGTGATATATGGATAATAAAATTGCTAAAATGTAATCAATTTTATTTTCGAGTGTTTCTCTCAAGTGCATTTGGTATATCGTGAATCTTTGCAAGCAAAAATCATTCTTAGCGACTCTTGTGTATGTGTTTTCTATTTCTTACATGTTAATTAATTATACGATGTATTCTGTACACTGAAATGTATAATATTCTGAAGTACATCGGAAAAGTTGCAAATTGAATTGACTAAATAAATAAAATTAGTATCAACAGCAAACGCGTCTCGAGGTGGGTCTTCGTGTTTGACTTTAGAAGCCTCCGCTGCTTTTAATTTTAACCGCCGATATGATATTAAGTGCGCTTGCTTTTCTACACGGGACGAAATAAAGTTCCGCTCTGATCCAGCAGCTCGCGGTTATGGTAAGTGGATGGGTGAATTAACGACGTCGCCAACTTGATTGAAATTAGAGACGAAGGGCCAGTAATACTAGGAACACGACACCGTCCGCCGCAACGCCAATCTCGCCTGTCTGACCCGTTACGTCGGCTAAGGATAAAGTAGCGCACGACATCCTCGGTGAGACCCGGCAAAGGTGACGACGGCACGCTTCAAACGCCGACCCTAACGACGGTTTTCCCACCGTCGGCTAAAATACGGGCCAACAAAGCGCGAACACCTCTCAAAGTCACTTTCGCACATTCGGCAAATCAATCGGCCGAGCGATCAAGCGATGAGGTGGTGGAAAACGAAACCGTTTCCTTTGCCTTTGTGATTCTGTTGTTGCAGTCTTCCAAAAATCAATTGATATTAAATACTTTGTCTTCGTCATGTTCTGGCAATTTATATCTCGCAATCTGTTCCCGTCAACGAGTATCGAAAAATGTAATTTATTATATAATTTTTGTGTAATACAATATATAATTATATAATTTGTATATGCAAAGATAGTAAATTTCTTTTCATTGAGATTAAACTTTACTTTCCTTATGATAGTATATGTCAACAGCGTGAAAATCATACAAATGTACTACTTGTAATTTAATTATAGTAATTCAGTTACTGAGAGAAAGAAATTTCACACTTAACGCTTAACGTAACATAATACTGACTTGCTTGGAATCCATCTTAAATAACTGTGCGGCGTGTATCAATATCTTCAAGATATTATGTTGCACACGACTGCGTCTCTCATCTAACCGCATTATTTCTGCACGATAATGTTACAAAAGCCGAACATTCTCCCGTCTGTTCGCAAGCGGCTCCTAAATGCGCCGCGATACGCTGGACTAATAATGCTTGGACGAGCGTGATCATAAATTCCGTTCAGCGTTTCGTGTGCGCCATAAGGATCCTTTGATCATACATAATCGGCCATTCGGTTATCTAATCCGTAATGCCAGCAACGCCGCGTGTAATCTCGTACTTATCTACTCACTTCACTTGGTAATTTATTGAACACACGGCAGGAATGTCTCCGTTTATATTTATTTCAACGACGTCTCGTCGGTATCGCTGTACTAATTACAGTAATATCAGCTCGTGTTTCGAAGCTTTACAGCAAGCGATTACGACATAACATTACGATATATCCGTTTCTGTTTTTACGCGAAATATCAAGCGCGGAGGAGACGAACAGAACCGCACGGATAGACGGATATTCCGCACGGCGCACACGACATCGAAATCCCAGAAAAGCGGAAAAAACGCGCGCACGCGTAACGGGCGGCGAATTACGTCGCCGGCGAAAGAAAACTTTCCGTCGCGGGCCCGTAACGAAGCAACCAGCGTTTTATCGCGTTTAGTTTATCCTCCGTAAAATATCGCTGCTCGGTTACGCGAACTTCGTTACCGCCGCCACTTTGCCGTTCACTTTGGGACCGGCGCTCGTTCGCGGTCGCCCGTGGATTTTTCGCAACTTCCATCCACCCAACCGCAAGCGCAATTTCGTCGCGCTCGTAATTCGCGCGAAACATTGGCGAAGACTGCCGGAGTTAAGGCGTCCGCGTCGTCCATAATGCCGCCGAACACATACGTACCTACTTTCCGCCGCAGATTCGCGGCGCGGAGCTAAATCTTCGCGAGCGGGACAAGCGTAACGGGTTTGTTTTGCGCTCGTAGTGGCTCGGCGGTAATGATATTAAATCCTCGACGAATCCTCGCGTGCTCATCGGTCATCTCGAAACATATTTTACCCGCGAAATCACGCCAATTCGGGTCATGCGAGAGAGTTACGCTCCGATTGCGGCCTGGTTGTTGGTCCGGTTTGTCAAACGGCAGAATCTTCTCGAGTCGAGAACCGAGAGTCATTTTAGGTCGCTCGAAAAATGTCAGGGTCGTTTGGTGCTTTTTTCTCACGGTGGAGAACGCGTGTTTCCGAGCTCGCTGTTATCTACCCGGATTGTATGCACGCGTGTAAAATATTGAAGTGTTAATCTCAAACATTAGAATGCAAAGTAGGCGCCCCGACAAGCATGATCTGGCAGTTCGCCAAAGAGCGGTACCGATCGGAGATATGCGCTAAATTGGCTCTTGTATCGCGAAATCTTGGGCGAGTTTTCCGCGCGGACAACTGCTGCACGGTGACAACATTACTTTTCAACTGCTCGCAACAGCGCGGCACGTGAGCGTGTAGAAAATTTCAACCATCCCAAACGCGACCAATCTATAGGGCGAGCGGTCGGAACGGAGTCCGGAACGCGCCAGGAATGCGTAACTGCAGATGAGGTTCGGCCAAATATTTTCGGTGCTTCTTAAAAACTAACGGAGCAAATAATTGTATTAGCCTCTTCCGGGGAGCAAAAGAGCAATGGCGGCGTGCAGGATAGATTGCCCGAAAAGGGTTGTTGGACTTCCGAAATGTTCGCCTCGATATCGAGTGCTAAAGACGCGTGCACATTAGCAAACGACGAAACCGCGAGGCAGATGAATTTACTCGATAAAACACTTTTCTCAAAAATGAATACGTGCCCGTACAATAGCAAAGCTGCATTATATGAATAAAATAAATAATGAAATTTCGAGAAAAGTATATCGCCACGCCATTTATCGTGCTAAATGTCTAAACGAGAATCTAATAGAATTATGTTTGAGGTTTTGAAACTGAATTTCTGAGTATATTACATCGTGCATAATTCGAAAGATTACGTGCAGCCTGAAGGGCGAAGAGCAGAAAGCGACGAGTGTACGACCGAACCCTCGTGAATTTTTCCGCACCGCACTCGGCCAATAGTAAAGCAATATAGGAGAAGATGCCACGGCGTATTTATGCCGGATTCCAGGGCGATCCGATGTTCCTGTTATTGGAGAATGCCTCAAACTTAAATACGCCGATGCGAATACCTCTATGTACCCGCTGCTCGATCTCGTATACGAGGATGTACGCGTGTATGGTCGTCGAAAAGACGACCATCTCTTCTACGGCATGTTAGCGCGTATGTAATAATAGCAATAATAATAACTTTATTGAATGCATACGATATACTGCAAGGTACGATATATGACAAATATAACAGTGTGCAATATGATCGTGTAATTACACGGTGAGACGACAGTACTGATATAATGTACTGATATTATGTTATTCATGGAATATTATTTTGCAACTTTTATTGAAAATTCTGGGTTTTCCATTTCGTTCCATTCTCAGATTTGTTCGAATGTTTCGATTATTAGAATCACGTTTACATTACATTTCTATTTGGGATTTTTATAAATGTTTCAATTAGATTTACTCGAAAAATGATTTCTATCGGAGAGTTAGTGTAGTATCTAATACTGCAGTTGAACGAAATTCTCAGATAAAACAATTCACATAAATAAACCGGTGTATCAGAGTGCAAAGTATAATCATTCAGACAACGGAAATGAAGGATGTATTGGTCAACTTTTATCTAACACCAATTATATTACGAGTTATCGTTCGCATTGCGATATTTCGTACAGAGGAAATCCTGATATGCAATTACAAATGCGCCAGGCGTCATGCAGGAAGCAGATTTATCGGTTTCTTGCAGATATCCTTCGTTAACATCCGGCGTGATTAATTATTGCTAAACACGACCGATTGCAACAGTCCGACGTTACTTCATCGTATTTTGCGCGATCATCGTTAGCACGTTATGCAGCCGAATCTGATTTCCCTTTTCAATTTATAACGAGTTATGACACATCGGGCGACTATGATGGAAACGGCAGATAATATTATGCAATAATGGACGATTATTGAAAATCAGTGATGAATGAACATTTCGCGTATTTACAGTGAATAATTCCCGCAATTTCGCGAACCGGCAATAGCATTGCATGATTTAATGATATTTAAAATTAAATGAATAGTTTATATGTCTCCTCTTTATATGTTTCTTCAAAAGTCATTTACGAGTATGCGGATATACGGTGTACGTACGGTCGGTTTGTCAAATTCATTTCTGTTCATTCATGAAAACAGACTCGCCTCACTAAAGCTGCTATCGTTTTTCTTTCGTTAAGACGACGCCACGAACACGTGTGCACACATTCGCAAATAAGAATGTCAAAGTGTCTCAATTCGCTTTCGTGTGCTACAATAATCCCATTTTGCCCCTCGCTACGCTTTGCCGGTCCGTTTCACATTCGGTGCTCGAAATATTTGTGCTGGCTTGTATTCGGTGGAGCGCGACTCACGTCAATGCGACTCCAGTCGCATATTTCTTGATTTTGTTCTTGCGTCGGAATATTTATCTTCGTTTCGTCGTGTACCGCACGTGCGCGTGTCGTTACGTTCCCGCACCGCGCTCGGCCATCGCGAGAATTTTCACGAGGACGCCGTTGCTGGGAATGGTATCGTAAAAATTCGTAAGGCGGATTTTTCTTAGTATCTATATATCAGTGAATGCAAAGTGCATCGTTTGATTTGAGTATCAAATTCCGTCGAGTAACGGCAAATTTTGCATTCATATCCTGCGAAGGAAGATTTTACGGCCAATTCGAAATCGACTTCGGCGTAAAAAGTAAAAGGGAAAAAAATAAGATCCAACATCTCCGCGTAAATGTTTTTTTTTGGGTAATTTAAATTTCGTTTTCCCCGGCAAAAAGTGGATTGACGATAGTAGATTTCTCTTATTGCAAAATTAATAATCTTTGTATTTGAAGAAGGAACGCTGCTATCAAGACGATTTTAATTCGAAAATTGTTCAAGAGCCAGAATAAATCGTGCATTTAATGCGAGTGTTGGCTGAATCGACGATGTTCGAGTTGGCGTACAAGCGAGACGCTACGAACATCGAGATCTTTGCAAACCGTAATTAGACAAAGTTCGAAGTTTGCGAACTTAAATCCTCGGACGGTTCCCTAGGTCGAGAGACGCGGGCACTACGTTTACGTTTAAAGAACTTGGTGACCCGCTCGATTTGAGTTAGCTCTCCCTTAACGGACGAATTCGCCTTTCGCGAATTTATACAACCCGTATTACTACAGCCACGATTCCCCAATGAAATTTCGCAATTGTCGAAATTGAGTTAGGGGAATTTTTGCAAATCTACTTCTCTCCGCGACACGTCACGTAGACTTCTTAAATTTCAATTTCAATTTTAAGATGTATATTTGTGTGTATTTAAACAAATTACGATAAAAGCTCCTTTTATCTGTTTTGTCGTTGCACGTTATTAATGTCATAAATTTTGTTTCGATTTACGAGAAAAATTGTTGATCGAGATTATTTAAATATAACATGTCGCCAAAATAATGTTGAAATAAAATTATTGACTTGCGTTCATTTGTCTTTAACGGCAGTTAGGCGTGTAACTTGGCGTATTCTGAAGAACAAGAGCATACACACTTTGTTATCAATTTCAATTTTATTGGAATTCATTGAAAACACGAAACTGCCTAGGATTTTGCTATCTCAGCAGTTTCCGGAGATTTCAGAGGGTACGAACTCCGTCAGGATGCACGAACTTTAAATCGATCTTGCGAAATAGAAGTATCACGAGCCATAACTCTCTACTCGTTCTACTTAACGACAACGGATCGATCGCGGCCGAGGTATTTTCCAACGTTCAACGTCGATTTCTAAGGTTCCTATCGTCCGGCCCCGTCGTAATTACATTCCGAAATCGAACCGTTTTGCAGGAGCGTTCCCGGGATATTTTTCTGAAAAAATCCTCGCTCGATCGATGGAGATAAATTCTGTTTTCTCGACCAGCGTTTCTCTAAAATAAATTCCGCGCAATTATCATTTTGATTATCTGGTTATCGCCGACTATCGGAATTACCGATCGCGTTGGTATGCAATTATGCAATTATGTATGATTAAACAGCAATATCTCATCACCGCAACTTGAATTAAACGACAATAAGGTCAATCGGCGGTGTGCCATTAGCAGCGAGTCGCGTGCGTGCTGATCGATGCGAATTGTGTTTCGTGAAAAAATAAGGGCAAACCGCAGGCGCCCGGCGGGGCCATACGGTTTCCGGCGTGCAATTATTATACGAAGTGTCGTCCTGTGAACACAGTATTAAACGCATCGTGCAAATTTGCAGTAACAGTCGCACTGACCGGATCGGCCGGTTGACAGTGCTTTAATTCAATTTCACGCCGCCGATGGACCAGTCGTCGTTCGTCAATTATATCGACTGCTGTAATACCGAGAAACCCACTCTGAAATTTCGCGAATTATCCCGCGAATTATCAACTGCGCGACGTGCCCACCCGTTGTCCACGGGGGTGGCCGGGAGGGGCGGCTCTATATTCACCGCAATTAAGCGAAAACGTGTTGCGGGTCTAATTTGCTCTATGACGCAATTTGTATTCTATTTAGCGATGTAGAATGCACATGCGCCGGGGAACAACCAGCTAAACGACCCTATACAATGGGTAATCCGAAAGGGCGGACGCGCTTTTCACGCGTCATTGCAGTTTCTCGAATACGTTGCATAATTGGCTTTTATAAAATATCAATTATTCCGCAATTGCTGTTCATATCTTATTTATTTTCTCATTTATTTCTTATTTATCGTGATGCAACGCGGAATGATCGCAGATTGGCGCGACGGAAAACCGCAACTTTCGCCGAAGAGGCATCGTCCTCTTCGCTCGCTCGCGATTGTCCTTCTCGAGAATCGAATCCGCTCCATTCCTCGGTGGTCGACTCTTCAACCGTGTCTCTTCTAGTCGAAATGCCGTATTGCGGCTGTGGCCCAGATTTGCCCGTAATTTGGAGTGCGATCGTTAGTGAAAGAGCCTACGGAAGTAGGCGGATCGTTTGCGTGGTGGTTAACCGTGCTATATCGCGGACATGCGTACCACCCGCTCACCACCTCGCACGTACACACGTTGTATCGCACGTACACGTGTGCACATGGTGCAGGGCGCTCATTAGTTTCTGAGCAACTTAGATTTCCGCCGGCTCATTTTTCATGAGTCACCAACGTGAAATCGTACCGATGTAATCGTACTAATGGAGTGCCACGCTGGCGCACGGACTCAATTAAGCAGGAACGTGTGGCTGCGTGTATGACACCGCTTAATCGAATAAGTATGGACTTCTCGACATCGCAAACGCGAGATATTCCGCACGGAAAGAAGGCGCTTTGAGAGGAGCGGACGTGCTACAATTGTTACTATTAAATGATGCCTCTCGACGTGAAAGAACGGTGACGCAGTTAGCGTAATTGTACAGCGTACACAAAGGTGCATCTGCGTGCATATGCGAGCACGTGTATATGTATCAACAAAGCTGTTTGTACGCCCTGTTTGCACGCGAGCGATCGTTTGCTCGGCTTTTGTAAAGTACATTTGAGCGTACATCCTTCCACCATTAACCCTGGCAAGGAGCTCTGCGGGAGGCGACTTGCACTAGGTACATACACACATATTTATGTGATAGGCTCTCTGCCTGCCAATGATCGTTGTACAAACGCACAGAAAGCACTCTAATTAGCGCAGAGGTCTTATAAATGCGTCCACGGCAAGTAGTTTATGTGTGTTTATATTCTATCAATATCAATATTCTATGTTTATTTAATTCCGGGTGTCTCATATTCTAGGAAAAATTGTGTCACACAAATCGACTTTGTTATTTTAGATAACGCTACATATAACGATGTGACATATTAGATCGTATAATATATTATATATAGCAGCAAATATTAAACTCTAGTTGTACATATATAACAATAAAAATATAGAGGATAAATTTTGAAAAACTTGATACAAATTTGATATATTAATGGATAGAATGTTTGATGGAAACTGAAATAGGATTCCAAGAGGTATTTGCATTTAGAGCACGCTAATTTCGCCTGATTGAAAGCAATTGTATAACGAGTTTGACGAAGTGACGTGAAATGTGAAATCGAACAGCCATTTCCCGTAAAATTACCGTACCGCGTAATGCAGCAGAATTAACAATAGGCCAATCAATAGAGTTGAAATGGAAGGTTTATTTAAACCTTGTTCCTTTTGGAAGGTCTGTTTCATATTTGCGTTTTTTGAACAGAGTAGCACATTCGTTCACTTCCTCTTTCTCCAGACACCAAGAACTCGCGAACGAGCAGTGCTCCTCTCTAGGCAGTGCAAGAACGTTGTTAGGGCCTCCTTGGTTTGGATCACGGTGATTAGGAGGTGCCACACGTATACGACGCGCTTTCTAATTAACAACACCCGGCGGGTTAAAATTATGTCAGATCCTGTCGTTTACTTCCATCCTCACGGTGCGACCCGCGGCCTCCGCCCTCGCCACGTTCCGAGCAAGTATTCCCGCGAGCGTCTTAACGTAACTCGCTTTGGAACGTACGCCTGGGCCGCTAACGTTGTGTAATTAAGCGCCCTCGGCGCGACGATAATGGCGTCATAATTACGGAGACCCTTGCTTTCTCCGACCCCGGACGGCATCTCACGGTAACGATGAAAAGACGCTGCACCGACACCAACGCCGGACGTCAGGAAGCTGAACGCAGCGCTTTCGGTGGTCTCTTTGTGAATTCCGGGACGATCTTATTGCATCAAGATTAATGGATGAGACGTTTGATCGAAACTGAAATACGATTCCAGGATGTATTCGGGCACGGAGCACGCTAATCCCGATCGACTGAAAGCAATCGTATAACGAATTTGACGAAATGACGTGAAATCGGACGGTGATTTTCTGTAGAACCATCGCGTCGCGTAATCTAGCGAATTAATAATAGATCGAATAGAGATAAAGTGGTTGAAGGTTTATTTCAATTCTGGGTCAAACGGGGGGAGGAACAGGGCGGCAGCTTATATCGATCGCCACGGCACTGGGAATGGAAGGCAGCGCGTTTCGGCCATGCAATTCGATCTTTCGCACGTATTGACGATTGTTTAAGTTCACGCAGCGGTAAAGTATCTTTACTAACGCTTGCCAGATATCAGAATCAAAGTGGACGCCGCAATCGCGAACGCGACACTCGCTCGCCGTGCTTGCTGCAACGCGCGTTTACGCGGTTCGTTCGGCACTGGCGTCATCATTAACGGCGACCAATCCAGAGCTCGTTGGTATCCATTATCAGGCCAACATTCAAGTCGGGAAGTCTGTTCAAACGATACCCCCGCTCACCTCTCGCCCCATCACAGCTTCATGTATTCATGGAAATTCTAAGGACCCTATAAACCCTGTTTAAGGATCATTTCGATCGAATCAGGTCGGCTCTAACACTCATGCACATACGCACCCACGTATGCAACGCGTGTACGCATGCATTCGCCTGCAGCGTAATGGAATTCCGATACCAATTTGCGTCCACTTTGCTTTACGTCAGCGCAGAGACAGCCGCGACCTCGCCATCCCGTCCTCTTTCATAATTACTAAAACCAGATAATTGATCCACGGGAAGTGCAATCGCGAGATCTTTTGAGTTATGCATCTTTTTGACTCAAACTTCTTCTCGGTCGGAGACGCTTCTCGAAATTCTCACAGAAATGACAGGGTGGAAAGCAACTTGAAATTACGTTTGTTCCGTGGACTTATTTATTTAGACATTTATCCCGGAAGGTTTGAATGCCAAAGGATCAGCCTGAAGAATTCAGCTTGAAAGATTCCGTGGCTGCGAGTTAGCACGCGCGAACGGAGAACCGCAGATTTCAATTCGGGTTTCCGGTTGTGGAGCCCCCGCCGTTGAATAAACATCTTGGTTTCAGTCAGCTTCCGCTCGAACTCTGGTTATGGTAATTAACCGACGGAATAAGTCGACCTCGCAGAAAGGTCGATAGACGCCAAGACACGATGCCAAGTGCGGTGGAAGTATACGCGGGACGCGGCAGCGAGAGCGGGCGAAAGGACGAGGTGGCGCTCGAATAATGATCGATCACACGTTCCGTCCACCCGTGGAACCGGATGTCGTGCTCTTCCGCAACAACCCGCGACGGACGGTCATTTGTTCGGGCTGGCGCTTATGTACGATCCCGGCGCCGTGTCATGCGGAAGCCTGGATGCTCGTTCGTGCCAATATATTGGCGCTATTACATCAATGTCCCCCGTTACGAGCAAGTTTTGGCTGTCCTTTTCTACTTTGCCGCGCGAAATTTACTGCCGAATAGCGTGCGGGTGTACAGGGTCGCAAGATAGTGGCCATCGGGTAGTTATAACTATTTATTTCGCCCACGTGTGAAACACACGGAACGAAACACACGTATAGTAACGGCTGCGAAAACTCCGCGAGAACTCGCGACCTGATTGCGAGCGAGCGCGCGCACACGCGCGTGTCTTTTAAATGCAAAATTGGTTTTTATCTGGCGAGAGCCACTCGCACGCTCGTGTCGTTAAGCATTAAGTGTCGAAAACCGCGAATTTTCTGCACGCTACCCACCGCCATTTCGTTCCATCTCCGCGCGTCTGCAGGGAACGTTAAAGTTTTAATGCGCCGAGGATAAGCTGTCTTCGCCGCACCGCGGGCCATCCACTAAATGCTTCAACGACAACCGCCGCAATTTTACTTTGGCCGAGTTGCTGAGTCGCACGCAGTTCCCGTCTCGAAGTCGAAAAAGATTTTTCTCTGAATGTACAGGATCAGGCGATCGGGAGTCGCGAGATTGCGCGTTAAAACTGCGAGAATCGCGGAGGAAACGTGTGCATGCTAACGACGATTAATTTGCGACGTTGAATTATTGAAACGGGGCCGTAATTACCGATTTTCTATGATAATGTTATATATACACGGATTGCATCAAGATTAGATTAAGCAAATTAGATTAATTTGCCGCTATTGTCGGGGAGCGAGAATTTTAATGTAAATTCGCAATTAATTAGCCGGCTATTTTCCCCTCGTAAATAATCTATCAGATGGCATTCGAATGTTGTTTTGTGCATATTTAATATTCATTAGCCACGATTTTCCAATTAAAGCAAATTTTTAATATTTCATCGCAGTTAAATGTTTACCGTTGCTTGATTACGTCTCCGATATGACTTCAACTCACTGCGTGCAAACACGATACGATATTTCGTAAAGACAGTTTCATCGTTTCTTTAAAAATTGGAACGGAAGTCTGTGTCTCTCTCTCTCTCTCTCTGTCTCTCTCCCTCTGCCTCTTTCTCTTTCTTCATCATGTAGGCGAGTTTGCCGTGCCGAAACTTTGTGCTGAAACTTTATAGCGCACTGAAATGTATACAAATGAGCGGTACTTTGCCCATCGGAACGATTAATCACTTTCGTTGTGTAACGCGCGACTTCTAAAAACTCGCGGGCGCGCGTTTCGCGCTGTGACAAATCGAAAGGGGAGTACACAAGTGCTCGAAAACTCGAAACCAATGCCGAAGAGTAAAACTTTGGTCCCGCTCAGAGTAGCAGCACGGCTCACTCTACCCAGATTAAATCGCGTTATAGACGTTCTCGATGAGTTTCGCAGGGATTTCGGGGGAGGATTTCTTCGTCGAGATAATGCCCCGTTAGATAATACACTTGCGGGGGGTGAAGTAAACTTTTCGCGTGTAGTATAACCGTGTTGTTGCGGTACACGACACTAAACTACCTCGGCGAAACTCCATATCAAAATACGCGAGCGTTGCTCCAGAAAATATCCGCTCACTTTGCACCCTCGAGGAGGCGAGTGTCATGCAATTCAACCAGTTTTCCACATCCATAAGAATCACAATAATTATGATATCCATAGAAATTACAGATTTATCTTAAGCGTGTTTCGCTTTCTGACGTAGCGCGCGAAAGAAGTGCACACGATTTTCGCGAGCCTGCAACGCGAGAGGATAAATGCGAGAGGATAAATGCGAGAGGACTTGGTCGCAACTTAATAGCGCACTCGCGGCGAATCTGCTCCGCTGATTTGCGTTCTTATGCTCAATAAGTAACGCTGCAGTCCGCATCGGAGCATCGAAGGTGATATAACGTGCGAGTGCGGGACTAATCAAGCTTGTGGCATTACTCGCGCGGGGTGATTAGATGCGCTATCCGACCTCAAACAGCTCGGCGTTCTAACTCAAACATCAACCCCTTAAGGGAACCGAGATGTTAGATTATGTTACGTCGTTAAAGGTAATTAATACTGCCTTTCGCTCGCACGCTACGCCGTCGCTTTCGTAAGAATCTAATGGGGCGTGTCATTAGCGTGATATTTCGAGAACTACCTATCACGACACATGTATATATCACGCGTTCATTAATAGGATAAATCTGATACTGCGCTTGTGAATAAAACAGCGCAATATAATATACGACTTATAAAGCAATGATGCAATAATATTTAGCGACGAAATGAACCGCGTTGCCGTTTCTCTCTTCCTTTTTATAATACTAATGTCTGCTGCGTAATTGTCGCGAGGAAGAGAGAACGCGATCAACGAACGCGTTGGTGGTTGCAGCGTTCTCTCTGTTTTTAATGCGCACGGCAGAGAGGCCTCAAGAAAAATGACGTCGCTGTTAATTAATGGGGCGTGCTAAATGGCGCCGTGTTCTATATGGATTGCCTTTGTTCACGGTTTAAATGACGGGCGATGTTAATCATCGCGACGCGCATTACGGGGGTGAATTGGCGATGTACCCTCTTAATAGGCCACGTGACAAGGCGGGGGAAAAGTTGCACCGGCAACAGTGGCATACAAGTTGCGCAACGTGTTACGTAATCTCGAGACAGAGAGTTAACATGCTCGGAGGAACAAGTTAAGTGCATTATAACGCGAGCGCTTCGGCGTTCGAGTATCGTGTCATTGATAGCATCAGCGACACTTTACGGATAATGGCCATTACGGAATACAACGAAATTTATACTGTTCATTAACGAGTAACGACCAGCACGGTGTAGTTACCGGTAGATGGGGAAACATAATTTCGCGTTTTCCCTAAAACAGTTATAAGAATATCGGATTTCGATAGGAACTCGCCAAATTGCCGTCACGTTCCAATTGCCGTTTAAATTATCGGGATAATGAAAATGTCACGTTTATCGATTGTTTTTAATCGACGTGCGTTAAATCTCGTCCGACTGCATCAATAAATCTCGCTAATATTTATTGAAGGTTTAATCTCTCCGTGTATTGACTTCTCGTGTTATTTGCATGTTCAATTGCGCATTGTACCGCCGAGATAATGCTGCAATTTCGATGACGTCAGCCTCGACGATGACAATTCCGAAATGGCGAACTCTCGACCGTAAGCCACGTTGAACAGGACGAGATTCGCATTTTGGTCACGCCCGGAAAGGTTTCGGCGGATCATCAAAGGCTTAGCTCTTGAAAGACAAGGTTGCTGCTCGTCGAAGACGAGAGAAAATACAGGAGCGCTATGGGTTAATCCGGTGCCAACCCTCCGTCACTCGCCACTTAATCCAAAATCTCTTCCCTACGTCATGCCGAGTTCTGCCGCGAATCGCTGAATTTTGCTACTACGAGGCAGCGATAAAGCGGAACCGCCTTTATCCATATTTCAACGAGCCATTTCGCGTAACATTAATGAAATAAATATTTCACGCGGCAAATGTTGAATCTCTTATCTTTCGCATGACTTTTCGTTGAGCATCGCTTGCATGTAAATTTAGAGATTTCAGAATCACTCTCAAAGCGTTTGACTCAGCTTTAACGTCATATCACGTACTTTATTATGATGTTGATTAATATTTTAATCATGTGGTTGCGCAACATAGTTGACGCTTTGCTTTATACCTTGTTGCGAAGTTAATTCAAGTTATGAGATGAAAATTTCGATCAAGGATCCACGCGACGAAACGCGTAAGGTGACAGCACAGTTGCGAACTTAAAAATATTAAAAGTTGAAGACTGTCGTGCAGCTAACGGTTCGGAGACTCCATATTATGTATAAATAGCATGCGTAATTAATTTTACTGATTCTAGATAATCTCTGCGGCGCGACTCATTTGTTTCGCTTGTAAGTGAGCAGTCTTACCTCCTTCGTTCTTCCCTGTTTCTTAGTTTGATTAAGAGAAAACCTGGAAGTGTGTCCGCGCGCGTAATACTACCTTAACACCACCGCCGTGGTAAGAAACCCCATAGTAACGGTTCCCCTCGAGGGGCGCTCGGGATAATATCTTTAAACGCCGAACGCTGTTCTAACGGGGGTGAGGGGATAGTTCGCTAATGAATTCTTGCCGAGTGCCTCGCCGTTGGTTCTGTGAAAGTGTTTACATCATCTGGAGTATTCCGCGCAGGAACGCGGCTCTCTCTCTCTCTCTCTCTCTCTCTCTCTGCCTCTCGGTCGCTTTTCCGGATTGACCGGAATAACACGCTCCGCAAGCTGCACGGGCTCACTTAAGGATATTAAAGAATGCGTGCCGCGACGTGTAATTATTCCTGTTGTACGGCGTTACGAGAATTATTGTATTTACTGCGGTCACCAAAAAACAACTACCCCCGTTTAAACCCCCGTTTCCGAGCACTCTGCGTTTTCGTTTACACCGACCTCTCCTCTTCCTCCCATCCCCCTGTCGCGCGCGTTGCCGCGTAAAAGCGTCGACGCCGTAAACGCCTCTATTTGAAATGCATTGGTCGTCGACGAGGAGGACGACGACGCTGTTTACGCTGTCAACCGGTGGATAATGGATCGGGGTCGCCGGACAGCTCGCTGTCACGGAGACGACGTTCTCGCCGCCACCCCCAACGTTTGCTGGCGGGGGTCGACCCGCAGAAAAATGACTATTACTTGCGCCCAAGATCAGGTTAATAAAACGATCGGTCAATGTTGCTCGCGGCCATCCTGAGCTGCCAGTCCCCGGGATACGCGGCATATCGCGATGCTCTCAGACGTCTCTCGTTGAGGGGAGGGAAGAGGGATGATCGAGCGACGTGTAATTTTAAATCGAGCGTGGGTAACTCGCGGCTTTCCCCAGCGTCATCCGGACATCTCCGAACATCCCTGCTCGAGATGTTGAATCGGCATGAGTCTCGGACGTAACGTGCACTAGATTACTTTCTCGTTGGCCAGCTTTTTATTGATGTGCATGTGTGCGCGCGCGCGCGAGCAATCTGCGTCGCATTGAATTGGGGAACCGCAAAGTGCAACGAACGTTTTTTCTGTGGAGATTTTTCTAGGAGTAGTGTATTGTTGTTCGTGTCACCATATCCTCGCTCATTTGCTTTCGATGTCCGTCGACGTATCGCGCGTATACCTATTCCCTCTTGCTGCGGAATATTACTGGAAATATCAAGCTGCGCGTGTCATCGCTTTGCAAATTTTTCTTGTTTTTTCCCGTAGCAATAGAAAAATTGAGCGCGCGCGCGCTGGATCTGTCGAATTGTTAATTCCGATATACATGTCGCGCGGCGGCAGTCGCATCGTCGGGGAGATTCATGCTCGTCCCAGCTGTTTAATATTCCGCATCCGTAACCCGCGCGAGCGAGTTGCGCTTTTTTTAACGGAATCTCTTTTTCTCTCTTCCTCTCTCTTCCCCTGCGCGGGATGCACGTATGAAATTTTCTATGGCGTCATAGCGCGCGCGGCGGAATGAATACCGAAAGCGCATTTTATAAAGAGCGGCACAGCGTTCCTTTTACCGTGCACATCCATGCGGAAGTATAACCAGCGAAGGAATATTGGCCGCGCGTCTTACACGGGGCCGGTGATCTCTGGGAGGTAATTTGCGCGTCCGTACACGACGAGCGCGCGTGCGATACCTCCTGAAAATCTGCCGAAGAAATTTATTTGCCGCCACGATGAAAGCCCTTGATGCTGAAAAGATCGCGCGATTAATGCGCGTTCGGAATCGCGACGCTCCTTTTGTAACGATGATGATGCCATTCGTTAATGCCGAGGCATTAATGTTGACCGACATTAATCGCGGTTGTCGACCAAGTGACCGGCTAAATTGATATTTCAAAAAACGGCAGTCTGTTCGTTTCCTCTTCCTTTTTAATCTGGATCTCATCCTGGTAAAATCGTCGAGGGTGTATAATACATGGTTCGCAGCGCCATAATGAAGGCTAGTCGAGACAATAACGACCCGTTTATCCATTCTCCCGTGGGGGGATTCCCTGCGGGATCATTCCGCGTTAAATTTAGACCGATCGATCATGCTGGCTCATATTGATCCCCGTTACTGTTTATTGCTATCGATTTTCGATACGTGGGAGACCTCACGCCGCGATTCTTCTTCCGTTAATGATTCTCTCGTTCTTCGTGGCATTGCAGCCGGGATGCGCGATGACAGTACTTCGGAGTTTCGCGGGGCGATGCGTGTTATATACGTATATACCTATATACCGCAAGCTCACCGGGAATATCCGGGATCAATTGCTTCCGGGTGGTAGGACGGGCAAGCCTGCTTCCCAGTGATGACGTACTCGTCGTTATTAAAAATTCTTAGTGCGAGTAATCTCGGCAAGGCGCCGTGTGGCGATGGTGGTGGATGATGGAGAGTGGAGGCGGAAGGTAGAAGAGGAAAGGCCGAAAGGAATGCGACACGTAATTTTACCGTAATTACATTTACCGGATCCAGCAATGCACCATCGCGGCGACGGCGGCTGCTGCTTCTGCTTTAGGGCGAACCGCCGCCGGTATATTGGATCTCTCGAGTACGTACTCGTTCTACCTACCTACCTATCGTAGGGTGGGTTCCCCACGCGAAACTTGAACTTTCCAGCGGAGAGCTCAAGGCGGACGCGTGCTATAAACGAGCGCGTCGATCGCGGTCGACGTCGTCGTCGTCGTCCATGCCACTCGTCTTTTAAGCGACGAGATCCCTCTTCGCGAACCCTTTTTCCGCTGTGTGGCTTTCATCCGGGACTTAATCTCTCCTGCAAAGTTATGAAAACGGGTTGCGGTCCCGCGCCCCGGCAGTCACGAGAGCTCCGCAATGTTTCGGTAATGCAGTACGTTTCCATCAAAGGATTTCATCAAAGACCGCTAAGTTGCTTCTCGTTCTGGTAACGCGGCGCGACAGATTAATCCAATTGCCGGAATTGTGTCCAGAGGAGTTTCCTTGATTAATGGAATTTTTTATTTCAAAGGGGTTATTTATTGGCAACATTTCTCTTCTCATTTTGCTTCCGCTGCTCCCCATATTGGATCCTGAATTTCGACATCGCGTAGGCAAAAGATGGGCTCGTTGCATATAAATATTAATTAGATCTTTGTAGAGTTAATTTTCACTTTTTAACAGCAGAGATCATAGAAGATTATATTAAAAGAACGCCGGCAGACTGAATTAGAACCTGAGGAGTAATCCACTCGTTATTAATTAGACAACAATTTGTTCCAGTCCTATATTAATTTAGCGGCACTGTCCAAGAGTTAATTGCAGCGACGCATATTTTTATCATCTTTATTATAGCAGCGAGGATTACCGTTTTGTCCGCGATGCTGAAATACCCCGACCTACCTAGACATGATCGAGTGGCGTTATTCGCGCGCATCATCGCGTAAGCCAGCCGTCCATCAGCAACCTCGGAAAACATTAAACAACCGCTCTGGCGCATCTCATTTGCCGTAAGGATGCTCCTTTGCCAATCTCATTATCCTTTCTATGCAAAACGTGAGTGATACGTCATCGCGCTGTGAAATTTATTTCTCCCGGTTATCCGCTACCGTGCTGCATTACTCTCAATAATTTTTTCAAACTAATTCTTGCGATATCGATGATTACTCATCAACTCTCGAATAATTGTGACGAAATTTAATAATGATAAAACTCGTTGTTTGCATTAAATGTAAAAAAATCTGACACAATGCTACTAATAGCTGTACAGTTCGCTGTGAGACTGCGATTTTTCTGCGTTTTTTTCCGAGCTTCGTACCATTTTTTCGCGCTACCGTTTCCGGGGTACGTTACTTTCGAGCGCCTCCGGCTGGCACTCGGCTATCGAGTGCCTTCGATTTGGAAAGTCGGATGTTGTTCGCGGACCGCATTCTTACTCCGACGATCGTAATACGGATCACCTCGTGATTTCGTGAAATTGAGGTGTCTGGGATGTACGACTGGATGGATCGACACGCCCAAGAGAAGATAGATCGAAGAACGCGCAACAGCCAAGGAAACTCTATATGGTCCGCGTATTATCGGACCGTAACACTCCGCACGTGGCGTTAATGATGTGAGCCAGTAAAAATAACTTCGAGCTTCACCCTCTTAAGTAGGATCAATATATTTTCACTGAAATGGGAAGATGGTTATAAATGTGGATTATACTTATAAATTGTACTTATAATAGTCATATAAGTGAATTTAAGTCATATTTGGCTGATCCTGAAAGCAGAGGAACAAGAAGAGATCGCTATTAACGAAAACTGAAACAAATGTCTCCACACTTACTGAGCGAGAATTACTGAAGCTGTCAGATCACACAGTACTAATTCAGCGTTATTGAGTTAGCGATATTTTGCATCAGGTTTCTGTTATCGCATACAATGTCTCATTTGTGCTCCTTAAATAAAGTTGATACCATTATAGCAGTGGTATTACGTATGTATCTCCACTTCTCGAATGTCTCTCGCATCTTCCTGAAATAATACATCATACTGTTCGCTCCAAGTAGATCTCTAGTACATGGTTTTATATTTAGAACAAGGGGAGGTGGAGCGTATTTCCGCGTGAAACTGAATTTCGCTCGTCCGTTCGGTCGTTGCCCTGCTCCAGGATTTTTCCAGCGTCCGCAGCGACATTGCGGTACCGCAGCTCGGCCGCAGCGGTAAATATAACTGCGAAATTGCAAATTCTACGGCGATATTTGATTACCGCGCGCTACGTACGACGGATCGCCGCGATAAATCGTCGCGGAAAATCGCTGCTCCCTCTAATCTCCGGTTAAGCGAGGCGCGCAAGGAAATACCGTAAATTCGATTGCGCGCACGGCGCCTTCCACTCTTTTGCGTGCACGGGACACGTGTGCGTGCTCTTGATATCGCGTGTGCTCTCGCGTGTTGCTTCTTTCTTCTCTCTTTTTTTTCTCTCCCCCTCGTGGGACCACAAAGACCACAAAGACCGTGATTCAGTCTTTGACGGCTTTCCTAAATCGAGCTGTCGAGTAAATCGTCCGCACGGATAGTCCGAAAAGAGAGAAACGACGAGCGAATCGTGCGGACGAACGAACGGAAAGACGGACGGACGAAAGGACGAGCGGCTTCTATTATCAAATGGGATGCGTGGGATACGGGGTCAAAGGAAAAAAAGAGAGAAAGAGAGGAAAAAGGAAAAAAGCCGATTGGAGATCCGTGTTGGACATGCCCAAACGCGTTCGCAACGTTTTCCATCGGTTTACTTTTTTCCCTCCTCAATCCTTTTCTTCTTTTTTTCTTCATTCCCAGAGTGTCACGGGCGTTTCTTTTTCCGGTGGAATGGCGATCACGATATCTGCATTTCCGTCACGTTTCACCTGAATAATATATCCTGATCTAACAGTGGAGTGCGGCAAAATATATTTCCCATTTCGTGGCGCGGTAATTTCCCTTCATCGACGTATCGCCGCTTCTCATTCTCATTCGCCGTGCAACGCTGTCCTGTCCTCCTTTCCCCTCTCCTCACTCCTCTCACCCTCGCGCAGTTGAAAAAAAGGGTGATCCCGGATGCTGATGGTTTCGACAAAGTGCTCGTAGGCATTCGACGTGCTCGATCGTGTTCCGTCGTGTTCCTTTCTCTCTCCCTCAGTTTCTCTTTTTCATCAAATGAAGCATTCGGCACGCCCGACGGGCTCGAAGAATACGAAGCCACCGGTCGAAAGCGTTTGATCGAGTCCACGAGAAGTTTTGCGCGCGCGGGAGATGTGAGACTATCAATCCGCGGGAGCGACGTAGCTCGCCCGATGCACTCGCAGCTCTCGAGTTGAAATACGCGCCTTCCGGATTCCCTGGACGTGGGAATGAGAAGCAGGAGAAAAAAAGAAGCAAGAAAAACCCCTCGAAAGTTCCCCGGCGTTCGAGAGTTGGTTCGCGGCACTTTGGCGCGATAAGAATCACTTCCATGCATTATTCATATCGCGCGGAATGAGGACGATATATATTGTACTTACGGGAATCAATATGCGTGCTTCTCGAGATCGCGTTTACGCGGAATGGTACGCCGCTAAAGATGCCGGGAAGAGTCTTTGGTTCGAGATGAAGAGCCTCGCGATGGCAGACCGCGGGTCATGTATGCAGCGAGGAGGAGAGAGATATATCTGCATGTCTCGCGTGTCTTTTCTTTTATGTGGTTTTTGATATAAGGAAGACGAATGTCGCACAACTGCATGACTGCACCCCTTCATCCGATGTATTAATACGAATGAAGGAAATACGTTACGGTGATATTTTCCCGTTTCATATAAAATTATAATATTTCGAAAGAGATGGACGGCAAATCTTTTTACTTTACATTTATACACACGTGCACACACATATAGATATTTATTTATTCATTTATGTTTTATTTTGTTAGTTCTATCAAGAAAAATTCGAACATTCGTATCCTTCGTGATATCTCGATAGTATTTCGTAATAATAATATTAAATATTATTTCTACCGTCAAGAATAACTCATTGATCTCGCGGATACACCGGCCGCGCTTCACGGATCGCTCGCATTTTTCTTCGTATATCGCATGTTTGAGCTCTCCCTTTCTTTCTCCCTCTCTCTCTCTCTTTCTCTCTTTCGCGCAAGGAAATTATATTTACAAATATTTATATATAATATAAATGCACGCCGCTCACAAAGGAGTATCGAGCGGCTGCCACTGAACGAGGATATTCGCGGTTGATTCTTATTCGCGTTTATTCTCCTTTACAATAGACGGGAAATTTATCGAGGATAAACCGCCGCTGTTCCGCCGGCTTCTGTTAGTGACGGAAACGTTCCATATTTTCTTGTTTATAGAAAGATATTACAGTACGCGCATACACAAACGCAGCATGCGTCGAGCGACATAAAATATAATTATATCGCGCACAGAGCTGGATTTGCGCGACAAACGCTCGACGAGAGGTTTAACGTGACTTCGAGCTTTTTTTCTTCCTGCATATTTGCCCGGGACCGTCGCGTATCGGACAGCGGATTAGTATCACGCCAAGTAGCGCGCAGCCGAGGCTTTACGCTACTTGTCCGTAAAACATTTTCATCGGGAAATACCCCGGGAATAGTAGGGTCGAAAATCAGTCCCGGATCACGGTGGGCTTCGGCCTCGGAGCGCCGCCGGCCTCGCGCGCTCGCACTTGCACCCCGCACTCACCTCATTTGGTATTCACCATTCGGCTCGCTCTGTTAATTGCCTTATATTGGCAAAGTTTCTACTTTAAATTATACCTCGGAACGAAAACTGGTATTCCCGTTTCTCGGTCTGCGGCCGCTCGATGCGCCGGATGGAAATACGAGCAGCTGCTGGTGGGCGGCCGACCCACACTCGTTTTAAACTTCATGTAACGAATACCTTATCTTCTTTTTTTTCAGGTGAGTATGGCACAGTGGCACCGGAAGGGATGGACTTGCGTAGTGTGTCCCTCGAAAATCGGTTCCATCATGGGTGCAAGCTCGCTTGCATACGCGCTCGCGCGCGCCGGAACTCGGCGTACGTATTTGCAGTAGTTATTAACATTGTATACATGCCCATAGTAGTTCTAATTGGCATAATTACTGTCTGTACACGGAACGTGTCAAATGGGCAACTTCGCTGTCAGCGAATGTCAATAATGGAGACGCGCACTGACCGCGTTGCAACCACGGTACTGAAGCGCCGTTACGCGCTGTATAAGGAATCGCATCGTAGCTACAGGTCAAACAATACCGCCGACTCCGCGATTTGATTAATTAGGTCAGCTAGGGATTCCGTCGTTCCTATAAAAGTCGATTGCGAGTATAGTAAACGGGAACGGAATTATATGAACGAGAATGGAGTATCGACAGTGCCAGAATGATGGATGTTGGCGCGTTGCAGTGCTTGCCTCTTGCAATTTATCACAAATAAACTGGCATTTTTTAAAATCATTATTATAGATTCTCATAGTCCCTCTCTTTTGCTTGAAGTTTCATCAGAGAGCGTCAATTGTCTCAATTATAAAATATTGCGTATAATTGATATCAATTAGATTCTGATCTATATTAATCTAGGCAAATATTATAGCAGTAGAATCTGAATGCGCGTTTGTCGACGCGTATATTACAATTTCTTAATCATTTAAAATGATTCAAATTTAAACGTTTCATTTCATTTCACAAGATTTCATATAAATTCTGAAGCTAACTTTTAAGATATCGATAAGAAGAAGAGACGTTTAAAAGCGTAATAGACATAATCGATTCCTGTAATAACTTTGGTAAGATATAATATTTAAACAACTGTCTCCAAATGAACTATATAAGTTCTGGAAATCAGCAAAGGTTCAACCGCCACGTGTTCGTAAAATATTTATCATTAATCAAATAGGAATCGACTTCATGTCGAGGCTACTGCCAGCTTACGGATACATCTCTCTCTCTCTCTCTCTCTCTCTCTCTCTCTCTCTCTCTCTTTTTCTCTCTGTGAGAGAAATTCATATTAGCACGCGCAAAATACATGCTCGCAAGGGAGGCAGGGTCTCTCTGAGACGTGCCTGCTAGCGAGGGTTGACTTTACATCTTCCGCATCATCGTCGCACTGAAGAGTATTATGCTAACGACGTTTCCGCGGATACGTCTGAGACGATAAACTCTCTATTTATATTCCTTCGATATACGAACGCGAAACGAAATCATCATTGGCAAACGTTGCAAGCGCGGATGTAAAGCGGATCTCTCCACCCTCAGAAAAATCCTAAACGTCGCACGAATGTGAATGCGGTTGAGAGTGCCTAAGATCGTTTATGAGAAAATTCTGATGCATCTCACAAAAGAAAGCTCCCATTTACATGCTTACGAATGCCCGGTATCGAGGCGATCTTTATCCTACCGTTACATGCACGGAAAATCGATTGAATAAAGATTGAATAAAGATCATTTATTCCTAATGATCGCGGATTACATCATAGAGTGCATCGCGGTTTCATGAAATTATATATAACCAGCTAGAATATTATGGTCGTAGTTATTATTGACATCTCTATAGGATATATGCGATGCGTACATATGTAGGTATGTTTTCAATGATTCATGTTGATTGCTTGCAACGTTTTCATTTAGAATTATATTCGAATCATAATTTTCTTAGTACGAATCGCGACTTGATCCTAGAATAAATAATAATCGATTGTTTATGGCAGTTTTCACAACCGTCTATTATTCTCGCCAAATGAATTAATTGCACCTTTCGTTAACGCTCTCGGAAGCTGCGCCGTGTTTATTCGAATATATTTATCCCGATTTCAGTAAGCTTTTTTAACTACATGATTGCACTTTTGCAATTGACGCAGCGCGCGCGCTCACGCGCTCGATATGAAACGAATAATTGATACAAGGCTTTGCTGGCCGATTGTGTTCGCCGGCTTTGTTTTTGCATCTGGGAATTTTACGTGGGAACGTTACGTGGAATTTATCATAAACGATCATGTTTGCATTCACGATTTTTTTTATACAACGTTCATCGCGCGCACAGTCGAAGCATCATCGTGGAATGCGCGAATCCCATTTAGCACGGAGGCGCATCGCCGGGGTCGATTTCGATATTTCATCCCGCATTTCTGCCCGCGCGATAGTTTGCGTCGTTCGCTCGCAGTATCCCAATATTTTTCTCAAAGCTGCGCCGGCTTCAATTTATCGCCCGTGCGCGATGCTCCAGCTTCATCGAGACGTTTTTTGTCGAACTGACATTTTTTTGCCGGCTCGCGCTTTTTTTCTTGCGAAGGATTAGATTATGCTCGCAGTGTGCGCGTATATGTGCAGCTGATACTAGGTTACTCGGTGACAACCGGAGACACATGGCTGTGTCATTAAGGACGACGCGTTTCTTTTCCCTTTTAATGAGGCGGTCTCGAATAGCGCACCAGGACTTGTGCACTCGGGTGTGAACCGTCAAAAGCACATTTTAACGTATATACGGTAGACGACGCTAATTAGCTACACTTACGCCGGCGTCGTAAATGAATTAGCCACAGAATAACTTGTAGGTAGCTGAAACGAGGGATTATTTCACATTCGGCGCTAAAAATTACGTAACTATTTTTCGACAAGCGACGTTGCGTCCAGTTGGATAGCCATATTAGCCATTCGTTACGGATTACGTAATTCGTCGGTTCGTTAAATAAATATCACGGAATGCGAGAAGTGGCGCGTGAAATGAAATCTCAGCGCTGTGAAAATTTTCAGTATCACGAATTCGTGCGGAATAAATTAAAGTAAAACTAATCATCATATTTTGCAATTGATGCAACGATTTACAGTAATCAAGTAAATGGCGACGAGCAAATATTGATATACAGGGTGTCCCGGGTTTTAACCGACAAACTGCGGGAGCATATTCTACTAGTGGAAATAAGAAAAAATTCTTATATCGAGTTTGCTTAGAAATGCTTTATTACAAAGTTATAAACCAATATTGAAAAGAAATATGAGATAAGTAACAACGGAACATAGTGTAGAATTTGGAAGGTCGAAGATGTTTATGTTACGTGTATTCACATGTATTCATGTTCACTATGTTGAAACGATTCAGTATGATTGTTACTTTCACAACAGTAGCTGTTAGATTTCAATCGTCGTGTCAACTAGCAATTACTATCAGAATGCCAAAAGTGTTTTCAAATGAGGAATACACTGATACTCATTTCGTGTACGGATTCTGTGACGGAAATGCACGAGCTGCCGTACGAGAGTATCAACGTAGATTTCCTAACAGGAGAGTACCAGATAGATTTAAAGCAACGAATTACTAATTCAGTTACTGAGATGCAACAAAATTTTCAGGAATGTCGTACCGTAACAAATTCTGTACTACGTCGATGTCTAGCTTGTATCGATGTGCAAGGACAACATTTTGAAATGCGTCACTAAATCATTGCGTAGATAATTTTTATTTTTGTGAAAAAATCCGTTGTTACTTATCTCATATTTCTTTTCAATATTGGTTTATAACTTTGTAATAAAGCATTTCTAAGCAAACTCGATATAAGAATTTTTTCTTATTTCCACTAGTAGAATATGCTCCCGCAGTTTGTCGGTTAAAACCCGGGACACCCTGTATATATATGCCGTCTCTATCACTCCGCCGAGCACTCTCGCGGCAAAGACACTGACGTACTTTCGTAGCTGAACGCGATATCGCAAATGGGTGCTCGTATTGTGACGAGGGGCATCCGTCGTCGTCAGATCCCGGTCGATTCTCTTAGAGGGACTCGCTCGAGAGTATCCGCGAATAAGGAAGATCGTATGATCTGCGAAAGGGGTTCAAGGAAGCGGCGATGGCTTGATCGCGAGCTATCTTTCTCCGGCGGTAAGACGAAGCAATCCTATCTTCGTGGCGACCTCGGAGGGTCTGGGGAGCCTGCTTCTAGTCGATCGTCAGTGGAAGAACGTCATTGATGTTGCCGTAGCCGCAGCCGGTATCCGCGACTTTATCTTGACGGTTTCCTTCCCCGTTCCGCCCGCTCGCATTCCCCGAATCTCCTCCCGCGGGAACGCAACCCGAGGAATCTCGTCGCGCAGTTGCCAGGAGAAGTGTCCTCGAGAACGGCTCTTGAGAACAGTCGGACTCGTCCTCAGCACCACAGCCACTTTGACGTTTCGGCGAGAACTGCGATATTACGGTGAAAGTCCGCACTTTAGTCCATCGTCGTCATCACTGCTGCCGCATTCGGGATTCTCGCGGACTCACCTCAACGCGCACTCGTCAGCGACGAGTGATCGAACCAGGAGAAACGGAAGCGCAGGTACGAGGCCAAGGATGAAAAAACACGAGAGAGAGAGAGAGAGAGCATCGAGCGAGAGGACAGTCACAAATTGGACAAAATCCCTTGGGCATGACGAGAGAGCATGGCGAGAGATGAGAGCTCCGACCGAGCTCGTTGTTCCGCGGCTCTGATCGGGCTCTGGAATAACGGGACGCGAAAAAAGGAAGATAAACGTCGAGTACAACGGCTCTCCTTGGAGAGCCAGAAATGTTCGACAAGTGAGGACTCCAAATGAAGCCATCGGTCGATCGATGACTTTTATTGATACGCCTAGTCGTCCGGTATAAAGCCTCATTCGATAACAGAATTGTCGATATATCTATTTAAGCTGCAAATTATACGGTTTGCTCACATGTTCTTCGTCTACTAGTTTTAATGCAATTAAACTGCCTCCTTATTCTCGCAGCAGAGTTTAATTACGGAGATTGAAGAAATAGTTTTCCAAACGAAAATCCGGAACTTGAATTTTTTATGCTCAAAAATACTTTTATTCGATTATATAAAGAGAGAAACTGTTACTCTGACTTTATCTCACTTTTCGGGCAACTTTGTAATTCCTCGCGCCGAAAGCGAGCCAACTTCTCCACGAACAAAAAAAAGGTATCAGAAGATGGATTTTGACGACCTGCGAACTTCCAAACTTCTTTTTTCTATTCAAACTACTCCGAAGCCGAGCGAAACAGATGATAGCCCGAAGACGATAGTCTGCAATGCAAAGCTACGAAGAAGATATATCCATAAATCCATATTTCACGGCGGGAATCACGAACAGTCCGCATTGTCGGGTTTTGCCGTAACGGTATTTAATTCGCGCTGCTATAAAATAATTCTATTGGGAGCCGAGCCAAGATTTTTGTCAGTATTCGCGCGCGAGCGGGAGAGAGAGGGAGAGAGAGAGCGCAATATCTCTCGTAATTTGCTTCATATTATCCCCCAAGGCGAGGCTAAAAGCTGCCGCAGTTATACGATGAGGAAGTTCGCGCAGTGTCGATTTAACGAGTTCATTCACCGAGGAAACTCACTAATGTTCATCGCGGCGCTTGTACCGGGAATTTTAATGTTGACAATTGCACTTACACCTCGAAAGTTCCGCCTCGCGCGCAGAGACGGCGGAGAGACCGGTCTAAATAACTGTGTTCCCGTTTCACTTGGGGCGGTACTTCTGAAGAAAATCTGCAATAATTATTTGTACGTGGCGAGACAAGAACTTAATTACGAAACTTATATATATATATATGAGAACGACGGATGACGCAGCATACACGTTAAAACGAATAAGTTTGCACAACGAATGCTTGCACGTCAATCAATGTTCTTTCTTTCGCGGGGAGGAAAGATTCGCTGTTTCTTTTTATATTTCTTTACAAATCGTGATTATTAATCAAATCACACGCGCATGTACCCGCAGACACGCGCACGCGTTTCATTCGTCGTGGCTTGTCTTCGTATATCTCATTTGCAGCGCGTATTAATTAATCGATACGCAGCATACCGAGGAGCGAGAGTGGGAAACACGGGAGGCCACAGGCAAAAATCTTATTTAATTAGTTGATGAAACGACCCAGAAACACCCGTCAAACCGAGCAACTTGCTCTACGAAATTTAATTCATAGTATGGCGCCGCGATTCAACAATACGACGAGAGCGAGACGACGGCGGAGTTTCATTATTGTCAGTTTAATTAAATAAAGCAGCTGTTCGCGGAGTTACGCAGCAAGTCCATTGAATTCAAGCTCCGCGTAACTATTCTTTTCGCTTTGCACGTGACGGTTTTCATAAATCCGTGAGGATAGAGAGAGAGAGAGAGAATGGGGAAGGGACAACGTCAATTTCAGCACGACTGCTCGCCCTCCTTACCCTCCCTCGCGATTATTTTCGAATCGCGAGCCGTGCAATTTGACGTCACGCCACGCGTTGTTAATTACGGGATACGGATCGCGCATTGTAAACGCTACGTAGAGTATACAGGATGCGCCACGTCGGGAACGTCGATTCCAGCCGACAGGAACTTCATCCGGTCCGCAATTTCGAAACGTCGAAACTTCATAACGGCGATATTTAACACTTTGCATCGGCAAGTTTCTCCCACGAATCGCTCCAGCATGTTAACACAAGTTTACGGTAACGTTCACGCGGCCACGTCGACGGTAATCAGGGCAGTGGAATACGCGAATTTTTATCGGTGCGTTAAACACGCCGCTTCGTTTCAACGCAGATAAATCGACGGGGAAATTTTTCAGGGAGTTGTTATTTAAATTCAACGTTGGCGGACTCGCTAAACCTCGCGTATAATTTTAAAATAAATATGCGGCGAAAAAAAATGGATAGTCGTTATTTGCAAGTCGGTTGAGGTTGATCGCCGCGCGTTTAATTTCTGGTTTACGAACGCGGAGAATGCACGTCGTTAGTTCCTCGGAATGCGAGCAGAAATGTGCTGATTGTAAATGCGGGAGAAGAAATGTACCGCGTTTCCGGCATGCGGTTGACGCTTTCGACGGCAATGCGTCTCTTCCGTGCGATAAACCGTGGCAGGGGAGATAGAGAGAAAGAGAAAGAGAGATAGAGAGAAGAAGAGAGATGCCTAATAATTATAAATTATGAAGATTTACGGAGTACGGAATCCAGTTAGCCATAACGCGGCGAAACAAGCCGCGAATTCACGACTGCCATTTACTATCAGCAACTTTAAAACGCCGGTGCGTTCCAGATGCAGATATTATTTATGCTTACATTCTCTTACGATCGTAATTTTCTTCATGAACGTGCGCGCGTGTTGCGATGCGAGCAGGTAAAGAACAAACATTTCTGCTTGCAATAAATATATAATACATATTATACATACGACCGAATTGCGAGAAAAAAGAAACAAAAGAGAGAAGCGAAAGATTCGCGAATGCAAATGCAGAAACGCGTTTGCTTAATCATCGATCGCCACCACGTAATTATGAAAGACAACGTAATTATACGTAAATGTATACCACGTCTTTCCGATTATGGACCGCACGCACAATTTACGCTACTCAAAGGATGCAGCAGACTCCAATTATTCCGCTATTGTCTGGCACTCCGGCCGTAGGTATCCCGAGCTAAATCCCGCTGACGATTTTTATTCGCGTCGGCTGAATCGCAGGTGTTACGTAAATCTGCGTTAGTCAGCCACGTGGAAAGCTCGCGAGACTTATTTCCCTCCCCCGGCCCTTCTCGCACCTTTATTATGACATTAATGTCACTGGCGCGCGCTGTGGTGGTAACGGCTTGAAATTACGACGGTGAAATATCCTCTGAATGCCAAATAATAGCGGCGGATATTTGCCGCGGTGTTTTGTTTCGTTGTTGCGAGGTGCAAGCTCAGCGATTAAACAAATCTGTCGCATAATCCCGGCGCTGGTCGCCGTTTACGATCGATCCAACTGCTCTCCTTCGCTCGATTCACGCCTCCGCGAATCCGCGAAACCCGGGAATTCCGCTTTGCGATCGTCGCGCGATTCCGCGTCGGAACTCGTGAGTGACTTGAGCGATCTCTCTCTGTCTGTTTCGCTTATTTTTCACGCGACAGATATAACAACCATTTGTAATAAGGATAAGGACATGCAGCAATAAAAAATTTCATACGCACATACTTGTTTGCCTGAAATTATCAATTAACTGCATTTAGCGCGAACTCATGGTGCTTATAATTGAAAAATAATTGATTGTCACTGCATTGATCCGACTGTTAATATATGAATTATTTATTTTATTCATTCAGTTTTATATCTCAGAGTTGAAAAGTTTCTGCGACATCAATATAACGTTGAATTGATTGACTCGGTGAATCAATAGCTGAATAAAGTCCTGGACGTCTACTTCAGAATCGCTTGGAGGATCCTTGTCACACGGCTGGAATATAGCGAGTTTTTGGCCAGGAAACAAACAGCGATTCCTCCGTGTTCACCTGATCTAACTTCCTGCGACTACTGTTTGTTTGATCAAAACTCAAAATTCTGATGAAAGGGACTCGCCGATGCTACTCCGGCCATCCGAATAGCCGTGACAAGAATCCTCCACAGGCAATTTCGAAAACGGATCTCCAAAAATCTATTTACGCATTGATTGATCATACAAAACGCTGTGTCGATGTCGAAGGAATATATTGTGTAATACTTTGAACGAAATGAGCGATATTTGCGTAACGAAATTTGCACGTACGTCAATATGTCAATCCCATTATTTTTTGGACACACTATACCATATCCGTGTAAAATGTAAGCGAATTAAACTGTGCAGGGTTTTAACGTCAGATCCGGAGGATCAAACTGGTTCGATAAATCGCTGCCTACTGCATTGTGCAACGCGATGGATCTGAAACGATTGTTCGCCTTTGGCGACATGCAGATTCTGTTATAGAGTCATTATTCTTTTTATTACCGCTTTTCCTCGGTCAATGCGCGTATCATTTTGCATGCACGTCTGCACCATTGCACAAGCTGCGGATAGATGAGATAATATCGAGATATTCAACATAAAATGTTTCGCTCTCGGTTTTTAAATTTCATTGCTGAACAGTAATGATATGATATATATGTGTATATGCGTATATATATAATAGTGATTATTTTCGCTAAACAGCATTGCATTAATGATGCAGCTCCGAGCTAGTGCGAGTTTTTATGATTTTAAAAATATTTTTCGTTTGTCATAATCTCATATTTATTTATTGTTTAATATTTATTGTAATCTTGTATTTATTATTTATTATAAATATCTTTGCTCTAAAGAAACTGTTACATCTTAAGACAACAAGAGACTATTTGGTCTAATATTTATTAAATATATTATCAATTTCTCTTCAATTAAGGAAATTACGAATATCTTTTTAATAGACGTTGAGGAAACTATGTACGTTTGTTTGCTTTGAGTTTATTATATCGCTACAGAAGCAAATATCGAACTTCAGAGAGCAAGTTGCACAAGTTTTTTTGCCTTGCTTCCTTCCATTCTTTCGCCGCAACGGGCTACTCGCAATTGTTTTTTTTACTCCTTTTGTTCGAGGCATTCGTCGCCTTCTGAATATAAAAGCCCAAGTTCTCTCGATTCGAGCTATTGGCGACCAGATTGAGCGGAAAATGTCTGGCTTACAAGGTTGCCCATTGCTCACCCCCAACTACTTCTCTGGTCAACCCTTTACACTGTTTCTTTCCTCTGTGCCCCTTATCACTTTTCTTCTGGTGCATGTATACTGGGTGTCCCAGAATCATTCGTGATTTTCGTACTTGTTAATAGCTATTTGAAACTGAATCGAATTTATTTTTTGAAATTCCTTACGCTAAACATCTCAAATGATATATTATTACTTCTTAAATTGAAATCCTTTTGATAATAAAATTTACGCAAACTTAATTCGAAAACAAGATCTGTGATTTTACTACACTGCAAACTAAGAATATTATTTCTATACACTTAAAGTGTGTTTTTGCATTATTATCTAATTAATATGTATTAAAATAACACGAACGAATACACAAGTGCTATTTTTAAATCATACAAGCGAAATACATCGCATTACATATTTGGGTTTGTAGTGTAGTTGCATTCTTAAAGTTTAATTTGGCGAATGCATCATGTTATTTTTAATCAGTCATGCTTGAAAAGCATGCTACCGATGCATGACATTGCACAACGACAATTACATCAAGGATCGTCCTTTCTTTCTTCAGTCTAAAACGGGAAGACAATTCACTTGCGACATCCTGTACGTATATGTATACCTCTTTTTCCTGACAGCAGAAAAGCCGATTGACCGCCTTTGTTCGCAGCTTTTTTCACTCGCGAGGATCCCGTCCAATTAAAGGGAAAGTTTCGTCTCCTGATGTCGGAGTACGCTCGTTTGCTAGAACATAAGGGCGTCCGTGTCTTTCGTGACTGGCGGTCGAGGGAGCAACCAATTTCTCGAAACCGCTGCTGTCTTGCAACGCGATATCTAAAGCGAAATCCGTTCCGTTGTTGTGCGTGCTTCTGCGCTAATGTAGCGCAGAAAATACGACATGCTGTGGTGCTTCATTAATCTTTTTACAATAAAAATTATATCAGTAAATAAAAATCTAAAACGCGGTTGTCGGTGCGTATATTTCAATTACGAAATTTATAATGGTACAACATTTATCGAACGTTTCGCTTCTAATGAAGTGAATGCTACTCAGTGAATAGCTGCAAGTTAAGAAAAGGCCTTCGCTAATTAAATTTCTTTATGCTCATATAATTCTCATTAAATAGAATAGAATCTTTATTTAGTTGTATAATTAAAAGCGATAAAATTGACAACAAACTATCAGGATCGAATCACTAATTAATCAATCTCTCGACTGAACCCGCTGATCGCTCACGTCGTATATCACAGGAAACGCTCGCAAACGGATGCGACTGAGTTAGATTTTTTTACAACCCTATAAATTCCCACTGAACAATCGGCGCGGAACTATGTTATCGCGAGAAAAATATTTTGGTGACCCAAAAATTTCTCCTCGATAAAGTTGACCAGTGTTCTATCGATCGGACACGTACTCCGTACACACGACGAACGCGTTCGTATCCAAGTAAGACAGTAGGGAAATAACTGATCCATCGAATTCATCGGATCGGATTCTGCATAAGTAACTTAAAAGTTCTTTTCTTTATTGCTCTAAAATATTACATCATTTGTCTTCTATGCTTCCGCATCTTTTATATCCAGATTAGCGCTAGTGTCTTTCAATTTTAACTCTAACTCAACTGTACATTTCGGCATCGCGTTTCAAGTGAAATTAATGTTTCAAATCAAATGTGGGGCAATAAATCTTCCACGAATGCAAGTTATTCGAAGCGGTGGAAGAGCGTTTCGTTCGAGGCGACACACGCGGATGTGTTGTTCGATAACATCTCGACGGCGTAACCGAAGGGCTGAAAGTGCATGCGGGCAAATTCTACCGGATTCGTTAGTTCGAGGGGTTGATGTTCGCCATCCAGGTCTGCATCGTGCCGGCGGAACGTGCCGATAAAACGCATAGCGGCGCGCGCGTAACGGGAATCGATAGAGTGAACAGATAAGTTCCCCATGATCCGTCCATCGTTCTTCTACACGGAAAGAGCCATTCTTCGGGCGGGTCTTCATCGGGGATCTTCATCGCGAGGATCACAGGGACGAGAATTTTGCGCGACTCCACCCGCTTGCTCGCTTCGCATTTCGCGCAAATCGGACGAATCCGAGGTATCCGGCGGATGTTTACGGCGGGAATAAAGCCGACGTACGTACGTAATTCGAATCCTATTCCGTTATACTACTTCGGGGACGATGCGGGGTGGCACGGATGACCCGGCGGATACCGGATTGCGGCGCTCTCGTTTTTCAAAGCCATCGGTCTCGTCCCGACCACGCTGTCGGCCGCTGTCCGCGCGTGGGATCATAGCCACGGAATGGTCGACCGGTGAGGACGTTGCGAGGACATCGCGAATGGCCAGTTATACGACCACTGCGCGTCCACGGCCCCACTATTAATCAGATAGCACCGTGCTTTTTCGGGCTACCGCCGATGGATGGCGAGATGAACGGAGCGCGGAGAGACGTGGGCTAAAGGCGCGGAATTATCTTTCACCAAGCAGTTTACGGCGCGTTATTCGAGTACATCTCCGTGCGGCGTATCGCATTGACGAGTAGCTATTTTTTCTTCTCAGTATTTTTATCTATTTGGTTTCCTTTTTTTTAGATGCAATTCAGAGGTTCGCGGATTCGGAATATATATACCTAATTGAGGTCAATTGAGTACTGTCAATCATGTTCGCGATGACATTGGAATTCTCTTTATTTTTATCTACTTCTGCTTCTTTTTTTCTTTCGGTTTCTTTTTTTTCCAGATATAATTCCGATTTACGTAACTCAAAATACAGGGTGTCCCGGGTTTTAACCGACAAACTGCGGGAGCATATTCTACTAGTGGAAATAAGAAAAAATTCTTATATCGAGTTTGCTTAGAAATGCTTTATTACAAAGTTATAAACCAATATTGAAAAGAAATATGAGATAAGTAACAACGGATTTTTTCACAAAAATAAAAATTATCTACGCAATGATTTAGTGACGCATTTCAAAATGTTGTCCTTGCACATCGATACAAGCTAGACATCGACGTAGTACAGAATTTGTTACGGTACGACATTCCTGAAAATTTTGTTGCATCTCAGTAACTGAATTAGTAATTCGTTGCTTTAAATCTATCTGGTACTCTCCTGTTAGGAAATCTACGTTGATACTCTCGTACGGCAGCTCGTGCATTTCCGTCACAGAATCCGTACACGAAATGAGTATCAGTGTATTCCTCATTTGAAAACACTTTTGGCATTCTGATAGTAATTGCTAGTTGACACGACGATTGAAATCTAACAGCTACTGTTGTGAAAGTAACAATCATACTGAATCGTTTCAACATAGTGAACATGAATACATGTGAATACACGTAACATAAACATCTTCGACCTTCCAAATTCTACACTATGTTCCGTTGTTACTTATCTGATATTTCTTTTCAATATTGGTTTATAACTTTGTAATAAAGCATTTCTAAGCAAACTCGATATAAGAATTTTTTCTTATTTCCACTAGTAGAATATGCTCCCGCAGTTTGTCGGTTAAAACCCGGGACACCCTGTATAATTTAAATCGCGGTATCAGTTTCGCTCGCGACGATATCGCAGTTACATCACGGCGCGCATTACCGTCACGTCACAAGCGATCGCCTTATTTGCGCATCGCGGCTGAAAATATCGCTCGCCATTCATTATCCGAATCCCGCGCGACCAAGCTGACAGAATCACGGTAAGACGTAGTCGCGTGGAAAGCCGGAGCATTTCCCTCCTGCGCGCGCGAGCGCGCGCGCTCACTCGCTTTGTCCCGCTTTTCCCTTTAGCCTGAAATGAAACCAGTCAGCCAGCGCTAATGGACGTTAACCGTGAATAATTAGATACGGCCGCGCTAATTGCCTATTATTAATCATCGCCACGCGATCGCCGGGATCAAACATTGATTGCGACGATTACGCTTACGGCCACCGCGGGATACGGATTCGAAATTCAATTATAACGAAGGCCATCCAGCGCGGCCGCCGCGCCCGCTCAAAGACAGGCTTAACCGCATTTCGACCGGAAGGCCGTGGCCGCGCGCGCACAACGCGACCATATATATGAGGCCGGAGAGCGGACAACGTGAATAATTTATTTGCAAGGAATCGGAACAGCTGCGGCTGCACCGGCGATGGCGATGGCGCCGGGTGCATCGTCCTTACTCGCGGCGGCAATCGCGCCAATGGCTCCTCCGTTCGCAACGTACCATCGATTTCGGCTATTTATGCGGGGGTGTACGGCTAATATCGCGCGGTCTGCTGCTGATGGAAAAAAGGCGAGCGAGTGTGGACGGCAACTCACTCATGAAACTTTAATGTCAGATTTTCTCGCGCGCGCACTGGATTAATCCGTCTCCCGGCTGTCCCTTCCTCCCCTGGGGTTCGGATACTCTCGCCGCAATATTGGTAGGCAGGCACACGGGGATGACGTGCTCCAGACGCGTCCGCGTCCAATGACAGGTACGTAGTAATTACTGCATGAGCTTCGAGGATTGCGAGGCTTTTTCTTCTCCGTAGGCGTTCCGATCTGAGAAATAAATGAATCCCCGTGAAAAATGATTGTGCACCCCCTTCGCACGTATTATGAAAACGCACGATATGTACTATCAGTTCATGGGACGAGAATCTGCCGTCGCGTGAGAGTCGCGGTACATTTTTGCCGTATACACGTATATGTACACACGGATCGACCTGTAGGTAGTCACCGCCGCCATTACTTCGGCGCACGCGACCGATATTAGGTCGCGCCGAGTTTTCTCCCCGGTTCTCAATATGCACGAGAGCGCGATAAGTGCCGACGAATGTACGGCACTTTGCTGGCTGCCCATTTTTTCCCGGGTAAAACATCTAGTGGGAACGAGGGTGGCACAGGAGCGATACGGAAACGATGCCCGGTAAAGCCTGGCATATTTACCGAGCGGGGAGTACAGCGCGCGATACCATCTAAAGATCGCGCGCGCTACAAGTCGGGAAAACCGGAAAATCAGGCAGCTGCGATAAAAATCTTCAGAACTTTACACTGTAACGAACGAACGGCGGAGGGGGTCAAAGAATTCCTGAAGCAATATTCCACGATGTTTCCGTAGCACGCTTGTCGTCGGCCGGTCGTGTTTGCACGGAGAAATGTCTACAAAAAAACGGCCACGTTACTTTGCCCGTTCTAATTAAGATCTCCTGTTAATTTGAATTTTTCACGAAGAGCTAACGGCAGGAGGCTCGAGATACACGACGAGGGTACTCGTTAAAAAATTTGCGGAAAATCGCCAATCAGCGCGCTCGTGAGCGCGAAAACGGTCCCGAAAGCGGTCGAATACTGCGCATCTCCGCTTGACGCGGAATGCCGCGGGCATCGGGCATCGGGCATCGTTTTTGACACCCCATATAATAAGCGGACGCGTACCGTGCATCGCAGTGTTGCACCGGCAAGCAAAGCGATCGGAATGTAATTCAGCGCGAGAGCGAAAGCGTTAGCGCCGGCCAATACTTTGACCCGGGCGCTTTGCGCGTCGAAAACATCCGACGTATTTTGTCGCCGGTCCATCGCAGAAATCTGGATTGGCTCTAATGCTTCTGTAATACCGGCCATCGCTTTTTACGCGCCACTCCGACGACACGAGTCCCCTGTATTTTATTTTGTCGGGGTTTTTATCGAGCCCGGAGGGAAGCTAACGTTAAATCTTTCTGACTGAAAAAGACTCGAAATTTCATTTTTGGAAAATCGCCCGTGAGCATTTTTTCTCTCTGTTCATCGTGTTTTATTTTTCAATCTTTTTCATGTAAAATGTAGTATTTGTTAATAGTGTATGCCCGATGGAGAGCGGTGTCTTTAATCTGTAATGGGGTCAAAAGCGAATAATTGAGATCACGAGTGACAGGTAACTCAATGAATTTTCAATGATGAAATTAATGGTTACTATAGAATTAACGAAAAGTGCTGCGTTCTCACGCATTTAATAGTAGGTCATTTAATAACAGGCGGGCAATAATGAAAAATGATAATTATTCATTTTATTATTCTCGTGGCGTTATTATTAAATTAAAATTTATCAATTGTCTTCATTACATACAACTGATGATTCAATTATTTTCAATCGTTCCATTTCGCGAAACGTTGCAAGAATGCAGAGACTTGTACCTCATTGAAGCGCTGAACGTAATACCGTCCCAGAGAACACGCCTTTCGCTCGACTATAACAGAAAAAAAAAAAAAACGGCGCATATTACACCCGCAATCCCTTAAAGAACGAGCGGAGGATTTATGGGTGGCGTGAGTGTAGGTGGCTCGCGTGTTCCTAGCTCATCCTTAGCCGCTCGTATTTCTACGTTTCAACAAAAGGAGCGCCGGTAAGATCGTCGGCTTGAATCCGTTGTACGATAATAAAAGCCATTTACACTTTGATGCGAGTCGATGCTCGCGGGTACGCGACTGTAACCGTATAAGACGACGTCGTTCGCGCTATTCAGAATTATATCAGATGTCTCAGGTGTCCGATATTTTCCTTCATGTCCATACCCTCGGGAACCTCAGAGAGCCTATCTCTGAATCATTAGCACATTGAGAAAGCAATAATTAACAAAAATTATCATCGCTTTCGTAACGTTCTTTTATCATATTTATGTCATTTCCATCAATATCTCGCAATCGAAACTGATTATTAATCGTTCCTGCCGAGAAGAAGGAGAAGGAGGTATCGAACTGTATTTTCGCCGAGGGAAAGATCTCAACTTGATAAAATTCATAGACGGGGAAAAGAACCTGGCGGAGAACCTGACATATTTTTCCGTACGTCCGCACGACCGGCTGCATTGCGAGAAAATTTCCGATGGTCTTCCCGTTGAAGGGGAGACCGCGGTCCATTTTCGACGTTCCGTATCTGCTCCGGTACGCGAAGTAAACCGAAGAAACAGTGGGCGAACCCTCACACAAGTCGACTGATCCTATCAAAAAATTGCTTCGCTACTGGCGCCCGAATGTCTCGAGTATTCCTCGTACCCTTCGTCGATGGTTACACGCGCTCCAATATCCTCTGTATGTATGGTTTCCTCACGATCGATGGCTTTTCTTTCCGCCAATCTTGTTTCTTTTTTCTGTCTTCTTGCTCGCCTCCCCTCTGTAACCCTTTGCGAGGGATGGTTTCCGCTAATTAGTTTCTGTCTATATCGTATCTACTAATATCTATGTGTAATATCCATGTCAGAGAGGTTTAATGCGTCATCTGCGCCGCTAAATGATTGCTTTTCGATAAAGGAGTCTTAGCAACGACGGGATAGTAATGAAATGAGATTGCTAGTCTCAAGCATGCAGTATAGTAATGCAGGTATAATACTAATTGATTGATTCAATTCAAGTGTTAATTTCATCTTTCATATTTGAAATTTCATCTTTGAAAAATTATCGTTATAAAGAATTATACGTTTGACCATATTACAAAGCTGCATCCTGACGCGGCTCTTTCATCACGACCGCTTTACTGCACATATGACGTCACTAAGAGTTTTCATCGCGCAGATGGAAGTCGCAACTCGTCGGTAAGCTGCGTAACGACAAGTCACTTCGCTGGGCGGACAATTCAATCTTCGCGAATTGGCGGCACAAAGAGGTGCAGCTATCCACGAAGAGAACATTAGTCTTCCTCCTCCACCTGTTCCTTCTGCCGCCTGAAATTCGTCCGGGAACATCGCGGACAGTAACAAACCGCATCTCCGCGTTGACGTCTCACATTGACGAAAAAAAAAGAAGGAGAAGGAGAAAAAGAACTGCTATAAGTTGTCGTGGAACTTCTGGCTCGGACGTTTTCGCTCGCTCCTGCAGCGAAAACTTCTGTCACGAGGCACGTCGCGCTTTCCGAACCGGCGAAATTTCATTTCATCCTCGTTGGGAATAGCACCCCCGTGCGCGCACGCGCATTATAAGGGTGCAGATTCACTCGTCCCGCTCCTCGACTCTGATACGTCTCCGTGATTATCTCCGCGCTGGATTTACTTCTCTCTTCTATCTTCTCTTACCCGCCCGGGAGACTTCGTTTAGACATAAAAAAGAAAATTCGCAATATGAAAAATGTTCCTCTCTTGCATCATCGTTGGAAAAAGTCATACCGTTGGAGAGACGAAGACGCCGCGAAAGATCCCACGCTACGTTCTGAAGGTAGCTTGCTTCACAAATCCGAGGATCTCGTCCTTTAATTTAAATTAAATTGCAAGCACGACTTAATCCTCGAGGAGACGTGTGAAAACATGCGCACGTGTATATCCGTCTCACTCGAGCATTTTCGAAGATGACTCTCACTCGCTTGCTCAAGTGTCTTGTTAGGCAGATTCGTGGATTTTACGCGACCGATCCACTTTCATTTGTACACCTCCCGCTTCACGCGCGTGACAGAGGGAGAGAGGGAGAAAGAGAGGAAAAGACGTTCTTATCTCGGGGTACAAGAGATATCGACACGGCGTGTCTCTGTCCGCGACATCGTTCGCCTCTCGTAATTCTTCCAAAAGCTTTCTCTCCCATTTCCCCCGGTGGGTAACCTATCTCCTCGATTTGTCAGTAAGAGACGAGATCGCGCGGTGCGCTCCGACGGCTTTAGAATTCCCTTTTCTTGCTGTTGCTGCCGCTCTCGCGAGTTACTACCCTCGCGCTTGACACGGTTAAATCACGATTGAGTCAATTTTCTGCTAACTCGAGTAATTTTCCTTAACGAAATACGAAACTTCGTCGGAACTCTTAAGGGTTCACGTGTCATCGTAACTAGGTTGAATAATTCTATGTAAAATGTTTTTTATTTATAACCGTGTTTGCGTAGACGTGTATGTGCGTGTGCGCGAGAATAATTGTGTTGCTTTCCTTCGTTTTCTCTTCGACAATTTAATGGAATTACATTGGGCATGATTGAATCGGTTCTCTTGTCTTTCGTGGACTTTACGTCACGCGTATCAATATTGAAGCCACGTGGAGGGACAGTGGCCGCGATCCTGTTTCACCCGACAACGAACTGCGCCGAGAATCGCTCGCGCTTAATAATTAAGTTAAGCCCAATCGATATGGGCGAGTCGAGTTACGATTTTATTCGATTGATGCGATAAAATTGATCGCGCACCGTCGCTCGTCGCGCTGTCGCTTTGTCAGCGGCGCTAAGTAGATTAAACATTAAACAAACCGGCCAGCGAGCCAGCTCTTTCGACGACGCGCGGCCCAATATCTAGTGTCACGCGTCTGATTAAAAGTTTCATGAGTCTCACGTGTATGTAGCACCTCGCGCGCGCGCGCGCAAATATTTTCACATATTCATGAAGCTTCAAGTCGAACTCTAGGCCGCCAGGATATTCCGCGCAACTTCCCTTCCGCTCACGTTGGCTGGTATGCAAACGCCGACCGGCCTGAACTTGTCGCCGTAAAAAATCATTGGGTTTCGCGTGCAGGTGGACGTTGGACGGTTCGGTGGAGCAGGCCATCTCAAGCGCACATGCGTGGTTGCTCCGATGCAACTTTGCTCTAACCCGCTTAAAACCCGCTTATCGGCGCTGGATGTTGACCAGTATCACGGCCCGCAACCGGACAGTGCCGCGCTGCCAAATGCGCGCGACGGAACGCGCCTGGACGAGTGATGCGGATTTATGGATGCGACGAGACGCGCACCGTCTGGTCTCGGCGGCGCGGCACGTGAGCATAAAACCGGTTAATTGCCCTGGAATTCTCGGCGCTCATGTTTACGTAATGACGTCGCATGCGCGCGAAAATTGCACGCGAGAAGCCGCCGGAGTTCGTAGCCACGCTCCGCGGGTAGGAAAAATATCATCCCCCGGGTGACCTGGGTCGATAATGTGATTTTATAAGATCGCGCGACGATACTGGAAGTTCGAGGATATTAGGGATAATGGCGTAATAATGCTTTGTCTGATCCCATTAGCACTGTTGGATGAAATTCACTGGTTACACAATTATTTAATTTAAACACAGTTTACAGTTGAGTGCATCGTCAAGTTAATTCGCACAACGAGTCGATATATTATAGCTGAATTACAAATTCTGGTCACTCGCAATCAAAGATAATGAAATAAGAATTATACTGGTGATTTCTTGAGTTGCTGTCGCTGACGAGGTTCGAACGACACTATTCGGTAGTGGATTCGTTAGGAGCGGGTAGATATGTATCAAAACAAGGTGATTCGTCGCTTACATTCTAAATAGAATCAACAAGCACTACACAGCGTTATATCGTTGTGTAATTATTGTATTATAACACTTTTTCCTTCAAATAGGAATTTCTTCGATTTACTAACAAGCGAGTTGCGTTAATGCGGAAGCGATTATCTGTATTGCCTAATGGTAACACTTTTACAATATGTAGCGATGTGATGGCTAAACGAGTAACCGAGAAAGTGTCTTCAATATCTATATTTACTGAGGAGATGATTTAACGATTATGGGATACATTTATCTGATGACGTTAGATCAACAAAAGGATTATGGTAATTAGTGAGTATTTTATCAAATTACAAATTACGTTTTAGTATATGATCATTTTATGTATATAGTTAATGAGAGACAACAAATAATGATGAAGATATTTTTATTTCTTTTAATATCAATATTTCAATATTTCAATATGTTCATAGTATACCCTTTTACCAATTTGGCATGAATTTTACACTTTTTAACTGGGTTTTTTACATCTTGTAATGTAATATAGTATTAATATATTAGTTATTTTAAATAAAGCAGAATTATTTAAAATCAAATAAAATGAATCAATTTAATAAAAGTTTTTCACGAAAAGGTTAAAACGTCGAAATAATTGTTTTAAGTATTATAAAATTAAGTATTATAAAATAATTTTAAAATTTTTAGAAGTACTTCATGTCTTTTATTAACCAAATAAGCATTATTTTTCCATGGATGCTATATTAGTAGTTAATAACACTTGAAGTAATTATTGCGCGTTTCGATAATAAAATATTTCACTGATGCAATATTAATACGGTAGATTTATGAATATCGTTCAAATCCCTGGAGTTTTCACGTTCTTTATCAAGTATTCATCATTATCTCTGTTTATGTGCATAAATGTCGTTTCCATTATTAACCGATATTTGTTTTTTCCATGCTAGATGGAAACGTCAGATTGTTCATTAATGTCGCACGTAATTACAGCAGAATCGATCGCATAACGATACTTTATTGCAATGCTCATCCTGATGATGTTTGACGTATGACCAAACAAATTAATCAAAGCATCAGAACGATTATCTGTTAATGTAATTGGCAACAATTTTGTGAAAAAAAGGGTAAAACGGGATATACAAAGCGATATAGAAGCGCAAAAAGACCGATTTATCATTAAAACAAATAGACGCGTTAAAATGGACGCGATGCTACGGAGAGATACGTAACGTCGCGCGCGACATGACATTTTTATGAGAATGCATAAAGTCGGTGCCCAGACATAGATAATCTCCCGAAAGACTGTCGCGGTTCGCCGGTCAGGGAATAATTCCAGAAAAGTGTAATTACACTCAGCCGGATCAGTGTGCTCACGAAATTCATTGCGCTTTTCCGTTGTGAGTATGCGAGTGCGCACGCGCGGGCATTTCCGCGGTGTTTTCTTTCGATATGAGCTCAAGAAAGGAAAGGGGAAAGTCGCGCGCAGATAAGTGGGAAAACACTCGGGTTTTAACGAGGTCGTCGCCGTCGCGCGGACCTGTCACCGTAACTGCACGAGTCTGCTCTGCGAAAGTGTTATCGTTTTATCGCGTTTTTCGAGCGTGTAATTCGAGAGGGCCGAGAAACACTCGTCGGGAAACCGGACCGGTAATTTAGCACGCGCGGCAAAATGGCGAGCCATATCGTCGTCGCGGAAGTCGCGGGATCGGCACAGCGCACGGGCGTGCGCTCACGACAATCGCCATCGTCGACCCTTTCGAAAATCTCGCGGCCGCGATAAGGGCTGTTTAACGCGCGTGATGCTGCACCTTTGCACCCATATCGATTGAAATTGCGAGCGAACCGCATTATGTACCTACCTAACGGCGACGGTGGCTTGCGCTCGCTTATCTTTTAATTGAATCTCGGCTGTTTACCGTGGCTGATTCACTCGCGCGTACACGCGCGAAAGAACGAGCGAATGAACGGACGGACGAACGAGGAACGAGTCATCGTCGGTGTTCCAACGGCTGTCACCGTGATATTTCGCAGTCGTGCACGGTTGTTTATCCGCGGACAACAGAGAGCATTTTCCGCGAATTATTCCGCAACAATGTCGCACGCCGCATTTACGCCGTGTCCGTCGTTCCACGCCAGGTATTCCACGCCATCATTGTTCTTCATATACGCACGCGGGGCACTCGTTCGTTTGTCAAATATACCCTTTGATTAAAACGCTGATGGCTGACCGAGGGCGTAATTTTCGTGTCGGGTCACGAGCCCGACGATAATTTCGTCTTTATCGTTAAATGATGTTCCGTTTGCCATGCGTGAGCTCGCTTTGTATACATCTAATTTCGTTTGCCGGGTTCAGCAGCGGCCAGTGATTAGTTTCATCGTCGAATATCTTTGCCATGACGTAACAAGGACACAATCTGTCGAAACTGTCCGCGAATAACAGCATAATTTTCTCCGTATTTGACCGAGTTGTATAACATACGCGTAATGTTCTCTCAAGCTGTTTCCAACTTTTATCTGCGGCGTATTCGTTATTAATTAATTCGAAGCACAATTTTCGAGATGGAACGTTCGCTCGAAAAAAGAAAATCCAGAACTGCAAACGAGCAACAAAATATTGCTCTTTATTTAATTCCCGGCAGACATGGTGTTTCAACTTTAACTTTTTCAACTTTAACGGAGTTTTAATTACAAGACTATCACGTTTGCAAAAATATTTAAATCCATTTGTTGGAAAGTTGTAAAGAAAAAAAGGAGAAAATATATAGTATTTAATCATTTGTCCGCTGAGAAAATTCTCGGGTTTCGAAAGGACAAAGTTTATACAATGCGCTATTGCGCGTGTGTGGACTTTGGTGGAGCGGAGATGAAAGAAGCATAATTTTCAGTAAAAACCAGCCAGAATGTAATATTGCGTTGTCGTCCTTTTTCGTTACCGCTGGTCTGCGATTATTCGCGAAAATTTGCGGACGCGGCCGCGCCCGCGATTCGACAGGCCGCTACCGTGTTCCTACACCATCCGGTAAAATTCGCCGACCAAAGTTTTGACAAGCAGGTGGATCGCGCGGCCCAGTTTATTTTCCGTTGGTATATCCGGGGGGAATAGACGTTAACCCGTTACGTTTTGCTCTACTAAAACGTGCAACGTGCCAGCGACTCCGCAGCCGCCGACACGGCACGTCTCTCCAGTTCTTCCGCAAACGTGCCCTTTCTCGCAGTGTCCGTCAAGAGCGCCGCGAGAACTCTACCTCCTTCACATCGCAAACCAAAAGAAAGGAGCCTATATTTGAGTCAGCTAAATCAAGCGTTCATCTGCTTCGTCCGCTTCGCGATAAAACGGAAAACGCAGAAAAATAGAAATGAACAGAAAATGTTGGACGATGGAAACAAGACTATAATTGTCTGTGTCTGGAAGAAGAATCGCACACCTCTTTGTTGTAATTCCGCGGCAACAAAAAATTTAATATTGTTGCAACAGAATACATTGTTTCTGCCAGAATATATTACTTACATTTGAACGTGAACCCGTAGTAACGTTTTTCCCTCTTTGTGCGAAATTGTTCCCGGAAAATTGGAAGAAATTCGCATAGGATGGGCGCGGGCGATTCAGGATTCGTTTTTCGGCAACGGAAATTACGGAACTGCCGTGCTTCCCAACGGAATCCAAACAGACGTCTGAGCTTATTCCGTTATGGGTATTTTCCGGATGCGTTAACCCGCGCATCTCTGCGGATTAGTTTGATTACACGCGAGCGAAAGATATCGCACGTGACAATGGAGCGAATTATTGTACATCGGGATAGAAACCGGGAAAGCGCGCGTTGACGTTGCAAATTCTGATGCGTATAAATTTTGTCAACATTGCGAAAGCTTTCATGCCGAGCGGCATAGTATCGCGGAGTGTCGTGGAATTACAAAAATGACGCTGCCATTGTAAATTTCGTGCGTGTATCCCGTCGCCCGTCGCCGTTCCCGGACGCTTTTGAGAGCCGACGCGCGTATCTCCGGCGTATCGCGCGGCGCGTCCGGGGGATTATGGAGATTGACAGGTGATATTAATTCGGGGCATTTTTAGTCACGACACGGTACGATCCCCTCGGGTCGAAAGGGTCGAAAGTCGGCCGCAAAATATCGATGCACACGACGAATCGCGCGATACAGCCTGCGTAAAAGAGCAACCGACGATGACGAACTTATGATGCAGCTTGATGCAGCTTTCAGATATTTATCAGGATAGAGACGCATATCGGGATGCAATCACTTGACTGCGCGAGTTATGGGGGCGTAACGCGCGGTATTGTGCAATTTTGAATTATGCCTCTATTTATGTGCGCGCATTATGTAATCCGGCAGCGCGATATGCTTTACACGCCGCGTTTATGATATCGCGCTCGCTGGCGGAAAGATTGCGCTCCGGCTTCTCCGCGCAGCGGAGATCGCGCGCGTAATAGCTCAACCCCGAAGATTATGCGCCCTCAAAAGCTCGTGGTACTTTCCCCCGCACCGTACATTAACCGCTTTGCATATAACGATTTGTGCGCTCGCGTTATGCACAACCAAGATCCTCGGGAAGTTCTGTACGTTCTGCAGTTTTTCCTTGGAAGGAAATTTTAAAGGGATGCAAATAGACAACTGCGCACTTTATCTTTCGTTTAATTTTAGATGAATCTGATTTATTTAGATGTTTATAAACATCTCGTTGGAAATCACTCGCTGTTATATTGAGTATCAAAACAGATGTAATGAAAAATAACAATTTTACTAAAATAAAAATAAAAGTAAAAATATTTACTAAATATAGAGGCCTGGAAATTTATAAGTCGTCTAGAATAATTTGTTGTCAGCCGCTGGACATTTCGCTACGTACTTATTGAGAATATGTGAAACCCTGTGAAATAAGACACGGAATTAATCTTAGGGATGGCTAACCACGCTGAAAACGAAAACAAAAAAATGTGCTCTTTTCGGCGAGTGTTCTCGCCATGTCCGCGTTTGTCGCGGTTTCGCAGTGACGAGAGACGAAAAAGCTTAGTCAGGACAGAAGAAAGAGAGAGAGGCAGAAAGAAAGAATGAAAGAAAGAGACACGAAGGGTGAGGATGGAGGCGAGAAAAATGGAACGCCCTTCTTCAAAGCCCAGCGGGGCGCGTTGGCGTCTGCGTGCGTTGTCATTGAAGTCGAAGGTAGAAAAGAGGGTTGCTCCGGGTACGTGTTTGTAAGGCACGCACTCTACGAGTTCGCGACTGAAATTTTTAGAGACCCCCACGCGAAATTACAACTCCGGTCTAACGGCGATCGATATATCGTGAGCTTCGAGAGTTTCCTTGTGGGAATTTCCATCGAGAGATCCACGAAGCGAGAACTCCCTTCGTCGGAATAAAGTTTACGTCCACTGCAGGGCGCAATAGAATATTTACATCTAATTGGGAGAGAAATGAGAGAGGGCAGCGAGGGTGTGCAAGATTCGGCATGGATTCGCGCCTCGTCTCGAGATCGCATTGACGGTGCATGTTCCGAGCAGCACGGATTATGTCCAGCGAATGATCGTTGAACCGAAATCAAATTCCCCAGCACGGCAACACGGTACGCTACATCCCCAAACAATTATTACGGTTCGATCGTTTGCCGCGACGGCCGAATGGAGTATCGCACAATTTGGAATTGCAAACGGGTTTGAGAATAGCTTTAAACTTCGTCGGGATTAGATGAAGTTAGATGACGCCATTATTCATGGATTCAGTATTGAAGTTTCGATTAAGTCTCCACAGCTATTGGAATAATGTATTCTTTGCATGCCGCATCGTTCGAATGCGGTTCCGAAGTGTTCGTCGTCAGAAATATTCTATTAAAAGAGATCAGGAATAGAACTCAAAATGAAAGAAAATACATTACTATTGTAGTATTGCTAAAGTTTTAAAGTAAAATGTTTTTTTCATTATATCTATTGTTGGTGTTCTAGCTTTATCTCAAATGAAAAAATCGATAATATATGAATATAATTAATAATTTAAGCAAATCAAATGATACCAGCAGCGTTTCGAGAAAATCTTATGAGAAAGTCATGCAAAATATGATTTATACCAGCGGTTTCCGCGAGAAATTAATATTCCGCTTTATATCGTTAAACGAATTCGCCTAAAGTAAAAGACGAGCAGGGAAGGCAAAAGCGAAGGGTGGATATTGACGCTTTTGAGCAAACAGTGTAATAACTTAGCAACCGAGCCCTGATTACGGTTGGCGGTTTTACATAAATCGAGAGCCGCGCTTTTATCCGCGTGCACAGATGTCTTAGTTTTTACGCGAGAAACAACTTTTCATGTTTTTCCACACAGCGTATCGGGAGATAATTAAAATTGCGCGACCTCACCGCGCTATAATATTTTAACGCGGATTTTAATAAACATGATACGCTTCGCACGCATTTACGTAATATTCCGCATTATGCGAGCGTGCGGCGTGATTAACGTTATTTATGCGTATATTCATCGAAATATTACACACGCGTACGTATGTAGCGGCCGGTTCTTTTATCTGTTTTAATCGGGGCGTGTAATGCAGCCCTCGCATAATACCCCGTTGTCATCTCGATTCGGTCGGGCGCATGTTGCATCACTCGATAATGATTCCCGAAAATCGATCGACACAATTTTACACATGCGACACGTTCGAGAGTGGAATGCCGCCACCTTCGCAAAAATCGCAGACACGCGCGGTTACGCAAAGGCATAGAATATCCTCGACGTCTCTGCCGGGATCCTGGCATGCCTCGTCGCCGTTTACGTCGGCGATTTACGGCTGTGAAATAGGTGTGTTTACTAGGCGTCTGCCCCAGCCTATCCGAGCCATTATGGAGCAAGCACGCTTAAGAGATAATACTGGGTTAAGGTGCCGAGAATCTTGGAAAATTGGATCCCCGAAAATGCTTCGTACACTGCGACCACGGCCTCGACTCTTCATCACGGTCGACGAGTACTTACATATTGCCAGTGTCGTGGGGTTACGACGTGCATCACATACACATAAACCCTAGCGTGCACTCCATATGACGTGTTTACCCATGGTGTTTGCGACGGAATTTGATCAGCGGCAACGCGATCCACATGTTTTCATCCCTCTTTATTTGCTGATGTAAAAGTAAGGACTTTTTACAGAGTTCTGTCTCATCAGAAGCAAGATTGGAAGCGCCAGATTTATTTAACGTAATGCTCTGCAATGCAAGAGAGATAAATGGTGTGCAAAATAGACATTGACATGTGCAAAAATAAGAAAGACCTGTATACATAACTTATATCAAAATACTGTTTTGCGAATTAAATATGTATGAGCTGCTTCATCGAATTAGAACGTTTATTAATTCAGTAATCAATAATTGTTTCAAAAAGTTATCCGTTCCAAGTAACACGCGAATAATGGATCCATGAATAAAGTATCTGCCAGAGGATTATTCGGTGTAGCGTGTAGTCAACCCATTTACGCATTTAACTCGAGCTTCATTCCAATACTCTTTGATTTCGTAACACGCCCGGAGATTGCGCAGGTGCAATCTTCAATTAAATCCCCGGCATTAGAGAAAATTCAATACGGACTCGTCGAAGAAGATCGCGCCATCGGGTATTTTCCCCGGAGCATCCTGTATATATATATATATGTGATATTATATTCCTCGATGGTCACGTGAACGCGGGCGCGTTCTCTCCCCTATGAAACTATACGAGTATGTACTCGGCGCGTATGTACTCGATGTGTATATACGGGGCAGAGGAGATCGAGTTTCTGTTGCCAGCACCGTTGCAGTTTAGAAGGATCGCTTTCTTTAGAGCAGTCCAACGCGCTTGATACGATTTGCACGTACGAGATTGGATATCCCATGAAAGCAACGTATCGATCAGGGGCACGCGCATCTTTTAACGGCCGACTAGAACGCTACGCGATGTTTCGCAGTCGCCGAATCTCGGCGAGACTTTATTGCTTAATCCTCCTCTGTTCCCCGGATTACTGGATTAAATTGAATTACTCCGGAAAAAGGCGATCCCGACCTGTCTCTTTCCTCAAAAAGTGCGCAACTTTTGCGAATTAAAAAAGGAAATGAAAGAACGCCCTGAGGTATGGTTTCGCATTCAGAAATTTGTATTCTCTGGTATTTAACTGTAGCGTCGGTATTCGGAACCAAAAAGGGCTCGAGGGAATCTGTTCCGCTAAAAGCGATTAAACGTTTGATGCACTCGAAAGCACAGGAATTAGCTAATTACTGCTTATCGCGCACACGGTAGGGCATAGTCAATCAGATCGAATAATCATGTCACTAAGACGGCTTTCCCGGCTAATGAGAAACTGTAGATTACTATATCGCTGCACGTACGTATGCTTGATGCACACTGCGTGCGTGAGCAATGAGCATCGTAATGACGTGACGTCGAAATCCCCTATACTGATATTACACCGCCTCCGACGTAGCATAGAATGAGCCATAGCGAGTACGTATGATTCTGCTTGAAGTCTGTAAGTTGCTTAACCGCTAAGACCTCTCGACTTTGCCGTTTCAACCCTTAATCCCTACTTTGTCGTCGCCTTTTGTGTCCCTTCACCTGCCAGCTTCGTCGTGCACTCCAGCGGCTTCGTGCCTTCGTTACGAATCGCTGACGACACGCACTTACCGTATGTTTCGCATCAAATTTCACGAGCGCACACTCCCGTGAATGGAGAGCGAACTTGCTGGCAGTCCATCCGTCGTAAGTTTCAAGTTTCTAAAGCAAAATAGCTTGACGGCTCATGTCCGCAACTTGAAAGCGCTTAATGTATTAATGATTCTGAAGAGAGACTTGCATTGTGTATCCTCATCTTCTCTCAGTATCACATTTCGCGCTGTCGTGGCCGTCCAATCGACTTTCCGCTGATAATCACGTACAGCCATTTTACGCGAACTCCTCGCGAAGGATGGAAGACGTTAAATTTTCCTATAAAATAAACTCGAGTAAAATGTTTTTGCGACTCGAGCAACAACCCGGGTAGAAATTTGGTCTGGCATGCCTGATCTAGCGTATGCCAAATAAGGCTCGAATACGATTTTTGATCGGTATACCGGATTCGGCACGCCAGATCCGATAATTATTTGGCATGCCAAATATTTAGTCTGACATGACTGATCTAGCGTATGCCAAATAAGGCCCGAATACGATTTTTGATCGGTATACCGAATTCAGCATGCCATATCCAATAATTATTTGACATGTCGAATATTCTTTTTTTCTGATTTACCAAGCGACCGATAGATGGCCAGGCCAAGCGTGACGTTCTCGCAAGAAACATTTGCTTATCACATTATAAATAACCATCCGGAAAACCGCAGTGGACTGAAAAAAATAAGCAGTGGCCTATTATAAATCATTAATATTAATTAATTGAGACAATTGTGAAGTTAAATTGTCATTTTACGGAAGGTACGGGGGGATTTTGATTAAATTGTCAGAATAATTAATTGGCAGTGTTTTCTCGAATTTTATAGCATTGTTTAAAATCGGCAGTGGTATACAAAATTTTGAGTTGTGAATTCCCCCCTGCATTTACTTAGGAACAGATACGGCAGACATGATCCGGTCCAAACTTGTAAAATGCGTTACACCCCTTATCCGAGCCGAATTTGGTTTACCGAATCAGGACCGAATGTCAGAGCCGGCATGCCTTACTCGGCCCTAACTTTTACCAAACATAATTTCTACCCGGGAAGATATCGCTCATGCCCAACAGCTACACGAGCTAATCAAATATATTCGATGACCCGGTGGATACGCGTTTAATGTCGAAGTTTCCGATAAATATTCAATAGTTATTCACCAGACTGGCTCTCAAAGCTTAATCCCGCGGAATCCGTTTACGACAAACTCTGCGTGTATAAGATTCCCTCCAGTTTTTCCTCGGCGACACGCGGCGTTGGCGGATTCCACCGCCCCATGGAAGTTTGCCGGCGTTAGGAACGGCGGGTCGTGTCGGTTTTCCAATGCTGCTGCCCTTATCTCCCCGACCGGTGGCAGTAAATCCCGTGGCGCGATAAACCTTACGCCAAGAGTCCTAATCGTTTTTCCATGAGCTCGCAGGCGCGTTCGCGAGAGGACCGGTAATCTGTATACGAAGCACACATCCGCGAAATGAGGCTCCATGCAAATTACGTCTTATCCTGTCCGCGGTGGTGTTCGTTGATGTATGGCGGAATTTTACGAGAACTTCGTGGATAAAATCCATCGAAAGTCGTATCATTAGCAGAGCCAAGTCCGCCGCAAAATTCGCGCCGCGGCAGCGACATCACGATACCGAGATAAAAATTAATTGGGTCAGCTAATTCGTGTGACAAACGCTTCTTAATAACGCTTCTTTTTTTTATATCGTTGCACGCGACGAGTTTCCCGCGTTTGAAAAAAAATCGCGTATACTGGCTGAAACACGACGCTTTTGTTGCCGAGTATGTAAAACGTGCTGCGTACGCGCTGTTACATGTGCATTTACATGTAAAACGACACGGAGGCCGAGCGAATTCTTGCGCCTCGCTGTGCTTTTCAAACTGCATGCGTAATCCAACAAAAGAAGTAAATCGATGGGAACACGACCCATTAGCGCTTCGAACGCGCCAATCTTCCCGTGTCAAAAAAACGTCAATCTCTCTTCTTCGCAATATTACTTCCGATAAGTTTTACGACAAGCGACACACGTTTGACTGACCCTCATTAACCTCAGACTCTTCAGCGAAATAATCCCTAGTCGAGTTTGACGCCGGGATTATGCTCTCCCGTGTTCTTTCCTGTCGACCATCGAACCGGAAGCTCGTTTAAAAACCGGTCCGTAATTAAACGAATCACCGAACAAATAATTTTTGACGTCCAGTATTTTTGCCCCGTATTATTTGACGATGTAAACGCGGGGACGAAACGCACCCTTCCCTCCCCGTCACCGCAGCACACCCACCCGTCCCAGTCCCATTATGCACGTATCATTCGCTCGCGCGGGAATACCGGTCTCGTGCGACCATGTGTCATGCGTGCATAATACGGTTGCACGAGGCAGCACGAAATCCGTCGCGTCGCTACGACGACGAGACCCACTACGGCATGCAAATGCATATTGGCATTATGTTGCTGAAAATTGCGCGGCGCGACTGCTAATCCGACAGGCGGATCGACAGTCGGGGCGCCCCGACTCCTCCGAGACGTCGGGATTCGCATTTGAACGAATCGCGTCACGAACGAACGATTTGAATATTGCCGCGGTTGCATTGCCCGACCCGCGCGTGTTTCGGTGTCGATTGCAGGGAGGAGAGTCTCTCGGGCGAGAGGATTGAACGGGAGCGATCGAGCTATTCAAACAAACTCGGAGTAGATAGATACATTCGAGCTCGAAGTCCGCGCGATTCGGATGGAACTGGTGGCCATACTTTCGGCTGCTTGGTTTTCCTTTTGATACTCCTTTTGGATACATCGGTCTGGCTTTGCTTCGGCATTTTCGTCTGAATGCCAGACGCGGACTGTGCCAATTCAGATAGTTCGGTGATGTACTTTTAGAATCGAGTTGCTTTGACGAAGTTCGAGCTTGACGTTCGAATCATTCGAAGTGCTTGGTCGTCCTCGGGAAATTTCGAAGAAATTCCGGGCACTAGCGCGTCGCTGAAAATTTCACTGACTTTGCGAAGAACAAAGTGCAACAAGGAAGCGAACGTTGTAGATTCTTAATGGTGAATAAAGCTGCTTGATTGTTACTTAGCGTAGACGCTGAAAGCAACTCTTGCATAATAAACGAATAAAATTCAGAATTTAATAAAATTCTTTTGAGAATAAAGTTGAGAATAAACTGGAAGCTAAAGAGGGATATTAATATTTTTTGTGTGGCGGAATTCTTCGCAAATCTCGAACGTGCACTCGTGCACTCGTTAAATCGTATTTCACGAGTACTTTTCGAGTACCAACTATATTTCGTGGACCATGTAGGTAACTTACTTTATTACGCAAGAGAGTACTCATGCGCATTCTGAATTTTTATTTAACAGCAATCGTAGCCGCACGGCTTTAGACCAAGAGCTGGTGAACGATTTGTTCAAAATGCTTTATAAAGGCTGAAATTTTGTAGAAAGATAGTTTTTTCCTACCTGAATAAGGTATCGACCACCTGGCTGGCCAGTGTCGGCCGGAAGCGCACCCCCACTTTTTTAAAACTGTAAGAAAAAATGCTGGAAAAAAGTGAAGTATAAAAGTTGAAATTTGAATATATAAAATTGTGTACCTTTTTGAAAAATAAAAAAAATATGCCAGGCGTCTTGGTTGGTTTGGACCTACAGACAGGTGATCGTAAAGTTGTATTATTAATGGTGGTACTTAAATTGTTTCATAAAGGTTGTAATTTTTACAACATGTTTCTATGCTATGAAAGTAATATATATTGAATGCCAGGCCGATTTAACAGACGGAACAGCGTGAAAAGTGGTAAGAAGTGTTCTAGGTGAGTGCGGTGGAGAGAAGATTATACGGATGCGAGAGGGAGCATATATGAAGATGCATAATGGTAATACATGATATAAAAAAGTATACGAGTAGATATATGTATATTTAATACAGCTAGCTAGTTATTGTATATATAAATATGTCTATTATATTAATATTATGTCTGTTATATTTATATTATAGTTTCTTTAATCGTCATCGCTACTGGCGCTTCCATCGTCTGATATATCATTTTCGGAATTCGAATCGATCTCGTCGTGACTTTCAACATCAGTATCTGAAAAAAATATTTTTACATTATTTAATATCATATACAGAGTGTTAAATTTTAAATGTAACAGGTGGAATATCTCGTAAACAATGTATTTTAGAAAAAAATGTTTCCTACAAAAGTTGTAGGGTTTCGGAGGGAACAGAACATAGTAATATTCATATAACTTTGGGCGGCGCCTCCAAAGTCAAGTGGAGGTGAGAATGAATTTTTTTAATGGAAACCCATATTTTGTATTATTACATCTTTTTCTACTAATTAATTTGAACAACTTTTGTCTAAAGCATTTTTTTATTTACCTAATATTTTTTAAGATATTCAAGAAAAACTTGATAACTCTTTCAACATTCAATTTACGACATTGAAGATTAAATGACGGAACGAAAGGATTCAGAAAAGAAAAAATAAGAAATAGACTTTATTAATAAATCTTCATTCAAAAATGAAAGAATTTTTAGAAAAAGTAACGAAGTCAACCAAATTCTTTCATTTTTGAATGAAGATTTATTAATAAAGTCTATTTCTTATTTTTTCTAAAAACATTTTTTTCTAAAATGCATTGTTTACGAGATATTCCACCTGTTACGTTTGAAATTTAACACTCTGTATATGATATTAATTAATGTAAAAATATTTTTTTCAGATACTGATGTTGAAAGTCACGACGAGATCGATTCGAATTCCGAAAATGATATATCAGACGATGGAAGCGCCAGTAGCGATGACGATTAAAGAAACTATAATATAAATATAACAGACATAATATTAATATAATAGACATATTTATATATACAATAACTAGCTAGCTGTATTAAATATACATATATCTACTCGTATACTTTTTTATATCATGTATTACCATTATGCATCTTCATATATGCTCCCTCTCGCATCCGTATAATCTTCTCTCCACCGCACTCACCTAGAACACTTCTTACCACTTTTCACGCTGTTCCGTCTGTTAAATCGGCCTGGCATTCAATATATATTACTTTCATAGCATAGAAACATGTTGTAAAAATTACAACCTTTATGAAACAATTTAAGTACCACCATTAATAATACAACTTTACGATCACCTGTCTGTAGGTCCAAACCAACCAAGACGCCTGGCATATTTTTTTTATTTTTCAAAAAGGTACACAATTTTATATATTCAAATTTCAACTTTTATACTTCACTTTTTTCCAGCATTTTTTCTTACAGTTTTAAAAAAGTGGGGGTGCGCTTCCGGCCGACACTGGCCAGCCAGGTGGTCGATACCTTATTCAGGTAGGAAAAAACTATCTTTCTACAAAATTTCAGCCTTTATAAAGCATTTTGAACAAATCGTTCACCAGCTCTTGGTCTAAAGCCGTGCGGCTAGCGTGACTGATCGATTTTTCGAAAACGAAGTTTTTTTTATTTGCGTGCTTATCTTTTAATGAGCTGCCAGTTATCCCGCAAGTTTATCATTTTATTTAGCTAATCTCGTACATTTTTCACATCTTAATTTCAAATTAATTCCACGGTGAAACGCGCGATCGCATGCTGCATTTGCGTCATTTCCAGGCAATAATACAGTGCATAAGTTAATAAGAAAAATGTACAAGAAATTCTGTGACGAGAGGGATGCGCGGTTTCTCTCTTTGTCCCGAGAGATGCAATAAATTGCGAGTAGCATTCGATGTGTTGCACGCGCGACATTTCAAAGGCCCGGCTTTACCATAAAATGCAATAGCTGCGGGGGTGGCTTTGGCCATCTATTAAATCCGCGCGCTCACTGATTCGGGCATTAAAACTTTAGGTCATCGAGCAACGTACGCCCATGGCAATCCAGCTTGAAAGGGGTCGCTGCGCGAGGCACGAAAAGGGATGACTGTTGGTATAATTGTCAATCGGGGGACAGTTTGGTCCCCCGCCGCTCATCTGGACCATTTGCTTTAATTGCATTCTAGTCACGTTCCTGTCATTCTCAGCATCGTCAGCATCCGATAAAGTAAACCTTCTACCTGATCAATATAATAAATCGTCGCGACATCGATTTGTATCCAATCCGACGCAATTCAATCTTTCATTTCTCACATCGAGACTTTGACTTCATTCATTGGATTTCAAAATTTGCCTTCACACATTCTTACTGACAGCATTCATAAAACAATGATGAGAAATGATACTGAAGAAACATAAGGCACACGCGCGTCAGCATAGTCGTGATGAGAACAGGCTTAATTCGTTTCGGCAAGCAGTTACGATGTTCGGTCTCGATGTTCAAGACTGGACCGTGGCGTGAAATAGAGAACCGTAATGGGGACCCGCTAAATGTCATTTAAATGCCATACTACCGCCTCAGCACTGGCCATGGCGTACCTACAACGCGTACGTTAGTATGAAACGCAGCACACCGTGAAATTACCAGTACAATGGAGAAGGGGGCTTTCGTGCATCATATTTCAATTTTTCTACGTGAACGGTACGACGCGCGTACCGAGGTGACGTGCAGCGCGAGAGTGTCGGCTCGCACGTGCAAAATAAATCGCGATCGCGCTGATCTTTCCTCTCTGTCGGCCACTCCTCCCTTATTTCCGCTTCGATGCGATTACGATCACGTGCCGGCGTGACGCTGTATCGATGCGACATTAGCACGGATAACGTTAATAAGATTTTTCCGCAGTATCCCGTAAAATCCGACTCGCGGTCGCACACGATGTTGCACACGATATCGCGCCGGCTAAAATCCGTTTCGTCGTTAAAGCGTAATAAAAGACTGTAATCCCATAAAGGATTTCCAGTTCATTCGTACGCGATAACGCTTGGGCGTAATTAAGCCATCGCGTCCCGCTGCCTGATTAAAAGGATTAAAATACACCCCTCCATTCCGCGCATGGCGTTATATTAATAGTAATCTACGAGTGTCCGACCGGTATTACACAGTTTGACAGGAGTTATCTCGCATGGGTTTAATGGAATTTGTTGATTAATATCCCTAGAATTAATACGGAAATATCTCGCTCGCTAAATTGCCTTGCTATTGCTGCTATATTGAGTTTTTGTTATTCGTTCGGTGACTATCAGCGTTTGCAAATTCGATCGCGCTATTGCCTTTCAAGTGCATTTGTCATTACGCGCTTGTTTGTAGAACAATTTTTCAACCTGGTTTCAATTTATTTTTAGATACCGATGGCCACGTTACCGTGCCGCGTACGAGCTTTTCATGCGGGCTTTTACGGGAATGCAAAAGAAATTGTGTCACAAATAAATGTGACAAACGTTACAGTGGCGTATTAAACGTTTTACAGAATAACTAAATTGCGGAATTATTAATCATGTATATATTGGTAAATTACTGTTTCGCGGAGCGCAAATGGTAAAATGATATGTTATTGCATACACAATAATTACATTATTTACATTTGTGTAGAATTGCTAATAAATGTCATAATACATATTGATCTGTGGTATTATAGTTCACTATGATATCATTTCACGTACAATTAACTTATGGATTAACCATAGAGTAAGTTTGCGCTCAACGTGAATTGACTCAACGAAGAAAAAATTCTATTGTGTCGCGTTTCTATTATCGCGTTTATGTTCCAATTACATATCATATTTATAATAGTTTACGTTGCGCCTGATTTAACGATATATTACGTATCTGCATATTTCTTTCATTACTCGCCTTTTTTATCGTCTTTCTTTATTCCTCCTCTCTCATAAATTGTATGCAGTGGACAATCAAATGATTTCGTACCTCTTCAAAGAAACAATTGCAATCTTCTCCGTTTTTTAATATTTGCTCCTTCCTATTCTATTTATTTATTTCAAACATTAATATTTTATATACTATTCCAAACATTAATATCCACTCAAAACGCCACGAGAGAAGAGAAGATATTCAACGGAGGTAGTTCGACATTTAGCCGAAACTAAAAAACTCGCATATGAAAAGGGGTATTGGGGTGCGTTTTACGTTATCGGAAAAATTCGTGCGAGAAGGCGGCGTCCTCTTTAATGCAGCATATCGGCCAGGAGATAAAGTAGTCCGGCGCTCGGGGTGGACTCGATCGTTCGGACGGCAAAATAACAGACCCCGACTGGCATGAGATTTTATGACTATAGACGGGTACTCGATGCGGTTCGCGTTTCGTGCTCTCCCGCACACATATGCATCCATAAAGTGGCGCTTGCAATGGAAGTTGCAGCGCGTTGCCAAATGCGGGGCATATTTTCCAACCGACCCTTTTTTTATGAACAAGTTTGTACTGCTGAGTAATAAAACACTTCGGTGCACTTCCGTCTGTACCGATTGCTTTTGCATCGGTCCGGATCATCTCCCGAATCGTTCGATCGAACTCGCGCGATATTAGGACACCTAAAAACAAGAAAGGAGATGCAACGTTACGGTATTTATTTATGCACTTTATTTTGTCTTTACTTTTATTTTGTTATTTATTGCGTTTTATTTATGAGTCGCAACGCAACGGATGAATTTGTTTTGTAACGTGATATTTATTTTAATGTGTGCACATGTATGTTTTTTACTTGTGTCGAGTGTGGGTGTTATGTACGTATATAATATTGTATTTCGTTCGAGTGTGATTGTCACGTATTCTATTACACACAAGTTTAATTATAATTATCGATTTTGTACTAATCCCGCGATTGTGCGAACGGCATTGTATTTATTTTATGTTTTATCTTTAATTTGATCAATATGCTATATTTGATCGAGTTTTTATGTAATAAATATATTGTAGCTCCGCGAAACGCGAGTAGATTAAGCGCCGGTATTTACGGTGCATCATTAAATTTTGCAAGATGCAAAAGAGAATTCAGAACGAGGTTGTTGATCCGTGAGAGGCAGGTTAAAGAAGTAAGACAAATGCAATTCTTTTGGCAACGTGCACCGCGTTAAGAGCTCCGTATTGTATTTCTTATTTAAGCGGTAGACGCGAGAAGCACGACAAGTGTGCGAAAACTCTAGACGGACGTGGAGGAGTCTTAAAAAAATCTTTAAGGAAAAGTACGGGGAAGATAGAGTTTCCGCGTGGTTTCCCGGGCACTTTCTTCTTTCCTGTCTGTTAGTCTATCGTCTTTACCCTTCTACCGCGGAGAATGGTTTGCTTTTTCCACATCATGGAATCGCCACCACGGGAAACAGTGTGCCGACCTCGCAGTTGTTGAATTTTCTGTGTGCACGGGTATTCGTGCATTATCACGAGGAAAGGAAGAGATGCGGATCTGTAAAAATACGGCGCGTCTTAAATAATAAAAAGAAATCGTTGCATACGTCAATTAATTCCTTATGTAAATATACACGAATTTATCTAAATGATAAATAAGTGTGTGTAAACGTGTAAAATTAAATTATAGTTGATAGTTTTATAACTTCCGACTTATATTAATATATATAAAAATTATTATATATAATTATGTAATAGAATATATACAAGGTGAAGCACCTAAAACAGGCCACCTGAATATCTCGGCTGTTATTGGTGATAGAAAAAAATGTGTCAGACCAAACTTGCATGGTTTCGAGGGACACATAATTTGTTCTAAATAGTTTTTTATTAGGTGGATGCGTAGAGGTCATATGAAGGTCAACTTCGTTTTTTTAAATGGTATGATATGTTTTTTTACGTACCATCTAGTAGAGCGTTTAAAGATGCGCACATTGATCTACAGGTCAAAATCATTCAAGGTCACTGAAGGCTAAAATTTCTAAGTGCTAGAACTTTTTCATTTCTGAGTTTACAGTATTTTTAATAGCAGAGAATAATTAGAACTCTAGGCAATATAAAGTAAATTATTTTCCCTTGCAGTTGGCCTTCAGTGATCTTGAATGATTTTGACCCGTAGATCAATGTGCGCATCTTCAAACGCTCTATTAGATGGTACGTAAAAAAACATATCATACCATTTAAAAAAACGAAGTTGACCTTCATATGACCTCTACGCGTCCACCTAATAAAAAACTATTTAGAACAAATTATGTGTCCCTCGAAACCATGCAAGTTTGGTCTGACACATTTTTTTTCTATCACCAATAACAGCCGAGATATTCAGGTGGCCTGTTTTAGGTGCCTCACCCTGTAGAAAGAAAAGTACATGGCTAATAATTTCTAAATATAATGTAATATTTACTTATTAATTTTTATTTTAATATTAAGGTAACACGTGGTAACATGAAGCATCTGTCTCATCTGTAACTCGTTTATCTCTGTTAGCGTGCACAAACATTTTGCTGTCTGGGATTAGAGTAAAAATTTGGACTGTACTAAATTGAACGGATATTCTGTTCTTCCTGCTTTAATATGACGTGCTTCAACCATGTGCTCTCCAAAAAGTGCCAAAAATTACACATGAACAGCAATTTTTTGCATTGCCACGTTGCTTCCACTATTTGCGAAAATGATAGACAGATAGCCACGTGAAGCGCCGGGCAATTATTCGGATTTAATAGTTCGTGAAAGTGTCGTTACGCCTGTTGCTGTCTGCGTGTCGAACATGCCAGCTGCATTCGGATGCACCGAATTCCGTTGCGTATTTCCATCGTCATGACAAAACATCAACGATCATGCCAATAATAGCGGGAATTGCTCGCTTTGGCGTAATTTGCCTGAGAGCTCTCGAATCCGGCAGTCTGTTCTGCAATATGGAACATCTTACAATTTCCTGATCACTTGACATCGCGATTCCATCTCGCGATATTCGATTACCTTATTAACGCTGATTTGTTCGCTGCAAAAATAGTCTGTGTGCGCAAGCGGCAGTTATTTTTCCGGCGGGGAAGGGTTTGCTTATGTTGCTCGTTTGCTCAGCAATAAATGCGGGGAATTACCACGGGCAGTTATTTTTGTTCTTAAGTCACGATCGAGTTTATACGACAAGAATGACGTCCCCTTTCCTAAGCTCCCGATCGAGTCCCTTCGTCTCTCCGCCGGCGAAAAATCCAGAACTGTTTGTCTTCGCGGGCGTGGTGACCCCGAGATTTACGGAAACGAAGAAAAAGCTCGCGTTCCGGGCGAGACGGACGGACGGGACAGAAGCTCCGTTGTATCGATCGTCGACGTCGAGCGAGATCGCAACAGAGAAATTCCGGCTGTTCGTCTCCCGTTATCGAACGTACGTAATCGCGGCAAGGATCGGGTAAGGAACGAGTTTCAAGTCGCCGTTTGCGAATGCGGGCAACACGCGAATACATTCCGGTTAAATCGAGGACGGGGTCAAGGGTGAATGCCGGGGGACGGAGGGGTTCTCTTTAAAATCCGACCGCGGACTTAGGCACCCGCCACCGCCTCCTCTGTATAATCTGCTACTAACCGGGATCGCGCACGCAATCTCCTTTGCCGATCTAAATTATCTCGCTAATTTCGGCCCGGTATCGATTGTACACAAATCGGGATTTCTCTTATCCCACGGGGTATCTTAATTGCGCATCGAACTCGGACGCGGTCGTTTTCTCGAATTGGAGCGCGAGGCCAGACCTCGACTCTTCTTCTTTATTTAGCCGCGCATGAAGTTGTTGCAGAAATTTTCTCGCGCACGAGATTGTCGTAATAATAATCATACGGCACGGATATTTATGGATTATAAATAGAGGGTGACTGTAAAGAAGTATACGCTACGAGCGTACGTGCTGGATGTACTAGCTAAAATGGTGCGCGTTAAATCTTTAATTGCAGTAATATTTACAGATTTATGCTTTCCGAGAGAAACGTACCTTTCCCATTGAAATATGTAAATTTAGCCAAAGTTTGTGCACGTTACGTGCTTAATGTTAATGGCCGATGAATTACGGCGCGTAAAATATGCAAAAATCGCGCGTGCCGGGACTCGAATTAAAGTCCCTGTCGTCCTTGTTGTTAGATTAGGAGGATCAGAGGTATTATAACTCAACGATCACGCAGGAACATAGAGGATAATTAATTAAGGGATAACGACGGCCATTGAGAAGCTCCCCTGCGACATTACAATGATATCCTGGTCTCGTCCCTGCCATACGAAAGAGATTCGATCGTGACCCTCGTCGCTTCCGTCGTCATGGCGAAAGTATATAGAAAATATTCGAAATTGTCTGTGCCATTGCTTTCTAACACATTTAATGTGTTGCCCTTACGATCCATCGGGAAAAGTGCTATCCCATTATGATTGCATTTATCGCGATTATTCGTACAATCCGAATCAATTTGCTCTCCATAAAAAAATATAAAGTCTTCCATTTATATGCAATAAAACCGAGGTGAGACCGCAGTCCATTTATGTAAAATCAAAAATTAAAGAGCGCGTCTCGTGAAAAATTGCAGGAGCAGAATTGCGCTAGCGTCATTGCCGTGAACCGATACGATGTCGATAAAATAAACTGATTTATTGTTATTTGGCTTCGACAAAGGGTAGAGTTTATTCGATGCAAAATAAACGATGCCGGATCTCGCAAACGCTGGCCAGAGAAAATACCTCACACTCACAAGAGAAATTATTTTAAATCTCGGTTATTAAACAAAAAATTCGTAACTATAAAACACACTTGTGAACGTATGTACACATTGATTGATTAATTAATTGATATATATCGATCGTATACATCGATCGTATACGTCAATCGTATATCTCGACTGCATACATCGATTGATTAATTAACTGATGGTCGTGACCACGTGTGTGTGAAGCTGGCGTATCATTTCGCGGAAAATCATTAATTATTGAGAGTTCTGGCTCCCTTTTTAATAGTTATAGAGTTCCTGATAGGTTAAACACATAGTTCTGGCCATTAAAGCGAAAAAATCGCATAGTGCAAAGTGAGACGCCAACTTCACGCAGCGTCTCATTTTGTCCTGCGACAGTTTCCGCCATAATTCCGGCTAGATTTTAAAAGATCTACAGTTCTACATGAGTTCTAGAAAGAGTTCTAGCAAAAAAAATTTTTTTTCATCTTTTTATAATTATTAAAGCTAAAAATGTTTAAGGTAATGACAACTGATTAATTTCAGAGAGTGCTTTATGAAATATTTCTCGTGTAGTTCTGAACATATTTAACCATTTTCCAAAGAGTTCTGAATGCAAACATTAACAATTATTTAATAAAAAATTTTTATCGTCCGAGAAAGACGTATCTACGGAGATATACAGAGTGTACCAAAAGTCTAGAAACGGTTGAATATTTCATAAACTATGCATTTTAGAAAGAAATGTTTCAGACAAAAGTTGTAGGATTTCAAGTAGTGCATTACATAGCAATATCAATATGACCTTGAAGAGTGTTGTCAAGGTCATGTGAAGGTCAACTTTGTTTTCTTAAATGAAACCGCCTATAAAATGTTGCATATTTGGATTCTACGGGAAAAAACGAGTAAATTTTATCTGAAACATTTGTTTGAAAAATGCTTCTATCAAAAGTTATACTCATTTAAACCTTAAAGTAGAATACATTGCAAGTAATGATAAATTAATTAAAAGACTTTATCATTTTGTTCTTTTACTTTATTAAATGTTCGAACTGGTGTCCATTAACATCTAAACACTTATTAAGTCTTCTTACGAAACTTTGCTCTAAGTAACATTTCTGGGGTCACGCTAATGCAAGCTTCACGTATTCTTCGTTCGAGTCATGATTTTCGAACTTGATAAGCAGCATGAAAACCAGCTCAAAACTAACTAAATGCATAAATTTGTATTTACATTTTCTGATGTGTAAGTTTATGTTTCTTTCAGTTAACATCGAGTACGTACTCCAAGGCCATTAGCTAGCGCTAGCATGACCCCTGAAATGTTACTTAGAGCAAAGTTTCGTAAGAAGACTTAATAAGTGTTTAGATGTTAATGGGCACCAGTTCGAACATTTAATAAAGTAAAAGAACAAAACGATAAAGTCTTTTAATTATTTTATCATTACTTGCAATGCATTCTACTTTAAGGTTTAAATGCGTATAACTTTTGATAGAAGCATTTTTCAAACAAATGTTTCAGATAAAATTTACTCGTTTTTTCCCGTAGAATCCAAATATGCAACATTTTATAGGCGGTTCCATTTAAGAAAACAAAGTTGACCTTCACATGACTTTGACAACACTCTTCAAGGTCATACTGATGTTGCTATGTAATGCGCTACTTGAAATCCTACAACTTTTGTCTGAAACATTTCTTTCTAAAATGCATAGTTTATGAAATATTCGACCGTTTCCAGACTTTTGTTATACCCTGTATGTGAGACGCTGGTCGATTTTCGAGAGTTCTGTGAAGACTAAAATATTTCTCGTATAGTTCTGAACGTATTTAAGCGTATTCCAAATAGTTCTGACCGCAAACATTATTCATTAGTTAATAAAAAATTTTTATCGTCCGAGAAAGACGGATATACGGAGATATATGTGAGACGCTGGTCGATTTTCGAGAGTTCTGCTTATTCTAAAACAGTTCTCGTATAGTTCCGGACATGTACAATGCCTTTCCAAAGAGTTCTGATAGGAACGATTAGAAAATTTTTTTTTAAATTATTTCACTCGAAGAGTGGACGTTTTCGACTTTACCAGTGAGACGCTGGTCGATTATCGAGAGTTCTGCTTATTCTAAAACAGTTCTCGTATAGTTCCGGACATGTACAATGCCTTTCCAAAGAGTTCTGACAGGAACAACGATTAGAAAATTTTTTTTTAAATTATTTCACCCGAAGAGTGGACGTTTTCGACTTTACCAGTGAGACGCTGGTAAAGTCTCCGAATAAATAAAATCTCGCCTCTAACATGGTATCTTTTCATCTTTTTACAAATCTTGTTTCAAGTTTAATATCGAACTGTTTTAAAAGCAAATTGACCCTTATCGCCGCTAACGGACAACGAGCGAATGAGTCGACCTTTGTTAACGACAATAAACTCTCTCTCTTTCTCTCCCTCTCGAGTTGTCTCTTCTTCAGCAATGATTTTGGAAATTAATCGCGTTGCCCGGACCTCAAACCACGTAAATCGGCTTACGTACGTCCGGAATTTCTGCGGCCGCGCGTATCTCGCGCTCCTGCGTGATCAACACCAACTATGCTCTCAGCGTATCTCGCGCGAGTGTAAGTGTAGGAACATGCATGTGTATGTGGCTACATGTTGTGTATACGTGTATACGTGTGCGCACGGGGGCGGGCGGGCGGACGCTACTGTACTTCGGAAGCTTTTGGCCGTTTCATACCGATTCGCAGCTTAATTACATGGAGGAGGGCCGTTCGGACGAAACTTAACCAAGGCGAAACTGCGCGAAACTGCCGGAATATCCTATTCGACGTTAATGATGCCACTGACCCACAGACCCACCCCTCCGTCGCTTTGCTATCGTATCGCCAGACTCGAATCCCCCGGTCACAAATTACAGGACCAACTAGGTACGTGCCCGGCTTTCCTCAAGATCCATAAAGCTCGGACTTGGAGTCGTGAGGAAATTACCGCGTGCCCGCCTAATCACGACGAATGAAAATTAACAAATCGAGTAAACGCACGAGCGCACTCTTTGAGAATCCTTGGGGATGGATGCGGGGGAGGATCGTCGTCCCTTCCTCGCAGTGAGAGACCGCGAATCTCCCCCGCGACTCGATGGATTTAACCTGCGCAGACGTCTGTTATTTAATTTACAGTGAACAGCCATGGTGAACTCGAGGCGTTAGCAGCCGTATCGAGAGAAGTATCGCCGACATCATCCGAGCCGATAAATCGCGGAGCGAGCGGAGACGATAAGCTGGCCTTCAATTTTTGGCGCCACCGAAACACGGCCGGCCGGCCGGGCGATCGGTGTTCGTTCCACCGATCGTAAATTGAATTCCGCGGATTAACGTGGTATCTCCCGATGGAAATCCGCACGCGCGATGCGCGATAAATCCCGCGCGGCCAGATCGAAAAGCAAGCAGACCGGATATCGATCCCGGGGCCGATAGCGGAGGAGAACACGCGCGTGCCCTACTCACGTGAGTTTTGTGTCTCGAGGCCGTCGAGACCACGAAAGCGTGATATATCGGGCTGACGATCGGCCCGGTGCACCGACGTAATGGCCGGTGCAGGTGTTCTCGATGATGTCACGTAGGCCGGCAGATAGCAAAGCGTGTCGACCGACGTCACGACGGTGGCGGTGACGCGGTCTGACCGCCGGTATGCCAACTCGCATATGAAACAAGACCCTTTGTTGCAATTAATGAAAAGCTCCGCACTTAGCCGGACGTTAAGCGCGAGTCGGCGCGGTGCGGGCTCATTAAAAGCGATTTTAATCAAAGCACCAGCGGCGCGGATAAGAGGCTTTGCTCCCGCCGTTTGTTACGCGAGACTCCTGCAACGCGCCTCCATATTGTGCTCCGTATTTTTATTGCAGATTTAACGCGATCGTGTGCATCCACTGTACACGCGGAGGTAAGATCCAGAGGAGCGAGAGGGCGTCTTTTATGCCTGTTTAATTAACTGAGCTATTTTGCGTGCGCGGTTGTGCACCCGCGCATGTTAAATGTGCGCGCGTTAGGTCAACAGTTTGCGCAAACTTCGGCGAAATTACTTCGCGAGTAACGTCGTCGTCGGATCGTCCGATGTACCTGAATATCGACTAACACGAACGGCGAATATCGAACGCTGTCGAACAATGCGCTACAAAATTCGACGCGAGGGCGACATCGGTATCCTAATATTTCGCATCGGGTCGGTTTTCGTGCGTTTATTCGCGAAGTCCAATGCGGGGACGATTCCAACCGACATTTGCCTGGATATTTCCGATATTTTCGAGAAACTCGCTTCCGAGGCTTCAGGAATTTTCGAATTAAAAAGGGCCGCGTGGCGGGGGTGCAGCTCGTCATCTCGCTGCGAAAGCGAGACGAGCGTCTCCGTGCTTCACCTCGCCTCGGCCATAGGGTAGTCGAATAAATTGAGTAGCACAACGCGCGCGCCTTGCGAGTACCGCATAATGCAGCCTGACCCCGGCGGGACCTCGCGTGTAAAAGCCATAACTAACCCACAAATATCCCCGGGAAAGTTCTGTCCCGACCTACGGCGCCGTCCGCGAGCCTAGTCGACGTAAACCGCATTGCCATTAAATGCCAGAAGCGCGCCGGGCGAAGAGAGAGTGGCGGGAAAGGGATGGACCGGACCGGTCGGAGCGAGGGTGGTGGCGAGGGGTTCCGTTTCGCCCTCTCGTCCCTCGTCGCCCTCTGTCCTGTTGCCACATGCAGCGCCTAAATATTTGATGACTCCCCGACGGTCAATTATTAATCGCCCTTTTACCGTAATTGCCGCGAACGGATTTATGCATCGACGAGAGAGCGCGAACGGCCACGTTCGGCCTCGAAACCCCCCGCCGCCATCGAAGAGGGTGGTTATTCGCATGATTCGAGGGTTGGCAAAATGACGAGATGGGAGCGATCGTATCCTGCTCGAGTGATGGATTGGCTTTTTGCTCGATTTAGGGGTGTTACCTTTTGTCGATGGTTCTTCTATATTGCGCGAGATATGATTATTCACGCATCGAGTCTAAATGTCATTTATTATTATTATTATTATCAGCATTTTCGTTTTCTCTTTCAGAGATTCTTTTATATTAGGAATTGTGAGTACAGTCTGTCTCACGATAGGATTTATGAATTAAATAAGAAGTTTTATACAAAGTGGTATACAAGTTACTAGACGAAATCATAAAGTGTGAATATTTATTTCTGTTTCAGGTAAGTGGCAAGGATATTTCGGGGAACGATCACACCGTGCGATCCGCGACGAGAAGACGAGGATCACGTAAGTGAACGCGCGTGACTACCGTGAAATTCTTCCCGGAGCGCAGAGATCTCGAAATAAGCGGCTACGGGGGATGAAAACGCTTCTCCGTGGATGAGATACGCGGAGCTAACCGACGAAAACAGGGGCGCGGATTACGACTAATTACGAAAGGCAAACAGATGCGGTTGCCGTGCGATTACACGCGATTGCACGGCATGAGCGGTCGGGTGTTTCAAGTCGGACGTATAACGTGTTTTAACAGATATTACGTATAAGACGACTGTTACGTATTACCCGCGCAAAACTGCGAGACGTTCGCTACGCCGCGCGCCGGCAGTTAATTAGGCAGGGCAAATCACGCGTGCGGTATGGCACGTATCTCTCGCAGCTGTCAACGATATTCCGCGGAAGATTAAACTTCCGAGGTACTCGGGGAACGACGACATCGGTGTGCCGGAAGGGCGGCGGTATGACGATGACAAAGACGGAGAAAGAGCAGAGGGAGAGAGAGAGAGAAGGAGGGAAAGAGGAAGACTATAGAGAGACGCAACCTAATTCACCTATCGGATCTGCAGGGTAGATACTGCCAGATGTACGGACGCGATGTTAGCGGATAGCGGGTCGCGTTTGGCACTCGACGCGTCGCGGCGCGCGCGGGCTGTGAGCGACGCCGTTATTAGTATTCAGTTTGTTCCGCGGCGGCAGATGCAGTTAACCCCGGATACGCCGGGGTGAAACCCATGGCAAACGCGCGTGTTGCAGTGGATCGGACGGATCGGCGCACGATCTCTCCCCCTCCCAGCGTTTAATCGTCGCGTCGACATCCGCCGCGTAATATAATCATTCCGCTTGCGATTGTGACACGATCGCGAGTCTTTACTCCCTCCTGGCAAGCGCGCGGTGCAGGGTGTACGCTTTCAAATTTCGCTCCGATCAGCACTTGTGAACTGCCAACGCTTTTTGTTAACGAACACCCGACATCAAAAGTCTGTTCTCTCTCTCTCCCCCTTTCTCTCCCTCTTTCGCCCCTTTTTATCCTGTTTTTTTTTCCTTTTTCTTTTTCATGCTCGAATTCAATCTCGCATCGGTCCCCACATTTCCGTACGGCGGTTCGATTAGTATTCGGTCGACGTATGTGTTGCGTCACATGCCATATAGGAGACCTGCTGCCGCTACGGTTATTGGGCCACAATGCGCATAAACGTATGTCCGTTATGCTAAAACCAATAACTAATTACGGATTCCCGCATTCATTAACCGCACGCCCGAAAACAACGCTCGGCCGCGGGCGACCGATAGTAACGATCGTCTAGGCGCGAATATCGGAGCCGTTTTCATTATTCGAGAACACGACATGTTAATTAGCGAGAGCGCGCGGGATCAATCTCTATTCCCATACATTTCCTCGCGCTCGTTCGCGCTGACAAACTGAAAAACAGGCTCGCCGCGTATAGCACTTTTCGCGCATCTTAAACAAGCGTCCTTGATTTTCCTCGCTGCGCCGCGCAATTCTTATTTTCTCCCAGTGCATTTCCGTTATTCTCTCGACGCGAGATTACGCTGCCAGAGCCGAAGAAAGCTGCATTACGTATGTACGAGCTGGTCCTATAGCGCGGTTAAGCCTTCCTTCGCCTTTTATTCGCTCGCTTAATCGCTACGTGTGAAATTAATTAATCAAACTTATTAGTGCGTCAATTCCCTCGTAAAAATGACGCAAAAAACTTGGTCGACGTTTTGGATTAAGTCGACCGGATTTGCGCGCGGCCGATCGTTAATAAACGTGTCGCACGCGAGTAAAAGCTGACTTACACTACGCGTCACGTTATCATTACGTATGATTTCAAACGTTTGATTTCCTCACATACATACAACATGCACAAAGAAGCCTCATGATGATGAGGTTTCTTGATGTTAGTAGATTGGTTCTTTTTGACTGAGCTTTCTGCACGTAAAACGAGATCAATATATGATCGAACATTGCAGGGAGAAAGATGAAAAACCGAGATTGGGAGATAGTGCAGAAAGTTCAGCCAAAGAGAAGAAACCTCGTGCGCTAATATGAGAAATTTGAAAAGAGAGTTAGTCTAATAACATGATCCGATTGAGCAGCAAGAATGTCAATCTATCCTGACTATTGAAACGACCGAACTCCGACAGAGAAGTAACACACAAGGAATGAACATCTTCCGCTAAATAATTTACTCTAAGAACAGCTTAGAGTCTTAGACAATCAATCCTATCACTAACGATTTTACAAATTCAATCGTAATGAATTCATCATCAGAAAAGTCGAATCGACGCGATCCAACGCGCGACGTGTAATTCCTCATTTCAAAGTCGCATAAGAACATTTAGCATTACGTTGACATCGCGTACGGTGTGCATCCGCCTGATGCAGATTTAATTCAACGTGCCTCCGATAAAGGAGAAAGAGAGGGAGATTATAAATTGACTGCATCGTGCAAAAAGAAGTGGCGCAAAACGGAAGGAAAACATCCAGCCGCTGCATATTCATAGATTCCAGACGGAGAATTTAGAGGAACATAGAGAGAGAGATATATATATATACACATATATAGATAGAAAGAGAGAGAGAGGGAGAGAGAGAGAGATTCTCGTCGATCGATTCGCCGACGCGAACGGAACGCGTGACGTTCCCGCAGACGTATATTTCTTGTAGCGCCGCACCAGAAGATGTTATCTCACGGATAGATGCGGGCTATGAATAAATTTCTTTTAGTGCCTTCACTCGGAATTCGGGTGTATAGTGGGCCCATATTTGTAGACGTCGGCCATAGTACTCGAATTTTCACGAGCGTTGGGTCTTATTGGGTGTCACGGCGCGTTTTTCGTCACGTGAATTTTTGTCGGAGAACTATCATTGCCCGATGTTAGCGTCCAACTCATACGGGCAGTACGGACTATTTTATTTTCTTTGTTTTTAGTATTACGTTTACCGGAATTTTTGGCTGTTACTAGGTCGCGTTTTCTGTCTCTCGTGAGATATCATTTCACGCGTGTTACGTGGCGTAAACTTGTCTCGCGAATGGTTGGTAATCGAAAAGCGTGCGAGAGAAACGGGATGTAGGCGGAATTTTTCTGTCACCATAAAGGAAAATTGTCGAGTATTGGATAACAGTTATGTGACAGACAGTGCGCTGAGCTCTCCGTTTATCTATATCGCACACTTCCGACTCTATATAGTCCTGTTCATCTTGATTAATGAGCAAATCTTCGATCCGCTTTCTCCTTCTCGTGGTAACAAGTGTTATAGATAAGTATTGTAACAAAGTATTTACGAAATGTAATTATTGTACAGCGTATATGTACATATGTATGTTATTTAGAGTAAATAATTTGTAACGCATGTCAGTGAAATTACTTTCGAATGACAGTTATACGTGGAAAATAGTCTTTGATGCGGTATAATGTGCACGCGCAGGTGTGTAATCTTCTTCGATTCTAACGCTGGAATAACATCCGGAAATTCAATGTTATTCCACGTTAAAGTGTTCCCAATGCTGGCCGACGTTGGAATACATTTTTACGTAAATGCGCGTGATTTGGCGGGAATTCCGATTAGAAAGACTCACTGTTTGCGAGCACTTAAAAAGATTTCTTAATTCCATTAAAATTGTCGACTCCCAAGAAAGAATTTTCCAAATTCTTAAATCCAACACCGCGGACTCTCTTGGAGCGAAATGTGCGAGATAAACGTCACGTCTCTCTGATTCGTAATTGCGCAAATCTTTTGTGTCGCACTGATGGAATTAATCTTAATATTGCCGCTGTTCGAGACTTGGAAAAATTATTTTTTAAATTCCAGCCATGCTTACGCAAATATACTGCAAATCTAAGTATGTGTGTAATGCCTTATCTGTGTAGTAAATAAATAACACTTTTATTACTATTGTTTTAACACGTATCAATTACACATGGACATGTTTATGTATGATTGTGTTAATCTCGAACGATAAGAAATAATTAAAAAGTCAGTCTCAATCAGAGTACACGTGTAAGTATAAGTGTGTAGAGATAACACTCTTCGTATGCGTATTTCATATATCATGCCACTGTGATTTCAGCGTTTCGCAACATATGAGATATAGCTCTTCCGATGCAATTACTATATTAATAACGGTAGAAACCGCTAAAATAATCGCGCAATTCCACGTTAATCCAATAAATGGAGGAGATTCCAGACAGCAGAGTGCGCCTACAAATTTCAAAGTACTTTGCCATATCCGTTATACGTCTCAATGCGTGTTTCTTCTCGCCGATGGAAAGCAGCACTTATCACAGCGATATTTTTATTTCCTCCTCGCGCCAATAAGCCAGCCGTGCACGCGCGCGCGTATCGAATGGAAATTTTCATTCGTTTCTCGCAGCGGAACTTCATTTATCGCCGCCAGCAGAAGTCCCGCGCTCTTCAAGGAGAATCCGTAATCTCGCCACCCGATGGAACTCCTCTCGATTCTGCCTCCCGCTCCGCACCTTACTTTCCTCATCGCCAACCCTACGTATTTCGTTCACGCTCCGTAAAACTTCAATGTCCACCCGCGGAATCGCGATCGGAAGCAGGAAGCACGCGGTCGTCCGCTCGCCCGAAAGCAATGTTTCCCCGATGATAGAGTTTGTCGTAGAGTTTTCCCCGTACGAAGTACAAGCCAAGTACCAGCCAGGCACGCGGCAGATTTCTCGAAAGTTCCTCGCGAATTCCTCGGCGCCGGGATTAGGCGCCGCGATGGTCAATTATCCGCGGATTAAGCCGGTCGGTCGGCGATGTTCAGGGGATCCTCGCGACGAGATTCTGCGGAATCTCGGGCGGTTCTTCGCGGAATTACAGAACATTCAACGCTGGTGCTGGAACTGGAAGATTCATCATCGGCGATGTATTCTTCATTTGCGCCGCTTTGTCTCCCGCGTTCTCCGCTCTGACACTCCGGCATATCTTCCCGAGTTATTACGTTATATCTCTGATTTCCATGCCGAACTGGTACCCAATATCCGCTTTTAACACCAATTCTCCAGCCCTCGTTATTTCTCAGCAAAGTTCTATGCTTTCTTCTTCTCCTGTGCTTTGCTGCAAAGTATTACAGTTTCTTATCTCCAATTGTGTCCAACTTCTCCCGTCACATTTCTTTCCTTTCGAAATGCCACTGCGTCTTACATAATTATTCGTTATAAGTGAGTTCAATATCACATCGAATATCGAGTAAAATGTAATTTCTTATTAGCGTCATAGCTGGCAGCGAATTTTGCTGTTTACTATTTCATCTTTTATACATGTTTACAATACACGCTATTCTTTTTACAATTCTCTCACTTATTCTATACTTATTATACGAGCTCAATAACGTTAATTATTACCATCACAATTCCATTATTGTTTATTGAATATTGAATATCATTTATAACAATACGCGAAAGCATATTGAACGAGCTAACTTTGTTATCGTATCCTGGTATGTTTCAATGTGAACACGTATCGAAAGTTGTAAGATTCGTAGGTAAAGATAGAAATAAAATAAATCGCATTCGCAACAACAGGAAGTAGAGGCAGGTGGAAACAGGGATCGGAGTGAAACAAAGCCCTCATTCCGTAATGTCAATACGTCGATCGCGATAAAAGAGCCTCCATAAATCGGCCAAAGGAAAACACGAGGTGTGTCACATCGCGAGAAGCGGAGAGACGTTGCGGCTCGCGTTACGGCACGTTTCCAGCGCACCCTCGTTTCTACACCCTCACGAGATCACGAGATCACGTGATCCGATCGTTAGATCGGCGGTTGGACAGAACCAAATTAGAAAGCGCTGTAATTGCGGACCGTTTGCACGCCACCGACCAGTAACTGACCGATATACCGGTGCCGGTATCCATGGCCAAACACCCCCACTCAGGCATCCCGTCCGTCAGGACGGACGGATTTGTGACGGAACGCCCGTGACCCTCATGACTCCTCCACAAAATCCAAAAACGTAGCTGAGAGATCCAGTATATATCCAGTATAGGAAGACAGATTATCAGTGTTAGCTATTATAAATACTTATCCGGAGATTAAAATTGACAATTTTATAAAATAATAATAATAAATCAGAACAATTTGCACATGGGGAGACAAGAGAATCCTAGATTTTGTTGTATAATAAAGTAATTTGGTTACACGAATTGCAAATTCGTGCTTACATTCTAGAATGCTATCCCTTCGGCCTGCAGACAAGGACTCCAAAATCTCCTTTGACCATCAGACACCCCCAGAATCGACATCGATCACTCCGAGATTTGCGCTGCGTATTAAGCGCTGCTGTGTCCGGCGCAAAGAAAAATTTCGGGCGGCCGCACGCGGAAATTGCGCGCCGCGCCTCGTGACGTTTGACAAATGCACGCGCCGACGTTTCACGCGTGCGTAAAACACCGACGCGAATGAAAAAGCGCCGCCCTTGTGTCGCTACTTCCCGGGGTACGGCCGCGATTTTTCGCCGAGGGTGAGAAATCGGTGCGCGCGCGCGCGACCGGCGCTGCTCGCACGCGGAAATTGTGTCCGCGCTGTCGCGATCGTGGTCCGGCTTCCGGTACGCTCGTCGCGCTGTGCACTTTCCCAGGTCTCCGTGTCACCGAATCACTCTCGTAATTCAAACAGCGGAGGAAAACGAGGGGAACGAAACTTTCGATGGCACGGATAAATTGTCCGCGTCGTCGTCGGTGACCCATATCTCGCTCGGTGTACACGTATATCCACGTTCTCGAGAACGTCCTCGCCCTCTCTCCATTTTTCTCTATCCTTCTGATAAGATGACGAATAAAAGAAGACCTCGCGTCATATGTGTGACCCGCGCCATGATAAGAAAGTAGCGCATCACGCCGGCGGCTGATTGTGAGAGAAAACTCGGAATTCTTCAGCGGATTGCTTCCGGTCTCTGCTGCTAGCGCAGCTGGGTGCGACGTCATCATCGGGCGATCGATCGTAACGATTTCTCACGCCTTCATTACCGTTATTTACGCATGCTGTGTGACGGAGAGTAAACAGAATCTCTTTCGAGAGATCCAACGCGGAGACGTCGATTTACTCGCGCGTCGCTCCGGCGTACTTAGCCGCGTTTACGTGTGTAAGAGTACGCGCGTCGAGGTATATCGAGTGTATCCGAGACACCCACAAGTCGAACCGGTCCCCCAAATGCACCCCCAGCATATCGCATAAACGTCTCACGCGTCTGCTGGGTTCAATATGCGCGCCGAGCGGGTGAGCGCGCGGCTGAACGGAAACGGCTTCGCCGATATATTCCCACGTATTTTTCGCTATTTTCCCTGGAGTGCGTCGCGAGCCCCGAGCGAAGAAGACAGAGACACGGTGCGAGGAAGACAGAGCTAGGCGTCGTAAAATCCGGCCGGGCCGTCCAATTCCGTTAAAAGTGAGTCCGATGGAAAATCGTCGACGCTGCTGACTGTCGCCGGGAAAAAGCTGCGCGCCACGACGAGCGGAAAGAAAATATCCGCGCGCATTCTCCCTTTCTCTCTACTCCACTCTACTCTGTTCTTCGCGTGTGCACGAGGATCTCCTCCATCCATATTAGAAGATTAAATTTGAGTCTGGTCGATCGCGTGGGTCGATGGTCCACTCGCTCGAACATAATCGGGTCTCGCTCGTCAGATTACACGCTGCAACGGCCGCGTACAATTTCGCGTCGAAAGATTAACTTCCTCCTCCGGGAGATACGGTAAATATTACAGCTACATTTGGCTCCCGATGCGCCGTGAGTCTCGGATTTATTACTGCCGCTATTACTGCTACCATGACTAACAATTTGAGCGGCGGAGTCGCTCGCCGATCGTGAGTCGTCATTGAAGCTGACAGGGAAGATTAAATAAAGTCTTATGGACGCTGGCTGCCGTAAAGACGCGCGAGGAGTGCGGGCACCATCGATGTCTCATCGAGAAGAAAGACGCAATCGTTAAAGCTGTGATTCGAAATTCTTACGAGTACGATTACGGTTGCGATCGTCGCATATCACGCAATGAACAACCCTCGGAAGTTTTATTCGCCGTGCGTGATCTTGTTAATGATATTTTATTTAGTGTAATTGCGCTAGCGGAACGCGCCGATATCTTTATCGTTATCGACGTGTGCTGGGAAAGAAACATTTCGCGCGCAACACCGTGTTTCACGACGTGTCCCACACATTTAAACTGTAAATACGGAATCTCTGATGCGCGCCGGAGAAATTTGCGTTTACGACGTTCCCCCCGCCGGGAACAACAGTAACGTCACGCCCGTCCGAACTGACGCATGAAATGCAAATTTTGTTGGGGCTCGGATCACGATCCGCAAGCGCTGCGGGGAACTCGATGGTATCGAGCATCCACCCCGTTAGTTGTACTTGTAAGCTTAGCTGGTCGCGTATCTGATTTGAATCGCGCCTAATGGTACATAAACAGGAAGCCGCGCTCAGATGCATGCTTCCGGGTAAGGCGGCGACGCGCAAGGAAAACAAAGCGCAGAAATCGGGACGATAGCCAGCGATAGCTCGTGCTGTCAGACGGCTACCAAGACGGCTACCAGATGCGAGCTCGATCGGAAGCGCGTACATTCAGAAACGCGACGCGTCGTATTAAACTTCCCATCGACTTCTGGTTCCTGGTGACAGACTGCGCTGACTTACTGGGGGTGGCTACATTTAAATTCGCGGCGGGACGTGATTGCTCTCGGCCGCGAGAGCTTGATTTCGCTGATTCAGTTGTTCCTCCGCGCGCGCTCTCGTCATCCCATTCTCCAACTTTTTCCTTCTCTCTTTCTCTCTCTGTCTCTGTCTCTCTCGCAGAGAGAAAGAGTGAGAACGAGGAGGAGAGGCTCTGCCACTTCTTCGTGCCGATTTCCGACTTCTCTTTGCGCCCCCGGTGCCCCTCCACCCTCCCCATTCTCCTTTTCCACTCTTTGCATTTCCTGACTGGCCTCTCGAGTCACCCCTCTTGTACGCCCTATCGACCTGGAAACTTCGACGATTCCCCGCCGTCTGCAATCTGACACCTCGTTCTGTGGCACGGCGGAACTCTTTAATCCCCGCTTCCTGGCTCGTTCCGCTGGCGCGGGATATCCGTCGTCGTTATTTGGGTCGCAGCCGCTTCCGTCAGGAGCAGGATTTTTACGGGGAACGATGGGAGGCGCCAGATTCCTCGACGAAAGTTGCATTATCGTCACGGATAAATGATTCCATTTCTCTCTACCGTATAGTGTCACGTCGCATCATTGATTAGAGCGTGATCGAGTTCGCTCCGCTTCGACAGATTCGTATCGTGCTACCGACACGTTCTGCTTGTTCCAATTTATAATGAATGGAAGGTGGAGAAGATGTAATCACGCTCACGCAGTAATGGTACTTATTATTCAACCCGATAACGTCGCGCACTACTGCTTTAAATTACATGTGTACATTATGAAGAAAAAAATTCAAAGATGTTGCTTAATATTCGGCCTCAAATTAAAATTCTCACGCGAACCGAGCAGACGCGGGTGTACGAGGAGCGCAACGGGGGCGAAACAGACGCAACCGGTTCTTTTCGCTGATGCTAACGCGAATATAATGACACCTGTGGGCCGAACAACTCGTTCGGATATCAGGCACATGATCACTGGCGCGCACGCACACGCACACACACACACACACACACACACACACACACACACACACGTGCATATACATCCACACGATCATCTTACCACCACGCGAGTGCGAGGACATCCCTGAAAACACCCTCGCTTAGCTGAATGCGCGTACACACGCGCTCCTGTTGGAATTAACCGATTCACCCGCCTCCCCCAAGCACATACTCGACATTTCTTGTCGCCAATAATAGCCGGCCCTGTTTACTTACCTATGATGTTTTATCTCAATGACCCGAGAGTTCGCACACCTAATGCAGCTCTCCGCTTGAATCGCGCGGGTGACGAGGGGTGAGCCGCACAACGTGCGTGAACACGCGAGAGGAATGAGTTGGGGGTTTATTGCCAATAACGAAGCGAGTGGTTGCTCTGTTCGAGTGGTTAAACACGCGTTAAGTCGAAATTATGTTTCTGATGCTCGTTCACGTCGTTCATTTTCCTCATCCCCCCCTTCACGTTTCTGCTTTTCTTTTCTTTTTTCTTCCACCCGTCCGATGTGACGTACGAACGTGGAACTGTATAAGTACGTTCGGGAATACAAACGGCCTCTTATACAGAAATATCGCATAATCACGAGTGAAATATTATCACGCGATGTTTCCCATCGCCATCCCCGTTTCCTCCACCGTTCCTACAACTCAGTTTTTTTCGCGTTATTTTCCACGAGCGAAATCTGTTTTTCGAACGATTTTCGCGCGGAGTGCGCTTAATTGATTCGAAAACGTTCGCTCACCACACACATAGACACACGCACACACGTATACAAGCGCGCGCGCGCGCAATATCCGCGGAGCGTGATAATGACCGTCGTGGATACGTTATGAAATATCGCCGCGCAGCTGCAATTTAGTATTTTATCATACGTACGACTTGTTCCCGCGCGTATCGATCCGCCGCTTATCGCGCCGCGATGTCCTCTTTGTGCTCATATTCACAATGTAAGTACATTAATTTCCCTGCACTTGAACGAGAGCTTACGCGGGGAGCTATTTCTGCGCGCGCGGATGAAAACTCCTGTCGATAATGAATATGATAACGAGCTTCCCTCGCCGGCGAGGAGGTGCGCGTGTTATTGATGGGAATTTTATAAATTCAATACGTCACTTTCCGCAGTTTCCTTGGCACAATGACGAGCCGCGCCGCGGAATTCCGTTACGTTAGACGCTCGCGTGGGTGCATTAATTGCGCCGTGAAATTTACATCGTGAGATTTACGTGTTTATTTTTCACGCGTTCTAAACGGCTGCTGGTGGTGTAAAAAGAGACGTTCACATTGCCATGGTTTGTGTTTAGCACAGTGTGGTCCAAAGTAAAGTAAATTTCTGCGTAAATTCAGTTAATTAAGTTAACAATCGAATTTTTGCTTTTACTATTAAAATCCCTTTATCTCTCTCTCTTTAGTTATTTGCCCTTTGCGACAACATACATATACGTGGACACGATAATTTTCCCGCCGCGTATTTACGTGACAGAGTTACATTGATGTTTTATGGCTCGGCCGCAGCGCGCGATTAGCCCATTGTTGTAAATTCGAGATACATTGCCGCAGACGATGACTCTGATACGCTTTTTTTTTCATGCTATCTACGAAAATGCTGCCCGAGGTTATCTCGGTCCATTAGCGAGCGTAGCTCTTTCCAAGAAACTGTGCAAAAATGCTTTAGTACTTGAATATATTTTCTGCCTCAAGTTTGATTTTAGATACTTAAACGGTGTGCTTGAGATATTTCTTGCGAAAATTTCTTTTACTCATTAGATTTTTCTCATTTTCTCATTAGCGAATTAAAAGCTGCTTAAAATGAGACTCGCGTTACGAGATTGGAGTTGAATTGAAATCCCACGTGATATCTTGGATAGAGAATCCCAAGAAAGAATACGTGAAACTCAAAGGACTAAGAAATAACTTTCTGCCACTTGCAGTTTTCTTAGATACTTGAACATTTTTAACTTTTTCCCATCGTTTGTAACACGCTCATGACGCTATCATCGCCTCGGCATTCTCGTTAAGGAAAAATCAATTTTAGCTTACTTGAAAAAATCTACACATAAAAGAAATCATGAGCAAGCCTCACCACCGAGTATACACAGGTTCACACACGCACGTATGCGCGCGTGCACGCACACACATATACACACACCACTCATCTATTATCGTGCAGGCCCATAAGCCTTTCATCTCTCCGTCCCTTTCGAGCCACCGTGGCGTGTAGCTGGTCGAGAGTAAGTGTACTTTTTTGCACGAACGCTGACCAACCCTGACGAGCTCTCTCATTCCTTCCCCCTCGCACGAGCGCACAAGTGTACACGCGACGAATGTTAAAAAGCCGTTTAAGCGTACCACGCGAGACACGCGAGTTCCGGCATACTCGGCGGCCGCGAACGCGGGCAAAAACACGGGGTTGCGAGCCAAAGAGAAAGCCCGTCATACCCAGGGAACGATCTTCGGCTCTTAAGGGGTTCTAGCAAAATCAGATCGAATAGTACGGCGGGCAGGAGGAAGCTTTCTCTCTCTTTCTCTGTTCATGTATTATATATTTTATTAAATTCCGCGCTTAAGGGAAATTTCTCCAAAGCGTAATAAGTAATGCTCTCTCTTTCTCTCTCTTGCTCGTTGCTTCTTGATGCTCTTGTTCTCTCGTTCGCCAAGAATAACGGAGCACTCTCCCGTTCCGTACGTGGGCGCGAACCGCGGTGAAGTTAATTTATCTGTACGCGACTATCTCGCGACTACATCGTTCCCACGCGATCGATCGGGCGCGCGCCCGTTAATCAAATCACGCATAATTTATTACGCGGTAGATCGCGATGAAAGTATACTTTTAATTTTCGCGACAAACTACGGAGATTAATTTATCGCGCGATGGATACACATACAATATGAAAGACGCGTTCGTTCTGTTAATTAGATTCGTGGGCAATTTCGGCCGATGTACAAAAATACAAGGATTGGCGATGGGAAAAATAAATTGACCTATCCTAACAATAAGCGCGATTACGCTATGCTATGGCGTGTATCGTTGCCGTGTTATTTTTTCACATCAGCAATCTGGCATTCTCTCTGCCTCTCGTTTTCTCTCTCTCTCCACCTTTCTCTCTCTATTGCAGCAATGGAAAAGAGTGTTTGCGGATAATATAAAAAATCACGGAAAAAATATCAACGCTCAGGTCGGCAGAATCATTCATGCACACGGAGATACGATGATATCCGTTATAAAAAATAACTGCGGGCTGAATAATCGCAGGTGACCCCACACAGCAAAGGTAACATTTTGAATAGCAATTAAAAGAACCTTTGTACCAAAAGGGAATCGGTAACGTCGGAAAATGAAATTGCAAAGCGATAATGCAGATAGCTGCATGATACACGGCACGGATTGCCATCCGCTCAAACCGCGAGCTTCACCTCGCGTAATTTTACAGTTTGCGTTTCAGCCATCGAGAATTGCGAGACAAGCTCGACGTGCCACGAAATAATAGTAGCTCCATCGCGCGATCGCCTTCTTGGGCTTTGGGAATAAAGACCCGATCGTGATAGTCGCGAATATGCATTTCCAGTATTCACAAAAACTATCGATTCCGTCTTCGAAGAGGGGCACCGCCTTCGATGTGAAATTGCGCGCGGCACACTTGGACGGGACAGCATGCAAAATAGCGTGAGCGTGGGGAACACTTAAATTATGCGACCTGTCGGCAACAGTCTTTTAAGCGTTTCGCCATGATAAATACTAAGTCCCTTTGAAAACAAGACCAAGTATTTTCACTTCCAGCACCGGGCCGCGCTATTGTGTGGGCGGGAGAGGAGAGCGCGCGCTCTCTCGTTTTATAGAAAATATTTCTATGAGTGTGCGGCGAGGGGAGAGAACGGCAGAAGAAAACCCGGCCGCCGCTGGTAGAATTAATGTCGGGATTGTTCGAAACTTCACGATTTTACCGTCGAGCACTTTCTACAGAACGTAACGCCAGGATGAGGGATCCCATTAGCGAAATCAAATTTTCCACCACGCGATGCGATATAACGGTTTTCAGGAAATTTCACCCATGATCCACCAACGAACGTGGCGAACGTGCTTCTTGGACCGCAGCAGCAGCAGCAGCAATGCGGCTGTTTTTAACGAGGATTTAATTAGATCGCCCACTCGTTTCTCATTTCTCGATACGTTTAATATTAATTGTTCGTTTAACGCAGCCGTAAAGTAAGATTGCCTGAGGCGATTTCGTCGACGTTACGGTAGATCCGCACACGTAGCTCCCTCCCCTCGCGCGGATCGACTGCGCGAATTTTATAATATAACGGGGAAATAATTTTGTTAGTATAGATTTCTCGCGCGGTTCCTGCATCGTTCATCATTTAGATTACACTAATGCAACCACGTTTCCCCGGCGGAGCTGGAAATCACCGGTAGGATCGTTGTATAATATCCGAGCATTATGCACGATACTCGAGTCTCGAGTAACAGATAGTACGGAGGCTCTCGATATTAATAAACGATTCGAGAAACTGTATACCCCGGTCCATGCATGTGTGTTGGGTGCGACAACATCTCGTATATTATTTTATTTCGATTGCGAAACGATGCCGAGATAAACTCTGCATCGTGATATTGCCGAACATTGAGTGAGAATTGCGCGTTTCCACGTCCGACAAATATTTAAATCGGACAACGTGGAACGCCGTCTCTCTCGAATATAACGTAATACGTGTATAACAAATTTTCTGAAGCTTGTACGGTGATTAAAATAAAAAAACGAAAAATAATGGAGTGTCGTTGTTTCACGTGTGTTTTGGGGTACGACGTCGTGCGTCGTAAACCACTTATCCCTGTCAATGCGCATTTGCAGGGGGACGATCGTCATTTACGGTACCGACAGACGCGAAATCGAACGGAAACCGTATATCCCGATACACAGTCTTAGAGACCCAATTACACGTGTGACGATCGTAACACGGCACGTTGTATCAGCGTGATTACGGGGCAAGAGGAGGGAGGGGAATATGGTACGTGCCGGGCCAAGATAGCAGGCGCTCGTGAATCTATCGACAGGTCAGGCACGATGAATATCGGCATCCAATAATGGACTGGGCGCCGCAGTTTCCCGCAAAGCGGCAAAAGAAAGAAACCGTGGCTTGTGTACGAAGCGTAATCCGCTCGCGCGACACTCTTCGATCGAACACGGACACTCCGGCCCGATAATGAGAAAATTGCCATTAATCAAACAAACCGGAAGAGCGTTCTTTATCGTCTTCCGCCTTTGTGAAATATCGCGGCCGTTATAAACGAGCCATTCCGCGTTACTGTTCCTCGATGGGGGCACGATTTTTCCGCGCGCACGACGTCGGCCAGTGAGCGGTTTCCTCTCGGCGGCCGTATCATGTGCTATCGCGTAAAGTTCGCAATTTCGCGAGCGGACGATGTCAGCACGCAAGCACTGGGTGCTTTATCGCGAGTCACGCGCAATTAACGTATAATTCACGATGCAGTTTTCCAATTTTGACCCGCGAGAAAGTTCCGCCAGGCCGGCTCGGAATTCGCGTGAAAACGCCGCTCGCGGCTCGCGCAATTTGCATCGTAATTTAGCGGCCACCCGCGCGCGCGCACCGTTACATTCATCATTCGGCCGGCTAAATCATTTCGTTACCAAAGTAGTGATGGCCCGTATCTGTAGTGGTTAACGCGTATGCAGGATGCCTTTAAATCGTCACATCAATCCCGCGCCATAATCTCTGAAAACGCAGTCGCTGGGTTAGTGAAAAATACTGAGGAAAGCGATAATTATGCGGATTGTTAAACATTTTTTATTAATTTATTTGCATATATGTATAATTGATTACATATATTAGTATACAACAAATATATTTGCAGGGTAAATATATTTACATATTTAATTTAATACATATAAACGATATATTAAATGCTATTTGCACGAGTAATTATTTTGTTCCTCCACTTTTTGCTTTATCATTTGACTTAGATACCTACGTTTAAGATGAAAAGGGGATTGAACACATATTCGATTTTATCAACCGCATAAATGATTCTTATTTGATCGCCTTTTCAATAAAGAGACCGGGAAGTACCATTTAAGCTATCGTCAGGCATCGATTCGCCGCGGTTCACAACGATAAAGTACAGCGCATAACTTCATTATTACTGCGGCAATGCGGATGCGTATTCTTAGGCAGTACTTTAGGCGAGAATGTGGAATGCGAAGTCGCGCGTGCATCGATAAATCCGGGAAAACTATCGGGCGGATTTAATGAGCTGTGCCGGCTTTATTGCCGCGCGCGGCTTTATTACCACTTCGTAATTTAACGCGAATATCGATTTCTTGTCGGTGCAAGAAACTACCACATACGAGGACATATTTATGTGAGATGCGCGTTCTGCTTAGATCGATGAACATTTTTGGAATATCGGAGAAAGTGCGGAAATGCTATTTTCGGTTTTTCTTATTTTTAAAACACTGCCAGAGAATTTGAAGAAAATACGTTTCTTTCAACGGTCAAAATTGGTTTTCGCGATGAATTCTAAACTATCCGTCGAGAAATTTCTTTTTCGATAAAGATTTTGTAGTATTTAATGAAAATTAAAAGCATGTTACTGATGTAAAACGCATCTCTACATGACAAAATTGTTTTCCAAAATAACGCATGTTGGAAAATTAAATAGTATTGCTACTATGCGTTGTATATACTATGTTGTGCTTGCGCCCTGCTCGCGATACTCAACAACAAGTTTTTCTACATCATATTGCCTGTTCATATCGGAAAAATTTTATATATAAAAGTTATTCTATTATAAATGTATATAAAAATGTATTTATATGTACTATAGTATATATATAAAATATCTTCTTTAATACTTTTTTTTGCAATAAACTTTCATTGCATTTTTTGAACCAAATAAAGCGTAATAAAACAATTTTATAATATATTGTTTGTTGATGTAAAAGTAATATACTACAAAAAATGTATGAAATGTATTTTTGTAGCACGATTTATTATGTTATGAGATCAAATAGCATTTAGTAAATTGCATGGAGGAAACTGAATATTTTTAAAATCTTTATTGTAATATTATACAATAGCGATGTCATGCAATTTCTGTTTTTTCGACATCTCTATTTTGTTATTCTTTAGAATTGGATACTCTCAAGAAAACGTACGCCTTTCACAAATCTAACTACGCTAAGTTAATATCGTTAAGTTATTTATTAATTTTTATTCATAAAATAAATGAACTAATAATGAATAAAATATAAATATATATTACATAAATAATATTAAATATATATTAGCCTGTAAATATCACATATTCCGTTTCTGAAATAAATAAAACCGTAATCGCGTGCGAATATTATAGAAATTATATTACTCCACTTTTGTAATACAATATAATCTCTTCGAAGTAGCGCGAGAGAAGGGAAATAGCATGGGCCTAAATAATTAAAATATGATTGATGGAAAAATATTAACGACCGCATATGTTTTCATACTTCAAACGCAGGTGTGTATCGAGATAAACGAGGTTGTGTAACATGGCCGGAAAGTGCGAGCCATTTACGAAATTGTATCGCAATATCATAACAGTTACAAACTAGGGAAATAATTCACAATATGTTAAATAATTTAAGGAAAATCCCATATGCTGCATGTACTAGCGCCTGCAATTGTGCAAACATTACGTATTCTTTGCGCAACTATTTATCGTAGTATTTCGATTATTTATTACACACATGTAGTTTTTTACATGTATATATGTTTTCATATATGTATATTTTTAATAAATATTGTATAATAACTCTTCGTATAAATATCATAGAAAATCATGGTATTGCGCGGGATTTGAAAATTAAACTTGGCAGAGTAATGTACTTATTTTTTTACGAATAATAGCTCGGGGATTACTTCCGCCTCGCGTAAAATTTTATTATGCGCATTCGTTATGTTCAGTGCGAGATATTTTTATCATCTTTATTCGGTACTTTTATGAACTGGAGCGTACATTTTGCATTTTAGAATAATTCTTATTTCGCATTCTTGTTTTAAACAGTTTTATCTAATCTTTGCATTCCAAATACCCTCCGCTTCGCAAATATTAGCAATATAACGTAGACATCATATTACAAGTTCGTGAAACGATATTTACATACCTGTGAAACTATTCTGACCGACGTTTTAATTAACGCCTTTACAAACTGGAGCATACATATATTTTGCATTCAAGCACAATTCTTTTCTCCGATTTTTGTTTTAAATAGTGTTATTCAATCTTTGTATGTCACATATTATTCGCAAATATTGGTAATATAATGTATAGTAGATAGATATCACAACACAAGTTTACGAAACGATATTTACATACTTGCGAAACTGTTTCAGCCAATGCACAGCATCGGGTTTTGTAATATTCCAAATTGACCGATATTCCAAATAATGTCTCACACGTAAATGTATGATAGGTATTTCCTGGGTATAAGTGATTTAAATATTTTATTATATTTTGTATCTTTTTATATATAACTTTTTTAGAGTCAAACACGGAATAATTCATAATAGAAATTATAAGAAATGTTGAAAAGAATTGTTGGTTTCAATTGACAATAATTGTCTATCAATTATTATTGCTACTTATTATTATTCTTTTAATTCTTGTATGATCAAAGTCTTTTATGGCAGCATTTATATATATAATTAATTATTGGCCAGATTCTCCTTAAATTCCGGCGCTTTAATTACGTGAAAAATCGATTGATCACCGCAGCGGATCTGAGCGGAACTGCGTGAGCCGGCTTACGAAGGTTCTCAGCGAGCTTAGTATCGGTCGGATGATAAAGTGGGTGGCCGGAAAACTTTCCAGCAGGGTGGAAGACCCCAGTGGTGTCCAAGCGGCGGTAGCGCGTCGCGGTCGGCTCGCGAGACCTCGGAATAAATTGACCGACGTCGCCGAATGTGGTTCGGTTGTTTATTTTCGAAATTAAATTGAATTGGCCCATAACTTGCCGGTCTATTAGCCCCAGGGACCGGGCTAGTTTGCTCATAAATCTCCGAAGTATCGGACCACTGGCACAAACGCATACAGGCAGTCGCGTGCGTGCGCGCGCGTGGCCACTTGCTTCCGTATGTGTGTATGTGTGTGGTCGCAGGGAGGAGAAAGGGATGAGTGTCGCGGGGGCGCGGGGTGTTCAATTCGCCGCCGACAATGCGTCCGGAAGCTCCCAGGAAATACATGGGCGTGGTGCCGAGATAAATGTACTCTCGCATTTGCATACTTCTCGCCCTCACGGTTCCCGTATCCTCCCGGCGGCGCTTAGTCCCTCCGCTCGAATCGCGTCTGCGTCCGTCTGCTTCTCTCGTTTTCTCCTTCGCGGTCTTCCACCGTCTTCCGGCGTCTTCTACCATCTTCCGGTTTCTTACGCCCTTATCTTCGCATTTCGCCGATCAGCGATCGGAATATCGGGATATCCGCGTGTATACGCGCAGTCAAAAGTGAGGTCGAATGTTCTCGCAGACGTCTTCAGACGTCCGAGAATGTCGTCATGAGCTTCGATCCATTCGCGACGTTTCGCGTGACGGAAATCATTTATCGATACTCTCTCTGTCCCGAAGATCGCCCATTCGATGTGGAACCGGAGTCTCCGAATCCGCGAAATCCCCGCAGATCTCTCGGAAGGGTTGATTCCACGGCATGCAAAATCGGTGCGATAGAGATCAATGTATGATGTAACACGAGAATTTCTTCGAGCAACGGTATCGACAATCGCTCGAGGAAATCATGATGGAGCATTCCGAATGATTAAAATGGCTCGACGGTCGATTGAACGGCAGGACCGAATCGCTGTATGTGGCGATCAACCCCTTTCGCGAGACAAATGCGGGTCGACGGTAAACCGCCATGGTATTCCCGCGGAATACTCCTTTCGGGACGCGGCTGACGGGGAGCAGGGTGGATTTATTCATTCTGCTCGACTACTGGCTTGATTATCGACACGAATCGAGTCGTACCTGTCGTCGTCACGCGGATAAATTTGCTGGGAATATTCTCGTCGATACATGCAATTTCAATTGATTCCTCAAATGTTGGATAAGTGTGCAACAGATAGGTAAATCTTTATTCATTCATCCGTTTGTTTATTTATTCAATGATAGATTTACCAATAATAACGGGATAGCAGCTGTAATTCGAAGTGTTACATTAATAAAGGCATTAATAATAATAATACTTGAAACTGTATGCGAGTCGCATTTTTTTATTTATGCTTTTGACTATTGAAATGGATTATCAAAAATATTGTTTGCAATCGTTTCGTTGCAATGTGAATCGCCAACTGTATGAATAATTTTAACTTGGCGTCGACAGAGGTTGATGTCTCGCAAACATTTAGTTTCCTTCGCTCTTTTCATGAATAAAACATTTTTATTTCTTATTCAAGCGCAGGTATATATGTTGAATCGAAGGAAAAAACCAATGAAGTGAAGTAATTAATATGTAAGGTAAAAAGCTATATATAAAAAGTCGATACGTACATGTACTGCTTATTCTTTAGAAAATAATCTAATACGTGATCGCTCTCTTCTTTTCAACTAAAAATTCATTATATATATTTTTAACACATTTTTGTTATCTATAATTCTGATACCAATAACCTTTTAACTTACCAATCCTCGAATTTTGATTTAATTTTAATCCCCGAAACTCATTTGGAAACACGCTTTGCGCTCCAGTCAAATAGCAGATAATTTCAATAACAAAATGGAGCTCGAAATTATTACCCGGGAAACACGAGAACATCTCCGCGAATCAACGCGGCACAGTTGCATCATCATTTGCGATTTACCACGCCAGCTATGTATAATAAATATTAGCGAATCGATAGGAACGGGGTAACGGGGTAGCTTTCAGTTTATCTGAAAGTACCGATATCAAAGTGACAAATGACTGTTTGCGGGAATCACTTTCTTCGGCATCGTTACAACGACAACGCGCCCTCGTGCTGCACATACATCGATAGGGGACTATTGAGAAACTCAAGAGAGAGGCACGACGCTCTACTCGAACTGCAGTCCGATTAAAGTGTTCCAGCACGTTTCGTACTCCACTTCTTGTTCCAGCTTGCACCTGTCACCCCTCACTCCGATTTTCCCTAACCCCTTTGCCGTCTTTTCTCTTGTTTTCCTGCCTCATCTCTTTTCCTCTTCTCTGTTTCCCTCCCTCCCTCTCTCTCTCTCGCTCTCTCTTTCGTCGTATATACTCTGCCTGTTTTCTCCGATATCGCAACTACTCGGCGAGTTCGACATCAACGATTGTTAAACTCGTTCCCGGGCAGCTCTCGAAAAGTTCCACGCTAGGCGCGGTATGTACGCGGTGTCGCATTCTTCGGCCTTAACGATCAAACTTATCCGAAACGACGCTCTGACAACTATGCGAAAGACGACAAGAGAACGCTAACGTCAGGCGATTGGTGGATTCTCGAAATGCTGTAACGTCGTTGTCCGCGAAACCGTTTTCCGCTAGAATGTTTAACTTGTTGTAAGACACATAGAGAGAGAGAGAGAGAGAGAGAGAGAAGAGAAGGGATAGACAACGAACTTTTAGTCAATATTCATGATCTAATTTTAACGCTGTTCGTTCCAAAAGCAGCAGCGGTATCACTGACGGTGACCGATCGCTTTTCTTGTTTTCAAAGTAGCCGGAGCAAGATTGGTGACTCGTATTACTCATTTTACGTACCTTGAACTGTTGTGCACGTTACGTCATCAGAAAATTGGCATGTAAATGTACGCGACGTATACCACGTGTCTAGTACGTTATGTAATGGCTGTCGGCTCCCATATACATCAATTAAGACCGATTGCGTGCGATTAGATCATCAGACTACATCATACATAGAAGGAATCGTACCGACACGAAGATAAGATTCTGCTTCATCACGTATCTCGCCGGTGACGTAAATCATTTATAAACGAGTATCAAAGAGTATAATTAACGTAATGGACACACAATTCAATTTCTACGTCCCAGAATAAAATATGACCGTCACATACTCGGTTTTTGTTGTCTTGTTGTAAATCCCAGAAAAAAAGTTTCACCCTCTGTTCACTGAAAATATGCTGAACATGTGATTTATAAGTCCCATTTAATCGTACTTGCAATATTTCTTTCGCAGTAAGAGCATTACGCAATTGCATCGTTATTGCTGACAGGACTGAAATAGGTACACAGAATGTGCGTAAATAAATCTTGTTACTTTCTAGTTTTATAAAAAAAAAGAATATTTCCTCTGGTTTAAACACGCAGTATAATTACACATACATATTCTCCTCCTCTCTCTCTTTCTCTCTCCTTCTCACTCGCAAGCTTATTAATATTGCTTATAATATAAGAGGAAATTCGAATGTGCATAAAACTCGCGGTACGACATAAGTGAAGTAAGTTCATGACAAACGCTGCAGCTAGCTCGGAAAAATATATGGAAATGACAAAGTTATGCTGGGCGCACGGCTCCTCTTCTTTATTTGAAAGGCAGATCCGGACTCTTGCACGGACGAAAGAATAATTTCACTGATGCGCATGGTGCACCGTAATACCCCGCCTGTTTTGAGTGTCACACATACTTATAAACGGGCTTCAGTTTCAATCCAGCTCTAATCTACGTTTTCCATTTCCGCGATACTTTTTGCATACATCTCCTTCGTAAAATTTGCTAAACGCAAAATTCAATAATTTTACTCATTTGATAATTTGGTTCATCTTTTCACTTACCTTGAAAAAGTCATATTTTCGAGAGTAATACGTATAAAATAAAACTGAATTATTTGAAATTCTCTCCTTTAAAAGACTAATTAATATATTTTTATTTTGTGTGATTCGGAAATGTTCAACTGTTCAACTAATATTTCTGATATTTCGAAGGGAAAATAAAATGCAATTAGCATCACAATGTGTAATACAATATGAATAAAAGATTACAGCGGCTACACGCAGACAAGTAGATGATATTATTTCGTGATATTGTGCCGCTGGCAATGATGTAATCTCGCGCGAATTGATACGATTCATTTATCGATAAATGAAAATAAAAAAATCTACCATCTAATTCATCACGTGAATTATAGACAGATTACCCAATTAAAAATGCCTCGCTAATTGATACAAGCTTGTGCAGCAGGATAACATTGCACTGTTACAAAACGTGCTCCAAGCAACCAAGCTCCTTCAGACGTAGCAACGTGTCGGCAAGTATTTTCGATACTTCATCTCCGCCAGCTTGTTTGCATATATTTGCATATGCTGTAAAACCCATTTCGAAAACCTTTTTCGGACATATTGGAATGGAGTATCCCAGACATATCGGTAGATAGGACGTCGCGGCACAGAAGCCGTAGAGGCTGCTCTTTCTGAAATCGTCCAGGAAAGCCTCGTACGAGTACTTTGCCACGTCCTGGATGCCAGCGTCCAACAAGCACTCTTTTAGCGTGTCGTGATAGACTCGCATGATTTTGTAGAAATTGTCCTTCGTCAAACCGTTCGGGGAGAAAAGACAGAGATACATGGACAGATCAGTAGCGGGTGTCAGATAAGAAACGCACGCAAAGTCGATCAGCATCGCGCTGTATTTTCCGTCGTCTTCCGCCTTGAAGAACATATTGCTCACCGTAAAATCACCATGACACAAGGTACACAATGGTTCTCGCGGTTGTATCGCCTCCATCATCACATTCTCCATCGCGTTCGAGAACAAGGCTTCCGTCTTGTCGCAGAAATCTGCGTCATAGCCGTGTCTGCGAAGATACTCCACCGCTCGCGTCGCGCTCTGCCCGATTAGGTTCCCGAAGATGTTGTCGTACGGCACTTCTTCAAATCTGGTTTTCCGAAATCCAGCTACAATATCGAGGAACTCTTCTCGCCGCAGTTCTTTCATGACGTAACCCTTGCCGTGGAATCGTGCCAGCACGCGAACTATCGCCAACGTGTACTCCAGGGGAACGTCCATCGTGTACGGGCAAGGATGGTATCCCCGCTGGACAATGTTCTCCAGGGCGATTACGGAGTCGGTGGGCGGCCGGTAGTCCACGTAGTAGCATCTTGGCAGATTGTCGTGCAGCTGGGCGTACGTCCGGTAGAACACGATCTCGTTGTAAAACTGACTATCCATGCAGTACCCTCGTCTGATCTCCGGATTGGTCTGCGCGGACCGCTTTAGCACCAGTGAAATTTCCTCGTCTCCATTCTTCTTCGATCTGTCTCTGAACTTGACGCGCACGTAAAACTGAGTGGACATTACGGTATCGACGAGCTGATATAATTCATAGCGAGCTTTGTCGATGTCCGGCCCGAGATTATCGATGATCTTCGACATCACCTCCTTCAGCCATCTCTGAGTGTCTTCTTGGGACATTTCTCGAACATTCAGCGTCTCAATAACGTTCAATCTCAACATAGTCAATATATTGTCAATTGACTGGTTATTGTTCAAGACTTGCTTGCAAAATTATTCTTGCGAGATGTGCAGACTGCCGCGTCAGTGCGTGAATAATTGATAATTGAGGCTTGGCCGCAGCTACAGGAAGATACTGTGAGACTGATGTGTCCTGCAGCAAAGTGGATATAACGTAAGGGAGCTGTCTTATTAATATATGTATTATCTTGCGCCTATCTAAACTATGATTACGTATGTCAACATCTTACCTCTAATTGCGCGAAAAACAGCAATCGTATTACTGAACTGTCATCACGCGCGCACGCGTGCGTGTATGGCTGTGTACGTTTCAATAATCGCAGCAGACTGGCTCAAGATATCGCAAACGACAGATGGTGACAAGTCATCAATATAACGTCACAGTATATGTAACCAGTAGTGCCACTCCGTGTCGGTCCTTTTAATGTTAGTGTCCGAGATCACGTGTCATGCCGCCATGTTCTTAATAGTAGTAGCGCGCTACTTTAAATTGTGAAAAAGCAAGGCAATTATAGAAAAAGTAACCGCAATTCATATTTTTTTAACTTAATGTTGTAAATTTGCAAATACAGCATTAAAATAATGCAAGTAATCATAAGGAATCACAAAAATAAATTTAAAAAATTGAAAATAATAAGTAATAATATTAAATTATAATGTATTATAATACTGTGATGACGCTCTCAAGTATGACATTATCTCAAATGATCTCGATTGATGGAATGTTACGTTTATCATCACCATATTAATTATTTAATGAGCAAAATTTAAATGTATTTTTGACTTATTAATTAATTAATTTTATTAATTATAAAAAATTAATTTTATTGCGATGTAATTTTATTATATTTTACAACGTACAGCAGAAAGTTTTTCTTTCTTATTTTTCTTATTATTGCTATGCATACACTAATTGGTGATTTTTAAATATTTTCCTGCTTACACATATTTTTATATGTATATAATTATCAATCTGTATTGGAGTTTATGCATTTGTAACGTATGCAGCATAACGTAATGACAACACCGCACTTATAACAAGTGTTTCAAACAACCAAGGTCTTTCAGTTCCAATAACATATCGGCCAGTATTTTGGACATTTCGTCTCCGCCGGCCTCTTTGCACATCATCGCAAATTCTGTTGTGTCTATATGTACCAATTGCTCCGGACCTACCGTACAACGTCCCATTAAGATCACCAAGTAAAACGATGCGATGACAAAACCGAAGAGACTGCCTTTCACGTAGTTCTCTACTATTGCATCATACGAGTACTTTTTAGCGTCCCAGATACCGGCGTCTTGCAGATACTCCTTTAGCGCATCGTGATACGCTCGCATGATCTCAGGGAACTTCTCTTTCCTTATCTCATTCGAGCAACTCAGACAGAGATACGTAGAGAGATCGACGACGGGCGTCGCGTGTATGATCAACGCAAAGTCGATCAGCATCGCGCGGTATTGTCCGTCGCCCTCCGCCTTGAAGAGCATGTTGTTCAGCGTAAAGTCACCATGACAGAGTGTGGACAGAGGCTCCTGCGGCTGCACCGTCTTCAACATTATCCTGTCGAACGCGTCCGAAAGTAAAGTTTCCGTCTTGTCGCAGAAGACCGGGTCGTAGCCTTGACGGCGAAGATACTCCACCGCTCGCGGCGCCATACAGTTGAAGAAGGGCCTCAAATAATTGTCGCTCATTTTCAGATCATATCTACCTTCCTGAATTCGTTCCACGATGCCGAAGAATTCCTCCCGCTGCAGCTTCTTCATGACATAGCCTTTGCCGTGGAACCGACCTATCTCGCGCATCGCTGCGAGGGTGTATTCCAGGGGAGCGTTATAGCCCTGCGGATAGGCATGGTATCCCGATTTTGTGACGTTCTCCAAGGCGAGTACGGAATCGGTAGGTGGCCTCTCGGCGGTATAGAAGCATCTCGGGAAATTGTCGCCCGGTCGCGCGTACGTTTGATAGAACAAGATCTCGTTGTGGAACTGAAAATCGACACGAAATAACTCTCTTATGATCTCTATCTGCATCGGTCTCTTCAGTATCAGAGCATATTCCTCGTTTTCACTACTCGTCTTGCTTTTGAACTTCACAGTTACGTAATGCATGGTGGATGAATAGATATCAGTAGATGTGGCGAGTTCGTAGTGAGCGTCATCTTTGTTCACCCCGAGTGTCTCGATAACGTTCGTCATCGTCTCTTTGATCCATCTGTCACAATCTTCGTCGCGAGACATTTTGTTCGCTGCGTACGCAATGTATTACGTCCGCTAGCTAAAATGATACTGCAGCTCTGACGACGATATTAGTGGCAGATGGTATCATCAGTGCAACTATCTTTGTGCAGTGAGTTGGAAGGGTATCAAGTGTGTAGTGGGAGGAATAGAGGACAGCGTTAAAGCACTGCTATACATGTAGCTGTGCATGCCTACTAATTCACTTGTATCAACACATATATTTGTAATTGTGCGAGAGAAGAAGATGTTTGCTAACGACTTATCTGAGCAAGTAATAACCGAACTTGTCCGTTGCAGCGTAAAAAGAAAATTTGCATGATGCTTTTATACATATTTCTAATTATAAAAGTGTTGATTATTGTGCATAATTCAAGACTATAGTAATATCGGAAATATTAAACTCTTTTAAAAACGTGGAAATTTAAAAGTTTGCTGGCGCTAAATGCACTTGTTTTTCATTGAAAATAATCAATTTATTTTAATGTGTGAGTTTCATCACAGAGTCATGCGAGATTCATAATTTCATTAAGTGATGTTTGCATATTTTTGTTCACCGACGTGCTATTTCCAAAAAGTGAAATAGTGATTACATAACATATAAATAAAGTTAAAATGAAAACTCGAGATTAAAGAAAAATGTGTAAAAATTTTATTATGACGTCATGTTAACAGAACAAAGTTTTAAAAAATGTTTATTATAAATAATATTTAATGTTTAATATATTTTAATATTCATTTTGACTATATTTTGAGTACATTTGTACATTATTCCATGTTATCATTCCATTTATTAAAAGCTCTTAATAACACATTACACAATTAATTATGCTTAATTCTAGATTACTATGTATTATGATCGAGTTTTAAAGACTCCAAAGAATTGAAAATGTTCAGGAAACATAATCGGAATGGTTACGAATAAAACGTAAAAAATTTAAGCTTTCGTATAAATAGATAAAATTGCTTTGAGATAGTTCTATATATGCAAGCAACGATTAATGCACAAAAGATAAGATAGTAGTGGTGAAGTTAACATGATGTATGATCAAGATAAGATACGATAAAAATCAACAAATTAAGATGGCCAGTTTGTTGTTCAATGATAATGTCATATTTATTTCTTTTGTATTAAACGTGTTCTGACGTTCCTATTGTACGTATTATAGTTCTTCTTCAGTGCAGACGTGTTCCTTTTATCGTATCAAGCGATAATATTTAAAAAGATAAATTTTAAAAATAATATTTAATATTATTGCTAAAGAGTGAGGATCATTTATGTTATTACTTATTCTATGAATAATGATTGATAGAATATCATTCTATGAAGAATGGTTATATAACAAAATAACAACGGATACAAGTATACTTAGTATACTATTTATTACAATATATATTTAGTATACTTGATAATAAATATATTGCATTTAATAGCTTCATCATTGTTTTGAAATATGTCTGGAAAATGTCAGAATACTTGAGAATAATAGACGAGTGTTTTATTATACATTTTACTTCTTGGATTGGACCGTTTATTTCTGTGATCTCCTTCTCTGTAAAGACTCAAGAAGGTGCCAAGAAAAAAACGACACGGAAAGTAGTTTCACGAACAATACCGTAAAACGTGGCCATTCGAAAGAAACCGAAAGAAAGTGAATGAAATAGCGAATAGCGCGAAGAGTAACAAATTACTAAAGAAATTGCTAGTGACCCATTTTTTGAAAACAGACTAAGACGAGATTATAATTTTTCTGGATAAAATATTAGTAAATGGATGACGTGACATTTGCACTGCGGATATGAAACCCATCTTGATCTGTTATATTTTTTTATTCTATACATTTTGTTAAGGATCTTTTTATTCATACTAGTATTTTTATTCGTGTCTCCAAAACGCTTATATAATATAGTTATCTCATCACATTTAAGATATTTATATAATTTTTTACCATGGAATATAATATTTGCATAAAAAGTATTGTTTTAAGTTAATTGTTTGTTTTACACGAAGATTGCAAAATTATTAAAATTAAATAAATTCAATGAAAAAAGTTAAGTCTTTTTAGTTGTCAAGTTTCCATCGCGGCGATTTGCTTATATAATACGAGTTTCAGTATTGATACGTTCGATTAAAGTAATACAATACGATATAATCATATTTCACTGTCTCGTACACTCTTCAATCACGTGATATTTCCGCCGCCGCGAATGTCCGTATACATCGTAATTGCTTTTAGCATACACGTTAATGATGTGCTCGGTCAAATGTCATAGTTATAATATTGGGCTATACAAAATGTTATATGAAGATTATATAAACTTATTCAACGCTTCCTTTTATTACTTTTTTTATTTTATCATCACTATGCTGAATTTTACTTGAATGACTGTTAAAATAAACCGCGATGACACGAACAAAATTACTGTAATTTGTGTGCTATAATCTTGCAGTCTGAGCAAACTGAGCGAAATAATATTAAAATTATGTTAAAACGATAAAGTATGCACATTTTATTAGCACATTTGTTAGCACGTAATTAGAGAACCATCTGCTTCATATTCTTTCTTATTTTTGATAGTCAAGTAATGTTGACTATCATACATGTTCTTTACCAACTTCGAGTGAAGTTACAAGAAATTCATTCGATATTTCGGAGAAGTACAATCGGGAAGCAATTCCAGTGAGATTTTGTCGACGAGTGTTGTATGTGTGTGCGATGATATTGTGTACGGTTAAATAATAATGAAGTTTTCGTAACAATAGCTTTATTTCAACTCTCAAAAGCTGTTCATTACATTAGTGGTTTTGACTTGTGAAATTAATTATGTTTAAAAATTAATTAAAATTAAAACAGATTTATTAATAAACAAGCAGTGAAGAAAACAAAATACACGAATATTTTCAAATTAAGAATAAACGATATATATATATATATATTTACGCTATTTTATTTATAACATTTATACAAGAAAGAAGTTTTTCATTACATTATATTATGGATTGAATTATAGATCCTTAAATGACAAAATAATTTTTCCCGCATATTCCATGATCACCAGGCGATATATAGATCTATCACTCATTGAAATAATATTACGCAATTATAACAAATTTATCAAACAACCCAAATCTTTCAACTGCAACAACATGTCCGCCAGTATCTTGGAAAATTTATCATCGATAGATTGTTTGCACAATTTCCCGTACTCTGATGGCCCCAAGATACTTAGACTTTCTACATCTAGCGTGCTATAACCCTTTAAAAATATCAGCTGAAAGGACGCGAGGACGAAACCAAAAAGAGCACCCCATTTGTAATTATCCAAGAAGACGTCATACGAGTACTTCTCATCATTCCAAACGCCAGCGTCTTGTAGGTACTTCTTTAGCGCATCATGATACGCTTGCATGATCTCGGAGAACTTGTCCTTTCTTATGTCGTTCGAGCAACAGATACAGAGATACGTCGAGAGATCGACCACGGGTGTCGCGTAAGTGACAAATGCAAAGTCGATCAGCATCGCGCGGTGTTGTCCATCGCCCTCCGCCCTGAAGAGCATGTTGTACAGCGTACAGTCACCGTGGCACAAGGTGGACAGAGGCTCCAGCGGTTGCATCGACTTCAGCATCACGTTAGTGAACGCGTCCGTGAGTAGAACTTCCATCCTGTCGCAGAAGTTAGCGTCGTAGCCATGTCTGCGAAGGTACTCGAGTCCGTGGGTCGCCAGGACGTTGCAGAAATGCCTGAATATGTTCTCTCCCGTTTTGTAGTACCTGACTTCCTGAAGCTGGTTCACGATCTTGAAAAATTTCTCCCGCTGCAGTTCCTTCATCTCGTAGCCCTTGCCGTGGAATCGTCCCAGCTCGCGCATCGCTGCTAATGTGTACTCCAGAGGAACATCGTGCGTGTAGGCACAGAGATAGAAGCCTTTCGCGTTCATATTCTCCAGGGCGATCACTGAATTCCTCGCATGATCCGCGTAGAAGCACTTTGGGAAGTTCTCTTCCGGCTGAGCGTACATCCGGTAGAACAAGATCTCATTGTTGAACTGGCGGTCACTGTTTGTCTCTCTTCTTATATAGTCAGAATGCGGCGGTTTCTTCAATATCATTGATAGCTTCACACTTTCGCCTTTCGCTTTGTCCTCGTATCTCACGCACATGTTATACGTAGTGGACATTATGTTGTCCTTGAGATTGGGCAGCTCGTATCTGGCATCACTGTCGTTCAGTCCGAGATTCTCCAAGATCTTCGACATCACCTCTTTGAGCCATCTCTGAAAGTCCTTGTCGTGCAACATTTTATTCGCAATGCACGATACGTTGTCGTCCGCTCGTGTGAAACGTTGAATCTGACTAACTCTCAGCCGATCTCGTCGCGATAAACAAAACTGTTAATATATAAGCAAGCTCAAACTAACGGCGAGTGATAGCACAAAGCGATAATCCACCTCAGTTCTATTCCCGTGGTAAGAATCGTGTTGTCATCGTGAGAAGAGATGAGAGAGATCAGTACACGTTCTCCTGTTTAAAGTAAAACGGTTTCTTCAGTGAAACAAGACAATTAAGATATAACATTAATTAAATTATTACAAAATTATTTTAATCCCATTTTGTTTTAATCAAGATGTTCAGTTACTGGATAAATATATTGGGTTGTAATATATATTCGTTATTAAAATAACTTGAAAAACGGGACGAATATTACAACCCAATACATGCAGCTTACTCTAATTATATGGGTATGAAACGAGGTCGGAAACATATTTAGTCAAGATATAAAGCATTGTATCCATGATATGAGGCAATAACCAAATTTGGATATTGGATCTTAAATAAATCATAGGCTAAATATCTCGTAAACTATAAATAATATCTATCTATATAAATAGAAAATTAAATTTTAAAAATCTAAGCTGTTATAGCATTCGGTGAATAACGCTGTATGTTGCGGTTGAGAGAATCTATCATATAATTGTATCAATGATTATTGATTGTATCAATAATAGGATGTAATTAGTAAAGAATCGATTAAATAGATTGAACTAGGCAGATTGTAAAAGACGTATAAATAGTGACACTTATTTTATCACTTACTTATAAGTCATTCGTGTACAAGTTATTCGCAGATAATACTAGATTACTCGTACGTTGAATTGGCTTTACCGGTCGTATTCGGGGATTACATTTGCATCTAATTGCACAGGTGGAAAGCCGAAAGTGCAGTAAGATAAACAATAGTCACACTCGAGAGGAGCGTTTTCGGATGCGAATTGCGTGCACGAAAATTCTTAAGTGGCACCATTCGGATAATGCACGTAATCCCCATTGTGCCGCGCTGGAATATTCCCACGAAATATCCGCGCTGGGGGAATCACGCAGGCGAATCGAAGTCTATTCGTCTGGAAGACATTGCGGTGCACTGTACAAAGACGTTTTATTCTTCATTTTATTATACGTGCGCGCGTTGCGTTTGCGAAGAATCGACAATGAAAAATATTAATTTTTATTTCGCTTCGCGTGATAACACGCGAGTGGCTTTCCGCTCGAGTTCGCTGCACCGATGAGTGCTTCTCGACGAGTCTTGACGGACGAAATGGAACGAAATGGCGGTGAATGAGCGGAGGGAATCGCAATGATGTGCGCTTTGTGCGATGTAATGTGGCGTGTTTTAATTGCCACTTACAAGGTACGTTTGCCTGCGATCACCGAAAGGGGGAGGAATTTTTGTCAGTGCGTAGCAGCGGAACGAATGGAGTCTCACGCCGCAGGAAGTTGACGTTTTTCCGGTCAGGTAAAGTGCGTCCCGAGGGTGTCGGAGGTGCCACAGTCGGACGGAAATGGCGATTCGGGTTCTTCATCTGGAAGGGAATATTCCGCGTCGTTTCCTCCGATGGAAAATCTCATAATCACGTTCCCGACGTTTTTTAGTAACCGTTTCTGGCCGGAAGCTTGAATGTCTAAGAGAGTAATATCTAAGAATTTCTGTTTTGCGTGTACTGTAAACGAGCGTCGAAGACCGGATAACAGGATGCTACCTGGTTCCAATGCGATATTCGCATTTTGAGTCGAATCCATTGTCGCGATTAATAATACAGTAACGGTAATAACATAACGGACGCGCTGATATTTAGCGCTAAATATTTAAGCGCACAAATGCGGGGCCGAGGCAGAAATGCGGATCGCACGCTAGGCTGCTCTTTAGATCCGCGCGGTTAAGTATAGGAGAGACGCGGAGGGGCGTATCAAAATTCTCTCTCGATAATACATTTCTGGCCAATCAGAAATAATTTATCCTGTGTGTTGAAAGCGCATTAGAGCCTCGCACCCCGGAAACACTCGTGGCTCCCATCAACTGCGCGCAAGCAGGAGGATTCTGTGAGTCCGGGCTCTGTTTCCACTCTTTTTCCACTTCCCCCTCTCTCTCTCTCTCTCTCTTCTAACTGAGTTAGGTACGTTTCGGGTCGGATGACGGAAAAACGTCTTCTACGACTTTTCTGGGTGAGGGGATTTTGCATAATCGTCGGTGACGTTGCATTTAAGTGGCCTGCCAGGTAGGTGGTGGAGGTGGCAATGCTGGTCGAGAAGGATGACACCACTTGAATGGCGAGGGAAACTTCCGGTTGGCGAAACTTTCGGCGTTACGCGACGATACTTAAAATACTGATATCGGCGCTGTTATCCGTCACGTTATCTGTCGTCTGAGGATACAGCTCCGTACGTGCAGGATTCCGAAAGTTCCTACGCTTCTCCTACTCTTGTTTCTGTTAAAATCGATATCTGTTGTGATCCCTCGACAATCGGCTCGGGAATTCTCACTTTAATACATACGCAATCTGGCGCGTGCGTTTCTCTTGCCGTGAAAAATAGTTTCCGCTGTTTTCCGCGAGATTGTTGGCAGATTGTTACGTCGCGTCGTATCACTTTTGCATGAGGAACAAACAACTCGAATTAGTGTAATTTAATTTCGAAACATTCCGTTGACCAAAGAACGAGATTGTAAATAAAATCATTTGATTTGGCGACAGTCGTATCAATGGCAGAGCAGCTCACCGAAAGGTACACCATAAAGGGTCTTCACAGGTTTTTTCCGCATTCCGCTAAACGACGGCGATTCGCTCGACGATATTTCTTGGCCGCGAGCTACTTAGCTCGTCGTCTCTCGACGGAATACATAATTACGGTAACTTGGTTGAGAAAGAGAAAGGAGACAGAGCGAGAAAGGGAGACAGAACAGCCTTCTGACGTGATATTACCGCGTTCTTTCCCCGGCGCGCACAATTCCCTGTCGAAAATTCCGCAAAACATAACAATGACTGGCGTTAAGGAGAGGACTGCGCGCCGGCTACGCGGGACGAATCGAGTCAGATTAAATTTCCATTGCAAATTTCATTCAACGGACTGCCTCGTATCTCACTCGCACACTCTTCCCCTTTTACCCACCCTCTTCTTTCTCTTACACTTCCCCTCTATCTCTCTCTCTGTCTGTATCTGTCTCTGTCTCCTCTCTTCATCGTCGTCTTCCCGTTTCCGTCGACGCCGTGACGACGGGACCAGGCGCGACGTCGTACCCCAACAAGATGAACGAGGCAGCGGCGGTATTTACGCGAGGAACAACGATGAAGCGTTTGCGGGATAAGCGCCGCGTCCCGCTGGTATATATATCTAAGCGTCGTTATCCGCTTTCTTTGTCGAAGATTATCGCGCAACCGCGCGAAACTGTCACGATCCATCCGCGAGGCAGATAACTGTCCCGAGGCACAGCGTGCCGCAACCGACGTTAACGCCCGCGAACCATCAGCGAGATAACTGTGTGAATGGTAGACGCGGAGCCGAGAGTACGTCTGAAGCTTCGAGGGTAGCTTTTCCGAGGCACCCCCAACGTCGCGGCCGCGCCACGATATCTGACACGATGTCGAGGTTCTCTCGGTGGTCTCCCTCTTCTTTAGCCTCATCCTCTTCTTACGGCGGCGTGACTCGTGCCGGCGACAGACGATAACGAGAGCTTCTTGCGTCTAATATGCGCGGCTAAGCGCTCGTTAGACTAATGAGCCCTCAAAAATACGCGCTTTCTTGCATCGTCCTGGTCGCCGAGCTGGGCTATTGAATGGAGGCTTAATGACGCGTTCACAGGTGGTCTTTGTTGTACTCGGACGCGGTCTGTCGCCAGTAACATCGTCTTCGCAGCCCTCAGCGACTGGCGCTGGTTAGGTAAAAATGGCGACTGAAGCCGGTTACGTTATGAAGACGGATAAGCGCAAGTAATGATAAGGTAGACTTTCGTTTTGATTAACCACCCCATAACTCACTCAGTGTTTTATTATCTCATTCATTTAGCGCGAGCATTCGCTTGGTTCTCACGCTGATATCTTTCGCTTTGTAATAATTCGGTCAAGGCAAATGACGCGCGTGATAATGAAGTTTAAATTAGATAATAACAAAGTAAAAGAGTAATAACGAAATGACTGAACGTATGAATAGATAAATCTTTGCTTTCATCCACCTGCCGCCCGTGATGCATCACCTCGTCCATTTAGCGCGACTATAATTGTCTCTCACACTGACATTTTTCCCAGCCCGTTGTGTATCGCATAAATCGCCCAGGCATGCCTCGTTACACTCTTAGCGGAAATTCCGGGCAAGGCAAGTGCATTCAGGTGACGTGCGATAAATCGACGGCGTCTACGCTGCAACACTGAAGATCGTGTTGCAACGTCACGATGATTTTCCTACGTCGGGAGAGTCCTCCAGGATTATTCTCCTACGTGTGGAGTAGTTCTCTGCATCGCGCTCGCCGGGTGGAGGGGTGAATTTCATGCGCTGTCCTGCTGCACCCGCACGCCGCGGAACAAATGGCAGCCAATCGGACGCGCGCTCGCGCATCTCGAAAGTGAAAATTAATCCGATCGGCCGTGCGGGAAATCAATTCCATAATAAATCTCCCCCGGGCGGATCGTAAATAATATCCGCGCCGTGCTCCGCGAGATAGCGCGTTGGCGGAATGGCGCGACAAAGAAATATGATACCCCATGGTCAAGCTTATTTATCGACGAAAAACCGTCCCGGACGGCGCGGTTCCAACCGGCGCGCTCGTCTGCCCTCCCCGTCCTCCGCGAGGACATTTTTACATCCCTCCAGCAGCATCCCCCTCGAAAATCATCGCTTGCGTTACGCGCGCGCGTTAGAGCGCACGTGAGGCATCATAAACTTTCCAACCTGATTCTCTCGCAACATACCTCTCAAACGGGTTTGGCACTCTATATATTGCTCATCGATCATGCTGCTTTATCCGAGAAAAAAAGAGACATGATATGATTTATGGAGATGTTCCGAAGTTTTTCTTTAATATGAAATCTACCACTACAATTATAGCTGCTACGTAAAGCGCGTGTATTAAAGCGTATTCGAGAGCGCGCAAATTAAGAAGACCTGTTTTAATGATGATCGCCATGATGAGCTAAAAGAGTATCATCGCTGGTATTGACGAATTTACATGAAGAATATTCTTTTAAGTGTATGAATTAATTTGGTATCTTCAATTTTATACATATCTCGTTCCTAACAATAATTGTATATTGAAATATAATATTTCAACGTTATTACGGTTTTAGAGTAGTGTTGAAAAGTGGTACTAAATTATAGAAAATAATGAAGATTATTTTAAAATTGTATTACTTTTTGTATAAATAAAGTTTGAATCTTGTAAGAAAAGGCACCGAATTGATTTACACATCTAATAAATAATTACAAGACTCTAAGTTTGCGTTATCACGCAGATTTATTCGCCCGCAATACTCGGCATCAATTACCATAATTGTCGCTTTCGACATGATTGATTCTAATAACGTAAAAGGCGGTTTACATCGCGAATGTACCTGCGCGACGATGGCTGGTATCTAACATGGCGTCTCGTTATGCGTTATTTATCGCGGCACCCTATTCTTCCGCGTAATTCCGCAACGTTTGACTTAAAGTAACGACCATTCCCAACGACATTCATTTAGACGCGTCTTACCGCGAACAATATAAAATCGTTTACTACCAGTACGGCGAGCATGGCAGGCAGGAGTAGTTGAGGGTAGGTAGGGAACGCGTAATACATGGCGCTCGAGCTTATGCGTCCTCGGCTATCTCGAGAGATCTTGCTCTCCCTCCGGCAATTAGTCCGCTTTCATGGTGAATCGTTAGTTGGAGGCCGCACGCACCGTGTCAGACGTGCCACGTGCGATTTCTTGCGATCAATCGGCAACTTTAACCCGGCCCGTAATCTCGGACTCGCCAATAATGGGTAAACTTCGCCGGCCCGTAACATGACCCCGAGCAGGAGGCGCAGCCATCGGAATTGCATTGCGGCAGCGACTACTAATGCCGGGGCCAATTTACTCGGAGGGAGGAGGAAATTTTAGGATGGATCTAAGCTTTCGTGCAACCTCGCCAATGCCACCGTCCCATATCGGCGTTGAGCGAAGTTTCTTGTTAGGCGATCGTGTTTCAGCTATAATAATTTTTGTACTTTATCAATTTGCGAATCAGTTGGCGCAATTTGATATTATTGTGTGGATAAATTAATGCTCCTTTTTAAACAAAGAATTATGAAAATGTTGTTCCGATGAATCGGAAAATAAGTAAGCAAAAATTAATTAACGTAATAATTAAAAATTAATTATTAATTTTGCAACATTAACGACATGATGCATCTATTAAAACTTTAAAGAAATTAATTAATTAGTCGTTTCGAACAACACATACGAACTCTTTCAATTTTATTATTAATGTACCTAGGTATTCTCGATTTATAATAATTGCAGCAATAATTGATGCCCTGTCACTGGTCGAAGCATCTTCTCATTTCGCGAGATTTGCGAGAAGGCAGAGCACTTGTGCGCTTCGAGCAAGGATCAAACAGATCGGCTTACAGCCGCCAGTCTATCTACGAGGCGTTTAAGCAAAAGTTGTGAATCTGAATTTTAAAACAGACCGCCGCGCGCCTCTCGGCCTCGCCCGGGCAAGGGTTTCAGGGTAGATTGAAAGATAACTCTTCCTTCTCATTCTCTCTCTCTCCATTTCTTCTCCTCTTGCCTGTACAGACGCTACATCTCGTGCTCCCCAGTGTCGCGCCTCTTGCCCTTATCCGTGTCTCTTTATCCTGGCCCGACCTACCATCGTGGCGGATATTTTACGAGGTGGCTTCGACTCGCGGGTCGTAAAATCTCAAAATTTAGGGGAGGATCTAGCCGCACGAACGCGAGCTGTTGCACCCCGGCTGCGTGCTCGCGCATCTGCACACGTTTCGCACAGTCCGCGATGACGTCTGCCGCGAGACGCGTGGTCGTATCACCCTCACCTCTCTCGTTTTTATTTTCTTCCGCTTCGCTTACTCTTCCGCCCCGTTCCCGGGTCTCGGTCGGCATTGCGAGGGTGCGCGATCGAACGCGATCACCCGGTAGAATCGGGTCGCGAGGCGGCGTCTCGACCCTGACCCCCGGTGTAATCCGAAATTCGCCGGGGAATCGCTGATGCGCGCACATTCCGCGGCTCATCAGCCATAAACCGATGTTATCCGGGGTCTCGGGATTTAATGAACCCGTCGGGCAAGATGAACGCGCTACGAGTATCGCGATTAAACTCCTATCGGTCTCCGATGGCGCGTTATCGTGCGCGCGCCCCCACGTGAATAAGGGAGCGCGTAGATTTACGCGCTCGTTCTACACAGCCCCACGTTCCTCCGGATCGGCATGATAAATTTTCATTTCCGCCAACGACACGGCATACGAGCCACCCCCGTGGATGGAGATCCGCACGGGGGGAACAAAGATGGAGCAAACGGCAGTGAAACAGTTCCAAACGTGTCGCGCTAAATTATCGCTTCCTAGCTAACGTCCATTCTTATTCTATTGTTTTCTCCACTTTTTTCTTTTGCTAGTTGTTCCGAAAATAGAATATTAGGAGCATAGCTAGAAAATAGGAGAATAAGCACGGACGCGGAATAAGCGGATTGAGACTATTATGTGGTCCATCCGCTTCACGCGTTACTGTTACTTTTTTGAGACTAATTGGTTTTCGTCGCGTGAGTAATATGCACGAGGGTATGCATTAAGATATTCGAAATGGCAATTAGGAAATGAGATCCAGATTACACCGGGAAATTGGGTTGCGCTCTCGTTGAAAGGACACGGCGTGCCATATCTCTTTTTAGCGAATTGAGTAGCTCGAAATAAAATCATGATCGTATGGAGCGTATGGGAAGAGAGGAAATTTTGCTGAGAGAGAATGTTGCTGAGAGAGAAAACAAAGTCTCAGTAAGGTGGTCAATGACGTTGACGCAGAATTAGCTTAACTATTGTACGGGGTCGATCGAAGCCCTTGTGCAACCCGTTCGCTCCTAAACTTGGGTGATTTTAACGGCCTTTCGTGAGAGCTCGATCTTCTTGTCGCCAAATAAAACAGACCCGGCGAAACTGTTCGTAGCCTTTCGCTAAATTTAATAAAGAAACTCATCGAGTTCTGTTGCGAGCAAAGTTTTATCCCGCCGCGGCGCACACACACACAATGTACACGTTGAGTACATAAAACGTATCGCGGTACATGATATAACAGTAACTGAGAGATATCATTGTCGCGATGTTTGAATCAGCACAGAAAATCAAAATCAAGTTGGAGGCCACGATTACTGGTGTGAAGAGAAAATTTCCGGACGAAATTCCGATGGTTGTTCAAACTTTTGCCTCGTCGATATTTCTTGATTTTATAAGGAAATCTAAGCAGTTCCCGCAGCAGTTTATCATTATTATGACAGTCTCACCGACGCGCATCGGGAAAAGAAAACATCGCGATTAAAATCCCGAGTGGTTCTCATCGGGATTTGGTATTCCTGCCGTTAAGCGGGCTCCGACGTGTATAATTGATCGTCGCTCGCGGAAAGTTTTGCGTTTTCCGTTCGTTTTCCGCGCGGAGTAGCGGGACGACGAGTACGCGACGGCTGAATATTGTCTAACGACGGGGCTGATTGCGAAGACGAAGGAACCGGGGCTCCCTCTCCCTTTCCCTCTCTCTCTCTCTCTCTGAAAACGAATTAGCGGCGGCGTATAGTGCCGTGGAGAATTCGCTATACGAAAATCGCGGATGAAGTTTCCGCCGTCCCGTGGGACAACTCTGGGACAACCCGGCGACAACCGGAAGGTTCGGGCGAGACTGCCTGTAAGAGTGTCACCGTAAGAGAAAACGCCTAGCGGATTATGCGCGCCGGCTTCGTCGCGCCGGGCCGGGATTCAATATTTGTCGTGTTAGCCGCGAGCGCGTCTCCTCGCGTAATCACGGCCTAATCAAGAGCGGCGAGATTCGATTATATATTCGCCGAGTGCTCGGCAACAGGGCGTAACTAGCGCATGATAGCGAGGCTCGAGAGGAAACGAGCCGGCCCCGGTCAACGGCAGCTAGTTAGCCTCCTGGGACCAAAGTAGCGACAGGCAATTATGATATTCTCACGTTCTGCACGAATCGCATCCCGGCTCGAACGAATCAACAGCGCCCGCGCGTAATTATTCGCAGCGTTATAGCTACTTTGTGAGCGTGGTCCAGTCCCCGGTTCGTTTAAAGCGGCGAAAGCGGATCCGTCGAATTTGGCGCGGCGATGGGAGACGCGCCCGGGCGAGTAAAATAATTGCAAATTACATTTTTAATCTGTGTGCGAATCCCACCTCGTCTACACACACGGAACAGCCCGAGCGCTCGTGTCGTCGCGATTCATCGTGATTAATTCGTTCGCGCGTTCGCGAGAACATCGAAACGTGTGCCTGCCCGTGTAGAAAAATTAATAGGGTCTTAAAAAGTCCCGATTAATTTCCTCAATATTAATATGGCCCTAAAATGGCATGTAACAAATATTTTTTCGGGACCTTATAAGGAAATAATAAAAAATATTGTTTTAATCATCTGTCCTATCGGGCCACGATGTGGCAATGATAGGGCATTCCTTTTTAGGACATCCCTATTTATTCCTTATAGGGACCTTTACTTTCTTATTAGGCCCTAACAATTTTCTGCACGGGTGAAGCAGTCTGTATTGATCGTGCGCTCGTTACGCGCGCAAATTAGACGATATCGTCTTGAGAAAATAATTTTCTCGCCGTCGATTCTACGCGGAAGTTGTTGTTGGTCCAATAAACAATTCTCGCAACTCCCCGAGGTGTCCGCAACGACGATACTTCTCCCTTTTGCTCCGGGAAGTTTACGAGGAGCTTATTCGCAGTTCGGAACACCTAACTCGATTTATCCGAGATAAGTATAAATATTTGCGCCACTTATCGATCAACTTTCTGTACATCTTCCTCCAACGTGCAAAATTAATAGGGTTTTGAGAATTCGTTCGAGTAAATGACACGAAAAGTGAAAAAAAGTTTTTTAACACCATTCCTCGACAATTATGTATTATGTATCCTGAATGACATAAAATTTAACATCGTTTTTCTCAATCTTGTTCTCTATTTAACTTCATTTTATAAAGAACTCTCTCCCGAAACTTTGATATTCTCCAAGATGAGGAAAACGCTTCGTGTCGCTGCTCGACTCACCAGCTCATTTATCGCCGGTATCCCGATGTATTCAGGGAAGTTTAATCGAACAAAAGCGCCCGTTGGAAGAAGTGTATTACGCGATACTGCTGTTCTCCTTTGTCCTTTATGCAAGATGCTATTGCAAGAACCGCGTCGCCATTGCAGCATTACAACGAAAACGTCTTCACGGTACAAATTACGACAAAGGAACTTTCTGATTTTTTATTTATGAGAAGGAAAGAGAAAGAGAGAAAACGAACGAAAAAACGAAAAAGTTGATAAGATCGTTGATAAGAGTAAGTTAGCTAAATGTCAAGCAGGCAACGAGCATGACGCCGTTTAATGACTTCGCCACTAGGACCTGTAACGACAAGTGTGCTCGTTAACATTCCGTTAATTGCGATTTCAGCTTTCATTAACGCGTTTCTTTCCGCGCAAGTTTCGCGCACCGCGTAATTCATTCGCGTTCGGGCTCGTAAGTGGATTGTTCCGTTTCATGTCGGTCAAACTTTATTTTATCAGCGGTAGCGCGCACTTAATTAAAATCTCGGGATACCTGGATTTTTTCATTAACTGCATATTTGCGCGTTCCCGCATCCCTGCGCTTTAATGAGAAACTATTACGCGCTGCGAGCTGTCACCCGCGCATTTTAACGCGCCCAAAAATAGTTTAGCGCAACGCCAAAACAACTTTGCTACATCATTATTATTATTATTATCATCATAATTATATATTTCGAACATTATGTGTGTAAAATGTTACGCACACCGCACAAATGAATAAACATCGTACGTGTCTGCTTTCATAATCCACTTGAATTTTCCTGCTCCGTCATTGTAACTTTTCTCTCCCCCGGAGGGAAAAAACCCGCTATGAAAAAGTTCCGCTTTCGTTTGGATAATAAAATTTACGCGGCGCACACACGTTATGTAACGTAACGTAGCGCAACGTGCAACATTTCGCGACGAAGGAAGCGCTATCGACTCGCGCGTCATGATTCTTATATTTTCTCTCATTGCCGCCGCGAGAGCGACCGTTTGAAACTTGCAAGCTCCGTTTGTCAGAGAACCCGGCGACGTTGTTTCGCGACGATACACGGCCACGACGAGTGCAGCCGGCACCGCGTGTTTCCTGCGAGGAGACTCGCTTTATACGTCCTCTCGATATCCCGTATGCAAGAACAGCGTCGCGGCGCGCTGCTGCAAGTGCAGCAGAGCGGTGTGCCGTGTGAGATACGACGCCGCGAACGAACGGGCGCTCTCGCTCGTTCAGCATCGAAATTGCCGCATCTACACAGCGTCTCTTTCGGTTTCTCGTGTTCCAGAAGTGCACTGCCACAACATGCCACACGGCGGCAGCGGCAAGAGCAGCGACACATACAACAACCAGAACGCTCTGGAGGAGCCCGCGCGCTCGGGGCCGTATTTCGACAAATCGGCCTCGAAGAACGTGACCGCCTTGCTGGGGAAGACCACGTACCTCAACTGCCGCGTCAAAAATTTGGGGAACAAAACGGTGAGTCACGTGTATCTGTGTGTGCATGTAAAGGAGAGAATTGTTGAGAGAACGGAGATAGTGGCGTGAACGAGCTGCAACGGGAAGTTCAGAAATCTTGTTTTTCGCGCATGTTGCATGCGGGAAACGAGGATTATCATTTAGTATTATTCATTAAAAATTAATTATATGTTATTGTATTATTGTAATATTTTATATCGTGAAAATGTAATTAGTAAAAGTTTCTGCTTAGAAAGTTGTCACAAGTAATCTGTCAGTGTTTGAAATTAAAAAGTGTAAATTATTAATATCTATAAGTACAATCATTTTTAATCATTAATCGAACATTATTGAGCAGTATTTTCTACAACCTTGTCCTAGTTTCCGGGTAATTTCTGAGTTTCCTCTTTAAAAACCGTTGATGCTTTAATATTTAATTAAGATAAGGAACATTAGCCCGACCTGATAATTTCTCGTCTGATAAATGGAGATTTTTAATTGCAATATTTATACTGAGAGGTAACAATAGTGACTCTAAAACAAATATTAAAGTGGCGGTGTTAAAAGCACGGCAGGAAATGCAACGTAAAGAAAACGGCTCGCATTTCCGTCACCGCAAAATAACGCTTAAAACTAACAACGTGGTGGCACGCAGGGATCTCTCTCGGTAAATTCTCGCGCTAATGACGGGGTGCCTAAAGTAATGGCGCTCGTGGTAGAACGATCAGGGTGAAATGCAAGGAATAAAACGCGGCGGTGCTCGTGGCCCGTGTTTACATTGACGACGTCTACGTAAACACGACGGATCGCACGTTTTCTCGGGCCGGCCGGGCGAGCGAGGCGAAATATCGAGTGTCAATATTTTATCGACACAATAGAGCGTCACCTGTCCCGGGCAAACTGCAGGGGGTGCCGCCGGAAGTGCATTCGGGCGATGGTCCCCCGACAATGCCATTGAACGAAGTGCAGGTGCTTTCGATAATATATATACACATATATATACACATACACATATATATGTATATACATATACATAATGTTCGGCCCTTGTGCGCCAGCCAAACAATTAGGGCAGCTGCGGAGGCTGCTGCAAGCTTCAAAGTAAGTAGGATTATGGAATGCGTGTTGCACGATCGAGCGGCGCCGATAAATTCGCCGATTGATTTCCGCCGCGTCGGCCGGTCTTTTTCCTGCCGGGAAGCTTGCAAAGCCGAGAGCTTAATTCCCGCGAGAATTAACGGGACGGGACTTAGCGTTTGCTTTACCGCGGCAACACGTAACGGCCTTGGGCTTTTCCCGTTAAAACGCATTCATTAAGAGACCTAGTCTCTCGTTAAGCACTGGCGAAATATTTCATGTCGTCGTGCACTTATGTATTGAACGGACGTGTCGCGTGTGTGTGGGAATGCTATATGACGCAGACGAATTCATCGGCAAGGATTAGGTATAACTCAGGGATAACCGAGGGAAAGATTCGACCGGCCATAACTCACAGTCGTACTTTTGCACGTCTTTTTGCTCGCTCCTCGTGGGAGAGATTAGATTGCTCGGATTATTCACAATGGCTTCCCACCGATTCATAGTTACCGCATGACGTACGGAAGAGTTAGTATTGTTGACTCGTGCGATTTCTTTTTTCTGCATACGCGCAAAATAGCATTAATTTTGCCATTCTGTTTTCTAGCCAAACAGCCAAGACCGATTACTGTAACTCGTTTCATTTATTATCCATTAACTGAAATTGCATAATCTACGATCTATTTTTAAGATTTATCAGTCCATTTTTAAAAACTCCACAAATATGTTTTCTAAATAATTCCACGCGATTACGCTCAACAGCTGAATAATAAGATTTAAAACACAAAGAAGTCGTTTAAGTTTTATAATGTCGCAAAGCCCATTAGGCAATTTCGAGGACGTCTTGAACGACCAATCGCATTTCCCGTATCTCGCAAAAAGCGAAAAATACTGGCGAGACGCTGAGACATAATGCTTTGTAACAACTGAATCGATAATGCACGTCGATTTATACAGCGATGCAGCTGCTTAGTCGATAGCAAGAAAGGAGGGCAACGCGCCCAGTATCAGCGTCGACCAACTTTCGTATGCGACGTCCGGATTTATCGTTCGTGTGCGAAACTCGTGGAGAATCATACAGCGCTGGAGTCCAGATTTATTGGCCGAGGTGTACGTCCGCCCCCCGACGAAAGAGAGATGCATCGGGAACGCAGGGTGGTCCTGTTACGGGGTGAGCGCCGCCGTCGTGTTTTACTTAATCTATGAATCGCAAGCGCCGCGGAGTTCGACGTTCAAAAAGGAAGGCCTGGATTCATTCATATGTATGCTGCGTAACCCAGTTCGGATTCAATTCGACTCGAGTGGTGCACGTTTGCCTCGAAACTTGGGCGCGCCGCTTCTGGACACCGGCCGACACTCTCGCGAGTGTACTAACGAACATGCCGCGATCACGTTCTCGTGCAAGGACCCTCAAAAATCTCCAACCGGCATTGAGAATCGACATTAATTATTTAATCTTAAGTGCGGTCCGTGTTAGTTTCTATGAACAAAGGAATATTGAGTGCCTCAGCATCATTTTAATCTTTTCGCACTGAGACAAACACGTTTGGTGCTTTTGCGACTATAATAACACAGTGAAATAATTATATATGCAATCATTTTTTCTGTCAGTGTGGCATAATCTAGTAAAAACTTATATTAATAGAGGATAATAGAATATTTACAAGATTCCAAGGAAATTATATAATATAGTTTGCTAATTGTAATTATGCGTAACTTTGAGTCTCTGAAGAATTACGCGGAAAGTTGCCGCAAAACATTATATCGAGTCTGGCTCAACTGCAAATCCGTTTAGCATTTAACATTCTTCTGCGATACTTGCATATTTCGTATCAGATCCTTTCTTCTAACGAACAAATCCCTTGGAATTTGCATTCTTTTTTGGAAACTATTTTTTTCTTCAATTTTTCCATCTCTATTCATTACAAGATCACAAATGTTGCAAATGTCTCTTCACAAGAAGATCCCGTATTTCGATATCCGGTAACATCGATATCAAATGTGTTTATTTTAGCGATAAACTTAGCTCCCTGCCAGAGCCGTAACTGCTGTTTGATTTCTAAATCGTGTTTACTGTCAGCGTTCTGGCGAGAAACTTATCGATGGTTACGACCTGAACCGAAGGAGCATAGAGGAGAAGATCCTGAGTCGAATCGAACCCGTACAGAAAGCTGCACTTCTCTGGAACTTAATTAAATTCAACGCTGAAATGTCTACTGGCGGGAATATAATCGCGACATTGCGAGTCGATAGACGAAGAACTCTCTGCCATTTTTCATCAGTTTGCTCTCTCTCTCTCTTTCTTTTGGAGCTGAATTAAAATAAATAACTCGACTTCGTTCGATTATCGATCAAGACGCACTTCGCGGAAACTTAATATGACCCGTGTATAAAAAAAAAGGAGAGACAGAGGAAGAGAGACGAAGAAAAAAGGCGGATTTATCGTAGCGGATTCTCACGGCGCTCTCCGGGACGGGAAGAATAAATGCCCGGAAGAGAATTTCTTTCCCTCGTTGCAATGAACATCGTTCGGAGCCGGGAATCGATTCGATATAGGCGGGACGATTATCGGCTGTGCCCGCCGGTTGACTTACATTAATTCGAGATCAAAGCGTTGAACGAGGCCGTTGAGGCAAAGTGCTCTCGGCCGGCGAAGGAGAGACCCTCTTTCAAATCCGAGAAACGAGCGCAGGACATTGTTACGTAAGGAGGTGAAATCCTTTGTGACACCGCGAGAGCTCGTAATGATCAGATAAAGGACGGCGCGGACTAAGGCCTCCCATCGATATTTCATCGATTACGATATCCCTCGTGAGGCACAGAGAGGTCTCCATGAGAGCCTCGTTCGATGACCGGTACTCTTCTGAAGACGCGACTTAATTCCTCGCGCTCCAATTACCGGGAACCGCCCCTGCCCGGGCTTGCTCGTCCAACCCTTTCGAAACCCATTCGCTTATCATGCATATCGATGAACGCGAATATCCGTTTTTAATTGCCGGCGAAGACGTCCAAGTGCTCGCTGACTAAATGATACTAAAGCGAACGGCTCCGTTGCTGTTAATGCCTAATCAATCAACTGAGAGACCCGATCAATCGATCGTCTCGCCGTTTCCGTTTCTATTAAACAATTCTCTCGTTTTGCATGATTTATCTCTTTCCTTGAACAAACATTTTTCTCCTAATTATCCATCCCGTCGTGTTATCTCGTGATAACTTTTTTATCTTGAAATTAGTCTTGCATCAGAATAGTTAATAAATGTATAAATTAATTCGGCGCCATTAATTTTATCCGTTTCTCTATCAATTGCGTTAATAAAGTATTTTCTCGCTCTTTCGTCGATCGAAAGGTGGCGCATAGTCATAGAACATGATAAAAAGTTATTTCGAGATTGAACGTTGTACTTTCTGCATAAACAAAGTCTGAATGTTTGAAACGAATCGAAAAAAAACTCCGAATTTATTTGCATAGCTAACATCTATCTCGCAAATATCTGACTTCTCGGTGAACGGTCCTCTATTACGGCCGACTATTTATTTTCCATTGTGATCGATTTCGAAGCATCATATCGACCAATGTCGTCGCCTACGTGCACGCTTAACCGACCACCCCACGATGCCGTCAGCTCGCTCGCCGGGCAACAACCCTCGGTATTCCCAGGCAGCTCACGCGGGCTCGCTGTCAACGTGATGCGAAAGACGAATACGCGTACGAGCACTCGATCAAATGGCAGGATAACGAAAGGAGAGCTCCGATTCTATTGCGCCGTCCCAGCTTCTTTGACCGTTGCGGGGTTCGATGCGGCACCCCGCTCGTCCGCAACGAACAATCGGCCTCATTCCTTTTTCCGCGGACGTACGTCGGTCGTAAAGAGCGTCCTCGAGCTGAAAAGACGCGTCTCTCGACAATGATTTTCCGTTGACCTTATCGCTCCCGAATGATCGCGAGGAGTCGCCGCGGTCCATATCGATTTTAATCTTTTATCACGATCGAGCACTCCCGCTCGGCTGATTGTCATGATCATCGTTTTCAATAATTACTCATTCTTGATTCCGTCTATTGTATACACTACGACAATAGCGAAAGTCTGTCGCTATTGTATCGAGTACGCTATAGCAGAGATGGTTTTGTTGTAAGAGCAAAATTTTGCTTTGCGAGTAATGTCAATTGTTGGTATTATGCATCTGAGCAGTAGAATCATATTTACTTACATCACTGTTTTAATTTATTATATTAAATGTATAATTTTCCGAGCATAAAGAGGAAATGGCATTTACATAAATACAACATTTGTTTAAACTAACAGTTTATTCCAAACCATTTCATGAACGACGGTTACGGAGTCGGTGTTAGGAGCGAAAGAGTTAATGTGCATTTCATTTTGGTAGTGGTAGACACTCAATCTGGCTCGGAGAAAATGAACGCCGCAATTTGCAGTTTACTTCGGCATCGATTCCTCGTCGCGATAATTAATCAGTATTAGCTGGGAGTTGAGGAGGAGGCCTCGCGCGTTATAGTGTTTTATGTGCCTGCCGGCGCGAGGGAGACCACGTGTAAATCACAATTTTCGAGTTACCGCGCTGCAAATATCCCGGTAAATCAAACTTGTCTGCCTAGCGGAACCAAGTGTGATCTATCGCGACTTGGAGATTGCGTCGCGGGCTGATTTACATTATCGTAATTTCGTGCTTTTGCCTTTGGCGCAGTTGTGCTGCCACTTGTCGCGCCTATCGAGCGACCAGGCCGAAATAATTCGACCGAATTATCGGCACAATACTCGCAATCCCATCTGTTTGTACTCCCACGATAATGAGCGGCGTTGCTAATAGAATATTCCTTTTGACCATGCGGAATTTATTGCATTTGATATCCAGCAGCAAACACCGCACAAAACGCAACAAGAATCTACATAATTGCCGTGACAGTATCACAAATATGACTTTGTAAATAAATTAATCCCTCCCTCTCCGGATGCCGCGTTCTGTCCGCGCGTAAATTAGCTGCATCAATTACATGCCCATCCGATCTCATGAATTCGCAAAAGCGTTGAATTAAATCGCGCGCGATATACGCGAGTCGATTTATTATCGCGCAGCTTCCGAATCGGCGCGGGATGCCACGGGACGGGACGGAACGGGGCGGAAGGAAGGTGAAAACGTGCTTCTTGTTATTTTGTCAAAACGCCAGACATCCCCCTGCACACCTAACACGGGTACCGTCACTGCACGTGTCACATGTACATTAGCGCGAGTTACTTTGTCCCGGACACATACCGAGGATATTTCAGAGGCGTTCTGGAGAGGCGCAATCTCCGCGGGGAGTCGCAGACATGAGACACGTACCCTTTCGAGAGTGTACTAGAGCGTGAAACGTCATTTGCTCATGCAGGGCTCGACAATACGCGCCGCGCCATCGAGTTTAAGCTTTACTGATTACGACTCCTTTCTCCTATACTTTGATCTCTTCTCCCGTTCTCTCTTTCTCTTTCTCTTTCTCTCTTGCTCTTGCTCTTTCTCTATTATGGGCAAGGTAATAACGTTCCCTTGTTTAACTTTGTAGCTTGATACGACTGCAACACGCGCACCTGCCTCGTGCGTGCCTCGACAATTCTTAGTCGCAAGCAAATGTACGCGAGTTCGGAACACTCAACGATTTTCGTGACTGCTGAGCACTCCCTTTCTTCTCTCTCTTTCCGCCATTTTCTTGTTCTCTCTTTCTCTTTCTCGCGCTATGCAGATCTTGAAAATGGATATATTATAGCATGCGCGGCACCGAGAGAGAAGAATTTTACGGCACTCGGTGCCCCGGCCCGAAAAAGCACGTCGGATATTTTTAAAATTAAAATTAAAACGCATCTTATGAAAATTTGCAAGAGCAATTAATACGACATTGACGGCCACTTCACACGAGGACATCTTTCTCGTTTCCGTTCGAGTGCGAGGAGTGGAAGGGAGAGGATTTCTCTACGCTTCTCTACGCGAGTCGAATCAACGGCAGTTATCCAACCTCGCGAATTAGGTCGAGTATCGCGCCGGAATATTCGAGAGACATTTCAGAGGAGCATCGGCGGAGCTTTGACTACACGAAATTCTCTGCCACTCATACATACAGAACGATATTGCGCACGCCGGCTCGAATCTGTTTTTACTCCGCACTACGTGCGTGCGGGCTCTCATGCTTGGAAACTGAATCGCAACGTTACCTCCAATCTGATTTTATTCAAAAATTCGAGAACGTTATAGAGACCTCTGGTTCATTCAACCAAGTTGCCACAGTGTCCCAAGTTGCATTGAATACCTGCGTTTGTTGCAATGTATGCGTAAGCTTCCCGATAGTTCCGACGACCGCAGCTGGCAACCGTTATGTATCCGACTATATAACTATAAATATGTATAATCCGAGTTATGTAACATACATCGGCAACCCTTATTAACCCTTGCAATCCTAATGGTTACAGTAACCGCACAGACTATAGTGCCTGGGTTACCTCAAATCTTTATTTGTTTAAATGTTTTAAACTAAATTTCTAAATTGGAATGGCTAATCCCCTTTATTCCTTTAATTCTACCGCATAATTGAACGATACAGAAATCATGAAGGATCAAAATTTACTGCTCTTTGCACTGTTGCAAAAGATGCACCTTCTCGGAATGCACACGCTCGCCTCGTTATTGTTCTACCAAGTGACGTACATCATTGAGCGTCGAATAGTCAAGTTATTCTTTTACATCTAGGTCCGGATAGATCCGATACCAGGTACCATTCAGCCAGAGTTAACTAGACACGAAATGCGCTTATTGACGCATTCATCTTGTGGCAAAGCTCCGCGCGTGAGGTACACGATCGTACACGATCGTTTTCCGCCGCAAAATCTGAACGTACATTGGCGAAACGGCGATCTTCCCGTCGATCACGAGCTGACGGACGAGCTAGACGAGCGGCTCTTTCCCGCAGAATTTACCGTAATAGCTGGCGCCTTAAAGAAATTACTGCCGCGGCGGCCGTAAAGCACGGAAAAGTTTATTACACGAGCCCCGCGACTGAGGAACGAGCGCCGAGGATGGCGAACAATTTCGCCCGGGAAGATTAGTCCGCCGCTGCGCTGAAATAATCCCATAATGTATACTGTCGGAGGAAACCGCGCGCGGGGGAGGACAAAGAGGGGAACAAAATAGGACGAGCGAAAAACGTAGTGCACTTCTTAAAATCTGAGCACGCCGCCGTGCACTCTCGACACCCGCTCGTGACCGGATAATCTACCGCCTTAATTCTCGATCTTCCGAGTCCTCGCGAGTTAGCGCGCGACAAAAAGCGACGAGGTCGTTACTGATTTCCGCCGTTCATCGTGCGCGAGGAATCATCTTTCAGCGGCGATATTGCGATAAGCACGTCGGAGAAATTTATTATGCAACAGCGTGGTTGCACGACGTATTGGTCTTTCGGAGTAGCGAACACTTTGGCGATCAGTATTTTTGGAGCGATTATCGAAGTTGAGAGCCGTAGGTTCTGCAATGAAAATAAGTAAAATTTCGTAGTTGAACAAAAACGTAAATGTTATGTCGACGACTCTCAGTTTTAATCGAAAAGGAGTCCAAGACTGTGCCACGAAAGTATTAACGTACGTACGTATTTTTTTCCACGTGTTTCCGGCGACGTGTCCAGCTGGGAAGCTCCTTGGTTTCCCCGCGATATTCGGATTTATACGATACTCGGCGAGTGGATTAGTCTCGCTTTTTGCAAGCCTTCGATCAAAGCCAGCTGTCCGCCCGGAGCCTGATTCCGAATTAGACCGTGAGCGATTTCGAACGCGATTGCAATGGACGTAATGTATGATCGTGAGTATCGTTAAATGGACGGTCTCTTTTGTTTGCGTCCTGACGTGTTCGACAGCACTACATCACGGATAGCGCGCGAGATACCAACGAAAAGCGCCGAGAGCGTCCAATCCCGCGCCAGCTACAGTCGGGAAATGGATATCTAAATTACAAAAAGGATATTTATAACAGGTCGCGGGCTGTCCATGACGCGTTCGGCAGATACAGCGGAACGCGGCTATTCCCGAAAAAGCCTCTCCGCTGTGCGCTGCAATGTCAAAAATTGCACGCGGAAAATGTTATACGTGTCGCGCGTGCAAAGATCACCGCAGCGGCGATCTCACCTGCGCGTTAGTGTGCGCTCTCGGTTCTATCCCTCTCTCCTTCTCTTTGTCTCTCTCGAACAAGCTCTAAAATATTTTTCGATACTTTTAGCTGTCGGTTCTGCCTCCTATTGCATTCCGATACTCAATATCCAAAATTTCGCCCGTAGTTTTTGCCTGAATTCGTTTCAACAGCGGCAACTACAATACGAAAAGCGAATCGTCGTGGTTGGCCGGCGATAATTTGTGGTTTTCCACGGACCGGGAAAGTTCGTCGGTCACTATCGCGGAAGTGAATGTTTTACGCGTGGAATTCGTCGACGTCCATTTCCCAGATTAATTAATTCGAGGCTGCTTTAGCCTCGTTTCGAGTTGCTGCGCTCGTTGTAACACCAGAGAAACGATAACGACGCGCATTGTTAACGCTAACCGACCAGATGCACGCACGAGTTTGTACTTACTCGGTACATCGATATAATTCCCCTGCATTTCCTCCGATGAGGGTGAATTTCGGTGTGAACCCGAGGGTGATTTTGTAATGGATAACTAAACTCTCTGCAGAGATGATTAATTAAAAATTTCTATTTTTACATTAGGCACATTTTCGACGACAGTTTTGAATAAAATCTAAGATCATTTTTAAGATTAAATTTCAACTTGAAATCTAAATTATTTTAGAATTTAAAATAATAACTACAAAAAGACAGAATTATATTTATAATTTTTTTCTATACCGTGCATTAAGAGAAATATATTGTATAAATCGTGCGGAATTGGATACACACAAGAAGTATTTGCATACGGAAAAATATTGCTGAAGTAACTGCAATACGATCTGACATGAATGCCGAGTCCGGTCGTGCTGATGTATAGCGTGCGGTCAAAATGCGATGAGACATTCCAGCTCCAATTATATGGACTGCCGCGAACAATGGTGTATTTATCCGAACGGTGGCGAACGCGCGTCGAACATTCGTTACCGATATTTAATCGACACGAGTTCCATTAGGGAACATATGTCCCGTGTAGGTACCTTTTATGATTTTCCATGGCCATCACGCCGCAGAGTCATTTCCGCTGACACCGATCGAATAATGACAATGTGCTTTCATCGCGTCGCAATGAATGCTCCGGCCTGATGCCAGGAGCTAGAAAGCGGAAACAAATTTGGAAATTGCTTCGGCGTGTCGTTCGTCTACCACGAATTTTAATTGCGTTGCACAATTGTTGTTCTTAATGTTGGAATCACTCGTAGTAACATCCACGTGTTGCGGATGCTGACATGAAAAACGTGCTGCCAGCAACTCGTTAGAGATCTCACATAAAAGTTTGAATAACGAAGGTGTAGTCATGAAATTTTTAACGTGTGAATCAAGTGATAATTGGAATTGTGTCTGATATTTATTTTATTTATTTCAAATAAATTTTATTAGATTTACTTTATATTTATTTATATTTATATTTTTTAGAAGAATATTTTTTCGTAACAGTATATATATATGCACGAATCGCAGATTTCCGACGGCGATATGATTGAAAAGTGTACGTATTTTTCTGTATTATTTCCACGTTATTTTCTATATTATATTTCCTTTAAAAAGAAATAAATGTTTGAACGAAGACAGATATCTCCGCGTTTACACCGAGACGTAAGTTGCGGTCGGAAATTTAGTGGAAAAAGACGCAACCTCACAGCCACGGCGGAGATCTCGCCGAGATCTGCTGCGTTAACTGAGATCGAGTGGGAAAATTCGCAGGGAACACACGTACATACACCTACATCGCAAATGACGTGGAGCTACGACGAATGGGGCGAATGAAGTTCGCGACTTGAGCGATGCATCCACAGCGTGATGCTGCTCCTAAACCGATAATCTTATTTATCTTCTCGCTTTGGAGCGAGCTACCTGTTCGGCAACCATCACTGCGCCGATACCGATGTCCGTCTATACGCAATCAATAAAGTACGCGAATGTAAATCGAACGAACAGATGCACGGACGCGAACGCGCAAACTTTGCGAAATCACGGATATTCGGAATCGCACGACGATGTCCGGCAATTCGATTCGAATGTCCGCGATTATTGCGTACAATACATCAAACGGCACGTGCGCGCCAAAAATGATCGGAATCGTCGTGATTCGTTGCCGTCGCGCCGAAACTTTTGTCTCGTGTTGCCGTAATTTATCAAACTTTCGCGTAAACTTCGTAACGGCTTTATATTTTATCAGGTAAGGTACTTCGAAAGTTGTAAGAGGATAATAATGATTTATTATAAGCTTCCTATGGTTGACTTTATGGCTAACTAGGCGGACATTAGTGACTTGTTATGTCGCTGACCGTTGTGAACCAATGGTGACAGATTTTTCAGGAAATCTTTGTTAATTGTCCCGCGACTCCAAGAATCGGAAACGTGGGAAAACACGTGACGGGAATTAATATTAAAACAACGAGGTATCACCGGCACGATCCCATTCCATTCCCGTCGAAAGATAAGGCAATCGTATCGCGCTCTCGGTATCATCTAAATTCTCGAGCAACTATTTCCGCGGCTGTTGAATTCGCCATCATACCGCGACGCCGGGAATTTCACGTTGATTTCTTTCGTGAGCGTCGAATTCCTCGGATCTCCCTCGGTCGATACTGCGGCTCTCATCGACGAGGAATGCGACGCTACATCGCCGCTTCGATGCCACATCGTACAAAGGAACTGCGTGAAAAAGCGACCAGTAGGCGGCAAATACGATATAATTATCGGGAGATTAAACATTCCCCGGCAGCTTGATAAATCCTGTGAAAAGCAGAACGGAAAGGTCAACGATCAGCCTGCAACGATGATTTATTGATGATTCCATCGGCAAGTTTTGAACAAGATTTCTGCAATCGATGTGTTTTTCCATATTTGTCGAACAATTTCTGACTATCTTCTTCCGATTTTTACACATTTCGCTTATTTCTTTGTCTGTTTGCTTTCATTCGTGTCGTTCCTGTATTTATCATTCTATTATGATCCTTTAATAAGTCATTTGAAATTTAATCTTCAAATAATGCTTCGATACATTTATGAGGTCACTTATAAAGTTCAGTATATTGTGCAATTAATGTATTGTTGCTAATTGACAAGTTCATTGTTGTATTCAATAAACTAATGATAAGGCATTATCTCTGGTGTATTTCTGGTATATTTGAACCTTAATTAATCTCATTCGGTTTTGTTGTGCGTACGTGTTAAATCTGCAATCGCGCAATTCGCGGATATTTGCGTAATATTTGCCTGGAAATGCATCGAGTTTGTCGATTTCGTAATCGAGTTGTTTTCGCAGCAAAGGGTCTGCCGTGACTTCCTAAAGTTCCGTATGCCCTAAAGCGTCTGAGTGAAAACCTCGCCTCGAATCAGAAATAAACCTCGTTACCTTGACGCTTCGCGACTGACGAGATATTTCTGCCGATCGTAAGTAGTAGATATAATATCTGCGTCTGAAAGTTCATCGAATTGCCTCACAGAGATTGACGAGGCAGGAATAACGTTCGCGAATAAAATCGATCGAAATAAAATCGATCGACAGTAAACGTCGCGAGATAAAGCGTCAGTTAACCGCCACGATAACGATTTAATAAGACAAGGAGAGCAATGGTCTTCGAATAGATTGGCCGAAGTCGGATAAGAGTGTAAGAGTGAAGGTGCAGGGTAAAGGATCTCTCGGTAGAACAACGTAACGAATCAGAGAGACACATAAAGTAGGTCGAGGGGCGGTAGGGTCACTATTGCCGCGCATATCTTTAATCGCCTCCGAAGAATCGAAGCTCGTCGGAAGCGATGAGCTTTCGTTACAATTGCGGATGCACGATCCGCCTGCCGCTGGGAAAATCCGGTTACGTTAAGCGCGGTTTACCCCGCGACTCGGTCCTCCCCCGGTTACCCTCGGCTCCGGTAAGCGCGCGTGAAATTACTCCGGGCATAAACCGTTAACGTTGCGTGTTAACGATATCGTCTATCCGCAAATTTGCCCGTAAATTTTGCTCTTTGGCCTTAAACTCCTTAAATGTACTGCTGAGGTTTGTAAAACCGACTTCCGGTCGTAAAGTGTCCTTAAATTCTAAAGCAGAAGTCGTATTTTTGTAATGTATCACCGCGATTTTTATTTTCTTTGAACTTTTTTTAAATGTCCACGTGAGTACACGTGAGAAAAATTGCACGAAGGAAATGTGAGTCTCGAATTTGCGCGAGTTCCTGCTCGGAAGAGTTCTTCTCTCTCTCCCTGCCCTCCTTCCACCCCGCAAAATCACGGCGCGTGTCATATTCACCGGCCGAGTAGGACTGCCCGGGCGTTTCTGATCATCAGAGCGGAACATCGCCGGTCTTAGACGCGCGGTGCGAGCACCCGCTTGGAAATGGGATCCGCAGAACGGTGTCTAGCCGAAAGGGATCCGCCGGATAATCCCGCAGTTGGCTTCCGGCAGACGTCTCCGTCTCATATCTCGAATCGGATCCTTTCAGGAATGAATCCCACGCGGAGTGGAACGAAAGAGGAAAGGATAGAACGAGAGGAAGAAGCAGAAGGAGGAGGAGGAGGAAGGGTGAACGAGAAAAGGATGGCGCGTGTAAAAGCGAGCGTGGCGAGGTGACGATACGATGTCGCGGCCAACCCGAAGACCGAGGGCGAGTCGGAAAGGAGAGGCGCGGGATGAATGATCCCTTCGAGGTGACGACACCTCGCGCGAGGAGAAGGTCGACAGGAAGGGACGGGAAGGTCGCGCTGGGAGACAAATGGGGAATGGGAATATTCCGTCTCCTTCGGTGGGAAGGGCAGGAAGGAAGAGCACCGAGAAACGGGATATCTTGAAAGGTTTTCCGGCCGGCAATTAGGCAACTGCTTGATCTCACACTTTTTCAGAGTCCCCTCCCCTGCGTTTCAGACTCCTCTCGCACGGCCAGTGCTTTTTACCCTCGTTCGGCGTCGCTACACGAGACGGAGCTTCTTGCCGTAATTTCCGCGCTAATGTAATTTTCCTTTGGCGGACGGGTCACCGCCGGCCCACGCTTGTAAGAAGCTTTCTTGCAAGTTTTATGAAGCTGCCCTTATGGACGGCTATCCGATTAAGCATTAACTCCTCTCATTAAGTGGGCAGTAATTCAGTTTGGGGAAAGTGATCCAAGTTATGTCGTTAAACAATCATACTCCTCACATAAAGTCTCCGTATTGAGTTGGTTTGATCGAAAACTGAAAATCGATCATAAAACTCGGAAATTTTATTCATTACACTCCGTTACACATATATCTCGCATTTACTGCAGAAAGGTTTGTGCTGGATTTTGTTCAGTGCTCGTATACTTGATCTAATATCAATAAAACATCAGATTATATCGGTCGTGAAACGTATCGCTACATCTGGCAACGAATAAGCGACGCGGAGTGGGAACCTAAAAGTTCACTCATGAACGTAAAAAGGTTAATGAGTTGCTAAATTATCGAGTCACCGCGGCGGCGAAGTAATTAGTGCAAAACACGAATGTCGTGATAACCGGGCGTACCTAGCCGCGGCACAAATGACAAATTAATTTTTAGCAGTTAACTCTAAATGGCGGGCCGAAAAAGCGATGCTACAGTCAGGAAGTCGGGCAGCGGGTAGATTCCCTTTGTCCAGTGGCGGATTTTTCCGCGAAAGAAAAGGGCGAACGTCACAAAGACAGATAAAACGAGAAAAAGGAGGACGAAGGATGAGAGGCAGCAAGAAAGGTGAACGTTGAAGCTTCCGACGTTTTTCCGAGCAGCAATTAGACACCTTTCTGACCTCCTATGAGGCGTTCTCGAGTATCTAGAACTCGTTCTTGCAAAGTTCATGCCCTTCCGTGAACTCGACATGAATCTGCGCAATAAGATCCCGGAGATGCGTTTCGAAAAATATTAACGTCCCAATAAGAGAGAGAAGGAGAGAATAATCTATACAATATTTTAAACGCTTGACTATATAAAATAATTATTTAAACGCACAAATTTGCCACAAAAATTTATTCATTTTATTAAAGATAAAATAATGATATTAATAACGTAACGATTATATTACAGATAGTAACGACGAGACAATGTTTTCAAATGAATTGTTTTTTCCGGTTTTCTTGCATTTTGTTATAACTTGATGATTAATATCAATGAAGCGATTACGTAATAAAATAACTGTTATCGATGGAATGAATCAATAGCGAATTTGTAAAGTAAAGGAAACACACGGCATATCTCGTCGATTACGGCCGGCTTCGAATCTATCCTGCTTTTATGGGAGGTCTCGTTAAAAGCCGGGGAAATGCACCAAAAGGGCGGGGAGTGGTCGCGCAACCAAAGGTACCGCTTAAAGAGCTTAGAAAAACGCGGCATACTCACGTGTACTTCTTAATGGTTGCGCAAGAAAATCGTTGTGTCGGGGGTGGAGTGCACCGAGGGTGGTGCGTTAAAAGCAGGTCAGAGGAGTGGCTGCAGGCAGGCGAGATTCTCTCCTCCGTTTGCGGGGTGCGCGAAGGAAAGAACTAAAGAGAGAAAAAAGAGAGAGAAAGAGGGAAAGTGGTGCAGAACGGCGTTAAGTTCGAAATCTTCTTGCGACTGGCGAAGGAACGCCGTGACTGCGGAAGGCGAGGACGTTAAAACTAATTGGGTTTTCGCGTTCGTAACGAGTTTTTTCGCCGATAATTCCGACTTTTTTCTCCTTGCGGACGGTCGTTAAGCGGACGGGACGCCCGTCTCTTATACCGTCAACGCCGTCGCCACCGCTCGAGGAGGCGTCTTTATAACCGTTTCGGAACGATCGCCGAACATTCCCGTGACGAGCGTTCATAATGGAGCCGCGATCGAAATTGCAGCATTCCCGAGCACATGGATGCCAAGGCATTTCGCGCAGTCAGCGCGTGACCGACTCGCGAGTCTTCGTCTAATTCGGACGCTTCTCTTCTCGTCGCGTCAACGAGAAAGCTATCATAGCGCCATTCCGTTTAGCGAGTTACATCGCCGACTATTCTCCACTGTTCTTCGCGATGGTTAAGAGCGTAATTTTGGAGCGTAACTCCAAAGGAAGACGCCAACGAGGACCTAACCAGAGGAGACGAGCTGCGCCCGCGCCGAGATGAAAGACGACGAGACGCGCGACTCTCAGTGCCGCGCTCTGCAAATATGACTGCGTAATTGCCGTGGAACTGAAAAGCGACGCGCTTAATTAGTTTCTCTGGCTGGCGGCGAGTTTTACCAACCAATAACTTCAATTTATCGCAATCACACTAATTAAGGTGCGGGAAAAGGGACCGTGCACGCGCGTCGATCCCTCGCCGATCGATCTGCGCAGATCGATCTCTGTTACTACGTTAGCTGTAAAAACGATGGCGACTTTTTCAGCCGAACCTTTCGAACTAGTCGGCGACCGTCTCGTTGGGATTATTAGTGGCGCTCGACTTAATGATCATTGCAAAATCTGAACTTTGCGTTTCTGCCTCCTCGTTAGTCTCGTCGCACTCAATCTCTCGTCATAATGTATCTGTAGATTGTTTTAAAAGATCCTTCAAAGCGATGTATATGTGTTCTTGCAATATACGCAAATTCATACATTGCAAGATTATTATTATAATACGTATTTGTATCTGCAATGCAAACATTTTATAATAACAATTATATTATATTTGATAATAATAATATTATATAATAAATGTTTTATTGCAAATAATTTATGTATATCAATTTCTATATCTGTATTATTGAACGTAGAAGCTAAAGCGATTTAATTTTGGGAGGTGCACATTCCCTGGAAACTTTATTTCTCCAATCAGTTTTAAATGAATTTAGATCTTAATTTTGTTCCAATTCGAAAATTAATCTTAATTTTAAGATAATCAAGATATTGAAAGCTAAAAATGCTATAATTGCGAGAAGATTGCGAGGTGATGACTTTTTAGTCACGTTGCTCGTTGGTGAACGAGGTGTCAGTGTCTCCCTAAGGAGTCAAATGTCATCGTTGGTCGTGCAGGGATGCGTGACTCCAATGAACGGATCAATTAGAGACGCGGGCGGAATATTAATGGTACCCGCATCGTGGTTGCGTCTCGCAGAGAGATTTGCGCGAATCCGCTCACTGGAGATGGGATCGCACCCTTCGCAACCAGTTTCGGGACATATGGCGACAGATGTGAATCTGTATTTGCCAGTTGAAACGTCGTTAAATACACGTGTTCGTACATTTACATGTAGCTTCCGTGTACACGGCATATATGGGTATTACATACCACTATATTATATGCTTATCTGTATTATAGCTATTACATGCTATAATATTATGTATCTGTTAAATTAAATATTGTTTGTAAGAAAGTTAATCTTTATCTCGAGTATCAATTCCAGAAATATCAAATGGATTTCTCTGGAAAACGCTGGAGATTAGAACGAATGCATTTTTAGAATCAAGATTTCTTTATACCGATGAAAAAATATTCAGACATTAGGACCAAAAGATTCGCGTGTACGCATTAGCTCGATTGCATTCGTACTCGCGTTTCGTCGCACAGATGGTGTAATCTGGAAAACACCGCGGTAGATTCCCGCGGCACGATTTTCAGCTATAAATCAGGCCGAGTGCATTCTATTGCGGGCCGGCCAACTGATTCCACCTTAACGAATAATTTACGACGACTGTTTTCACCCTTTAAACAGCCCGACCATTCGAAATACTGCGTACGTACATACATGTACATGTAGCTTCACCTCGCTTTCAAGGCGAGGATAAAATAAACGCAGTAAACATATTTTACCGATTCACATGTAGATGCATGTATTACAATTTATTATTATTTAGGAAATAATAATAAATTCGGATTTTGGATACTGCAGTATTTGAATAAATCTAATTTATTTCTATATCATACAGGAAATGTAATAAGAAAAGTGTAACTGTATTTTTTAAAAACAGAGATATACTCTCTGTTTCTCTCTTCCTATTAATTTTACGCATATAATTCTTAAATAAGTGTAGATTGAAATAACTATACATATATACGTATATATTGGACTTTTCGCCAATTGTAACATTCTTTTTCCATTTACCAGTTTATGTATTCTAACAAGTTAGACATTCTTTTTCACCAGTTTTTCAATTCGCAAGGAGCACTCGTTCTCTTGTAACAAAAGCTTCTTTTAACTTGAATAAAATACATTGTAAATTGAATAAAATATAAATTGAATTACAATACCGCAAAGTAAGTTTTCTATTGTCAAAAATTGCTATAAATCTTCAAAAATTGATGTTTTGCGAGAGATAAGAAGACGTGTAAGAATAGGTAGTAGCAAACACGATAAATTTCACTTAGCGATTCCCAGACGATGACGCGTCAAATTTTCAACTCAAAATAGCGTGTTCACTTGTAACGACATTTTGCCATGTTTTAGTTGATGTAATCACGTAAAGAGATATCAGACGAATCTGTATCACACCTGAGGTGTCTATTTTCGGAAAATTTCTTTTATCGGATAAATTTTTGGTTTGCGAATACCAAATCGCTAAATTAGCTTTATTATTGGAGCAGCCATTCTCATCTCGTTTTCAATAAAGATTGCAAGAACCTCGGCTTTTGGGAATAGACGGCCAATTTAAGATTCGCGAGTTCTCGGACGACTGCGGAGCAACGGCACTCGGCGCACCCCGGTGACACTTCTTACCCATCTCCACCTCGGCTTCGTCGGTATCTGACGCGAATGTGAAAACTGTCAAACGATTCTATGTTCCTTCCTCCCGCGTCTGGTTGGCGTCGCGGAACAGCTGCTCGCGAGAAAATTGGAAAGCATTTGCCCACGAATTTCTCCTTTATTTTCCATCTTGGATCCTGCGCCGAATCTCCTTTCGCTATTTGAATCTTCAAATCGCGTGACGTGTGACAGAAGGCTCGACATCGCTTCCTGGAGTTTCAAGAAATTTCAGAAAAAAGACAACTCATCTTCTCCTTGCCTTAATCTTGTCTGAATAAGAGGAAACACGATTGCTTTGTCGACAATATGAAATAGCGCAGGATTTTAATTTCGAATTACAAGTGCTTAAACCGATGTAAACTCGATTTTTTCTCAATAATTTCCTCGAGTATAATGTTAAGTTAAGAACGAGCGCATCAGTTTGCTCGATTTAAACCAAGCTTCTTCTCGACGTAGCATTATCGCGCTAAAAATTCCTACCTTTAGGGCCTCGAAAAGTCAAGACGTCGAGAGTCGAGGACAGGATTACGTATAAAGACGCAGAAATAGCTGGATGGATGATGGGTGAAGAAAGCGGAAAGGAGAAACAGAGGAGCAACTCCGCTTTTTTCCGACGAATTCGTCTGGAGGAAACAGCTGCTCCGTTTGAGAATTCAACATCGCTACGTGGGATCGAGCATGCAAAAGGGAGAGAGAGAGAGAGAGAGACAGAGGATAAGAGCGCGGATGCAGACGTTTTCTCGAAAGCTCGCAAGGCAAAAACCAATAATGCAAAAGCCAATATTCTCGCGAATTTCGGTGGCGGTGATTTATAACGCCCAGGCAGAATACTTATGAGACGTCCCAGGATACAGCGTACCCTCCGCTGCATCCTCCCTCTCTCTCTCTCTCTCTCTGCCTCTTCTTTTCTATTTTCCTCCTCCCTCAATTCTGGAGAACGCTTCATGAAGTCGTGAAAGTCGCGAGAGCCTCGCGAGAATCTCGCGAGAGGAAGCGATCGACGAAATGCGCCTTACACCCTCGTTATATGCTCTTCCTGTCCCTTTCTTCTTCCTCCTCCTAACCCTCTGACACTAACCGAGAATACGAGCTGGTTAAAGGGGAACATTAAACCGTACCTTGCGCGATTCCCGTTAACACCGACACCGCGTAAATGGCGCCGAGTCGTGCGACATTTACGGTGGTCTTCCGTTTCGAATTTAACACCGCGGGTCGTTTTACCGGACCGCTCATGCGCCACCCCGCCTTTACGTGTAATAAAACTTACGTGGCCCGAAAATGTCGGAAAATCGGTGTTTGGAACACCGGCACTGCGCTTTCCAGTCACCACCGTCTTCAGGGAAAAGCGAATGCACCTCGCGTCCGAGAGCGTTCTGACTTTTCCTCCGCTTTTCCACGTAATTTCTTACTTTCCCGACCAATCGATTGGTTTCTTTACAAGAAGGTTCATCCTCGCGCGCCAATTTTCCCTTTGTGTAGCTTCTATTGCACTGAACTTGTATTCTGTTTACTCTTCATGATTAAAACACATAAAAGATCAGAGATCGCGTAGCCGGTTAAACGGACGCTCGTTTTGCAGCACCCCGCAGGGTGGTTCACAGATGCGGCGAGCTACGGAAAAAAATATAACATAGAACAAACACTGGCATCGTAACGGAAATGTTACAATATTTCCGAATCGATCGTGCACGCGTAATGTGCTGCGAACAATCGGAAGTTTGAAGACCGTTATTTGCATTGGCATTAACGAATGCCGTTGAACTGGTCTTCGACTTCCTCAATCCCTCGACGTGTTTCCGATGTTACAAGCAGCGTTATGCAATTTAAAGCAAATCTAACTGACGTCGCTGTCTGCTCGATCTATGCGATTCCAGAATCATCAGCGGGAGAATTACGTGAAGCGTTATAATAATTTTCGAAGCCTATGGTGAATTTAGTTTAAAATTCATACTAATACGTCGCGCGCAATGAACGCGCGGGATTCTTTGAATAATTCAGTCACTTCATTACACTATATTGTTGGGAATTCGATCTATTTGCGAACACGTTAATCGCGTATACATTATGTGTCGAGCAATAAACCTGGATAAATCCAATTCGATACATCAGCGTCGTTCAGAATGCACGCTGTTTGCGGAAATGGCGGAATGGAAGAGATAGATAGATAGAGAGAGAGAGAGAGAGAGAGAGGGAGATGAAGCGAAGCGACATAAAGTGGATCTAGATGCGTGAATGATCATCAACGCGGATGCAACACGGGGCTAATACCGGGGGTAACATCGGGGTAACATGTAACGGCTCTACGAAAATAAACGGATCATTTCCGCGCTCATGACGATGCTCTTGACGCTTATTTTATATCGCAGGAGGAACCTCGTGATCAACGAATAGCGCGGATAATAATAATACGGGAATTATTGATCGACCCGTCTCTCTCTCTCTCCGCTTTGTGTCCGCTTGAATTAAAAATAAAGCAAGTTTGCGCTATCCTATTCTTGGGCGCGGGAGCTATATTATAAATATCAATTTTCGCGAGCGGACTTATTTAACACAAAACCGCATAAAACAGGCGGTCCGCCAGCCGTCCGACAGCGGCGCAAGCGCACAACGACATGTATAAACAGCACCGACAATTTTTGCCCCGCTAATGTTATTTTCATGCGCTGGCTTTATCACCGCGTTTGCCGATTTCTCTCTCTCTCTTGGTGTCTCTCTTCCTCCTTCCTGCCGCGGAGTACTAATTAGCGGAGTAATTCCGCGCCTGAACGCCGAAGAAACGCCCCAAATTACAATAATACTTCCCGGCGGTTTAGTCGGCCGGCCGAAGCGAATCATGTACAAACGGAACGGCAAACATCTGTCTGCATCCAGTCGAAATATTGCACGTTCCATCTGTTCTCGATGCAGATTACAATAGTGTGCAACGCCGCCCTCGCCTCTGGTTATCCGGCTATTAAGACGCGTAACGTGCCGACATCAAAGCGCTTTGCGGACGACGGGATGACTGCCAGCGGAACGCACTGGGTACTCAAAATCCCACGTTCACGTATGTGCGCAAACACGAACCGCTCCGCAATTTGACGTTTATCCGCGTGCTCTTTAGCGGCGAGTCGCCAAGGGACCCGCGAGTCTGTACTCGAGAACACTTCTGCCATTTCCCGCGCATTAACCGGTTCCCTTTTACCTCTCGCAAGGCCCTCCACCTGTTCCTTCTCTTTTCCTGTGTCGACAAGTGGATTTGTAATTGCTATCTCTCAGAGGCACGTTTCATGCCTGACTGCATGAATCAAGAGTCTAAATTTCTTATTAATTATTTTACGTTGGAATTGAAGATTGTTCTCTTTCTTAATTGAAAACCTACTTTTTATTATTTTCGTAACGCGGCGGTAACACTAATACGTGAGCAGCTTGAGCGTACATAATATAAGTAACGCCAGAGAAACTAAATCCAGCACCTAAGGACATAAAATATTTGTTTACGGCAAACATTTTACAGCATACACATGCAATATGATACAACACGCGCTTGTTTGATTTACGCTTCCGCAGAGAGATCCGCAAGCAGATCGCGGAAGCTTCGCTTGTTCTCCACCATTGTGCGACAGTAAAAGCATGATAAAGCGCGCGAATTAAATGCGACGGCGATGAACGTTTAAACGTCGAGGAAAGCGGCGAATAACCCCCATTCGCTGATGAAAGATATGTTCGTACAACGTATGACTATGCGGCGCTGATATAACTGCGCTGGTCGTCCGAATTTTTTATGCACAACACATGAAATTTTATGTGAAATTTTATTCGCTTTTATGGAGCGCGCGTAAAGGTAAATTCGAGAAAAATTATTGCGAGCCATACGCGTCTGTTTGCGCTACCGGTTTTAAGGGGGTAACATATTTTCAGTCGGCAATGTATACAGATCGCGACCTGTACCGGAACTTCGAGAGAATTCAGCGGTTATATTCGCGATTTAACGACACGGTTTTCCATAATTTAGCGCGCGACCCGCGTCCCCGATTTATGCATACAAATATAGAGAAACCGCCTCCTCTATTTTCCGTCCGCGTCGCTATTCAGCGTGCGCCCACGTTTCACGTAAGCATGGAAAACATCGTGGAAAGAGAACGCGATGCAGTGCGCGCGACTCTCGCATTTCCGAATACTCTTCGTATGTAAACGATAAATATTTACTGGCGGAAGGCTCTCCGGCAGGAAGTATGAGGGAAGAGAAGGAACTAAAGACCGATGATGCGACAACGCTTTATATTACATCGACCTACTTTACGGATCCCGTGCTGCACATGGGAAGGAAACAGGTTGGTTGAGTGGCAAACTTTTCGCGATTTGATGCTCGTGTAGAAGAGTTACGCTTGCACAAACATGTCGCGAAAAATCCTTTTCTGCGATATTTACTTGAAACATTTTTATAATTTGTAATCGTATAAACGTAAATAAAAAACAGAGAGAGGAAAGACAAGATGCAGGAAAGCGACTGATATTTTAAAAGTATAGTGTCTTTTTCTTAAAGATATTTTCAAAATAATGATTAAGTAATTATTCGTTTTTATCTATTTTTCTATTTAAAGTCAATTTAATGATGCAAAATAGCTAACCAAATCTGCTGAGATTTTATTGACACGCGGTATTCTGTGATAACTGTATTATTAATATTTTCAATACAATGATTGATGAATTATTAATCTTTGTTCAACTGGTTTCGATATGATATTAATTGGAAACGGCCGAGTGGACACGCCGATGAATTTTAATGCAGCATAGTTAATAAACATAGCTGAATATTGCGTGGGTCGAGGGATGAACAACGATTCAAACGACGTGGCACGTGTCGGACGTACGGCAAAGAAACGGCGAGGAAACAGAGGCAAACCAAAGTTTTAGTAGTCAAGTAGCGACTATGTGCACTATGTACACTCGATCGACCGCTGAAAAGTTCGATTACGTTGAATCGACACAGCGATCTCGGTACTTTATTCGCCGAGTGACCGCCGAGTCTCCTCTCACGATGAGATCCGCGAGGGACTATCGATCAATCCGCATTTCCATTTCGTCCCCACGCAACCCTTGAGCGAAGAATGGAACACTAGGGCACAGAAAGACACTACGACTTGAATACCAAATAGTTTTGGTGACATTTTGCGATTTGGTATACTGACCGCCTCTCGCCTGTGTTCTCGCTTCCACCCTCGTTGCTCGCTCTTCCTTCTTTTTCCTTTCTTCTCTCTTCACCCTTGATCTATTTCGCCGGACACCCTCTCTTCCAACCGTCCTGGAATTTCTTTTTGTACATGTCCGAGCGGACGGCAGCGGCACGATTCCACCGACGAGCCGTGTGATATGCATAATGCAATAACGAGAGTGGGATAAAATGCAGATAAAGAAGCCCGCGTCAGTAAGGAACGAAGGGCGGGGGCGGACGTGCGGTTTTTCGAGCTTCCTTGATTAACGCGCTGCTCTGCATAAAATTGCATGCAACTCGCGAGCCGAGCGGTCGCGTATGTTTTGCAACCCCCGGACAACTACGACGACGACGAGCGGACGACACAACCGCGGGAAGTGTAATATAAAACGCGAAATGCCGTATCATCGCATCACAATATTATCGTGAAACGCGAGACGCGATAATTAACTCGTAAACGAGCGGAACGGGAGGCGGTGCGCGGGGAACCGAATTTCCAGCGGAACTTCGTTAAATTCAGCATAATTCAATTATTATATCGTGCATAGTTATTCTGCGCGCGCGTGCGTGCGTGCGTGCACATGGAGTCTCCGTGCATGTGGTAGTAGCAGGTACAGAAAGAGATAAGCATTGCCGTGGCTTGTCTCGTTAAAAAGTCTAATTTGCCTTACTTGTAACACCGAACTTTTCTGCGGCTTCGCGTTTGTTCGTTCGCTTCTTCGCTCGCCTGCCGTCTTCCTCCCCTTTCTCGTCTACTTAAATTGCTTTCCTTGTTGCGGCAACGTCTTCACTTTTGGCCGTTTGTCGTCGAGCCACTCGGTTACGTACGTAACCGAGTTTGTGTGTACCACGCGTACGTGAGCCACCCTGTGCAAACGCTGGCACGGAACGTCGCGGAAATATATCTGTAAAGGTCGAAGGCACGCGACGCTCGCGCTGTGGAATTTTACGCTCGCGAAATGCTCGCCGATGTCAGTGAACCTGGACCAAATACTGCGGTGACTTTTTCCGCGCTTCCCTAACTGCAGCAGCTATGAAATCTCGAAGATATCCTACATTCGCAATAACGTGCCCGAATGCGCGATCTCCCGTGGACAATCCCGGAACTACCCTCGGCTGAGAACGATAACGTAACGCGCGCGATCCAAGCCAATGTTCAGCCTCGAGAGATATCTTGTTCTCTAAACTTTATGATACTGTGGAAATAAAAGAGCATACTCTTGTAAACTGTAACGTTGTCGTTGTTATAATTCTTATATTTGTCACTAATGATCTCTCCATGTTGCTGGAAAGAAATAAACTATAAGAAAAGGTATAGAGAAAAACACGTAATAGATTAACGATATCAGCATTAAATTAGTATTATACTAATATAAAAATTTCTTGGGCAAGTTATGTTATAATTGAATGTTACAATTAATTTCATATGTTTTTCGTGTAACAAGTGATAAGCAAAAAGACCGTAACGACGTAAAAACGCGAAGGGATTACGGTTGCTAAAAGAGTAACGCCAAGCGGCTGCTACTTCCAGCTCGAGTCGAGCGGTCGTCCGATGAATTTTCATCGTGTCCTTCGCATTTCCGTTTCCCATCTGCTTTCGCATTTCCCCAACGATTCAGTAATTTTTCAATTCCTTGCCCGTGTTTGTCCGGAGAAAATTCATTAAATATCAATGTCGGGAGATGGCTAGTAGCGGAGGGGAACCGAGCAGCGCGACGCAGGTAAACGCGTTGAGAGGGTACTTTTCATTTCCCGTCGTCCGATCCAATAACTACCGTAAAATGGACGTAGCTGGTAAACACGGGCGGTTGATTAAGTGAACGGTAATCTTCGCCACAAGATCTGACTGCTTCGTCATGCTTATCCGTGAGATTTGATTCGCGCGCACGGCTATTCGTCATCCCTGAATTCCCCGCTTTCCGGATCTAATATTTCCGCGCGCACAATATCGGGCTGCCGTATCGCATCGCACGTACATTTGAAGGGCTTTCCTAAGATATTACATCCAATCGGACGCAGCCGTTTCCGGACAATGGGAAGCGCATTGCAAATACCGCGAGGAGCGCGCGAGGCGAGGATCTTGAAAGGGTCCGCGCTGAAAGGGCACAATACCACGGACGCTCAACCGAAATCAGACCCTTCGCCGACGACACGCGTCACCGTGTGTGACAGCAGATAAATCGATGGCGACGAGCGACCCTTAAGAATCAGATTTTCCACACACGCCGCGTCGGTTTACTCTGTAGCCCCGGCGTGACCCAGGGAAAGATCGCAAGAGGGAGAGGAATCGTGGAAATTTGAGTTCTCCTCCCCTGAGGATACGGGAAGAGGGCGGCCGCTTCGACGGCGACGAGACGCCGTAAAAGACTGTAGCAAGCACTGCGGTACGAAGACGAATGGCTAACCGATAGGATGAGCCGGTGGAACGAACTAGTTCACGACACGCAACTCGTCTCCCTCGAGTCGCCTCGAGTCGTTTCTTCTCTCTCGACCCTCCAAGGTGCGAGGACGTGCGATTTCCTCGACACGGGGCGTGCAACCACGGCTGCAAACCCTTGATCTAAGAGCCGAAAGGGATTAATCTTTATCCGACCGAATCATGCTCCGGATTGTTCTTATCTCTGTGAATAAGAGTGGAATTAATGGGCTTGTGAATGGGAATTATTATCGGATTTACGCGAGTTTACTTGAACGGTTGTTGTTCACTTGTTCAGCGTCTCTTCGAGTGATCTAAAATATTTAAATATCTTCTGACTACGAGCGTTTTCCGCCTTCTCCCGTCTCTTTTGCGCTGAGAGTTTTGTCGTAAAATACAAACGCGCGTATACGCTTATGCGTAAAACTCGTTTCGCGTGAGCATTGTTGGGCGTCGGAAGTCGTTTACGTCGAAATAAAAGTAGTCTCCGGAAAGTCACCGGCAGCAGTGTGAACGTCGTTATGAGTGCTCTTACTTTGGCAACACTTTAGACAGTGAAACTTGTCATAATAATACGACTTCCTGTGTGCCGGCAAGTTAGATCCTTTTCTCGCGGAGGAAAACTTGTAAAAACGATGCTGGCAAAACAGTCGTTCGATCACGCGTTTCGAAACGTGAACAATTGGAAGGATTTCCCGACAAAAAATAATCGGAATCGTCATTTCTTGGTCTTTATCGGAATTAATAGAAGATACGATTTATTTCTGTGGTAAACTGTATATAATGTACTTATAATTGTATATATTATAATAACAGAATATCTTGTTTTTGTATTAAATAATATATCTTAAAATAGTAAACATTTTCATTTGATCTATTTTTATCTTACGCTAGTAATACTATATATAATGATGTATAATGACGTAATGATCTCTAATGATATATGTAGTAATACCATGGACTGTTTCCGTATCGCCATATGCTATTACTTTCTACGAATTTTCAAAAATAGATTGGGTTTCTATACCATATTTTTCGGATGAGGTATTTTTACGCGAGATATGCTAATAGCACGTTAATTATTGCTCACGCTGAAAAGCTTAAACGTGATTTCGAATTAATCGATCGAATGCAGAAATACAGAACACGCAAGCCGTGCCCTTTGACCTTTTGCATCCGCAATGCATACCGCATTCGCAAATGGAATCAAATTAACCCCGTCCATCCTAAGGGGCGTAAAAGCGCGATGACTTCGACTTCGGAACTGTCGACCATCAAGCATTTATGCGCTACCGAATGCGCTCCACTTCAGAATGATAATTGCTAATTGAACTTGTCGCATAATTAAGTATTCAAGTTCGTCCGGAACGGGAACTCCCGCGAGTAATTACATCGTTCCGGATTCCTGCCGATTTACGAGGGCGCCTCGAAAGGACGAAACCCCACTGAAATCATAGTTCATCAACGAGATACGGGGCGCTTTTCCCTCAAGCTATTCTCTTTTTTACTATTTTCATTTTACATTCCAGTTTTTAAAATTCTCTCGTTCGCAGAAGGATTACGTTTGCGTTCGTCGCGGTCGACCTGTCGCTGGAATGTTTCTCAATCGGGGACGACTTGCGTAATCAACGGCGACCGGTGAGATTGCGAATCTGGAAAACTGTGCATGTGTAGATCTGTATACACGTGCGGATAGTGGAGGGATGCGTTTCTCCCGCGATGTTTCGCTCGAGTGCACGTCAGCGGGAGGAACGCTAAAACCCGTCGGTGTTCCCGCGATAATTAACAGCGCCGCTTAATTAAGTATCGACGACGCAGAGACTGATACACGCACGGGGCAACGCGGAACGCCGAGTGTGTTCGATAGCGTGCATCGCCGAGTCGATACAATATACCGGACGAGCGCGGGGACACGCGAGCATTATCAGTCGCTCGCGCGACTGATAAGCTACGAGCGGTTTCCAGTCGAACGCTTTAGAATTCATCGAATGGAACGTGTCGATTCAGCTACCGCGTCGCGAAATGGGGTGCACGGGGGAAGGGAGAGAGAGAGAGAGAGAGAGAGGAATAGATGGTCATCGCTTCCTCTCGCGTGTGCGCACGCACGGAACGCATTCGTTTTTCGCGCGCTTGCCTTTCGCGATAGCGCCGAGTCTCCCGAAACCTCGCGAGTCGCGTACGACTGATCGTGCCCGGCGAATCGGTTGGTCACGTGACCGAATCGGAATCGCGCGGCGAATTATCGCTCGTGATTTCACGCGTTCTCTGACCCATTTTTCTCTTTGCACACTTGCAGATTAGTATAAATGCGATTCTAGGGACGGATTGACGAGGAGGTGCGCACACCCGACGTCTATTCTCCAATTCTCCGCTAATTCTCCGGTTTCGCGAGCGCTGTCGGGTGCGCGCGCCGGGGCTTTAATGGCGCCCGATACCGAGTTCATCGCGTTAGAGGAATATTTGATGTCGCACCGGGATTAACGCGCGCCGAATGACGAAAAACAAGAAATAATTGCAGTTTCACGTGCAAAAGAGAGAGGAGGGGGGGGGATAATAGTCGCGTACTGCCACTTCGATGATCGCCATTAAGCGGTATTGGATTCACTGCCGCCATTACCGCCGATGCGTAAACGTTTAATTTTCTCCGTAACGATGCATTTAACGCCGTGCAAGTTGCGATATTTCCGCAGCGATATTTGTATATTCGGGAATCTTCGACGGTTTCGTTTTTTCGCGCGGAAATTTGAACGCTCGGCGATGGTTCCCGCGATTTTCGCAGGTGCAATCTTCCGTGCGGGATCTATTATATATCGTCGCCGAGAGCGCGACGATAATTATAGATACCAAATAATAACGAGGGAATTAAATATCCCGCACATTAATTGCGTCCGCGTGCACTCCCGGGTCACGCTCGAATTATACGCCCGGGCTTTATTTATACACGGTTGACCGCCGCGAATGTATAATTTCAACTTTCCGCGCTTTAATCCTCGCGCCAGCATCAGCAGTAATCGTTCCGTTATGCCCGTCACAAAGCTAGCGGCCGCGAATGGAAGGAAAGAAACGGAAAAAAGAAAAAAATATATATCGAATCAACGGTATTTCGATAGTATTTTGCGAATTCGCTCCGTACGATTAAATACCGTGTAATCCGCGCAGTCGAAATGCAATTTGGCGGTCTGGGCTAATTATCAAAGTGCCGTTAACGAGCAATGAATTATATCAACGTATTTAGCGATTCGTAATCCGGTGCGCGCGGTCGCGGCACTTTTGTTGCGAGCTGGGTGAAAAGCACCACCCTGTTCCCAATTTTATTGTGTTTTCGGTGCACGCGCCACAGAATTTCGCTGACAACGTCCCCGTAAGCGTTTCTACCAGCGTTTATTCAACTGTGATAGCAACGAAATTAACGTAACCCGGTTCGACTGTTCGGGATCGGACTGGTTTTGCGCATCGATGTGCGCGCGTACACGCTCTCGTGTGAATATGTTGCGAAATATTCCAGAAAAAAGATCTCTGTCTGATTCGAAACGCGCTTTGAAGTACCGAAACGTGGTTTCGAAAATATAGACGAGTCCGGCAAATCGACTAGTCTGACACAGATTCAGTCCCACGCGCGAGGCCAAACTTAAAATAAGTGCAAAAACGTCAACAAGAATTTCGAAAATTTGACATTTTCATGTTTCGCAACAGATTATCTCACGTAGTAAATATTCGATCGCTTTTGCAGCCTGACATTTCTGCATCTATTTTAACATGCGATCGTAAGTATAATATCTGGCACAATATTACTATTTCATATTTAGATTAAATTTGCGAGAGTTGCTGAGAATTCGATACAAGAACAGTCAAAAGAAGAAACTCTTGAACTCTCAGAAATGCTTGCGGAGAACGGCGATTCAGAACTTGCCTTTCGCTACGCAGCTCCGTTCTCGATGACGCGTATGAAAACAGAAATCAGCCTGCAGTCAATCGCGATTAGCAACGCGGAGGCGGCCAACACGAAGGAATCGACGCGAGGCGCGGATCGATCGCTCGTTTAATCCTGAAAACTCAATTAAGAGCGGCGCTAAGCGCGTCGGAGTACCGCCGTGGCGGGCGACGGCTTCGCAAGAAAATCTATCGATCAGCGGACGAAAAGGGAGTAAGGTGAAACCTTAGCTCCGTTGTCGTCAAGAGGCAAACGAGAAAGAGAAACGCCTCCAAGCGGGAGAAGGCTGATGGCGCTTGAAAGCGGTCGGCAACTATTCTGCCCAACTATTGAGGTATCGAAAATCCGAAAATTAGGCTCCTGAAGATCATTAATTGGCGCTAGTTGGTTAGCCGAAGACCGGCTAGTGAGCTCGCTTTCGCAACGCGGAAAGTTCCGGGATATTGAGGATTTTTGGGATCACGATGATACGCGAGTTCCCCTCGGGAACTCGTACGCGGAACTCGGAGGACGCGATAAAAAATGTAGGAGGTATGGATAGAACGCTGCGAACTTTGCGCGATATTGTAATCCTCGTGAGAAGCTTATCGGATGGGACAGCATGCTCTCGCGTGTACTGTCGCATTCGTCCAGCTAGCATAGCTGGTGGACACATATCCGGACATACACGTGAATAAAACAATGCGCTTCCTGTTCCCAAGCCCGGGCGCGACAGCGGCAATTAGCGTCCCGGTTGGCAATATGCACATAAACTCGCGAAAAATATATACGAGAAATGCTAATATACGTGCCGGTACACACAGCACAGCACAGTGTTTCCTCTTCCCGACCGCTGAAAGCCAATGCTGCGCTAAAAGCGTGTTTTGCGCCGGTGATCGCCGTATTTACAGCCAGAGGAATATCTTCTCCACGAAACAGTCTGGCCTAGTCGGCCATATGCTCCTTTTCGAACGAATAGGAATCTAACGTGTCTATTATGTATGTGTTTCTGCGTGATGGGTGTACGGATGTATAATCTGACGTCACGTTATACTCGCGTTTCAAATTTTCGTAGTCGTGCACTCAAGTTAAGTTTTCCGCATATACGTTTCATGTAATTTTATGTTAAGTGAAATTAATATCAGATGTGTTTCTCTCCAGCTCAGGTAACATGTTGTGGATGCAAAAAAGAAATGTTTGCATATCTCGTATCTTTTAGGATAATTTTATCCGAGACAAAGAGATATATCACTGCAAGATGTTTTCTCGTTGGGATATTTTGTTTGCGCTCGTTCAAGATCAGTTATTTGTATCAGAGATATCACTTTGTAATGACATCTTTCTGTTTGTGCAAAATTCTCGCACGAAGATGTGTAAATATTCTTTTTATCTGCCGTAAATGACTAGACAGTAATTTCTGCACTGAGAGAAGAAAATAATTGCAGTCATAATTTAACTTGAATTTGCAGTAAGTCTCGGTGACAACAATATTGTTATGTTCACTTCAATTATTCGTATTATAAGTGCTTTTACACTGCATTATGTTTAATATAATGCTATAACATAATATGTATTTTGTTATAGCATTATATGTAGAGATGCAAAAAATAAAACATGTAAAGTAAGACGCCAGATACGACAGTTTCGATCTCTCGATAAATATCGTACGATAAGAAGCGAGCGATAAATGTCTGCAGCCATAATCTCCTAGCGCGATAAGACAATAAGATCTTTGGGGCGATTCTGGCTGAGGTGTAAGACGCTACTGGCAGAAATTTTCTACGAATCCCTACGAAGGGACGGAAGGGCGTGAAGTCATCGAGAGGTAAAAACGGCCTCGTGGACAGTTCGATCGGCGTAAATGGAGATTGCTGGGATGAAATTGCGCTGGTATAGACGCAATCCCGTGGGATAAATAGACCATTCGTTCTCGTTGACCCAAAAGACAATTGTCTCAAGATAAACCCGCTGAAAATCGGCAAATCAGCGAGAGACATGGATCGAGCTGCGTCATCTACACGTGAACACTGTGCATTATGTAATCCAATAACGATAATAAAAATCTGATAATACGATCAGCATTACGTAACTTGAACAATCATAGGATTTGATGGAAAAATATCGGGTTGGTGCGGAAGGTTGTTTTCATCGCTTTTGTCAATTTACACTCGTAATCTTTCTTTGTTTTTTTTTTTCGTTTTAAATCTATAACGTTCGTAATATTATCGGAATAATAATTTAATCGATAGTGCCACGCGCACATAAATCTCTCTCTTTCGTATTGATTCGAATTAGTTTTAAAATATTAAATCTCAATCTCATCTACAGATCAAACAAATCGAGTGGCCGCGCAATTATATGACAAGCAATAAAACGGTAATTTATGAAGCTAGCAGTCAGTAATCTGACATTTGGTGAAATAATAATTTCGAGTGTTTCGTACTTATACCAGCGCTCAATTTTTCGACCAATTACATTATGACAAACGCGCGTTGAACACACTTTGTTGACGTCGCTTTAAATCTCGCCCCCCGGTATTTCACAACGCGTGTTTTACGCGATAAATTCAGGACCATGATGATTATTCACGGGAACAGATTTCCCGTACGGTTTGATCCGACGAAGCTGGTCAAAACTGACTTCTAAATGATGTGAAAAATATAAACCTTCCCGCCATATATTCCGTGCAATCCAGATTGATCGCGATTTCATCGATATATAACATCGAGGATTACTCCACAACGTTGCTTCACTAAAATTCCGAAATGAGATTGTAAAAAATATATGTCGCATAAATTATTCATCGAGCGCAATTATCAAAAACAGATGCATTCACGCAATCATGACAAAGTCACTTCGGAGCATTAATTATCGGATTCATGCGGAATCTAAGCTTTCACGTTTGCTTTGTGTACGGCGATTTGTATTTTTCACTAAAATATGCTGTCGTGAGTCGAATGTTCCGATTTCTCAGATATGCTACATGTTTCAGGCGAGAGAAAGAGAGAGAGAGAGACAGAGAGCAATTTACTTTTCGCCTTTCCATGGCGCGATCTCATCTCGCCCAGCGCAAAATTGGGTCAGTCTTCTTACGCGGGATTTGTTTAAGTCAGATAATTGACCAGTAATTCGATGAGCCTTGCCACGACGTAAAGCTCATCGAAAATTTGCCGCCGTTGAAAATTCGCACGCGATATTTGATTCTCCGAGAGCGGACGGTAACACGGTAATCTTGCTCGACGTCGATCCCAATAACTCGCACGTCAAGCAACATAACGATACGTCATGACGATACGTCCATGGCTCGATCGATGTCTTCGTCATACATGTTCACCATTCTGACAGATAATGCCGTTTTATTTATTTGCTATTCCCGGCAAGAGCGAAAATACCGTCGCACGAATTAATTAACATGCCTTGGCGCTTTATTACTTCAGAGGAATGACGTTCATATTTATCGAGAGAAGGGAGAGTGAAAATATATTAATAGATATGTTAATAGATTGCGCGTACATTCTCCAAATACCGTTGTAATCTCTTTACGCACAAACAAATATAAACAAATATATAGGTATATAAATTTTATTGGTAACACAATGCAAATAGTGATTACAGAAAGATTATGAACAAATACAATTTTCCTCTAATTGTCATTCTCACTTTGATGAAAGTTCTATATATGATCACAATTACATTATATAGAAGTGCCATAAATTATTTCGCTCGATACAATCTTCGATTACCCCCAGCGGATCTATTGGAGCCCAGAATAAATCTGCTCGTCTATCTGCATCCGGCGGGCTTGGAGAAAGGGGAATGCGCATAAATCGTATTTGTACGGTGACAGTACGGAATCGGTATGCAAAGGCCAACTATGCGGTGCGCCGCGTCAGGTGTCGCTGCGCGCGGGAAAACCAAGAACGCGGGATGCACACAAGGAGGGGTCAACGGTGGTTGACCCGCCACCCTGAATCCGGCGCGGACCGGGGGTGCGGACGGACTCACGGTATGGGCGGAAGCCTTCGAGCCCGGCGACTATGGCGTTTCATGTCGGCCGTGTGTATCGTAAATTAACGGGAAACATAACTGCAATACGCACACGTACACATACACACACGTGCGCCCGCGCGCGCATAATGTGGCTCCGAAACAGCATCGTCGACGAGCCTTTAAACCAGAACGTATCCACTTCGCGCAGTTACGCTCTTCCGTCGAGCCCTTCCCGTCCTTTTCGTCAATGGGGTTGGGGGTGAGACCCTTCCCATCTTTCTGTCCCCCCTTTCCGTCCTCTTCCTATTCCCCTTTCCACTCAGAAAGCCGCTCTTATCTACGGATTGCCGCGTTCCCTCCTTATCCTCCGCTCGAATATCGCTGCAACTTCTCGAACAAGGGACGTCTTCGGGTCGCCGAAACTTCCGCGGCAACTCGTATCCGTCCGGCATGACCCGGCGACCGAGGTCCTCTTGGAAACTACGAGGAGCGAGTTCGGGATAAGGATCCAGAAAAGCGAATCCCGGGGAACGCTCGTGGATGGGTATATCGGTTCCCCGGGACCGGGGCGGTGGCGCACTTAATGACAGACTTTGGACCGGAATTGAAGGAAGCATTAAAATTTAGCAGTGCACGAAACAACGTAGCGGATAGATACCACGCTAAAAGATGTTGCATGAAGCGATCCACAGCTTTTTTGTTCTAAATGATCTCAGCGATCGTCGTAGGTTCTCTCAAGATGCGTTAGAACTTCGTACATAGAACGTCATACGTAGTTACGTTTCTTATATTACGTATTACGTTTCTTATATGACATTTTATTAGTTTATCTTGCGCTAGAGAGAATAAGGGAGAAAGCAAGTTATTATGCTTTACTTGTACAGTTTCCATTTCACGGGAACTGCTCTGGTTATACACACGGACTAAGAGAGATGGCTCATTTGTTCGCGTATCTCGAGTGTGCATTTATCAAAGGAGAAAACTTGCTTACATGATAGTCTGTGCCAGCGGTACCTCGGAGAACTCTTGGTCTTGGAAACGTGATTAAAAGTCCTGGCCGATATTTCGCTAATTAGCGGCACGCCAGACACAAACGAGCCACTAATTACACGTCCCGGCGTAATGGCCAGTCTTTAACACAGGCACAGAAGATTCCGAACCAAGTTCAAACAGCGTGAAATTATTCGCGACTCTCACAGGCTTTTTGTTCTTGCTTCTTCTTCGTCGTCGTTGTTCACGTCTTAAATCGATCTGCTTTCCCTTTGCAGATGACGCTACAAGTATCATGGGTCCGGCACAGGGACGTCCATTTGCTCACGATTGGCCGTTACACGTATACGAACGACCAGCGATTTCGAGCGATCCACAACGCCCATTCGGACGACTGGACGCTTCAAATCAAGTACCCGCAACACCGAGACAGCGGTATTTACGAGTGCCAGGTCTCCACGACGCCTCACATGAGTCATCTAGTCCATTTAAACGTAATCGGTAAGTTATTCGAAGTAATTAGATTGAACAAAACTATATCTGACCGAGTCGATATCTTGCTCTTATTGATTTCAATTTTAATACTCCAATAATGTGCTGTTTGATTCTACTTTATTTTTGACAGTTAGCTGAACCTCTTCCGATATTATTTAATCGACAGATTTATCCTATTTTCGAATTCATCAGCGAATTCTGTTTCAGTCTTTCTGCTTTTTGGTATTTCTAAATGAATCTAAATGAATTTGAGGCAAAATAAGATCTAAATTAAACCTATAGTTTCATATCCAAAACATTAAAACTTTGATCGAAAATACTTTCAATTCGGGTTAACAGCGTGCATGTAGTTATACATGACTGAATACTAGATATATTATATACGGGCGATTAAAAGATCGATATTCTTCTTAAATGATCAAAAATGTTGCGATGATAAGAGTTCATGGCTAGCTGTTGCCATGGGTTTCGCTGTCAGTATCAACGCAACAAGACGAAGTAAAATTGGATATTGGACAGCGAGTTAAGTACGCCCGAAAAGACGCGAGGCAAATTATCGTTCCCTTCCGAATATTAGCATTGATTATAAGACATCGCGAGTTGCGCGCTGCGGATTAGATTTAACTTCCGCCCATGCGGTGTCCCGCGGTTCCCATCAAATATTAGCATGCGGCCAGCGCGCGGGAATTCCCCCTAATTACGATAGTGTACGCAACAATTAGTTAATTCTAATCTAAATCTGCCCTAGTTACGTAGCGAGTGCGCGAGATTTAAGCCGAGCTTAAAATCTGGCGGAACGCCAATTGAACACCTGGGATTGCTTGATACCGATGTCGAGTTAAGCTCTGCCCGCTCTGGGTAGGCTCTTCCGCTGCTGCAAAATTATTCAGACCAGTTTAAATTTCAACAACAAGATCTCCCCAATCTTTTTGTCTCGCGTTTATCGGCGTTTCCGGTGAGGAAACGGATACGAATGTATCCTCGTCGAGTTCACATGAATAATCATCCCGATAATGCCGACGCACGTATCTCGACGTGGACGCGAACGATCCGCATGCATCATTCGCGACGCGATTTAATCACACGAACTAACGCGAAGGGAAGTTTGCCGGATCGGTTAAGTTACGAACTTTTCCAGCGCGCCATATCGCGCCCACGGCGCGCCATGAAAAACTTTGCCGATCGCTTAAACGTCAGACCGAGAATTTATCTACGGTGCGGTGTGCGACGAATTGATTTAAATCGTCTTGGGGACAGCGCATGGCTGCGCATCTCCTCGCCTGTTTCCTCCGTTGCGACACTGTCATCGTCATCATCGTCACGGTCATGAGTCGCGAGTCTCCCCTTTAAAGCCGCGTCGCCAAAGAGCCGTTTCTTTAAATTTCGCCTGCATTAAGGCGAAAGTGAACGAGGGGACCGGAGTGGTCGTATTTCTCTTTTCTCTCCTCTTTCCTCCTTCGGCGTCCGTTACATTCCAGTTGGCGATGATCCCGGAGGAGAAAGGAAGAGGGAAGAGGAAACACACGGGATGAGATCCGGCGGCGAGAAGCTCGGTGAGTAAAACGGGGGCTCGTTTATCATTTCTAGCCCTGACCCTTAACGCAGCGGCTGAACAAATGATCCTCAAAGAGCAACGGCTGTACATACACACCTTCTTGAGAAGGAGGAGGAGGAGAATCACCTCCTCTAGAGAACATTGTACCCTTCTTCCGCGTAGCGTAATTACTCATCATCAACGGTAAAGACATAGGCAAGTTCGGGGTTCGCTCGCGCTCGCTCGTAGTTACAACAGGTGCAACAAATCTGAACTTGCACCGATAAAATCTGCGCCGCAGACCGTTAACCGAATATCATTGTCATTGATAAATAGCGACGCGAGTCGAGCTTGCGCTCGCTCGCTTGTCAGTGCTCCTCGTCCACGTCGTTTCTCGTTACGGTTAGCATCCGCGATTCTTCTTCATGTCCGTGTATCTTCGGTCTACGTCCTCTTCAGAACTAGGACGGAGAAACCGCGAAGACGATCACGTGGGAAGTACAGTCCTACGTCCTCGAACCGTTTTGCGAAGCGATAACGAATAAATTTCACGACTCGCCTCAGTGTAATCGGATCAACAGGCTCATACCTTCAGTAGCCAATTTAAAGTACTTACACGTTTACGAAATCTCGTAGGGTTTTTGTTCCCGGTCGACAGGATACAACGAGAAAGTGTCATAAATTTTGGGAGCGCGCTGAGGAAATAGGAACTTCGTGTTTCGGGAGCTCAAGTTATGATAAAATAGTATTCCAAGGGAGAAGGTCTTCGTTACACTTTATCCTTATATCTACAAATCAATTAGCGCCGCGTACGTCGTCGACCGATATTATCCGCAGCAACTATAACGACTAATATATCTTCCGTTTAAAGAGCAAAGTTTTTTATATCTTATTGCTATTAACACGTTATCAGGCTGATACCGCGCTCTCTCATAAAGTTAACGCGGCAAGCTCCTGCCAGAAGTTGTGTATGGATTATCGTTCCTTAATTATTAGCCCCCGCTAACGATTTAGTATCAGCCTAAGCTCGTCCAGGCCGTTATTAACAGCGTAACTTCACAATAGATATCTCGAATTAATATCAGCGGACTAGCTTCGCGGGAACATCAGTAAGCTGATTACAGTCGAGGGAACTTGCGGGTATCGCCATTTAAATGAATACCGAACTTTCTCGCCGCCAAACCTTCCGCAAATATTTCCGTTTCCCGGGACATCCACCGGGCTTAAAGCTGTGCCGGTATTTACATTCACTTAACATCTCACCCGGGGCTTCTCGCGTGCGATGTTTTTCGCCGGTGATTGTATTTGTTCACTTGTTTTCCAAGCGCTACTTTCAGCTGATATTCGCTATTAAGGCTTCGCTCAAAAGGTGTCGCCGCGGCCTGACTAATTGGTGGTTTTCAACGCTTTGTATCTGAAAAGTATGTCATTGAAGGTGCACTGAATGTACGAGAGCCGAGAGCTCAGAATGCAAAACAGCGTTGCCTTACTTTCCGTCCGTGATAGTATATACAGTCACCGTGCCAGTATCCGCGTACTAAAACACACGACGGTGATGTAACGGGGTTTATTTTTCTAAGTCAAAGCACAATAGATTCCACGGCGCGATTTACGAGTCCGCCGCTTACATTCTTCAAGATTTCGTTTAACCATTGTAAATAAAATTGCTCGACGACTGCAAGTATTTTTCTTGTTAAAGTACCGCGCGGCGAGAGGTATCGCGCTTCCTCTCTCTCTCTCTCTCTCTCTCTTTTGTTCTCTTCTGCCTTCTTTCGCCTTCTCTGGTTCTTCTTTTTATTTCGCCCGTCTTCCGTTGAAAAATTGTTTTCCAAGCTCGCGCCTGTGATCGTAAAATGTCTTTATCATTGCGCTCGTCGTTATACATCGCTTGCCTCCGAATTACCTTTTGTTTGAACCTATCGAACTGAAGTTTCGCGATACCGATATTTAAAGAGCACCTATCGACAACCCGTTTCCAATCAACAGAACCCGATAATCGAGCCGCACAATTAATTTCGCGAACGAAAAGGGGCACTTTTTAAATTCTACGGAAATTGTCTGTTGAATTAAAGCGCAGTGAACACCATTATGCATCCGACGGTTTACTCAATATCTAGTTATTTGATTCAGTGCATTTTACATCGTTCTAAACCGTTTGTACAAATATGCAAGCCACTGTACATATATATATTACAACACAGAGACGAACAATTCACATAACAAATATCGGCAGCCATCGATTTATGACGCGTTAAACCTCGCAATATTGACGATTCCAGCAATCACATAGACTATGATTCCTGAGTTACGTCAGACCCGTATCTCTTCACTTGTATAAGTATTTTAAACTAAATCTTAATCATTGAGATAACTATGTTTTTGTATTCCTAAGATTAATTCTGTCGGTGGTATAATTGAATAATAGTTAAATTGAATAATGGGGTTAAATTAATTTGATTTTGTTTAGATAGGTCATCGATGGACGTTTCGTAGTTTACTCGCCTGTTTTACCTCACCCGGCGTGAATGCTTTCTTCTCGGTAATGCGGTTCGCAAATTTGCAATAACCATGCTTTCCTTTTATGTCGATGCGCTCTTTCTTTCTCTCGCTTTCTCTTTCTCTGTCTCTCTCGTTCTCCCATCACTGCATTTTGCCTTTACGAGCGCGTAAAAGCTCGTAATGATACCGTCGTGAACCGACCGTGAACCATTTTCGCGTCGACTAAAGCGCTTTACGACAGAGTGTGCGACTCTTCGCGGCAATTAATAACTCATAATCGCCCTCGAGATAATCGCGTACGTTAGAACTGCCATATTGACGCGATAATAAACCCGATGTTTCTAAAATGATCAATGTTCACGATAAAAAGATTCGTACGAAGTACGTAGGATTTTGTTTGTCAGAGCGCAGCACACAAGACTAACGAGAAAATCACAACGTTTCGAACGATGTCGCAGTTTTAAATGCTCATCAGGAAGATCCCAACTGAAACTTGATTTCCCCGTGGTGCTCGGAAAATCCCAAAAAATCTCAAGACGCGGATCACCTATGCGCGACCCTATGAACGAATCATTGCGGAATTGTCGCGGAAGCACAATCGCTAACGATCACAATCTGAAAACAATCTTTTTTCATTAGTTATGAGTGCCTTTTATCGAGTATAATTCGAACTCTCGAGGAGGTATTTGGCAAAAGTGTCAGATTCTGACTTGTAAAGTGCACTTTGCTCTATCTTAAGTGCAACTCGGAGCTGAATAGTTTCCTCCTAAGGTATTTCTGTCTTAACTTTGATTAGGCGCATTCAAATTAGAATCGTCCTCGCTCGTTCATCCGCTTTTCTTCCCCGCATCTGTTCCTTGCATCTCTTCAGAGAACTTTGTTCGACGGCGACGAAGAAGAGCCGCTGCGCGTATCGTTTAGCTGTCCCATTTTCCGGAAACGACTCGCTTCTTGTCTGCACCGGACCCGTCCAGCTCGATCCGTCCGGATCGATCGACCCGAGTAACAAGTTGTAAATACTTGTGCTCAGGTGACGGAAACAAAGTGCAACATCGCGAGGCAACGCGCTACCTGCTAGCGGCAGACATTCACTCGACTTGTTCCGTGCCGGTTAATTCCTCGGCTAACATCGACTCGTATCACTTGCGATACCGCAAATTCCATCGGCATGCTCCGCATCGTACGTAGTCGTTAAACATAAAACGGAGATTACATTTCTGGATGCTAGAATTGCGGTCCCGCTTAGTCTTTGTTGTTTCGCGCTTATTTTTGTGAATTAATGGAGAAATTTAGAAAATGTAGAAACTTAGAAGAAAAACAAAAATCCGGGAATTTCATAAAAGTTTGGAAATTTGTAAAGATATGCAGAGAAAGAATTATAGACGAGCGAAAGAGGGTGTCATTAATTACCAGGATATTTCGTAGGCACGCGCGCCAAAAACTTTCTATGGAAAATTACCATTTTTATGTTTAAGAATTTAATAAAAAATGCGAGTTCTGTAAATGCCTCAAGCATACTTCACTAGTGCTCGAAGCTGAAGCTACACAGATATACATCTAATAGGAATATAACCAGACTCTCGATTGGAGTGCCGCACAAACGCGATCTTTGAGAGTCGGCAAGAACAATATCGTTCATATCGCGACGTCTCTATTGACTTCGCAAGCAACTTTGGCACTGACGTCGCACGGTAAAGCGGGCGGGCTCATTTTAGTACGAAATGTTTTTCTCTTTTGCAGATTTTTTCCGGAGCTTTATTCGCGATGCGACTGGCGAACTTTAATAAACGGTGTTCGTAGATTTTCGCGTAACCTGCCGACCAAACGCCCGTTATGGGAACTGCGAAATGAGTTTGCGGAAGCGACAACTTCGCGACACCGTATTCGTTGTGTAAGCTGCTTTTGTACGACGGTATGCTAATTGTGACCTAACGTGAGCCTCGCACTTCAAGGGAGGAGACAGGGAAGGAGGATTACTCGACACACACTCACACGCACACACAAAAGAGAGAGAGGGAGAGAGAGAAGGGTGGGTGGCAAGAAAGGAAGAGAGAAAACAAGAGAAGAAGAGAGCTCAACCGGAGCCGCATACTTATGAAACGTTAAAGGCTCCTTTGAGTCCTGTGTCCACGCTCTCTGCCGTTTGTGCCAGAACACTTTCTAATTGCATCATGAGCACACGGTAGAAATATAGAGCGCAACGCGCGCCGAATCAATCGTGTGTTCTGGAGAAATACACTGGATCACTGCAATCTATTTGTCGAAAATCTTAAATGGAAAATAACAGACAAGATAACAATTTTAGTTAATTTCGTGTCATTCGCTTGTAATGTAATTTATAATAAAATAAACGATTCTGCATTGCATCTTAAAGCAGAAGTCTGGTATGCTGATGATTACGTAATCCGTAAAGCAAATTGACGAGCTAATTTATTCATTCTTCTCTCGGGTGCTAAATTGCCTTTATTTGTATTTTATTGTTTTTTATTTATTATATCTCATTATTAGTCAAGTTGATTAGGTACACACCCGAATGGTTACATAAAATAATGTAATTATTTTGATAATGTAATTAATGTAAATTACATTGTTTCCGATAATTAAGTCTCACGGATTTAGCAATTTTTAATTATTATATAATTACAAATTAAAGCGATTACCCGATGATATCCGAGCTAATACCCATCCATTATGTATTGCATTATATCATTATTTCCACATGTCTTTTCCATCATTTAAATAAATCCTGGAACATCTCTCAAGAAAAATCAACAAAACTTTATTTAAAATGGGTGGAATCTTATTTAAACTTTGAGATTCAGATACATAATTACATCAACACATTTATATTAAAAAATGTTGGAAACATGGAAATTATATCATTGCGTCTATCGGGAAGAATAATTGATTAAGCGTCGGCGCTCCAAAATTATCGGAATTCTTTATAAGAATCCACCGTAATCAAGTTACCCCCGCGTACTCGTAAGAACGTGGGAATATTTCGCAATAACGATAGATCCACCTCCGGTTAAAGTCTGGCAAACGTCTACGGAACCGCCTCGAAAGTTTCGTATGAAAACAATCCGTGAAGTCTTTACCGCTCTCGATGAAGATTAACCAACTTTCCTCCAGTTGATTTATCCCCTGAAACCTCCTATCGCCGAGGGATCGTACTACGCTCCCTTCATCTGCTGTAGTTACCACCGAAATTCTTTTCGGCGCCGTGTAATTACGTAAAGCGCTATCGAGCCCGCATTCACCTTCATAGCTATCGATATCCCGTAAACTATGCGTGCCCAACGATAAATAATCATCCTTTTCATACTTGGGAATGATACGCGTCCGAAGTGGAGAACCGCAACCGGAATTCGCGGAATCCCGGTACCGGTATGTGATTGGATGTTCGATACGCGCGAAACTAGATGTACACGCGACGAGGATTTAACACGTACACATTAGTTCCTTGTGAAACGTAATTAACTTTCTAATTTCTAAAGTCGCGCGCGGCGTGAAATCGAACGTGAACGACGTTCGATGGGCGCCCGATCGGTCGCACCCGTATCGACGACGCCCTGTGTCATCGCTGACACAGCTGCGAACGAGTTCGATTAATGCATTTTTTATTTTCCACTATGGAAAACAAACGCCGTAACAAGAACCGCGCTACCTCGCGAGAACTCAGAGAGCGTTTCCATTGTTTTTAATTCAGCGTTCGTGCGCAGTGGGGATCGTTGTACATACATACGCGCAACGTGCGCTGCTCCCATGCTCTCCACCCATCCCGCCCTCTGTCACCCTCTCTCGCACTTTATCTGCGTGTACGTATGTAGAAATTTAATCCTCCCAATTTTCTCGTCGCTTTTTGTGTCCAGAGTGTCTGCGCTCTCTCTCTCTCTCTCTCTTTCTCTCTCTCTCTTCCTGTGAGAGACCGACGCAGGAACTACGTCGTTGCCCTTCTCTTCCGGGCTTTGCTCTTCACGGACGGACTTCCGCGGTCCGTGCGATTTAATCCTTGCGAAGTAAATCCCACGCCGGGCGCAGAGGGACAAAGGCATTCCATTAACACAGCGGGCAAGCAGCTGGCGTTATATGCATAAATGAACGTACACGACTGCAAGCGGGACGGGTACACAACGTGATAAACAGGGTTAACGTGCCTTTCGCCAGATTTGTTAGATTTCACTGGCTCAATACGGTTTTTTTAGTCCGATTGTATGTCACATAGCTTTCGCGTAAGTGAAATGGTCCTTATGCTACAGCAAACGACAAGAATACATGTAATTATTATCATCGAAATTAATGATTTATTGGAGCTCTTCGCAGATCAGTGGCATTTTTCCCTTCCTCAATCAACATAACACCAGAGCTCACTCACTCTTGCGAAATCTGTCACTCACACATTCAGACAATCTCATTGCGTGTTCTCGGCTCAATAGCACGCCAGTAACCCAATTTGGCCGTTGAGATGGAGTATCCTACGCCATCTATCATTGTCGTTATTTAATCTACGCTGATTTAAATCTGGGGGAGAGATCATCATTCGGTCGCGGTCCGCCATCGCGCTGACCTGTCGCCGGGAATAAGTCGAGAGGGGGTGACTGAATGAAAGAAGAGCGCGAGATGAAAGGCAGCTCGGGGTGGCCGCCGATTCTTCAGCCGTTATTTCCGCTCGATCGGGGGACTCGCTTCTCGGTGGCTGTCGTTGACACTGCCTTTCACACCGACTCGAGCGAAGTGGCAGCGAAATAGGTATCGCCGGCGATACAATGGCAGGCCGCGCGCGCCGTCTTTGTGCCATGCACGCGAGATGAAGTTCGCGTTCCCGATCGACCGGGGCGATTGCGAGAACGGGACGAACCTCCAACGTCGACAGGGAACTGATAATTCTCTCCCTGTCTGCCTGCCATTGATGTTCCAGACTGCTCCCGATGCGCCTCGGCAAACACAAAACGCGCGCCAAGATTACATTTTGCTCCGCGAGGAAACAACAATCGCGCGGAATTTTATTTCAGTCACGCGAAGCGTGAGGGAGAAGCAGGAGAGACATTGCCGTAGAGACTGTCACGTTTGTTCACGGAATAACGAGCTCGAAATTGTTAAATTTAGAAACGCATGGTCAAGTAATTCTCCTGAATTCTCGGTTTGCTGTAGCGTTGGGACTAGCTTGGTGCAACAAGAATTTAAGAGTTTGTTAAGAGAGAAAATTCTTCCCGGAAAAATAAGGCAGATATTAATTTATGAAAGAATACACAGGTAGATTTAGTTTTATTTGCATGAACGAAGATGCGCGCAGTTACGGAGGAAGTATATCGCAATTTGGTTTCGAAAGGTTTCAAGAAGTTGATCATTACGTCTGATCGCAAAGTGGAGCACGATCTAATGGGTCGAAATAGGGGCAGTTAATTTAACCTGCCTGATTAAATCCATGGCAGAAGGGCGCACGGCTGCGTTTACATGCAATGTTGAACAGTTTGCAACACACGCATCAAACGGACGACATAACAACGGGATGACAGACGACGTATCAGTCAGTCCAATAAACAGACGAGCGGACAATATCTTGCAATGTGCCCGGGCTTTCTCCATACGCATATAACCTTCCTATTTACTCGGATACATGGGAAATCGGTTATTGGTCTATATTCGCAACAGGCAAATCAATACGTGCATATCGGAATACCCGTCTTCGACCCGTTGTATATATCGAGTGCAGAAACTGAAAATTCTTTGAGAGACTGTGCCTCTTTCCACGCGTACAGAATTACGTGTATATTAATACTAGCAGATATGATATTAAAAAATATTAAAGTACAGAAAATAAATAGTGATTTGCAATATTTTAGAGTGAAAAGTTTAGGATGAAAAATTTTACAGAAAGTGTATCTTGGTCAAGTACCTCCGAAGTTAAAAGCGTTAAAAGCGTTGGAAAGAGGAACCAGCAATATCTTGCTCTAATTTGTTATCACCTAATTTTGTCTAAGTTTCGCGATTCTAATAAACTTGATCGAAATTTAAGAACGTCTCGTACGCGTTTCGAGTTTGAGAATGAATGCACGCGACTGCGAGCCGAAAATCGCTTGGCTCGTGCGGTATCGTTTCTTGTGTTATGAATCGGCAGATACAATTGTGTGTTATTGGCAATGACCCGATCGAGAGTTATCGGAGTTTCCGCGAAGCGACCAAGTTCGGAGGTGCCTGCCAGCCGGGCCAATCCATGCGGTTAATTCGCCCGTGCACTTTGAAACTCGATAAACTCACGAATTGCTCGTCATAATTGTACACCGATGTTGTTACTAGCGATTCTACGCTACGTTGCCCTCGACTAAACACGTTTAAGTGTAAGACCATTTTCCGTTTCTGAATGGAAAACCATCGAGCATGGTCGGCACCTTTGATAGCGCATCCGATCAATTGTAACTTCTCTGAAATTTGCAAACTGAACACGCGTACGTTAATTTTCGTGATTAAATGAACGCTTCTTCAGTGGCAATTCCTCAGTACTTTCCGAGCGATTCATCATTTTTTCAAGCGAGGTGCTCCGCGAAACGTGAATTGATTCTTGAATCCCAAACGGTGCGCGCGAGAGGCGATGTGACATTTTATCAGCACGAGTCACTCTCGCGTGACGTTACGAAAGATTCACACGCCCGAGCTTCCGTATTCCGCTACTTCGGGCCACTTCGCAACATGGAGCGAGAATATGGGAGTAACGCCCGCGAGCCTAACACATTCAGCGTAATTTCGTTCAATTTTCACAAAACTTTCGGTGCCTCGGCTTATACGCTGCATAAGAAGCACGTCGCGACTGCAGGCAACAGACTATGTCGTCGCCTGACGTAGTCACAATAGCAATTCTGCACTGTCAGAGAAGGAATCGCTTTAGCGTCGACAGCTTGTAATAGCGTCATCTCCTTTCAATCACGCATTCAATTACGCATGCTTCCGTAGCGTAGTGGAATACTCGAGCGCGAAAATTATGTAAGACTGAACATCATCCTCCTTTGGACAAAGCAATTTTCGCAAGTGACACGTTGCAATGCACAAGTCACATTATACGTAAATGAAACGTTTCAAGAGAGCGAGAAAGGATGTGTATATACAATATAAAGATACATTTCAAACGCCGCCGACTAGAAAAATCGGGAAACGCGAATCTTTTAATTTAAGTTAAATTTATTTTATTGATATATTTATTTCTAAAAACAAAAACCACGATAGTTCATTTAGAAATAGTACATACAAAATGTATGCAAATCGTTTACATAATTTTGCATGAAATTTTGCATCTGTGCATGGGAAAGGCATCATAATTCTCGCGATGGCTTTATCATGAGTCGAAAAATATTAGCTTCCAGCAACCAGCAGTCGACATTCCTCTCTAGTTTATGGTCAGTGGCAAAAAGGTGCCAGAGTAAAGTTAGTAGAGAGAGAGACAGAGAGAGAGAGAGAGAGAGACTGCATAATAACCCGCAGAAGTTAAGGCCTGTTTAGCAAGATGATTGGCTGGCGCGCGGTTGTACAGTTGGCCGGTGCCTCGTTTGAATTCGGCCCGCAATTGCCGGGTATCACGCCATCTTTATTGGACCCCCGGTTCTCGGGGTTGAATATCCCCCGGATGTGAAGCTTGTGCGCGACTTAGAAATTGCTTCCGATTTTTTTTGCTTAAACAATACGTCGTCGGGACGGATTAACGAATGTAGGACCGTTTAAGATGCATGGATTCGTCCGGTCCTCTGGGGAAATCCTCAGAAGAATAGTTTACTCGTTAATCCTTTTCTTAGCGGGAATTCGATAACTAGGCGAGCTGTATAAAATACGACGCGACGGAATCGTCCTGAACGCGAGCACAAAGCTCGAAATTGCGACAGGGCGTAATTCACTGAAAAAAAGCAATTGGTCGCCGCCGGACACGCGCCACTCGATTTGCAATTCAAGGTGTAGTAAATTAGAAAACGATCGGAAAGAAACGCCAGAAACGTTTGTCCGAGACAAGCAAACGTTTCAGAAGTTTCACGACGATCGCGCTCGAACCGGATTTAATTACGAGCGTCTATCGTGGTCTGGTCTTTTCTGATTGGATGTTCCGGCGAGGGAGATACGGGGATTGCGGTTTCTCGGGTGAGCAGGAACCTAGGACGTGGCTATTTTGTTGGTAGTAAATTGCCGGTCGAAACTGGCCTCTGAAGTCTGAATGTGTATGGTACCCGCGATGAATATTTTGGAAATAGACGGACGTGAAAACCATTTCCGAAAAAAACTCCTGTAACGAATTTAAAACGAATTTTTCCGGAAATCCGGACAAATTTGAGCAATGTTAGAAAAGATCTGGCAAAGCGTAACGGCGAGTTTAGTTGCCTACGTTTAAATCGTTCACATTTAAATGATGTCTACATTTCCAATTTTATTATCTTTGCAACGAAATAGCAAAAAAAAAAAGAAAAATGTCGAAAGTTGGATTTGATTGTCGGACATGTCGGCGCCAACAATCGTAAAATAAACTTGTTACTTTCAAGCGAAGCGTCCCTTGCCATTTTCACTGCTTTATATAAGGAGCTGGGTTTCTTAAAAAATAATCCTCGTAATAATCATCGTAGATGCTTTGACGTATACAACTATACAGCAGTCATATGGCATAAACAGCAGATGGAATATTATGAAAACTGCGAGTACGGAAAACTTTATACTTCACTCTCTTTTATTTCGCTGGGCATATATGGTTGCTAAAAGTATACGTGTACATGCACAACGTGACACACGTAGCGCACGTTGTGCACGCGGAATGGACCGCAAATTTCTCTTTCTTTACGGCTCCATACGCTCCGAGCCTGGACATGTCGCAACCGAGGAAGCACGCGAGCAACCGCATTGCGACAAAAGAACGAGGGAGGATTGAAAAAAGATCTTGATTTTGCGCTCCGATGCCAGGCTGTCGAAGTGCATGAGAAAACGGAAAGCAGAAACGACATCACTAATCGCGCCATGAGTAATCAGCCGGCGCGATGGCAGTTTACACTTAATTACGTTCTCTGAGATCTTAACGAGAACGTAAAAAGCGCACAAACACGTAGAAACGCGATTTAATATAAATCTAATGCAGCGGCTCTCCCATCCCGTTAACTTTTCCCCTCCTTTCCTTCGCTGCTCTCGCTAATCGAGCTATTTGCGTGTTCGATATTTCTGCCGCCTTTGATCTCGTTGTTGGGATAGTTTGAAGTGCGCAACTTTCAAGTTTTCCAGTTACGCCTACGAATCGATTCGCCATTATGGCGCACTTGTTCTCCTTGGGAATAGTTCAAACGATCCTTTTAGCTGATGATGGCTCGCTGGTTCATTGCTGATTTTCATAGACTACACTACGCTGTCACGAAGAGTATTTTTGACGCACATGCGTCACCGTGATTAGTTATAACTCTCAACTTATTTTTATCGATTTAGGGAATAGGAAAGCAAGGGGTAGGAGAGTTGAAACTTTGAATGTAATGTGTACATAAATCTGAGTTAGGTACCAATCTGATGCTTGAAACTTTTAGGCTTTTCATAATTATACATAGTTATACAAATGAAAAGCTTTATTAATAAACTAAACTAAATGATTAACGCAATAAACTTTTCTATATGCGTGTGCGTTAATTGCAGTTTATTTCGGTTAAGTCGAATTTCATAATTCTGCACCCTCCTGCACAAGTGGCAGCGTGGTCTAGTGGTAGAATGCCAGACTGGTAATCACGGGGAACTATACGAGTCCACTTGATCACAGAAATTTTATTCTAAATTGCACACTCCACGTACCGAGTAATTGGGCAGACTCGTGTATGGAAAACTGGACTCCGTCTTTCGGAAGAGCCGTTATTTCATACGCAGCTATTGTGTTATCCCTCCTCTATTAGATGGTATTTCTGGATATTACTAGAAATCCATAGGAATGTCAATCTGGATGTCTGATCAATGCTTTAAAAAGTTCTGGTGATTAAGCTTATGAACTATGTCAGACATGGCGTCTAAGGGCCACTTTCATTTAAATTTAATTTATTAATATATTTCATTTAAACGCTTGCAAAAGTTCGTATGATATTAAAGCCACCTTCCTTCCCTCTGGATCTTTCCCAGTGCTTTAAAACGACGGGATACTGTTGATTCATTAACTCCAAGCTGCCCTGCAAGCTCTTTTAATGTTCGGGACGAGTTTCCGTTGAGCAATCCTTCCAATTCGTGATCTTGCTTCTATTTTGTGACCTTACGAACTTTTGCAAGCACCTAATAATTTAATTAAAAAACTCTTGCACACTTCTGAGTTTTGAACGGACAAAAGTTGGCGCAAGCTCAAGTCTTTCACGGTTACAATTTCACGCTACTTTTCATCGATACAGTTTATACATACATATCTCTGGAGAAAATATATACATATACAATTTCCGATATTCCGATGACGGCGGCCGCAGCCGTACAAAAAGAGGGGTGGCGAAAAGTGTGGAGGATACACCACGGCGCGGGAGGTTCAGCTGTAGGGACTCCCCTACAACGTTACTTGACACTTCGATTCCTCCCGAGACGACCGACGTGACGACAGGCGACGGAAATTGATGCATTTCCTCCGCCGACACGCGCGCGCACGTGCGATTGTGCAACGCGATTACGCGAGACGTGAAATCCCACGACTCCGCGGCATTCCACGCGCGCGTTAATAATCGTCCCACGCGTCATTCTGATTCACGGCCTCTCGAAAATTTCCGCACCCGGGAATTCCCAGGATAACGGGCGAAGTTTTGCATTTCACTGGAAGCTGCGTAATAATTCGGCAAGAGTACATCGCACGCGATAAAAATCTCAAAATGATACTGTTCAAAGTCACGTGCGCGAATTCGATCAAAGAGTTTCTTTTCGCGCAACAGGGGATTAAGTTAAGCGTGGTACGTCTATGTGCGCTTGCATAGACGGCGCAGCTCCTATTATGAGATATCGGTAACCGGCAACACGTCATTACCGGGCCGACAACGTTAATTTCTGGCGACTGGTCCGGTATTCATGGACGCGCGAATGGACGAGCCATAAATCGTCACCGCAGCCGCGTATTTAAAATTTGCGGTCGACCGCGTCTACACAATGCATAAATCGCGTCTACACTCGTGTCCGGCGTAACCGCGTCTGTCGACGCGGACGAAAATGCAGTTTAAAAATCGTACGAAATTAGGGTATTATCGGGACGGGATCGGCCGTGCCCGATAATGGCCCGGTTTCGCAACAATGGGGATTCGGTTATTGGCGGCGGGAAGACACGTATTAGCTGTATTTCGCGCGATAAGCTCGAACGTGCGGCCGGCCGCGCGCTGCGTTTAACGCAATTAAACAAAACCGCGCACTGCAAAACGCGGCTCTTTATTGCTCATCAACTGGTGAGACTCAATTAGGGGCTGCCGCGAATTTGCATAAATAGTGCGAAACGAGCGTCGCGGCTGTGTACGCGCGCGCACTCTATCGTACCCTTGTTCGAACAATTGCAATGGTTGGTCGCGTCGGCGCCCGATCTATACACACGGGGTGTCTTTATGGCGTCAGCTCGCATCAATTTTAATGCAAGACAGTTTGATGAGTTTGCACAATCAATTCCACGTTTCAATTTTACACATTTCGCCTGAATGACCGTCTACTGTACTTTATTAATGTCCAACATATCGAGCATTGAATAATAATAATCATAATTATATAATCACAAAGCTTGTTTAATCCAAGCTAAAACATCAAGCAGGAGAGTGCAAATTCTGTCTGGAAATTTTCAGCTTCGTGGCTTAATCGATCGAAAGAAAATCTCTTATTAAAATTAAGGTCGGGGATCCTGGTACACCCCGTATACGTAGTACACCCTCTAGCCTCGTAATCGGGACTCGCGCTATCTCAATTAATTGCCGTCACATTATTTGCGGTCGGCGGAGCTCACCTAACCCACACCCCTTCTCCCCCATCCCGTTTTACCCCATTCTGGCCGTGTTCGTTCAGCGATGCGCTCTATCATCGCGAGTCGCGCGCGCACAACGAAATCGGTTAATTCCGGATTACCCAAATCGCAAACTGGCCCTTGCTTCGGTCCTTTCGCACCGCGGCCCAATTTGCACGCGATTAGATAACGAGAGCCAACGCTGGCGGCGATAACCGCAATTATTATTCCACTTCGTGCGAAATGCGCACGAGGAAAGGTATGGAAATGCCGGATAATGAAAGCGTATTTTTGAAATTTGTGATTTGAGTCTTTTCCGGAGAGCAGAACTCAAACAGCTGCCTAATTACGGCGTGTTGACATATACGAGCTTTTCATGAATCAAAGTACAAGAGCAACGAAACTTTATTCCCAGTTAATTTCGAAGAGAGTTTACTTTGATGGAAACTTGCTTTGGCAGTTACCTGTCGGGATGCGTTTCGCGCTGAAAATATTTGAGAGTTGAAAGAACTAATCTTCAAAAGTTTATACTAAGATCGAATGGTCAAGTCTTCTCTGTTCTTTTCCGATTCTACTAGCAGAATTGTTTTAAGAGAGAGACGAAATCTCATATATTTTTTAACGCGAGTATATTTAGATTATCATCTAAATTAGTTTGTCGAAAAGTAAATATAAATTTCCCGGAGAGGAAAAAGTTTTTCGTAGCTTATTGCGATGCAGATAGATTTTATTTCTGCAAGAGACGATATCATTTTTGTAACGTAAAAGTTCTTCAAATTTAACTACTGTTTATTCTATAAATAGCATAAAGTTCCCAAAAAAAAGAATATTTTATAGAAACTTGTCTGCGACGCGAATAGATTCTTTTAGATGAGTTTGTTAATGGAAAACAACAGATAATTTGCGTTAACCGCGTACATCCGTTCAGGAATAACAAATCGCCGCGCCAAAACGGACGCCGAAATGGACGAAGCAAAATCGGAGGGCTAGTTAGCGGGATATTTTTAAAGCTACAAGTACATAAAGCATTCGCGCGTGGCATGGTATTTATATGGTGACATTTCGTTCCGTGCCGTCATAAAATATTATTACATGTTATTTTGTGGCGAACCGTATTCACCCAGCCGTCCATTTCGTCACTCATTAAAACATAATCGAGTCCTGTCGTGGGCTAGATGAGCGCACCACAGACACACCGCCTACACACGCAATCTATTTAAATCGCTCAAATTGGACACCGCCAACGTGCAATGAGTTTATCTGTTGATTTTTTGCAAAGTGTCGATCACGACGATCACTAAAGTACTTTCCGGTTTTGTGACAATTTAGCAGGTAGCTCGCAGTATAATATTAATCAGCCGTGTGTTTAATCATCGTAGCGAGACGCGTTACAACAATCGATTTGGTGTCACTGTAAACGCGCCGCCAGATGCAACGATGTCCAATCGATTTCTCCGGATGAGCCCGCAAAAACGCGCTCGACGAGTAATCGTGACGAGCGATAAATTATCGGGTGCGAATCCACTTCGTGGAAAGTACGTGTCGATTACTTGTCGTCACTTTAATTGCCCAGAGAGTGTCGTATTACACCGCGCGCTCGAGTTCCCGTCCACACCCATCCGATTATATTATAATATTGATTAGTATTATGTATATTTGCATTTCCGCGTCATCATTATTGTCGTATCACATTGTTCCTCCGTAGTTTTTATTTATTTTTTATTCCTGTTATTATTTATCTACCGTTTCTGTTGGACAAATACGTTTCGTTATATTGTTAAATTTTATTGCGCTGCCATGCTCGACGTCCCTCCCCCAGCTGTGTGACCCGATAAATGGGGTGTAACACGACAAACTAATTCAACCTCGATCCCTCTAGAAACTGAAACAATATTTTTCTTTCTACGCATTTCCCGTAAGTTTTGTGTACGTGAGCGTATTGTTTATTTGAGTATTTATTACATCAAACCATTATGTGCATTAAGAACTTGATCTGAAATTATTATTAACTGTTTCCAAACAGAAAAGAAGGTTTACATATTGCGCGATACATTTTATGTTATTTGAAATATTGTTAATAATATGAAACACATACAAGAATTTGTTAAGAGATAATTTTATTTGCCGAAGATAGATCTGCTCAGTTTGCACATTTTCCCGCTTTAATAAAAAATTGATTATTATTTTATCGTCAAAGCAATAACGGTAGTCTGCTGCAAGATGCATCTTCTCGATCGCTTTGCCTTAGCGAAAATGCGCTTTAGGCAGATTTACCCGACAAGGTTCTCCTAGGTCGCCAAGAAAATGCAAGCTGCCATCGAATAATTGATTGTGATAGAGCAAACGATTGCTTTGATCGCTTTCGCATCGAGTATGCAGCGATGGTTTCGATGCGACAGCAAACTCTCCTTCTTTTACGCGCACATTTTAGATGTAATATTTTGTGCAACGTATGTAATATATACCTATACACATGATAATCGATGCGCAAAATAAATTCCGCAAAAATATTTTACGATAATATTCCGATATGAATAATCATATCAAGGGGCAAACACGGTTACGAGTAATTCGCATATATTATTGCCGCCATAGTCTCTAAATACGTTAACGGATCGGTATTTTAGCCCGCATCATTTTAACGGATTACCATAGGTTGATTTCCAATAGAGAAACAAGCGGTGTATATTCCCCGTTCGTCGCTCGCTCGTATTTATCCGCTCGCTCGCGCATTCAACCCAGTTTTACGCCGATCGATACCATCGTTCGCATCTGATAAAAATCACACGAGCTCTTTGATATGCGCAAGATAATGCGCCGCATTATTCTCGCTTCGTGTAACGTAAGAGAAGAGTGAAAGAAGACCTCCCGGCGCGAAAGCCGAGACGAGCTTGCGGAAGCGGGAGGAGGCGAGGACCCGGGAGAAGACCTTCCTTTTTCAGGGCGCGTAAATGGCGTATCCCGCGGGGATCCGCGCGCCTTCTCCTCTCCTCTCCGTCCTCTTCCTCTCGAAAAATTAGAAGCTACATTGAGTGCCAAACAGGATGAGGCAAGGAACCGGCGCGGGACTTGATAACAGGTACATCATCCGGTAGAGGAGAGGGTGGCGGGGAGGATGCGCGGCAGCCGGAGATCGCTGGGATTGCATTTCCATTAGTTAATTTACTTTCCCGAGGAGGAAGGAGAAAGATCCCGTCCTTAAAACTGCCTGCAGCAGCGCCCGGAGTCCGAGCGTAAAGTATCTGCATTAAGCCAGCGACTCGCGATTAAAATTTCCTCCCATCCTCCCACCCCTCCGCCCCCACATCCACCTCCAACTCATCCCCTGCCTGCGGATGGGGACAAGTTGTCGCGGGTCGCGGAGCACTAACTCCACTTCGGCAGACGAGTAATTAAATAATTCGTTCCTGCGTTTCCGCGTCCTTACGAACGCCCGCCGCTCGCGGGGGTTGATTCTGTATAATATCCAACATGATTTCCGCGTTTCAGCACTTATGCACAATGAGAGATTAATGAGGCTGTCTCTCTTTCTCTCGCGCTCGTGTTTCGCGTTTGGGACGTTGTACGCGTGTGTGTGTATGTATGTGCACGTGCGTGTGAGAAGGGTGTGCGTGCTCGCGCGCGCAGCCGCGATACGAATTTCATATTGGATAAATAAAACTCCGTCACGTTCGGGACTGAATAAACCCGATACGAAGTACGAGCGCGAGTTTCTCGATTCGTGTTCATGAATTTATGAATGACGTTCTAATTTTCGCCCGGCTGGATCGCGTCTATTCTCGTCACGCCGTGCGAAAACACCGAATTGCGAATCTCCTCCGCGCCGTCTCGCGTTCCACCTCGCGCGCCAGGCGACCCGAAAACGCTGTTTCACGAAGATGTATTTTGGCTGTAACGCGCTGAATGTTTATGATCATCACGCGGATGGCTGGGAAAATGTTTCGGATACCCGGAGATACACCGGCGCGGGCGGCTACGCTCTCTCAAAGAACCGTATCCGGCCGGAGGGCAAACGAAGTCTGGGGCGCGTACCGTGGAAAGTCGTTCGATACGGGAAGAAAGAAAAATAGGAGCCCCTTTGCCGGGAGATAAAAGGAATCTATGGTCGTGTTTACACGGCGCCCCGAGATTGAAGCTCATTCGGCCATCCTCGCTCGCTCGCTTTTAAATAAAACTCCTGGTTTAGCGCCACCCTGGCTCTGCCCATCCCCCGTGCTGCCGTCGCCATGTGCGCCGGTTCTCCCATTTATTTCCCATCGTTGAGAACGTGCAACGATATGGCGAATCGCGCACTCGTTATCGCGAAGATAGGATAAAATACGAAAAATGCGGATCAAGCTAGCGACGACGTTGTCTCTCATGAGCGAGGTATTTCGACTACTAGATAGTCCGAGCCAGTCCGTAATCCGAGATGCTGAGCATGCTCATCTATCACCTGGAGCAGAAAACACAGCTATCGATTTCCCACTGACGTCAATAATCTCGTCACGGCGATGCATCATGCAGAGCCGGCAGCCGGTTCCATAAGCAAGCCGGACGTCGTTTAATTACCGGTTCGAGATGTTATCCCGCGGTCTCGATTATTCACCGTCGTCAAGAAAGTTCAGCGGGAGTTCGCGCTCGTGGCTGCGAGCACGCGGTTGAATGCACGACCGAACCGTCTAATCGCATATTAATAAATAAGAGGCACCAGCAAGTTTGAGCGATGAGTCTTCGAAAGTTGTATATAAAGACCGAATGTGCACGCGTGAGCGAGCACACGAATCCTCACATCGCGGGGATCGCGAATTCCGGAAGCGGAATTACGGAGGATGGAGAGAATCACCTAAAATGCTGGCGTGCAATCTTTAATGTGCCAAAATCGAGAGAGAGAGAAAGAGAGAGGGAGAGAGACATACCGAATGTTTTCGATTCACGTCGAAATATAACGCAAACTCGCGTAGCGACATGAGTTGCAATGCGTTAGACACGCTTTTCACGTACGTCACGGGCGTGATGCTGCGCGGACTTTATAACGTCCGCTACCCCATGCTGTGTCACCATTCGTTACGTCATGTCGCGCAATCGGTGACGATGATTACGATGAAAAACGGCGCGGAAACTATGTCTCTCTCTTTCTCTCTCTTTCGGCGTGCTCAAAAATCGCTGCATCGCGGATGCAGTTGCAGCGAACATTGTGTTCGCTGCCGCGCCTAACAGCGACCGTTAACGACGTTACGCTATTTTAACCGCGCCATTTCGTGGATTAATTAATTTTTCATGAATAGCGGCCTGCTATTCCCCATGACGACGCTTGCCAAAATCGATACGTACGCGATCGTGCTCTCAGGATCAATTTGCCGCTTAACACGTTCACCATCACGCGTAATTTAGCTGACTCTCCATTCAGGTCAGCGGGTTATTAAGATTCACCGTAACATGTCCATGTAATCGTTCTCATGATTTTAATAAATGAAAATATTAAGTTAGAAACACTCTTTTAGCCGGCGTGAAAATTCGAGTTGCGCTAAAATTTGTAATGAAGAATTAATTTCCTTACTCCATCCAAGCTAATATCTCACAATGTAGACATTCCCCGTGCTTTTCGGTTACTGCATTACTGCATAGCGATCGTATCACGATGAAAACGGATCTCTTTTTCCTGTGAGAAAGATAGCATCCGTGTTGTCTAGTTGATTGCTTGGGGAGACGTAAAGCCCTCTCGAAACGACAAAAATAGTTCGATCGGGAAACGCGCCAATAAACGAAGGAGGATTCCGTTTCGCTCGGAGATATGATCGATCACCACCGATGCAACCGCACGCGCACGTACCGTGTCCCCTGCTTATAGTATTTATAGGGCTGCAAAATAAATTCCTCTTTTATTCTGCGCTCATAAACGCGACTGTGTTATTCGGCTTATGCACGACGACAGTGTCGTTGGAGCTTAAGAATGGAAAATGCAAATATTACTTATCCCTCTTTCTTTTTCTCATCAACCGAAGTGGTAGATATTTTAGAGACAGTCGCGTTTAAGTATTATTGCTGTCTTGGAAAAGAAAAAGGAAAAAAGGATATAATATTTGCATCGCTCGATCCTGTATACTGTATAGCATCCGTAAGATTGCACGTAACATGTAATTTAGACGAAAACATGTTGTGATGTGTTACATGTGTTAGATATGTGGTATATCCAAAAATATAACCGATTATAATTTGTATTTTTGCGTTTGTCAGACAAAAAATTAATATGATCGCACTGTTCGCAGTTTTTCATCATAGCTTCGCATAAAATTGATCGTCGATCTTATCTGATACCGCCGAATTTACTGTCCCAGTTTATCGTTACTCGATTATTTAATATAATATAATGTACATATATTTTTTTTTTTAACTGCAAGTCAAGTACATTGCGCAAAATACTTGCATTGCAAGAATGCGATCATCTCGACGAGGAACTTCTTTGATGTCGGATTATGTTTGAGCGATATTAACCATTGACTGTCGCTCGTCCCATTCCCTCCATAGGTTTTCCGTGCCGTTTTGTCTGCGCTCGTTTCACTTTATTTCCTTCTACTCGGCCGTAGGTGCGCTCTTCAAAGAAAATAAAGCATTCCGTGAAATCTTCTTGACCCAAGGCAGCATTTTCCGAGGCAGTGCAGCTCGTCCGTCAGAGAAGAAATCTCGTTTGGATATTCATTGGAAAATCTCTGTGCAGTTTTCCCGCGGCCGCGGCTACTCTCGAGTTGGGCATCCCCTCGCATCATTCCGATATAATACTAATATCCTTCTTAAATCCTGTAAAGCTCATATGAAGCGCGTAGACCGCCGTATTCTATGGTCGATGTAATACGATTTCCGGATAAATCGGATCAATCTATACATCGCGGAAAATTGGACGCTAGTATTAGTAGCATAGTATCGCCATGTATGTTTATGGACTATATTTATAGAAGCCTTCTGAAAATCTTTAATTTGACTGACATGTTTTTTAAAGCAAATTTTGAACCAAATTTTGCAGCAAATATATTCTTTAAAATTTTCTTGAAATAAATTTCCCGAGATATTTCCTTAACGGATATTTTCCATAATTTTGAGAAATAATTTATTAAAGCGCAGTTGGACAGCAGTAATGTTTGCTGTTCTAATTAAGTGAATTAAGAGCGTAATGTTATTTTTGCAAGATTTTGATTAAAAATTTACAAGACTCAATCTTCAATACTGATCAGTTACGATAAATTGCAGTCTCTACTGCAAGTTTCTCTTTTAAGAGAATGCAGCCCATTCTCATTAAAGGACTCGTATTATTAAAGCTAAAATTGAGGCTTATAGGGCATTCTGTACAGTACCGGCGTATTTTCCAAGCTTATTTGCACTGAATAAATTACTTAGCCGTCCGACAAATATGATGAGTATTGTCAAAGGGGCGTGGCCTCTCCAACAATACGCGAACCCTCTGGTTTAATATCTCCCTTTTTCTGCATTTACTGAACGCGCGACTCGGAGAGGAAATATCGGATATCATGAGCAAGGCACTTTTTGTGACAAAATACTCGGTAATATACCAACAACGAAACTGCTTTCATATCTCTTTTTCCAGATATTATATCTGACGGGCGTTTATGATTGCCTTTAAAATGAAGTAATACAATAAATATAAACAGGACAATTATTGTGTAACATGGCACCATCTCATTCGATTTTCATTTAGATAAATACTACGTAGCTATGTTGTAATTTATTATTTAAAATGGACATTACATGACTGAATCCGCGTTTGTTAATTTTTCACTTTTTAACTTTTAATTTCTAAAGCAGCTTGTTTTTCCCATTATCATGCCGCATATAATACGCGAACGGAAAAATGAGATACAGAAGACAGCTCATACGGAATATATAAAATAAAATAAAACGCGCCAGAGAGAGGAAAGAGAGAGAATAATAATATTTTTAACTGATCAGCTTTTTCGTCGTGCCACTGTGAAAAATTCATTCGGCGAAAGTCAGTGAAAAAAATGCAGATTAATCGTAAACACATTTAATAATAATAATCGATAGCCTGAAAATCCAAGGGAATAAAAGTTTTACGGGGCGATTGTGATTTCGCCAAATACAGTCGACGATAATTGCCCGTTGCTTCTCAAACTCGAGCAAGTCGGCCGGGAACTTCATTAACATTTCTTCGAGATAAAATTCCGCGCTGCTGCCGCTGCTGCTGACGAAGCCCCGCAGTTATCCCGCAGTTGAACTTTTAACGGCGTCCAAGTATCGCCGGTATCGCGATCGCGCTATTTCGTGCCCACTTTAATGCAGCCGGCACGGGGAAGAGCTCGCACGATACTAATCTAGATGTCTTTCGATATGGAACTATCAAGTGGAATTCCCTCAGACGGGTCCGGCCGGCTCAATTAAAGGCACGCGAGCAATTAAGGGAGTCTCTCCCGACGCAAGCGCGGCAATTGGATACGCCGTGACGTAGTGGAAAACAATTGCGCACGGTTCAAGTAACCCCGCGCGCAGATACGTGGGCTCCTGAAGACTCTCCGAGTAATTAAAATGATTATCTTGATTACTCTTAAACGCTCGGCCGCTTGAAAAGCAAAGCGGAACGCGCGACGCGCTTCCGCATTTCCGCTTTCTTCCTCGCTCGCCGGCGAGGAGAGTGTTGAATTTTATTTCTCGGCTATTTTTTTCGAGAGTCAAGATTCCGTGGGTGTAACAACGACAACGCGCATTAAAAAGTGCATCGCCCCTGCGCTTTTTAACGGGTTCCTCACTCGCACAGGGACGACTTCGCGTTCTCGTTCGTGGATCCGCTAACTGCTCGCACGAAACCCGTTCGTTAGAATTCCGGGCGCGTGCGTCTGGAACGAAGTAAGCGCTATTTCTCGTAAATTTAATTCCCAAAGTGTCACGGAACAAGGGCGCTGCGCGGCAGCGAGGGCGAGAGCTACGGCTAACAGAAAGAGAGAACTTCGAGCGTGACTCGTCGTTTGTCGGAACGTTCACGGTACACTCGTTGCGATCGATGAACCGCATCCTTAAAAAAGGGAAAAAAAGGGAAAAAAGGGAAAATAGAAAAAGATCGAGCGGAGATCCAGTCCATTCTCGCACAATGTAAAGGGAGAGAGCGCTGCACGAGCAAGTATTTGAGCGTGGATGCACTTTTAGTGGCAACTGTTTATTTTCACGTGTGTTTCATCTTTTATTTTATTTCGGGATGTTATTATAGCTGCATTTTAACGTTTATTAAAAGCACGCGCGCAGTTATATATCGGTGCAACACAAAATTGAAAAGTTCCTTGTTTATGCAATCGTAAAAAGGTGTGTTTTGCAGAAAAGAAAGTACTACCTATGCAAGGAAATGACAGAAAAACTTGAAATTGGAAAAAAGGTGAAATTGCTATTCTTTATTTCTCCGTAGCTCCGTACAAATGATATCACGAGGAGGAGCAGGGCATACCAGTTATCGATTTAAAATATTAGCTCGCTCCGATATCCCGCAAGCTATCGGGGGATGTAGGTATCCTGGAAATAAGCCCCCGCGTACCTTGGAAGCGACGTGAGTCGAGTCGCGAGAATCTCGTTAAAGTATCTCGTTACACCGTATCGAACTGCGACCGCACTTCCCCTTGAAAGCCATTGTGTTTGGCAAATTGATTTACGCAGTTACGTCGAGCAACGCCGATTTCGGATATACTCGATTTCGCATTTCCCCCCGGTGCAACAACAGCGTCTCGCCGACGACGAGATTATTTTTTTATCGCGATCAGCCAACGCACAGGCAAACACACACACACACACATATGCAGGTAGAAGACGATTGCTACCTCTATTCTGGGCCGATTTCAGAGACGGAGTTACCGGGGAGTCCAATCTGCTAAGTGAAAGTCCCCCTTCGATTATCAGACTGGGAAACTCTCTCATAGTTTTGCCGGCGCAGCCGATAGAATTATGTCGATTTCGCCGGTGGCGGCCGATTCGAAGGGGGAAATCTGTGCGCGCTTCCGCGAGCAGAGGGCTCGCCGATGGAAATCGCGTTAGGGCCGGTCGTGATCGATTCCGGTTTTCGTAGTCGAGTTCGGTGTTCCGCGCCGTGGTATCGGCGAATATCGAACGAAGCAGCAGCACAGTCGAGATGACATTTATCACGACGTCGCTCGCCACTTACTTCGGTGGAACGTTATCGTGTCGTCGTTGTCATCGTCGTCATCGTCGTCGTCGTCGTCGTCGTTGCGTTTTCTGAACCATGCAATAAAACGCATCCGCGACGTCAAGACGACTCGGCTGCACAAACATTACTGTACCGTACGGTAAACACGTCCTCCGCTTGCCGGAAATTACAGTTTGATGCTTTAACTTTTTGCGCCGGTTAGCATTGCCGCGCACCCCCGCGCGGCATAGGCAAACTCGCGCATCCATCGCGCGGCGCAATTGAAAATCGGAGGAAATCATGCAAACGTCACTTCAATTCGTGCGACGAATGTCGTTTCGATGTATGTTAATTGCCGTCAAACAACAGTCTGTATAAAACTGTGTCCTTCATGAGAGAATGAAAGAGAAGATCCGTCTTTTAAAGATTTATTTGCTGTCGTGGACGGGATCGACGCAAAGAAGGACGGGATAAAAAAATGATATGGGAAGAAGAAAGATGCGTTTAAGCATCAGGAGAAACGGTGACGCAAACGCCGCGCATTCAGCTACGTTTCAGCGAGTGCTCGTTTCCATTTCGAAATAGCATCAAATTATTAGAGACGACTGGTTTTTTTGCAAAAGTATCCTGGCAATTTACAAAAGAAATCCCGGCCGCGCGACAATGCTGTGGCGATTCATAAAAGCATGGAGTATATCGCGGGCGATAGGAACGGAGGGAGGGTTTGATGGAAAGGCGACTTTACGCGGCGACTTCGAAAGGTATCAACGGCTGACCGCGGCACAAAGAAGCCCATATCCTGCCACAGGAACAAAAAGCACTTTGGACTAAAAGCACGCGACGTACGGCAGTGGCGAGTTATTTTTATGAAATCGTAGAATAGTCCGAATTCGTTCAATAGCGATCGAACACGCATCAGCGCTTAATTATCGATCCTTCCAGCACTTCCTGCAGAAATGGCGAATATATGGAGCATATACGTGTACATGTAGAACTTGAAAATGTATAGGATTTAAAGCGTAGTGTATAAAAATGTAGATAAATATTGTATTGCAAAGAGGAAATTTTAGCGAACGAAACTTCCGAGATTGTAATTAATACTAAAATATTACTTTTCAATTATTTTAAGTGTACTCTAATTTAACGGGATTTTTATTCAACACTCAGTTATCAAAATATTTGTTGTTAAATATCCATCCGAGCTTGTACTGAGCAAAAATCGTTTCTGTGTTCGTGGCAAACGAAATCTAACGCGTTGCAATAATGAACGCATTTTACAGTCCGCTATTTTACAGGACGTATTTGCGTTCTGATTTTTGTAGTTCAGTACGGCCTTGTATGCATCAGCAAAACAGAATATTTGTATTAATAAAAAAGACATTCTAATGTAAATTGCTAAACACGAGCGCTCGCGAAATTCGAATTTCGGTTCTCGTGGCACTGTGACGCGTCTGGTTTTGCCATAATTATCTCTCTCGCTTGACTAACATTGACTATAACCATCATCCATGAAATGATTTCTGAATATGCTGGATACCATAAATAGCCTGTAAACTAAATACAAATTTAAATAAATATTGTATTTATAAAATTTCCATTTTATTTTTATATTCCTGAAAGATCGTATTTTGGTAAGCTAATATATGGTATGTATAAATTTTTTATATAACGAATTAAAAGAGTGAAATAGGCAGAGATTCTATCACTCAGCGTAACGCTAGCTATCTATTACTCCGTAACCACTATGTCATAATGAATTAAGACGATTCGCGACGAAAGGGATGAAGAATTTCCTAGACACCGGATAACAGATCAAAGAAACTGCGGCAACGTGTCGAGATAATGCTGGTCCCTATCGGACCGCTGGTTTTATCGTCTCGCTAGATCCGCGCGCGCCGTTGCAGGACAAAGAGTCGTCCGGATAGGATTCGCTGAATAATCGCGGAGAAATTTATGAGCGGGCGCGTTGGAAATTTCGGTCACGTAACGCTATCCGGCGTAGATACCGTTTCCCGCGCAACAACGTAAAATCTCCGTCGCCCGGGTATCCGACTAACGAAACTAATTCCGCGGCCGGTCCACCGCAAGCTCGTTTCCGTGTTATCCGCGCGTACTCCTTGACGAAGGTAACGAAATGTAATCTGTTTATGTAACTGCCCCGCTGCGGTAAGATGCAGCAAAGCGGCTGCATCGGTTCTCCAACGATATCTCCTCCTGAGTGAATTTTCCATCGATCTTTCGTGAAATGAAAAAAACCAGCTGGATCGAACCGATGCAGGCTGCATTAATCGCGCATAAATTCGCACAATCTTGACGCGCGATATATCTCCTAACGTAATTCATCAAACTGTGAAACTTTATAACGCAATCATAAAGGGCATTCTTAACTGCTTCTCCGCCTTCGTCAGATATTAAGACCTGCTCCATAAAACGACATATAAAATGCAAAGCCACCTCCCTTCATCATGTCTCTTTATTAATTAATACCCCACCGAGTATACCGCCGGGCAATATTATCCCCAACGCTTCTCGGGAGACACTTAAACCTGGCGCAAGAGCGCAGCTCTTCAGAACACCAGCAACATACACGTACACTGGCGAGCGTGTGTTTCCGTTTGCGTCGACAGGTCGATTTTGTCGAGTCCAATAAACCAATAAGCGACAAAATGCGGCGTAATTATTCCGTTGATCGAGGCGAATGCCCTCTAATAAGCGTGCCGCCCACTCGTTCGCTCTCGTGGTGCCACACACGCTCTCGTCCTCATTTTCCCGCAATACGCAATAATACTTAAATTGGCGTATCTCCGCAAACGAAGCTCCGCAGAATGGAATTACCAATCACGCTAAGCCAATTTTTCATGTAATGCAGGGGACGTGACTCGTTAACCGCCTTTATTCCAAGCCTGAATTTAACATTAGTGTCCGCCCACGAAAAAGTGAATTTTAGTCGAATTTAAGCTACGCGCGCTTAAATTCAACGCGATAATTCAGAGTAATCCTCTCCCTTTAAAATACGGAGACTTGTTACAATCTTGTTATGATCTTCGAGTTCGAGATAATCGAGATCCAATTATCTCCAATCTCTTTCTAATAATTCGTAAAAATAAATCCACATAAATCGGCATAAATAAGATGAAATTATATCTCGCCATGAATTTCCAGGAATTTTGATACTCGACGCGTTAGCAATCTTCCGTTGCAGCTTGATCAAAGGTGTGTCTCATCTCGTGGAAAGCGCGCACACGTAAGAGGCGCTCGCGCGCCTCGAAGCCGGCGACAGATAGGAGCGAAGATATGAGCTCCTTATCGACCGCTTTATCGGGGCACCTGAGCCCTTAACTGTGACCCCTTTGTACCGAGAGAGACGCCGTAGATAAAGGACTCTCTTTCCACGGCTGTGTTGTGCGCTCTGGAGCAGGTGTATATGGTAAAGGGAAAATTGCGAGTGCCTACACACAGCCCCGGTTGCCGCGATGGCGGACTTGGCTTCGATGGCGGTCATGAATCTACTCTCAACATCGTGCCCCGTATATGCGCGCCGATCGAAGGTCACGTGCCGTCACCGAGCCACGTAGGCGCTTCGAGGATGAAAGTCTAGGTGTGCGTATTACGCTCGGGCTAAAGCTCGGATTACGAGAGCGCTTCTCTACTAGACCTGCTCGGCGCTCCGAAATTCGTGCACGTGCAAGATGAAACGAAGCGGACGAATTGGTGGAACGAAGTTTCACGGGGAACAGAGAGCAAGAGGAAGAGAGAGACAATTGCGACCACCGGGAGACGTGATTGCGAGACTCACGCGAATGTGTGCTTGCGCGATCTATGATATATTCTGTGATCTATGATCTATTGTATTCTTTTTTTTAATTTGTCTCTTTCGAGCGCGCGTCAACGCTTTTCACACGGTACACAGTGCACGTCTTCTGGTGACTCGTTTCTCGCGTGTCTTGAGTTCATGGATCGAACGTGGCTCTAAAGTTTCCATTCTGTAGAGGGAAGTGAAATACTACGATGCAATCGGGAGATCTATCCCGTACACAGCGCGCGGGATGTACAAACTCCTTTAAAGGGAACGACGTGGAAATCGTCGTTACGCCCGCTCGTGTAGAACGGTGCAACTTTTACGATCGCGTATACGATGTAACGCGAAGAGAAAATAGAAAAGTACCAGACGGGGGACCGGCACCGCTTCCGAGTGCCCCGCGTAGGACTGCGCGTCACTCGGAGTTTAGAAGAACGCGGACTTTGAGAAAGAGCGAGCGTGACTGCCCTGCGAAACAGACTCCAAGTTTATTTCGCAGCGACGCTCGCCTCCGCTCACAAATCATCCGACACGATAAGTACCGCCTACCGCGGCGAGCATGCGACAGTCGTCGTGTGAACTTTGATGCGACGAGAGAGAGAGAGGGGGAAGAATTTTTAATTTTATATTATTTCAAAAATTTGAAATCTCACGATTTCATCGATGTGGCGAGTTTTCGATGTCGGTTGACGATTTTCCGCGCGCGTCGCTTTCGCGGAAAAATAACGCTCGCTGACACAGATCGCCCAGCGAGCAAATTCGATCTCGCGCAGAACGTTAGCATTTTTTCGGGACCGGTCCCGAATCGTTCTCTTGCTCCGTTTCCACTAATAAAATAAGCACGACCGCCGTGCCACAAGCGACGCTCGAGTACTTGGTGAGGCGGATGATACCGCAGACGTCACCGTGGAGTTACGCGTGATTGGCCGGGTTGCGGAAGCCGGCCGTGGGGTTTGTTTGCAACGGACGATTCGCCTCGGTCACGAATCGCGGGACCGGAAGCGACACAAGCTCCCTGTAATCCCATTGCGGCCGCGCGCGGGTATTTCGCCGCATACATGCGCTCGAAACCGCGTTAGGAAAAATGCGGTTTTGGAAAAAAAACGGGAAGAATAGAGTGAGTGGAGTACGACGATAAAAGAGGAGACAGGGGGTGAGAGAACGCTGTTTTAAAGTCCACGGATTTTGGGGCTAAGTGAAAAGTCGTGTAAAGACCGCCACGGAAAGATCACCACGCTAGAAATTACACGGGAGCACTACCCGCAGACGCAAATAGATATGGGAGGTGATTCCGTAACTTTTCGATCTCTCGATATCGGAAGACCGACGATATCTCGCCCGGCAGCGAGTTTTGATGGATGGCGAACCCGCGAAGGAGTGACCCAAATTTCGAATCGTACCTCCGGGAAGGGATTATTTTTTTCATTATTATTAGTACCGTACTGCTGCATGTTTGATGACGGTCTTTGGTCTCGAAATAAATCAATTCTTGTTTCTGTAACGAATACAGAGAGATGGGGGATTTATTCCGTCCCTATAAATCTTTCTTTAGCGTAGATTATAAATACCGAAAGAGCTTATTCAAATACAGCCGGTCGGGTAAAAGGAGCTTTTCCATTATTAAAAGAGCTCTCTCTCTCTCTCTCTCTCTTTCAGCTAGGTGCAAGTATAGGAACAGTAGATAGCGCAGATATTAAATCACATTATTCGCACTATTTTAGAGTATGGATCGACGAAGCTATTCTGGGGGTCGTGCACATATACAAGTATTATTAATATATATAGTAGTATTATTTGCCAGACTAGGTGAATATATATATAATATATATTTGCTTCTCTCACAGCTTGTCACAGCGGTGGCAGTCTATCTCGAGTAATCGGATATTCTTGATCCTTTGATCCGAGTAGGTGCACCATTATCCCAAGATACTCCCGGCAAACTCGAAAAATCTCTCACGTCGCGATATAAATTGCTTTTAATCTCCGAACGCTCGTAAAATTAAAGGGAATCGTGTCCCTGCGAACGGTTGTTGTCGACAGAGGATCGACACTGTACCACGTATTTTCAAATACAATATTTCTCTATAATCGTAAATTGGCCGGGCCGCTTTTTCAACGAGCGACAGATCACGTGGCGCGGCGCGTCTGCGCCCTAGGATCGTGCGTGTGTTGCCAGCAAATGGCGCGGTTTTCGCATGGAAAGAACGAACTATCGACATTTTCCGATAGTCGGAAGTGGTTTATCCTCTCTGTTGACTTTTCCGCGCGGCTAATACTAAGCGGACGCACAGACGTGACGACGCGATCGCAACGGTTAATGATAACATTTTCCTCACTCGTCGTAAACGATTTATCGTTCCGCGCCGCTTTATCGCGCTTCCCCGTGTACAAAAGCGCGCTTGCGAGAACTTTACACGGACGATACTTCGCGAAGGAAGGAGAGGGTGAAAGAAAGGGTGTAGTCGGTAGATAAACGGGTTAAAGAAGAAGGTAAAGCGAAGTCGAAGAGTTACGGCGGCCGATAGAGAACCGCGAGTCAAATTGTTTTTCGACGAGCGTTATCGTCGAGCAGCGGCGGCGAGCGCTTTATCGTGCAACGCGATAGTTAAGATGATTTAACGCCGCGAAATTGCTCGTCACGGCGTTACTCTTACCGTTACTCTTGCCGTTCTCTTCTTCGGTGGACAGAGAAAGAGAGAGAGAGAGAGAGAGAAAGAGAGATAGCGATTTGAAGTTTCTTCGAAGTTGCCTTTTTGACACAGCGTCAATATTTTCCTGTTTATCGCCAAAGTCGGTAAACGTGTTCCTGGATACATACAATGTATGATATATCTTTCTGGACCTTATAAGAAACAACTACCGGCGCGCGATCCTGAGCTGAGAGAGAGAGAGAGAGAACGAGAGCAGAAGGTCAATAGAGAGATAAGCCATGAGGGAAGAAGCGGAGGGAACAGATGGTCAAGAGATAAGGGGGAGTAAACGGCGACGAGGTCGCACGATATAGGGCGTCGCAGAAAGGGACGAAGGAACGAGGGGAGTGAGCACGGCGAGCGTAGAAACAGAGGCAAACGGAAACGAGGACTGCTTCTTGACGAAACTTTAGCGGTATCGCGGAACAGGAGATAGACTAGAGATGAAGGAGACGGTGCGAAGGAAGAGGGAGCGGAACAGAGAGAGAAAGGGGGAGGGAAAGGAAGAGACAGAGAGAGAGAGATGGTAAATAAATTTATGGGGAAAGTTAAAAGCATTGCAAGCTCAGCGGTGCGGCGTGTTGCTCTGAGCACATTTATTTTTCATTTTTCTTTTACCACGCTATCCCCTTCCACCCCTTCTTTCCCGCTGCTACCCTTCAGCCGCGTCCGCCGCGCTGCTGCAGTTCTCGGGTGCAACGGCCCACGGTTCTTTCTCTCTTGTGCTCGCTCGATGCAGCTGCGAGCGTTTTTTGCAGCGTTCGGACGGCAAATTGGGTTACGTAGGAGCGCGTTCTGACATCAGGAAGTCACCGCGTCCGCGTAGTAGGAGGCTAATTAACCGCGCTTTGCCGCCGGCTAATGCGAGACGCGTTTCGGTAACGAGATGTGCGGGACGGCCGTGGAAGATTTTGGATGCGACCGCATCCTCTCGCGCGCGCCCTTTCTCTCTCTCTCTCTCTCTCTCTCTCCCGCTTTATCCGGAATCTGCTCTCGCTTATCCAAGGAAATGCGCGGAGCGCACTAATGCCCCTCGAAAGGAGAACTCCGACGCGCGTCTCCGTAAATTAGATAAATTTCCATGCCGGCGATTTATCATCCCTTGGTCGTCCCTTGGCTGCGGCCGCACGCTCACGCTAATTCGCGCGGCGATTCGTCCGTGTCAATAATTCATGAGGCGGAACTTTAGTGAGTGCGAAAACACTCGATGCCATTCGATCTCGCGCGGCACAAATTTTCCATTGATCCCGGGTAATAGCTCTCCTCTTTCGATCCGCCGGGTCTGCGAAGCGAATTCCAAAGCAGACTACATTGACGAATCGTTCGCCGCTCACGCGATACCTACGTGAAATCACGAGACCGATACGTTTTCGACGTTCGCGAAACGCGAGAAATCGAGAGATACTTCGGCCATCCAAACGCTTCCAAACCCTGAGCGCGGTTTTGTCTCGTGAAAGTGCGCCTTGAATTCCGAAGTGAAGATCTGACCGAAAACCGAACGGCAAAACAATCGGGAGGCAAAGAGCGGAACAAGTAAGATAATAGATCAGTTAATTATGGAGTTTGCTAACTCGAAGAAGGGAAGAGGCCACACAGGGTTCGTTTTGTCCCGTTAAGTTTAGATTGTCCGACAAGGGCCCCAGTTCCGAGTTTAATAGCCGACGTATTGCCGGTCGTTGTGAAAAAATAAGCTGTCGCATAAAATATTGATGACTCTGGCGAATTGCTACGATTGGCGCAAGAGAATTTCTGAACGCCACAAAGATATATTTTGAACACACTTGTTAGTATCAAGTTGATGCAAAAGGTGTGTTATTTTTCAAGTGCCTTCATGGAATTGGTAAATTCTAAAAACTTAGACTTTCTAAAAGTGCTACAACTTGACAAAAAAGTGTATCGAAGTCAACCACTTTAATTAATGAAAATTATAATTTCGTTTTCTTTCTTTTAACATGATAACGACGATCCTTTTTCACTAAATTAATAAAACTTTGTGCAATCGCGGTACATTAACGCGCAGTTCGCCGATGGCTTCAACAAGTGGCCTGAAATGAAAAGAATACTCGGGCAGAAATGTTTTCGAAATATTCTCAGAGATTTTTCTCTTCGCAAGATAAATTTCTTTCCCCGTCCCTCTTGCAATGGTAAACGCGCCAATAATTGGCACGTATTATCGAAGTGACGTCAGTCCATTAAGAATGCCTGAACGCCGGTAGGAGACAGTTTCGTCAATTAAGTACGGCACGCCGATACTGTGGATCGGGATTGCCAGGATATTTGCAGTCTAATTATGCTTCTGCAGGCAATTATCAAGCCAACCGCGCTAATCGGCACTCCGTTGTCATCGCGTCGTCTCGAGATTCGAACACTCCGGGATTGGCGTTTCCCCTCTACGTGCGCGAGATGCGGATGTCAAGTATCGTCGAGAATCGTTGGATTAATATCGATCGACACACAACAGCGCGTTTGCATCGGCACTTGCGCGCACTGTAGGGCGCTCTTGAGAAATCGCGCGGATTACTCACGCGTTGAATATTGCAGCCAGTGAGCACATCGATGAAGTATTAAATGGACTATACTTGCACCTAACACTTACCGAAGTTACTAATCAAACGAGCGACGTTGAGAAAAAAAATTCATTTTCGTGATATTATAAGTATTAGTTGAAACGAAGCTTTCTTTCGTGAGGCAGTCGCGTGCAATTCTAGACACTATCAGACTGACCCGAGTGAATGAGTTCAAAGGAAATAAAGATCCTTTTAGTATAAAAAGCTACAGAGGCACAAAAATTAAGAATATATTAATAAATGTAGGATATCTAAAAGACATAAAAACAAAACATAAATTGATAAAAATATATGGATGGTAATGAAGAAATAAGATGTTAGAAGCTTATTGAATCACGTTATTGGATGACTCAATAAAATAGCTCAAAAATAGTTCAAAAATAGCTCAAAAGATGAATCATCCCATAGACGCGGATGTTAACCCGAAAAGTGGCGAATGGTCGCTAATATATTATACAAGTCAATTGAGAAATAGGAGCCGTCGAGACGGTATTGCTTGGAAAGTCGAGTGCCAAGACTTCGAGAGAGAATACGGCATCAGGAATCAATGCAGGAAAATCGCCAAAATGTGACGTAACTGCAAAAGAAAGCAAAAGAGGCGTGACGGAGGAACGGTGGGAAGATTCAAGGGTAATAACGCGAGATCAGGCACACGTCCAAACGGCATCATTCGCCCTTAAAGACCGTCTTGAACGTCAAGCCGCGGAGCAATACTTCCGCGCGCAAACTATACGTAAACTTACCCCCGGACCGTTCACGGGTCATCGGGGGTTCGTGCCACTACATTGCCTCCGCTCCTTCAGATTTATGACGATCGTTCAAGACTTCCTGCTGACAGCGACCAGAGAAAAAGAGAGACAGGGAGAGAGAGAGCGCGCAAAAAGTAGCGGTACAAAAATACCGAGCAACCCCGTTCCGTGTAACAATGCGTCCCGGAATATTTTAGTGACGACTCTGCGGCGCTCGATGTGTGTGTGTGATAAAGACGAAGCATCGGGTCACATCTGCGAAGCCACAAGCGAAAATCAAAGAGTCATCCGTAAAAGTTGGTGCAAATCAATGTGCAAATAGATGCAGGAGCGGGCATTTCGTTTATCGCACTGCATTTTCGTAAGTTGCACCCTGGTTTATCTGCCTATTTATTCTTTCGCTATTCCACCATACATAGTTTGCGCTTTCGTATGCATAGCGTTAATGCACTCGATTATGGATACTACGTTTGAGCTCGTAAAATAAATCGGAAGGATGCTTTGAATGCTTAAACTTACGCGACGAAGTGTGAATTCATGAATTCCATTTATGACCCGACACAGAGAGAGAAAGAGAGAGAGAGAGAGAGAGAGAGCTGGAGACTTTGGAGAGAATAAGGACGCACCGCTCTCTTATATGTCGACAATGTGCTCATCATTGTTATGCAAAAGAGTGTACAAGATTTTTACAAGGTGCGTGAATCATACAGAATCATAGCGAGATGCATACAGCGGGAAAAATCGCCGTTTTGGAAAAGCATGAGAGACTTCTAGCGAACGATCAAGGCAACACTGAATATTTACGGAATACTTACAACCATTGTCGCGCGAGAAGTGCATTGTACATAAATTATCTTTTGTTTACACCAGTGACAAGCTACTGTTAAAGAGATGACTGCAGCTGCAGGCGTTATGAGTGATGGATTCTCCATTTATTCCTTGAGTGCTTGAGCAATGAACTCGAGACACCTACTTCATAATAAACTTGCGACTTACTTGGTAATGAACTTAACGCTGCATTTAAGAACTTTAGTCACATTCGAATTTATTCTGTCACCTCTCTTTCTCTCTCTCTCTCTCTCTCTGTCTCTTTCTCTTCACTTCAGTATGCAACCCGCTTTTACATCTAAAATATTTTATCTTTAAACATACTCGGAGTTTTATTCTCGTTAATAAAGACACACTTTTTCGTTGAACTTTTTCTCTTGGAGCTAGTCGAAAATTTAGAAACTCGCGGTGAAATTTATTCGTTACGGTGGTGTCCCGTGCAGTGGTAGTCGCCGTTGTTCCTGTATTTGCAACCGAGCAACCGAGTTGCATCACGATGTATGGCACTCGTTTTCCAGCTTTGCCCGACTGCACGCGAGAGCAGAGAAGAGATCGCGTCGAATGCAGCAAAATTGCAGCGACTTTTCCACGCTGTCGTTGCAACTTGACGTATTCGTGATGTTTGTGCGAGAGGCGATGCAAGAGAGAAAGAAAAAGAAAGAGAAATAGAGAGGAAGAGAGAAAGAGTTTAGTTTCCTCGTATTTCTGCATATTATAAAATTTCATTTGCATTGTCGGCGTGCAGCAATAAAATATATTCTACAGAGGAAGATACCGGGTCTACATCCCTTCACGCGGAGAAAGTTACCATTGATATTTATGTACAAACATCGTTGCGTCGATGTGCACGACGAATTTGCATCCGCGCACGATAACGGTCTCACGACCGCAAACAGTGCGAGGGAAGGAAAATATTAGCGACGTGCACGTTACCTTTGCTCGCGATTTTTTTTCAAGCGTCGCAATGTGAGTAATGCTCGACTGAGTAATCGTGCGGCCAAATTAGTACGTGACTGCAAGAATAATTGTGCCGTCACGATTAAAAAATATTGGCGTATTGATGGCCTCGTATGATAACCGATTGCATTCTGCGCGGCTTTTCCTCGCGGTTTTCGATAACTCGAGCGATTGACTGCTGATGGAATGAAAAACATCTGCGTTTATTCTGCGTATTCTGTATATGTGTTGGTTAAATATGTATAAGTATTGTTGAGCTTGTTCAATGGTTAATTCGTGATAACAGGAGTACATGTTATTGAGAGTGATTTATCACTAAACAATAGTTTAGTCGCGATCAATACCGGTGTCAATTAGTTCAACAATACTGATGACGTGAATCAATCAATGTCGATGTCAATGAATCTGGTCAATAAGAAAGTGATATATTACAGTTTACGCCTGAAATTTTTAAATAATTTGTACAGTTTGTTTGGAAAATAACGAAATTATAACACTATATTACTATATTCAAGCATTGATCGTACGTGTAAAAATTATTCATTAATATTCAAACTGTGTCTTTTCATATCGGCAACAGCGTTGATTCACAAGTTCAAATATGTAATGCAAAATATGTAAATATAATACGAAAAAAAGGATTTTCGTTGGCACAACATATTTTATGCTCTTGTCGCAAATGTTATCATTCACTATGTAATCAGCAAAGAGATGTATTGAAAATATTAATTTTATTAAACGATATATATATATTTTATTAAATCAACAAAAAATTATTTTATAATAACAAATTTTTACTGTGCCCTCATATTTAAATGCATCAGCAGTGATAGTCTCGCTGCAATAATAAAATGCATTTGCTAGAAGTATTTTGCTTTAGCAGCAAATTAATGTGTTCACATTAATTTCTATGTGAATTAATATATTCAGGAAAAGTTTTTTATTTTACTGATAAAATACGTTTTAATATCGAATAATTCGGAAAATTGTTTATAATAATTGAAAGTTTGTTAAATCGAACACTCACTAGCAGAAATGATTTTGTTAGCAACAAAATCTTTTCTTTTTCTTTGATATAAGGAGCTAAATTATTTGAATTGATACACTATTAATATTTGCTATTTTTTATATATACTGTACAGAAACAACATAAAACACTAAATTAGAGAAAGAAAGAAAAACATTAACTCTCACGACATATAAAACTTAAAAAATAAGTATTAATCACATCAAGGCACACGACGAAGATATTCCAAGAGAAGAGGATGATATTACTCGCGGTCCCCGGAAGAATCTAAAAATTTTCTCAGTGTAATAAGACACGAGCACGTCCCCGTAGATATAGAGCCTCCTCGTCGTTCTCGTCGCCGTCGCCTGAAGAATGCATCAAGCCGAAACGGTTATGACCGTGATAGAAGCTAGTTAAAGCGCGCGCGAGAGAGAAAGAGGGAGGGAAAAAGAAGGGAAGCAAAAAATAATTACGGCAGTGTGCACCAGCATTGGTACAAGTTATCGTGGTGGCGTGACCCGGGGCAGAGGCGTATTCGAATCATTACTGACACGAACGTGCCACATCGCTCCACACTCAGACGGCGCAACCTTATGCAACACGACAACGTGCATACCTGTATTCGTATATATTTAATGATCGCGTTTAAAAGGAAATTGCAAGAGCGCGGAACCGAACAATTGCTGGCCGTTCTGCGGGAACGGCGCCTCGAAATATTACATGGCGGATGGGCTCGGGCTATAATAGCGCGCATACTTATAATGCATCACCCCTTGAGCCTCCGCCTCTTTCCGCGCTACGGAATTCAGCGAGATTAAATCTTTGTGTGTACGTCGGTAGAATATCGCATAAACTTTAATCATCGGCCCGAGAAGATGCGGACGCGGAAATAAAAAAAAAAGAAGATAACGTAGAAGGTGATGCGCGCAACGACGTTGCTCCGGAATCGAGCGGCATTTTAAAATCTCATTCTCGTGTCCGGACATCAGGGACGGGGTAACACAGTGTAATATGATACGTGTAATGCAAAACGCATATGCACGTGTTCATATGAATTACATATGTAATGTAACGCACACCGTGTAATATTATACACCATTTTCCTATTGCGCCCTTAAAATAATTCATAATTACGTGCGCAGCTTGCTTTTAGACAGACACGTTAACTCTAAACATAAAATAATTTTTAAAATTATTTTAAAAATCATTTTCATACATGATCAGTGCTTCAATTGAAATAATATTATAATTCCGTTAGCTTCTCTCTTTCAGGAGACGGACTGCATAAATTATTCAAAAAGGCGAGCTGTAAATAGAATTTAGATAGAAAACTAAATCCACATATTATTAAACCACATACGTAAGCAGCTCATATCGCATCCGAGAAACAAGAATCCTATTCAGGAGATGCGGTGCCTATCGCCGACTTTCCGCGCGGTTTACGAGATGAGATCCTGTATGTAACGTGTTCCCAAGACGACACTTGTGCTGCTATTGCTCATAAAGCGCCGAGATGCACACCCACGATGCTAAAAGTGGAATTGGCTAGTACAGTGCACTACTTGAGAAGACAGTCGGACTTGAAACATTTAGATAAACAAAGAATTGCGAGGATTGACGTACAGCGTCAGAATCCTCGAAATTGGAAGCTTGAAGCGCTTTTTTTCTTCAAAATGTCTCCATTCGCAAGTGCATAATGAGAAAGAGGAGAAGTAAGACGCAAAAATCTCATAGAGACGGTAATATGGCTACACAAAGGAGCCGGCATTGCCGGTGGATCGAATGGAATGATTTTCGTACGTTCCTCGAAAATCCAAGTACGTACATTGAAAGTCGTGACTCTTCGAGATCCAATTTCGGATCTTACGTAGCTACTTGGAGGATCGGCTTCGCGGGGGGTTTTTAAGGATCATCTCTCGAGAGAAGATATAGTGCAGCGACGACGTCGTCGTATACCCGGGGACGCGAAAGTGGAGCCTCGCATCTTCGTAGGCAGCCGGTCTTCTCGTTACTTGCAACGAAGACGTTGAAGTTGCTGAAGTAACACGGCTTCCCCATGGCGAAGCTTGTGAGATGCTTCCGCGTACTTGGATTTAATAACTGCACTCTGCATCTGTGCGTACGCGATGTCGCCGCTGCGACACGCGTTGCGCACTTCCAGCGAGATGATCCCGAAAAATTGCTCCCCGAAGCTGATCCTCAAAGTAGACAAAATCGAGATTGATGCTCTGACAAGTCAGGATGTTTATGTAAGTCTAGGCTGATCTTCGTTGAATCCTCGAGAAATAGTCAGAGCACTGATGCAAGCAGGAACCAACTGCAGAAGATTATATTATTTAAGTGGGATTTGTCTTTTAGAAGAACATGTTGATCCTCTCAACTTCTTCGTGCATATGATTGCTATACATGGCGACGATGATAAACTTGAAAGTATTTAGCCTGCCTATCGTTCGCATACTTAATGTATTATAATATGGACCAGAAACATGAATTGAGAGAGAAAGAGAGAGAGAGAGAGAGTCTTTGATTCTTAAAGCGCTAAGAACCGGAAACGCCGATTCGTTCTCATGTGATATTGATATTCCTTGATAAGAGAAAATACTTTAATCAATATAACATTAAGAAACTCTACTCGTTAATTTGTTAATTCTACGTTTCAATTGTAAATTAAATATTATGACTAATAAAAAACTTACAATTTCTTCAATTAAATGCAATTTGTGTGGAATTGGAATTTATGAACTCGCGGCTTCGTTCAAGCTAAAGCGCTATTCAGCGCGGATAGCAAATTGTAAGTTTTCGGATAAGAAACATCGGCGTGCGACTTTCCTCGCAAAAGCTAAAAGAATCACTTTATTTCACGCACGATGCGCACCGCGCTTCGTACGAGGATCTTCTCGGTTGGACAGATTTAATTACTCGAATCACGCGTTTCTAGCATCACGCGGCTATGCTCTCGTACAAAAGCACCAGGGAGTCACGCTCCTCCGCATAAAGAGTAACGTAATTACACGGCAGGACCGTCGAGAGAAACCCACCACGAGAAATGCATCCCTGTGTGAGGATCCTTTTCTCACAGCAGCAGCAGTAGCAGCAAGTTCCAGGGACAGTTGCTGTTCTCTTCAACAACATTGTCCGACCCATCTCTACTTACTTACCAAACAGTGCATGGCTAGCCGGAAGCGGTGGTCGGTCGCCTCGGCGCAATCTGTTTATCCAAGTGCTCTTCGTGGACCGAATTGATCGGCAAATTCGAGAATTTGCTGACGCAGTCGCGATCGAGGGAGGATGTTCGGTTAGAGAACGAGCGCGTTCGTTGGCGGCTTAATGAGCTCTTAAAATATAGGTCGGAAGGGATTTACGCCCATGCACGAATCGCCAACGCGTAATTTATGATCGAGCCCAACGGCCTTTGGAGACCCTTCCTCTCCCTGTCTCTCGATCCAATGATCGTAATAATAAGGTAGTCGAGCTTTGATCGCGCGACCGTGCCTATTTTCCGATGCTCCCAATCGATGTGCGAGTTTCGGGCCACATCAAATCAGTTATTACCTCCGTTTGACATGGAATTTGGCTCGAATACGAGCCCTTTTTACCTCTCGTCTTCTCGTTCTGCCCTCCCGTTCTCTCGCTCTTGCGCGATCGCGTTTGTCGGTCGGAACTTTCCGGAGAAAACTCGGAAACTCGATAAACGCGACATACATCGCGCGTATTTGGGGGTATTACAGTCAAGTAGATCTTATCTATAACGGCAGCGACGGGAGGCTTTATTCCGTGTTTGCAGTTCTTCAGAGATGTCGGGACCCGAACAATATATCTCTGTATGCGTGTTAACGCGAGCGCACACACTGTGATCCTCAACGTTGCCGTTAATGCCGGCATAAGCCTTCGATTGCAAAATTATTACCCAGCGATGCGATGGAAAATAAAAGCGCGCGCGTAAACTTTACAGCCGCTTTCGAAGCAACCGTCTCGGTAATATTTGTTGATGGACTTCATAGATAACGATCGAAATTGCAGGCAAAATACATACACTCGACGCTCGTTTATTACGTTATGTTCCAAGATCCTTCGCGGATCCGCATAATTAATTCTTATTGAATATCGCGACTTCCACACGAGAGTATTATTATTTATTTATTTTGCAGATCTGTGCTGATGAGATATGACGCGTACGTCTTTTAATTATAGGTTTCCGATAACATCAGAACAACACGTATTCGTCTCGGGTGTCGACTGTGGAATCACAAAAATTTGGAATATCCGACGCGCCGCCTAACACAAAATATTCGATATAATGTACTCATATTTTTTAAGTAAATATACCATCAAGTTTACGAGATATATTACTGTGTATACGTGTATTTTGCCGCAGTCCATCGCAATATATAATGCATTTTAAAGAGCGACGGTTTTTCTTGGGTTCTCCTCATATCGAGAACATTTGTATGTCCACCCGAAAATATCGATATTATTTATTCTCGCTGCGGTATGATCGAAAGGAAATCTTTGTTCAAAATATCACTTGTTGTGACATAAAAAGCTAATAATTAACCGATCATACGCGATATGTGCGATTGCTCTGAGTTTTGGTTTGAGATATTGATTTCTTGTTTCGATGTTTTCAATAATTATTACTGATTCTTTTTTTGAGATCAAGAGAGAGATTTCATGCTGAAGTCGCATATCACCGATGTCATTTCTTAATTATTGAAGACACGGTAGCGGTAGCTCGTCGTCGGACGGGCGTAGTATTATAAATGAAACATCGGTCATTTGGCGACGGAAGTAACATCAAGTCGATCGGAAGTAGTCCCGAGATGGGCAACGGAAATCAAAAGGGAAACGCAACTCATTTCTCGCTCTTCCTCTTATCCTCCTTCTCTTCCTTCTCGTTTTCCTTCTCGGTCCTTCCCTTGCTTTTCGATTCTCTCTTTTCTCTCTACGAAATCACGTCAAACATGGTCGATAACTTTATGGCTGACTTGATTCAAGTTTCTCACACGCGTAATGAGCAAAGGTGCCGAGTTTCGAAGCTGTAGCTGCGCTACGGCTCCCAAAATATTTTTATGCCTGAGCGATAATCCAAAGTGACAACGTGATTGCCAGCGCAATTCCTCGCCGACGAATAAAACATTATGTTACCGCCCCGAACGAGCAGCCAAGTTAGATTAAAGTTGACACTCTCGTTCTCCCACGCTGCGAGAAATTACATGCGCGCGCGCGCGCAAATGAGCGGTTTATTACCCGTCGCTGATATGTCTCAGCGAATGCGCAATGTGAACAGACGTAAAAATTAACCGCAAATTTCTCTTGCTGTCGAGTTTGTTAGCGCGACGTGACGAAATAAGCTTATCGAAATTAGAAAACTCGATCAATCGAAAAGATCATTTCATCAAAATACTGTGATGTTTTTATTTCTATCATTTATTTCGAGCATATTTTGTCAAAATACAGTGACATTTTTATTTGTATTATTTATTTTAATAATATTACGTCATCCCGAAAAAATCAAGTCTTCTAGAATCCTAGCTAAAACATCGTAAATTTTGTTAACTTAAGATTGATTTAATAAATATTATTTTACAAAATTAACTTAAAACATGAAACAAATTATTTGACAATTAAATAGAGATCTAGCTGAAATGTTTTTAGGTGCAATTTCGAAATAGTTCCACGTACCACCGGAAGTAAAGTGAAAAATGGGCTCCACTTAGAAGCTCAAAAGTCCCAAAGTACGCCATTGTCGTAACGTTCCAAGACGTCCACGTCGCGCGCTTTCGCATTCCGACTCTGGTTCCCTTCCTACATCATTCCTGTGCGTCTCTTCGCGTGGCTCGTTTCGTCGTTGATTGCATATCGCGCTAGACGAGCGACGCGACGGGGGTGGCCACCCTCCCTCGGAAAATGTAAGCGCGATGTGGATGACGCGGAAGCTTTACGGCCGCGTTACCCCGGCGAATTTCGTGCGGACGTAATCGCGCGGGACACTCCCCGTGATTGCGCTGGATATGGTTTCCCTGGACCCTCCCCTCGTTCTCCCTTTCCACTCCTAGGCGACCAGCTACCGGCTCGCCTGCCCGCGCAGCCTCCGATGGGAACATCTGCTGCTTTACCATTTGACGCACGCGCTCGCTTCTCGTTTTCCTTGCGTTAACGCGGCGCGAGTACGTCCGTTTCACGGACACGGGACGACGACGACGTGATAGCGCAGAAACCCTGGCAAATGGAATCCTACGTGTCCTCGTACGCGGGGAGAGCTGGAATATTACATTTTCTCCAGAGAAAGAGAGAGAGGAGAGGGTGGTAGAGGGATTGAGAGGCAGGATGAAGTTTATTTCGGTGAAGGGTTGAAGGCAAAGGGAAAGTTAGGATTTTCGAAAATCTGTTTCAGCTTCACTCTGCCGGGTTTCTGCTTCGACGTGGGTGATTAGATCAATGGTCCGGTTTCGGGACTCTTTCGGGTCACCGATACGTTTGAAGCGCTTCATGCGCGCGGATCTGAGCGGATGGACAAAACGGTTGCGTAACTCGATAAAAGTAAAGCTCACGTGCACGTAGCGATCTTTGCGCGTGACCACGTTTGCGATACCACGAAAAATGATCAAGATGCCTGGGACCGGGCGAGAAAAAATTCTTCTCGTCTCTTCGTCCTCTTTTTTTTTAATTAGAAGAAATAGCTATTAAAAATATTTCTTCGAAGACGTAGCCTCTCTGCGATCTTCCGCCCCTTGTTTCTCTTAGAGTTAAATAATATACACGCCCGAAGCGCTACGGGATTTATCATCCAGATGCGTCTCGCGATGCAATGACGTCAAAAGCACACCGCAGGAAATGTGCGTTTCCGAAAGTGGAAAATGCAAAATACACGAATACACACGCACATGCTCGCAAAGGTACGTGTTCCCCGTGTATGGGCATCGCGGAATGTTTGTTCGTACATTTACAAAGCGAAATTCGAAACATTTCCCGTATTATGTTCATTACCGGCGCTACAATCCCTTGGCAACGCACTCTGCATCTGAATCGTGGCTTTCCCGTATCATACGTATCACGTAAATTATTTGACATTTGCGTAAATAATTAATTCAAGCGAAACGAAATGTTTTCCGTGCGCACTCGCATGTAATTCCGTATGTTGGCCGATCCATTAAATAATCCTTATTTTTTAAATTGTCACGCTCGCATAATTCCCACGAAAACACCCCACCGCAAACTGCATATTATGTAATATATTACATGTAATATACTAATTTGCGATCAAAAATCTAGCATGTACTCCACGCGCGTTCTCCATTATATATAAGGATATAAAAGTAATCGCACATCGATAGAGCTAAAACGACATAAGCGGCTATTTTATTACTTCCGCGAGGCGATAGGCGAAAGCCGACGACAGGCATTAAATTCTGAGCTTCCGGTTCTCGCGGAATATTATTCATGGTCAATAAATAAGATCACGATAGAGCTCCTCGAGGTGACTTCGCAAGTTATAGAAGAATCCACTCGGGCGCATTAGTCTTGAGCCAAGATTCCTAGCGAGACGTTAACCGATTATCCGTATGGTTTACGAATTCGATGACGTATCATGCCAAGGGAGCGGCGTATTATGATAACGAAACGGAGGATCCGATTCGGTCGATCCACTTTCTTTGACGCCGGCTTACCTTATAAAGGGAGACGCGGTATCGCCAGCGGTGATCTTCCCGACAGCAGCGTACAACGCAGTCGGGATCGACCCCCGATTTGTAGTCGGAGAAAGGTGAGAAGAATCCCGCTGACTCATGGAGCACTCGATTCGGAAAGTGGCAAATTGGATCGAGTCGGAATTCGATTTGCCGAAATTTCGACGCCCCGACCTCTCTCTCTGACGAGCGATTGTTTTATCGAAATCCGACGAAATATCCGGCGGTGCCGTCATTCTGACTGAACAACGGCGAGCAAGAAGGAGAGCTCCTTTTTTTCTTTCTTTCTTTTTTTGTCAAAAACACGTGATTTTTCAGACTCCAGCTGCAGCGGGGTTCACTCGACGGAGATCAAACAATGGAAACGCGGCAAGGGACGAGGCAACGCGCTTCCCTTCGTCGTTATCGGCGCCGATTTTCCCAATCAGCGAATAAAGTTTTCGGCGACGCGATCGGGCGCATCACCGCACGAAGCGCGGAAGTTTGTTTGTTGCATTAGATATGCGTCTGCGTGTGCGGCACTCTCGTAATTTCGTCGCTGACGATCCATCGAAGTTCCGCGAACAAAGTTCAAACTACGCCACTTATAATAACTTGTCGCTACGTTGCTACTAAGACGCCTGGTATTAACATAAAGTTTACGCGAGCGTCATAAAACTTTTGAAAACGTCCGCAGAAAATGCAACACCCACCCGCGGAACGTTGGATTGCTTCTATCTCGCGTCCGAAGAAGAGAAGCGTTCCCGGTTCAATTATTAATAGCAAAGTTTGCCAAAGGCGCACGTACGTAAAAATATCGTCTAGTTTCTTTCGCAAAGAAAATTTTTTCAACAACAGCATCGTCCCTCGGGAGGGAGAGTCAGCGTTACATTATTTTCGGGACGTTTTCTTCTGATACGAAAATTATACGGGCAATTTATACGGATGTGACTGCGACGATCATATTTAAGATTGAAAGTGTCACCAGATTACTGCGGAGTCATTGTCACCGACTCGCGATTCGTTTCGGCCGCAGCCAACCCCTGTGGAGTCGCTGCTACCACGGAGGGGGTGAGATGGTTGAGCTCGTAAAAGCCTGCGTCATCAATCAAGTGGCGTAAGAAGGAGGAGCGCGACGCGGTCATGGTCCGTGCGATACGCCCGTGCCGGATGTCGCATCCGGCGAAAAAAAAACGACTTCCTCGCAACTCGGGACGGGGCAGAAGGGTGAATCGGCGTACGGGCGGGTTGAGAGATTGCGATAGTTGCGAGCAGCAGATGCGTGACGCCTTCGCGCGACCCCTAGTGCACCTAATGCACCCAATTATACGAGGCGCATCCGGCTCGGTGAGCACGGCAATTCCGGCGAAGTTCATCGCACGTGCGAGGGAGAGTCCGTACGCGGGTGCGCAGGCAGGCAGAAAAAGGTCAGGGCAGAGGGTGGTAGTAGCCGACACCCGGATCGCGCCGGGGTGTCAGGGGTGAGAGGCCGGCGGACACGAATGATTAACAACAGGTTTATTAATCATGAAAACCGGGCTGGAGCCAGCTAGCCAGCCGAGGGGTTACAAGTTCAATTGCAGTTCGTTGGGGTGCTTCTTCTCGCCCCCGCACTTCCGCGACAGCGCCGTTTCGGGGCCGCCCCCGCTTAGCGCGGGTTGCGTTATTGTTCGCTCATAAAGCCGCGGAACGAGTCCGCGTAAAATATGACTCTCGCTACTCGAGTCGTTCCATTCTGGAAAGTTTCGAGTTGAGGAAGAAGGAAGATGGTAAGAAAGGGGTGGAAGGACGCGGAGCCCACAGCGCGAACGGCGGGCATAAGGAACCGGATAGTAACGTCTTTCACAGTCGGAACGGAACTTTCGGGGGGAGGGTCAATTATTGCCGAGCTTTGGGAGTACGCGGTAAAAGCGATACCGCGTTCTAATTGGAGCCGAGTGAGATACGAGGCATCGCTGAAAAGCAGCAAGTTTAATCATGGAGGCGACGTCTTAGTTTCGAGTTACCGGATTCGTACTGTCGACCGTGCTCGTTAAAATTCATAAACGTGAAATGTTAAGTTCAGTGAAAGATGACTTGGTTTTTGTAAATAGATCATTATGTAAAAGTGATATCGTTAGCCAATAATATATGCTATCTATTATGAATTTTAACTACAAACATAGAAATTGTCAACAGGTGCCGACAGGTTTCTTTATCTATTCTTGAAAATATATAATTTCTCATATTGAATATTTATGGCAGAATATCATCCATTACATCGAGAAACATCAAATTTTACAATTTACCCTCCAGAAACATTACTGCGATGTCGTCAAGATCGAATCGCTATAATAATGAAACCACGTTCTCTTCTTCTCCTCCCTTTGAGTTTATTGCCTCCGCATTTTACATTGTGAACGCGTGTGTATCCGCAGAAAATGAGCGAGTCACAACTAGGCCGGAGACTCCGCGCCATGGAAGGAAAGTACGGTTTCAAAACGGGAGAAGAATGCCTAACGACTAGAAGATGAGTCGCTTCGCTGATAAGGGGGGAAAGCCTTTACAAACTCGCCCGGATAAAGAGGCGAGACGAGACCGAAGGAGAGCGCGGTGAAGCTGAAGAGAAGCCGCCTGAGCTTTATCAGTCATTTGTGATTTCCACTTGCCGCCTCCTCCCAGGAAAACGCGACAACCGGCTTTCCTTCCTCCAAGAGATATTTTCTGTCGTTCGACGTGCTCAAATGGGGGAAGACTCTCAGTAGAGTGTAGACCCTGCAACTGTTACTACCGCACAATCGCCGGCGGTTTGTAAACATACATTCTCACGGATGAAAAATCGAGCCAAGGATTCAGTCCTTTTAAAGGTTCTCTCACTGGCAGAGATCCTTACGAGAAATAGATATCTTTCTCCTGGTGCGCGGCTTTCTCAGATGGGTGCCGTGACGTCACTCTTGGACAATCATCGCGAGCGTAGTTTTTTATGCGAATTAAATGAGAATGGAAAAAAAGGCTAAGGAATATTTTGTCGTTTTTCATAATTAGCGTTGGCTCTACACAACGTAAGATAAAGATGTTGAACTCGTAATTACGATCTCTCTCTCTTTGTCAATCACTGTACGAACAATAAGTGACGCGAAAAAATAAAATTCGAGTCATCATTATTTTTCAGTATTTTATGAAAAGATGAATTACCTCCCTCGAGAATTCTAAGTAGAATTCTCTTCTCAATCTGGCTGTGATTCAAAAGCACCCGCTCATTAATTATGCGTATAACTAACACAAATCAACCAGTAATACGATAAACTGCTTTACAAAATAGAAAGTTTCTAAATCTCATCTCATTGAAAAACAAATTATTTCATATCAATGGAAGAAGTTTATAGCTCTTAAACTTTCAACGGTACACGCTTTATTAAAAAAGAAAAAAGAGAACAAGAGAGAGAGAGAAAGAGAGAAAAGATGCTGTCCTTAGTTATCTCCGACCATGCAGTGTTCAACGAGCATGATACAACGTCCCTTATATTTTCTTCGCTGCAGAATCATCCAGTAAAAGCTGCAATATAATTGCGAGCGCACGCACACTCTTGCACTCGCGTTTTCCGCGGACTCGCGCGGGTAAGACATTTGCTGCGCAAACTGTTAGCGGGAAGCCAGATCGGTACTCTTTTTACGCCGCGGCCTCGTTTGCCGCAGTACGATATTGCCACTTACCTAGCAACGATATTGTCAATAAAGATCCGAACGACTCCTCCGAACGAAGCTCGGGAATACTCGACCATTACAAGAAACTGCCGCGGCGGCCGGCCAGCTCTACTTCGTGTGAAAGAGAATCGATATTCGTCGGTGCACATACGGCCTATAAATGAAAATACCAAATAACTTCGGCACGCTTCGGCGGACACTACGTCCGCGGAAGTGTCCCGGTATTGCCGCTTGTAAAAGCGGTTTTAACGGCTTCCACCGACGATTTTGGCACCGCCGAGCGATTTACATGAGTACGCATACATGCACGCATGCGGACACACATGTGAGAGCTGAAAGGGTGCATTCCGAAATTACTGTTCGAAGCCATTTCTTAGCCAACCGTGTGATTCGCATCGTGCGACGATCTCGCCACGTAGGGAATAAATAATTGGAGACTTTTATCGCGCGGCTCTACTCCCAACTATTTGAGGTATTTTCTTGGTGGTTTAATGGATCGGTGTTGTCTGTTTCGGTAAAGAGCGTGGATACTGAAAGGACGAGGGAAACGACAGCCAACTTTCTAATATGTATCGTCTTTCATTAGGTATGCAGCCATGTAACCGCCCTTCCGAGACCCTATCGCGGTGGGAACATCTCCATACACGTCGTCGCGGCTTAAAGGTCGGCACTTTAAGTGACACACGAGTGCCATCAGTTGTTAGCTCGGGGAACAGGCTCCGAGAGGAAGCTCTTCCCTTAAGTGAAGCTCGCAAGATCAAAGTTTGCGACGCGCGCTCTTTCAAGAAGCGATGACAAAAATCCCAGAATTTCCTGCGTCGCAACGCGGAGAAGGGTTTCCGGCTTGCGCTCCAACTTCTCGGATCATGTGTCTAATAACACGAGGCACACGAAAGCCGCCGTGACATCCTCCGTTATCCCGTTACTCGAAATTTTATTAATGCTGTCACACGTTATCATCTTCTTCCTTTTAAGAAAAATCATTTTCTCCCTGAAATAGCTCTCTCTTTTTTAAGATACGTTATATGAAAGAGATATTTTCATGAAATCTTGACCTTTTTTTGCGGATAAAAAATGTGGAAGATTGGTGGATTAATCATTTCTTTTTCAGCGGATTCGGTATATCTGTTTTAACTTTGCTATCGTATCGTGCTTAATTTTTCATATCCTTCACGATTTGTCGAAGCTGCAACTTTCTCAAACGTCTCTGAAGTTACACACGTATCGCGGACCAGTGCACTGGACGTCCTTCGAGAATTCCGTGATAGGAACGTACTGCTCAAAGAATTCCATCTTGACCCGAACAGCACCGAGAATGTAACGAACCACTTTTATCTTTGACATAGTTTTCTCGTCATGACACTCGAGTCCAAGAGAAAGAGCGTACTTCGTTCTTCATTTACTAGCGTGTTATCTGTTACATTACCATGCAGAAGAGTTTATTAATTGATGAGAAAAGACTCCATCAGAAAGGGAAGGTGATATATATGACTTGCGTCGCGATCATACAAGATCATCAAATCTTGAAACTTTGAGGATCAAAATTTCTCACTATTCTCCTGCTTAATTTTCTAATCCAATAAACGGCGCGATAAATCATTACAATGCAACGACTTGTATCGTGATCAGCGAAGCAAATAGACTGCAATCCCGAAAGAGCGATCAAGTGAGAATCCTATAAACTGCACTTTTGCGCACACTTAATCAGCCCATAATTAAGCGTTTCTTAAAAAGCATTCGCGAGAGCGAGGCTTTTTAGGCCACGCTATGGTAACCATAATCTGTTACACCACTCTAGAATTTTCCTGAGATAGATCAAATCCCAAAAAATCCAACCTTTTGTAAAACCTCGCCCCATGCGTCCATAATATTGCGATTACGTGTGCACCCGGATAAATGCCCGCCGGGAATGCCTTGTCGCTCGTCGTTTGCGCGCGTGTCACAAAAATTTACCAGTTTTTGTTTTGTTTTTTCCTTCCTTTTTTTTCGTTGGAAAGATGAAGCGCCGCGGGGCCGCGTCGCGACTTTTATTACGCCGTGCTTCGGCCATAAGAAGCGTATCACTTCTACCTCTCGCGCGGCATGCCATAAATTACAGTCCCGGCCGAGTGTCATCCATTCTGACCGAGGTGACAAGCTAGCACCGTCGTGCTTGTATACACCCGGTATCGTTAGCGGACGTACATCGCGAGGGAACCCGAGCCTGCAAGAAAATCGCTGAGCATCGTGAAGCGCCGCATTATAGCTCGTTAATATCACCGATAGAATTTTTCAGTATCTGGAATAATGTCGAGAAGCAATATCAAAGCGAATTTATCTCTCTCTTTATTTTTTTTGGACTGTAAAGATTTCGTAAGAATTGCAAGTGATCGATATGGGAAATTTAATTTTTTACTTTGGGATGCGATTATCCCTTTGAACACGCTTCAGAAATTTCTTTGGAACTCAGTCGCGGTATCATCCAGAAAGTCTTTCTTTTATTATCCATTCCGGATTCATCATTGTTCAGAAATGATTCGACGATATTTTTCAGAAAATTATTAGAATTTTTAATAAAATTTTCAGTGAAAGCGCTCCATTGCTTTTTCCGAGGGGGTTTCTGAAATATCGAAGCACGCGGAAGAATTGGTCAACGGCGGAAAGATAATATTTCTTTGATCTCGTGTATCTCACCACACATTACACCCATGCGGGGAAAATCTATTTTCCGTTTTTTCTTTCCTCTCGACGATAGCCGTCCAGTTGGAAATTTTCCATATCCGGCGCAACGACGTGGTTCGAGCTTATCCGTGCGCAACAAAAATCATATCTCCGATATAGCGGATAGCGGGAGATCGTAAGAGAGGGCCGTGGGGGCTCTCACGTCTTCCCATCGCATATGCATCCGCTGCTCCTTCGGGATTTCGAGCATCGAGCACCTAGCACGTACGACGTCGCCGCGGCTAAGAGGGTCTCTAAGACCGCACTGTTTTACATGGCACCGCCGAAGAAAACATAATCTGGAATTTTTATTTCCCGCTCGTCTCGGCCCGATGCCCCCATGCACCACGCTTGCATTACGGGAACGTAACGAGAAAATATCGCAAAGTAGGGAATACAGGTACGAAAGGCACGTTCGATCGCATTCCGATAAAGCGCCGTTTTGCAGTAGGCGACTTGACTTTCAGCGTTCCACGTAGCCCGGTCGCTTTCGCATGGTTAGGTAACACCGTGTTCTTTGGCATTACACTTTCCGCATCAGAAAATACCCGCGTGCTTGCAGGTGAAAAGCGCAATTTCTCTTGTGCGTCACGCAAAAGAATGTCCTGGAGCGGGGGAGAGCCTGTGAGCCACAGTGGCGTCTCGATTATGTATTACAAGACTCCCTTGCGCAACTATGCTTACGTAGCGCGTACACGCAGCGATAACGTTCAATCTCTTTGCTCGATAAAAGCAGCTTGACCAGATTCCAATTTCCCGCAATGCTACCGTTTCACGTGCACTAGTGTACGCCGCACATGTATCGACCGTAAACCATTCCCTTTGTGATAACGGGGGGACAAATGGGAAACGGAATTTATGTGGGGTGATGCAACGACCACAAATGCGTAACGAGACTCTATATATATATATATATATATATATAGACATATATTTGCAAACATTAAGAGATGTTATTACAAGAAAAGATATTATTTCTGAATACTGATTATTTGCGCTGACGAATGTGCGCGACCGAATTTGTAGAATTTTGCACAGAATTTTACAAAGGATCATAACGCTGGAAATATAAAATAAACATTATCCCATCAGTAATGTAATTTCTTCTTCAAATTAACTATTAATTAACTGAATTTTCATTAATTACTATAATAATTTCAATAATATTAGGTAAATAGAAAATATCTTTTCTCAACTCGTCGCTTTTGTCGAGCTTAGAAAAACCATAACGTGCAGGTTATCTCAGTGCAAGCGATTCAAGCACATCCTGCTGTCGCATATATTTCATTCCGCGGAGGAGAGAAATATAAATATCGCGGGATGGTTATATTATCATTGTATTAATGGAAACCCAAATGGAGCCTGAAGGAGCGCAGGCCCGCGAGCGTAACGAAGGTTTAATTCGCGAAATCCCATCCGAGCGATTCCAGGAACGCGTCTTACGCTACGTTACGTGGTGGTACCATAACTGTGTCATCTCGCCGTGGGGTAAGATAAAACAACAGTTAAAACGTACAAAGTTCGTTACACTTGGTGCATCCCCGGCAGTTGGCACGTTTGCGTCTCTTTCTAGTTTGAGTTCGTTGACTTTGGCATCGCGCTAGACATCTCCGTGCGTGTCGTCGGGGGCTTAGAGGAGTTCGCGTTAAGTAGTACACGAGAGCGCACCTTCGGGGTGGTTAGCCACTGAACAGAAGTCACCATCGCGCTAAGAAAAGCCCTCGAGTGCACGCGGGAAAGTTTAGGTCGTGTCGCCTTTTAGAAAGGAGGACGCTTTAAAGCCGCCGCTACCGAGAACACGGATGGTCATGGGGGTGAAGAATGGGGTTGGAAGGGAACGGCTGAGCTTTTAGCGCGGAATGACAAACGTTAAGTCTCACGGTACTCGGTTTGATGCGGAACCGAGCAAAGGCTCGGTAATTCACGGCTTAACACGCCCAACGAGATTCTGACGCGATCTTTCGAATCCACCGAGTGTTTGCGCGGATTGACAGATGTGTGCACATGTAAACGTGTTTACAATTGGTTTTTGCTGCTTTCGAGTTGAATCAATTTTTAGCGAGCTCCCTGGTATTTTATTCTCTGGTATTCTCTTTCAGCGCGCTGTGCTCCGTTTTCCGCAGAACTCGCTGTTGCCGTTCTTTTCTTATAAATTAGAAAGATCAATCAGTCAGCGATGTTAAAAGTCTTAGTTTGTTCCCCGAGTTCTTCATTAATCTGACAGTAATTGGCTACTTCAGCTGCAAACGCAAAAAGGATGGAACTTTCTGAAAGCACGGGAAAACAATCGCAAGCAGAATAAATAATTACGTAAATCAGGGCTTAATTGAAAAAGTCGATTTCTTTACACGGAATTAAACTCTTCTTGATTTTTTTGTTGTAGCAGGAGTGTAAAACGAACAAAATTTTGTTTCTTTTAGTCTTAAACTATCCACTGAAAAGGATTCCAAACAGGATCGAAACAATGTTTGACAAACATTGTACTAGTATAAATTGAATGAATAAAATGTACGCACCGAATATTGCATTTTAAATGCTACGTGTAATATAATTTTAATTAAACATAATAGAACCTTTAATTAACAAATAATTTTATTTATACCTTTATCAAAAGTACTCACACACACACAAAATATTTCATGAGATATCGAATATTGTGGTTGTAACATATTAACATTAACATTTTTCTGACTTTTTCGTTATTCATATATGTATGTTACGTAATATACATGTATAGCTCGTCTGGTAACGAAGGGAGTGCTTTTCCGTCGTTACATTGCAATGGAAAAATTCATCTATCTATTTGAGATTGTGTCACGGATCGGAGTATCGTCCGATATTAGAAGCGCAGCAAACATAATAAACTTCCATCGGCAAAAGTAATAAAAACTTAGATGAGATAGAGAGAGAGACGCCTCCGCGAGCGGTCCTTGATAAAAAGTACTCTCGAGGTGGAAGAATCGAGGAAGAAGAACAAGAAAAAGAAAAAGAGAGAAAAGGGGATCGCGAACTTCGGGAAACGAGTCTATTTACCGTGCCACTACCGACATGCACGTGTATTCGTCTCTCATGTAGGTCGCACTCGCGACTCTTAACGGCATTGTACCTTTGACTGACGATAAAGATGATTAAAGCAAACTGTCAAAGTTCTCCACGAGACACAATTCAAGAGCTAAACAATACCGCTGTCTGCGGAAGACGCCGTCAGAACGTAAATGTGCGAATTCAATTCGTCAGTATCCAAGTACGTGAGATTCTGTCGCGGAAATAGCGTGGAAATGCAGAAAACAGTCCTAAAGGACTTTACGCGCGTGTGCGTGATACAAAAATATGCCCTATCAGCGCTGATCTGCTCTATCACTGTTGCTCTATCAGCTCTGGTGATCTGGTGATAATGTGGAATTATACATATGACTTGGAATTATTAGTATCTTTAAAATATTAGTAGGCAATTAGTGTAATGAAACCTGAGTAATATCAGTGTGAATTAATTCGGTGCCCTTTTCATATCAGATGCAAGCTTTATTTATAATACAACTTTAGGCGTCAAAATAATTTCCATTAGTTTCTTTGAGTTTGTGCTTTAAAAACCGGCTTCATTTACACATTTAATAAATCGCTCTTGCGTCGCTATTAAATACAAACCGTTATCACTAACAAGTAACGCTGTCACTCGACGAGGATCTAACAGTCTTCCAACGGCCGTTATTTTATACATTTTTCGGTATATAATGTACGACTTTTGGCAGTATCAGCGTACTCCATCTGACATTTAGCGACCGGAATGTTTTTCGGAAGGTTTCTTCGACTTCGCCAACTTCGACTATATCACCCCGATAATAGAAAAGTGCGCGGGCGCGGCGAGGGTGGCCTTTCGATTTATGCCGTACAGACCGCCGACTACACGACCGCGTACACGATAATAAAATCGCAGTCACGCTCGTTCAGACCGCCCCCGAATCGATGTTTGCGCGTAATCAAATTCCCCCGTTCGGCCGTACGGCAATCGCGACGGTAAAATTAATTTCAAGCTTTTCGACGAGGCGCGGCGTATGCACGTATTGTACGTACGTATGTGTGTATGCATCGCGGAAACGCGCGTGATTACGAGCGATCGCGGAAACTTGAGGGGGCGATCAATAGAGCCCGCGATAATGCGAAACCAACATCGCGGATAATATGGCCGTCATGTCCGGACGTCTAATTACGAGTGTGTAACGTTACGAGTCGAGTGGAGTAATCGATCTATCAAAACGTACCGGTAGCGCCTGAATTTGATTATTGGGCTCCGAAACGTCACTTAATTCTGACACTATCTATTCAGATATCTCGTAAATGTCATCTCATTTTAACACTTTCACTGCCAAATGAGTTTCATATGTCTGTTCGTGTTCTTATGTTGTAGTAAAGTAAATTTTAACATGTAAAATGTATATTGTCAAATTTAAAAATATATAAAGATTGGTCGATGACACACTTTTTATTTCACATTGTTTTTATTTTCTTTTGTGCCATTCGATATTTTATGAGAACTGGAATTTATTTTAACAGAGAGTTTATTGGAAACATTAAAAAAAAAGTATATCTGGTAGCTTTAGTCATCGATGATCCCCATGACAGTAAACGTATTAATATATTTACTATACATAGTAGTCACCAGTGTACCAATATCCTCCAGTGAAAACGATATCCTTTACAAAAATTATTTGATGAGTCGAGTTACATTGGGACGCCCAATTTCGAGGAACGTAAAATACCCCACTTTTTTAGAACTTCTCCGAAAAATCGTATATCGCCAGTTATGAAATTACGATCCTCGGGATCCCTCATGACGAACGACGCTATGATTTTTCCGTCCTTGCAAAAAAAAAGAGAAAAAGAAAAAAGAGAAGAGAGACGAGAGAGAGAAGAAAACGCAAAAAGAGGAATGCTTGGCGAAAGCACGGCCCGTTGCTCTTGATGGCCGGTAAAAAAGTAAGTAAGTAACCAGTGCGAATGGCAGTCTCGAACGGGAAAAGTTCCACGACGATCGTCGCCGTGAAGAACTCGCGGAAGTTGCCTGGCCGTCTCGTCGATCACGCTGCTGCGCGAACGCAAACAGGGATATGGGGAAAACCGTCAGCGTTTATATTCCATTCGGGCGAGGAGCGAAAACCTGCTTTCATCGTTGATACCTCCACTTCATGGGGATCCCGACCCCGTCCGGAATGGCCCCGACGTGAAAAAAGCGTAAGATCCGCTCGGACTCGAAGCCGTCCAATCGGAACGGCGAGCGTTCTTAGCGCGGAAGTAGCGGCGCTCGCCGTAAAAATTGCTTCTTCCACATGGAGCAGCCGATCGCCGATCGCTAGTATGGAAATCTCGATCGTTCCTCGCTTAAAGACGCTGCAATCCCGCTACCTCAGCACGACGACGATTGCAGCAGGAAAATATGTACGAGACGCATGTGATCACCGCGCGAGCGCAATCGAAAAGCTTTCAGACGTGCATCAACACAGCTTTCCGTACTGTTATATGTTATTATTCTTCCCTTGTTATATATATAATATTATATATTACTATATATTGTATTATATATATATTTCCATTTATGGATTATTTTGCAGCGATCAAATCAATCCCATATAAAAAAATGTCTAGCTGGTATATGGTATATCGTGTATATGACGTGTATGTAGTACAGCTATCCAGGGATCGGCAAAATATTAATAATAAATTAATATTACTTGAGTATTTAATTATTTATTTAACAGGAAAAAATAATTCCCGATTAATTGATTAATCAGTAATCAAGATAAGCAATTTTTCAATTGCTCGGTTAATCAGTAATCAAAAAGAACAATTTCTCAATTACTCGATTAATCAGTAATCACAATAAACAATTTTTCAATTACTCCAGTAATCAGTAATCAAAGTGAAAAATATTTTATACTATAATTACTGATTAATCGAATAATTAAAAAATTTTTCACTTTGATTACTGATTAACCGAGCAATTAAAAAATTGTTGATCTTGATTACTAATTAATCAATTAATAATAAATTTCTCGAAGTTGATTACTGATTATCAAAATAATTGTTAATCAAAGCTGAAAATATCGTTGATGCCGATCCCTGCAGCTATCAAGATAACAAGCGAGATCTTTTTTGGTCGACTGCTCCACGTCCTCCTTGTTCCCTATTATCACGATGACAGCAATCTACAGAGGAAACGAACATTTAGTTAACTTCAGTTGACCGTCTGAGGGTCGGTGAGACCTCCCGCATGGTCGACGGCGAAAACGAGGAAAGTCAACGACGACTTCGGTCGACTTTGCGAAGGTTCCTCGCATCCAGTGGCGTAGAAGCCTTTGCGGTTGCATGCCGTCTGTAGTTATAGGTTCCGTTTTCTACATCAGACATACGCCGTTCCCGTAATTCTAGAGGTACATTTCCGTCCGTTAAATTCTTGTCAAAGTTCAAAGCTTTGTCGCGCTGTAGATTTTTAACGTCTCCGATATTGAATAGACGTCTGCCGCGAAATTCGCTCGAAGCGAGTGAGATAATTGCGTTTGAGGATCGGAAGAAGCCCTGTAAAATGAAAATCTTTTTGCCCCTCGGTGTATATCGTCTGACTTTCCATATCGGAAAAAGAAAGGAAACCCAGTGGGTTTATATTCATGAGCTTCTACATTTCGTTTATTCTTCTCTATATGCGATTCTGCCCTGCGTCCCTACGCCCATGTCGGGCTATCCACCCCCGTCGAACGAGCGACCAAGAAATAACCAGTTTGCATTCGTCGCGGCGAGAACGAAAGAAGAAGCCCACCCCGGACAGAAGACCGCTCTCCTTCGGTGATGATATTCCGAGGTGAAACACAGTTTCCACGCAACGATAGCGCGGGGAGCGACATTCGAGCTATCGAAAGCGGGTGGTCGAGCTGGTGGTTGCCGGGCAAGTCCGGGGCGTTTCCCGTCGCGTTGAAAGAAGAGCGCGACGATTTGCATTTACCGTATTCCAATCTCCCTCGATCACCGAATCAATTTACTCCCCGCGGAATAAAAGCCCCCGCCGGCGACCCACTTCCGACACGTGTGGCCGACGCGGGCGTCATAATTCGTGATTAGCGCGATTGCCTGTCGCCACGGCGGTCTTGAATTGCTGCGGCGCCTCTCTTTTTTGCGTTCGTCTTGATTAACACGTTCGCCACCACTGCAGTGAAATAAAAAAGGCATCTATCATTTACACCACTTTGCACTATTTTATTTGTGATATTGATTTGATAGACTTTATTTGTTTTTATGGAAATGAAATAGAAAAAAGCTGTCACGCACGTAACAGTGGTCTCTCATGATTGATAAATGCCTCACACATATGTGAGGTAGCGAACGTTTTAACGTGTGTCACAGTTGGATTGATCAATGAATCACATATTAACAGCTTTAATATAAAGATGTGACACTTAAATCGTTGAATAGAATGATTGTAGTGTCGAGAAACGGCTGCCATTTTTTTAATGAAAACATAATTGCTCCAATTAATTATATCGCAAACAGTTAAATATACTTTCGTTCAGTTTCACAATTTGTCCCGATCTCGGATTATGTAAATTTATTGACGATTTATTCACGACAGCCTTTCCACGCTGGATATGAGAATGCGAAACACAATCACGAGCATGAAATTACGCGTATCCGAGAATTGAAAATCGGAGCTTTAGGGTGGAAAAAACGAGACGGAGGATAAGAAGAGGGAAGGCAAGGGAAGAATTTACCCTGCGAGAAGAGGGTCGCGCGAATGGCTAAACGTAAAGATCCGTTTCGCAAATCAGATGAGCGTATGGAGTCTCTTGTCATAGCGCGGAACGCAGATCTGTATTTCCTGCGGTGTTACTGCGTTTCAACTGTGTCGTGCTATTTAGTCGCTCGCGCTGTTTCGCTGCGTTTCCCGTTTCACGTGGAATCGTTCTCCGTTTGCGCCGTATCGTTGTATTTGGCAGACACGTACGCCTCCGCGCGATCGAGTAGCTTAAACGCAATTTAGCGTCTCATCCAGAACACCGAGCGAGCGCCTCGTCGTGTTCGTCAATCCTGGAAACTACTCGAAAAGCACACTACATCCCTTAAGTTCCGTGCAGTTAGTTAAATCGCTTTACGAGGGAACTATCCGAATCAGAACACCAATCCATCTTCAATTTCGAAGGCATTCTATTTGAAAGAAAGAGATAAGATTAGTAATAGATTTTCTCAAAATTATTATTTAACGAAGAGATGATCATCATAACTTGACGTGAATAAAAAAGCGTAAATAAATATAAATGAGATCAAGCGGTCAGGTTTAATTAATAATCAATGAATGGACTAAATTGCTCTTCGAAAAAGTGACAAGATAGACAACGTTTTTATCTAACAAGACGGCAATAGTCGTGACTTGATCGGTACGGCTGAAAAATTAGCGCGAAAATATACTACGTGGGATTGAGCGAGCAGGTTTAATTGCTAATTAATGAAAGGGCTAAATATTCGCAGGGTACACGTAGGTGCTTGAATCGCGTTTAATTGCATTCAGTTACACCCGTAAGCTTGTTACAAGCCGAGGAACACGAAGCGACCGGATGGAAAAGTGCGGGACGGGATTGAATCGATGTAGCGAACGGTGTGTGCCATTTGTTAACGTATGTATGGCGCGTTTTCCAGAGCTGAAGTGTAAACTGAACTGACTAAATCGAACCGAACGGATGCGGCTTGCACCTTGCTGAAACCGCAGCGGAGAGAGGGACGATGGACGCTCACGATTGTACAAACCGCTTTATTTAGGTCAAGCGTCAAGAGCGCATAGCGCACGAGCGTATTTTGCGCGCTTGAGAAATACCGATCGCAAAGCTTGCTGTATCTATCGAATATCGACCACGCGCATCGATCCACCGATCAATCGTAATAGGTAAATCGGGAGAGGAAAGCGAACGAAGGTCTTGCAGCTCTATGAACCGAAATGTATCTTGCAAATACACTTCTCGATACGAGAAGATCAAATATTCCACAAAATGGAAAAACGCATCTTTTTTTTATAAAAAGTAAAGCACGAGGAAAAGTCTGATTTTTTATTTGTAAGTTTATTTAGTTGGCGCTCGACTTTGCGTATAGCGATCGATCGAGGTTTCTCATGGGCGTTTATTTAAATTATTTCTATGATGTTTTAAATATTTGTATTTATTTTTATGATTATTATATTTTATGAATGTTTCACTCTTTTAAATCATTAATTATTTGAGTCATTAAAATATACGCACCATTAAAATATACAACCGTGTTTTTTAGATTCTACTTGCTCATATAATTTTGATTACATTCGTGCTTTATGTATTTTTAACGGTTTTATATTCAGTATATTAACGAGGAAAATCTTTTTCGTGGATGATATAAATTTTCTGCTATTTTCAGAGTCTATCCGCACTTATTATCAGGGAGCTGTGAATCGCTATTACATTAATCCGAATCCAAAATGCGTCGACTCGGAAACACCTCGCACGAGGAGCGAAATCGATTTCTCGGGACGACACTCCTCGCGTTGGAGACGTCCAACTTATCCTAGTTTACATTTTACTCCCGTCGTCTATCGACATCTTTTATTCATTCAGACACCCGTGTCGCAAAATCGCGTGACAAACTTCTTTAATAAAGTTTCAAATGAAAGCGTAACGCGGGCCATTGTCTCGTGCCGCTCTTTTTCGCAAAGTTACGCATCGGCTTATTATCGAAGGCAATTTCATGTACATTGAAATCTCGGGAAAATTTCTATTTATAATAAATACGTAAACGTTAATATATTAATATCTAATGTACAAACGGACAATCCCATATATTTTATTCAGTCGTTTAATTATTTATGAGTGGACGCATTAGGATATTGCAGTACGATTTTACTCATAGACGATAAACGACACTTTACGACGTATGCACGTCAACGAGAGCCTTAAAATGCACCGCAGAATGCTTTCCGAGAGGGAGATGAGGATCTCTCGACGACGTTTCGTCAAACTACTCCAAGAGAATACGGGCGATGATCACGGCTGGTTAGAGAAATGGCGGCGCCCGCGCTCCGGCATCGTTAATTCCTCAGAGCGCATTTATTTAAAACACGACGGAGGTTGTAATGAGTATTTGAGCGAATCGAAAGTTTCGGGAACTGTTCGTTGAAGGATCTGACGAGCTCTGATTTCGCCCAAGAGGCTTCGCTGTCTGACGAGGACGGCTTTCATCCGCGGTTAACCGACGTTAAAGCGTATATTCATGCTATCGATCGACCTATAGGCACCGCAGTGCCGCTTACGATGTTGTCGGCGAAAAAGGAAAAACAGACTGCAGACCCGGTGAAACATAGATGTGCACATAGATAAATAGGTAATAAAAATTTATTTACCCTGACACGAGATTGGAAAGTGTCACTTGAAAAATGTTCACAATAAGCACTAATAAATATTGTACTAATGGCGAATGTTAAATGTTTTTCGTGTTGAAACGTCATAATCTCGCGGTTTAATACTCAACAATCTCGAGATAAAAATAAGTAATGAAAACGTTCGCAAGACCAGAGAGAAAAACGAATCGCGCAGAGCAGGCGAGCGACGAGAACGCGAGAGCGCGTGAGAGATATAACAAAGGGTCGCGAACTGAAAAAATACACGTCGGGAGGTTTTAAACTCCAAATCCGGATTCGGCGAGGAGCCGGGAAGAAAAAGCTCCGCGACGGGATCAGGAAAAAGCGCAGACGTGGGGGACGGTGGCCGAGGGAACGCCTCGGTGCTGTTATCCACCCGGAAGGGGTGGCGGGATCGACAAGCGGTGGGAAGGGTGGGAAGGGAGAGAGAGTTAACCGTCGTCCCCGGGTATCATCCATTGCACAAAAGCCGTAAAGCACGCTGCCCGGTTATTTCGGTCAATCCTCGAGGAGGAGGCCGCCCGGAAAATATTCACATCGATCTACCGGCTGACCTCTCTCCTCCTATCTATTCCTTCCATAATACATGCCGCGCACATGCATATACAGACACACGTACACACGCACACGTATGCGCGCGTACGCGAGAACAGGTTCGCAGCACGGTAACAGATACCGGATACTATCTGTATGAAGCGCCTCAAAGTGCTCTTTCGAAGGCGCGCACAGAGGCCAGGTCAACCGCATCACTCTTCGGCGCCACAAAAGGACGCAAAACGGACCCGTCCATGCGTCCGTCCGGCCGGACGCGAGCTATAAATATCGAGGCACATCACCGTAGCCCTGGCATTTTTCGGCATTATAAATAAATTTCCACCCGTGTACGCGCGCGCGCGCATACTTGCGCACTTACTCCGATTCATCCCTCACGACGGACTATTATCGAATAGCGGTACGAAAGGGCGACCGGCCAACTGATAGGGGGGAGGCTTCCAGGGATAATGTCTGCCCGCCGGGGATAACGCCGTGTGTAATTCTGCATAATTCTCGCGACAGATGCGAGGTCCCGTTTCAACTTCCCCTAACGATTTCGGTCGAGGGATGATCGGCCGTCCTAAGCCGCAACGGCCCGATCTTGCCGCTCTGATTCTCGAATTTGTGAATTTCCATGGGGAAACGACAAGCTTGTCGCGATGATAATCGCACGATGACTCTTCAGTTTTTTAGCCATACGTGAGACATACTTGATCTATATAAATATGAAGAGACCTTTGTTGCGCAATAATTAGCACCAGCAATAATTACATTGTTCTTTAGAAACATTATTAATTAAAGATCATCATGGTTGAGAACATTGTAGTCAAATGTTGTAATGAGAGAAACGTCAAAGAATATTTCTCATATAATATTTCTTTCATCGAAAGGAAAGGGTTGCATATATCTCTCTTTTTAATGTAATGCAAATTAATGAATGGCGGTAATATCAATTTCTGCACCGACAGAGAGAGAGCGTTACGTACTTCAAACGAACGTACGGTCTAACAGAAAATGGATTATCCAAACGCGACAGACAGGACGAGAAGTTCCCTTTCCTCCCGCGAAATATTCGAGACAGGAAGATACGGAGAGGATTAGCTTTGTTGTTTTCATAGTGCACTAGCGGTAATGAATGTTGCTTTTTTCGTTTTACGAACACGTACCCAGATCTTTCGCGGCGATATGAATAATAAGATTTAGTATTATACGACGTTTTGCGTTAAGAGACGGGGCGCCCATCCCCCAGCGCCGTTGTGCTTCTTATAGGCTAATGCGTGGATGAGAAATCGCAAAAACAAGACACGCTGGAACAGGAGACATTTACATGAAAGAAACGTAAAATTCTAGGTCGCGACGGAATCTCATCTTTAAATCTTTATATTTAATCCGAAGAGAGACTAAGCTCTCTCTCTCTCTCTCTTTCTCTCTGCGTCAGCATAGCAAACTGTCGTTATGAAGCGCGACGTGACAAATATCTGTTATTTACATAAAGCGCATATAAAGTCATGAAAGACGCGCGTATTCGGATTTTCAGGTTTCATGCGGAAAAAAGTCGAGCGCGCGCGCGCCTTCATCTCGCGATACACTCTTCGAGGAGACTTCCGGTCCGAGAGACATTAAGAAATCTCTTTCTCTCTCTCTCTCTCTCCTTTTCTCATATAATGTACCACTAGAGAAAGTGTTCCACAATAACTGTCGTACATTTGCGCGGAAATAGGACTTCCAAGCGCAGTTGTAATTTCGTGCTCGGATTCTTGAATTTAATCCCCAGGCAAGAGTTACGCACCCTCGTTTGCTACGCGTATAAAGAGGGAGAAAATGACGTACGGGAGAAGAAAAACACGAGGTACCTACTGCCTGCCTCTTACGGCGGCGTAATGCGATATTTAATTGCACGCCGGTGTAACTTATTACGGCCGTTCCGTTTCCACCGGTGAAACAGTCTCAAGTAATAAGTTACTCGCGTACGCGCGTAAAACCGCGTACTCGAAGGCGAATCACCGATTCTCGGCGGTGGCCTGGCTTGAATCCCGTAAAGCGTTCTAAATGGAGCGAGAATAAAAAATGGTTCACATAAAAAGAGTCGTGCAATTTTTGACTTTTCAGAGCCGAAAACGGAGATTCTGGGTGCACCGGACCTGTTCATCAATCGTGGTAGCACCATCAATCTCACGTGCGTCGTCCTGCAGAGTCCAGAGCCGCCCGCCTACATTTTCTGGAATCACAACGATGCGGTGAGTACGAGCACCCCCGATCCGTTATTATTCCCGTTGCGCTGACGCGACTGACACTTCGAAAACAACTTCCCCTCGGGATGCAGGGATGTGAACTTTACGGCAAATAATGCACGGAAGAACGACACTGCGATATCGCGCGATTAGCCAGACCCAGATGTATTACTGACGCGCGCGCAAATCGGGCCAACGTTGACTTTGCACACGGATAATTAATGATGATCCTACTTCCCGGGATATATTCTGATATCGCGGCAGCCAACGCGTCGAATAAGTTTGAGTTTCGTCGCCGCCACCGCCGCCGCCGTTGTGAGACCAAGTTTCCGCGAGATGAAATTTTCAGCGCCGGCTGGAACTTTCGTCTGCCTCTGTCATGTTTATTGCGTGCACGGTTGCTCGAGATTATTATTGTCGTTGCTCCGGCGTCGTTATTATTACATTTCAGAATTTTTACCGTCATTAATTCAGACGAGCACGGGGCAAATGCGTAATGCACACATGTTGTGATTTATCTCTTGAGTAAGAAGCTTTCGTTTTCTTCTTTAATTGGCGCCGCGACGTCACGAAATTCTTACAGAAAATTTATTATAAAGGAGAATTACTATTGGAAAATTGACCCTTTTATTGGTAACGTTCAAAAGATATTGTAAAAGATATTATTGAAACGTCTCATCATTAAAATTATATTTAAAGAGATATAATTTTAATAGATATAATTTTAAGAGATATAATTAAACGATCTAAATTGAAGATATAATTTTTTTGGATTACCTGAAGGCTCTGAAAAGTGTTCAATTTCTATCATATTTGTCACGTAAACTGTTTGACAAAAAGTACAGAAGATACGAGAAAGGAAGGGCGCTTTGCGAAGTTCTTTTCTCATTTGGAGAATATAGCGTGCCTGCTAAGATTTTTTATCATTCCATTCTTTCTTATCAACACGATAAAGTGAGACACAAGCAGAAATTCTGAATGGCTAACGATTTGCCTTGCGCGAATTTACGAGATAATAGGCGAAGAGACGCGTGATTCATGGCAGGACAAACCTTCGGGCAAAGGTCATCCCTAATTAGGTACCCCTTGGAACTCCAGAAGTTGAACAGTTCCGATTAAAACTCCGATAGCGGACAGCAGGCGCACTTAACCATCCGTTGTCATACAAAAATGCCGAGCAGCTTGAAACGCTTCCGTCGCGAAGAATTAATCGGACGAGCAATTGCGTCTTTCGAGCCGAGCTGCTCCTTGTTTCGTAATTCCGACTGGAATATTTTCGTCACGTAGGTACCATTTAATCCTGACCGTTGAAAATTACGCGACGATATCAGCGCGTTGCGTTAAGCACACACACGCACCCCGTAATGTGTTTGCACGCGCGCGTGTTTGTTATAATTAATACGTAACGCAGATCGTCCGCGTTTAAGGTAATCGTTAAGCCAACCAAAACTACGCTCCACATACTCAAGTTTAAGCTGCTGAAATACGCTCCCGGAAATACGCAGCGACGCAAATTCCCTCCTAAACATTTTGCTTTTCCATAACGATTTCTCCAAAATTTCCCGTAAACCGCTTAGGATGGTCAAACAAGGGCACGTGATACGAATTTAAACAAATATTTCTCCTCCACTGTGATAATTACATTGCATTTGTAATGAAAGCCTGTGTTTCTGCATTTTGTCGGCGAATTTGTCTCGTCAAACAATTCTTCGATATATCTTCTAGATCGGCTTTCAGCGCGGTAATAGAGTTTTTCTGGCGGTCGAATTAAGTATGTGCGAGCACAAAAGGAGATCATAAAACACCCTGACGGCGGCAACGACGACGGTGGCGGCGACGACTGTTTGCGAACGGCTGACCGGCCAATAAATTTTGATAATGTCCCGGTTGGGTGGCCCGCCGCTAAATCGTAAGAGTCGCGGCAAAATTGGTAACGGCACTTACGAGGTTCCATTAGACACATTAAGCCCTGACCAAGGACGTTGGGACTCGCTCGGACACGCAGAAACAACGCGAGCGAGCGAGTGAGCGAGGCTTAAAGAGGGCTCCATCGTGCGTGACTAACGCGTGCAGTTGCGAAGGGTTTCGTAAATGAGCCGTAAGGGACTTCCTAATTCCTCAGGATACTATTTCCTACGGTCAGTCGCTCGCCCTTTCCCTCTCGCGAGAGCGAGTCGCCTGCCACGGAAAATATTGATAAATACCTCATGCGATTAGACCCAGATTTACCACGCGAGCCGAGTCAGCCGATGTTTTCTCCACCCACGTGTAATTAATACGATAATCCTGCATCTGCCACTGATATTATGTCTGAGAGGTGACGGTTCGTAATAAATGCGAATTCAATTGTCCACCACGTCGAGCTAGATTGAAAGACTAGTGTCATATATCAGTGACTATGATTTTTGTTTCATTTCCGTCAAAGACGAGGAAGAAAGTTTATCTTGTCAATATCAAAAATAAGAAAAATATGAGACAATCCATGGTGGACGGTTTTCCAACCACACAGAGCGGTAGCGAACGTGTTGAACATTTATTACCTCACCAGGGGATGAAATGTTAGAAAAATTTGGAAATCTTTTATTACCTCAGATTTCCGATTGAAACACAGACATATCTTCGAAATGGTCTTACAAGAATTTCTGAATGTTTTCCGAGCGAGCGCGGGAAGGTTTACGTACGCGGGAGTGCATCCAGGGATGGTCTCCTTTAAAACGCCAGCACTTTCGGCGAAGGGGACCGACGAAATTGCATAAGTCCCCGTGGGATCTAATAGAGAGGAGATCGGACAAAATAACTGCGCTGCCATCACGATTCTGCGGCGAGCATAATGATTCATGCGCTCACGGAAGATGCCGTGATCGCCTACGGACGTGATAAACCTCTCCTTCGTGGTCTCCCCGACTGATAAGGAGCAACCTACGGGGATAGTCCCGGGAGAGTCGGCCGAAATTCTCCGTCGATGATAAGGTCGCCCTACGATCGATCCCACCGCGCCACGAAACACTTCCCGGCCGCAAGGAATCCACCGAAGGCAGCCGAGCGTTTGCTCTCACGCCCCAATACACCTTATCCCTTTGATTTTGATTGAATTTCATGGCCACGTCTGTGCTGCGGCGTCGACCGCATCCCCGAGCAACGCGAGGCGCCGTCCGCGCGTGTCGTTGCGCGACGAGCATCGCGACGCTTCCGAATGTACGGATGCGGATTTTGCCGCTGAAAATCGGCGAGAAACGATTCTGTTTCTCGTGCATTCTTAGCGGAGTGATAATAGAACTGTCGTTTTTTCATTATAATTATTTGGAAACATCATTCTTAAGTAAATATAATAAATTGGCTGCGGTAAATTATGAGCGAGTTTCAAAACGAATCTTAAAGTTGCTTTCATAACTTTTAAATAAAACTAAGAGTGAAAGTTAATATATAATATAGCATCTTCGATCGTTATAAATATATTCGTTATTGTGAAGAAGAAAGTTGTAGAATTCTTATAATGCATTTATCGTTTTATTCGGAAATAACACATGAGCTTCGTTGAGCTTGATATTCTTAATTGATTGTCTAAACTATGAATAGTGAAGAGATAAAATTGCGGATATATTTGCGAACAGTTTATTGGATATTCCAAGAGAGATACACGAGAGGGAAAATGTGGATATTTGTGAGAATAAATGTGTCAGGATAAAAAAATATTGATATATAGAGGCATATATCCAATATTTGTTGTGTAGGTGTAAATTATATGTTGAAATTATTGTAATATTCATTAAAACATTTCTTTCGAATACATATGATAAGTAACTAATTTTAAATCCGCCAAAGTTAATCAATCAAGATTTAATCGTAAAGTGGCTGTTTGAAATCTCAATCTGATTCGCTTGCTGCTTAAATTGTTTATGGGTTTTTAAATGTCACTGGTTTTTAGATCGACATTTAAGGGGTTATATATCTCCATAGCGGCGAAAAATTGATATGTTTGGGGAATTTTTTTAGGGGGTATATCTGAAATAATAAAGTAAAATATGAATTGCATATGATTTACTGGTCCTTTAAGTGTAAAAAAATAATTAATAATAAATTTTTGAATATTAATAAAATGAAGTTTTGTGGCATTAATTGGACCGCTGCTAACAAAATGTCCCCTCAGAGTTGGCATGATATCTTCTTGTAACATTGATGGATCTGACAAATGCAAGAAATTTCTTGTAAAGTAATGTTGTAGTTATAGTCTATCGAGCCAGATTTTTTAATTTCAAAAAAATAAACAATTTATGCCATGTCAAAGTTGAACTTCATGTTTTCATGAAAAACTTTCGGTCTTTAATTGTTTATAAAAATTGTATTAAACAAAATTGCAAAAAAATGGCTCGATAGACTATAGACAAAACGATTACGAAGATTTGAGAACAAAAAATTTTTAAAAATATTGAAAACTCTTCGAGTTATCGTGCCGACCGTGTCAAAAAAACTGGTTTCGAGAAAAACGCGTTTAAAGTTTGAGAAGTAAAAATCGTGTAAATATTAATTTTTGTAGTCAGCTTAATCTCCCATTCCAATTTCATATTGCGTGCCTTCCTTCTCGATAATTTTTATATTTTGTACAGTTTTCTGTAATCTGTGGGCTGTTCGAGCTACTTTGCAGTAGCCTGCGCCGCACGCAGCAGCTGCGCGCCGCGGCCCGCCTCCTGACGCGCGGTCATATTTATTGTTATATCTTCGTTACGGATTGGAATTTTTCACTAATTCTTTTTTTATTATATTTTTAAAAGTATAAAGAATGAAAATCAGTAATAAAAAAAATCGATTGTTTGAAAATTCTGGAGGTATGTAACCCCTTAATAGATTTTTGACATGCACGATTTCTAATCGATCATTTTTAATCTAATCGATTAATGATTACGAGGCAATCACAATAACGTTCCATTAACGCTTTGCGGTCCTTGTAGAGTCCATAAGAAATATTAAAGTAATATTAAATATTCTTATTTGAATATTTTTAGTACACTTTAATAAAGCATAAATAAAGTTTACTTAATCAAAAAATTTAATGAAGAATTTTAATAATATAGCGTGCTAATTATAATTATGCACAGCTTTGACCAATTGAAGAATTATGTGGAGGGCTACTTCTAAACTCGAGTCTGGTTTAATTTGGAACCGCAAAATGTTAATTTTCATATACACCATCCAAGACATATGCATACAACAGACACATGGCGATGTTCCTATTTTAAATTTACTTGATTCTACTCTTCCGATGGCGCTGTCGTTTATTTCCGATTTCAGTCACTCGAATCAGTCACGTCAATCGACTTATCGCAAAGAAATCTTGTCAAGCGATGGTTAAGCAAGGGATAACGTTATTTCGTCTTATTTATATGTCGATCGTGGAAGCTTGCCAGGGAAAGGAGAGAGGAAGTGGTCGCGCCAAATCAGTTTTTGCGGTATTGCAGCGTCAGGAGCGCAAGCACGTTTTACAGATTTGTGAATCTCGTTTTTTTCATTCTATAATGGTACCGATGCCGCGCAATATGCACAAGCATACATCCAAATCCCGCACACGAACCGTAATTATAATTTTGAACCAATATCACTTTGCCGAAGCCGGGGTAAATATGGCGAACACCACTCACCTGGTTCTCCAACATTTCGGCGCGATCAAATAAAGGGCAATTTTTGCTGGCGTATTATCGTCGCCGTTTGATCGCACGTGTCATCCCCAACGACGGATTTAGCTCACAAACAAGGTGTAGTCCGCGTGGACATGAACGCGGGAGATCGCTCGATCCCGTCCAAATAGAGCTGTAAGGCGTGTAACGCAAATAGCAACGGATTTACGTACACCCGTAAAGTTGACTCATTATCCACCCCCGTTGGCGCTCTTCGGGGTTCGTTCGTCGCGCGACGAACGCAAGCACCCCCGTATGGGCAAACACACTTCCGGACCGGCAGTAATCTTTATTTCGTTGACTCACGTGCAAAATAAGTGTCCCTTTGCGCGGCCGAGCGCACTGTCGAGTGCCCGGCTGACGATGCAGCTTTTATTTACGGCTGTTTGCCGGTTACAATTCCGGCGTCGAGTGTCGGCAAAAAGCCGGTAACAGGTCGTCGAGAGTGCTGCTCATATTACACTCATGCGTGACGCGTCCCGCGAAAAATGTTCTTTTTTTGCGCAAAATGAACCATAGTAACAAGAAGAGGCGTTACTCCCTTGGCCTCCCTGCGAGGACGGCTGTTTGGGGTGGATGTGTGCAGTGGATGGATAACCTTTGTGCGCTCTTTACTTAGCGTCGGGACATGACGTTTCTTCTACGCGTGCAATTGACATTTTCTTTAGACAAGAATTTGCAGCTATGTAGTCCAGACATAAAAGTCTGTTAGGTTGAGATAACAAAAGGTTTGCCATTTTTCAGAGAATTTATAAATTTGTGCCGTGCGTCTGTGTGGTTGACTATTAGATAATTCATGGTTAAAAAGTATTAAAAACACAATATATAGGTCAGATATGAAGAAACTGGATAAATTGTAGTTGTAAAATCTATTGTTATCGAGTACTGAATGTAGCAAAGCGTTGATCGAATCGGATAATATCATATTTATTGCCAAATGAGCTGGAACTGTCGCGGCTGCTTAAGCGAGCCAAATTTATCCAACAAAATAGCAAACACTTCTTGCCAACCTGAATGCGAGAAAAAAATACCATATTCCACAATTCTTTTCACAAAAATAACATCGATCGATAGGCATTAGTTCCTGTCGTTCCTAGGAACGACGATCACGTGGCATTTGAACATTCTCCGCGGAAAATTGAGTGACTGTTCTACTCGTTGGGTAACGAACTTATTATTTCCGCGCGGACCTGAAGCGTCGGGCATAAAATTTGAATAAATGAAAGAGTAATACGAAGAACTGACTCATTTGTGCGACATTAAGCATCTCGTTTCCACATAAATCCATGGAACTTCATACGGCCGTAGAACTTCATAACGAAGAACTTCATATGCATCATATTTAATATCATTACGATGTTGTAACGTTATTTTTACAGCATTATGTTCGCGCAATAGGGCGAAGCGTAATAACCCTGACACACGATATTACTTATACCCTAACACTTACAGCAGATAAGATTTTATCGGTGAAGTATTCTACTGAGTATCCCAGCGCAATTCTCTGGGGCCCGAAGTAAGAAAAACCCAAAGTGAAATTAAGAAAATGTGCGCCGGGAAAATTTGTTGTCCGCTGCTAATTTTCCGGGATGCAATCAGGCGGGCGGGTGCGCTCGGTAAAGGGTAGAAACGTCCCTTCGGGAGCGCAGAAGCTGCAGTGCTGACTGGAGACGATTTCCTTTCTGTTATTTCAAAGAAAGTCGGATGATACGATGATATCAAACAGAACCAACGGTCTGCATGTTGTTGCATTCGATTAAACGAGACATCTGATCGGTCGTAGCGCGATTCGCGCCACTCTCTACACGCGCGATATTGAACATCTCGCTACGTCTCAGCTACGTCTCAGAATTCATCCGCAGGCAATGCATGCAACACATACGTGTATACGTCGCTCGCATCACTTCTCGAGAATATTTTGCATTTGCCGTGCTCGACGTGCGGCAGCTGGATGCGTGCTACTTCAAGAAACAACGAAATCCCGGAATAACAGCCGATTTCAACGTAACAACTGGCAACTTTATTTCTCAGCGAAAAAGAGAGAGAGAACGAGAGGGAGGAAGGGCTGAGCGGCGCGAGGAAAATCCGTCCAAGGGAAGGCCGGGCTGAGGGATGAATTTATCAGAGGGAAACGATTTGGCGGAACGGTGCCACGAGAAACGACGAGAAGATAAGTAGAAGGATGGTACGGCAGATGTCACAAACAGAAAGGGGCGAAATATCAGTGAGAAATAAATGTTCGGCGAATTATAATTTAATGGTGTAACGTTCCCTCGTACTGCTCGAAAATGCTCGGAAGATCAAGATTGATGTGGAATGAAAAGCATGGACCTGGGATATTTATGGTAAAATGGCTCATTAATCTGTGATGAAATACAATTAACCGGACTGCTGGAAAATTCGAAAAGCGATTGTGTCGTTTCAGAAGAGTCCGAGTCATTGGAAAAGCGGCGGTCACGTTAATTTGCGAGCTATTTTATCTAATACACCTCTGTAACATCTGTGGGTGATAAATGCACTGCAATTTAGCTTAATCTATATTTTATACGCAAAATGCAGTATATATTTAAAATCGCACGCGTTCCTCGCACGCATTCCTTCGAATAAAAAACTCATCGATTTTGGTGAAGCAGACCACTCGAGCTTCCCCGCATTAACACGTTAACAATTCGTGCAAATTCATTTAAAAATTCATTTGTTGACGCACACGTGCTCTGGCGAATACGGTACGAGTAGTTCGTTTAACCGCTTCATTAATAATTTCCTTTTCGGCAACTCTTCGATGGTAATCTATGCTATTCGACAATTGATTACGTCTCGTTTCTGCTGCATAATGCATGAATCGTCCATTGGAACGGTTAGTGACAAGAATAGAATATTTAAACGCCAAATCGAAACGACAAATTTGATAAATGACGGGAGACAAGCAGAGAAAACGACGGTTACGCGAATGTAACGAGGGAAAAGGACAAAAGTATGAGCGACACAGAATGCAAGACTGCGGAAGAACTACCGTTATCAGAATGCGCGAGCAAGGACTGATAAGACAAAAGTACTAACGGCAAAGGAAAGGGCGAAAGGGAGGAGAACCATTCCAACGGACCATTGAGTCCGAAGATGTTCCATTGGAATCGGCCGGCAATCCCGCGGGATGCCGATTTCCGGTAAGAGCGTGTAATGAGATTGACGAGGCCCGGCTCGTCTCCCTCTATCTCCTCGTCGTTCCAAACTTCCGTACGCGTCTTTAAAACTTGGGCAAATTACGGGCTCTACGGCGTACTGAAATTATCTGGCTCGCTGAGCCGCGTTCTCGTTGCTGATAACATCAGATAAAGTTGAATCCGTGGTCGAACGCGCCTATGCAAGCTAACAATTTCTCGTTTTCCAGGATTTCTTTGTAAATTTAACATTTCCATTTTTGTTTACTTGTTTTCATATAATAAAATTAAAAATCGAATTATTTTGTGAACAAATAATATTAGAACGCTCGTGTGTTAACGAGTTTATTGATAATAAAGATTGTTTTAATAAATATTAATATAGGCAAATAGAATCCCCCAAAACGTGATTATTGATATATTACGCAATTGTTTAATAATTGAAATTCAATAAAAATGCGAATGTTTCGGTCGTGCTTTGGATCCCCTTGGCTGGAAAACATTACTGAATTAAAAATTATTAAATTAAAACTTTATCGACATAACCGTGTTTTTACATTCTACTTAACTAGATTAGTATTAATTGATAGATTAGAATCTTCATTTGTATTAAGTATTGTTTTATAGTATATAATTTTGCTGTCTACTGTGTTTTTTAATGCTCAATTGTCTCTAGTGCATTATATTAATTTCAAGTGCAGAACGTAAGCGTCTCCTTTGCTGGAGAGGAAAATTGCAATAAACATTTTGCAACTGACAGAGCCAAGAAACGCAAATATCCAATTTAAACGTAACGTTCGTTTATTTTAAATCGATTTACAGTCACGAGAGTTAATCGGTGAGTAATTGGTCGCTGTTTTAATTCGATCGTCAATGCAGAGTCAGCGCTTTATACGATTAATGAACTGAGAATTGAATATTATTTATCCGTTTCAGCGATCGAGTAAAATTAAATAAAAATCAATTCAATCCGAAACATCACTCGTCCAAGTAATTACAAGGACATCATTTACAATATAAATTTGCGCGTTTCGCAGACGAGATACAGCGCAGAAGCAACAGCAATGTACAACAAAACACGCGATATTTTTAGACGGGATTTTATTTCGATCGCTCATTCTTACGCGTCGCATCGTAAAAGTTTAACGAATTCTTGAAAGGTAACTTTACGTTTGCGTTGCGTGAATTTCGGAAGCCCAATTTTGCCGCGCGTTGCTTTATTTCGCTTGCGCATGCGCGCTCGAAGAGAAAAAGCGCGGTTCTTCAAAGCGCCGATTTCAGTTACGTTTGAGTTGTAAAAAGCTTTGTGAAGTTGGCACCCCGAAATGAGAATTTTTAAAAAATTGATATGGCATTCGATTGTCCACATTTGTTTTGTAAGGTGGACAAAAAATGATATATGGACAAATGTGGACAAATTGTGGACAATCGAATGCCATATCAATTTTTTAAAAATTCTCATTTCGGGGTGCCAACTTCACCGAGCTGTTGTAAAAACCTAACGGGGTGCACTCGCGCATAACAAGGAAAAAGTCATCTTTTTAACAGTGTGCATAAAATTGCGTGTCCGCAGCTGCCGAATGCGAATATATTAGAACACCGCATGTATGCGTGCCCTGGTATTATCGCAGTGTATGCAGTGACGATTAAGCGCGGGACTTTCAAACAAAAAGTTTCGCATATTATCCTGCGTTAGATTACAACGCATGCTTTAAGCAACGAAACGGAAGGAAAATAACATCTTATCAAGCTCAGCGAATGCTAACTTTCTCGTTCAATTAATCGTTTTGAAAGTAAGCGATGACAGAAATAAATGAGAGACGCTTCGGAGGGAGACATACTTATTTCTAAAATTCAGCATGCGTGACAAACATAACGAAAGTTAAATACAAAAGAATTAAGTTCCTTCTCACGAATACGAGGTGATATTTGCACTCTTAATGGAAAAAATCCCGAAGAAGTGCTTTTTCTTTTCCAGCGAGCACACTTAAGTTTTTATAGGATAATTTATGCTAATATTGGATATCAAACATTCGTATATAATGAAAATTTTTATAGTAGCTGTGTGCATATATTTTCCAATAATACTGGCATTATACTATGACATATTGATTGTAATATCCTTGCTTGAGTGTATTTCAATTTATATACCTACGTTATTTTCTTCTTTTACATTATGAAATATATATTATGAATATATTCTATAAATCTGATTTATTTAATAACTTGAGCAGTACAACTATATAATATTGTAACAATATTATATAATAATTATATATAATACTATAACAGTGATATAATACTGTTATCGTATGTAATAGTACCATATTACTGAAAATGATATGTTGGTATTTGCAGTAATTAATTTTCATTTTCACATTATTACACAAAACCGAAAAATATTAATATACTCTGCTATATACTAAATATTAATATATATTACGACATTCTTGATATCAGTTTTCAAATACAGAAAACCGTGACACAATCTCATAATTCTATTATTACTGTATAAAATTTCAAAGATTGTCCTTTTAAGAAATTTATATTTGAACATCAATCTTAGCCGTGATAATGGTGAACGAACATGACGTCCAAACTTCTTAATGTCGGAACAGCCAAGAGCTGAATATCCAACAGCGTGAGGGATGTTTTACGATTCTCGCTCCCTTAAGAAGGCTTACGTGCCTCTCAGACGGAACGTAAGCACACTACCGTAAGGTTCCGGCTGCAAATTATTTATTTAAAAATCCCTTTCCGGGCTTTCGTGATGCTACCTGTTCTCTTGTTACTTTCAATTCGCATGTATGTACCGAATGTTGGGCTCTACCATCCCCGTGTTAAAGCGACACTCGTGACGAGCGTCGCCGAGTAGTATAGACATAGGATAAACACGACATTTGCCGGGGACCTTGCGACGAGCACGCTGCTAGCGTTTGTATGTCGCATTCAATTTTCTTTCTGTGCACAAATACGCGAGCTTAAATAACAATCGCAGAATACCTTGATTATTTTAAACGCCACGTATTTTGCACAAAGAAAATTATCTCTCCATCAAATATTGAAATCTAATTTAGTTTCTATTTTGTCACAGTAAATTTATGCATAAATTTATATAATTTAATTTTCATGACAAAGTATTATACAAAGGGAAAGTTGTTTACAATTTTTGCAATATTTTTATACGTAGAATTTTAGTGTTAAAACGTAAGCTCATTTGAGACAATGCTGGTTTAACGTCACATATTAAATGGGAAAATAATTCAGAAATATGCAAAATATTATGGCGTGTGTATAACAAATCCTCATTTACTCATAGAAAATCATTTATATTGGGAATAATATTTATCCCGGAAAATATCCTTCGGGACATAAGTCGTCGGTGAAGCAATTTGCACTGAACGTCGGACCGAACTCCACCCTCTCCTCACTCTCCATATCACCCTGAGAGCGTTCCGTATTTTACAGTCCCTTTCCAATCGTCGATTTCGCGCTGAAAAGAATTCTCGTCCGACGGAGAGAAAGAAAGAGAAGCCCCCTATTTTTTTCCACCCTTCGCTTTTCGTGCACTGAAAGAGAGTCCTTCGACCCGGAGGGCTTATCACCGCGCGCTCATGGCCAATACCCATCCGGGCTGCCCAATAAAAACTGTATCCGGCGTTGGCGTTAGCCGATCCCATACTCTCCCTCCCTTCGACCCCAGGAGAGAGATATCACTCCGTCTCAGGACGATCGGCCGATCTGTGTTCCAGATAATCAGCTACGACTCGACCAGAGGTGGCGTCTCCGTGGTCACGGAGAAGGGTGACAGCACGACGAGTTTCCTCCTGGTGCAAGAAGCGAAACCGTCGGACTCGGGACGGTACACTTGTAACCCCAGTAATGCTCAACCGAAATCGATCACCGTACACGTACTCAACGGTGAGTAATCGAGGACGCCGGAGGCGAACTCTCCGACAGACTCGTGACTGAATCTCACGCCCCTCGCGAAAATGCGAAAATAGAGAAAGATAATCTGCCGAAGTTGGCAGATCTTGCGTGTAAATTTCGTGACGCGAAACGACGTGTTCAGACTTGCTCAGCGATTTTTTATTCCTGGACTTTGATTAATTCGCAACCGCGCGTGCCTCGCGATCGCGATCGCGTGCGAGGCGATCTATCATCAGTCGTAAGTTTTTGATTCTCGACGCTGAATAACTCCGCGACGATCATCATCTGCATCGTCGTCTCGTCGTTGACACGAGCGTACATTTTTTCGCATTGCCCGCGAGCGTAATCGATATTCGATAGGTCGCGATAGCACTCCGGCACACTCGCGCGACTCTCGGCGGAAGTTGGCGAGTAATCCGGCGACTCAGGAAAAAAGCGGAAACTTAGAACGCGTCACGTGACGTAGGTTGAATCGCGCCAATTACGGACGGGAAAGTAATTAGCTGGATTGCAGTCGCCGCGGCATTTTCTTTCGGCCCGGCAATAAAAAGAACAACGGCTAGGAGGAATGCGGAGGGCGAGGGGGGAGGAGGAAAGAAAAGGAAGAGAGGAAAGCGAACGGGTGCCAAGCGCCGCGGGTCTTCAGAAAATTTAAGTGTTGCCCTCTGTTTCAGGAGAGTATCCCGCGGCAATGCAGCACGGCGGTCAAGCCAAGCAACCGAGGCTGTACTCCCTTCTGCTCTGCCTGTGTCTGCTACTTTACTAATTACTCCATTCCATCGCGCGCATTTTCGCGAAGAAGAAGAGAAAGAAGAGGAAGAAGAGAAGTCAGAGAGCACTTTCGAGCTAGGAAAAAAACAGAGAGAGAGAGAGAGAGAGGACGAATGAGAGAAAGAGAGAAGATGACTGAGAGAAAGAGAGAGAGTGTGTGTGTGTGTGTGCGAGTGTGCGTACGCTGAGTGGAAGAGAACGAGAGAGGGTATATTTCCGTCACGAATTGAGTGAACGTTGCCGAAGCAATCACGGCAGCCACTATCTACCAAGTATCTACATGCGACGATACGAATCTGGTCGGAGGGGTTGGGGGAGGGAGGCTTTTGACTGCGCACCGGAACGGTAACTCTTTCGCAACGACGCGCCGTTTGTCGATGCAACGGAACCGACGAACGAAGCGGGGGATACGAAGGGATAGCGCGTCGACGACGACGACATGGCTGTTGATGACGCTTTTAGCAAGAGCGCGCGATTCGGAGTCGCGGATGCGCGATGACACGCACAAGCGAGTCGCACAAGGGTGCAACGCGCGCAATGCAGCCAACGAAGATCGTCGATCGGTTTCGTTAACGACGGAGTATTATTTATTTGCGAATAATAAATTTATTCGCGAGTACAGCTTCGCTGCTGATTGAAGAAAGGACGTTCATTCGATAAATGAAGTACAGATGGATAATTTAATGTTAATGAAACTGAACGGAGAATAATTAAACTACGTGAGATGCGAGCGAGAGGTAATGAAGATGAAAAGAATACGATACTCAGGATGTTGCAGAAGCCGCGCGTATTATATTCTGTACAATTTTTCAATTGTCATTTTAATATTCTGTCCGTGTCTTTAATTAAGATTCTTACAAAAAGTAGCAAAAGTAACTTTTCTTATTTACTCGCGTTTTGCTAAAACTGATGTATTCCCGATCGCTCACAACTCGAAAGCTCTCGAAACGATGTCTCTCTTCTCGGTATGTCTACAAATACTTTACTCGAGACAAAAACGCGAATCTTCTGAGACATCCTGTACATATTATACATCCTGCAGATTGAAAAAAAGAAAGAGCGAAACATCGAAAAGAGAAAGATCGAAATGGCTGCACGTGTAGCACGGAAGCGCAAGGTGAAAACGAGAAACGTGCGCGGAGCGAAGATGCGCGTCGTTGCTGCTCGCTTTTCTCTGCGATTAATTCGAGTGGACTCTGAGAATCCACCGAGTCCGTCGTGGACCTTTAGCTCGACTGGCGACGGTAGCGAGACATCGAGTGCATCGAAGAGGAGAAGGAGTGGTTGCCACGCAACTGCGGCTTTGACCAAGCACGTTGCGGAATCCGTGCGGCCGTGTGGCCATCAGCCACCGTGACCGCTGTATACCGACTCTTTCCGGCGACAGGAGCCTCTCATCGATCCCCGATTCGCGTGTTCCAATATTGATTCGCACGTACACTTTCGGCCACATGTACGAGACGCGACGTGGCGAGACCGCGAGTCTCCATGCCGAGATTCGAAAAGTATCGCGGAGGCGATTATCGTGAAATCGGATTACTCGTGTCGCTTGTTCTCTCACGCTTCCTTCCCTCAAGAGGCGTCTCGTGGCCTCTCGAATCAATCAGCGTGCGAGAAAAGCCTCGATGCGACTCTCCATTGAGGTCTTCGCTAAACTCTGCGTGCAACTCTCGATCGAGCGGTGATTTATGTTTCATGCACTCTTTTATTTGTCTTGACTAAACATTTGTATTTGATTTGTAATTAAATATGTTACAATTAATTGTGTCCGAAATGTCACATCTAATTTATATCATGGAATTTCAGAATTTAACGATAATTACGCCCGCATTCCGACAATTATTGCCAAATGGGATAAATGATATTACAAATGGGTGAAAGATTCGCAGAGATATTTATGTTAAATCGAGTCCCACTACGTAATACATTTTAAAAATCCAGGCGAAATAAAATTTTTTACATTTGACATTACTACGTACGGAGGGAAAAACATTTATGTGATAGTGCAGAATAAATACATGAAAGGATTTTCCAAGGGGGTATTAATATTAATAGAAGCACAATCAGCGACAGTATTTCTGAAGCAATACGCGGATTAAATTCAACCACCGTTTGCGGGATTCCGAGACTTTGACTGGCGACCGATGTCTTTGTCATAAAGCAAATTAAATTTCGTAAACGCACGAGAGATCTCCTCCCGTCGGAATTAAGTGGAATATGTTATCAGGCAGCGTCCGCGGAGCGTCGGATGAAAATATTCTGCAGCGCGGAATTAAAAAGAATTAAAACGGAATCCTCTTAATTAATTCGAATGTACAGAAATGCTTTGTTTTCGCTGCAGTGTTCGGTGCATTGTTTATGCAATTTCTCCCGAGTACGGGAGCTGCCGGTAAACAAGACGGGATATCACGCGATGAAAAGTGAAATTTATTTTCCTGTTTCCTCGAGAGAGCGCATATCTCTAGATATAAAGGCGAGCGGTGGACGTTGGTGGAGCGGTGGAGGGTGAGGCTGACCGTGCGTGCAATTCGTGTATAGGAGGTGCGCGCGGGCGCAGGAGTAAATGGCCAGGGTGGCGATGCGAGCACGTTGTCCTAATCGATCAAACCCCCTGCGAGAGGCACGGAACGCATCCGGTTCAATTAGCGCTCGCAATTCGCTCATTTCGGACGACTGACCATTCGTCTTTACATGCGACACTGACTGTCTGCTTCGAGTATAATATCGAGTTTCGCGCAACTCTCTCGCCGACACCCATAACTCTCTCGTTTACCCTGTATTGCTGTTCCGTCTGCGTTTTTTACGCCTCACGTACTGCGCTTTTCATCGAAACACGCGAAAAACGTTATGGAAATGCTCGCTTGACCTTTCGTTTCTTTTCGACCGCCCGCGCTTAAATTATTCTTGAACGCCGTAAAAAGATTCGCTTAACTTTTTAGTCACGCGTTTCCATATTATTCCGTAGCAAAATGATAAAAATACAGTTCCGAGAGCTTCTAATGGAAAATGAATACAATTCATTCTCGTGTCTGATTGTAATGCATGATATTTCAAAAGTGGATCCAATTAAATAACCATCTGGCAAGAATCTATAGAGTTCCTTGACTCCGTCAATTTTTCAACGTTGGGAATGGAAGATAGTACCGACGTTTAAATATTTCTTTGTCCTCCAGCCGTGATCGATCGGGAAACGCGCGAATAGCTATTACAGTCGATTTGGTGACCGGTTTAATACACATTTAGAAACTCGTAAAACGACTTCTTGCGCCCGGGAAGGCGCATAATTCAGTACCGACCCGCGTTCGTAACGATTAATAAAACTCGGAACTGTCGCGGAAGCGAGCGAATGGGAGCACGAGCAGGACGACCGGGAAATATGAATAATGAATGAAAGAGAGCGCAGGGAAACATCGCGAGCCGAAAACGCGCGCACGGCTACTCGCGAGATGCGAGCAATATTCCAGCATCCGCGGCGGAAGGGCGTGATTAAAAAAGTTTCCAACGACGCGAGTAATACAATGGCTCGACCACGCGCAAGAACACTTCTCTTGTCGTCGTCTTCGTCGTCGACCGGATAATCAAGTTCCTGTCTCTGGTCCCTTATTTCCCAGGCAAAAAGATAGCAACCCCAGACCGAGGGCCGAGGGTGGACGTTTAGTGGTCCTTCCTCCGACATTGCCTTCCATCCGCGGCCGGGCACCTCTCCATTCTTTCTTCTCGCCGAGAAATCGTGCGATTCCAGAACGAGACCAGAAACAAAAGCGGAAAGGTCGGGGGACGACAAGGGATGACGAAGAAAGGTGGTGGGCTGCGACGACACCCCGGTCCCCGGATCACTCTCATTTATCAAGTTAAATGCGAGGTATGCCGCATAATGCCAACGGCGAGGTTCTCCGAGCGGATCATGAAGCACGTAGGGCTCCTGCTCTACACGCTCCTGTTTCGTGAGCGCATTTTCGCGCACGCCATGCTAATCTGACCTGTTCCCTCTCGTAGTAGCATCAGATTAACGTGTCGTCGCACACCGACCGATTCGGCGTTTTGCACGGAAGAAAACGTGCTGCGAGCCCATTCGGGGTATCGATTCAAGAAACGTGTCTTCGAAATGCGGAATCGCCCTCGTTGCGGAAAATAAAGTCACGAGTCGACGAATCAGATAGTTTTGAGCTTCCCACGATAGAACCGGATGAAAAGCTATGCAACGAAGATGCACTCGAGTATCAATTTACGAGAGTTCCGTTCTCGTGTAAATGAAATTTGCGTAAGTAAGAGACTCAAGAATCTGAGTTAATCATAATCATATATTTCAATTCTGACCTGACCCTGAAAAGAAAAATTGATCCAAGACTGACTCGCATGTATCTAAATCCGCGTTAATAGAATTAAATTGAGACTCGAGTGCATCACTTTAAGAGCACAATTCTTCCCAGCGTTTAGTGCGTAATTTTATTGCATCTCTGCGGATTAGCATGTCATACTCGAATTGCCGTAAATCAACGTCTGAGAATCTCACCCCGTGGAAAATTTACAGTGGTCTTTCGGTGCGCGGTGAGAGTCCAATGAAAGTCACTGCAGTGGCTGTTGCGGAAAGGTTGAGGACTCATCGGAGCGTTCCTCGACTTCCTTGCACGGACGAGCGGGTGATTTATGTACAAACGTGATTGCGAGGCATCGTAATAATTCAAGATCGCCGGCCGTTCGCGCTTCCGCTTTCCATTGCGGAGCCGGTGCCGTATTCTTCAATACATTTTCAGCCCGGAGTGGTGCCTGACGGGGGACGGAACGAACACGGAAGTGAACACTGCGCTGCGCAACAACGAGGTGCATGCAACGCGTGCCTATCGTCGTTTCTTGGTATTTCCATCCACTTTTATTCTTTACTATAATAGCATCCGACATGAGAACGCCGTTCGTGACCAGCAAACGAGACTCTCTATGTGCTCGCGCTCGGTCGGACGTGCTCGTTTTTCCTCTCGTTTCGCTTTTCCTGAGCGTCCGCAGCTCCGCGTACGTGCAGCTGGCTTTAATTAAAAATGAGCGGCATTTTTTCTCATATTACGTCAACGGGCTACGTCCGAGGTAAACGTTATTGTTTCATTTCTGGCTGTTACTTCGCCGGTCACCTTTACGAATTGTTCGTGTATCCGTAACCGCGTGCGATTTCTAGTCGAGTTTTGTATGAACGAGACGATCATAGAGAACTGTAGTGATCGTCACGTCAGATGTATTCTTCAAAGGGTGCAAGGGCAATTGTAGGAATAAAACTCGGAGATGAAAAATATTAAAATGACATTTTAGTCCAAAGGCTTTTGCGAAGAAAAAATTTATCCTCATGCAACAATTGCTTAACACGTTGACTGCCATCATACAATTAGATGACATTGCCTCCAATGCTGTTTTTATATCACGTTTCGTCATACAAGTTTTCTTGCAATTATAGGCGAAAAATGTAATAACTTTATGCACGACACAAACGACGAGAGAGCAAATCATGCCCTCGACTATCGTCTTTCCTCTTCCTTTAATTCTTCCGAAGACAAAGATGTGCGTGGCAAGATTGAATTAAAGATTGGCACGTCCGGCAAGTTCTCGGGCAAGTGCTCGTGTCTTACACCGAAAACAGTGATAAACTTGTCAATTGCGAGCGCAGTAAACGTGGAGGCGTAATCTCCCGGCTTAATCTGCCACTTGAGTCGGTTTACATCAGCATTTACTGTGGGACATTTAGACTTCCGCAGAGAGTGCATCGTTCGACGGGGTCATCTCCCCGAAGAACGATGCTACTCATTACGGAGCAAAATTAAATGTCGGCATAATTTCCGGTTCCGGTTACGAGCGCAGCGAGGTCGTTACCGCCACGAATTAGAGTCGCGTTACAAAGCCGACCTGACGAACTCGCTCGACAAAACGGCGCCGTCGACTCGTACTCCCGGAGTACGGGGTTGCTTCGGTCGAAGACGATACCGGAGTGATGAGAACGAAAGGGCGTCTGCTCAGAGAGAGATAAGGGCACCTCCTGCCGTTCCTTCGCGAGTGTCACTTCCGGGTCGCATAAAAGAGTTCTTCCATCGCGATGAGAGTAATTCGACGCGAACACTCCAGCGGGAGAAAAAAACATCGGACAACACGAGTGTCAACGTGTTAGCTCCTTTGCGATCGAAAGATGATAAGTCCTGATATATTTGCGACCTCGATCCAAGCACTTTTAATCGTTTGACTGCTTTGACAGCGCCTATAGACGAAAATGCTCCAAGAAAATGGTCGTCGTGTGCGATCGACGCCTACAGGCGCTTGACTTCTTTCTTGGTAGTGACTTAACACCTTTATCCACCAAGCCAAGCTGTATTTTAGTTTAATTGACTTTCCGTTCAACTGGATTGTTCAGATTTGCCGTAATATGTCTGTATAATCATTTCCATAATTTTATCAAATCAAAATATCAAATTACAAATGCAGTTTGTTCATTACGCTTTACTGTTATTATTAAACGGCCATTATCTTGCAAATAATGTAAATAATTGCATATTATAATATTATATCATAATACATTTATCACATGTCAATCACTGGTGACTGTCATAGTGAGGAATGTGTAAAAATAATCTTAGCAATCTGCGTTCTCAAAATTACGAAAAGAGTTTTAGTACATTTTTCATAATTCAAATGACCTACATAAACTCGCAAAAGCGTACCATGATGATAATCAATTCAACTGCACACAACGAGCGCTTTGCTTTCGAATGAATCGCAGTCAAAGAATTAAATTTGGAGCATGAAAACAATAACGCATTAAACGTTTTCGCATTTATTTATCTTCATACGACTGGCCGAACTTACTCGCTCGGGAGTTTATGGAGGTTTGTAAAGTATCTTTATGCGGTTTTTCTACCAGTGCACCACTGTAACGGAACGGCCGCACAAAATATTCGCTAAAGCGGATCCGCGAGCGCGCACGCGAAAGACATATCAGTGAAAACGCAATTTCATGCCAGGACGACAACGATTCTCTGCGAATCTTTTTGCACGAGCGACGCTCTCGCACTTTTTAATTTACAGCCTAAAATGGTCGAATCAAAAAGCGGATTGAATTGCGCACGGTAATCGATGTGCGCGCATCAGTATTCCACGGCGAGCGCCGCGCCGCGCCGACCGTGCGGATCCCACTCCGAAGGCTGCATGATACCAGGGGTGTGTACGTGTGTGTACATGTACGTGTTTGTGTGTGAGCTTCAACCGGAGATTTCAAATGCACGTTGCGAAGCAAGAGACGGGGAGAAGGCGGGGGGAGAGGAAAAATCAGAAAAGGAAGAAAAATGAATAATCGTGTAACAGTTAACATGGAGAGGCGCGATACACTTACAGCATCGCGGCGGGTGGTTGCCGTTTTTCATTCGGATAGCGGGATACGCAAATAAAGGAAGCGGTGCGTGCCGCGGTTTCGTTATTCCATCCCCGCAGTGTCGGTGGTGCACATCCGGATAAGCCCCAACCGCACCGACTCGCGAAGGAGATTTCCCGTTAGTCACGAATCGCCGAGTCGATACCTGCGAGAAACGTAATGCAATTACGCAATTACTCGGAAGCCGACCGCTCCACGTTGGGCGAGACTGCAGCCCAACAACAGCAGAAAAAAAAATAAAACGGAATAAAATAAAAAAATAAACTGGATGTCAAACACGCGTCCGTACGCCTCCGATATTTGACGGGTCGAGCAATGTTCATTTATACGGTTCGTCTCCTCTACTTGCTAATTCCAGTCGTCTTCATTACAGGCAATGTTCCTCGTGATCAGAACCCACCCAACACTGACTGCCGAACGAGACAAGCAAATGGAAAAAATAGAAAAATGTTAGACACTGCCAGACGTTGATTCGTGCCATATTCGACGAATTCAATCCGTCTATCTACGCGACTAATCATTGTTTCTACATTCGATCATCTTGACTTGCCGTAACAGGGACGTTGGTCGCGATTAGAGCGAACAAATCTTGCCGAAGTCACGGACAACGAGGGAGCAATACAGGCGATACATAATAATGCTTGACACATATCGATTGTCGCGGTGAATATCAAAATACGCCATTTAATAACACCCATCAGAATGGACTCTTGTTTCCGGTCATCGATGTTACAATAGAATCGATTGACTGACCTCCTTTCGGTCAGCTGTGTCCTGTCAATTTTTCGCGTGCGCGAGCCTTCGATAACTACGCTCGGTACGTGTGTATTTTTGATCCGAGAATCTGACTGGCGAAATAACAAAAAAAAAGAGAGAGAGAGAGAGAGAGAGGAAAAAGGGAAGAGAAGAGGGCAAAAAGGGACTAAACAAAAAAAGCGAAAAAGAGCACGGGAAGCCACTTGGTTCGTTCAGCGCGCGCGAGTTAGTATGCAGCGCGATGCGCCCACGGGAAAGGGGATGCTACGTGACGATTTATAAAAAAGTCGGCGCATTGTGTGCACCCTCGAGTGCGAGACGTGACGCACCACGACAACTCAGTCGTTCGTTCGTTCGTTCGTTCGCGTTTGAGAGTGCACGAGCAATTAATGGCGTTTTCTTCTCGGTTTCGTTGATCCCCCTCGAATCATATTACTGCCATGTGTCAAAGACACACACTACTCCGATCTTTTTCCAAAAGAGAATAAATCTTCGCCGTTAATCCGATTGCGCGGTCAATTCTGATGGTGTCTGTCATACTCATATAACTGATTTTTCAAAGTTAAATCGTGCGGTACGTACATATATAAAATATTTGTACGTTATATCGGATGTCTCGAAATTCTGAAAACTCTCCGACTTGTATTAATTAACGCATTGTCTTCGATAATGAGTAACATTCGTGCTACAAATTATAGATTAAAACTCAAAATGAGACTCTTGATTGCTTAATTAATGTGGGCGCTCTACTTAATCTATGTTAAATAAACACCGTTATTTATTTTCTTTAAATTATGTATAATGTGATTGCTTGATTTCTCTTTTGCATGTACATTGAATCTAATCAACTGATGAAGATAAAGTGACAAGCGCTTATTCAAACACGCAAATTAACACTTGGACTGCCCTATCATCCCTCTACGAGTGACGGAAGTTTAACTTAAATAGAAATGATTTTATTAACTATTTATAGAGCTATCAAATGAAAATAAAATATCACTTGTATAATATATTAATGTAAGAAACAAGACTAACGTTGTCATGGGCTCACGCTCGAAAATGTACTGAACAGTCTAAGCGTTAAATAGTGACCTTTGACTCGCGCAACGATGGGGAGAGTAGTAGTAAGGCAAACGGTTAATATAAATATGGAAACGCGCGTGATCAACAGGGCGGAACGCGGGTGGTTTCGGGCGATACAGTTCACTGTTGCGCATTTCTAATGGACGGTTCATAATAGAGGAATTAATGGGGAATAATCGAGCGGTTATCGTTTAATCATATTCAGTTCTGTACAATATTCGCATAATGATTATGCGCGCACGCGGTACGGTGACCGAGTGCGGGCAACCCCTCAGCCTAATTTCGCTAATTAAATCGATGGACATGGCACGGCGCCAGGCATTGATACGCGCAATCTGCATTTTAACGTGCGCACGTCACACCGACGGAATTTGCCGATGACGGGAGCTGAAAAACGAATGAAACGAGCATCAAAACTACCCCGGTGCGCGACGCGAAGACCATTTCTGCTCGCCCCAGCGAACGCGTGGACGACGAAGCGGCGAGCGGACTACTTCTCTCGCATGTAAATATGTACTTAAAACTACCGTTTAGTTGTTTAGTTGATCTCGACAATACGACGATCACATAATCGCGCGTTTCTGCGAGTCCCCATTTGTGCGACGGTTCATTTTGTACGATACGCCTTTCTGTACATGTGTGCGTGCGCGTGTGTTGCGTGTGCGTACGATCCTGACCAAACGCGGTGGCGGTCAGTGTGTGATGTTAGGATACTCAAGGGGAGAAGCGTTGGAGAGTAGTGTGTAACGTCGTTAAGCGAACTGTAATTGATCGACGACAGATAGAGAGAGAGAGAGAGGGAGACGAAAAACAGCGCGATGTTGAAGACATCATAGTTAGATAAATCGAACGATAATGCGACTTAATGCTACCGATACCGCGCACATACCACGTGTCGACATAATGCAACTTATTGTTACTGTAACGTTACCGCCTAGTCGATGTGAAAAAGGAAGAGAAAGCGTACCCTGTTCGGCTGAGCGGTGGCCGGCGCGTGAACACGCGTGAACTTTTGAGGGACAATTCTCGCGTGTCCGTGATCGGGACGATAATCGATCTAGGAAGTTCTCCGGAAACCGATCATCGAACTAAAAAAGGAAAGATGTCCAAAACGTTTCTATGATTAATTATTTGCATTTTTTGTACTTCACGATCTCCGCCAGGTGTGACATGTGGAACGACTAGTGAAAGTGTTAGAAAAGTTAAACAAGTCTTGAATGGAGAAAAAGAAGAGCGAGAACAAGAGAGAGAGAGAGAGAGAGATTCTGGACTTTCCGGAGTGAGGGGGTGCTCCTGCGCTAATAATTACCTTCGTAAATCTCGTCGGGAAGTCGCGGCGTGCATGACCGCCCGAGATGATTGCGCACCAGTCACACAGACCAAGCACATACTTTAACGTAATCTTAAAAAATGCTTCCCCGCGCCTCCGTGTGCCCGCGGATGCGCATGTACCTATATACGAGCGAGACCGAAATCGCGTTCGGATCACTCTCTTCCGATACCCGATTTGTCGTCAAATGCCCGCGAGCACTCATTAACTTTTTGCGAGCTGAATGTGAACGCGCGAGTTGTTTTTTTAATGATCTGCAACGGTGTTGTCGCGTGATAATTACGACGCTCAATTTCTCTCTTTCCTCCCTCCCTGCTCCCTGTCTCTCACCATTTCACTCTTTCTCTCTTTTTCTCTCTTTTTCTCCTGTCCCTTTGCTTTTTTTACCCTCTCTGCGTGTCTGTTCGCGAATTCATGCACGAATGAACCGAACGGGAGCTGTACGACCGCGCGGAACGTCAAAAACCCGCATACGTCCAAAACTTCTGCAGAAGTGCACGAGAAGCGCGCGCAACGCCTCTGCGATACTCGAGGATCTGCTTCCTCCCAAGCGACCACTTCCAATACAATCGTCTAACGCCCCGGCATCGAGTCGGGAAACCGTTGTTAGCATTTATGTCCGCGTGATTTCGAAGTATTCGCGATCGAATAGCGATTATATCGGGCTATCAGCTGAACGTTAAAAAGTAATATCCTGGATTACGATGAAGGGAACGCTTTAAATTAAGGGTGCGCGCGTTTAACGGACGTTAAATTAACCCACTGAAAATCAGACGATTTATCGGATTGATCGACGTCGCTTCCGGAACAATGCAATTCACGATGATTTTCCGCCGCAACTCGGAGTTTTTTAACGCTCAGTTGACACTTGATGTTCATTCTTCGATCCGAAAAAGAGCCATGTGGATCGCCTTGTTGTTGAGAAAAAGAAATCAGTCGACCTCCGATGAGAGTTAATAATAAAAAATAACGAGTCGACTGACTCCTTCCTGAAGAATAACGCGCGTCACATGCTCAGGCAACGCGATATTCCGATATGCAGTCGTTGAAGATATGAACAGTTACACACAACTAGATTAATTCACGAAACTCCGCGCATTGTAAATATGTTAATATCGGAGACGAGATCTTCCGGCCAGGATATCGCGTGATCCAAGCGTGATCGATCTGGTCTGATCGAGAGAGAAGAAATAAGCTTCGTCTGGACTTACTGGTCTCCTTCCCCTCGCGGGGAGCAGACGGGATCGAAATTATAGCTGTGAATATGTAAGTAAGCGGGAAAAATGGCGCACGAGAGTACGGTTTGTCTCGCACTGGGGAGACCCGAACGGAAGAATCGCCAGCGGGGGATGACAGGGGAACTTTAAGGCTTTCTCTTTCGCAAATCAGCTTTCGAAGATGCGAAAAACAAATGGGGGAAGAAGAGAAGGGTGACTGGAGTAAGTTACTCGTTGCGAAGAGGGACAAGGGTACTGCGAATCACGGATATCCCGTAGGGGAAAGGGTGGTCGAGGGTGGTTGAATCGAAAGAAACTCCCTTACGGACAGAAAGACACATACCAGCGAAGCCTACTCGTGAAAGTTTCACGAAAAAACTTGGCGTATTCCGTTCGCGATCGCAACCGCACCGAAATCCCCGCAAAGGTTGCCCCTGCCCTATCTACTCCTCGGCAAACCCGGTGCGAGAGGGTAATATCTCGGAGGGAGCGTCGAAGGGCCATCGGCCGATAAGGGCGTCGTCGTGCGATCAGTAGCGCGAAAAAATGCGGTGCAATTCGATTTGCGATCTGATCTGATCTGCCGCAACGACGAGATGAGGGAAGCGGGGGAGGGTTTCGTCTCTCGGTGGATACTTGCTGGTTATGCCGATTTGAATTTTAAATCGGATATCGTTCGTGTGCGTTAAATTGTGGAGAACGATCGGCGATCGTGAATGCATATAAAATTGGTAATCAACCCTCGAACGATTAAACGAATCCGAGTGTTGATAATGAATGACGCATCTCGATCTCAAATTCTAGAAGTCCCGACATCGCAGTAATGATCGTCATAAAATGTCTTTGCAAAATAGATGTGAAATGACTTGAATATTTCGTTATTACGTTATCACGTTCTTAAATCAATTCTTCTGGATGATTATTTCATTTGATTCAATCTGCTTAATTCGAATCTCTTACTTCATATTATAGATTCAAGAGAAACGAGTTTATGAAGGTTCCGGTGAATCTTAACGGACATTTACAACATTCACCCTTTCGTATCCCCGCAAACAGCTGACAGATCAGGCAGCGCACATCGACGGCCCGCCACTTCCGCGTGTGGACATGTGTGAGGCGCGTTATTAATGAATGGCCGTGTAAATATTATCGGATTACTTCGATCATCCTTCACTCGTGCGACAGACTAAGTAGCTAACTTAAGCGTAAGAAAAGGCAAAGTGATAAGATATGTCGTGCGCGCGACAATGATGTTAAATAAGTACTGCGCCGTGTCGCATTCGCACTAACACGTACACGCAACATACACACACACACACACACACACACACACACACACACACAAAAATACAGAGACAGATGCGAGAAATGTCCACCCAAACACGCCGGCGTGGACATACACTTACTGACTAACGCGGGACGAGACAACTATAAAAGAGATCATCTCTGCATTCATCATCGATCGACTTTACGTTTCCTCGGATGCGACCTCGCGTCGCGTCGCACGCGGCGGTGTGTAATGAGTTTCTGTCTGTTTTACATTCCTAACTTGTTGTGTTACGTTCACACCGTACATTTATAGGTAGGCTAATATACCTAATAAGTGTTTCGTCTAGCCTATGATGTATATTGTATCTATAATCAGAAATAAATTATCGACAGTAAATCCCCCTGGTGTTGCAGCGACGCTGCGGTGAATCTTTTACAGATCTCTCTTTTAGATTTAATAATAGGAAATGATAAATAATTTAAGAAGACATTTAATTAGAGAAGAACTCTTCGGAATCATTTATGTATATGCGCGAAATTATATTCAATTATCCTTTTTGAATGTTAGCTATTATTACTGGAGAGAGTCTATTCGAAATAAGACCATAACGTTCATTCCTAAAATTCTGATTTTAATGCATTGCTTTGGTACACTTTTAGAGCACATTCGCATTTGTGATTTCGCATACTGTCAACCGCGTCTCAGACTTCATATAAATGAATTTATTACTGGTTCAATATTACTCACAGAAAGCCTTTATATATAATGCTATAATCATTGTACATCATAATTTGGTCTTTCCCGCTTTCGGTCGACACGTGCCATTGATCGCTCCAATTTCCAAGTAACGTAAACGTAGAAACTTAGACGAGAATGTAAGAATGTGCTCAACATAAACGTCGAGGCATTCAATTATTAGGGAAACAATAACAGTACGCAGGATAGATCGCTCAAGTCTTCGCGAAAGAAACTGACGAGCGAGAAAGGGCGAAGTATACCGGTTGATGATTACAGTCCATTTAAAATCGGCGATAGTTCCAAAGTCACACGCTCAAGAGGATAAGAGAGGGTGCGCGTGCGAGGGGACGCACGCGGCAGAACAACGCCGATGAGGGATAAACGTTAGGCACGCAAAACACGAATTTGCATGGACGATGCATTATCTCTACACGTGTAATGTGACATCCCCATCGCGCCGATTACCGAAGGGAAAGCCCGCTCGCAATTAGACCACCTGCGGTCTCTTGGCCTCAGCTGATCTCAGGCGATTACCTATTCTGCTCTCCTCCATCGAGTCCCGCTAAAACCTTTCAATTTGTCCCGGGATACCGCTGATTTGTTGCGGTCGCACGCGCGTACAGCGTATGTAAGTGACGGGGTAGCCGCGTATTCCGCAGCGTGCCACGTCGCGGAAACTTCGCCGCTTAAAGTGAATAACGCGGAAGATTCCGGCTAAGGCGTCCCGCTTTTACATATTCACGATCCCGCCGAGTACCTCCAGAATCTCGCGCCGAAATATTTCCGCGTTCGTCCCCGCGTTATTTCTAGCAAACTTCCTACCTACTTGAATATCTTCGTGCTTCTCGCGAGAATTTTTTCTCGAAAGTTATGATAAAATACGCCACAGTTTCACGTATATTTAAGCTCGATGATGCATCACGGCGTAGTTATTTCCGTCTCGACACGTGTCAAAATCCGGTATTTCTCGTTGGAAAAGAGCCGAAACATGTTTTGTATTAAAATCCCGTGTCCTAGATTTGGCTAAAGTAGGCAGGCCATTAAGATAAATAATTGCACTTCGCCGGGTGTCGTGACACCGAAATACGTCTCTTCGGGGTAACCGCGCGCGATTTCACATTCAAACAGCATCTCCGCTATGAAAAGTAGCAATGAAGATGCATTGCGACAAACTTGCGGGAACACGGCACGTATAAATGTCCCGACCAACGCCCCTGATTTCGATTCGAAAATTCCGGCCGATTATTTTTACAGACTAGTCTGTATTGCGAATCATATAAAATGACGCAAAATATTTAATTTCTTTGTGATGCAATTAATAACGAATATAAGTTGGAAAATGAAAATATTGTATTTATTCATAATGAAAAGTTTTGTTTTATTGCGAGCTAATTTTAGCAAATTATTATATAAATTTTTCCGATAGATGCAATCAATTATAAGATTGTCAATTATAAATTTTCATGAAATATTCCACGAAATATAATTTCGAAGCTGCTAATGAATGGAAATCACTTATTTATCAAATTGATTTAAATAGAATTTTAATTAAATAGAATTTTAATTTAATTACTGATTTCAAATCAGTTATCGAAAAATTAAGAAACAAGATTTTATTCAATCAAATTTTCCTAAGAAAACCTAGTTTTATGTTAATCAAAGTACTTCATATAATTATGGCATATGATCGTGGATTACAGATTTATTAATAAACAAACTATATAATTAATATTTCAACGATAATCTTATAATAAAAGCAAACAAGTAAGAATACAGATTTAACAGATGGATAAATATAGAGACGATATCTTATACCCGATAAACTAGAAAATATATTATTAAAAATATTAATCTAAATACTGTGAAATACAAATTTAGAAGAAACAAAGTTTCTAGAAGCTTTAACGTTACATTATATTTCGAATTTAAAAACGTATCCATTACTCACAGTCAATTAAAATCAATTTTATCTTTTCACAAATGTCATGAAGATGTAAATTGAATGAGAGTTTTTTACAACAAACTCTTTTAGATATTTATATACACAAATTGTGTCTTTTATTTAAATTTGCTCTTTTTCTGAAGTGTCCTCAATTTGATACCACCAATTATCTTTATACATTATTAAAGAGTATACAAAATTAATATGAATTAATAACAAAAAGAGCGAAAGGTACAGAAAAAGAGAGAGAGAGAGAAAATAAGGACAGAGACTAAACTCATATGTTATTCTGCCACTTTGCCTCTAAAGAGGAAAGTGTTTTAGGGACACCAGGTGATTCCATCAGGTGTGTGGGGCCGAAAACCAAACTCACATCGAACAATGCATATTTGCTACGTATCGAGCGTAAAAAGGTTCACAGGTAGGCAGAGGGGCGCTCCTGCATGGCCGTTTATTCAGGTATCGGTATAGGCGGACGGATAAGGGGTGAGCTGGCGCAGCGCGCGCTTTCTGTGGTATTGATTACAGCCTCCTATCCAGGTGCACAAGCAGGGTCAAATCTGCCCCTCTCTCCGCCGCTCCGTCACCTCTTCCTCCTCGTCATCCGCCCCTTTTGCCGCCACCTCTTCGTCCCTTTTCCTGGTCCTCCCTTTCTCCACCCTCTCCCACGCCCGACTCTCTCTCTCTCTCTCTCGCTCCATCTCTCCCCCGTTTTCCTCCCTTTCTCTCTGACCTGAGTCTCCTTCTCTACCAAACTCTATCTCATTTCCACTTTCCGTCCGTCCCCCGTTATCATTCTACCCCGTATCTCTTTCTTTCTTCATCTCTACCCTTCTCGCTTTGGTCACCTCGCTCTAGTACATGCCACCTACACGCGCATATCGAGTGCAAAGAGAAAAATATATACATCGACACGCTGCTCTATAGTCGCGCCGGGTGGATTTAGACGCGCTCGTTCGTAATTGCAGATAGGTCCCCAAGGACATGCGATCCGCGCGCGATCCGTTATCAAGATGGAAAATGTCGAAGAGAATCACCGGAGTATCCTACAACCGGCTCGAACTTTTTGCATGAGTCCATCCAGCGAACAGAGGAGGATTAAACACGGAAAAACGCGTGAACTCACGCGTTGCATGACGTTCACGTACGTATATATATAGGAATTCCTGAACATTCGAGGCCGGACATTGTTAAATTCAATTCTCGATACAACCCTCGAAACCTGAAGACATACCGTAAATACAGTTTTCAAGGTGCTCCAAGTGCCGTCAAACACACCTTCCTTTTTTATCTCTAAATAATCAAATATACCTCAGCATCTTGTCCCTTTTCGGCGCACCCCGACAGGGTCGGAAGAGGGAACGGGAGCAACACGGTGAGAAGCCGTAATTCCCGGCGCGACCCGGATATTTATCGCCCGGTCGGCACATACGTTCGTGTTCATTTATACGTACATACGTGTCGCAGGGTGCACACATGCTCCTATGGCCGTTCGATATATATATAGGGTCGGTCGTGGGACGGCTGCAGGCAGAATCGGATCGGCCGATTCATCCTCATTACGTCGCCGGGATCGACGGAATCTTAGCGACATCCATCGTCACCAACCCCGATGGCAAGTCGAGGCGAGGCACGGCAAACCAGTCAGCCTCGGGAGAATGCACACCGTGCCATTCGTCGGTGCGAACTATCGCACCGGCAACAGCGGACAACCCCCTCGTTCGCCGAGCTGCCGAAGAAAGGTCTGGAGTTTTCCCCGGGAATTCCCCGCGACTCGCTGCTTGCTACCCCACCGTAATTAGATCGCCCTGCCTTTTTCTCGGAGGCAAAAGGACGAGTCCTCCCCCGGAACTCGTTACGAGAGCCACGGGCTGACTGGCTGGCTGGAAGGCTGTACACGCCGTGGAACGAGGTTGCGAGGGGGTTGCGAGAGGGGATCGCGAGGCGATACGTCTGCATCGACTGTCCCGTCGATTTTTCACTCATTAGAGTTTCACCCGGTTTCGGAGCTGTCGCCGACAACCGATAATGCGTTTACGCTAATGCGGAAGTCCGCTTTTGCGGCCGCTGCCGCCCCGCGGTCGCGGGGAAATGACGAATGGAAATCGAAAGATATGCCTTGAGGTGTAACGCCGGTATACATATTTACCGGGCGAATACAGTGCGCATTTCGATGAATTATTGACGTGGACCGCGACCTGTAATGCGGTTCGCTTAATCTTTCATGAGTACACTATAATCCCCTGGTCTCCCTTGGAGCAAATGCACACGTAGTATAATACATCCGGATTATTAAAAAAATGCGGATTTTAAAATCTCGAAGTGCGTCACCGGCTAAAAAAGACGACTCCAACTTTAATTTCTCAGGCTTTGCACGACTGGTAATTACAACTAAATTTATAAGTTTTTGATTGGAGCCGCATTTTGTCACTAGGATATCCTGTGAGTATTCTCCATAAAACCTGGGGTCTGCCAATTTAATAAACATTTATATCAATTAAAATCTATTTATAACAACAACAGACAGTAATAAAAAGTAGGAAAACTGGCATAGAATTTGTATGGAGAAGAGTTAACACTTTCCTCGATTTTGAAAAGGGTGACTTTAGGGTGCAGTATATCGCGATTTTCCACCACGGAGTCGCGAAGCATCGGGAAACCGCCATCATTGGGCAACGAGGATGCATATTGAGCTTAATTAATTCACGGCCCAACAGCGTGGTGTATAGGGGGTGTAAACAGATGTACCCGATCGACGCGCGCGGCATCCAGCTCCGAAAAATACGATCGCGCGCACTCGCCACAGCCGCACACGTATGTACCGGTCGATATCAGCAGCTGGCGGGCCCGTTATTAAGAACTGACATTACCGGTCGCAATTTACCGCGGCCAACCTCGAACGACTCCCAAACCAGCGCTTGTATAATGCGGAGCCCACGTAACGAATTTATTTCCGCAGTTCGCGACGTGACGAATTATATTTGGCGAATAGAAATTGTTACGATTCTCCTGGGTCCGCAGCAGATATATGGCTGCGTGTTCTCGCCGCACATTTAGCGTTAAATGTGGCTGTTTGATTCTCGTTTCGCTGTTAGCTCCAGCGAATCCTTCGTCGAACAACAAAGTCAAATGCCAAGCGACAAATCTATGTGCTTATATATAAATGCAGCTATAAATAAATATACGAATGCTATAAAATAAATAAAAATGCCGTGGTATCGCGCGGATCGCATCAAGTTGCGTTTCCCGAGTGGTAATTCTGCGATATAAGTATGTGATTGAAACAAATTGAAGCACGATACATCCCTTTTTCGACGCGAGCAGTCGATACAAGTAGCCGCTGCACGTTGGGCAAACTATTTTTATTGAACTTTGCAACGGGCGCTCTGAATGGACTTTTAATCGCTCGGCGGTGAGAGTATGTAGGGAACGTATAATTAATTTTCAGAAGTTCCGTCACACAAAGTTCCGACGCGCGTTTCTAATTGAACCGAAGCCGAACAAAAGTATTCGAATTAGTTTTCTAAAAAGCTGGCCGTTTTTTTACGAAAAACCGCCGGCGTTTGCGCGCAAAAAACAATATTGCACGTGACATTTCGCGTAACAGTGATGTAACGTTCGCGAGAGCGTGATTACAATCTTATTTTGTACAATGTAACAATATAACGATGAACGATGTCGCAAATCCTAAAATGGTGCCCTGCTCAAAAACACGCTTTACGTAACGTGTTTTGTGGACTGTACGCGTTTCATATTTGAGAAACATTGCCACGCAATTAAAGCACGACGCCGCGCATATTGTCAGCTGTAATATTTCACGTGAGTATATATATCCTAACGAAGTAATTTGTACGCGAATTTCTATACGTGCGTGCCGATGCATTACGCGAAAATTGTGACGCTTAAAGAGTTCCGCAATTTGACGAGAGCTCGTTTCCGTAAATCCCCTTTAAATCCAATTATCAACATTAAATTCGTCACCGTGCATACAGGTAAAGGATTAGCGGCGTGTTTTAATGAGTCACATATAATTATTAGATAAAAGGCTTTTTCCATCATGTATCCGCCTCAAGATGAACATTTTTTATAAACTACTGCCTTTTCGAATCGGATTATAAATAATTCCGTATATATCATTAATAAAGGCCAACGCCGTTTTATGTCACGTGGAGCAGCTTTCGCGCGATATATTTTAATCCTGAAATTAATTACCGTTATCTTACATATGCTCAAACCTGAGAACAATATACCCAAGGCGGAAACAACGGAAGTGACTTATCAAGATCACGATTTACGGTGGAAGGAAGTAATAAAACCACTAAAAAATTTGCAATGCTGAAATTAATCAGTTAATAATTTTTCTTCTCCGACCAGTGGCGGCAGATCGGGTTCGCCAAGGTTACATCCAGGCGCGCATTTGGAGAATCAATAAGGCACCGCGTTCGAATAACGACCCGGGTTGTCTAAAAGGCCCAGAGAGATTTATACGTAGGCAGGGGTTGTATGGTGCTCGGGGTGTACGTCGTGCGGGACTCATATATTCACGATGCCGCGATCCGCCGATAAAGCCGACATTTTAAACTCGCGGAAAAAAAAGCCGAACGTGCCGCAAACAATCGATAAAAACGTTTATATTTGGAAACGGTTACGGGTCCCGGCGGTCCTATTTCTCGCATTACGGGGGAATCCCCTAGCAGAATATAAGACACGGTCGTGCCACGTCATAAAAGGAAACGTGAGGTGCGCCCGAATGCCGTTAATGACGCATGGCGTTCCCAAAAATTGCATTTTTTTCGGACCTCGCTTGCAAGCCGAAAGGGTTCAATGATCGGCCATTAATCTTACTTAACCGGCTACCAGTTAAACGCTCGCGCCGGATGACAAATTTTTCGGGATTACACAGAAATCTTTACTAATCCTTAATTTAGATCGCAAACGACGTCACTGTGTTTAATGTTAAATTGCAACGCCGCTGTGTACAATGCTGAAAGCAGCATGTGTGTTACGCAAGCGTGTGCATACGTGTGAGCAAATATACACACACGTATTTTATGCACATGGAAGAAAACTTTTTAAAGAGGATATTTCTTAGTCTCCTTAAACAGAATCAGAATTGCGGAAAGGGATAAATACGTACGTTGCAATCCTAAGCGTGTTACGTACTGCATTTTGCAACCTGTGTAATTTGAAAATAATGCGTTGCGTTTCTTCAACACGTATGAATCAATTAACAATGCAAAAACGCTACGCTTTAAGTGTGCAAAATGTGCAAAACATTACACTCCTAGATCCGCGGTCTATTTACACAAATTGTAAAAAAGTTTACGCTAGAAAAACCTGAAATTTTTACCTCTCTCGAGGACAAATCCTGCGATACACGCCTCTCGATATGCATTATCAAAATGTGACGGAGGGATGAAATCGTCCTCGCGATCGAGCTGGTAAATACTCGCGGTGCAATATTCAAGAGTGAGGTCGAGCAGGTATCTCCGATAATCGATGATGCATCGTTCCTTTTTTTCTTTCGATCGCCAACGTAAACGTTGAGGTTATAGATATTTAATATCCCTCCTTTCCCCGCGCCGCGAAATCAACGGGCCATTAATCGTGACAGCGCGACGCGATTAATCACAGCTGACACAACGCGCGGCGCGTACTCCGCTCGGATTCCGCTTTAATGCACGTTCGCGTCCGCGAAGGCTGTCGCGATGCCGTACGTGTTTGCGCGTCTTCTTCCACCGCCGCCATTTTGTCTTTTTACTCGCGAATCGCCGTCCTCCGGCGACCCACTTTCGAAACGGACCATATCGCGTGAGAATGGAAGACGCGTCGTCTTGAGAGAAAGATATATTTCGTTATTATGAAAATAGCCGGTGTGTTCGAAGAGTGAGATCGACGCTACAGCCGTTTCTGGCACAGACGGACAGACGGATGGACGGAGAGTGCGACGGTGAAAACACGAGCGAGGTAAATTTTTGCGAAATGTCTGTCGCTCCTCGGCGAACACTCGAAACTAAGTGCGTGATTTATACGCTACTCGGGAATCGTGTAAAATAATAAAAAAAGAAAGGAAAAGAGTAGGGTTATCAAGGGAAGAGGAAAACACTCCGAATTATAAGTTGTAGGCGACGTGAGGGGTGAAAAGGTTAAAAGATAAAGGTACGTAACAAAATCATGTGATGATAGTAATATATACATATGTGTATATGTTGTATATTGGCCAAACGTGATGTACGTGATGTTCCAGCGATATCGCAGTCGCATTGAAAAATATTTTGCAAACGACCTCTTGGCGGATGCAGAATATTCTTTTCTTTCCGCAAAAGAAAAATAAAAATTTCTGAAATAAAAATGCAAGTATTTCCGTAATCAAGCTAGAAGAAGAATCGCACGCAGAGAATTCGTAATTCGTTGTACAAATATTGTTCGGACAAATATTGTTTGTTCGTGAATAAAAATAAATACATATCGGTACACTCGGAAGAGAAAATGATCTATTGTGATTTTTCGCAAGCAGAACACTGATGCAACGAGACACCTTCTCTTGAGAAGATGCTCTCCTGAGCTTGTCTCAACTTCTCTGTATACGTGTAAATTGTTAACGTCGATATCTCATCATTGAAACATCGCTACGATACCGCTGTAAAGACGTTTTAGGAAGGAGTGTCTCACTCGGCGAGAATATCGGAGAGAATGAAAATACGAGGCGGATAGTCCGTTCTGCACCTGCGCGAACAGAACGGCGTACAACGGAAACAAATATTTTCCTCACGTTCGTCGGGGCTGAATGTATCTTACTTTTCGCGCTGGCAGCGCGAAGCGTATACTTTAAAATTAGCGAAACGTACATATGTATTCGAGTATTTTTCCCTACGTTATTTCCGCAACATGCGTTACGTTATTAAAACGCCATTAGTGCGTGCATTTTGTATGTGCCCTCACGCAGAGAGCGGGTAAATTCTACACACAGAGTGTAGAATTCAACTCGCACGTGTAAACGCGTGATTACTCAAAAAATGTACTTGCACAAAACGGATAAGGGAGAACAGCAAAAGAGAGAGAGGGAGGGAGAAGGAGAAAGGACCTGCTGACCGGTTTTCGCGAACCAGTTAACATCAAATGACAATGTTTGCCGACGCGGGTTATACACAAGGAAACTTCCCCGCCATCCGGAACTACTAATTAAACTGTGGAGCGCGCTTTAACGCTTAGCAGCGATTTGGTTTTTGTTCTTGAACCGCAACCTGGCCTCACGGTGTCACGCGCTAAACACCAGGCAGCCGGCTTGCGTCAGTCCGTTTTAAAATCTGCCTTTAATTTTCGCGCAAATGGAACACGCGTTGTGTGCCGTGGCAATAAAAAGTAACACGTATACAGTAGTATATACTGCAATACGGTACATTCCGAGTTAATAACGTGTACTTTTCTTCTCTTCTGTTTTAGTTTCAAATCTTTAAAAAGAGCTTAATAAGAAAATATATTTATAATTACTGAAAACTAAATTGTACTTCTTCTCTTTCCTTTTCTTTCTTCCCCTTTCTCTCTCTTTCTTTCTCTTTAAAATTAGTAATTTAAAGGAATTGCATTATTCCATTTTAATACTAACACCAATGTTTAAAATAAATAATCAATCTTTTTGAAATAGAAATTTGCGCATTTTGTGTTCTCCTCCAATTTCTTATTGTTCTTGTCGCGTATCACACTTCGCAACTTCGCTGTAGAGATTTAAAAATTTGCAAGGTCTAGAATATCTTTTCTCTTCTAAAGGACTTTTTTCTTCCTCTCACGATAATGTAAATGCGTCTTGCCGCTCATCTGCTTTCCTCAAGCCAAGAGTCCCTCGTATAACAACATCGTACAACAGGTCGAGTGATTTCACGCTTCTTCAACTACGAACAGGGCCGCGAGGATAAATTAACAAGCGTAAAAAGACATTGCAAAAAATATAATGAAACATGTCGGAAGCAAAAGTGGTGGTGCGACTGGAAAATCTCACTTGCTCGATATAGGTGCGGGGAAACGTAAAGCATTATACGCGTATTGGGTGAAGATAATGCAGGAACAGCTGATCAGCTGCCAAGATATGAGAGAAAGAAAGACAGAGGGAAAAGTTGAATGTGTATGTGTCAAATGTTTCCCTGTAATTACAAAAGCAAAGTGAAGCGGCGACATGATCGCGCGACAGTTTTTTCTTTCAGTTTCTTCATTGTTCATACATCAATTTGCGATTCAAAGCTTATAACGATCGTACACACACATACACACAGGAACAATCTTTTTCGCCTTGTTCCTACCCTCTTTCTGGCAACGATACATCGAACGAAGTCACGTGGCATTACAACGCGCTACAAAACGAAAGAAAACGACCGACAGTGGCCGATTTAAATTTCAATATGAGCGCTCGCGGTTTCTTCCTTATTGGACGCCGTGATATGAATACCACGGTGCACGGGTGTATTATACAATTGATCGATACTTGTGTACCCCGCGTCGAGACGTTACATTTTTCAAACTTTATCCGCAGAATCGAAAGCGGAAACATTAAAAAATTCATTGAAATCTCGCATCTCTGGATGGTGCGCGCATGTTTTATCGCGATCGGATGGTATCGATACAGCCGTCTTCCCAACTTTGCGAACGGAAATGCGATTTTCGGTGATCGTACTTACAGGCAAACAATTTTATCGATTTAGATTGACGGAAACCGTCAAATCCACCCATATTTTGTTCATATCCGGCCGCCTGTTTAATCCTGCCTGCTTCTTCGGAATATACGCATTTATTTATCCAGATAGAGCGGGTAAATCATGTCGAGAATTGCATTGCAACTCGCGGAAGAGGGGCATCGGGACGCGATCAAACGGTGGCGTCCGAATACGCTTAAGGGTTAATCACGGCCATTTAGATCGGAGGGAAACGACTTCCCAGCAGAAATCCAAATACTTCGCGAGCTTTCAACCGAGACGTCACAGCAGCCGACGAGTAAAGAGCGCGCTCCCCCGTCGTGTGGGGTTTCTCGGTGCTGTATATTTTACGCGGTTAGAGTTTCGCGTTGAAGCCGGGTTAAGCTGAACCCTGACCTATACCCTGCCTAAAGCCAGAGTTCGTTTCGACGCGAGTATGCTGCCGACTAAAATATTCACCGTTCGTCCGTTCCAACTCTCTCCCGCTCTGCTCCTCTTTTCCCTCATCTCTCTTTCCTTCTCTGCTTCTCTTCCTCCCCATAAGCCTCACTCTCACCCTCTTATCCTCCCCGTCTCCCATTGCCATCCTCCAGTTTCCTTTTTACACGTGTCGCGCACTCGTACTCAAAATATCGCTGCGTGGACATTATATTTTATAAAGAATCATCATATCTTTTTAACTATTGAGAAAATTGATTAAACGAAAACTAAAACTAGGAAATTAAATTCAAGATTTAATTCAAAGTAAAATTTTTTAAGGTTTAATTTATTTACGGACTGATTATAGAATTATTATTTATTAATTAATTTCAGCATACAGTAAGTCGACTCATATGTTTTAGGTCAAGCTAAAAATTTGCATGAATTTTTTCACGTTTTGCTGCAAAGAAAAAGACAGAAGGAAGATTACGGTTAGTATAATATGTTAGTATAATTTTTCATATTGTTGAACAATTTCTTTCCATCGGTTGGTTAATGCTTGACATTTTCGATATGACAATATCAAAAAATCCGAAATCTGAAAAGTCGTAAGAGGTGTTATAATATATCGGTCCATTAGCCGTTACGTCGCGGCTTCGCCAAAAGCGCTATCGCCAAAGTAAGGCTCACTCTCAGGATCCAAGTAGGAGTGCTTCATGGAAGGAAGTTGCGGTTTGCACGTGACGGCTGGAAATATTTGATTTTTATTGTGGTGATTTAGGTGCGACGCAATGCACTGAATGAAGTGCACTATCGCGCCTTTCGACAATCATCGCGAGTTTGTAAACCGCTCGTTACCGGGGTGTACCATAAATATATCAATTCCAGTTAACGCTCTGCCTACTCCGTGTCAAAATTGTCGGCACGCACTGAACTGAAACTGAGTATAAAATTTAATATTATATAATCGGAAACCACAGTTGGACGCTGGTTTCACAGAACTGGGAAACGATTGTCGGCGTTTTCAGATTTCAAGAATTCATCGTAGATGAATTACTCGGTGTGCAGCTTCGCCGTCATTCAACGTGTGCAGATAATTGGTTTACGCTGATTTTCGGAAACCCGTTCGAAACTGCGAAGCATAATCGTGCTCTCTTCGTGTGTCAAGCTTTTTCGCAAAGCACAGCGAGCGTTAAAACGCGACAGGCAAAAGCTAGAACCGCGCGCTCCGGGAAACGCAGTATTTAATTCTTTTCCATCGGAAATATACTTAATTTCTCCGGTGCAGCGAAATTCACTTAAAGCAGAGTATCGTTTGTGCGCAATCGTGCGCCACCTGATGCATGTATTTCGTGCTGAGCATCCCGTATCTCGCGAATAACTAATCCCTCGGTTGATGTAATAACGGCTGTAAAAAAAGCGACTATGGAAGAGTGGAAAGGACAAAGAGGGATGCGCACACATAAAGCTGAAGGAAAACGGAGAGCTGGAATTATGTAAAATTATGTAAAACGAGATTGCAAAAGAGAGAGAGAGAGAGAGAGAGAGAGAGAGAGGGAGGGAGGGAGGGAGGGAGGGAGAGAAAGCTGCTAATCTTTGAAATCGTTCTTTACATCCTTCACATTCATCGGCTGAATCGCAATGAATACTCACTTAAATGTTCTGTATCGTGCATGATTCTCCTGTGCGATCTTATAAAAAATAAAAACCATGTAAATTAGATTTTGGTAAAAAAAATGCAAATTAACGGATGGAATAACCCAGCGAAATAAACGATGATGACTGTAATATATCTGCATGTATATTTGAAACGGCGAGAGATTGAACGTTTTATGATACCAATTATTTCTATTTCGGGGAAGCGCGTTCATTCAATCAGCGGCAAATGAATTCTAAAAGTCAAACGCGTGTTCTCGCGTTACCATTTTTGTTTCTACACTTTCCGAAACCGATACAGTAACCCCGTTCGCGTTTCCACCGTGAAACGCACAACTTGCAATATATCCCGAATTTTTCAGGAGCGATGCCGAGAATACCGTAGGAGGGAGTGCGTTTTTCGAGATGCATAAATTTATGCTCCTTCTAAGGAGCGCACTCAAGTCAGCGAAGTGCACCGTAATCGCGGATGCACAAACCTATTTCAATTGGATATGCTCTCGTGTAGTCGAATGCCTCGTTACGATATTAGAACGCGGCCGGCAACATCGATTTGTCTGTATTGAACGCCCGACACGGTATACAATCGATTTTACGTCCAGTTAGCTGATTTCGACTACCGTCGAATCCGATAATGCTATCCATTGACGAGCGATTACGCGGAACGCGTCTTTACCACGAGCAATTATTCAAACGGGATTGTAGAAATACACGCGCAGCTGAAAGAGAAATATAATTAATGGATCGGGTTTCAATTCTTCGATTCAATTTATTTGATCGGCGAGGAATATTATGGTTACGTTGTCAGGAAAATCACGATTTCTCATCGCGATTCCGTGTTGTAAAAACACTGAAACACTCTGGGGAGAGTATCTCGATCTCGAATTTTCTCGGAAGCAGACTTTCCTCCGTTTGGCGGCGAATTTTGTCGCGCCGGCTTGCAACAGAGCTCGAAGCGTCGCTTACAGCCTCTCTATCTTTGCGGTCGACTTCGATATGTCGCACATCGTGTACCGTCACGATTGACGGACGGCCGCAACAGCGTCGCCGCAATCACTAAATGCAAAACCGATGAGCGCTCCGCTTCCGCCCCCACCCCGCGAAATTTCGATTCTCCTCCCGTCTCTGTCCCCTTTCCACTCCCACCCTGCGTTCTCAGCCGGCTAATCTATTTTGGCGCAAATTGCAGCCGACGCGACGCGCTTCATATTGGCGTGTATGTCGCAATTCTTCGCGGGAACTTCGACGTAAATGGAACGTGGAAGTTCCGCGAAGCGACGTGGATCAGATGACGACAGACTCAATAGGAGGGTTAGATGGGTGTACTCGAAAAATCGCGTTTAAACCGCCGCATCGCTTTGGCGATAACAAATCGCGTTAGGATAACGTGGTTAAAACTGCACGCCGCGAAATTCGTCCCGCTGCGCTGCACGTTCTCGTCTCGCATCGCGATATCTTCCTGCTAGCTTTCTTTTAGAGAAAACTGCAGATAATAATGCACATTACAGCGTAATTTAATTGTGCAAATTCTGGTTTAATAAAGCGACTTGGAGTTTGGTTTGATATGTAGATTTGAAGAAGCAGTTTCGCGCATGCGCGAGGCATTTAACATGTATTTTCATATCGAAAGTACACTGAAAAATTTAAAAGTTTAAAAGTTCTTCTCCTGAGGCAACAAAACTTGGATATTATTATTATTAGTATTATACATTTACCATGTTACTATTCTTACACAAATTTCTCGAGTTCTACGTTTTACGATTAGATACATAGTTCGTTTCATCAATCGAACAATTATTCTCACATTCAATTTGCATGACTGTGAACTCGCTTTATTATCCTCGGAACCTAACCGAGGGTACAACTAATCGAAACGCGCACAGCAAGAATTTCAAGTACGCAATGGATAGCTGGACCGTCCATTCTCTCACGTAGGTCAAGAGACCTGTCGTCCTCGTCGATGTTGTCATTCAAGTTGCCAGCGGTGCGAAAGTTCTTCAGGGACGGAAGGAAACGAGCGGTCGAGAGACGAATTTAAAGTCGTCCCTGAAGAAGAACGAGCCTCGAGGGGTGTCCCAGAATATTTGACAACATGTTTCCCCAGACAGTCGTCTGGAAGGAATCTTGCCAAGATACATACGTATGTGCATGTGAGTATGCCTCAGGATTTGCTGCTATTCTGTTCTAGAAATCCGTAGCACATGAATATCATGGAGGAATAAGCGGAATAATAACTATCGTGGAATAAGAATCATCATCGCGCGCAATCAGCTGATGCGCTGTGCTTGAGGCATTTGGTATTTTCCAAAATTTTACTCTGGGTGTTACTTAAGGGGGGAGCCTGCTTTAGAACGCTGAAAATAAGGTATATTTTACGAATTGTTTTTGGAGAAACTATACAGCGGATCATTATAAAACTTTGACGCATTTATTAGTACATGTTTAAAGATAAAAACAATTATTTTTTTATTTGAATATATCGTTATATATATTAGAATATATATATACATTATTTACATGTATTAAATTATAATATCCTATATAAAATATTATTAAATAATAAATTATATTTCTCGCAATAATCCCATGTCATGTAAAGAAAAAAAAAATTGAAAATGCAAGGTGACTAGAAACAAGGTCGATTGCAAATTTGACTTTCTGCAAATTTGTTAACTAATGTTTTTGTATTAAATTCCATCGTCGATGAACCAAAAGAGAAGAAAATAAAAGTTGAAAAGTGCCAAAATGTGGAGCTTAGAACACAAAAGTACGATTTTTAGGCAAAGTTTTTGAACTTTTTCATGCAAAAATAATTGTTTAACTTAATGTTTTTATGAATATTAAAGGTTCATCGACGATGGGAATTCATAAATAACAAGAAAATATTTCAATTTTTCAGTTTGAATGAAATTTGGAGGCAGGAGAATGCTCACCAATTTACAATGCCAGCTGCATAAGATGTAATCAAATAATTTTTTTTATCTTTAAACATGTACTAATAAATGCATCAAAGTTTTATAATAATCCGCTGTATAGTTTCTCCAAAAAAATTCGTAAAATTATACCTTATTTTCAACGTTCTAAAGCAGGCTCCCCCCTTAAAACACTCGTACGTCCCATACGATCATTAATCTCGTGATATATAATTCTCCTAAATTTTTGTTAAAAATCAGTGTGTGCAATTTATATAAATTACATGTTGCTACTCTTTGTTTTATGATTAGATTATTTAATTAAAGTACAAATGCGCAATAAATTTTCCTGGAATACATTTTAGTCTACTGATGGAATTGGCTCTCTAAAACCTTCCTAAAACCTTCTAAAACATTTGCAATCTCTAGTGTTGTACTTTTATTATTGATTATATGTATATTCTTCGTCGCATAATTCACATTGTCTTACAATATAACAAGTAGTTTTACTCAGTTTTTATAATTTATCTAAATGTGTATATTTTTGTGCAAACTATATAATTTAGCACTGTAACAAATCAAACGTAAAAAACCGCGATCTAATTGCAAAATATAATTGAAAAGTTTTATTATTCTGTTAATATAATTGACGCATCGTACGAATGCAAAACTACGTATTAAAATTCAATAACAAAAATCAATGCAAATTGCAAAACCTACCAGTACATATGCAAACAAAATAGTCAAGAGACATGGTTGTGTCGCGCGCAAAATTTATGCGCAGCAGCAAATCACATACACAGTATTTAAAAAAGGTTTCTAAAATCGAGCTTTTTCAGAAATAAAATCTTATACGAAAAAATCTTATTTTGCACTTTTAACTTACATTTGTATAAGAAATCTTTCTTCTAGTCGTATTTCTTTCGACAGCAGCCTGCATATAAAATTGCTCATCCTCTATATAAGATTGCTCCCCATGATTATTCTGCCATCGCGCGATTACTTCCGGGCTTCGTCTTTCTGCTATTGATTCAGCACTAGATGTACTTTCATAGAACTCGCAGGAATATGGTACTCTTCATGCGACTGTTCGTATGGTACTCTTTTGCAAAAATACGGTCAACTCGCGCAAGAAAATACTACACTCCTAACACGGTAATGTTCGCAAAAATACAGTCACTACTCACATCAATCAATATGTAGGGCAATTGCACACTTGGAAAAAAAATATTCTTAATGCAACGAGTTAATACGTAATAAATAAATGGCCATTGCTGGATAATTGATTTCGAAATTACTGATTACAAGATGTAATTATTTCTAAATTTCGCGAAAAAAATTATGAAATATACAATGATACATATGTTCTTTAACGAACGAAGGCGCTTGCTGAATTACTGAGACTCGACTATTGCAGAAATATTATAAAGGCAGTAAAAACTGAGTTGCTACGAAAGTATAGCAAAACTGTCGCATGAATAACTGAATGACGCAAATATGATTCACTTACATCTTATCACGAGCGTAAAAGTGTAATATCAACTCATTTTGAATCGGAGTTTATTGTCAAAAGTTAAGAATAAATCATACCGATAAACGACATGCTGAAAATACTTATTACTATACTTATTATCGTTAAGCTGTTCATGACGTTCGGAATTTATAAACAGGAATAAGGAAACTTGTGGACTCCAAGCGTTTCAATCATGTACTCTAAACTGATCTAATCGAGTCTTAGTCTTAGTGGATATATCACACTATAGGTTGACTCAAAGCAATCTCCGATGCCAATTCGATATGCAAGCTTGATAAAGAGACAATTAAATTTTAAATAGTCAATTTAACAGAAATTTTTGAAAAATATACCAAAGATAATAAAATAGATAAATACAATAAAAAAATAATACTAATCAATATCCCAATAAACAAAATGTTAGTAATCATATTAGTATGTCAGCAAATTGACGGTATTCGATTAAAAGAATTGCAACAAATTTGATATCACATGTGTTCACAGCAAAATCGTGTTTTGCTAGCAGAGTCTGTTAACTCATAATATGATGACGGATTGATAGCAAAAACCAGTCATGGACCTAACAAAAAATTTGTTTAAAGCAACGCATTCGAAACTATATATTATATTTTCGCTGTACACCAAGTTTTCTGATAACTTACTATGTATAATTCTTATTGCACGATAAGTTAAATAAATATTTAAATATTACTTCTTGGAAAACTGTGGAATGAAATGGAAGAAAACTTCTTGACATTGACGTAATGACTATGTATTTATCATACGTGATAAGCGAGAATGCGAGAAAAACAAATTCAAATTCAAAAAAAATCATAATTCTTGCGTGACGTAAATCGCTCTTGCTGATCGAAAGCCTAGCGCATTTTTCACGAAATGCACCTTCCGTGCGTCAGCAAATTCTCTCTTGTTTCGTAGAACATACCAATGTCCAGCGAAGTTACTAATATTCTCATCTAGTACTTTCGCGAAAAAAGGTGTTTGACGGGTCAAAAGTTTAGGAAAAACTGGAATACGCATTAGTGACTTAACTGCATCATCGATCTTACGTAACGGACATATATTAACTAAACATCAACATTAACGTTAGCAACAGATAAGCCGAAGGAACTAAACTAAAGGAAGGGACTAAACGTCACACGGCGTAATCAGAACTCACACTTAGCCAGAGAATTAGCGTTCTTCACTGGCACTTTAACACAACAGTCACATTAACGATATGTTATGTAACTAACAAATAGATAGACAGATATTACCTTGAGGAAACGGAATTTGCCGTGCCAATTTAACGTCCATGAAACACGATAAGCATGCTCGTACATAGTCTAGTATAGCGTAAACGTACACAGTCTAGCACCACAAAATAACTTGAACTGCACAAAGATATAAATGCCGGAACGCCGTCTAAAGTACAATTAGTAAAGTTAGAGTGAGAGCGAAGCGCATCCAAAGTTGAGCCGGGTGGTTCTAAGGACTTAGCCGTTTCACTGTCCGAAATAATGGCTGTGATGACATACATAGCTGCGCAAGATAACGTGCCAAGTACATGAAAATTTATTGACACACGCGGTCAAAGCGAATGCAACGCGAAAATTGTGAAACTTTTTAACATTCAAAAAGAAAACCCAGTATTTTCAACATTTTCAATGTTGAAGAGCGGAAGGCAGCCAGCATACGCGATATTTGCTAAATTTTATTTCTGATATTTTATCATGCTGCAAAAAAATAAACGAAGCACGTTGCGCAAGTGGCTGCTGGCGATAATTGATACGATAAAAATATCGTGGTCGACGTGAGAGCAAAACGAATAAAACCGAATAAAACTGGATAAAGTGATTGGGCACATGATGCAGTTACGAGGGAAATCTATCGTGAGAACCAATTCACGTTGCTTTAAGCAGTCTCTAATGCGAGATTAATGCTGGTACGTCCCGTACATGTCCCGCGCGCAAATCCAAGTTATCAACTCTCAAAGTCGCCTGCCCAAATTTCCATTCACTGTGCGGTAAAGCCACCAGAAGATCATCGTGTCCTTATCTACGCAAACTTGTTAGCAAATGGAATGCAACACCCGAGATGGTATCTGTGTTGCCATACTCGCGTCCGCCCGTTGCCTAAACTTCTAGCGATATTCTCCAAGAACATCCTTTAAGGCTATTGGATAATCAAGTTTTGCTGTTTCAAGCTAACGCTGGTTATTATATATTTGCTACATTTCCCTCTATAAGCAACGCTTTTAATGTACGATGCTAATAATATTTTAAATAATATAAAATAATATCTTAATTTATGAGACTTACTTTTACTTTTTATGTATTTCTAAATTTATTCATATTTAAGATACTATCACATTTATTAATTTGATTTTATCTATTAAATCTATTCAGGCAATTATGTTGAGAAAAACATTGCTGAAAGATAAAAAAATAAAACTAATGTATATATATTCTTGTTTAATCCTTTCACTCCTAACACTGCCTATATATAGTCGACATCTGTACAATGAGGATGAGTAAAGGCAACCAAGTCATTCATGAAATAATCTGTAAATTAAATATAATATTTATAAATTCAAATAAATAATATTTGTATATATATATTTTTTTATTTTTATGCCCGTTATTTAACATATTTATCGTTATACATTTAACATAATGAATTAAAACAACGTAATTTCTAAAGAACCTAATTCGAATTGCTAAAATGCGTAACGCTAGCAATTTGCATTTTATCACATTCTATAATCTCTATTCGACCAACACTGCCACAGCTAAAGCTATTTGCGTTAAACAAACATGAAAATTATTGAATGAATTATATAATAATAATAAATTTTTTCAATGTTCTAATAATAAACTAGTTATATTAACAAATTAATTTAATTAATTATGACACACAACTCGACGAGTTTATCTAAACGAGTTTTGTTCATTTCACCCTTTTTTGTCAGAGTAGCTATATCAAATCATATGGTTCTCCAACTATAAATTAGTGCAATATTATCATCTGTGAATGATCCTCATTCTTCGAACTGCAATCATACAGCAGAGTTACATTTCTTTTATACGCAACCGCGCTCTAAATTTAAATCATGAAGTACGTAAGAGACGACCGGCAGTATCTACCGAGAAAACGATTGCTCGTGAACCACGTGCGCAACGGCGCTCAATTTGGAGATTGGTGTCCATTGGAATTGAAAATGAAATTTCGTAGACGTACAAATGGGGTGAACGCCGAGTTGCAACACGTTACGTCGGTAAAGCACGAGGAACGTACCGCGTGCACGGCGCGCCATCGATTTTGCGGTGACCGATTTATGTTTATGAGTCCACCGAATGGCCATAAACGGCGTTAAAATTTAAAGAAAAAGAAAGCCCTATATCATTGCGTTTATCATTATCAGTAAAAGATATTTGAAGCTCGCTATAGCACCAATTTAAGTATTGATAGTATATGAACAAAATTATAATTATCTTATTTATAATTAATAATATATATCTTATCTTTTAATTATATTAATATATCTTTTTTGAGTGTCTACTACGTGTACAATGAACCTCGTAAAGAAAGATTTGCGTGGAAAATCGCCCTCTCTCTCTCTCTCTTGTCACACAGAGATTACAGATGTTAATACTGAGCCTGAAGCAATGCAATGTAGGCAGAAGTGGAAACTCTCGAGACAACCTTACAGTTAAATATCTCCGTTCGCGCAAGAATATAGCGGAGTTTAATCAGAGTAAAGTGTGCGGCGAAAAGTCGTCAACTTCTAGTATTTCGCCATGATTCATCTCACGAGCAATAAAAAGCTTCACTACCCGTTCCCAGCTTGTAGCCGGTATATGATGCATAGTGTTAATAATGTTCATCTTCTCCTTCCTACTCATCCGTGGAAGTCTTTGCTCTCTCCTCTCTCTCTCTTTTACTGTCATCCTTGTTCCTCACCAAGCTCCTTCCACCCTTCTTTCAGTACGCTTTTTCCCTTGTACCATCCACTTCCTGCTTTCTTTGGTCTCGTTTTTTCTCCCGGCAACCTCTTCCCTTATTCCAGATTCGCACGTGTGTGCGTTGGAATATATATTTATATGCTTTAAGTATATGCTTTAACCTCCTATATATAACATTTATGTAAGTATATATATAATATATATGTACAAAGTTTTATATAAGATTTTTTCATGCTATGATTTCACTATCTTGATTTTAAAATGAATATTTGTACGTCTTTTGGAGACCGTTTTTTGTCTGTTTCTTTTTTGTGACATTTTCTTTTTTTGTATTTCTCTTTAAAATTTGAAATTCAACTAGAAACCTTTTCTAAAGCTATTTTAGTCTTGAATTATCTCATACAATCATTTTTCTATTTTTTTTTTATTTTACATTTTATTATTCTTATACTTTGTCTACTCTAGCTGTTTTAATACTGAAACGCTTAGACATACTTCAATATTTACAAACGGATACTGCCCTTAGACTATAATCAAATTTATTGTCGACAATATTCTGTGATAGGAAAAACGTCAACGGTGAAGGTCTATTTTCCAATATTTATTTGCAGAAAGGGTTGAGATGGAGACGAATCGATGAAATGAAAATTCAGAAGGGATGTCAGTTCTTTTTTTGCCGGTTAGAAACTAAACCGGAATCGGTATGAAGTTTACGGCAGTGCCTTTCTCGTCGACAATTTAAAATTTCTCGCTTTATTAAAATTCAATCGTTATCGGTAGACAATAAATTAACATCGTGCAATAGCACGTATTATATCGTTATAAAGATAATTGTGGTCAACAATGCGAATGCAAGTATAATGAAATTTGCACAATCCTGAGTAAACGGCATTAATGGTACAAATGATATTGTTACATTGCCCGATACATGTTTAAGCAGCGTTCGTTCATTGCGAAATATCAGTGATGTTGTATAATGTATATACATGAGCGGGGGTTATTGAGGGGTAGCATTATGCGTTTTCAAAGAGTACCTACCATTGCGAACCGTTTAATCCTTCGAAATATATAGAGTCGCATTTAAAACATTATCGCATGTAATAAACTATGTCGTGCGGGGCACTCTCTTTCTCTCTCTTTCTCGCTCTCATTTATAATTAATTACCTACAATAATTAATTGATGGCATACGCAGATAATGCATCCGCGATACGTGGATTTTAGTACTTTTCAAAAGAGTCTCGATTATAATTACATTTAAAACAAATAGATAACTTTTTTAACGTGAACATTAAGATAATGTTGCATGTTTTGAATAATTTTTTAAAAATTGTCTATTTTCTGCTATAAAATTGTTTTTAATATACGACAAGCTATGCTGTGCTGTCATAAGCATTCAGTTTGATCCATCGCCATCAAGATGTGATTCGGATTACTCAATTAATGACCTAATAATTTACTTATGAGACATTCATTGTTCTGAAAAATTGCAGCTTGTTCGTCACACAGATCTCGATCATCGATTGATTATCGAAAGTTGCATTGTCCCGAGGGAAGCGGGCATTTCTGAACATTCAGAGTCATGAATACGTAGACAGACCGCGGGCAATCGAGACTTAGATTCACAGCAAGTTGACACGCACACGCGTCGACGACGATCGGCGATACGCCATCATCTCGCGCGAATGCGTACGTGCTACCGCGGCTGCAGCTGCAAATACAAACGCAGGTATTCATGCATACATATGTATGCATCCGAGCGATAATGGAATATTCTGTTGATACGAAGCGATATCTCCCGACCGCCGGAGACGACGACAACGCGGCTGCTAACAGACGTTAAACAACGGCGGTCCTTATCGTCTTCCCGTATTCCTGTCACCTATCGCTGCCTGCGTCCGTTGCACATTAGAACGTTCCCGTATGAGCGTAAGCAAGTTCCGATGTGCACAGAACGGACCAAGCTGTCGAGCGAGCCAAGTATCGAATTCCTTTTTTTTTAATAATATTGTGATCATTAATAATTAATCATTCATTATCACAATTTATGATTAATATGATCGGGAAATATCATGTTCCTTAAAGAAGATATGTAAAAGTGTAATTTCATAAATAAATATCGAATCTAACGAATCATAAAACGCAATAGAAATATACAAAATGTTTATTGTTACATTTATTGGGTTGTAACACAAATTTGTCCCTTTTTTAGGGTTTTACTATTTTTAATAACGAATTTTTGTTACAACTTATATTATTATAAAACGGGACAAATATATGTTACAATTCAATACTTTCCTAATTAATACAGCATACGATTAATTGAAGTAGAAAGAGTTGAGTGTGTACTACGCAAGATATTTGGCTGAATCAAAAATCAAAGATTAAAAAAAGATTACATTCCTAATTCTTGATTGTGCCTGTACTTATCTAATTATTGGAACTATCGCTGTCTATAACGTAGCTCTAGTGTTTTATCATTAACAATCCTTTAGCGTATTAAAAAAATAATTATGCCTTTTTTAACTTCATACCAGCTGATAGACATAAAAAAAGGAAAAGATATTCAAACTTCAAATCAAAATAACTCTTTTAGCCAAGATCCTTCTTGTTTGTATTTCAAAAAATTTGCACAATTGCAAAATCAAAGATAAGAATCTGTCGTATACGAAATATTTTTCGATCTTCACAATTTTCTATATATTTCCCTGCAATTATAAAACAATTCCTAAGAATGCATGCATCTTAAATTCTCGACGTAACATACGATCAGTGTTTGAATTGATATAGTATCAATCCTGCAAATTTTCAAACATACTGTGCACGTATACGATATGATTACTTGCTGAATTGCAGATTTAAGAATCCTCAAATAAATCTTTTATATAATATATAAATTTATCTATAATTGAATAAATTCGAAAATAAAATATAACTTACCTTTTCTATGGAAACTTATTTATTTAATCTCTTCCGTTATCACGTTCCTTTATAAATGTGATGAAGATAATAAAACTATGTTATTCGGGTGTGTTTGTATTTAAATTACAAAATTCATGTAGTAACAAAATATAATCAATAACCAACGCTTTATACATAGACTTTATACATACATACGCACGCACAAACTCGCCATAGACGCACGCACCATACACACACACACACACACACACACACGCACGCACGCACGCACACACACACACACACACAGAGAAGAGAATTATGTCTTTAACTATAATCTAAAAATATACTATGTAAGGGAATGACTGACATGCGCGTGATAATATTCTAATAATACTAAAATTACAATAGAAATATTTTTCGTCATATTTATCGAGATTTTTTTTAAATTTCTTAATTACATAATGAAACGAGGCGCTATCAGAAAAAGATAAAACTGCATCTCTTATATTAACAATATGAGCAATAATATTTGATTATTATGCCGATGTAGCATTGTGCAAATAATGACACAGGTACACGTATGTATTTCTAGATAATTACTCGATTATATAATAATTAATTATTACAGAAAGCCCGCTACAAACTATGAAAATAGATCCATAATTTATTATAGAGATTAGAAAGTGAAGATTAATTTTATTTAAGAAAAACGAGCGAAAAGTTTTGCACAAACAAGGTGCTCAAGATAAATCCGCAAGACAGGAAGAAAATATTCTACTCTTCTCACGCCGGAGGTATTTAACTTAATTCCTTATGTAAACGCGCGACACGTAATTCAATGGTTGAGATCATCGATGGCTTGCAAGATGCGTTTAACGTGTCCCACCTTGGTGATGCCCAGCTCTTTCAAATCGCGGCGGGTCAGCGCTAACAACTCTCTACCGCGTATGTCGTGAGACGCGAATTTCTCAGCGTACTCTTCCAGCTGCAGATTCTCTAACCAGGTGCACACCTCCTGCACACTCCACGTGGCGATCTGATCTCGCATCGCGTGGCCCACACCCGCGTGGCCGGCGGGGCGACGAAACTTTAACCAGAATAAGCCTCGATGACGATTTTTTTTATCTCCCTGCAGATCCAGAGTTCGAGATGTCGGTTAGAGCACGGTTAGTCTGATTAGTAATGCGTGTCGAGCATGTACGCTGTTTTTACGTGGCATACGTTAGAGACATGCTAATCGTAGGCAGGTCAAGAATTGCACTCGGGACATGTGACAACAAACTCGTCAGGCACAAACACCAAATAGCTCTCACTAGCCTATGATTTTCGTTTACGTATGTTCAGAAAATTGTTTTTCGAGCAATTACATTGCATCAAGCATGAAGAGAAAAAACTCTACCTGATCGTCCGTGGGTACGTTCTGCAAGTAAACTAGCCCTGTACCTCCTTCGTCGAAGGTACACTTTCGTAATTCCTGTTCCATGCTAGCCAGCGACATGGACAATTTGTTTTCCAAATTGTCTCGTAGTTTCTGCATTACACAGATGGGAGCAGGTGTTAGTTTAATACGTGTGCCGATATATTACAAGCACACACACACACACACAAAAATATATATATATTATATCATAATTATAAATATTATATTCACCAAATTGTGGGCTTTGTCACGCAGCAACTCGCAAGATTCTTCATACAGTTGTCGTGCACTTGATACCAACTCCGTCACCATCGGTCTCAAGCTCATCTGTTTACGAATGAGACAGATTATAATAGATATACCTGTAGCATTTAATTGATCGAAGATTGAACACCTACCCCTTGCAAGATTTTACCGTCCGGATGTACTTGCTCAAGCGCGTTCGCCGTTCGCGAAGCGACTTGATACAGATCGATTTCTAGGCTTGGATCCGATATAATCAGCAATTTTACCCACTTCACCAAGGTCGTTACGGCTTCGATAAAACTGAATAAAATGTTAAGTTCCTCGTCGTTTAATTGAGGCGATTTACTACACGCTTGCAATTGTGCTCTAGATTGTGATTGTGACGTATTGCTTAGAGTAGAAGTAGATTGTGTTACGGCACTTATCGTATTGCGTTGCTTTTCCTCCCATGCTCTCAGCGAGGTCTCAAGCGCCTAAGATGCAAAATCACTTTTCATTAACGTGCGAGCGAGAGAGCCGTGCTTACCGTGCTTATCGAATCGCTCATGATCGAACAGTGAAAAAATATCCAGGAGACTTACGACAAGATGCGAGTGCAATCTCGCTTCTCATTTACCGTGAGTATTTTACATTACAAATTATTTTTATTAAAATTATAAAAAACATATGCATATAACGGTATTAAATCCATTTCGATAAATCCATAGAAATGTATAAATCCATTTTGATAAAGCGTCATTACTAGATGGACTAGTTACCCTATTTCTATAAAGCATCTGCATGCGATTCTTGTGAACAATCCTTATAATGCCCGGGGTTTGAACCCAGGCTTCACCGTCCACCTGCACAGGGACACCCTCCTCCCCCAAGATCGTAATCTGAACCGTCTGGCACTGAGCTATTCTGTGATGCTGCAAGTTAATGACTCGCGAGGCGGCCATCTGGGCAGGACCGAACACCGCGACCACCTCTAATACGCGATCGTCGAACGACGGTTCTAAAAATATATCTCCCTCTTTCGTCCTACCCCAGAAGTTCGTGCCGCCCATAAAACTGTCATCAGAACATCAGAATATTTCACGTTAGTTTATTTCACGTTAAGACTTACCCATACGCATTTACTGTTCGCATTTACTGTTCTTTATCAACCTTGGTATGTTCAATACGACGATCCCCTGCAAGGAGGGCAACGGTATCCTCTGGCCGTCGCACTCCAATTGAACTCTCTGCTCGAGATTCTTGTAGCTCTTCTGCAGCCACTCTTTCGACCCCAAGACGCCGTACCACATGTAATTCTTAGCGCGCGACCGAAACTTTTCAGGATGCTCCTCCCTCTTATTGTGAAACTCCAGAGTGATTTTCGCGTCTATGCCAATTCCGAAATAATTGTTCATTACGCACCGTTCTGTGTAACCTTCCCTGTAATAAAAAATAAATTTATATTGCACGCTGTATAAAATTTATTTTTTTAATTTATATTGAATAATATATTTGTTAGTGCAATTATAGTGCGCACGACTTACATCGACGACTCGTCCGGGTCCATTAACGGTGACACTGCTGCACACAGAGTATCCGCATTCGCCAGCAACGCTTGGGAGATGAGACCGGCTCCGCCACTTACATCTGTTTACAGGTCGTTACGTAAATAAATAGTCGTAGGCAATACCAAACACTCAAGAGGCTAAATTACAGCATTGCGTTCCAGACTCACTTGGCCACATAGGCAATCGAACAAGAGGATTTATTATCGGCAGCTTTTTTACACCCTCCGTCTTGTCGATAGATTTTGCCCTTTCACTGCGAAAATTTATGTTCGAACTATCCGCGCGTGCAGCACTGGCCAGCGACACAACCTCCGACGCCTTCAGCAAACTGCCGCTGCTGATACGTCGCGTCGCTTGCGGCGAGAAGCCCGGTTCGGGCAGTTCCACGCTCACTGCATCGCGGACAAAGGTATTTCATTGGAATATATTATTATACAATGATAATAATAATTATTATATAAACTCACGTCTCTCTGTACTACTGCTCTTACAATATAGCTTGTCGTGCGGATCCAGGTTTGGATTCAACCATCTGGCGTCGTACGGATTATACACATGATCCAATTTATAGTTTAAATTAAGTTTCTGATGGCTTTCGATAGACAACGACGGACTCGGCGGTTCAATGATAACGCTAATCTGAGTTATCGGGGTGTCGGAGGGAGCTCCTTCTACCTGCGCAGATTCCGGCGATGGGAAATCCTCGTTGGAAATTACTAATACTTCTTGCTGGTTCTCGGTGTTACTTTGTGCTACAGACGTTTCAAAAATCCTAAATTAAAGTTTCGAGAATTAATACATAAGAACGTAATTTAGGGGATTAAAGTGTCGCTGCATGATCATGTTTATAAAGATGAATTACCCCTGTGGAATGTTTTCGCTGTTTCGCCTGCTGTCGGCAAAACCGTCGGGTGCAGGGAGGGTCAGCAGTTCCTCGGGTTGCGAGTCCCTCCTTATATCCGGCACTGGGATTGAAAATACCACGTTGGAGATGGGACTTGGGCAAGGTGAAATCTCGATATTACTACCGGGTTCTGCAGGTGGCATTAAATTAATGTTGTCAACTCGATCTGTCGATAATCGAACATCAATTCATTTTCAGCTGCTGTTTTTGCCAGGTTTTTTAAAATAAAATTTTTTAAAAAGTTTTAAAATAAAAAATACACAAAAAATAAAATAAAAATTTCATGAAAATGAAGGAAATGTAAAAACTGACGTCTTTCTAGGACAAAGAATTTACTTGTCATATTATTTATCGGGGTATCATCGGACATGATAGATATATGATGGATGTTTGACGTCTTGACGTCTTGTTTCTCGTCCAAAGGATTTTGCTCGTCGACAAGTGAGTCCCTGTGTTCCACCAATCTTTTAAAGGCTCTTTTTAAACTATTTGCTCTGGAAGAAGGAAAAGATTATATACAATTATATATCTATATATCGTAAAAGTAGTTTCCAATTCCATCAGAAAGTTTTTAAGCATCTTTTACATGTTCGCACGCGCGTCGCGTCACATGCGATACCTTGATATCACAGTATCTCGTTCGACGTAAGACTTCCTTCTATTGAGACTTTGTAAATTCGTCAATTCTTTCTCCGGCTTCTCCACTGCTTCTTGAATATTGCTTAATGTTTCAGTTTTTAAAGCGTCAACGTCAACGGTTTTGTCCGCCGCGTTCGCGGCTAGACAGCTCTCTTCATTCTTCCTCTTCTCTTCCTTAGACAATAATATCTCTAATAATAGGTCGAGCTTCTGCTGAAGTACTTCGCACTTTTCTCCTAGCTGTTGGTCCCCTGTGTTTAGACTCGCGTCTAGTATGTGCGTCGCGAAATCTTTTATCGTTTCACATAAAACTCTGAAAGAAAAGGATGCCAGATTGAGATTTAAATTCTCTCCACCGGATGTGCAGGTAACCAAAATTACCGACTTGGCACTGCATATAACTACGCTCTCCTGATCGGACTGCAAAATGTTTGTTATGTGAGCAAGAACACTATCCTCGTACTGGTGTGCTTTTAGAATCGAGTCGGATCGATGGAGAGTCATTCTGTGACACGACAGAGATATCCCACGCTCGAACGTCATGATGCTCCAGCGATCCAGCATTTTTATGCTCGCCTTTTCGTATCTTTCAAGCAGCTGAGGTAAATGCGTGTCGTCATCGCATGACGAGCCCCAGCCCAGCACGCGAGACAGATCATTCCCCGTTCCTAAGGGTAGTACTCCAACCCGACATTGATTCTGCAAATTTTAAGGTATAACTTTTTTATACTTATATGATATACATGCATGGAGAATGTAGCTTCAGTGATATCTATATTTATCTGTGTATACACATTTAGTATGATGCATAAATTATATTTCTAGTTAAAATTGTACAAATAAATCGATTAATCGTGCATATCTTTTATATACACTTACCGCCTGTAAATAAAGTTAAGGAAATAATTCGCATACATAAAGAAGCCTAAAGCACACACACACCAGTTTTACATCAGTTTCTGAAATAAAATCATTAAGGCGACACGCCATGCAATTTTTAATTAAATATTGGAAAAATTAATATATTATTAAATTAACATAATTAGCTGCAATATTGCAAATCATAATGTAACTACGGGTTATATATATACATAATGTATATATATATATATATATATATATATGTTACAAAACTTACACATTTAAATAATTGTTAAAAATGTTAAATATGTTAAATTGTGCAGAAGGAATGCTTAAAATAGTGCAGCTTTGACAGAAAATATTATTAGACTCAAACGAAAATAACAATTGCTATATGAAAGGTCATGCCGAAGGACGGAGTCGTTAATTTGTAAGACACTCACGTGCATTCCAAGCCGATCAATTTCCGAAAGCACCCATCCTATGGATCCATCTCCACTGCACACTAAAATCCGGAACGGATCGAAGTGACGGAACAATCTTAATCTGAGCAACAACAGGGGATTCATATACTCGATGCGTTTAACAATGCTGTATGATTAGTTATGAGATTGAAAAATTGTCGAATCTCGATCGATTCTTACGCAGGGATAAGATAGCTGCTTACCCCGGTCCTGGGCCGCCTTTCATGAGATCGAACACTTGTGCCGGATTCAATATCTGCTTAAATCTTCTAAGAAATTTGAAACCTTGATTGTCACCAGATTTACTATTTACAAATACTAGAAGTGGACTGCATCCTGTAGGTCTGACAGCTTCCCAAGCTTCGTCGCTACCTGATAATTATTCAATTTTTGTTTGCGTCCGTGCGATTTGTATTACCAATTACTGCTTATAATACGAGTAGATTTACCTATACTATGTAAAGCCGTAGGAGGCACTACACTGAGTTTAACTGATCCTAGTGGACACCTAATACTTATAGCGGGTCGGCACGCCGTGTGTATCGTCGCCCTGCACCACAGACACCGCCAATCTTGAAGCCTGTGCGTGCAACATGTATTTTAACAATCAATTCAGTCGACGCTACTAATTTGTTACACAAAAGCGGAGTACCTAAGTACAGAACCACATGTCTTTTCGCAGACAGAACATTTGGAGGACACTGGCAAATTTCCCTCCATCCACTGATGCGGCATTGTGATGTTCTATAATGGTCAATATGGAATTAAGTGACAGAGCTATGAAACAAAGCAATATAAAAATTATATAAGATGGCACTGGTGTAATATCAGATGTGTAGACAAGCGCACGTATCAAAATTATATTTTACGTGTTTCTAGGCAATTTTTAAAAATAGTTTTAATAAATCTTAATAATAAATTTAATACATACCCCATCTTGGTCCTCGATGATGTCTTTCCCAATGGATGCTAAAGTGGTCCATTTGCAGTTATTCAACGCTTTGAGGTAACATCTTTTGTGTACCTTGTATTTGCATACTTCACAACTTAAGCCATGAGAAGTGACACCTGTAACAATATTTTATAGTGATGATAAATACATATGTATAATAAAGTGGCTTACATGATTTTAAATTGCATGAAACAAAGAAAAGGAATTTCTCACCGTGCAGAGCATCCTTGCACACATTGCAGTAAGTAGGTCTGGTGTGGTTAGTCGTATCCCACTGATGGTTACCTCCCAGCAAGTCAGCAGCTCCAGGAATACCCAGAGCAGGACTTTCCATCTCCATCCTCAGCGTATTCAAGCACTCCTCCATGTCTCGTCTGTTTCTGGACCAAGGAAACGATCACAGAATCGTCATGTAATAATTTATCACACAATCATGACACAATAATTAATATACATCCAACATAACGTCCATCATACGGAAATGATCATTATGACTGATTCAGACCGCCAGGTGAACGGCAGAACAATTACAGAGCCGGGGGCGCAGCCACCCTTATGTTCATAATTCTAACCTCCACAGTACCTCGTACTGGGAACAACGGGCTCCGTCGTCTCGACGGCGTTCCAGCTACGAGGGCGACGGCGATGGCAACAGCAGCCGCGTAACGTGCATGATACTCTCGCTTCCTGTCCGTCGTCCCGACGAGAACCCGACGACGATCCAGCGAGGTATCATACGCGGTCGCGAGACACATCCGCGCGAACTCGCGGGCGACCCCGCAGTTCGGTTCGGCGGCCGAGCCGACGCGGCGAGTCGGCGACGCCGCCTCGGCTCCCCCCTCGGCCACAGGTTTGTCTCGTGAGAGGCGCGTCCAGCAGCGTCCCCCTACTACTGTCTACTACATAACTCTCCTACTAGCGTGCCCTATTTCTCATGGCGCATGTCATGCCGGGGGGATGCCCGCATCCCGGGAATTTACAAATAAAAATCCCGCGCGCGTGCATCGATCACTCAACCGCCCGTCCGTTCGCCACTGGCGACGTTCCGCGTCCTCGGGCTTTTATATACGCGGGGGGAGGGGGTGGCGAAGGGACGAAGGGGAGAGGGGAGGGGGCCACGCGTCACGCGTGACACCACGTGCTTCGACGAGGTGTCGGCGCTACGTCGAGAGCCGACGGGAGCGCGTTAGGAATTTTCGGGGGAGTCACTGGCTCGATCGAAGATTTGAAAATGAAAGGTTTGAGATAATTACGGTATAAATTGAATTAAATAAATTAATCGAAATAAATATTCACAGCTTTTAGAAATTAATTTGCCCGAAATTGTTAAGTTAATCAGTTTAAGGAGCGCGTCTCAGATCCCGCTACTTGTAGTAAATTGTTTGACTTCATTTTGGATGCGAAACGCTTGACGTTCCGACCGCCGAGCGCGGGCGGGCGACTTTTAATCCATCAGAAATTTTAATTATTAATCATACCACTCTTCTGGGTAACCTACGTGCGGCGGCGGGTTTTGAGATAATAATAGGAATATTTAGAGACACGCGCTTTCACAACTGGGTCAGACACGGCGCGGGTATACTCTACTTAATTCATTTAGCTGCGTAGTTGTGCTCACACAATACCTGCATAAGCGGGCTGGGAGACACCTGACATTATCGCGCGACGTGTTCTTCTCTTGTTAATAAAAGTTTCAGAGAACGCGTCAGCGGTGAATATAATAAAGCGTGTAAGCGAGTCGTACGACTCGTGGGAGCAGTTATCCCAGGGATTACGTTACCGAGTAGTGATACCCTGATTATCGCATTAATAAAAACACTGCCGAAGTTGTGCAAAATTACACATACATATATCGAACGTTTAATTTTATCCGAGCCGAGAGTTACTGATATCATTATGAAACATTTATTATTTTAAATATAGCACGGCTGAGACCTTTCACGGAGATATTTCTGCAACAGTTTTTGTTTTATTTATTCTATAGAAAATGTGCGAGGGTAAGAAGCAACACACGAGAGCGATGTACATACAACTCGGTCAAAGTCTTCGGCTCTCGTGTCTCCTTTCTACCCTCGTCACTTTCATTTTGCGCAACAAAGGAACGTTTGGGGTGGCCGTTACTCCCGCGTGCGTATGTGTGACGTGAAGGAGCCTCCCTTTTTTAACTTCACTCGTGTGTACATACGTATACATATATTCCGTAGGTCATATATAGTTTGTGAATAAATGTAGTCCGTGACGACGTTATAAATCGCGAGAGTAAGAGAGAGAGAGAGAGAGAGAAGGGGGGCGAGGGATATCGGAGGGAGGTGACATCAGGTCATGAAATTTCAGCGTGTGCGGGGTGCGAGGAAACGAGGCCGACCTGAAAGCCCTGAATTTTCAATATTGTATAGTGGATGTTGCTTGCGCGCCGCGTGCAAATGCCATGACCTTCTGACCTGGAAATCCATTCTGTTCTGACGCGTGTTACCAAATTCGCGTAGCTGTGGGAGGATCGATCGTCTCTTAAATTACCGGGAGCTTCTTCGATCGTCACACTATTAAATTCGGTGTTGTATCGACGTTTCGATTACCAATTTGACCAGATTGTGCGCACTTAGCTACGACAATAGCTACGATAATAGCTTGAATCTTCTGAATCAACGATACAGATAGACTCGAATTAGAATTGCCGATTTCCGAGTGAAAGCTCGTACAATCGAGTTAAACGCATATCGATTTTGTTTCATTATAATATTATTATTTTTGAAACATTACAATATGACGTGACAATAGTCAGGAAAACTAAATTTTTTAAATATTAGGTACGCAAATTACTTCTTTTGCTTTTTTGAAGAAATTCAGTCTTTATCACAAAAAATAAAAAAATAAAAAAATAAAATGAACGTGTCAATCTTCAAAACATTCGCCATTATTTTTTACTTTATTTTACTTCTCTCCATCCATCGGGCTAACGAATCCCCTCTCGATAAAAACAACGTAAATAAAGATTTATTTTCTTTAAAAAATACACCGAATTAATTTGCACATCTAATAGATATAATTCCGTCGTAACCCGAATTGCTTAAAAAAGCCTCCCCACTTTCTCCTTCTCTTCCTGTCTCCCTTTCACCTTTTATCCCTCTTCTCTCTTCTCCTCTCTATTCTCCCTATCCTTTTTCTCACCCTCCTTTCCTCCCTCCTCACTTTCTCAACTCCCCACTTTCTCTTCTCTCTTTTCCTCAGCCTTAAAACAACGCACTTTAATTAGCATCGCACTGACCGCATCGACCATCCCTTGTTCCATTGTATGTATGAGTGTATGTACGTGTGTGTGTTTCGCGCGACCAGTTACATTCTTTTATATACGCTTCTCGTATTTTTAGTAACATGTAGCACGTGTAGTACATAAGCACTGCCGGCTGGACTCTAGGCATGGTTCTCTGCATAATGAAATGTGCATTTGTTCGTGAGAATACGTAATACGTAATACGTGAAAAACCTTTCTGCTTCACATGCACAAAAGACAATGTCTGCGTCTATTAATAAAACCTAGCTTCTATCAATTATAAAATTATTTATGTTTTGATGTCGAGGCGAAAGATCGATTCTTTGATAAAGTCTGCATTTTATGTTGCATTTAATGCTGCATTTAAATAATTCGTTAGAGTCATGTACAATTTATGGCCAAATTCTAGAACAACCGCGTTTCAATGTTACTATTCTTATTTGAATAAAATAAAACAAAATTTAATTTATACTTATCAATGTAAATACATGATAAATTAATTGTGTCACACGAGTCGATCGAACAATCGATTTTACATACAACCTATTAATCCTATGTAACAAACAATGAAAAATCTCCCTAAATCAGCGAAAATCCTGCTGATCTTCTCATTTACTCCGTGATCCTGTTTTGTTTGCGGCAACGTATGCTTTCTCGGTCCCACGTATTTAAATCCCACGTATATTGCACCCTCATTTCTTTCTCGTCGGAGTATCAGTCTCGTTATTGCGAACCATGTACCCGGCTCTCGTTTACACTGTCGCCTGTATTGCATTAGCCTTCCCTCTTCCCACGTCCTCTCCCGAGAGAGATGAAGGAAAGACTGGAAGAAGATCCATTTAGATTTAGAGCGTCTTTCCGCTCCTATAGCCATGTTGGCTCTGTTTACCTTCGTTGGCCCGCTCTCTACGTATCTCTCGGCCCTGTACAAACACGTCTGATGATGCCAGACGCAGCACTGAAAATGGAGTCGATACGGAAAAATGAATCTTGGATATACATCCGTCTCTCATGGAGATCTCACCCTGCATGCGCCGTTCCGTTGCCTTCCCTTTCTGCGGCTCGATATTTCTTCTGTCCTTTACGCATCCATTAAGTTCCCACTACGAGAGATATTTTCTCTCATAGTGGAAGAGGAATGCGCCAAACTGGACTAGTGTATCTCCGTGAATGATTCATTACGTGGAAGAAAAACTTATCCTGAAATTTCTTGTCTCAGGGGATGATTGATAACGGATAAAAGAAAGCCGAGATGAATTTTTAAAGGGTGAATAAGGAAGAAAAATGTTTTGTTTTAAATAAATTCGCGGTAAATAACGGATTAAACATGTCGAAACGAAAAATGTTGCTTGAGCCATTTATCTTGCATTGTTCGACGTTCGAAGACCGTCACGGGTGCTCGTCAAGTGAGAGAAAGTCGATCGGATAAAAAAGCATTGTTATAACGAGAGAGAGCTGCAACAGGAAGACAAAGGGAACATTCACGTCAAACCGAACAAAGGCTGAGGCTAGAGACAGCGTGTAATAAGGGAATGCAACTCGGCTCGTAGACAGATTCGTTGACTGATTTTGCGTGACACAGTCGAGTATTTCAACGCTTTTTACGTCGCGAGAGGAATCGTAGACCCAGCAGCGGATAATAAACTTCGGATAACGTATCGAGGTACCGGGTGTGGCGGTAGATGAAAATTTAATAATTCACTTCCTGAGGGCGAACCTGACAACGTAAGGTAAGAAATTATTCACGTAATCCATGAAACCTATAGGTCCACCCACATAAATTGAACCAACCCACCAACTTGATCCTAATCCAACGCAAATTGAGCCCACATCCAGTCAAGATTCAGAACGTGTTTAAATCAAGTGTCCAATTTGAGCCTAGTCCGGATTTAATCGAAGCTTTAACCTGAATCCAGCTGAAAGCTGGATGTTACGATTTAAAGTGAGGAATTCGATAATATTTTTTAAAAATACGCATGCTTCTTTTACAATCGAGTGGCATTAATATAATGCTTATAAACAACTTATAAGTTATAACTTATAAACTTATAAACAAATTAAATATATGATTACGACAACTATAAATAACTACAAGTTTTGATGTACTGGATTATACAGGGTGGAGCAATAACTATTACCACCTTAAATATCTTCTAATTTATAAGGTCCAGAGGAAAATTTATGTAATCAAAATTATACGCTACGAAGGGGGCTAACATATGGCGATAATAATTTTTGTCCTGGTAAAGGCGCTTCGAAGATATCAAGGTCACCTTCATTTTTTTAATAGGTTCGGTATGTTTTTTTTCCATAATTTTATAGACGAGCTTAAAAACAAGTACGGAACTCATGACACAAAATTATTGAACTAGATTAAATGTAAATGAAAACGATAAAAAATACATTTTTATATTAAATGAAATTTACGTTTAAAAGATGTACGAAATGACGCTTTATTAGTATGTTTTGTCGGAATGTATTGATTTTGACATTCCTCATAAATGAGGATCAACTTGTTCTTCAAACGGATACATCGATGAAAATAAATAGTGACGTAAACTTATTTCAATGAAAACAAAGACCCTTTGAAGGCCATCTTAATAAGTTCACAGGATAAGATAAACATAAAAAGTAGTATCGATAGATAAGTCAATCGTGCAAGATGTATTCATTTGAAGAACAAGTCGACATGATGGAGAATGATCTCATTTATGGAGAATGTTAAACAAATTCAGTGAGAGCGCAAAATTTATACGCTGAACGATATCCTAATCGCACTCAGCCTTCGCGTCGAACATTTAAAAATGTGTGTGATAAACTTAGACAAACCGATAGCTTAAATACACGTAAAAGTGAGCGTGAAAAGCGAAAAACTAATGAAGGGAATGAAATTAGAGTTCTCACAATGGTGGCTCAAAATCCGCACATTAGTTCGCGACAAATTGAACGAGAATCTGGTATTAATCGGAGGAGCGTACTCCGCATCTTGCATCATTAACAAATTCCATCCATATCACCTCAGCCTTCACCAAGCATTACATGGAATGGACTTTGTAAATCGTGTTGAATTTTGCCAATGGGCTCAACAACAGATTCGAATCAATGACTCATTTTTTGATACAGTGTTATTTACTGATGAGGCAAAATTTACTAATCACGGGAATGTTAATTTACATAATATGCATTTCTGGGCAGTGGAAAATACTCATTGGCTGCGGCAGATTGAACACCAGAGACAATGGTCTTTGAATGTATGGTGTGGTATCATAGATAACAAAATTATTGGTCCTTATTTTATCGACAGACATCTAAATAGCAACAGCTACGCCAATTTTCTAGAGCATAACTTGGTTCATTTATTAGAAGACCTGCCTTTAATCACACGACGAACAATGTGGTACCAGCATGATGGATGCCCTGCTCATTTTTCATTAGTTGCGAGAAATAAACTTAATGAAAAATTTGCAAATCGCTGGATTGGACGTGGAGGTCCTGTAGGGTGGCCAGCTCGTTTACCAGACTTGACACCACTGGATTTCTTTGTATGGGGAACCCTAAAAGACATGGTCTACAAAGAAGAACCACCTACACCTCAAATCATACGACAACGGATCATTGAAGCCTGTGCGTCAATAGCTCCCGACGTTATTAGAAGAGCAAGCCAATCAGTGATCAGAAGAATCCAGTGTTGTATTGATAGTAATGGCCATCACTTCGAACACCTTTTATAAATATTAATAATAATAAAATAAGAGATAAAACGTCACGTAATAAAATAACATAGTTTCATTAAAAAAATGTATTTTTTTATCGTTTTCATTTACATTTAATCTTGTTCAATAATTTTGTGTCATGAGTTCCGTACTTGTTTTAAGCTCCTCTATGAAATTATGGAAAAAAAACATACCGAACCCATTAAAAAAAATGAAGGTGACCTTGATATCTTCGAAGCGCCTTCACCAGGACAAAAATTATTATCGCCATATGTTAGCCCCCTTCGTAGCGTATAATTTTGATTACATAAATTTTCATCTGGACCTTATAAATTAGAAGATATTTAAGGTGGTAATAGTTATTGCCCCACCCTGTATAATAAGCAATTTTCGATTTTTCAATATATGGTGACTATATACTTTGATCTTGACCTTGACCTTGACCTTTCTCGCTGAAAAGCAGAGGAGGTATTTTTAAAGTGAGATTACAGAACTACCCGAAAAATGAGAGAAGATTAAAAATAAAAACTGCATTAATCAATAAAATTAGAATATTACAAAAACATTTTATTTTACCCGAAAAATCTGAAATTACTTATTACCCAACTCAATAAATTTAATGGAATTATTTACTTTATAGATTAAACATAAAACACTTAATATTCCTCGGAGATAAATCACATACATATACATATAAAAAGATATCGTAAATGTTATTTCATTCTTATCTTAATCGATACTCAACTTAGCATTAATGAGAACCGCTCCCCTAGTATTTCCTGATCAATGGCCACATTTTACGGTGAGCCTCGTGCCATGTGAAGCATGACATGGCTCTTTCCTTCTTATTTTTGCGACACAAATTTTCTGTTTCACTCTTTCTTTCTCCTTCTTTTATATAAATCTATTTTAAAAAATATTGTTATACGAACTGATTAATGCATGCTCACGATACGTTTTTTGGAATTTCTTGCCGATGGGGATAAAAGGATCACAGGCATTTAAGTCGGTTCGGCGAATTCTGCGACGACAGTAAAGCGATATTGCGCCGTCCTTCGATCGTATGGCATTTAAAATGCGATCCGCGAGATATTGCCCCGCGATAACGTCTCCTTTCATCCCACTCTATTCACGGTATCTTGTACCATTTCACCGGCGCTCGGTGATATCTTTGTCATTTAAAATCACGGCAAATTGATGCGACACTCTGCATTTCTGAGTTATTTAGAATGTATTCTGCGCGTCCGTTATCCGCGATATCGGATACTTGCCGGTTGTCTCTCGGTGCTCTCTGATAAAATATTATTTCCTTCGAAGCTTGGAGTTTAATAAAACTCTACGTCATCAGATTTAATTACGAAGATATATAATATCGGAAACTTCCTTTTGATCTCTTCTAGATTGTAATTATGCTATGTAACACAGGCGGAGAAAGATGAAATTATCGGTATTAGCAGTAATTAACGTGCAATCAGATATTAATCTGCTGCGAGAATACCGTCTCGTTTAATCTCGTTGTTCCGCCTGAATCATTTCTTTTCTCCCCTCGAGAAATTTTCTCTTATTGATCTACGTGCTACAATGGGGAACTAATGTTATTAATGTCATTATGTAATAACGCTCTTTTTTTTGCCGCGTACGAGCGGGCTGTCATATCCGGTAGAATTGTTATTTATATCCTAAACAGTTGCGTACAAGAAAATGCGATTACGCGGCTCATGGTAATGTGAGTGCTTTCTGTTTTAGATTCCGTTCTTGGAATAAACTGTAATTAATATATTCGCAAACATTAATTACAGTCTATCCTAAGAACGGAATTCGTGATGCAGTCTTGAACTATTAATCTTCCGGAAATCCGCAGTACTCTTTACTACACTGATATGAGAGAATTGAGAGTCTGACCACTAATTTATATATTAATTTCCATCTACGTATTACTAACCAGATGTCAGATGATTTCTCTTTTTTCTCTTTTTCTTTTCTTTTTCTCTAATGAAACTCAATATTAAATTAACCATCACAGCTGCTTTTTTCTCAGAATTCTAGATTCTAGCGATTCATATCTGTTTTAATCATATGTTTTATTACGAAATATTATTTCATTTTTTTACATCATTACATTTCTAAAAGAGATTGTAACAAATGTTATTTTGCGAATCACGGATTCCAAGGAAAAGTTAAAATCCGTTAGCAACCCCCGATCTCCGTATAAAAATCATTCGATATCCTTAGAGACGCCATTCGGTGTTCCATTTCAAATACAAATACAGCCTGGTTTCTTTTTATGTGTTCGTTAAGTGCTTCCGCTCAACGTGTAATACAAAACGTTCGCATTTCACCTCGAATTTAATAGCGAGAACACCTACAGGATTGCGCACAAAGGCCATGATCGGTCAGGAAGAAGTAACAAAAGGAAATGAGAACAATCGATATCTTCGCTACGGAATTATGCAGCTTGCACATTCGTAGATAAATTTTTAACTGCAGATGCTTGAAACTCGCGAGAAATAAGTATTTGCAGAAAAGATATTTACGAAGAAATACAAACCTTGTAACAAAAAAAGATTGGTAACTATCTATTCTTAATAATGCTACCCAATCCAGAAAATCCTTTTAAGGAATTATAACAAGTTTACCGGAGTATTGTACGGACGGCGAGCTTACAGCATAATGTTCTTAAAGAATTAATTTTTTGTCGGGCCACGCTTCGCGCGATTATTCAGAATATTCACAAGCGCGTTTTCGACTTTGTACAAAGCAACTTTATCATAAAGCAACGAAGTACATTCCCAAATATAAACGAAATTTGAAACTCTTATTTAATTTTTTCATTTTTTGAAATCGCTCTTCTGTCGAGAGAAATTTCCAGAAATTCCTCTCAATTCCTGGAAAGAAAACTTCCTGAAGTGTCGTACAAAGTTTCACATATCATAGTTCCTATATCAAGTAGATATTTTATTCTTTCTCGATTACACCGTTTTCAATTGCATCGTATTTTGTTGAAACAACACGTCTTAGGTATATGTAATTATAAAGTTCCTCGAGTCTCATGTCTCTTCTGCAACACACACACACACACACACACACACACACACAGAGAGAGAGAGAGAGAGGTAGTATGTAGTAATAATTTACTAAGTTTTACGCAATATATTGAATTGTTTGCATTTATACCAGAATAATTTTTCACGAAAGGAGTATACAACATATATATATAAACATATATTAAGGTAACTGTAATCGGAAAATCTATGTGAATTTTTTAAATAAAACTCAAACACAAAATTTTGTATTAATTCTTAATATAATACAAAGTCTTGTGTTGAATTTTGATTTTCCGGTCAATCCAATAAAAATAAATTACGAATTCAACGAATATATTTGTCCAATAAAACGATATGCATAATATATGTACACTTTTCATTGAGGATAAATTCATAATTGTCTGTTATAATAGGAATACTAATCTATTAATTGTTGGTTATTGATGTGATTGTAATAACGAATTATGACTTGTCTATTACAATCACATTTGGCGGTTTGTTCAAATTAATATTAAGTAATTAAGTATTAAATAGCCCTTATTTACATAAGTTTGAATGTGGTGGATTTAATCTACATATATATCTATATCTACTCCGTAAATATAGATCAATAAAATATTAAACCAAAATAATATAAAATTGTAAAAACAGAAAATAATGAAAATGAGAATACCTTTTTGTTCTATTATATTATTGTAAAAGCGCTTCGAAAATTGTTAAGTATGTAAATTAATTCTAACCATTTCTTACAGAATCCAATCTTCATTTATGCAAAAAGTAATACAACTTTCATTGTCAAACTAACCCAGACAGCACAAAAATCCAAAAGACATCGTAAAGACATCTTTTAGACATCTTTGATGATCAATGATGTCTAAAGGATGTCTTTACGATGTCTTTTGGATTTTTGTGCTGTCTGGGTAATCTCCATTATTTTCTATAACATTGTGCCACTACTTTAAAACCGCACGGTGAGGCGGAAAATTATTTTAATTAAAAATAATGATTAAAAAATCCAGTCAAAACTAAAAGGTATTTGATTAATTTACACACTCAATACATGAAAGCCGCATAGTACTCATGCAACACACATCACACATCACAAATAGAATTAAACATCCCGTCTTCATTTACATACAATCGAATAAAAAGTTTTCAAATAAAATATTTTAAAAAATTGCAGAAGAAAAGATGGAAAAATTAAGGAAAATTACATAGCGCATAGCTAAATAGCTACGCTTGCTGATGTGTACTCACGTGTGCGGTTCTCCGGTGCGCGTGACGGCAAGCGGTCGATTCAACCGCGAGAGCAAAGCACCAGCTAGACAGACCGTCCTCGGAACCGCTGCGAGGCGCACTGCCCTCTCGGAAACGCGCCGTGCATCGCGCGCTCTTCAGCGCGCGGCGGCCCTCGCTGTCATCCTGTCGAGACGACTCTCCCACGGGATTCGTTGCCGTCTCATACGCGATCAACGCGCAGTCGCCTCAAGCTCGTCAGCGACCCCGATGATGACCATTCTTCGCCGCAGGATAAATCGCCGTTGCTTCAGCAGCGGCTGCTGCGGTGCGCCACGCGTACGGTATTTGCGGCATCTCTTCCGAGAGAGGGTGACGTACCAAGTTCCCTTTGCAATCTGATGTAAAATTTATGATATTGATATTATTGTGCTTGATTACTTTTGTAACAATCTCGGGGAAAGAATCGTTATGTTGTATCTCCCATGTTACAATTAAAATAACCGATCAAGGGAAAATATTTAAATATTTATAAATATTTAAATTGTTATTTAAATTTTATATATCTTATAAATATTAATGATATATTTATTTATATTACAATACAAATTATAAGTGTGTCATTCATGAAGTATTTTTTAACTGAAATATATATACATATATACCCAGCAAACACAAAGTAACAGGTAATATATATGTTAGTTATAATTTCCCACTCAACAATGTAATTGTTACATAACACGTATGTTATATTGTATTTATATTAATGAGTGGGAAATTATAACTAACATGTATATTACCTGTTACTTTGTGTTTGCTGGGTACGTATTATATATACCTATGTATATCAATTGTAAGGTATTTTAGTTGAAAAAATGTTTCGGGAGAGAAAATGATAAATGACAAGAGTATAGCAACAGTTATATTTAATAGAAAACGTTCAGATTAATATAATATAGATCGAATACTAAATAATATCAGACATAATCAAACCTGTTAAAAATAGATATTTAATTAATAAGTAATACTACAATACTCTTATTAAAAACTGTTCAATCCATCAACTTGAGTAATTATTCAGTTGAATCTATCCATTGCTTTTTCACAACTTAAAACTTGAACCGTTCCAGAAAGTTGTGTATCACTTCCCTAACCTCGATTTTACGCATACGTATCATTCTAAAATATTCTATCTTTCCAGTGTTCCTCTCGTAAAAATCGAGCATCTAAAACAGATTCGAATTTTTACCATTAATATATAATAATCATGTAACAAATTAATTCTATGATAAATATATGAAGAATTTGATGAAACAAGTATTCTACACAACGTGATTTGAGATTTCTGTATTTGTTTATATATGCACAGATAACTATAATGTAATATAAAGTATGAATATGATGCAAATATAAGAAAATATAATATAAAGAATAATTATAATAATAGAAAATTAATAGAAAAAAATAAATATTGAGTACAAAATTATATTACAAAGTATATACCTTGTTAAGTTGTTCCTCGGAATATATGTTTGAAATAATGTCGTTTACTACCGTAGAATATGATCTGTTCGATCTGAAACGAAACAATATATTTGTCCTTATAATTTATATAACAAGATCTCATAATTACAACTAATATACATGTAATATATATATATATATATATATATATATATATATATATATACGCAGAAAAGTTTTATTTTACCTAGGTACATGTTCCATATTTTGTAATATATAGTCACGTACTTCATTGTTTTGTGCATACTTTGAAATAAGTATATCAAAAATGTGAGAATGCTGATCGTGTGTGATTATTGAAGTGTTCACTGCTGAAGATAATACGCTGAAATACTCCATAATAATATGCGTATTTTCAGAGCAAGTCAATAGTTCTAAAGCTACATCCTGAGATGTTTTTGTATATAAGATCAAGATTTTATTCCAAGTATCAACGCTCGCTGTCCTTAAGCCAGTACAATATATCCAATATTCCCACGGTACTATATAGCTATACATTAAAATAGAAAAAAATATTTATAAAACTATATAATATGTACCTTGACCGCACAAATTACTTCTTAAGAGCATTGGGATAAAAAAATATAAAAAGCAGATAAAATGACTATAAAATGAGATAATCATGACTGTAAAATACTTACGTATGTTGCACATCGAGTTTTGCAATGCGTGCGTTAAATTTACGAGATGCCAAGTTTTCGCAAACACTATCACGAAAAGTACAGACCCATTTTAAAGCAGTTACCCTCATCAGCCTTGTAGTAAATTCTTCGTCAGGATTGTCCTCGTATCCTATTTTCTTAAGAAGCCCGTTTAATATGTCCAATATATGATACTAGAAATCGGTAAATATAATATAACTATATGCTCATTAAAAATAAACATCTATAAGTAATATAAAATTCATATTTTATATATTCATATTTTATACTTCCTCGATATGTAATATCAACCACAGATCCGATCTACCTTAAAATTGGTTAAAACCGAAATAACTCTAAGGTCTTCCAATGGAAGTGAAAAGAATTTCCACAGGTATGACAAAATTCGGAACATGGGTAACCATGCTGTATAATCCACTTCTTTCGATAGATAAGACGTGATATGTAAAAATGTATAGTAATCAAGTTGTTTTTCCACTAGGAAGTAATAGGCGTCGTCAATGATTTGTGCACGATTAATGGCATGTATTTTTTTAAATTCGTCAGAATTTAAGCTAGTCGCGATTTTTTCCAAATTTGTAGCATCATAATTAACACGATAATATCCTGTTGTGCAACAAAATAAATAGTTTTATCAATTACTAAAATTTATATTCAAATATCTCGAACCAAACACAAAAAATATTTCTAGTTTTCTTGTTTTCTTTCTCTTTCATCAAAACATATAAATAGTAGATATATTAAGAATTGCGTGTAACACAAAAAATCGTTACTTTTAAGTTATTGATTATACGCATTAAAATTCATGGTTCTTCTGCACGATGAAGTTATATTCAAAACTGAAATTTATTTTAATTACAATAATAATAATGCATAATATTATACACAATAATATTATTATATATTTACCAAATATATAGTACACATCTATATAATATGAAATAACATGTAATAGAACAAATAGTTTCAATTTCTATAAATGAAATACATCGATATTTTTGAATATTATGTACAGAACTTTGTGCGTATGTGTGTACACAATTGAAGTCTGATAATATTATGCATATATTTTACTTATAGAAACTCCCAATTAAATGTATACCTATCCATTATATTATACGTGTATCTCATATTATATATAACACTCACCGCCTTGTTGCAAATTAACCATAATCCAATCACTTGGAGCAACTGGAACTACTACAGCCGTGTCATTTCTTAACCAATGAATATAGTCATTTCTGAGCCAATGAGTAGGCATAGTATCAGAATAATCGGGTAAGGAAGACGTAGTAAAAGTCACAGGTGTCCACATCTTATTGTCGGCTTTCTTGGTGTCATTTCTTGATACTTGGGATACTATCACTTGGTCAAGTAAGTAATTTCGTCTCACCTTTACTACAGAATACTTCGTTTGATTTAACCAGTTACGCATTACTTCTTTCACCTCAAAATTGTATGCAAGCTTTGTTGTGTTTAGGGCACTTTGCATGGCGTCCCAGAAATCATCAGGAGTAGTCAAACCAAATTGACTAAATTTATGAAATAACAATATTAGCAATAAACATATTCTCCAAATAGGTTGAATGTTAAGAAATATAAACGTACTATTATTTTCAATTAAATGAATTACTTAATTACAATTATTTTTCTCTGATACTTTGGAGAGAATATAACATAAGTACAAAATAACTTATAATTGAATATAATGTGTATGCAGCTTATACTCAGTGAGAAATGATTCGTCGATCGACGTCGAAACGATGTCGAATCGAGGCGAGGCATTTCTCACTGCGTAACTGTTAAAAATTGACGTTATGACGATATGAAGACCTAATTAGTTTTTATGCGTGACATCCATATAAAATTTTTATAACAAAATAAAAAAACCTGTTACTATATTTATGCTATTTGCTATTCTAAAATATAAGATTATTATATATTTATATTTTATCTATCATAACATTGTAAATACTCACTGTTTATGTATATAGATTCTGACCCCTTCCTGGAATCCCCTGACAGTAACCAAGTTTTTCAACATATGCAACAGGACAAGTGCTACAATGATTCATAGCATAAAAATAACATGTAAAATAAAATAATAATTAATAATATAAAGTAAATTTGTTATAGAGTCTTACTTTTGTCTGCAACAAACCAAAATTCCATAAGATCTATTTCACTACTACTTTCGGTATAGTATAATATATTCTTTTCTGATCGAATATCATCTAAACGAAAACATTTGTGCACGTTGGGCGTAATAAAATCCAAACTTTGCAACTTTCCATACAACTGCAGACAAGAAAAGTAAAAAATGTTAGAAAGAGAAATCCATCTTTTTAAATATATAAGTAAGCTTACTTATTACACATGAAATAGCTTTGTTGTTTTAATTTTCATTTTGCTTAACAAATCAATTTTATTTTCTAAACTTGTAATAGTTGTTTAAAATTTTTTAAATTATAATTTCACTGAGATAATGTAAATTAAAAATTAAAAACGTAATAGAGCACTTTCTTTAAAATAATATGTAAAGTCTTTATGAGAATTGCATAACAATAATTATCTTTTTATAATTTTCTAATCTTTAAACATATATCAGATATTGCAGCTGTTCTCATCACAATAATTATAAAAAAATGTTATAAAAACTGAAAAATTTTAAACAACTATTACAAGTTTAGAAAATAATATTGATTTGTTGAGCAAAATTGTCAATAATTTGTTTTCTTTTCAAGTGAACAGCAAGCTCACGTTAACAATGTAAACCAACTTGGCCAAGGATGTGCGCTTTGAAGTATAGAGCAAGTCCATCATTTAACCACATGTCGGACCACTTAGACGGACCAAAAGGAAGCAACCATTGCTTTGCCATTTCATGTGCTAGGAAGCCTGTCAGTTTGACTTTCTGAATTTCGTTCTTCTCAACGTCAGTAATCCATGACTCTCTAAAATATAATTTGTCCATAAAATTTCATTGCATGATATAAACGTAACATATCATTAATGCTTGTTTCAATTATACGCCTTACTTCACAAGCAGCATTCCCCAGCTAATCGAGTTATTCGGTGTTGTGTGATCTGGTACAATGATGAAATCAAGTTTGGGAAGTTTCCTGGAAGTATTTGTGAATTGGGTTAAGTATGTGACGATCGAATGATATTGCAGGCTGAAACTCTGTAGGAAATGGTTAGTTGGCTCTCTGCACCATATGCGGAAACTATTGTCGTTATTGCAACGATCCGTTACGACTATTGCAAGCCCGAGGAGGTGAGTAGACATTTTGGGAGTCTTTTCGAAGTAAGACTGCATCTCTATCCTGTTATTAACCACTACCTTTTGTAATGGCATGGTTGAAAAGACCGTGTGTGGTGAATAATGTTTCACGGAAATGTTGAAAGTGGTTTTCAGCGCTGGCTCATCAAAACATGGAGACACTCGACGAAATCCCCTCTTGCCGAGTTGCGATACGATCATCCAACTAAATTTGATTAAGGACACAGTGTTACACAATGATGATGATACACTTTTAATTATCATTGTCATGTACACATGCACGCATACACGTGCGAAATGTAATACGTGTTGATAAGTCTAGTTATTTGCACAAAGAAGACTACTTACATTTATATGTCATTACATTATAGTGGATTGTAACAAAAATTCGCAGCGTGTTTTTAGAAAAACTCCAATATACCAATTATTATATGTATAGATATTTAGTCATACATATATGCACTGATTTGTTCTACTACTATTTTTGCACTACGGTAGCTTCATGATTCCTTCCTTCCCGAATTTTGTATGTTTTTCAGAAGAAAAATTAAACAACGCTATATGAACTTTTGTTACCTAGTATACATATAAGATGAAAATGTTCTTATTCGAACATGATTAGTTTTCTTGATACAATTAACTAGATTCGTTACTGCGCACCATATTTTGTATATCAAGCTATATATATATATATATACGTCAGTGCTTTCAAACTTTTAATATATAATACCATTATACCAGCGGCGATAGCACAATTATGCAAGTTATAAGTTATAAAAATTTTAGGATTTACTCACTTGGTTTTATTTTCATTAAATTTTGTAAGAGGAAGTCTGACAAGACCTTCCCCACCTTGTAGAGAGAAGTAACCGTCGTAAAAAGCATGTAGAATGTAGGTCCCGGGCAACAACGTGAAATTGAAGTAAAGAGTTAAAACCTCCGCGTTTGGATATCTATATCTACTTGGCTCAAAATGCGTACCGTTCTCAAGAATTATGTATAATTCGATGAAAATTATGTTATTTCTGTGAATACTTATGTTTTGCGTGGCATGAAGAATATTGATAGTAATATTAGTTCCACCGCTAAATTTATACGGTTCATAAAAATCCTCTATGTATATGTATAACGTAATGTCATAGTGTACTGGTACGACGCTGGGTGACATACGATATTCCCTTATGCACTTCTCATCTTCCGTAAACTCTTCACAAACATGTGCTGCAGTATAAATGACTATTGGGCACGCAATTAATAATAAACACTTTAAGAGTATCACAGCAGTGCTCGTGTTAGACACCTGCAAAATATGTTTTCGAAACAAATAAATCTATTTAATTAGCATATAAAGCATTTTATTTTACGAGTTGCGGCGACCTAAACCTATCCTTCTACGTTCTCAACGAGAAATATATGTTTTACTTTTAGTAATTTGTTGTATATTAAACTTAAATTCGGACTGAAATAGAGTCCAGTGTAAATAATTAATTGCAAGTAATCCATTATCATTAAAATCCATGAATCTTCTAATTATATTATCACGATTGCAAGAGTTATGACTTACCATCTTGAGAGTCTGGTGAGAACTAGACAATACATAGTGTTATCTGTTATTGTCGAAGGAATGGTACCGTGAAGCAAACAAATCCTAAGAGGTCACACGTATTCGACAAACATGTGTACGATATCCTGTATAGAGACTGTTTCAAATCGATGAATACAAACATACATCGATCCATCTATGTCCTTCATTAAATCACGCTTTCTTTGAAATTTTAACTCTTGGTCGATTTTGAGGCAATCTTTTCTTTAAAATATTTTAGAAGCAGTTTAAGCTTTCAAGTTCTACAATTATTTTACGAGCTTACTTAATGATTTACGAATTCCGGGCGTAAAAATTAGTTGAGGGACCTTGAGTTTGGAAATCTTATGTTTTTACTTTAATAGCTTCATGATATAGAAAAATAATGTTTGTAATATATAGAAGTTGTTATGAATCACGATCTCATGAACTGAAATATTAAATTCATTTTATTTGGGATGAAGTGAAGGAAATGGAAAGATTGAGCAAATTCTATTTCGAATAATCTAATTTACAATTAACAAGCAGTTAACAAAAATATCTTTAAGTTTCTTCTACTGGGAAACAATAACGTTATAAATAACTAATTGTTATAAATACATTTGGGAGAATTAATATAGATACACAGATACAATAATAAGATAAGAAGAGTAAGAGAGTTTCATATACGTTATAATATTTCTATTTAACTTAGAAGTAAATACGTGAATAAATTAAATCAGAATTATAACTTATAAGTAAACTTCGCTCCATTTCTATACCACTTTGCCACTTATTAACATGTTATTAATATGTTACATATTATTTTTGTCAAGTAACATCATGTAAGTCTGCAGTGAATATTTCATTCCAATTGTGACTTTAAACCAAAGTTTTATAGAGTAACTTCTATATTTTATACATTCCTATTCTACATTATGTTTTTTCCGCTTGTAGCCGTTCAGTTTAAATATGCAAAATAGGCTCTTACTCTTAGTTAAAATAGGTAGCACATTTTGTTAACGGTGCAACTATAAACTCACTTAGTATTATTAAAAACAATCACAAACGAGAAGCTATCAGTTTATGCATTCAGGAAAGGAAGACATACATGAATTGTGACTTTATTTGTTGAACAGTTGTTGAGGGCTTAGTGGATTCTTTAGTTTTAGACACAACTTTTGTAAAATGTAACATGTTATTTTTATGATACACTTTCTAAGTTTCCTTTATTTTTCGGCTCATCTTTCGCTTACAGAAGAGAACTTTAACAGCTCGCCACAGCTTTTGTTAATGGCGTTAAAATAAGGACATGTCATCTACTAAAGTTTGTTCAAACTACATTAATTACTTTTACTAAATTTTGATACAAAACGCTACAGCACCATGTTGTAAATTAGCTAATAATTATGTTTTATGAGTTCCTGGCCTAATAACCTTTGTTCCGCCAAAAAAGCATATAATTGACAACTCCTGTTTTTACATATTCCTTTTCAATAAAAAAATTATCTAGTCTACCTCAAAGTGCGATCCATTTAGCGCTACAAATATTTCAGTGAAAAAAATGTTTCGGGAGAGAAAATAATAAATGACAATAGTACATCAATAGCTATATTTAATACAAAACGTTCTAATTAATATAATGTTGAATATATTAAATAATATTACACATATTAGGAACAATTAAAATTAGATATTTAATGAATAAGTAATAATATAAAAATCTTATTAAAAAATTCAGTCCATTAACTTGATTACTTATTCAAGTTAAATTCACTCCTTTTCACTACGAAAAGTTGTATACAAAGCTGGACTTCATATCCTGGAGCTGGGTTAAACGCGTATTTATCATTGTAGTTAAATCTTCTGTCCTGACTTTACCATCCTTCTTCAAAAAATTGTATGTCTAAAACAGATTCGAATTTGTAACATTAATATATTATAATCTCGTAACAAATTAATTTATGATAAATATATGAAGAATTTGATGCAACAAGTATTCCACACTACATGAAGTCTGTATTTGTTTATACATATATGCAAAGATAAAATAATGTACTAAAAATATAATATACAAAATATAAAAATAATGCAAGTATAAGACAAAATAATATAAAGGATAAATATAATAATAGAAAATTAACAGTGAAAAATAAATGTTGAGTACAAAAGTATGTTAAAAAGTATGCACCTCGTTAAGTTGTTTCTTGGAATATATGTTTGAAATAATCTCCTTTATCACCATAGTTCTAGAATACGATCTGTTCAAAAGAAACAATATGTTTGGCTTTAATATGTCTATAATTTACATAACAAGCTTTGATAATTATAACTAATATATGTGTAATATATATACGGAGAAAAGTTTCATTATACCTAGGTTTCACTTTTTCGAAATTTTGTAATATATATTCACGTATTTCATTGTTTTGTGCATACTTTGAAATAAGTATATCAAAAATGTGAGAATGTTGACTCCATCTGACTAATGCCTTCTCTGTATCGACTCCTTCCACTGATTTCGATAGCATGACGAAATAGTCCTTAACGATTTCCGACTTTTTCGTGCAAGTTAATACTTCTAAAACTTCAGTCTGACGCCTTTTTCCATATAAGGCCATGACTTTATCCCAAATATCACGTTCCGCCTTCTCTAAGGCAGTACAATATATCCATTTTTCCCACGGAAATATAAGCCTGTATCAAAATGAAAAAAAAATATATATATATACATACAATGAATTTCATAAAGATACAATTATATATATATATAATTGTATTTTTATAAAAATGTGGATAATAGTTATATACCTTGACACAAATAATTTCTTAAGAGCGTTGAGATAAAACAATATACAATGTAGATAAAATAACTATGAAATAATCGGGATTATAAAAAAACTTACGCATTTTGCAAATCGGGATTTTTAATACGCGCGTTGAATATACGAGATGCCCTTTCTTTGCAAGAACTATCACCGAAAGCACACAACCATTTTAAGGCGGTTGCTCTCATCAACATTGTAATACCATCATTGTCAGGATCGTCTTCGTATCCTATGTTTCTAAGAAGTTCCTTCAAAATGGCCAATATATTTGTCTAGAAATTTGTAAATATAATATAACATAAGCTTAATAATAAAAATCAATAGTTGATATGAAATTCATATTTTATATGCAGTTACTCAATATCTAATACGTCTTAAGGGGATCCTGGAGTCGTCTGTATTACCGGCGGAATTGGTCGATCTTACTGTACTAATTACTCTTTAATGATTGTATAGAATGAAAAATCCTTCTCCACGATTAAAGTATACAAAGAAATATACCGAGCGAAACTCGACTTTATGTTAAAAACGACAAAAAAAATTTACAGTTTTATTATCGACTTATTGTGACGTCACCTCGTACATTAATGTTTTTAATATAAATGTTTTGCAGTTTGTGTGGCCAAAATTCGATAATCGCAAGGACGGAACAAAATGAAAGAATATGGGGAAGCTTTTAGAAATGAGTTTAGAAGCCTAGTGTAAAAGTAATTAGTGCAGAAAGATTCGTGATCATTTCGTGCCTACGTATGCCTGTGAAATCGTGGCTGAATAAAAAATTGTGATTTTTTTCCGTTTGGAAAGTTAAGTCCTGCTTTTCACATTACATTATTGTGTGTACTTTCATCGTGGAAAAGGATTTTTCATTCTGTGAATTCAATAAAAAGAAAATGCAGGAAAATCACCGATTCCGCCGGTAATTCAGACGCCGCGACGGAGTTCACTGGCCACTCCAGGATCCCCTTAACGAACTCAGTGTTTCGCTCTACCTTTACACTCCGTAAAATCAGCGGTACATTACTTAGTTCATAGACAATGAATTTCCACAGGTATGAAAAAATTCGGAACACGGGTACCCATGGCATATACTCCACTTCATTCGGTAAATATCTTAGAATATGTAAAAATGTAAAGACATCAAGCTGTCGTTTTACTATAGAATAATAGGCGTCGTCAATGATTTGTGCACGATTAATAACGTGTATTTTTTTAAAGTCATCATAATTTAAACCAGCCGCGATTTTCTCCCAATTTGTATTATCATAATTAACACGATAATATCCTGTTGTGCAACAAAATAAGTTTTATCAGTTACTAGAATTTGTATTCCAATTTCCACAGAAAACAAAAAAAGTATTTCCAGTTATTTGTTTGTCTTTCTCTGTCATCAAATTATATAAATAGTAGATAATAGTATTAAGAATAAATAGTAGATAATAGTATTAAGAACTGCGCGAAGCACAACAAAAACGTTGTTGTTAAGTTATTGTGTATAATTATGCATTATGCATTATTATTATTACTATAATTAAAATACATTTCAGTTTTAAATAGAAAATCTCGTCGTGCAAAAAAACTGTGAATTAATACATATAGTAACTTAAAAGTAACGTTCGTTTCGTGCGCAATTCTTACTTCGATATATATATATATATATATATATATAAATATAATAGACTATACATCTTCAATTTCTATAATTAAAATACAAATCGATATTTTTTAATATTATATATAAAACTTTGTGTATATGTACATGTACATAAATGAAGTCTGATATACTATTGTCTGATATAACATTGTACATACATTATGCATATACTTAATTACTAGGAACTCGCAATTATGCATGTACATATCTATTATATTATACATGTATCTCATTATACACACTCACCGCCTTGTCGTATATTAACTATAACCCAATCATGTTGAGCAACTGGAACTACTAGAGCCGTGTCACTTCTTAGCCAATGAATATAGTCCTTTTTTAGCCAATGATGAGCCATAGTTTGATTAAAATCGGGAAACGACTGCACAACGTAAGACAGAGGTGTCTCCGTCCTATTGTCGACTTTCTTGGTGTCATGTCGCGATATTATTACTTGATTAGTTTTGTAATTTCGTTTCACTTTTATCAAAGAATACATCGTTTGATTTAACCAGTTACGCATTACTTCTTTTATCTCAAACTTGTATGTAACATTTCTTGTGTTTAGGGCACTTTGCATGGCGTCCCAGAAATCATGAGAAGTAGCCGAACCAAATTGACTAAATTTATGACATAACATTATTAACAATAAACATATTCTCCCGATAGGTTGCACATTAAAAAATATAAACGTACAATTTATTTCAATGACATAAATTAATTAACTACGATTATTTTTCTATGATACTTTGGAGAGAATATGACACAAGTACAAAATAAGGTATAATAGAATATAATATGTATATAGCTTATAACTGTTAAAAAATGACATTATAATATGAAGGCCTAATAATTTTTTACCGTTACATCCATACATATAAACTTTTTATAATATTAAAATAAATTAAAATAAATTAAAATAAAAAATCTGTTACAATATTTATGCCGTTTGTTATGAAATATAAGATTATCATATATTATAATATTGTTACTCACTGTTTGTCGAAATAGAGTCTGACCCCATTCTGGAATACACTAGCAGTAATCATATTTTCCAACATATGCAATAGGACAAATCCTACAAAGATTCATATCGTAAAAAATTACATATAAAATACAATAACAATTATGTATAAAGTAAATATGTTATAGAGTCTTACTTTTGTCAGCAATACTAAAAGTTTCAATAAAATCTGGTTCATAAGTATTTGCAGTATAATAAAATATATCTTTTTTTGATCGAATATCATCTAAATGAATACATTTCTGTAGGCTGAGCACTAGAAAATCCATCGTGTGCAAGCTTTGATACATCTGGAGGCAAGAATGTTGTAATAGAATAGAAATAAAAGCATGTTGGAAAGAGAAATCCATCTTGTTAGGTATATAAGTAAGCTCATTACACCTGAAATAGCTTTGTTATTTTGATTTTCATTTTAGATTATACTTTCACTGAGATAATTTAACTTAAAAATTAAACATGTAATGCAGACAGTATTTTCTCTTCACATATGTAAAGTCTACATAAGAATTGCATAACATCCGACAATAATTCTCCTTTTATAATATTCTAATCTTTAAACATATATAAGATATGGTTTGGCTGTTCTTATCAAAATAATTATAAACAAATGTTATAAAAAATGGAAAATTGTAAGCCACCATTCCAAATTTAGAAAATAAAATTGATTTGTTGAGAAAATAAAATTGTGACATTGTCAATAATTGGTTTTCTTTTCAAGTGCACAAGGAAACTCGCGTTAACAATATAAACCTACCAGGTTAAAGATGTACGCTTTGAAGTATAGAACAAGTGCATCAGTTAACCATACATCAGACCACCAAGTTGGACCAACAACATGAGCAAACCATTGCTTCGCCATTTCATGTGCTATGAAGTCTGTCTGCCTGAGTTTTTGAATTGTGTTATTCGTAACCAATGACTCTCTGAAAGATAATTTGTCCATAAAATACCATTGCCTGATATGAACGTAACACATCATTAATGCTTTTTTTCCGTTTTACGCATTACTTCATATATATAATTCCCCAACTACTCGAGTTACTCGATGATGAAATTGCGTAATCTGGTAAAATGATGATATCAATCTTGGGAAGTCTTAAGGAAGTATTTGTGTATTTGGTCAAGAGATTGTCGATCCAATGGTATTGCAGACCGATATTCCGGTGCGGTATGAAAGTTTCAAGATTTTTGCACCGTATTTGGTATTTGGTATCGCTATTACAACGCTGCGCTATGGTCATCACAATCCCGAGGTGGTGAGTAGACATTAAGGGAGTCTTCTCGAAGTAGGTCCACACCTCAGAATTCTTCACATCATAACGTTTGGTTAGTATTGGCATGTTTGAGAAAATCTCATATTGTATATGATTTGATGTGGAAATGTTGAAAGTGGCTTTTAACTTAGGCTCATCAAAACATGGAAACACACGACGAGCTGCAGTCTTGCCCAATTGCGTTACCAACATCGATCTAAATTTGATTAAGGACATAGTGTTACACGATGATAATGATACATTTTTAATTATCATTGTCATGCATGCGCGCAAGCACGTGCAAAGTGACTCCTCTATGTAAATACCTAGACTTATCAACACTTGTTACATTTTGCACGTGCATGCGCGCATGCATGACAATGATAATTAATAATGCATCATCATCATCATCATCGTGTAATTATATTTATATATCATTATAGTGTTTTTCGTTATTTATATAAACTTATCTAGATTTTCATCTAGATGCGATCATTGTTTATTTTAACTTTTATCTGTATAAGAAAACTAAGTGGCATCTTTATTTGTATCTCAAATAAGAAAGGTAGTATATTTTATGAAACATCTAATAGTAATGTAATCAATGTGCACGGAGTGTAATTTTTCTTAAAACATATCGCGTATTCGATCAAAACACTGATAGTACAATATATATAATATTCTTATTATATATAATGTATTAATAGTAAAGTATATGCCTATTTTCCGAGCGTTCTCGAGGGTATTACTTTTATATATCGCAAATTGTTTTAAATATTATCATAAACTAAATAAAACACTTCACTAACTTTATCTTTTATATACACAGACCAGAATTATCTTTACCTTATCTGAGATACATGCGCAAATGTTTTATCTACTATGTATCTAGATTATTGCAAATTATCTAAACGCAACACCGTCATTACATTATACTGGATAGTAACAAAAATTCGTGGCGTGTTTCTAGTAAAACTCCAATATACCAATTATTATATGTATAAATATGTAGTCATACATATATGACTGATTTGTTCTACTATTTTTGTGGTAGCATCATGATTCCTTCCTTCCAGAACTTTTTATGTTTTTCAGAAGAAAAATTAAACAACGCTATATAAACTTTTGGTACCTAATATATAACATGAAAAGGTTCTTATTCAAACATAATTAGTTTTCTTGATGCACTTAACTAGATTCATTACTGCGTACCATATTTTGTATATATAAAACTATTTATATTATTGCACAGTTATTTAAATGTTATTTTATTCGGTTTTACCTCCGTGATTGCAAGCTTTCACTATACATATAATATTATACCAGCGATAGTAAAAATATGCAAGCAATAAGTAACAATTCTCAAAATCTTAGGATGTACTCACTTGGTATTATTTTCCAATTTTGTAAGAGGAAGTCTGAGAAGACCTTCCTCACCTTCATGAGAGTACCGACCGATGTAAAAAAAATGTAGAGTGTAGATCCCGGGAAACAACGTGAAATCGAAGTAAAGAACTAGAGCGTGCGAGTTTGGATGCCCTTGGACACTCGGCCGAGTAAGCGTACCGTTTGCAAGAGTTATGTTTACTTCGCGTATATTTAACTTATGTTTGTGCAAACGTATGTTTTGCGTGGCATAAAGAATATTGATAGTAATATTAGTTCTACCGCTAAATTGATACGGTGCAAGAAAATCATAATAAAATAAGTGTAACAAAATGTCGTAGTGTACTGGTACGACCTCGGGTGACAAACGATATTCACTTATGCACTTCACATCATCCGTATACTCTTCACATTCCTCTTCTGCGCTATAACTGACTATTGGGCACGCAATTAATAATAAACACTTAAAGAGTATCACAACAATCCTCGTGTTAGACGCCTGCAAAATATTTTTTCGAAATAAATAAATCTATTTACTTAGGATATAAAGCATTTTACTTTGGCGCGATTTTATATTGAGATCCTTAGGTAAACTTATCCTTCTACGTTCTCAACCACAAATATATGTTAACAATTAATCCATTATCATTAAATCTTCTACTTATATCATCACAATTGCAAGAGTTATGACTTACCATCTTGAGAAACTGCTGAGAACTAGAGAACACATAGTTATTATTGTAGAAGGCACGGTAGCCTTAAGCAAACAACCCCTAAGAGGTCATACGTGTTCGACAAATATGTATGATATTCTATATAGAGATTGTTTCAAATCGATGAATACAAACATACATCGATTTATCGATGTCCTTCAAATCACGCTTTCTTTGAATTCTGAACGCTTTGGTCGATTTTGAGGCAATCTTTTCTTTAACTATCTCGGTTTTGGAGCAGTTAGAACTTTCAAGTTCTACAATTATTTTACGAGCTTACTAAATAATTCATGCGTTCCAGGCTTAAAATTCAGCAGCGAAATCTTAGAACTTGGAAATCTTATGTTTTTCCTTTAACAGCTTCATGATTTAGAAAAATAATGTCTGTACTATGTAAACATTGATATGAACCATGATCTCACGAGCTGAAATATATTCAATTCATTTTATTTGAGATGAAGTGAAGAAAATAAAACGATTGAGCAACTCCTATTTCGAATAAACAATTAGATTAACAAACAGTTAACAACAATAACTTCAATTTTCTTTTGCAGGGAAAAAATTATGTTATAGATACCTAACTGTTATAAATATATGTGGGAGGATTAATATAGATAAACAGATATAATGTAAATGTTATTTCATACAATTTTGATTTCGAGTCAAACGAATGAAAAATTGATTGCAAATTTATATTTTGTTGCGTAACAAAATTAATATATGGCATATTATACATAATGTTAATAATATGATAATAAAACATTAGAAACAGTTTCATATATACATTATAATATTTATATTTGACTTAGAATTAAATAAGTGAATAAATAAAATCAGAATTATAACTTATAAGTAAACTTCGCTTCATTTCTATGACAATTTGTCACCTATTCGTATATCACACATTAGTATATCACCTACGAAGCATGTACTAGCCAGCTTATTTTTTTACATATTTCTTTCCAATAACAATAAATTATCTGGTAGTTTGATTCAAAGTGCGATCCACGTTTGCACTACAAATATTTCAGTTGGAAAAATGTTTCGGGAGAAAAAATGATAAATGACAAATATCACTAGTTATATTTAATAGAACATTCAGATTAATATAATGTTGAATATATTAAATATTATTATGCATATTAGAAACAATTAAAATTAGATATTTAATGAATAAGTAGTAGTATAAAAATATTATTAAAAACTGTTCAGCTCATTAACTTGATTAATTATTCAAGTTGAATCTGTCCACTTCTTTTTCACTACGTAAACATTTCCAAAAAGCTGGTCATCATATCCTGGAGCTGGATTGAACGCGCATTTATCATTGTAGTCAAATTTTCTGACACTTCAGTGTCCTGCTTGAAAACATTGTATGTCTAAAACAGATTCGAATTTTTGACATTAATATATAATAATTTCATAACAAATTAATTTTATGATAAATATATGAAGCATTTGATGCAACAAGTATTCTATGCAACATGGTTTCTGTGTTTGTTTATATATGCACAGATAAAAATAATGTAATAAAAATATAATATACAAAATATGAATATGATGCAAATATAGGGCAATATAATATAATGAACAAATATAATAATAGAAAATTAATAGAAAAAATAAATATTGAATACAAAATTATGTCAAAAAGTATGTACCTTGATGAGTTGTTCTTCGGAATATACATTCGAAATAATCTCTTTTACCAACCTACTCTTGGAATATGATCTGTTAAAACGAAACAAACAATATATTTATCTTTATAATTTATATAACAAGCTTTCATAATTACAACTACTATACGTATAATAGATATAGAGAGAATAGTTTCGTAATACCTAGGTTTCACAATTTTAAATCTCTGTAATATATAGTCAAGTACTTCAGCATTGTGTGCATACTTTCTAATAAGCATATCAAAAATGTGAGAATGCTGATTGTCTGTGATTTTTTTAAGTTGAGTTCCTTCTGCGTCTAGTAAGCTTATACATTCAATAACGACTTTCGGATGTTCAAAGCAAGTCAATAATTCTAAAATTACATTCTGACGTGTTTTTATATATAAGTGCCAGACGTTATTAAGAATCCGGATTTCTGCTCCCTTTAAAGCATTACAAATTATCCATTCTTCCCGCGGTAGTACAGTCCTGTACATCAAAATGGAAAAATATACATATATAAATATATAATTATATCTTTATACAAATATGGATTATAGTTATATACCTTGACCACACAAAACATTTCTCATGAGTATTAAAATAAAAACACATGAAGAATAGACAAAATGACTATGAACGCGTGATTGTAAAATAATTACCTATTGCGAAACGAAATCAAATCATCCCACGTATCATTCAAAAGCCTTTTCAATTTACGAGATGCCATTTCTTTGCACGAAGGATCACCAAATCTACAGGCCCATTTTAAGGCAGTTCCTCTCATCAATAATGTAATATCATCATCAGCATCATTGTCATCGTATCCTATGTTTGTAAGAAGCCCGTTCAAAATGCCCAGTATATGTGTCTAGAAATTGGTAAATATAATATAAGTTAATAAAAATCAATACTTGACATAAAATCCATATTTTGCATATATGAAGTTACTCGATATCTAATATTTCTTAACAAACTCAGTTCCGATCTACCTTTACAGCCTCTAAAATTAGAGGTTCTTTAAATGGAAGTAAGAAGAATTTCCACAGATATGACAAAATTCGGAACATGGGAAACCATGCTGTATAATTCACTTCTTTCGCTAGATAAAACGTGATATGGAAAAATGTAAAACAATCAAGTTGTTTTTCCACTAGGAAGTAATAGGCGTCGTCAATGATTTGTGCGCGATTAATGGCATGTATTTTTTTAAATTTGTTGGAATTTAAGTAAGCCGCTATTTTTTCCCAGTTTGTAGCATCATACTTAACACGATAATATCCTGTTGTGCAACAAAATACGTTTTATTAATTACTAAAATTTATATTCAAATTTCTCGAAAAACACCAAAAATTATTTTCATTTAGCTGTTTCCTTGCTCTTTCCTCAAAACAGTATAATATAATATAATATAAACAGTATAAACAGTAGATATATCAAGATTGTTTTATATATAATATTAAAAACTATTGTCGCATTTCATTTATAGAAAGTGAAGATATGACTTATTAAATATATACATATAATGAAGGACTTGGTGTATCACACAAAAACATTACTGTTGACTTATTGTATATAATATTATGAATTATTGGTATTAAAAAATAAACTCAATATCTGTTTTGAATATAATCTTGTCGCGCAGAAGAACCGTGAACTAATGCACATAATTAATATCATAAAAAAACCGTTTGTTTGTGATACGCGCAGTTCTTAAGTATATTATATATATATAGTAGGATATATATCTTCAATTTATATAAATGAAATGCACTAATATTTTTTAATATTATGTATAAAACTTTACGCGTACGTGAGCATGTAAATAATTCAAGTCTGATATACGTACAAGTTTCATATACTGTTCATTGTGCATATATTTTACTTATAGAAACTCGCAATTATATATATACCTATTATAATATGTGCGTATCTCATAGTATAGTATATATATAAGCACTCACCGCTTTGTTGTAAATTATATATAATCCAATCACATTGAGCAAGTGTAGTGCTAAAAGTCATATCATATTTTAGCCACTGAGTAGGCATAGTATTAGAAAAATCGTCTAATGTCTTTGTAGCGAAAGTTAGAGGTATCCACGTTCTCTTGTGCTCCTCGGCGTCATTTGTTGATATTCTCGCTTCGTTATCTTTGTAATTTCGTCTCACATTCACCAAAGAATACGTCGTTTGATTTAACCAGATATGCATTACTTCTTTCACCTCAAAATTGACTTTAACGTTTTTTTTGTTTAGGACACTTTGAATGGCGTTGTAAAAAGACTCAGGAGTAGCCGAAAGAAATTGACTAAATTTATGGAATAGCATTATTAGCAATAAACATATTCTCCACCAAGGTTGTACATTAAGAAATATAAACGTACTATTTATTTCAATTACATGAATTAATTAATTACAATTAGTTTTCAATGATTTTGAATTACTTTGGAGAGAATATGATGCAGTATAGAATATTTTATACTAAAATATAATATGTGTATAGCTTATAATTAACATTAAATTGACTTAAAAAATTGCTTTAAGAAATGACCTTATAATATGAAGGCCTAGCTTCTATACGTTACATCCATGTAGAAAATTTAAAAATCTAACGAAAAAAATCTGTTACTATATTTATGTGTGCTGTTTGCTATTATAAAACAACATAAGAAATATAAGATTATTTTATACATATACGTTTTATATATCATGATATTGTAGTTACTCACTATGTATTTAAATAGGTTTTGATTCCTTCCCAGAATGTCTCGACAGTAACCAAAGATTTCAACATATGCAGTAGGATAAGTGCTACAATGATGCATATTATAAAAATTACATGTTCAATACAATAATAATTATATAAAAATAATTATGTAAATTTGTTACAGAATCTCACTTTTGTCTGCAACAAGAAAAGGTTCAATTAAATCTGTTTCATAACTACTTTCCGTATAAAATAATTCATTCTTTCTTGATCGAATATCATCTAAATGAAGACTTTTCTGTAGTCCGAGCGCTATAAAATCCATCATTCGCTCTTCATATACCTCTTTATACATCTAGAGACAAGAATGTTATGATAGAAGTAAAACATATTCAGCGACTAATCCATCTTTTTAGGTATATAAGTAAACTTGCTCATTACACCTGAAGCAGCTTTGATATTTTAATTTTCATTCTAGATAATGCTTTCAATGAGATAATGTATTATGAATTAAAAATTATAAATGTAATACATCATTTTTTCTAAAATAATATGTAAAGTCTACATGAAAATTGCATAAAATTCGACAATAATTATCTTTTTAATATTCTAATCCTTAAACATATATGATATTCTCTCTGGCTGTTTTCTTCATAAAAATTATACAAAAATTTTATAAAAAATAGAAACTTTTTGACATATCAAGTTTAGAAAATAAAATTGTTACATTGCCAATAATTGGTTTTCTTTTCAAGTGCATAAGCAAGTTCGCGTTAACAATACAAAGCAACCTGGCCAAGGATGTACGCTTTGAAGTATAAAACAAGTCCATCATTTAACCACGTGTCGGACCAAGTCGGACCAAAAATATGATTAAACCATTGCTTCGCCATTTCATGTGCCATGAAGCCTGTCAGATTGACTTTCTGAATTTCGTTAAATTCTTGACTTTCATTAATTTTAGCAGTTATCCATGACTCTCTGAAATATAATAAATAAAATATAAAATACTATTGCATGATATGAATGTAACACATCATTAATGTTTCTTTCCAGTTATACGCATTACTTCAAAAGCAGCATTCCCCAACTACTCGAAATATTCGGTACGTAATCTGGTACAATGATGATATCAAGTTTAGGAAGTTTCATGGAAGTATTTGTATATTGGGTCAAGTGACTGGCGACCCTACGAAACCGGTGGCCCATATCCTCTAGGAAACTGTTTGTTACGTTCAAATTCTCTCTGCACCATGTGCGGAAAATATTGTCGAGTAGACATCCACAACGACCCACTGCGATCACTGTAATCCCGAGGAGGTAAGTAGACATTTTAGGAGTCTTTTCGAAGTGAGACAACGCCTCTAAACTAAAATTTATGTCATCATGCTTTTCCTCTCGTATTGGCATGGTCGAGAAGATCCAATGTTGTAAATGATGCGTCACGGTAATGTTGAAAGTGGCTTTTAACTTAGGCTCATCCCAACACGGAAACGCTTGCCGAGCACCAATCTTGTCGAATTGCGATACGATCATCCAACTAAATATGATTAAGAACATAGTGTTACACGATAATGATGATATATTTTTAATTATCATTGTCATGCATGCGTGCATACGCGTGAAAAATGTAATGTTTCTTGATAAGGTAGTGAAATCTAGTTATTTGCATAAAGAAGACTAAATATATTTATATATTAATTATATTATACTGGGTTGTAACAAAAGTTCGTACCACAGTTTTAGAAAAATTTCAAGACAATTGTGTGTATAGATATTTATACATATATGCACTGTTTCGTACTACTACTATTTTTTCAGTAGCTTCATATGATTCCTTCCTTCCGGACCTTTTTATGTTTTTCAGAAGAAAAATTAAACAACGCTATATGAACTTTTGTTATCTAATATATAATATCAAAATGGTCTTATATGGGCATAATAAATTTTCTTGATACAATTAACTACATTTGTTAATGCGTTCTATATTTTATATATTGAGCTATATATATTATTTCTCAGTTATTTATGTGTTATTTTATCCAGCTTTATGTCTATGATTTCAAGTTTTCTATATATAATATTATATTAGTGGCGATAGTAAAAATATGTAAGGGAGTAGGAGAGAGAGAGAGAGAAAGCGTTAGTTTATTCGTACTCCGGGACAGGTCCCCTCGAGCACATAAAAGAAAAAGAGAGAGAGAGAGAGTTATAATTAAGTTCTCAATATTTTAAGATTTACTCACTTCGAATTGTTGCTTTTTATGTTTGTATCGGGAAGTTTGACAAGACCTGCACCTTCCTCAGAGCAGTCACCGTTATACTTAAAGTGTAAAGTATAGATTCCGCGTTTCAACGTTTCATGGAAGAAAAGAATTAAAACTTGCGAGTGTCGATACACATGGTCCATCGGCCACAAAATCGTATCGTCCTTATGATTAAATAATTTTGTTTCCTCTTCGAATATTTTCAGCCGGTGTGCGTGCAAAGTTATATATTGCGTTCCATACTCGATCTTGATGGTAATATTAGTTTCACCGTTGTATTTGGTTCCCGTCATCCTATACAAGTCTAACCAAATATCATAGTGTACTGGTATTATGCCGGGTGGCAAATGATAATTATATATTCACTTTTCATCTTCCGAACTCTGACCACAATAATCTGCTGCAGTAATGAATATTGGGCACGCAATTAATAGTAAACACTTTAAGAGTAGCACAACAGTACTCGTGTTAGACACCTGTAAAACATTTTTTCGAGAAAAATACTTCTATTGAATTAACATATAAAGCATTTTATTTTGTGAGTTTCCGTGATTTAACATTGAGATTTTTAGATAAACTTATTCTTCTACGTTCTCAAAGAGATATATGTGTTCTACTTTTAGTAATTTGCTGTATATTAAATTTAAATTCTGACTGAAATACAGTCCTGTGTAAATAATTAATTGCAAATAATCCATTATCATTAAAATCCGTGAATCTTCTAATTATATTATCACGGTCGCAAGAGTTATGACTTACCATCCTGAGAGTCTGGTGAGAACTAGACAACACATAGTGTTATCTATTATTTTCGAAGGCACGGTAGCCGTAAGCAAACAAACCCTAAGAGGTCATACGTATTCGATAAACATGTGTATGATATTCTATCTAGATACTGTTTCAAATCGATGAATACAAACATACATCGATCCATCGATGTCCTACAAATCACGCTTTCTTTGAATTCTGATCTCTTTAGTTGATTTTGAATTGATCTTTCCTTTACTAACTCGGTTTAGGAGGATTTAGAGATTTCAAGTTCCACAATTATTTTACGAGCTTACTTATTGATTTATGCGTTCCGGGCTTAAAATTTATCAGCGAAATCTTAGAACTTGGAAATCTTATGTTTTTACTTTATAAGCTTATTGATTTAGAAAAATAATGTCTGTGATATGTAAAAGTTGTTATAAACCACGATCTCACTAAAATATTAAATTCATTTTATTTGGGATGAAGTGAAGAAAATGAAAAGCTTGAGCAAATTCTATTTCTTTTTTTTACTTTAAACCAAACTTTTATGAAATAACTTCATAAAATTACACATATTACATATTATGTATTTTACACATTCCTAATGCACCTAGTCCTTTTATTTCTACTTGTAGTTGCACAGTGCAAAGTTTAAATATACAAAATTTGCTACTTTTTCAGTTAGCATATTTTGTTAACGGTGCACCTATAAACGCAATTATTGTTATTAGAAACAACCACAAACGAATAGCTATAATTTCATGCAATCAGAAAAGAAAAACATACGTAAGTTGCGACTTTATTCGTTAAAACAGTTAAATATTAACAGATTCTTTATTTTTAGATGCACCTTTTGTAAGTAAAATGTCGCATATTTTTTTCATGATACACTTTCTAAGTTTTCTCTAGTTTTCGGTTCATCTTTGTTTCGATTACAGAAAAGAATTTGAACAGCGCGCCAAAGCTTTCCTGTTAATGGCGTTAATTAGGTAATATTAGCTTCACGTTGTAAATTATATAATCGTTACGCCAACAAAGCATGTACTTGACAGTTTATCTTTTTATATATTTCTTTCCAATAAAAAAAATATCTAGTAGTTTGACTCAAAGTGCATCCACGTAGCTATATTTTAGTGGAAAAAATGTTTCAGGAGAGATAATGATAAATGACAAAAGTATATCACTAGTTATATTTAATAGAACATTCAGATTAATATAATGTTGAATATATTAAATAATATTACGCATATTAGGAACAATTAAAAATAGATATTTAACGAGTAAGTAATAATATAAAAATCTTATTAAAAACTATTCAGTCCATTAACTTGATTAATTATTCAAGTTAAATTCACTCCTTTTCACTACGAAAACCGTTCTAGAAAACTGATCTTCATATCCTGGAGTTGGATTAAACGCATAGGTATCATAGTAGTCAAAGTTTCTGACATTTCAGCGTCCTGCTTGAAAAAATTCTGCGTCTAAAACAGATTCGAATATTTTACGAATTTTATATAGTAATCTTGTGATAAATTACTTTATGATGAATATATGAAGAATTTGTAACAAGTATTCTGCGCAACATGATTTCTGTGTTTGTTTATATATTCACAGTTATATATAATATAATAAAAATACAAAGTATAAATATGATGCAAATATAAGACAATATAATATAACGAATAAATATAATAATAGAAAATTACTAAAGAAACCTAAATATAAAATTGAATATGAACGTATTGAATATAAAATTATGTTGAAAAGTATGTACCTTGTTAAGTTGTTCCTCGGAATATAGGTTTGAAATAATCTCTTTTAATACCGCAATTCTAGAATACGATCTGTTAAAACGAAACAAAAAATATGGTTGGCTTTAATATGTCTATAATTTATACATATAACAAGCTTTCATAATTACAACTAATATACGTATAATATATATACAGAGTAAAGTTTCATTATACCTAGGCTTCACATTTTCCAAATTCGGTAGTATATGGTCAAGTACTTCATTCTTTTGTGCATACTTTCTAATAAGTATACCAAAAATGTGAGAATGCTGATTGTCTGAGATAAATAAATTTCCCACTGTATGCACTGATCCAAATAGTATGCCGAAATAGTCCTTAACGATTTGCGAATTTTCAGTGCAAGTCAACACTTCTAAAATTTCAGTCTGAAATATTTTTGTATATAAGTCCATGATTGTATTCCAAGTATCACGATTCGCTTCCTTTAAACCATTACAATATATCCATTTTTCCCACGGCAATATAAACCTGTATGTCACAATGGAAAAAAATGTATATATAATTATATCTTTATATAATATGAATAATATAGTTATATATACCACACAAATAATTTCTTAAGAGCATTAAGATAAAAAAACATACATGCATAGAGATAAAACAATAGAAAAATAGCTAAGAGATAATAGTGATTATAAAACCACTTACGCAGGTTGCGAGTTTTTTTGCTTATTGAGACATTCAATACGTTCAATACTAGCGTTGAATTTACGAGATGCCATTCTTGTGCAAATACGATCACCAAAAGTACACGCCCATTTTAAGGCCGTTGCTCTCAATAATATTGTAACACCATCATTGTCAGGATCGTCTTCGTATCCTATGTTTTTAAGAAGCCCGTGCAAAATACTTACTATATGTAACTAGAAATCGGTAAATATAATATAACAAGATGGATAATAATAAAAAGTAATTGATATGAAATTCATATTTTGCATATACGCAGTAACTCGATATCTAATATTTCTTACCAAACGCAGTTCTGATTTACCTTTAAATCATATAAAACTGTAGATTTTTCAAATGGAAGTAAAAAGAATTTCCACAGGTATGACAAAATTCGAAACATGGGTAACCATGCTATATAATCCACTTCTCTCGATAGATAAGTCGTGATATGTAAAAAGGTATAGTAATCAAGTTGTTTTTCCACTAGGAAGTAATAGGCGTCGTCAATGATTTGTGCACGATTACTGATGTGTATTAAATTAAATTCATCAGAATTTAAGGCATACGCAATTTTTTCCCAATTTGCAGTATCATAATTAACACGATAATATCCTGTTGTGCAACACAATAAGATTTCTCAGTTACTAGAATTTGTATTAAAATTTCTCGAAAAAAACCAAAAAATAGGTATTTCTAATTATTTGTTTTTCTTTCCCTTTCATCAAAACATATAAACATAGTAGATGTATTCAGAATTATGCATATCACAAAAAACGTTACTTTTAAGTTATTAATTATACACATTAAAATTCATAATACTTCTGCATGATGACATTATATTCAACCTGAAATTTATTTTAATTACAATAATAATAATAATGTATAATATTCTACACAATAATTTATCAAATATGTGGCACACATCTATGTAATATGAAACATATGATAAGTGATAGAACAAATATCTTCAACTTCTATAAATAAAACCAACCGATATTTTTTAATATTGTATATAAAACTTTGTGCGTATATGTGTATATACATAATAGAAGTCTGATATACGTATAATATTATACATATATTTTACTTAAAGAAACTCCCAATTAAATGCATACATATTCATTATATTATACATGCATCTCATATTATATATAACACTCACCGCCATATTGTAAATTAACTATAATCCAATCACTTGGAGCAACTGGAACTACTACAGCTGTGTCATTTCTTTGCCAATGTATATAGTCCTTTCTTAGCCAATGAGTAGGCATAGCAAAATAGTCATCAAAATTCGGATACAAATGCGTAGCGAAAGTCACAGGTGTCCATATCCTATTGTCGGCTTTCTTGGTGTCATGTCGCGATATTACCACTTGGTCATTTTTGCAATTTCGTTTCACTTTTACCAAAGAATACGTCGTTACATTTAACCAGTTACGCATTACTTCTTTTACCTCAAAATTGTGTTTGTATTCTGCATTGTCTAGGGCACTTTGCATGGCGTCCCAGAAATCATCAGGAGTAGCCAAACCAAATTGACTAAATTTATGAAGTAATATTATTATCAATAAACATATTCTCCAAATAGAGTGTACATTAAGAAACATAAACGGTTTATTTCAATTAAATGAATTAATTAACTACAATTATTTTTCTATGATACTTTGGAGAGAATATGACACAAGTACAAAATAACTTATAATAGAATATACTGTGTATATAGTTTATAACTGTTAAAAGATGACGTTACTATATGAAGGCTTAATTAGTTTTCTGCGTTACATCTTTATTAGAGTTTTATAACAAAATAAAACAACCTGTTACTATATTTATGCTGTTTGCTATCATGGAATATAAGTTTATCATATATATATGTTTTATATATTATAATATTGTTACTCACTGTTTGTTTAAATAGATTTTGACCCCATTCTGAAATACACTGGCAGTAACCAAAGATTTCAACATATGCAATAGGACAAGTGCTACAATGATTCATATTATAAAAATAACATGTAAAATAAAATAACAAGTATGTATAAAGTAAATTCGTTATAGAATCTTACTTTTGTCTGCAACAATAAAAGATTCAACAAAATCTGTTTCATAAGTACTTTCAGTATAAAATAATATATTCTTTTTTGATAGAATATCATCTAAACGAAAACATTCCTGTAGGCTGGGTACTATAAAATTCATCATTCGCCACTCTCTATGCATCTAAAGACAAAGATGTTGTGATACAATAGAAGTACAAAATGTTAGAAAGAGAAATCCATCTTTTTAAGTATATAAGCAAGCGTACTCATTACATTTGAAATAGCTTTGTTATTTTGCTTTTAATTTTAGATTATAATTTCTTTAAAATAATTTAAAGTAAAAACGTAATAAAGCATTTTCTCTAAAATAATATGTAAAGTCAATATGAGAATTGCATAACATTCGACAATAAGTATCTTTTTATAATATTCTAATCTTTAAACATATATGATATTGTTCTCATCATAATAATTATAAAAAATTTTACACAACCATTCCAATTTTAAAAACTAAAATTATTTTGTTAGGCAAACTTATTACATGGTCAATAATTGATTTTCTTTTCAAGTGCATAAGTAAGCTCAGGTTAACAATATAAAGCAACCTGGTCAAGGATGTACGCTTTCAAGTATAGAGCAAGTCCATTGATTAACCACATGTCAGACCACCAAGTCGGACCAACAACATGACCAAACCATTGCTTTGCCATTTCATGTGCTATAAAGCCTGCCTGAGTGACTTTCGGAGTTTTATCAGCACGAAACCATGACTCTCTGAAATATAATTTGTCCATAAAACCGCATTGCATATGAACGTAACACATCATTAATGTTTTGTTTACACATTACTTTAAAAATAGTATTCCCCAAATCGAATTATTCGGTACGTGATCTGGTACAAAGATGATATCAAGTTTAGGAAGTTTCATGGAAGTATTTGTGTATTGGGTCAAGTAATCGGCGATTGTAAGATGTAACCAGGAGATATGCTCTACGAAAATCCTTGACACGGGCATATTCTCTCTGCGCCATATTTGGAAAACATTATGCATAAATTGACAATGAATCACTGTAATCACTACAATCCCGAGCTGGTGAGTGGACATTAAGGGAGTTATCTCGAAGTGGGACTGCATTACTGAAGTGTTGAAATGCTCTTCCTCTCGTCTTGGCATAGTCGAGAAGGCTGTGTATTGTGAATGATGTGTCACGGAAATCTTGAAAGTGGCTTTTAACGCAGGCTCATCCCAACACGGAAACACTCGTCGAGCAGCAATCTTACCGAATTGCGATATCAGCATCCATCTAAATTTGATTAAGAACATAGTGTTACACGATAACGATGATAAATTTTTTAATCTTCATTGTCGTATATGTACGCACACACGTTCTAAATGTAATATGTGTTGATAAGTGTAGTTATTTGCATAGAGGAGACTACTTGTATTTATACATATATCATTATATTATTTTGGATTGTAACAAAAGTTCGTTGCGTGTTTTTAGTAAAAGTCCAAGACAATTATTAAGTGTACAGATATTTATTCATACATATATGCACTGTTTTGTTCTACTATTTTTGCGGTAGCTTTATGATATCTTAGTTCCAAAACTTTTTATGTATTTTATATAAAAAAATTAAACAACGTTATGCACTTTTGGTACAACCTAATATATAACATGAAAACGTTCTTATTCGAACATAATTAGTTTTCTTAATACAATTAACTAGATTCGTTAATGCGTACCATATTTTGTATATCAAGCTATATATTATTGCACAATTATTTGTGTTATTTTATCCAGCTTTATGTCTGTGATTTTAAGCTTTCAATGTATAATATTATCTACTAGCAGCGATAGTAAAAATATGCAGGGGTAGACTGAAAGGGTAGGCGCTGTAGACGCTGCATACTCTCAAGAAAGTTTTAAAAAATACAGAGTATGCGTCGCGTAAGAATCAAAATGAAAAGAATCGAATTATGCAAGAACTCCATACGTTTTAGAGAAATGTACGGATAAATAAAAAAATGACGAAATTTTTTTATGATGCACTTATCCATAGCTGTGATTTAAACCATCGAAATGCTAGTAATGAGCGACGAGGAGGTATTATTAAATAAAAGTCGGAAAAAGATAACCAAGCTCTATTTTTTTCAAAAATTGTTCAAATGATTTCTTTTAATTTTCAAAGATTTATTGTCTATGTTTTTTGCAAAACGTATAAGTATTAAAATACTTCTTTCTAGATTACTAATTTTAATAATTGTTTTAAATAAAAAATAATTTCATCTTTGGTAGATAACTTGTGGCTCTTCCCCCTCCCTCAAAAATAAAACATTAGTATATTATTATATGTTGTAAGATTTTTTCCTCTTCACTTATGGTAGCCAACACTAAAAATAGAGCGCGTACTCTCAAGAATTTCGTACAGCCTGTCCCTGAAAATATGCAAGTTAAGTATAAGTAAAAATTCTTAATGTTTTAAGATTTACTCACTTCGTATTGGACGCTGATTTTTTCTCGGGAAGTTTGAGAAGACCTTCTTCACCTTCCTCAGAGAAGTAACCGTCATGCGCAAAACATAAAGTGTAAAACCCGGGCACCAACGTGTTATGGAAGTAAAGAACTAAAACCTGCGACTCTCGATATTTATGTTCTGTCGGTGTATACCTCGTACCGTTCTCATCAAGTAAGTTTGTAAAGGATTCGTCTATATGCAGCTTGTATGAGTGCAAACTTATGTTTTGCGTGGCATAAATAATCTTGATAATAATATTCGTTTTACCACTATATCTATACGGTGTTTGCCAATAATCTATCACTAAGCTTAACGAAATATCATAGTGTACTGGTAGGACGTCGGGTGGCAACCGATAAGAACTTATGCATTTTTTATCTTCCGAATTCTCAGCACAAAGATCTGCTGCAGTAATGAATATTGGGCACGCAATTAATAATAAACATTTTAAGAGTATCACAGCAGTACTCGTGTTGGACACCTGTAAAACATTTTTTCGAGAAAAATAATTTTATTGAATTAACATATAAAGCATTTTATTTTGCGAGTTGCCGCGATTTAACATTGAGATTTTTAGATAAACTTATTCTTCTACGTTCTCAAAGAGCTATATGTGTTCTACTTTTAGTAATTTGTTGTATATTAAATTTAAATTCTGACTAAAATACAGTCTTGTGTAAATAATTCGCTGCAATTATTCTATTATCATTAAAATCCATGAATCTTCTAATTATATTATCACGATTGCAAGAGTTATGACTTACCATCTTGAGAGTCTGGTGAGAACTAGACAATACATAGTGTTATCTATTATTGTCGAAGGCACGGTAGCCTTAAGCAAACAAACTTTAAGAGGTCATATTAGACAAGAAGACGTATTGGACAAATATGTTCACGATATTCTATGTACATACTATTTCAATATGAAGTATTATATTCAATGTGAAATATTAAATTCCTTTTATTTCGGAGTAATTGGAGAAAATGAAAAAATTAAACATTTTGAATAAATGATCTGATAAACAATTACCAAATAGTTAACAAAAATATCCTTACTCTTTTCTGTGGCAAAAATAACTAATTGTTATGAAAACATTTGGGAGAATTAATATAGATACACAGATATAATAATAAGAGGATAATAAAAAGATAAAATTTAAAAATAAGAAAAAATTTCATATATATTAATTATAATATTTATATTTAATTTTGAATTAAATAATTGTTATTAGAAACAACTACAAACGAAATGTTATTTCATGTATCCGAAGCGGAAAAACATATATGAGTTGTAATTTTATTCGTTTAAACAGTTGTTTAAAATTTAGCGGATTCTTTATTTTTAGATATAACTTTTGTAAAATATCGTATATTTTCATGATACACCTTCTAACTTTCCTCTAGTTTTTGGCTCATCTTTGTTTCGATTACAGAAGTAAACTTTTCAGCTCGCCACAGCTTTCCTATTAATGGCGTTAAAATACCTACTTACGTGGAGTTATCTACCAAAGTTTGTTCAAACTAATTTTAATAAATTTTGATAGAAGATGCTACAGCTCCACGTTGTAAATTAGCTAATAATTATGGTTTATGAGTTCTTGACTTAATAAACATACAACGCATGTACCTGACAGGTCATCTTTTTGCAATACTTATTTTCAATAAAAACAAAAGTAATCTAGTAGTCTAACTCAAAGTGCGATCCACTTAGCGCTTTAATTAAATAAATGTTTCGGGAGAGAAAATGATAAATGACAAAAGTATATCAACAGTTATATTTAATAGAACGTTCAGATTAATATAATGGTGAATATATTAAACAGTCCATTAACTTGATTAATTATTTAAGATAAATCTATCCATCTCTTTCTCGTTATACCTGCAAAACGGTCTAGAAAGTTGTCCATCATTTCATGGAGCTGGATTAAACGCGTACTTATCGTTGTAGTCACCTCTTCTGCTATGTCAGCGTACTGCTTCATACATCTACAATTGTGCATCTAAAACAGATTCGAATTTTTATCATTAATATATAATTATCTCGTAATAAATTAATTTTATATATGAAGAATTTGATGTAACAATTATTCTACACACATGATTTCTGTGTTTGTTCATATATGTAGAGATAAAAATAGTGTAATAAAAACACAAAGTATAAATATGATGCAAATATAAGACAATATAATATGAAGAATAAATATAATAATAAAAACTTAATAATGAAAAATAAATATTGAGACAAAATTATGTTAAAAAGCATATACCTTATTAAGTTGTTCCTCGGAATACATGTTTGAAATAATCTGTTTTAATGCCATAGATCTAGAATACGATCTGTTCAAACGGAACAATACGCTTATTGTTAGTATTAATACGTTTATAATTTATATAACAAGCTTTCATAATATACAACTAATATAGTGTAATATATGTATATATGGAGAAATGTTTCATTATACCTAGGTTTCACCTTTTCCAAATTCTGTACTACATAGTCAAGTACTTCATTGTTCCGTGAATACTTTGAAATAAGTATATCAAAAATGTGAGAATGCTGTTTGCGTGTGATTACTGAATTGTCCACTGTTACATGTAGAAAGCCAACATAATGGATGACGACATCCGGCTTTTCAGAGCAAGTCGCAAGTTCTAAGATTATATCCTGATGTGTTTTTAAATATAAGGTCATGACTTTATTCCAGGTGTCAAGGTCCGCTGCCTTTAAGCCAGTACAATATATCCATCTTTCCCATGGCAATATAGTGCTGTACAAATAGAAACAAATATATATATATATATATAACTATATCTTTATAAAAATATGGATAATAGTTATGTATCTTGACGCGCAAATCATTTCTTAAGAACATTGAAATACAAAAATATGAAAAGTAGATAAAATAAAATAATCGGAACTGTAAAAAACTTACCCAAATTGCTCGAAATTTTTAATACGCTCGTTAAATTTATCCAATGCAAGTTTTTCGCAAAAAGAATCACCGAGAGAACAAGCCCATTCTAAAGCGGTTCCTCTCAGCAATTTTTTAATATTAGTATCGACAAAATCGTCGTGGTATCCTATGTTTTTCAGAAGCCCGTTCAAAATGTCCAATATATGTGTCTAGAAATCAGTAAATAATATAACATAAGCTCGTTAATAATAAAATTCAATAGTTAATATTAAATTCATATTTTATATGGAGTTACTCGATATCTAATATTTCTTAACTAACTCAGTTCTGATTTACCTTTAAAGTCTCTAAAACCGCAGGTTCTTTAAATGGAAGTAAAAAGAATTTCCACAGGTATGACAAAATTCGGAACATGGGAAACCATGCTATATAATCTACTTCTTTCGATAGATACTTCGTGATATGTAAAAATATAAAGGAATCAAGCCGTTTTTGCACTACGAAGTGATAGGCGTCGTCAATGATTTGTGCACGATTAATGACGTCTATTTTTGCAACTTCGTCAGAATTTAAACAAGCCCCGATTTTCTCCCAATTTCTGGCATCATAATTTACACGGTAATATCCTGTTGTGCAACAAAATAAGTTTTATCAATTACTAGAATTTTTATTCTAGTTCAATTCAACTTTCTCGAAAAAAACAAAAAATAGGTATTTCTAGTTATCTGTTTTTCTTTCTCTTTCATCAGACATAAAAGTAGTAGATGTATATAGAACTGCGCATATCACAAAAAAAACGTTACTTTTAAGTTATTAATTATACACATTAAAATTTTTACGGTTCTTCTGCACGATGAGATTATATTCAAAACCGAAATTTATTTTAATTACAATAATAATAAAATGCATAATATTATACACAATAATTTATTACATATGAGGTACACATTTATATAACATGAAATAAATATATATATATATATATATAATAGAACAAATATCAATTTCTATAAATGTAATAGAACAAACTTCAATTTCTATAAATGAAGTACACCGATATTTTTTAATATTATGTATAACACATTGCGCGTATTTGTGTATGTATATAATTTGAAGTCTGATATACGTATAATACTGTACATTATGCATATATTTTACTTAAAGAAACGCTCAATTATACACCTATACCTATACCTATATACCTGTTATATAGTACGTGTATCTCATATTATATATAACACTCACCGGCTTGTTGTAAATTAACTATGATCCAATTACTTGAAGCAACTGAAAGTATCAGAGCCATATCATTTCTTAACCAGATAGTAGGCACAGGATCGGAAACTTTAGGAGACGAATACGTAGCGAAAGTCACAGGTATCCACATTCTATCGACTTGGTCAACTTTCGTGGTGCCATAATGTGCTTGTGATATCGTAATTTCGTCATATTCGTCAAATTCGTAATTTCGTTTCACTTTTATCAAAGGATATGTCGTTTGATTTAACCAGATACGCATTACAGGTTTTATATCAATGCTGTATTCAGTGCTCTCTTCGGTTGCATATTGCATGCAGTCCCAGAAAGCATTAGGAGTAGCCGAAACAAATTGACTAAATGTATGAAATAATATTGTTAGTAATAAAACATATTCCCCAAATAGGTTATACAGTAAAAAATATAAACGTACTATTTATTTCAATTAAATGAATTAAATAAGTATAATTATTTTTCTATGATTGAAAAGTATGTGACATAAAGAGGAAATAATTTATAATAAAATATAATGTAGTATAATACATACATATGTAGTTAATAATTGTTAACAAATGACAATGTAGGTATAATTATTTCTTATGTGTTACATCCACATATAATATATATCATTTTTAAAATTGTTACTATATTTCTATAGTATTTGCTATTATGAAATATAAGTTTATAATACATATATATATATATAATATATTATAATACCTATTAATATTATAATACAATATACAATAATAGTATAATACAGTTAACTACATTACTATATTGTTACTCACTGTCTCTCTAAATAGACGCTGATCCCATTTCGGAATACTTTGTCAGAAATCAAAAATTTCAACATATACAATAGGACAAGTGCTACAATAATTCATAGCATAAAAATAACATGTTAAATAAAATAACAATTAAAAATATATAATAACTTTGTTATAGAGTCTTACTTTTGTCTGCAACAATAAAAGATTCAATAAAATGTGTTTCATGAGTACTTTCAGTATAGAATATTAAATTCTTTTTTGTTAGCATATCATCTAAATGAAGACATTTCTGTAGGCTGAGTGTTAAAAAATCCATTATTCGCCATTCTTTATATATCTAAAAACAAAAATGTTGTGGTACAATAGCAGTAAAAAATGTTGGAAAGCGAAATCCATCTTTTTAAATATGTGAGCAAGCTTACTCAGTACACCTGAAATAGCTTTGTTATTTTGATTTTTATTTTAGATTACAATTTCACTGAGATAATGTAAATTAAAAATTAAAAACATAATAGAGCATTTCCTCTAAACTATTATGTAAAGTATGAGAATATTATAATATGAGAATTGTATAATATCCGACAAGAATTATCCTTTTATAATACTTTAATCTTCAAATATATATGATATTGTCTGGCCGTTCTTATCATAATAATCATAAAACAATTTTATAAAAACTGTAAAATATTAAACAACCATTTCAGGTTTAGAAAATAAAATTAATTTGTTGAGCAAAATTGTGACAGTGTCAATAATGGCTTTTCTTTTCAAGTGCACAAGCAGCAAGCTCGCGTTAACACTATAAAGCAACCTGGCTAAGGATGTACACTTTGAGGTATAGAGCAATTCCATTGTTTAACCATATGTCAGACCACCAAGTCGGAGATATAGAAAGCAACCATTGCCTTGCCATTTCATGTGCTAGGAAGCTTGTCAGATTGATTTTCTGAATTTCGTTATTTTTATCGATAATCAGTTGTGATTCTCTGAAATATAATTTGTCCATAAAATACCATTGCATGATATAATCGTAACACATCATTAACACATCATTCATTTCTTTTCAGTTGTAGGCATTACTTCATAAGCAGCATTCCCCAAATAGTCGAATTAGTCGGTACGTGATCTGGTACAATGATGATATCAAGTTTGGGAATTTTCATGGAAGTATTTGTGTATTGCGTCAAATGAACGGCGATTCTACGATACTGCTGACCGACACTCTGTACGAAATCCTTCGTTACGTTCAAATTCTCTGTGCACCATATTTGGAAAATATTGTCGTTGTTACAACGACGCACTGCAAGCATTGCAATCCCGAGGAAGTAAGTAGACATTACGGGAGTTCTCTCGAAGTAGGACAGTATTACTGAAGTGGAGAAATTCTTTTCCTCTCGTCTTGGCATAGTCGAGAAGACCGAGTATTGAGAATGATGTTTCACGGTAATATTGAAAGTGGCTCTTAACGCAGGCTCATCCCAACACGGAAACACTCGTCGAGCACCAATCTTGCCGAATTGTGATATCAACATCCATCTAAATTTGATTAAGAACATAGTGTTACACGATGATGATGATATATTTTTACTTATCCTTGTCATGCATGCGCGCCTATACGTACAAATGTACTAGGTGTTAACAAGTTGATAAAATCTAGACACTTGCACAGACGGGACTAATTATATTTATATATTAATTATATTATACTGGGTTGTAACAAAGGTTCGTAACATATTTTTAGAAAAACTTCAAGACAATTATGTGTATAGATAGTTATTCGTACATATATGCACTGTTTCGTACTACTATTTTTGCGGTAGCTTCATGATTCCTTTCTTCCTGAACTTTTTATGTTCCTCAGAAGAAACGTTAAACAACGTTACAAACTTTTACAACACAATATATAACATGAAACCGTTCTTATTCAAATATAATTAGTTTTGTTGATACAAATATCTAGATTAGTTAATGCGTACCATATTTTGTATATCAAGCTATATATATTATTGCACAATTATTTGTGTGTTATTTTATCCAGCTTTATGTCTGTGATTTCAAGCTTTCAATGTATATTATACTAGCGGCGATAGTAAAAATATGCAAGTTATAAGTAACAAGTTTCAGTATTTTAGAATTTACTCACTTTATATCGTGTGGTAATTTTGTATGAGGAACTCTAAGAAAACCTTGACCTCCCTCTTGAGAGAAGTAACCGTCATACTTAAAGCACAGAGTGTAGAATCCGGGTATTAACGTGTTAGTGAAGTAAAGAATTAGAACTTGTGGATCTCGATATTTATGTTCCATCGGCGTATAAATCGTACCGTTCTCATGATTAATTAATTTTGTTTCCCTTTGGTATATTTCCAGCTTTAATAAATGTAAACTTATGTATTGCGTTGCGTAAAGAACCTTGATCGTAATATTAGTTTCACCACCAAACATGGCTCCTGACATATACAAGTTTAACCAAATATCATAGTGCATTGGTACGACACCGGGTGGCAAATTATAATTAGTTATGCACTTTTCATCTTTCGAATTCTCAGCACAATCATCTGCTGCAGTAATGAATATTGGGCACGCAATTAATAATAAACATTTTAAGAGTATCACAGCAGTACTCGTGTTGGACACCTGTAAAACATTTTTTCGAGAAAAATTATTCTATTGAATTAACATATAAAGCATTTTATTTTGCGAGTTGCCGCGATTTAACATTGAGATTTTTAGATAAACTTATTCTTCTACGTTCTCAAAGAGATATATGTGTTCTGCTTTTAGTAATTTGTTGTATATTAAATTTAAATTCTGACTAAAATACAGTCTTGTGTAAATAATTAATTATAAGAAATCCATTATCATTAAAATCCGTGAATCTCCTAATTCTATTAGTACAATTGCAAGAGTTATGACTTACCATCTTGAGAGTCTGGTGAGAACTAGACAACACATAGTGTTATCTATTGTCGAAGGCACGGTACCGTTAAGCAAACGAACCCTAGGAGGTCATACGTATTCGACAAACATGTGTATGATATTCTATCTAGATACTGTTCCAAATCGATGAATACAAACATACATCGATCCATCGATGTCCTTCAAATCACGCTTTCTTTGAATTCTGAACTCTTTGGTCGATTTGAGTCGATCTTTTCTTTACCAAAACGTTTTAGGAGACTTTAGAGATTTCAAGTTCCAGAATTATTTTATGAGCTTACTAAATGATCTATGCCTTTTAGGCTTTAAATTCAGCAGTGAACTTTCAGAACTTGGAGATCTTATCTTATGTTTTTCCTTTAATAGCTTCATTTAGAAAAATAATGTCTAATAATGTAATATGTAAAAATTGTTATGAAGCACGATTTCACGAACCGAAATATTAAATTCATGGTATTTCGAATTAATTGGAGAAAATTAAAAGATTGAGAAAATTCTATTTCGAATAAATGATCTGATAATGAACAATTTAACGAACAGTTAACAAAAATGTTTAATCTTCTTCTGCGGGGAAACGATAATGTTAAAAATAACTAATTGTTATAAATATATTTAGGAGAATTAAAATAGACACGGAGATATAATGTATATAAAAGTTATTTCATAAACTTCTGGTTTAAAGTCAAAAAAGAAAAATGGAAAAATAATTACAAACATACAAAACAAACATACGTTGTAAATTATATAATTATTACCTACGAAGCATGTAATTGACAGCTTATCTTTTTACATTTTCTTACATCTTTTTACATATTTCTTTCCAATAACAACAAATTATCTAGTAGTTTGACTCAAAGTGCGATTGACGTAGCGCTATAAATATTTCAGTTGGAAAAATGATTCAGGAGAAAAAATGATAAATGACAAATATCACTAGTTATATTTAATAGAACATTCAGATTAATATAATGTTGAATATATTAAATAATATCACACATATTAGAAACAATTAAAATTAGATATTTAATGAATAAGTAGTAGTATAAAAATATTATTAAAAACTGTTCAGCTCATTAACTTGATTAATTATTCAAGTTGAATCTATCCACTTCTTTTCCATTATCTAAACATTTCGAAAAAACTGGTCATCATATCCTGGAGCTGGATTGAACGCGCATTTATCATTGTAGTCAAATTTTCTGACACTTCAGTGTCCTGCTTGAAAACATTGTATGTCTAAAACAGATTCGAATTTTTGACATTAATATATAATAATTTCATAACAAATTAATTTTATGATAAATATATGAAGCATTTGATGCAACAAGTATTCTATGCAACATGGTTTCTGTGTTTGTTTATATATGCACAGTTAGATATAATGTAATAAAACTACAAAGTATAAATATGATGCCAATATAATAGAAGACAATATAATAGAAAGAATAAATATAATAATAGAAAATTAATACTAAAATTAAATATAAAATTGAATATACAATTATTGAGTATAAAATTCTGTTAAAAAGAATATACCTTGTTAAGTTGTTCTTCGGAATATACGTTTGAAATAATATCTGTTAATAACGTAGTTTTAGAATACAATCTGTTAAAACGAAACAATATCTTTGGCTTTAATATGTCTATAATTTACATAACATGCTTTCATAATTACAACTAATATACGTGTAATATGAATACGGAGAAAAGTTTCATTGTACCTAGGTTTCACATCTGTGAAATTCTGTAATATGTAGTCAAGTACTTCATTTCTGTGTGCATGCTTTCTAACAAGTATACCAAAAATATGAGAATGCTGATTGTCTGTAATTTGTGATTTGTGTTCGTTTACTAATGAAGGTAGTAGGGCGAAATAATCCATAATTTTTCCCGGACTTTCAGAACAAGTCAATAATTCTAACATTTTATGCTGATGTGTTCTTCCAAATATGTTCCAAACTTTATTCCAAGTCACGGAGTCTGCTTCCTTTAAGGCACTGCAATATATCCATTCTTCCCACGAAAATGTAAGCCTGTTAATAAACCTGGAAATATATACATATACAGGGTGTTTCCTCTAACTGTAGCACTTAGAATATCTCTGCTTCCTTTGATGATATGAAAAAAGTCAAAGGACGAAAATTGTTCGATTCAAAGAGACTAGTACTCTGGTAAGAAAATTATTTTTTTTAATGTGACCTTTCACAAGATATCAAGGTCATGAACATTTTTTGAAATGAGATGGTATATTTTCCTTAACGAAATGATGTAGCTTGTAAAAAACAAATTCAACCATACAGAATATGTTGACCTTCAAATGACTTTGAACCACAAAACTCACGTTTAGGAAAAGAAACTCTATTTATTGCATGTATAACTACAAAGATATACCTTTTTTTACAGATGTTCGAATTGATCACCGTTTACTTTCATACACTTTCGAATTCGATGAATAAACGATTGTCTTACGTTTTTGAGAGATTCCGGAGTAATTGCGGTGCACGCACGCTGAATTCTTTCTCGCATATCTTCAGGTGTTGTCGGAATATCGCGATAAACTTCATTTGCACGGAACATACTCAACGAATCATTTCCTGATCGCTGGATTGGACGTGGTGGAAGAATTTCTTGGCCGGCTCGATCACCAGAGCTTACACCTCTTGATTTTTTCTTTGGGGACACCTAAAAAATAAAGTTTATCGCGATATTTCGACAACACCTGAAGATATGCGAGAAAGAATTCAGCGTGCGTGCGCCGCAATTACTCCGGAATCTCTCAAAAACGTAAAACAATCGTTTATTCATCGAATTCGAAAGTGTATGGAAGAAAACGGTGATCATTTCGAACATCTGTAAAAAAAGTATATCTTTGTAGTTATACATACAATAAATAGAGTTTCTTTTCCTAAACGTGATTTTTGTGGTTCAAAGTCATTTGAAGGTCAACATATTCTGTATGGTTGAATTTGTTTTTTTACAAGCTACATCATTTCATTAAGGAAAATATACCATCTCATTTCAAACAATGTTCATGACCTTGATATCTTGTGAAAGGTCACATTAAAAAAATAATTTTCTTACCAGAGTACTAGTCTCTTTGAATCGAACAATTTTCGTCCTTTGACTTTTTTCATATCATCAAAGGAAGCAGAGATATTCTAAGTGCTACAGTTAGAGGAAACACCCTGTATACATATACAATTATATTTTTATAAAAACACGGATAATAGTTATATACCTTGACCACACACATCATTTCCTAAGAGTATTGAAATGAAAAAAACAAAGAATAGACTAAATGACTATGGGATAATCGTGAATGTAAACCACTTACCTCTTGCCATTAAACACTGCCCAGTCATCATTACTCCGCATCTCCAATTTAGTACGTGCCTTTTCCTTGCATACATAATCACCAAGTCTACAGGCCCATTTCAAGGCTGTTCCTCTCATCAATAATGTAATACCATCATCGTGATTCTCATCATCGTATCCTATGTTTTTAAGAAGTCCCCTTAGAATCTCCAACATATGTGACTAGAAATTGGTAAATATAATATAAGTTAATAAAAATCAATACTTGAATCCATATAAAATCCATATTTTATATGGAGTTACTCCATATCTAATATTTCTTGACAAACTCAGTTCCGATCTACCTGTAAAGCCTCTAAAACCAGTGGTTCTTTAAATGGAAGTAAAAAGAATTTCCACAGGTATGACATAATTCGGAACATGGATATCCATGGTACATAATCCACTTCTCTCTGCAGATAATTCGTGATATGTAAAAATGTAAAGTAATGAAGTTGTTTTGTCACTAGGAAGTAGTAGACATCGTCAATAAGTTGTGCACGATTAATGACGTGAATTTTTGTAAATTCATTAGAATTTAAACAAGCCCCAATTTGTTCCCAATTTGTAGCATCATAATTAACACGATAGTATCCTGTTGTGCAACAAAATAAGCTTTATCAAATACTACAATTTATATTCAACTTTCTCGAAAAAAACCAACAAATATTTCCAGTTATCTGCTTTTCTTTCTCTTCCATCAAAATATATAAAGAATAGATACATTAAGAACTGCGCGTATCACAAACACACGGTACTTTTAAGTTATGAATTACACGTATTAAAATTCACGGTTCTTCTGCATGATGCGATCATATTCAAAACTAAAATTTATTTTAATTACAATAATAATAATGCATGATTTTATATACAATAATTTACCAAATATGAGGTATACATGTATATAATATAATATGACAAACACCCACACCCCCGCCCCCCACACACACACACACATGTAATAGAACAAATATCTTTAATTTCTATAAATGAAATACATCGATATTTGTTAATATTATGTATAAAACCTTCCGCGTATGTGTGTATAATTCAAGTTTGATATACATATAAGTCTGATACATTGTACTATACATTATGTATGTATATATTTTACTTATGGCACTTATACATGCAACTACACACACACACACCACACACACACACACACTTACCGCCTTGTTGTTTATTAACTATAATCCAATCACGACGAGCCTTTATGAAAATAAAAACGGACATCCTGTCATTTCTTATCCACATATTATTACAACAATTCTCAGAGTAATTCGTAACAAAAGTCACAGGTATCCATGTGCTATTAGAAGCTTCCTTAGTATCATTCCTTGGTACCCGCCGTACAAACACATTGCCACGCAAGTAATCACGTCTCACTTTTACCAAAGAATACGTGGTTTGATTTAACCAGTTATGCATTACTTCTTTTATCTTAAAATTGTATTGGTATTCTGTATCTTCTAGGGCACTTTGCATAGCGTCCCAGAAATCATCAGGAGTAGCCGAACCAAACTGACTAAATTTATGAAGTAATATTATTATTAATAAACATATTCTCCAAATAGGTTGTACATTAAGAAACATAAACGAACGGTTTATTTCAATTAAATGAATTAATTAACTACAACGATTTTTCTATTATACTTTGGAGAGAATATGACACAAGTACAAAATAATTTATAATAGAATATAATGTTCATATAGCTTATAATTGTTAAAAAATGATGTTGTAATATGAAGGCCTACTTAGTGTTTATGCGTAACATCCATATATAAAAATGTTTCTAAGAAAATTAAAAAATCTGTTACTATATTTATGTGTGCTGTTTGCTATTATAAAAAAATATAAGAAATATAACATTACTATATATATACGTTTTATATTATGATATTGTAGTTACTCACTGTCTGTCTAAATAGATTCTGACACCATTATGGAATACACTGACAGTGACCAAAGATTTCAACATATGCAATAGGATAAGTGCTAGAAAGATTTATATCATAAAAATCACATGTACAATAAAATAACAATTATGTATAAAGTAAATATGTTATAGATTCTTACTTCTGTCTACCACAATAAAAGATTCAATAAAATCTGTTTCATTTTTAGTATAGTATAATATATTGTTTTGTGATCGAATGTCATCTAAACGAAGACTTTCCTGTAGGCTAGGTACTATAAAATCCATCATTCGTTCTTCATACATCTAGAGACAAAAATGTTACGTGATATAATAGAAATAAAAAATGTTGGAAAGAGAAATCCATCTTTTTAGGTATATAAGTAAGCTTACTGATTATATCTAATATAGCTTTGTTACTTTGATTTTCATTCTAGATTATAATTTCAATGAGATAATGTAAAGTAAAAATTAAAAACTTAATCGAACATTTCCTCTAAAATAATATATAAAGCAATATGAGAAGTGCATAACATCCGACAATAATTATTCTTTTATAATATTTTAATCTTTAAACATATATGAAATTGTCTGACCGTTGTCATCATAATAATTATAAAAAATTTTATAAAAGTGGAAAATTGTAAGCAACCATTATAAGTTTAGAAAATAAAACTGATTTGTTGAGCAAACTTGTTACATTGACAATAATTGGTTTTCCTTTCAAGTGCACAAGCAAGCTCGTGTTAACAATGTAAACCAACCTTGCCAAGGATGAACGCTTTGTAGAATAGAGCAAGTCCATTGCTGAACCACCACATGTCAGACCACCAAGGCGGACTAACAGAAAGAAACCATTGTTTTACCATTTCATGTGCTAGGAAGCTTGTCAGATTGAATTTTTGAATTTGGTTAAAATCGTTTGCGTCGTTACTTTTGCCAGTAATCCATATCTCTCTGAAATATAATTTGTCCGTATAAAATACTATTATATGACATAAACGTAACACATCACTAATTTCTTTTCAGTTGTAGGCATTACTTCATAAGCTGTATTCCCCAAATAGTCGAATTAGTCGGTACGTAATCTGGTACAATGATGATATCAAGTTTGGCAATTGTCATGGAAGTATTTGTGTGTTTTGTCATGTGGTTAAGCATCGTACGATATTGCTGCCTGACAGTTTGTTTGAAATCTTCTGGTACGAGAACAGTCGGTCTGCACCACATTTGGAAGATACTGTCGATGTTACAACGATTAACTGCGATCACTACAATCCCGAGCAGGTGAGTAGACATTTTGGGAGTCTTTTTGAAGTGGGACCACACCTCTAAGCTGTCATCAATCACTTCTTTTCGTATTGGCATAGTCGAGAAGGCTAAATGTTGTAAATGATGTTTCACGGAAATGTTGAAAGTGGCTTTTAACGCAGGCTCATCCCAACACGGAAACACTCGTCGAGCACCAATCTTGCCGAATTGCGATATCACCATCCATCTAAATTATTAAGAGCATAGTGTTATGATAATGATGATACATTTTTAAACTTTATTGTACTTCATGTATGCACGCACACACGTGCAAACTGTAATACGTGTTCAGAAGTCTAGTTATTGCATAGAGGAGACTAATTGTGTGTGTATGTTTGTGTGTATATATAAACAATCCGATATAATTTAATGTATTATACAATTATCAAGAGACACGGTAGTGTCTCTCGCTAAGTGTACGCGAAGAGAGACCGATCATATCTTTACGCGAAGCGGCGATTTCAGAGTTATATACAGGGTGTCCCGGGTTTTAACCGACAAACTGCGGGAGTATATTCTACTAGTGGAAATAAGAAAAAATTCTTATATCGAGTTTGCTTAGAAATGCTTTATTATAAAGTTATAAACCAATATTGAAAAGAAATATGAAATAAGTAACAACGGAACACAGTGTAGAATTTGGAAGGTCGAAGATGTTTATATTATGTGTATTCACATGTATTCATGTTCATTATGTTGAAACGATTCAGTATGATTGTTACTTTCACAACAGTAGCTGTTAGATTTCAATCGTCGTGTGAACTAGCAATTACTATCAGAATGCCAAAAGTGTTTTCAAATGAGGAATACACTGATATTCATTTCGTTACGGATTCTGTGACGGAAATGCACGAGCTGCCGTACGAGAGTATCAACGTAGATTTCCTAACAGGAGAGTACCAGATAGTTCTGTGTTTAGTAATACCCATTTGCAATTACATAATTTGGGTTCATTTCGACCTATGAATGAATATGATGATGTTCGTTCAACTCTAAGACACCGAGGACGCTCGGAAAGAATCTTAAATCTTTTTGATAATACTCCTACACAAAGTGTTCGACGTGCTTCAGCTCAACTGCAGATATCACGAAACACTATTTGGAGAACATTGCGTGCTGATGACAGATTCGCATATCATTACACACCTGTACAAGAATTACTTCCAATCGATTATCAGAAACGAGTCGAATTTTGTAACTGGTATGTGAATGCAGTAGAAAGGGACAATCTTTTCTCATCAATGATATTATGGACAGATGAAGCGACCTTTACAAGACGAGGCATATTCAATTCTCATAATAGCCATGTATGGGCTCATAATAATCCACATACTACCAGACAAAGAAACTTTCAACACGAATTTCGATGTAATGTTTGGATGGGTATGCTTCATGACCGACTTATTGGTCCGTTCTTTTTACCTGACCGATTGAACGGAGAATCTTTTCGAAGATTCCTATCAAACGATTTACCAATTTTGATGGAAAATGTGCCACTGCAGTTTCGCCAAAACAGCTGGATACAGTTAGACGGTTGTCCATCGCACTATGCTAGACAAGTTAGAAACTGGTTAGATGAACATTATGCTCATAGGTGGATTGGTCGAGGAGAACTGGTTTTCTGGCCTCCAAGATCGCCCGATTTAACGCCTCTTGATTTTTATTTATGGGCAACTTTAAAAAATAAAGTTTACAGTACAGAAGTAATCTCGCTTGAAGATTTAAAGCAACGAATTACTAATTCAGTTACTGAGATGCAACAAAATTTTCAGGAATGTCGTACTGTAACAAATTCTGTACTACGTCGATGTCTAGCTTGTATCGATGTGCAAGGACAACATTTTGAAATGCGTCACTAAATCATTGCGTACATAATTTTTATTTTTGTGAAAAAATCCGTTGTTACTTATCTCATATTTCTTTTCAATATTGGTTTATAACTTTGTAATAAAGCATTTCTAAGCAAACTCGATATAAGAAATTTTTCTTATTTCCACTAGTAGAATATGCTCCCGCAGTTTGTCGGTTAAAACCTGGGACACCCTGTACATATCACGAAAATGGTCTTATACTAATATAATTAGTTTTCTTGATACAATTATTTAGATTCGTTAATGTATCATATTTTGTATATCAAGCTGTATATATTATCGTTTATTGTACATAATTATTTATGTGTCATTTTATTCACTTTTATGCCTCCGATTTCAATCTTTCAATACATAATATTATACCAGCGACGATAGTAAAAATACGCAAGGTATAATTAACAAATCTCAGTAGTTTAGGATTTACTCACTTCGTATATTCGCTTTTTAGGCTTGTATCGGGAATTTTGATAAGACCTTCATCTCCGTGAGAGAAGTAACCGTCATACATAAAACGTAGAGTGTAGTTTCCGTGTTCCAACGTAGTATTGAAGGAAAGATCTAGAACTTGTTGATTTCGATATCTATGTTCCGCCGGCGTATAAATCGTACCGTTCTTATGATAAAATAATTTTGTCTGCCATTTGTCTATTTCCAGCCTGTGTGCGTGCAAAGTTATATATTGCGTTCTACAATTGATCTCGAGGGTAATATCAATTTTACCGCTGAACTTGGGTCCCGTGATAAACAAGTTTAGCGAAATATCATAGTGTACTGGTATTATGTCGGGTGGCAAACGATATTCACTTATGTACTTTCCATCTTTTAAATTTGCAACACAGTAGTCTGCTGCAGTAATACATATTGGGTAGGTAATTAATAATAAACACTTTAAGAGTATCACAGCAGTACTCGTGTTGGACACCTGCAAAACAGTTTTTTAAGAAAAATAATTCTATTTAATTAGCAACATATAAAGCATTTTATTTTGCGAGGTGCAAAATAAAATGCAATTTTACATTGCGATTGTTAGGTAAACTTTTCCTTCTACGTCATCAACGAGAAATATATGTTTTACTTTTAGTAATTTGTGGTATATTAAACTTGAATGTTGACTGAAATACAGTCCTGTGTAAATAATTAACTGCAAGTAATCCATTTTCATTAAAATTCTAATATCTAAAATAAATGTTCTAATTATATTATCACACTTGCAAGAGTTGTGACTTACCATCTTGAGAGACTGCTGAGAACTAGACAACACAGTTATTATTGTAGAAGGCACGGTGTCGTTACGTAACCGAACCCTAAGGCCCGATACACACTAGCGGTCCGCTCACGGTCCGATCAAATATTCTTCCATTGGTTATAATAGACGTATTTACATTACGGGTAACGCTCAAGTCTCGCTCCGCTCCATTAATAACAATAGAACAATTTGATCAGACCGTGAGCGGACCGTGAGCGGACCGCTAGTGTACTGTGTATCGGGCCTAAGAGGTCGTATTCCACAAATACGTATACGTTATTCTATATAGATACTTTCAAATCGATGAATACAAACATACATCGATCCATAGGATGTCCTTCATTAAACACGTTTTCTTTGAATGTTGAAGTCTTGGTTGATTTTGAGTCAATCATTTCTTTACACGGGGTTTCGACCCGTTTAAGCAGGATTTAGAGATTTCAAGTTCCAGAATTATTTTACGAGTTTACTAAATGATTTATGCCTTCCAGGCTTAAATTCAACAGTGAAATCTCAGAACTTGGAAATCTTATATGTTTTTTCTTTAATAGCTTCTTGATTTAGATTTAGAAGAATAATGTCTGTAATATGTAAAAATTGTTATGAACCACGAACACACGAACTGAAATATTAAATTCATGTTATTTCGAATTAATTGGAGAAAATGAAAACATTGAGCAAATTCTATTTCGAATAAATGATCTGATAAACAATTAACGAATAGTTAACAAACATATGTTTAATTTTCTTATGCGGGGAAAAAATAATCGTACAAATAACTAATTGTTATAAAGATATTTGGCAGAATTAATATAGACACGCAGATATAATGTATATAAAAGTTATTTCATAAATTTCTAGTTTAAAGTCAAAAAAGAAAAATGGAAAAATAATTACAAACATACATTATGTTACGTGACAAAATAACTGTTTGACATATTATACGTCACGTGAATAATAAGCTAATAAAAAATAAGAAAATGTTTCATATACATTATAGTATTTAATTTAATAATATTATAATTTTTATAATATTTATATTATATTTATTTATATTAAACTTAGAATTACATAATTGAATAAATTAAATTAGAATTATAACTTCGCTCCATTTCTATGCCAATTTGTCATCTCTCAATATGTCACACATTAATTTTCTCACGTAACATAATGTAAGTTTACAATTAACTTTCATTCTTGTTTTGACTTTAAACTAAAATTTTATGATATTACTTCTATTTTATACGTTCCTAGTGTATATACAGAGTGTTTTTTTCCACTTGTAGTGCTCAGTTCAAAATCTAAGTATGCAAAATAGACTACACTTTCAGTTAGCATATTTTGTTAACGGTGCAACTATAAACGAAAGTATATTAGAAACAACCACAAACGAAAAGTTATCATTTCGTGCAATCAGAAGAGAAAAACATACATGACTGTTGTGACTTTATATTCGTCAAAACAGGTGTTTAAAACTTAGCGGATTCTTTATTTTTAGACGCAACTTTTGTAAAATGTCGTGTATTTATTTCATGATAACTTTCTAAACACAGTTTCTTTATTTTTTGGCTCATCTTTGTTTCACTTACAGAAGTGAAATTGAACAGTGCACCAGTTTTCCTGTTAATGGCGTAGAGAGTCATCTATTAACGTTCACACCACATTAATTATTGTACCAAATTTTGATAGAATACGCTATAGCTCCATGTTATAAATTATATAATTGTTACCTACGAAGCATGTAATTGACAGCTTATCTTTTTACATTTTCTTACATCTTTTTACATATTTCTTTTCAATAACACCAAATTATCTAGTAGTTTGACTCAAAGTGCGATTGACGTAGCGCTATAAATATTTCAGTTGGAAAAATGTTTCGGGAGAAAAAATAATAAATGACAAAAGTATATCACTAGTTATATTTAACAGAACATTCAGATTAATATAATGTTGAATATATTAAATAATATCACACATATTAGGAACAATTAAAATTGGATATTTAATGAATAAGTAATAATATAAAAATCTTATTAAAAAATTGTTCAGTCCATTAACTTGATTTATTATTCCCTTTTAATTCACTTTCCTTTTTTAAGTTATCACTTTCCCATTTTAATATATCACTTTTTCTGCTCAGCGAAAACATTTCCTCAAAGCTGGTCATTAACTTATGGAGATAGATTAAACGCGTATTTATTCTTGTAGGCAAATTTTTTGACACTTCAGCGTCCTGTTTGAAAAAATTGTATGTCTAAAACAGATTCGAAGTTTTACCATTAATATATAATAATTTCATAACAAAGTCATTTTATGATAAATATATGAAGAATTTGATGCAACAAGTATTCTATGCAACATGGTTTCTGTGTTTGTTTATATATGCACAGATAAAAATAATGTAATAAAAATATAATATAATAAAATATAAGTATGATGCAAATATAAGACAATATAATAGAAAGAATAAATATAATAGAATAATAGAAAATTAATAAATAGAAAATTAATAATAAAAATAAATATAAAATTGAATATAAAACGATTGAGTATAAAATTATGTTAAAAAGACTATACCTTGTTAAGTTGTTCCTCGGAATATACGTTTAAAATAATATCTGTCAATAACGTAGTTTTAGAATACAATCTGTTAAAACGAAACAATATGTTTGGCTTTAATATGACTAATAATTTATATAACAAGCTTTCATAATCACAACTAATATACTAACATAATCATAATATACTTATGAATATATATACAGAGAAAAGTTTCATTGTACCTAGGTTTCAGATCTGTGAAATTCTGTAATATGTAGTCAAGTACTTCATTTTTGTGTGCATGCTTTCTAACAAGTATACCAAAAATATGAGAATGCTGATTGTCTGTGATTTGTGCTTTGTGTTGGTTTACTAATGCAGATAGTAGGGTGAAATAGTCCATAATTTTTTTCGGAGTTTCAGAACAAGTCAATAATTCTAAAATTACATACTGATGTGTTCTTTCAAATATGTGCCAGACTTTATTCCAAGTCACGGAGTCTGCTTCCTTTAAGGCACTACAATATATCCATTCTTCCCACGAATATATAGGCCTGTATATATAAAAATGGAAAAATATATAATATATATATAATTATATCTTTATAAAAACACGGATAATAGTTATATACCTTGACCGCACACATCATTTCTTAAGAGCATTGAAATGAAAAAAACATAAAGAATAGACTAACTGACTATGGGATAATCGTTATTGTAACACACTTACCTCTTGCCAATTAACACTGCCCAGTCATCACTACTACGCATGTCCAATTTACGACGTGTCTTTTCCAAGCATAAAGTATCACCAAATCTACAGGCCCATTTTAAGGCCGTACCTCTCATCAATAATGTAATAACATCATCGTGATTCTCATCATCATATCCTATGTTTTTAAGAAGCCCGTCCACAATACCATGTAGTTGATTCTAGAAATTGATAAATATAATATAGCATAAGCTCGTTAATACTAAAAATCAATAGTTGATATAAAATCGATATTTTAGATGGAGTTACTCCATATCTAATATTTCTTGACAAACTTCCGATCTACCTGTAAACCCCCTATGACCTGAGGGTCTTTAAATGGAAGTAAAAAGAATTTCCACAGGTATGACATAATTCGGAACATGGATATCCATGGTACATAATCCACTTCTCTCTGCAGATAATTCGTGATATGTAAAAATTTAAAGTAATAAAGTTGTTTTGTCACTAGGAAGTAGTAGACATCGTCAATAAGTTGTGCACGATTAATGACGTGAATTTTTGTAAATTCATTAGAATTTAAACAAGCCCCAATTTGTTCCCAATTTGTAGCATCATAATTAACACGATAGTATCCTGTTGTGCAACAAAATAAGCTTTATCAAATACTACAATTTATATTCAACTTTCTCGAAAAAAACCAACAAATATTTCCAGTTATCTGCTTTTCTTTCTCTTCCATCAAAATATATAAAGAATAGATACATTACGAACTGCGCGTATCACACACACGGTACTTTTAAGTTATGAATTACACGTATTAAAATTCACGGTTCTTCTGCATGATGAGATCATATTCAAAACAAAAATTTATTTTATTTTACAATACTAATAATGAATGCTATTATATAAAATAATTTACCAAATATGAGGTATACATGTATATAATATGACATATATACATATATTTCTGTAATATGTATATACCTACTATATTATACGTGTATCTCTTATTATATGCACCACTCACCGCTTTGTTCTTTATTAACTATAATCCAATCATAACGAGCCTGTATGAAACTAACAACGGACATCCTGTCATTTCTTATCCACATAGTATTATTACAACAATTCTCAGACGAATTCGTAACAAAAGTCACAGGTATCCATGTGCTATTAGAAGCTTCCTTAGTGTCATTCCTTGGTACCCGCCGTACAAACACATTGCCACGCAAGTAATCACGTCTCACTTTTACCAAAGAATACGTGGTTTGATTTAACCAGTTATGCATTACTTCTTTTATCTTAAAATTGTATTGGTATTCTGTATCGTCTAGGGCACTTTGCATAGCGTCCCAGAAATCATCAGAAGTAGCCGAACCGAACTGACTACATTTATGAAGCAATATTATTATTAATAAACATATTCTCCAAATAGGTTGTACATTAAGAAACATAAACGAACGGTTTATTTCAATTAAATGAATTAATTAACTACAATGATTTTTCTATGATACTTTGGAGAGAATATGACACAAGTACAAAATAATTTATAATAGAATATAATGTTCATATAGCTTATAATTGTTAAACAATGATGTTATAATATGAAGGCCTACTTAGCCATGTATTCTGTAAGAAAATTTTTGCTCTATAAGCTCTGTAGCGCTTTAGTTCTTTAGCTCTTTCTTCTTTTCGCTTGTCGCTCTTTTCTCTCTTACTCTACAGTGCTACATAGCTTATAGAGATACAGCGTTACAGAGCATTTTTACAGAATAGATGCTTTAATGTTTATGCGTAACATCCATATATAAAAATATTTATAAGAAAATTAAAAAATCTGTTACTATATTTATGTGTGCTGTTTGCTATTATAAAAAAATATAAGAAATATAAGATTACTATATATATACGTTTTATATTATGATATTGTAGTTACTCACTGTCTGTCTAAATAGATTCTGACACCATTGTGGAATACACTGACCGTTACCAAAGATTTTAACATATGCAACAGGATAAGTGCTACAATGATTCATATCATATAAAACTCACATGTACAATGAAATAACAATTATGTATAAAGTAAATTTGTTATAAAGTCTTACTTTTGTCTACCACAATAAAAGATTCAATAAAATCTGTTTCAGTTTTAGTATAGTATTCTATATTGTTTTGTGATCGAATGTCATCTAAACGAAGACTTTCCTGTAGGCTGGGCGCCATAAAATCCATCATCCGCTCTTCATACATCTAGAGACAAACATGTTGTGATAGAAGTAAAAACTGTTGGGAAGAGAAATCCATCGTTTTAGGTATATAAGTAAGCTTACTCATTACATCTAAAATAGCCTTGTTATTTTGATTTTTATTCTAGATTATACATTCAATGAGATAATGTAAATAACAAATTAAAAACGTAATAGAGCATTTTCTCTAAAATAATATGTGAAGTCAATATGAGAAGTGCGTAACATCCGACAATAATTATCCTTTTATAATATTTTAATCTTTAAACATATATGATATTGTCTGACAGTTTTCATTATAATAATTATAAAAAATTTTATAAAAATGTAAAATATTAAACAACTATACCAAGTTTGAAAATAAAACTAATTTGTTGAAATTTGTTACATTGTCAATAATTGGTTTTCTTTTCAAGTGCACAAGCAAGCTCGCGTTAACCATGTAAACCAACCTTGCCAAGGATGAACGCTTTGTAGAATAGAACAAGTCCATTGCTTAACCACAAGTCAGACCACCAAGCCAGACCAACTACAGGAAGAAACAATTGCTTTGTCATTTCATGTGCTAGGAAGTCTGTCAGATTGAATTTTTGAATTTTGTTAAACTCGTTTGCGTCGATAATGTTGGCAATCACCCAAGTCTGTCTGAAATATAATTTGTCCGCATAAAATATCATTATATGACATACACATCATTAATGTTTTTTTTCATTTGTACGCATTACTTCATAAGCAGCATTCCCCAAATAGTCGCATTATTCAGTACGTAATCTGGTACAATGATGATATCAAGTTTGGGAATTGTCATGGAAATATTTGTATGATTTGTCATGTGGCTAAGTATCGTACGATATTGCTGCCTGACAGTCTGTTTGAAATCATCTGGTACGAAAGTATATTGTCTGCACCACATGTGGAATATATCGTCGAAGTCACAACGACTTGCTGCGATCACTACAATCCCGAGGAGGTGAGTAGACATTTTGGGAGTCTTTTCGAAGTGAGACCACACCTGCAAATTTCTGGAAATATGATCTTCCTTTTGTATTGGCATAGTCGAGATGGCTGAATGGTGTAAATGATGTTTCACGGAAATGTTGAAAGTGGCCTTTAACGCAGGCTCATCCCAACACGGAAACACTCGTCGAGCAGCAGTCTTACCGAATTGCGATATCACCATCCATCTAAATTTGATTAAGAACAGTGTTACGATAATGATGATACCTTTTTAAACTTTATTGTTATGTCCACACGCACACACGTGCAAACTGTAATACGTGTTCAGAAGTCTAGTTATTTGCATAGAGGAGACTAACTCTGTGTGTGTGTGTGTGTGTGTGTGTGTAACCCAATATAATATAATGTATAATACAATTTTATATATATATATATATATATATATATAAGCCTTATAAGTAAAAAAATACGTAAGAGAAAAAAAATTTATTATAGCGTTTCGAAAAGCTCTCGAGCTAAACTACAAGAATATGTAATAAAAAAATAGGGGTTTCCATTTAAGATTTTTATGTTGACCATGACCGGGCTTTCCAAGGTCATACCAAGGTCAAATAGATATCATCATCTAATAGATTTTTTAAACCCTATGCTTTTTGTTTGAAACCTTCTTCCACTAATCATTATTTTCCAAGATTTTTAACCGTTCCGGAACTTTTTGCCAGCACTGTATACAGGGTGGTCCACTTAAATCGATCATCTTAGATATTTCACTTGTTTTTGATAATACGAAAAAATGTCTAAGGAAAAAGTTGCACCGTTCGAAGGGGCTATCATGATGACAGAACAAAAATTTTTTCAAGGCTATTTTTTTCGGAGATTCAAAGGTCAAGATAATTTTTTTAAATGGAACTACATAATTTTGTTTGAGCAATTTTATAGCCAACATCGAGAGGAGTTCAGCGACCTATGACAACATGACCTTTAAATGATCTTGAACGCGGGAAACAGAAAAATCAAACTTTATGCTCTTCAACACAAAAATTTATTTAAGGAGGTGTTCGAAATGATATCCTCCGACTTCAATACATTTTCTAAGGCTCCATGGACGTTCTACTTATCGAAGCCACCTTAGATTTTCGACGGTCCAGTAGTTAATATTTCTTCCATTTACTTGTCCATGGTTAGTGAACATTGATTCATCGGTAAACACTCTCATGTTCTGGAATTGAATGGAATGTAAGATTGAAATAATTCCATACATGTATTGTGTGCGGGTGTGTATGTGTATGTAAATATTTATGATCGTGAAATGCTTTCGCAGTTCAGTTCATTTCCTGAGCTTCTCGATATCAGAGTTTAAATATGACTAATTATACGAAAGAGGAAAGAATAGAAATGCTTCTTATTTACGGTGAAAGCGGAAGAAGCTCTACAGAGGCGCAGAGAATGTACGACCAAAGATACCCTGAAAAGCGTTTACCGTCTCGCGCTGCTTTTGACCGTCTTATTAAAACATTTCGTGAAACTGGAAGTGTTTGTTCACGTAAGAAACTGCGACCTCGTTTGCAAACTAATGAACCAGCAGAAGTTACTGTTTTGGCTGCAGTGGCAAATAATCCACATATCAGTTCTCGACAAATACAAAGAAATACTGGTATTTCCAAGACAAGTGTTTTACGCATTCTTAAACGCCACTCATTTCATCTATATCACATTGCATTGCATCAAGAACTTCATGGAAATGATTTTATTAATCGAATAGAATTTTGTCAATGGGTGCTACAACAGTTGGAGGTCAATGAATTCTTCTTCAACAGAATATTGTTTACCGATGAATCAACTTTCACTAACCATGGACAAGTAAATAGAAGAAATATGCACTATTGGTCCGTTGAAAATCCAAGGTGGTTTCGACAAGTAGAACGTCAACGTCCATGGAGTCTTAATGTATGGTGTGGTGTTTTACACAATCGAATCATTGGCCCTTTCTTTATTGATGGTACATTAAATGGTCAAAAATATGCTGATTTTTTGTCCCAACAATTACCAAACTTATTGGAAGAGGTGCCGTTAGAAACTCGTTTACAAATGTGGTATCAGCATGGTGGTTGTCCGGCTCATAACGCACGTGTTGCACGTACAGTTTTACACGAAATGTTTCCGGAACACTGGATAGGAAGAGGAGGACATATCAGTTGGCCAGCACGTTCTCCTGATTTGAATCCTTTAGACTTTTTTGTGGGGAATGTTAAAGAACACTGTTTACAATGATGTACCAACTACACAAGAGAACATGAGAGAGCGCATTTTGAATGCATGTGCTAGTATAAATTCAGAAATGATAGAAAGGGTAAGAGTATCATTTGTGCATCGTATTAGAAAATGTATTGAAGTCGGAGGATATCATTTCGAACACCTCCTTAAATAAATTTTTGTGTTGAAGAGCATAAAGTTTGATTTTTCTGTTTCCCGCGTTCAAGATCATTTAAAGGTCATGTTGTCATAGGTCGCTGAACTCCTCTCGATGTTGGCTATACAATTGCGCGAACAAAAATATGTAGTTCCATTTAAAAAAATTATCTTGACCTTTGAATCTCCGAAAAAAATAGCCTTGAAAAAATTTTTGTTCTGTCATCATGATAGCCCCTTCGAACGGTGCAACTTTTTCCTTAGACATTTTTTCGTATTATCAAAAACAAGTGAAATATCTAAGATGATCGATTTAAGTGGACCACCCTGTATACAGTGCTGGCAAAAAGTTCCGGAACGGTTAAAAATCTTGGAAAATAATGATTTAGTGGAAGAAGGTTTCAAACAAAAAGCATAGGGTTTAAAAAATCTATTAGATGATGATATCTATTTGACCTTGGAAAGCCCGGTCATGGTCAACATAAAAATCTTAAATGGAAACCCCTATTTTTTTATTACATATTCTTGTAGTTTAGCTCGAGAGCTTTTCGAAACGCTATAATAAATTTTTTTCTCTTACGTATTTTTTGACTTATAAGGCTTGAAGGTTACACAGTACCGCCGGTATTAGAATTACGCAAAGTGTACCGTATGGAGGTTGCACGGTCGGATTTATACCTCTTTTGTGTGTGTGTGTGCGCGCGCGCGCGCGCGTGCGTGTGCGTGTGTGCGTGTGTGTGTAATGTCGTTGTTCGTACATACGAGTATAAACTATTTTTGTGAAGTTAGTTTTATGAAGAACACACACACACTCATAAACGCACGCACACACACACTCCTACACGCACTCATACACGCACGCACACACACACACTCCTACACGCACTCATACACACACGCACATGCACGCGCGCGCGCACATACCACACCCACACGTACAAAAGAGATGTAAATCCAACCGTGCAACCTCCACGCGGTGCACCTTGGGTAATTCTACCGGCGGTACTGTGTAACCTTCAAGCCTTATAAGTCACAAAGTACGTAAGAGAAAAAAAATTTATTACAGCGTTTCGAAAAGCTCTCGAGCTAAGCTATAAGAATATGTAATAAAAAATAGGGGTTTCCATTTAAGATTTTTATGTTGACCATGACCGGGCTTTCCAAGGTCATACCAAGGTCAAATAGATATCATCATCTAATAGATTTTTTAAACCCTATGCTTTTTGTTTGAAACCTTCTTCCACTAAATCATTATTTTCCAAGATTTTTAACCGTTCCGGAACTTTTTGCCAGCACTGTATATACAGGATGGCCCATTTTAATTTATACAGTCGATTTTTTAAAACACTAAAAGAGATACGAGAAAATGTTTCAGACAAACATGTCAGGATTTCGAGGGGGACATAAGATGATACCATTGGTTTGACCTTGAATAGTCGTTTGAAAGTCACGCGAAGATCACCTTCAATTTCTTAAATTAAAACCCCAACTTTTTATTGCAGATTCTTATTCTCCATCGAAAAGTAAGTAACTTTTGTCTGAAACATTTTTCCGAAAAATGTCATCTTATGTCCTTAAAATGTCCTCAAAACTCATCTTGAAGATCATTTTAAGGACATAAGATGACATTTTTCGGAAAACCACCCTGTATATATATATATATATATATATATATATATATATATAATGAAAATGGTCTTATACTAACATAATTAGTTTTCTTGATACAATTAACTAGATTCGTTATTGCGTACCATATTTTGTATATCAAGCTATATACATATATTATCGTTTATTGTACACAATTATTTATGTGTCAGTTTATCCAAGTTTATAGCTCTGAATTCAGTCTTTCAATATAGAATATTATACCAGCGACGATAGTAAAAGTACGCAAGGTATAATTAAAAAATCTCAATAATTTAGGATTTACTCACTTCGTATTTTCGCTTCTTAGGCTTTCATCGGGAAGTTTGATAAGACCTTCATCTTCCTCAGAGAAGTAACCGTTATATTTAAAGTATAGAGTGTACTGTCCGCGTACTACCGTATCACTGAAGTGAAGAACTAGAACGTGCGAATCTCGATATTTTTGATAGTCATGTTTCGTCGGCCTATGAATCGTACGGTTCCTATGATTATATAATTTTGTGTCCTGTTCGGTTATTTCCAGCCTGTGTGCGTGCAGATTTATAGATTGCGTTACACACTTGATCTCGAGGGTAATATTAATTTCACCGCTGAACTTAGGTCCCGTGACAAACAAGTTTAGCCAAATATCATAGTGTACTGGTATTATCTTCGGTGGCAAACGATATTCACTTATGTACTTTTCATCTTTTAAATTCTCAGCACAATCATCTGCTGCAGTAATGACTACTGGGCATGCAATTAATAACAAACACTTTAAGAGTATCACAACAGTGCTCGTGTTAGACACCTGCAAAACATTGTTTTGAGGCAGGTAATTCTATTTCATTAACATATACAGCATTTTATTTTGCAAGTTGCCGTGATTTAACATTGAGATTTCTAAGTAAATTATGCTTCTACATCAGTAACGAGAAATATATGTTCTACTTTTAGTAATTTGTGGTATATTAAACTTGAATGCTGACTGAAATACAGTCCTGTGTAAATAATTAACTGCAAGTAATCCATTTTCATTAAAATTTTAATATCTAAAATAAATGTTCTAATTATATTATCACACTTGCAAGAGTTGTGACTTACCATCTTGAGAGACTGCTGAGAACTAGACAACACAGTTATTATTGTAGAAGGCACGGTGTCGTTACGTAAACGAACCCTAAGAGGTCGTATTCCACAAACACGTATACGTTATTCTATATAGATAATTTCAAATCGATGAATACAAACATACATCGATCCATCGATGTCCTTCATTAAACACGCTTTCTTTGAAGTTTGAAGATTGATTTTGAGTCGATCTTTTCTTTACCAAATCGTTTTAGGAGGATTTCGAGATTTCAAGTTCCATAATTATTTTACGATCTTACTAAATGAAAGTCATGCTTTCCAGGCTTAAAATGCAGCGGCGAAATCTTGGAACCTGAAAATCTTCTATTTGTATTTTAATAGCTTCTTGATTTAGAAAAATAATGCCTGTAATATGTAAAAATTGTTATGAACCACGATCTTGCCAACTGAAATAATTTAATGTTTGGATTAATTGGAGAAAATGAAAAGATATTGAGCAACTTCTATTTCGAATAAACGACCTGATTAACAATCAATAAGCAGTTAAAAATATCTTCAGGTTTCCTCCACGATGAAAAATTACGTTATACATAACTAATTGTTCTAAATATCTTTGGGAGAATTAATATAGATATAATGTAAAGTTATTTCATAAACTTTTGGTTTAAAGTAAAACGAAATGAAAAATTAATTTAAAAAATTGTGTTATATACCTTCTATGTTTTACACATTCCTAGAGTACATAGTGTTTTTTCCACTTCTAGTTGCTCAATGCAAAGTTTAAATATGCAAAATAGGCTACTGTTCTAGTTAGCATATTTTGTTACCGGTGCAACTATGAACGCAATTATTGTTATTAGAAACAACCACAAACGAAAAGTTATCATTTCGTGCAATCAGAAGAGAAAAACATACATGAGTTGTGACTTTATATTCGACAAAACAGGTGTTTAAAACTTAGCGGATTCTTTATTTTTAGATGCAACTTTTGTAAAATGTCGTGTATTATTTGCATGATAAACTTTCTAAAAATATCTTATTTATTTTTTGGCTCATCTTTGTTTCAACTATAGAAGTGAAAGTGAACAGTGCGCCAAAACTTTCCTGTTAATGGCGTTAATTAAGTATAATATGGAGTCATCTCTCAATGTTCAAATTACATTAATTAATTTTACCCCGTTTTGGTAGAAAACGCTATAGCTCCACATTGCAAATTATATAATTGTTACGTCAACTAAGCATGTACTTGACAGCTTGTCTTTTTACATCTTCTTGCATCTTTCTACATATTTCTTACCAATAAAAAAAAGTGTGTAGTACTTTAACTCAAACTGCATCGACGTAGCGCTATAAATATTTTAGTGGAAAAAATGTTTCAGGAGAGAGAATGATAATTGACAAAAGTATATCACTAGTTATGTTTAATAGAACATTCAGATTAATATAATGTTGAATATATTAATAATAATATCAGATATAATAGGAGCACTTAAAACTATTTAATGAATAAATAATAATATAAACATCTTATGAAAAACTGTTCAGTTCAGTTAACTTGATTAACTATTCAAATTGAATCTATCCACTTCTTTTCCACTACCTAAACATTTCGAAAAAACTGGTCATCATATCCTGGAGCTGGATTAAACGCGTACTTATCATTGTAGGTAAAGTTTTTGACACTTCAGCATCCTGCTTGAAAAACTTGTATGTCTAAAACAGATTCGAATTTTTACCATTAATATATAATAATTTCAAAACAAAGTAATTTTATGATAACTATATATGAAGAGTTTGATGCAACAAGTATTCTACGCTACATAAGTTTTGTGTTTGTTTATATATGCACAGTTAGATATAATGTAATAAAACTACAAAGTATAAATATGATGCCAATATAATAGAAGACAATATAATAGAAAGAATAAATATAATAATAGAAAATTAATACTAAAATTAAATATAAAATTGAATATACAATTATTGAGTATAAAATTCTGTTAAAAAGAATATACCTTGTTAAGTTGTTCTTCGGAATATACGTTTGAAATAATATCTGTCAATAACGTAGTTTTAGAATACAATCTGTTAAAACGAAACAATATCTTTGGCTTTAATATGTCTATAATTTACATAACATGCTTTCATAATTACAACTAATATACGTGTAATATGTATACGGAGAAAAGTTTCATTGTACCTAGGTTTCACATCTGTGAAATTCTGTAATATGTAGTCAAGTACTTCATTTCTGTGTGCATGCTTTCTAACAAGTATACCAAAAATATGAGAATGCTGATTGTCTGTGATTTGTGAACGGTTTAGTGATAGAGGCAGTAGGGCGAAATAATGCATAATTGTTCCCGAAATTTCAGAGCAAGTCAGTAGTTCTAAAATTGCATGCTGATGTCCTGTTCTTTGATATAAGTTCTGAAATTTACGCCAAGTCTCGAAGGTTGCTTCCTTTAATGCACTACAATATATCCATTCTTCCCACGGAAATATGGGCCTGCACATAAAAATGGAAAAATATACATATATACAATTATATTTTTATAAAAACACGGATAATAGTTATATACCTTGACCACACACATCATTTCTTAAGAGCATTGAAATGAAAAAAACATAAAGAATAGACTAAATGACTGTGGGATAATCGTTATTGTAACACACTTACCTATTGCTAACTAACTCTACCCAGACATCACTACTACGCATGTCCAATTTATGACTTGCCATTTCATTGCATACAAGATCACCAAATCTACAGGTCCATTTCAAGGCCGTTCCTCTCATCAATAATGTAATACCATCATCGTGATACTCATCCTCGTATCCTATGTTTTTAAGAAGTCCCCTTAGAATCTCCAACATATGTGACTAGAAATTGGTAAATATAATATAAGTTAATAAAAATCAATACTTGAATCCATATAAAATCCATATTTTATATGGAGTTACTCCATATCTAATATTTCTTGACAAACTCAGTTCCGATCTACCTGTAAAGCCTCTAAAACCAGTGGTTCTTTAAATGGAAGTAAAAAGAATTTCCACAGGTATGACATAATTCGGAACATGGATATCCATGGTACATAATCCACTTCTCTCTGCAGATAATTCGTGATATGTAAAAATGTAAAGTAATGAAGTTGTTTTGTCACTAGGAAGTAGTAGACATCGTCAATAAGCTGTGCACGATTAATGACGTGTATTCTTGTAACTTCGTAAGAATTTAAACAAGTCCCGATTTGTTCCCAATTTGTAGCATCATAATTAATACGATAATATCCTGTTGTGCAACAAAATAAGCTTTATCAAATACTACAATTTATATTCAACTTTCTCGAAAAAAACCAACAAATATTTCCAGTTATCTGCTTTTCTTTCTCTTTCATCAAACATATAAATAGTAGATGTATTAAGGACTGTATGTATCACAAAAAGACGGTACTTTTAAGTTATGACTTACACATATTAAAATTCACGGTTCTTCTGCATGATGAGATTATATTAATAACTAAAATGTATTTTAATTACAATAATAATAATAATGCATGATATTATACACAATAATTTATCAAATATGAGGTATATATCTATATAATATGAAAAATATATATATATAAATATATATATGTACTATAACAAATATCTTTAATTTCTCTAAATGAAATATACCGATATTTGGTAATAAAACTATGTGCGTGTATATAATTTAAATCTGATATACTGTACATTATGCACATATTTAGTTATAGAACTTATACTCGCAAATACATATATATATATATATATATATATATATATATATATATACCTATTATATTGTACGTGTATCTCATATATATTATATGGAACTCTCACCGCCTTGTTGTACATTAAATATAATCCACTCATGTCGAGGAACTCCACCAAAGGATTTGTTCTTGCTGTCCTCTGTTAACCACTTAGTAGGTATAGTGTCATTAAACAACTCGTCAGACGAATACATAGCGTAAGCCAACGGGGTCCACGTCGTATTGTCGACTCCCTTGGTGTCATTCTTTGGTACTCGCCACATATACACATGGCCAAGGGCATAATTACGTCTCACTTTTACCAAAGAATACGTCGTTTGATTTAACCAGCTACGCATTACTGTTTTTACCCTAAACTGGTATTCGTATTCTGTATCATCTAGGGCACTTTGCATAGCGGCATAGAAATCATTAACAGAAGCCGAACCAAATTGACTACATTTATGAAGTAATATTATAATTAATAAACATATTTTACAATTGGGATGTACATTACGAAACATAAACGAATTGTTATTTCGTTGAAATAATCCGTACGAAATTATTTCAATTAAAAGAATTAATTAATTACAATTATTTTTCTATGATACTTTGGAGAGAATGCGACACAAGAACAGAATAATTTATAATAGAATATACTGTTTATATAGCTTATAATTGTTAAAAATTGACGTTATAATATGAAGGCCTACTTAGTTTTTATGCGTAACTTCCATATATAAAAAATGTTTATAAAAAAATTAAAAATCTGTTAGTATATGTATGTGTGCTATTTGCTATTATGAAATATATGATTATCATATATATACGTTTTATATATCATGATGTGTAGTTACTCACTGTGTGTCTAAATAGGTTCTGATCCCATTCCGGAATGTCCTGGCAGAAACCAAATTTCTCAACATATGCAATAGGATAAGTGCTACAATGATTCATATCATATAAAACTCACATGTACAATGAAATAACAATTATGTATAAAGTAAATTTGTTATAAAGTCTTACTTTTGTCTACAACAATAAAAGATTCAATAAAATCTGTTTCATTTTTAGTATAGTATAATATATTGTTTTGTGATCGAATGTCATCTAAACGAAGATTTTCCTGTAGGCTGGGCACTGTAAAATCTATCATTCGCCACTCTTCATACATCTAGAGACAAAATTGTTGAGATGCAATAGAAATAAAAACTGTTGGAAAGAGAAATCCATCTTTTTAGGTATATAAGTAAGCTTACTCATTATATCTAAAATAGCTTTGTTACTTTGATTTTCATTCTAGATTATAATTTCAATGAGATAATGTAAAGTAAAAATTAAACACTTAATAGAACATTTCCTCTAAAATAATATGTAAAGTCAATATGAGAATTGCATAACATCCGACAATAATTATCCTTTTATAATATTTTAATCTTTAAACATATATGATATTGTCTGACCGTTCTCATCATAATAATTATAAAAAATTTTATAAAAACTGTAAAATATTAAACAAGTATTCCAAGTTTAGAAATTAAAACTGATTTGTTGAGCAAACTTGTTACATTGTCAATAATTGGATTTCTTTTCAAGTGCATAAGCTAGTTCGCGTTAGCAATACAAAGCAACCTGGCCAAGGATGTACGCTTTGTAGAATAGAGCAAGTCCATTGAATAACCACAAGTCAGACCACCAAGCCGGACCAACTACAGGAAGAAACCATTGCTTTGCCATTTCATGTGCTAGGAAGCTTGTCAGATTGAATTTTTGAATTTTGTTAAAATCGTTTGTACCGTTAATGTTGATAGTAACCCATGTCTCTCTGAAATATAATTTGTCCGTATAAAATATTATTATATGACATAAACGTAACACATCATTAATTTCTTTTCAGTTGTACGCTTTACTTCATAAGCTGTATTCCCCAAATAGTCGAATTATTCGGTACGTAATCTGGTACAATGATGATATCAAGTTTGGGGATTTTCATGTTACTTCTTGTGTGATTCTGCATGTGGCTAACCATCGTACGATATTGCTTGTGGATAGTATCTTTGAAATCTAGTGGTACGATAACATTCTCTCTGCACCATACGCGGAAGATATCGTCGAAGTCACAACGACTTGCTGCGATCACTACAATCCCGAGGAGGTGAGTAGACATTTTGGGAGTCTCTTCGAAGTAAGACCACATTTCTAAACTGCTGTCATTAGTCTCTGCCTGTCGTATTGGCATAGTCGAGAAGGCTGAATGTTGTAAATGATGTTTCACGGAAATGTTGAAAGTGGCTTTTAACGCAGGCTCATCCCAACACGGAAACACTCGTCGAGCACCAATCTTGCCAAATTGCGATATCACCATCCATCTAAATTTGATTAAGAACAGTGTTACGATAATGATGATACATTTTTAATGTTTTTATTGTTATGTACGCACGCACGAACACACGTGCAAAATGTAATATGTGTTGAGAAGTCTAATTTTTTGCTTAGCCAAGATTAATTGTACTTATATAATATAATGTATAATTGTATTAAACATTATATTACATTGGGTTGTTAGAAAAGTTCTTAGCGGTTTTTAAGTAACATTCCAATACATTTATTATGTGTATAGACATATACATATATAGATATTTATTCATACATATGCACTATTTTGTACTACTTTGTACGGTAGCTCCATGATTTCTTTCTTCCAGAATTTCAGAGTTTTTATATGTTTCCGAAGAAAACTTGAACACTATATATGAACTTTTGTTGCCTAATATATAACATAAAAATGGTCTTATACTAATAATTAGTTTTCTTGATACAATTAACTAGATTCGTTATTGCGTACCATATTTTGTATATCAAGCTATATATATATATATTATCGTTTATTGTACACAATTATTTATGTGGCATTTTATCCACATTTATGTCTCTGATTTCAATCTTTCAATACATAATATTATACCAGCGACGATAGTAAAAGTACGCAAGGTATAATTAACAAATCTCAATAGTTTAGGATTTACTCACTTCGTATTTTCGCTTCTTAGGTTTGCATCGGGAAGTTTGATAAGACCTTCATCTTCCTCAGAGAAGTAACCGTCATACTTAAAGTATAGAGTGTACGTTCCATGTACCACCGTATCACTGAAGTGAAGAACTAGAACATATTGACTTCGATAGTCATGTTCCGTCGGCCTATAAATCGTACCGTTCTTATGATTATATAATTTTGTCTCCAGTTCGTTTATTTCCAGCCTGTGTGCGTGCAAAGTTATATATTGCGTTACAGACTTGATATCGAGGGTAATATTAATTTCACCGCTAAACTTAGGTCCCGTGACAAACAAGTTTAGCCAAATATCATAGTGTACTGGTATTATTCTCAGTGGCAAACGATATTCACTTATGTACTTTTCATCTTTTAAACTCTCAGTACTGTAATTTGCTGCAGTAATGAATATTGGGCAAGCAATTAATAATAAACACTTTAAGAGTATCACGGCAGTACTCGTGTTGGACACCTGCAAAACAGGTTTTTAAGAAAAATAATTCCATTTAATTAACAACATATAAAGCATTTTATTTTGCGAGGTGCAAAATAAAATGCAATTTTACATTGCGATTTATGTTAGGTAAACTTATCCTTCTACATCATCAACGAGAAATATATGTTCTACTTTTAGTAATTTGTTGTATATTAAATTTAAATTCTGACTAAAATACATTCCTGTGTAAATAATTAACTGTAACTAATCGGTTATCATTAAAATCCGTGAATCTTCTAATTGTATTATTACGATTGCAAGAGTTATGACTTACCATCTTGAGAGACTGCTGAGAACTAGACATCATATTTATTATTGTGGAAAATACGGTAGCCTTAAGCAAACAACCCCTATAAGAGGTCATACGTATTCGACAAATATGTATACGATATTCTATATAGATACTGTTTCAAATTGATGAATACAAACATTACATCGATCCATTGATGTCCTTCATTAAATCACGCTTTCTTTGAATTCTGAACTCTGGTCGATTTTGTATTGATCTTTTCTTTGCTAAAACTTTTTGGTGGCATTTACAGTTTTCAAGTTCGCCCCATGATAGCGCGCGCCTGTGGTGCTAGTAGAATAAGAAATAATGATATCAACAACTCAGAACTGCTCGGAAAAAGAAAAAATTTCTAAGGGTAGAACTTTTTCATTTCTGAGTTTACGGTATTTTCAATAGCAGAGAACTCTAGGCAATATAAAAAATAATGATATCAACAACTCAGAACTACTCGGAAAAGGAAAAATTTCTAAGGGTAGAACTTTTTCATTTCTGAGTTTACGGTATTTTCAATAGCAGAGAACTCTAGGCAATAGAAAAAATAATGATATCAACAACTCAGAACTACTCGGAAAAGGAAAAAATTTCTAAGGGTAGAATTTTTTCATTTCCGAGTTTACGGTATTTTCAATAGCAGAGAACTCTAGGCAATATAAAAAATAATGATATCAACAACTCAGAACTCCTCGGAAAAAGAAAAAAATTTTTTAATAAATAAATAATGTTTTCGAATAATAATATTCATATATTATTATTCGATAACATTATTAACATTGAAAAATAAAATAGCGCGCGCCTGTGTTGTACTAGTAAATATACAAAACAGACTACTCTTTCAGTTAGCGTGTTTGTTAACAGTGCAACTATATAAACGCAATTATTGTTATTAGAAACGAAATGTTATTTCATGTAGCAGGAAAACATATATGTGTTGTAAGCTTAGTCGTTCAAACAGTTGTTTAACCCTTAGCGGATTCTTTAATTTTAGATACAACTTTTGTAAAATGTCGTACATTACTTTCATACAACACTTTGTAAATTTTCTTTATTTTCGTTTGTTTCGATTAGAGAAGTGAATTTGAACAGCGCGCCACAACTTGGATCTTGCCTGTTAAATGGCGTTAATAGGGACGTGGAGTCATCTATCAAAAAATTTTGATAGAAAACGTTACCATTCCACGCTGTAAATTGTTTAATAATTGCGCCAACAATGCATATACCTGGCATCTTATCTTTTTACATACTTCTTTGCGATAAAAAACATTATCCCGTAATCTGACTTCAAAGTCCATTTAACGCTACAAAGGCTTCATAACATTTTCTAGCCTCCTTCTTTCGTATAAAAAAAAAGATAGAAAGAGTTAAATTTTTGTATCAAGTTATATAAACTAATGGATGTATCGGATAGGTCAAAGGTTGATATTAAATAATATATTTCGACAGGGGGCAAGTAAACTTCTGCTTTCCAATAACGCGATAATGTTGACAGTGCGTCAGAATGACGTGTACTCTTATTTGCTCCCGAGGAAGCTTCGCTGCGATCTCTCTCTCGCTATCTTCATTTTTTTCCCACGGCTGTTAGGACCTAGGACGAACGAACTCATTACGCCAGCTGCTCGCATCTCTAACCTCGGTATAGCACACTCGTGCGCGCTCGGGACTCTTCGCCGCTTCTCGCGGCGCTCGGCATGCAGCATCAAGCTATATCTCGATGAACTCTTAATCCCCCCCCGATCTAACCTAGCAAAATACCGCGGAAACATGGTACGGCCGCTCGCGTGTCGCCGCCCCGCAGTGTCACTTGTATCTGGAACAATCTCGGCGGCTCGGCTGTAGCAACTAAATGCACTTTTTTTTTTCCTCCCTCTCGGTGGTAGAGTAATAAGAAGACGAGATACTCGGGACAACGGGAGCCGTCGGCCGATGGACATTGGCACGTGATTTTTTTTCTCGCCACGCACCACCCTCCGACACAGCCCGCTAACGTCGATCGTCGACGGTAGATTTTACAATTCATTCGACGGTAGCCGAGCGTAAGACGAGCAACGCAAAAAGCCGCCTGCCACAAGGTCTGTTCCGCTTGATTGCACCTGGCTTAACCTACCACGAGTCGCAGCCGCACACGGAATATCCGATCTCTCTCTACTTATCGTAATAATCTAATCTATATTTAAATAAGGATATCAACGGGAGAAGATATTTATTTCTGTTATGCAACCTATCTGTCTCTCTAGTTGAATGTTTCACCGAAGATCATTTCTGTTAATTTTGTTTTTTAATAATTATGTCGAACCATCGCTAGAACCATTTTTCATTCGGTCGAGTCGAATGTGCGGAGATCGTTCACGTGGAGAGGAAATACTTTCTGCTGTATAATATTGCGTAATATTTCTGTGTTTTCATAATTTCATTGCTGATATTTTTAAGAGAGTTTCATTTAGTTTGGCATTTCTGTGTCGTTACCTTTTGTAGCGATAGCATCTGAATTCTATATAAAAAATTCTATATGTGGATATATATTGTATTGCTTTCTTAAAATCGCCACCTTTTTCAGGCGAGAATACAATTGTGGGAGGAGGAGTTGCACTCTGAAACGTTCACCGAGGAACGTACCGACTACGTTTGTTAATTGCAAAAGAGATTTTCAAGACGAGTGCGTTTAAAGAATCTTCCTGTAACGACAAGAAAAATGGCGGGCACTTACACGAAGAAAGATTTCGGTGCGGGGCCTGAGGAGCAGACCCTGCTGAAGGATTCTAATGGGACCCGCATTGTACCTGCGAAAGGTAATGGGATCAGGATGTATTCTCTCATGCCCCCTATCATGGCTGTGGGGGAATGCAGCTTTCTCGGAATCTTTTTTGTCATTTTATTTTCCTGTCGTGTATACCTGCTCAGACCAGTCTGTGAGAAAGGCTTTGAAGCAGATACAGCATCCTTGGCATTGGCAGTAAAGTATTTAAATTTAAGGTCAACTTGTAGTTTGTTATGATTTCTTCTTCTCTATTGTTCAAATTTCTTGATGATTATTATATATTGATAAAACGTGTATCATCATTTAAAATAATAAAATTATTTAATTGGTAGGCATAATAATTGGATGTAGAATATTGATAATTTTAATAATAATAATTTCATGATAAAGGACAAGAATAGTTTGAGGACAAAAATTATTTGCTGGCCTGTTAAAATTAAAAAATAAAATAAAAATTCAATTAAAAATAATAAAATTGATAAAATAATTTAATCTGCGGAATACTTTATATGGTGCACTATTGATTTCAGAATTTAAATAATTACAATCCTAATATACAAACACACGCATACTAAAAGTCTTTCATCTTAAAACTTTAAAATAAAATTTTAAACAAGTTTTTCTTAAAGATGTATAGAAAAATTTTAATGTGAATATTTTCACCTAAAGCTGTCCTCATTGAATTCTTTTGAATTTTGAAAGCTTTCACGTTTCCTTGATATCATGATTCTCGGAAAGTTTCCTGAGAAGTTGTTTACATACGTTATCTTGTTCTATTCACATTTACGAAAGATTGATAAGATGTTTTTGAAGGTAGGAACTTTCTCAATTTGAATACACTCAACTTATGCAAGAGAATCACATTCTCTCACACGCAAAGATTTTATTTCGCTGATATAAAATGCTGATTCGGCTAAATAATACTCGCGAGCCATTTTCCTGCATTACTGACGGAGTCAGAAGTGTTAGACCACTTGAAAGGACGTTTCTACCTGTCACACATAAGCAGTCAAAATGATTATCGATGATAGTAATTATGATTGAGCAGTTTAATACTTTTTATTATCCTTTGTTACTAACAATTATCCATAACGCCTACCATTTAATCTTTTAATTCAAATCGATATTTTAAGATGACCACACGGCTTCTCTCTAAAAAGTGATATTTGCATGGCTTACTTTGCTTCTATCTTACTCGCTGTTGATGAAAAATTTCTTAACAATCAATTGCATATGTGTATGTACATCTTTGTTTTTTGTACGTTTAATTATCTGTTTTTATTAACGGCTAAATTAATACTAATGCATGTATTGTGCTCAGACTGCGTCAATTGATTTTAATGGCCCAATTGATTGCGGCATTCCGTTCGCACATTCATTTTCCTTATTGCAACCATTTGTCTACATATCAATTATCTTCTAATATCTTTTGTCAAAGGAGTGACTTTGTGTCTTTTGTGTCAGGTTGCGAACCTGTACGTCTTTCACCGGGTTGGGAAGGCACGGGTAGACCCGATGACGAACTGAATTTCAAAGGTGTTACAATGGATCAAGCGGACCTTGAATTGAATCCTCCTAGAGATAGGTACACATTATCTTTTATTTGTTTGACAGGAATTGTTTATGTAAAATTTATATTAATGAAATCTCTCTCTCTCTCTCTCTCCCCCTCTTGCATTGGGAATTGTGTACCTGAGAAGCTTATGTAATATTTACGTAGAATTTATGTATAATAAATAAAATTTCATTCTGTTATCTTGTTTTAGGCTAAATTTAGTATTTTTCATATTGATACTTCATGGAATCGGTGCCTTGATGCCATGGAATATGTTCATAACAGCTAAAGATGTGAGTTTATTAATCATAACGGTTTATAATAATTGAAAATTAGAGTGAAAATCGTGGCGCAGTTTTTATTTTAATAAAACTGATGCGTATATATCCCTTACAGTATTTTGTCAGTTACAAATTGTCCAAGGAGTACACCGGTGTAGATACGAATTATGCGACAAATTTTCTCGCGTATCTGGGATCTGCAGCACAAGTACCGAACTTCCTGTTTAACTGGTTGAACGTATTTTTACAATTTGGGTATGTACTTGAATGCAAGATATTCCGAAAGTTTTATTATTTTTGATGATAATGATTAATTTTAAATGAGAAAATAAGAGCTACCAGATAATACTAATGACGACAAGCACATAATTCGTTAGATAGTATAGTATATTTTTTAATTGAGAAATATTTTTACACTTTTTAGAGGCAATTTGACAACGCGCATAGTGTGGAGCATTTTTGTGCTGGTCCTGGTATTCGTTTTTACTGTCGTCTTAGCAATGACCGACAGTTCCGGTTGGCCCGGAATTTTCTTCTGGATCACTATGGTATCTGTTGTTATAGTAAACAGTGAGTAAACTTCATTTATTCTAAATTTTCTATAATATATTTAAAAATTAGTCTTATCAGAAACTTTCCAAAATTTTTATTTCATATAATATTTTTTTTTATTTTAATTCATAATTATTACAAAAGTTGTGATACGCATAGTGAATTATACCATCCAAAGCTATCAAATAAAATGATATTTAACGACTTATTTTTTAATAATATTCATATCGTTATTTTGATCGTACATAGTTCACTGAAAATGTTTGTTTCAGCTGCCAATGGCATTTACCAAAATTCGGTGTTTGGAATGGCGGCGAAATTGCCCAGCAAGTATACGGGCGCCGTTGTGTTGGGTTCGGTGTGTACATACATCTGATCACGTACGATAAAGAGTTGCTACGTAACATGAATATATCCGTCGTGTATTATTTTTAGAACATCAGCGGAACTTTTACCGCTATAATAAGCTTCCTTGCTCAAGTGATGGCACCGAACGCGCGCACCGCCGCCATCTATTACTTCATTACAGCCTTGTTCATTCTCTTGGCTTGCTTCGACACATACTTCGCACTCCCGATCAACGTGAGCATCTTGTGTAATAAGTTTCTTAGAGTTATTTATTCAAATCACAAAAATTAACGTTATCTCAATTATTTGTGGCATGCTGATGCACGCGAGTGTTCATCATGTCCGATCTCTATTAGAGAATTAATTGAATAACGCTGACGAATTGCAGAGATTTTATCGATACCACGAGCTACTTCATCAGAAAGAGGCGAACAAAAGGCAGCTGGAAAATAGTAGCAGAGGAATTACTCAGAGACCGCCGTACTGGTCGGTCTTCAAAGCGTGTTTCCCACAACTATTTAACACATTTTTGATCTTTTTCGTGACCCTGGCTCTTTTCCCATCGGTTCAGTCTGACATTCGACTCTCGGATAAAGACTTCTTCGTTCCCACCGAGTATTACAGCAGCGTCATGTGCTTCTTAACATTTAATATTACCGCCATGCTTGGAAGCACCATTGCATCACTAGTCCAATGGGTAACGTACTTTCTTCTTTCTTAAATTTTTTTTACGTATGCTTGTGTATAAAATGCACGATTTCTTTATTCTGTGCGCAGCCCAGCAAGAAGTATCTGATTATCCCGGTGGTCCTGCGACTCGCCTACCTGCCGTTGTTCTTACTGTGCAAATATGAGCCTGTTAAGACGGAGAGAATATTACCGATACTCATCGATAATGATTGGATCTACTGGGTCATTGCCATGACTATGGGTCTCAGTAGCGGCTACTTGTCGTCATTATCGATGATGTATTGCCCCAGGTATAAAAGAGAAAGAGAAAACAATTTTTATTTAATATTAAAACAATTTAATATGAGAATAATCAATCCTTCGTCCTCAGGATGGTGGACTCGCAGCACGCATCGACGGCTGGCATGTTCGGTGCGGCTTCCCTGATCACGGGAATCTTCACGGGTGTTCTGTTCTCTATGGTGATGCCGAGTATCGTGGCAAACCTGACGTTCTGATCATTTTAAAGCGCGTTGATTGACATTTTCACTCAGGAGCTAGGAAAAGAAAGAGGTTTGCAAGAGGTTTAAGAGTACACGATCTGCCCCCCGCATAGTTCGCGCAACTTGACGAGACAACGTAAATAAATAATTCGCGAACTCGTGCGGAGCGAGATTTTCGACGTTCAGAGAACGAGGGAGAAGGAAACGAGGCTTCGGGAAAACGGAGGCTTCCTTGTATCGATTCAGAGGAATATCCATCTCCTTGCATATACGTTAAACATATACATCCATATATCTATCGTACAAAGAACTTTTTTTAAATAAAAGACTATAACGAGTTTCTAATTAAGTAAACAACCATTCAAGGTAATGCGTGTTTTTTTTATAAGTACTGACTTGAAACTAACTAATTATTGATTAATGACTCTTTGATGTTGGTATGAGACAACATAGAACGATAATATAATAATACGTATTGAAGTAAGCTAATGCGTTAAAAAAAACCATGCAAAGTGCATTAATAACTAGAAATGATCATTTCGCAGCAGAGAGAGGTATAGGGAGAACGTCAGAAACCATGGTTTTAGAGAAGCTAATCCCGTTATATCACTTACTGCCCCAATGAATAAAACCGGACCAATAAGCCTTAATAAGAGAAAGAAACAAATGAAAGAATGACACGTTCTTTTTTGCAATGTTTGAATAGAAACGCTGCAAATATTGAATCTTATATATAAATCTGTGTAAATTTTGTCATGCATTTAGCGCTGGACGCAACCGTTTCGTTCATTAAGATCCAGGTATTCAATGCGAGGACAATATAACACCGTCTTTAGACGTTTAGCGCTAAATTCGTGGCAAAGATATGCCTTCTGATAGATAAGCATTACATTTTTAAATAGAATTTACGCGCTAACGTTGGATTTTCCTGGACGAAGAGGTGATAATTAATTTCTGAGTTGATGAGAATACGTAAGAAACCGGGGGCTTGATTAATGATCAGAACATCTTGTTTCGAACATTTTTATGCGCGCATGGTTATTAAAGTTAATGGCCAACAAAATGAGATTTGTCTATCGGCTTACATTTATTTACATCTTTGATCAACAGGGTATTATTGCAGAATCCAATGTAAGTCTCGTAATAAGCTGCATGTTATATTTAGCATTACAGTTTTATTCTATAATTACGAGGTTGTGTTATTAAATACTTTTTAATATTATTTAGCATTTTATTTAACATTTTTACTGTGTAACACATACATCTATACATATGTACATGTATATACACATACACGCACGACGTTTCAGAGTAAAAGATTTCATATTTTTCGACATCATGATTGTTCGTGAGAAAGACATTTTACGATACTTCCAATAAATTTAAATTAATTAAGTTTTCGTCGCAAGGATAATTTTTATCACGATATTGTCATAAGTTTTCCGTTTTACAATGCTTCAAATTGTCTGCGTTTTGGAAAATGCAGGAGAGTCAAGACTGTTGGCCATTCGATCGATACTAGTCCCTTCACTTTTTTTTGACAACGAGCGCTTTGCTTTATTTGTGTGAGAGAGAGAGAGAGAGAGAGAGACAGACAGACAGACAGAGAGAAAACTACAGTTTTAGCAATTGAAAATAATTACAGTTTCTGGGCTTCATGATTGTATCTCATACAATTATTAGGTAATTGTGTTTTTCCCTTTTTTACCACATGTATGTTCACATTATTTGATGACAGATATAAATATATGAGGAGCTCTGATTCTGTACATGTTTTGAGCGATTCTACGATATTCACAACAGAATCTCAGCATTTACAAATTCTGTAACTTTATCATTGTTTATCTTCGTTTTAACATTTTATTCAAATTTAATATTAAGCACTTTTAAAATTATTGTTAAGTTTTACGTTGTGGAAGTTTTCAGTTTTCTCAGATTTGCATGCGAGAAAACATGTGTTTTCTACAATTATACCATTATAATTATAACATGTATCACAATATTGTAATTGTTAATTACGTCTCATTTATTTCGCTCGGAACGTTTTCTTGTAATTTTGTAATTTTATAATTTTAATATCTTAATACGTATACGAATATGGAATATTCAGCAACAATTCATATTTTGTTTTTATTTGATTACATCTGCATATGATTATACTGAAATGTAAACTCTAATTTATCCATTATCTCTATCAAACTTACCGTGTACAATGGTAATCAGTCCAATTAATAATCATCTTTCATCGATTCTCATCGAAGTAAGCCTTCATTAATCGATATAAACGTAACAAGTTGCACAAACGTATCTGAAAGAGGAAGACTTTCTCGTTTGTAATACAGTGTGATTCTGAAAAAACTTTAATAAACATTATTTCATATTAAATATTATTTAATCTAATTTACAAGGTCTGATTTGATTATGTTAATCTATTAAATCTAATTAATAATTGATAATAACGGTCCGCTAATGAATAGACTCAATTTTAACTGGATTTAATGGATTATTATAAAATAAAAAGTTGCTTTTAAGAGGATGCATAAAATATAATTGTCTGGAATCATCTGCGTTGCAAACAAGAAAGTGTTTTTCCATTAATTACCAAGAAAGATACTTGATGAGGAAGAGACTTTTCAATCGTTATCTTGTCAGACTGACAAATATGATGCTTTTGAAAAATGTAATCTGAATTCCTACAAAGACAATCCTTCTAAGTGAAGCACATAATGCAGACAATAAATAATCAAGGGAATTCAATAAATAACTCAATAAAATCGGTAGATGTCTTGAATCTAAAGAAGAAGAAAAAAAAAGGGAACTGATAGAGTAGATGGAGTATTTTTCTATGGATTCAGTCACACAAGTAAATTTTATTCGAATTGTTTCGCGCATACTGTATAGACTATAGGCAATCTCTATTAAAATGTTTGCACACATTAGTATTATATCCTATATAATATGTAAACGTGCATTTATTTTCATGCAGAAATGGTGTATATACATATCCTAAATAAATTCACAAAGATCTGATGACGAATATATTGTTGTTGCAAGGAATTTCACCATTTCTATATCGAAATGTTATGCATAATATATTATACATGCTGATACAGGGAATATCACAAGTTGCAGACCTCCTCTTGATCATAATTCTGTCTTCTAGATTTAATCAATTGTATTGTACTTTTCAATTAATGTAAAGATCCAATATTTTTTTTAAAGATTAAGCGTGTGGAACTTCAATTTCGAAATATAACATTTTCCCAGAAATTTCTTTGATTACAAAAATGATGTTTGTGATTCTTATTTATCTCTTAAACCTTATACCTTAATTTCTTATATAATTTTGTCACTCTATTGTCCCAATATAGTCTCAAGTTTCTTTTTATGTAGTTTTAATAGAGCTGCTTGATAACGAGAGGATTGTGATGGGAGGTGTAAGTTTTGATATACCTTGTGTATACATATATCTATGAAAACCCAAGACCTTGCGAAACTTCTGGTTACATCTTATAAGTAGATTTACAGCAACTGTTCGGACCGTTCAATTTATTGTAGATAGGATGTTAAATAAATGAATAATATTCCCGTTAAAAGATATTCAAGATATTATTACTATATAATGACAAATTATATTGATAGGTTACTGATTTATAAAAATAAATAATGAAAATTTACGAAACTTGACATCTGTTTTAGAACGCTTTTTTAATGAAACATAATCTACAAGTTGCTTGATTGTGATTAGTTCGGTTCTTTTTATTACAATTAAAAAATTATAATAAAGTCTTACATTCCAGAATTTTATTTCAGATTGTTGTTAATTATAATTACTTAAAGAAAAGGTGATCACAAGGGGCAAACATTACGTCATAATTATTGCACGTTATATACACGGGTATAAATAAATCCATCAGGCGTAATCCTTAAAAATAGATGTTATTTCGTTCCATGCCAATAGTATACAATTATTATTATTATTATTAAATAAGAGAGAAGTTAATGAACAAGGGAGGGACTATAAGCGCTAAGCATATAGTACAATATATGTATATGCTGGGTCGATGATCGATCGTGAACGATGGATGTTCACATGACGTAAACCTTCTCGATCTTTTTATAGGGAAATACTTCTTTGGTCTTTGGGCAGATCACGGTGCCATTGTTTTCTTGAGCCATTTTTTCCAATGCCTGCGAAAAAATTTTTATAAACCATGAATGAAAATATTAAATAGTATTAAAATTAACATTAATCCGTAAGCTCGATTTCACCAGCGATATATCTCAAAGTAAATATTCTAAAGATATTTAAAAATCGATAACAATTTATTTAACACATCGATCCTTACTTGTTCACCATATACATATCCATTGGGCATCATCATGGGTTGATTATATTCATTTAATGGTTTCCCGCTTATGCTACAAACAAGTCGTGATTGCGAACAATGAGCAAATGGCAACGGTGCAGCCAGCTCGTTCAACGCTTCATTGCAAACTGGACAGCTCGGATTTCGGCCTTCCTTATTTGCGCTGTAACACTGAGGAGTCTTGAGAGCCGACAAACCAGCTTGCAAAGCTACTGTGAATACGCTCTGACTTGCCAACTGAAACAATCTGTAATTCTCTTGCCGGAACGTCTCGATCAACCTATCCCATCTGGAAATTTTTATAAACATTATAGGCACTGTCACTTCTTTAAATCGCGTCCTAGACTCATTATTTTAAATAAATTTTTTTTAAATATTTTTTAATGCTTCTTTAGCTCTGTAGTAACACAATCTTCTCTTTAAAAAACGCTAATTTAGAGCAGCTTTAAAAAGACGAGGTCTTGCAATAAAAAACGTAGACAAAAATATGAATATTCGAGACCAACGACTCAACTTCCGCCTTAAGACCAACTGTTGGTTATTATTATCTAATTTGGCATCGTTGTTGGAGCCGCGTTGTTTACTATTTTTTTTTTCTAGTATTAGGTTGCTTCTTTTCTTGACGAAGCGATAATGTGGCTGCAATTCGCAAACCAAATTGCAGGACATACCTTTTCTCATCCAGCAATTCTTTGTAAGGGCTCAAGTACGCATGGGCCGGGAAAGCCAACTGGCCCATGCAACACTGAATCTCTTGTAACTGGTAATCGTCACAGTTGGCGAAGTACTTCCGCGCGTGTTTCACAGCATCGAGCCGTCTGTCGGTTCGCACTAACTCAATAAACTCCTGCACGCGCAGATTGAACTCCATAAAACTGCTGAGTTTTCTTAGCTTCGACCGATTGTCGTGGCACCAGCTGATGCATCGGGCAGTCTCGTGATTGGCTAAAGATTTCTCTACCTCCCTCGACACCATAAACACATCTGCAAACGAGAGGAAGTGTTAATCAAGAATTTTATAAATTCAGTGAAACTAAAACTTTATTTATTTATCATTTTATCCAATTTATTCATTTTTAAAACCATTTCCATTGCTTATTAATAATAATAATAAGATTCTACTTCAAACACAGATAGAAAATAAAATATACGTTATTTAATTTTACACTAAAAGCAATTTACCGATATTCGTTAAGTCCCTGAGTTCGCTACTGTCTGCCAACTTGGTAGCTGTTTTGTAGTATCCTTTGCGAAGAAAGTATTCCACTAACATTCGGTCTAATCTCTGTCGTCTCCACTGATTAACAGCGCTAGGTGATGTGTTAGCGTGCTCCTTCAAATGGTCCAGTCTCCTCTTGCACACCGCGCCTGCTTGCAGTTCCTCCGCAATCGACTCTTGGGCCTTACGTTTTAAGACCTGAAGCCTAGCCACTACGCCGCCAAGTAATTTGCTAATTTCTCCGGTAGCTACGTAAGACCCGTCAGTCTTCAGGCTCTTCTCAAGTTCGTTCGACACTGCTTGCACGTGGGAGACTTCTCTGTCAAGAGTTTTCTGGGCGGAACGGAACTTCTTATTTAGGAGCTCGTATGGAACCTGCGTTTTAAAGTTGCGTTAAGAGATCTTGAAAGCTACTTGAAGAATATTATTTTTAAAGACTTTATTTACTTCCAGCAATTATGTTTTCACAAAGTGAAACACAGTCGGGTCTGTTTTAGGAAGATTGTTGCTTTATTTATATGTGTCATGGGTCTCAAATGTGTACGTGATTAACACGCAATATGCTGGAATGCAGTGAAATGTCTCAATATGCTACGTGACAAGGAAGGCCTTAAGGACGCAAATATGAGAAAAGTGACTTGTCTACCTTCAATGTTGGGTGCTCGAGGCTTTTTACATCTGACATGGTGGTTAACTGACTCAAGATGATAAGTGACAAAGGAACACTTGTGGAAAACACAATGACAGAATTAATAATCAGATCGAGTGGCTATTACTGCGTCACGGTATATACGCGACATGTCCGTATGAACACGACGATGTAAAGAACGAGCGGAAAATAGGTCGCGGAGACAACGGTGGAGAAAAATCGAGGGATGATTTGTAAGATTCACGTGAATCTTACAAGTTCACCTCTAGTCAACTTTTCCGTCATATCAGTTTGTTTACGCGTAATTTTAATGCAGCTTAGTATCCCCGAATTAATGCAGATGGCTCTATTGGCGGAGCGAGTAATGTAAAGGGCAATCCGCAACATTAGCATCGCGGTAAAAACGGAATTGACATTAATAAGTAAGATATGCCATTATTAGACCTAGATTAATTCCTCAATTAGGTCGAGTACATATTTTACCTTCACATTTTCAACATCGGAACATCGGGGGTACTCGTGAATTTCTAGAAAAAAAACTGGAAATTTATAGAACTTTAAACGGGACAGGCAAGAAGGAAAAACTATTGCGATTGTGACGCGAGAAACATTCACGCGCGCAATTAATAATAAATTACAGTAAAACAAGTAATAACTCGCGTTGTCATTTGCATTTCGCGAATTTCGCGCCGCGAACGAGACGGGACAAGATGCCGCTACGTCGCGTTCCGATTCGCCGGTCGGATCGAACGCGTCCCGTCGGCGGACCAATGTCGCGCGGGCGCGTTCGGCCGCCGTCGGCTGGCGACGGCGAGCATCAGGCGGTGCGCGCGAGTCATTCGGGCGGCCGGGGGCCGCCATTTTCTTCCAGCGAGGGAGAGCAGTCTGCACCGTAAGAGCGAGAGTCCGCGCGTATTATTAGTGAGTCGAATCGAGAGTAGTAAATCGAGACGCGGAAGTTCCTCTCGCGTACGCCGCGAATCGTGTGCGATCGACGCGTACGCACGGCCCGTACGGGGCCCCCAGTGTGGCCCAGTGTGCCCGGTGGCTAGCGCATCCGTGCGACATTGTAATACCGCGCCGACCACGGCGATCACCCGGTAGACGGACGCCGCCGCGCGCCGCTGTGCACGGAATCTACACGTCGAAGGTATATATCGAGAAAAGATTAACGCCGCAGCGTCAGTGGAAAGAAAGGGGAAGAATAAGCAAGCACGAGAGACAGAAGGAGATCAAGAGAGAAAGATAGCGCGCGGCTACGAAGAAAAGAGAAAGAAAGGAGCAGGAGCTAGAGAGAGAAAGAGAGGGAACGAAGAGAGCAAGAAGGAGAGAGAGATAAAGACAGGGACAGTGTGAATAGTTTGGTGATCGCAGTGTGGCCGCGCAGTGAAAATACTCGACAAACAGCCGACTTCAGGAGTAACGCCGCCAAGCAGGATATCAAGGGGAGTGTGAGTCGCCTCCGACAGGTTAGTGCAGTGTCCGATCATGGCTTCTTCCTGTACGTACGTACGCGCGCGCGCGCGCGCTCTCGCTCGCTCGCTCGCTCGCTAGCCGAGACAGTTGCGCGCCTCGCGTACGCAAGTACGCGAGTGCATATGCAATTTCTCCCCAGGTAACGGCGTCGGCGCTGCACGCGTGCGAATTCCGCGCTCTCCGCCTCGCACGCGTGTATGCATGCGTGCGTGCGTGCGTGTTCTTTGTGCCGCGCCGGGGGAGACGCGTGTGCGCCTCGCTTCTTTCGCGCCAAGTTCTTGGCGTCTCCTCGACATTCTTCTCTCATTGATTCGGTCGGTGCGATTATCGGCTCGCTCCCGGCGAAACTCAAGAACACGAGACTTTTTCGCAACTACACGAGCCTCAATTTTTTGAAAAGTAGTTATTACGTGACGGATTTGCGCCTTGACTGAACGTCACTCGATTGTTACGCTGAATCGCGATTGACGCGCACGTTCGCGAGTAGAAAGATGAAAATCGGTACTAGAGGCTTCGCGTGAGACTAAAGTTGAAGAAATCGAGCATTGCGTTGGATCAGCGATGATAATAATAATAATAATAATATTAATATAATTCCCGAGAGAGCGTGTTGTGACGTGACTCTCGTTCATGACGCGTTAGTGACGCGTGCATGATCTAATACTAAAACGGATAGTATAAATGCCAAGGAAGAAGCGCGTTGAGAGAGCGAGCACGCGCCTTTCTTTTTGCTCACGCGCTCGGCCAAACTGGCCCGATTATTGCCTCCTCTCTCTCTCCTCTCTCTTCCTCGCCCCTTCCCCTCGCCCCTCGCTCTTTCCCCGTGCTGTCTGCGTCTGCCTTCACTCTGTTACACTTCGTCCCTGCATGCGTGCGTCGAACGTTCACGATCATCTTGGTTGGTGCAGTGAGCATTTACGAATCTGTCGCGTCGCGACGTTGTGAACGTTGACGTCTCTTGATGACATTCGTTGGAGTCGTACGCTTTCTCTTACTCTAGAATACGTTCAGAAAACGTTAATTATACAATTGTCGAACAATAATTATCAAGTAGTGATCATTGTGTATTACGCTCCCTACTAATCAGATTTATTCTCCAAAAAACTGACTTTATGTGTATCTTTTCGTTTATTCTTTGAAATCAGATATCTGTATCTATTTCATCTTTTAATGAGAAAGGGAAGAAATAGTAAAAAGATAGGCAAGGAGAAATAGTTCTACGTATGTACGTTGCTAATAGCATTTTTCAATATTTTTTTTTAATGACAAAATAGAGAAGGCAGATAAGAAAATGGTGAGAACGAGCAATGTGGGAAGGAAGGAATTTCACGTCATATCTATCATGCTCATAATTATACATCTAATAATAGCTAATCTACGATCTTCAAAATTTCTATTTTTATTAATTAGTAATTAATTATAATAATTTTTATTAATTAATAATTAGTAACCTAACTCGTAACTCTTTTTCTTTTTGATACTTAAAACTGTTTTCTTGTTACATATTGCATTACGTTTTATTTTAATTATGTATACATTTATGTAAAACGACGGGCATTATATGTATATGTATGTGTTAGATATCTTTTTGGTTGTAGTGGTTTGAAAGTACTTTTTTGTTTTCTAATTGTGGTAGTTTAAAGATGTTTATTTCTGTTTATGGCAGGCTAAAGTCATTTGTTTTATTTATGATGAGCACTCCCTATTAATCATCCTCTGAAAATTGTTGTCAATTACGGTTAGATGGCAGCACCACGACGCGTGAGACGCAATTTGCTACTATGCTTGCAAGAACACACTTAAAATGGAAAAAACATTATGCGATTACTCCTGCTACTCGATCTCGAGCAATCTTGATAACGCGGTAGGAAATCTTCGTGACAAAAAAATTGTGCGAGTTGAAACAATTTTTTTTTATGTAAAATAAATATTGTGTATATAATATTTATAATATAATTAAAGATTGAGGAAGAGCATGTTAAAAATTGATTGATTAATTTATTTATAACACAAAGTGAGAGCTACATCAGGCAGTAAAAACTCTTAGCGTGAAAAGAGGTAAAATCGTTCTTCGAGGAATTCCTAGAATTAGATTTTCACTATGCCCTCGTCTTTTGCCTCTATTGTATTCATGTCCCTTGCGACCTTCACTGTATCTGTCACCCGCAAATTCTTACCGTATCCAAGATCTCCGCAATCTACCATGATTTGACGAAACGTTTGTATTACATTTGAGAAGGGTATGAATAATACTTGTGAATAGCTTGTGCATCACACCGATCGCATAAACTTGAAGCTTAAAACTAGTACTATTTGTAGAAGCCATTATATATTATTAAATTATTCACGAATCTGATATGTCTAAAATTTTACGAAATTTTTCCATCAATTTGTTATTTGCTTATTACAATACAATACAAATAAATGCGTAAATGTGATAAATATTAATATGCACTGATAACTTTACTTTATGTCTTGTGAAAACTCGTGAAACAATTCGGAGATGTGCATTCTACTCTAGACATTACAAGTTTCCATGTACAATGCTTGTTTCTTTTATCGTTCGTGTCGTGTCATGAGAAATTCAGTTTAAACGTAACATGTAATAAACCAGATAAGCGTACACTACTGTTTATAACTGTACATACAAAATAACAGCTTCTAAAAAATCATTAAGCAACATCATTATACATATCTGTGAGAACAACAGTGTGTCATAAAACAACAGGAATAAAAGATGATTTAAACAATTCTGAGTGCTTCTTTATGTTGCAACTTTAAGAAAGAATGCACAAATATACACACAATGACTCGCAATGGAAAAAGTTTATAACTTGCAATTATCAATAGTAACAATAAACTGAAGAAATAAAATTCTATTAATAATGCAAGGATGTATTAAGAATAAAATAAAAAACTAATTTTTATACAATATAACTTGGGCAAGAATTATAAATTTCATTTATTAATTAAATTAATTGTTTGGTTCCTTTATTTATTTATTTATTATACTATATTATATATTTTGCAAAACATCGAGCGCAGATATACATAGAGGAAAATTATAAAAGCATGGATATTGACAAAATTAATATTCAAGCTAGAGTATTCATTAAAATATCCAAGAATATAAAAATTATATAAATATTTGATTGTAATTTTTTCAGAGCAGTCAAGTTTACGAGTTTACGTTTCTTCCATTATATAGAATTTTAATATAAATTGAGGAGCACAAAAGCGCGTGGCATGACATTCCTTTGATAGTATTATTGATCCAATTAAAAAAAACACTTTCTCTCTCCTCTTATTTATTTATTAATATCCAAGTAAATGACAAATTGACAATAATTAAAACTCAAACATTAATAGTAACAGTACAATATTAGCAACCTGTAATGTTAGCGATAAAACGTTAATCTCATAAAAATATAAACGAAAAGTCATTGTTTGCGAGAATGAAAAAAGAAGGTAAGGGATGGGCGAACGATGCTACATTAGGCTGATATATCGCTAGCCGGATAAATAGGTAGAAGGGATGGGATGAAGCGGAAAGGAGATACAAATGAATGGTATTCTAGAAGCGTCCAAATGGCGGTCGCGCTTGGCACAATAAGTGATTTATAGCGTCGTGTCCCCCTTAAGCTGTGCGCTGTGCGGCTCCCCGTCGCCTCCTCCGCAATACCGGTGTCGATGTATTGCATCATAATTTGGTCGTCGATAGCGTTTCACCGATAACGGTACCCAACGCACGTTTTGCGGAAGTCACGGGAATTAATTGTAATTTAAAACTAGCAATGAATGATAAACATATATACGCATATCAAGATGAAAAGTATACTCATGATTTAATTATGTTTTTTTTTAATTGACTTAAAATTCTCCATATTAATCTTTTAAACATTTATTATGATCGAAGTACGTAATAATTTTACGTTATAATGCATTTCTGCTGTGGTTTCAGTTATATGACATTTATAATGAATGCTCTCTACAATATTCACATGTGTGCGTGTGTCTGGTTAATTCCACGGAGAACAAGTTCTGATTAAGAGAGGCCAAGAAGCGCGAGACAATTAGTACGAGTGAAAATCCTGTTACGAGAGAGTCTCCTTTGATGTGGATGTGTACCTTGCCGGTGCGCGTGCATGATAAACTTGAAAAGACGTGGATATGCACACACGCCCCTCTCCCTCCACTCGTGGAGCGCCGGGCGTTGCATAACTTTCGCCGAATTTCCAGCAAATATGAGACAACCCTGCTCGTTTACACGGCACCTCACTTATTCTACATCTTTTTCTCTCTCCTTTTTTTCTACTGCCGCAAAAAAAATCAAACGAGCGGAAATTGTTCGTGCACTTTACGATTACGTGCGACAGATAAGACGATGATGCATCATACACGGCAAATAATAAGCAAATGCGTAAGCACGAGTTTAACGCTAAATGAAGCACGCAAGCAAAACCGTCCGTTTTTTATTTTTTTTTTATCAATAATATTTAATAACATTTTTATATGGAAAGTGAGAAAAAGTAATGAAGTGATGAAAGAATTATATAAGAATCTTGTCTCTCTCCTTTCACATTGTACGTGATAGCGGTTTTGCCACATAAACGCGCGCCTTTATGTGGTAAGATTTTCGTAAAGGAAAAAAGAAACCGAAGTGTCTCGTGGCAAGGAATACGGGTCACAGCGTTGCTGAATAAGCAAGCAACCGGCCGACCGACCGTACCACCGCTTGCTCTCCGCAAGCAAGCGTTCAGCAAATTACGTAAGACCAGAAATGGGAGCTCGTTTAAATGCCGGCTCGTTGACGACGGCTAGTAACACCGTACTGCGTAAGTTTTTTTTTCCATACGAGAAAGAGGCTTATTTTTGCGAGAGATTACAATCCAGCGAAATTAGGAACGATAACACAATGCAAAACTGTAAATTAGATCTTGAGGTATTGAGTAACAATGGGAGTTGCAGAGGTAACGATAGTTATGAAACATTATGGGAAAAAATAGTTGTTTATAAAAGTTATTAAGTGCACGCAAGAGTTTAATAACTTCTGTGCTGTTTAATGTATTTCACGCTGTTTTCTTTCTTTGCGGCTCACCGGTATCGTGCCCACACATATTTACGCAACGATGACTGTATTACAAGCGACAACGGCAAACGGTAGATATAATTATCGTCGTAATTGCGAATTAACTTTGGAACGCGATAGCGCACTCGTGAATGTCATCATCATCATTTTCTCGGAGTGTGCCGGAAATTGTGCTTTCTCCTTAGGTACTACTTAGGTACCTCCACCAATTTGATTAAAGCTGTATTCTACATTTTGTTTCTTCATCTCGAAGTATCATCAAACGTCGAAGTTACAAAATGCCTAAAACATGAACATGGCACATCTAAACGTATAGCGTCCTCGAAATAACGTGAATGCGATAATTGACATAAAATAAACGCAACAATGAAGAATTTCAGATTGCGCATTAAGCATCGAGCTCGAGTTTAATTGGCTTTATGAGATTTATAAAAATTTATAAGATATAAAAATTTATAAGAGAAGCTATCATTATGCTGATGAGGGAAGTTAACATTGTAATGCATAATTATATACAGAGTGATTCGAGATTATACAGTAACGTCAAAAGTGGTAATAGCTAATTACATTTCGACACCGAGTATTCCTATTATCTATTCTTTATATATGCTGCTAATTCACACGTACAATCCTAGTTTCGTAAGAAATGCACCTGTTGTAAAGTGAATACACGCGCGGGTTTACCTTGAACGGAGTTATCGGACTGAGAAAGGTGTCTACTTCCTCGTGCGTCAACATGATAAAATCAATTGTGCGATGAGTTTAATCGCAGATAAAAACTCAATTTCGCAAAGGGGATACCTCTTGTATCATTGACGGTCATCGGCGAGATACGAGATACGTATCGCGCCATCTTCCACGTAACATTGAAAACGCAACTCATCCAAATTACGGTGTAGGCCACTCCGGCTCTCTCAGATCCATCACTTATCGCTCATGCGAACCGGCCTTGCCGACTCCTCGCGCTCCAGCCCGAGCTCCAGCATCACTCCGAACAGTTCCAACGTTATTCGACGACCGAGACCACCACCACCACCACCACCCCGTCCCAAACGAACGATGTTTCGATAGCCGGTCTTCCTCTCGCGACAACAAAAGGCTCGTTGATTCGCATCTCTCGGACTTCATTCTCTCTCTCTCTCCCTCCCTCCCTTCCCTCCCTGCGTGTCTTCCGTTATTTTTCGTCGAGCAATTACGACGCGCGAGGTCGAATCGAAAGTGGGGGAGGAGAAGGGAGCGCGCGAGAATCGGGGGGAGGAGGGGGAGGTGGGGAGAGGGAACAGGGCGGCACAGGGATGGGAGAAAAAAATGTCCCTGTCTCGCGAGCGCGAGAGCGATTCTCGGGTGGAGGAACCAAGAGCCGCACCGCACCGCGCGGTGCGGTGCGGCGGTTATTATCGATCTCCGGGCATCGTTACACTTCGCGTCCGGTTGCGCGCTTATGGAATTCGTACAAGTGCGGCGGCGGCGACGGCCGCGGTGGCGGCGGTGGCGGTGGCGGCGGCGGCGAGAGAGGCTGCCGGTTACATCGATTATCCGCGGCGAGTAGTGTGTTATCGGACAACAAGATGTCCTGATGTAACGACAGCCGATCTTGCCGATTAACGCGATGGGCGATCAGGAATTCTTCCAACCCACTAATCTCGGTTAATCTTGAATTCATTGCTTGATCCCATCATACGCCGTGGCGCGAAGAACGTCCTGCACGAGGAAGAAGCAAAGGGGCATGGGAAATAGGGTCACTTGAAGGACGATTGTTTGATACCTCGCTAATTCTCGTTGGCCATGCAGCGCGATGTGGAAAATTGATTATCTAATGCGCGGCCTTCAAGGTTCAAGTGGGAGATCGATGACGAAAATCGTTGCGGACTATTTGCTTGCCGCGAAAACAGAAACGAGCGGGCATGATTGACGAGCATGAAAAGGAGGCTAGGATTAGTCGTAGTTGAGTAGTAGACGGCTGAATAGTTAGGCCAGGTCAGTTTACTAGCTTACGTAAAAGAGAGGCTAAGTAGCATGGCGAAAGGAAGGGAGAGGGAACGGGAGATGTTATAAGATGTATGAAAAGAGAAAGAGGGCGGGGGGGAAGAGAGAAACATGTGGGGATGACTCGGAAAAGGGAAGGGGCACCTGTTACAACGTTCGAGAGTTCCTGCCCTCTCTAGTCTTCTTCCTCACCTATGCTTTCTACCTCCCCTCCCCCTCCCCTCCCCCTGCCGCTTTTCAGTCGGATGGCCATCTCGCCATCTCGAGCTGTATTCGGCTTTTGTATCAAACGTTTGATCACCGACGCCGATGTTCCTTATCGGAAATTCGATTAATTATTCTCTTTATATTTTTGCAACGAGACAATTTCGATATCAAGTGTTAAAAAGTTATAATTAAATCTCTGTGATTGACTTCCTTTTTGTTCTCATCGAGGATGGACCGATTTAAGTATCGGCGAAGTACAGACAAGCTGCAAAAAACCGTTTGAGAAGTTTCAATTTTCTTAAGATAGTGAAACAATTTTCTTTTAAAGTTTTTTTTTTTTTTTTCAGAAAAATGGAAGGTACGTATATCCCGGTGTTATTTATTATTATTATAATTATTAGCGAGAGAGAGAACAGATATCGTAATCGTCCACGCGCAATCGGGATTATAGGAAATCGATCATAGCCGCGCTACATATACCGAGTAAAACAAGAACGGGAATAAGTTTTCGTCTTCATGGTATGCGCGAGAAAAAACTTCTTCGCAACAATGGTCATTTTAGACACCATAAATGCAGCATTAATCTCAAAAGAATTAATTTCTTTTTAGCAGGAGTAATAAACTTAAACGAGTTTTGTAGTTCGAGTATGTTTAATTAGTGCAAATTTGGATAAATTTGCACATTGGATAGCTTTTAGTGATATAAAAGGTTTTAAATATTCTCTGTAAATTATCTATAAATGTGGTGGTTTATTTCTACACATATGCATGCAATATTTTTATCCTTGACATATAATTATCTATATAAATAAATATTAACAAAAAAAATATAGCAATTTCGGATTATAGAAAAATACAGTAAATTATCATGGTTTTGTATCTTGATGCTTTAAAAGCTAAAAGCGATTTAAATTGCGCTGCAGACACACAATGAAGTTGTTGGCACGCAAAATACACAACGATTACATTGAATGGATAAATAGAGGGTTGAGAAATTTCAACAAAATTCAGAACCACTTGCGCAATTCCGTGAATTGTACAGGAATAATTCTATATTTGATGTACATCGTTTAAACCGCTAATCTTAAATCATTTTCCAGTTTATATTTCTTTGCATCACGCACAAGATCTATTAAAGCGACACAGCGCGCGTTATAAACATGCAATAAAGAGCGATAGTTTCTAGTATCGTAATAATTTCCCGCGTCGTATTAAACTGGAATCTATCTACATCTCATTATCCCGGAATTATTGTTATATAACAAACATTAATTATAACAGAAGAGATGATGATTACATGTGGCCCTCGGCTTTAAACCGTACGCCAGTTTTAGCCCAAAATATGATGACGATTATCGACGATTGTCGTCTACCTCGTTTCAAAAACTGGAGTAACTTGGGCATAAAAATTCAAAATATCGACAAATCGATATGACTCGCGATTTAATCCTGACCATTGCGAGTTCACTCGCGTATAAAAGAACAATCGAAATAGAGATACGCCATGGACTCCAGCATCAGTTTAGGGAAGAGACTGAAAAATCTTGGCGTCCTCGTCATCGCCGGCTATTGCACGATGCAGCCCCGAAGGTGAAGTACACGGGGAATAATGGGAGTAGCGCATCGCCATTGTAAACAGATTCGAAGAACAGAACGGCGGCGCGGCGGCAGCGGCGGCGGCGAGAGAGCGGCTCTCCGGGATTTAGTTCGGCAAAAGGAGGGGGAGGGGGAGGTGAAACTCAGCGGAGTCGCAGCACGAGAGGAGAGGGGATGCTGACGAGAGAGAGTGGGATGAGGCGAGTTGTGATGGCGATGGCACGGGGAGGGACGTGTCGCGGCGAGCGGCGGAAAGGGGAAGTTGCCGAGACATCGATCGGGTCTCGCGGCCATTGCTTGTGCCACACTCTCTGCCTCTCTCTCTCTCGCTCTCCCGCTCTCGGCATCGCCGCTACTCTACTAGGAGTCAAGATGCCGTATCTCTCGGCACACTGGGACGAGGAGGAACTAAACTCTCCGTGAAACTACTCAGGCCGGCCGCTCGCGCGCTTTACGCACTTGTCCTAACCCGTCGCGACTAACTACGTGTGCGAATATGTGTACATGCGCCCGCGCGCGCGCGCTCGTGAAGCGCGTGCATACAAGGTGTCCCAGAATTACCAGATGTTAGAAAAGTGAGACACGTAAACCGGATCGTAAAATGAGACACGTTCTACATTACGAGGGATGAGATTGCTATATGCGCACGTACAAAGATGTTTTAATTCTTATTTTTTCCGTTTTTCTTGATGAATAAGTTGTTAAAGATTGAACGAGTTGTTTCAACTGCAACGAGATTTTTTTGAAGTATTCTTCAGCGAAAGTTCGAATCGAAACTCATTGCGAAGAGTTTCGTAATTTTTTGTATAGGAGGGCGACTAGTTTTACGAGCAAATATATTTGTTTGCGCGAAGTCACAAATTCCGAGAATAAAGGAGAAGAGAAAATCAGTTACGGTGCACCTCGTAGTTTCGCTTGAGGTCGCGAGTGTATATAAATGTACGTTTAGGTGCACATACTTGGAAGCTTGAAGCACTCGAGATGTTGTGAGTTAAGGCTGGTTCATATGTTCTAAGTGATTCAGCAAATGTTACGTCGTGGAAATATAGGTTGTTGCAGATTTACCAAACTACCAACTCTTGAACGTTGTTGATTCAAAAATTCAGCCGAAGCTGCACAACTAAAATTTTGATTAAATACTTGTCAAATTACTTATTTTTATCTAATTCTTAATTATTTGCGTTTTCTCATATTATCAATTTATACAGATATATTTTTTGTAAATTTATAACTTTATAGAGAACTTTTGGCAACTTTAATGCAAGTTTTAAAAATTTCTAGAATAAAAGTTTTAGCGAAAGAATTCGACTATTTCCATTGATTCGAAACGATCTTATAAATACCTAAAAGTATACAGTTTTAGATTACATTTTACATTTTTTAGAAAAACTTTTACATGCACAATAAAAAAGTGCTTACAAGATTGTAAAAAGTTCGCATTTAAAATGTAAAAAGCAAGCGGGGTTATCGGCAACCTGTCGCAAACTTTGCATCATCATGTGTGTATGTAACTTTGAAACTTAACAAGGCCGATACACACACACTCTCACCGCGCTTTCTCCGCGAATAAATAACGTCAGCAATCGGTGCAGTTCTGCACACCAACTTTGTTCTTTGCCAATGTAATGATACTTGATCTTCAACTATTAAGTAACAACCGGAACAACGCACTGTACAATTTTCTACTTGCTTTTCTATTTATAACGTGTTAATAGGATGTATACGTAAGATTAAAAAATAAATTTTTGTTGTTGCACAATATATATTTTTATAAACGATCTATGATTTATTTGTACTATTTCTTGAAATAGATTTATCATCTTTTTTTATTTTCTTCAGAATTTATCAGTTTTTAAACAATTTTTGCAGTATCTCTGCGAGAAGTTATCATGACGAAGCAACGCCGACAGAGGATGTTTGCACTGAATCCGATAAGTAAGCATTTTGCAAGCAGTTTTGTATGTGATAATATTGGCTGTCGAAGTATTCCGTAACGGTAACGCCACAACAAATCGCCAGAGTTGCACAAGCTTGTCGTAAAGCGGCAACTTTGTACGGCGAAAGAAATGCGTATCTACGATTTCATTATCCTGGCACGATCAGGAATGCAAATGCCGCAAAATCTAATTTCCATAATGATTTGTGACTGTTATTCTCCACATCCGGGAATGGAAAATGTAATCCGTATTACGGATTACATACGCTATTAATATGAAAATACGCTTAGCACGTGTTATTGAATGCATTTGTAATTCTATTTCTTACTTCAATTATTTTACTTCAATTATTCATTTTTTATAACGGAATTTATTTAATTTTATTTGATTGATTTTATATGACACTTGTGATTAATCATATATATATATATATATATTGCGCGTACATGCATAGAGATATTAACATATAAAATTACTATTTTAATAAAAATTAATATTTTAATACATATGAAAATTACAAGTAGAATGACGTTTGTATTAATTTTACATTACTGTAAGAGTTACTGATAATTAATCGTTCAAACATTCTTGCACCAGCAAGAAACTTGAGAAATGAATGTAATGAGTCAGTGGGTGAGTTGATTAGCCTAAAAGCCATCGCGTATTGCTCAGTATTACCGTGCATACATATAGCATACGTATACGTATATGCGTGCTTCTGGAAGGGAGGGAGAGAGAAAGAGAGAAAGGAAGGGTGCGAGAGAAGGAACGGAGTCCGCATCGCACCACGTGCATCGCATATGTGTCGACGCGTGTAGAAGAGCGGCGAGAAGCGCAACCTCAAGGCCGGCGAACTGCACTCGCAGAGTTCAACAAATTCACAACGGTCTGCGTTAAGCTGCTACTTTGTCACCATTCGCTTGTACACGTACACACACTTTGGATGACGAGTAATTCCAAGACAAATCGTAATCTTTTCTTGGATCAACTTTTTTATTTATCCCCCCTCCGTCCCTCTCTCTCTCTCTCTCTCTCTCTCGTTTTATGCGCACGTATAGACAGTTTAGTGAATTTTAGATATTTTATTTATTAATATATTTAGTATCTATTCCTGTAATCATGAATTGGAGCAGCATCTCTTCTTACCTTAGCCTCCCTTCCTTCCTCTTTCTTTCTCTCTCTTTCTCTCTTTCTTTTTTTTTGCTACAAAACACACCGGAAATCGTTGTGCGCGCAAAGAAGCGCTAATCCCAAAACACACTATTCACTTCCTCGGACAAACGGCCGGAATGTCGAGGAGAAACCGCTCATCGTTCGAGAGAGAAAAGGGAGGAAGTGAGGAGAGGTGCAGCAGGTATAGCAAAGCGTAGGTAGAGGGGGCGTTGGAGAGAAGCAGCGAAGTTTCGCTTTAGGAGCGGAGAACTTAACTGAGTTAACTTTGCTGCCGAACCAAACTTTCCGCCAACTTTAAGTAGTCGCCTCTCCTCTACCCTCCCTCCCAACATCGTCCCCCCCTCCCCCTCCTCTCCTTTAGCCGTTTGCTCGAAGGCGGAAGGTATAGCGAGCAGAGAGCAACAACCCCTCCACAATCCTTCCACAACCCCTCCACAATCCGCAACCCCTTTCCACTCTCTTCATGAAAGAAACAGAGGATAAGAATGGCCGAACTACCGACACCGATAGTCGTCATAATTGGACGACTTCCTTATCCCTCTGCTTGTTTTTCTTTCCTCCCTTCCTCCCCCTTTCTCTCGCTCTCTCTCTCGCTCGCTCGCTCGCAGTCTTCTCGTGCGTGATATAGAAACTATTCAAAAGAATGCCGGACATGACGTAGTTACTGAACTCTCGTGCCAGATCTGTCTTCACACAAACATGGAATTGATTGGACTGTTATTATTATCATTATTATTTTATTATTTGGAGGACATTGATATTAAAGAGAAATACTGAAATATATGGAACGTCCCGTTTATTTATCTATTTATTCATAATATTTATTTATTTATTTATTACATTAGGGGGAGTGAAACAGATTTACCATAATTATTGTTGAGTAAAGTTATTTAAATTTTACGTATTACCTAAAAACATAGTCATCTCTCTCTCTCGCTACGAGAGCTGAAAGTTTTGAAACAAACTTTACTTTATCGCGGCTCAATTGTAGGGGGGGTGAGGGGACCTGGCAGAACCGAGCTTCTTCCCCCTCTCCTTTCCCTGCCACCCACGGGTTCTCCGCCAAGTAAAGTTGCTCCCAGGTTAGACAATAATTGGATAACTTCGCCCTCATAGCGTCCCATCCCGTTCGTAACTCCACTCACACCCTCTCTTCTCCCACCCTTCCCTTTGTCCTTCTCGTCCCCTCTTCGTCCGAAGCCTCGATCTGTCCGTCTTTGTCTCTTCAAGTCGAAAGGCTTGCATACCGAGATTAAACCAAAGGGTTTAGTTTAACCCTTCAGTTTAACTTGGTCGATACGTCCCCTTTAAGGGGATGAGGTTTTCATTTACTTATTTAAGTAACGGACAAAACGCGAGATATAATCACTGAAAAATATGAATACATAATACACGTTCTACATTAGTTTATTGATAAGAATTTGAACAAAATCGTGTTGGTGCAACTGACAACATATTTCTAAGCTCGTCATCTCTTTTCAAAGTTTAGTATGCGTTCCTTCCGCTGTTATACACGGTTTGCGTGTATAACGCGTGATATATGCTATCAGCTGTCGAACAAGGGCTTAATCTCGCCCGCTTGATTCGATCCTCTCCTCCTCTTGCTTTCAATGATACGAGCTTACGTTTTCGCTGAGTTGGCACAACATGTCCTAAGTCAAAGTGCTTTGCTCGGCAGAGTCCGTAGCGTTAGAGTTGCGTCCTCGTCGTTTGCTTTTGCTGAGGCAAGCAGCGATCTCGTTTTTCATTGCTTTCCTCGCGTGGACTACATTTCCGATTACGCATACTGTTTTATACGTGTAATATGCGTTACGCACACACGCGGAAACGTGTGTAGTGCGTGCAGCCACAGGACGCTTCAAAGTTTAAGAGCTGATTGTGTCAATCTAATCTAATATGTTACAATTTTAATAAAATGTTAAGAACAAATGTTACGTAAATAAAAAATAAACGAGAAATAAACAAAATTGAGAAACTGGAGAAAAATATGCAAAAGAACGGAGAGCATGGAAATGAAGCAGACACCATGCTGTCCTTAAAATAAAAATCTTGGGACACTATATACACATGTGACGAATTTTGCTGCGTGCTACTGCTACGTGCAATTGCAACACCGTTACGTCAATATTACTTCATCCATTCGACACGACATTTGAGTCGTGGCATTCGAATATTTATCGAATGAAGGCATAGCGTTTGAAAGTATCTTCGCTACGAGATAATGCACTCGACAAGTGCATGCATTGCGAATATTAAACGAACATTAGTATGCAAATACTCTGGAGTAATCTCGTTCTTTGCCTCTTCAATTAATTAAGAATCAATCGTTTGCATATGCATTATAGAATTCATTTTAATGCATTTTGTATATTATAATACGTAATTTTAATAACATGTATTTTTAATAGCGATCAATTTATGCGATACGATAAATATTTTCTTTATAATACAGTAACTGAAATATTTATAAAATTACATATGCGCGTTGATTTGTAAATATTAATTTTAATCGCGCAACAATGAAGTGTATCGAGATACATTTGCTGCCACGCATAAAAAATTGGAACAGCAATTTTTCGTACACGAAATCGGAATTAAAACTCGAGCAATAATCAGAATCCAAAATTGTAGCTGAAGTTAGAATTCAAGACGATAAAGACGATAAAGCCGAAACCGATAGAATTAAAGTTAATATACTTAATGATAATAAAGCTGACGTTAAAACCAAGGGTAATAAAACAGACTAAAAAGTTAAGAATAATAAAGTTGTAAAGCAAAAGCGCTTAGGTTAAGAGTACTAAAGCCAGAATTAATAAAGTTGAAACAAAGCTGATAAAGTTGCTCGGTATAATAAAAGTAAGACTGTAATAAGGTAAAATTAACAGATTTAGATGCGACGACTATGCCCGTGAATATAAGAGTCACATCTTTCTGTATCTTTCGCGAGTCTTTATCAAAGTGCCATCCCGATAACGGGCGGCATTCCAAACGTTCATGCGATGGCGCCACGTGTCAGTTTGGCTTTGCTGTCTTCGGCCGGTATTCATAGTCGAATCTTATATTTAAGACCGTCTTAAGTGTATCTTCAGATGCTCCATAGCCAATGAAATGATCCATACAGCATCTTCAGATAAACTTGAGACGGTCTTAAATATAAGATTCGACTATGAATACCGGCCATCGCTCCATCAATTCGAGAACATAGAGCGTGCGACTGAATGTTCTTTACTTAACATAAAATTTCATAAGTTTGCACGTGTAAAATAATTAACCAGCACGATCACTCGCAGTCTTGTAATGTTCTAATTAAAATATATTATTCCCTGAAAATATTCGAATTAAAATATTTTCGGAGAAAATATTTTAATAATTGCGAATGCTTGTGCATAACAGCTGTAAATTTTTTTACGATGATGTTTTATTTCAATTTTTAATAAACTAAGAAGGAACGTTATATATCAAGTTGTAGCTGATGATAATTATTCCGACTATAATGCAAGTAATAATAATTTGCAAGATTAGCTATGATAAATGTACTTTTATATTTCCATCTTGTTAGTTTTTTTGTTTTATTATGTAAATATGTTTGCTGCACGATGAGAAATAATTGTTTCCTATTCCTTTTTTATTCAAAATTCTTACATATTTATATACGCACTTGCGCGTGTGCACGCGCTTATTTTCCACGTTACTTTGGACGCAACGTATTAAATTAAGCAATAAACATTGCAATCTGCAAATTTTTGATCAACAGTCATGATACACAAATTATCTAGATACGATGGCCAAAAGTGTTTAAATTGGAAACTAGAGATACTCACAACTACTATAATTAAAAACTCAAAAATCTCTGCTATACTTTTATACATTTAATTTATTGCTCGTTGACTAATCCTTTTTTTCACGCCATCGATATTTCGAGAGAGCCGTAAAAGAAACGGAGCGTACAGGAAGTGCAACTACTACGAACGGGCACCATGATGATCGGTTTCCAATCGTCGCCGTCGCCGAAAACGGGTTGGAAATGGGTCGGCTTGCTACACTCGCGTGCGTGAGAGAGAAAGAGAAAGAAAGCGCCCTCGCTATTAACATGACCGAAAACATCAACCCCAGCGCTCGTTCGCGAACGCCGTTGTGGCGTGCTGTGTGCCGCATCTGCGAGCACTTCCTCCTCCGCATTGCTGTGTGAAATCGGTGCCACAATTCCCCGTCGGAGTTCGGCGTCTCTTTGTGCTTGTCCCTCGTCGCGAATCCCGCGTCCAGCGGATCCGCGCCCGCCGCCTTGCCTTCCTCGTCGGGAGCGAACTCGAGCCGGGACCCGGATTTTACGCCGATCAGCCAGTGAACGCCGCTATTGCATTGCGCAGGTTAAGCCGGCGCGTTTCAATGTAACCTAAAAAGTCGCGGAGAGAAGCGGCGGCGAGCGACCCGACCACGCTGCTCGGCCGAACGACGCTCTCTTTGTGGCTTCGTGTCGTCGGACGCGTATTCGAATCGCGTTAAACCGTCCTCGCGTACGGATAAATACGTCGAATCGAGTACGCGTCGAAATGCGAAATGGAATCGCGCCGCGAAGCTCGAACGCACTGATAACTGATCCGCTTTTACGCGAGTGATTTTACTCTGTGACGATGCATTTGTTGGATAGCGTCCGTCTCGAGTGACCTTTCCATCTCGAGAAAAACCGTGTTGCCTTTTTGGGAAAAGTAGTAATCTCGAACGGCGCCGTAATTTGCAACCTTGCAATTAGTATATTTGTTAATTAATTACTTGTTTGTTGGAAACGTCATGTACGTAATGTTGCAATAGAAATTTATACTATATATATATATATATATATATATATATATATGTAATAACGCACGTGTGATTGCATCATCATTGTAAATTGTTGATTATATTGTTACGTGTATTGTTGCAATACCGTAACATGATATACCACAAGAGTTGATTTGGTATAGCTGAGCATAAGTTTTACTTTTTGTTAACTCTCGCTGCGGAAGCTGTGTACGCGCATATATACCTTGCCAAAAGTAGCTTTTACTTGCGAATGACGTATACGTAAGATCTAAAAACTACTCAGCATATGTCAAAGTTAGATGCAACAAGGCAGAATTTATACACGCATCTGTACTTACATGTATATGTTGAAACAAAAGAGAAACTATCAATCATTGTTGCTGTAAGAGTACAAGTTAGAAGTTGGTGCAATTTGTGTGAAAAACGCACGTGTGTTATGCCTAATTTAGTTTTCGGTTAAAGCGTACCACAGTGATAGGATTGAACAATTTGATTAACAACGATAATCATTTGCAAAGAAAGTCAGTTGTATCGTCATCACCATGATGGGTATCTCTAGATGTTAGAAACATGTGATCAGCGCGTAGCATACCCCAATGATCTTCTTACGCTTCCTGAGAATTAACATGATGTCTGTTTGCACGTTTCAGGAGACGGTGTTTACTGAGCCGTGATGCGTTGGAGATTCGGCGGTCCTTGCTCAAAGACCGACCGGAAATCAGTGTTGCAGAAGCAGTTTGTGTGACAAAGCCTAAATAACAAAGATAGTGCTGAGATTGAATTGTGCTCGGACTAGACAAGAAGAAGGCACTTCTATTGTGAGTGTCCGAATCAACTAAGAGAGCGATCGTGAGAGAGATAGAAAGAGAGAGAGAGAGAGACTCCTGTTATCTCCTGCAGTTGTCGGAGGTGGGGGAGAGGGCTAGTAGTAATTTTTCTTTGTAGTGACACTGAGAGCGCACAGTGAAAACAATAAAAATAGGGGGGGCGGTCTGCTGACCGATGGACAAACGGAAGATGATGCCCAAACGCCCTCGTATGGAGAATCTGAGGGGTCCGATCGCCAATGGACCAATTCAAACGCGGCCGCTGGTCGCACTACTCGATGGACGCGATTGCTCCATTGAGATGCCGATTCTTAAGGATGTCGCGACTGTTGCTTTCTGTGACGCGCAGTCTACTTCGGAGATACACGAAAAGGTAATCATTGTGGTGTTAATCTGTGGCGTTAACTAACGTGGCGATGTGATCTGAAGGAGGGAAAGGAATCGCTGTAAATAATCTCTCGCTTCTTCGCAGGTATTAAATGAAGCGGTGGGCGCATTGATGTGGCACACTATAATCTTAACGAAGGAAGATCTGGAGAAGTTCAAGACATTACGAATTATTGTCCGGATTGGTTCCGGGGTGGATAACATCGATGTGAAAGCGGCGGGTGAACTTGGCATCGCGGTGTGTAACGTACCCGGTTATGGCGTCGAGGAAGTGGCTGATACCACCCTCTGTCTTATCCTAAATCTCTATCGACGCACCTATTGGCTCGCTAATATGGTGCGCGAAGGCAAAAAGTTCACAGGACCAGAGCAGGTGAAATTTCTCCTCCCTAAATTATAATTCTGTATTTTTATTCGAATTATTATGTTAAAAGTTATTATTATATTGAAGATATATTCTTCAAGTCTAAAGAGATTGTTTATATTTTATTATAGACTCATATTTTTATTATTATAAGTGTTAATATTATAGGCTTACAAGTCTTACAAGTATTATAATAAATAATTATGTTTAATTTTTAATTTATATTTCACGTATAATTATGTTCACTCCTATTTCATTAAATCAATTGCGAAAGTATTACCGAAATAGACAGATTTTCTACGTGATAACAATCCCTTGGCGCACCTTGCCTGCATTTTAGGTAAGAGAAGCTGCAACTGGTTGTGCAAGGATACGGGGAGACACATTAGGAATCGTGGGCTTGGGTAGGATTGGTTCCGCAGTGGCACTGCGTGCCAAAGCCTTTGGATTTACTGTCATTTTCTACGATCCATATCTCCCTGACGGTATCGAAAAATCACTAGGTCTCACCAGGGTGTATACGCTACAGGTACGTTCAGCCTTAATCAATTAGAGATTAATTAGAATTTTTCCGATTCAGAAATCTGACATTTTTAATGCAATCTCTCGATAAATTGCGGAATGTTCATTTATTTCCGTTGTTTCAGGATTTGTTATTCCAATCAGACTGTGTATCACTACACTGTACCTTGAACGAACACAATCATCATCTAATAAACGAGTACACTATCAAACAGGTACGTCAGCTAGTTTGCGAGGCAGCAAGACACGATACCTAAATTTGATCGTTAGAAATACGTTCGTCCACATTGCCAGTTTTACCAAAAAAAGAGGAGAAAAATGAATTGCGCGTTTCTGTTTCAGATGAGACCAGGAGCATTTTTAGTCAATACGGCACGAGGTGGTTTAGTAGACGACGACGCGCTTGCCGCGGCTCTTAAACAGGGTAGAATCCGCGCTGCAGCGTTAGATGTTCACGAAAACGAGCCATACAACGTCTTTCAGGGTCAGTCTGGGAATCAGTGTGAGTCTTATCTGTCCCCGCGCCTAATCCTGTCTCGACCGAGTATCTTTTGCCCTCTCTCCACGGCTTATGAGAAAGAAGAAAAGTCTAAATAGCATCGAAGTAGAGCGATACTTTTCTTCGAGTAGAGAGGGCCGATCATAAAAATATATATTTTACGGTGAAAGTGATCCTATGAGGTTTCTATGAGGAATTAGTGAAAATTGGTAAGGGCAGAATCGGAGACTGTGTTTCCGTTTTTCTTTTCGCTCTTAAAGTGTATATATCGAGGAAGAGCGACGGATCGTCTTCACTTTCCCCGTGGCATGTATATTTTTGTGGAGAATCATAGGACACACACTGTCGAAGTCTTGCGTAGCGATCCGGCTTTCCCGATCGATCAACTTTACTTGACACGTGTATCTTATAGGTCCATTGAAAGATGCACCCAATCTTCTATGCACCCCGCATGCCGCCTTCTATAGTGATGCAAGCTGCACCGAGCTGCGCGAAATGGCCGCAAGTGAGATACGACGAGCGATTGTCGGCCGCATACCCGACTGCCTGCGCAACTGCGTGAACAAGGAATACTTCCTTTCCTCAACCGGGTAAGCGCCCCTTTCCCCAGGCTTTGCCTACCTGCCTCCCCCTGCCTCCCAAGTTTCAGAATCTGAATAATAATAATAATATTAATAATAAAAGTCTGTCTCACGATTTGTTAAATGAAGAGAAAAAGACGTAGACGGATATTTTTATATATATATACATATATATATAATAACAGTTATATGAACGCAGTATATTACATGATATTTACATTCCTCTCTCTTCTGTTTTCTTTAATTGACAACAAAACCGGGGGAAAAGGGATACAGTGGTACAGTCACGAAATTGATCAAATTCATTTATAAAAAAAAATAAAATAAAATTATAGATATATATATATATTATTATATATAACTTAGAGATATGTGTTATTTGTATCATTCTGATAGCGTGAGCTATCAAAATGTCAGCTATGCAAATGTACTGAGAATATATTATTTGTATTTTTTCTGATAACGCGAGCTGTAAGAGTTTGTTTTTATATATATGCCTGCTCTCTTCTCCCTCCTTCTTATTGTATTAAGGCTCCTGGCCCCTCACCGCAGCGTCATATTGGATTATGACGTTAAAAGCAGAAAAAAAAAACACGATACAACCGTACGAATTTTTCGTTGCAAATAAGTTAGCCTTTTGTTTGCCACAACGCACGTATTTGATAACCGTAAATTTGTCGAGGCAAGTCGAAACTCTGTTCTGAATTGTTATTTTTGTTGTTGTTAAATGTAAAGTTTAATTTACGTCCATTTTAATTATGCTTTCAAGGCAAAATTAATGTTAAAATAGAAAGTTAATTTAGTTTAGCCACTTTTGATCCACAAGAGGAGAGTTTCAATGCATTTAAATATATATTCTGTCGAATACGAGTTGTGACTTATAACAGAGCTATCCTGATTCGTATGTAGTGGAGAAAAACTTGACGATAATTTTTGCTTCTAACGTCATAACATCGTGTGAATCCTGAGGTGTATAGAATACTATGTACTTTTGTTAGAAAATTAGGATACGAGTTTTAAGGCGCCAGTCCTAACGTATGAGGTTTGTTCTTTTTCGCTGCACTTCTGCAACTAGAGTGCAATGAGTTAGAGTGAAAGGAAAGGGTGCCACCCGATTGACCACAGTTAATATTGGACAAAGCCAATAAAATTAGTCAAATTGAACCTAACCCAAGCAAACTAAGCAATTTGATTGGGTTCAATGTTAACGCGGTGGTCAAACGGGACGCTCCTTGAAAGAAAGTATATTTGTTTCACTCTAATTTATTGCACCAGTTCAAAAGTGCAGCGAGAAAGAACAAACCTATAGTATACTATATTGGGTTACGATGTCATAATACCTTAAGACCGATCGAAGAGAGCGAGAATCTTTTTATTATTTTTCGGATGTTTCACAAATTATTATTATTGAATCAGATATAATAAAACACAGTTGTGGAAAAAAGAAAATAGACTAAAGAATAATAAGTTAATATATACCTAGCCATCCATAATTTCATGTTGAAAAAGTCAAAAAAAGAGAGATTTAAGATGGTTCAGAAATAATTTTTCTATTTTTCCCAAGAACTGTGTTTTCTATCATTTATTTATTATTGAATTTGAATTTTATGATTCAATAAGTAGAAGTAAAGAAAAATAATGAAACTATAGTAGAAATTTGAAAATATAAAAAAAATAGAAATTTTTTATTGTATAATAGAAATATTAAAAATAACTTTATTGAATAAAGTTTGAAAAAAAAGTCGAAATGTCGGGGATGATAACCCAAGATGACGATTGTAACAAGGAGGAGCCAAAAGCCTTAAATAAGATTTAATGGAAAACCTTCTTAAATCTTACATAAGATTGGATCAATTTCGTGATGAGTAACACTGTATCTCTGGTAATTTTTGCAGAAACGGCTTTTCGAGCAGATGTTAACTTCTCTTCTCTTCCGAGTGAAAGTCCGAAAGCGATCGTGAAAGTCGAGCGTGACAAAATCTCTCGATAGAGCGTGTGTGTATAGAGTGTAAAGACTAAGCGCTTAGACGAGACTTATATAGAAAAATGAATGAAAGAGAGATACAAAGAAAGATTCCGTTCTCGGGAATCTCTTGATGACCTGTGTGTGTTCTTCTCGCGTTCCTGTTCTTGTTGGCGAGGAACGATCGCTACTAACGACTACTACCTAGATCACACCCTAGAGCGCCACGTAGAGCGTAACGAAACCACACACAGTGTCAGAAAAAGAAAATTGGAAGCTACTCTACACACCACAATAAAAGCTACTACATAAGTACTGAAAAAAGTGGCGCGCAAAATTGTCGAGGTCTCGCCCATGATGTTGTTTTTCGCTTTCTCTTTTCTTCAGCAGTTACCCTGAGGGCATCAACGGCGGATACTATGCTGGGGCGCTGCCGGTGCAACAGACGGCTCACTCAACAACTCCTCACGATACTGCGCCCCCACCCCCGGTGCCCGGTGCCGGCGGTGGGCACTCCGTCGTCGGCGGCGGTGGCGGTGGTGGCGGTGGCGGAGGTGGCGGCGGCGGGGCCGGCGGTGGTGGGGGCGGGGGCGGCGGGATCGGTGGACCCAACTCCTCGTCCTCGTCCGCCGTAACAGTGGCGGGGGCCGCGGGCGGCGGGGCCGGCGGCGCGGGAGGTGCGGGCGGTGGGCCCGCAGGGCCGCAGGGCCCCCCTGCCGCGGTCGGCGGCGGCGGACCCCCGTCCGCCGCGGGCGTGGTGGGCGCGACCGCCGCCGGTGGGCCCGGCGGCGGCGGTCCCGCGGCCGGGGCCCCCCCCACCGCCGGACTGCCCGGTCTACCACATAGCATAGTGAGCGAGCCCGACCCCCGGCCGAGCCCGCCCGCCCCAAGCCCCCGTTGACCTTGAATAATATAATAACGACCCCCTTGATAATGCGAGACCCGTCTTTCCCTTCCTTCCAACCATTCACCCCGATCACACACTTGACTTGAATTACTACGCGATTACCACATCAGCACATCCACCACGTCCCTATTTTCCTCTCCCCTTGATAATGTCATCCGATTAAGTTGAGATATTTTACCATCACCAGTAACCATCTGGAGTTAACTTGTATTATTATTCCCGATGAATAATAATCATGATGATGATAATGATAATGATTACGATTATGATGATGGCGTAAGAACGGCCGAAACGAGTGCCCCGATACAATCTGTCCGCTCCGCTTTTTCCGAACAACTCTAGAGGAAGTCTGTATTTGAGAAAGAATGAGACAAAAATGTAGACGACGAGACGAGTGAGAATGTGAATGGACGAAGCGGTGAGTTTAATTGAATACACTAGCTACTACCTTTCAGATATAATCGCCTGATGCAACATCCTACGTAAATTACCATAAACTCATTTACGATACATGATAAACCAGTTTCAACTAGATCATTGATTTTCCTCTCAACGCGGATTGTTACATTGAAATGATCTTAGCCAAGTCACATTGGGATATGAGTTGATAAATTAATCAGAACGTGATCTGGCTTGACTTGTTGAGTAACAGGTAAATTAACGTGTTGCTTCATTCTAATTTCAATCGGCGTGCACTGGTGTATTCAATCATACTCGCTACGAAAGAAGTAGAGAAAGTAAGAGAATGAGAAAAACAAAATGCGTGAAAGAGAGAGAGGAAAGCGCGAGGGAGAGGAAGAAAGATAGTGAGCATAAGAGAGAAAGGGGATGAAAGTTGCGGTATACTTGTGTATGTGTGCGATTTTGCGTCCGCATTTCTGCATTTGTAGAATTCCGCGGATAGAATGCATTTTGATGTAATTCTGCGACCAAACCAAATACAGTTGGACAGAATATAATGGTGACAGTATAATAAACGACAACGTAACGTTTGTCTCCTGCGATCTTCCGGTTCCGGTAATTTTATACGACATGAGTCTATTCGATTTAGCTGCGCTCTCTCTCGCACTCTCTTCTTACAAAAAGTTAAATAAATCTCTTCTCATGATACAAAAAAAAATAAGTCTTATAAATATAATGGAAGAAACATATTGCAGATCAATGAAGATGAATACATGTACTCGGTGCAACAGCAATGTCAATGTATTGGGTTGATTTTAAGAATAAAATAATAAATTCGTTCGTCCTTTTGATGATTCAAAGTCTGTTAAAAACGGTTCTCTGAATTACATAGTGGAATTATATATCGTTAGATGATGTGTTGTCTAAACAATTCTAGTAAAGTGTTTCTTTCTCTTAAAAGGATTCTCTTGAAATAAAGGAAAGAAAGAAACTGATAAATGTTTTCATGTGTCAATACATTGATTGTGTCAAATCGTCAGTCATAAAATATAATATTAATTAATTAATGGGATTTATTCAATTATTGGACATATTGGATATATTGGTAAATATTATGAAAAATTGAAGTTATTAATACTTGGTTAAGCTTTATCGAATTTATATTTACGAGTATATTGATTTTCATTTTTAAATCTCTATTAATAGTAAAAATTGGCAATAATTGACAAAAGTTACATTAACGATTGTACAAGAAGAGATGTTTCACACATTTTATATTTGAAAAATAATCAACAATTGTATAGATTTGCCTGTAACATATTTTTACGTTTTTCTAATTGAAGAAAAGAAAGCAAAGAAAAAAGTGTTTGCACTTGATAAAAATAAATGTTTTTCAAATTGATAAAAAATAATTTCATTAATTTTTCTGCTCTTTTGAGTCTTAATTAATTTTTGTCTTCAGCAACTGGGGACTTTTATTTGCTTCTGAATTTTTGTTATTTAATTCTCTTTTAAATTAAAGAAGAAAGAGAAACGAACGAATTAATGCTTTCGATCAGCCTAATATATTACAATAATTTGGATGATAGTTATATTAAGTACAATTATTGAATAAAAGAAAGTGCAGAAAAAACGCGACTGAAACGAACTAACCTGAAGAAAGATAATTCATTGCATGGACGAAAATTTTGATATATACAGACTTTGGAATGATAATCCTGGAAGTGAATAATAATCGCAATAGTTTATAATTAATTATATACAGAATTCAAAGATTTAGTGTGAATATTAAGCAAATCGAGTAGTTCTTCCTTTTCGTAGCATGATGGAAAAAAGAAAGTGGGGCTATTTGTAAAAGCAAATGTTGCAACAAATATAAAGTATTGTATAAGCGATATTACGTTTAGCCTATTCGTTATAGGCACCATTATTATAGTTTATACATTATACATAATTAGTTCCATATTAAAATACAACTTCCAGTTTTTTAACTTCGTAGGTATTAACGAAAATTTCTTTTAATTTCATAATTCTCTTAATCTGAATTAGCCAACTAATGAAATACGAGCACGATTCTCTCTTACTATGTTAGTAATCTTTCCAATTTCACTTAGAAATATTGTCTTAATTTCGGAAAACAGACTTCTCATTTTTTGTTTTATCTTTAATTGTACATCGCGTAATGTATCTTATAATAATATTCTTATCATTATGTTTATTTTCGATAATTGTATCATATCAAATATTTTACAGTCCAATATATTTGCTTAATGAATAAAAAAGAGAGAAAAAGAAAGACTTCCTTCGCACGATTATTTACCCTGATTTGTTTATATTTGACCAAAATGCCAAAAATTCTGCAAGGTTTTCGATATCATCCGCAAGTCATGCATTAATTTGTCACACTGTATTTGGATGTCGTTTTCATTTTTATTATTTAGAAATAATTATAATAATCGCCTCTTTGCGACATGTCATTCGCAACTAATTCGGTGATTTCTGGTAAAACTTCCTTTCAGTGAAAGTTTCGAAGCATTGTTAATAAAATAAGAATATAGCCCATTTTTGTCAAATGTATTTTATTGTGTTTGACATATTTCGCGTCGCGCGTGAAAATGCTGCATGAACAAAGAAAATAATCAGCGTACCAACAGTTCTTGCATTTGTAAAAATAGTGAAAAGTAACAAAAAGTAATAGGATAAGAATATTAGAAATATTCACATACGAATCCATTGTCGATAAAGGATAAAGAACCGACAAAAATTATAATAAAAGATATTATGAATTAATTATTGTTATCTATATTGATAATACATAATATTTGATAGTTTGTAAACACAATTCCGCCTAAGTTTGGACTAAAAGAGGACAGTAAAGGGTTAATATAATTTTAATTCACAAAGTTAACTCATGGAGTGCTTGCTTTTTGCAAAATAAAAAATAAATTAATACTTTAAAAACAGGAGAACAAGCTTATCCAGATGGAATATATTAGTTTTTATTTCGAAATATTTTTAGTATTTCTTTTGTTTAATTTATTAGAAATAAATGTCTTTAGGTGTTGGATGATGCAGCATCTTTATGACGGCTAACATTTATCTTCTAATTACTTACTAATTGATACACAGAGTTTTTTACGATGAAAGTTCCTTTGTTCACAGATATGTCAATGTAGATGATATGTGTTTTTTATTTGAGCATGTATCGATAATTATCATTTGACAAGCGAGCTTAATTAATTTAAAGCAAAATACAATAAAACTTGCGGAAAAAGCATGAAAGAAAATATGAAGGAAAAAGCGAATGAGCGAGCGAATGAGAGAGAAAGAGAGAGAAAGGGAGAGAGGGAGAAGTAGAACAGAAAAATGAGTTTTATTAATAACTGAAATTAATAATTAAAGTACGATTATTGTATGAAATAATTGCGATGTTACGGTCACACGGATATAATACGGCGAAAATAAATCAAGACTAACAATAGCAAAATTAATGGACAATTTTTTGACAAAATTATATGGAAACGATAATGTGGTGATGAGAATAATAATTAAATAAAAAAAGAAAAAAAATATGAAGATTGTCTATTTCGGAGACATGTATACACATATCTATTCGGTTTTTTATTTTGGCAATTTTTATAATTTTGGAAATAAATGTGACGTAATCATCAATGTAAATCCTAGTAGCATGATTATATTAATGATATATTAGTAAATTTGTAACGAAACAGTACGAGTGATTTATATTTTTAACTTTTAGCAACTAATACGTTAAGAAAAGAATGTTCGTTACTTAGCCCATTAATTGCTAATTTTTAAAAGGTATAATAATAACAAATATATTATTTTGATAATAAGATGATTTTAGTAAGGTAACAAAAAACTTGGGTCTATTATGAACAATAAGATTTATAGAAATAAATTTTTTGATATTAAGTTTACATTATAGTATTAACAAACATTAAATTATTAATAATTTGAATATTGAAATTATTAGAGATATTGAAATTAATTATATTATTTGAAGATAGGAACGAGTTTGGTTATAATTAACCAAACATTCTTATATGTTATAAAAATTTCTAAAACAATTTTTTAATATAAAAATTATAAGACAATTTTTTATGTGTAAAATTATATATAATTTCGTCTAAAATTTTGTATAAATACTTGTAAAGACTTGGAGAAATGTAGAGAGAACTATTATAAACATTTAATACAGTTCCTAAAACAGCATTTGTATTATAATCTTTTTGGGAGAAATTATAATTCGGTGCTAAGATCTCACTTTATCGTATTAATGATAAACAGTAAATTTTTAACGGAACAGTACGATCTACATACTATATTAAAACATAAAAAAAGTTTGTTTGTCTTGTAATAAAACGTTTGTTTAAAATTTAAAATACACTAGATTGGGTTACGTTAGATTTCTTTGCTGGCTACATTCTACAAAGGTCGGGGGTGCAAAGAAAGAAGCGGCGGGCCCTCAACCACGCACTCATATTTACTGTTTTCATATATCTGTTATTAATATATATGCATATATTATCAAAAAATTTTGTTCTTTGAACAAGGTAAACAATGATTTGCAGATGTATAATAAAAGTCATGTAACGTATTCCTCTCCTTGCAATTATACAGAGTTATTACTTATATCGACCAAATGCTTTTATATATATGTATTTAATAAAAAGATTTTATGCAGATTTTAATATCTGCTAAAATAATGAGAGTGAACAAATAAATTTTAGTAATTAGAAATAAAGTTTTACAAATAAAATATGTTTCTTGCGTTTTACTCGATATAATATGTAGAACAGTATAAGTCACAAATCTTGGTGCCGGACTTATAATACTTGTGTTGATATTTTCTAACAAATCATTGTTTTTTATGTTACAGTTCTTGATTTTTCATGATGTGGCTTTTAATGGGTTAAAATCTCTGAAAATGCAAAAGAAAATAGACTGAGTTCGGTATTTATGGAAGTTTCCCTGAAGCATCTCGCAAACATCTGAGTCTTTGTCTTTCTGTAAGAAAACTCAAGAAAAAGTATTCCAATTTTAATTTAAAAAATCTGAGATTTTAGAAATTAAAGGAGGAGAGAGAGAGAGAGAGAGAGAGAGAGAGAAAGGGAGAGAGAAAGGGAGAGTGGAGAGAGATAAAAAGAGATAATATAAAATAATAGGAAGAAACGAGAAAGAGAATACAACATACAGAAGAAGGAGAAACACGAAACATCACAGTAAATATACATTTATACATACACTGCGCATAAAAGAGAGAATGGCATTCATCCGTTTTTAACTAAGAACTATGCTACGTACATAAAAAAATATACGAGATATGCTGCATGACGAGGTATTTTATTAAAAGTTTGTTATTCTTTAGAAGAAGGAGAGGAGAAGAAAAATCAGCTCGTCTTGGTGTAGCTGTATTAATATAACGTAGGGAAATATTATACATATTTTTTTTGCAAAAATATTATTGCTTATATATATAAATATATATAATAGATGTATGAATGCGTGCGTGCGTGCGTGCGTGCGTGCGTGCGTGCGTGCGTGCGTGCGTGCGTGCGTGCGTGCGTGCGTGCGTGCGTGCGTGTGTGTGTGTGTGTGTGTGTGTGTGTGTGTGTTCTGCGTGCGTGTGTGCGCGTGTATTGAACGAACACAAGAGAGAAGAAATGGAAAGGAAGAGATGAGAGAGAAAATGAGAGAAAAACGAAAGAGAGAGAGAAAGATAGAAAGAATGAAGCTACTTGAATAAACTACAGCGAGAATTGTTCTCACTTACGCGTAATGTTAAGTGCGAGGAGAAATGTATGCATGCGCGTGTCTCTCTGTATGCGCACGCGCGCGCGCGCGTGTGTGTATGCGTGCAAGTTCCCACAAGTGTAACAGGAATATAATTCAAATATTTCTTCTTTAAGAGAGATAAAAAGAGAAAAAAAGATACTTTTGTTGTGGAATTAGAAAAAAGAGAGAGGACTGCGAGGGAGAAAGAAAGAGGGAGTGAGAATGAGAGTGAATGAGAAAGAGAGAGAGAGATCGCTTCAACATTTTGTTTAATTAATCAGTTTTTAATTAATGATTTGTTGTGCGGATATACTTGTGTAGATAGAATAATTAAGATATTCTGTAATATTTGTTTCTTCTTTTTTTCACTTTTTGCGTTTTCCTTGCGTTTTTCGACAAGAGAAAAATCGGCAGCACCACATCCACACATCTTTATTCATTGCGACTGTAAGAGAAAGCAGAAAACGAAAAGAAATGTACCGCACTCACGAAAAGGAAGAAGGGGCATTTAACACACCTGATGACGATAGACTAAATAACTGAGAGAGAAGGTGGTGTCGAGATAAAACGAGCAACATTAATATTATAATTAATAATTATTATAATAAATACAATATTTGTACAATAATCGATTTGTTGTGTTTAATACGCCATGTATTCCTGACACATATTCCGATTCACCCTGATCTGTATACATATATTTGCAGCATCATGTACAATCAAATATAAATTAGCGATTGAAAGCGTACAAAGCGATTCGCTATATTAATCATGATTAATAATTCACGAATAGTTTGAGTTTGAATAATTTATCATATAAACAGTGTTTGTGTTGCATTAGTAAATGGCACCTGAGGAGCTCTTATGAATATATTCGGAAATGTTTTTGAGCGGACTAATTCTGTTTTTGTCATTTGTTTGATTAAACCTCTCAATATGCGGAATATTCCAGTGCAACTGTATTGAAAAATAAAATTTTTAATCTCGAAAGAAGGGAAGATATATTTTTTAATAATCCAGGCAATTTGTTTAATAAGTGCAAATACTATGCCAATACGTTATGATGGCTAAAAAATAAAATTTAGAGCATAGGTAATCAAATTCACGCGTATGTATTTATATTTATACATATTTGTATTTACACATTCGTAATAAAACAAATGACAAAACGTGGAATCATTCAGACACGTGAAAACATTCCTGATTTACAGTAGTTCCCTTTAAAATTCATGTAAAGTCATTTCATGCATATACGTGATTATATTTCAATTAATAAATTTTATAGCAGCATTTAAAATTTTTAAAATGAATTACGCTTTTACCGGATTTCGCTTTTCGCTTCTGCGTTTTATTTTTCTGACGAGTTAGTTCCTAATTGAATCACAGGTATTCGGCAGCACCTGGGCACCTGGCTGTCAATTATCATTGCGGACTCGATTGTTGCTGATAAATTGTGTCACGTCAGGGAACCTCCGTGAACTCTCATGTGCCTATTGAGATTACCGCTTTGACTAAATCTAAGCAGACATAACTTACATTGATACGGTTTCTCACCGGAGTGAATTCGCAGGTGTTTGGTAAGTGTCGAGCTGTCGGAAAACGCCTTTTTGCAACACCGACATCTGGAACAAGAAATTTTCAAAAATAGATAATCTAGAATAATTTTAATATAATAGCTCTAAACCTAAAACTGCAATCTCTTATCGATTCTTTAAGATTTACTATCTTTTCATTAATGAAATTATTAAAGTGTTAGATTATTCAAAAAATTTGTATCATGGGCTATACGTACTATGTCAAAATAAAAAGTAAAAGGAACTTAAAATTATTTCTTATTTTAATGAAATGTTAAAGTTGTTTAAACGTACAGGGTAATACTTAATATTACAAAATACAGAATACTTCCGAATCTTTCTTCTCATCATTTTTGAAGAATAGATTTGGAGAACAGACGTACCTATAAGGTCGTTCTCCCGAGTGCGTCCTCATATGCGTGGTGACCGAGCTACTCTGCGAAAATCTCCTATCACATACGGGACATCGGAAGGGTTTCTCGCCAGAATGCGTTCTCGCATGTGCCGTTAGATTCGCAGCTTGACTGAACGCCTTCGAGCACGCGGGACACCTACAGAGAAATGAAGCAAATATAATACTTGGCCAGAAAATGGACATGATAGATAAAACAAAATCTTTCTTCTGGCAACAACTTTACCTGAATGGCTTCTCCCCCGAGTGAGTGCGTAAGTGAGTTTTGAGGGTGCTGGGCCTGGCGTACGACTTGCCGCATATCCTGCAGAGATTGGGCCTGCCATTGTCTTCGGGGGTGATAGTTCCCGTGGGCGTCGGGCCTACGGTACTTACGCAGATCGCGTGTTCACTTCCGAGCTGCAAACGGCCGGCAGCGTGGTGCGGCTGGGGGTGCGAATGTGGGTGGCCGATCAGGCCGCTATTGGTCGACACGCCCTGATTCACCCTCGCGGTTTGCGCCGCAGCCTCCACTGGATTGTACTGAGGGGCGGGACTTAGAAGCGGCTCCACGCCCCACGCCGACGAATAATTCTGCTCGTACCTAACACATACGAAAATATCGCAAAGGTAGGATCAAATAGCAGCACTTTGCAGTAGATTAGGGGAGGAAGCATGATGGCGGCGACTGCAGGGGATGAATACCCGGTATGAGAGTCGGGCAGTTTCGAAAACGATATCAGAGGCGGAAATTGAGATAGGAAATTCTTTTAACTTGAGTCCTCAGCTTTTTCACATTTTTCGCGTAAAATACCAATTTTTTTTAATGAATTTATTTGATTAATAAACTGTCAACTGTCATATGGAGACAGAAATGATTAATTCTGGTTCTTTATCTAAAGATTCTAAATATTGTTTTATAGAATAAATGTATTATATAAAAATGGTAAATAATTATTAGATTTAATTGATAGGACAAATCTCTATCTTTAATTCTCTTTTTCTCTTATCTTTTACTTTCTTATTCAATTTTATTCTTTTGCTTTTATTTAATTTACTTGTTTTTTAGAAAACAAGAGACTGCTTTATAAAAATAAAGGAGAAGAGTATAAAATAAGAATCTTTACCCAGAGTGCATATTCATGTTCATGGTCATGTTCATCGACACATTGACAGACATGGCAGGTGCGGAAGCGTAGTGTCCTGGACCTGGAACTGATGGGCCTAGATTTTGCACATAATCCTGCGAATAGTGATGGCCCGCGGTGGTTCCGGTTCCAGTGGGGTAATATCCAGCTGTCGGGCTTCCGGGATGCACCACAGCATGTTTTAAAGATAAAAGAACGTCGGCGACGCCCTCGCCATTCGTGCCATTGCTCGCCCTTGGCATGCATTCTCCCCGCGAGCAGCCCCAACTGGAAGAAACCTTGAATTTTATGGATTCCATCGAATCGTCGAATTTATGAATCGAAAGTTAAGGTTGTACGTGAAATTATACTTGTAAAAATACTTGTGTTTATAAAGATGTGCCATACACATATTTGCGTAAAGGGGTAGTGTATGACGAAAAATTTCTTTAGAAGAGATTTAGGAGATATTACAAATCTATTATAAGTCTAGATATAATATAATAATTATAAAGTATAAAATAAATATTCATATAAAATATAATATAAATAATATTCCGGTATTACATAAATAACATTTATGTATATAATATTAATAACAGTTAAAATATTGCATAGTAGATATTAAAAATCTATTAAATATTTTTAATAGACATTAAAAATAAAAAGAAGCACAGATTCTGAGAAAAAAAAGAAAAGAAGAAGAAGAAGAACGATTAACTCACTTATAGGTTCCCGAGCAAGGACTAAATAATCCGGAAGGCAGCGGGTCCAGGTCTAACGGAGGTAAAGGAAAGCCCGCCATGTCATCAACCCAAAAACTGGCACCAAACTCGCTCACAGTCTGGCCGGAAGTTGACAAGTGTTGATTCTGATCGGCGGTGATGTCATCCGGAGAACTCTGCAGATCCTGCAGACGTAGTGTACCTTGCAAAGCAGCTCCAAGAACGGCCGCCTCCTCGGTTTGATGATCTATTGACAGAGTATCGTCGCCTGAGAGGACGCCCAGTGGTCCAGAGCAGAAGCCGGGTGGTATCGTAGCCTCGATGCTGCCCACAGAACCTGCAAGTTCAATCTGTTTTAGTGATCTAATTCATAAATTTTATGAAAGAAATCTTTTTAGCAGAATATTGTGTGAAAATTATTAATAATATTAATAATAGATCAATAATATTATAGATAAACATGCAGAGATAGGAGACAAAAAAATAGAGAAACAAGGAAATGAGAGAGAAGAGATATTCTGCTAAATATTTAAAAGAATAATTTCTTTACTCTTTATAAAGAAGCAGAAGAATTTCTTGAACTTTTATAAAAATTCTCTTTTTAATTAATAAAGTCAGGATATCTGAGAGACAAGTAATAATATGACTGATGTTGAATATGTCAATGATATTGGAAAATATGATATAGTTTAGATTGTGCAAAGTAAACAATGACACCCGCATAAACTTGATATTAACATATTTTTTATCATCGCACGCTCTCTCTCTCTCTCTCTCTCTCACACACACACACACACACACACACACACACATTCCCAATTATAGTACTACAATTTAATAAATCGCACGCACGTATTCAGAAAGGAAGTGAGAGGGAGGGAGGGGGGAGGGGGAGAGGGAAGCTAATAAATAGCAAATAAATAGATAAGCATTTCAGTTTGTAATCCGACGTCGTCGTTACCTAATTTTGCGATTTATTGCAAAGAAAATTTCAGGCCTCACCTGTGCTGAGGGTGTACGGCGACTCCGAGGTGTTGACCGCGTGATGATTCTGCAGAAACTCCATCTCTGCGAAATTGCCGATAGCAACCTATCCCCTGGATGCACACCCCTGTACCGCCCCTTCTCTCACAACCCTCGGCTAGATCCCACTCGCCTTTTCTCTCTATGGAGACGTGCCGTCGCTGGTCCAGCCCTCTCCGGTCGTCCTGGTAACCGCGCGCAGCTTCACCGCGAGTCGTAGCTCATCATCGATACTGTATTTTTGCGACATACAGGGCAGACGTGAAAGTGAATGAGTGGTTAAGAAATATTTTCAGTGTACTGTTATGTAACCCAGATACCAATTTTATTTTATACGCATAATAATAAATGCAGTGTGAATTTATTGTTAGTTGGTACTGCTGCCGAAATCCTTTTCTATGGAACTGAGATTTATCAAGAGTTGAAATTGATTTAAACATATCATGGCTATTCTACTGAGAGAGAACATTCATTTTTATATTTTAAAATCAAAAATACGTGCATGGAAATATGGTGAATATAATGGTATCGTACAAATAAGTGGAGTTTTATTTTTTCAGGTAACACGAAACTTTTCCAATCTGAAAAATATATTTTATAAAAATACTATTAGAGATAGATAGATAGATGAGTTTAAGCTGTTTACATAACATTAAAGCTGCATTCTACAACATAACATTATGATCTTTTTACTGGATGAGAATATTGATTTGATTATAAAAAGATAAGAAGATTTACATGGATCCAAAAGTTTAAATTATTTGTTTTCTGTAAAGCAATAAAGCTTCGAAAATAAGATGGATGTGCCTTCAGTTGTTCTTTTGTATCTGCATTTCTGCTTTTGTGTAATGGTGTTACCAATTACGCTTATGGGGACATATTTTACATAGAAATCCTGTCAAAGATAGATACAACGAATTTCCGCCTGGTAAAGAGTTAAAGAAACCTGTACTGCATCTAGCATAAATATTGTTAACGTGTCACGTAGCTGCTGAACATGAGAAGTGGCGAGATGAATCGATATGAATGACTTTTTATGAATGACCGAATAAAGAAGGAAAATGCACGTGCATACGGCTCGCCACGCGTTTAGACGTACCTTTATGGCTTGGAAGACCTGCTGGTCTCCGCTAGAGGCTTCTGCAGAAAATCTGTCGTCGGATATTCCCATTCACAGAGCCGCCATGCCTCCATCTTCTCATATGATCCTTGCACCCGGTACCCTTCGCCTGGCAGAATCTTTCTTCCTAGATCCGACGACTATTTCACTCTCCTTCAACTGCCAAAGGAACACTTTCGTTGTTGCTCCTACGCCATTATCCTATCCGATTCAACCGTATCAAACCATGTCATTGTTATACAACGCAATAACACTTAATGGAACAAGTGAGAAGTTTGCGGGCGACTTTTCCGCACTGTCACGCGTCAAAATATCAGCCCGTACGTTTCACAAACTTCTGCAACTTCTTTCGCGGTCTTCTGATCTTCTGAGCGCAGCTTCAATCTTGTACAGTTCGAATTATAACTTATACCATCACGTGCGCGCAATCACGCTGCCAGATTCTTGTTCTTCGCATTTTCCGATCGAAGCGTCTCACTGTTTCGGATATAAGTGCAAACTGCTTAACTTCGGACGAGGTAAACTATTTTGCCGAATTATTTTTGCATGATTTCTCAACGATATTATCCGGTCGAACTTGATAATCCGATGTAAAGGGTCTCTTGCACTTGGAATCGTTTTAACTTTCAATTAAATAAACTTTGGGCGATCGCACTCGAACGCGACAGCGTGCAACTCTCTTGGAGACAGTAACTGCCATGCTGGCGGGATGGCATGTCAATGTCTCTTAGCTAACTAGCGATCTACCACCTATCTGCCACCCACTCTCTCACCCCCTGAAGCGGTTCACTGACTACGTACGTACCATCCGACCCCACTCCACCGTTCCGTGTATCCCTTTTTTCCTTCCCTCCGTTTTGCGCTCTTTCTCTCTCTCTCTTCACTTTCTCTCTCTTTCTCTCCCCTTCTCCTCCTTTCTTCGTCGCTTCTTCCTCTGCCAACCGATATATCACATATTGTCACCGGATCTTATGTTACCCTTATTTGCGTAAAAGAGACACGCGAAGTGACAAGCGACGTGGTATATTTTTCGCTGTTTTGGAGGTAAAAGCAATACTAATTGTAAGAAGCATCATATTTTATTGAAAGCGAGAAACGGCAATAAAAGTAAAACATAAGAATGCGAAATATTACAAGAAATAGAAAGTTTCTTTTTTCTATTTTTTTAGAGACAGATAGTTAATTAATTGTCGATACTTTATGTAATTAATTAATTTTTTTCTTAAGTCTTCTAGTAAAAAATAGCTCTTAAAATTGTGTTTGATCTTAGTACCGCTAACGTTGCATGTCAGGAAATATGCGTTATGCGATGTTGACGCCGATGATGACACAGGATACTAATCGCTCATTCGGCGATGATCGGCGATCGGCGATCTTCGTCGTACTATAGCTATATCGATGATATATCCTAGTTGGCTGGAATGGGGGTATTATATTTTCTTGAGATACCATTACCACGATCATGGTGGTCCTGCTCTCCGATACCCCTCTCGAGATCATTGGCTTGTAATGCCTTCCTTTTCGTGGATTATTGACCAGTCAACAGTGAGCCCGGCTGCGAAAATACACGTTGCGGCATACGGATAGGATCTGTATGAGAGAGGAAGAATTAATAAAATTAATTCCGTTCGAAATAAAAGTTGTTCTTAACATGTAGGTGGATGTAGCAATATATCAGTACAATTTTAGAATAATAAAAAATATCATTTTGTAACACAAAATTTCATGCAGCAAAGAAATTAAGACAAAAACGTAGGAGCATAGGAAAAAGTGCATGTTTGTACGAATTTGAATTTTTTGTATGATTAGAAATAATATATTACATTAAAATATATATATTTTTTTATTCTTGAATTTATTGTTAATTCATGCTTTTGTCATATACACATTTTCAACGCATTCTTGGTGGATGTGCGTCCGACTATCGAATATCCACATCACATTGCAAATACCGAATGCGGAGGATAAAATATAGACCGGACACTTGACTGCTCAATTCCGATATGCGGACACAGGAAGAGGAAGTGAACCACACGAGCACAACGTACCATCACCACTACTGAATATCATCGTGTCGGCGAAAAGGTGTCGAGGAGAACAAGGATCATGTTTTCGGCTCTTCCGATATTAGTTAATGGTGTATATAGAATATCTTGCACACACACACACACTTAATGGCTGATACCTTTTTTAATTAACTTTAATTAAATAAAAGTTTAGAATCGTTTTGCAATATAAATATCCAGAAAATACCTAAAATAACTTTTGAATAACTAGCAGTAAAAATCAAGAACGCTTCATGCGATTTAAGTGTTTTATACATACAAAGATATAATGCATTCCTGTGTGTAAATTTATTTTAAACAAGTGTTATCTTTAATATAATTCATTAATAAAGTTGTATGTGTTATGTTACAATTGCGTTATCTTATAAGTATAATTAGGATTACGAAAAGGACAGAGCAAAAACGCAGAAGGAACGGATCGCATAGATGGTTTCAGATCCCATGAGACACCGCGTGTACAACCTAAGTATTGGTTTACACTTCCAGCCGATTGGACTTATGGTATTTTCACAGAGCTTCGTAGAAAACTGTTCTTCTTTTCTTTCGGATGCACTACACTCTTTTCTTTCGGATGCACTACTCTCTTTTCTTTCGGATACACTAAGGATTCCAGTTTAATTAACAGCGAATATACAATATACTGAACAACTTAAAAATTAAAGAATTAAGTATCATGCACTTAGAGATTTTAGAAAAACTAAAACAATAAAAACCTAAATTGTAAAAATTATAATATAAAATTGAAAAAATAAAAAGTTAAGAAAACAAACATTATAAAATTAAATAGAAATTACAAGAATTTCAGTTAGCTCATTGGTATTAATAAAAAATTATAGAAATTTAATTATTTCAAATAAATTGCAGGATTAAATCGAAAAAACATAAAAAACGAACTAACACCAAAATTATCGAGTAAAGAAGATTAGAAGATTACAGATATTGAACCAATATCAGAAGACAATAAAAAGAGTCATTATATCTAGTAGTAACGTCCTTTTCTCTTAACTGATTTCGAAAATGATTCTTTTCACTTTAAGTAAAACATTATTAATTTTATGCATTAAATCTCTCCTACATGCACATGCTCCCCAATCTCATTAAAACGTTTCATTGAAAGCGGAGTTCGCGGGTTCTCTTCTCAAACGGTTAGTCAGCCTCTATTCGTCCCTTCTCGCCCCCTTATCCGAATTGCGAATCCGTAGAATACTGGTACAGCGGGTGAAACCAGCGGTAAGTACGATACGAGCTGGTTTTCACGCACCTGTGTTTGCTCGCGACCGCGAAATCAAAGAGGCGATTAATTCGGCCGATGAAAATCGTGCAAATAATCGCCCTCAACCCTGCACGCGCTTCCTTTTTATCACGACCACGTGTGCACATATAAGCGTGCGAAATTCAAATTCAGCAGGACAAATGCCTTCTACCTGATTGCACGCGATCACAGACACGTTGTAGAATCCTCGGCAGGTACAATTGAGACAGACAGCATCTACTATCTACATCAAGAATCTTATTTGGCATTTTTATTACTACTGTAACTTATTACATATGAATTATAATATCACACGTTGCTTTTGTATTTTATTATATTTTAAATACTTCTCAACGACTGACAATAATGACCGTAAACTGGTTGATGAAAAATTAAGTCAAGAATAACGATGCCTTAAGACTGACGCGCGTCTCCACGTTTTTCATTTGAAGAAAGGGTTGGCGATGAAGCGGCTACGTTGAACGACACATCTGCCCGTACGAGCGGACAGCTAAAAAAATAAGTCGAGAATCGTTGTCAAGGTGATTATACACATCGTAACCAACCGTTTCCCTGGGATTAGGATACGTCCACCGTCCACCTTCTTTGATCCCACCATAGACGGTTCGTTCGAATAGCCGATTGAATTACATGCGGCGCGTGCCAGCCGACCGCACGCGGTTCGTGCACACCGCGTCTGTGAAGCGATCACACTTAAGTATCTAATAAAGCCACAATCTCCTGTCTCATTGAGAGCCGAAGTGATAAGGGCTTTTGATGATGAGAAATCGAATTTTCGAGGTAGAAGATATATAATAAAATGTTACATCTTTAATAATTATAATGTAATTAATAACGTTTTATTATTTTGTAATAGATATTATTTAATTCTGATATAATTAATAATCTGCTTCTTGTGCTATTATTAATTCTTAATGATCAGTAATATAATTATCACAGAGGAGATATAATCAATATAGCAGAGTTCTTTCTGTTATTTTAATAACAATTTAAAGATTAATGTTATTTATACAAAGCAAGATTGTGACAAGTGTTCGGAGCAACAAAGTAACAAAGTATTACATACTGCAAATTAAAAATAAAAGCATATCAAAATATTATTCATGTGAATAAGCAAAATTACAGAGGTAAAAGAAAATATGGATTGAAGTGCAATTGTAAAAAATAACTTTGCTTTACGAGATTTATTGTTAGAGATCTAACGAAGTAATCACCAAACTATCGATAGAGTTTCCTCGTGAAGATGGAAGATAGGATAGATAGTATCGGAGATGAGACGACCCCTCGATACGAGAAACTTGGACACGCCACAAATGTAATTAAGTAACCATGATTAAAATGTTTACCGTAGCCGCACGGAGATAATACACAATCACCTAACCGAGATTAGAAAGAGACATTAAGCGATAGCTCGCCAAGTCAAACTGGATTTTTAATCATGGACGATTACGCCGCCGCTGTCATCTCCTGATGCGGCTTAATCACTCAATTGTGAATGGCCGTAACAGGACGCCGATTTATGGAACATAGCAGAGTACAGGGTGCTTCACAGAGCCAGCAAATCATTTATCTCATCACGTATGTATGTATCCTTTGATCTAGAGCTTATTTTAAAAGATTGCCCGCTGTTTTGTATTGCATGTACATTAAAATTATGGCAATTATAAATTAAAAGATTATAAAATTACGTTTGAAAAATATTTTTAGCACCACATGATCTAATTTTTCTAAAATATTGTTTTCAAAATCAGATTTTTACTTGATTCGTAAGTTTATTTTAATCGAGTAGTTACTAGTCATTTAGCATGATTCTACTGCGTACTAGGTCGACAATACCGAAATTGCTTTAGAGCATTAATTCGTAAGAGCTGACAGAGGAGGAACATACAACCCTCCAAGATGGCTGCTGCCGGTCCGAGAGCTGGCGTATCGACGTTTGGCGTTTGCGAGGTTTCCCGGAGGTAAGCTCATCGGGAATTGCGGGTCTTCCCACCCCTGCTGTTGCTGCCACTCCTCGCTACCACCGCTGTCGCCTTGCTACTCTGTGCTTTCAAAACAAAGAAATATACATAATTGAATTTTTACGCTGGCGAACACAAATTAAGGCGCGAACAGTTGCAGCTGCAGCTTTATTAATTAACGTTGATGAAAAACTCTTTCCTGAGTAGCCAAATAGGATAAAGAGAACCTCTTTCCTTTTCTTTATTATTTTATTCATTGAAGTTTATGTAGAAAACAAGAACAATCTCAGATAATCTTGAATATTTAAAATTAGTTTGAATATTTTGATAATGATTTAATAATGATGCTAGAGTCACAGTACTGTAACAGGTAATGATGAAACTAATGAGGATGTTATAATTTCGTGATATTTTGTAGAAATAATAAAACTTTATATCAATTGAATAAAATTCTATTATTACAATTTCGATGATCTCTCCAGTCTGACAAAATATAATAAGATTTATATTTTTTGTATTGCATAATTTGCATTGTATCAAAAATCGATAAATATGTATCGTCTCTATTTTTGGATTTATCCTAATTTAAAGCGTTATAAAGAATCAAAAAGCAACTTTTTGTATGCAAAACCTGAACAAGAATTGAAGAGAGAGTAACAGCTCAGTAGAATTCGAGAAATTAATAGAGAATATAAAAACAAAAAGAAGAGCAGAAGAAAACTAAAGCGCGAATGAATATTGTATAACATAAATATAAATATAAATTATAATAGAATTAATTATAAAATTAATTGTACAATTAAGGAACGTTGCTTTACTGCATTCTAAATAAAACAAGGATACAAAAGCGATAAAAAGGAGATAAAAAGGGAAACTTTATTTATTTATTCATTTATCAATAATTTTATATAATTTTATATTTTATAATGTATCATCATAAATTATCATCAAAACCTATTAAAATAGATCAGACTTTTATAATTTATGATATTATAATTTATAATTATGATATATCTAATTCTTTTTTATTCTTGATAAATATGTATAATAATATTCTTAAACTTTATTATAAAATCGATAGAAAATAAAAGTTTAACGCATTCTTCGAGAATATTTTCATATATAACAGATAAAATATTCGGTACATAATAGTTTTATAGCATTTTATTTCTTTCTTTCCTTGGTGAATAAGTTTTTTTCAAAAAAATTTTTTTTTATCACAATACATATTTCTCTTATTTTATTATTCAACAAAGTGTATAAATAGTTTGTAGTATTGTCAGAGCTGACGGAAAGTCGATGTAAGCGTCTTTCCTGTATGACTATGATGCTTTCTGTTTAAAGAATTTACTGTCAATGTCCATTGCATACATTTTTTTCTAAAAACTTGTATACAATTAATTTCCAAGCTTCTTGTATGGTCCGCAACCCTAAAATGTATGTACACGATAATTTATCTATTTATTATTTTGTATTATAATATATCTCTCGTATCTGTTTCATATTTTATGTAATACAGAATATGCGATAGGATAACAGAAAACGTATGCTATTCTGTATATGAAACAGATACGAGATGTAATATAAGGATATATTTCGTATTTGTATTGTTGCCTATATGTATATAAAGATATCTATAATATCTTTTATATATTATAAAATCCCATAGAGTGCAGAATTTTCAACTAATTCCTACGTAAGTGTCCCCAGGATGTATATCACGCAATTCCTAAAAATTAAAAAGAAGAATATTTATTAACGCGAGTAAACGATTGAAAACATGATTTATATATATTAAAAATATCAGAAATTGAAATTTCTGTATCAAGCATGAAGAGTTTTAAATATGCAAAATGCAAGTATCTACTTTCTATAAAAATTCCATCATTTAGACGATATATGTCTAAGGAATTTATATAAAAGGTTAAAAATAATCCTAAAATAATTTTAAAGTTTAAAGACAATTGTCTCTACAATTGGCACTAATTGCACGTTATTTATCTTGGATGATTCATTGGATGAATTTTTTTTAAGCGCAATGAACTCTTCATGCGTAACACGTGAGTCGCACGTGACGAAATCTGCGTTTCGACATACATGTAGCATTTGATAGTGGATTGTTTTCGCCTCTTCGCACTCTTCCTCTTCTTTATTTACTTCCCGACTCGATGATATTGATAACCCATCTATGTCGAGCGGTCCAAAGGTCCACCCGCCCTCTCCGTCAAATCTCAGCAACAGCTTGTGATACTTGGCGAGTGACGCCACTCGGTGAGTGATAGTTAACAGGGTGATGCCCTTCTTCTTTGCGGTTTCGTACATTATCCCTTCAGCTTCGAGGCTGACGGCGCTCGTGCACTCGTCTAACAAAGCGTACTGCGGGGCATGATAGAACAGACGAGTCATGGCGAGTCGTTGTTTCTCGCCACCCGACAGAGTCGAGTCCCAGTCTCCAAGGGCGTCGAAACCTTCCGGTTCTCTTTCCACGATACTTCGCAAGTCCACGTCGTCCAACAACTGCAGGAGTTCTTCATCCGAGTAGTTTTCCCGTCTGCAACAACAACGGGAACTTGATGTCTCTCGTTCTCTTCCTGGACTCCTTTCTCAACTCATATTTTGCAATATTAAAAATTTAATTAACAAGACATGTTCACCTCGTGTGTGACGGATAGATGATCTGGTCTCGAAGACAACCTACGGTCATGTAGGGCTTCTGTGGGATATAGAATAGTGCGGGCCTACCATGTTCAAAGGAACTCCTCTCCGCTGGTCTGATGAGAGTTCCGTCATAAACAGGCCAAAGACCGGATATAATGCGGAAGAGGGAGCTCTTGCCGCAGCCGTTTGGCCCGGTGATCAGGAGATGGTCACCTGGTTTTATCTGTAAATTGTAATTTTGAGTAAAGATACGAGTATACGATAATACATAGGAGATATAGTAAAATAAAAATAAAATGTATCTACTTTTTGATGGAACATAATGAGACCAAAAACTGTAGGTTTTCATTAAATGCATGTGTTTTTTAAAGTCCTCGGCATTAGAAATTAGTGCAATTATTTATGAGTAATATATGTAATAAGATACTTAGATAATTAGATAATATCAGCTTACGTTGATTGTTAAACTATGCACGATAATCTCGCAATTAGGCGTAACAATCGGCACGTTAACTAAACTTATGCTGCCATCCGTGCTTTCCTCGACAACTCCTGTTAAATGTACAGCAAAGTTATATATATAATAACTAGTAAATAATGTAAAATGATCAAATGTCTATAATAAAATTAATTTACCTTTTATCACTGGAGTACCATTATCGAACTCAATGATTTTTTCTACGTATTGTTGTGCATTACCGTTCATAAGAGTTTTCGAAGGACTGCTACTGACGACGTTTCTCTTGTACTTACAAAGCGCAGAATCCTTGAAAACGTCCAGCATTTCGCTAACGCGCGCCGCGTATCCGGCCAGGGCAACTAATTCCTGTTTATCGACAGAAATTAGACGTGTATCTTAAACACCTACGTTATATATTTCATATTATGTATTTAATATATTAAATATATTAAATACATGCATTAAATAAATTAAATAAATTAAATACATAACAGACCTAAAAGGACCTATAAATATTAAATTTTAGATATTTGCATTGGTATTTACATTATTATAGAATATTAGACAGCATTAGATAATATAATTAGGTACTTTGTAAGATGACATCAGTCGCTCGACAGCATCCGCTCCGGAGCTTAAGAGGTTTTTTGAAGTAGTCAGATATCTCGTTCGCTCACTCACGCCACCTGATAGTTAGTTGACGTTAAAGCACGCGATATCAAAATTATATTGCTCTATTATTGCATGAGAATATCTGGCAGTTTGCATGATATAAATGATAACAACTATCAACGTTACTCTTTTACACACGAGATATCTTCGGTTTAAGAATTGCGTCATTATACACACCATCACCGTCTGAGTTAATCGTTCCTTTCGATGACGCAGTTGTGTTGTAGAGCAACGGCATGGCGATAACGAAAAGCCCGGTCCCGGACCACACGTACTTCATGAGGAATTGCTCCAGCATCACGTACCATAGCTTCACGGCGAGGATACGCTGCAAGTGTGTCACCAAAGACTTATAAGCGGTATTCAAATAGCGATGCTCGGTATCATGGCCCCCGTAGAACGCGATTTCTTCAGCATGAGCGCTAATACGGGCATGAGCTTCTCGCAACTTTCCACGCCGCGTTGCTTCCTCCGCAACTAATTGGCCAAATTTCGGCGATGCGAGACGTAAAACTTGGCCAGTTAAAGTAATTACTGCTGCTGCTAGTAATGGTCCTGTAGGTAAACAACATAACGGTAACAATAATGATGACATAAAAACCAGAAAGTTCAAGAGATAATATATCATGTATAATTAAATATTTAATACAATTAAATATTAAAATATATTACACATGTTATATAATAATAATATGATATATAACGTACAAAAATAAAAAATTACAATATACCTATAATAATAGCAACAATAATATAACAATGATGTATAAAATGACAGGAAATAATATTACCTGATAAATTACCTGGTATTGTTTTTGCCCCCATTTTATGTGAGAATGAAATAAGCGCAATCCCAACTAAGGCACAGTCTAGCAGCGGTTTAGTTAAACTAGAGTATAGATGTGCTACGGAACTGGCTAGCTCGGACAGGTCATCCGTCAGTCTTTGCTCGGCACCGCCGAGCCTCGTATCTAAAGCTGATACTCTATAATAAGTTTGCTGACTCAGGTACATCTTGTAAGCGTGCTTCACCAGACGTTCCCTGCGCAATGGAAAAATTGCATTTCTTTCTTCATCCGAGATATCTTACTTGACGCGTCAATCTCTAGTTTAAATATTTGCAATATTTTGTATTAATATATGTATAATACGGCAAAATGTATATAAGAAGGAAATTATTGCTTTATGTGAAAGAAAATTAAGAGCATATTTTATATTTGTAAAATATGCTTTCTCTTCACGTAAGCAGATGATTTTAATATTTCATAAAATTTTATCTAGTGATTTTATATAATATGCGCATTAGAATAAAATTTCAACTTCTTTCATTGATATTTTCTTTTTCTTGAATACTATTATATGTTTTCTGTTCGTGTACTATATTATCATTTGAAAAAATATGGAGGAATATAATATCAAGTCAACAAAAAAGAATATAGTATCAAACGACAATTTAACAATTGTAATTTTAAGTGAATGTGAATATGCGGCATATTATCTTCTGTGCGACGACGAAGTACACTTCACGTTATCGTACAGTTATGTTATCAGTAGCGGAATTAGAAGCTTGCGAGCCCGGCGAACTGACCAGTAATATTTATCTCAATATCATTCAAAAGTATCTCCTAATCGTAGCAAGAGAAAGATCGATTATAATTTGAGTGCAAATGATATTCATATAGATATCTATATGTAATAATATTTATCTTTTACATCATTAAGAATGAGAAAAGAATCTAAAGTACATCGAAACGTAATTGAGACTTTCGTTGTCAATTGTTGCCTTAATAATCGTATTCGAGAATTTATAAATATTTATATATTAGTAATTTTGCCAATCGCACTTTTCTTCTTTTTCTGATTTTATATTTATTAAAGAAATGTAAGAGAATAGAAGAGCATTTGTCTCACAATCAGTACTATTTTCTGCTTGTTTGTTTTATTTATTTCTTTCTTCAAGCTCGTCGAAGCATATACGAATAAGCAAATTATATAATTATGCGAAAGCAAAATTCCGGCTCCGAAGAAAAGTAAAAGTAACGACCGAAAAAAGAAATTAAGAGTCAACAGTTAAACCGTGATTCATCGCAGGAGGCCTGAGTACGGAGTAGCGGGCTTCCGTCGCCGCTACCGTCCGAAAAGGACGGATGTGGGTATCCACCCATCCATGTCAAAGAAGACGACGTAAGACCCACGCAGGAGCGTACCTAAAGCTAAGCGCCAGTCGGCCCTCGAGGTATCTGATCACGGAGTTGACGAAGGTCGCGGGCAGAGCGATGGCGAACCATCGCGCGAGCATCAGCCCGAAGCCGCGCACGTCGCGCAGCACGATCCTCTTGACGATCTGGCCCTCCAGCTCGGCCACGTACACCGAGAGGAAGGTCCTCGCCAGCAGCGTCAGCGTCGCGCACGCCAGCAGGCCCGCCTCGCGGCTTCTCCAGCGCGGCACCATGATCCTCAGCAGCATGATCAGCTGTCGCAGGAAGTTGCGGTCCAGTCCGACCGACAGTCCGTTCTTCCCTGCGTCGTTCGGTGACCCGGCACTGTTTTTCGCCTTGTCGGGACTCCTGTCCTCGTTTCTCGGGAGGACGGTGTTCTCATTGTGATCCGGATGGTGATGCTTCTTTTTGGACGACCGCTTCAGAACGTGGCTGACAATGTGCGGGTACGTGAGCTTGAGCAGGTAGAGCGCCGTGGCGGCTCCGGCGACGCCACGCGTCAATGTCTCCTGGCGCACGCCGTAGCGCGCGGACGCGCCGTCGATCAGCTTCGAGAACACCGACGACATTCTTCCTCTTCGCCTGCCTTTGTGCTCCCACGCAACGGGGGGGTTACCGGGGGGGTACTATTAGCGAATTTTGCCAGCCAGCAACGGCCATTCTCTCACGAGATTGCCACGAGAACCACGTAGGCGACGACGGCGACGATCACCGCTCCGCACTCGGCCGCGCACTTCTGCGCGTCGTTGCGCGTTGCGCGGTCCACGGTATTTTTGGGGCACAGGCCCCCGAGAATGCACCGCTTCCCCGACGGAGCACACACACACACGCACGTGGTTACGCGACGCGCAGACACACGTGACCGCCCTGGTCGGCCACCAGCTGGCGACTGAGCGTTGGTTACTGTTGCTCGTGCGACGCGATCCGCTGCAATCCTCTCCACCGGCCCTCAGTTCTCTCAGCTCCGCGCGAGCGAGTTAAGTCCGCTTTGTCTGGTCGCACTGGTGAGACGCAATCGCGCCTCCATTTGGAAATAATAACCGATTCATGAATCGACGTTGTTATCAGAGATTATCTGAACTCGTGAATCGGAGTCGCGAGTGTTGTTCGAACAACAATTTTGTTCGTTGCGTTGTAATAAAATTATATAAATTATTATAGTTATGAGAAATGTAAAATGTTAATGTAATTGTACCTTGAAACTAATAATCGATACATGAATCGACATTTCTTTTATCAGAGATTAGCAGCGGACTCTGGATTCTTGCGAGAGCCACGCGAGTCTTATTCGAACAATTTTGTTCGTTGTGTCATAATGAAATAAAAAACAATATATAAAAAATGTTAGATATTAATGTAATTTTATTTCGTAAATTAATTGTTACAAATAATAATATAATATATCTAATTTATACGCACGCTTGCATCGCGCGCGCGCTCGCGTGTGTATAGATGGTAATCCATACAATCATAAATCTATAGAGAGATATTCGAGTTATTCAATATACTGCGAATATATAAATATCACTTTTATTTTTCTAATACAAAATACGTTTCAAGTAAAAAAATCATATTTTTATAAATTAAATATTGAATTATTTGTTTTCTGTTTGTTTCTGTTTGTGAAATTATTGAACTAATTATTTAATTAACTTATTTTTTATATATAGGTTACAGGAGTACAAATTTGCATGGAACTGCGCATGAAAACAACGTATGCTCACAAGATTTTCAATTATGAATCATCTGAAATAAATTAGTCCATCATATTACATATATATATATATATATATGTCAATAAAGAATTGTTAACAAGGAAAACGATGTTTGTGCATTTTTTACATCAGACTTGGATTTTGAATATTGAATATTGTAGCAAGTAATCATTATAATTCTCGTAGCATTGGAATCAAGTACGAATTAAAAATCGTTACGTCTTATATTTTTTGTGTTGCAACACTACAAGTATTATTGCGTTATAAATATTGTAAGCCATTGCTATTCGCAACAAGTAATTGTTTACTACTCTTTTATAAAGTCATCGAGCAATGCATCAATACAACTTCTTATATATTTCTTGTTACTTATCACTATTTCATAATTTTCTTTGTATTATAAGTATCTGGTTTTATTGCTTTGTGCAAGCGTGTAATTACATTTTTGCTCTCATATTGTACTATAAAACAGTATTCCAAGAAGAAACCTATCATTATTACACGCAATAGAACATACTAGTTACTGTACATCGATTTCTTATTCTGGAATAATAAAATAATAAAGTAGCATTCAAATATCATATAATAAATATTCTTACAATATCATTAATACTTATTTCGCTATTAATATTAATTAATATTTAAAATAATCCTGGAAATAATATTAAAATATATTAAATTTTATCTTATAATATTAAAACAAAGTTTTAAAATAATAGCGTTTTTATTATTCAATATATCTGATATTTCGTAATGACTTAATGCATTATTTAAAACAGATTTACTTAATCATAAGCGATGCAGTAGGAGATGCAGCGGCAGATTTCGAGATCAGAAGAGACTTTGGGGAAAGCGGAAGCGAGAAAGTAAGAGTTCGTAGCCGTAGGCTGATTTCTTCTACCGTCACTTTCCTTTTCCGTTGACCAGTGCTACTATTTAAAGGTTGAAGTTTAACGCCGCTTATTACATTCGTTTTGTATTTCGGATTACAGAAAATTAATACTTTCATTAAAAAAACAACTTATCGGTGACCTTTAGTCGTGACTCAGCACGAACATTAATCGGTCGGAGATCATTGATGAGATGATACGTGTGCGATTACTAAGATCTTCTGAGATAAATCCCAGTGATGTCAGTCAACAATATAATAAAGCTGTTTTTGCAATAATGTTTTTGCGAATTGACGTCATTAGACTTTTTTATCAGCACAATATAATATTTATTATTAGAAAAAGTTTTAAAAATGTAATTAATAAACGGTTAATTTATCAATTGGTTAACAATTTCATGTTTTGAAGAGGCGAGCTATACGATTTTCTAGCACGTTGAATAATTATGCAACGTTCGCAAAATTAACGATAAATTGTGGATAATGATCTAAATGTGACGTAGAACTCTCGCTTGAAATCTTTTCTTCAGCATCTTGTACGTGACTCTCTAGCGAAAGTATCGCGTGATTCATTGTCTGTCAATATATACATCTTCGATTTAATAAAATATAGAAATCATCGTTACATATATTAAATGTAACTCTAAGCAAACACTAAAATTAAATTAACAGTAAGTCAATAGATATCATCATTATATAATGTAAAAACAAATTTTATTAAATTAGTAAAAATTTTATTAACACTTCCTCGCATATGTCTATCTTTTATATTTATCTTCTCACGATCATGATACATTACAATATTATAATTGATGATAAATTATATCTAGATTTTGTCTGGTTCAGAAAATAAATCCACAGTGTCTCTCGCGAAACCAAATAAGCGCGCGGAAGTAAATTAATATAAATAAATAAAGTATTATACAAACGACGAGAATGACCGTGCATCTATCTTTATGGAAATGCGAGAAATGAGACCGCTTCGATATATCGTATCTCAACAATAAATTAAGTTTTTAATAAGATCTATCGGTCACGGACACAAAGATTATGTGTCTTTAGTTTTGCTTTACGTTCTAGACAGGAAAATGCAGCAAGAAACATTGTGGTTGTCATCAACCACGTGCCAATATGCCAAGGTGCGATGTCGTTCTGCCGTTTTCGCCGAGGTAAGTGCTACTTATTAAATATGTAAAAATATGAACAAATATCTAGATATGCGTAACTAATGACCCAACAAGCAACAGTTTGATTAAGTATAAATATGTTTATTATTCATAAAAACAGGATTGATTTTCAAGGTTGCTCTAATTGCGCTTACGGCTAACTCTGGCTAGCGATATTGATGAAAGATGTGGTAAATAAGAAACCTAAGATGCGTAGTAACTGTCAGAAGTATTTCAGAATAAAGAATACGATATATTGGGTTGCAACAAAAGTTCATAGCGTTGTTTGGTAATGCTTGAATACATTTCTTTGGAGAAAACAATTGCCACGTATATTCAACTGTAAATTGTCAGGTATTAAACTTAATTAGCGAGATAATGCTTGTCACACAAAATAAATTTTAAGACATCATTAACAATTCGCGATAACTTCCTGATATCATTATTGTTCTTGGGAACTTTTTTATTGAAATGACAAGCGCGTGTGTCTTTTCTTTTTTTTATGAGACGTTATTTTCGACGAGAGAAAAAAATACCATACATCATAATTATGATTAAAAATATCATTAATGCAAAATGCAATTTATTATTAGTGCACGTATTTATAGAAAATCACTCGTTTTTTTGCAATACAAACTTTATTATATAACCAACGTAATATATAATAATTAATAATATAATTCTTCTTAACGTGCATGAGGACAATGCGTTTTGTGAACATTACATATACAGGGTGTCTGACATAAGGCGAAAAACCTCTCGCCCACAAGTAGATCTCGTCAAACTGAATTAAAAAGTCCTGTACTATTTTGCAAACAACCACGTAAAATTTCGAGTAATTAAGTAAAGAAAGTTCGCTAATTCAGCGGACGCGATTGGCAACGAGTATCGGATTATAGCGGCAGGCGAGAAGACGCGTGGACAATAATTTCTCAGCGTCTCATTCATGTGCCGTGGTGCCGAGAAAGTGTTGTCACGTATTTCTTTTTGTTGTTGGGCGCGACGCGATAAGCGAGTATCGGATTACAGCGGCAGGCGAGACGACGCGTGGACAACACTTTCTCGGCGACACGAGCACATGAATGAGACGCTGAGAAATTATTGTCCACGCCTCGTCTCGCCTGCCGCTGTAATCCGATACTCGCTACTATCGCGTTCTTCTAAGAAATACGCTCGCGTCGCGCGCGCGGCTAGCAGTTTTTTACGTCATTCATGCCTACTTCCCTCGCTGCCAATCGCGTCCGCTGAATTAGCGAACTTTCTTTACTTAATTACTCGAAATTTTACGTGGTTGTTTGCAAAATGGTACAGGACTTTTTAATTTAGTTTGACGAGATCTACCTGTGGGCAAGAGGTTTTTCGCCTTATGTTAGACACCCTGTATATGTGTGTGTGTGTATATATATATATATATGTATATATTACAAATATACTACAAATATATTGTACTATTATATAATACAGATTAGATACATTTGTACAATATTATACAATTTTATATACATTTTACATATATATTTCTTTACTATTTACAATAAGTATGCACACACTTACACACAGCTGGGAAATAACATCTGTGTGATTTTGGTCCTTATTTTGGCGAGTATAAAGATAAGGCGATTAAGAAGAAAAATCTGCAACAATAATTTAGCAATATTATCATACTCGACAAAAAACAATGGCGATTTTACGACCTACATGTCTCCCAATTAAATCGTCTGAACTTTTATTTATACAGACATATCTTAATAATCTTGCTATTAATATTATCTACTGCGAAAGTATCCTGAATGTCGGTTCGAATAAAAAAATTTATATTATTTCGGAAATTTTTGTACATCTTTTACAATCTACGGGATCTCGATGAGAGTCATGAATTGCTGCAGACGCAAATTATTTCCAGCAATTTCCTTAACAAAGCACTTATATTAATCTTGATCCATTTTATAGTATTTGTTTTTATTTTCATTAAAAGAAGCAGATTAAACAGCCGTCTATAAGATCTATATGGAAATATTTTTAAAGAAGATACACAAAGTATTATTGCTAAACAAAATTTTTTGATGAAGTCGATTTTTAAATTCTAGAAATTAATTTAAATTATATCAATTCTACAATGTATATTTTATTATACAGCATTCTTTTCGCATCACAATGAAATCTATTTTATATTAAAATAAATTTTCAAATATTATATATACACACACATAGTTCTTGGTTTAATCGTAAAGTTTTTCCCCCTCATTTTAAACATTCCTTAAATAATTATTGCTTTTTTAGTGAAATGTTTTAGTTCTATAAATACAGAGAAAAAAACGTCTAATAAGTTTCATAAAAGGTTTTTACTCTTCAGATATTATTTGCGAGTAAAAAAATCCATTAATTATCTCTGATAGTTACACCATTTCATATTTAAATAGTTACTATTTCATATTTAAATATTATTTAAAGTGTAATTTTTCATTCTCAATGTTAAGTAAATTTGTTGTAATCAGCATTAGAGGAGACGTCGTTTCAATACTTTTTTTAACTTGATTCCTACGTTTTATATTTTCGATTTAAAAGAAATCAACATTATACTTCTATAACTTATAAACGTAATAATAAATTGTACACGATAATCATTTCCGTTTTTTGACGACTGATATCATTTTTCTAAATTACGTTGCGCAGCATTCCATCTTCTCGCGTTACGTCAATGTTTTATTATATAATGTGTAAAGATGATTAAATTAAAAAATTATCTTTCGAACTTTAAAACAGCATTTATATAACTTAATTATTAATTCTGTTTTGTTGAATACATTAAGATGTAACACGTTCCACACACATCATGTTAATGAAGAAGAATCAGGAATTTGTATGTTTGCGAGATCTGGTGCAAAAATAAAAAAAGTAAAAGTAAGAACCGTTGCATTGCGTCGAATCAGCGGACCGAGAGGGACTCATTAGTTACAGTGGCGTAATCACACAAACTTATAGTGATCTTCTCTAAGGGAAAGTCTAAAATATAGTATTATCTTCTTGCATTATTTATTATTTCCATTAAAGAAATTTAAGAGAAACAAATTATTCAACAAATTTTATAAAATTCTGATTATTTATTTGTTGATAAGTTTACTTGAATAATAAAATCTTCAGTAAAAAATCACGATAGATGCTTGATAATCTTCTTCTGATGTTGAGAAATTAATAATTGTGATGAATAATTGTTTATAGAATGCAAAGCAAAGAAATTTTCTCTAAGAATTTTCTCCCTAAGAAAAATATTTCATATGTTACATTATTTTTCTTTCTTACGCCTTTGGATGAGCGTACCTCATCATATTTCTTCTAGTTTCTCCTAGTTTTTACTTCAGTGCACAGCCAAGATTTTAAAATTTCTTACATCTATCAGCTCCTTCATCAATAGGTCGGTGAACAGGCGTGTCCAATGTGAAACGGATGATGACCGGCGAAGGTATCGTCGTTGTGCAATTTAGACGCGCCTTTATCGGGTATTCTAATAAATATCAAAAGAATAAGAATAGTTTTAATACTGAAGAAATCATTTTTGAACGTCAAACAAGAATTTTTAATGTAAAACTTAGTACACATTTTCTAACGTTGTCTTTTGAAGAAACTTGTATTTAACTTGGAAGATCAAAGTTACCTCTTCAATGCTGTGCCGAGGGTTGACTTGAAGGGTGACGTCTTCAAGGACGCGTCGCCTTGAGGATACGAGGGTAAAGCCTCTAGTATCCGTGGGGGAAGCTTCTTTGAATTATTCATGAAAGAGTTATAGATTGGCTTTTTGGGTTGTTCATCACAAACCCAGCCGCCACGCATTGCTGATCTGAGCTGATTCGGGCTGTAGCTGTTGTCGCCGATTACCGGTGCGCTGCTCTGCAGATTCAACGCATTCAGTTGCAGGTAGCCGCTACCACCTGCGATTGGCATTGCATCTTCCGATCCGCCAGATCTGCTTAATCGACTGCCCGGCTCTGCGAAACATTCGAGTTATTAATTCTAACAATTTGAGATACTTTTAGAGTATCAATTTTTTAATATCTTTAACTTTGGGCAATTCTCTATAAAAATGCAAAATACAATTCTACAATAATAATAAATGTATAATATACTTACCGAAAGTCTTTGCTTCTCTCGCGTGCGCCAGAAGAGTGTCCACCCTGCTTCTTCGAAAATAACTATCTACAAGATCCCAACCTTTTTTAGCCCGCACAACTTTACGATCATTCTCTTCCTCATCATTATCCTGACTATTTCCATCTTCATCATTGTTACTACCATTGTTATTATTATTGTTATTGAGATCCGCTTTTGAGGAACTCCCAGTAGACTGAAGAATATCCCTCTGTAGCACAGGTGCCGGAGGCAGGGGAATACGAGGAGATACATCCGGCAGTCGCCACCTTCCTAATTCATCGCACCACGTTGCCGCTTCCCTCACTGACGCGATATCTCGAAACGGACAACCTGGCCGAAGATGGGGCACCATAAGGTCGCACAACTGGGACGTCAAGAGCTCTCTTCGCAGGAGTTCACGACGCTCGGCGTCCCAGGACGCTTGAAGATCCGCCGCCTCGGCTTCCAGTTGTTTTACTCGCTTTGCCATCCTCTTCAACGCATCTTCGGTAGATCTGTAGGATGAAATAGTAGTTAAGAGAAGGAAGAGACTCTGGATGGAAATCAAACTGAACATCAACGAACCTCAGTTGGCCGTACACTTGAAAAACGCTGCCGTTGGCGTCATTGGCTTCCAGCGCTCCTACAAGAGCCTCCAGTTTCTTCCTTCTCTTCTCTCTTCTTTTCTTCAGCTCTGCATTGCCGATCGCTTCTCCACCAATCGTTAATTTTTCCAGCTTTTTCACTACATCCTGCAGAGCTGCCTCTCTCTTTTTTCTTCGCCTTTCCGCACGCTCTTGATCCACTTCGTCTATTCCCTGATGTTCTTGATTGGTTTTATTACCATTGCTGATCACATTCAATCCTGACTCGTAACGCGATTTTAAGGCTTCCAGTTCCTCCTTTAGCTTCTGAGCTGATACGTTCGAGTTTTCGCACTCTTTTCTCAACCTTTCCACCTTTGTATACAATTTTCTCTTGTTATTGTGCACGATTATAATATTAGTAAAATAAATGTTGTTTAACAAACTATTTATTATAAAAAAATAGAATGTATAAAATTATTGTACTACCTCTTCAACGTATTGTTTCTCTCTCAAACTCTCTCCGTCTTCGTCCAGATCCTTCTGAAAGTCCAATCCAAAGTTCAATTGATCGCCAGAATCCAACATTTTTCGAAGACGTTGCAATTCCAACTGGTATTGACGGAGCAAAGCATCCTTGGGATCTTCATTAACGATAGGTTTGTTCTTGATACACCGAGCTCTGGCAGCATAGCGTAAGGTACTAAGTGTTTCTTCGCCATCAATGTCGCTCGGGCTCACGCAGGCGATCATTAATGTCCGCGCGTTTCCTCCCAAGCTGTCCCGTAACAGCCTCGTTAATTTGCTATCCCTGAGGAACACAAACACGTTCCATTTCTTTTCTGATTTAATGATATTGGATATTCTATTGGAGAAAACATTGTTTGAAAGCAGTAAAGTATATCAGGATGTCAGTGCGGGACACACGAATTCGCAAAAACGTCTGATTATATGCTGCTGGATTATCATTACGCGCAAAAACCTGTTTAAGAAGCTTACTGCACCTGTAAGGAACATGTCTTCCGTTACCAGCTGCCAATGCACTTATAACATTCCCCAAGGCCGACAAACTCAGATTAATGCTGGCAGCTTCCTTCAGACGATCCCCCGTAGCCCCGGTTCTAGCTTGTCTCTCGGATCCAGCGAGGTCGACGAGATGCAGTCGACCTCTCCTGATCGCGTTGCCCCGCTTATCGTCATCGTTGATGGCGATTGCCTCAAGTGAAAGAGTTAGAACAGCGTGACTTCTCGAACTGACAGCATTCATTTTCGTCGCAGCCGCTGCTCTTCTCTGATCTCCCTGGTGGACCAGAGCGGTGCACTCGGCCGCATCCTTCACAGTGACCTCGCGCAACCCCCCGGCAACGTAGGTACCCCGCGTGGGGTCTTCCTTCAGAGTCAGGGTCTCCCCGGTGTCGTCTTGCAGCAGATCACGCAATCGCTCGTTGTAGATCTCGAGATAACTCAATACCGCTAAATATCTAAATATAAACAACAATAAGATGTAAAACATAAGTAGATGTAATAAACGAAATTGGAAGAGTCGTCGAAGATATCATTTGCACACCTTGTCTCGGAACTGGCAGTCGAAGTTGCCTCGAACAGATGCTCCAAAGCACGCTCGATGAAACCTCGCATAGTGAACGATTTTCCGCAGCCGGTCTGCCCGTAGGCAAACACGGTGCCATTGTAACCCTCCAAAACAGCTTCGACGATAACTGAACCCACATCTTCGTAGACCAATTCCGTTGTCGAGGATGGACTAAACGTGGCGTCAAATTGATAAACCTTTCCACCTCCGCCGGAACTTTCCAGAGTGCACGATTTCGTTAATGGATCGATTGTCACGACGTTCTGCGACAAGAACGTTAGTGAGAAGTGATCGCAGATATGATAAGAATCAATAAAGAATGGCAAAATCGATGGCTCGTTCGCATAGTAATATTTACACCTTTTTAAAATTTTTGCAAAAGAAAACTTTATCTATAGTTATATAAAAAAAAGTGTTTACGTATATAAAAAAAGATAATGCAGCAATCGATACGAGTTAATAATGACATACGAGAATTAATAATGAGAATTATACGTACAAAATTATATACAGAATTATATATGCATATATAATTTTCTCATGTTATGTACACCACTTAACATGAATACAAAAATCGTTATACATACTCGCAACACGAAAAAAGTGTTCGATAATCAGACATGAAGTTACGGTGACTCACAAGTGCGGTAAACAGTTCTGCGAATGTAAAACTCTACGTATAAGAATGTAATATTGGCTGTGGAACTTGAATACAGTTACTGGCACACGTGATACAATGACTACAAAAACTTCCCTTTTGAAGGGGACATATGAAATTGAATAAAATATTGCTGTCTCCTTTTCCGCAAAATGTCGATTGGTTCAGAGAACCTCGCAGCACTTATTTTCTTGCGCATTCCGTATTTCATGTCACGAATATGGCGTTAAGAAAAGACATGAAGTTTCGTTTACCTTTCTCAAATTTTGAAATTAAAAATGTAGAAAAATTTTTGGCAAATTAATCGCTATCTATGTGTTAATTACGCATAATTTCGAAAGAGGAATTTCCTTTAATGATACTTTTTACGTATAAAATACCTTGCAATAATAAAACTTTATTAAATAAATAAATAATTTAAATATATATAAATATTACAAACTTAAGAAAAGAAATTATTGTTTCTCATTACTATATTATTTCAACAAGTCTCAATTTCTATTATATTACTCATATATTATACATATTTGTTACGGACAAACCATGTTATTATATAAATCGAGAAAATAATTGTATAATAAATTCTGATTGGCATAAAACAACATCACTAAACGAATAAAGTCTTATTGCTTTAGTAAATGATAACATTGATTTTCCATTAAACTAGCGAAACTCGAACTCGAACTTGCGTTTGTCGATAAATGTAAAGTGCGATAGAGCATTTCGATTAATGACAAAAACGTTGTATATGACGTCATATAGTAAATATATTGTATAGTACACCATCTTATTTCACCAATACAGATTTGGCTTTGGTGATATACATGGGGTGAAGCTGTAGACGAATGCTGCACGTAAATTATAGTGATGCACTGTAAATTGGCGTTACGTAGCAAATCGATGCATAAACTATTTAACGATTCACGAGGACATTATGTACGATTCTCAACCCTTCTATCTATGTCCATATGTGTATAATAGAGTCTTAAACAAGAGTCTTAAACGAAACCTAAATTGCTTTGAAAATATATCCAAATGAAATTTGGATAAGGAATATTTAAATAATGTTCAAGTAACAATAACTAAAAAGATTTTATAATATACAGTAGGAAATATGATAACATAAGTTATACAAAATCTATAAGTCTCCTCTTCAACAATCTTCCGTTTCTGTTAGAAAATATACAAACGTCTATACATAAACTTTGTGTTGCAGAAGAATAAGTAAGTTGACAACAAATACATACAAATACAATAATCATGCATGCACATGGCCAGCTTATACACATGTACAGCATATGGTATATCGTCATTTACAGGAGAGATGGTAAAGAGTGACTTGGTCGGATTATCGATTTGGCACATATTCCAGCCGACATCGATAAACGGTTGTAAATGTAGTGCTATCTATGTTGCATGCTCATACGATGGTATCATAACAGGCAAAAGCAATTTTCTGATATTCTCAAAAAAAAACGATTAAATACTACGTAAAATAATTTATTTAACTCGATCATTCGAAACGTAAATGTATGTTGCGGGAATATCTTGGACATGCAAAGGATGATAATATGTAACCATTTTTTTATACAGAATTATAAAAAACTAACTATTACATATACGCGATTAATATGTATTATTCGTTACATACACTACGGAGAATATTTTTCTACTTATATATGAATACATAATATTATATTACGCAGCATTGATTGAGTATAAATGTACTAGAGAGAAGATTGAAGTGCTTAACGCAGATATGCAATTAAACGCAGCCTATTTAGTTAAAGTAAGATGAAATTACATTCAGCTCGAGAGACTTGCAAGAAAAATCATCCTGGTGTAACATCCGGTGTAGCACGAAAAGTGCAACATCCGCGTGCAGACAGCGAGCATGTTTTGATGCGGTCGCTAGGCTACAACGCGCTCGATATATGACAATGACGTTTTTCGCGCGAGCTTTTCAGGTTGGAGATAAATCAGACAAAAAAAAGATAGCAGTCCAATAAGTAGATGCAAATCACGCATCTTCAATACACACACATACACACACACGCACGTGAGTGCACGTGCCACAAATAAAAGTAACTGAATAAGCCATAAGTGACAACTTTATCTCTCGCCAAACTGATTAGAGTTTTGTAAACATAAAATCAGAATTTCAGATTTATGATAACGAATAAACATGCACGTTTCTTTGTTGCTGCATCATTACATACCCGACATCCGTGTTGCAATTCTTTGTTGGACATAGGCCGACATCTTACTGCTACTTTTACGGATTCAGACATCTGGAAATGAAAAAGAAAGTTGCCTATTTTTAATAAATATATTAATATTTATAGATCTGTAAAAAAATTCATCTACTTTATTACGCTAATTTTTATTACATAAAAAGTAATTTATAAAAAGTTGTTCTTTCTTAAATATGTAAATATGATAGCGTCGTTATTGCATTCCGCGATACACGTATTATAAAAGCGAAAGCAGATATCGTGTCGGAAGTAGAGCAAAACTGAGAGATGTTTGCACAAGATAAATGAAGTCGAATATCTTTAGAAAACAGCTCTCAAAATATATAGTTAATTGCACTTTATATTTATTACATTCTTTCGAATTAATTAGCGGATGAACTAACAGCTTGATCTATACATAAAGTAGGTCTGTAATAAATGCTAACAATAAAGAGAAATATAAAGATACGATAATATTAAACACATTAAGCACACAGCCACTAGACAAATACAAACGCGTGTTCAGGCTGATTCATAACTAGGAAACGCAATTCTTCATCATTTCTAGTAGTTTCTAGTAGTCTTATCAAATTTATCTTATTCTTTCCCTTGATGGGATTTGGGAAATCAAGCGCCAATTGACAGACTACACAGCATTTTCTTCACTTTCAGTATTACACGTACACATAGTTTATTTCAAATTTTATCTAAGCTTAACATTTGTCATACACGCATTGTACAGCAAGAAAAACATGAGATTATTTAGTTAAAAATGAAATGAGCCGTTCTAAATAAAATAGACGGTTTTAATGACAATCAGTAATTCTCTGCTCCGTTTATCTGATGAACAAAACGCGGAAGTGGTTACGCATCTGTCCATTAACGATTGTTACTCCTTGTTACTTCCTGGACATTCAATTCTTACGTAAGTAGATTCTCTCTCTCTCTCTCTCTCTCTCTCTTGTTCTTCTTCCTCTTTTTCCCTTCACCCTTTCACTTTTTCACACCTGAGCTTACCTTGAACTTAAGGTCAAACGTGTGACTAATACACACCTATGCTCTATATTAGCGTCTGGGCACACTTACACAACGTAAAACAGCGCGTGTGTCGAAATTAAAATGAAAATGTGCTACGAAATCCTGAATCACTTTTTCTGCCTTTGCGTGTATGATGAATTATCTATTGTACTTTTCTGCGACATGACTGGGGTGATCGTGTATACAACAGGGTTGAATTCAGATCGCGGGGGGTAGATATGCAGCGACCGCTTGACCGAGTGAAGCCTAAAGTTTGACCCAGTCACGGCTCGGTATAACGGTGCTATAGTTCATCCATTTGTAAAACTTGGCTAAGAAAATAAAATTGCGATACGTCGGGTATATTTGAGTGAAACAGATTTTTGGGCGAAACAAGAATGTGTTGTAATAACACGTAGTATGTGAAAGGTGATGTGTTATAATTATGTGGCAACAGTACAGCAAATTAGTCAGAGAATTCCTTCGCTTTTGTTTCGTTTGAAAATACAAAGGAACAAGAAATACATAGAAAAACATTAATTACTAAATATATAGTTTTAATATATAGTAGATTGGCCGGAAAGTCCGTGCTGATGTATAAGAATAGTATAAGTTGTGTATAAGATGTGTGATTTGCTTTCGGCATAAATTTTCGATTCATTTGTGGATAAAATTACAATCAAATTTCTAGCCAATTTTGTTGAGGAAAGTTTAATTAAATATCACAGTTTTGCATGTTTTTATTATCAATATTATATATTTCGGTAACTAATTCCTTGAATAAAGATTGTATTTAGGTGTACTTGTTTAAAAGAAAAATAAGCTTTTTCCATATTTGGTTATATTTATCTTTATTCCTGAAGCTCATTTGTTTTCACATTATTACATCAAGTATTTAGGTATTACGATTTTACAAAACTGATTTCTCAGTATGATTCAATTTTAATCTAGATTAAAAATTGCGATATTGTATATAAGTTGTTCTATAAGAGAGAGAAAAGCAAGGAAACTGTCGTGCTTATCGGTGCTTAAAGAACTAAAAGAAAAACAAGGAAAAGGAAAGAAAAGAAAGAAAAAAATCAACATTTTTGTTGAAAAAAGCATATTAGAATCATAAAAAAAATTAAAATCCACGCTTTATACTTTCATATTTTCAGGTCTCCGTATGAAGTGATTGAAGCACTTGTAAGAATAAGAGACGTGACTGCTTATGTCTCTTCTAATTTGATAATATTATCTACGTCAAATTCTTGCAATTTTTTCAATACTTACACCGATAATAAAAGTGTCTCTTTGTAATCTTATATTTATGATAACATGACTAATCGAAGCGGCATGTAACAATGCGTACGGAACAACGAGCACGTTCGGACTGACGACGCTACGGCTTGTGTGGCGTCGCAACACCTCGACGTCTTCGTCGTGGCTCGTATTGAATTCAAAACGTCAATGACGCGCGCGCATTCCGTCGAGTATTCCGTCGCGATCGTAATTATATACCCGTATATATAGATTAAATATCATTTTAAGATGATTGCGAACAGTACGAAAAAATTAATTCTAAAGAAATTATAGTATCTTATAGTAGTTTCCTTTGTTTTAGAATGATTTCTTTGGTTATTTTGTTCGCATTGTGCATAAATTTTTGTTTTTAATACAGATGAAGAGAAAGAAGAAGAAATCGATGTTTTCGATAATTAACACATTTATGATGTCATCTATAATTAGTAATTACTATATATTCACATCCGTTTTCTCAAATTATGATGCGAAATCTACATTTATGTAAAAACATTGTTACACAGTTATTGTTATAAAAGATATTTACAACACTTTACAACACTCTGTACCTTCTTCTACTTTCAAATAAAAAGAAGGTAATAAGTGTTCTAAATATTTTTTAAAATCTATTACTTCCGTCCGTCGGTAATGTCAATCACTGGCAGCATCACCTCTGAATTCCCGTAATCCCGAGTAAAATTATAATTAAATATCTTTCATTATCGATAGCAGAAAGTGCAGGTTTCATTTTGTCCGCTGCATGCCGTGTAGCGTGCACTCTCACTCATAACGTGGCGCTAGATGGCGCCACGTTCACCTCGGAGCGCGCATTCCCGCGGGCGACCCAGTATGGCGGCAGCAAGCCCTTCAGTTTGTGCTGATCACGCAACAGGTGTTGTGTGCCGTTGCGTTTTGCGCGAGTTCGGTACCGATAAGTAACCGGCGTTCTCCGATAGTGCGTCGCACGCGTGTCCCTTCGTGTTTTCGCAGTATCTCGTATTTTCGGGAAAGGATTAGCGGCATCAGATAGGCGCGTGTGTCATTGAGTATTTTTCTTCCGGGTCTCTCATCCTCGCAGGGGAAAAGCATCGTGATTACGTGCCGCAATTGGTGAGCGTGCTATTACATTTCTCAAAGTGATATTGTGAAATATAAAAATAAAACCAAGTAGCTTAGCTGTGCGTGTATTGTGTCTGTGTTAAAGATATTAAGTGCGATACCGCCAAATTCCATTACAGAATCGTGAAGATTTGAATTCAAATCTGTATTGAAGTTAACCGTAAAAAGAATTTGTTTCGCAATATTTAAATATCGTTTGTTAACAACATAAGAATGTTTGCTGATAATTATAATGGTAACTCCAGTTTCTTCGAACTAAAAAATAGGAATGTGTAACTTAGAAGAGAAAGAAAATCAGCGGAAAAATTTTAATTAAGTCGGTTAACGTATCGACTTTTGAAAAATATTGAGTTTTGAAAAGTATACAATATTTTTGAACGTGATGCTGCGTGCACAAGACAGCTAATTAAACAAATAGGAATATGTGCAGATAAATAGGAGCTCGCACTTTATAAATATACTTCAAATGTTATATATTTATATATGTATAATCTATTGTTATTTTTATAGAAATTCATGCTCGTATATCTGTTGCGATAAATTAAAATTAAGTTACTATAAGTAAATGTGTTGAATAATTGCCAATGATTATTGTTGCAATTGAATGAAGTTTACGAATATTTGAAGAGTCTTTCAAAGATACCCCGTAAATTAGCAAGTATACTCGACACGAGGCACTCGATGCTACTCGATGACACGTACCACGCACGTTAATGATTTTGTTGCGCAAAGTGACAGTTTCGACACTTTGCGTGAACAAGGTATATAATGATTCTCTCGATAAGCATTGCTAGACTTTTTAAATTAGTTCGCTGTCTAATATTATTTTCCTATATTATAAATAATATTTAATTATATTTTACTTTATAATAAATAAATAATTTAAATATTAAAAAATATATACATATGTTTCCTACTTTTTATATTTCATTGTTGTATCTTAATTTTTTACAATGTTCTAAAATTTCACATAATAGATATGGTTGTACAATAATTGTCACGTAGTAAATTAAAATTTCTTACAAATGAATCGTGTGACTCAAATCCTATAAGAAAACGCTGAAATTTCCAGCGAATCTTTTATGAAACATCACATTAAATTAGTCAGGGCGAGATCGAGAGATATCACTTTTTCGAACGATGAGCAATTGAAACGCCTCTCCAGCCTCCATGGAAGGATCAATCTTTTTCTTTTTTTTGTGACATCTGTCTTGCGAGATACGGAAACTTTCCAAGAAGTGAATCAGCGTTTCGCGCGCACGCAGCTTCCTCGAACGCATTTTCTTGTGCGTATTCAATTGCGGATGTAGCAATCAGACCCATTTCAAGTACATGTATCAAATTTATATATACGTGTATATATACGTGTAATATAAATAATATAAATAAAAATAATAATAATAAGCAATAATCAAAAGATAAATGTATATAAATTAATTGTTCTATACTTACATACATAGTTTGTGCACTTATGTAATTATAGTTCGTCAGATAGATGTGGTAATTTATGATTTTCAAAATTTCATTTTTCCAATATTTATAAATGTACAAGCATTTGGAGTACTACATTTGCTAGCCTCGAGACAAGGATGAAACACACAGTGTGAGTCCTTGTAATGTAATGCGCAAGTACTGCACGTAATCAACTATATTTATCAATAGTGATCGATCATACATACAATAATAGAACATGTTTACTTAACTGGTTTTGTTCACCAAGAAGCTTGCTGTATTTATTATGCTCGCGGAAGCTTATATTTGCTAATTTACATATACATATACAAATATTCATGTCCGATCGACGGTTAGGCCTCAATTAATGATACCGATGGATGGATATCGCAAAAGTGAACGGTCAGACGGCCCGCATTCGCAAAGAACCCGTTTCTGTTTGCGTGGGAGCCGTAAAAACATCAAACCTACGCACGAGTCACACATTTGACGTGTTTAGGCGATCGAACGAGCGTTCTCTGGAAAACGTGGGCATCATCCTACGTGATGAAAGAAAAGGAATGAACGTGCGAAATAGTTCTCTTGCGACCTTAGCGCGTACAGGGTGCTCGCTGTAGATTGCCGACAAATATCCAGCAAGATTCCATTCCTATAAAGAAAGTTAGAGCTAATTTTATAAAAATGTAAAAATCAAATCTAAATTATTTTAAAAAATGTGTGTGTGTGTGTGTGTGTGTGTGTGTGTGTGTGTGTGTGTGTGTGTTATATTTAATTAGACGACTTTGAAAAATAAAAGAATATAGAAATATAGTCTAATTATTTAATCAGAAAAATTATTATTCATTATTGTTTTATCAAAACAGAGAGTATTGATATTTATTATTAAATTTATTATAAGCTAATCTAATTAAAATTGTGAATATTTTATAAATCTTTGCGTATTCCTAATTCTTCAGTTTATCATTTATTTCATTAAAGTTTTTACATAATTTTACAAAAGTTTTTCTGAACCTTTTTAGATTTCTCTAAATTAATTTTATTAGTATATAAAGAAATTCCTGAAAGGATATAACTTTATTATTACTATGACTACATATGGCAGCTGTTAGTAGTAGGAAAATCAACACCGATAGAGACACTTTCACACCTGGATAAGATAAATTTTATCTTCGATCTACCTGAGTCATTGACATTCGGTCAAATAAATATTTCGTTGTTATCGGCCACGTAACTCAAGATAAGGCAACTAGACGTCACAAAGATGCTATTGTATCATTTTAGAGTAAAATCTTAATAGCTATTTGTGCAGTAATTACGTCATAGCTTGTATGATCAAATATCGCTCTTGTATGTGCATTTTATTATTAGTTCTATTTTCGTAATTAAATTTTAATAGAATTGCATTAGACAGTTACACTAGATTTACATAATTATTAGATTTCATGCTAACGAAAAATGGTTTTGGCAAGTAATTCTTGAAAGGAATCTGCATCTTTTCGGGCAATTTCGAGAACTTAATTTGCGCACAAACATTTGTATCAATTCGCGGTATTAAAGGTACAATTCGCGTGCAACGAAGGTTCGGTTAACGAAGCGCGTAAAATTGCAGGGTGTGTAATAGCGAGATACTGCAAACCGATAAAACGGGGTAATAAAAGCAAATGGCAAACGATGTTATATACCGTGGCTTGAAACAGTCTGCTGAAAGATCAGTGGGATGCAAAATTCTTGTTCTAACGTATTCTAAATAAAAAAGTCCCGAATCTTATTAAAATAATATTGAGTATGTAAATGAGTATGTAACACTTGATACATATCAAGAATTTCTAGAAATTATATTTAATGATAATTTACTGATTTGCGTTGATTGAAATATACATAATCTTTCCGAAATAATGAAACGTTAATTAATCGAACGATTATAACGACATTATTGTGATTAACATTAATAATTATGCGCCGTACATTCCGCTCGCGACAAAAAACAAGGTCGGTCTATGATTCTTCTCTTACATGAGTTCCGGAAACGAGAGAGCAGAGAGGATTTGAAAACGCACATCGCATCGCTTTATCAGTGAGGACGTGACGATAATTGTGATATGTGCGATGCATCCGGGTACGTTACTCATTTGCTCTCGGCTTAGAGAATGGACAATGGACCGACAGCGACGAGATATTTCTTGAGGAGTGCAGATATTGATTTAGGATACATTTTGTAGAGTTTAGGGAGTCTTACAGCTTTTCGCTTCTGTATTGTCATTCACATTTAATAGAGCGAAATTATTTTCTCATTTTCATAATTTTCTTTCTTACGAAATTGCCAAACAAAACATTACATTATAATTTAACTTTTTGAACAACTGTTGTATGATGATATGCTGTGATTCTTGATAATATCAGTTGTATTTATAATTATTTAGTTGGTAGATTATTTATTTAGTGTACCAGACAAAACTCTGATGAGTTATTCCTTATTTACATAAATAGCTAAATAAATTTGTTAGAAAGTTTTATATACTAGTAAATGTTTAGAATCTTTTACTTTGAGCTGAAAGAGGAGGAGAGATACTTTTTAGTTTGTTTAATTATAAATGATGATTTGCTTCTATCTGGCAATCGTCTCTCTCAATGCGAAGCGTACGCCTATGGTGGTCCACGCACCCAAAATCGATTCAGACACAGACAGGGCATGGACCTTCCATCCCTATAGTAGCTTTACGGTAACTTTCCAGAGTGTACATCTGTGCTACCTCTAATTTTGCTCCTGGACAAAGCCAGCACACTTACATCTCACACAATTTCGTAAATGAGGCATTTTGCAATATTATAACGATAAAAACGAAAATGTTAAAACATCTGTTGTTTTTTTAATATTTTAATTAATAGTTAACACACATTCTTTTCCCTCCTTTCTTTGAGACATTACCTATTAATTGTTGACCTATTGTTGGTAAAATATTAATAAACCAATTATTCCATAGTACGTTTAATGATATTTATACGAAATTATGAATTTATAAATTAAAAAATGAAATATTTTTAAAAATATTAGAGTTTGAATATATTTTATTCTGGACTTTTTGTTTTTTTAATACTCTCGATGTAACATTTAGTGTTTGTGCTATTTATAATGCACGTAAATTTGCGTTTTGAAATCATTCAAGAGCCTTTAACATTTTCGAAAATAATATTCTGACGTCGATAATAAATGACGAATGATTTTTCCTTTCGATCTTCTATTATTCGCTTCATCGACGAGGTATAAATACAACCCATTAACGGCAAGTGCTTGAGTCGTAAAGAGAGTCCATAAATAGAGCATTGGCCATGTCCTGCCAAAATTTCCTCGCAGGAGAGACTATAAAGGGGTACGTTAATCGTCCCCCTCTTCTTAATTTTACGATCGCCCGTAATGGGTGTGCCTGCCAAATTATTATGGGGAAAATTTCGCACCATTTTGCGGCATGAGATGCGTTCTGCAAGAGTTTTCAAGATGAGATCCTAAAGTGTATACTTGTGGGAGTCGAGTTTATTATTTAGAAACAATGCTATGTTATAATGCTAAAGAAATATGCTTTGAATAAAATAAATGACTTTTACACATACGATTAGCGTTCGAATTAATATAATTAATCTTATTAATTCGAACATTAAAAATTATTATTTTTCACACATACATGTATAGGAAGAATTTGTTCTTAATGTTATATTATATTATATTATACAAATATAGTTTTCTGTAACAAACAGATTTAGGTACACTTGCCTTTGTACACTTTAGCGCCATACATGTATGCGCATCTGTAGCATTGTAACAAAACCACGTAAAGCATTCCGAGTCATCATATGTATATGTATGGTCAAATTACGGAATTCCATTGCTTCTGTTGCAATTTTCACTCGCGACTTCACGCATTCCTTTCAGCACGCACTATGCGCAAATTTCTTTAATTGGAAACTGGACCGTAACTATATGCAGAGCATGTGCAGAGAGAAATAGAATATAAAAGTTTACCTTTGTCTTTATGCATTATTTTATTTTTGTTAAGGCCGTCGTGAACAAAGGAATTTAAAATTGCAGATGTAGAAATTGGGATTGCAACTATGTGTATGCGCATGAGGGTATGGATGCACGCGCGTATCTATGGAATACGCGATAAGGATTGCGCGAATCTGTGATAGAATGAAGCCTTCTCTTTTCTCCCTTTTGTTTCTCTTTCAACTTAAAATTATAGGAACGTTATTATAGTCACGAATGATAGATCGTTTAAAACAAGCTTAATAGCGCTCTGAGTAATAACCTCTGGGGAATTACTCATCTCTCAGGGTTGGGAGATAATGCACGCACATTTATCGCGAGGGACCATAGGCGAAGCATGCGAGAGATCGTCCTCTCGTTCGGCCATAACTTAGAATGCTCGCAGATCGGAATCCGAGCGATGCTAATTTCAACGTGGAATTCTCGTGGTATCCCTCTTCTCGGTCATCGTCTCGAGGGCGGTACACCACGAATTATATTAACCGCGACCTCGGCAACCCCCTTGCCTTCATTACTCATCGCTAAAGTCTATTCCTGCTCTCCAAACTCTCGATTCGTTTATTCGAAGGATCCGATTCGATCGATAAATATACAATGTTTCTGTGCGAATTACTTAAATGTAACAAGTTTTTATATTTCTATACAGATGCAAGTTATGATTCTTGCATTCTTTTGGTGTTCTAAAAATAATAATAATTATTTTTATATTGTTTGCTTAACATATGACATTTTTCACACTTAAAAATTTTTGGTGGATAATTCTTGTTGTCTATTTATTAATTATATGGCTATCTTACAATGTGTAATGTCATTCAAGCAAATGTGATACATTAGCTTTGTAATCTATATATGTATAAGTATTCCTATACACGTTGAAAAGCTTGCTCTCCATTTGACTTTGTAATTTCATTTATGCGCAGAATAGCAAAACTTCAGTCCACGGAGACCACCGGTCGTGCAGCACTTGCAAATATTTGCATCTAGCGTTCTACCTAGCTTCTGTTCCTTGCCCTCGATTAGAATAATTGTCATGCTTCTGAGTCGTCACCTCGGCTTTACAGTTTACCCAGTTTTAGGATAAACTTGGTGTAATGCTGGATATAATAGTGGATAATTACAAACAGTTACCGTTCTCTTTGTATTTAACAAGAAAATTTTCACAAATTTTTAGTTTTAACTTTTCATTAGCATCAATTTACTCCGATGATTGATGAGATATGAAAAAGTTAATTAATGTCCCGTTATCCTTCAGATATATTAGGTATACTTCTGTTTTCTGTCTTGAACTTAAATCTTGTTTTATCTGAGATAATTTAAATTCTTGTTTCATTAGTCATACCTTTTTACATTTCTTTTTTAAAAATTCCTGTACACTTTCTTTACTTCCGCAATTATACACAAGACAAACTTGATGATTACGTCACATTCATTAGTTTTGCTTCTAACTGAAAAAATATATACGCAATAAACACATAGCCGCTATAACCAATTTTTAATTAAAAACATATCCATCGTGACTAAAAAACAATATTTAGTCTTGATCTATAATTAATATAATATAATATAGGACCTAAAATTATTTAATTTATTGCTTATATTATTAATTTCATATCTTAATTGATACTTACCTCGATCACTACATGTATTTAATATACGATCGCGTAAGGCATTGTATTTGTGATTTAGAATGATCTTAGAGTCTGATAATTCCTTTAATTTGTCCACATTGATATATGAACCAGACATCTTGAATATGTGCAGAAAACATAAACAATGATAAATATAAATATAAAAATGGAATATAAAAGTATTGAATAAATTAGTAAAATATAATGCGATAGTTAACATTAGATAAACAAAATAAAATAAGACGTGTAAATTAAATAACAAAAGAAGATTAAAATAGAAATAAATAAACAAAAAATTTAAATTTAATTAAAGATCTATTCATATTAATAAAAAAATTATCTCACATGATTAATCACGTATTTAATAAATTATTTTAAAAAAAGAATCTTACTATTCCTTTTCTTTGAAGCAAACAGGCAAATAAACAGCCAACTTTTACAACCGAATTATCGGTATCCACTGTTTCTACACTGTCATTTATTAATCTGTCCATCCTCATTGCATCCTCTACAAAATTTAAAATTTATTTTATATCAGCAAAAGCGTGCAGGAAACAATACTTTGTATGATATTAAATTTTGATTGTTTTTAGAAAATGGAATATTGAGTTGTATTTTGATTTAAGTAACATTAGAGATTATTTGACTCCAGAAAAATTGAAAAACGTCTTAATTAAAAAGTAAGAAATGTCTTTCGAATTGTAGCAACTTATGTAAGGCTTATTACATGAAATGCATCTTGCTATTCCTATATTATATAACTTTTCTGATAATGAGATCGAATATCTAAGAGTCTTTAATATCGCATTACAATAAACTATGATGAAACATGAAACATTTAAGTGATTAATTTTAATTAATGGAAAAAGATTTAATCTTACCACTTGCAGTACTACTTACCGACTTTTACATTGCTTTTATTCAGGCAAGTCTGCACTTCTGTGCTCGACATCGATAATAATTCTGTTAGCTTTTCCGTGAGATCATCACTCAGACACATTGTCTATAACGAAATAAAGAAATAGTAATTAACAAAATATATACATAGTGAAATTTATACAAAAAGCAATGGCTAGAGATAACGAATGATGTTTTATATCAAATTAACCAAAATAAACAAATTTTTCAATAATATTATTCTCCTTTTCTTCCTCTCTCTTTCTCTTTCTTCTTCTTAATTTACTATTTGTTAAAAGTATATTTCATGCTATTCTTTCATTTTGATCTTACTTTAATTGCAATATTTATGCTTTGATACATATAAAGATACTTACAGCGCTGATAAATAGGCAGAAAACGAACAATCTGCGCATCATCATGTTGTTACTCGTTTTCAATGATAAATTTCGTCTGCTAAGTGCTAGTTCGCTTGTCCAGCTGTGAACTAGCGTCGATATCGCGATATATGGTATTTATGTGCTATACACAGCAATAAAACATGACGGAGTTTACATGTTAACGGGGGTTATCGCTAAAGACATCTGGACCAAGTTGTTCGAGAAAGGGGTCTTCTCAGTCATGGTACTTGGTGATTGTTGGAACGTTGTGCTTGCATTCTCAGAAATTATTGCAATATAATATTATTGTGAATTAAACATAATAATGCGCACATTCTTCTTTTGATTCGCTTTTCCAATTAATATTTAAAGTATGTTTGTGTCCTCATTCTTCCACGAAGAAACTTGAATCTTGTCGTTGTGTAGTGATCTTTGACAAAAATTGCTTGATAACAAGAATTTATTACAAGTGAGGCGTGTGCTCTGATGTTCGTTTGCATAAACGTATCGTTGTTTTCGGTTTATGTACTTGATTTATGTTTGCATTTCGTAAAATCTTTGCTAGATTAATCAGAATAGGTACTTAAATGTGTATAATAATTAGCAGTGTAAGTAGTAATTGATGTAATTAATAAATAATACAACGATTTATTAGATTATTGATGTCATATGTTAATTTTCTTAATATAGTGTGCTACTTTTATTATTATGTATTACAGTGTTATAGGCTACGTGAATTAGTTATGAAATATATAACTAGTCTTTTATTTAATATCAGCAATATATAATTGTTGAATATATCAACAATAAGATATATTATAAATCTACAGAGACATCATTTTATTTTACTTAAACCCCGATGACAGAAAAGATTCTCTTGCAAAATGCTACCACTAATATATGGAAATATCACGATTGGCGGTCCGGTCTGGTTATCCCGTAGATTGTACGAATTTTCTCCTGTTTTTTTTATCTTTCGTCTTCTTCGGAGGAGACGCAAAGCACCAGTCCGACTGCCCTGTCTTCTCGAGACATTTCACTGTTTTCGTTTACTGTAAAAGTCAGAGTATAAATCGTTGATAGTATTCTACATTACAAAAATTGCGTGAACCGTGTAGCATAAAGCTGATATTGAACATTGATACTAAAGTATCTTGTTTTTACTTGTGAAAGAATGTTAAGAAACACGTAATATATTATACATTAGTTTGAGGTAGAATTACAGTTGTGCTTATGTAATAGCAGAATGAAGATCAAACATTATTTTGTTTTTGTTTCGTATCGGATTTACTTACATGTAGTCACGCATTCTGTCAGAACTTCTTTAGTTGGAGGGTTTTTCAAATCCTTATCATTCTGAAGCACTTCCAGTATCTTGTCGAGAACTAATTTCGAGTCCTTCATCTAAAATTGATAAAAATGTGAGAGATTCATTATTATCATTATTATACATTTTGCATCAAATATAAAGAATCAATCTTGTCGATCTTCTAATCGTTACTAGAATTTTATAATTATGCGTAAACGTTGCGTGATTGTTACCATTTCTTTCTTTTCCAACATGCACGCTATGAAGGTATTGTGCTTCAGGAAAACTGCTTTGGTTTCTTCATCAATTTCATCAGTATCTTGCATATTCTTCCACTTTTTCCTTGCTTCAACTAATTCCACTGTTGCAGAAAAAGTTTTTCATATATATGTGTGTGTGTGTGTGTGTGTGTGTGTGTGGTGTGTGTGTGTGTGTGTGTGGTGTGTGTGTGTGTGTGTGTGTGTGTGTGTGTGATATCTCGCATAAGTTTTGCAGAAATTTTTGCAAAAAGGCAAAAATCTAGTGTGACATATATTTCAAACGAATTTGTTACATGCATATATATTTCTAGATATTGTATCTTCAAAACTGTGTGTTTAGTAAAATATATATATATAATTCTTTTATTCGTAAATTGTAAATATAAAAATCTATTGGATTGGCCAAAAAGTAATTACGTTTTTTTTTATATAAATAAAGGCGAATTTTTCATGGGAAACAAAAACTTTATTAAACAATATATTGTCCATTTTGTTTGATTATCTTTTGCCATTTTTCAGGCAACTTCATGATTCCGCGCTCAAAAAAGTTCTTATCTTTTTCAGCAAAAAACAATTCCAACAACGATTTGATATCCTCATCAGCAGTCAAGGTTTTACCATTCAAGACGTTTTGCAAAGAACAAAACAAATGGTAATCTGATGGTGCCAGGTCTGGCGAATATGGTGGATGTGGTAACATCATGGTAACACATCCCATCCAAGCTGCAACAATTTTTCACGAGTGACCAAACTTGTACGTGGTCTAGCGTTATCATGGTGAAACACAACACCTTTGCGATTCACCAATTCTCGACGTTTCTGTTTGATGGCATCATTTAATTTATCCAGTTGACGACAGTATACGTCTGAATGAATGGTTTGATTCCTTGCAAGCAGCTCAAAATACACAATACCTTTAAAGTCCCACCAGACTGACAGCATAATCTTTCTTTGGTGAATATCTGCTTTTCAAGTGCTTTCAGCAGGTTCATCACGCTTGCTCCACGATCTTTTTCGTTTGACGTTGTTGTAGACGATCGATTTTTCGTCGCCTGTTATCATACGTTTCAAAAATGGATCATTTTCCTCACGTTTCAAAAGAGAATCGCAGATGTCAATACGCTTAGTGAGATAAATTTCTTTCAGCTCATGTGGTACCCAAATATCGAGCTTACTAATGTATCCAAGTCGTTTTAAATGGTTTTCAACACTCGATTTCGATATGTTAAGATTCTCAGCAATCTCTCGTGTCGTTAAACGCCGATTGGAATCGGTCAGTGCCTTTATTTTGTCATCGTCAATTTCGATTGGCCTTCCTGAGCGTGGCGCATCTTTCACATTAAAATCTCCAGATCGAAATTTAGTAAACGAATTTTGACACTGCCGAAGTTTTAAAGCATCTTCGCCATATACATGACATAACTTTTTATGAGCTTGCACAGTGTTTTTCCCTTTTCGGAAGTAATAAAACAAAATATGAGGAAAATGTTCTTTTTGATTTTCCATTTTGAAATCGACGGCAAACAAACAATTGTTAACGAAATCGTGTACTTTCTTTCTCTAAAACAAGCTTGAACTGTGAGTTGTTAACCTACATAATGAATTTGCGGTTTAGAATGAAGTTAGTTACATTTCAAGACATGTATGTCCATCTATTGGAAAAAAACGCAATTACTTTTTGGCCAACCCAATATTTTGATTAATGTAAAGATCCAGGACTTTTATTTTTTATTTACAAGTTTGATTGTAAATTTTAACGAACACTTTTAATTATAAAATTGTATATTTTCGTGCAACTAACCTATGGTTGTCCCAGCTTCGTCCAAACATCCTTTTATTGTTGCCACGTCGGTTTCGAATCTACCCGCTAAATCATTTACGTCCTTTACATCTAAATCTGCATCATAATCTGCATTTACCTGTATATAAAATAATTCTGTTATATATTTTTCTACTAATAAAATATAATTTTGTCATTGTTGTCAATCTGAAGAAAATAATTGAATTACATGAAAGGATTTAGGATAATAAAATATTAAACGTAATCAGAACTATTAAAAAGATTCAATAATATTAATGTATGCAACAATGAAATTATTGTTACACGTTTTGCAATGAAAAAATTGCCACAAAATTATTACTTTTGTGTATTTTAAATAGTTAAGATAATTGAATTTTCTCTTAAAGGATTTTCTATAGTTTGTTCTATTCGTGCAAAACGAGAAAAGAAAAGACAAGTATAGAAATACAGTTGTTACAAGAATCACTGTATAATAATTGCATGCAGACGATAGACAAATCAATCTACACTCACGGCAGCTGCGAGAGCTAGAACAAAGAGTGCGAGTCTCTTCATATTCTTGGATTTAGCAACAGGAACGAGCAACTAGTGTAAAGTTAATTCACCAACTGAATGCTAATATTTCTATGGCTCATATTTATATCGTCGTACCACCATTTTATGTGATCTTACGTCACCGACACGCGAAAGGCATTTCCGTACCTGTGTGTGTGTGTATGGATTTGCGGAAGCGCTAGTATAATTGGTTGGCGTATCAGATTTGCATAAGTTTCGATGGCGTCGCGATACCACATCACCGCAATATTGCAATTGTTTCGTACATGTATGTATATGTGTACGTGTGTGTATGTGTGCAAATTAGGTTGCCGCAATGGGCGACATTGACGTTCAGGAAAAACTGATTGTAAAGCTGATGCTTAACAAGCGCTACGATAATCTTATTACACGTGAATTACACGTGAATGTAAAAATAGAATACTTTAACACACAAACACATTTCTTTTAACTTATTAACTTATTACATTAATTGATAGATATATTTTAAAATCCAATAAAAAAAAACAATTTAGTGCTCAGTGTGTAAGAAAACCAAGAAGCAAATTTTTATTAAATTCAAAAAATATATTAAAAATTATTTATTCTATGCAACAATTGAATTATAATATTGAATATATAAATAAGTAACATTTACATAAATATGATTAATATAACATTTTAATCATTTAAAGTTTATATAATTAAATTTATATGATTATTTAATTTATTTGTATTATTGATGTGATACATATGTTGCACATAGCTGTTTCAAATAAAATATAAAAATAATATCCATATTTTTAAGAAACAATTGATAATGAAAAATGATAGCGACTTGTTACTTAGACAAATTGTAATAAGTGATAAGAATTACACAAATTATTATGATGATAAATGATAAAAATCAGTAACGATAATTAAATTGAAAACTTCGATCACACACAATTAAAAACCCTAAAATTATGCATATTGCAAATCGAAATAATGGATGACGATTTCTTAAATTCTTATCAAAAAATTTATATTTTGAATTTGTCGAATAATCTGTAATGGATTGAAAATAATAGCAGTGAATTATGATGGTAAATGATAAAAATAATGATGGCAATTACGAAGTCCGTTCAAGGCCGGCAATGTACACTCTCGTTGTAACGCGCAACAAATGTGCATAAAGTTGGACTTTAGTTTGATTTTACCTGCTTCCGGATCTACTTAATCGCAAATAGTTTCTGCGAAAGCGCGACCTAGCTGGCTTTGCTGGTTGCTTCGGAATTGGTCGTTGGATAATAAAATGTAACTGAAGTTCTGGAAAATATATACAGTGTTTCAGAAACAAATAGTAAAATTATATATATGTATATCGTCGACTTAAAAGAATTGTTTTTGTACTCGGTACTAATCGAAACTAATCGGAAGTAAACCAGACATATTCAAAGATCTGCAATTTAAGATTAGAGCGAATGAGTGATTAGACAGTCAAAGTCGAAGAGGATCCAAGATTGAATACGGAAGATTGCATCAAGAAAACAAAGTGTTTTCAATAACTCAACTCCATAGAGCGTCTTGCAAGAACATTTTTCACGTCCCCTCCTACATGCAACGAATATAAGTTTTTCCATGAATCATATACTTCGTGATTAATTTTTTATCGAATAGTATGATATTTATAATAGTAGATTTTTCTGAATATCGATACTTTCCACAGAAAAAGCAAACGAGGGATTTTATGATAAATTTTATGATAAATCGTTCTATTCCGCATACTAGACTTTGATGTTATATAAATTTTTGTGTAATCTATGGGATAATATTATTGAAAAATTTTTTTGTGGAACAATGTTTTAATAGTAACAAATAAATATAACTTGAAAAGTTGTTATATATGTGTTATATATATATGTGTTGTTAGGAAATGTTCCACTGGAAGTACACAATCAGATATGATTCATGCTTAATGGGATTCTAGTGTATTCTAGCGCATTCAGCATTGTTCACGAGTAATAACTTGATAATAATGATTTTTTATGTATAAGAAATGATTTCCTTCTGAAAATTATTTCTTGTATCTCGAAATATTTCACATTATTAAAAATATTCAAAATTTTCTCAGTATATCGAATTTATTACTGAAAATCAGAACAAGATTTCGAAATAACTACATCTTATAGTAACGGAAATATTATAAATAAGAATTTTAATATATTTTTTTATAAATAAATATTGGACAAATCTTAGATCGAGAAAAAATATGTAGCTCATGCAATTGTCCTTCTTTGCTTCAATCAAGATTTTATTTTACGTTATTTCAAGTCGAATAAAATCATATCGAATATTTGATCTATCAAACAGATGTTAAATAGAATTTAAAACAGTATTTGTTACAAACTTATTGTAAAATTCTTTTAGAAATGAATTTTTGTGTATTTGTATTTTATCTCTATTTCTATAACATCACTCAAATATAAAGTAAAATCAATTTTATTTTTATCTTTTAATAAAATCTAGATAAAAAATGCAAGAATATTAATACAAATTAAAAAACTGAAACTCGCGCAAAACTCGTTGTAAGACGATTTTTTCTCAAATACAAAGGTTTACTTCTACGAAAATCGCCCTTAAAGCTGGTCATTTGCCAAGGTATCTTGGAGCGTCACCTCTCCGGTCCCTTGTCCTAGCCCTTGTTCCATTTGGCGACAACTTTATGCAACACTGCATATACGAACTAACTTCGGCCATTACCGACTGCCATTATACTTGACAACGTGAGCCGCTTACGCGATCTCCGCCTTCGCTTTCACACATAGGAACATATATTGCACAAACACCTGGCCATGCTAGGCCGTCACATCTTGCTTATATATAATATACATACATATATACGTTTGTAGTGTAGTTGGCCATTAAAACATTACGTTTTATCACCTCCACGACGCTAAATAATTCATAACACGTTAAAGTTGCTTTGTTTATTCATAAGGCTTAGACTCAGGTGTAGCAAATACAGCAGTAATTTGTTAGATCGTCTAGAATTTCAACCGAGAAGTAACCGGAATAATTGAAATCGGGAAATAGTTATCTTCAAAAGCATTTCTCATTAGGTTTATTGAACAATTATTTTTATTTTTTTTTTATTTAAAAAGGGATACTGAATTTACATATATCTTGTTTGATTAAAAAACTGATAAAGTGTCGGAATCTGCTTAATAAACGTAAATTTAATATTGACTACATAGAACTTAATGTCATGAAGGGTGAGCATATTTAATCTAAATCTAACTATAAGATTATCGCAATTAGATAATCTAAAAGAACGTATGAAATCTTATTATTTTATTGGTACACCAAATAACTTACAATCCAATGGAATTGGATGGATATAAGCACTATTAAAATCCCTTAAAAGCAATATTTCCGAAAACATACTTGAATGCGAATTATTAATAATTAATGCACAAGTTTCGTTGACGCTCCTTTTACAGATGATACGTAATCGGGGAGATTTCCTCCTATTGAGGTTTATCAAACAAATCCATTATATTCTGCTGCAGTGTGCACTGTATCGCCGCAATAGCTTTGTCATTGTTGCTTGCTGAGCCTTGCCATTCTGCAATTAATAATAAGAACTGAATAAATATATATATATATATATATATATATATATATATATATATATTCTTCTCTACTTCATACGTGCACGCACGTTTACATATAGACACACAAAAAATAGTATATAATTCTACTTGCAAGAAATGCAAGAATAGTGAAACTTGTAATGATTTTTATTTTAGGTACTTTAAAAAATACAGACAAATTCGTGACAATAGAGATAGAATTCGCGAAAATATATGTACAAGGTGTTGCATGCTGCATGACGAACTGTATATATTAAGAAAGCGTGTTACTTGGGATCAATTTAAGCAGAAAACTTCCTATAAACATGGAACAAAATTCACGATAGTTGAATGACACTATAGGCCTAAATAGCTCTATAGTGGCACTAACTATAAGCTTAAATATAGGCATTCAAAGCTAAAAAGTCAGTTATAATTTTCTTAAAATTTATTTTATTTTCTTATTAAAGAAGAACAGAAATCATGTGAATTGTTGAAATTGACGTAATAATAAGTCCTATCACCGTAAATCTATTTCCCTCCACTCATTTATATTGTTATGTGTGACAAGTAAGAAACAATCATGAGTTTCTTCATTCTATTCTGTCCATTTCAGATCGCAGTGAGGATATATGGCCGAAGGATATCAACTCCACAACAATTTATGTGAGTTTTATTTTTGTTCATAAAAATTAATAAATAAAAGAAAATAAAATATATTTCAATAAATTTGTAATTCAATTCTTAGCTTTGAATGTCTATGCTAAGTAACTATTGTGGATTTGGTCCATGTTTATAGAAACTTTTCTGTGGGAAACAGGAGTTATTGTTTGGTTTTAAAGAAAATGGTTTATAAAATATTTATGCAAAAATGTTGCGTTTTTTACTACGTGAGTAAGAGGAATTGCTCAAACATGCATAGAATATGTGTGTCTCTGTGTATGTTAATATAATTTTTTTATATAAAATTATTCTTAAATAATATCTTATATAACACTTAATTTTCAATGTTGCATAAAACGAAGAAAAATCACGAGTATTATAATTATAAATAATATATAAATGATAAAATGTCTTAATTACCTTTTTCGAGACAATTGGACACGAGTTCTTTCGCTTGATCCTTCTTTGTATCAGAAGCAAGCCCATCAATATATTCAAGACACTTTTCCTTCAAGAGTACACCTTGTTCGTCGTACTGAAATTGACAAACTTATGATATAATATTATTCATGTCATAAACACAGAAAATTCTAATTAACACAGTGAATTAGGCGTATCGTTATAGAGCAAAATTTAATATTTTTAATTAATCGACAAATAATATTTTTTGGCGAAGAAACGAATATGCGTGTAGAATTGATTGTTCACTTTGATGAGAAGAAAACAATTTAAGTACTGTTATTATTATTATTATATTAATAGTTATTATTCTCTTTCTGCAATTCTAATATCGAGAGATATTTTCAAACGACTTTTATTAATTATTATTGCAACCATAATAATGTTTACTCAAAGTATTTAATTAAAGTTTTTAATTAAAGTTTTAATCTTGTTTTTGCTCGTTTTTCTTTTTTCAGAAGTAATAAGAATTTTTTTGCACATAACCCTTTATATACTATATTTATAAAATATGTAAATGTGTAAATAATATACATACTAAGCCTGCTTTTTCACCAACACACTTGATTGCTTTGGCATCCATTGTGCCAGCTGAAATTTGGAAATTACACGTATACATAAAGATGCACACAAAAAGTTGAAAATATACAATAATTCTAATACGAATTTAATTATTATACAAGATATAAGATATAATATATCTAGTTTAACAATCGAATTCATATATAAGACTTATTTAATAGATTTTATATATTATTTATTTATTTTAATGTTATATGCTTTACAGTAAGATTCTCCTACGCTTACACACGTATTCTGTTGGATTGTCCGAGAAATTCGTATTAGTTTCAATATTTGTCTTTATGAACGTTGCGTAAGCTGTCAGAGTTTGAAAGTGTATAATTACTCTATATCATTTAAAACCTAACGTGTCATTAGTACTTGGTTGAGATCATTTGAGTTTTTGCGTTGTTACTGAATTGTAAAGATGGAAGATAAAAGGGTGCATTTCCGACACGAGACGTTTTTTTATTATACTACAGGGAAAAAACTGTGCAAACAACGGAAAAAAATTGTAAAGCGTATGGGGACAATGCCATTGCGTTAGCAACCGTGCGGAAGTAGTTCGCTAGATTCAAAGCAGATAATTTTAATCTTAAAGACGCGAAGTGCTTTGGAAGATCTTCAAAGCGCAATCAGAGATCACGATGTACGACTCAAGAGCAGAAACATTTCAAAAAGTACCGTTCATGACTATTTGGTATTTAATATTTAGAAATTGTGTTTTATTTTAACTTAAAAAATTTTAATCTAAAAAACTCATATGAACTTCTCGGACAATCCAATAGTAATATGTACTAAAAAAGCTAACTTGATATTCTCTTTTCTAAATTAAAAGGAAATATTAAAGCTATAATAATATTTTTATTAATCAAAGTTATTTCACAATTATGCAATATTCTTTTTCTAATTATTCCTTTATTCTTTAAATGTGGCAAATATTTTGCAATTAATGTGTGTTTGTTCTATTAATTTCTAAATATAATATTCATGTAGATAATACTCACCCGCAACACCTAGTTCTTCGCTGCATTTCGCATATGATTCATAGAAAGCTTTCACTTTTTCGGGATCGGAAGCATAAGCCACCGCCTTAAATCGGAGAAAATTAAGTTTAGACTATGCATATGAAACGTTTTATTTCCAAAAAACAATTGAATAAAATTCGAATAAAATATGCAGCTAATGAGTTTATAAAACAGGGTCATTTACAAACTTTGTTTGAGATATAATAATTTATTAGATATGGACAAATAAAAAAACTTGTTGCATCCTGTCGGCAGCGCATAATTAATTATAATAACTTTATTGAAATTTTAAAACTTTATAATTTTATCAAATTGTTTTAAATTGAAGAAAAAAGAGAAAATGTCAAAAAGCTTTCAATCTCCATACTATTTTATGATGTAATCCGATAAAAAGAGTAAATTTTTTATATTTATACTTACCAGCAGACATGCGACGAACACGAGCGTCTTCATATTATTGTTTCTTCAATTGTTTGTAATATGGAGTGCTTTAAGCTGGGTGTTGCTGCGAACTGTGGCGCATCAGTATCTCAGCCGTATTTATATTCAAAAGTGTGAGATAAGTGATGTAATGATCACTTGATATGCTGTATATCGTGTGAATTCCTGGAAACAAACCTGTCAAGTCTAACGATCTGATTGATCACATATTGATTGAATAGAATTCTGAAATTCTAAATTATTATATCTGATACTGATATATGTATGTACATATACAAAAATATATGTAAAAAATAGATAATAATTATAACAAGAACATTACTAAATAATAATATTAAATAAGACAATATACAATTTAGAACAATACTTCAATAATTAATAAAAACTACTAATTAATAACGAAATTAATAATAAAATCAAGTAAAGTAAAAGAAAAGATTAAATGTTTTAATCTAACTTATGTAACCGAAAAAGAAAGAAAAAAAAATATATATATATATATATTTGTTAATTTAACAAATATTTAATAACCATTAACTTACTTGTTAAATATTCACGTTATCTTTATTAATAAATCCTTCATTAAGAAATACTAATATTCGTTTTGAATCGAAGAAATTTATGATAACAACACATGATTAATTAATTTACTAATGGCATCAAATAGCCAACTTTCGATGTTATTGAATGCCACATCTGACACATAACATTTTTAACTATCTTAATTGCACATAAACACACACACAGTTGTAAATATAAATTTTATAAATAAATCTTTATGAATAAATCACAAATATTTTATAAATAAATAAATAAGTCAAATCATTCTCTCGTGTTCGTTAAGGGGGGAATCTGGTTTACCGGGTCCAAAAAATCGATGCCAGTCAAATGGTACAAAATGAATTTTATGAGGAAGTTGAAGGGCTCCTGTATGGAGCAGGAATTGCTGATTAACCTACGACTGCTGTAAGTTATCAAAAAATTATACTTTTCGGTTGCATAACCTTTAAATGATGATGTTTTCACAAAACCGTATTTTCTAAACTTGTGTACACGATAAAGAAAAATATAATTAACCGATCGAGTTCTATCTCAGCTCATTTTGTTCGTTATTTATTTATTTACCAAGTGAACCTAAAACAGAGTAAAAAAAAATTAAATTAGACTAGTTTTTTGCACTAAAAAACGAAATTTTTTTCAGAATCGTGTCAGTTTCTCAATTTTCGTTATTTTTTTGGTTTTTTAGGTTCACTTCGAAGGTAATTATGTAAAATTAATAAAAAACTTGGAATCGTTTGTTTCACACAAGATTTACGCTCTCCAGAATGTACACAATGAACCAACTGCAGCGGCGTGGCGTTACAAGCATCTTCCTGTTTCGTCGGCTTAACGGCTATATTTTTAATCCAAAAAATTAATTTTTGTAGTTTAAATATACAATAATATATTCTAAAAGTGTGGGAGTAATTGCTTTTATTTTACCTACTTTAAAAATTTCCTAAAAATTATGCATTTTTCGGGCTCCTAAACCAGATTCCCCCCTTAAAGCGTTACAGTTTTTATGTAATTTCATAATTATATCATTAATTGTTAATATTAAAACAGAAATTTCAAAAACAAAATATTAGTTACAAGCACACAGTATCTTACAAAATTAGAAACAGATATAAATTGTTATCTGCATATGTAATCATAATTTGTATCTGTTTAGTATTTTAATGTGCCTATCATTTTGATATAAAAAGTAATAATTACAATTCATCACTATATATAGGAGGATAATAGGAGTTTTTATTAATTTATCTTGCAATCTTGTCATTTTTTTAGAAGTTAATTTCAATCATTACCTTGCCTGCATTATAATAGAACATGTTCAGTTTCATATTCTTTTCATTAGTTTTTGTTTGAGTGACTGCGGAACAATTTTCCGGTTATTACTTTAATCTTAATTACGTAGATTTCCGTGCCACCTAAGAAAAATAGATGGTGCGTGCGCGAATATGTATTCACACGGTTTAAACAATGCTTGAGGTATATTACTGGGAAGTCCGAGGAGGAACGAGTAATAATATGCACAGTTGCAAAATAGTACTTCTCTTATTCGCTTTTTTAGAAACGTATCACATTGAAACATCTTATTTCCTTATTTCCTTATTAAATTATTACACCGATCAGTCTAATTTGCATCATCTGCTATTATTGCAAACATATATTCATTATTTTGCATGACTATCTAGAACTGCTTTAACGCTTGAAATGACGAAATGAAAAAATTGCTGCTTTTATAATGAAGAGCTTTATGAAATTATCGCAAAAAAGATACATGTCTGTTACATTTACAGTTAATCGATCCGTATTATATGCAAAATTGGGAATTTATGAAAAATAGCAAACAAAAATTTTTCCAGCTAACTAAACAAATGATTAAAAAATTATATTCAACTTTGTTTTTCTTGTGCGTGAGCGTATAAGATAGGAATAATATAAGATAAGAAATAAAATAGGAAAGAAACCTAAAGGAATCTTTTATATTTATATAAGGAAAAGAGAATATTTTGGAGTAATTTTCAATATAATAAAGGTATAGATTTTTCAAGAAAAAGGTAATTCAGAAAACTTTTTTAATATTTTACATACAACAAGAAATATTCGATAAATTTTAATCTGATAAATTCGATAAATTCTAATCTAATATATTTCAACGATAACGACTTTTTAAAGATAAATTTGGAAGAAATGAAAAGTGAAACATAAACCTGCACAATTAACATATATTTCATGTATTTCGGACGTTTTCTCGAAATTGCTAAATGCAATCTCGGAAATCATTAGCTGTTTTTATTACTTCGATGCAATGAGTTAATTACTCTCGCGATTATTTCAATATGAATCCATCGAGATTCTTCACGTCTTCATGGGAAGGTAAGAAGCTGCAAAAGAGAAAAATTGTATTTGTTAATATCTGCTGAATAATATTTGTTGATTTCGAAAATAGCAATATTCTCTGCTTTCATGGAAAGATTTATTATTATTATTCTTATTCTTATTATTATTATTATTATTAATATTACCTTTGGATCATAGTCGTAGAGACACTTAACCAATTCAAATGCCAAGTCACATCCTTCCAATGGCTTATTTGCTGTAAATAAAATATAACAGAAAATCAATAAGATTATGAATAAATTGTTAAGATTGGTAGGCACCACTTGTTAACACATGGCAATGTCGCCGTATGGTCAGATCTGCCTATCACTGTTTGCATACCGTTTTCTTTATTAAATGGCATTTGGTATTACTTTTCTTTTGTTTTCATTTAAGAATGTGTTTTGAAAAATAATTACACGTGGGGGAAATATTTAGATAAAGACAACTCAATCAATGAAGAACATGGCATGCGAACAGCAATAGCAAATATAGCGGTATCATCATCAATACAGCATATTCTCACATTTAACCTTTCTATCTTCATCTTCATGTTTTATAAATTGGGAAATAATAATAATATATGAAATTCAATGATATTAAAGAAAATAAATATCTCAAAATAAATAAACAATTATATAAATACTTCACTTACCAATTGGTGCACAATGTATCATTGCTTCTAACATGGGATCCACAAGTTCCTCCTTCAACATAGTCTGTGTAATTTTTAAAAATTGTTCTGCCATTATCTCGTCACCTCTCATCTAGAAAAAGAGATTGTCTCATATGGTTGGTGACTCATAAATAATTTAAATATATAGCTATAATTAATAATAATTTGCGTTGCAAAACTAATATCTGTTTGATTTATAAAATGAAAACTATAAAATGGAAATCTATTGATTGTATGATTGTTAATAAATTAATTAATAGAATCTTACTTACAGCTTTTGTCATGATCATCATGCATTTGTAATAACACTTCAGCTTTCGATCGTTTGCAAATTTACCGGCGCTCGCGTCATCAACCATCTCTACGTACACAAATCGATATTATAATTTTATTTTCTTATTTTGTATATTATTTTTTTGCCTAAGTAAAGCGAGATTGTTTTGAATAAGTTATTTTTAATATTTTGATCATGTAATATGAACGAATTAATGATTCCATAATATTGTTTAAATATAATATCTTTTTTGATACCTTTAATATTGGAAATACGAAATGTAAACTTCAAAATTGACGAATTTGAATTTTACAAAACAAATTTGAGAAAGATCTGAAAAATCTGATTTCTTTTTTATCACTTGGTCACTTGATAGAAGTTACGTATTACATACTTAGACTGACTCCCACCCTCTGGATACAGATATCCTTCACTGGTCTCAAAGCATCTTTGATTTCGTCGAGAGATAGTCTTTTCTGTAGAGAACAGAATTTCTCGATGATGCACGAACGGATTAATATTGCGTGGGTGTATACATACATATTCGCGCACACATAAAGTGTATCATCTGATTAATAATCAGAGAAATTAAATGATTCTACTATATAACAATTTTTAAGTGTATTACTTTTATTTTCGAAGAAATTTGTTTTGAATATTTATTGAGTATGCGTATATTCACTTCTCACTACTTATTTCTCAATCTAACGAATATCGTCAGAAACCATAATGAAACATTGCTGTATATCATAGATAATGAAGGATGAACAATAAAACAAAAGGAATTTTTGCTGTAGATTTGTTTCTTAATTATTCTTATCTTAAATAATTCTTAATTAACGAAAAAAAGAAAAAAAATTGTATTATTGTTTCACTCCTCCTTTTATTCCTCATTACATGATATGATAAATTTAAACAGCAATACGTTGTTAGATCGAGATGTAAGTAATCACACACATAAATGCAGTTTACACTACGTGTATTTACTGGATATTCAGAGTAATTTTATTCGGAAACAAAGCTTCGCACAAAAATACTCCACATTTAGATATACACGTTATTATATTATTTCCTGCCTTTTTCGAAGTAGAATCACCTCTTTTGGATTGTGATACCCATTCAGTTATACATTGTATATGTTAATATCTTAAGTATTTTTTTATAGACATATAATTTACAATATTAGATATACATAATTTATTTAATTTATTCTCTTAATCTATATCTTGGTTTATCGACTGAATTTTATATATTATTGATATTTCAGAAAACTTACACTTTCGGCATAATGAAGATTCACTGCGAATAAAACCGAAACGACGAGAAGAAAGATATTCTTCATCTTTATGTATCACTTCCAATTTCGTTACGCTTTACGATCTGTTTCTTCGCGATGTGGTCTCCGAATGGACCGCAGTTGAGTTTGATCTTAGTAAATCGTGTGCGAAGCACGTCTTACCACTTTTATATACGGAAGTAAAATTAGAGGGAGAACCCTTAATCTGAGAATCTCTTAATCTGGCATGTGCTAATTGCCTCAATTGCCTAAATTGCCATTTCGGTTGATATAATTGGTGATATTTAACGCTGATAGTGACACACGAGCCTTATTATCATTCCCAGAAGTCGGAAGGCGATAGAATTATGCGCTTATTATGCAAATATGTCATTGATGTAGTCTCTACTATTGCGGTGATACAAAGTGCATGAAAAAACAAATCGAAATTGTGGAATAATTACTGGAAATAGCGAGCAGACATTAGCTATAGTATTAAGTTTTAATTTTAAGTTTTAACTAGGTACTCAGTGCTAGTTTTATTGATTTTAAGTTGACTCGGATTTTAGATTTCCTTTAATTAATAGTTGATACCTGAAGAATGATTATTATATTTCATACTTATGACATTACTGCCATAAGTAGACATTCAAATTGATACACTTGTGCATTTCCATATTTATACATATATTTTTACATAAAAAATGTAAACTGTTTTCGTTATGTGCTCTATATGATTACGTTGTATTCCTATAATTAATTATCTGCGTATCTGACTTTGATTAAGGGAAAAAGAAATGATTCGGATCCTTCTCATAGCTGCATTTCACAAATTGGTAGCATGTTTCACAATCGTCGCCAGCAGGGGCTGCAAAATAAAAGAAAATTTATTTTGTAAATGAATTTGAGATCAAAATTATATTTTTTATTACTATTCTCTCTCTCTCTCTCACGCGCGATCTGAAATAAACTTACGTGCACTTCCACATGCAACCGAACTCTCTTTCAAAGGTGCTGCCATGTCTGGTGGCATTAACATATCCATTTGTTTGATCATCATGTCTACATCTATGCGTCCATTTTTGAACTAAATTAAAAAAACATTTGATTAGCTGTTTATAATTTTTTTAAAAATTATAATAGATATACTAATCTCTTTTAAAATAAATAATTCTTAAATAATTATTATTTTATTACTCTGCACATTTTAATACTGATAAGAAAATTTGTGTTGAACATTATTATTGGATGTATGTATGTGCATATCTATTTATTTTATTTACCGTTTCATATATTTTTGTATATTTTTTTAAACATGTAAGTAATTTTTTTCTTACCGTTCGCATCGACTTCATTACGCAATGCGAGTAGCATTTCAACGTTCGGTCGTCTGGGAATTCTCCTTTTTGAATTCCAGCGACAAGTCCTGTAACAGAAATAATAAATATTTTAATTTTGATCGTACGATAAAATTTAGCATATTACTTTTATTATAATATTGTAGGTATCACGAATCGAGTCATTGCTATAAGTTATGTAAAACACAGAAAAATTTAATAAAACATACCGGAAATGATTACAGTTTGAAATTACGTAACATCATCCATGTAATGATTAACGATGTAACGCTCCATTACATGGAATGATTTATTAAAACAATTTCGCATGATAAAAAAACGCAATCTTTTATAATTAAAAAAGATAATTTAGAAAAGTTTTAGCTTTTGTGACATGGTATAATGTATGTAGCAATCCAGTTCTTTGAAAGGAAAACCGCAACATTAAAGAGTAGTATCCACACAAATCGCATCGAATTCGAAAGACACAAGCAAGAATTAAAACGATTGCTGCAATTATAAACGAAACTGCACGCAATTCTACGTTACGTGTGCCGTTCAATTTGATTTTTTAGTATTATCAATTTTTTTATTTTTTATTAATAACAAAATGAATGATAATATAAAAGAAGAATATAAATAATAGAAAGTAATAAAAAAAATAATTACAAAACGTTTGTGCCTGACTTACCGGGATCCACATTGGATTTTGTCGTACATGTGTTTCGAAGAGTTTGCGCAGTTTTTTCAATCTGATCCATCGACAACGCCTAAATTATAAAATATATTATTATAATAAAATATATTTAATAAAACTATAATAAAAGTAAATATATACACACGAATTTCTTTTCTACATGCTATATTGATTGAATAATCGACAATACTCTACAAGAAAAACTATACGAGAGAATATGAAAATTTAGTTAATTTTATTAAACAACTATCTATATAATGAACTGAGTATCTATATAACGATTCCAAAATATCTGCAATTAATATTAATTTGTGATTATAATAAGATAAAATTTAATTTTTATTTAAATCTGTTTTAATACATTCAAAAGTTAATTATTTATTAAAGTTAATTATTTATTATGAAGATAATAAGAGGAATTATTTATTTACTTTATAAGTATTATTCTTTTCTTACACACATTTGTTATTCGTATTTTATATTAGCTATTCATTATGTAACACATTGTGTGCAGGAAGTGAGAATTATTGGTCATTGTTATGTATGTAAAAGCAATTTTTCAAACGAGCAATTTTGAAAGCAACTATGCGGAAATATTAATTTCATCGTTACATGTATGTGACGTGCTTGCTCGAGCCTACATAGAATATATCGATATAATAAAGTATTTTTAACTTACGGCCTTTGCCGTAGCTTGATGCACCGCGACAAGCACGACCATGATCGTGCAGATTAAACGAACGCACATTATAATATTTTTCGTTAAGACACACACAGAACTTGAATAATTTTGGTCTCTCAGAACTGACGACAATGCGAATGAACAATTTTGGTTTCTTTTAGACGACTGTGGCTGTCAACAAGTTGTCCGCGGTTAATATATCTTGTGGCGATCTTGTTTAAAGCCTTAATTTTATAGCATTTGTCCAGAAAATTCATACTTTATATTGACTAAATGAGGCAAGCGATTTCCGCGATTCGCGATTCGCGGCGAAGGAAGAGAGAGAGCAAGAAATTAGTAGTTAACCGTCAGTAATGAACAATTTACGACATGTAATGATACAGGATAATACCGTGGTATTGACTGCAAATTTTTACAAATGATATGATGACGCACTTTGTATGTTTCACGTATGAGACAATGACTATAATGATACTATAAGGCAGATACAACTAATTTCATAAATATAATTATTTAACTTTACCGGGAAGTTGTTTTTGAAGTGCGTTTCGAGCGATCAAAGTGACTATACACGTGAAAATTTACTGGAGAACGAAGATGTGTTGAATTAATCACGTGTCCACCACGTTGCCACGCGCAGCCGGTCTTTTGTGATGCTAATTAGTTTTCAATTAAGCTGGAGACTCGACCTATTCGTCTGACATCGATTAGTTCTCATCTCGTTTTAGGCGATTTCAGGTCCAAGAATTTTGTTGCATTCGCTTTTTCTGCCTGCCCTTCCAGGAGTAACTTTAATGTCAGATTATTGATTTTATGTACATAATAATGAATATATAATAGAACAATATATATAATAAGCATAAATGAAAAAGAGTTTACAAAATGAAGGGAATAAATTTAATAACAATGTCTGTTCAAAGTTCAAAGGTTCAAGGTTTAAAGGATGCAGGATGAAGCTATGATAACTCTGTTTTTCTGTTCTCGCGTTTGCTGGCGCGAACAGGAAGTGACTAATCAATGATGATTTCGAAGTATATATCGCGCTGGCGAGATTCCTTTACATAAAATCATTCGCTTATAATCATGCAGGCTTCCGGGGTCTCCCTTAATTTGTTTATTGCCGCGTCGGCAGTAAACAAATTAAAAATATTTATCATTAATTTTATCAGTATAATTTACTCTGTTCAGATAAAGTATTTTTCCATTACGATTTTTATCACTTGTTTACACCGCAGTTTTCGTGATACAATTAAGCGATCATTGTAAAGAGAAATCACACACATTGACTTTCATGATATCAATATCATAAATATGATGTCATCCCTGAAAACAATTTTCTTACTATTAGGCATTGAATTAATAATAAAATATATTTATTTTTCATTTATTAAAAAACAATATTATAAAAATGTTGTAGATACAAAATTGATCACGTAATAATCACGAGATGTTAATGCGATGATCCGAGCATGTCAATAAAGTGTTTACGTTGCTACGTATTCAGACAAATCTTCCACGAGCGGAAGCAAAGCATCGTCTAATCGCGCAATTAGGAGTGTAGCTACGTGCTTATGTAAGAAATAAAAAACAATTAGTTATTCCGCTACTAATAATACGCGGTACGCATTAGTCCATATTAATTGCAATGTGGTTTCGAATATTCTCCACAGTCTTATGTATTAACTTACAATGATGCATTAACGTCGTCACATCAGAAAGATGTAATCATATTCTACTTTATTATTAAGTTTGTAAGGTTGTCTAAAAAGTCAACAGGAATATGTATAGCAAAAAAATTGGTAGACAAAATTTTTATATTTATAAATCATTTTATGTACAATATTATTTTTTTATATATTATAAACTGATATACTACATATATTATTTTAATCAGTACATTCGAGGCGGAGTTCACCTGTCTGCCTTCACTTATTTGAACTCGGAAGACCTTACCTTTCATTCAAGGAACAGGAACTACGGCCGGCGCCTCTTAGGAATGCATCTCTTTCTCGTGGTCTTTGGGATTTTATTCATACGATTTTGTGAATGATGAACTCTGTGGTTGTGAACTCTGCTCCGAAATCTGACCAAGCGAAATCTTGCCATGTTATTTGCCGCGGCCAAAAGAAGCGTGAAAGATTCTTTCTCTTCTGGTTCTCACAATTGATAAAATGCTCGGATATATAAGCGTGAGAGAAACACAGTCGAGGAAACAGCGAACAATACCGTTCGCCTATCCTTTAAGGGCTTGAACCCGCTATATGATCACACGGTAGAAATTATTAGACATAGAATGCCTGACCTGTGTCAATCTGTGGTTCTGTACGTGTGTTTGTTGTTAAGAACTTCAGTAACCGCTTCTGCAATGAATTCAGTTTTCTTCTTTTTTCATGACTTCTACCATCTTTTAGACAGTTTAGATAGTTGTATAATTTTTACTTTTCAAACAACACATACATTATCCTGAAGAAATATATTGAATAAATATATTGAAATCTTGCAATTTTTTGCTTTTTCTCTATATTTAGCGACTTATATAAATAAATAAATTCGTAGTTAACAATTTTTTATTTATAACAATGTATAGTATGTATATAGTACTGTATGTATAATATTATGCCACGTATCGCTGTGCAGGTATCGCAGATCGTTCACGTCGCGGTCACTGTTGCCACCTGTTGTCGTGTGATGCAATTAATATTGTTTGCTCTTTACAAACATTTTGCTAAATTATCGGAATAAAACTCTTTAATAAGGAGATCTTTAATAATAAAAAAACATATAGGAAAATTAAAATATTGACATTCACACGAACACACACACACACACTTTTCAATGAACAAAGCTTTTGTCGTATATATAAAAAATTCTATTGGGTTGGCCAAAAAGTAATTGCGTTTTTTTTTTATATAAATAAAAGGCGAATTTTTCATGGGAAACAAAAACTTTATTAAACAATATATTGTCCATTTTGTTTGATTATTTTTTGCCATTTTTCAGGCAACTTCATGATTCCGCGCTCAAAAAAGTTCTTATCTTTTTCAGCAAAAAACAATTCCAACAACGATTTGATATCCTCATCAGCAGTCAAGGTTTTACCATTCGAGGCGTTTTGCAAAGAACGAAACAAATGGTAATCTGATGGTGCCAGGTCTGGCGAATATGGTGGATGTGGTAACATCATGGTAACACATCCCATCCAAGCTGCAACAATTTTTGACGAGTGACCAAACTTGTACGTGGTCTAGCGTTATCATGGTGAAACACAACACCTTTGCGATTCACCAATTCTCGACGTTTCTGTTTGATGGCATCATTTAATTTATCCAGTTGACGACAGTATACGTCTGAATGAATGGTTTGATTCCTTGCAAGCAGCTCAAAATACACAATACCTTTAAAGTCCCACCAGACTGACAGCATAATCTTTCTTTGGTGAATATCTGCTTTTCAAGTGCTTTCAGCAGGTTCATCACGCTTGCTCCACGATCTTTTTCGTTTGACGTTGTTGTAGACGATCGATTTTTCGTCGCCTGTTATCATACGTTTCAAAAATGGATCATTTTCCTCACGTTTCAAAAGAGAATCGCAGATGTCAATACGCTTAGTGAGATGAATTTCTTTCAGCTCATGTGGTACCCAAATATCGAGCTTACTAATGTATCCAAGTCGTTTTAAATGGTTTTCAACACTCGATTTCGATATGTTAAGATTCTCAGCAATCTCTCGTGTCGTTAAACGCCGATTGGAATCGGTCAGTGCCTTTATTTTGTCATCGTCAATTTCGATTGGCCTTCCTGAGCGTGGCGCATCTTTCACATTAAAATCTCCAGATCGAAATTTAGTAAACCAATTTTGACACTGCCGCAGTTTTAAAGCATCTTCGCCATATACATGACATAACTTTTTATGAGCTTGCACAGTGTTTTTCCCTTTTCGGAAGTAATAAAACAAAATATGAGGAAAATGTTCTTTTTGATTTTCCATTTTGAAATCGACGGCAAACAAACAATTGTTAACGAAATCGTGTACTTTCTTTCTCTAAAACAAGCTTGAACTGTGAGTTGTTAACCTACATAATGAATTTGCGGTTTAGAATGAAGTTAGTTACATTTCAAGACATGTATGTCCATCTATTGGAAAAAAACGCAATTACTTTTTGGCCAACCCAATAAATACTATAAAAACTGAATATGTAAAATATATAAATAATCGCAATAATTTGAAATTGTTGATATGATCTTTCATGCTATAACATACATAACATGTAGTCATATTGCAGAATGCGTGCAATGCATTGTAGTGCTGATTGATCTCGATTAAAATCGACTCGCTTGCGAAATCGTTTGAACAATCCTGAACGATGATGCAATGGATATATGTTCTACAGTATTTGTTTTTGTTAGCAAAATTAGCAATAACTATTAAAGGAAATTATGTTGAAAAATAGATAAATTGTTACATTGATTGAATAAGTCGTTTTTCAACTATTACTTGTTTCTTTATTTATTGTGAATAAACCTCGTACGTATCACATGTGCACAAAAGTGTATTAATGATTAAATTTCATTAATAACTAGCTGGCGCTTGTTCCTCGCGCTCGGTATATTTGGAAAATATAAAGCATAAAGAACGTATTTTTTTGCGACGCGCACATTTTTAGAAGTTGCAAGATGATTGCACATAGTCTATGTTACTCAGGAAGATCTAAGCTATCCACCAGTGAAAGAATTTTTCAAATCGGTTTAGTAGTTTCTGAGATTACCTCGAACAATGGAACAAACTTTACCTTTTTACTATATTAGTATGATATATTAAATTTATTTACTCTGAATTAATTGATCTATATTTTTTGGGTACAATAGAAAAATATAAATTTTAGATACATTCCGTATAACTTGTTGGAGATAAATGAATAGCGCGTGTACTGCTTGCTTTACTATTGCTCTCACGAGAGTTATGTTTGATTCGTTTCAAAGCGGACGAACGCGGAAACTATTGTCTTGCGTAATAATATTATGGTAAAGTATAATTGCGCGATTATCTTTTTACGATAATAATTATCTGGTCGGCTTCCACGTAATGTTTATTCCATTGGATTTTAGTACGTGTGAACGGGAAAATTCATATGGAAGAATCCAACAGAACTAAACAAGAAAATTTGCTATTACAAATAAGAGATTTTAATACGCATTGTTAACTTTGTTAAGATAACTACGATTTATTACTGCTTGCTTCGACATTATTTTCGAGATAATACTTTTACAAGATTAGGGGTTGATAATAAGGAGTTGCTAGATCATCTCTTTTTGCACGAAACGAGGGGTAGATTCAATAGTTTCTCAATAGTTTCTTGTAGAAATGTGGCCGTGCTAAATTTCGACCGATTAGGCATAAGTAAGAATAGTGAAATATTTATACTAAAATACAGATTAATTGTGTAAATAAAGATTTTTGATATTTTCAATCAAATTTAATTTAATTCATTGAGCTTAGAGTTTAGCATCGTTTTTATAAATTTTATTTCATATAGTTTATAGTTAATAAAACTAATTATAATGAGTTAAATGAAAAGGTTTATTCAATTAAGACATGCAGGATTTATGCCTTAAAGGAAGTTAGAATATTTCGTCGTGGGAATCGTCAAGGCTGCGACCTTTCTGAGGAAAATAATGAACTCGGAAAGAATTCACACCGATGCGGTGGAAGAAAGAAACTTAACGAGAATAATTCGTAAATAAATCATGACGAGTATTTATGTTCGCTTATGCGTTTGAAAAGTATGAGGAAGTTTTTAATACATTTTGAAGTCAAAAATGTACATTGTAAACAAACTCTAATTCTTTTCAAGAATCACATATTCTCACATATGTATTATACATGTGCATATGTATAAACACATCTTTATCTGCCAACGTTTTCCATATTGTGAGAGCGAGAGCAATAATTTAGTTTAGGACTTATCGTTTAACAAATTATATCCAATAATATGTATATATACATGTATTTTAATTATTACTGTTTCTTCTTTGTTACAGGTAGACGTTTACACGAGTGACATGGATCTTCTGCTCCAAAAGTGTTTTATTTTTCATTAAATAAAAAATATGATAAATCTTTGACAAAGCTTACCGCAAAATGTAATGCAAAATTATTATGTAAAATTATACATAAATTGAAGTGCAAAGATGACGTCACTGATTCAAAGGGATTATGGGTCTCAAAGGAAGAGGGAATCCACCGGCAGCACTACGTCCAACTATCTATTAGTGAGTACTATTTACATTATTAATAATTACAGAGTCACTGTTTAAATAGAGGACAGTAAACCATAAAGAGTACCTAGAAAACCATTTATTTTTTCAATTAAAACTTTTTGTATTGTATTAGTTGGTCCATTGTTTCTCAACACCCTGTAGAGGATGATTCGCACGTGTCTCAACTCGAATATTGCGCAGAAAGCCGGGATGCGAATAAGCGCGCGTCCTTTGCTTCGCGAGAGAGGAAATTGCGTGGCGCACGAGAGAAACTGACGCCATTTGTCACGAGACGGCGAAGGGAACGGCGAACGGTGTTTCGGCGGGCATGGAAAAACTTTTTTTCCGACACGACGCCGTCACCCCGTGTCTTTTTGCGCTATTATCGGCGCCGTCCTTCGTTTTGATTACTCGTGCGTGTGCTTATGTTATATTATTTCTATTTTTTATCTTCCCATGCCTTCCCAGCACGAGCCGAGAATTCAGAATTCAACGTCTCCGCAAGAGTTTGCATAACATTGCAATTTTTTATGAACACAAGGAGATAGGAGGGATGAAGATAAAAATGAGGAATCAAAAAGAGGAATTTTGAAATAAATGTGAAGAATATGAATGTATTAGGGAACGATTGTACGGGATTCTCTAAATCATCCAAGCTGGAGAGCTTTATAAATTGTTTAAATAATTTACATACATACATGTAAATATAAAAAGAAAACGTAGAAATCATATAAAATATAAAAATGAAACTAAATGCATACAGTAAAAGAGTATTTTAATTAAATTAAAAGTTAACTTATTTAATTAATTCAATGAAAAATTACAATGCAAAATAGTATTTTAAGGTAATAGTAGAGAAAATAATAATAATAATGAAATATTAAGCTTATTAAAATGTTTAGAGAAAAATAATAGGTATATTAAGATTATTAAATGCATTTCGTGGTTGTATCAGGAATTATGTTTTCATATTATTGCATTTTCATCTTTCTGATCTCAAATATTATTCATGTTTTTTTATTTATAAATCGTTGAATACGAAGATTATTTCCGTCGCGATTGAAAATCAGCTATCGGTAAAAAAATGGATTCTTACGAAACGGTGGTCCCGCACAGGATATATTCGGGCGATCCATCATATTTTGAAAATCACCCCCGAGCCACTCTGCGGGCCGGAAATGAAAGGGAAACATCGCGAACATTAATTCTACAAAGGTGCGATATCTCGCGTCCCGGCACGACGTATGACGAAATTTGCATTAAACTAGGGATTTCGTCGACTTCGCCATATTTCGTCACAAATCTCTCCTCGACGCTACAATGGTATTTTATTTTCTCCTCCGGAATACTTCTCCTCTCTGCTTACTTTTCATATACGTATATACCTGTCGTTATGTATTTATAATTTTTTCCTTATACCGTGTGTGTCTAGTATTTGTTTATTTATATTTGCATTTAGTTTGTTATAATTTATATTTTATAATGAAAAAAGGAATCTATAAGAATTTCGACATGTCGAATTATAGATGAAATTTTTTGTCCTCATACTGTGTTCAATAATAAATGTTTTAATGTAAAATGTTTCACGCCCGTATATATGTTAAATAGTGGAGGGACTACGTGGGGTCACAATAAAACTACTCGTGAATATTCAGTGGAACATTAACTTGTGCATAGCTTACCCGTTTGAGAGTGAAGACCATCTGCTCTTATCCACGCATCGAGTTAAGCGTTTTTAAACTGTTGGGACTGCGGGGTAAGGCTACCAATAGAAAGGGAGTAGTGATGGAAATATCTCATCATACTTCAGCTTAATCGTGTAGACAGCTTACTTCATACATGAGTTCGGATAATTGCAGAGATTTTACAAATAAAATATTTACGAGAAGCGATATGTTGATTACCAAAACTTTGATATATTAATTATGCAAAATAATTTTGATATTTTTCTCTGTCAACGTCGTAAGTTTACAACAACCAACTATAGGATCCTGGGGACGACTGATCCCCTTTAAGTCGTTGAATAAAGGCGCACTTCGTGCATGGCAAAAATAATCCAGAGTAAAGATCGCTGTATATTTTGCGTGGAAGTTTCAACTTTTAGCATTGCCACATTGCGCCCTTCCAAATAATTTGACATCGTTTTAAGTTGATTGAAACAAAGATTTATTGTAATGGAATATCTCTCGCGTTTCCTACTTTTTCGAGTCTATTGAATTACCCTTCCAATCTTGTAATGTAGAAAAGTGTTTGTAGATTTATAATATTAATATGGAAAATTTTAATAATAAAAGTAAAAGATCATCAAATCATGAAATCACTATCATCAATAAATTTTAGAGTATTTGAAAACATTTTCATTACTATACACAAAGTGTGCGTGCACGCATATATGTATAATCATTTATAGAAATATTTAGTCATAATTAATTTTTAAAATATATCACACATATAATAAACATTATTTAATTTTTGCAGCAGCTTTTATATTTATCAAATTTCTATATAAATTAATTATTTTTCTACACTAACTAATATATTATTTAATCGTTCATTATAATACATTATAATTCACATAATACAATATAATTCATTCTCATGTCTTTTCTTTCTTTCACACACATAACTCATACACAATGCGACATGCGTTTCCTGTATCCACGCGTGTATACAGGGTGAGGCACCTAAAACAAGCCACCTGAATATCTCGGCTGTTATTGGTGATAGAAAAAAATGTATCAGACCAAACTTGCATGGTTTCGAGGGACACATAATTTGTTCTAAATAATTTTTTATTAGGTGGACGCGTAGTAGTCATATGAAGGTTAACTTCGTTTTTTTAAATGGTATGATATGTTTTTTTACGTACCATCTAGTAGAGCGTTTGAAGATGCGCACATTGATCTACGTGTCAAAATCATTCAAGGTCACTGAAGGCTAAAATTTCTAAGTGCTAGAACTTTTTCATTTCTGAGTTTACGGTATTTTCAATAGCAGAGAACTCTAGGCAATATAAAAAATAATGATATCATCGACTCGGAACTCTTCTGAGAGGAAAACAATTTTGCACTCGAGAACTTTTTCATTTCTGAGTTTACGGTATTTTTAATAGCAGAGAACTCTAGGCAATATAAAAATTAATGATAACAACAACTCAGAACTTCGCGGAAAAAGAAAAACTTTCTAAGGGCTAGAACTTTTTCATTTCTGAGTTTATAGTATTTTTAATAGCAGAGAATTCTAGGCAATATAAAGTAAATTATTTTCCCTTGCAGTTGGCCTTCAGTGACCTTGAATGATTTTGACCCGTAGATCAATGTGCGCATCTTCAAACGCTCTACTAGATGGTACGTAAAAAAACATATCATACCATTTAAAAAAACGAAGTTAACCTTCATATGACCACTACGCGTCCACCTAATAAAAAACTATTTATTGGGTTGTTCGGAAAGTTATTTCGTTTTTTCAAGGAAAAATGAAAGGCGGTTTTTTCATATTTAGAAAAAATTTTATTCAGTGATGTATTGGCCATTTTGTTCCGCTACCTTTCGCCATCTTTCTGGCAACTTTAAGATTCCACGCTCATAGAAGTCCTTCTCCTTATTGACAAAAAATTGAAGCAAGTGATTTTTGACGCCTTCATTTGAATCGAAGTTTACATTGTTCAAAGAATTTTGTAGAGACCGGAACAAATGGTAATCGGATGGTGCCAGATCAGGAGAGTATGGTGGGTGTGGTAGCACATCCCATCCAAGCTGTAAAAGCTTCTGGCGAGTGACCAAACTTGTGTGTGGTCTGGCATTGTCGTGATGGAATACGACACCTTTCCTATTCGCCAATTCTGGTCGCTTCTGCTTGATGGCAGCATCCAATTCATCCAGCTGACGACAATACACTTTCGAATCAATCGTCTGGTTGCTTGATAGTAACTCGAAAAATACGATTCCCTTCCAATCCCACCATACAGAAAGCATGATCTTCTTTTGATGAATATCTGCCTTGGATGTCGATTGAGCAGGTTCATCTTGCCTGGACCATGATCGTTTTCGCTTAACATTGTTGTAAACAATCAATTTTTCATCTCCAGTTATGATTCGCTTCAAAAATGGTTCATTTTCTTCACGTTTCAACAATGAATCGCAGATGGTAATGCGTCGAATCAAGTCAATTTCCTTTAAATCGTGTGGAACCCAAATATCGAGCTTTGAAACGAATCCAAGGCGTTTCAAATAATCGTAAACGGTCGAATTCGATAAATTTAACTTTTCAGCAATTTCGCGTGTTGTTATGCGACGGTTTGCATCCACCAGAGCCTTTATTTTCTCGTCATTAGCTTTAATTGGCCGACCTGAACGTGGTGCATCTTTCAAATCGAAATTTCCAGTACGAAATTTCGAAAACCAATTCTGATACTGACGTTCACTCAGTACATCTTCTCCGTACACGGTACACAATTTTTTTCTCGCTTGCACTGCATTTTTGCCCTTTCGGTAGTAAAAAAGCAAAATATTACGAAAATGCTCACTTTGATTTTCCATGTTTGACGTGATGCCAAAAAACAATTACTTGACAGATCGCAACACAATAAGATACTAAATGACGTCTGAAATGTCAGTTGTCAAAATATAAAACGAATTTGCCGCTTAGAGTAAGGTTAAGTATCGAGGAACGCGACTAACGACATCGCTTTGTGAAAAACGAAATTACTTTCCGAACAACCCAATAGAACAAATTATGTGTCCCTCGAAACCATGCAAGTTTGGTCTGACACATATTTTTCTATCACCAATAACAGCCGAGATATTCAGGTGGCCTGTTTTAGGTGCCTCACCCTGTATATGTGTGATGCGCGCGCGTATGTACAATTTCAACAAGCATAATTTATAGTTAAAAAGGGACACCTTTTTTAATTATATTATAGTTTATATTACAAAATTACATGGGATAATCCATATCGATTCAGATTTGATTTATTAAATATTATTTTTCTTCTTCCTTTCTCTCTTTCTTCTGCAACATCATTAGCATATGTTACTTTACATGCACATCTTCCATTGTTTTGATACGATGTTGCTATAGCAATTCCATCAGTTTTACCACTAGTAGTCAGGTATCGATTCCCAGGTGGCAGTCGTATGCCTACACATTTACGTTAAAGTTCATCTACCTGCGGTGCGGTGTCGAACAGTGTCGAATAGTGTCGAATAGTGTAAAAAAAACTAACATTCGGATTTATAACAAATAAGAGAGTTCCGAAAAAATGGCTCATAGGACTAGTACAAATTTACAATAACAATATACATCATAAATCATTAATTTATATGAAAATGACAGTTTCGATGATGAAACTGGAAGCTTTATCGAAAAAATAAACTGAATCTGTGCGTTTGAAGTTGATGAGATACTCTATTGATCAGGCATCGCATTGCCGGTCCGGATTGTGCTCTTTTATGCGGGTATGAACAAATCGTAATAGTAAGTTAACTTGACATGTTTCATCACGCGTATGACGCGTCACATATATGTGCTTTATCAACTTTCTTACGGAAATTGAAGTCACACGTAGATAACAGCAATGATTTTGTTTGTATTTTATTATTAAATAAATAAAATTTCTCTATTCTTTTAGAAAATAATATACATAAATGACCAGCATGATTAATTCGAGATTTATATTATTATACATTATTGTATCAAAACTCCTTATACTAAAGTTTATAGTCACAATATAACAAAAATGTAACGTGATTTACAGAAAGTTTTTTTGAATAACGAACGTATAAAGTATAATCCGAGAAAATTTAAATTTCATGGGAAAAGGACATAATAATCGTATACATAAAAATACATAAAAATAATCATATGCATTATTCAGTATAATGCTTCGCTTTATTGTACTTGCCATTCTATGTATACATACGCAATAATCAAAGGGCTTAAGGATTAACATTTTCAGCCCGGTAAGATTACCGCTTGACGTTTTAATTCCGCCAACAATATGTTGCATTACAGAATACAGATATTTACATTTATTACTCTTTATCATTATTTAATAAATAAATATGCAACTAGCCGAAAGTTTAGACCAATATTTTTAAGATTTTTAAAAATCTATAAAAATGGCTTACATAAGAAGATAAATAAAACTGATTAATCACAAAATGTTGCGTCATACTTTATGTTCTATATATGTTCTATATATGTAACATTCATTTTTATATATATTTAACTATTTCTTTTTTACATTTATTTCTCTGCTCGTAGTATTGCGCAATTTTATTTTGGTAATACAAAGGGTAGGCACCCTGCGTATTAAATGTTCAGTCACGCGTGTATAATTGCCTGCTCACGTGACGTCACTGAGTCGTATCCGTTTTACTTACACTTTCCGGTATCTATCGGCGTCTTCATCTACACTTTGCAAGTCGTACGTATGCAACGGAGATATGCACACATGCACGTACGCACGTATATCTTTCAGTGGCCTTATCATCCCAGCAACTGGCGAGCGGAAAACACGTAACCCGGCTGATCGACTGCAGCTGTCGTTTTCGTGTATAATGTGTCTCGATAGAACGTGCGCAGGTGAAGTCAACACTGTACCATATGATGAAACGCGTAAGCGTTGAACCAGTTGCTGATGAGTCACGTTTCGCAAGCGAAAAAAGTGTCATGTGCATGTTCGCATTCTTTCTCGGTCTTCCTATTCTCTATCGTACCCATTCATTCTTCTTTAAATAATATTAGGTCATTAAGTACTCTGGTTCGCGTCTAGATAACAATAAATCAAACTAGACACACTTGACTAGACAAAACAGCATAGCTTGTCGTAAATTAACTTTATTAATTTTAGCAGGATAGGCAGTTTTTAAAAAACACAATCTAAAATATCGCTATATTTATTGAGTGCTATATCGGAGAGTTGTATCACCATCCAGACGCGACCTGAATTACATAGTTACATAGTTAATGACGTAATATTAATCTTTTAATAATGAACAAGATTTCTAATGTAACTGCAACATTTAAGATCGAATGCAACAGTATAACGAGGTTGATGTTGAGATCGTGCATGCCTGTTCCCTTAATTTTGCGACACCCTGTAGTCGTCTTTGCTGTCACGGCGCGATCCTATTAAACGCATTCTTACGGCACGACACAGTGGACATCAGTGGACACTCGACTTTTGCGGCGGACACATGTCGTGTTGGCCGAACGCCGTTGTTCGACGACTATTTGTCCTTTGGTTCGCTTGTATTTGTCATTTGCGTGCCGTTATTCCTGTTTGGTCACTATCTCTGTCGAGTTCCTGCGTAGCGTTGTGGTGCACAGTATGCTCGGTGTATTATGCGGTCAGCGTATCGTCTATTACGATAACGAGGTAGTGGAGAGGGAATCCGTTTAATTATCGCTGCCCATGCTGTGTTGATCCTAAATCGCCGTTGTTCGAATCCTTCTATATCTCCGTATTCCTGCAAACGCTGGGAGATACACGGATAAATATTCAGCCTCGTGTATATGCATATGTGTGTAGGAGACGATTGATAAAGGTGCGAAAAATGTTTGTTGAGTTAGATGCGCTTTTCTCCATTCTTACTGGTGCAACAACAGGAAATGTTTGATCTTGACGTGGAGAGAAATTATCACAAGTTCAGAGATATTAATAAAAAGTAAATAACAAAAAATAATAAAATTTTTATTTTATTTATTTTTTATTTAGTGATATAATCATAATAAAAAGATTATGAAAAATCATTTAATCAAAAAAATATATATATGGATTGCACAAAAGCAGATATGCGATATTGCTAGAGTGGAATATAATAAGTAAAGAAGTCTTATATGCAGGCGAATATAATCTGTATTTCATAATATAATATCTTCTTCTTACAATCGGCTTTAAGCTAGAAACTAAAGTAGAAGAACGTCCCTCAAGATTGTAGCATTCCCTCGAGATTACACTCAAGTTTCCGGCTGATCATTAAGCAACTAATGTAAACGGCTGTTCAATATCGGGATGGCGTGTCTGAAGCACTCTCAAGGTTTAAAGTTTAAGAAGAGCACTCAAAGCAAGCAAGGGAGCAAACGCGACGCGACGCGACGGACTCGAATTAAAATGGTCCACTGAAATTCATTCCCCGAATTAAACGGATTAGATCCAATCAGCACTCGTCGCGGTCGTTGCTGCTGCTGCTTGCTGAAAGAGAAGCAAAGCAGAACACGCAACGCATGTTGCGTAACGATGAGAGATACGAGAGAGAGAGAGAGAGAATTTAAATCGATTTCATCCTTTGTTTAACTAACTTAATCGTGCTCGGAATATCTGAATGTTTTTGGACATCTTTTCAATTTGGTGGATATATATTTTTCTTATACATATGAGATATTAAATCCAATTAATTATAGTACAGTTAACTATAGAACGGAAAATAAATACTCTTTTGAGATTAGTGCCGCGGTATAACTATTCCTCATAGGAGAGAGAAACGTATTTAAATTGCACTCGTGCATTATTGCCACAAATACATATCTATATTTATATGACTTGAATGAATTAATGATTGATTTGAATGATGATTTGCTAATCGCGACGTTTAAAAAAGCTGCATTAAAAAAAAAGAAATATCTTGATGCAGAATTAATAAAGAATCTTTTTCTACATAATATCTATTATTTATTTTTTTTCATTACTTTTGTCAAATATTCTTTTAAAGATTAAAGATGTAAGATAATAGCTTTTTAAATACGCAATTAAAATATTATTTATAATAAAGTAACATAAGAAATTGATCTATAAATATAATTTTACGCTTTGGCAGCGCAGAAGTATTTTAAGAGTATAAAAATGTTTAAATTCATTATAAATATCGTGTACCGCAAATTTCCGATATGTGCTAACAAAGAAAATGCCCGACTATAGAATGTTTCTTACACGTGTCTGTCATGGAAGCTTTGTCGGATCGTTTCTTCCCTCACAACGCTCAATATTGACTCTGCAAAAGTGCTCACGGGTGGAAACCTTCTAATTTTCCGGCCTCGCGATTTTCGCCGACGCAATGCAAATACAGCTTCGATAGCAACCTCGCCGCTGCGAGGACGACGAGAACATCTTACGAAAAATCTCGTGACGACTACCATTGCCGCGATTACTGTCTCCGTATCGTAATATCACATCTTGTTTAAAAATAATGTCTTTTTTACTTAAAAATATACATAATATGAAAATCTATTTAATCTTTTGAATTAACTAAGCAAATTACAAAGTTGCAGTTACTTCATATTTATGTAATCTTAAATATTCAATGTGTAAATTGTGATATACACATTCGAGACATAAATCTCTATTTTATAAGTTCTGTTATGATATCTGCTCTGAAAAATAATTAATATTGGCATATATTAATATATTGATCTATTGCTGAACGAGTTCGTACTCTATTTTACTGACCCTAACCGCTTCTGTTTTACAGCTGCTTAATTCCCTGGCGACCGATTTGGACTGCATGCTGAACGAGCTCTGCACGACCCCGGATTCCTACGAACGGTGAGCATCTTCTTTTTTTTCTTCAGCCTCTTCTCGAGGAGGTCAAGTGCGACCGCACCATTCGTTTCTTCTCGAAGTCGAGATCGATCGATGGTGAAACCTTGCTCGTGCACACCGGTCATTCTTGTCGGTAACTTGTGGATTGGTTCGACCTAATAATTGCATTCCACGTTTTTCACTTGCGTTGCAATTATATTATCAATTATTATGCGAACGAATTTTATTATTAATTATTACGCAGGCATTGTCCACAGATAAACATTGCAATCTGTGTATCTATATTAAATACGTGCATACATGGAAAAGAATATCCGCTGTGTGTTATATCTCGGAAAAATTCAGCTCGCATTTCGAGGGGAGAACACATTTACCATTCTTGCCCCACGTGCAACAAAGATTAAATCGTATTAATTCCAGTAATTTATGATGGAAACCTCGTGCGAATAATTTTCATATTGCATCAAATCCTTCTCATGATATACGAGAGACTGTGTTTCCCATAATATTTGAGAAGTTACATAGAACACCGTGGATATTATACCGCCGAGCCTATTAAGCCCCAAACGAGTTATCTACATTTACTATATATCAGCTTTATTAATTTTATGCTAATTTTAATGATTAATAATGGTTAATCTGATGTAGTTACAAATTTATTATAATTTTTAGTTGAGATACTTATCATTTTAATATGCATAATATTATTTCTTTGATAAAAACGTTTATATATATTATATTTATATTTACGTATTTATACATAATTATTTGTGTATTTATACATAATTATACAACATATTTATTATTCTTTGTGTATGTTTGCGCGCGTACGCGTATGTATGTGTTACAACTGAGATTAAACTTATTTAGCATTTGGAGTGCGTTCTCCTATCTACTCCAAAGATAAGATGGACGATGTATTTCTGAATGGACGCAAAATTTCAATAGAGTTTGCGGAGAGTTTAGGCATTCGGCAAAGTTCCAAACCTACAATTAGCGTAACTCCAGCTCCATATCGATGAATACGATTAACTGTGACAATTAAATGAGACGATGATTGTATGTTTTAGCTGATATATTGGATTCTAAACTAGGGCATTAGATTATCCCATCTTCGCAATTAATTAATCACGATTATGACTATGAATAGTTTAACGGTAAACAGTTTTATTGTTACATTGAAATATTGCTAGATCTAAAATCTCCTTTGAAAATAACGTTGAAACAGACAGCTGCCAACCTGAAGCAATTATGCATAATATTATGACACTAATGCTGAACACATGTCACGAATGGGGTCGTTTGCTGGCGGCAATTTTGCATATATAATATTTATGATATTAAGCCGCGTTGCGCTTATACTTGAAACTTTGTTGCTTGAAGAGCGCAATTAACTAATTAGGTAACATAATTATGAGACAGCATATTACAAATATAGAGAAAACGAAAAATATGATATAATAATGATAAAAAACAATCGAATGCTTTTTTTATTTAAAATTTGTATAAAAAGTAAAATTGTTTTTTGGAGTCACTGTTTTATATGATTTATTCACAACGATTCGTATACTTTATTCCGTCTTTTAGCACGTGTCGCAATGTTCAATCGCAATGCGTACGAAATGTGACAGAAATAACCAACATACGCGCGCGTAAGAGAAAGAGAGATATCGAGTTTTTACTTTTAGTTTATACACTCATACATCAATAAAAAACGTGCGAAAGTATGTGTACATGCAAATTAGTGCGATGGACAAAAGTGAGCGGCGTGAGTTTTGTACGAACGAAATTTCCAATTTTTCTCCTATCGCTGTTCGCCGGAGATATCAAGCCTCCCCTCACTGTTTTCCCTCGCGTTTTCCGGAAATGTCGTTTTTCGCTTTCGACACACGTCTGACACTTCTGTTCGTCAAATTCAAGCGGACGATGGTAACCAATGTCCTCCCCAGCGTAACAATGAAATAACAAAAAAAGAAAAAACTAGTCGTTGATACGCGCGCGGAACTTTTTTCGCCGTTGCCCTGTTCGCCGTAGCACTGTTGCAGGGGTTTGAAATCGTAAAATGTATATTTTAACAGATACGCACGTATAGACATGCATGCATGCACAAACAGCGAAAAGGTAGAGAGAAATAAAGAGAAGAGGGAAAGAAAAAGAAAGAAAAGGAAAATATCGCGCACGTTTTTATGATTAAATATAAATGAGATTCATTTTGAATTAAATTTTCCTAAAATGATTTTCTCAAAACCTATTTATATTAATTTTATAATTCTATAATATATAATTTACATATAAATATTTAAAGCAAGAAAATAATTTTTGGATGATTATGTGTAGTGTAAATACGTTAAAAGATTGCCGTATTTAAGAATTGAATTCCATTAAAATTATTACGTTAAATTTACTTTGTCCAAAGTTTTTAATCTTTTTTTTATTTTTTAAGCTTGTTCATCACTTTCATTGGGAGCAATGAGAGATTCGTAGGTACGCTTCGCGAATTTTTGATCAGTCATGTCATAAGCAGATTTCCGGGTTGGTCCCGCGCCACTGTCACTTATACCCTTCGACAAGGGGACGACGATAGCGAGCACGAGGGACCGAGATGCAGAATTGAAATGAAATTCCTACCTCGTTCTCTGCAGTTGAATTATTATTGACTGGCAATCCCGTTAAAACTTCACTTTTGTTTAGAAATGGTAGAATATTTTTCGTGCTCTTTGAAAAGAAAGAGGTTGTACTAAAAGAAATTGTACTAAAGAGAAATGGAAAATAGTGTTTATTTCTGTTCTTCAACAGTTGCTTATATAATTTACATTTATCAAAACTTAATTTCTGTAGAGTAAAATGAAAAATGGAGATAATTATTCTGATTCGATATTACGAATTATTTGCGTACATAATTATTATATGAATTTAGTTTTGCAGTAGTCTCTACTCGCGATATGACCAGCTTTTTATTCAATTTTAATTTTATTTATAATTTAATTGATATTAAATTGATACTTATTTGTAACATGTAATTATTTCTATAAAATATTTTATAGAAGCTATTACTTGTGTCGATTTAGTGTCGTGCATGACAATAAAATACTGCTGATCTTAAATTCAAGGATGCACAATATTGGTGTGTCTGTGTGTGTATATATGTAACATTGAATTGATTTCATAGCTTATTTATAGGTGCAATCAAACACGATTAGATCTCGATTGAAGAGAGAATCATGTTTGATTGAAAAATTCTAATAACAACCTATCAGCGTTAAACATTTAATAACATTTTCCACCAGTCTAATGGTATATTCTCTACTGTACATGGTGCACATACATCATCTCTGGATATTTCCCAAGCCATTAAACGAAGCGTATTTCGGCCGACGTGAATTCGAGAGTGCAGCAAATCCACTTTTAATGCATTCTGTGGCCCCTGTCTGCCTCCCCATTCTGCAGCATCTTGACGTCGAAAAATAATGCAATTCCCCACTCCCCGTTTCCCTTGGACGACTCCAGGATTCTCGATCGCAGCATTAGATTCGCGTTAGACCGGGCGAGATCGTTCAAGACACATTCGGTATGACATAAAATTTTCGCAGTAATATGAAAACGTGTGTTTATGGCTTCGTCTCGAGATGTTTTTTCAGTACTCGTCTTTTTGCACGAACAAAATAGAATTCCTTTCGTCGGGTCATGAAATATAATAAAAGATAAACCGAAGAACGCTTCTTTCTCTAAGATAAATTGATTTAATGTTACATCTTATATAGTTATTAAATACAATCGAAAACTTTTTTCGGATATATTGAAAAAGATGTTAAATTAAAACTTAAGTGTTTTAATTAAACTAACTAGTTTGAATTAAACTATATCATAATATAAAAATAATACATTTATTTAAAATTTACGAAGATAAAAAGAGAACTTAAAAACAGAAAACGATGCTTTTCTTCAGAGTGTTGCTGTTATATATGTTGCAATTACAATTAAGATAGTGCAATTCCGAATTCTCTATATAACACTGCACACTCTACACTACTTCACGAAGGTTTCCCTTAATGTAACAAACGCTACATGGAGAACCGGGGAACAAGTTTGAGATACGATGCTCTCGGGAATTGTGGAACCTTCAAGTCTTGCACCATGACGGCTGGACCACGAGTACCATGGCAGAAGCATGGTAGAACCACTATCCCTGTACATGTACAGCTATGCATTCTCATAACCACGCCTAGAAGTCGTTCATCTGGCGAAACTGTCGGTCTAGACCGTTGCCTGTCCGAAATTTATGAGATCCACCGTGAGGTTTCTGTCGCTGACAATCTTATGTGCTCCGAGAAGCCGTTAGCCATCAATATATAATGCGCAGCATCACATTCAGAATATATCGATGTTGAAAAATGAAGAATATAGATAGGAAGCGTACGGCAAAGAAAAATCAGTTGATTTCTAAAATATTGAAAGTTCTATTCAATTAATTTTTGGCTTATTTTCTATGTATGAACAAAGAAACAATCAAGTTTCTACAAAGAAGTTGAGGAGCAAACCAGTGTTTGTTATTCAAATGCAGAGCTTTGCTAGCCATTTATGTTCCTAGACTCCTTCTAGAACCATTCTTGAGGGAAGCTGATTCTTGGCTTTAAATTTCTTCATATCTCTCAGACACGAAAATTTGGACGAGTCCACCCAATCGTACGAACAACGAAGAGATAAAAATCGAAAGTAAGTGAATGCCGAACTGGTTTGCGGAAAGAACAGACCATAGAGATTCGCGAGAAGTGAATCCAACGGGCGGTTGAGAGACAAGGAGAGACAGAGACAGAGAGAAGAACGAATTATCGGGAAACTTGATATAGCGACGCTGCGGCACCGTGGGGATTCCCCGGGGTCGGTTTCTCCGGATATCCCCCTGATTCCTGACGGCTAACGCGAGTCTGATGTTTGCCGAGGGGACTGTGCGCGAGTACACCCTTATCCGTAGCCACTACCCCATATCGTTAACGGGTAGACAAAGGGTGCGTGCTCGCGTCGCCGGAATACGTGAGCCCCGAGGCGCTGCTAATTCCGTCGATAATAGATTTTCAAGTTCGCGCATCGCGTTATTTCCGCCATTCGTCCGCTTCTCGTTTGCGCGGATTGTATCGGACAACGAAGCTATCACATATATGGGATGATGAAAAGTTAACATTTTTCGGAAGAGTTGTGCACTGTATTTGATATAAGAGATTTTTCGCACGTATCGGTGAATCAAAACGACGCGACGTTGACAAGCTTCTCCGTGCGAGAAAAGTAAATGCTAAAAATGGTAATGCTACGTAAATGAGGAATCCCGCGCTTTAAAGCTCTCCAGTAGGGTTTCGCAAGTAGATGTGGCGCAACATATTGTGCCCTTAATTAACTCCGCTGTTAGTAACTGACATTTGCAACCCTTACAATCGCCTAATTTCCGGCAGTCGTCAACACCAGTCCTGCTATTTCACGAAGATGTCATTTGAAATGAAACAGGGTCGCAATGTCTGCGGCAGATTTCGCTTCCTACGGTATTCCTCTCAATCATCCAACAGTATTCATTTAATTAATATAGGGTACATGTTATCTTATTAATAATACGATGTAAACTGCCTTGGAATGATGTCGGAATGATGCTTTTATCTATATTGATTATTAATCGTATTAATTATTAATAGACATCATTTTTAACATTATTATATTGTTATAATATTATAAATTGTGCAGCTATTTATAATTTCGCGTATAATATAATAATTATTCTAATCTGAATTAATGAAGAACTAATCGGTTTTCCTTCATGCTGTTATAAATAGTTGTTAATAGTAGTCGGTAGATTAATAAAAGAGTACGTTACCCGCGTATAAGAGTACACGTTACGAGTATATAATCTCCAGAATATATTGCATATGATAATATAACATTAGTCTGTCTGAACAGTAGTATTATACAATCTTATGTTACCTAATGTAACTACATCCATAAATTTGCAAGCGTAACAAGTTTAGTGAAGAAGTAGCGCACTGCATTATATATGACTTCTTAACTACGTGGTAGATCCATACAATTACAATTTAAACAACTTACATGTACATTATGTTTGAAAAACTTATTTGTTAATTATACAATGATAAAATCGTATTTTTCTCTTATAGTATAAGTTTTCTTCTTTAGAGAAAATATATTTCATAAAATTTCATTGGTATTGACATATACACACCCACACACACACACACACAATATATAATATAGATAATATTGATAGAGCTATACCATTTAGATTATACAAGATAATTAGTGACAGTACGATCGATGGGAATTAAAGAGAATTGTTATCAATCGTTAGCGTGTAGGGGAGAAATCAGTATCCTTAAAAGGGAATCTCAAACACGTAGCCTAGGGGAACCTGCGCACATCCAATTTATGGTCCACATCGATTAGGATACCCTCGATCGTAGTGGCTGACATGGATAATTATCTCAATCATGTATGTAGATATTTTTGAAACTCAAGACTTAAAATTAATAATTTGGATCACTGTCTTCTGTCTTTCCTAAATCGAGGAAACATGATTTACCTTGTTTCTAAATTTTGTTTTTAAATCTCTAATATCATTCAAATAATTTATATTTCTGTATATATTCTTTTATTTCTTATTATGTCAAATTTAAGAGAACGAAACAAGTTAAAATTTTTTATTTGGTTAATAAATTCTTTAAAACTTTTATTTTTGTTGAATTTTGTTTTTAATATTTCTTAAAAGTGATCTAATCATTTTTATTATATAAAAAGCAAGTTTCATCTTATTTAAAGTTGCTTATTTAAAATCCTGCGGATGTTAAGAAAATTTATGGACGAGTAATTTGTTTAGGAATGCGAAAAAATATTTATATGTTTAATCACAATATCGAAATCGCAGCAATAGATACATGGGGCTCGTCGTCATTTATGGGCCGTCGCGCCATAAAGGGGTCGTACGGCAATTCAAGCGGAACGATAACGTTCCAATAGCTCATCTTTTACCTTCCGCAATCGCAACGTTAACCTCTCTTTCTCTATCTCTCTCCCTATTATATATATATATATATATATATATATATATCCTTTCCTTCCTGCTAAAGGGGAAGAAAAGGGAAGAAAAGACTTGCCAAATTTTCGCGTACGTGATCATTTTTATGCTGTGACGAGCAAATGTTCTCACGCAATAAAGCTTCTACATGACTGGTTTAGAAAAATCTCGTTTTAAAAATTTCCTTTTTCTAGGATGAAAGAAAAAGGACGGAGAGAATTCTTCTAAAGAGGATTCTTGTAATTTTTCATTAACGAAACTTAGATTTAATTGAAGTTTTATTTGATAATAAACAAAACCGCGGTAATATGAAGAGAGGTTTTAAGGAAGTGCAATGTCCTTGCATATATTGTCTTCCTAAAATGTTTATTATATCATGCGATTTATATTTTTTTATTTATATATCATACATATTTTATACGTAATATCCTTTATATCATCCTTTAAATAATGTATACACGTTTCAATAGATAATTATTGTATAAATCAGAACTTAAGCTTAAGAAGACATAAATCTTGTATCAATAATGTGGCAATGATCTTTTTCCTAATATTTTTAGAATTTGCGCCTTATCGTTTTTTTTCTTCCTCTCTCTTCTCGAAGACAAAACTGAGAGAGTATAGCTTGTGCTTGGAACAACGACTCAATCGATAACGGTCCACCCTTGAATAATGCACGCTTTGGCCGGCAGGAAACGAACCATCTTTTTTTCAGAGTCGTCTGCAGGCAGTTAGTTGCCCTCTAGAAACAAATTTAATGGCCCATTGCATTTTATTTGATATATTGTAAAGATATAAATTATTTACATAATTTATATCTTTACAATATATTTAATAAATAAATAATTTTTTGAGAAATCTGTGTAATCATTGCGTGAAATTCAGTTTTATTACATTTAATAGAAAAATAACATACATAAATTTGATCTAATAATTTTCCGTTATAAATGCATAACAACTGAAGTAACACCTGAAAAGGACATTTGCGACAATTTGGGAGAAAATAGCTCGCATCAAAGCAATTTTTACAGCTGCGTTTTCGTCTGACATTCGCAGTCTGCTGCGCGACACGTCACAACTTTGTCTCGGGCAGGTTTGACAAGAACGAATGCGCAACAAAAATACCCATATCCACAGTATGAGTCTTTTGGCGATTCAATTCGTAATGTCATCTGCAGACATATCGCATTTATCGCGAGGGAGGATACGCAATCGAACCTGAAATAACGATTGCTTTCGATGTAACGCTTCGAAACTCATCGTTTAATACAGCAGGATTTCAGATGTAAACAATATCGCAAATATCAGAATCATACATTTCTGTTGACAGTCAGTGAACATATATATTGTGTTTTCGTGACAAATGTAATAAGTACGTATTTGAAAAAAAATTGTATTTTGAAGTTATTTTGATCAAGAATAATATGACGCATGAGTTAGTAAGATAGTGTTACATAGTGTGATGTATTGGATGGGGCAGAACGTTCTAGGGAGCACGAAATTAAATTCAATGAAAGAGTAAATCGAGTTTGCTCTGCACTACACCGCCAAAAGGCCTAACGAACCAAAAAATCACCTCAAGAGGGTAGAAGAATGAGCACACAGAGATTGCACTGCTTAATTCAATACTTCTTCCCTAACATTTTCCCTAAAATTTGAATCTAAACTTGCAAGAGCATAACTGTTTAACATTTTTTCCTTCTTATTTCTTCTTTTTATATATTCTTTCTTATATATAATTTTACATATATAAATAATTTTTTCATAAATGTTGCAAGGAATACATTATACGTATATACAATACATATGTTGAATTCAATATTGGAGATCTAAAAACTGCTGATAAATAAATCCAATTTACTTCGCCTATTTGCCTGTTGTTCGAAAGAAAAGGGGCTGCTTTAAAAGGAATCCATTTTTCGCACCTTTTCACGCACGAAAAGAGCTTTTTTGGCCATGGCCGCAGGTGCATTGGTTAAGTTACAAACAATTTCACAAATCACTGTATTACGAATTACGCGTCAAGGTAAATTGCAGCAAATCAGTTTGGTGATCAGTTATTCATTATAGAAATATGAGATTATTAAATAATTTCAATTATTTGTATATTTTATTTTTTTATATTTTTAGTATATATTATATTATTCTTGCTTCTTTTTCACAATATGACCGATGTTCTCTTTCTTGTGAACACTCGATATTTATTGTACTAATTGTACTAACTATATACTAGCTTTTGCACTTCGCATTTTGCACATTTACGGAAAAGCTGGCGATTGCTAATTGGGCAGCCACATGCGTAGTGAATCGAATCGATAATTGCCCCTCGTGCTTAATCTCACACTTGTCATTTACATTTGCGCTATTTTGAAATGGATTATTCGAATTGCCTTTGCACGAAATTCGTGATACTAATTACGATTTATCAACGCATCGGTTACTTCTGTTGATTAACTTTTATTTTCACTGATATATATGTAAACATTTAATAATCTTTATCTTTTTTATTCGTGGATTATTTCATTTCTGTAATTATTTTTCTTTTAAATAAAAATGTACAAATAAAGATTGATATTATATTACGTCCCAATTGCGTCAAATAAAATATGAAACTATAGTTTTGTTTATGACAAGAAGCTAACAGCATATTAATATAAAGAGCGATTTAAACCTCTTAGTAAGCAGCTGAAAATTTTGTCTGCAACATAATTCTGTAGAGAGCTGAAAACAGTTGATGCTGACAGTGAATTTTGCAGGCGTGTTTTTATTCAGGGATTTCGGAAAAGCAAATTTTGCTTGCGGCTATTACATGATTTTTACGCGCAGTAGTGTTTTCATAAAGTTAAAAATTATTCGCTCTCCGAGCTTGAAACTCAGTATGAAAATATACAACATATACAATACTTATTGAATCTCTGATATCATGTATAGAATTTATAATAAACAAAATAGTCGGAAGGAGATTTATTCATATAAACGTTAACAGTTGTTTTACTTTATAGACGTATATGTTACGATTTTTTAATGAGTTATAATTTTATTGCTTATTATGTAGTATGCAATAATAAATTATTAAATATTATATATATAAAAAACATTATACAAACATGTATAGATTATATTGTAATAAATAAGTAACAATTACCAAATATAATATACAACAAAATACCTATTATAAAATATTTATATAAATGACAAACATGTATAAAATAATATAACTTATACTTTTCTAAGTACTTTGCACATTTCATACCGTGAAAAATAATGTTCTTCTGGCAATGACCCAAGAAGTATCATTGCTCTCAGTTTGGAGTTTCTTTGCTTTTTCTTTTAGGGAAATGGTCATCTCCCACCATCACGCGATTTGCAAATTATGATCTATTTTTGTCTCTGTCTAATATTAGATCGCATGTGGACTCTCGGCCGCTGCACTGGGATGCACTTTATCCGCGACGTCGTCTATCGCTGGACCATCGAATAATGTTCCTCAATAATTCTCGATAACGATTTGCAATAATTAAATCGCGCACGAAGAATCCGCTCGCGATACATTTTTCGCCAATGTGTCAATTTGCGCATTTATATGTCTTTCTGAAATTGTTACAGAAATCATGTTCCATGTTGTTAAGAAAATTGTTAAATAGATGTGATATGTGTACTAACAGTTATACCTACTGAACTTCATACTCGAAGAATAAGTGTACTATTTTTTATATTAGTATTTTTTTAATGTCTTGATTAGTGAACTTTGGTTTTAATAATGATTCTTCAGCGTTTCGGTACTGATTTAATTTTGCCATGTAATGGTAAACACTCTTGGCGATTTGTGTAACCTAATTGCAGTGATTTATTAAAAAGTAAAGTTTACATGTGAAGAACTATAAATGAGTATATGAGGAAGACACTATGCTGATTTTCTGCGACGTGATCATCGGACTGGTGGATCAAAAACGAGAAATGTGAGCTTATATCTATTTTTTTAAACATGATTTGTAATGTTAACTATTAGTTGAACGATGAATGCTGACGATATAAAAATATTAAAAATATGCATTTTTGAGTAATTATTAAGTTGTTATTTTTATTAATAAATATGAACATTTGCTATCTTCTTTTATTACTAATACTGTGTTCATTGACATTCTTAAGAGTAGATATTTTCTTTGATATATTTGATTTTGCATGATAGCAAACATCTTTGAGTCACTCTATAGCATCTGTGAAACTTGAATATTTTCTTGTTAACAGGAATAGTGGGTAGAAATATTATAACAGAAAATAAAAGGTTTAACGATGTGAGTGTATAGTGTCCAATTCAAATCAACGCACTCTATAATTTGCGAACAGTATCGTGAAAAGCAATAATTCCTGCTCTCTCTTTCGCACTTCACACTGATAATTAAGCAGCTGCTAACCGATAATCACGGTTACACTAATCGCAAAAAGAGATACTCGCGTTACTCGTGCATAGTTATTTGCGAAGTGTCCAAGATCCTCATCACTTTTTAATCTTTCATTCCTCGTCAACCAGTAGTACAGGTTTAATATTAGTTCATATTATTACTTTCAAGATATAATTCGTTACTTTCAAGATATAATTCACAGACAATTATGACTTTTCATGTGGTGACTGTTATGCATTTGTAATTAAATCTTTTTAATATTAAATCGCGTTTTATGAGATGTAGACACGAATTTTAGTCTTTTTTCAAAAACAATTATAACATTATATATATATATATATATATATATATATATATATAAACCATGATTTCATATTATAATATAACAGAATAGCGGAGAGGAATTGCGCAAACAAGCAAATGCTCGGCAAAATTGATGCGTTTGATATGCACTTGCATATATGCATGCCGCCGGTGGCAACATGCATTCCCAATTCACGTGTACAATGTATATTTATATCTGCAATGCGTTTCCCTCTCGATGCATCGGTTGTTACGGTCATGATTGCCATAGGTGTGAACGTTCATGTCCAACATACGCACACACACGTTTATGCGTACGTGTAGATACGTGTACATATGCGCGTATTCTTATGAGGGTACACATTGCACCCTGTGTTTGTGGCTCTACCTAATGATGCATTTATCATTAAGCGGATGTGATTTCGGGTTCTATTTGTCCGATATAAAGATCACCCAAACATTAAATTTAGAATATTCGTGATGAGAGGAAATCTGATTTACAGTATAGTATTTTATGCACTGTCACATGTGAACGATGATTGATTCTCTTGAACAAATAGAAGAATATTAAAAGCTGCATTTTTTCTAATTTTTTGCATCTTATATATTTGAAGCATGAAAATTTGAGATTGTGCTCGTTGGAATATTTTCTGCTTTAGGAGAATTCTAGAAAAATAGAAAATTGGGAAATTCATTGTTTCGTCATACATATTACAGTGTATTGACATTTATGCATGTGATTCGATGCAATTTGCATATGCATACGTTTGCGTGTGCAAATTTTCATTTACATTTCTGCCATGCAAATTTTCATTTACGTTCCTATGCAAGAATCTAGTTTGCATGTGTTTACAGATATATTGAGTGCAGAACCACCATTTCTATTTTATATTTTTATATATGTTCGATGAATGTATAAATGTATGAAGAGATGAAGAAAGAGATTCTATTTGTATTATTCTGTATAGTCCTTTTTGTTTCTTGAAAATAATTTTACTATTATATATTATATAAAATGTATTATATATTATATTCTGTTAATCTATATATATAATTATAATTTTATTGCATCTTATATATAGAATATTTTTTGTTCAGCTATTCGTGGTACTTGACAATTTAGTTTCCGGCTTGATCTTGATCAATTCCCGGGGTGGGAAAAGCGACAGGCCGAAAGGGGCAAAAGAGTGTCTTCCCTGTGCAGGGAACTTTACGGTTGTCTACCACGCGCATTCAGTCGCCCCGACAATGGACTGCGGAGTAAATGGAATACGGCGTCATTGTCGGGACGTTATGAAATGAAAAATGAAAGATAACGATTTTCCCAAGGCCTATCCCGCGTCTGTTTGCGAAGCCATTTTCGGCATTCGTTCACTCACTTCTTCTCCTCCTCGCAATATTCTTTTCTCTTCAAATCTTTCTCAAACAGACCAAAATGTCAAATAATAAGAATTCTAAAGACTAAAGTAGTCTTAATCCTATCAATCATGCTTACCATTTATAATATAACGTATTTTTTCTTGAATTTTACTTAAACCGGAATTTAGATTTATGATTTTTCTCCTTGTAATGTGCGATTAATTATTAATTAATATTAAATTAATTATTAATTAATAATTAAACGTACCGTTGAATCTTGCAAAGGAAGGATACGAGACATAGATTCCGAGGAGGTGACATCTTTCCTATTGAACCGACTTATTCCCAACTGCAAAAAATTGCAGTTCTCAAGACGAACCCTTTGTGAAAGGATTATCGAACGCGAAGGAGCTGAACGTGAAATCGCGTGAGTCTTGCGGGACAGAAAAAAAAGGGGGCGATTTAGCAAGTCGATTTATGGTGATTGTATATCATGCCATGGATAATCCGAATTGTGCACCGCTGCGAGATAAGTGCGTACATAGTCCGGCTCCGCTGCTGTATTCGAGACTTTCTCAGGAGGATGAAAGTATAATAGTAAGCGCGTGGATCACACGGGATATAAAATATAATACACCGTACTCTTCTGCTAGACTGGAAATACAATACTTTCCTTCGGACTACTAAACAGGCGGACACGTCATATTTTATCTACTTCGGATTAGCCAATAAGCCCGTTCATACTTTTTACGTGATTACTCCTGGAAAAAACTCACTGTGTGTCTTCTACGTTATTTTTACTATAATGATACACAATCAATTTTTTTATTTTAAGTTTTTGTTTAAAAATAAAGATGATGACACATGCGCTCGCGAACACGATATTAATCAGTAATAATCTAGTTTGATGAGAGATATATAGAGAGGCGTTGTCAGTTTTATTAGTATCATTTAAATGGCTCTTTTTTGTGAACATGCACGTGCGTGTATGTATGTATGTGAGCCTGCTGTAACGGCTTGACGACAGCTTCCATTCGCACCGCTCGTAAAATTAATTGCGCGTTTATTTCGTTCAATTTCTCTGTCCGAGAAGCTAAGTTTGCCCTAGAAAGATTTATCATTCGTTTCGCGGATAAAAATTAATATTACATTAATAAAGAACAATATTGTACTATTTATTTAATACAGTTATTCTTAGATATTTTTAATCTATATGTTTTTATTTAGTGTTACATATTTATCTTGTCAGATATTCTTGAAAGCGAAGGCTAAGATTCTTACTCAAATCGATTTTTCCGAAATGTACTAAAAGATACAAAATCAGTTCCGCAATTTTCATGCCAGAGGTACACACAGAATTTTGCGGTGAGACAATTTTTGCGGCAAGGAAGCGATTTGCATTCTTCCGCATGACGAATCGACAACTTAAGTTCCCCCTATCCAACAATTTAGTCATCCTCTTTGCGGAACGGTTCCGCAACGATTCGCATCTCCTAGCTCAAAGAAACCACTCATGGAACTAACGAACCCGTGAAGCGATTCGCAGTGCAAATCTCTCGCTACTCGTTTCTATTAACTCCTACCGACATAGAATGGAACAAGGCAAGGCCTCATAAAATCGCCACGAGAGTTCATCACAGAACGCATAATAAGCGTGCATGTTCTCGCAATGGAACGAGTTGATCGAGAGGAACTAGATTAGAAGATACATAACATACACAAAAGAAAGGTAAAACAGTGTGAAGAAGAAATGGTAGCCTTGCAATGTAATTCCTACGTCTAATTGCTCTCTTCAGACGATTAGCGAACAAAGAAGGGGGCATGGGGAGGTACCGATGGCTATTTGTGGAAGTCGACTGACCAACTGGTTGAGGGCGACCTTCACTCTTCTGTCGGCTAGCGGCAGAAGCCGGGATGCTGGGCTCCCCCGGTTACTCGCGAAGATTGCACCCTCCTCCCTCGTTATCGTCTTCGTTGCAGACCTGAGACCGTATTCTTCTTCCGCCAGATTTTTCTCATCCGATCCTGTTTCTCGCGTCATCGCCATTCACGGAGAGCAGGATCGTTCTTGAACGGTTGGTACACCTACAGAGTAGCTGTCTATCGAATAAGAACAGATATGTCAAGCGTCTTACTGTTAGTCGAAGAGGAAAGAATATTTCTTTGTGTTTGTTACGTAGTATTTTAACTCTGTAATGACCAATATTTATGCCATCTTTCAGGCAAGAAATTATTTTATTGTAATATTAAGATAATTTTAATAATAATGTATATTGTTCAATATAATTTTAATAATACATATATTTTGTTAAAAGATTGTGCCGCGCAATATTCGATTTCTCTGATGCATTTGCGTTTTTAATGGGATTAAAAATAACAAATGTACACAATTTTTTTCACGAAATATTGTGAGGACTGTCAATAATAGGCATTCATATTGTCAAGAAAGTGCGATGCTTATTTAATGGAATCAGGGATTTTTCTCCTAATTGGATTTTTTCTTCGGGAAAGGAAGATTGCTTTTACCATATTCGAAGAGAAGGCACTCAGCCGATTTAAAAGCAGAAAATTGGAGTTTTAATTCCATCTATCTTATCAACATCCTCACAATCAGAGGTCTTTTTCTTTAGAAATGTTCAATGACTACTCGAAAGCTTTTTAACATGAAAATTATTCATTTATATATTTCTCTGGTATATGAGATGGTATATAAATTTTTGCAAACTTCTGGACATGGAGTTAGTATTTAAAGAAATTACATATTAACGGAAATAATATTATTTATATATATTTATACATTTACTATATATTTAGTTTTTCTATAATTTAAATAATTTTAATATGTTTTAATATCTTCATTTATTTATGAAATTTTTATCATATTTATCATAATAGTTTACACGACTTTTTAAATTTACGATCAGATTTAGTCAAGTTGTAAATAAAATCAGAGAGTTTCTTTAAATCGGCTCGATGTCCGAAGTGGTCGAAGACACAACATGTGCTTCAACATACGTGATCACGAAGGACAAATTCAAGGTACGATAATAATAATCCGTCTCCAAAAGGAATGAACGATATCTTAACGTGCCAAGCGCGCGAGAGATTATCTCCGAAAATACCTTCGACGCTCGAGTGTAACCTGCCTCCACACTTCTGAGTCATTCCTATAATCATGTGCAACGCACGGGCGTACTTTATGGTGCGGTTAATTCGACGAAGTATCGATTCGAACTTCCGCCGAATTTCACCCGCGACCACTCAAATTATTTGCAAGCGAAAAATATGAATTCTTAAATAATTTAAATTGTATTTAATTTTATTTAAATAATTTAATAATTAAATTCTCTATCCATCAGTGCGCAACGTTTCTCAGGAATTTTCATTTTTTTTAAATTTAAAAAATGTTATCTTTTACACTTACACTTATTTGTGCCACGAATAGCTGCGATTACTGCGAATGCTCGGTCACGCCGTAGTGAATCCGCACGAATTACACAGCATGCCGTTATCAGCCGTTAACGATTACACATGGTGCCAAACCGCGTCATTACGCAAAGCCCGGATTTACTGCAACGGCGCGTGCACTGAAAGTGCAGCAAGGTGCAACTCATTCGGTCGGAAATTCGCGGATACAATAACACCGCGAAGTGCATTCTGCCGGCGGGGATTAACGGCAGCGGTCTCCTACACTCATTTCAGCCAGTGCATAACACAAGGTGCAGCATATTAGGCGTTAAAAGTGCTTAAATAAATCAAATAAAAGCAGAATCGGGATAAACATTAAATTGGAATTTATTAGATGTATGCAAAAGTTTTAATTTAATTTTTTTATATTAATATTTTTTAATTATTTAAACTTATAAATTCTCGCTTGCTTACATTTTCCCAGAGCTTTTTCACCGAGATTTGTAAACGTCATATGTATGATTTAATATGATAAATATAGCTTCGACAAACAATAGTGAACTCAATGGAAAGCTTGCATGCTTTTCGTATTCAGCGAACCACTTTGAACTTGGGCTAGAAAGTTTTACTGCGCGTGATGTATTCACTGAACTTGGCGCCAGATTACCACTTGTTCCAGTCGATGCAGCACTTTTTAAGTGAATAATACTTTCGAGAAGTGGTCGAGATATCAAAAAGCTTTCTTCGCAAAGGAATTCGAAAGACAAAGCAGAAAATCGTAGAAAACAAGGGCAAATATTTTGAATCGTGTAACGTACAAACTTACGCATCTAAAAAGCGAAAATGTGCAGAAAGTGACTAAACCTTTTGCACATATCTAATAAATTCCTGACATTTCTACGTCACCGTTCTCATTCTTCAGAATGCATTTCAGAAATTTTATCATTTTATCTCTAAAAATCATAATCTTAAACAAACGCCCGTTTTTGTCTATTTATTCAATAGACATCATTTGGGTGCAAATTTAAGGAGACAGGCGTGCCACATTTGATGCCTACGTGCCTAGAGCCTACTCCAAAGTGCAATCGCACACTTGTTCACGTACACGAGGCGGGGGACCTTGGTCCCGTCGTAGTTCAACTCGTTCTCTGCACTCTCCGCACTCGCATGAACTATAGGCAGCGGCGCATAAGGTGGCGGTGCACCGCCAAAGTGCAGACCGAGACGCAACTGTAGTGTTTTAACAACCGGCCGGTTTGCGAAGTTAGTTGACTCGCGACCGTCACTCAGGCGAGACCCGATTCGCATCCTCTTTGTTTCGCGTTTCACCCCCTGCCGAGTACAAATATAATTTCCACCCCGCGTACGCAATACAACGTGGATTTATGCGTGTCAAAGTGCGTCGATAAATATTCTCCGAGGAGGAGGAGGGAGGCAGGGTGAGCGTTTAGCGTTTTAAATGCACAGCGATATGCGTGCCGCCTTTGTCTTCCGCGCGTTCGCACATTTCTATAAATAATTCCGCCAATCGCCGAAGCGGAGCGAGCGGAGACACCGCGTATCGCTCCGTCGTCGTTGTCGACTCGCGCTGCGATTCCGCCGCGCGGAAAGGACGCGCCGCGTCCGCCGAATCGACGCTTTGTTCGTCGCGAGATGAATTCTTCCTTCAATCTGAATCGATCTTCGAGGCCGCCCTGCGAAAGAATCTACGATCTTGTGATCTTGTGTTAGACGTGGCTGATTAATATCGACACGGAGTTCGCGTGAGGATCATTTTTCGCGTAGTGGTAATAATATAGTGGTGTTCTTGGACAGCTGAAGGTTTCTTCGTGTTGCATGAACCTTTCATATTGGTTCGTTCTTATCCTCTGCCAATTTTTGTTCTTCCTCTTTTTGTTTTTATGCCACAAGTGTAGTGCAAAAGTTCATGCAATATGAAGAAACCTTGAGTCTTGTTCTCGGGAGGAATCGCGGCATTTGAGAGTTTCTGGGGGAATATACGGATTAATCGAGCGATACATCGTAAAGTGTTCGATAAGAAGATAAGGAGAATTTTCATTGACACTGAACGAGTGCTTAGTGACGTTTCTATTTAGAGACAGTTCTATTTAGATAAATCAGATAAAAATATCTTTGATCGATCTCGCGAGTTCGTTTGGATATTGTTTTGGATATTGTGTATTGATATACACAAGTCTTGTATTCTCAATTTAATAATTATTCATTCGTATTTAAATGAGCCAATCTATATTATTTTATTTCTGCAGAGAAAGATGAACTGTAAACAAACATTGTAATTAAATTGATGAAATCGATGAAAATACAAGAGAAGTAAGCCGAGAAACGTATTTCGAAATTAAGACTTTACATGTCGACTTGGAATTTTTTGAAGCAACACAAAAGGAAATCGCGCTCTTTTATACGAAGTGTCGGAATGGGCTTGTCTTGATGAAGATAGACTTGGCTCGATTAAGCATAATAAGACGCATGACGCAAACCGGAAAGAATAAATAGGCGACAGACGCTCTTCAGCTTAAAATCTTTTAACGTGAAAAGGAAGCGTAAATTTGTCTCATCTTTTTTCAAAGTATACGCCGGAAGAAAAGTAAATTAACTAAATAAAGAGAAGAAAATCTCGCTTATCGAACCTTTTAGTATTTATTTCGCGATATACTGCTAATCGATAAGCTACTTCTCGACGATTCTGGAAAACTCGATACAGGATATTGGCTAATACATACACGTGCGGACACACATAGAGGGTGTCTCCAACATAAGGCAAAACCTGTTAATGAGTCTTGATGTTCGATCGTGTTGTGGAAACACCCTGTATACCAGCGCTAAATTTAGACAAAAGAATTTCCGCGCGGCCGTTTGCTCCTTCGGTTTTGCTCGATTTTTGCGAAATAAGCCTAAGTCAACGTCTCCCGTCTGTTTCTCTGGAACCTGGAGACTTTCATGCTACAGATTCACAAATCCCCGAGTTACGCGCGCCAGGATATATACGTGTGTCTGTTATGGGGTGAACCAACATAGAAAGGATGCTCATCACCAAGTATACCACGATTTTACTGCGATCGACTAATCAGCACTTTATCAGGTGAGCCGCTGCTTCGATCTTATTTTTCAGATATTTATTATATGTATGTATAAATTAATGAATATTATATATGTGGGATATAAGTGTGTTTTACAGTAAATTGCTGTTTCTTAATTAAATTTAATTATTTGTTTATATGGTTTACTTAAGCTTTTATTATTTATTATAATTGTCAACGATGTGTACAGTTATTTGATTAAAAACAGCTCATTCTTTCTTGAAGATGCATATTTATTCATTAATTTGCTTCTCAGTTCCTTCCCAGGTTTTTATAAATTTGCCCTTTTATGAAAATTTGGCCGATTATTAAGATTATTAAGAATTATAAAGATTTAGGATAGATTTCTTAATGAGCTTTTAATTAGAAAGTGGGTTTTATGTTGACTATTAATTCCGTAATAATTGAATTTCCAGAAACGATTTTCTTCGTCTTTGGGGCGGGAACACTTGGTATTCGCGAATCGCTCTGTGCATATTTAAGCAAGAACCGGATGGAACTCGCCACACCCATTTTGGGAGATTATTGAATTCAGTCAGGGAAAATCGCGATTCTCAAGATAGGAAGACATCGTCGTTCGTTGTTGTTTCGGAAACTGCGAGAAGTATGCGTTTATAAATAAATTCGCGTTACTCCGATATATTCTGCTGTACAATAAATATTTCGATATTTATTTATTTATTTATTTAATTGGAGCAAGAATGTTTCTTCATCTCGACGTTGAATATAATTTCATGCTGAAAATGTTATCTCTTTATTCTTGACATCGTCATTCAAGTTCATCATTGTCAAATACAGTCGAATGATTTTTAAAAGGAGGGAAAAGGGGAAAGAAAGGCACTGTAAATCTTGTCTCCAGTCGTGTACGTGCCACCACCTCCTCGCGAAGGTGGTAGGCTGGACAAGGTCACTAATGAAAGCGAAAAAGAATTTATCGAGGATATAAATTGTCCCCTCCGGTCTACGGGATCGATCAGGAAGACTTCTGAGGTTCGATATCTCATCGTCGTCGTCCGTTATTCCCGATGGGAAAAGGAAGGAAAAAAATGTATTGCACTCTTTATTGCTTTTTTCCCTTTTTCGAACCTGAAACGCAGCTTTTCGAAAGGGAATACGTCGATACTTTGCTTTAATTGGACGTCATCAACCATCCGAAATCAGCTTTTTTGGACGTGATGGCGTACATTAAATATCACAAGTATCTTGACATTTATAAAGAAGTAACATTCTACTCATGAAAAAGATAATGATATCTGACATTATCTAGAAAAAGGGGAAAGAAAGAAGTAAAATTTATTGAATCATGAAATTTATAATGAAATTTAATATTCTGTAGGTATCTATATGCATCTGTATATACGTGAATCGCGCGAGAAAATCTCTTTGACCCTTTGACGATCTCTTCTACTGATTAAATTGTGCAGTGCATAAAGGCTCTGGTCTTTCAAGAGAATATCATATTTTATTATAGCCGATAAACGATCGAGCGTGCAGGTCATTGTCTTCTCGACAGTGAAGATATTAAAATATCTCAGCGAAAAGTGATCAGTCGTGAGAAATATCACGATCGAGTTAGCAGAAATTTATAATATTTCAATTATACCGCTCTTATATATTAATACACAGACTTCTTCTTGAGAATTTTCTTGAAAACTATCAATGTTGCTCTGTTTTTCGTTATGATATTTAATAACATTTAATAAAACTTAATACGTTAATATTATCGAATTGCATGTGTCGTTATTATTTTGCATTCGATTGTATTCCATTATTATTATATCTTCATACTGTATATGTATATGTATTATTACGTTATTGTTATTATTATTAATATCCCATTGAGATTGAAATCAGCCTCAAGATGTAAGCGAAAAATTCCGAAGAAGAGATGCTTTGAATTTCACCAATTTAAAGCTGACAGTTTCCGTACAAATTAGTCTTTAATGTTGCCGGGATTTCTATGGGGCTTCCAGAATTTCCTACCGATTCAGGAGAACTTTTATGTTACAGTACAAATTGCTCAAAAGCACCCTTGGCACGTGGGAGCCACTTTTTAATTAAAAGTTTCATTTTTAGAGCACCCTCATTTGTGACATGGTACTGCGAGCTCACAAATACGCTTCAGTGCTTGAAATATTGTAAAATGCAGATGTCAACAATTAGTTACCTTGTTTAAGCGCAATTCTGTATAAGTATGTGCATGTAATCAAAGGTACTCTATATGCAAAATCGTGTCCATGCAAGAACATGCCCGAATCAAAGCGTATTTCGTGTACGGCTCCGAAATGGCGAAACAAAGCTAAGGGACAAGCGTGATAATAGACGAGATAAAAGAGCCGTCGCGACAAAGCGTGCATAATAACGGCGAATTAATTCATTAGAGACGTTTGCCGCGCGTACTCTCCGCGGAAATCCGCATTTTCCAGCATGCGTCGCTCCTCACAGGCGGCTTTTCTCCAGGAGAGATACGTCCCTAGGGTACCCAGTGAGTTGAAGGCACCGCGAGAGTTCGCTATTAAGCCCGTGGGATAAGACTGGCACTTCACTTCGTACACTCGCTCTAATTAAATTATTCCGAAACGCGGAACCCGCTGCGACCCCGTAAACGCGCTTATAAGGTTCCACACACGCGCGCGCACACAGATGCACATGTGTCTGTCGCGCAGTACAACGTTCAGGACTCACAGTTATAAAAAAGAAGAAAGAACTAATGAAAACTAAAAGAAGAAATAAAAAACAACAGAAACTTTTCTTGAGAAAAAGAAAGAGAGAGGGGGGAAAGGAAGGAGAGATCCGAGTATAGATTTTAATATTAGATCATTAATTGAGTAATCAGAGTCGCGTCTTGATGGCGATAGTTCAATGTCACCATGTTTTGAAGAATTTTGATTTTTGATTTTTAAAGCGGTCTATCCTGCTATAAAATTAATATACAACAAGCTATGTTATGCTGTCATAAGTCTGTTTAGTTCGATTCATCGTCATCGAGACGTGGTCCAGATTAGTTAATGACCTAATACATTAAACTCTTCCATCAGTCTGTCCTAATTTCTTATCGATTATTTCTTCCTTCTGAGGTATCTCGTGGGTGACTCAGAACACCCTTTCGCGGAAATAGAGACGTCATACTTACCTGCGAATATGGATTAAGATAGGTGCTGATTTATCGCGTCTCTATCGCTCGCATCTCGTTGCAGAGCGAAACGAATCGATGCGAACTCACCCCCTGTTCTCGCGCACCGTGATGGTAATGGGCACCTCGTGATAAATATCTGCTCGTTCCTCCGTCTTATTTGTCGTGGCGAAGTATGTACCTATATATTGGCGATTGACCGGCCCGGGAAAAGGAGAGAAAAGATGGGAAAAGGGAGACTTCGTGCCCCACCGTATACCGCCCCGTATCTGCGCGACGATTTGTCGTCTGCCATGCGCCTTAACATTTTCCTCCGTTTTTTTCTCTGTCGGAGCGATCCGTCATATCTGAGGCTCTGTCAAAGAGCGACGACCGCCCCTGAAGGGAAAGACTGGAGGAAAAGTCATCCAAGCTCACGCAAAGGGAAATCGCGTCACGTACACGGTGACGCCCGTCCAACCTCCTTCTTCTCCTCCCCTCTTTGGTCTTGGCTGATTGCTTTTTGAATCAGAAAATCTCGCGTTGCATTGAAAACGTCAAATGACGCTTCCTTCGCTCTGACTCGGTGAACATCCACCAGGAAACCGAGGAAATACGCGGATTTCCTCGGATTTTATTTTCGATAACGGAACTGCATAAAAAAAAGAAGAAATCCGGCTCTCTTAAATTATTAAATAAGAAGTGACTTTTTGAAATGTTTTTGTGCAAAGATTTGTGTCAGTATTTTATTCACAATTTTATAAGTGGATTTAGATAGGTCGATATCAACATGCAATGAATTGTATGAATGATTTACAGTAAACAATAATTACATTCTAATTAGATACATTGAATTACAGTTTGATTTATAAACAAGAAGCAAATTTACAATTAAGTTGTAAAGTGGGGAAAAGTTTATTCGTATTACTTTCTAATTACCGATGTAGCACAGAGAAAAATTGGTGCACCGTGCAAATTGCATACTTGTGCATGCATGCGAATCTCACGTTTGTCGTGCAAGTTTATGCATGTCGACGAACGTCAACGTTTTTGTGAGCGAAAGTCTATTAAAGCATATGGCTAAAACATTAACAACGTGGAGAAAACAGTTAATTGTTATGCACGCACGCAATTCGCTACTGTAATAGCGCACTATTTTTTCGCTGAAAATTAGAAGTTCTCTTGATTACGCGGAATTACAACGTTGAAATGTTTGTGGAGTGCCTATTATTATTCACAGTTTGCCGTATTTTACAATCACATGTCGCAGTTGGATTATTGATCGTCTCAGTGTCGGTTAAAATAAAAGAAAAAGTTTTTTGCGACAATTAATAGAAAGTTTGCGAAATATTATTTATTTTATGTTATTTATGTATATCATAATTTAAAAACCTTATATTATAATTTAGGAAATCATCTTTTTTCGTATTTACTCGGTGTACATACGGAGGATTACTGGTATGTGTACTCGTCCCCCCATAATTCCTGCTCTGCAATTTTTTATCTCATCCCTGTGGCAGCATCACGCGTTACTGAGCAAAAGTGTAGGGAGAAAGAGACGCTTTGATGGAAAGTTCGCGGTGCAGAGAAAATTTCTTGCTCGAAAACGATCTAACGAACAGGTTTTTCGTGATCCCTTTACGATCCTTTGGGCTGACCGAGCCTTCGTTCGGGATAATTCGATATTTACTGCTTCTTTTTTTTTTCTTCTCATTTATTGTCTTGTATTTTTATATTATATATACAGAAAATTATATATAGAGAAAATATCAAATTCTACAATTAAAAAGTAAAGTTTTCACATTTTTCGATTTTCATATATTTTTGAATTTTGAGAAAACGTAGATAAAATTTCGACAATTCATGATAAGAGCTCTACACCCCTTCCTATAATCCGGCTGGACTTTGACGGCAAGCACGTAATCCTCTGAATTTATACTCTTATGAAGTCTGCAACCTCTACCTTCCCTTTGCTCTCGGGAATGGTATATTTTTACGTCCAGTCAGTGGAAATTTCTGGAAAAGTTTGACGGCAAGCAAAGTTTGCGTGAAGTTTTTCCGCCGACGCATCTGAGTCCTCGATCTTGTACTTTTTAAGGACATTCACATCGTAGCCGAGAAAATGCTCTGTGGGAGTACAAAGATTTATTTTCAATCTAAATATTATACAATCGCAAGATGCATGATATCCAAGGAAAACGATGGATGATGTCAAATATTATAATAAAAGTATAAAAGTACTAATTTAGTCAAATGCTTAAGACTGATCCCTCGGTTTTTAAAATCTTTTCTTGTTAAGTAGAGTTCCTCATAAAAATCTCTTGTGTATGTTCGGCCTTCATTCATCTCGGCATTGATCCATCCCGCCGACGGCACTTCTTCGATCTAGAGAGTACATAGATATTCTTAAGTCGCGAAGAGAGTGCGCTGGATTAGGAGGGAGGCTGTAAAGGGGATCGCGTCTCTCGCGGGCGAGCAAGAAGCACGCCGGGGCGGAAGAGATTTGTGGCGAGGGCATGGATTTTACTGCCACGAGCAAGCATCGAACTCGCACTTCCTTTCGAAGCCCCCGGTCCCTTCTCGCTGCGAGAAAAAGTTATCACGTGGGGGTCGAAAAGACAAACGATCATTTCGCAAAGAGCCTCGCACCAAATTACAAAAAGCCCGCGAGCTTTGCAAATCAAAGTTCGCGGGAATTATTTATTTCTGATTGAATGCTGCGATCCTTCGCGGGAAGTTTACGATCAATCAATTCGTACCGTATGATATCATAAAATCGAGAGTATCGTTATGGTTAGCTCGAAGGCCTCGATAGTAGCTGTACAGGAAGCGGACGCTGTCGAAAATACGTTGAATCAGGTTTCCAGGAGGTTGAACAGATCGATTGAGCACGAAAGGCATTTACGATATCCATCGTCAGAGCATGAAAGAAATTTTCCCAGCCGCCGAAGGAAAAAGCTTTTATTGTCATCCCATTCGTGAGCGCAGCGACATATACGGGATGAATCATGTAATTCGATTAATTGTAAATCGATCTGATTAGTTAGCGGAATAATCTGGTCCTTTTTTTTTTTATTTAATGAAGCATAACAATATGATCATCTTTTTTATTGTGATATTGTCTCTGTGAAAAATTTGTCTTTAACTTTTTACAAAAGTCAGACACCAAGTCAAGTGATTTAGTTTATCGTTTATAGTTTATCTCGCATATGGAGTATTTTCTAAATGATCTTATCTTCGTGCAGGTTTCTTTACAAAGTGGTATATTTTTCTTTTGCTTCTAAGATTATATGTATGTTGTTTATTATAACTGTTCAAGTTTTAATAATGATTATTACTTCGCACATTAGCCTTTATTGATTATTCATCCGGTAATTTTGGAGCATTCTGTAGAGGATGCGACCTTAAAAACCGCCGTTACAGAGAAAATTTATTGGCATTGCGCGATAATCAGTGCGTGTCGACATTGCCACCGGATAAACAGTGGTTCGCGAAGTAATTTTCAGGTCATTCAAGAGTCAGCGCATTTTCCAGCGCTTTCGATGCAAAATGTCACTGCAAAAGTAGCTTTCACATAGGTATATCAAGCAATCCTTATTTTTTATCTATTTCACTATTACAGCTATATATTAAGGTATTAATGAATATTAACAAATGTAATGGCAAGTGGCAAGGATGCACCTGATAAAATAGCACTAATCACTAATATATAATGTATATAATTATATATATTACATATAATTATAATTAATTATATATATATATATATATATCATGCAATTATATACATAAAAAATGATTATCATTAATACTACTTTATCACAAGCGCGTCCTTGTCACTTCACTTGTCATTGCATTCATTAATATTCTCACCCCTACAGAGCTATGATAAGGAAGGGTGAAAGAGAGAAAGGGGATGACAGCATCGTCCAGACGTAACAGATGTCCACGACGGCGTCGGTCCATCTCCAGTGGACCGGTTGGACAATCCGCTATGGTCCCTATGGTGACGACGACCAGAGCGGATCGAGCATCTCCCTAGAATGAAACGCCGGCGTCCCCGTGCGCTTGCGTGCCCCCGGTTCATTCGGTCTCTTCCTCTTCCCTTTAACCGTACGAGGAGACCCCTCGGCTCTTGTCGTCGGCAGTCGCTGGCGTCCCTGTACGCGTCTACGTGCCGTCGCGACGCCACTGGCAGTGCGTCGCGGACGGGCGTCGCGGCGTGTTCTGTCGTTGGTCCGATCAGCATCCATCCTCCGTGTGCATCGTGTTCGACAGTGCGTCGCGAGGTGCGTGAAAGAGCAAAATCGGGAGAACGCGGTGTGCGTTGCGCTCGGCCGGTTCGTTACATTGTGACGTCGATGCGTTCGTCCGGGTTAGTGGCATCGTGATAGCATGATTAACGTGAGATCCTGAGAAAAATGTTGAGTCCCCGACAGTCTTTGGAGATGTGAAGCACGCGACGTCAATCCTAATTATTGATCTTGATGATGGTATTAATTCGTGACGTACAGCGAATTGTCAATTATTAGAGAAGCGTTTAGGACTGGAGCAAACGAATGTAAAAGAGAGAAATTTTTTATTTAATCAAAAAAGAATAAAAATTATTATATTATAATAGGCCACGCTTGGAAATGAATATGTGATTAGAGAAATATGTGTTTTATGAAATAAAATGATTCGGAAAGATGTAAAGGTCAGCTCAAACGGATATTATTCAACTCTTCAAGTTTGATGATAGATCTGTTATTTAGAGAAAGTTTAGACATAATGACACAAAATAAGCAGTTGCGGAATTGCGAAAATTTTCGAAAGGTTTTGTTTTGTAGGAAATGGACACATAGTGTGTCACGTAATGGAAAAAAGATCGTTGTGCTCCAAAAAGAAGTTGATGTTTATTTATAAAATAAGAAGCGAAAAGAAGAAATTAATTTAGAGCAATTTATGCATATAATACAAAAACAATCACATGGCAGGGGAGGAAGATTCATTAAAAACTTTTATTTTTAATCTGATAATCTGAAAGCAAAATCAGAAAGAGAGAGAAAGAGAGACTCAGCGTAAAATATAATAGATATTGTTTAATTTCGAGTTGGATAGGCGTGTTCTTGTTTCAGCTTGCATTGATTTATGTTTTACATTTAAACTGGAATAAACATACATTTACGACTTTTATTACATTATAACGGAAAAAGAAAGGAAGAGATACAGAAAAGAAATGTAATAGAAATTCACAAGCAGAATTTGTGAATACACTTAGCACGTTTCTTATGTACTTCAGTGACTACTGTATTTCTCGAGAAAGGAAGAGAAATTCACAAAAAGTAATCACGGTAGATGGTACTTCCGGCTACTTTGAAAAATGCGACGTTATTGATTGCGACGATTTTCCTGGCAGCGCAACGGGGGGGAAAATTGCTACTGTCGTTTTCGCGAACATTACGTACAGATCATTCTCCGTCGCGCAGAGCGTGACTTTGTCTTACTTTTGTTACGTTAACTCCCTGATGGTGTCCTTCATTTTATTGCTCCATTTCTTTAAAAAAACAAATGGAATACTATGGAATAAATAAGATAATTATATCAGACGCGATCTACTATTGGTTATAGTCTGAGAAAGATTGCTCAAGGTTAGGCCAAAAGGTCCTTTCGTTTTTGCTTTCGTTATGTAACAAAGGCCGAGTTGTAGTAGTCTCGTTTTTCTCATACAAGTTAAGATATATATCAAGCGCACAGCTTGATATATATGCTTATGCACTTTACGTAAAAATGTTTTGAAGGAGTTTGCATTATATATATGTGTTGTTTTATGCATTATTATATTTTATTATTTAATGTCTTGTTAAATTATTATTTTCGGATTATTCACTTTTATTATATTATACAGGGTGAGGCACCTAAAACAGGCCACCTGAATATCTCGGCTGTTATTGGTGATAGAAAAAAATGTGTCAGACCAAACTTGCATGGTTTCGAGGGACACATAATTTGTTCTAAATAGTTTTTTATTAGGTGGACGCGTAGAGGTCATATGAAGGTCAACTTCGTTTTTTTAAATGGTATATGTTTTTTTACGTACCATCTAGTAGAACGTTTGAAGATGCGCACATTGATCTACGGGTCAAAATCATTCAAGGTCACTGAAGGCTAACTGCAAGGGAAAATAATTTACTTTATATTGCCTAGAGTTCTCTGCTATTAAAAATACCGTAAACTCAGAAATGAAAAAGTTCTCGAGTGCAAAATTGTTTTCCTCTCAGAAGAGTTCCGAGTCGATGATATCATTATTTTTTATATTGCCTAGAGTTCTCTGCTATTGAAAATACCGTAAACTCAGAAATGAAAAAGTTCTAGCACTTAGAAATTTTAGCCTTCAGTGAACTTAAATGATTTTGACCCGTAGATCAATGTGCGCATCTTCAAACGCTCTACTAGGTGGTACGTAAAAAAACATATCATACCATTTAAAAAAACGAAGTTGATCTTCATATGACCTCTACGCGTCCACCTAATAAAAAATTATTTAGAACAAATTATGTGTCCCTCGAAACCATGCAAGTTTGGTCTGACACATTTTTTTCTATCACCAATAACAGCCGAGATATTCAGGTGGCCTGTTTTAGGTGCCTCACTCTGTATATTTATGTCGTATAAGGATATGCAAGTATTATTTGCGACGAAAGAAATATTTTTTCTAATTTTTATTTCCTGTTTTGTGAGGTTTGTAACGCGCATTTTTGCGTCATGCGAAATATAAAATATCTTTTTAAATAATCATGTCTATTAAAAACAACCGGGATAGAATTTACTTATTTATCTGCACGGAATAATCATTTCCATAAATAATTTCGTGGAATATATGGACGATATGCATTAGATGGAAAGTTGCTGGATCATTTATTGTGAATGTATGAACGTTTTATCCGAAGAGAAAGAGCGAGAAAAAGAGAGAGAAAAGGAAGCTGTATACTGAGAAAATTTTATCGTAGAAAGTTACCTCGAGATACGCAAAGAATTCAATGTAGAGGAATTCAATGTTTATTATTATTATTATTATTCGTTAAGAAATTATATAGAAATCTTATTTTTATTATATTAATCAACTTATTTACTTCGATATTTTTCATAAAAAATAACCAGGTTTTATCTTGAAATTTATTAAAAGTTACGATTTTACTTTCACATGTTTATTTCACGAAAGTAAGATTGCGTTTATCGTAAGTTTGTTATTTGATTCACGCACATCATTATGTGTAAAATATGTTGTGCACATTGCCAATACGCGAACTGCAACTGCGAATTTTGAAATCGTACTTATCAACGAGTTATTACTCGATTGTGCTTAATGCTGATTCCTGGAAGAAGATGCGCGCTTATCACGTAAAGTAAAACATTATTATCTCCGGGTCCGCTATGAATGACAGCTGGCTGAATCATCGGAATGTAGCAAACTGATACAATGAGAAATCGGTGCATCATCGAGAGTACGCTGCAAAATATCGCTACTGCTACTTAAGAATTTATCGTACGATGCACAATCTTCATCTAATTGAGTTTTATTTCCGCGAATTCGCGATTTAATCGAAACTAAATAAATAGGAGAGATTGCTGCACACACATACTTGATTCGAAAATGTCATGAGAAACTCCGCGGATTGCGATTTTACAGTTTGATATAATTGTATTTGCATCTTTATGACGGAACATCGAAATGCAATGTGGTGATAAGATCGATTCAGTTTTTCGAATCGCAAACGCAAACACGAAAATCAAGAACCTCTCTACTGTGGATTCTTATCGCGTAACACAAACAGAAAGTTGTCGGGTTGTCGCTATAAATCCACTGGAGCCAAACATCGAGAAGAGAGGCACAAAATGCCCCGCAAAGCGGGTGGGATTAAATCTCTCCGGAATCTGCGACAATATTTGAGCGCAACTTCCATTAACAACTTCGTTTAAAATCCACCGAGATTGAATTAAACTTACGCGAATTAAACCACGGGCAGATGTTATAGTATAAAATTAGCATCATTATATTGACAAAATTAGATATTTATTAAGTTGCCATTAATTTATAGTATATATTTTTTTAATTATAAATTTTTCGCTTTTTCTTCTCTCTCTCTTTCTCTCTTTCTCTTTTATTCAACAAATTTGTGAGACTTTGGCTTAACTTTTTTTAAAGGATTGCGAGTAATCTTTAAAGATTTCTGCAAAATATGAAATTTCTTCAAAAATATCTACAGAAATAGACATTGCAAGACATACAAAAAACATATTTCTTGAGTTCAACCGCACTGCAACACGATTGTTCCGTTCACACGATATTTTTCGTTGTTCTTTTTCGAGAACAATGTCTGAAATGAAAAGTAACGGTTACGAGGTTGTGCCAACGCCAAAAATATAGGACTGGCTCTACCAAGCTGCTCCTAGCATAAAAAGAGGAAACGGCTTACGAAGGGAAGTGAGAAACGTGTGTTATTACCGATATCGTTGGGCAAAAAAAGAAGTCTCAGGAGCACGTCCGAGGATATTGGCCGACCGAGAAATGAAAGAGAACACGACGGAAGTCGCCGGCCGAGCAACTCAAACACGATATCTCTCGTTTTCAACTCTTTTCTCGACATTTAATTTTGTACATTTTTTTTCTCATCGTTATACAGCCACTATCGTTTTGCGAAGATATTGCTGAATGTTTAAATAGTGCTACACATTATCTGACGTTGTTATTAACATTTATCTCAATTTATCTCGTTGAATGTTTAAAAAGTAATTAATTAAATTTGCATCCGATACAATTTACGTCAATTGCTCGCATCTCCATAGATTTATTTTTGCGGAGTTGACTCCATTCTCTATTATCTAAATTGTGCAACTGACTCATCCAGGTTTCTTATCAAAATACTGAGAAACATTAATTATTGACGCGCGTGATTGCGTCAATAATGCCGATCGTTGCCGATCGTTGTCGTAATAATACTTGATCATTGAGAAAGTCACGAAGAAATCCGGCCAGATTCGGATCTTCATGCCATAATGCTACCGCCGATCATTGGCAACATCAACAGCAACGACATATTGACATTATACACGAATCCCAGCAATGGCAACGATAGAAATGTGGTGGAGACACGAACAGTCAACAGAGGCCGTTACGCAGAAATCGGCGTTAAGAGGTAAAAATTTTTTCATACAAAATTCCAAAATCTAAAAGCATTATACCAACATTAATATTGAAGGTGAACCGTAATCAAGTTTAATAGATCTATTGCACGATCCTAGATCCACGGAAGGAAGAAATAGAAAAGATTACAGTCCGCTGTTCCATGGTCGGCGCAAGGAAATCGATTTTAATCAGTGGTTAATATGAAATATGATAGCAAAGTGGCCGAACGCGAGAAAGGAAACTCTTCGGTTGATTCGCGTGTAAGCCGCTTAGCCGTAATCCGCTTACGTTTCCACGAGTAGGCTGCGCGGTCGATCTCATTAGTACCTTTTTGTTGCTTTGTCAGGATAGATACACAATTATTCGGCGAAGAAGACTCACTGCATTGTCAAAGTGAAACGATTTCCCGACTTGATGGAAAATTAGTTTCGCGCGTAAATTGCCCGGAACCGTGATTCACCGATTTTCTTCGATCACACCTGCTACTTAATCAAGCAGATTCCCGTAGGGGCAGCCATACTCTCGAGGAACACCCTTCTGAACGCCGGAAGCGACCTTCTTCTGTGACACAAGACAAAGAAAGCTCGCTTTTCATCACTACCGCGAGATTAAACGATGGCCGGACCGCCCCGTGGATCTCCCGTAACATTAGATCCAGAGTGGCATTGCATTTCGCACGGTTTCCTCAATTTCCTGGCAATTCCCTGTATTCATGAAGCTAAAGTTGTCCGATGGCAGCCAGGAGACTTTTCTTTTGATGCCTTTGACGATGGAAAAATTCATTAGTGGAATGAATTGATCGAAATGATACAAAAATTAATAATTCGTATTATTTTATATATAAATATTTTACGTAAATATAATTTTAAAAACTTACGTAAATATAATTAAATATGGAATTGTTAGAACTGCAAGATCACTAGTTGCTAAGTTTCTGATAAACTTGATCTGATTCACAGTTTTCTAGCCTTGCATAATTGCATGGGAAAAGAGGGCGGAAAATATTTTCAGATTCACTGAGGATATACCAAAAGATAATAATAATATCAAATGCAGGTTTCTTGCTTTGACGATGTCCTTCCTCCGCAAAATCTCTCGCGGATGGGCGACGGAAGGGAAACCCATTTCCACGGTAGAAATCGAGTTTGACTTGGAAATCCTCTGGGAAGAGAAGTCTCTCGGTTTCGTTTCCTTACGAATGTATCGACTTGATGTGCCCTTTGAAAATACGTCAATCCGCATATCCAAAGATATGTATGTCTCCCGTATCTTTTCGGTTTTCCTTAAGCCGAGTAGTCACGTGCCACTGTACGAGGTTTGAGAAGTTCAAAAGACGCACGCAACGTTTGTCACTGAAAAGAAAAGACATAGATATTACTTTCAAATTATATCGTACAAAATGAGAACTCATATAACGACACTCTTTGAAAGCCTGCCAAAGCTATTATGAGAAATAATTTGCATAGATATACGATTGAAGCAATCTTTCTTCATGATATATTACAATGAAGAGGAAATAGCGAAGCGGATACCTTCCATAGAAAAAAAAGAAAATCTATGTGTGAGTATATGCGAAGAGAAAGGAGAGTATGTATGTACATACGTTACGCTTGCATTCTTCAATAACATCTTTTTTCTCATATCAATCATCTCAAAGAGAGACATGATCAACATGTTGACTGCTTAACGAGTTTTATACATCACATTAAAATTTATGTTTGAATCAAATAAAATACATCGTAATATGTAAAAAATATATATGATCAAAAATACAAATCGTGATTCTTCAGTTCAGTAACGAATGTACTGCTTAATTTACATGCATCACCCTTATTATCCTTATGTTATTTACGGTTTTATAAGAAATAGAGTTTATTTGTCGAAAAATAAATCGAAACAGTTTTAAACAATTCCGAGTGCCAGTTACAGGTAGCATAACAATCAATAATTATATAGACGTTATTGAAAAGTGAGTGCCGGTCCCCGGTGATCTCTTTAACGTGTTAAAGAAACTATTGTATAGAATGAATAACGGATTGTAAAAATGACTGACATTGTGACGTTTCTAAAAATAAATAGACGCCACTGTTCTCGGTCCATTCGAAAGGAAGGACCTAAAAGATGGCAAAGATGGCTGATAAATAGAAAACGAGAGAGAGAAAGAGAGGAGAGGAAGGAGGAAGGGGAGAGAAAGAGGGAGAGACAAATACGATGTGCGATAGAGCGAGCTCATTGTCGATCGATCACGCGCCAAGTTATTCCGCCGCACGCCATTAAATTCCGCTTCCCGTCTCGTCGACAAGGAGAAAGGATAATGACATCAGTGTACTCTGTCTCCTGCTCCAGACTATAAGCCATGTTTACCTGACAAATCCTATTTTTGACTCGTACGTGAAAACCATTTTCTCGGGCGAAATTCAATTTTGATGCAACACATAGTCGTCGATCTTCCATCTTATTCATTATTCATCTTCGATATTGACATCTACGATTTCTGTGCAGTTTTTAATAAAAACTTAATACGTGGAAAGAGAAAGGAAATTTTTAGTAGAAGATATCGTGCAGAAAGGGAAAGAGTAATAGGAAAAGACAAAAAGACAAACGAAGAAATTTGAACGAGGGCGGCGAGCAAAAAATAAAGCATTTCAGAGCGACTTCCGTACATCGGTCTATCCGGTTTCTCGGTAAAGTTAGCGAAACCGAAGCCGAAGAGTGCCTGCTTAGGTTTCAGCCTGGGAGACTCGCCCGTCGAGTACGGCGAGCTTGAATTACTGGAGCTGTAATATGCGACACTTTAGCCGTTAGGTCTTATTGTATATCTACTTTTTGCATATTTCTGTTCTATCACGTTTATTCAAGAGGAACTTTTGTAATTCTTGGTTCTCTTAAATATTCTTTTTCATATCAGATTTATGGGATATTCCGCGCAAAAATTAGCTAATGTTATATAACAAATCTCATCAGAAGTTATTAAAAATTCCACATACGTTCTGTCGGAGCGAGAAATGGTAGAGAAAGTAATTTTCCGGAAAAGAAAAGACTCGCATGTGTCGCTGAACACATCCGAGTTATAGGCGTTGCCATGTGTGAGATCGTGTGTTTAATCAAGAGAGAAAGATTAAACCGACCCGCGGGAACGTCTCATCCTTCTTCTCTTGTCGAACAATACCGGATATTGGTGGAAGCCATCTCTCACTTCGACGAGTTAATTAAGTTCACGCTTATCGGAAGTACTAACTCTGCGGAGTTTGCAAGGTGCTTGTGTAGCTCGTGACATTTGAATAACCATGAGATAATCAAGTTTGCTTGCAACAGTGCAATAGGAAACTTAGCGATTGCACATTAGATATTTCTTTTTCTATTTTTATATGTTTTATGAAGAGTATTGTAGATATATATATTAAATACAGTTACAAAAATATACTTTTGTAATAATATATTTTTTTAAATAATAATATTACAAGACATTACCATGCCACTTAATTATTAACATAAATATAAATAAAGAGAAAATAGGTGATATTGCATTATTGCATTATTGCCATATAAAAATTATTTCACGTTAAACTATATTCTTAATTAATGTATAACATAATCTATCGTGTGTGTTTTATATTGAACATTGCCAACAACAGAAGCCTTTACAACAACGTCGAATATCGCGGCAGCAAAGTGTCGGAAAGTAGGCTACTGGTATATTCTCTTAACGGTTTTCAGTCACGAGACTTCGCGAGCGAAAGGGGGAAAGATCGGAAAAGTTGTCGATTATGATGATCAGCAACCGGAAAAATACGACCTATCGCTAGCACCGTTTCGTCCGGTTTTCTTCAAGCATTCTTTACTTCTCTCTTCCTTCCTGCCGTTCAATGGGAAGTTTTTCTATCGTCAAGTGAAAAAGATTATTGGCACTGTTATTACACTTCAACGATAATTAAAGAAGAGAAGAAGAATCGAGGTCGTAAAACTTCGGAGAGAAACTCACTGACGCGAGTTGCAAGTATCTTATCGCACATTATGTACAAATATTTTTACTACTTGTGCAAAGTGGTGTGCAGAAAGGTACATTGATCTTCTCGTCAATTTCAATGAAAACTATGTTAATAACAAAAAGATAATATATATGAAATATATTTAAAAACCTTTTTATTAGACATTGATAAGGGAATCTATGTATTTTTCTGTCACTTTAATAATAAATATTATAGTAAAGATATTCACGGCATAAATATTATTTATTTTTCATTAAACTTTTACGAGCTCGATTCTTTATCTTTCTTAATTATCGTAAAACTAGACTTATTCTCAAAATCAATTCTCTAATATTAAAAATCAGTTCTTTTATAATTATTATTTCTTTATTCAAAAGAATATTATTTAGAGTAGCATCTGTTACTCTTTTGTTACTAAATGTGGTTAACACTAAGACCATTTTAGAATCCTTACTAAGCGTAAGTTCACAGAACTTTCAAGTGTTTCTCGCAATCTGCGTGTGATTTGTTCTTACTCCGAAATGAGAATCACGCATTATGAGAATTGTATTTTTAGTTTCAGCAGCGACACTATAAATTTTCCTCTAATATTGGCAACTTTCCAATTGTAACGAGGCAACTCAACGTCTGGAATCGTTCTCGAGCGCAAACCCGTGCTCTGAATACGAAATCAGGAACAATTATGTGATTCCTATATTTGAATAGATAAACCGCACTACCGTTCACTCGTGTTTTGCTTGTCTTGCGATCACTTGAAATGTGCTACAGTAGTTTATCCAATTTATTTAACTCTTGTTTATATTTATTTTCGATAAAAATTTTCTTTAGTTATTAAAATATAATTCTGTGTGAATTTTTCTTCATCATTTAAATTGAGCTCCTTCTTATATAGAATAATATATGATATAATAAATGATATTAATAATTATATTTTATTTTGAAGCAACGTGCTCAGAGCGATACAATTTTATAGAATATAAAGATCTTTGTTTATACAAAGGCATCATTGAGAGTTATTGCTGTCTTTCACTGTTCTTTGACCATCTGACTAAAGAAAGACGGGAAGACGTGACCTTACGTCACCCCCAATTTTTTTATCTTTATCTTTCATTTTCACCCTCTTAAACGCATATCACCGCGGTGGCTACAGTTGCGCTTAATTACTAAATGTCGCGAATTTCATGCGAAAAAATGAGAATGCCTTGCATTTGCTAATTGCATTTCTTCAATATAATTCTTCATGAAAATTTACGGAAAAATTTCCCTTCATATTAATACAGATTCGATTACAATAGCAAAGAAAATGGCAAAAAAAAAAACAATTTGACTAATCATGGAATAAAAATTTATTACAATGGATCTAGCAGTAGTGATCCGTGTTAAATATTCTCGAGCAATTAGCATTGGGTTAATTCGCTATTTGCGTCATCCTCCGCCCCGAAGAAGCAGAAAGATGAAAGGATGCGTGTAAAAGTCTTACTGACGATCTTCTAACGCGACCTGCCCTTGTTCTCGCTAAAGGGTGTAAACCCTTCCTATGCACCTGAATGCACTCCGCTCGTTAATAGGTAAAAATGTCGCCGGCGCTCGCTGGGGTACCACATGTTGAGAACCTCTCATCGTCATGGCAACACCCACAGTCTGGACCTCACAGACGACCAACATCACTTCACTGGTCCAGGAACGATAAAATATTCTACCTAGTTGCGTATAAATACAGGGTGTCCTGGGCCAGCACCGCCAAATCCTTTGAGAATTTTCAAGATGACCGCTCCCCAGCAAAGCCACCCTTTCGACTAAAAATTCATAATTTTCAATAAATGTCCTCATGACTGGATTTCATATTAGCGTAACTAAAGAATATTTCGCGCTGTGCGTGCAATCCAATTGCAGTTGCACAAATCGCCGGTTGAGCGTACGCACCAGTCGATAGCGAGCCATAGATAGGCGCTCGCGTGGGAAAACCAGTGTTCTGCTATGGCTTTTGCGTAACAGGGGCTGTTCGGCACGTAAATCTGATCTAATTGACGCAAGAAACGCAAGTATGTAAATGAGCGAGTAGTAATCTTTTTTTCTCTTTTACTTGTGTCGTGCAGGAGCGATGTCTTCCTGGAGCCTTATCTGCAGCAGCACGGAACTGTTCAGGTGGTCAGTTCGCCAACCACCCCGCCGCCGAATCCGCTACAGCATCGTCAACTTACGCAGCTACATCATGTACAGGTGAGCTGCTGAAAGAGAAAGAGAAATATATTATACATAAATTATAAATTACATTTAAAAAAATTATAAATTACATATTTAAACGCAAGTTAATTACATATTTTTTTGCATTTTTATATTTTTACGAGGAAAATCATATTTTTGTATATTTTGGAAGTCTATCCTGCTTTGTAATGTTTCTTATATTTTTAACAAAAGTAAAACGGTATTATTATTAGGACACATTGTTATACAAATTTGTCTCACAATTTTGTTTATTCGTGTAAAATTGTGTATAAACGTAATTCTCTACAATGCAGGATATATAATACTCGTTAATGACTACTCACGAATTGTGCCCTCGGAAAATAGATTACCTGTCTGTAATTATAAAATTAACATGGTTGTGTGTTAGTAACTGCTGCGCACACAGCACTGAATTTAATTAAGCATACGTAACGCAAATTTCAATTCATAATTAAATTCATAAACTGGAGTCATGTATTAAAATCCGCAACATTGCACAATTTTCCCGATAAAATTTTCGGTTTCGTAATTACGCAACATTCAGAGAAGTAACGACGTAATTCATTTCACGAAAAATTTAGATAAAATGTGTACTTTTTCCAATAACACATTTCGGGCAATGCATATTTTTTCTCTCATCTTTCACATGAAAGATAAGATGGCAATCCGTTCGTGTTCATGATCTCTCATGGATGCACTTGTACTTTACATTCGGATGAAGCGTTTGAATGTAAGCACGCGCTACCTCACGGCGCGCCATTTTTTCTGAGTAATTAAGGGATTTGCAATTAGCTTCCCTCCCCTCCCCCTCCCCCTTTGCTCTCTTCCTTGAAGAGAGAGGATTCAACATGCGACGCACGTCCGCGTTTAATCCCGTTAGCTCGAAACCGTGTGTCAGTCTGCATTTCAAATTAAATTACACTGGAACCCCTTCACCAATGCCCACTCTCCCCCTCCCACCCCCTCTCCATTCGCTCTCTTCGTTTCGTTTCTCCCCTGTCATCGATCTCTTCTTTCATTCCCAGTCGATAGGAAAGTGTAATAAAAAATAAGCTACGTCGCGTAGCGATTAAGGAACCAGTCGCTCGATCAGCATCGATCAAATCGTAAAAAGGGACTGTATAAAAAGAATTAATTCACTCTTCGATCCATATATATAGCTTCTTCTTCTGTGAGAAATCCTTAAAGGCTCGTGATTATCGTTTTTTTACGGTATTTCTCTGGATCCTAAACGATAGTAATGGAGGGGACCGAGGAAAAAGGGGAAAGAGAAACGATAAATAAATCGCTAAGCACATCGGCTGCAAATAGAGATAACTGGACGACAGGCAAACCGGATATAATGTGGTATTAGGGGCGCATTGTATGAGAGAGCCGGAGGGATTTACACCCTGCTGCTTAAAAGAGACGGAGATTTCCGCGTTTATAATAAAGCAAATTATGGAGAAGTAATTGCAATCTTAATATTGCGTAATAATAAAGTCCTTCTTTTGATATCACGCATTAATTTATTTATTTATTTATTGTATATATATAATTTGTATATATATAATTTATTTATTGTATATATATAAAATTAACGATATCAGCTTTATCTTATAATTTATAATTGTATCCTCCTATTCTAAAAGAGGCGTGTTAACTTCGTGAAGTTCTTTTTTATCGAATAGTTGAGGCCTCTTTTCCGCGACGCTGATTGGTTATCTCGATTTGCGTTGTGCGTTATGTTCAGTTTAGATTACCATCGCGCGGCTGTCTCGCGTGGAGGTTAACAATTTGGTAGAGTGTGATAATTGTGCATATAATAAATAATAAATGAATATTATTATTCGAAAACATTATTAATATTGAAAAATAAAATAGCGCGCGCCTGTGTTGTACTTCTAACAATATAAATAACCCAGAACTCCTCGGAAAAAGAAAAAAATTTTAATGGCTAGAACTTTTTCATTTATTGATTTAACGAATTTTAAATCATCGAGAACTCTAGGCAATATGCCAAATAATAATATAGATACCCCAGAACTCCTCGGAAAAAGAACAAATTTATATGGCTAGAACTTTTTCATTTGTGTATTTAAAGGATTTTCAATAGTCGAGAACTCTAGGCAATATGCCATATAACAATATAAATAGCACAGAACTCCTCGGAAAAAGAAACAAATTTTAATGGCTAGAACTTTTTCATTTCTAAGACCCAATTTCTTCACCTCTCGATAACTTTATCCAAAAGATATCTCGTAGAATCAGTTTTCTTCACCTTTTTAACCTGACAGAATATGGTAATTTATAATAACATTCTAGACACTTTGTGTCAAAAGTGAGTTGTATAAAGAATAGCTATCCGTTAAATACGTAATCAGAGGTTTCAATGAAGAAAAGAAATTTTTAGTTATCTGGAAGATAGCTATTGAGAAGTATGAAGAAACCGGGCAGTTGTTAGTCTTATAAATAATAAAGTGTCAAATTAATTTACACGCTTAATAGTAAAGTTACTATTAATATATTAATAACTTGAAAATTTATTGATATATATTATGTTACTATATATTAATATTACAATTTTTAATTGTAATTTTTTCTATTATTAGAGCGAAGAATCGCTTTCATCAGAAGGATCGGCCACCTCAGGAGGATCTTCGGAATCCATGGAAGATTCTGGTAGCGAGGTAGCTTGTGACATTACCTTGATCGAGAGACTCATACGCTCTCATCCAATCTGGTTCTTGCCGGACATTCAAAGGGCCGGAGCCTTTCATTTGCTGCAGGGCAAAGAGGAGGGGGTAAGTGTGCATTCATATCGTAGATTAAAATTAAGAATAAATATTACGTATCTTCTTTTTAACATCTACTGTTTCCTGGCTTACAAACGTGCAATACATCTTTTTGGAAAGTAAAATATTCCAAGCTTTCCAAGTCCTTGTCTTTTGTTATACGACTACACATGTGTGCATGGCACACACGTGTTCAATATTGATAGTCGTGGACAGACTTCTGGAAGACTGCTTTCGGAGTTGCTTTAATGGTCTTCTTCATGGTTGTTTGAATGAATAGGATATGCCATAGCGAATTCTTTTAATTAAAAATTTGAGTTTTGGAAATTGAAAGTTATTGCAAAGAGTCAAATCAGGTCAATAGTTAATCAGTGTGCTATTTGTTTTTTTTGCCAAAAACATATATTTGCTCGCGGTACTATGTGCAGGTGTATTGCAAAAATAAACTAGTTTATCCATCGTCAATGTTTGGTCATTGTTCGCTTTAGGGTGAACGATCGCGACTATTATATTTGGACATTTCGAAACGTATCGTTCGATCAATGTTCGAGATACGTACCTAGAAAAAATGAACGATTTTTACATATATACAGTCGATATTTGAATTGATATAATGATTTTCGATATATACTGTATGCGCATGTGCGTATACATGTGTGTATACGTACTTGCATGTGTCTGCATATGTATGCAAAATGCGTGTGTGCAATCAATGAGAATTTAATGGTCATACGTTATTACAGTTTCCAAACTTTTCACAAATTTACTGTAATCTGAGAAATTACATTAAAAATAAAAATAAAAGTACATTTTTGTAAAAAAAAGTGATTTATAAAAGCTTATTATCAGGAAACATTTTCTTTACGCATATGCTTTATGAATATTCATAAATGTTTCGAAACTCTATATCTCAAATATATCTCAAGTAAATACTTAATAACTATAGTATCGGGGACAAAAATTAGATATTATCTATCCTTAGCTCATTTAGATAGACTCTTCTACTTATATATACCGTGTATTGTTTGAATAGAAGCTATCGTTTTCGCTCGGCACAGTTTTCCGCTATCCGCGTTTACATCTTCTGCAGCATACCTTGGAACAATGAGTGTTGTTAACTCTTATTTAATACAGCAATGGCTCTTAGTAACGCGAAGAAAAATCGAAACCGCGCTAACACTATTCCCAGACGCGGGAACTGTGTCAATGCCTAAGACAATGTGTAACCAATGCGAAAACTAGTACAAAAATAAAATTGCGAAAATCGATTGCATATTCAGGGTCTTATATAAATTGTGACAGCAAAGTGGATGAAGTCAAGGTAGCGGAATATTATCTTCCTTATATTTCCTCCAAGATCCAATCTTGTCATAATCTTATCACAATTTTATTGTAAAAGACTAATTTTGAATGAAATTTTATAACGAAGATATAGAAAATATTTTTAGATAACAATAACAATATTCATATATTCAACAAAGTTTTCTGAATATAAAATATTTTTTCACGTTGTAATGTTTTCATGTTATAATATATCTTTTCCAAAATTAAGATTATTAAAGACTTGAATGTGAAATGCGAGCAATTTCGAGTAATCTTGAATATTGCAAAATATATTTCTCAATAGTACTAACGGCGAAACCGATTAAGGAAAAAGAGATTCGTTCTTTTCATCTGCGTCTACTTTGTATTCTTCTTTTCCTCTTTCATTTTTGTACTGTTATATAATGGCGCGCAGGATCCCCCACACTGTAATCAGCACAGAAATGATTGCAAGTGAGCAACGAAGTACAGTTCTTTCCCCATTGTTTTCCCCGCCGACTCATTGTTTTGCGCCTTTGTTAATCATCCTCTGTCACATTTTCAGCCCTTCGGGCTCTTCCACGGTCTCTTCACTTTTCCCTTCTGTCTCCTCTTCCTGGTCGCATCGAATTGCACCACCGAAAAAACAATGCACATTACAGTTATTTTCCAGACATGAAATATCTCTCAAACGAAATAACTAAAAAGTTTAATAATCAATTATATGAAAAAATCTTAATAGTATAATTTACAAGGGACGTATTATAACTGTACATTTATGAGAAATAAATAAATCGCTATTTATTACGGCTATATATGTCTTGCAGAATTTCGTGGTGCGACAATCAAGCCAGAGCGATACCATGGCTCTTTCCGTAAGATTACCCGCCGGCAAAGGGCCCTACATCGAGCACTATCTGATTCAGGCAAACAAGGGCAAGCTGAGCCTGGAGACGAGTGAGAACAGGTTCGACAACATCCCCTCGCTGATCGCTCATTACTCCCAGTGCTGGTGAGTGCTTCTTTCCTTTTTTTTTCTTTTTGTGTGTTATTTATACACGGATTCCTATCCAAAAATGGTATGAGTGATTTCATCGTCTATTTATATCCTCAATTTCTCCAAATTCACATGTCATAAATCGTAATTTTTATGTGCGTGCGATGGGTAGACAGAGAGAAAAAAAGTAATATAACGTATTACTAATTTGTGAACATAATAACAACATTATTAATTTGAACATAACGTTTTGCATTGATATATAATAATACGATAAATATAATTGATGTAAATAACAATAATTTATTTGCCAAATAGTGACGAGTTGCCGGTGCAATTGATACTGCCGAGAGCAATGCGGGAGGCGAAGAACAGGCAGCAGTTGTCATCGCTGGCATTATTAGGCCAAGAATTCTGGCGGTACCCCATGGCGAATCCGAAACAACCGGAGAGCAGCAGCAGCAATACTTCTAGTCTCAGCAGTTTCCATGGAGGTGAGTCTTCAATATCACGCGTATGTTCATATAAAAAATATATTAGATATTAATAAAGTTAGTATATATGAAAAAATTGAGACACATAGCGAAATATCTCTAACAAATCGATTTTTTTAATGATTAAAAGTAAAAGAAGCGGAATAAAGAAGAAAGAGGGAAAATATATAAATAAAATGTTTGCGCGTGAAGCATGAATTTCTATAAAAAACTTATTACGTATGTTTTTTTCCAGGTAACAATAACCACCATAATAATAATAATAACAATATTGACGCAAACACCCCGGTCACGGAGAATATAGTGCTAAATTTGGCTCCGATATCATCTCACGATACACGTAAGATATACAGATTTTAGTTTTACAGCCATGGTTTATTTTGCATTTGCTGTGTGTCAGAATAATCAAGTACTGAAATGCATATTTATTTGTCGGTAGTCATGGCTTCCGGATACTTATTTATGCATACTTGTTTATTGAAGTCACTGTTTAATTCCGTACTAACAAGGGAACATACCTGGTTTCCCTTGATTTTAATGAGCTTTAAATTAAATTGAAGAAAACTTATTAAAAAATTTATCTTTTATGCATGAGTATGATTTCTTGTATTAATATATTTTTATCCATAATTAATTGTTATAATTAAACAGTTTTCTAATTGCATATCCTTAATTCTCGCCAATAATTACGATATTTAATATCTATTTCTTCCGTCTATATTATCTTTCAATTTACGCTTGAAATTGCTGTTTGGAAAGATCCACCAAAATAAATTCTTCTAAGCTCTCCCAAAAATAATTTGTCGGCTATTTTTATTTTTCTGAACAGATACTTCTTCTCCAACGAATACTGTCAAGGCGAATATTTCAACATTTGCGTCATCATTGCCGCGTCAGCCGCGACCAACTCCGCCAAATACCCTCAATCTGACGACTTTCAACGAACCGTTAAATGACAGTAAAAGAGAACGGATCTCGTCACCTAGCGATAAGCTCTCCCACAAGCTGATCTCGCCGAATCTGGTACAGAGCGTGCGATGCGCGTCGCCAGTTGTTCACAATGTAGAAAACAACGTTTTGAGTCCAATCCAGGATGCGAAAAGTGTCGATACCCCGAAGAACGGTGGTTTGGACACACCGAAATCAACGACAGCCGGATTCGCTAGGAGTTCAGGGAAGTTCACGTCCACGTTGAGTTTCCATCAGAACAATTTGTCCACCACGTCGCCAGTATTGCCCGACATCCGCAATGTCGTTGCCGAAAATCATGGGATTGTGCAAAATGTAAAGACACCGCCGCCGCCGCCACCGAGATGGGCCAAGCCTGGCATGAACCAGAATCAGAACAACTTCACTGTCACTGCAACGGTGACATTTAATATGGACCACAGCAACGACATGAATTCTTCGCAGGTGAGAAAAGAAGTTTTCTTCAAATTATTTTGACGATGCAGAAATCTATACAGATATGAGTTTATCGTGTTCAACATTTTATTGATGTTAAAAGGATACACTTTGAGCAAAATGAATGATTTTTATACGTATCAATGTTAAAATTGATATGGTGTCATTTTCATTATATTTTAGATACGTTGTGTCTCTTTATTCATATTCTATATTATCGCATATATTTAATAATTGATTTAATAATAATAATTTATTAATAATAAAGTCTTAATTAAAAAATATTTTGACTTTTATCGAATTATCAGAAAACATTTCTATTTATCTTTAATTAACAGAATACGCCATCGGATGTCAACACGTCGCTACTGAGTCCCCAATCCAACAAATCTTTAATTTCCAATCCCTCTGTTAAATCACCCCTTTCACCCACCACTCCAGTCTTATCCCCCACGTCAAAATTAATTATGAAGACACCGAACGTACTCTCTCCAAACACTCCATCCAGCACGAGTAAGTCGAAGAGGAGACGCGACCGTGAAAACCGGAAAAACTCCCAGCATTATCAAGAATCTGATATCTTGGACTCGTACTATCGTAGCTCGCCAGCCGATAAAATCTCCGATTATGAGGACATTTGGAATACGACGGATCAGTCGACGCAATCGACTTGGAACGACAGATTACGAGACAATAGGCTCATGGGTCCCACTCCGCAGGATCGTTTGAGAAGTTCCAATGACCGTCTGATGATGAGTCCAAGGGAATCTGACAGGAGTTTCGCTAACGAACGATTACCGGTGGAAGAGCAAATGGTTCTAAAGAACGACAGGTTCATCTGGAGGAACGACAAGACGGGGTACAAGGAAATGACGAGTCCAGAATTCACTAGCTTTAAACCTGCCCCGGAAATGAAGAGTCCTGATCAAGGATCGCTGGAAGAAACAGTGATAGGAAAGAGGCCCGATCTGCTATCTAGAGTTTGTACGTATCTCAAGATAAAATATCTTTATCTTTCTTATTTTCTTATGAATATTGTTCCAAATCCAAAATTTCTCTCTGAATTTTTTGAAGATAGAAACTTTTATTTTCTCACAGGCAGTGCCAATTCGTTGAACAGCCCGAGCACGGTAACGCCACCGAGAAACAAACTAGGCCTCGTGCTCGCTAAATCGGAGAGCAACAGCCCGCAAACTCCCGAATCTAAACAGAGCAGCCCCTTTTACGCGGAACCGGCCGACGCTATCGCTCAAAGCGTCGCTATTATCCCAAGGCGACGAGCGACTAGGAACAATCCAGCAATGAGCAAATATCGACACAGCGAGCCAGGCTGGTTACAAACGCCAACGGGGAACAACGTTAATCAGTTGCATCCTATTGATTGCTGGGAGGAGCCCTCCGAGGAGACGGAGGACAAAACGCCGTTAATTTCGTCATCGGTCGACAACCTCGCGAAAAGATTAGGTCAAATTGGAGAAACGAAAAAAATTCCTCGGGCGAAACCCGTGCAACCGCCGAAAATTAGAAGCAAAGTCTTCAACGATACTTCCTGGGCGGTGGACTCTAGCTGGGAATTTATCGGTATGTTTCGTAATCATTCATAATTTTAATTTTTTAGTCATATATATGTTTTAATCTAAATGCGTTTGAACTAGTTTAAATAAATACGTGAAATTATTTTCTCTTAATAATATTAAAGATTTCTTATAATTGTTTGTAAAATATATATCATATCGAATCGTTAACTCTTTCAAATAGGCAACGAGGCAGAAGATTGCGAGGCAGACTACGATTGCAATGCTGACTACGAGGGCGACAATACCAATGCAAAAAAGTTTCCGGGTGATGAGGAGTGCAATAAGGATATCATCGGAAACACATTGACCGTTCAGAGCATCATTTTGCAACGGTGAGTTTCGTGATCGAAATTAATAGCGAATACTTTCACTAGAGAAAGAAAAGATGAAAAAGGCAGGCAAGAGAGAGAAGAAAAGAAAGAGAAAAGGGGAGAAATATAATCTTAATTTTGATTTTATTTTTTTATCATGCAAAATCATGCTCTTCTTCATTATAATTGCACAACCGATATCGGACTACATTATATTCCTTGTCACTTATTTTTAAGGCATATTGATAGAAATAGTAAATATTAATAGAAAGTTTTAACGAGAATGAATAATTGTTACATTTTCAAATTTTTCTGTTAGATATCCAGAACTATTAAAGCCCCCGGATACGTCCGAATCGCTGTACAGTGACCGGAATTCTTCGTACGACAATGTGGAGAAACGGAACGTGGAACGTGAAAATACGCCGGACTCGCGAAAGGATCGCACGTACGACCCCTCCGAATGGGAGAGTATGCTGGATACGGATGCAGAGAGCGACATCGAGAAGATGAAGCGGAACAAGAACTTCAAAGAACGATTAGATCCTCTCTTGTGTAAGTCGCATCTTTTGTTTATAATGAATTATGAAATTGTTCAGATGTTTCTCTCGAAAATTTCAAAAAATATTTAAGTACATATTAGTTTAAATTAATCTCTTTATATTTATGTAACAAAAATTTGTTTTTATCTGGAAAATCTTTTTACTTTTTCCATTACATCAAAGAATATTCATAGAATTTTTGAAACACCTGATTAATTCCATAATTGAACATAATCTAATATAAGAAATTTATGTTTATATTTATTTATATCGCCACATCCAATTTCGAAAAAGTCCCGGATTAATTTTTAGTTTATTTTAACTTCGACCAATGTGAATTATCACAGTACCATAGGTTATTCTTATATATCTGATAATAAATATCAAGATGATCTAATTTTCGTTAATTTCACCTATTGTTTCAATTCAGTTAAGGCTATTAATTTTAATTTACGTCTTTAACTCGACCTAAATCTTTTACATTTTTTTTGCAATTTTGTTTGTTCAGCATTCTTATGCAGCAATACCAGAATTATAAGGTAAAGAAATAAGTGAAAATTGGATACTTAGATAGAATCCTTGAAAAACAATTCCATGGCATGGGAAAATGTGTAACATTAAAATTACATCGGCAAGTATTACCTCAACGCGATTGTCTATCTGCTATATTTATTCTAGTTTATTTTACTCGCAATCATAATAAATTTTGTTAATTTATTTAATATGGGCTGTTATTTTAAAATAGCGCTCTGTATGCAAAGATTATTAAATAGTATTGTATAATTAGCTTTTTCTCTCATAAGTAGGTCAAATCACGTCATCGGGAGTAAAGAAAGCTTTTTGTTCTCCGGCTTGCCACCGTTTTCCATCTGACGCATCATTCGTTGTGTACAACACGACTCCTTTCTTCTCGCTCGCGCGAATGCAAATCTCATCACGATCAATGTCGATCGATCGAAGATGATTCAACTTTCGATTATATCTAATTTATGATTTCGTATATGAATTTTTGTTGTTTTAATTAAACTAATAATGACTACAATAATAATAATGATACTGAAATATCATATTCTTTAGCCCTTTGCGTGCTTAAAAAGTATTTTTATTCTACAAATTTTTTTAATTAATATTAAGTAAATAATCGCAACTTATTTGCACGTGACTGCGTCTCTTTATTCGCCAATCACGGAGAGAATTTGACAAATCGCTACTTACTCTCTTGATACTACATAAATCGTACTTGGTCTTATATGCTTTCTTTCACCAAGAAGAATTTAATCTACCCGATATGATCATCGACCTCAATTAACAGCCGCCAAGTACTCATGTACAGCTGCGTGTCGATTTTATTCGACGGTTTATTTTTTCTTCTTTATTACCATAACTTACCGTTGCAATGACAATATTCTTAATACGATATTGTTAATTACAAATTACGATATTGTTAATTTCTTTACGGTCAAATAGTTGTCATAGAATATTCAGATTTCATCAGAAGACATGTATTACATGAAGATATCCATGATATCTTCATAACGATAAGCACTCCCCATCATCAGATAACTCTAACTTTTCTTTGTACTTTGTACTTTGTACTTAGAAAAAAAATGTAAAATGTAAAAGAAATAGAATGTTGAAGTCGAAGCATGAGGACTAAGATTTTACTTGAATCGAAACAATTAATGAAATCGAATGGTCGACGAAATTATCGCGATATTTACTATCGGACAGTTGTAAGTAGTCATCCGGGAAAAGAACTTTTACCCCTCCGCTAAACTCTGCACCCCTGCAGTACCGACACCAACGTCCAGCGTTTCTTCTTATCCATTCACCTTAGCGATGGATCTCAGTTGTTAGTGGATCGTTGGATTGATCACTGTGATCTGAAGTGAAGTGATGTTCATCGCCCTCATGAATGGTGATCACTTGTGTTTTCATCTTCGCTGCAAAACTTTTGTTGGACTTAGAAAGTGCATTTTCAGCTACTTGCACTCTGATGCAAATTAAAATTTTATGAAGAATATATTAGGTGTGCAAATTAATTCAGTGTTTTTTTTTAAGAAATTGAGCCTTACTTAATTTTTTTTCTCGAAAAAGGGCTTGTTATCTGCCCGATAGATTGAGAAAAATATTAGAAAATGATGGTGAATATTCGAAGATTAATATTATTCTTTTGTAATAAAGGCTCAAACAGATTGATTAAATATTATTTTACCAAAGTTGAGAAGAAAGAAGAGCCTTCTTTGAAAAATCCCAAGTTGCTAAGTTGCTAGAATTTAGGAAGTAAATACAGTGATGCGACACTGAAGAGATTTTCACTGACAAGAACTTTTTTGCAAGCTGACAAGTTACATCTTCGACAAGGAGAATCCGAGTCCACTCGTGTGTGTGATAAGAAGTCATTAAACTGCTTGATAACGATTAATTGACGCACGTAATTACTGCTACTCTCTCTCTCTCTCTCTCTCTGACATTGCCGACTTCTTTTTCGCAAAAAAGAGAAAAACACTTCATTTTTGTGACGTTCAAATTAATTTAATATACAAATAATGATACAATGAAAGGTTCAATCTTAATGGTGTCTTATGACGCGGAGATAGATGAGGATTGGATAATACTTGATTGCTCACCGGAGGAAGTGGAGGAGGCCCATCATTTGGAGACAAAAATGGAACGCGAAGAAAAGAAATTCTGCTTTTTCTTTCAGAAACTTATACGAAGATTTACTATTTGGATCCACTTTTTCCTCAAAAAGAGTACGAACTGTTCTTCACGTAAGAGTCGCTAGTAAAAAATCAGCGATATTATAAATGTAGCGATCAATTAATAATTTTATTATTTTTGACTTATTATTTCAATACTTCTCCCAGATTTTTGCGAGTGAAATAAAATATTATAATAAAATATTGCGAATAAACCATCATCACAATTTCTATCTCGCTCTGATTGTGAAAATTATTTTTTTACAGCACCGCCCCGAGTACAAGCGCTTTCGAGAAATCGTGATCAAAATGAAACTGGCGCGGCCATCAGGACATACGCTCTCCAGCTTGCAGCTGATAAGACCACGACCTTCTCACAGAACATCGAAAACTTTATCCAGTGCACGCGGGAGAGTAAAGAGGCAAATGCGAAAGTGGTGATGCGCAATATGCGACAATTCATGTCAGGCATGAAGAACTATTTGGTGAAGCACGGCGAACGTGAGTTTGAGAGAGAAGTAGAGAAAGAGCGATTAAAACTACGTCCGAACGAATTCCTCAATCTCGATGCGATCCTCGAGGACGTGATGATGCACCTGGTGGTGAAGCCTCTGCGGGAACATATATATGGACTTCTCATTGATAATTACGCTACCACTCAAGCGCTACAGACCTTGGCAGAAAACATCCAGCTTGCTCAGGGCAAGACCATTTATGATCTCGGTGTAGAAGTAAGTAGATTTGCAATACAAGTGAAAACAAATAGTAATATAAAACTCTCTTCCAACAATTATTGCTGTGTCACATCTCAACCGGAATCGAGTCTCCATTTGTGTGTAAAATATTGAAAATTGTTTCTACTATGCTATCTTTTAAATTCGAGTATCCATAATTCTAAATGATAATAATAAGTAATGGAGGAAGTTAAATTATTTTGATTAAAAACGTTTTTAGATTTTTATGCGTAACAGATTTCTATGATTATTAAATTAAAAGAACTAGAACTTGAAATTTATCGAATTTATTTTATTTGTTTGTACAGTCAATGATTCTTCCCCCCTCGGAGGAGAATCTGGAGTGTATTCTTAAGTGTATCGAGCGATTACAGCGAGTCGACTCTCCGTTGGACAAACTGGAGCACCTGCTGGCGGCTATCTCGGCTATTTTTAACTCTGTAAGAATTTAATTCCACAATTTTTCTCAATTATAGTGTTATTTATTAAATTTAATGCACACGCGAGATAAATATTTATTTTTATAAATATTCTCAATACTTCGTATAATACGATTCATATAACATTTTTTGGATTACAATATTTACAGGTGAAGCAGGCTAATTCGGACAGGCATATCATATTAGGCGCTGATGATCTTCTGCCGCTGGTAGTCTGGGTATTGGTGCGCGGTAAGGTGATGGATGCAGAGATCGAGGTTGAATATATGTGGGGTCTGCTGCACAACTCTTTATTAAGTGGCGAAGGTGGCTATTATATAACGACGTTGTCAAGCGCAGTACAGGCGCTGAAGAATTTCAAGTCCAGCCAGAAAACCGTATCAACTTCGAATGTGAGCAACGAATGTTACTGTTCCTCTTTTTCAGAAGAATTTTCTTTATATAAATTATATATAAATTATTATATATGCAATAAGATAAGATCAAAATATTTGTTTAGGGAAGCGGAACTCCGGACTGTTCGTCCGTATTACGAATTTTGGTACCAGATGAACTCCATGGTTCCCTGAATAATAGGACACTTCCTGTGCGGCCCAACATGAGTACCAAGGAAATTTGCCGCATCCTCGCACATAAGATCAGATGCACGAATCCTCAAGATTATGGACTTTTCAAGTTGGTGCACGGGGAAGGTATGTCTGACATTTAATGTAAAAAATAAATATAAATAAAAAAATATATGGATTTTAATCATAAAATAATATGAAATATCGTGAAAAATAATTTGCTAGAAATTTTATTTTTCTTTTTAAATCGTGTATTCGCGCTAGCTACATTTTGCTGAAAATTGTTTCAGAAACGTTGCTCGGAGATCATGAATGCCCTCAAGAACTCTCTCACTGCCTGTTCGCTTACAAGCGAATCGATGCAAAGATAGCGTGGCCCAAGACTAGCTCTTAAAAGAAGTATTTTAATTGACTTAGTCTCTAGACGGCAAAAATCGGTATTGCTCTCTTTTTTAAAATACACGTTGTGAAAATTATTGGAATGCACAGTATTTTACGTAAATTTTTTCCGCAAAAATGTATCCTTTACTATTAAACTTGTGACTATTTCGAAATTTTGGCGGAAATCTTTCTAACACTGCCACTTTTGCAAAGTATTTGCTACATTAGAAATAAACGGTGAATAATCAGGAGTCTTTACCAGTTATGCAAGTATTTCAGGTACTTAAAGGATAGACGAAGTTTGTATCAGATGTGGTCATTGCGTTAAAAAAAGCACACAAATTTCTTAAGTTATATAAGAAAATGTGGAACTAGAATATATCTCGATAATGCGATAATTTATTCGTCGATTGTTCTACCTTAACCCTCAGCAGGTACCATCGAGGTCTCTCAAGCACTAGGATATTGAAAAACTACGATGTTGAAAAAGTTGATATCACGAGCTTAAAAAAACTTATAGTTTCGCAAAAATAATATGTAATTTTTCCTTGATATTTTCTCTCTTCAATCTACCTGAATATTATATTAAACTTATATATATATATATATATAGAATTTATGGTACCTTCTAAGGATTAATTGTGAATTGAAATGGGCACAAGGAAAAGTGTTATCGCATTATGTCGAGAGATGTATTCATCGCGACCAAATGTCTATTAATTGAATCCAGTGGAGAAGAAAGAAAAAACCGAAAACAATGCGCGCGTGTGTATCTGCATGAATGTGTGTATATATACGTATATATGTATACATCCATACATATATATATATGTGTAATTAAATATATACGATATACATATGTATGTATGTGGGTATATATGTATATGTATAATGTGTCATAAAAAATCATGTACGTATTTACTCAGTATTTAATGTCCGGTGGATGTTTGCAATAAAAACGAATACTACTATCTCGAGATGCGAGGTTGCCCTGCAGCAAAGTGGCATTTGAACTGATAGAACATCGAAACAAAGTATTTAAAAAAATTTATAAATAATTTCGAATATTATTAATATTACTAATCTGATATTATTAATTAACAATTAAAATTGTTGGCAATACTATAAATACCACTTCATTCTTTCTTAATAAAAGAGAACGTAATTATTTAATAATAATTAAATAATTTAGTAGAACTTGTTATTGAACAGTTTTACGTCATTTTATTACTACGATTTAAATTGAAAAAATTAACAAAATTTTCCATCAACCTGATTTTCTCCAGAAATTTTATTTTTGTAATGTGCACATGCATAGCTTGTACGTATAATAATAATAATAATAATAATAATAATAATAATAATAATAATAATAATAATAATATGCGCGATGATCTCTCTCAGTTCAGAACTGTCTTTGCGAATACTATATTTTGATGTGTATTTGTGTTTATACATATAAACATATAATATACACGCAAAGAATGAGAAAGATTACTATACGTTTTTTATAATATGAATGACAAAAGATTCTTATGAAAATTTCTCGACGCAATCTTTATAATAAGGAACAAAGAAAATTAGCTTAGATACTCTATTTTAAGTACTTTCTACGAAATAAGAGAAAGAGTCACGAGTTAGTATCATAGATAAGCAATCTGTACTCGTAGGCGAGGATTTCGTATATTTATTATTATTACAAGTTGTATACATACCTTTATTAATAAGTATTTTTTAAATGTGATTTCTTATTCGTTTCTCCTTTCTGAAAGTTTTTTTCCAGGCTGATCTGCATCTAGAAGGCTGTGTGTGCATGTGCGTACATGCGTGAATGTGTGTATGTAATTCTTCTACTGCGTGTGTCGATGAAATTAAGAAACAATTAGGTATGACGATAATAATAAATACGCAATAATATAATCGTCGATATACTAGAAAATATATAAATAACAAAGTATAACGGAATATCGACGATTTTGACGTAAGGTTTGCAAAAGATAACGATGAACAGATCAGCCTCACATTTTACTATCTTTTACAGTATACTCGTTATACGTCTAATAATAATTAATAATCTACAAATGTATATTTTTTTTATCCTCTTCCGTTAATTTATTAAATGCGTATAATATAAATGTATTATTTTCAATATCGTGAGTATTGCGTAGATGTGTTTTAATTCTCTTTCACGACAATTATTAACACGATGATTAATGTCGATAATATGCTTTTATTGTGCTAGTCAAACCGATACAAATCAGAGAAATTTGTACCAATATGTTTAAGTAAATAATTTTTTATGCATTATTACAGCTTGTATTATTAATTAATTTTATTGTTATTACATCCTTCAACGATTATTACCATTGTATTATGTAACTCTATGCTCAATAAACACTTTTCTATTATTCGATGGACTTGAGTATTTTGTAAACTCTAATTATTCTTATTGTTAATTATTTTGCAAAAAGATTAGTATCATATGTGCCTCGATCAATATTGCTTCTAAATCAAATTGTACCCAAATAATCATTTCGTTTTTCGCAGCTAAATCATTCCTTCATTCTAATTAATCGCTACATGAAACGGCTAATGAGTCACCCGCATCTCGAGATATAAAACTGCATCTTAATACACTGTTGAAGTTAAAATAACTAGAAGACTATAAATAGCGGTCCGAGAAAGGCACGCGGTGTCGTCAATCCAGCAAAGCCACTATGCCTTATTGATATTCAGCCGATGTGTGGTTATTTATAGTTTCATTTTTAGCCATAAATAACAGATCGTTTATAGGCTTAACATACTGTTGAGTTGCGGCCTCGTATCCAGCTACAGAAATAGCATCATTAACTCTGTTTTGTTTCTCTTATTTAATAATCAAGTTTTTTCCATAGAAAATTTCTTCATATTTTAAAAATATATTTTCTAAGTATATTATACAGTTATAAATGTATTGTTGAATAAAAACAACTTTTCTCGTATCATTTTTTGTCATTGTTTAATTTTATTTACAATTAGTGCCACTTTCCGATATTATTCTCCTTATAGATACTTTTCTCATACGCAAGTGTTAAAATAAAATCTAATTATATAATTTCTTACGCACGATTGAAGCGATTCTCTAATATTACAATGTTCATTAAAACCTCTTTATTGAAACGACATACGTGTGTACTTGGCGTTCTTTTCTTGGTCTTCTTTACTTGGTCTTTTTATTTTTTTTTACACTTAATGCGAGAAAACAACCATATAATATTTTAATCTGAATTTACTTAATATTTTATTTTACTTATAAGAGAATAACAAAATCTTAAAATACTAAAACACACTCTCGATCATATAAAATCAATTGTACATAAATATTATAATTATTCTGGTGAGATTAAAAGATCAAAATAACAAGAGAGATATACAAGTGGAAATATTTATTATAAATCAAAGCTTATACACATATATGTATGTGATTAAATAACAATATTTGCACCTGAGAGCTACAGTACATGTCAAAAGCTCCGCTATTATTATGCATTGCATACATGGTAAAATGGTACCTATGTATATTGTATGTGAATTGATAATATTATACTTCTCGAACATTATTTGTGATAGTATTATTCTCTTACATCACTTGCATCGAATATAAAAGCGTCATTATTTTAGGAAAATTCTTCGTTTGGTGTAGATGATAACACACAGTGTAGTCGTGTAAATAATCGTGTTACATATCTGTATGTATGTATATGTATTTATATGCTTCTCGACGCACGATATACAAAATGTAACCGCAAAATATTCAACAAATAACAAAAACATGAAATACGTTAGATAAATAAGATGCGCTTCGAGCTTCCTTATTACTTCAAGTAATCTTTTCTCAGTTAATGATTTATCGCTGTCGGAAAATGATTTTACAAATTTCGAATAATTTGGAAAAGTGATTTGCAAGAAGTATAAATATTCAATTCTCAGTGGATATCATTCAAAATCTCTGATACCGTTACATAACACAGTCTAATGTCTAAAACATTGTAAAAAGAATAATTTTTTTCTGTTAGGACCAATTTAATTCTATTATTGCTGTTTATCACGGCAACATTTTTATGGTACGAAGTTTAAAAATCGCAGAATCTGAGATACCGTGATACCTGTTGACAATTAACATCCACGAAATATAATGAAAAGAGGATCTAGGCCTTCAAGCTCTCAGGCGCGTAAATACAGAGAATATCGAAGACATACGTGAAACGAAAAGAGACGATCCAATCGAAAGTGTTAAAAAATCACTTGCTCGATAAACTCAAGAGACCTCTAGCTAACGCAATTTGTCATTAAAAATAATATCTGTGTGCGATGAACGTTGAAGATTACAACGGAAATATAAAATCAGACGATATACAGAGCATACGTTTATATTAAGCGACACGGATGCGTCTCAGCCAATGTTGATAGCAACACGGTCATTTATTTAAGGTCTAGCATCAATTGGAACAATGCATTGTCGCGAAGGAAATCGTGGAAAAACGCATGTACACGCGCAATCATACCAATGTGTGTGAGATAAGTGATCATGATCTCTTTGGAGTTTTGATTCGGATTATTTAATATCATTTGAGATTCATCGAAACATACTCATTCGACGATACGCAATTAACGCCAATTCGTGACACTTTTTTTGTTCAAGTCATCCGTATACAGCTACGCGTGAGAAATTAGCAGCAACGGAGTTAACTCGGCTTACGGTGCAGTTTTTCGTTAGAGAAGCAACTGGAATGTGTGCTATGTACGCAAACGACGATCCGGATATAATGAACATCATCGGTCAACGTGTTGCAGAATTCCCTTTCCGACTTATCATCATCATCATCATCATCATCATCGTCCGTTCTCGAGAGATTATAGTACATCAAGTTTCTTCGATGAACATTTTTTTTTATTTTGCGCGAAAGGCATACTTCCATTCCTGCAACATAACGTGAAAAAACGAGTTTTGAGTTTGATTATTTGTACAGAGCGAGCAAATTTGTGTGTTCCTTAAACTACTTCGCGTGTACAATATATCACAAAGATCGCTAATTTATAATTATATTGTACGAATAATTGCGTGTGTGCGTGTGTGTGCGCGCGTACGCGCGCGTGTGCATCTTATGATAATCATATAATATTATTACATAAACATTGTATCGAGGTTTATTAATTCACATTATTTAAAATTAAATATATTTCATAGTGTATAGATAATTTATTTATATTTACATTAAATGTAAATTTTCATTGAAGAAACTGGATATTTCCATAAAAAACGTTAAAAAATATTAAACTGCTGAAAAAAGCGTATATTAATTATTAATTGTATTTAAATCCAACATTCATAAATGCACAAGCACAAAAATGAAGGAAACAACTATAGTGCATAATTATTGCTTCAACATGCAGTTGCAAAGAATAACAAATTTTCCTTTTATCCGAAATACCTTGAAATGTTTCCGCGACTATTATTAATATGTGTGTGCATGTGCGCATGTGCGTGTGTCAGTGTTAATATCTATTCTATATTCTTTTTGTCATCATCATCACATAGTCAATATGAAATATTATTATTATTATCTTTTCTAATCACCATTACTAAATTTGTAGGAATTCTATAGCAAAAATAATTGATAGGCAAATAACAAAAGTGATTTTTGCAGACATTTTGGTGCAGCAAAGATAAAATTAACATCTAAAAAAAGAATAAAATAAACTGATTACAATTAAAAATTGCAATTCATTACACTTTGTGCACTAATAACATAAAAGAGAAGTCTGATTCTACGAAAAAATATACGCACCTTGTTATTAATCCATCCGTCGTCCGATGTATTCTTTACAGCATCATCATACATCATCATCGTCGCCATCTCGTACCCTGGATCCCATTACATACTCAAGAATCAAAGCGAAACAAAAACGACAACGCATTGATCCAGAGAACGAACGGTGCGCTTAAGTACAAATTTTGCGTGCGAGGTAAGTTAATGCGATTTTATAACTGTTATTAACATATCACAATGAATCGCATATATTACAAAGTCATTTATACATGCCTGTAATTACAATATAATGGTATACAGAGTGTCCCAGATCAAGTCTGACTTTCTTCCGATTGTAAATATTGTATTATAATATGTTTATCAATTTCATTTTTTTAAGTTTCAAATGTTTTAAATATTGTTTAAATTAATTATTTTCAAGTAATATTAATTTTTAATTATAGTTATTATATAATTTCTTTTCCTTATAAAACACTTCACACAAAATAATTTTCATACACATAACTTAATCATAAATAAGAATTTATTATTAAAAGACCTGACTTGGGACATTATGTATATTTCGTGAGACAATTCTAGAAATTGGATAGAAAATATCGTCTCTCCATAGTGTAATAAACTTCAGTGAATAATCGTTTGAAAAGTCAACAATGTTGAAACGTCGAAATCGGAGTAAAAATCAGGTAAACCGCAGGTCTTTGTTGTTGAAAATAATTTATTTATCATTTATTAGTCTCAAGGCACTACCTCTTCATCATAATATTTATCATTATTAAGTCTGTGTCATTATAATTTTTCTCGTGGAGAATAAAATACTTATTAATTCATAATATAACAAGTTATCTCACCTAAAAACAGGATATTAAGAACGTCGTTTTATATAATATATAAGACTCATATCTTTTCCATTTTCGAAAATATATACTCGACGCTTCGCAATTCGAAATTCAACAAGCACTAATCTATTTTCTGTTTTTTACATGCACCATTGCGATATCTCTTACGAGAGACACTGCTCCTCATTTTCTTAACTTATTATAAAGCACATTCTCTCAAATTGCAATTTTAAATTTTACAAATATATTGGATATGTACTTGTGAATTATATTCGCAGTATATATATTCTTCTCTGTACAGTCGTATAAATATATCTCTATCACTACTGATAAAATACATCTTCGAGAATACTCGACACCGTAACTTTGGGAACCGTTGTAATTTTGTATCCAAATTGCACTATAAATCGCGAGTAAGATACCGCTAAAAGCCACGCATGGAATTTTTGCAATTTTGCATATTTCTTTCTAACTCAATCATAATATTCGTAACGAGAGCACGCATTAGACTGTGCGTATACTTCTTACGACAAATCGAATGAAATTCAGAATACATTGTCAACAATTCTCACATACAATTCTAATCTTTATGTAATTAAGTATCGGAATACAGTTTCTATGTATTTCGATCTTTCTTTAAATAGTATCGAACAGTAATAAATATATATGTTGTAAGTATATTATGAATACGAATCGAAAAGAAAATGCGTTGAAAAGTAAATACATTGAAAATTGTTATCGAACTATACGAATGTCGCTTTGTGTGTGTGTGTGTGTGTGTGTGTGATAAGACTCTTATTTTTGCCAACCAAAAATACATACTCGATACTTACAACGATATTTTTCATATAAACTATATTTCTTTCTTCATTTGTGTAATTCACTTAAACCTTTCTGATTGTTAATCAACCTTCGGTATTTCCGAGAAATTACATCGTCTTTGCAAATCTATATTGCGCTGTATAGTTAAGCAAAGCTCCTATTTGCACGATAATGCTTTTGAATGATAGGGTAAAGGTGCCTATTATGAGATACCTTTTTTTGAAAGCTTATGTTTTCTTTAATTGTAACTTTTACCTTTACGTGTTCCTGAAGATAAAAAATTCAAGTTTCACCAGTAAAGTGCATTAACCGCTGCAATATGTATTTTATTTTTTACGACCAACAAACGATTCATAAAAAAAATTTAAAAAGTAAAAGTTGCCCGGCTAACTTGCCGGAGCTCTTAAACCGGCATCATTGGTTCACATGCGCTACGCAGCTGTCACTAACAAAACGTTCGACGATCATCCGTTACCAATGTGAGGCAGTAACGTATTTAGAAAAAAGTGGTTGCGTTTGTAAAATAGCTTGGGGTTTCATATTAGAAACTGTCTCATATTAGGCACCTTTACCCTATGTGCGTCATTTTGTGAAATTTTAGTGCAAAAGGCGAAGAAAAGAATAAATATGTTCAGCAGAAAAAAAGCAACCAAAAACTGTTTCATCAAACTCTATAAATAAAAATTATAAAATTTACATATAAAAAGAAATACAATCGCGTTCTACGTATGATATTTTCCTATTAAATATCTTTTTTTTAATAAAATGTTCTATGTAAGGATTGTTATTTAGGCTTGTAACGCTTTCACGCTTTATCGCAGCTAAAAGCAAGGTGTTGAACATACGTTCGATTGTTGCAGTTTCTTCACGTGAATAGATATCTATCTGGAAGTTTAGTACACCACGTGTAAATGCAATTTATACAAAGTGCTCCACAATCGAAACAGTGGTTTACAACCTGAATGATGATAGATACATACGATAAAAGTACATAAAAAGAAATTTCAATAGAAAACTTACAATAACTGTACTTGTGAATGCAGAAAATTGTCATACTAAGCACCTCCGTTTTGTTGTCGTTCAATTGCAAAATAAAAGGAAATCTAAACAAAATACGGAAAGCCCTCTCCTTTCTGCTCAGATCGCGAAGTAACAAGACAGTATTGCTATAACGTATAGACATGGACAAGAATAGACCGAGCGTGTTCTCTACTTGGCAGTGAAGATCAGGTAGAAAAGGACAGAAAGCAGATACCGTGTAGCTATCTCTCTCTGACAAAAAAATAGTGGAGTGTAAGAAAGAGTGTAGAAAGAGATAGACGGCATCTACTTTCTCTCTCTTTCTGATCTTCAGTTTTCGCGCCTCACACTCGGTCTATTCTTACTATGTCTATGCTATAACATTATTATCACAAAATCGGAAAATATTTTATCATAAAAAAAAGTAATTGTTAAGAGTGCTAAAGCCTTTACCGTTTAAGAAACTAATCGAAATAAATGACAAATACTTTTAAAAGTATACAGTATGCTCGAAAAATAATGGGACTGGCAGAATATCAATTCAAATACTGAAATACTGTGTATAAAAATTCTTCATTTTATTCAAAATGTTCTTTTGGCGTCAATGGAGCGTTGAGCAACTTTCAAACATCCAAAAACAGATTTTCAAAAGTCTGTGCACGAGTGTGTTGTTATTTCCATCAACCGACTAACGCTGAAAGAACGTATTTTGAATATAATACATGATTTTTACATGTACAATCAGTATTTGAGTCAATATACTGCCAATTCCGTTATCTTCCAATTCTACTGTAAAAAAAGCGATAAAACATGTACGAAAAAAGATATCATGAAAGATAAACTATCATGAATAAATAGAATTCTCAAAATAAACTGTTGTATCGTTATTGATTCGAGGGGGCCTTCTCTCTTTAGCAGAATAATAATTTTATAAATATGGATTCAGAGAAACCACTCATATTAGGCATTACATATGCCTTATCACATGAATTAGACGCGTTCTCAGGCTTATACTCGGGACACACGCATCATACGTTATGTCTAGACATTTGTGTATCACCGTGGCACCACGTTTGCGCGCCACCCTATAATATAATCTTTATTATTTTCACGTCTGACTTTCAATTACTTTTCAACATTCTCTTAATGTATATAAAAAAAGTAACTATCACTAGTCATTTCGTATAATTCGAATAGGCTCTCATAAACTAGCTGAGGGATTTTAGAAGCCAGAACTTCCAAAATACTTCTTGTATTATTATTTTGCTTTAATCGTCTGATTTAATTGCGATACTTTAACGCGTCTTTCTCCTATCTTACGGAGCCAAGAAACATCAGGAAATCAATTTTGACTGATACAAAATGGTTTCCTGACGTGCCAGATTTGAAGACGTACTTTAAAATATCTGTTTTCCGAACCTGTTTACTCTAGACAGCATATCTATCATCCAATGATCTCGTATTAAGAAATCTCGTCAACGAAGCGCATTAAAATAGACCTGCTCTCTTCAACTGCATTGTGCTGTTGCGTACGCTTGTTGCGCTCGAAATAGAGACAGGTATATGAACAGGTATAATAATATTAAGGGTTAAGGAGAAGGGAAAGAGAGAATGAAAATCGTGAAGAATTACAGGAGGCGCAGTTGAAGAGAACAGACCTAACTGTGATTGGCTATAAACGGAGTACCAGCTAACGAGAAACGCGAAGTTTGCCTAACCTACGTGGACGACGAGTGAATACCGAAAGCTTGGAAGATCTTGTTTTTAAAACCGGGTTTGTTAGGACTAGCGTCGTGGTGTTGGCCGCTGCCCGCCGTCGACTGTCCCTCGTGTAGCGCCCTTTGCACCAGCGGCAACGAGCTGTTCGCCTGCGTTCGATTGCGGTTCGTGTGCGTGCGCGTGCATCGTCGTCGATCGTTCAGAGGTTCGGTCAGATTGTTCCGATCAGGTGTTGTGCCGGATATGACGAAGACGGACGAGACGGAACGAAAAAAAAGAACAAAAAGAAAGAAGAAAAGGATAGTAGACGACTATGAGCGTTCGTGTCAACAGCTACGTGGCATGCGGAAGTGCGTACGGCTAGTTTGTACGTTGAAAGAGTACGCCGTCGTGAAAAAAAAGGAGACTCACCTCTTCGTGGCTCTGCTCGTGCTCGCTATTGGCCAGGCTAGACCGCGAGCCGCGTCTGGTCGAGCTCTTCTCGTCGCCCAGCAGTTGTGCCACTCGCGCCTTGTTCACCAGGTCCAGAGCCTGCAAGCAATAGGAATAAATAATTACGTAAAGTATTACAAAGTACCACTTGTGAATGTTAATAATCATGAATGAATCTGAATGTTAAATTAATACGTTGATTGTCTCAAGTATCTTTAAGGGGAAGCTGGAGTTGCTAGTGAACTATTTTTTCACTACAGCGATGGTAATTGCAGTTTCGAAAATTCTCTTTATTGCTTGTGCAGAATAAAAAATCCTTTTCCACAAATGAAGTATAGATAGAAAGTCCGCTCTACAGGACTTTATATTCAAAATGGAAAAAAGTTAAAAACTTGCATTTGTCTTTTCTAACTTTTTTCCATTTTGAATATAAAGTCCTGTAGAGCGGACTTTCTTTCTATCTATACTTCATTTGTGGAAAAGGATTTTTTATTCTGCACAAGCAATAAAGAGAATTTTCGAAACTGCAATTACCATCGCTATAGTGAAAAAATAGTTCACTAGCAACTCCAGCTTCCCCTTAAGGCTCCTGAGTACTCACCGCGGCCATGTTGAATTATGACGTCAGAAGCGAGAAATGACACGCTGAGAATTCTTGCGTGCCATTTTCTAATAAAAAGATATTTTGATAAAAAAACACTACAGATCGCTTCAGCACACTTGTAAAATATACCGAAAACTAAGCTTTTCTGTTAACAGTCAATCAATAGTCGTAAAATGACTGTGATATGAGACTTGGTTATGCGGAATGACTGCGCATGTGCAAGACTATTTTCATATTACAGGCATTTTACGACTGTGGATTGACTGTTAAGGTGATCCTGGAGTGACTAGTGAAACAGTGTTGCCATTTGCTCAAAAATGACAATTAAAATGCTTAATATAAAAATTTCGCAATTTGTACGCACAAAATCGCAGTTTCGCAGGGTGGGGACACGATTAAGGAATATGAGGATGCTTGTCGAAGTGACTTTAGAAGCGTAATAAAAGAGAATTCTGTACAATCCTGTCAGAATCCTGTATTCTGTAAAGGATTGTACAGAATTCTCTTTTATTACGCTTCTAAAGTCACTTCGACAAGCATCCTCATATTCCTTAATCGTGTCCCCACCCTGCGAAACTGCGATTTTGTGCGTACAAATTGCGAAATTTTTATAAAAAGCATTTTATTGTGCAAATGGCAGCACCATCGCGAAGAAATTTCCTGGTCACTCCAGGATCACCTTAAGGTAGAGTCCTAAATAATAAGAGAAGCGCAATCGTTACCCCCTCCATGCTTCCCATGGTCGCCATGTTGGGCCCGCAGCTGTCTATTTGTATACAACGTAGCTTATGTATCTGGTCCATTTGGTTATTCTTAATAGAAATATGTTTCAAAAATGTCTCAGGGATACCTAAAATTTTTTTTTTTAGAAAATAACAAATATATTATAAATATATTTTTTTCTCACTTATAGTACACCGATTGCAGTTAGTTTCCCAACAAAATGTATTACGGGCTCAACATGGCGGTCAGCCAATCAGCAAGTGAGACGCCGATTGCATTTCTCTGATTATTTAGGACTCTACCTTAAGGGCATGTTGGAGTGACCAGGGAATTTCTTCGCGATGGTGCTGCCATTTGCACAATAAAAAGCATTTTAAGTTTAAATTTTATGCAAATGGCAACACTGTTTCACTAGCAACTCCAGCATCCCCTTAAGGCGGCGATCCTGGAGTCGTCTGTATTACCGGCGGAATCGGTGATACGGGAAAAAAATCAAAATTGTAATTTTTTTACCATTTGGAAAGTTAAGTCCTATTTTCCACACTACATTATTGTGTGTACTTTCATCGTGGAAAAGGATTTTTCATTCTGTGAATTCAATAAAAAGATCCTTTTCTTGAAAAATGCCGGAAAAATGCAGGAAAATCACCGATTCCGCCGGTAATACAGACAACTCCAGGATCGCCTTAACAGAAAAGCTTAGTTTTCGGTATATTTTACAAGTGTGCTGAAGCGATCTGTAGTGTTTTTTTTATCAAAATATCTTTTTAGTAGAAAATGGCACGCAAGAATTCTCAGCGTGTCATTTCTCGCTTCTGACGTCATAATTCAACATGGCCGCGGTGAGTAATCAGGAGCCTTAATAAATTTAATGAATATTTTTTTTAAATAAATTTTTTAATCAATATCTTTTTACCATATTGTTATCAATTGTTGCAGTGTTATTTGTGAGCTGTATGCGCGTGCGTGTGTGTGCGTGTGTCTGTGTATATGTATGTAATTAATTAAATATATACAGGGTGAATCTTAATTCCTGCGACAACGTTTTACCATGAGATATGGGTTACCGACTGCAACTCTAGTATCGGAACGCCACAGAGATGGCAGTTGCTTGGATCTACCGTGATGTACAGGCAAGTGAAAAATGTATTCAAATCACAAATATCGCACGGAGAAAAATAATTTAGATGCACATAGTATATTTTATGCTGTTTTAAATAAATTTTATAAAGTTATTGTATGAATAGCAATACCATTTGTTAAGAATACTAATGTTATATATTGAAAAATAATTTTGTTAAATTAGCAAAAAGTGTTTACTATAAAACTAAAATGAACTATAAAAAAAAAATAATTTCTGTTCTACGTTCTGCTGTAATGTTGAATAATTTTATTAATTTATAATATTATATTATTTTGTAATAGAGAAATTTGTCGTTATTACATCAAATATGCAACATTAGTAACAACAGCAGTTTCATTGCAACAGTAAAATTATTTTGTTTCGTGCGTATTATTGAAACTATACATAAAATAAATAAAATAAAATGTGGCGTATATAAAATCAGTGATGCCATGTGATTTCATGCAAATTGTTCTCTCGCCCGAGCGAGACTGAGACAATATGCTCCCAAATCCACGAAATCAGGCATCACTGTAAATATGAACATAAAAAATTAACATAAAAGTAAAAAATGTTTGCATGCTGTTATAACTTTACGGTGGACTTCCACACCACCCTTGAGGTTCCACTAATGGCGCGTTAGTTTTTTTAAAATGGACCTTCGCCTCGAACCATATTGTATTACACATATAGTTTTTTTGACAAAAATAAAAATCAGAAATGGAATGTAAAAAAAGAACGATAGAAACATAAACGAAACTTCTATCATTCTTTCTTTACATTAGACTTATTCTCCGATTTGTATTTTCGTCAAGACAACTGTGTATGTGTAATACAATATGGTTCGAGGCGAAGGTCCATTAGTATTCTTAACAAATGGTATTGCTATTCATACAATAACTTTATAAAATTTATTTAAAACAGCATAAAATATACTATGCATCTAAATTATTTTTCTCCGTGCGATATTTGTGATTTGAATACATTTTTCACTTGCCTGTACATCACGGTAGATCCAAGCAACTGCCATCTCTGTGGCGTTCCGATACTAGAGTTGCAGTCGGTAACCCATATCTCATGGTAAAACGTTGTCGCAGGAATTAAAATTCTATGTATCACAAATTATTATGCATGTGCGCGCGCACATATTTAAAGTGTTAAGGGGATGCTGGAGCTGCTAGTGAACTTCTTCGCGATAGTGCTGCCATTGCACAATATTTGCACAATAAAATGCTTTTTACAAAAATTTGGCACTTTTGTGCGCACAAATTGCCAAATTTTTGTAAAAAGCATTTTATTGTGCAAATATTGTGCAATGGCAGCACTATCGCGAAGAAGTTCACTAGCAGCTCCAGCATCCCCTTAATATAAACAAAACTTATACTAAACTTAGATTAGACAAAAATTAGAGACAAACTGAAGAGAAAAATTAATCTAAAAAGAAAAATTATACGAGAAAGGCATAAATAAAAAGCAATGTTGGAAACAATGTTAAAAAAACCTTTAAAAAATAATTTTCCAAACTGTTGTAGCGCAAAGAAAAGGTTACGGTGCAAAATTCGAATGCAACTCTCTTACTTACTTGCTGCACGTGCTGCGTGCGAAAAATGCAAGAAATAACATTAATCTCACGTGTGTGATCTCCCTTTAGAAAAGGGCAAACAGGAGCGTTAACGTATTAAAGTAGAAAGTTCGGAATGGAAATTACCTCTCTTCGGGACCTCATGGCGCAATCCTCGAGCGTTTCCGCGGCCTCATACTTGCCCTGTCTTCGGTAGAGCGCACCGAGATTCTTTAGGGTAGTGGTGACAGTAGGCGAGTCGACTTTCGCGGCTTTGTGCCAACCGCCATATTCACCGTACGGTGTGTTCTCCTTGTTCCTATGCTTGTTCTCCTCTCTCTCTTCAGCCACCTGAAATGAAGAATGACGAAATATTATCAATGACGACGTTGCCGCTACGTTGGTACTACGCATGATAATTCAGCGTTCTCGTACCTGCCAGATCGGCTTGTTGTCGCCATCGATGGCACCAAATTCCCTCTCGTGCGCTCTGGTGAGCACTTGTTTGTACAGCACCTCGGCATCCTTGTACTTGCCCTGTTTCAGGTAACAAGACGCCAGATTGTTTTTCGTTTTCGCGACATTCGGATCGTCCGGGCCCAGCTTGGCCTCGTAGATTTCAAGCGCGCGCTGATAGTAGCGCTCGACCTCCTCGTACTTGCCCTGGTTCTGGCATAGTAACGCTAAGTTGTTCAGCTGTTTCGCCACGTCCGGGTGGTCGCGGCCAAGCACCTTCTCGCGAATCTCCAGCGCCCGCTTGCACAGGGGTTCAGCCTCCTTGTACTTGCCCCGTTTCCCGTACAGCACCGCGAGATTGTTCAGCGTCGCCGCCACCGCCGGATGATTCTCACCCAGCGTCTTCTCCCGGATGGCTAGAGCGTCGTTCAGGAGATTCGCGGCCTCTTTATACTTGTTCTGATCTCGATACACGAGAGCGAGAATGTTTAGCATGGTCGCCACGTCGGGGTGATCGTGACCGGAAGTCTTCTCCAGATCTTCGAGGGCTTGCTTGCATAGGGGGACCGCTACCTCGTAGCGGCCCTGACTCGCATACTGGATTACCAGGTTGTGCAGCGTGCGCAGACGTGCTGGTATCTCGTAGCCGGCGTTCACTTGCTGCGCGAACTGCGATGGCGGAGTCGGAGATATGGCTGTGGGAACAGACACGATTAAAGATAAATCAAGATTTCTATTCGCCGAATCTGCACGATGTATCATAAATTTCCAAACTGTCCGTTACACGTTAAATGTAAACGTTACATTTGCTATTGCGATCGTCCGCGTCATCGTCGGGGAAAAGGTCCACTACAGGATCGTCCTTCGGTCGGTCCTTAGCGTTTTCATCCTCCGTGGACGGATCTGGATCGTATTGTCGCATACTGGCCATGAAATCTAGATGTCTCTTTTCCTCTTCCAATCCCGCAACCTTCGAGGCGCATGATAAAGAGTTAATATTCATTTACCGCGATCCGAGAATAAAAAGAGAATTATATTTCCCCTCATTGAAAAAGCTAAATATAATAGAAAATTGAAAATACATACAGCTTGCTCGCTCGCTTGCAGCTTTTGCTGAGTGCTGGCTAGTTCGTCCCTGAGCCAGGCGTTTTCCTGACAGAGCCTCTTCACTTGTGTCCTCAGCTTCTGTTTCTCCGCCTCCACCATTTGCAGATGGCTTGCCAGTGTCTGCATCACCTGCGCCTCACCCAGACCCATGTCGATCATTTCAATGATCTTGGACAGCAAACTGGCTTTGTCTCGGGCGGCTGGTGAGTCCTGAGACTGCAGGCCTTGTAACAGACCGCCGTGCTCAACTCGCAGAGCCTCCAGGCCCTGAGCGACCGTCCGCGCTCCGGCCACGATTTCCTCCTGCGTCATCGCTGTCATTCTGCCGATGTTCTCGATCTTTTTACTGAAAGTAGGAAAATCAGCTTACATTAATAAAATAAAAGAAAAGAAAAAATGTTTCCCCTTAATTTTTCCCTATAATGTCACGCCCTCTTGGGAAATACAGTTTTGATCTTCCTATCGCATAACGGTTAAAAAGAGATCGACGTTTAATTTCTAAAGAAAATTTGCAAAATCAAATATTCTACTTCGCACATTCACGTATTCCAGTAACGATGAAAGATCAGCAATTTATATCACGGTCATCTTTTCGCAACATGGCCGGTGAGCGCCGAAGCGCTTCCGGTTTCTAGAACGCGCCGAAGGGCCGAAAACATGCAGTTCCAGGAATGCCATAAGTGGGACAACGTTAATGATGACTTGAGCGCGCGACCTGCACTCGATCGCGAGGAATCGTTAGAAAAACGAAAGACGAGGAGAGGAGAATACTTACCCCATGTCTTCGCGGTCGCGTGGAAGCTGTCTATGTGCTAATCTACGTATGGTACGTACCGTGTCGGCTCAATATTTCGACGCCGGCGCAGCAATACCGCGACGTTCTCGCCGCTTCAACAAAGCGGACACGTGTACAGAGCGATTCGATTTTACAGGTGCCATTAGCTTTGCTATCATTCGAGGATTTTGATGTTATAGATTTCCAATGAATTACGACGTTATGGAGTTAAAAAGTAATTGTTATATGATTGGTCATCGTGGAACGAAGATGCGCTTTGCGTGATTAATAATGCAGAAAATCGTACACTCATATCATCATCCTCGTCGTCACTACCATCATCATCATTGATCTCATATTCATTCAGATTTTGCAAAGACCGAATTTCCTGGTTAATCTAGCTTCTTGTGAATGCGCCTGTAGAGGATGCAGTCGGAAATTTGACGATGAAGGACGGATTCGCAGCACGTAATCGATAGCGGCCGATTGAGGAAACCCGCTTGCAAAGGCCTCGTAAAACCGCTCGCGGTTAAAACGCTAATTTCAGACGGTATCCTTAGGCACTAATAGGTCTTCCCTTCGATGGGAAAAAATGTCCCATCCAGACAAAGAATATAAACTTCCGCCCCAGAGTTCTTGGCGCTCGATTCCAGTCCCGCCGTCGTTTTTCTAAAACTAATCGAGTGGCCAGACTCTATTTTCTAGGGACTCTAGTACTCCCCAGGTATTCATGAACCTTGACCTCGTCCAACAATCGGCCGACACCACGAGCAAACTTGACGGCCTCGCGACAACTTACTTTTCTTTACAAATTCTTCACGATTCTATCACGATCGCTTTCGGTTTGCGACGATCGACCTTCGATCGTTCAAAATAGCGGCAACAAAACCCATTGAGACAACGAAGACCAGTTTGAACGAATTACCTTGAAGTCACCCTTGAATTAAATAATCACTCGATGCACACACGCACACAGATGTAAGCCGAGAAACATAAGACGTAGAAGTCGTTGGAACTGTAGAGAGAAGAATCGATCATAAACTCTGACTTTAAAGCAATTCTCTCAGCATAACATAAATTCCAGAAGACATAAGCGGGCAAGAAGAAGGAGGAGGGACAAAAGCTCAAAGAAAGAAAGAGTAAAGGAGCCCCGAGGGGCATTACGGTTCGACGTAGCGAAACTTTTATGCATCCCCAACAAAGACCCCGCAGAGATTCTAACATTGGTCAACGTTGTCCCAATCTCTAAAGACTACTTAGGACACACATTAATTGGACTGAAGTCCATATGACATTAATGTATTTGAGTTGAATTTTCACAGGAAGGCCTGCAAAAATATCTGCACCGCGTTTGGAACATGGAATACATCGCTGATGAGCGTGATAACGTCGCTGTGCCAGTCTTCGATCGATGCGTATCTAGCACAGTTGTAGCAGCAATTTCTATGAGTTCGCTACGCGGCGAACCAGGGTGATTCTCATTCTGACGCGATAGCGAAACCGTGTCTAAGTCCGCGGGCTCGTGAGCTGTGAGCTCTCTCTTCGGAAAACATTATATACTCTAGTTACAATCGCCACAGCCATCTTTTCAGCCCCGTAGTAGCGCCATCGATAGGTAGACCCGTCTCATAGCAGTTCCTGATACCCTTCGCGTTTAATACGAAGTACGTGGACACGTACGCGTGCGTATGCGACCATCGGATGCGGAAAAGATATGAACAAGGCCGCTACAATGTTTACCGGTTCACGGTGAACGAGCTCGACGGGGAAAATGCACTCGTTAGCTCGCGAGGCTGCGAGTCGCAGCGCGATCTGCCCCTCGGGCATACACCTGGTGGGCTTAATTTTGGGATCAGTCAAAATCCAGGTACCTACGCGATTTCAGCCACTCTGCAGCGCCAACGTTGTGCTGAACGGCTGTCGGCGGGTACGTGTCGCTAAGGGAATTCTGAGCGTTTACGTCTAGGAGGTGGTACTCACATCCTATAGGCGTTGAGCGTCTTTGACATATCTGTCCTGCCCATCGGTAATGGTGGAGTCTGCCGGGTCTACCGATCCCGCACCGTACATGAATTTATACACGCACGCACGCACACGGTAACGGTCTCGTCTCCCGTATATATGTAGATACACACACATATATACTCGTGTTGGACGTGTTGGGGATACAAAAGTCACCTAATCATCGTCATAGAAAAATATAGACCGCGTATAGATAGACGCGCGCGACGTACTTACACGGATATACGTGTGTACGAGTGGAAGGAAAAAATATGTACACCCTGTACGTGTATGTGTTTAGGTGTGTGTGTGTGTGTGTGTGTGTGTGTGTGTGTGTGTGTGTTTGATGTGTATGTGTGTGATTTCGATCGTCGCGGAGACCGAACCGCGCGGGATCGTGTTCAGTCTCTCACTGAAAGCTCACCTTGCCTTTCTCACCCCTTGGCAAGCCCATTCCTACCCCGGGAAGGGTGCAGGGCATCGATGGGGGTGGAAAGTGCGCAACGCCTGCGCCGTGCGCGAGCCCGTGCTTCGTGTGGCGAGAGTCATATATGCGCCACAACTGCGTCAAGAGGGTGCACGAGCGATGCACCCTCGTGCGATAGTTGCAAGAGGGGGATGATGTCAAGATATCCCTTAATAGTTTGCAATTAGTTCGGGTCATCGTTATTTCAAGTCGAGTCCTAAGCGGAGAATTCAATGCGTCATCCACAGTACGAGCATCGTGGATAATGGACTTTTTTCGCATTTCATAAAATGTAAAATATTGTTTATTTATAAATTATAAACTCTTCAGTTTTCTCTCCTTAATTTAGTAATTGTGTATATATTCGTTCTTTCTTGCTCCTTGACTGATTTAGTATTATATTCCTATTGGATTGTAACTGTATATTTGTCCTGTTTTGTTTTTAACAATATCGATTGTATATTCGTTATTAAAAATTAAAAGAACGGACGAATACATGTTACAACTCGATTTTATTAATTTTATATATATATATAAAAATTGGACATTAAATTACCGTTTTGACGAATTATTATCAATTCTCTAAAATTGTGAAACTTCGTCGTAAAATTCCGCCGTAATTCGGAAGTTCTTCAAGTCGCAGCTTGAAAACGGAGACGAAAAACAACGACGACGTTTAGCGTCATGGTCGCTGACCTTCCGTTATGCTCCTACCGCGGCCACCGTCCGCGGAAACAAATTAAGCCGATTACACTTCCGGCTACACCTGCACACGTTCGTCCAGGTAGGCGTGGCCTTTTCACGCGTTCGTTCAATCAAATAAAACTGCACCCGAGACCAATCAGAACAGGAGCAACGCAAGAGATAACTTAGGAAACGCTCGCGAGGGAATTTACACGGAAAGTTTCGAGTCAAAATTCCCAGAACGCGCGTCTGCACATGGAAATGGGCTTTGCTGTTGGCTAATCTGAGAAAACCGTTGCCCCCCCCCCCCCCCCAACGAACGACGCGAGAATGGCTCTCACTTCTCCACAACAATGACGAGAGCTAATTTTTTTCCGTTCTAGCATGTCGCCAGGATGAAGAAAAATAAAGCGAACACGACGATACTTTTTTGCAGTTGCACCTACTGCACTTGTCTACTCGACGATCGAGCGAGACGATCTTAACCTACACGTACGTGCATACGCGATCGACGTGCGTAGTTAGAATCGTTACGCGGAATGATTCATCGCTCTAGACATTAGCCAACCTCATCGCACGTCGGTGCCTCAGACCGAGCGATTACACGCTCTCCCGTCGCGAGAGACGGTCGCGAGAGAGAAAGAGATAGAGAGAGAGATCGCCGTTACGGAAAATCGACAATTCATACTACTTACTCTTGCGAGTAATCCTGCAACGTTGTCGCCGGCTCGCTCACTGTAACATCCCACCGGCGGCACGTGGGTCAAGGATGTCGCCGGGATGTCCCGGAGAAGGTCCTCGAAATGTCCGGAGGATATCCTTAGGGGCTCTCTGGCCGCAGAAACCGGTCTCTTTCTCTCGCAGATCGAACGCTCCGGGACGCCGGGGATGCGCGCGAGACGGTCGATCCCTGGGCGAAATCGACGCGGGAACGATACCGCGTTCTCGGTGAAGGAACCCTTGCGACAGTTCTCACGCGACGAGTGTTCGAGAACGCTCGACAGCGAGCATCGAGGTCCCGTGTCTGCAGACCGTTCCCGCGATGACGGACAAAGATGGCGAGGCTCGGACGTGGGTCTCGGTCAGCAGCATCACGTATTTTCGCAGGGATGAGGGCTACAATGGGAACGCCGTGATCATCGGCCGGCAAGAGACGAGCGTGAGAACGCGCCTGCGAGAAATCCCGATGGAACGTCACCGAGAGAAAGCGCCGAGGACCGCGGAGAGACGAAAATACTGCGCGACAAGTCCCACGACCGATCGTAAAGTCGCAACTGAGGCAACTCCGTCGCTCGCAGCGCCGTTCACCAACTGGGCCGGTTCTCATGGCGCGATCACTGGTTCTTACGCCAAGTTCAAATAGCCCGATTCGATACGAATACTTTAATTTGCATGAGAATTTTTCTTATAATATGCGAGATGATGTCCCGTGGAATCTAAATTTTACAAAAAACGTAAAAAAATGTGCGTCAGGTATGAAATCATTTTCCAAAATTATAAAAATTGCACTTTATACTCGATAAAGTACAATTGTGACAAAACTGGCAAAAGACGTTTTGAATTAAGCAACGTAAATAGATTTAGACCTCATGTAAATTCTGAAACGAACGAATTTGCACGATAAAAAATTAAAAAATTCAGTAAATAAAAAATAAATGAAGGCTCGGTAATTCATAAATTTTTTTAACATCATGTGTATTTTTTTTCTTGTCTTAAACAGTACCACTTGTCCGGGAATTCGTGGAAGTCGAAGTTCGTCATAGTACAGTCGTCAGCAACATAAGGTATGTGCCAGTGGTCATCGTTCTTCTGCGCGCTTGGCAAGTAAACAAAAGGTTTCTGGATGCGAATAGACTTATTGAACTTTATGAGGGAGTACTGATGTGAACACTGCCAATGGTGGAATTCTTGATAGAGATTCAACTTCTTGAACGAGTGCTTGTGTTGTCGCAGTAAATCCGATGACACAAACATAGCGTTTATCCCGCTCGCCATGGTCGCATATAATATGTAAGGATCATCTTCAGATCTAAAATATTTAGGAATGTATATGAGATGTAAGATTTTGTTGTACTACGTTGTTAATCAAATACTATCAATGTTTGATAGTAATTAGGTCAATTAACAGCGGTGGTTAAGAATTTTCATAATATCTGCTGGAACTCGATACTTACAAATTGTCTATATAGAAAACTGACGCATATGCTTGTATCTGTTGTAAAACAGGCCACTTCTTTTGATGCTTTCGTGTCACTATAAGAATTTTCTTGTTGTTCCTGCTGAAGTAATTTATTACATCAAGTAGTGAATATACCTGCAAATATAGCAAACTATGTGTAGCGTCTTTTAAACACATTAATTAATAAATGAGATAAGAATATAAAAATATAACAATATACATATATAATTAATAATTATATAACTTATATAATTATATAACTTGAGAAAAATAAATGTTACCATTCCTGGAGAATTCTTGCTTATATAAGTTAAATTGAGGCCATCAATTACTATATCATATGGTTTAGTTTTCTCAACAAATTGCCTAAAATTTCTGAACTCTTCCGGATCAGTATTATGATAAATGTCAGAACCTATGATCAGCTTGTTCGCCACAGAATTGGCCAATTTCTGAAAAGCATCCTGCCTGATCACTATTTTCGACAAAGAGTGACCACAATGTTTGCATATTCCTCTAAACAAAAAAAAATACAAAATCTTAAATTTTCCTTTATTAGATAATCATTTTATTAAATTCTAGTTTTTATTATACTTTTTTTATTATTTCAATTTTATGGAAAACGTAAACTTAAAATCCCATTTATAAATTTATAGTATTAAACCTTTGCCTTTGCTTGAGAAAATTTCTTAACATTATTTGTTAAAATTAATAAAAAATTACTAAATTACTAAACTGAACTGTTGGAATTCCTCCCAGCTATTCCATAAAATATTTTGTTTAGAAAAGTGTGCAACAATAACTAGTGGCTTTAGAATAATACTACGAAGCAAACACTTACGTTTTAGAAATGGTTGTGGGCTTACCAACCCAACCGTATTCACTAGCTACATCAGCGTAAGCCTGGATAATCTTATTATGAATCCTTATATTGTGCTCAGACCAGAAATCAAACATTTTTAGCATGTTTTTATTAAAAGCTTCTTTCCCTTCCTGCTTGCAGTATGATAGATACGAAGTATATATATTATTTCGTGGCACTTGAGTGTGCGATATTTGTGATAAAGTACGCCAGGCAATGTCAGGCTCCCTGTTCTTGAATGCTGCAGCGGCCAGTACAGAGTATATGGTACCACTCGGTTTTTGGGTAATCTTTAGCATTTCCAGCATTTCAAATGCCTCCTTCCACTGGTCCGTGCAGCACAAGCTCGCAATGCAGTGTTCGGTCGTGAAGGCATCCAGGACTGGATACTTTTTCCTCAGATCATGGTACGTCTGGAGAATCTCTGCTTTCTCCAAGTCGTCCAAATTGCCTTTAAAGGAATATATCCTCAAGTATTTGCCGATCACAGCCGCATTTAAGGCGTAATTGTTCTGTCTTAGAAACTTAAAGTATGCGATAGCACTGTCCAGTACCGAATGTTTCATGCACATGTCGATAATTATGGTATCTACGGTGAACGGTGTGACATCTTGGATCTGAAGACACTTGTCGCGTATGTTTTGCCATTCTGCGTCCGATACGTCTTTCTTCGCGAGGGTGTCCTTGATGTCCGCGTTATTCTCGACGAAACGCAGCGGAATGACTCTTCTGGAGATATTAATTCCTCTCGACAAACATTTTGCACTCTTGCGAAACCGGTAAGACCGGGACAACAGCGATAAACTTAGCTTACAAAACACCGACATTTATGATACAATTATAAACAATTTTAACGATTATTTGGTAGTTACAATATCCTCTCGCAAATACATGGGAGCGTGAAGCTTGTAATCTTGTTGCTGAATACGGAGAGGTTAGGTATTTAAAACACTGATGCATCGTGCAACAGTTAAGGGGAAGCTGGAGTTGCTAGTGAATTATTTTTTCACTATAGCGATGGTAATTGCAGTTTCGAAAATTCTCTTTATTGCTTGTGCAAAATAAAAAAATCCTTTTCCACAAATGAAGTATAGATAGAAAGTCCGCTCTACAGGACTTTATATTCAAAATGGAAAAAAGTTAAAAACTTGCATTTGTCTTTTCTAACTTTTTTCCATTTTGAATATAAAGTCCTGTAGAGCGGACTTTCTTTCTATCTATACTTCATTTGTGGAAAAGGATTTTTTATTCTGCACAAGCGATAAAGAGAATTTTCGAAACTGCAATTACCATCGCTATAGTGAAAAAATAGTTCACTAGCAACTCCAGCTTCCCCTTAAGTAATTCTATGGTATTCGACAGGCCTTTTACGGCCTCCTTAAATTCATCTTTAGATGCCCTGTAGCCAATAAAATGATCCGCAGAGTATCTGAAGATAAACCAATCAGTGATCACCTTTCACTCGATGAGCACTTCGACTGAGCAATTGTATTTGACTTTCTTATAAACGCACCCAAATTGTGAATTCCGTACGTGCGAATAATAGTACGATCGAATGACAGATCGAACAAAACTTGATTTTCGGGCAATGGTCTGACGGCAGATCAGGAAAGTTTTTTTTATTTTTAAGCAACTCGATTTTAAGGGCAAGTCAAACGTTAGACTTTTACCTACACACATAATAATAATTATTCAACATTAATAGTAACAGACGAAAGTTTTCATTTTTCGATGAGCACATTTTTAATCTAACAAATTTTGAATGCCGCTGGGAAAATGAAAGAAAGACGAAATGAAGTGCAGAAAGTGCAGAAGCTGGGGGACGAACGGATGCTGCCGCGACAGGACTTGGCGGGGAGAGAGAATGATAGGTGATGAATCAAGCAGCACGCTGATAATGCGCGGATATCACACGGGCACGATCCGTGTGTGCCACTGTGATCGCCGCGTGTCGTCGCCCGTCGGCCGTCGTTTCTCCCATCCCGCTCGTGAGATCCATCCCTCGGTGACTCCACGGGCGCGTGTAACACCCGGAGTGTCGGAACTACGAACCGCGAACGAAGACTGCGAATATAATAATCTTTTCTTCAAAACGAGTAATAAGTGCAGCATCGCGTGCGAGATACATCGTGCGGTCGATTGCCGTGACGTCACGGGAGATCGCGTTATTGGTTTACGTAGTAGGACGGCACGGATTTCAAATACTCACTTGCGCCCTCGAGACTATTGCCCTCCTGTCCTCCCCTGCAGGGAGGGATCTTGGAACTTGGCGGTGTGACGTAGCACTTTTGAATGACGTTATACTGAGCACGTCATAGTATCGTTAGTAAGTTTTCTTTAATAAAATTATACATTATTATTATTATACATATAAAATTATACATTATATTATTTGCCATCGAATCGACACGTGTCGTTACGTATTTATACGTAAAGACAAAACGAAACGTTCACGTATATAAATCTTTTCTTAGTCCTTTGTATGCTTTTTTTATTGTTTTTTTATATAAAATATCAGGACACATTTTTTTATACTTTACTATCATTAAATAATTTTTCATCATTGCATTACGTCGTATTATGACGTAATACAAATGTATCGATCTACACTATCGTTTTCAAACTTTGGCCGAGAAAGTTGTGATTAAGAAAACATAGATAAAATACTGAATGTCATGTATATGACATTTTTAGCAAAATTTTTTAAGAATAATTTAACTGACGGTAAATGAGTTGCATAAATGTCTTCTCAGAATCTTATCGATTTGCGATAATTAAGTTGTATACATCACGTGTAATGATGACGTATATGCGTGTGCGTATACAGGGTGTTGCAAACTCAATTTCAATCAGAGGGAAGAGCTCCGCAACGTGAGCGAGCTCCGCGATTTCGCTGATCGATCGCTAGATCTGTCGCTGTTTTGTATCATACACATCTAAAATCGATAACATATGTATTGCAAGGCGCTGCCGCTCACGTAACTTGCCCGAAATGAATCTATTTCTATTTCTAACAACATCATCTACGGTCCGCGCGCTCAAACAGGCCACATTATACGAAGTACTGATGATCCCACCAAACACCAAAAGATTATAGCAATTATACAACATGTAATATAATGAATATTATAACAAGGGTAGACATCGCCCTAATATTAGGCGCGCCAATTAATTTGGTGCTTTGTTTGGAAGAAATTGAGCTTTATTTTATTTTAGAATAAAACAGAAATAAAATAATCTTGGAGTGATTTTTTTACAGCAGTTTAAAAATTCTTTCAGCTCAATCACACATGGAGAACTACACGTCTGACTCCAGTGACTCAGATTCTAGCTTGCGGACGCTAGATCTGTCATATCTATTACTGGATGACAGGGTGCTGGACAAGCAGTTCCTCAATACGAAATCGCCGGAGGACGTGGAGAATCTGTTACTGAGCCAGAACCGCCTCACGATTCTACCGGCTAGCATCAACAGATTCGTCAGCTTGAGCACTCTGGACATCACCAACTGCAACCTGAACAGGTTGCCAGACTTCTGGTCGGACTGCCCTCTGACCCGCCTGATTGCCAAACACAACAATCTGACTAATGACGGGCTGGTTAAGTGCTTTGAGAATCTGACCAATTTGAAGGAACTCAATCTGAGCGGCAACAGACTCGTGGACTTTCCTGATCAGATACTCGACTTGGCTGCCTTGAAGTACCTTTACCTAGGTGGTAATCACATTAGTGAGCTTACTAAGGACATCTGGAAGCTGCAAAAGTAATTGCGAATTCTAATAGAGAAAATTTTAAGAAGACTCTCAAGTCAAACTTCCGTTTTGCACGTTAAATCGAATATTTTACTGATCTCATCATGAATCGCGATCTCTTACAGATTACGAGTTTTGTCGATGGGAGGCAACAGATTGACGGAAGTACCGTGCACCCTTGGTCAACTGAAGAGCCTACAGGCCCTCATCCTTTGCGACAACATGCTGGAGAGCCTGCCCAGCTCGATAGCCAATTTGACGAACCTGAAAACTCTGTCGCTTCATAAAAACAGATTACGGACACTGCCTACTGAGATAATAACGTTAAACTGCCTGACAGAGGTTGGTTTTTATTATTTATTATTTAATTTCAATTAATTTCATGGTTTAACTTACTCTCTTTCCCGGTCATTCAATTTTCGCAGTTGTCTCTACGGGACAATCCGTTAGTGGTCAGATTCGTGTCCGACATGACGCACAATCCACCGTCGTTGCTGGAGCTGGCGGGGCGCGTTGTCAAAACCAGCGACATCCGCTACGACGAGCAGAGCATACCGCGCAATTTGGTGCAGTATCTCAATAGCGGCCACCGCTGTGTAAATCCCAAGTGCAAAGGTCGGTACACGTTCATCGTGAATTAGCATATTCGCAACGAGTGACTTGCAAGATTTTTACACGTATCGTTGGTGCTTGAATTGATAGTATCACATAATACCGTTACTCTTCAGTCTATAAATCTTAGCGAAATAATTTTTGCAAAATTGTCCGAGCGAGTGCTTCGCATTAAAATTAACTAATCCTTCCGCGCAGGTGTCTTCTTCAACAATCGCGTCGAGCACATCAAGTTCGTCGACTTCTGCGGCAAGTACCGTTTACCACTGTTGCAGTACTTGTGCAGCAGCAAGTGCATCGAGCCGCGCGATAGCGATGAAGAACTCGTGAGCGGTGCCATGATCCGGAAGGTCCTCCTCGGTTGATGACGTCTGAAAATATATCTTACGATCGCGATTCTACATATTATAAATTGTCTTTAAATTGGGCACGACCGACACATTGTGAGAGTGGAGAATATCCTTATCGACGCGGATGTCGTAATATCAAAAATATTATAACATCCGCGTCGATAAGGATATTCTCCACTCACAATGTGTCGGTCGTGCTGAATTTAAAGGCAATTTATAATGTAGAGGATCGAGATTGCAAGATTCCATAGGGTACCGTAGACCTAATACTGTGAAGTATTACACAGGTTTGATTGTATAATGGATCTGTCGAGATATTGTGATATATCTTACACGCTTGTGTGTCTCTTCTTTATGTTTTTCTTTATGTTTTAAATATGTAATGAATGTTGTACGTCAAATGTAAATCCATGAAATATATATAATAAATTCAATTTTTCCTGTTATTCCGTCCGATTTACTTGCGTGAACCGTCATATTAATTATAATTGCGAGATCATCGAGCCCGACATTTCTCTTCTCTTGCGAGGGAGGGATGGAGGCAGCGATGGTTAACATTATTGTTAATATTTTATTGTTAAATAAACCACAAAATATACAATAATATTATTATATAGGGTGATCCCGCCGTTTATACGGCGGAGCAATGTCGCGCGATTCTTTTCTCTCACTTAAACATATTTCAGAGTAGAATTATGCTACAAGGTATTCATTTCATCAATCGCCGGCTCGCGATTAAACGCGGCGCGTCGCCGTCCTCGCGCGGTCGTCTCTTTCGTAAAACTAAAAACAACATTTGAGAGAAAGATAAAACGCAGAGGAGGAGTAGCGAAACGAGAACTGTATAGGTAGGTGTGTTGCGTGTGTATGCATATATGTATGTATACATATATTTATAAATACGATTACATATATATACATACATATACATATATACATATATATGTATATATGTATAATGATAATTGTAAACATAGCAATTATGTAATAAGAGTCTTACTACTTTTTCTTCTTTACTTTTTTTGCTCATCGCATAGTACAGTGTATAGTTTCATATAATTAATTACCTATACATACATATACATATTCATATATATATGTGTGTGTGATTTATCTATATATTACATACATATATATGTATGTACATGCTTTTCTCTTTCTCTCTCCCTCTCACTCATACGCGCATCATACTTTCGCTCTCGCGTTCTCATGCACACGACAATGTGCGCGCACACACGCACGCACAAACGTACACGCACGCACGCTAGACGCGCGCGCGCGCACGCGCGCACACACAAACACACACACACACACACGTGCGCATACATATATCTCTCTCACACCGAAATCATGACGTCGAATTAGCGCATTTTTTTTATCATGTAGGCATGGTAGTAACTAGCGCTACTCTGTGTGTTTATTTCATTTATAATTTCATTTTATTTAACTGCGTAGTAAATATTTTTTGTGTCGCTTACGTGTTTACATATGTCTCGCTCTATATTAAACAATTTCTCCCTAATATCGTACATTCATAGATTTTAAACATTAAGGACTCACTGCGCAATCGAGGATGTTATCATTTCCTTATTCCCCGCCCGTTATATCATCGGAGAAGATCGCCGTCGTGTCCGTCTCGATCCCAGTGCACGATGCGATATATTTGTGTCATCCAGTATATATTCTTCTATTCACCATCCACCACCTGCTGCTCCTGAAGACCTTCCTGCTCCTTTGCCTCCTTCGTGTCCTTGTCCTCGTCTAGAATGTGATATTGAGGAATGTAAAATAGGAGACGCGGTCGCTATTTTTCCCGTTAACATTATGTATTTGTTTCTAATGTGTTTCATTTAATACGATTAAAAACAGTTGCAGAGTATTCGCTTCAAGAGTCAAAACATGCAATATTTTTTTGACTATATATCACAAGCAAGAAATTTTGTATGGAAATCTCTTTTATATTTCTATCAAAATAAAGAAAAATTATATATATATATACACGTATATGTATGTGTGTGTGCACGCGCGCGTGTATGAAAGATATTTTTCGTAGTAAAGATGTTAAAATTAATTAATTGATTTTGGAGTATCTGAGGACTTTTTCGAAATATGTACAAATGGGAGTGTACAGCATTATACAAGATAAAGTGCTAGCTGAACACACGTAATTACTGCCACATGCGGTATCACAAAGTCGTGATATCGAAATTATAATATTATTCTGAAGAGATTGTGAATAAGATATTTAATTAAAGAAAAAGATATTTTAATATGTATTTTTTGTACTATAATTAATCATAGTTATAACAAAATAAATCTAATAGTTATGTTACAATCGCAAATTTTTAGAATTACACACATTTTCCAGTTGTTTTTATCCTTGCAAGATTTCTTGCACACTTCCTGAGAGGATGTCCAGTAATTAGGATACATGCGTGTTTTAGACAGCAGCGCTGAGATTAAGATACAGATCAAGAAGGAAAGCTGTGATGTTTAGTGAATTATTTCTCCCTTCATATAAAAAATGTAGTATAATTACTTCTTCTTGACGGATAATAAATAAATATATCACTTGCATGAGACGTTCGCTCTAGTGTATTAAATTAATACAAAAAAGTATTTGCTGTGCGTATGTCAATTGAGATTGAGACTAAAGTACGATTTTACAAAATAACAATTTTTGTCAATAAAAATAAAATACAGTATTATTCACTAATTCATTGTTTATTTTACATTATTAGTCAGAATTAATCAAAATAATTACTATGTTAATCTTTCAATAACTTTCTCCTCTTTCTTTATTTTCGAAAACTTTCATAATTTAAAATTTATGCACTAATTTAATACACGTACACACGTCCACACGCACGTATACATATGCATACATACTTATTCCATATTAAATTAGCTTATGTATATTTTTCATCTTTTTACAAAGTCGTTACATCTTATTTATCACGAATTGATGATATTAGGATAAAAATAAAAATTTAATGAATAAAGTATTATTGTAAGATTTATTTAATTAATGTGATTGGTAGGAGTATTTTGCCTTACTTATTTTTCTTATAAACAAATTAAAGAAGTGATGTATAAAGATACGTGTATGTGTTCACATATCTCGCGCGGATTGAGATGAGATGAGAGGAATTAATTGAAACCGAAAATCGATAAATTCGTTTATTAATAATAATAATAATTTTCATGATAAATAATCAACAATCTATATCCTAGCTGTGCTTTAATTCGGTATTTAATATTAAGAGATTTATCTATTTCACAGCTAGATGCTCGGCTAGTTTCTTTTGCATTTTCAGATTTAATTTTTCTCGATAATTCGTCTAACACTTGAAAAAACAAGAGCTATTAGTTTTAGTTGCATCTTCCTGTATAATAGGATAGAAATATAATTAGACTTCGAAAGAAAGTATAAAGAATGCAACTAAACCAAATAGATTTAGGAATAAACAGCGATATTAATTTTCGATAAATTCAAATTTCGATAAATTCAAATTTCGGTAGATTCAAACTTCTTTTTTTTATATCATTCGTACCGTTATGAATTATGTAATAACGCAAAAGTGTTTCAAGCCTTCGCAGATTAGCTATATATTAAACCAATGACGGCCAATATTTTTATTTATACGACAGAAAATTATGTTAACGGGAATTTTGTAAATACATCGCTCAAGAACAATTGCAGAATAATCGCTTTTTAAAATGCCCACTACATCTAAGTAATAATCTAATTTATATCTGACACTTCGAGAGTCTTCATATTTATTCAAACTACGTTTTATTGATTCGGTAAGCACATTTACGTAAATGCAATATAAATTAGCTTCCCTTTAATCAATTTTATAATAATATTTGATTATCAGATTTTGTCTGATCCTGATCTTGAGCGGTGTAATTTCAATCTGTACAAGTTGGAGATGTCAGTTTAATTTTACTATCATTAGCATATAATTGCAAATATTTTCTTTTTTTCCTTTTTGCACGAAATGTACTTCCTTTTCATTAAAAATCGGAAAATACATTCCGAAGGGCGTGTCCCACGCATTCTTTTAAAACAAGAGAAAATTGATGAGCTTAATTAGAACTAAACGTGAGGTATATCATTAACTAAAAGACAAACTAACAGAAAGAAAGAAAGAAGAAAGAGTTAATGGCTAAGGAGTTTAATTTTAATATCTTCAATATCTATGAAAAAGCTAAGTGAAATGTCGTATTCCTTTTACTCTTCTACATCACACTCTTTCCCGCTCTTTCTTCAGATATGACATCGCCTTTTTTTCATCTCCGATCGCGTCTTCTCAGAGAAGAAACAAATTAATTGCAAACGTCAACGTCTAACGTCAATTTTTATTTCCTTTCAACGCAATGATATGTTTGTGTATATAGAATAAGGTAAGTAAGGATGTCCTAAGATTCAGTTGCGTGACTTATTTTTGTACATTTAAATTTCACACTTTGTTTATTACAATTGTTACGCTGCGAGATAGTAATTCTGGATGTGTATCTTTTACAAAGATTATCAAATTTTATTACCTATATTTTTTATTTTACATTTTTTCAAACTTAAATCCTCGTTTTTGAAAAATAAATAAAGCTATATGTGCAGTTAAAAACGTTCTACAATCTTAAAAGAGAGAGGTTTCGATATAAAGATGGATAGGAATCTTTTGTTAGTTTTATTAAACGTGTTTCAAACTTAAATATTCGATATATTATTCACGTAATTGATTCCCAGGACATGTATAATGTGCAAAAGGACCTTCATAACCGAAGGAATTTCATTAACATCATGTACAATGTGTCTTTGACTTAAAAGTATAAATCGCTTCGCTAGATTGATCAAGAAGTTCGTCATCCAGGATAAAAAATACTTTTGAAAACGCGAACACATAAAGAAAACCATAACGTAATGATAACAGTGGCATTGGTAGCTACTCATGTCCCGACAGGAAATTTTGTTTAAAGACGAAAAAACGTATATATTTCAGTTATCTCAAATTGTTCTCAGCAATTATCAACGGAAGAAATCCGTTACAAGTTTGAATGAAGAATCTTTTCAAATAAAGTTCTCTCCGCAATTAAAATATTGCAGATACATTACGTGTATATGTGTGCGATTAATCTACAGTAAAGTTAATTAAATCAAGATAACAAACGCGAAACTTTAATTTTAAGGACACATTAATATCATTATCACTCGTTATTCATTCTCCTTACTCTCTTGCTCTTGTATTCAATACGAGAACAAAATATATTGCGTCCTTAATTCGCGTCCATGTTTCTAGCCTGGTTAAGTGAAGCTTGCCTTGTGAATCGAGATTTTAGAATTTCTTATCGGTTTTTGCCATTCTTTTCGCAAAACGTGGCGCCGTGAATACACTTTCCCAAGTAAAAAAAAGGAAGTTAGAACCATAGAATGCAATCTTTATTTCTACTTAAATAAAACTGTTTCATTCAAACAATTTGCAAGAAAACTATAAATATTCCAAATGAAACCGCAGCCGAGCAGAAAGTTATTTCAATTTCGATCTTTCTTTTACTTGGGTTTTTGATAAAATGTTACTAGACATTATAAATCTTTAACACATTTCCTGTCGGGTCATTTTTCGGTGACATTTCTTTCACGCCGCGTGAATCGCATGTGCCCCATTTTGTCGGAAAACGAATATGTAGTTTTATTTATAAATAAATATACGTTTTTAAATAAAAACATGTATCGCATAATATCGATTTGTCTGCAAATTTATATTATTAAGAAAAAGAAAGTAACATTCAATTTGCGCTATAGAACTTTTTATTGTAACAAATTATAAAAGACTTTATGTACTGTTACATTTAATAGAGAAAAAAATAGCAGGTGACCTGAATGAAAATTCAGCGTAGAGGCGTATGCCACTCATGCGACAGAGAACGTGTTAAATTATTATTTTTCACCTCTGATAATCGTTAAAAAGTTATTTAAATAAGGACCAATCTTTGTATGTACGTTTAATTATGTCAAATGGGCTTTTCTTAATCATCAACAGTGTAACTTTTTTCAAATTGGTTTTACGTTTCATTCAGTTAGAGAATTTAGCAATCGATGATTAAAAAAAGACCAGATCCGTTATATACATTATGGTGAACTTGACAGTTTATTGTTTGTTTTCGTGTCAAGCGAATGGCCACTGGTTCCCAGTATCTCGTCAAGGTTTTTGCAGAAATGCCTGTTTTGAAACATCTGGACATAATGCAATACGATTATGCATATTTCTCCTAGCTTTTCTTCAACCAGAGAGTCGCGTTTAAATGATATATTAAGGAAAAATTAGTTTTTTACATACACACAGGGTATGATTAAATAAACGTGTCATTAAACTGCGTTACTCGGATCGGAAAAAAGTCCTAGTAGATCCTCTTTTAGTGGCTCCCGATTTTCACTGATATCCGTATTCTCTTTAAATAGATATCTTCGTCTGCTTTCACGATGTCTTAAAATAATAAAACAATAATGGCGCAAACGACGTTACTAGACACATTGGAGATTACATATTCTTTTTTAGTTTCGGCCCAGTTATAACAAACGTGTTATCTAAAATTAAAGAGGGAACAGTTCCTACATATATGTACACTTAATATGACTCTACAGTAATAGAGTATATTTCAGATTTCTAGCAGCCATAGTCGGTTGTGACATCGAAGAAAAAAAAGTTACACAACATTCTTTCCGCACCGGACACGTGAACTTTTTAGCGACTCGCCTTCGATAGAAGAGATTAACAAAATATGCCAGCAATATCTTGTAATAGTCTAAATAATTTAATCTGTGTTTGTTCCGATATTTGTGATAAAAAGAGGTACTTTCTTCTGAAAGAGAGCGATCGAGTTTTACAGCTATCTATCAGTCAATTCACAAAAATAGAAAAAAAACTCTTCGTCACGTTTCGTCAATCTGTTCTATCAAGCGTGTACCAACCGTGAGAAACATCGTCTCGACGTTTTCTGAAAAGCATAATATACCGGAAGTATATATATGTACAGTTTCTCGAGGATCATGGAGATGACATGTATGGCTGCAGTGAGACTCTAGATCTTTAATCTCACCGAGGACGTTGCACGTTACTTCTTGCTAAAGGGTGAAAATATCTTACGGCTACATATTCCACAATATTACGCGATGTCGCATTTACAACGTGGACATCCTCCTGGGAAGATTAGTTCCTCGTGCACCAGTAACGACACCAGAAGCTATCCTAGTTCTTTATAATGCAAAAAAAAAAGAAAACAAAGCGTGGCACAGGCCATGTTTTACAGGCTGGGATCGGTATTCTGTGTGCTGGTGATGTTGGTGGTGGTGATGGTGTTAGGGTGAGTGACGCTATTATCACTAGAGTTACCGCTAGCGCTGGCGGCAGCGCCTGTGGCGTCCGACTGGCCGCCACCTCCGCCTCCGCCGGGATTCCCTTCCGTACCAGTGGTGACGGTGGCCGATTGCATGTACTTGGGTATCAGCATGTTGTTGAGGACCGGTTGGATGCGTAGCTCGTGCTCGGTGAAGTTGAAGAGCGGCGGCAGCTCGCGGCCGCTCGGTAGCCGCGTGCCCTGCTCGCGAAGCTCGTTGAAGAACGAATGCGCACAAGCCTGCAACGGCGTCATGCGTAACGACGGTGTATACTCCAATAACCGCGCCACTAAATCCATCGCTTCTGGTGGCGTGCGTGCCCTAAACACCTGCAAGCAACGAGCGCCGATTAACAAGTCTGTTTAACGGCCGCTTTTAACGGCGCTTAAACCTGTCCTTCGATCGCTTATGACGTGAATCAATTTACAGCTACCGTTGGAGTAAACATCTCTTATGTAACATTTCTATGTAAACGTTTACCGCGTACAGTTCCGCGAAAAGTAAGCGAAACAGGATACGGATCGAGTGTCTGTTGCACCGTAAACTTGAAAGTCGTTACATTGTTCAATCGAGGATCAAACATTGTAGGATTGATGGTCAATAGCGAGAACGGCTATTCCGAATTGAATCCTCAGCAGACATTATAAACTATCAGGTTTTCGATGGGTCACGAAATATCTATAAAGTTCTATTGAAAAAAGTATTCGTCAATTTAAATGATTTAGGGGAAATGATTTAATTATTTGTATGCAAGATTTTATTATTTTCTGGCACTCAACAAATTCCATCTACTGCGATGGTTGACAAAGTGATGATTTTTTATTTTTGTAATTTTACTCCTGTACCACGTTACCGCTTACGTGATAGTCTGTTTAGGTGTATACTGAATCGGCACCCTACTCGAATGAAATATGATACGTAAATGCAATTATATAAAATTTATAAAATAACACAGACTCCAAGCACTACTTTCTTTGTGCGATGAATATAAGAGGCTATTTGTTATTCATTCCTTTAAATTTGGCAAATGCAAATCTTTAGATATCACCAGAACATCAGAGTAAGTGATACTCTCAATAGTTTCCAATGCCACAACAAATGCGAGAAGTAAAAAGTCGTCTGTAAAAAAGTTAGTAACACTAACAGCTGATGAACCAGATAGTAACGAGATATGTGAAAAAAACGATCGCTCATGAAGAGAAACAAAAAAAAGAGAGAGAGAGACAAAAGAACGAAGAGAGGGAAAGAGGAGGGAGGGAAAAGAGAGAAAGAAAATTAAAGATAAAAGGAACTTTTCTCCGTTCCTTCATTGTTTCGTTTGAAATTAATTAATGATTCGATATATTTAGGGAAAGGTTCAATTCCGCACGTTCAATAGAGTGCCTGGACATTGAAATGAGAGTGTTACTTTAGGTGTTAGTACAATACAGCGGATGAAGATAGAGAAATGTTTGCGTCAGCCATATTGAGAACAACACTTGTTGCAAGTCGAACCACTTACTCTAATTTTCTGGTGCTCCGTGGAACACATAGGTTCACTCATTCGTTGAAGCATATACTGCAAATCACGAGTACATGTATTGATGCATGATGCTGATCGAGATCTCAGTCCTCGATCAAGCTTGAAATTAAAGGACAATTCCTTTTTACATGTGTATTAAATGATCTCGCGTGTTACATCGAACTCTCTACTTGATGGCAATACTATATCTGATTTTATATTCTATTTTTTTTTTTCAAAATTAAGAATTTAATTAAACATCTATTTTTTATTGTTTACTATTCGAGCGATTTAAATTTATTTTTCAGAAATCCGTTCGAGAACTCGTACGTTTAAAAAGTAAAGATATGATCTTTGCATTGAGTTTTGAGAATGTGCATTTAAGAAAAACAAATGAAGTTTTCAGTTATTAACAATGCGCTCTTAGTCACAAAATTTACATACACATGTTGCGTGAAGTAAGACGACAAGACGGAGAGGTACGTAAAAGAAGATCGAAATATTGCATATCGTGATAATGAAATGAGAGAGATGAAATTATTGATTAAATAAAGCGGTAAACTCTACCTTCTGCCAGGGATGCGACTTAATCTGTGGAAATTTGAATTCGGTATAGTTGGGGTTCATCTCACGTATCTGATCGCGCGTAGGCGTTCCGAGGACTTTGATAATCTCTACAAGCTGATCGACGCCACTGTCTCCGGGGAATATCGGCTGGCCGAGCAGCAATTCTGCTAGTACGCAACCTGCGCTCCATACATCTGCCAAGAAACATCACATTATATCGATCATCAAGTACAATAGAATAAAATACAACAATAGACTATAGTTGTGATTTTCACACCATGTAATTGTGAAGGAACCTAAATTAATTTGCTCTCTCTTTCTCTCTCTGAAAGTCAAATAATTTTTATGAAAACACAGGTTTTTAAATTGATAATTCTCGAACGCACGAAGGTAGATTTATTCGAGTTTATATAATATTAATTAAAATAAAACTACATTTGAATTTTGAGCTTACCGATCTTTGTGGTATAGTCGATAGCACCAAAGATAAGCTCAGGCGCGCGATAATAACGGCTACAGATGTAAGACACATTCGGCTCGCCCTTAACCAGATGCTTAGCCGAACCGAAGTCGCATAGCTTGAGGATACCGGTGTCCGGATCCAGGAGCAGATTTTGCGGCTTAATGTCCCTGTGACAGATGCCTAGCGAGTGGATATACGCTAGGGAACGGAATAGTTGATACATGTATAACTGTAAAAAATTAAAAAGAAAACAATTAGTCCATTTCTATACGCACGCGACGTGCGCGCGTGCATGTGTGATTAATTAATGCATCAACTTTATTTCGATAGGCTTAATTTTCCTGTTAAATTTGACGTAATCTTTTTACGTAATTTATCCACTGAATCAATACTGATTGAGTGATTGAGTTGAAGTTAAGCTGGTCCAGTAAATGCATAATTCTCGAAAACTGTAATGCAAACTATATATATGTATCCTCGATTGGATTCCAGAAATTTGAGGCTTTCACGCTGCTAATTAATACTATCAGCTTCCAACCAACCAATCAAAATGACAAAACACTGCAGCTCCAAGCTGGAAGCTAAAGCTGATGGAGGTGTTCCAAAGTTAAGCAACCAAACATCGCTAGAGAATATTCTATGAGTGGAAATTAAAAAAAAGTTACATAAATATTGACCCCGAAAAATACTTTACTGTCATATTAAATCGAGAAACAGTTCACTTTACTTTCTATTTCAAATTCCAGTGGTCTGTTGCTATGCAAACTTGATATCAGTAGAAAATCGAATTTAGCACTCTACGAATTTCATATCTATCTTTAGCACGGTGAATGCACGGTGATTGATACCGTCCATCAGTCAGTTCTCGTCATAAATCGGCTCTTGTACAATACAATGTACTATCGTTTCGATAGTTTCCCATAAATAACGTGCGCACATATTTATACATGTGTGTATGTGTGTGTGTGTGTGTCCTCTTGTAAAGTTTAAATAAAAGTTTAAGTTCAATATGTAATGGTACACTTCTATTACGCAAGGCTAATAAATCTTGATTATACAAATATATAAGTAGAAATAGAAATATTATACAACCAGATTTTTACAAAAGTATTAAAAATTGCTTACCTTGATGAAACTGATTGGTATCGTTTGCTTGCTTTTACTATAGTGTCGAGCGACTTTGTACACAGTTTCGGGTATGTATTCCAGGACTAGATTGAGATAAACCTCGTCCTTCTAAAAAAAGAAGGAAAAGAAACAAAAATGAAAGGTGATAAGAAAATTTCGTAATATTCACAAAGGGAGTCTGTCTACAAATATATGTCGTCTCAAAAGCACACTACTCCAAAACCAAACATTGACGACGTATTTGGTACGCTACCGTCAGAAATATGTATATACGGTATCTCACAACTCGCAACCTGGATTGTAAATTATCCATTTATATACTTGATATACTTTAAACTTAATTTAAATAAACTTTTGTCATTATTATTTTCTCCAATTAGTTTAATCATCAATTTTGTTTCTGACTTTGTGATTTCTCCACTTTTATACACACAAGAATTAAATTTTATTAAAGTAAGATCTGTTACGAAATTGATTAAGGTATAATTTAAAACTGTTACATTATTATGTGAAATATAATTATGTCGTCTATTCATGAAAAGTTCTAAGCCATTAGCGCCCCGCAAAATTTTCATTAAAAGGAAATAACGATCTCATCGAAATCAAATTAATTAGAAAATCTCTGATTATTTAAAAATACATTTAAGATGGCGAATTGTGATGTTCTCTGTAGAACACAGTCTGTGTCGTTTGATATTCTCATGGGACATACACATCGATATCTTCGTTGTTATTATTCAATTAATAATACACACACTTTTGGAAAAGTTACGTACTAACAAAACTAGCGAAGCAGCATGATCTAGTAGCACTAGTGAAACTTTTTCGAATAATCGAAAATAAAATCTTTTAGAAATTACATTGTTTTGACGTATGGAGGAAATTTATGACAATGCGGAATTTTATGACAATGTACATGACGCGTTCCTATGTGGAAGCGAGAATTTGCCTAGTTTTTTCGCCAAAAAAGGAGTCTTCCGCATAAACTATTATTGGATACATTCCAACTTACGTCCACATGAAAAACCGGATTAGTCGCGGTTAAGACGTTCTACAAAATAACATAACAATGTGGCATGCATTAAACGAACATTTCTTGTTTTATTTATAGGCACGCTTTTGCTTACGCAGAAAATCAATAGTGGCGATATAATTATCAGACATTGGCAATAGAGAGAGAAGAATAACGGACAAAGTCTTGGAAATCTTCGATGATAGACACGGAGTTTGCTTTCGCGTAAAATTTAAGAAGGATACGAAGATAAGATAGTTACCTTATCACCACTAGAGTAAAAGAAATATTTGAGTTTCACGATGTTGCAGTGTTCGAGGCGTCGCATGATTTGCAATTCTCTGTTCTGGAAAAGAAACGCAGAACTTTATGGCGGTTGGTTCAAAAATACCTTTTACCAATAATGCTAGATAATTGATATAACGTGAGGAAAGAATAAACGAAATAAAGTGCAGTGAGACAAGTGGATTAAAGTAGAATAAAATGAATAATAAAGTGGAAAAACAAATGAGATCAAGGCTTTATTAAGAAACAGAAAATAGATTTATTCAATTTATAGCGAAGAAATAATTTCCAAGTGCAAAGTATTACCTTAAATCGCTTATCTTGGAGAACCTTTTTGATGGCAACCATCTCGCCCGAATCACACAGTTTCGCTTGGTACACTACTCCAAAGCTGCCATTGCCGATGACCTTAGTGTCGGTGTAGGCGACCTCTTGAGGGCGGTCTGGGCCTGCACCAGGGGTTGCTACCACGGTTGTCACCTTGCTGCCATCCTTGCCTGCAGGGTACATCGCACCACCCATAGAAACAAATCGAAAAAAGACCACAACGCTACAGTACGGGGAAAGAAATGGAAACAAAACTGTTTTCTAAAAGCAGGAAGTGCCTAAAGCTACTTTTCCCAGGAAACAAAAGGAAATAACATTTTCGAGGAATTGCGGGCAACTCTTGCTTCTCTCTCGCAGAGATGTAGATCAAATCAGAACGGAAATTGTATTTCCATCTGTTATAATGATGTGCTTGAAAGTCCAAACTGTTATCGAGGAAAACTGTGACAAACGCAACGTACAAAGTGCAATTTACAAACACGTGAATATGTATATGTTACTCTGTATACCGTGAAAAAACTATGGTTGCATAAATCGTTAAAAAAATCGCAATTCCGAACATTTGTTACATAAATTACAACGCCTCGGGCTTGCTCGGGTCATCACTGCTATTTTCACGTGTAGTTCTCAGATACGAGCCTACATACGGTGATCAGAAATAGCTCGATCCTTGATTTGTTTTTGTTACTTCTAACTGTTTCGAGCCACGCGACTCGCCGAGTAAACCATCGTCGTGCAGCTTTTCAGAAAAAAAGCTCAAAATGATACAAGTGAAATTATCACGGATGTACAAAACGATCGCTTATTAATCACACAATATAGTTGGTCGAGATCGTCGATTATGTTCTCGAACGATATCGAAATTATGTTCTTATATGCTTCCTGATTTGATTTGTTGTCTTTATCTAGATACTAAATAATAAAAATCCGCAGAACGATAAAGTTTCTTTTATTATTTGATTTTAATTGAGATAAAAATATGACGGCAATCTATTTTACTGCTTAAGTTTCTTTATCTTATAATCATCTTTGTAGTAGCAGAGAGATAAAGGTAGGATACCTTAATTAAACGTATGAAAATGTTCAAGAAAACTGCTAGCCATAATTGCTAGCGACTTGATTTAGTGATTCAGGTTTAGCGACTCAAGTCGCTGCCGAGCGATGAATCACCTGTTCTCTCACTCGAAGGCGAGTAAAAGGATTCTGATCCGCGAATGCAGCGAACGACCAGTCTCCACGTGGACACTGCCTTGCCTCCAGACATACTTTTTTCCTGACATTTGCACTATCGATTACGCATGATAGATCGAGAATCGCGAGCATCACTCGTACCGCACTTCGCGAAATAAATATAGACTGGGTGTTGACATCAAATTATTCAATCGGAAATCTTTCGCAGACATCTATCTAACATCTACTTGAGAAATAGAGTTTTCTATGTAAATACGATAAATATTTCCGAACATATCTCAGTTTCACTCTTCTCCCCTTTCTTTACTACATTTTCTATTTTCTACTTTCTACAACGCCATATGTTGTTTATGCATAAATTTCTTATGAATTCCGCAGCGAATTATATAATGGATAGCACACAAGAGATCCCCAATATTAACGACTGATCGATTTTTATTGTGCACGTTATTAGCGCACGTACGACACATTTTTATGTAATGCATGTAAAGCCTAGGGGATCAGCCGCAGTTAGCCAGCTAAATCCAGCAACAGCGACAAAAAGCGCAATGAAGCGATGCATCGCACGCTGAATTCCCTTTATCGTGTTACACGCGCATCGGGGGAAACTACGACCTTTCCTCATGGTGCACAGTCCTCATCTATGAGGCAAGAAAGCTTCAGAGAACCCTCGGAGCGTCATCGGACCCTACAATGGTATTTCACGCGGCCTAAGAGGACATCCCTCACAGTAGACGCTATATCGAGAGCTTCTTTGTGAGCGCTGAAGGTAATCATGCTTGGTGCAACAAAATAAGCCGTTACGATTAAAAAAAAGAGAGAGAGATTGATCGAGCCGCGATAAAATGCTGGAGAGAGTCCGAAGTATTCGTCCACGAATAAAAGTGCAATTATTTCGTTAAAGCGGATTACGTTGCAGCTTCAGAATCGAATTACACCGTACTATGACGTACTCTCGATTGTCATGAGATGTAATACAATCTAATTATATTATATAATTATCCATCACACCGCGTGACCACAGTGACTGTTCATCAGTCGCGCACTTGGACTTTACAACACTTATCGCTAGCCGATGTTACCGTAGCGGAAAGAACCTCCCTCGGTGCGTTCTCGCAGGAAGCAATACCGAGGGTAACAGATACCCATCGATTTTCCCTCCGCACACTTCGCTCTTCCGTCTCTCTTTTCCGATCTGCCGTTCTCACTCTCGAATAGGTAAAAAAACCATGTCGCACGGTAGGCACGACCAAGAGTAAATACAGCTACTGGGAGGAGGTGTAAATGTCAGAGGATCACGCGCTCTCGGTGCACAAAGGCATATTTCACGGCATTATTAAATACGTCATCGTGGGATAACGATCGATCCCGAAACGGAAATCATATCGGTGGGAATCGCCCTGGAAAAATCGAGTGACGCTCTTCCATCCGCTGCGCCGTACACGATGACGAGCAGCGGATCGTCTTCTCTTATGGAAGAAATAAAATCAGGATGATACACGTATTTTCTTTGATGACGCAAGAAGACTATACACAGAATATATGCACTACGTGCGTACGTGTACTGAAATCAATGTCAAAGGAGATTAATACGGAGATTACATGTTTGAAGAATTTACACATTTATTTTCTTGTGTTGAATTTTCCTGTAATTACGCAACAATCTAATAAATTTGATAACAAGAAATTACTGTTTTGAATCATTAATTCTTTCTAGAGTTAAACTTTCTGTAACACCACGTAACTTTAAAGTCACGCACTCATATTTGTATTTTTTAAGTTTTATTTTATTTGTTTTTTACAACTTGGCGTAGCATCTTATTGTTCTGTTATTTCACTAGATTCGTAACTAAGGGGTTCGTTTATTGCGATTTGCAATTCCTGTTTCTCGCCTCAGAGTGAGTATTGTCTCAAAATAAGTAAATTAAACAATTGTAAATCAATTGTTCACATCCGAAGATTAACGTTGCTATTTCACGTTACATAATTTATAACTTATATACGGCTAATAAAATAAAAAAGATAAATAAATTTAGTAAAATAATAAATCATCTTTTGTGTTACTGGATAAATCGGATTTGATATAGAAAATTATTTAAGGCTGTCGTTGACCGTTAGGTAAACTTACGTTTTTTGGTGCTTAATCGCCGCAGGAATTTACAAAACTTTTTGTAGGCGGTGTTGGCCTCCTTGCCGCTCAATTCTACGGCGCTTTTAGGACGCTCATTTTTCTGGCTATCTGTTGCTGGACAAAGTTTCGGATATCGCCACTGTTGACACGGCTCCGTGCAATCGAGGTTGTTTGCTGGCGCCATGATTTGAAGAATTACTTCTCTGATCAGTTATCAGAATTTATATCAAAAATACACTCGAATTATCTATCTCGCATCACTAACTCCAAGTTGAATGACTCTTGTCATTTCATTTGATTCTTCTGGGCATGAAAACGTCAACTAGTTCTTTTCTATCACAGCAACTTTGGCTAATCGGTTCTCTTCACCGAAATTTATCTTGAAAAATTTAGATTTATTGTATTTAATATATCTTGTATGTTAGAAATTGTTTCTTATTGTGATATGCTTAATTGTTATTCTATTATACTATGTTTGAGGATCTAAATCACAGATGGAGAACTTTACTTCTTCATTAATTTCTCTTCATTACACACATTCATGTCCCAATCTGTAGAATTCTATCTCAATTCGCGCGTTCGGATAATAATTTTTAATTTTTAATAAGTCTCTACAGATTTTTCACATATACACACACGTACACTTGAGCACTAATTATATCAAGAATTTCTTTTGGCAACAGTTTCTTGAATAATTATGCTTTATTTTTCTACACTTGTACTTTAAGGCGCAATTATAGTTTGCACAATATCCTTCTTCGAGACTGTCTTTTCTAGGATCGACGATTATTCCAAGTAGGTCGTGATACTAGATAATCTCCGAACGATCGTAAACACTTATCGAGCGTCAAATTCAATAAGTGCCTTTTCTTAGCTTTCTTACTAATCGAGATTGTTTTGATTTTTTGCAGACTATCGGTAAACACTTGTCCTCGATTTCACTGTATCGGATCGTAAAACCGTTCGTTAGCGCTTGTTGTTCCTTCGCGATAATTATTATTTTCACTGATTGTACAAGCAGTAACTATAAAACTTGTTCGCAGGCATGATCAACCATTCACAACCAAATGGACGAAACTAAACGCTGAAGTTTCGCCAGTTAATTAATCCCGCCTTGTTAAAGGCAATTAAGGGCGACTGGCAACTGTACAGTTCAATTTTTATTATAGATGTATCCATCCCTTTTATAATACATTCTTTTACGAAGGAAACCGTCGATCGGTTTCATCTCTTTTGCACACATTCAATGAACCGGCGAAATTAAGTGAAACTAATGACTGAAACTAAATAAGTACGTAATACTGCTCGTTATATTTTCGACTGCTCGTGGAGAGTTTCGGCGGATTACCCGAACGATTGGCACTTCAACGAAATACAAAATTGGTCCGCGCCGGTGTTACACGCAATGACGGAGTTAATTCACGGTGAGCCAGCGGCACGCGACTAAAGTCGAGCGCACTGATCGAGTAACCGTCACCCACCACCCAGCCGAGTCAGTCAAACGCCTTGCGTTGCGCTACGCTGCGGCGCGTGGGGTGGAAGTAACGCCGCCTAGCTTCAATCATGTTAAATCATCTTTTTAATATTAGATATTATTATATTGTATTATTAGAATTTAAGGATAATACTTTCTTTTATCTATCTTAAGAAGTATAAAGAATACTATGTATTATTTAAAAAGAATATTTATTATTAGAAATTAAAGAATATTACGTATCAAAAATCGAAGATTATTTGTTAAAATTAAAAGATATTGTTTAGTATTAAAGAATGAAAATCTTTTCTTTCTTTGATATTATAATCTTGTGTTTATAATGATTGATTGTGCGCCTTTCTCTCTGTAGTATATAGATAAGATTTATATCAGCCCTGGAACGGTTTTTTAACAAAAAGAACGAGTGAAATGAAGATTTCGTGCAGTCCTTTCTTACGATGAGAAATGTGATCTACAGTTTAAGCAATAAATCGTTTTACGATAATTATAATCAGAATTTTAATACACTATTTGTCCTTGGTCTCTTGTTGTTTCAAGTGTCTTTTTAAATAATATTAGCTAAATCATCTCAGATATCGTCGATGTTGCCTGATAACTTGCATAAATCGAATCTGTGCTACGTTTTGTTGAATTATCGATAAGGTGAATACCTTGAAGAACGTCGTAGAGTCGTAGATAAAATCAGTTGAACTGAATTTCTGGCAAACAAAACGAGATTTGTCTTCGTCAGAACCAGAATATCGAATTAAAATCAAATGTTACAGAAATTACGTTTAATTTGGAGCGAATTTCTGACAAACGAAGAGATTTGTCTTCGTCGAAATCAGAATTTCTAACTAAAAAATCAAATGTTAAAAAGATAAATTATATTTTATTTCATAGTTAACGCAAAAGTGTTTATACTGAAAATTATTAATTTTCAATATTACTTTTTCGTAATCATCAGGACACAATTTAATATTATTTATTGCTACTATAATTATTTTTCCATTAAAATTTCCATAATGTAGAACCGCAAAGAAATGTTTAAAATTATTAAGTCACGTTATCAGAACGGAAAAACGCAATTTATCTGCGGTCGCCGTTGATGATGCAGCACCGTGCAAGACCATGTTGATCATATAGGCTCTATTAATATTTCTATCACATTCGATTAAGTTTCGCGTCTACTATACAAGATGCTCGGATTATGATGATGACGTACGTTAATATTGTCGTATTATCGCAGCAATAATCCATTCTAGCGTACATCCTTCGTCCACGTAACGATTTTTATTAACAGCTCGTATTTGGAGCTGTAATTACAATTTCTTAATAAACATTCTGAGAAATAGGAAAAATATGTTCAATGCAAGTTTCCGACAGATAATTTTATATTACAAAAACCTGGAAATTCTCTTCCAGGTAAAGAAATATGATTTTGGCTGCTCGGTTCGCACATTCCTACATCGAACAAAGCGAACGAGACGTTTGCGTTAATATTGCGTATATCTGAACGAAGCCGGTTAGGAGACTCGCTATATTTAGCCTTTATAAGGAGATAACATCGTTACGATACACAAACACGCGGCACACGTGAGAAGTACGCACGCATTTTCGAGAAACAGATATGATAATGGAAAGATGGATAGGCTCATGACAAGACTTGCATAAGCTCCAATTTCTCGGAATGACGCACAGCATTTATTATAGATTTTATATTGCCGCTGCGACATTGTTATACGGCTACTGTGATTACGTGTACGACAAATTTTACAAAAGCTTCTATAAAAACACATTTTTCCTTCGCAATATTTTTCTTTTCGAGTTTATCGAAGCGTGATACAATCCCTCTTATCTTGGCTAAAGCAGTTTACTATATGAATAATCGATAATTGTAGTGTAATAATTAATATTTCCAACCAAGTTAACCGTTCAAAAAAGAATTGTTCAAAAAAGAATTATTTACAAAGGGAAGCAAGTTTTCGTTCTATTTTTTTTCCTTCACGCTCGTTGAATGAAGAATTAAAGACGAATGCGAAATAATCTCGTGCCGCGGTCCATACATATTTTTTGAATAAATCTTGATCCCGTGTAAAGCAGTTTGAGTTGCCAAACAACAACGTTGAATAAAAGCAAACAAGAGAAATCGAACAAACAGATCTTTCGAAATGTCCGATAAATAATAACTGATCTTTGAAGCGCGGCTATCTTTCTCTCATCTCCGTTTTCAGTGAGGTCTGGAAGTCGGCCAGCCAGCTCGATCTTAGCGACCTACACCCGCTGCTCGATGACGACATTATCTCGGATCTAGATTAAGTATAGTGTGAATGAACTCCACCAGGCGACTGTCCTAAAATTTTGGCCAACAGTTAGTCCCGTCCAACGTGTTCCGAGCACAGAGCACACGCGCACTCTCGAAACTGCCATGAGTATTGTCGCTTTCACTAGGAATCACCTCCAATCGAGCGATTTTAAATCTTGATGCTTCCTTAACAAAGATATCAGTGTTAATTATGTGAGATTTTTTTATTAATATTTATCGTAAACTCATTTTATTTTATCATTATTCGTATTATCGACTATCACTTTCAGTATGTTCAGCATGTACTTTGCCTCTTCAAATCTCTGTCGTCAACAGTATGAGAGTGTCGTGAGGATGTTAGCAAGTACAAGTATGAAGAACAACTGTTCACAGACATCGTGTGATCTATTTATACCGTCGATCAGCTGCGTAAATTGGTCATAACTCAATTGCCAGACCGCCTGTCGATCAAGTAAAACGATCGTTAGGATGCGTGCATCGAGGTTCTTCCGGTGAGGAGGATGATTACTCGTAATTAACATCTTGCAAATATAGATGGTGCATTAAATAGCATTAGAATACCTTCCTCTCCCTCTTTAGTACTGCTGAGTTATTTGCTGAACAGCAAGCCACACACAACGGATGAGAAGTTTATTTTATTTTATTTTAACAAATAAAACAGAAATTATAATATCCATTTATTAATACTATTTTTTTACTATTTTGCTGATTCTTTATTTTATCTGGTTTATACGCTATTAATTTATAAGCTAATTTTTTTTATTAATTTTGTAATCTTTTATTAATCTGATGTTTTTTAGATTATTGTAATTTTACTCAATTTTTTTCATTAATTTATTATTAGTTGCCAAATATTCCGCTAATATATACTCTTTTATTGTAGGTCTTACATCGTTATTTTATTATTAATAAACGCTTATTTTTATTACTTTTACCAACAACATCATCGTACAAAATCATCAAGAGAAGGATAAATATCGTGAGGGAAAACAATATATGATTGAACATATTTCTGACTCTGAATAATCGATTGCACATGGATACATCGTGATAACCGTTTTTTTGTTCTTACAATGTGTGCTCCTTTATTTATAATGCTATTATTAAGCACGTATCTCGAAGTAAAGATTGACAGGCAATGCTTCGGCAATTGAAGACTTCGTAGAACTTTTTAATTATATTTAATTTGATCTTTATTGCTGATAATTCAAGCACTGCATGGCAACAGCTAATTGTTACAGATAAGATCGCGTTTAATAGGAAGAGGTTTCGAGGTGACGTTTGCGGTTATTCTTTACAATATTCATCACACTGGGAAACTGTTGGATTATAAAAATAGAAATGATATATTTTAAAAGTATAAGAATCATACAGGAATCCCGCGAAACTCTGCTGATTCATGCCTTTCTTTACGTCATATTCTGTCGTGTGCACGATACCGTACAAGATCCTTTGCTCGCTTTATCTAAGAATACTGCAGATTTCAAAAGAAACAAAATAATTTTACGAGCACTTGTTCGGGAAATTAACCGAAGACAAGCGAGATCATCTCGCAGAAATTTGTGATATTTTTACTGGCACTACCTCCATTTCCATTTCCACGAAGTCAATAATTAGCAACGGCCAAAACATTAATTTCCGTGTATTTGTGTGTTCACAATAAAGTGGAAAATTTCATTGTGTTAGAAGGATGGAAAACCGGTTGGCTACAGATATAATATTCAACTTGTAATGATCGAACAAAATCCAATCATTCAAAGCTCTTTTATATTCAAAAGATGCAAACAGAAAGAATAATATTCATGGAAGGAATATCGTTAATTTGTAGTAATAAATACTGTCAATTTGGGAGGAAAAGCAATTAAACACTTCGTAATATCTCATCAAATCATAAAATCTCGACTATATCTCGACAAATTGAATTTTTATGTTTTATTAAGTTTCAGCCTCTTTGCATAATTGACTAACTCAATCGACATCAACGATGTAAATGCAATTTGCGCCAATAAATGCATAAAACTGCAACATGAAGCACACTCGAGTTATATAGATTCCAATTCGGACAAATCCAAGGAGTTTAACTTCTCTAATTTTTGAATTTGACAAATCTCTTAAATTTCCGCTCTTCTATTTGTAGCGAATGTAACTTGGCAGAGAAGCTACTAGCCAGACGTCATAGTTGCGAAAATTATTAGCTCTTATTGAATGAACGACGTCAGGTGTAACGTCACAAAGCAAGCTCTTTAGTGCCAATAATTCCGGCTTGTCGTCGTCACCACGAAGGCGGTTCGTTTTTTTCGGAGAAGCATAACAAGTGTCACACTCACGCGAAAATCCCGCAAAAGCGAATAACAAAAATGTGCGAGTCTTCGCGGGAAATATTATCCACCGACACGCAAATAGTATCACTTCTCGGGCAAGAAGTTGCTTCTGCAGCAGAGCTGAATTCGCACAGTAATTTCTACCTGAAGATATTATATTACTTACATAGACATTATATTTGAAAATAAATGAACTGATGTTTCAAATGCAAAATACATTCTTTCCTTCTTTTTATTTAAAAGAAAAAAAATACAAAAAGTATTCTGAAGTATTTGAAACGTCAACTATATCGCAGCTTGTATCGTTCATGATATATTCAAATTGAAGTGTTTAATTATGCGAAAGCAGTATTAGCAAAATACAGTATTACAAATACTGAGAACATAGCGTTGTATAACTGTATTAATAACTATAATTCTCACATAAAATATAAATCTGAAATTCTTCAAAAATTTCTTCAAACAAAAGCACCGAATTAATTTGCATACTTATTTTTCAACGTGATGATAAAGTAACAAGTTTGTAGCGCCATCTATGAAAAAGACGAGCATTTAATAACACATGTAACATTACTCGACAATGGGACTTACAGACCTCAAGCAATGTTACTACTGAAGATGTAAATGTGGAAACTATATTTTATCTTAATAGTAAGTTTCATTATTTAAACGTCTACTGCTTTATTTTATCAATATTGCGACATGTAATATATATTCTTGAGTAACAAATTCAAACACTATTTAAAAATAATCTTTTTCATGGAAATAAATAGTAGAATTTTAATAAATTAAGAATACAAGAGATAACTTATTTTTTTCCTCTTTCTAAGATTATCTACATTATGTTATCTTTTTATGATCTCGTCCGATTGATCTGTTTTATTATCACAGCGATTCGGTTGATAACACAGCATGATGTGCAAGGATGGCGCCACATGATTCGCGCACGTGACATCGCTACCAAATTCAATATCATATGCTTTTACTTCTCAATTGCTTGATATGTAGCATAATATATTGAGCTGTAACAAAACTTTGCAGCGTTGTTAAATTGTTTTTGCTTTTAAATTTTTGAAAAACTAAAAAGTTTTAGAAGGATGGAATCGTGTAGCTACCGCAAAGGTGGTAAGTGATAATGGAACAAAACAGCGCATATGTGGCTGAATAAATGCAATATTCATAGACATATATAATGTATTGCTTGTAATTTCACTAAAACGAACGCTTTTGTTACACAACTCGATACATAACAATCAACTTCACAGTAATGTTATTTTTTTCTATAAATCGATTTTACTCAAAGCACAATATTATAAAATGCGCAATCAATCTCTTATCTCTTGTGCTACATATTGTGTAAATTTCATTCCAATAGTATATCAAATACATTGAGCTAATTTTTTTGAATAAGGTATTCGCTGGAAAAGTGATACGTTAAAGAAGAAGGACGAAAGACCGATATAAAATTTTTTATGAAAACGTTCTTCAAGATAATGCCGAGAGAGGATCATGAAAATACGGAAAAATATTTATCAAGAATAAAAGTAACGATACTGCAAGCTCTTTGTTTCAAGTGATAAACATATGATAAACATAAATACATATACTACTCGGGTCGCAGAAGCTTATCTTCAATAGTATCTTGATTGAAAAGCTGTATGCTTACTTCGCAGAAATGATTTAGCTGCATAGATCATCTGATGAGATTGCTTTTTCATTAAAGAAATTTATTGTTTTTTTTTTACTTAATACAATAAATTATTGCAATTTTCTTTTTCTCCCTTTTCAAACCTTAAACTTCGTACAGAAGAAACTGGACAAAAAAGTATTAAATTCATCACACACGTATGCAATATGCAAACGAAAAAAAGTTGTAAAGCTGTCGCCAATATTGATAGCCAATTCCCAATAATCGATTGTCTGAACACCCACGGATATGTCTATGACTTTTCCGCGAGCAGAGGAACTTTAAAAATACATGTTAGCAGACGTAAGTTTGTAAGGCGTTGTAACAAAGCTATTTTTAAATAGGAATGCTCAAAGTTAAAATATTTACAACCACGCCGTCGTTAGAAAGTGAAGATTGTTATTGTAAAAAGTAAAGAGTAGGATGTGTTGTGTGTCATGTGTGTTTGCCCGTTGCCTGTTGTCTCGTTGAAACAACAGCGAAATTGTTTCAATATTTTCATATTTTCTCAATGCTCACTTTTCGTTTTGTTACATATTTTACATGGCATTTATTCTTAATTTTATATCTCTTCAAATGATTTATATGAAATCTAAACAAGATTTAGATTTGGCTTCCAAGTTGGAGCTGCGTTTCTCATTTTCGTTTCGACGTTTCGTAAATATTTCTAATTTAAAAAATTTCATCAATTTCAATCTAAAAGCTTAATTGTATACAATTATTTCCTTTATGTTATCCAGTACATAAAAAAATGCAATTTGTAGCTATTATTTACAGCTCCCAAGGGAATCATTTATATTAGTTTACATTTAGATAAGATTATAGATAAGATTGATATAATCAATACTTTGCATAATATAATTTGTGTATCCGCTATTGATCGGATCTATTAGGAGCTGCATCGGTGCAGTTGTTACCGAGACATAATAATTTAAAGTATCCTTAACTCGTGGATTCGCAAAAGTATACATCAACTATCACTTCATTTGATGCAAGGCATGATGTGATGCCTTATGATAATAATAATAATAAGTATTTTAAGTACAATAATTGCTCGCTTCTTTTTAAATATTTAAACATTTATTAATTCAATGTTTCAATTTAAATAGAAAATGTGTTTAGTAAAATTAATCCTTTTTTTATGTGATGTACCTTGGAATTCCTTTCCGAAACTTTGCATAGCAATAATAAATAGCGTTATGTTAGGAATTGGGGATTTTGTTTTAGCATTGTTGCTAGCAGTAAATCTCGGAATCAGGAGCGCTCGTGGGGAAAATCGATTATAGCCGCAAAGGTTAAGAGAAATCGGATGCATGTATAAAATACGATCGCTTTTAGACCAACGCCCGCTGCGGGATGAGTTTAATTCGTGTCAGAATAGCCCACCACTGCGAAGATAATCGATCCTCTGTGCAATCGAAGAGGTCGTCTCCGCGCTCCGCCTGGTAACGGTATCGATATGCAATTTCACTTAATTGACTATCAATCGCGATTATTTATAAATTGGATCAAACTCATTTTATTTAGTTATCGAAAGAAATCGCAAGCATGTGCAATTTTATTTTTCAACCATCGTTCGCTTTTGTCGCGTATTCATAAAATTGCTCTGTAATACAATTGTAATGTAATAAAATTGTTCTGTAATCAAATTCTTCCGCTATAGATAGATAATAATAAAGCAAATTCAAGCAAAATTTTAGGTCAAACGGGAGATTGTCGTTGATAGAGAGAAATTCGATTTTTGCATAAATTTTGATTGTCAGCTTTTCTATTATATTAACATTACTAAAAAAGGGAAAACCAAACATTCGAAAGAAGATGTAAAATCACCAATTCGCATTAATTTGCAAGTTTATTCTTTTAAAACAGATTGTTCAATTTTTTATTCCTAAACAAAAAAATTTAATAAGTAAATTTTGACTTAAAAAATACGAAATTCGAATAACAAATTCGAATAATGATTAAATTATATTAAAATAAAAATCGCGCCACGTTTAATAGGTTACAGAAATTTACGCGTCACTTCCATCGAGAAGTTTAATATCGTACAAGCACATTGACCTAGATCCTTCGGACATGTGAATCGGTAACGTGATCGACTCTCTTTATTCTCTTCAGCCTCTTTAGTGCATAACAGAGCTCGGATCTTCCTAAAGATTGATGAAGTGTTCATTCAGTTAATCAATAAAAAATAATAAAAATAAGAAAAAATAAAAAAATATAGTAAAAACATATATATTACTTCCCTTCCTACATATATATTACTTCCCTTCCATTAATAGCAGTCTTTCATTTCTGTAGTTTAATTTTTTAATGCATTTTTTGACTATTCATGTTTTCTAAATGAAGCAGTCTAATATGTTTTTGAATAATATATTAATACTTGAAAACAGATTGTTTTCTGATGATGAATAGTAAAGATTCATTTCATCAATGACAGTAGATTAATTAAAAGATAATCAATAAAAAATCATAAAGAATAGTTAAACGAATTTCTGATAACTATTGAAAGAAAGCTGCCTAAACCTGATATAGATCTTTTAAAGAGATAAAAAATATATTTATTTTATAAAACGTTAATGATGCATATTATCTGAATTAATACAAACGTCATTTATTTAATTAATTAATATACATGAACATTTAAATAAAAAGATATAATCTACACGCTTCTAAATACATAATGCGTACACAAAATGAATATATATACAAAAAAAAGAAAAGAAATATCTAATTTAAATCATAAAGAAAGTTTTGTGTAATTTAACATTTTACATTTCTACACATTTACCATATTTTATAACTTATAATGAGAAAGTCAATTTTAGGAGTAATTTCTCATAATTTAATTTTTTTGCGTCTTTTATTTTAAATAAAAGTTGAAATCTAAAAGAAACACTAAATAATGTCAAGATTGGTGTGATTTCTCTCATCACCATCATCATTAATATTAATGTTGCTCTAAACTAAACTGTATACTATTAAAGTACACATCATACTATCGGATCATATTCTTAATCGTACCGGAAGGTTACAGACGTGCGCATGTCGGCACGCGCCAAAGATAGCGGCACGATTGCATTACCTGCATCACTATTTTTGACAGGGACATATGTTTCCGTCGTTTATAACACGGAAGACAACTATCACGTTAACGTTAATCAATCTAAATTAACATTATCATTATAAAAATCTAACATTTTCGCGGAACAACGTCACGGACGTTGTCAAAAAATTGTCACTTCATTTTTGCCACAGTCCGTCTCGAATGGATCGATTGTTAATGTCGAGGAGTTGATTAATGTCTAATGTATTTTTACCAGATGCAATATAATAAATCAAGAGAATTGAGTACAAATCATTCATATGGCCAAACTAAGTCTGTGAATCGCATTATTATTTATGTCTATTATTGAAAAATTATGCAAACATTATGTAAATTTAGTGGTAATGTTTCATCCCGCAAACTGCAGATCAACATATGCGGATTACTTGACGAGATTTACTCTGTGCTGTTACATAAATCGTCCTTCTAGTGAGTATAAAAATGTACTAAAAAGAAATATTTATTAAACGCTAGAAACGTTCTGTCGTGTTCTAGATTATTAACAATATTTAAATAACTAACCAAGATTTGCTTCCTCATTTATGAAATCTTTTAGTTCTACGTTCTGTACATTGCGACATGTCTCAGTTTTATTAATAAATATTACGTACTTAAAATTATATATTATAAATTCAATATATTCATAAATTTTTTATATTCTTAAAAAGAAATTTATACGTCACAAATATTTATAAATAATTTTTAAATTCATAAATAATTTTATAATACCTTGCACACGTTATGTAATCTCCGATATACATAATATAAATAATGTTTCTATTCCCTAAAATTTATTACTTGTTAATCTTGAATTAGCACACACTTTCTTGGAAAATATTTATAATAACGACTGACAATTTTTCAAGATTTGAAACATATTTTTGAATGAATTAATTTTATTAAGTGTTAATACGCATTGCAGTTTTTGCATCACGCCTTCTTATCATATATTGCATATTGCATATAGTGGAGTAAACCAATATGCAGTGGCGCGTACGTAAATCAAATGCTAGCCAAAAATGTAATGTATATATAATCAGATTTCACGCATATGTATAGCGTCGTCATGGTCATTGTTATGTATATGTAATTGTTTTTAATGTGCCACTAATATAATGGATCCTTCGAAGCAGCGCGTTTTAAACGAAATAATCCAGTTTCTAAAAAACTTATTCCACAACAGAACTTGTTTTCGCATGTCGCGCTTTTAGCTTTCTCTCTGCTCATAAGCGTAAATCGTTTATTGTAACATTTATTATGCGAAACCACCGAATCCATATTAATCATCAAAAAATTTTTAATAGGTTAATAAAGAATTAATTATATTGTTAGTGTAACAATGAACTGTGTTAATTAGCAATGAAGTATCACAAGCATTCAATTATCACGCTTTTAAAACGCTACTAATATAGCGCGTTCTTTTGAAGTTTAAAATACACGTAATAGCACGTGTTGCACAGTGCAACAGTTAAGTCTTTTTTAATAGACTTCTTTGAGTTTTGCACTTTTACGTTACCTTTTGCCACTTGACCCTACTAGAAGCAAGATTCGGGAAAAGATTCATGATTGCAAACGTCGGGAAGCACGATCAGCAATTTGGCCTGCATAAAATCGGTCCTAATCGCGACGCAGTCACAGCATTTTTCATCGAGATGTTAGAAATGATTCAACGCCAATGATCAATTATGGGGGTCGCCCGTAAGAACTACAAAACTAATTATCTGTTATTCTTTCTTCCTTTCTACCTCGATCCATCGCTCCCTCTTGCCGAGACTCGGAAACTAGCACGCAGACGCGAGGCTCCGTATCCGACGGATGGACCGTGAGCGAGATACAAAGTGAGAGAGTACGCGGAAGAGCGAGAAAGCACGAGCGAGCGAGCGAGCGAGAGATGCTGTTCATTTCAGCAGCGTTTTCCCATATTTGAACTTTCTTCACGTTTCCTTTCACATCCTACACTTCCTCACATTTTTTCCAACTGAGAACAGAATCCGTAAGGGTGATCGTTTTAGAAGCAGAAAGGTGGAAAAGTAGAGTACAGGATTAATCTAGACAGCTCCGACAGTCCTTTTCGTCACATCACGTTAAACTTTCCGCACCGGAAGTGGGATACAAGTGTACGCAGGAACTCCGTCGAGATCGGAATTGGGAGAAGAGCGAAAAGAATGCGAGTGGAATAAACAGATGTTATATCGGGAGGCATGCAGACAGAAGGCAGAGGGAGAAAGAGAGACGGAGAGGTTATGGCAGACGTGTATGAGGTTATGGTACTTACTGCTGATCTTCATGCCGCCCAGGGGTGGGTTCGCGGGCGGTTTATTGCCCTCGGCGAAGGAGGTGGTCCTCGGTCGTCCGCTCATCCTGAAGCTGTCTCGACCGCCTCCACCTCCGCTCCTCCACACGAGAAGGGCTGCGTCTCCGCCGCCTTTCCTCTGCGCCTCCTCTTGTGACCGCTTAGGTTAGGTCGATCGGTACTTCTGGCAATTCTTTCTCCTTCTCCGCCTCCGCCCGAAGATAACCCCGGTATTCGTCGACGTCGTTTTCGCCGTCAACACCACCTCGCACATCAATGACAGGCGCACACGCAATTATCACATCGCACGCGAACGCGCGCTCGCGCGCGCGCACTTCCTCTTTCACTCTTTCCGCTTCTTCTTCTCTCTCTATCTCTCTCCCCCCCGCTCACTTTCTTCCTCACCGTTCTTCTTTGCGCGTTCCCTATTCCGCGTTACGCCACGACGCTCGTACGACCGACGGACAGAAGGGGGAGGAGGAGGAGCGCGGAAAGCGGAAGTGGCGAGAGATCGCGAGGAGGGAGCACCGTAGACGAGGACGACACCACTCTTTTCACGACTGATTTTCTCCTCTTCCACGCGAAAGCGTGTGTAGCGACACCAAAACGGACGCGACAAGATCGCGACCCGCGGCCCTCCGCAACCCGTCCGTTCGTTCCGCGAACTGCACGTTCCCCGTCGGGCGGGGAGGAAACCCGCAGTCACCGTGATCGCGTACGCGACACCACCCTTTCTCTCCTTGACACGTGCACTCCCGACGATGACGATCTACCTTTTTGCTCGTGCTGTCACAGCGGTGCGATAATGGCAGCGGCAACCGCGGCGAGCAGCTCCGAAACGCGGTTCCACCGACCAATGAGCGGCGGCGGGGCAGAGGCGCCGCTGCGGAGCACTACCTAGCGAACGGCGAGGGATTTGTCGTTCGTCGGTAACGACGGCCGACGTTTTCGGAACGGCTCGTACGCGAAGGAGAACCCGCTCCTCGCGGTTCAGGTTTCTCCGTAGTTGTCGGCCGCTGACGTATCGCGTACAGCGGCGCGCCACTGCGCGCGGGTCCCTCGCGGCCCGACGACGCGCGCGCGGCGTGGATTTTTCAGTTCCACGGCCAACGTCGCGTTGCGGCTCTCCCCGTCCCTCCTCGTTCCGTCTTCGTTCCTTTCCCGTTCCTGCGAACGTCCTTCCTTTCTCTTTCTCTCTCTCTCTCGCTCGCCCGCGCCACCTCACTCCGCTACGTCTCACTCAGTTTCTTCTCTTTTTTTTTTCTCTCTCTCTCGCTCGCTCTCTACCTCACTACCTTTCTCTGTCTTTTTCACAATGGAGGCCCGTCACTCTTTTGGCTCTACTCCGATTCTCGGACTACTTCTCGTCACTGATGTTTGACGGACTTTCGCGCTGCCGCCGCTGCTGCATCTCGCTGCGATGTCAGTCGGCGAGTGAAATTATGCAGCGAGAGGAGCTGTCGCGGCTACCGCGCTCTTCTCTCTCCCCCGAACGGGAAATCGTCGTTACTGTCGCTGTCGCCACCGTTCCCGTCGTCGTCGCCGTCGTTGCGTTCAACACCCGTGTTCAATCGGCATTGTCTATCTTTCTCTCTCGCTCGCTCGCTCTCTCTTTCTCTCTCGCTTGGTCTCGGGCAGCGATAGACCGACGCAAAGCAGATCTCGCAGCAGCGCTTCGGTATATTGACACGGCAATGCGACCGACGCGACGGTGTGGACGTGAGAAAAGGGGCGTACGGTCGCGATTTACGCGGCGGCGATGATACTGCACGATCAACCCGGCAATCAGCGACGACTTCTCAGCTTCGTCGTCGTCGAACAGCAGCACGGTAACACCACACCGTCCATTGGATTTTTCGATGTCTCCTCCTCAGACATTGACCCGTTCGGGCGAGATCGGCCAAGTCGAGTGCCAGCGGACATTGCCGAACGTGACGTCAGTGACACCTCGCCCTGCCCCTTGCCGAGGATGCGCTCCGCCGCATACGTGCAGCGCGGCAATCGCGGCAGCTAACGCCATCTGGTGCCCGTCATGTTGATTCGACTCGTCATTTTTGAACTTTGCATCATAATACCTCCACTTTAGATATAAAACAAAAATAAGAACACTGTAAAATAAAACTGATATCAATTAATTTGATCCAGTTATTACTGAGAACGGAACTCATAATTCCTTCTTATATTAGATATGCAAATTAATTCGGTGCTTTTTTAAGAAATTGAGGCTTTACTTTTTCAAGAGGAAATTCAACTATCCGATAGATAGGGAAAATGATGACGGATAATTTGAAGATTGACATGTTTATTATTTTTTTCGAAATAAAGACTCAATTTCTTCAAAAATGCATCGAATTAATTTGCGCGCCTAATATTAGGGCGACATTTATTCTTGTTGCGATGTTTCCGATTGGCTAACGTAGATACTCGCAAGGTAAAACTCTTTTTAAAAACATTGTTTGAAAAACTTCGAGATAGCTTTCGAGAAAGAGTCCACAAATAAATTATCTTTTGTAACTAACATTTTCAATGCAACTACTGCTAGGAATATTGATTATTCCAAGCGATCGCGCATCGAATGTGTCCCGTTTACTCCAATTATGATCGGACGCCACCAATCACAGCACTCATTGCTCTAGGAATCTTTTACTTCACCAAAGCACCGGGTGCTATGATTGGTGGTGTTTGTTTTTCATTTGAAGTATTTTTCATTACATGCGATGTCGTATCACGTTACTAGGAAACCAAGATTCCTATTGGCTGTCGGATATCAGACGCGGACAATAAAGGTAATATGAATCCTTCATAATAGAATTATAACATTTTTCGTTACCATGGTTACCGTAGGGATAAAACGTAAACAAATTGAAGTGCACAACATAAATTGAATTTCTGTCAAACCAACGTCACTTTGGAAAAGAAGAAACTTTATCTGTTATTAATAATATTTGCTTTTACGTATTCTCACAGTGTCTATTATAGCAGTTGTTTCAAATGAAATTCAAAATATCCGTACAAAATATTAGTGGACACAAACGTTGTGTCACTTGCGTAGCATGGAGTTCGACAGATGAAATTTTTTCATGTGGGTGAGTAAACAACAACCTCTGTTCTGTGAGAATTATATTGTACTTTATACTACGATTGCAAAAATATTTTCTAAAGAAAGAAAAATCATTTTTTCCCTTTTTCTTATTAATTTCGTATGAATTATCAATTTTTAATATAATAATGTAGTATTTATATATTATTATATATTTATTTTTATTATTACTCATGATTTTTATAAAAAGATTATTATTATCTTATTATAAAATTAATTAGACTATTCTTTTAACATAATAATAATTCTCTGTTTTAAAACCTTTTATTAATTGTTTTTTATGAATAGAAAAAGTCAAATTAATAAATATAAAATATTTTATGTTTTAGGGAAGACCATTTATTAATATGCTGGAATTTAGAAGGTGGTACTGCACACCCCACTGTTGTAACAGAATTTCCAAATGATTTTTACCCTACTGATATGCAATGGCATCCATATTTTAATAACAATGTTCCCATTGTTAAGGGATCGTCTTTTGATATATTGTTGATCACTACCACAGATGGTAAGTTAATTAAAATAATTTTATAAAATTATTTTAATTAATTGTCATTTGCTCTGCCAAGAAGTTGACCGGAAAGTTCGTGCCGATATTTTTAGCAAACTTCGAACGCAAAACTTTGCGTATTAATTCTTAACTTTTTTAGCGATTTGCAAATTAGAGTGCATCTCACGCGCCGAGGCGCGTTCTGTAGGCGGAGCGTTCCAGGCACGGCAGCGACGTGTTAGAAAATATTAGAAAAGAATACCAGCGACGCGTTATCCTTCCCCCTTATCGCGTATTTATGCGTGTTGCAATGAGATATGATTGCTGCCTTACCTAGAGCGCTCCGCCTACTGCCTCGGTGCGCGAGACGCGTTCTAATTTTCCAATCAATTAATAAGTCTTTTATTATTACGATAAAATTAGGAGATCTCACTCTCAGCAGCTCTCTTTTACTTCGAGCTCTGAACATAACAATAAATTTTACCCAAAAACAAAAATATGAGTTTACGTTGTGAGAGTTGATTGCATGAAAAATCTGTTTCTTTTTTTTAATTTGTTAAAAGTCAGTGAGGAAACTTTTTTAATGTAGCACTCTATTTTTCAAAATAATATTTTTATAATGTTTAATTTCTAGGAAAGTATCATTTGGTTAAACGAAATGGTCGCATCGACAAAACAATTTCTGCTCATGAAGGCGCAACAACACTGGGAAAATGGAGTTATGATGGTTCTGCGTTATTAACAGGTACTTTTAAGAATGGCAAGAAATTTGTTTCAAGTAAAATTTTCAAATTCTGTTTTTAATAATATGATCTGGATTGTAGCTGGTCAGGATGGACTAGTTAAGATCTGGTCCCGTAGTGGTATGCTTCGGTCTACAATAATAAAAGCGAATCTTGCTATACTAACAGCGAACTGGAGTCCGGACTCATCCAGTATACTGTACTCTCAAGGTGCAAATTTGATTCTTCAGTCGCTCAATTCCAACTCCAAACCATATAAGGTAAAACATCTTGATTAATTAAAAAATAATAATATGTTGATAATTAATATTATTATTTTTCAGTGGCATGCACATGACGGTTTAATCCTTGTCACGTGTTGGAGTCGAAAGAATGGACACATAATTTCGGGTGGAGAAGATTGTAGGTATAAGGTACGTAAATCAATAAAAATATTGTAGAAATGAGAATAATATATTTGATAAGGAATTATAATGTGTAATTTTTATGAATTTAAAACTAATAAAGCTGATTTATTTACTAATTTATTTATTATTTACTAATTTATTTACAGTCTGTATTATAAAATGTACTACAGAAAGATTACGGTATCTGTTTATACAGGTATGGGATGCTAACGGTTCTCATTTATATAGTAGCAACATTGAAGATCATCCTGTGACGGCAATCAGCTGGTGTCATACTTCCGAAAATTATTTCGCGGTCGGATCGTTTAATACTATCAAATTATGTGATAAAAATGGAGTAAGTGCAGAGTAACTTCTGAAATAACTTTGAATCTTAAATAAACTCAAATAAATAATTTGTAATATTCAGTAAAATTCTGTTCTGTCTTATTAATCTGTAAATTTAAATTTTATTTCTAAATGAATAGCGTTATATCGAGATATTATAACGCAACAATATATCGTTATATTTCAGTGGTCGCATTCTATGGAAAAGGTGAATACTGGAAGCATTTACAACATAGCTTGGTCCAGCGATAGTACGCAAGTAGCTATGGCATGCAGCAATGGAAAACTTTTGATGGGACACATTATAGATAGGTAAGTATATTTATTGTCGAGTTTCTATTGTTAATAGCTTCCAAACTCTTTCTCGATTTTCCATTTTCACCGCATGGGTATTTTATTTGTTACAATAAAAACTTTGTGTTGTGCGGCATAAAGCTTTCATAATTCCTTCATTGTTAAATAACGCGGTCGTTGACGTGCTCAGAGCGCTCCGCGTATTGCCGCGACGCAAAATATATATAATAATAATATTTTATAAATTTTATATTTACACAGGAGATTAGAATGGGATAATTATGAAGCAACATTGATAAAAAGAAAAGTGATTGAAATTAAAGAAATTGGTAACGACGTACACGAAGTTCTCGAGATTTCTGATCGTGTAGTGCATCTCGAGTTCGGCTTCGGTCATTTGGTTGTTATCACACCCTTGCAGTGCCATGTATATTCCGTTACAAATTGGAATACACCGGTGATATTTAATTTGAAAGGAAATACCATCTCTGCTATACTTCTTGCGGAGAAGTAAGTTAGTAAAAATGCTGTTTTCGAAGAAATTGAATCTTTATTTACAAAAAAATAATAAACATTTGTATCTCCGAAATATTCGATATATTATTTCTGAGGAATATTTAATTTTCTTAGAGCAGACACACATGCGCGCGCACGAATATAGTTGGACTTGTAATTGTATAAGTATATTGTTTCCAGGCATTTCCTAATTGTAGAATGGAATGTTGTATCGTTGTACAGTTATCAAGGCCGTTTATTGGGTACTCCCAAGTGGAAGAGACACACCCAAGAGCCACTTTATACTCCTTGTGTATCATTGTGTACGGACACTTTGGTCATAAGGGATCAAAGTAACGAAAAATGTAAGACGAATGAACATAATTAATAAATATAAATAATTATAAATAATAGATAATAATAATAAAAATATATGTAATAATTTTTCATGTATAAACAACATAGAAAATAAGTAGTTCGACAGTTATCGATATTCTTAAATCCTTATTCTTTTCCAGTGCTCCATATTTTGGATTTACCTAGCAACAAACCGATAGTGGAAAGTCAATCGTATTCGCACTTGTACAATGTGACACAACTGGCGTTAAATTATATCGGCAATGCAAACGATCGCCAGTTGGCGTTAGTTGACATCAATAAAGATTTATTTTTGGTAGCGTTAAGAACTACAGGTTTTGGGAGAATTTGCAAAATAGGTATGCAAAATACTAAAATTCCGGCTTCCGTGAAAGCCGTGTCCCGAAGTTTCATGAACATTTCAGTCTACTTCATCGAGCAGAGAACTTAATACAAAGTTGCTTCTCGATAGGTATCACTATATATAGGTAAATTTTGGTCGCTTATTGGCCAGTTAAAATTTAATCGGCTAACCAAATTTACCCCTCATCCCCTTCTGCCTCACTAAGCGGTCAGGTTCTGTCTAACAGTGGACTAAACCATACTAAAATGGTTGCGAAACGTCGGAATCGAAATGACAAAAAACGCGGCTGCAAAAGCTCAAAAGCCAAAACACTAACAGTATTTATTAACAGCGAAAATGCCTCAAATTTTTGAGGTCATTTCGCGTAATTTCGCATAGCGAAATGTTAATATACAGAAATATGATTATTAAATATGTTGTAATTAAATTTATCTATGAGATTATTAATTTTTCTGTTTTGAGTTTGAGATTCTTATGTTGCAGCTGCAATGGCGCAAAATATTGCATGGGCGACTGATGCAAACGTTTTAGCCGCAATGCTAGATGCAACTCTGTCAGTATGGCTATGCCCTAATTGTGTCCATTATAATGATCGCAAAATAATACGCCGAACACGAATTGACAAGGAAAACAGTGAATTTGGAAAACAGCCTAGTATTGTAAGCGTTCGCAACGGCATGGTCGTAATAAGACGCGGAGATGGTGCTACGGTGGCTTCCTATTTCTACAATCTGTTCACGAGTTTGTATGAACACGTATCGAATAAAAGATTGAAAGAGGCGCTGTTTCTTTGTCGTATAGCTCAGGTAATCAACGATACGCAATCAAAATTCTCTTATATCTATATGATAATGTAAATATAATTATTATTTTAATTTAAATATAATTAATTATTAATAATGTTTTGTTAACAAAACGCGCGATACAGTCTACCTAATAAAAGCGTAATTAATAGTGCATCACAACTATTTATTACAATAATATACACTATACAGAATGTTACTTAATTGTTATTTTACATTGTTGCCAGAACGAGATATTGTGGACTTGCATGGCTATTATGGCAACCGGTAATAAAGAATTACACGCTGCAGAAGAAGCTTATGCAGCTATAGGTAGATATGATAAAGTAGACTATATCAAATATATCAAGGTAAATATAAAATTATAGTTTATCTCTTATATTACACACACATGCGCGCGTGCGCGTTCACTACAAGGTGCGAGTAATTGTAGCTTAGAGATACGTTAGCGGTTAAAACACGAATACTGTATTTATCGTAATCTTCGCGAAATGAGAATAATCGCGCATAGTGAATTACCGGTATTTGAGCGGTAACAAATTGTTCTTAGACAAGTTTAATTAAAAAACCAGATCAATTAACACAATCACAATTTAATGATCATTTATGTGTTTGTATGAGTAAATTAAAAAACTTACCTGTTAAATTGATTAAGATAAGTTTTTTAAATAATTGAACTGATAAAATTTGCAGAGTTTACATACCGCTGCTGAGAAACATGCAAAAGTGGCATTACTCGCAGGTGATTTGTTGACAGCGGAAGGTATACTATTACAGAACAGCTTGGTTGACGAAGCTGTGCGCACCAATATCGAGACCTATAATTGGAACAGGTATGTGAAAGTTCATGCATTATGCAGCTGAAGTATTCATTTTTTTTATTTTTTATTCTAATAGGGCTTTGGAGTTAGCGATTAAACACAAAAATCAGCTTGAAAAGGTTTTAAAAGCAAGAGCGAAGTATTTACAGATCATTGATAAAAGCGAAACGAACCCAGGTTTTCTTACACTCACAGCATCAACTTCATCAGGTAAATAAGTAAAAAAAATTATAGAGTATATCAGAAAACGTTTTGTTATTAAAAAACATCTTCATTTTAGGAAAATAACAATAAGAAATGTTACATTAAAGATGATATTAAAAAAACTTATATCAAGGAAATACACACACACACACACACACACACACACACACACACACACACACATTATCTAAAAATATGCTTTTATAATAATTATAATATTAATTTAATGCTAAAAAGCATGAAAATGAGTATTTTAAAATTTATTGTAAATATATATATATATATATATACTATAGAATTAATTATTCAACTAATAAATTTAAGCGTATTTTGGAATTAGTCCTACGTACGAATAGTCATTATAATTGTATTATAATTGTGTTAAACAATTCTTGTTATATGTTAATTATAATTATAAAATAATATTTGATCTGGAGTTGAGACTAAAGGATCTACTTAGAGACCAGTCGGATACCCTTCGAATTCTTCTAAGTAAGTCACCAGTTCTCTCCTTTTCTTTCGTTTTTCCTCCGTGGCTCATCCCGTTGAAATATACGGTTGAGGCCATCCCCTTATTCGACGGCAGCAACATTCCGCTAAGTCATATGCACGCACGCACGCACAAATAAAATAAAATAGCGCGATTGCGTTAGGCATTTCTCGACATGAAATACGAACAGCGCGATTGCGCCGCACTTGGCACTTTTCGACTACCTTTACTACAATTACTCGTGGCACTCATGCGGTTAAGTAAGAACTAATACTATACATCAATCGGTTACCCATGAGAAAATGATCTCAACTTTAGTTAGTGAGTCAATTGTTGCCAATATATTTATATTAATGCAAATAAATTTATTGAATTAAAAGAATAATTATGTTGCAATTTAATAATCAATTTTTCTATCTTGCATCTTATTAGATATATAAACCGAAGTCATTTTTTCATGGGACGGGGAGAGCATATTTATTATTAGTTACAAGATACAAATTAAGGTTTTTAAAAATAGTAACTAGTCTAAAGTTTAAACAGATTTTAAAAACGGCGAGTTCCTTTTTATAAAATGATAATTACAATTTATTATCGTATATTATATTACTAGTCATCATCGTTGAGAAATTGATCTAATGGATTTGGACCCATTCTCTTCGGTTTACTCGTCGACATTTTTTCTGGATCGTCAGCTGAAACGTTCGATGTTGACAATTGTTAAAATATTTATTATTAAACGTTTATAAAACATTTATAATTAATAAAAAGTTAAAAATCTGAGAAATATACTACCTGATGTTGAACGTTGAGTATTAAGACAACTGAACCATTCTGTCATACTGATCCTTCTGTCATTATTAATATCACAATATCTTGGTAACTTCTTGCCGCATCTACGAAGCTGTTCATTATTCGCTACCATTGTGCGAAAGTTTTTCCATTCCTTTCTTTCTAAAATCTGTGAAACGTAACAATAAGATGAATTTTATGCGGTAATAATGCCATATTTAATGATCATTCACAAAACTAAATTAAAATTGCAAAATAGTTTTTTATGAAACTTTACTTTCAAGATAAGTTAATTACACATGCTCGCGTGCTGTGCGTGCGCTAATGACTTCATGACGATGTTTATTATTCTTGTTCAAGGTCAGTTTAAACTGGTGGAAGAGCTGATAAAAAGGTGAAAGCTCTATAAAGTGACGATCTAAATCACAAAAGATTACGACGACTAACGACTTCTCAACAATTAAAAAGCGGCAATGTTAACACGTAATCAGGCTTAGCCGACAAATTTTTAAGCAAACAACGGAAGCAACATTAGGTGAAGAACAAATAGCCAGGAAGAAATTAGTAACGGGACTGGAACATAATAGGGGAGAAGAAGAGAAAAGAGAGACGTCTTAAACTCAACTAAATTGGACTTCCGTTTGTGGTAAATAGCGTACAGTCACATTGATAAATTGGCGAGCATGGCGATACGAAAACCGTGAAAGCGATAGCGAAAGGAGTGTTTGAGGAGAACGTGATAGAGAAGGTGGACGTATTGTAGACGAGTAAAGGCATATGAAAAAAATATATGAGTGAAATATACTAGGACAAAAGATAAAAGAATAAAATATCGGTAGTAAAATATTGGTTTTATTATTCCACGTAGATATATGATGGAAAAAGATATGTTTTACTGAATATTTTGATGTACCTTGTTTTTATTTTTATCGAGCATCACAAAATGCCATGTAGCAATTCTTTCCTCCTTAGAAACCTTCCATTTAACGGTAGTTTCATCGGAATCGTTGTTGGATGCGACCATTTCCTTTTGCATGAAGTCCATTAAATCCCGAAGGAATAGTCGTTTCTTCCATTCCGGACATCCTACCAACATAATTATTATAATTATTATAATCTCTATAATTATTATCTCTATTATAAACCTATCTAGTTATTAAATATATTGTGTAAAAAGTATGCAAGCTTGTTGTTCCAAGAAAAAAACTTTTTACAAAAGAGCTGTGATATTAGAAAATTATTTTAGCTACGAATAAGATACATGTAGTAACAAAATCGAATCTTATTTTAATATTTATGTATAAAAAAACCTTGTTCACTCAAAGAGTTAATTAGACTGATGACACTCGACAGATAGATGCAAATAATTTTTTTGCAAGCTTGTCAATATCAGAAGTAGCTCCAGAAATTTAAATTTCGGAAGCTAAATTTCATCTCTTGAACGAAATAAAAGATTCTAATTTTGAAAATCTCACTGGTTGATTATCACAAATTAATTATCTACCAATTGATATTCAGACATCATGGCTGTTTCAATTAATAAGGCAAAGAAACAGAGCTAAGGCACGATTTACTGCGTTTTCCAATGTTTTAATAAGACCTGATGTGGAAGCTGAGAAATGATTAAAATTCTACTAGAAAGGCTCGAACAATATTGAGTGAATCTGACTCGGAATCAAGAGAGCCGTTCACTCTTTCGAGGATGAACCCGATTTTAGCACCTTTAAATCATTGCACAATTCCGAGACCTCTTCAAGTTATTGTTTCTACGGCCATTATTACTCATAAGTGATTGTCACGGAACCTTACACGAATATTGTGCCCTACTGAATAGTGGATCACAAGTTTATTACCCGAAAGCTTAGTAATGAAACTGAAATGAAAAGAGAAAACTATCAATACCGCTACTGTAAGCGTAAGGAAACATTCCCATTAATGCTATTCAGCACGTGTTCGCACAATCGCGAGTGCATTTATGTAAAGCTACCAGTTTAGTTATTGACAGAATCACAAAGCAATCGCCGATGCTAAAGTTAGGTGACAAGGAATTCCACCAAAGTCGCAATTAGCAAATTCTACGTACCATACTCCTGGTAATACAGACATTTTGTTGGATGCATCTATATTTCGGAATATCTGTTTTACGTAATAAGCAAATACGACGATCACCACTATCACCAGTACTGCCGAAAACAGTGTTGGAACGGATCATTTCAGGAATTATGGAACCCCTCAACGCGAGCAACTGTAACAGCAAAACGTATTGCGGAGTTTCTACTAATACAATGATTGAGAAGCAATTGGAGAAATTTTGGTGCATAGAAAAATTAGAAGAAACTACTCTCATCGATCTCAAAGGAAGAAATTTAATGCGAAGACAATTTTGTTACTACCAATAGTAGGAACGCTGAAGGTCGATTCATCCTACAGTTGCCGCTGAAAGGTTTAGCGTTAAAAATTTAGGGAACCATATTGCTTGAAGAGATTGAAGAAGAAATTAGAAAAACAACCCGATGTAAAGCAACAATATCACGAGTTTATGCGTGAATATTTGGAACTAGGTCATATATATGACAGAAATTCAAGAAGATACATTCAGCCTTTCATATTATAATATTCTTTCTTTTTCTTCTATAAAATGCTTTCTTTTTTTTAAATATTATATAGCCATAGAGCAGCACTGATTAATGAATTTCTTGATTATTTAGTTTTATTTAAGGTTTTTCTTTCGCTCCTTTCTCGCTCTCTGCTTCTGATAGAGGGGATTGTGCTGCACATCTGTATTCCTCTGTATAAAAAGAGGGCGGAAGTAGCGCAAAGAACACCAAAAGAAGATATGGCTTCTACGCTTGCAAGTATAAGAGATTCATACGTCAAAAGAAAATATCACAACTTGTGGGCTAATTTTATCTTAACATTTTCCTTGTTCGAACTCATAAAAATACAGTATCGGATATGCAGCTCTGTTGCCATTTTCGCTAACACTTGCCAATACTTGCTTTCTTTCAGCGGGAAATCGATATTACAATACCACAAAAATAAAATATTTTAACTCTGAATTGTTTTACCGTTTTTAAAAAATTTCAGAAATTTTCTTGTACACTTAATAAAATATAATTTTTAATGTGATATTAATATTAAATAAATTATGATTAATAATCTATTTTTTTTAAATCTTATTTAACAATTCTTATATTGAAATAATATTGATTATATAATGAAAAAAATAGAATTTTGTTATAATCACCTTTCATAGGTCTGCTGGGAGTCGGAACTGGATTACAGTTTGGCGTTCCATCCTTTGAAGAAGTGCCTGGTATTGGTTTACCAGTATCTTGATGTACGCACCAACAATAACCCGAGTAACACTGTATTCGATGATATCTTCCATCGGATGTACATTGCGGAACATAAAATTTCTCGTTCGAATTTTGTTTCTGATCTTCCAGTACTGATCTTCTATCCGATAGACAATCATTCGCTATAAAGAAAATAATTATTATTCTCATTGCGAAGTAGAAAAATATGTATATTATTCTATTTTGTCCATTTTTTAGAAAAAGATTGATATGTATTAATTATAATTATAAATAAAACTTACCATCTTTCTCCTCCTTAGTATTCGGGAGATCTTCATTAAATATTGGTGGAGTATGAATTGATGCTGGACTACCTTTTAAAACTGAAAGATACAATCTCTGCAATTATTGCAGATAGCGATATCGATTTTTTTCTGAATTAAATAGCACATGGGACAAGTATTTTTATTACAAATATTCTTTTTCTATGTCGCACTTTCGAGATTTAGAAGTCATCGTTATGTTTTTCGATGAATCGATATATTTTCGTTGATGGAATATTGTAGCTAGTGTGAAGGCAAATTCAACGGTATATGACAACACGACCTTTAAATGATCGTGTACAGAAAAATCTTCATCAATTAAATTCATATCTTCTGCAATAATGACAATAGATTGATGATTGGAAGCACTTCATTTATCCTTCCCTTGTATTACCGTTTCTAGGACACCTTGTGTATATATATATATATATATATATATATTGTAAAACGTACATCATATACATGTATCTATATTTACACACTCTTTATTGTAATTACACAACTTTTACGAATGTATTTAAGAAAAAAGGGAGATTAAAAATAAAATTGTAACTTTAAAATTTTCATAAAAGTAAGTTGTTTAATTAAAAATTTTTATTCATCATTATCTTACTAACCCGATGTTCACTATCCTCGTCTCATAAGATCATAGACGATTCTTGATAATAGAAATTTAGTTCTCTTATCAGAAAAGGGACATACGAATGAATTCTTGCCACTTGAGAATAAGATCGACCACATTGGTCGTTGACCTCCCAAGTACAAGACTAATATAATAATTCGTTCTACTCATACTGTACGCGCTCAACATTTTAAGTGTGACAGAACTACTGTTGAAACCTTTCTCGTGAGTCTTTCCTTTCTCGGAGTTCCGGACGTAACAATGACATAAAAAAATTTTTTATTCTCTCAGAAATATATAAAACTAGGAAGAAAGAATATTTAAAAAAATATAACTTTTCGTGAAAAAATGAAAATATTTTATAATACATTTTATGATGTACCTAAAGTCATAAAATTTTAATTAAAAATATCTTTTCATATTTTTTAAAATTTTGATAGATTTCTACTTAGAAAAAAATTTATTTTTAAAAGAATATTTATCTCCTTAATACATACATTGTAACAGTTTAGAAAAATGCATATTTCTTATTTTGATCTAGATTCCAATATCTAAATTTAAATTATCATTTGTATAATTATAATATATAAGGAAATTTGATATCTAAAACTGATTAAAATTGGGGAATTTTTGCTATTTTTTAATGAGATTTCATAATTTGATGCTTGTTTTCTTACTTTCAATGTTTTCAATACTTTAATATTTATTTTTTTAAACTTTTATCTCATCGAAATTATATAAACAATTGCTTTGTTAAAAATTTTGCACAAAACCAGACAGTGATTTATTTGTTACTAGACATATCATAAATAGCAAACAGCTTTTGCCGTCATGATATAAACGAGAATTTAATTCGTATACGAGGTCAATTACTTCAATTCGTCAACAACAGTCGCATGCGCACGTTGTGTGGGCAATTTCCGCCAAGATTCACAAATGTTAAATGAGTCGACACAGAGAAGTACATATAGTCCTTGACATATAAGGCATTCTACTACAGCGACACTGTCGCTAATCTAAATCGCGATTTAAACACTAAAATATAACATTTCTCTTCTGGTATAATATACTTTACAGCATATTACCTGTTTTTTCTACATTACAAAAATCATTGTTTATAAAAATTGTTGGGAGAAATAAATATATAAACTTACGAGTAAAATCATTTGCGAGACAAGCACCCCATTCTTGCCTGGACAGCTTTAAATCGCGATTTAAGTCACATGTACGGGCGAATGTGCGGACACACTTCTTCGGCTTTATTGCTGTCTTTGCAAGCCTTTTGAGTTCCTTGTACTCTGCTCTATCTAAGAAGCCGTCTCCATTTTTGTCCAAGATCACAAACTTCCACGACAGCACCTGCTCGACATTTTTTTCTCCTATTAACAGATGAGTGATGCATAATTAAAATAATCCCGTAATCAGAGACTCCAAGTAGGATGTTGCATTATTTTTTCTTTATTTATTGGATAAAGTGTGAGTATTTAAATAATATTAAATTTTCGAATAATCTTTATTTATACACCATTGTAAAATGCCGTGAAATGTTTGTGTAAAATACTTTTTTTACATTTCTTACGATTTCGAGACTATTCGTTTAAAAAGAAAAAAATCAATTTTATAAAAACATATGCGTCTCTTATATTGAGCAATATTTTAATATATTTACATATCATCAAAAATAGTAAGATATTTCTCTGCATTAACTTGTAAGAAAAGAATTAAAATAAATAAATACCTAATGCGTTTTATTTATAATTGTTAAAATAGAATTAGGTACATTCTTATGTACGTAATGCAAGGGATAAACAAAATAAAAGGTAATTATTTACGATTTTTAGTTAATAATAATACGTTTGATTAATTATTTTGTTAATAAATTATTTGTTTGTTACACTTACCATCATTAGATTTGTTAACCCGCATATATTCAATGTTAAAGTTCTCGATTAGATTTCCGTTAAATTTTGATTTTTCAGTGCGATTGCAGGTATTCCGATGCCTGTTGCTGACATATTGTCTGCGTTGCTTCGTACTCGGGGAACGCCGTTTTTGACTGCTTCTAGTAGACGCAACAGATTGGGAACCGGATTTCGAACACTTCGGTTTGTCACCCCTTATCGATGTGTCAGGCAATGGTCGACCCTGCGGTGTTACACACCAACAATAGCCAGTTTCCATGTGGCATTGGATCGGTGCATATGTCCCATCAGGCCGACAAACAGGCCGTGCGCTTGGTCGGGCGGTCAGTCTTGCTGACAGGCACACTGGTGTCTCTAAATACAAGTCACACATGTTTATCATTCGTTGAGTTTTACTTTCACACAAAATAGTATTGTTGAAATAAGAATTTTATGTAAAACAGAACTCAATTAATCTGTGCAATTTCTTTTTAACACGTTACTTTGAAACGTTATTTATTAGAATATGTTAAGAGACATTTTTATTTCACACCAAATGCATGTGTGAGCGAGACAGCCTCGTATATTATTAATATATGTACATGCAGATTAGTTAGTTGATAGTGCCCTCAATTATCAGATCTCAATAATAGCTGAACAGATCAAGTTCGTAATAGGCTTAAAAAAAATAATTATATTATAATTTACTTTTCTTATTGAATAAATATCCGAGTTAAGTTTGAGTTAAGAATAAAACATTATGTATAGTTTGTATTACTGAATTGTATTACTGTATGTTTAATGCATATGTTTTAATGTATTTCAAGAGAAAAAATGTGAGAGAGAGATAGAGTGATAGTGTTTACATTGCTATTTCAAGTAACATTTTATTACAAGGTAATAATCTAGCCAACGCTCGTATAAATGGATTAAGTTCAACTAAAAGTTTTACGATTTTGTTTTGCGATCTTTGCAATAATAAAAGTTATTAATTGATTAAGATTAAAAAATTTGAGTGCATCTTGTGTGCCGAGGCAGTGATAGACTTATGCTTCAGGCAGTATAATCTATCATCTATTCACTATTGGAAAACATTTGAAAAGGACACCAGGGATATGTTATCCTTCCCCTTGTCACATGTTTGCGCGCGTTGCAACGAGATATGGATGTTGTCTTGCCTAGAACACTCCGCCTACTGCCTCAATACTTTTATTTGCCAATTCTATTTATTTAACGTCTCAAAATTTTATGTAATCGTATGAAAAATGGCAGAGGATTTTTTCGCTCAACTCTATCTGCCCCATCGCTTCACGAGCGTTGGTATTTTGATTATCGGATACTCTACATATATACATTTTTGTAGTACATATGTAGTATTTATATATGTAGGCGGAAAAACGTTCTTAATAATAATAATTACTACTAATAAGAACAATAAGTAAAATTAAAATTAATGTTTATATTTTAATTTCTAAAAAGAAATCGATTTTATTTCCGATAGAAATTGTTTGGAAACGTTCAGTTGTAACGTTAAAACTATTTTTACGAAATTTTGTAAAAATCAGTAGTCGAGCTTTTCCATAACTCTATCTTAGTAAATCATGTAATAATTATGAAGTTTGTAAATCATCAGTGTTTGAATTATCCTTACTTGTTAGGTAGTAAAAACACAAACCTGGGCAAGGTCCAGTATGTTTTATAAGAATGGACATGCCATGACACTGCTTAGAAATGACTTGACACTGCGAGGAGTATGTGATTCCGTCACTTCCGCATACTGGTGTGCTTCCACCACCATTCATCATGCATTCAGCTATTCTTTTTCTGCATTCCTCCTGTAATAATAAAAAAAATAAAATACATTAAATTACATTTGATCATAAACTTGAACTTTCCTTTAATTAACACGAAAATAAATGAAAAGGCAAATCAAACAATTTATTTACTATCAATCTTGGCTTTCGGGTTCGAGCTGCGTCATTTTATCATTTTTGTCATTTTGCTTTCGACATTTCGTTAACGTTTCAGTTCGCTTCATCGGGGAAAGGAGAAATCTGACACATGAATTGCTTCTCGGTAGGTGTTTCTGTACAGGGTGAAGTAGAACAACAGCAAGATTTTCAGAAATGCCTGAGGAAACCTACGCGAGTATTTTAAGACAGGGAATATGCGTCCGCTGAGACGTCCGGTTGTTAAAAGACTGTTAAAAGTTACCTAAACTTTATGTCGTAGTAAAGTTATTTAATAGCCGCCGCCAAGTTCGACAACTACCTGGGGAATCGGCAAACAAATCTACGCGAATGCCGCGCGCGATATTTATGCCGCTTCTTCATTCGAGAAGACATTCGCCTCGTCACAGTACCATTACCGCGTGAGTCGGGAACTTTTCGAAAAAAGTGCGCATCGTTCATTCTGATGCTGCATCGGGACGGCATACATTCGCGATGATCCCAGCGGGATTTCAACTATACAATATGCCTGCGCGTAAAACCCAGACGTCAGCGGACGTCTCCATCCCAAAATACCCCTATTGGTCAGTTGGATTCCTGAATATTGTCCAGGTCATTAAGAGGAAAGTGAGGAGACCTTTCAGAAAACTTTCTTCAGGTCAGAAGAAAACTTTTCAGGTCATTCTGAAGAGGAATACCAGCTTGTTCGTGTTGCAACTTTTCGTGTTGGTTCGTTTTATCCCCTACCAACTTCTGTTCTTTCTCTTTTTCTCTCTAACGCCCTGATCCATATCCATTTCATTTCAAGTATGAAAAGTTTGAGTGCAGTTGCAAAGAACGGATTTCTTATTGAAAGCTCAAGCTTTCAATAACTCAAACTCGATTCAAATTCGATTCTCAGCAACTCGTGGCGGTTGTGACCGCTAATGAAGGCAAGGGTAGTTTTTACAAACTTTTCAAATTATCGCAACAATTTAAGGGAAATTAGCTCAGGAAAATATAAACTAGATCCCGAGTCGTCTAATAACGCTACGCAAATCTTTGACTTGGAACTTGAGCAGTAAATAAGGGCAATCGAGAGCTACGATCGCCAAATGCCAAATAAATGAAAATGAAATCAATTTCGTAAATAAATATGAAAGAAACTTTAAAGTTCTTTATTTCTTTCTTTGTTTTTTTGTATTTGTATATTTTAAATTGCTATCGCAAGAATACTCTCCACTCTCTTTATTTCTTTCTCATCACATAAACTTGAAATTTATGTCATCAATATTTTATTCTAAGAAATTAAAGTTTTAATTATAAAAATCGAAAAATTTAATAGTGTATAATAATAATTCAAAGGGGTAATCAACATCAGTAATCAACTTAATTAAACTATTAATTAAACTATATTAATTTAAAAAGTATATTAACTTTAATTATCTAAACTTACAATCTCTCCAAGAAAAATCATTAAATTAAACCATTAAAAGATCTATTAATTTAAAAAGCGACACATCTCTACTCTAAAAACACGACGCGATGTAACGCGTGAAATGTGATTAACTCTACGCCTGTTTACTACACGCACGAACGCTGCATTTTGAATACGTACGTATGCAACAAGTGGGAAATTTTTCTAGTCACAAATCGAGATCTTTTCACACAACTTAAGGAAGGAGTGTTAAGCTAAATACGGATTTTGTACCTTGGCTGATGTCACTGTGTTAGTCGCTGCATGGAGATCAACAATAAGCGACAGGAACACAGCAACGCGCATCATCGAGAACATCATCGCGTTCTCGGGAGTCCTTTCGATGCGTTTTCGAGGAATGATGAAAGACCGAGAGAACTTGTCCGAAAAACACGCCTACACGCGACACTGTTCATATATACGTGCACTCCACTACATTTCCACGTTCCCAGCGGCACGGCATGTATTAATTTATTTTTTTTTTCTTTTTTACTCCGGCAACGTATTCCCGCTGGCCGCGAGACTGCTCGGCCTCCTAGGACGAACGGTCTCCCGAATTTCGTACGGATATATACTGGACGATCGCCGATAGAAAAATGACCGGGAAAGTACTTTCCGGCAGTAGAGGCCAGAACCAAACGTACCGTGACTAACCGTAGCGAGCGCTGCGGAGCAACTGGCACTTGCCATTTGCTTGACCGTCAGGGCAACCACTACGGTCTGATATTCGCAGCACTTCGACACTGCTGCATGCCTCTTTCAACGATGCGGGGCACAGATTCCTGTCGAGAGTAGGGATGCTGTACAACACTCCAGCATCGAAGTGTGTGTGTGCGCTTCTCTTTTTCTCTCTCTCTCTCTTCCTTTCTATGTGTATGTGTATACAATTTATAATCTAAACATGTATTATTTGTATTTACAAGTTTTAATATCAAGCTGTTTTTTAAAACATCTATATGAAATTTTTTTAATATTGAGATTATGATGTCTGCCTTCTAATTGTTGTAAATATTACAAATTGGATGAAGATACGCAAATTTTTCATTGTTGCTTCATTACAAAAGTAATAAATCGATATCAAATGCAATTCAGATAGCGATGAAGAAATTTTTACGATTATCAAATGTTATACTTGGTATTTCCTGACTAAATATTTATCTACATCAGCCAACCAGTAGTAAAGACAAAAGCAATGTTTTTACATAAAAATACTAAAATATTGAATAAAGTGAATAAAATTGAAAAACAACTGTTTGAGGCGTAAAATGTTTAGTGTAAAATATTAAATTTGAGCAAAGAATTTAAAAAGTCTGAAATCTTATCTGGATTTTTTAAAGATAAGTCAATTTCCTTTTTTACTTATTGGCCATATATTTCTATCTATAATACAATTCATAAATACAATAAACAATAAAATAACACAATAATATTCTTAAATTAATATTCATTTTCCAACTACACGATGGTAACAAATATATTAAAGAGAATATAAGGATATAGTATCAAACCTCTTCCGAATCATATAGTATTTGTTGTAAAACACGCATTCCATCTTCAAACTTATCATATTTATATGATTCCAACGATGACGTAGTAAATAATTTTTCCAATAATATTACTTTTCCACCTTCTTCTTCCGTTACATTCCAGATATTGCGAAAGTAAATTGTTTGAAGAAAATTATTAGTGAGTATTGAGGTAGTCCATGCGCACACATGCACCTATAAAATTCACGATATTCTTTTTTTCAACGTATAAAATTTTACATGTTTTATATATATATGCATATATATAATGACCGAAATAATCGAAGTTTTATTGATGAGAAATTAGAATATCCATACCAATAATTGTGCTTTTAATTCATATTTTTCTCTTTCTAAAAGTATAAATTTTCTTGTACACGTACATATTTTTTACTTACATTTATTTTTGTAACTCGTGAACACAAATTCATGGAATGAAATATCAGAGCACAAGTTTTAGCGATATTTGTGCTTAAGTCATTTTCGGCACTTTCTTCATTGAAGTAATCGTCCAAATCATTTATCAAAAGTACAGAAGGTACCGTTGCATAAGTGTGTAATTTAATGAGCTGCTCTCCGAAAGCTTCGTAATTGGAGAGATATCTATGAACATGTAATAAAACATTAATAACATTATAAAATATGTGCGCAAAATAATACACGTTTATTTTTATCATATTACTAATATCGATAGATTCGATAGATTTAAATCGAGTTAAATGAAGGATTAGTGAACATTTAACAAAGTAATCCTGTCACTATCGCGACCAGCATTACGCTTGCGCGCACGTGTGCTGTGTATGTATGAACTTTTTTTAAGCACTTTGTACATAATCATGAACCAAAATGAGGATTTGGTAAAATAAACTGATAAGATTTTGATTACCGTGGTATGCAAGAAAAGCAAACAATAAAATAACATATATTATACAAATCTTACATAAATCTTATTAACTTAAGAGCCGCGACCCCCGGATTACTTCTGTCATGACATACTGCTGGTCGTCTCTCCAGAGGTGCTGGCGTAATATAAACAACACGCCGTCCTCTTTCTGCCCAATACATTGCAATCTGCATAAAAAGTTCTTTTAAAAGCCATCGACAAGTATGCAAATGGTACAAAACAGTTAGTAACAACCGACTTTAATATCAACTTGGTTTTACATATAGTTTAATTATTTCAGTCATATCATAATTCAACAGCTTATTAAACCAAGATAGTTGAATGGCATGTTATTAAATGAAAATAATTCTTGAGCGTTTTATTAACCATTATTTTGACAAAATTATTTAATTAAAATTTTTTCAATGCTCATGGTATCTTATTTATACAAGGAACTTGCTGCTTCCCCATTGTTTATATACATACCTCAAACATAAAAGATTTGCTCAGTTCCTTTGGACCACACAATAACGTTGCTTTAGTATTCTTCGAGAACATTATTATTATTATAAAACAGCCTGCAAGTATCAACACTGATGAGTGTAAAATTATATTCTTATTTTAATTGCAATAATTTATTAAGAGACATGATGAGTCGCGCTAAATGCATGCGCGAGCATTTTTAGAATTAAAAAATGTCACCTAAATGCTTTTACCTAAATGTCTGCGTAAGAAATATTACGTATGCATTGCTGAGTTAATGCAACTATAGCAATTAACTCAATTCTTCCTTGTCTCTTCAATTCTTTATTAATAGTGATAGTACATTCTAATCACTAATAATAAACATTATTTATTATTTAATTATAATCGTGTCTCAAAATTTGAGACATGATTTCTGAGTATTCTAAAGATACGATAGTGATGAAGCGATCTATTAGAAAACGTTAGAAAAGAATGCCAGCGGCGAGTTATCCTTCCCACCTTGCTGCGTGTTTATGATCGTTGCTAGGTAACGGGGCCGTTGGCGTGCTTAGCTACGCCCACTACCTCGGTGTACATACGAGGCGTGCACTCTTATTTGCCAATCTGCTTTATTTAATATCTCAAAATATTTTTTGAGTGTCTGTCTGCAAAATCGTAGAAGACTCTTTTAGTCAACTCAATCCGTTCTACCTTCTTACGAACTTCTGATAGCATCTTCATTACCAGACACCCTGTATAAAGTCCGAAATACTATTCATCACACACACGCGCGCGCGCGCGCACACACGCAAGCACGCACACACACACACGCACGCACGTACGCACACGACGTCTCCAGCCGCATCACACTGTCGCGCTCGCGCGCGCATACACATTTTTCTCTCTCTCTCAAGTTATGATAAAATAAATATATTTCTTAATTTCTGTATGAATATATATTTATATTATTGTATAATAGATATGATAAATTTTATTTTTATATCTCACATTAACAGTACGATGCGTAAAACTATAAATAATTAGTGTGCACAATTTCTCGTTCTTACTTTATGCAAAATTCCGTTTATTGGATAGAGAAAATTAATTTTAACGTAATTTAATGTAATGCATTCGTGAGCAATTGTGTTAGATCAGTGACAGGTTTTTTAACCTCATAAACCTGTAGCTCATACTTTGTTAACGATTTATTACTCTCTTTACACTTTACAGTGGTATTTTTAACTTTTCAATGCTTTTGTTACATACAAGAAACTATCGAACGAGCCTAACGATCTCGTTCAAGTCCGAGGTCCATTCTGTATATTTATCAGTGAAACTTTTCACAACTCACTATAATCTTTATCAGTAAACTCATGCAATGCAGGCGCAAAATATCGACGAAATTTTATTTTTATCATTTATCGGAAAGAGGAGTCTTACATACCTCAGGCTGATTGCCTCTTCCAGAATTACGAAAAGTATAATTGTTGCGCGATTTGTTTTGTTATTTGACCACGATCTTGGAATGAAGAACGATAGTTTCGCCCGAGTACCACTAGGAGCCTCTGTACTCGCCTCTTAAACGACACTGTTTATCTACTATCGTTATCTTTTAGTCTATGATTTAAACTGACTCGTTCTTTTTGTTTATATCAACATTTAAACCGATTAAACTATGCAACAGCGTTGAGATGACAAAGAGTAAGCTTTATTCTAGAATTTGTGTACTAACACTGTTTCGTCCAAGCACACTCGGTAGAATTCGCTTCGACTTCGTGTTAAGATATACGTTATTTGTATTGTCAAATTCACATCGAGGGTGGGCATTTTCTTTAATCAACAGTGTACCGATTGTTTTTGTTTATGCAGTGGCAATCGTCGTTGTAACTGAAACTTATTTTCGAAATTGTTTAACATGTATGTTATAAAGTGAAATATTTTTTAACAATGTGGGTGTTTTCTCTCATATAATTCTAACGCTTAAAGTTTATATTAATATTACCATTGACATTGTTTATTAACACGATTAATAGTGAATGTTGTTTCATAAAATATTGTATAGGCAAATATATGTGCTACGATTTTCAAGAAATAATCATACCTTTTCACAGGCATGACGTCCAAACTTCAACGTATGCTTGATTTATTATAATTGAAAGACAAAGTATCGCTATTATAGATTTAGACGTACATAATTGAAAAATAATGTACAGATAAATATCTAATGACTCGGATTGTTGATATTCCACCATGGAGAATATTATGCGGTCCATGCAAGAATGTAATTCCATCCGTTACTCATCTTACAGAATTGCTGTGAAGATGCAAATATTACATAGAGAACTTAACAGTAGGTTTCGCATTCTGTTTTCCCATTAAATAGGATCTTCCTAACTTAACTGTTCTCCCTATATGTGTTTATGTATGTGCAGTGCGATATGTACAACTGGAGATAATAGCAGGAGTTTTTGAACGTCACAGACTTTCAATCACGGAGAATTGTGTTAATTTGGATTCAAGCGAAATCGAGGATGTCTTGTTCGACATCTACTTTGCAGCTCAGAAAGAAAGTAATTCTAATTTTGATGTTAATGCTGCAACAAAGCTTGCCACAAGCTATATTCTGAATACTTTTAACAAGTAAGTTCACATTTTTATATATTTTATTATTAATTAATAATAATGTCTTCACAATTGCGTTATAATTTTAAGTGTCCTTAATTTTGTATTAAGTTAAGATGCATAAAAAATATCTTAGATCTTTTGCACTAGTTGTTATCGAATTCCTAAAATTATTTGGGGATAATAATAATGGAGATAAATTTGGGGGAAGATAATTCTAATATCTGAAACGTTGAAACGTTACGATCTGAAATAAAAAGTGTTTAAAAATAATATTTAGGCAAATGACATTTTTGATATCTCTAAGACAGTAATATTAATTAATTGCCTTCAATTAGCTTAGCTGAAGATATCTGCAGTAATATACAAGTGTCCCATAATGAACTATACATTCTAAAAAAGCGTGTTACTGGGATGCATTTAATTAGAAAATTTTATCTTTGCATGCCATTAAATTCATCACCATTTGAAAAAACTATTTAATAAACAATGACGATATTATAAAAATATGTTTACCATTGCAGACAACAGACTGGAAATATTTTAGTATTTTCTGTAAAAGTTGCATTGGTATTATTGTGCAGTGGTAAACTACAAGAAAAGTATGGATATTTGTATCAACAGCTCGCTGATCATAATGCATGTCTGTCCCGAGCTGGTCTATACACTTTATTAACAAATATTTGCAAAATAACAGAATCGCTCGGAGAAGATGTAACGTACGGATGCAAGCAAATACAGTCGCACATAGATGCCTGTTTCGTAAAGGTAAACCACAAAATTGATTTTGCGATTACTCTCCACAATAAATAAATAATTAAGATCGATATATTACATTACTCGATACTCGATAGTCACAAGGTAGCCTCGGAATCACTGAAGCGGAGTTTGCCGCGTGGATCATGCAAGAGCCCCCTCTCCTCACTTGGATAACAACATTCAACCGGATAAAATCTGCGGAACACAGTAAGTAAAATTAAATAATTAACGCAGAATTAAATAATTTATAGATCTGAGTGCAACAACGAGCAATTTCTGTTTGCAGTTGTACACAATCTCAAATGCTCTTCGTGTAAAATAACGCCGATACGAGGTCCAAGGTACACGTGTTTGAGATGCGCGGGGTACCATCAGTGTCAGGAATGTTTTCTCTTGGGCAAAACGTCGAACAAGCACAAGTTGAAGCATCCAATCCGTGAATTTTGTGTGAAGGTCTGCGATCTAGATTTTGATTTAAACACTTTGATTACGCAATCCATTGTGCATATCCAATAATCTTTTTTTCAGTCTTCGCATCGTGAAATTACCAAGTTGATCATCGAATTGATCAGGAATAAGTTGAGACTGTGCTCTACCGGAACGGTCATGCTAGAGGAACCGGTTGCAGATGCCGTTAGGTATGCCGTAGACTGATAAATCTAATTTTATAAACACATGGTATTTTATAATGGTAATATTTGTTATACAGCGACGACACGAGACGCACGGATTACGGTTCGTTGAGGAGCACAATTAGGCGAAAGATTCTCAGCGACCCACAAAGGGAATTACAAAGTATCATCACGCACTTGGAGGAGGAAAACCGGCAATTGCAAATCGAACTGGTAGACATACGAGGCTCGAAAGCGGAAAGGCTGCATCGCCACAGGGCGACAATCGAGTCTCAATTACAGCGACTGAAGCTGCTTAAAGTACGTCAATTTATTAATAAAAATATTATTATTATTAATTAGTAAAAATAATTCGAGGACTTGCTCGCTTTAGAATCGAACCACTGATATTTATCTTTTTTGCAGAAGTATCTATTCATCGATCAAGCGCCGCCGATTCTCACCCGTATGCAAAGCACCCCGATGTTGCCCGTGTCTTCTAGGCTCGCGGCGTTGCCGCTAGAATTCGAGTTGAGCCCAATTATCAGGCAAGAAAACGTGAATCAGCAAGGAGCCAGGCTGCGATACAGGAAAGACAAACTGGCACCGAGTAGCTTTAACGTGTCGTCATGTGTGGAGCATGTAGGAGAGGAAGATAACACGAATGCTCTTCCTTGCATCGAGGAGGCCTCTATCAGTGCCGGGTTTGGCAATATGACGGAAAGCAATCGCATAGAATTGAGCACTTGGATCGGAGGTAAACATAATGTTCTCTCGACAAAGCGTAAGAAATAATTTCGGAAAAGTACACGCGCTCGATTTGATTACTAGGAACACGGAAGAGGGAATTGAGTCCAGCTAACAGCGGCTTCTCCCAATGGCTGGCCGCTGGCAATATAGACTGTAAAGAGGATAACTGTGCAATCAACGTAATTAGCAATGCAGACGTGGACTCGTCGCTGATAACGTCTCAGTCTCCTACTGGTAGGGACAATACGCCGTCCTCTCTACAGCGTCCTGGCAAACACTCGCAGCACAGTAGTCTGCAAAATATTCAAGGAGATCTCAATGATATATTAGACAGATTGCAAAATATGGTCGCTAACGATTGCTTGCTCGACGGTGAGTTATCAGCAATTATCTAAGAGAAAAATGTAGGAAATAATATATTTTATTAATATTTATATTTTTTTATTAATATAGTATAATTATGTATGGTATTTTTTTTTTGTAGAATCGTACGACGGTAATGACAATTGTAAACTGAAACGTGCCACTATGGAAATGGAGGATTTATTAACCGGCCTTATAGAGGGTATGGAATCTCGTAAAAGTAAACTTACTACAATCGTTTGAAGACTGTTTTAAATGTGGACATTTAGACACGTTCTACATTTAAAATTCTTTAGATTATTTTTACTCTTTGTTTCCTCTCCTGACTAATTTTAATGTAATAATTTTATTTATTTTTAATCCTTCGATCGACTTGATTTTTAATCTGCATATAAATATGTCATTTTATAATTATTTTGTGGTATTCGGTATTTTGATAAATATTATACTTTATTCGAAAAAGGCATATCATGTAAAGATATATAATGTAAATTAATTATAAGCATAAGCAATATTTGATATAAAAATTTTTCGTAATTATTAGATAGTATAAACGTATAAACGCGCGCTAATGAGCCACATAGTTAGCACTGCACAGCATTGCGAAATGTAATGCCCAACACATTGTACGTCAGTCTCACAGACTTTTATTATAAAAGTCTATGGTCAATCTTATCGCCATTCCGCAATCGTTTGGCGAGATTTATTATACTTATCGCTGTTCGCAATTTTTTTTCATTGAATGGTATCTGTTATAATTTCTATTGCGTTTTGAATTCCATATTATACATGCTAGAAATATTAATGACAATTTATAATAATTATATTAATAGTTAAATATTATTGTTTGTGATTCTCGGCACTCGCGCTTCGAAAGACTAAAAGTTTACCGGCGTACAGTATGTTAAGATTATTTTATATATACATGCACGTACACACATAATCTGTACAATAATAAACGAAATTATTTTGAAAAATTTTTATTAATAAAAAAAAGATGTATTTTATAACTGTCAATATAAAAAAAGTTTAGATAAATTGATAAATTTTATATAATTACCAAACTTCAATTGTACCTAAAAACTCTTAAGAATTATGCTTAAAATTACACTTAAAATATTACAATACTATGATACGCAAAGCTACTGAGGTGGGGGTTTCTGTCCCACTAATTCGTTGATATAAAAATGGAAATGAGATGTCGGAATGCTCTGTATAGACTTATTACACTAGTATCGGAATTCAGATTCAATCAATTGACTCTAATACTTCCGTACGGCTCAGCGGACTACCGATGACTGAGATCTTATCGTCAGATGATCGCTATTACATAGATTACATAGATAGATACATCGAATAGATCGAACACTACACTACATACAAGCTTCTTTTAAGCATTTTAAATGCATCGAATGTTTTCTGCTCGTTGATTCATGAATACATATCCACGTTTGTATAAGCTTATTATATTCCTGTCAAAGTATAATAAATTTATTTTCAAGTCAATGAAAATTATACACATATATATATATATATACATATTTGAGATAGTAAATAGTAGATAGTACATTTTTTGTTCCTGACAAGTGCCTTACATTCTACACGTAAACTAATACAAATGATGATTTTGTGATCAGACTAGATGATTGATTGCAACATAATTTATATTATAATCAGGAATAGACAAATTTGTACGTGTATAATGCCACGATATATACGATATAATTTTTTTAAACTACTGAACATATATCTATAGGTTGAGATGCTACATGTCTTTTTCCAAATGCAGCGTATCAGTTAGATAAGTAATCTTAAGGAACTTGGAAAAATGCGTTTTCTCCGTCGGGCGGTTCACTGTCCACGCCATCACGCGGATACCGCGATCGCACCATTGTTCTACTATGTATCTGAAATAAAATTACGTCTTACTTAATTTCTGTGTACCCACGTGCGCGCACAAAATAAGATAAAATTACATACGGATTGATTATGTCTTTGTGCAACAGCACGGCGGATATGCCAACGACGTAATAAACGAAGCGCGGTAACAGCCACTCGTACAACGTTTCCAGGACACAAGCTGCCAGATGCTTAAACGGATTGCGAAAGCGTACCGGGCCGGGCGCTTCCAAGCCGGCGTACGACACTCTCGAGAAAAAGTATGGCCTCCATGCAAGACTCGAGACGATCCGTGGCTCTTTTTTTCTAATCTGAACGCAAAATTAATTAATAATTCATAAACGAAATATACTTTTCAAAAATATTAATTAGTAGTTCAATTATGCTCAACACGCACCATGTATATTATGATTGGATTGAAGCTTGATACGACGCCTCTTTGAAATAATTTTGGATACTTCTCGTACGCATCGAGGATAACTTGCACCACATCCGTCCTCGTCTCTTTTATATCTATAATCACTCTTTGCTCGCTCTTGAGACATTCTTGTAAAGCATCATCTAACAGCGCGATTTTCTCGCCATTGGCAAATTTATTCCTTTAGTAAAACAATATTTCTTTTTATTAAAGTACTCTGATAATATACATATATTATATATGTATATAAGTATCATAAAGCATCTTCATAAAATATTTAATAAAATTTAAAAACTATTTTATACAAATTGCAATTAAGTTAAGGATACACGTATATAAAATTGTGTGACTCGGATATAAATAACTGTACCTAAGTGGATGATTATAAGCTATATCAAATTCCTGTAATTCCTCCCACGTCATCTCGCTTATTGTTCCCGTTTGGCCTGTAAGTCGTTCAATTGTTGGGTCATGAAATATTATCGGAATGTTATCTTTTGTAAGTCTTAAGTCAAGTTCTATAGCACTGCAGCCCTTTCCCCTGCTCTGAAAAAAAAAATAAATAATGACTAATCTATTAAAAGATATATTTTTTGCAATATATATTTTATAGATGCACAATGGTTACACAAAATAACAAAGTATTACTGTTAAATAATATTCAATTAAAATTTTCTCTAAATCTTTTTTATATTAATTCTAATTCTTTATATTATTAAACAGCATTAATATCAAGTTAATACTAAAATTGGAATGCAAAATCTGGTCCATTAAAAATTAAAAAAAAGGAGCATACAACTAAAGTTATTTCAAAATGCATAATTTTACATTTCGGAATGCCAACAAACTGTTCTCAGGATAGTCATATCCTCCACCACGATGAGCCACCACTCGCATGCAATACTTCTCTCCGTTACCATGATTTTCAGACACAGAGTTATCTTTGACCAGGAGGAGCGGATTTACACCAAGCACTTCCTGCACAGTGCCAACGGGTGGAGGTGAAACTCGGACTAATTTCAGCACAATCATGACAATCAAGGAGCCCCAAACGATCCAGGGAATGGAAAACTCATAGAGAACCGTGACCAATATGCTTAGTATTGTTTGCATAAATATCCATAATAAAGCGCTGTTTACGATTAATTCGACGAATTTGTGCATTTTCGTACTTATCACACCTACTGCCTACGTTTACGTATTCGAAATATCCCTCTCGTCCTGCCATACACGAAGGATTAGATGAGTCTCGTCATTACTAGAGGTTCTCGTTACTCGATTAAATCATTACTTCGAAGAATTATGATCTGAATCGATTGTCAAAAACTGCACGTGTGGTCGAGCACAATAATCAGCGTCGTCGATAGTCTATCAACAATTCGTGCACAACACATTCTTCCCGTTTGCGAATCGCATCAGGTTTCTGCGGATTTTAAAAGCAACGAAACAACACGAAATTCGCGGAGTCATGCACGAGCTTCGTTTTTCTTTCTTCTCGGAATACAAAATTATCACTTCTACACAGCTCACTGTCCTTTTCGTTTTCTTCTTTTTGATATGCTGATAACAGATAAACTAAAGCCCATTCATTTCATATGGTCATAAACAAAATCATTAGGAGAGGTTAAGGCGCAGCGTCGAGCGTCAAAGATGCATTGCTGTAGTTCAGTTAGCACTGCAAATGCTGCACAAACGCAACAGGGGAACATGGCGATGGCGGTTTGCATGGTTGAAAAAAATGTTTCGTGACAGTTTTAAATATTACAAAAGCCGAACTTCAGCGCCCGATCTCAGCGATGTAATTGACTTGGAAAATCCAAATTATGTTAGAGTACGTAATCCTGCGAGTAACGCACTCTTCTGGTTAGGTTAATTACAGAACGCTTTATAGGTTAGGCGGATTGCGGCCCGTGTAACTACTGATACTGAACAAATTGATACCTTTGGATTGAAACCTATAGCAAAATGGAAGATTTACGAATTACTGGACATTCCGGGTGTGCAAATTTTGTGTAAAACATTTCAATGATCGGTTCTTGAATCATCGTTTTTAATACTGTGTCGATATTATTTTATAAGATGTCACACAATAGTTGGTGTCCGGTCATTGCTTATTTTTTTTTATCATTTTCAGGACTCATCTTTATTCAGAATCCATTCACATCTGCTGGCCAGCGATACTGGATCACAAAATGTCTGAAGGATTACTCTAAGGAACCGTACAAGTTAAACATAGACGCTCACAACATTTTAGATAATGAAGCATGGTGGGACGTATGTTTCCAGTAAGAGGATAATTATAGTAATTTTTCTAGTAAAAACACATATTGATAATGATTTTTATACTAACTCTAGGCGTCTGCAGGGGGGGGGGGAGACTGGACATTGCTCCTCCCTGGAATTAGCAAACAATTGAACATTTGTTCTTCCTTAAAATAAAGAAAAAAGATGCCAAATTGCAGATGTAACGTTTATGCTTATCTACCTTGTTGCGGGAGAGAAAGCTTTTACTACCAAAAGGTCTATAAATTTTTAATTATGTTATTTTAATTCTGACATTTTGAATCATTCCCCTCCCCTGGAAAAAAATCCTGTGGACGCCCTTGACTGTAGGTATAATTATGTTAAAAACTATGCGTTAATATTACTGTAATCTCTATTTGATTTAGGACTTCGGAGAGGGGTAGAGCTCTCTTGCCAAAACTGCGATGGGCGACGCTGGGATATCATCACAATTGGGATACGAAATTGTATTCGGAAAACTCGAAGAGCGACATGCCACCGGAATTGTGCGATCTAACGTCCGTTTTAGCAAAGGCACTGGATTTTCAGGATTTTAGGGCAGAGGCAGCGATCGTGAATTATTATCGGATGAATTCGACTTTAGCAGGTCACACGGATCATTCGGAGGCGAACGCTATGGCGCCACTTTTCTCCATAAGTTTCGGACAGACGGCAATCTTCCTGATTGGCGGATTGAAACACGAGGATTCAGCGAACGCGTTGTTTCTGCGGAGCGGTGACGTGGTGATAATGTCGGGTAGCTCCCGTTTGAGGTATCACGGAGTACCGAAAATTTTGCCGGCTTCCAAGACACCCTGGGACGATAATGAACCGGACAGTCACGAAAGTTCCATGTACAATCTTGAGGACTGGCGTAAAGCGCGAGATTACATCGCCGAAGCTAGGATTAACATGAATGTACGACAGGTGCTGGAACCTGGACAAATTGTATTATACTAGGATATCTTTTATCTTCGTTATAAAAGTATGAAATATATTTATTTACCATAAATTAATTAAATTAATTATTTTACCATAAATAGAGATGTTTTTTATATTCAGCTTAATTGCAATACTCTTCCTTAATTAGTTTTAATTACTGTTACCTATTCGTAGTTTACTTAAAACGATGACCGAAAAGATATGCAGTAATTATGGAAAATTATTTTTACCAGTTGATTAAAAAAAGAGATAAAAATTATATTGCAGCATTTAAGTTAATAAAGATTATAATGAATATATTCTTGAGCTAAAATTTGAATCGCGCGCCATTGGAACGCGGCGGGTACGACCTCCGGTTTTTCGTGTCAGCTGATCAATTCCATTCCTGTCTGCTGACCAGTGGTTGAGAATGTCGGGCAAGGATAAATTACCGATTTTCCCCTCTCGGGGGTAAGTATTCTCTTTTAACAAATTCGCTGTAATTGTTAGAAAAACTCAACAATTTCGTTTGAATATCGTCAGTCATCATTTGTTTTCAAGAAATTTTACTTGGAAACTTATTGCAATAATGGGTGTAACTCGTCGATTGTTGAGGAACTTTCAAGTGTTTTTTAAGTTTTTTAATTCTCTTTTTAAACTCATCGCTTTGAAATATTTTACCTGCAAAGAAATTTAATGCGTACGTAAATGCGTGTTTGTTTCTTATACGATATATATTTAATAGTATCAGACAAATTATATAAATAGCATCGTGGCATTTGTGTTATTTCAAATATAACGATGATATTTCAAAGAATCAGTTATAAGTTTATGGGTTTTATTGCATTTTATTCTGATTTCGAGATTTTGCATATCAGTTAAGTTGTACGCTTCTATATCTAGGGCTCAGATGTTGATGAAGTCCCGCTTAGCTGGAGCTCAAAAGGGGCATGGATTACTGAAGAAAAAGGCTGACGCGTTGCAAATGCGCTTCAGAATGATCTTGGGCAAAATCATAGAAGTATGATTACCTTCGTTTGTGCTTGGTGTCTGAATTCCTACATATCTGTCTAATTGTATTCCTGCTTCATGTTCGTTTTATTTGTAGACCAAGACTTTGATGGGCGAAGTAATGAAGGAGGCTGCCTTCTCTCTGGCCGAGGCGAAATTCGCTACGGGAGATTTCAATCAGGTGGTCTTGCAAAATGTGACAAAGGCACAGATCAAGATACGTTCGAAGAAGGACAACGTCGCTGGTGTCAATCTGCCGATATTCGAATCTTATCAGGATGGAACGGACACTTACGAGCTGGCGGGTTTAGCCAGAGGTGGTCAGCAACTGGCCAAACTGAAGAAAAATTATCAGCGGGCGGTGAAATTACTGGTAGAGCTGGCGTCACTGCAGACGAGTTTCGTTACCCTCGACGAGGTCATTAAGATCACAAATCGACGCGTCAATGCTATAGAGCACGTGATCATTCCTCGTATCGAGAGGACTCTAGCCTACATTATTTCTGAGCTCGATGAGCTTGAAAGAGAAGAATTTTATCGCTTGAAGAAGATTCAGGATAAGAAGAAGATAGCTAAGGCAAAGGTACAATATTTTTATAAATTATTTATGTTACTTATTTATCACTGTATTATTAAATTGTCATAAAATGTTTTTATGACAAAATTCATTTTTCTCTAGTTGATGTTTCTAATTTATTCTGCTTTGTTAGAGACTGAATATAGAATATAGAATAATTGATAAAAAATCTGTTGATTCCGTTATAGCTTGAAGCGGAGAGAGTACAATTGATGGCGGATGGCCTTAATCTGGATACTGCAAACCTGCTGGATGAGAGCGATGATGATGTGCTGTTTTAAATATTGTGTAAATAACATGTTATCGCTATTAAGAGGAATCATTAATAACGAAAAAGAGATGAGAAATCCATTTAGCTCTTTATCTCGTAATTTTATCTCGTGGTAATGTCAGTTTCATTTGTACATTTAGAAAGTAGCATAAGCAGCCTTTCGAATTCTCTTTTCTTGCGGAATTTTCAAGAATCGCCGATATTATTGCCTTTATTTATCCTTCCAGAAATAAATTGTACAGCAATATATAGCACAAGCAATCATGTATACATCACGGCTATTCTATTACTTTTTTAAAAGTATTCCAGATATTGTGAGTAAACCCTACGTAGCAAAGAATCTTAATTATACATATTGCCAATCATTCCATCGTCATCCAAATCATTTCTGATTTGTATGATGCAAGGAATTGTACAATCCAGTACTCTAGTAATAATTACGAATATAATAAATATATGTATATATTTATTTCTGTTCTTTCAATTATTTTTCATTTATCTTTTACAGCCTGCGGATCCTTGTTCTATTCTTTTCCAGATTATTAGAAGGATACGTGAACAGGATATTTTTTATAACAGAAGCGCGAATCATTGAAATATATACTTAAATATTTACAGATCCGTCACACGTGCCGGTATAAAAATTTATTAATTATCTTGTACAGTAAAGTTTACTAAATTGGCCTAGTTTACTCCGATTTAATAGACGTCAATCAAACAGTAAATAGTAACTAGTACATTCGGTTTAGTCATTGGCTGATTAGCTCAAATGTGATGTCAACTATTTGATACTATTTGATACGTATCAAACGGTGTAAATTAGGCTATTGACTCGTACAAGTTCTATTAAAATAACTAGACTATGTATATATTTTTGTTATAAAATAATAATTTCGATTAAATCAGTGTTGGCGACTTATTTTTATTTCTGTGAATTGCGAATGCCATTCACAAGGAAAGTCATTGCGACTAAAAGAATTTCAAGTTGATTTTCATACATTGAATGAACTTGCTGATGAAAAATCGACGTGTACGACTGACCTAGTGTATCCGCTAGAGAAGTAGGTCGATCAATATTACATGAGGACAGGGGGACGGAGGGTTTTTCCCATACGAGAGGTGGTGACCACCCTTCTTCACCGAAAGGAGATGCGCGTGTGGAAATTGCTGTCAGTGCGCGGCGGAAAATTCGCCCACCCCAAACATGTCGTCATCTAGCGAGGACTGTCTGACGGCCGTGGAGGTGCCGGAGGAACGCTACGACGATGCTATCCACCATCTAAAATGGAATTTCTTCGCCGACGAGCCGCTCAACAATGCCGTGGGACTCTGCGCGAAAGGAGAATCGCAGTGCGAGTTGGAGCGACACTGTCTGCTCACCTTGAAGCAGGGTTACTCCAGGATGCTGGTGGATAAGCGAGGAGTGGTGAGCAATGCCGCCCGATTACGTTACGTCGTATTGTCTTGAGCATTATCAGAGTGTTTTTATCAGATCGCGGGAATGGCACTAAACGGCATCGTGAAAAAGGGCGAACGCGAGGAGGCGGAGAAGCGTTTGGCCGAGCTGGATGATGAGAAGTTTAAGACAATTTTCAGACTACTCTATAAAGTGAACGAGAAGATCGATCTGTTCACTAAATACGATGTCGACGAGCTGTTTGAGTGTCGGATTCTCAGTGTCGATGAGCGTTATCGTGGCAAAGGCTTGGCCAATATTCTCATGGCCGACAGCGTAAAAACGGCCAAAAGCGCCGGTTTCAAGGTAGATTAACAAGGTTGATACAACAGCGTTTCGCGCAGTCACTATACTTTGCGTGTTTCCCTTTTGTTTCAGCATGCTCTTCGGTTAATACATGCATGGGATGATTTTCGTTTCCCTCCCCCATGAGATATAATTAGAGCACCTCTTGTTACTTTTCTGAAAGGTACTTTCACTTATAATAATTATTTACCCTTTTCCTGGTTCAATTCTTTTTTTCTTATTTTACCCCCGAGTTCTCACACATGATCAGCCATTAACGATCAACATTTATCGATCGCGATATCGCTTGAACGATCTCTACTATCATAGGTGTGCAAGGCCGACGCGACTGGCTTGTACTCGCAGAAGGTATGCCTGAAGCAAGGCTTCCGAGTGGAGGCGGAGATCCCATACGCAGAGCTGGATGAATCCATCAGACCGGCGCCGCCTCACGAAGCGTTAAAACTCATGGTGAAATTAATAGATTGAACATAAGAAGGAGAAAAAGCAGAAGAAAGTCGGACAGCTTAATTAAATTAAGCCACCAATACGAAAGCGTAAAACGCAAAGTAGATAAAAAAATATATATGTATCATGTCATCGTGTCGTGACAATAAGAAATCCGTAAATGCATGTCTTTGGTGTCGCGAAAATGACGTGACGCTTTCTTATTTCGAATATTTACTTCAAATTCAAGAGAGTTATATCGCGCAACTTTCACGTAGCAAGTGTCGAAACATCTCTAAATGATGTCCGGTATTACTGCCTCCCCGTGTATGTGTTCCGAACGAGGTATGAAGGTATCATACGGTTGTTATAAAAAGGAGGTAACGAAGCAAATTTAATGTAGCGAATGACGTTAAAAGTGAATCACATTCAGACTACAGTCAGTCTGTTGACAGCACAGGCAATCCGCTCTGATCCAGCAAAAGCAAAAGGAGATACGCTTGTAGAAAATACTTGTACGAACATTGTTATGTCGCTTAACTCCTGGAAACTAGATGATTTCATGAGAATTTCGACACTTTTACGTTACTGATTCCAATATCCAATGCAGTATTGCACCTGTTAATTATCCGTCTAGACAGCAATTATTTTTTCTCGCGGTTAATATAAAGAAAAAGGATGATAAAATGGCAGTAAACTAAACGCACTCGTAGATATCTCGTGAGGATTAAGATTTCAAAGGGGAACGTATTAATTGCCTGCAGATGCAAATATCTGATAATAGAAAGGAAAAAGAAGAAAGTCATAAAAGCGTGTGTAAATGCTGCGGTTTGTTCGAAATTTGTGCGTCTAGCGATTTGCCGATGTCGCCGGATGAGAAATAGTCCACGAGGTGCATAATGTCCAATTATGTATATATGTCTACTAATGCACAGTTTATTCTTTCTCTCTCATCAGCGAACATCGGAAAAGCGCAGAGATATTGTTTTCTAATTTATACACGTATACATTATCGTATCGAAAAGTGATTATATAGAATATTGTTGCTCGGGATATAACAAACATGGGTCCATACACGAGTATAAATTAAAAGAACAAAAAAAAAGTTATATGAGAAGAATGAAAGATATTTTTGTCGGTATCACAGTATCGAGAGTATATATAAAATATATACGAGTTATTTTGTAAGAACATCCAGTAAATCGATATCGCGATTTATAATGATGATTTGTATTGTGATGTCGTGTATGTCCTTTAATGAAAATAATAAATTTCGATTTCATAGCATCCGAATTGATGACGCGGTTATCAGGTACTTAAAGTTTCGAAACATGAGGATTTAATTTCAATGAAAGTTAAACAAATAATTGCTTCACTTGCAACTTGTTCTTTTATTATATTTACAAGCAATGTGATATCAAAGTAATATATAGTAATATATAATAGCTCCATTTTACATTCCATAAATATCTGTACATTTATTTTTCTCTTCAAATTTTTATATAATTATCACCTTCTAGTTTCTTTAAAAAAATAGAAGATTTGCATATGGTTTTAAATGAATTCTATGTATAATTTAGAAAATATCGTTATTTTCTTCGCTTTCTCTATAAAGTCTATAAAGTGCAAACAAGTCAAAGCCAAAGATATTGATACTTTTCAAATTATGCAAAGTACATAGAAAAATGGATCATATTGCTAAGGAATTTTCTTTCTAATACCCAATTTGCATTTCTGAAGAAGAAAATTTCTTTCTTAAAAATTGGATATGTTCTAATGAAATGGTGATGAATGAAAAATTTAAAAGTTTACTTGTGCTCTAAAGTGCTTTTGTAGTTTGTTTTGCTTAAACTGCAGCTGCGTCGAATATTTTGTCTGAACTCTTTGCAGGTAACGAACGTCTCGCGCTCTTTTCCGGATTGCTTCTGCCTGCAATTCTGGCCCACCTAATGCTCTATATTGCAGCATGAACTTACGTAATTTATGTCCATTCTTAGCCACCGTGATCGTCCCTGAAGTCGGAAGATTTTGCTTATAGTAGCGTACCAGGGCACGATGGCCAATCACCTTTCCAGAAGGTAACTCCAATTCATAACCGTCGTTGTCCAAGAGAACGTCTGGTACTTCTGACAACTCTTCATCTGGATCAGCGTCCCCGGCATCTGGATAACTGGATGTATAGTCGTAGAACTGCAAGTACTCGAGCAGCGCTTCCCCTTCAAACAGCATCTTGCAATGGCCCTTATCAATCATGTGTGCCTTTACTGCGTCTGCGCTTCGCAGTTGTCTTCCTACATATAAAAATAGCCAAATTAATTTCAAGTCTTAGAGTGCTTTAAGGGAATCCTGGAGGCCGTTTTACCAGGAGCTTTATTTTGCATCGCTACTATTTTTTTATATCGTGGAATTTTCATTCTGCGCAACCAAAGGATGTATTATATGAAAAGATCTATTAAAAACAATCACTCATTCCGTCGTAACGCAGACGACTCCAGCTTCCCCTTAATATCATTTTATTACAAAGAACAAAAAGAATTCTCTACCTACCTGAGTTATCGCACCAAATGCACTTATACTCGGCATATATCTTCTCCCCCAAGTAGGTTAACAAACCTCTCTTGTCGATACAGTACTCAAGGTCAGGCACAAAGAACGAGTGTTCCACCATCATGTGCTTCAAGTTACGCGTTATGGATCTACTATGATGCTCACAGAACAGACAATTGTTGCGTTCGATAGGATTTTCGAGCTCTAGATCCGAATGGGATAGGTCTGATGCATCTGATACATCCATCTCGGTTTCGGTTTGTACAGCACTACTAGTCTGATCTTCGTCCATCTCCTTCACCCTCTGCTTATGCTTCTTCGAAGTCAAATGATTCTCATATTGTTTCTCACTGCTGAACTTCTTTCGACACATGTTGCAATTCTTGCTCTGTTTCGTCTGATTTCCTGTCGCATCTTTGTGGGTTCTCCTCTCGAATTCATCGAACGTTATTGAAGGTAGATTAGCTACCTTCCGATTCAGATTGTACCGATGCCATTCAGATTTGTAATGCTTATTGCGCACCTCCACCTCTCTGAACATGATGCAGCACGTTAAGCAAGTGAGTGGATTCCTTGCAAACTCGAGCGTAGGATCCATCGTTTTTATCTAATATATTTTTTTCCTTCGAACAAATTCTCTTGACGTTCTCGTCTGTTACCGATATAAGCAGAAAAAATATATGTTAATATTCATTATAAATAATAGTCAAAAGTGTGTAGCTTCGAAGCCGCTATCACATGTAGAGCATACCTACATAACCTGACGTAACCTCTGAAGATAAGTACACGATTATTCACGTTGCCGTAGTCCAATGTCCAGTGTCGTTCAACGTGATTCACTGGAAATAAGCACGCGATACGAGCATCCCCGGATTATATGAAACTCCAACCTAACCTGCGTAGGTCACGTGACTGACTTAACAGACTCGTACTTTAGATGACACGTAGAATATATTGAGGGCCCACAAAAATTTCGAAGATGGACATATTTATTATTTTTTTGTACTAAGGGCTCAATTTTTTTGGTAAAAATGTTTTAAAAGTTGGTAGAAGATAGAGCGAACCAACACGAACAAACCTGTTGTTAAATGAGTTAGATGACGTCACGACCTCCATCTATCTTAAAATTATCTTGTCATCTACGACGACTACGACTCGCTTGATATCAGTATCAGCTGGCAAACGGAGTGTTCGATGCATTTGTATTCGTCATTGGATATCGAGAGAAAAGTTTTTATTCAAAAAATATCAAGTTTCTGAACAGGAACAACTAAACGATGTGATGAAACAGTTGCGAGATTAAAAGCGCAGCGACAGTTTACGTTAGATAAGATCAGTAATAAACAGTGTGATTATGATAAATAAATAGGTTATTGTCTAAAGACAGATTGATAAGTGAATGATGAGTAAATGGGAAGAATAAGCATTAGCAGAACGTCATTACATTCTATTTCATGTATATGATTCTGTAAGAGAAATAAAATATATTGGACGGAATGTCTTGCCAAATTAAAGGAATAGCGAACATACCAGACATAGATAACGTTAAGAAGCTGTTATATGGTGATGCCATCAGCAAATGTAAGTTTTATCTGATGCAATATGTCGAATGCAATATTTAGTGATATATATTTTACCTGATGTGTATTTTTGAATTTGTCTTTTAGTCGAGTATGCAGCGAGCAATGAATTACCTCTCCAAGACTGTCAGGTATCATTGGCGTCGGTCGGAGATGTACTTGCAATAGCTTGGAATACAAAAATGATTTTATTTGTTTGTAAGTATGAATCTTGTCTTTTTCATGTTTGCGTTTGTGAATGATTTATTAAAAGTGTAACACAAGTTTAACGATGACGCTATACACTATTACACAGCAAGATGGGATTCGCAAGAATTAGATGAAGTAAAAAATAAATTCCATATCACATGGCAGGGCAAAGTAACCAAGGAACCAAAGTAAGTAATACCTTCAAATTGTACTAATATTATTGCAATTATAATAGCAAATATCTTTTTCAGTGAATGGATAACGTCAGTGCTTTGCTTGCCCTTAATATCCTTAGGGAAGGCGAGTGGTCCAGATTGGACGTGTATAGCTGTTGGATATAATACGGGTTTTGTTAGATTCTACACAGAAGTAAGAACGCGTATAATTTTTCTTCTGTGCGTCCTTATTATATTAATTTCCAGTTGTTATATTAATTTCTTTTATATCAGACGGGCGCATTGCTCTTGGGGGAACAGATTCATAATGAACCAGTCATAGGAATAAAATGCCAGTCATTCTGCTCACCGAGGCACGTTGGAGACGCTGGCTGTAGCGAAGAGATTTATGTTTTGTACAACAGTGGCGTCTGCATATTGCAGGGATTTCCGTTGTTTTCAACTTTGCGCGCTTGTAGAAATCACTTAGCCAGAGGTCTTGTTATGCTTGATACAAACAATGCTTTTGCAAGGTAGACGATATGGCAAGGCGTAATCTCCGTTGATACGACCATTATTTTCACAGTTCAAGCCAATTGCAATGACTTACCGCCAGTTACGAATCTTTCATATAAGAAATGGGGGTTCAAGAATCAAGACGTTGCAAATGATTCCGAGGTAGTTGGTACAACGTCGATAAATAATTTCGACCACTTGATGACAGCTTCGATTTGCGGTGGATATAATGCGGCGTACAGATCGAGCGCGCCGCAACACAGTCTGGTCCTCGCGACGGGAAAACGGCCGTTCGTGGGATTCCATTATGCGTTGGAGGGGAGTAACGCACCAGTTCTGTCGGACGTTGCCATCGCCATGGCTAGCAAATTGGCCAGTGCTATCGGCACTGCTGTTCCGTACGTTTCACACACTCCATATACATGTTTCGTACTCGGTATAAAATTTCGAAACGACATAATTAAAAATGATTTGATTTTTTGTTTTGTTTTCAGATGGTTTCGCGGCAGTTCGAAGAGTACAACGCCCGAAACGTCAAAGGGTAGTAGTAACATTCACGAATCCGTCGAGACGATGACCTGTCGGTTCGGCTTGAGCGATATCATGAGGGAAGGCGATTGCATCGTCTGCAGTCCCAACAAGACGCTGTCAGTGATATCGGACGCCATGGGCCGAGTGATACTCGTGAACAACAGAAGAGGTATAGCCGTGAGAATGTGGAAAGGATATCGTGACGCTCAGTGCGGTTGGATCGAAGTTACCGAAGAAAGGGATCGCGGAATTCATAAGAGTGTCGGTAAATCCGCGCGGAAATCTTTATTGCGTACTGCCCTGTTCCTGGTTATCTACGCGCCGAAGAAAGGCGTGATAGACATCTGGAATATACAGCAAGGTCCAAAAATTACTACTTTTACCGCTAGTAAAAACGGGCGGTAAGTTACTTGAATAATCCCTTGTTCCGTTTAGCATCATTTTTTAAATTATTTTATACTATTTTTATATTATTCTTGTGCAGATTATTGTACATTAATTATGGTTACTTGGGCGCAAACGACAATGCTAGTTTGTCCAAGAATAAAGCGCAGTACTCGTGCGTGTTTATGGACCCACTCGGAGGCTTAAAGGAAATTTGCGTGCCGTTTCACTTTGCGCTGAGTAGTAAAAATGGAAGACGAGCGCGCGACATACATCTGCTCAGGGAACTGAGAACGTTTTTGAGAGAGGAAGAATTTAATGAGGAGAAATTGGTTTCCGAAGTTACGCGTACCTGCCTAGGATTAAAAACCTACGAGATCAAAGTGCAGACGATCGAGGTTTTAATGAACAGCAAACACATTTTGCCGGAGGCCTTGCTTGCTGCAACAAACTGCTTTGTAGTAAAGTCAGGTACAACACGTTCCATATAGTGTTGCATACAATTGTGCTACGTACAAGCGTTAGATAAACAGAGCTTGCTAATTTTTACAGAGGAAGCAGAGGAAGGAGAAGAAGGAGAAACGGAAAAAGGAGAAAAAGAATTGGAACCTTACGCTAAAATGCTTCATCAAATGACAATAGAGTTGCAGCAAATAATCACGTTCTATAAATATATCAAATCTCAACTTGACATTCCACCGGAATACGATATCGTGACAGCTGATAATGTGCCAAGCGCCAAGAATTTAGCCTCGATATTATTAACCTCGGAGCGAGAAGTACACCGTGTCATTAAACTGGCTAAAACATTGGACAGTTTTAAGGAGGCTGACGCTTCAGCGGAAACCAAAGTCAAGTTTAAGGAGGACGGGAGAGTGTTCTTTAACTTTTTGTCGTGCTTTGAATTCGGCTCCTCAAGATTGATCGGGCTGCGAAAAGACCTGAAGGAAGAAAAGCTCTATGAAATTTGTAAGTGTGCTGCTCTTTACTATTGATTAAAAACATGGCACCATTGTGAGACGTTAAACATAATTTTCAGCACGGTTAATATATCAAGGATGGATGTATTCGAACGATGTGAAAGAAAAATGGCAGCAGGCTGCTAGAGATAGCAGCATTCAACCATTCATCCTGATGCAGCTGGCGCTAACGTATTGGACGTATAAAGAGGAAATCACATCTCTGGAGATTGAGCTGCAACGTTTCACGCAGCTTCTGTACGTTATATGTCTGCTAGCTGGTAAGTTTCAATAATTGCTTCGAGATGTATTATTTATCTCTCATGCGTTAAGCTGAAACTAAAATCTGCCAGACTTGGAGGAAATATGTGTCGAGTACAACGAGGCTTCTTCATGGTGGAGGAACGTACGCACGGCTCTATCTGACTCGACGAAGCCTTTTAACGCGCTTACCGTTGCGTTAGCGTGCAGGGCGATTGGTGTGACTCTGGAAAAGCATAAAGAGAAATTGCAGTATCAGGAACTCCTGGAGACCAACTGGAACGAAGGGGAGGATATTAAAAATGGGAATGACATTGCCAAAGTAGAGAAAATGGAGACGAAATCGAGTGAGGTAACGCCGGATGATGATGAAATGTACAGTTCGAACAGCGAATGGGAAAACGTTAGCAACGAGACCTGTCAATTCACATTGTTAATTGGAAATCTTGAGGATGTCACTATTTTAGATGCTATTATTAGGTTTGTATTATATTTTTATGATGTTAAACATTTTCTTCAGCGCGCGTAACGTAATGATTCTGATTTCAGTCGGCAAGTAATGCCGGACGAGACAACGCAATTCTTTGCCTTGCCATTTATAAGATACAAAGTTTCTCTAGCGTTAATTCTCTCCAAAGGGAAAGGTACGTCGAAATTTTTCTTCTCACTTAAGGGGGGAGCCTGCTTTAGAACGTTGAAAATAAGGTATAATTTTACGAATTTTTTTTGGAGAAACTATACAGCGGATCATTATAAAACTTTGATGCATTTATTAGTACAAGTTTAAAGATAAAAAAATTATTTTTTGATTTGAATATATCGCCTGTAGAGGTCGTCCTGGAGGCATCTTAGTGTAGCTGGCATTGTAAATTGGTGAGCATTCTCCTGCCTCCAAATTTCATCCAAACTGAAAAATTGAAATATTTTCTTGTTATTTATGAATTCCCATCGTCGATGAACCTTTAATATTCATAAAAACATTAAGTTAAACAATTATTTTTGCATGAAAAAGTTCAAAAACTTTGTCTAAAAATCGTACTTTTGTGTTCTAAGCTCCACCATTTTGGCACTTTTCAACTTTTTTCTTCTCTCTTTGGTTCATCGACGATGGGAACTCATAAATAACGAGAACATATTTCAATTTTTCAGTTTAGACGAAATTTGGAGGCAGGAGAGTGCTCACCAATTTGCAATGCCGGCGACGCGGCTGCACTAAGATTTCTCCAGGACGACCTCTACAAGCGATACATTCAAATCAAAAAATAATTTTTTTTATCTTTAAACATGTACTAATAAATGCATCAAAGTTTTATAATGATCCGCTGTATAGTTTCTCCAAAAACAATTCGTAAAATATACCTTATTTTCAGCGTTCTAAAGCAGGCTCCCCCCTTAACATTGTCACACGGTTGTCACGGTTCCACAGTTTCATAGTATTATCCTTCTGATCATCAGGTTCTGTGTCCGAACTGGTCGCGAAATGGCTGAGTACCACGGGCATTGATCCAGCGCGATTAATTGACACGACCGATGTGGAATTTGATCAGTTGCAGTTGTCAGTTGATTCTTTGCAATTAGCTGAAGCGCTGGACGAAGCGACTGCCGTCCAAGTACCTCAACAGGAACGGGAAAAGCTCCTTTCGTTATCGGTAGAAATCGGAGACGAAGCGAAAGCTAGTACGACCGCGGAAGCGTATATCTTGGGTGAGCCACGCGCGTTTGAATAAAGTAATCTTACTTTCCTACATACTACATCATAATAAATAAATGAGAAATGCCTCTTTTCTAGATAAGATGATTCTACTTAAACGCCACTTTCCGTACAGTTTAACGAGTAGTGTTCTCTTGGCCAATTTATGCTGGGAGTTTGCAATGTCGTGGAACAAAGACATCACTCAATTAGAATCGTTGGCGGCTGCTTTGGCCGTTCTGCGACAGATACCTATGAAGCATATGAGACACGGTCAGTGGCACGTCTAACATTGTTTCTTCGGTAAAATATTTTTCTCTCACATCATGAATACTCACGCTTTCGTATTTATTCGGCAGGCGTGTGCTGCTTAATGTGGACACTTCACATAAAGAAGAGAATGGAGACGGCGGCGAAGCTGATGAACAAACTCGGAAAACTGCCGAAAGAGAGATTGTGCATGCAGAATATCGGCTTGTCCGATATTCAATTGACGACATTCCTACAGCACTGCGTCACCTTCTTGGATATATTTATCGATGTTAGTGCTTTTAAGCTTTTTTAAGAGGAATTATTACACGTATGTCGTTGACATCAACATGATTCACGTCACGCAGGCAGAGACGCTCGAACGAGGAGACAGCACGACGGTCAAGTCCGAGGAACTGTGGGACGGATATTCCGGCGGACCGCAGCCGTTCGCCACGCTGGCCATTTCCCAGACGCCAGCTTGGTACGATCTGGTCCTGCTACACGTGCAAGTGGCTAATGTCCTGTACATGATGGCGTGTCTTAACGTGAAAATGCTGAAACCGTTAAATAACTTATTTGAGTCCGTGGTAAGTAGGGCGATCTAATCCGTATTCCGTACAGTTTGGCCATTCGCGCGCATTCACACGTTGCGAACCGTTGTTGCTTGTCCCAGGTGCAACCGTACTTCTTCCAAGAGATAACTGACCAAGCGATACTCACGTGGTACCAGGACGATAAGAGAGACGATACGCGCACGGAATTTTTATGCAAAGTCATTACAGCGTCGATGGAATTCATCCATCGGGAAACCAGCGACGGCGTGACGGTCAGCTCGGCGCAGGCTGTTTCGTGGATGGGCAGGTGTCAGACGCTCGCATCTATCTGGAGAATTAACAATGACAAATTAAGAGTACATCAGACCTGTCAGCTGTACATAAACGGCTTCGATCGCTTGGCGGAAGAGGTGGATATATATGCCAATAATAAATTCACTTGTTACTTGCACATATTGTGCGCGTGTATTGTTACAGCCATTTACAACAATTACTAATATTAATACTCGGTACTCGCAATGCACGATTAGGTATCTATAGCGGTAACCGATGTCGAACGCTTGGCCGCGGACTTATTGCCTATAGCTGGAAGAAGGATGATGGCGTATCTTTCCAAGACGCCGAATCTTCTCGAGGAGATGTCACGAATGAGTCCAGCGCTTACGAGATACTTGGAACGCCTGGTAAGCTCAACGCGCGAATCTCGCTCGCTCGTGTATTTATCCGTGACTCGATTAACCGTCTTCTTCTTCTTCAGAACGTGCCTGAAATAGTCTGTACGAACTGTTCGAATGCCGACACCGTCGAACTGATCCGACGAATATCCGTGCATTTACCCAAAACTCACTGTGATCACCACATCGTACAGCTGATGTTGGACGCGACCTTTATTTACCAAGCTAACAATTAACGCTCAATTTTTCTCCGTTTTGTCGACCGTGTCCTGTGATGCCGCACCGCCACACGCAACAATTCCGTCGAGTTGTCTATAATTTGTACATATTACTATCAACGAAACGGCCAAAATTATTGCCTCTTAAATATTAAATGGAGCGATGATGACGATACGCTGTATCGCTGTACCATTTCTTGTGCATCAGAGAGGGAATTAGCAAACATTTAGCTGCAAGGTTGTAAATGTAAGTAAATACAAATTGCTACGTGTTTCTTGCTACGTTGTGAATAACTTAATTAAATATGAATTACCGGACGATCTTTATACATTATATTGTTTGTCAGTTCTGAGTATCAAGGAACGAATACACGAATATGTATATGTATATATACATGTATAAGGTTTTTTCTTAGTGCCTAGTATTGTAAAACATTAATTATTCTTATTCTAAAGTACACGCATAATTTATTTGGCTTTTTTTCGTGCAAATTAGAATTCATTGATTTTTAAGGGAATTCGTATGGTGCTCGTCGAATTTAACTATTCTGATGTATTATATTGTATATCTGTAATCAAATATAACATTTCTTTCAGAAGTACTGTTCTCTGAGAGTGAGTTTGATGCCTTTAATTCTTAAGGGATTTATTAGAGTATACATTAAATATTACATATATGTACACCTTATCGTCAAATAATGCTATTCTAATCGCGTAGAGTAATCTGTCCAAGTGAAATGAGACACCGATATATGTCGATGAAGCTATCGTACAAATGTTCAACGTTATGGAATTTTGAGTATATTCCAGTGCCTCAATTGCGCGCACAAGAGAGAGAGAGAGAGAGGGGCACTGCATTGTACACTTTGTTATCCTTAGCCTTAGAAACGGATCGCAAAACCTTGATATTGCCGTCTGGAGACATTCTCCCAATTCGTAAACTCACAGTGATGTATCTCACTGCCTGGACTTCCCACTGACGTTAGCCATTGTTTCCTAGAAATCAAGTCATTAGATGATTTAAATGCAGTTTTACTAAATGGAAAAATTGAGCCGCGCTTGAAGAAGAAGGTCACATATCGCGAGCGTCTGTCATGTTGCCAATGCAATTGCCGACATCGTTACTCTCATTCTTATCGAACAAAGCCGTGCGTTAAGCGTATGTATACGAATGCATTTGCCACTGGTACTTAAACTGCTGCTCCGAAATTATAATTAGCGATTAATCAGACCGAGAGAGAGCGAGAGAGCGGAGATATATTTATACACGAAGATATTGAGATACAGTCCTCACTGTTGAAATAATTGTAGAATACGACCAGTTATCGAACTATCGTTCGTTTACTTTGAGTGCAAGCGCATTCTTTAACAGTAGTTTTACCACGTATTCCCCGCGCGGTCAAAGAAACGGATCAGTAGGTCTGGCTCACATCTCGAAATAACAGATATCCTCTATATCTCTTTTTATCTTTGCAACCAACTTTGCTTTTCCTCCAAGGGCAAACGCATTCTATTTTGTCCTCTCGTTGGGCTATACGCGCTATTTATTTACGGTACTAAGATTTAGCACGATTTAGCTTCTATTTCAGAATCTGCCAGGAAATCTCAAGTTATTCCTCATGAAAGATGATCTTTCGACGTAACTGGTATTTCGTGATGAACGCCAATGAGGGAAACAGGTGATATCATGACGTCATTAAAACGTTATTAAAGCTAGTTTTCGACACTATTCGTTCGTCGCTCGCGGCAATTGCTAACCGAGGCCACGCATGGTCGAGGAACGGAGAAACGCCGTTTTATTATACTTGATAGATTCAACTAATGATTTCAAGACGACTGGTTTCGCCTTTTGCACAAATCAATACTCACATCTGATCGACGAGCGCCTGAGGTCCTTGCATCTTCCCGAGGATCGTGCCGGTTTTACTGTTTTTCACCCAGCCACAAATTCCCAATTGCAGGCAGATATCCCTCACGTACTTTGGAAAGTATACACCTGCAAGTACGTTTAAAATATTAAGATTTCCATTTTTATTAATTGCGAGCAAAACGCTAAACGCGAGATTCTTGTTCAACATATATTTTATACTTGTATACTGAACATTCCAAATATGTGAAGTATTAAATATGTAAACAAACGCAGTACAGTGCAATAAATATCAAAACTACGTTTTAATTGCGTTTCAATTTCTCATACAGGAGATGTCGGAAATGGAAAACTGCGATCGCAATAGGATAGATTTAATAATTATTTAATAATTTTGTCGCGACATTTCGGATTCGATGGTACTCACCCTGCACTTTCCCGAAAACCTCGAATTCGACGGATACCAAAGGCTCCCGGCAAAGAGGATCATCCGCCGCCATCCCGCTTTGAAAGCCTCAATCAAGTTTTGTGTCGACGTTTGTCCGCAATCCTGTTTTGTCGTAGAGATTCTTAGGCGTCGAACAGGATGCACGTAAAGGCATGGAATTCGTTGCAACTTTGAGCAGTAAATTGCCGTTGGTGCCGGTCGGAACGTTAACTTTTCATTCGCTCATCAAACCGACGTTTCACCTTTCGTCACGACTCACCTAGCTGACTGATTTTTGTTGCACGACGGCATCTCTCGCCGCGTCTCCCCAAATAGATCACCCCACCATGTTGACATTGATTCAAATATACGATTGATCAAGAGCCGATCGACGGCTGATCCTTTGGAGGACCTAGCTGAATCGTTTCAACACGGATTTCGTGAGAGAGGTTTCTCTATCTTGAGGTAAATAATAAAGCATAAAAGTGCGTGAGACGCGGGGGGATATCTTGATTGTGCGAGCGATCTTGGTTTTTACCGTCGACGAAGTTGATAACGCTGTAAAAGGCGCTTCTTCTACTGGCGACAGTGCTTGCGAGGTATAATCGTCGCATTATCATCGCAAAGACGTAAGAAGGGTGCATCGCCAGCGACAACCGATTGCCCGACACACGTAGAAAATAATTCCGTCTCCCTCGTGAACGCGCGCGGGACTTGTTCATTGTGGAAACATTAAATGTAGGCCAGGGGAGCAAGCATTTATCGTCGAACTAAGCACTTCCCATCCGTCGTGCCTGCCGCCTATTGTTCCGTCATTACCTCGGCTAATTAGTTATTAGTATGCCATGACGTAGTAATTGCCGGGCGCACAAGAGCAAAAAGCGCGGGGTGTGTTGGATACGAGGGAGAAGGTTACGCTCTACTCATGATGATCCTGTTCAATCTATTATTGTCGTCATTCAAGGTCCCGCCTTCAACGCTAGACTCGACGATCGATCCGTGCCCACGACGAGCAACGAAATTCCTGCGAAAATTACGCACGATGATGAGCGGCTAATTACGATTACCGCGCTGGAGAAAAGTGACTGAATAAAGAATAATACACGGCATACACGGACACACCGTTAACGTTAATACTCGATTTATTCGGTAAATTATGAGTCAATTTCGCGCACACATTCGCGTGCATGTTTTTAAATAAATATATATAAATAGTCTACATGTATATGTATATCGCGCATTAGTCTTTGGATGTAGGTAGTTAGCTATACGAGTTATCTTTGAGAAGACGCACGACGGCAGCATTAATTCCTAGTTTCAAGATTTGTCTCGTACTTTCTAGCTTTTCTCGTTCAGTGGCAATACCATGCACTGTTATTTAACGTGGCAATATCTCACAATAATGCTCAACCGGACAATAGTCGTACGGTGTCTTACCGTAAAACGTATGTTCACTTTCTATGTTCATAGTCATACGCCTTCCAACTGTTCTTGTTCTTGTTGTGTGTCACAAACGAATGTCTTTTTTTTTAGTCACCAAAAGTTCTTGATCAAGGCACAATTGAAAATCACACTGTATTCCTTTGAAGAGAACGTCTTGAAAATTAACACGCAGAGTGAGTGAAAGTTCAGTCTGGGAAGAAACACTGTCTCACGTGAGGATCCCGCTGAAACGAGCCATCGTCGCGATCGAGTACGTGTACAGCGGATTATCATCTCTACCTGGATGATCGCATTCACGAAAGATTGCTTTTTCGTTATGGTTTATGCAAGAGAGTCTGCATCTGTAGCTATCGTTGCCGTTGTAGTATTGTGCGGCAGGAAAGCACCGTTTTCACCATCCTTGCCGTTTACGTCGCAATGACCGTCAAAGTCCTGCGATCCCACTAACAGCTTCTGTCGCCTCGCTTGCTTCTTTTCGCGTTCGATCTGCCGAACGAGATAAGCAACGATATTTAAATTCTTGAACATTGATCAAATTAATCTTTCGACATTTTCATGAACTTTTTCAAAGAATTCAATTATTCTATTTTATTATTAAGAATTTAATTATTATATTATTTTTATTTCATAAGAAATGTTTCTTTTTCATAGACAACAACGATATTTAAATAGTTTGAATTGTTGAACATTAATCAAACCTTTGCTTCTCGACATTGAAAGAATTTAATTATATATTATTTTTATTGAAAAAAAGTTTCTTTTTCGTAGGTGAGTACGAACCTTGAAGAATAATCGAAGATAATGACACGGGAAGACGACACATTTTCCCTCTTCCTCCTCGGCATCGATATAAACACCGCGAACGAGGATGGTGTTGCTGCAATTGAGGAGTACGAGAAAAACGAAGCAGCCGACGTGCGTGATCCAGCAGGATAATTCCAAATTGTCCGGCAGCAGCCAGAGATCTAGCGCGTTCCATATACCGCGCCAGACATTCACAGTGCCCAGAAAGCTCAGAAGAAGAAAAGCGTCCGCCGCTATCAAGCGAATTAAACCCTGAAGACGCGCACAGACGTATCGCATCAGCGGTTGCAGACAGAACGTCACGGCAACTATTAAATACCCGATCGCCTGAAATAATCGGTAATCGCACACGTTATTTGCCTGTGTCACGCGCTTTTAAATTTATAAGCAACTTTTTATCTTTTTCAACTCTGTATCTTGTACTTCAGAATGTTAAAGTAAGTAAAAGACGACTTGTTTTGATAGTTTTTCAACGAAAGTAAGATCAATTTAAAAATTGAGATACATTCAGAAAGATCAACAAGGAATTCCTTTTTCATCGTGTACAATTTAAGCGCAATTCGCGTTCGAAAATCATATAAATCGTGTCGGTCGTACCAACAGCGATATGACAAATGACGAATCAGGGATAACGTAAAGCATTACATGCGCGTACACCGACAATTGTGCCATGTGCCTCGGCAATCATACAATTGGCGAATATTCAATTATATAATCGAACTACCGGCGTGTGGTACCACGGCATAATGCACGTACGTCGAGCGACGTACGTTTGTAAAATTTGTAATTTCTCATTGCACTCTCCTAATCGTCGAATTCTATTCGCCTTCATTCTTGAAAGCGCAATATTTCAAAATCGGAACAAATAATTATATATCATATTTTTTAATATTAAATATCAGCAATCGGCCAGTTTATGCATTAACCGCAAGCATTGATCGGCTGTACGTCTGAAAGTCATTAGCTAACTTTACCACCAGATTTTTATTATTATTATCGCTCGATGTGAGTCTTAATGCCGGTGGATTCCGTGCGGCACGGTGACGCGCTAAGTGCTGCTTCCGAAATTATTGCACATGATAGGCAGTATTCTCAAAATTTTCCGCTCGACTGGAACCGAGTTAATTGCCCGATCGTGACAGTACATCTTTTCAAAGATAGGGTTCTTGTTATCGCGAACTACATTTATTAATTCTCAAATATAGAAATGTTTCTTAGCGGAATAATATTGCATAACGACGACGATTTCTTAAGAGATTAATTTAAAGAATTAACAGATATCAACAATCAATTATCGAGATGAATTAACTCTCTTATAATAACACTGTTATTACTCTCAAGAGAACAGAAATTAAGAGAGAAAACTTTTGATATCTGTTAATCAAATAGATAACAGATAACGAAACGAATTCTATTTGCAGAATCTCGGAATTCTCAGAATTTAAATTTACTTGGTGCTTACCAGTGAGCCGACGGCGGAATATTTCGGGTTTCCTGGAAACAGGTAGATGTCGAAAAGAATCCAAACTCCTCTCCAGACGAAAACGACCAACGTGCCCACGACGCCAACGCTGAAGGCACAATCCAGTAAGTACAACGACCAGTCCCTCGTATTCTGCAATCACAATCGCAGTGTTATTATTACAAACCTGCTTGCACGTGATGTAAGAAGTATTAAATAATATTTACACGTGCTGTAATTTTATTTGAATCGTTTGCAATCGTATGCAATCTAAAATCATATTAATCTTTCTTAATCGATATTCGTCATATTTTAATCTAATGATAATTATTATCTGATAATTATTCTGGCAGGCAAGGGCGAATTGCTCGAGAGGAAAAACGCATCCACTTGGACGAGAGAAAATTCAAATTTTCACCTAACGAAGAGAAAGTACGATCGCGAATGGCAAGATAACGGCGCGTGAATTAGTGCACTTGCACATTGCGCTAACGCGCACGTAGACTATACAAGCGCAATAGTGGCGGACGATCGGGGGATTAAGCCGGAAACTGTGCTCATACACACCGATAATGCGACGCTTGGACGACGCGTGTAAACGCGCGAGGCACATGCGATCTGTCGCGATTTATACGATTTATGATGCGCTTTATTGAATCGACAGTGAGCAAGCCAGTGGGCAATAATAAATAGAGCGAATCTTATCGTATTTGCGCTAGTATTGCATCGCTTCCTAACGCGATGCCTCTTCCGCTTCTTTCTCATCCTTTTTCACGCTATTCCTGCTACAAGGATCGACAGATTTCTGTTAACGAAAGAAGCTTGGAAATAATAATAAAAATCATTTAATGATTTATTTCCTTTGTAAGAACATCGAGCTTTTGGAGTGTCAAGGAGTATCAATCGGAGAGAAGAAGCAAGTACACTTACATCGATGCTTCTTCTTTTCTTGGCAGTTTAAGTTGGCGTTATTGTTAAAGAAGTAACGTCGTAAGCTGGGAAAGCTCGCGAGATTCGGAGCGCTTTCATGAGATCTCACGAGCGAGAGAACTAACGTTACGCTGTGAATACTTACGTTGACGCGAAACATAGTCTGCACTTCGAAGTAACCCGGACACGAGTCGAGAACGAGCGAGAACGGTGGCGCGGAGACGTTGCGGATCGCACGCATGATACCGAGCGCGAGGAGACTGACGGCGGTCGTGGCGAAGACGGTGCCGGGAGTCAGCTCGGTGTAGATGTCCAGGGCTTTCCAGGCACCGCGCCAGGCGTTCACGCAGCAGAGGCCGAACACGCTGGTGTAGAGTCGCGAGCCGAGGTAGTAGGACAGTCGGTGCTTGTCCGGATGGAGAACGTCGTCCAGGCCGTGTTGCAACACGCTGAAGGCGAACAGGCCGGTGTAGCCGATCGTTATCGACGCGAAGCTGCTGTACACCGGCTCGTCCGGGTAGACGTAGAAGTCGCTGAGGCCCCAAGTGCCACGCCAGTACCCGACTACTGCCGGCGCGGCGACGAGCGCGGAGAATATCGTATCGAGGATTGTCAGGATGGCGTAGTGCAGACGATTCGACGATTTCGTGTCCAGGCTCGTCATCCCGGTGCCAGCACGCAATTCGACCATTCTCACCCAGTCCGGATCGAGTCTAGTAGTCACGCCGCTGGTCATTATGCATGATCCGCGATCGAAATTAATTAATTTGGCTATCACGTGGACGGGAGAGCGGGAGAAAGAAAATGGGGAAGACGCGCGTACAGAGGTCAACTTAAGAAGGCGGGTGGCATCCGACGTTTTGTTCCTGACATTCTCCGGCGACTTCTCCAGTTCAGTTTCAGTTTAGTCTTATTTGTCAAGATCAATTGCCACCGCCGCCGCCGCCGCCGCCGTCGCCGCCGCCGCCGCCGCCGTCGTCGTCGTCGTCGTCGTCATTGTTGCCGTAACACGGTGAACGAGTACCCACGACGAGTGATGCGTGCAGCTTCGCAGTAAGGACATTTGTCTCCTCCTTTAACGCTCCGAGATAACGTAAATTTCATTAACGACACTTATCGGAACTTGTTCCAGCAATGAGATCATCTTGAAGACGCCTGTCCGCTCCCCGAATACTGATTGAAACGGCGTTGCGCGGCTCTGAGGAAAATCAGAAGAATGAGACGCGATAAACCGGGGAACGAGAAAGGGGCGACTTCTCTCGCTGTTTGTCCGCGTTTGCCTCGTTCAACCCTCGTCCTCACGGACTCATCGACGACGAGCCAGCTCGAGCGATCGGCCGGTCGAACAGCGGGGTGAGTACTGACTTGTCTTCGGTGTAACCGCTATCTTTTATCAACCGCTAAACGCGCGGACCAACACTATCACATTATCGCGACTAGCATCGTCGGACCACCGGTACGGAGGATAGTACCCGGTGTGTGCTCTCCTTTCCTCCCCTTCGTTCTCTCCTACGCCGACACGACTCCCCCACTTACATCATGCACGATGTATGCGTTATAATCGCCTCATTTCATCGCGTGTATATCGCGGTGCTGTCGCGGATTAGGATAATCGGTGGCGACGGGAGCCACGCGCGTTCCCGCGATAACGCGATTCGAAGACGAATCGTGGACGGGTAGTGGCGATCTTTGGAAACCCGAGGGAACTTTCGCTCACGGTGGGTGACGGAGAGCGTTGCTCCGCTTCCAGAAACGTGAAAAAAAGCCATGATAGATCCGCGATGAGATATCGGAGACACGTGGCAGTATCGAAGATCCGTATCCGTATCTTGGAAAATATCCAGAAAAGATCATTGACCTGTTTTTCACCTGACTCTCTCGGTATAATCGAGCGATCAGGATTCTAATTGCCGAATCACAAATCCTAGGTTCTTCTTCCGAAAGCTACAAATATGGAAATAGATATAAATATTTCTTTGAAAAAATACCTCCGTTTGGAGGTAAATCGTTTGAAAGTAAAGACTAGTCTGCAAAAAATGACCAGGTTTCAAGTAGCCTTGCAACTTATTGAAAAGATAAACTTAATTGCAATAAGTTTCGTCACCTTGATGCTATTTTTTTGAGTGGCATTTCCTGCCTCATACTCATTTAGTCATTGACGTATATACTTATTTAACCATTGACGCTTTAGCCAAAGTCCTCGCTAATCGACTTCTTTTTGTACAGCAATCAAGCTTGGATTACAGCATCTTGTCACCTTCGTCCACTAATTTATCCCAGCATGTCTCGCCAAGGGCATAAAATTCGCCATCATGTCGAGAATGTTATATAAAATATTACAAGATTAAACATTTCGTCATTTAAATAGGATCGAATGGTATTTATATAGATAATATCGGAAACTAAATCACATTCTGTTTTTAGCGACCGTAGGTGATTCGTCATCGGGAAGTTTTAATTTAAGAGAAATAATCGTTGCACTTATTTCGCAGATAAAAAAAATATTGCTCGATAACAAACGTGACATGATGATTGTAATCGATAAGTGCGATCAAAAGCAGGATAACGCTCCTTTTACAGATAAGGGATATTCACTCGCGTCTGTATACAATCAAAGCGCTACTATATCATCTGTGTTATCGGTGAACGGTGGACGCGAGTGAACATTTCGTAAACTTCCGGGGAAGACCGAGTGGACGTCGTTGCAGTTTCTCTATTTGTGAAATTGCAAAAGATCGTGAGTATGTCATGTAAGGTAAAAATCATTATTTATACCGTCAAAGAATGCAGCTAGCTAGGAATGAAGCTATAAAGTGTCACATAGATGTTTGCGATTCAAGAAGCACTGCGCAATTACTGAATGCACTTTGATTTCCCGTTACCTTCCCGTATCTACTTAAGACAAGAAAACTGATAACAGTGCTTCATTAGAAGCGATGTCAGTTTCATCACAAACAATTCTCGATAACATCTGGAGAAAATTTTTTCTCATGTTTGATAGAACAAACGTCTAATCTAACAGTCGTTCCTACGCGAAAAAACGCATGCAGAGGTATTAGTATGTCAAAGGAAATTTATACATACGCATGAGTTTAATTATAATTCGCGATTACAAGTCCGAGTATTTGATTTCTACTCGAAGAGTTTGCAGAAGAAGAGATAAAAATAAATAAATAAAATACATAAAAATAAATTTTACGTGTCTCTCTCTCTCTCTTTTTCTCTCTCTGTAACTCTTTCTACATGTAACTCCAATTACCTTATACGCATATACATGTATAAAGAACTATTCCACAATCATTAAACGCCGCTTGACAATTGAGTACAGGGTCGGTAGCTTCTCGGGCGGTAATCAAAGAAACGACAACTGCTATGATTGTCAAGGCGACATGAGAGAGATCGTGATAACGCAATTACATAAAAAATAAGGACAGAGTCAAAATAGAAAATTTCAAGTCTTTCTTTGTGAATTATGAAGTGAACAATTTTTCCCGCATAAAATCTATTGCGGAGAGTCAAGTACGCGTGCGACGTAATGCCTGATTAAATACGCGACTTGCGTATTGATGTACCATTGTGTGAGAATTGCGAGATATGAACTTGATAAACAGATTGTTCGTATTAAAAAATTTGCAACTTAATTAAGTTATTTGATAACTTAAAAGATTTTAAACAGGAAATGATTCCATATTCATGTATTAATCTACTCACGCGAGACTTCGCGAAGATTATGTAATCGCGTTATCTCGCAGCACCGCGAATGTAAAAGTATGTACTTTATCACAGACAAGAAGTATCGTATATATTTTTAAACTCACCACATTGTACCTGGTGGGAAATTGAAAGACGCAAATCGGCCTATCGATTAATATTATCATTGGGGTTGCTATCAAGTTTCGTACGGAACGCAAAATTGCCAGACCCGCCAGTAGCAAGCACATCAAACACGTTGTTATCCTATAGCAGAAGATATTACGAGATAACAATCGCTAAACTATTATTATGACAGATTAGTGCATGTCCATTTATCAGAACTAACTCGCTACGATGTTTCTTTCACACGAAAGCAAAATTTTCCATCGATTGAGAATTTTGAGCTAATTTTAAACTTTGATTCCTTCCTTATTTCAACGTTATATATTCTATTTTATTACAAATAAAGTAACGGCATCATTAAAAAACAGCTCCTTACCATATGTGCGTGGCCAGGTAAGCATCGATGATGATCCAGCCACCCCGCCAGTGCGTGATACAGGCCACTCCGAAAGAGTGAGTGTACAGGATCCGTATTAGGCGATAAAGCACTCGCTTTCGCGCGTCCGATTTGGCCCACTTGTTCATGTAAGTGTCGTGAAATCGATTTTTGAAGACCGTGTATATCAGGTGCAAAACGGCGCCGAATATAAAGCAGAACCAACCTGGAAACCTGTTGATACAATTTTCCTAAGCAATTATTCGGACTGCTTTTCGTGTAATCACTTATACTCACAATTCCGTATGAAGATCCATCCATGTCCATATCCCTCTCCAAAAGCCAATTGCCAAGGGACCGACTATACTCAGAGAGAGGAAGACATCGAGCAAAGAGAACGCTCGTTTCTTTCTTTTTCTTCGTTGCGGTTTTTCTGACGTATTTTCTAACATTCCCTCGAGGACGTGAGTTTTTTCAGTACACGTATGAACGTCCTCTTCCTATGATTTTGATCATCTTCACATTAACTCTTACGAAAAGAAAAGTAATAAAACAAGAAAACAGAAGCATTCTGGTGGTACACGATAATCACAGAAAAAGGGAATAGAAAAAGCAAGGATTACCTGTATATTGTTTTCCGTTTTCTCAATGATATCTGATACTATCTTATCATCTTTACACTTTTCAATTTGTCCCGTTTCCGCTTTTTCATCCACAAGCATAGAAACGTCGTCGCTTTCATGCCCGTTGAGTGTTATAGGTACGCTTTTGTATCTGGCAATATTTGCACTCTTCTGCGATATTATCGATCGAATGTTTCTGTACGATTGAAGACGTTCATTTGCAAAGTTCTCTATGAGTCTTTCGTGATTGAATGACGGACACGACTTTGCATTATACATTTTTGTTCTTGTTCAAGAATTTCTTCGTTCACAACACAACTTCGTTCTGTTATATTCGCAGTATGCGAATATATTACTTAATCTGTAAAAGAACTCAACAGAAAATCGATACAACGCGCGAGTAGCAATGAAACTATGGATATGTAACAAGGTTTCCAAACGAGACCCCGTTTACCACGATTGACGGAGCTGTGCTGAAACCGAAAAGTGTCTACTGCAATAGCTAGCCGTTCTGTAGCCATTCGTGTTGTATTATCCACTTATAGACTATGTAAATCCTCTAATACATCTTAACAGATCTCCAAATAAAATACGTCACGCGTATTCTCGTCACCTCGTCGAATCGTATGGCGTTTAACATTCGGGTATGAGACTTAATGCGCTAATCGTTGCTTTATTGGCAGACGTCGTCAACGGACGCTTTACATAATTCGTTTAAACCTCGCATTTCGTCTCCTTGCCTAAGTAGGATCCTCAACAAAAGGTAAAAGCGAATCAGATGCAGGACTTTATCATCATGGCACAATGGTATCTTTTCCCACCTCATAGGTGATACCTCGATAAGCACACTTGTGTTTGCTCAAAAATTTACGGAGAAGACACTCGTCATCTGCAAAGACTTGGTGTACACAAACGGCAAAAAAAGTATCGGGTGTCGCATTAATGACGTATCAACTAATCGCACAACTGATAACGTGTAGCGATGCGCAATGTACACAATGCGGTAATTTTGACTCTGTATCGTCACATTACCTCGGTACGTTATTTCATTATCATCCAGGTGTTGTTTAAACGTATAATAAATTCACCAATATGCACAATAAATCCATGCGTCTACCTGCCGAATATGAATCGAACCGAAAAATACGAATTCCACGTTCAAGGTAATAAGAACGAAACAAACAGAACACGGATCACGGATACACGGGGTATACACAAGCTAAAGAGAATTCAATCAATTGATGCGACTTGTATTTATACCTGATTATACCTGATTTACAAGAATATATAAATAGAGACAGAACTCTAAAAGAGCGACTGTTACACAATCATATTCTGAAAAACATAGATAATAACGTTTTATTATAAATATCTATGATCCATGTACACAATCCATTTCATTTTTCAGAAAGATGCTTCTTTCCTGTCTCACATTATCAATATTATGACTAAGCGATTAACTGCGATAAACGAACAATGATAATTGACTGAATAAGTTTAAACTATTTAAGCCAGTTTTTTTAAGTTTTTATTGTGAACTTTACAAAGTAATCGATTATCATAGAAATGTTTATTGCGGTACATTTTGCACACGGTAAAGAAAATCAAGGTATGATATTTCATAATTATAGTATTCAATCTTCTAGGCAATCTCTATTAATTTATAATTAAATAGTGTGTGTGTGTGTATATATACATATACATATGTGTGTATATATATATATATATATATATATATTCTGAAGTATATGCATCCTACAATATTTCGCAAAGATTTGGCCCAAATTTTACGAGTATAGCGCCTGAAGAATTTTTGCCCAATCCTTTTTTGATTATTTCTATCATTTCTGTCGTCTACTCGCATCTCCGAAATCTAATCTGATCAAACGTTTGGATCTTGCCTTGATATAAGCTCCATTAAAAAAATTCCGTTAAAAATGCACCATTAAAGTTCGACGCAAGTCTTACACAACATTTTGTACATACAAGAATTAATGGATTCTAGACTTATCAAGAGACTACAAAAGATTCGTAATATTGTAAAAATTTACTTGTTGCACTTGTTCGTGCGTAAATATTCATATTTACGTATTAAAAGAAATTGCGAATAAAGTTGCTTACAATTAGAATGACAAAGATCATGTACATACTCGCACTTTTCGTTAACTTGTTATCGATATTAAAGTTGCTTAGTCGTTTTACATTAAAATCGTAACATTTATCTACGTATCTGTATATAGAAAACTGTGTCTTCCCTTCCTTTTCAGATAACGAACATGTTTCTTTCAACGTTTCACATTATTTAACACGTTTAATGGAAATGTTAGCTAAATCTGATCTTCACAGAAGCGTTCGAAAAACCTCTCGCTAACTCGCATGCTACAAAAGATTCCGATTTATTACTTCGCACGTTTGTTTGGTATACAATAAATAACAATGATGTGCAATGCACAATATCGAAGATAGACCATGGGCGTTTCGAGACACGCGCGAGTGCGCAGAGGCACGCTCTGTGATACTTGTGGATTATAAAAAGTTTTCAATACTTTTCAATCTTCTCTTCCCCGTATTGTGCGATACTACATTCTTGTTACTATTTGCGCGCTTCAACAACACCAACAACGAACTTGGCTTGAAATTAGTACCTAACGTAAAGCAGGCCACTGGCATTTCTTTGTTATCCAAGTGTTTTCTTTTTTTTTTAAATGCAGCCGCATGCGAGGTGACTTGACGTATACGACAACGAACATGGCGTTCGATTTTTAACATTATATACGTGTGTTAAATATGTAACATTAGAATTAGAATTTATCATATATATATAAGAAATACGCAAATCGAACTTGGATAGTTGTACAAATTGTCCGTGTTACACTTCACTCGTAATACTGCAATATGCGGGAGGTCTCACTACTACTCACCTACGTAGATCCTTCTTACATCTCATACAGTCGTTCACGCGAGTCGGATTAATCGCTGTCTATCGCGGTGGACTCCTTGACCGAGCTCTCGTTTAGGTCGGACTCATCTACGTAATTATACTTGGAATTCTTCTCTTCGGCAGACTTTACGCACTGAAACCAGGTAACAGCGCGCTATTGTATGAATCGAGTTTGTGCGCACAGAATCATAATTATTCCATGTATATTTATTACATATATATGCATGTATATGCGTACTTCTTCGATTCGTATTCTAGGTGCCATTATTTGCTCGGGATAATGCCACGGCTTGTAATTTGGACTGTTGAGTAACTTCCAGCTTAGATAGCCCACGGAGGCCTTGTGCAATCGTTTTACCATCTGCAAGTACCGTCGTAGTTTTCAGTGGGCGCTACTTGAGCGAATCTCTGCTACAACATCTCACCTTCGGAGCAAATATCTGCGTAACTTTGTTAACTAGCCACACGGGCAGCTTGCCATGCGGATCCGTGTGCGATACGTAACCCAGCTCGGAGCCATCTCCGTTGCGGGAAGGCCTTACGATGTAACCTTAAACGCGATATGATTATAAAGCGACGAGATGTATTAATAATATATTAATTTGCTGCTCTCGTTATCGTACCCGTGAGGTAAGATGTTGCTCGTACAAAGTGTTTCCTGGGCGGATAGTCTTTATGATAAACGGAATGATTTAATATCAGTTGTTCCAAGCCGGTATCCAGCCACGATCGTTGTAGGACGAAGTCTCTATTCTTTAAGGGAGATGGGCATGCCACTAAAAAATTCAACCGTCGATAAAATAAGATAAATTTAGATTTCAAAGACCCTCACGCAGCGATACTCACTGGAGTAATAGCCGATATCGTTGTTCGGATTGAAAAAGCCAATGTCCTTCGATTCGATCATATGGGTGTCCCAGACCTTTCGGTACTCGGGATCATGTAGGACATCGTATAACGTTTCTGGTGAGACATCGGGAAAACGTGTTCTGATCTGCAGCATTGAACCATTGGAATCAGAACGATTGGAGTGCATAGATTCGGTGAAGAGAGAACCTACCTTCACCATCCTAAAGCTAATTCCTCGGACGGATTTTGTCCAAACGGATAGATCGGGTTTGTTGTAGTCTAATCTCCAGTCATTGTTATCGTCATACAGTTGCTTCAGTTTCTCAAAATCTTTGTCTTCTGCAATTTTGACGACGCCAATATCCATTGTAATGGAGCAATATCTAGAATCGAAATATAGAAATCGAAATAATTGATTAAAGAACTCGTGAAGCACGAATGAAGCAGACATCGTGGAGGATATTTACCTGCTGTTGATTCGATGTTTATCAATGAGCAGGCAGTACGATCATTTTTCGTTAATCGCATTCAATTGATAATAATTCCACAGTATTTCCACAGAATCGTGCGAATAATATTAGAGGAATATTCGAATCATTCGACGACTCTCACGCGTTCGATCTGCACGAAAGCGTGTACTTAATTGCTAAAATTTGCATTATGAAAAGAAGAAAGGAAAAAAAATAAGGAACAGTGGGACGGACGTACGTGATGCTTCTGTCGCAGTCCACGGCTTTCACCGGCCGTTCGTGTCGCGGAATTGGTCGATAATAATCAAGTCATATCACGCGTCCGGCTTGAAAGGCTCGTTATCGCAGGTGATAAAAGGCTCGAGCTGATCGAGTCGCCAGTACGCTCTCGAGCGTGTTCCGCGAGCCGCGGCAATCATAGGTTAATCCTGAGCGGCGCGTGCAAAGTAGACAACTTCGCGTGGTAGGCAACATCGGGAACGAGCGAACGTCGGCCCGATAGGAATATTACGGCGACATCCTCTCCGTCGGCGTTTGGCTTCCTTGTACCCAGTTGCCCGTTGACGGGCGCCTCGAAGATCGAAATCCCACCGCGGCCGGAATTCAAGCGAAATGCGATGCTCTTACTGTTATTGGCAGCTGCAACGACGATAACGATAGCGGCATATTCGTTATCGCGCGCCGGATCACCACATGGACTTTCAGGCCGCTATCATTGGACGCAATCATCGCCGCAACCGTCCTAGGCCGTTCAGCGCATTGACAGCCGAACTGTCATTATCAGCCGGTGCAAACCGGTATAAAGAAACGCTGCGAATATGGCGCATCGATCGTTTATCGCGCTACCAATCCTCGAGTTTCAAAAGGAACCATCATCGTGTGAATCATTCGCGGACATTCGCTAGGAAACTTTTGTGTCACGCTCGTACAAGTGTCGCAGCTTGTGAATAACCGTGGCCAATCAGATTTGCTATCTCATGGTTCTCACCAACTAATATCCCTATAAATATACTCTATGTTTATAGGGATAAATATTTGTTTCCTATGACTGCAGACAAAATCTGGTTATGAATACATTTAGGGATTAATCGAATTTTTTGGAAACACCCAAAAAGTGCCTGATCTGGTAACAGAAAAATAACTGCCCAAATTGCCCATCTCTCTCTCCGTCTGACGTGCCTCTCCCACTTGATAACATCATCCAAGTTGATCCCATTGACATAGGAATATATGGACGGAGCCTATGCTACGAACTTAGGCAAGGGGGGTTCTGAGATTTGTGGTAAGGAGAGGCTGCTGGCAAATCGGGCGAGTTCGGCTGTTCTCGACATCGCCCGAATGATACTCGTGAAAGTGTTGTAAAGTTGTGAAGAATCTGGAAAAAACAAGTACTGAAATTACATTTACCATGACTTATTGTGTTGTGTCGGGATGTAACAATCGTATTAATACACAAAGGAAAAATTGGCAACAACGTATGAAAGAGAATAATGATCCGAAAATTTCGTTTCATCTGTAAGTAAAACATACAATTGTAGGTTATATACAATGCCGGTAAAACGTTTTAGATAAAAATAATAATGAATATTTATCCAGATTAGATAATTATTCTTGCGCTATGTTCCACTATTCACTAAAAATCTACAGTTTACATATTTACATAACGAATTTATAAATTTTCAGTACTGGCAGTGAAAATCAAAACACAGCCTTACTAAACATGTTTATTAGTGCTCTCAAACTTTTGACTGGCATTACTTTTCAGTTTGTAACAAATTCATGCAATTATAATAAATATGTATTAAAAACGGTATGTGATTATTGTATAATTATTAAAGAAATATTGTAAACAATATTTAGAATCCCCAAAGATGTCATCAGACGAGATAAGTGGCTGGAAGCAATATATTTAAAAAATTGGCATCCAAATAAAACAGCAGCTGTCTGTTCGGAACACTTTAAAGAAGAAGATTATAAACCTCATCTTACATTAAGAAAATTGAAAGAAGATGCTGTTCCATATGTAATTACTAAAAATAATATAAATTTACTATACATTTTTATTACCATATATTGCAATAAGGCTTTTATTTTCTAGTTGTCTACAAAGATCCAGTCTTTATATGGAGGCTTAGAAAAAGCAAATCAAAAGCCTGAATCCATATCTATCGCACAAGATCCGGAAGATATAGAAGTTGGTAAGTATAGAATCGTTTTCTATATAAATGTTCTAAAAGTTATTTATTTTATTATCATCTTATACTAATAAAATATCTAATAATCAGCACTATTATTTGCAGATAAAGAAACCAGTACTTGTAACGTCAGAAGCATTGGAATACAAAATACTCCTACTGTAAAACATGAGTCGACATATATTTCTCCCAGAAGAAACTTTAATTCTCCTAGCAAGGTTCGTTTACGAAAGATTCATGCACAAGAAATAAAATTGCTGAAGAGGAAGCTATATGATGCAACATACAATAAAAAGAAATCAAGAAAAGTTATTCATACATTGAAAACTGTTTTAAAAGAATTGCGAAAGCGTAATTTCATTACAACAAGTGAGTCTGATATTTTATAATATTTAGATGAAGATATGAAAGAATTAGTACAACTTTCATTTAAAAAACGTACCCACACCTAGAAAATGTAACTCTAATTTACGTAAATTTGCATTATCCCTGCATTTCTATTCACCAAGGGCATATAATTTTGTTCGCTATAAATTTTGTAATGTTTTACCGCATGCTAAAACAATCTCTAAATGGTATCGCTCAATAAACGGAGAGGCTGGCATTATGACGGAAGCTTTGAATGCTATAAAACTGCATGTACAATCTGTTTCATATAGACTGATAGGTACATTAATTTTCGACGAAATGGCGATTCGTCAGCATGTTGACTTGTATAAAAATTAATTTGTTGGTTATGTTGATTGCGGTAACTATATTGAGTGTGACACTACAAAGGTTGCTAAAGAAGTATTAGTGTTTTGTGTTGTTTGTATTAATCAATCATGGAAAATACTAATTGCGTATTATTTAATAAATGGCATGTCTACTGAACAAAAACGAAATTTAGTTTTGCAATGCTTGACAGCAGTTCACGAGAGTGGAATGTTAATTGTGGCACTGACGTGTGATGGGTTGCAAACTAATCTCACAATGTTACACAGTTTAGGGTGTAATTTTAGTGACTCTAAAAACTTTCAAACTTAGTTCAAACATCTGTCTAATGACACTAATGTTTACGTATATTTGGATCCCAGTCACATAATAAAACTAATACGAAATACCATTGGCAGACTAAAATTACTTTACGATCCAAATGGAAATGCAATCGAATGGAGATACTTTGAGGAACTACATAAACTACAGGAAGCAGGTTTGCACTTAGCTAATAAGTTGAGAACTAAGCATATAGCATTTCATAAGAATAAGATGAAAGTTAAATTAGCTTCACAATTGTTAAGCATGTCAGTTGCTAAGTCATTAATTTTTTGCGAAAAGACATTAAAATTATCACAATTCAAAAATTGTGATGCAACAGCTACATTTATATCCATTCTTAATGATCTGTTTGATATCTTTAATTCTAAAAATCAAAGGCAGCATGGATTCAAAAAGCCAATAAGTGCACAAAATGCTGCAGAAATAATTGCAAAAGCTGAAGATCGTGCTGAATATATAAAAAAATTGTCACTATTTAAAGAATATCAAAGTATACTACATTCCAAAGTAAAAACAGGTTTTCTTGGATTTCTCATCAATATTCAGAGTATGATTCAAATGTACAAATTTACTTGCGTTGACAATAATTTGTTGATATATATACACCCATGTATAAAATCAGTCAGGATCATCTAGAACTACTATTTGGAAGTATAAGATCTCGTGGTGGATATAATAACAATCCGACAGCGAAACAGTTTATATCTGCTTTGAAAAAATTAATTATACACACAGAAATACGCGAGAAAGATACTGGTAATTGTATCAATTTAGAGGATATACCGATACTGCATATTTCATCTTCACAAAACTCAGTAAATGTTATTAATGAAACAACAAATGTACATACACGATGGTTGGATGTTTTTCATACAGTTGAAACAGATCATGATTATTTTGTACATCATGCTTACCTTTATATACAACACAATATAAATCTGAAGTTATTTCTTACATAGCAGGATGCATAGTTAGGAAATTATTAAAAACTTTACATTGCGTTGAGTGCAGTAATGCTTTAATTGCAAAAAACCCTGAAAAAGATCAAAATTTGATCAATATAAAAAATCGGGGAGCACTGATATTTCCATCGAGTGATGTTGTTTATATATGTAAAATTGTTGACAACACGATAACTATGTACATAAATATAAATAAAGATGTGCGTACCATTCATATAAATACCTTTGCATGTGATGTTATGAGAAACATTGAATTACATAACAGTCAAGGCATATTCAACGAATTAAAAGAGCATATAAATGATCAATGCTTCTTTAGTAACCATATAAACCATTTATTTAAATCTATTATAAGTTTATATACTAAAATAAGACTTACACATTATATACAAAATGTTAATTTGAGCGATAGGCATAAGCTTAATAAAATTGTACTATTTAAAGGACAATAAACAAAACTTACAACACAAATATATTGTTATGTGTTTATTATTATATTCATATAAACAATTGTTCGATAACAGTTTTTCATTTATAGTTTTTATTAATTCATATATTTAATAATAATATATACGATTTGACTATATATATATATATATAGTCAGTCAGGCGTGGATATATATATATATATACAGGGTGTCCCATTTTATATTTGTCAGTAAAATATTTCGATACGACGTCGTTTCAGAGAAAAATGTTTCAGACAAAAGTTATATGGCTTCGAGGGGGCAAGATGATGATATTCTCAATTTAATTGTAGATGGCGCCACTTTCGAGATTTTATCATGGCGGCCATTTTTTAAAATGGAAGTCGATTTTTTTCTCTAAGTGAAAGTTGTAGCTGATAATAAGATGAATACAACGGTTTTTTTGTTTTTTGAAATTGGACCATTTTTCAGTGAGTTACAGCGTTCCGTATACTGTTTTATAATTTAAGTATACACATAAACCAAATCTTGTATCGAAAAATGTTTTTTACAAAAGTTTTATGACTTCAAGGGGGACATAAGATGCTGCCACTGATTTGACCTTGGGTGCACCTGTCAAGGTTTATGTGAAGGTTAACTTTTTTTTTAATGGATCTCTTTATTTCTCATTATACAGTCTTGTAGCTTACCTCGAGAGCTTTTCAAAACACTATAATAAAGTATTTTTTCGTTAAATATTATTCGAGTTATGAGAACTACAAGTTACAATACTGCCGGCATTTGCATTACCCAAAGTGTACGTTCTATCAACTATCCTACTTTTAGCGCTACCCAGGAACAACGGCGTGGATGTAGTAGGTTTCTGTTCCCTTCGGGGTGCTTTATTAATGTGAGTCCCCTTGCCTCTTACAATTGGGGTGCTTGTTTAATGTGAGTCCCCTTGCCTCTCACAATTGGGGTGCTTGATTTACTATAAATTTTTCGATACAAGATTTGGTTTATGTGTATACTTAAATTATAAAACAGTATACTTTGGAACGCTGTAACTCACTGAAAAATGGTCCAATTTCAAAAAACAAAAAACCGTTGTATTCGTCTTTATTATCAGCTACAATTTTCACTTAGAGAAAAAAATCGACTTCCATTTTAAAAAATGGCCGCCATGATGAAATCTCGAAAGTGGCGCCATCTACAATTAAATTGAGAATATCATCATCTTGCCCCTCGAAGCCATATAACTTTTGTCTGAAACATTTTTCTCTGAAACGACGTCGTATCGAAATATTTTACTGACAAATATAAAATGGGACACCCTGTATATATATCACTGGCGAAACCGAACGTACCCGAACAGCCGAAGTTACACGAAGTGCCAGTGCTCTCCCCTTACCGCTAATCTCAGCTTCCCCTCGTAAAAGGCTCCGTCCATATATTCCCTATGTCAATGGTTGATCCAAGTGCCGTGTAGTCGTGTATAGAGAACCTCGAGTAAGAGTATGGACATCGTGGATCGAAAATGGCGTTCGTTTGTCACTAGTATGGTTACTATCTATGAGGAGTATACAATATAACCTTCCTCACTTTAAGGGTTAAAAAAATTAGTGTAAAGCTGGAGACACAATGCGAGGCGATAGCGATAGGAACAGGGAATAACCAATCGCGTTACACGATTTGAGTACGGATGACCAAATCGAGCAACGCGATTGGTTATTCCCTGTTCCTATCGCTATCGCCTCGCATTGTGTCTCCAGCTTAAGGGTGAATTCACACCTTGGCAGAATAGCAGAAAACAGAAAAACAGAAGCCAATCAGAACTCGCGCTGGTAGTCGAAAGTAGAGACCTAGATATAAGAGAAGCGACATTGAAATCGATATATGCGATATATCGATAAGCCACCATCTTGTTTTCTCCATATGCGGGGTACAAGAAGTCAAATCAGGTTAACGCTAAATGACATGTGAACTGGAGCAGTCATATAAAACAGTTTAATATTGCTTTCAATATGTAGGATTTGATTTATATGTAATAAATATGTACATAAAAGTACTTACATCGCAATTAAAACTGCTTGCCTGTACACATAATTGCTTTAAAAGTAGTCATCTGACCTTATTTTATTGCACCATAGTAGCAAACAAAATGGCGCTCAACACGTGATTTACCTGGCCAATCAGACGATATTCCCTCAATGTCGCTTCTCTTATATCTAGGACTCTAGTCGACAGTACATTCTGCTTTTCTGCTTCTATCTTTCCGCCAACTGTCGACTATCCGCGCGAGTTCTGATTGGTTTCTGCTATTCTGCCAAGGTGTGAATTCACCCTAAGAAAAGTAAATTTTTTTTTATCCCACCAACCAAACCGCTCACAAAGAGTCCTGGAACTAAAAGGCGCATTTCGTCAGGACTCTCTGCCGCTTCCACACTCCCGGCTAAAAAGGGTGATTTTGTACGACCTACGTCCCCCTGTGGGCCCCTGCCCCCAGGAGGTTCGGCCACCTCCCCCCCCCCCAACCGGACTGCGCTCGTCCAATAAAAATGCCGTGCATCCCTGTCGAGACCGGGCAGAATGCCCCACAGGTGGGTCATGCTGCCAAGTCGGTGAAACTAAAACCGCGCCCGAGGATGGAAGGGTAGGAGTACCCACAGGGAGCGCCCTACGGAAGGGTAGGTGGCCCGCGGGTCAGCGCCCCGCGGGAGGAAGAGTAGGAAGCCCGCGGGTCAGCACCGCCGCGAGGGAGGGGAAGGGAGACCGCGGGCCAACACCGCCGCGGAGGGGGGGAAGGGAGCCCGCGGGTCAGCACCCACGCGGGGGAGGGGATGGGAGCCCGCGGGTCAGCACCCACGCGGGGGGAGGGGAAGGGAGCCCGCGGGTCAGCACCCACGCGGGGGGAGAGGATGGGAGCCCGCGGGTCAGCACCCACGTGGGGGGAAGGGAAGGGAGCTCGCGGGTTAACGCCCCGCGGAAGGAAGGGTAGGGAGCCCGCGGGTCAGCGCCCCGCGGAACAAAATTACAATACATATTATTATTAACAAGTAATAACAGAAATAAGATAAAAATGTACGCAAGTGTAACAAAGCCAGTAAGCACAGATACAATACACACAAATATAATAAAAGCCAATAAGCAAAAAATAAAAACAATTTTCCGCGTCAGGGTGGCGGGTGGGTCCGCATGGCGCGTCCGGGTTCTCAAATTGTTGCGCGTTCGCGACATCGTTGAACTCGGGCACAGCCATATTGGAATTCGTTGTAAACGTCGGATACGTCATCAGCCACTCTTGGTAGCTTCCGTTGAAAATCTTGATCTTCTTATGCTTTGTGCCAGCATCACATTTCTCGAAAATGTCCTTCAGTATGTTCAGATAAGTGCTGGTCGTCAAAGTTTCCTGCGTAGTGTTCCAGTCCACCAGAATTATTATGTCCACGTGCTGCGCCGACCGATGCTTAAATAAATCGAATGACTGCTTGTCCTTGTGAAAGCAGTTCGCGAACTTGTAGCCCAGCTCTCTGAAAGCAAACACACCATGATGAACGTTCCAAGCGCGTCGATGAATTGAAAAAAAAAGGGTATTTTATAAAATTAGAAAGTTATAAGCGAAAAAACATTATGCGAGATGTTGTATTTACCCCGGTTTAATTTCCGATTGTGGAATGTTGATGCACTTGTCGAACGTAATTTTGGAACCGTCATAATGAGCCTTCTGCCTGACGTCGATGATCAAATACCTGTCCACCTCCATTTTCTCCACCGCATCGTTGTGCTTCTTGGAACTATGCTCATAGCGTATCTCTAACTTTTGCCTCAAGTCTGCAAGTATGTTTTTCACTTCATTTATCTAGAATACAAACATTCATGTATTTACGCACATGTAGCAGCACACAGTTATCTGACTGGTCACTCTGGCATACACTGCCATACGCTGCTGCTTACCTGATCGACGGTCATGTTGGTGGAATAGATGGACTTGCGGTCCTTGTAATCCTGAGTTTTCTTCAGCCACTTGACCGTGTCCAGCCATCTCTTCAAGAGGATATACGCAGTCTTGTCATTACCGTTCTTCTTTGCCATCTCGGACTTCTGGCGCAGAGTGGGAAGCCTCTGGTACACGCTGCGTGGCTTCTTCCCCGCACAATTGACTCTCGCATGCTTCACGAGATCATTTACGCAGATATACCCCAAATTCGCTCCGTTGGGCATCGTTGCTCGCTCCCGCAGCCTCGATCCTCGCCGCAAGATTGGAGCATCCAGTGACACTGGCGACGTGTTCGGCGCGATGTGCTATCAGTCCAAGGATACGCGTTAATCGCTTTTAATCTACTTAGGGCCTTAGCTCATAGTGATTCGCAGAAGGGAACGTACCTGGCAGGTGCCGACGTGATATTCGCAGGTTCGCGCCGCGAACGAGAACGATCGCGCGACTTGAAGTATCTTCGTGGATCGTACGTGTCAGGTTTACGTCGACGGATAACCCGTCCTGCCGCGAACGACGAGCAACGACGTACCTCCAGGACGGCAACTCTCTCTCTCTCTCTCTCTTCATTAGGCGCACCGGACGATACCGCGACGTCAAACCTAACCTCTCGTACGTAACTCGAACACCAAGATAAAGTTTGACGGCGAATTTTGGAGGTTAACCTTTTCTCGCCCCGCATTTTTGCGCATATTTAGGTTAGGGCCAGCGCACGTACATTGCCGTAGCACTTTATGCGACGCGTAAGCCATCGTGCGTTGACGCGAACAAACCTGTCAGTACATGTCGGCCGCGCAGGCAACGCACGATGACTTACGCGTCGCATAAAGTGCTACGGCAATGTACGTGCGCTGGCCCTAACCTAAATATGCATACGGATTCTTCTTTTTGAAGACATTTATGAAAAATGGGTCGGAGGTGCTACTTGTGCAGTAATTATAAGGAAAGAATAAAATCAACCGACACGTGATCGACGTGAACCGTAATCCGTATGCATATTTAGGTTAGGTTGATGGCAGAGAACGCGACGTAAGCGCTTACGTCGGACGTGGTCGTAACGTAGTACGACCCGTCGGCCGTACGGCGAACCGGAGTCGGGAGCGCCCGACTAGGAAAAACTGAATGCTCGGCGCGGCGCGGCTCATATACCCCCACTCGGTAGTCGTGGTGGGGGTGTGACGTCACGTCGGCGGCAGTGGCGTAGCGCCGCGGGGCGCGGAGCATTTCGCGTAACGCGGAGCAGTAGCGTAGCGTTAATTGGAGATTGAAATTTGACCAATCAAAACAAAGCAGATCCAGATTGCTTTGTTCTGATTGGTCAAATTTCAATCTCCAATTCGCAATCTCCAATCTCCAATACGTAGTCTGATACGAGCTTCACACTACAAAGATGTATTTTAGATAGAGTCCGCTAAGGGGATGCTGGAGTGACTAGTAAAACAGTGTTGCCATTTGCTCAAAAATGACAATTAAAATGCTTAATATAAAAATTTGGCAAGTTGTACGCACAAAATTGCACCCAAGCAGTCTTGGAATAAAATAAAGGACTATAATGAAGCTTTTAAAAGTGCTTTTAGAAGCGTAATAAAAAAGAAATTCCTAATCTGCTTGATTCTGTAAAGCAGATTAGGAATTTCTTTTTTATTACGCTTCTAAAAGCACTTTTAAAAGCTTCATTATAGTCCTTTATTTTATTCCAAGACTGCTTGGGTGCAATTTTGTGCGTACAACTTGCCAAATTTTTGTAAAACACATTTTATTGTGCAAATGGCAGCACCATCGCGAAGAAATTCCCTGGTCACTCCAGCATCGTCTTAAAATGGTGGACGATTGCGGTACTTTATCTATCTAGTGACTTTACGTCGCGCTGGTCTGCCGAAGGCTGTAAAGAGAATTTTCGAAACTGCAATTACCATCGCTATAGTGAAAAAATAGTTCACTAGCAACTCCAGCTTCCCCATTTTCGATCCCACTAGAAACTAGACCAATCAGGTGCGAATCCACGATGTCCATACTCTTACTTGAGGTTCTCTAGTCGTGTACACGTGACAGGCTCTGACTTTTGCAACGTTTTCCGGAAAATTATATCTGAAGGTAAATTAATATTCTACTCAATTAATTAATTGATGCAAATTTTAAGTTTTTAAGAGAAATATGTATTAAAGTTTAGTTTGAGTTTATATTATAAAAAAAATTAGTTTATTTTCCCTTTATTAATTCTTGATTGGAGGGATATCCCTTTTGTGTTTCAGGAATAGCAGGTATGGCTAAGAGAACCCAACCAGCTTGGCATCTGCCAGATAGAAAAGATAGTACGGTGCTTCGGTTATACAACAGTTTAACGAGAGAAAAAGAGATTTTCATTCCGCAGTTTGGAAATCGCGTTTTGTGGTACAGCTGTGGGCCTACTGTTTATGATGCGTCACATATGGGCCATGCAAGGTATTAAAAGTGCATGCTTTTATATACCATATTAAAACACATAAACGTTTCATAAATATAAAAGAAAAACTTTCTTAGTCGACCTGACTGGCAAGGTTCTTTCTTCATATCTAATTCACTGGTGAATAAGATTTTAATATTGTCACTGTTTCATAAATATTTCTTTTATAGATCATACATATCTTTTGACATCCTACGTCGTGTACTGTCCGACTATTTTGGATACGACGTTTTGTACGTAATGAACATTACTGATATAGATGATAAAATCATAAAGAGAGCAAGGCAAAATTTCCTGTACGAAAAATATGTGGAGGAAAATCATAATCTCAATGAGATGCTGCATGATGCGAGAGAGGTATTGCATGTTTTTGAGAATATAGTGAAAGATACAACCGATACGGACAAGCTGTGCATATTGGAGAATATGTTGTCCAAGGTGACAAAAGCTGTTAAAAATCTGGAGCAAGCTGTTATAGAGAAGGATGAGAAAAAAATAGCAGAATTCCAAGAGGTAAATATCGCTTTATGTGACACATGCGTCATTGACATTTTTCATGAAACGCTAACGCAATTCTTATTCATGTGCAGGCATTGTTGAAGGAGGCTAAAGATCCTTTAGCCGAATGGCTAGATAAAAAGGAAGGTAGCACTATCACAGAGCACTCAATATTTAATAAATTATCTCAACATTGGGAATCTGAATTTCATAAAGATATGGACGCTTTAAACGTAAGAGTCAATGCAGCATGAATAATGTCGTTGTCAAGATCCTCGAGCTCCTTTTAACCGTTCGACAAATTGTTTAGGTATTGAAACCTAATGTACTGACGAGAGTTAGCGAATATATCCCCGAGATAATAGCATATATAGAGCGAATAATAGAAAACGGGCTTGCTTACGAGAGCAACGGGTCAGTGTACTTTGACGTGGGCAGATTTGACAGGCAGGAGAAACACTCTTACGCCAAACTCGTGCCGGAAGCGTACGGTGATACGTCAAGCTTGCAAGAGGGAGAAGGTAAGCTTCGTCATATTTTGTTTTCTAATTTTTTCTACTTTACTTCTCTCGATTGAAATAGGCGACTTGAGTACCACGGAAGACAGACTTACCGAGAAGAGATCTGTCACCGACTTTGCGCTGTGGAAAAACTCGAAGGCGGGCGAACCCTGGTGGGACAGTCCTTGGGGCAAAGGTCGTCCAGGGTGGCACATCGAGTGCTCGGTCATGGCGTCGGTTATCTGCGGCGAAAGTTTGGACATCCACACAGGCGGCGTAGACCTAAAATTTCCCCATCACGACAACGAGCTTGCCCAGGCGGAAGCCTATTTCGATAACTCGCATTGGGTCAGGTACTTCCTGCACTCTGGCCACTTGACCATAGCCGGCTGCAAGATGTCAAAGTCGCTCAAGAATTTTATAACGATACAAGACGCCCTGCAGAAACACTCGGCGAGACAGCTTAGGCTCGCGTTTCTCCTGCACTCGTGGAAGGATACTTTGGATTACAGCGACAATACTATGAACATGGCTGTGCAATACGAGAAATTTCTCAACGTAAGTGTATATCACCTATCGCCTATATAAGATGGGTAAAGCTGAGAATGACATTTCGACTCTTCGACTCTGCTCTGAGGAGTCTGAGACAGCGGAGCACTTGCTACGTTGGTGTCCTACTAACGTAGGCTTCTACGTAGGAGAGGCGATTGTTACGCCAAAGGAATAAGGGAGACTCATCCTAGGGCAATTCTGAAGTTTTTCAATAGCCTAGAATTGCTCTAACTGGCTAGCAAGGGAATTTATTGCAATAGATCTTTTGAGGTCGTAGTGATAAGGGGCTGTATAGGTATAGCCTACTTCCCTCTCAATTATTATATCATTATTTAAGTGTTATTATTATTATATAAGTGTATGCATGCAATATGCATGTATTGGGCATGTGGTTTAAATTTGTTTAATGAAACAAATGAAAAGTTATATGGAAGGAGGGAATCGTGAAGCTAAGCTGCAAAGATGGCAAATGATAGCCGAACAAAATGACGCACATGCAGTTGAATAAATATTTGTACATATATATTATGTATAATAATCTTCTTGAAATTTCATTAAAGAAACCATTTGTTATAAGAACTTTTGTTATAAAATCCAATATTATACTATAAATGTTATATATCTAATGAATTGAATTTAATCTTGCAGGAATTTTTCCTGAATGTAAAATGTAAAATTCGAAGTCTGGGAACGAAAACTACTATCAGTAGCTTCACTAAATGGTCTAACCACGAAATGGAGCTGAATAAAAAATTTCACGATGCCAAGCATTCTATAGACAAAGCATTATGCGGTAAGTCTTTTGGTCTTGTTAATTCAATATATACATTAGTTCGGTTGTGTGAATGGCTTTGACAGTATTAAAGTGTACTCATTGCAGACAATATCGATACAAGAACTGTTCTGGACATAATACGAGAACTTGTAGCGAATTGCAACGTGTACACGAGCCAAAGTAAGAATCCGAATACATTGCTCCTCAGGGATATCGCTGTGTATATTACAAAAATGTTTGTCATTTTCGGAGCTATATCTTCTTCGTACGATTTGATCGGATTTCCAATTGGTGATGAAGCAGTTGGTACAAATGTAAGATATCTCTCATGTAAAAAAATTTTATGTATACAGGGTGTCTGAGAACTCCGCCTATTAATGGCATATCCTGTACCGTTTTGCGATTTTCGCAATATTAATGGAGATATTAGCGATTAAAGTTAACGAATGTGAGCGCATCTCGAGTGGAAAGGCTGTGAAGGTGTGCGGTGGAAAGGAGAGGCGCGTCGTATAGCGCGCCCAATTATCGCTCAGCATCACGAGTGTTTCTGCTCATTTGTCAACGCACTCGATCCCGCCTCACTGCGCCGTATCCTGCGTCCATACTCTCCTATGGCTGCTCCTATGGCTATAACGATATGCATCTTCCTCCACAACCTCTTCCCTCGAGACGCGCTCTGATTCGTTAACTTTAATAGGTAATATCTCCGTTATATAATATTGCGAAAATTACAATGGGTCAGCACTTTTCTACTCAGCCAAGTCCAAACTATAGGCCATTAACGGGCGGTCCCGGAGTTCTGAGACACTCTGTATATAGATATATAATATATTTTTAATATTTTTAATATATCTATATAAATTATAATAGCTATAATTATACATATATGAATTTTCTACAAACAGGTTGAAGAGACTATTATGCCATATGTTGAGATTTTGGCGAATTTCCGGGAGAAAGTACGAAATTGCGCGAAAACTTTGAAAGCGAACGATATTCTGCAAGAGTGCGACAGGTTGCGTGACGATGTTTTGCCAAATGTTGGAATACGATTGGAGGACAGTAGTGAAGAAGTTTGCAAAGTGAAATTAGTTAACAGGGAAGAGTTGTTGAGGGAGAAAGAGGCTAAGAAGAAGCTAGAGCTCGAGAAAGCTATGGAGAAGGAAAAGAAAAAAGCGGAAGCCACCGCTGCGGCGGCAGCAAAGGAAGCGCAGAAGAAAATACGGCCTTGTGACATGTTTAAATTGGAGAAAGATAAATATTCTCAATTTGACGAAACGGTAATAATTTGACCTCGCTCTTCACTCTTCATAACACGTAATTAAGATAAGACTTACGTTATTTTTACTCCTTTATTTTTACCACATGTTGTTTATGAAATTGAACGTGTTTACACACCTGTTTCTGTCTAGGGATTGCCGACGCACGACGCTGAAGGAAACGAAATTAGCAAAGCCTTACTTAAGAAACTGCAAAAGTTACAAAAATTGCAAGAAAAACGATACAACGAATACCTAGCAGCGGAGCAAGTCGCGGTTTAACTTGCATACACGGTGGCGGACAACTGTATCGTACACGAAGACAACAATCATTGGCCAGTACACATGAAATGACATAAAAAAACAAATTAGAATTGAATTGATATATAAAATTATGTGTTTAAAGCTTTGTTCTAAAAGCTTTAAACTAATGCACTCGATTTAAGCGCCGCAAGTTTTCATCAGTATCTTTACGAATAAGTATTTTCAGTTTAGTAAGGCAGCAAGTAATTGCGTTCAAATAATTATTTTCTAATCTATTTATTCAAATTGCTTTTTTTATAAATATAAGTACATACTTATAAGCTTTTTTTACATGTATAAGTATTTATTAGGTCATTGCACTAATATAGGATATTTAGTTAATGTTTAATATTAACTAAATAAAGGATATTTCATGCAACATTATCGTAACTTGTCATTTTCTAAAATGAGTCAGCTTCGTTCTAAGGTGCCTACGTGTGTTTGGTGTAATAAATATGGTGTAATAAATTAATATAAATATAAATGGTGTAGGAAAAATGACTTTATATATTATACAAATAAATTATAAGTATAAATTAATCTGCTCTTCCTGCCTAATTTTAACGCTCGATTTTTATTATAACTATTTTAAATGTGTGCGTAGTTGGAAAGGAATCCCCCAGTATCGGAACTTTTGACGATATACTCGTACTTAATGTACAACTGGTACCGTACTCATCGGCATATCATGCCGATTGCGATTTGAAACTGTTCAAGCGAAATAAATGTTACGCGTTTTCACTCCACCGGATGAATTTGACGCGCGATGTTGTCCATTATTAAAACATAATACCCCTTTCATAACGAGTGAGCGCGAGCCGACAGTGACAGCTGCGTAAATGCGGAGGCGATATAATGCCCGGCTCGCGCGCTTCGTGGCAGAGCGAACCGATATTCATCCCATATTCAAAAGCAAACAGTGAAAACCCGAGGCAGGCGAACAGGTCGACCCGTCAGTCGGCTTTTCCAACTCGCTCGCAAAATGCCCGCATCGTATCCGATAATAATAATGATGTCCAAGTCCCGAAAACTCGTCGGAATAATCGGGCAGGCGCCCTTCCTCGATTACGAATTGTATTTCCGGATTCGAACGAAGCGGCATTAAACTCCCCCGCCGAAACGTTCTTAATCGAGAAAGTTTCGCGCGATTGCGATACCATGTCATGTACCTCCATTCGCAGCTTCGCGCATTTAAAAGAATATTATTCTTCAATTATCTTAATATTATCGCGTGGAATATTGTTCTTCGGAATCCTCCAGTTTTCTCGTCGCGGTACGCATCAACCGCGTTATCTTTCGTTTTTAAGATTCGTTTTCCACAGTTTTAGCAGCAACATGTAAAAAAAACGCGATTCGACGTTAACAATGCGTGACGGTTGATGCGAAAAAAAAAAAACAAAAAAAAACGAATACGCTCTCGAATATGGAGTCAAGAGTGTGAAAAAAGCAAACAGACTCTCTTCTGATTCGTACTCACCCTTCTGCGGGGTCCTCGATCGTATGAATGGACACGTAAATTTTCATCGGAAAAATCGAGCACCCCAGAATCCGAGTATTTCGAGCTGCATGATTGACATTCGAACGTTTTCGGGCGCTACCGGATGTGCTCTTGCCCGAGGAATCTACGTCGAATCTGGAGTCGTTTTTTTTCTGCCCCCCCCTAAAAAGAAACTCATTGTTTCTTATTCAAGGTTCCCTGCGATCAATGTAAATCGCTTTAAACGTCCAAGATCTACAATAAATCGAAGCAATGAGAGAAGAAAAGATGCGGCTTAAATGCGGATGGAACGCATCGTCGAGCACCGGATTAAACGCATGCAGTTAGAAGATTTCGAGATTTTGTTTCTGTCCCTTTCGTGCATTTATTTGCGAAGGCATGAACGACTGCAATGATGAGGCGAGCGCAATGATAGATCACGTTTGCCCTGATGATACGGCATGATGCGTCCTCGGAGCTCGACGTCGTCGGGAGGCAGAGGGTCGTCGAACCAGCCAATCGCGCGGGGGGCCCGTGCACCTGAATTCTAATGAGGCCCACTTGGGTATATATGAGCTTAAGCTCGCTCTTCGGCCGTGCTTTTTCTCCGTGGCCCGTCCGCGCAGGTGAGTCCTCCACTTCTCTTTACTCTCTTTCGCGTCACTTCATTGTTCATCGATCGCTCCGTGTCCTCGCTACCTGCGAAATGTCTTTATTCATTCGCATCCTCGTGTTGTCTTTGAATCATCCGTATCGCTAACGTGAGTTCTCAGGGAAAAAAGGTTCTTTAACAATAATTGACTGATAACGGGCGATCGTTCTGAGATGCGTTAATCACTTGTGTTGGATCGTCGTATATTTGTTTGCGACGTGTATTAGTAATGTTTAAACAATAACGCTACAAAAATAGAAAAGATATTGTAACATATATTCGTCCCTTTTTAATGTTTTCAATAATGTAGGTAATTGTACTACATTACGCCCATACAGCACCGATTAATACAGAAAGCTTTCAGGAAGGTTTTAAAATCATTTCAAGATTTCACATTTCATATGCAACATTTCTAAAAGGATTCCGCAATATGTCATATGAAATGTTGCAACAGAAATGTTTCTAAAACCTACCACATGCAATAAATTTGAAAAAATGTGAATATTGTAAAAAGTAAAATTATATATATATATATATATATATATATATATATATATATACCTAGACCAAGTATTCGATCTTTAGTGAAGCTAACCAGTTGACAAAAAAATGCATTATCTTCACGTATCCTTTTTTTCTTTCAAATATAAGTGTTGGTTGAACAGAGAATTATATATCTTTATAATTCTTTCCTTTTAATCAACTATTTGGAGGAAGAAAAAGGAAAATATATAATATAAGAATGGCTCTTTGTCAATGTGCCAACAATTCACGCTTTTTAAAGGGAAACTTGGTGAATACTTGGTTTAGCTATGTATGTGTATATCTATATATCTTATATATATAGATATATATATGCATATCTATATACATCTTATATATATTATGTATTTTTTTCATTAAGCATATTTCAGAAATCATATTTATTATATTAATTAGATTGCAAATATTAAATAAAAACGTACAATAAAAATAATAAATACATTTTATATATAATTTTTATTATAACTTTTTAGTATTTGCAATCTTCTGAATACTCGTATAATAAATTTAAATATAATTTCTGAAGTATTTTCAATTGATTTTAATAAGAGCTTTGTAATTTGTGTGCAACATCATAGGAAAGTTTCAAAATTATTTCAATTAACCTTTAGTAATATATCAAAAAGATTTCAGCTATTTTAATAATCTTTCGGCAATATTTCAGAAAGGTTGCAGATTGATCTATACCTTTCAGCAACCTTTCTATAAGGTTTTGAATGCAAGTGTCGCGGACATTTTGCTATTCCGGAGTTGTCTCATAACTGTTGCAGAAACATTTTGCAATGTTTATGAGATGCTTTCATCTGTCAGATGAAATACTTCTGAAATATTTCTGAAATGTTTTCGTGCTGTATGGACGTTATTAAAAATACTAAAAAAGCAGCGAATACATGTTACAATTCAATAGATTGGTGCAATAAAAAAGTCATTAATAAAGACGCTAAAAAATCAGAATCGCGCTGACAAACACAAATTTGTTTTCAAACGAGTTTGTCGACTTTGTATAGCTATTCTGTGGATCGCTCTCTTTTGTCCAAGTCAGGTAATCTTTTGCAAGTTGCATATATTAGCCATTAAAAAGCGATTAAATTCTTGTTGCCGCGTTTTTGCCTTTCTCTATCAAGTTTCGTGGATCCAGTTGTGTGTTGACAGCGGCTTCATCAGCGATATCGGAATATCGCAAAAACCGTCAGTGCACGGACGCGCGAATCTGCTGGAATCTCGGGATCATCGACACGGGACGCTTACCGAGCATCCACTCATCCCGTTCTCTTAATCGTTTCGTTTTTCTTTCTCTTCTTCGCCGACTGGAACGAAGGTCAATCCGTTGCACCTACGTCGAGACATTTGATATAATTTTCGATATTTCAAATCGATTCAAATCGCGGCAATGATTTCGAAGCAATGATTCTTCATTGTTGAAGATGTAACATCGTGCTCTTTTTATCCGTTGTTCTTCCGTGCGTTTTTATCTGTTCTCTTATTTTCCTCTTATATATGTATATGAGGAGATGAGTGCGATGACATTCCAGAGATTATTAGAGTCTGCCGTATAGCAGAACTCGCTTCGATCCCTTCGCTTCCTTTTTGATGACCAAAGTGAAGGTCAGACCGGAGGTGCGTTCATGTAAGTCACCAGATTCCACGGACCGTATCACCGAAAGAAAGAAAAAAATAAGAGAAAAACATTCAGAGTCTCGTAAGAGTTCACCGTTACCAACAAGCCGCACGCGATCGATATCGAACGACAAAACGTTAATTGGCAGTCCGGCCAGGCTGTTACCGTTACCTTGCTTCCGACAGAGCAAACAGCGTGATTGTAGCACGCGAGGATACTTTAAATGATTGCTCTCCATATCCGAGACCAATGAAATGTCGTGAACCATCTGCGGTCTCATCCGCGCGATATAATGCGCGATCGCTCGAATACAAATGCCCGCCCGCATCTTTGTTCCTCGTTCTACGTAATTTTTTTCCGCGCATCGCGATGCAAATAAATAAATGGCAAATGTATTCGCGCAGAATGATGAAACGATACACCAATATGGCACACACGTAAACGTATCATAAAAGTCTAGTCTCATAAAATAAAAAATCTTATAAAATGTCGTTCCGCAGAAAGACGTACGAAAGACACTATATGTATTTATGGGAATAATTTAAGGCGAATTTAATCAACTAGACGAGAACATTCGTATCAACAAAATAACGTTCAGAGAGCTCGTTCGCTGAATCGTCCGGCGTTTGTATTCAAAGTGTAACGAGCGGAACAGGAGTCGCCGGAACTGACGCATCGCGCATCTTAATTCGCGCGAGGATCATCCGCTGGCCCTCGCGCGGACGCAAAGTGGATTCTGCTCCCGCCGTACGTCCCCCGTTCGTTTATTTTTAACCACCGCTGCGACATTATCCGTCTCTTTATCCCGACACGGGTGGTCGTAGAATCCGAAGGACGGCCTTTGATTCGTCCCGAGAGGCTTGGCATCCACGTGCGCGGTTCCCCGTCTAGGAAAAGAGAGAAAGAGAGGGATTGGGAAGGGTGGCGAAAGGGAACTTTGACGAAGATTTTATAACTTCGAAACACCGTCTCTCCCGACCGCGAGTTCTCCCGGTCGTTAATTCCATCTACCGCGCTCGTGACAAACCCGTAACACCGGTACTCGTGGCTGTTGATCAAGTGGACGACGAACGGAACAAGCACGCTGCTGCTCGCCGTTAAAATAATCCTGTAGATTTCATGTAACATACACTTAAGCGCAAGTGGAGATACTCCTCTAACGAAGCGCGAAATGAATTGGCGAACGAATCGCCGCGGCGAGACCGCCGCGGCCGGTGGCTTCCGCGGTCGCTCTTCTTGCACGGGCACGGTAATTGTAAGAGCGTTGCGCAATTTTACGCGGGAATAAGTCTCAGGGTTTTCCTCCGGAGTACGTTTTATAATGCCACAAAACCGCATTGCTGTCGTGATTCTGTTTCCTCGATATCGGACAGAAATTGCACTCGCGGACTATTTCAAGTCCCCTTGTTTGGGAGGGTAACATCGCGATCGCGATTTCAATTACGAAATCTCGAAAATGATCGACTGGATCTGTAAAACTATTTCAATCGTAGTATCGTACGGTTGAATGAATATGAATCGCTAATTCGCGCGCGATTTTCTCTATTTCTCTCTATGACCGGATCCTCGCAGCTCGAGTACCACCCATTGGCATCTGGTTAAATATGACCATGGAACGAGGAAACTGTTGCCCGATAATGAATGTTAAACTAAAGTAAACTACGATTAAAGTTGACAACGTTCGTGAATTACGATGGGTAATTAGTTTTATATCTTCTTTAATTCAAGAGAGTTTCGTATTAATAGCAATACGTATCTGTATATATAACTAATAATTCAATTACGCGACTCGTTATCCGTATTTGCTTAATTCTATTCAAGGATCGATCGATGAGTTCGTTCCAGGCATTGGGACAGCTGTATGTATAATTCCACGAGAACAGTTAGATATGAGGATTAATATCGATAATATTATTTATAATATTATTAATATAATATCTATTGATACTGTAATATACATATATATCGTTCTCTCGGAACACTTGAAAATAAATATAGATTCTCATGTGTATTCTTTTCTCTAAGGCAACTATATTCGCAAAATATCAAAATTTTATTGATCGGTAACGATTTTCCATGTTAAACGTTACGGTGGCTTACGGCATTTTTATGTTTTTATTTGTGAAAAATGAAATTGCACGATGGTGTCAATGTGCCATTGGAGAACCGGTCGTTATAAATCATTCCCCTTGAACATGACGACACTTCGATAAATCGATCGCTTTACGCTCCAAGGAATTTCCGTGAAGACTCGATGAAGCGCTCCGATAACTGGCCACGATGCAGAAACCTCTTGACTGCCGAGCAAATCGCACGAGGTTTCGAGCACGCGGCGCTAGAGCACATTGTTATATAGAGCAGGTAGAGGTTCGTTTATTTTGTTAGAAGAAGACATTTTTTAAGACACGATTTTACTTGCGTCCCGAGGTAATAATGTTAAAATCAAAGTCATTTATAAAAAAAATCAAAAAGTGAAAGCTAAGAAATTAAGCAATATACTTCGAAGAGTTCGGCAGACCAGCAAAGTCTATTATAATAAATCGTTCGTTATCTTAAAATTCTCTTAATAATTAATAATGTGACGTTTCATTAAATTTTTTCCTTCTTTTTCCTTTTGCAGATTTCAAGATGACATCAATGGAGAAGCTGTTGTTTTCTCTTCCTGTATTCCTAGCACTCCTGGCGTGTGGTACGACTGGTGAGTTTTACTTTCAAATGATAAGATAAAGATGACACACGAGAGATTGACTTGCACTATATTATCTTAAAACAATCCGATATAAGTGCATTTTTTCCTTTTTATAATAATTGCAGATTATATGCTTCAATATATGCAATGATGCTTTTATTACGATGCAACATCTCCATAATTTTCTATTTAGGCATTTTACAGTTTATGATTCTTTTTATACAAGAATTAAAAAGGCAAAATAATAGCAGCATACAGATGTATAATATTAAAAAACTATATACTTTTTCTGTGCAATTCAATAAAGATGTAAATTAAAATTTATATAAATACAACGTCAATATTAAGCGGCTTGTGTCTGTATTACAGAAACCCCAAGAATAGTCTGTTACTTCAGCAATTGGGCTATCTACCGTCCGGACGTAGGCAGCTATGGCATCGATGATATTCCCGCGGATATGTGCACGCACATTATCTACTCTTTTATCGGCGTGAGCAATGTCACCTGGGAGGTGCTTATCCTCGATGACGAGCTTGATGTCCAGCAAGGCGGCTTCGACAAGTTCGTCGCCCTGAAGAAGAAATATCCGCACCTACAGACTGAAGTAGCCATCGGAGGATGGGGCGAGGGTGGCAAAAAGTATAGCGCGATGGTCAGCGTGAAAGCCAGACGTGATTCACTCATTAGAAGCATCGTCGGTGAGCACGAGTGGAAACCACTCACAAAGAAGCTTCAATATTCGAGGTTTTAGATTTTGAAAAGGGAACGGCAAATTTTCCACAGCTTTACAACCTGGAACCGCAGATTGCCAGCCGCGTTGCAAATTGGGTAGGGAGGAATCGAAGCAAATCTCTAATTTTGTCCGCAGCTTTCATGAATCAATATGGCTTCGACGGCTTTGATCTCGATTGGGAATATCCGGCCGCTACTGACAGAGGCGGATCCTTCAGCGACAAGAACAACTTCTTCTATTTCGTCGAGGAGCTGAGGACCGCGTTCGATAAGGAGGGCAAGGGCTGGGAGATCACTATGGCAGTGCCGATGGCCACATTCCGTCTCAACGAGGGATACCACGTGCCGGACTTGTGCGAGTAAGTGTGTCTTTTGCTCGAAATGAATGCTTCTGATACTCATGCGCAATGGCGATAAATATACAAAACTCGATGCAAAATATTGGTTTCTCAATATTTGTTAATTGTTATTCTAATTGCAGACTCATCGATGCCATTCACGTGATGTCGTACGACCTACGTGGCAACTGGGCCGGATTTGCCGATGTTCACAGTCCGCTCTACAGGAGACCTCACGATCAGTATGCCTACGAGAAGTTGAACGTGGTACGCTTTCCATTCTTCTCTCTCTCTCTCTCTTTAAAGTCTCTTGTTTTAAATCCACATATTTCGTGAAAAAAGAATACGTGGCAAGATGAAAAAGTTATCACATTATTAATTGCAAATCATTTCACGAGTACATGTCGCTACATGAAGACATTGTTATTTCAGCACGACGGTCTTCAGCTTTGGGAAGACAAGGGATGTCCTGCCAACAAATTGGTCGTAGGAATCCCATTATACGGGCGTACTTTCACTCTCAGTCAAGGCAACAGCAACTACAACCCCGGAACTTATATCAATAAGGAAGCCGGTGGTGGTGATGCTGGCAAGTATACCGGGGCTAAAGGATTCTTGGCTTACTACGAGGTAAGTAATCGATTCGGTGAGACGAGAACTAAAGCGAAGGAAAGCCACGTGGCGTTCAGCAGACGCATTTGTTGCACGTGAAAAATATTATCTTCCGCAGATTTGTATGGAACTGGTAAAACCGAACAACGGCGGATGGACCAAGAAGTACGACGACATAGGCCTAGTACCCTACACGTATAAGGGTGAGTTTAATTTTTAGAGCAATCGTATTCATCAGATCTATCCGCCCCAATTCTCTTCTTTCCTTTTAATTTAAAAATTACTAATAATTTTCAATTTGCAGGCACCCAATGGGTTGGCTACGAGGATGCTGACAGTATCGCTCACAAGATAAAGTTCATCAAGGAGAAAAAATATCTGGGTGCTATGGTCTGGGCAGTCGACATGGACGATTTCAGGGGACTCTGCGGTCCCGTGAACCCTCTCATGACTGCTATTTACAATGGTCTGAAAGGCTACACCGTGACGTCCAAGGATTATCAGACGACACCGCGGGTAACAGATTAATAGAGAAAATGTTAAGATTATGCTTCTAAATGACGAATATACAATAGTATGATACATAGTATGTTGCCAGAATATATTCCACAAAAACCGAACGATTGCAATTTATATTTTTAGCCCGAATGGGACAGGCCACCCAGCACCCCGGCTTCAACAGGTGAAGATAAAGAGAAACCAGCACCCACCACGAAACCTGAATGGTCTACCACTCAGACACCTCTGCCCCCGACGCATACTACCTCGAAGCCAGTTGATGACAACGAAGTCGTCTGCAACGGTCAGATGTTCATTCCCAGTAAAGACTGCAGAATGGTATAACGATTATAATTTTTACATATCTTATATCTTATTATATAATTATATATCGTAAATTATATATTATTTATATATATCATATATTTTTATGTATTTACATATCTTTTGCATCTTACGCGGTCGTGCATATCTTTTTGCAGTATTACATGTGCAACCACGGCAAACCGATCAAGGAATGGTGTCCTCCCGGTTTGATCTTCCAAACCGTCAAGCTGTTTTGCGATTGGCCAGTAAATGCCGATCGTGAAGAATGCAAACATATTTGATTTGTTGGTGACCCGATTCTGTGACTTACATTGTTCAGCGTTTCGCGAATCTCTCAGATCCACGAAAAAGTATATGATAACTTTGTATCATATATCATGTTATTTTATTATATTATTCGTTGTCGCATACAAGATTATGTGCAAAACTTAAAACTATATTGCTGCAAGACTCAATAAGACAGATAATTTCAGGAAAAACTAAAAGTTCAGGAAATTTAATGCAGTTGTTAAATATAGATTCTCGTTAATAAAATTATATTAAATATAATTTGTTCTCAGTTATTAAATATAATTTTTCGTGTACTTTTACGAATCATTTGCAACGTAATTTATTTATTTGATGGAGAGAGATTTATCACTTCTCTATTAAAATCGTGTATCGCGCGATGCAGGTCCGTTCCTTCCTTTCCGCCGTTATTGGCAGCAAAGTATGGAAAAAAATTAGAAACGTGAGTTGACGTTAACAATGTGTGACGGTTGGTGCAAAAAATATGCTCTCGAATATGAAGTCAAGAGTGGTGAAAAAGCAAACAGACTTCCCGTTCGTAATTTGCCCCTGCCTTCTCCATTCTCGCGATCCTTCGCGTGAATGAATACGTAAATTTTTAGCGGAAAAATCGTGTTCTCGTTGAGCTCGACACCCCAGAGTCCAAAGATCCCGAGCCTTGATTGACACCTGAATGTTCTCGTATGCATATAGAGCCACCCTCTGCCGCGCGATCTCTCTCTCTCTCTCTCTCTCTCTCTCTCCTGCTCTTTCATCCTTCAATCTCGTCCATTCCCTCCTTCTATTTCGCATTCTGTTACGTCGCTTTTATCCGGAAGCGGAACTTGGTAGCTGTTATAATTTAACGAGCACGTTTCTTTCTCCAGTTACCGCGACATTTGCAAGAATGCACACCGTCAGAGCCCGCGTTTCTTTCTTCCTCCTCTCGTATTCTGTGTAAGGCGGTTCCTTCTCATTTCGTGACACAATCATCGCGCTTTTTTTTCTTTTTTTTATTTTTTTGATCGCGTCACGGTAGAAACGAAGATAAAAAAAAGTGAGAAAGTCGATCGTGCAAACGAATCGATGATGCGTTCACGTGTCGGAGGGTGAGTAGCGCAACGGTCTAAAAATTAGAATAGCACCCTCTAGACCACGGTTCAACCGATACTCAATGATCAACGATTATTTTGGTCCTCACGATTATCTCGTTTCCAGTTCTTTTAATATCCTTTCATAATTTAATGTTATCTTGCTATTTAATGCGATAAAATTGATTAAACTATTCGAGAAAGGGAAGAGATACGCGCGTGCCGAGATACAACATCATCCGAATGACATATAAATAATGCATTGTTCGTGTTTCGGGGTTGGCGACCCCGCGTTTGCTTTTTGCGGCTTGGGGTACGAGGAGGGGCACGAGGGGGCTACGGCTGATGGGCCACGGAGCCCACTCTTATAACTCCATCGACAATTTTTCGGTTACCCTCTTCACAATTTTCGACCAGTTCCACACACATGTGTATCGCACGCTCGTATACGTTCTCGTTTGATTTATCTTCTCACGTGGAGAAGTGATATTCGGCATTTTTCCGGCAAATAATTCCGACATATTGTAGCACCTATTGTAGCGCATGTATCAACAAGTCCATCGGTTATTGGCGAGCCACTTAAATGTACCCGTTTGCCGCACATTTTATCAAGTTGGCGTAATGTGATTTCTAAAATGTATTGTTGTAAAAAGTGTAGTGTATACGTACAACACTCTGTATATTTTACAATGTGCAATATCCTACTATATTATAAATAAATATTTCGCTTATATATAACTCTAATTTTATAATAATTATATATAAATTACATATACAAAACTCTGTAAAAAAAATACGAGACACAGGCTGTATACGCGTAACCGCATCTGTTGGATTACTGGCACCTGTCCTGATAGGGATGACGTTCTTGAGTAAACGTTTGAAAAATATCTAGTTCGCTTCGGCAAAGCTAAGCGAAAGGAGTTATTCATGCAAACCCATAGGCTACGCTTCTGGCTCACGTTCTCACTTCAAAACAAATGTTCCACCCCTCGCTAAAGAGCGTTCATTGCCTCATTTTAATTCGCATGACACATTGTGCACGAGCAAGCCACTCGCTGCTGCATACACGTAATTTCAGCGAGCAAAAACGCCTCGTCGCGCGTTTTTGCCAGCCCGACCCGGCATGATCCGATTCCGCCCCGCGCCGCTCGTGTAATCGTGCCCTTTTATGCTAATCGGCAACCCTTCCGCGTTTAACCAGCTGCGCCGGGGCGTCATTGTTTCGGCTCGCCGTGAACTTTTTCTTAGCGCGGCTTGTTTTGTTACGCCGCCACGGTGGAAAACAGGATGCACGCGAGCAACCATCCCCTCGCCTCGCGTCTCACCACCCGGAGTCTCTTTTTATCGCTGATGGAAGAAAAAAAAGGGTTGCGCCCTGTGCCCAAGGGTGGATGCGCGTCCGACGAAGAAGGGGTGGTTTGATGCATGCCGGCGCGTGGTCGGAAATCCGCGTAACGCGCTTTTCGTTCCATTGCACTCACCACTGCGTGCTCCAACTCGCGTAATATCGCGGGAATCGGACGTACTCTCTCTCTCTCTTTAGTCTCGAAGACCTGCCCTCCGGTACGAGGGTGGGGAAGCCTTTAACCCTTTCACCCTCGAGGACATGCGCACTGCAAGCGAGCGTCGCAATGCAAGCTCTCGGTAATTGCTGCATTCGAGGCACAAAATGGCAGGCTCGTCGTTGTAGCGATGGCGCGTTCTCGCGAATTATTCGCGTACTCGTCCTTGAACCCTCGACTCTTTACGCGATTCATCCCCGATCGGATGTAGGAAATCGATCGGTTGGAACTCGCAGGAGTAACCACCGCTGCCGATCTTGAGCACGAATCTTCCGATTAGCAATTTGTTCGCCGTTCACCGATGACCAGGCCATCGCCGCTACGGCTGTCTTAAAAGTAAGTATTCGAGCTCGCGCTCGCCGAAGGAGAGAAGCAATTACCGGGAGGATTTAAGGAAAAGCGAAAGAGGAATATCGCGCGCGCCGGGATTTCGTTGGGGTTCTTCCTTAGGGGTCGATGAGGCTCGCTCCGTAGTTAGCGGGGCGTGTCTTCGGTTTCGTTGAATTAAACATCGTGCCCGCTTCAATCAGCTCGTCTTTCCTCTCTTTCTCTCTCTCTCTCTCTCTCCTCTCCTCTCCTTCTCCTCGCCCCTTGTCGCGATTCCGGAAAAAGCTGCGCTTCTCCCTCAGCTTCCGCCAAATGTCTCGCTGTAAGAAGAAGAAGCCATGTAGAATCCACGGACAAATCTAAAGGCGCGTCTTTCGGAACCTATTTCTCTGTAAATTAGTGGACGGCTCGACAAAACAGATTTGTCCGACCACAGGAAGACATAGAGTCGCGCTATCTTGAATATATAATAACAATGCTATATTGTATTGAAATTAGGCTTCGAAACCACTAAACGCAACGGACCGATAATATCGAACTACTTGAAGTGTGCGAGAGACGCTTGCAGCGAGAAATTTGAGTGCGTACGTATAAATCCAATGTTAAAACTAGGGGCGCGTTCTTTTTCTCTCTCTCTCTCTCTCTCTCTTTCTTTCTTCTTTTCACGCAGACGGGCGCGTAAGTCCTGGCCTCAGGTGCTGCGCGCTCGACAGGGTGTTTATGCCGGAGCCTGTAGCACTTTGCTTTTACCGAAAATTTATTTTCTTCTGCGTTATACAGCGCGTCTCATTCGTACGGCGGCGGAAAGAGACAAAGAGGGAGGCAGGTGACGCATAAAGTATAATGAACTTCTAACGACGCGGACGCGCACCATCGGATAATTGAATTCACCGAGGACGACGAGGAAAAAAGAGAGCTTCTCTTCGCGTGTCAGTTAGTTCAATACACTCGTACCTCGAGCCTTACGACAAATGCGCGCGGGATCAGTATCACCGACACACGCAGGGACGAAATACGCCACGAAAATGATTTCGGAGTAGCTTTGAAGAGGCGTAGGGGTTTCGCGGGCGTATCGGGCTTTTTGTGTCAAATCGATCTGCACTTGATCGAGAGTAGAGCGAGAGAGGGTGTCACGGGGGTTGCACAGCCGTGTAACACTCGGGGCGTTGTAAAAACGATGTTAAAGGGTATCCACGCCCACTCAAGAATTTTCTGCTGGGCTATTTCCCGTAATATCATCCCCTCTCGAACGTGATACACGCGCATGTTCGGTCTATTATTAATAACGAGACGGGTCTCTCGAGCTTCGTGATCGCGGAAAGATTTACAAGTGGCTCACGTATGCACTTGTATATCCGTGTATGTACCTGTATGAATATACGCGAAAGAAATATCAGAATATCAGACTCACGAGTAACAATGGTCATCGAAGAATCTACGTCGACCATCCCCCTTCACTTTTCTTTCCTCTCCGCGGCTATCAATCTATACTCTCCGATTCCGACACGCCAGCCTCCTCCGCCCCCTTATCCTTTATCCTTTCAACTTCCTTACGGCGCGGCGAAGACGCGGCTCGATACGGCCCACGGCCGAGTTACTCCGCGTACCACTCGAGAAGTCCACCCCGAAGATTTGATCAGGAGAGAAAAAGCGAGAGAAAGAAAGAAGAGGGAGAGAAAGAGAGAGAAAAAAGGAGATACCTACGCCGACCAAGTGGAGTGCGGGGCCGAGGGTGGAACCCCAAGCGAGCGAGCAGGCAGTCCCGCTCCACACCCCGGAGGACACCCTCGCGCAACGCACCGCTGCCCCTGGTCCCGCACCCCAGGCTATGAAAAAAGCCCGGCTACCCCTAACGATTTTTTTCCTCAACCCCATCTCGGGCGCACACTAATTACGTTTTTAAGCGAAATTACTTTGCGAGGCGAGAGACGCAGGGCTTCGCCGTCGACGGTAACGGTCCTGGCGTAGCAGAGCGTAGGGTGGCGAATGAGAAATACCGTGGGGGAGGGTTGCGCTTCTTGCTTTCTTTTTTTTTACGCCGAGATCGCAATCCTGAGAAAAAAGTATGGGAACGTGCGGGGAAACGTCCACCCTCTCTCTTCGCCGAGCTCTCTTCGCGCGCACACGCGACGTGCGGCCTGATTACGAAATGTTAAACGGCACCGGCGGCGGCCGCGCCGGCAGCTCGTTACTCATCCAAATTTTATTCCTTCTGGCAATTGCCTCGGCGAGGAAACCGCCTTTTGCACGGGAGGAGAGCTCCGTAGAGGAGGCTGCTGGGTCAGCGAGTGTGGCTGCGCCCAGGCCTCTCCTTACGATGCTATTCTTCTGATCCTCTTTATTTCCGACCCGGCCGCGATTACCGTCGGCACGGATTCCCGTTTTGATAATGTCGCGGACAAGGCAACGTTTTCTCGTTCCATGTGCTGCTCCGCGCGAAGAGCACCTCTCAGCGACCCTCTCTTCCTCGGGATAATTTTCTTTCGTCGCACTTACCTTAATCCTGCTTTAATTTTAGCCGCTCTTGAAGCCTCGGCATATATTCTTTCCGCGTAACTCACGAAAACGAAAGTGGATAGCAGGCGCTTTTGCGCTGAGAAAATTTCGAGTGGCAGTTTCGAATCTCAGAAATCGCTGTAAGAATTCGCGACGCGAAAAGTTTCGGTAGACTGGCGAACACGGGTCATGGAACACGCGCACGAGGAGCGTTCTTCTCGCAGCAGATTTTTCGATCAACCCTTCCCTAATTCATCGAACCGATCTCGCATACATCTCGCATGCACAAAAACTTGCGCGCATCTCATGAATAATTTCTGTCGTTCCTTCTCTCCCTCGTGCGCGATCTCTTTTTCTTCTCTCTGTGGGTCGATCGTATTGCAGGCTAGGGTTAGACACAAGGGTGCAACCGGACCTAGGCTCCCGCTCTGCAAATCCCTGTAGATAAAAAGTGCGCACCCACCCCAGGCGCTATCACCCCAGCCGATAGTAGTGACTCACCCACCATCACCCAACCCATTTTTTTCAACCCCTCCGTGGCACAGATCCGCGGGGTTCGTGGGTAGAAGGGACGAATCCTTTCGCTTCGTGTTGTTCCTTGTACTTTGGTTCTTGCTCCAGGAATCGGTTCGACAACCCGTGTTTTCAAACGACTTCCAAGAGCCACAACGATTTCGTTCAACGCGTGCAATTTATTCAACAATTTCAAAAATTAAGTTTTGCCTGCATGCATCTTAGATACGTAAGGGCCAAATACGAATCGGGCCGATAGGGAAGCTTTCCAAGATACGAAGATTCTTGGACGTCTTCTTCTTCTACCTTCGTAAGTCCGTTAATGTTCTCTCGTTTGACCTCGCTTCGCCTTACGTCGCTCCTTTTCTTTCTCTTCCCCTCTATTATTCATGCCCCGTTACTTAAACCGTGAACTTCCTCGCTGGCGAACGAGCGCGGTACTAGCGCACCCTTTTCCAGCCCAAAAGCGGGCGTAGCCTTTTTACGCGCGCATTATTTTTTATGCTTTACGTCGCGCGAGAGCATTCCGCTCTCTACGTCGTCGCGAATCTACACCCGCCCATCTTCCTTTCTCCTCGTTTCCCTCCTCCTCCTCCTCCTGCTCCCTTTCTACTGTCGTATTCTTCCTGTTCGCAGCAGCACGGGAGACACACCGTCGGTAGGAAATTGCGATATTAATTTTTAATTTTTTTTTCAGTGGTCGCCTCTCGCGCTTTACGAGCTCGTCGGCGCACGCGAGATAGGAGTGACGGGGTGACGGGGTGATCTAAATAGTTAATGGGTTATGGATTTTTTTTCGGTAGGCGGTTGATTAATGCCGGGCCTTATGCGCGACGTCAGCGTCCCGCATGTCTCTGCACCCCGTAAAAGCGCGTGCATGTGTTATACGCGGACCCGGGGTGGTTACACGTCGCACCACGGGATAATGATTAAAGGTTGATTAATCGTTCGCGTGGCGACGACGCGCTCAGACCAAAAATAGCGAACAAAAGTAGAGTATCAAACGATGCTTTTTTCAACTTCTTACTTTCGTTAAAACATTTCTCGGGGATTCGTGCAGCTTAATTCGTGCTGTAAGAAATCAAAATGTTATCTTGATAAATTCAAGATTTTTCAGGTTCTTCCAACAGTTGCATGCTTTAAGTTGCCGAAAAATTATTAATAAATCGAAAATCACGAATACAGCCATTAATCCACCGTTTCTTCATGAAATGTTTGGCTACTGCACGAACAAGTTTAGCGATCGACTCCTAAAATCTTTACTCTCTTTCTATCTCTATCCGAGCGGGTACCGTCAAGCTTTTGTCACATTTCAGTCGCGTCTTACCTTGTCGGTCGGAAAGCGCAAGGAAAGAAAAAGGACTGAAAATAAAGAAAGCATGAGAGGGAGAAAACACCCTCTTGACCTCACTACCCTCTTCCGCTTCCAGCGGAGCGCGTCTTCGGCGCGGGAAAAGGAGCTGGGGGCGAACAAGCGCGCGCGCACGTGCTCTTTCTCTCTCGTTCTTTCTCACTCCCCTCGAAGAAAAGTATCTTGCGTAATTAAGCAACGCGGCCGTAATGTATCCAGCGTGCAAGGGCGGCCATATTGCCCCCACTGAGGGCGACGGGGGCCGGGGGAATGACGGAGGGGTAGCTGCCCCGCGCGAATCGAAGCGCGGAGGGTTGCTACCGGAGAAGATGGAAGGGTGAAAAGATCGGGACGAGAGGAGGAGGAGTAGGAGGAACAGGAGGAAAAGGACGAGACGGGCAGAAGGGTAGGAGAGAGCGTGGTGAGTGGCACGGAGGACGATGGGTGGACCGGTTTGGCACGGGGGTAAGGGGGTAATGATATGCCGGGTTAGCCGGCGCGCGATGCGACGACTACAACCACCCTTCCTTGTCGTCGTCGTCGTCGTCGACGGCGGTGGATGAAGCGAGGGAGAGAAATCCAACGGGGTCTGATTCGCAGGACTCAGTCTCGACGGCTTCCTCCTCACTCGTTCTCTTCTTTCTCGCGTCCCCTCCTCACTTCCTTTTGTTCTCGTCCCGCTCGTTTTTTATTTAATTCGGCAGTAGCAATTACAGCCGCGAGACATCGGCGCCCGCACTTTCTTCTTATACTTTTTTCACACTTTTCTACCCCCCGGGAAAGCGTGACGTTGCGATCACCGTGATGGAACGAAAAAAATTAAAGCCGACGTAACGCAAAACGACATTATTTTATAAATCAAGCTTCTCTGCGATGATAGAGTTTTTATCCATATGGATTTGAGATACCATTAACAGAATCTCGAACTGACTTGATAAAATTACGTATAATCGTAGTCGCGACGGAGTCAACGTGTCGCGAACAATTTATCATGAATTTCAGGGAAGATGCCAGTGAGATCGGTCGCGATTTTCCCGTTCGCGATTAATTAAATTAATCTGAAAATCACTGAACTCGTCACTTGAGCGTGACGATGAAATCGCCCTTATATTTGCTCACTGTTCGCGCGAATAAATCATTCTCCTGATTCGTTTTATGTCGTTTGCATACCATTAATTATGTTGGAATAATGATCGATTCCTCGCGCAGAGACTCGCTCTTCTCCCTGTGATTAATCAGATTTCGAACGGTCGAATACGCAAACCAGTTCTTCTCAATTTTAACTTGATGCTGTTAGATGTAACAATGAAAAATACAAATCCAAATATAAATAAAATGATACAGCTACTCGGTTATTTCTCACTCGCTTCGAGTGCCATATGTTCATTTGTAGCGGCCGATTTCGGGACAATCGCTGGCCTTGAACTTGAATGGGCCCGTGCGTGCCGATAGAATTGATGCCATTGATTTTTTCTACGCGGCTTGGCACTCACGCGTATACATATATATATATATATATATATATATATATATGTGGGGCAGTGCGCGAACAATTCAACGGTACTCTTGCACCCAGTATGAACTATGAACTGGAAAACCATTGTCAGCGATATAAAAAGAAGAGACGAGTTAGTACTATCTGTATAACGAGCATTGCAAGTTGGCTTGAAAAAGGTAGGAGGTACAGAAATAATAAATTGAATCTACAGTGATGATGACAGATATGGTAGATAACTAGCTGTATTTAGTTGAACAAAATGTCTCGGAGACATGTATCTTAACCGTAGCGTCCCACACTTTCAATTTTCACAGGCTACCCCACGTCGAACATTAACATAGTTAAAAATATAAGAAAAAATCAACTGATTTTAAGTCCCTTTTTTTCCATCGATATGCCACACATCAAGGAATATGCCTATAGGCATATATACATAGGAAAATTTGAAAAAGAAAGTAGTTTGTAAAATATTCGCTTGTGAAAAAAAGGTTACATTCAAAAATCGTGAATTACTTTATTTTACTTGGGATTTCAGGCACCCCTGTGTAGGAAGCTAGGGTAGTAATTTCATGTTAACTATTTGTATCTTAATTTTATGTTAACATTTTCATTACAACCTGTGTAAAGTGCTACCATGGTTAGACGTAGCGTACCTTTTTAATTAGATGTCAAGGAAATGGTCAGTTTCTTGATATTCGGATATTTGATATCATAGGGCATCCTTTGAGATTTCTTCAAGAGAGGTAGAAAGGAAGTAAATTTATACGACATATCTGCACACGACGATGTTATCGGCGAACGACCACTACGGCATTCCCATAAATGCGATCCATAAAAGGGATGGGTCGCGGTGAGCAGAGTAAGGAAATAGATCAAAACCAGGTCACTCGCGATTCTGCAAATTTACTGCATATTGGCTCGCATCGTCGTTCTTTATCCACGTATTTTTGTCATCTTTTTTTCGACGCGCCCCACCGTTCGATTTTCGAGACCCCTGACCGATTTGCTCACGTCGCATCGGTCCTTAAGGTGGAAACTCAAAGGCGGGTAGTTAGTCGCTGGTCAACCCTGGTAATTGCGCGTAACCATGGAAATGCCTGTTTGTTTGGGGTTCCTCTGGTCATATCGGTGAGCGAGAGCTCCGGAGGGTGAAAGGGTAGACTTTCGGGGCCACTGAATGCAAAGAAGGGTTGTAAAGGGTCGGCCGGAAGTCAAGGACGCACTCGGTGACTCCGGGAAACTCGGCCACGACTGTACGATTCTTTTTTTCCTTTCATATCGTAAAGAATAATATTATAATATAAGATTAAGATAACGCTAATAATTAGGAAGTACCTGAAATTGAAGAAAAGAATAAATATATTTGATATGAAAAAAAGATATTAATCTCTCTAGTTTCATTTTTAGATATTCTTATTTAAAAAATTTTTAAAATTTTTTAATTTGGAAATCGAGAACGAGATGATCGACGTTAGAGACCCCGCACGTGCGTTTTTCCAATCCAATGAGTATCCGTCAGTACATTGATCTTTATCGACTACCCTCGAAAACTCGACATACTGTATTATATCGTGATTTCTCATCGTCGGTAACCTGTAGAACGGTACAAACGCAATATTTATATATTTCAGGCATTTGATCAGATTAATTAATTTCACAAGCAACGCGTCTTTTTATTCAAATTCATTCATCTCGCATTTATTTCGGTGCTGCTAACGCATCGCTTTGACACGCATTTGCTCAGAATAATTCGACCCTCGTTTAAGTAACCAGGTCAATGCATCGTAACATCGCGTGTGCTTTGAAGGCCATCCCTCGATTTTTTCGCACGACGGCAAGTAACAGGTGCGACGCATTTAAAGCATTCCAGATCCGATCATTCTCACGTTCTCAAGTCTTACAAGTTCGAAGCAGCTAACTTTGCACTACACCTTAAACATTTGTTGCGCGCTCACTCATTCATTCGTGAGAAAATCGGATAGAGTAAATAAAATCTAAAAAAGTAAGAAACACAAAGAAAGAGAGAGAGAGAGAGAGAGAGAGAGAGAGAGTAAGATAGTAAACTCGAAGGGTGAAAAAAATAAAGTGGCCGAAAAGTAAGAGCTAGAGAGAGCTAGAAAGTGAATGAGGGTGAGGACGAGAGAGACAGGGACATCGAGAGAAGCGGCGCGAAGGGCCACGGGATGGAGAACGGGGTACGACGGGGCTTGCCGAAGCATCCCCACCCATCCGCCCCTGAAAAAAGAGTTAATATTGATCCGTTTTTTTATTTGAGTCACCCCCAGGTTTTTCACCCTCGCTATTTTTTCTTCCCCCGGTCGCAAGGATCGCCGCGGCGTGGCGCGGGTGCGACAGAGACGGAATTAGTGTTTCTATAGCAACTCTACCCCGTCCGCTCGCGCTCGTTCGCTCGTTCGTTCGTTCGTTCGTTCGTTCGTCGGTTCCGTCCGTCCATCCGTCCGTGTGTCCGTCTGCTTGCTCGTCCGTACAAGTCCGCTGCTCCGAATCATCCCCTCGTGATCGCGGGGTAGATTACGCGAAAACGGTGTAACATCTTACGAGAAAGATTTCCATCGAGGAGATCGCGAAATCGAGAAATCGCACTGGTTCGATCCTCGGCCCGAGTCTTCAACGGTAAATGTCCAGCAGTTTATGGTCCTCGAATAATTGACGATTGAAAAGTAAGCTGCTTCTCGCGAATCCAATTTCTTCTAATTAATTTCAAGCGGACTATCAACTTCAAGACAAGATTTTTGATTAGAGACTTAATTAAAGAGCTCGCGGGTATCTGATTTAATTGGGTCTCGGTATCGAAATCAAGATTCGTGTACGGCTCGTGCGTCGCGACGGATAAACACATCCCTTTCATACATCGCCGCTGAAATATGAACACGTACGGTAACTTTGTCGCTCTCAATCTTTTATCTGCATTTCCTCCAAAGATACACGCAGAACCCTTTGTGACCATGTACATATACCTATCTATATAGAGATACGAGCGTAGGTACATGTCCTTTCTGCGCTCCGCGCAGACGATATCGAGCCGGAGTTAAATTCACCCCCAAATCAGGAAATATGAAGCTCCGATCGCGCGCTCGTATATTCTCCGAAGAGGGTCGGGTACTTTGGAATACCTCTCCGGCTGTAAGTCGATGCATATTTCAGAGGCCCGGCCACGGTTTCTTCCGGAATATGCTCTGGGCGTAGCGCTCTTCCTCCTCCTCCTCCTCCTCCTTCTTGCCTTCTTTCTTATTCTTTTACGTTCCCTTTGACCGGATCCCCCTAATAATATCCTTTTGCTATTCCCGTAGAGCTTGGAATCCGTTTAATGCTCGCGATAACAGGCCTGCGTTAAGAGCGGGTTAAGGACGACACAAAGGCGAGGACCGGGCAAAAAACGTTGCAAATAAAATGTCCTGTGCGAATTCTTTTTCTTCTTTTCATTTATATCCGAGAAACACGATGACGCACCTGAAATTCTCTACAAGAAGCAAATTTTCCAAGATCGAGACAGCGGAAAAACGAATAAAAGCGATGCACGAAGTGTATTCCCGCGACCACATAGAAGGGGTGGGCCCCGAGGGGCTCGGCGAACCCTTGCCGATGTCACCTAGGCGCCAAGCCGCCGGATCACTGCGCGTTCGAATCCTTCTTTTTACGACGGCAGGGCTTACTTTTACGTTCAACCTACAGCACGGTGCCGTCACTTTTCGCGGTTACGTGACTGCTTAACTGACTCGCACGCTTGCATCCCTGCGTCTGAGACTGTTTCGATGGTTTAACAGTCGATGTCACCGCAGTATCTTAGCTTCCGCGACGAGCCCTCTACCTACAAGTGCAAGGAAAATCGATGGACGGTGTTGAAGACTGGCTATTAAAATTATAGCCTTTCCGTGATTTATGAAGTAAATTGAAGTACGATGTATGCTATTTGCAAAGTAAAGTACATGGCGTGCATCTGTAACTTGCGGATATGACTACAATAATTCTTCCTGGTTTGCATTATATTTAAAGAATCGTGCCGCGAGAATAAACGCGACGTATACATCTTCAATTTATGTGGAAATGTCTTACTTGTCTTTTTTCGAGTTATATTTATGTGCTATTTATCTTTATTGCACGGAAGCACACGTAAAAGTATCGTTAATTGTGATATCGAGCATAGATTATCGCTTATTCCGTTATTATGCAGGTCGCAGGAAAACGGCGACGTAAACTCTACAACGGCAAAGACACCGGCTAATTGTGGAAGCATTTATTTCGTATATTATTAGCTCCTTCCAAGGAGATGGATTCTTGGCTGGATATATTTGACTCAACCACTTTACAGTCGGGCACTTTCGAACGAATTCATTTGACGCTCCGCATTTCGGTAGATTCCGAAAGGTTACTACTAACTGTTTCGTGGCACCTGTCACTCGGAAAGGTGAGTTTTGCTGGGCATTAGCAGGGATAAGATGACGGGCCGATAAATGGCGCGCAGACATAAAGATAGGAAAGCAGGTGAAAACCCGAATCGCCTCTCGGATGAAAGCATCCCGCGGCGACGCTTCACGTCGCATCAGTACTATCGATCGCTATCGATATATATCCGGTACGTTGGTGTGAGGTACACAAAATGCACTTTTAATTAGCGTCCACGTTGGCAAAATCCGTCACGGTTATTCGTGTATATTTGGCGACGCCAATACGACGCGCATATACCGTAAAATAACTCGAATAACTCTTTAAAAAATTGATCAGAATCTTAAATATGCACTGCAGATGAAGGAAAGTAATTTTTTTCTCTCGCGACTAGTTTTTAGTGGCAGAATGAACGTGTCAGGAGTTAACGGGCTTGCTTCCGGATGACCACCGTCGTCGAAGGGCACCTGCCCTTCCGCGACGGAAAATTTTTCGATAGACGAGTCGGGTTTGATGCCCAGCGATTTTAAGCAGTGGCAAAAGGATTCGCCATATGGTGGCTTGGTCTCGGACGGGCGCGCCGTCGCGAGAATCGGGCATTCGTGCCTCGAGAGCCAACGGTGCTTCGAGGAATGGGGGCCCCCATTTATTTGGCGTGTGCTGTATAATTAGGACTCGAGAACTGGCCACACGGGAGAGCTTATTGTCCATTTTTTTTCTTCTCTATCTTCTCCTTCCCGGTCCGTGGAAAACGAGTTTTGGAAATATATTACGGGGCGCCGTGTGGCCGACCGAGTTGGCCGGCCAAAGCTGCACCTCGCCGACCGATGGGTACTTCCGCAAATGCCTGGCTTAGGGGAATCGATAGGAAAAGAGAAATTTTTATCTGCAAGAAAGATGTTTCGGAATTCGTGACTCATCTATCGAACGAGATAAGCGACATTTAGTCCCGGAACCAAGCCGTCCGCTCATCCGCGGCGGCAATATCGAAAGAGGGTTGACGATTTTTTCCGACATATGTCGAAAATAGCTGGCTTCCGTAAAACGGTAAACCATTTAAATATAGGATGCTTTAAGGGACGTGGAAAAAAGAGGCAGCACGAAAGCTAGGACGAGCTCGGGGAGCCATGCTGCTCAGACTCGATATTTTTGCTATTCTTGATATGATTATAGCAAAAATTTCTTCCCCAGAAACATTATGTACATCGTGTAAACGTAAGCTACCACTGTCGAAGATTGCGTGTAATAATATTGATACAAGTGAGATTATGACTCCAATTTTACTCACGGCTCGATTGCACGTACAAAGTTTTTTCGAAGCAACGCGCAGCCCACCCCCAGCTGGGTCACCCTGTTCATGAGCGAGGACGCGCATCGTGCGCTCCAGGATTTCACGTAATTTTGGGTTTCGTCGATAAATGGTATCGCGTTTCTTGGGACGCACCGTCGGATTGGCGCATTGTCAACCCGACTGGGCCCACCTAAGGGCCCCGGGTTGGTGGCAGCAATCCTAGGATCCCTTTCATCCCTCTTTCTCCGCGGCAGCACGCGCGCTTTGCCTCTATAAAGGAGGCTTTTTTTTAGCAGAAAGACAAAAAACAAGGAACGTCGAAGCAAAAGCGGAAAGGGGGAACGCACCTAATTCTCCGGCCTTCCTCTCACCTCTCCCGCCTGCATCCCCTTCGCTTTTAGAGACGCGTGGCGTGGCACACGACGCCATTATTCTTCCGTTTAGTCTTTGGTCGGATCGAGAAGACACAAGAAAAGGGGAAATTTACGGTGTGCTCGTTGCAGCGCATTTCGGAAAACTCATCCTCACATGCGGTTGCCTTGATTGGAGTGTGCGATGCCTAATTTTCCAACTCGATAATCGATATCGCGCGCAAGACGATCGCTGCAAACGCCACGTTACGTTAAGATTGGTACGTGGCACCAATTACAATGAAATTTCGGAATAAAAATTAAGCTATTTGTAGCGATACCCCAGGTAGCGACATGTCCCGACGTTGCAGCCACCCTTCTGCACATTTTTCCCAAAATGTGCCCAAACCCATTTCCTCGGCACTCAATGCCGCGAGAGAATCGCACCATCGCCTATCGCTTTGTCGCGTGCTGCCAGACTTTCTTGACATGTTGGCACAGTTTTTGACAATGGAGCCAATGCTGTGGGAGTAAACTTATATTGCCTACATCGTTGTGCAACCCGACGCGTAACGATCTGCCGCGGTCCTCCGGTTTAAATTTAGTATCCACTTACCTTTCGCTCTGTTGTAAAACCGAGTTGAAGGATGCTAGCAGAAATAAAAGTAACGGTACATAGCGAACGACAATCTTTCCTGTTGTAAAAATGCGACATTGTAACGATTGGACGCGCGGCAGCGACAACCCGATCAATAAAATCATAAAAAGAAAAGCTGCATATTTGCACATCTCCATCTTCATTTTTAACAGAAATAGATGTTTATTTGTTTCGCTAAATATAATCCGGTGACCCTAAATGTTATTTCATCGCGGATTGTTCAAGCTCGTTAGACGAAAGAATAAAAAAAAGAGAGATGAATGCTGGATAAAGGTTTCTGCAGGACTTAAGAGACTGCTGATCTATGAATTCGAACGATTCAGTCTGACTCGATCCGCTGCATCTGCCACGTGCCCCCATATTACGGCATAATGTGTCACTGTGCCACGGCCGCGCCACCCCTCTCTTCAAGCCCTTCCAGCGACGCCTGCAGCCTCACCCGTCGCTCGATTGCGCGTGTATGGAATCCTAGATTTTGGAAACTCGCCGCCCCGAATGGCACAGCTGAATGCAGGTCGCGCTGGTCCTCCATCGGGGAGGGTTATGGTTTTTCAGCATTCATCCCCCTCCGGCCGTGCTCTCCTCGACGTCTCATCTTCCCGTTTTCTGAATCAACGAGCGAGTCCATGATGCAACCTCGGATGAGTCGTGAAAATATTGCCGCTTTTGTCATGTACGCGACACTTTATCCGTGCCTCGGCACGGCGCAGCGCGGTCCTTCGGGAAATAATAATCCGGCGACGATAATGTTTTATCGATGACTTCTAGAAACCGATGCAGACTTTGAAAAACGAAAAAAGCTTTCGATGAATTATTTCTTCGTCTGAATTCGTCACGACGACAGTGACAATCGTCACATCGAACAGTGTAGTTACAAAATCGAAATAAAAATAACTTTGGTGTTAGTTTTTCAAAGGTAAAACGATATTTCTGTAATTTATGCGATTGAGACAATTGTTGTATAACTTGCGATATTATATATTAATAAAATGCGATACGACATAAATCAATAAAACATGCAGAATACACAGTAGTAGGTCAGGCATGAAATAACAAGTCTCGTAAACGATTAAACATGATATTTAATAATAAAAATAGTTTTACAGAGTAATCAATTCGATGGAACATTTGACATAACCGATTACGTGATTGCAAAAATCGAGCGAGAAATTACGAATAAACACGTACGAGCTCATATCTTTGCTTCATTTTATTCATATTAGGAATTCGAAATCGGCAAGATTTATAATATAATGAATGATAATAATAATAACTATCATAATAATTCTTATTTCTTAAACGTGAATTACTTACAAAACGGTTTATATTTGTACGAACATCTTTCACAAATCATCATTCACAATTCATTACTCTCGCTTCTCATTTTGTCACAGATTACACATTCGTATGCATATCATCCATCTTTCTCACTCACTCGCTCTTATTTATAGGAATATTATTTAAAATCAGTCTTGTGGTTGAGATATATTAGATGTTGTGAGGTAGTGAGTTTCATAGTATACGTTTAATGCCACTTGGACAATTGTCGGTTATCCAACGTTAAACGACGAAAACTGTGATCCGTAAATCCGTAAATTGCATAGCAAACAAATTTGTGTTAAATTCAGTATTTCAGTATTTCACAAACGGTCCACTCAAACTTTTGTATTAATTTAACATAATATGCAAATATGTCAAACTATGATACGTCAATATCATATAGATAACTTAACATAAAATTAGTAGAAAAATTACAATGTTTGGAAACAAATTTTATGTAAAATGTACAAATAATATTAAATTTTACTCAAGGAAAATGCTATCTGTTTGACACAATGTCGCACTGCGTCATGTTAATGTTAATGTTTAATGTTAATGTTTAAAAAAAGTTGATATAACATATGATGACTGGTATAGAGTGCAATTCTTATCATTACACATAAAATATGTTATTTCAACATTTGGATTAGTTGCGTATAAATTTAACATATAAATTTAACATATATTCAGTTAACATAATGACAATTTGTTAAATTTATACATATGAATTTATACGATTTAACATACACTACCGTCAAAATCTTTAAGACCAAAGTAACAAATAGAGATTAAGATAGAAATACAAAATAAAACTGCTTCAAATTATAATGAAATTAAATTTTATTGGAAAAAGAAATAGTAATAATAAGTAATTGACATTATCTTTTGGGGAAATTATTGTATATAATTAAGTCTATTAATTTTTTTGGTCCTGAACTTTTTGACGGTAGTGTATGTATTTATACGATATCTTGCATTTTTAACACAAAATTTTAACGAGAACCGTTTCTAACAGAAATACAAAATATCTTTTGCTGTACGCGTAACGAGGACAAGATGTATAAACGGTCACAGATCGTTCGTACGTAAAACTGCCGAATACGTCAAGCGGTCATACAGTTTGTTTCATTCATACCGACTATTATTACCTATTATTTCGTGAGAGACCGTGATTGTTAATTTAGCCGTAAGCATAAGGTCTGAATTTGTACCGTTTCTCGTTGCGTGCGCGATATTTCGAGCGAAGACGATGCACGCGTGCACAAAAGTTGGCAATGACTGTTCGCGGATTCGCCTGTACTCGGATTTGTACGCATCACGCATAATTTGTTAATACAAAATTATATAGATGTAAGATCTTATAATGACATGTATATATACATGTACAGTCAAGTATACACATTAGGTACAAATTATTCAACTGGGAACTGTGGCATACGAAATACGGAACACGGAATACAAATCACGTTGATCGCGACTGTTTCAGCGAAAATACTCTAAAATCGGTGAACGAATTTACGTCCATTTGAAAAAATTTCGTCAACAGATCGCGTGATTCATGCGTATTCGATGAAACGTAAGGAACGAGCGTCCATGTCAATCCTGATCCGTATGACGAAACACACGATCCCAGTTTATACATTCTTACAACTATTCGACACAAATCTATATATATATTTCCGAAAAATTTATATATATATATATATATATACAGAGGTTTTGCACGTTAAGAGCAAGTAAACAACAATGATATTCATAGTATAGATAGAATAAGCGATAACTCTAAGCATTAATATGTTTTAGGTACTTAGTGCGTTCTTCGATTTCCATCATTGCTATGAGATATCTTACTACGAAACGAAAAAACAATGAGCGCGAGTACTGTATTGGCAGGAACATATAAGTTACAAATAGCATTCGGAACTAACAACCGTTAACTAGGAATCGATATCACTCAAGGTACACGTTTGCAAGCAACATCGCGCGACATGAGCTACGCGTGAGCGACTGAAAATCTGATAATCTATGGTTCGGGATTGTCTGAAAGTCCGTCAATCATTACAGACGGATTCTTGTTCTTGTTTCCCGAAGGAACGAAGCATGTTCGGTCTCGACGAAGAAAAGCCTTCCGGCGCCTCTCGATTAATCGTGACGTTTCTTTCATCGTCTCGCTCTTTAGTCGGTCTCTGCGTTCCGTCACTCGAGAGGAGACCGGTTCTCTCGTCTTTGCGATTGTTGCAAACTGACCACAAGCAAATTCGTTAAGCGCTCTCTGTCACGGCACCACCGTGCTCTCGTTCCTCTGTCATTCGATGAGGAAAGAAAAGAAGAAATGGACGTTCACACTTGTGAACTCTTCTTACACGATCCTTTATCCCGGGGCGGAAAGAAAGGAAGGAGAGAGTAGGGGTAATGCTTCTCTTCACGTACATTAGACTCGGGATTTAAATTCAGAATGTGATGTGTCTTTTATTCGGGATACAAGATCGAGACCTCTGCTGATCGTAGCCTTTCGAAAACACCTTTCGAGTATAGTCCGGATTGGGACCAGCCAGTGCATCGCGACTGATGCATCAAGCAGGGGAAACAATTAAGTTATTGATTTGCGACCGCATTTCGCGCCAAGTCTCAGAATATGCGCCAATAAGACATTTGGTCAGTTACTTGGCAGTAATCGTGATCTTCAACGGGGAAAAAGAGTTCGTAAATTTTAAACCATTTGTTTTAGTGATTACACTGGGATATAATTATTTCGTAAACAGCCTTCGGCTTATATAAGAAACAAGGATTTCAATTGCTACATTTACAAAATGCAATTAACATGTCTAATAAGTAAGACCAGGTAGTATTAAATAGCAAAAGGAAAAAGAGAGAAAGAAGAATATTGAGAAACAAATAATTGTGAAACAAATTTACTTGTTAAGTAGTGCTGTATCGACTCTATCGCTTATCTATCGAAAGAACTAAATTATAACAAAAATAAACTAGACGAATTCAAAATGTTTAAAACAATCAATGTAGACTAAATTTTTTAAAAACAGTAACAATTGGTTTTTATTATTTTATCCTTTGTTAAACTAGAGTTAAATATCGGAAGTTTTATCAGATTCAAATGAGAAAAAGAATTTAGCTAAAAGAAAAAGAAGTGATAAGTTATAAGTCCTACTTAAAATATTAGACATAATTTACAAACAAACATTTCAAAGTATTGCAAACACAAATTCTATTATTTATTATTTCTCCCCATTTCCTTATTATATAGGGTGTCTAGTAATGGATACACCATTTGTGAAGTGATAGAACGGATTGAGATGAGTAAAACTGCATCATTTTTCAAATAACTACGTAAAATTTTGAGATATTAAGTAAAATTGATAAATAAGAGCGCTCGCAATTGAAACGATAATAAATAGTAGTACTTTAGAGGGATCTATTAGAAAATAGTAGAAAAGAATGCCGGTACTGCATTGTCCTCTTTCTTCCTCTTTGCCGCGCGTTTATATTCATTGCTAAATAATACGACCGTTGGTGTACTCCGTGTATCACCGGTTGGTATTTCCATTTCTAGATACTCTGTTTAAAAAAAAACCTTTTCCATTATATAATTTTCTGTGTATTTGAAAAGACTGTACTTTTCTATTTAAATATTTTATATGCATTTCATCAATTAAGTTGCATCGCTCATAACTATTTTTGAAATATCTACGTGAAAATTATATAATAAAAAATTTTCATCTGAAAATGCGCGGCGATGCAAGAAACAACATAATATCGCATGCAACAGTCGGACAAGTTGTTCCACGATTCTGTTCTTTTACCTTTGCGAAACAATGACCAAATGCTAAATGAGGGCAATTGCGCTTATTCCGACATTTCGAGTATTCGTACAGGAGTAACAAAATTTTGAAAGTGACACTTGTTTTCTCATCCCGTCTGTCATTCTTCCTTTTTCTCTACAATTTTGTTCCTTTCTTTGTTTTTATTCTACTATGCACCGAGTTATATTACGAAGCAATCATGCTTCTTCCTCGTTATGACATAAAAAAAACTAACCGATAAAAACCGTGTTGCATGTTATCAAGAAGTGTCACAAATCGTTGTCGGACAATAAGCTCAAGTGACCTCAAATCGTCGATTCAAGCAGCAAATTTACATGACGTCGTGTGTGTATATAAATCAGACAAGTATTCACCGACGCTGGACCAGTGAAAAAAAATCTGGAGCCGATGTGCCAAAGATCCCAAAGCAAAAAAAGACACCCCGACCACCGGCTGCAAAATTTTTCGGCGAACCGGTGTATCATCGCGCGAAAACTGGTTCGCGCAAAAGATGTACGTCTGTTGAAATTGACTAGTATAAAAAGAAAAAAAAAGGATGACTAGGTTGAGAAAGAGAGAGGATAGAACTCGTTGAGAGGGATCTTTGAGGGAGCCGGCTGTACATGATTGTTTCGCAGGATAGCAGGCGGAAACCGGAGAAGCGGATTTGCGACTAAACACTACGAGGTAACGGAGGTGAAGGTCGGCTTGAATTTTGAGTTACCTCGGTCATGATTCTTTAAACAAAGTTATTTTATAAACGTAAGTGGTATTTGAATGGTATTTGAATGAGTAAAAGTTTGTATATTGTAAAAATTATTATATATTATATTCGACTGCTTGTCGTTATCATTCAGCATTAATTTACCTTTAAGAATATCAGAAATATTTCATTAGTATCGCTTGATCTTTGTTGCAAATACTGATAATCTCAGCATGATTTCGCGAAGGTAAACAAGATTGTATCACATCTCAAAATCATCATTTGTTCAATAAATATCCAGAATATATCCACTCTGGCAGAATGAAATTCGGTAAATCGCTAGTTAATAGAGCAACCGAACGCAACGTGGTTAACATGGTGTAAGACAAAAAACGGATATAAAATAAAATGATAACTCGAGCGGTTTGTTATAGAGACAGTGGATCAACGAGCCGACATCACTCTAATCCGTTATTTTTTACTATCAAAGGAACTTGTATACCAGTTTGTTCATTCTCATATCGCCACACCCGTTATTTTATTTTACTAACTACCCACACTAATTCACACGCACGGATATCGTATATCGATCACTTTTCTTTCATCGGCATAAAACCGGCATTATTTGTGATATCCTTTCAAAACATCTATCCAGCCTAAATAACTAAGTCAAAGTTTACTACTATAATTCTTGAACAAAAGATTAATAATCCCAAAAATTTCTTAGTACTTTTCTCTTAGTACTTTTCAAATTAGGGTAATTTCCAAAGTAGTAATTCCCAAAGTAATTAAGCAAACATTTTCCTCCACCATTATTTTATATAATATATTCAATGTTTTCTTTATGAGGATAAAGATTTAAACGTAGAAATACTTACCATTATACACATTATATAATACTTATATAATGATATAAATGTACGAGAATTTTCCCTGAATTTATATTTGTGGATCACACATATTGTGCATGAACCAGGAATTTATCGCCGACGTACGGCTTCGTAACTTATAGTATTTCATATTTAATAATCTTTATACATTGTGTGTGTGTGTGTGTGTGTGTGTGTGTAATGCATGTATTTACATACATTAATTAATTATCATTATTAATGTATAATGTATGTATATGTGTATGTATGTATGTATTTATTATGTATATAATGTACAGATTATATACGTGTGTGTGTGGGGAGGGGGATGTATGTGTGTGTACGCGTGCGCATACGTGTAATATATGTATAATACATGTGTAATACGCGTACATGTATAAACACACCGGTTTATAAAAATATGAAATATACTACTTCAAATATTTAATATATACAAGTATAAAAAATATTTGAAGTTTATGGCCGGTATTCATAGTCGGATCTTATATTTAAGACAGTCTGAAATATAAGATTTGACTATGAATACCGGCCTATGAACCGGTAATGTTTATTCAATCCAAGTTACAAGATCGAACTGGGAAGAACGACAGTACGTCCAAGTGACTCCGCCCATGCTTCCTTTTGCATCGGATTCGCATCGGCGAATAATTGATGATTTCGTTTTGGTTAAGAAAGCACTATTCATATAGTGCTAGCTGAGGGTCGTCTGTACATACTGTTGTTATTCCACTAAGACGCATGATCAACATTAGGACATAATGGATTGTCATGGACTGTTTTCAAAGGAGTATGTCGTAATGACAGTCGTACTTGTCCTCGTAGATATCGCTGCTGCGACTATGACTACGGTTGGGACTAAGACTGTGGCTAGAACTGTGACTCGTCTCCGAACCGCGTCTGATGCGATACTGTGTACCGGTGGACATGGACAAGTCCTCGGGTTCCGTTTGTTCGGGCATAGTGGACAAGATTGGCATTTGCAAAATCTCCATTGAACTTGGTACCAATCTTGGGGTGGCTATTGCTACGTTAGATACCTGACTCGGCTGCTGCATCATTGACGTTGTTACCCCAACCGCTTGAGCAATCACTTCCGCGTTTTCTCCCGATTTGTTTTCGTCAACCTCGACATAGCCAACTTTGACTGCCAACGATGACGCGTTGCGTGATCGTTTCTTGTTGGTGGATTTACATTTATGCTGCTTCGCCTGTTGCCGTTTTTTGAAACGCGTTCGACAGTGCTTGCACTCGTACGGTTTCAGGCCCTTGTGTGACAACATGTGCGTCTTCAACTGATTCGAATCGCTGAACTTTGCTGAACACTGCCCTGTTGTGCAGGGATAAGGACGCTCGCCCGTATGTACTCGCATGTGACGACGGAGGTTCGCCACTTGGACGAATCTCCGGTCGCAGTGTTCGCAACCAAAAGGTTTCTCGCCCGTATGGAGACGCATATGCGTTTTCAAGTGATGGTCCCGGGTAAATCTGTCAAATTAAAAGATATCATGTTAGAGAATAAGCCGCATATTAATATTCCTTGAAAGAATCGTTCTTCACTAAGGATTGAAAAGGAAACTTACTTTTTCTCGCATATTTCACACTCGTAGGGCTTCTCACCGGTATGCGTGCGCTCGTGATTCTGCAGCACGTGCTTATATCCGAAGGCTTTGTTGCATGTTGTACAGATAAATATCCTCGCCTTACCCCCCACAGGACTGACTCGGGGTGAGGGAGTTGAGGAATTGCGTTTCTTCGAAGATCGCGTGCCAGTTTTTCTCGGTTTGGTACTTTTCTTCTTCGTGTTCTTCTTGCTATATTTTTCGATTCCGCTGTTCATGGTTTGTTCGTTATTATTGTTATTCTTGCTGTCATTGTTGTTATTACTGCTAGAGTTATGCGGCAGCCAACCGTGCAATGACGGATTATATGATGGAGAATGCGTGATCAAATTCGAGAACAGATCCTGGATATTCGGTTGGATATTCTGATGGATGCTTAGATTGTAAAACGGTTGCTCAATGTTGACCACCTCAAGGTTGACACCTGCACTTTGCATAGCTCTTAGCTGATGATGACGATGCTCTGCTAGTATCGAAAACCTTGCTAAGTCTTCCAAGTACCCTCCAGTATTTTTCAATTGAGGAATGAATCCCAGGCAGGGGTCAGCATTGAGCGATGAGTTCTCATCGTTACGTTGCTCGTTTAAACCTGTCAAATGCAGTTTTTGAGTTTTGGAATGAAATGTTATGCACAAATTTTTATATTTTTCAGCGCTTTTTCAGCGATGTTATTATTTAAATTTCAAATAAATTGTCGCTTTTTTATGTTTTTGAAGAGGTAGTAAAGTCGAAATGTGGAAAACGTATGTCATGCTTTAACGATAAAGATAACTTCGAAAAAGAACAGTGAACGTAATGAGCAATGAAAAGCTATGTATACTTTTCGTATTCGGCAAACCATTTTGACTTGAGCTGGAAAGTTTTTCTATGCACAGTCTATTCATTTCATCAACTTGATCAGTCAACTTGATACTTTCGGACTGCTATTTATTCCAATCGATGCAGTTCTATTTAACTGGATGGCACTTTCAGGGTGATGCAAATACGAAAAAACTTTTCGCAAAGGAATTTTCGAAATTTAATGGAAAAATGGCAGAAAGCCGCAAAACTGAAGAAAAATATTTTAATGACTGAATTGTATTGCACCTAAACTGAAAAAAATGAAAAAAATAAATAAAACTTTTGCATACATCTAATATTAAGTGTACAAATTAATTCACAATTTTTTTAAAAAATTGAGTCTTTATTTACTTTCTTTTTTTGTTAGAAGAGATTTGTTAGCTGCCCGATATATGGAAAAAAGTATTAAAAAATGATGGAAAATATTTCCACCAACATTGATATGTTTATTATTTTTTTGTAATGGCTCAATTTCTTCAGAAAAAACACCGAATTAATTTCTATACTTAATTCGAACTTTATTACATACATCTAATACATGCACCCATAGATCTCATTTATTGGATTGACTAGAAAGTCCGTGCGGATTTCCCACGAGATATCATTTATTTCAACCAAATATGCGTTTCAGTACAATCTGTCAAGTATATGTACGATTGAAAAGACACTTGAGCATACATTTATTGAGTGATTTATAAAGTGATTGCAATCGAGTAAACGCAAGTGTTTTAGCAACAGTTTGAAAATGAGAGAAAATAACGTGTTTTTGTAATACATAATGCTTTTTCATTAAAAGTAAAAATGCGAGACAAGTTAAACAAAAGATATGCGCGCCATGTACGGAGAGAATACTATTGGCGAACGAATGTGTCAGAAGATTTCGTGCAGAACATTCGGAACTTCCGGAACTCGAAGATGCTTCTCGTGCGCGCGTTCCGATTAGTCAGTGATCAAATCGCTTTAATTGATGCGACACCGGTAAATCATCACTTGGGAAATCGTAGAGAAACTCAACATTGATCAATTAACTGTTTCCGAACGCATACGAAAGCTGAGATTGATAAAGTGGTTGAATGTTTAGACGTGGTATGGCAAGTAAATTGAAAATCATTTAATGGACCGTGTATATTGTTCTTTGTGATTTATTGCTGAAAAGAAATAAAAATAATCCATTTTCGAAAGGATTAAACGATGCCGAGTGAAAGTAATGGGCGAAAGTGACGAGTGATGAAAAGGATTGTTTGACGAAAATGGCGAAAAGGGTAGTGCGAAAAAGGTCGTGGGACAAACAAAGTGTGAACCACCAGTAACTATAGCACAGGCCGATCTGTGCGAAAGAAGTTACGTTGTGCATCCTTTCCTTGAAGGGACCCATTCGTTTTAAGCTTTTGTCAAACAGTCAAACAATTACTTCAGACAAATACTGTTCGCATTTGGTTCAATTAAAGACGGCAATCGACGAGAAGCGTCCAGAATTGGTCAATAGAAAGAATATTACGAAAATAAAAAGGATATTACGAACTAGCGAAAATTATTGCAACTTGGTTCGGATGTCTTGCTTCAGCCACCTTGCATTATCTGATATCTATTTATTCCAGTCACTGCAGAACTTTCTCAATAATTTACAGTTTTACTTTTTACAGAGTTTCAAAACTCATCTGTTCGGATTCTTTGCCGGTAATCAAGCATTTTATCATGATATAATGCAGCTAGTTGAGAGATGGCGAAAGTCAACGAAAAAATGCATATTTATTCAATAAAATTAATACTTAATACGAAGTTTTGCGTTTGAATCTTGCTAAACAATCCGCATGGACTTCCTCGGTCAACCCGATATAAACGTTAACAGTAGCAATATTTAATCGACCGAATGCTTGATCAAAAGTATGTGCGTGTCTGTGTAAATAATAAAGAAAATATCCAATAAGAAACGTTATTTCTTAATGAATGAATCTCGAGATCACTTTTCGCGCTTCTTCCCTCTCTTTCTCATTGTCAGTCTTTCTCTGTCCGCCTACCCGCGCACGCTTGTTCCTATCTCTTTCTGTTCCTCCCTACCCTATCACTCTCGACGTGCCCTCCCACACATGTCGCTCGCACGTGAGGTTTACTGGATCCTCCTCCATTCACTCACACTTCGTACGCGAGAGTTCATTCATAAGGTTCCAGCTATCCTCCACCTACGCGTCTATGGCGTACCGCCTCTTCGACTTAAGGCCAACGACTTTATCGGCGTGCGAACGCTCGCGTTTATCGAAACGTTGATATCAGAGATCGACGAGTATGCCTATCACTGAAACAAGTTTCTGCATTTCTCACATTTAAACCGACGGATCTAAATTTAGTCGTGTTCAGCGATTCAGTCTATTCGCTTCCTATCCGCGCAACGAATATACGTATAATGTGCGTATACATAATGCGACTATCTACACATTTACGATCGAACGCGAATATTGAGAGCCGCCACACGAAGTTATTTTAACCCTCTTTTTCAAAATTATCTCACGATATTTATAATTTACATGTAATAATACTTTAATCAGGGTCGGACTGGATTCTCCAAAAAGGCGCAGACTTTACATGTTCAAAGCAAAATTATTAATAAATTATTGACAGTAGCAACCGGTTTGGCGTTAAAAACTGTAGATTCCGTATATTTGATTCCCGGATATTATCAGTAGCTAAAATGTTTTTTAAGTAAGGAGCTAACTTGAAAAAAGCAAACATAATAGACGCTTATGCAGTTTTGCGATGAAAACGTGTCTAAAGAAACAAAATTTCTTATTTTCATCATTGCAATTTTTTTCACCAAGAGGAGCCTAGACTGAGGGCGCAGAAACTCCTCTACTTAAGGGGGCCGCACCGGCCCGACGCACGGCCCGAAGGGCTGAAAGCCGACGGGCCAGTCCGAGCCTGACTTTGATAAGCATTCAAGATCGAAATTTGATCACTTCTGATTAATTAACCGACTATTTAGCGCAGCAATGTCGCTGAATCAATAAGGGTGCGTACGATGTCTTTTCTTCCTTACTTCCCTTCGCCGTAGTTCGCCCTAAAATTCTCTTAACGGCGACTAAGATCCTCACAGCCTACGATCGCCGTTTCTTGGCAACGCGACGTGGAGAGTACCGCCCCCGCCTGCTATCCCCTAATTGGTCGCAACCCTTGTACTTCTACTTCGAGCCCTTTCGCTTGGAAACCCTATTAGACCACTACGCTAGACCACTTTAAGTCAACTTATAAGCCGCGTTCTACCATTTAGCAGATTCCAAATTATCCTACACGAAGAAATTATAATTATAAGTATTATCGTAGTACAACTTCATACAGTACAGTACATAGTACCATACTATTTACGCTTATAATTTCTTTATCGTCCGCGATAAAGCATAGCATAGTATAGTAATTTTAAATATAAAATGTTTTCTGTCTACCATAGTAATTTTAAATATAAAATTTTCTCTGTCCATCGTCGTAATTTAATTATAAAATTTTCTAAAAGTGTAGATATATTTATTATTGGAATTGAATAGACTGTGGCGGCGGCTTTACTGTGTGATGTCGATATCGTTTACTATTCGAAAGAGAGGGAGAGAGAAAGAGAAATTTATCGTGCGTACCGAATATATACCGAAGAAATCGCTGAAGAAATAAATTATTTTTAGATATGTACAGCGCATCGCATGCCATCCGCGCGAAATCTCGACGGAACTCATTTTTCCGCGATTTCCCCGTCGGACGATCTTGTTATTCTGGCTAAACCTCATTGATGTTTACAATGTGTCACAATGTACATGTGTATAGTATCACTGTAGATGCTTTTAGCTCTTGGGAATGTGCCACCAGCCAGGCGGCTCTTAAGAAACTACGAAATTGCTCTCTTTTCTTGCCTTTCTCTTTCCTCTCTTTTCCGCGTGTATTGTTCCTTTTCTCTTCTTTCCCCTTCTATTCTTTTACACAGGAAAATAAGAGTGCACTATTCTTTTCATATTTTCATCCGGAACTAAAAGATAATTTGTGCCGACAATTTCTTATAAATGGAAATTAAATTAACGCGTGAAAAATGCTGTGAAAAAAACCAGTAATGTGACAAGAAATTTTCTTCAAGTAGAAAATCACGTTTTCTCACCTTCAATACGTTACAAATTGAAACGTGTGTCGATTATGTGTCGACGTGCGGAATACGAAATTGTCGGGTGATCGTGAAAAGAACAAGAATTAAGAAGAATCATACCGTTGAGTTTTGGCTGCGAGTTCTCTCGGTAAGTCATGTTACAGACTGGTGATGCTCCTGTCGCTTTGATGCTCCACACAATATCTTCGGATCACCGCACTACGCAATCACATGCAACAACGAGACGCCGAGTATGTATGAAACCGCGTGATTGAAATATCCAAGGCTGATAATATCGATAAAACTGCATGAATGGTACGGTTAAAACGGTTAAAGAATTGACAGCGGTCACGTTATATACTCTACTGTTTCTCTACGCGGTTTCTTTTTTTTTATGTCTCGTCTCAAGAGTGCAGTCGCGAATTTCACGTTTTACAACTATATAGAAACGGTTCGTCGGCAATAAGCTACCGCGTCAACGAGTGTCCCGATATTATTACCACGTTTTAAACTATAAACAATTGTGCAAGTCTCCCCGAGGACCGAGATGAAGCAACGATGTTACTTCGGGCTGACCTAACCCAATACTGAGTACAACCGAGTCGAGCTTACGATACTAGCCAAACATGCTCAACCCCCACCCCCGAGTACTACGGTGACCCCCCCACTACTCGACGCACTCGTCTCTCCCACCGGGCATCGCGGCGCGCTACCCTCTCGAATCGCACCCCGGATGCGCGAGTGGCCGAAAGGCTGTTTGCGGGGTGCGGAGCGTGAGGCACAAAGGATGGCGCATAGGGGTCGCTGAGGAAACGAGGAAGACGGACGAGAGAAATGGTGGGGAGAAATGGCAAAGGAGAGATGTGGGTGCGAGAGAGCAAGCAGGCTTGCAAGGGTGCACGGAGTGCGACAAGCGAGTGAACGAGAGGTTATTGCGTGGAAGGAGCAAGCGCAAGGGGCGGGAGGAAGGGTTCAAGAGACAGTGAACCTGCGACCGTGATCTTTAAGAGTAGTGGTGGTTGGCGCTTTCTCCCGTAGGATTCGAGATGTACGAGAGTCGAAGAGAAAAGAAATGCGAAACGGAGGGAGTAGAAAACGGCACGTCCATGAGCCTCGCAAAATTTGAAAGAAAATTTTTTTCCTAAAATTCTGTTACGGAAGCAGATAGAGATTCGGGACCAAATGGTTGTTTTTTTCTGATTATAGATATTAATGGAGTAGAAATTCGGTGATGATGCAACGATGATAATTAAAGCGTTATTGCATTACGCTGTCCTCGGGCAACTCTTTATCTCACGATGCAGACGTGTACAAGCGCATTATTCGTTATTCTACGTTTACTGAACTGCTGCATTTCAGATATTGACAGTTTCGCCGCTCGTACTGGCTGCGAGCTTTTTGCAAAAGTTCGCCGCGGCTGTCGATATTTCAAAAAGCAATCGATACAAATCGCGCAGCGATACGTCCGGAGAGTCTTTGCGTTTTGCGCACGTGTATAACATTATGTAAAAGATGTGCAAGCGGAAATGACGTAGGTTGAAAACTAAATTATAAATCATACGTAATAAATCATCAATCGTATGTAATCAATCAATCAATGATTTTTAGCTTGCGGATTTTTTGGATAATTTCGAGCCTATTCCCAATCATTTACTGAAACTTGTGGAAACCAGTCGCGATAACGTCGGAAACAGAAGCATTCGTTGTCGTTTCCTCCACAATCAGGATCGGCACGTGGAAACGCGCCCACCGCGACGATACATTTCCCCCCACGGGGGTCGTTCTCTTTCGGGTAGAGTGGAAGGGCGTTGGAGTATACGAGTGCACGCGTGCAACCGAGTGCGGCTCTCTCTCTCTCCTTCTCCCTCTGTCTCTCTCTTTCCCTCTCGTTCGCTCCTTCGTCTCACCTGCTCGCCGTATAGCGCGTGCTCGCAGCCGAAGACTCAGGAGAGTCAGGACTACCGTCGCACACGTTCGATTGCGATAAAAAAGTGGAAGAATGCCTCTCTCACTGGATCCCCGTGCGCGTACCATGCGTGTCACGCATGCACGCGCGCGCGCTCACGCTCACACCCTTCGTGGCACGGGCACGAGAAGCACGTACACGACCACATGTCAGCCCTGTGTCGGCGTGACGTGCACACGATGTGGTGCTCGCACTCCACCCTGTCGACCGCCTGTCATCGCCGTGGAAACAGAGACGGAGATCGGAAAGCGTGAGCGAGAGAAATGGGGATGACGGGACGAGAGGAAGAGAGAAAGCGAAAGAATCAGGAGATGTAAAACGCGGGAGAGAAATATGGAAAATGTCCGGAATCTAGGGCAATTGCCGAATTAGTGGAGCTGTGGAATTACTGGATCGACCGATTCACAAGAGGACCTTTCTGAACTCTTTCTGTTTAAAAAATAATAATTTTTTAATGTTTATATAATTATTCCATGTTTCTCCTCTGTAGCGTACATTCAGTATAAAGTTATAAACGCACATTTTCTCGCAAAAAGATATTTAATTAAAATATTTGACGTAATAAATCATTCCTTTTAAATGACGTCAAAAGATCGTCAGGATGGATGTTAAATTCCACAATACTTTGATATAAAATAATGTAATTTTGAATCATCCGGGGCTAGAAAAACGAATGAAAATGGTTTTTACGTTCTTTTTTCTTAACGTCGTCAAAAGAGATCGAAATATCCAACGGAATTTCCCTTTACGTGGTCGCCTACCGTATGCAGAATCGACCAATCTACCCTGGAATCTGACCATTGTGCACGTTGAAGCGCTTTACATAGAGATCAGTACCGCGGATCACATCGATATCTTGATCTGCAACCGACGAATGACGGTTGGCCATGGTTTTTCGCGTAGCAATGAGCAAAGAAACGATTTCAAAATTTTCCTGCGCCAAGAACAAATTTCTTTTTCACGTTGGTTTCTCGCTCGAAATCGTTCCCAATCAGATATCAAACGTGCCATTGAATATTTTTTTGAAACGCTAAGACGCTCTCGTCTTTAAATAAATCGCAAGTTTTTCTATGCGAACAATCCAGATCGAAAGAAGTCGTCAGCTTGGGACATCCCGCGTTCATGCAACGTACGCTCACAGCTGCGTTTAATGCCATTGCCTTGATGTCATCGGTGATCTCTGTAGGATTTTGAGAATTAGTAGAATTTTCTAATTAGTAGAATTAGAGAAGTTTCTTTCGAAAATTTGTTATCGCTATTAACACAGATGCAATCATACCCGATGTATCAATGATTTGATAATATGTCTCGTGTTATCTTCAAGTACATTCTTAAGCCCGTTTTAGACTATGCAATGGTTATTATATTGCGCAAGATTTGACGCAATTTTTAAAGCAAGAAATATTGCAGAATATCATACACAAATTGCAAGCAAATTGCATGTGATTCGTAAATTGCGCAAGATATTGAAAACATGCTCTATTCCTGAGCAAAGTTATGATAATCGCTACTCGCCTCTGTATTATTCGTTTCGTTATACATGTCCTGTTAATAAACACGATATTCCTATATACTGATACGTTCCTCCATGTTTTCAGTTTATACATATTGCGTGTACAAGTGCATATTGCACAAATCTTGCGTCAAATAAAATGTACAGTATAAAACACAATACAACCGCAAGCAATTCTTGCAGCAAAAAATTGCTCAAGGAATCGCGTCAAATCTAGCGCAATGTATTGCATAGTCTAAAACGGGGTTTAAAGTTTATAGTATTATACAATGTGGATCAGAACATATCATATCACAGTTTGTCACAATATTTATGGGTTTATGGTGCAAGTCCAGACTGTCGTAAACCGCGTTACGGGGCTATTATCGAATCTCCTAATTATCAGTCCCAATATCGGCCTTAATGGCCTCTGGACTAATAATAGCGGAGCAGTGCCCTCTTTTCTGCATTAATTCGGTGCTCGCCCACTGACGAACATGTGGTGTGCGAATAGACCCGAGATGTGGTCCGACGCACCAGCTGGTCTAGGAGAAAAAGGACGACGGTCTCTCCTTTTTTCTCTTTTTTCGTCCTTTTACTGACCCTATCGTCCTTGTATCGTGTTGCCGCGGAATTTTGCTCACGCCGCCTCGGAAGAGTTGAAAATCCGCTGCGGCGCGCGTTTATGCGCCTGTCCCGCGATCCGATTCCCGTTTCATCTCCAAGTTGCATATAAACATCAATTTATAATATTTTGGCACAATCTAAATAATAATTAAGTATAAAAAATAATTGAGACTGTGATGAGTCATCCGCGAGTATAACGCAAAATTGAATTTCCAGTAAGGTTTACAAAAGTTTGCGTATCCGACAGTTCTCGTGAAGATTATGGACTGTCCGATTAATGTGTTCTCCACGTGACACGGTCGCGTTTCGTTGACATGTCTTTACATTCCCATATCTTTCACAGAACGTCTCCCATATATGCGTCAACAGACTTTAGAATATCTCGCATCCCTCGCAAAATAACATATCGAGAATCGGACAAAGAGCTCACCCCGCCGCGTCAGTACACGCAACGATGTTTCTTAAGCGGATAGACTGCCCCGCCGTTCCTTGTGGGTCCCTCCGAAGGTTCGTCGCGTCCAGCCGCGACTTCCGATCGAGCGAGTCCAGCCTTTACGCACGAAGCCGAGGGAGGAAGGCAAGAACGTGGTGGGAAAGGACGACGCGGAGTGGCGGAAGGGTGAGGAAGGGAAAAATTGTATAAGATCCTCGTGTAGCGGTTGACCAAGCCGAGCACCTGGTCGCTCGGAGAGATCGGGTCGATTCAGGGCGGATTTCGCAACGGACGCGGCTCGCTCGCAGGGGAGGCGGACCTCTTTGCACCGACCGCGCTGGTCAGCCACCTCGCTCAATAAATAATGAGGCGCGCGATCGATCCGCGGGACGGCCGCGAGACCACGACCCCGCACCTTCACCTCGCAGGATTATTTATCAAGGATCGATTGATCCCGCTCGAACGAGTCTGCCCGCGCGGTCGGAGATCTTGGAGACAATGGCGATGCGACGCGACGCCGATGTGTCTCTGTCCGGTTAACGTGATCCTCACGAATGTGTGTGTGTGTGTGCGCGCGCGTTCGGCCGATTCGGACCTAATCAAATAGCGGCTATGAAATTAGCCCTCCTATCGCAAGGCAGGCCATGTGGGCACGCTAATGACATTTCGATCACTTTACGTTTATTATTTTACGTATATGCTCTCTATGTATTATGTTTCATAAATATCTTTAATGTCGTGTCGTTATTTTAAGATATTCCATTACCCATCGGTTCTGTCATTGTGAAAATACCTTCGCGGATGAACGTCGACCAGACATCATCGCGGAAACAATACGTTCTCCATCCGGAAGCGTACGCACGACGAGAGCGAGCACGATTAGGTCGCGCGTCCTCCCCTCATTCTCCCTCTCACTTCTCGAATCCACAGCATCTATCTTTTTTACTCGACAACGTGCTCCCGCGTAACAAGGGCCTAACAGAGCTGTCAATCCATCGATAAATTGAATGGAGGACCTAAAAACCACCCTACATTCTCCGCTGCCCTTCACCCCCTTTCATCCGCGCGGCGCGTACTCTTACACCCTATCGGCGGTGGCGGTGGCGGCGGCCCGAGAGACCGGGTACGATATTTTTTTTCCTTCGCAACACAAAAACGTCCGTCTCTGCAACTGACGTGTGATTCGGCTACCCTTGAACGCGAGAGGGGATTTAAGGAAGCAGAAAACTGACCGGACGCGGGCCGACGACATCATCGGCCTGTGATATCCGCGTGATATTCCCTTGACGAGAGGTGATGCAAATCGAACGTGTTTTATTCGGTTTGGAACCGTATCATCGGAAACCCGTCAATTGTTTATAAAAAATTTATAGTATTCCTTCTCACGAATCTATAATATAATTGCTCGTGCAATTTATATATGGTTACGATGCCCGTGACGTTTATTAGATTACGTGACGTTTCCACGCGCGAGAATCAGAACGATTGCGGGAGAGCGAGCAATATTCGGTCGCCATTTAGTAGATCGCTATTATAACGGGCGAGAGTGGTCGCCGAGAGAGTGAATTTCTATCGCGGAATAAGTTACCGAAGAGAAAGGGCTTTGTTGAGAGGGAGAAATTCGGTTTCGAAGGGGGTCGTGACCGTGAGGTAGATGAACGTATCACGTGGACACGAGGAGGAGAAGGAGAGCACAGTCGACCCCACGCGTTTCGCTCTGCTTCCGCACACACGAGCAAATCCCCTCGTTTTTGGATTTTCGGGTAAAACGGCATGGTAAAGGGGAGACTGGTGAGTAATTCGAAGCAGGGTGTGCGGATCCAGGGGGTACGCGCGCGCTTGTGTACGTGTATGCGCGAATACCTGCGCGTTCCAAACAGAAGTAATTCTCTCTCTCTTTTTTTTCTTTCAGATTCGCACCCTTCGCCGCCCGTTTCCACCCCCGTTACGCGATCTCTCCCTTCACGCGGGGCAGGTTTGACCAATATTTTCGAAGGGTAAGATAAAGAGAGAAGAGGAGGAAGGATGAGACCATTTCATTCGCCGCCAACAATTTGTTCGCGACGCAACAGTGACGCTGCAGTTGCAATGGCGCTCCGACAAATTTCCGACAACAATCATTTGGAAAAAACGAAAATTTGTTAGAGATTGTTGCAATATTGTTGCAAATGTATAATACAAATATGACATAAATATGAATAATCCTCTTGTCAAGTAAACAGAAATTTAGATTTAAATAATGCAGGCTTGTGCGTGAACGATATCAGTAACGGAACAAACAGGCCCGTATATTCTTCAATTAAGCAGCTCAAAGATATGGCTCGCTATCACAATCCTATTCGATAGTTTTCTACACAAATTACTTTCTAAAACAATAATATCAGTGACTTCCACATCATTTATGGTATCAACGCCGTTGTTTGGTGAAAACAAACTCCTTTCTAGCCTAAAGCGGTATGTCAAATATTCCAACGAAAGACTTTCGGAATTGCGGAATAAAAAACATTTTCACTGCGTTTCACAGAAATAATAGATAAATTTGAAATATTTGTTTATTTTCTAATGCATTTTCTAATACCTCTTTCGTATGGTGTACTAGAACATTCCATATTTTTCATAACGACTCTGCATTTCTGTTGAAATTTTGATGATGATCTCTATCAAGACAAATTTCACTGAATAAAGAGATCGACACATTGGTGGATCAAAATCGCTGGTTTTTGCACCCTTAATGCGTACTATTCCGTGCGAATTATGGAACATTTTTATATTCTTAGACTTTCTGCTGCACCCTCCTCACCGACCTTTTTCGCAAAGTCCACTTTCGTCAATATCGTCATGGCGCAACCAGCAGAATGCCAAATCGCATTCGCGCGCCAATCAAGTTAAAGTCAATGTCTCCGGGTCAGGGGCCTTCCCTTCTGTCTGCTCTCGGCGGACCGATTTGATCCCGCTCCTTCGACGAACGTTGCCGCAGGGTGAAGAGGTCATGTCGACCGAACTTGTTTCTCAGAACAATGGCGCAAAGGCCCTATCTCGCTCCTCGGTCCTTACACTTGCGGTCTGTATTCAAAACGTCCCTGTTTTACGGTCGACGACGGAGTTGACAGTCGGAGTGATTCTTGCGCGGATATGTACTTAAAAGTTTGCGCGAGGAATAAATTAATTAATCTAACAATTAAATTAATCTGATATAATATATTATATAATTATATGAGATTAATAAACAAACTTGCGTTGTATAAATTTACTAAACGAAATATACATATCATTATTGTTGCAAATACATCTATCTTTCCTGAATCCTACCGGTACCTTCGCCTACGAGCGCTATAAATCTTTAAGGCTCGTAATGTCGGTCAGTGCGTTGGATTTATATGCGTCTAATGCGGGACAGGTGTGCCGTTGCAACGCGTTTTCACGACCGTGCCTTTACCAAATTAATAACAAGGTCTCGAAGGATCTTTCCATTTAGCATCTGCGCGATGTTATTTCGTAGACATTATGACTTAATCGAACAGAATTTTATTTCAAGAATGTATGGCTTTACCCGAAGTACGCGAGCCGTCTGTGTGGTCTATCCTAACTCTCTCTCTCTCTCTCTGTGTTTCTGTGTATCTCTTTTCGTCCACCTTTGAATTCCCTTTGCATTGTGCCCTTTTTCGTTTTCTCCAAGCTTGTGTCGCGAGCTCGCATTGTCATAGATCCATCGGCAAAATGCGAGGCCGCGGGCGAAACTCCGCACGGTCGATTAAATTTTTCGCCGATTTGGATTCTCGAAAGGCGCTACGTGACTCGCCGATCAGGGTGGGCATACGATCTCCCGACTTTGTCCCCGATTTTTAAGTCGATGTGTTTGGTTGAAAATGTTGCTGGTGCATCTCTAGAATGTTTTTACTCTGCAATAAAGTCAGAGACTGTTAGAAATCTAAAATATCTTGTGACATAAAAATTTACACATTTCTGACATTTTGTCAAATGTCAGAATTTTGGCATTTTCTATTTAAGGACAAAGGCTCGAGATTTTTTAAATTTTATTTTTATGTGTGCGAACTTTTACGAAATGTTGCGTGCTCGTCAACAGATGAAAGATTTAGACGGAAGATCAAGGCTCTATTATCGGCATGAAAAGGGTACTTATGTACATCAGGTGACTATTTGGAGACGCGTTAGAAGATCGTTAAGGTAAATTGTCAGCGTGTATTACGAAAGTGGTTATGAAATATTTGTATAAATATCTATTTCTATATCTATTTCTTCATTTATTTGTTTCTTTCTTTTTATTTCTTCCATGTAACTTATCTCTTAGCTTAATATTGTGATAAAAGATCATTTATACAATATTGAAATGTCATTTAAATAAAAAAGAATTTGTTTTCAAAATCAAAAGTATTTTAGTCAAGAAATATTTATAAAGATTGAAATATCTTTTTCAGAACCTGAAAACCGTGAAATGGTACTAATTCGTTTTTCCATTTATTATCTCCTTTTATCAAAGAGTACCTCTTGACCTCCCATAGTTGACATACAAAAGCATTCTCATCTAACGGCTTAAGGTGTTTCGTCGAAATAGCAGAATGGGGTAAAATGCGTACACGTGTCCGCTGGACGATCTTCTGTCGTACCTTTACCTTTTCGCCTTCTCTGCAGGACGTTGGGAGCGACGGTGGGTTAACTCATGCGCGATGCAGGAGTTACTTTTATTTATACACCAAAAGGAGCACACGCCTTGTCATCCGGCGGCTTCTCCCTCGTTCCCTCCGGGCAGCGTGTGCGTGGTCCCCGCGTCCTCGCAGTTTTCTCGCATGGGCACACCTCAAGAGGGGTCCCGCTCTCTTGTCGCGACAGCGAGAGGCGGCCACTCTGCAGCTGTACACAATCGTCGCCCACGGCGCTGGGTTCATTTAACTTCGCAAATACACAACTCTTTAACATTGTGTCGCACTAAACGTCCCGCTGCCACCGCACTAATGGACACTGACAAATGGTCCCTCGAGGAATCTCGCTCGCGATCTCCTCCGTTTCTTCTTCGTTCATCCGTCTCGCTTTGGCAAAGCCTCGACCAACTGCATAATATCCGGGAGAGGAGAAGGAAGTGAATCTTGGTGTGTTTCGTAAATTATTCGACTGACAACCGTACAAGTCTCTTGGCGCGTTTCCTTATTTTGCGATCGAAGAAGTTACATGGATCTCAAGGCGAGGCAGAAACGCGAAGATCACTTTTACGTCACGACAAAATGTCTCGGAAAGTGGTCTCTACACAGAAAAAAGTAAGTGTCACATCAAAACTTATATACTTGTATATACGCAACAATTTATAATCTTCGTAAAAGAATTTAATAATCTTGAATTTCAACTAAAATGAAATAATGAAATTATATCACGTTAAACGAAGAAAACAATTTTTGAATAAAGCAATTTTGTATAGTTCAATCAAGAAAAATATATTTTTATTATTTAAGAATAATTTTCTTGAATAGAAAGGAAACAATGTTAAATAGAAAATAACATATTTTCAAACTGTTTTCGCGTTGTGCGTTATGTTCAGTTTAGATTACCATCGCGCGGCTGTCTTCGCGTGGAGGCTAACAATTTAGTAGAGTGTGATAATTGTGCATATAATAAATAATAGATATAAGATATAATCCCGTCAACGTGAAAATACGTCTCTTACCTCCACGACCACGATCTTATTCCGTTATTATTTGACGCATTTTCTAGTCGAGAAAATAATTATATTGTATTCTTCAGGTGACAACTATAATATTGAAATAAGATTATAATATAGTTGAAATTCAAGATTATTAAATTCTTTTACGAAGATTATAAATATTGTTGCGTATATACAAGTATATAAGTTTTGATGTGACACTTACTTTTTTTCTGTGTATAAATTCGTGCATTATGCAAGTGCATCGTTACCGCTGCGTTCGTTAAAATTTTTCCTGTAAAAGGAAAACACGCGCGCATAAGAGGAAGACATTATGTCATCATCGTCGACGCGACAATGAAGCCGATGCTTCCGAAGCTTGCAAGATACAGAACCAGATAAAAGAAGAAGAGATTCTCTAAGCAACTCTACACGATGTCGAGTCCTCCCTTCGGGTGTTCACTCGTGCCGACTCATCCTCCTTTGAGGTTCCGTCGCCTCCTGCACACACGATCTTCACCTACACACGCACACACATCCGCATGTACGAGCGGCAGCTTCACGCGAGCAGCAACAGGCTGCCGCTTTTTACCCTCTTCCTCGCCATCCTGCCTCCTCCTAAAGATCTCGCCATCGCCGTTTCTCGTTCTCCACCTCTTTCCCCTCCTCCTCCTCCTCCTCCTGGCGATGGATTATTTTATTGCGCTCCTGCTCCCGGAAGCGGAAACCGATGGCCATCGAATATATCGGCCCGAGTCGATTGTCGGATTTTCTCGTTCCCTGTCTCGATTCGGGAATCTGTCTCCTCTTAGAGACGACGCTGCGCTCGTCCGGAAGAAACCGCCGGCGACAAGATGCACTTCAAATGCGCCGAACCCGAGCTTCGCTGGTTTGCTTCAGGAGAAACGAAAGAAACGGCCCGAAGTCAAGTGGGCCGTATGGATCATGTCGATGCAGTGGACGAGCGTTCGTCTGACGTGCATCTCAAGGAACTTGTCGTTCCATCGTTGCGGCGAAATGCAGAAGGCTGGAGGATAACGCGAGGAGAAAACGCGAAGGAAATATATGAGGCATAGAAAAATATGACCGATCGAAAGAAAGAGATAGCGACTGGTGAGTGGTAATGGTCAAGCTCTCTTTCTAATCAGTAGGATAGTAGAGAATTGGAAAAAGAGAGCAATTGACTGTCACTTCATTCCCTCTTTGTCTAATTCTAGCGACACGAGCGACACTTTTCAAGGACTTCTATCTACGGATCGCGCAGTCCATGCTACATGTCGATGGTCTCTCGATGTTGAAGTTCTGTCTCCCTTGTTTCTCCGATGAATCCGGTTCTGAAATCTCTCGCGCATTTATTTCATGTATTGCAAAATCTGAAATCAACTATTAATAAACGTTAATCTTCTCAACTGCGGCATTGTAAACGAGGATTATCTACCACCTCAGTTCCGCAGCGACTTGAACCTGGGGTTGTACTGTTAGAGCCGAACAAAAGCCGTCTTTTTATCGCTCGTGTCCGGTTTACCAGCGTCCCTAGAAATATAGATGTTAATATTTGTCTCCTGATTCTCACCTGAGCAGGTGTTAGGCATAAGCGTGCCATTGTCGGATTTAAAATCGCCCACGCGCCCCAAATCTCGAATCTCCAGATTCTCCGTGCCGTTGCATACGTTCTCGAGATCGGCATAATTTTACGCAATAGTCCAGCAGCTCGTGCGTATCCTCGTGTCATGTATAACATTATCTGTGGCGGACATCGTCATGAAGGAATGACAGATCTTGTAACATCTAGAGGAGATCTTTCCATTTTGAATCTATCATGTAATACAGTTAAGGCGTATCATTTTTTTATTAATTTTTCTTCGCTTTGATTACGTAACGAATGTGTTATAACAATATATTGTGAATAAAAGTGTTTTTATCTGCATCTACTTTTTTTCCTATTTTTACCAATGACACTTTTCGAAACAGTTTTTTCTTCACTACTGTCAATCGAAGTGTAACTTCCGCACGTTTCTGCAGTTTTTACACACGTGCGCGTATTAAAAACTCCTTGAGATGCTTTCCAAATAGCGAGACTTTTCAGCACGCAGCTCGATCCGTGCCTTTCACGCAAAAAAAAGTACAAAGGGAGATCCGGACGACTGTCAAATTTTATATCGGCCTCCGAGGATTCCGAAAATCGGTTCGCCTCTCTTTTCTCCCTCATCGGGCAGATGTAGGTATGCTTCGCCGGTCAAACTTAATAATATTTATGCAACGCGCGTGCAGGCAGCGTTCCTCGCTTTCTCTCTGATTCCGGCCGGTGGATTTCAAGGGTCCTTTATTACGTTGCTTTTTTTTCGCGGAGACGGGCGCTCGTGGGATTAAGGTGTGGGTTGAGCGGGATTTCAACTGCGGAGGATACAACGGGCACCCATGTATGTACGCGCGTGCGGCCGGGATTACGTATGCAATCCTATTAATACCATTACAGGGCGAAGTAAATCGTTCGAATCCAATTAAAGAGAAAGAGGGAAGAATTAATAATTGAAGTGAAACGCCGCAACGCCGCTGCAACGCCGTATGAAGTAAAGACCGAAATGGCGCGCGGCTCGTAACTCGTTAACTCTCCGTAACGAACCCTTTCGATGTTCCCTCGACGACCCTTCATAGCGACGACCAATCAGAACGCTCAGATTTATTTAACCCTTCTCGTAACGCTGGCTTCGCTCGTACTCCCCGACCCTTTGCGGCACCTGCTCAGAATAGCACTGACGTAATCGCATGCACTGGTCAGGCCCTCGTCGCGCGATTGGTGAAAAACTTAAGAAGGGGCGTGACTGGAATCTTTATTACAAGAATGGAAATGAAACTTACAACAGACATCTACTATTAGGTATGTATTACATTTATATTAGTCATGCATGTATTTATGCATTTCTACCACTAATTTAATAGCTAAATTGTCACAAATACAAATATTAACAATAAGTGTACTCTGTCAAATTTGCCGTTTGACGGATGCCTTAGGAGAACGTACCTATGCAATTATCTTACCAGCGCCTAGAATTTCTCATTTTTTCCTAGATAGATATTAACGTTCTCACGACGAAAAGCTACGTTGTAACCGACTAACTCGCGGCGCGCGGGTAAATGGTGCTTCAAAAGTTTTTGGTATCACGTTTATGCGAAGTTTAAAGCGGGGGCGCATGATTAATGATGTCTAGATAATCGCAACTGAGCCACTGGATCTAAGAAGGCCTTTAAAATAATCCCCATAAAATTACGCCCTAATGCCGCGACCATTAATCCTCCGTCTTATCTTCCAGGGCGTAGGCGCTTCGCGAAACTCAACCAACCGACGTCGTGCCCGCGCAAATGCGAAGGCGGAATAGAGATTAGCGATTTAATCTGAGAGGGACCGCGCGGCGATTTCCCTCCATACCGCGGAATCAATCAATCAATCAATCTTTCTTCGCGGTCCAGTCTTAACGCTCGGTTGTTTACGGATAACCCGTCTCTTCTCTCTCGTTTCGCTCAATGCAACTGCCCCAGATCTTGCTTCTCAGAGGAGCAGCTCAAGCTGACGAGGTGAAAAAATTATCAGACTATAAAAAATATCGGAAAAAAATATTTCATCCCGTGATTTTGTAAGTCGAAAAGACGCCGTTTCCTTCGTCTCGATTCTCTCGCTGATTGCGCGAGACAATTATACATTTCACCAAGCCCAAGGGCAACGCAGCGATAACGGCGGTGATGGTGGTGACACGGAAAAGTTCAGCAACTCTTAAATACCACTCCGATGTGCCGCCGATGCGATCGATTTCGCGCGTGCATGTTGCCTCGAGGGTCGGGACTCGAATCTCCAGCAGACTCGTTCTCGGCGCACCAAAGTTTTTCCCTCCCTTACCCTCCGTGCGCATTTAAGCCGACGGCGCTGCCGGAATTAATTATTTAGGGGACAGAAATGGCACCCCTGTCCACCCCCTCGATTCTTTCCGCCCCCTCTACCGTTTCCCGGCTCTCCGGGATCGTGACTCGGGCCTAACCCGGAGGGCGAAGATATAATTATGGGCGGTGAGTGGGTGGCTTCAAGTATTCATGTTTTCATTACGGCGCGGATCTTCATGGAGCCCCCGTGCCCCGCGAATGGAAGGGATTCATTCTCTTAAAAATAACGCTCCTCCACGTTGCGTATCTCGCGCTATTCTTCCCAGCTTAGTCTTTCCTGCGCGTTCTTTGTATCGTTTGTCGCATCGTGCGATCGCGTTTGTTACTTTTATCTTATCTGGAGAAACGCGATACAGATTCAAGGACTGGTTCTTGAGGGATGCAGTGTCTCCTACGGAAGCGGACCGCTTTTCGGCTGGTAATTTTTCTCGCCGGGGAAGGACGCCTCGGTCGGGGCCGGCGGTCCTCTCCTTCACCCCGTGTTTTTGCTCAGCCCGTTATCTGTTCTTTGTTCCAACGCTCGCGCACCCTTTGTCCGGATCCTCCCTTTTGTAACTTCCGAGATCCCTCGGCATTGTCTACCTAAGAAAGAACTTCTTCGCGAAATGTCGCCGTCCCCGAATTAATCGACGGCGTTTTCCTTGGCGGGAGAGTGGGTGAGGGGAGTTGGAAAGAGAGGGATCGGCCATTAAAAATTCCTGAATCAGTAGCCCCTTACTCCTGATTAACGGCCAATCCACCCCGAGCGATCCTTCATCGAGGATCTTCGCCGAGAGTGTGTGGGGGCGCAGGGAAAAAAGAGGTTTTAACAATTTATTACTGTTCCGTAATAAGCGCGTACATTATTATATCGGGATGAGGGTATTTTTTCGCAGATCAAGATTCTCCTCTTTATCTGACTTATTTTGATGTCGCGATCTCACACGCAGAATATTCCGAGCAAACTCTTAATACTTATAAAAAACTAGACACGCTCCGAAAATGTTAATGGACTTGAAATCAAAGTGGAAGAAAAGAAATAGTTTCCCGACTTTGCGCCGTTTTTGAGCGTGCCACCATTTTGAGCTTCTTAGCTTCTTAGCCATTATTTCCTCCCTCGTCGTCGTCGTCTTAACTATCTTTCGTTGCGGCCGCTATTAATTACGTCAGAGCGTCTTATCGATGGTCGTCAGCAAGTTTCGCGGCAGGCTTTAATGGAAAAGTTCTTCCCGATGGTACGCGAAGCTCCCGAGCGAATAAAAATGCAACGATGCAAAATAAGTGGCTCTTTAAAATACCCGGTCGTTGTTAGCCTTATATCATCTCCGGGGTTAATTGAAAAACTTGCTGATTTGAGGCGCGGCCACCATCCTGTGTATATGACAAGACGAAGAAACACAAATGCTTTTGGCTAACATCGACGCGTTGCATGAGGCTTACTATGATGAGTCCAATGACATATTTCGGTCATTAAGCGTTTCTAATTGCACTTCTGAGTATTCATCGATGTAGTTTTAGTTACTCATAAATAATCGAGCGTTTTTATTGCTATCGCTTCCCCGATAAACTCTCGGAAACGGAACGGACGGTCGAATATCAAAACTTGCTCGCCGGATATCGTGACGGCGAGAAATTTTTTCGAAACGTACTCCATTGAAAGTTGAAGCGCGAGGCATGTTATTTCTGCGGGAAAATAATATCGTGTGAGCCGCGCTGTGCCAAGCCGATCCGAGCGCGAGTTACGAGGGGGTGCTGATGGTGGACGGTGAAAGTTACATGGATACTGTAACTATCGATCGAATAGTCGTTGTGGACATAAGCGAGGGGTAGCTTATTGGTCAGTTGTGCAGCGCGCAACCCCAACATGACACGAGGGGGTTGGCCGGAGCGATGGGGCGATCAGAGAAAGGGGGGGTTCTAACCCCATGCCAGCCTTGAGGGACGTCCCGAGAAGGAGATAGACGAAGCTTACCTCATTTTGTGAAATTATGGCTTCTGCTAGCTCGAAGGTTTTCTCTCGTTGCTCGATTGCGGACTGACCGCGTGTTGTATTACTTCTTGATGAGATCGCCATCTTTCTCGCGAAATGCACGAGGTTGATCTCGGAAGAACATTTGTACGATTCAAATTTTAACTCACATTTTAGATTAGGTGTTAATTTTGATTAAACTTAAAATTAGGTTATTTCTGATTACTAACTTTTGCTCAGTCTCTCTCTCTCTCTCTCTCTCTCTCTCGTGACTTGGGCTCTTGAGTTATTGCGGGCAAACTCTGCTAAATTTATACGTGAGCCTTTCGCGTTCTTCCTGGGGAAAGGCTATGGCGTCCACGCGTCGCGTGATAGAAAAAAAGATAATAGCACGGAAAATGTCGCTGGACAATTTTATCGATTAAGAAAATTGCTGAAAGTTACTGCGCTAGCATCGCATATAAATAAATAAGTAAATATAAGCGACACGCGGGGGACTGTTTGCCGAGTATATTTTATCGGTGGTGCAAAAGTTTTCGATAAAAATTTAATGCGTCGAAATATCTCTTTTCTCGATGCCGACGCCGTGTATTCCGACACAAAGCCGACTCGGAATTCATAGAATATTTGATGGTGCTCTGCTGTCCTGACGATGGACTTGTCGACGGTCTGTCAGTTCTTCCTTCCATCTTCCTCTCGTCTTTCCTCAGCCTATGTTTCTCTCACTCATTCCGCGGAAACTTCTTTGAAGTACGCGCCGAAAAACTTCGGCGACCCTCGATATAAAAGTTCGCGGGGATCGTGACCGCTGGATATCTGCGGATCAAGGTATATCTCCGCGTCGCGCATTATTCCCCGCGAGGGACCACCCCGCGAAAGGGCGAAAAGATCGATAGTGGTGGGCACCGACGCCGCCACCGACGCCGCCACCGGCCTCACCACTGACGCCGCCGTCGCGGTTGCGGAGGCAAACTTTTGTTTCTCCGGGAGGTAGATAAAACGCCCGGGGAATAATGGCGTGTCGCCTTCTTTCCTTCCTGTCGCATGGACCTCGCGCCCTTTTGCTGCCCCTTTTCCTTCGGAACGAGGAGGAAGAGTTAATCTCCCCGGTGGTCTATCGCCCAGGTTTGTTTCTTAGAGAACTTTCTTCTCCCTGGGAATACGTTATCCCCGGGTGAGGATCTTTAGATATAAATATCAGAGTACATTGGGGAGAATGGCAGAATTATTACTATTAACCCTCTCATCGTCTCGTACAAGTGATTCATCAAAGCTGTCGCTCGAATCGGTACTCTCGAAGAGTCGCGTAGAATTTTGCGAGAATTTGATAAGGAAAACTTCTGATAACGTTAGTTACCCGCTGTGCGTACGTATTGCCGTATCATTCTCTCGGCGCGGGCGTAGGAATAACGTGAAATCGCAAGAAATTTACAGGGATGAGAAGACCGCGCGCAGTTTCGATGGCATCGAGTGGCTTCCCGCGGCGCATCGCCTAAAGTTTGCTGCCTCGACGAAAAATAATTACGCGCCAAGATGAATCGGCGATTTGCTTCTCAAACAAAGGGTAGCCGGGCGCGAACCACGGCAACCCACTGAGAGACGGACGATTCCTCGTGCCGTCTACCGCGCGCGATGGCGGCGGATTATAGTTGCAGCATCATGCTATCCCCGAGAGGAGGAATTCTCGTGGTGGTGGTGTTAGCTAATTTTACGCCGGTATTTTCTTCCCGATTCGGGAAACACGCTTGCTCCTCTTCCTCGCTCTTTCTCTTTCTGTCGAGAAGATTAATCGGCTCCGGGTTGGCGGCGCGTTGCTTCGAGCAACCTCGTTAAACCGTTCGTGCGTGCGAAGAACCCGCTGGAAAAGATTAATCGGCCTCGGAGTTTGTTGCTTTGCTGCTTTAGCCGCGATGCTGGCTCCAATGGCGCGTGTTGTGTCGTCTATCGTATCTCAATCTTTTGCTATTAGGCGCGACAATTGCGCGGAAATCTCATGGAAATTGCATGATGGACTTTCATTTTACCATAGAGATTTTACATCATCGTACTGCATCACGCTGCATGCAATGTGCCAAGGTACATTGTCATGGATTGCAGGGGGTTATTTTGGAATGACCTTTTGCTAATTAGATATGGCAAATGCCAAGAACGATCGTTTCTTTCACAAGAAAGCTTCATGGTACTTGATTGAAATGTCGAAAAACATACACCCACAGAAAAGATTTCTGGACTTAATGCTATTACTCTTTAATCTATCATAAAATAAGATCGCTATAGTGACAATCATATTTATTATTGAAAAGAAGCATATTTTAATCTTGAATAGAAAATTCGAAAATCTAGATTAAAATAATCTTGGTGCTATCTCATTAATTTTCTCAGAAGGATTTAGATAAAAATTTGTAGCAAGTTCAAAATATTCTTGATTTAAGAATATTGTGAAATCTAAAAGACATCTTATTCTATTCTTGTAACAGAATTTGTAGAATCTGCACAAAACGGCCAATATTTATGTGTTGCAATCGAAAATCGGGAAAGTGTTTCTGTTATTTACAATGAATAAGTGCAATACTCTACAAGAAATATTAAAAGGTATGGAAATGTCTTATCTCGAATCTTATTTCTCAAGTAAGTATATTGTATATACTTACTTACATTTCCATATCTTTTAATATTTCTTGTAGAGTATTGCACTTATTCATTGTAAATAACAGAAACACTTTCCCGATTTTCGATTGCAACACATAAATATTGGCCGTTTTATCTGAATAAAGGACGCAGAAGCGCCGAGTCGACGAGCGACTGTGAGAAAATGATGCGTCGACATCGACAAAGCCTACTATAAAGTGGCGCTAATATCAAATTATTCTACATACAAGAATATATAAGCATAAATTTGTATATGTTACTCTTGTCTCAAGACAGTAAGACAATCTTATTTAATTCGAGAGAGAAGAATAGAAATTACTGATTTAAATTAAAAATTGTTTTATTTTCATATTTTTTATACTTGTAATACGATTAAATTAGTCAAGAATATTTTTCGTCTTGTTATCAGAAATCCTTTCTGAGGGTGTAGATTCTACCTTGAATAATTGCCTCCGCAATTAACAACAAAGTTCATTATTCAACATTCTAAAAAGAGTTTCTCTGGAAGGCAATTTATATTCGTGAGTCGAAATCTTTTCATCGCTTATGTTTTCGATTAGCATTGTGAGCAAAGTTTATAATTACAAAAACGTTCTTTCGGGATATTTCACATTTCCTCCCTTTCGTTCGTCCTCGTCCTCTTTTAGTCTGCTTAAGATTTAACGGTGACACTCCTACTCGCCAATCGACGAGGCAAAGGAAAGCGACCTCTCATTATCGATACCGGCTAATTCTCGGTCCGTCTTAAACGAACAACCCGGATCGGTTCGCCCTTTCATCCCCTTTCGTGCGGTCCCCAGTTAAATGCTACCTACTTCCGGCCGGCGCCGAACATTCCGAGTGTACCGATAATTATTACCTTCGGCATCGCTTCGATTTTTGTCCGTTTCTTTTGAACCGCGAGCAGCTTGTTCTCGAGAAGTCGCATGCTCGGAGGTCCCGATTTTCCCGAGGGCGACCGCCCGCGACGCAGACAGGATTATCGTTTGACGTCGTGTGTTTGAAAGCACGTGACTTCCGGTGAAATTCGAGCAGAATGTATTGAGCTGGTTAACGCTTTTGATCGTGGATCCATATAGCGAAAGTACGACCGTCGAACATCTCGGTACCGCACTCTTGACGTTAGAAAAATGTTGACTCGCGTGTCGTCATAATTTGCCTGAGAAAATACACGTCTTACAAAAGGTCTCGTCTCTTTACAGGACACGAGACGCAAGGTGCATCAAGGAGCATCGGGAAACACGCTGTAACGCACTGTAACGGGGAAAAAAAAGGGAAAAGCTGAAAGGAGAGAAAGGGGTTACGCAAACAGGCCCCAACCTGTTACTCGGTAGCTCGTTTCTTCCCCCTTTCGGTGGGATAACGTTTAGTGGGACATAATGCCCCGAGTCGAAAGGGTTGTGGTGCGATTATTGTATTGTGATCTCCGCACAAGGTGGCAGTGTGTACGTTATACCTGCGACTATTACGGGGTCGGATGAACCCGCGCGCGGGGTGGAGAGAAAGGGGAAAAAGGGTTGCGACTCGCTGAAGGCCCCGAGACCACACCGTAGGGCCTCCGCCCTTTTTAACCCTCTCTAACTGTCCGACCCCTGTGCACCGGTAACGTGCAGAACCGTAACAGGTGTCACGCACACGTATACGCGCTCGCGCTGCATCGTCATGATGAGAGGGTTACGGAAGGGAAACGCGACAGAAGGATCGTGACCCTTTCTCGCAGGTGGGATGCCTGACCCTTTCCCGGACTCGTGGGAGTCCACCGACCCTCCGCGAAGCGAACAAATGTCGTTCGTGGCATGATCCGCAATTAGTCCGTGGACGAGTCCTGTAATTTCATACCGTTTAACAAGATCTCGCGGCGGTCTCGTGCCGAACGTTTTCCAGTTCACCGAATTCTCAATAAGGCGGATAAGTACGCAAATACATACAATATTTCCACGCTCACACACAGCTGCAACGAGTCTCATTTTTTATTTATATTTCAAGAATCTTTAATGTAAGAATTTTTCCAATTATATTTTTTAATATAATTAAAATTAATGAATTAGGTAATTTGAATTCGTCTCTCGAATTCGGCTATAAAATTTGCGTGAAATGAGATTAAGGGGAGAGCAGGTCCATCGCCAAATGGCGTATATGTACCTTCCTTCAGCCCATCGTGAACCTGTCATCTGTACTCATCGCTCGATGACTTTTATAGCACATTGGTACCATTCAATAAAGCACCCGTTTTCATCGAGCGGAAGGATATATCGCTTTCCAATTACTCTGTAAGAGGTGCGAGCGCGGAGGAAAAAAAAGGGATCGTCATTTCGCAACCCTATCATCCTTCCTCTTTCCGCACAATAGTGCGTATGGTGCGCGCGGTTATGCGTCGGTCATAAGCGCGTGCATCCTGCGGAGAGACGCAGGTATAAACGCGTCGACGGAGAGTGGAGAGAGGGTTGCACCGTCGTTTACGTGGGGTAGGTCCCGGGGTCCCTTAATCCATTTCTCGATATATTAATTCGTCTCTCCCGGGTGTTCCAGGTAGCGCGGCGCGTACTCTCCTCTAAAAAAAAAGAAAGAAAAAACAAGTCGACGAGGCCTAAAACGCGCCGAGCACGCGCCCAGGTAGTCTCCGAAAGGGGTCCGATCGTGGTTTCCCATAAAAAATTTCGTCAGGCTCGGAGAGGAGCGAAACACTGAGAAGGAACGAGCCACTATCGCCATTGTAAAATACTCGCGACATTTCGAGCCACCGATCTGTAGATCAAACTTGAAATGTATATCGTTCCGTAGTGCAATAAGCGTAAACTTTTAATAAATATTCTTTCATTAAAGTTTTCTTCTTTTTTAAAAAATAGTCGAATGTAGTATTATTTGTTACAATAATATACGTGAGTCGCGTGAGTCATTAATAATACGGTAAATTGGGTAAAACGAGCCACGAATGTGCATTAATGTGCACGGAATCACCCCGATCTCTCGCGAGGCGGAAAACTCGTTTCCGCCGAGCGCAGATAAGGGAAAAAAGTTTCTCAAACAGAGAGACGTCTAGAAACTTTGAAACTACACAGCTGCTCCGTTCCTACTTTCGGTCACCATTGTCGCAGCTACCCGTGCGCACGCGTGTTCTACGTGTCACCTGTTCTCCACATTTTTACAAATGCATAACGGCGGCGCGGATCAAAGTACCGTTATGCATATCTCCGCGCGAGTCCGCTTTGCCAGCAACCCGCAGCGAGAGAGAAGCGCGAGATCCGGATCAACCCCACATTTTCACCCCTATGCTCTGGACGACTTGCCTATTTACCCGGTTGCCCGGGCCCCCTGTAATATTTCTGCGTCCAGCCCCTTCATGCCCCTCTCGTTCATCTCGCGCTCCTCGATTGTCAACTCGCCATCTCGCGCGAACGCACAATTCAACATCAGTTGAATCGGTCAGTAGCGAGGCGCGACAGTAACGGCCGGCCGGACACCTTTTCTTCTTCAACCCCCTCTGGTCAGATCGGGCCGGGTTACCGTGTATGGGATCTTTACGAGCTGGAGTCGAGCGTCCACCCTGTCAGGGTCAAGGGGTTGGCCAGCTGGCGTCGGACGGTTGTGCAATCTGCACAGGGAACCCCTCCTTTTTCTGGGCCGAACGGACCGAAGGGAAGCGGAGAAATCGAGAAAGACAGAGGGGGAGGATCGGGGAGAAGGGTGTTGTGAGCGAGAGACCGGCAAGCCCTGCGTTCGACTGAGCTGACAACGTCGCTGCCAACGTTCCTCATTGTCCGAGCTCGATGGCCGTCTGTCCCGCGCCATTGTCGGTAATGATTTCGAAGAGGTTTCTGGGACACGAAGGGTGTACGCATGTGTGCGTCTATGTACAGATTGCGAGTTGCTAGCCATCTCCGTGCGCGGTACCCGTAATAAACCTATCTCCTGCACTGTCTTGTGCATGCAACGTGTGCAACGATTCAATGCAATGTCTACCATGGCTAATCGTGATTTATGTGAGAGTATTGCGCCAAAACATTCTATTCTCCCCCTTATCTCCCTGTCATTCGTTATCAACATCACAGATAAATCATAAATCCATATAAATATATGGACATACATACTAAAAAAACCTTATAAAAGTGAAAAAACTACGCCAAGTACATAGAAAATTCCAACTTATACGCAACAAAAAGTATAAAAAATATTTATTATAAAAATGAAAACTAAATATAAAATCAATTGTTAATGGCCGCTACCGCGTCGCTTGATATATATATATTCTATATACATATATTCCTATTATAAAATGCCGTTATAATGGCTGTATTCATAGCGTAGCATGGTGGTCCACCACCGTAGATAGATTTCCATCATTGGCGCAAGAGCAAGCATTTTAAACAGTCGGGTATGTCATTAGGCTGCTAGGTTTGCACCTTTCTTACAGAGATGTCGTTTCCGGTGAGTTATGAGACAGAACGTCCTCCACTTGTTTCCCTTTCCCGAAAATTTATGCCACCACACACCGGCGGTTATAGATCCTCGAATGACAGGAAACAAGTTACGAGGACAACGAAGAATATTCATGTCGCGAAATAAATTGTACCCGATCTTGCGCACGGGGCTGTTGTGTGCCTCGTCCTTACGACTAGTTTAACGGAACTGGACACCCATGCAGGAAACGGAAACAAACGTCCGCTGAATATCAAGCAGAGGCGGCAATAAATGTTACATGACGTTCAAGATTCGTACATTTTAATAATTCATTCAAACTAAATTCGTTGAGTGTCTCGTCTTGATCGGTAAAATTAAAATCTGGATTTCTCAAAACTTGTTTTTCCACAAAATTACTTGCCATATTTTTTGCAAAATTTTCTGAGCACGTATTATTGAGATTTTTTCTATATACATATGTAAAAAGTTATTATATATGAGTTATATACACGGCAGCACCACCATTTTGAAATCGACACCGCCATCGTTCCGTCTCAACCCTTGCGCAACCCTATCCCTCGAAAAGGCCTTGCTATTCAAGTACGGCCTATTGGCTTACCCTTTCCCCTTCGAAGGAAAGGGATTAATCCACGCTGTCACAACACAGCCATTCTGGCATCAATCCGTCTCTTTATTGGCTGCAATCGGGCTCGTTTTTCGATGAGTTTGCACACACAGGAAATACGGGGTACATAATTAATCAAAACTTTGGTCTCTTCCATTCCTTTTAACATGTTTATTACATTTATTGTAATATTCAATTTAATGCAACTTTTACATGTGACTTTATGTATTTATTGGTAATTTTAATTTAATTATTTAATTACTATTAACGCTCGAGCGTTAATTTTAAATACCTAGAGATATCTCAAAATCGATAAAGAGGAATGTAACCGATGCGGAAGCCAGTTGAAAATTCATGTTCTTTATTTGTAACACATGCTACTATGTTAAGATCGCGCGCGTACAAGCATTCACACGTGTCCCATTTGAATTAATTCTTCGTCGCCTTACGATCCTATTTTGAAGCTTGCACCTGAAGATCCTCTACCACGGCGCACCTTTCCAAGCTTCTTCTACCTGTCCGCTCGAGCGTTAATATCTCGACATCTAACGAGTTATCCGTTTCTTCAGAAATGAAACGATATATTATGCTCGTCCATCCGATAAATATATCCTTCGACTTACATCCCCTTACACAATAAGAAAATTAATTCAAAATAAATTTTTGCTAATAACGCTCTAAGATATGAATCTTTAGTAAAATTTGTAACATATTAACATTGCGAAAAATCTCGAAGCGGTTTTTCTCCCAGTAACAATTCGATCGGAATAAATCGCAAGCGTAAGATTCGAACAGAATTAATGCGATAATTCGCAGCGCGTGAAAATAATAAGCAATGTCAAATCCAGGATTATTCCGAAGGGTCGTTAATGTCCGAATACCGGATTCGCGCGAGTAGTCAGCTAATGGAAAAGTTTCAATAAGATTACAAAGAACGGCGAAGACGCTTCGTGGTGAGAGATACTGTGAGAGATACACTCGAAATTCTAAATTTGTTAATTAGTAAGATGAATCACAAAAAAGAACGCCGAATATCGAAACGTACACGAGAAACTACGTCGCGCTCGAGAACTATTAGAAACTCTTGCATTTTTGCGGCGTTTTAAATCGGCGGCGTGACGCGATAAATCACGCGGCTTTTTCGGTCTCCCTCGGTGAAAGGATTCGAGGTGCTCTTTGCCGTCCGCTCGTGCGGAACGCGCATAATAAGGGTGCGCTCTGCTTTCTCTCTCGCTTTCTCCCCTTCTTCCCTGCGTGCTGCCATCGTCAAATTTCCACATTTCGGGAGAGACAACGCGTCTCTCTCCCCCGTTTTACCCTCTTGCTTGCTCCTCGTACGCAGATGCGCGGTTTTCATTTTCCCTTCGCTGTTTTACTCTCGATTCTCCCGCCTCCCTCTCTTACGACACCCTTCTCTTCTGCCGTTCTCTTTACCCCGGTCAACGGGCGCTCGCTCGGTACCGCTTCGCTTCCACGTGGACCAAAGGCGACCCTCGTGCTTCGTGTAACGAATCCGCGCTTTTTTCGTTCTTTTTTCCGAACGAAAATATCCACTTTTCAGGGTGAAACGCGCACGCGTTCCGGGGTAGCTCAGGGAAAGGAGGAGAAAGAGGGAAAGAGAGATTGAAATGCAATAAAAAGACTCGTGGGGCATGTCTACGCGAAAGAAAGATAATGAAAGGGAGAGAGAAATTACGGGCCGACTGCAGGACTCGAAAAAAAGTGGTTAAAAATATGTAAACCGACATCCGCGAGATCGGTAACATGTGGAGGGAGGAAACCAGAGGGGATGAGAGACAATGTGTCGTCGGCACGCGCGCATCTCGTGTCTCCTCCGCCATCGTCGTCTCTTGATGCTAGTGTCATGAGGACGTTTTTTTTTATGTTCCGCGATCCTGAGGGAGGTTTCCCGCGAGGCAGGACCAGTTTTCTGTCGTCGAGAAACGGGACCGATATTTGTCTCCTGTTTCGAGGATAAACACAAGACAAGGAAACTGTGATACAGGAAGCGGGATTTATCCGCCTTACGTTTCGTTCAATGTACGCGTAGTCGGAAAGTCTTATCTTCGCTATTGTCGCGATGGGAGCATGGGGCATACAGCTTTAATATTTTTTTATTGTATTCACTGATTGCAACAACTCGTTGGTTAAAAACGATCGCTAATTGTGAACAAAATTGCTACGAAACTGGAATTTTATAATCATTTGACGAAAAACAAAATTTGACGAATCTTTCGAAGTCATCCCTCAAATAAAAACAATCAGGCGAGAAGTCAAAAGTATGGCGTTTAGTTCTCCATGTCGGACGACGTCGTTACTAATTATCGGAATTAGCGGCACTTATTTGTTACGTGTAGCGTAGGAGGGTAGGAATTAGAGGGGCTTTTAGGATGTTTCGAGGCTTGAAAGGTGCGCATAAGGGATAGACAGGAAGAGAAAGAGAGAAAAAGAGAGCGCGGGACTTTATAGCGGGCGTGGCCGGCTCTCCTCGTGAAGAGGAGGAGGCGTTCGAGTATTTTTAGTTGTTTGATGCCGGCACGCGCCCTCTCGCTGCGTTTTTTTAAGAACCCACGGAAGCATCTGCCCTCGGTTAATGTCTGCCCCCCCGATGCACACATAGACGCATACACACGTACGCTCCGACGTGCCCCCGTCGCACTTTGTTGCACGCGTGCGGGCACGCGTGTGCCGCTTTATTGTCTACGCTAGAAAATGGGATTAAGTTACTTTCCTGTCTCCGGAGAACGCCGTAACGATAGAACTAAACTATTTTGTCCAATTCGAGCCATGCTGATCTTTTTGAGATGCCAAAAGGAGCAGAGAAACGACTGCACGTCATCATGGTTTTGAATCTGAAGTAAACGGTAACGGGTTTATCGAACTTTCTATTATTGAAATACGCGACGACAATGAAATTACATGACAAAGTACGAAAAACAGAGATGCTATTTAATTAGCGAAGGTAAAGTTCACTTGGCATAATCATCCGCGACGAGGCGACCGCGTCCGGTAATTGCATCGAGAACCAATGGCACAAAAGATGGAAACGACTCCTTTGAGAGGTGAAGTTCGCCGGCCAATTATCGTCAAGAGAGTCGACCGATCGTCAAAGAGCCAGAACGAGCGTTCGAAAGGGCTAGGGTTACGTTAATGGGCGATCTTTTCGGGGCACCTCCCCCTTTTCTCTACGATCGTTCGCCAGTCAGTACACGCTCTTATCTACCAAGCAAGTTGGTTGTTCGGAGACGTAATTACGCGAGTAGCTAGTGAAGGATGTAACAGGCGGCCCTCATTGCGGTTCGCATCTTTTTTTCTCTCACCTCTCCACTTTGTTCCCTTCCGCTTCCTTCGATAATTCGCGTGGGCCCGCAGAACCCTTTGAGCACCGCCCGACAGATCAAAGAGATCTCATTGTTTGTTCACTTTTTGCTGAAATTTAATTGAGCAAACTTTTAGCAGAAGTTAAACAAGAGGAGAGGAAGACTTTACTATTTATTTGCTTTTCCGTGTGAGGCTGCAAAAAGCGTTTTGTTTCTCAAAAAGCGGAAACATCAATTTCGGATAAATGAACATTCCGATATTTATATTTTCGTGTATTCGATATATATTCACAAGATTGATGTTAAACGCAGCAACGTGCCGTTTCGTTATGGAGTCAGAGAAAAATAAATGGCTGCGTCGCATATGCGGTCCATAAAGAAACGACGGCCATTTTGCCGATGTTTTTCCCTGATATTTTTATTACCATGCAGTGAGCTAGGATTGGGCGGCAGTCCGGACCCTTTCGTTGACCCCGATCTCCCCCGCCGATAGTCGCACCCCATCGACGGATGACGCCTTTCGCATTTATGCGAGTGGTCGCGGGAGCGGAATCTCATTCGCGCCAGGCGCGTAATAAATTCTCCGGCCCGACTATCATAGATTTATCATAGTCACGCACTCGTGCGCGTTGTCGCCGATAATTGCCGGATTGTGGTGTCAACGGCGGCAACGACGGTGGTTCTCGGTTGACCGTCCCAGCGAGGGGCTTCGTCGCCGACGAACGCCGTCGAGGGTGAGGAAAATAACGATTCCAGGCATTTTTCAAGGTATTGAGGGCGTGAAAGAGGGGTTGCTTGCCCATACGCGCGCGCGCAAGAACGACGGAGAAAGAGAAAGAAATCTGCGAGAATCGTAGCGCATTCAATGAATTCAGGGATTTTTGCTCTCGGTTCGGTACGTGACTTCCGAATCGTACTACCATCGCACCTGCTAAAGAGACGAGCGAGGGAAGTCTGCTCGAGGTGCCGAAAGCCTGTCAACATACGCACGTTACGCGGTTCAGTTACGCGGTTGATCCACTGGATTAATCTCGGCCGCTGCAAGAAAGAAATTAAGCGTTTTTCTCTGAGCATACATTAATTTTAATCTTTTGAATCTTAGTGGTTTTGCTAGGTAAAATAATTTTTATATTATTTTTATATATTTTTTATATTTATTATATTTTATATTATTTTCACTAGTAGCTCTTTGATGTTGAAACGAAATCACTTTTAATTTTTTTGACTTGTGAAGCAAGTTTGATAAAATCTTTAACAACTACTTTACAGAGCATCACTGACCTATTTGTTTATATCATTTATTATATATCTATGCTGCCCTCAGTAGTGTAGTTTAGGAGCGTATGAGCTGTCGCGTTCTTTGAATTTTTCGTCGCTATTTTGAACTTTTTGTGATTGTAAGGTACATAATTGAATATTTGCATTATTTTTAAAAACATGGGATGCAACAATTAATATTATTACAAATTTTTCTCGATTTCTGGTTAATTTATCAATAAAAAAGAAATTGTAAAAATATTCTGAATGAATTATATATTATACTACACTGAGAAAAATTTTCATCGGATAAACCGATTACGTAGTAACAAACGGATATATCCGATTAAAGTGCATAAAAGACAAAGGAAAATGATCGGACATATCCGATGAAGGTAATCGGAAAACAAAATTAACAATCGGAAAACTATTTAATCGGTTTATCCGATGAAAACTTTTTCTCGGTGTAATTGACAATTATTTGTAAATATTTTTATGTATAATAAATGTTGTCTTTTTAAAAAATATTTTTTTATATTGGCGTTTAAAGGGTTAAGCAAACAGAATAATCGAAAGAAAACTTGAGTTTGCGGCATCAAAAATCAAGAATGCAACAGCATCGTAAAAACATTGTCTTTTTTAGAAGATCACGCAAGTGTCATCAATGTAGCTTTGTGCGTCAATCATCTCAATGAGCTCAAACGCATCCGACATCGCGAGCGATTCACGTTCGTCAGAAAGAAATTTGGCGCGATACGTGACGTATCGTGAAAACCGAGCACGGCCAGTGGACAAACAGGATTTCCCAACTCGAATGATGTATCGAATTTTGTGCCAACAAAACTTCCGGGCGCACTTTTGTCCTCGTATTCACGGCGTAACATCGGCGCGTCTCAGCGGAGACGCAAACGCATCACAGCCCCTGACGAAAAACTCCCGATGGAAGCAGCCCTTTGGTCGCGCACAAAAGAGTTGACAAAATATGACAATCATGACAGTCATAAGTCTCATAAGCGAAGCGGCGTCGGGAAAGCCTTTCCGAGTCGAGGCCCATGGAACTGAATAAACATTATTTTGACAACCGTCCGAGACGAAGAGGGCGTAATCCACCCTCGGGACTGTCGCTTATCGCGAAATTACAAGGGAATTATAGCGGTCGGGACGCTCTTCAAGTTCTGGCAACTGATTGCATCGCGATCACGGACGAACCGGGGGTGAGAGGATTATCGGAAGCCACTTGCGATCTCGTTGCAAATCGATCGAAACGCAAACGCGACAGTCTGTGGACGGGGTATGTTTTTGCACTTCTCGCTGCGCAGTCTCACGCAGCAGGGATGAAGGCGCGCGAGATGGACACGTTAAAAGGTTTCTTTATGAGGTCGTAACGAGGATCATGGCCCACGTCGTCGTGGCGTTTCGCGACGCCGCGATCGTAAACCGCGTAATGTTGCCGCGTTGAAAACCGGCAAGAGCGAGCAACTACCCCCTGTACTACCGTCTTGCTCCATCGTTACGACATAAATAATTGTGATATACAAGGAGAAACCATGAAGCGGAGAAGCGAGATCTCTAAGTTTTTATCAATGACACCAAATCCGTAGGATTTCGACACGATGCAGGTAATAAACCTCATCCTCAGCTAATACAAATTTTTTTTATGGTGTATTTATTAATCGATATCAATATCATTGTTGTCATTGTTCTTTTTGCCGAGACTGACGTAGTAACAATATTGGAATTTGTATGGTATTAAAGATTGGTCGCAGATTTGAACAATTAAAGATATTATTTATAGCGAAAACTTCTTTCCTTAAGGTCTATATTACTCTAGTCTGTCGTGATTATTTAGATTAAGAGTTTTTTAATTATTTTTTTATATCAAACTGTTAAAAAATGTTGATTAAGGTGAATAATTCAAATTTAAATTTCTCGGAAACTAGACATTTCCGCAACTTCACACTCCGGTTTTCGACAACATTCAGTTAGTACAATATACCTGTAAAATTTCATCAAAATCGAAGGGAGGTAGTATACTAAAGTCTTACCAATATTTTATCCTAGTATTATATTAATTATTACATAAATAGAAAAAGTTATTGGTGTGCGTCGTAGGTTGCTATAGTCAGGCAATCAACGACATGGCGGACACAGAGTGTACTTACTGTTCTTACTTATACTGTGATTCCGTGTCCATTATTGTAAAGTATTCACATACTTTAATTCTCTATCCGTTGATTTTCGTTCAGTATAACAAGAGAGAAAGATAAATTTTTCAATCGAAGAACTTGCAGATTTTAGATAAAGACGTTTTACGCAAAAAAAGAAAACGTAAGGGGATCCATGAAATCCTATCCACTCTTAAAAAAGCCGTGTTAAATATTAAATCGAAATCATTGTTGCCTCTTTTCGCGATGCTGATTGGTTCTCTGGCTTGGCTCGAACTTCGTGTGACATGAACTTCGTGTTGCGAATGTCAGAATGTCATAGTGGCTGTCAGTGCGGTTATATTGACAATTTTATTTATTATTTCTTAGGAACATGAAAACGGCAGCTGTCAATTCTGTCAAATTTGTATTGATGAACACGATGAAATAAATAACATCTTTAACGCCTTTTTTAGAATAGGATTTGTGTTATTTATTATATAATAAATAATAGATACATATTATTATTACGCAGGCACTCGCTACGCGCGCTATTTTATTTTTCAATATTAATAATGTTTTCGAATAATAATATTAGTATTATAATAATAATAGCACAGAACTCCTTGGAAAAAGAAAAAATTTCTAAGGGCTAGAACTTTTTCATTTCTGAATTTACGGTATTTTCAATAGCAGAGAACTCTAGGCAATATAAAAAATAATGATATCATCAACTCAGAACTCCTCTGAGAAGAAAAAAATTTTAAACTCGAGAACTTTTTCATTTCTGAATTTACGGTATTTTCAATAGCAGAGAACTCTAAGCAATATAAAAAATAATGATATCAACAACTCAGAACTTCTCGGAAAAAGAAAAAATGTCTAAGGGCTAGACTTTTTCATTTATTAATTTAACGAATTTTAAATCATCGAGAACTCTAGGCATTATTAATATTGAAAAATAAAATAGTGCGCGCATAGCGCGCGCCTGTGTTGTACTAGTTTATAAAAAAAGAAATATTGCTAAATTATAAAGCTCCTCATAATCACGAACATACTCTATCAAGTTTCCTTCATTTCAAATTATAACGAAAAAAGTTTTTAACTCGAGAACTTGGTCATTTTTTACTGCTTACTGCCGTTGTAGAATGGGCTTCAACTAATAACATGTAATTATGTAATACCTTTTTCATCTACGATGGAAATATAAATTGGTTTACTGTTATATATTTAATTACATATCTGATGATTATTATTAAATATAATAATATTGACCAGAAAGCCCGTGCTGATTTTTTGAACTGTGAACTGCACAGATCGAAATGTGCAGCTAAACTGCTATAAATCTTTGAGCACTCGGAAGATTTTCTCCTCTATAGGAGTATACTGTGACTGACGGGACAAATTGTGAAACGAAAAATCCTTTTTCATATTTAATAGCGAAAGAGCTATTTATGACCTTTACCTTTTAGTGTGAGGTGTATTGGTGCGAACCTATATATAACGGTACTTTCATATCCATGTATGGCACACCATTGTAAAAAGAAGGAAAAGCACAAAGAGAAGCTGCGAGATTAATATATTTTTTGCAAGAAAGGAAAGTGTAGTAAAAATTTTCAAAAACTAGCTGTGCACAATCTAGCTATTCTTTTCATTGTCAATATTATTGCTCGGTATCAATTTTACTCAGACCAAATACGGAGACCTAACAAATTGCGAGACAGGATTACACAGGATTTCTGTCACACATTCCGTTTTGCTGGTTCTCTAAAAGTACCTGATACGTAGGTATACTGAAAGTACTAAACCGTGTACTGTGTAATATACAGGATGTCCCCGAATTCGCGGATACGGAATGTACAGTATGATTGTCTGTACCAATAGAAACAAGTTTTTCCTTTGGCAAAATTATGTCTGAACACTACTTTTTAAACAATAGCAATTTTAAGCTACGCAATGAGCGCTGGGACACCCTGTATGTATAGTGTGAATGATTTAATATCTCAAGCAATATTTGATAATATGGGTTGACCAGAAAGACCGGAAAGATTGTTTTAGCAAAATTCAAACACAAAACTTTGCATTTAATATCTGTAATTCGTAATTGCTAAAAAAATCAGCACGGGCTTTCTGGTCAATATTATTATATTTAATAATAATCATCAGATATGTAATTAAATATATAACAGTAAACCAATTTATATTTCCATCGTAGATGGAAAAGGTATTACATAATTACATGTTGTTAGTTGAAGCCCATTCTACAACGGCAGTAAGCAGTAAAAAATGACCAATCGAATGAAAATCGATTATTTCAAAAACTGACCAATGGGAACTTTTACTTCTTACTGCTTACAGCCATTGTAGAATGGGCATAACTCGGATTTAAAAACGTTTCTACAAAAGTAATGATATCCAAAAATTCCGCCAACTACTCGATTCGACCGAAATAAAGTGAAATTCGACCGAATCGAGCAACGCGATTGGTCGAAACCCTACTGAACAAAGAGTTAAATGATTGATTAGATAAGTAAAATGAACCTCGGGAAATGATTGAGCCTATTAAAAACAAGATTCATTCAGCCGTTATTGAGATCTGATAATCGACGGCATGTGGAACTAATTGTTTAGCGTATAACATCCACGAAGCGGTCTCGCCGAGCACATTTGAAGAAGTCCGTCGGGCTTTCCGCACATATCTCGGTAAACCGCGTCGTGATATTCGATCCGCGAGAACCGACATCTACCTGTTCTGCCAAGATATCTTACTCGCGATCGAACGCAGTGATTTTTGGGACAAGATTTCGATGAACTTTACGCCTTCGACTGCTCGGATTCAGACATCCTTCTCGATTTCTTCGACAAGGCATTCTTGAAAATTAATTTTTTTTGTTCATTTTGGACCATAATTTTTCTAAAAAAGAAGAAGAGAAAGTAACGGTACTATACTTTTTTTTTACTAGGAAACAAACAAAAGTTCTTGCTAAACTTGGAGGAGGAAGTGAATACAACGTGTGAGGTAAATTGTACTTCACCATTTTAACATTTTAACGCATAATACGACGCAGGCAAACCTCTGAAAGTTTAACAGAGATTAATGGGTAAGTGGAATTCTCCGGAAATCAAGAAGACTGGTCAGAAAGAACTCCGCTGGTCGCAATGTGTTTTAATTTGCGCGTTGATCCGGAAGATGTGCGTATCCCGTGCGCGTGAGACGCATAAAGAGCCACGACCGGGGAGCTTAGAGAGAATTTCTCCATCCGCGAATCTCCTCGTGATCCTGTATAAGCAGCACGCGCGTTCCCGATGCCACGGGATATCTCCGTAAGCCGTAAGCCAAACAGGACTAGCCGGTAAACCACTCGGGGTAGCGTTATCTGTTTGCGCGGACGAGTCCGCGATACGGGTTCAGGATTCAGGCCGGACTGTGGCTGATGGGCGCGTCTCTCGGAACGATAATATTACGACAAGCCTGCACAATATTTATGTGTTTGCACCCATCAATCGGTCCGCTCCTACCTAGAGGAATATACACGGCTAACGTTAAATGTTGAAATCCATAAATAATTCTGACTCACTGTAAACAAGAAGAAGAACCACAAAGAGCTGCTGATATTAACATATTCTTGCATGAGAAAAGAAAGTATACAACCTCCTGTCGAAAAGGTATTAGAAAAAAAAGTGAAAAGAAAGGCTCGTAAAAATATTTTGGAACAATTCATCGTCAGTATCAAAGGTTGCTCTGTTCAGATTTGCACGTCGAAGAAAAAGGCATAAAAATTAAAAATGGAGCAGCCTGCTCTAACCTCTTGGGATTTGAAAGCCATGAAGTGGGAAAAGGCTAAAAGGTTTATTGACAGTATTGTAAAACAAGGAAAAGAATGACTACTAGTCTTTCTGGTCCCATCCGCGCTTTTCTAGCTAAGAAAGACAGGTTTGGAAACAAAAGGATTGCTAGAAAAATATACGTGCAGCATATCCTTTTTATTTGCGTGGATAATTTATCGTTTTACGGTTTTTAGCAATCAATAGGTTTGCAGCTGGTTATTTTTTTACTTTTGAAGAACTGCACAAGCTGAATAGAATAACTTTGAGTAGAATAAATCATAGTTGGTTATTGCAGAGTTGTGTCATATAATAAAAATAAGAAAAAGAATAAATATAATAGAAATTGTTTCACAATATCATGTTTGATTATTCAAAATTCAAAATTAAAGTATATTAGATGCGTAAATTAATTCGATACTTTTTTCTTAAATTGAGCCTTTATACCGAAAAAATAATAAATATATGTTAAAATAATAAATAAAAAATAATAAATATATCTTCGGAATATTCGTCATCATTTGCTAATATTTTTCTCCATTTATCGATTTGACGAATCTCTTCTCGAAAGAAAGAAAGTGAATAAAGACTCAATTTCATAAAAAAAAGCACCAAATTAATTTGCACACTTAACAAAAAACGTAATACTGCATCAGTGTCTGCGAATGTGTCGAGATCCATATAAATATATGGACATATCCCACTAAAAAAACCTTACAAAGGTGAAAAAACTACGCCAAGTACATAAAAAATTCCAACTTATACGCAACAAAAAGTTTAAAAAATATTTATTATAAAAATCAAAACTAAATATAAAATCAATTGTTAACTAGCTAAGTATCTAGAAGCAATTCAGTTTGAGTATTTTCTCTAAATATTTCTCATGCATACTCTCTTATCGCATAACGACATTGAAGTACTTGGCGTGTCTGGGTCGCATTGGACATATCTTCTTGTAAATATCTTATAAAATTCTTATAAATTTGTACAGTATCTTGATTTGTATCTTGTATATCTCTCTCTCTCTCTCTCTCTCTCTCTCTCTCTCTCTTGTATCTTGTATCTTAATTTTCAATAATGATTCACAAATCTTTTTAGTTGGAAATATTAAAATAAACACATTTACAGTTTTATAGACTAGTAAAGTTATTATAAATATCTGTTTTCATTACTTAGTCGATACAAATAATTTACATGTAAAGTACAGATAATAGGTAAGACAGTATGTTTTAGTGCGGAATCCGTTCTGATAAAAAAATTCACAAAGATAAATGAAAAAAGTCTATATAAATCACACTGCAACGCAAATATAAAATTTTTACAAATTGTGATATCTTACTACATTAAATATAAAGTAAAACCAAATGATAAAAATTCCAATAACCATGAGTCGATAAAAATTTATGAAAAAAGAGTGTGAGGGAACTAAAAATTTGACATTTTCGAATTTGTTTTCGGTTGTGTCATATTGCGTTATAGAGAACACGCGGCTTTTGGAAGAGTGGGGGACTTGAGCACGCTCTTATCATACGTGGAGTACAATCTTGGGCACCCTTTTTTATAAATAAAATAGGTGAAATAATGTGAACATCGCGCATCATTATATCGTAATTTGCTGTGTGCATATACGGACACGATGTGTAACTTATGTACGTCACGAGACTCATTACATACAACAAGCATGCTACCAAAGCTCAATTTCTGGCTTAGAGTCTCTATTCGTGCAGAACTTCAATATGGTTCCTCTAGTCTTATCTAGTTTTACCTAGAGATCTGAGACCTAAAGATCTGTTTGGTAGGATGAAATCCCGTTAGGGGTCTGACCATACGAAAAGCGTGATTGTCCTCTCCGAAAGCGAAATATAATATAATAACCATTTCTGAACAAATAAAGTTTCTTCATCAATAGATTTTAAAGTTAGGAATGCCATGCAAGGAGTTATTTGAAATAAAAAAGTGTCAAACCCTTATAATGTATCTTACAATTTATGAACGGTGAAATCTGATATTGAAATCTATTATCTGCAAGTTCTTGCGAATGGTTGTGCTACTCCAGGTCTACCAGATACCTAGTGAGAAAAGACTCATCGATCGAGGTCGAAACGATGTCGAATCGGCGTCGACGTAACGGTTTCGTATTCGTATGCGTAAGAAGAAGGGATTACCTTACGGGTTGATTAAAATTAATCGAAAAGTAGTGGGGGTTAATAAAAAATTTTACATTTTCGCATTTTCGCACCTGTTAAGCAACCTGAAGAGGTCATGTTGTTTGCGCCAGAATAGTGCTCCTTTGCGGACACTATTTGTCAAAATATTTATTACATACAGGAAAAATAGCAACCGGAGAGATAAAAAGGTCTAGACAGAGAGTCTTGAACATCCGCCGTGTGAAGACTCCTACCGTTGTGCTGCTAACCTACTTGTACCACTCTGTTCTCCGAATTTTATCTTTATTTCTAATAAATTTCTGCATTTCCTTGATGTGTCATTTTTCTAAATAATAAAGAAGAGGTTTATTTATTTTCCGTAAAATATAGTACAAAACAAAAGTGTGTAAGGAACAGAAGGGAAGGGCCACGAAGATATTTGCCAACGGCACTTTTGACAACACTTTTCTTATTTAATGTGAAAATACGCGCAAACGTTCAAAGAACAATATGCAACAAACCGTTATAAAAAAACGGTCCTCCTAGATTTCGAGTAATGAAGAAAAATACAACCTGGCAGTTTCGACTACCTATTTCTTTTATAATTGGGCAGTTTTAACGACAGTTCATATAATTTTTAGTGGCATAATGGTTTTATGACAACCAACTGTATATATTGTAGCGGTATAAAGGTAATTTTGACGGATCAGTCACTGGTCACTGCTCAAAGCTTTTATATGGCTATAAACTTTACATCTCACTCGACATAGTGTAAAGATTGTTTTTTGACAACCATATAAATGCGCTTTTCATTATTGTGGTTTTTTGGGAAATTGCAATAGGACACTAAAACCATTAGTTACTATACTCACCCGTATTTGATCTTCATCACTCACATATTTTTTTCATTTTTTATGCACCCTGGCTAAAAATGTTTATTCGTGTAAAATAAATGTAATTTACCAAAATCTTATATATTTTCTTTAAAATTAGCGTTATCCCAGCACCTTTCGAGGCAACTATTTTACTTATATTTAATCACAAAGCTGATACTGATACTGATACTAATGGACATACTTATTATTGAATTAACATTCCGTTATTATTTTAAACACTATACTTGATATAAAATAAAATTAATGAAACGCCACCGTTTGAAACTTACACTCTGTTTTAATTAATGTTAGTTTTAACTAAAGTACGGAGCTAACTTTACACACACGTCACAATTTCATTATTGCCAACAGTAATAATTTTTTGCCGTCTTCGTTTTTCTTAATGAACAGTTCATCTGTAGAAAATTTTTTCCCAAGTCAATAAAATAAGCAATGCGATGGGATTGGGTCGTCTATCAATAATGCGGTATTTTCGTATTTCTTTTCTCAGGATACCGTTCGGCATGTAAAATGTAAAAAAGTACTTCATGGACGTTTCTTCACAATTTATCATAAATAAAAATTATGTCAATTTTCTTTACTATAATTAATCATTTCAATTTAAAAGCACACTTCTTACTGAAATAATATACAAGAACGAAAGGAGTAAAGAGTTATGTTAAGGTCGATTCAGATCCGTGCTGTATCCGTACTAATTTAGTAGAAAATTCGTTCCAAAATTATATCGAGTGGCTTCATAATCGTTGAATTAGCTGCTTCAATCACATCTGCATTCGAAGGAACTACTGTGTAGTTGAAGATGCTAGAAGCAATTGGGGTTCACAGCAGAGATGCCAATTTGCAGTTGCGGCTCACCATAGTGTGGGGAACGCACCAAGCGAGAATTGCGTACGAACCATTCAGCGAAGCGCACGTTCGCTTGTGTGCGTCATCCCCTCCATTACGGTGAGCCGTGAGCCGCAAAAGTGCAAAGTAGTATCTCTGGCTTCACACTTCACAGTAGCCCGAATGTTCCTGAACATGCAGCACAAGAAGGTGAGGTCCGCATCGTGATTTCAGATAAACGAGCACTGCTTAGCAGTGCTCACCGTAAGATGCCTCTAAACAAACGAGTCTTCGGATATGCTGTATCTACACAGAAGTAGGTAATTAATATTTTTATTCAAAACTTTAAAGTAATTATTTTAAAATATATTCTTTTAAATGCAAAAACTTTTGTTAAGAAAGGTACACGCGTTTTTTCAAAAACAAATCTCAAACATACATGCTTTTTCCAGCCTTGGAAGTAGACATAATGAATCAGAGATGCTTTTCATTAAATTTAGCTTGAAGATTACAATATAACTTTTAAGTAGTATTAATTAATGTATTAATACTCGATATAATCTCGATTTATGTTGTGAATATAAATATGGTAAAGAATTTTGAAAATCAAGGAGTCACATTGACTCTCTGTTTGTCCGATGCTGAACGAAAAAGAGTAAAATAGAATTTTGTAGCATCCGAATATCCGTCAAGAAACGGGGGTACTCTCTTCTGTCCGTTACACCTCAACTCTTTAAGCCTCTCTCACGGTATAATGTCAGGTCCCGCGGGATGCCGAACAAAAACCGGGACATGACTTATAAAATGCCAAAGGATTACTAGTCACTTTAATTTTGCCGAATGAAATCTATTCGGAACAATTATCTGACGGAAAAATCACTAAACAGAAAAAAACGCTAACTCGTTTCTATGAGGAGAAAACGCACATTTGTTTCAATATTATCAACTTTTGTTATCCTCGAATTTTGCATTTTCTCCTACAGAGAAGATAGATTTCAGTTTATGTAATATATCTCATGTTCCATTTCAAGGTCTTTACCTTCAAGTTTGCCCTTTTTTGAAATAACAGTCGAAGAAAAAGGTTTTAGATGGGACTGATCGTTATATTGTCTCCACTTCTTCATTTTTCTAAAAAGGTAGAGCTACATTTGTTGATTGTGAAATACAATCTTGAATCGTTTTACTTGCTTTTACTTTATATTTGTTTTATTATATTTAATATAATTTATATTTATATTATATTTAACGTAGTAAGATAACTACGTAACAGCATAACTTGAAAAAATTTCATATTTTATGTAAAAGATCGAATCGAATTGATTTTCAAACAAAAAATGATTGATTGCTTTCATGCTTCGTCAAGATCCAAGATCGATGTTTTCGTCATGCATAATATTTATAACGTCACACTATTTTCACAGTGACTCAAAACTATTTAATATGATAAAAGACAGTAGATATCTCTTCCGACAGAAGAAAGAAGGACAAAGGAACGAAGGAAGAAAGGTAGAAGAAGGAAGATCACTGGGAAAGGATGACAAAGGAAGATAAAGAGAAAAATATGAAATTTAGTAAAATAATATTTCCAGTTAAACAAATTAATTCAGACAATCAAGATATTAAAAACGTTCGAAAGATTATTATTTATGTTAAAATAAATCACATAATCGTCTGACGCAATTTTGTAAAATTGGAGAAAAAGAGTTAATCTTATTTGTAAATTTTGTAGTGCGTAGGAAAGTCAAATGATGGAAAAGAATTATGTCCAGAAAATGATTGGGATATGCCTGTAAAAGGACCCCTGTCCATTTCGAGCGCTAAGCCGCCTAATTTCATCCCCCGGTGTCTAGATAGTATTTCATCTTCGGCAAATCCCCCGAACAGGTAAAAATAAGGGTGAACCGCGGTAGGGGATGTTCCCACGCTTCGGCTTGCAAAACACCGATCGAGGCATGAGTGATGCGCCGCGGACATGTTATTTTCTGTGGAAACTCTTGCGTGCGGACGCCGCTACTCATATCCGGTCGTGGACCGACCACTGTATTAAAAACGCGCTCTGGAAATCCTATTACTGTATAATTTATCTGCCCTCGTGTTCACACGCGAAACTATAATTCGATGTTTCTCTACGACGGGCCGCACGAAACAATCGCATCGGTATTTAATATACGGATATTACTATACGCTTGCTTCCAACCGTGGATTTTTATTAAGTAAAATAAAGTAAAACGAATAAAATAAAACGAAAAATAATAAAATAAAATATGTGTGTGTATATATATTACTTAATTATATATAATATTTCTTTTTTTTTAATATGTGCGTTTTATATAATCTTTAGTTTATAAAAGTTTTGATGCACTCTACAAAAGATTTTTACGGAGGATCGCAGAAAATTCCAGTCGCGGATGCGTTTCCCACGTGCATGGCTATTTGGACACACATAAAAGGGACACGTCACCAAACTCGCCTAACTTCTTTATTCCGTGGCGATTCATCCCGGTCATCTCCCCCGTTCCGTTTCTGAAGGTAATAAAAGTCTGTCGTAACCCTTTTCAGATCGGAGCCTCCCCCGCGTCACAGGCACGCATCGCCTCTTATGTAAACGACTATTCAAATATCGGATCCCCGACGCACACCTGTGCGCTTGCTGAGAGAATCCAACGAGTTCTTTGAAGAAAAAAAATGCAATTTCGAGGGAAAGGATAGGGTCGCAATCATACGACGTTTACCGGACTTCTGCTATGCGTATTTACGCATGGGATCGAGTCACAGTTCCAAAACTCACATTCTCAACCCCCACGATTTTCGATATTCATCCGACGTATCTGAATGGACGTTATACCGTGGGAGTCTCGGCATTCGGGTTACCGTTTCGAAACACTTCGTAATTTCTCGTCAGACTTTCGCAACCGCTTCACCTGCGTTGTGCCAAGTAATAGGGGAAGATGAACGACAACGAACGCATTATTCGAGTGTGGGAATGCAGCACACAATTTTACGTTTCATCGTGTGACTCTACTTAATATCAGCTTACGCTTTCTTTCATCAATCGGAAGTGCTAAGAGATATACCAATTTTTTGAAAAAATTTATTTGTTTTCCGTGCATCGCTTTTCACTGCTTTGTGAACAAATTCTCGACTTGGCCTTGGCCTTGGCGAAATATCGACTGAAAAAGGGTCGTTTAGGACACTTTAGGAAAGAAAATCAGCTATGTATCGACGGCACGAACGCAGGCCCCATTTTAAAAATATAGAGGAAGAGAAAGCTGAACCCATCGGTCCAGAACGTAACGCAATAGTTTCACACGCAGCGTCATATGATGCCGAACCTTCTTTCCACCCTCTCATGTCCATCCGGCCATTTTCTGTCCCGGACGTGTCCGATACTGCGTGCTTTTCTCAGCTCAGGAAAAAGGGATGCACTTCGAATCCTCTCCCCGAATATGTAAATATGTGAAGTACCTATCCAAACGCCGATGAAAAATCTGTACCATCCATACATATATCAAATAATATTTCAACGAAATTAATTTCATATATATTTTCAGATATAACTTACGTACACTCTTATTTTATTAGAATATCGATAATGTCGCAGTTTAATTTTTAAATAATCTGATTTTTTAATTATTTGAAATATATTTATAAATTATTAAATTATTTGCAATAATCATCATGTAGCGTTATAAGTGCAAAAAAATTTTGCTTACATTTCTTTTTTAAAAGATAGGTAGTTGAACAACTTTTTATGATCGAAATAAGAAAGGAGTTATTAAAAAAAGTGTCATAAACAAAAAAGGTTGCTAATCGCTTAGTGCGGACACGGTTATGAAAGGGACAAACCACATTTCGCCCTAAACAAATAACCACAAGAGTCCATCAGTCGTGCATTCCGCAATCTTTAATGTAGTAATCGCACTGTGGATTCTTCACATAGTTTTTGCTATTTCTTCTCTCTCACTCTGCAGTTCCCGGTCGATGGTTTCCGACCAGAAATTGCGGATGTCCGCTTTCGCTCTGTATTTACTTTATCCAGAAATCATACTATCGCTTTAGAATCGGTTATCCGTTCGATCGAACGTTGGATTTGATTTCCATTCGCAATTCCAGAATACTGATATATCCGTGCAGTCATCACCAATGTCAAAACGCATTCCCGGCAACGTGCAAGAGATCGTGCGTGTGCGGGACTCGTGCAGGAAGCGGCCTGATGAGCATGAGGCCATTTACGGGCCATTTACATGGCGATACGTATTTATTTCCGTGGTACAAATGAGCCGGTGATTTTCCCAAATAACACGTCGAAACGGCGTGAAGCGTATATTGAAGTGAATAATAAAATTATAATTTAATCTTCATTACTGCGCGGCTGTTTATTCAAATCTGGTATCGTCTTTGAAAGCGATAGCAATGAGTCTACGATAGTGCGCGTATTAAGCAACGTTGTCAGAATTGAGAAGCACTGATTCAGTGATTTGATGAACGTGATCGATAAAGTACGACCATCGATTAAGCCTTTCACCAACCCGTTCGCTCGAGCGACGAGCTACCGTAGAAAAGCGTAACGTGCCTGGCACGCGCTTGCCTACATCCATTTAATTAAGATACTCGGAAGAGCATTAATGAGAAAAAAGCTAGGATGCCGTACCTAACTCACGCGATACGCTATCTGATGCTAATAGAGTTCAGAGCTAATTTAATCACGCTTGTACGGCCGCTGATGTATCAAATTAATTCTGTACCGTAAGCGTACGTTTGTACGCTTAAACACCTGTCATCCTGTCACAACACACGATATTTCACTACGAAAAAAAGAAAGGGTTTTACATAATTCTAAAAGATATTCTTCTTCAAGACAGAAAATGTTCTAAAGTCTTTACTCAATCGTCTCATCCTTCGACTTTACGATCATGTCCTCGTAAAACTGAACCCTCCCGCACCTTTTAGGCGCCTCGGAGAAGATAGCGGCATGGATCACTTGTGCTTTCACAAATTCAGTAGCGATACAGATTATCATACGTGCCTGTGAAATAGTGTTTGTGGAAAGGCACGAGCATGCGAGTAACTTAAGAGATTCGTAAAGTAACAGATAAAGAGACACTTTCGACGCAAATGCAAGGGTGATTTGAACAGGCGCTTGTCGTAATTACGTTATGTTTATGATCTGTTAATGGTATTTTAACGCTAAGTAACCCTAAGTAACGCTTAACCCTAAGTGTCTTAACGCTAAGTATAATAATTGTGTGTGTGTGTGTGCATTTTTATAATATATATTTTTTTATAAATAAAATAAATAAAAATATATATATATAATATATGTTTATATTTATATATATATTTTTTTTATTTATTTATTTTGAGTATTATGTACAAAATCGACTTATAAAATGTTACAAGATTAAACATTCATGCGTCATTAACAACAGCACGTGTCACAATGGCAGGCAAGGATCAGATGGCGAGGTTGAACGGTAAAAGTACGGTAAGAATACGGTGAGGCAGGTTACGGAGAAGAACGCAGCGAAGAAGAATAATCATACGGATGTGAGGAGACGCTGAGACAGCTGGGTTAAGCATCACCTGCCCCCTTAGCCCTATGAACTACGATAAACAGCACCCCCGAATTCGAAGATATCGAGAGACGTCGATAACTCGAGGTCTACCTGACAGAGATATCGAAGGACGTACAAATACTTGACCCTGTGATAATCTCGAAGCATTGTTCATGTTATTTTATCATTCCTCGGGGACTGCATTTTAGATAACAATGGAATTCAAATATGTACGGGTTTCCCTCGTTTCCTTTACGGAAATCGAGTTCTCCTGCGAACACTTTTTTTGTTTTATTTGCATTAAGATAATGCAAGTAAAAATAATTTTAGACACAAAGTGGACGCATTATTTGTATGTATACGCAGTTTTTATTTATAAGTAGACGCAGTAATTTACATGTAAAGATCGATGCAATATTATTCTAAATTTACGAATAATAAATAATCAATTTCATTGTTATATGAAATAACTTAAATATCCAATACTATTTTAAATATTCAATACTAAAATATTTTTCTACAATTCCTAGCAAATTATAATAAAGTTTTTATAATGATTATAATTATTATATAATCTTTTACTGCATAACACACACACGCACACACGCACGCACGCACGCACGCACACGCACATAGATACAATCCGAGAGTTTCGTAAGGCGCAAACTATCATTTAAGGTTTTTATCAATGCGTCAGACCGTTACCACCGGCTCATCTATCGCTTAATTAGCCGTGCGTTATCCCGGTGACACGTGCCGGACATTCAGTGCCACATCTGCGAAACTAAGACAATAGATAACCGGTTGCAGCTGCTTGAAAAAACGAAACGACTGTATAGCTGGCTGCAACGGGAGCGGATAGCAGAACAGATACACGGACGAATCTATTTCATTAGTTTGCACCCCTCGCCGATCGCCAGTTAAAGCGGACACTTCGATTACCTTCGAATGTTTCCGTAAAATTTATGTCTATCTCCGACTCTAGGGCTACAATCCCTCTAGTATCTAATTTCTGCTGTGTTCTTGTTCTCAGGAGAGGGTGCATTCGTTGCACCAATCTCTCCTCAACAATTAAAATTAATGCATTATACGAGTAAGTCTTATGCTTTTATTTAAATGTTTACCTATCTGTCTGTAATATTTTTTTTATTTTCTATGAATACATGAAAATGATGATACATTTGTGGGAAATATTTTGAACCTAACGTATAGATGTATTTTTGTTACAACACGCGTGATAGATGTGACAAAGACAAATAAACGATTGGCCTAATATTGCTTTCAAGAGAGACAGCAGTCGAAAATAACGAGAGACGAGCGCGAGTCCGCGGCGAGAAAATACGTTTATTCTGCATCAGATTCCTAAATTGTATTCATTGTGATCCGCTCGAGAGACAATTAAATATATATTATATTTAAATTAAATCTATAGATTTAATTAATATTTTCTCTTGTGTCTCTAAAAGGTAAGCTATTTCGAATGTTTCAAATTTTTTTTGTTTTTCGCAGATTGTCGGCGCATGGGATACCATGCCGTCGTACACTTCCGTCTCCCCTTTTGTCGCTGGCTTACGTTTCTTTCAAGACGGCGATCGTTATCACGGCTTGATACCACTCGTGCGCCAAATTATATGGTTAACACGACCCGAAACGGGGAGGGCGCGATTGGCTTGCCTGTAAAGATTCCAATCTCTCGGCCGTAACGAGTTGCGACATGCCTCGTTGCCTCTTCACACTCTCCAATCCTTTGGCGCCGATCCAATATAGCGCGTGAGAGGATCCTCCGCTCATCGTACGAATCGTCGAGCTCGCTTTGGGAGCTAGTCGGTCGTGCGATCGAGGCCCAAGTCCTTCGTGCCCCGTTCATTGTGCTACGCTACGCGGGCTTGTTCAGGCGAACTAAATCGCGATGTGATAGATATCGGGAGAATTGCACAGGCCGGTACAGATGTCCATTTATTGAACGAAAATATACAGAATACGGATATTTAAACCAGTGATAAAAGGTACGTCTACGAGCGGATAAGCGAATAAAAGTACAGTAATCGGCTGTTTATGTACAATTGGGATCTTCGTGCGCAGAATTCAGCCCGTCCAAGCTTCCTCGACGACAGAAGAAAGCAGAAACCGTCTTTCGTATCCGTCTAATATTTCCGGATCTTTTCTCCTCGGAACGCGCGCTCTCTTTCTCTCTTGGATCCATTTGCCGGTGGTAGCCAGCTCGCAAGCGCGTACTCGCCCTTATTGGCTGACTCCCAATGGGGATGCACTGCTAATTCCACTGAGTCGGATTTTCCCGACAGATAGAGATCTGCCGAGGATGCCGCGAATGGAAGGACCCGTAGACGCAGGTCGCATTATATTGCAGCGTCGTATTATATTGCGTCACATGCCTCGCACATCCGTGCCTCTTGTATATCTCCTCGATCGCATCCAAGTCCAAGATGTCACGATAAATACGCGACGACACGTATCTATACCTGCGCCAGATAATCCATTAATTAGTTGATTACGATGTTAGACACGATGTTAACAATTGGCGAGAGGAGAATGAGAAGATGGTATTTCCGTTTGTGGCGTGAAATGTTGGACTTGTACAACCGTCGTCGCTTCTGCCACTATCTGTATCCCAACTTGTCTTCCGTGAGAATCGAAGAAGAAGTTCTCTCGGATCTGGACATCTTCGGCACGATCAGTCACAACCTCTTATCCATGCAAACACCTCTGTTTGTCCGATAATCGTGGACTCCGTGGAACGTTTCGTCGCGTCGCCTCGAACGTGTCTTCGAGCAATGTCCTGAATGGAGGGTTCGCGCGTTCAAACTTCTCTTTGCCCATGGACAAATATTACACGGTAAAGCCCTTCTTCGGCATATCTGGAAAAGATCACGTCCCGATAAGCTGAAACTGGCAAAGATTCACACCTATCTCGACTGTATCACTGTATGTGCGAACGACTGGGCAAGAACGGCGATGCGAAAAGAAAATTTCTCTTTGTTCAAATTTTCTTGTTCAAGTAAATCTTTTCTCTTGTCAGCGCGAGCTTATCTCACAGGAAAGTATATTATTAATAATAATTAATAATATTTTCTGCTTTTTTGCGGTGCATTCCGAATAGTTTAAAATCAGTTTTATGTGAATGCTCTTTCTTGCGGTAACGATGACACCGGGCCCCATAATTTAGATCCGCCATGGCTTTTAGGGAACTGTAACGTAGCAGAGCATCTCCGAGGATAGGGGTCTGTCTGCAGTCTCTAAAGAGTTTAACTGGTTGGACGCCAATAATTCAGGACGTTCTATGGTCAGCGGACGAACCTGAAAGAGCTGCGATATTTATGGGTCGCAGCTGATCTCCGACCGCACGGCATTTCTTACTTTAAGCGGAAGTTTAGAATTTTCCCCATGCTGGTCGATAATTAATGCATTTCTATTGAACATTGACTTTTCGATCAATCAATCGATAATTTCTCAGCATCTCATTCATGTGCTCGAGAAATTATTGTCCACGCGTCGTCTCGCCTGCCACTGTAACCCGATACTATCTGATTACAGTGACTATCCGATTACTCTCTGCCAATCGCGTCCTAGCTGAATTAGCGAACTTACTTTATATTAATTACTCGAAATTTTACGTGGTTGTTTGCAAAATGGTACAGGATTTTTTAATTCAGTTTGACGAAATCTACCTGTGGGCGAGAGATTTTTCGCCTTATGTCAGATACCCTGTATATGATAATATATACAGGGTGTCCCGGGTTTTAACCGACAAACTGCGGGAGCATATTCTACTAGTGGAAATAAGAAAAAATTCTTATATCGAGTTTGCTTAGAAATGCTTTATTACAAAGTTATAAACCAATATTGAAAAGAAATATGAGATAAGTAACAACGGAACATAGTGTAGAATTTGCAAGGTCGAAGATGTTTACGTTATGTGTATTCACATGTATTCATGTTCACTATGTTGAAACGATTCAGTATGATTGTTACTTTCACAACAGTAGCTGTTAGATTTCAATTGTCGTGTGAACTAGCAATTACTATCAGAATGCCAAAAGTGTTTTCAAATGAGGAATACACTGATATTCATTTCGTGTACGGATTCTGTGACGGAAATGCACGAGCTGCCGTACGAGAGTATCAACGTAGATTTCCTAACAGGAGAGTACCAGATAGTTCTGTGTTTAGTAATACCCATTTGCAATTACGTAATTTGGGTTCATTTCGACCTATGAATGAATATGATGATGTTCGTTCAGCTCTAAGACACCGACGACGCTCGGAAAGAATCTTAAATCTTCGCCAAAACAGCTGGATACAGTTAGACGGTTGTCCATCGCACTATGCTAGACAAGTTAGAAACTGGTTAGATGAACATTATGCTCATAGGTGGATTGGTCGAGGAGGACCGGTTTTCTGGCCTCCAAGATCGCCCGATTTAACGCCTCTAGATTTTTATTTATGGGGAACTTTAAAAAATAAAGTTTACAGTACAGAAGTAATCTCGCTTGAAGATTTAAAGCAACGAATTACTAATTCAGTTACTGAGATGCAACAAAATTTTCAGGAATGTCGTACTGTAACAAATTCTGTACTACGTCGATGTCTAGCTTGTATCGATGTGCAAGGACAACATTTTGAAATGCGTCACTAAATCATTGCGTAGATAATTTTTATTTTTGTGAAAAAATCCGTTGTTACTTATCTCATATTTCTTTTCAATATTGGTTTATAACTTTGTAATAAAGCATTTCTAAGCAAACTCGATATAAGAATTTTTTCTTATTTCCACTAGTAGAATATGCTCCCGCAGTTTGTCGGTTAAAACCCGGGACACTCTGTATATTCCATGAAATATATATACATGAAATTTCAGATTCATACGAGCCTTACCGATTCTGTGTGAGGAAACATTCAACGATCCTTAAAAGCGTTGCGTGTTTACACTGTCTAAATATGAGATTCCTCGCACGGATGCGTATCAATGAAAGGCTTGTAATCCTTTACAGAGACTTGTCGCCTGTTCGCATTGCCTCGAAGAAACCCTTTCATGCGGTCGAGCGCTCTTTTTTCGAGTCGTCGGCGAAATGAATCAACGAGATTTTCATTGCGTCTCTCCGGTTCTATAGCCATTCTTTCCGATGTAATCGAGTCGGAAAAAAGACCGTCCCGCAACCCCTTTGAGCCTAACGGCACTGTACCAGCGAGAGAGGCCACGGGCGGGAGAGAATCATGTTTTGGCAGGTCGCGATAATGTCGGCGCGAGGGTTTTTCTTTGATGCAGCTACCGTAGGTAGCGCTAATGGAAGCTGGCGACATTCGAAGGTGGTAGCTCGTGAAACGCGATCAGGATTTCACCCCCGTGGCCCCCTGCCTGTGTTCAGCGTCGCCGCTAGCTTCGCCCTTAATCCGCCTGCGCCGAGTGGACAGTGCCACCGGGATACAATATCGAGCAGATTCCTGCTTCTTCTTTTTCTTTGCGCTTGCAGAATACTCTCGCGCTATACATGCGGCCGACTCCCGAGAAGATTTCCGCATCGTCATGTCCGTCACGTGTCGTTACCTGACGCGAGATCGAGTTTCCTGACGATCATTCGGCCGTGCCGCGCTCCGCGCTTGATTACCGAAGAACTCGGTGGAATCGAAGGTGGCGAATGAACAGTGCAAATATCCCGCGGGAAAAGCTAAAAGCCGCGCTACGTGTTGATTTCCCAACGAATCTATTACTTGAATCAACCACCTGCCTCCACCGGACAGTTTTATATCGCTTAATTAACGTGCCGTGTAAGTCGAGACTTTCTATTAACCGACATCTCGGCCGGATATTCCCCCATGTATTTAACGTATTTGTATCACACATGTTCGAAAACGAGAGTCACCATCGTGACTCTGGCTCTATCGCAACATCCGACTTCCTGTATTCTCACATTATATGGTACATTAGCCGCCGCCGCCGCACGCGACGTGTCGGGGTGAGATCGGAGCAGCGCTTCCTTCCACAAAAATAAAATCTCGGGGTACGTTACGCGTGGTAAAGCGTGTTTCCTTCCACATTTTCTATCACGAAACTAAAGCGCGATATGTTTTACTTCAGCTTCCACCACAGTTTGAAAACAGCTAATGTACAAAAGCAATCCTCGCCACTTTTAACTAGCGACGTCGGCTAGGAGATGGTCTTGATATTTATCAGTCGAACCCTTAAGCTACGAAATTCCTGCGGCGAGCCATTTACGGGACTTTCGGTATCTGCAAGAGATGGCCGAGACGGTAGCGATAGGGTCGACCAAGGAGACATTGTCACTGCACGTGTCTGATTTATAGGCGAACGGCAGAAACCCATTCTCGTAACCCTTACTTCAAACTAGGCGAGAAAACGGGCCCCCGCTGGCGATCCCAAGGCCCAATGTGTAGTCCAGATCTACCGCGCAATAACGAGCTATTTGGTTTCTCTATTGTCGGTGTTTGGCGTACGTATCGCAGCGATTTTCCGAAGCTCCAGTTTCGGAAAAGGAGGAGACCCTCCCATTTTTAACTCAGCGCGAGCTCTTTCAACTTTTACGGATCTTTTTGTGCAGAAAGGATTACGTTATAAACCGCTTCCGTCCACGTAATATCGCAGACGCATATTTACGATTGCCATTATTACATTTCCTTTCATAGCTTTTCATTTTATAGTATTATTATAGTATTATAGCTTAATTAGGAGTGACGCGCTCACGTGTACCTTATACGTATCGCTTCTGTCGGAACCTCCTCGCTCCGGCAGTAAATTCTACTAGATAAAACGCTAGTCTCATAAATGTTTCATGAGATCACAAATAATTATGCTAATATTCATGTTCAAGCTCGCCCAACTGTCCGTCTCGTGTCGTCGCTGATGGAAGGGTCGAGCCTTAAACCGAGCGTCATGCATCGACGCGCAGGTAGCGCAGTATACCAGCGATATTTACGAAAAAATAGAAATACACCGAAAACGTAAAAGATGATCAAAAGTTACAGAAATAATCATTCGGAAGAAACGCGAGAGAAAAATGCAGGTAATTAAGATTATTTCACTTTCGGATTTAATTAATTTACATAAAATCAATGAAACATTTGCAATATAATAACAAGAATTTTATTTTCAGCGATTCAATATTTTAACTCAACGAAAGTTTTGGGTTTACTCTTGCCAATGCTTGAAGATGGACAAAGAGATTGCCTGGACGTAAAATAGAGATCGAGGCGACGCATCGGGACAGAGTGCATACAGTTACAGCCTGCATCGTAACATCTGCTACGAGGTCACTAACAGTCTGACAGTCCGACCACGCATTTACGCAACTGTCGCGTCGGCGCTTAGGTCACGAGACAGGAAAACCATTTAGATTCTCAATGATAATTACCGATGATCGATGCCGATAATAACATATCTTTACGATACAAACCATGCAATCTCACCGTAACACGTGACCCCATCTTCGCCAAGTATGCGATTCTATAGAAATGGCATAATGGCAGGTTCGTTAGGATTTTTCGCTATTTTTTCTCACCAACATTTTTCTTCTTGTTACAGCAGCGTTTACTCTTCGTGTCCACTTGGTGTACTTGAATCGTGACACAAAAGTACAGCATGTCCGCACGAAAAGTTACATTAACGAGGCTACAACATTCGTGGGAAGAAAAGGGCTCGAGAAGAAAACACGCGGGGGTGTCTAATGGTGTCACCCGAGATCATAATGGACAGCGCTCGAGGATAAAGGCTTATTCTCGCCGTCACCAAAGCTGACAGCAAGCCGAACGTGGCACGACGAACGTGTTGATGCGGTAATAACGAGTAAAAGCGGACCTATTATATATGGTGCTGCTGAGCATCGGCATTTCCTTTCGCCGTCGAAGAAGATCGGCGCCACGTCGGGCTCGACAATCGACGACGCGAAATGTGGCCCGCGCAACCCCGACAAGTGGTCTCCATTTCCATTTATTCCTCGCGGCACGCCATGGCGCACCGGTTTCCTCAAGAGTATGGTTTCCATCAGGACGTAACGTCCGTGCGAGGAAACGCGCTTTCTGACTTCCTGCGCGCAGTTTCCATCGGTCCTCTCCATCCCTTTCCACCTCTCCACATCCAGATTCTGCCTTTGGCGCTGCCTTGAGTATCCCTTCGGACTTTCCTTCCTTTCCCTCTTCTTTCCTCTATTTTTTTGTTCTTTCTCAAACTGTCGTCAGAGAAATTAGACCTGTGTCGAATTTCGACCATGCGAACATCCGGTGGCTACGAAGAGTTACGCCTCTTCGACCGCCTTACCAACCCCGTAGTTGCGACATAAGCGGCCGCGCGCGCGGCGAAGTAATGTAAAAATATTCTGCTAATAGCAATAAGTTGATGAGTATTTTATAAAAATTACTTCAATAAGCTAATTGTTAAGTTAGCTTAGATTACATTTAGTTTAGAGGTTCGATTAAAAATCATTCTGTAGGGTAAAGGTGACAGTAGTTGAAGGAATTGAAATTTAGTTAAATTAACTATTTCACTTGATCTCTATTAGTAATAGCGATTTTGCCTAGTTAGTAGTACAGTTTTTGCATGACGAAGATGTTACCTAGTATGTATTTTACATATTACTTTAATATTTTATAATCTGTGTTGCTTAAGGGGGGAGCCTGCTTTAGAACGTTGAAAATAAGGTATAATTTTACGAATTTTTTTGGAGAAACTATACAGCGGATCATTATAAAACTTTGATGCATTTATTAGTACATGTTTAAAGATAAAAAAATTATTTTTTGATTTGAATATATCGCCTGTAGAGGTCGTCCTGGAGGCATCTTAGTGCAGCCGGCATTGTAAATTGGTGAGCATTCTCCTGCCTCCAAATTTCATCCAAACTGAAAAATTGAAATATTTTCTTCTTATTTATGAATTCCCATCGTCGATGAACCTTTAATATTCATAAAAACATTAAGTTAAACAATTATTTTTGCATGAAAAAGTTCAAAAACTTTGCCTAAAAATCGTACTTTTGTGTTCTAAGCTCCACCATTTTGGCACTTTTCAACTTTTTTCTTCTCTCTTTGGTTCATCGACGATGGGAACTCATAAATAACGAGAACATATTTCAATTTTTCAGTTTAGACGAAATTTGGAGGCAGGAGAGTGCTCACCAATTTGCAATGCCGGCGACGCGGCTGCACTAAGATTTCTCCAGGACGACCTCTACAAGCGATACATTCAAATCAAAAAATAATTTTTTTTATCTTTAAACATGTACTAATAAATGCATCAAAGTTTTATAATGATCCGCTGTATAGTTTCTCCAAAAACAATTCGTAAAATATACCTTATTTTCAGCGTTCTAAATCAGGCTCCCCCCTTAAAGGGTTAGTTGCATACTATCTTTGTATGTCTATCATCTAGCAGCGCAGTTCAAAAATAAATCTAATAATAATTTATTGCGCGTCGAACATAAGCGCATGAAATATGACAGAAATTGTGCAACAAGTTAACAAATAAAGAGCCGCAAAAATTCATTCCCGTGGTAAAGGTGCCTTCTTTTCAACACTGTTTTGTTCAAAGCAAATATTAATTTCATTTAATTTTTCTCTTCAAAAATATATAAATATATATATTGGGTTGACCGAGAAGTCCATGTGAAGTTTTTTAATAAAATTCAAAATCAAAACTTTGTATTAATTCTTAAAATGTAAAATGTAAATTCTGTAAAATGCTTTATTATTAGTTAGGATACAATGTCACAAATGATTATACAGGAAATGAAACATATTAAGTTGATCGTTAGAAAATTAACATTATACACTTCAATAAGTATCTGATTATTTTCCTTTTGTTATTATAACTAATATTAATAACGAATTTAACAAGAGGTAAAAGATAGAAAAACCGCAAATGCCAATGACTTCACCCTTATCCTTGGCCGTGATACAAACGAAAGGCTATCTGCCCTATGTATTTATCATCGCACCTGCGTTAAATAACTTATCGCTTCATCGATATCAATTTTCAGATACGGGTCTTATTTACGAGAGTCCGTCCTGCAGGGGCGCACAATCGGCCACCTTCACCGCTAGCCTTACGATTTTGCGCGCTAAGGCGATGATATTTCACCGGGCCGCTGAATGGGGCCGTCGGGTGGCTCCCGTCGTAAATGTAAAGATCAAGTGAGCGAGATTGTCCCCCTTTTGCCTTCACCTCGCAAATTCTCGCTCTAATCTGTGAGTAATTGTTCCGGCACAAAGGCGAAAACGGTGCCGGGGCTCTCGGCGACCCGCCCTACCAACAGCGTACCTTTTCCATTCAATGCATTTTTTTTACTTTGGCGATCAGCTCTGACACCCACGCCACGCGGCGATTAATCTTCAATTATGGCGGCTGCTGACAGCCACACTCGTAACACTTTTATGGCCGCACCGGAACGCCCGGGAATCCGAAACTATACGATACCACCACGAGATTTATCCGGACGAGCAGCGGAATCACATACGTCGGCTGCATTGTGTATCTCGAAAATCTGTTTGCGCGATATAAGCACACAACATTTAATTCGCTCGTTAATTCGCTCTGACTATTATTTGGCATTTAATTAAAGCGATTCGACGAGAGATATTGTCGATATTATATTAACACGAACAATTTTGCTCTTTTTTTTTTCAGTTGCCTGGATCTTTCGCGGGGTTAACTTTTTTACTTTAGCGGAAAAATGCATTCCAGGACCGCTTCTTCGACATGACGCGGTAAAAGATGGCGATCCCGTTAAGGGAAGGGTATTATTTCGGGCCTACCTTTAACAAAAAGTCCTCCCGGAGACGATCGGGTCACGGATGATCGAAGGATCGCGCGGCGGAGCAGGTATTGGTTTCTGGAGGAGGTGTCATTTGTATCGAGCGAAAATATGTGGCATCCGACTGGCGGGGATATTGATGTGCATCGGGAGGGGTTGTCATTGTTGCACGCCACCCCCTCGAGGCATGCTCATCCGGCGCGACCTGGAGTCCTCCTCGTACCGTCGCGAGAACGAAAGAACTGCACTTGATATATTGGAACTTTTGTAACCGCCCCGGAACGCAGTTCCACGCAACAGCAGCCGGCGTATCCTTTTATGCACGCATCGAAGGATCGCGATCGCCGGATAACTCACCTGCCCGTCTGCGATTTTCGAGGAAGTCGACGTCGCTAAAAGCATTGCTAAACAGCCCAATTACGAGTTAAGTTTGTGGCATGAACGTGTATCTTCCCCGTACGTCACTCCTCTTTTTCGATGAAATAACGGCGATCTATTACACATAATCGCGAGGCGCGAGGCGGGACGTTATTACGATTTATCTTCTAAGACTTCGGTAGCAATCCGTGTGTGATGCAATTTCTCTCGACTTTTCAGGAGCAAAGAATCATCTGTGGGACCACCGTGATGATTCTCCCTTTCGCGAGCGCAGCTTGAATTTCCTCACTCGAAATTAATTTTTCATCTCTTTCCATTTGATGCCGGCAGTCGGCAAAGAGATAGAGACAATAACGAGAAAGATCACCACGTGACTAGTCGAGTGCCGACGCGTGAAAAAAAAGAAAGAATAAAAAGAAAAGGAAGAAGGTAGCAAACCATGAGAAAACTGTAAATCATTTCTGAGATCATTACCGTGGGCGTTGCGGCGGCGCTCGATGAAGCGATGGTTTTTGCGAGGATCGTTTTAATGCCGGTATAAAGCGCATCGTTTACCGTTGAGAGGAAGGGACCGAACTGGACCGAGAAGCGATGATACCACCGTTCTTTCCACCCGCGCTGCGTGGACGCTGGCCTAATAACTCTCGGCACAAATGATGGATGTTACCACGGTGGCCACGTCTCGGGGCGTTATATGGGGCGGTTTCGCGAGTCGGGATGGAAAACCGTGGAGTCATTCGCGAAGCTTAACGGGAGCCGGCCGACATATGGCGCCTGCGGCATCCCGCGATGCGGGAAACAATCGATCCTCGCTCCTCCCTGAGGGCGATTTTCCCATTTACTCAAAACTATCTCCGAAAGAAGGAATTTGCGAGACGATTAAATATTTTATACAAGCTATACTCCGATCGATCTTACTGATAAAAATTAGTTGTGTGCGTAAAATTAACTCTTTATCTATTCCCATGTTATCTACTTCCATGTGCTTCTTTACAGCTGATCGATGATAGACTACCACTCATCCGAGACAAACTTGCGAGTCAAACTTCGAGGTCGCCCACTGACGATCGAATCTATCAGCAAGAAATGCATACTGCATAAGTGTGACGGTACCTTTCGAGAATCCAAGGGGAAATCGTGACGCGTGAAGATTTCACAGAGATTCGACAATGTGCGATGCAGCTGGTCCATGGACCAGTGTGGGTGCACGCGGATTCGAGTGAGCGACGTGCGTGACGGGATGGAATAAATAAAAGTGTGTGCCTCGAGAGACACTCTTCTTCGCGGCGCGAGAAAGAGAGGCGCGCATTGTGGCGCGTGGCGGGATTCACGTGTGCCCGATTCACCGTATTTTCTTTTTCCGTGAGGAGTTTGCCGAAACTTCTTTTCAGCTCATGGCTTGGACGATTCGTTGATCCGCGATGAAGGATTGCTTGACTTCGTAGTCGGAAAAGCTTGTATCCTCATATCGCACGCAATATGATTTTCAACTTGATCTAACGACACTCGGAACGTATTCTCTTCCTCGTGCGATCTATAAGTTCTGAGATTGATTATTTCTTTTTTTTCTTTTTATTGAAGAAAATAGATACAGAGATGCGTTGAGACAATAAGTCCATACCGTTGAAATTGATATTTTTTTTTAGTAATGGGAACTATGTTCCCATAATCTTTGTTTGAGTGTACGAACAATTTAAATTATCAACGGTGATTTGATCTCGAGTAAGTTACTGTGTTGTGAAACAATTTTTGCTTCCAAAATAAGTAGTAACATTAAATCACCTATCCTACTCATGTGAGTTATCACTTATTATCACTTATCTTATTACTTCCACAATATCTTTTATTTCCAAAATTAAAATTGCAATTGAAAGGCTAAAGATTCGATGAAATTAAAACTGTGATGAAATCTACTAATTATAAAAAAGGAGTTTTCAACAACGATACAGCTTTTGGAATCGAAAGCTCAGCAGTATATAGACTTTAATGGAACCTATTTTGATCTAAAAGAGATATTAATTATTATATTGGTGAGGTTTTATTATTTTTTATAAACTTTATAAATCGCACAGTATATATATTTATATATATATATATGATTCGTTTCATTAATTTTATATAATTTATATATAATAACATACTTTTGTCTTAAAGCTCGATTGAGATTTTTCATAGCCTAACAAATGCCGGATCCGGATCTGTTCAAACAGAGCACGTAACAACCTTGGTGAAGAGAGACTGAACATAATAACGAGAGCAGTTGTTACTTTCCTAATAAACACACTAAACAAGTACACATTTTTTTTTATATACTATGTACAGATTTGAAGCACAACCGTTACATAAGATGATTCAAGATTGAAGAAGTGCTTGACGATGGAGTCGCGAATTCGATTGATCCAATCAGGAAATCTTACTCGAGCTAACAGATTCGGAGATAAAGTGCGAATTTGCGGAATGAAGTTGGCCGCGAGAAAATTGCACTACTTCGAGAGAATCCGTGCCGAGAATTCCTTCATTGATTACTTAATAATTCGTTGATCAACGCTCGATCTTTGTGATTGCGTTGAAGATCGATAGAGAGATAACTCATCATCAACACTAGAGATGAAGAAATGACTGATTTTCGTGATACGCGGAAGATTGATCAAGAAAGAATTAAAAAAATGACGAATCTTTATGATGAAAGATCCATCAAGACAGAACTCGCGAGACTTGATTGAATGAATGATCTTCGTAATCTCCGCGCAAGATCAAGCGAGGATCTCGTGAGAACTGTCTACTTCTTTGAGCATTTGAAACATTAGAATTGCAACGATAAAAGATCGATTTTGTCAAAATGTGATCCAGCAGAGAGAAGCAATCACTTGCGCAGATTTTAGTAAACAATCCTTGCTTTTATCTTTGCCTTTGTCTGATCCAACACAGGACCGAAACACTAAAGAGCCGAGTTCTGTGCAATAATTATCATGAAACTTTCGAGCCTAAATAATATATTTAAATTAATTTAATATATTATTTAATTATATATTAAAATGCTCACTAATATATATGGCATTTCTATTTTTAGGACCGCTGTCACTCTTCATCATCTCAATCACTGTGCGCATCCTGCATTTAATTACGACCAATGATAATTATGTCAGTTCGCCGAGCATGTTCACGGATTTTGCCGAAACTGCCTTGGGCATTGATAATTATTCAACTGGAAGAGAAATCTCTAACTACGACATATCGTTAAGGGATACCATATCGTGCAACCCGTTTCAAAGAAACGGAAAACGAAAAAAAAAGAAGATTTCAAGTTAGGTGCCTGAAAGAATTTTAACCTATTATATCATTTCTGACGTGAAATTCGAAAATTCGACAAAAAAGCGAAGTAAAAAACAAAAAAAGACTCGGTCCACTCTCGGCAAATGACTCCGACAGGTAGCTCTAGCATCCAATCAACGGATTAGCAAGGCGCCATACCTTTCCTCAATGTCAGCTTCGAGATCTTTTGAAAAGTTATTTTGCCACTTTCCATCTTGCACATTTTTTTTTAACTTGCCAGATAACACAGAGAGTTCATGTTGTACATATGTCATAAGTCCTACGTTTATTTTCAAATGCGAAAATAACTCTTTTACGCACTATATAACATTTTTTCTATTCTTTTTGTAAAAATAAACTCAGAATTTGTGAAACATACAAATGGATTCTTTTTGAAATAGCTAGTTGTAAATAACGAATTCTCCTTAGACACACATCTATATGGTTAAACAACCAAAGTTTTAGAAAATAAACAATAATATGGAAAGAATGCTTCAAAAATGTATTTAGTAAATACTATTTACATTGTTTCCCAAAATATCTTACACATCTGTATAAAACTCATTTTTTCAATTCCTTTCCTCTCTGAAACCTTTCTCCAGGTTGCTACATCTTTCGGGAACCATTTGTTGGAAAGAAGGGCAACTCAAGCGAAAATAATACATGGACCTATCCTGTCTGTTTCGCAGCAGCCACCCCCTTACGAGATTCCTACGCTCATTCAACTCGAGACGGACCGCTTTTTCAGCGTTTTGCATTTCAGTGTGCTCAATTGTGCTTGAAAACTAATATCATCTAAATACGTTCAATTTTGAGGAAATTCGAAATATATATTTGCTATTAAATAGATGGCATACGGCTCGCGACGTACGCTGCACAACGCGGTGGCGAGACCACGATGTTGTCCATGCGGTGCGAAAGTCACGGTCCTCGAGAGCATGGACGAGACCTCGGGACTCGAAGGAGGAAACGAGAAACGAATTTAATCCGACTCGTTCGAGCGGGATCGACTCTCCCGAGAGCAGATGCGTATCCCGGAAAGATCCAAGATTCCAGATATCCCGCCAATTTCTCTTGCGGGTTGTCAATATCTGTAAGGACCACGACAATGGTTGAGGGGTAGGAAGCGGTCTCTAAGATACTCGCTCGAGCCGAACAATAACATATTGCAGAATCTCCAAGGCACCTCGACGTGCGTGTAACGCCCGCGTGCGTGTGCGTGAACATGCACCCTCGAACCGGGCGCGCGCGCGAGGGTGGCATAGTCCTCCCGTGTGTGTATGTAGGATCTCCTCGTGCCTACGTATATCTGTATCTCTTTCCACTCGAGTACCACCGTAACCGTCGCGCATGACGAAGGAACGAGGATGAAACACCCTCTCAAGTTTCGCTACGTACGAGTGGATTACGCGACCGCGGAGCGGTATGAGAATAGCAGCTTCTATTTCTTTTTAACAGTCCGCGTACGTCTGACGGGCTCAACTGCCGTGACTGGATTTTTGATAAGAGAGCGATTATGAGACGTGTTACACCGAATCACGAAGCGCTCGAACGGATCTACCAAACGTCTCTTTCCTCACGATGCAAAATATTATTAAGTGAAGTAACTTGCGTAATAACATTTTCTTCTCTATCTCTAAACAAATTCCACTGATTGTGAGAGAGTGAAAAGATGGATGTTTCTTTTATGGAGCATACAGTTAAAAAGCGATTATATTATAATATATTATATTTGTTCATGAGATATTTGCTGAAACTTTCTAATATTTCTTTCTTGTTTTTCGTTTAATGCTTATTCGCTTTTTACTTTAAGCATTACTAGTTATTTTCATTATCATTTTCAGTTTCCACAAAATGTTTGTTGCTAATGAGGAAAATAAATTTAACACCATTAAGAACAGCGAGGTCTTCTTAAGGAAACATTGATGTTTGTCACTCTAAAAATTTCTTACAGAATGATTTGACATAATTCGTTCAATATATAACTGTGCAATTTTCAATAATAAACTCCAATTTTATATAAATAGGAGATTTAAGATCTCGTCGCTATAAATTTCACTTAAGTGAAATATCTATCTTAACTGAAATATCACTATACCTGAAGTGTGTAAAAATGTGCAAAATGTGCAAAATTGCACAATAAATTCCCATAGTATATATTAACCTAATAAATCACAGAAAATCTTTATTGCTAGGTATTGGTAGGATGTCAAGGAATTAGTAAATCATATTTCGTTTTCGTTTTTGGTCCTAACGGTTTCTAACAGTTCATTCAGATAAACTGAACCGTTAGAATGGTTTATGTCTTTTTTTCACGGAAGAGACACAACAGATGACTAGAGATACGGTCATCGGGCCAAAACGAGACCTTCGTTTCTGCAGAAATTTTCTGTAAAGAAAGGTTTGGAAAAGTTCGCAGATTCACAAAAAGTATTGTGCAAGAAAGCGGCAAATAGAATGTAATAAATCAGCAGAAACAATGCGCATTATCTTCGCATATGGCGGATAGAAAATAAAAATCGTGTTATGACACGAGAGACTAATGTTGGTCCAATTAGCTCTTTTTTAAACAATGATCGAGTGTGTTACATTAACAAAATATTGAATTCTTCGATATATTCCGAAATATTATACATGTCGATGCACCTTTTGAACGAAGGGCCATTGGAGAGCAAGGACAGGCAAAGATATTCTTTTCGAAGGATTGTTAAGATCGTGACTTCAGCTCAAGCTCTCACACTGCCGCGTGCTATTTTTATGTGCGCGAGGAAATAACGAGGAGCTTGTCAGGGAATCGAGGGTGCCGAGACGGCAAGAAGGAAGACGCGGAAGAAAAGGAGAAGATTGTTGCGAAGGAAGAAGCCGAGAGTTTAATGATATTCCTGATTACGGCGGCACGTAGGAGGAGGGAAAGAGTAGAGCTAGGAAAAGAGATAGGACGAAGTAGTGGAAGACCGAGCCAGGAGACTGCTCCACCTTGCCGTGTCAACCCCGTATTCATCCGAACCGGCTCGCCCTTCTACCACCCACGTTCAACCCCGTCGTCTTCGTCGTCGTCGTCGTCGTCGTCGTGGCTTCTCGCATAAAAAGTATTGATCTGAGCTCCTTCTTAGCCCGTGAGGCTCACGAACCGAGAGGGTTGAATCTACCCTAACTGCTTGCCCTGCCTTTATATTCATCATCCCTCTAGCGCCCCGAATGCGGCGACGGCGACTCTGTCTTCCGAGGGTGGTCGGACTTCCTCCTTTTTTTCTCTCTTACCATCCTGCGGCTTCCTCCCGCTGTCGCCCTACAACACCCTTTTCACCCATCCCTTTTGTCTTGCGAGAAATCCAAGTTGCGTTTCGAAAGAGAAGCTATTTTTTATACCGCTGTGTGTCGAATGCCAATGAATTCATCTCTCTCCTGTTCCTCTTACTCGCATCCCCAAACTTTAATTAGCATCCGGAGAGTTGTAGCAATTTTTGCATCTGCTTATTTTCTCTTCATACCATCAGGTGACGGTGTAAAAAGTTTTAAAAATTTTGAAAATTGTTTAAATAGTATCTCTATTAATCAATCCATCTCTATTAATCAATTTATAAGAGAAAATATTTCTCAAAAATGCATTTTTATTCAGAGATTAAATGTAAGAAAAATGGAAAAAAGAAAGTACAAAATGAAGAAATCAAATCGATTTCAGCCTGTGTGTGACAGGCTGCGGAAGATGTCGAAGATTTGAGGGATGGGAGAGCAAACAATAATTAGAATCTACAGAGAGCGCATTTGCCTAATTTGTTTTTGCGTTAACTCACTGCGAACAAACTCGATTATACTATGAATTCGCGTTACTCGCCTGAATATTTCATCGATTTTGTCACAGCAGGTACGTTAAACTAGTAAATGGTATAAATGACTATCGAGATAATAATTAATAAAAAAATTTATTATTAAATCTTTAATTCTAGCAGAATCAAATCCAGCGAAATGAAATTCATTTTATAAAATAATTTTTATTGCAGAAAAGAGAATTTGTGAACATAATTCAAGATAGTCGATAATTATCGATGAGAAGACGATTCGTTTCAACTTTCGCACGCTGCGTCTACATTCGTTTCTTAAAAGCCTGCGTTCGAAGATTAACGACGAACCCTTTTTGCCCGTGTAAGACCATCGTGGCACCAATCTGACATGCGTCCCGGCGCCGACTATGGTATCTCTCAAAACATCGAAGATCCACTTAAATATTTCCAAAACGGGAATCGTCCGCGAGACCCGAATCCTTTCGAACCCAGATCTGTTGTGACAGGTCATCTACAACCACTGGTTTTATCAGATTACACATTATTGATTTAAAGACGCGCGGATACGCTTTATGCCATTGTGCTTTTAATACATTCAACAAATGTCGCGCGATGAAATCTTTGAAAACAGAATGCTGCATTTGTCGCGATGTATGTACAAGTATACAAAAAAGAAACTGACGGGAAACGAAAACTCAAAATGGATTTGCAAGATGTTACGAGCCTTCACAGGTAGATTCCAATATCGGATGTATTATGGGAAAGCTGAAGGATGAAGTTTCGAAAATTAGATACGTAGAGAATGAGGTTGATGAAGTTTCCGAAACGATTTGTCTTTCGAACATAATGCTGTCTTCCTCCGCTCGAATACGCTCGGGAAATATATGAAATAACATTTCAGCAGAATACTATCGGAAAAATTATGAAAAAGATACAGAATCAGATCGGTATCAGAATACAGAAGCATTTGTTAAAATAAATTTGCGCTTTCAGTAGCGGAAAGAAGATTGAAAAAAAGCTGCGCATTTGATGAAAAATAATTACGAAAGATATTGAAAACTCTTGTATTTTTTAGCCGCAATTTCTTGAACTTCTTGAGCGGAATAAATTCTGAGGAAAACATAATTCGATTAGTTATAGTTCACGCCGGAGGGCAGGATTGAATTTCCCGGTGTAAATAGAAATTCTCTTTTGCGGCTTCGGGGATGTATCGATGATGCAATCCCTTAGACCTTCGAAGTAAAGTCTCCTTTAATCACGTGTACTTTGTACACCGCGGCGTAATGTTAATTGTAAGACTAATGTCTGTATGAATTTTCACATGAAACTTGCTGGCGAATTCGCTAGAGAGGTGATATACAGCTCGCAACGGTACCCTGCGTAGCAGGTACGTCTGTTGCCATTGCTGTAGGGAGATAAAAGTAGGGTTGGTTACTATGGCGACCGGGAAGGGTTAGCATTCCTACCCCTTTTCGAATTCAGGTCGGTGAAGGGTTAATGAGATTGGACTCCGTAGACGGGTGGATCTCCCCTGCTGAGGTTTTGTGTTGCTTTTTTATCGGCGCCATAGCTGGCATGGCTAACTGTACGACGTTTCGTTGTAGCTTACGGTACAAACCATCGCGCGATGCTGACATTTAAATTTTTATCTTTATCAATAATTACACTCACGCGTTAATTAACTTATAAACCTGCACTCAGAATCCTGTAAACGGAATATTCGCTTTGTACATGATTGAATCGTATCAGGAAGATACGATGTTACTTTGAGCATCTCATGACGATGAGACCGGTCATGCTCGGCCTCTTCCTTCCGATCGAAAAAAATATTTTTGCAGTGCCCGATTCCGATCGTACCTGCGGCTTCGCTCCTATTCACCCTGTTTCCGTCTCCCTCTCGCATGACTGCCTTTTGAAGTCTCGCGCACGAATTTCAATCGCTCTTCGTGGTGTGCATCGCCGCGCTGTGTACATGTGTGCGTGGGTGTACGCTTCGGGTGCAGGGGGCCATTCTTATTTCCATACAAAGCCATACGATTTCACCGGCTCAACCTTTGAAGGACGAGAAGAACGAGGGCTCTTTTTGGGATCCCTTTCCAGCACGCCCATGACGCCGGCAGGTTGGGCAAGTGTTGCGATTTTTCGAACGTTCGTCTGGAAACCTTGGGAAAATTATGTAAACCGTAGCGATTCCCACATTACGCCGAATGGCAGAGACGCGAAAGGGTGGCAGGAAAAACTCGTGGTGGGAATCGCCAGCGATCAAAATCGTGCTACATCCGACAAGCATCGGCATTCGGCGCGTCTCACGCCTTGCAGAAATCAAGAGCATTGTCGCATATCGAACTTCTCCAAAATTTAGAAGATAGGTGGACAAAAACAGCTTACGGTAAGGGTTAAGTAATAATAAATCGTTAAGTGCCGGACAAGTCTTTTAAATCAACGTCGAATGAAGAAGAATAAAAGTGGAGAACATTATGCGGGTGTTCAACCCATTCACATAGAATGCTCTCACGAGTATTAGACTGTCACATAAATGACACCCTTGTAAGTAATGCGATTAATTTTATTGAAATCCAATTGGCTACTTGCATGCCTTTGTATTTTCCGTCTTTCAGGTTTGCCCGTATTCCTTACGGGGTGGCATTCCACAGGCTGCGTCATCATCAAGAGAGAAATTGGAGCATTCAGGAACGTGGCGAGTATTTAGCCACAGACTTGTCGGCATCGTGCAACATCTCAACATTCTCGACGTCCATCTATCCAGGAATCGTGTTAACGCCTTCAGTACTATTCCGGTTCTACGTAACAAAGACCAACTGCCGGCCCCGCCATTGTGCCGCTCTTCCGGTCGGACATGCGTTCACGTCTCAGGATCTGGTTTTTCTCTATTTTCACTGGACATTCGATCGACATGGTTGCCGTATATGACGATCGAAAGGGAAAGAGTGTAAAAGACCAGCTATGCCTTTAACTTCGTGCGACTTTGTACCGCTCGCGGTTAAATGAGAAAATAATTTTTCTAAAAGAGCGATCGGCGTCAAAGGTGCACCCTTTATATTACAGAACATCTTAATGTCCGGAACGAAGATCGAGCGATCTTCGAGAGTTTGCGCCGGATTGTCAGCACTTCAAAGGATCTAAGACATTCTTGGATGATTTCGCACACAGCACCCCTATGACGTTCTCGTTAGCATAGATCCGCCGGATGCAAAGAATCTTACCAGCGACAGCACAAAAGATGTAACACCGGGCGCGTGTAAACGATTGAAATACACCAAGCGAGAAATTCTCCATCGTATCTGAAAATTGTCGCGCATCCCTTCAAGTAAAGATGCATTACGTTTTAAACTTTAACACGTTCCCTGATAAACCGTTTTTTAGTAGTTGCTATTTTTAGGTCATGTGTACCAAAAAGAAAAAATAACATATCAAGAACGGTATACATTATAAAGTTTGATAAAAATTATTTATGTTTTCGCTTTTTGTGAGCTGGAAATTTATTTTTTAGTACAGTAAATAATGAAGCTAATAAACATCATCATAGAGCATGTAATAATGATAGCAACAATTATTTTCTTGCTCTTTACCAATGATAAAAATATCACTTGACTTGAAAATGAGTTTTAGTGTGTATCGGAAATGATATATGTGGTAGGGAACGTGTTAAGCTCAATTGTAAAACTTTGTGTATATTAATATAATTTTATATTAATTTTAAATTAATATTTTAACAAGCGATTTTAACAAGTATTTAATAAACTATAGTAGTTATGAATCATTAGCATTGTTTAATCTACAATTAGAGTTTTCTATTTAATTAGATTTTGCAAATCTCTCTCTCTCTCTCTCTCACGCACTCTTTATTACTTCGCAGACATTGCGTCGCGCGCGCGAGCGGAGAAATCAATGATTTCGTCCGCTCGCTATCACAGCCGTATTCCATCACATCTCGATGTCATATTTTTATTACCGTCCCCGTTGGTAAACACATTACAGGTTTCTCACATTAGAGTGCGTAGGAGAGCGACGTAGTATAAGAGTGGAGGGAAAGGGAGGAAATCGAAAAGAGACGGAAGTCGCACGGGGGTGAAGAGCGCACACACGCGCCCAGCCAGCCTTCCCTCGAATCGCATCTGTCTTCCCTCGCGTTTCGGACCTCTCGATCATCCGTCGTATTTGCCTCTTCGGGAGCTCGCCCCGCGCACGTCCTTCGAGACGGGAAACCTATAAGCTTCGAGAGAGTGGTTCTAACGAGAAAAGGGACACCGGAAAGGCGCGATATGCCACGCGAGAAGTCGTCGAGATATCGAAGCAAACAAACCAGTTACGTCCGAAACTAAGAAGTTCGTTCTTTATGTGAACGCGTTACGGCGCCTTCGCTTTATTTACGTATCTCTCGTCTGCGACGTTGATCATTGACGGCCAGAATGGAATTCACAACGTTATCGTTTGATGCAACTGGTTAAGCTAGCGCCAGATATGCGCGATTCGTAATTCGTATATTTGTGAATAGTGTGGAGGGAAAATTTGTCGATTCGCCATTCGCACTGATTCGCTAGCCGAGCGGTTTTTTGACGAAACTCAAAGGACGCGAATCAGTACGAATCAATCCATTATTTATAAATTATGAATGATATACTGCGAATCACGAATAGCGTGGGAGGTTTACACTGACGAATAACTAATTCGAATGTCCAATAAATCTTTACAAATCACAAATCGCGCATAGTCTGGCGCTAGCTTTATGAAAGTTAAGTTCATCAGAAAATTTTTTAACAAATTTTTTTTGAACAAAATCAAGAATTTAACTCGATTGTTTCATTATGTTTCAGTGAAATTGGATCTCCATCCGGGAACCGGGATGTCAATGATCGTGACGGAATTATGTAAAACGAAAATGCTCGGGATACACCCTGTCCGCCATTGAGCGAGCCAACAATGAAGCTTTCTGCATAATACGATAGAACGGGCGGCGGACTCGAATGTGACGGGCATGGATGGGGAAAACGGGGCACGCATATGCCGATTTACACAACGATACACTCTGCAACATTGAATCGTGTCGAGGTAGCGAAACTTTTTCGCTGCTGTAATCTCTCACGAGTACAACCGTTCATGATTGACTCGAGGCAGAAATATGCAACGTTTTATTTATTTATTAAGCTGCTGCAAGCGATCAATAGCGCTCTTGAAAAAAATTGCTTGAAATTGTCGACACACGTAAATGCTTGTAAAAGTCAATTAAGTCCTTGTAGAGTTTGGAGTGTTATCATCACCGAATGTCAAGGGGATGTCTCGCACCGCGCTCTCTCATCACCTTTCCTCGGAACGTGTAATTACGCGAGTCCTCAATTTACTCGGGCGCGATCGCGAGAAGCACAGCTGCTCTTGGGACCGGATAATAAATCCACATGGCCCGCTAATTAATTTGCCATGGATACGTGGAACATTCAATTGATTAGATTCAATGGCCTGTGCCAATTCGGTGGAGATAAGAAAGGCTCCACGGACGGAATCTCATTCATCAGGGATCTGGATAAGTAGTGCGACAGTGTAGCACGAGTCGCGAATTACTCGCGTAAAACGCGGGGAACGTCCGCGCGCGTGATTTCATCGCGTTTTCACTCGCAACCGATGACGGGGAAACTGTAAAGGCGCGATATCACGATCGGAGGTGAAAGGGGATAAAAGAGACATGTGCCGCCTGTTGCTGTCAGCCGCGTTGCCGCGGTGTAAGTGCCGTGAAAAGGAAGAGACGATATCGTCGGTCGGAGGAGGTAGACGGCAGAGGGATGGGAAGATGTTTACGAGAGCGTTATAGCTTCGATCCTTGCCGGTAGTTTATCACGAGCAACTGACTCCACGTTGGATGTATCCGCGTGGCGACATATGAAGCTACTCTTGCTCGTACTCTCGCACCGACGACGTTGTCTCGGTATACAAATTATTTCTCCCTGTTCAGATAATACATTCAAGCAGGGAATAATAAATATTTTACAACGTTGAGATATTATATACCAACACACGAGATTAATTACTGTTAGTCTTGCCGTAAATAATCTGCTGGGCGACGTGAAATCGTCTTTAATGAGCTTCGAAGGCACAGCCGCCTTTTGGAGATTTGGTCTTTCTCAATTCTACCAGATTTCAGTAATAGGCTTGGCGCATGCGTGAAACTATTAAAGAGTTCTCTTTTCCGCTACCGAAAACTCTGCAGGCCCACCCATGCGACCGATGTATAAATCAAATGGCCGCGGCATGATTTCCACGGTGGAAAGAAGCATCTGTTCAAGGGGTTCATTCTTTTTAATAACTGTCACCGAACGGACCCAAATGTGGACTTTTACATAGTTAATTTGATTTATGTGCGTGGCGACGTTTCCTTTGAAACCAGCAAAAGTTTCACGAGAGAGATCTACCCTAATATCTTTTGTATGTATTTTTTAGATGAATTATCTCTGTGGCGTTGTGCGCGTATCATTATAAAAAATTCACAACTGCATATTACTTAAAATAAAAATATCAAACTACGTCTATCGGGGTGAAAGTCTACATATCAATACATGATGGACAGAAATTTGGATATGATTAGATAACCGATTCTCGAATTTATTTAAATTAATCGGCTTTATTTTCTCTTTTGCAGAATTATTATGTCTGCTGCGATGTCAAATCTTCTCGTTAGACGAAGATGAAGCTTTGTGGAACGTGCCACGTTACGTCCCATCTAACAGAAAAAAATTCGTTGGAGATCTATCACCTGAATGATGATAAAAATGACCGTGGCGTTGCCCTCAGCACGCGTGCCGAAAAACGGCTGCAGTTGCGCCGCAAGAAAGAAGGACGGTGACGTGGAAAAAAATTTGGTTGAATAATTTAAACCGACTTAGCCGCGATTTCTTTTTTGTGAAAGACCGAAGGAGGAATATCGGCGGCAGATGTAGCCTGGACCATGCTTCGATGAGCATTTCGATCTGCTGGCAGTGGACGCGTGCTGTTTTGGATTAATTTTTTTCCCGTGATTTTTTCTTGCTGCACCAACGCGGATCGTGACATGCGTTGACGAATCGAAAGATGAAAACTACTGAGTGTTCATACTCTTACATCGTTCCTGCGTTACAGGGAGAGTCTCCTTCGAAGTCTCCACCCTCCAATTGGGACGCAGAATGTAACCCTTCCCTCATTGTGCTACGAACCACACCCCGTGATGGAGGGCGCGGACAATTAATCAATGGAAGTAGCTTCGGAAACAAGATCTCGGTATAAAGTATCCAAATGCCGGTACTAGTCTTTGCACAATTACATTTGCTGACATTTTGGGAGTATGATTATATCACTATGTATTCATTAAAATCTAGTAAACTTGTAACTAAACAGATTTATAAAATTTTAATTGGGCGCGCAGAACTGCAATAATAATCAGCAATTCAGAAATAGCAAGAGAAAACGAGAAGAAAAGCGAGAACGAGGCAAGTTTGAAGGTGATCAAGTTACGCTCGGATGACATCATTTCATCTCCGACCCTCCTATAACTGCTACGAAGAGGCTAATGAAAGAATAAATACTTGATGCCGTGGGTCTAATTATGTCGCGGCTCTCAAGTTAAGACTGAGGTAACCACGGAGGATGAATCAGAGAGAGGAGGATTTTAGAAAGAAAGTTGTGCAACGAAGTGCGGCTGCGCGACGCGAGGGTGGGATCTAAGATTGGTGGCCTGATCTTGAATAATTGATAGCGGTTCCGCACGTGGACTTAAAAGCCTTTGACTGCTTAATCTTTTACGCTCAAAAGTGCCGGTGCTGTCGTTGCTGCCTAGATTCTCGGAGCAAAACGATACGAGCAATCCGAGCAAAATTATATTTTTGCGAATTAGCAGATTAGAAAGTCATATTATGTAAATTTTAGTCTAGGTTAAATTTTGGTTTCTTAATTCTTTCTGTGCTTGAGAAAACTTTGATTACACGTAATAAATTCTTTATTACAACATTAATTAATATATTCTTTTTTTGTGAGAATCTTAATATCTTGTTTCGTCACTGAGGAATTCAGCTCGTGGGATAAAGCTTGCGAACGGAAATTCTGAGTCCTGTTCTCGACAGCGAACCGAATCGTAGATTTCTCGATTCCTTCCGTATGATCAAAAGGAATATTAGCTTTTCGCCGAGGCTCAAGAGGCAAGAGCAATGGCCGCCGAAGGCAGAACACGGCCGCCCGGCGCCCTTCATCGTTCCACCATAATTTCCGAGAATGAGATAAGCTACAACATCTCTCCCCGGACCCTCGGACGATGCTATGGGGGTTGCAACCCTCTCCCTGACTCAACCCCCTCGGCTCTTTGCGCACTGGGGTTGTAGCTGGGGAGCCTTCGTGCAACTGACCAATGCGCCATTGGCTGGCCGTACTAATCAATAAATCGTTCTGTGCAGCGGCCGAACTGACGTTCACAGACACCCTACGTACCGAAAGGGGCGACCTTCCGGTTCACCGTCGTTGCGGGGAATGGACGCTACGATGCACTCTTCATTCTCATCGACTGGCTCTCTCTCCCCCTCTCCTATGGTTGCTTGCTCGCAAGATGGAAATTGCGATCATGATGACTCGCGATAAAAGTCTCATTCGTACCTTTGGATCTCTCTCTCTCTCTCTTTCTCACACACACACACACACACACAGTTCCGTGACAAATGTTGGACTCTTATACGATAGATTCCTGAATGCAGAATTCGAATTTAGCAAATAACTAAATGCCTCGTGAAAAACCAAAATGTTTTTTAATGGATCTTTATTAAAAAACCTAAATATAAAATTATTTAATCGTGAATGTTAGTGACTTTGTAAATTGAGATTTAACTATTTAAATTGTAAATAACACGTACATTTATTAATGTAATTTATTTACTACTATAATTTATTACTGTAATTTATTTGCATCACTTAATTGTGATTTTCAGGCAAAATGATTAGAAATAAGAATGTGTTTGAAATAAACGCGATTAAATCTGATCCGTGGCTGCAAATCATCTACGCGTTTATTGATAATGGGCATTTACGAAGCGCTGCTCGACCCTGATATTTCATCGGGACATTATGGTATCCCCTTCTATGGTTTCTTACGTCTTTACGGAAAGTCCGTGGTGGCCATTGATCGATGGAGACGGAGATGCGAATAAACAAAAGTTTGCGCCAGAGAGAGGGTGCTCGCATCATCAGTCATCGGTTTTGTCATGTGTGCTTCTGATGCGGACAGTAGACGCTACATCCTGCGGATCCGTGGCTCCGCGAAGAAGCCACCAAAAGAAAAGGCGAAGATGGGGTGCAACATATATGATCTGGGCGGAACTTTCCTTTTTTATTTCCTCGCCTCTAGGCAGATTCTGAGATGTCGAGAAAATTTATATTGGTGTAAATGGTAAATCAGACAATTATTTATATATATATTATATATTTATACAATTATTTATATTTAAAAAATAACAAGTATTTACTAAGAAACGATGAATAACGAAAACAAACTTTTGCAAGTTCCTAATATCCCCGCGGGATTGGCAAGAGGGTGGGACGATCTCGCGCGAGGTAAATCCATCAACATCCGCCTCACGGTTGCATGTGAGCCGAGCTTGCACAATCGACTGCGTTTTCCTGGAAAACGAAGGGTCAACAATAGTCTCTCCGGCTGCACCCTACCAGGTAGGATCATTTTGAATACGCATAACGATCATTCATTGTGATCTTCGCTACGGTTCTACGGTGCTCCTTTGAAGTTTCCGGAAAATTGCGGGAACATTACGCGATTCCGAGTCCCGGTGATCCCGGAGGAAAGAACGAGGTGTGCGAGGGAGTCCCGAAAAAAAATTGATAGCAGTCAATACATATCGGTATCAATAGAAATAATAATGGCTAATTGTTAAAATATAAATTTCTTAATTTAGTTACTCGATAAGCACGTGAAACATTGTCATGTTTTAGGCGGCGCTTTCGCGCAGTTCACACCCGGCCCTTTAATTAAATCTCTTTATTTGGTATTACTGCCAACGCTGGAGGAATTTAATTTGCCAAGAAATTAAATCGTGTACTTCTGTATTAATTAACAGAAACAGGACGATCGTCGCGCGACGCCTCTGGACGCGAGAGAGGCGAGTTAAATTACTCGTTACTAGAGAGACGCGGAAGATGACCCGGGGCGAAACAGTAATCCCACGCTGTAAGTAAATTTCTTCTTCGCCTGTTTTTTCTTTCGACAGTACTGCCGCTTCCCTCTGGGCATTACACGTTGTTCTACCCAGTCAAAGTTTGTTCCGGCAACTTAAGAAGACATCCAGAAACGTTCTCAGGACCACGGAGGATGGGATAGGGTCCGGTTGCCCTGGATACGGTCTCGTATCTTGCTTCAGCATTTACTTATCCGTTTACTATCCTGTCGAATATGAGAGCTCGCAGTATCATGCGGTTATAATGAACGACCGTTAGCTCAAATAAACTCGGTATTTTAAGAGTTAATATATAAGGCGACTGATAAAATACGTGCACGCAGGTAAACGAAGATGGCAAGGTATAATTATGTAACAGGTTTAACGAGGGATACGATCTACGTAAATTAAATGCGATACGAAGAAGCCAGAAGCCCGTGACCTACATACGCGCGTCGAATATCACGCAGCGTTAATTCCGATAACGATCGAAACATTACACTTTTACGATTTCCGGATGTAGGTGAATGTAGTTCCTTCGAGAGTAACTTACGTTACTGTTCAAGAAGCGCGTGTGTCATCAAGCAGCTTTGAAGAAAATTTCAGGAAAGGAAAGATATTCGAGGGAGATATTTGGATGCGTGTATCTTGATAAAGGGATTTAAATTTTTCACTCATATAGCATTACGTAAATTAAAAATAAACGATTAATCGAACATCGTAATCAAAGGATTGTTTAAATTTTTCAGGTCGTACATCATTGTGTAATGTTTATATGATAATTCAAAGAGACCTTGTATATACATACTGTTGATAACAAAATTGTTTTTAGTAGCGAAGCACTCAGGTTGAATTTGATAGAAACTTAATGAAAAACCAACAAAGATAATTACAACGGATGAGACTTAGCGAAGATGAGCAGTCGCACCCCCAACGAGATCTGCTTGGGATCTGCTTGTCACGGGATCCCGAGTATCTCGTGCTTATTGAATTTACGCGTCTCGCGGCGTTGATGCTCACTATGTTGTACTTAACGTTGTTTAACTTTGTCGAAGATTTAAGTGGTTACACCCGAACTTGAACGTAATGGCGTACCTCTTCGCTCGAGACCGGCTGCAGCGAGTTCACGAAGAGCTACACTCCGGGAAATATCGTTGAACTCAAATTAAAACTTCGTCGGGCAATCACGGACTGCAATCCCGGCAATCCCGCAACTGCGCTCGACCATCTCCGCTATGCGCGAGAATTTCTCAACACGGTAACTGCGCAATGGAAAAGGGCTGCTTCATGTCTTCATGTCTCCTAATTACGTCTCGACTCCTCCGGAAGAAAATTTGCACGAGAGCTGGGAGTAGTTTCACAATTTTGCTTGTTATTGAATACCCGCATGTCTTTTTACGAGCGCTACTACACAGGTATATTACTCAACAATGCATGTAGATTTAAAAATTTTATTTTCATCTTTGATGATTTTTTTCAGATAGAATTCTCAAAGTTACTCTCGTCGTGGATTGAAAACCAAACTGTTTGAAAACTGGAATCACGACAGCAGTCTTCAATCTTCCGATTATTAGTTGATCGAGATTATTGGCAGCCCGCAACTCAGAGGCGCCTCTTTAATCTCTCTTTCATTCGCCCATCGATCGATTGCAGAGGGTACACAACTAATCGGTTACTCCGCCAACTCTGGTCCAGTCGATCAGTGGGCAACGTACCTTCTTTTTTTTCGTACGTCCCTCACGACAGCGATCTACGTTGAGATCTATGGCTCGTGGACTACCATGAGCATTGTGAGTTTCGGGAACGCGCAACTGCGGAGGTCACCGGTTTAACAGCTGCAGAAGGAAAAAGCTTTTATCCGCCACTGACCGGTCAAGATTCGTTTGGGGTTCTCCCAGCAAGGGGAGAGAGAGAGAGACAGGATCGTCGAGAGAGCCGCAACCCCTGCATGAGCGCGTCGGGGACGGAGTGAGAGATCTACATGAAGGGTATCGCGAAATTATCGCATACGGCGTATGCCATACGCAATGGCCGCTTGACGCCATTGCGGTCGTGTTCTGATGTGTCAATCCTATTGTATCCGCGTCCAATCTTGGTGGACGTGAGACGATCGGGATCGAAGATAGAGACAAGTATCTCGTGATACCGTTTGATCGATCGAGAGAAATAACAGGAACTGATACAAACACATAGTAATCGGTATAAAGGACTGTTTTTCTACAAAAGAATTTATTATGTAACGATCATTTAAATATTATTTAATAAAAGAGTCAATATTCCTCTTGTTGAGAAACTCTCAAGACTTGAAACGGAATTGGTAAAAATAAAAATTGCTATCATTAAAAAGCCACTTATTCATGTTTGCTCTCTATAGATAGTATAGAATAATTATAAAGTTATATTAACAATATAATTATTTTTACATGCATCGAAGTGTCGTTGAATATATAAGTATAGTTATATGCGCATTAATTATCATTCGATCGCCGCCCATTCCGATTGGCGATTCTCACGCGATTTAGCGCGTTTTAGCGGCCAATAGTTTAATTTAGATCACGGAATCTGCCGATAAACGACCATGTTGGACTATATGACATGCGTACGAGTTCGATCACAGCGCAGTAAGATAATATTTCAGGGCATTATTATCGCGATCGAATGTTGCGCCCGCGCCGGCTGATATGAAATCGCACCTTCTTGACGAGCTGGTGCACGTGCGGGAAATCGTAACGAACTTTCACAGGGAAACGTGTGGGAAAGACGTTCTTGATCGTGTAGGATTTCTCCCGATGTGTTGTTCTTAAGCCGGGACCTAGGCCTCTCACTATTGACCACTCGATCCCTCGGCCACCGGACGTCCGCCTACAAACGCCATCGTAATTCGGAAGGGCGAGTTATTTAGACTCAAGAGAGCGCGGAGTCAGATTACGTGGTGAGTTTCGTGATGCAAGCTGGTCCCCCTCGCTACCTCTCTCCCCATCGTACAAATAATTAAGTTACATGAATGACAACAAATCAAATCTTGAAATAACGCAACGTTTTCACGAATTATTTTGATAAAAAAATTAATTATGAAAAAAAGAAAAAGTTAATTATATATTGTAATTGAACGTGTAATTGATGTTCCGCCGTGTTTCAGATCTTCCCATCCGTTTCAGGAAGCTCACAGTGATCGCCGGGTGATTGAGGATCGAAGGGTTACTCCTCCCGGCACACTTGCGACGCGTAAACGAGAATGTAGCCCGACATGTGATTCTGCCGGTCCGTGCGACCACCTGCGGTCCGAAAATAGATCGTCGCAGAAGTCGGTTACGGACACAAGAGCAAGAATCAGTGCCGTCGGAACAGCGTCCATGTGGTTGGCCTTTAAAGCCATACGCGTCTCCGATTTCCGATGAGCTGAAAAATTACGACAATTGACGAATAATATGGTGTAATTAACGCGATAATAGCATTTTTCACGTATTTGCCATTGTTCCGAGTGTTCTTAAAACACTAATCTAGGCGAGAGTTCCTAATGGAGTCTCATTGCGCAGGTCGCAGGAATTAGCGTTCAGAGACACAGAGCCGAAAACTTGTCACAAAATCCCATTTTACACTCCAGTACCGGGACGACAAAGAGGTGCCGACTCGATGCGGCCGCAAAATTACGTGTAGGCGAATGCTGGCCGGTGTTCGAGGGCGGCGTTGTCCCCGCGTCATTAGGGGCGCGTTACGATGACAGTAAGAAGGATTAAGAATCGCGACAATCCCTTCCTGTCCGGCTACTGGAGCACGCCACCGCGATAGCCGCCAGGATCGGAGGAGAAACGGAGGTCCGAGGACGCGTAATCCACGATGACGCCACCTTTCTTCCCCCTGGCAAATCCTTGTTTGGGAAACACGGCATTCTTAGGAGGCAGCCCGCACTCACCCGTCGCTGGACGGCGTCATTGTTCTTCCATTATTGTCGGCCTCCGAGGCGTATACTCCTTACACCTAATCCTTTAATCTGCGGGAAATGGAGCTGTTTGGAGCAAACAGATCGTCGGGCTGTCATTGTCCACTTCGTCGCAACAGATGCAAAACCCCGGTCAGTCGCTCGGTCGATCGGAGCGTCAATGGTCGAGCAACCCTCCACGAGTTTCAGAGACGGTTCTTCGGCTAGTAGCAACTCGCGGTTACAGCTATGTAAGAGAACGTGCGCAGGTATTCGATATATCAAACAATTGGCGAGGGTATATGTGTGAAGGTAAATGTGAAATAAGCTTCGAACGTAACGTACTTTAGATAACGAAAATTCAAGATTTATCTACTTTCTATATAAGATTTAATAATTTTTAATTAGTTGTTTACACAATTATTGCAGGTGTTCAAAATTGCAATATTCTCTCTCGTCCGTTTCAGACATTTTGAACGAAGGTAACTCGTTCGAAGGTCGAATCTATTGGTTTCGGAAATAAAAGAAAGCACGTACGGCTTCACCCTCACTGAAACTCCGCGCAAGTTGCATCGTCTCACATTTTCGTCCGAATGGCCCGTCTGATCGTTGCGCGATCGAACAACGAGGCTCGTCGAGAGGATCAGAAAGAATAGAATTCGATCCAGGCTTAGGTCAGCGCGAGTTCCTTGTGGACCTGTCAATGCGTCTTTACGTAACGCAAAGTAAGGCGAGTGAGAAAGAGAAAAGGAGGAAAGGGAAGAATCTAGATGGCCGCTCGAGATACCGGACCCAGATACATTGTAGGTGGAAGGAGTTTCCTCGATTCACCAAAAGGAGCAGTCACCATTGTTACGTCACGGTCCTTGTATTTCTGCGAGGCCGGTTGACGCCGATTGGCCATCACGAGATGCCGATTCTAAAAGTAAGACGAGAAGGGTCCGCGGTTTCCCAGGTACGCCGTGGTCCGGTCTCGGAAAATCTAGTGACCATCTGGGAAGCAGGGTACACGATATCTCCCGATAGAAACAATGCGCTCTAGACGCCGTTGTATTTTACTTAAGAATTGCACGGATTCAGTATACTCTTGAATTTGATTTAAATTTAAGGGTTTCCGGTGGACGCGGGAAAGCCCCGTTGCCACACTTTATGTTGAGCAAAACGCAAAAAGTATTTCTTACATAATCGCACTTACAATTGTCCGATGTAATCCGACACGGGGACCCGCGTAACGTTACCGCGTGCGAACCACAATGAGGAAGGAAAAGCAGAACGCGCGGCGAAATCAATTTGAATCGAACCGGTACATAAGGGCCCTTAATTTTTTTGCGTTTCCCTGGAAACTCGTTTTACACGAGCAAAAAAGGATCACCCGGGCCTCGAACCTCGTTGTAGATGCTGATTACGTTTGACAGCTTCCGCATACACTCCATCCACGTGCGTGCGCTCTTATCCTCGGATCCAAAGTGGTCAAGAAGCTTGGTCGGGCTCTTAAGAGGCATGTACGATAACGGCAGCGTTTAAAACGTGAATTCTCGAAATACGCTTGCTTATTCGAGAGATTTTCCATTTCAGACTGAATGGCGAGATCGACATCCCAGGCTCAAAGTCGCTGCAGGGGCACGCGGTGCGGCCGGTTCATTACCGAGGATGGTTTCGCAAATTATCGTGACCATGGGATGGATCATCGGCTGGCATATGGCGCGCGCGTTCCAAGAGCGTGTTGGAGATTGCTCGCGTGTGCGAGAGGCGCTACAAAATGTTCCGTGAAGCGTGAACGATAGAACATCGGCGGAGGTAACGATTCCTGCGATTCTCGAGAAGAGAGAATCTCCTCGTGCTGCTTTCACGCAGATTATCAGAAGTGAATCGCACCAATTTCCATTCCCGATCGTTAATGGCAATTGCACGGGCCGCCGGAGAGCGATGACCGCGGCGGTGCTTTGTACATCGGATTACGCATCTGCGGCCAAGGCGCTTTGTGTATTGGATCAGCTCGATCGAATTGATCGGGAGAGACCACGGCGATACGTTCGCAAAGCGACGGACGGAAAAGTCCGACGAACGCTCGACTGATCGCATTGGTCGCTGAACGGGATGGAGGGCTGTTTGCTCGCGCCGAAGAAAAGGAGGTGCAAGCCTTTCGCTTCCCGCGTGTCCAAACATAGGTATTGTGCCACGAGGAATCCGACGAGGCGTGCACTGATTTGTGAATCGTGTGCATCTCGCCAAGGGAGATCACTCGTCGCGCCGTCGCGCAAATCCTGCGACTCCGGCGACTCCTCCGCGACCATTCTGTCCGCATCCTTTCGATCCCCGAGCTCCACGAGGCTTTTCCAAATGAAATTACCGGGTAATTCGAGAGCCGCTGACATCAACGGGATTTAAGGACAGATATTTAGATACGCGTTTACTTCATGCTCGGTTTATTCTGAAGCAAGGACGACAGAATCCTCGAAGGAATTTATCGGGCTACTTCCTTTCTCGCAAACATGCTGGATTTCATCAAAACGAGAAAAATAATAATTACAATTATTATTTGGAATTATATAGTGCATATATGATATTCTATTAACATGTCATCAGGAAATATTTATTTCGGCTCGATACTTACAGAGGATGCATATTGAAAATAGCAAGTTGAGATCTCATTTTAAAACACAATTCTTCTCATATAATAAACGTCACTTCATCATTAGCCTTATCTCCCGTGCACTTTTTTTTATCTCTTAACACACCGTCAAAGCATCGTAAACTCCATTATTCGGCCTTAAAAGAAGTGTACCCTCATAAAATTATGACAGTCTATGATCATCTCTGGTGCTTGAAGAATGTAAGAAGTCAGCGGCCGCGCCGGTCGAAGAAAGGGTAGTAAAAGCATGAAAGCGAGATAAAAAAATCTCATAGGAGAGAACGCCAAGTAGCTTTCTTATATCTTTATAAGGAATATATGATTATCGTCTTACTTAAATGTACGCGCGTGTCATCAAAAGACTGACGTTACGGGACGCGGTAATCCCACATTAATGGCGCCATAAAAAAGGACTAATAAATTTCAGTCCGGAAAGTTATTGGCTGATATTCGACGGAAAGACGAGACGATACAAAAATAACTCGTAAATGACGAGTTAATCAAAACCACGGCATTAGAAGTTGCAACATATATAATATTTTCGCTTAACTGGAGATAAAAACTACTCTTCTTTTTTATAGAAATGATGATTTTCTGATCTATAATGTTTCTGTCCGCCTGTTCTCGTTGTTCGCTCGTTCGTGGACCGAATATAGTCCATCCTTTGTCTAAGGTACACATGGCCGCGTGCGTGGAAGAAAGGGAAAATTCGTGCAGCAACAAAGGGCTCGTAGGCAGAAGAGGAAAATTTATGTACGTGCCGTGGCGCAACGTCGCCATCTGCGTGGAATTCCGCCCGCTGGCCTCCATCAGTTCGCCTGGTTTCCCAAGATTTAGGTCAACCGGACAGTTGCGAGAAAGCGAATCGCCGGACCGGGGTTGAACCGGCCGTTTGTCTAATGATCCCCGATTTCTCGGTAAGTTAAGGTGGAAGCCCTTTAACGTCCGCCGAAGCGTCGTGAACGCAATGCGAATTACCCCCTCGATGCGGCAGCATTGATTATCATCAGTGCTGCAAAATTGAACGCTCGGTCGCCCCCTTTTTCTAAAGCGAAAACATTTTTCACCAACTTATGCAGAATAACAATCCACAACTCAAAGGCATCCGGTACCGTTTATCGCGAAGTACGGAAGAAAAGAGGTAGAGAACTGATGAGTGGACGCTGCAACGGAGCAGGAGGAGGAACGAGGACGGTGGTCCACAGTCCGGAGGATTCTCCTCGGTATGTAACACTGGCAGGACATTTATCTCGAGTGACACTTCACCCAACTTTCACCGGTACAATGTCACTCCGTTCTTTCCTCCAGCACCCTTCTCTCTCTCTCTCTCTCTCTCTTTCAACGACTTCCTCGCGCGCGCGATCGAGGGAGGTGTCCTCCAAGATCCCCGTAATGGACTTTCATTCAGGCGATGCTCTCCACCTCGTCATTTGCATCGCTCACGATTTATCTTCCTACTGGACCGCTCGTACGCAGTTCGCGCGACGGTATCCTGGGATCCATTATCGCCGGCACAACGGGAATCAACGAGAGTGCATAAGGACCGCACGACACGCAGAACAGCAGCACGTCAACCTTAATGATCTCCGGTATCCGAAGACTATCGCCGATAATCATCAGATCTATAACGCTTCTCGGAACATATCTTTGTCTTGTCATTATTGATTTTATTTAAATCACGTAAAAACTGAAAAATTTATTTAAATTAGCAACAGTAAACAAATCGAGACTTTAATGTCTGAATATTCTTTTCAGGGCACTGAAGGATTTGGTTCTTATGCATTCCCTAAAAGTTGGTATCACAAAGAAATCTCGATAATACATTAGGCCTCGGACATAATGGCGATCTGCAACATCTATATCGAACGTCGCAGCTTTATAGATTGCTCTTCGTTGGCGGCGGACTTTAGAAAAGGGTTTTGGCAAGAAAGTAGGAAATCGTCCGCGGAACGAATTGTCTAACGCGTAACATTAACGTGTCGAACGACAATGCTGCTGGTCATGATCTCGCAAAAGTGACACAATACCCGGCCACCTCTTCATAAGATGAATGATGTATCATTGCAAATTGCCCGCGACTAAACCACGTCGCGTTTAACAATTCAACGAAGATCATTGTGCTTTCACGGTACCATGGCAGTCTTCATGACAGAGATATCACAACCACGAGAAAGAAATTTTATATTCCACGAAAATTCAACAGAATCCCGATCGTTATCGAGACGATTCTCCACGGTGAATCTTTCGATATGGTCGAATGATGTTTGCATCGACTTCTGCATTAATAATTTGGTACGTTTAAGTTTTAGAAGTGTTTAAGTTATAGAAGTGTTACGCAAAAATTGTTGCTTTCGTGTCGGAGTGAAGAAAGATTTTTCACGCTATCGCGCGCGCAGTGCGCGGATTATTAATCGGCAAATAGCGCGGGCGAGTACACACCGACGAAAATGTCAACGCTCGTGATCGCGAGCCTGAATCCTCTGTGAATTTTCGATCCAAGCACATTATGGCAGTTTACATAATTTCCCCGCGCAGAAAGGAAAGCTGGGCTGAGATCAATGGGAACGAGGAAGGGATCGAAGTCGCGGTGTGGCTGTTCGACGCACGAGGAGAACGTGGGCAAAGGAGACCCTCGTCCTGCAAAATATCAAAGGCTCAGTAGGGAAATTGAAAGGCTTTGTATGGAAATAAGAATGTATCGACTGCTCCCGAACAACCACTCATCCGGGGGACAAGATTTTTGAATCTTACATTTAAACGCTTCGTCGCAAGAAATCGTAGAAAGAGGACGATGGGGCACTTTATTTACTTTATCTGAATTTGATATTTTCAAAGATGAATTGCGCAATCTTCTCGCAATGATAAGCCGGCAAGAATCAACTTAATATTTTATTTTATTTTCTACTAATTCTTTTCAATATATAATTATACATTGAAAAGAATTAGTAAAAATGAGATATTAAGCTGACTCTTACTGGCTTATCACTCTTGAGGAAAGTGGCGAAAAGATTGCGCAATATTAGAAAACAGGTATAAAGCAATAATATTACTCAATGTTTAAAAGCAAATAAATAATTATTGTATAATAAAAAATTATTTAGTATTTGTTGCTCGCTGACTAGCATATCAAGACCAATAAACTGATATTACCTAACGATGTATTTCAAACGAGAGTATTAAAGTACTAATTTTTAATGTTTTATATAACAAAACAGGAGGAAGTGAGAACGCCAGTTGTGGATAACGTTATCTGATTGTGAGTAGCAGATTTTCTGGTAGTCGATATATGGAATGTCACGTTTATGGTAACTTACAAACATGGTAACTTGCCGACTTCGTTCGATGCAGACAGGGTAGACTGTAGACAGGGGGTTGTGCCGTAGATTTCAAAATTACAACACCAAACACGATTGATGACAAACGGCAGTTTTCACTGGATGCAGCTTATTTATTTGACATAAATTATCTTTACTTACTAAAAGTATAAAAAACTTGTTTTTGATAAACATGCAAAGAAAATGAAAATTATTAGCTTTATAGTTTTTTTATCCCTCCTATCTAGCTCTCTCAGCTAATCACTTAAAGATAGTGGAATATGGAATTAATAAAATAATAAATACAAAGAAAAAGATATACCGTCGAAAGAAAATTCATCATTTTTTAGAAATTTTAGAAATGGAAGGTATAAAAGACTTTTTATCCTTGAAAGGCAAAGCAGGCAAATCTTTGAGTTTAATGGGCGCTACATCCTCAATTTCCTGTTGTAAATAACATTTAATATGGTGCAATTTTCCATTCATTTCCTTAATCTGCTCTATTAACACTTTTAGTGAGATTTCACATTTCCTATATATAAAGAGTGCAAATATTTTCAGATACTAAAAATCACAATAAGAAAATTCAAATATAAGGTATACAAAACTCTCATCAAATGATCATACTGATCATGAGATGAAGTTTTTTCCGGAAATATCGCAACTAGGGTTAGGGAAAATTCCAGATTTAATCGAAATCCGTCCTCATTTGAACCTAACTAAAATAATTAAATGAGAAATGTTTAATCCTCATAATCAAGCACTGATGAATACAGATGCACTTATTATTCCTAGACGGTGCGTTTACAGTTCCTAACAGACTTAAAATATTAAAGACCAATATACATTCCACAAAAATTTTATATTTAATTTTTTCTACATCCGAGCGACGATATTAATTATCAAAATCTTCGGTATAAAAATAAATCGAATGAATGTATTTTTATTAAAATCTGAAAGGAGCAGACTAAGCTAAACATTTAATATAAGTGTGCCTGATAATATTAACTTAACGGTTTTATGACAACAGCTTTACAATTTTTCTTCGCTGCAGTTCGCAAGATCTAACACACTAATAGGTACTTGTTTTTGTACTTTTTTATTTGCTTTTTTTGGCTCAGTAAATATCAAATTTTTGCAAGTTGTGATGTCTGTAATTATGTATATAATTATGTATTTTTTAAATTAACTTATTTCGTGTGATATGTTTTGTAAATAAAACTATTGTAAATATAAAATTATAAATTATTGCCCAAATTTCAACGTAGTATTTCCTTACATTACTCTTATGTTTGTGATATTTCGATTATAATAAATATGTAAAAATACTATAAGCGAGAATATTATAAGAAAATCTAACTATTGCTAGTGATAAGGAAAAAGAGAGGGAAGAGAAGGAAGAGAAGGGTAGTAGCGATTGCCGAATCATCTATGAATCCGCGTAACGGGCCTGATTGGGCGGATGAACTGAGGGAGGGAATGTAACTGGCCCTTGGAAGACATCGCGCAATAAGCGTCTATTCTTCTTTCAGACTTGCGACACGATTGTCTATTCGTCTTATCGCTTTATAGTTAGCACTCGTTTTTCGAGTTTGAGTGTCTATGAGAACAACGTATATTGTACAAGTAATCGCGGTAATCACTTTCTCGACATCGACGGTGCTGAGAGTGCTTTGGTGTCCTGAACATCCTTTGAGATTTTCCTGCGGATCGAAATCTCTGGAAAAGAGTGAAAAGACGCTTGAAATCCGGATTAAAACAGGTTTGGAATCACCGTTTTCTGTTCTTTCCACTTGAAGAAAGAGTCTTGTTTTGCAGCTTATAAATTTGTAGAAAAGTCAAAAAGAAAAAAAAAGAGAAAAACTGTGTAAATAAATAAGTAAGATGAAAATTTGGCACGATATACCGCGATATAGTCTGATTAATTCGAACGTAATTCACTATGAAACAACACGTATCAATGATGGATAATTTCTAGCATGTTTTTGTTTACGGGATTATCTACGATTACGGAAAGTCGTGATTGAGTATGATGTCGAAATAGACCGATATTTTTCGTATTTCTGAATAATTTTTGATTGCGAATTTTTACTGTGCGTTATATTACGCCAAATACTTGACATTCGCAGTTCTCTCTCTCTCTTTCTTCTTTTTTCTCCAGATCGTTTTGTTTATCCGACGTATTACGTATCAAAATTTATGATTTTGTACCGTCGTTCTATCTTGTTTTACTATCTGCGGACATCGCGTCGAGTCGATTCGTTTGGTTTTTCGTCAGTTCTTCTTCCTTTTCATTTTAGGTGATCCATTTCGTCTCGTAACGTTTGCCGATCGAAATTTCCAACGTAACGATCCTTTGATGTTTTTCTATTTATTGTTATGATCTTGTGTATGTCTCGCTTGGAATTTCGAAATACTACGTCGGTTCGACCTTCGTTGAAAGATAGTACCGTTCATTCCGAATTTGTAATGTCAGAGTAGAAAAAACGGCTATTGAATCACGTTATCGAGCTGTCGAGAAAGGAACCTCATCGACTTTTATTCGAATATTTCGGATCAACTTTCAGACGCGCGGAGATACCAAAGTCCGTTTTCTACCTTGTTTTTCGTATACTTGGTATTGTCCATTCCTACCATTTCGTTCGAGCTTTAAGAATTTCCACTTCTGCTTTACAAGACGTTCGATACGAGATGAAGGAGCATCGAAGTATGGACGAATCTCTGACGTACACTTCGAATCGACAACAGAAACGGCTCATCCAGGAGCAACGATCTCCTCATTCGACGGTTACCACGTCCGCCTGGAATGACGGAATGGTGAGTGAATCTTATAATTATTCTGTGCATACATTTTCCACGTACGGGCAAAATCGAGTCGAGCGATATACGACTAGACTGTTCAAGATTATCATCGTGTGGGAAAGAGATAAAATATGACGAAGAAGAAAATTAAGAAAGTTCTCAACAGAATTTGACAAATTTTTTGCAGAAAGAAGAGCTGGCAAAGGATAACAATAACAATCTTAGCGTGTCGTCCGGCCGTTACGCCAACGATTCACTCTGGGCCGGACATTCGTATTCCACGACAGATTGCAGCTCATCGCCCACCTCTGAATGCAGTCCACGAGCCGCTTGTAACGACTGCACCGTGCCGACAGAATTTACGCCTCATCGAAACATCTTGGACGAATATCGACTAAATCGATCCATCTCCGATGCCATGAGACTGTCCGGCGTGGATACCAACGTCCCGCGAGACACTCTGCAGTGTCCGATGTGTACTTTCAGCACGTCCAATAGGTACATCATTTAGCTTTCTCCTATCAGCGCTGCATCGAATCTCTTATTCCTCGTTCAGATGTACGATTTGTGCGGAAAGTCGCGATTGAATATGATGTCGAAATAGACCGATCTTCCGTATTTCTGAATAATTTCCAATTGCAAATTTTTATCGTGCGTCACACGAAATACTTGGCATTCCCTTATTCCTCCGTAACGAGTCTGTATCGCGATTGATGCACCGGTACATCGGCACGCCGAACCGATATCCATTCTCGATTCCAGCTGGAATTCAAAGACGAATGTTCGCGACTTGTCGTTTGCGACTTTTTCAGATTGGAATTCACCAACCACTTGATCAGCTGTTGCACGTTGAAGCGCGACAACGACGCAGCCCCGAGGGCCGTCCTTGCGCGGTTTCCGAACCGCGCCACCGAACGCTCTTCAAACGAGGACGACTACTCTCCTACGCTGAGAGAACGTGCGGAACGCGAGATCGATCGATCGACCATTGGTCTTGGTGACTTTAGCGTCGATTGGCAGGGTGACGTCAAGAAGCAGGTGAAAAGCTTCCGAGAAGGTAAATGCTGCAAACAGTGCAACTACGTGGCCAACACGAAGATGGAATACTGGGAGCACATGCGCTGCCATATTAAGGGCTTTACTTGCCCCAAGTGTTCTTTCGTTACCAAGTACAAGCATCACATGAACCACCATTGGTTGAGCGTCCACGACGGCTCCAAACCGTTCAAGTGCAAGAAGTGTTCGTACACGTGCGTCAGTAAGTCGATGCTGACCAGTCACCTGAAGAAACACTCCAACGTCTATCCGTACAGATGCGCCAACTGCACCTACAAGACCAAGTTCTGCAACGCGCTGAAGAAGCACCTACGAAAGAAGGGGCATGAACCGGCGGTGGTGCTGAACGCGGACGGCTCGCCGAATCCGCTGTCGATAATCGATGTGTATGGCACGAAACGCGGACCTAAGCAAAGACCCTCCGATAAGAAACGGGATGAGTCGGACCAGAATGAGGACGTGACGACGACCAACGACGATCAGTCCGGCTCAGCCGGGCCAATCTCTCCGGTCTCGCCGCTTGAATCGCCAGTCGCCGCTCATTCTCTAGCTACGAGCACGACTAATGGCACGACGAATGACACAGCCGGCGGCAGTCAAAGTGCCATGAATCAGAATCGATCGATCGTGACGTTTCCTTATAGCGATCTGGTCGCCGCGTTCAATCTGTCGAACCTTCTCTTTCGCGAGGACGTGCGAGGGACTGCGGCCGATTACGCGCAGCGGTCCGACGTGTTACTCGAGTACACGAAGAAAATGAACTACAATCTTGGTAATCTTGTGGTGCCGGGCTCGTTCGTCCAAAATCTCGCTATGACTTGTTTCGACGGGACTGACGACAACGATAACGACAAATCCGAGACTTACGCGAACGGGAACGCGAACGATACCATTGAAGGATCATCGGCATTCGTAACGTCGAGGCTCCCTCCGATCGAGGCTCGCGAGGATAAATCTACGAATGCACCGTTGGATCTCCGCAAGACGGATGTGATCAGGAAGAATCAGTTTCATCTTGAGCTGTCGATTACCGATTTACCAGAGAGAACTATAAGCTCCAACAGACGCAAAGGTAAAGCGGTCAAATTGGACCGTCGCCTCGTGGAGAAATACGAAGAACCAGCGAATGATGCCGAATTCTTTGAGTCTACGACCGTTGGAACGAAAGAACGAAAGAACTGTTCATACGACAAGATCGAGGATGACAGGAGAACCATTGCCAGTTTAACCGACAACCGACTTATTTGCTACTACTGTGAGATCGCATTCGGCGACGCGGCCATGTACAGCGTGCACATGGGTTATCACGGTTTCAATGATCCCTACACGTGCAATATGTGCGGCCACCAATGCACCGATAGATTGTCATTCTTTTTGCATATAGGCCGGTCGAAGCATACGTAGAGGTACGATCGATAGAGATTAATCGAACTGGGAGAGAAAATTCATTGATCAAGCGAGAGGATTTTTGGTACGAGTTATTCTAGTCAACGGATAGTCAACGAATCTTCGACGACGATACGTGAGAGTAGTTAATTTTCTTTTTTTTCCCTCCTCTCTTACTCTCTTTCTCTCTCTTTTTCATTTTTCTCTCATACGTAATAAAATATCAATTTTGCGAGGCATTTAACAAAGTCCAGAAATTCGCAGTTGCAAATATCAACACGGATTTTTTTACAGAGAACTTTAGAGAATTTAATATAATGCGGATTATTTTCGCATTTATTTTCCTTTGTTTGCGAGTCAATGTTTTTGACTTGTGATAATTTTCAATAAAGAAACAGAAAAAGAATAAAACTACACTATTTTCGACATTGTTGTTTCGACGGTCATGTCGATTTCAACAAGATGCAATTTGGATTATTATAATTATTATTATATTTTTTCTTGGATTATTGAGATATTCTTTGCGCACTTATTTGAATAACATGTTCGATATTTTTACACATTCAAATTTTCTCATTACATTATTGTGCACCTGCACCTGACGTCATTTATAGTAACGAGATAGTTTGATGACGAATATTGCGTATTTAGTAGTATTTAGTTAGACAATATTGCGTTCATTTTTACGAATCTTGCGCAATGCAATTATTATTATTATTACTATTATTTCATCATCATCATCATCATCAACAATATTATCATTGTTATTCCTTTACAGCCTTTTCTAATTTTTCTTTTGGATTTCTTTTCTGTCACTCTCCTCTTTACTCGCAACAATGACAAAGTACGTATCTTAGAAAATGAATACTCTGGCATAAATTCCTTAGAGATTTTTAAACTTTCTTGCAGAAAGTTGTTCTCTATAGTATAAAACTACTTTTATACTTCAACTCCCTTTTTTGTATTATTGATTTAACATGACGTATGACTTAGTGACACACATTTTTATTTGCGAATGGAATTTATTGCGATTTATATGTATATTATACGAGTTTTTCTTTTTTCTTTCATATGCATGTTGAACAAACATAAGCACGATAAAATCGTGCCAACGTTCGAGTATATAGATTACTTAAGCAAATTCATCCATTTTGAATCAACCATCTTATTATTTTTACATTTTTTTCAAACGTTTGAGTTCAAATGCTAAGTCACGTTGCAACAAGTAATTTTCGTGCTTGGCAACTTTTCCCTCAGGAATTTCTTTCACGTGTCGCTTTCGGGAATATCATATACTTGGATGCAAGTATATTTCCTTTTTCTTTGCGATAATTGTTGAGGATAATGGGAAACATTCAGATTGCATGAAAACACTTTCATAATTATTCCTCACAAATTGTACAACCGATATGTATGCGTGTGTATTATATGTATACGTGCGCGTATGTGTGTGTGTGTTTATAATATAGTTTGCTGTGGCATTACATACCATATTAATAAATAAACATAATTTATCTAAAAAAAGTCAGTTCTTCGATTTATATTTTTACCGTATCTTTACGCCATTTATCCGAATCCTGCGGCATGTGCTCCGACGTAGTTTGCCAAAACACTAGTAAAGACCATTATCGAAATCATCCGGTTTGTCTCGGCGAACATACGACGATACGACCATACGAGGACTCCATTCGGCGTGACAGTTGCCATAGCGACCAATGAATCGAGCAATTGAAGTTGCACGCGTATCGCTCGAGTTGCGACCGAACGATTGCGAACGATCGATTCGAATTACAGCGCGTTTGGCATGTGCACCTATGGGTGTTTATAACCTCCGTAACATCCATAACCTGCGTTTCGTAACGCTAATGAAGAAATTGACAATTTTCGAACGATCCGATGTACGACGGTGAGAGTTTTTGTTGTGGAATATAACGCGACAAACATTTTTCAGCGTCGCATTTTTGCGCGTGCAATGTGTCTATGACGGGAAACATATCCGTTGATCCAACATGAGTCTCCTTTTCACCAGCGAAGGAGGTTGGATCGTGTCTCATTTGCGATACGTTAATGAGATGTACGAGCAAGTTTCAAACGGTAACGGATTTTGCGCTTTGGCGTTCAACGAAATGCTGTTTGACATTAATTCGCAGTATCTGAGACAAAATCAGATAGCGCAAACCGATACCGAGGATACCGTCGTGTTACACGGTAAAAGGAAGAGAAAGCGTTCGCGGCTGTTGCCGCAGGAGGATTTGGAAGAAGTAAGTCTAGGAACGTAAATCTAACATTCACAATTGTATGTGCATATAAATAAGAATCTATTTAATGCAATCTGAGTAAGGATCGCGCTTTGACATTGTGTACGAACAACGATTCTTGCGACAGGTCAGTCGAGTCGAGAAAGCGTTTGCTTCCATGATGTCCGCCGCGAAAGCGAAAAGGATCTTTTCTGAGGCCGATGTAATCTCCGACAACAACAAAGCGGCACGCTTGGCGTCTCAGAAATTTTATCAGGATACCTACTGTATCAGAGATGAGAACTTGTATGGATCCAACGACACGAACGACGCTATCATATCGGAGGCCCACGATAAGAAATACGTATTCCCAAGAAAATGTACATTTTATTGCTACGACGTTAGAGACATGGAGAAGAAGATGGATCTGAATAATCAGTACGATTTCATACTGTTGGACCCACCTTGGTGGAACAAGTCCATCAGAAGGAAAAAGATGAAGTGTGCCGAAGCTAGGTGATGATTGCATGAATCGTTATCAACTGGTAAAAAAGCAAGATCTCAGCATGTCCGTAAAGTATGTCCGAAACCTGATATCCCTTTGCAGATCTAAATCCTTTTTAAGGGGATCCTCAAGTCGTCTGTTTTTTCATCATCATTTAATTCCATTGTTACTGTTTGTTGGTTGCACGGAACAACAAATCCTTTTCTACAATTACGATACACAGAAATGTCAATAGACTGGACTCTATGTTAAAAACAAAAAACAATTTCAAAAATTACAGTTTTATTACCTTGTAGCTTGCCTCGTACCCGATAATATGCATAATATATAGTTGTACAGTTTGTGCAACCAATGAAAAGATCTATTACAACAAATCACTCATTCCATCAGTAATACAAACGACTCCAGCTTCCCCTTAAGTTCCTAATTTCACGCGCGCAAAGGGATAGGCGTCGGTGCAGGTATAGACATGGGTATCGCGTATATACAGATATACGATTGTGTTTCGTTGGTCTTGCAGCTACAAGATGATGTACAACGAGGAATTGATCAAGATACCGATAGGGAAACTGTTGCGTTCCAATGGTATCGTGGCTGTATGGTGTACCAACTCGTCCAATAACTTGAACAGTATCTTCAACGAGATATTTCCGTCCTGGGGTATCACTTATACAGCCAAGTGGTACTGGGTCAAAGTAAGCGAGAGTCTTATCTCTAATGCGTGACGAGACCAAGACCAATGATGCAATTTGCCTCAAGTAAAGCGTCAAGGAGAAGCGATTATTCCGTACGTGATACTTTTTTTTCTTTTATAGGTCACACAGGCAGGCAACACCATATGTAATTTTAATTCGGCACCTGGAAAACAACCTTTTGAATTACTGGTACTGGGATCTACATTGAAAAGGGAGAAATTCGCTATTCCTGATGGCAAACTGATAATCAGTGTACCTAGCGCGGTACATTCCCACAAACCACCTCTGACAGGTGCGCCGATATAACTTAAAAACTTAAACGAAGAGTATATTTTGCATACATATACAGATCTGACATGATCGGTCGTGGTATCATGATTTGATGAGAAATTTGCTTGCTTCTGATCCTCAGAAATCATTAAGGAGTATCTGCCGGATGAGCCGAAATGCCTAGAAATTTTTGCGAGGTACTTGCTGCCTGGATGGACAAGTTGGGGTCTGGAGATCTTAAAGTTTCAGCATCTGTCGCTTTATAAAATCCTACGTGGCGCACAAATCATCAACGGAAATGACACGGACTGCAAAGCGAAAAGTGAGAAGGATAAAGACGAAATTTCGTAGTAAAATGTAATTTCGTAGTAAAAGTCGGTAGGCCTCCCTGCGAAAATTTACAGTATTATAGATATATACGTAACTTACGAGAGACAGCGCGTGTCTCGATCCTTTATTATAAATTATTCGCATTTATCTTCGACGGTTGTACGCAACGACTCGTCGCAACGTTACATCGCGTTATTCGGATGTTCGTTGAGACCGTTCTTCAATAAAGCGCGGTATCCATGTGGATTCATCGTTTGCCACCTCCAGAAATCTTGACCTGCAACGTTTGTCAACGCTTGTTATAGACGAGGCTAACTCACTCGTTCGACGTGAAACGCGACTTTACTCACACATTTGTTCGACACTGTATTTCGCTGTCCATCCTAGTTCCTTCTTCGCCAAATCCGTGTTAGCGTACATCGACACGATGTCACCCTCTCTTCGCTCCTTTATGACGAACGGCACGGTAGTGCCGGTGACCTTCTCGAATGTTTTTATCAATTCCAACACGGTTACACCGTTGCCGGTGCCCAAGTTGTAAATTTTTAGTCTCAGATGCTGTCTATGCAGAGCGTTTAACGCCGCCACGTGACCGGTCGCTAGATCCATAACGTGAACGTAATCGCGAACACCTGGCGATCGAAGCGTATCGAGTCAATGAGCTGAGATTATTCTACGTTATTTATTTTAACATTACGGAAAAAAGGAAAGAAACGTGACATTACCTGTACCATCGTTCGTAGGATAATCGCCGCCGAATATTGTCAGTTCTGACTTGTGTCTCAAAGCGACTTGAGCGATGTACGGCATCAGATTCGTGAATGGCTTCGTGGGATCCTCGCCGATCAATCCGCTACAATGAGCTCCTACCGGGTTGAAGTATCTTAACGATATTATGTTCCAGCTCTGTTAAAAAAAAAAAAAAAACAGAAATTCCCATGCACGTGATAAAAAATGGAAAACACCAAGAAAGAGACAAATTCGTATGAACGTCGGATAATTTTTCTACGAACCTTTTCCGCTCGAGATATATCCTTGAGCATCTCTTCGATGAAATACTTGGTTCGACCGTACACGTTGGTGATATTGCCGGTTTCGTGCTCTTCCGTAATCGGCAATTCCGTAGGCTCGCCGTATACCGTGCAGGAGCTACTGAACACCAGTTGAAAGCAACCAGACGCTTTCATCACCTGCAAATGAGAGGAGATTACGAAAACAGTCAGGAAGCACACTCGCTCTCTATAATATATTCTTTTTACCTCTAGTAGATTAATGGCGCCTATTATGTTATTTCGATAATAATGAAGCGGAACCTGCATCGATTCACCGACTGCTTTAATAGCGGCAAAGTGTATCACGCAATCTATCTTGTGCTGAAAAGAGCAAATTGCTTTTCATACGCGTTCTGAAGAAGAATCAGCTTTACAAATTTTACGCTGTTATATAATGTAGCGAATAATCATAACAAAAAAAAGTGAATGTGCATTCAACGGACGATGACAAACTCCTGACGTACCTCGTTGAACACGGTCTCGAGCTTCTCTCTGTCAAGCAGATCGCAGTTGTAAAACGTGACTTTCTTCCCGTTATTTGCTCGACCCTTTTCAGCGCCGCGGACTCGCCGTCGGTTTCCGTTACGCTGTTTGCGAAATTGTCTATAGCCACCACGTCGTATCCGCACTCGAGAAGCTCGACGATGCAGTGGCTGCCGATGTAACCAGCACCTCCGGTTACGAAAATGGTCCTCCACTCTCCAGTCATCTTTCTGATAAGAAAAAATTTGATTTCTCTCTCTCTCTCTCTGCTTTCGTATCAAAAACTCTCTTTCAGAAAAAAGACATTGAAAAAAGATTCGTATTCTCGAATGGATATATGGGCCGAATTTTTATCGCTAGAGACGCACACTTGCACGTCGGGGAGCGCAGGTGTCTGGGGCATTCACCCTCGTTCCAGTGAGCGACGAGAGTTCAAGGTCGTCGAAACACGTGGTAGATCATTGTTGCGGCAATGTCCTATATATTCTTGCTACATGCGATCAAAAATGAGAAACGAACGTACAACTTTGTTTTTTTATTTCTAATATTTCGAATTTGTACATGTGTGTATGCGTGTATGTGTATGTGTATATGTACATGTCATATATACATAATATTGGATTGTAACAAAAGGCTGTAACGTTGTTTAATTTTTTTTAATGAAAAAAGATTACATATTCTGAGAAGATGGAATCATGTAGTTACTACAAAGATGGCAAATGTAATTGAAACGCATAATATTTTATATGAAATATGTTAATCTGATGCCTATGATAATGTCTAATAATGTATTATACTAAAAGGATTACTTATTAGTGTGATTAAATTAAATTAAATTAAAATTAAATATATACATATATATATAATAATTTTATCTTGGAATTTCACTAAAATAACGCTACGGACTTTTGTTAGAACTCAATATATTCAAGTATATCATATTGCGCAAGAAAGAATGTGAGATTTGTTAGAAAGAATTATTCTTCGTACATTAAGCTCGCAAAACTCAAACTCTCCCAAGCCAAGTCAAATACTTAACGGTACTCGAGGTTGCATGGACACTCATTTAGCCTTGTAACAAGGCTTCGATCATAATGAATGCAACTTACACTCAGGGCCGATTAATTATCATTTCGGTTTGAATACTTGCAGCATTAGCACAACGCGTGAATATCTTGAAAACGAGAAATTTTCTCCTCGAAGATCTCGAATCGAGAAATTAATGCGCGTCCTTGGAAACGATGTTTTCACTGTCGGCTTACGAGAGATTGTTCGCGCATCGGGGAATTTTTCTGTCACTCGAGTCTGACTGACGAAGAAGCGTTGAGATCTCTCGTCTCGTCGTCGAATTTTTAATTACGATACATATACCGTACATGTACCGTATCCTATTGTACGTGTCTCATTTTTGGATAGAACGCGACAGAAAAACGATAGAAAGAGGAAAGATCGTTACCTCGGTCTGAGATTTCGGTTTGATTAAACGATTTGACGGAGGCGATGTTCGACTTGAATCCGAAGCCCACGTCACTTTCGCGCGATTATGGAGACTGACTTGAATCGCTAGCCGTGCCGTCGAGGAACGAGAGACTTTGGTATAACGTGGTACGCGCGAGACATCCCCTCTTCTCTTCCATACCAGCACGCACACTGTGCCCTTCCTTCCAACCTTGTGCTTCGCTCGGCACAGTCATTTCACGATTCTCATCTAAAGAGTACCTCCTCCTCCTCCTCTTCTTTCTCTTCCTCCTTTCGCGTCACGCGCTATCCTTGCCACTCCGCGAACGAGATCGGGAGAAGCGACAAACCATCTCGCACCGACCGCATTTTCGCTATTTACTAGATACTATTACTGGATGAGTAAAAGCGCGGCTCATCGTCGGCGTCGTGGTTGAGCAATCCCACGTTTAGCCGCAGGAACCTGTTTTCAGCCGACTAATAACGTAATCATGTAAAATGGGAAAAAAAGGACGGGCTCCTGAGAAGCGACTTGGGACTATTCCACTCATCGAATACCTCGCGGAATGTGGCCTAATTCTCAATCTCCGTTACAGAGTACGATATACAATCAAACAGCGACTAAAGACTAAAGACAAAATCAACGATGAATAAAAATCAAAAGAAAAACATTGATCGCGAATCACAAAAGAAAATTCGCGCGATTTCTTACGATATACATGGCAAATATATTTACTGTATCGATAGCGCTAATATCAATTTGTGTAATAATTCCTTTTGCTCCGCGTTCAAGTAAGGATACAATTCATTCTCGAGTTCCAGCACCGCTTGATGATCGTGAGATTGGCACGCTAGAACCAGGGATTGCAGCAATAACAATTCATCTTCGCTCATGTTAGCTGCAACAGAGTAATCGTAAATTGATTCGACGTCCGACTCGGAATGTGCTTTCATTACGAGCGCATGATTAGTAGTATCTCGTGATAAATTGTCAAATTAAAAATACAAGGATTTTACCATTGTTCACGTTCTCTTCCGCCCATGCGTACTTTTCGAGAACCTGAGCGAGTGAAGGTGTTAATCTTTGTGGTGACGGCTGAAGAATAAGTAATAAAAGCACTCGCGTCACTTCGCACCTAATCATCAATATCGTTATAAATGCCACGTCTGATTTTTTTTATTATTAAGGGGATCCTCGGTCGTCTGTTTTACCATGAACTTTATTGCATTGCTACTGTTTTTTGATTGCACAAAACAATAAATCCTTTTCGTGCAAAAGGGTTTTACGAAGGGTTCTGCGTAACCAATCTAGAAAAGATCTATTAAAAAATATCACTCATTCCGTCGGTAATACAGACTCCAGGATCTCCTTAAAGATATATCATCATAGATAAAGACATCGTTACGAGTACCTATGCAGAATAGCGTTGTAGTTTCCTCTGGCACCGGCCGCTACGTAAGCTTCTACAAATTCCACAAATTCACTGAGAATTTGCAGCGCGGCCACGTAATCTCCTGCGAGAATAAAATGAAGAAGCGCTGTAACGTCTCTCTCTCGTTCGTTTACTCTCTCTCTCAACTTTCAACAATTACGAATGCGAAATAGGAGCCAACCTTGACTTATGTGGAAAGATACCAAAGTATCGATAGCTTTAGAGGTGGGAAAGGTGTCGATTGCTTTGCGCAGCTGTTGAATACCAGCGGGACTTGGACCCAGTGCTAATGCTAACTCGACCGACAAACCCGCGGAAATAGCATTAAATCCCGATTGGTTGCTGCATCTTATCGTCGAGTGGCCGAAACAACTCACAGCTGCCTGTGAGAGAAAGAGAAAGAAACGCACCGACTGTTTGTGGCTCTTGTTCTTTGGTCTTTCTCTTCTTACAAAGCTCATATAAAAACCTGTATATTTTCTTGGCCTATGGAAGGGCATCTTATGTCGTTATCTTTCTTTTCAGCTGTAAGAAACTGTCTTCCCGCCTTCACCAGAAGATTGATTTCCGAAGTGCCATTTTCTAACGTGCCTTGACACCTAGCAGCTGCCAACCAGCACAAGCCTGCGTACTGCCACAATTCCCTCTGCTCGCATTCGTTAGCTAAAGCACCTACGCAAATACTAATGTTAATTATACTCATGCTAATCATCGCGAAACGACTACGATATCGATTGTACATTTACTGTAGATACACAGAAAATATACATCTCAAGTATACTCACTAAATTGGTCACACGCCTCCGCGACGTTTGGCTTCCTCAGAAAACGTCTAAGAGATTGACACGAACAAATATCAACATGTTAAAAATGGGATTGACATAAAATGATTTTTACAACGCATGTTTCTTATCAAAGGAATACAACTAAAGGTATCCATGTACTTTTTCAGTTTATTCGAGATGTTATGAAACTTGGTCAAGAGGTCCACCAGCTCTCCTCCTCCTCGGCCTTGATTGATATGAGCCATCTTTTAAAATCTGTGGTAATAAAATTAATTGAATACTCAATAAATTCGTCGTGGGTTTTTTACGTTAACTTGATACGACATCATGACAGTTTTGATGGTATTTTACAAAATACAATTTGCCGGCTTAAAAAAACCAAAAAAAACAAGGAAAACATCAAAGCGCAATGAATACTTATATAAATTAGAATTACCGTGTAATTGTCGCTGATCGGTATTTTGAACGTTGCGGCCCCATATCCTACGTATTAAAATACATCAACATGTTTCCTGTAAATCTATATGAATCTTGTATTATAAATTATAAATCAGCTGTCGCTGAAAGCAAGGATGGTCTACTGTCTGCTCCGATACGGTCGATACGATTGGACTGGACGACCAATTTAAGAGCTACGCTCATGTGCACGACACCTGGAGTCGACCAATCGGTAAACGGAGATCGGATACGCGGTTCGTTTCGACTGCGCGAAAGCTAGTCTCGAGGTACACACGTAATCTAAGGTTGTGTAACCAATAATTGTCAGACGATGAACCTTGCTGCGCGTCGTCCTGCATCTTTTGATTCTCGCGAGTAAATTCGTAGGGTAGAAACACAGCCACGACATGGCCGAGTTACTGCTGGATCCAAATATTCGAGGCTGGGTGTTTCTACCCATAGTGGTGATCACGTTTCTCGTTGGAATAATACGTCATTACGTGTCGATCCTGCTCGCCTCGCAAAAGAAGGTCGAGGTACATCAGGTGCAAGACAGGTAAAGACGAAATGATTTTTCTCTCTTGAGATTGTTCCTTTTCTCGAAACTCTATTATCAATACGTACACACACTGTAATCTGACTGTAATCGATTGATCATTATTTTACAGTCAAGTCATGATACGCTCCAGACTGCTCAGAGAGAATGGACAGTACATACCAAAGGTAGCTTTTATGACTAGGAGACACTTTTTCAATAACGAAGAGACGGGATACTTCAAGACTCAGAAGCGTGCTCCTGTCTCTCAAAATCCCATGACCGATCCAAATATGATGACTGACATGCTCAAGGGAAACGTGACCAATGTTTTGCCTATGGTACTGATCGGAGGTTGGATCAACTGGATGTTTTCTGGATTTGTAACAAGTATGTATAATTATGCATTATCAAAGGTATTCATACCTTTCAATCTAATGCCACTTGTATCCTTTAAGATTGATTCAAAAGTTTGAAAATTCTTATTTTGATTGATTCAGCCAAAGTGCCTTTCCCATTGACGCTGAGGTTCAAGCCAATGTTACAACGAGGCATAGAGTTGGTTACTTTGGACGCTGCGTGGGTCTCTTCGGCTTCGTGGTACTTTCTCAATGTATTTGGCTTGAGATCCATTTACACGCTCGTGCTCGGTGAGAATAACGCCGCGGATACCTCGAGGCTCTTGCAGGATCAAGTGTCAGGTGCTGCGATGTCCATGCCACCCGATCCAAAAGCGGCTTTCAAGTCCGAGTGGGAAGCACTGGAGATTTGTGAGCATAACTGGGCGCTACAGGGAGTAGATGCCGAATTGATGGGCATTCAATCCAAATCGGATGTAACTGATGGTATATATCATCAAGGCAAAACAAATTGATTGATCTCTGACAGAGAGTTATCGTTATAAGGATTCTATTTATTTCTGTGCGTTAACGTAACTGAGCTCATGTTTCATTAGAAAGCAAAGTGAAACGATAAAGCGTAATGATAAAATCTGTCAAGAGTGATACTTGAGGATTCCGACAGTTTGCACAATCTCGAGAATAAAATTCCATCTTTATTTCCGACGCATTAGATTCTTATGTACATTTATGTTTCTACACTTGAATAAATTTATACTTGAAATGGCGCGTGATTGTAACAATAAATTGCAATAAAATAGGATTTACGTATTAAATCTCGTTGTTTCTTAACACTCTGCACTCCGTGAATTTGTCACGACTGTACAATTGAAAGACCAGCAACTCCTTTGCAGGAGGGAATGCTTTTGAGAGCTAGAAGTGTCATGTTGAAAAGAAAAAGTTACAAACGTCTAGGAATTTAGTTTTTTAGGCTTAACATTGCATTTTGGGGTACAAATCGGTGCGGCGATGTTCCTCACATGGCATGTTTTTCCGAACATTTTCTAATATCGCTAAATCGATCTCCGTCACAGCTACACCCGTCTTCTCCGCGCATTGTGCCACAACGGTGCCCCAAGGGTCCACAACCTGAGAAGAAAAGTGATCGATTCGAATTTATATTAATACGTAACTCGACGCGATTCTCAAGACGGGAAATCCTGAAGAAAGCATCTACCATAGCGTGTCCCCAGCTCACTCTCTTCTTGTTGTGCGCGCCCGTTTGAGCCGCGGCCACGACGTAACACTGGTTCTCTATAGCGCGCGTTCGCAGTATCACCTCCCAGTGCGCCGCACCAGTCTGGTACGTGAACGCTGACGGATACGTGAGAATCTCCGCTCCCATGTTCCGTAAAGTCAGGGACAACTCGGGGAACCGCATGTCGTAACACTGAACTCCTTTTTGTCAAGTCAAATCATTAATTCCATAATTCTAGACTCTAGACTGAAAAGGAACTGATGTTTCAATCAAGGATACAATGCTGAGCGCGAGCTTGCCGATCGGCGTAGGCACAGGTGGCACAATCTCGGTCCCCTTTAGTACATAATCTGATTCCATCAGACGCACTCCAGTATCTTTGTTATCCATGTCGAACAGATGCAACTTTCTGTAGGCAGCCATCAATTGTCCCGTGTTACTTATCACTATGTGCGTATTGTTAATCTTTTCCGTCTTATCTGACTGAAACAATTAATGTGTTCTTCCATTCAAGAAAAAAAAAGAAAACAATTATTCTGTAGGCTTTGGTAATTTGTGCGCATTAATCAAATGAGAAAAGAAATTTACAGCTTCGTGAATTCCGCCCATGGATAACCAGATATCATTTTTGATAGCGATCTCTTTGTAAGACGTCACCGTCTGGCCGGTTAAAGGTTCAGCCATGGCGACGGTATCCTTTTTGTTATCCGCCAAGTAATCGCAAGCTTCAGGAAAGAATGCCATCTGCAAAAGAGAAATTGTATACATTAAACTACATATAATAAATTTCTACATATAATAAATATATAAATATTGTAGGGCATATTTATCGTGCCAGATATACGTACTGCGGCTGATCTGCGTTTCGCCTCAGCTGTCAGTTCACTCACAACTTGCAAGTTTTTTACCTTGTCAGCCGTCGATCGCATTTGACACACTGCGATTAGTGGATGCTGTGCCATTGTGTTGACGTAACGTTTCGCCGATTGTGTCCTAAGGTATAAACGTTTGTCAACATGCTTGAAGGCAAAAAGAGAGAGACCCGCTCTCTATACTTTGCACAAATTGTGCAAAATAATTCAGGAAAACTATAACATTACGGATATATTTCCTTTCTCTTGTTATTGTATTTCGATACGCGTATCTTTGCCGAAATAAATTTTGCTCTTTGCTCCTCGATCACTCTTACCTGTAACATTGAAAACTTGGCAATCGAGGGATGGCAAGACACATACGTTTCATCTCTGGCTGCGTTCCGATATTCTGAAAATCCGTGTATTTGCCAGACGGACGTACAGATTACCTCTGGAAAATGAAAAATCTGTCATTACTCTGTTGTTGAACTTATCAAGACCACATGGCAGTCACTAGACACACCTTGCAGAGGCAAGTGTTTACTCTCAGTGATGAAACATTGCTCAATGCATGTTACGTCAGCAAAGCGTGCAAGAATAAAAAGATGAGTTTCCTGTGTCTGGCTACAACGATGGATCTCTTATGCTGTATCAAATCAAGAACAAGAATTTAAGGTTTACAAGAAGAAACAATCGTGGCATACTAGTTGTGAACGGAGTAAAACACTGTGGGCATCTAACTACACATAGATAAAGTTTACAAGTGGTCGTCCATTTCAATCCATTTGTAATCTTGGTCAATGTGCAGTTGTGCCCATGACGGTGCAAGAAAGATCACCGTTTATCAGTAACACTGTTGTATCACATGTATACAGTAGCACACTCTCAGTCCCTCGGTCGGTACCTTTGATGTATGCGTGATACATGCTCTCGATATACGCGCATGCCTGAAGTCAGCGTTTTGACAGTTACTGACAGTTACCACACGGCAGATTGGGAAACCCAAATTTGCGATCATGTTCCGTGTGATGTGATTGATCACAATAAAAGAGGCGATCGCTTGACGTAGAGAATTTTGCAAATGCTTACGTAAGTACTGTCTTATCGACATTAACGAAAATGCACATATAAATAGTAGGCTTCCAATGTATCGTCACGAAACCTAACCTTTTATTCAAATCACGACTGTACGCACAGTTGAATAACTAAAGTTTTACATGAGTTTATCAAGGATAATTCGCTTCATTTCCAAATTTAAACCATTACATTTTATTCGATCGTAGCATCACCCGCGTATGTGTGCTGTCCATGTATTTCCCAGAGGGGCGTATGTATGTACACACTGCCTCTCGAAAGTGAAAAGCCTGTCATTAACGCTGTTACTGAATTTATCAAGGTCATGGCAGCCATTCGACACACCTTGCAGAGGGAAGTGTTTACTCCAAGTGATGAAAAGCTGCTGAGTGTATGTTACGTCAGCAAAGCGTACAAGAAGAAAAAGATGAGCTTCCTGTGTCTGGCTACGACGATGGATACACCAGGATCTCTCATACTGTACCAAATCAAGAAGAACGACAAGAACGTTTACAAGAAGAAGCAATCGTGGCCCCTGAGTGACATACAAGTCGTCGACGGAGTGAAGAACGATTCTATGGACATAGAGCTGCACATCGACAAAGTTTACAAATGGTCGTCCACTACGGTGCAGGAAAGGCGAACGTTCATTAGTAATTTGTACACTTATTCGTGCGGTCTTGCCCAAAGGCCGGAATTCAAGAATATCCCCAAAGAGTGGCTGATCGATCCAACTGCGTTGAAGGAAAGCAACAGCATCACGTTTACACCTGGTACATTTTTGTGATTGAATTTATATGTCACAGTTTAGGGACGCTCTTTACCGTAAATGCAAAGAAAAAAAGGAACAAGTATATATATATGTATATAATTGTCGTTTACTGACGTTTCTGCTTGATGCATCAATTTTCAGACCTTTTGGCATCACCCATCTCTTCGGACTACCAACCCATCACCGAGAAAGAGGCTGCTGACTTGAGACAGATGATGGAGAATTGTGAATATGCTGTTTCTAATGCCGAGCTGTTTATGGAAACCTTATCGAAAGATCTGTCCATTCTTGACGGGGTAAGAAAGAAACGTGTTTATAAAAGATATTTTTAGATTGCCAACAAGTATCTAAGTAACAAGAGATACTAATATCAATGAAATTCCTTCATGCGCACAGACATACCCTATTTTAATTTTCTCTCGTATAGGAAAATGTACATTCAGTCCTGGCATCGGAACAGAGAGTAACGCAGCTGATGAACAGCATAGATGCCGCGATAATCGAAGCTTCTATCGTAGAAGCGCGATTAGCAGCGTACGACGAAGCATTGGGAAGAATAAGGGAAGTAATGGCTCGGGTTGGACAAAAGAATCAGGCTATACACACGGCAAACAATAATGCAAGACTTTTGTTAGATCAACTGAATTTGGTAATCGTAAGTAAACGAAATTGCATCGCGAGTAATTGATTGTTTGTACACTTATCTATAAGTCTCACAGTAGTATTGATACAAGACCAGAATTTTGACACTCGTTTCTCCCTTCAAGTCGCAGTTGGACATTTCTGCGACGCATCAACGTACTTTGAACGAAGCTGAGCTGCCAGGCGAGAGAGAGCAACTTGGTCACGCGGGCGCGGCGCTTTTGAAAGCGATCACAGCACCTCTTCCACCGGGTTTGGACAAATTGAATGCAGTCACTGAGCAGAGGAGGCGGTTGGACAAGCTCAAAGCGAAATTCTCGATCATCGTTGCTAGGCACTTGAACAATCTGTTCATACATTTGGTAATTTAACGCAATAACTGCACTCGGAACCTTCCTACTCCCTACTCTGTAATTTTTATTTCAGTTATACGTTTGTATTTTAGGGCAACGATATCGGCGATACATCGACTTGCGTGACGGATTTAATCCTGCCGACTCACCAGGGAGTTCACCACGAGCTCGTACCGTACACCGAATTGATGCAACTACTGAGAGCACTGGACAACAAAGCCTTCGTGCAGTTAACCAGAGTGTATACCGATACCATGAGCAAACTGTACAAGAGGGATCTGAAACGGTTCTTCGAGGAGGCGAAGAACAAGCTCATCGGCAAGCGTTTGCAAGGTGTGGAACGATTCAGATAGAATTTGAGCAGAGGAGCGCCAATTGACTGGTGTAACGATTAGTACAAATAACATTACACACAAGACGGATACACGACGTTACATGCTTGGAATCTTTTTGAAATTGGTGCTCCACCGCATATACGTATCCGTATCTTCAAATCTCACCTGTATTAATGAGAAAGAACGTTTTATAGCGAGTACCTCGAGATCTAGCGGCCAGAAGGGCGAAGATCTGCTCAACCCGGCACCCATCTGTCTGCTGAGCGGCGAGGTATGGGCACCGGTGGGTGAAGGGAACCTCTTAGACTCCGTGCTCGATTGCGTCCTCTCGCAGATGCAACCGGTGTGCCTCGCCGAGCAAGGATTCTGCGTCTCGTTTCTTCAACTGGATTCCGTCTTGTCACCTTCTAAAGTAGGTATGCCAATTGATCAGGGTGTCGTGATTACCGGCACGAGTATAGTCGACCGTGTATCTCGTCCGTAGAGCAGCGAGATGGAGGAAGTGGAAACCACCAATAATGGTGCGGCAAGTCCCGGATCGGTGACCTCCACGGCGAGCAAGAGATTGGAACGACAGGTGAATGAGGACGTGCGCGCGACCATGGCTGCGATATTCCCGTCGTTGGAAACCGAGTTGAATAACTTTATCGGCTTCCTGGACAAGATTGACAGCTTGTAAGTACATCTCGGAGGATTGTCTCCATTATGGAATCGTGTAAAGATTACAATCCGACTTCGATTACTCGATTACAGCTGGTGTATGTACGTGCTGGTGCGTCTGTCGCAGCACGTCATGTCAGCCCAGGACACCGGCTCGTTCCTGTCGATGACATTCGCGTCCGCGTTGATCCACGTGAAACGAGCGTTCGACAAGTTTATGCAGGCACAGCTGCAATCCATACTGTGTGACACGAAGGTCAATCGTCGACACAAATGCGGCATATTGCCGTACATAGAAAATTTTGGACCGTTTGCGAGAACGGCGGAGAAGATCTTCCGCAATTCCGACAGGAAGGTCGATCTTGAAAAGTGGTACACGAAGCTCGTGAGCACCATGTTCGAAGCTATCGTCATTCATAGCCGGGAACATCACAAGACTCCGCAGGAAGTCATCAAAATGGGTAACTTGCGAAATATTTTACCAGTTAGTAGCAACCTTCAACTTAACGTGATTCAATAATTGGCCAAGTACGATTTTGCTGCGTACGAATAATATCTCTGTGAATAATAATGTATACTCATAATGGTCGTAACGCTAATAGTCGCCGTATATTACAGAAAATTTCCATCATCTTTATGATCTTTTGTCACAATTAAAAATTTCCGTGTTGGACCATGAGCGGAAGGAAGCCAAACAAAAGTATCAGGACGCGCTTCGGGCCTACGTTACGCAGTATTTTGGACGGCCTCTCGAAAAACTGAACGTAAGTTATCACTCGAAGATGGTTGCCGTGTGTGTCTGCGCGATATCGTAACTGAGCTTTATCAGGAATTTTCATTTCTCAGCTCTTCTTCGAAGGCGTACAGGCAAAGGTTGGAGCCGGCGTGAAAGAATCCGAAGTCAGTTATCAGATGGCTTTCAGCAAGCAGGAGCTGCGACGCGTAGTCAAGGAATATCCCGCGAGAGAAGTCAAGAAGGGCCTGGAGAATCTGTATCGTAAAGTTGAGAAGCACTTGTGCGAAGAGGAGAATTTGTTACAGGTAATACGGTAGCGAGGAATATATTTGTCACGTTTACCTGATAATCAGTGACATATTTTTTCTCTGTAAACGTGACAGTTATCTCCTTCAATTATTCTACTTTACAATAATTACATTCGTTTGGGATTTTTTCTAGGTCGTTTGGCGCGAGATGCAAAACGAATTTATTGCACAATACAGGAACATTGAGGAGTTAATACAGCGCTGTTATCCCGACAGTAATGTAACGCTCGAATTTACCATTCAGGACATTTTAGAATTTTTCTCAGAAATAGCGCGATCTCATTAAATTGAAACGCAAAGAAAAATATAATATTGTCTAGATTACCAAACAGATACGTTTATGACTACTTTTTCAGCAATGATACATACGTACGAATGATATACCAACAACAACATAATTGCATAAAATTTGAATAATAAAAAAAAGAAAAAAAAAGTATAGATGATGTGTGCAAGTACATGTCCGTCAAATAGAAACTATTTATTAAACAGAGTACAAGTTATCGAACGTTATACTCGCGCACGATAACGTATACAACAGCTGTGGCCAGATTGCTTTTACATCTATTTCAATTGAAAATCTAACACTCGTACGAATATTTACTTCTTTTCAGCGGGCTCCTCGGGTGGACCCCAGTTAAAGAAGATTATATCTGACGTTTTTACCTGAAAGGGAAATACAATTATGTTAATATGGCGAATCCTTTGAATTTGTATCCTCTTCAATGTATGAAGAAGATGAAGCAATTAGGAAAATAATACGTACAAACAGCAAGGTGCCAACCAGGACTGTAATACCAGCGATTAACTGAGCATTGTAAACTTTTTGCCTTGCGTCGTAGTGCTCCTTCCACGATCCGTGTGGCACAGGTATGTCATTTATCGTGGGCCGCCTGAGGTCTGCTGGCAGCTCCGAGCTGGCAGAATGTGTACCTTTATGTGGAAAAATTGCGTGCTTATGAAAAAGACCCTGTATCAGTTTCCATGCCTTAGTGATCTACAATCTCAATGGCAAATCCTTGATAAACAGCCGAGCAGTTTCCGCTTCGAGATGTGACATGTGCGCGTAACCGATCAAATTAAATCCTCGATGAAATCCTTTCATTACTTTTATCTCTCGTGAAGCAAAGAGTAGAATCGCGCGAATGACGTCGCGAAGCTCGAGTGAGAAATTGACAGAACAAATTGGTAAAAGAATCTGTCATTGGAAACGAAATGGAATTACATGGCGTTGATCGTGCAACATCGATCGACTTGTAAAAAAATAATACTCGGCGATATTTTCACACGCTATCAGATATTATGTAAGGTGAGGGCTGATGATTGCACCAGGTTTCAAACTCGTGCGATACGTGAAAGCGAACAGATCTGATACGCGGAAATCTCACCAGCTTTGCGAACGTTGCGAACGATCGGCCGCAACACTTGTCTTAGCATTTTGATGGAATAAGATTGTAGTGTGCGTCCGCGATGCAATCGCCGAAATTCGAGAAAATGTAACGCGATAGAATTAAAAAGTCGTCACTGATACTCGCTCTCTGTTGCTCTACGTGCATTACGCATAAAATATGCGAATACACACGAGAGGTACCCTCTCGTCAGTAGAGAACGTCAAGTAAGAGTATGGACATCGTGGATTCGCACCTGATTGGTCTAGTTTCTAGTGGGATCGAAAATGGCGGAATTGAGGTTTATCAATTAAGGGACTCTATCTAAAATACATCTTTGTAGTGTAAGGGCCACCGCACAAGCTTTTCCGTAATGCGTTACGTTACGTTAAGTACTGACCCTAGACTTAAACTCGTACGTAATCTTAAACTTTAGTCAACGCACAAAGAAAATCGTTACCGTAAGACCGGAACGTAATGTAACTTAACGTAACGATTTTCTTTGTGCGTTGACTAAAGTTTAAGATTACGTACGAGTTTAAGTCTAAGGTCAGTACTTAACGTAACGTAACGCATTACGGAAAAGCTTGTGCGGTGGCCCTAAAGGCCCAAACACACAAAATTCCGTAAGACGTAACGTAAGGATTCGACCAATCGCGTTGCTCGATTCGGTTACGGACGGCCGAATCGAGCAACGCGATTGGTCGAATCCTTACGTTACGTCTTACGGAATTTTGTGTGTTTGGGCCTTAACACAGAGAGAAGCCTGAGAGCGGTCACGCTCGCGTTTTAACTGTAACGCCTCAAACGTGGACATTGAAGTGATTGAAGTGATTCTGTCTTTATTGCTCACTGAGTATTGAATAAAGATAGAATGACGCCGCGAGCGTTGGGAGCGTCAAGTGGAACGCATATGTCCACGTTTGAGGCGTTACAGTTAAAACGCGAGCGTGACCGCTCTCAGGCTTCTCTCTGCTTAACATTACGCTACTGCTCTGCGCGCCCCGCGGCTCTACGCCACTGTGGCCGACGTGACGTCACGTATATAAGCCACGCCCCGTCGAGCCTGTCGAGACCTGTCCAGACCTGTCCAGGGCATCTATCACGTAACTTTTCCCCTAGGATGGAAAATGAAAAATGAAAATTTCTTCATCTCAGCAGCAAATCATAACGTAAAAGTTCACGCGAAATTTTCATTTTTCATTTTCCATCCTAGGGGAAAAGTTACGTGATAGATGCCCAGGGAGTCTATTACGTATCTCTACGCGAGTGAAAATGCGAAAAATGAGCAAATTCACTAGGTGTTAACCAATCAAATTATAAATATTCTAGTAAATTTGTTCACTTTTCGCATGTTCACTCACGTTAGAGATACGTAATAGACCCCCAGACCTGTCCGTTCTATTCTCCCGTTCCATCCTCTCGGAGTCGGGCGCTCCCTGGGGGACTCCTTCCTTTCCTTTCCTTTCTCCTACCCTTATCGGTTATCCCCCCGCCGGTGCCGTATCGCTGCGGATCTCCTAACCTTATCCCCCCGCCGGTGCCGTATCGCCGCGGGTCTCCTAACCTTATCCCCCCGCCGGTGCCGTATCGCCGCGGGTCTCCTACCCTTCCATCCTCTCGGGCGCGGTTTTAGGCCGGTATTCATAGTCAAATCTTATATTTAAGACCGTCTTAAGTGTATCTTCAGATACTCTATAGCCAATGAAATGATCCATACAGCATCTTCAGATAAACTTAAGACGGTCTTAAATATAAGATTCGACTATGAATACCGGCCATTAGTTTCATCGACTCGGCAGCATGACCCACCCGTGAGGCATTCTGCCCGGTCTCGACAGGGATGCACGGCATTTTTATTGGACGAGCGCAGTCCGGGTGGGGGGGGGGCCGAACCTCCTGGGGGCAGGGACCCACAGGGGGACGTAGGTCGTACAAAATCACCCTTTTTAGCCGGGAGCGTGGAACCGGCGGAGAGTCCTGACGTAATGCGCCTTTTAGTTCCAGGACTCTTTGTGAGCGGTTTGGTTGGTGGGATAAAAAAAAATTTACTTTTCTTACACTAATATTTTTAACCCTAAAGTAAGGAAGGTTATATTGTATACTCCTCATAGATAGTGACCATACTAGTGACAAACGAACGCCATTTTCGATCCACGATGTCCATACTCTTACTTGAGGTTCTCTACTCGTCAGGACTGTCAGGAGCGCGTAATCTCATCTAGCGCCATCTGCGATATTCTGATAAAAAGTATTTCGTAGCATTTGCAGTGCTAACTGGATTACAGCCATGGCCAGTATCAGAGAGAAGCCTGAGAGCGGTCACGCTCGCGTTTTAACTGTAACGCCTCAAACGTGGACATATGCGTTCCACTTGACGCTCCCAACGCTCGCGGCGTCATTCCATCTTTATTCAATATTCAGTGAGCAATAAAGACAGAATCACTTCAATCACTTCAATGTCCACGTTTGAGGCGTTACAGTTAAAACGCGAGCGTGACCGCTCTCAGGCTTCTCTCTGCCAGTATGCTTTACTGGCGGTCTTTTCAAATTAAGCCTTGTGTCCACGATCCAAGTTCTTGGTCAAAGTTCTAGGTCCGAGAAATGTGCAGCCAATCAACATGCAGCTTTTATGTAAAAACTGTAAGTTCATTGGCTACACATTTCTCGGAGCTAGAACTTTGACAAAGTTCTTGGATCGTGGACACAGGCCTTTACGTAGCCTTGGACAGCCTTCCAAGCGAGTTTTATATGCACGTACGCAACCTTTGACGCATACATTAAAGAGCAACGGGTAAGATGCGAAAGGAAGGATCCGGGCGTGCAAATTGGATTGGACTCGAACATAGGTAGTTAGCATTTACTGTTGCCGTTTATAAAACATTGCTAAAAGCCCGACAAACTTTTGCATGCGTTAAACATACATTAAGAAGAAACGAAACTTAATAGACACAATAAACACGATTTAGAAATTATTATAGATTACCGTTCACCTGAACGATGAGCCCTAAGTCTAATTGGCGACGAGAAGCATAATTGGATATAAATGAATATAGCGATACATGTATATTGTAAGTAGTAATAAAATATGATGCAATTAATATGTCAAACTCTGTGTAAAACGTAAATAAAAATCGATTGCGCCATAAAAAATAATAATCGCGCGCCTCGTGGAGGAAGGTGACAGAAGCATAAATATTTCTCCACTGTTATCATATGGATTCGTCGTGAAATTGATTGTAACGTGTCGCACGATCGGAGAATGAAATGTAATCGTTTCACACGCGCATCCTTTACACTTTTGACACTTTTGTATTTGTTTCAGCAGGACTGCAAAGGTACCAGAGTACAATACCAATGTTTTCTACCCGGTTTTACAGATTTACATGTTTTTGTTAATCACTCCAGGCAACTCAACAAATGATGCAATTCGACCTTTCTTGTACATTCCCATTGGCCTTCTCAATTTCCATGAGTAATGTGTGAAAAATATCTGCAACAGACTGCGAAGGAACAAGTTGCCGTTAGTGGAACTGCTGTTTTCCCAACAGACAATTTTTTTCAGGACGCAACAGAAAAGGTGTTTGCATATACCTCGTTCTGTTTTGCACTGGTCTCGAGAAATGCTGCATTCCAGGAACTTGCTAAGCGCTTTCCTTGATCCGTGGTGATCATACGATCTACGTATAGATCCGTTTTGTTGCCCACTAGTACAATCGGGACACTGCAAAAATGAAAAGAAAAAGGAAATATATGTATATTGTACATTATTATAGGACAGAAAAAAAATTTGAGCGTTGAATATTTTAGTAAGACGGATATCTTACTGAAGCTTTCCAGTAATGTCAAGCAGTTTGTCATAAATAATTTGTACAATTTCAAAACTTTTCGCGCTGGTTATACTGTACACCAGGACATAGCCATGGATGTCCATTGAATACTGCGTAGGAAATATACTATATTCATCCTGTCCAGCTGTGTCTACTAATTTCAGTTCATAGTCTTGACTATTTACCCGTGTACTTTTTGTAAATGCTGAAAAGTCGACAAAGTTTATAGTACTGTATTCTTGTAATTGAAATTTCTATAAATCAAAGATTATTAAGGGAAAAAAAACAATAAAGCAATGCAAATGTCACTTACTATTTTCTATTGTCGGGTCATACGAATCGACAAATTGTCCTTCGACGAACTGTATACTGAGGGATGATTTACCTGTTAAAATTTTAAAATGCATTGTACTATGGCAAACAAAATTCACATATGATGTATGCATATGTCAAAGTATAAATGCATGGACAACGTTGCATCTGATTTGCAACACTCCAACCATCGCATACAATAAGATAACGAGCGAGAATACCAACGCTTGTAGTTTATTCTCTATTATCTCATTATCTATATTGTAAAAATCAGTTTACCCATATAAAGACATCTGTATTAAGTTTCATCATTCTTACCTACGGATCTGTAGCCCATAATGGCTATTTTCCTCTGCTTGGGTGGCATGTTTTAGCATTTATAAATTGAAAGGCAGCGAGAGTACTCAGTGGAAGCTGGTGCATAATCCAGCTAAAACCTGTAACCAAGAAGAAGCTTTGCAACTACAGAGATCCTCTTGCCACATTCATTAATGTTCGAGACACTCGAAGCTATGAATTACTTAGGGAAGCAAACGGAATATCGTGCAAACGAGTCCGCACGAATCGCTTAGCGGGAAAGTAAACAATTAACGAGCAGCATTGTTGTTAACAGAAAAGAAAGATACATTATCCACTTGCAACGTAGGCTCTGCGATCGAAGCTGAATCGACTAGATCGTGGACGATTGCGTAGTGAGCTTGCGAGAAACGCGAGGAGGCGTGATAAGGAGGATAATTAAAAAAAAGAAACGAAAAGAGAAATGAGAGGAAAGATGCGCGCATACACGACAGAAATGCGACTTACATCGGTGCGTAACGTCCGCGGATCATAAAGCAACGATGCCTCCGAGGGATCGCACATAGATCGACGACACAATCGCAGCTCGCGCTGTAATCGAAGAAAAACATACAACGTTCGCAACTACGCACTGTTTAATGCACGTACTATGGACGCACGCGTACGTGCAGTGCACGAAAGGGGGAGAGAGAGGGAGAGTTGACGTCAATGACGTGATACACTCGGAATTGTATATACGTGAAGTTGGGCACTTCCGGGCAAGTCCCAGCTGTAGTTTATGGCCCCTGCGCACAACACACTTGCCGCGCGGCGAAAGTTTCGTTAGGGAGCACCGTAGCCAATCAACGTCTCTCCTGCCCGGAATTAATAGAATGATGATCCGTGTGCAGGAGCATTAGTTTGTCGCGAATCAAACTGTAAATTAAATTAAATTTTTATGCGATCAAAATATTGAACGTTGTTAAGGGGATGCTGGAGTTGCTAGTGAACTATTTTTTCACTATAGCGATGGTAATTGCAGTTTCGAAAATTCTCTTTATTGCTTGTGCAGAATAAAAAATCCTTTTCCACAAATGAAGTATAGATAGAAAGAAAGTCCGCTCTACGGGACTTTATACTCAAAATGGAAAAAAGTTAAAAACTTGCATTTGTCTTTTCTAACTTTTTTCCATTTTAAATATAAAGTCCTGTAGAGCGGACTTTCTTTCTATCTATACTTCATTTGTGGAAAAGGATTTTTTATTCTGCACAAGCAATAAAGAGAATTTTCGAAACTGCAATTACCATCGCTATAGTGAAAAAATAGGTCACTAGCAACTCCAGCTTCCCCTTAAGTCTTGTATCCACGATGCTGGAAATCGGTCCAAGATCTCGATCCGAGAATTGTGTAGCCAATCAATTTGCACTTTTATGGAAAAGCTGCAAGTTGATTGGCTATACAGTTTTTGGACCGAGTGGCCAGCCTTATAATTACGGATGTTATATTGACGCCGTATTTATTGCGCATGCGTGAAAAGGCGGCCATCTTTGGAAAGCCAATGCTACCAAGCGTCGAAGCTTGTCGAAGCTGGAGCTGGTCGAGGTTCATTTGCTGCTCATTTGCTCACTTGCTAGCATCGCTGATTCAGGTTAATTCAGCGCTAAAATTTTAGTGCAAGTATTATTCCCGATATCGTTTACCCAACATTTTAACAATGAATACTAAGGAAAAAGAGAAGTATATTGAGGAATTTGAGTTTCCACATTGCGACGAGTCGTCCAAGTATGAAAAGGTCGCGAAAATCGGTCAGGGCACTTTTGGGTAAGTCACAATCTCTCATTTGAGGTTAAGATACTTTTCGCAGAGAGTTTTAGTCATTTGCTTTGTAGATTATTTATTCGAAAGATTTACCCGAAAAATTATTTAATTTTGCGCCTGTGAATGTTCGTTGAGATGATTAATTACCGTTTTGACTTTGATTAATTTTGCATTTTTTTCTTATGTTTGATACAGCGAGGTGTTCAAGGCCAGGGATAAGAAAACAAATAAGAAATTTGTTGCCATGAAGAAAGTATTGATGGACAATGAAAAAGAAGGAGTAAGTGCATACATTGTTAATTATTATCAATGACTAATTATTTATATTAACCTTGATTGATGTACTTTTGTTTAACACAATATGTAAGCGATACACATTGAACTTTTTGTTCAGACTGTTTTGATAACTGTATAAGAAGAAACATTACCATGAAAATTTAATAATATTAATATACATAATTATCATATATAGTACAATGATCGTACATATGTTGTAGGTAAATAGTTATTGTAGGAAAATAGCTTTTGACTATGAAAATAGTATTAATAAACGAACACAAGCCATTTGACCAGGCAGATAGCATTTGTCTAGTCAAAAGCTATTTTCCTACAATAACTATTTGCCTACAACACATATATAAACATAAAATATATAATGAATGCAATAACGTGGCCCACGTGGCTTAAACAAAAAGTCATGTGTTGGCGTGGTACCCAATGTGTTAATTTGCCATTTTCTGAATAACATTTCTGATTTATTTTACAAACCTAACCATAACATCTTGTTGCAGTTCCCAATCACAGCATTACGAGAGATAAAGATCTTGCAATTGTTGAAGCATGAAAATGTGGTCAGTCTTATAGAAATCTGTAGAACACGAGGTAAGTTTTTACTTTATATGCGCCTTATATAATACAGATACAGTGTTATATTGTAACATTGTACATATCAATCTTGTTACGTGCCATTTGTCTAATGAATTTCTTTTAATGTATTTTCAGCGACTCAATACAATCGCTACCGTTCTACCTTCTACCTGGTATTTGACTTTTGTGAACATGACCTGGCAGGCTTACTGTCAAACGTAAATGTGAAATTTAGTTTAGGAGAGATAAAGAAGGTCATGCAACAGTTACTGAATGGCCTTTATTATATACATAGCAACAAGGTAAGAAACTCTCTCCCATTTTATTTTTAAAAAGAGGTTTGACGACTCTTGTGAAAAGGAAATTTCTGATAGGATTATTCCATTATGATTTATGACGAGACAAAATAGGAAAAGTGAAACTTTTGTAGATATTGTGTAAAGTTTCGTACGTAGACGTAATTTACGTATATTAGATATAATTATAATAATAATAATACGTAATAATTGATTTTGCAACATGCAGATATTGCACAGAGACATGAAGGCTGCTAACGTCTTAATAACGAAGAATGGAGTATTGAAATTAGCAGACTTTGGTTTAGCACGAGCATTTAGCGCGAAAAACGGTCATTCGAATCGTTACACAAATAGGGTCGTCACTCTGTGGTATCGGCCACCCGAACTCCTACTCGGTGACAGAAATTACGGACCTCCTGTGGATTTGTGGGGCGCTGGCTGTATAATGGCGGAAATGTGGACGAGGTATGTATCGCGATTCTCTGCGATTGTAATTGCGATGGTTTTCAAAAAAAGTCCCCTATAATGCAAGATAAATAATTGCGATGCTCTTTGAACAGGTCGCCTATAATGCAAGGCAACACCGAACAACAACAACTCATACTAATTTCGCAATTGTGCGGCTCAATAACGACCGAAGTGTGGCCGGGAGTTGAAAATTTGGATTTGTTTAATAAAATGGATCTTCCTAAAGGACAAAAGAGAAAGGTAAATAATGAGTGAGAGAGCTTTTTAGCTTTTTCGTAAAGATGAATAACTTTAATATCTCCTTCGCACTCGCATGTTCATATAAGAAAATCGTTACTACATCATTTTACATTATACTTTACATGTAATGTAAAATACGATCTCTAGTTTCTTTTCCTAGCTACGATAAGTGTGTTTTAACAAATTTAAACGTGATTTTGCAGGTGAAGGATAGATTGAAGCCATACTTGAAGGATCCTTACGCCTGCGATTTGTTGGACAGACTTTTAATTCTGGATCCTAGTAAAAGATGCGATTCCGATTCAGCACTGAACCATGACTTTTTCTGGACTGATCCGATGCCGTGCGATCTCAGCAAGATGCTGGCGCAGCACACCCAGAGCATGTTTGAATACCTGGCACCACCGAGACGACCCGGTCACATGCGTCATCCGCACCATCAAGTACCTGGTGGACCATCCAAGTCCAGTTCCAGCATGGCTGATAGCGGGTATCAGGATCGCGTCTTTTAGCACATTTTATTCCAATATGCCTAATGTATACACGTATGTATGTATATGTTTGTATATAACATTGTATAGACTACTCTATACGACGGTATTATATTGCTTTCTATGAAAGGACTTATATATCTATTACTCGGAGAATGTATTGGTCGCATTGTTGATCGAACGGTATCCACGACGTTAGTACAAATAAAAAGAAAAGAGAATAGAACGCGGAGGAGTGCAATGTAACGTAGCTTTTGCACAACTGACTGAGAATAACATCTATGGTCGCGAAAAAAAGAACAAACTTTAAAACCAAAACGATCGATAACGTATATTTCTTTTTAGTTTTAATACAATGTGACGTTTATGTACGCGGCAATACATAAAATACATAAAAACTGAATGTGAAGATATTTCACGGACTTCAAACATATTATTTTACAAACTCGAGGAATTCTCAAATTCCAAGATGTAACTTTATAAATTATCCTTCCCATCCTTCACAGTATGGCGCTGCACAGTACATTTATAAATATTCGAAGTCCACTATGCAGTTTCAGTGTTTATGATATTTTCGTTGGATCGCATTTGTGATATGGCTTCGCATAGAATAATCTAGTTTTATGTGTCAGTCATTTTGAGTACATATTTCTTTTGTAAACGTAAAGGAGTAAGGCTAGACGATTCCAATTTTCATTTGGTGTATGATGTAAAAAGAAATGCGTATATAAAATTTACATAAAAAATTTGGCGTCTCCCACATATTTACTTTATTGATTACAGTATACTTTCATCGCTCGTAAAATTACCTAGATTCGATTCCTTACTATCGACATATGTATACGTAATGACCAATCGTAAAAAGCGTTGCAAAATTTTACATCTGTCTTTCATGCATTTATGTACACGCATGTGTGTTACACGCACATGTACGTACATACGCGCATACACATAACGTATGAATATACATGTATGTATATATATTTGTATGGAACATTATATTTTCCATATCAGTTCTACTATATGTACACACTCGCCACACGTCGTGCAATCACGTCATACTGTTGCAACGTTTATGGGGTAATAAATGACGTAAATATACTCAAAAGGGAGATTAAACTTAATGTTCCGCTATCGTGTACAATATATTTTCATTGTAACATTGAAATTATTGAAATAAAGATTCTCTTCACACGAAACACATTCTTCCTATGCCTCATCATCGTTCCTTTTCTTCCGTTTTTGCCATAAAAACAAGTTGTATTATCGTTTTATTACGTTGCGGTGGAACTTTTATGCAATTATATATCCTATTTCCCTTAAGTTTTAATCGATAGATGGTTTAGTTCGTCTACGATGATGGTTTCGTGCTAGTGTATGAATAATTGTTACTAAAAAGTAACAAACCATCAACATGACAAATTTGTCAAATAGCCACGATATTGTAGTTGGCCCATCCTAAAAAGGAGAAAATGAAAAATGTATACTTTTACATGTAAATATATACTTTAATATGCTGTGTATCTTAAACGAACTTACGGATGATCTATTATGCAACTTTTGTTTCTGTTCGATGAAATATTTCTTTAATGGTTCTTGGAATTTAGCACCAACGAATGGTACGACTGCTAATAAACTAATAAATTTATCTAAAAGTTCTTCATTGAAGGCTATAATTACGGCTAATTGTTGTATGTGCATTTTAATAACAGCCTTCCCTATGAGCGTAGCACCAAAAAATGTCCAGAATGGAATGAGATAGTGTCCACATGTCAAACCGGCCAAGTCGAACAGTGGATTTGGAATCTGCAACATTTTATCGCAAAGTCTCATCAATGAATCGTGAGGAGGAGAGAACTACAACTTACAATTAGAGAATTCAAAATATATCCACACTTGATTAATCCCCTACCCCATCTTGCCCGTGCTCGGGCTTTACGACATCGAGTTGCACTCGTGAGACAAACTACGATTCCAAAACAAAACGAGATCGCTATTAGAGTGGTAAGTTTGGCTGACACGTACCGATGCGCAAGCCAATATGCCCCAGAAACCAGCCTTCTCGACGAATCGCTTCATGGTCAACTTTACACGCGTCAGAAACGGCACATTCTCTCCATTCTCCAACGCTTCCAGAGCCTCGAGCTCCCTCAGATCCTCTTGCTCGAAATTGTCGCTCCTGCTGTTTTGTCCGCTTATTCTTGCGGCTCTGGCCATAAAATATGGCGGCAACTCACCGAGCGCGGTACCAGCTCCCCAAAGCATGGCCTCCACGCGCACCTTTTTCATAATGTTTAATATACCTACTGCCCATAGTGGATCGTTCTCCTTTGGGCAGACTATTTGGTCAGGATATGGTGGTTCGGGAAAGTTGAGAGCACCACATTCGTATGCTGCCATAGTAACAGCCGCTATATGTGGCCCTAGGTATAACACAAAAGTATGCAAACCTGTTCCAAGACCAACACTCGATAATACACCTAATCCTACCCAATATAGCCACCATATAATCTTGCCTTCCAATAACTGAAAAATCTGAAAATGAGAAAAACAATTGTATTTTTGCCAAGCAGTTCTTTGCTCTCGCAAAAGAACGTTTCATGTAACATAACGACGTATTTGCATGAGAATGCGTAGACGAATGCATATTCTAGTTTTGAGAGTTACTCTCGTGATGATCAGCAATCTTATGGCACAATTGGATTTTTATATATTATGGCATAATATAAAAATTACATGGATGACATACCTCTTGTTGCGGACCAGAAATTCTGCCAAACAGAAGGAACAGTGTCACAATTGAAAACACAAAGCATACTGTCCCTTTGTACAGCGATGTTTTCCTCGCTAGATTAAGCAAGCTAAGAAACACTTCACTAAGGAAATAATGTAACGTCGTAATCGGATGTTGCCACAGCGTTAAATGATCCGAATCCAAATCGGAAACATTGTGCAAATGGCTTGAGCCATGTTCCATTGCTGAAGCATATGTCTCTCTGTCAATATTCTTCTGAGCTCCATTAGCGGAAGCTTCATGCTTTGGACGTCGACTGGCAGTAGGATTATCCAACATATTTTCTAGATAATCAATCTATAAACAAGTAAAACGTGCAAACTTGGTAATGACTTTCCATATGTAGTCTAGAGTATTAACGTACATGCCTTCATTATCAGGCACGACTGATTCATTATGCGAAATAATCAACTCTCTGTATAATTGAATTACCTTATCGATCTTAGATTCGGAATTTCGATACACATCAAGGAGGAAATTAAAGTGAGGTGATTCTCATCGTCCTACATCATCGTGGAAAGTGATGTTTGGTCTTGCTTAAAAGTGATATATATGTATTTATATATGTGTATATATACATACGATCGCAGCTTTTACAATAATTTCACCAAGTTTTCACCTCTTTGCACTACTTTATGTCGTGGCACGATTAATTAAACTGTCATTTCTCACTCGTGTGACGTGTATCTCTCTCACTCTTCCTCACGTAACGATATCGTTTCTGCTCGGTCACAACGAACATTAATTTCAATAGAGAGTGCTAGATGACACCACGGCTCGATTTATGATTTCGTAGTTAGAGATTACCATCTATGTTTATCGATGTTTTAGTTTTAAGGGGATGCTGGAGTTGCTAGTGAACTATTTTTTCACTATAGCGATGGTAATTGCAGTTTCGAAAATTCTCTTTATTGCTTGTGCAGAATAAAAAATCCTTTTCCACAAATGAAGTATAGATAGAAAGAAAGTCCGCTCTACGGGACTTTATACTCAAAATGGAAAAAAGTTAAAAACTTGCATTTGTCTTTTCTAACTTTTTTCCATTTTGAATATAAAGTCCTGTAGAGCGGACTTTCTTTCTATCTATACTTCATTTGTGGAAAAGGATTTTTTATTCTGCACAAGCAATAAAGAGAATTTTCGAAACTGCAATTACCATCGCTATAGTGAAAAAATAGTTCACTGGCAACTCCAGCTTCCCCTTAACATACGTTCCATTTAGCGCTCGCGTACGTCATTCTGTCTTTATTGCTCACTGAATATTGGACAAAGATAGAATAATGCTCGCATCGTTGAGAGGGTTGAGAGCACCAAGTGGAACGTACTTTTAGCAAATGTCGCTTTGCCATCATACAGAATTGGACAAACCGCTTGTTTCCACCAGAGAGAAGCCTGATGGCGGTCACGCTCGCGTTTTAACTGTAACGCCTCAAACGTGGACATTGAAGTGATTGAAGTGATTCTGTCTTTATTGCTCACTGAATATTGAATAAAGATAGAATGACGCCGCGAGCGTTGGGAGCGTCAAGTGGAACGCATATGTCCACGTTTGAGGCGTACAGTTAAAACGCGAGCGTGACCGCTCTCAGGCTTCTCTCTGTTTCCACGAAAATTTTCTATAAAGTTTCATCATCTAGAGACCCTGTACAGGGTCTCTACCACCATCTCTAATATATTGTTGGCTGTCCTGTTTGCGCTATTTGTCGGATTTTTTGTCCCCTCGTCAAGTACCGCGTGCGTTCGTTTTGCTTTGATCTCGCCTGGTGCCTGCGATATTTAAATAGTTTTGTATGTTATTATATCGCCGTCCTAACACAGTAAAAAGAAAAAAATGTCGGTGCCTACGAAGGTGCTGATGCGAAAAATTAAGAAACGAGAGAAGACGAAATTGGCGGTGTTGAAGCGACGCGAGGAAGAAAAAGGTAAGTGAAATTATTCTTGAAGGTTAGATCCCGCGAGACCAAAGTGTATGGCAATGCACTCACTGAATAATTTTCGATTATTCTATAGTTATAACGCTCAAAGTGATTACTTGTTGTGTCTAATGCTCGTTCTTTTATGTAAAACATTATATATACTTATATTACTGTTCGTTATTTCAACCTAATGCACAGGTATTTTACTCATTACAGATGCAACCACATCGGAAAAGACAGAAAACGGAACGGAAACAACGGATAAACAAGACGCAAATAATATTCCTTCTACAGATGAGACCACTGAGAACCGTACGTACTTTTAACAACGGTGTTAATTGAGTAATATTCAAATTCACTGCTTGTTGAACTATGAATTACTACTATGATGTGTATTTTTGTTTAGTACCGGGTACAGCCATTGGTTTCAAAGTGACAAACGATATGAGCTTCTTGGTGTTGAGTGGCAAAGTATGCGAAAACACTTTGAAGGCGATAAGCGACATGGGTTTTACGAATATGACGGAGATACAAGCGAAATCTATCCCGCCGCTTCTAGAAGGCAGAGATCTGGTCGGTGCCGCCAAAACCGGATCTGGCAAGACGTTGGCGTTCTTGATCCCTGTGGTTCAGCGGATTTACGAGTCAAAATTTATGCCCCGTAATGGTACGTAAATTCAACAGGCCTTCATGTATAATTAGTAAGGCCGAGATTTTCAATTTTGTTGCGGTGCTTCAATTGTATACGATTGTGTATTTTGTGTAGAGCAGGTGGGATTTAAATGGGCGATTTGGTTTGCAGGTACCGGATGCATCATCATGTCCCCCACGAGGGAATTGTCTATGCAGACCTTTGGAGTGTTGAAGGAATTGATGAAATACCATTATCATACGTATGGTTTGTTAATGGGTGGCGCCAGCAGACAGACGGAAGCACAAAAACTCGAGAAGGGTGTCAATATCATCGTGGCGACACCGGGACGACTGTTGGATCACTTGCAGAACACACCAAATTTCGTGTACAAGCATCTCCAGTGTCTGGTGATCGATGAAGCCGATCGTATCCTGGACATTGGATACGAGGAGGAGCTGAAGCAGATCATCAATATTCTTCCAAGTCAGTGACGCGCCGCGATACCCGTGAAAATCGAGTATTTGTTTCTCCCCACAAAGGGAGAAAATAAGTTTATCATTATTGTAACGCGAGTGTCTTTGTAGAACGCCGGCAGACGATGCTCTTCAGTGCGACGCAGACGGAAAAGGTGGCGATGATAACGACACTAGCCCTGAAGAAGGAACCCATATACGTGGGGGTCGACGATGACAAGGAGATGGCGACTGTGGAGGGCTTACAACAGGGTTACGTGGCATGCCCGAGCGAGAAGAGATTTCTGCTTTTGTTCACATTTTTGAAGAAGAACAGGAAAAAGAAGATGATGGTGTTTTTCAGTTCCTGCATGTCGGTCAAATATCATCACGAACTGTTAAACTACATCGATTTACCAGTAATGAGTATACACGTACGTTGCTGCTTCTCTCCCACGTTTGACAAAGTTTTCCTGCAACGTTCTCGATTTTGTTCGTTCTAATTTTCGCCCATTTCGCTCGTTGACAGGGCAAGCAGAAGCAGACGAAGCGGACCACGACCTTTTATCAATTTTGCAATGCCTCATCCGGTATTCTGCTTTGTACCGACGTGGCCGCGAGAGGTCTGGATATACCCGATGTCGACTGGATCGTGCAATACGATCCACCGGACGATCCAAAGGTAAACTAAAGATTGTCGCAATGTTTTGCGCTGCTCTTCATCGCTCGATAGGAAAAGGAACGCGGATCAGGCATAGAATGTGCCTACGGTTAATGGACACTGAGATATATCTAGTTGTGACTTTCAGGAATACATTCATCGCGTGGGTCGAACTGCTCGCGGTGAGGGTAGCAGCGGACACGCCTTGCTGATATTGCGGCCGGAAGAGCTTGGCTTTCTTCGTTACCTCAAGGAAGCTCGTGTGCCCGTGAACGAATATGAATTCTCCTGGAACAAGATTGCCGACATACAACTGCAGGTACGTGTGACGACGTATCGTAGTAATATTTTGATTATTTTCATGAAGCGATTCTCTCATATCGTCGTCCTTTTCAGCTTGAGAAGCTAATATCGAAAAATTATTACCTAAACCTGTCGGCGAAAGAGGCGTACAAGAATTACATCAGAGCCTACGACTCCCATCACTTGAAAAGTGTCTTTGATATAGAGACTCTGGATCTGACAAAAGTCGCAAAGTCCTTTGGGTTTATCATACCGCCAGCGGTGGATCTGAGTAAGTTGTTTGGCCGATACAGAGAGAGAGTTTTTGAATTTGCGTATCCTTAAGATCCACAGTATCTGTTTTTCTGATTTCTCATTCGTTTCAATTTCACGTTGTAGGAGTGGGAGTCAGTAAAGCTTCGCGACCACGGAAAAGGCTCGGCGGAGGCGGTTACGGGCAGTTTCAAGGCATGAACGATCCGAGCTCGGCAAAGCGGGTAAAGCGCGCCAAGACCTTTCGCCAGGTAGGCAACCGTGGGCAGGACAAGCGGCAATTCAGCAGATAACTCTGGTCACCACGTGCACGTTGTATACGTGCGAGACGGCAGTTGTGGTGTACGGTGCATTTATACAGTGCATTCTTCATTTCTTTGCCAGGAACAAATAGATACGTTATCGATATATCACATTGTACAGTTTACGTTTACGTTTACGGTGATACACTGCATCGAGAAATAAACAGATAAAGTACGAGCAAGGTCCAGGCAGTTCCGTCTTTTGATCAATCGCCTTGTTTTCCATCCTGTCCCCGAATCTTCCAAGTTGAATCGACCGAAAGTAGCGCGTCTCGATGACCGATCGAATCGATTAAAGGATCCCACGGCTAGACGTGAGGACGAGGCTGGAGGACGACAGAAATGGAAAAGAATACGTGGGGAGGGGGCAAGAGAGATGAAATATAATTTGTAACGCGCACGCGACACCCACACGGATTTCACGGTGAAACCATGTATGGATATGGATGCGTGACGTCACGTCACTCGATCGTATTGGTGCGCGCGTGTGTGCGTGGCATGTAGGCGATGGATACGGCATAGAAGGTAAGGCCCGTGGGAGAACCTCCGAGAGGCCGGGCCCCGACACGGGTGTCGGCACGCGGCCGACCGATCGATAATCACCTCGCCTCGAATACGACCCGCTCTCCGTATCGCGGCCCGCATCGATTTTTCCCGGCATTACGGAGGAGATCAAGAGTGATTAAGAATGACGGAGCGACCAGGATCCTAGAATAGAAACGCTCTATAGTAGTCTATAGTAGTCTGGAAGCTGCGGTTGTCTAACGCACCGTTTGGTCCGGCAGTTTCGTTTCTGGAACATCGGATATATTGGGTTGGCCAAAAAGTAATTGCGTTTTTTCCAATAGATGGACATACATGTCTTGAAAAGTAACTAACTTCATTCTAAACCGCAAATTCATTATGTGGGTTAACAACTCACAGTTCAAGCTTCTTTTAGAAAAAGAAAGTACACGATTTCGTTAACAATTGTTTGTTTGCCGTCGATTTCAAAATGGAAAATCAAAAAGAACATTTTCCTCATATTTTGTTTTATTACTTCCGAAAAGGGAAAAACGCTGTGCAAGCTCGTAAAAAGTTATGTCATGTATATGGCGAAGATGCTTTAAAACTGCGGCAGTGTCAAAATTCGTTTACTAAATTTCGATCTGGAGATTTTAATGTGAAAGATGCACCACGCTCAGGAAGGCCAATCGAAATTGATGATGACAAAATAAAGGCACTGATCGATTCGGATCGGCGTTTAACGACACGAGAGATTGCTGAGAATCTTAACATATCGAAATCGAGTGTTGAAAACCATTTAAAACGACTTGGATACATTAGTAAGCTCGATATTTCGGTACCACATGAGCTCAAAGAAATTCATCTCACTAAGCGTATTGACATCTGCGATTCTCTTTTGAAACGTGAGGAAAATGATCTATTTTTGAAACGTATGATAACGGGCGACGAAAAATGGATCGTCTACAACAACGTCAAACGAAGAAGATCGTGGAGCAAGCGTGATGAACCTGCTCAAAGCACTTGAAAAGCAGATATTCACCAAAGAAAGATTATGCTGTCAGTCTGGTGGGACTTTAAAGGTATTGTGTATTTTGAGCTGCTTGCGAGGAATCAAACCATTAATTCAGACGTATATTGTCGTCAACTGGATAAATTAAATGATGCCATCAAACAGAAACGTCGAGAATTGGTGAATCGCAAAGGTGTTGTGTTTCACCATGATAACGCTAGACCACGTACAAGTTTGGTCACTCGTGAAAAATTGTTGCAGCTTGGATGGGATGTGTTACCATGATGTTACCACATCCACCATATTCGCCAGACCTGGCACCATCAGATTACCATTTGTTTCGTTCTTTGCAAAACGTCTTGAATGGTAAAACCTTTACTGCTGATGAGGATATCAAATCGTTGTTGGAATTGTTTTTTGCTGAAAAAGATAAGAACTTTTTTGAGCGCGGAATCATGAAGTTGCCTGAAAAATGGCAAAAGATAATCAAACAAAATGGACAATATATTGTTTAATAAAGTTTTTGTTTTCCATGAAAAATTCGCCTTTTATTTATATAAAAAAAACGCAATTACTTTTTGGCCAACCCAATAATTGGATAGCGCTCGTGCGCAGCAATGTCCCTAATTTGTCGTTTGATACACGTGTATCACCTCGTTTCCGCCTCTCTCTCTCTCTCTCTCTCTCTCTCTGTCATCCCTTCTTTCGAAATGTTTGACTGAAAAAAGTTTCAATCGGAAAAGAGTTTTCATCAGTTTATCAGTCGAATCTCGATCAAGACGAGCCGTTTGCCAGAATGACGTGGGGCCTTGCGACGCGACCAGAGTTGTCGGAGATGCCGTCTAAAATGAGCAATTCTCCGAAAAAACAAGGAAAAAAAACGTTCATCCTGTTGCCTAATGTTGCCTTAAGTACAGCCGACTCGTAATGCGCCGTTCACGTACGATTCGCTCGCAGATATCGCCTTGTACGTTCACGCCTCGAGCACAACGGTCGGACGCGTATCGAAAGCAGGTAGGCAGAATTATTAATTATGCATTCTAAGGCTCGCCACTTTGAGATCATAACGACGTTGCGCCGCCGTTGATGTAACGCACTGATCTCGCGTTGGGAGAGGCTGCTTGCGCATTCAGGATACGTTCTACGCGGCCCATTTTTTCCCCCCCTCCTCCGCTTCCACGAACACCCGAAGCTTCTAGGAGCGCGGGCCGCGGTTTTTTGCAAAGCGTCGAGATGATCGCGGCACTCGATACAGCCGAAGGCACGTCGTTCCCCGTTAATCCGCTGATTATTCGTACTGGAAAATAACGAAGGTGCTTTTCATCCATTTCGATGAAGCGCGAGCAGCTGCAAAACGTCGCGCCAAGTTGTAATAAATAAAAATTGCAATCGGAAACTCGCGTTTGCGAAACATCGCGAAAAGGAAAAGATTTCGTCAACAGTGTGCCTCGCAGAAGCAACTCTCTTCAATCGACTCTGAATTTAGGACGGAGAAAGAGAAAGAAAGAGAGAGAGAGAGAACTCTCAATCGAATATAAACTGGAGTAACACGTCGCGAAATTTTCCAGGATCGCAAAGGATCCATGTTTGTCTCGACGAGAAAACATTTGAACAAAACGGATAAATTCATTCGAGATTATATCGAGAGAAACGAGCAACGCGCGCAACCCATGCACGCGGGCCTGAATTATCCAATTCTGCGACGCGATGGTATGGCGCATATCTCTTTCTGTTTCTCTCTCTCGCTCTCGCTCTCGCTCGCTCGCTCGCTCGCCGCTAGCGCGCGTGCAGAGGCCGTATATGGTAGTGGGCGGTAGACACACGACACAGGCACGGCGCGGCGGGGGGGAGGAGCGCGGTGTCGCGCGCGCATGCGCCCGCGAATACGCGGCCACGAATCGGTTCGGTTCGGCTCGGCCCGACTCGGCGTGGCTCGGCGCGGGTGCGCATGCACGGGCGGTGCGATCAGTAGAGCCGAGAATTCCGGAGTGTGTGTTTATGTCGACGAGTTCCCGCGATCCGCATTCCGATTTTAACCTCACGGAGCGCAAAAACGAGCGAGAGAGACTCGCATTACATACGTCGATGCATACTTGACATACACACTTTCTCTCTCTCTCTCTCTCTTTCTCCCCTCGCCGTTTTCCATTCGATTCTCCTCTCTCTCTCTTTCCTGCACCTTCCTACGCTCTTTCTACTCTCCGCTTCCCTCCCTCACGCTCTTTGCGATCTACTACGCGCGCGTACCAGTGAGATCGTCGCCTAAAAACGCAATAGTCGACCGTGACTACGACGTGCGCGTAGAGGTACGTAAGCGCGCGCGCGCACGCGCACACTCTCCCGCGACCGGAGGAGAAATCGGAATCAAAAGCAGCGGGGGAGGCAGCGCGATCGCGAGCCGACGACGACACGAGAAACGGGGAGAGGGGTCTCCGCGGATCGGATCCTCTCGGCAGAAGCTAATTGGAGAGGAACCCGAGCGAGAGTCGGAGTGCGCAACTCGGAGGAAAAAGCGGTCGGAGCGGCCGGTCGTCGCATTACCGCTGGAAAAAACGCAACGTGCGCGGCAGTCCAGGCAGCGACTTCGCGACTCTCTCGCGGGAGTGTCGCCGTTCGCCCTCACTCTCCATCTCCCCCCCCCCCTCCCTCTTCTCGCCCCGTGGCGCTCCCCACTCCTGCCGCCGCGTCGCACCGTCCGTCCCTCCGCCCGCGCCGCCGCGTTCCTCCGGCTCTTTTCCTTTAACGCTCCTTCGTTAGTACGTCCTCCGCCGTCCGCGCGTGTTCTCCCGTCACCGGGGAGAGAACAGCTCCGCTGCCACACCGTCCGTCCGTCCGTCCAGCCGTGCCGCGCCACCACGCGCCTCGTCGTGGCCGCTCTCGCGCGCGCGTTCTCTTCCTCTCTCTCTTTCTTCCTCTCTCTCTCCCCGACGTCGTGTATCAAACCGTGGTCGCGCGCGCGCGCGCCTAACAAGGCGCCAACCATTCGCCATTGAAGCAACCGAGTACAATTTGCGATGTGTGATAATACTAACACGACGACGCAGAGTATAGCGGACTACCTGTCACAGTTGCTAAAGGACCGGAAGCAGCTGGCCGCCTTCCCAAATGTCTTCATACACGTGGAGCGTCTGCTGGACGAGGGTGAGTGCGACTTTGATCTTTCTCTCTATCATCTTGCACGTGTTTTCTCCTCGCGTCTTCCGATTTCCGATCACGCATGCTCCTCGCGATCCACGTGATCCGGAAATCACACGAGAGTAAAGTTTCTCGGCGCGTCGTGTCACCAAGTGCCGCACGATTCACGTTGTTGTCGCGTTATTTTTTAACGCGCTCCGAAATATTTTCGCGAACGAGGCACACCCTCGGGCGTCTCGTCATGCCGCAAGATCATGACGTCCAGACCCTCTCGTGATACGCAAGTGCTCGCCCATTCGTATTCGGACTCGAGCCGACGATTCCTCTTTTACGATCGAACCGCGCCCTATCCGCAAGAATCTCTGCCCCGCAGAGACCAAACAACTGTACCCGTACACCTGTGTCGTGTCCTCGCAAACTCGCTCCGCCACTGCCGCCGCCGACGACGACGCGTGTCACGTGACTCTGGTGCGATGGCGTACACATTTGGAGAAGAAAAAGGAAAAATGAATGACGCTTCCGCACGCGTAAAATCGGAGAGAAGCTCTCCCGCGTCGTCGAAGAAACGGGTAAAAAAGAGAGAAAAGAGGGGCGTTTGCACGCGCCGTTCGGCCGTACTTCATTATATCCACGCGTTTTTTAGCGCTAAACTGAGCTGAAATAAATAATGACGTGAGCGGAATTGCACGAGATCGGAAACACGATCGCTCACTTCTCCAAATGTTTCCGCGGGCCGTTTCATCTTGCCATGGTGCATCGGCAACGACGTGTGTCACTTGAAATTGAAAAGCCACGAGCGTCACCCTTTTAATCGCAATTGCTAATTGAGCAGCGACGCGGTGCGTTAACGGTGCGAGAATTACCGGTGAGGTACGCGGCCGTATCGCGGCGAGCTCGCGCCTGACATTTATGACAGTCGCGTAACGCAAACGTCGAGGAATTTATCCGTTACGTGCGTTACGCTCGTACGATAAATATCAAGGGTTCGCGCGTTGCCGCTAGGAATATTCCCGACGGAGGCGCATCCTCCGTTCATCCTCCTCTTCTTTCTGCATTGGAAAGGCGTGTTTTCGCTCGCGACGTACTTGATACTCGTTCCGCCCGTGAAACGTTGCGATTAGAACGAACGTAAATATTGCCGTCGTCATTCCGCATCGCGGTTCTGCGTGCCATGCGCCGAAATCGGACGAGATAAGAGCAGCAGCAGCAGCGAATCTTCGCGAGTACGCAGAAAAGGCGCTGACCTCGCTCGTAATAGCTCCTCGGATATACCGTTCACCAGATCTCCGGCTCGCTCGTAGGCTCGATAGGGATAGGCCCAGCCACCGAGACCCCGGTCTCGCTCTCCGAGTCTCGTCTTCCACCTGAATGCAACTCATTGTATGACTATTATGTCACTACCGAGGAAACCGCCGTTTTGTCGGCGCGGAACTTCTCGCGCCGATGTCTATAATTCCGCTGTACGTATTTCGCCTCCTGGATATAATACACGGGTCGAGGACGAGGCTGTCATTATGCCGGAAACGTTTCTCATCTGGAAAAGACACGCGCGGTTTCTCGACGTCTGAAGTCGGGCATGCATCTGTCGACGATTCAATTACCGTCGAAGCGATGCGAGAATGCGAGATCAGAGCGTACAGAGAGTTTGTTTTTGCACGTTGCCACCTCTCTCCCCTCAAACGAATTCGAGTCTCTCTCTCTTTCTCTCTCTCTGATCGCGATGATTATTTATCAGACGTGCAGCGCTGCGAATTCGCGGTGCGGCTAAGGATATAGCGACCGAGGACGCGTTCGACTTTGGAAAGTCAGTCGGGTGAAAGCTGGAGCCGCTCGTTTTGCTTTAAGCGCTGGAAAGCGACGTTACGTGCACTTGCATACTCCGCACCCTTATACGACAACGATACGCGATAATCCCTCTATAATGATTGTAATAATTATAATCTGCTGATCCGACACTGCCTTGAGCACAAGCTTCTCGTCTATGGCGGCGCGAGGAGAGACGCGCGCGATAGCACTCGCACACTCGTCCTCCTAGGCATCCTCTCCTAGCCATTGTAGCGATGCGTTCGAGAGGACGGCTAACGCGTTCAAGCTCGCTCTATTTCCACCGGGAGTGGAGAGTGTGTAACCGAGTTTTCTCGGTGACCTAGTGGCGCGAATAGAACTCGTCGCCAAGTGCGCGCGTCCTTTCGAAATTGTCTCGTCAAAACTTGGATACCGCTCCGAGTTGTAGCTCCGAGCGTGCGCTCAATTTCGCCAGTGGGTCGACGCGACTAATCGCGCAACCTCGGTCGCGGGCGGACGTCGTTAAAGGGACCCGCGTGTTTTACCTTGCCTTTTCTCGCGTCTTGGTAACAAAGGGCCACCGCGCTAATTGAGTTCGGGTGAAAGAGAAAGAGCCTCGATTTCGTAACGCTGAGAAATCTCGTCATGTCGCAAGATTAAAGACAGTTACTTTGGCGAAATTACCGTTTTACTATCAAGTTCCTGCTAAAAGACCGATCGTTGTTTAAACTGGTCGGTACACAGTTTCGTGCGCGGTCAAGCTTATCGATTCACGCTCGCGGGTTTAATTTGCATCGCGAACGAAACGCGAGAAAAGAAGGAGAGAAGAGAGAAAGAGAGAGAGAGAGAGGGAGAGAGAACGCGTCCTCGTTGCAAATGCATTCGTAAACAGACGCAATCGCGACATCGCTAATGTTTCTAGCCGCTAATTACGTTCCGCCATGGCGTCATAGTGTATTCGCGGCCGGTGAGTCGGCTCCTTATGAAAGAACGCAACGAGGCAAAAGAGGCATGAGTAGGACGGTACATTAATGACGAGATTCGTCACGATTGAATAATGTAAATTCTCGGAATCTATCGCAAGAGTGCGCGCGCGCGTGCGAACGTGAATCCTCGTTCACGATCGGAACAGCGTGAAGAAGCAATCGAAGAAACGGGATCGCGGCAACGATTAAAACACGAGGCAAAGAAGGCAGCGTTATTCGCGCCTCTCGCGCGACCGATCGCGATCCACTCGAAGCCATCGCTAACCGGACTCGGGGGTCTTCGACCCCCTTCTCTTCCATTTACCACCCACCGTCCCTCTGCTCCTCTCGTCCTTGCTGGCCCCTCCCGCGTACCCTCGTCGCGTCGTGGCGGCCGCATTCCTTCTCTCGAACGGTGAAGTCGCCTCGGTAGCTCACCCCGCCCCGCTTCGTCTCGCCTCGCCTTGCCATGCCTTGCCTTTCCTCGCCTTCCCTCGGCATCCCTCGCCTGCCCTTGCCTTCCCTCGACTCGACTCGACTCGACTCGACCCGTTTCAACTCGCCTCGCCTCCCTCTCGAGATCTCGCTAGCGATCCGAGGATCGTAACTCGCGCTCCGAGACGCATTAGCTCTCGATGAATCGCGAGGGTGATACTCGACTTGGCGAGCGCCGCGTCATTCATCGCTTTGGTAAAAACCCTGTTCGGCCAAAGCAAACTTTCAGTCAAAGCAAAAGGCCGGTAAGATGCCAGAAACTTATTTTTCAGCGATAATCATTTGAAAATTACTGGACGCTTTTATTGAAAAAAAAGAAAAACTGACATGAAATATGAAAATGTATACTGTGATAACGACGAATTGGAAATTGCACCGCGACACTCTTTCGATTTCAGTCTATAGCAATTTGTCACGTAGTAATCGCACGTTTTCGCATCGTTATAAGCACAACGTGTCCGCTACTCGAGAATGCGAGTACGACTGGTTGCATAACGAAACCGCATGGTCACGAGTTGGATAGAGAGAGGCTCAACCCGGAGAAACCCGAGTTTGATGAAAGCAATGCATCTGATAAGGGATACTCATCCCTTTGAACTAAACTCCTTGCATATTGCGATGTAGGAAAACAAAAGTTTGACTGAAGTGTGATTGAAAAATCTGTAATTGAAAAAATTTCAAGTAAGACGTTTGGAACAGAAAGGTGAAAACAGAAGGAAGGGGAGTCGCGCGATCAAGAATGCGTCCCGAGTTGACTTTCCAGCGAGCGGCAACGCTCGCGACACTGTCGCTGTGCTTCATGGACCGTAACTGAAAACGTACGACCGAGCAATTTCGCTCTCTCGCGATGTGCGAATCGCGATCGGGCGGTTGCACCGGCCTCTGTGCACGAGCGCAGAGTCGCGAGAAAGAGGTAAAGACGCGCGCGCGCGCGCGCGCTCGCTCGCCTTTCCGGGGCGAGCTACTGTTGGCGTAATCCCACCGATTCGAGCCTTGTTGGGGCCTCGATGACGGTATCGGTCCTTGTTTTAGTTCCCCCTCCTTCGGGAAAACCGTTAAAGCTTGAACGTTACGGGGAAACGTTAATTCCACGTGAATGTAGATGGCAATTGCAGTGAAGAGTGGCCCGAAACGGGCGCGACCCCCGCGGAAGAATCGCGGTCGGCAACCTAATATTTGCGCCACAACCGAAATATCGTTCTGGATCGCTCGCGAATACGGCGGTCCCGTTTCTGTGCCAACGTCACGTGCTTTCGTAATCCGGATTCTGTTGATGCTCTTCGAGATCTCGATCTCCTCCTTCCCCCCGCGAACGGAAGCGACGATATTTCTGAAACGTGGAGGCGAACCGTTTCTTCTCATCTTGCTGTTTACCACACGGATGCGCGATGCGCTCCATTCCGTCGTCCCCGACTAGAAATGTTGTCGGGTTTACCTAATATGTTATAAGGACCTGACGTGGTTGGCGCAAGGTAATCCTGAATAAGGTATACCTAAGAATATCCTCATCAGGTTCAAATATGTATGACCTTTTTAGGGTTAAAATAATAAGGAACATATTAGGACCTTCTTACGTTATGCCTGATATTTCAAAGTACAAATTTTGTTGAGGTTTACATTATTAGTGCCTACTAAGGATCTTATTCCTTCATCCTGATATTTTTTAAAATTTAGAGGTAAAGGTTTCCACATCTGGTCCTACATCGGACCATACGTAATTTATCATATTATAATGTACGTTATATACTTAATGCAGAAAGAATAGTAATTTCTACTTAATTTGCGAGTATTAATTATTTTTATATCATATACGTTTCAATGTACTCGATTATGGAACAATAAGAGACAAAACTCAACACAAGTGTGTGTTTCCCGCCTCTGATTCACCAAGCGACCGATAGATGGCCAGGTCAGGCGCGACGTTCTCGCAAGAAACATTTGGTTAGCACCTTACAAATAACCATCTGGAAAATCGATCCGGTATTCTATTCTTCTCTTTTGGACTCTTACTTAGAACATATACTAGTAGTATATGTTCTAAGGACTCTTACACTCACCGAAAATATCAAGTTTTTAGTAATCCTTTAGACGACTTGGTGCTGTCTGGGTAGTAAGGATTTAATAATTCAACCCGATATAAACCTGATGAGGATATCCAGATAAGGATCTAACTATCGTGCTGCGTTACATGACTGATCAGGTCCTGATGAATTTACCTTATCAGGACCTGATAATAAAATAAGGTCAACCTGATCAGGACCACTGGATAAATTTCTAGTCGGGTCGTGGTTTCTCTTTAACTTTACATGATTCATCAAGAGATTCGAGTGAAGGAAAAAGAGGAGGAAGAGTATCTTGGCCGGCCGAGAGATCGGAGGTTTAAAGATTCATAAATCTCGGTAGCGATCGAAAGCCGGAATCTCGGTCTCTCGAGTCTGCGGAGAGAAAGAGAGAGGCGGCGAGCCGCGGGCAGGCTCATTGAGAAACGACTCGTCCGCGCTCGTCGTCCGGACTTTTTTCGGCGTCGACTCTTTTTTTTCTCTCTCTCTCTTTCTCCGGTGGGTATTCTCTCCTATCATCGAAGAAGAGAACGGTTCCCTCGGTGGTCGCAAGCGTGCGTCCGACAACGGCGTTTCTCCGCTTCTAAATAAGGAAATGCCTACGCTGCTTCACCTCCGCCTTCGCCGTCGTCGATTGTCGCGCGCGTCACACGCAAACACGTAGCTCTTAACCCATTTAATCCTGCAGCTCCGTTTTTGGAACGATGGACGGAGTCGATTGGAAGCGGAAAAAGTATCGGAGCTCGTTTGTGGATTCGTCGTGCGTCACGATCGAAAGAGTAGAGAGAAAGAGGGAGAAAACGAGAGGAAACATCGTATGCGAGGCGAGCGAGCGAACGCGGTCTTTAACTCGACCCTTAAGGGCTCGGGGCTGACGGGGCCGATGACCGAGAACGGAGCGATACGATGCACACGCGTTCGCCAACGAACGTGAACGAGCGTTGCAATCTGCCTTCGTTTCGCGGCGAATCTCGCGAATTTGTCGTAAAGGACAGGTTTCTGGAGCACCAACATACGCAAATAGGCGCGCTTGCCTCATCGCGCGAAAATAAATCGGCAAATTGCTTAATGGTGCAGCGAGATGGATGGATTTAGACGTTAACGTTGCACTAGTCGGGTCAGTTGCGAAAGATACGGCGACTCAAGGGTCCCTTGCTCATTTCTCTGGAATGCCAATCGATGATCGCGTAACGAGACGCGTTTAGTCGATGACTGTGATTTCCGTACAATTCGTTCCATTTATTATAATTTTTTTTGCACTAGGGAACGTGAACATCGACGAGTCACAATCGCCGCGCAGTCCTCGCACCGCTACTCGTTCTAAAAATGGAGATCACGTAACGCATCGTCGATAGTCGCCGGTGGTCGCATATCGCATTGTAACGGCACTTCTGCATTCGAGCCGTGCTGGGAATCGCGAGCCACGTGTCTCTCGATCTGAGCGATTCTGACAATGAAGCGATCAATGTGGAGCGAATCGAGTCTCGCGGCTGAAACGAAACGGCGTCGAGGAGAAGAGGCCGTCGCGCGCGCGCATCTTTTCGAGGACGATCCCGCCGACGATACGCGGTCACGGATCGTGGTCTTGCCGATTACGACACCGGTGATCTCACGCCCGTTGATGCTGCCGCGCAGCCGAGAAACATCGTCGGGGCGGGCGCGCTAGCTCGCGTCGCCGGCGCACCCACGTGCGCGTCACGCGATGCACCCGGCGCAATCGATCGGTCGATATTGTTTATACATATTTATATTTGTGTGTGCGTGTGTGTGTGTGAGAGAGAGAGGGGGGGGGGGAAGAGGTGGAGGATAGCAGGCTCGCGTTCGCGCTCGCCTCTTCACTTTGCGATCGCTCTTGCCACGCATTTCGGATGGTGCGAGAGAGAAGGAGAGAAAAGAGCCAAGAGCGACGGTCAGCTGATGTCACGCAGATGGGCTGGTGAGCTAAAAGCGGCTATGATGCCCTCCTTTATTTCCCCTCCCGTGCCGCGCTCACTGTTTTTCTATCCACGGTCGACGTATCTCTGTGTATCTGCGTTTCCCTCTCGCGCGAGAATTCCTCTTCGCTTCCATGCGACGTAGAAGAAGAAGAAGGAGGAGGAGGAGAACGTGTGCCTCGCCTACCACGGGCGTACCGCGAGTCGCATCGTGACGCATCTTGCCGCTCTTCGCCTCTCCAGATGATCGCGCGCGCGCGCGTCCAAGTGCGCGCTCGCAATCGAAAACGAGTATCGAAAATGAGTAGCGGTGGTTTCGACTGCAATCACGTCGCCGCCGATGATGATTCCTATGGAGAGACCAAGACCGAGAGAGTCGAAGAGGTCAGGCATGCGAGAAAGTGGGGCACGTTGGCGGAACGTTGACCTTTACGTGTGGCGGATACGCGCGCGTCCTAAGAACACGATCGGGTTGCACGATGCGCTTCCCGATTCTCTGTCGCGATACACGGAGGATCGATAGAATAGGATAAATCGTACCGCCTTTGCAAAAGTGCATGCGTTATCGTGTTACCTTGATTTTAAATTACCCGTTCAAGCAACGTTCTCTAACGAAGTTTTCTCTATTCTTCCAGAAATCGCGAAGGTGCGGGCGAGCCTTTTTCAAATCAGCGGAGTGAAAAAGGAGCCACTGGTCCTGCCGGAGCCGGAGGGCGAAATCACGACGCTCATGGAAAAGGTCTATGTACCTGTCAAGGAGCATCCAGATGTGAGTGAGAGAAATCATTTTATTCCGAGCCTCGTCTGCTAGAGGAGGTTTCTCGATCTCGCGAGAAGAAATGGTGCGATGCGCCGTACGTACGCGTGCACCATCGAATGCCGAATGTTATTTCTGTAGCGCCCGAAATAGGCTGTTCTCGTCGAAGAACGCGGAGCACTCCTTTCCGCTCGATCCCGTGTTTCTCTCTCTCATTCTACTTTGCGACCCATTGAGACATCGTAATAACGAGGTCGTCAAATTATTCATCCTTCGACTCTTGACTTTTCCTCTGTCTCGGTCCTCTTTTACCTTTTACGCCCCACGCTTGTATCGAATTCACTTGATTACGCGTCGGCTTTATCGTGTTTATTTAGTTGACGAATCACGGATCCTCGCGACGATTGGGTCTCGCTCGAAATACTTTCTACGCCCACGAAGATAATCTCCCCGGTTCATTCTCAGGCAATCGCTGATTTCAAGAGATTGCTGATGGCAATCTTGACAGAGAAGCTCGTTCGGTATCGACGATCGCAAAGCCCGTTATCATCCTCTCGAGGGAGATTGCAGTCGCGTGCCTGCGATATCCGAGACGAGAGGCACGCGCCTCCAATATCTCGATAATAAAATGTCGCTCATCTTTTCGAGATGTTTCGAAAAAGAAAAATGGGCCAGCTAAAGCGCAGCGAGCTAAACAGCCGGATGATTCACTGTCTAAATTTACTCATCTTTATTTACCGGGATCCAACAATGAAATTGGATATCTCGCGGCGAGAGCAGGTTTTCCCTTTTTTTCGCACGATCGTACAAGCCAAATATAGCGAGCTTGGCGCTTTGTGCTTCAAGTAGACTTGTACGTAGTAGAGATGTACGGATGTACATCTAATTTCGGCGAGTGCTTTACGAATTCTCTTTCCAAAGTTGCGCAAAGACGCAACGAAAGTGAGAGGAGGACGTGGTTCAACGGCTCGTTGTCTCGTATGATTGCAGTTCAACTTTGTCGGGAGGATTCTGGGGCCACGGGGTATGACCGCGAAACAACTCGAGCAGGAGACAGGATGTAAAATCATGGTCCGCGGCAAGGGGTCAATGAGGGATAAAAAGAAGGTAAGACGGTACCACGTTTCATTCTCAAAAATTCCTACTTAACTGATAGTCAAGCCGCTGCTGCGATTTGAACGTTAAAATGTTGGACGAAAGAAATGACCGATAAATAATATTCATTCGAACGATTCTCTCTTTACCCTGTACGGAGAACCTTAAATCAAGCGTTGTATTTGTTTCAAGCTGGCACACGAGCGAAATGCTTTTGCGTAAGTATACGTAGATAGAAACGAGTTTCACGATGTTCGCAGCAACTTTAATTTGATTGACAAATCGAGTCGAGAACGCATGGGAGATGGGAGAATTATGTTATACGTGTATTTTCGTTTTATCATTCCATCTTTCTTCATTTCTATCCTGAAGGAATCAGTTTCTCGACTCGAAATGCGTGCGACGTGTGTTTAAAGTGTCTCACGAGTGCACATGTATGCAATGTGTAAAATGGTTGCATGCGTATAAAAATTGCGCGACTTGTGTTGATCGATTAGGAGGAACAAAATCGGGGCAAGCCAAATTGGGAACACCTGACGGACGAATTGCATGTGCTGCTCACTGTCGAGGACACCGAGAATCGTGCCACTTTGAAGCTCGCTCGAGCCGTGGAGGAAGTCAAGAAGCTTCTTGTGCCCGTGGTGAGAAAGTTCCGATCGGCAAGCTTTTCTTAGACTCTTAGATAATAGGCAAAGAATTGAAAAAGAAAGAAAAACACTGTAAAATTGACAAATCTGTTGACGAGATTCTTGAGATTCGAAAAGGTACACTTTTCTCATTTGGACGCGTAGATTAGATATAGTCGAGGGTAGAGATTAACCGAACGAGAGTAGAGATTAATCGTCGTTGCACCTCCACTGGTGCGTTCTGACGGTGATAATCGATTGTTAGCAGGCTGACGGCGAGGATGAGCTTAAGAAGAGACAGCTGATGGAACTCGCCATTATCAACGGCACTTACCGGGATTCGAACACGAAAGTTGCCGCCGCGGCAGGTACCGTATGCAAAACTTGTCTCATTACACTTGCCAAGCTTACCAAGATGTTGCGCTTGCACACGCGATACTATCAAAAGTCCAAAGACGACATTCGTCGAAATCTGTCGTACAGAGGGAACAATTTCCGAAATTTTCGCTCTTTTGCAGCTTGCGACGAGGAGTGGCGGCGAGTAGCCGCAGCCGCGGCGGAGACGCAACGTCTGCTGCCTGGCCTGGCGACGCCGATGCGGACGCCGAGCGCTCCCCTGGGCGCACCGTTGATCCTCTCGCCGCGAATATCCGTGCCGACCACCGCCGCGTCCCTGCTGAACGGATCCGGTCCGCCCGGCTCGCTCCTGTCGGCCGGCGATCCGCACGGACTCATCTACACGCCTTACACGGACTACGCCAACTACGCTGCCCTGGCCGCGTCGCCGTTGCTCGAATACGCCACTGCGGATCATTCTGGTGGGTTATTTGCTCGTTGAATCGACACCGAGTCCCGCGACCGAAAATTAGACCGCGGGGGACTTGCGGCATGCCCCTCCTCTCTCTCGCGCTTTGAAAAGCAAACTTGGAAGCTTCTTGTGTGAAACACGCGCGTGAAAAGCGCCTTGTGAAGAAAGAGGGAGAGAGAGAGAGAAAGAGAGAAAAAAAATTTGTATGCACTTGTGTGCGCACACACTCGAGATGGAGGGGACGAAGCCGTGCGCGCTTTTATTTTTTTCTTTCTATTATATTATTAATACCGTTGCATTACTATTATGTGCGTCGCACGTGGCACACGTCGTTGGTGATTGGTGACTCTCTCTGCTTATGCGCAGCGTCTACGACACTATCGTATTCTTCTTTCTTAATCGTCTTTTTTAATCCTGTCTTGTTAGATCAGACGAGTAACACGGATAATTGACAACGAGGATTGACAGGAAATTTCTTTGAGAAACAAAGGTACCGGTCTTTATCGATCTTTATTGGATAATTCTCGGCGCTAATTGTCGTCGTGTCCGTGTATATATAGCTCCGAGAAAGAGAGAGAGTGATCGCCATAAAAGAGTTGTTCGTCTAACGTTTGCCTAGTGTCAATTTTTGCGTCAATTTTATTATCGTCCAAGTTAAATTTGGAAATTAGTTATCACAGTGAGAGAAACGAGGTCGGATATTATTATTATGTTATCGTGACGTCGACGATCGCAGGCCGGGAGCGTCACCAATGTAACGTAGCGCGTATACAATCAAGTACAGATCGTAAGACGATATTTGTTAATTACGGGCTAATTGCTCTTGTAGCCATTAATTTTTATTGTCCACGTCACATTGTCATAATTATCATCATCATCATCGTCGTCGTCATCGTCTTCATCGTGATCGTCATCGTCATTATTATCGTAGCAGTTAGAGTAATTTTTGGAAGATAGCTTAGAGTATAGAAAACGCAACCGAAATCAGTCATTTACTAGTCGCGTCAGTTGAGATATAATAATTACGTAAAGAGCCTTAGCGTAACGTATACGCTTTCGGGATAATTATATCACAAAGATTCAGGGTTATCGTAGAGCGATAGAGCGGCAGGAACGCGAAAAGACGACTAGGTTGTTGTATTTTGGTAAAGTCTTATCAGGAACGCGGTATGTAGAAGGACAAGAACGGATGCATAGTCGTCGTATTTGCTGTAGCGCGTTGTGGATGTAGCTATACTAGTCTGAAAAGCTTTTTTTACGTCGAGTCGAGAGCGTTTACGCGTCGTGCTCGGGAATCACTTTGGACGTTGCGAGAAAACCGCGAGCTGTCCAAGATGCAAGAAGAAAACACCAGTTCCCGGTATCCTCACCAGCATCCGAAATACCTTGCGCAGGGTGATTACGAGTGTCTTTTATCGACGCGCTGATCGCCGATACGCCTTTCTTCCTCGTGTTACAAAGTTACATCCAGTTACCCGATGAATGCTCGCGCATTCGCGTATCTCATTCGCGTATTTTTTTTACGTAGAAACGCACACGATCGATGAGGCAGAGAGAAAGAGAGAGATCCGTAAACGCTCTTATGCGTTGTTCAATGCAATAATCAAAGGCCATTCATTGTTGTAGCTATTTTGCGTAAACGTACGTTTTTCGAGAGTGTGAATATTTAAAGAGAGAACATGTTCTACATCTTCTATACGTACACAGACGTATACACACACACAATGTACACATACATATATTTATTGAAGTAGATATTTACGTTGTATATTAGATAGGTTCTTTTCTATAGTTTCACGTTTAGAGCTCGAGTTGCTTGGAATTATGACGACGAAACGGATGCGTGTATCGTCGTACAATGCACACGTAGACTGTAAGACGCGCAGTTTGTAGAGGCGTTTCTCCTGACTAAAACGAACAACTTTTTTTAACCAACTTTCATCAGTGACCCGTCTGAGTAGTGATGTCTATCGATGTGACATCAACACCGCGAACTCTAACCCGCGTTTTTCTTTCTTCTTTTTTTTTGTTCTCTTTTCCTTTGTCTTGCGCGTTTTCTCAGACGCTTGAATTACCGTGTAGTTTAGCGACGGTCGCAACTACGCAAAGTACCACTAGAATCCCAATGAAATCCCTCGGGTTGATCTAACACCCTAAAGCGTTAACGCGACTAAACAACTAATAAAACTCGATCCGTCCACCTCTCCTACGAAACTCACTCCACTCGTTATTCGTACTTTGTTCTTCTCTCTTGCTCATTCCGTCTGTCCGAGAACGGGAGCCGCACCAAACTCTTCTAATTATGTAACACCTCTGCAGTGACGAGCCTAGCGGAGTAATTGCGCGTAACGCGCTTAGCGCAACGATACTTATCTAAAACGGGAAAAAGATCAGCGTCAAGAAGAAGAAGAAGAGGAACGCTCGTTTTAAATGAGACTCTTGTAGCGCTAGCTCCTTCTGGTCTTTCTTCTGTTATTTTTCTATTTATTTATTCGAGAAGACGTAATCGCGCGAGTTTAAGGAAATCAATCGGGATCAATCGGCCGTGGATCGCATCGATAGCGATCGGATTAGCAAACAGTTTTTAGCGAGAACGTGTCTCGTCAATTCGAATACGCACCGGAATCGCGAAATCGCGCGGACACATGCCATATAACGTTACGATATGGCTGGTGATAGGTAGTCTATATACGTTATATATACATTTACGTAGGGTTTTATAGGTAGACGGTAGGTGGAGGGAGATTATATGCCCAGGGACCAAACAATATTTTTCGAGGACTGATGGTTCTAGCGTTTACTCGTAGCGATTCAGACGACAAAACGTACACACAAGACTATGCGTTGAAAAGTATTTTTTCTCTTTATTCCTCTTTATTTCGCGTTTTCTTTTCATTCATTTTTTGTGTTTCTTTTTTCTCATTGCGCGTCCACGCCCCCCACACAAATGCAACCAAGGAGAATTGAGAATAATTAACGCATACATATTTATACAGATTGTTCTGTAGGTACGCAATACTCTTTTTAATGGCGTAGTCTTTAAGCAACATTGAAGCATGACGTTATGCGCTGCAAGTTATATTATATTATTTTATATGGTTATTTAATTTTATTTTTATAAAGATTTAGAGCCATATATATATTTATATTTATATACATGAGGTTAAGGGCCGAAGCAACGGGTAGGCATAATTTAATACTCATTATTGTTGCAAGCGAACATAGAGAAACGAGATACATTTTAGCTTTCGCGATAAAGACTTACCTGATTTCTCAAGAAAAAATCAAAAGCGAGTGGGAGTCCGGTATCGATAGATCTTGTCAAGTATTTAACGAAACTTATATGTACATACGTCTCTCGTGTACCTATAAGCGTGGATAATTAAAAAGAAATGTCGAGATAGGTTTGTCTGAGAAAAGTATAGTAACTAGCAAGTAAGGAAAATAAATAAGTAATGAAGTAAGCAAGCAAATAATCAAGCAGCTAGCAAGCAAGCACGTGTCTCCGACGAAGCCGTCTCTCGCTTCTCTCCGAGGATGAAAACTTTGTTGACATGGATATTTTGGGGACACACGATTTCACTGACACATACAGTATTCTTACAGAGTATTCTGGTGGAACGAGCAAGTTTGTATCTGCTGCTACCACCACGTCACAAGCCTGGAGAGCACGAGCGAGCGTGAGCTACGAGAATGCAACGAAACCATGTCTAAATTTCGTTCGCAAACGAAATCGCGGTAGCCGCAACCGAAATATCGTTCGGTAGCCAAATTTACGCGAGGCGTTAGCAACAAAATTTATAAACGTGGGATATGTCAATCGACATTGCGTCATTGCAAATCTCTTATTAAACGCATATTTATCGGGGTTAAATCAGACAATCTGACATGAGTTTGCGACTTCTTCAAATCTCTGTCTCGGTATCTCGGATCTTGGAGCAGCGACGAAGCGCGCGGGAAAAAATCGGACATTTAATTTAACAGCTGCTGCATTCTCCGGTCCGTTAACTTTGGAGAGAAAAACTTGAATGATCAAACTCGTAGCTCGCGCGTGTCGATCGTGTTGCCGCAGGCAACGGTCAGCATTAAACCATGTTTACGGCGCCGTTACGAAGGCACGAAATGTGCCTTTTGGGGCGAAAGTGAGATTCGCTCTCGCGCGAGTGCACGCTTCGTAACGACGCCGTTGGAACCCGTCGGAATTGATTGCACGAAGGAGGATCCGCTCGAGTAAGCGACGCTCCGAGTAGCTTCCTCCTTGGTGGAATGAGTTCCCATCCACTGGTGTGTTGTTTGCATAATAATGAATAATGGATATAAAGCGGCAGCATTCTAGATTTGATATAGTGGCTGGCGAATCACGGCGAGCGGAATCGTTCGCGAGAAACGTAGTCGCGGAGAAGACGGCACCATCCCCGATCATACTCATGCTTGTTATGTTGGCGACAGGCGCAGCGGCAGCCGCCGCCAAGCAGCGTAGACACCTGGGTCAGATCCGCGAGCACCCTTATCAAAGGGCCGGCGCTCTCTCGTGAACACACAGAGACAGTGCGGTACACAGAGAGAAAGAGAGAGAGAGAGAAAGCGAGAAAGAGAGAGAAAAAGAGAGAGAAAGAAAACGCACTATTCTCGCGCCATCGCGGAAAGGTTAGTGTCTACACAGACAGTTTATTAAGTTCTCCTTTTTTTTATCCTTTTTTAATATATATGTATATATGTACACATACACATACATAGATATATTTTTTTTTTTCCACTATCTTTATCTTTCTTACAGTGTCATTGTCAGAATGCTCATTCGACGCTTTTTGCTCGATGGTAAATCCAGCAAATTTATTCCTGTATAGATTGATGAAAATGATTTTTCGTTCGGGGAAAACGTTTAGGCTTTTCAGCGACAAGGCGCCTCAGTAACCGAGAGTTCTGATACTGGTCAGCAGTGTTGTGGTTGCCGCACATGCTTGATCAGGACAGGATGAGTCTTTTTATTTTAGGATTTGCCATTGACGAGCGAAAAGTCCGGATCATTCTGATGGCGATTTATGTTACGTTGCTTACACCTCATTTGTGTACGATGAAGAGCCGCGCGACGCAACACGCGTACGGTGGATCCGTGTTTCAGCCGCGCGAAAAATCCGCGGTGGAATACGACCCTTCCGTGTTACTCGCCGGGCTCGTAGACGTGCGCAGCACGCATGGCATAAGCCAGCAGCAGCAGCGGCTAGCAATATGCACGTGTGTGCTCGTGCATGTCGTCTTGTGTACCTGACGCCGCACCGATCGACATCGGTTTCTCTTTTACAGACGTATTTGCACGTAGATTCGTACGTAGATTATGGCCGAAGGTACAGCGGGTAGATTGACGTCGCGATATCAATGTTCCCCAATCCGCGGAATACGAATCGTACGTGCCTCGGCGTCCTCAACGCGGCGTGACTGTTATTACCCGTAATAGTACGTGTCGGGATAATGGGAAAGAAAGAAATACCGAGAGAGATTGCGCGTGGGCGAGGGATTGCGTGGGCAGAAGAGAACGGGAGAGTTTCTTCTGCGCGGAGAGCGAGCGTGAAACGTCCGGAATGTCGAAAGCGCATCCGGTATATTTTGAGCATCCAAAACAAACGGTCGGCGGAACGAACAACGACGCGCAGACAGCGGGATCGCGATCGCGTTCGTTACGTTCACGGACAACGCTTTGCGATAGAATTCGGGGTCGATCCGCTTATATCTCCTCCGTGTTTCGCGCGTTTCGACACCGGCGGCACCGATCTTCCTCGCGGTGGGATTTATCCGCTTGGGTGAAAATGGAGCACGCCGGAGTGCACGTTGCGCCAGACCGAATCTATAATTGGCAACGCGCTGCGGCAAGAAGAAAATTGTAAAATAAAATATATAAGGCTCAACGAGCAGCTCGCGTAAATTTTACAGCTCGAGTTAGCGCGGTGATTTACGAGCAGCCGCTCGTTACGTGACGACGCGGGGAATCATTTCACAAGGTTGCTCGATCCTCTCTTTTCTCACGATCACTTGGGCGAGTGCAGCGAGGTACTTTGTGTATGTGTCTGCAGAACGGATGTTACATCTACGTGTAGACACGAGTGTTTTCTTATGTACGACACGGGCTCGAGAAACTATAATTCGCGATAATCAGTCACGACGCTACTTGAGGAAATGCCAGAAGATTTCGCGAAATCATTCGACTACTTCCACAAATGTGACGACGTACGATTGATTTTTCGTCTGCATCGCACGTACGATTCTCGTATTCTCAAAATTCTATGAGATATCGGCATTTACGCGTTCCGAATCGGCCAACTCGCAAGGGATAGTAACGCGGTAGGATGCGAAGGTTCGATCTCTGGTCTGTCGTTGAAAATCGTTATCACGAGGCAGACGTAAAGCGACTTGATTGTCGAGATCATCGTACGACCATAGAGATACACACCGCGATTGTTACGTATTTTTCGTACGCTGATTGCTCCATGTTTCTTTTCTTGTCTGTTTCCTTTTTCTTTTATGCGGGCTTTCAACGTTCGTACGACGGAAAAAAAGGTCGAACAACGATTCGTGGGGATAACAATGCTGCCAGAGATGGCATCCTGCTCTCTTTTTACGTATTTTATTTCACTAACACGTATTTTTTTCTGACATAATTGACATTCCTTATCATAGATGCAACTTCATTACATAGATCGCACAATTGCACCATATCTTTATAAACTAACAGTGATGTTTCACACACTTACACACCACAAACAGACAGACAAACACACACACACACACACACCGTGCATATACGAATTAGCATGTATGAATTAGGTACGCTTGAGCGAAATAGCCGTGTCTTTTCTAATTTTGTTTGAACTGTGCCTTGTATTCTTACGTAAATTAGATTCATACATATGGATACTAGCTTTGATATTCAATAGGGAGATAACTCTGCAATAATGGAAATAAATTTAATAATGATCGCACTTGTTATTCTGGCATCCGAGGAAGCCATCATTCAGTTCTTCCGACGACTCGAGTCAAGGCATTTAATTTGCATATATGCAATATATGTATATTCATACACACTAATCCATTTGTACATAAATGATATTTCAAAAGACAGGCGAATCAGACATTTGGAAGGTTCTACGATGAAATTACGTTGATTAATAATGATTGCAGCAGTTTCGAGCAAGATGAACATCTCGGAAGCGAGATAATCCACAGACATAGGAAATATATTTATATGTATATTTCCTATGTCTATGGATAATCTTGCCAAGTCGATCGATTCTCGTCTCGAAAGATTTCGTCAAGAGATTTTGACAAAAGCACTCCCTCGTCGAATCTTCCGTTATTCGCATTCGACAATGTCAACACAAATGAAGTTGTTATACGTATAAACAAGCACGTTCAGTATAGTATGATGCTTTTTTAAAAAAAAGAAAAGAGAATGCCTGAAATTGTACTATATAGCCATCTGTCCTGTATGGCACATGCAACACTCATGAGCCTCTGACACCTGCTTGCTGAGATGGGACATTAATCACTAAAGACCAAATAGTAATCGGTACGATGCGATACCGCAGTTAACTACGTACCTCGGTATTTTCGTTATGTAATGTTTCCATTTACCGATGCTGGCATGTGGTGGCAGGTGCACATCCACAGGCTGCCTGTCTCTCGCAAATCATTGTAATATTAAATACCAAGAGTGCAAACGAAATCCAACAGCAGGCTGTGACCGATCGTATTCTTTTCTCGACATATACGCGCGCACACGTACAGGCAGCTACACGTTTTACATTGACCACTGTAACGGAGACGGATAACGGATACGCCAGCGAGAACGATCGGCTAGCCGATTTTCTATCGCGACACTCGAGCACTTGCGTGCTTCAATATTGTCGTCGAAAATTGATGGAAGAAATTGCTCGGAGAATCAATCGGTGCATCAACTATAAATGATCGCTTACGTCGTGTACTTGGAATTATCGGAAATCCCATCGGGGGAAATAGCTCCTCGCTGCTGCGTGTCCGTCCGTCCCAACGCGAGTGATGACTCTGTCTGTCAGCTTACGATTTTTGTGGCTTTGGTGGGCACAACACCTACCAAAGCCTACGTGTCACTTTGGATGGACATTCGTGACGAGATAACAAAAAAGTGTTGGCTCGATAGAGGAACTGATCGACGATGTTCCAGCGCGTCGTTGAATAGCTACCTCGTCGCGAGGTCACGTGAAATCACGAGAAAGTCGATTGCTTTACACACTAATAATATTACGAGTAGCCGGTGCAAAGCAATGCTTCGCCAAAATTCTCGAGCGATCCCTCGAGTCCGATTTCTCGGTTCGTATCGCGATTACGGAAGTTGTCCCGGTCTCCCGGCTTTCGCGAGCCGAGGATCCAAGTTGCAAGTCGATTCTAATGCATCCACGGATACGCACACGGAGGAACGGAAGCGTTGCTTTTCACCACTAACTATATTTCTCTCAGCTAGCGAGCTACTAGATACTTAATGTTAACGTCGGTCAGTCATAATCAAATTACTAACAAACTGTTTTTCTTTTCTTTCTTGTTAACCCCGGTTGCCCGTGGCCTGTAGGCTTGGAGTGCTAACAATGGATATCCACTCGCCCCGTGCTAACACCTGGACTCTGGAACAGCATCCCGCGTTCGATCGGTTCACCAACCAGCCGACCACCTTCGCCGTCCGTCCGCGTCACCAGCCCCGTTCGTCAAGCTTATCCATCATCCTGTATCCTCTTAATGTTCAGAAACGTACATAATCATACCGCGACCGACGTCGACGTCGACGTCGACGGCGACGATGACGAGTGCACACGCGGATTCAGACGCGGAGTTTGTCTCTCGCAAGGAGAAAACGCACACGGATATGGGGATGAATATTATCGCGAGATTCGATTCGATTATCATCTCATGCTGAATGATAAAATCATAAAATGTGATCGACGATCAAGGAGCGGAACTCGACGAATGGCACGGCCAACGTCAAAACGCGATACGATGAATCTCGTTCCCGTTTCGTGAGAATCCGCGTGCGCGCCTCTCTCGTCGTCGCGGAAACGCGGAGCTATTCCGGAGTTACTTTGGACGCGAACGTACAACGTTAGTTGCGTTAAATAGTCGTAGCGCAGATAGTTTATCCCCGTTCCCACCCGCCACCCTCCACAGCGGGGGAGAAGAAACGAGGGGCCGGGAGGGATCGGGAATATCGCCGCAGGTATTTGAACTTTATTTTTCTCTCTCTTCTCGCGACGACGACGACGACGACGACGAAACGTGTCGCTCGCGCTTTTCCCAGTACTTACGACCGCGCCCTGGCACCTTCGCTCTCAACTACCCGGAGCGCGGGAATACGACGTTTAAATGACACGCGACTTAAGCATCGCGACGACGCATGCACGTCGGACACGGGGACTCGTCGTGGCGAGCGCGAAGAATCGCCGCTTCTCGCTTTCCGAGAGGATCGCAGTGCGTTGCGACGTGCCTCCTCTGCGCGTGTCGTCTCTTTCTCTTTTCTCGCGTCGCGAGACACGTCGCGTCTCGGGGATACCGCCGAAATTCTGTGCGACTCTCTCGCATAAATGTGCCTTATGTAACGTTAAGCGGTAGCCAGCGGCCAGACCGCGCCGCGACACCCATTCGTTCGTTAGATAAAGTTTCGTTATAGGCCGTAGCCTACGTATAACAGATAGCGTTAGAACTGTGCAATCAAAATTTACTTTCTCGATACTGCATGCCCACGGAAAGAGAAGGGTAGGAGAGAACGCCGAACTGCAGGCTGCTCCCCTAACGATCTCTTTCGTTACGTTGCGAGAGCTGCGAGGACTGTTAAGATATACGTGTATCTAGAATCGCGCGAATCTATCCCGAGGAAAAGGCTTTAAAGGTTCATCCCGTCGGTCGAATGGCGGCTCTACGAGAGCTTATATATCGTGTATATATCGCCCCAGCCACAAGTATTAAAAGGAGCGTTGTTCGCGGAAGGTATTTTAGAGCGTCGATATGTGCAATACGTGTGTGAGCAGGAAAAGAACGAGGCGCTTCGTTCGTGCCTTGCCGAGAGCCTTGTTACATCGATTGCGAAGATCTGCGACTCAAACCGCAGGATTATCGAACACGATACGCATATGTTTACACGCGTCTGTCGATACGTTGATGCCTCGGCGAGCAGAACGACGCCGACGGTGCAAAGGCAAGCTGTTACCACTTTTCGCGTCGCGGATAAAGATATTTCTGGGATATTATAATCACACGCATACACGTATATGCGAGCACCGTCACGCGTGCAAGAGCGTCCGTGAGCGTGTGAGTAATTTACTTGACATCGTATCAATTGTCTCACTCTTTGGTCTGCCATATGTTTTTCACCGTTTATGTATATTGTCTGATAACGATATGCATAGCGCAACGATCAAAGACGCTTTCGAACGGTCTCTTGCACGGTGACTTGTGTGTGTCGAGCGCGTTATACTCGTTCTTTCCACAGGTACTTTCGAATTTTCGTCCAAATACCGTTTTCTTCTCCGCTAGATACCGATAGCTTGGTCCTTCGTGTATATATACATATACAAGTGTTATATATAAAAGTATATACACAAATACAGTTTAACGAATTAAGAGTGATCTGAAATCTACTTAAGTTCACACGTAAATATTCGATATACATACATACATACACGTACACATATATATTAATATATACATATATGTGTATATGTATATATATTTTATTATTGTACGTAAATAATTGATGATGAGATCTAACGGAATCTTTTCAATATCGTTGTCTTCTAGTAAATGCGATTATATATGTACACACGAGTTGTTTGCGCACTCGCGAGCGCGCAGTCGATTATATACGGGACGAATATGTATACTCTTTATGTATATGCTGTCTAATATATGTATGCGCGTAAAAACGTAAATTATTATACATGTATACATAATGTATTATACATACGCACTGACTCAGTTAAACATGCGGACGGTACGAATAAATGTGCTCGCAGTTCACTTTTGCGTCAAACGAGAGTTTGCAATTGTCCAGAAATCGGAAATTATGTTTACGAGGGGTAGGTTTATTTCAGTTTGGGGAGACGGGCATGTGCCCGCGCCAAGATAATGCATCGTTCGTTTCGGAAAGGAACAAAAAAAAATATCGCTTGAAATTATCATCGCGCAAAAGTAAGTGCCGACACGATTTACTTGTATCCCTGTGTGTGTGTTATCATATTTATATATGTACACAGATAAGTTGCATAAAGAATCATGTATGTGCAAGCAATCTTGTTAGATTTTACAGCATGTGAATTTACATTTATTATTCTATATAGTTGTATGGTTTTTTTGCCGAAATTTATTATACATATGATAATTTTTTAGTTTCATATTTTATTTTAACGTTGATACGTGCAGGATATACGTGGCAATATTAATGTGTAAGCGAAAAATGCGCAAAAGCCGACTCTGATTTCTGAAATCTCGGAAAGATCTGATTACGAATTCATAGTATAACACTGTACGCTACTTATGGAAAATTTACGACTTGCAATGTGAAAGTGCAAATACAATAAAATAGTTTATACTGAGACATGTATAAATACCATGAACGGCAATAAAAATATTTTTTCAATACTCTTTCTGCGACGTTTCCTCCTGCGGCAATGAAACCCAATAAAGCGATGGACCGGGGAATACAATCGAGATTAATAATCAATCAATCCGTTTATTCTTCCAGTTTCTACAGCCAAGAAAGGGACTTGGTTTACAAAAAATATCTTAACCCACTCATTCCTCCATTCCAGACCGCACATACACGCACTCACTCTTTCCCTATCATTCCCTGTCTCATTTCTTCAATCTGTTTGCTTGTTTATAATCGAGATTAATAATAAAAACTTTATTCCGCTGAGTATGGAATCCATGCGGGAAAAATTTAAGACTTTGGTAATCGATAGAAGCCACCAGTGAACAACAGTTGATGTTCTCTGACTTTTCTATCCAGGAACTGTCTCAATTCCGGTAAACCACACTCTACCGCGCCCGGCCCCTGAGACGCGAACATCTTTAGCATTTGATGAATCCTCTCTATCGGCATCGAGTCCAGGTTCGTCAGCATCCCGACGATGTACGACCAAAACACTTGCAGCTCCTCTTCCCTCTGATCGCTGGCCGAAGCCATGACGCTCTCAGTTTCCTCCTCTTCGACGACGGTGTCGGTCGACAAGCGATTCTTGGACGTGCTCTCCTCCTGCAGAACGTACACGTCGTTGGACGTCTCCTTGAGGAGGCCTTGCGACACCCAGAATGCCATCTTGCGCCGCAAGACGGTCGCCGGAGCGTGCATCGCCTCCGCCAGATCTTGCAGGATCCATTCACCTGTAAATCAGTCTCGATTTAACGGCAACGATCTCGCTGTTCGACTGATTCGACGAATCGATCAGCGTTATTCGTTCTTACTCTTGTCTTGAAAGTGCAGGATGATCGTCGCGTGTACCGGCGTGACGCTTATGTCGAGCTTCCTGTCCTTCAGCTCGATCTCCAAGCTGACGTTTCCCAAGTGGGGCTTCCAACAGAGCGTCCTGTTCCCTTTCAACGCTTCGAATGCCTTCACGTACTTGTTCAACTGATTCTGCACGATACTCGGCAGTTTCAGTTTCCAGTCCTCTTTGAACGGCGGCCAGAACTGCGCCGATAGGATCAGCGCAGAGGTGGGGAAGAGTTCCCGTTGCAGATTGTAACTGGTGTCCGAGTGGATGTTGCCGTCTATCCTTTTCGAGTCGTAGACGTCCTTCAGCATGACTTCGCAATAATGCAACTGATTCTCACCGAAGCGTCTCTTCAACAATTCCAAGTGACGTATCTCGCGTTCGGTGTGATAGTTGAGTTGCGAGAGCAGCCTGTCCGCCAGCAGAGTACGGTACTCGTTCACAAACAGATCCTGGCTACCGTAAACGTTCACCAGCGTCGAGATGATGTCGGATACCTTGCGCTGCGTTGATTTAGCTGAAGAAAAAAAAAAGAGAGAGAATCCCCGCATTGAAATCGCGGAATCGAAGGTAGAAGGTTGCGATACCGTGTAACCGCGGCTTACCGGGGTCAGCGTCGACCGGGTCCGGCATCCATTTCTCCCAATCCTCGGCCTCGTCTTCCGCCGAACCGTCGTCCAACTGCAGACACTCGCCTTTCACCAGCTCGTCAGCCAATTCGCTCGGCGAATCGTCAAGCAAACTGTTAACGACCGAACGTACGGTATCCTCTCTGCTCTTCAGGTAAGTCCTGAAAATATCCGCTTTTCGATACAAATGGATAATTGAGTCTTGTTTTACCGAGTCAAAACACAGACTGGATTCAGACTGTAATAAAATGGCGATGATCTCACTTGATAGGCTCCGTTACGGCTTCCAATAAAACCCCAGTCGGATCGAGGTGTTTTAACGCCTTGATCGCGGCGATGTAAGCAGTCACGATGTCCGGAGTGTTGACGCCAGGATGCAACAGCCTCGTTTTGATCGCCTCCTGCAGTTTCTTAACCAGGACCTTCCGCTGATCGGTCCTCTCCAGGCAAACTCGCAGATCGTCGATCGCGGGCTGCGACTCGGGATATTCTATCTCGAGGAGAACACGGCGTGTAGGAGACACGTGTAATCGTGCGAAATTTCTGACATGGAGCGTTCTTTACCTATTATGATGTTGAAGAGATGGTCGATCCTTATCTTGGTGTACGTCTCGTACAGAAAGTGAGACAATTTCTGCTTAAACTTGTTTATGGCGTTACGGACCTGATCGGTAAGCGTTACCGTTTTCGCGAAACCACCGGAATATATTCGTATCAGCCAACTCATGACGACGGTCTCGAGCCACTGAAAAGTTACATACGAGTACAGACATATCGTCTCGCTTTACGCGCTGCTACAGATATTATAAATAACGATGACTGCATACATTCTCTAACGGAATCAACTCCGACAAGTCGAACGTCTTATCGCACGTTTGACTGACATGATTCTCGATACGAACGTGAATCAGGGATGTGAGCACGTTTCCCACGAGCCTCTCCAACAGCTCCAGTTCAATCAGCTTCCGATTGGTCTCGTGAAACATGTAAATTATCATCTGGCATTGACAGTTCTCCATCTTCTGGTTGCATCCCGTACATTGGCTCTCGCTGGCCGATGTGTCTGCTTTAAAATACGCGTTTCCGTAATACATGGCATTTTTTCTTCGCGTGGATCATAGAGACGAGCGAGCGCTACAAACAGTTGCAATCTACCTTGCGACGAGTTATCCGAATTACAAAATACATTGAACGCGATTTTGTAAAAGTGCTCTACGATACATTCGTGATGCAGAGGCAGCTGGCTCAATAATGTTGCTCTCACGACTAGTTTAAATTGCACCTCCATACTGTTCCTGGTGTTCGATACATTTGTGCCGTCCTCATTCTGCCTTAAGTATTCCAACTTTTTCAAGACTGATAGAAACTCGGTAAGACTGGCATAGAGGTCATCCACGGCAGACTTGAATAATTTAAAGCCCCACTGATCGTCGTCCGTTCTCTCAAACTTCTTCCAGAATGCTGGTGCCACGTACCAACGTATATGTTGCTCTATGTAATGAATAACAATGTCCTCGACGAACTGCGTCAATTTCAGGTTCCGTACGTCTTCCACCAAACTCGCAAACTCTTCCTCCGTACATTCATCCTGAATCTACGGAAAATAAAAGCGTGCGCTGGCATGTAATGTCACAAGTTTCATACGAAGGAGAGCTTATAGTGTGAATAAAAGTAAATCTGTGGTATTTGCTTTTGTTGTTGTACGCTACATGTACCTTTTCATTCAATATTGGAAATGCACGCTCTATTCGGACGAGTATGTCTTCTTTATCCGCGCATGTCTCCGACATATCCAAATATTGAGAATTCTATTCAGGTTACGTCGAGTATTCTTGCGCCTTTATTCCAAAAAATACATTTTAGCTTGCATTACTCGTTGGACTCAATAAAACACTAGATCTGTTTTGTCATTGAACAATATCAGCTGAAAAGAAACTGTTCTATTTTTTCGTTCAAAAGTAATCACTGAGAATAAAATCTTCAGTATTTTCAGTAATATGCTATCGAAGTGCTTATTTGCAAGTTAAAAACGCACACTGTATCCACTTCCGACGCTGAGAGTAATATTATTTGTAAATGAAGCTCATCCGTTGACTTACGTTTACGCTAACCTAAAAATAAATCCGCCGCCGAGAAAAATTAGTTTGGAAAACACTCGCTACGAGCCTGCACCGTCTAATTAAAAATTGAGATAGTGGTACGAGTCAACAAGGAGTCAGAAACCACTTCATTTTCAAGTAGTACGAGTCAACCATAGTTGGAAAGATTATTTTCAGGTTAGGAGAATTCAGTAACCGCTTTTAAGTGTTCTGATATTATTCAAAAGATTCGAAAGAGAGAATAATATATAACGTGGCTCATTAAATTATCTTTTTCTGTTTGCTTTCACTATTTTGGCCGAAAGCTGAGATCAATGTATAGCGCAATTAATGAAAGAGTTGTCGGACGACCGATGTGTTCGAATGCGGTTTATGTGAATCGTTGATATCGTTATCTTTACGGACTTTAATTCTATAAAAGAGTAAAATCTTCAAGAGAACGTTAAAAGAAAAATAATTAATCTTTTATATTTATCATGCGATGTGATTTCAGATGAAGTGTACACGTTGCTTGCAGAGCAGCAGTAAACATGAACGTATTTTCGTCAAAGTATAGAACCGTGGTTTTGGGTATAACCGCGACTGCCATCGGATATTATGGGATTCTCATGCCACATACTATTTTCCTGGACAAATACAGAGCCATAGTAACTACGTACCAGTAAGTAGTAAGAGATTCAGGAAGGCATGTCTTCACTTTGAATGTTTAATTGAATGTTCCTCCTTCGAATGCTTCAAAAGACAAGTATCGAAAGATAAATTAAACAAATTAAACGAAATTAACAACAGTTTACAATTTATACAGACTTGGCAAAGAGATACCGTTAAGTGCCAAAGCGATGCAGAACATCCGAGAAGCGATGAATGACTTGAAACTATCCGATAACGTGAGAAACGTCATAAAGCCATTCAGCGTGTTTGGTTTCGATTTGTATCATGCCGGCACACTCGGTCCCAAGTACGGGGCGATACTGGGAATTCCTTGCAACCTCAATAGTACAGCGGAACAGCTTTACGAGAACTTGCGCATCAAGGAAGAGGAGGTAGATTGGTCGCAGAAAGAGGCGCAAGACCTTCTGAGCGCGTCGACGCTCTCCACGAGCGCACAGAAATTCGCGATAGCGCGCGAGATTCTGCTGATCCAGGCAGAAGTGCCGTATTCGAACTCGTTCCAGCTCGCCCTTATCGTAGCAGTATTATGGACGCTTTGCAACACTATGACGTACAAGTTCAAGTTGCGCGAGCGAAGCGTGACGCTGTGTCGTATACTTTACATGGCCTTCACTTTATTCGGTGCAATCTTATGGCTCGGCATCAAGGATTATCAGAGTTATCGCCTGGACAGTGAAGTCGATAAAGTACTGTGTGGTTTAGGAGCCGAATACGTCAAAGGGGGACAAGAGTTTTACGAGAAGACTTTAATTAGGAACAGAGCTTTAAGATCTCTCTTAGGGAAGGATGGGGAGAAGATATACACCGCTGGGGGGAACGAACAGACTCTCTTTAGACAGAAGCACGTGATGCTTTCCCATAGGAAGGAGTTTTTTGACTCGTATTCTGTCGACTGTTAAGTTTGGATTCTAACGAGTGAAGAAACGAATCTTCTGTTTTGCGCAACGATAACAACTGAGGGCATTTCATTCGACGCGAATCGTCTCTTGCGCAATAAATTACAAACAAGAAGATTTGACAAATATCGTCTATATTCTCGTATAATATTATTTAAGCCCTTATCACACAATAACATCTTGTTAAATTAATATTTATAAAAATCTGCGAGTATGCATTACGCATTGTTCCTAATTTGTACAATTCTCACTTTCCTCTTTACACGTGAAACTGAAGATGCCTGCATTAACAGTAATCAGCTATGGAGTCCGTGCAGCCCCGTACGAAGAACGGCTGTACGTCGAGGACTACGCGAGGCCGAGCGAGCCAAACTGAAAGAAGATCCGAGACGAAAGTTGGACGATGACTACAAGGCAAGGCTGTCTTCGTACTCACAATTGTACTCACCAGCGTCAACTTGTCTTCCTCCTTTTTGAGTATCTTTGTCGTCTGGTCTTGATCAAACTTAACAACGGCGGCGATCACTCTGGCGAGCACCATGGTCTCTCTTCCCATCATGTACTCGAACAGAATATTCCTTAGGTACTCGATCTCCGTCGAATCCTCCAACGTGTCCTGACGTAACTTCACCAGCTTCCTGAGTTCCGCCAGTTCTCGCCTCTGAGACGTCAGGGTTTGTTGCAACGTATGGATCGATCCGGTACTCGTGTGTATCGCAGCCATCGCCACGCGCGAAGTGCTCTCCAATTCCTGTGTGACCTCTTAATTTACTCCGAGCTCTTTCAATCATCACGGATTGAAAGAGCTCGGACTGTGCTGATCGACTTTATAGAAGCGTAGACTCAAATCAGAAAAAAGCAAAAACAACATAATCGTCATGAAGGAAAGGGAGGAAAGAAATAAATAAACAGAATAAGCTTTACCTCGGCAGCTGCTTCGGTTTGCGCGTCAGGCTGAAAATAACGACGAATACGTGAACGCAAATCAAGGAAAATAAAGGGGTAAAATGAAATACAAAGATACAGATGCGTGTACGACGAAAGTCGAGACGAGTCACTTGAGAAGTGTATCAAGCAAAAATGGGCCACGTATAATGGTACTCGAGACGGCGACTTTACCTTCCTTTCGTTTTGCCATTCCTTCGTCAATTCGTTCAGTTCCTCCTCGTGTTTAGTGTGCAGATTGTCGATCCTCTGTTGCACTATGACTTTCCATTTTTTCTCCAATTCCTTCATCTCGTCAACGTGTTCCTGCTTAATCTGCGCAATCTTCTCCACCAGGCGGTCAATATCCTTTCCCTTCTCCGCTACCGCATCTTTCTTCTCGAGAACGAGGTGCTCGAGCTGCTCCGACTTTTCTGACAATTCTATTTGACAATCTTTCAATTGTTCCTTGTACTGCTGCACGAGGTTCGACTCGTAATTGTGTTGACGATCTGGATAAAAATCAGACTATTGCATTGCTCATACGTCGCATAAAAATTACACGTAGATCTCTCTCGGTCTCTCCACCTGTCTCAAAATATAGCAATACTTACCAAAACGTTTTTCCAACGCGGCTTGAAGCTCCTCCTCCTTGTCGTGCAACTGTGCTTGAAACTCCTTGACTAGCTGCTTCAGCCGCATTCCTTGCTCCTCCTCGTTGATCTTTAATTGTTCTCTCAACTGATTAGCTTGCGCCTTTAGCTCATTGTTCAGCAGTTGCATCTGCGTTTCTTTTGCTTGGAACGTTATCAACGCCTCGTCCAACTGCGCCTCCAATCTCTTGTTCTCCTCGCGCAACTTGTCACCCTCAAACTGAGATTTCGTGTCTTCGACATTGCGCGCGGTTTCCAATTCCTTTCGCAGTGCATCGTTTGTCCGAGCGAGCGAATCAACCCGCAATTGCAGGTCAGTGATTTTCTCTTCCGACAGCGCGAGCGTATTGGAATTTTCATCCTCCAACAGTTTAATCGCCGCCTCTTTCTCCGTCAATAAATCTTTCAAGGCGCTCAATTCCCTTTCCCTTTCCCCGAGTTCTTTGTTGCTGGTCGTTAATTCGTCGTTCAACCGCTCGATCTCTTCCTGCTGAGACTTGTATGAATCCGCATGATCTTGCGCCATTTTCCGTAATTCCTCAATGTCCCTCTCGTAATCTTCGATTTTCCGTTTCGAGGCCTCCTCGTTCTCGCGAAGCCTTTCATTACGGCTCAGAAGATCGTTGTGCTTGTCTTTCAGATCTTTATTTTCCAAGGTAACTTTCGCGAGCTGGGCATTCTCCAATTTCAACGATTCTACCTGCTTTTCACAAGTTTCCAACGTGTTGGACAATTCTGTATGCTTGCTCTTCAAGTTGCTCAGTTCAGCGTTCGTCTCCTCGATCGTTTTGCTCTGCCGTTCCTTGATAATTTTCAACTTTTTCAATTGCACGAGCTTCACGTTTACCGTTTCTTGCAACGTCTTGCTGATCTTCATGAAGTTGGCCGTATCCTTCGCGTGGCTCTCATTCATCGCTTGATACTCAGCCTCCAAATTTCGGTACTTTTGGACGATTTCTTGATGTTCTTCGAGGTCTTGTGCATGTTGTTCCTTCTCGCTCGCCAGCTTCTCGTCCTGCGACTTTATTTTGTCTTCCTTCTCAGTCAGATCGCTCCTCAAGCGAGCAATCTCCGAATGTGCCTCGCGTAGTTGCATCTCAGTCGTGCCCTCCATGCTGTCATCGCTCTCATCGTCTACAATGCCGTTTATTTTAATTTTCTCTTTCGCCCTGTCTAGTTTCTGTTCTAACTCGGATACATCTTCAAAGGCATCATTGTATTTGCACTGCAAGACGCCATTCTCGCGTACTAACATGCGATTTCTACAATCGAGACTGTCTACCTCGCTGTATAGTTCACGCAACTTTTCCTCGTGCGCCTTTTCCAAATCGTGGATTTTAAAAATGAAGTTATCACTCTCGGCTATCAATTTGGTATTCGTTGCATTGAGCTCATCTTTCAATTCCGCTTCCAACGTGGACTTGAGCTTTACCACCTGAGCCAATTCCGATCGCAGTTTCCCGATCTCGTTCGTGCTCGTTAGCTCCGAGTCTTTCAGCTTCGAATGCAGCTCCTCCACCTCGGACTTCAACGTCACGTTCTCCTGCTCGAGTTTCACGAGAGACGCAGCGAGAGTCGCGCACAGATCCGACATGTTGGTCTTCAGACTCGAGAATTCCTCTTTCACGGTGCTCCTGACATCAACGCAGTCCTGCCTTAAACGCCGTATACAGTCGTTGTAATGAACAAGACGATTTGTCAAATCGCTCCTCTCTTTCTTCAGTAAACTTATGGTCGAACTGTCCGCTTGAACCTTATTTCTGAGATCGTCGACTGTCGATCTGCAGAGTTGCAACTCGGTTTGTAACGTATTCAGTTCTGTTCTTTTAATCTTCGATTCTTCCTCGTGCGTCTTTGAGAGCTTCGTTTTGTCTTCCAACTCGTTCTCCAGCGACTTCATCTGCGTCTCCTGTTCCGTTAATTTGTGCTTGGCCTTTTCGAGCATGGCTGCGTATTGCTGCACCTTCTTGCTGTAATTTTCACACACGTGATCTCGGTCGATCAAGGCGTCCCGCATGTTCTCCAATTCCTTGTCGACGCTCTGCACCGTCGCCTGAAGTTGCTCGATCGTCGCGTCGGCCTTCTTCCGGCTCTCCTCCATCACGATTTTTTGCGCATCGTACTCGTTCCGCAATTCCGTGCAGGTGGTCTTGTAAGCCGACAGCTCGGCGCGGAACGATTCCTTCTCGTTTCGATATTCCGTGCATTGTTTCTCCAACCCGTCCACTTTGCGCTGCGTTTCTTGGAATTCCGCCTCCCTTTCCTTTAATCGTAACGTCAATTCATCTATCGTGTTTTCGTCTCTGCCCGATCCTGCCTCTTTACCGTGATCGATTTCCTCGCGGTGCTTCATTCCCGCCTGTTGCGTTGCCGCCGACGTCTCCCTCGACGCGTCTTGCACCGCCTTATCCGCGATTGCGTTCGACTCGGCGTACGTGGATTTCAGTTTACCCAATTCGGCTTTGTATCCCGCTATCGCTTCGTTTAACTTCTCCCTATCCTCCGTCGTGCGCTTCAGGTCCGTTCGAAGCTGCTTGATCTGCTCCTCCTTCTCCTCGAGCTCCCGGTGCACCGAAAGCTTGTTCTCGGCTAAGGAGATGGCCGACTCCTCCTCGCGTCTCTGCAGAGTGTCCACCTGCCCCGTCAGATTCTCGATCTCGACTCGCGCCGCGCTCAATTCGCCCTCCAGCGCGCCTATCCTCTCGGCAGTCGAGCTCTTTAGCGCTTCGTGCTCGTTCTCCAGGGTACTCTTCTCTTTCGTCACCTCCGTAAATTTCTCCTTGTTGCGTTTCAAGGACTCCTTGTACCTCAAGACGAGAGCTTCCAACTTCTTCAGCTTTTCCTTCAGCTGAGCGTTCTCCGTTGACAGCGCGTTGCTCTCGTCGCTGCGCGGTTCGCCGCTCATCAATCGCCCCAGATCAATCAGATTAACTTCCGAGCCTTCGTTCGGTCCTCGAGCGTCCTCCGACACCGCATTCTCCAACGTTGGTCCGCTCGCTTGCAACAATTTCACCTTTGTATTAAGCGTGCTTATAATGTGATCCTTCTCTTCTATGTCGTTTCTCAGTGCCTCCTCCAGGTGCGCCTTTGCTTGTTGCTCCAACTGGCACTGCTCCTTCAGATCGGTTATTCGTCTGAGAACTTTGTCCTGCGTCTCCACCAGGACAGACTCCAGTTTCGACTTTACTTTGTCCAGCTCGCGATAGTGCGTGGCCAGATCCGTGTACCTACCGCGATACTTGTGATACTTTGCTTGAACCTTGCGGTAAGCGGAATACAATTGATCCTTGGTGACCCGATCGAGATGGGGACTAATGTTGTCGTCTACCTCGCTAGCCGATTGATCCATGTCCGACTGTGGGAGTAAAACTTGTCAATGTTACTGGCAGATTACAAAATGAATCGCGAGTACTCGAGAAAGAAGACAAACCTGTAAATGATATAGATTCGGAGGACTTTCGTACATTGGGAACAGCGAAGACGCGTCGCTGGTGACACTGCTCACCGAGGACCTCCTCGAAATCTCCAGTCGGTTCGGGGACGGTGACATCAGATCGATCGTCTGGAAACTGTGCTTCACTGGGGTGTTTTTGGGCGTTTCTGCAAGAAAAGCGTTGCATCAATCTCTCACGAACGTGGCATCGTGCATCGCCAGAAAACGCTTATATATATTTCACATTGAATTTGCGTCTTCAAACTTGAAAGAAACGTTCGAGCGTTCTGTTCCCGGTGATTCATCATGTCCCGATTAAAGCTCCAAATGATAAAGCGACCAAGTTCTCACCATCTCCATCCTCTGTCAAACTGAAATTGTCGCTGGACGCTGACACCTCCTGAATCGAGCTGTTGGACAAAGCCGGCGACACAACCGCCTAGATGACAAAAGAACGGATAGTTGCAAGGTCATTTGCGTTTCTTTTTTTTCACATTACTTGTAATCGCGAGGTCAAGAAGAAACATAGAAAACGGAACCTGCGCCAATTGCTGCACGCTTGCCTGCAACCTGGCGGGCGACTGTTTCATCTCCTCCGCGAGCTTGTCCTTGAATTTCTTGAACATCCTGCCGCGCGGAACTGGCGGAAGCCACGAACGTGGTAAGCGCGATAACCGACGTGTAAGCGAAATCCTTGAGCGGCGATCGGAGCGGCGTGATTCACGTCGGCTCGAGCGCAGATTGGTTATCGGTGTTGTTCCAAGGTAACGCGAGTTATCTGCGGGGAACCCGAACTACTACGGGACCAGGCGACACAGTGAAACATAACAGGATCATAACCACGCTCTCTCCTCCCGAATTCGCTTCGAGTCCTCGTAAATATTTGCGGACGAAACGTACTCCCACCGGGAGCGGTCGTCGCGGAGAATCGCGCTCGTACGTTCAGCTACATTATTTGATCAATCATCAGTCGCGTATGTCGATCGTGCCACATATGTACACCCACGGGCCGCCATCATGGCGTGGGTGCCAGTGACGTCTCGAGCGTAAGACACAGTTTTCAACAACGACGAGAGACGTTTCTCAACGTGAAAACTGAAAGTCTGAAAGCATTCTTTCAGAATTCGTGCCAGAAAAAGGATTACTCGGTTCGCTTGGTGGAAGGCGGTACGTGGAAACGTTGACGAAAACTGTCACGTCGCATCCTTGGAGTCGTATTCGAGTCTAGATTATACTTTGTCATAGGAGTTCCGTCGTAGAAAGAGGGGGAGGATCTGCATTTGATAGCATTTGACAAGTTTAGTTTAATGTTTGTGATTAAATTCTGATTCAGAAGAGAATGATATCGACCACTGCTCGTCATATTTTCGATGAAAACTGATGACGATTAAAACGCATACAAAAATAACCAGGAGCTATGTATAATTTGTATGTATTGTCCGCGCATAACCTCGCACGAGCGAGAAATGTAGCCGAAACTGTATTTATTCGTGTTTTATTGCTATGGTACACTTAAAATAAATAACGCTGTAACACTTGCCGCAGTAAACGACATATTGTCAATTGCTACGTCCACGAGGATCGCGCCTCGGCTCCGCGAAACGTCTCCCCTCAAGTCGCGCATAAGTCGCGATCGAACTCCGCTTCGAGATATCAACCGTTACAGAATTCACCTCCCGTCCTTGTAATCTCGTTCCACTCCGTTATCATTAAATACTACCGGAATCACCGATACCGCGCATATCTCTAATAACGCAACAAAAATCCGATACCAGATACAAAGAGCAGCGTCGCGCCTGCGAACGGGGTCGAAAAGCTGAAGCTTTATTCATCACGTGAACAATGTTTTGTCTTTTACCTTGTGAACATCGAGGATACTCGTTGATAACGGTATTGATGGTACCTCCGAACCAAGTTTAACTCTACGAAATTAAATACACTTTACGTCCTTGCCTCCCTCGATCACGATTATCCGATGTTGCGCTTGCATTGTCAAAAGTGTGTTGTACTATACGGAGGGAAAGAGAAAGAGAGAACTAGAAAGAATACATCGCGGTACGTGACGCACGGATCACACGCTCCCGAAATGCACTTTGGTAGTTGGGTACTGGCGGCCAACAATCAGGCTAGCAACGAGACCGCGAGTAACGTGATCGTTACGTTTGGAGCTTCGCGTTCATTACCGGGCGATATCAACGAAGCGTCCGCGCGCGATCAAGAAATCTAGGAATCTAGTCGTGCCTCTAGCGCGCATCGCATTGCTCGCGAGTTTCCTGCTTTTTATCGAAAGTATTTCCACGTGACATACTCTACACCGAATTAACTCGGCGTCAAGACCGTCGTCTCGAGTGTCTACCTTGCTCGTCATTTTCTAAAAGCTCTCTCAGCGATCCTCCGATCGCGCGTATTAATCGTACAACGAATAAGGAACATTGCACCGCGACGACGAGAATTTCACTCCGGGAGAACACTGCTCGCTCGTACAATCGGTTTGTCCATCGCGACCCTCGATTGGGAGTTTTAAACAGTTGTAGAAAGTTCCAGCGGGAGAATCGTTAGTGAAATTGCGCGATACCTCACTCGAGCGTACAAACGAGCGTCCTTGCTCGTCGAGCTAATGCAACGGGCTGGGTAATAAACCGATGCGCGATCGCGATGATATCGCCCCCCGCCCGATATGTTTCTTACCGATTCGGATAACGCAAACGTTTCTCGGTTTTGCGTTGCGCGGTTATCGGCGATCGGAATTACCGGATCTCGTTCTCGAGAACCGGGACGAGGGGCTCTTTCTCTCTCTCTCTCGGCGTTTAGGATCTCATGTATGGGTAGTCGTACTCCCGGATAGGTGCAAAGGTCTCCTTTATGGACTGCGGAGATGACCAGCGGAGAGCGTAGTGCGGCCCGCCGGCTTTGTCGTTCGTGCCCGACATTCGACTGCCACCGAACGGCTGTTGGCCGACCACGGATCCCGTGGACTTGTCGTTCACGTAGAAATTACCGGCAGTATACTTTAGATCCTCGAGTGCCTTCCTCGCCCATTTCCTACAAGAACAATACAATGAGAAAAATGATTCCCTTAAGGGGATCCTGGAGTCGTCTGTATTACCGGCGGAATTGGTCGATCTTACTGTACTAATTACTCTTTAATGATTGCATAGAATGAAAAATCCTTCTCCACGATTAAAGTATACAAAGAAATATACCGAGCGAAACTCGACTTTATGTTAAAAACGACAAAAAAAAATTTAGTTTTATTATCGGCTTATTGTGACGTCACCTCGTACATTAACGTTCTTAATATAAATGTTTTGCAGTTTGTGTGGCCAAAATTCGATAATCGCAAGGACGGAACAAAATGAAAGAATATGGGGAAGCTTTTAGAAATGAGTTTAAAAGCCTAGTGTAAAAGTAATTAGTGCAGAAAGATTCGTGATCATTTCGTGCCTACGTATGCCTGTGAAATCGTGGCTGAATAAAAAATTGTGATTTTTTTTCCGTTTGGAAAGTTAAGTCCTGCTTCTCACATTACATTATTGTGTGTACTTTCATCGTGGAAAAGGATTTTTCATTCAGTGAATTCAATAAAAAGAAAATGCAGGAAAATCACCGATTCCGCCGGTAATTCAGACGCCGCGACGGAGTTCCCTGGCCACTCCAGGATCCCCTTAATCGCGACAATTGCCGCACATGACGAGAGTTCAAGCTGATCCGTAGCATTTAGGCCCGTTTCTACCAATGTCGCTTAATTTAAGTTGGTCGAGCCTGATGCGAGACACTTACTCGTCCTGCGCGAATATCGCGCCTGTCAAAGCGTACGGTGTGGACGTGTCGACCAGCTTCATCGTCTCATCGAGTTTGGAATCCTTGTAAACGTAAATGGTCAGCACCGGGCCGAATATCTCCTCCGTCATGAGTTTCTCGCATGGATCTTTGGTCTGCACTATCGTCGGTTCGATAAAGTAACCGCATCTGCAAAGAGATTCGCAGGACGCGCTCAGCTCCTGAACATGTCGCTGAACAAGTAACGCTAATCCCGTGCGAATAATCGGGACGAAACGTACGAGTTGTCGTAGCCGCCGCCGCCAATAATCTCCATCTTGGGCGACTTTTTCGCGTAGTCGATGTAACCGGAAATCCGTTTGAACGCAACGTCGTCTATCACCGCCCCGGTGAACATGGTGAAGTCTCGCACGTCGCCGATCTTGAGCTTCGCGCGCAGAGCCAGGAGACCGTCCTTCACCTGGAACGAGAGAGAATGAGAGAGCTTCCGGGATGGACGCGCGCGCTCTCGCCTCGGATTCAACAGGCGCGTTTCCGAGCGCGACTCACCTGGCCCCACAGCGACTCCGGAACGTACATCCTGCTGCAGGCGGAACATTTCTGCCCGTTGAACTCGAACGCGCTCCTTATCGTCGCGTTGACGACCGACTCGACGTCGGCGCTCGCGTGCACAAAGTGGTAATTCTTGCCGCCGCACTCGCCGATCAGTTTCGGATAGTTCCTGTACTTGGCGAGATTCTGGCCGACCTGCGCCCACAGCCGGTTGAACGTCGGCACCGAGCCGGTAAAGTTGAGGCCGGCGAAGTGCGGCGAGGACGTGATGGTGTCGCCGAACACCGGTCCCTCGCACGGAACGAAATTCACGACGCCGGGCGGCACTCCGGCCTCCCTGCAGACCTTGAAGATCCACCAGTTGGACAGTAACGCGGTGTCGGACGGCTTCCAGAGCACGGCGTTACCCTGCAATCGCTATCATTTAGAGGACGTCCCTAAATGGAGCTTCTCGAGCGAGGTGGGATCGCGCTACGGTTTGCGCGCTACAAACCATCAGTGCCGGCGTGTAGCTGAGATTGCCGCCGATCGCGGTGAAATTGAAGGGCGACACCGCAGCGACGAAGCCATCCATGCCGCGGTACCTCATCGAGTTGAGAGTCTGTCGGTTCGGCGAGATCGGCTGGTACTTGAGGCTCTCCTTCACGAAGTACGCGTGCATCTTGAAAAAGTCGATCAGCTCGGCCGAGCTGTCGATCTCGGCCTGGATCACGGTCTTGCTCTGGCCGAGCATCGTGGCGGCGTTCAGGTGCTGCCTGTACTTGGTCGCCATCAGACCCGCTATCCTCAGCCACATCTCCAGCCGCGCCTCGATCGGCCGCTTCTCCCATTCGCGCTGCGCCCTCACGGCGACGTCGATCGCCTTCTTCACCAGCTCCGGCGTCGCCCAGTAGTACTTGGCGATCTTCTTCTTGTGGTCGTGCGGCTGCGAAAAGCAAACGCAAGCGTTATCATCGACGAGGAGTAAATCGACGAGACGTCGCCGACTAAAAGAACCAACCATGACTTGGTGCTTGCACAGGTTCGTCTTGATCTCCTCGTTTCCGATCACCAACGGCACCTCCTCGCACTCGCTGGCCATCTTATCCAGGACCTTCTCCAGCTCCGCTCTCTCCGGACTGCCCTTCTTGTAGCCGAGAATCGGCTCGTTCTCCAGTGGGAAATCCGGTGGGCTCGGCACCGGCACTATCGACCCTAAGCATCTCGTGCCGATCCTGCGAATAAACGACAACGAGTTCTCGTCGACTCCTCCGTCGCGGAGTCATCACCTCCGTCGCGCGACAGAGATCAAAATCGAGACTTATCTCTCGATCCTCGAGAGCTCTCTCGGTTCCCGATATCATCTTCAAATATTTATCCGGCTTCCACTTGCAGCGAGATCTCGAGTCTCGGTCTTATCGCTCTTGCCAAATATGCACTGGAGTTTCGACGAGTTGTTGTTTCGTATTTACCTTACGTGACACGCTCGAGAAAGCGTCGGGAAAGGAATCAACGTTCCGGCCGCACGGCCGCGGTATCACATAACGCGCTGTCCACGCTCGACCCCCAATTAGCGCGGTTATCGGTATTTCACACGGATATCGTTCTGACAAACGAGTAGGAGGGCAACGCAAATCGAGTGACACGACTCGCACGATTGATTTCGCCTACGACGCGTTTCGTTTTTTTCTTTCATTTCTCAGGCAGAGATTACGAAGGTCGCGGGCGAACTCGACCGGAATCTACCACCGGCCGTTATCGATCGACGTATTTATGCGTTTCCGCCGAAATAACGACACCCACGGCCGTCTAATTCCGTCCTCGTGGTCGAGACTTTGACACGCGATGTTACGTAGTGCCAAAAGAACAATCGCCACCCCATCTTCCCATTTTCCACGAACGAAATGATGGAAAGAGAGAAATCCGCGGCATTCGGAGTCGCGAATAGCGCGTGAGGGAACACGCCAGGCTGAAACAGGCTGGAAAACGACGGGACACTTGCAAGAACGCATCGAGCGATTCGAATGCGCTGGAAATGCATCACCGAGTTCGATCCGTCTCGCGTTGCCGTCGACACGTTGACAACGTGACGCGGCGACGGCGACGGCGACGGCGGCGGCATCAAAACCAAACGGTTCTTTCGTTCGACAATGTTCGATCAAGCTTAACGCCGCGGCGAATTGATTCCCCCGTAAAGCGATCTCTCGATTGAATCTCGTCCCGCTCGCAACGACATTGACGAGCCGCTAGCATCGGCGAGGCACCTCGCACGACGGACCAACGGACGCGAGAGCGCACATTGCGGTGCCGTATGATCGATACCGTCGCCCGGAGGAAGAGCCCGAGGACACGGGGATCAGGCAGCCCGCGACGTCGCGAATCCTTCATTCGTTTCGACGTCAAGCTCGATTACTCACTTCTGGGTATTCGCCAGCAACGCCTGACGGCACACCAGGCCCAACATCTTTCAACGGGATGCGTGTTGAGAAACGGAGTAGAAAGAGAGGGAAAGAGAGGGGGAAGGGAGGAGAGAGAGAGAGAGAAGGGACAGGGAGAGCGAGAGAGAGAGGGACGATGTCGTCGCGCGCCCTTCGTCACGTACGATCCACAGGATTAGACACACGGCAGGCCTTTGACTGACGAGTCCCGTTGGACGATCTCGCGATCGGGTTTCCTCACTCTGCGCGATCACGGCCCCACCGCTCACGGCGTGCCGAATTGTCCAAACTGCGATGGAACGAGACCCGATGCCACCGCGCGTCGGGCGAAACCGCTTCGGTCGAGGCGCGCGCCCGCCGATTCCCCACCTTTCGCGGGAGCGCCCAGGGACGTACGACCGTCGCCGATCGCACCCCGAAATCGCTACTGCCATCGCGGTCATCTTACTGAATCCACCAGCATAATCATCACCGCTCGGTCGTCGTCGAAATTCTGCGAAATTCCCGCGAATTTTGAGGAATTAAAATCCCGACGCGATATCTCGCGGAAATACATGAGCGAGGAGAGAGATATCGATTCAAGCGATAAAAGGACGAAACTATAGACACATCCGTAGACATGCCCGCTTTACCGTTACGTTAAACTTAAACCGGTTCACCGTCAGCTCTAGATTGGTCTAATCAAAATCAATGATGTAACCCCGGTCAGACAACGTAATGTACATCTTCCACGACGCGTTCACCTTCCTCTACAGTCGTTCTATTCTTGTACATACGCTAGTTTGTTTTGGCGAAGAGCGTCATTATTTCGAGCATTGGATTGAAAGTATTAATAATGTCCATCAACTAACGACACTGTTGTGTCAAACAGCTCCAAGCTAAATGCTAGGGCCAATCCGCCAAGCATAAACGATTAGTTATAACGGAGACATTACGCAATCGACGATTGTTTGTAGCTCAATCTATCCGCATAGATAAAGGAAATGCGTTCCAAGAAATCGATTTGCATGTTAATTGCGCCAGACAATATCGACAAGCTGGTTGATTATTTTGTTATTCCATACACGCCTGTCAGAGATTTTTATCTGATGCACAGACCAACAAACTTGGTCGCCTGTCGTCGCTATAGTCGCAAAGAACAGCGCGCGAATGAGTCATGGAAAGCCGACGGTTGTCACACGGTTTTAGAAAAACTCATCTGCGCAATGGAAGGTCGGAATGCATTACGTAAAGTAATCTATTTTTACCTAAACGTCGTTACATGTGTACGTGTGTCTGTGTATGTTCAAACATATATTTAAAAATAAAACGTTGAATGCTCTACTCATGCGCGGCTTTTTACGCATATTTCACAAAGAGAGTCTTGTAAAGTTCACAATTGCGCTCCTATTTGTCGGAAAGTGTCCCGGAGAAGTGCATACGATTATCGTAATGTCCTGATGCTCGCCAGCTTTGGAACGACCAAACGTTGCAAACGCGCCGTCAAAGGCGTCTCTAGTTCTCCTCTTGCTGCATTTGCAACTCGCGCAGGAGCTGCGCTCTCTGTTTCTCCAGCTCGTCCTCGGAGAGCTCGTGGTGCTCGTTGGTCTCCGTGACCGATCCCTCGCTGTGGATCGAAGGCCTCCTGTGCTTCTCCTCCTTCCGTCTCCTCTCCGGAGACTCCTCGGAAGATGGAAGTCTCGAGTGTGAGCGCTGTGTGAAAGTGTTAAAGGATTAAACTGCAAGGGCCATCTTCGTGTGACGGGAAAAATTGGCAATATCGATGATCGGTTATCAATACGTACGGAATGACTGCGACCCCTCTTCTTCTTGTTCTTCTTTTTCTTCGACTTTCTCGTTTCCGACTCGGAACTGTCCGACTTGCTCGGGATACTGGGTGAACGTGACTTGTGCCGCGACTTCTTCCTCATGCCTTTCTCGCTACCTTCCGAATCCTGCGTGTCGAGAACGAGAAGAGTATTTGTTTATATTGTATTATATTATATTACATCAGAAAGCGATTGCACTCGGTGCGAATGTACTCACGCTGTGCGAACGCGATCGCGACTTGTGTTTCAATTTCTTCGCCTTCTTCTTCTTGCTCCTAATGTGGTGGTGACTGCAACTCTCCTCGAGTTCGTGTTGGTACTCTTTGAATATCCGTATCCTCTCGCTCTCCAAAGTGATCGCTTTGAAGTCCGGCTCCTCCTCGATTTTCGTCCTCACGTCCTCCCACGTCATCTGATAATCGACGTTTAGCGTTTTCAGCAAATTCTTGAAGCCGGTCTCCAACTTTTTGAACTTTCTCGTTTCCTCCTTGACGCGTTCCTTCTCGCGCGCCTCTGCCTTCTCCAGCAGTAGATTATACGTGAGTTTAACGTTGCCGGCGTCGAGAGTGGCCGACTTTCGATCCTCGCACACGACCGTGGCGAACTCCTCGAAGGTCGTGTTGACCTGCACCTCAAAGTTCTTATCTTTGAGTATTTCGCGGATAATCTTCTTCTCATCGTGGAACCGAGACTTGAGATCCTCGACGTAGAATTTGAAGAGATCCAACGGAGTCGAACCCGACTGTCCGAGCATTGCCGAGAACCGTAAATCGGCGGACAGCATTGGATACAATTCTACCCACAAGGACATGGACGTGAGTTTGCCTTGTTCGTGAAGCTCATCGAGTAGATACTGAAACGCATGACGATCGTATTTCAGGATAAAGCGTCTTTTAGGAGCATCTTGTAAAAGAAAACATTTCTTGCTGCCAGCAGTTCTTAAACGGGAGAAGCTCGGCAACATGCCGTTTGATGTGCGCGATATGCAAGTGTATGCAGTCATCTCGAACGGCAAAATCACGAGAAACCCGACACGCGATACTCACTATGAAGCCGTCCCTGTTCTTCCTCTCCTGCCGTTTCCTGCGTTTCTTTTCGCACTCCTTCTCCTCCTCCTCGTCCTTCTCCAGTTGGCGAATGTGATTCTCAAAGACAATCAGGGCATCCTCCTTGTCCATCTCCAACAGATCCGCGTCTTCCGCGAAAGCTGGATATTGCAACAATAGCGCTTGTGCTTCCTGCCACGTCGTCCTGTACGTCACCTCGGTCATGGTGTCCAGGACTTGCGCCAGTCTCTTGGTGTTCCGTTTCTTCAGTTGCTTCGCCTCCTCCTTCTCACGTTTCGCCAGATTGAAGATCACGTCTTCGTAGATATCACGGCGATCAGAATCACCAACCGCGCGCCAGACTTCCAAATTACCAAACAGCTCCTCGCACTTGTAATACTTGGTCGTGCTCATCATCCTGTCGTTATCCAACAAGAATTGCTCCAGGTCCTCCTTGGCCTTTTTCAATCTGCCAGATAGAAGAAACGCCGTTACTGCTTTATTACTCAGCAAAGCATGACAATCTCGAACACGATGCGAGTCCACTTACCTAAGTCTCTCTTGCTCGCGCTCCTCTTTCAATTTCTGCGTCTTGTACGAATTGAAAGCTTGCTTACGCTCGTTGAGTTTCTTCATTTGCGGGTATCTGGGATCATTTTGTATCAATTTCACCGCCTGCTCCCACGTGGCGTTCGACGGCACGTCCCTCTCCCTCAGCAATTCCTTGAACGCCTCGATCGCCTCCTTCTTGTCCTTGAACTGCATCTTCGGCTCGGGCGTGCTGGTGCGACTATCATTAGTCGAGCCCTTTGCCGAATTACTGTCCTCGTCTGGCTTCGCGGGAGGCGTCGGGATATTGATCGCTGCGAGGGTCGCGGCCATCGCCTGCTCGATCGCGGACTTTCCGCCCGGCTCCGGTGTGCTGGTCTGCGACACAGTCGGCACATTCGGCGATAGATGCTGCATAGCCACGGGAACTATATTGCTAAAAACATACGAGACCTCACCTTGAATCCTATCGAAAACAAGAGCGGACATTTTCACTTCGTCCGTTAATCATCATTGTCCAATATCGACTCACGAGTTGGTGGCGTTCGCCACGACCGCCGCGGCGGCCGCCGCCGCTTCCTCGGCGATGATTCGCGTTTTCAGTTCTTCCAATTCCGGCGGTATCGTCCACCTAGACTCCTTGGTGGTCACGTTGTGATAGTACACCTTGCCGTTCTCCGACTTGTACTCTTTCCACGGACATTGAGATAACAGCAACTCGTTCGAGGATTTAAGTTCATCCGGTTTCTCCCACAATGACTGCTTCGTGATGTTGTTATAGTAATAAGTCCTGCCGTCCGGTGCCTTGTGCTCGCTCCAATCGGTCTTCTTCTCCGTCGCGGAGACGGACATTGCCGCGGTGGCGTCGGGGCCGTTGCCGAGAGGCGATGGGGGTGGAATCCCTGGCGCTGTTATCTGTGACGATGCAGCTGCAATGTAAAAGGAGCAACTTAAACGGTGAATGGCTCGCGGGAATCGACGCGGGCATTTTAGCGTTGGATATTAACCTATTACTCCAGGCTCCGGGGGAGCTGCCGCGGTGATAGGGAAGGTAAAACCTGGCGGGGGTATGGAAAACTGTGGTGGCATTATGCCCGGAGGACCTGGCGGTAAACTGGGTGGCGGAATGAAGGGCGCCGTGGGCATAATGGGTGGCACAAAGCTAGATGCAATGTTTGGCGTCGCCGACGGGAATCCTGTTACAGCGCCGGGTGGCGGAATGCCGTCGTTTGAAGCCTAGTAACGTTACGTGTCAGTTGAGCGATCAGCGGTATACTCGGGCAAAGCGTGGCGTAACGTAACGCGTCTCTCATGCGTCCGGCTCGCAGCCGCTCGTACATTTAGTCACTCGTTAAAGCATTATTCGAGATATTGTTACAAGCGAGAGATTAATCTCTTTAACCTGACATTCGTAGAGAAACAAACAGAGAGAAAGGTTACGACGCTTTCTAATTATTTCGACTACATGCCATTTTTATAGAGAGATATCCGAGCTCCAAAGTCCGGAAATAGAAATTTCCGCGATTGTCTGCGCAACCAGAGCGTCGGCAACGGAGATCGTGCGTAAACTTTAATTCGCTCTACCCATAACCTGAATCCCGTCTCTTGTCTCTTCACGCTCACGACGCTCAGTCGCTCACACTACTACCGACTGCACTCTGTGCACTTTACTGACTCTACTGTTCTCTATCGTGAGGTTAAGTAACGTTCTACTTTAACAACGATCGATATCGCATTCCGTAGCCGCGTGAAAGGAATCTGTGCTCTGTCAGACACATATATGCGTATTGCAGACAACACATAATAATAATAATAATAATAATAATAATAATAATAATAATAATAATAATAATAATAATAATAATAATAATAATAATAATAATATATGTCGTATTTCATTACATCTATGTATTACGAATAATGTAACAAGATAACGATCGTTACGTATTCAACAAATGTCCAGTAATCGAGGAGTGATACAAAGGGGTTCCTCGCAGCGTCTGCACGTTGGCATCGTCGATCCGTACGACGACGTAATCACCAGCCTGTATCTCCCTCGTCACGTCGGAGTACCGATCAACTGGAACTGCCGTGGATGGTAGAATCACCCTCACGTTGCCGTCGTTTCTGGCTTGTAAATTTTCATCGCTTCTGACACTCGTCTATAGATAAAAAAACAATTATACGAATATAATAGTTGTAGAATCATAGAAAACAATCGAATTAGAGAAATACTTACGCCCTCGACAAGAACAAGCTGATGCTGGCCTACTTGCGCTGCATTCAATTTTTTCAGTTCCTTCCTGTACATCGCGACCATGCGTCCCACACGCTCCAGCTTTACGTGCAGTTCAACGTCGTCCTCGTATCGCCGATGTGCTTTAGTTTTCTGTGAGAGATGATGGAATTTTTAAGTATTCAGTTTATAGTTACTCTCATCCATCGACATAGAGCACGGACTGTGTCATCCACATCTAAATCGTGTGGCCAGAAAACAACAAGAGATAGAGCGTGAAGATGGCCAATCTCTCTCTCTTTCTAGACCAGTATCACAGCGTTGAATAAAAAGAAAAAGAGAGAGAGAGAGAGAGAGAGAGAGAGAGAGATTGGCCGTCTTCATTCTTGATGACACTTTTCCATGTGAATGGCGCAGTCCATGCTCTCATCCGATTGTCCGAGGACTGAAGAACCATACCTCGCGCATGCTGTAGGCGAAGAAGTAGGCATTGTTGTACTTGACGTTCTCTATCAACGACAACGTATCCTGAAACTGCTCCTCGGTCTCGCCGCAGAACCCAGCGATAAAGTCGCTGCTCAAGCATACACTCGGAACAATATCACGGATATGATCCACCAAGTCCAGATACGCTTCCCTGGTGTATCCTCTCCGCATTCTGTCCAAGACCGTCGAGTTGCCACTCTGAGCGGGTAAGTGAATCTGCTTACAGATGTTTGCTCTCTCGGCTATCAAGCGCAACACCTCGTCGGGAAAATCCTTGGGATGCGGAGACGTAAATCTGGAGGGATCAGAGTTTTAACAGTTTTAACAAGTAAATGTACCGCGCGATAATCGATGATCCATGTCGGGGCAGGTACCTTATCCTCATTTCCGGATTGATCAACGAGACCTTGTCCAGAAGATCGCTAAATCTTAAGCCACCTTTTTTCTTCTTGTATACGGTTGTGAAGCCTTCTGCGAGACGAGTCTCGCTGTCAGCGGACATCGGAAATTCCGATTGCGACAGATCTCGGTAACTGTTTACATTTTGTCCAAGCAGAGTCACTTCCTTTACGCCTTGATCCGACAGCTGTCGGATCTCGTCGACGATGCTCGCGATCGGTCGGGATCTCTCTCTTCCCCTCGTAAACGGTACGATGCAGTAGCTGCACATGTTGTCGCAGCCTCTCATTATGGAACTAGAAATCAGATGCACCATTCCGTCAAATTAATGAGTCGCAATGTGAAGCCATGTGGATACAATTCCACGTGCACGTGTTTAAGCGCGTGCGTGTATACATTACACATATGCCCTGATGGAATCCTGGTCGAGTCTAACTGGCGCGACGTCCGCATACGTCTCGTCGAACGACAGGACAACGTTAACAGCCGTTTCGTCGTCCGTCACTGCCAGAAGTCTCGGCAGATCCTTGTAACTGTCGGGACCTGCTATCACGTCAACGAGTTTTCCCTTTTCTAATATTTTAGTCTTTAGGCGCTCGGCCATGCATCCTGAAATGGGAAAAGGAGTATTTTACATACATTACGAGACATGTACGCAATTTGCTGAAAGCAACATGTTAATGTTATAAAGTATGGAAAAATGGAACCTACCCAAGAGACCAATCTTCATAGATGATCCAAGTATTGCTTTCTTCTTTTTCTTCATGTGGTTTAGAGTCTCCAGCTTGTTCCATATCTTTTGTTCCGCGCCGTCTCTGATGGAACAGGTAACGAGCAGCACAATGTCCGCATCGTCCAAACTCTGCGTATGTTTGTAGCCGTGAGACTTTAGGATCGACCATATTATGTCAGCGTCATTCACGTTCATCTGGCAGCCGTAAATTTTGATGTACACTGAGGAAACAGAGGAAGAAAATCAGTAACAGTTAGGCGACGTACATGTATGGCAAAAACAGCACAAGATTCGACGACTAGGAAACCTTTCTGATTCTCGCCACGAATATCCTGCACGTACGGAATAGCTTCCTCACTGGGGGTAACGTCAACAGCTATCGACGATGCTAGGAAATCCTTCAAGGAAGGTGCATCTTTGATCGAGTTCCTCATCACTTTTTGATCCACGGAAACTCTCTCGTTTGCGTGCCCGTTGATCGCGGAGCGAGAGTGTAAAAACCTGGGAGCGTCGTGGATCGCGCGAACCGATCGAAAACGATCGGGATTCGCGGATTTCAGTCGCACGATGAAATTTCTAATGCACTTTCCGCAGTGCATCCCCCTGGACATGTTGAAAGTCGGCTGAAATTATAACATACTCTTACGTGGCAGCGAATTTCGCAAAGATAATATGTTATCAACCATTCGATAAATGATAACTAACTATTCGATGTCTCTGTCAAATTGACAGTGTCAATTTCGTTGAACCAGTATTTCGTGGATGCCAGTCGGTGACATGCGATTTTATAGGTTAGGAAGGTCAATCCACGGCGCGCAGCACCCGCTACGTCACATCTCGAATGAGAAAGCGAGAGGGAGCGAGAGAGATGGAAATAAAGCACTCTGGGAAAAAGAGTATATCGCGACGCTTTCTGTCAATTTGTTTATTCCTCAAGACTTATGTATGTATCACGTTACCTAAAATATAAACGTAAAAACGGGACAGTCGTTTCAATATGAATTTTGTCCGCAATGATGATTACCGATGTACGGCCTGTATGTACAATCACATATATACAACGATGCAAGTAGCGTTATCGCTATTATACAGGTATCACGAACAAATACGGTCAATAATGGATAATTTAACGGTAAACCCTAACAATACACGTGAAAAGAGACGTGGAATACAACGTTTCTCTTCATCCGTTGGTAGGTTGGCACCCTACGAAAGTCGGAACGTCGACGTCTCTTCGATTCGAGAGTCGAAAGGAATGATATCACATTGCGTTTCTTTCTCCCCGAATGCCGCGCAACACGTTTTCGCAGGCTGTTTCCGCGGAAACCGGTCCGGTCCTGCTGAAAGAGCATCCGTTACGTCACGACGGAATCGTCGCAAACATCTACCGCACCGCACAAGCTGCGAGCGGTTTGACGCGACGGATCTCATCGACGCATCAGCCGCATCCGGTTTGCGCTCCGCCAGCAGATTGGTACGCGCGTTGAAATTGAAATTCGGCTGATCAACCCTGACTCTGTCGCCTCTTCGCTCCGACGAAGCTATAGTAACGGATGCTCTTTGCGGCTTTCCTTTGAAATTCAAAGCAACGACCCGACTGCTCGGTCACATCGCGCGTCGAAACTTTCAAACGGTGAACCGCATACGAGTGCTACAAGTTTAAACCACACTCGCACCGAGGATTTTGCTTTGGTAAAGCACGTGTGCCGTGTCACGTTTCACCGTTTCTACACAGACTTACGAAAACGATTGCTCCGATTGTTCCGAGAGAATCAGTTTAATATAATAAATCTTAGTACATTAATAAATTATACAGCTACTGTGCACACACACGTAACAAAAGGGTCTGCAATCGAGGTACTCGGGGCTTGCACGTATTTTCCCTAATTCTTCATTAATCTCTCTCTTACACAATCGCACTTGGTGTCGTATCGATAACTGCGTTCTCAATAATCTCCTATTAATTTCTCTTTGGAGCAAATAAGCGTCTAGCCTCATCGTCCTCGCTCGGGACTCGGCTAAGCTCCATTATTCGTTAAATAATTTACGAGACATTCAACGTTTTTTACCTAATAAATACAATTTCGCCTAAGACTCTGTCTTCTTAAAGAGAATATTCGGACATTATCGAGTCCACGAAGAAACCGACGGTTGATTATCTCACTTTTTAGTCGAGCTTTCTCCAAATCGAAAAAAGGACGTTGCCGTCCGTTGCGGGAAAAGAAAAATTACATTTTTCAATCCTTAAACATCACCGTAGGCAACGATAATATATATTTTACAATAATACAGTAATGATACACGATGACGTGATATGTCTTTGAATTTGTCAATATTCAATATTCAAAATTCAATAGTCTAACTTACTTACTTCAAAACATCCTCTTTCCGAGAGAAATTAAAACGCTAAACTATTAATGGTATCTGATATAATATTCTAAATATCTTCTATCCTCTTCCTTCCCTCGCTACAACGAGAGCAATATAAAAATCACAGGCGGAGATGCCAAGTAAGATAATCATCCTCATTTACTGGTCATTAGCCTATGTAATATTTGGTCAAATCATTTCTAACGAACCACAGTAAGCGATCTTTGACATTCGTGTAACTAGTAGTTGTACAGAGAAAGTTTGTCGCTGCTAACGTATTCCTTCAACCCACGTGTATCAGAGAAGCGATTTCGTCAAAGGAACGATTTGTGAACTATTGCTGCGTTGCGCACACACATAAGTACACACGTAAGGATTTCAGGATAAAAGACAATCTGTACAGATATTTTGTTCTACGTGTTATTTCAGATACATATCCAAGTTTGGATTCGCTGTACGTCCCATCTTTCATGTGGAACGATGCAACGATGTACCAAAGTAGCGGTATTTCCGTCACTTTTAAGCCTTTCACCAGACATACTTCCGTGTTGCATAATATAACAGAATTTTTATCGACGTGGTAGAGTAAAAAACATTTGCACATGACTCTTATATACTCTCAGATACATATCTTTGTACTTTAGATCGAAAGCGTGTCGTTGGAAATTTTCGGACCTGTACATGCTTCTCTGCGTTCAGTGCGAATGAAATGACATCGTTAACAGCTTTTGAGGAGACACAGTGGGTTGAATGCGAGTGTACGCTACTGTATGCCAATTTCAAACAGCATCAGGCACTGTCAACCGTACAAGATTTACAATTAATTCGAGTGCACGTTCGGCGTCCCGCTCAAATATACACATGTTATTTGGTGTAACTCTACTAGTAACGAGTTACGCGCAACGTGAACGCTAATGCGCGAATCAACAGAGATCCACTGTAGCGAAGAATCTTACTAATTCGGTCCTAATTCGGCAAATTGAACGAAATATCTAGATGGGTAATAGTGTCCGACGATGCGAATTGCGACTGCAATCTCTCCATAATATGTCTGAATGTCAATGAAAGAACTCACAGATCTCGATTTGCTTTATAATATTAACAAAATGTACACGGAGAATTTTACAGACAATTCGGTACAGTGTGTTAAACTATAGCACTTGATTAAACTTAATAGTATCATGAATGCATATACAGAGATTAAGTATAATAGGAAATGTAAAGTGCGAGAGGATGTACAGATACACAATTGCCCTAAATTTCAACGCCAAGGACTGAACAGCTGGTAGAACGCTCATTTGTTTGATTGCACTTGTACTTTAAGAAAGTTTACTTCTCGTATACGGATTCGCGTTTACTTATATATTAACGTCGTAATCCTTACTCTATTTACATGCTCGGTTACCCTAGTGCGTGCGATTAGAATGCAACTTGCATGCCAGCATACAAGAGCCTTAATGAAACGCGAAAAAATAAGGTAAGAACTCGGACATTTCCAAAAGGAGGCAACATTATCATCAACTAATGATAAAAACAAATGTACAAACATATTTACACGTAACGATGTACAAACGCCTGCGTTCGAAATACGTACAATGCTTTTCAAGCCTTTTTTCGAGAGCCTTGGATCCCTTTAAGATTTAAAACGGTTCGAGTTACAAGTTTTTCGTACGAGACTTTTAGTCGAGGAATATAATAGAATTTGGTATACGCGAGCGCATATCGTTCTCCATAAAATTGTTCTTGCTTGCTAGTAGAAATATTCCGTGAGTGAATTATTGCTTCAAATTCATACGCGGGATACCGCGCGAGGTGGATACAATCGAAATTGCTACCAACTGATCACTCGCCAAGCTAAAAGCACACTCGGACAGAGCCATATAAATTTTCGTGGTTGACATCGAGAATGCTATTTGTTTGAAATTTGTTAAGAAGAAAATTTGAAATTGTGCAGGTCGTTCCAGCGAGTATCAAAAGTAAAATGTCATTTTTGAGGAGGGAGGGGGGGAGATAGAGGGGAGGGAGAGAGATTGAAATTGCTGCCGGTAAATTTCTGGCCAAAACTTGCACAAGAATCGTCCCGCATGATCCGTCTAACTCCGCTATATTAAGATAATGCCCTGATTACGCACATATCTTAACAACTTATCTTCGTGGCACCATTGTGATTCAGCTTGTGATTTATAGCGCAACCATCCTCTTGGATGTCCTTAAGATACTCTTCCAACACCGACGCCAGGTTACGTCGTTTAAAGCGTAATGATTCCTTTACTATGTCCTTGACAAACGCGAGCCGTATATCTAGGGTCCCCTGAATTTGACGCAAGTGCGAGAGCAGCGTCGCGTAATCTGAAATCAGACGAAATGAGTTGATCGTGGTCGTGGCGACGAATAAATTCGCGTTCATACTATGTACACTGTACCAGGAATATAGCGATTCAATAATTCATTCTCTTAATGCAAGAAAAGAGTAACGCTCTACTGATCCAAGACTTACTTGTCCCTCTTCTTCGCACTTCCTTGTAAACGAGATCCCGTATGTTGAGATTGTGTCGCCTGATATCCTCCAGCTCCTCCTTCGTCGGCTTCCTCTCCCGCTCGGACTTTGGCTCGCGCTTATCCTCCACGTGATTCGTCAGTCGCTCCTCAGCGGCACTATCAACGACTCGCACACTATTCTCGATACAATCGTTAACGAGTGGTAACCGACTGCACTCGTTCCTCGCGTTATCTGTCCGTTCACTTTTAACTTCAACCTTCGGCGTGTCGATATTGTTAACTATCGGCGTTAACACGGGTGGCGTGTCCATATTGTTGTTAACGTGCTCAACTGAAATCGGCTCGTAAAACGGTATAATCGGCATCTCGGCCAGTCCGTTCACCAGCTTCTCCGGCGTGCTCGAACACGGCGAGACGTTACCCGGCGATACGTTCGGCAGACAAATCAAGCTCGGCGGGGCACTCGCGTCGACGGGCGATACCGGTGTCGCTTGATTCTTCGCGTCCTCCATTACCCATGGACTCATGGGACTCGTGGGGCTCGTGGGACTCGGTGGAGTGTTGATAGGCGAGTATGAAGGCCGCCGTATGATCACGTCCTTCGGTATGGGCCCGGGTTTCCTCTTGTTGGGCGACGGCCTCGGGGAAGATGAACCTCCGCCGTCCGACTGTGGTAGCGTGCGTTTGAGACCGCCCTTGGACGTCGAGGATGCCGCGCCGACTATGTCGATGTCGGCTTCGTCTACCATCATCCTCTTGTCAATCTTGAAGGGATTACCTGCGATCGAAATGCGAGCGCGCGGATTATAATATATCTGCATTGAAATCCACGGAGAAGCTAATAATTTTTGTTGAAATAATTACCAAACATGTGCTGCCTCACTGGCACGCTCTCGATTTCCCTCAACGGCGGAGTCATGCGTTTCAAGTACTCCTGATAATTTCCCATCTGGGCTAAAGGCATCGAGTGAACGTAATCGTCGTCAAGTAATTTTGTATGCAGTAAACCAGGTTGTAAAAAATTTGCACGCATCCTCACGACCTGATCGAGCAACGACTTCCTCGGCACGTCAAACGCATTCCTGTAACTGTGAGCACCACGTTGCTGCTGCTGATTCCTCACCAATCCGACCACGAAACCGCCAAACTCGTTCAACTGATCGCGCAGGCCCGTAAATTTGTCTTGCAGCAAAGGATGAGACACCTACGAGACACATAGATATGAGAAGCGTGAACACAATTTTGTTTTACGACTTTTGCCCTTTACGCATCGAGTCTCACCAAGTCTTTCTTCAAAGGCGTCCTCGGCACCACTTTCACTCCTTCCGTCATCGCGCTCGTGCTGCAGTTGGACAGATTCTTTGTAAGATTCGACGCGGCCACTTGCTTGGATATCACCTCGCTGCAGAGCCGATCGAATTCGATTTTTGCCTGATTCTTCAGTCGCTTCAAGTAATTCAAGACGCTGTACGACAGAGAGTTATCCATGTTGTCCGGTATCAACGTTTGCGCCAAGGGCGCGGACGCGCCCATCCTGGTCAGTGCTCGGCGCAACGACTGCAATCATACAAGCGACACTTTGAAAAAACGGGAACTGAAAAAAAGATTGCGAGCACGAAGATATTGTCTAGACGAGATGTGGAAACTTACGGCGGCGTAATAGGTAGGCATGGTTCTTATGTAGCCCTGGAATTGCGCCCTCCACTCTGGAGTCGGTTTTTGCCTGTGCACCTTGAAGAGCTCTTCCAACAAAGGTAACAGCACGGGATAATTGTAAGGCATAACGAAGAGATTCACGCACGTTAGATTTGTACTCGCTTTCAAGTATCCAAACGGGTGGCCTACTTCGCTCGATTTGTATGAATTCGCGACGAACACCTGCCAGCACGTCGTGGGCTGCTTCCGCGCTAGGATATATTGCGTCAACGGACTCGGTTCCAGCTCGTACTTGTCGAATGGCAAGTTCTCGATCACCATCGGCTCCTGGCTCGTGCACGTGAACTTCACGTTCGGATGCGCCGAACGTGGCGGTAATGAGCTAGCACTGAGATCCGGCCAAAAACTCTCCGGGATCGGCCAAAAGCCTACCGCGAAGCCCTTCTGCGCCGATCGCGGCACGTAAATCAAGCGTCTGCAGTTGTGCCAGGCCGTGTTCCCGGACGCTAACGCGTTGGGGTACTGCGCGCGCGGTCCATTAGTCGCGTTCCCGTTCTCATTGTCATCGTTCTCCTCCTCGTCCTGGTGAGGAGTCTCGTTGGCCAACGGTGGTGGATCGGGACCGATCTTCTCAAAGTTGATCACCACCCCCGACTGAACCTTTTGGACCAACGAATCTATACACTGGATCATCATTCTGAACGACGTGATGCAGTAAGAACGACCTGTAACATTAAATTTATTTAGACCAGACGGATCAGGCGGAGCGATGGTTTCAAATTCTCTTACCTCCCGTCACTTCACACATTGCGTCTATTGGCGACGCGTCGCTTGCCACCATACCAATGTCTCGTTCGACAGCTGGCGTTCCCGACAAACGAAGCACCAGCGAGAACAGTCGTTGATCCCACCTGAAAGGCTCTTTGGTCAGCTCGGATCCAGGTATCGGCGAGTGCATCGGCAGCGTAAACTGCTAAGAAAATTTCTTTGTTTTTATACGCAAAGGAAAAACCTCGTTTAGTATGCATTTAGCGTTCATAAAACTTAGTTGCACTCACATCTGGATGCACTCCGCTGTTGGTCGTGTATTTCCCCCCATCCGTTATGACGACTATGACAGACGGCTCCAGATAAAACGGGCATCTTCCTTGACCGTACGTGTCTATGCCGGTTTGCATACGATTTATGTTGAGTACATCCAGGGCGTGCTTCAGGGCAGCACCCAGAGTCGTCAGGCCGACGCATTGTAGATTCTTCAGCTCGTTCATGAACGTCGCCAAGTTTTCTTTCCATCCTGCCTGAAGAAGCATCTCTATATTTTACCTTTTCAGTTCTTTTAACAACTTTCATTTTATTAAAACAATTGCATCTACTATGAGGAATATCACGAGAAGAGCGAAATGTTCAGCTCCTACTCAACTTTATCACAGTTCACTTCTCTCTCTCAAAACACTTTCTTTCCTTCTTTTTATTTGAAAGAAGGAAAAGGATAGAAAGTGTTTTAAAGCACTTGGAACAGCAACTGGATAACAGCCTAAGAAACACGACTTTTTTCAGCTCAAAGGAACAACGCTCGTCCGAAAGAGAATTTGAAGAATGTAGGGAAAAAACCGAGACAATCGTGCAAAAGGAATTAACGAGGTATCGGTTCGCCCGATTTGAATTCGCCTTTTGTTTTGCGCGTAAAGCGAGAGGGCGCCTCGACGATGCTCACCTCGTGGACGATTCGTCTTGGGAGCCATGGCGCCTTTCAGCGAATCGTCTCGTGCGAATGATGTTGGCAACGGACGGGTTCCGGTCGCTCGTGTCCACCGCGTTTAATTATTCGGCGCCATTAGGCGAACCTAACCCAACCCCGAGAGACGAGTCTAGCTCGTCGGTGAAGGAGGGAGAGAGGGCACGGACGATTTATCCAGGGATCATCGATAGACCGAGATAAACGACATGTATCGAGAGGAAAATAACACACATATGTAGACGAACGATTAGAGAAAGGAGCCGGGAGAGAAAGAGAGAGAGAGAGGAACCGAGGGAGAGGGCGGGAGGGAGAGAAGGAGAAAGCAAAGTGAAAGAAACGAACGTGAACGAAGGCGTACCTTGATGTTTTGAGGTGGTTCTTCGAAGGTCAGGAGCATGTAGCGATCCCCACGGCTCTCCGGCGACCTTTGTCGTACCTGGAACAATCATTTCTCCCGTTACACTAGCGTTTTCGTGGCGTAGGCGCCACCAGAGGCATCGCGATGGTTCGCGTGATCATCCTCGTCAGCGGAAAGGCTAGGGAACCTGATGAACACGAGGGAGAGAGAAAAGGAGCGGAGTAAGAGGGAGCGTGACAGATGCACGACTTTCCTCTCCTCTCTCTCCCTCCCCCTATATAGCACACCACGACGACGAGGGCGACAAGGATGGCGACGCGGCGCGGCGCGGCGCGTAAAAGCTGTCCGTACCGTACACGGGGCGTACCTTCACGAAAGTCTCCACGGCACTCTTGGCTACGTCCAAGAGCGTGGGCCGTCCGCCCAAATAAGCCCTCTGATTCATGGAGGCCGAGGTGTCGATCAGAAAGACTATTATGGTCATCTTCGGGAATGAAATGACAACGACGATGACGGCGATGAAGAGCAAGCAGCGGCGACGGCGATGACGATGACGACGACGACGGCGAGGCCCGAAGCGCGCGCGCGCGTCGTAGCGCACTCGTGCTCGTTTGTTAACTGACGGGTACCGAGACGCGACTCCCGTCGTGCTGGCCCGTCGGAACTAGCTAGTTAGGTACTCTGCGGCGGCAGCGGTGGTGGTAGTGGTAGTGGCAGCGGCGGCGGCGGCAACGACGACGACGACGACGGCAGCGTGGCGCATAGCTGCCGCGACCATCGAACGGTTCTCCGAACGCGCTCTCCGAAAAACTTCTTTTATCGTAACGGCGCTCGCTCGATCCGTTCTCTCTCTCTCTCTATCTCTCTTACTTTCTGTGTTGCGCTCAGATATGCGTGTGTGCGTATGTGTATGTATATTTGTGTGTCCGCCAGTAAATACGGTCAGAGCGTAGAATCGGTAGTCTCGTCCGCAAACGCGCGACGTGTTCCCTAAGTCTCCATCCGTCCCTACCTCGTCCGCGCCGTTTCACCCCGACCTCCCGGTCCGTGTCCTCTTCCCCCTCCCTTCACTACACCGAGACCTAACCTGTCCCCGCTCGTCTTGCGCGCTCGCCCTCGTCACTCGCGTTCGGGCGTATGAATGCGTCGCGTTCTCTCTTGGATCGCAGCAAACGTATACACAACGCGGTTAACGCAACGATAAAGAGCGTGCCACGTGACCGCCTCCAATACCCCGTCATTGGTCCCCCACCATCGCGCGCGACTATTCGCGCGCCGCTGCACTTTCCGCCCCTTTGTGCACTCTCGCGCCATTTCCCTCCTCGTTTCACCGATTGCGACGCACCGCGCTGCGTCGCTCCTCAACGTGCAGGTGTAGAAGAGAGATGCGACCGTTTTTCCCTTTCTTTTTCGATCGGCTTGTCGCATCACGGGATATGTACTTTGTAGCGCTTTGGAGAGTTACCACAACGTCGTTTCGCGTTCACACGCCTCGCTTCATCTTAAACAGAAAAAAAACACAGGAAAAATAAAAAGAAAGCAAACCCCGCGATTTCCTGCGACTTTGGAAAATACAAGTACGACAGAAATGACGATTAGTCTCTTGAATAAGTCTTTGCTGACTTGATCGATGAAAAAATATCCGACAATGTTGGCGGAAAAACATGCATATTGATTTTACGAGCACAAATTATGTTACGCATACAATCGATGTAAAAAGGCAGCGTAGTGATAGCAACAGTAGTAGCAGCCGTAGCAGTAGAAAATATATATATATTTATTCTTACAAAGTATATATATATATATATATATATATAAGAAATATACAACGTCATAAAGTCGCAACGCTGTTGAGTCAAAAAGATAAGATACGTATATAAAACAAAGTTACACACGCGTGTTAATTACAATTGATTATCACTGGAGAGTTCCGCGAGCGTTTGTGGAACCGCGTCGAGGGAGCTCAATGAGAGCGCAGCGGTTTTTAAAGCGAGCGAGACGCAACCGCTCTCGTCCAGATTGCGGTGAATTCCGCAAATGATCCCGGCAGCGAGACAATCGCCGCAGCCGCTCACGCTGAGTATCTCGCTGGATTTTGCGTGATCCGCCACGGGATAGAGTCGTGACGCGATCGACGAACCGGCGACCAGTCGGCCGCTCTCGTCGTAGAAGGGCTCGCTCTGCGAGGCTTTCCGTGTCACCTGCGAAAAGTGGAACGCTAGAGAAAAAGGTCGATAAATGAGCAACGTTCTCGGCGCCGCTTCGCGAGATGAAAATTCTGCGACACGAACCACGACTCCCTGCGATCCCAGAGTAGCGATCACGACCGGAACGTGCTCGTGCTCGACCAATCGTTCGGAGATGCCTCTCGCGGTCGCGAGGCTCTCGGTTCCGCCGACCGAGATGTCCAGGTATTCGCCGATCGCTTTCAGCTCGTTCAGATTGGGTGATACGAAGTGCAGCACGTTTTTCCACCGCGCCCCGGCCTCGAATATCTTCGCCGCCAGTCGAACGTCCGTGGGCTCGTACCAAACTGTGGAAGAAGATCGTTGCGTCAAAAGACATGTTTTTCTTTTCTTTTCTCGGTCGATTTCTCGAAGAGACCCATCCTTTCGTTGGCGCGATTCGAGCTTTTTTGCTGCCGAAAATTTGAAAGGGCGACGCAGAACGCGGGACACGCAACGCCCTCTAACGTCAGCACGCCGAGGTAGGCGCGACCGAACGCCGACCCTGCGTCGTAAACCAGCGTAGACGGACGTCGCGTTCGACGATTGCGTGTTTCTTTTTCGCTCCCGTCCGCCGTCGCGTGTCCATCGTACGCTCTCGCGGCGCGTAACGAACGGCGAGTGCGATGGGAAAGACGAAGACGGGCAGGACCGCCGTCGCGTGCACGGCGGTGGCGTTCGTTCTAGTGGTCATCGCCTTCACCACGCCCAACTGGCTGGAGACCGACGGCAAACTGGACAATCCGCAGTTCGTCAAGATCGGTAAGACGAAAACGAAATCGGTCATCTCGCGCGCTGCTCCGAGCGTAACAATCCTGCACGGCGAGATCGGCCGTCAGCCTGGAGCTTCGTAAACGTTACGACGGCGTCTGACGTCATTGCAGGTCTCTGGCAGGTGTGCTTCCAAGGATTCCAGGACCCGCGTCACCTCTACGACACCAGGTTCTACGGCTGCTGGTGGGTGTTCGAGGAGGAATACTACATTATACACGACATCCTGCTGCCCGACTTCTTCGTCGCGACGCAGTTCTTCTTCACGCTGTGCCTGACGCTGCTGCTGATCGGTACTTTCCTGACCATCACGTACACCTGCTGTTCTCGGCAGCACGACAAGTTCCAGCTGCTTCTGTGGGCAACCGGTGGCAATCTGACCCTAGCCGGAGTATGCGGTGTCATATCGGTAATCATATTCGGTGCCAGAGGCGACGGAAGGGACTGGATGCCCAATTGGGAGCACAACGACATAGGCTGGTCGTACGCTCTGGCAGTGGTGGGCAGTGTCACCCTGATTGCCGCCGGGATCCTGTTTCTGATCGAAGGCCGCAGGCACAGGAAACGCCAGGAGCGAATATTGAAGGACGAACAAAAGACGCACACGACCATCTAGCACATATTTACCTAGGCGTGGCATTCTCGCGATGCATGCGTGTGCCCCGAGACACGTGGAAGCGAATCTGAATAATCGATCATTGAACAACGGACGAATCTCTGAACTTTGTTACTTGTATTTTATATTTTATATATTCATACGGCTTAGACTGCGGCCTGCGTTTTTTGTAACATTATATTAAATATTAACGTAAGACATAACGTATTTTAGATAGACTAAGAGCCGCGCCGAGCCGTTTTGAGATTATCCTCGCTCTCGTTTACGACGAGACACTTGGAGTCGTACAAAAAATAGAGAGCTATGCTTACATGTTTTAAACTAAATTTATCAATGTCAATGTCGAACGCACATTTGATATAATCCGTCCATTACGTCACATCTACATCGTTATTGTAAGAACGTGTCTAGAGACTAATTTTTGTACACGTTTGCAAGGGCGATTAACGTTATGAGGGAAACAAACATCTGTCATTTGCATACTGCGTATACAGTAGGCAAGAAACGATTCAATAAAAAAATTTTCCTAACTGCTGTTGTAATTCGGACGTTAACGTCGCGCACCGTAATAATCCCGGAATCCGGCGAGTCCGCGTATTACGGGCATACCTGTGCGCAGTGACCCACTTTGTTCTCACACTGCGGCAACTATTCATGCTAAATTACGAGACGACGACGTTCGGTCCCTCGCATACGCACGCGATGTTGCGAGGAAGCGTCCGCGTCCGAGTCGTTGGCCTAATTCAGATTCTATTTTAATCGACCGCGCGGAATTCTCCGCAGTCGCGTCGATCGTTGCAGTGCGCGCGAACGCGTCATCGTAAACCGCGCATAACGACGAGATCTCCTTGTATAATAACGGCTGACTATCCCGATCATTCAAGGAATCTCGTTGATGACTGGTCGACGAGTATTCTTGATGATACGATCGGTCGCTTGCCGATTAACAAATTTATGAACATGAATCGCGAGATACGCTACTCGTGCTTCAATCGCGAAGAAGGCCGGAAGGACGAGAGAGAGAGACAGATGTATAGCCGCGCCGATGAAAAGAATTTTTGCATTCTCATCGACGCTATTCAGCCTTAGAAACGCTTATTCGCGGTCCGCTTGCGTCCTACAGGATCAAGGCTGTAACGCGATCATGAGCGGAGAAACGCATATGAATAAGACGTGACACATGGTGACACACGCACCTTGATAGACCAACGCCGTACGTAAAAAAAGGGATAGACGAGACTGCAGAGTTTCGTCGTGTAATTTCTGATCTGCAAAATGCCACAAATCGTAAAACTTGCTCGTCTCGGCGTAATTGAAGTTAACATTAGCAAGATTAGTTGGTAATTGAAGTCCATCTTTCCCTCTTTTGATAGCAAAGAAACTTTTACGGTAGAGTTGCATCCGCTGGATGGAGGAAGAGAGACGATGTACACCGTGAAAAGTACTCGTCGCTTGGGGGTTCCCTCGTCGGTGTGGACGGCCCTGCGGGCGGGGACGCGGCGACGGTTACGTTACGATTCGCGCGTGGTTCGAGGTGAGATCAGGTTGAGCTGGGTACGAGCACTCGCTCCGCCAATAACGCGAGCGCTTGGGTGTGGTTATTAGTGCCGTGGGACCGTCAGGTAGGAGCACAGGCTTTCATGAGACTGCTGTAACTTTCGCTGAACGCAGGCGGTCCGGGTGTCACGTCTGAGCTGACCGGAGCGACATGAAGAAGCGCAGCTTGTCCGGCAACGTCGGCGTCGGCGTGTTCCTGCTGGCGTTCCTGTGCGTGTGCGTCGCATTTGGCACGCCCGCGTGGCTGGTGAGCGACCCGAGGATCATCGGGGCGCAGCTCGACCGACTCGGCCTCTGGCGACACTGCTTCAGGTCGCTGCCGAATCCCCAGGAGTCCGACGCGCCCAAGCGCTTCTTCGTCGGCTGCAGATGGGTCTACGATCCGTTCACCGCGGGCTACTCCGAGATCCGTGGATTCCTGCTGCCTCGTGAGTATCCGACGCGCTCGCGTCACACGTTCGGCGTGTTTTCTCACAATCTCGGAGGTGAAACTTAATTATTTCCTCACTGTGGACAGGTGATTATCATACATCACAAAAGGTTCTTTTCTCGCGTGTAAAATAATAATCGAGATAGATTAAAAGGGAAAGAAAAACCACCTGTCGATGATGTTGAGTGTAGAGAAAAACTTGCTTGAACGAGTAAAGCGTGCTATGTTGTCTTCGAGTTGGAGCATGCTAAAATAGTAACATGTCTCGTTTCGCAGCGTTCATGATAGCCACCCAAGTGTTCTTCACGCTGTGCTTCCTACTGGGCCTGATATCGTTCTGCCTGATACTGCTCTTCACCCTGTGCTGCGACCCAGAGCGCAAGAGATACATCGAACTGATAAGCACCATCGGTTACTTGACGCTGGCGAGTGGTCTCAGCGGTGCATTGGCGGTCATCATATTCGCCTGCCTCGGGAACGCCGACGGCTGGATGCCCGGACACGCGAATAATTATCTGGGGTGGTCGTTCGCCCTGGGCGTCATAGGCAGCGTGCTGACGCTGATCGCGAGCGGTCTCTTCCTGGTGGAGGCAAACGTGCAACGAAAGAAACGCAATTACCTGAAGGAATCTCAAACTCGCTTTCAGCTCGAATCTCGTGCCTGAACGAACGAGTCGCATTTAGCGCGTTTAGCACTGACAAATTCGTAGCAACATTCCGTCCACAAGGTGCAACTCTCTTACTCTTAATGTATCTTTCCGCGAAACGTGTACAAAAGTTGATCTGTATTAATTTAAGCCTAGGCTAAAATACGTAAGTTTTTTGCTATTTTTATATGGCGTTTTGTACCTCGTACGCTCTTCGTACACTCTTTGAGCAGTCGGAAATTATTTACCTGTACGAGAACTTGAGACGATGATATTATTATACGTAATAGCGTCATTCACAATTTACTCATTCCCGATGTATTCATTGACAGAATGACGCGTAATTCGCTCGAGCGACAAGATTTCACAGAAACTGGAAACGAGCGCTCAGAAGCGATCATGGTTTCCCTGCTTCAGAGCGAATTACGCCATAATCTGTACATTGTATCTATATATATATAAATACACATATGTTTACTGCTAAGTTTATGCACAAAATATCTGACGATCGCACAACGTAGCGATATATCTTCTCTAACACGGATAGACATCCGAGGAAGTGGCTGTTTTAAGGGGAAGCTGGAGTTGCTAGTGAACTATTTTTTCACTATAGCGATGGTAATTGCAGTTTCGAAAATTCTCTTTATTGTTTGTGCAGAATAAAAAATCCTTTTCCACAAATGAAGTATAGATAGAAAGAAAGTCCGCTCTACAGGACTTTATATTCAAAATGAAAAAAAGTTAAAAACTTGCATTTGTCTTTTCTAACTTTTTTCCATTTTGAATATAAAGTCCTGTAGAGCGGACTTTCTTTCTATCTATACTTCATTTGTGGAAAAGGATTTTTTATTCTGCACAAGCGATAAAGAGAATTTTCGAAACTGCAATTACCATCGCTATAGTGAAAAAATAGTTCACTACTAGCAGCTCCAGCATCCCCTTAACAGAGAAAGGGAGAGAAATTGTAATAAATCTCGCATTTGACAAACTATCGTGTAATCCGTGATTCAGCCACCTTTTCTTTGCGCCTCCTGAAATTCGCTTTAAACCTCTAAATTGCGTCTCTCGAAAAAGGACACTGTCGCATTGTTGTTGGATGGTTAGACACCCCTGAGATCAGGTGTACCAATTTTTGGTTTCGGTGAACGGCACGGTTGGCGGCAATGGCGGAACGATGCAAGGTGTGGCGAGTGCTTGGCTGACCGAGTGCGACGACAAACGAAAAAACAATAATTGACATCGACCATCCGAACGATTTCGCGTGAATCTTTCAAAGAAAGACACGCTCGCCATGTCGGTGGACAAGCAAGAGTACCATAGAGCGTCGAGTGAGTAAACGAAACATTCACCATCCAAGTTTTGTCCTCTCCGACTAACCTGCACTAATCGCTTTCGTTCTCCTCGATAGACGCCGTCGTCTTCGGCGGAGGACTCACGTTCGTGGCTCTCTTTCTCCTGATGATGGCCTTCATAAGGTAATTAGCAGTCATCTCTATCCGCTCTAGCTCTGTCTCTACCTATCAGGCTTCATTCTTATCGAGCTTGCGAGAATAGTACTCCGCTAGTGCATTGCTCTTCCTGTTTGTTTTAGTCCCTATTGGATCGAGTCGTATCAGGAAACGTTCAGCAACTTCAAGCACATGGGACTTTGGGAGTATTGCTTCGAGCAGTTCCGCTATCCCTACTACCAATTCGACAAGCAGTTTGACGGCTGCCATCACATCTTCTCGCAAGAGTACTACGTGATAAGAGAGTGGCTGCTACCGGTTTGGCTCATGATCGTGCAGGCGTTTGTCACTCTGTCGCTGCTGCTGTCCTGTTTCGCCTTTCTCGTGATAATTCTCATTTGGATACGCTGGCCACTCAGATTCGTTCTACATTACGAATGGATCCTGTCGTCGGTTGCATTCGTGTGCGACGCAGTAACTGGTAAATGAACTTTTCTACTACGAGCGGCCGGAAGAGAGATCGCAATTTTCTCACGCAAATGCTCCTTTGTTCCAGCCGGACTTCTCTTCCTGGCGGTGTCTATATTCGGCGGACAATGCTGGCGTCGCGACTGGCTGATGTATCCGAATTTCAATCACCTGTCGTGGTCGTACGGTCTCGCAGTCATATCGTTCATGATTCACACGTTTGCCGCGTTCTTCCTGTACTTGGACGCGCGGACCGGCTACAGATTGCGCAAGGAGTCGCGCAATCTGGTGATGCAGATGCAGCCAAATCCTCAGTCGCATCACGGACCACCGCGAAGCGGATATATATAATGACATCGAATTGATTTCGATACACGAGCTGAAAATCAGTTTCTCTCTCGAGGACAACTGCCTACCTGAGCATGGCCTTAGTCTCCGTCCAAACGTATGTTTTCAACGACGTGTTTACTCGATACAACTCCAATCGAGACGAGAAAATTATTTACAAATCTTGTCTAATTAACTTGTATTCCATTATTTTAAATTAATCTACTCGAACGTAAGTAAATAATATATCCGTCCATTGTTCGACTTATTGTATTATTTAGATAAATTTTTATATCACGAATTTTATTATTTAGATATTACATGTATTATATAATATATTATAAGTGCCTTGTACGATAATCAGAATCTCGTATCGTTAATAAACGAGGAATATTCTTTTTCGTAAACAAGCGAAGATGGATGCAAAAATTCCTACTTACCCGGGACATTCGCCTGCGACGCGATGTCGAGCACACAGCGCATAGTGTCCAAGGGGGTATTTCCGTCGAGAACGATGATACTGGCTTCCTCGAGATGCGACTGCCGTTCCTTTATCAACTCTGGAGCGATCGCGGCGAAGGATTCCATTTCGCTGACGTTGAAATAACACTCGCCATTGACGTCCACTATCACTGTGAACCTGTAACATCAGTGCTGAGTGGAATCGTGTGTTTGACCGTCTCGATCGTTACGCGTTACTCAGACAACGTAGCGGCAAGATTACGACGTACCTCGCGGTATTCACGTCCGACATCCGTTTCACCGTTTTGCCGCCAGCTCCTAGACCCTCGAGAATAATCTTTCCGTACTCGTCGTGGCCAACGACGGATATCAGACGCGTATTTTCCATGCCGAGTTTGATTAGCGCGTCCGCGACGTTTCGGCCGACTCCGCCGCAGCTGTGCCTGCTTCGCCCGGCATGCGTTCTGCCGTCGTTCTGAAAACGTTCACAATTTCTGTAGCAGCATTCAGATGTACAGATTCACAATTCAATTATTCCATACGATATAGAGTCACGAAAGTACCCTTCAACTTGTGTCAAGTGAAAGAGAACGCGCGCATCCTCGGAGAAACGTAAGAAACGAAAGAACTTTTCTCGCCGCGAGAGGTGCTTACTTTGGCGCGTTCCTCTCTCTTCTGCTTTAGGAACATGATTCGATTATGCACGTGGAGCATTCGCTCGGAGCGAAATACTTGAGACAAGCATGCGGGACAACCTACTACCACAGTAATGTGTGATGGTGTTGGTTCCTTCTACTGACCCCTTTACCGTTCTATACAGGGTGTCCCGGGTTTTAACCGACAAACTGCGGGAGCATATTCTACTAGTGGAAATAAGAAAAAATTCTTATATCGAGTTTGCTTAGAAATGCTTTATTACAAAGTTATAAACCAATATTGAAAAGAAATATGAGATAAGTAACAACGGAACATAGTGTAGAATTTGCAAGGTCGAAGATGTTTATGTTATGTGTATTCACATGTATTCATGTTCACTATGTTGAAACGATTCAGTATGATTGTTACTTTCACAACAGTAGCTGTTAGATTTCAATCGTCGTGTCAACTAGCAATTACTATCAGAATGCCAAAAGTGTTTTCAGATGAGGAATACACTGATATTCATTTCGTGTACGGATTCTGTGACGGAAATGCACGAGCTGCCGTACGAGAGTATCAACGTAGATTTCCTAACAGGAGAGTACCAGATAGATTTAAAGCAACGAATTACTAATTCAGTTACTGAGATGCAACAAAATTTTCAGGAATGTCGTACCGTAACAAATTCTGTACTACGTCGATGTCTAGCTTGTATCGATGTGCAAGGACAACATTTTGAAATGCGTCACTAAATCATTGCGTAGATAATTTTTATTTTTGTGAAAAAATCCGTTGTTACTTATCTCATATTTCTTTTCAATATTGGTTTATAACTTTGTAATAAAGCATTTCTAAGCAAACTCGATATAAGAATTTTTTCTTATTTCCACTAGTAGAATATGCTCCCGCAGTTTGTCGGTTAAAACCCGGGACACCCTGTATATCTGTATAACGTACATGTACAACGTATAGAGTAGGGCTCGCTATTATACGTTTAAACGGAAACACGTTTACACGTATAATTAGCATATCTGTTCATTAGAAACGTTTTCCCGAATATACGTGTTTTAAGGTATTATACGTATAAACGGAAAACGTTTACACGTATATTAAACGTTTATCTGTTTATAATCGCGCATTACGTATAAACATTTTTCTACAAGTAAATATTTTTCTCCACCTCTTATTTTTAATTTCATTGGCTCGTCATTGGCTTGTCATTGACGTTACACCAAGTCGACGACGACGACGACGGCGACAACGTTGCACCACGTCGACGACGAAGACGACGAGGACGACGACGACGTTACACCACGAGGATAACACAAGCTGAAATTGGTTGCATGTAGTCGATTACCGCATAATTTCAAGTTATTGACCTTCGAAGACTACTTCACATCTTCGAAGCTTCGATCCTTAATTCGTATAATAAACGTATAATAATCGTATAATAAACGTTTACCCACAAGTAAACGTTTTTCTGGAAATAAGTGTAAACGGATAAACGTTTAACGTTTACACGTATATTCGATAAACAAAATAAAATCAGAGCCCTAGTATAACGTGTGTAACTAATGCCTATGTATGTCTATGTATACAATGCTGTTTCCTTCTTCTCTTTCTCGCATATTTACTACATCCAATAGTAATAACCTGGGCTTTCTGATCTTCCCCCAATTCTCTCTGCTGCCTCAACTCTATTCCGACTCGACTTTGTGGTTGGGGCTCCGCGCGCCCCTACAAACAACTCATCGATCAAACCCGCTACTTCTCACTGACAATGCTTCGTTTCGATTAGAGATAATTCCAAAGATTCCTTTTACGCGGAGCAAATCGATGATACGGAAAACAGAAATGTGTCTCTATAAAGGGCCTGAAAAGCACCATCAAGCGCGTTCACCTTGCGCCCATCCTTGCCCGCCCTTACGCTCTCCTTCGCACGTTCTCTCTCCGTCAGTCCGTCTCCGGCGCGGCGGCGCCTTCTCCTCCTCCACCACCTCTTCCTCCTCCTCTTCGATTCTCGCGTCGTCGTCCGTCGCCAGTGCGGTTGCCCACCTCGACCGTTGTTCAGAGCCACCCTTCGGTCTGCATCCCCTCGGCGCCGCGTACAATTCTCGACGAGCAGACGGACGGACAGGCAGAGGAAGGCGGAAAGAAAGAGTACAAGAGAAAGAGAAAGTCGCGCGCGTCCAGCGTAACGTGCGACATCGTCTTCTTCATGCACCGGGCGTGCAGAGCAAAGAGTATCGCGGACACGGTATTGCAACGACGCTAGCTGGTCGCGCGCACGAGCTCTCGAGCCTGCGTGATCCGCGGCAGTGAGGATCGCGTCGCGCCGTGCTACGAGACGAGAACGACACGCGCTGCGGCTTGACGGCGGCCTTGCATTGTCCGCGGACCGTGCGGCAGCAGGAGCATCCACCGGGAGCAGTTTGACGGGGTGCGTTACCGCCAGTGTTTGGTGCCGCGAGTGACACGCGGCTATCGGACGCATGACGAGGAAACGAGGACGCTGAAGGTGACAGGCATGAACGACGAGGACATTGCTGAGGACCGTCGCGGCGATGCCCGAAGTGGAAGTGGTGCTACGAGCACGAGGACGACGACGACGACGACCACGTTCCCCGTGTACGCCACCACCGCCATATGGTCGGCCCGATTGACAACGCCCGGTCGCAGCGTGATCCGCGATCACGGCGAGCAATCGCGCCTCCGTGACCCGCGTACGTGGTAGGTGCCGATCGACAATGTGAACTCTACGTCGTGCACCACGTCCGAGGTCAGCAACGCAGGGAGACGCGCGGCTCAGCTGCGCTCCGAACGAACCCCCGATCCTTGAAGGCGCATTTGCCTGCGTCGTCCCGCGCCTCTGCGCTGAACAATCGCAAGGGAATCGAGTTCATCGGATCCTGTACAAAAGTCGCTTGTTCCCTTCCGAAATAAAGGACTCGTCGCAAAGGACGAGGATCGCGAGGACCGAGACTCGTCCCGCAGAAAGAGGACCGTCTCTGACACCGCGCGTACTCTTCGTCGACTCGAAGGAAGGAATCCTATGCAGAGGTGCGTATAACCGAGATCGAATCGGCTGATCGCTCAGTGCCGTTACCCTTCAATTCCGATTCTTTACCGTTTAACGCAAACGCGTATCTCCTCGTCGCATTTGCGATTAATGTAACGCCGGTGCGTGCGGCATCTCTCGCCGTTGCATGTCGAAAATAGGACGAAACGTTCGCGATAAATTCCTTCGGGAAGGTCGGGAGGAAGAGATTGCATAACGCCACGCTCCCTCCCTACATCCGTCGCCACTTTCCAGCCTACCCATCTCCTCCTCGTTCACCTCCCCTATCTGTCGTGCGCGCGCGCGCACGCTTTCTCGTCGTCCTTCTCTCCTATAGCTTTTTCGTGCGCTTCTTTCTCGTTGATATGTCACTCGTTTCGATATCTAATTAAAGACTATTCGATAATCTTTTTTTATCGTCGTCAGTTCGCTTGTTCTGGCGACAGGTCTCCCTCGTCCCTCGCTCCGGTATCCGGCGTCTAGAAAGAATCGCACGCGGTATCGGGCGACATCGATCCGCGCGCGCCTCTTCTCCCTTTTTCTCCATCGTAAAATTATGTAAAGAGTAGGTAGTATCCGAAACGTCGGTCCAAGACGTCCGCTGGCCAGCCGCAGACGCTGAGAATCGTTTCTGCAGTACGCGTCGAAAGGTAACGTGTAGTTCCCTCTTTCCCTCCCCCTCTTTCTCTCTCCTACCCTCGTTCCTTCGTACACTCCACCTCGCTCGCGTTCATCGTCGTAGCTGTCGTTGTCATCTCGGTGTAGAGCGCGCGCTAGCGCGCAGGGTTCGGACGATCGATGGGCCCTTACCTCTCTCTCGCTCCTCCGTGTTTTCCTTGTAATGCGCCACTCGCGGCAGCCTACGTGCGACGCCGAGTACCGATGCATGGAAACGGGAGCACGTTTTGGCGCATCGCTCCGGTCTCCTGTTGGCGGAATGTCTCCGTCACGAGAATCATTTCGAAATGGCTGCCTCGTAGAACGTCCGCCTCGACATCGTCCTCCTCTCGTTTCTCCGTGTTCTCCCCTTTTCTCTTTCTGTTTGCAATTTTCATTCTTCTTCCTCATGTTTCGTCATTCTTTTCCGCGCTCATTCGACACGTAATTTGTTTCGTTTCCTTTATGCTTCACGCCGGGAGCACGTCAGAGCATGCCGATACACTCTGTATATATTCTCCCTCTATCTTGCGCGATTTATCTACGTTCCTCCTCGGCGAAGCTACATAAAGCTAGGCGGCAGAGGATCGATAAATAGAATCGCCTATCGCACGCTACAATTGTCAGAAAGAAATACAATTCGTCGAGCTGCACGCAAGCCTCCTGACATTATCGCCCTCGGCTCGAAATGCACGCACGTTGAATTCCGCGCTCCTCGTGTCCTCGTTAAACCGTCTGCCGGTGCGATGCGGCAGACTCGGATGCTCGAAAGTCGTGGGAAAATGTTTTCCAATCCTAAAACCGAGGAATCCGTGCTGATCGAAAAATACCGTATGACAAGATTTGGCAATTCCTACGAGGAAGATACATCTCTTACGTTTCTCTCATTTTTCTGTGTGTTCCCGCAGGAGAATCGTCGCTCGCTGTTATCGGAACACCGAGGAACACCGTCATCGCATCGCTCAACGTGCACGAGAACGACGGCGGCGGCGGCGGCGACGGCGACGACGATTATTAGGGGGTGACACGAGCAGGAAAACCATGAGTGCTACAACGAACGACCTTCCGGTGCGGCGGTGCAGCGCAACGTGCCTCGCGTGACTCGTGTCGGTCTCGAGCAGAGAATCGGCCTTTTCTCCGTTTCCTTCTCCTCCACCGCGGTGTTGAAGGTACCATCGCGGCAGTGGCGGCGGCGGCAGTTCTACCCACCAACAACGGTGCAACGCGCTAGCCCGTCTCTCCCACTCGGCCCCCTATATCCGCAGGGGTTACAATCCTTACGACGAGGACACGCACACCAGGGTGGCACGATAGTATGACGGTGATGCTGCTGCAACGTTCAGTCACCCCGCAGTCGACGCACAGCCAAAAGACAGCGACCAAAGACTGCAGCGCGAAGCCGCCCTTTCTCTTTCTACTGGATGACCGTGAAGAACATCGGCACTCGACCGACACCAACACCACGGCCACTACAAATAACAACAACAATAACAACAATAATAACAATATCAACAATAACAATAATAATTTCTTAAAGAGGGGCGCCCAGAGGAGCAGCAGCTGCGATCACGTCGCCGACGAGGCGCCGGCGTCGGTGACGTCCCAACGGCTCGCCGGCGGTGGTCAGGACGTCGCGATGCGATATTACCGCCTCTGGATCTACGCCTGTAACCTGGTGCTGCTCGGTAGCGCGGTCGGTTTCTCCGCCGCGGTGTCGCAGACCCTCCTGTTCACCAGCGATCCTCGCCGGTACGTGGTACCGGGTGTGCCTCACGCCTTCGACCTCACCGCGCTCTACGGCTACCTGGCCCTGGCGGCGCAGCTCGGTCTGGTGCAGATGCTCGGTTGTATCGCTGCCAGGCGGCTCAACGCCCGGTTGCTCAACATCTATTGGATAGTGCTGCTGGTATTGCTGTTTGGCGACGCCGTCATCGGGGTCGCCTGGATCTTCCGCTTCGAGAAGATGCGCGCCGAGCTCAGGCCAACGCTCAGGCTGCGTTTACAGGTGCGCGCGCGCGAATCTTGTCCTTCTTCCCGCGTTTCTTTCGTCGATCCGTAATACTAAATGTCCGAAACGGAATTGGAGCCTCTCTTTGCGTTTGCAGGTAGATTACGACAAGGAGCCGCGGTTCAGCGAGCAGTGGGACCGGCTGCAACGAGAATTCATGTGTTGCGGAGTGACCGGTCCGCGAGACTTTGGTTCCCGTTGGCCGCAGACTTGCTGCGCGACGAGCATCAACGCGAGCGACCCGTGCCAGCATCCGTACGGTCGCGGCTGCGAGGAGTCGCTCGTACGCTGGCTCAGGAAGACGGCCGATCTGCTGTTCGTCCTGGGCTTTTGCGTGATTGCTTTCGCCAAGCTCTGTTTCCTCGGTATACTGCGCTACGAGATACGGGAGATGATACAGAAGATACGGATGCTGCGGGAACCGCCACCGCCGGCCACGCCGTTCGCGCAACCACCCTTCTGCCAGATGGTGCCGGAAGCGGCGAGTAACGGCAGCATCGCCAGATGCGCGACTATGCCTAACACGGTCACACCTGTCGGTGCGTAAATCGTAACGCGTTTCTCCGAGACGCGTTTCTCGAAGAAGCATTTCCTCTGACTGATCTGATCATCTTTGTCGTTTCCAGGCAACGCGTCGCTGCTGTTACAATCGGAAGAGTGTAACCCCAGTAGACACCCGTTGCTGGCAAACAACCTGCAAGACGGCGGTGCCGACAGCGACACGAACAGTAATTGCGCGCTGATACTCGAGGAGACGACGCCGACTTCGGCGAGTAATCACAATAACTGCACGGCCGGCGGCGGCCACGAGAAGAGCAACGGCAACAACAACTACGAGATGCGCGAGTTCAACCGCAGGTTGCTGCTGTCGAACGGCGCCAGTCCGGGCACGGGCGTGAACGCGATGACCAGCCAGAGCAGGCGCACCTGACTATGGAGATGGTGGCGAAGCACCTCGAACCGTTTCCTGTACAGGAGTAACCGGCGCGCCGACATACCGCTGTACAAGTAAAACGAACAACCCACGTGCATCATTGTCTCGGGCGTTTGTTAATTTTTTTAAAGGGAGTAAGCACACGTACGTAGCGCGGGCTACTGACTGGCGCGAATCAAACGAATGGGAAACGTGGAAACACTGTCGTCGTCATCATCGTCGTCGACGCGATCAGCGAGGGAGGGACCGAGAACAACTTGTCTCTGTTCCGTTAGCTTCCAGTTTGCCGTGCTCCCCTTTAGCGCGATGACTCGCGCGACACCGAGGGAGACCGCGGCAATGATTCTTGGTGAGACACACACACACACGAGAGACCAAGTATTCGCGAATCGATATATCATGATGGAATTACATATTAAAACCAAAGACCAAATCAAAACATATACAATAGAAAGAAAGAAGAATAGAGAGAAAAAAACAGAGGAAGAAGAATATGTTCATTTTTGTAAGGCGAAACTCGCAAAGGGGAATCTACGGAGATCATTTAACAAAGTGCGCGAAGAAATGTCGTTGCTCTATGATTCCTTAATCAAGCGGCGAGCAATTCGTCCCGCGTGAAAGGCAGCGTCGAGAAACAGTTCTATTTACGGCCTCGTGCCGTTGCACGCATAGCAACCCCTGCGCTAATTTCGTCATCGTCGATCGTCAGTTATGCAGAGGAACGCTAACTAGAGGTGTACGCTAATTTTAAATGACCGTTAGAGAACAAGTAAAGTTTCTTTAGTCTCTCGATTCTTATGGACTTTACTCTTCGCGAGCTCTTTCCGCGGGGCTTTCGCCGCGTCCGCGCGCCGGAGTTGCGGGGTTGCTCGCTAACTGCCCGTAACTCTCGACACTTGGCAGGTGTACACCTTATACACACGTCTTTCCGTCCTCGCATGGTCGGTGTATAACCGGTGTTTGTAGACTTATTTTTAGTCGTAAGACGCTCCTTACGCTTCCCACCCTAAGAAAGCATCATCGATCGCGTCATCGACGTATGTACGAGACATTGTTCACCGTATCGTTCCCTTCGTGAGGTAGTGTGTCACAGCCGAGTGTAATTGCCATCGCACATAAATGATACAGGACGCTCGTTCCCATTCGGATTTCCATTCGAGTCGCCTACAGGTAACGACTTTGCGAACGAACGTACTTTGAGTTATTAGTCGGATCGCGGGATGACCCGTCCGAGACACGAGACATCTTGGCAGAGCGGCTCTTCAGCCACTCTAATAACCAACTAATCAGTAGTCATTTTATTTGGAAACCGCGGGATTCGGAGCTAGATTAAACTAAACTAAACTAACGCGACTCTCAGATGACTCACGACGATCAAGCAAGCGATTCCCCGATTGCTTTTGCATACGTACGTACACATGTAACGTCTAAATGATACGCGTCACACAAGTAGCTTGTACAAGATGCGTTCCTTGTAATTGGACTTCCATTGTTGGGCTGAGATAACGCATGCACGGTTGCGCCTGATCTCTGTCCACTCGAGATGATTTCTGTTCTCTCGCACGCCTCGCGAGCACGTCCGGTCAACTGGCGTCCCAATAATGGAGATCCGCCTTATAAGGTGACAAAGGCATAGCGTAACCGCTCGAGGTAATTGGCTTCCTAGCTAAGATTAAAGGAATCTTAGAGTTATACATTTACGCAGTGGGGATGCAATGATAATGGACTACAAGTATATACCAGCATATGTAATAGATAATACTAAGTGTCGATCGTCTGCTTAAGGAACAAATCGAAGCATTATCCTTGTTGAATGTTTGAGCGCACGTCTCCGCCAATGCTACCGAACGAGACGCTTCATACATCTGATCTGTCTGCCGCAGTTACGGATTTTACGTATCCCGAGGAATCTGACGTTTCACACACATCTCCGGTGTTTCACACGCGTTCTAATTACACTAGTCTGGACAACAGGGTAATTACTAATCACGGAAGGTTGCCTGAACGTTCTCCTAGGCCGCTATTAGCGAAGCGAGATACCATCATCCTTTCTTAATCAGACTATCGAATTATTGTTGAATGTAACGAGCTAATAACGTCGAAGCTTACACCTCGCAGACACACAGCCTCTGCCACTAAATGTACATAAAGATGTTATATACAGGAGATAGGAGATTATCGACCGTCGTTCTCTGCCTTTGTTTTTTCTTTTGTTTCTCCGAAGTTAACTAGTCGAAAGAAGATATGTCGGAAAAGCGAAACGCGTACGAAATTGCCGAAAATTGTCGCTTTAGTTGTCAAACACACGTGCGTGTTAATATATCATCTACCGGAGAGAAGAAAAAAGGGGGGGAGAACAGAGAAACAAGAAGAAATTTCAGATTTGTACGTTGCATTCGGACGATATGTAAGTTCAAACGAGCGTAGCGTTAACGGATCGGATATTGAAAAGCGCGTAAGAGCAAAGCGAGTAAGAACGAAGAGAAAAGCGGAGGACAGGGAGCTTTGAATAGTGCCTGCTTAAGAAACCCAATTTATTATATCTCAAACAACCTAGGTATGATCAAACAATTTAGAGATTTGCGACGTTGCACGTTCAAACGATCCGAACGTCGGATCCGCCGACGAGAATCACGACGGTTCCCGCGGAGGACGCACTCATCCTCGAGGAAGGAGGAACAGGCGGATAAGAATTTGTACATTCTAGTGAAACCTTCCTTAGTCGAATTCACGTGCATCGACCAAGCTCACGATCGTGAGCGGCCGATCCACTTACATCGATAATCAACGTTTATACAGCACGAAACACAGAGAAACGGAAAGTTGAATTTTCCGTTCAGAATCGCGCGGCTGCTCGGCGTTCGGCTCGAACTTCTGTTCCTAACGCGCGTGCAACGTCGCGAATGACGCGTCTCCTAGAGCGATACCGAGTAGCGTACTGAGAAGAGAAGCGTATGCACACTTAAAGGCTTTGATTACTTTAATATTGTATAAAGGCCACACAACACACAACAAACGTACACACACGCACACGACGAACAAGCGTATCCGAAGACTGTTAGCGAGCAGAAGAACGGACGCTATATATATAAATTATACGATACGTAGCTACGTACGAGTCACGCTCGAGCTCAATAGCGCGGTTACGTTGGTGATGATCTTTTACGTTGTCGAGAATGAGGGGATCCTTCGTAAAATACCGTAAAAAGGAGAAGCAAGCTTGCGTACTCTGTATCCGATTGAGTTATACCGTAGATACGGCCGCCGTAAACTCAACGGCGTGTTTCATAGATTTGCTATTCTATACGAAGCGCGTTTGTTAAGGTACGTCACTCTTCCCCATTTTCCCTTCCCCACCCTTTACCTGCCCTTTACTATTATTACTCTACGCGAGATTTCCTATCATTTGATATTATTAAGTGTACATAAAAAGCAAAAGAACAAAAAATATGGAATTTATGATGGTAATTGTATATAAATACTGTTACTGTTCTACGATTACGTGTAATGTGAATACAAGAAGAATTGGTTATTTAGTATAATTTTGATTGTGAAATCTTTGACTCACGTTTATTCTCGGTTCCTTCACCTGCAGAACGGTGTCCAGGACTGCACCGCCGACCACTACCTAAACAAGATATCGGCAAAAACATAATATTTCAGCGTTATCTACCGAGATAACCGAGCGAGCATTTGTCGCGTTACGATAGTGCGTGTACTCAGTGCGACACGTTTTACGGTAAAATAATAATTCAAGAGATATTTCTTCGAGACTCACCGGTTTTCGTTTCGATAGAATCGATCGTGCGGGAGCGGATCCCGTGCAGAACGCGCGTCGAGATGTTTCATTAGAGATCAGGTTCGAGGCGATCTCAGCAGCGATTCTCGCGTTGTTTTCCACGAGGGCTATATCTGCAGACACGCGAATATTTTAATGACCGACGTTATCGCCATGTTTAATGTTGCAATTTCACTTACTCGCTTCTAGAGATTGGCCGCTCGTTATCTCGTTAAGCTCGCTCAGAAGGAAAGGCGTGACTCGTTTCCCCGTTACGTTCATGCTATTGGCTTTCCTCAAAGCCTCTGATATAGCAGACTCCACGATGACGGGTTGCAACGCGTGCTCCTCGGGAATGGAGACTGCAAACAGCACTCCTGTGTTAATGCCCAGTGCCCGTTGCGCTTCCAGAAGCGCGGCCGCCTCCTTGGCATTGGAAACTCTGCACGGCGCTTTGACCTTATCCACTGTCTCGGAACAATAGAAAGCTGGAAACTCGAGCGTCTCGCCAATTTTTATCACCGGTACCCCCTGTGTCTCCTGCAATATGTTCACGAGTCCATTTTTAGAAAGAAAATAGCGAATTATGCAAGTAACATTGGCGTAGTCAGAGGGGCATGCTTGCTTACCAGGTACCTACCAGGTACTCCAAGGTCCTGCCGATATCCAAGATGGATTTGACGCCAGAACAGACGACTGCTACCGGTGTACGTCCGAGTTCCGTTAAATCCGCGCTAACGTCGAAAGTCAGCTCAGCTCCCCTGTGAACACCACCGATACCACCTGTTGCCATTATGGGGATGTCTGCCGCGTGTGCGATTAACATTGTGGCACTGACCGTTGTACCACCGTTCAATTTACGCGACACGATGGAAGATATGTCTCTGCGTGAACACTTGGTGGTCCTGGTCGGGTCTGCTTTCGAAAGGATCTTCAACTGTTCATTATTTAATCCAATGTGTATCTTACCGTCTATGATGCCTATCGTTGCTGGTACAACACCCTGAAAAAGAGGGGAAAAATTTAGAAAGAGGGAGAGAAACAGGGTTTGACTTTAATTGCTTAGCTGTAGTACAATAGATTAATATTGTATATTGCAGCTACAATTTACTTGTATACTCAGCTTGACTGAATATGACTAAATACTGAATAGCTCTATGAATAAGTCTACGTTCAAAATTCTGCTAAAGAATCTCTTGCTTCTCAAAAATCTTGCAATTTAAGATATTTTTAGAGTATTTTGTTTATATGTTACAAGTAAAAATCGAATATACCAAAGTATTGGTGGTAGTAGATACTGATAAAAGTTTACTTAATTAAAATTGTTCTGCTTCAACACAAATTATAAAATAAAATTTTATAAAATTTCGAAAAATTTGTCACATTTCACGAATCTTTAAATTATGATATAATTACAAAATTTTGGAAGCTTAGCTAATCGTCAATTAATATAAAATACAAAACTATATATATACTATAAAGTAATTTAACTTTTAAAACTCATCTACTCATCATTTCTGCACGGTTAAATTAAACTGCTGGCAAGTTAATTACAGAAAGCGATTATCGTACGAACTTGTTTTCGGATCGCGTTCTCGACTCTCAGCGCGGTATTCAAATTATCGGGATACGGCATGCCATGCGTGACGATGGTCGATTCCAGTGCCACGATCGGCAACCCGTTCCTCCGAGCTGCCGCGACGTCATCCCCGTAAACGAGCGCGTGCCGGCCGGCATGGATCGATGCCCGATGGATCGCTGGCGCGCTGGATCGCTCGGTGCATAGTTTGCCGGCATAATTGCCCAATAGTCGTAAACGATGCATGTCGCGGGACGAGTGCGTCAACAACGAGCGTACGACACGCGAGGCACTCGCTCGTGCACTCCCTGGCCGTGCGATAAGGCAAACGAGATAACCCGCGCCTCATTTCGAGTACGGAGCGAGTCAGGATCAAGGGCATCGATCAGATCGATACCGGATGCGCTAACGCAACAAGACCGATAATCGGTCTTTTCCACCCATCATACTGGCAATGTCGAACGAGACGTTCAACGATCCATCGTCATTTGTTCTTGATTTTTAATGACAACCGACGAGAAAAGGTTCAAAGTTCCATTTAGTTTTGATCTTCATCTTCTTTTCGAGTATCGCCGTTGATGATGTAAACGTTAGATTGGATACGTAAAGTGGTCAACGCGCGGCACCCTTTGACTATATACCTATGGACCGCTAATGGGCAGCCATTGTGCGATCCAAGATCTCAGCGCCACCAGGTACCAACGGCCAAACCAAGAACTAATAATCATATATTTCGTGAACATTGTTTTAAGAATATAATATTCACATTCTCTTATACTGCAATATAAAACAAAATATTCATGGTCATTGTATTAATATGATTTTTTAAATGCTTTTTGAACAGTAAAATTGTTGCACTTTTCATGTTAAATTGCAAAATAACTTCAAATTCTTTTCTTACTTACGATAAAGCATTAGGTACATGAGAATGTAGTACAATAAAGTATACTTGAAAGGAAAAAATTAAGAAAATAAAAACGTAATCTTAAGAGACTAGAAATCAGTTTTATTATACACTAGCATCCCCCGTCACGCGGGCTTCGCCCGCGATATTACGTGTAGAATTAAATAAAAACACATTTTACCCCTTCTCACCCGTTAGGGGTGGAATTTCGGAAAACCCACCCTTAGTGAGCACCTACGTACTAGTAGGAATATACCCTTAAAATTTCAAGTCGATAGATGCAGTGGTTCGGACTGCACGTTGATGAGTCAGTGAGTGGTATTTGGCTTATATACAGGGTGTTTCCTAAGTAGGTAGACAAACTTAAGGAGGATATTCCTTGGCTTATTTTAAGAAGAAAAGGTCATATAAACATATGTCCTAAACTGCTTTGTTTTCCAAAAAAAGTACAGCACTGCAGTATCATGGCTGCAGGTGAACATTTTCAGCAGTTACTGTGATGTTATTATTTTTCTTTTTAGTTACTATTTTCTTTTTCGTTATAATTTTTCTTTTTGGTTACTATTGTTTTTCATTTGTTTCATTTGCAATAACACAAACTGTTCTATAATAAACGAAAAGTGAACGAAAACAGTGATGTACTTTTTTTGGAAAACAAAGCAGTTTAGGACATATGTTTATATGACCTTTTCTTCTTAAAATAAGCCAAGGAATATCCTCCTTAAGTTTGTCTACTTACTTAGGAAACACCCTGTATATATATAGATTACACTTACTGCCCTTTGAACAAAATTAGTTTTGTAAAATCTTTACGGACATATTTTACATGTAAGTTACGTGTCAATTCTTTGCCAAACCAATATAACTTTATTTTTAAATAAAACTCTATTATTGTTTTTATCATTTTATGTTTGTGATTTTCTAATAAATCATTATCTAATACGTGCGCGTCAAAATTGGTAAAAAGATTTTGGACATTTATATTTCTTATTACGTGCAAAGTCATTCTTTGAAATGCGTGTTTTATTTTCTATTCTATAAATATTAAATATTTTTTCTGTAGTGCTCGTTATTGTATGAGGTGTGACCTCAATGATTAATCGACGTCCGTTCGTAAGTAAGTAAGGAGAAACCTTTCAGATTCAAGGATCCGTGCATCATCAATCATCGGAATTGCGGACCGATAATCGCAGAGAATTTAAGGAACCAAGTGTGAATTCTTTATTTCGAGACGATTTTTGTATTCCTGTTTTGGCTTTGTATCGTGTGATTGTACATGATTTGATACAACAATAACGAACCATTTTGTTTTCACTTAGAATTTGTCACTTATAACACCTCACATGCGTCATGAAACCATAGAACAAATGCTTCAGTCAAAGGTACATGTACGACTATTAGTTCTTGGCTTGGCCGTTGGGACGTGGGTGCGCTGAGACCTTGGATCGCGTCTTTTACCAGAGAGAAGCCCGAGAGCGGTCACGCTCGCGTTTTAACTGTAACGCCTCAAACGTGGACATTGAAGTGATTGAAGTGATTCTGTCTTTATTGCTCACTGAGTATTGAATAAAATAGAATGACGCCGCGAGCGTTGGGAGCGTCAAGTGGAACGCATATGTCCACGTTTGAGGCGTTAAGCCCGGTGTCCACGATGCTAGAAATCGGTCCGAGTTCTCGGTCCGAGAAATATGTAGCCAATCAACTTGCGGCTTTTCCGTAAAAGTGCAAGTTGATTGGCTACATATTTCTCGGACCGAGATCTCGAACCGATTTCTAGCATCGTGGACACCGGGCGTTGCAGTTAAAACGCGAGCGCGACCGCTCTCGGGCTTCTCTCTGCTTTTACATTACCTAAGTGGCAACGTTAGCAGTCCATAGGTATACAGTCAAAGGCGGCACCCGACATCCGATAGAAAGATGCGGTTTTTGGGAACATGGTTCCTCATTCGATGACCACACGAGTTGTCCTAGGGTCTTTTACTTCGTACGAAGTTCTCGAGATTGATCGAACTGAAGTAGGTCGATCTAGTGAAATCGATAAAGTTGCTTGGGAGGGAAACATGACAATTGATAACTTCACTCGCTCGGAATGATATTGAACTGTTAATTAAACGTCTGTTTCTTTTTTTTTTTTAATTCGAGGACTTGTCGAAGCGAATCATGAAATGATTAGGAGCTAGGAGCTACCCAGGTGAACGAAGGTAAATTGCAAAGCGCAAGAATGTTTCAACCGAGCCTGGAGCTGGACGACTCCGTGCCATCCTGGTGGGAAGCGGAATGCGTGCGATACGGGTGAGTTCGAGTCACGTTTTTCAATCACGTTTTGCAGTTCGATTCGAACGAACAACAGAACGGCTCGCGTTGATTGTGCAGGTTGAGTCACGCGCCCGTAAGACATCGGTTAACGGCAATAATGGGGAGGAGCCATGTGGTACGATTGACGGATCGTAGCTACATGATGCGGCTCACGTCCAGACTGCAGGAGGATCGCGAGGCGCGGCAAAGAACCCGCATCGAAGCGCGAAAATTGCGGCGTACCGCGATCGTACCGGAATTGCGCGGATCATTGCCCGGAAAGGTGACGAGTCGACGAGCTCGCAGATGCGTGACAAAACCTCACGCGGACGCGGCGAAGAAGTGCAAGCAATTACCGCAACTTTTGTTGACGGACTAGTCGGAATCTCCCTTCGAAATCCCAGTCCCAGCATGATGATTCATGAGTTTCAGTAATCTGTCTTTCAGTAACAATCGACAATGGCACTATACATTTTTTAACATATATTTCACAACGAAATGCATCAGAATATAATCATTAAAATAAAAGAAATTTTATTACATTTTCCTGTTGGTCCATCTTTTTTAGTCTGTGCTCATTGCCAGTCGGATCGACTATAAAAGTTGTTTTTCTTTGTACGGAAAGTAAAGTAAAGTTAAGTAAGAGCACTGCTAATCATAAGTTTGAAAGTTATCGAGCTTACGCTTCAGTTAGTAGTTACTTTTTGGATCGTAGTCGCTTCGTGTACATATTTTTTTCAGTTAATATTGTTTTTTTAACCATTTGTCAGGGATCATTTCTCTTGGGGAAAAATCTATATACAACATATATACATACTTTTTAAATCCGATTTACAAACTAAATGTTATTTTGTATGCTTTTTTGATTAATCAGCCATTCATTATCCAGCTTAAAGTCCAGTCCCATAGAGGCTGATTAATCAAGAGTTATATAATACTCAATCAAAGACAGTAATTAATTAATAAGTAAATTATATCATAAATTGTAAATTACAGAGTACATTGAGAAGTATTAAAAAATATTAAGAATAGGTTTAAGAATTAGACATCCAGCTAATATCTTAGTTACGAATCTCTGTTACAGATATGTATCAAAATACGAGAACAGTTTTGATAACATCTGTGTGTCAATTACGCTTAATAAATAACACGATTTGCCACGGAGTTACGCACGAAACAAGTGCTTAAAGACTAATCTCCCAATAATTAGTCCAAAGTTCAATTAGAATGGAGCACGGCGGTTAAGCGACAACGCATCAACAATCCTCAGACCGCCGTTTCTTTCTGTCCTCGTTTCTTCATCAAATGGAGCACAAACTGCTGATTGACAGGAACTCGCAGCAATATGCCTTTGGCGTTACGATCGATCGTGGCACGCACGTTATCGGGACCTGCGAGAGAAAAATCGCCACCTTTAGTCGTGATCAATGATTGGAGATCAGGATGAGAAGATCCAACGCATCCAACGTACGTTGATCGACCTCTTCCCTTCGAATGGAACTACCTGACCCACCTGTAATTTCCTCGTTCCATAAATCCGTATCATCCCATAACGGTGGAAAGCCCGACATGATTATTGAAGGATCGGGCGAGAACTTGTAGTGGTAATCTGTCCATCCGAATGACGTGAGACGATCTCTGGAAAATGACATGGAAAATAGAAAATAACTTGCATAACTCGACGGTCAATTGATGATCGACTTGAGCCTTCGCTACAATGACTTTAGCTTTAATGTGCAGTTTATTGTGCAATGAAGGTGGCGAGGGATTTTTCCGATACAAATCCCCGACGTAAGATAGCGTGCGCTTGAGAACGACTGAGAAATATCAATCGAGGTAAATTATACAAGTGCGAGGTGAGAAGTTTTTAACTTTCTCGCTTATTATTAACACGGGATGCGTACATACTCGTACAGCTTGTCGAGTTCTTGCTTGTCCGGCGCTTTCATCCAGCCCAACAGAGTCAAGGGCATTGGATAGTAATGCATGTGATAGTGTTGTACATTCTGCTTGGGCGGTTGCTTTTTTGTCCTCAATGACTGAAAAAACTCTGTCAGAGCCTTTCTAGGACTGAAATGTGACAGGCAGAAGTTCAGTATAGAATCCTTGAAACGGATCGAAGATTCCCCAAGTATTCTCGAGGCTAAGGCTACTCCTTGTTTGTTGTACATTTCTTATGCATGGTTTTTCAATTTCAAGAGTTTGCCTTTCTAGGAATCGAAGTGTCGTACTCGCAGAATAATAGTCGATGACTTTGTTCGATATTTTCAACGAGAAAGTCATCCTTGACCGTTTGTACAGTAATTTCGAGGCACTTAAAATTTCCCGAAAATTAATTTCTTGCATGGGCGCCCGGAGGGGGGCAAGGAGAGGCAGTTGCCTTCCCCCCTGGAATTGAAAAATTGCAATGTTAAAATTCTAAATCATAAATTGAAAAATTCATAAATAAAACGAAAAGAAAACACATAAATTATATGTCTGATACAATAAGTTTCGAAATGAAAATTTTCCTTGTTTTTTACTTGAGTTTCTTTAGAGGGATCTTAAGATTTTGTCCCTCTCGAATTTTTTTCTGCGAGCGCCCATGTCTTCTCGTGTAAACACAAAGATACAGAAAAAGACTATTCACTCACTATTCGAAAAAAAATTCTTCCGTAGGTCCAGCCAGTAGCATGACGAGCAACACCGCAAACTGGAAATTACCACAATGATTAGAATCGTTGGAATCTTGTTTGTCCTTTATGTCTTGTATCATGCGTTTCTTTCATGCACGTGAAACGTAAGTAAGAAATGGTAATCATCGATAATTTCAATCAATGTGATTTGCATTACATTACTAGTAAAGATCATTTTTTTATTTTTAGCAGTTTATAAATCGCGCGGTTACTTCTTCCACAAAAAGGGGAAACCATTTTATACCGGCTATCAAGGTATTTGTTCACGTCTATCCATTTACTTGCAATATTAGCTGCGTCTTCATATTGCAGCACTAAAACAACTCGCAAATTGGCAAATCAAGTGCAAATACGCTCGTTGTGCGATACGTGTACGCGCAAACTGAGAATTTCGATGAAACTAGATCGTTTTATAGGCGCACTCTTGTCCTCTTTCTCCGCACGCTCGTGCTCTTTATTTTTCCCGCGGTGACGGTTCTTTGAGCTGTCTTGCTACGACAAGCATTCACGTGTCAAGAAAATAACTCATTGCATCGTTACGAATTTTCTCGCGCCAAATTTGGCACAAGTTTATTTACCGGAATGTTATATAGAATGCTATGATAGATATGATATGAAAATTTATTACGAGTCACGGTAATCGTTCAAGGCTTTTTACCTTTCTTATTTCTAAATGCGAATCTGCTTTTCTCTCCAGGCCTCACGACAGTGAGAATGCACAGTGAGAAACAAGAAGACTCACCGACTTGCTCGTTTAACTAAATGGAAATCGATGTTTACCTGGCACACAGGATGTTCCACGTACCATTCTGATCACGAATATTACGATTATACCTCGCGGGCACCTTTCACATACGCGCGCGCAAAACGAAGTGAAGAAAAGTGAAATTGACATTGTCGGTTGATTGGACTCTTGGCGCCTCGGGTTTACCGAGTAATTATCGCGTTCTTGCGGCTTTAGGCGTCGCGCGTTTTAATTCAGTCGTTTATCAAACTTATTTTCATATACACTTCAGATCGCTGAAAAACCGATTCTGAACTAATTTGAAATCTAATTTGAAAGAAAAAAATGGTTATCTCAAACGATTGAACATATCGACTTGTTTTAACGGAGCGTCGGCGATTATTGATTGATCTCTTCGAGACTGAAAAAAATCAAGGCTGTCCTACTAGCACGATTTTGAAGTAAATGAACGAACACTTTCGCGAACGCAGAAGGGTATATATATCTCCTTTTTTTCATGTATGATGACGACGACAATGATAATGATGATGATAGCGGAAATCAGCAGTTTCTATTTCGTGCAAACTCACTCACTTTGATGTGAAAGGCACGAAGAAGCTTATACCGGCCGTGTCCATTTCTCTCAACGAGGACGACGAACAATAGTTATCTGCGCTTGTGGATGTATCCGAGGCGCGATTATATGCACAGTTTCTGTCAAATGCAGCGTCGTTTCGCATGAAAGGATCGATTTTGTTCACGAGCTGTCCAACGATCGCACTGCCCTGGGAAGAGAGCTTCCACTTTCGATTAACTGGAATGAAACGGGATACTTGTCAATTCTTATTAAAAAAAAAAAGAATCATCCGGTTTCTTGCGGGACTGTTTTGCGACCGCCTCGGGATCCCCTGCCGCTACGATTGATGGGCGCAACCCCGAGTCGATACCGAGAACTTTCCCTGTGAGAGAAAGCCGAGCACAGGGTCATGGACGGTGATGACTGTCGGAAAATTGTTGAACAAACCGGTTGCAGTCGTCATTTCCCGATCTACTCGTCGTGGCCGTCGTTGTGCTCGTTGATATACGTGACATGTGACTTATGCCGTACCTATTTCTAGAAATAAAAGTACCAGAAAATGTACCGCGCACGCAGGCACGGCGATCGCGATTTCTCTCGCACGCGACATCGCCTGTATCTGTATATGTAATATATTATAAGATTATATATATATATAGATATATATATATATAAAAAAGATATAAAGCCTGAGAAAAAACCAGGATACATGTATAATATACGGGATACGGTTTGTACACAAAAACAATGCAATTTTATCATTAAAGTTTACTTTAACATCAAATAACAAATAAATTCTCTTTAAATTAATAAGAAAATGCGTTCTGCATTTTTTTCGCGATTGAAGTTGCTTTGACCCCATGCGCCTGACTTTTCCCTTAGGATATTTTCAGAACAAGAGAGAATAGTAAACTTATGCGGAATACCTTCGCGTGAAAAATCTTTTTCTCTTGAAACACAGATCTTTTATATTCATATTATTTGAATGTCGGTCATTCACATCAGTCATAAGGATTCTCACATAAATCTTGTTTACGTCGTCTCTGGTACTGCTGCAAGTGCCATTGACACAGGAATATATGGACGGAGCCTATGCTACGAACTCAGGCAAGGGGGGTTATGAGATTTGCGGTAAGGAGAGGCTGCTGGCAAATCGGGCGAGTTCGGCTGTTCTCGACATCGCCCGAATGATACTTGATAAAGTTTTGTAAAGTTATGATACTGAAATTACATGTACGATGAGTTATTGTGTTGTGTCGGAATGTAGCAATCGCATTAATGCAAAAAGGAAAAATTGGCAACAACTTATGAAAGAAAATGATCCGAAAATTTCTTTTCATCTGTAAGTAAAATACATACAATTGTAGGTTATGCACAATGCCGGTAAAACGTTTCAGATATTGTTATGTGTTTATTATTATATTCATATGAATAATTGTTCGATAACAGTTTTTCATTTATAGTTGTTATTATAATTCATATATTTAATAATAATAATATATACGATATATTTGACTATATATATATATATATTTATTATTAAATATATGAATTAATAAAAACTATAAATGAAAAACTGTTATTGAACAATTGTTCATATGAATATAATAATGAACAAGCCAAAATTCTTTCTTAACACCGCCAGTAGATAATTTCAGTAAACGAGTACGATTAATATTCGACACAACTGGCTATAATTCTCTTTATTAGAACGACGTTTCGACCATACGGGATGTGGTCCTCTTCAGTAGGTGACAATGTTACATCTAAATTACGTTAAAAATATAATAATTAAATAAGATTGTCTTTCGGTGCCACCATTACTCGGTCTAGGTGTATAATCAAGCCAAAATTCTTTCTTAACACAATAATAATAAATTTAAATAATAATAAACACAACAATATCTGAAACGTTTTACCGGCATTGTGTATAACCTACAATTGTATGTATTTTACTTACAGATGAAAAGAAATTTTCGGGTCATTATTTTCTTTCATACGTTATTGCCAATTTTTCCTTTTTGATTAATGCGATTGCTACATTCCGACACAACACAATAACTCATCGTACATATATATATATATATATATATATCACTGGCGAAACCGAACATACCCGAACAGCCGAAGTTACACGAAGTGCCAGTGCTCTCCCCTTACCGCTAATCTCAGCTTCCCCTCGTAAAGGCTCCGTCCATATATTCCTATGTCAATGGCAAGTGCTTTTGCGGAATTGTCGATAAAATAGATCGCATGTGCATAGGTCGCTGCTGCACGATCATAGCGATACCGTCTCTCGATAACGATGCAATACACGCTCTCTGATAGGTGGAGGCGATGATGGCTCGGTCGAGACTTGGGCTTCGAGCCGCCAGGCGGCGGTAGTGTACGAGGACGCCCGTGAGGAAGATGGCGGACAGGAACGAGGAAGCCGCGTGCGCCGAGAAACAGTACGCGCAACGATAAAACTTGGCTCGTGAGTGACTTGGTGCGTGCGTGCGAGTCATTCCCCGAGCACGGTGGCCGAGCACGGGGTCGCGTCGATCGTGCCGTAACGTGTCGCGCGATCTCGGGCGGTCGGGATCCGCGCGCGGACGCCGTCTCTCCCTTTCTCTCTTTCGCGCCGCGCCGGTCGACGATGTGAGGCGTTTCAACGAGCGCGAGGTAAAACACCGCGAGGGGGGCGTGGGGAGAGAGGGGAGGGAGGGTGCTCCAGCTTGGCGAACGGAACGGTCGACCTGCTGCGGCGGCAACTCCTCCGATTCTTCCTCGGCCCCGACGCGAGGCCTTCGATCGACGTCAAACATGCGGCGGCGAATTTTCCACGCGAGCGACTCGACGACGAAGACGACGACAAAGAAGTCGAAGAAGAAGGCGGCAACGACAAATCGACGACGGCGCGTCACGATCGTGCTCCAGTGAGAATACACAACACACACACATACACGCACACACGCACCGGTGCGCGGTAGCCGATGAGCGCGGATATATGGCGGCGCGAGTACTCTTGCTGAGCGTCTTGATTACGGAAGTGCTGAAGCCCGCTTGTGCCGCAGGTGCGTGCATCCGATTCTCTTTGCGCGCAATGCCCCAATTTCCTTCGGAACTCGTGTTCCGAGTGTCCGTTTGTGTGCACGAGCTTCGGGTCGACGATGTCTGTACAAGCTTCTTCTGAGCCCAGGCGTCGTTTTCCCGAAGACTTATGAGTTTGCACACGTGAATCTGTGTATGAGTAACGGGGCAGTCTGTAAAATTGACTCTCCGGTGAGGGCAGTGATCCATTTGCCACTGCGGAGAGACAAAGAGACCTTGGCAGCAAATTATTAAAGACAAAGCTGCATTTCAACATTGTTGTTGCTGTTGCCGAAACGTCGCGGCTTTGATATCGCATGAAATATTGCGATTTGCGCTAACTGGTCTGATTTTCACAGGTGTTAAAGGTATCGGGGGGAATGTCAGTGGCAGGAACGTATCTAAACTAGATGGTTCCGACGCTGGTAAAGGATTAACATTGGAAATTCAACCTAGCGGCCATGTGATACTTGGGAAAAAGGGTATTACGCTCAATTGCGTAGCTGGCTCGAATGAGAATATACTTTGGTTGCACAATGGAATGCCAGCACCTCCGTGTGGTCTTACGCGCTGTGTTCTTCTTCCGAATGGCTCTCTTCACTTTTACAAGGTAGATGCTACCGTAACATTTGTGTTTATCATTGCCGAGTTGCAATACATGTGAAAACTAATTGTGATGGATGTTACATGCAGAAACAAAATTTACAAATGCAAAAGTTCAAAGAAAAGGAAAGGAATAGTATTGTTAACGCTAGAAACGATAATAAAGATGAGTATCGCTGTGTAGCACGTACCAGTTTGGGAGGATTGATACGTTCAGCTCCTACATTTATTCAAATAGCAGGTAGATGCGACACCTCGTGCACGTATGTGTGTATACATACATATACGTATATATATGTTGCAATTACAATCGTATGTGTTACAGAACTTGCCCATGTATTCAAAGAATCTCCTGAAAATATTATTGTTCGAGAGGGCGAAGTTGCAAGATTATCTTGCTTGATCGACAGTGTTCCTTTCCCACCCAATATTACATGGCAGCATAATGAGACATTGTTATCCTATGATAATGAATCAAAGTATTCTGTGGTACCACCAGGTGTTCTGTATATAAATGCAACGAAACTGTCAGATGCTGGCTCATATAGGTACGACGATAATTCTCGTTAATTTATTGCGAATTGAAAGAAAGTGTGCTGTCACGTAGAAACGATCTGATTATTATTAATCCGGTGGCTCTGTGGTAATCTTGTAACTAACAACGTAATGTAACAAATCATTACATTACATTTCAGGTGCATAGTCACTAATGAATTTTTAAAGAAAGCTAGAAAGAGCAGAGAAGCAAAACTAACGGTTATCTCGAGGGTGGAGGGTGACAAGCCGCGTACAACAACATCGATCTTATTTCCACAAGTTTCGTACAATCATTGGCTGCTTAACGGATCGAGTCTTAATCTGGCATGTGCCGCATCCGGTTATCCGTTACCATTCATTACGTGGTCATTTATTCCTCGTTACATAGGTAAAAAGCAGAGCTAGTAGCTTAAGACACACGCAAATATACGCGACCTGATTATATTTCGAGTGTATCTGTTTTCAGATAATGTTACGCAACCTCGCATCCTTCTTAATTCTACCGGCATTGGCATACTGTCGTTGAGGAACGTGAGCATCTCCAATGCCGGTATCTATCTGTGTTCCGCGAAGAATTCTGTCACCCACGAGTTTGAAGTACAGGTGGGTGATGGTCGCCATCAAGCAGAGAGGCATTTTTGCTTTCATTTATTGTAAATTCCGCGATTACGCTCATTTGTCCCTTGAATTGTTGCAGAATATTACTGTAGACGTAGTGATACCACCATCATTTATAAAAACGCCGACGAACCAAGTCTGCCCGAACGGGAGAACTGCGAGATTCGAGTGTCAGGCGCAAGGACTACCCGTACCTCGGATCTACTGGCTAAAAGACTCGTTGAACATTACTAACAACGGTAATTGGCGGAAAGGAGGAGTGATCGAATGCGAGAGAGATTGCGAAACTCGTTATTACAATCGTGCATACGATTACAGGTCGCAGAACAACTTACGTTAAGGAATACAATAAAATAGAACTAGCGATATCAGCAACGGTGCCGTCTGACTCCGGCGTGTATCAGTGCGTGGCGGTGAATTCGGCGGGTGAAATTTGGGCCGCTGGCCGGCTCCAAGTGAACACGTCGCGCAACAGTCCCGCCACACCCAGCTCACTAAAATGTCACGCTGTTTCGCCAGTTAAGATCTTGATTTCGTGGGAACCACCAAAGTCTCTACCATATACCAGTATTACAGCTTATACCGTCCATTATAGTCCCGTAGGTGAGTCGGATTCTACTCTGGGATAAGTAAACGACAGCTCCGGGAGGATTGTCGAATCGATTACGCGCACGTATGTTCGTACACACCTTTAATACGTATTTTCGACGACAGAAGGTGGCAAGGAGGAAGTTTCCCCACCGGAACCAGGCAACTCCACGTCTGTAGAAGTGACGGAACTTCTCGAGCCGTTTACAAATTATTCGTTTTACGTACGCGTGTGGAATAATTATGGTGCTAGCGATCAGTCGGCTACCATCCAGTGTTCCACAGCTCCAAGTGGTACGTGTGTCCTCGTGTATTTCTATTAATTTCACGTAACGTAGCGATCTAACGGATTGTTATTTCGATTTCGTCCTTAGTTCCTAAAAGCGCACCAAAAATGAACGTGGATGTAACCAGTAGTACAAAACTAAATGTATCGTGGGAGCCTTTGAGCAAGAAGGAATCTCGCGGCATCGTGGTAGAATACAAATTACAATGGAGACTCCATCAGCACTCGTATTCGCAAGTACTTTATTTGCCCGCCACCATCGAGCATTACATACTTTCCGGTACGATTATTGTGCCTGTCATTCCTCGTCTTTCGATGCTCTGTGACGCACGTAACGCCTAATAGCATTGTTGCGCTTGCAGATTTAATACCTGCAGCGCAGTACGATCTTCGGGTATTGGCACGAACGAAGCAGGGTTGGCCCAACATCAGCGAAACGCAGTTGGATTGGACTACTGTGACCATGCCGCCTTCCGAATCTCAATTTACCATAAGGAATATCGTGGACATCCAAATATTAATTGTGAACGCTTCGGTGGTTAAGGTACGTGTTGCATACGAATCGTAAGACTCAACATTCTCATTACTATTCAAATGATCTCGTCGCGTAAGATAAATGTTTCTGATAAACTAGATGAAATGGAAGATCAACTTGGAGCAAAACGATCAGATTGAATCAAAATTCGATTCCTGGAAGGTCTACTACAAAAATCAATATGGTGAGGAATCAAAACCTATTTTTCTACCACAAAACGCCACCGAATGGCTCTTTGATACTCTAGGTAAGTGTCTTTCGGTCGGAACATATTTATTTCTAACATATCGATAATTAAATTAATTAATTAGATAATTAAAAGACGTGCATTTACTTTTATTCAGATATGAACGTCTCTTACACGATGGTTTTGTGCATGATGAGTTCGGACCAAGTAACAGATTGCTTGACGAAACACATACAAACTGCGCAATCCGATCCTAGTAAGTTCACTTCGGTCCGGCGCTTATTACATCCATATGTAGAAAAGAAAATCAATTTTAATGCTCGATATCTCGTAACTCAGATACTGTACCAATGTCTTTGGAAGCCATCCCTGCCTCATCCACGTCGATTAACTTAACGTGGACATTGTCCGACGCGCATGGTGCGGGTTCGTTTGAGCTGTGTTATCATGCGGTGCATATGCAACTTTCCGACGGTTCCAAGTGTTTCATTATGTGAGTGAACGTTCCGTATGTTTAAAACAAACGTATTCGCACGTACCTACAAACGTATCTAACGACATAAATTTACAAACATGTTACAGAGACGATACGAGAGCGAACGTGGACAAGCTGAAGCCTTTCACCCTATATCAGTTTAAAGTGAGAGCCATTAGGCACGACGCGAATCAAACGAGCCTTTACAGCGAGTCTATAGAATGTTACACGAACGAGGATGGTGAGAATCCAATTATCGTCCAACGGAACGAAACGGAATGGCGCGGATCAGATTTTTATCCCAGATATCGTAACGTTGCAGTTCCTGGCAAGGTCGAGGAGGTGCAATGGTTCTTGGACAACAATACAAAGGTACAAATCGCGTGGAAGGAGCCGAGCAACGTGAACGGCGTCATACAAAGTTACTTCGTCGCGTACACCATGGACCTGATGGAATCGACGGCGGCATGGAGGAACGTGACCGTGCCCGGCAACAGGACGTTGACGGCTCTGCCGGGTTTAGCGCCGGGAAAACAGTATTTCGTTGTGGTGCGGGCGGCTACGAAAGCCGGTTACGGGAAACCGTCGAATCCTATTAGGATCATTACCGGCGGCGGTAGTGGTGCTGTTGGTGGTGGTGCTGCTACTGGTGGTGCGTCGAAAGTACCTGTCTCGCCTGGTAAGCAGAAACCACCGCAGAACGCCAAACCCAATAAGATGGGTGAGTGGAACAGCACGCGTAGATCTCAACGTGATAATAATAATAATAATTATTATTATTATATCGCGTATATGTGCGTAATTTTATCATAATTTTCTTTTAAAAACAATAGGTGTGATTATCGGATTGAGCATAAGCTTCGCGTTCATCGCGATATGCCTGTGCAGTATATACTGCCGACGCAAGTTTGAGAAGTCTCGGCTGTCGAGAAATAACGCCCAGTCTGCGAAGGGATGTGCGTTGTCGCGAAATGGTAACGGATGCTGCGTGGAGCGATCTTCCACGTCTATGGGTCAACAACAGGCGAGCGTCGCCAGTGCTTCGAACGAGATTGAGCTGGCTGTGCTGTGCCCGTCGTCACCGATTGAAACGAACCCGCATTCCGACGCCAAGGTGATGGAATTTTGGACACTTGTTTTCGACACGAAATCATTTTTCTCTCTTTTTTTTTCACGTGTCGGCAGGTAATATAACTTAATAATATGCGTTTTGTAGGGTGCACAGTCCAATGGGGTATTTGAGATTTGTGCAAAGGAGCCCTTGCTGTCGCCGTGGGAGATAAACGGAGACTCGAAGGACGTTCACATTATGGAGAATCCTCAGGTATCTTGTTATGAGGAGTTCAACGTCTCGTTGCAAGACAGCGCGTAACACGTTTGTTAACATCTCGCTTCTGTTCTGATTGCAGTACAAAAGGAGAGGCAGTTCCGCCTCGCGTAATCAACGGGTAGACGAGGAGGAGGAAGAAGAGGAGCAAGATTTAGAAGGTACGCAGCTCACAATGGTCAATTGTACTTTAGGCAGTAGCGCTAGCAGTTTAAATAACAATTCAGGATGTCCGGATGGCGAGACTTCGTCGTCACCAAAAGCCGCGCACGTGTCTGCTCCGGCGCTCGGACCAAATGGGTGAAGGTGCGTTAAGGCAATATGCTACCGTGTTCATGCTTCTCGCAGTATCGAGGTACAATAGGTAGGATTATATACGATTATCCTGCCATTTCCCTCTCTACGATGAATCCACATGCGCTGCGTCGATCGTAGTCTCGTTGCGAATCGAGATACGAAAAAACCTGTGAATTCCGGTGTGCCTCCCGCGCCTGGAAGCAAAAGCAATGCAAAACTGCACAACAACCTCGCGGAGTCCGACGCGATTTAGCTTGCTGCAATAGACTGGGATACTCTCCGATGCACGATCGATGTAAATAGGAACACAACTGGCCACAGTGACTCGTGGTTGAATTCGTGTATGTACAGGTGTTGAATTTAAGATGTTTGACAGAGAGTGACAGACGCGTAAACTCTTTTGCAGAGATAAAATGTTTCCGAGATTATTGCGAGATAAAACTAAGGCCATGCAGAGGCGAATGTGAGCCACTTTCAGTTTCAGTATTTTTCAAAATCATTTAACGCTGATGTTGAAGCATAGATTGTCCGTTGAAAACTGCTCACTTTGTCACTCTCTGTCAATCGTTAAAGATAATCGATGTTTCTCATTCAGTACGCGAGTCACATAAATCAAGCCGTCAAAATTGAGAGATGCGCGAGTATAATGAATTTAATGCAGAATGAAACAGTACATTTCCAGTACTCCTGTGTACATAAGATGTACATGAAACAGGATAATTGTTGATTTTGAGTATGTCCATAAGACACTTTGAATACTGATAGTAAGAGATTCGCGAATGGGTGTGCACATACCTTCGCTTTTGGGAACAGAAAATCAATGGCTAGGATTGCTAGGACGCAGGCGGGCTCAGTGGCCTAAATTCAGTCGGCGATTTTTCCATTCTGATGACACTTTTTGGGACTGACGATTGCTTAAAACGGAGCAATGACACTGATCATTCCAAAATAAGTTTTCCATCGATAATGTTTAAGTATAAAACGGACGTGAAAAGAACTTGTTAGTATTAAGAAAAACAGGGAAAGGCTCTAACGAGATGCTATGCGTTTTAGAAATATTAAGAAAATGTTTTGTCTTGTTTTCTTTCCTTTCTTCTTTTTTCTTTCTTCTTTCATTTTATCATACCGTATGTGTGTCATTAAGGTTTTATTGCGTTTCTGCAAAGACTCGTGTGATTTCTTGGAGGAATCAAAGTTAAATCCTTTTTGCATTTTTGAAGCTAGCGTACGCAAATGAAAGATCATTCGTTGAGTAGCACCTAAAATATTTGACATAAGTTTGTGTTAGTTTAGAGCGGATATACGATACTTTAAATTAAAGAAGGATCCTATGAATGGGAAGAATAATCGCAGAGTGAACAAACGGCAAGGAAATAGCAAGGGAAATAGATCATCTCATTCTCACAATCATCCACTTTTACAAGAGATCTTAAAGACTGGTATACCAATAGACACGATACTCTTTTTATAATAAAATAACGGAGCTAAACTTTTGCGATAATAATCTGCGATAAACTTAGGGGAATCTTTCCATGCTCTTCTCGGATTTCTTTCCGTTCATACGATTAACGCTAATGTCGTTCTAGGTAAACGAGGTAATTAGGTAATCGATACGATTAGTACGATACGAATTAAGTGGATGTTTTGTTGTACGATATTTAGCGTGTTAACTGATAAAGCAGTTATGTATATTGCGCGAAAACAGAAAGAGGAAGCAGCACGGGACGAACAGCTACAAGACACAAGATTCCAGACTGGTGCATGTTACCATGACAGAAAAAACCCAACACAGTACCTGATAGAATAAGCTATATCTTTTAGAGTGAGACGTAGAAATGTCAATGTTATTACTGTACCTCCATTATAATTGTTATTTATTACATTTTACATTCAGTGCATACATTTTTAGAAATGAACACTCAATGATTACACTTGGATCATGCAATAACATAGTCACCGTGAAGCACAGTACGAGAGCAAGCTAGAGTTAATTCAGTCTGCACATATTAAAAAGACTATATATATCATATCTTCATTCCATAGAGTATTACATTTCTCGCATTTTCTCGTAACAGAGATCCGCTGCAAACCGGTTAGAGTGTACGCGAGTGAAGGCGTTTCAAGAACATTTTCATTTTAGTCACGCGAGATTAGATAACCGCTGTTATTACACTAGAGACTCGGACTCGGTGAAGCGTTTAAACGTTCGGTTGATGCACCATGATTTACTTATTCCGTTTATCGAACTTCGCGAATTACGATAGCTCTATATTGTTTACAGATCATACATTCATACAATTCCACAAGGTAGAAAGGATTATTTTATTTATACATGATACATAGAACTTGTTATATGTATTATAGATATAATTATGAGAGGACTTTTTTCACACAGATCATATATATACGATATTGTACCTATATACCTTCCTAAGTAAACGATCCTTATTTGCAGTTTTTCTTTGTTGCGAATGTGCAACGCACATTCAACTTGTGTCTGGCTTTATTTATGGAAGATTTTATTTAATTAATCTGTTTTGCGTTTGTTGTCGTATATGTAACATAATGCCTGTTACACATCTCATATCATTTCCACATTTGTTGATACCCTCATACATGCTTTCCCGTGTACTCTTGTATTTGTGATGTCTTGGAGAAGTTTTACGCAGTTCTACACAGCGCGTTGATGAAAACATTAAGTTGGCGTGTATTAACGAGACTAATTAGGACGCAGAATCGATTGTTCCTTGGTTGATCATTGCGCGTTGTTAGTATTATGCACCAGAAAGGTATACTCGCACGTTATTACATTCTACGTTTCAAAAGATATGTCTGTATGATATCTGCGGCATACAGCGGAGAGCACTTCGAACAATAATTTCGACAGAGCCATTAATTATCAAAAGAGAGTATTCTGACATCAAAAAAGAGAGAGAGAGATTGATCTTAGAGTGGTATGCGCGGTTGAGTGATGTATAAGCAGCAGAAAGTATATTATAATAATCATAGAGTAATAATGATTGCTTTTACGAGCTGTTTTATTTTCTTGATCAATCTTTGACCGGCAGTCGTATGAATTTCGCGGAAGAAGTTTGAGTTTACGCTTACCAAAACTCTGTCCTCATCCTCTTTACATTAAGTAGCGTAATTAACTAGACTTCCCTAAACTGTAATGTGTATTTTGTACACCGTTCACGTCTATTTGGCTGCGCCGTTCTTGATTTTACGTGTCACGTTGTATTATGCAGAGGGACACTTCACTAGGAAAATAGCCGCAGCGGCGAGCAAACGCCAGCAGCAATCAGCAATTTAATTCAATGATAAACGCTCCGTACGTACTATTAATGTTTTTTAATAATTTCTCTCATGGATGTGATAAGTTTTAGATGTCGTAAACATAAATAAGACTATAGAGTCGCCGTGCCGAGAGGTATTAATCGTATTAACTGTACAAAGTGCCTCGCGTAAAGCGCAACAAGCTAGTCGCCGAAAAGAAACAGTTGAGCAAATTCAAGCAGATTCAAGTAGAAATATCCATCGTTGAATCTCGTAGCTGGCAAAAATTATTTTCGACCAATCGGCAACTCTTGTAACGCTTTAGGTGACGCGTCTCGTATGTACAAAACAAAAAGAAAATAACATTACCTTACATTACTTTAGTAATGTAACACACAAAGAGCAATAAGCATCATCGTAGATAGTAGTGTTGTTCACATTACTACGAATGCAAGTGTCAGAAGTGACGTGATATCATAAGATGTAACACTTATCACATTATGTTCATTGATCACCGATTACCATAATTTACCGAGCTAGACACGATCAGTATCGTGGATTTTATAATGATTGATCATCTTTCATTTATCCTTCGCTATCTTAATTTAGGAACCTACAACAAGGCAGCCAAAGACGAGAGAGACATGCATTTTATCGCCCTTTCAATCGCATAGTTTATAGATAAAATTCATGCAGGATTATCTGTCTAATTTCTTGACATTCTTTCTACGCAAGAGCACGATATAATTCATTAGACGAGCTGTAATCGAACACACCCAGCAGCAAATGTCGACTGTATTGTAACGGCGGCTCTAGTCGAACAAATATACCTCCGTAATAATCACTCTACATCCCGAGAGTGATTTACATTACTTAATTTTAACTTAACTTTGGTACCTATTAGACTATTGTTCACTTTTATGCAGTTTACCTCAAAGAATATATTTTCACGCCCGGTGAATACGTACAGACGCGTGTATACATTATATTACATATATATACACACACACATATAGATATATATATATATATATCTCAATAATTTTATTCATTTATGCTATATATTATATCGTTAATTATAATAATTATTACATATTAAGAAGACTTTATTAACTTATTTTTCGTAAGTTCCCACATCTCAACCCTTTTTTATTTCGACGATTATTGACGTTCTTAGGGTGCAGTTACTTTGTACATACTCTTCATCTACGATTGTACATATAAATATATTACCTGCGAAGAACATTGAAGAATATTCTTTGCGAAGAATATTCTTTTAATATATTACACGTATAATGAAACTACATGAAATATTATAATCTTATTGTTTGAACTATTAAGACTAAATACAGGAAATATTTAATAATATTGTTGACCCTTCTTGAACACATCGTCTTGTTGTAATCACTGATTAAATAAAATTAAGACTACATAAATGGATTTAATGCAAAAAATATGTTCCCTCTACAGCGTGGTGAATCTATGGTACATGCAGGGTATAGTAAATCACGAGCACAGTATCTCATAAATGGAGTAACTTTATTATCAAAGAATCTGTAGCGACATTGGCGTAACAATAAATTCGAAAATGTAGTACAAATATCTTTGCGTGACATTTCATGACAATAGACAAGTGATTTATGTCAAATGTACGCAAATGCGAATAGCTTGTAAATATAAATCTACCAGTATGAACAATTATTTTCGTGTATTGATAAGGAACTTTTTCCTACATTTTCTAAACGCATCTTCCTAACAACGTTTGTACTTAATCTAACGTGATTCTTTAGGTCGTACATGCTTGAATTATTGGCATGATTATGCGATAACCATTCGATGACAGAATAGAAACTTTTTTACAATTTATGGAAGATGTATGTTGGAATGTATGGCGCGAGTATAAAAGAATCAACTTGTACGTTCAACAATAAGAAGTATATAGATTTTCAACAACTTTATTGGTACAACTCGCAGTCTTAAGAAAATGGTATATAAAAAGCTTCTGGTTTTTTAGTTAGTGAGATCCTATAAAACAATCATCCAAATCCATTTATAGGCATACAACATCTCTTAAGTCTTTATATATAAATCTATCTTTTCGTGCTTAAGACCCCTCTCAACGTCACTCCGAATCATTCTTAAACGTCAGTGTTTCGACTAGCAACCTTTAAGGTGCGGAAAACAGTTGTTCAACAACTACATTAAAATTAAGTACATTAATTGCTATTTTATCACATTGGCATTAGGCCCGTCTACGAAATTATCAAATCTCATGTATAGTATACATAAAGCAAGTTTCATATTTTCCTTGGCATATAAAACGCCAGTATGCAAAGGTGTATATAATATTTAACGGAGTACACGTAACGTGTATAGAACCCTTGTAGGCACGAGGTGAAGCGGCGCTTGACGTCCGCACATATCCGATATTCGTAGAATCATTGCAAGTTTCAACTTCACGTAACCGGTAAATCCGTTAACGTTCATAGGACTAAGGAATGCGGGAAGATTTTCATGTTCACGTAATCATTAAGTACCTGCAAATAGACATTTTACATTTTTCAAGTACAGATGCGCCTCTTTCCTCAACGTACTTTTCTAAATCTGCTATCGCGCAATCACGCATGTAAGAGCACGTTTTACCTCAGCAAGAGCATCCTTTGTCAATTTAGGATACATGTACGTAAATCCCGTGGTGTTTGACAGTTTGCCGGGCTGCAGATACAAATGCTTATTGTACAAAAGCTCTTGATCTATGTACGGGGATAGCGGACTGTTTTCCACTCCGTCTTTGCGACAAGCCTCTGCCCAGGGACCCATATGCTTATCGTTTACCTCTTCAACCACAGAGCTCATATCGGCCTGCGGAACAAGAGGATCATGACGACAATGTGTTACCAATGTTTTTTTTTTTTAAATTTTATGTAATGCTTCGGTTAGCAGATGCTACTCGCTGAAAAACTGATACCCATAAATGTTTATGTTGCACAACGTGTAACGCGACAAGCAAAGAATAACAGCACAAAACGCTCATCATACTTTTGCCAGGGTCGATAGCGTAGTGCCCCAATAATCGTGGTTAATGTTGAACAGCTCCGAGACTATGGCACTGATGGAACCTTGAGTGGAATCACCTTCGTCGACAAGATTGTACGTTTGACCTATTGTTTCCGGCCTGTTTGCCACGTGCCACATAGCCCTGACGAGATCTCGCACATGGACGGTATTCATGTGAAGTTCCGGTCCCCACAGCAGCTTCATCATCTCTCCTAAATGCTTGTAAACTGCTCCCACTACTAATCTTGGTGCTGTAATTCGCAGGATTCGTTTCGGTTATTCAATTTAATTGGGCGAAAATACGTACGTTCGACGACAACATAATCTGTTTCAGGATTACCCAGGCCATTTCTGTCACCACAACCGTACACAATGGCTGGTCTGAGTATGGTGTATTTCAAATCTGGCACATTCCTCAATTCCTGTTCCACTTGTAGCTTATGCTTCGCGGCGAACGTCCACGACTCTCCAGTGTCTTCTTCCTTGTGAGGAGTCTGCGCAACGTCGTGCAATGATAAGTACTGAAGCAACTTAGCGCGAAAGTACGTACAAGATATATTCGGGATAGGGTACCTTTTCCGAGCCAAGATTGCCAGATGATATCTCGACGTAACGCGAGACTCTGAGCTTGGCCGCATGTTGGGCACAGTTAACGCTCAGCTTGTAAATGCCCTCTTTGTACACTGGATCTGTCAGACCGCTCTTCGTCTCGCCGGCGCAATTGAACACGTAATCGATAGGCTCGTCAGTCGAAAATGCATTTTGGCAGGAAGCTTCGGTAAGTTGACAAAAATTACATCTCAGTTTACATCAATTAGAAATGGACTTGTGAAATTTTGGTTGTTCTCCCTGCTTGTCACAGGGTATCCTGTCTACGTATGACTACCTATATTAATCAAATTGCTGCTCTTAAACTCGAGCAAGGGATGTTCGAACAATCGCTGGTGTTTCGCGTTCAACCAGGCGGTCTGCGGAGGCACCTTGTCCACGATTCGTATGTACGACACCAGATCGTTGTCCAGCAGGTACTCCACGAGATTGCGGCCGATGAAACCGCATCCTGTGCGAACGATAAGGGTCAGCCGTCACCGTCTTATCGCTCTTCCGCCGCGTACTGGATCCGGAGCACATACATACATGACACGCACGTAATAAGATACTCACCCCCTAGAACGATCACCTTCGCTTTCTTATCACAGCTGGGCGTTGCCATTGTGTCATTTAATCGTTCGACCGCTCGTCTCTTCGCTCAGGTGCGGTACTTCCAAAAAAAGGAAGGAAGGAAAACAAAGAGAGGAAGAAAGAGATTATTAGACCGTTCGATGGCACTCTGCGGGCACACCGCACTCACGCCGGCCCCACCGCCGTTCAATTAACCTAAAACTCGGAAGTCCAGTTGACATGAACCGTGGAACGAGCATCTAAATACGGCAACGCACTCTGTTGCCGAAACACGGAGTCTCGCTAGACGATTCTATTTGCCTTCGCTCTGTTTTATCGGCAGAGTAGTATTAGTACGGAACGAAAATGGCGCATTATTCGTGAGAAAAGTGCGAGCGACCTCTACTCTTTCCGTTTTTCTTTTCCATTCTAGGGCTTCACGTCGCACGTGAAGGCTCTTTTCCGGTTTGTCAAAATGGTGAGACGATTGCGTGATGCTCGATTCAATTGGAAAATCGAACGTTATTGTGCAGTCGCTTATTAATCGCGATAAATAGATTTATCCAGTGAACACTAAATTGTCTGAGCTCGTTTAATTGAGAATATTTCTTTCCGTAGGGTATCGATATTAACCATAAACATGATAGAAAAGTGCGGCGAACGGAACCCAAATCTGAGGATGTGTATTTACGTCTTCTCGTCAAGGTAAATAAATTACCTTTAACGTTGCCTATTAATTTTTAAAATTGAATGTGCATCAATCCATCAGTCGAGTATAAGAAAACTCGATTCGCTCTTGCCCAGATGTTAAAAGTACTGCATCCATCTTTCATGTTGGTATTTCGTTGAGGTTAATCACAAGTCACGCGAAAGCTTCGCGTTTGAAAGAGATAAAATAGAAGCAATGAATATGTATTGATAATTAGCAATGAATATATATTGGTAATTCATCTGTTCAAGTTTTGCGAACTGCACTCTGTGTCAGGTCTCGTATAGACTGATCCAATTTGAATGTTCGCTAGAGAAATATAAATATTTATCAACTATCCTATCTCGCCTTTTTGCACAAGAATTAGGCGATTATTCTAGTTGACACATTTGTTGAGAAATTTCTTTGATTGCCGCAATTGTGGTTCTCGGACTCTTACTTTTGGAAGTTTGAGAATCAGAGGTTTGTCTCATGATTATAATGAAAATGTTTCTTGTTTTAGCTGTACCGCTTCCTGGCGAGAAGGACAAATTCAAAATTCAATAGAATTATCCTCAAGCGGCTCTTCATGAGCAAAATTCATCGACCTCCCATCTCGCTTGCACGCATTGTGCGATTCATGAAGAAACCTGGACGGGAGAACTGCATCGCGGTAATTGTTGGTACCGTCACCGATGATGCTAGAATCTTCGAGATTCCAAAATTAACGGTAAGTTACATAAGCGGATAATGTTAAGAGAATTGTGGAGAATGTGTTACACATGTTACCAACTTTTAATATAATAATATAGTATTTTTTATAGTAAATAGTATATAGTATATTTTTATATAGTAAACTTTAATACAGTAAATTAATCCTGGGCATTGAAACTCGTAGGTGTGTGCTCTGCGTGTTACCACAAGAGCACGGGCACGGATCTTAAAGGCTGGTGGTGAGATCATCACGTTGGATCAGTTGGCGTTACGTGCCCCAACCGGTAAACATACGGTCTTGATGCAGGGCCCGCGCAAGGCTCGTGAGAGCGTGAAACACTTTGGCCCGGCACCAGGTGTACCGCACTCTCACTCGAAGCCGTACGTGCGATCCAAGGGCCGAAAATTCGAGAGAGCGAGAGGCCGCAGGCGTAGCTGCGGTTATAAGAAATAAAACTTTTCCAACATACACTTCGATTGATGTCTTGTTAATCATCTCTTTTTCACAGAGTTAGGTAGCTGAAAAATAAACATTGGCTCTTTATAATTTCTTTTATTTTGTCTCACGTGTATTCAAAGTAACAATTCCACTTAATATTTATAATTTTGCTGCACGATCAAAGATTGTTGCACGACTTTTACAGCTACGCACAGCTGACAATTTCACTGCTGTTAATATAAATCTGATGACAATGTGCGAAAAATTACATTGAGATTACGAGATATTAAATTAATCGACAGAGATATTCCGAGATACGCGCGATAATGTGTGATGAGTTTGCAAGTTAAATAATTAACCGCATGGTCAAACTATAACAGTCTATACTTGACGCGCAACACACACGTTTCAAACGCGCCTCGCTTCACGCGGCTGAGCATACATTATCGATCATCCGAACTTGGGAGTAATCGAAGTCGGCGAGTGTTCGCGCAGAGCACTTTGCAAACACGCCTAAAGCCGCTCGTTCGCGCGTCGCGTCGCGTCTCGTCCCTCGCGGTATCGCCAGGTATCGCGAAGTTGGCACGGGTCGAGGGGGCGGGGAAGGCGCAGTGCGGTGCGGGTGATATCAGTCGCCATCTTAGCGACCGCGATCGGTTCTTCTCCGTGCCACGGTCCCGTCGTATGTTACGCGCGACTGTGCGCAGCGTCGTCTCGGCAGGTAGCCCGTTGGCGGGAGTCAGCGCAGCACCGGGAGGCAACGGAGCTTGCCGACAGCGGCGGCGGTGGTGGCGACGGCGGCGGCGGCTACGACGGACGACGGTCGCTGGTGCACGACGACTGCCGGCGGTGCGGTGCGACGGCGACGGCGACGACGACGACGAGGACGAGGAGGCGAGAGATTAGACCCTCGGCGGTCGACAGCGGCGCGTGCGGAGGTGCCCGGAGGTGGACGTCGACGCGTCGAGCGTTCCTCTTCCGGCGCTGGCCCTGACCGCGAGTTTCGTCCTAACTGGTACCTCGGCTCACGCTCGTGCTTTCCCGCTCCGCTTCTCGACATCCCGTCGGAAGTCGACGATCGAGCGTCGCGATAGATAACCGTGGAAGCGCGCCGACGACGTGGTGAAGGAGGAAGAACGACGCGGAGCGCAAATTCGGGAAGAGAGCAAGAGAGAGAGGACGCTTCTCGGTGGGTCACGTTCGATCCGGGCGAGTAAGAAGATGAGCTGTCAACGTAGCGCCGGCAAGATCACGGTGCCGGACGACCTGCGCGACGTTCTGCTAGAGTTCACGATCAGCTACCTGCTGGAGCAACCGGGCGACATCATCGATTACGCCGTCGACTTTTTCACGCGGCTACGCGACACCCGGCAGACGCAGCTGATCCAGGCGGACGGACAAACCTGCACCTCCACGCCGGACGAGTCCGTCGACGAGGGTGAGTTCGCTTCCTCGCAGGTCGCACGAATCGATTCGTTAACTCTGCTGACCTGCCGGGATTTCGGCGGACCCCGGCCGAACTAACGTTGTCCGTTTGTAGGAAATTTTACAGATCGATGCTTTCTTCAGCGTCATCCCTTTAATTTACCAATTTCTTTTCATAATTAATGAAAATTATCAGCACAGTTAAAGGTTAAGATCGTTCGCTTTCTCTCTCTCTTTCGCTCGCTCTTAATATCGATTAATTTCAGTAGTCTTCTCAAGACACTAACGCTCTTTTACCTGCTCTTTTCTTTTAGGTTCATTTTCTTTTCGTTTTTTTTTTTTACTAATTTAGATCGAAACTCCTTGGATCCTTTTATGAGGCTATTAATAGAATCCTGCCATCAGATAGCAAAGTAGAGAATACTTGTAAAGGTACGCAAAATTGTTCTATTGTATAAAATTGCATGGATTACGAAAGCTTGCCGAACGCGGTTCGACATCTCGGTAAACATCCGTACTCATTAGGGGAACGAAAATAGGTCCACGAGGGAAGCTGGGCTACCTCTTCTCTCTAGCTTCTTCATCGATACGAACATCGAGTTCTTTCCTGCTCCATTTCCCTGCCATCAATCACCTTCCTCGTTATTGCTCCAATACGAATTCTTCCTCGAGGATGTCGTGGATCTCGCATCGAATATGCCCGAGCGTTAATCTTGCTGCGTTGGGGGAGCTCGTTGTAAATTACTAAATTAATTGCTCGTTCCGCTTCGAGAGTCGGATCGAGCGAATCTTCGGCTCGCTTTGCGAGGTACAAACGGCGCGAATATTACGTGATTGTTTTACGATATGCATATTAACATTGACAGCATTTAATCACGAGGGAATGCTGGTGGTGGTGGTAGTGGTGGTGATGCTGGTGCTGCTGCTGTTGCTGCTGCGCGTGATTTGGATGACCATCGCCGCCGTCGAGCACGGTCAGTCGCGCCAACGCGGCCCGGTTCGGCTCTTCAGGCGCTCTTCAGGAGAGACCGAGGGTTTCTCTCGAATGCGCGGCAGTTTCGATAGTTTCTCGGCTAATGCTCAGCCGGCTCACGGCAAGCGTATCGTCTTGTCTCGACTAGTTTTCGCCCGGTCGGCCGACCACACTCGTTTCTTGATCCGTTGGTAGATTCGATTCGGCAAGGAGCGCGGGATCCGAAGATTCTCACGAGATATCTGAGCCTTTACCGTTTTTTGTTGCCTTGTTTGTCTGATACGGTTGACGTTGTGTCCTCGCAAATAGTTACTGTTGATTTGTGAGTTGTGCGCGAGTTATTTATCGATAGATTCGACTATCATCACACCTCGCATTGATGTGCTTGTCTCGTGTCAAGTGCGCCAAGTGTGCATACATCCGCGGCTAGAAAGGACTCACCTACCTCTCTTTCTGTCTCTCTCTTCTGCGTTTTCGTACTCTTCCCGGTCCAAATGTCGCTCATCTCCGTCATTGAACCAGTGGATGATAAAGGTGCGAAAGAAGGGAGGATAGAGATGTGTGGCGTGAAATTTCGATGTATAATCGCTGCTGGAAATGCTACGACTTTGCAAACCTGCTTTTAAACTTTAAGAGATACAGTACATTACTCGTGCATATCGAGAACGACAGCTTTCAACGTGGAAACGTGATTTATTTATATTTCTCCGCCTCGGTATCAGAGAGAGAAAAAAGTTCATTTTTTTATTGCAATTAATTAGAATAAAACTAGCGTCCACGTAAACACGAGTTTTTGCATTTACATAATTAAACGACCGATAACTTTTTATTAATGACACGTTTTGCATTTCATATTTGTCGGATTCTCAGAAATATCCATGCTCGGAAACCATTAGTCGGTCGTGCAAAAGTTTTCGCGCGCACCGACATTCGACGATTTTACTTTCTTGTCGCTTGCGATAGCTTTTTTTGTAATCGAGAATTTGTGGAGATTCGTAGGAAGCTGTTCGCTTGCGTTGGGCGATATCGTTACCTTCGTCACGTTAGTCCTTCACGCCCAAGTTTTCTCTATTTTCTTTATCCCTTCCTTGCCTCTCCCTTCCCTGAGCATCTTCTCCATTAATAGAGCCTAGTATGGGCTGCGCCATTGCGTCTCTTGTCTTTTCTAATCTTGTATATTTTGTACTTTATTTTATATTTCGATCAAATCGACCGATTTGATTAATTTCTGGTATCTTTTAGAGCCACCAGTCGGCCGGTTCGCTACCAGAAGGAAGAGCGTTTTCGCGGAGACTTATAATCCCGAGGATGACGAGGAAGATGACGGCTTCAAGGTACGTCCTGCCACCACGACGAATCATCACGCGCGTTCGCGATAACGCACATGAACGAGTGACGAATCTATTATCAGAGGTCGCAGTGTGACCGGCCGATATTTAGCAACAGTCTTCGGAAGTATGCACTTTTGATGTCGCATTCGATCTGAAGCTGAATTGGCGAAAACCGATAGGCCGGTCGGTCGCCTCGCGACGCGCGCAAGAAATTTTACACGGTCAGAAATCAATCAGAGATTAAGTAATGAGGCTTGAGGGTCTCTCCGAGAAACGCAATAGCGCGAATCACAGAGTGGCCGGACGACTCGATCCTCTAATGGATCGGTCCGTAATGTATCTAGATTATACGATTTACATAATAGATTCGAGATTGCACTGGTATTTTGCGCGAGGAATGTCGAACGCTTCCCCTTCGATAGTGGCAGGTAGCTTTTTTTTTTCGGTAGCGGCAGAAAATAGTCCGTCGTCGTTACGAAACATCGTTGTATAGCGCGCACATATATGTGTACACACGGTATATAATATATATCGCAGTCTATTAAAGCATCGTGGATACATACTCTCTATCTCTCTTCGTCTCTCTATCGGCCTGCTGCCGCGCGAGTGACGAAACGCAAGCGAGGAGTTACTTTGCTCGGCGATGCGAGGCCGACGATGTACCTTTGTGACGTCAGGCCGCGTGTTCGATAACCTGACACAGACGTGATTTGCGTGTGTATAGGTATGTACGTGTCATACGTGGTACGTGTGTGTAGTATATACATGCACGTGAGCGTGCGGCCGTGAATGAGGGAGAAAGGGGTGCGCTTACATGTGGTAGTAAGGTTTGCGAGGGGTCGCCGCGACGAGCCGGGTTCGACGAGAGAGAAAGAGAGCGAGAGCGAGCAAGAGCAAGCGAGCGAGAGCATTTTCACAAAGACACCCCGGTGAATCCGATTATCGGTGCCTCGTGGTGGCTGGTTACACCAAGAGAAGAGAAGAGAGGAGAATCGGCGGGTCTCTTCGCTGTATAAGCTAGGCCGACCATATTTTTCTTTTTACCACGATAGGGCAGGACAATAGCAGAGAAAAGAAAACTGGGGCATCCGCGATTTTCAGAAGAAAACTGCAAAACTGGCACACGCGCGCGACGTGCAAGTCTTACGGCAAAGTTGTTTACGCAAGGAGAACAGGAATTGCACGTTGCTGTCGAACGAAATCCCACGGCCGATTTACGGCTGATTTTTCTCGAGATACGTGACTTTCCGAGGATGACACGTAGAAGAAATAACGCGACGAAACGACAGCTTTACGAGCCGGTGAATGCGTATTCAATTTTTTGTAAGTTCTAATTTCGTATGAGGTACAATGAGGTCTCGGTAGCGAAGAGAATTATTTTATTTGGAAAATTGATGATAATTTGCAGATTAATTGAGATAGCTTTGCGCTCTTTGAAACTTGCACGATCCTCGATGGCCTTATGTCACACGTGATCGGGCACGCGGTTTGACCACACAATGATCGCAAGTGGAATATATGTCAGTAATAGGAATGAGGAGTAACGGCTCCCTGCAAAATGGATCGCTTTTATGTGCAACAGTTGCGACGATAACGAAACAAAGAACCCGCCACTTGTTAGGAGACCGATTACCGCGTGTGTATCTGCGAGCGAGAAGTACGCATTTTATGTGCAACATGTGTTTCGGCTGTATCAATAATTTCGCTATAAAAGACTTCGTTGGTCTGATAATTATCAAAACTTGACAAATGACGTACCTACTTTACTTCCGAGATAATAATGAATTGACGTGGGAAAGATCAAAGTTCACCGTACCAGGTCCGACGTAAAAGGCAATATTTCAAGTTCCAGCTAAAATATCGAATTCGCCCGTTGCGGTTTTCAGAGGAAATTGCACGTGCGCGGAAGATTACATGTAGCATCGCGTGAATCTTTTAAGGAGAAGTCGACATACGTGGATGTACGATACATTCACGTGTGTAGCCGATAACCGAGAGATTCGATAAAATAAGAATAAAATAAACCTTAAGATTTAAGCGTGATTATTGTAATAAATTATTGTAATAAAATCTCGCGAAGAAGCGCTACGTATTCGCACCGCGAACGCCTTGTAATTATGCGTCGAGGGAGAACATTTTCTTACGAGGGGACGGGATGCCTCTTAATTATACGGGCACTTTAAAACGTCGTTTTAAAAGTTTCGTCTAAGCTGCGTTTTATCTACGCTCCACTTTGCCTACACGCGGTTCATTAATTTCCAGATGGTCCATCCAAAGAGCGACGAACAGCGACAAAGGCTCAGCGAGAGCGTCAAGAACATACTTCTGTTTCGCTCCCTAGACGTGGTAAGTTAAGCTTGGTGTGTTCATCAGCCGCAAACAGGAATAGGCATAAACGCTGGCATGACGGTGTTCGCGCCAGCTCGGCGAAATACCAAGAAATCCACGAATAGTCTCTTATTAGGAGCAATCACTTTTGCCAACGACGACGACGACGACGACGACGACTCGTATAATTGAGTTAATCGTTTCCTTCATCAGTGATTTGTTCATTTTCACGAGATGATCACCATTTCATCACCGTTACGTAATATCGTGCGCGTTACATCTTTATCTTTATTTTAACGCAAATTTTATTCTTTGACTTTGTTACGTCAAGCTGCTTAACATTGCAGATTGCAGAGTCTGTCAGAAGAGAAACTTATTTGAAAATACAAAACGTCTCTCTAAAACATCTTTGTACGCGCATAATGAAATTACCTTTGCAGGAACAAATGGCAGACGTGCTAGACGCGATGTTCGAAAAAGCCGTTCAACCGGGAGAATTTATTATCCGACAAGGCGACGATGGTGACAACTTTTATGTGATCGAGAGGTAATACTTTTTCTTTGTATTATAGTATTAACGTATCGATGGGCTTCTCCCGGTAAACGAGGAGTTTTATTGAGTCAAGAGGGGATGGTACACACCAGTGTTTTTACTTGGAACTGAGAATGTTGAAACAGTTGTATTGGCGTTAAATGTTTGGCTGTTCATTTCATCGAGATTCCAGCTGATTATTCGGACGAGAGAATAATTGGAGATTGCTTTACGGGTTTTCCGCCTGGAAAACCGTTTCTACATCTCGTGCTTTATGTTTCAGAGGCAAATTCGAGGTTTACGTTAAAGATCCCGTTACAGGAGTGGACAATCATATATTTACTTATGATAATCGTGGCGCTTTCGGTGAATTGGCCCTTCTCTACAATATGCCCAGAGCGGCCACGGTCAAGGCTATCACGCTCGGCACGCTCTGGGCCATGGATCGGCAAACCTTCCGACGCATTCTCCTTAAATCCGCGTACAAGAAGCGTAAAATGTACGAGAACCTTATTAACAAAGTGCCGATGTTGAAGTCTCTCGAGGCAAGTGTATACATATTTATTGTATATTTTTCTCAATTATGCATGTAGTTGTCTAATGCTCATCTCGCGATGAACGATACGATTGCTTTCTTTCAATGACTCTGCTTCTGGATCAATCTAATTGAGAAGATACTGAAACGCAATCTTCTTTCAGGCTTACGAGCGCATGAATCTAGCGGATGCCCTTGTACCGAAGCAGTATTCCGACGGCGAGCAGATAATTAGGCAGGGCGATACGGCGGACGGAATGTATTTCGTCGAGGACGGCGTCGTTAGGATCACTATACTAGGCGAGAACGGCCGTGAAATCGAGGTGCATTTATATTATTACGTTAATCTAGTTGCCCGCGAAAACGATCCGATTACGCGGATTCCGGACGACGCGGAGCGCCAAGAAAATTCTGTCCTTACCCGCTGCCTTTAATGTTGTGCAGATTAATCGCGTTCCGGCTGGCGGTTATTTAGGCGAGTTGGCACTCGTGACGCATAAACCACGCGCCGCCTCGGCCTACGCTGTCGGAGACATCAAGCTGGCATGTAAGTTTATCTCGTTTCTGCACACGCGAGTCAAATTGACGGGCAGGCAATAACAATCGCGTCAACGACGGCGGACATTGATATTCCGTGATAATGAAATGAATTCACCGGACATTTATCGGTATAAAGTGGTTCTGCGCGTTTAGCTGATTCCGAAATTTCCTGATTGTCACGTTTCAATCGATCGATCGCGCGGGTAATTAATTTCCGTTCTTACCCGGTTGTTGCGCTTGCAGTTTTGGACGTTGAAGCTTTCGAGCGTTTACTCGGCCCATGTATGGAGCTGATGAAACGCAACATCGACGATTACGAGGATCAGTTAGTGAAAATCTTCGGCAGCAAAACCAACATTTCCGACATCCGATGAACTATCTCCGGCGGAGCCACGTCGACACGTCGCTGCTGTTGCTAAAAGGAGGCGACGCCCTTTCCGCGCGTATACAGTATATAATGTATAATGAGCACAAAAGAACTTGTACCACCTACTTCTGAATCTCATCCCGCGTGTCGCCCGAGAGTATCATCTCGAAAGCCGTCAACTTTCGTATGACTGTTCACTTAGTAAACGTAGGCGATTAAGATTTCGTCGACGCGATAGTTACCAAGTTTATACCTATGACACACATTGAACAATGCTGTAGGCTGCTCGACTATGCGTGTGCAACACAACAACACAGTATCAGTAACTAATCGATAACACTCTTCTTCAAGACTGTACCAGATGAAAAACGAGGAAATTGCGGTGCATTCCGTCGTGCGCTCCGATCGTTCGTCAAATTATTAGCGGCATCTCGGGATTTCGATTTCTCTCGATCGTTTCTGATTCTTGCCGGTCATGATCGTCCACCAGTGAAAGATTGGATCACGATATCTCGTGACCTAGGACAACGTTATTAGAGTTATCGACGTTACTCGACGTTATCCCCCGCGGTATACGTGACTCTATCACTTGTCTCGATATGCACACGATTTGCGTGCGTTTACCGATGAACTTGAACAAAGTTCGTCCTATCGTGCTCGTAAGATACATCGCAGGAATTTGGAATGTTCGAAATCGAATGCTCTTCCGTCTTGTTCTTCTTTCCTGCGGAAGGATAGGTTACAAGAGAGACAACTGTGTATTCGCAATTGTACAATGACAAGCGAACCTTGTAAAGTTTTTACGCGCGAGATATCTATCTATATATGCATATCACTCTCTCGGAGATAATGAAAGTAACATTGCCATCGCGTTAAACTTGTTGAAAATGCTCGGGGCAGCACGATATCGACCTTTGATAGATCCATTTAACGACATTAATATCTTGATAAAATATCAGGTCAGACAATCAGGATTCTGTCTATATTATAATTTACGGCGAGTATTGGATATGCAGGCTACACACGCACACACACACAGTACACGTACCGTAACGCACATTTTGCGAAAGCTACTTTCGAGCGTAATATTCGATTCACGATATTATTTTTATCTCTTATAGTTGCACGATTCAATTAATGCACAGTAATATATTAAATTCAAATTAGTTTTTATGAAGATTTCTTTTCTTCTTGCAGATTTTTCAAACTGTGAGACACGTACAGCATGCCGACATTATGTCTGACGATTAGTTAAACTAAAAAAGAAAAGAGATTAAAGCTTACTGACTTACACTTGCTCATTTGGTAACGAAATAGTCATCATGTAAAAACGCAAATTCAGATTCACGCAAATGCATTCTATTTCGGATATCAAGTGCTTTCACAAAGTGCATAGAAAGGCCAAGACCAAGCGAGCCGTAACGATCGACTTAAACGCGCGGAGATTACAATGCGTAGTATGTCACAAGGTGATATACTATATTGCGCATCGTTCCTTTACCTATATAACGTAATGTAAAGAAGAAGATGGTACGATATACACGTGAACGCAATCACTGTAAACGAAAACAGATTTCGCATCATGTATCTCCGTTGCTACGTGTATTCAGAGTACATCACTCGCTTCTATCGGTATAACCGTGCAATCATTGTCATCCGGCAAGGATTAACGTGGACATTAACGTGACAGGGACCGCGCGTTTGAGCTAGATTCAAGGTAGATTCAAGTGTGTCTTGCCGATAAATCATGGTAACTCGAAGATCGATTAAGAGAATCCGTCTCTCAGCTTATTTTTTATTACGTGTGTACGATATACACGTAATACAAGTCTCATACATGTATGATATATATATGCGTCTGTCGCATCGTGATGAGAGAGTCCAAAAACCGATATGATTATCTTGCGAACAAGTGCGAATGCTAGTCACTTTTTACGACCGCGCTATTGTCATCCTCCTCTGACAATTTATCGCATGGTCAAGATATAACAAAGAGAAAGATACTTTTTATTATATCGTAAACGTCGTACGTTTACCTACTATATGACTGAAATTCGACGAAGCTTTTTAAATAATATCACAATCGTGCGAGGGTGTGAAAGGGGAGACTAGTACGAAATGGTGAGAGATGAAAGATAGTAGACAATTTATTAGTAACAATTGCCTTTTCTTTCCTTTCAATCTCATTTTTTCTCTTCTTTTCTATTGTTCTTCCTCTTTCCTTTTTTTCTCATGCATGATTAATTTCTCACAAACAGTTTGTTCAAACTTTGTGGAATTGTTCGAAGAGACAGTTGGACGAATGATGCGATTGAAAGATCGTTTGACCTGAAAGAGTTCCGTTTCGTTGTGAAATATCAGCATCTTTAGTCTTCCACTATGTCTCCAGGCTGTGATATTATTTTCGACTGAGTATTTTCATTCCTATCTTGTGGACCCCTGCAAGAGAAATACAAAATATATATCATTGTCAAATTCGTGAGACGTCAAACTGGATTTATTTTGGACGACTCAACCAACGCATCTTATTTATTTCAGTGCGATAGAGATTTTAATGAATTATAACGAAAATGACAAACGATCATTGTTGGACATGAGGAGGTGTCCCTCTAGATCAGTATCACGAAAAAGGAAAACAAAAAAAGGAAAAGGAAAGATTGATTCGCACACCGGGTAAGCACTCGGTACGCATAAGTACTTACTTGTGTTAGATTACATTCGATGAATTAAATGTGTAAAGCATTAAAGTTATAGGATCTGTCCTATTCGCATTGCTGTATGTATCTATCATGTAATTGTCTTACATGTTGCGTGTTGCCCTCCGTATGTGTGGATGGATGTGCAAAAGGATGCGCGCGCGCGCGTGCGTGCGTGCGTGCACGTGATGATCGAGCCAGTAATTTGTTAATTTATGTTGCTATTATTCATAGTTTACATTCTCCGATAGTTGTATAATTCATGTTATCGTCATTAAAGAAGTGATGCAATACACCGAGGTCTGTCCCATGGATGAAGACAGTAGTATACCACTAGATCTTTTGGTTTTCTACCTTGCAAAAGGGAGAAGACTTTACGAAGAGTCGTAGGACGATTATATGACGATTTTGTTGTCTATTAACGATACAATCATGTATTCACGCGTTAAGTTGAACGCGGTGTGCGTTCGGTTCTTTCTCTCTTTTGTAAGCTTTCGAGCGATTTGATCAGCATGGAATTTCGAATCATTTCGCGAACATTGTTGTGGAAATTCTAAAAAATGTTTTTATATATATATATATATATAGTTTTAACAAAAATCTCTTATGTGTTTGCGTGTGTGTGAGTGCGTGTACCTTTAAAGATTTTTGATTTTGAACAACATTCAAAATGATTCGGGACTTTTATCGTACGTCCGAAATGGTTCGAAATGCTCGTTTTAGTCCATTGTAAGCTACATCTCGATTCTCTAGTCCAGAACGACATGCGACATGGAGAACGTTTCCGACCAAATAGCGCGTATTGAACTCTGACAGAAATTAGCAAATCGTTCGCGCACAATGATATCCGGTATATCTAACAATGTGCCAGTAATACGTATTTCTCCCATTTAAACTTGTGTTTCCGTTCTCTATGCAACGACACTTTTAATAATGTGTACTTGATTGATCGACTGTAGCGTGTATCGTTATCAGTATACTTTTTGTATTAGCACTTTGTGCCATATTTGCGTGCAACAATGTACTCCACGTCGGACCTGCTTCAAGGAGCAATTGAGCTTGCGACTGTGTTTCTTTCGTCTCGTTACTAGGTGCGCTTATTCGTCAGATCAGACGCCAATGAATTCGAATCGACACAAACCGCGTGACTCGCGATAATTTAGGAATATTATTTTTTCAAGTGCGCAGGCACTGCTGATGAATCTTGTACGCGAGAAAAGATCTTCGGAGCGATTTCTCCAGTCTTAAATTCGCAATTCTTTTTCGACAAGAGCAATACGAGTCTCAGACTTGATTGCGCACTGACAATCGTCCGGTGTCGTCGTACGAGAGCGCTTATGTCACTAAAGAATCTCTTAGTATTATCTCTTTTTCTCTTATACCTTTTCTATCGCTATCTATTAAATACCAGCACACTCTTCGATCCATCTCGTGCTTTCTCTTTGCCACTCTTGGACGCCGACATTATAGTATCTCGCTATGAAAGAACATTATGCATTTAAATCCCCTCAGAATTTGACTGCAGCTTATGAATCCACCGCACCGCGGGCGTTGGAATGAAATTAGGAGCAAAAAAGAATGCATCTTGTATGCCATTAAATTGAGAGGGGCTCTTTGAGGGTCCAGAAGTATGTACTTCTTTTCCTCTCTGTCTCACTTTACTCGTTATGCCTAATTTTTCATTACATCTTTGAAACCAAAGCATGATGATAAAGAGAAATCTTTCTAATTGTAATAAATGTTTAATAAATTTAGATTACATAATTAGCATTACAATATGTCTCTGTGTACACGTTTAAAAGGTCGGTAAATCACGCTGAAATTTACTGCAACTATTTTCTGCATTTTCCGTTTTTATAATCCATTCGACCTTTATTCGTCAAAATTTCTCCTCGTTTTTATTGCCAGCTTCTAAAAAGAAGAAAGGTGCGCCATGCAATATTAGACTTTTGCCGATATGCAAATTGATTGATCTGCATTTTGCCTGTTTTAGAATAAGGTTTCGTAAAAAATTCTTTTATCCCGAATGCATCTAAATTGCTGTTGCCTGATTGGTGCCCCATATACGTTTCGAAGAACATCGTTTGGAGTGCGCTCTCAGTCCCCGGCCCCTTGTCCCACCCGAAAAACTGTATATTTCCACGGAATAGATTTTATACACATATTGCGCATGCGTAGGAACATTTATAGTTAATAACAAAGTGTTGTAAATTACGAGACAGCAATGTACGTACTTAATTGCCCTTTTGTTTCGCAGAAAGATGTGTTGTAGTATTGTACAATGAGGTATGCATATACACATAGCGTATATTGTATACAGTTGTTAGGAGTATATAGTATATATACTTGAGGTGTATATATAAATATATATATACACACACGCGCGCGTTACAAGTATATATACATATGCATATACATATATATATATATAAATCGGTATATACACACATATATATATATATATGTCGACACTCGTTTCCAGCTGGTCTGATCGGGTATCATTCTAATAGTTATAATGTGTTGACCTGGCAGCGCGAAGCGATTCAACATAACTCTAGAGCCGCATGCAATATCGCACGATCCGATTTATTGTACGATATGATGCAGATGTATGTCTATATACATGATTTGTTAATATATCGAAAAGTAAATAGATTTTATTAAACATTTCTGTATGCTGAGCAGCACGTGTTTATCCACACGACAGACGCGACCTGGGGAATGATCGATTAAAGGTCGAGGGTAAATTGAATGGGCATTCGCGCGCATTTTGTAACATAAAAATTTCTCCAAGACCTGTGATCACGTGTCTCGTCCAGTCTTGGTTTCTTCTTCTCTCTTTCAGTACTGAACAGTTGAGCTTGCTTGACGAGGAAGAGAGCGAGAAAGGGAAACTGGTTTCGAAATGACTGGCACGAACGACTTCACGGTGCGTGGATTACGAGAAACTGTTTGCGGTAATTTTTATTGGATAACGAAGTTACGAAATTGTTGCATTATTTTCAAGTAATTGTATTCGAGAATTTAAATCGGTCACTTGGTTGTGTGCTGCACAGAACCTCCCTTTTTCCCCAATTACTGTGTGAATGTAACCGATGATTTCGAATTTCTTCTTCCCTCCGACTTTCCGATTCGTAATTAACAAAAAACTGCTTTACGTTCCCAGCTGTTAATGTGCCGCATCACTCGAATTCAATTAACGATATGAAGTTACGTGTCCATAACATTATCTCATTATAATTATCATTCCGTTGGCATCACTAGATTAACGAATAACAATAAGATACATATTTTACAGTCTATTTAGCGTTGCGAACGATCATGTCGGTTCTTTGGTGTACAATTAATTCCATGAAAGCTAACGCTATTAATAAAGACCAACTGATTTGCTCTTGATAGATAGGACTCTGTGCGTTGTACATCTTTCTCAATTCTGTCCTTATCAACACGCTCGGCAAGTGCTCCTCGACTCCCTTCGTCACTTTGTCACTCTCTTGCAAAAACTTTTGCACTACATACTGCGTAGATATAATTTCGTGGTCGACCATGAGACCGTAGATCTTTTGTAAAGTACGCTGACGAAATATGAAGATGTTGTTCATCGCAAACTCTGCGCTGTCTGAAAAATTTATAACAAAACTTTATCGTAAACAGATTGTTGTGCATAACATAAGTATAACGGAGTAAACTCTGCACGCTTCTTACTGTCAAATCTACAATTCAGCGTTGTTAGGTACGATAGAATGATGGCGTTTATTACACACTCCCTCACATTTGCTTGATAAAATTTCCGGCCTACTTTATTAGTTTCTTGCATAATGTATCGATCAGCTTTCGGTAATTGTGCAGCAATTGGTAAGGTCTAAACATGAAAGAAACAATCATGACTACATTGTAACAAACCTTGCATAATTCTAGTCTACGATTCAATCGGCTACCACTTTACATATGTTCAAGCTCTCTTTTAATACTTTCTTACCATACATGATTTTTAACTGTGATACAAAATTATGTATTATAAAATTTGCATAATTAATTTTCTATTAATTTTCTAATATTTACCATTTGCAGTAAAGAGTGAAGGTTGAGTTTTAATTTATCCTTTTCCTGTGAAAAGGACTTGTAGCTCCACTTTAACACTTCGCAATCGCGATTTAATAACAACCAACTTATCATGTCTGGTCCAATGTATATGCCTAACACGGTGTTGACATCCTGTCAGATTTAACATAGATGTTAAGATTGATCAAAGGTGCACAACGATATGAGAGAATTATTAATATCATGCATAAAGAATACATTTTAATTTTCATTTCACTTTTCTTTTACCTTGTGTTCATCACCAGTAGTTTTCGGTGTTAGGAACAAACCACGCGTAATTTTTTTTGACTCTGACCGTTTCTTGCCATAAATAATCGATTTGTAAAATTTGTACAGGCACTTGTTATTCATACCCTTTACTTGCAATAACTCTTCTAGCGATTTATATGGACCGCTATCTGCACGATGTGATTCCAAAGTCTGTGCACGCTTCTTGGTAATGGAATACCTTAGCATAAACAATTTCAATGATAAAGGGACTATAGTATCTCATTATTCATCATAAAATCACCAAAAATATTATTGTAGAAATATAGGAGCAGAAAATACTCTTACAGAAATTATAGATCTTACAGATATTAACTCACTGCAAAAGATCTTCCACGTTTTTGGAATTTATTACTTTGAGTATTTTCTCCTTATTTTCTAAAGAGAACAAATCCTCATCGATAGCTTCATTATACGTACTATTCATTTTGCAGCCAACTACACTTGATCCCCAATGCTTGTAGATCTGTAAATAAAAACAATCCACTTTTAACATTTATTTATTAGACGTATATTAACAAGTATAAAATGAAAAATTAATTATATAAAAATACATTAAACACAATGAAAAATTTATATCCATCTTATCTCAACAAGTTTTAATCACAAAACAATTTTTCGGAATACTCGTCACTTGATGTTATTAATTTCTACGATTGTAAAGTATTTGTACTTACTTGCATTTTCTGAGTTTTAATCAAAGTTCTGAACAACTTTATCAATACCATGATTATGTTTGTGTTTCAACTTTTCTTTCGATTTTGACTTTGAGTACTGGCAGTAAATAATTAAATATTGGAACATAACCCAAAATTTGTACAGCGAATTATCGTTGCATATTCGCCCTTACTATTTGAGGAGATTTCACAAGATATTAGTTTCACGAAATTCCGCTACGAGCCTCCACTGTTTCGATTGAAAACTGAGGCAGTAGTACGAGTCGATCATAGGTACGGCCGATATAGATATATCTCTTTTATTTATAAATAAGACTTGACCGAGATTTACGTATTTCAATTTTGTTAAATATGTGCGACTTGACAGTGAGATGAGCAAAGTTTTATTTGCATTATGACAAAAACGGAATATACTAATATGGGAAAATTTCTCTTCCTTGTATTGACAGCACTGATTTTCAGCTAGAAGCTGAAAGTAGCAGTTTGAATTTGAATCCGGAGCCAGAGTGAGCCAGAGTAAGTTAGACAGTCAGACTAGTTAGACGCGAAGCCACGCAAAGAAGATATGCACCCGAATTTGGCCGGACGTCGATCGTCCACTAATCCTGTACGGATATCAATGTTCGAGCGAGAGGACAGGAATTTAATTAGAACTGACCGGCGAGCTACAGCAACGTTGAAGGGAGCTGCGAGCATCGAAACTTCGCACATTCCTCGACCTCGTTTCAGGAGCTCTTCCAGCGATCGAGCGGGATCACTCGGCAGAAAGTCGTCCTTCATAAAAACAGCAGGTAAACACTGCCTTTGGGAGCCGTTAAACATAGCGGTAATACTGAAGGAGACGGGCTTCCTCACCGATTTCCTTCTAACTTTGCAATAAATCGGTGAGGAAGCCCGTCTCCTTCAGTTTTACCAACATAGCTTTTAAATAATCCTTTAGATCGCCAGAATACAATATGAACCAAATTCCTTTATTCTTGACCAAAAACTGGCAAAGCTTGTATATAAAAACACACAGACGTTTCGACCAATAATTCTGGTCCTTATCAAGTGTCAAGATCCAAGTCACATTTTCCAAAACATCACTTGTGTTGAGTTCGTCGTGATTTGCGGACGTGCTTCCTGAGGCTCCTCATATAACAAACAAGTCATGTTTTGGAAAACATGTGACTTGGATCTTGACACTCGATAAGGACCAGAATTATTGGTGTTTTTATATACAAGCTTTACCAGGTTTTGGTCAAGAATAAAGGAATTTGGAACATAGCTTTTATTTTAATTGATCAAATCTTGAAGAAAAAAATCTTCAAGTAACTTACTCAGATTGAAGTATACGTGTGTGTCCGTAGGTAAGAGTCTGCTACGTCAACAGACAATGACTCCAGTCATGCCTGAGAGGTCTTTGATTAAACACAATGCAGCGCTTACAGCGAGCTCGAGTAGGCTTCATGTACCGTTACAAATGAATCGTTCGTCGTCTGCTGATCGTGCCAGCAGCAGTAGTGCTAAAGGGCCCAGAAAGGACACAAGGCCCTTGATGGATAAAACTTATCAGATGATGCTGGTAAATAAGATAGACGATTTCTTCCGTGTAAACCAGCGATCAGCGATACTCAACAGCAATGGCAGCTTGAAACCGATCACTCTAAAGATGTTTGTGGAAGTTTCTGACTATCTGCTGAAATTCTTTGATGCTAAGCACGAGCTTACGATAGCAAATTATGTGGAGGAGATACCAAAATGTGCGAAGAAGCTGCATTATCCTGGTACAATCACCAAGTCATGCCTGAAGACCGCTAACACGATGCACTCATGGCCTCACGTTCTTGGATGGATCGGCTGGCTGGTAGAAGCATGCCAAATGAGAGAAATAGCGTTCGATACCTATACACTAAAAACTTTGCCGTTTATGGGAACTGACCAAGAAGGTCAGAGCTCTAGAGCAGAGTTTCTAGCACTGTTGGAGTGCTATAAACTTTGGAATGACGAAAAACATGAGGAGGAAGCAGATTTGCTGGAAAGATATCTGCAGGATGTTTTAATACAACAGGGAATCACTGAGGAGGATATAATTCAAGCACGTAAAGAGCTAGAGGAGGACACATTAAAGTTACACATGATGGAAGAAGAAAATAAAGAAGTTGACGAGAAAGTCGAACAATTAAAAAGGAAACTGGTGTCTCTGCAAGCCAAAGAAGCCACGCAGTTGAGCAACATCAAGGCCAAGGAAGAGTACATAAAAGAGATCTCTGCTGAGAAGAAACAGTTAAATGCAGACTGCAAAACTTCAAACGATCAACTTCAAAAAGGTAATGTAGAATACGAAAAGTTAGTCTCGACCGTGAAGAATCAACCCATGTCAAAGGCTGAGAAGGAGAACATCTTAAAAAAGTGCTCGGAAATTCAAAACTATATGCATGAATTTGACAAGCATTTGGAGGAGTATGAAAAAGAATTGTACACTTTAGATATCAAATTCGCGTCCTTCAATAATAATCTTAATAAAGCGATATTGGCATACAACAAGGAGGTCTTCATGCACATTGATAACGCCTTTGATATAAACTTTGACGAATTGAAGCTCCCAGAGAAAGGATTGTTGAATCCAAAGATAATGGATACACTGGAAGAAAAAGCTGCTCTAACGAAAACGTTTACAAATCTATTAGCGAAACAGTGTATCGAGACACAGTCTCTCATTCATTCTGACACATTGGAACTGAAGAAGCTGCAAGAAAAGATCAAATCACTGCCAGATGAAGATCACATGAAACAAGAGAAGTCTGCCATCAGTAAGCTGAAGGCAGACAAGAAGAAAAAGAAGGCAGATCAGATAAAGAAGATAGATGTTTTGAAAAAGGAGATTAAAGATATACAGGATGCAATGCCAGATATCAATAAGATCGATCTCGAGATAGAAGAGGCTACCGAAAAATTGGAGGCGGTCAATAGAAGGAAAGTATTTCTGGAGGCGTCCGCCAAACGGTTCTTCGACGAGTTGTATCAAATTCTCAATGAGCACAGAGGCGAGGTTTATGATCTCTTGGCAAAATACAAGGATCATACATAAACAACGTCGTATTTTTTTTAAAAAGCAGAAAAATATTTCTATCAGGATCAGCTGAAGATTCAACTTCTGAATAATTTCTTGGTTTTTAAAAAAAAATTTCATTGTACTTTATGTTACAACATATATTAAATATCTTAAAAAGTACAATAAAATTTTTTTGTTTGTTTGTGGAAGTTTCTGACTATCTGCTGAAATTCTTTGATGCTAAGCACGAGCTTACGATGGCAAATTATGTGGAGGAGATACCAAAATGTGCGAAGAAACAACGTCCTATGGTTTTAAAAAAAAAGCAGAAAAATATTTCTATCAGGATCAGCTGAAGATTCAACTTCTGAATAATTTCTTGGTTTTTAAAAAAATTTCTTGGTTTAAAAAAAAGCAGAAAAATATTTCTATCAGGATCAGCTGAAGATTCAACTTCTGTATTTATAAAATTCTTTTATTAAAAAAATCTTTGTACAACGAAAATTGAGCTCAAACTAACATACAAAAGGCAAAAAAAGAAACATTTTAATAATATTTTATATTTCGCTGAGCTTAATTCTTTGTATTTATAAATACTTTTTCCCTCTCTCGTTCGCTCGTTTCCTCCTTTTTGTAAAATGATACAAGAGAGTTCTGGTATGTAAAATATTTTTATTCTATTAGTTCTATATATGTCATGACAATATATGCAACTCGCATCTTTCGCATTTTTCTTCCCCCGTTTTTGCTCTTTAAAACAAGTTTTAATATAATCTGTTGAGTTACATAGCTGAAACATGTGTCCCTTGACTCCACGATGTACATGATACAACATGATAGTTGTCGAATAACAGAAGGAGTGTTAACGAATACTATAATACATGTTACATACAAGATGGTACAATAAAATATCCACCTTTCGAGAATTAGTTGTATTTTACAACGACCGTCTCGCCGCATCTTAATTATATCACGAATAATTGATCTTTCATTGAAGAGTAACTTTTTCTTATTAATCATTTGAATAATTTTACTTAGAGTTTTGACAATATTTACGTCAGTATTAAAAGCATGCGTTGTATCCGAATAACAGAAATATGTATTACAGGATAGGAAATAGTGCCGAAACTAAATACTGGAATGTGAATTACATGTTAATATATTCTACTTTATGTTGCCTGTTACGTTATATCGCGATTATCTATTTGCTATATCACAATTTACCGAGAATTAAATAAGTTATGATCAATAGTTTAAAAGTCACTCCTCAATTATGCCTGAATGTATCGTTTGAGCTACAGCTAGGTCCCAACTGCCGTTTTTGCCTTATTTTTAATAGAATTATGTACATATATGAAACATAGTAATCAATATATGCGCGGCGCTTAAAATGCATTAAGATAGTAGAAAGTTTTGAAGAATCCGTAATCTTCCATCTTTGTTCTTATGGAAGTGAATCTCCAAATAATTCCTACTCATTTTCAATAATTTTCGCTAGCTTTACATAAGACAAAATTAACAGGGATAATTATAAACTTACTGTCTGCATACATTCGTACGTACGTAGGTTCTCAAAATAATAAGCCACATCCAAGTGAATAACGAGAATAACAATTATACGCAATATTATAATATGGATAATATTAACTTTCATATACAAAAATACATTTATCTTATTAATTTTATCTTATGCTGAGCTTTAACGCGTATTGCCTTATGTTTAAACGATGTTTTACGTACGCTGTACGCTATCCGATTTTTTCATTTCCGACTTAAAGAAGAATTAATCTCTACGTACGTGCATTTATCGATATTTCCTTCCTCCCGTGATTGATGAACTTTCTTATTGTAGATTACCACCAGACAACTATGAGATCATTTATGTATGTGTAATGTGTATATTCTATTGTGAGAGCGATGTCTATATCAATGTGTATGCTATGACGATTGATAGATTCGTAGATGCTCGAAAAGAGCAAAAGTAAAAGATACCTTTTATACACACTTGGTAAATTTGTACTGATGTTCCACACGGTTTAACGAATTATTAACGCACTCAATTATATCCGCATAAGAATAACGCAATTCTTTTAATTCGTCGTCACTTACCCTAGATGATTCAACAGAACCATCTCTAAAAAATACAGTTTACGAATCTTTGTGATAAGATACTGTTTATACATAAAAGTAAGTCTTATATAATATGTACAGTAACCAGGGCTGAATTTAACTGCCGTCTATATAGATACGCGACCGGTGCAGCATAGAAAAAAAGATAACCATATATATTCGCATATGGTTATGGTACAATTTATTATAAATAATCTCTATATTACATAACAAATAAGCAATGTACATAAAATGTAATAATAAAACGAAAAATATTAAATAAATATAAATAAATAAATAGCTTTTGATATATTGCGATATACTAGCTCAATGATACTGTGTATCACTGCATTATGGATAATAGCAAGTTAGTATATATAAAGATTTCTAGCCAGAAATACGTGTACTTTTTTTACAAAAAATCGCTTAAATGCCATTGCTCCCTTTTTTAATCTTGATAATTCGATCGATAATTCACTTAAAACGAAATTAATTGTGATATTACAATTCAATTCAAAGATTCAATTTAAAGAGGAGCAAAACTTGTTAAATAAATGAATAATGCATTTATTTTCTCTTGTAATATATCATAATAAAAAATAAAATTATTTTATATATATATATATATATATATATATATGTGTGTGTGTGTGTCTTGTTTTACAAAAATTAGTTCTATCTCTAGAATCTTATCAATTTAGTACCCGAATTGGTAAATTCGGCCCTGATAATAAAACGCTACTTAAACAGATTATATAATAAATCAGTAATATGCTTTTTTCAAGTAACTAAAAACTTTTTAGAACAACAATCGACCTTTACAGTTGTTTTTTTAAATTACGTATGGTCTCTTATTCTTCGTTCGTCGTTTAGGCTACTTCCTCATTAATGTAAGTTTGCTAAGAGTAAATTTATCATTTTCGATGCGTTTCTAAACTGTAGGAAAATTTAACAAGTTATCATACGACATCCCCCTATTCTCTATACTTACGGAATTGTAAAAAACCAGTATGATAGATAACGATCTTTCTGTCCTTGTATATACAACTGGCAAGTTAAAAACGAGACACCTCGTTTCAGTCTAAATTAATTTCAATTTATAAATTGTAAAACAAGCAGATTATCATATCAGGCCATTTCAGAATGTGCAGAAAATATATTTATCTAATAGAATTTTGTTGATATTATTCAAAATAGGCATGGGTGAAAAGTATCTCGATATTCGACGAAACTTGCCATTTATACGATACAATTAGCTAGACACTTACTGAAGAGGGAATATCGTGAGCATTCGTGCAATCTTAAAAATGCTACATAAGGAATTGTATACAAAGTAGCGTGTAGATGTAAAATCAGAAACAGCAATTCTCACGAGAGAAAATCGATCGTCATCGTGATCAAGCGTCCACTTAAATTCCGCGTAACTCTTTCATACCGTGTAAAGTATTTACATGTGCATTCAGGTAATAATAGTAAACTATACGTGAACCGCTTTCACCGCTCTTCGACATGCGATATATAATCTAATTTTTCCTAAACTAAACTTCACACCTCTCCGGGAACTCGTGTAATTACATGCGTTTTTGATTCTGAAAATCGTTTCGCTCGATGCACCGATTCTGGTCCAGATATAATATTTACAACAAGCGCGTCTTTTTACTCGCATTTAGGGGCGCTTCATCGCCACGATGTTCCTGGTACGATATGGCATTTTACGCCCCCGTTTAAACACTTTGTCACACGTCGATCTGTATGTCGCTGTCTTCCGCTTCACTCTCCGTACTGACCATAGCGTCTTCTCCGACTAACAAAGCAGCAGGCAAATTCTGCGGTACGTTGTCAATGTCCAATCGCGGAGTAGAGTACACATTCAAGACCTGTATCGTTGTAGGGGACGTCGAGAGACACTGTGACACGGATCCCAGAGGATCCCCGCTTAGTGTATCACAATCCAACGACGTGGACAGTTGCAATTGTAAATTGTGAAGTTCAGGTATGTGTGGACGGATCTGAAATAGCACAGGAGTTACGCTAATGTACTGCAAGACAGAGTTACCAGGTAGCTTAATAACAAAGATGAATTCCTGGCGATACCTTTAATCCATCTGCCGTGTGAGGATTTCTGCAACCTCGACATTTACACTCTACGCAGGGTTTACTTTCGACGTAACAAGGACACCTCTGACCGCAGCAGGTGAGCTTTCCGGGTATCGCGGTGGCGTTGCCGCACCTACAGCCTTTCCTTTTACTTCTCGCGGAACTGGATCTCGGCTTTTTAAAACTGCCCGAGGACTGCGACGACAAAGCGAGTTACGTTATTACGCTGATATAATTATCGAGTAACATCGACAAAACTACGCAAGTGTCAACCAGATCAATGCAGAGCTGGTCAAGTTGAGAGCTGGGAGATAGATGTATCTCTTTGTACAAAGCAAGAACGAGAGGATGACCAACGTCTGCATCGATCTTTCTTATGGGACCTAAGTTCTCGGGCAAAAGTCAAAACTTTCCCTCTAAAACTAGTATTAGTACGAAAATAAAGAGCAATAAACGCATCGTGATTAATCAGGTAAGTTCAGATGTAATTGTTAATAGATATAAGTCAGAGAAGTGATTGTACCTTATAAGAAGTGTTAATGGAGCACGGACGTCTTTAAGCATTTAAATAAAGAATTATAGTGCAACGTATACATCTCCTGTGTAAGTCGTAAAATTAACCGAATATCTATTTGAAATTACTTTGCTGCTCTTTGAAGATTTTTTCTCAGAAGGGGTCCCATATTTAAGGTGGGAAGACGGAATGCATTTTACCCCTCCTACAGAGCCATGTTGACTTCCATCCATCTCCTGCTGCCCCGTATCCGTGTCCTCCGTAGCGGCCGCCTTCCGTTTTATCGTAATCTTGTTGCCGGACCCAGCGTACATCACCGAGTATATGGAGGAGCCGTTCGATACCGTGCGAATCGTCGGTGATTCTGCTTTGGCAATAAAATCAAATACAGAGGAACTGTGTGCATCGCCGACTCGTGAAAACTTACGTTAACGCAATCATCTGTGCACTCGTTCAACGTACCAGGTATGCTCTGTGACATTGCCTCGGTGGTTTGAACGCTGTTTGCCTGGGTCTGCGTGGACGTGGTACTGGTGTAGACACACGGTAGGATGCTATAGGCAGACTTGGACAGACCTGCGTTGCTCTTGAACTCATCCTTGAATCCCGCGCCTTCCTGAATCAGTTCCATGAGGCTGCTGGCGCCGACGGTGGACGGCGCGCCGTTGGTGGTGGCACCGCTGGCGGACGTTACAGCGAGCAGCAGAGTGCGGTAGATGCCGGTGCTGGTCAGGTACTCGCATAGCTTCTTGTAGCACTGCAGCAGTATCCGTAGCTGCACGTTCTCCACGTACTTGTCATAGTCCTTGCACCAGCCGCACGACGGCTTGAGCTTCTTGCGGCCGCCGCGACAGCCGCGGCACACGTGATGCTGACAGTTGGTCTCGGTCGGCGTGTGCGGCTCGATCAGCAGGTTCGAGCACACGGTGCAGCTCAGGCTCTGTCGCAGATACGGCACCAGCCTGTAAAGGTCCGTCCAGGAGTTCGGGTCCTCGGCGTCTGCCTGCAGCACCAGCCGGCACGTCGAGACGTACAGGCTCGTTGCGTTCATCGCGTCAACGCGCCGCTTTCCCGCGATTCCGGGCACATGTGATCCAGCCGCGTCACCAGCTGCCGCGACATTCACGCGACATTAAAGCACTCGGCGAGCACAGCGTTCAACGTATCCGCCGTAATTCAACGTAACGCGCGTGACCATCCTCGTTGATTCTCTCGCGTACGCAAACAAAACACACGCCATGTTTCGTCGGCAGCGCTCTCGCTCTCGCTCTCGCTCTCTCGCCTTCCCACCGCATCGTTCTAGAGACTACAGCGCTGCGGCGCGTCCCGCGGTCGCGACGTTTCCGTCCGTCGGCGCTTTATCGATCGAGGATAATCATACGTGCGTGTGCGCGGAGAGAGATGCTGCCTTCGATTCTCGAGGAATACATAAAACAATTCAGTAGCGATTACGATGTGAAGTTGCGTACAAAAAAGTATACGAAATTCATATTCAAATTCGCTGCTCACTTCAGTTCGCTAGTCTTGCCGCAATCGCGACGCTGCACAGTGGGCTAGAATCGAAAAAAGCTGGCCAAAAGTCGAATTTTTTCAACTCTTGGAAATCTGTGCATTTCGACCTTTTTTGATTCATGGATATCAGTATTTTCAAAAATGTGAATGGAGTTTCGTAGGAAAAATTTCCTTCCCATTAATCAACAATTAATAGGAGGCAACGCGTTAATCTTCCGAAAAACGATTTATGAATGAGTATAGGCTATAGCTTACATTCTTGTATGCGGATGCAAGTAATTTTGCTTTTTACTCTATAAATAGAATTGAAACTCTTTTCCCAAACAGTTATAACCATTAAAAATGTTTGTTCATCAATTTGTGTTAATCTAAGTTTTTGGTTTCTTAAAATATAAGAAAGAAGTAAAGTTCAATATCATTTATTTAAATAGCTGTAAAAGGCTGTTTGGGATTCTTGTTTTATCATCTTGTGTAGGATTCAAACTAAGTATTTCCGTTCGAATTGTGCACACCAACGCACACCTTTGCGTTATATACAGGATGTTTCATTTTTATTTTCATATCGTAATAACTCGAAAATTTGGCGTTTTGGTAAAAAATGTTTGAAATGAAAGTTGTAGGTTTTTAAGTGAAGCATTACATAGCAATACCAGTATGACCTTGATAGTGTTGTCAAGATCATGTACAGATCACCGTGAAATTTTTAAATGCCGCGAAACGTACGACGCGGCGCGGTAGCGACTGTAACTTTCAAGCTTCATAACTTCGAAGTATTTAACGGATAAATACTTTGTTATAGTGTTCTGAAAAGCTCTTGAGGTAAGCTACAAAAATATCTAATGAAAACTGGAGGTTCCCATTTAAAAAATTCAAGGTGACCTTTGCGTGACCTTGGCAACGCTATTCAAGGTCATACTAGTATTATTATCTAATACCTGATTTAAACCCTATAACTTTTATTTGAAACATTTTTTTCTAAAACTTCATGTTTTCGAGTTATTACTTTTGGCCAGCTTTTTTCGAGTTTAGCCCACTGTGCGCTGGAATAAAGTTGCTTCACTGATGCGAATCTCGGAAAATAATGAAAGAATATGAAAGAAGGTAATTTTAACTATACATACTGAATATATAAAACCCTTGAGAAATAATAATTGCATCCGTTAATCTTACGATGCGAAATCAACTATTAATCGATGTACACTGTAACTTCTCGGCAGGACAGCGATGGTTAGGTAGAAGAGCGATGATGCTCTCTCACGTGAAGACAAAATTACGTTAATACACGGACCTGTGTCGTAACATCCTCGCGGATCCCATCATCTCCGTGATGATCACTGCGGCTCCTTTCTACGGCCCTTGATATCGCGGCCATGGCCCATCGCTCCGGCTGGTTAGGTAAGATTGCCATGCAGAATGTAGACAATTCGTCTTGCATGTTTTCACATGATGCTTTACGTTAATCAATTTGTCGTTATTCCTTACGCGTTCATTACGCGACCTTCGCCTGGACTCATTCCGAATTATGTAATATATAGCAAACATCCTTCTCCTCTCTCATCTCCTCTATCTCTCTCTCTCATCTTGCAGCGTTTATTCCTTTTTTTATTCGATGAATTTAATCACGATCTCTACTCCTTTCAGCTACGCTCGATTTTTTCCTCTTCCTGCCTTTTTCAAGTGCGAGTGCGATAAGGATAAAGTAATCATAACATTGCAAGGTTTCTCGTTGATAGGATAATCAAAGATCGCATAACTTATCATAAAGTTGTTAAAAGACAATCATTGATCTCGTTGATCCGTTACGTGTGATAATAATCGATCGAAAAATTCACGAATAAATTTCGCAGATTATAATATACTGAGGGTAATGGGTAAACCAGGAAGTTCATGTAAAAAAACAATCATGACCAACCGTTATTGAGTAGTTGGCGCGTCTACCGGTTCCGCGCTAATCCGGTAATACGGGAAATTCCCTTGAAACCTGTTTCGTATGATCTTTACCAAAGGAACGCAAACTGGGTGTCCGCATTCAACGTCTTAAACGTAAACATTCACGCATTGGATGAAAGTAAAAATATCAATCTGATTCACGTACGCACACAAGTATATAGGTAATATATAATATATCTTTTCTTTATTTTCCATTTTCAACCTTGAAAAAGGCCGATTTCATGATGCACTCTTCAATTTCAGGATTTGCATTTCTTCGTGTTTTGTCGAAAATTTTTCATGACACATTCTTTTTATAATGAAAATTCCTTTAACCGACATTCTTTTTATATTCAGCTGTTTTACGACTACAAATTAATCTATCGATAAATCTATCAAATTAATCGTAAATTGCAAAAATCTGTTAATTGTATCGCATATCAAAGATTGATGCAATCACGACCGAGGAACGAAAACCTTTTATTACGGCTCTTATTACGGATTTTGTCTCGAAAATGTTTCTTAATCGTATCTTATCTCATTAATGACATGTGCATAAAGTGTGATACGCACTTGTTTGCCGGTGAAATCCTACTAACGTGGAAATTAATACAATTTAGATACAATTCAGAATGTGTGTCTCTAATCTTTTTGAGAGATATGATATTATTTTACGAAAATTATATAGATAGTTTTCATCCGGTGCAAAATAGTGCAAATTTTTAAAATCAACGGCTTAAGAAATATTGCGCACTCGATGCACGCAATTGAACATATACATATATTTCATCGTTAATCCATTGTAATCATAGATCCTGACACGTGTACGGATCCCGGGAAATCGCGCTCTTGCGAATCAATCACACTTGCAAATTTCGATTCAATGTAGTAGATAATATCTGTAAAACTCGCGTCATTCTTACGTGCGCAATTAAATGCTCGAGCGCGTGGTCGATACGCTTCATGTCTCACGAGAAAGACACGTGTATCTGCATGCGAAGAGAAGAAGAAGAATACGATCTTTCTGAAGCAATCTACTCCGCGAAGATCAAAAGAAATCCTCCGGTAAAGTACCGATGATGTTATAATCGTGCTGATGTTACCAAGTGGCGAAACGATGCGTCATTTGATGCGCCTGAGGTAATTTTGTTCTATCTACGAAACCGGTGTATATTCGGCTGGGTATTAAGGGGGGAGCCTGCTTTAGAACGCTGAAAATAAGGTATATTTTACGAATTGTTTTTGGAGAAACTATACAGCGGATCATTATAAAACTTTGATGCATTTATTAGTACATGTTTAAAGATAAACAAAATTATTTTTTTATTTGAATATATCGCTTGTAGAGGTCGTCCTGGAGAAATCTTAGTGCAGCCGCGTCGCCGGCATTGCAAATTGGTCAGCATTCTCCTGCCTCCAAATTTCGTCTAAACTGAAAAATTGAAATATGTTCTCGTTATTTATGAATTCCCATCGTCGATGAACCAAAGAGAGAAGAAAAAAGTTGAAAAGTGCCAAAATGGTGGAGCTTAGAACACAAAAGTACGATTTTTAGGCAAAGTTGTTGAACTTTTTCATGCAAAAGTAATTGTTTAACTTAATGTTTTTATGAATATTAAAGGTTCATCGACGATGGGAATTCATAAATAACGAGAAAATATTTCAATTTTTCAGTTTGGATGAAATTTGGAGGCAGGAGAATGCTCACCAATTTACAATGCCGGCTGCACTAAGATGCCTCCAGGACGACCTCTACAGGCGATATATTCAAATCAAAAAATAATTTTTTTATCTTTAAACATGTACTAATAAATGCATCAAAGTTTTATAATGATCCGCTGTATAGTTTCTCCAAAAAACTTCGTAAAATTATATCTTATTTTCAACGTTCTAAAGCAGGCTCCCCCCTTAAGAACGATAATTTTATTGTTGCCCGCGGATAACGGCCGGCTTTTCATTCAACTCGAATACGGAGCGCGTATCGATTCGTATTCATCGGGCGAGCATCGCTGTCGAGTTTTCACCGTGCGTATGCACCTCGCTTCTCCTTTTTTCTTCTACTTGTCTGGATGCCGTTCCTATGTACATACATACGCGCGACCAACATATCAAGCAACATAATAGCGTCGCGACGCCAAGTATATAAAAAAATACATGCAACAATATCCGATGAGGTGTCTTTGCATATGTGTCGAGTGCTTATCAAGTAGCTTATACGGAATTTCAATTTTTTATTAAAATATTTTATATTTGTTTATAATATTTGATTAAAACTAAAGCCGTTATCAAAATTCTAATCTGACATGTCGAAATTTTTTTGTTTTTGGATCTGACGAAGAATCGTGGGATTTAACTGCATTTAAAGTGATTAATTAAAGAGCGAGTAACATAGTAAGAGTTGGGTTTATCAGAAAATCTATCGCACGTCAAACGTTCTTAGCAGAACACAAAGATCGTGACGCTCAGAGTTATTGAAATTGATTATTTGCATTTTGCGCATTTGCGTTTTCCGTGGTTACCGATTCCAAGATTCCGCGTTAATAAAATCGAAGACAATGTAATTCTTCTCACATTTACGCAAATCGTAGTGACGTGTTTTACGTCATTATTTGATCGTATTCTTTCAAAGCAATTCGCGAATTCTGTTTTCACTGAATGAATTAACAAATTTCTTATCTGCTTTATTTGATTTAAATTATTCTTATCTTACATTATTTCGCTTTCAAGTAGCATTAACGCAATTATCTTAATTTAAGTGTCGAGCTATATTTTTTAATGACGAGGCACGATGATATGTCTTCTATTCAAGTAAAGCTAATTCCACTCGAAATTAACTAAAATACAAAAATAGAAATGTGTAATTTCATCATCAAAGAGCTGGAAATTCTTCTTAACTACTCGGTATTAATTTTTACAGGAAGGGGAAATCTCGAAAACCACATTAATATGGTATATTTCACGGTTCCCTATAATTGGCGCTGTCTACCTTGGCGGACGACGCTTTTCGATGACGAGTGGAAAGCCCGCTGACGCACGAATTTCAGCTCAGAATCAGGGAAAACTGTGTTACGCGCATACATCGGTCGCACCACTCGAGCGGGACACTCGAATCGCAAAGAGATACCCGTAAGGTGATACGCGTGTCTCTCCGTATTAATATACGCGAGACCCCTCTCAGAGTCTCGTACGTGGGGTATGCGTGTCCTTCTTGCGGGGGACTCTTGTGTCATATAGAGGTGCGAACGGTACACTGGTCCAGTTCTTCGTAAAGCATCGCCTTCGCGAAACCTTTGCCGAAACCTTCGGAGGTGTTTGTGACGTGATCATATGTGACATCGGCGCGTCCGAATCTCGGCTGTGACCAGTGAGTTGAATGCCAGGCCACACGTGTCCGCATCATATCGGCCGCAAGTAGTACGATTTTAGTGATCATTTAGCATTTCCGGTGTTTCCGAGAGCATCCTCATCCCGCGCGATCGAGTGTATGATACAGTAAGTTAACCTGAATTTATAATTGTTTTATTAATTTATTTATTATTTATTATTTTATTAATTTATTATATAATAATAATAATGACAATGTAGTAGCTTTAATTTTTTATTTTTAACAAGATTACTAGGAATAATTTGGGAATGTGGAATTCTCCTCACGATTATTAAATCTTTGGCTTTTGTAATCTTTATCTTGATTGTCACACTTGATTGCTCTGCTGTTAAGAACGATGTATTTCTTGGCTTACTTATCCTTGAAAATCCTCGGTATCTCTAATAGTGCCATAAACATTCCAAGAATGCTAATTGTAATGCTATTTCCTTGTAACGGGCACGTTAAATGCGATTAATAACTGTCTCCTTACTACAAATGAAGGAGATATCTGATGAATAAAGAATTTTCATATCGCTATTTCGTCATTATCATGCTGTTGAGACACGTTCGAAGACACGAGACAGAGAGGGAAAGAGAGAGATTGCGCACGTTGAGATTAATCAATATCGCATAATCGCGATTTTATAAACCGTCGTATCGTTAACGATTCATTTTATCACATTTTTTGTTAAAGCATGTAAATTGTAAGTGATGAAATTGACGTGCATCTTCAATTTATATCGTTGCTTTTATTCTGCGGATTCCAAACTCTTTAAGCATTTTGTGAATTTTTATTGGGGACAAGGTCTTGTAACTTAACGCAAGTATGTGTTAATTAACATTTATTTTAACAAAAAATTCTATCTATATATAAAGTTAATCTTTGCAATAACAAAAAGACAAGTATATTAGTACAATTGTCGATAACAGCTGTATGTCTCGCGCTACTGGCGATACGGGCACAGTCAGGTGTATTGCGTCAAGTCGTGCTACATCCGTTAAAGCCACGATGCGTATACGTTGCCTCGCGTTAAGAATTTCGACATTACAACATCGGCGATTTTCCATCTGCGAAGTACTTGTCAAGTGCTCTTTTACGCCTGTTCGTAGTAGGTTTAAACGAGATGTCTTACGCATCTCCCGCAGGACCATTAAACGTGTCGCAGTAGATGTTTTGAAACATACCGATATTTGAAGCTCACGCGGGGTTTCCGAGAAGCAAAAAATGTTGCAACGATGCGACCTCGACAAAAATGTGTAGTCTTAAACGCGATCTAATTAATTAATTAGATAATGTAATTTTAACAGAGGTTTCATTTCAGCCTCAAGATACGCAACTTCGAAGATCCGAAAATTTGTCTGTTATATAACGTACATATAAAGAGTCAGAGAACTTTTTTGCGATGAACGCTTAGTCACTTATCAAATCTTAAATGAACCACTACACGTGCTTTATACATGCGTGCGTTACGTAAGATACACCGACGCGAATAATAGTTTTAGAATCTATTCGCGGATATATATCACTATCTATGCCGAGCCTTGACGCGTCTGTATCATTATCTCCGTAATGGGCGTATTTCTAGTTCACAAGACTTTGCACAAACAATGTAAATTTAGACGTTACATGTATCTGATTTCAGCTGAGATAGCTTCATTAATATACCTATTCTTTGTTGCAGGAGAATGGTAATCCGGAACTTGTTACTCGTCCTACTGTGCGTTTACAAAAGTCGATCAGGTGAGCGATATTTTTCACGTAACATTAATTTCGCCTTGGCGTTTGCGACGTTAATTTTGTTTCTCACTTTCAATATTGTTATACTGACCCTCGTTCTTCACGTAGAAAAGTAAAGTTTACGGCATCTCTCTTTAGATTCCGTAAACTTTATTCTTCCGCAAAATTATTGATTTATTTCCGCGCGGATCATTTCGTTTAGAAATACATTCAGATAAAAGACGCAAAGATTGTCGACAAAGAAAGATCCTCACATTTGTCAATTCCAGAGACGATAATAACGGCATATAATGATGAGTTTGGCCTGACGCCGATCGACCCAGAGATCGCCGACGAAGTCGATTGGGGACGACACGCGTGTCGACGTATGTGCGAAGATGACGAGACGCCTTTAAACTGCTATTACACCTTTAAGTTGGAGTCTTATCATGCAATGAGCAAAGCATGCTACGACTGTCCGTTCAACATTACGGACTGCTTTCGGCCGCATTGTATTCCAGCGGATGGCATAAAGCGGTCTCTTTTAGTCATAAACCGGCAGATGCCCGGACTGCCAATCGAGGTAAATCCCGACAAATTGTATGTTTTTTATTATTCGATGCTCCTCGCAGAACGAGAGTGACCGCAACGGACATTCTTTTGCGACGAGTCGTCATTCGCGCAGAAATTATTTTGTTTGCTTGCACGAAAATAGATATTTGTCGGTTTCCCATCTTTCGATTGTGCGACTACTCGATTATTAATTCCGTCATGCGGCTACCAGATTGCAAAAATAGAATCGACATCGGGAATCTACCCGTAACTGAGTCACCTTCGTCGGTCGCCGTGTCATCTTAATTAGCGGTTGCAGACGCTTGATAACGACGTGTCTGATTGTTCCGCGAAAATCGTCGACCACCGCCGTTTATCAGATCTTCAATTAAGAGAGCAGCGAGAACGTTTTAAGCAGAGTATACTTTAATTGTACAGGTATGCCAGGGTGACAGGATAATAGTCGATATGATCAACTCGTTGCACGCGGAGAGTACCACGATGCATTGGCACGGGCAACATCATCTCAACTCGCCGTACATGGATGGCGTACCCTATGTATCGCAATGTCCGATCCCTCCCGGAGCGACCTTCCGATATAATTACGTCGCCACCGAAGTGGGCACGCATTTTTGGCATTCTCACATAGGTACTGAACTGAAAAAGAGGGAGAAAAGGAGATATATTATACGTGTAATATTTCATCGCAGATTTTTGCTCGCAGGATTTCAAAGGGGCGATGGCGTGTTCGGGCCGTTGATCGTTCGTGCACCGCCCAAAAGTAATTGGCATAAAGATCTTTACGATTTTGACGAGTACACGGTGGTAGTGGCCGATTGGGTTCACGAGATCGGTCTCACCAAGTTCCTGGCGCATCATCACGCGGACGGTGACAACAAAGCACCGAACGTGCTGATAAACGGTTTGGGTCGCTTCATCGCTCTCGAGGGTGACAACGAGACACTGGCCAACATGCCTCTCACGACGTTCGTCGTAAAACCGGTAAATTTCAGTCACGAGTGAAAGCGTCCAAGCTGCGTGGAAGACCGAAGAAGGATGTCCGAATCCTGTCGGTTCTCTTTTCTTACGTAAATCCTTTCAATCATTTTGCATTCGTGATTCATTACGTACTTGCAGAACTCCCGGTACAGATTCAGGCTTATCAACGCGGAGTTTCTGAACTGTCCTATAGAAGTTTCCGTGGACAATCACACGTTGCTCGTGATCAGTTCGGACGGACGTGATATCGAACCGGTACAAGGTATCTCATTATTTATTAAATTATTATAAATAAATTAATCTTTCATATCGCTTTATTTTTACGTCAGTATTATTTTATGTAAGATTCTTATTTTATCATCGGGTCTTATTTTATATAAGACCGACCCGATGATTCTCTCACATACAAAGTATAAAACAAAGTAACTGATGACAGCTTGTAAACTAAATAAAGAAAGATTTATACATGCTAATGTATTGCGTAACCATTATAGCCGAGTCCCTGGTGAGTTACGCCGGCGAGAGATTCGATTTCGTAATAGAGGCAAACCAGCCGGTAGATAACTACTGGATGAGATTTCGCGGACTGATGGACTGCGACGAGAGATTTCTGAGCGCTCATCAGGTCGCGATACTGCGGTACGAGGGCGCGCCCGAGGAAGAACCGACGGCGGAAGTTACGTATAAACGTGTGCGAAACGATTCTTACGGATTGGTATGTTATACAAGCATTTTCGCGGATTATCTGGACTCGGCTTACAAAAAACCAGCTGCTCAGAGCTCAAAGAATAATTTCGATAAATTCGCAGCAAGTAAACGCTCTGAACGAGGGAACAGAATCGCATAATAGCATCAGCATGCCGCTGCTGAATGCGATGGACGACGACGATGCTTCCAACACCAGAGAGCCGGATTATCAATTTTACGTGTCGTATGACTTTTACAAGAAAGATAACCCACATTTTCACCGCAAAAATCTGTACGGCTTCCACCAAGGTAAAATTTAAATATCATTCTAACAAGTAAACCTACGGAAGTGTCACTCTCCGATTTTTCTGAAATTTGGATATGTTATAATACATGAAAAACTAAGGGACACGTATTTTTTTTAGCGGCGGAAAAACATTTAGGGGGTGAAACGACCCCCCAAAATGGGGGGTAAAATGGAAAAATGGTCTCAAAGATATCGCAATTTTTCCATTTTACCCCCCATTTTGGGGGGTCGTTTCACCCCCTAAATGTTTTTCCGCCGCTAAAAAAAAATACGTGTCCCTTAGTTTTTCATGTATTATAACATATCCAAATTTCAGAAAAATCGGAGAGTGACACTTCCGTAGGTTTACTTGTAAGTAACATAAGTGCTATAAAAACCACACCACCACCACACGTATATCGCGTTTATTGCTCCATAAAATATATCGATCGTAATTTTTCAGTGAAGGACACGAAACAGCGATTGCTCACACCACAACTGAACCACATATCGATGAAGCTGCCAGCCTTTCCGCTTCTGATTGAGAGAGATCTAATCGAGCCGACTCAATTTTGTAACTCGAGTACAGTCGTAGGATGCGAGGATGATTATTGTGCTTGCACACACGTACTGCAGGTGAAAACTAACAGCGTAGTGGAACTGGTTCTGGTCGATGAAGGTACACGAGCAGCACTTTTCCTCCTTTTACTTTTAATTGATTTGTGCAAAATTTCTCTGTTAAATTCATCAAATTAATCACATTAAGATAATTTTGCTCATCAATTATCATTCTCGACAGGTGTGCCATACGACGCAAATCATCCGTTTCACCTTCATGGTTATCTGTTCCGCGTGGTGGCCATGAAGAGGATAGGGAACACCACCACCGTTGACGAAGTGAAGAAACTGGACAGGCAAGGTTTAATACGCAGGAAACTCGCGCGGGCACCTCTGAAAGACACGGTGACCGTGCCTGACGGTGGTTACACGATCGTGCGATTCTACGCAGATAATCCAGGTGAGATAATGCAGCATACAATGTTCAATTAATATAATCTGTTTTTTGCTTTAACTTATAGATTTGATAACTGCTAATGCAACATTAATCATATTAATTTTTAGGGTATTGGCTGTTCCACTGCCACATCGAGTTTCACGCAGAAATAGGAATGTCGCTGATCTTCAAGGTGGGCGAGCACGAGGAAATGCTGCCCGTGCCGCGTAACTTTCCCAGATGCGGCGACTGGAAACCAACGAACGGTCAGGAAGAGAGCAACTCGGAGACCAGCATAATTTCAACGACCGAAAGAGCGGCATCGAAAAACGAGAGTGTTTCGGACGAGATGGATGGGCGATTTCTCCGATATTTGATGTATCTCGAGCTGTTTGTGAAGCAACTGCAATCATCCTCGGCATCCAGTTTGAGCGTAACGTGGTTGCTCCTTGTCACGTGTCTCTTGATCTCTGTGATTCGCATACACTTTGAGTCATTATGCACGTAGTCCATGCTGAAAAGTCAAATTGTGCAAAAAGGCTTACAGCAATTACTTAATTACATATTTGCCGGCAGGCCTTCTCGCTTTTTGGCGTTATTAACTTATATTTTATTTTTTTCCTATGTTCCTCATAAGAAATTATAAATTGAATTCTGAGTCAAATTCTATCGAATTATCGTCTGACGCGTGCTTAAGAAACTTTTGAATCACTACGCGACAATCGTGCAATACGATATAAAAATGTGATGACAAGTAAGATAAAGCGATCGTGTAAAGTAAGTGAGCATTTAGTCACAATTAATTGCCAAGTGTGAATATTAATGTTCACGTGAAAGTATTAATATTTATAGGGAATACATCGTTCGTACCTTTAAGGTAATTAAGATATTTTTAGATAATGGTGAATACAATAGCGTTAAATTGACGAAAATATATATTTGCTAATAGGGCAGTTAAAGTTTTCTCAGAAATGCACTTCATAATCGCATACTTATCTTAAGTGAGTAAGCGAGCGTTACATTCGTGACTTATACAACTGTGATACAAAGGTATATTATAAACATTTTATAATAATTATATTGCACTTTCAAGTGATGTACACACAACGTGTCCCATTTCTATGATTGCCGCGAGAGATGCATTGCTATGATCGTTATATTATCATGACTATACATACATCTGCACAGTGCAGATAGCGTAATCGTTATCAGTGAAATGAATGTATCTGAATGTAATGTTTGTGTAACGTATGCATTGTACTTTTTAATCGGACGTATGTATGTATGTATGCATATGTTCATTAAAACAAAGTATTATTATGTATTTTTTAATAGGATACATTTCGTATATCCAAACAGTTTTACTTAAAAAACCTGTATTTTCTCGATATGCTTTGAAGAAAGCAGAAAATTAAAAGAATCGTTCCATTATACTTATGCAAAGCTCTCGATAAGTAGTAAGGCAATAAGGAATACATATACTCGGCTATTTGTGGAACTTAAATATTTTTCATTATACACATCTTGATTTATCTTTTTTAGAAACACAGTTTATTCGTATGCGTTATAAGTTTCACATATTACGTGTGTATCTGTATAGGCATTTACCGGACGTTTCCTCGATCGCGTTGATCGGGTATTCCCGGACAAACACTCCCACTATGCCACGATCAGCGTGGTCAGTTTCACAAGGAAAATCCTATCTCACTTCGTGAATCGCTTTGTTACCGAGGACCAGACCGTTGTTTTTTGTCAGCTAGTAATGTTTACTCTCCTATCCATTTTGAAAAGGCGCATGACGAATTTGCAGAAGCATGTCATGCGACGCTCGTGGACGTCGGTTTTGTTATAAGAGACATACTGTCTCGGTATTCGGAAGTGACGAAGCGGCACACACGCTTCTACAGGAATCGAACGTGAAACTTGCGGTAAGCGCAATTATCGAATACTTTGATTAGTTCTCCAAGGTCTACTGTCGTGATGCCTCTTGTAACATTTAACGCATTGCTCACCAGCATATTTTACAAACTTTTTCGTAAATTTTATTATACACAATTATCTCAAATTTCTTAAAGCCATAAAAAAATATACCGAGTGAAACATATTTGCATCTTTAAGATGCATTTCGAAAATTTAATGCATCACAATTAATTAAAAAATTTTATACAATGTATTCATTATCTAATTACTTCGCGTAAGAACAATCATCGTCCTCATCTTTTTTCGAATTACTATCCATCTTTTTCTCTGATTTAGGTTTTGAACACAGTCTGCCTTCCTTGTGTTACCAAAATTGAGGATTTTCTCAAGAAGAGTTTTCGCGATCTACCTCTGGAGAGACTAACCGCCAAGAGAGCTCGCATTGAAAATCCAATGCAGGGATTCACCGATCGGGACACCTCGATCTCGACTGACGATTTAAAAATTTCGGGAACGTTGCCGGTTGTCCAGACACAAAGTACAACCGATCCCGCGGTACTCCGTAACGCGCAAGCAGGAAAATCCGTGAGCATTTACACCGAGGATAAAAGAAGCATTAATTCTGCTACTAACGCTCGGTGCGGAGCGCGTGTTGACAGCTCGCAGGTCTGCGAAAATACCGTGCGGACGAAGAAGAGGCGAGGTCCGTTAACGTGCGGTTTTTGCCGGAAGGAATTCAATCATGCGGGCGATCTTAATAAGCACCGGAGGACGCACACCGGCGAGCAGCCTTACAGGTGTAACAAGTGCCAGCAGAGGTTCTCGCATGCGTCCAATCTCACCAGGCATCAACGTACACACTCCGGAATAAGACCGTTCTCCTGTCAGATCTGCGGACGCACCTTCACCAGGAAGGACAAGCTCACCGTACACTTAACGGCGACTCGTTGCGCGAAAACTTTGAAAGAAAAGCCTACGAGCGTTCCGCAATCTGATACGGTATAACATCGATGTAAAACAGCGTGAAAATGAACTGTAATACAGCAAGTGTTACAGTAGTAGATAAAAAATGTTACGAAGCGTCTCATGTATTAGCATTACATGAGAGTTTAATTAATTTACTACGAGACATGTACGCGATTTGCCCAGAACGCGGCAATCCAGACTAATTTGTAAAGCTATACTATAAAAATGATTTTATTTATTCCTCGCGATAGTTTAAACAATAGCAATAATAACCATAACAAGACTTACAATATACAATAATATAAAAATGTCTTTCGCTTTTGATTCTAGTAGATCAAAGTCATGTAAATCACTGGTTCCAACGAGTGCCACATTTATTACGAATTATACCGCATTGAGAGAGAGAAAAGAAACAGCAATCAAACGGACTATATCCCACAAAATTTCATAGATGAGAGAAATATGGCTTTACCTGTAAATGTAAATTACTTAAAAAATACGTGCACACACACACACACATACAGCACTATACGTTGGTATGCACTTCCCGAGCGGCTGTCGTCGAGTACAGGGTGTAGGAAGTGTCTCTCTGCGGTGGACGCTGCAAAGGATGCGCCAGCAGCTTCGCCATGTTATCGTGTATCTTGGCGGCGTTCCTGCCCACCTCGAAGATGTAGGAAAAGCTCGTTGTGTCCAGGGTGGCGATCTCGGCGTACACCGCTTCGCACATATTATCGTCCTCGGGCGGTTCGTGCACAAACAGCACGTCCAGGAAGAAGTACGGATTCTCCGTCAAGTTCTCCAGGTACTTCCGGCTGGTGTGGAACTTCGGGATAGTGTTTGAACGTGCGTATATCAGGATCACGCGTGACACGAAGCTTGGCTGATGCCGCGCTGGCATCGCTATTCGCGCGTGTATCGCTTCGAACAGCTGTCCCAGATCGTAGGTCTGCTGCTCCTCGTCCGACACGTTCTCCGTGATGCCCTCCAGGTGATTCAGTACGGTCTTGGTGTTGCTAGTGTAGTCGCAGAGCCAGAATGCGTCCTGCGAGTCCAGGGTCATCAACGCATACTCGTGCATGCCAGGCTGTATCGTGGATTTGGCGCCCACAAAGTTCTCTACCACGCGTTTAATCATGAACAGTGGCGGATACATCGCGCCCGTGCCAAGCTTGAAAGGTGTGCACTGCTGTTCTCTTACCGTGTCAACGACTAGCAAAATCTTTTCGGGCAGGTTCAGCTCTGGCGTGCTCCTTATGAAAGCACCATCGTCTGTGTTGGTAGCGATAGTACTGGTAGCAGTGCAGGTCTTTTTGCCGTCTACGGGATGACGCAACGCATCATTAGTGTTCTTCCGCAAACTCTTGACTTGTTGTTGTGGCTGTTGCTGCTGCTGTTGCGCATTGTTGTATGCGCTTTCGGCAGTTGTGATTGCCTGCAGCCTCTCGTTTATCACCTGCAGCTCGTCGCTCGATTCTTTATCTGACATATTTATACGCTAAACGTCTATAAAGAAAAAAGGGAACTTAACCTCTTTCTCTTAATGCATGCATACGTATATATAAAACACTATTAAATGACCAAATTACCTTAAAGTACACCGAAACGGTTGGATACTTTACATAGCACGTAAATTCCGTAGTGCTATATATGATGAATCAAGAATAATTCTGTTTTGAATTATATCACAGACTTTGACATCCTACACGTCAGATAGATTTAATACGAGGATCCACAAATGTGCATTGTGCACTCGACGCGATATCAGTGAAGTGCATCAAGTAACCTCTAACGACACGCAATAGTTTGAATGTTACCGGTTAGTTAATTTTATTTAACAATTTCTCGTTCAAAGTTTTGACAAATTATTAATTTGAGCTTGAAAATTCTGATTTTCAAGATTGCACAATAAATCCGAGAATAACAAGAATAAATATAGAAATATACAGAAAAAATGTAGATTAAAATTTCGCGCCAATTTACCAGGCTGGCCAATCTAGCGTCTCTAATTTTAACTGCTCTTTCAATCACATGGGAGATTGCCCGCCCTGCAAGCTTGCAAGATTTGAGTTCGTGTCAGTTTCGTGTGCGTCGTGTGTACGTGTGATAACGAATAAGATTTTGTTTAATTGTGATTTTTTATAATACAGTGATACGTAGTCAAGATGATGATGGACTATTTTGTGACGAACAATTCCTTAGCACCCGCACCCATGGGTATACAAAGCACAGCGGGTGCTGTGCCCGTAAAAAATGATAAAGGTTAGGTTCAGTCCTTTCACTAAAGTAAATATTTCGCTAAACATAGAATAAGAATGTTAGAATCCTTATTACTCAAGATTTTAACACATTCTCTGAATACATAAATAAAAACGACTATTTAATCTTGTAAAAACAAAGTTTTAATAACGATAAGAGTATATGCAATTGTCAATTTGGTTCATGCTTCTAGTAGATATTAATATTTATATTAATTCACTGTATAATATATATCAGAATATTTAAAGATTTATTTTTCATTCACAGGAGAATTGTCCATGAAAAAGGTGAAGGTGCATCGTTATGTTTCTGGTAAGAGACCAGATTATGCAGCAGTGAGTTCAGACGAAGAGTCGGAAGAGGAGGACTTCCTCGAGAAGCGCGTACACAAGGGTTACGACGATGAGGCCATTGCTGATGTCACCACACACTCGTACTCAAAGACTAGAGACGAGGATGATCCACGTCTGCGAAGATTAACGCGACAGCAGAAAGAGGCACCGACCGAAGTACGTGTGGAAAGACACAGACACATCCATGAGCCCGAGCTAATTGAGGTCGAGTTGGAAAGATCGCGGGAGAGGGTCAAATTGGAGAGCTCTGACTCCTCGGAGGACGAAGAGCTATCAGATTCTGAGATAGAAAAACGACGAGAGGCACTGAAACAACGAGTATTATCCAAGAAGGAAACGGAAGAAGAGCTGATACAGGACGAGGAGGAAGAGAAATCGGGCGGGAGTTCAGACGAGAGTACGGATTATGAAGAATATACCGATTCCGAAGAAGAAATCGGGCCGCGATTGAAGCCCGTGTTCGTTCGCAAAAAGGACAGAATCACAGTGATGGAGAAAGAGAAAGAAGCGGTTCGGCAGAAACAAGCGGAAGTTGAGACTAGGAAGATGGCTGAGGAACGAAAGAGAGAGACCCTGAGGATGGTAGAAGAGTCTGTGCGAAAAGAGACGCAGACGGGCAGCAAGGCTAATATCGATCAGGAGAGCAAGCTGAACGACGTTTGTACAGATGACGAAAACGATGAGGTGGAATACGAGGCGTGGAAGCTACGCGAGCTGAAGAGGATCAAGCGTGATCGCGAGGAGAGGGAGCAGCTGGAGAAGGAACACTTGGAGATCGACCGTATCCGTACCATGACCGAGGAGGACCGAAGGCAGGAGGCGCGATTGAATCCGAAAGTCATCACCAATAAAGCGGCGAAAGGCAAATACAAGTTCCTGCAGAAATATTATCATCGCGGTGCGTTCTACTTGGACAAAGACGATTCCATATTGAAACGCGACTTCTCCGGCGCAACTTTGGAAGATCATTTCGATAAGACAATCCTGCCCAAAGTCATGCAGGTGAAGAACTTCGGGCGCAGTGGCAGAACCAAATATACTCACTTGGTGGATCAAGACACCACGCAGTTTGATTCACCTTGGATATCAGAGACGGCTCAGAATCTTAAGTTCCACAATAATCAAGCAGCAGGGATGAAACAGGTCTTCGATCGGCCTTCTTTGAATAAAAGAAAAACTGAGAATTGAATGCTTTTGCTGATATTCACATATGTCTTTGGTTTTTTCGTTTTATTCGGAAAATAATATCGATACGTCTATAAATATAAATATATTTCAATTATTTCATATTGCTAAAATATATATAATTTATATATACGAAATATAAACGACATTATATAAATTATAATGAATTACGTGAGTTTGTTTATTATATTTACCTTTTTCACAAATGCAATAACATTATTTGTACAGTTAAACTTTGTACAGAGCATAAAATATTTATACTTTATATATATTAAATATATTTACTTAAAAAGAAATAATTTTACTTATGTGAAAAGAATACATATATTTTTTATTCATGCAATTATTTAAAATTAAAAATGTATGTAAACTTTTATTACAGTTCTCAGGTAAATTCACTCACTTTCGTATTATCATTTCGATTATCATTTCGTGACTTTAGTTATTCACCGGGTGACTTGTCCACCTTGTTCTAGGCTAATATTTCATGTGTCGTACAAGCTTTGTCGGACGTTTAAAATTCTGTACAGAATTTTTAGGGATCCTAAAACTTCTCCATCTGATAGCCAATTAATACGTCCGACAAAGCTTATGTCGTACGACACATGAAATATTAGCCTTGTACTAACGAGCTAACTGCCGATCGGTCGCGGCGCGGTCGGTCGTGCGGTCTGGTGGTCCGGAGGGCAGGACACTAGGAGCCTTTTTTTTGGACGTGAGGAGAAAAAAATGCTATTACGCACCCCCGGTCGCCCAACGGTTACTGGAACCGCCGACCGACACGGGGAGTGTGGGACTCTCCCATGACCCATGCTGGCCATTGGGCATACCCACTAAAAAACCCCTCCGGATGTACATCCTCCGACACTGGGTTAGCCCACCGGGGAATTGCCGTAAGCAAACAACCCAGCGGGCCAAACCAGCCGCGTCCAGGGTTAGTGTCCGACTCCGAGAGGAGGGAACGGTAGGAGTCCTCCCCCAGGGAGCGCCCTGGAAGGACGGCGTACACCGGGAGCGCCCGTTGACTGTACGGAGAGATCGGGAGCACCCGATCTACGACGGGAACCAGGAGGCGGAGTTTCGCCCGGGAGCACCCAGGCGAAGAGCTGCACCCCGGGAGCACCCGGACTGAGTACGGGAGCGCCCGACTAGAAAGCGGTTTAGGAATGTCGGAGAGGATGTGCTCGGCTGAGAGGATCGGAAGCCCAGATGTCTTCTTCTTCTTCGTGTTAATGGCGCAGTTCCATGAACTGAATCGGCCATGCCGAGCCAATAGTCGTTACGGAAGCCCAGATGTCTATACTAAGCTTTAAGGGGAAGCTGGAGTTGCTAGTGAACTATTTTTTCACTATAGCGATGGTAATTGCAGTTTCGAAATTCTCTTTATCGCTTTGCAGAATAAAAAATCCTTTTCCACAAATGAAGTATAGATAGAAAGAAAGCCCGCTCTACAGGACTTTATATTCAAAATGGGAAAAAGTTAGAAAAGACAAATGCAAGTTTCTAACTTTTTTCTATTTTGAATATAAAGTCCTGTAGAGCGGGCTTTCTTTCTATCTATACTTCATTTGTGGAAAAGGATTTTTTATTCTGCACAAGCGATAAAGAGAATTTTCGAAACTGCAATTACCATCGCTATAGTGAAAAAATAGTTCACTAGCAACTTCAGCTTCCCCTTAAAGCTTAGTATAGACATCTGGGATCGGAACGGCCAGATCCCGACGGCTTATATACCTCACTCGGCGGTCGCGCCGGCGCAGTGACGTCACGTCGGCCGTAGTGGCGTAGCCGCAGGGCGCGGAGTATTAAATTGAAAATTAAAAGTGTACTTTAGATTATTACTATTTATTGATAATTAAGAAATTATTGAACATAAACACTGTAAGCTATTACATACGAAAATTTATTATTCACAATAATTTTATGAATATAACAGTTATAGTTATAGCACAAAAAGACTTTTATATACAACTTTTATATACCAAGATTTATAAAACTTTCTTTAAATGTGATAAAATAAATAATTAAGAATTTTCTTAACATTAAAGCTTAACTTTTTCAAATTCTTATTATAAATACAATTTTAGTATTTACATTTTAATGTTAAGAGACTTCTTAATTATTTAGGATAATGTATTAGGTGTTTTTAATATTTAGAAGGTTACTTTAAAAAGTTAATTATTTAAATAGGTTATTCTTCTTCTCTGTTTTTAATATGTAACACGTTACTTTAATATTTAATCAATTACTTTAATATTTATAATATGGTTTGTAGTTTATTACTGTTTACAAACTTCAATTTCCCGCTATTAATTTACTTGGCACTGCACTGCACTGCATTGGTTCGGCATGGCCGATTCAGTTCATGGAACTGCGCGCCATTAACACGAAGAAGAAGAATCGTCTATTGGTGTATTCTGCTGCTGCGAGACTTTGCCCAAAAAAGCTACAGTTGTTTGAAATAATGCTTGCGTTAAGAGATTACGGTAGCAGTGATGAGAATAGTGAGCCGGAAAATGAAAACGCTACCAGCGAAAACAAGGTTGAAAGTGCCGACACGAATAACAGTTTATTGTCCGAACCAGTCATAAACAAATCGACGACTCTACTTAACCTACAAATTTGTTCCGCTCCAGAAGTCGTACCTATTGTAAGTATTTTTAATTATGCGATTTTTGTGCTGAGAACTTACTTGCTGTTTTGCTGTTTATTATCATCAATAAGCAATTATTATCATCACTTCAGACATATTTCTTTTAACAAAAAGAACAAGACTAACGCATTGACTGTGCTTTATTTAGGGAACGGAATTATGTGTAAAACATGTAGATTCTACCACAAAAGAAGTTATGCATAATCCAAAATACGAGGAACTGTTCGCACCGGAAGTGGGACCAGAAAATCCGTTTAAAACGCAACAGCAGCGAGCAGTGAAAAATATATTATCCGGCTATGTGGAGCGTGCACACATCAGCGAATTCCAGTTTGAGAATCAAAGAAGAACGTTTGCTAGTTATGGTAATTTATGGTGAAATTTATGTCTGTAATTAATAAAGCAATTACCTGAGAATTGGAATTAAATAAATTAATCCAAGTGAATTATTAAGTAAATCAACATTTAAATCTGTATCTTTATCTTCCTAGGATACGCACTAGATCCAACTGTGGACGGTAGCACGGATGAAGGTAAAGTAATGATTGGCGCAAAAGAAGCCGCTGAAGAATCTGGTGGCAAGACTGTCTTCGAGAATGTTGCCTTGAGGCCTTCGGACAAAAGAAAGAGACACCGAAATAACGATCCAACGGATATAGAAGGCTTTCTAGGACCGTGGGGCGGATACGTGGACGAAAAACGGGTTATAAAGCCCAGCGAGGAAGAAGCTGCCGAACTGGAGGAAATACTGGCGAAACGAAATAAGCGGGGAAAGCAGACGGAAGAGAAACCGTTGGAGGAGAAGACAGTGTTACACAGTAAAGATTTCATTTCATATATCATTGCAAAAGAATGTTAATTTTATTTTAATGAAAAAAACTGGAGGTGTGGAATTTCCTCGTAACATTTCGACATTTTATTCGTTGCAGTCAAAGACAGCGTGGATTATCAAGGACGTTCGTTCTTACACGCGCCTCAGGACGTGGGTGTGAATCTCCGATCGGAATCTCCACCCGATCGTTGTTTCTTACCGAAGGCGCAAATTCATACGTGGGAGGGTCACACGAAAGGCATTTCACAGATTCGATGGTTCCCCCATACCGCTCATTTATTGTTATCTTGCAGCATGGATTGCAGAGTGAAGGTATTTGCATTGACAATCTAATCCTTTGGAAGTTAAATCGATAACATGACATTAATAAAAAATTACTTGCAAACTTATATTTTACGCTATCTTGCAGTTGTGGGAAGTATACAAGGACAGGAGATGCGTCCGTACGTATTATGGACATCGTCAAGCGGTACGCGACATAAGTTTCGACAACGACGGCAAGCGATTCCTATCGGCAGCCTACGATCGTTACGTAAAACTGTGGGATACGGAAACGGGAGCTTGCATTAGTCGCTTCACGAGCAGGAAAATTCCGTACTGTGCCAAATTCAATCCCGACCCGGACAAACAGCATCTCTTTGTGGCCGGCACCAGCGATAAAAAAATTATCTGTGTAAGTATTGTTACGTCAAGCACGCTGTAATCCAGTTTCGTAACATTTCTCAAAATGCGATAGTATAATTTCAGCATAAGCTACAAGTCACCATAATGTGATATTTTATTATATATATATATTTATGTTTTACAGTGGGATATACGTTCCGGGGAAATAACGCAGGAATACGATAGACATTTAGGCGCCGTAAACACTATAACATTCGTAGACGAAAATCGTAGATTTGTTACGACCTCCGACGATAAGAGCCTGCGCGTTTGGGAATGGTACGTTTTCGTTTTGATGCTCGTAGGAGATCATTTTATATGAAATGGAATCGATATTAATAATAAACTTCTTTTTCACACAGGGACATTCCGGTGGACATGAAATATATAGCTGATCCATCTATGCATTCGATGCCAGCGGTAACACCGTCGCGAAATCAGAAATGGCTCGCCTGTCAGAGTATGGATAACAAGATAGTCATATTTTCTGCATTGAACAGATTCAAGATGAATCGGAAAAAGACTTTCACGGGTCACATGGTCGCTGGATATGCGTGCGGTTTAGATTTCTCCCCAGACATGAGGTAATTTCTTTCTCAATTATGAGAAACGGTATCATAATTCACGTAAATAATTTTAATAAATAGTCCTTGTGTGCGTTTTGTGCAAAATACTAAAAGTCTTCTTACTTCAGCTATCTAGTATCGGGCGACGCGGACGGTAAATGCTACATATGGGATTGGAAGACAACAAAATTGTATAAAAAGTGGAAGGCGCACGACGGAGTGTGCATCGATGTGCTCTGGCATCCGCACGAGCCTTCCAGACTTGCCACAGCCGGATGGGACGGCAAGATCAAGTATTGGGATTAACGGACACGAACACGGCATAGCTGTATATATATATTGTAAAGAAGAAAAAGAAAGGATGAATGATGCATGGACGCGAGGCAGTGTGTATATAAGTATTTTTATATGTTGTAGACTAAATATTTCAAATTGACTATTTTAATCAGGAAGGCTCTACTCTTTTACATTTTTCGGTCCTGTCGATTCCTCGACCATTTCCTTGCTAAGGCTCCTTATTCTTTTGTCATTGCGATAAATATATTGAATAACCGCGTTTGATTATTTCAGTATTACTCGAGACGTTGCCTCACAAATGCAAAATCACAAGGCGCGATAATGACGCGATGCACACAAACGCATAATAATCGAACTCTATTCATCGAACGACACGCGTATTCTCCGATTGTTCAACGCACCACTTTCAATCCCCCGATGCTGATGAGTTAGCAACCATGCTTGCCCGTACATGGCGTAAAAATCAATAGCGCGCGTGTCACGATGCTCGTACATACGTACTGCTCGTGCTCTCCGCTGCGATCGCTCTCGTATCCTCATCCCGGTCACGGAATTGCCCGGAACCAACGTTGTCGAATCTACTGCACGTGCCTAATAGAGTGTCTCACTCATGAAATTACTCGTAAATCGTGAACGTTACGCAGATGGGGGAGGTATCCGTCAAGAGTAGACGTAGCGTTCATTACAGAGCAACTTAGCGGAGGGTGAGTCGTTTCTGTTTACATGCGCATCGCATTACACAGAACAGATTTGATTAGTAATTAAGCGGATATCTTGATTAATCGTCGTTCCGACAAATCTTGATGGAAGATCAATTATCGATTAAGAGAATAACATATGTTTTACGCATCGCGAGTGGGAGATGCATACGTAGTAGACGATACGTAAGACACACGTACCGTGTAAAACGCGAAATTGCATGCTGATTATTGCAATTTTGGACCTTGATAAAAGAAGTATCGCACAATTAGGAACGTTAGATACGTGAAAAGGCGTTTCGCACAGCCCCGGGGATGATGGATGGACCCGGATTAGGATACTCGTACCATCTTCCATCCGCAGGCTGGAATCTCAAGGTCAGAAATGCACTGTCGCAGTTTAGCGACTTGTTCAGCGAATTTAACAAGTATATCGCGCCAGCATATCATCATGATCGTTGCGAGAGGTATGTGTCACTGTCTGGAAATCGTCGAAAAATTGTGTGAAAAGGTAATAAATATTTTAAACAATGGTTCTATTAATTCTATTATATTAATTCTATAATTAATTTAATTCTATAATTAATTCTATCGTTATTCGTTATTTCTGTAATACCAATACAGAAGAAAACGATTCTTTTTATAAAATTGACAAAATTCACGATGCTTATATATTTGTATCATAAAATGCTGTCATGTTTTCCTTTTCGTTGATATATATATTTATTACTTTTTCGCAATAAATGTACATAAACTTATTTGCTATTGCGTGCGATACAAACTCGTACATGTTAATTCGCATATCGTTAACATAAGCCGGCTATTTCTGTACAGATCTGTGCAGATGCGACTGTATTCGATGCACAAGAGGGAATTCGTTATGGTGTTTGTCGCCTTTTTCGCGTGTTTCGGATTGGCAGTATTCATCGGCCTTGCCGGTAAATAGCAATAATTTCCTAATTACTCTGAAATAAACGAAGCTATCTGAATATCGACGAAGTGCAGTGTTACGTTAACGTTTTTTCTAGGGCCGCCCATAACGTCGACCAGCGAGCAGAAAGCGCATCTGAATGGCAGCGAGATGGCTACCGGTCCGTTCATCATGAAGACCCCCCTGCTGTCCACGTACAGCCAGCAATTATGGGTAATCGCCAAGCTATCGACATCGAATAACGACGGTAACGTATAATTTTTAATTATTTGAGCTAATAGCAAAACGTTTACGTGACATGAAGCATCGATGAACTAGAGGATCATTCTTCCGTGTCCTTTTACTGTAATTTTAACTTTCAACTTTTAATTTTTTTACTGTTAATGTTAATTCTTTGGCAAATTTTACGATTTACACTAATTATCAGTGACGACTTGTAGATGAAAGATACGACAAAGGATTCCAAGTTAGCGTCTCCATAGACGGTATCACCGCTGATCGCAAGCTCGTGTCCGTGTTACCGCCGGAAGCCGGACATAATCGGTAAGAGCGATCTCGTGATAATTTAACGAACTAAAATATGTAGCGGAGAAAATAATGTAGATTAATATTAGAATAATTAAGTAGATAAAAGTATGAGATACGCAGGAGAATAAAGAATCCTTATTGCTTTCCAGAACTAGACATTTAAAGTGCGAGAGACAATCCTGCGAAGAATTGGTCGTCGCTCATCTCGGATTCCTCGATTACAGCTACTACATAATCACCGTTCGCTTTCACGGGCTCGAGAGCTTCCATCAACGATACACGATACGGGAACTCACATTCTACGTCAGTAAGCACTGCACGAAATGATCAAACGCGACACGAATCGCGGGACTCGAGAGTGCAGATCCGTGTTTTCTTTACGTTTCCTTCATCTTTTTTCTGTTCACAGTTTAAGAACTACAATCCGGCGTTCACGCAGATCGAGATCTGGTTCCGATTGATCTTCTTGCTGACCACGTTTGGAATGATGGTAATTCACGAGTACAGACTTAAATGACGCAGAAAGAGAAATATTATTTAAATATTAAATGTTAAATTAATCAATCCACGGTTTCGTTGATCGAAGACTCGCGCAATGAGTCCCGTTTTCTTTCTCTTTCGTGGAGAATTAAAGCCCATTCTAGGAGCTGAGAGGAAAACTTACTGCTTTTCAGTGCTGGTTCGGCCATTCGCTTAGAAAGTTTCCGTTGCACGATTGGTCGATAGAGCAAAAGTGGATCTCCATACTTCTTCCACTGCTGATTTTGTACAACAGTAAGTCTCCGCGATTTCATTACCTCGTCGATAATATTTATTGATTTCTTTCGACATCTCGCTGAGATTTACACTCGAATTCAAACAGATCCGCTCTTTCCCATGACGTTCCTGGTGAATTCCTGGGTGCCCGGTATGCTAGACGCGATTCTACAAACCACCTTCCTGTGCGCCATCCTCATGTTTTGGCTTTGCGTCTATCACGGTCTCAGACAGGTATCTTTATTGCGTACGTAAACGTCGTTGCTTGTCCGAGTCCAATAAATGTTTATTTTATGTGTTTAGAATGAGAGACGACTCATCACGTTTTACCTGCCCAAGCTTCTAGTAGTAGGCATGCTGTGGGGCGCGGCGTTGACCCTCGCTACGTGGCTTCGTTGTACCGAGCTGGAGGATCCTACTTACAATTACGTTCTGGACACGTCGAATTATTACGTAAGTGTAAACTGCGTTTAAAATGACGAATCGCAGCTGACTTGCCAGGGCCAATCGCATACCTGGAGGACGGGGTTAAAGTGCAAGTCTTCCGGGCACTCAAACAGCATTGGCACACCCCAGTCACATTTGTAGAACTGAAATCATCATAAGAGGGTCGAGAGAGCAGAAAATGTTCTCTCTCTCTCTCTCTCTCTCTTTTTGTCGATTCTCCAAAAAATTACTCTCACGAGAAAACTTACCAAGCTGCAGTTGGTCGAGTGCGGTAGCAACGCGAGATGTCCGCGATGCGCGAAACCGGCGCACGGATTTTCTTCTCTCGTTTTGGACGCAGTCGCATTTCTCACCACATCGATCTTCAGTTTCACTTCGCACATCGCCTCGGCCTCGGGATCGTACTCGTGTACCTGGTAACTTCGATTATTCTCCTCGTAGCTCGCTGCTTCTTCCGGTAACGGCGGACATAACAGCCGCATTGTGCAGCTTACTTGCAGCGGTTCGGAGTCGCTGTATTCCGCAATGTCACGCCGCAACTCCGTTGGACATTCGACGATTGTGTACAACCCGGCAATCCTCAGCGAAACATGTAGCATAATGATGCCAATCGCTAATCGGCAAAAAAATAATTACTTACATTCTTTCGTTCTTTTATTAACGTGCGCAAAGTGCATTTAAAAACGTTTTCATCATTCGTGTACCACACTATTCTCTCGAAGGCTCAATAAGCACTTACCGAGTCTCATTTTCACAGACGTAGATGTGCTAAGGCAAATATTAAATTTTATTGCGCCGCTCGCACCTATCGTTTCGTCGCAATCTTGTTAAATCTCTGTCTCGGGACAGCTGTTGGATCGCAACTGTCCCATCACGATGCAGTACTGATGTAAATAATTCTCCAACGGTCGTGACGCGTCTCTCTCATGTTGTACTTCGAGTTTACCAGTCGGCAGTCTTTATTTGGCGTCATGTCGAAAGCGGTACAGAAATCGGAACTGGTCTACTGAAAAAAGAGGAGGCGCAGCTCGAGACCGACAATCGAGACGCGCAATCTCGTGTCTTTTATAATCAGAAGAGATGTGTAGGTGTACGTTGCACGCGTATAGAATTTCTTAATCTGTTTCCAGGGCTTCAAGGTGTTCTTCTTCACGGTAGGCGGTTTCTACATCGCATATCTGCTGCTTCTCATATTAAGGGCGTACAGCGAACTACGATCCATGCCGTACTTTGGTAAGTATTTGGATAATTCCTCGAAGCTCGAAGTAGACGAAAAAAAAATCATCCACTCTGCGAGAATATTCTGATAACAGTCTGGAATGCAATTCATTTTTCAGATCTTCGCCTTCGATTTCTGACGCTGCTCGCCGCGGTGGTTGCTGGCGTTTGCAGTTTGGTCACCGCCCGACAATTCGGTGCCGGTGTGTTGGAGGATAGTTTTGCGTCCCGCCTGTCCACTTACTATCGCACATCCGCGCAGTTTATGGCTCTTTACGGTCTTCTCAATTTCTACCTGTACACGATGGCGTATGTTTACGCGCCCGCACTCCAACAAGTCTACGGACAGCGTGAGTATCCCAAAGAAATTTGCCGTCTACGTCGATGTTAAATTTTACATTTCATTAATTTACAGACTCCTCGATAACGAAGGATAATCCTGCGCTATCAATGTTCAACGACTCGGAGGAGGAGGTCATTTTTGGATCCGATGAGGACAGTCGGCGACCATTGACCCGCATCCCGCGAAACACGGAGGACAGCGACTGAGAGGGCCTTAAGAAAAAAGACTTTTAACACATCCACGCATTCGCGAATTGCGAATCGACGGACAGAATCGTCAACCGAAGAAATAAGAGACAACTTGTGAACATTTCCAGTCTTCGCACTCGCAGTCGTACTGCCGTCATCAAGAAGCTGTGAAAAGAAAAGTGAGTTCGAGTTGCGTTTATAAATAATCGAAGAATCAAGTGTTAATTTGAGATTTGAGGAACCTTGCCGCATTTACGCAGAATTCAAGGCAAAGATGCGCATAACTGTACATAACTGTATAAATATAATAATGTGAATTTATGTATTGTATATCGCATATACGTAGAAATAACATGAATACTATCAGTCAGTTTTAGTTGCGTTTTTCTGCACTTTATAACGCGGAAAGTCGATGAACAAGAAATAGGAGCCAAGATATTGCGTTATGTTGAATACTTATAAGAAATTACGATAGTTTTTATACGAGATGTATTTGAGTGCGTTTGGTATGGCAAGTTTAATACAAACTAGCTATAGCATGTATGTAACATTACTCTAATGAAACGTTATGTTTTGTTACACACAGGATAATATACGTAAGAAATATATGAGAGCACGCGCGTATGAACACTACGTTATAAATGCGCATTTTATACTTGAAAGATTACTACATTTAAAAAGATTTAAAAGAGATGGTTTTAAGAGCTCGCGATATCAGATTTATTTTGACTTCAATGAAAATATTATAAACGTATTGTATAAAAAATGTAATTTTCATAATCGTTCTTTTGTTTTCGTTTACGACAAACATGACGATTTGCGAGATAAACGATTATCCGTTTGCCGAAAGGCATGATATTATCTCCTCAATTAATAGCCATTTGTTATCACTGTTTGCATGTCTAAACAACGCTTATTATATAGCTAATAAAATATTATATGAATCCTTGGAACATTTATTTTCATCATCAACCTCGAGTATTATTATAGACCTGTAGATACTTACTAGATATTTACTGAATATTTTGTTCTGTGTGGGTATGCATAAAACAAGATATAGATTCATATTATGATAATGTAATTTGTGAGCAACTGAAAAGCGATGAAGAGAATGTCAGATTCCTATTCATACAGCAAATTGTATTGCCCACTGACGAAATCTAGCAACTGATGTTTCCTTCGCAGGCATAACACACAGTTCATAACACCGAACTTGTTTTCTCAAAACAAGAGGTAAGTCCGATATGTCGTGCGGCTTGCCAGTTTCCCTCGTATCTTATAGTATATAGCTATAACTTTCCGTGTGCAGACAACGTACTTGCAGACAGAAACTTGCGGTAAATATCATCAAATTTCATTTGTTTTCACAGATAGCTTTTCTCTTACATGTCTCTTGCTTTGATGTGATTTCTCTTCAGTTTAAAACTTTTTATTTCATACTATTACAGTTCGATTTTCATTATTCAAAATACGATTGGAAAAAAGCAGATAATATATTTTAATATATATACATACATATAATAATATTATTTGATATAAACAATTAATGTTCCATGTTTTGTCTACGAATAAAACAAGGAGTCATGTGACAATGTAATTTTTAAACGATTGGAAGATGAAGAAAGTATAGTTTTCCAGTCTAGTCAGATACACAAATATGAATTTAAATACCTGCTGATAAATCTAACAATTTGACTTCGTGGGTCGTATCACCTTACACGTTTTACAAAAGATTTGAAATAACTATTATCATGTTTTATTTCAGCAATATTATTTTTCTATTGCCATGGATATTAGAAACAACAGCTACCCACTTTTAAGAAGGACGGTGTCCGTTTCGAATCAGTGCAGATACATATGTTATGGTTGTCCATTTGTAAAAGATTTGCTGATTAAGGAATTGTTCACCCGTGGCCTACTTTGGACACCGCATTTATACGATCATATCAGTGTGCAACATTTCATGCCATATGAAACTACTCGAAATATATTACTTCGGGTGTCTGTAAGATGCAGCCAGATGCAAAATCACTTCCAATTCATCGCCAAATTACCGAAAGCCAGACCGGAGGAGTCGAAACACAATCATTCGTTCCGGAACGAAGTGCTGTTCTATAGTATCAGGAAAAATTTCAGAAATAGAATATTTCCAAACTGTTACTTCGGCAATCATTCTCCGCTTAAATCTGCGCACCCGGTTGTCGTACTGGAGGATCTGACTAAGTGCGGTTTCGCGCCATTTGAACGTAAATTAAACAAGTCACGCCTGATAATCTGTGTGAAATTATTGGCAACATTCCATGCTAATACATACAGACTACAGAAGGAAAACAATAATATTTATGTATTTTCTCTTTTCGAAATATTGAAGAGGGAAAGTAAAAAAGAAAGGATCGAACAACGGAAGGAAAGAGTCAGGTATTACAGCTCTTTTTGTCATAACGTATTTCATGTGTTTTATAACAACATATTCTATGTGTTATACGATAAGAATATAATAAATCCAAATAAAGAGTATAAACTATTATACAGGGTGTCCCGGGTTTTAACCGACAAACTGCGGGAGCATATTCTACTAGTGGAAATAAGAAAAAATTCTTATATCGAGTTTGCTTAGAAATGCTTTATTACAAAGTTATAAACCAATATTGAAAAGAAATATGAGATAAGTAACAACGGAACATAGTGTAGAATTTGCAAGGTCGAAGATGTTTATGTTATGTGTATTCACATGTATTCATGTTCACTATGTTGAAACGATTCAGTATGATTGTTACTTTCACAACAGTAGCTGTTAGATTTCAATCGTCGTGTCAACTAGCAATTACTATCAGAATGCCAAAAGTGTTTTCAGATGAGGAATACACTGATATTCATTTCGTGTACGGATTCTGTGACGGAAATGCACGAGCTGCCGTACGAGAGTATCAACGTAGATTTCCTAACAGGAGAGTACCAGATAGATTTAAAGCAACGAATTACTAATTCAGTTACTGAGATGCAACAAAATTTTCAGGAATGTCGTACCGTAACAAATTCTGTACTACGTCGATGTCTAGCTTGTATCGATGTGCAAGGACAACATTTTGAAATGCGTCACTAAATCATTGCGTAGATAATTTTTATTTTTGTGAAAAAATCCGTTGTCACTTATCTGATATTTCTTTTCAATATTGGTTTATAACTTTGTAATAAAGCATTTCTAAGCAAACTCGATATAAGAATTTTTTCTTATTTCCACTAGTAGAATATGCTCCCGCAGTTTGTCGGTTAAAACCCGGGACACCCTGTATAAAGATGTATAAAATTTCTTTGATTTTGTTATTCGTAGGGTCTTTCTGAGTAGTACAATAATGTCCGAACTCGACAACGTTCTTAGAACAAAAATAAAGCGGAAACTGAAGAAAGTGGAACTGTTGAAGACGGATATCGCTTCGACTATTATTCATGGTTGTTTCACGCGATCCAACATATTTGTCAAATATGATGATCAGGGATGCCGTACAAAGTTGATCGATTTTCAAGCGATAAAATATGACTCGCCGTCAATCGATTTCGGCCGTATTTTTCTCACTAATCTGCCTAATGAACATAACGTATCAAAACTCGAAAATATGTTCAAGATCATACTGCACACTTATTTAGAGAAGTTAAAAAAAGACTATCCGCGGGTGATTTTTACGCTTGTGCGACAGGACATTGTACACAACATGATACTCTCATATATTAATCTGAACGATGAAGAGAAAGAAGCAATAGAAAATCATAAACCGATACTGCATATGCTTAATAAAATCGGCAGCTTTGATTGAAACCGTTTTTGACCACGTTTATTTCTTGTGAATCTGACATTTATTGTTTACGGAGAATATATGCAAAGTTTTTATTGACACTGCATTCTTGCTAAGGTAACCCATTTGGAATTTAGTACTTTGACTAATTTCGTGCCAAAATACAAGTCAATAAAATTATGTTCACGTTAAACCAAGTTTTTTTCAGATATGTAGTAAACGCTAATCACAATAGAACTTTAAGTAGACGATTTGTCAGAACTTTTATAGAAAAAGTGATAACATCAGAATTTGTAGAGAATATATAAAAAATATGAAATTAGCATAAGCAAACTATTAACTAAATATTAATATTTATTATTAATTAATGTTGTTTGATGTTACATACTGATGTAAAAGCTTTCTATTTTCAGTATATATTCTGTACTGATTCTGATAGCATCATACGTGACAAGCACGTCATTACGACGTCACTACTATATCTTGTGCACGTCTACCCGACGTGCTTGCGACTTCTGTGCAAGCAGGGGAATATTAGAACAATAGATCTTTTGCATTTTGCTCCAACTCTATTCACACGAGAGCCGATTTTACGATATTGTCGCGAGATTCAACCGTGGTATTTTCTAGTTCAGCCAATATATTTTGTTAATGCAAAATGAAAATGGACAAATACAAATACGCTTATTTCTATGCACGATGTTATCGGCGTTTCAAACAAATAAATGCTTCACTGAATATGTATGGAGAACATTTAGCAGAGAATCATCCTCCGCAAAACCGGATAAAGTTAGAAATATGAAATTATATATATACACATATATATATATAAACTTATTCTGTCAATTATTCTTTCAATTCAATTGTTCTAGATTCTATTTTTAATACTTGTAACGAACATTCTCACAATTATAACTTTGCTTTTGATTTTTACCAATTATGTTATCTTATTGAACTTAATAAACTTTAATCTTTCAATGCATACTATATGATAAGAGTTTTATTGTTTATTAATCCTTTTTATTTTAACAATTTTTTGCAAGTGCGAGGTTCGATTTGTATATTCGATATATTTATATGAATAAGATTTATCTACTAAAGCTCGATAGATCCTTATAGATCTATCTACCTATCGGAACAAAAAAACAAAACGAAGCGACACATATGTATTTGGAATATATATTAAAGCGCGATAATGCTTGTATTTAGGTAACCGTTTACAAACATTAGTTCTACAAACCTTTTCAAGCTTTAATATGTCATTTCCATTAGACAGATTAGTAATCAAAATGCAGTCGAAATCGATCACCGATGAATCTAACATTACTGCTTTAAAATTGATAAATTTTAGTTTTGTTTTGTTAGTCTCATCATTTGTAGAATATTTTATTGCTCTTATTATTAAATTCTGCAGAAGGTTGCTCTGTGAGCAGCAAAATCGGAAGATTTTACTAGTTGTGTGTTAAAGAAATTGAGCCTTTATTACGAAATAATTTATACATTGAACATATTCTAGAGAAGATTATTTCTAAATTAATACATGATACGCGTTGGATATTTCTGATGTTGATAAATCTTCAATTCAAACATTGCAGAAGCAATTTAAGATGTGAGAAGGATAGAAATAAAGTACGCAACGACAATTGCCATTCAATGTATGGTTTTATATCATAATGTTATTACAGAAATGGTATTTCATAATAATTAAAAGTAATAGTAGTTTTATTGATGAATCACTCGTGCGGGTGCGCTGACGGATTGACCTTATTGCGCCACCGCCTTTCGGGATGTCGACGTTCACGTCAATCGACGAGCGCACACGTATTTTTTTTTCTTTTGTTCAATTACATTTTCTTTTTGCATCAAATCTTCCCTTTTTTCTTTTCTCGTCATTATCATTATTATCATCATACATAATGGAAAAAAATGTTACATTTGTACAGCCATCATATACATGTTACATTTAGAATACCGTTAATCCATTATCCACTTTTTTGTCTCGTTAAACGTGTGTGTATGGAGAGAGTATCATGTGTGTCTCCTTTTCTTTTTCCTTTCGGTGTGTATGTACGTGTATATACGTGTATGTATATGTATATCTTGGCGTGTGAATATGCCTACTTAATGAGAGTGAAATGCTATTTAGTCTCAACACAAACTACACCAGCACGGCTCTCTGCATCGCACAGTCGATCGCTAGGAGGTGGATTTTCGATGAGAAATTTTGCCAAACTCACAAGTTTATCTTTTTACGTCGGAATAACGAATATACCCAGAATAACAATCGGAGAATCAAGTGTTGAAGGTAGAGAAACGTGAAATTTCAAGTATATATATGTACACGATTACGTTTTCAGCCTCCTGATAACGACCAATGTAGATTGCCCTACGTGCAATTTGTATCAAATCTAGAGTGTGACAAAGAGCGAAAGAGCGAGAGAGAGAGATAGGTGAGACAATAAATAAGATCTAAAAGTAGGTATTCTTCGCTGCGTACAAAAAAAAAAACAGATAAAACTCAAGCAAGACGAAAGCAATACACGTGTGTAATTATCATTAAACGATTAATTCAATACAATAATCGCTGCGTCTACTTAATCGTAAATACGTAGCCGTTTGCGCAGCACGAGAACGAATATTATTTATCACTATACTCAAGTATGTATAACTTTCCTTAATTGATTATATTTATAACATTATTTACTTTTTATTATTTCGATGCGCGGCGAACCGCTACCGAGACGATCCTACAAGATAATAACTCGATAGATCTCTAGTCCTCAGTGTCGTGTACGTGTGTCGGTGTAGTACGTGTGTATACGTGTAAAATGCAATTACATTGTCGCGGCTTTTTTTACCGAGAGAGAGAGAGGGAGAAAATAAAAATATAAATCGTACATTGAACCCGATAGACGGACAACGTGCACGGAAAATGACGCAACTGCCTCCGAATAATAGAATAATAAATAATCAATTGAACTACAAAATTGAAATACGGACGCACGATCGAACAAAAGTGAAAACGTATTTGTAGAACAATTCGTAGAACGAAACGAGATTGTCGCGCAAGCGGACGAGACGAAATGTGCACGATGGATTCACACACGAGATACGTAAAGAATCAATGAAAATTGTAGGACGTAAAGGTAAAAAATCAAATAAAATCGAAATCTGTTAATTGTAAAACGACTAAACGATCGATTACGACGATTTCGTGACACACTCCAATTGCTGTTTCTTCGAATCATCTGAATTCTATTAACGCATGCTGCCGATAATGTAAAGCAGAAAGGACCGATTGCAGACGTGTGACAAGTGATTGCGTGTGCTTATTCCACGTTACGCCGTCACCGCGAATACAGAATGCGAATAAACCGAGGAAAGTCGAACAAAACGGAAAAAAAAGAAAAAACTGACGACAGGCGAGTTGCTGCATTTGCCCAGTCTCGTTCGAACGAGAGAAAATTCGAGAATTTGGCGAGCGTGTGCGAATGTGGTTTTCCGTTTTCTTTTTTTTTTGTGTCATCATCACGATCGTGTTTTACCGTGTCTCGTAAAGTGGCGGGATAACGAAGAAGACAACGTCCGCGCTAGTTTTATTAACGCATTTACGGTAATGCCTCCGAGAAATGCTCTCTCGTTACGTCGTGTTTTCCGTTTTTCGCTTAAATGGTACAATGACGCGGTTTTTTTTCTCTTTATCTACTTGCACTGTTCTGCCTGTTTGTAAAAAACATTGTCGAAAATGATCCTTTTTTTTTCATCAATGGCTATTTCATCGTCTCTACGTTCTATACACTAATATACAAGTTATGTGGATTTTGCCTGCTTTTCTTCTTTTAACCGTTTCTTTCTAAATCCTGTATGCCTGTCCGTCCCACTTATCTAATTTATCTGCTAATATGGAGTACATTTGTTTGCGGCTGTATTTACTTGTCTTACTTCCCTCTGCATATATCGTGTGTCTCAGACAGCATCACTGGCCCGTACAACGTTGCGTCTTGCGTCGTGTCGCGCGCGTATCACCTCTCGGCGACTATCACGCTCGCGAGATTAGAAGGTATTTGCATAGCCGTGTGAAATTTCCGACGTAGCCGCAATTTCAGAATCGTTAGAATCGAATAATTTAATCCGAGGCGCATCTCGCCTCATCGTGGATCATCTCGTTGTGCTGTTAAGCGCGCCATAGGAGCCAGTGATGGGATACGAACAGTGTTACGCATACATATATGACATATATCAGACAAATATATATACGAGATATTTATATATATATTTAATATATACGTTCCAGGTATATATACGAAATATATATATACTTAAGTTAGCCCTGCGATTCCGTATTGTTGTGTAGTGGTACGTGTCTCTCGTGTACGTGTGTAAGCGAGTACGTGTCGGGGCGGGGGTGGCGGCGGAGGAGACGATGGAGAAGGTACGTGACCGTTTTTTAATGAAATGATGAGAATAGCGCGCAACTGTACATCAGTCTTAATATCAGGGCGCACCATTCCCGCTGATGTTCTCTAGCTTGTCCCCCTAGACGATTTTACACATCGTCGCCGGTCTCGAGGCGAGGGCTCTCCCTTCTTCGATCAGACGCGATCCATTCAGGGGATGGATTTCTAGTCACGAGTACCGCGTACGATGCAATCGCGGAGCGTAACGGAGCGGAGCTTCTCTCCTCAAGACCGATCGATATCTTCGAGGAGAGGCGAAGTGCCTCTCTCGCTCGAGCAAAACGACAGAAACTATTCATACATATACCAGCGCCGTGTGGCAGTTGATTCCGGTGGGTGTGAGATGAGCATGGGCAATCGAAGGATGTCAACGTGTCGTCCAGTTTTCCGAAACTGTCTCGAAATTGCACGAAATTCGCCTTTCGCAAGATATGCGTCTGTGTCTGTGTACGCGTGTACCGTGTACTGTATGTGTTGCGCGAGTGGTTTTTTCGTACGCCGATGGCCCGAGTGGACCCGAGTACAATGTGCAGTGTGTGCGTCTGTACTCTGTTCATGTATGTACTTGTCTGTTTTGTCTGTATATGTCTGCAAAGTGGGAGGTCGCAGATCCTTCATATATATATGATACAATTAGCGTGTAGTATTAAAATCATATACAATTGTTACAATATTTAAATAGTACTTATTACATATATATATATATATATCATACCGATAAGGCTTAGATATACATATACAGATATATATATATATATATATATATGTATACATATATTTATATATATGTATAATCAATATTTATAAGGTTGCTTAATCTGTTGCCTTAATATTTTTATGTCCCGGTGAGAGAAAGAGGGGAGGAGAGACAGAGAGGGTCATTTTCTGCAAGTGAATTCTCGAAAGAAAAGCGAAAAAAGCGGGGATATGAAAGAGAGGATGCGAGGAGACAGAAAAAGGAGAGATGGGGAGAGCAGCGGAAAGAGAAAGGGACAATCGAGCCTGAAATACAGATATCCGAAAGGGAACGGAGTGGCTTTCCGTGATACAGTTTAGCAACGGCGACGTTGCATCTTCGATGCGATAATAGAAAATACATAATTATAACTCACACAATTGCAATGGCGAAATTTTAGTTGTATGTTTTTGTCGCTTCAACATATTCCAGGCAAGTGGATTCGTTGCATACAACGATATTTTAGTGATACAATTATCGATTGTTCGTTCTCGTACGTATTTTCGCTCGCCGACATCGTTTCGAAGGGTTTTCGTCGCTGTAAAATTGTCTCGTTTCTTTCGAAATTTCGCACCAAAGACGCACCGTCGAAAGAGCAGCAAAGATGCTTCGAAATTAATACGGAACATCAGAGAAATTGGTCAATCGCTTCTCCCTTTGCTTCTCTTTCAGACAGAAATTACGCCGAGTTCACGCGGCTTACAAATCACAATGTTTTCGTGCAAGATTGTTTTCGCAATTTCAGTAAAATCGATATAACTTGTACGACAAATGCAGGAGTGAATCAAAAACTCATCAAATTTTCAGACTGAAATCTTGTTCGAGGTTGGCGTGATTTGCAATCCGACTTCGGGGAAGCATACAACAGTCGCATGATACAAAAGATACAATAAATCGAGCAAAGTTGGTGTAATTTCACCGGTCACCATTCCTTTCCATTTTTCTTCTCGTTTCTTTTTACACGCAATAAACGCATTTTGACTCGTGTGTGTCGCGTCTCACCAACAGATATCGCATTTTTTCCGCACTATATAAAAAATTTACACTATTTATAATTAAAAATCGCGATGAAACGTTCTTTTTGCATTTTTCTTCTTCTGATACACGAGGGGAGGGGAAGGAGCCTAAGTAGAGATGGAGAGAGAAAGAGAAATATATATATATATATATGACGACAGAGCGCAATAGGTGTATAAATGTGATTTTCTACCCCTAGAGACGTCCATACCAAGTTTTCCGAGAAATAGAAACTTCATCGGAATCGGATAGATTAATGAGAGAATGTACTTCGAATACGTTATATCATATTTATAAATGTGATACATATGTGTGTGTATGTGTGTGTGTGTGTGTGCCGAGTTTATATGCGTATATGTATATATGTATATGTATATATATATATTTATATGCATGTGCATATGTGTATATATGTATATACGGTGCGAGTGCGGTAATATATGCATATACATATATTTACACATGCCTTACTAATTAGCAATAGGCAGAAACGAGTAATCAAATAGAGGAAAAGGGAGACCCGTTAATCAAACAATATGTCGATAGCATATTAGCAATAATAGCGACAATAATACACAATACAATATAATAATATATAATAATATAATAATAATAATAAAGGAGAGTGTATGATATAGGCAAACCGATAATCTTAACAGATAAGATATGAGATTTTGCGTTCGACTTTTTTCGCTCCGTACCTTTTTCTTTTATGCATGGTGAAGCTTCTTCTCGCTTAATTTATATATAGCTTCGCGTTATCGTTTCATGTAAATTTGACAGGGTGATCGATGAATCTACAGATGAGAGAAAGAGAGAGAGAAAGAGAGAAATAGAGAGTGAGAGTGAGAAAGAGAATACTTCTCGACCTTTTAATTTATACAGATGAGGCGCGCGCGCGCGCGCGAGATTATTACACACGGATGAAGGAACTATTTTTCTCGTCATTCTCCTTAAATATTATAAACACGTTTTACATATCTTCCGCGTTCATTCGTTCGTTCGTTTATCCGTAATTCGCGTCAACGTTCCGATGGCGTGCACAGGCCCTGCGCCCTGCGTCTGCGATTGAGGATGAGGTGGCGGTTGGAATGTCTGTCTCGAGAGAGGTTTCATCAACCGTACGTCTCGCCTCGTTTGTAACAGTGTCCATCCTGTGTCTCTGCGTGTATGTGTGTGTCTGTCTCTATGTATTAATATCGAACGAGCATGTTCCTCAGCGATTTTCGGAAAGATCGCTCAAGAAAGAAAGATTCGACCGTTTTACATCTTGTCGCAAAAGTGTACACTACCTTTTAATATTTAATTCGTCGTTTCAAGCCCCCTTTTAACGTTTCAACGAGAGCAATCGCCGCTTCGAACAGGGAGCGAGAGCGAGAGAGAGAGCGAAAGAGAAAGAGAAAGAATTACTTAAGAATTTGTCAATTTCTCGTTAATAAATCGTTATTTACAATATCTTACAAAGAAAGCTGCTACGTTCTTCCCTCTTCCCTTGTTTTCTCTCTTTTTACTTTTATACAGAGTCACACGTGTGCAAGTGACGCACTTGCTTTCATTTTTGTTTTATTTGCTGGTTTCTATATATCAAACATCTATGTCAACGAAATATATCATACATTGTACATTAGAAAGCGGTCGATAATCGAGAAAAAAGTTATGTATAAAATTTCACGATCTTTACAATAGCGTGACACACACGTCTGCCGCGCGAATTCAACGCGTGCACGCGCGTGCGATCCTATTGAAAATTGTTGAGGGTGTGCGCTCTCTTTTTCTATGTTTCCAACCGTCTCTGCGCGGTCTACATATAATACAATTGAAATACTCGTATGTGAGACGCGTGTGGATCGAATACGTGTTTTGTATATATGTGTGTGTGTGTGTGTGTGTATCCGAGAAGATGATGAGAGTGGGGCGAAGGAAGCGGATAGAGAATGGCGCAAACGGATTATAGATACACATGCATCGTGCACGATCTCCTGATGCTTTTGTTTCTCGTGAACGCGTTATATCATTTATACAATGTACAATGGTCTTCGGTATTTACGTTCCACGAACAGTAGCTGCAAATCATTTCAGGGAAACGGGGGAAATCGACATCTCTCTCCTATATATATATATATTTATATATGTATATGTATATATATGTATATATATGTATGTATAAATGAATTTTTTGTCCTAGGACGAATCCATGAAAAACGTTAATATCTTACAATCGGATACTCGGAAAGATGTAAATGAGCTCGATAAAGGAGGATGGGGAAAACCGGGGAGAGAGAAGCGTAATCTTAGCGGTTAAGATAGCAGCGTTAGAACGTAAATCATAGTTAAATTTAATATAATTAGTAATTATTATAATACATAATATTCACAGACTCCGTCGAAAAATAGAATAGGAGGGAGGGAGGGAGGGAGGGAGGGAGGGGGAGGGGGAGAGGATACGAGGGAGAAAAGTTCCCGTGAGAAATAAAATATTCATTGAATTTATCGTCGGTCCTCGCATATTTTTTTCGGATATTCGTACCTATACACATTCGTTATTTACTTATATCACAATTTACAAAATTTGAGATGATCTCAAGAGAATTCGAAGGATGGGAGATGCGGGGCAGCGGGAAACGAGAAAGAGAGGGAGCGACAAACGTAAAAACCGAACAAAGGAGATCGGCGTGAAACTCTTGTCTCTCACTTTGCTTGCTTTTCCGTTTCCGTCTTCTTTTTCCCTCTGTACGTGTCACGTAATCATTCTCTGCACAAATATCAAGCGAAAACAAGAAAAAAAAAGTAAGATGAAACGAGGAATAGTTTTTTCCTTTTGGAACCTTCGAAGGTTGTCTCGACGTAAAAAAAAGAAAAGAAAAGAGAAAACCAAAAAAGAAAAACACAAAAGAATGAAAAATAAAATGAACGAAATAATCGATCTCTGTGTAAACGTTCCAAGCAGTCTCAAGGGGACACAGATCGGTTAGTCGGGTCAGGTCCAGGTCAGGTCCAGGGGTCGGTGCCCGATTCTCATTCCCATGTCAAACGCTATTCTACATTTAAACAACATATCTATAACTCCTAAGCTCCTACTACTTCTCAGTAATTCAGCATGTTCTCTCGCCTGCTCGATCAATCGCATACCGCGCGTTAAAAAATAATACTAAGCAGCGCGACTGTGTGTAAAAGAGGAAGCGGCGCGGTATACGCAGGATCGGGAACGTCACACGTACGCGTGGTTCGTACGGTGTATACCTCTCGGTTACAACCATCGCACAAGTCGATATAAATGCATGCAGCACTAAGAGCTAACTGTCTAAAAACTCGGTCCGATTTTCGTCGCTCTCGCGGATGGTCGCGGTGTGTTCGGGTCCATCATGCGTGGTTGTCGTGTTCATTCAGCGCGTCGTTCGTTCGCTCCGATTCGTCATCTTTACCGGACTTGCCAATGCAGCTCTACATTTTCTACGACAGAGCTCTCTACTTCTCCGCCGAATGCTCCGAGGACTACGTAACGCGTGTGACAGACCAGTGTTGTTACTCTACTACGCACGACTCTGCCAGTGAAATCTCTTAATACATAACACGACGTATCGCAACGAACGCAATGACACAGGACAGCCGATAGCTCGGCGTGTCGTTCGTCGAGCGCAAACTCGACGAACCGATCATCCTGTGGGAAACGCGCTAATCGTTCGCTAATCGGAAATTATAGCGCAACTTCCATTTGGTAGTGCGAATATCTTTTTTTACGTAGATGATACTGCCCGCCTCGCGCGCACGCATGCGGGAAAGATACGTTTCGCGAAACGATAGAAAAATGCGTCATGACGTATCTATTCTTTGTTTCCATCACGAAGATCAGTCTTTCGTGGAACTCGCGTCGAGGTAAACTAGTCGTGATGTTGTTGATCTCGCGTTGCCCAGTCCCGAGGAAAATTGTCATCGTGCAAGAGCGCTTCTTTCCTTCTTTCTTTTTACACGCAATAAACGCATTTTTATTCGTGTATGTGTGTAGGTAGGTACGTGTGGGTAGGTGGGTGTATCAATTTTTTACGATTGAAAAAATAAGAAAGGTCGTTCACTATATAAAAATGATTAGCAAGTTTCTCACGAGAAACGCGATGTTCAAACATCCTCTCGACTTTTCGAATGGGACGCAGGGCAAAACGAGAAAATCGAGGGACCGTCAAAATTGATCATTCTCGTCGATAAATAGAAGAACAGATCTCGCCAAAGTAAAACGAGGGATAGCGGTTAACGCGAGTGTCTACGGAGGTTGTAGTTTCGCTTTCCTCTTTCCTATTTTCTTCTTGCGCGTAAAATTTCCATGTCCTTTCTTTTTTTCCGCGACGGAGGTAAGACCGCGCATGCACGCGCGCGCGCGCGTATTTATAAAACCTGTGTCTGTGGTTGACTCGACGTTGACACCGGGCCGGACGCCGCGGATGCGGGTGGTCCGATCGGGCCGAGGTCGCCGCCACTGCCGCTCGTCGACGCGCTGGCCGACGTCGCTCCGACTCCCATCGCCGAGGCGGTCTTCATGAAGAATTTCTCCAGCTTCACGATGATGTGCTTGCCATAGGTGTACTTGCGCAAACTTCCCAGATGTGGGCGAATCTTGTGCATCAATACCTTACGCTGCGCTGGTTCCGCGACGTCGATCATTTTCTGCACGACGTAATTAGCGTACTGATCCTTCATCATTACGTTCAGAGCGCTGCTCGAAAGAAAAAGGCAGAGTTATGCGACGCTTGAACCTGGAGTAACGTAGCCGGACGAGCTCGTTGAACGAACGCGATAACAACTATACTTACTTGTCATTGAAGCCGCAAACTTCCTCGATTAACACAGCGCGTTCCTGTCTCGTGGCATGAGTCACGCACTTCTCGACGACGTTACTTGCGAATTTGTGTTGGGACAAAGCGAGCACCTTGCCTCTGACACTGCTGATCAATTGTGCCTTATCTTCCGGTTTTCCGTGCTCTACGAGAGAACAGATTTAAGTTTCGTTATTAGATATTTGTCAATTGTCAATACATGTTAAACGTAATATCAAAACCGAGCTTTACCGAGGACATGTTGTATGACGTAATTGCCGTATTGATCCTGAATGAGTTGATCAGTAGCAGCGTGTAGCTCCTGTAAAATTCCCTGCGTCTGCTCCGGCGTGCAATGTTCAAGGATACGTTGAATTACTCGGCAACCATATGGATGTGTACTAAGGGAATAGACCTGTCCGGCGAATGCTCCTATCACGAACTGTAGCGCTCTTGGTTCGACGCATTCGATACACTTCTGTACAACGTGGTTCCCGTTCTGATCCTTCACGCACTTCAACACGTGCCCGTCCAATTCCCTGACGATTTCCTGCTGTTGTTCCGGCCCGATTGATTCGAGGGCTTTCTGTATCACTCTACAACCGTACATCTGTAACGCGAGTGGCAGGACGTGTCCTCGAACCTGAAGAGAAGAAAATGAGAGGGATTAATCTAGAAAATAAAACGTAGAAAATCGCTCAAAGAGACACTCTTTTACTTGTAAATTTTGAACATGTCAGATCATTCTGTGCGTAATCACGTCACTAATCAGATGACACGCAAAGTGTTTCGTCATGTACGCGATGATAAAATCACCGCTAATCGACTAAAACAATTTTTACAGCGTAACTAAAAAAGAACTCACCTTCTGAGCAAGTGTTGACTTCTGTTCCGGTGTACCGTACTCGAAGAACTTTTGAATGACATAATTTCCAAAGACGTCTGTCATGAGCGAATACGCGGACGAGAGGATCTCCTGGAACACGAGCTGTTTCTCGCTGGCCGAGGCACGTTCCAACTTCTGTTGGATGAATCGCGAACCATGCTGATCTTGACTGAATTCTACTATGTGATTAGCCAAATCGCGCAGCTGAAGACTCGGGTATCTGTAGAGAGAAAGGGACACACGTGTAATTGATAGTAATTGATAGTGCGCTGCATTACCACTAATTGTGATTCTTCGGTTGTTTCGAAACCGACCTGTTGTTTCGAAAATCTTCTAATAGACGAGATCGCCCGCCGGCGTTCTTATCGCTGATATTAGCGGCGCCTCCACGTCCGGGCTTACCCACGAGGTTGGGAAACAGAGAGCTACTTGAGCCAAACACTCCATTGGCTGTCAAAGCAGGAACTGTGCTCGCACGAAACTTGGCTTCGGCACCGGGAGCCGCTGACACTCTACTAGCTCCTCCAACAAGCCCACCCAGGGATCCCCCTATGGTCGGTGGCGGTGTCAGTGACAATCCAAGTGGACTCGGTGACGCGGTAACTGTACCTGAATGGACAAATTGAGTTTATGCTGAAATTCATGTTTTAATCACAGTCTCACCTCGATTATAATTCTCGGAATATAATTATGCACTATACATTATTAATGAGAGGCAATGTACAATGTACAGGTTTTGATTCTGGGTAACGTGTTGTGTTAAAAATCACTACGTACTACAATGATACTACTACACTGATCGCACCAAGATTCATATATAGCGGGCGTTTACTCGCTTTCAATTCAGACATCGGGAAGCAACATAGTTTTGTACATACATGTTGGGATGACTTTAGAGAGTGGAATGGTGCATTGTAACCATGTATATGCCGAGTTTATGTATATCAAAGCATGTGTACAAATGAATCACGACATATTGTATTATAGACAATAATGTACAGCATAATCGAGCGCCTATGATGTTTCCAAGATGCCAACGCAGCCAGGTTTAACATCCTATACATTGAATCAAGTTTCACACGCGACCAAACGGTCGATCCTTACCGAGGGCGCCGTAACTCTGAGGCCACTTCGCCCGGCTATATTCCAAGCTTGGACTGAAGGCTGAAGTATTTCTATCAAAGGAGTCTCGTCTGCCGGTCGAGGACGCACCGAGGCCTAAACCTGCACACAAGACGCACACTGTCATCTTAACACACGAGCTGCTCGAGAGGAGACAATCATCATGTATCGAACGTACTAAGAAACGTAACAGTGAATAATTAACACCTCGACACAAACGCTCTATTGGAGAAAAGCACGTCACTGATGAGAAGGACTGACTACGTTCAACACGAAGATACAAATCGATTATAATATTGTGAAGCATGCAAATATCTCACGTTGTTTTTCTTTTTACATAAAAATCTACACACACCACCAACGCAGAAAGTCCGAGCGAGTTCTCCGACCCGGGGGAAAAAAGCGCTCGAGCCGGATACCTCCGCGAACGATCTGCGATCCACATTCTTGTGCGAACTGGAGACTACGTACGATACTACGAGGCTTACATAGATCTATGGAAGGATCTTTGTGCAATCTCTGTTCGCCAAAAATGTGGATTCGGAACTTTACTTGAAAAAGCAGAAAGAGCAAGTGGACGGTTAGAGACAATTCTCGTCGAGGGAGACGCGACGAGAGTATACCTGTGTTCTGTAGTTGGGCGGGTGAGCCTAATGCTCCAAGGGGGGAGCCGCCGTATCCTAGAGCCGCTAAACCTGCGGCGAGTCCCGAGCCCTGCTGCTGCGCCTGTTGCACCGCAACTGCCTGGGCTTGCGCGACCACTGCTGCGCTGCACGCTGCCAGACCTGCACCAAAAGCCCGCGAACCCATACGCGATCTCTTAGTCGTCGTAAGTGTGATTAGCGCATGTTACCGAGCCTTACACCGTCTACAGAAAAGCCTAGCGCGGCACTATGGCATCACGTACACGCGATCATGGGATAGTGCAGATAGAGGAGACTTTCGACCACCCATATAACAGGTGTCGCCTCTCTTTTTTATCCTCCATCACTACAGCCCAAATCTGCAAGACGCGGATCGTCCTATCAATGGTTCCTTTCTCTTCCTTTTAGTCACAATGTTACAGTGCCGGTGTGGCGCGTGTTTTACAACGTATTTACAAGAGGAGTATAGACAAGTTAACGATGGCACGCCTACTATTATAATCGTACGTTCGTGGCACATAGTCATGCATTACACACGTATTACACGGCGAGGAAGGGACAGAGAAGGGAGAACGATCTTTACAAGATGTTACATGACTTTACAAGATCTTTCTTACAAATGTTTACAGAGAAGACGATACGAGCGTCTGGATCCTCGATGGACTCACCTAAGCATTCCCCGGGCGTAGCGTTGCTGTGCGACGTCGGGGTCGGTTGAGAATATAGATTTGGTGGTGGCGGAGCAGGCGGACCTGGTGGAGGCTGAGAGGGAGCCCTGTTTACCAAAACTGGCGCAGGACTGACCAATCTCATGGGGGTCGCCGTCGAACTTAGACCGCGCACGCCTCCCATTACGATGGAACCGTTTTGATCGTAGTAGGCTGGTATCACCTGATATTGACCCTGAACCTGCAAAAGCAATTATTTTCTTATTTTCTAATTCAATCGTACTTGCGCGGCACTTTTCTCTGTGTCAAAGTTAAACGTCTCATTTTGTAGGTCGAGAGGCCTGCGAGTATTCTGCGACAATTCACCTTTTTCTCTGCTCGTTCCGGCAAAATATTCAACCGGATTTGAGAAGGAGGACGTGGCACCCACTAATTGGCACAATAAGCGCGCCTCGTCGTATACGTCAAGTACAGAAACAAGTATCATCGGTTAGCCGCGACACGAGCAAAGCGAGAAAATAGCTCTCACAAAATTAGAAACACGTCTAATTCGCAGTACGCGCTAATTCGTGAGCTCTCTACCTACCCCGCGCCTCGTCGAGTCTAAATTTAGCATCTTTATTTAATGACCATGGTTCACGCATCATAGCGATTTATTTCTAAACACGTGCAAGCGCGCTGTCTGCTCCCGGGTTTTGTCTCCGTGCTTTCGCGTTTAACTTTAACTGGACTTTAAATCTTAATCGAATAAAAAGGAAAAAAAAGGAAAATTTTTAAATGTTCCATTTCCGCACATGTCGCAAAATATGATTTAAAAGATACAATTCCTCAGAGAATAACTTTGAGAGAATATTTACTTTTGTCAAAATCTTAATTGTCTTTGGAGTAATTTCAAAATAAAAGATTATAGAAATTATACATTATAAGAAAGATTATAGAAAATTAAGGAAAGATTAGAAAAAAAAAAGAAATAAGTCTTATATTCGTTATATTTCTATCATTATATTCTAAACTATTTTTATAGCCATGTAAAAGACTGGCTGACTACTAACCGTCTGTGCCAGGTTGTTCGCGGTGTCCTGCGCGGCAGCGGCTGCGGCTGCCGCCGATGAGGGTGTAAGTGGTCGTCGAGGTGGCGGTGGCGCGGCTGCCTGAGGTGGTGCCTGTGGCAGCAACCCGGCAGGGTATACCCAGGGCCCAACTCCATAGTACTGCGGTACCACTGGTGGCGGTGCACCGGCTATCAATGCTCCTACGTAAGGCTCTTGACCGCTGATAACGGTATACGGGGCTGTGGGGAAGTTTTGCTGCTGTTGCTGTTGTTGTTGCTGTTGCACCTGTGACGCGGCCAGGTACTGTTGTTGCTGCTGTTGTTGCTGCTGCTGTAGCAATTGCAACTGTTGCGGTGTGGCACCCTGCGGCTGGCTACGGAACAATTGCTACGGAAGAAAAAGAGAAAAAAATTATATAAAAATATAAGACGTATGAAAAATATATTTATAAAAGTTGACACAATTTCTACCTGACTTGTACATGCTACAAGTTATTATTTTATAACACTAAAAAATGTTCATAACTCTCTGATGGAAGTAGGCCTGCGTAGATTTTAGCATCTCTAAACTGGCGAATTAATGAATCTCAACAAGCGAATCGTGCCAGCGGGCAAAGCGGCCCTTCGGTTTCAAGGCTCGATGACGACATCGTGTTATCGGCATAATCGTGCGGCCCGGGTTTCAGCACGAGGATCAAGGTCGAAGGCGGGCAGTGCCGCCGCTTTCAAGCGGCGTAAAAGACGGCTACAGCCGGCGTTACAGTCGAGGAAGAGACAGCCGAGGCCTCCTCTGGTTGGTGATCGGGGCCCGGAGTTCGACGACCCCCCGCGGACGTTCACCGACATGCGTTCGCCTCCTCTGCGTTAGCGGACCGGTGAGATCGCCGTGGACTTTTTAATTGACCGACAAACGTGTCATGCCGTGCGGTTCCGCGATTCGGCGTGACGCGACACGCAAAACAGAGACGAAAATAACAACCAAAAGTAAGACACTCGAAGAAAACAAGATATTTTATCCTTACGTATATTTGATGAATATACATCAAGCCAAATTAAATAAACTTACTGTTTAATAAATAAATTCGGACCACGATTAATTACTGTCTTGAGATGACATTAAACGTGTTACAACTCATAACTGACGTTGCATAACAAATTTCCAGCTGACTCATCAAAAGTATTAAAAAAGTTCTTGGAGGTTCATTTTCGAATCAAAACGAATAAAAGATGTAAATATGGAATTTCGCGAATTATATTGAGAAAAATAATTTGCAGATAAGTTTTATTTTTTTTTACTCGATAATAATATATTTATCGCTTGGCACATTACAACACGAGTTTTACGAGTTTAAATACACGTGCTGGTAACGATCGATAAATTTAATAAGATTATCCGTCCGAGTTTCTCTGGTCTTGAGAGACGCGCGAGCCAGAAAATACGTAGAAATGACGGCAGAAACGACTAATTCCTCGCACGGAGCGTAGAAAACTTAAACCATTCACGACACGCTCCAGCCCTAAGAGGCAGCGATGCGTTTCGGGTATTCACCTCTTCCGGAAACGGCTCGAGCTTGAGCCAAGGCCATAGTTACACTTGACCGTTGTTCTGTGCACGAGAATCTAGAGAACTCTGCCATTTTCTCTAATGGACGTTATACATTTTACCTAATTAGCAGCAAACTCCTCTTCGCTTATTAACATTGCGCTCTTTATTGCTCAACGCGATTAAAGTCTAGCGAAAACTGGGTGATTTAATAATGCTTTGGCAATTAACGACGATGCATTCAACAGCTTGTATCTTTGATTTAAGAAAATGTGTATTTTGGTTCGTCTAAAGGAAAAAAAAGAAAAAATGGACGAGAAATGGCGCAGTCATCTATCTTTTGATCTCCACAATGTAACGTTAACGCGTTTTACGTTGCGGTGGCCGCCGGAAAAGAAAAAAATCGTATATCTTGTGGAAAAATGCAGTTTAATAAGGAACATTACGTTGCAGGAGAAGCGCGTGCGAGATACGAGCGGCTCATTAAGGTCGATATATCGCGCCCAGAGGTTTTTTCCCTTCCTCGTTGAACCGTTAATCAAAGAAGCCCCGTCATCGATTGAAACCCGAACTGGCGTGGCGCCGACCGATCATTAAGATACTAATAGTGTATCCTACGCGCGATAGAGTCCGTGTTTATCCTAGCTCGATTTGTTTAATAAAATCATAATCTTATCGTGCTGATTGTGGACGACCCAGCTCATAACGCTAGCCGCATCGCTAAATTATTTCTTTGCAGCTCGATACGGCATCACCGCCGTGAATTTAATTAAAATCAAAGACTTCTGTTCGATGCGGAAGTGGTGCGCGCAAGTCGCCAAGAGATTCCAAATCCTCCGATATTTTACTCGTAATTCAACTCTTTTTTTACCGCATACCGTTTCATTACTTTTTTTTAAGCTTGTAAGGTATTGCGAGTCCGTCGAGGTGTCGACAGGTCAAAAAAAGAAGAAAAGAGAGAGAAACTGGGTGAAGCACATCATGTCGATTTTGGACGGGGAGGCAAACAATGGAGTCGTGTGCATTGTCGTGAGTGAGAAAGGGGATGAGTTATATACGCCCCTGTGAAATGTGAGTCATTGTTGAATACGTAAGGCTTCCATCGGACGGCGGCTTACAAATCCGCCCGACAATATGGAGCCTGATTTCCTCTCCGTTCGAGATATCCGTCGCGATTATCGCCGCATTCTTCGCCAACTCTTGTACAAGTACAAACGGATCAGCGCGAACCCAATTACTAAATTCCCGTTGATATTTCGGAAAAATTTACGTCAAAGAGATTCTTTAAAATATCATCCCATAGCGTCAAAGTTGTTTTTTCTGCTGAAAATGAAAAACAATAACCGATGCTCGCGTATAAATTAATAGGAGGCAACCGCGACAATAAAATGTCAAGTTGTCGATAAATGCTATTGCTTTTGCACAACAGTTATAAACAATTTCAATCAGGGTTGACGACATTCCGCGCGTGAAATACGAACAGCGCATCGAATGGTATTCGACGTGGGGAACTCCCCCTCATCAACACATCGAAAGTGTACATCATTAATTTTAATGGACGAGATGCTACCGTACGGAGAACTCCCTGGGCGAGAGAATCGCAGCTCATTACAAAATCGGAACGGAATCAATTAAAACATATAAATTCCCTCGTTACCGTATCAACGTATCATTGTCCTGCGATAATGAATAGATCGTCGGGCTCTTTTTTCTTTTCTCTTTTTCCCTACACTCTCATCAGTCCGGATAGACTTTCACTGATCTACGATACCCTACTTGTCGCCCTGGAGAGTCGCTTATATTCGCACTCTCTTTCGGTGAGTGCGAGGAATCTCTCATTACATTCTCGCCATTTTTATTGCATTTTTACTGCACACTCTCTCGTTGTGTAGCTATTCGCGCGAGCAGGCACGAAGAGAAGCGAATCTCTTGCCCACGAAACCGAATCGAGGGATCGGCGAGCGAAAATACATAGGATCACGTAGGATAATCAATGATATAAGAACGATTAGGATTAGGTAAGAGGTACGCGCGGTTGCTAAATTCCTCGCAAGTCACCCGCAGGAAACGGGTTTGAGAGCGACGTAAGTTCGACGACCTTCCACCGTGCGCGCGACTTCGTTTGCCTTTCATAATCGCGTGCTTTAATATTTATCGCAGCTTCGTCCATCTCGTCGCTCCGCGTGTATCTCGGGGACGCCAAACGGTTCGACTCTGTCGGCTATCGATTCGGTCGCTTCTCGCCCGACGACGATCTCTTCCTGTTAACGGCTCGCGTTCATTTCTCAGGCGGAAATTTTATTACGAGTAAAATGATTTCAGTGACAAGCGCGACTTCGACTCCTTCGAGTAAAGAGACATCAGCATCTCGCAATTTTGCGAGGCAGCTTTATTTCCGACTTTTTTCGGAATACAAGTGGTGTCACACGAGGACTCGGGAATAATGAACGAGCTCTCCGTATAAAATGAATGAGCGTTTACCGGTTGTCAGCTGACTGGTAACCGACGCCAGCGAGAAAAAAATACGCTTTACGCGGAAGAGATCAGTTTGTCGACGCTCCACATCACGAAACGCGACAGAGATCGAATCATCAACATTGCGCGCATAATGCAGGTATCTCGGTGATCTCGCATCCCAGCACACGGCTGTTTTATCGCGTCACATTGTCGCAATCGCGAAAATTAGCGGTAGTAACGCGGATGTCCCGCATCCAACATAGATCGCGATAACATTCCTACAACCTAGCATACACACATTTCCGTGTAAAAAATAATTTTTCCATTTAAAATCATAAGCGTTTTACCGTCATTCATTCTGAAAATTCCAGTCTGACGGATGCACGTATACGAGCGAGAGAGCGTGTTCGCGGAAGAGTAGTTTAACATCCGTGACAGCACCGATGAGCGTTGTCTCTCCTGCATTTAACGTTACCTTCTTTACTGGAAAATTTTTTTCGAATAATTTATCATCTTCAGAAATCAAAAAACGATAGAAACAAACGTTGCGAATATCGATTGCTCGCGACAGGCGATATTCGTCGAGGTCGAGTATCGCGTGAAATAAAAGTACGACGACGACAAATCTCTCGAAGCGGCCGAAGCCCGTTACTTCACCGCTTCGGAGCACCGTTAGCTCACCTGGCTGCGTGTACGGAATATACAGGGTGCCATGGACGAAGAGGTTCGCGGTTCGTCGTACGAGAGAGATCCGTCTCCCGTTCCCCGCGACGGCGACGAGGTGCCTGCGTATCGTGCGATTCGTGTCACTTGATTTTACGAGCGTACGCTCGGGCGACGCCGAGAATGTGGAAAAACGACACCCCGTCAACCACGTCTCTCCCCTGACGCATATCAGTTGTGTGCTACGATACAGCGTATGTATGGACAACGTGGACCCGCGCTTTAAACGCGATCCAAGTAAAATTCCTATTGTGAATCCAGGTGCCATTGACCTCTGGCTTTGGTGAGTGGCGGATTACGACAGCGCTAGAGTGATGAGACGATGGATTGGTGTCGAGCAACGACTTGCTGATACTTGAAGTACCGTAATGCAGCATTAATTGCTTTATAATTTACAAACAAATATTTTGTAATTTTTCTATATTATATATATCTTGTTAATTGTAAAGAGATCCTTCAGGAACGTTACAGGCTGTATTTAGGGCGGCAATGCACGAGCAAAGAAATTCCACGTATCCGCGAGGCGTTAGCTTTTCAGAGCTTGTAAAGCCTCGTGATGGAAGCAACGTGAATTCCCTTCGGCGCATTTATCGCGACAAAAAGAGGTCAAGAGTCAAGGTGCTACCGATTGCGCAATTTTGAGGTGACTTGTGCAACTGCAATGAACTGCAACGCAAAATCCGCCTTAGGCTCTTTCTGATCCCGAGAGGGAAACAGCCCAATCACGCCAGCAATAATGAGACATTTTATTCATTAAGAAAACTGTAAAAAATTTCTTATTTTAGGTATCTTAACTAGATGTAAATCAATGCCACTTGAGAAACACGTGCGCAAGAAATACAAGAGCAGAACTGACTTATTAAATAAAATGAGAAATTGTCAAGAGACAGCCGAGATTTGACCAAGTCACGAACTTTGCGGATTATTCACTATACGTTGGTCGATGTATCGCCGACCGTGTACGACCGCATTACGGTCAATAAAGAGCTAATCTAGTCGCATTTCCGAAGCGTGTAATCTCTCGCACGAAACGTGCGAGTTGCAGCGAATATCGCGAGATTTGTGACGAGGCATCACACCGTACGCGACCTCATCGTTCTCCGCGAAGGCAGATATAAATCGCAGCAGCGAAAAAGGAAACAAAAGCCCGTAGTTATTTTCTATCTTTATGCTACAATTTATAAAACCTTTTTTGCCGGTAGCATAACTCTGCAATAAAATTGCATTTGTACCTCTAGGCAACCGTATGGTAAATTCGGTTCTTGCAAGAGTACAAGATCAACACGATAAACAAAATTTGATTCTTTCAACATTCATGGAACACGTACGCGATTTAATTACCGCGCAATGTGATTTTAATGGGTTTAATAATCGATTCAATTTTCCCGTATAATAACACGTGAAGTTGGTATAATTTCGGAATTCCCCACACCCTCGTAGCACCAATCATAATCCCATGAAAATTGTATTTCTGAGGTATTAATAATCGTGCTCTCTCTCTCTCTCCTGTAAGTCGCTCCTTCGAGATTTTACAAAAATCGATACGCATTACTTCCTCGCAAAATTACGTTGTCATGAATTGGACGCGGAGGACGAGGACGGGACCGTCGTAAATCGAATCATTTCCCCGAGGAGTATACTCGGTTCTCGTGGAACATTTACGCGACGCGGCGGAATAACGTCGCGGTGCATAGCCGAGTGCGATTTGCGAAACGGTGCCCGGACTGGCGATCCAGATTACGTGTCGTCGGCAACTTTCTAAGTGCACAGGTTGCGGCGAGCTCCGATTTCGTTCTCTCTTTCTCTTTTTCTCGCGATTCCGTCCGTTAATCGCTCGCGACCGTTCCTCCCGTGACGGAGAACCGCTGCCCGCTAAAGTTCCACGACGGAAACCGGTTCCACCGGCAGCGCGAACCGATCGATTTGACCCGAGCACACGGTCGATGCACAAATACCCCCCTACTCCTCCTCCCACCCTTCCTACTCGCCGATTGTACCGTTTTACCGGGCTCTCGAGTGATTCGAGCAACTTGTGGGGTTTAACGAAAAACGTCGCCGCAAAAAGATCGGTCTACATTTTTATCGTCGAGCAGGAGCAACTTGATAGCTACCGCCGGATGTACGTTCGGTCGCAATCCGATCGTGCAACGTGGAGAAAATCTGGAGGAGAGGAAGCGATAATCGCGGAAACGCGAGATGGAGTAGGGTGAACGATTCTCAGAGCACCAACGGTTGGTGACGGTGGAGAACACGAGCCGCGTTCTCGCGACGAGACGGGGAAAAAATTTCGCAAAGTGGAATCGCGAGACGGGGGTGGCACGTACATTCATTCGCGCGAGCTACCATGCGGCGCTGCTATTAACGAGTCAAGCCTCCCCGCATCGGGACTCGGAACAATGGCTATTGTCGCTACCCCGTATCATCCGTGCAGCAGCTTTCACGCCGAGACGTTAGCCTAGTTGCGAAATTCAATTAAAATAAACCGTCCGTGTTGGCGCGCGCGCGCGTCACGCTACCTCGTCGCAGGATAAAAAGGGAGAAGGTACGCGCAGGGTGGGTGCAGGTCGCGTGATAAGGGTCGCACGGCCACACCTTGATACCAGATATCCCTCTTCGCGGTAGCTTTTAGCCAAATGACGCGGATTTTATTATTGGGTGGTGCTGGCGGTCTCCTCTCTCAGGGGTGCGGCCGAGCTGTATACCGTCATCCCTCTGGCATTAATGCGCCGCCTCCGCCGTCGTTAACTGGCCTCGCCTTCCTCGCTTTTTTTTCCCTCTTCGCCCCCTAGACGAAACGGACACGACGACGTTACACATGGCGAAATCCGACAAATACACTCTCTACACGCGAGTCCGTTAGGACGATCGGGGATTGATCGGTGTAAAAGTGACCCGCGTGATCCTTGTTAGAATGGCCGGTGATTACTTTCAGCGCTTTCAACTCGTCGCATTATTCTTACAAAAAGATCTCTCTCCTCGCACATGGATACTCCGGTTGATGTTCGGCGTGCGAGAACATCGATTAAAGACACACTCGTGAGAATCGCGAGAGAAAACGAATTTCCTAAAGTTCTCACGATGGTAACGCACCGCGCGACTCATCACCGTCGGGTCCATTTAGTGAAAATAAATGCATGGAAAATTGCGCAAGAAAGCGTGTCGGTGCCACGAGTGCCGCACCGGGCGCATCGTTATAAACGCGATCTTCGATCGAGCTAATGAACGAAGAAATTGGAAAGTTCGATTCTCTCGAGAATAACAAATGGTTAAGTAACGAGCAAGATGCAGGGAAAAAAGGGAAACAAGTGTCGCGAGAAAGCGTATCGCGCCGAACGCTTCTCTCGCCAACAAGCCAAAATTTGTAATAAAACAATATTCTTTAACGATGATAAAGTCTTCTATTTACATATTTACGTGTCGGTGTTTGGGGAACGCTTTATATTGTTACGACAAAAACGCTTGACGGCGTAGAGAAAATTTGAAAAGTTACGAGGATAAAGATCGAGACGGAGGTAAGCCGTGCCGCAACGGCTTAAATGTGTGGTGAGTTACGTGCATAACTATGCATTTCCTTCGCGATCAGGGGAGGAAGAGACCATATCTCGCGTCTAATATTCACGCAGCCAAGAAAAATGCCTCGGAAAATTGCTTCCTCCGTCGAGATTCTCACCGAGCGAGCCAACCATCAGCGGCGACGGACGCGGAGGCGGAAAACGGACCAATTAATTTTATTAAGGGGGACGTGAAGTGACGTGGACGCGACCATGTTATATGCCCTACGCATCTTGCAATACGGCACAACACCGATTTTATGACGGCCGTAATCGCGTAATGGCCTGAGATACTCCGCGTTCACCACTAACCACCCTAGCCTACTCCTCGTACAAACAATTCCCGGTCTGCGTTTGTTACACGTCCACATGCACATAAATGGTCGTAGTACATACAGGGAAAACAGATCGTCTCCGAGACACGCCGAAGAAAGATCCGAATTTCGATAAGAAACGCGAAATAAAATTCTCCCTCACGATTGATTATTCGCGTATATCTAACATCGGAGGAAGGGGGAAACAGTTGACGGCAAACTCTGCGAGGGAACGCGCTCGCGTTTTTGACCATAATTTAGGCGCGACCCCCTGTGCACGACACGTGGCGATGTACCCATCGGCACCAGGCGACGTGATTCGATTTTTCCGGGCGGGCAAGAGAGCGGGCGAAGGTGTCTCGCGTGGCGATATCAGATTTATCATCCGGCTCGACGGACCCTCACATCGATGGATGGATGGATACGCGTAGATGGCCAGGTTAGCGGATGGATGGACGGATAAAGATGAGGCGGGATAGCCCGTGCATTCGCGCGCGTAGATCCGCGCGCGATCAATAACGCGCGTGGCAGCGCCATTACGCGCGATTCCAAAGCGGGGGGCATAAGCGGGCATTTTATAAACTTTGCTTATCAGATTCGCAGTGGGAAGAGGGCGGTAAGATGCGTCTACTCTTACCAGTCTACTATCACGAGGAAACGTAAAATGAGACGCGAGATAATCAAGACGGAAACGGGAACGCCGTGTGTTACGAGAGTATTGACGCGGCCGGTACCGGAAAATGGAGGCACACGGGAAGAAAAGGCCGGCCCCGGCCGTGGGTTGATTTTAATATCCCCCAGGGGAAAGAGACAGGGAGAGAGCGAGAGCGGGCGAGCACCAACGAGTTGTGGTGGATGTGACCTTTATGAAATGCTACAACCTTTGTGCGCCCTGATTGCACTTCTTCACGCACACCCTCGTTCATGTAGACACATTACCACCACACAATTCGCGCATACGCGACGCGTACGAGCGAGTCTTGTCACCGTTTCTTGTGCATTCTTTACGCTCGATGGTGCCTCGACCGAACGCGGGATGATCCTATGTCGAATCTACAGATCGAATTTACGGATCGCTCTTTTGTCTCGTAAAAGAGAAAGATCGTGTCCATCTAGCGCCCACCCCGTCGCTGCCAATTGATGACAGCGTTACTCGTTTTTCGATACACCCCGTATATATAGGGCACATTACCGCGCGTATATCACGCCCTGGGTGGTAGGCGCGCATCATGCGAGAAAGAAGGCGAACACGCCCGGCATGTATACATGCACGTGTACGTGGAAGAGAGCTTTCGTGCAAACCCTCCCCTGGAACCACCACCGTCGCCGCTGCCTAGTAGTAAAGTCCACTATGTTGCTAGACGCGGTGCAAACCGCCGTCGATCGATGAAAACGCGCGCGCGAGAGAGAGGAACGCGGGGTTTACATATGTTTTACGTAAGTTTATGCGTGACGCCGCAAGGATCGACGAGTGATGCCGGGGGTGGGCCACCCCCGCGCTTGGAAATTGCCCCGATCATTCGTAACTTTGCCGTAGGGAGAAGGATTCGTTGGATTTGATTACGAGATTACAACCGATGTTGGGTCGCGTCCATGCATCTGTCTATCTCTGGCAGCTTTTCGGATCGCTATCAAATAATTTAACGTTCAATGTTGCCCGTAAGCGAGTCGCGTACGTGTCGTCCAAGTGAACTCCGCTTGCACGTGTGGCTTATATCGTGCGTGAAATTCTCGACGAACAAGCCGGCGATGCTCGCAGGAAACGGAGAACACGTCGACCCGATGATCGCCCGACGAGCAACGGTACTCTGTTGGTCATAAATGCATGTGGCTGACCGTTAAGTCTACTCTTTTCACGTCTTTCCTGTGTCACACATCGACGTGCTTCGTCGCGTGCAGAGTTTGTGACGAGAGAAAAATTCAAATGTCAAATCGACCCGGAAGACAATCGTCACGAATTGATCTTGGTCTCTCGACAATCTCCCTCCCGTCACGGCGGAACCTTGCTCTTGATACTTACCACCTGACGTAATAACGCGCCAGCGAGAATGACGTTCCGCGTATGTGGAGCAGCGCGGTGTGGCACGCGCCAAGAAAAGCGATCGAATTTCACGTGCAGCGGACGGTTCACGCCACTCTTCCGCATTGAAATTGCAAGCGATAGACGCCGGGATTTTCGGTACCACCTAGCCCCAAATACGCGTGATAAAGGCGACAAAAGATGATCCAATCACGCGATCCTGACAACTTTGGGACATTGCGATTACCACGGTTCGCCGAGTTCGGAGAGCTAACTCTGTCGATCGTTATGAATTATCGACGCGATGACCGCAGATGTACACCCCCGATAGGCAAAACAATCCCACGTCGTTTTACTGCGCTTGACCGTTTATCGGCGGCTTCGTGTTGGAGTTAAAGCTGCGGTCGACATTAATTATTTACGCAGTTATACGTTTCTCGAATGTAGCTCGTAGCTTCAAAAGAAAAAGTTTGCCCGCGCGCGCGATTACACGTTCCTGTCTTATCCGGCTAAAGTGACGGAAGAGGCGGCGGTTTCCGGAGAGAAAGAATTGGCCGGCCATTCCGGGACGGAAATTCGTCGCGATAAGCATAATCGTGGATCGCGAATGTGAACAACGTTTTACACGACTAAATATTATAGTACACCCGGAGTCTTTGCTTTACGTGATGTGTAACTTCGAATTTTATCTGCAAACTTTACTCCAGTAGAGTTATGGGACAATTTTTCATATTACTTTAATGGTAAACTTGCGTTAAAATTATACACATGAGTGCACGTGCAATTAAGGTAATTCTTTCATTTCCACACGTATCATTTATATCTCTCTCTCATCTTCTACGTTAATTAATTTCCACGTAATCCGCCCATTTGCGATCGCGTTTGCGTAAATTATAAATCATTCGCAGGTGCTTTTCTCGAGTACTTTAAATCGCCACGTATTTAGAAAGCTCTCTTGTTAATTAACATCGTTGCACCCTCGATCGCGTGCTCGCGACAGCACACATTTCTTCCATTTTTCATGCGAGCTTTACCAGCCGTCCCGTCCTTGAAAAATCATCGCGAAAGTAGATGTCTCGAAATGAGGGGGTGAAAAGCCCCCTGTTGCAATTTGGTGAATCCAATTTCTGACACGCCACCAACATGAAAAGTACTCTACTCTAGCATGTTGATAAGATTGCAATTTGTCCCTTTGCCAGCCAGCTAGCCAACCAACGACGCAACGCATGACTTAATCTCGTTCTCTGACTCCTTCGCGGTACATTAAACGCGGATATCCGGAAGATTCGCGAATCGACATTGGCGAACGTGACGAACAAACGACAGATCGCCAATGTTCGCGAGATACGGTCGCATTCAACTATGCGCCAAGTGACTAACTAGGCGCGTCTGATAGTGCCCATATCTCTGCTGTTCGACGTAGGTGAACAGAAGCCCGACATGAACGAGAGAAGGCGCTATCTCGTCGCCATGCGTCGACTACTCAGCGGTAATGCGAGATCTCCGGCGTAATAAGAGATGCCTGGTAATTATTAAGTTACGAAACGCGGGAGGCATTGTGGGGGATATGCAAACCGCAGGAGGGTGGCAGAAGTTATTAAAATACATACAATCGCTCGCGAGTGTATTTTTCCGTTTTAGCCTTGCCCTCCGTTATCGCTCTCCAACGTGCGAGATTTAATTAGGCGCGATTAAGGGCGAAAACTCGTTTATTTCAATTCCAAGTGTCGACTTTCGCAGTCGAGAATATCGCGACTGTACTCGCCAAGTGTAACAAACCACAGAGTGTCACATTATACCTGGCTTGAACCTTGAAATAACACTCATGGTGAAACATGATTCAAAGTTGAATCGCGCGAGTAACGAAGCAATAAATTGTTAAACGCTCGCTATTGCGCGGCTTCCCTTTGCAATGCTCGTTTCAGACAAACGTTAAGTTTTGAGAGAGAGAGAGAACAAGGAATATGGTTTCAACGGATCATTTCCAAACGGCGATTCCTATCATGGACGAATAATTCAGCAATTAAATTAATGAGACGAGCGAAGCTGAACGTGAAGCCCGATACCGCGTGTTTTCACTCTCGACTACGTTCTCGTGAAAATTCGAGCGGCCGCGCGTCGCTTCACCGTAGAAAACGAGATGCATTGTGCATGTATACCTCGTATCAGAAGAGGGAATTGAAAGTGGGCGAAGTGCGGCAGTGCACCAGAAACTCGAGAATAAATCGCGGGACTGACGTGCGCTCGTGTACAGGGGAAGATACGTTCACAACGGACCGGGCACGGCCTGCTGGCTTCTCTTCGTGTCGTCAGAAGTGGGAAGTTAATATCCCCGAGTTTGTCTCCCGATGGAATTTCGCCACCGCGAATTCGGGACGGCGACGTGATCAAAGCTCATCGGGTCGGCCAGAGTAGCAAACTTTGCGACAAAGAGTGCCACGGAAGCTCGACGCTTCCACGCACTTCACCAACGTTAATTGCACGGACGACGGAGGCTTTTCGATCGTGCATCGGAAGATATCAAGGATTCATGTCGATCTATGCGCTATCTACTGCACGCAAGAGAGAGGAAAAGAGGGAGAGTACTTTCTCGAGCGGTAACAAGATTTGCAACGATGATTCGCGAGGACGAGATGAGGCGGCCACGGTCGCGAGGCTGATTTTCCGCGCGTGTCGATGCCGACAATGAGCCATAGAAATCGCCTGATGCACCTACAGAGAGACAGACGAGAGGAGAATATTGGACGATACTATTGAACGCGCGACGGAGTGACATTTCCTCCTGTTACGTGTGCAAACGTATATACCGTTTCTCGAGTATACATGTCGATCGAGCGCGAACACGATTTCTCACCGCGGGTTCTCGCGGACGACATGGAACGACATGGTCGCACCACGTCCAAATTACGTGCGAGAAAAAAGGAAGCGGTCGTGGTGCGTTAACGTTTGCCGCGAGCAAACAAACGGGACCGCGACCGTGAGAAGCTTCGCTCCTCGTCGCAGGAAGAGCGCAGCAGAGTTCGCCGATAAAAAATCAACCGTGACGAGGACTAGCACGCAAATGTTTTAATTTGTGATTCACCCGGTGTATACGCGATGTTGTATCCCGACACGCAACGGCCCGAGGATGCCGAGGTTCCGCGCGCGCGAGACCTTCATCCGAACGAGGATTCATTTACGAAACACCGCGTACGAATACGCGCAGCCTCGTTTTCCGCGCTTGAATCGCATTAAACTTTAAACGTCCGAGACTTTGCTTTATTATGCCGCGCCGGTGAGTTTTCAAATTCTGATACAACTTTTTTTCATATTCGACTCTCAAACATTCTTCTCTTGTAAACTGCGCGCGCGTTTTACTCGTGTAGAGATGCAAAACGAAAAAAAATAAAGACTACGCGGTTATTTCTTCAACGGGGAAATACTTTACATGATGGCGCGCTTGCCGTCGTTGCACCGAAAACGCTCGTCAGCTGCAGTGTGTCGGTTATCTTTTTATCGACGCGCCGGTCGAAACCTCATTCTCAATAGCCGCAGACTTCCGGATCTCGCACCACGAGCGACGGCCTCGTGCAGCAGTTGGTGCAACGGTATCTCGTGGAACCAACTAAAGAGGTAGCACGGGGAAGAGCGGAATCGGGTACGGAGAGAAACGTCGGCGGTGTGTTCTTAGCATTCCATCGAGAATCACGGTTCGCCGCGGCCTGTCTGAGCGAAACGGCACGCCGAAGGCAAGACGCAAAGATTCGTATCCGAGAGAGACAGTGGAAAAGGATCGTATCGTGCCGGCATCGCGCCATTGACGTCGCTAAGCACCCTGAACTTCCGCAAATCTTGCGAGATGCAATTGGACTTAATAGGACACTTGGACCTCGCTTCGTTCCTTCAGATCTGACGCAACCAACAATCACGCACAATTTTCAAATTTCATGCTCCGTTCGGTAAACGATCGGTGTGTCTCTGGACTTTTACATCGCGCTGATCACTCTGGTCGATTGCAAAAGTCTGATGAGACCGACCGGCGAACAAAGTTGCCGAGAAAGCGACGACGAGCGCGACTCATTATCTAGCGTTACTTCGTCGAGGATGCCTTTCCGGCCGATGTGGCCAGGAATCGACAAACAAAGCTACGGTCGTCGCTATCGCGAGTAAACTCGGCGTCGCCGTCGCACTCCGTCCATCCGTTTCCTATTCCGACATCTGCTTTGAATCATTGACCCACTACGAAACGCGACGTTTCCGCCTTCGTTGGCACTCGAAATAAAAATATCGAGGAATCGACGTGGGGGGAAAATTCATGAAAAATCAAGCTGCTCGACTTGGACATCTGTTTTTGCCAAATATATATTCTGCAATTTAAAATACATTTCCGACGTATAATGTAAAAACAACAGCCGGTACGCACAATGCTGCGCGAGAAATCCTGGTGAAACCGAGCAGTCCACGGCTGGCTGTGTGTGCGCGCGTCAAGCTCAGTTGACGCGATAATTAAATTTTCACCAACGTGGAAAAGAAAGACGAAAAGAGAGGCGATATCCATGGAATACGGGGCTCGAAATTGGAGAGAATGTTTCACCTGCGTGCTCGCCACCAATTGTTGATAAACGTTGATAAACGACGGGATGACGAATAACGCTCCGAGGTACGTAACGGATACGTTCGTATTAATCGAAAAGCCCGAGGAGAAAAATAATTACAGGCGATCTGCCTGAAAAGAGGATCGAGCAAATATTTATTCTATCTCGACATGTTAGCCGAGGCCAGATTAGAAAGATAAGGGAGATAAAAAGAGAAGGCCATCGATATTTAGCGCCGAGTGGCTAAAATATCGATGGCCGTTGCCCAACGCGTCTGGCGCGTATCAATTTCTTTTCTTTCGATTAAGATCGCCGAGGATTGCGTGTCGAGGCGAGAGGTGACTCAAGACGGGGGCAAATTAGATTTTCAGGGCCGAGGGAAGCCACGGGACGGCGACGAGGGATGGGCTTCGCGTTCGTATTACGACACTGTTCTCGTGCCCCCGAGATTCGATGCAACCAGAGCTGGGCTCTGTCCCTCTCTCTTCTCCTCTTCCTGACCGGCGGTAATAATTTTTGCGGTCGGCGGCGTGCGGTGTGCACGACGGCGACGAGGGAAAATCATTAGCGTGTGTACCGTTCGCCGGGCGTAGCGACGTCGACGGGATAATTAAATTCCTATTGGCAGAGACCCTATCGGACGAAACAGAGTTGTTACTGCGAGGAAGATTCGAACGACCGAGCAAACATTTTATCGTGCTTTTTTCATCGCATATGTAAAATTCTCCATTGTTTGCGCAGATAATTAAAAAATCCTGCAAAAAACGCGCTTGTGTAAAGTTCTTTCTTCACGCGCGTCATTATTCCCGAGCATTGCGGAGTTTGCTACGCAAACAGCGATTCGGTTCGAAAATTCGTCGGTTCAGGCTGAAATTGCACCAGGATACACGCGTGCCAGGCGCGGTCACGCAATCGGTCTCTTAATTATTTCGCGCGCGAGTTTCCGGACCGAAACGCTGCTAAATAAGAACGTACGAAATAATCTTTATCATGTATAATCGCGTATAAATAACTCCAGAGTTGCTAACTCCGGGACGGAATTTGAAAATATCCGAGCCGCTCGCTTCGAACGGACGTTCTCGTCGTCCTTAAAAAGCTTCGCCCTCGGGAACACTAATAAATGCCGCCACTTTTTTCATTTTCGCCGTTATTTTCCAGGCAGTTTGCCGCTTCTCTGGACTCCCTATGCGGCGAACTCACTCAAACCGTGCTTTATCAAGCATTTCAAAGCTACGGAGGACAGCGGGATGCACGAGTTTTTTCGGACCTGCAATTCCGAGGGCAGCCCGGAACGTAGCGCGAAACCGTGTCACGCGGAGACGCTTGAAACGAGATGAAAAATTTCATCAGCAGCCGCAAAAGCGATCAGACGCGCTCGTCTTCCTTAGAATTTTTCCCTTTGAATTTCTCCGCAGACGTGCGCAACGTGCCGAATAATTGCCACCATATCGAGAGTACGCTCCCGAAGGATCGCGTGAAGACGTGATCAGGAAAGAGGTAACAAACGCGTGTCTGTTGCTCGCAGCACGTGCGGTTACGGTGAGGCATCGAGGCGCGCACACACGATGGACGGGGCGGTGCGCGAGTATTCGAGCATGGCAATCTCGATAAATTATAGGCGCAAGCTCCACGGGTGCTTAAACATTTACGCCTTAATGGAATATGTTTTGCCGCTCCCGGACGACCCGAGCAAAGCCGACCGCCGCAGTGTGCCAAATAATTCGCGCGCGAGCGAGCGAGCGCGCTCGGGCGTCTTAAAGTTTTATTACGGCAATAAACTGAACCCCTCGCGGAGAGCCCCGTGAAAAATAAGGCGAAAGGTACTGGCTGCTGCTGCTGCTACTACTGTACGAGATGTCGCGTAACATCTCGCGCGAGTTCTTACGGGACATATCCAGAAGGTAAGAAAGAGGGAGGAGGGGGTGGAAAGTACGTTTGTGAGAACGTCGGGACAAATTCGAGCAATTTAGACATCTTCGCCGCAACACGGAGAACATTTCCTTCTCGCGAAAACGCGAAAATATCCGGGTAAATGTTTCAATCTTTTTCCACTTTGCGATATTTGAATGTGCTCGTTGGTGTTTGGAAATATTAAACAAATGGGAGTAAAAATGATGAAATGACGATATACATACGTAAAAGCATAACGGATTACACGTTGTTCATTTTCCGCAGCAAAGCTCTCGTTCCCTTTCGTTCCCTCGGTTGGTGTTGACGTTAGCTTTCAGTAAATCTTGTGCACCGGCTCATAGGTATCGCTCGCGGACCAGCAATGTACAAACCAATGAAACCGCTGCACGCGTAACAGAAGAACAATTCCGTCGCCGAGAGAGGATGGAGCGAGCGGTTACAAATGAAACGGGAACAAAGCGTGGAAAGCGGTCGTTCAATTCGAGAGTCTTGCCGTGACACAGACCGCGTTGCAGCTATCTCTCTCCCGCCCTCTCTTTTTCTCCATGTACCCGCATGTCGGAAAATATTGGAAATATTAGCATATCGCGTGCGCTTTCACCGAGGTTATCAGAGGTAGTCGTGGTACGGGGTGTACAGTTCGCGAATTAAAGCCGCGCGAGCAAACACACCTGAAACGGGGTATCAAAGGTGCAATTTTGGAGTAGGATTTCAGTATCCACAGAGGCGAAGAAATCGCTGCGCGCGTGAATGCTTCTCTCTTTTCATCATCAAAAGCTAGTTTGAAAATCCATTATCGATTCGCGACATGGATCGCTCGTTTTGGAAAATTCCTCGCTCGTCGCGCGTTTCAAAGAACGAACTAAGACGTCGTATTTGCGTCGTCCTCGACGTTCCCGGCTCAGGCAGTGGACTCGAATTTCCGCACAATAAGACCTTTCGGACGAGCAATGTCCGCGCGAACGCGAGCGCGAGCGTAAAAGCGGAGGAATCGGTTGCGATTAATATTCCAGATTCGGGGAGGATCGAGTTGCGCCGTTATCGGCAAAAGGAAGGAATTCCTCGGGCAAGGAAGTCATCGGGAGAATCATCGCTCGGTAACGCGCGAATCGGAGGGCTCTCGCCTTCTCGAGACGAGTCAGCAGAAACACTCGAGTCCCCACGCGTACCGCACCGCCGCGGCGCGCCGTTACGCATAAATATCACAACGCAATCGTGTGCCGTTCCCGCACTCATTTTCTCGCTTAATTATCGAGAATCTCACGGTCTCACCCCTCCATGGCCACGTTGCTCAGTTCTGTCTTTCTCACGAGGGGGTGAGGAGAAGAAGAGGCCGAGGGAAGCGTTCCGCCGAGGAAATTTTCTTTTCAAGGGTAAATACGCACGAATAACGCGTGCTCTCCGCGTTGAGGGTGAGGATCACCTGGCTTTAAGAAATTAAGTTGCAGTATTCATAGAAGAGAGAGAGAAAGAGAAAGAAATGAGGACAAACGAGATCCCCGCAAATTCTCGAGGTGAAAACTCGGTCGCGTCCCAAAGTAGGGTTGAAAAAAATGGCACGCCGCAACGCCGTTATCGGAATCGGGGCGCGAGATTGTTCGGGGAGTTAAAGCGGGTTACTCGATTATATTCATCGTGAATTATACACTTATATATATATATATATATATATGCATTGAAGCAGCGAGCGCGCGCGCAACGCGGAGGGAGGAACCACGTGCGCGCATACACACACGCGCGCGCGCAAGTAAACGCCGTTCTCGACCCGATACGCGTGAAAAAGTTGAGTAACGTCGACGAAAGTTTAATATTTAAAATACCGGAAAGTTGTTATCGCGCGTTATTCGCGAGTAACACGGTTTAATGGGATCGACTGGCGGCTCTCACCCGCCTCGCCACGGATTATGGCTAATCACGTCTATCCATCGCGCGTCCGCTTAATAGCGGGTTCAATTACGGAAAAATCAGGCATCGTCGTTAAAAATAACGAGAACAACAATCGAACGATTGTCGGTCGGTTTGTTTTCCTCGTTGCAACGTAGATGAACCGGAGATATCCACGAGAGTTCCGTAAATATCTCCTCGGGAATATTTATTTGCGAATCGATTTACGAAAATGCGCGTCACAAGACGACTATCGACAACAGTTGGCCGTTGTGCCCGTTATATCGGTCAACCTAGAAGCGTTTATTTTATTTCCTATGTATAAATATAACGGTGCCGCGCGTCCAAACTGTCGCAAGAAATCGATGCAAGTTTTATATTAATGGAAAATGTAAAAGTCGTCATGTTTTTAACAGTAAATGGATCGTAATTATTAAAGTTATTTTTGCCTAATGGATCTGCTATATCTGTGAAATCAATCGACGAAACATTGACGATCTCGATGCGAGGCCAAGGCAACACGTACTCGTGCGTGAGTAGTTGTGAAACCTTTTCGTACGTCTAGGAACGATTAGGAATTTTTCTAATGTAACGACGGAAAATTTAGAAAGTGTGGAAACTAGTCAGAGTAAATATCTCTTTGTTACAAACGCGTGTGACCTTGCAAATTAATTCTATCCAGCGAAACACGAAACGAAGCGAAATAAATTCCTGCCAAACATGATTGCATAATCGTTTCACGTGGCTGTCGCTGTTAAGGACGACCGGAGGAGCAACGAAAATGCTAAGCGAGCCTTCGCAGAAAAACACGTTTCAGTGGGTCGTCAAACGACCGGATTTACGCTTTTACGACTTTACGAGAATGTCGCGGATTAAAATCCCGGAACGGATATCGGAACCGTTAGGATCGATTCTCGGCGCATCTGCAGACGCGGAAAAATGCATTTTAAACGATATCGTCACGTTTTCGTCGTTGTCGTCGCAAGTAATTTCGATCTCTCCGACACTACAAACATCCGGGAATAATATCTCGGATGTTTACTCGGGGAAAATTCGAAGCGCGACGTTCGGTGCGCGCGATACATTTTTCATGTGTGCAAAGTAGATTTTCCCACGTCGATAGAAAAAGTTGAACGCGACTAAACCGCGGCGGTGAATTCCGGGCAAATTGGCCAGTGGATCGAGCCGTACCTTGTCAGCTGCGAGTCGCGCGACCAGAGCCTCCTTGAGCGGCCCCAGCCAGTGATGGGCCCCAACGAAACGCTTGTTGAGCAGTTTCGTGTGCGGGGCTGCCTGGGCATAGACCGCCTCCAGCTCGAGCACCACCATATCTTCACTCCTCCTCCTCCTCCCCCTTTCCCTGCTCTCTTGGAGATGACGATGGTTAGCCGATCACGGTGGAGGTAACCCCGCGATGCACCGACATTTATTATCGCGCACTCGCAACACAACTACTCCCCTTCGTATCCTCCTCGTGCACATACGGCACTCAGTCGTTCTGTCGCACGTGGAAAACGCACCCGCCCGCCGCGGACACGTACTGTCAAGCGTCCGCTTGCATCGTTATCCTTGTCGGAGCATCCGCGATTCACGACGCAGCCCTTTGCTAAATCGCACTCGCCGTCATGGTGCCGATCGCACTCTCACCGAAAACGTGGCTTGCTCGCGTAGATTCATCCGCGGGGGTGAAGGAGCGAAGAAAATCGTCGTCACCCCGATGCACCGTAACTCCCGAAGACTCTCGACAACTTTCTCGCGGGTTTTCGATTAGGACGAGAGAAAAAAGAAGCGACGCAAGGAATAATCCCAAATGAGATGTTCGATAGATCGCTCTCTCTCTCTCTCTCCCTCGCGTTCGTCCAACACACCGAGAACACCGTCGGAGACGATCTCTCCTATCCCGTCGCGCGAATCACTGCGTCCGCACCGGCGGTATCAGCCGGTCGGTCGAGGGAGGAGAGGACGGAGGGAAAAGAGAAAGAGCGGACGACACGACGCGATGCCGGGGGGCCGCCGGTGGAGAGAAACCACGGCGCGCGCGTTCGCAACGGCCGCCGCGTGGAAAGGCAGTTGAGAACTGACTGCCTCCTCTCTCGAAGCGAGCCTCCTCGCTCCCATGGCCCGAGCTTTGAGTGACGCGAGGCGACGCGGCGCGACGCGACGCGACGCGCGGCCGGTGTGACGCGTACATCTCTCTTTCTCCATCTCTGTCCGTCGTTCCCTTTTACTCCGCTCCGTTTCTCTCTCTCTTCCTTCTCTCCTTCGCCCTCTTTCTCTGTCGTCCCTCCCTCTCTCTCTCACGACTCACGGCTCGCTGCTCTCCTTTTATCCCTCTCTCGCGCCTTCTCCGTCGCGCGCACTCTTTCGCTGTCGCCTCGTCTCTCTCGCCCCCCGCGTGTCTCGGCCACATCTCTGTCCCCCTTTCGACAGCCCTCCCCTAGCACGCGGCGCGCCGCGTTGCGCGCACATGCATCTCGTTGCGTGTATGCGTTCCTTAGATATGGATATGGATATACCGTACGTGATGTGTGTGCGCGCACCGTAGCGACACCGGGCTCTCACCGGAGAACATGGACCTGTCGCCCTCAGCTTCTTCATTCTCCGTGCTCGTCGCCTCCTGCACCCCTCGCTGACGAGCGGCGACAAAGCCTAGAGCTTCCACAATGTTCGTTTCGTCGTCTCTCTCGGTCTTTTTCTCCTCGGCTCTCTCGTTCGCCGTCGTCAGGACGCGTTTTAAGGATCCTGATGACAGCGAGTGAAAGAGAGAGTCTTGGCTCGCCCTTTCACATGTCGTGAGGTCACTTGACGGGTCGTTCGTTCGCGCGTGTATTTTTTGGCTAAACTTTTCTGGCTAAAATGTCGCTAGTTCTCATGCTGTGAGCAAATTTCAATCAAACGCATTACCGGAAGCAAGTTCACTTATAGTAAACCGTCTTACACAGCACTTTATCTTCTTAGGCATCGTGCCAAAGTGGTTCGGCTACCACGTCGTAGCTTCTGGGGCGAATAACGGAAGGAACTGCCGTTTCCTCGTGATTTTATAAGTATTTGTTTTTCATTAAAACCACCCTTTTCCCCAGCGGTGTCGCCGCGCCTAAATATACATATTTAACAGTCCGGGTATACCCACGAGAAAAATGAGACGAAAGATACATCTATTAAACATCTCAGCAGATCTCGTTAAATAAATTCGTTGGAAGTTAAAGAAGAATTGATCGCGAGACGATCAACAAGTACTAAAAACTGTCTTATGGCCTACCTTGCACATATGCAGGATCTATATATTTTATATTAACATTATTATTTAAAAAACTGGAAATTTAAACTCCAATTTCGTGATATTTTAATATCTCGCGATCGCCTTCGAGACACAGACACCGCGCCGAAACTATCTCTCTCCCTCGTTCATCGTCGGGGGTGCGTGCTCACGCTTCCCCTCGTTACTTTCGTTCCCCGCCGAAGTGGCTTTGAGGATCGCACGTACGGGGGGACACCATCGCCTCGGCTACCTGCACTCGCGTCGAGGGTGAGACAAAGGGGCGCGCACCCGCCAGAGTTCCAGATTCAAAAGAAGACGACTAACCCTTCTCGTAACCCCCCGGCTGAACTGGGGTCTGTCGCGTAGCTGCGTAGTCGGTATTGCAAACGGCGGTGGCGTCGGTGAGTGGTTTGCACCAAAGATCAGTAATTCGCTCGCAGGTGAAAATAGTAACGACCATCGACTCATTCGCGGCGCGAATCCGGTGAAAGGCTCGCGATCGATCGTCCGTGTCTCTCATCGTCGACTGCCGTTTCCGTCTCGCTCGTCAATCCTTCCCCTTTCTCTCTCTCCCCTTTTTAGTTAGCAGTATCAACGATTATCGGTATAACGATTTACAAGAAAAACATGAGATTAACTAGGCGATTATCGCATACACGATGCGATTCATTAATTAATATTAGTTAATTGTTTTTGTAGACTTTGGCGCTTCGTGAAAAAGTTAATCAGCCAGTATTGCATTTAGAGCTGGTTGCGAAATCATCAATAATTAACGAGATTCTCGCAATTTCATGAAATTTCCGACTGGTCCGTTTTATGCAGCTCTCGGTGGCAGTGTCATAATTTCGATAATGCGACGTCGTATCGATCGTGACGGTCCCGGAAAGTCCTATGGAAATAAAAAGAGACCCAGCGAATATAACGTAGTTTTCTCTCTTTCTTTCTGCCTCTCGTCGTCGATACATCTTGTCATCGACTGCATCCAATGGTCTATTGTCTCTCGAGGAATCTCCCCTTTTTCCTCACATACGCGGCCTCATATACACCAATATCACGATACGGGATATTCGCGAAGTGGAGGACACAGAAACAGTCGCGAGAGCGAGCGAGAGCGGTGACTTTGTAAAAGAGAAGCGAAGGATACCGAATGGAAAAATTAAAAATGAGAGGAAAACCGAATGAACGAATGGATGAAACGAGACGGAGAATGCGAGATGAAGAAAATGCTGCGCAGCGGTAGGATAACGATTTTGAATGTTCTCCAAAAACTTGTGAAAATCTCGTAATATACTTTTCCAAGGTAGACTCCCTTAATGGCGAATAATACCATCGCGGCGAGAAATTCCGAAAGTTCCTCGCAATTTCCCGTACCTCTCTTGTGCCCGACTGTTTTCAATTTCCCTGACTTCTCTCCGGCTTCCTGCGGACCCGCAGCAACCCCGGCCAACAACCTGGGTATATCGGTGATGACGGTTGGTGTGCAGCGTGCTGCAGCGTCGACGAGAGAAAAAAAATGAAGAGATGGCACGAGATAAAACGTAATGAGAAGGAGGGAAGAAATGCCGCGGTTTACTCCCTATCGGTCGCGACTTCTCTATACCGCATTATTAACACGTCGGCAAGTTTGTAGCGGCATTATGCGCACACGTAACACGTTAACACAGTTTTACCCGTGAGAATACATAGGCGAAAGCGCAGTATGGATGACGGACACGTTAAACTACACCGTGATTCCTGAAAGGCGAGACATTTTCACGGATGTATCGGAGATACACCCGGACGACACACAAGCTGGACACGCGTCAAGGTGTGGCCATTGATTCGGACCGCCCTATGTGACGTGTCCGATTTCCGTAAAAGATTTCGAGGAAGCGCATGGAGTGTTAATCGATAACTTTATCTGGAACGAACAAAAGAGGGGACGTTAAAAATAACTGAATCATAAATTATCGAAGCAACATGTAATCGCGACTCGTTTATCCAACAAAATACGTTCGGAACACACCTCACGCGTTTACCGCATCCGCACCCTGTAGAATCGCCGTGAAAGGTTTCGTCTTTTCGAAAGACCTCACGTGTGCGTTTTGCTCGTGCTGCCGAGAATCCGATTGAACGCAATTAGGCAGCAGACATCGAGCGGATGAACGATTAACGATCCCCTCGGTGAGAAAATATGCGGGTGGTCGGAAGTTGAGAACCGTCGCATTCCGAGGGATGAACGAACACGCTAGTTCGCGTGTTATGTACCGAGGCACGTTCTTTGTTCCTCTCGAGTGTTCCCTCTCCCCGTCTCTCTTTCTCGACGTGCTTTCCTCTTTCCTTCTCGGTCGATCTCGCTCCCTTTCACGTTCCTCCTCTCAACCATACCTCTCTCCGCTCGCAACCCTCACGTGAGCCGCTGCCACCCTCTCTCCCGGGGTCTCTTATTATAATAAAAAATTTCCACGTGAGCGCGGCTCGCGTATATAAATATACTTGGCGGAGCATGCGCGCGCGCTCGACTTAAAGTGCTCGACTGCATCCACCTATCTAGCTAGCTAGTTAACTACCTACCTACCTACCTACCTACCTACCTATCTACCTACCTACCTAGCGAGCTAGCTGGCTGACTTGGCTGGCTTGGCTACCTGTGCACATGCACCCGTGGCGTTGGCGTAATAAACGTCCTAGCTGGAACGCAGCGGGAGTTTTAATCGCGCTCGAGTAAAAAAAGAGGATCAACGTAGCACGGCCGACCGATATTCGCCCTTCGTTTTTTCCCCCTTTCTCGTCCGTCTCGATGACATTATTAACATAGAACGTGTACAAATTTCATCCTGTTAAACATGTCAAACGCGCATCGAGCATTACTAGAAGACTTGGGAAGAAAGTTCGATATTACTTGATAATACCTGACAACATCAGAATGAAATTTTCAAGTCTAGCGAGTAGCATAGGAAAATTTGTCTCGCGTTTTTGCAGTGGCACATGACCCCGCTAACGAGGTTCGTCTCTCAGATCTGTAATCAGTGACGTGAAAAATTCTCAGAGTCCAATTTGTATGTAAATTAAAGTGCCGTTTCATCGCCTAATCGCGGTCGGAACGCGAGTGGATATTCGCGTTACGAATCGCGAGCGTAAGTTCATGCGCACCCCCTCGCTCGATCGATGGACGCGTGTACGCGTCCGCCATGAATTTAACAACCTAACGAAAAGGGAAAGGAACAGCGACGGCACTTGGTCACGATTTTCCGGGACCTCGCGCGCTTTGTCTCGCCCCCAAGGGTGAGACGCAGACGAGACGCGGATAAGGGGGTTGCGACCCCGAAGGAGGGCTCGAGTGAACAAGTTGAAGAGGTTGCGCGACTCGACTCGCTTCTAGCCTAGATTCGACACTCCGCGGGTGATCCGCGGAGATTTTAATTAGGATCCGGTCGCGGCTGGGACACGCACGGTCCGTGTTCTTTCGAGACTAATGATCCTCCCGCCGGGTTGATTAATATCCCGCGCACGGGGGCGACGTTCCCGTGCGGATCCGTGGCGCGTGATGCAACGATAATGGGTCGTGTTATCGATTCGTCGACATTCCGCGGGATCCGTTCCTCCGAATGGATGCGGCAATTACGCGTTATTAATAATAAACAAGAGTGCGGCCATTCTTAAATAAAGAACATTTATAATATTTTACGCACGTTAATATCAATTGCACTCTCGATTTATATCAATTGAGTTCTCTTGATACATCTCAATGACAAACAGTGATATGCTACAATTGTAAAACGTTATTGGAACATGCAATAAAATTAGTTGTCACTGCGAAACGATCGCTTTACAAAAAAAATCTAGGAAACCGTCGACAATGTGTCCGAGACTGTCCGTTCTGAAATTCGTACGGCGGTTTGACGCGGGATGAGTCATCGATCGATTTTCTGCGCGTGAAAGGCCCCACGGCAGGGTGATAAATTTCAATAAGGTTCAACCTTGACCTTTCTTGATCCGTTCTGTCTATCATCGAGAACTGTGACGCTCCATGCAAACACGTACAATCTTTGAAATGAGATCTTTTCAATAATATCGAATAAAATATGTTCTGACATTTGGTGATGAATTTAAGTTTCGCAAATGTTATTTGTTTCATGGCAGTCGTTAATCCCGACAGATAAACATCTCACGTTAATAACCGTCGGAACGAGGAAATCTCATGAAACGAGCGCGCGGCACGTTCGTAAGAGTGAAAAATAATGAGATAAGACCAATGTGTATGTACGTGTGTGTGCCAATGTTGTGTGCAGCTAAAATAGCATACGTCAAGAACATCCAAGCTGGTTTCCACGATATCCCCCCGTGTGAAGCACCGTCACATAGCAGCTCAATATAGTCGACAAAGACCGTCATAATAAAGCCTCTGCAGTCTCTGCCACTCCTGCTTGATTATTTATAGGAGAGAGTTGCGGGAGGGATGGAAATTATTTTCCATACTCGTTACTTTCCCTCTTTCTCGCTTGATAATGACCAACGTATAGATATAAAAATTTTATATTTAATCATCGCGACGGACTGCAATCTCTTCCGAGAAGCGCTCCTTGTCCCTCGGCAGCAACCAGGACTCTTCGATCCCCTTTGCTCATCGAAACAGGTGAATTTCCACGACGATGACGAGTGTCGGTGCATCGAGGCAGGTGTCGGAAAAATGAAGAAGCGCATCTCCGACTCTAGCAAAGATTGCGCGGCATTCAGTTCTTGGAATGCAGTCCATCAACGACGGATTCGTACGAATGACTCTGTACGTAAGAATGCTGACGTATTAAATAAAATTAGTAATTGACCTCTCACGAGCACAGCGAAAAAACGATAAGCATCTTTCGGCAGCTCTCTTCCGAGCGCATCTGCGTTAAAAGTGAATCACTCGAGGTAAAAAATGTTGGAGAAGAAAGAGAGGGAAAAGGTTCGACGGCGGCTGCTTTATCGTAGCCACGTAGTCAAGGTATGGCCGGTTATACGTTACGTAAGCATGCCAAAAATATCGCCGAATGAGTGACAAGCACTTGGCCTATTCGGCCTATTCGTTGTCAGACAATTCGAGAGACACGAAATGATCATTTGGAAGCGCGATGGTCCTCATCAAACACGCTCGGAGATACGCGCAAGAGAACAACACTGTCTCAGTCGTATTTCTTTTAGTTGGACCCATTATTTCGAATTAAGAATTATTACTATTGTTATCGTACCTTTGCAATTTCTGATAACCACACATGTTTATGCTCGAGTTTATATAATTAAAATTGAAACTGGTATAAGAAAAGATTCCACTCTCTCTCTCTCTTCTGAAGCTCATTTACATGCAGTCGGATGAAAATATTCCTGTCTTCAGCAACTATGCAAATAAATCGCACTGCGCGATTCATCCAAAACGCTTGACGCTCGCAAATCAATTACAGCAAGACGGCGCGGGGTGAATTTCACGACCGACTGTCAATCGTCGTGGTCGAATTGGCACTGGTCCCACGAAAAGAAAAACCGAACGTTACGAAAATCCGCTCTTACTTTACCAGCGAGAAATGTTCTCACGGCGCTTTCAGTTTTCTTGAAAAACTCAATTATCAGTTACAAGAAACATGATAAAATTACATACGTTCGTTTCGAAACATTTACGGACGTTCGTGGATCTTTTCCAAGTGATATTAGGTGTGATACGACCAAAGCTTCGCATTACGCGTGATCTTTGACATTCCACGACGGAAGACGGATTAAAATGTCGAAAGAGGCGGAAGGGCTGATCCACGTGACGATCCGCGCGGCGAATAAAAATTGCCGAGAAAACCGACGACGTAAGAAGCAGGTCACGTGGAAAATACGAGATCGATGGGAGAAACGCGCGATGGTGAAGCTTGCGGATATTCGATGCTTTTCGAAATAGAATCTTCGTGTTCACGGGCGAAACGCAAAACGCGCGCAAATGCCGAGAAACGATTTGGTTCGCCCCGAAGATTGCAGCCTTCGGGCGATGATACAGATTTTCATCAGGAGGAAGAGTCATTGCACTTTATGCTGAATGGGCATCGAGTCAACAACCCGTTCTCCCTCTCCCCATCTCTCTCTCTCTTCCTACCCGTCCGTGTACGTGTTTACACACCTTTACAATCTTCCTTCCTCTCTCCTTCTCGTTCTCCTCCCGCGAGGAAGAAGAGGGAAAGCACGAGGAGACGGGACGGCAAAGGGAGACGAAAAGTACGGATGAAGAGGGCAAAGAGGGAGCTCCAAGAGAAGGCGAGGTCTGGGAATCGCTTCATGCATCGGGGAGCACAAGCGCTCGCGTAATAACACGATCGGAAGGCGAGCGAGCACTGTCTCACGCGTGCACGCACTTTTCGTGCTCGCTCGTTCTCGTCTCGTTGCCGCCACCCGGGTACCCTCGACGACGTAGAGAGGTAGAGGCAAAGGCGAGAGAGAGAGGGAGTATAAGCCGTGTTGCGTCGCCGCTCGTGAAAATGCGCGTGCACGCGCGCGTAATGCGCCCTTACCCCTCTCGCTATGTAGCGCGAACACGCGTCCTATTTTTATAAACGCGCGATGCGCGACGAGCGTTACGAGGAAAAAAAAAATCTTTACGTGCTGACGAAGGAAGACTCGAAGGTCGACCTTTTTCTTCACCGGTTGAGATGCTCGAGCTGTGCGGAAAGTACGCGGTCTGGCAATTAGCTCGTAGACGTATCTCATCGCTTCGCACTGGAATACAATTATAGATATTATTTTCAGAGCATTTCACAGGGAATAATAGTCCTGGCGCATTAAACTGTTTTTCTTTTATTTACTCGTGGGAGCCATCAGAGACCGTAAAGATTAAGCGTAAAGTAAGTCGCGTCTGGAATAAATGCGCGCTAAAAGAACGAGTTTACCGTGCTCCCGCTCTAAACGCTGCAAATATCCGAGTAGAGCTTGCTTGTCGAGTAGAATTAATACGGAGCGCCGTGTCGCGTCTATCTGCTTCCAGACATCTCAGTCTCGCTCACGGTCGACGGCGATTCTGCGCCGCATTTTGCGTTTTCACCGAGGCGTGTGAGACGCCGCGGGTACATGCCGAGAGGAGAGAGCAAAAATGAAATATTCGCGGAGACCGACAGCGGTATTCTGTCGATATATCTCGAGTCGTCGTAAAACATCGTTCGCAGCAGCGAGTCGCGTACGTGAGAGAGCTCCGCAAACGGATGAATGGATTATTGATAATCGCCGGAGAATATAATGTTTAGCGTAATTTAATTCAATGACTAGTCATATCGTCTACATAATCTCCCAGTGGCGCGAAAAATCATTACAAACGTGTATACATCCCGGCACGCAATATTTTATCACGTAGCGTATTCTGGGTGCGATACGTTAATATGTACCTCATTATTGTTGCACGTATCCGAGTTTGATTGATATTTCCGAAACTCTTATATCATTGCGAGTATTATTTAAACACATCTATAAATAAATCGACAATATAAATTAACGATACTCGGCGGGGATGCGCCCGGTCGTGTTCAAATAGCAAACACTCGACGAAATGCAAGAACGCCCGATGCCAGTCGATATACTATACTGTTCTATTTTCTGAATAGGTACTCGAAGAGTCCCGTCGAGAGGCTGTCACTCAGTGATTTATACGTTCGTCCACGTCGAGGCCGCTGGTCCTCCCGGTCGCCCCCTTTAAAAACCCGCGTGAACCGCGCGGAAATCCATTATCGACGCGAGGACCGCTTTCACGTGGCCAAATGGAAAAAAAGGAAATGTGCTCGAGAAGACGTTTGATCAAGGTCCCGCGCGAGCAGCATCATTGTATTCGACAGCTGACAAGATCGAGCAAAAAGTGGTCCAAATGCTTCTATTGGTCAAAGTTGTCATGCGAGGCCAATTTCGCGTTATTAAATATAATGCCGCATCTCAAACTAAGAGAGGAAAGGAATGACATTTCTCTTAATTTCATTTAATAAATCTAAATAACGTTTCTTGCAAATCAATTTAGCGAATTTGGTTGCAGATTGAGGTGGAAGGAAAAGTCAAGACGACCCAGTACCCGAGTTGAAGCCAAACCAAACCGGAGTCTATCGTCAGGAACAAATGGGAGTGTCACATGACGCACGTGCGCGAAACGAGATGCGGCTATTTTCTTCAGCTTGGCTATACTCGAAAATAGTAATGCTTTAATCGCGTGTCATTTGCGGTTAAACGTCTAGGAAACGATACGGAAAAAGCTCGAATTCTAATTTCGCATTACGTCACAGTTCCGGGTTCATGATTTCTCGAATAAAACATAGGCAAAGTGATTAAACATCTTCGATTGATAATAACTGTGTTATTTCTTAAAGCTGCTTTATAAAGATTCGCCAATGCTTCGACTAGGAAATACGTAACTGACGATTGTGGAGAACCGACAGAATAGAGTTCTCTTGAAGAGAGCTTGCATGGGAAAAAGAGATAACGACAAGCTAAGCGGGACAAACCGGGAGTTCACCTCTGAATAATATGCACGTACCACGTAATCGAGTCTAATCTTGCCGTAATGACTGCATTACAACAGCGAAACAATAGCATCATAACTGTTTTACAACAAGTCCGGAAAGCGCTTGTAAAATAACATCTTTAACGTCCGGGAAAGTTTGCCCGACCGTCGTGTAAGCGCTATTATTTTTGAGTTTTCTATGTACTTACAATTGTATTAATGTAATTATAAGTAAAAATTACATCAGAAAATTCATCTTTAGTCTTGTTCTGTACTTAAATTTCCTTTTAATTTTAAGCCAAGAGAATGAAAATTTCGGTTCAGAGATCTAATAAGTATCTAACAAGAGAGAGTATCATATAATCTCCAATTATAGTAATCTTGTCTTGCACAACATTACGCGCGTTTGACAAATTTGAATAAATGTAAAATATTTACATTTGCACATTACACGCGTCTGATAAGTGTCACTGAATAAATGTAAAATTTTTATGCGAGTACGTGCACTCGATTCATCGAGTTCGTATCATCATCATATTAAAATTCCATTAAAGCGTTTCTCGCGAAAATATCGATAATCAGGATTCCGTATCGACTGGAATAAAATTTACGTATTGCCATGCTATTAACGGAAAGCGTAACCCGCGGTATTAACAAATAATCTGCATAATCGGACAATTTGAAATATCAATGAAGGCATGTAGACCGTTGAATGGACATCATTTACGTTGGTTTTTCTATTTACAAAACGATATTTACACGCTTGTGGACATTATTCGCGTGATAAAAGAAGCATGCAAGTAAAGCATTCCTCTTGAAATGAGCAGATTACTTGTCGATATTTTGCTACGTAAGCGCACTTTCGCAAACGTGACTTTTCATTTCACATCTTGATTCTTTAATTGACAACCAGTATCGTAACATGCGTTTGCAAGCAAATCGCAAGATGTTCTGATAAACTTATTCAAATAACGTCAAAATATTCGTCACGCATCTTGCGTCATGAGATACAAGCTTTTCGCTCTTAACTTTTTCTGTCCCAATAATGTCATCATTGGTATCTCGCTTATTTTTACTTTCATGATTTTAAATAAGAATTTGCCAATAAATCAAATACCATATTATACATATATGTGCTTCTAATTATAAAATATTTTATTTAATTGAATACATTTGGGACAGAGAATGAGAGAGAGAGAGAAAGACAAGAAAAAAATAACAGAGAAGCAAATCTTACTTGTACGTCAAAGTGCGTGGTGGTGTCTTGCGGCTGCGGTGGACCTTGTTGCTGCTGTTGTTGGGAGGGTGGTGGACCCTGCGGCGGCGGTGGAGCTTGCGCTCCAAAAAGTTGCGCCGCCGCGTGCGAGTGCGGGTGTTGCAGATGATGAGTCGGCGGTGCCTGATGATGTTGAAGATGATGAGGCGGTGCCGGCGCAAATGCTGCCATAAAATGTTCCTCGCTGCCGACAACGTCAACTCCGGGTTTCAAAAGTACGACGCCGCCGCCACCGGCACTCACCAGCGTAGCAGCAGCATTTTTCTGAAATTCTTCTTCGCCTGGTGAGGGCTGACGGCTGCCGGGTGTACGACTGCAACAAGGATTAAAGTTGAATTAAATCGAGAAACATAGATATTTATATGAGAGAAACCGAGTCATTGTTCTTCCCTACGATTTCGTGAAAACATGCAGCTGGAAGCGAGCCTATGGTAAGATTGACACGCGAGTAAGCGTAAGAACGGTAATCTCATTTTCTATATAAAGAAACTGACGTGATTTTCTAAGCGGCTGGAAACGGCGGATAAATGTCAGGGACCTCTTTGTGAATGACGTATGTGCACGGCATGTGCTCTTGGCGGCAAACAAATCGATTCTAAAGTTTCAAGTTTGTAGCAACGTTTCTTAGACGTTACATTGACTATTTAACTTGATGCAATACGCATTTTATGATTTTCTTTGACCAAACTCTGTTTCATGACACGACATTTAATCCTATTGTTAAAATTCTTTCATAAATAAAATCAGCTTCTACGTTAAAAACAGAAAACATGATCTAATTTTTGCCATGTGCCATGTGTCGGGAATCTTCCGAGATATATCGCATAAGAATGCTAAATCCATCATGCGGGATTTCATGTATATGCAATTGGCTGGCTGCGTGTCGTGTAACGGTGCACTTTGCATAATAACGTAACAGAACGCAAATCTGCAAGTTAGACGATCCGCGTTACTCATCTCGTGAGAAAAGAAAGCATAATGCTTATGAATGCGGTTGTCGGCAATAAGTTAATACCATTATCATAACAATGCAGGGACCCATTTTTACCGCTTGTACCACTTTTACGTTGCCGCAAAGCAGTAAAATGCGGGTGCGATAATTGTCCCATGAAACTATTTTAAATTTCTATAACCGAAATCTTCTAAGATGAAAATTCTTGCGGAAAAAGATCGGAAAAGCAACAATTAAAAATTTGACGCAATTACCGCTTTTCAATAACACAGTTATATGTACCAATATCACGAACAGAATCATTATAAATCCAATAAAGATCACAGTACAATAAAGATTAAATTACGACGATTGCAAAGTTATTTCATGAAGTGTTCACGGGGAAAAAAAACGAATTACGCGGATAATGTGTTCGTCAAACCGTGCGTGGACACGAACCATGCCGGTGGACAATGTCGGTAACGTCGCTGTCGAATATGTTTTCTATCGTGCGCTAACGGATGGCGCAACAATGCTGAAAAGCCGTGCGGCCGGCTGCCGCGAAAGGAAACGCGAGAGAGAACGTGATGTCATCGGCCGCGTGTAGAGTATGCCCTTGACAGTTATCGCTATTACGCTATTTCGCCATGCTTACTTGCGGTGGATGCAATGTAACATAAGAAAACATTTATCAGATAGGGGGAGAATGAACCACCGAGAAATTATTTTCACGAGCCGTTCGAACGCTTGCATATAGCACTATCTCTGCGATTTCTCTTGTCATTTTTTTTTTAAATCACATCGACGTATTTTACAAGATACAGGCAAGTCGCTTCCCGTGAATAAAAGTTACTAAAACAAGAGATTAAAGAAAAGATGAAAAATTGATTTCCATTCAATTCGCAAGAATTAATTTTAACAAATTTTCATCTCAAGATTGTACGATATAGATACCGAATATGTTTGACGTGAATACTGCACCTGAGGTCAATGAATAATGAAAGGAAAGTGCGATATAAGTGTCCTGAGCAAAATAAAAAGTAGAGTTCAAACTTACTTAAATCCTTTGTCATCATCCAACCCATTTTGAGAGGCTAATCCGTTACCCTGTGGTCCAGTGTCGTCCTTTGTGCTGTCAAAGGGACTTGCCGAACCTTTGTCTTTTTCTTTCTTGTCTGCATCAGTGTTCTGCATACAAAAAGAATAAAAGCAAAGTAATGGCATGATACATGTAGAAAAATAACAAAAGTTTATCGTGTCTTTATCATGTCATTACTCACCAATCTCAAGTTAACCATACGAGGTTCCAAATCTTTCGGTGTAGTAGGACTCGTTCCAAGAACATATTCGACCATTTTGACTCCCAACCCGCCGGTTTCGCTGTAAAAAAATACATTGATAATTTTGTAACAGTGGTATTGAATTTCCTAATCGACTTTTCGTTGAAAAAGATTTTACGAGTGTAAATTCTTCTTTTATAAATTTATATTAGCCATTGATAATCGTTGATCAATGACGAAGCTTCTCTTGTATCATGTCTCGATAAAATCAATTTGAAAATTGAGAAAGATATAGTTTAGGTACTAGCTTGTGTTAAAGCCTTTATTTCCAGCTTCTTATAATCTGAAAGGAGCTATTAACATCATAACATCATCGAGACAAACGCCGTCTGTTATGTCTTATTTTGAAGCTTAGAATGTACGATATGATGAAAGATAGGTGTGCGTAATACGCGAGAAACTATGTAAACAAAGCAACATGTAGGATACACGAACCTGCCTCTCGGACTGAGCACCGTTCCGACTTCTGATGCTTGATGGTGATAGCCCGTGCCGACTCCCACACGTCTACTTGTACCCATCGAGATTGGCTGTGACACTGCGTGATCTGCAAAAGACAGATGTGCGTAACGTTATTTACGTACAATTACGTGGATTACACGTGTGTGACATAATGTCATAACTCTTCGAGATGAAAGATTTGCGCGATTCAGATTACCTTAAACCACTTCGTATCATTTGACCTATATAGAATACCTCAAATTTTGTGAATCGTTATTCTAATAAAATATGAAATTTCAGATCTTTCATTTCAATTGAATTGTAAAGGGAAGCTACTACGGATGTGATGGATCTTTCATCTAATTCAATCTGGGGAATTTCATGAGTGACAATTGTGTATTCTCGTGGATTTCGGGACATCGTACAAACGATTATAAGAGCATATGTATGCGTGTTCAATACTCTCGACACAACCGCGTCAACACAAAGAGGGATCAATAGATACAAATGTATATAACAAGCTCCTCCCTAACGGAATTCGCGTCGTGATGAAAGAATCCTCCCGTACCATTTGTTCACGATGTCGCAGGATTCTCATTTGAGTTTTATCTTATGTGTTTCTATCTCCTCATTCATTATGCCGTTGTATGAAAAGATACCAGACAAAAGAACATTAATGGAAGAGTTTATTTCATTAATGAGCCTCATAGATATGTATTTAAAAGAAGCTTTCCGCTACTTTTTGCAATAATCCTTGCATAATAATTCTCGTTTAAAGAACATAATCTGGACATGATCTTTATTAGAAGTCTAGACTTTAAGACGCCTCGAGAACGGGCTTTTCTGATGTCCATCCGTGTCAAAGTATCCAAACTCCTGGTTAGAAGGCTCTATCTACGGAGCAAGAAACAAGGGTGGAAGTTGTCCGACGAACGAGCCGTCGACAGCTGCTTGAGCATTATCGAACGCGATTTGCTCGTATATACAAGTCTTTCTTCCGCCCTTTCACTCGATTCCATATGACGCCAATGCGATGCGTAATGTTCCAAATGGACAGTCAGTCGGGGGTTGTTTGGTCTTGATCAGTTGACTGGTTGGTCGGTCGGTTGGTCATTTGGTCGTTTGGTCATTTGATCGGTCGGTTGGTTGACTGTTCGGTCGGTCGTCGGGGTGCTCGTCGACGGGGTGGATCAGTAGATACGACCCTGAACGTTGGGACGTTGCTCCCACCGCCGTCGCTGATGCCGGGCGTCTGTCGCCATGGCAACAGCCGCGTTGCACCCATCGTGGTATGACGCACACACGGTCGCCACCGCCACCGCCACCAAAGTCGGTACATGCCGTTCTCGCGAGCAATCAGGTGTTTCGCGAACACCCCGTACGTATCCCTGAATGTACGGCCTGAAGCTCGACTGTTCTGATGGGGTTCTCTTGGTACCCCGAATATCGTTTGTCACTACTTTCTGAAAAGCTCTTACAATTTTTTTTATTATACTAGTTATATACGTCTGATGTATCATATCTAGACATGTGTCATGATTTAGAATCGTGTCTAATGGTATGACATTTACAAATCCATTGATTATCTTAAAGCCTCTAAACTAAGGTCTAAGGTCAAATAAATGCCATCAGCAAAGAACTGAAAGAAAACTAATATTCGGCAAGCATATTCCGAGTTATTTTTATTCGATATTGGTCGACATTGTCACTTGATCGGTTGCATCCACTGTGAAAAAGCTTTGCGTTGTCCCCCCCTGGACCAACCGAAGGTGGCGGTGGCGGCGAGCGGGTCGCGTATGTGTGTCTACACGTTGTCCTTTTAACGCTGTATCAATCAATAAGCGTCCGCGACGTAAAATACGCGGTGCCATTTCTCGTATCCCCGCGTCATGTTTCCTATACGGCTACAACGCCTTTCGCAAACAGAGGCACCGCGGTCTGCGATCGTTTAATGCTAAATAGGCTTTTCTCGGAATGTATATTTATCAGACTCTCCCGTAAACAAGATTAAATTTGTTTTACGCGATTTTATACTCTTATCAGCACAACAATCCTTCATCGGTTCATTGACCGCCAATTTTTTGAGCTATTTTTGAAATACTCGAGACAAATTTCACTGTACTTCCAAGAGTCGCTCAAAATTAACATCGTGGTACGATCGCGTCGGTAGTAAATTAACAATGCATCGTCCTGCACAATCGGAACTGTGTACAAGGGTGTATCTAATATCCGAATGCTGTTGGATTAGCGCAAGCGTTTCGAATCGGCTTGTTTGCGACCCTTAATGTTTACCCAGTGGTTTTGGATCACCGCTTCGCTTGACCGTGCTCGAGTTTCACAAGCACACCCCCGTTGCTCCCGCCCTTCCGCTCGCGATCGAAATTTCGCTGATGGACAATGAAGATCGCGAGATCTTACCTGACGTGCTCCATGTGGAATCTCGCCACATGGTAGTCTGGTGGTCGCCCAGGTGTAGCAGGGTCCCACCGCCTTTGACACCCCCCTCGTCCTTGGAGCCACCCTCGTCCACGCCCCAGAGCTTTTTTGCCGAGGGAGCGATCTGAAACATGAAAAAACGGGTCGTAAGCCTTCGGAGGTCAGTGAACACTCTTTCGAGGCGCGCATGTTGTTAACACGAAACTCCCAGGAGCTCTCACTCTCTCGCTCTCGCACGTGCACACACTGAAGGATAACGAGAAAAATGACCATTCGCCATTAAGGAAATTAAAAGTTGGCGGCGAAAAGTCAACGGTTTCGTGATGTATGATGCGTTACTTGCTCGGATAGTTATTGGCGAAATTCTATGCTGTTAATGAGCGTCGAATGTAATTAATATAATTAATCATTGTCGTCCCACTGACCCACCGTGCACTCACCTACCAATTTAATACCTTTACGTATCTATTCCAACAACAAACCCAAAACTCGAGCTTTACTCATATGGAAAATTACCAGTCGTGTGTGAACAATACTCCAACATGGAGACATTACTCTTCCAAGATAATTCGGGCTCTTACGAGCGTGATGCGATCAATCACGGACACGGATGTCCACGTGTCCATATTCGAGTTCAAAGCGCGGGTAAAGGCGAGTCGTGACCCGGACTCCACGCGCGACGGCACTGATCCCGACCTCGCCTAACTGGAGGTGAATGACGTAACCTCCGTGGGGAGATCAAGGGGGATACAAGGGGAGTGCCCGCGATCGCGTAGGATTCTAGATGCGGGTGCACCGAACGCATGATGCGACAGCGAGTTCAAAGTCACGATGCGTCGTCCCGGATTGTGTCACGCTAGGTCGTGCCGATTACAAGACTCGCAGATTCTTGCAAGATCCGCAGACCAATTCTCGCTCCTCTTCGTGAGCTTTGCAAGGCCCGGACTTTGTGCGTCAAACTTTGGCATTTCAATTAAATTCGTAAAATTATCCCTGCGATATCGCGACGAAAGAATTGATCTCCGTGACGATCGATTAGTCGGTCGAAATTGACGAAATCGATGGACATAGCGAATCCGAACGAGTTTTACGGGCTTAGAAACCGGTTGGACGTCCTAGAGGGAGAAAAATACCGGCCAAACGTAGGAACAGAGCGATTCGTACGAGTGCCAACGAGTTGGAAAGCGAATCTCCTTTTCGGCCTTGTCATTGAGCAATCCTATTATATATGAGCAGGATTTACGGATCTAAGCTAGACTTGGCCGGCCGCACAAGACATCGATTTCACGACTCGGTATGAAAGCAATCGTGAGAAAAAGTTTATCAAACTATTGCAAAAATTTAATTTGTTAGTTGCAGCTATTGATTCTTACTTTTGTGGCAAGAATTAATTTTTACAATCAGAGGGCTCTAAATACATTCATGATTTATACGAAAATTCTGCCTAAACAATGATAATTAATGAATCCAGAGGCGCCAACTGGCTAGGCCGGCGATCGCTGCCTCGCGTGTAAGCGGAAGAACGCGACAACAAAGTGGCAAAACAGGGAACGTGGATCCATCTAAAGGTTCGGTAAGGGTAAGGGTAAGGGTAAGGGTAAAGCTCGGTCAGCCGGGGGCGATACGCCGTGAGTATCGACCGCGTCGCCGGCCGCCGGAGACGCTTTTGTGCGTTAAGCGCGATGAAGAATTAGCGAGAGGGAGAGAGGGAAGCCGAAGAGAGAAAAGCTTGGTCAACGGAAAGAGAGAGTACGAGAAACAGGAAGGGGGAAAAGGCAAAGAGCAAAATGAACGAGGGAGAGGAGCCCGTTTTGCGTAATACACTGAACGGTTCGCGCCTCGTGACACGTGTAAGAAACATCGCGAGTCTCAATGGAACGCGGGGAAAATGCTCGAAATCACAGATAAAAGGAACGCGAAGGATAATGCGAGATCGAGACGCAGCAAGTGAAAGGACTCTGCGTCAGTTGTGAACATTTGAGAAAGGCGAGAGGAGAGGGAACAAAGAGCAAGTGGAGAGAGAGCACGTGCGGACGAACGAGAGGATCACGCTGGCAACGTCAACCCCTCGCGTCACGTTGGCTGCTGTTGTGCAACGAACAGTGCACGAGGGATTGATCGTCCCATTGGAAGTGACCTCGCGAGAACAATCGGTGTGTTAAGCGGAGATGAGTCGCGAGACCGGCTTTGCAAAGAGGGAGAGATAGCAACGTTAATACGGACAACACGACAACGTGTCTCCGATGCGAGCGATCGAAGGGAGCTGATCTGTCGCTCTCACGGCTGGCTACGCGAGTCGCATCGCGGATGTGATATCGATCTCGCACTTTCTCGTCGAGTCGAATGAACCAACACTCTTGCGGTTCTGCGGAGAACCGATCGTGAAACGTCCGTTTTCTAGATTCATTGGTCTTCTTCTTCCTTCTCGCGTCGTAACGTAATCGAATAATCGAGATAGAATGCATTCTCGCGTGTGCACAAACGTACTCGTATTTGCTCTACTCTCAAAGGAACAAGAACGATTCGAAAGAGATTGAGATTGGAATTTTGGACTCGATCTGTCTCTCCAATTTCCAATCACGGTTTTAACCTCGTTGGTCGACCTCGGTCTAGTAAATACTCTCTATACAATGTGATACTTTTGGGGACTTTAAAGACTTTTGCAATAGAAGAAAGCGCTAGATATATCGTTAGAATGCCGCTCCTCTCTCAATTCAGTCAGCCAGTCAACCAGCCAGCCACCAGACGAGGACGATTCGCGTCCGAACCGTCCCACCTAGGTTCGCACTCGTTCCCGGTCCCCCTCTTCAAGTCCGCACTCCCACGTTCTCCACGACGCGATGCGGCATAGCGTGGACGTCGTTAAACTACCACGGGGCCACCGACCTCTCTCTCTCTCTCTCTCTGTCTCTCCCCAGGGCCCTCGGCCACGGGTCACGGCCACTGTCCTCTAGTCTACTCGTAGTGAATCGGTCGCACGCCAGAAGACGAGTCCCGCGCTCTATGGGTCAATACGCACGCACGCATCCAGAGCATCGTCATCGTCGTGCGTGTATATTTCGTAGCGAGGATTACGTATATCGACGCATTTGCACGAGCAACGATTAAAGACGCGCCGTAATTGTTACTTCGTCCGCTTGTTCTTCCAATGTCTTCGGCGACGAAGCACCGTAGGATTAACGAACGGACGAGGAAACTAGGAGTCGGGCGTCTCATCCAAGTTGCAGAAAACTGATACAGTCTTTTACTGTTCTGGAAATAAATGCACGATAAAAATTAACGGGTCTTAATCTGGTCGTCCGAAGAGCGCGAAAGGGGAAAACGCAGACCGCGGTCAGCAGAGAATCCCACATGCATTGAATTCGTGATAATGAGCACGCAACTCGTCCTCTCCCGCCGCCGAACTTCGAGACTTCCAACTCGACACAACCAACTATCGATTCCCGATATTGTTACGCATAAAGTTCAGTGACATGCGTCCACGCCACGACAGACGAACCTTTTCGCACGATCATACGCGAGTACGTCGCATGTGCCATACTTTTGGGGAAATTCGAAATTCGAAATATCGATTAATCCTCGATTGGGAATTCCACTAAAGTGTCACGCACAAATCGAACGATTTGACAGACATTTGTAGTTGGAAAGCTTAATTTGCTTTGTCTTTAAATTTAAAAGCGTTTAAAAACCCATTAATAGCTTCTTTTCGGAAACATTGGAAATGCATTCTTTTGCGAAACGATGTTTGAAAGGATTGTAAATGCGAGCATTAAGAAAATTAGATACATGGAGAAACTTTGTTTAACGTCGCTTCGCATTGCAACTGTTTATCCAAAATGTATGCACTTAATGACTCAGATTCCTGTTGGTTCGCTGCGCCAGATAAAACGAGGAGGAAACGATTATGCGAGGAACTAACGTAATCAGAGGGTAATACTGATCTTGTGTAACTTTTATCAGACGTGAGCCTCTCTCTTCGCGCGCAACGTAACAGCTGACTACGTAACTGTCAGCAGCAGCCGTCTGACGTCGTAATCAACTACTACGTCAGAAAGAAAGTTTGAGTAGCCATTTCTCATTGTTGTTTTCACCTCGTTCCGCAATAGTAAATCGGATTCCTATTTTGATGATTGCGCGAGTTCAACGATGCGAAGAAAGCTGGAGTATTAGATTGTTTCCTACACGAAGAAACAAACAGAAATATATCAATCCATCTTTGGCAGTTGTATGAAAAATCGCCACAAATTTAAGGGACACGAACCTGACGCTCTCAAGCTTACAATTTCATGATCTTTCTCTAAATAGATATTCCTATGTGTTAATAAATGATATTTCTTGCTTTTGCTTTGCTTTCTCTACACGTACGTTTATATGAAAGCATTCTCAGAGGGTCATTCTCAAAGACGTGCCTAAATCACAAATAAATACTATACTCAGGTAAGAGAAATATTTTCGTCGTCCGTGTGAAAGACGTCGTTTCTTATATAAGTGACCTTAGTCACAGATATACGTTTTCAATTTTCTGAAATAGTCCAATAAGGATTTTACGTAACTGTGCACGCACGTGCGTGCGTACGTGCGTGTAAGTAACGATAATTTTAAGTATTTCTATATGTTGCAAGACGCAGCGACTCACGAGTTTGATCGAAAAGCAAAAAAAAGATTAGACAAAACACGAAATATCATACAAACACGTACGCTTGGATTCCTAATGACTGCAGTAACAAAGTGGCACTATCAGATTAGTTAAGTTACAAGGTTAATGGAACGAGAACATGATTAGGTAATGTTCAGAAACAGTTCTGACCAGTCTTGCGTCTTCTCATTGTGATTTTTCCAGCAGATTCTTGTTGCGATATGAACATTGGCAGAAGAGAGAATTGATTCGCGGACACAGATACTAAAAAAATTGATCGGTAAAAGTTAAACGAATTAATACAAGAGATGTTAATTCATAAAATGCTTCAAGCGTTCGTTTAAAAAATAAAAACGCAAGAAGCAAATCCCACATTTTCTATCGCATTATGCTTTCATTGAAAAGTATTTTCTTTACTGAAACATTTTTATATGAAATACTTATTTTTGTGTGCTTTGTTTTTAATCGTATAAAGATCTGAATTTATGGTTAACTATTGTGTGGTAAATTATCGATCATTGCTGCTGTTATTATCAATGTAATTACATGTAATAACCATAATAATCACATGTAATAACCATGATTATTAATAACAGTATTATTAATACAAATTAATACTCGTTAATAATTATTATTTATCATTTACAATCATATAAGTAATTACGACATGCAACTAATTTAGACGCTTCGTAATCGCTTAATTAAAAAGTCAAACTAATTTCGAGCGTAAGCAAATGCTTCGAATGGGAATAAACGTAATGAGTGTTTCGGAAAATAAAGTAATTAATATTTTCGACGACTTTTCAGTACAAAATACAGAGTACTGAAGAATATAAAATAAAACTATAGATTACGCAGTTTCATGTAGAGTTTCATTTCATCAAAAACACTTACGATAAACGTTTGCAACACAAATAACGAAGCACTCGTGAAATTTTCGCCACGTTCGCCATGTTTGTAACACAGAATGTTGAATTGCAATAAACGTAAGAGCGTAAGGATGCAATTGTTTGTATTTCGTTAAAGTTTTGCCCGCGTTTTCTGGATTGTTCCGAGGCAGAATAAAGTTAATTCGCTTCGCTCGTAAACACGTGCAAATTTAAAATTTTCAATTTTAAATTTGCACGTGTTTACGAGCATTGTACTTAAAATGGCTCGTTTAAAATCGGAGAAACATCGTTGAACGTTTAGCAATTCAATGAAATCCCCTCATCGTTCCAACAAACTTAATTTTTCATTAATCAATATCGCGTAAACATATTAACACGCATGTGTAACGTAGATAGCGCGAAGTTACGATTCTCGTGGTCCAAATGAAATCAAAATGAGACAGATCGTTACGGGACGACGCGCCGTGCAGAGAAGGAGGAAGAGAGATTACGACAAAGGATGCGAATAAAAGAACGCACCTACGGACGCGGACAAAGAGCACGTCCATCGTAACATCACGTTCGTTGATCGCGCGAAGAACATAACCTGTACGCTGCCACCAGCAGCGAACATCGAGAACGATCCGCGCGCGTGGTGACGCTGGGCCAAGCGGAGCCGAGTCGAGCCGAGCGGAGCCGAGCCAGAGCTAGGCTAGACCTAGGGACGGGCGACACGACGCCACGGCGCGGAGCGGCCTGGCGCGTTGCGTAGCGGGCGCGGTTTCGAAGCGGCGCGATCGAATCGCGGCACGCACGTACGCGTCGCACATGATACTCGGAACGAGCGAGACAACGAAACGAGCAAAAGTACTACGATACCATGTCTTCCACGGCACCCGTCAGATCCTTCATGTCGCAGTAAAGAAACAGGTCCCCCGGCGGTTTCATCCAGTCGCCTGTGCTCGCGCCCGCTCCCTGGCCGTAACCGATTCCGAAACTCTCCACTGTCTCCAAGGTCGCGGCGGCGGCGACGGCAGCGGCGGTGGCGGCGGCGGCGGCGTCGTCCGCGCGGTGCGTCACCTCCGACAGATTCACCGTTAACCCCGTGGTAGTACAGCAACGACGACACGCGACACGGAAAACTAGCGGGCGGCGGCGACGACGACGACGACGACGACGACGGCGGCGACAATAACACGCGGTGGTGACGTCTGCAGCACTTTTTTCTTCTCTTTCGTCGCCTCACTGCACGCACCGCACCGTGCTGATAGCCGGCGAATCGGTGGCCGGCAATCGATGGGGGTACGACGGTGGCGGCGACGGCGGTGTCAGCAACCCCCGTCGCGGCGCGCTGAACACCGAAGGCGGCGGCGACGGCGGCGGTCGTCGACGACGATGTCGACGGCGTTCGTATCGGCGAAACGCCGAAATTGCACGAATAATGCAGGGACGTTGGCGGGTACTACCACTCCACCCCCACTAGAATTCTCGTCGTCCCGCCGAGTCCTCTCGTTCTCGTCGTTCTCTCGTCCGTTTTTCTCCTTTTTTTCTCGTCCTCGTGCCTGCTCGTGCAGCGGCGGACGACGACGACGACGGATCACCGACTTCCTCGTTTCACTCTATCTTGCCCGACTACCTTCCTCCCTTTCTTCCCTCTCGCGCGACGACCACGCACACGAGAGCAACGTTGTGCCGCCGCCGGCCAAACAATGCAAATCGCAGTGCGAGCGCAAACGCGCGCGCGACACCGGAGAGAGAGGGAACTACGGTGTCACCACACACGCGCGCGCGCGCGCACTATACCGACTGTCGAGCGAAAAAAAAGAGACAGAGACAGCGCGAAAGAAGGAGACGGAAGGAAGAAGGCGAAAAGCGTCCGCCTGCTGTCAAACGCGTCTTGACGCTTCGACTCTTCCGATGACTCCTTCTCGACGCTACCTCTGCACTTTACTCCTCTCCTCCTACTCCACTTTTCTCGCGGCACTTTACACACACACTTACTCACGAATACGGTGCTTATTTACAGAGGGAGCGAGTCGAACCGATTCGATTGTCTCGCGGCAAAGCCAATCTCTCTCTCTCTCTCTCTTTCTCTGGCTTGTCCCGCTCGCCCTTTTTACGTCCGTCCGAACATTCCGCGTCGTCAATCGAAAGGATTCTAATACACGTCTCGACTCGTCCGTTCCGTTCCGTCGTCCTGTCTCTCCCTCTCCTCTCGCGTTGCCGCGCGCCTCGAATTTCGCCAAGCGAACTCTACGCTTCGTCGGACGGAGACTGCGCTCCAAAACCGAAACAAAGAACGACGCTCCCGAGCGTAGCGCCTCTAGGCGGTCACTTCGCCAGTCCGCAGACAGAACGCCACCATGCTAGGAGACGCGCTCTGGTATGTCAATGCCCCGTGCCTTCAAGTGCCTTATTTTGTGCAAGTAGAATCCCGCACAAAGTTTTTGCGATACCGAGTATCGCGAGACTAGCAAATTTTTCTTTCAGAAAAATAAAACAGAGAAGAAGCCATTTGTTACCGTACAATTGAATGAAGGGTTCCATATATGAGAACCAAGATGAATATTGCACCATAACATCCTCTCCATGTCCTGATTAAAATATCAATTACTATGAAAGCTTCTATATTTCTATGTAGCAAAATCCATCAGCAAATCACCTCGAATTGAATGTTCAACTCCGTCGCATTGAAGATGCATAAAGCCCACCCTAAATCACATGGCTTCATAATTTTTGACTGCATTATGCAACAACATTCTTTGTTGCAAATTTATATTTCATAGCGGAATCTAATGCCGGCACGACAAATAAAATATGAGATACCCGATATAGAGAATAAAGATTTATTCATAGGTCAAGTTGGTAATTCTTTTTCCTTGCCATTATTGAGTGCATTAGAAGAAAATAAGCATATTTATATCAGAAACCAGTTATTCGTTATCGATCACGTGCAAAATTCTGATGCAAAATTCTTGCATTAAAAAAATATTATTTTTATAGTAAATTATTGTAATTACTAGGAAAATTACCACAAATTTGACGAAATTGATAGTTATTCCAGTCATTAACTTTTCGATTTAACGGTAACGATTGGATCTTACTATTAGCGTCATTAACATTAGCAATCGATTAACACGTTTATCAGGCATACTTGCCGTACAAATACTCATAAATTATTACTATAAATTGTGAAACATATCATCAACCAGCACTTCCCAAGTGAAAATCATGATTATATCAATTAGTGAGTCATTCGTGATAAAAGTACTTGAACGTAAAAGCGAGAAGTAAAACAAAAGAAATAAGTGCATATTTCTATTCTTTCATGTATACTTCTATTCTATCATGTATATTTTCATTGATTAAAGATAGTCTCAAAACACACGCAACGAAGGTTGTTAGAAGCAGCAAACTTCATCCGCACTTTGCCAAACGGTCGACTTTTGACCCTGACACAATTTCAGCGAAGAACGAGTTCACATATTGGCCGAGTCCACAGTACAAGGCCCATTGTCAAAGAGAGTTGCGCGAATGTAAAATTATCGAATCTATTTTTTTTCAGTTAAAAGATAAAGCGATGAAAATCGAATATTCAAATGCGCCATAACTTTGTATAAATTGTCCACAAATGATTCTAGACAAGTAATCATACCTGCAATCTCACGTAAAGTATTAATAAAACTTGTAAGAATGTAAAAAGATCTCTCTTCGAATTTTTTGCTTGCCTATGGATAGTACATATATTTTATTTGTTTTTTGGAAAATGAGTAGATGATTCGCTATCGTTATTTTTCATCAGTCAGGACGCATTATCGCACGTTGCAAAACAGAATTTAACGCAGATTGCATAATCGAAAAACTCACCTGTCCGTTTCTAAATTGTTGTTGCTGTTGCTGTTGTTGTTGTTGGTGATGGAAGAGCGCTACTTGTTGTTGAGGAGTCATCTGATTGTTCAGGTAAACCAAATGCTCCGCAGGCCCTCCACTCTGCAAGACAAACACAAAACGTTTGTTTAAAAAGATTATCTGCCATCATGTGAAAGCAAACAATTCGACAATCTTAGATAGAATATAATTTAAACTATAATTATTTAAAATATATTTTAATATAATTTATGCTGAGATTTATCGCATACCTTTAATTGCATAGGATGTATTTCGTATGGTAAATGTACGTTGTTCATAGTTAATCCAAGCTGTTGAGATTGACTCTGCTGAGGTACACCGAGCTTAGTCACGGAATACTTCCATTTTTCCTGATTCTGAAACAAAGTATTTCAGCTATGATTCACCGCTCTGTGTAAAAGTATATAAATGTACAAAAGTTTTTGTCACTTGGCACAAAACAGATCTCTATTAAGAGTGCAAAAAGAGAGCAAACGTATGACTAGGGGAACTAAAAGTAAGATCTGCAGTTAATCGTGATTCATCATACGTACATCAACGATAACGTCATCTGCTAAAGCCCAAGCTCTTGGAGTCTGCTTTGCTTGGAACGTCGAAGATTGGGTAGTAAATTCTGGCTCTGTAGGTCGTTGAAACACATAACCAACCATGGCGTCATCTTGAGTCCTGCTCACTCCCATTTGATGAGTTTGACCAGGTTGAAGTCGCATATTATCGCCACCAGCCATAACTTGTCCACACTGTTCGGTATCCTGACAATTAGACACACGTACACGTCGATAATGATGCATTATGAAATAATTGCAAGATATTAACTACAATAACGTTAATAACTTTGGTGCAATTACGCATAAGACGGAGACACGTTGCAGCAACGGTTATTAAAATCTAGTTACTGTTATATCTGCACGTTCAAACTCGGTGCATCAAAAGTATCAAAGATTTAAATCACAAATTCTTCGATCACGCGATACAGAAAGAAAAAAACCATTTCTCCTCTCTCTGTAAAAACACGCGGCACACATCGTGCATTTTGGCCACTATTGCACAATTGTGCACAACTAGCACACGAGTCCACGAGGATGACGACTCGGCGTCTCCATCTCGGCACCTTGACAGCCTCGTGCTGACACTCGCGATCGCACGTCGAGGTTATGCGCGTCCGCGCGCACCGCAATTGTCGCAGTCACGCTTAAATCACTCGAGTCGACGCGACGATATTGCTCAACGGGCGGCAATCGCGCAACGGCGGAAAGAAAAAGGGAGACAAAAAAGCAAACGTGGATATGCGTGTACCGTGGGTATGTGGCCGTTGGCGGAGGTGTGATGCAGCTGCATGGAGGATGCCGGCTCGCCCCCGGCGCCTCCGCTGCTCGCGCCGAGCCACTTCATGTCCCCGTGACGCTGTCAGGCCGTGCCGTAGTCCCGGGCACGGCGATGCGTGCTTTTGGCGGCTCACCTCTCGGCAAACCGCAAATTTGAAGGTTAGCTCTCGTACGGCGAGAGCCGGCGGCGTCTGGCGCGATGCCGAAGACGATGCACACTACGGTCGTCGGGCGAACATATTCGCACACGTCACGCTGTCGTTAACGGCACATCCTCGCACCGACCGTTTCCACGAGGACGAGGGTGACGACGGGAACGACGACGATGACGGTGACGAGGCGGTTGTAGCGGTTGCAGCGGCGACGGTGATTATGACAACGATGACGACGACGACGACGATGATGATGATGATGATGATGATGATGATGATGAGGATGATGATGACGGTGGTGAGCAGTGCGCGGATATCACCGTAGATTCGAGCGTATTTACCGAGCTGCGAGCAAAAATCGGACAGTTACAGCAATGGCAGCTGTGTGCAGCTCCGGCGCGCTGCTGCCGGATTTTTGACAACACTGTGTGCTTGGTGTGCCGGACACCAAGAGAGGCGAAGTGAGAGAGGTAGAAAAGAGCGAGCGAGAGGGAGAAAGAAAGGGAAAGAGAGAGACAGGACACAAAGGAAACCGTCGTGAGCGGCGGGTGCGCACGATGACCGCGAGATCGCTCGCTTGCTCGCTCGAGCGAGGTCCCGGCTAAAGCGACGGCACGGACGAACGAACCACCGACCGACAGCACCGCGACGGACACGTTCGAGGAAAGACCAAGGAAGGAAGGAAGGAAAGATGAAACAAGCGAGAAACTGCGTGCACGTCGGTGTGCGACGTGAAAGGGGCGGAGGGGAGTGGGAGAAAGGGATGGATAGCGAACAAAAGAGCGAGAGAGAGAGAAGGAAAACCGGAGCAAACTCGAGCGAGAGAGAGAGAGGGATAAAGTGATAGAGTGAAAAGAGAGAGGGAGAGGGACGCGGAAAATTCGCAGAAACTCGATTCTCGACACTTTGGCGGATTTTGTGATTCGAGGATCACGATATACCTCATCCTCGAAACGAGCCTTGCATGTTCTTTGACGACAATGATCGTCCAATGCTCCGCCCGGTCAACCGTCTCCCTTTTTCTCTCTCTCTCTCTCTCGCTCCCTCTTTCTCTCTTTCTCCTCGTTCGCGCTTCTCTTCCTCTTTCTCACCGTCGCTCTTCCTTCCTCCCCCGCGTCGTTCGCCACTCACACGTTACTCTTCGTCCCGTAACTCGTTCCCGCCACCCTCTTCAGTCGGTCATTTCGTTAAAACTAAAGGCTTAAAATACACTATTCACAGGTATGTACAGCCACGAGGCGAACCACCGACACACGGCCGTGCGTCCACCCGGCGTGCGCGTGTTTCGCGCGCAAGGATGCTGCGTGCGCGAATTTCGGGAGTGGGAGGCGCCGGAGGGTGGTGGCGCTCAGCGAGGCGGCGGGCGAGCGGGGAGAGGTGAATCGCTACGTATCATGCTGTCTCATTTTATCTCGCGCTGTGCCGCACACGCAATCCTCCCTCTCACTTTTCCATAACCGCGTCTCATACCGATTTTTCGATCTAAATTCTCGAGCCGAGGAATCTAGTCTAGGACAATTAGCTATCGGTTGATTGAATGTTTTTTTTGCCTTCGTAACTGGATCTGTGGGAGGTGTAAGCACGCCGATGCTTTACGATCGCAATAAAAATCCAATCTCGATATTCCATCCGTACAACGAGAAACAACCGACCGCGAAAGCATGAATTTTCTGTTTTAAAGAAAGTGGCGAGAGGTAAAATCAAATCGCAAAACAGAAGATGGAAACGAGGAATCCGATTGGCCGCAGTAAGTGTGCTCCTCTCTGATTTGTCGACCGAAACGTGATCGCTCTTGGTAACACCAGAGAGAGCCCGAGAGCGGTCACGCTTAGAGACACTAGAAGTAAGAGTCTGGACAATCTTGTCAAAGTTTTCATTGGCCGTAGATTGCTTTGAAGCAAAATGGCGGAACCAATCAATGCTATCACATCACTTCATACACCATGAGCGCGTGGCAAGGTTTGGATTTGAGAAATAAATAACATACTACTAACAATATAAAATAATGTTTATTTAGCAATAGAATGCCTTGCCATTGTTAAGCTATTAAATACAGGTGTTTTTAAACGCCCTTTTGCGCATTCTATTTTAATCCTAAATCTAAAGCGTTTCATTATTACATCTGAAATATTATGACAGGTTTTAAGTACATTACAGTGCAGATGTGCCATTTTATCAATGAAAAATGTAATTAAGTCATAGTTAACATTTTTTAAATACGGAATGTATCGTCGAAAGATGACTTCCATCTGATAAAAGTAATTAAATGTTGCATTGTTGACAAAAAATAATGTATTTGTCCTATAACACTTAAGCTGTACTAATTTGGAAAATTTTATAGTAGGATCATACGTTTTTGATCCTGCAGATTCTAAACAATTAATGCAAATAACATTCGTCTTAAAAATTCTGGACAAAATATAACCGCTGACATTATATAACGAGTTCATTTAACATTAACATTACATTTAATCCATGGTATAATAGTCACTTACACGTGGTATAATATCAATTTCATCAATCTCTGTGACTGCCAGTGAATAACTGAACGCATCCTACTCTCCACAGTCGGTAACTGTCGACGCCATTTTGCTTCAAAACCAAAGATTGTCCAGACTCTTACTTCTAGTGTCTCTAGTCACGCTCGCGTTTTAACTGTAACGCCTCAAACGTGGACATTGAAGTGATTGAAGTGATTCTGTCTTTATTGCTCACTGAATATTGAATAAAGATAGAATGACGCCGCGAGCGTTGGGAGCGTCAAGTGGAACGCATATGTTCACGTTTGAGGCGTACAGTTAAAACGCGAGCGCGACCGCTCTCAGGCTTCTCTCTGGTAACACTCATATTCCTCGAGTACTTCCATCTTGATTATTCTCACTTTGTTACCAGAACATGGCCGCTGGCATCTAGGGAGGAACGTGAAAATGGCCGCCGCTCGCGGTACTTTCAAACATTACATCTCCGCAATGTTATAACTTTCAAATTGTTAAGAATATGAATCCGCATACGTGTTTAAAGATTCTCACGCTCGTCGATCGGCACTAACGTGCAGCAATCGTGTCGCTTCTTGTACTATTATTCATATTCCATACAAAGCGGGATGAGAGCGAGCGACTCAATCGCATCATGGCTCGAACGTGGCTCGCAACGGCCCGATAGTGACGGAAATGATAAATAATCGTGCGGTGTCTTGGAAATCAGCTGAGTGTGCGGCGTGGAGTCGCTGACACGTAAGTGTCGGGAGAGTGGTCGAAACGGGTTGAAGGTTCTGCAAGGTTTTCGAAGCGAAACTGCGAATACGAATTAATCTCGTGATCTCGCTCGAGTAGGCGGACCGCGTAACGTGACTCACGCAACGACGATCCATGCGTTCCGCACGGGTGAATGAAACGAGGGTTCTCTCTATCTTTATCTCGCTCTCTCTCTCTCTCTCTCTTTCTATCTATCAATCTCTGTTTTTCTTTTTCTCTTTCTACCTATCGCTTTCTCTTGCCCACCTACGGTAACGGAAATTGAACTCGCCGCGATCACGATATTCCCATTTCGCACGGTCGCGCGATACCTTCGGGATCGTGCCATTTAACGATCGTACGGCACCGTGGCTCTTCCAGCGTTTTCGCGACAGTTAATCGGCGACGATCGGCAATTTACGATTTATCATCCCGCCATTCGTGTTGCGCGCGGACCCGGAAAGACGGACGGTACGAAGGTTGGAGAACGATCGAGCCTACAGAAGCGGAAGCGATTAACGTCGCCTCGTTCATCCACGAGCGAGGCCGCGTTTATTTATCAATTTTCTTGTAATTGCTCAATAATCGCGGGGAACAGGGTGACGTAGCGCGACGATACATCGCAATTGAATTCTTGCTCATGCACTCGCGATGTTACAAATCCCATTTTCACGTTTTTTTATGTCGGGCAACGTTTGCAGAACCGTGTCAATTCTGTAAACGTAAGTTATGCGCGCTATCCGAGAACGTACGGGAGTTATTTAAATTGAACGTTCACGTACGCGCGTTACAGGAGTGTTCATTCCATTCAGTTTTAAATAAAACTCGTGTTCGCAGATATCGTAATGTGACACGTCGCAAGCGAGAGAGCTGTCTGCTTCCTTGAAGATGCCGGCGATCTGGTCTGGGCGACCCGGTTGGTTGGGCAAGCTTGGCATAGCCTTGCTGGCCATCTGGTTCCTGGTGCTGATTGTGTCCGTTGTTCATGTATTCAAGTCAAATAATTCCTTGTCGAGCCGCGATGTTAGCAACGTCAACAAGGAAAACACCCAACGTCTGGCTCAAATGGTCAACGACTTTGAGATCCTGAAGAGGCAAAACGACGCGTTGAAGAGCTTCATACTGGGGTAGGTTTGCGCGAGATAAAAGTTACCCGGCAACGTTAAAGTGCGAAACCTGAGACACAGAGCATTGCGATCTTTTTATTGTACAGGCTAACATAATTTCCAGAGAAGGGTCGAAGTCTATGCAGGGCGATCATTTAGGCGCCATACAGGAGAAACTCGAGAGAGCGTCGGTTTACGATGTTAATCTGTTGGATGATCAGGATGGGTCAAAACATGGCGTTCCTTCCATGGAGCATGAAGAGCTACGACGACGCTTGAGAAATGGCATTCAAGAGATGTGGTAAGCAACAAAGAATTTCAGATTGATCAGAGTATACTCTTGATGACTTTCAAAAGATTGCATGCCTCATTTTGTTCCACAGGTACTACATTAGTGCCGAATTAAACAAATTTAAGAAACACATAGACGAATTTACGTACGATCAGAGAGAGAAGGAGATACAAGATGTGTTGAAAAATGTGTGGGAGCATAAGAAGTCGGTTGTAATGAATGTTGATAAGTTGAAGAAAGTGGACGGTTACGACGAGTGGCGAGAGAAGGAAGCAAAGGACCTATCTGATCTTGTACAAAGAAGATTTAGGTAACACATGATTCATAGTAAAATTAAGAACTTTAATGTATCGAGACAAAATTATTTTAACAAAATTATTCTAATATGTTTTATACTTGAAGGTATCTGCAAAATCCTGCTGATTGTAATAAAGCGAAAAAAGTAATATGCAGCTTAAATAAAGGATGTGGTTTCGGTTGCCAGGTAAGAATTTGAAGTTTGCTTTCTGAATCGCAATGGAATGTAATCAAAAATAAAATAAGTATATATATATATATATATATGCGTACTTTTTTGCAGATTCATCATGTTACGTATTGCTTCTTGGTAGCTTATGGTACCGAGAGAACGTTAGTAATAAAATCCAAGGGCTGGAGGTATCACAAGGATGGCTGGGAGTCGGTATTCAAACCTCTCAGCGACACTTGCGTGTCTACGAGCGGTGCGTCGCATTCCAATTGGCCGGGTGATCCCACGAAGCAAGTAATATCCCTGCCGATCGTTGACAACGTCTATCCGAAGCCAAGGTTTCAACCGCCTAGCGTACCAGCGGATCTAGCACCAAGATTAGAAAAGATTCATGGTCATCCTCTGGTTTGGTGGGTCGGACAGGTATTGAAATACCTGATGCGACCTCAGGATCACATGAGGAAAACGCTGGAGAAGGCGAAGGAGAGGCTCGGCTTCAAGAAACCCATCGTTGGCATCCACGTGCGCAGGACCGACAAGGTGGGCACCGAGGCAGCTTATCATGACGTAGACGAGTACATGAGCAAAGTGGAGCAGTATTTCGACGAGCTTGAAACGCAGCCGGACGTGCGGAGGGTCTTCTTAGCCAGCGATGACCCGAAAGTGATAACGACGGCTCGGAAACGTTACCTGAACTACGAGATTATTGGCGACCCGGAGGTAGCGGAGACTGCGTCCGTAGCGAAACGATACTCGGATACCTCACTGCAGGGGATAATCATCGATATCCATCTGCTGTCGGAATGCGATTACCTGGTGTGCACTTTCAGCTCTCAGGTGTGTCGCGTCGCCTACGAACTGATGCAGACGTTCCACGTGGACGCGTACAACAAATTCGCATCTCTCGACGACATCTACTACTACGGTGGGCAGAACCCGCATCCCCACGTGGCCATCCTCGATCACAAACCGAGGAAGAACGGAGAGCTCGAGTTGAAGGTTGGCGACCTGATCGAGGTCTACGGCAATCACTGGGATGGCTTTTCCAAGGGATACAACACCAGGACTAGCACGATGGGCCTGTTCCCCAGCTTCAAAGTTAAGAATCCCGTCGACGCCGTGGAGTTTCCCAAGTATCCGAGCGTTCCTCTGCTAGAGAATAAAGCGAATTGAACCCGCAATTGTCGCGGATTGTCTTCTGACGGAGTGGATTATCGGTGCTTCGACGAGATCTCCTTCAGGACAAGTTCTTGAAATATTAATAAAAATGATACTCCGGGAGTTGTATATTTTGCTACTTGTAGACGACGACGACTTTAATGCCTATAAATTTTTACATGTCCATGACGAACGGCAATCTATCGTGTCAATACGTAATTATGTATGTTTGATTTTTTAGAAAGATTGCGAGTATAATTTATATTGAATATGCGCCGTAAATAGAGCTGCGGCTCTTTCTTTCCGGTTATTTGTGATCTCTTTATATGTGAAAAATTGTAATATCGGTTGGTACTATCGTGAGATAAATGCCTAGAATTAGGATCACAACTGCGAATATTTAGCAATATTAGTATTTGTAAGATTTTGATATATTTTCATCTTGAAGTGCAAAGCCATCGCAAAGTGATCGTTGATTTAATCGGAGGTTTGATTGGAGAGGCATAATTATCTCGGATCTCTGCGTTTTCAAGTGTAATAATCGAGATATTTCGATATTGTTGATATTGGCATAGTTGAATTGTTTCCATGTGTATTAAGATGTGTAATAAGTCGATATGATGAGGATCATGTCTAAATGGATCTAATTATCGCATGTATTGAAATGTCGGACGTTTGTGCCAATGTACCGTCGCAACATTGCTTGTACCGGTGAACTGAGCTTTCGCTGGATAGATAGCGATATAGTTAGTAAAAATTGTAGTTACAAAATTTCTCATTTGCCGTGTGTTCCGCATCATCCCCTTGTAAATAAATTTGCGAGAATTCTGGAAAAAAAGCTTGCAGCAATCGACAGTATGTCTTAACAAAGTATCCGTTCTAATTATTGCAACGTACAAATTGTATCATACATGCAATATATTATTTCCATTCGTCACACTTTGATACCTTTAAAGCTTACCATCACGCGTGATGTGCGAAGAAAAAATGTTCATAAGTATGATGATAAACATCACGCAAACATCGAGCTAGGCTTGAGGCCTATCTTAGATATTAGGAATTTTATTGTACATAAATATATATTATATATATTGTAATATATTTTATACGCAGAATGCAAGCAAGAGAATTGTTATTACAATATCTGAATTTGATTTTGAATAATAAATATTTAATTCACGAAATGCATGTCTTTCATTTGGGGGAAAAATGTGATAAATACAATTTATGTTTTATATTTTCGTGTTCATAATCTACACTTTATACAGTTTTGATAACAGGTAAATTAATTATACATTATCGAATTTGGAAATAATCATCTACTCTAAACTTTTAATATAACCCTTCATCTTTGATAAAATCAGATAAATTTTAGAAGAAACAAACATACACAGAGTGTCTCATAACCCTGTTATCGCCCGTTTATGGTGTATAGTTTGGATTTACAATAGCTTTGGATGCGCAATGCAATAAACAAATCAGAAATAAATGTTATTTATAATTAATATCATGTTTTATTTAACTTATTTTACAAATTCAAATATTTTACAAAAAATATGTGTATACACAAGATGGTCTACCACTATTCAATAATGGTAGATGATGTACACAGCTAAAATTAAATGAAATGTAATTTCTAATAATCACGATACATGTATAGTTAATGTTAGAGAGTGAACAAACGCATTGGTAGATAACGTTACGACGTGAAGTGCTTAACTAAACTCGACGAAAGTGGAAAAAATAGAGTTTTGGAGAATTTTTTCCAAAAATCGATCTTTTAAAGTATTTTACGATAATAATAGACCATCTCACATATCGCAGTGCAAATTACGACTTTATTGTCACGATAATACTATATACCATGCCCTTTCCGCAAATTTCCTATTTATAATAATGTTCTTTCTGTGGTTAATAATTTTCTGTTCAAATACCATCTATGTGTTACGTATACGTTAGCCTAAGTAACTCTATATTTGATGATTCTATATCCGGCGATTCCATAGATAGAAAGTCATTTTATGGTTCTACTTGTGTAGAAGCACCAATTAGGTATAACACATATTGATATACAAGCGACTTTTGTTAAGATAATTTTATACAACATGATCGAGAAGTAACAGCAGAAACATTAAAAAATCACGATGTTTGTACTCTATTAATTAATTTCAAAATGTTAACAATAATATAATGCACGGAAAGTGTAACACGCATGCCTCGATTATTTCATAATTATTATATGAATTATTTCATAGTTATATTCCGAATTTGCGTTTTACACAGCTTGAAAGACAATGTTTGACTCTAAATTATAAATTAAAAAAAGAAATAGTCTATTCTGATAGTAAAATAAAAGTCAACGAACAATACTGGAAAGTGAATTCTGAGATAGAGAGAAACACTTTACACACTAAATAAAATTACAAACAACATTACAGCATTATCGTATAAACGTATGATAATGTGAACAATATCGTGCCAAGCCCTCCCAATTCCCTAGAATGACTATACCTGAGAAACATACGTTTGACTTTTCACGCTTCATGCTACACAGCCAAGAGACCGTCCTATTCTGTCTATCCAGCGTAAGCTCCTTTCCAGACCAATCTGAATACAGAAGCAGATTGGAGACGCTCCTTGCCGTCGTACGCCTCGTGGACTGGTGACACGTTATATCGCAACTTATTTACTGATTCTGCGTTCGTCGTTCCCCGATAATATTCTCTAATTTTCGTGCGACAAACGTCGCAGTCTTTTTGGGAGACGTGTTTTCTGCTATCTCCACGTCCATGTCGTCGGAGAGCAATCGCTTTCCTACGGTTTTCCTCGCGTCCACTGATATCATCATCTTGTTGATGGCTTCCAAATCCTGAAAAACGAAAGGCAAAACAACGCGTCAATTGCATATTGCCGTGCGAAACGAGATACACGATTTTATTAAGATCTTTAAGCGTAAATCGTTACCTTAGCAGGACTACGACTGAAGCAATAACTTAATTGTGGCGCCGGCGACGCGCTGATGGCCTTCGGGTCTAGAGTGCGAGTCATGATACTACCGGTAACGCGCCTCACCGGAGAACTGGCAGGCGGTTTTCCTTTCGGTAATGGACTCAGCGAGAGATTCATGGCGCTGCCGCGAGCAGATCCGAATTTGTTCGCGAACTCTTTGACCTGTGGCACGTACACCGTGTTGTAGAACTTGATCAGATCGCCACGCTCTTCGCCGTTAAAATTCTGTGATGTCCCAGCCATGTTCGTCGGAGTCGGCGGGGCCGTGCTCTTCTCCGTTAGCGCACTATTGTCCGCCGATTTCTCGTTGTCGCCCGTCTTCGCGTCTACGTCGCTGGCTACCTTCTTGATAAACACCGCTCTGTATATATGCGACTCTGCTTGGGGCTGCAGACGATAACAGCGCATAATCTCCGTGAATGAATTCTTCTCCATCTTCATCAATTTACATATTACATAAATTGCACACATTAAGATCTGGTCGAGATGCCGATCCTTCATCAGTTCCGTACGATCCTTGATCGAGTATTCAAAGATCGTCCAAATTTTCTTCTTATCGGCGTCTGGTATCTCCAGAGATCTACACAAATCCTGCATACGCACGCATGCGAGATTGTAAAACTTTCGGAAGAACAGCGCGACTGAACCAGTCCGCCTCGGTTTGCCCGAGTTCGCGTTCGCCGCTTGTGCGATGGTATTACTCGAGGCTTGTGCACCCGACGCTCTTGAGGCTCCGATCTGATCAGGTACCAACAGAATCCTTTGGCCATTGTCTATCAGCATCCCCCTATTGGAAGATAAGACGCTCTGTCCAACTCGCAGCACACTTTGACCAGTGACTCTGGTATCGGAGAATAATCGCTTCTTCGATACACCTGGTGTTGCCTGGATGGGAGATTGAAACCTGAGAAAACGGATTCGTTTTCTAAGATGCCATTCTTGATGAAAAAGATGCTTAATGAGCGATAATAACGATAGAAATTGCTCGAGTTATACCTTTCTGAAGCAGATGAAATTGGACTCTGTGGTACGTCGTGAGGACTACCCCGCTCTACCGTTATTCGTCTGAGTACAGGTTGGCCAGGCGTATTCGGATCGACAGTTTCCAGAGTACCAGGTAAGGACACTTCCTCGCAGCTTGGCACACCGTCCGGAAGCGATTCTATTGTCTGCCACAGTGGACTGTCGCTCTGCCAAGCCAGGGATTCCAGGATCTTCTCCTCGATCTGATTCAAGTGCTTAACCATCTCGCGCGATAGCTGGTCCTCGGTTCTCACTATAATTTCTATAACTTTATAGAAATAGTACGCGTCCAGATTTAGAGCCTTCAATATCCAAGGAAACATTTTATCGTTGCTCTTGTACGAAAACACGACGATCTCGAGACAGCAGGCGAGCAAGCACTGAATGAATAGCTCATTCGATAGGAGATTCTGTAATAAAGACGACGATTATCGCCTTGATAATTTCTCAATCTGCAATTATTTACGTAGCTTACTTACAGTTATATCATAATTCGGTTTTTTACGCTTCTCGTCATTTAGAATCATTTCCAGAAGCTTGTAGAACAACGTTTGTCCCATGATGAACCGCTTCCTTCCGAAATCGGACATCGGGCCATCGTTCGCACCGACAACCGCTATGCCGTTATAATTTGCGCAAAATTGGTCGCCGATCTGCTTAACTTTCGCCTCGATTAAAGACTTGACGTCCTGAGAGCAACTGTTCAGCATCTGCAGTAGACCTTCGCTCGGTGCGTTTTGCCCGGCTAGCAAAGCTTGCAGTTTAATAACGCTCTGAGTTGCCGTGTTCATATTATACGTTATATTGGATACGTCCTTTGATCGTAGATATTTACGACCAGTCAGCGGTGTGGGAGGTGCCAGGTACGAAACCTGTATCTATTATGAAAAATGCTAAGTTACGTAATGCAATCTACAGAAAAATCATTTCTTCACCGCGACTTACCCCGGCAGGCTGTTCCCTTCTCATCTGCAATCGTTCGTGAAACTCGTCTATGTTCATCATTTGCGTAGGCGAACCGATATTGTCAGTAGCGTCATGGCCTGCAACAAGAATCGCAAATTTATATTAATTTATATTATAAATTAAATTATTAAATTTATATTATATTTATATTTAATTTCATGCTTATGAGATGTAACTCGATCTTATTCTGTGAAATTTATACAACGATAATAATATTGAGACGTGCAACAACCAAAAAAAATTAGTTTGACCAAACATTTGTCAGTAAGAAGCATCTTTAAAAGATATCGCAAACCCACCTGGTAAATGATCAACAGACTCAGTACCGCTTTCATCAGATACGTGCACACTCGACATCTTTTTCAAATTTACTCCCCTCCAATCTGCTACAAAGCATAGTCGCGGCAAAGCAAATACAAAAATTAAACTAAGAAAAAAAATAATTAATAAAATATAAACAAAAGTTACCAGAGACATTTCTCTTTTTTTTAGCTTTTTCTCAACTAGATCTACAAGTTCAGACCGCTTAATTGTACAAGGCCATGGAAAAGAGGAAGCATTGTTAATGTGTTAAACGAAATTTATAACGTTAATTGCATAGCATATGAATTCTTACTTAATGATTAAGACGAATGCTCGCAGAAGCGAAATAAGATAGCAGGAAGCATGCACGACTGTAAGCTCAGTATCAATCAATATGTAGCATACGTTGCTAATCACAATGCCAATTATTATATAAATAAATACTGATATACAGAGTAATATTTTTGTCCTGATACAAGGATGAAAAAAAAACGACTTTACCCAAAAATATTCTCTCGTCAAAGTCGCCGACACTTAACAGACGTTGCTCGTAAGCCTTGTTGATAGCCTTACTGTTACCGTCAAAGTTCAACGCTTCCAATATGCCAGAGAAATTCGATTGATCACCGCGTAGGACTTTCTCATTGAACAGCTTATTGATATAATTCTTCATGCAATACTCCTTTATGACTTTAGCTTCCACAGGTATCGCATCATGGCGTTCGCACAGCAAACTCACGATGCACTCCGCCGTCTGTGGTGGAGTATAACTCTCATCACAGAAATTTTCTGGTAAGCCTATAAATCGGGAACATAAAACGCGAGTTACTTTTACCAACTTACAAGTATAATTTATGTGTCTGCTCTAATAATACTCACCAGGAAAATGTGGATTCAGCAAATCTTTTCTATTGGCCAGCAGAGCATTGCTATATATGAGATCACAGCAGACTAACAAGAGATGATAAGAGTTGACAAGGTCGTCCGAGATGTCGGGAATTGCACCTTTTATGCATATAAACAACGTCCAACAAAATTCAAAGACTCTGGCGGGTGTGCAAGGTATCGCTTTGTGCCTTCTGGACCGAGGTGGTCTGGAGGTGTCCTCCTTTGGATCCTTGAATATATCGGTGAATATTGGCTGATACTTTTTAAATATAAGCATTGACACTGAGAAATTTCCCTCTAGTTTCTCGATCTTTGCACGAAAGTCCTGTGGCATATTGGCCATGTCTGCCCATGATTTGCTCTTTGTGAAGAATTGTATCAATGGGAGATTGCACAGTTGCAGAAGACGCGTAAGCGAAACGCAGTTTCCCTCCACATTAGCACCCGTCTGTCCAACTGTGGGTATCGAGGATCTCCTACATGCTACGTACAGCGCACATCCTATCCAGTGTAACTGGTCACCCTGCAAATGTACATTAAACATCCAAATTAAGCTGATAATGTACGGCGTGTGAGAATGTCACAAGACCGATAAACCGACAAATAAACGTCACCTTCTTGAGGAAGATTTCCAAAACAAAAAATTTCAAGACATTAATGTAACGTTATCTTGGAACGATTTTCTGTGAAAATACGTGAAAGTCGATGCTGAATGGGCGAGCGATCGACGGACGGCGACGAACGCGCGAAAATCATTGTCCGTCGAGCTTCAGTCTTGGCAGAACCGCCCGAACATCGCCCGCTTCGTCCCGCGCGCGATGCGACGGCCTCGTAGAGAAACCGCTGCTGCGATGTGCGATGATGCGATCGCGTTGCACGAGATCTACATTGCAAAGTAAATAACTGTACCTCGAGCGTATAATTCTGCCGAATGGTCTCGTAGGATTTCCAGGCCTCGGACGCGGCGGTCGCGTCCATATTCAGCTTCTGGCAGAGATCCTGGTGCCGACTGTACGTCGAGTCTTCAATATCGTCCGACTGCCCCATTTTCCCACGTCGAATTCCAGTCGAGAGTACCCTTAAACGAGAAACCGCGAGGAAAACCCTCTTATGCTGCCATACAAAAACTTGGTTGCGCCGTGTCGAGTCGAGGTTGCCGCGGGGGCTTGGCGGGAAACGACACGAGCGCCGACATATTTGCCATGTTGGCGGGAAACGTAGTGGCACCACTGATAATGCTGGATAATGCGCCCGCCTGCCGCCTATCGAGGACGATGACTTTAGTGGTCCTCTCGTCTTCCGGTCGATGGAAAAAATTCAGAAACTGAATCTTCCGAGCGAGATCGCAGAATTAGTCTTTCTCGTTGTCGTTCTTGATTATTTTCCCTTAAATAATTGAAACACCATATCTCTTTGCGTGCCATCTTCTCTACGACGTTTTTTTCCCTTTCGTTAAATGGGCGATAACGACACCCTCTCACTGCCAGATACGTACGCGGCTGAGGTCTGAACACTCTGAACGTGTCTGCTAATGCCTGCAACAGTGCGCATGCGTGTAATTTATCTGATACCAACTGCGTACATACGGGTGCAAAAACAAATCCCGCAAGTTTGCGTTCGGCAATAAAATGCTTCGCACTGCTTGAAAAACACCTCTTTGGTTATGTAGCAAATTATGCGACTTGATTGTATATGACCACGCATATTCGTAAAGATTGAAAAGAATTGGCAAATCGCGTGTCATAAAGTACAGCAGGAGTATATTTTATTAATCCAACTTTACGGCCGAATTTGAAATTGAGAGTGCAGGAGGTGCAGCATGATATCCTGTTCTCTTTCCGTTCTCTTCTTCACCTAAAGAATACTATCAATATTATTTATCGCATTATTTTTATGCGTTTACATTTATTTTATATTAAATTTTACTCACTATTCTTAGTATACAATATTATTTACCAATTCATTCCGTCTTAACCAAAAACAAAAACGATGAAATTGTGCCTCGCGCAACTTCACTGCGGAAGCTTGGTCGCTATTGTGCGTTCTATTTGGACAGGAGTTTGCGAACTTTTTCATGATAAATTCAATTTCCTCGATGAGGTAAACACTATAATCACTCGGTGATGCCATAATGCAATATCTTAGTTTTGCGCGTATCTATCGTGTAACATTTTAAGTGTTACACAAGAATTAAGGTTATTGGAGAAGAAACTTTTAATATCATTCAACATTAAATGCGGAAATAGTGCGAGAAGTATCAAAAACTTCAAATCCGGGGAAGAAACCATTATATTATTGTCTGTTAAATTTAGTTGTGTCATCATGTTCATATGTAAATAATACATGTCAATATATTACATTATGTTTATATATATATATATATATATATTGGACGATACGCTTAAATCCAGCCCGAATAATGGGCTTTCTCGTAATGGTATTAATCAGCGGAAGCGAGCACAATGAAAAAGTGTGCACTGGTACAGAACCTCAAATTCCTGCTTCCGGCATCACGCGGGAATTTCATGAGCATCGCATAAGCACCGCAAACCGCGTGATACACATAATAAAGCAGGGGTAATCAGCGCAAAATAAATAATCCACGTGTGACTCACGTACAAACCTCGTGTAAACGTACGATGACGTCTCAAGAATAACGAGTCATAAGGTAAATTTTACTTTGAATCTCAAATATCCCCCTTTAAGCGAAAATAAATCATTATCACATTTATTGCAGTGACTTTATGGTGCTCGATCGAGTACTCAACTGGAGGATTCGAGGACATATCCACTTATCGAGCGTGCAGGTTGATTTTCCAACCTGAAGAGGTATTCTCAGAGCTACTTGTATTCTTGCGGGTTTATATTTCTCTAGGATTTCCATGTACTTGATAGCGCACGTTTCCTTGTAAGAAATCTCTCTTAAGATTATGCGCAAACTATACAGGGTGTTTCCTAAGTAAGTAGACAAACTTAAGGAGGATATTCCTTGGCTTATTTTAAGAAGAAAAGGTCATATAAACATATGTCATAACTGCTTTGTTTTCCAAAAAAAGTACATCACTGTTTTCGTTCACTTTTCGGATAGCGTGCTCCACCCCACTTTAGCTTAGCAGTTCGTCAATTTTTGAACAGGAAGTTTGCCAATCGATGGATCGGTCGAGGTACTGAAAGACCAAACCATTTATGGCCTGCAAGATCCCCAGACTTAAATCCAGTAGATTTTTTTCTATGGGGACAGCTTAAATCTTTAGTTTACGCTACACCTATTCAAAATGAAGAAGATCTCAGAAATCGCATAATAGATGGATGTGAAAGAATACGTAACACTCCAGGTATTTTTGAGCGTGTACGTCAATCAATGGAAAGGAGAGTTGAGGCGTGTATCATGGCTGCAGGTGGACATTTTCAGCAGTTACTGTGATGTTATTATTTTTCTTTTTAGTTACTATTTTCTTTTTCGTTATAATTTTTCTTTTTGGTTACTATTGTTTTTCATTTGTTTCATTTGCAATAACACAAACTGTTCTATAATAAATGAAAAGTGAACGAAAACAGTGATGTACTATTTTTGGAAAACAAAGCAGTTTAGGACATATGTTTATATGACCTTTTCTTCTTAAAATAAGCCAAGGAATATCCTCCTTAAGTTTGTCTACTTACTTAGGAAACACCCTGTATATAACGCTGAGTTCATGAATGGGAAATTTTACAGGGTAAAATTTTAAAGGGTATTTCACGCGCTCGCACCTGCTCGCTTTTTGCCGCCAATCTGCTGGTAGAATCTGCTGAGCAGGTTTGCCGATTACGGACATAACGGATGCTGATTTGCCAGCAAGTTTTATCGAAATCTACGGCCAATCTGCCGGCATACTGCTCGCATTTTGCTTACTGGGCCGCGACGTGACTGACCAACAAGCCGGCGTCTTCGAGGTAACAATTCGATTGTTTTTATTACAATTTCATCTATTTTTATGATTGACAACTGTTTCAAAATCGACTATAATTTTCAAAATATTTTTATCGACAATCCTTATCTTTTATCCGTGATCTCCCCTAATTTGCTTTTAAGCAAACACGCCAATACTGGGAAAAAATGATGAGAGATGAGTCACGATAGCGTCGAGCCTCGCATTCAGTCTCATTGTGGCGCTCGAACCGCGCTTGTATATCTCTTTCCCTCTTTTTCTCTGTCGCTCTCCGTGTCTCTCACATCATCATGCGTCCCGACGATACCGATAAAAGAGATCGGCGACCGGTACCCCGTTAGTATTCGCGCGTTACCCGCGATACGTGCTGCGAGTGGCACGTTTCGTCCAACAACTGCTCGCGACGCGGAGACACGGCGCTTTGTCTTTGAATAATTGAACGAAGCGGCCAACCGTGACACTGAGCACTCACGAGACACAAATTACAGAGACTCTGGAGTCGGTGCGACCGTATGAAAAACTTGTCGGCTAAACTTGACCCATAGCCAACGGACACCGAAGCGTTCAGCTACGAATCAATCGAGAGAGAGGAACTCGCGTCGGAGCTTCTACAAGGATCATCCCGTCTTGTTCTTTCTCAGGTAAGTGTTAATTGTCACTTTACCTTAGAAAGGATCCTGTCGTAAAAAAATTTGTCGGATATAGATTTAGTTGCACGGAGAGGAGTCCGGTAAAATGTCCTTCGCACGGTACTTAATGTATACTTGATACGTACTGATGTTTGAATTTTTTTATTTTAATTTTAATAAAAAGATTTTCAATGAAAATGGAAAAATTGAATTAAACAAAATTATGTTATTGTAATATATCGTTAGTATACATACAGAAGCACCGAAAAAAATAGGATTATAATAGAATGTTTTTATAAATAATAAAATACTACTAAGCATTTTCTGTGAAAGATCATAATTTTGGGATTTTTTTTAACGTAATTCAATCATATATTCATCGCCATAATCATCTTTCATAATCCGTAATTAAAAATACATTATCCTTTTATGTAAATCTCTCTCGTAGATGTCATTATTATTATCGAAGTAACCGCTGGCTTTTATAGATACCAATAATTACATCAACGTAATTAAGGAGTTTTTTGCTTGAGAGGCAGCGGTGACATAGTGTAGTTTTATTGAGCATATTTTTTAATCATAAATCAGAGAAGATACGAAAAGTGCAATATGCGATAAATTACTGAAAACGACTTTACTTTCACATTTGACCTTCAGAATAAAATCAAATCTCGGTCAGAAGCGACGTTTTTGATAATTCTGAGTAGGTGAGCCTTTATAGAGGTGATAATCATAAATAAAACGAGAGAAAGCTGTAAAATAAATGTTCCAGATATATATATAATGGAATACATTTCGCGTGCAAAAAGGAAACTCGTGTGGACATTGACATAATCGTCCGATAAGCATGAAAAAAGTGGGCTCGATCGATCGAATGTAATTGTGAAAATAGCTTACGACGTCGGTTAACTTTGAGGCGGGAATTCCAGCTATCAGAAACGTCAGTGTTCGATGCAAATATAATGCGTCAGCGTGGTGCTCGATAAAATGCATCATCGCGTAATATCGAGAAAATTGATTATTCAATTTTATCGCGCGCGGAGGGCATGTCCAAGTTATCTTCTTCAGTTAATTTCTCGACCTCGAATTTCACGATTTCAAATTTCTCAATCAAATCGACTTTGTCTTAAAATACTCTCGCCGAAGATTATCTTTCGTCAAAGTTCACTTGTATTCAGTATGAAATATATTTGTAATTATCTCTTTCGTACACAGCTTACACTTCAGCTTAATTTGCGAATTTATCTTTAACGAATCAATAGACGTTTTAAAAAATCTTTCCGTCAAAATAAAATCGAGTCTGGTTAAGCTAATGTTATAGATATGTTAGACACGTGTACTAATCTAGAAGCTTATCAAAATGTAAAATGTGGTAAGTTAAATGTTAAATCATCCATTTCCTGTGGGGAATCTTCAGAAAGCTTCAAGGAGTGGCCTAAAAGGATATTGCGGTATGCATGTTTATACGCAGTTAAACCCTAATCTGTAGCCCACCACTCCCCTTGGGAATTTCCAATAGCGTTATACGTGTGACGTTTCAACATCCATGTCTTTTAGATGCGTCTTTCAGATTTATGCAGAGATCGTTTGACGCTGGTTTATTTCTGGCATGCGTCTGCAAGTATCATAATTAACCCAGCACAATGGATGTATTGTAGATTCGTGTCAATTGATTCACTTTACAGGTTCCAGTACACACAAAAGGCACAAAAGTACCTTGTCTAAATATTGAATAAAACGTTACATTCTCGCAACGATTATTGGAAAAATATTTTTAAAATTTCTTATCATTTTACTGCCAGCGTAGATTATTTAGAGATAAAATCTTTCGTTGCTATTTTCTTCAAGTTTAGAATTGTGCAAAGTTGTAAAATGTTTCTCGCGATCGAATTTTATCGAGCTTTATCAGACGCATCATGCATCTTCGGTGGCAGTTGAATGCACGCGATGCAGCCGACTTTGCCATATGTTCGTGACTATTTCTCAATAAACGTGAGCGCTAGATGCAGATAGCATCACGTCGAACGCTGATGAATGATCGTTAGGATCATTAACGTAATGGATATTGAATAAAAAATTAGATATTAATTTTCTTTGTGGTTACACGCGCGCACTGTACGTGCACAAGATTATACAGGATGTTTTAGATACTCGATCATTTATTATGCAGGATATATTTCAGATTCGCCGAATTTTCCTCCTGCAAGCAAGCAGAAAATTAATCGATGGAGATCCACTTATCAGTCCGGCGACACATCAAGCATGACCTTCCGTTTTGTTGCGCATTTTCTACAGATATTTCTATCAGACTATATTTCCTGCCACACTGTTTGCCATTAGCTCCATTTATCTTTATAATTAACGACGTGTGTCTGGCACAATTGATTGCTCTAGGTCAATGACGATCCGCAGATGTGCACACTCGTATACAATGATGCAAAGCACCACCATAATTTTCTCGTATTTGTGCGTTGAGCTACTTTTATAATTCATGTCCACAGGTATATAGTCTACACACATACATCTACCGTTATTCCAGACGTTGTATCGATGGCGACAATACAAAGCTTTATCACACTCGCAAATAAAATGGTATATTTCTTGGAAATACGTTCATCATTTGCATATGTGTAGAGTATATTACCTAGCTATACGAGTAATTATATGAACTACATGTCATTAAACGTTATTATGCTTACGAGATCCCGCCATTAATCGTTTGCAAGGAATGCAAAACTTGTATCCGCGAATCAATCTATTTGTGCACACTTCTCATTACGCTTTGAGAAAACATTGTACTTCGATCTCCTTTAATACACCGTTTTCTTCCTAAAACTTGTAACATCTTCTTATTTCTTCGCAGATTCTTGAAAATATGACGCAAATGTGGCTACTACTTGTCCTGCTGGCTTTGGCCGATCAGGTCACTTGCGATCAGATCATTTACCCAGATCAATATGAAATGATGATGAAGTTGACATCGACAATCCCACCTTATTCTACCTACGCCTACATAGGCAACAGTGGACGTGCTGAATCATTGCCTGCTGCTGCTTATCCCGTGTCAAGTATCAATCAGGCCGCTCCGATCGATCAACAATTTAATCGTGAATCCCCTTCGTTTTCCCTTGCCGCAGCACCGGTACGTCCGTCGTACCCTACAACTACCCCAGCTTTTTTTTCTTCAATGAGACCAACAGCCAGTCAGGAACCAGATTGGGGTAGTCATGTAAGTTGTTGTCAGTTATAATTCCTATAAAAGACATCTTTATCACATATTATAACATGTTAAACAATATTCCGCCAAATAGTAGCATTCTCAAAGTGGAATAGCAAGAAGATTATAAAAACGTTGTTCATCATAAATTTTCATCAATTTCGAAACGTATAAAATTACATTGTCGTTACCGCGAACGTTTATTTCAGGTGAACAATATCATAGCCAAAGGAATCTTGAAGTTCTCTCTGGACCTGGATAGGGCGATTTACAAAACCAGCGTGACAAGTAATCGCGATAACGTGGTCTTCTCCCCGCTCAGCGTAAGCGTCGCATTGTCATTAGTCTTGTTGGGTTCCGCTGGCAGAACCTTCGACGAAGTTTCACGTGTATTGGGTTTGGAAGCCGGCGTCGACATATCCCAACACTCGGAAGTCGTTCACCAGATGTTCGGCCTACTGCTGTCGTTCGTGAATTACAGGGTTGATGGCAGCAATGGACCACGTGTAAATTCTGCCAGTGGTATATTTGTTCAGGTAAGTTCACATTCAGTGCTTCTCTATATATTTGCAATCGGAACGTCTCGAGGCTCGAATCGTCATTTAAAGCCTCTTAAATAAATATTTAAAAGATCACTGTCAGTTAAGTTGAGACATGTAGTTAACGCTTTTTTCGTTTAAGATTAATAAATTTAATGTATTTATCATTTTCTGTATTCCTACAGGAAGGATATCCAATTCGTCCCGAATTCCGCGCGATCAGCGAAAATGCGTACAAGAGCGAGGTGATGAGCGTAGATTTCAAAAGAAGAGGCATAGAAGCGCGAGATACGATAAATAATTGGGTGAAGGAACGAACGATGGAAAAAATCACCAGTATATTGAACGAAGTTCCGAATCCATTGACCAACGTGATCCTTTTATCAGCGCTCTACTTCAACGGAGAGTGGAATCAGCATTTCCTAAACAGTCAAACAAGGAAGTATGTGATTTTTCTCTTTACTTCAACCGATTGTGGTAGTAGTGTTTCCGATACTTATCGTTTTTAATTGCTTTTTGTTACAGGAAACAATTCTTCATCGAACCGAACGATGTGATCAACGTAGATATGATGTATAACGGCGGTAATTTCCCTTTTTACGAAGATAAATCGCTGAAGATAGTAGCTCTGCCTTACAAGGGTTTAGAGGTAGGTAGAATACAGAGAAATGAAAAGTTTTATTGCTTGCTCCGCAATAAAATTCTTAATTCAAGCTCTAATTCTGTTCAGTGTGATATCTTTAAATAGTGAGATTTTTCTCGCATTTTCAGATGTCTATGTACGTGCTTTTACCAAGCGCCGAAGGAGCCACCGCCTTGAAAAGCTTCCGGGACGGATTAACGGCTGAAATTATCGAAAATTTGATAAGCAACCTGAGAAATCAGACCTGCATCATTGGCTTGCCCCGTATGAAATTGTCGAGCACGTTGACTTTGAACAACGCCCTTCAAAGTCTTGGCCTGCACTCGTTATTCAACCCGTCAAGCGCGGATTTGAGCCTCTTATCAAACGGATACGGTCAGGATCCGGTGACCATGGCGATCCCGTCCATGACACAACGTACCACGTCGCCGTGGCCAATCCCGCAAGGGTTACCGCAACCGTTACCACAAGTCTCTCAGCAATTGCCGAATCAAAGATCCACGGACGACTACCTCATCTTCTCACGAGTCTCTGAGAATAACGGCAGTCGGAGCAATGGCACACGGAGGAACTACTTCAGGTACGACGATACGAGACGCGGTGTTAGCGTAGAGCAGTGGGATACAGGCTTTCAGATTCACCAAATTCGTAGAACGCGTCGCAGTATTGCCGGAAGAGATGTTAACGACGCTGCGTCATCGCGCACGATGTACGCCACGGAGAACGTCGCTAACGCGCCGAAGGTCGGCGACGAGAATACGAGATACGTGAGCTTGGAGGAGAACAAGTATCGCTTCCGAGACGCTTCCAAGAAAGACGGGGGAAACCGAAGGAGAAGGCAGAGTCGACCGATGGACGAGAGTTTCTTGAGATTTATTCAGAGCAAGAATTTCCCGTCTTTCGGACTGGATGCTCTTCGAAACAGCGCGAGTCTCACGAATCCGGGCTTGTTTGCCGACGAGGTGCTGCACAAGGTGGAGATGGACGTGACGGAAAGAGGAACGGAAGCTGCGGCAACGACCGGCATAATCCTGGACCGCACGGGCAATCAAAAGAGACTGGTGGCCGATCGGCCTTTCCTCTTCTTCATCAGGCACGATCCCACGAAACTCGTTCTCTTCTGGGGCACGGTGAACGCGCCGACCCCGAATTACGCCGTTGTCAGATGAGAAGAGCTCCTTGAAAGCGTTCCTTCGTAGATGCATCGAGTTCGTTTCTCCTCGGATCAACTTTTGCACGCTTATAATTATCACTTTTCTATATATTTATATATTTTCTTCTCGAGCGCCGAGAACAAAGATGCGATTATTCCTTATCACTTGTTTTTCTTGCATTTTGCGCCTCTAAACGCGATTCTCGCACAGCCTTGCTGTATCTCCTACGTGACTGAAGTATAAACGAGCAGAGCCCGGATCTTGATGACGTAATGACGATCAAAGCATTTATAATTTGAGATTTTTAATTGCAAGTATGCAACTGAAAAGAATAGATTTACCTTGGATACCTGTGATATTGAAAAAAATGACACGTCATCATAATTCGGGGTTCAAAAACGGTAGTTAGGAGTTGTAGTATTTTTCTCTCGGGCAAATAAGTTTAAGCGTTCACTGTAGCTCTCGCTGCAGTACTCATTGTACGGCAACTTTGAGAACTGCGGTTATCATAATTAGCGCCATGACACTTAAACTCAAGTTAATTTAAAAATTGAATATTTATAAGACGAGCGATACTTTTATGACAAACACATTACGTACAAACAGTCAAAGCTGTGTTATAGCACACTATTGCGTGTTCTTGAGTCACTCAGTGCCTAAAAAAAGTGAATAGCATTCGTAGGACAAGATAAAGTATAACATTAATTTAAATAAGATTCGTATTAATCGAGTGTAGGATATGCGTGATCACAGGAAACACATGTCAAAAGCTTATTATCAGATTTTATTTTAAAGCTGCAATCAGTACAGAACAGAAATGAACCTCGTTCGTATTTATAACATTTCCTTTATACTTCTAAGTACATGTGTGTAATGCACTTTGATAAGCGCGTTAATGAGCTTGAAAATTACAGATCTAACGAATTGTATGAAGTACATAAAGAAAATTGTGCGGAAGATTTAATATAAACCAAGCTGTGTGTGCGCTCTACAAGTCACGTGCACTCTGATGTGTATTATCAAAGGCGTAGCGATAATGCAGCGTAAAAAAACGATGCTTTTGAGTCAACCAAATGAAATTTTTTGTCTTCTACACACACTTTCATACACAAGTATATACAAAAAGATTGTGAAGGTATAATTTTTCTAAATGAATGTACATTAAACCCGTATCAGACTACGTATTGGAGATTGGAATTTGATCAATCAAAACAAAGCAGACAAAGATTGCTTTGTTCTGATCGGTGAAATTCCAATCTCCAATACGTAGTCTGATACGGGCTTTACAACCTATTTACACCTCCAGAAAGCTCCCAGCTATACGCCCCTGTAGGAGAATGCACTCTCCTTATGTTGCTCGTTTAATCACCTCCTAGTAAAATTCTCGACTTCGTAGTAACGCAAAACTAAAAATTCTATCTTTCAGTGTCAATACGCTCTGCTGTAAAACGGGATCGCACATTAAGTGCATGCATGACGAACAAACGCAACTATTATACATCATCGATGCCAGTAATGTCAACAAGCGCGACACGAGACTACTTTTAGAAAACATTTATGCATTTTTTCCTCTTCTCTCTCTCTCTTTAAGTTACATAAATACTAGAAAACGACGTATCCGAATGTTATCTTACATTGCACCATTAATATTAATATTCTTTATTTAATCGAGCTCTGCGAACCGATCAGCGGGAAAATCTGCGTGATTTTACCGATTCCCTTGGTGCGCCCCTCTCTGAGCAACAGTCGCATCCCGACGTGCAGGTATTCCGGATGACTGACGAATCTGAACAGCACGGAAGCGGTGTCGTTCGTCTGCAGGCCTCGCTCTTGCGCGTGCATTATGCCCTCGATGACGCAGGTCTGCCTCACGTTACCCACGTGCACCGTCGTTTGAAAACCAGAAAATATCGCGGTCGCGTGATACACTATTAATACCGTTGCCTGAAACACAACGTATGCGGGTATCTGTGAGTAGCACTTTCGCAAGTAGCGATCTATAGGGTGATCTCGCGCATGACTCGAGTATTTCTGTTGACGATGAACTGATCCAAGTTTTTGCCTGAAATAATCTGGCAGACTGTCTGACGCGATTGATTACAACATATTTGTTGGAAAAGAATCGTTTTATCTCTCTGTTATTGTTTAAATGAGATTTAAAATTGATTATCAAGCTAATCAGAACGAAAATGATGGCTTGTCCAGTCAAAGTTCTTTCACACACCTGAAAGAAAAGTGTCGCGTGTGGCCGATCGCGCAGCGAAACCAGAACCATCCCTGGTCTAAGGTGCGGCAGGGGAGGGCTACGATTCGTTGGCGGTGCCAAGGTCAAACTGGCACTCTGCGATGCTCTGACCAAACAGCACGGAGCCTTATTACGATGTAGACTAACTACTTTCACAGGACTGAACTCTCCGTCCGGCAACGGTCCCACCAATAAACGGGTTCCCGGTGCGATTGCCCCTTTAACGAGTAATCCTCCTAAAACAGGTTGCGTCAGACCTGCTACCCTGTAAGAGCGTAAGAAATTTTTGTGAGATGTCAGTGTAAAAACTGCCGTTGCAAGAATTGCATAGAGGCAGATTGCGCGTACCTAAATGTCTCGTCAATTTGAAACAGACACGATTCCGGATCCGAGTCGATCGAATCCGTCTCGTAAGGTGCCAAATTTTTGATGAACATCGTTAGTTCCTCGAGACCCTCCCCGGTGACGCAACTAACGCTAAATACTGGTATCACATCAGACGTGTAATCCCATGACGGTACGTCATTACTGCTAAACGGTACGAGTTTCTTGGAATAGCCCTGCGTCCTCATAGCGTTCTCGAGTTGAACTAGAGTCTCGGACGTGCCGCAGAATCCCAAGTCGATTTTATTCACGACAATGAAAACGGGAAGTTTTAACGCTAAACAGAGAGCCATGTGTTCCTGCGACGCGTCGTTCAGAGGCGGCGCTACCACTAGCATGACGTGGTGTGGCGAATATCCTGAAAACAAGTGACAATTATGTTGCGTCATTATCGTTGCATAAATCGTTCGTTACGATGGACAGAATATCGCGCGATTGTTTGCTTTTTGTTTACGTTATGCACATATCGCATACCTGTGAGCCCGAGCACCGTTGTCCTCAGATACTTTCGGTGTCCCGCCAAGTCGATAAACGTGACGACCTTCGCTGCATGTTCGCAGATCTCTTCGGCCGTGGCCATTTCGGCGTAGTTCAGGACGTGACCAGCGCTATCGAACCCAATGATCTCGTGCGATATCGAGGACGTGCGACCCGTCTTTATCTCGTGCAGATGACGCAACATGTTGAGCCTAGCCCTACCCCTACCATTGTCCAACTCACCCTGCGTCAGCACCCCTGCGTGCATATTGAGTCTCGATTACAAATCTTCGTCGATGAGTTTACTCCAGATAGTAAAGCGGGCGCAGTCAATAGAAGAGCGTCGACTGTCGGCGTTCGTTTTTCTCTACCTTAAATATCCTCTTTGCAATAATCCTCTCACCTAAGAGAGTCGATTTCCCGGCGTCCTGCGCACCGGTAACCGCTAGTCTCAGATCTACGATACTGTCCTGGTCCTCCCTGTCGTCCTTTCGTAATTTCTTCACCAAAACTTCCGCGACTTTCTTCTCCTCGTTGTTATTATTACTATTGCGTTGCGACGTCAGGTTCTTGCTTGCAGAACTCGTGGTTACTCGCTCGCGTAATACTCTCATGGTAGCGCCTAGTCTGGAAGCCATATCCTTCAGCGTCTTCAAGGAGGCCTTCATTTCCTCTTTTGTCAAACCGGCTAGCCTCCCGTTATCCTCCACTCCTGTACATGCACGACACGATAAGTACAAAGAGAAATAATGTAAAACTCGCGTAAAATTCGTACCGATTCGATAAATCGCCTCTCCTTGCCCCTCCCTTAGTCTCCATTTCATCTGAGTGACGAGATGTTCGAAACGCTGACTAGATGGGTTTATCAATTTTAATTTGTACTCTACGTTTCCTTGTTCAGGCTCTGGTGGCAGGCAGTCCTCTTGGTCTTCATCACCACTAGAGGTCTCACAGTCAGACAGTCCGTTACCCTCATCATTTTCGGAATCATCCCACTGCCTCTTCCTTATATTTTTATCGTCTTGTGGGTCAAATAATTGCAAAAACGATTCCATATCTAAAAAAAATGTAATGCAGGTTAGCTGTTATTTAGCAAAAATCATATTTATTTTTTTTCTTACATATCCCATAAAGTATAACTCATAAAAATTCAATTTCGATTAAATAATGGTAACAAAGGATAGACTTGTGATAACAGAACAGAGAATAATATTTAATAAAGAATCTTATAACATTATGTAAAATATTATTACATGTGTGTATGTGTAATCATATTGTACAAAGATTGCATCATAAATCAAAAGAAAAGATTGCGTATTATACACAGAATGCCTCACAAGTTGCAATCTTAATTTTAATGGCTATCTTTTCTATTTTATACTTGTAGTCAATTTTTCTTTTATGAAAAATGTCCATATTCTCTGTCTATAATTTCTATGCAAAAATAAACTTCACCTTGAATCGGCAGAAGAATAAAAGAATAGACTTTCGCAATCTTTGTCACGAAGCAATTCTTTTTAAAGAAATTATGCAATCTCCAAAAGCAAGTGTCCTTCAGTTATTTTTTTCACAAGGAAAAGATAAAATTTTATTTTACATACCTATCGAAACTTTATCAGTAAAGATGTGTACGCTTTGTTCAAGAAAACTTATCGTTTACACAGAGACACTTCCTCCTCTGCCAAACCGTACATTCTCACGAATAAGCGCACGTAGATATCGCCGTTTCATCGGGAACACTGACAGCTGTGGATACCTGTCATGTTATGACACACCGCGCTATAACAAACAAAGCAAATGCCAATGCTGATAAGGACGCTGATTGACGCAACGTTTCGAGCGGCGGGCTTACTGATCTCGCGAAAGAAACCTCATTTAAAGATCCGAACTGATCAACGATATCAATGAACAGCTGTTTTGAAAGTAAAAGTGATAGCGCGAAAGGAAGGGAGGACTCGTCTCCCGGGAATATTTTTAGCCTCGTAATGTTAATGAGCAGTGCATACAATTTGCATTTATTTATTTACCACATCATTCGAGTCACTTGTTCCCAAATGTTTAGATTGCCTGGCCGCGATCGTGCGAGTCATCTGCTCTGTCAAAGTTGCAGGACATGTTCGACGGTTCCAGTACCTCAACTTTCCTCTTTCTCGCCGTGCAAAATTGGGTCACGAACTGTCCGTCATTTCCCACCGAACACAAACGACGAAAGGTGTGCAGAACAGAAACTCGAACGTTACGGGTCGACAGGAGTGATGGCGATTTTCGAATTGATATTCGGGGCCTCTTGCGGTGAACAGGCGAAGCTATAATCAATAATAGCTCTGATAATAGGTTACGTCCGTAGATGCCATTTATTGCGCATGCGCGAAAAAGCGGCCTATCCGCCATCTGGCAAAACTGCTATAACCTCATTCTCTTTTTCACGTTCTCCAGTTCGTGAAAATGGTAATGTTATGATATTTTACTTCATTGAAACATTAAATATTATATTATTTGATAACTATGCGCCTATTAATAAGTATTAAATTGGTCCAATTCAAGCTATTAACAGATATCTCTTTTGCAGGGTATCGACATTAATCATAAGCATGACAGGAAGGTGCGGCGAACGGAACCCAAGTCTCAAGATGTTTACTTACGTCTTCTTGTTAAAGTGAGTTGCTTTCAATAAATATATTTAATAATAAATAATTAATGAAGCTACTGAACATACTACTTAAATCTCACAACACCTGATCGAACTTTATTAAAAATTGTACATGTTTGTAGCGTATCCTGTCGAGGTTAGGTTTTGCGTTCGCTCACACGAGACATAAAAATTTCGCATCTTATTTCAGTTATATCGGTTCTTAGCGAGAAGGACGAACTCAAAGTTTAACCGTATTATTCTGAAACGGCTGTTCATGAGCAAAATTCATCTGCCACCAATTTCACTAGCTCGCATTGTGCGATTCATGAAGAAACCTGGACGGGAAAATTGCATCGCTGTGATCGTTGGCACTGTTACTGATGACTCTAGGATTTTTGAGATCCCAAAATTGACGGTAAGTCACATACGGGTGCAATGTTTGTACCATGTAAACATCATGTTACACACTAAAATCACAAACTTCTCATTTGCTAAATTAATCTTGGTACTGAAACTTGTAGATATGCGCGTTGCGCGTGACCGAGAAAGCTCGGGGACGGATTTTAAAGGCCGGTGGCGAGATCATTACGTTCGATCAGCTGGCATTGCGCGCGCCAACTGGTAAACGCACCGTCTTGATGCAAGGCCCACGTAAGGCTCGCGAGAGCGTCAAACACTTTGGCCTGGCACCAGGTGTACCGCACTCTCACACGAAACCATACGTACGTTCTAAAGGACGGAAGTTTGAACGAGCAAGAGGTCGCAGACGCAGCTGTGGCTATAAGAAATAAGAACCATCGCATGCTTCGAGGGACATTCGACGTACTCGCGATTATCTTTCCACGTAATTTTGGTGGGTGAAAAATAAATTAATTTAAGAAGAATTCTGCTTTTTTTTGTACTACTTATCCAGAATTTTTATTCCCGTTTACAAATGTTTTTTCGTTCCTTTGTCTTACATTTTTATAACACACATTATTATTTATTGAGTTTCGTTTATGTTGTATTTAGGATTCACTGCTATATTAATTTATTTACAATCTACTATTTCTGTATGTAATTATCTAGCAATTATGGTACATTATCTTGATTCTCTTCCTCGGGCTTTTCTTCGTCATCCGATTGCGTTTCTTCTACAATAGCTATATCCGGGAAATATAACTTGGACTCTTCTATAGCCTTTTCCGGATTTTCACTCACATGAAAAGGTCCGATTCCAGCGAAACCCAAAAATGCTTCGCACCCGACTTTCTTCACTGTACAGGCGAATATTTCGTAACTGTAAATAATATAGAATAGAATTAGAAAATAAAAATAAGTCAAGTAGATTTGTATTATATCTATGTAAAATATCTACATAACAGAATAACTAAGTTTCAATTTAAACATCGATATTTTAAACGAAAACATTCAATTAAATTGTTAAATTTTTTAACTATAACATAGAAAACAATACCCTGTTTTTTCTTCGGTGCTCGTCTCGAATTCCTCTATACTTTTAGCGATCATCTTAGCTTCAGTTGGTTTATCGTATTCAAAGACTCCGAAATCGATGACATCATCCTCGAACATTTCTAGCACGATTCTCAAGTCATTTTTACGCGTATAATCGTATTTAAAAACGATTATTGGGACTTTTGTCATCTTATCTTCGTACTATGAAATAAGTTAAAGAAATAATATTACTGAATTACACAATAAAATTGTGATTTAACTTATTATATCATATGCAATTCATACTTTTATCAATTTATCAATTGAAACTTGAAAGAAGTTTAAGGATTTTTACGAAAGCAGAATATTTGCACGTACTTACCGGATACGTTGTGTTGGTATACACAGTGAATATTGTGCGGAAAACGACTGCTTTATTCCTAGGAGTTGGTGGTGTCCAAACGAAGGGAAACTTTCCGCTTTCTCTATCGTATACTTCAAAAGCTGGACAGTGTTTTCCAGCGTAACTACAAAATAAAAATAAATTTTGATAATTTTTTACATTTGTTGAACTACGTTAAAAGGGAGATCGTGTACCACTCTTCGTTCCAGTCATCTTCCGATTCCGGTAACGCCGGTTGATTAAACAGGATAGTGCACAGATGATTTTCAACGTCAAGATCCCGTTCTCCCTCGACAAACTTCAATCGCATAAACATGCACTTGCCATCGAAAAGCAACTGTTTGGCAGCTGCCGGAAAGCTGTACGTCGACTGCGTGTTGAAAGCGGAAAATGATACATATATTTATATCGCTAAGAAGAAATTTGCGACGTACAAAAAGACAATGAGACCTCGACGAGTATCTGCTTGAGCAAATCTTCGTTCAATCGTTTACGCATTTCTTGCTCCACTGTGTAGTGCTCTGGTAGCAGTTCTTCGATTAGTTCCACGTACGGCGGACTCATCTTCTTGTCTCGTTTGTGTCCTTCCTCATCTTTGAATACCCAAGGAAACAACAGCAGGCACGTCTCGTTGCGCAACGACGTCGTCAGATGCAGCATCTCCGCCTCGTACCTCGCTTTAGTTTCAGCTTCTGTGATACATTTAATTTAGTTCAGCGCTCATTCCGTTCCAAGAATTACAACAGAAAGAATTCCAGTATTCAATTCTTATATAGTTTCTACGTTTTCGAGATTTCCTCTCTATCTCTTTGGCTATTGTCGTCTCTTCCTGGATATTCTGTAACCTTATCTCTTCTGGACTCTGCTCGGAAACGTCTATTGAGAATCTGTAATTTCAACAAAGTGAAATTCAATATATTTTATATATTTTAATTGGTTAATCGATGTCGTTAATCGTTTCGACGTACTCGTGCTCGTCACCAGTTTGAATCCTTTCCAGCTCGGTCGTCAGCATTTTCAGGAACTGCGGACAATTCGCTCCAAACATTAAATTTATCATTCGCCCTTCCTGCAACGGGGAAAACAATAAAATTGTACTATAACAATATATTTCGTAGCGTAAATTACTTGCACGATACTTGCGTGAATAAACATCCAAATGGGTTCGCTTTTTCCTTGAAACCTCTTCAAGTCGTTTACGCGATCGCAACTCGCCTAAAACTCATCGAAACAAGGTGAAAAGAGAAATTACATTTTATTTTATTCTTTTATAATGAGATTTAATACATCTTCTGGCGATGTTACCGTGGCATAACTCAGCGCATCACCGCCAATCTCCATCTTTATCTTTTTCAGGATACTGACCATACCTGTGCAAGGACCACTCCAATCCGAGTACACGTCTACCACTAATAATTAAAAATACAATATCATGCAGCTTTAAGAATTTTATAATTTATGCAAAACTCTTCATTTTGTCACAACTCTCTAAAACTTCCTTACCCACTAAACCTTTCCGTGTTAATATCTTTGCCCATTCTTCATCGTTTACAACTTCCGTCTGCAATGCTGCGGGCGCCGTTTTCTTCGCCATTCTTCTCGACGTTTTTGCACCTCCCTGAAATAAAAAAGGGAAAGACAATTAATATTGATCACAATTTCTTAAGTGCGAGAGTCCGTCTTTAAGAACATTTCTTTGTAAAGTTTCAACATTATTGTAATTGTTTCTTTAACGCGTTCTACCCTTCTCTGGCGCAACATCTTCGAAGCTTAAGTGCCAATCTCGTTTATCGTGATTCTAAGACGCCGGTTTTTCTCGTCGAAAACGAGGAGTTGGGTTTCAAATCGATTGATCTATCTTTGGCGAAGTGAAAAGGAGTACTGCGTTAATCGTGTATTTTCTGCCGGTATTTTATTCGGCCGTCGGCTCGGCTTTCTGCTGCACATCGGGGACATCGGCGGCATGGCAGACACGCGATATAATATGATGATTAATGAGCTCGTGATACAAATACACTCACAGGTAATTACAGTGCAGGAAATCCAGAGTTCCGCCAGGTAAAAAGTTTACATTATGGCCTGGCATGAGACATTAAACCAGGCATTCCTCGAGAAACTGCTTCCTTGAAGGCGCAACGACTGATATCGTGGGCCGTTTGGGTCGACGTATCATTATATTATCTTTTAAAAAAATGCTAATTTTATTTCTCGTTAATGCAATATCATTGATTTCATGATATTTGCATGCGATAGATTATTTACGCTTTGCGTTTAATCGATGGATTATTGAAAAGCTCAATTACATTTATAAAATTGTAGTTTGTGGAAAAAGACTTTATTTTTCTGTCTAGTTTACGTTATGTTTATCAATATTGAGTTTACCGAGGAGTTCGCTCGAACTCGTCTTATCGAGTTTGAAAACTTTCGCAGGGGACACTGATTGCGTGTCACGAACGATCTTTCCTTGGCAATTAGATGCTGGTTTGACAATTATACAACGCGACTTACACATTGATTATAGTCACGATTCTTGTTGACTCGCACCTGCTAGGTTGCTACGTGACGATATTAGGGTTCGTTGACGTCGGCTTCAGGTTCCTTTGCAATGCGTAAGCATTCGAAATAATCAATAAAAGGAATATATTAAAATAATTCTGTTTTTTTAAATAAGTATCAATACTTTTCTTTAAATGCTACACAGCGAATTCTTTTAAGAAAACACAGACTAATCATGTCAACGATAAATCATAATTTTGCGAAAGTCTTCAAATATTTTCTTAAAGATTTCATGAAGGAGTTCGTTGTAACATTTCATCATTTTTTATGCTGCAGCCATTATCCCTCGCAAAATTTAAATGAGCATTCTGACGTGATGCTTATGTGTTTTGATGTTAGATGGCATACGCATGCGTTTAAAGTGCCTATGTATACAATCGAGAACATTTCAGAATTTTATTTATAATAATAATTATTATTTTTGAGTGGATACGATTTGGTGACATGATTTGTGTTTTATAATAAAATCGAGTGAAAAGATTCTTTAACAGCAGCCCCCAAATATCTTTAAATCGTCACTTTGGGGATACGATCCGTTTCGTGATAATTTGTTAATTAAATTTATGAGAACGGCGAGAATAATCGAATTTATTAAGTTTTGCGATGTGAATTAATCAAGAATTATTTGCATGTAAAAATAACCTGCTATTATAAATATAAACAATAATTGCTATTATAAATATAAATCAACGCCAATCTTGAAGGTTAGGATTGTCACGGGATCGTTCTGTACCGAATGCGCGCGCACGCGTGTGATGGCATGATCGAATTCAAATTGTAATTTATTTATAAATCATTTTTCGTTACTTATAAAATATTGCGGAATATGAATATCGCAGAATAGAAATAGTGTAAATAACGTTAATCAGATCGAACTATCGCAAACATGTTCGGGAAAGAAGCTATTAAGCTCATAACTGAGCTCGACGTGCACGAAGATATCCGGCCGTTTAACGTAAGAATCGCAGAACAAAATTACCTCGTGTCTAGTAAACACAAATGTAACAATTACATAACATAGATGAATATTACGTTACATGTAACATTTACATCTATTTTATGTAACTGCTACAAACTGTGTTTACTGGGCGGGTATGTGCAAACTGTCTCTTTAACTCTTTTTTTCTACAGGAACAAGTAATGCGGCATGTTTTCGAAGAGATGCACGCGCTTTACGAAGCCAATTCGGTGGACAGGTATATCGCTTAATGTTAAACAGAATGACTTTATCACCTAAACATTTGGAGCAAGAGACCGACTAAGCAATGATAGAATCCAATCTCTTTGATGATTTTATTCGTTTTTATATAATTTGACTGAAATGTAAAAAATGTTACAGTAATGCAATACAGAACGACAGTAACAACGAGTTGTTACCGTCGGTGCATTTTCGACACACGGCTCTACTCAGGAACAAAAGGTGCGTCTTGGCGTATTTGTATCATCGGATGAAGCGGTTACGACAGATGCGCTGGGAGTTGGGCAGCATCCTGCCAACCGAGATCACCGCCAATCTGCTGAACGCAGAGGTACAATGGTTTCAGAACTACAACAAGTCTCTGGCCACGTACATGAGATCAATCGGAGATGATTACGGATTGAACCTGACTGTAAACATGAACCCTCCGAAGACGCTCTACGTCGAGGTAACGCGTCACTTATATTCTCGAGAATCCTGATCACTTGAAGCCATTTACGATCCGCTTCGCATGATCAATGATCGATTCTATTTCAGGTAAAGTGTCTGACAGATTTTGGTAAGCTGGAGCTGGACGATGGCGAAATTATCACGTTGAAAAAGAATACGTATCATCTCCTACCAAGAGCCACGTGCGAGCCGCTCATTAGGCAAGGCATTCTTGAGCATCATAATGTATGAGTGTTTCGTTATGGGACCAGAAACGGTCTCATCATCCACGTTATTCTTCTTTGTATTTTTACATCACATTTATATCTATTGTGTACGTTTTGTGCCAACATTGTACATCGCTGAGTGCCTTATGCGTTTCGACAATAAACGGAAATTGAAATTGCTTTTATTTAATCGTTGAATTGCACTACTACTTGCTATTACCTATTTTTCTATCGAAAACAGTGGGCGGAATTTTGGCAACGAATCTTCGGCAAAATACCGACGCCTACGAAACAGCAACTCGCCGTGTTTCCCCGTACGACGGGTTATCATCCCATAGGCGCCTGTTTTTTTTCCTGGAGAAAGTTCTAAAAAATTCCGCTACGAGCCTCCACCACAGTATAATTGTAGCGAGCGTATTATTTATTTGATTGTTATACTACATTTAAGGCAGTTTTAACGCACGAGGAACTATTACAACATTTCGGTTTAGGTGAAAATATATAAAGATGCTGACTTTATTTAACACAGACTAGAACTGATTACTTAATGCACGTGTGACTTATAGCGCGAGCAATTAGCTTCTCCTTGTTCTCTGATTCCTTCCAAGGCTCTCCATCTCGGTATTCGTGCTGCCCTCTCATTGGTCGGGCTAGTTCTGCCTTGTACTCCTTAGATGCCGCCACATAATGATATACAATAGGGACAAAGAGCGTCGGCACCTTTGATCTTTTTCAGCCGATCCGCCATGTCTTCGGGCGGCAAGTAGCGTATCAATAATATTAGAAACCACCGCTATCAGCAAATATTTTTAATGTGTTTTCTTAAAAAAATTACATATTTTATAAATACATAAGTAATGCATACCTTTCTTTCTCTTTTGAAAAGCGAAAAAATGATATATTATCATCATTAATCATTGTGAAAACAATTTTGCACCGCACACACTCGATGTATTCTCTTAGACATTGTTTTTAACAAAAGCACAAAACAAACAATACAATACAATATACGAATTTTTATGTTTGGTTATGTTTCTCTATCTATGTGATCACAGTTACGGAGATAATGCGCGTTCTTTACTTTGAACGGGATTGGAAGCCGCCCAAGAACATGGCCGCTGGGATGCGCAAGCAAATCTGCGCGGCTGACTCGAAAACGGGTGCTTGTCCCTACTGTGTATCCTTATACCGTGCCTCCGCTATCTTCGATTAAAAATGCGATCGGAGTATGACTCAACAATTTATCAAACGCAGCTTTATTTACGAGTAGTACGACTCAACAACGGAGTAGCCAAGATTTTTTATAAATAATTTATTCAATAGCAAATTATGGATGCAAGCTTTTTCTCAGTATAAAATTACGACGTGAGATATGAAAAATGAGAGCGAAAAACAGTGTTGAATAGAATTTTGAACAGAAATATCTATATGTTGACAGAGTATCGCCACATAACCACACGTGTAGCAGTTGCCAATTGGTACGTCCGATGATCGTATGATGTGAACCAGCCTAATGTTGCAATTCACCGGCGTGATTTTTACTATTTGAGAATAATGTGCTTTTGAACAATGTCAAGAAATCTAAAGGAGTCTTGATACATATACGTACAGTGGATATTTTATGTATTCAAAAGAGTATTGTTCTTTTTTTAAGTTAAAAGTATATTTATCGCTATGGATAAAAAATTAGCTTGCAATACATTAACGTAAGTTCAGCATAATTTAGCACTTTGTTCACTATTTTATTTAACATTATTTTCAACACGTTACAATTAATAGATATATTTGAGATGTTTTTAATAAATATACTTAACATCTGTAATCAGAATTTAACATATTATCCAAGTCGAAATTGACAAATTCTTACGCACAGAGCAGAAGAATTGTTATGTAGCAGAGGTATAAAAAGTTGCATACTGGAGGAATGCGAAAAATCTTTGAAAACTTTGCCCAAAAGTGGAAAGAAGCATTTCGAACCTAATCATTCTTGGCTGGAGGATGTTCAGATTGAAAAGGAACTTAAAAATCGTAAAGATCTGTTAAACATTGAAAGAGTTGAAAGAATCTCAGAATTAGCTAGTGCGGAATGGATGCCAGTGCAAAAGAAAGCGCTTGTTACCAAGAGATCTGGGCAGGACTGGGGCAATTTTGGCCTGGAAAAAAATGGTTCGTTGTACTTGCTAGCGGAGGAGGCATTATTTCTTTTAGAAACGGTATGGCTTTCATACTTTATATAATTATTGTTATATGTTTTAGAAATTTCCTTTATTACTTAAATTATTTAAACAAAATGCTTATTACTTTACGTTAATAAATAAGAGTAAATTTTATTTAAAAATGATGTGTTGCAGAATTGTCTTGAACTTATTTGGAATGGAGTACCATGTTCAATTCAACAAGCCTACGAGATCTTGATTGATGATACAGTTTGTACTCTAGAAGAATACCGAGTTTATAGCCAGTTAACACGCTACGGCTATCGTATACAGCGTTACATTTACGAAGATTTTGAAAAGGGCAGTAGATCAGATGAGTCTGCCTCTGCTAAACGGAAAATTATTGTCGAGCCCGAAAATGGACTGAGAATGTGCGATAATCAGTTACATAGTCAACAATCTACGGTGCAATCAAATGAACCTTTGATAAGATTGGACAAATCTTGTATCAGTCTTAACACAAAAAATCACCAGGATACTCTGCTGAAAGAACCTGTGGAACAAGTTGTGCATGACGTGGTAGATCATCTCTTGCATAGCGTAGATAGTCAGAAAAATATAAATATTCCAGTCACTTTCGACACGGCAGAAAGCAACGCAATGGAAATCGACAAAGATAGCGAAGAGAAAAATCGGAATTCTAAACCTGAAATAATCTCTGATGAGACCTTGTTGTGCAATATCAAAATCCTCAGAGATGCAGCGTGCAATTCCAACAGCGAAGCTGTCAAAACGTCAAAATGGCCGGGCACTCGCATCCAGCGCAACGTCAAGTTGTTACCTAAAAGAAGCGATAAGGTGTCACCCCCTGAGATTTCAATAATCGATTCCAGTTCCACGAGTGAGAGTACCAGATGTGTCGAGAAACGGAAGACATACATGCCAGACGAGTTGTTGCACAAAAAATCAAAGCTTGAGGTAAAACATTACCAATATTAATTATTAATAATTAATTACATACATTACAAATTATTTGGTGAATGTTACGCATACGTAACTGACGAATTTCTTTAGGTGATTGATTTATCCGATGACGAGGTTCAGGAATTACCACATCCGGTGACGAGAATGGATATCTTGAACACGCTACCAAATGTTGCCTTGCAAGTGGACATCAAGGAGAAAATTTCCAGGCGATACATACCGCATAATATAAGACCTCGAAAGACTGTTTACGAGTACAACCGAGCAAGCATATCTCGTATGCAGGAGAACGACAGAAGGGCGCGACAGAGTTGCAAGGATATCAGAAACAACGGCAGGCAGAATACGTCTAAGTTTAGCAGTCCTGTTGCCATCAGCAGTCAAGGCAACTCGCTTCATAGACAACGCTCGCATTCACCCTTCTGCGATTCGCCGCGGGCGTTCTATCAGATGCACGGGACGAATGTCGGCTTGCCTTACGCGTATAGATTTCCGTACAATTGCCCGGACTTTTACATGCAGAACAGGATCACGCAGAATGTATTTCACAATCTGTTCGTCGCGTTCGGGAATCACGGGAACGTCGTTCAGCAGAGCCGAAGCCTTACCATACAGATGAATAATTTTGCGATACCGTTCATGGGCGGATATCGAGCGAGACACTTTTTCGCGGAGAATCAACACTTCCGGCCCAGTCCTTATCAGAACTTCCTGTGGCAACAACGCTTCTGTCAGCGGAGAACGACGGAGAACGCAATGACGTACAGCTCTGGGCATTCTTTCGCGAGACGGCAACACAGCGAAGCTAGCAGGAACCGAAGCAGTAGCCGTGAGGCTGTTAATCGACCCTCGTTCACGACCCGTCACGGAGCTACCTCCTGGACGGAATTGAAGAGGAAGTGGTCCGAGGAGAAAACCATTACGATCGACGATGAAGATTACCAGAGCAATAATCAGAACGAGGATGAATGCGACGAAGTCGTGAAGCTCATAAATCCACTGCTCGGTCCAAAAAACACCTCCTCACTGGCAGAGATCTTCAGCAAGCTCGCTATAATAAAACCAGCGCCGGAGAGACTAGTCAGGAGGAAGAAGAGCAAGTACAAGATATCGTACAACGTGTACTCTTGTACTCAACATTATAGAAAGGCAAATCCCGGCCAACCGTTGTATAGTCTAGTAGTAATAAGGTATTTTATCTTAAAGCTTTTATCAGTGAGAGAAATATGCTTTTGAACGTTATTATTGAATTAACATATTTATTATATTCAATTAGTTGTCACATTGGCGATACTCAAGAATTTTGACCTGAATTTTCTAGGAAAGAGAACTCGTTCCTTCAACCGGTCGAGTTGAATCGTCTGCAACAGGATGCAAAGGGCCAGATAGTATTAGCGTACGTGTCGATGTCGATATCGTACATTCAGCCAGGTATTATAACGATGCCAAATGTAACGTAATGGTTTATATTGTATTCCGGCTGATTGACCGTTTGGAATGAAATCCGCAGCGCGGATCCGTCCGCTTACTGAATTGAAGATTGTAAATTATCACGTCTGTATTGATTGTAAATCTAAAGACGAAAACTTTTACATAATAAATTTTTACATGCTTATAAAAAATACTTCTTCCTCTGCGTTGAGAAAAAGAAGAGAAGAAAATGATAAATTATCAATAAGTGAGCGCCTGGTATGTTTATAATTCACGGTTCCCCGAATGAGGATTCTGTAGTCTCTCCTATCGACCTCGATCCATAATCATATCTTAAAGAGAGAGAAAGAGAGGGAGAATAAGAGATAATATACATGACGTTAGAGTTTAACACAGTAAAAAGAAAATTAATAAAATAAAATAAAAGACAAGACGGAAATGAAAATTCAGCTTAAGGGAAGAGACTCGTTGTTCGATCTATGGAGAACGGTCATTTCCAAGCGGGTGAGCGGCGTGTTGCGGTGCAGTCATGCAGCTGCGACGTGCGTTCTAAACGGTGTTTGTGTTGTTTTCTACTGCGATATTCATAATAAGCGGTCGCTTTGAATTACGAGAATGGAGCGATCCACGAGGAAGAGAAAGCGAAGTGCAAATCCTGTCAAATCTCAGGATAATAACACGGAGCAAAGCTGTGAGAACTCGTTGGATTTGAACGTCTACTTAACCTATGATGTCCTGAGAATGCTCTTTCAGTATTTAAACGGCCGAGACTTATCCAACGCCGCGATGGTTTGCAGGTACGATTTCCTTTCGACAGGATCCGTGATCCTTCATTTCTTGAATACAGATAAAGGAATTGCTAGAAACTTGAAAGAGTTGCTTGTAAACATGAGTAACTTTGCCTGTAAATAAGTCCCTGAGTGTTTTCGTTGTTTCCTTACTTTTGAGAGTTTGCACATAAATTATTAACAGTAATATTATATAACAAAAAAACAAATGCTTAAATTATGCCTTGAACCATGCGTATATTATATTAAAAAATAATTTAAGGTGAATGTAGTAAAGATTTAAAAGTGCATATAATGTTTTTCAGATCTTGGTCAGAAGCTGCGAGTAACGAACATTGCACGAGAGGACCCGTCTGTTTTATAGGAGATTACTCTGAATGCAGTCAAGTTGAACATCAAATCAGAGATTTATATATTAAACCACGTTTAGGAATTCTTTTTATGCCTAGAATTCCTGAAAATTTAAAAGGTATATATTACATTTTTACTTTTTATTTATTCCTACGTTGGAATTATTAAAACCAATCTCTTTTTACTTCTTTTCAAGGACATATCGATAGAACAGTTCCTTCAGATTGCGAAATCGTAATACTTTATGTCCCAGGAATTATTATAAATAACGAGGAAATGGAAGATTGCCTGTATCCAAAGGTCGTATGCACATTTTTACCAGAAATTCCAAATGTGAGTATTAACACGTGTCAAGTGATAAAATTGAATAGCAGAAAAGGGTACGCTGCAGTTGAAGAATTAAACAAGATGATAAGTCGTGTACCCAAAGTGAATCATGAGACGTCCACGTGTTTAATGCTCTTTTGCAATGATTCGGCTCGTGAAATAGCAAACGTCATGATTTCAGCTCTAAAGAAAAGGTAAATTATGCTTATATAATCCAAGCAACAATTTTGTTTATAATAAATTATTATATGTGTATTTCTCCAAGATGGTATGCAACAATTACTTGATATTTTCTCATATGCTGGTATCTTTTCATATTTATCCAGTCACGACGACAAGATATGTTCCGTGTGGGGTGGCGTGGTGGATATCAGTTACGTGCACAATTCCGACTGGCAAGTGCCATATTGCATCGCCGTTCTCATCTCTGGTGCGATACGAACGTGGTCCACGATCATCGACGTGAAGTGCAATACGAAGGAGGTGATTGAGAACAGATTAAAATCGTTCAAGGACCGGATCAAGTTGAAGAAGCATTCCATAGGATTTATGTTTGTGTGCACGGCACGCGGGAGTGCCATGCACGGGAAGGAAAACGTGGAATCAACGATATTCAAAACGCTTTTCCCTAACGTACCTCTGGTCGGCTGCTTCGGCGATGGCGAGTTTGGGAAAAACACGATGGACATCGATGACGCAAAGGAAGGTGAGTTACTCGTGACTCCCACCTCGACGAGAATCTCCTTCGCGAGTCTTATATATTTTTTTTATTTCAGAAACTTCTGTAAATAAACAAAGAAACAGTGGCAGAAACAAGCATAGTCGTCGTAAGGATGTATGGTATAATGAATTCTCTACGGTTTTTATGATACTTACCTATGGTTAATGTTTCAAGATCAAAGTTGTAAAATTTATGTGATAATATATTATTATAATGTTCATAATGATGCACGCGTATTTTGTAGTCTTTCCGTTGCTTCTCTGACATATATGTGAATTTTAAACGATGCCAATTATACCGAACGAGCGATCAGCCATATATCAAGGAAGTAATGCAAATAAACCAAGATATCCTTGGCTTGCTTCATAGCGCTTGTAATGTTATCGGTTAACCAGCCGGTTTTGTAACGCTGAGTTGGCGCCGATTGCGCGCGATATGCTCGTCATTCAATTCAATGAACGAACTTGCAGCCTGCTGCACGTAATTATAATCGCGGAACTTGCTTGATAGTACTTCCGCGCTCGCGATACAACGTACGAGATAAAACGAGGGTAAAAACTAGGTCAAATAAAAGGGTGCCGGTGTCTTATCACGGATACCTCGAAGATTTAAACACGAGTCTTCACCTCGTCGTACTAGTAATACAATTATCACGGCTGTTCGTGAGTAAAGTTCTGGTGCGAGCTTTATGCGGCTCGCAATTGTGAACGAATTCGCCTGATATTTATAACGGAATTATAATTAAAAAGTATTATAACGCCGCTAAAATGTTATTAAATCTATTGTCGAAAGAAATCATCATGCTCGTTGTACTGTGTTATCCTGCGCATTCGAAACAATGGGAAAGCGGTTTGCGCCAGAGATATGACGGCTATGGAGAAGATTGGATATTCATGCCTGATGGTAACGGACAGCCTCAAGTAGCGGTGTTAAAGCTCCAAGACAGTGAAATAAGAAGCGTGTTAGAAGGCTCGGAAATAGCTTACATAATCTATACTCGGTATTCCATTGCAATGTGCATAATACTTTGCCAACCATTCGGATTACATACTTAAGTGTTAGGCATCACGAAACGCATGCAATAACACACGTCTTTATTTTACGAGTTGTGTCATTTCTATAATATATAATTTAATAATTAAAATTTGAAAATACAATTTATCATATGTCTTGAAAAACATGTAAAGAACAAAGTGTATTCAGTACAAAGTATACAGTCATTCAGCTATATCCTATAAAATTGAAATCTCTTTAAGTAATGTGTCAACGAAGTACTGCGCCGCATTATTCGTTAATTATGCGTTTTAATCCTTTTAAGATCTGGTCCAAAAGAAGGCACGCGAGTGACCCTAAATGATACCGCGAGTCTTGATAGTTCTGATTTTAGACCCACACGGAAAACAAAATTTATAACGCACGGATGGAAATCGAGTGCCTCGGCTTCCGATTTATTGAATATGAAAGAAGGTGATATATTTATGAAATAAAACATTTTTTATACATATATAAACAGCGTTCCTACCTCGTGAAAAATTAGTTTATTAAAATTAAATGAGAGATAAAGTTTCCCGAATAATTTATGTCATTTCAAACAGCTTTCTTAACTCACGGCGATTATAACGTTATTCTCATGGATTGGGAGCCTTTGGCCGCAAGCACGTTTTATTTGGGACCGATGCGTAATACCGTTCGAGTCGGAAATGATGCCGGCAATTTTATCGATTTTTTGGTGAAAGAGACTGATTTGAAAACAGAGAACGTTCATTTTATCGGTATGTTGCGCGTACAATATAATAATGCGATTAATAAGAGCACTTTTGTCACTTTCAGTATTTGTCACTTTGTCAATTTGCAAGGTCATTCTCTTGGAGCACACGTGGCTGGGAACGCGGGTAGTGCGACTACTTCTGGTAAGTTGAGCCGAGTTACTGGTTTGGACCCAGCGCTGCCGGGATTTCATATGCTTTCCTCCGAGAAAACTCGACTGGATCCCAGTGACGCGGCATTCGTCGATGTCATACACTCCTGTGGAGGTGTGTTGGGCTTTCTTCAACCGCTGGGAAAAGTTGACTTCTATCCAAACGCCGGTACGGCAGTTCAACCCGGATGTTGCTGCGCTCCCGAAATAATGGGTAAAGTATCTCCGCTCTGTTCAAGTCTAGCTTCCTATCATCACAAGGACGTCGTCCTTATCACGATATATTAGGGGTGTGATTTAGTTTTGAGGGTTTTTTTTGCTCAAAAACGCATGTATTTAAATATGATAATGAATGAATACCTTAATCAAAATATTTTCCTTCGTTTTCTATAACTTTTTCCCATCTTTCTGGCAAGAGATGGATTCCACCACGATAAAATCACTCTTCTTTTCAGTCGATCCATTCGTCGACGATTCTCGCACTTCTTCGAAATTATGAAAGTGTGTATCCTCTAAAGCGTGTTGCATCGACCGGAACAAATAATAATCGCATGGAGCAATGTCCGGAGAAGACTTGCCATTCAAGCTCTAATAGTGTTTGTTTCACTGATAACGCAACGTGAGGTCGAGCGTTGTCACGAAGAAGAATCACTTTCCGTCGTTTACTCGCAATTGCTGGTCGTTTTTGGTCCAATGCTTGCTTCAACTTGTACAATTGGTGTCGATAACGATCAGCCGTGACAGTCTCATGCGGATTTAACAGCCTATACCTTCTTCATCCCACCAAATACAGAGCATTACTTTTCAACCGTGAATATTGCGTCTCGGAGTGGATGTTGATGGTTCGCCTGGATCCACCCATGATTTTCTGCGTTTCGGATTATCAAAATAGATCCACTTTTCATCCTCAGTAACAATCCGAGACAAAAGACTTCTTTTTTTGCCTGGCGATCAACGAAATGCAAATGTTCAACCGGTTCGCAATGGCACTTTCCGATAATTCATGTCGAACCCATTTCCCTTCTTTCTGAATTTTTCCCATTTCATGTAAATGTTTAGTAACTGTTGTACGATCAACATTTAATGCTCTGGCAAGTTCTGAAGTGGATTGTGTTGGATTTTCGTGCAATAATGCTTGCAAATCTGCATTTTCAAGCTTTCTTGGTTGTCCCGAGCGTTCTTTGTCCTTCACATCGGTATCACCACTTTTAAAGCGTCTAAACCAGTATTCACACGTCTTAATTGATGGGGCAGAATCACCATAAGTTTCCACAAGAATTCTATAACCCTCAGCCGCAGTTTTCTTTTGATTAAAAAACAAAAGCAACGCATGTCGAAAATGCTGTTTCGGAAGTTGCATTTTTACGATGATATAAACACGACTGTTATTGCATCTATTGCTATAATGCTACTAAATGTCATGGATAATGTCAAGACTGTAAGAAACAAGTTATCAGAAACAGCTATTGGAACAAACTGACACTACAGTCATCTGTTGCAACACCCTCAAAACTAAATCACACTCCTAATATTTGCAGAGGCCTGCAGTCATGGACGGTCGTACAAATACTTCACGGAGAGCATCAATTCGAAGACCGGGCTGCTGGCCGCAAAGTGTGATAATTGGGACTCGTACATGGCGGGCAAATGTGCCAAATCGCAAGTAGTGCTCATGGGAGAGCACGTCGATCAGACCGCTGAGGGCCTGTTCTTCCTCAGAACGAGATCGGACCCACCTTACGCATACATACCGAAAGTAACCGATAACAATGTGTGAAATAAAAATGATAATACGAATACAATACAGAGTTTTTCAGGACGTGTTTTAAAAGTAAACGTTATCTTGCAACTCGTTTTGCTGATGACAGGAAAAATCACAAATATAAAATATTTGTCTTTAATAAATAGTAATTGCTCTTTACACGTGACTGAGAGGGGTATAATAAACATAGCAACAAACGGATATTCTTAGATATTACGACCTTCTACCCTGCCTCCAAACAGTTTGTAAAGCTTTGCACAGCATTTTCTGCTACTTCTTCAAGCACCTGCTTTATTCGCGACAGTTAAGAAACGAGCAGCACCAACAATACTTAACATCTAGATTGGTTTGTACAGCAAAGTCGTCACATATTTTTTGCGATAACGATGTGTGGCCGACAGGACCATGACGCTGTCCTTAATGCTTAGGGCATAAAGATGATTCAGCATAACGTGATTCGGTTCAGGTAGAAGAGTAGGTTCGCACTGTAAAAATAGGCAGAAGAATACGCAGTAGCGGAAAATGTTTCGCTGAACTTTGCCTGAGGTATTTACAGCTTCCACCAATATAGCCTCTTTCAACTTACGGAAAGCGGTGTGTCCTTGTTAAGAATTACTTGCAGTAAATGCGGTGGCAATATAGGCGGTCCAGCTACCTTCTCCCAAGGCTTATGCGGCGGGATTTCTTGCCCATATTCTGTCTGCGCACTGTTGGTAACACCTTCGCTGTCCTTTGCGAGAGCCTGGAATACCTCAAAGTCGGATTTCCTTACAGACACTAAATTGTTCTTGGAGCCCATGCCATTGTCCACAATTTTCTGTAATATAAATATAAATTTTTGCATTTTACATGCTGCGTACATTATTAAATTCACATCAAAATTAACATCTTACCAGTCCAGGATCATGTCTCCATTCACCATCAACGAAAAATTTGTACTGATGCTCTCCCTCTGGCAGGTCAATTATTGTAACAAAATCACCGTGGCTCTTCACCATTGGCAACGTCTTCCACCCAGTAAATGTCCCGCTAATGAACACTTGCTTTCCTCCTCCTTCCCACTTGAAGACAGTCGGTAGCACCTTACTATCAGTGACTTTTGTTCCTTCGGAGACAGTGTTGGACCTTGGTCGCTGCGATCCAAAATCTTCTCCATCTTGTTGACTATTCTGTTGACACATATTTATGTAATATAACATGATATTTATAATACAGTGCTTTAATTGTACCTTTGTAAAATATGATTCTTCTTCCTCGTGGGAAGACTGAAAGACAAGTTTCTGACTGGGTTTTTTGTCGAATACAAATGCTTGGCCTTCCTTCCCTGGCGAGGGTGGAGGATGATCTTTGCTATGTCGATGCTCCCTATCCCTCACTGAACTACCATGATGATGACTAACGGGCTGATTGCTTCCTGCATTACCCATTGTTACAGCCAAGAACTAAACAGGTACAAATATATCTGGTGTCACATCTTCAGCAAATAATTCCAGACTTCATATATTTACAATGAATATCATTACACAATACATCACACACACATTACACAGTGACATAACGAGATTTCTATGAGGTTAAAATAAAAAATATTCAGTGTGTTTTCAATTTGATCTTCGAATTTGATTTTTATTTAGCATAAAACATGAAAAACTGCTTTATAGGTTAGTTAACAACGATATTACGTTCTTCTATATATACGTGAAAGGATTAATAATAATCAGAAATGAGCATACAAAAGAACAGAAATATACAATTATTTAATACGTCTGCGTTTGTAAAAGCATGTGACGATGAATTTACTGAACAATCTCACACACAACGAGTAATCTACAAAGCGACCTTACTCGCAATGATCTCTGATGCCGTTCGATATGTTATGCGCCGACAACAAATCGGAGACGCAAACTTTCTTTAGTGGTATTAAAGTTGAATCGATGAAACTTCGCACTTCTACACGCTCCTTCGTTCCTACAAACATTTAAATCGTCCCGAAGGCCATGCACGAAGCACAGAATAAAACATTTTGTTTGTGATTGCACACAGTTAACTGCACAGCACTGCACAGTGTCAATGATAACAAACTTTTCTGCTTGGAGGCAAAACTCAACGAAACTATCTTTGATGTTATCTTGTCAGTGGCAAGATAATGATAATATCACGCCGGTGGCGTGACGTCGAGACGCGGCGCGATACAAATCGCGCGTAGCTCTCGTTAAGGGGGGAGCCTGCTGTAGAACGCTGAAAATAAGGTATATTTTACGAATTGTTTTTGGAGAAACTATACAGCGGATCATTATAAAACTTTGATGCATTTATTAGTACATGTTTAAAGATAAAAAAAATTATTTTTTTATTTGAATGTATCGCTTGTAGAGGTCGTCCTGGAGAAATCTTAGTGCAGCCGCGTCGCCGGCATTGCAAATTGGTGAGCATTCTCCTGCCTCCGAATTTCGTCTAAACTGAAAAATTGAAATATGTTCTCGTTATTTATGAATTCCCATCGTCGATGAACCAAAGAGAGAAGAAAAAAATTGAAAAGTGTCAAAGTGGTGGAGCTTAGAACACAAAAGTACGATTTTTAGGCAAAGTTTTTGAACTTTTTCATGCAAAAATAATTGTTTAACTTAATGTTTTTATGAATATTAAAGGTTCATCGACGATGGGAATTCATAAATAACAAGAAAATATTTCAATTTTTCAGTTTGGATGAAATTTGGAGGCAGGAGAATGCTCACCAATTTACAATGCCGGCTGCACTAAGATGCCTCCAGGACGACCTCTACAGGCGATATATTCAAATCAAAAAATAATTTTTTTATCTTTAAACATGTACTAATAAATGCATCAAAGTTTTATAATGATCCGCTGTATAGTTTCTCCAAAAAAATTCGTAAAATTATACCTTATTTTCAACGTTCTAAAGCAGGCTCCCCCCTTAAGGAGACAATCCGTTTCCCCATCGAAAAATCTCGTTACGCGACATATGCGGAGTTGAATATGCCGTTTTATTAATAATGCACGTACACACAAATTGCTCTCGGTCATTCCACACCTGGAATAACCGAAAGTGTGTATATTTATCGATTTAGGTTTTTAGCTTTTGCTTCACTCTGCGCGTCGAGTTTCATCACGGAGCCATGTCTCTCCACGGAACAGAGATCTTGCAAAAACGCACCAAGCGTTTTCGAATGATAAAAGCGTCACTTAGAATGATAACAAATTTAAGGTCGACTCTCGTGGAAGTTTACGAGGAGTTCTCGGTAAAATCAACGATATCTGGACTCAAATATACGACTCTGGCGCAAACGAAATTTGGAAGGTGACCGTATATAATATAATCGCAATTATCATTAGAAATAGATATTAATAACAGCACACTTGCTTATCCATATAATTTCATTTTGATTTACGCCATCAGGTGCTTCTGGGCGATCATTCTGCTGTCCTTCCTGGGATTCGCTATTTCGCTAGCAATGTGTTCCTATAAGCGATATCAATCCACCAGCATAAACATGGTGATAATAAACACTCAGTATCCAATGTCTATGATAGATCTACCTGCGGTGACCTTGTGCCATGGTGGTATCGTGATGATGCACAAGTTGATTTCTTTCTTGACGTCGAACCCAAAACGGATGTAAATGACTTGATGATTGAATTTTTTATTGTTGTATATCAATCGTAAAAATGGTGAAATGCTACATTCCAGATTTATGCCTCGCGGACTGACGCGTGCCGACTTTGAAAATTCCAGTAGGTACTTACGAGAGGCAATCTATCCAAAGAATTACTTTCCTGACGAGCTAGACAAGCTACATCAGATTCTCTCGGCAAATCGGCTCACGTTACTCGAGCTCTTTGAAAACGTCAGCGCAAACTGTAGCGACTTCTTGCTGATGTGTCAGCTTGAGGGAAAGACGGTGCCTTGCTCGACGTTGTTTGAGCCAGTGGTTACCCCTAACGGTATCTGCTGCGCTTTCAATTATGAGAATTCTCAGGTCTCGCAAAGGTAAATGTTATGAAACTGACTATAATAATATTAAAATATTTTCATTAAATAATAATGGATTTAGAAAAACAGACAAATTGTCAATTGTAAAGATTTAAAGTTAGTACAAAAATTCATTTACATTGATAACAAACCAATTTTGGACGAATCATTAAATCGTTACATGTCCATCAACTCAGATCCAACGAGCTACTGAAGCGATCTAACAGCGCGCGAATTGGCCCGCACTTCATTCTGTCTCTTCTCATGAAATCGTACTCGTCGGAGGACCGCGTAGCTTCCATCATGCATGGCGACGGTGTGAAGGTGTTCGTGCACGAGAGAAACGTATATTCCTTGTTGGAAGTGGTGGAATTCATGGCTCCTGCCGGCCACGAGTCTGTAGCACAGTTAACGGGCACAAAACTGACCAGCGCATCTAATTGCATGACGGGATGCGCAGATCCAGGAGCGGAAAATCGTTATCAGAATTGCTACATGAGGTGTTGGAAGTCTGCTGTATGGGAGCTTTGCGGCTGCCAAATAATGTCCGGAGTGCCCATGGAGCATGGCAGGCAGGCGTGCGACCTTCCACACATCCCATGCCTGGCGCGAGCCGCGCCACGCGCCAATTCTATCTTAAAACAAGAGTGGCAGTGTGACTGTCTGGCAGATTGTAAGAGCACGGTGTACGGCATAGCAGTCGCGACAGCGCCTCTAAACGCGGCGCAATATAGTCCTTCACCGTTCCAGTAAGTGCGATAGCATTATTAGATTACCACCAAAGTTGTTAGCTTTTGCTGCAGTTCTCAAAGTATTTTTAAAAATCGAAACTGACGAAAAGCTACGAAAGTCATACGTTTTTCGATTTAATGAATTTAATCATGAATTTTCTCAGATATATTAAATCTAAGTATGAATTGTTCGACAGCAAAGAGGTTCTGCGACATCAAAACGTGACTGCGCTCCATTTCACATTTGCCAAGCAGTCAACGAGATTATTGCAGCGCCGGATGATGATTTCAAGCACATATATCTTATGTGAGTATTATTGATTCAATGTGTGGATACGCGTAACTCTACGATGATTAATCAAATTTATATTAATTTTGCAGCATATGTAGGTGGTATCTTTGCACTATTTTTAGGATGCAGTATAATTTCTTTGATCGAGATTCTATATTACTTTTGCGTATTTTCTGTCAGTAAGTTTAAAGATAAAAATAGACAGAGGGATGCAGTTACCATTCATTGAAACTAAATTGCAATTTGTCAGATTTCAAACAATAATCTCAACGAGTTAATAATGACAAAACTTAATATTTACAAATTTTTAATCGCTTTCGTCGTTATCGTCTATGTGGTCTGAGCTTCCATCAGATTTACATTCTTCCGTCGCAGTAGCGTCATAAATTTTTAAAGTCTTAGAAGACGCTTTTCTCTTGTGCTTTTGTCTAGTATCTGGTTTCAGACGAAGTGTGTGTCCTTTCAAAACTGGCCATCTGCTCTGCCTCTTCAAATAATTTGCTGCTACTTGGATAGTCTCCATTTTAGCTATGGCACTTCTGTAGAGAAACACAAGAGAAAATTTTGGAGTGCAGTAGCGATATTAGAAAGCACATGATTAATCAAATGAACAAATTATACCTACCTGAAGTTTTTATTGTAAGGTTTCAATAAAGTAACGTGTACGCATCCAGGGATAATCTCTCTTACTTCGTGTGATTTTGTACCATTCAATATATTCGAGATAAATAGCCTACAGCACGTAATAAGTAAAATGTAAATCATAAAAATAAAATATAATTAATTTTATGCGTAAAATGTAAGATTATAATTTATAAAAAACTGTGCTCTTACGTTTGTGTCACTTTAATGTCTGATTTTACTTCAGGCATGAAAAGCTTTTTCTTCTTTTTCTTAGTTTTCGAGTTAGGTACAAGAGCAGGCAATGCCCGAATAATGATTCGTTTTCCATTGATTGTTTTGTCCTTTGCAAGCTTGTGATTTTTTATCTTCTCCTCTACGCTAGGAAACACAACGTGACACGATTTACTGGACTGTCGCGGTAGCTTCACATGAAAATTACCAACGAATAAACTTTCAATGTCTTTTGTGTCTTTTATTATATGTGGTAAACAAACATTTAATGTTCGTTCTCTTCGTTTTTCTTTTTGGTCCAATTTCTGTGACTTCTTCATAATCTGAAAGTTACTGTCTGGTTTTATTTCACTACTTGGATTAATCTTAAATATTATGAACCGTAAATAAATAAAACAAACTTACGTATGTGTAAATATACGATGCTGGGAATAAACAATACCTATACACTTAATCAATTAAACAGATTCTTATAGTTGTATTATAAAAGTTTTCTTTCTGCCGCAAAAAACTTTCTACTGATACGAAAATGAACATGTGGTAATAGACACATTTACGCGTGGGTAAAGTGAGGTTATGTTATGAGTGCGTGATCATCTAGAAATCGGATGTTTTTAGTTAGGAATATAACCAAAAACGCGTGGACCCTAGATCAGAACAGCCAATTGTAAAATTGGGGGAAATACACTCATTGGTGAATAGCTTTATAAATTTCGAATTGGAGTGTTGGTAATCGTTTGCTTATGTGGCCAACTTCTCACCATAGACAACAAAAGTTCACGTTATTAAAGTAACCTCCTTTCGATTTGGTTAAGTCGAATCGGACGGAGTGGGTAAGTTGCTTCCTTTTATCCGTTATTATCTTTCGGCATCGTAATAAGCGCTGATTACTCTCTTGCATATTGCATTTCTTCAATCTATTCTGATTCCGTAAGTTAATGTAGTTTCAATGTTTTAATGTTAATTTTATTTAACTTGTAGCTCAAAATGGGGCGCCGTCCAGCCAGGTGGTACGTAACAAGATTTTTCATCCGTGTTGCTTTCGACAATTGCAGCTTACAAGCTTTTAACATATTTTATATATATTCTTTAACATATTTTATACATGTTCTTTATTACTTATTATTTGGTTCTATACTTCCATATTTTATATAGAATACGCATATCTTATGTTTATTAAACTGCATATATTTCTAAAAATGCACGAGTTGGATCATTTAAAATGCATGCATAACCTCAAGAAATTGCATAGCTTAATTTGCGATTTTTTTATTTTTCTTATTAAGTGACGCAATGAGAGAAGCTATGCAGTTCCTTAATGGTCTAATGCATGCACTTCAAGACTTCACTTTTTCAGCTATCGCTACTGCAAGAATAAGCCGTATCCGAAATCGAGATTTTGTCGGGGTGTACCAGATCCAAAGATCCGAATTTTCGATCTTGGTAAAAAGAAAGCAACCGTTGAGGACTTTCCATTATGCGTACATCTAGTATCGGACGAGTATGAGCAATTGAGTTCCGAAGCTTTGGAAGCTGGACGTATTTGCGCCAACAAATATATGGTGAAAAACGCTGGCAAGGATCAATTCCATATTCGTATGAGGCTTCATCCGTTCCACGTTATTCGCATCAATAAGATGTTGTCATGCGCTGGAGCTGATAGGTGAGTAACCAATAGTTTGAAATGTATGCTGCATTTTTTCCTGTTATACTTTTGACTAGTTTATAATTTAATTTCTACTTCTATTTTTTTTATGTCTTTGATCTATTTCCATAATCGGAAACGGCTTTTCACAGGCTCCAAACGGGAATGAGAGGTGCTTTTGGCAAACCCCAAGGGACCGTTGCCAGAGTGCACATAGGTCAACCCATCATGAGCATACGGTCCTCCGACCGTCACAAGGCGGCGGTTATAGAGGCTCTGCGACGTGCCAAATTCAAGTTCCCTGGTCGTCAGAAGATTTACGTATCGAAGAAATGGGGTTTCACCAAATACGATCGTGCTGATTATGAGGAACTGAAAGTGGCGGGTCGCCTTGCGCCGGACGGTTGCAATGTCAAATATCTGCCTGAGCACGGGCCGCTCGAAGAATGGAAGAAATTCAGGAAAATACTTGCTGCGGCCTAAATGACAATTTACATTTTTGTACAGTGTATTTTGCAAGATACGAATGTAAATCCACCTTTGAATACAAACAATTGTATTTTCGTATCAATTACAACATTGTGCAGAAAGAACAATCTGTATGTCTTGCAATGATATTTAATCTGAGGATTAATGAATCGTTCTTGATAGAATCCAACTTTGATTTTAATTCGCAAACGTACGAACACGGAATATTATCTTGTACATTTTGGATAATATTGCAAATGCAATTTCGCATTGAGGTAGATTTTTGAGCAAAGCCTTGTACCTGCTCAATGAGAATTTATATTGTATTCGAGACTCAAATTATTAATTAAATTACAAGTCAAAATAAAAAAATGAGATCGCGGTAAAAGCGTGGTTAAAAAAATGCAACAAAATGGCATCTTAGGCACGTGATTAGTCAACTCTTTACGCAACATGCGGCTACTTTACGCAATTATGCAGAATCCATTTGAATGGATTCTCAGGCTTAATGAAAACTGCTTGAGAGATGGCGCTAGGATCCTCAATACTTTGTACAACGGGAGTTTAACCGCCCAGGCCCAGTTCCGTTCCAGTCCAATTCCAGTTGATCGACGGGTCGATTGCGCCATTCGTTTTCTTAATTGATCGTAATATTTTTAGAACGTAAGGTGTCGAGCAGGTGTTTTTTCTTATTATTATTCCTAATAATAGACACATATTCCAAGAAAAATGGTAAGTCTTCATAATACGCGTTATTTTAGGCTTTTAGAAATAATTTGTAGATACGAAACCGCTATCATGCCTCGGTAGAATTTATCTTTAATTTCACCTTTACTTGACCTTCATTTGCAGACTGTCATGACATTGTATATTCTTAATCGAATCAATTACGAATACACATTTAATGTATCGCACGTTAATCGAAATTTAGTTATTGAACGTATAATCCAATATAATATTTGATAAATTTTAATAACCGTAAACTACACCTAGAATATTAATATTTTCCTAGTTTTTTCTTTTTTATTATTGTAGAGGAATGAATCATAAAATATGTCATGTTATCAAGTAACATCCTAGCTCGAGCAGTATGTGTAACATTTTTTTATAATATAATGAGACAGATTTTCTTAACACCTTGCACTAGGCGGAACCCATAAATGTCGTGGTTACTGGTGCTGCTGGACAGATTGCCTATTCGTTGCTGTATCAGCTTGCAGCTGGTACAGTGTTTGGTCCACAACAACCTATTAATCTCCGATTATTAGATATCCCACCTATGATGAAGGTGCTGGATGGTGTGGTTATGGAATTGGAGGATTTAGCACTTCCTCTGTTACGAGGTAGGCGATAAAGACTGTTACGTCTAAAAGAATATGAGTTTACGAATTTGTAGTTTCTTTACATAACTAATCATGTAATAATTTATATAAATTATGAGAAATAAAATGACGAAACAAAATATAACTTTTCTATTAAACTTCCACCAGACAAGTAATATTTTTCATGTACCGTTCAGTGAATGTCCGGTTGAAAGTACAAGTTTAAAATAATATTAAATGTTATATAATTGCCACGTGACTACCAATGTTACATAATCAACTAATTTAAATTTGTAGAGATACTGCCAACGGCCGAACCAGTCAAGGCCTTTAATGACGTATCGGCTGCTTTCTTGGTAGGCGCAATGCCGAGAAAAGAAGGGATGGAACGTAAAGACCTCTTGGCAGCAAATGTTGAAATTTTCAAGGTGCAAGGCGAAGCGTTAGACAAATATGCTCGTAAGGATGTCAAAGTGTTAGTCGTGGGTAATCCCGCCAACACTAATGCACTCATCTGTTCGCATTATGCACCATCGATACCGAAAGAGAACTTCACCGCGATGACTAGACTGGATCAGAACAGAGCACAGGCAGCATTAGCCGCACGATTGAACGTGCAGGTAATTTATATTATGACGCTTGAAAAGCGTTTAGGCTGCTGTGCACTGTACGAAGCCACTCGCGTTATCAGCAATGTCAAATATCGTAATCTCGTTGGTCCAACAGGTTGATAAGGTGAGGAACGTCATTATCTGGGGCAATCACAGTTCCACGCAGTATCCTGATGCAGCGCATGCCACCCTGACTCTCCAGTCTGGCGTGAAGGCAGTGCCAAACGAGATCAACGATAACGAATGGCTGAACAAGACTTTCGTAGAAACGATACAGAAACGCGGTGCCGCGGTAATAGCAGCGAGGAAAATGTCCTCTGCCATGTCCGCCGCTAAAGCCGCTGGAGATCACATGAGGGATTGGTGGTCCGGTACCAAGCCTGGACAGTGGGTCAGCATGGGTGTTGTATCCGATGGGAGTTACGGGATCCCGAAAGATATCGTCTTCTCCTTCCCTGTTGTTATTAAGAATAAACAGTATGAAATTGTGCAAGTAAGTTGAAACGTTTGAGCCCATAAACAACTGTAGCAAATGTAGAAACTGATGAACGTCACGTATTTTTTGTCTGCTTAAAGAATCTTCCAATCAGCGAATTCGCCCGATCCAAGCTGGACATTACATCGAAAGAATTGGAGGAAGAGCGCGCGGAGGCAAACAACGTGCTGAAAAAGTGACTAGTAGCACGGATGCCAGACAGTAAAATGCAGAAAGAATTTGTGTCAGCGAAATTGTAAAAACTGTTATCGATAATATGCTACACAAGGAGTAGTGTATGTATATATATATAAAAGTGTATCTCGAATTATTTCGAGTATAGGAACGATATGGTAAAATTCAGTTAGGGAGACGCGTACGATTTTCTATTTTGAGCATGGTTTCACGACTCGTCATTAAGTGATCTACGAATTTTAGCCATGACTGCCGCTCACGATAATCGTACTCTTTGCGCAAACAATCATTCATCAAACGCATTTTGCTGAAATGTTTCTATACTCGAATTACAGGATACTGTGCAATTTAATATGAACAGTAAAGCAGTTAGAGTAGAGATGGTAAGTGGACCTATCATAATAATACATAATAGGTGAAATGCAAATGTTACGTAATGTAATGCGTAATATATATATCATATGCAAATTATTAATATGTATATAACGCATATGTATAAACTCTATAAGACTTGTACCAAGGTGTACGTTGGAGAAGGTATACATATACATATATATGTGTATATATATATAGTATATATATATAAAATACTTTGCAGAGAAAGCATTTCCTCGCTTTTTATTCATCTCTCCCAGGAAATTAAGTTACGTTTTATATTACAGTTAAGTGATCATTTATAATATCAATAATTTTATTCAATCTTTCCTCACATTTATATTATCTTTTTATGTCTTACCTTATTTTCTAGAAACTATTATTACAACTATTTCGAAATTTTTCTATTATAATTATCGCGTGAGCATTTAAGTAGCGTATTATACAAAGATGCAGAGTGTTTAGTTCGCGCGACCCTGGTAACGCTCGCAATGAAATATCGCAACTTCTTTTCGTTTTCGTTTATCGTTCCATTGAATGTTAGACACTGAAAGTTAGACGCATATTCTTTGAGTTGAGGGGAAAATATTTAGAAGCTGTGGACATTGGTCTAGGTACTACAAAAACAATTATTTTCTCGATATCATTAATGAAAAGTTAACATTTTGGTGAATACATGTCGATTTTGATTTACATCATTTTCTTTGCACAAGTATCTGTGACACGGTTTAATGTGCATGTAAGTAGTAACTCATAGTAATAAAAGAAATAAAAAATCACAAAGTTTTACTCTGATCGTTTTCATAGCAAGATATTTCCAGGAAAGATAATGTAAACATTATGTAACAATGAGGAACTTTTGCGTTTTCGTTCCGCAAAAATAGTAAATGTATTTAAATCACACATAGGAAAGCTTCATGAAAAAATAGTCTTTAAAATGGGTCACTTTTATACTAGGTTATACAATTAAATACCTGTCACTTTTGTTACATAATATATACAGAATGTCCCAGAGAGACCAGATATCCTTTTACTTTGTTTTTTCTTTGGCCAATTTGGAGTCGATTTTCGCTTCGAGAAATTACTTAACTTTTAAGGAGTTAAACAAATAAAACTATGTTCTTCTGTCAATTTTAGAGTTTATTTTAATAGAATTTTAATAAGAGGCACACAATATTGTATATTAATAATGATCTCTCTTGACAAAGAAAAATCCACTCCGAAATGAGCAAAGAATTAATCGTTAAAGGAAAATCTGATATTTTTTAAACACTCTAATATATATTTTTCTTTTTTAACAAATTATTTCTTACAATATACAAGAAAATAACACATTTGTCGAATTACAATTAATGTACTACATGTCAATAGTCAATGTTTGCAGAAATCTGATTAATTATAAATTGTAAATTGTGGATTTGAGGTGTTAAATGATGTTTATAGAAAAATTAAGATGAAGAAATAGTGACTAATTCACAGCAAGAAATTACATTAGATATAAATATGTATATGTCATATTTTATCCTACTTACTTTATATACATATATGTATTTACATGTATGTGTGTGTACGCATACATATACATACACGTACGTACGAAATATTACAAAGCCAATATACAGAAAACCAATGTGATTTTTTAAGAGAGCTCGAAGCGTTAGATGATCACGATTTACTCTGTGAACACTGGTTTACTGAGATGAATACGACACCAATATTCACGGACATCTCTCCAGTGAAAAGAATTTAGGAACATATGGAACTATATTTTACATTTAACTATATTTTAGATTTAAAGATAAAACATAAGATACGGAACCGAAGCGGGAGATTGTGAGATAAACATGTACAATGTTAGTGAAACATATTCCTGCCGAGAGAGTGAGAAGATTTTCAGTTCAGAGAATGTTACAAGTTATTATGTTCCGCGACTATCATATCAGAGTGCATACCAGAAAAACAAAATAAAGGCCATTTCTGTATACAGGGCATACATATCAATCTGTTAAGTATAATTTTTTTTCTCGCATAATCTATACGGATAATTTGAATCTTCGGGCAAGAGAATATAAATTTAATTTAAATGGAATCCTCTCTCTCGGGTAGCTGCCAAGAGCCTTTCTTTTAGAGTCTCCTCGGTAGGATATTCCGGTAATTTTAAGTAATGAACACAAGTGTTAACAGAGGGATAACCACCAGAACCAGCGTCCACTTTTCGCACGATGGTCAATCTCGGATGTAAATTGCATAAACCTCCTGGTGGTAGAGCCGAACAACCGGTGGCGAATTGTAAGAATGCCTTTCTTTCAGGACCAGTCAGTGACAATAGCACGTTGACGAATCGTTGGAAGCCAGGACTGAAAAAAGAAACGACGTGCGATCACAATCTGTCTATACAAATCTTATACAAATCTATAAAATAATTTCTTGTTTAATAAAATTTAATAAAATCTTTTTTCTGTTTATAGTTTCTGCCTTACCTTTCCTTCGTATATCCCAGTTTTGGCTCAGTGTAATTGAGCAAATCTTCCCTCGTCCACTGCGGATTCTGTTCTCCGCATAGCATTGCCCTCATCTCCTCCGGACTGAAAGCGTGAAGTTTTTCCATCGGGAAAACTTTCGAGAAGCCTGATTTGAACGCTTCGAGTTGCCGATATATTCCCTGGTTAAGGCAGTAATTGATCGTGAGATTAGTGTACTCTCTTGCATTCTCTATCGTCACTGCGACGTCCGAGCCACCTTCAATTAATTCCACTTGATCGTGTTGAAAAACTTTCGAACTTGGTGAATACGTCATGGTTAATGCTAAATCTTCGATTGCCACTGAAGTACCGGATGGATGAGTAATGTACAATGAAATCTCCTCGTCGGCGGGACTTGGACCATCGGAGAAAGTTCTATCGCGCTTGGTAATCGCGTTCTGTATCTCCTTCAGGAATTCTCCCCTCACAGGATCCACTTCGGCAAGGTCTTCTATGTCTAATAATCCAGCGTACCATGGACAGGGTTCCAGCGAGGAGTACGCGGCGTCGGTTTCGCCCTCCTCCGATATGAAGCTACTCGACATGCTGGACGACATGCTCTCTTGCGTAACGCCGGTAAGACCGATTTTCTCGTTGACATTGTTCGAGATATCACCGCGGCACATTAATTTTAAGAATGGACGGGACAACGGCAGATCTACTAGTCTATTATCCTGAAGGACCTTTGCCAAGAAGACACCTAGGAACCAGAAGTATCGAACGGCGCGATCGCATGCTGCCGAATTTTGCGGTAACGGGGCCGGGAACAGACCGCTCGCACGCGTCACGTAGTACCCCGCAGGCCGAATCTTCTCCCCGGAGACGCACGACTGCTCCTCGCTCGGGATCTCCGCGCCATCGTCGTCGACGGCATCGTCGCACAACCAGAGACCGAGGTCTTTACGTTGCAACTCGGCTGCAACCAGCGCAAAGAATTCCAGCGTAGGCCCGAGACCGGTACCTTCCTCACCTACGAACGCAACCTCGAGGATGCTCTTGCGGCTCGCGTGCACTTTTAATACTTGTTCCGCCCAGTCCAGTAGCTTCTCTCCCCTAGGCACGCTGACTCTCTCGTGCTTAAGTCTGCCAACGCGAAATTCGTGGCTGTCGTCGCGTCGTGGACTTAAACCCGGTGCTCTCTGTCTTTCAAGAATTGCGTCTCGCTGCGTTTGCAGCCACACGATAGAACGCGAGGCACCGAACGCAGTGCAGCTGAAGTAGAGTCGTCTGGTTTCAAACGGCAACAAAAATGGGCAGCTTCGGGCGAGTTCCTCGCACCAATTAGGCAGCGCACCAGCGGCTAGAGCGAGCGGATCCTGAATCTGCTGCACGATCTTGTTCGTGATCTTCTTCGACGTAAAATCATCCGGATGGAGCCAGCAGATCGTATCGTCCAGTCTCTCCTGTTCCAATGAGGCAGGTCTGCCGTCTTCCCGTACGGTACTCAGGACAAATACATGTCTCAACAGTTGCAGAATGTCTTCCACAGTGCACGCATTTGTATTCTGCGCGGGGTTACGAGAGTACAACGTTACGATCGGTGTCGCCCTACCAGACGATTCCTCGTCTTTGGCTTCCTTGTATATTATGCTGGATGGAAAATTAAACAAATTAAAGCACTTTGGTTTCCTAGCCATAACACAATTAACAAAAGTCGTGTCATTACGTGTAGGTCGGTTCCCATATCCTCTTCAGTTTCTCTTGACGGCTGCCCAGCTCGGTCAACTGCATCAGTTCCTGGACCGCTTGGAAGATGCTAGCGTACGGATCCGAGAGCGGTATTTCAACGTCTGGTACTCCCGGAAATCCTGGCCCTTTCAAGGACAAGGAGAGCCTCGGCATCGGTAACGATCCTATGCGGCTGTTGATCTGCGCCTCGCTGCCAGGCGGAGGTATCTCCAAATCCGTGGTCTGTTACAAAAGTGTTACAGTGCCGCGACCATTCTCAAAGTTGGCACACGCAATTTGCGACGCGCGTTACTTACCTGGTTAATGTTCGTCCGACCAGGACGTGGATCGAAAGCAGGAATAAGAGCCGAGAACTGACGTTTCAACACGAACTCGTCATCCCACGCACGTCTCTTGCTGCTCTGTGGTGCTTCCTCCTCCATGAATGCTGCCAGGAGATTGCGGCTTACCATTACTTCTTCGTACTCGCCCTCGCACCCGTCGCCTTCTTCTTCATTTTCTTCGTCTTCCTCCTACGGTATACGCGATAATAGGTATGATACATGATACTTAACCGAGGCAAAGTGTTAAATCTACATCATTCTATGATTAAGTGCGTTTACCTCTTGATCGTTTTCTTCGTTGTCTTCTTCCTCTTCTAGGACACCATCTTCATCGTCCTCTAATTCGGTCAAAAGCGTAGGTCCACCGGTAGTTCGACCTCCACCAGCGCTGGAGGTTGCTACACCCCCGCAAGATTCCAAGAAATCTTCCAGACTGACCTGGGATTGTAAATATTACATTCGTTAAATAATTTTTTATAGTCAAGGCATCTGATTTTCTGAGTAGATAAAGAAACAGTATTTCTTACCTGTTCGCTATCGCTACTTGTACTAGTCAAAGACATGGTAAGCGCTTGTCCTAAGCCTGGTCCAGTTGTTGTGGTAACGCCACTACCAGCCACTTGTCCGCTACTCGTCAAGCTTGGATAACTTTGCGCCGTACTAAGTAATCCACCAGGAAAATTAGGACTGAGTGCCAATCGTACGAGACTAGATACAGAATTCGGTCCACGTGGATTAGAACTTGTATTAGAATTTGAAGCGAGATGCTGTCCACCTGTGGGTCCTGGAAAAGTAGATTTTCTTCTTGAAAGCTTTTATATTATTAAAGAAACGCAATAAGATACATAATGAGAATTTTGTAAAAAGACAATTATCATCCTAAATGCAACTGTGAATGCAAAAAGAAGTACTTTTACATATATTCCGCAAAAAAATTAATTATATATATTACGAATATAATTAATATATGTATATATAATGCTATAAATTCTTATAACATGTAATTATTCAGTGTGAGACTAACCTAACGTTCGTCTTCGCGCCATTGCAGCAAAAGTTTCCAATAAACCAGTAGCAGCTGTTGGTTCCAAGGTATTGTTAGCATCGGAACAAGCGAGATTAGGTACAGATACCGACATGGGATTGGTAACCACAACAGGACAACCACCCGTCGCATTTTGCGTAGACGAGCTAGCTTCTTTCTCTCGTGTACAGTCTTTAGCAACTAATTCGAAGGAAATGTACGGAATTTTTACATACGCTATCAGCACGGACAGCACGCGAGGAGAGGAAAGTTCAATATTCGGTCACAGATTAAAGTAAAAGGTACCTTCCGCAAACGAACGTGAAAGGTTTTACGTGTGTACAGTTACTGATAATCAGTTTGATCATATTATAATGTTGAAATGAGCCTCGATGGATATATGAAAAAGAAACTTATTATCGATGCACATACCATCCGCGATCCCGGTAGGATGATGCCTTGGTACGGACTTAATCCTTAACGAGTTTTCATCTGATTCGCCAGAAACGCTGATTCTAACGGGCACTAGGCCAAGCAGTTCACCGCTCAAAAAGCTATTAGTATTGTTCCGTAATCTGTCGGCACCCTCTCTCATGCGATCCAGAACTTCGGCAGCTTCTAAACTCAGTAAGCCTCCACTAGTCTGTATACATCAATTTGCGTGTAAGATACAAGTACGATCAGAAAAATTCCAAGAACGATTCTGAGTAACAGGAATGAATAATGTCCAGATAATGATAGAGGAACGCTTCGAGTGGATAACGTTCCATGGCTCACCTTGTTTCCTCTCACGGTAGCGAAAAGCGGTTTCGAACTGGATGCTCGATTGCTGGTGCTATTAACTGAGCAATCTGTATTAAGAGCGAGACTCTCGACGATAGTAGCTAGATCACTGGTGACAGTTGCGGTAGTATCCGGTCTAGGATGCAACACAACAGAGAGTTCGCTCGTCGAGTTTGCACCACCCTCGCCAGTCACAGCGACCACTGCTTCGGCGCGAGCTACCGACAACACACTCTCGGCTATCGACTCGGCAGCTTGCTGTAAATTGGAAAAAGAAAAAATTACTCCTGGCAAGAAAGTTTTCTTGACTTAAATATGTAAGTGAATATAGACTGTACCTTCGCCGCTAGATTATCCGCGCTTGCGGCTTGATCCGTGGAAGCTACCGAGCCGCGCATAGCGGTGTCGGTGCAATCGGGTAAACTAGGAGTGCTACTTGACTTCCGACCTGTTAAGACACCTCCGCCGCTTTTACATTTCGCTGTGCTGTCTGTCTCAAGACCGGTGCCGACCAATCTCAGATCGTACTTTCCCTCCGCACCCATTCTGTACGAGTTCGAGCCACCGTGATCCCATGTCACGTCTATCCATCCGTTGTGCAGTTCACCTGTTACTGTACCTTCACCTGCATCAAGAAATATTATCTCTTAATAATATAATAACATGCAGTAGAATTGTTATATCTATTTGTTTCATTCGATACATTCGATAATCAAATATTCAAATTTATTATTCTCACCTGGCGGTACTCCGTCTTGATCTCTCCACTTCCAGTCTAAACCTCTGGCTACTCTGACACCCGCGACTAAATGCTTCAGAACTTGTGTTTTGATAAATCTTCTCTGCTTCCGCACACCGGCCTCGGCTTCCTTGGCCGCGCGACCTAGATCCTCGCACACACCGGTGACCTCTCCATAGACCTCGAAGCCGGACACGGATAAATAATGAGTTTGTCCAGAGGCGTTCTTGCCGATCTGTTGCAAACGTAAATGCCGCCAGCCTTGCGTCTCTTCGCTTGGAGGCTCCAACGTCCAAGTCGCCGTACTGCCTGGTTCGTTTAGCGCGCAGTCGTCCACGTGAGCGTACAGTGTTATCCACGTAACGCCGTCCTTCGACGCTTGGAACATCCAATTCCTCAAAGCGCTTCTGCCGTATCCGCGGGCGTGTCTCAAGGTGTAGGCGCTGGGGATAATCCAAACGCCAAGATCTATCGAGAACCACGCGCGCTTGTCGTCGTTCGTGTGGCAATTCAATGCCGCTGGATCGCGACTAAGTATGTCTTCGAGATGGCCATACGGCAGATTCCTCCCGTCGCTCGACGTGACGACGACCAACCCGTACTGACCCGGATTTACCCATTCGGAACACGTCTTGGCGTTCGTGCCGATCCAATACAGCAAGCCGTTCTCGTCGAAATCGTGCTGATACTTGAACGTTATTCTGTTCTCCTCCTTCAGTTTCTTCACGAACGTGAATGTCGATCTATCGTGATCGTGCCACTGCTTAGCTACCATTTTTAACAGATGATTCTCCAGCTGCTGTATCGTGCTTAGAGGCTCCATTTTTAAGCTACGACCCGATCGATCTATCAGCGCGCTCTCGCCAGAAGCTTTTTCCAATCGAAAGCGTAATCGCCTTGTTAAAATCTGCAAAAAGGCATTGATATGAAATTTAAAGAATAGAGTGATGCGTGATAAAGTAGTGATAGAATTTACATACCTGCAAGCCATATCCTGAGCCGGGTGTGTCATACAGATAAACGGGTAATTTTTCGATCGATTCTAATACCGACACCAATTTATGTACTAAGATTTTGGCGGAATTATGTTCCTTATTTACATCTTTCGTGTGAAAGCAGCTCTTGAATACGGTTATCCTCTGCATCCGGAGTTTTGTTGCTCTCAATGTTGGAGGCGAAGGTCCGGGAGGTGCGGCCAACAAAGCGAGCAACGCTTGTACGAGGCCACTGGAGTGCAATTCGTATGCGGATACCCGACCCTCCTCATTCAATAATACTTTAAGCTGTTCCAACGCGTTTTGCAGTATGTTACGCCACTCGCGATTGCCAGATTGCTGTTTCTGAGTCGCTTTCTCTATCTGGCTAACGATGGCACCGAGTTTGGCAACTATACCGCGCGGTTGGGCTTGAGCTGCTTTGAAATAATGCTCGTATATCTCTTGCGCTTGTACCTTAACTTTCTGCTTAATAGCTTCGATCTTTGATCTTAGTCTTTTTCCTCTCTTTCCAGTCCAACCCGCTGCAAATTCTGGACCTGCGCATAGATCATGAAACTTTGTGGATTCTGCTAACTCAGTAAAATTTATTATTATCATGAATCTTTATTATTATTAAAATGATATGAATATACGTTTTTCATTTTACCTAAGCTCGTTTCTGCCGTGAAAGAATGTTTGGTACCTCTGTTCGACTCAAAGATAAAACCTGGTAAGTCTTCTCTCAGAATGGTTGCCTGTTGCTGGCCATCACTATTGTGTATACATAATTCGCTCTCTTTTCGACTAGATAACGCCCAATTTCCTACGACTAATCGCGTGGTACCAGGTCGAGAGAGCACAGGCTGGCTTACAAAGTTCACTTTTAATTGACTACGTGCCCTTTGTAGTTTCTCCAGGAATTCACCACGATTTTCTGCAAATCACGAATATCACATTACGGGTAAGTTGTCTCACTTGGAGAATGTTGAATCAAGTATTATGAAGAGCGGTGTGCTGTCACACATTGTAAGAGAAAAGTATAAATGGCAAGCTACGATAAATATTCTCGTATAACTCGTGGAATATGTAGTGAAAGAGACGGTGTGTGACGTGCGAGAGACGCTAGATGAGTTAAACACATATATGTGACCTACCTTCAGTAGTAAGCGACTCTGTGTTCCTCCCCTTTCCTGTAGGCAGTTAGTAAAACCAGTTATTCTCTAGATAGAGTTTTCCCATCACAGAAGTTAATCACAAATAAAAAAAAAGTATAACGTAGACTGCAGAGTAACGTAGTTGAGAGAGAACGTGTGCCATTCGCGTACCATTAGACATAAGGTGGAAATAAAAGTGACACTCCGACAAGGAAAATAGTAGTAGTGGAATGAAAACTATACGGGGTGCGAAACCGGTATGATTCTCGTATATGTAGAAGTCGAGCATGCATCCGGATACTCACCTGATGTATCCGTTCCTCCCTCGGGACTTCCGCTGGAGTACATGGTCGCCAGCTTGCCGTCGAGGATAAATCTGAACCAGCCGTTACTTCCGTTTGACAGCTCTAGAGCTGCCGCGTCTGACCAAATGTACAAGCAATCGCGTCCTCGACATATGCACCAGTCTCTCCAATGATACGCTCTTCCTACCAATAGTTCTTTCGCATCTTCCATTCTTTGCTCCTCTCCCGATTGATTTGATTCCGCTTCCGGCTCGGGTGTTGTTTCTTGTGGTCCAGCTAGAGCGGCAACTTTCGAAAACACTCCTAAACGTGCGAAATGTTCTAAGAATTCATCTTTGCCTTTAATCATCAGATCCTGTATCATTTGCAGGACGACCAAATGACCGTCCTCGTCTTCCTGTTAATATTAGAACACACGGAGTTTTTAAACGGTCTTAAGCATAAAGCATTAACTGAGATAAGAAAATTATAAGACAAGTTGCTATTTACTTTTCTTTCTGAAACGAAAACAAACGCTATACTTTTACATTATTTAAAAAAAAAAAAAACAAAAAACGAAAAAACTGTTTCGTGTTGCAAAGCTACAACGTAATAGACATGGCATTCCTCAGTTACAATTCTATCGGAATGAGAACAAACACTCTTAGATCCCATCAGCAGCAAGCAGGCAGTAGACAAATCTAGACCAAATACTTTCACAGTATTGTCGAAAGTATAGTATTTTCAAGATCTAATTTTCGCTGTCCTTATATTTTGAGCAGTCGGTTAACTCGTAAAACTCGCGCTGCCTCTTGTGAATCTCGCATTAATAATACAATTCATCGTTGTAATTTTTTTACAGGAATGGTACACACCATAATATATAACAGCAAAAATCATGATTAGCATATGATTATTTTGAATCTAATTATATTCTCTTGACAAAGAGAAATAATCACGTATCTGCAATTCTATCGATCTAATATTCGAGTGGATGTACAAGACATGCGTAAGTAAGTATGTTAAACGTCACGCTTTAAATAAATGACAATAAAAGTGCATTTATGTTAATGTTGTAAACGTGTACGTGAAATCTTGACGTAATTAATAATTCAAGAAATTAATAAAGACTATTAAAGACTTGCGGAATTACGAACAGCGTAAGGAGAGGGCTAAAGGGTCTTCGTAAAAGTAGCGAGCCATAAAAATACGTAAACGTTACCGTCGTATCGAGAATGTAGTTGCGAGAACTCGAGGACTTGCGAATCGTAAGGCCGGGTAATTTTGGGCCAACGAACGCCTTAAAAACTGTAGGTGCTGATGGCGCCTTTATCTCAAATTCCTGCGAACAGTCTTAACTAAATCACTGATACTGCCGATTGATTCGGTTGTCTCACCGCCTGCATGCAACGGGGGATCTTTGAAATATATACGCGTTTTGCGTATTATCTTATCTCCGAAAATTTCCATATTTTTCGACGAGAGGAGAGCTCTGCTGCATACGTTATTATGAATAATAAATATTAGCATTTGTTATATGTATATGTACTATAAGAGGGGAAAGAGTAAATAGTTTCTCCTCTAATCAATAAATACAGAAATCCTTGTTTGAAATACGATTGAATCCAAGTTTTTCCAAGTGCAATGTTCCTTCTTTATAATATTATGCAAATAAATACGTAACATAAATAAGCGCAAAATTGTCTCGATTAATTAAATAAAAGATGCAACATCGTTTACCTCGTTATCCAATACGTTGGCGATCACTTCTACAAGCATGGCTCCACATCCTCCAGTTCTATCAGATCCACAGGTTTCGATGAGCAGTTCTGGTTGAATGTAGTGCACCATTTTTCTAATCAAACTTAAACTCGCTTTCCTAACACTCGGTAACATGGTCGATTGAAAAGTTGCACAAAACACGGGCAATAATCTTTTCAAATAAACAGGCGCCATTTCGGGATCTCCCTTGGGTTCCGTAAACTCTTCTACCTCGGTCTCAAGCTTTCTGTGTTCTTGATTCGGTGGTGGTAACATCCATTCTCCGGGAGACTGCAATATCGCCGCGACCTCTCTGTGTCCCTCGTCAACACGTTCTCTCGCTTTATCTAACGGCGTTTTACCGTCCTCATCCCGCAGATCAGGATTGGCACCATGCCTAAGCAGAACCTTTGCGATAGCTGGCCTCCCGAAACAGGCCGCGTAATGCAGACTCGAGGATCGTTGACCTTTGTTGACGTCTGCTCCCCGATCACACAAGAACTCGACCATTTCTTGCGTACCGAACGCCGAGGCCCAATTCAGCAAAGTCTGTCCGACGTCGTCCATAAAGTTGACATCAATCCCGCCCGAGTCGATCGCTTCTATCAGTGCGTCTGTGTCCTTCGAGCGTATGCAATCGATCAATTGTCTATGCGATTTCTCCGCGGCGCTGTCTAAGCGTCTCAGTCTTGGTAATAATGGTCCGGACGGGCCCCCGGCAGTACTGCGACCTAGCGCTGATCTCCCTTCAAAGAGTAAAACTAACAAGAGGTCGACGAGCCTCATGGAATCAAGGGCGCATCGTTCGTCTCCCTTTAGTGCCTTTTCTATCGCGTCCGGTAGCTCGGAACGCAAGAGATCGTGCGTAATCGAGGGCGATCCTCTACAGAGTGTCGACAGGAGACTTATTATCGTCGACACAGAAGCGCAGGATTTCGGTTCTGGAGCTGGGACTGTCGTTGTTGTACTGGATGGTGGTGGCGTTTTCGGATTACTGCAAGTGGCTACAGAGGATGTACCAGGTCCTGCTGCATTTGATAGCCTGGAAAATGATTCGCGTAAGAGAAAAAAAAAACACGGAATACATCGATTTTCGGTCGACGATGCATTACCTGTACAAAAGTTCGGAGACTAATCCATTTGACGCTAACGGCGCGGGATCAGTGCCCCTTCTGGAAAATCTGTCTGCCAGTGACGCGAAGCAACGAAGCGCTCCGTCCGCAACGTGAGCGTCCTCGTGCCTGAGTAATACTGACAATGCTTCGACGCAATCGGGCAATGCTTTGTCTTGGGGTTCCACTTTGCCGCACAGTCTAGTAACAACCGCCATCGCCGAATGCAGCGTGTCGCGATGCACGCGTGCTCCGTGTTCCCGGATGAAGCTTAACGCGCATGGGAGGCCGCCAGCCTCAAATACGGCACCCGCTTCTCTCGCACATACAAGCTCCAACACCTAAGATTAAAAAATAGTAGGAAATAGTACTTAAAAGAATTTCACTGTGGCGCATGAGCAATTCCACGTGCCGTCTACGTAAAATCAAAGCATACTTTTATACACTGCTCTGCCAAATCCCGACTGGCCCTCGAGCCGAGTCCAGCACCGGATAGTCGGCTGCAGATAGCCTTTACAGCACCCTCCATAGCCACCACTCTGCGCGTACATTCCGCCGAGACATCCAGGTAATACGTGATGGCTCGGGCGGTAACTTCCAGCACGCTATCTGGTACCAGTTCATCTAGGAAGATCCTACAAAGCGCTGGGAGAAACGTGCGTGGAGGACAGCTGTGGAGCACAACAGGAAATTAATACAACGTAACATGAAATGAATATGAGAAAACAAGTATCATCACAAGTATCCAGTTACGTACCATTCAAAGCAACGGTCGACGTTATCGGACATGAGCAATAGCATGCACAGTTGTTCCAGTGCTATCAACTGCATGTCCCTCTCGTCTCCTTGCCCCATGCTGAGCCATTCTAACAAGGTCTCAGGGTCTACATCCGCCATCTTGAAAGGAAAGGAAGATAATACGCTTTAAATATTTGTGAAATATAAATCAAGAACTATTACGTTATTTTACGCAGAAACGAAAGATAACATATTTAGCATAAGTTATCTGAAATATGTTAAAGTATTTTTAGTAAGTAAGTACAACTTGAATTCATATCTGCTTAATATGTATCAATGAGTCATCGTAATGCTTATATACACACATACACACACACATGGGTTTTTACGAGTCACTATGGTAAGCAACACAAAGCTAATGCATAATAAATATCATGAAAGGAGATAATTTATAGTAATACAATTTTATGAAAAAAGGAGTTCATTATTTATGATAAAAAATAAACAGAGTATAATAAATGGTTATAATTGTTTACTTCAAAATATTAAATTTGATAATTATTACTGTTGTATTGCTTACCTTATATCCTGAATAGCACCAATTGAGTGAATTTTACTTCAATGCTCTGAAATCATACGAAAAACATTACGAAACTATAGAGATTCATGATTTATGTATCTAAAATGATAAAATAAGCACAACAAGATATCAGTGAACCCCGATTGTAAACATGTAACTTATTGAATCACGATGTAAAGTGGAATCTTGAAAATAAAATGTGAGTTCCAATTCTCTTCAAGTTATCTTTACAAATCAACTCTCTCTTTTAAAGTAGTGCTAGTCTAGTGACAAATATGACATATACGTTCACAAGTGTTCACTACGCATAGAATTCCAACGAGATCGGTGCAACTTACCGGAATAAAAATATACAGTTACACAATATTGATATTTGCGGCGCACAATGGTCGTTATGGTTAGCTAATTATAATAAAGATCGAGGAAGCTATCGCGACGATACGAACGAGGAAACCGTGCGTAACCTTTAACGTGAGGCTCTAATGACTCGTCTCGAGGAAATGGACGAGACGGAGAACCCTAAATGCGATCGAGACAATGAAGCATATTTTGATTGACTCATCCAGTTCTCAGGCTTACCGTGGAAACGTTCGTTTGCATATAGCATTCCATACTTCGTGGGAAATCAAGCCGCCATCCTTCTGCAGACGTGTCGCTTTACACCGCGAGAAACGGAGATCGTTTGTGCGTTTCACCCGTTAACAATACGATTTGTATTCTGCGCGTAACGGATCGACTTAACAAAGTGCTCGCACGACAAGCAATTTTTTCTTTATCCCGTCGTGTACGTCATATATACCCACTCGCCATTAGTGTGACGTTCAATTTCGATGCAGAATGGAGTCATGCAGCTCGCCACGCTTAACGAACAGTAAGCCAACTTTCCATGTGAAACACGAAAATTAATACCAACGGTACCAACTACTGATAACTGTCGTGATAGCTGTTGGCGCTGTTGCTGCCTTTATGGATTTTAATTTTGATTAGGGACTTTGTACCATAATGCAAATAAGAGATTCATAAAGGTGCCTTTTCATGCAGCGAATGATTTTTAGCGAGTAGCGAATAATTCGCCGCAAAGTGGCGAATAATTCGCCACGAATAGTTTGTGAGCGTCACATCTGTATGGTTGCATGTCAACAATAGTAAGAAAATATTATACATAGTTGTTTTGAAATGCTTTTAAGGGGATGCTGGAGCTGCTAGTGAACTTCTTCGCGATGGTGCTGCCATCGCACAATATTTGCACAATAAAATGCTTTTTATAAAAATTTGGCAATTTGTACGCACAAAATCGCTGTTGAGCGGTGTTTGGACACAATTAAGGAATATGAGGATGCTTTTCGAAGTGACTTTAGAAGCGTCATAAAAGAGAATTCTGTGTTCTCCTGTATTCTAACCTCTAATCCTAAAGGAAAACACAGAATTCTCTTTTATGACGCTTCTAAAGTCACTTCGAAAAGCATCCTCATATTCCTTAATTGTGTCCAAACACCGCTCAACAGCGATTTTGTGCGTACAAATTACCAAATGTTTGTAAAAAGCATTTTATTGTGCAAATATTGTGCGATGGCAGCACCATCGCGAAGAAGTTCACTAGCAGCTTCAGCATCTCCTTAAATATTATATTTAACAAATATAGATTAAATTATTACTTTGTAGGAAAATCTTGAAATCTTTATAATGGACGACGAGTCGGTTATAAACTGGACTTGGTATAACCACCAACTGCAGTGGTTATTGCATATGTACAATATGTACAATAAGCAAATTATTATTATACTGTACAGAAAAGAAAAGCTGCTGCAGTTGCAGCTACACTTTTACATTTGAGAAAAAGTGGAAAAAAACGATATTGTAAAAAGAAATATTGGATAGCACCCATTTTTCAAGAAAGGAAAGTGCATGGATTCTTTCATGCTGTGCTACCTAAACTCGTTTTATACTACATTTAAGGTGATCCTGGAGTGGCCAGTGAACTCCGTCGCGGAAAATAGGACTTAACTTTCCACACTACATTATTGTGTGTACTTTCATCGTGGAAAAAGATTTTTTATTCTGTGAATTCAATAAAAAGATATATTTCTTGAAAAATGCAGGAAAATCACCGATTTTGCCGGTAATACAGACGACTCCAGGATCGCCTTAAGCTGGAGACACAATGCAAGGCGATAGCGATAGGAACAGGGAATAACCAATCGCGTTGCTCGATTTGGTCATCCGTACTCAAATCGTGTAACGCGATTGGTTATTCCCTGTTCCTATCGCTATCGCCTCGCATTGTGTCTCCAGCTTTACACGAGCGCTACTTCTGTAGTAACTTACTCGAATTATAGTAACTTACGATAATTCTCTGCGTGTAAACGAGGTAAACCGATAATTCACTGCGTGTAAACGGGGTAAGTTATTATAATTCGAGTAAGTTACTACAGAAGTAGCGCTCGTGTAAACGTAGTATTAGGAGATTTGAGATTTAATAATTACATACGCATGTCTGCAACTCAATTTGAAAAGTTAACATTCTTAGTTGGAGCAGACATATTCGCTCCTTGCGAATATTCGCTACAAGCTGAAACTTTTCAGCGAACAGCGATTACTCGCTAGCGAACAGCGAATGATCACGTGACTCTTCATTCGCGGCGATTATTTCGCTGCATGAAACGGCACCTTAATTTGGGTCGAGTTTTTCTGCCGAAGATAGTGGAGACTCGTAGCGGAATTTCTAGACACTAGTACGAGAAGATTGAACTGATTTGTCAGCGATGGATCACTATCTCCATCCTTCACGAATCGCAAGCTTACTTATCTCCCATGTTTTAGTTCGGGAAAATTCCTCTACGAGTCTCTACTGTCTTGGACTTGTGGCGGCATCTAAGGAGTACAAGGCAGAACTAGCCCGACCAATGAGAGGGCAGCACGAATACCGAGATGGAGAGCCTTGGAAGGAATCAGAGAACAAGGAGAAGCTAATTGCTCGCGCTTTAAGTCACACGTGCATTAAGTAATCAGTTCTAGTCTGTATTAAATAAAGTCAGCATCTTTATATATTTTCACCTAAACCGAAATGTTGTAATAATTCCTCGTGCGTTAAAACTGCCTTAAATGTAGCATAATAATCTAATAAATAATACGCTCGCTACAGACTAAAAATTGAGGTAGTAGTACGACTCGACTATAAATCGGCCGTTGTTTGTTCCGCCATTAAAGATTAGCATTCCTACAACAGAAATGATAATAAATAGCAGTTGTAAAATAATTGCAAACGTTATGTAATGAAACACAAAATTTTTCATCAGTGCTGCAAGAAAAAATAGACACTGAATTTCGTATTTGCGCTTACTTTCTTATTTCCAGACTCTCATTTAAATATGCCCTCTACTTTAATGTTTTTATGTAAAACGTGCATCGATTTTGAACTTATTGCAGACAGTGCGGCACAGTACAGTGAATGGTGAACTGTTTCTTCAATTGCGCTAATTCCATTGTATTACTCCAAAGAACAGCGGCATTGTTTAATGATTCTGCTGTAAGGAGCCAACGTTGTGCTTGCATCCTTCGATATCGAGGATTATAAGGAGAGGACATTTTTAATTATTGTTAGAGTTTATTACACACGACGCGATGGTTTTATTAGGCGAAGTGTTTCCGGATTTTACCGCGGAGACGCAGATGGGCACAATCAAATTTCACGAATGGCTGGGTGACTCGTAAGGCACATTGCAATTTATACTATATTTAACATGTTATGTTGCAAAACGATCAATTAAATGGCAATATTTATTTGTTAAACATGGCTGTATTGTATGTTACGTGTTTGTGTGTAATGTTTCTGCGAAACTAGATGGGGCATCTTGTTTTCTCATCCCAATGATTTCACGCCGGTCTGTACGACCGAATTGGCGCGGGTCGCAAAATTGATGCCCGAATTTAAGAGGCTGGGAGTAAAAGTGATCGCTTTGTCCTGTAATTCTGTCGAGTCCCATCGTAAATGGATAAAGGTTTGTTTTGTACCGTCTTTCCTGAATAATCGTTGCACTTTGTCTTCTACATTTCTATCAAACTAAACACAAATTGCGAAACATTGTGTAAACATTACACGAAACGATTTTCACGGTTTTTAGGATATTAAGAGTTACGGTGGGCTGACAGATGACGAGTTTCCGTATCCAATAATAGAGGATCAAATGAGGAAGCTTGCCACGGCATTGGGAATGCTAGATCCCATGGAAGTGGACAATCAGACTGGATTACCCATGTCGGCACGAGCGGTCTTCATAATCGATCCCACTAAGAAGATGCGATTGTCAATTCTGTATCCAGCCACTACTGGTCGCAATTTTGAGTAAGAATTAGAATGCTATAGGTCTGTTTTTTATTCCTGCACTGCTGAACTGGTGCAATAAGTTAGAGAGAGGAAAAATATACTCGTCTCACTTTACATTGCGTCAGTTCAGCAGTGCAGGAATAAAAAACAGACCTTATGCGTCACAAATATTTCATTGTCATGTAAAATGACCATCTGTATGATTTGCAGCGAAATAATAAGAGTAATCGAGTCTCTTCAGCTCACGGAAAAGTACCAAGTAGCGACTCCCGTAGACTGGAAGGTACATCTCAAAAACTAGCTTTCTCTCCCTTATCTAGAGTTTCCATTATGCGTTTCAATTCTCACGTGTACGAACAATTTTTAGAAGGGAGACGACGTGATGATCGATCCAAGAGTATCGGACAGCGAGGCCAAATCTTCTTACAGCAATATCAAAACTGTGCCGTTGCCGTCCGGCAAACCTTACCTGCGTATCGTGCCACAACCGATCGATGCATAAAAAAAACGTTCTTCCACGAAAGGGTAAAGGAAGCTTTACGATATCGGAGATTCATAAAATAACAGAAATCGACATTCCTGTAAATGTAACGTAAATGTAAAAGTTTCGTTGTACTGTTACGAAATAAACCATTCAGTATATTTCCTTATTACTTGTGTAATTATTTCAAGTATGTATCAGCTGCGTATAATTAAATTAAACTAAGTTAAGTGTACAACCTCCCTTCCTGTACGAAATATCGACGATCGCTTCGCATTTTTTTATTAATCGGATCGATATAAAATAATAAAAGTTTCAAATCCTGGACATTTGCAAACAACAAAAGAAGCTGGTTTATTATTTCACCTAATGTAATTAAAAGTACACTGCATTATATACACTTTTCTGTTTTTTTTTCCAAGTACACTGTTGTCACTTATTCGTCTCTAGGCGTAGTTGTGTAATATGTACATTTTTTTCTTTTTTTATTAAGTTATTACTGTAACTGTTTTCTCTCTACATTACGATTATATCGCTTACTTCGCTTTGCCGTTCTTAAATTGCTTTATGCGCAATGGCGAATACACAATTTTATAATATTTATATATATATTTTTTTTTATATAAAACAGTCCCAGGTCAAAACTAATAAGAGATACAGTATAGGATAATAAATTTAACAAAACTATACCTTTATTATCGTATCATTATACGCAATTAAAAGTTAATTACTACACAAAGTATCGAATGATAAAATACTATCGCAGTCTTCGTATTCGAGAGTATTTTCTCTCTGTTATACCTCTCTTGCAGCACGATCACGTTCATGTTCACACACACACACTATTTTCAATACAATAGTACGCAATTCATCTCCCACAAAACAGAGGAGTTCCATTTGTTCGCACATGTTCACATCATCAAAAAAGCGAAGTTTACAGCAGGCTATTCCATCACTGTCCGTAATTTTTCACCTCGATGAGCGATCAATGCATTCGAGAACAACACTTTACGCTTCTAAATCCTTGCCAGCGTCAAACAGGGAATTTATCTACATCCAGATCTTCGTTGTGCGAGTAGTGTCGAATCAGTGGAATAGAAAAACAGGGCCGTGGACAGCGACCGTGCTGTCTACACGGAATTTTTATATCGGGTCGGCCATGGGAATCCTTTCCTTGGAATCGGTCGTCGTTATCGCTTTGCAGCAGCAGTTCGACGAGTCCGCTTTACTCACTCACCCGCAACGTGGCTATCTTGCTGCTGCTGCTGCTGCTGCTCAGAGTGCTGCATCTCGCCTTCCATTCGCGCTTGCCGTTCAGCTGCTGCTCGTGCTTGTCTACCAGCGCTTGAACGAAGATTCTTACGTTCTGGCAGTGGTTCGACGCTTAGTCGCTTTCCGCTACGTGCCTTCTTCGCCTTGGCACCGCCTTTGCTGTCTTCCTCCGCTTCCGGTGTCGCGGATTTGCCGCCGTCGCTCTTCCCACTAGAATTCTGCGCTGACGGCGACGTCGCCGCGCTCGTGGTCGGCGTCGTCGGCTCGTTCACTACTTCCTTTTTGGCGGGCTCCGCGGGCGATACGCTACCATCCTCCTGCGACGCTGGCACCGCTTTCGTCGGCGTCGTCGGAGACGGTCTCGTCACGGGCTCGATCTCCACCACTGGTACGTCGTTACTTGGCGTGGACGATTTCGCGCTTGTCTCCACCTCAAGATGTGTCTTCTTTATGACGGGCTCCAGGGTAACTTCGAGCGTTGACGGTGTCGAACGCTGCTGTTGATCGGAATTCTGACTACTCTCCGTATTGCTGCGGCTTCGTTTCGTTTCGGGCCTCGCCGGTGGCGCCGCATCCTCGATGTTGCGCGTGATTAGCTCGGCACTAGTCCTGCTCAGGTGTTCCAAAGCTTCCTTCATTTCCTGCTCCTTGCTCTTTCGCTCGGACTTTTTCTCCGCCAAATCAGCCGCTGCTGCTACCGCCGCTGCCACCGCATCGGATTGTTCGGCGACAGCTGTTTCTCTCTTATCGTGTTGCTGCTGATGCTGCGGTTGTTGCTGTTGCGACTCGCTGACGCGGCGTCTCTCCTCGCTACTGTGCAACGCTGCCATGTCCGTGTACTGTTGCAAAGTCACAGCCGGATCCATCGAATATCTAGAAGATGACTTTTTCTCAGGTTCCTTGCGTTTCGACGATGATGACGAGCTCGATGATTCTGGGATGGATTCACGTTGTCTGGATGAACTACTGGACGAGGCGGGCTTGCGCGCTGCAGAGGAACTGCTGGATGTCGGTGGATTCAGGAGGCCGCACTGCGCGAGACTCTCGTAGGCCGATGAAACACCGCTCGGCTGCATAGAGAATGGATTCAAGCCGCCCAAGCCCAGCGGGGTATAGAGGAGGCCGGGATTCGAGAAGAAGAACGGGAATGGCGAGGGAGTTGGCATAGTGGCCGCGGACGAGACGGCGGATGAGGTCGAGGGCCCAGCTGATGATTTGCTGGTTGTCGGCTGATCCAGCTTGTTGCCGCGTGATTTGCTACCGCTGCTTCCACTGCCGCCCATACTAGAACTCGCGCCGCCGCTCTTACCTCCGTTACCACTGCCTCCTGAACTTACGGTTGGATTTGCATCCGCTGCAGCGGCTGCGGCGGCCGCTGCCGCGCTACCACTCGCCGCCGCTTGCACGTTCAACGCGGCCTCCATGCCAGCAAGTGACGGCAAACCAAGTCCGGCTAGGTTGGCGAACAGCGAATTGGTCAGACCCATGTTGCTTAGATTGCTGAGGTTGCCAAGGCCACTGAGCGCACCTAGATTTGTCAGTCCGCCGAACGGCATCAGCAGCGGATTATTCTTTGGATCGAAATTACCGAGCGAGAGGCCTGAAAGCAGGGAATTGTTCAGATTGCCGAGCGGGAAATTGAGACCGGACGCCATGGATGTTGCCACGAGATTGGCAGGATTAGTAGACTGTTGGCTCGTTGGACTCGGCATCATGGGTGGTCTACCCGTGCTCTTGCCCTTATTCACACCACCGCGCTCGTTACCCGGTAGTCTTTTTTGCAAATCGTGCGGAAGATTGCCGCGTTCCTTCACGAGTTCTGCCCATTTCGGATCGACATCAAACATCGGATTCTCCATTAGCCATTGTCCGAGACGTTTCAATTGTGGTGCTTTGCTGCCAGTTACCTGAAAAACAAGCGAAGAGAAATTTAATTTAAATACTTGCTGCCAATGTAAACGCAGATGCAACATAAAAACGGCCTGGTTCGGCGTGGAGACCACAAGTATCCATAGCAAACGTTCTATACGCGGAGACGAAAATTCTTCTATGGCTATTAATTTAAATAATCAAATATCAAATCTCCAGGATCGTTTAGATTTCAATTAATAATAATAATATCAATTAATAATCATACGACAATCAATTCCCACTGAATACTTTCGAAACGATACGTACTTTTTTGCCGGTTAATCGGTTGATGACGGCAACGTTCTCCTCGCCGGTGAGTTTCTTCCAATCCAACAAAGATGGATCAACACGCGGTCTGCGTCGTCGAGGAGCGTTTAGGAACTCCGCACTCATTTGCTCCGACATGGCGCTCTGTTCTGCCAGCCACTTGTTCACCTTCGCCTCATGTGAGTATGGGCTGATCTTGGATGAGAACTCGGCAACTTTGTTAATGTCCGCGATCATCGCCTCGTAACTTTTTCTGTGACTGCTCGAGGAAGACGAGTGCGCTGAATTGAAGGCAGCTTGCTGCTGCTGCTGCTGTTGATGCTGTTGCTGCTGTTGTTGCTGTTGCTTCTTCAATTCACGATTTTGCTGTTCGGCCTGAGCCAACAACGCAGAGAAAGTATCCTTGTGCGAATGCAACGAAGGTGGCGGTAAAACGGGCGCAGATGAACTCGAGGCTCGCGAAGACGGAATCGACGTAACCGTGATTGAGAACGGCTTCTGGGCGCTTGTCGGAGGGTTGGGAAGCCCCATCGGTGCCGAGGTAGGAGTTACTGTGACGTTAGGTGTGATTGTGTTCTTCTTGCTGTGCTCAGGATAATGGCCGCTTTGCTGTTCCTTCGCGGCGCTCAAACCCAATACTATCTCGTCCAATTTTCTCCGTTTCTTTTCCTTTCCGACCACCGGTTCCTCCACCGGCTGCAAAAAGGATAAATTACATATTCAATCTACTCTTAATCAAATTTAACAAAATTAATTAATAGGATTTGATAAGATAAAAGATTAAAGATCACTCACGCAAGCTTTCCTTTTCATGAGTTTATCCAACATGCTATCTAGTTTCCCTTTATTACTACTGACTTGTTTGTTTTTGTTTGGCATGGAGAAGTCTTGGACTTCGTTCATCATGTCTTTATTGCTGTCTGGATTCGTTTTTGGATAGCTGAAAGACGAAGACGATTAAATTTTTCAGAGAGATATTTTATTATATTATTTATTACTCAGCTCTTATTCTATCTTTTTTTACCCGGCAGATAAATCGATGGGTGTCAGGGTACTCGATGTCCCGGGTATAACAGTGGTCTTTCCTGGAACGGTATATTTCAAGTCAAACTGTATACTCGGCGTTCGCGTTTGCTGATGCGCTGGCGGTGGCTGAACCGGCGTAGAGCGTCGCGATTCCTCAGACTGGGACTCGTCATTGATCTCCCAGGTGCTTGCGCCGGATAGCACGACTGGTTTACTGAGAGGCGTGGACGATGGCGTGCTTAGATGACTGCTGTTGAGAAGCGCGTGAAGTTTGGCTGCGGAATAAACAATCAGATATAAATATCATACTGCTAAACGTGCTGAATTAATGATGACGATTGGATCACGTTATGATGAAATTACCTCTTTCAGTTTCCACATCGATAGCGATGTGCCTCTTGCGTTTCTTCGAAGCGGAGATGTTGTTTCCGCTTGCTATGGATCTGGACATGCCGTGGTCCGTGGTGATTGTTATCACTTCCGAGCATTCCTTTTCATTTTGCGACATGTCCAGCTCCTCGCCAGCACTAAAGTTCACCGATACCGGCCATTCTTTGTGCTCTATCGCGTGCACGATATGCATCAAACGAGCTTCAATCGCGTGCTCCTACAGAGAAAAGGCAAAATCAGCAAAACAGGATTCAATGCATGATGAAACGCCGAACAAATTTAGTGGAAAACAGATTGCAGCACGTTAAATTTTATTTTTTCAATAAATAAATTTTCAATTTCAATATCAGCATTTTATGTAATAAAGAAAATATTAGTTGAAAGAATGTATCTTTATAGAGATTTTTTATATTTTTAAAACGATTTTTGCGAGGTGTGTACGTACTTTGGGCCATTTGATCGATGTCGCATTGCCGCAGCCGTGTGCCAAGAGTTGCACCACCGTTGGCTCGTTATTGTAATCTGCCGGTTTGTCACGCAGAACGAACGTGTCGATCTGTGTTAACCGCGACAACGGTTGTATCACTTCCAGATCCGGGAACATCGCCTTCAATTCCGCCGCCTGGACGCTGCATTTGTCTTCGATCGGCGCAATTTTCGGTTTCTCTTTAGCAACGTCCGAGCCCTTTACTTCCTGCACCTCGACTTCCTCTTTAGCCGGTGCGACTTCCGGTTTTGTCGGAGTCTTGTTAGTCTCGTCTTCGGCAATAGGAGCGGTACTCTCAGCGGTGCTCTTCTCGACACTCTCAGATTCATCTTTAGTCTCGACATCATTTTTCTCGGTCGTTTCCGCTTCCTGCGTTTGCACTTCTTCCGATTTTTCAACAACAACAGGCTCTGTCTCTTGCTTAGCGGTTTCTTTTTCTTGTACCGTATCTTCTTTCTCAAGCTCGACGACAGGGAGGCTTTCTGCATTTTCTGTGCCAACTTCTTTTGCAGGCTTCTCGTCGTTTGATTGTTCAGTTTGAGCAGTTTTCGCGCTATCACTCTTGACGGGTTCAATGGCTAACTCGCTTTTCTCCTCGCTCTTCACAGCGACGTTCTCCGCGTCCGACGATCTCGGGACAGTCGTGATCGTCAACGAACTACCGATAGGTTTCTCCTCGGAAGGTTTTGCCTCTGCTTTGACAATAGTCAACTCCACTTGAGTCTTGTCCGATTCCGCGCTCTCAGGCTTCTTGTCGGCAGTGTTTTGATCTTTGTCTTTTTTAGCTCCAACTTTCTCGATTTTCAAGGTACCCTCGCCCTTCTCCAATTTCACGAGTATCTCGTCCTTGTCGAATTTCAGGATATCTTCCCTGCTCTCGAGCTTTATGGCTTTCTCAGATTTGTCCATCGTTTTAGGCGTCTGCGTGCCCGCGTACATACTCCTCGTAAGGAGCTTGTGAAACGAGAAATCCGGATCATTCTGTATAGTTATGTCGGTACGTCCGAGGCCGTGTTTCGCGGCTCCGAGCAGCAATTCCTTATCGTGTTTCCCCGGCTGCCACCAATCCGGCGTGTCACCTGACGGCTGGCACAACGAGAGTCGCTCCTCGAAATGCGGATGCGACAGGATCTCCTCGCGAATCTTGCTCAGAAGGTCCACGCGGTCGAGTATTTGCCTCGCTTTGGCCGGGCTCAAGTGATCCACTGGAACATCTGTAAAATCTGCAACGTCAACAGAGTGAAACGTACAATAGGATATCATTGTATATTCAATTATATCTCACCGATATAAGTGAATATACCGATCGAATTTTATTGCAAACTGTATACCTTCGTCCTCATTCAGCTTAGCGTTGCAGACCTTCTTGCACATCGCTCTGAACGACATGTAGTAATCCGTGAGATCGTTGTCCGTCTTTTTGTCGAATCGAGCGATACTTTTAAACTTGGTCCAGTCGTACTGGGCCTTCTTCCTGTCGTAATTAACGCCGTACGTGGACACCACCCGCAAGAATTCGCTCTCTTCTCGACGGGTCCACTTGGCCTTTTGTTCCTCGATACGAGTACGTTCTCGTTCCTTCACTATAGCCTCCATCTTCTCTCTCTTTTCCATTTTCTGTGAACATTATCGACGAAATAATGGCCTAGTTCACACCGCGTTTCATTCGCGCAACCTGATCTGACTCTGACCTAAAGTAAGCTTCCAACTAAATGCTTACACCATGTAGATCTATGATACTTTTAGATGTACTAAATATAGGTCAGTTTAGTAAAAATTTAGTCCTCATGTCACGTCTATTGAACAAGATAAATATTTTGGAATATGATTACACATGTTATATCGTTGTGCAAGCGAAAAAGAGACCTGTCAGATTAAGTCGCTTCCCAACTGACCTAAACGTACGGTGTAAACTAGGCCAAGGTATACGGAATTTCTCTACTTCTTTTACATGAAATGAGAACTAATTATAGGTCATAATTAGTATATTTTTTATTATTATATATTTTATTATTATAATTAGTATATAATGATATACTGACCAGAAGGTACATCGCTAATTGTTGTAAATCCCAGCCTTGCATATTCAAGGGCGGTTCGTGCATCATGCTGGTATGATTTATGGGAGGAGTCTCAGTCTCCATTCCCATCTTTCCTTTCGGGATAACTTTGACCTCCTCCTTTTTGTTAATGCTTCGTTGATAGGAGGTTATTACGCGACGCAATCGTGTATTGAGATCTACCGCGGACGGCCAGGTCTTTTCCTCATCCGGAAGGAGGATATCGTTCCCGTCGTGACTGCCGCTGGCTTCCGGTATCGGTGTGTCTGCCTTACTCGAAATCGCGGGAGAGTCCGCCGGCGTTTCTCGGCTGAACTTGTCAGAATCTTTTGAATCTTTCGTCATTCCGGGAGACTCACCATCTTCCACGTCGTTCTCCAAACTATTATCGTCTCGGCTGCTGCTGCTATAATTTCAGAGTTTATATAGTAACGAGACGGTAATATCAAATGTTCTATTCCAATAAAATAAACAAGAGGTTCTTTCTTCATTATTATGTATGTATATACACGCGCGTGGAAGTTTTGAAATAATTTTACATAAAATTCTCGTTCGGATTACATTTTGCGACATTTGGAGAGAACTACAAGAGAGAAAATAGCATCTATTGGTCCAATTTATCGTTTGCTTTCTCGATGTTTCGTAACGTCAACTATAAATAGAAAGGCAGCAAAGTCAGATGATGATCTATTTTAATGCACGCAGCTTTTTCACGTACATGATATAAAACATTTCTAGCTCGAAGATACAAAAGAATACTGTTCCCAATGCCGTTCGTTCAGTTTCAGTTAAAATTCTTATAGACCCCTTTTATTTTCGTAAAGCAACGTTAATAATATTACACGAAGATATCGAGAGATTAGCGAGATTAAGTAAACATTGTATGTCATTCTACTTGCTGAAAATTAAAGCTATGACCGTATAAGCATATATATATAGAAAGCGGTGCAAGCAGCATATGTGTTAGGACAGTTAGGCAGCGTATAAGAAGACGAGAGAAAGAGAAACGGCGAGAGAGAAAAAAGAGAGAGAAAAAGAGAGAACGAGAAATGAAAAAGAGAAAGAGAGAGAAAGTGAGAAGGAAAGAGAGAGAAAGAACGAAATAAATGACAAATATAAAGAGAAAAAAAAATACTAAGGTACTCACTCGGCGGTATTCTTGTTCTGAGAGTTCTGGGAAGGGGGAGGACAGCTTGTAATGAAAGAAAGCGCGGGGTCAGTCCTCATCTGGTCGTAATTCTCATAGCCGTGTTTGTAGGTGCCGACAATTAAGGATTTATCTGCTGTCGAGTCCCACCATTTTGCCGGTCGTTCCGTCGAAGGTGAAGGACTGTGTATCGGCAACCCACTGTAGGGCGGTTTCGATTTACAAGTTTGCCAATTTGTTGTTTGCGTGCCGATCAGTGTGTTCATTAAATTTACGCAGAAATTTCAAGTTAACATAATTTACAGAGAGATCCTGGGGGATCTCAGGGATCCCCCGTTCGCACAGTAACGCAGAATCCCTTTCCCGTAGAGAATTTCGAAAGAGCACGTGGCGGATCGTCAGGACGATCCGTCACGGAGCCGCCTACGAATTGAGATGACGCGTTTCGATTATCACCTTCGATTACAGTGCACTGCTCAGCGACAACAAACCCTACGCCTTACCACTCTGTTGCGGATCTGCGACCATCCTCGCGCGACCAAGTGTTTTACCCAAGTGTGCAAAAGTGCCTGATGAGTGTAGCGATTCGCGAGCGCGCGGATACATGTACGTACGTGCGTGTACAGGATGGGGAAACGATTTTCCATATTAGTAGCGGTAAGATAAAAAAAAAAACGTATTGGTAGTCGTTTTACAGAGCTACGTAGATCAACGTGACTCGGCTCTATGAGCATTCCTCATACAGGTAACAGCTCCCAGGATATCAACAAATACATCGCACATGCAAACTATGCTTAAGCTCCGTGGTAAGCACATATGTGAGTAATACACGAGTCCGTGATAGATGGATTTATGGTCTTGTACGAAAAAGCGTAAGGAGAAAAGCGACGCGGACTCACCTGACGTGCACGCCATCGGAGATGTGTTGGACCAAGTCGCCGATGATCTCGTGCTTGATGTAATACAGCATTCGCACGCGCAACAACACCCTGCAAATGTAAATCTCATAATAATATATATATATATATATATATAATAATATATAATAATAATAATATAGATATAATATAATAATAATAATATAGAGAACCGTGCAATCCTTATTAACCATTTATTATAAACCGTACCATCATTATTACATCTATATTTCATGTAATAATATATTTAATGTTATATTTGATATTACTGTATACGTACTTGTTGGCATGGCGACTCAGGTGCTTCCTGTAGTTGCTCTCGAGAAAGATGTCCCCGTCGAACTTCTCTGCGTTGCTCCAGTGATTGGGATCGTTCGGGCCGCCGTTGATCACCGACCCACGAGTCTCTCTGCCTTCGCGAACACGCGAACCTTTCTTCTTCTGCCGGCTGTTCCGGCCGCCGGTGTTCATCGGCACGCATTTCACCTTCTCGCCGTTTTCTATGGGCGTGATCAGATCCCAGATGAAGCTGCGGATCTTCTCGTCGCCCCGATAGTAGCGCAAGCAATAGAGCAGAATGACTCGTGCGCAGTCCTCGACGTCAATCTCGCGCCAACCACGTCGGAACTGGCTGTGCTGCAAAATCTCTTCCCAGCGGCCCCAGCCGAACGTCAGCAATCCGCGCTCCACCTTGAAGCACTCACTACGTGCCCAACTGCCGTACACCACTTCGCCTTCGCGCGGCACGTACTCGTCGTAGAATTTGCGCGACTTCTTGCCGAACTTATCGCGCCGTTTCTTGCTCCTGCCGGTCAGGCCGATGCCCATATCGTCGTCGCTGTTCTCGTCCGAGCTGTCCAACTCGGACATGTCCACGACTGACTCGTCGTGGCCGTAACGCTTGATCTGCGTTCTCCGCCGTGGCTCCGATATTACCAGCTCGTCTTCCTCCTTTTTCTCAGTCGTGTCAATTTCCGCCTTCTTCGCCCATTTCTTCCAGAAATCGGGATCGTCGATATTGATGTCTGAACGGTTCGACGAGCATGCAAAACTCGCCTTGGAGAACGTCGACCCCTTCTCGGCCTCTATAGTGATGACCTGGGTTCTCCGTTCGAGTATCTGCTCGATGTCCTCCTCACAGAACTTGTCACCGGCGTTGTCGTCGTCCATGATGGCCCCGTAAGCACCCTTCTTCAACAGGTCTTCTATCTCCTTTTTCGTCAATTGTTTATTGCTGGGTTCTTTGCCGCCTTGGCTAGTATTCATGGACTGCAGGATCGCCTTGTCAAGTCCCAATTTCAAGGACGCCTTATCGAACATTTCTCGCTCGTACGTGTTGCGACACAGCAAACGGTAGACTTTAACCATTTTCTGCTGGCCGATTCGGTGGCAGCGGGCTTGCGCCTGCAGATCGTTCTGCGGATTCCAATCACTGTCGTAGATAATGACGGTGTCGGCCGCGGTCAAGTTAATGCCGAGGCCACCCGCTTTCGTGCACAGCAGAAAAACAAATCGATCCGAATCTGGTTTGCTGTAGCGATCGATCGCAGCCTGTCGTAGATTCCCACGTATCCGACCGTCAATTCTCTCGTAGGGGTACTTCTTGTACAGCAAGTAGTCCTCGAGCAGATCCAGACACTTCACCATCTGGCTGAATATCAAGACTCGATGACCGCTAGCTTTCAGTTTCGGCAACAGTTTGTCGATCAGGACCATTTTGCCAGAGCTGTTCACTAACGCGTGATAGTACGCCTCGGAATCCTCCTTCTCACCGGTCTTGTAATCCAACTGAATCTGATCCTCGGCGCCGTTCAGTAGGAACGGATGGATGCAGCACTTTCTCAGCTCCATCATCGTGTTCATAAGATTCGGGATGTTGGCGGACGTGGTGCCCTTCGCGAGAAACGAAAAGTTTCGCTCGAGGATGCCCCGATAATACTTTTTCTGGATGTTCGTCAGTTCCACCTCGACGACCGTCTCCTCTTTCGGTGCTAACGATTTTTCGACATCCTCCTTCAACCGACGCAGCATCATCGGCTTTAGGAGAAGCTGTAATTTCTGCACCTCGCCCTCGCTGTTTAGATTACCAAACTCCTTGAGGAATGCTTCGTTACTCGCAAATTGCTGCGGTTCAAGAAAGTTTAGTAAAGAGAACAACTCGTTGACATTATTCTGCAGCGGCGTGCCTGATAGGAGTACCCTGTGCTCCAGATTCAGTTGCCGGAGCCCCTCCAGAAGCTTGCAATTTCGATTCTTTAATCGGTGAGCTTCGTCTATTACGCAAATTCTCCAGTTAAATCCGCGTAATTCGTTGAAGTCGGTTATAATAATCTCGAACGTCGTAATCAGTACGTTAAATTTGACCAAGTCTTTGATTTGCTGTCCTTTCTCGTTCTTGTAATAAACTTCGTATTCTTGAAGCATAGTACGACTCGCCGCACTGTAATTTTAATATAATGTAACTTAACATAAATAAATGTGTAAATTAAATTTGCTTACGTATATACAGATATACATGGATCTTCCGTATACTTACGATCCATGATATACTACGACATTCATGTCTGTCCAGCTTTCGAACTCTCGCTGCCAATTCGGAATAGTCGATAGGGGAGCTATGATTAGGAACGGTCCACGAATTCCGTATTTATAGACCGCGTCCACGAACGTCAGAGATTGAATCGTCTTTCCCAGACCCATCTCATCGGCAAGAATACAATTGTGTCCGTTGTACCACGAGAACAACAGCCAGTTCAATCCCTCTAATTGATACGGTCTTAAACTGTTATTGCTCTTATAAATCGGCGATTCTTCCAGTTTCATCCAAGCTGTAGCTGTAGGTTTCTTTTTCGGCTAAAATGGCACAATTGTACATTATTTTACATAGAAAATATGTATAAATAAACGCAATAGCATAAATATAAATCTAATAAATTTGCAATATATATAAATTAACATATTACCACCTTCCACTGCTCCTTAGGTGGTACTTTATTGAATTTGCCAAACTGTGTTATCTTCTCGAGGTCAACATCTTCCTCCAACTCCCAGGTCGAGTCTTCATACTGCAAAGACCGCCATTTAACCAAGTAGTGTCGCACTGTTTCTCCGGTAGTCGGATCTGTATGAGTTGCTTCGTCCAAGACTCGATCAACTTCGACGAAGTCTGGATTGAAGGGATCATCCTCAGTCTAAAAAAAAAGACAAGAGTTCCGAAAATGAGGACTAAAGAAAATTACACGAGAAACATATTTTACATTTTTGGTAATGCCAATTTTTATAAACTACAATATTAGCAATATATATTCTACATATTGTATCACAAATTTTAAGATAAATAATATTAAATACATTTTCGAAAATGTTGGTGTTTTGTTGCTGCTTCTGCTTAAATCTCTTTAGCTTAGCCTGGATACGTTTATCCCCTTTATACAATTCCTCCTCCGTTCGCCATTCGCAATGCAAATACGAAAAATTTCGATATTTGACGAAATATTCCTCGGCTTCGATAAACTGTGGTTTCGCCTCGACAACGGCGGTTTCAGTTGGCTTGGGCTCCACGACTTGCGGTTCTTCCGATGTCTTTGTTTCCTCTTTTTTCGTGCTCTCGGTCTCGCTTTTTTCTTCGTCCTCGGCCTCGGTAGCCTCTACCTTGGCTTCCTTCTCGGTACTTTCTACGTCTTCCTCCTTTTTCACGGGATCATCAGACGCGGCATCTTTGTCGTCAGCCGATTCTTCCTTCTCCGCGTTCCCGTTTTTCTCCGGAGGCGCTTCTACCTTCGGCACTACGGGCTTAACTTCTCTCTTTCCCATCCGAGAACACAAGATATGTTGCACAACCATAGAATCCTCGTCAGTAGTATTCTGTAAAAAAAAACCAGGAGAGGAAAAGTTGAAAAATTGTTACAGCGAATTCTCTCTCTTTGAAGAGACGTTAACAATCCGAAGAATAAAAACATACAATGTATACAAAGTTGGGTTTGTTCGGTCCAATCTCGCCGCCTTCACCACCCTCCTTTTTGGCTGCGGCAGGCTTCGAGGCATTCGTGCCCTCTACCTTCTTCGAGAGCTGCGCTTCTTGCAGAGGAACATCGTCGTCTGAGAAACGTAACATCACGTCATCTACATACTTCTTGCGATGAGTATTTCTTGCAGAACGACGTTTATTTACGTCGTCACCGGCTTCGGGTGACGGCGGAGGGGTTGCTGCCAGTTCCTCACCGTCGGAATCGGGCGCGATACGACTCTTGCGTTTCCTGCGAAAAGTGATAAAGTGAAAAACGATAAAATTAAAATCAACACACATTACATAACGGCATATTTTAATTGAGAGTCGCTGTCGCTTACTTTGAACTTCTGGAGGATTTCCCTCCGGAAACTTTGCTGCTGCTCGATCGTTTCCTAGATGCAGATTTCTTCTTGCTGCTGCTGCTGCTCGCGTTTTCAGTGCTCGCGGTAGTCGCTTCCGAAGCTTCCTCTTTCTTTTCCTCCTCCGGGGCATCCTCGGCTCCCGTTTTCTCTTTGCCTTCTTCCTTCCCCTCAGTTAACAGAGGTTCTGTGGTGGATGAGTCCACCTGTTCCTGGTCACCCTGTATAGACGGTTCACACACCTTTGTCTCCGAGTCCTTAACAGCACTAGAATCCGAAACGGCAGTTTCTTCGCTTTCGCGTACGACTTCATCATCAGCGGACTCAGATTGAATAGTTTTTCTATAAGAGTAGCAGTAGATATAATGCTGTTTTATATGCCGTTTTATATGTTACTCTACACGTTATTATACTCACTTTCTATTACGCTTCGTGGAATCTTTATCCTTATCCTTCCTCTTCCGTGCGACCTTCGGCGATTTCGGTTCCTTCGGTGGTTTCGGTTCCTTCTTAGGTTTCGGCTCTTTCGGCTCTTTTGGTTCCTTCGGTTTGCGCGGTTTCCGAGGTGACCGCGACTTTCTGCCTTTAGGCCACTCCTCCTCCATGTTCCCGGAAGACGGTTTGATTTCTTCTGAGTCTGCAGCACTGTCTACAATATTGCTACTATCACCTGGAGTGACTTTATTGTCCGACAAAGGTTGTTCAGGTTGCTGCTGAGGAGCGGCGGTAGGCGCTGATGCCTCTTTATCAGCTTTCTTCCGGCTTTTCTTCGCTCGTGGTGTACCTTTGCTGCGTCCACGTCCAGTTGTGCTAGAAACCTATTTCAGATAACGATATTTAGCTGATAATGAATAATTATTTGTAATTATAGTTATACAAGAATGATTATTTATAATAATAATTATACGAGAAACAACAAAAGATATAATTTTCAGAAAACTTTAATTCTATAGGAAATTTTATGTCCTTACCTGTGGGCTATCAACTACAGCGGCAGTAAACATCGGTGTTTGCAATATACATTGCGGACCACCATTACATTGATCGTTCGATTCATGTTGTTGTAGCGCCTGCAGCTTCTCTTGCAAAGCAACTATTTTCTCTTGATTTTCCGGTGCCGGTGGCATGCAGTAAAGTTCCTGCAATTGCTGTTGCAAAGCGGCTCGTTCCTGATGATGCGTTAGTGGTGCACAAGACGTACCGAAACCACCAGTTGTAACCGGTACTTGCGTCGGATTAGTCGGCATAGTGTACATATTCGGCACGGTGTTGCCAGTAATCATGTCACTTCCGGGATGATACTATCAAGAATAATCATTACGTTAATATCTTTGAATAAATGATCTTTAAGGGAAGACATCACTGTGACGATTCCAAAACATTGATTTTTTTGCAATTTTTAATGCTTGGGGTCTTGAAAATATGTCTCAGAGTATATTAAAATAGTAAGAGAAAATAATTAATGTTAATCATAATACCTGATGCGGAGTTTGCGAGTTTGGCACAGGGACCGCGGCTTGATGCGGCGGCAGAACCATACCAGTGGTTTGGCTGACCGTGGGTATCTGCGGAGCGTTTAGATGCGCGGACGGCACCTGAGCATTCTGATTCTGCATTTGCGATGGAGTCTGAGAAGTCTGCAACGATGGAGCGGTTTGCAACTGTGGAGGAATCTGAGGCGGAATCAGCGCAGCATTCTGCGGCATTATGCCGACTTGCTGAGGTTGCATGTGAGGCGGCTGTGACTGCGTAGGTGCTGTCGTTGATTGCGCCTGCTGTGCAACACAAGTTGAGCCTTGCTGTGGCGCTGTCTGCCCTAACTGCGGCTGCGGCTGCGATTGTCCAAGTTGAGATTGCGCCGTCGGCGGAATCTGTTGCGGCTGCACCGGTGGTTGAGTCTGGTTCAATATAGGTTGTTGAGGTTGAGAAATTTGCGGTTGCTGGGCTGCAGCAACTGGTGCAATCTGTTGCAGCTGCTGTTGTTGGGCTTGTGGCTGAGCTATCTGTTGCTGTTGCATTTGCTGGTTCATCTGAGCAGCTGCCGGCTGTGATTGGTTCATTTGTGATTGCTGCGGCGATTGCATTTGCGGCTGAGGAACCGGTATCGTCACCTGCGGCTGAACTACCTGTGGTTGAGCCATGTGAACCTGCTGCAACGGTTGCTGCACCGACTGCTGTACTGGCTGAGATGGGCAAATAGGCTGCTGCGCATGTTGCGGTTGTTGTTGCTGTGCCTGTGGTTGTCCTACAGGTTGTTGCGAATGCGTCGTGCTCAACGGCGTCTGATGTATATCCATACTTTGTTCTTGCGGCTTCGTCTCGCACACATTTTGACTTTCGATACCGGAGATAGGATTTTGAACAGATGCGGTAACAGTTTGTTGTTGAGACAACTGCTGCTGCGGCTGTTGTGGTTGCTGCTGCTGTTGTAACGACGTTGTCACGTTTGTGCATTCCATATTTCCACTTGTACTGGATGCTGGAAGAGACTGTACCGTTTCGATCTGCGATATATTCGCAGATGCCGGTATATTTGCAGTCGTAGATGCATGATCTAAGGGCAAGTTTTGCGAGTTATTTTGTGCCAAGGTATCTACTTGTGGTGGGCCGAGTTGCACAGTTGCATCAGGTTGTTGACCCTGCTGAGCGCTCTGATGCAACGAAGGTTCGGGCTGTTCCGGTTGCTTCGGGGTTTCGATCGGATTCTGCGCAACGCTTTCCGCTGCTACTGCTGCTTCCGTCGTCGTCGTCGTGGTAGGTTCTCTCGTTGTCGTTGTGCTCGTCGTTGTCACCGTTTCCGCAACATTATGGACAGTAGCTTCCGGCCCGGTGACGGGGAACATTGGCGCGCTCTGTTCAGACATGATCGGCGTTTGCTGAGGCTCCATTGTGCTGCTTCTGTCTTCAGTCACACCCATAGTTGGCCTAATTTGCTGTTGTTGTTGCTGCTGCTGCTGCTGTTGCGGGTGCGATTGCCACTGCGAGTGCGATTGAGCGGGCATTGGCATTCTGGGCCCCGTAACTTGGGCCGGCATAGGGCTCTGCACCGTCGACTGTTGAGGCAGTACACTCGGTGTCTGCGACATCGGTGGGCGCGATTGCGGGAACTGATTGTACTGATCCGGAGCCGAGACGCTGGGGTTCGATACGGCGACTCCCGGCATCACCATCTGCTCAAGAGCTTGCAGAGTAGTTTGCTGCTGCGACGATGGATTCATCTGCATGGACGTAGGTGGGCAGGGTGACACAGACATCGCGTTAGGCTGACTGCCCTGCTGAAGCGGAAGCTGAACGTGCGGATGCGGAGACAGCGTGGTGGGTTTGGCGGGCGACATGATAGGCCGCGGTGACATCTGCTGTTGCACCGCCGGCGGGCGCGGGGACATTTGCGGCCGTGGGGACATCTGCGGCGACAGTTGAGGAAACGTGGCGCGATACTGCGGACTCGTCGAATGTTTGGCCGCTGCCGCTGCCGCTGTACCAAACTGTTGCGGCGGCGGCGCCGAGTGTTGCGGTTGATTGAACATCGATGTGGCGTGATGGGTATACTGAGGATCCATCGTTGGCTGTTGCTGCGCGTTCGGATGCTGAGGATACTGTTGAGGATGAGACGGATGTGGTTGATGGGTAGCATGTGTCGGATGATGGTGCTGCGGCATCCTCGCCTGAGGCGGCTGCTGGGCCTGCTGCTGCTGATGAATGGCCGCAGCAAAGCCTGGATAGCCGGGAGTCGTTTGATACATCGCCGCTACCGAATTGCCCTGCTGATAATGCTGCTGCTGGCCGACCATGTGCTGATAAACACCGCCGGTCGCGCCGGCTTGCATCGATTGATGCAAAACACCCATGTTGCTTATCATTCCTTGCTGACCAGCAAAGTGCTGTTGCTGCTGCTGCTGTTGCTGCTGCATCTTTTGATTGATCACGCCGGCTTGGTCTTGCTGATGAGAATACTGTGGTGGCATGTGTTGCCTGTACGCGCCAGGCTGCGGAGCCATCTGATTATAATGCCTCTGCATCTGCGGGTAACCGCTCCCATTACCCGGCCAACCTTGCTGGCTAGGGTCCATGCTCATGTTGGCCCTCGCCATCGAGTGCTGTTGCTCCATAGAATAGATATTGTCATTGTAGCTAGGATACTGACCACCGCTACCTGGATGCGGCCCCCTGTGCTGCTGCGGCGCAATGCTGCGCGATTGATTTTGGAAAGCGCCCGGCACCATAGCACGCTGGGGGGTGGTGCTACTATCGAACGTACCGAGGTTTTGGTTGAACATGCTGCGCTGCGACGGGCTTTGCAACTGATTCGAACTACCAAATTCAGATCCGCCGAATGTCGTCAATTTTTGTATTGGAGATTCTTGGGAAATGTAAGATTGGCTAATGTAACTCCCTCCTCCATTAGGGCCAGAATTCAGACCGTCCCTGGACACCGCTACGGAATTATTCGCAGGCGCAGGATCGAAGTGATCGTTCCCTCCGAGATCAGGAAGAGCCTCGAGCATCGAGCCACTGACATCTTCACCAAACAGATCGTAGTCCATGTCTACGCTGAAGGACTCGTCGCCCCCATTTCAGGCTCAGGAGAATATTGTATGATCTCTTTTATAGCCAGTAACGTGCCCATGGTAAAGCCAAGCTCTTGCTGTCTGAAACAACAATGGGATTCTGTACTTCACGCGTTTATTCAGACAAATTTGCGTATAATGAAGAAAAGTTTCTATTAATTCTCTTTGTCGAAGTGACATACGCCAAAGGGGAAAAGCTATACGCTTATGGTTCAATTTGTCATAATCGTCATAACTTTTCCCCCTCGGAATATATCTAGCAACGTTTGCAACGTATTCCAGCTATAGTTTTCACATAAAAAACTCAGATTTATATACGCTTGGTATTATTATATCTGTACATTAAAACCACATACTGCTCGCTACCCTATAAGCATACAATAATTGCGTAAATATTAATGAGGAGAAGGAAAGAAAACAGGCTACGTCACGAATCAAGGTAAAGAATATAAGAATACATCATCTTTTATGTCAAATATTTTGTGATAAACGTCATAAAAATATTTTTGTAACACAGATACAACTAAAAATCAGTACTGTATTGCGTTTAATGAGTCTCAATAATGTGCAATAATCGGAAATCAGGAATAAAATTAAAATTTTCAGAGAATAAAGGAAGATGAGAAAAGAACACTATTAATCCTTTCGCTACACGATAGAAATAAATAAAAAAACGTTGGACGGCGTAACAAAATGTTACTCCAAGAATATTGTTCTTTTCCATATGTAAAATTTCAAATATAGAGTTAAAATGTACGTATTAACATTATGTCATCGTGATAATCATAAATTATCATGAATCATTGAAGCTTGTTTAATAATTTATAGTAATGAGCAATTAATATATGTATGTATGTGTGTACATACAGACTCACTATACAAAAGGGATTAAAGCCGAAAAGCAGCTCAGAGAAATATGAATTTGGCGTATCACCCAACTTGTTGGGTCTTTATGGCCTCTGGTATAACCAACATCGAACGAAATCCTTAGGCATAACAGTATATTTTGTAAATAAACATTTCATCGGAATGTATCAATGATAAACTGACAAAAATCGACGCACGGTACTGCGAATCGATATATAACGTTAAATAAAACGAAGAAATAAGCTTTGAAGGAGAGTGGGGAGGGAGGAAGAGTAAAAAAAGCCAGAAAAGCAAATAAAACAATAAAATTGGGGCACGTAGAAACTCGATGCACACTACAAATGCACGATGCACGACAGACGAGAGAAAAGGAGGGAGAAAGAGAGAAAAAGAGAAAGAAAGAGGAGAATGTTCCCGTGTCTCAACGGAAAACGAACAAAAATACACTCACTCGATGTACGCGCGCGCGCGCGCGTATACGAGGAGAGCAAAAAAGAGAGAAAAAGGTAGGGGAGAGAGATGGACAGACAGACAGAGAGAGAGAGAGAGAGAAAACGCGAGCGAGCGAGCGAACGAATGAAGGAACAAACGGTCGAAACTGCACCGAACGGTAAGAAAAAAAGGTAAAGGGAGGCTCTGTGCTTTCTCTCTCTCTCTTTCTCTCTCACCGCGGCTGTATTTCATCGCCGCGTCCTTACAACCGTAAAGCGAGAAGCCGCCGTGCGGCTCTCGTTGTCGTGGGGTTATGGCATATGCCGATATCGGCGGAACGGCGAGTCCCTCGCGAGTGAGCGTCACCGAGTCATTCGCGGTGAGGACGTCGGTGACGGCGACGACAGCAATGACGACGGCGCGACGACGACGATGACAAGTGAGAGAAAGAGAGAAGAAACGGACGAGAAAAATGGCCCGACTACTACGGAAAGTACGCCATTATCGCGGGAAAGAGGGAGAGAGACGGCACGCGAGTGAAGCGGAGGGCGGAGCGGGGGAGAGAGAGAAAGAGATTTCCGTTCGGGGCAACCGCGAGAGAGAGAGGAATCCGTCGTTGTCGCGCGACGGCCACCGCGACGCTCGATATTTCCGACATCGGGCGGCAGCGCGTCGCTCCGCGCGTCGCGCCGTCGTCGTCGTCGTACGAGGCACTCTTTCCAAGTTGCGACGGCACTTTCTTGCGGCGGTCTAGCCGGACAGGCGGGCGGGCGGTCGGGGACGAGAAAGAGCGCAACGCCGCTCGTTCGCTCGCCGTCGTTCCGTCGTCTCACCGCGGTGTATCCTCGGCGGGTTAAGAACGCGCTCCGTGCTCCGCCGTGCGCCAGCGACTCGTCCCATCAAGAAACCACCCTCGTTCGCGCCCGCGTTCACACGATCCTCACTGGCGGCGGCGACGGCTGCTGCGGCAGCGGTGGCGGCGCGGATCATCGAGGTGCAAGCATGTCCGCAGGCTCGAATCATTCCACACATCTACACGCGCATCTCTTTTTCTCCTTCGCTCTCACTCGCTCGCACACTCGTGCTCACTCTCTCGTCTCTGCCACCTCTCCGTTCGCGGGGGACGACTCCTCGCTCGCTTCCTCGCTTACCCTGTTCCGTTCTCTCTCGATACGAAGGAGGAGTAGAAGGAGAAAGAGGCAGTTACCACACGACTGTGACAAGTAAACGTACTAGCTTCCCCGAGTGTGTTACCGGTGTGTCACGGCTGAAAGAACGAGCACCTCTCCGCGCGCAGGCACACACGCGCGGCGGCACAGGCCGCGCACCGCCCGCTCGCTGCACCACCTGGCGGCGCGCGCATCTCCCAATCTCATGCGCGCGGGCCCCGCGTTACTGTGTGTGTCGTATAGTTCGTGCCGGCTCCTACTCACGCACGTACGTTCGCGCGTATGTGTGCGGCCGCGTAGCGAGCTTCACTTCGCGAGTATGAACGCGTCGCGAGCGCTCTCGGAAGGTGCGCGCGGCAGCGAAGGAGCGTACTCGCTCGTAAATTGTTAGGTCTGTCCGTTTTACCTGCGCTTTCCGAACTCGATGCAAAATGCGTGTATTTCGGCTTTGCGAGTACGAACGAGCTCCAAAGTAGCTAAACGAATCGACTTATCGCATCTGCGTCTTTCGATACTTTCATGCGAGAAATTGAGAAGTATATTTAGGCCCTGAAGGACGTAGACTTCCAAGAAAAATCGAACAATAAAGTTTTCTATATTTTCTGCCCATTCCTGTTACTTTGAGGAAATCGCTTTTCTCTTTCGACATTTTTCATACCTGATGCCTAGCTTGATCTATACATTTATGATCCATTTCTATTAACAGCATCTTGCAAGAAACGATTCTATATCTCGTAGACGTATTTATATGATTTATGAGGCATGGGAGGTGTCGTAGGTGCAAAGTTGAAACGAACCGGATCTGTTGTAATGGCTACCGTTTTTCCTCGTGTCTTTTCTATCGTTGCAGATGTCAACCGCAAACGCCATTAATCGACATGGAATCTGATGATACGTAGATAGATGGAAATAAGCAAGAAAACGTTGCGAATTTTCCTAACGAATGCGCCAAATTCCGTTTTATCGCGTAATCGACATTATCGCAATTAATCGACATAGATCTGATGATACGTAGATGGATGGAAATAAGTAAGAAAACGTTGCGAATTTTCCTAACGAATGCGCCAAATTCCGTTTTATCGCGTAATCGACATTATCGCAATTAGTCGACATAGATCTGATGATACGTAGATGGATGGAAATAAGTAAGAAAACGTTGCGAATTTTCCTAACGAATGCGCCAAATTCCGTTTTATCGCGTAATCGACATTATCGCAATTAATCGACATAGATCTGATGATACGTAGATGGATGGAAATAAGTAAGAAAACGTTGCGAATTTTCCTAACGAATGCGCCAAATTCCGTTTTATCGCGTAATCGACATTATCGCAATTAGTCGACATAGATCTGATGATACGTAGATAGATGGGAATAAGTAAGAAAACGTTGCGAATACACAGTAAAAAATAAAATGTTAATTTTAACATTTTTGGCATGTCCCAGAAAGTCCACTCTAAATTTTAAGTTAAAGTAACTCATTCGTCATATGTTACTTCTTGACAAACTAGAAATGTTAATTAATTAACACAATACTTAACATTTATTTTTGTTATTGTAACTTTAAGTGTGATGTAAAAATAACATACAAAGTAATTGAAAACTACATGGAAGAGAAGTTACAATAACTCATCAGAAAAGTTGATAGAACATTTTCGTTCGTACAATATGAACATTTACTTTTTATGTTATATTAACACATGATAGTAATTATTTCAACTTAAATTATTTTTGATAGAAACATTTAATTTTAGTAAATTTGATTATTTTATATGTCAAAGTTCATGATTATTTGAAGATTTACTTTAACTTCTTTTAGAATGTTAAACTGACTTTGTGACATGTTGATTGTTTAAAATTATTGTTAAAAGCATTTGAAATAATATTCCATTTCTAAGAGACATACACAAAATGTTAAGTTATGAAGTTAACATATAAAATTGTTATAAAAATAATAACATATCAGTTGTATGTTAATTTTACATTGAAGTAGTAATCAAAACATGGCAACACAAGAAAATTTTAGCATATGGACGCACAATTTTTAACGGTGTATGCTACGAAGTTTCCTAACGAATGCGCCAAATTCCGTTTTATCGCGTAATCGACATTATCGCAATTAATCGACATGGAATCTGATGATACGTAGATGGATGGAAATAAGTAGGAAAATATTGCAAATGTGTTACGAATTTTTCTAAGGAATGCGCCAAACTCTGTTTTATATAAATTATCATGAGTCATATTAAGAAACGTCTCTTCTGTGTGACTATTTTCATAACTCAAAACAAATTTGATCAATTTCGTGCTTTTCTGTCAGATTATCTATTTGTTATTGGTACACCCGACAGTAAATTACAAGATGCTGTTAACTGTATTACGTTTCAAGCGTTTCAGCAATAGACGGCACATCCTTCGAACCGGTAGTTTAACATTGTAATAACAAAATTAAAGCAATGATTAACATGATACGTGAAATAAAGTAGCATTGGCATAGCAACCAATTCGTCATCATCGTCGCACGTTGTTTCAACGAAACACCGGTTATACGCGGAGCTGTTTGCCGGAAATGTAGAGAAAAATGGAGCGAGACTCGCAAAGTGCTCGAACTCTCTTTACGATGGACAAATTTACGGGTGAGCGTGACGTGCGCGCGCGCGCGAGCGCGTACATGTGCCGTGGCGTCTGTGGGAGTCGTGCGAATTTAGTGAAAGGATAGGCAATAACGGGCGCAGAAGAGCGAGGGAGAAAGAAGAGAGAAGAAAACGATGAGAGAAAGAGCGAGCGAGCGAGCAAGAGAGAGAGAGAGAGACGACGAGAGCACGCTACGGACGAATCACACTGGCAACGCATCGAGTATTCAATATCGTGGTAAAGGCGCACCGCGCAATTGGTAGCGGCAAGACAGGAGTCGAAATTACACGAGAAAGAGGACCAATCAGATTTTAGCTTATAAAGTCGGATAGCCGCATGTAGGATATTCGATTAACCAATCGTATTCCGCAGGTATCGATTCGAATACATCTCTCGATGTGCCACGCTCAAATGGCAGCGACCGACGGCGACAGCGATGACGAAGACGACAATAAACGATGACAATGGCAAATGCGGAGGAACCGCCGCGACTCCGTAAAATCCGCGTCGCCTAACGGTCCGAAATTCGAAAACCGTATTTCATCCCACGAGCACGGCCTCGATCGTCGTCTCGAACTCGAGAGACGATATTACCGCCGCGTAAAACGGGCATTCGTGTTCACCCTGCGCGCTTCCTGCGTTTCGAAAACTCCAAATTCAGATTTCGGTTCGAATTGAAAAGTATCAGGTTTGCGCCGAATGCGCACCTCCGTTTGTTCCTCCGCGCATGCAAAAATTCGATGTAACCTGTGCTTCCGCGATGACCATTGCTCGCAATAATTGTTTCTTGTAAAACCTTCCTTGAAGAACGTGCACACGATCCAGAGTTTGCCGATGCGTGCGTGTACATAATCGATTCGTGCGGATCTCACGTGCAGTAGAATGCATTTCGCATAAATTTATGACACTTAAATCGATAAATCGATGACTCGCGCGCAAAGTTGCTTCGAAAAAAAGAAAAGCTAACGAATTCATTTACGTGTCGACGGAAAGTCTGACGAAAAAATAACCAGTAAGATTCCATAAAGGAGGGCAAATTTGCCCGCAGGTAATTCCGTTAATTAACAAAGTGGGATTTAATAAACCGTCGCAAGTCCGTACGAAATCACAAGTGACAGATGGCTACGCGATCCGCGCACATTAAACAAGAAAGGCAAGTCGACTGCACCGTCGATCGCGTTTGTCGCGAGACAGCTGTCAAAAGGTCTGCTTTCCTTAGCCGCATTGTGCGTTACACTTTGCGCACTCGAGACACGGCGAAACGAATGTGTATCTCTAGAAAGAGAGAAATTGCAGGCGAGCGCGGAGCGGGGCTGAAGAGAACAGACCTAGATACGGCGGAGACGCGCGATCGCGAGTGCGGAGCGGATTCACCTCGCACACGCGAGGCAAATCAACGATTTACTCCCGACAACGATCGGTGAGAGGAAGTACTCACAGTTGTACGAGCGGCGATCCCATCTTTTCCGTGGTTCCATCTAATAACGAAAACAAAAAAAGTCCAGGTAGACCGGCGGGCGGGAGGGAGGGGGGTAGGAGGTAGATAGATAGGTAGGTATGAAGGAAGGGTAGGAGGGGCGGGAGGGAAGAGGAAGACAGGCGGAGACAGAGAAAACGAGAGAGAGGCTACCACATGAACGTCCGCTCAATCGTTATCTCGGTGTCCATTTTGTTTGGTTTAATTACTGAAGAGGCGTCGGTGGTGGTGCTGCTAGTGCTGCTGCCGCCGCCGTGGGTTACGTTGACACAACGCGACGCGTTCGGCCCTTCGATAGGTATTGCTGCCGCCTCTGTCGCAGCGTCGAGAGGCATCGAGAAACGAGAGGCACGGAGCGCACCGATCACCGCGCACGCCGTCGGGACAGGGACGAGGTCGAGGAACCCGATCGGCGGATCAGCGCGTCGCGACTCGCCGTAGCGGCGCGCGACCAGTCGAACGAGCCGCGGACGGACTCGCGGCGATGCCTCGCTCGCCGCGGCGGCACGCGTTCTCCCCCGTACGCGTTTCACGGCGTCCCGTAGTATCGACCGGGCTTGTCCGATCCGACGCTGGACGGTAACCTAATTCCATGGAGCGACCAGAGCGGTACTCCGGTACTCGTACCTGCGCGACCCGCTCGAGCGTTCTCCCCGGTCTTCACGCGATGTCGCGTGCGCCGCGTACGTATCGCGTCGCGTCGCGACGTCACCAGAATCCTACGCGCACTCCTCGACCACTGCACGCTGCTAACGTACGTCCATCCATTCGTCCGTCGGGTCGACGGCACTCGCTCGCACTTCACACGCGATGACCGTCGTCGTCGTTGTCGTCGCCGCCGCGCGACGCCAGTGCCGCAGACCTCATCAGCGGAAAATGGCGTCCAGCTGCTTTCGCTGCCGTTGACATCTCTCGTCCATCAATCAGCGTCGCTTGTCCACTTCTGTGATTGGTCGTGCGTACGAAGTGCGCCTGCCTCGTGTCTTTCTGGTAAGTGTAACTAGATTCTAGTAACCAACGCTTCATCAAGCGTTTATGAAGAAAATTTGATTTCAGATTCATCGAATATTAGCGAATTTATCGCAGAATTAATTAGAAAAAGAAAATTGTCATTTACGTGCTTTTTAAGGTTACGCATTAAACGCGACTTATTATAAAATCAGAATGTCTCCTTGTCACGGCAAGGAGACTTTAGAAAGACATGAAAAAATGTACATACTACACTTTTTTATAAACTAGTAATGCGTTCCAAAGAGGATACCGTTATCAATAATCGAGATAGATACATGTGATTGTTATAATGTACAAAATTCTGAAAAGTTTATTTCTTCGATACATCTATTTACATAATATTGCAATTACAAATTTACAATATAATTTTCGATATACCTATTTACATAATATTGCAATTGCAAATTTACAATATAATGTTCGATATACCTATTTACATAATATTGCAATTGTAAATTAACAATTTGGCTAACACATGCTGTATGTTGTTACTTTCAATGTCAATACTCGAACTCGTTATATTAACACAGTCTTATTTAGGCTTTTGTTGTCATATTTGTGTCATATTTTTGGAGTTTGATTTCTAAATCCGTTTCAGATACTGAGTTTACGTAACATTAAGATCGAGCCTCCTGTATTGGGAAGCTTCTTTTGATGGCCACATTTGGAAACTGTGCCCGCCACTCATCGACCTCGACGTTGCTAATGTGTTCGCAGAAACTGAGGTCAATCAACTCCAATTTTTCACAACTTAACAGAATGTCTTGGCACACTTCCGGCGTTATACTCATCGAGCCTAACAAGTCTAACTGTTTCAACTCCTTGCACAACGTTAAATGGCGCAAATCGCGTTCTGTGACTCCTCGAAAAGAACCCAGAAAAATCTTCTCCAGATGCTTGCAGCAGGTAAAAAAGTTGTAGAAACACTCGGTTTGATTAATTACGGTGTTACTGCTACAGAAAAGATATGTATATGTGTGTATGTGTGAGCACACATCAAGTTCAATACAGTTATGCGTATTATAAAACAAACTGTGATACATACCACCAGCTGAAATCTACTTCCCGCAAATTCCTGCAAGCAGTGAGAGCATTGATACCCTGTGACGAGAGATTTAACGCTTTCCAAAAATCTACGCTCTCCAAACCTAGACACGAACTGCCTAATTCTCTTGCAATCTCGTCCGCGTCTAGGCGCTCCGATACGCCCGCTACGTTCAAGTGACGCATTCGTGGATTGCTGTGTAATATTCTGCACACGTCTGCAGTTTCTATAGAGGTCTTGTAAAGATCCAAGATCTCGAGGCACCGGAGCTGCTGCAGATGCTGGAATCCATACCTTACGTTTTGACAAAAACGCAAGCACAATTCTACAACGTGTACAAAATATATATAAACATGTCTTTTTATTGTATCTCATTTATTTATGAGCCCATTGCATATTATGTACGTACCTTTCAAGTCTTTACATGTCACCGATATCACATAGATAACGTCATCGTCGACCATTTCACAGCAGTTTAGTCGTAAATGTGTAAGAGGAGCGCCATATTGATAGAAGAAACGTATCAAGTTATCAGGTATTAGCATACCATAACTGCCACACCATGATAAATCCAATTGTTGTAGATATTTAAATCTAGGCATCAGGGAGTGCAACACATCCTCGTCGAAGGAGTGCCAGTACGGCTTCAAGTTTAAACGCTTGTAGAGCAGAGGGTCTTGCGCTAAATTATTAAAGTGTCTGTTTACACTGCGCAGACGACACAACGACTTCAAATCTAAATATCCCAGTATTTTCAGTACCGTCTCATTCTGCAGGTAAAATTTCGAGTTAGACAAAATGTTAGACAGTGAACATTATTAATCGCGAGGAATAAATCTCTCAAGATACTTTACAGCGAGCACCGAAAAAGCGTCATTTATCGGTAATTCCTGAGGTTCAGCCGGAGGAACGTTCATCTTCTCTACGAATTCCGACAAATCTCCCTCTAGGAATCTTTGCATATTGTCATATCCCTCGTCGAGTGGCGGTACATTATGGTAAAACTGTATCAATTCAGATTCTTCTACCAACTTGCTTTTTTGACAAATCTCGACTATTTCCCTGTAAATGTAATGTAAACATTATTTAATACTATTGAAGAAATGCCATTTTAGCATGTTAGTTATCGTCATACCTTGCAAACATAGCACAGTGGTCTTGCAATGAGGTTTTGAGACGATACACGTCTAATTGTAACATATTATGATTTGTATGATTTGGAGTTAAATTATAAATATCTTCTTCATTGGGATAGTCGGGATTCATACTTTCCAATAATTTAGATAAGCTTTGTTTGAATCTCGGACTTTTAGGGAGAACCAATTCAAATGTACCAAAGAGCAAAACAGCATCAAATTCTGTGTAGTAGTCTAGCTGGCTATGATTAAATTCCAATCTTATCGTATTCGTTTTAAAGTTGCACGGTTCTAAGGGCGGAGAAAATAACCGAGCTTGTGGAGGCACGATCTGAGGTGGTCCGCTCCATAACTGAAACCATTGATTGTCAGGATTCTTTGCCCAGATGCGAACCACACTTCCAGGGTTATATATTTCATATATAGAGATTCTCAGTGGATATACTGATTCATGAAACCTGATAACTTTAAGAATTATGGATGAAAAAATTTAGGTATAATATTTTTGGTGAGTAAAATTCTCATAATTGTGTCACTTATTATTTCAAATATTATATACCAATATAATCATGACTGACGACATCTGGATTATTCTGCGGCATGTAATCAATGGATCTCGAGGGTGCTTTGTCCCACCATTGTCCATAGGTTCTCTAGATATCAAAAAGTCGAAATATTGAAAAATAAATTTGACAAGTATCGCCATAAGTCTGTGATTTCATTCAGAAAAGCATTGATTCTCCATTGTTTTTGTAATGCAAAAGAAAGCCAAGTTGAAACCAAGCACAAATCAGAGCACAGAGTTGAACTTACCATAACATAGGCGTGTGGGAAATCTCCGTAGTCTGGAAATTTACTGGGTATTCCAGTTATGTTGTTAACAGTATAAGAAATGCTGTTACTATCACCATATTCCGAACTGAAGTCATCAACTTTTTGAACAAATTGAGCGACAAAGGTGACATAATTCTCGTTGTTCATTTGTAGCCTTTCAGAATAATGCACCATGGTAACGTAGTTTATCTATCTATCTATTTGTGAGATGTCAAAGATAATAAAAATTGCGTTCCTAATGACAATAAAATTGCGTTAAAATATTGCCTAGTACTAACAGCTATTGTCAATCACACAGCAATTTCAGCTGACTCAAGTTACGGAAGACGCAACGGCACCGTTGAAGGGCGACAAATCGTGCAAACAAACATGATGACTTTCATTGTCAAAGTCGAACATCGCAAACATTCTTTCCCTGATATTTACAGCGAGGTTAGGAGCCAACAGACTCGGCCAGTCACAGATGCGCCGGACTCGATTGGACCATTCGACTCGAATCAGCTCGATCAAGGAGACCTCGCACGGTCAAAGTGCAAATTGCGGATTCAGGGCTGCCAAACGATGCCTTACTTCAGATGAGAAGACATAATGCGGCCTGGTGTAGCTCTTCACCCGAAGGTCCGCTAGTAAACATAATTTCGAGCACCGACAAGGCTCGCATCCTAGGAGGGATATATAAATTAATCGTAGCATTATTAGGTGTATATAATTAGGCTTACACAATGGTAAGTTGTCAACTCGTAAGCGTATATTCGGCTGGCAAATGTAGTGTCCCGAGTCAGCTAACCTTCAAACTCTGTCTCGACGTTTTTCTCTGCAGGATGTATTTTTAATGATCAGGCGAAAGAAAATGACGATTTTTACTGACGCAAAGGATGACACCACAGTTCTCGAGCTGAAAAAGATGATCGAAGGTGAGGCGCAAGTTGATGAGGTTTCGATCGTGTGAGAACGCAAAATGACGACTCGTGTCTCTCAACATGTCGCTCAGCGGGATTGCAATTGAATGATTACTACCTTAATAAATTGCCCCTAACGTCAGGATTACGTTGTAGGTATATTAAAAATAGCACCGGCGAATCAACAGTTGTTTAACAAGGAAAATGTCCAGATGTCCGATAACAAGACTCTCCAAGATTATGGATTGACATCGTCAACCGCGAAGGCGCAGTGTCCCGCATTAGTGGGCTTGGCTCTGCGCCAACATGCAGATTCTCAGTTCGAACCCCTCGAGATGACGCCGTTCTCATTGCCACCTGACTTGCCCGATGTCATGAAGTCTCAAGAGAATAATGGACAGGAGCAATCACCTTGAAACGACGACGCTATACCAGTCGACGATGAACTTTTGTGTCCGTACGCAATTCAGTAATCGTCAGGTCAGCTCTGAATGTGGTAAAAACGGAGCGGGATATCCTATGTATCCATGTGCTATGTGAATATTAGGATGTGAATACCATGGTATATCGAATGTGCACTATGCAACCATTAGATACGTACGACTTTATACACGGACATTCAGAGCCACGAAAAATTTTCAATATTTGATTTAATGAGGATGTGCTATGTAGTCACGCGATCTTCTGTTTTCATAAGGACACGTGATAAGTACTAATATGTACTTATTATGTTAGAGACTGAGGGTGAGAGAATAATAAATCTAACGGATCCTTGCTCACTTTTATGTCGCGCATCTAAACCAAATTTATACAGCTATGAAGCATAAGCGTTTTGTTATCGTCAGAATGCGAATAAATACCTCAGCTTACACTTATTTTATCATGTGTTTTAGTTTAAATGTTATTTTAAAGTACATTTTAATCTCTCCGAACTAGATGTCATTTCTTTATCTGCTTGCTTTCGATCACCGCACGTGTGCCCTCCCATAACGGTCTTACTAAATAATTCAATTGAATTCAACTTTGTAAAGAATGCATACTAGAATTTTTTACTCGATATGCAAGATAAGTGTATTTAAACGAAAAAAGTTAACATATATGCAGTTGTGCAAAGTAAATTTGGAAGAAAAAAAAAGAAAGTGTGTGATAAATTATGAGTAGTGTATATATATATAACCATCATCCTCATTATGTTTTTCTACAACAATATCATATAAGGCACGTAAGGATTCAGGCTAGTATACATGATATAATCATTGTAAATGTAAAATACACTGCCTTAAATAATGATCTTTTTAGTTTTGTAACATTATATGCCTTATTAGTTATTATCTAATTTATGTTATTTCATAATTACTGGCAGCATTATCATTACGTTTACGTAAGCTGTGTAATAATATAAATGATGTTCTATACGGCAACACAGGAAATATATATTGTACATTAATGCTGCATTCTTATTTAATGTACAGAAGAATGCTCCTGCATCTCTTTGTTTGTATTATTTATCAAAATTTTCTTCACAGGAATCTTATGCTGATCTAGTTGTATCAAAGATACTAGTGAAATTATCATTAAATGTTTGAATTTTTATTTGCATGCATTTCCATTATAAAATCTGTGTAAATATGTCTTTTGCTTGGTACATAGTGACCACCGTCGTGTCGCATCTCTTTCTTGTTATGAAAAAGACAACTTATTTGCTCCGCCATTACTATAATAAATAATAGCTGAGTTAATATATAGCTGAATATACATTATTTAACACCATAATTATATCAATCGTGATAATGAAATTATGATCTTGTACCTGTTGGGATCACTTGATCATTCGTTCCATAAACGTGTAAAGAAGGTATATCTATTTCTTCGTTATAATACTCTGCGTGAGGCGCGCACAATGACTTAAATCCAGATATCATAACAGCAAAGTTGAATTCAATTTGTAATTCTGCAAAAAGAAATGAACAATTACATATATATTTTTATTAGGAGTGTGATTTAGTTTTGAGGGTTTTGCAACAGATGGCTGTAGTGTTAGTTTGTTCCAATAGCTGTTTCCGATAACTGTTGTTTCTTACAGTATTGACATTATTCATGACATTTAGTAGCATTATAGCAATAGATGCAATAACAGTCGTGTTTATATCATCGTAAAAATGCAACTTCCGAAACAGCATTTTCGACATGCGTTGCTTTTGTTTTTTAATCAAAAGAAAACTGCGGCTGAGGGTTATAGAATTCTTGTGGAAACTTATGGTGATTTTGCCCCATCAATTAAGACGTGTGAATACTGGTTTAGACGCTTTAAAAGTGGTGATACCGATGTGAAGGACAAAGAACGCTCGGGACAACCAAGAAAGCTTGAAAATGCAGATTTGCAAGCATTATTGCACGAAAATCCAACACAATCCACTTCAGAACTTGCCAGAGCATTAAATGTTGATCGTACAACAGGTACCAAACATTTACATGAAATGGGAAAAATTCAGAAAGAAGGGAAATGGGTTCCACATCAATTATCAGAAAGTGCCATTGCGAACCGGTTGAACATTTGCATTTCGTTGATCGCCAGGCAAAAAAAGAAGAGTCTTTTGTCTCGGATTGTTACTGGGGATGAAAAGTGGATCTATTTTGATAATCCGAAACGCAGAAAATCATGGGTGGATCCAGGCGAACCATCAACATCCACTCCGAGACGCAATATTCACGGTTGAAAAGTAATGCTCTGTATTTGGTGGGATGAAGAAGGTATAGGCTGTTAAATCCGCATGAGACTGTCACGGCTGATCGTTATCGACACCAATTGTACAAGTTGAAGCAAGCATTGGACCAAAAACGACCAGCAATTGCGAGTAAACGACGGAAAGTGATTCTTCTTCGTGACAACGCTCGACCTGACGTTGCGTTATCAGTGAAACAAACACTATTAGAGCTTGAATGGCAAGTCTTCTCCAGACATTGCTCCATGCGATTATTATTTGTTCCGGTCGATGCAACACGCTTTAGAGGATACACACTTTCATAATTTCGAAGAAGTGCGAGAATCGTCGACGAATGGATCGACTGAAAAGAAGAGTGATTTTATCGTGGTGGAATCCATCTCTTGCCAGAAAGATGGGAAAAAGTTATAGAAAACGAAGGAAAATATTTTGATTAAGGTATTCATTCATTATCATATTTAAATACATGCGTTTTTGAGCAAAAAAACCCTCAAAACTAAATCACACCCCTAATACATATATTTACTAGGTATACACATATAATTTTGGTGACTTACTTTTCTTCTGTCTCATAGCACATAGTATACTGACAAAGGCAGCTCCTTGCGAGAAACCTAGTATGCCGTCGAAGGGACCCTGTTCCACGAATGTCTTTTCTATCAAAGCTACACTATCGTTGAATCCTACACATAATTCGCTGGGCACCGTAGCCTTGAACACACGATCTTCTGTATTAAACCACCATCCATATCCTGTTTCTGACATGGAATTCATATACAGAAGTATTTTTTATTTATCCTGTACACACATAACGCCATCTTATTTTCGTATCACAATGAGCCTAAATTCGCTGAATGGTTGAACGATGATTTGGTTATCCTCTTTTTTTTTTTTTAATAATAACATACCTTTTTCAGTTGCATCCTCTTCACTCTCATTAGTCTCGTTTATGGGTGGGACATTGTGCGGTGCTCTTATGAATGTAAATTCTATCTCCTTTTTAAATCCTTTTCTCAGCGCCCCTAACTTGCCACTGAAGAGTACGTCCGACTGCCTGTATCCGTGAAGCGCCAGTATCTAAAACGCGCAAATCTTGTTATTTATACATTTTCAACACAATCGACGCGTCGATAAGTGTTTACCCGTAATTTCGACTTTGTACTCATTTTTATTTAGTTTTTATTTAAAGTCAACGATTGGTATATATATCAGTATGTGTACAAACGAAGAGGTTAGCGTATACAAAGGTTTATTATACTCGCGCACGCGCATAATCACAAGCTGTCATAATTGCAAGCACGCTTTACGCAAGAGAGCAATTTATAATAAAATACTTTTTTAGCAGCCCCAAATTATTTATTAATATCAATAAGATAATTAATACTAATCAAGAAAAATGTAGAATCAGTATACTCCGTAACAGAACATCAAGCTTATGAATATTTATCTCGAAAGTTTTTGTTCAGAAATGATGGGGGTGGATCTCAAAAAATAAAAAATATATTTCCATATCTTCACTGTACTATCTCGCACGATGAGAATAGCCGGCAAACAAATCTGTGTATTTAAAGTTTAAATAGATATTTAAACTTTGAAGTAGATCGTTTCAGAAAATTACAATTATCCCTTGTAATTAGAGAGCATTATAATTTAAAGTTCGCTAAGATCTACTGCTTCAACTTGCGTATTAAGATTCTTAATATTTTCTTTGCTATCCGAGAGTTTTGATTTCGGTTCTCTGGGAATATCCAGTTTTGACCACGAACCAGCTTCAGCCTTTCTCAATTTAATTTCTACTTTAGTTGGCAGCATATTGACACTACTCTTCTCGACATTGACAATCTGAAAGAGCAAATGCATACATTTGATATACATATCAATGTATATTAATTTTAATAACTTAATAATTTTAATTTTAATAATAACAGTTATTAAAAGTAAGATACATACTCCACTCAGCTCTACATCGAGATTGTACGTTGAATTTTCCTCTATGAAGAATAAGTCCACGGTCAGATGAACAGGATTTAGTTTTATGATGGACTGACTAGGCAGATACTTCTTCGCATATATAGAAACGAACACATAAGTTACAGTTTGATGCCAGTCCATCCTACATTGGATCTTTTTTCCCATATTCTGAAATAAACGATTTTCATATGAAACATCGAGTCTGAAAAAAAAAATCTAATTTTGTTTATATTTATCTTGAGATTTTACCTTGGAAATCCAGACATGTTTGCCTTGCGTACAGCCCCGTTGATCCAAAAATGTAGAAAACTCCGTCGTTTTCTTCTGACAACAGGACCAGTATTTCAATCCTTCGTGGAAGATGGGCATTCCAGGGTGATAATTACAAACTTCCTCATCGGAAGCGGCAGATGCATAAGTACCCTTACAGGAATTATTTTTACAACTTTGTCCGACTTGTACTTTGCCCTCTACCGGTTTGTCAGGTTTTAAAGCTGTCAGCCCTTTAATTTGTTCTAGCAAGGCAGGAGATATCACTGGCGACAGTATCAATTGAGTGGTGTCAAAGGATGGTCTTTCCAAAGAAATTCCATTATTCAGAGGCTTAGAAGTAACTTCTATGACTTTATCAGCTTGGGATTTGTCGACAGGTGGTTTCTCTGGTTCCAGTGGTTTCTCGTTCGAATGCTTCGCCTTGGTGCAACCCTTGATGTTCAAGAATTCAGTAAAATCTGTACATTTCTTGTTGCAACATGACCATCCCTTGTATGCGTCATGGAACACTGGATGTCCAGGGTGGTGAACACAATCATCTGCAAAAGAATCATGAAAAGGTTGCATATTATCTCGTTAATTATTCAAGTTGACAAATAATTACACACATTAAAATAATTACACTTAAAAATCGGTGAATCTTACCATCCTTATTGTCATTCGGATCAAACTTTTTCCCGCAACCGCGATGATAACAATGCAACAAATTTGCCTCCTGTGCCATCTCGAGTATCTCGCAATTGACTTACGTGTCTTGTCAAATTCTTGGTCGAGAAAGCTGTCAATTGCAGCTGACAAGTGAGAGATGTTCTTTCTCGTTCTTTCTCTTTCTGACAGCCTTTGACTCGTCCTCGGCAAAGTTCTAACCAATTGCAGCAAATTCTAGCACGTTCCAAGCTTCCGAATTTCGATATTAGAGATAACGAGAAACATCGAATCGATCGTCCCGCGATACAACCACGGATAAACTACATAGGTATCTATGAAAGAAGCGGGCAACTGATTGGCCACTGTGTGAACCATACGTTATTCCCTAGCATGATCGCCTAGTTATTACTAGTTATAGTGTTTTACGTGTTCACGATTGAAGGGTCTTTCTTTATGCGATTATCGCTTCATGAAAGCTCTACCATATGAAACGTTGCAGGTGGCAATAGGTTCAATTTAAAAGGAAACCGTCGGATCCATTTAAATCCATTGTTCGCTTGCTGTCAGTTGTTATTCAGCATTTGTACGAATTGTGTGGTGCTTCTCGGTGTGCCTGTATTTTGATTCCAAACTATGTCAAAGAGGAACACAAAGGATGCAAACTCGAGGTATGTAAATAAGATAAAAGCGAATCTATATTATATTTGTATTTATCTTTTTGCTGATAAAAAGCATGTAATACTGATGATAGAATTTTAATAGTGATTAATTCAATTTTGTAGAAACACAAAGAACATAGCTACAGAGACTATGGATTCAGATAATTTAGAAATTGCCAAGTTGCAAGAGCAAGTAAGACAATTGCAACTTGAAAATAATGTTTTGAGGCAAAATCTAAAAGAACTTGAGAAGAAAGTACCTGGCAATATGTCACAGCTGAAATTATCTAAATCACCTAATATTGAAAAATCTGGTTGCGCTTGCAAAAGAAATTGTTCGTCGAAGATGTGCGGGTGTGTGAAGAAGGAGAATAAATGCAATTCATCATGCAAATGTAATAACACAATGTGTCAAAATCAGGTAATGTTCTTGTAGTTTTATATCTTCATCTTTTCTTATGTACAGCATATTCAAAACATTTTATCGATGATTTATAGGAAATGAAACACAGTGAGACGAATAAGGAAAATGTCGACAAAAATGATATGAGAACTCCTAAGAAGCAAATTAAAAAAACAAGAAAGAAGGAAGCTCTTGAAGAAATCCGAACTATCAAGTCACTTACTCCAGACAGTTCACTTAACTCAGAAGGATGCAAAACTTCCAAGGTAATTTAGATGAGTACCATCTACCTTAGTCTTCAATTCTTGATTCTATATTCTATAAAAAACCTTGAAGGAACACATTTGGGCGTAAAAATAATGAAACAATTATATGACGTATAAAATAATTTACGTTTTGTTTTTTGAATATATATAGGTAACCTTTGATCCAATGAAGCCAAGACATCAATTGTCACGGACACCTCCAAATAAAACGATTGCAAATAAAATAATAAAGGATGATAATCTGCAGGATGCAATTTTTCAATCTCGGTCCCAACTACATTATGAGCCAATTGAAGAAACAAAAATTCTCGCACCATCTCCCACCACTCAAGGTATATTATTGTTTCCAAAAGAATAAGAGACTAAGGAGATTGAGGAAAGAATGAACTCTTTTTATTGGTATTTTTCGAGTTATTATAATTATTTTTCGAATAATTTGTATGTTTTATTTTTTGTAGTTCAAGAAGAGGCCGTTGACTGGGAACAACATACTGCGCAACTAATACGTTGCAAAAAATGCGAAAGAACTTTCACGCCAGATCGAATCCAGAAACACGAAGCTTGTTGTAAAAAGATCTAATACTGGAAAAAAATCGAATTTATTGGTATAATAAAAGAATGAATAAACATACGAGAAATGTCTATATAATATAAATAGCTGTATAGTCCTAAAGAAATAATTTTACATATGTAAATTAGTATTTTGTGTTATAATAAATACTGTAAAATATCGACGAACGATAATGTCAGCATTCTTTTATCCTGCGAGTTGTTTGAAAGTACAAATTTATCCAGATGGACGATCTTCGATCTATCTTACCCATGACTATTGCGAAGGTACCATCTTTGTTTTCGTTCAATTCAAATCAAATCGAATACGTGATGCAAAGTGAAATGGAACGGCTGAGGGATGTCCTGCAACCGCACATCGGAGCCAGTGAAATTAAATTGTCGTACGTCAACGAATTGTTTCCCGATCTCAAGGATAAACCGTACATCGTTCTTCACAAAAATGTGAGTGAGAAATAAAGTTCTTTGTCTTTGCGTCCTTGCACGATACGATACAAAGATTCGCTTCAGGTTCGCACTGCACAGCTGCCAAATTACGGAGACAAATGCAGAAGCTTCGACGAGCACTTAACGAGTAACGAACGCATATTTAGACGTAAAAGTTACTTATATATTTTATTCGGAATGCAAATAAAAAGTGTGCGTAAAAATGTTTCTCAGGACATGACGTTAGTGGCTCACCTCTGGAATACTCGTTTGGCATCTGTGAATTTGATGACACGATTGCCATAGCGAAACAAATTTGGCGAAAAGAGGAGGAATCGTATTTGCCACTGAGTAGAACAGATGCCTGGTGTGTACGATCATCAAGATGCCAATTAAAGTATCCCTAATGTAAAATTCATAGAAAGAGTAAATACGAATGAGTGATCAACGATATCTTTCTCAGCAATGCACTAAATTCCTGTCTGGAACATCTTGATAATACTTGGTCCATATTGGCGCTCTGCGATGGCAAGGATTCCAAACGAAGCAGACTTATTGGAGCTGTCGTTTCTGAAGATTGGTTTACCACGTTCGAAGCTGTCTCCATCGGTGCGACGACTCTGGATACGGTCAAAGATGGATGTCGCAGTCTTGTACAGGAGCATCTCAAACGGTCACTTGCGCAGGAATATAATGTATGTAATATTAGATTTGATCGTTTTGACATGATGGTAATTTCTAATTAATAATAATTAATTGCGTTTTAATACATGCAGCTGAAAATATCTATGCTTGGTACTTTCGACTTGTTTGGAACAAAACAAGAAGTTGTCGATTGGGATAAGACCGCTAAGAGTGATTTTGAAGGAAGCGTCAATATTGAAATGCGTTCGAGTAACTTGATGTTAGATCCAAGATTGTCAAAAAATATTTTGGTATGTATAACACATACATGTGAAGTAAGTACATAGAAATTATGTTATATTTATCGTCATCATCATTCACAGATAGCTCAAATAAATGCTGGATGGAAGGGTAGCCCTTTAAAAGACCTGCGAAGCCAATTATTGTTACTGGACCAGTATTTATTAACAATAGATGAATGCAACAAAAATATTGGAATACAAAACCCGATAAAGTTTGCAACACCTTATTTAGAGGTTGACAAGTTTCTTAACAACACTTTTATAATTATTACTTATGCCATAAATTGTGCATACCATGTTGTAGGAAGATAACGCCATAGCTGAAAAATTAAGTCTTCTGTTAAGTGGAGATTACAATTTCGTGAAATCCGTTAACGATGCTCGGAAGATCGATTACATAAACGAGGAGAATACCGAGATCGGTGTAAAACTACTGGAACGTGTCCGTAATGTTTCTTTAAGACACGATGTAGATTTTACCGATCTCTTGTGGGAAGTACTTATAAGTGAGTAATCTTTATATATATATACATACATACACACACAATTTATATTTTACAATTAATGATTTTTTTTTTTATTTTTTTTTTATTGGATAGAAACTTCAGAGTATCCACAAATGATAAGCTACATTGAAGCAGCTCTGAAGGAAATTATTGAGCAAAAGTCCATGCCACAGGTAATCGATGAAAGACATGTTCTTTATCTGATACATTGTATATTCTCAGTGATATAAGTGATATAAAACTAAGTGATTTTTTTACTAAGCGTAATTTGGCGCATTTGTTAGATCAACGATACGAATCCAACGAGATTCGTAAAACGCATCTCCGATCTACGTCATCAAGAAACGATATCTCACTTGCTGGCAGGAACTGTACCGTTAGAACTTGTTGTAGACATGGGATTCGAGAAACTTATCCGAGATTACTTTTATGCTCTCAGAGGGGTACGATTTGTTAATTTGCATGATATTCGACAGAAATTGATCGATGTGTCATCTGGGATTTTTAATACAGAAAACTATAGGTAATATATACATAGAAACGTACATTCCAAATTGAATACTTTAGATTTAAAATTAATTACATTATTGTCTACCTGCAGAAAAAAATTGGTCACGTTAGCACGAATGCATCTCTGTTTGGAATGCATGCTGCTTATCGAAACGCATCTGAAATGCCCGATCGAAAGCCTGCAAAGCTTATTTGCTCTTGTCTACGAACAGTTCGTTTCCGTACAATCTCCGTTACAAGATCACACTGAACTCTGCAGTCGAATATTTACTTTCACGGCGACCCTATCCAATACTGGAGCTAACGAATTAAGTAAGATGTATGTACGACAAGTTCAAGTAATAACAATAGACATCGTAGACGTGGCATTGTCACAAAATTGTAATCACCGATGTTAATAATTCACACGCATTTGTCTTCCAGGGATCCTTCTACATGGAGAGCTTCCCTCTCGTCTCACACTGCTGCAGCGATGTTAACGACTACTACATATTATAGTAAAATGCCTATCTTTCCAACAAATATATATCCTACAGGTAAAGTATTTATAATAATAATAAAAGATCAATCAAGAACGAGAAATGTCTGTGCGGTATAATAACATGAAAGTTTTATTTGTCGTGTCAGACGCGGATGCAAATGTGGAGAAGGAGATAGTTCATGGTATAAGTGCAACATCATCATCGATAAAATTTAAAAAGATGTGAAGTACGAGCGTGTTTGGAAACTGATGCAGCGTTCAAGAAATGAAATAAAGTACGTAGGTGTATGTGAATAAATGGAACATGGTGCCAGATAATTAAAAACATTTAATTAATAATAAAATAAAAATTATAAAAGCATTTTTCAAATACAATTACATGTATTAGATATATATATATATGTATATATATATAAATACAACTACAATTATATGAGTGTTTGTACTCTCAGTCATTGACAATATACACTCGAGCATGCTATTAATTACTTCTCGTGATTGACACAGATTTCTTATTAAATATTATATTAAGTGTGGATTTTTCTGAGGATTATTCTCAATGTACAAAAGTATATATCATATTTAAAATTTCATCGGATTCGAGGTGAATCTCTCTCACAATCGACATTAAAATGAGCTTGTTATACGCGATAGAAACTTTTTACAGGATACATATAATTAATACTACTCAAATTGAATTGTTATTACATTCTACTCTCGTTCAATATACTTTGGCGATTTTCTCGAACAAATGTTATATAAAAGCGGTAGAGCTTCCCTTCCTCGTGTAAGCCACTAAATAAGTGCGCGGCTTTTTTTTTAGGTTACCATAAGTACACAGTACCAACAACGTGTTTCACTGACGAAAAATACAGGCAGAGTGTGTGTGTGTTTAAGGCATTTCTTTTTCTCTTTTTCAAACTTTAATACTGAGATGCATCCACGTCGTCCATTCCGGAGACGCTGGCTTGTTCCAGCACCTCGAGGAGCTTCTGCATTTCCATAGAGTCAGACGAGTTGTCGAGGGTTCTTTCCAGAGCCCGCACATACGACATGCACGTTCGCCCTTCGTGATCGAGATTCTGCGGATTCGCTTTATGCTGCAAGCATCGCAATAACATTATGACGCGACATGTACATGTTATAAAAAAAAAAAAATGAAAAGACGTACCCATATCAAGAGTTGTGCCATTGCCAAGTTTCCTGTCGCGCAAGCCAGATGTAACGGCGTCCTGCGGTCTTCCGTGCTGACTGAGATATTGATGTCCTCGTAATTACACCGCGCCAGGCACAAGGTAAATGCCCTCATGTCTCCTCTGCGTGTTCGAAAGTAATAAGTAAGAACACATGGACCAGAAAATAAATCGTTTGAAATTTCACATCTAAATGATAAATCGTTTGTCTTACCGACAAACGGAATCGATGAGCAATTTTCCTAAAGAGATGTTCGGATTGATCGGCGGTAGAAAGAGTTTGTCCTCGTACTTCCACCTGATCCACTGTTCCTTCTCCTCCCTAGACGAGTCCGAGGTGGGTTTCTGCTTGCCGTTTAAGCAATATTCCCAAATACTGTTGGCAATGTCGTTGCCGAGGGCCAGCATGACGCTTAGGTGACCTGCGCTAAAACCATCGTTACAAAAGATCGTTTAAGTATTGACGAAACGAGGACGGAGAGACAATCGTTTGGTGCGTTTTCGAAAGACGTGCGCAGAATCTTGCATCATACTTACGACCAATCGTCCAGGTCCAATGAACGGACCTTGGATATATGCGAGCCCAAGTTCCTATGGATACCGGAACACTCAATACACATTAGCACGCCCAAATTAAGACTCGCCCAGTCGGGATCTAAAGCGGAAACTCATAATTAATTACAACATTACGTAGCATGATAATACAAAAAAAAAGAATCTCGCTCTCTACTCACTCGGCGCACCGCAGTCGACGCAAGCGTCGTTTCCCGAGACTTTGTTCTTTATGCAGTGCATCTTAAAAGCATCGGTCTCGTTCTTCTTGTCACCGTCGCTGTTCTGCAAACTCGACAGTATCTGCTGCTCTATCGCGGTAATCCAGCTGTCCCTATCTTCGGCGTTATTCGCCTCGAAGTGCCAACTTTTGTTCTCCAACGAGATGATGGAAAATTCGAAACTGTCTTCTGAAAGTGAGTGTTTTTGCAATAAGTACGAAAAATGTAAAACGTTGAAATTACGAGCATACGGGGGACCTTAAGGATGAGTACCTTGCGCGCTGTACGACTTGGAACCTTTCGGCGTTTTGCCAGGTACTTTTACAGTAACATATTGCAAAAGTATTTCTTTGCCGTTGGTGTCATTCATGTAATCCTAGAATATCGCACACATAATTGTATAAAAAGGATAAGATACATGGCGTTTACGTAATAATTAAAGGTAACTACATGTAAACTCGAATGGTACGTTAAACGACCATCTTCCAACAGGGTGACGTATTTCTTCTTCCATTCCTTCAGGGATTTGCTGCTTCGTTTAAACAAATAACCTTGCTTAACTGGTATTTCTCTGCCAACGCCCATTTCGCCGGTGTATTTCTCCTTCTTAGAAGGAGTAAATATATTAGATTTTCTTCTAAATTTTCTGTAAAGGAGGAATCATGAAGTAAATCAGTGCAAAATTACACATCTAACAGTATTGTTAAAAACGAAGAAAATATATTTGAACCTAATAGTAGTCGGCGTTAAGATGGACGATCGTAATTCTCCCTGTTGATTCTGTACATTGTGAAAATTGTCATTTAACAATCCCGAATCGTTTGGCAGAGAACTGTTGTGAATAGAGCGACAATCCTCTTCCTTCTCCGAAGTCTGTCGAGAATTAAAAGATAGCTTACACTTACATTTTTAATTATTTGCTACAAGCATAAGATCGAGTTTGACATACGTTCACTTTCAACGAATTTCTAGTCTCCACCTCCTTGTTATGATGAAGTGGTGCATTATTCTTTGTGGTAACAGGGACCGGAAATTTAATGTCGTTCTCCGTACTGTTTTGACATACGTCGCATGGAAAATTTTTCGTCGATATATTCTGTATAATTTTCTGACACACTGAAATTGCATGATCAGTATGTTATCGAGCCATCTTGGAAAAACATCATGCGATTGATAATATGCATTTCTTTGTTTACACAAGTATCCTTACCGTCCTGAAATACTCTTTCAACATTTAAACCATAAATAGCACATGTTTCGTAGTAGGGACATCTGAGATCACAAGCCAATTTCCGCGGTCTAACGCTTTTGACGACACGAGGATTACTGTCATTGATCGAATCTATAAAATCCAATGTTTTTAAACATAAAAAAATGATAAGCAGAGCAAGAGTAAAACAATTATGCTGAGAGATGTATCGCGCGTGACACACTTGTATGTACGTACCTTGTACACCTACAAGTATTTTTGGTACTTCAGACATATTTCGAAAAGAACACATTCTATTATAAAAACTGCAAACTATAGAGAAACTCTCTTCATTTTCTAGACTGAATACAAGTAGTAAAGCATCTATCCAAGCTGAGAACTGGAATCGATAATGCATGTGTCATCACTTAGCCTGTTTGATGGTACAATACAAAATAATAGAAAACAAACTGGCTTCGTGACATACTTGAGCCTCTGGTACACCACCCTCATCCCTGATCAAGAGGAGGTAACTCTGATCATTGATAAAGACCTCCTTTTTGAAGCGTCCACCTTCTGGCGATTCCTCATGCATAAAAGATCCAGTGAGATACCTGTGAACGAGCGCCGATTTTCCTGAGTCCGAGGAACCAATAATTCCCAAATGCAATTCTGGCACATCTCTTGCCAATGTCCATTCATGGCTGTTAACGAAGGAATCTGAGGAAATATAATTGTGTTATTAAAAATAGTATGAAACTTGAGTGTTAGATATTGATTATTATTAATGAGGCAAGCAATAATAAAGTTTTATTAAATATATGTTTTCATGACATTTTAATAATATCCAATGTTGATGACTATTACTACATCCGCAAACAAAATTTTTCCACATAGATATATGTATCACTTTTGTGTGAATATATTACAATTGTAGCAGATACCTATCACCAAAAGACTCGTGAAATAATAGAGTACCTTCTATCGCCACGACATGTTCCCGAATTTGCTTAGCGATATGCGCGTCGGGCACGAGCTCTATTAGATCGTAAATGGCATATATCGACGGGTGAACGCTCTCAAAACGCTGTATCTCCTGTCTGATAGCGAGGGAATGATCGTGCCCGCTCTGGCCAGTTGTCATTTTCACGACGTCCGTTTTTTTCAGATAACGATCTAGCACATTAATCCCACAGCTCCTTGGTGCATCGCACGTACATCGTTGCGAGCAAGTAAAGGTTCTCGTAAAGTTTTCCGATAAAGATGTTGCTTGTCACATAACATATGTCAATCTTGAATATTTATAAACATTATCGATAGAGATGCTCCACGAAATTGGTTAGTTGGGGACACATTCACGGTCGAAGTGTAATGCGCAGTTTTCATGGACGTAGATGGGCCGCAGGCATATGACGCGATGCTAGGGAATAACTAGGCATACTGAGGAATGATTGGTTGTAGCTAGTTCACTTGGTGTAGTGTCATTTCAGATATAGGATTATTTTAATTTATTACACAAGATATTTTTTGTAAGATGCAATTGAATTGAAAAAAGGGAAGCAGGAGAAACGAAAAACGAACTTCAGAGGGCGTTTTTTGCGCTAATATGTAATCAAGAGATTTCATGAAATTAGGGGATTTCCTCATTTTGTACTGTCGGGACGTCGGGTATCCACGTACACAGATTGTACTGGGTTATATCAAGCAGTACTGATAGCGATATTTGTCAGAATTCTTCGTACCTTCGTGGTATCACGTTGTGTTCAAGAACATTCAAGGTTAAATTATTGTGCGAGAGTTTGGAACTGTTTTAATTTCAGCGCAATCAGTGTCATTAGCAAGTGACTTGATAGACCACATAATCCACTTGGAAACTCCGTCGAATACACACTAAGCGAGATGACGAGGAAAGGTATCGTAGACCATATGTAGCCATTACAAGATCCATTTTGTTGACTTTTACAGATGTATGTCGTCATTCGACAATTCTTTTAATAATTTTCGAATAAAAATCAATCTTCTGCAAGAACCTTTTGCTGGAACATTACATGCTTAGCGAATCGAAGATATAAATATCGCATGAAAATTATTTGTTGCGAATTTAGGAATTTAGGAATTTAGTGTACACATAAACAAGTTAAAAAACAAAGCAATAGGTCAAAGAAATAATATATCTTTCTCGAGAATATATAAACTTTGGATTCTTACATTTAACATTTTATGATAATTATATTAAAGTTCAGGGAGCAATCTTAGAATAGAATGCATATAACAAAATAGAAATGTATCTGAACAAGTCTTAAGATAACAGTATCATCTTACTTTTATATATGTATACATATATTAGGTTGGAGCATAAATAATTACAGTGTTTGGTATTCAACTTAATAGCAAAAACCGCAATTATTTTTGCATGAACCTAACATATGTTAAGTAGACTAAATGTTTAGGAAATTAAGAAGCTAAACCTAATAGTAAAATAACATATTTGTGCTGTTGCTACATACATTTATGTTCCTGGTGTTTTAATATTAAAAAAAAGTTATTTTATAAGGAAAGTATTCACCCTTTTTGCGATATCTATAAAACTTGAATGACTGTTTATTTTAGGAAAAAAGAAGAAGCAACAGAATGTACAGGAAGGTGCATCAACTTCTGGTGCTGATTCTGATGTATCACAATCACAATCACAAGTTTCACAACAGCAACAGCAAAAAGAACAGCCAAAGAAACAACAAGAGTCACAGAAGCAAACGCAGAAACATACCTCACAGCAACCAGAAGTACCTCAACAGCAGCAAGTCACACCAGGTACATCTCAACAACAAGGAGCATGGGCTGCACGAAAGCAGCAGCAACAAACAGCATCATCAGCTTCATTGCAACAACAGCAGCAAGTACAACCTCAGCAACAGCAACAAGCACGTCCACCACAGGCACAACAACCGCAACAAGCACGTCTATCACAACAGCAGCATGTACGACCACCACAACCTCCAGCACAACAACCACAATCGCAACAAGCAGCTTGGGGTCCACCACAGGCAAAACAACTGCAACAAGCAGCTTGGGGTCCACCACAACAGCAGCAAATACAACCACCACGACCTCCAGCACAACAATCGCAACAAGCACCTTGGGGTCCACCACAACAGCAGCAAATACAACCACCACGACCTCCAGCACAACAATCGCAACAAGCACCTTGGGGTCCACCGCAACAGCAGCAAGTACGACCACCACAGGCACAACAACCGCAACAAGCAGCTTGGGGTCCACCGCAACAGCAGCAAGTACGACCACTACGACCTCCAGTGCAACAACCGCAACAAGCAGCTTGGGGTCCACCGCAACAACCGCAACCAGCAGCTTGGGGTCCACCGCAACAGCAGCAAGTACGACCACCACAGGCACCACAACCGCAACAAGCAGCTTGGGGTCCACCGCAACAGCAGCAAGCACCACGAGGTTTGTCACAACAGTAACAGAGATCACTGGGTCCATCTCGGCAATAGGAATACAGAATTTCAAGTAGTCTATTGAATTTTTCCTCATCTATTTACATCTTGCAAGAGAATAAATAATATTTTAGAATATTTTATATGTACATTGTTGCATTTTTATTCTATTTAAAATTTGGATGTATAGACACAAAATAGTTGAAAGTGAAAAATATAAATCATGATACTCTGGATAATAATATAAATTTGCATGATTTCGAGTAAAACAGGGCATATGTTTTGTGTGCGCACGCGTGCATGTTTATTTACATATAGGCAGAATGTAAAAAATTATGTAGAATTATATATATATATATATATATATATATAACAATTTTTGCTATGATTCTGATTTTATTTTCATTTATTGTTTTAGTTGGTCCTGATGGTGATCAACCGTCGGTTAAACAAGCACAACAAAAAGAAGCTGAGCTATCATCCCAGGTATAATCGTTATTTGTCATAGTGATTATTTATAAAGTTATGTCTATTAAGTGTGTCTATTACAAATAGAATTCAATCAACACCTTGTTTATATTTCTATGCAAATTAATTCGGTGTTTTATTAATTAATTTGCACACCTACACCACATACTTGTTTATTTTTCTACTTGAAGTAAATTTAAAATCGTCTTGTTTTCTTCAGGTGTCTCAACTTGCTTTGAGAGATACATTGGAGTCTACACAAACTACTCAAAAAGGAAAGCTGACCTCTTCCTCATTAAAACAATATCACCTCTCTATACCAAAGAGGAATAATCCTAAGAAAGCTGGAACACAAGGGATACCGACTTCTGTTTGGACCAATATGTTCCAAATCATATTTAATAAAAACTTTGTGACAAATGCGGTTCACTATGATGTAGCGATTTCGCCTATTGCACCGAAATCTTTATACAGAGAAGTTTTCGAACAATGCAGAACCGATTACTTTGGCAATAGGTACCCGGCATTTGATGGGAAAAAAAATGCATACAGTGCAAATAATCTTCCTTTCAACGATTTTGTAAGTAAAATATGTGTGTGCACACGCGCAGTTTTCTAAATCTGAAAATTATAGTTTGATTGTTATTTGTATAATTCTGAAATAAGTAGGAAATTATAAACTTTGTGTAATATTCGTACAATACAATTATATAAATAGCTTTATATTAATATATAATTTTTATTTGACTGACTAGATGGAGGCTGAGATTGAAATTTATGACAGTGAGCGTGACCAAATGAGAAAATTTAAAATTGAGTTGAAAAAGGTAGCTAACATCGATCTGTCCTGGATAACACATTTGGAACCTGGTCTTGATGAGGCTGATAGAGATCAAACCGCTATACAAGTGTTGGATATTATCATGCGTCATGCACCTCAATCACGAAATTTGAGCGTAAGTAATAAAATGTGTTATGTAAACTTGTTATTTAAATATCTCGTAAAATGTAGAATATTAAATAATTAAATGTATTAATGTCAAATAACATTGATACATGTGGAAATATTTGATAAATAATAAATATATTGGACGCATAATACATAAAATATATTATTGCTGCACTGTAGGTTGGGAGATCTTTGCATTGGAAGGTAGATGGTCCTGAAAAATTAGGAGAAGGCTTAACTCTGTCGCGCGGTGGATTTCAGTCGGCTGTGCTCGGTTGGAAACCATTTCTAAATGTCGATGGTAAAGTATTATAACACTGACTGATGAATCTATCATTTTGATTCTAACGAAGTAAATGTGTTCGCAATGATTACGACGCGTTTACTTCGTGAATTGTATTTGTATTAAGTATCTCTGTATAATACTTCATGTATTTTATGCAGTTTGTCACAAAGGATTTCCTACGCCTCAGAACGTTATTGACTTGATAGGCGAGTTTACTACAGGAGGGGGAGGCGGTAGATATGGAGATAGATACGGAGGTAGACCACAAGAGAGAGAAATAGACAAAAAGAAAGTTGAAAAATATTTGAAAGGTTTAAAAGTGAACTATCAAATACCTAATCAACCACGCTCGAAGCGTACATATCGTGTAAATGGATTGGGCGCTCCTGCTAACGTACAGACGTTTTCTCACGAAGGCGTGGACATTACGGTAGCGAACTACTTTTCGCGTTTTAAAAACTATAATTTATCTCTACCCAACATGCCTGTCATTTGCGTCGGCCCGAAGGAGAGAAACATTGCATTGCCTGCCGAAGTGCGTAAGACATTTTTTAATAATAATATTATATTACATATGTCGAGTATGGATGATTAAAAATTTACGTAAACATTTACAGTTATGTACGATCGTGGCTGGTCAATCCGTTAATAGGAAGCTGAGTGAAAACCAAGTTAGAGAGATGATAAAACAAACGACGACGGATGCACCTACTCGCAAACGTAGGATCGAAGATGCGGTAACGTTTACATGTTTCGTCATCATTATTATTATTATTATGAAGATTTTACGACGGACCTATTTATGTTATGTATTCTTACAGTTCGCGAGGATCCAAGTGAATGAGAGTAATGTTATGAAAAACGAATTCCACCTGTCTGTCCAAACGGAAATGAAAAAGGTGCCTGCTAGAGTCTTACCTCCACCGCAATTGCAATACGCCAAAAGGACGGCGATAGTGAACAAAGGAGTATGGCAGCCGTCCGAGTTTAATGAAGCCATGCATTTAGAGAATTACTCGTGGACGATTCTTAATTTGACCAATTTGAGAAACATTTCAGATCAAATGCAAAGGTTTTCGGAAGCGTTGCAGAGTAATGGTAAGTATATTAAGTATATTTAAATCGATTTGGTTTTTTTCGATTTGATATTTCTCGTAAATCCGGAGTGTTTGTTAACGTTAATTGTATTAAGAAGGCTACAACGTGCTAATTGACGAATCGAGATTTTGAATTATTCTATCTATGTAGATAATGTTTACGTTACATTGTCTTCCTTTTTTCTTTTCAGCGAGGGGCCTGGGCATGTCAATCAACCAGCCGCTGACTCCTTTCAAAACTTTAAGGATCGATGAGAGGACTAGGAATTATGACGAGATTAAACATTATTTCAATTCTTGTAAGAAACTAAAACTGGTAATAGTCGTCATATCAGATAGGACGGACACAATATACAGTAAGTGCACAATTTTTATATATTTTCCTAATACGTATCTCCGGAATTATATTAATTATTTATATTTTGTTAGGCAAAGTAAAACAGATTACCGAACTGGAAATAGGCGTGCTTACACAGTGCGTGAAGCTCAGAAATGTGGAGAAATGCAATCCTGCTACAGTGAAAAATATTCTTCTTAAGATAAACTCCAAGCTGAACGGCATTAATCATAAGTTCTTGAAAATGTGAGTAAATAGCGCGACAGTTTTCATCCTTCGATATCTTTGATTAAAATAATGTTTCTTTTTTCCTTCTCTTTTAGGCCTGCGTGTCTACAAAACAATTCTTGTATGCTTGTTGGCGCCGATGTAACTCATCCTTCTCCTGATGCCATCAATATACCCTCCATAGCAGCGGTGAGTAAAACTACATTAGAAGCATCTTTTCTCTACACTAATGTGCACGGAATATATGTATGTTATTATTTTACAGGTTGCTGCAAGTAGCACTCCCTCGGCCTTCCAGTATAATATTGAGCTCAGACTTCAACAGCCTAAGGAGGAAATGATCATGGATCTCGAAAACATAATCATATCACAAATTTTGATCTACGGAAAGATGAATAACCGTCTACCCAATGGAATCATTTATTATCGGTGTGTATTGGTGAACGCTCTTTAATATTGCATTTTAATTTCACTAAATTGTTAGACACGTAAAGAAAAAGTTCAATTTTTAACAATATGTGTTTTAACATTCAGAGATGGAGTTAGCGAAGGACAACTTGGGCAAGTTATGTATTACGAATTAAATGCAATTAAACGAGCGTGTGCGAGATGCAAGATTAAAATTCCCGTGACCTGTTTGGTCGTTCAGAAGAGACACCACGTGCGTTTCTTCCCCACGGACTCCAGGGACACGGAAGATTTTAAAAATAAAAATGTGAGAGCGGGAACAATCGTTGATACAGAGATTACGCACCCGAATCATATCGATTTCTATCTCGTGTCACATGCGAGTATTCAGGTAAGATTGCTGTAATAATGATCATAGTTATTTATCAATAATGGAGTCAATTTATAATAATTATATAATCGTAGGGTACAGCGAGACCTACCAAATACAGATGCATATGCAATGAGGCCAAATTTACTGAAGACCATCTTGAGGAATTGACGTATTACCTTTGCCACATGTATGCACGCTGCACGAGAGCCGTAAGCTATCCAGCACCAACTTATTATGCTCATCTAGCAGCTTATCGCGGCAGAGCTTTGATACAGGAGTAAGTAGTGCAAATAGACCGGAATATTATTTAATCCAGTTTGCAAAAATTCATACGGCATGTAAATTATTTCCATTTTTTTTGTAGGGTCGACATCTCTCTGCAAAACTTACAAGATGAGCAGAACAAGTTGAAAATGAATATGGCGGGATCGCCAATGTGTTTTATTTAAAAATAAAGGTTTGTTATTTTTCTTCCCATGAGACGAGTGAAAGATAGTCGAGAATTGTTTCAAATTTGACACGAGATGTCTTTCGCCATTCTCGTTTCCGATCATTGAGATTTGTGGATCGATGTAAAGTCCATATGGAATTTTTTTTGTTTATGATAAGCATTTATATAATAATGGAAAAACAAAAGAAATAATTTCAGTTTTTCAAGACTTTAATATATGAGGGAGCAAACTGTGCTAAAATGTGTTACCAAGGACTATTGCATTAGAAAAGAAAGATATGAACTATCTAGATGATTGCTTTGTTTTATAATTAGCTTTTTGATGACACGAATTGCTTATTTCGTTTTCATAGTTTACACAACTGTCTTTCCTCTATCTACTAAATTTTAAATGGCTCTAAATGAATGATTGAATGTTGCGATTATATAATTCTATGTAACTTGTTGCAAGTAATAGGCGTCTTACGTATCCGAGTGTGCTATTTCTCGGAGATTTTTGGAGATACAGACAAACATAACTTACAATTACATAAATTTATTACGCACAGTTGTATATGGATAGTCAACATACGACAATTGTAGTCCTTTCTTTGTTTTTCTATCACGGATAAGATATACATTATTATTTTATATATTGTTATCATGCCTTCTCTTAATTTTAAGGATGTGTATCTCGCAATGCCTTTATGTTCCAATGCTAAAAACAATAAAGATTATATCCTACAATTGAGTCCTGTTACAAATAAAGTTTTATCCCAATAGTTTTTTCCATTAGTAAGTCGTTTGAAAATGGAAAGTGCGTGAGAAAATAAAATTTGATGACCTAATTGGAAAAGTAATTACGATACAAAAATAGCAGAAAGTTTTTGTCTTGGCATATTGATAGGAATGAGGAATTCTATGTATGAAATAAGTGTGCAGGATTTGTTAGTTAAATTTATTTGTACTCGGTAGACAGCTATAATTATTTATTTCGCACGTGCGAGGACAGCCTGCGTGGTGACGACCTTTTCGAAACTTCTCGAGGAAAGAGGGTGTTGGGACCCTATAACTAATAAAATAACTAGTAAAAGTAACTAGAATCCATGGCTGACGTGCGCGCGACGCGCATTGAGCACGCAGCCGGACGATTGCCTCCCTTTCCCTTCCGCAGTCCCTTCCCCTTCCACTAATTCCGCAGCTACTTCGAAGCCGAGAGGTTGCCAAGGCGCAACAGGCCGACGACGGGAACGGTTCGCCTTGACTCGAGTTGGCTCGGTGGCGCTTGGGGGCGAGATCCAACACACCGCGCGGCAGCAGGGGTAAAGAGGTACCGCTTTTTTTCCGATCGGAGAACTCGCGGCGAGGCGCGGAGTTGCCAGAGTTGCGCATCGTCGTCGGCGCGGTCGCGCAGGTTGCCAGATCGTCGCAACTCGCTCGAATTAGCGTAACGCGACGTCGTCCGACGGATCGGAGCGGCAGCAGTCACCGCACGGAGATCGGACGGCGGGGCCGAGTCGGGCCGCGACCAGTCGCAAGCAGCGGAATAGGCCGTGCGATACTCGCTTCTTCCCGTGCGCCGCTTGGTGCGTCGCGTCGCGTCGCGTCGCGCTCGCTCGTGATCCTCCACCGAGCGCTTTCGCGTCCACCCGTCCTCGACAGCCGTCTCGGGCGTTCACTTGCATCGCGAGGCAGACCAGAGAGGCCGATCGGAGTCGCGCGTCCACGCGTTTCGGTGTGACGAGTTTTGTCACGCGCGAAAACCCGTTTCTCGCGGTTTGACGTGACGGTGTCGTCATCGTCATTGTCATCGCCCCAGTGACGTACCCGACAAGGGTGTCCGCGTTCGGTCTCGCTCTCGAATGTGCACGGCGCGTACCGCGACCTCGCGAGAGGTTCTCTGGACACCTTCGTCTTTTCGTTCCGCGGATACGCCGCGCGATCGGTGCGATCGAGATCGCGTTGGCTGCTAGGAAACGCGCGAGGCGGGATCTTTCGAGACTCGAGAGAGCACTCTCCCCTTCTCCCTCCCTCTCTCTTTCGGCTTCTCTGTTTCTCTCTCCTCCTCTTACCCTGTCCCTCTCTCTTTTTTCTCAGGTCGTGTTTCCTGTGCTCTCGCACTCGTCACGAGTCCACGCAGGTAGGGCGAGCCGATCCATCGGGAGAGGTGGGATCGACGTCGAGAAAAGCTAGTCTCGCAGTCTCGACCGGTGCAGGCGGCTCGCAACGCGCAAATCGGGAAGCGATCGTGGAGCGGAGGTAGGCAGCGGGAAGGAGGACCATCCCCATCGGGTATCGCGGGGAACGTTGCTGCTGGTGTCCAACGACGACGGCGACGACGTTGCTCCGACTGTTTTATTTCGCCGCGGCGAGACGTGCAGGTGGAAGGGATTATCGACGCCGTCTCGTGGGAACGAAACGATCGCAGCGAAGAAAGGAAGGCGAAGAAAGAGAACGAGAAGTCTGCCGCCGCTGCTACGTCGCATGTAACGCGAGTGCGCATATAGGTGCCGTGAAGGAAACGACCGTGTTCGGGAGTGAAGTCGGAACGAAGGAGGAAGAAACGTGGAACGGAGAGATGCAGGAGTGACGAGGACGTGGCGATACGGACGAGAAGAGAAAGACAAGGACACAGGTAACAGTAAAGACGGAGGCAGCGGAGAGCGGAGAGAGCGAGACGATCAGCAGCGAACGTGTGATCCAAAATGGCGTTGAACCAGGACGTGGAGCAATTGTCCAAGAGCAACCTCGTTGTCAGGATCGATCAGAATTCCGAGTCCGATCTGCAGGCGCTGTTCGACACCGTGCTGAAGCCCGATTCCAAGCGACCGCTGCAGGTGCCATTGCGCATGCGTAACCTGCCGGAGTCTTTCTTCAACCCACCGTCCGCCGGCAGCAAGAGCCCCTCGATCTCGCACTCCCGCGAGAACTCGGCGGATTCCGCGTTCGGAGCGGCCGTCGTCGCGACGCCCAACGGCGGCACCGAGCGAGCTGGCGGCGGCGCCGGTGGTGGTGCACCTACTGGGGGCGCGGCCGGTGGCGGAAACGCCGCCGGTGGCGGTAACGCCGCGGGTGCCGCGGGTACCGGCGGTGGTGCGGCTGGCGGTGCGGCCGCCGGCGGAGGTACCGGCGGCGGCGGCGCGAACAATCCTGCGGGTGCGGTCGCGGTCGCCGCAGCGGCAGCGGCGGCTGGCCTGACCGTCGCGCATCCCCGCGCACACAGCAGCCCAGCTTCCCTCCAGCAGACGTACGCCTCGGCGCAACAGGCGCCGCAACACGCGCCGCAGCCGCACGCGCGTCACCACCATCATCAGAAGCAGCGCAGCTACGACGTCATCAGCACGGTCGACGACCTGGGACCGCTGCCGCACGGATGGGAGCAGGCGCGCACCGCCGAGGGCCAGATCTACTTCCTCAAGTGAGTAAATCTTTTCCAGTGTACTTGTTTTCGCCCTCCTCGACGAGAGGGTGAACGAGGGTGAGTTTGACCCTCCTTTCGAAATTCGACATTCAGCAGGAACCGCTTGTCTCGCGTATCGTTTCCTGTTTCACTTTTGTTAATGCTTTTGAGAAGTGCAGAGAAATATTTTGGTCGAGGTTTGCAAGCGGCTCATCTTGTACGTCGTATTGAACGATGCGTAATTTATGCAGAGGAAAAGAGGAAATGCAGAGTATATCTGCTTTCGATGGAATACTTTTGTCTTTTTAAGATTAGATTGTACGCTATGCGCACAGTTATGGCTTGTTCGTACGGTTCATCGAGAACTTCTGTTTCTTGTCACGACTGATACTACGCCTTACTGCATTAAGAGTCCCTCCGTGTACCTCAAGGCCAGCAGCGTCCTTAGTATCTCATCGTGCCGTTTTGCACCGTCTTTTCTCTATTCTTCCTTGCTTGCCTTTTTGGGCGCTCAGCTTCTCCTTACAATGCAATGGTAAAAATAATCGATGGCAAAAGAAAGGTCAGTTTTTCCGTTAGATTCCTTTCCATTCTTGACTTTGGAAAGTTCCTTGCCTTTGGAACATCACATCTTCTGGATTAGCTGGATTATCGCTCGTATGTACAATCTATTAGTTATAGTTAATTAGCCGTCATTCTCAGAACTTTTACAAATCCTTTCGCAAACAAAAGATTATTGCTTTGATATTTTTCCGTAGGCCAGAAAAATCGTCAAATATATATAATGAAAAATAAGATCGGTTTGGAACAAGGATTCATCTTATCGTTTATTGTAATGCGACGCTCTTCGCAACGATTATGACGTCGGCATCGCGATTGCGATTCCGGGGCGCCACGGAGCCTGCGGTAGGGGCCCTTATGTTCACTCCTGAGATATGCTCTTTCGCGCCTCTCCGATGCCTCCGGAGGTATGCCTGGCTCTCCCACCATGCATCTCAGCTTCCCAACCTGATCCACCTGCGCCGCTGCGACTGTCGGGATCCTCGTGTGTCACCTGTCGTGGGAAACTCCGTCGTTGTCCGCTCGCTCCGTTTCTTTCCTACTCCGATGAACCTGCCGGTGACCCGCATTACAGAGCTCATAGCTTTTTTCGATTCATCACAATTGTCCTCCACTTTTACTTGTTGTACCGAAGATGTTAATGTCGATTCGCATTAACGATAACTTAATGGTGATAACATCGCGATAAAAAAGTGCAATGTACTGTTATCCACTTTAATAGCCTGCCTTCCGAGAAATTTCAAAAAACTCACATAAAGATTCCCTCATCGATAACGTTCAAAAGTTTATGTTAGATGAACAGTTTTAGAAATTTTCCACGGCTTATCCACGAGACGCCTAAGCTTTCCTTTGTCTACTGATGTGTCCCTGAACGCCATGTAATGAGAATCGGTTTCTTAGCCGAGAGACTTGATTTGAGCGATCACGTTTGACTAACATGCGAATCCATTTCGTTTTTATCTGCCGTCGTTGTAAATCATGAGAACGAGTGCGAGTCGAACCATCTCTGAAGAATGCGTTTCGGCGTGCTCGTGAGAACGTGAATATCGTGCACTTTCGTTTGAAAAAGAGACAAACGAGAAGAAGAAAAAAAGTATAGCTTTGATCCGCAACTTTCTTTTCGTTTGCTTTTGCTTTTCTCGTAACATTTGTTTACTGGGACATATTCGTCATTTGAAATCTCGTGGTTTGTTGATTGGCGATTATTACGCAACGAGATGTCTATTATGCGGATACAGTGAATGTTGTAAAACTTATCAACAGTAGGCCTTGAGATGCAAAGCAATTTAGAAGAGTGCGAAGATAATGCGCTAATTATGCGTTAATTATGCGCGTCCTGCGCGTTTTTACGATTGAAATTTACCTCCTGGTATATTATCGCGTAGAAGGCCGACGAGAAGCAATTCGAATGGATAATGAAGCACTTTTGCGAAGACGCACCGTTGTTTTTACGTGTCTTTGTATCGAGACTTCCTCAACTAATTTCGGTCGAAGGCCGAATATCGATTACTCGAAGTTTATTACCATTTTTATTATCGTCATGAGTATCATTTTTTAGAATTGGTGATTGTCTTGATATGGATGCATGAAATACGCGAGAGATCACGTTATGGAAACACAATAATTTGCATAGAGAAAATGAGAGGGGGCACCTCGGTGTGCATTGCGCTGGAATTTTGCCACGTGTTACGCCACTAGCTTTTCCTGCAGTGCACGCGGTCGAATTTATGCGCGAATCGCGCGAAAGCAACTCTCCTTCTGGCTCTCGCGTTCATTCGCGATGTGGCGAGTGGAACAGAAACACGCGCGAAAGAAAGGAAGCGCGCTTGGCCGACCGAATCCGATGATTAGTTATTTATTCCGCCATCGGATTCTACCATACGCGTACCCATTACTCTCCCTTTTATTAACGAGATCAGACGTATAGAAATCGATGGTAATATTGGTATAAACCATGTCGCAACTCCGCAACAGTTGCTGCGACCATCGTGCTTATTTTTTAATAGAGTATTGCAAGCTAAGCTTTGAACCTCTCCTGTGAATGATTCAAGGCTTTTTTCCCCGGTAGACTTCGGTTTTTCCATTTAGAAATGTGTATTCTGTTCCCTGCGAAACGTCGGCAAATTTTGCGGAAGCGGAGCTCGTTCTTTTTCTTCGTTCCTTTTTTCCTTTTCAGTAGGCGTAATACGAGGCGCGGTGAGTGCGAGCTCGTCGGTAAAGCGCGATGCAAAGTGCAGCGAGGCGAGTTGCACGCTCGTTGCATTATGCGGTAATGGCCCCACCGCGGAAAGGCCTCTCTTTCCCTCTAATAATAATGTAGTAACAGCGATATTTGCTGTTTGTAATAACAACAGCGATACCTTTCCGACGACGCTACGTATCCTGAAATTTCGTTTCATTTCAGAACGAGTTATGGTCGGTCGTGTAATAATAAGACCACACTATTTTGTCCTATTCTATTCTCTTCTCGTTCTAATTTTGTTTTTGTCCGCTGCTCTCTCCCTCCTCTATTTCACTCTCTCCAACTGTCTCTCTCTCGTGCGCTCTTCGGCTCCTTTTCACACGCATCGATCCAATTACCGTCGACGTCGACCATCTCCGAGCTTTTGGATCTTGTCCAGCGTTTGGTACTTATTAGAATCTAATTTGCGTAATTGAGACGTGACTTGAGCCGCGAGTGAATCGTACGCTCGCGGATAGAGTGATCTTGGATCGTGCACTACCGTCGTATATTAATATCGCGCCCGTTTTACACCCTTATTTAGAAGGGAAGTATCAATCGATGTGTACTATCGATATGCTCCACCGTCGAATGTTTTAACGAGGGCCTGGCCGAGCCGCTCCCGTAAAAACTTGACGCTTTATTTTAGTGGCATTTTTGCTCCGAACGTGAACACGAAGAAAAACACGGTTCTTTCTTATTAGGCGTCGCGTCCGGACGCACACAGTCCTAGTTAAAACTCGCTTGTACGTATTCCGATACGTTTCTCCTCGTTTCTCCTCGTTTCTCCATCCTCGATTGCTGTCGCGACAAACACTTTGCGGGAATTAGCGTCTACAGCTAATTTTTGGTCTTCGTGGATCTGCTGGTTGTTTCGGGGAAACGTAAAATATGAGGCACACCTGTAAAAGGAAAACACGCGCAACATAAATTCGGAGCCGGAGATCAAATTTACTCGATGTCATCCGGAAAACAAAAGGAAAATAGTCGCCGCTGAACGTTGTCAACAAGTTTTCAGAATATTCGGCATGGCTATTTTCGAGTGAAACGTATCCACTTCCAGAAAAAATAAATAATAACGCAGCTATCGCTGCTTTATACAAACGTACATGTAATGAATCAATCTCTAAATTCAATTTTTGTCGATTATCTCTAATAGATAAGGGTTTATAGGGCTCATTAACGATTATCTCTAATTATTTATTAATTGCCTGAATAACATTATCTGTTTTATATCAGTGTCATTAATTTTATATTATTTTTATATTAGTTTTATATTAGTTTTATAGTAATGTCCAGATCTTGGGAAGAAATAGAGAGTCGACTAAATTACGATCAAACGTAATTAGAAACGCATTTCTTAAAATTTCAGTGTGTATAGAGATACGTTTAATAATACTACACTGTTCGAAAGCGTTAAATTTAAGACCTAAAATATTATGAAAAATGCCGAGAAGCTACGTCTCTTATCTAAAGATTAAATATTATGTTAATATTAAATAATCAAGATACATATTACACAAATACGACAAAATATATCTCCAGGATACAAGAGCACCTCGTAAACCTCCGAAGATGTCCTCGTCGATTGTTTTATCAGACTCGGGTGAAACAATGGCTTTCGGTTAGTAATCGAACGCGTTCTTATCGTGATGCTCGCCTTTCGTCAGGCAAGAGCGTGTTCGTTCAAGGTTTCCGTCGTTTGCGTCGATTCACAAAGCACTTACGTTCGAGTCACGTTTTATCGGGGTAGGATATTTTTCTTGTTGGTCGGATCGCGCGGAAGAAATGGCGAACGCACGCTGATAGAGAAATTCAAGCATTCAGCATTTAGGAGGCAGTAAAAGGCTCTGGGCGATTGAAGTATCAGCTGATACGATAACAACTGATGACAGCTGATCAGATAACAAATGATAACGGTTTAGCCCCTCTCCCCCCTCTCTCTCTCTTTCTCTAAATAAAATAAATGACATTTCTACAAAATTACAATCAGCACGAATCTCGAGGACATTTGGTCGCTGGATATTCCCGAATGCAATCCGGTGAAAGTCGTATGCGTCATCAGTGTCCTATTGCATTTCAAGGTTGAGTAGAACGATAAATACGTATTTCGTTATCATTTTCGCGGTGGAACTTTTGCCTGTCATGCAGACTCGCGATTCGAGTACAAAGCGGCAGCGAAGACGCGTTACGTAAAAAAAAGAAGCCGAACACGAGTGATATTAATGAGTTTATGTTACATTGTTTCTTCTTCCTCGCGTTCGTCTCTGCATCTTTTACAGTTTGCGGCAAAAGTGTCTCTAAAGGAAATTCGAAGGCTAATTCTCAAACTAGGTGCGAGGTCCCAGAAACTAGTTTACACGTTTGAAGTTTATCGATAGTGGTAGCGTGATATCCGTCGTTGGCAGAGACGACGGTGTTTCCTCGCACCGCGCCGCACCGCGCTGAGGCTAAAGACCCCGGCACACCTGTACACGAGAGAGCTTAGACGACAAACGCGAATGCCAGACACGAGGACAGATCGCTCGGAGTACGAGACGAACGTATTGAAAGTTCAAGGCAGCGTTGAGCGATGCGCGACGCATAGCGCGAGATTGCCCGACGAATAGCAAGAGGATACAAAAATATTCTACCTTTTCGCTTACATTATGTCATGTATTATATGTATTTCAAGAGGTGTTCTGTTTTTGTTTCAAGCAAGATCATTCGCTTCGAACGCACTTGAGCGTGGAATTTCGATTCGAACAACACTTTGGATGTCACAAAGTTCAAAGAAGTTCTATCAATGTTCCGATCGTGGCGGGATAAGTGTTCAGCTTCACGTGATCCGTTATTATCGTCCTCTCACGTGGCTGTTCGGATAATGGAGAACGCTAGATTCTGAGGCACGCGTTAGTCATTTCCGCAAAGGTGAGGCCGCGACATCAACGATCCCGACGCGGATAAAGCCGTGATGCTCTTAACTTGAAATTTCGCGTACCGTTAGTGCTTCCGAGTAGCTCCATAAATATCGCGCGTGACACTCTGATCGCATCTGCACTCGCGTTGTTCCGCGTTAATCCCGACGATAATCGCATCGGCTCGTAATGCGTTCGCAGAGTGCGATGATTACACTTTGCGTTTTCGGCGTCATGTGCGGTACAATAGACACGTTTTTGTTACTTGCGTCAGCACCACGAAATATCACGCGACCTCGCTTAGAATGCGACGCCGACCCGCCGAGCAATCCTTCGAAAAGCACCTCCGACTACGCCCGCGTGCAGTTTTCCATCCGCCTGTACTTAAATTTAACTCATTTCCGGCCAGCGTTGCGTAAACGTGAGTCTAGATGCGAAACGTCCGACCGCGACGAGGTCGAAGAGTCTTCCTCGAGAACGAATCCCGATTGGCCGATGGAAACCAACAAATCTGTTGCAGATTTGGATGCTGATCGCCGTTGAACGAAAAGCATCTCGATTCGTCCGACTATCGTCGATTAGATAGCTGCGTGTGCGGTTTTTCTTCTAGATCTCAGTGGGGACCATTCGCAAATCCTCGCCGCGAGTGAGAGAGAAAGAGAGAGAGAGAGCCAAAGAGGGCGAGGGCGCTCCCGGGAACGAAGGGTGAGATGAGGCCGCGGGAACAGCCGGCGCGAAGGAGAGCAGAGAGCGCCAGAGAGCGTCAATGCGAGAGTGTCTATTTACGAGTTGTCCGGCGCCGTGATGTCCGGAGTAAAAATACACCGTAGAGTCCGTATGCCGTGTACGCGCTCCGAGCACAGAACCCTCTTATAATTCTCCGACGCGCTGCTGCTCGTCGCGCTCCTCGGCCCCTCTCGGTTGCCCTGGCCCCGCTGCTCCTCTTCCCATGCTCGATGATCCCCGTGGCCCGTGGCAGCGGCGAACGGACGGCGCCGCTCCTCTTATTGGACCCCGGCCAACCGAGAGGCTCTCTGAGAGAAAGAAAGAGAGAGAGAGAAAGAGAGGCTCGCTCATAGCACAGTCTCGGGGTGAGAAGCGCAGTTGCGCCGCTGTTATACAGGGTGTCCCTCGCTGTTGCGAACTTTAGATCAAGTGCAATCCGTGACAACGCCAATCCGTGATAAACGATTGCAACTATCGGCTGATCGTACGTTTGGAACATGAATTATCCTTTTTTCGGAATGAGGAGAATGAAGAATGAGAACCTTTTTGGGGAAAATCGAGGGAAAACGAAGAGAAGCACATCGGATGTTTTCTCATCTATCTAAATAAAAGAATAAGATATAGTATATATACTTCTGACTATCGGAAGACAAACATTGTATGAGTCATAACTGATTAAAACAGATAATAGACTGTAGGACTTGCAATATTCGTTCTTTGAGTCAAAGGTTCGCTCTTCTATCTGAGCTGCTTTAACTTTGCAATGATGGACGGTATCGCCCAAATAGTCTGAAGGTAATCGATAAATTGATCGAATCGAACGATCGAGCGCATCATGTGTCGGTATGGTGTTTACAAACGCGTGCCTGTTTGCATGGCAGGTACGCGCTACGCAGGTAGGTCTGTGGCTTGATGTGTGGGTGCAGAAATATAATCATGCAATGACGTCACGCGCGCGTGCTCTGCAAAACAGACTTCCTCTCGTTCTTTTACCGTCTTTCGAAGACCGTAGACCACTAAATCCACTGTATCGCGACGAACGCGCGGAGCCAAGCACCGTATTTTATAAATGCATCAGATAATTCTCAGTAGCATTCTTAATATTGGGTTGGCCAAAAAGTAATTGCGTTTTTTTTATATAAATAAAAGGCGAATTTTTCATGGGAAACAAAAACTTTATTAAACAATATATTGTCCATTTTGTTTGATTATCTTTTGCCATTTTTCAGGCAACTTCATGATTCCGCGCTCAAAAAAGTTCTTATCTTTTTCAGCAAAAAACAATTCCAACAACGATTTCATATCCTCATCAGCAGTAAAGGTTTTACCATTCAAGGCGTTTTGCAAAGAACGAAACAAATGGTAATCTGATGGTGCCAGGTCTGGCGAATATGGTGGATGTGGTAACATCATGGTAACACATCCCATCCAAGCTGCAACAATTTTTCACGAGTGACCAAACTTGTACGTGGTCTAGCGTTATCATGGTGAAACACAACACCTTTGCGATTCACCAATTCTCGACGTTTCTGTTTGATGGCATCATTTAATTTATCCAGTTGACGACAGTATACGTCTGAATTAATGGTTTGATTCCTTGCAAGCAGCTCAAAATACACAATACCTTTAAAGTCCCACCAGACTGACAGCATGATCTTTCTTTGGTGAATATCTGCTTTTCAAGTGCTTTCAGCAGGTTCATCACGCTTGCTCCACCATCTTTTTCGTTTGACGTTGTGTAGACGATCCATTTTTCGTCGCCTGTTATCATACGTTTCAAAAATCGATCATTTTCCTCACGTTTCAAAAGAGAATCGCAGATGTCAATACGCTTAGTGAGATGAATTTCTTTGAGCTCATGTGGTACCGAAATATCGAGCTTACTAATGTATCCAAGTCGTTTTAAATGGTTTTCAACACTCGATTTCGATATGTTAAGATTCTCAGCAATCTCTCGTGTCGTTAAACGCCGATTCGAATCGATCAGTGCCTTTATTTTGTCATCGTCAATTTCGATTGGCTTTCCTGAGCGTGGTGCATCTTTCACATTAAAATCTGCAGATCGAAATTTAGTAAACCGATTTTGACACTGCCGCAGTTTTAAAGCATCTTCGCCATATACATGACATAACTTTTTATGAGCTTGCACAGCGTTTTTCCCTTTTCGGAAGTAATAAAACAAAATATGAGGAAAATGTTCTTTTTGATTTTCCATTTTGAAATCGACGGCAAACAAACAATTGTTAACGAAATCGTGTACTTTCTTTTTGTAAAACAAGCTTGAACTGTGAGTTGTTAACCTACATAATGAATTTGCGGTTTAGAATGAAGTTAGTTACTTTTCAAGACATGTATGTCCATCTATTGGAAAAAAACGCAATTACTTTTTGGCCAACCCAATAGAATGAGCAGCCACCAGCTGCATCGCTCTACAATTGTTTCACACGAAATAGTCTCAAACAAAGATAAAAATAAGACGAGGGAAATTAGAAATAGTTGCCAATCGAATGGTCACAACAGTATTGTGCGAATAATGATCGAAGAACTATTTAGCAAATAATCATTGAACTAGATTTGCTCAATCTTGAGATAAAGAACGTGGGAGAGAGAACAATTTCTTATCTCGAGCTAATTTGCAACGTGTCGAGCATGCCCATGGGAACCACCGCGAGAGTTTCCTCGTGCAATAAAAGTTCCGGCAGGATTAAAAGATCGCTTTTATTTCGGGCGTTAAAACCTACGTTCTCTAACCCACGTCGCCCCGCTGCTTCGCCTCGATCTTTTGAATGGGAGTATTTTTAGCACGCGCCTACTATATGTGGATAACTGTACGCGTCGTGCCGCGTATTCAATTTCCGCGGATCGCACGGCCTAAGTGAACATTAAAGCATGCGATATGACATCCTGAAGTCAACGGAAGTTGATTTTTTTAATTATCAATAATTATAATAAGGTACAATTATATCGTTATCTCGACGGAACCGAAGGCAACGAGTACATTTTTATCTGGATCTATTATTTGTTTAACATAATTATCGATGCAACAAAATGATATGTCATTGTCTTTTCCTCGCCGATTATTCATCCCGCATCCACGTCTAATGCTAGCCAATGTGGTTTTGCAGTCACTTGACGCGTACCACGACATGGGAGGATCCACGAAAAACGGCCGCAGCAGCGAGCGTAGCGGCAGTGGCAGCTGCAGTCGAGAGCAGCAAGTCCAACTCACTTGGTCCACTACCCGATGGATGGGAACAGGCACGCACAGCCGAGGGCGAGCTCTACTTCATCAATCACCAGACCCGCACCACTTCGTGGTTCGATCCGCGAATTCGTAAGTTGTCTCTCGTCCAAAATCCAAGTATTAGGTTGGCAAATAAGTTCGTTCGGTGTTTGCTTCGGTGCAACTTCTTTCCAATTCACTCTTGTTTTTCTCGACACTATCGCGCAACTTCAGAGTGCATTTGAAAGTACATGTTTCACATAACCTTTCTGTAAATTTTGGTTTGACTAACATCAATATTGTGTGTGCTGCGTAGCTGTAAAAATGGAAGTAAATAACGTGCATTATCGTCATATTTTGCTCTATTATTTCAAGAAGAGCAAACGAGCTGCAAAGGCTCATAAAAAGATATGCCGTGTTTATGGAGATGATGCCTTAACAGAACGCGTATGTCAAAAGTGGTTCGCCAAATTCCGTTCTGGAGATTTCGACATCAATGATGCGCCTCGCTCCGGTCGCCCGATCGAGATTGATTCAAGTAATGTCAAAGCTATCATCGATAAAAATCCATCCCAATCGGTGCGAGAGATTGCTACAGCACTTAATGTATCTCATACAAGCGTAGAAAACAATTTGCGCCAACTGGGATACGTTCTCGGCTCAATGTATGGATGCCGCATGAATTAACCGAGGCCAACTTGGCCACTCGCATATCCATCTGCGATTTGCTGCGGAAACGTCAAGAAAACGATCCATTTTTGAAGCGGTTAGTTACAGGAGATGAAAAATGGGTCGTCTATGAGAATGTAACGCGGAAAGGATCATGGGGACACAGCAGCGAGCCACCACAAACAACCTCGAAGGCAGGATTGCATCCGAAGAAGATCATGCTCTCCGTATGGTGGGATTTCAAAGGTGTCATTTACTACGAGCTGTTACCGTCAAGCAAAACGATTGATTCAACCACATACTGCTCGCAGTTAACAAAATTGGACCAAGCACTCCGCAAAAAACGTCCAGAATTGATAAATCGAAAAGGTGTTGTCTTCCACCACAATAACGCCAGACCTCACACATCATTGACAACTCGGAACAAATTACTCAGTCTTGGCTGGGATGTTTTGCCTCATCCTGCGTATTCACCGGACCTGGCCCCTTCCGATTATCATTTATTCCGGTCGTTGCAGAACTCTTTGAACGGAAAAATCTTCAAGGATGAAGAGAACGTCAAAAGACACCTGGATTGGTTTTTCGCCGATAAGCCTCGGATGTTTTACGAACGCGGCATAATGAAGTTGGTGGAAAGATGGCAAGAAGTCATCAATAAAAATGGTCAATATATAATTGATTAAAATTTATTTCGTGTATCAAAAAAATTGTATTTAATTCCACCTTAAAAAACCGAACCAACTTATTTGCCAACCCAATATTTTATGCCGAATTTATAATTTCCATTTGTGCATCTTTGCATTATACTGATCTCTCAGCAGCAGCGCATCTCCAGCAGAGATCTCCTGCATCCAATGCAATGCTGCCGCAGAACTGGCTTCAGCAACCCCCCAGCGCTATCCAGAACAACCAGACTCTGCAGGCCTGTCAGCAGAAGTTGCGCCTTCAGTCGCTGCAGATGGAACGTGAACGCCTGAAGCAGAGACAACAGGAGATAATGCGTCAAGTTAGTACCTATCGATCGAATGATTCGGATCGTCTAATCATTTCTTATTTCTATTTCGCGTTTCCTCCTTTATCGTTGCAGCAAGAGTTGATGCTAAGGCAGAGTACCACGGACGCTGCCATGGATCCGTTTTTGTCGGGCATTAACGAGCAACACGCACGTCAAGAGAGCGCGGACAGTGGTCTAGGTCTGGGTTCGGCTTACTCGCTTCCTCACACCCCAGAAGATTTTCTCGCCAACATCGATGACAACATGGATGGCACGAGCGGTAAGAGCGCCATTAAAGTCTTTCATATTAAATTAAGGTGCATCGCTTTGTTTTCGAGCGTTTGAGTAATACTCGGATTAACTGTTTTTTAGACGGAGGTGCGCCAATGGAGACACCCGATATGTCTACCCTGAACGATCCGACGGATGATCTGCTGCCATCGCTTCAGGTAGGTCTTTCAAAAACTGCGTAAGTTTCCTCCGAAGTATGATGATGTACACGTGATTGGTGGGTCAACATTGTTTGTTACGGTTTTAGCTGAGCGATGCTGACTTCGGCAGCGACATACTGGACGACGTGCAATCGCTCATAAACCCCAACACGACCAAACCAGAGAACGTGCTGACATGGCTATAGTTGATGTAAGGACGAGGCATACCTGTGGCGGATTCATGCGGCCCGCGTGATCGGACCGTGCGATATCGATACGTTCAATCAGCGAGAGACGCGGGAGACTCCTTCCGCGGAAACCTACCAACAACCAAGTACGATTATTCCACAGAAGCAGCACCCTCGTTCACGTGACGACAATTTTCAAGCTTAGTACACGGTGGCCTTTATAATTACACGTAATGCTCAACAATTTCAACACGTATGCGTACACACGCGTGTACGTGCGTACGTGTACGTACGTGTATGTATAAGGATTCCTATTTTTCCGATCTCCTTCTCTCTCTTCTTTGCTCGGCTGCGGGACGTGATTGTGCATTTGCGAATGTGCGTGTGATTGTATTTGTGTACTAAGCATTTTGTATATAAGTTTATATTTCCTTGCTACGCCGTCCGAGGAAAAGAGAGGGGGAGAGAAAGAGAGAGAAGGAGGGGAAGAGAGACAGAGAGAGAGAAAGAAAGAAAGAAAGGAGAGATAGGAAGAGACTGAAAGATTAGAAATGTTGACAATAATTTTTTACTACGTCCCATATTACTCACGGATCACGGAAGAAGCAGAGCGAAAGCTACTGTACCTATATTATTAATATTAAGCAATCAGCATATTGTTAATGCGTTAATATTTTATAACAAGCCCAATTCTGAAGCGCAACTTGGTACTATGAGGTATCAATTTTTACGCGACCGCGTATTTCTTCTCTCTCTCTCTCTCTCTTTCCTGCTCTCTCCTCACGTGTGCTATATCGATCGCGATATACGACATCGTGTGTGTTCATAGAACGCTTCGATGTGTATCCATGCTCGAAAGAGAGAACGCTCTAAATGCAATTGATCGTGTACACGTGTACAGAGTACACATCAAGCGAAAGATCGTCAAGTTCAACGAACGCGAATACGAGAATAGAGATTTCGTTGGACATGACGATATCCGTTGGAGAGATAGTCGTAAGGTATTTATACTCTCTCGGCTTGTGATTGTATCTTCTTGCGGCTTCGAGAGTCGATGGTTGATGGGGAGATTTTCGATTATCTAGGAAAATATCAAAATACTTGCAACGAATATTGCAAACTCAATACTTCATCACAATTGATCGTAGATTCTTCTATTCATAACGCCGTTAATTTATTATTCGTCGACGAATGAATAAATGTTTTCTACCGCTTCATCGTTCTCTTTCTCTCGTTTTATAAATAGCACGAAGATACAGTAACAATCTGGGAACGTAAATCGTGATTATTGTTAACGAAATTATCTTTCGTATATTTTGAAAATCGATGACTTTTGAGATAATATTATGTAGTAGTAGTCAATACTTAGTGGAGGAGGATCGTGGTATTTTTAATGGCATAAGAAACGCTTGTTGATACTTGGAACGTTACGAATTCTAAACGCATACAAATTTGTGCGTTACGTAATAATTGGCGAGACTTGGAGATGGACATCTCTTTCTCTTCGAGTCGTCAGTTTTCAGACTATATACCGCATATCATGATCAAATGCGTTCGCAAACGTACCCACGACGTAACTCTTTAAACAAGCGATATGCGATGTGCCTTGTCTTTACACTTAATTAACGTGACGGCCCACCGCGGTCGTCGTTTTTCAATGAACGATAACCGTCCATATAAATCGCAAATTATTACAGTAAGTAATACATATTTTACTCTCGCTTGGAGGTATTTCCGATCGGAGAGCAAATACAAAATGAAAAAAATATATATATATTTTTTTTATATGTAAAGTCTATGCTCTTGTTACGAGTTGCAGTTATATCGGTATTTTTCGAGAAATCCTGTTAGATTGTAAACTTCCCTTGCGTTTTATATACAACGTACAGTTATAGTACGAAAATCGCGCAAGGGAGGAGCAGATATATGATATTTACAGATTTACCTAAATATCTCATTTTTAGCCGTAAGACCGTTTCTCCGTTTTACTTTTCTTCGACGATTCAAACGGCGAGAAGGAAGGAAATCGCCAACCGCTGAGTTTGTCTTGCGAGAATAGATCGGTTCGCGGATTAATCGTTTATTACTGGTAGTCTCCCAAGTCTGGTAGAGGAGATAACGCGCGTATACAGGTAATTAATTACCTAATTAATTACGTAATTAGTTACATGTGGCAGCTTGCAGCGTAGAACAAGGTGTGAAAATTCATGCGACTGTTTCCCTCATCGGTCAATTCGATCAGCGAATAGCGCACCGTTATGCTGCCAAACATCGATGTTTAATAAACATTTTCACAATTGTAGATAACAAGAACAGTATACATAACGTACGATAGACTGCGTTGAAGATCATTGTTGACATATCGATACTAATTTTTTATATAAGTATATGAAGAAAATGCCTTTTATATGCGCGATCAGGGAGTGGTATGCTATGAAACTGAAACAGTCGCGTGAATTTACGATGACGTATGTTAAGGACAATGGCAATCTTATCGCGCAAGCCCGTAGTTTTCTAGTACTGCCTCTCCCGCTTTTTCCCGTGATCGGAAAAAGTCTCGGGAGATCGAGGTGAATCTACGTTTCGTTATTCGCACACTCCTACGTTGATGGGTTCTCGTTTCAACTGGTCGGCCGTGCGAATGCCGAACCTCCGAACCTCTTTATTTTTTTTTCTTTTCTCTTAAGATAGTAAGAAGATGCGCTGATCATGTAAACGTTGATTTGATATTTGTGTTACTATTCTGTACTTTTCGGCTGAAATTCTGGAAGGCGAAGACGTCGCACGCCGCGGCACGGTGAACGTGAACTCTTGTTTTACATGAACTATAGCTGTCGATCATCTTCGTGCATCTTCTTGGCTGTACGTGGAATCGTAATTGAAACTGTCATTTTTAATGTCTTTTATACCGGATCGGGGACGGGAGCGCCCTCGTGTTTTATTCAGTTTTGAGTTCCTCTTCTTTTTTTACTCGCCACCTTTTATTTCCTCGCTCCAATTTTATTCAGCCGCTTTTATTTTCGTTTTACTCGAGTTCGCCGTGCTCGCTGCGTTTACGTCTTCCTATCGTCTTCCCCCGATTGGCATCGCCGAATCGAATCGAAAGCGTTCTGCATCGAGCGGCTGGTCGTGCCGATCGGCGCGTGCGGTCTTCCAGAAGCGTCAGATCAAATGCGTCTAATGTATTATTTTAATTGCAATTTAACGATACTATTAATGTTTACCATACTGTATCTTGCTTTTAGTCTGAACTCAGTCTAGATTATGTTCCGGGGAGCATTGCGATACAGAAATTTACACAAGTGCCTTCACGCGGATGTCCTCTAAGCAGGAACACAGGTGCCTCGATCGAGATACATGTCGATCGCTCGACATCGATCGAACACGTAAGATATCTTTAGGCCGAAACTCCCCGCACTTAGACTGCGCGTTGGCGTCCGTAATATATCTGAGATTATATATATATTTATATGTATATTTATATATATATATATATATTTTCACAGAACAAAAGAGCAATTAGTTGTGTAATATCAGTATTTAAATATGCTCATTGGCAATAATTTGTGAGATGTACGTTTTTATATCGATAACAAGTGCCTTAGTATATGATAACGGTAACAATAAATATATTATTTACTTACGTACCGACTAGTAGTCTTGTCTTCCCTTTCAATCCTTATCCTCCCTGATTTCTCATCATTACAGTAAAAGACTATTGACTAAACAGAGGCTCTGGTCCTTAATTAATCACGGTACAAACGATAATAAAATGAGATTTTCTATTAAAAAAAAAACTAAATAAATTTGAATCAGATTTGCGCTAGATTGATTCTTGAGAAGAGTTATGAACATGAAATTCGTGACTGATTCTGCATCGATCTTTGTGCATATATTTCACATGTTTTTAATGCACAAACTGTCAAATAGGAAAGCTGCTATTGTGTTGATCGATCAAATTTTGTAGCAATGCAGCGGTCTCATGGATTGCTCTAAGGACCGATTGGAGAAAAGAGCACCCGGACCCGGATTATATCCGTGAAAGATTAGAGGATACCTGACCTTTTACAATTCTTTTGGCGGTCCCTTTGGAGAAAAGAAAAGTGCTCAGAGTTTTGAATTGTACATGCTCAGCGTTTTTTAACCACCGTAAATCCGTAGCTTTAAAAATGCCCCAACATAATCCTTTCACTCTAAATGTACGTTAGTAAAAAGCGAGTGGATCCGCATAACGGAACATTTGCTAAAAAAATTCTTGTAAAGTTTATCGATGGGTTTTTAATCGATGGAAACAATATTTAACTATACAAGAAAATAAATGGCCCCATTATAGAAAAAACGGGATAAAAAGATTTTCTGCAAAACTCTTGCTTGATAATAAAGAAAATAAAAAGAGAACTAAGTTAATTTCATATATGCTTTGGTCGCAAAATAATTTTATCTTGATTTTCAGAATAGGCATTTATCTTAAAAAATAATAAAACGCAATAAAGGCAAAATATGCAAAATATTTGAAAATATCAATTTATATTAATTATTATAATTTGCTGATATAATAGATAATATAATAGAATGAAAAGTATGTCGATTATATTGTGCGGATCGTTACTCTTAATGAATAAAAATATGCCCATTTTTGCGATAACATTCAACAATTTTGATTACGAGAATAAAGAATTAAATCTCAAGAATTGTAAAATATCAGAAGAGTTTAAATAATATTTTTAATTAATATTTATATTAATCGTTACTGTCAAGTGAAATAGAAAAGCTTACGTTTGTACTATGCGAATCGTACGCTTGAGTCGTCGAAAATCTCGAAATTAAAGTATCAGGAATAGGGCACCAAAATAAGCGAAGAGGTGACACGACTCTTCTTGTCTCTACAGAATACAGTTAGTGACTGATCCAACAGTCGGTAACTCTATCGACAGTACAGTTTACCAACGTACCTAGCAGTCGGTAACTTTTGACAGGAGCAACGTGATACTTCTTTGCATGTCATGCTATTCTGCCTCCGACTTTAACTTTCGAGATTTTCGATGGCTCAACAGCGCACGGTATATTCTAACCTTTTCCATTGTACTTAATTGCACGCTACATTAATAGGTAAGTAATATTAAAATAATCAGCATTACTTTTACAATGTTTTAAAATTCTTGTTTCAATTTGTTTCTCGATTATATATTGTATTTATTCCTAAATGTGTATATTTTTATTCAGTGAGATTAACGATCTTCATTGTACGATCGTCACATTTTCACTTTATAAACAAATGGATTAATAATTAATACAACTATAATTATAAATATTTTATACACTTTTGTATTTATTATGTAAGTTTAATAATAGTTTTTAAATCATAATTTCTGAATTTTGTGACGAGAATTGCACACAATTTTATATGCAATTTATGTAGATTTATTTACAAAATGAACATATAAAGAACAGAGAATAAAAGAGAGAGCTTTCTATAATCTTTTTTAAAGAAGTGCCGTGACAAAGAATGCTGCAGATTTACGTTGAATAACAATAATTGATTTATTTTTCTGGTGTAGAGGATTGAATATAAATTAAAAACAAGTCAAATCCATAGTAAGATTTCGCGAATGCAGAGAATGGACAAGTGACAAGTGAGGAATATAAAACAAATTATTAAGAAGTCTTTTATTCCCCCGGTTGCCCGTGTAAATTGCACTTGTTCCTCGCGTTCCGATGTAGGGGGTTTTTTCATGCGATTAAAAAAAGCCGATGAAAAAACGGGACTTGACTCTTCCCCTGTATACAAGGGATAAGGCCGCGTGTCTAATAGGAGCAACGCGAGAAAAAAACTCCCCTTCCTCCGACAGGTTGATACCCATTGTACGAGCTGGTAATACGAACTCGATCGCTTATAAAAAAAATTAAAACCTCCCTTCATTCAACAGGTTGCAGCACTCGGGAAGGGGCCGGCATTCGGAGTTACCCTTCCATCATTTTAAAGTGCACGACACGCGTGTAAAAGGCTTACAAAAGTCAAACCAATGCTCTCTCTCTCAGCGTTTAGAGAAATGATGGTCATTAACATAATTGTGTGTTTGTTATCATATCAATTATCATACATTTTTTCATAAAAGAAAAATAGAAATTAATATCACTATTATATGTAAGTAGCTATAGCTATACATATATGTAATGATAATGAGAAAGATATAAAACTGCCGAATGATTTATCGTCGAAAAGCTGCTGTAAACGTTAACGTGACAAAGTCACTTATACTTTGTCGGTAAAAGCACAATTGTTAAGTTGGTTTTTGGTGCACATTGTGCACAATATTGATGATCCCTAGCAGCTTGAGAATGACAAAGCAAATCGATCACTCGTTCTGACTGAGAGTCATAGTGGGTGTTTCCTATTTTGTGTATATTTTTCAGGCCCAGTTTTTGATCCAGATACTGCATTAAAACGTATTTTCAAGGGACGTATTTTTAACCACTTTCTCGTGCTTTTCACATTTATGTACAAAACCGTATTCAGAAAAAATTAAAATTTTCTGAGAGTTAGTTCATAAAACCAGAATAGAGTCACCAAACAAAGTAAACTAACTTTATGATTTAACCATGAACTTCATTAAAAATGAATTAACTTTTTAATTTTTCTCATAATTGAATTTTGAATCGCCGAAATCTGAATCAATATTTCATTGAACTTATCGAAAATGCTAACATTTACTTTTCTTCTTACGATCACAATGATGAAAAATATGTGATCTATCTGTTTTGTAGAAATCTTTTTATATAAGTCTCAGGTTTTTTAAGCACATGGACGCGTGCCGCGTCTCATCTCGAGCTCCCCTCTTCATAGAGGAAAATTTACCGCTCGCGGTTCCGTATTCGCCCCCCTTGAATGATCCCCGGCTACGTACGCACGCAAGAGACCGTGCCACTCTAAAAATAGTATAAGACGGTGCACAGCTGAGGCGGAAAAGCGGAAATCTCTCTTTTTCTCGGCGCGTGCTTTCGTTAGTCTCGTATCGTGTGTCGACGCTCAGCAGACGGTGAAAAAAAAAAGAAAAAGGACTATAAAGGTCGATTGATGGCGAAAGGACGGGGAAAGAGAAGAAAACGGAGGCGAGTTCGACAGGGGGAGGGAGGGGGGTGCGACAGAAGGGGACGATAGAAAAAAATTTCGGACCAGGGTCACGATGTCGGAAGAGTGGCCAGAATTAACGCGTGCGCCTCGGTCATCCTGTGGCCCCCCTCAATATCCCTTTTCCCCTCGCTTCTTTCGTCCATGGGGGTACGCATGGGGGGAGCGGCTACAGCAGCTCCCGTGCTCTACCCCTGAAAGACCAGGTTGCCTCTCGGGAGTCGACAGACACGGAAAAAAAATCTATAAATGCGAGTGATCGAGCGCGGCGTTCCGTGAAGCCGAATCCGATTAACGGAGGAAATATACGAGTGACCGGAAACGTTGAGAGACCGCTGTTTTATGGTGATAGCGGATTACGCGTGTCAACGTGTTCCCTGATCCACGTGACAAAGATTTGCTTTCGTCAGTCTGAAAAAATATGTTTTATTGGTATTATATACAGCTTGAAAATTTCGAAGTTTAGGGAAAATAACAAAGCGCTGAGATCATTACGGAGATCGGAACGGCGATTGGTAGATGTGGGAGAAGAAGAAGGCGAGAAATTGGACGATGCAACTTTGTGAGGTTCGAGAATGCTGTTCTCCCCAGTTTCTCATCGTTTCCGCTCGCAATCGTCGCGCGAATTTGGAACGGCTGCGCGACCGATGGTTTTTCGGAAATCTCTCTCTCTCTCTTTCTCTCCTTGTCGACATCTATTGCGATCGGACTGGACAATGGTCACGTATGTGTCGATCTATAAATCTCGCATTGTCCGGTCGCCGATGTTTAGTCGCCCGCATATTAACCCCGGGGGTGAAAGGCCGCGCACCCGGCTATTGTTCAATGGCTGACCCCTCTCGTGGCAGCGTGACCCCCAGCTTCTTATTTATCAGGTTACGAGCGCCCGTAACCGATCACACGCGGCAAAATGCAGAGGATTTCGTCAACAACCCCGCGCGAAAGAGGGCACGCCAATCGCGGAAAACGAGGACGCAGTTGGGACCGTCGTCGTCTTTGTGCTGCCAGACATTAATTTCCGCGCCGGACACCGGGGAACGACTGCTCAAGCTGCACGACTAAATTTTTGCGAACAGTATTTCAACACACACAGTATTTTCACAGTATTTCGCAGTATTTGCATTACAGTATTTCAACAATCATTCTTTTGATGTTGTTTCAGATTTTTCCCTTTCTGTTTTTTTTCTCCCTCAGAATTTCGCCATTTTGCCAAGGGGGTTTCGATAGCCCACTAACTTATACCCGTTCTAACTGTGCGTTCATAACTGTGAGACGAGCCGACTCGTGCATGCACGAAAAGCGCATAGGAATCGAAAGAAGAACCTTTTCACGGAAAGCATAAAAAGAAGGGAAAAAAATGAGAAAGGAGACAGAGAACTGAGACGGACAAGGAAGAAGAGAATTGAAAGAGAAACTAGGGGTTGTGAGAGGAACGAATGAACAGTGGTCCAGTTTGAGCCGATGGATAGTTTTGAATATCGAGAGCCCTTCAATTCGCACAGAAAGAAACGAAAGAAAAGAAGCGAACGGGCTGAAACGATCTTGTCTCTTGTCAGCCTACTAGTCACCGACCTGACCATTAGAGTAATAGTCATCCTTGAATTCCTTTGCTTTTGTAGTCTCATTTATAAATTAAATAAAAGCATTTGTCGAAGATAAAGCAACAATTTTACTTCAATTTTTCTTCTTTTCCATTTTTCTAATTTTGCACGTCTGTTCTTTTCTTTTGCAGGAATTCCACGTTCCTTGAATACCTATAATTAACAGTACAATGGATAATGGAACAACAAACATTTATAATGAATCATTTGAATGAAGATTGGGCGTCAAACAGATGTTGGACATCGGATGGTCCATTCTTCTTCGGTATAACGAGCCTCATTAAAGCGGCTGTAATCTCCATTCCTGGTGATGGACCGGCGAGATTGATCCGTTAAAAACTCGCGTGGAAAACCGCTGCGCTGGGGTGGTATCAGCAGATGAACCATAAGTATGGGTCAACCCAGCACGAGCTGGGTCAGCTGTCAGTTGTTTGTCCATATAGAAGGGTCCCATTTGCGCGTTGCAGCCTGCACTTCGCCATACAGAACCGTTTGGACTTAGCAGTCGTCCTTCCCGTTTCTAGGGTCGATAGTTATCGGTTTTTAGAAATTCAACGATTTGTTCGTCGATTTATATAGAAGAAGCAGAGCACGAAAGAATGCGACTTTCATATTGCAAAGGCTGCAAGATTGAGATTATTGGGACACCCTAATGAAGGTATCGAACAAATGTGTTTTCTTTTTCCTTCTCTCATGAGGATTTCTCAGTCCCGACTGATAATCTCATGTAAACTATTCAGTAAATTAATGTAATTGTAACGCCTCTTAACGAGATTCATGTACGGCAGATTCAAAGCGGGAATGTTATCCGAAAATTCAAGAATACGAGAGTATTCTAAATAAAAAAAGCGTCCTGAATACATGCCTGAAATGAATTTACCTGAGTTTGGATGGTCAGGTGTTCTCTCTTCTGTTCACCCCTTTGTTACCTTCGTGAAATTCTTCACAGAAAAAATATTTAAAATAGGTTTCGCAGTCCACATTCTTTGTTACCTTCATGGAATTCTTCGCAGAAAGTATTTAAAATTTTTAAAATATTTTTCGCATTCTACATTCTACTTACAGTAACAACACTGTCGACTATTTTTCCTTTTATGAAAAGTTCGAGAAAGGATTGCGTTTGTGTCTTCATTGTGATTTGTTTCTCTCAAGGATGATAAAATAAATAAAAAAATAACTTGCCACTTATCAATAATGCATAGATCCTATATTGACATGTATTATTTCGAACTTTCTAATAAAGCCTTTGCTATTTTCTAATTACAAATGCAAAATCTTCACCAGCAATAATATAAAAACGAACTCAGCTGGGTGTCTCGTAAAACGTTAAATTTTTCCAAAAAGGGAGAGAAAGCTAAATGCATGTATATAATGCGTATATAATGTATATAATGAGCACTTGCTTAAAGTTTAAATTTAAGGGGAAAAATGTAATAAGAATACGAACAAATAAGTGAAATTCAATAGTTATCTCATGTCGGCTTATAACTATGACTCACGGAACATTTAACAGCGATAGAATAATCCTACGATTTATCGACGAACAATTTTCTTGCCATGAAAAAGATAATACTGTCGAATATTTGTTAGAAAATTGTGAAATACGACAGAGTTTTTTTCATTGCTTCTTGTAGTAGTGATTGCTGCGTGATAAAAAAGATTTAAGGACCAGGTCTCCGATAAAGCTCTTACGATAACTAACCGTAAACTGAAGTATTGTATAGAAAGAAAGAAGTAAAACATGTCTTTTAGCACGTTTGCAAAAAGTGAAAGAATGGTTGAGAAAGGATATACATACATGTAAGTATTTCAATCTTGATTGTAAATAAATAAACCATAAAAAAGACAGTAAGCTTAACGCATTTTAACGATAAGAAAAGGAGAAAATAAAGGAAAGAAAGGAAGAAGTTGAGATTGAATGGGAGAACGCCTTTTTTGTTGCAAAAAAGAGGTTTATTGCTATACCGTTACCTGCCAGCCTCAAGTCTCAAGTTTGCATGTGTTACAGGTTTTACTTACAACTTATAGCAAATAAAATGTTCTGCGAATTGAGATTTATCCTTTTTCGATCTATTGAATTAAATAATATGGCGTTTCTATTTTAAAAGGAGCTAAAATATCACGTTTTAATAGAGACGTTGTCTTCTTTTCAGTATTAGGGAAAGGGTGCGAGCTGTCTGGATTAGAGTGGAAGCAGATTGCGCTCGACGGAAAAAGAATCTTTGAATAACGGGATAGTACAAATGAAAGTTTACACTCTTTGGTGGAAATGAAGATCGGCGACGAGAGAAAACATATTTGTCATTTGCTTGTAAGTAGCATGAATAAAAACGTGACATATTTTTTCATTTCAAGATTTCAAGATTTCAGGAACCAAGCGAATAAAGAAACTGAATACTGTTTTACATACTTTTAATATATTTTAATATAAACGTTATTAATATAAACTTTATTATCTTTATTATTTTATTTAATATAAACTTTATATACTTTTAATATATTTTAATATAAACGCAAAGTCGACACACGCGACATTACGTCTTCGAATGTGCACCCTAATTCGGGTTACAAAACGATTTCGAAAGAAAATTCATGTTAAATACGTTTAGCTTTTTGTATTTGTCCGAGGAGTTATTAAGAAGAAACGGTACAGAAAGAAATATATTTTTTAGGAGGTGAAAAGGGTTGGTGAGAAGGATTGGTCTAACGGACTAACAGGATCGGAGAACAGTAATTCTACAATGGTCAGTAACGGTTCTACATCCTATTTTCGTCTTCGTAAAATTTAGGTAGGATAGATAAACTTTTCGCAAGAATCGAGCAATAGTACCTAGTCATCGAAACAGTGGCGGTAGAGTCTATGCATCCGAATGACAAGTCTGCTACGATTGGATAGAACGACCAAGGGAGGAGTAAAATAAGAAAAGAGTGGGAAACTGCCCTTCTTTAGCCAAACAGTGAAATAGGCACACGCACTAGTTTCACCGTGGCACTTCCACATTATGATTCAGGTTGAAGAGAATTTGCTCTGGACAAATCGTGCACGTGCTCAGACGTTTTGTTTCCATTACAGTAGTAGTAGTAGTTTTTACAGTATTATTTTTTTACAATAGTATAGACAGCTAAGAATGTTTAAAATATGTTTATAACAGTGCATCGAGTGAATATTACGGATACCACGGATCTCAATATTTTCGTCTGTGGATCTATTAGCGAGATTGGTGAAATAAGAATTTCGCAAAATGAAATAATCTCCTATTGGAAACAGGTGTTTCTTATAGTAAGTATATGTATTGTAATAATGAATAAGGTGAATAATCTAGCGAGAAAACAGAGTGAATCGATCAAAATTAATAGCTTTAAATGAGAATTTAATAATAAAATGGAGAGCGAGGAGTAGTGAACTCTCTCAGTCATAGTGAGAAGGCTGTTGTATTTTATCAGAATCGACTTTCTTTATGGCGTTTTTTCTGATTGTTTTAAGTATTATTCGAATATATTTAAATAATGAGTTAATTAATGGAAAATGATATCGTTGCAACCAACGATTTACATAAAACTTTCCTTCTCTTTTAAAAAAATTAAAATTACAGAATTGGTTGCTTCCTTATTATATAATAGTATTATTACTTAAATAATTGTTTTCTTACAAATAATTTATTTACGTTAGATTGATGTTAGATTTCTTGATGACATTGTTTCCTTACTTTATGCAGCCTATTATCTATTTCAATGTATTGACATTTATAATGTATATCTAATACACTATCTATTTCTTTTTACTCATGTTCAGTTGTGATCATGACGCATATACTTTGCTTGAAATTTATAAATGTATATTTCGTTACTAAAGAATAGCGATGAATAAATGTTCATGATAAGAAACAGTCATTAAAATTATAAAATATCTTGAGAAAATTTGTATTAATATTTATCGGCTTTAGATTTCAAAAAGGGATAACAAAATTTCTTTTTCTAAAGCAATTTGTAAGAATATTTATAAATGCCATTATGCAGAAGGTATTATTAGATAATCTTTCTTGTATTCTCGAGATACGTCTCGCCACATGCATGCACGTTATGTTGCAGACACTCGCGCACGTTCTATGGATTAAAAAATCAAAAACTATATTTCTATCAACTATGAGATTTATAATTTTGTCTAGTATGTTATTTAATGATACCTGCAAAAATCGAATCACATTCATAAAGAAGCGATCGCTACTTTTTCGCTTAAAATTCATGCCACGTGCCAAGCATTTTCGGATATCGACCACAATTGTTAATTACTTACATTCACAGTTATAAAACTCATAGGTTGAAAATATTCTAGAGTGGATATAAAAAATTCCTCTATCTACTTGCTCGTTCGTTATAACATTAATTAAATACATTGCACTGTTCCTTACTTTTAAAATGTTACATTCATTCCTGAATTGAAATTTGTTTTCTTTCAATTTTAATATTCCAATATTTGCTGTTATATATTTGCATTTTATACTTTAAGCAGCTAAAGCGAAGGCTCTTTCAATACTAATATTTAATTTACAGATGCTATTTAGAATAAGCAAATTTTATTTGAGTTTTGTCATTAGTTTCTCTTTTGAATTTTTATCTTAAAAGAAATTGTCTGCTTGCTATCCTGCTGAGACACAAAGTAAAAGAGAAAACAAGAAAAGAGAATTCAGCTCAAAAACTAGGTAAAATCCTGGATTAGTTTCTTAAATGTAGGTAGTTACTGTGTCTCTCAGTTTCTCAGTCTCTCAGTAAAATTTAGATTAACATTTTTCGTTGTAGTTGCGTAGTACTAGCGGTATATTGAAATTCTTGAAATTTCAATATATTTTCAATACTTTTCAATCATAGATTTTCAAATTAATGGCGATATCCGAGAATCAGGATTTCTTGCGTGCGATTGACCACGCCCGGTTACCATAGTTTCTGAGTGAGTAATCGCACAACCCCTCGCCGATTGAGAATTTCATCTCTCTCTTTCTCCCTCTGTCTTCCTGCATTATCGTATATTTTATCCTTTTCATTTGTTGGACCCTTCCCCCTTTGCGCGCAACAAAATGTCGGGATAAATACAATGGAAGCTGTACCGATATCCAGTTCTCGATACTCGAATGTGGAATATTTTCCTTTTTTCTTGCACTTGTTATATTGCTTATTTTTCATGGTACGCATGTAAATTTTCTTCTTATCTAATAATCGATTGACGATTGAAGTTTCTATTATATCAAAATCAAATACATAACGTTTTAAATTAAATGAACAGCTTTCAATCATACGATCAAAATGTTTTGATGTAATATCAATCACAACAAAATTACCTTTTTATATCAATCTCAGACAATTTTTCAGACATGCTATGTATGTCTGCACGATTCTTGAAAAATTAATTAGATAGATTTAATATGAATTTCAAATCTGAAGATTATTGATAAGAGCCAGCTAAATTCCTTTTTCTTCGAAAAATGAACATGAGATTAAGATGGCAAGTTGTATTTCATTAAATTACTTGGATTTCTTTTATTTAATTTTTTAAGCATATAAAACTTTGTTTTTCAGAAAGAAGAAATTCTGTAGGAAATAAATCTGGTATGAGATGCTAAGAATTTTGAATTTTCCCAAGTCGTTCAACACACTTCTCAAGTCGTTCATCGCGTTTATGCGCAATAGACAATTATATACAGGATATAATTTCTCATCCGACGAGTTGCAAGCTATCATAATGCATCAAGCGGATCAATCGGTGAATACATCAGAAAGGTATTAAAAACATTGAATTATCTTGAAATAATATAATTATATATTTATAGTATTTAACTTAATAGCAAACCACCATTATTTTTGCAACCTAGTATTATGTTGCAGTTCAAAGCATTGTAATTCGCCATCGGAAAACAGTGAATACAGATTAAATTCAGATCTGAAGATTATCGATAAGAGCCAGCTAAATCCTTTTTCTTCGAAAAATGAACATGAGATTAAGATGACAAGTTGTAACACAAATTGTAACATGTACAACTCAATAAGATCGAGAGACAATGAGCGCCATAAACATAGCCTGCAGAAGAAATCTGTGGCATGCAACATTGATGATTGCTTATTGCCCGACACTAATTTTTGGAAGAATTGGCCATTGAACAGAGAATTAATGAGACTTAGTACAGATCCAAAGATTATCGATAAGAGCCAGCTAAATTTTTCTCCTTCGAAAGCTGAACATGAGATGGCAATAAATTTAATTTCCAACATGTCCAATTCAAGAAGATCGGAAGAAGATAAGGGTCTTATGCGGTGCTTGGAAAATAATTGCAACTTTGAGACGTACAATATTGATGAGTACGTCTTGCACAAAATCAATGTCACTCACTCCTTACTTTGGCCATTAGAAAACAGTGAATACGGATTAAATTCAGATCTGAAGATTATCGATGAAAGCCAGCTAAATTCTCCTTCTCCTTCTCGTTCCTCTTCTCCTTCGGAAATTGAATATGAGAGTAAGATGGCAATAAACCCAAATTCCAACACGTCCAATTCAAGAAGATCGACAGAAAATAAGGTTCTTAAACGGTGCGAGAATAATAATTGCAACTTTGAGACGTACGACAGTAATAAGTACTGGATGCACAAGCACATCTTTTGCTTGCCATCGAAAAACAGCGAATACAGATTAAATTCAGATCTAAAGATTATCGATGAAAGCCAGCTAAATTCTCCTTCTCCTTCTTCTCCTTCGGAAACTGAACATGAGAGTAAGATGGCAATAAACCCAAATTCCAACACGTCCAATTCAAGAAGATTGACAGAAAATAAGCGCCTTAAACGATGCAAGGAGCAGGATTGCAATTTTGTGACTCACAACATTACTGAGTACTGGATGCACAAAGCCAATGCTCACAGACTTAGCTATCCTTACGTTTGTCGTTACGACCACTGCAAGTTCGTCACCAAATACAAGCATCATATGAAGCACCATCAGCTTAGCAAGCATGAAAATGTCAAGCTATACAAGTGTGACTACAAAGATTGTACGTATGACTGCGTAACGAAATCAATGCTGGCTAGTCATCAGAAGTCACACTGGGATTATTACCCGTACCAATGCGGTAGCTGTATATACAAAACCAAATTCCTGAATATCTACAAAAAGCATCTACGAGACAATAATCATAAGCACGGGATGGCGCTTAACAAATACGGCGTACCGGATCCAACCATCGTCATCGATATTTACGGTACGAGGCGAGGACCTCGACAAACAGCGACTGCAACAAGTACACACGAGCAAAATCAAGATTGCAATGAGCAATCGCAAGCAGTCGATAAGAACACTGCGTATTCCAACAGTAATATATTAACGCAATATTATTCGTGGGTATCTGACTTTGGGCTGCTGTGCGCACAAAAGGTGAACAAATTGCTTGAGAGCTATCATGCAAACACCAATCTTGGCCAGCTTCAGCGACGAAGCGCGATCGACATTAATTGCGAGAGCAACACGTCTGCTACACTGACAACAATGCAGAATCATTATATTAGATATGCATCAGTCATGTATGATATGCTTAGACAACAATATTATAATGCGTTCCCGCAAAACCAGGAAAAAGCCTGTGTATCCACCATTGGACCATTGGATACACCATTGGATCTTCGTGTGTCCGAGGCGTCTCGAAGGTATGATCAATTCTAATTTCTTTGATAATTGAATTTGGCATAGTGAAATATGATTTAAATTTTTGAATGTAATGCTGTAATTAATATTTTATTTAACGAATAAAATGCGCTTACTCTGCAGGCTTACAGTTATTCCGCATTTACAGTTTTGCGAAATGTGCAATATCAATTAAACAACTTTAAACTTACCGAACAGCATTTTTAATTAAAAATTTTTAACCGGTCATTTGACCGTAGTAGGTTTAGTGTTAACATTTCACAAAAATAATTTTGTTTCAAGTATAAATATCTTGATCATTTTCGTTTGGACACTTTATGTATGTACATTGTTTTTAATACATTTTCAAATGACAAGCTAACGGTCAATGTTTCAGAAAATAAATTAAGAGACAAGCAGAAAGTAAACGCGTGTTAGATTTCCGATATTTTGCAATTGTGCAAGAAGAAAATATAACAATAGTTACATTAGTACTCTTACGATTATGGCACATAATTTACCAGGCGAGAAAAGTGCTTGGATACCAGATTTAATCGGACCGATTTTTAAGAGAGACAGTTTGACGTTAAAACAGGTTAGAAGCACGAAATATTTATTTGAATGTGTATTTTTATATATTTTGATTATGCTGTATTAGATTGATGTATCAGCAATACAAGTAACTACATAAATTTCATCTAAAATTTTCTAAATTCAGTATTAATGCGATGACAACACATACGTATGTCTTTCTTTTTAATACACGATATACGTTATATGTCTATGTATATATTTTTATATATATCTTTATTGCATATTAATAGTTCATAATAAATTATCTTTTTATACGATTGTAAAATATCTCAAATCCAGCTTCCATGTATTCTCTCATTTAATTCTCTTTTTAATTTTTTCTTGATTATTCAGCATTAGCTTGTCATTTAAAGATATATATACAATTTCTGTTTTATATATAAAATAATTTTTTATTTATTTTAGGCATTAGATTTGCGTAATGCAGATGAGCAGATTCATCATATGGCTACTTTCGTTCCCGATGAGGTGTTATACGGAATAGATTTGTCGAAGAAAGATTTTCGAAGATTTCAAGCCGTTTTAATGTTTCTGCAGATAAGTCAGTCCTAAACTTTACATATTTGCGTAATCATAGATTCTTCTAACACTTTGCGAAGCAAAACCCAAGCAAACAAACATGTTTTTCAATAAATTGTACATCAAAATTAATGTAACGACAGGTTTCTCAACGTTGTTTAAAAAATATATTAACAATAACAATGGCGGAAGTTTGACATTAACTGCAGTATTAAATAGTTATGTACACATTGTGGTTCGTGAAATATACTGCAGTGATGGAGATGTACTAAAATTTTCTAGTAAGGATATTGTTCAAAATATTATATTAGCTTGCATATTAATTTAAAACAGATAATAAGTAAAAAAGATATGCAGCAAAGGGTTTATTAGCGATGTGGAAGGCCCGTGATGGCGAATTCATGTTCGATACAGTGAGAAGAGTAATCTCATGTGCGACATGTATACGAAGTTGTATCGCAGCTCTGAAAAATGAAAACGAAATACTTAGAAGTAATTACATTCAAAAATTACACAAAAATTACATTCTTATAATGATATTGTTCATTATACGAATACTTTTTAGTTTTAATTTAAATGTATTTTTTATTTAAGTAGAAAGATATTACAAAGTCATATATCTTTATACGTAGTAGATAAGTTATAGGTATATATATTATATCTATACATATATTATTTATATTCAAATATGTATATGTATATATATATTTATTTATTAGGTTTTTTAATTATTATTAGCTTTTTGTATTAATTATACTTAAGTTTTTGTATTACTTGCATAAAAACGTAAGTACATTATTTATAAGTTATTGCGAGCAAAAATTGCAAGTTAAATCTATATTATTTATAAATTCAGTAAATATAGGTATTTCAGCTGGGGACGTAACGTTTTCAGTGATCGGCGATGACAAAGCTCGACATTTTGTAATTTTCGGTCAGCCGATTGAAGAACTAAAGCGTGCTCAAAAAATTTCTCTAACAAACGATTTAATATTATCATTGAGTGCATGGCAACATTGCACTCCAAGTCAATATGAATATGTTATTAAGGATTTGTATAACATCAAGGTAGTTGATGAAAACATCTAGTCTATATTTTTTCACTCTATTCTACTCGACATTTATAAAATTCTGTAAAATTAACTTTTTATCTTTGTGTGCGAATTATCACGATATGTATTCTGCTCATATATGTATAATATCTGATACATATCTGAAATATATATACAATTGAAAATAATCTCTCTCTATTTCTTATTTTTCCTTCTTTTTAACTTACACAGGTAATTAGGATACTAGATCAGTCAAACGCAAAGTCGACACATGCAACATTTAGGTCTTCGAAGGTGTACCCTAATTCGGATTACAAAACGATCGAAAGAAAATTCATGTTAAATTCCATCAAGCCCTTGTATAGACCACGTAGAGTATCTACTATTAACAATGAATCGTTGAACGTTGAAATGTCGCTAAATAATGATTCGTACTTAAAGCAGGAAGAAATAACTACAAGTAAAGTAAATGTGTGATTGCTCCTTGTACATATCCTTCTCTTATTGTTCTCTCTCACTATTTTTCTTTCTTCTGTAATTTATTATATTATATTTCTAGAGAGAGATTTTACAATACTCTCTTATCGTATTTTTACACATGGTCAATTTCGCTTCTTAAAAATGTCACTCGTAAGCTCTTTTTTTGGCCAGTTTGATTTTATTGAGGAATTATTCTATTGAATGTTTCCATTAGCAATTGCCACAATAGCAGCGATAAATCCAGACTTTGGTGTGCAGTTAAGAAGTTACTTGATGAAACCTGTAATCCAACAAGTATTATTTTTTATTATTTGCAGCTGTGACAAAAAAGGATCTGTTAATTATTATTTTAGTTTCATCGAATAATTTTTTACTTTTCATAGATCGAAAAGAGCCAGTCACTTGAATTTCTAACGGAGATCAGGCAAATCACTGCAATCTCCCTCGATGTTATCGCCAATAAATGTCCAGACCACGAATTAATTCTCTTGGCCGATCGTTGCTTTATACTTTTGCACAGGTATCGCGAATCGTGATTACAAGTATTAAACAAGTATTCTTCTATTCTTATTTCATAAATAATTACAATATAAAACAGAGCGGTAGAATATCGAAAATGTATCATTTTATGATTTCATTATGCTTCTATTATTATTATTACTATTATTTAATATATATATATAATATATTATTATTTAATTTTGTTTTTATCATTAAAGTATTACTTGTTTTTGTAATTAATATTATCATGTCATATCGGGACAGATGATTATTTGCGTACATCAATATTCATTTACAGTATAGCTGCGAAATATGCGGGTTGCATTAACGCGTTGAGCCTCTACGACAAGAATATCTTGTTCTGCATCGTATTCGGAATACGCGGATCCGACAACGACGATCAGTTTAAAATTAACGAGACCTGTAAAAATGCGGTCACTTGCGCGATACATATGCTGCAAGCGGTAAAGAACGTTGCCGGAATAATTAGTGCGTTTGTCGGCGTCTCAACAGGTATGATTCAAATCTCTTCGCGACTTACGTTCACCTGCAGCGTCAATTCTAATTTCAGGAATGGCTTACTGTGGTGTGATCGGACACAGCGCTAGAAAGCATTACGCGGTTATCGGATTGCCCATCGTCAAAGCTGAAAAGATAATGGATATTTCTTACAACAAAGTAATCGCCTGCTTGATTATTATGAAATATCCAAGTTTGAATTTTGCGAGAATCCGTGTAGAATTTATCCAAGATATCCAAAACAAAGTTTAGCGATGTGATTTTTAACTGACAGATTTCCTGTGACCATGATACTGTGCTGCACAGTCGTTTGAGCAAAGACCAATTTCGTTCTCGAGGGGTGAGATCACTGCAATTTGAGAAATGTCACATCTACGATCTTGACTATTCGCGGTGAGCATGCTCGAATCTTTCTTCCTTCGTTATTATTTTATTCAACATCTCTCTACTTTTTAGTTATTAGTAATTTTAGAAAAACTTGCAAGTAAATGATCAAAGATTAATATTGTATTTTATTCGGTTTCAAATAAATCCCTCGTGTGTCTGAACAGAATAAAGAAAGATGTCGAAACGTCTTCTTTGGATTATTGTTATCCGATTTTGGGTAGAACGCATGAATTGGAATGCTTCGACAATATTTTGGACGATATCGGAGTGGCAGATCGGAATTATTCGGGATTATTGATTGAGGTTTAACATAAATTCTTTTTAAATTCGTATAAACGTAATTTTTAATCTCATTACGTTAGTATATGCTAACTTACGTTAGTATATGCGTATATTACCATTACCGGAACACTACAATTGCTTCGCAAACTTTGTAAAATTCGTCGATTATTCATCGATTATTTGTCGATTATTCAGGGTAGCGAGAGATCGGGAAAGTCGAGGCTTTTGGACGCTTTCGTCACGAACGTTTGCAACAGACAAATACGACCGATCAAACTGTCCCTTCATTTGACATACACGGAGAATCCATATGCAGTTGTATACCATGTTCTCTTGCAGGCATGACACAATTTATTTAATTTAACGTCTTAAAGAATGAACGTTTGTGCAGAGAGAAATTGCTAGCGATTTATACTGTAAGCTTGAAAATTTATAACTCTCGATATAAGTAACGCTGGTTCCTATTTATTTTAGCTGCTTGATGCCGAGGATTTCGACACGGTCGAGGAGCGTGAAAAGGCATTACTAGATAAATTGGGTGACGCCCTTGCCGTGAAAGATTTTTGCTATCTTAATCCGTTGATGAGAGTCAATTTTCCTCTTTCCGATATTTATACTACGGATTCCGACTGGCGACGTCATACGAAAACTATCAGAATCTTTGAAACGATCTTGAAAATGGTATTTTATCTTACCTTGAGTAAAATGTTGTGACTATCAGTATTAATATAATGTAGTCACTCGTTACTTATAGCTGCAAACAAAGATTTGCATCTTGCTGGATGACATTCAGTACATGAATTATAAATCTTGGCAATTTTTGTCATCAGCACTTAACAATCCAAATGTCATCATAGTGATGACGATGCTGAAGCCGAATTCCTTGAAAAATTTAACAGATGCCGAAGTAGAAATCTGTAAAGATGAAAGGCTGACAAAGTGTACGTTAAACGGTCTGGAGCCAAATCTACTTCCAGTATTCGCGTGCCAATTTCTAAATGTCCTAGGAATATCTAGAAAATTGAAAATGTATACCTACCTCTATTATATATAGTTACAATAGTTTTGTGTTAAAAAGTTTAAGGAACTTAAACATGAGAGTTTTTACCAGGGATCTGCAAAGGTGCCAGGATGGTCGTATAGACTGTTGCGAAACATTTTTAACTTCTATTCTTCAGAATAATGCTTTGGATTTTATTACGATAGAACTCAGCCAGTTAAAAAAACATGATTTGTTTTTTCCATACATCTCTCTTGTAACGAAATTACCAGTTGATTTGACTTTAGAAGAGCAAATACCGCCTTTACAGTGGAAGCAGATAAAACATTTAAATGTTTGCATAGAAAACAAAGAGTATTCTAACATTTACAATGTAGGTGATGTAAAAGGTAGGTATGCCGTTAAAACGTTTTGCTACCTTTCTTGCCAACTTTCCTGAAAAATTTTTAATTCTAAATTCTCAGTTTTACTTTGCTGTGAGAAATAAAGTACAATCTCGAGCATACACAGTTTTCGTACAATTACGTTAATCGAATTTCACGATTCCTTAATCGAAGATTTTGTCACTGTAGAAATGATGGCTGAGATTTACCACAAAATGAACCCTTATGAGCAAAGTCTTATTACGTGCGCTGCAACGTTAGGCAAAGTGTTTAAGCGATACGTGCTGCAAAACGTGATGCCAAACGCGATCTTGCCACACACCAACAAAGGTGAGTAGAATTAATTAAAACGGAAAGCATTTGAGCAGCCTTTAAAACTAATTAATTTTGTGGCTGCTCTGGGTCCAAATTCATGCTCGTGTGAGACAATCTAAGATTTTTCTTCTCTCAGGGCAGCCGCAGTGATAGACCAATGGTAGGCTTGCGAGGAACGCGAGTACAAAGTACTACAAAGTATTTATAATTGTTTGTCAAAATTGCAGCTATTTCTGAAATGATTCGAATGCGGATACTGGAATGCGCATCTCTCCAGCGACGAGATTTTTACTACAAGGATCTCATCTTCTGCGTCGACAAAAAGCGAAAGACGTTTTCTGATATGCATCATTTGCTATCTTGCAATTGTCATCACTCACGTAAGTTTAGTAAAAGATATTTAACGTCAATGTTGGTCGAAAAAATGATAGCGCTTTGACGAAACCTGCGAGTGCTCGTGTGTGCTTTTTGTAATAGATGAGGATGCTAGCGCATCTTTGGTCCAGTATGCTCACTGTAAAATGCTGGAGTTTAAAGTCGATCTGTTTCGCAAAGTAATATACGATATGCAATCGGACGCAGAGAAACGGGACCACCATGCTAGGATAGTGAAATTGTACATCCAAGATGCCCGTAAATGCATTTCCTGCGGTGGTCGTAACTTTTTAAAAATTCCCAGCAAAGAGATATTCATGGAGGTAAATTCTACGAACAATAAATAATATTTCCTGCAAATCTTTAACAGTTCTCTTGCTGATTGTTATTAGAAAGAAAGCCCGATAGAATCAGCCAGAGTTTCGTTGACTCGTCGCCGCTCGATTGTCGAGAATCAAAACGATAAATGGTCACTCGCAAGGCGGAGTGTACTTTCTGTGAGCGCAATCGCCTCAAGGAGACCAGAATCTTCCGACACGCGCAGGATATCCCTCTTGCCGATGTATCTCGATGATGAAGAGGATGAAGGTTGACAATCCTCCATTCACTGAAATTATGAATTCCAACAAATTTTAAGCGTATTTCTGTGACAGTTCCGAGAATGGAGACTAGAGAGAGCTTCATAGCTGATTTTCCATGGTTTCGGAAACGATCGGCGAGTATCGCTCTGGAAATGATGAAGGATCCTTTGTCGTCGATCTGCCTGGAGGAATTCAGTCATATTGATTATCGTGACTGCCAATGCAACAATATCATATCGTATCTCTTCTCGAGGTTGCATCAGCACATCGAGAATAGCGGTAAGATCTTGAGATCTTCTGCGAAAACGTTATCGTAAGGTATCATTTTAATAACTAAACTTTCTAATTATCAACTCAGGGGAGATGAATGAAATACTCGATTTTGTAATGGAGTACAGCGCCGGACTGATACAAACTGCGCAACCACTTTACGCTATTACACTGCTTACGGTCGCCACTAAGAGAAATGAGGCCGCCGAGAAAGAGGAGAGCAACCTGGAGGAAAATATTACAAATAAAAGAATCATCCTGATATTAATGGGTCTGTGTGCATTTCTCTATGTGCGTATGCGAAAATTGCTGCATTATTATTTGTTCCATGGGAAACTCCATGGGAACTGTGCAGCGGCATGGCGGATTTTTTTATGGGCCACTACACGATTGGCGACCGACTGAAACGCCCTTTATTTTAGGGGATGCACACAGCGCGTTGGGAAACCAGGCTCAGGCTAAAAACTGTTATACCGAAGCGGTGCGATTACAAAGCTTTCCTTCAAAAATGAACAAAGCCATTTGTTACAGTATATTATCGAGATTTTATTGCATACCGTTGGCTCCTCCACAGCAATCAACCAATAAGATATCTCGGCATCTCGCCATGAAAAAACTCGAAATGGCGTCATGCCTGCGTCATCTTTGCACGGCTTTCGTGGTATGCAGTTGTTCAATCAAATTTTGTATTTTTCTTTCTTTGAGACAACATGAGAACAGCCAACATTAACAACATTAACAACAAAGTGCACAATTTTCGCGTTATAGGCAGAAGATAAGTTAAAAGTAGCGCAGGTAGCCGCTATACGAAGTGTCAAACTCGGTTTTCCGAGCGCTGACAATTTTGCGGAAAAGGGCGAGATATATCTCGCAGCTGTTCAAGTATTGTATCGCACGAAAAACATGAAGTTACTGCGAGAGGTTGAGAGATCGATGCTGGCTATTATAAAAGTAAAGACTACCTGGTACGATGCCGAGGAAATAGTGATGGTGGCCAATATCTATCACACGATGTATCAAACTAGGTATAATTCGATGTGTTAATAAAATTAATACGGGAAATTAATTGATGCGTGAAAATAGGGCATTAGGAGGCAAACTGGAGGAAGCGGTAGACATGGGTATCAGAGTCTTGAAGATATCTGTTGCGCTGCACCTTAATAAGCTGATGCTAATTATCGTGCCATCGTTAATCGAGATAATGGTAACATTTCAAATTGATTCGCTTGCTCCTTGAATTTTTTACGCATTTCATTTTCATTTTGTGCCATCATGGCTCCGTTTTACGCACGCCGTTTATTTCTATTTATTTATTAATTGATTAGCTGTGGACGAAACGTATTAATGATGCCGTCGATCTGATGCAGCAGCTATTCTTCTTAGCAGACAGCGACATAGATTTGTCAGCCAGAACGTGGTATTACGCTCTTTCTTTAGAACTCATGCTGGACGCAGGGATAGTACTGGAATCATATGATTCGTCTTATACTTACTACAAGAAATTCATAGGTGAAAAAAGGACGCAAGCTTTGACGCATTAAAGTCTAAGAATACTGCAGAATAAAAATACAGAAAAATACAGCTTACAGATCGAAATCCTGCGTAATGCGCGATCCGCAAAGTTTGTGCCGTTTAATGACGTGTCTGTGGATGTATCAAATTAGAATGTGAGTGTTTCGAGATCCTTGTTCGAAACTGATCTTTTCTTCAACGCGTGAGAATAACAAATAATTTATTACAAAAGTATTGTAATAATACAGGGGATACGCTGTTATCAACTCGGTGGAATGCAGAATGGAGGAATACATGACAGATATAAATTATTATAATTTTGCTCAAATCTTCTCTTGCTGCATGGTAATTAGTTAATTTTCTGTAATCTGAATATGTAAATTCTAGTTAGTAGTCATACACGTATCAAGAGGTCTTGGAGCGACAGATAAGCTCTAAGCAATAAATCTAACAAAGTTAGTGACATCGGTGTACCTTTCGTAGAGACTGGAATGTTGCTTATTGATACTGTTGCGCTGCGTCAATTTGAAGAACTCTACCGAGCTGCTCACCTTGATTCAGAATACTGGCAAAATGATCAAGTGCCTCAACGGTATCTCTAGTCACGCGGCGGTCGTAAAACCGCGTTTATACCTGTTGGTAGCATACTTGTACGTCATTCGCGGCCGTAAATCGAGCACGCGATTTTATTTGCACAAAGCGCAGAAATTCGCCAGCTCGCAAGGGAACAAGATGATATCGGCGTGGATCATACAGAACAAACGGGTACAAATCAATTCGATGAAGATTAGCACCTTTCGATTAGTTAGCAAAATTAAATTAAATTAATTGGACGCTTTTAATCAAGTTAATTAACATTTTGGAATATGAATAATTGCCGTATTTTCTTTTGCAGACGTGGATAGAGAAGATTTATAATAATATGGCGCAATACTGGTTGGAATACGTTGAATCGGAAGACATCGTGGCCTGGCAATATATCCGTAATTTCAACATCGATACCTGGTCTACTATTCTTTATTCTTTATCAACACCCGATGCACACGTGTAAGAATTCGTACGGAAAGCACCTGTATAAATAGATTAATATTAATATTTAGAATTTACGTTTAATATTTCATATTACATGATACAAAGATGATTTTGGGAAAGAGAAAGTGACTGTTATAGCGAAATATTTATTTATTAAAGGCGTATTACACTTTTACGTTCTAAAAGATAGACACGACGATTCCTTCGTGCGCACGATACTCTCTCTCTTCGTCAAGGCGAAATTTCTTCGGTTCTTTCCCTTTTTCCACAAAAGTCACCTCCTCCGCGCATGATGAGTCTCGATCGCGGCAATTATCGCGAGTTTGCTTAAATACAAATATCTCCGGCGACCGACGTTTACACTTACGACGATTAGTTTACTGCGCATTGCTAATTAATTGCTCTATTTGGCCGAATTTGGCCGAGTACGCCAAGGATGTTTGCGAATCAGAGAAAAAGAGAAAGACAGAGAGAGAAAGGAGAAGAGAGAGACGAGTAATAGAAGAGAAAAATGAGGGGAGAACACGAGAGAAACGGAAGGAAAGGCGCGCTCGATCGACCTCCTTTCTTTCAAAGAGAGATGAAGGAAAGAAAGTAAACGCTTTAAATATTCTCCGCGTAATCTTACACTTACGTTCTAACATCGCGGTAATCTTCTCAATTTCATTCGACTCATTCGCGATTTAATTCGATAGTTCCGCACGCACATCCGTATTGTCACCTGACTCGCAGCATCGGCGATTTTCTGGCAATCGCCCGTACAAAATTGACTCGCGAAAGATTTTAGACGTGGCCTACGTGTGAATTGCCACTTGTAAATTTCTACGTGATTTCGTCGTTTCGGCGTAAGACTTGCATCGGCGTACCCGGCCCGAATGTGCCCAGTTCGGACACGCGCGTATAATACTTGAAATTACTTGCCCGAACAGTAGAGTGTCCCCCCTCGCGCCTACCGCGCTCCCAGGCGACGCGAAAGTCCGAAAGATGTCTAGGATACGTCTAAAAGGCAGCTAAAGCACGTCTGCTGGTCTCGGACGTTCTTTAGATATCTAACGTACATATCTCTAAGAAACATCCGAAAGAGTGAAATATCTTTTAGATGCTGAGATGAAGGGACCTCTAAGGCACGCGTGATTGGCACCGCGCGGTTTGAGCCTCTCTCCCGCGTCTTTCAGACGTTCGCGTTGCCCGGGTCCACCGATCGTTCGACGGGATTCTTCCCGATCGCAACGATTGTAGCTCCTCTCGGTACGGCTCATTCGTGGGCATCGACCTCGTTGTCGATGCGACTGCTACGTATACCAGTTTTGCCTGTCCAGGGGTAAATGTCCGGGCATGCTTGACAGGTCTTCATATACCTCACGCCGCTCTTGTGCCAGAGATTGCAGACCTTTGAGTTATTGCACTTCTTGGGTCGGTCCTGCAAATAATGATTATCGTATAAAAGATTCATAATTTGTTTGCGGTATAATTACAGTAGTTACGCAAGCCGTAATTATAAAGATCAGGAAAATGAGCGATAGATTGAAAGTTAGAGACAGACGCGACAAGTCTCACCGGATAATGGCATCCAAAGGGTTCGAAAGTGTGGAGAAGCGCGAGAGGAGTCGGATTCCTTATCCACTGTATGGCTTGCCAGTTGGTGATTACCCACACGTCGTCCATCCCGACGATCGTATCGAGGAACGATATGAAGCCCTCCTTATGATGGGGCTGAGTGAACCATGCGGCGTGGTAGAACAGACCGAAAGGCGCCCTGTTCCGTGAGAAGGCAATTAAATCTCTTGCTCGATCCGCATTATCGAAATCTTGGATGGAATGTTTCCAATGTTTTGACTCCAATAACAGCGTAATTATGCAGAAAAATCAGTATGCTAATGTTGGACGTATCAGTCTCGCGATCTTTCAATTTCGATCTAATGATCGTTATTTACAAGCGTGAAATACATTACCAACCTGTTAGTCGTGTAATGCCTCTCAAAGTTCTTAATGAGCATCTTGTATACGCCGTCCGGAGTCGGTGGGTTGCTGCAGGCGTCTCCCATGGAGCACCTACCGCCATTGAGATCTTGCCACATTACCATAGGAACTTCCCACAATCCTGGATACGATCTCGTGGGACAAGGCGGTATCATACAGTCGTGGAAGAGCTTATAATCCAGCGTGTAAGGCCAGCTAGGCGGCCGGTTCTCATAGATAGGCATGGAGGAATCGTACGTGAAGTTTGTGTCCCAGAGCATCTTGAACATGTTGTTTCCGCCGACCTGGAAAACCATCAGATTTATAATAATATCTGATTTCACACATATTAACGACAAAAGTTTTCTTTATGGAAAGTCTTTTCATATCTCTCGTGCGATACGTCTTTCATGATAAATAAAAAGAATTCATTACCGATAAGAAGGGAGCCCTCATTCCTCTGACGTCCTCCAGCTTGACGCCTCCGTAAGCCGCCAGAATTTCACGCTGCCCAGCAACTTCTCGCGCCCACTTTCGCGCCGAAAACTGTTCGCCGAAACTGTGCCTGTTACGAGGATTTATTGTCGTGTCGATCATTCGAGTTATGAAGAATCAATTCTCATGCCAAAGCTAAGGTGGTTCACGACACGTCGGAAATACTTTTCTTTTCTTTTTATTACATAAGAACGATTATAGCACTGGTCTCGTTTGCTTTTGTAAAACGCTTTATAGAGGATCGACACCAATCGAGAAAAGATGCCAGCGATTTCGTAAGAGTGGAAAGATCATGCTTGTTGTATCGCGCAATTACAGAATTTATCGCAAGAATTTAAATTCGGCACGATGAAATAAAGGTATTTTAGCGGAAATTGAGTTTCAAGACAAAAACTTTCCGAACGTGTCGTCACCTTAGTGTTATTCGACATTACGCGACAAGCGAGAGCTGTTCGTCTATTGATCCAAACAACTCTTGTACAACTTGTTAATTGCTTCATCAGCGGAACAAAGCTAGCGTTAGTTACAACACCAAACGGCATGTATGAAGAAAGGTGATAATCGCTTAGCAACTTTGAAATTTGCACCTATGCGAGCGGTGTTAGTGCGTCAATGATACGAGTGACTGAACAAACGTCATTCCTGAGAGGCGCGTTGTGCATTACAATTAGAAATGAACAAATCCGGAGGCATCGGTAAGTAGTTAGCTGCTAATTTTCTAGACGTCACCAAGAACATACGTCAGGATTAATATCGTCGTCGGAGCTGTAAGATTCTTTTAATAGAAACGGCGATAAGAATCATGCTGTGCTACACGACGACCTTCGCGTCCGTCCAACTCGATTCGAGTTTACTTACGAGACCGTGTGGGAGGCAATCTCGTGGCCCGAGGCATAGAGATTTTGGACCTGGCTGTAGTCGGTCCACTCGTGGGACACGTAGAAGGTGGCCGAGATGGGACAGCCGTTGGGGTTCTTTCGTCCCTTCTCGAACAAGTCGGCGTAGAGACCCTTGTTCAGATCGTTCACCGAGTCGTCGAAGGTCAGGAGAACGATTTGCGGTATTTCCTCCGGCAGGTAGTCACCTGTTTCGTTTCGGGATTCCGAGTGGACGGTGGAAGCGAACGGGAAGTGGAGAACACGGAAGAGTCGGGAGGCGCGTTAGAGATCGTGTCCAGATGTACGTGGAAGTGTGTAGAATTGCATTTTTTTTGCGGATGAGTATGTGTGACAGTTTTTTTGCGAATGTTTTTTTTATATACGTGTGTGTGAGCATGTACCAGTTACGGTGGCGCGTGATGGGAATGAGAGAAAGAGAGAAAGAGAGAGAGAGAGAGAGAAAGAAGAGTTAGTACCACGCGTCATTAGTATACGACACAGGTGTTGTATGCACCTGGTGAAACCGCGGTTCTCCGATGTGTTACTATCAGACTCCGCGATCCCTTGTCCGAGTGGATCGCCGATCTCTTATTTGATGGAAATACGCGCGTGGTTTCACCGGGTGCGTACGGTAATTTTCATCGTTCTCACGGGGAATTCTCTAATTGCATGGTGTCATCAGAAGGTACGATTTTATCATTTTTCAAAGTAGCAGGCAAAAGTAGCACAGGCGTGGTCTGCGAGCAATTTATAATCGACGGAAGTGCCGAAATTAATTAAATTAATTGAAATTAAATTAAATTAATTAATTATGAAACTAATTAAATCTGATCTAAGTATCGCAGAAATAAAAATTTAAAGAGAAATACAAATTTGTTTTAACGCAAATTTAAGGAGACAATCGACAAGTGCATCCAATTAGACAATTCCTCGCGAAGGTGCGTCTGCTTTCCCGATTTAACGTCCACGCGAGACGTTCTTCAGGAAGGCGGTCGAGTGGGCGACAGGCGACAGTAGAAATCAGACGTGGAACGTACAAACACGCAGCCAACAGATGATGACGTTCGATGCGAGCTTCGCTCCTCCACTCTGGTTAAAATAGCGCGATGATATGCGACAATCCCCGGCGTTAATGTGATATTGCGCTTGCTTCCGTGACACGAACCACTTACGAGACTGTGTGAGACGCCATTTCGTGGCCGTCCGCATAGAGATTTTGCACTTGGCTATAGTCTGTCCACTCGTGGGAGACGTAAAACGTCGCCGAGATCGGGCAGCCATTCGGATTCTTACGGCCGTTTTCGAACAGATCGCTGTACAGGTCTTTATTAAGGTCGTTTACGGCGTCGTCAAAAGTGAGCAGAACGATCTGCGGCGTTTGCTCGGTCGGAATACCACCTGTACACGTCACAGTTCCAGCATTGGAAGTTGGAAGAGTTTTATAGATCAATTGTGGACCAGGCACGACTTTTCACGACAAATTTTCGGGGGACTATGTTTCCTCCGTCCGCGTGGCAAAACCGAAATTCTGCGATGTTCCGCGTAGATGAGTAGGATAATTCGACGTGACGTTGATCAAATATTCGGTCGAGTGCCTTCCGAGTAGTTGGATGCAAATTGCTTTCAATTTCGAAGGGCAACGCACGCGACGAGCTGCGCCGCGAGCTGCGAGTATCACGAACGTATCAGACGTGGATCTGTTTCACTTTCGAGCGTGCCGTGTTACGGTCGCTACGTATGTAACGTTAGAGAATCGGAGAAAGTCACGACGAGGCTGTCTAAGTCTAAAAACCGTTCGTCAAACTTAACATTCGTGGCGCGCGACCACTTGCGTCACCCATTCGGCCACTTTTTCGTACGGCGAAACATCGAACAAATGGGCGCGATCGCGCCTTCTATTATTGATTCTATCTCACCCCATTATTGATTCCCGATTGATCGGCGGCAGACAGAATTCGGCGAGACTTTCAAACGAGATCTGCTTCCCGGGACGCGAGTGTTTTACTTCCTTATTTACATTCAGCTGGCGAGCGTCCAAGCTTCCGGCACGCGAAACGCAAAGTTCCCCATCTTACGTTTTCTAGCTCGCCGAACGTCATTTCCGGTCTACTTAGGTAATCGAGAAGTAATTGGTCTGATCCTTTCGAAAACGTCTCAGAGATCAGCGTCGGTGAAATTTTAACAGTCACTTACTACAAATCATTCATTAAGACAGTAAATCGCTGAATTAGTACTCCTCATTAGCACCGGAACTTCAAATTAAACATCTCGTTCTCGAAAATGAAAAGCAGAAGAAATTAAATTCGGATCAAAGTCAACCGACGTAAAATTCGTAAAATTAATTAATTTCTTCAAAAATCAGATTATCGTTACGTCGCTAACTTACCTGGGATATCGATACCACCACAGTTGCAGTCCGGAATCAAGCAGACGTCCTTGCGGCATTTCGCCGCCGGTTTGTCTACCTGAGGAGTCGGGTAGATTGGGTACGGTCTCGACGGAGGATATCTGTAGATGTCAATAAACTCTTGGGCCTTTGAAACGATCTCGGTGGACGGCTTTAGGGTGGGTCGGGATCGTCTGGAAGCATCGGTTGGATCAGCATAACGGAGAAAAATTAATCTCGATTACATATATATAAATAACAAAATAACAAAATTTCTCGCGTTTGTACGTCGAGAAACGTTTCTCGACGTGCGAATGCGAGAACAGATCTGCGAGTCGCTGTGTCATTAAATCACACGTCGTTGAAGAAAGTGAATCGACAATGAACTTACGGCGGTGCCGTGCCCCGATGGATCTGCTGCGGCCGACCTCGGCTGGAAGAAGCAGAGGCAAAATTCGAGCGTAAGATAGGATCTGACGATTTCCGGCGGCGTGAATGAGGAAAATGAGTTCGTTTACTGCGTGGCGGAGAAAGCGCATAAGCGGGCGAGGGGACTTCGTGTTGCCGAGCTGGGGAGCGAAATCGGGTCTCGGCCGACGGAAATCGGTACAGGGCCGTCCTTTTCGTGTCTTGCACCACGCGCGAATCGATCGTGACAACCGAACGCGAGTCGTTCGTCATTTACGAGCGTGTCTGCATAATCCCGAGAGCTTAATCCTCTCGAGATCGTATTCAGCGTCGAAAACCTCGTACGGAACAATCCAAGAATGATTTCAGACACGAAGAACCGCTGACGGAGATGCTCCACGACGAAACAATTTGGTTCAAGTGAGAATGGCAGAAGATGAGAAGAGAGAAAGACAGAAGACAGTGTAGGCGCTCCGATTAAATTGTATTTTTACATTACCTCGGTGCGTTGACGGTGTAAGGCCTGCTGGTCGTGCTGGGAGTCTGCGTGCTCGTAGTCAAAGGAATAAAGGTATCGACGATGACGTTTGGCGTTGTCACGTGGACCACTGGATGGGTGAGCACGTTCGTCCTGCGTAGGTAAGAGATTAAAGCAAGAGAAAATTGAAAATGGATGTTTGAAGCTTGATTGTTATAATTAAAAATGGTTCGTATAGTTTTTTCGAGGATTGCGAGAAACTTTCTCGATATCGCGGTTCAGCGGTAGTAAGGAATTAACCATTAGGGCCATTCAGGTTTAATCGAGTCAGGCTAATCGCCGCAAGGAGGTCAATTAATAATGGAAACAATTTTCTTACCTAAATTGCTGGCCGTCAGATATGCGGAACTTGTTCTTATTCAGTTGAGCCTGGAATGAAAAAGCGGGGGATCATTTTTACGTGCGCCCACGAAATGTTATCCACTAACGATGTAACGATCTTAATGGACTTGTTCAGTTCTTGTTACGTGAAACATGTCTGCATACTTGATTTTCGTAGATATCGTAGTCTTGCACGTCCTGATTGAGATTATACTTGTCCGCCTCATTCACGGCAACCTTCTTCGGCTTCTGATATTGCTTCGTATTCACTTCGCTGATTTTCACGTTCGGCTGCTGCACCGGCACCGTATGGTTCACGGTATATTGATTGTAATCTATGTACAGCAATACAAGATCATTGGGAATTACCGGGAAATTCTGTTTCGTTTTAAAAAATGTATTTCTCGATTTTCTGCAAGTTTTGTCCGACGAAGTCGGTCTTGAAACGCAGTTGCAGCACTTGAAAAATCGCGCACGAATATATCACAACTTGTCGCAAGAATTGCCTACCGTCGTCTTTGTAGATAGATACATCGTCGTCGTAGATCGTATAGTACGGATAACTTTGATCAGGATCGCTGTAATAAGCCTTGGACAGGACTGGTGTTACAGTCGAGGCCAGAGTTTTAGCGAGTCTTGGTGATTCGGAAGTCGGAACGGGCGTTCTAAAGAGTGAAGAAAACATTGTTAACGGAAAATTAAAATAAATTTTCACGAAAAATAAACGAATAATAAAAGAAGCTCTCGAATAATAAAAGAAGAAATTATAATATATATTTTTTTAATTAATAAAAGACTTGAATCAAGGGAGAGACACGGCATGAGGGTACGGAGAGGCGATTATCGCATTAATGTGAAACAGAAGTTTCGAGGAGAAATCAGAAGGCTGAATTGGAGGTCTTACTTCATCGCGGCAAGAACGACTTTTTTCTCACAGGAATGACTTTGTTACGAACCTGTAATGAGTCTCGGCTTGGGCACGTGCGCTCACCAGGCTCTCCTTCTCTCTCTCCTAAAAAAGACACGCGACACCTGAACCTCAGTGGTCAGCATTTTTGAATCGCCGTATTCATTGCTAATTGATTAAATTCACTCCATTATAAGTGGACGCGCCTATCTTTTATCCTTTATTTTTACTTTTAATGCGACTTTCTACCGGCGTTCCCCCGATTAAAAACCCGTCAATGACTCTCGTAAAATCGTGTGCAACTGGATTATGTAAATTTTTTATTATAACGCGTTGATTACTGAAACTACTTAGCTGCTCATTTAATTCTCCGCGTAATTACTTCAAGCAATTATTTTCCAACAGAAAATGATTTATTCAAGTATAATTAAACGTTTCTTGAGAAATATATCGTTTGATCCCGTAGTGTGTTATCGATATTCTCGTCTCAAGATGCTTCCAGCTGCGACATATTTTGTATCATTATGTCATTAAGAGATAATTGCCGGAATCTATTTAGTGAAAGATCACGATTGTTGCAACTCACCGCTATTATGTTCCGTCGCAGACCGTCGCGGTCACGCTGTACCTGACCGATCGTCGAAGGTTGTCCGCGGTACACCCGTTGCTGCCGATCGTTTTCAATTTCCGAGGCGGGACCGTACTCATCTTCGTGGTAATTAGTCCTGGAATGCTGTCGTCGCAACTGCCTCTCAGTGATCTGCGAGACCGGCGGTGAGGTGCTCGTAATCGAGATCGGTTGTCTCTGAATCGGCCGTTGTTGTTGCTGCTGCTGCTGCTGATCTCGTAGTTGCTGCTGCTGTCTGTGCTGATGCTGTTGCTGCTGCTGCTCCTGCAGGTCGAGTTTCGCGGATCTACAATGGCAATAATATAATTTTAAAAACAATCATTAGCTAGCTCGTCGCATTTCATACTTTTCTTTAGAAAAAACGAAAGAGACCTGACTGAGAAGAAAATGTCAGATGTTCTCCGTTGAGCAAGAGATTACCAAAACAGTAAGTATTTGGTTTCATCTCGCGTAGCTAGTCATTTCGTAGCTAACGGAGAAACAGGACTCTCTATTAAAAATTATTGCGCGATCCCGTGTATCGACGCCAATCATGTGCGATTACGAGATCCTCTTCCTGAAGTTTTCTTTTTAAATGGCAAGGACAGCCGAGAGATTCGAGCGAGGCGAACATGAGCAAATTGAGAAATTTTTTCCCGATTATTCGCGCACAATACGTTAATGTGTACCCACCGGCTGAGCGTTGCTCAACTTTGGATTTATATAACGGGACCCGGCTGTCGTCGTTTGCTCTTTCTCGCTTGAAGAGATCCATTCTCGTGTGTAGTACCGACCTCCTAGTATTTTCGTTTGCGTACGTAACGAAGAAAACAAATTGATTCTAGCACGCGCAACTGCACACGCAGGTGCGTCGGTTTTTCTTGCTCTTGCTCAGATCGGCTTTCTCGCACCGTTTAGTTCGCGCGAGAGTAATGTCCATGGTTATGAATATTACATACTTTCTGAAATTTTTGTATGCATTATTCCGATCGTAACGTAATGACAGTGAGTAATGAGTAATGAAAAATAACCGCTGCAACATATTATTTTCTGAAATAACAGATATAACGGTTCGACAAACGGACTCGTAGCGCTTATTTTTGTTGCAAGGTAGCGATTAAACTCTAAACTCGGGTAATCCGGCTAAAGTAATAATAATGAAAAAGGAAAGCAAGCTCGCGAAGATTTACAGGCGGAACAAAGTGGCATCTACGGGCTCTTGCTTGCGTCCGTACGTTTTATTAACGTGCAACATTGTCGACATGTCTTAATTTTTTTTTATTATTTTCTTTAAATCGTGCATGGGACACGCCGTGCACGGAAAGTCGTGTGAGATGCGTATCGAAAATCCGTCCGTAGACGCCCAAGAAAACGCGATCACGGGTTTGTTCTAACGAAACTAATGGCTTTCTTACGGGTCTCCCCGCCTGCTGCGATCTAGTCGCCTTGATCGAGCGCTATTTCTCTTTCTTTTCACTCTCACTCTCGCCTTTTTCTCCCACCGGTTGTCGCAAGCGTGGGTGAAGCTCGAACTTGTGTGTGCGGGTACCTGTGTACGTGCATGTGTGTGTATCTTGTGTGAGCAACCATTGTTTTGCAATCACGTTGAAAAAAAATCTCACGTATGGAATGCAATATCGTTATGTCGTTTTCGTAGAAAAATACGTTCTTTTCCGATTACGGTCCAAGACATTTTGTGAAACATCGAGATAACATTATCGATGAGAAACTCACCTCTCCAACAAGGGATCCTCCTCGGCCTCCTTGTGAGGCAAGCCTCCTTCCGGGCAGCCTACATTTCGCGGCCAGTCGCACGTCTGCAAGTCGTGGCTGCAAGGAAAGCAAACAATTCCAATTCCTTTTCGATATCGCAGTCGCGTCCGCATTAATTACTCGCAGGCACGCCTCGCGATAATTGCCGACTCCTTAGCGAGATTTCTCGTGCGGCAGCACGACGATCGTAATTAAGTGGTAAAATGACCGCGCTCTCAACAGTCGGACGATTTATGCAACTCGACATCAGGAGAGCGCATTTCCCGAGAATTCCGCGTGGACTCGTTCATCATCGAGGCTGCATTTGGCGTCGCTCCCGGAGCCGCTGTCTCGGTCTTACCCGTACTTGGATATCGCGTTACCATTAAGCACCTTGGGCTATATCAGCCGGCTTCGGCGCGGCGAACCCGTTCGCACACGCTCGCTCGTATCGGCCGAGGTGTGGCTGATCGATTTTTTTCTCCAGGGCTATGCGGTGCACATACGACCCCCTTTTACCGTGCAAATCCGGACGGTGGATTGAAAGTAATCCAGGATCGTATCAGCGCGCGGGGGCCGATATCCCGCGCCGCGCTGCCACAAAAGCGTGTTCAACAAAATTCATATCAGTCATACGCATACGCTTTGTTTTCGCGTGGAGATTGCTCCAGGAGGGAATCCTGGATGCTGCGCCCCGGGATTTTAGCGTCGAATTTTCGTGTTTGCGGCCGGGCACAATTTCGCGGGAAAGTGCGATCTCGTTCGCGCGATACGCGTCGCTGAAAATCTCTCACGAGCCTCATAATGCAACTCTGGGAGCGCGAGACGGGTCGCGCGCGCATCCGGCTCCTGTCTACTCCTAAGTATCTGCTTGACAATGCATGCATACTCTCGATTCGACGAAATCGCGCATTATTCGCTCGCAATTTCACCGCTAATCCGTGACCATATTTGCCGATCGGTCCACGAGCGTGGAATCGTTTCCACGTTTTTTTTTTCTGTCGCAACGGCGATTATCATCGCGGTCGTCAACCTCGCGCAATTACGTAGCTCGTAAAAGTAGCGGACCAAATTATCCAGTCCCTCGAAATGTCGATTACTATCTTCGAGAAATGTCATTTTCGCAAATCAAGACTGACGTCTCTCTCATCTCGTACCTGTACATGAGACCCCCCGTGCACGACTCCAGCAGAGCGCCGCCGAAAACGCACACGTAATACTGCGTGCAATCGCGGGGATGAGGGTAATATCCAAATTCCTCGGGGCACTCGAATTCCAGGACGGCTTCATTTCTGCTGGCTCTCGCGCTCCTCGGAGTGTTCCGCTGGCATCCTGAAACACATCGTAAAGTTACGTGTTCAGTGAAAAGAATGTAAGAGTATTTACACTCTCGTGAAGCTGAAATCGCGATTGAATTATCGCCTGATCAAAATTTCTCGAATCCTTCGTGCGTGTGTCTCCTCCCGACAGGCACGCGCTTCGGATCGGACATGCGTCAGATCCTATCGCAGCCTATGTGATTTCCTGTACGGATTATCCGATCCTAGATCTCCGCGGAATTGCGAAATAAATGTTTTACGCGGTCCCCTCCCCCATTGCGAAACGATAAAACAAAGAAAGTCGTAGGAGCAGAGCGGATTAATAGGTTTTTTACGGACATACATAAAGCCGACAAGAGACGTCTGTTATGAGACCAACGGAGACACTCGTTTTGCTCTCGTCATGATCATTTTCAGCCTCGAGCGTGCGGGCGTGCGTTTCGCTTGTCGTACATGTCATCGTTGTACCATACATGTTGCTGGGTGCATTCGCAATGTTGAAACGCGAATGCGGCAAACGCAGCGAATTGCGCAACGGAAAAGTAACCGGATTTTTGGTCGACCTTGCGCTCACGCGTCCGGAGTGCCCGAGTGCGACTACTCGAGCACATTCGAGCACATTCAAGCATGCACTGGCGTGTTTACGAGTGCGTTTACGAGCGCAATCGGAAACACAGTTCGTGAGGAACGTTTCTCAATCTTTGTCTTTGGGCGAAGAGGTGGAGAACGCGCGTAGAGAGAGAGAAAAGCCGCAACAATGCACCGCGAGGCACCGTTTTTTCCGAGCGCGCACACGCAACGCGTACACGCACGAGAAAAACGGCGCGCGCATCTTGCATCCCCGGATTTTGCAATCAGGCTTCTCTCGCAAGAGGAAGTCCGACGCAGGGGTCTCTTGCCTCTCGCCGAGGTTTTCCCTCTGATTGTAGAGTCGGTTGATTAACAAGCACCCGAATGGAAATCGAGATAATTATTCAGGTTTAATGAGAACGTGCAATCGTTGCCGAAGAATCGATGTCGCCGGGAACGCTCGCGTGTTCGATCTCACATCCATCGGGAACCATGCGAATACGACATAAAAGTGCTCTCTTTCTCATTCTTCCTTTTACTTCGCCTCCCTTGGAAATCTGGTTCGCGCGATCGAGAATTATCGCGAACGTTAGGCCATTCGTGGGTGTCTAAGCAAAATGTCTTGGCTGCGTGCGCGTATGCGTCTGCTTCCCACACGCATACGGGGAACAACAGCACCGTTACGTAATCATCATCGAGCGCGGTGCGCGTCTAATGACGAGCAATAACGGATTCGCCGCCCGATACGAGCGCGCCGTTGCGCTATCGTAATGGCGATTAAAATTAGGTAACTGGAATGGGAAACGGGAGAGCTCAATCGCTGGGAAGAGACGAGAATGCGAGATTGATTTTCAGAGAATGCGTGCGCGACTAATTAAGAAAAATTAAGTGCGCGAGCAGCCGGAATGAGCGGGATACGCGAGGGAATTAATTACTTTGTTAATTCACGATACCCGGCATAATGCCGGCGAGTTTCATGCGGTAGAACGCATTTAACGAGTCTTGCGAGACGAATTACAATTATTTACTTAACTCTCTCTCTATGGGAAGCGACCATTTCACTCGAAGGAAAGTACACCGCGAATCCGGCGAATCTTATCAAAGTATACAAAACGCGTTGCGTCTTCTTAACGAAATTGCGTGGCGGAAACGCATCGCGCGCGACGCACGTCCGCGTGATTGCGCACTTTACCGGAGCGAGCTACGCGGTCTTCCCGACGGCATTGGAAGTGCCGATCGGCCGAAGTATTCGGTCGCGAAGGTCGCCGGGAAATGTCGGAACGCGGCGAGGAAAAAGGCAGATTTGAACGGGATACGAACGTCCTCGACCGTCCGGATGCAGAAGGACGCAAGTAACTGACGTCAAGCGAAACAATTTTAACGCCAGATCCTGATCCCGTTCTCTCTTTCCATCGTCGACGTCGGCGGTTGACCTCGAAAGCGACCGCAAGGTCGCCGTCCTTGCCCGGGCGGGCTGATCCAAAATCCTGCTCCCGATGCTCTTTTACTGATACGCTCGTTTACTGATCGCTGATCGAGACTTTCGGGGGGAGAATGCGACAAAGACATGAATATTTCATACCGAGTACTCGGCTGATCTGTTCGTTGGCCCCGCGTTCCGTAACAAGTATGAATATTTAATTGTCTGCGTCAACGTCACAACTGCCGTGATACATTTAGCAATTACCGTTGGCAAATGGATCGGTAGATTAATACGATTTATAGGCCGGATTTTTGATAAGCATCGTCCGCAAAGTTCCAAGCCAGATTTACGCTGGTACCAATTTTCTGCTCGGACGATTCGGACAATCTGCGTTTCTCCTGAATAATTTTTTTAATTTCTCCGGCATGCATCTCTCGCGCACGATGCATCGCACGGAGGATTCCCAACAGAAGTTTCCTTCGCGCCGCTGGCATTTGACGTGGACGTGGAATTACCTGCGAAATGTAATGCAAGTCCGAATACCCGCGACATTCTAGTGCGTTGCAGAGCAGCACGGCGCACAGTGGGCCAGCGAACCAGTAAACCTGGCCAAAAATATGAAAAACGAAAATTCACGCAGGGTGTTCGTATTATAGAGAAATATTCTTTTTTTGTTTTTATTCAAGAAAAATTTATTATTCCATATCATCATCATCATCATTTTCGTGATCACAACAATCGTTAGAAAATGCATTGTTTTTTTCTAAGAGACTGAGAATTTCTGCATTAAAATGCCCTCTTTTTTACGATTTTTCAAACATAATGGCAGATATTGGCACATTATTTTTGCCGAAAATGAAAAAGAAGATCTTAAGCTATAGAATGAATAAAGAAACTCGCTGGGATCGCGTGGGATTTTTTTGATAGATCGAAGAATGTGCGGAGAGAGGGAATGCAAAGTGCGTCTGCCGGTAAACAGCCCTTATGATGGAAAGAAATTATGCTTTTCTTTTTCATCAATAACTTTTATAAATAGCTAAAGTATTATTATAAATGATATTCTAACGGTGTATTCTTTTATATAAGTATTTTACGCAATAAATACTCCTATATAAACGCGTCGCGTGGAGAGAAAAAAATTGGGATATTTTATATCACCCGTGTTCAAGGTATTGTGGAATAAAGAAACAACATGGAAGAAAAATTTTGTCAGAATACATTGAACTAGATATTATACTAATATAATAGGTACGTTTGAACACCCTGTGTGAATTTTCATTTATTATATTTTGGCCGGGTTTACTGACTCGCTGGCCCACTGTGCGGCGCATCATCCGCGAATGATACGTTGTAGAAAGGCTGGCGAATAATGCAGCTCGATGAACACGAGAGCGTTGCACCCGACAAGGTATTAAATGTCAAGTGGAACACCTTGCCGTGTGTGGACGCGCGCCGACCTAGAGATTCCTAAATGATGCGTCGCGAGTGCTAAAGCGACGTGAAACGCGTTGCGACCTTTTACGGAGACCAAATCGAGTGCGAGGTATCGGGACTGATGTACGTCGAGGAACCGATATATCGCCAATTACACGATCACGTCACATCTCGCGTCGAACACGTTCCATCCCCGTCATCATCACACCAATCAGTATCACGCGTTCGTACAATTTATTAGCGTCTAAAATTCGCTTACACCGTGCAATTACGAGGTGCTCCGGGCGACTGGAAGCCGTCATCGTCGACACTAGTATCGCTACCAGAAAGTCTGACAGATACATCATTATAAAATCTTTCGTGTCTCGTAACGCGTACAATCAACGGGATCCCGGTGCACGACTTGTACAGGGTGCTCCTTATAAATTATGCGAGCGCCATCGCTTTTCCTAAGGCGTCTGCACGGTGGAAGTCTGCACGGCGACAAAACGAGACGCGGGAGGAAGGAAGAACTCACGAAGCTGAGAGAAGTGAAAGTCATGCGAACGGAGAGAGAAGGAGACACGCGTGACGAACGAGCAAGGGGGTTGGAGAGAGACGGAGGGATGCAGGCGGCAGGAGAGCGAGAGGGAGAACGAGACCCCCGGCGCAGGATAAAAGAGTCGGCGAGTGAATGAGTGAAAGTGAGCTGGAATACCGAGGCGGTATTCTGAAACTGGAGCACCGCTTGCATAATAACGGACAGTTTATACAGTTTAAGGCGTTCCGTGTTGTACGTGCGGCCGCTCAATCGTGTATATCTGCGCGCAAATTCCGCAAATCAATAAATCATTATGTACGTAACGGTAGCGGTGGTGACGCGACGAATAATTCGTAATCATTTACCAGCACACGGAAAGGAAATCTTTCCTTACGAAAGGTGCAAGAATAGCCAGCGTTTGATTTTATATTCCATTCTAAGGCCATCATTGCGGATTAGCAAGGCCTGATCGCCAAGGCGGGAAGCGGAAAAGTGATCGATCTGTGGCGGATCGAGAGACCAGAGCGATCGGACACGGGAACCGTTTGACGTGGGAAAATGATTGTCTTAATGGTATCGATGGTAGGTACAATACGTATGTTCCGTATCACGCGGAGAACTGGCGGGCTGCGTTTCGGAGTGCCGCAATTCAGAGTGGAGCAACTCCGCGCGACCCGAGAACGCCCCTGGCGCGCTGATACGCGTGATAGTGAAATGATCGAATCTATGATTTGTAAGAGGCATTCATTATCGCATTTCTGCGCCACCGTGAAATTATGCGAAATCTCGCTTGTTTTCGCGGCTGTGCACGCACGTGCGCGCAATGATTGCCCGGCCGGGGCGAGGCACTTGTGATTGTGAAGGAGATTTGGTTCGCCAGGCTGAAGGAGGTCCATTACGACGCTGGAAATGGGCAATTAGAATGCAAAGGCAGCGATTTTTGTTGCCCGCTTTTTTGTTGGCCCTGGTGAAATCAATCTCACTCTCTTTCTCTCTCTTTCTCTCTGGATTTGAAACCTTGAAAAGGTCCTCGCGCGGATCCAAGCGGCGCTTGCATAATACGCGGCGAAAGTCATTGTTAATTGGGTCGGTTTCGCGGGTATTTTCCCCGTCGATTTCTGCCTTTCCTTCCTCTTTGCCGTGTCTCCAGACTCCTTTATCAAAGTCGCGCCGACAATCGCATAATCGCGCCGTACCGCGGAAATGCACCGGCGCCGCTCGATTCCGCCTCATACCTTTTTTGTCACGCTTAATTGGTACGAGAGCTATGCGGTCTCCGTAGAGGCGATATGCTTTAAATATTAAAAAGTACACGCGCTTCTGCTGGCAGAATTCTTGAGAGGTATCTATCGAGATATACGCGCAAATTCGAATGCGAACGCGAAAAGAATGATTACGTAAAACTGTTCGTTATTTCGATTGAAGGTGCCGCTCCGAGCGAGATTTATTCCCGCGAGTTTAACTCGATTTTGTGAATTTTTTAACGCCCGCGGCCTCGGAAGTTCGCTCAGGCTGATCGTTCCCGGTAACAGTTTCAAACTTTCTTCTTCGAAAACCGACTTCAAGTAGACCCATCGGATCGTAACCGCCATCGCGTCAGTTTTCATCACGCAGAACACCTTTTTCGTAAATGAAATTTAACATTAGATAATAGAGTGTCATAAATTAATTTAGTTCACTAACAGTTCCGCAAATCGTCAGCTCCGAGCTTCCCGTTTGACAAGTATTTCGCGAATACGACTTTCATTATACGCGAGTACCTATGACGTTTTGCGTTACGACACGCGTCTTCTCGAAACTGTCGCGAATATCGGTCATGCTCGGACACTGAACGATTAAACTCGGGCTTCACAGTAAATCATTAATGATTCATTAAGGTAGAATAATGTGCCGCATGTATTTCGCCGACGATCGCCCGATGGTTTCGAGGGCAAGAGTTCACGATCCGCCGCCTCTACGCGCGGCGTTGTTGCGTCACGCATTACGCGTTCTCCGGTTATCGTTGCGTATGCGAAGATGCATCTCGATGCGCCTGTCCGTTTTCTACCTCGTCCATGAAAGGTCACAGCTGCAACGCAGCTCTTTGCAATATCCGCAGAGGTCGATGTGCTCCAAATCCTCCGTTTCATCAGTAAAGTTCGTTATGCACTACTACTCGCTATACTGCAAGACTGAGATTGTATCAAATATGTTTTAATCTTGTTCGACAGAATTCGAAACTGTTACGAAATAGTAGGTCTTCTTAGTGAATGTACGCATGCGCGTCAAGTTTTTATAGAAAATATTTCATGCAAAATACGAAGATAAGAGAGATACGGAGACACAACGGTGTAATTTATTTCGTTGCTTCAGCTAATTGCTATGCACGATGGTATCTCTTTGTGATATCCATGGAGGTCATGCATACCGAATTCCATATTCCTCCAGCATCCTACGCAGTTTTACCGTTCGCAACTGAATTTAAATTGGTTTGAATGTTGTTTTGAAAAAGGAGGATCTCTTGTTTTTACGCGAAACACGTAAAAGATCTTACGGGACAAATATTTTTATCTGAGCTAAAGTATAAGCGGAGAGATATCGTAATGGACACAATGGTGTAATTATTTTAATTAAAAACACCTTCGCTGTTGCGTCTAGTTTTATTCGCGGCGTTTAATTTGTAAGTTTATCATGATTATCCCCTCATTATCGAGGACAACTCATAATTTGCAAGGATATCTTTCTATTGTAAAGCACTTGCGTTTTTCGCACACGACACATGCGAAGTCAAGACCTCTCCGTGGGATATCGTGACGCTATTTGGGACACAGTAAATGCCTCTGGTTGCACAATCCTCCGATTTGGATCTCCCCCTTCCGAGACGCTCAAACGATCCTCGAAAAACGCGTCTTAACAGATTTCGATACGCAGATGCTCACAATTCACAGTCCTATCGAGATTACGTTAGCGTTTGTGGAAATCATTTTCCAGACCGGTCGTCGCGGAATCTTTCGTAACGAAAAGACGCGATTCGAGACGAGACAATCGTGAGCGGTTAATTAACCGAATAAAGTGTTCCTGCCCTTCCGGAGTTAGTCAGTTCCAGACTTTCATGAAAGATGGGCCAGAAGACAGTAAAGGCTCCTCCACCGATTGTAAATGCCGTAACGCCTGGATGCAGCCAGTGGCCTTAAGAAGTGAAAAGAAGCCGGTGAAAGAGAAAGAATTTACGGGACTCTTGGTCGTGGTGACGCGATTGATGAGCTGCGACTTCGATATCTTCTTGATTCGCTGGCTCGTCACTCGGCGAGGTCGTTCGTGATGTAATAAAACTTTAATCTTTCGAAGAAAGTCCAAAGAAATCATACATATGCACGGAGGTGGATACGTATTACTTTTCTTGACGCAATTACCGTACGTTTAAGTTTGCGTGAAACAGTATTCAATTCTAAAATGGAAGATCGATGAATAGAAATATTAAATGAATGTATAGGAAATTAACTGAATGAATTATTAAATAAATAAGCTTCGTATGCGCTTCAAAAGATGTAAACCTCCAGATGTTGACGTCTCTCCTCCAGCATTGAAGTCGCAGGCAATAACGCCTGGCGTTGAAATCACCGTCATTGAAAACCTCGGACGCGGTGTTAAGATCTACAACGTTCATAAGGTTCCGGCGTTGCAGTCAGCAAGATTGTAACTTTTAATACTAAAGTCGTAAATGTCGCAATTTTTAAATGAATTAATGATGCAAATTACCGTCATTAACACGAAAACATTGGAACTTTACGTAACTCTGTCAATCCTGGAAACGGACATGCGAAGTGCTTGATTTTTTTTCTCGAGTTAGGAGATAACTAATAACAAGACAAATTGGTCTGATGGTACTTCTTTTGTGGTTATGCAACGAAAGCTGGCGGTGATTAAACAGAGGAGAGAGAAAGGGAAGAAGAAGAAGACAACCGCTCGCGCGAGACTACTTCCAGCTTTAGTCATAGAACATACAACGGTGAACGCCCCGACATTCTACACCCCGCGGAACAGCTGGGAACACCCACTCACGATCGACCAGTTCTTTGAAGATTACTAAAGACAGCTCGACCTCCCTGGCATTCGTTCCCCGATCCCACGATCCTCTCCGCGTGTACGTAATAGATTAAAGCCAAGATGAGAATATCAGAAAGTCAGAGCGCTCCGCCTGAGATAATAACCGTGGTATCGATTATCTATCCTGATGGACCTCGACGGACCCCGACGGACGGAGATCCAATGCGCATCCTTACCCCGCGATCCCTCGTGCGTATCGAAAACCGCTCGGGACAGTAACGAGGCTCGTTAATGCTAATTGAAGGGTCCGGGGATTAATCGCGCGATGTTTCGCGAGGTTTTTCTTTTGGAGCAAAGTCCCTCGAACGGGAAGCCGAGTTTCCGACACTCCGCCACTTTGGGAGACACGTTAATTGCGGGTAATCCTACGGTATCGGATCGGTAGTGCACCAAGTTCCGCAAGGAAACTCTCGCGAGGGTAACGAGCCATTAAGTGATTAGGCACAAGTATCACGCTTAAGATACTTGTTTTTTAATATCCATGTGATATACAGTCGCGCAACCGCGCTGGGAACGGAGAGATCAATACGAGATCGGGAAAAATATCGGCGGTTAGCGGTTTAACGACGTGCATTCTAAATCCGAAATGCACGAAATGCAGTAGGCTGCAATCGATAATCAGGCTCTATCGGCCGTGAAGGCTATCCACGCGGTCGCAGGAGTGTGTGCGCCAGCAATGCGTGCGACCTTTGCTTTCGCGAGTGCGATTGCAAGATTGCTGGAAAGATCGCGCGTTGCCAGATAAGGCGGTGATAACATTCCCGATCTATTCCAAAATTCGCTCGATCACGCGTTCCCCAGAAGGATAAGAATGCTTTACCCAGTTCCACGAGAGAGCACAGGCATCACGTATAAGGGAGGCGAGGCGGCAAGTTTATCGCGAGGTTCCCTTCTAAATTCGCGGCATGTCGAGCGTGGACTGCAATAGATAGAATTGGAATCATAGCGTGAAGGTTACGCGTTCTCAGGGATGCAAGCGGCAGCAACGCGTGTAACCTTTGCTGTCGTTCGCAGCCGGACGTTGCTTTAGAAAGGCACTGGATATTAAATTTACGCGTGGAACCGAGAAATGTTCTGCTCTCGAGACGATCGTGCGATCGTGCAATCGCGTCGTTCTAAAGAACGATCGAAGCGGTCCTCGGATGCTGCGACTTCCTTATCTGCAACGAGTCAAGAAACGAGTTTGTGATGAGAGAAACAAGATGTGGCAACGGGGAAGTGGAAGATAGCGACAAATGACCGGATTATCTTCTTTGTTCCTTCGTTTCTGCAAAGGTTCGCGCATCCATTGTGAGAGATTGGTGCTAACTTGCTAATAACAACCGGCCGTGAAGACTACGCAAACCTGGGGGTGTGACTAAACGCGAGGATGACCTTTCAGAGGTTTTCTTGCACGTCAAGAGGTGTGGCGATCGCGTGTGTTCTAGAAATGCAAAGTATTTTAAACGAATTGAACCACCGTATTGATATGTAATTTCTTGAACGGACTCGATTTTGTTTAGTGCAAAAGTCAAGTTGAAACAATTGAAGGTATAATTTCTCAAGACTTAAATCTCAAAATGTTAAGAGGGCAATAAAACCTTTCTGTTTTTATTTCTTTTCCTTGAATTTATGACCCTACTTTCACGAGTTTATAATCTAGAATTAATTATAAATTACGAATATATTTCATGTTTGTATATTTCATCTCGAATGCGAATATATCCTGCTGGATTTATGCACGAAGTCGGCACGGCGCACAGTAGTACGTAAAGACAGCGTAATCGGTAGGTGTAAGTATTATATTGTTAGAACAGGCGCTGATGCTCAGACACAATGGAGCGAGCTGGGGCAACCGAGTTGCATCATCGAGGCGACCTAGGCAGCTTTTCCTCTCTCTTTCTCTCCTCTTTTCTGTTCATTAATGAGCGGCACATGCTAGATCCATTATCAAACTAGTAAAATTATAAAAAATTTTAATGGTTTTAAAATATATCTTGCATAACGTTAACGGGACCAATTGATTAATCCATGATACAATTTATTAACCGTTCAGCAAGTTTTACGTAAAGTTTAATTGTCATGCGAGTCGTTAATGACTGTGTATTAATTTTTGTGGTTCTTAAATGCATCCCGCTTGTTTCTTTGGACGTGGGAAGGATATAATTTAGGAGTCGGCCGACAATAAATACAGGACATGCATCGCGCGATTGCGAGCGCTGACCGTTGAAATACGGCGTAGGCTGCATGAGTAATTCCGCCCTTTTTGATCCGGATGTGAAGACTGAACGTGACCGTTGCGGGGCGTTTCGTCACCGATCCAGGACTCGGCGACTCCTCGCGGAAAATTGCAGATGAAAGCGGAGAACGGGATTTCCGAAGCGAGAAGGCGCGCGCGATCCCGCGCGATTGCGAGCGCGGCTATTCCGCCCGATCGAAAGGTCACTGTTAAACAATGATAATTGCACTTTCGACGGCTGCCTTGTAAATTATAGGATGAAGGATTAACGGTCCCGTTAACGGTTACCCGTGGAAAATTCAAACGAAAGAGCATGGTGATTCCTCATTTATGAAGATCACGTTCTGACGCCCCCTCTCACTCTCCGCTCTTTCTCTGATTGTAGTTGAGACACGTAAGATAAATATGTAATCAATTAAGAAACACTTGGCACACGTGATTAATGAAATCGCTTAACGCAACGCACGATGATGATGACGCGATGCAATGGTAATGGCTCAGCTGTAATGACTTAACGTTAGAATGTCTGACAGAATCATTGTATAATAATTTTCTTCGAGACTCTCTTGGTATTTTCTCGCGGGTCAGAGAAGTAAGCGCGGAAGAATGGCGAAAGAGATCGACGACGTCTAGGTGAGAACTTCTGATTTTGCTGATCGGGTCGTCTGCTGCGTCTCAAGAATGGAACATCGCTCCTGCGTATCTGAAGAGTCTGAGATCTTGGAGAACCTTGGAGAAATCCGTATTGAATTGCCGTAATCCTGCGCATTTCTCCGGTAAGTTTCAATAGCTCCGCGGAACCCCGACGGTGCGATAGCGATCGGGTGTTCACGGGCTGTGAAGGCTACGCGGGGGCGTGTGGCAATCGGATCTCCGTTATCCTCACCTCGGTGTGGGGTAACTGGCTTTGATACGACGGGAATAGAAACGGGGATATTCGCGTATGCGCGTGTACGTGAGCCCGGACCCGTCCGACGCGTTGCACGTAAGTGTCCCGTCCAAATGGATTTCGTTCTCCATCCGCCGTGACACGCTCGCTCCTCGTTACAAGACGACGTGGAAAAGCGGCGTGGCCACGTAATCATTCGACTCGCACGTACACGTGTGTAAATTACGATGCATTGCCTCGCCGATGCGGCGAACGCGCGTGTAAACCGGGCGAGAGAGTTCTTGCATCTCTCCGTATGTTCTCGTCTCTCTCCCTCCGGGACGTACGAACGTACAAACGAGCCAACAAACTGACCAGGCTGGAAAGGCTGGCTGGCTCTCGATATTTCGTAGCTCGCAACTGCGAGTCTTGTCGGTGTCAACAGAAAGTAACGAGCTCGTGGCGAGCGCAGCCGCTCGGTGAAATTGTTCCGTTGCATAAAAAGCCAGGAGACGCCTGGGTGGGATTGCCGCCACTTTATTTCGCCTTGATGCAGATTAACGGAGGCCGAACGAGCGAGCACCGAGTTTTAATTACACGTCCCAGGAGGAATAGGCCCAACGGAGGATAATTACGGGAACTTCGGAAATAATTTGTCCGTCGGATTGACTCGACCTTCGTAAGTAAGGGCGACGCGTACCTACCTCTCGGTTCCTTTGGTTCCGACAGGTATTAATAGCTACTTTTATTATATTGCGCACGTGAGACAATGCTTAATCTACAGTTTCGCAATAGCCGCTTGCGACAGCCTCGCCTGCCTTCGCCTTCGTTCTCTATTAACCCCATATTCTTAATCGCACACCGCGTAAATGACACGATTTACAGACCGACGTCGGCGACGACGCGGGAAAGGAGCGGACTATATTTTAATAATTATCAGCGCGCGAAGGACGTTTGGCGAGAACGAATGGTCGATACCTCCCCCTCGATCCCTGCCGGAAAGGTTGCACGCACTCTCGCACGTAACGGACACGCGGATTACGCAAGTAATCGTGGTTGCGTGTGCGTGCGCGATTGTCCCAGACGGAGAACCGATTAAACCGTGGCCGTATTGATGGTCGATCGTTAATTTCGAGAGGCAGCTCCAGTTACGCCCGACTTCTTTGTCTCCCGTGGCCTCTCCCTCTTTTGCTTTCAAGTCCGGCGTGTTGCATTGCCCCAGATCAATCATCGACTGCACGTGGAGACCCTCTCATGTATAATCTTCACGTTACGGTCTTTTCAAGTTCGATTTATATCTCTGTTGCTTCTCGCCTCGCTAATTCGCTTTTCCTCCTGGTCTCGCTCCATTTAGTCCAACTACGTGCCTAAATATGCGTCATCGCGTTTCACGTTTTCGTTTTCGGAGCACTCGAGAGGGAAAGTGTATCGCGAGGCTCGTTTCTCAGTTTTAATTTCGAAAGTGCGCCACAAAGATTGCCTAACTCGTTTGATAGCTGATTTTTCTTTCTGATCGAGATCGCGATCTATGCATGCGAGAGATTTTCCGATCAAATTTCGTGCAACCCTTCGGATTTTCTTGGCTGGCAGACGGCCGAAGATTGGAGCGTGAAAAGTAAAAATCGGGCGTATCTCAAAAAGAAAGTCACGATTGCCGAATTGCCGGCAGTGTCCAGGGTTACATAAGGCAGGTCAGGTTGCGAAATACACTGGACGGCGTTCGCGCGCTTATCACATTATTCCTGGTTACTTTATTGCACGTTAACTCGTCTCCGATTGCTCGTCTCTGATTGCGCTTATTTATTATTTGGCTGGGAATATCGTGCGCGCGAGACGAGGCTACGTCGACCATATGCGACACGATGCAAAAATAAGTTGCGTAATGCGCAGAAGACTCGAACAATTAGCGGAAAAGCCTGCAATGTTGTGCCGAGCACGCCATTCTACGCGAGGTCTCAGTCTGGAGAAGTCTTATGGGACTATCATTTATCTACGTAAAATCCATCCAACTCGCATCCATATATTTTCACAGACGGAGAACTTATTTCGTGACGAGTATGATCGGTGCGGTGTTCGCTTTAGCAACTTTCTCTGCGTCATAGGATAACGTGCCACAGTTTCAGTGGATGCAATTTCGATCGCAGTAAGATTCGAGTCGTGATTTCGTTAGCCGTTAGGAACGCTCACGCAATTATTTCGCTGCATATTTGTTTGCGCTTGAACGAATGGAAATTAGTTTTAGCCGAAGTACATCACAGGGGGCCTACCCAAAGCGCAAAACGTTATATACGTATCGCTTCAACAAGGAATTGCTTTTCGTTTCGTTGTGAAACGAAAAGTCGAATAATAAATCGGAGTCTCTTTTGTTCTTTTTTTAAGAATAACTTTTTCGTTGCAATTATATCACAGATTTTATACAGATCTTCTTTGTCCGCCGATTTGACAGGAGAAATGCTCTAATTGCGCAACGACGTCGTTCCGATCCGACAGCGCGCTGACAAACAGATCGAACCGATCGATCACGAGAGTTCCTCGAGTATCGATCGCGATCCTCCGCTTTGTCGTCTCCAAATCGGTCGCGACCTTCGAGCCATTTACGGCACTGGGACAGACTCGGACTCGCGCGCGAGCGAAGCGTTGAAAATCGTGACCGGATTTCTTCAGCGATCCGTCCACTTTCAATTGCGTTACGTCGGTACTTTCAAGCGCGTACAAATCCGATCGCGCCATCGAAAGCGCATTATCATAACGGCGTCGGCCGGACGTCATCAGCATTGCGATTTCGTTAACTGCCTCGTGAAATCGCGGCACGCCCGGGTTCCTCGTGCAACACTCCGCTCTTGACAGATTTTTTAATTGATATCAATTTAAACTTTTCGGCAAGTGGACTCTACGTGTGCGTTCCACGTGTCGCTTTCTCCGCTCGTTTTAAGGATCACATATACTTAAAATAAAAAATAATATAGATACAACGAAATATGTACATGTTAAGTTAAACCGTTGGCGCTCGCCGTTCAGCTTATGGTTTTTCGCGCTTCTTCCCAAGGGATTTCCGCGCGTACAAAGTACGGCACCCCGTGGCGTCGGTACACGATCTACAAGGGTGAAGATCGATAAGGCCTTGCCGCAACACGTTCTCAGTTACTGTTCGGCCGCGTTAACACGTCCGTGAAGAGATACGATCGTGTACGTGCTGTTCTCGCCAGCTGATTTAACACCCCCTCGGGATAAAGTCGGGTCATCCGAGAGGCCGAGAACTCGCAATGGCCCTTCGCATCCGGTTGGCTCCTATCGTGTTCTCCGTGATGGAGAACACGCGAGTGCGCGAGGATGCGAATTTCTTGCAACTCGTCCGACAAATTTATAGGCGAGTCGGCAGAAATACCACGAGGCGGCGTAGAAATCCCTCGTGCATCACATGCTGTTTTGTATATATTTTCATACGTCTTTTCGCAATCGCCATCTCGATCGTGAAGACATTTGTAGCACCCCTAGTCGCTCAATTATCCCGACAAAAATCGCTTTTTCTCACGCGTGAAAAATGAGGCCGCCCGGATGGGAAGTTGTATCACGAGCGAGTAACGTTGGAAAAACAGGCTTGCGGTGGTTACGTGAGGCAACGCGCATGTTTTTTAACATGGTGTATACTATTCCAGTAGACTTTCTGTGGGAGTGCGCGCGATCGGTCCCACGGAACGATCAAGGTTTTGCATTGCCGATCGTGAGCCGCTCGAGAAAGGAACATTCGCTAGGCGCAGTTCTTGGTCTCGCGATTTTTCTTCCCTCGTCGCAAAACTATCGGTCGATCGCGATAAGAGATCGTGATCTTGGGGGCCCACGAGCGTAAGAAAATAACAGTTCATGACGTCGATTTGCCGCGACGTGTAAATCGCTGGCGCGTGAGAGCCGCGCTGACTCGCGCGATTAAAGCCGCGGAAAACCATCGATCAATGAAATGTCTGTGCTGGTTTCAGCTGTCAGTTTTCTCATATTCAACTGAGTCACGACATTCAAACAATAAACAAACGGAACACATCGTACGTTAAAATAGAATTTCCAACGACTCGCTCGTGCTCTTGATGCAATGAGAACGTAGGCGGTTCGGGATATCATTGTAATTATCACTCGATGACGAAACCAGATCGCGGTTGACCCTCGCACGAAGGATACATCAGCATAACCAGTAGAAAGAAATTAAAAAATTACCGATATTATCGTACGCTGTGTATTGCGCACGGCAAGTTGGTCACCATGCTTCTTGCGACGCAAAATAATTGCTTTTGCATAATACTCCGTGCCCTAAAAAAATAATGGAGAACGGGAGAGTGATCGACAAAAAGGAGAGCGCGGGTGGATAAAGATCTAATCGAGATTGCGAATCGCCCTGTTGCACAATCGCGGAATTGTCAGTGGGCGCGCCCGTAGGCGTCCGGAAGCGGGGTCGATCGCCCAGGTTTGTCAGCAAAGGTCGGGCAGATCGATCTTTCGGCCGTTGTCATTGTCGGCTTAATTGAAAATAATTAATCGAGGTCGTTGAATGAACAGTATTGTGTCATAGGGAGAAAAAGAGAGTGCGCGGGAACTTGAAAGCGTTGAAAAAACGTGACACGTGATTTGTGAGAAAGTTCACTCGAAGAAGATGGCGATTGCGTTAAAACGTATCCGAGTGTTTCTTCCAGTGAATAATTTTTCGAGATCCAAGTATCTCTCATTGTCTAGCGTTGCCACCTGTTCAATGTTCATGAAGAATGCAGAGGTCAACCTTGACGAAACGTTTTTTTCCCTCGATACAAAAATAGCTCGGAAGAAAGGGAGAACGCGTTGCAACAGATCTTTGGAGGTCAATCTTAAACCTTAAAAAAGAAGCGGGGTCCTAGGTGAACGCCAGATTTTGGAAACCGGATCTTTGACAATCTCACATCCCGCCGCGTTACGAAGCTTCCTCCAAAGTGTTGGGAATGCAACAAAAGGAACGGAGGCGCCAGGAGGCTCGTTCACACCCCTTTTTTCCTCGTGCAGCCTGTCTTGGCCGATGTTCTCGTTATTTATGACAGAGATAAAATTTAAAAATCGCGAGGAAATCTGCATTCTTGCGGGTTAGAAGTGTCGCTTGACCAGTCCGTCGCCTCCGGGACTTTTTTCATTTTCGTTAATGGAATCTCTCCTGTACAACCTCACACCGAGCCGCGTAGCTTTGTCACGATTAATCCGATTCGGTTGAATTGGAACGCACCTTGAACGTATCAACGTCGATGGGTGGATTCTCGATATGGTTCGTTTCAATCGAGCCTCACCCGATTAGAGTATTATGCCAATCTTCGACCGCGCACAAGAGACGGCTAAGTAAGTGCATAAGTACCTTAATCGCACTATCATTACTCCCGATTGTCCGCGAGATGATGACGCGACGCGTCGCGGTAACGTTCTCTCTCTGTCGCTGATGTGAAGTCGTCCTTTTCGCGCTTTCTCTCGTAACACGTTGGCGTCTGCAATATGCAGACTCGGATCTCGACGCTCTCTCATTTGGAGACGCGTTGTTCACTTTAAATTAAGGTTGTGATTAAATCTCGTTGAGCTCGTCAGCGTGATGTCCTGATGACGGATGAATAAACAAACCGTTTGCAATTTTAACAGTTTCGTTAAACATCTCGTTTCATAATTCAATTAAATAGTGTTTTTCTTAATAACGAACGCAAAGATTGTCACGAAATGATGCGCTTCTGTTCGTCTCAGATAATTCGCGATTTATCTACAGCCACGGGGATTTCTCAAGCCACACAATTCATTTTGCAACTGTAACCAATTACCTCCCAAGCAACCTTTCGCGTCTGCATCGTGCTCTTTCGGACCGAGACGTCTGATTACGCGCCTAATAACACATAAATCTGTAATCGCGCACAACCGAAAGATCCATTTTCCGCTCGTACAATCCGAAGACGATTTCGCCAGCGACTATTTTTCATTGCGAATCATGAAAACTGGAACAAAAAAATCAATCTTTTCCTTGGCGCTTGAAATTTTATTTGTTTGAAAGTTTTAAGATCCTTTTGAAGAGCTCTGCATTAAGATGTTATCAAGTGAAGACTTTCATGGCTGATGTGCTGGAAACGTCACTCGCAGAAAGTCAAACGATGCAAAACCGAGGTCGTTCCCATAATCTACGTTTTCCACGCGCACGTGCGAAAGTCGCGTAAGTTGGATTTCGCCTGGCCACTCTCGATGGAGAAGGTGGACTAAGCACGACGCGACGCAGCCTACGGAGAAGGTGAAACCACGTTTCTCGGCTGCGTCAACGGTTTCGAGAGCACGTGCATTTTGTTTGCTTCTCCGTCAATTCGTTAATCGCCGATTCAATGATGAAGATTGCATAACAAGAGAAGAGGGCGCGAAACCTGGGAAACGGATTTGAATGAAACTTATCTGTATCAATAGTACTTGATTACTATAAATAGCACAGAACTCCTCGGAAAAAGAAAAAATTTTTGGGCTAGAACTTTTTCATTTATTGTTTTAACGAATTTTAAATCATCGAGAACTCTAGGCAATATGCCAAATAACAATATAAATAGCACAGAACTCCTCGGAAAAAGAAAACATTTTTGGACTAGAACTTTTTCATTTATTGTTTTAACGAATTTTAAATCATCGAGAACTCTAGGCAATATGCCAAATAACAATATAAATAGCACAGGACTCCTCGGAAAAAGAAAAAATTTTTGGGCTAGAACTTTTTCATTTATTGATTTAACGAATTTTAAATCATCGAGAACTCTAGGCAATATGCCAAATAACAATATAAATATCCCAGAACTAATAGGAAAAAGAAAAAAATTTTTGGGCTGTCTTCGCGTGGAGGGTAACAATTTGGTAGAGTGTGATAATTGTGCATATAATAAATAATAGATATAGATATTATTATTCGAAAACATTATTAATATTGAAAAATAAAATAGCGCGCGCCTGTGTTGTACTAGTACAAGCAAAAAACGCATAGACGCACACATTTAATTACACAAATAAAAACGCAATCCTTTATTTAAGAAATTAACATAACTGAAGATTGAACCTAAAGGCAGGGACTTTAATTAAATAGCGCAACATAGGAAGCTCATATAATTTAAATGTTATTTTTGTTATATGCTTGTAAATTGTAAAACCTTCAGTTGTGCTAATTTCTTAAATAGACAATTGCGTTTTTATTTATGTAATCACAATATGTATTTTTGCATTTCATGTTTTGCTACAGTATACAGGAAAATTAAGAAAAAAACCTAAGATTGGCATGCTGGATTTATATGTCCAACCTATGCTATATATCAGTTTAATTCAGATACATTTCAGTTCTCATAAGCTAGTTCATACTTGCACCTTTTGGCCTTTTAATAATCTCTTATGTAATTGTAAGCACATCGTTTCCTTGACTAGTTCAATACCGTTATTCACGTACAACATAAAACCTTTTCCCAGTTTCATTTATATGTTCTTGTGTTGTGAGCATTTCTGCTTCATCATGTGGTTTTTTTATTTTTTCATATCTATCTTTATTTAAAATTAAACGTAAGCATTTTAACAATCTACTACAATCTACATGATTGTTTCGTTACGCCAACTCATTGATAATTTCGTTAATTTTATTTTAATATTGAGTAAAGAGAGTTTCTTAAAATTCGAATATTACTTTCAAAATAAGTTGTTTGAACGACATATAATTAATCCCACGCGAAAACTAAATGATGTAATGAGCTGGGATTACGAAATTAACCCGATCGATGAAGCGTAATAGAAGAGGCGAAAGAAGGAAGGCCCATTTCTAATTATAGTGCATATGAGTCGTAAGCCGCTGTAAGAGGTAAGCTGAAATCTTCAAAAATGGAAAATAGCCGATCGGCGTAGTCGTTCGGCGCACTTTATTATTTACTCGCGTGACATAATCTTTTATGAATGATGCAACGTATTATCATTTATTATCGCAGTTTTGGATTTAGCATAATATAAAGAAGCTGAGATATTTCTTATCTCAAGTTCGAGCAGTCATTTGTATTGAATTTTAAATGGGACGCGTCGGCGTGCCGTGTCTTTCTTCTTCGCAAGGTGCATACGTTTCAACATTTTAATGCGCCGTTTGACAAGCGTAGAAAATATATACACATCATAATTCTCGGCCGGCATAAGTACGTACCGAAGAATATCGAAGGACAGAGAAATTTGATTTCTCGGCATCAGTTTTTAGGGCAGTAGAGAACACACGAATTTATTGTCTTCTTTAGGTTTGCTTTCTCTCTTTTCCAGTTTTTTTTATGAGCCATCAGAGATCAGCTTCGTAGATAAATTCGGTATTTTTAGAACAGTAAGAAAAAGTTGGCCTTTTTTTATGAGTGACAAAGAACGTCTTCGAATGGTCATTGACATTGTTCTTAAATTGTTAAGTATCTTTCTGCGTGTACACCTGCGGTACAGTACATCTGGTCAAGATCCGTTTGTATTATTAGGAAGAAAAATTGTATACTTTCTAGGATAGATGGGGAACGTCAGTCTTGCACGATTAGACACGTCAAGAAGCTTGCATGAGATGAAGCATTACGCCGATACTTTTCAAACAAAATCGAGAGCTCGGCATGCCGCGCCGTCAGGTAAATCTCGCATTCAATGACGTGTTCAGCATCGCAATATAGTAAGGCATTAAATCATTATGCCGCCGAGTCTCCGGGCCGTATGTGCGAGCGTAGGCGGCGATCCTGCCGCAAAAGGATTTCTGACCTACGACACGAGCCTCCGCGGGCATCGTCTGCCGAGGGCAGTAAACTCGCCTTGGCAGTAACCCTCCCAAGTAAGGGCTCCGCGCCTTTAACGAGGGAGCCCTATGCGCGCGAGTCTCTCTTTTTCGTCCGTCTAATTTATGGTAAATGAAAACGTGGCTAGCGCGCGTACATGGTCTCAAGACGAGGCTCGGATGGTGCTCGCAGTGCAATCCATGTGTTTCCAATTAATTTGCGACAAGCGGAGCCTCGCGCCGATCTCTCACGAGTCGAGGGATCGAACTCGTCCTCAGGGAAAAATTGAGTGCGATGCGCTCGTGTCTCGGGTGCTTCTCGGGTGCTTCTCGAGCTTTCTCAAGCTTTTTCTCGGTTCTCTTCCATATATTTTCTATGGGAACTTTTTGCATGCTGAAACCGCGAGCGATAGAGTCCATCGAGAATCAGTTCCGCTTCGTAATGTACGGCGTGGAGAAAGTTATTATTTCGCCTGTGCGTAAGAACTTAACGGCCGCAAGGCTATACTCGCGCGAATCGGGCATTGTAAACTCTTAAAGATAACGAGCGCGCAACTCGCGTTATTACCGCATTCGGTATTAACAATTAGCTGTTTTTGAGCGAGTAATAATCGTTTCGGATAGTTTACGACATGGGCGGGGATGTATATCGCCTCGAAGCGGTCGCTTTCGTGCAATCTTGGCGGGAACGATTGATTATCTGCGTATTTACAACGCGCTCATAATAAGCGCGTTAATACCTTATCGGTATGCCATCATTCATATTATCTCGCTAAAATTATACACGGCACGGTCTCATGAAGGGCTATAAACGAACCCTTTATCTTCGCTCTAGAAAACACACAAGCGCTGCATGAGACGGTGCAGATACATGTAACTTGCCTTCTTATATAATTTAATTAAATAACAATTTTTTCTTTTAGGCTGGAAATTGGAATTCTCTTTTACAATCCGTTTGTCTGAAATTAAAAATGTATCTCTGAATTAAATACGGAAACTGTTGAAAGAGACTTAATCTCAGTACTTAATGAATTCTAAATGACATGAATATAAATGCGCGCGTCGTTGAATTTTCACGAGCGTGTTTGGCGACTTGATATTTTCTCCTTCGCATACCGTGAATGTTTCCCGTCGATGTCGGCAGGGTGGGAAGTGACCAGTCGCCGGCCAAGGATAATGGACGGGCGAGCGAAGGAACCGATATCGGTGCATTGGCCACGGCAAATTCTCTGGGTAATTGCTGGCGGGGCAAGACCTATGGCGATGGATAAGCCGCAGGGATATAATAGGCAATGTGCGTAACGCACTCACGTACGTTGTCTGTTATATTAGTGGATGAATATTCCAGTCGCAAGGATCTGAAGGATGCTGGAACTCTTCGCGATATCCTGCGCGAAAGATAATAAGAAATGAGTGAAAACCGCTCCAAGATTTAGTAAACTTTGACGATTGAAAGAAAAAGATATTAAGACGCGAGTCTCGATTAAAATCTAGGAAAGTCGCGGAGTTTCTTTATCTAAAATGACTGGTTGCTCACTCAATCCCAGTCCCCGGCTGTGGATGTAATAGGTGTAGTCGTACTTTTTCCATACGCAATACGGACCGAGAACGTAATAAAGGAGATGCCTGTGGCGTAATGCACGCGCACCCCGCGGTAAATTCTCCCGGTAATTGCAATGCGTGTACGCGCATGTGTGCATTTACCGATGGAATCCCTGGAGAAGGATAAGAATAAGAACCGGGCAGAGTGGCTTTCAGCGACATAAACGGATAAAGATTGGATGAAACGCGCCGCTGCGGAGGTCCTTATTCACCCTCCGTATGCCCGTTTTCTCAGCACGGCGCAAACCGAGGAGAAAAGGAAAGAGGGAAGAAGAGATCTATGGCTTAATTCCATGGTTCTTCGCTTCCATGCGATCATCGAATCGTTGCATCACTGATCCGGCGCAGCTCTCATCGTCGTGATTGCTAATTTAATTTACTTCTCCAACAAACCAACAGAATTGCGTGCACCTCTCGTGCTCTTGCGAGCAGGTAACGCACAATCCCCTATCTTAATGAACTTCTTACATAATTTCAGTGTGCAGTATAATTATTTTTTGCTCTTCCTATCTTTCCAAGATTACGTTCGAAGAACATATTCTCAAAGGTGAACTTGCGATTCGAGTTAATCGCAGATGCTGCGATTGAGTCTCTGCTGGAATGGAAGCCACGTGTCAATTACGATTAAATTATAATTCTCATTGCAACCGCGGGTGCATAAATTCCGCCTTTTCCACTCGGTGCTCGGTAATGCACCGAGAGAACTCGCGTTCCAGGGTATAAATAAACCACGTTTTTCGCTCCCTCCCGCGCCCTCAGCCCAGCCGCGAACATTTCCACTTTGAAGCGAGGATAGTTGGGAATGTAGCGATTCTTTTCCACGTCGACGGATAAAACGATCGTAGGCTGCCCGTAATGCAAGGTACACACGCCGCCAGTAAATTCTCCTGATAATTGCGAAGCGACGCGGAGGCTGGCGCGGGTGCTCTCGCAGAGAGAATCCCGGAGAAAGGATAATAGCCGAGAGGAGCGGTTTTCAAGCGCAGCTCTGAATATCCTGCGCATTCGCCAGGACGCTGAGACACGGAGATACAAAACCCGCGGACTTGGAGATATCGATTTTATTGCGCTACGCGATCGTAGTTTCATCCTATCTCTAGGGCTGTCCGAGGATACGGTATCCTGCGCGGGTATCTAACGCCGAGAATCGTATTTTAAGTGGCTCGAAAAGCCGTGATTTACGATCGCGCGCGTGATGGTGGGCGTTTGCACGCTCGCGGATTGATCGGCACACGGTGCGTAAATTACATCTTTGATGTCACGGCAAATGCACATATGTATGCATACGCACGGTAATTTAGTGTATTATATAATATATCTGTTAGATTCTTTTCATCTAAAATGCATTACCGTCTCATCAATCTCCGCTGGCATTTTATTTCGATTCGAATTGCTCACGAGTATCTTAAAGTAAAAACTTGAGTAGAGTTATGATTAGTGCGATTTTAAGTGTGAAGTGAATTTGTAAATGGTATGATTGATTGTTCGTAGGTGCGACGTGTCCCGATTTATCTTGTTAGCTCAGAGTAGCGCCGCAACTCTTGACGTTTAGAAAGAATAGCGCGAGCGCGCACTTGGAGCGATCGTACGCAACCTCTGTGGAAACCCTTGACGCCAAGATATGTCGGCGACGTATAAATTGTGGGGCGTAAACTGCATTCCGACTGCTAAAGTATTTTGCCGATATGGGTTGACGGCATCGCGAGAGGGCCCGCCTACACGCCGCAAACCAGATTTCCTCTTGCACGATAAATATATCTATCTGTCCGATAACTATATATAACATCACATAATTGCATCACATATTTTAAATGATTGAGACGCTTGTCATAATAGCAATCGTGATACCGTCGTCGGTATAAACAAGGCGGCGCCGATGATGACATTTGTGACTCGTATTAACGCGTCACGTAATCCCGCTTACGGACACGATCACAAATTCCGATGTTTAGCTAGGATTTCAATTAACCGCTGATTTACTGATGAGAAATTAACACTGCGAGCTGTGACCATCACGATTTGAATACCCGTCTCGTTGGCATTGGTCGAATTGTAATTATCAATTATTTACACGTGTGTATTCAGTCTACGAGGTTCATCTTGAGAGAATGATAAAACGGTATGTTTTGGTGCACGATCAACGTCCCTTCAAAAATAAAAATAAAAACTTGGACCGTGCCGTGCATTTTTGAAGCTGACCTTCTGCATTTCCGCAATCAGAATTTCTCTTCTCTTATTATTTAACCCAGCGTGATCCGCCGCGGTGGCGGATACACGTCTTGCGAGATGAACGGGTCTGCCTCTCCCGCACACCACCCCGATGTCTTGTTAACCGATGGGAACAGATTTCTGATTGCGTACCCCCGCCGGCTGCTGCTGAATGCCGGTTGCGCACGGTGCAACAAGCACCTCCGGCGGATTTCGCAAAGGGATCATTTCCACGCCAAGCCCATCCACCGTGTTACCGAAATATGGCACAGAACCGTTAACGTTCTCCTTTGTTTGAAATCTACGGCCGGTGTCGTATCTATGGTGTCGCATCCGAGCGACGTACCTCATCGAGCCTGCCTCGCGAGGATCAATCTGATCCAGCCGATCGCGGGACCTCCGTGGATCACGACGACGGTGTGGCCACTTTCGGATTTCGCAAACACTTTCGTCGACGCTCCGTTCGAGAAGCTCGCGAAACCATGCTCTATGCAGGTCCCGTTTGTGGCATAATCACCGACGATGAGAATCACAGATGAACGGAACGTAACGAGTTTCCGACGATAAGGTCGGCAGTAAGGTCATCATCTCTAAGCAAATTACGATAGCTATTAGATCGACGGGTGAATTTATTGGTGAGCAATCGCGGCGGTCGCTCCGGGCGACCGTATCTACACTCGGGAATCTCTCGATCGCCTCGTCCACTTGTTTCCAAACAGTCTTAAATTTACGCCCGCGAGTCCGTTTGACGAAATATTCGTCGGCGCGCTCGGCCGACTCCATCCAAGCTCGGCCACTGCGGTAAAGTTTCGCAAATCGGTCGTTTCGCATGCGAAACCGACCTACCGTGCTGCCGGATTGCAAAAGTATCTCTCCTCCCTCCCAAAGAGAGGAGGACGACACGCGGTATCGTCAGCGAGAAAGAAAGAGAGAGAGAGCAATTTCTGCATTTGAAAATGTTCAAATCGCCGCATTCTAGGTATGCCACTTCAGAATGAACTTCTCATTAGTAGAAATAGTTATGTGCAACGCTCTTAAATTCCTCGCTCGGGATAATATCTCGACTTGTTTTTATAAATCGATAATCAAATCTTGCCCTGGGAAACGTAATTGTACGTGATCATTCTATTAATATAACACGAGCGTTTAAAAGAAAAAGGTAAAAAGTTAAAAACGTCTTTGCAATGTTTCTTAGACGATTGGTTTGGAACTCAGCTACGATAATTATGTGAGAGTGACAGGGTATTGGAAAATGAATACGCGTGCATCTAGGTGAGCGACGTTGATCGCCCATGTGGGACATTCCTGTCGATCAAGAAGGTGCGCGAGTTAAGAAGAGAATTTCCTTTCTTTCGAAACGGCGCTGTTTTTAAATCCTTGGGCGCACCCCATGGGATCACGGGCGCGTTAGCTTGATTTCCGCGTGTGCTAGTTATTCAACGGCGCGGACATTACGTAAACTGACATTTTCGCGGCTAATACAAGCAAGCGAGCGAGCGAGCATGCGATTCCAGCCAGTGAGTTCACACTGACTGGCGATTGTGACGGCCTTTCCCGTTGCGAATGTTTTCAAAAATCCACCACGATAAATTGTCCAATCGCGCGAAAGCGTGCGGCTGATTTTCCATTTAGCTGATTCGCAATTACGATTGCATACCTGTGCAATTATGTACTAAATGTTCTATGCTTTGTAGCATACTAATAGATAATGCGAAGGTTGTGTCACGTCTTAGCAGAAAAAGGATATTCATTAATTAATCAGTTGTGTTCGCCAAATAAATCTTCTTGCATTTTGCCATTTAATGTTTTAATCAACGTTCCTTTTGTCCCTTTCTTGGCGAAGAGGAGGAAACGCACGGATAGTTGGAACGTGTGCAAAACTCACCGACTCTCGACACGACCGCCAATATCAGCAACACGCTGCTCACGATTATCATCTTGTCTCGCTGGTGGCCGCTGGCGTAGAATCACAATCCGAACGCTGAAGGGATGAAACCGGGATTAATTATCGTTATCTTGCTCCTTATACGCGCGCCTTTCACACGCCGACTGCACCAGCAGCAAGCGAAACCGGCGCGCTTCTTGGCGCGTGGAATCGAAATTCGCTCGCGAGCTCGTCGCGTTATCCTCCGTGGTCGATTCCGCGCTCGACGCGGACTGATCGCGGGCCGATCTCGTCACTGAATCTCCGTGTTACGTATTTTACCCCGTGGTTTTGAACAATTTTTATTAACTGCCCTTTATCTCCCTCTCCGCGCCGAACGTGCCTACGAAAGCCGCAGCAGCAATGCAGCGCCGTAACTCAGAGCCGCGAGAGCGCCATGGACGTCGCAGAACATATGCTACGGTCGCGAGGAGAGAAAGGTGACTGCGGGTACGACGCCAGGCGTGCTCGATACCTCCTGTCTTCTTGGCATAGTCACCTTTCTAGCAGACCAGCAACAAAGAAGGGAGTCTTGGTGCTATACCACCACCGCGTGCTTTTTCGCCCACTACCTCGATCGTCGTTCACTATCACTAGAAGAGTAGTGGGGACCATCATCGGTGGTGGACGCCGGCCACCTCCGACGGCTCTTCGAAATCCGGCTTCCACGAGCTTTTTTTCACCTCTCGCCGCATTGTTAACCCTGAAACCGTTCTCAGTTTCTTAAGACCAAGGTGAGAGAGGGTTGCTCGACAGCAGACCAACACGAAGGAAGGAGAACCATGTAAGAATTCTGCCTGGACGACTCAAGGGAAGAACACACGATGTTGTTTCATTCGATAGCCTCCCCTTTGACTATCAAAAGTATCAGAAAACGCGATGAAATCACAGAAAATATTTATAGCTACGTTTGCGTGAATCTGTTTTAATTTATTAATAGAATCAAATCTGTCAATTTTGTGTGTGAGGAAAGCGCGCCCGCGCGCATGATGTTTTGTTAACTCGGAATACTCCTTTAAACTGACCAAAAAATATGTTTATTGAACAAATTCTTAAAATTTTTGTTATCAAGAATGTATAGCATTAAGCTTAAAGAATTATAATACGTTATAAAAGTGTGTAAAATATTTCTAATTATGTTTATATTAATTATTAATATATTACAGTATATATTATTACTATAGTATTTTTAAAAATATTTTTAATATAGTATTATTATTAATATAATATAATTAATTACATATACAATTAAATGGACAGAAGATAGAAAGAAAGAGTAGTTTGTACTATACGAATCGTACAGCTAGTCGTTGAAAATCCCGAAAATTGAAGATTTAGGAGCAGAGCAGCAGGATAGGCAAAGAGGATAGCACGTTACTCCTGTTACATCGTCAGTAATGTTACCGATTGCAGGATTCAATCGGTAAGTCACACCGACAAGCATAACAGTAGATTCCCTGGCGAAATAAGGATGGAATCGAATCGTATTTTCCTTTTTTCGATCTCAATTTGAAGATACATGGATAATATAATTATGCTTCATGTTCAGAAGAATCGGCTGCAGATCTGTAAAAAGCGAGTTTTTGGAAAAAAGTTCTAAAAAATATTTTCCTTTGACAATAGCACATAAGTGCAAGCGCAGTTATATAAAATCTCATATTTCCATTTTTTATAAACTTTTGAGATCGAAATTGCAAAATCGAAGTCTTTAAGACGATTTGTACATCTGCAAGGAATAAAAAGTAAGGAGCGAAAAATATTACTCCTCTGAGGCGAAATATGAAAAGTACGAAATTTATAATGTGTACGTAAAGTGCACTTGATAACGAACGTTATGGCCTATTTATAAGTCATTCTTGTGTGGAGATTGTCCTAAGAATCAACAGAAGTGAATATTTGTTTCCAATTTCAATCCTAGTATCATGATAAATGCAAAATTAAAATATTTTTACCCAGGAGAAACCTTTGTAAAGAGGAGTTTTACAAAAAGCGTTTTCATTAAACTTCCAGTCGAATTTTAAGCGAAATTTAATATTAAAACCAATGTGAATAATAAATAATATCAAGCAGTATTTCGTACAAAACAGTTTATTTCTTTTCCCATATAAAATGACTAAAACTATCTTATTACATTACATTCTTTTTACGCAATATGATTATATGGAAAGTATTTAACAGATCGGAAATTGTCGTTTCATATCAAATAGATGAAAATATTTCTGGCCACTGTACAACTTTTTTTTTCTACGCATATTATGCTCGCTTTCAGTGACCAGTTCAGCAACGATCACATTTGTATCGGATTGTTCGCCGAGATTTCAAAGAATGGAGATTACTCTATCGGATTTTATATACATCTAGATACTAATTTACAAATATTTATCAATCGACGCAAACCGAAGATAAACTTTAAATCTTAGATCAATCGTTGAAATTAATGAGTGATTGTTACGATCGCGGGTAACAAGGATAATAAGAACTTTAGGTGACTTGCAGACAGTCGCTTTTGATTTTAACGCATGCATATGTTTCTTAAATCGCAGAAATATATTATTCATAAAAATTATAGAGCTTTTTTAATACTCTTCCTATCATGAAACACACAATAATTGAAAACATATCACATACAGATATTTTCCGTCTCCGAAAATGCGTAGACGAACACAGAGATGCCATATTACAGTCCTTCTATAACTGAGGGATTATATATTATTCTCCCATTCACACCCATTCGCCCATCGTATAACAGCGTATATCGGTGTAAACGACTAGATATTGTTGCGATGCCTCTGTATAATAAAGGAATTTGTTTTTTTCTCTTTTAAATGTTCCTGAGAACTCGGCAGTATTCAAATACATATCGAATAGACAACTAAACGCAACGAGATTTAAAATGCACGCGTGTATTAACAATCTTTAACAGGTGATGATAAAATAAACAATGTGAAAGCGTGTGGCGATACATGCTAAATATTATGTATAAAACAATATCCCTTCTTGTCGAATATAAGTTGAATATAAAGTCACTGATTGATCAAGTCTGAGTATGTATAAACCATAGAAATTCTCTCTAAAATAAGAAAAAGAGGTAATAACGCGGCGTCAAAAATCTTATGGCGTTAAAATTATTTGATAAAAAAGGGATCGACGATTCCATTATGTCTCGGAACATTAAAAAACACTTGACAAAGTCTATCCTACACTTCACCGATTTCTAGCGTTTCTCAAATCCGGCGCAATCACGTGAAACATGTCTATTTGGGTAGAAAAACTGCAAATTCGCATGATTAAAAATATCGTTACACGTACAAACAATATCTCTGCTTCTTTTTTAAAATCTTAGTATAAGCTGTACGTAATCACGCGCGCGTCGGAGATTTGATTTTCCTTGTTCGTTTTTTTCAAAATGATTCATACGATTTCAATGATCGGTGTGAGAAATCCAAGTGTTTGTTAAATAACTCCTTTTTATTAATGGCTACGAAACGATTTATATATGTACATTAATTAAATGCAGCCTCCCAGGTCGTAGCCGCGCGTAGATATGGTCAATGGAAACACGGCATCGTTACGACTTTACAATTTGTACAAAATTGCTTGCAAATTAATTGCAGAATGTCACCGTTAGTGTCCTCGGTTGGATAATGGACTTTGATTTATTGCCCGACGACATCAATAATCTAATATGGCATAGCTCGCGCGCGATCATAATAGTTGTGTTCTTCCTAGCTATACTTACCACGTGCACATTTCCAAACTCCCTTTTTCTGTCCCTCGTAAAATCTCGAATTTGCATATTTTTGTGTTTTTGTAAGCACGGACAGAGTAAGTACGCTAAAAAGAACGGATCTGGCACTGTATCGCACGACGCCGATTCCGCGAGCGAGGCGCGCGGTGCGCTTGAAAAAAAAAAATTAAATAGCTTTCGCGTAATCGGGCGACGTGGTTACAATTCTAGTTACTAACTAGCTCAATTTGCCTATATTTTTTGCGCAAATTGCTCACGGAGTCTTTAAACAGGACGGGGTCCAGGCGCATGTTAGATCGCAGCAGAGGCATATACCCGAAGACAGCGACGAACGTGTTCATACACGTCTGCCGTTGTATGAAATGATCGGGATCGTTCCACGGGGATCTGAAATCGAACGGCACGTGCGTCAGAAATACGATAACCACGCGGCAAACGTGGCGCATGAAAGGGGGACAGAGAAAATATGATAAGCGAGCGCTCACCTAATTCCAGCTACCGTGTCTTTGTACAGCTTGCGCTGCGTCACTTTGATGGGCGGTCTCCGAGTAACGTGACTCACCAGGAAATTCATGAGTATGTCCTCGCAGTTCTGCGACTGCTCCACCGTTTTGTGAAGGGTCGAACTTAACAATTCGGTGTACAAAGTGTTGTAATAACGGTGATAGAAAGCTGCGCCGGTGAGAATGATGCTGTAGTCGTTCGTCCACTTACTCGTGTAGCCCCACGAACGCTTTGATCACAGAAACAAGTTGGATTCAATCACGGGGGTAATGGACACGTGACAAGAAGTCGCTCGTCGCGATACCTACCTTTGAGTCGTCCCAATAGTGAGATCTCGCTGGGTATCCTACTATCCGATCGGGAAAGGAGCGCCAGACCGTAAAGGCAAAGTCGACCTCGTCGGTATTTAGAGTGGCGTCTTCGTCGAGCGATAATATGGCACTAGTTTTGATTAACGGATGAGGATAGAAACGTTGGGATATACCGTCAACCGCGACTACGTGGATCGACGCCTTGATACCCTGCCAACGTGGCTTCCTTGGCACCGGAATTTCCGAGTTCCACATAAGTATTATCTGGAACGAAATAAAAAAAATACGTTATCACAAATTGGCAAGACGGAACGATAGCTTTGTCAGTAAGTAAATCGGGTGATCCAATAATAATATACCTTATCTAGGTATTTGCTCTTTGCGAGACTCTTAAGCAGGCGATAAAGAACTGCGGTAGATCCCAATTGAGAATAGATTATGGCAGTGAAGGTGTTACCGGGATTACTGTTCGAAAAGGGAAGTTCTTGTCGGCTGTCGGCAAACTGCGGCAAAATCGCCAATGCTCCGGGACTGGTGTTCCAGATGATCCTCTCCCGCGTGCCTTCCCATGGCAATCGCTCGCGAATATTCTAAATTGAGAGTTACAATTAACGACAGATTGAAAAACGAGGCTACAGATGATGATGATGATGACTGACAATTACCTCAAACACCGTGAATACGATCTTTTCAATGGATGAAAAATACCTCTCCCACAAAAACTGCGTTTGTTGTCGTAGTTTCAGAATTTGTACATCGGATACAGACCGTACTATATCCGGAATCTGTGCGTAAAATTTAAGAATTTTAATTATCCGCTTTAAAAGCAGAATAAAATCGCAATAGAATAAAAAAAGTAATTCGAAGTAAGGTCGAGTGCATCTCGGCTTACTTGAAGTAACAGTCTCTCGTCGGAAAATATGACAGCCTGAGTCCAGTCGAGACGTTCGTGAAAGGGAAGGGCCCAACCGTTACTTAAAATAACCGGGACACATCCTGCCCTTAAAGCTTCTAGGAACCGAAAGCTGCCCAGTCGTCGTCCTCGCGGAACCAGACAGAACGTAGCGTTCATCAGTAAAATCTCATAGTCGTACCTGCCAGGGAATCGTATTGTCCAATTAGATCTTGCTCTTAAACGATATCAGCGATAACAATGACACAATGACCAAATGAATTTACTTACGTATCATATTCTTGGTTATCCTGCTGACAATGTTCATCCTGAAGTACCTTCCAGGCTTTACCGTGCCGGCATGTCGTAACGAATACCAAATCTTTGCCGTTATGTAGATGATAGAGAGCGTTTCTGGTCTCAGATCCGATGCCGTGCACGTATCGTTTCCCCTTGAAAGCTGCCACGTACTTCTTATTATTGGGAAAATTGTTCTCGAGCGCTTGGCCGGGTTCCCCGCCGCGTTCCGGGTGCTGTTTGCCGAACAGAGGTATCGACAGGTCAAAGTCCGGTCTGTGTCGAAAGATGGACATGCTGGCTTTCGCGAGCATGGCGTAGCCCACGTCAAAGGCGAGCGACTCCTCCGCGTAGTCGGGCCAGGTGCCAGAGTACAAGTTGAATATCAGATGGTTCCTGCCGTTGTTCCAGTATGGTAGATGCAGCAGTTTCGAAGGAAGATTGTGTACAAATTCGGTGGATAAGGGGTCTCTATCTAACGTGTCCAAGGCTAAGACGAATATACATGCCCGCATCGGGTCCGACGTGTAATATCTCGATTCGGTAATAACGTTTAATATTTTTTGGTATAATGGACTTATCACATCCTCGACTGGATACACGTACACGGTGAAACCTTGCTTGCACCTCGTGAAATCGAAGCAGGTCTCCATGCGGCAGTGCCTCGTACGCTGAGACATTGCCAAGCTCCCACTGGATGTCTTTAAATCTTTGTCATAGAACTCTTCGTTTAGACTTAAATATGAAGGCAATCGCTCGTAAGGCAACTGAGATCTGCCTGTCCATTTTTCGCTTTTTAAACGGTATCCGCCGAAGTAGCAGTAACCAAGAAACGCACAAGTTACGAACAACAATAGGTAGCGTTTCTTGGCTTGCATTTTGAATACAGTCAGGTTGCACAATGATGTACAATAGTTCTAAGCATTTTCCGCCAGATGTGAGAGTATATTTAGTCACAAGCACATGGTAGCAGTTACTTCCGATGGCTCAGAACTGCCTCCGGAACGTCGTTACTCTTGCTTTTTTCTATTGCTGTAACAGAACGAAGGTTCAAAGCGTCAAATGCACACTGAGGCAAACAACTTTTTCTAACCCTCTATACAACAGGTATCTATCTATTATATCTATTACACTTGTACGCGTATTCACGTGACGTCACAGTGTCACAGTGCACGGTGCATGCTGAATCGTCCAATTGCAGAAATCACGGAAGACATTCGCGATTCAATAAATCAATTTTAGCGAATCCAAACAGAAGCCTTCTGTATACGTAAAATGCAGGCACAGTGATAATATCCCGTAATACTTCGCGTTGTCACGCAGCAACGATCGATCCCGATTGCAATTATTAGCGATGAATGCACGCCTATGACACGGTGCTATTATTACACAAGTATCACAGCGGGGAAGCGCGAACGCGGTACGACGTGAGCGAGCGACGTTTCTCGCAAATGGACGAGAGAAAAAAAATGATTTAGCGAGAAAGCGAGAGTTGACGGACGGTCGTTACCTGGTCGAGAGTCGAGACGAGAGGTAGCTATCGCCGAGAGGCATTCGAGCGACTTGATCCTCGCAGACGCGTACATGACGGACTGGCGGAGCGATATGCCATCGATAAATTTCCATGCGTGGTATTCGCTCGCACGGCGGATTCCCGATGCGTCGCGCTCGCGATCGCTGACGTACGACTGGCACGAGCGAGCGAGCGATCGAGCGAGGCGCGCGACGATTCCCGCGTTCACTGACTGCACGATCCGGGGCGCGAGTGGTCTACGTTGACCGCGCGAGATCCGCACATCGCTCTCAATGAAATGGCACGATGCGATTCATGACGATCTTACGACGCGGGTGCGATGCGACGCGCCTATTTATGCGTGCATCGCCGCCGACGCAGCGTCCTTCTAGGTTAGTTGCGACGCGCAGCAAACTCGGTCGGGGCCCGCCGGCGGTCTCGCGCACATTCGCATTTTCGGCCGGCCTCACGGCCCCGGATACATCGCGTGACATCGATCGCTGAGCGGCCGCGAACGCGATATCATTGCACGCCGCGGCTCATTATATAATTGCTTTTGAGAAAACGATGCAAATTATGCCGTGACGTTCAACCGATTAAACTGACAAATCATTGTCCTCCCATTCACCTTCGCGTCGCCACGAGAACGGCGGCTAGACGGTGCACTTTGCATGTCGTGCATGTTATCATTTAGAAAAGTTACCAAGTATCGGAGCAGATCCATAGTAGAATTTTGTATTATCAAGAATGAGAACCATATTGACCAAAGATATATCGATATGACATTATCGACGGTCGAGTTTGCCTTCTCGTCTATGGTAACTCGGTAGTGTCGGTAATGTGAATGATTAATCGTGGTAATTGATTGATTTATAATTAATCGCGGGTGGATTTTCGTGGTTTCATTTACTAAGAGTGCATCGTGAGTGTGCGAAATAAAAATTCAAAAAATACTAGAAATAAGTACGCCAAAATTGAATTAAAGCTCGCTTGTAGAATCTAGCTGCGCATGCGCAGCTGCCATTTTAGTTTCGCGCCGCGTCGGGACGATTGTAAATGTATCGTGCCGGTTCCGTGATTTTATCGCCTTTTTGCGTCGTCAAAAGCGAATTTCACGGCTGAGTGAGTGCCGGGAGTGTCGAATCAAAGTCGCGCGTTGATGTGAGATATTGGTTTGTGTAGTTCTATGTTAGATCGTGCTTTATTGTGTTATCGTGTGCCAATTCTGCTGCTGAGCGAAAGTGATACAAGGTGGTACGAGGAATGGTACGGCGAGGCAGCGATAGACGAACAAGATACTCCGATTACCGTGAGTAAATATATTTCTTTATTACTCAGGGAAAAGGAATTCTGATGACGGCATGGTATCGGCAAGAAGAGAGGGAGATGACGGTGATGAAGGAGCACAAAATGTCCGGTACGTTGCTGCTGATCGTCACCGTCATCTCTCTTTCTCATCTTGTCGATACCATCCCAGGCAGCACACATTGGTTTCAAAACCGTTTCATAAACGTTTTGCCGTAACGTTTCATAACCATTTTATTGAAACGTTTATTTAGGAGAAAAATGTCCAACGAAAAGACGTTAGGAGAAACGTTTCAGAAACCATCAGAAAAATATTTATCAATTCTATATATCAGTGCCTCAAAGATAGACAGAGTTAAGTCACATTTTTGTAAAAAACTAGATTTTTATATTTTATGAATTACTCTCTAAATTTCGTGTAGTGGAATCTCATTCTTTTGAAATATCACTTCAAGTAATAGTGATCTCAAAAGTTTCAAAAGAAAAGAAGAAGAAAAGAGTATTGGATCGGTTTTCCGAATGGTTATTTATAAGGTGATAACACAAATGTTACTTGCGAGAACGTCACGTCCGGCCATCTATCGGTCGCTTGGTGAATCAGAGGTGGGAATCACACACACTTGTGCTGATTTTTGTCTCTTGTTCCATAATCGAGTACATTGAAACGTATGATGTAAAAATAATTAATACTCGCAAAGTAAGTAGAAATTACTATTTTTTCTATATTAATTATATAATTTCAAATCAATTTAATAAAACACATTTTTCGTTTCTGTGGAAAGGTGAAAAATACGTTTTTAAAATTGAGGTCTAAAAACGGTTTCTATTTAAACCGTTTCTTAAATGGTACTTTATGTTTCTTAGACATTAGATACGTCTAAGAAACATATATTAGGCTAACATGTGCTGCCTGAGATGTCATCATCTTGCACAATTCCTCTTCACTAGGTCGTATCTTCTTTCTGTTATTCATAAATATATATAAAATATATTTTTTTATTATATTGTAAAATAGGAATTAAACAAAATTAACTTTTATGTACAAGGAAATTACTTTTATATACAAGGAATTTACTTTTATGTACAAGAATTTTCTCTTGCAACAAAAAACAAATATCATACAAATTGCATACATTATCGTATTTCACATCACCGCCTGTCGATGACCGATTTATAGTATAAATACCGGTCCAGGATTCCATAAGTATTTAGTTTTCCCCAACGTGCAAATGGCTGCCGCTTGTTGCACGCGGCAACATCAGGTGGCAGCACAAATCAGATTTTTAACTGCGTCCGGTCACGTCAAGGGAATTAATTGTTAATTATAACGCGGTTTTCGATTTTCGGTGGAATTAGAGTAGCGGAAGTCACGATGAAAATAGCTGACGAAAACGACTACTCTTATCGAGATCTTAGACTCTTCTATCTTTATTTTTCACTACGGAGAGAGTCTGTATACAATTCATCTCGCAAACACCTCGAGAGAGCCGCAACTCTCAGCGACGAGTGGGAAGATAGGCAAATTCGCGCTGTTCGCCGATAACACCGCGTGTCAGCACCCGAAGCTGAGATCGGCTTCCAAGCTAATAATAGATAGCAGAAATTTAAAATTATTATTTTTTTTATTTTTACGAGGAATTTTGTCTGACCGAATCTCTAAATGTGTCAACTTCTTTTCCACGATTCCTTATTAAAACTGGCTTTCCAGCGTGAAAAATGTTGTTTATGCAAAAGTTACTCGTAAACATATCGGCCGTCAGATTCCTTCATGTCGCGCATTTTTACTCTCGCTCTCCTCTCTTTCTGCACACGCTCAATTTCATCCTTCCCTCCGTCTGCCTCCCGATCGTCAGCGTTTCCGCCGCGTTTTCTACGCGAATTTATTATTTATAAAGCCGAAAGTACCTCGGGCGTGTTTCGTCCTTCGTAGCCAGCGGCGAGCCACCGCGCGAGCGCCTATATCGAAGCACGTATTGCTTTCCTCGCGGCTTGCTGCACTCAGAGGGGTGGACCGCGTGTAAAAACGTGCTCCGTGTATTAAATATCCTGCAATAACAGTAATTATACGGTTATGGTGTTTTGCGAAATTGCGCGGCTACTACACCGCGATCCGCGCCTGTGGTCGGCTCAAGCACACGTGATCTTCGTAGGCAGAATTATCGATTCCGGCAATTGATCGATTCGATTATTTAGCATGTAAAATGTTTGACTGGCAATCAGTTGGCAAAGCGATGGATGGGTGCTTTCTGCTCGGGAACGATAAGTCGCTGACGTTTCACTTATCGAGATAGCATGGATTTCATTTACGCAACACATGCGGTGTATATTGATTATTAAATGTACTGCTTATTTAATGATGCTGATTAGATTAGTGTAAAAGGGTAGGATTATCTAAAGTAGCGACATATGTTCACTTCTGACAATTGCGCTTTCGTTGTGCTCCACTCGCCTCATGCGGTTAATTTTTATCTCGATTCCCGATGGCTTGGTATATCTCTGCTTACTTTATAAAAAATACCGAGGTTTGATATCGTGTGAGAAGAGCGCGATAAAAACGCAGAAGACATTTATTTTTTTTTGTGTTGTGAGAGTAAGATTCTATGAAACTTAAACTTTCGAAATTTAATGTAATTTTCTATAAATTATACAACTCGTTCGTCGCTCGTGTCGACTGACGAAACATCATAAATTCGTAAAGGGCCCGAAAGTCGCCTAGGCCAGATACCGAGCGTGGAGATATAAAAAAAGCTGCTCAAGCGAACTCGAAGGGAGAGAAAAAGGCGGCCCAAGACGGGGGATGGAAGGGGGAAGGATCGGCGAGAGAGGCGGTGTGTGCATGCGCTTAATCGATAATCACCGGCAAGTGGTTTCGTCCGAAAAGGGTGCGGTGGATACATCTGCGAGGTATCATCAGTGCCGCGTACAAAAGGCCGATCCATCATCGGGCCGACAATTCAAATTCGAAATTGGCCGGCCAGTTCCCAGCGAGCGCGCGCGTGCAATTACAATGGAGATTAACAACAGTCCAAACAATCCTCGCATTGTCGGAGCAGCACGCTAGAGACTATGAAAAGATGCGTCGATACGAGAGTCTCGCCTTCGTCTTTATGTCGGTCTCGATCTCGCTTTTTGGCGAGTCTTATATCGCGGGAGATATTGTAACGTTCTGTAGCATGTGCAACGGAAGACGTGTGGCAATATCGCGTTATTGCTGCAGACGGCGCACGCGATCTTCTTACGCCCGGTTACTGAAATATCAATGTAAGCTGTTCATTGAGCGCGCGGTATGCCAGATTGTCCGCTTCTGATAGAAGAGTAGCCTTCGCGGTTTCAGCATAATAATAGGTATAGCGTCAGCAGCGCGTTTCAATGTCTCGTTAAACTTTCGGATTAATGAGGCTTCTGCAGTTGTATGGGCCAGTGTCGCCTTTTTCCCGCGCACGTTATAATTACGGGCGTTTCGGAAAGCATTGCAATCACGCGTATAGCAGTTAATTGAAATTAGCTCGGGCTGTTGGCTTACAAACGTAATAATAATACAATCGTAATCTAAACTTTGCACTTTTTCGTTACCTTCGTTAACTTTCGTTACCCTTGGCATCTGGATTTTAAATAGTAAGGCTGAAAATTCTTTTTCAGCCAGTATTTCTTAGAGCTTTCGAGAGTTAGACTAGCTCGAGAGGCATAAAGAAAACGATAACTTTTTGGCACACCGCAGTAGCTGGGATACGCGAAAATGCAGGAGGCTTGCAGGGGGCGGTCTCACCCCCCGTGAGAGGTGGGAAAGGATTACGGTGCGTCAACGGCGGTGACTGAACGGGCCGTAATCGCTGTGCCGATCTAATATTTCGAATAGTTCGCATTTACAATGGGCTTTATTGGCGGGAAAACTGAGGGGGTATTTTGAGCAGGCGGGACATCCATCACGGGGTGTCAACGCGATTGTCTTCCGCGGCGTTTGCCACGGGAAAGTATTGACGTCGTGCTCGAGCGGCCGCCGAAATATCGTTCGCGCTCGGAAACGGATAAACGTCGTTAATGTAATTAAAATCCGGATACCGGCTATCCCCCGCGATCTCACGTAACGATCAAGCTGCCTGCGCGGACTCGATGCGACGATATCGATTCGCGCGAGTGTCGTCTCGCCGTAGATGACGCGTCAGGAAACACGATGGACAGTATTACTTCGGCCAACGAATTTATCCGGACGACACGGCACCGGGCTTCGCCATTGTGTCGTATTTAAATGAGCTTTCTAATGTATTTAGCCTGAATACCGCGTGTGACGAAAACTACCATCCCGTGTGTCGCGGAGGCACATTTTGCCACCGCTGTCGTCAATATCAACAAGAAGATCGTTTTAGCGAGATTTAATTGCCGCGTCAAAGCGAAATAACGTGCAACAAATTCTCCTGTTTTCCTCGATTAGATATTTAGCGCCTTAGATACATTTAATTTCTGATACAATACAACGTAGCACAGACAAATTTTCTCTTTCATTATTGGTATTTGTTCAGAATTGGATTTGCGGTAGGTATCCATTCCGCATCGCGATGGCACCGTACCTTATGCGGAAGATAATGCGTGCATGAGCGCGTGCGCCACAATTTGTGTATCTATCGCAATGTGTATCTATCGCCGTCTGAATGTGCTAAAATAATAACGAGAAATTGCGAGCCGCGAGTAGAGCTGCGTTTTGCAGGGGATGCCGACGTATAATCGAGGCGCACCCTCTCCCGGCTATCTGTTTTATTTATCCGATAACACGCCATTATGGGCGAATCGTGAATGCGGCTGTGTGCCGGTAACGATTGGCTATTTATAATAACACGTGGCGTACGGGTAATTAGTTACGCGCAAGCCGCAGTGAAAAACCGAACGCCAGCATCGGTATCGAAAAAAATTGCCGTCGTTTTTCATCGCGCCTTTGTCTACTTTATTTGGACTCTCGTCACTCTCTTCTCTTTTTTTTGCCACCAACTTGTCTGCGAGAAACACTTTCGATCGCGGTTTCCCGCGCATATTCCATCGTATCGAGTCGGTTGAATTTCAACATTGTGCTCTCAACGATTTTATCCCCACAATTGGTTTTTTAATCTTAACTACAAGGGACCCTCGTGCAAACAGGCCACTACTTATAGCGCGCTCAGATGAAGCGATCACAAAAGATAGGCCTCTTCAGTAAGTTTCGCGTTTTCATCTCATTTGTCGTGTTCAGTCTCGATATTACAGAAAAATGATGCCACTCTTCTGGAAAAAAGCGAGTACGCTTTATTTTCTCGAAATCAAGAGTATCCATCACCAAGCATCTCGTATCGTTCAGGTATATTCCATTAATCGGTAGTCTGCTCGAGCCGTGAGTCGCGTTTCGATATGCCGATTAGGACGGAGTTTTGAGGCGAGCGATGAAAAAGAAATTAAGAGCGCGCTCCTGTTTAATTCGGACGGACGGTATTCGATCAGGGAAGATTATGCCGGGATTTCATAGGCGAGGGAGGCAGAGATATGGCGGTGCGGATAAGGGCGGGAGGCAGGGCGGCTGGAAAGTCTTGTCCATTGTGCCGGACCTGTACAATGCTTATCGACGGTGATTGCTTCATTGCAGACTAGAACGGGGATGCTGGATGTAAGGGCGTGATGCATACACCGGCGTGGCTCGGCGTTATCGGGTTATCGGCCGTAATGCACACGCACGCCGACCACCTTTCTACTGGGTTAACATTTCAATCTGTGGAAAATGTAAACCATCCCACTCTCCGGCTCGCTCTTCCTCTCTCGTTTCCTCTTTCTCTTCTTCTCTCTCTCTCTCTCTCTCTTCGCCGACACTCGCTCGTTTGCATATCGGCCGCTTGTTGTTCTCGGCCAGCGAACGGACAAATTTGGTCGCGGCGTACCGATTGATTCTGCGATTGTGATTCCAATGGGCGCATGCCGATGCAAAATTAAAACGGGCAGAATTGGGCATTCGTGCGATATTCCGCAGCGAAAGCTTCGCGACGATCGATATTCATCCGGCGCGGGAGTTAGCCAACGATGAAAACGCGTACCGTAAGAGACTGGGAGCGAGGAGATACGGTGCAACGCGCACGGCGTGAACATCCAAGCGAGCAATCGGGCCTGTTCTCGATGCGGTCCCGCCGACGCGAGCGAGTCTGCTCAGCTGTGTCTAGATGCGCTCGTATCCTATATGCGAGACGAGCAAAAATCCGCTCGCGCTCGCGTGCGGGAGCGCTTCTTTTTTTCCAGTCGCCTTTCGTTCGCAACGGCGGCGAAACCACCCTCCAGCCTCCCTTTCTCTATAGAGGCGTGTAACGACGATGCGCAAACAATGACGAGGGTTACGTAACAGCTATGCACGATGCAAACACACCGTGTTGCGCTAAGCGCGTATCTGTAACGGGGTGGGCAACGAGCGGTAACAGGGACTACGGTGGCGACGGCGGCGACGTCCAGGACGAACAATGCGTATCACACGGTGGCCTGTCTGAAAATACCCGACGCTCGTTCCCCGTCGTGCCAAACCTCGCGCCAAACGCGAGCAGGAGGAGTAACGCGCCCCGGTGCGCTCTCGAAAAATAGAGACGGAGAGAGATGGAGAGCAAAGAAGCGATATGCGTGCTATCGAGCGTAATATCCGAAATAAATTTCCGATAGTCAATTTAGCCCGCGACGTCATAAATGAATCAGGAAAACACGTCGCTGTCATGTTTTTCAACGTGTCATTATCCGCTTGACAATTTATTTATTTAAATCAGATGCAGCTGATTGTTAGGCTTGGTGAGAAACATCAAGCAACAGAATGCGAGAGTAGAATGTGACAATTAATAATTGATACGTAACGATTAACGTCGATTGTTATTGTAACAATCATCACGAACATCTTCGTGCAACATCCGGGAATTAAATAGCTTGCGCGTTTCTTCAAGTCCAGCTGAAGCAGCTTCCGTTGGTAGCCGAGCGAAATTAGCCGGCCAAGTTTCTTAACGATTCAGTGGAGCACCGTCGCAGTCTGTAGAGTTGCAGAATTTCATGCGGTGACCGCAGAACAAGAGGAGGCGGTGATCGCGCTTCCACGAGCGAATGCATCGAGGTATACGTTCGACGACAGGATTGTCCTTCATTACGCACGAAGGAAAGTGCAGTCATCGGCGCGCGTACCCGTAGGTATGCACACACAGAGGCATTAGCTCCCCCAAAGCCCAGCCGGTATTAATTCCACTAATTGGACGTGGTTTGGGTCGCGACAAACATCGGTCCCCTACCGATCGCCCCCGACTTGTCCGGACCACGCACATCGATATATCGCATGATCGATCGCACTTTCTCTCTCTCCTCTCAAGACAAAGGATGATTCTTATATTTTGTCCCAAATAAAACGCCAAGTAGCTCGAGCTGTTTGTTAATAGTTTGTATACGGTTTCTGTACGTGACTTATCAAGTGTGGACCAGTACTGGTTGCGAGACAGGCCATGCTTCGGCAACCGACACAGACCCAGCATTCGACTACATACATTGCCGATAATATATAACTAGCAACACAGGCGCGCGCTACGCGCGCTATAAATAAAATAAGAAATAAAAAAAAAATAATATAATATATACAATTGTCAATATAACCGCACTGACAGCCACTATGACATATTCTGACATTCGCAACACGAAGTTCAAGTCACACGAAATTCGTCGCGGAAAAGAGGCCTCAATATTCGATAAAAAAGAACTTCACGAAGTTAACACGGCTTTTTTAGAATAGGATTATAACAATATATTGATTCACCAGCGACCGATAGATGGCCAGATCAGGCGTGACGTTCTCGCTAGAACATTTGCGTTATCACGTATAAATAACCATCCGGAAAACCGATTTAACATCTTTTTCTTTTAAACGCGATATTAATTCACGCGACATTTACAAAATGATTTTACTAATGTTGTTTGCATTAGTCTTTGTTTATAATATTTAAGTCACAAATACAAATTACAAATACAAATAGTAATACATTAATTGGTCCACTTCTATGCCCAATGCTGGTGCAGTTATTTACCGAATACTGGTCCATATATTATTGCCAGTGTCGGATCAGTACTGGCAATGAAGTACGGCATGGCGTTACACTCCTGTGTCGAATCTGTACTGGCACAATACTGCCACGATGGCAAACGATACAGTCCCAGTATTGGACCGTTTTGAAATTTCTACGTGGGTAATGGCATTTGCATCGGCATGCGTGCTCGATTCGCAAACGTACGTAAATAGCAATCGAGCCTCTCGCTCGTGCGCCCGCATTCAATGAACGATAGGTCCAGGGGGTCCCGCGTCGTTTGGGGATGTACGAGGCGGAGGGATCAGCTGTTTCGGGTAAACGTATCTACGAGCCATAGAATCTGCACAGCCTTGTGTGCGTGCGTGCGTGCGTGCGCGTGCGGCTGCACGTATCAGTATATAAACACATACGACGATACTTATATCGCGAAGGGTCTCCGAATCTGGGTCACCGGGCCGATGAGGGACGATGAGAGGTTGACCGGCCAAAAGAGACGAGAGAACGCTAGACTCTTTTCCCCCCTCCTGTCGCTACCAGCCACAAAACGTCTATGATGAGATAATCGGAGACCGCCTTCGGGTTCCCTCGGCCGCATCGTGTTTTTCGCACTCCGCTTGAGCGGAGCTGAGCAACGCGTTTAAGATGCGGATTAAAGTTTATTAAGAAGAAAAGTTAGTGCTGGCCTCTCCGATCTAATCCGTGATAAGAAACGTCTCACGTGCGATAATAATAATAGCGCGTGAATGCAGACGCGTGTAGTCAGGTAACTCTTTTTCCCGTTGGGATTCTGTTTCGTCATCGATTCATCTGTTTTCCACATGTGTGTACTCACGATTCTCATCTCTGTCTCGCGAATCGAGGCATTCGATCGCGGCAGAGCTCACCTTTAGGAACTGTCAGTGGATACGAGCGCCTTGGGTACGGCACAAAGATATTAAGCACCCATACCCTAACCGTGTCGAGCTACGGAGAGAGCGTAGACTATCCTATGTGTCGGTCTGGTGGGGATGGAGAGGCGGAGGAAACGTAGAAGTGCGCGCGGCGGAGAGAGGGTAGGTGGACTAAGGGTGGGCGAAGGCGCAAGGGGGTGGTAGAGCAGGAGAGAGATCGCAAGGAAAGCGGAGTTACCTACAGAAGAAATAAGTGCGCGCGTGTAATGCTGATGGCGAATATGGTAGAGGAGATCTGAGGGAAGAGTAGAGAGGGTGGTGGAGAAGGAAGGTTGAGGAAGGAGGCGGCGGAGGAGGTGAAGGAGGAGATGGTGGAGGAAGAGGAGGAGCGGGCTCGCGGACGGCAGAAGGGTGAAGAAGGGAGGCAGTGCGCGCGAAAGCGAGCGATCGATTCGAACGTTGGCGACATTCTTCGTCGTAGGGACAGGGAACACAGTGGGAGAAAGAAGGGGAGAGACAGAGACAGAAGGGGGAGGAAGAGAGAGAAAGAGAGGCAGATACACGAGCAGGACTGTATCTGTGCGCGCGCGACGCAGAGGGGGATGATGAAAGAAGGAGATAAAGCGAGAGTAGGGCGGATGGGAGCGAAAGGAGGAAACAAGGCAGAGAGGGCTGTTTGCGCGCGAGAGAGTGCGAGTCCAGAGAACATGGAGGGTGGCAGGAGACGAAGAGGGCAGGGCGAGAAGACGAGAATAGTATCAGAAAGACAGGACAGAACGAGGGAAAAGTGGAAATGGCATACGATCCCGGAGGACTCGTAAGGAGGATTTGGAAAGCGAATCGAGAGAAAAGAAGGAAGAATGAGAATAGCACGACAGGGCTCAAGAACGTACAGAATCAGCAAGGTCCGAGGAACAGGGTGATCGGACGTAACGAAGCGGAGGAGCAGTGATCGAAACACAATGACGGACAGACAACACGGACAGTCGAAGAAAGAAGAAAAATGAGAGACCAGTCGAGAGACCAGGCAACAGTCAAGGTGGCTGAGGAATAGCAGGCGGATGAGAGACGAGTGAAAGATATAAAAGTGCGCGCGGAGTGGGGCGGGGAGGAACGCGCACGCGAGCCGGGGCGGGAAAGAGAACGTAAGACTCACAACGAAAGAAGACAAACACGGCGAGGTAAAAGAAGAAATCCCCCACTCGCAGCGCCGGTACGTTCCAGTCGTACTGTCCTCGGGCTCTCCGCGCGTCTGCGTCTGGGTCTGGTGTCCCTGTGTGTTGGTAGCCCCCGGAACCGTCCTCGTCGGCGTAGTCGTCGTCGTCTACCACGTCGGTGGCAGAGCTTGGCAAATAGTGGGGGGCGCGGGGGTCGGTTGGCCAAGCCGCCACCACTCGGGGGAAGGTTCGAAAGGCGTAGACAGTGTGAGCCTGCCGTCCAATAGCGAGAACAGCCGCCCCGATGGCTCCGCCAACCGGATAGTCGGTTGCGCGCACAGAACGCCCATCCTCCCCGTTTGTCGGGCTCCCACTGATGTTTTTATTTATTACATCTGTGACTGGGTAGGGAAATACTCCCGACTCGACCGAGAGAGCGTTTGCTACTTTGAGAACGAGCGACGCGCGTCCCTGCGAGTTACCGCGGCAGCCGCCTCCGTCGTCATCGCCGCCGTCACCGTCGTTGTCGTCGTCGTCGTCGTCGCCGTCGTCGCCGTCGCCGTCGTCCTCGTCGTCGCCGCCGCCGTCGTCGTCGTCGTCGTCGTCGTCGTCGTCGTCGCTGTCACTGTCATTGACATCGTCACAGTCGTATCTCGTATACGTTACGGTTCTCTCGCGATTACGCGTCACTCTCGTCCAGAACCTGGTGTAGTCATCTCGGTCTGTTTTCCGTTTGTTGTGGCATGAAAGCGTCGTCTTCGTGAGCCAGTGAACAAGTTACTTGTCGACGAGCCTGCGCGACATCGTCGCCGTCAGTGCAACGACTGTTGCTGTTGTTGTCATTGTTCTTGCTATTCGTCGTTGTGCACTTGACGAGCTAACACGATTGAATAAAACGTTTACGTGATGGATGGGTGAAAATATAATATGCACGTTGTGAATTGAAAGTTTGTTATGGACACAGAAGTTCACGTGCGTGTGAGGACTGAAGAGATCGTGCGGCCCGATCCGCTCCAAGACGCGCGATACATTTTTGCAGTGACAAGCATCGCAGGACGCCAACTTGGCGCAAGTTTTAAGTAAATCGTTCACACTCCGCGATTGTGGATCATCGGAGGATCTGCGAAGGTTCACCAGGAGGATCGCAAGAAATCATTCAACATGCATTGAAGCCTTATTTGACGCTCGATCGTTCGAGTCGTATCGATATTCGCCAGCGGGCGAATACGCAGCGATACGGCGACGTGAACGTCCACGGCACGGAGCACATCGCTGACGACCAGGACGTGCCAGAGTGTCTCGTCGTCTCTACGAATCGTAGGAAGAACAGGGACGCGCGTTTCCGACCATCCATGGACCACGGAGCGATGGACAGCTCTTCCGATCACAGCAGTCGTGCCAGTCCCATAACCGGCAGCCCAAAACCACACAGCCCGTCGACGCAGCAGAGCCAGCAACAGCAGCAGCTCCACGGCAGTCAGCACCAACCGCCGTCGTCTCATCAGCAATCGCACGGGCGTGATCAGATCCGCGATCATCATCAGCAGCAGCAACAACACCGCGGTGTGCCGACACCAGGTTCGCCCACGCGAGGTTCGCCACCCCAGGGCCTTCCTCTGAGTCCACCGCCACTGTCGGCCGGGGGAGGCCCCGGGGCACCGCCGGGTATGGTGCCTCGCATGCCGGGACTACCGCCGCCAGGATTGGGGCTGTTGGGCCAGCTCGGCGGTATGCTGAGCGGACACCACAGCTCGCCGCTGGAGCTGATGGCGGCCCACCACGCGGTTTTGCCGCCCAGATCCTACAACAGTCCACCGCCGATCAGCACCAGCGATCCCACCGCCAACGAGTGCAAGCTGGTCGATTACCGTGGTCAGAAGGTCGCGGCGTTCATCATCGCCGGCGACACGATGCTCTGCCTGCCACAGGCCTTCGAGCTGTTCCTCAAACACCTCGTGGGCGGCCTCCACACGGTCTACACGAAACTCAAGCGGCTGGATATCGTGCCGTTGGTGTGTAATGTCGAGCAAGTTAGGATCCTACGCGGCCTCGGAGCCATCCAGCCCGGCGTCAATCGGTGCAAGCTGCTCAGCTGCAAGGACTTCGATGTTCTTTATAGGGACTGCACCACGGCCAGGTAAGCCACGACGCTTTTCCTCTTTAGATGTTGTTGGTTAGGCTCGTTGCGCTCTGTACGTTGTTTCATGTCGCGAGGAACTTGCGTTTCTTGAAATTTGTGCTTGACCGTTAATTTGGTGTCCAGAGCGAGCAGGAAAGAGCAGAGCTCGATATCGTGTCTGATAGGTCCAATTTCACGTTTCTCGATCTTGTCTTGATCGTGTTTGTTATTTTGTGTTAAGTATTTCTGGAGAGGAATGGAGTAGTGACGAATAATTGATAATTAATGTAGGCCTGTTTCGATAACGACAAGACCGGAAATGAAGCTCGTGTCTTGAGCGCCTCGTAGGCTCTGCCGAACAGAAGCTACGATCCTCGCATACATTAATAACGCATGGTGTCGCCGCTGGGCAGCAGTTTATCTTCGCCCATACCTCAGCTCGGCTTTCGCGCTACCAGTCGGCCAAAAAGTACTTTAATTGTGCACTACCTACCGCTCCTTAAGACTTGATCATCGTCGAAAACGGCTTCCGGTGACCCTCGGGCCTTCTTGTACGGGCGATTCATGTGCGATCCTCATGCATCGAAATTGCTTCGCGAGATTGCAGTTTGCGGTTCGAAAAGAATCGTCGTTCCGGAAACTATTCTATTTGTTAAAGACTGCACCTCGTATTCCTTTCTAAATTAACGCTCGCAAAACGGAGCGATCGTACGACGAGATGGAATTAAGATTCCCGGATCGTGGCACGTGCTGCTCGTTTCTAGAATTGTCACCGAGTCCCCGCGCCAACAGGTGTCCCTTTCACGGCAGTTTCTCTGAATGAATCGTCCCCAACGAGGGATAGAAGGAGAGGATGCCGGGCGGGAGGAAGAGAGCCTGGTGTTGTACAAGCTCTCTCTCCTCCTCTTTCGCTCTCTCTTACTCCACCCACGAGGTAGACGACAGACGAAATGGAATGGTAAACGGAACGAGGGGATTTAGGGTCGTCAGGGAAAATGTTGTCCTCTCCCGCAATGTCGTTTATCAGCTGAAATCGTCCCGTTGGTCGATACATCGTGTCGAGCGACCCGCTCGACGATCTCGGCCGTTGCGAGTCAGTTAAGTCGCCCATGTTGTACGATTAATTAACGCGAAGTGGACGGAATACCGCGGCGGACCGCGAATCGCGCGGCAAACGGACAATATTTGTACGACGTGGCGGCGCACAGCAGCAGTCACAACGGAAACGGATTCAACGCGACGCGAAGAGAGGGACGAAGCGAGAGGGCACCGAGGGAATATCCCGAGGGACGGAGCGAAAGAGCCAGAAGAGATGGCTAGAAGGCGAGAGCGAGCGCGGGAGGAAGAAGGAGCAAGTTCGTAGGGCTCGCGGGGATCCAAATAATCCGGAGTCGCAGTCACAGTAGCAGAGCTCCGCGAGCCGTCGGCTCGTGCGGATCTTTCCCGGGTTCGTTTCGTCGTCTCGGCAGGTTGCGCTTCCGCGCGACGTAAACTTGAAGTTGTAGCCTAATTAGAGTGGCCGGTTTCCTCGCTGCCGTGTTAACTCCGCCCGTAGATTAGATAATTTCAACTCTCTTACGTTTGTAATCTGCTATTACAAATAGCGCTCACGATGTAGAAAGCGATACGGGGGCTATTACCTCTCGGCAGAGTTTTATCTGACAGTTCTGAGACTCTCTCCCTAAATCACTCTGGTTCTGACATCGAGAACGATCTACGATTACCGGTAACGATTGCACATTCATTAACGTTCGAGGATACGGACAGACATCCGTTGGTTGAGTATCTTTAAAGATCCTCGGACGTGTTTCATCGTTTAGCAAACGTCTTCCAGTTCGATTCCGATCGCGGATGTCGATCGGAGAAAAGCGAGTCGCACGAAAAATAAGATGATCGAGGGGCTGCGCGACATGGGCTTCCTGTGCGGTCCGATCGCGTGTATCGCCGGCGTCGTTACATTCTGATAATGCACGGCAACGGTAGCAGCAGCAAGCCATGCCGCGTCTACGACGAGCCAAACACACACCCACACATACGGCTCGCACGTATGCACTTGCACAGATACACACGATTGCACCCCGCCGCTCTGCGCTTCTGCCGCACTGATGCAACAGCATGCGCCCGGAACCGCACCGATAATTCAGGGGGATTTTTCTTGCGGTTTAGAGCGCGGCGCCGGGTGCGCTGTTCCGTCCCATCGGCGCGGAGATATAGGACCGATCGCGTCGGACGCGCAGTATTTCGTGCTCACGGCGGTAATAATAACGTTCAAAAAGAGCGGAGTATGCAGGCGACAACGACGGACGCGAAGTTGCGAAGCCGCGGACTCGGTGCGCGGAACCGCGCGCGCGCGCGTCGACGCTGCAACGTCGAGAGTGCAGATGGGTCGTTACCGCTCGATTGCAAGGGTGGTTTTTCTTGCCGAAGGCCTGCTCGCTGTTCGGATCCTCCTAGAGACCGTGAATCCGCGAGACGAGAACGCCGCTATCTGATCGAGAACGCCGTTACGGGCTGAAAAGTAATCGACTGCAATAATTGCGCGCATACGTCGTATCCTGCATGCACGTCCTGTATACGGGCCCTACGATAATAATAAATCGTCGGCGAGGAAATAATAATGCGGCCGCGTTGCGCGTAGCTAACGAGACGAGTCAATTATATTAATTAATTTGCCTAACTCGGTCGGACGAACGAACCAACGAACGAACGTACGATCGCCTGAAACTGCCTATTCGCGAATCGAGCCTCTAATTGGGAATCCGCGAAATGAGGTCGCGCGAGGGGAGACAATGAAGAAAGACGGCAGAAAAGAGCAGAACGCGCGCGGCAACGTGATTTTTTCCGTTCTTCCGTCTTCCTATCGAGCTCGCGACGCTTAGTGTACCTGGCATAACAACAGTCAGCTGGAAGTACGTGGGAGTGCGCGCGGCCCTGGACTATAATTCTATGCGCTATTAGCCGTTTAATTATAAAATTGTGCATAGATTAATTGGCTGCCGTAATGGACCTAACAATGCACAGACACATTGTGAGAGAACGAGAGACACAAGGGGCGAAAGGAGGCGGCGAGGGAGAGAAAGAGAGAGAAAAGGAGGGGTACACACAGAGAATAGAATCGGGGAGGAGAGAGGGCGATGAGGGGCGAGGGGGAGAGCGAGAGCACCGCGTGGAAAGAGAGAAAGGAAGACACAGAGGAAAAGGAGAGGGAGAGAGAGAGAGACGGAGGCAGAAAGCCGTTATTAATATTTATTTCCTCTGCTCGCTCCTCCCAGCTCCTGGTTGTTGCCGTGCGCCGATGCGTGGTTATAGGCTACGTAAGCTTTTAATATCTATGCGCTCGTGTTAACTGCACGAATACACAAATAGGGCTCGGTAAAGTCCTCGTATGAGCGCGACTGTGCTCGCTCTCTCTCTCTTCCTCTCCGCGCTCTCGGAAAGCATCGCGATATTATTCCACGGACGAACGTACGTCTCGAAAAGGGATTGGCTTCGATTCTCTTGCTACAGCGACGCCGAGTGGATGACGATCGTCTCCTTCCTCCCTCTCGCTCGTTCTCTTTCTCTCTCCGTACACGAGCGCGTATCTATCTGGTAATTGTATCGTTTACAGCAGCTGGCAGGCCTCTCGGCCTTTTTTTCCCCGTTCCGTATCCTGCACGGGGAATTGGGCCGTCAGCGTGATATTATAAAGGCTCGCATGACCCCATTGTTAGCATTACTTTTCATCGAGATATACGTGGCTCTGCCGCTGCATCGTACGTACACGCGCGTTCCGCACTCCCCCACGAGGCGTACGTGCGTGTGCGTGTCTCTCCGTTAAATCTGCTTGTCGATTAATCCCATAACCGAAAACGAAGTCCGCGCGTTCGCCATTACCGCGCACCGGTACCGTGAGAATAATTTGCCCGACCATCCCGCGATTTATGAAAACCGCGAAGCGGATGAGTCTTCAACTTCGTAATATGCATAAGTGATGACTATGCCCTGGTTTTTTTTTCGTTGATGAAATAAAACGACGGACCACATACCGTCTCTCGATTGGAAAACTCGAGTGCATCATAATCCGGATGCCGATCGTTAATGGCCATTTTGTAGCTCGTACCACAGCAATTCCGTGATGCAGTCACGGTACTGGCATCGTTCCTTCGTTCATTCGTTTGTTCGTTTATCGATCCAGCGGTCGCAATTGTAATGGTTTATCGAGTCGTTTAATTATACGACGTCGCCGAGGAAACCGGGGCGGCCTTTTCCATTTGCGGAATGTTTACAGCTCTCGAGGCATGGTCAGCGGTCACTAATCTCTTCTTACAATCGTTCTTAATTTACGGAAATTAATTGAAAACACAAATCTGAGAGGGGTGCCTTTCTTTCCAGCATCCATCCGCCGCCCTCCGCCCACACCATCGCCAGTCAGCCTATTCCGCCGCGCTCCGCTCGTAATTCTCGGTAATTAATAATCTGCAACAAGTAATAATAAAGCCAGTAATCCGGCTGCGCGCGGCGCCGCGGCCGAGCAGCGTTCTTAATTCTGGATAATTAATGCAAAGACAAACAAGAAGGATTAAAACCGAGCTACCCACCCACCCGCCGCTCTTTCTCTCGTTGTTTCTTCGTACTTCTCTCCCTCTTTTTAACGCCGCTGTTCGCTTCTCGTTCCTATAACGTTCTCAAAGATGGCCGACTGGCGTAGCCGTGCAAGAGATTCGCCACTCTCTCCTCTCTTTTATTCCTTCCTCTCTTCACAAAACTTACAAACTTTCAGACGCGCGATGTATGCACTCTCTCGCTCTTTCTCTCTGACGTTTTCAATTATGTCGAATTTATCCGAGTTGCGCTGTAAACCTGGCAGTGTGTGTTGTGTCTCGGTGAATTTACTCTCAAAGCGAAACGTTTAGTTCAATCGTCGTTTAGGATCGTGTTTCGTAAGAAGAGAAGCGCGATTGCGATGCGCTGCGCATCTTAATCACGCACGGCTTTGAGGCAATTAAGGAAATTAATTAATTAAGTGTTTGAAACCAGCACTAAAATTCAAAGATGTAATCACGCGGTTAACGAAAAACAAGTAGTATTGTGTAGTATTTTATTTACGTGGATTATTTACGTGGTTTGAGCACAGACGATAAAAGCATTTCTTGCTCTATTTGTGGTAGATTCTTCAAGTAAGAAAGAAAGAGCTTCGCTTAATTTCGTTTGTTTATTTCTCCGAGCTTTAAACAAAATAGTTCAGTTATTGAGCGAAGAATTCATGGCTTGGTTCGAGTTTGGTAAAGCTGTGAAATATATAAATTAAATTTGTGCTTTCCAACAAAGTGTATACGATCAGTGCTATCTACACTCCCCGATCGTTACTGGTAACATCATTGCTCCACGTCGGCGGACTTTTCGACATAGATAGTAACAAAATTAACAGGAAGCATTAATCGAATCTACGTAGAGGAGAGAAAAAAATAAAAGTGTCGGCCGCGTGTGCAAAGATAAAGTCACAATATTATTATCGCGATCTGCATCGCGTCTGCTGACCGTCTGCATGCGGCAAGACGAGATCGTTTCTCGAGGACGATGGGAACCCGTGTATGGTACGCCCAGAAAGGAGAGGAGAACCCGGGTGAGAGCAGGATGCGAGCGGGCCCATGGCTATAATCACGAGGCCTCTTGATGGTAAGATACAAATGCAAGTCATCGGGGCCCCGTATTGTATCGCAATGGCGCCAGGCTCCCGTTCCGCGTTTCCCTTTCGGCATTCCCCGATGCGTTCTCTATCGTGCTGCGCTCGATGGAACGCGAGAATGGCTCCCAATTTAAGGCGTTAAATGCGCCGACTGTTGCACTCGATTTTCGACGCTGATATTCTGCGTTTCCTGTCGGGCCGTTAGCACGCCATATTCTCGCCAATCACGCTGGACCGATCTGTGAATTTAACACGATCGAACCGCGAGATTTCATTTCTACCAGCGTTTATCGTATCACTTAGAAAACGGACACTCCCATCGTACAAATCTCGCGCGTTATTTCGAAATCGTGTTTCCACGTGCGCAACCTTTTAGATAAGATTATGTTACCGTGCTCGCGCTGCTTTTGACGGCCGGGGTCGTGTGCTCTCGTAAACTCTTGTAAATATCGTTGCAAGTCTCGAAGGGATGAAAGCGGAAGACGCTTCTGCCATGCAGGTCGATAATGTTCACGAGACGAGCACGCGGCGACAAGGTTGACGGTGGTGGCTGCGACATCAGCCGGAGCGTTCTCTCGCCGACGAGAGCGCTCGGTTGCGTCGCACAGTTTTTAACATTGGCCTCTCGCAGGAGCCAAAATCGATTGTTTCCGCGCGAGCCAGTGACCTACATTAAAACAGCTGACTGTGGCGGCGAGACCTACGAGTCCCGTTTCGTTCTTTCCCCTTGACTCACCCTCGTCCCTTGCTGACGATACCCCCGCCCTCGTAAAGAACTATCCCCAAGAGCACATCCTTCGCTCTCTCGCTCGCTAAGCTGATGACTAAAGCGTAGCGCAAGTGAAACAAGGGTTCCTCATCTTCCCGTATATTCGTCGTTAGCCCGGATTAAATTCAATCGATTCTAGCGAGGGAAGCGCGCGAACATTCACTGAACGCAAGTTCATACAAACGTAAATTCGCGAGTGATTCAAGCAGACCGGTTCAAGCGGATCGATCGTGAATCGAGAAATCTCTTTTGGAGATCTTTTATTTCGCCGATAAGAGAATTATGTCGTTTTAAGAGGTGGAACAGGCCGAGGGACTTGATGAAAAAGGTTTAATATGAATTACGTAGCTGATCGCAATCAAGTGCCTCCTCCAGTCGATACCGTCGCATGAATTCCTCGTCGTATCGTGTCCCGCATTACAGAAAACACTCGGAGTGGCCCTCTTAACCATCTCTCTCGGGAGACACGTTTAAGAATCCCGCATTTGTACATGCAATCGCGTGTCTGCGTCGAGTAAGCCTTGCCTCGATAGAACCGAGCCTGGACGTGTTGTGGACGTGTCGTGCTACCGGCGCGCGCTCGGGCCCGTAAATCCTTTACGGCAACAATTTTATGCGGCCGCAGACTCAACGAAATCGATCCGAGGGTCAGTACAAATCCCATCCTGACTCTTGCTTTCTTATTGCCTTCTTTCATATCGCTTTCTTATTATCGTAATCGCTCGTCCGATCACGACAAGGATTCGCATTTGGACGATTGGTCTCGCTTTTATTTTGTATTTCTACGTTTAATGTCTGTGTATGCAGAAACCGGGTTATTATCCTCACGCCCGCGTTACGCATTATCGTTTTCATTTACGGAAAGGTAAACCACTTGTCTTGTTCAGGTCACGTTGGTCGTTGAAACGTTGAAACCTGCGGCACGCACACGTATCTCCGATTTGATTTACACGGTATAGAATGTTCGTGTCATACGTATAATTTACGAATGATCGATTGGCCGGAAATGACATGGAAACATTTCGTAAACATTTCGGTATACACGTGATTCGAGAATTATTATTCATTAACTAGTAAATATCTCAGAGCTAGAGGTATAACCGTTTATTTGGCGATATTTTCTCAGAGTACGAAATTGCGAAAGAGTAAATGTTGCTCGAGAGAGCTTCTTAATTCACAAGAAAGTCGCCGCGTTTGGTCGGTGGTATTGCGTAATTGCCGTAATTATGTGTCGCCCAGCAATATCGTTGTGGCATTATGGTGGCCCTCGTCGTCGTCGTCGCCTTACGGATGTCGGAATGCCGCAGCCCGAATAAATTTCAAGTTTTCGTCGGTGATCGTGCACCGTATGCAAACTGCACGAAAGGCACCCTTTCCGCGTCTCGCGAGGCAGCCTGTCACAACGATACTCGGTAATTTCGAGTGATTCGTGGACGACGTCAGCGAGCATATCGCACCCCCTTTTGCGAGAGAGGGCTTTCGTGTGCACGCTAGCCACTCCAACTCGTTACACACGGTAATTAAACGACGCACGAGACCACCCGAGGAGCTAGGTGGCAGTTAGAACTTGGCTTTGGCAGAAATCAAGTCGTTGTTAGAACTCGCGCGCTCGGCCTCTCGAGTTACGCGTTCATCCGGATCGATTGCGCAAACAGCCGTGATTAGCATCAACCGTATGTAATTAATATGATTCCCTCTGTGTCGTATCGCGATCATGCAAAACGTTACGATACTGAATACTCACGGAGCACGCTCGACGATTCGGAGGCGGTGCACGGACGACGACGTGCGGCACGGCGCGATTGTTTGCGACTTTACCGGGGCGAAATCGGTGCCGATCGGAGAAGGCAACGGTGGTGTCGAGCGAGGCCGTCCGTTTGGCTCGCGTGCCGTCGAGTTTGGCGCAACGTCGCGCGTCAATCAAAAGCGGATTCCCGGGTAGCTGCTCCTATAGTAATGATCCCTGCACTCGATGTCGAGTCGATCTTACGTACATGGACGCCTGATAGGCCCTGTGATATACCCTTGAAGGGTGCCCAGGCAGCGAGTCGTCAGCCCAGTCAGCCCAGTCAGCCAACTCGACCCGGCGTTTGCCGGTTTGTCGGGCGAGACGAGGAGCCATCTTTACACGCGTGCGGTCCGCTCGCGTGATGCACGCATGCCGCCTCTCCTCCTCGATATTCCGTTCCTTCCTCCATGGGGCCCCGGTTGCCCCGCTTCTCCCTCTCGTTTCTACGTGCACGTCTCCCGACGATCGTGGCGGCTGCCGTCTCCTCTGTCTCCTCCTCACTTCTCGACTTGGCTAGTGCGACCGTTTACGCGCTTTTCCCTTTCGCGTACGATCGCGAATCTAGGCTTACGGGATAAGCGCCGCGTGACCGGCAGATATCGATCGAGCGAGTTACGAGCGAGAATCCGCGGCCGCGAGTTAGTGCCTTCTGGGTTCTCGATGGTCCTCGTAGCTGCTGCTGACGATGCGAGAGATAAGAAGGGAGAAAGAGAGAAAGAGAGAGAAAAGAGGAAGGAAGGATAATCGCCGATAACCATTATCGATCGCTGCGCGAACCTAAATTGGACGTGATCCACTTATTTGAGTCGCGCGATTTGCGTACGGTTTTGTGCCGAACGTTCCGTCGTCTCGAAACGGCGATCAGACATCCTTTGGGCGTGTTGTTGTCTTTTATTACGACAGTAACGCGCGAGATACCGTCAGATATTCATTCCGAATCGACGAGTTTGCCGATTCATTAAGCGCGCGCAAGGATACGCGGTCAACGATTACGATTCCGTGAATTCGGATCGTTTTTACGATCAACTGAAATGGCTCATTCATTAACGGGGCACCCGTTCGCTCTTGGAGGCATCGAATAATGATCATCGGCCCGGTCATTTCTGCCATGTCTGATTGTTAATCACGGCTGGACAAGTACGCACGAATCCTGCATTTTTTGCAATTGCGATCGTAATCACCGGCAGGTTTTTCACGCGTCCGACGATAAGACGTCTCGTCTCGCAATTAATTTTCTAACGTCTCGAGGATTATTCCTCATCAGCGGTGGTGTCTAGTCGGTCGCCGTGTAACGCGCAACCTTTTAATTCCACCGCCGTGTACGCTCGCGCGCACGCAAGATAATGTCGAATAATATGTAATTATATCATTGTTCGGAATTAGCTGCCAGAGAGAAAGAGAGGCGAGCCGTTGTTATACCGAGTTCGGGCGCTCGTGAACGAGCAACCGAGGTGTTATTAGCGCCTGACATTGATACATCCGACCACGTCGTCCTCGCAGTGGCGTGGATATCGTCGCTACGTTATCCGCCTCGCCGTATTCGATCCGCTCGTCGATCGCATCAGCGACAATTCGGCAGGTAGGCAGGCAGGTGTCCGTCGTGTTTGTCGCTTTCGCGAAGAAGATAACGAATTACGAATTACGATCAACAGACGTGAATTAATTAGGATGGATGCGCGCCGGTGCGTGACTGAGCCAGAATTAACAAGTATTCCTAATGATTCAACTTGAGCGAAAATATTCCTGCATTTAGGAGACTGCAGATGGAAAGAGAAACCATTAATTAATTCCAAGATATCACTAATTAAGAGCGACTTTTCGAGTTTCAAGAATAATTCAGTATGAACTGCTCGATCGAGATAAAATCGAGCTGAACAACCCGCTTGGACGCTGAAGATCCGTACTGTTGCTCATGACGAGCATCCACGAGCGAGCATAGGCATGTAATTACGTGGGATTCTGGCTCTCGAAAGCGTTCGCTATTTATCAATGTCGTTCGCGCGCGTTACATGCCGTCTTCTCGGGGTACCAGAGCTATCTAGTAAAAGCGGAGAAAACGATCGCAGGCGGTTTAATTGTCAAAGTACCGAGGAAAGAAGAGGGACTGCGAGGGAACATGCGCGATTTGCGCGTTCATCGATGGCTGGAAAACCGCGCGAGTCCATTAAACGATTTAATCCGTGGTGGCGTTACGATACATGATATATACCGCGACGTCGATCCCGACAAAGAGCAGCGATCGGGCGGCGTCGCGCTGCGAATAAATTACACGATGATTCTGCACGATCGTGACGCATTGTAAGCAAACTTATGCCCGTAGGCCCGACTTCAAATTGCTTCGATTACCAACTTTATGCATTCGATCGTGGCTGTGCGATCGCACGATAGCGCGCGCTGTCCGATTACCTTTCGATTCCCGTTGACGATCCGATCCGGAGAGCACGTATTCGCGATGCACTCGCGCGAGAAGACGTCCGCGGGGGCGGCGGATTCTCGCGGCCGATTATTATCGCCTGACACAGGCCATAAAGTACATTTTAATTCGTGCACATCGCGCGAGATAAGACCAAGCCGACTAGCTAACCGAGAGCCGTGCGTGCTCGGTACGCGGCGGGAGAGGAGGGCTGTACGCGCGGTGCCGAGCGTGGGACAATCAGACTTGCAAAAACGGGACTTAATTGGGCCTTTAACCACGCCGGGGAGAGAGAATGATGATTAATCGCAGACGAGCCGGGGCGTAATCTGGATACTCCGGCGAGTACTCGAAAACGGGCAACGCGAAGATAAATCGCGGGCATCCTTGAGGCGGGAATACGTACGTGCGTCGTACGCGCTGGCGAACGGTCGTAACTTGAACACCTGTGAAACTCCGCGTGTAAAACCCCCCCCGCTGAATTATTTATCCATCGACAGATGATAGATACCGAATGCCGCGAGAAGAACCGTACGACGATGGCGCGCGCGCCTAAACGCATCCCGAGCGTGTTGCCGTTAACTTAATACGCGGTTTCGTTCGTATAACCGCGCGCGTATAAACGTACGTTCGTACAGGCAGAGTTGCACGTCGCTCGATCGTATCTCAGGCCGCTGGCTACGGAGTTTAGACACCCGTTGCCCGCGGAAATGTCAGTATTGTATAAACTCGGTCCCGCGCGCGTCGAGAGAATTCTATACACGCGATGTATCACGGGAATCTTCTGCTCGGCCAATTTTCGGATATGAGAGCGAGCCGAAGAAAGCGGAGCCACAGAAATAGGAGAGCCCGCTGAGAATCCCGTTCCGTCCGTCGTCCGTCGTTGGAGAACGAGCAGTTTTGTTGGCGCGGATATTTCGTTGCTTATTCTCATTCTTCTTCCTTTCTCTCTTGAACGCGGTACTCTAGGCGGACCCTACCATCTGCCCCTCTTTCCCGCGTTCGATGCCCTTTTTTCTCGTTTTCATTTCCCCGCCACGCGCGTAGACCAAGCTGCGTGCATACTCTTGGCTGGCTTTCAGTCCTGCCTAGCGTGCATCGCGCGGCCGCCGAAGATTAATCGTACATTCATTACAAACTCTGGAAAACAATGCTCGAGTGACACGTGAGAACAGTGCAGACGATTATTTTAATCGCCACCCTTATCGGATCTACGTTCCGAAATTCAAAACGCGGAGGAGCGTGCGTTTCGAGGATGAACTTGTCGATATCCACATGACGATATCGCTGACGGTTTCGCAATCGGCATTTTCGATGAACCGCAGCGGCGGGGCGATGCCGAGGAAGGCCGCGCTGTGCGGCGCGACCGCGTATCTCTCCCTTAAGAAAGTTCGCAAACGAGCTGCCGTCGTTAATGAGACGATATTTCAGTTTTTGAATAACTGACCTAGTCCGAGAGAGAGAGAGGAAGAGAGAAGGAGACGTGGACGGAGAAAGAGAGAGAGAGAGGATACACGTCGAACCGGTTCCGAGAGCAGTCTCGACCGCGTCTACCCAGTGGAAACATATGTCTCAGAGCGCCGTGGCTTCCCCTGCGCCTTTGTCCGGCGCTTTGTACGCACGTTTGTTCTCTAGCTCTTTCTTTCTCTCGCTCGCTCGTTGCCGATTTTATCGGCCCCGGTACTCATAATTCGCGCGTTGCATGCGTATCTGCTCATCTGGCCTGCGGAGTCTTCCGCGCGCCTGTATCGCGGCCTTTTCCCCTTTTCGCTGGTGCTTTTATCGGGAGCGCGCGCGTACGCAGCACGTACTGTGCGCGCATACATCATCCGGTCGATTCGGTACCTAATGGCCGTTTCGGTCTCGGACATGTACCTTTGCTTCGATCGTCTCCTCCCTGCTCTGTAAGGCGAGGATTTCCACGTCGAATCTCGGTTTTTCTCGTCGGCGTGCAACGAGAGCGCCGTGCACGAGTGAGCGCGGCTACCGTTCGCGGCGAGCCGGCCGCGATGAGAAACCGTTTCCTTTTTTTCTCTTCGCGGTGCGCGCATCCTCCGCGCCGCGATGGGATCGCTCCGGGAGATGTGTTCCTCGACCTCGATGTGGTAAGATCAAGCGAGGACATATTTTTTTCCTCTCCAAGTGCCGATCGCTCCTCTCGTTAATGGGCGTTTCATCGACGCGCGAGCCAAGAGGCTCGTTCTCTGCTTCGCGACGAAAGGTTCAGACGAATGATGGGGGAGGGGGGGAAGTGCCAGGTCGATCGAACGAGGCCGCTTCGGGCAAACAAGAAGCCGTTGCAGCGGCTGCTGTTCCGCGCGTACGCAACATAGTAGCGCAGGGAATGAAAAGGAGATAGACGATCCGAATGTATCACGCCAAGAAAGAGAAAAACAGAGAGAAAGAGAGATAGAACGAGTGGTGAGATCGTCGATCGAAAGACACGGGCGAAAGAGATTCACTGGCGATCAGATATCGACGAATCGAAATGAAAACCAAACAAGCCCACCTCCCGCCAGCTCGATTCATCCGTCCTCACGCCGCCGCGCCTCGTTCCATCGATAATTGATAGAATAAATTAAATCATTTGTCTTGGCGGGAAATTAAAAAGGTAATTTATATACGGTTAGTCGGGGCGTACCTGGGTGAGTCTCGGCCGAGCGGGAGAGAGAGAGAGAGAAATAGAGACAAGCGAGCTACACCTACACACGTGGATCTGTTCGTTTCCTCGTGGGGCATTAGACGCGCAGGGGAAACCATCCGGGATGCATCACTTGGAATTATCGAGTGGACCGCGAGAGGAAGAGAGGCACGCAGAGCGGTAGATATGAGACGGAGGGAGTGCATGCGAAAAAAGGCGAAGGAACGGGGGATAAGAAAAGAGCGAGAAGTATACGCTACGGTGGGCGAATCGTTTTGTTTCTGGCTGATTTTTCGATTTATTCCTCGCTGATGAATCAGGTGTGGCTTTTTCTCTTTCACTCTCGACCGAGGGCGAGATTACTTTTGTGGGCGGGTCGCTCTCTGTCAGTGCCTTCGAGGTTACATCCAGGTATAGAGAGACAGAGAGAAAGGAGGGAGAGAAAGAAAAAGACTCTCTCTTTCTCGCGAGCTGTGTTCGGCCTGTCTCTCTACATGGGCAATTCTCGCGCTCCCGAGTTCTTCTCCCGGCTTGTCTTCCTGATTTGATGTAAATTGGAACACGAGGGTAGCGATGCTACTCTGATACCCTCTCGCGCGAGGTATCAGATACTCCCAAGCGCGTGTATCAATCTTTAGCGTTGTATTGCAGTGGCGCGAACACCATCGAGATGCGAGATACTCTTCGGTTCTTTCGGACGTGACGCGCGAGATGAAGCGTCAAAAGTTTCTTATTATTATGTCACTGATCGTGCATCGTTACTATCGATGTCAAATTTCTTATCGTTTCAAATTTGTTATTCTTCTAAAATAGAGATTAAGATCAGCATGTAACAGCATACAAATACAAATACAACGAGTAGGAAGCTTAACGAGATCGGCAAACGAAGTTTTCCGCGCTCGGAACGGAGGCGACGTGGATCGCTTATTGAGACGGAATAAATCTACGGTTCAACGAGGTCGTAAAACGCCCGAGTACCAAACGCAGGGGCAGGGAACGGCTCGCTCCCTCCTACGAGGCTCTCGACGGAGGCGGTCCCGGCGCGAGCTCACGTGTTTGAAATTACAATAAATATTGAGCGCCAATTAGAAGGGATGTTTTCACAGATGATACGCGCGTCTGATATATATCAGGTACCATATGTGCGTGTGCGTGTCCCGCGAGAGTAGGGAGAAGGGGGGAAGAGAGGAAGGCACGGAATCGTACCGAGATCGTCGTCATCGTCATTATCGCCGTCGTCATCCGCGCGCGTAGCGAAGGCTGAGGCGCGGCGCCTCTGATGATATTGGTTTAGGCGCATCACTCTCTGCGATTGCTAATAAATAACGAGAAGAGCTCGCTCGGGCGTCGGGACGATGGTGGAGGGAAGAGGAGAACGATTGCCCGGGTTTAAGGAAGAGAAGGAAGGGTCCGCGGGGCACGCGAGAAGGGCCCTATTTTGACGGGCCGACGGTCGGCCATGGCCCGGCCGTCTGTTTTCTCAGGCAACAGCAGAAAACGAAATATACGCGCGCGAAACGCTCTTTCTCTCTCTCGTTCTCTCTTGCTTCCTCCCCCCCTCTTGGCCGTCTCTAATAGTATCTCTTCCTACTTTACTCCATTCTGCGCTTTCCTTTCTCCCTGTCTATCCGACACGTCGCCGTTTCGTCTCCGTCTTGCCTGCGCTACCACTCTATTGGGATGCAAAGCGTGAGCGGTGCGTCGGTCGTTAAATTTCTTTTTTGCCGAAGATGGCTGGAAGGCGATAGGTCGATCGTCGTGGAACGAGCGATCTCGTATGCGATTCCGGCAATAAATACTATTATCGCGAAACGGTAAATCACATTAGCAATAAGCAAAAATGTGGAGATAATCCGATAAGCCGACACGATTAACACGCCTGCGATTCTCCGTGAAGGTTTCCGCTGAAGAACTCTTGATACACACGTGGACGCGCGATGATACGTAGAAAGGTGAAGTGTTGGCGAAAGATTGACGATGACTCGACGCGCGATGTCCAAGCGAGAGCGAGAAAGTAACATCGCACGAAAAGCTTAAGGGCCAGAGCAACACGAGAAACAAGGTCCCGGCTCTCTCACTCTCGAAGCGGCAGCGAAGGACGATTTGTTCGCGCCGCGGGAGTTCGGCTTAACGAAAATAAGCTAACTTCTCACATAATTCACTGGGGACTTGGTCCCAGGGGCCCCGAGGCCCTCCCTCCACCTCCTCCTCCGCCGAAACGAGCCAAACGAACGAATACAAATAGAAATCATTAATGGTTTTGTTTCGAGAGCTTCGGATCCCGATCCCGAGCCGAGACGGAACGATAATGATTCATTAATGATCGTCCGTGGCCACGTCGTCGTCGCTACGAAATTCGATTCTTCACTCGCAAGGTGGGAACTGACTTTGTCTTGTCCGACCGCAAGTACAAACGCCGTGATGACGGAACAATCGTGATTTCACGCGGATCGGGTAACATCGTTCCGACCGAAATTTCGGGAGCGGTTTCAGCACGACGTTTGGGTAAGAAAAGAAACTCGGCAGGTAGCAGGGCCCCTTGAAAACACCGCGTCGTACATCATCGGCTTTTCAGCACAAGTCTCCCAAAGTCTTTCAAAGGATGCGTTGCGTGCATCGCGCGAGCGATACGTCCGCTTGTCTTTCGCGATCGTTTCCGCGGCGAACGTGGATCGCCGTCCTTGCTGCAATCTCAATTTACCACGTCCCTGAAAAGCACGTTTGTTTCTCTCAAGTGGCTTCGAGAGCGCCGTACGTGATTTATACGAGAGTTTCTTCGGGATTGATTTAAACAGGAAAAAAAAGTGAAACGTGCTTGGATCGCCGCGGAAACGATTCGCACGATAGTCGTCGCATACGGTAGCTCTCTACTTTGGCTTCACGACTTTCGGATCTGAAAATGATCGGTAGACATCCGACATACGGCGTGCTTGTCCGTCGGCGTTGGGGTCTACCGGAGCACGTACTGAAAAGCGTTTCGTTCCCAGCAGCCAGCAGTCGGAGCATGCTGCGGAGCGTCGTATCGATCAATGACAAAAATGTTTCGAACAATACGGCCCCGTTTCTTTATTATAGTCATCAGTCATTCGGTATAAATATTAAATTCGCTAAAAAACTCACCTCGACGGCTACGGGAGGTGGGGTCGAAATTGCACCGTCAGCCTGCGGCACAAAGAATACGCGAGAGAGAAAGAGAGAGAGCAGCAGCTGACCGATATCGTCGATCGGGGAGGGGTGCGCCGATCTCGGCGGATTCTGTACGATCTGAAATCAACTTTTGCGATTGCCGTCTGATAAAAAGGGATCGCGCGTTGTCACGATGAATAAAGGAAGCTTGGCGTTGCCGATCCACGCGATTTCCATAAAACGCACTCGCTAAGCGATTCAGCGATCGTAGTTGTCGAATTATTAGTATGAATCAATTGAACGCATGACTGTTCTCTTACACCACAATATTCCTCTCGTGAAAGAAACAACGAACTCGAGGAGCGTCTCGAAAGAGAGCACATCGTCGAGAATTTATTTATCAACATTTATTCAATTTATTCAATTGCCATTTATAATTGCACTCGGGCATCCAGTTCGCGTTTTCACGAGTATTCAAATTACCGAGTAGGGTAGTACGACGGATCTCAGAAACGAGGAGCCTCCGTAAATTGTATCCAGGAGCAACGGTCGCGTCTCCTTCGCGCCGCCAGGTCCTCTCGGGCCGGGGAAATCATTGTGGTCGCTAGGAACAAAAGGAATTTCAAAAGAAGTAGCCGAGGGAGCCTATTGTCGTGGGAAGCAGCCGTTTAGTGTTCGGTAATGAAGAACATCTGAAAGAGAGGGAGAGAGGGGGAGAGAAGGAGGGAAGGCGCGGTCCAAGAGGAAACAACGAGCGTGTCCGAGCCGCAAGCAAACGTGCGCCTCGTTTGAGCACCTACGAGAAGAGCACTTCGCCACGGGAAGGATAGCAGGATGCCGGCTGTTCTCTCTCGTCTCGAGGCTGGACAATGTATTCGATCTTCGTAACAGCTTTGTAATTATGAACGTGACAGAATGAATCGCATTGTCGGATCGCAGAATCTTTCCTGTCAGCCTTGCATAGAGTAGCGGACGTAACGTATCGTTTTTAAAATGCATCTTCAGAAAATTCAGGAAATAGTTTCATAAAAATGCACGCAACTAGTGTTCAATAAAATAACGTTTTTACATCATATACATGTACATACGTGCGTTCTAGCCGATAAAAAAAGAAATTTCCGTCGGACCACGGCGCGCTTTTTCCACGACGCAATGTATGTGCAATGCATGCGAGCTGCGTCCTCGATAATCAGGATTTCACGGCGGCCGATGACGGCGAGAACACATTGAACCGACCTCGCTCTCGAGAAACGGCGCGCTGTAATCGTTTCAGATAGAAAACAGGAAGCGCGAGCGTCTTGATCGACGAGCGAGCGGGCGAACGCTAGTGTCTAGCGCTAGGCAGCGCGCTAAATAATCGCTTCTGTAGGCATAAGCGAGCACAATGGTACTCGGCATTAATTAACGTACAAATTAGCATCGCCGGGGTTAGCGAACAGCAGTGATTACGTTTTAATGATACCAAGCGTCAGCGGCGGCATTTGCGATTCCTCGTGTTGTTGGCAGCGTGTCGAGTAGGATACGTAGATGCACCCGAGGATCGCCTATCCCGTTTTCCGTTACGCTCCTTTTTCCGTATTCGTGCAACGTAACTTCCACTGTACCTCTTTGTTTCTTTATCGAGAGCGCGCTTTTCCTCATTCCACGCGGCGATCCGCAAGCTGAAACTCTCGAATTGCCGTCGTAAAAAACGGTTTCTATGTATATCGAATTTTCCGAGGAGGATCGCCGAGCATTTCGCGGCCGCGCGTCTTCCCTGCCAGCCGCTTTCTCACATCTCCGTCGTCACGATTCTCACGTGTGCACTTGGCGTTTCGTTTATCGGAGATTTCGTCCGCCCGTGCGTCGCGATGCCTTTCTGAAACGGTAATGAACGTACGAATTACGTCGCTCGTTAGTTGTTACGACTCCTTTCTCGTGGTCGCGTCGTATCTCCGCTTGGCGGGCGCGAGCTGGCATTTTTCCTCTCCACTTGTGAAATATCGCGGAAACGGTTGCCGGTAGCCGGTTCAGTTTCACCGTAGACGCCGTCGACGTGAACGCTAATTGCGCTAATTCGCATGTAGCGCACTCGTAATGTTATTTCGAATCACCGGCGAACACACTCGCGCCGTCGCGACTGCGCTACCATTTCCTTCTCCTCTCTGCCTCCGCACTCGAATGTCTTTGTGCGGGTTCCCTCACTTCACTTCATTTCATTTTTTTTGTTTCGCGATACTTTGCGGAAGTCCGCGGTTTTACTGCGGATCCTGTCGGCGCGTTACGTCGCGATAATCCAAGACGCGTATTCCCTCTCGGTCACGCTCTCGCGCGCGTAACATACCGATGCACTCGCGGCACGTGGTGCACGCAAGACGTTTCGATTCATCAGACGCGATTCTCGGCCAGCACGTGAGATTGATGCGAATCAATGTGTAATGTGTCGCGAGGTTCATTTAATTTCCGATTACTGGGAACTTGCTGCAGCCCGGAACCTTTTCCCTTTTCAGGACGCGCTCGATTTTTAACACCGGAATTTTAATTGCTATTGCAGAGCGTACTCGATAGTCGAACGGTACACGGCGCGCCGTATAATTATTTTCCTAACGCATTCTGTCACTTTACTGCTCGGGAATGTTAGAAACTTGCAATAAAGTCATCACACAATAATTTCACGCCAACGCCGCTGATAATCGCAGTAGCGTGTGAGCGAAACGCTAAATCCTCCCGCATTTAATACTCGTTTAACTGATAACGGGTGCTACCGTGTGAGCGGCCAAGTTTCGTTTCTTTCCGGAATCCGCTTGCGCGCGTTTCTAATTATCCTCGCCCTCGACATCGTGGATGCACCTAGTGAGATCATTAATACACGAGTCATTAATACGACCAGTCCAGAGCGCATTAGCGTGCGCTCTTTAAGCTTTCGTGCGTTTAGGCATTAGCATACGTTCGTTTAGAACGACGATGCATCTACGCGAGGCGTTTACACGCGTGCGCGTCAGCCTCTTCGTCCCATAAGCGAGCGTTAATTCCGTTAATACCGCGCGCGTTTTAATTGAAGAAAAACTTGCTGAGGATATTGAGGGGTTACACAAGCTAACGAGACTGAAAGGCGACTGATACTTCAGGAATTAGCGTCGCGGCAGTGACGGCGATTAAGCCGTGTAATTTCATCAACGCGAAAGACACTCGCGCGCGTCCTCCGCGCGGCGCGCAAAGTTCCGCGGCAGCCAGCGCGAATAAATCGTTCGTGGTTGCGCGCGCTTTTCCACTCACATCTGTGCGCGCGTACGTGTACGAGCCTCTCAAAGATCTTAGCGCAACGGAGCCTGGGAGTTATGGTAACCGTAAATAATCCCACGGGCACGGTAATGGCAATACCTGAACCGCGCGCTCGGTGCATCGTGATTGTGCGCCGCGACGCGCGGCTATTTTACCTGCACGACGATTCCACGGGATTTCAGAGAGACACTGTATCATTATGGACTGTCTTTTTTTATTCGATGCGGATGCTTATCGGCGCAACATTTTTCGTCCGCTATCAGGATACCAGGGACACTACCGCTCTTGAATTCTCGGCGTCTACGATGAAATTCGCGATGACAAACCTCCTCGAGTTTAATATTAAAATTCATCGGCGTTCGTCTTCGATAACGAGAGCGTGCGAAGAGGGTTCCATTCAGGTTAACGTGCCACGTAGTCTACCGTGATGCGACTGGGTCTCGGATTCGGATCGAGGTGCCTGGCCCTTGGTCCATGCCGGGCGTAATATCTCACGCGTTGCACTCTCGACGGCCGGCACGCTCGAGCGTGTCTGAAAGGGCGCCGCTCTCCATTCTCGTCGGTGTGCCTCTGTCGTCGTCGTCGCATAATCGCCCCGCGGGTGTCATCTCGCGTTTAAAGAGGCGCCCGATTTCACGCCCCCGTCAATCGCCACGGGTGGCCGACATTCGGTTGCGCGACAGTCCTCGTTCGGGGCGATGGCTAAATGCATTCTGAATGCTCTCTAAACCTTCTCGGACCCGCCTCTGGAGACAGAGGTAGAAGAGAGAGAGAGAGAGAGAGGGGGGGAAGACAGAGAGGGAAAAAGAGAAGCGGATCGCTACTGTTTGCGTGCTACTATGAACGTGGTCTCTGTCGTGGTTCCATCTGCCCTAGTCTCTCTCTCTCTTTCTCTTGCAAATATCGCTCACGCCCCGATTATCACGATAAATGGCGGGATTTTACGCATCCCCGAATTATCTCGGATATGCGCCGAAAAGAGGAGAGAGCAGCAGGGGGGTAGGAGCTACCGGGGCGCGGATACTGGTCTCGAATGTATCTATTGGCATATTGTCATCACGGTTATTCCCTTGTTCTCGTGTTCCCTTTATTTCGGCGAGTTACTCCCAAGCGAAGTAACTCCACGGCTTGACTCGCGTTACTTTACTGCAAGCGGTACTTTTCTCCTCCTAGCCAACGGATTTCGCGATCCGTGTCCTTCCGCCGTGAGACGTGTCTCATCAATCATCAGTCTCGGGGGCTGCCGCAACGTTGTACAACGGAATTACGCGTGTGCATCGACGAGCGCGTGTGTTCGGCCATCCGATTCACCCGGCGCTCGTCATATTCTTCGTTCCAACAAATTGCCCTTTGCGCTATCTCACCGTAGTTTCCGGTTGCGCTGGAACTTCTGGAACGCCGGTACACGACGCTCGTCTATCGCCAGGGACTGGGCGACGATAGGAGGGACGTAGCAGGAGAAGCATAAGGAACGAGAAAGAAAATTATACCTCCGTGCGTGTGCTTGCTTAAGATTAACTCGGTAAATAATAGCGGCGGGCGTTACGTTTCCTCGCTTCGCTATCTCGAGATGCAAAGGCGTTTCGGTTGCGCGAAACCCGCTCTTCACGAGTAGGATTTGCCTGCGTGTGCACGATTACGTAACGAGAAACGATCTCGCCCTGGCTAAAATTGTTGTCGCGATCCCCGTGACGTACGCGGACGTGTATTACGAACGTCCGTTTTCCCCCAGGCCCGAGCCGAGACTTGGCGCGCGTAATCGCGTTTAAAACGCATTCGTTTCAATCTCACTTCGGTGCCCGGCCGCTCGCGAGAGTTTCCTCTCCTTGCTCGGCTGGGCGAGAGATGAAATGGAAATGCAATAAAAAGTTGTAATCGAGAGTCGGCGTTGGGTATACCCGGGATACCCAGGGGATCAGGCGAGCCGGATAAAAGCCGGCGCTCGCAGACAGAGCTCGTCTCGCTTCTCCGCTTTTTCTCTCTCTGTCTCTCTCGCTCGCTCCCTCGCTTTCCCCCTCTTCCCGCGCGGGAGAGAGCGAAAACGCATTCGATACGGAATAATGCCGGAGCCTTATTATTCCGGCGCTGTATAACGTCTAAAGAGGTCCAATTTCGCGGAGTTAATTCTTGCAAATGGACCTCGTTGCCTCGCCAACGAGGCCTCGCCTTTTATTCCTCGACTTTTATTATCGCTCTGGAAAACGAGCGATCGCTTCCGCCTCCGAATCGCGCTTTACGCGCCGACTTTCCAGCCTGCAGATCTTCCCAAGATTTCTTTCGCTATAAAACCTGAAACGTCTCAGAGGCTGGATCGGGAGGGAAAAGACGGCGGATACGTTTGCCGCTGCAATTTGTCTCCTGACGCTATCGAAAAGTCATTTCGACCACGTGCGGTGGAAGGGAAAACTGGACGTTCGATGATCTCCTTGGCGTTCCGCTCGATTCAATTTGTCGGGTCGAGGGGTCGGACGCGGCGAATTCGGAATTGAAACGTCCGACAGCTCGCCGTATTCGCGCAGATATTGGCGAATAAAATTCCCCGCATATTTCGTAGCCACGTCGGAAGGTCGGGCCGAGAATAGCCAGATTCCCTGCTCGGGCTTCGTGTCCTTGGATTTTCGTTTTCCCGCTCGCGACGAGGTGCATGCCATCTCGAAATTATAATGCGGCAATGTACAAACGAGTTGGCGTTTTCGGCTGTAATTTATTCGTGGCCACCCCGTAATTAGTGGGACGGCGACCTAACGGGCATACTATTCCCACTCCTGTCGCGTTCCCCGGATTCCATTTATCACAAATCAGCAGCTGCCTCGGATACCCGTGGCCCCGCTTGCGGTGTGCTGTCATGGTGTCGGACACGACATTCTGATAAAGCTTACGAGCGAAATTAGAGAATGTATTTTGTTTTTCCCCGATACGTTACCTGCTAATTAGAAGCACGATCTGCACTCCCGATTGTTGCTCCCCTTCTCGAGAGATGTATAAATTCGCGAACAGCCATACATTAATTATGTTACACGTGACTGTCAAGGATTAGAAAGAAATTACAATACAAAGAGATGTTACCATAAAGAACCGTTTCTCGCGCGCGTACCAACCTGTAGAATCGTATTCTCACCATCCGTGGTAAGAGATAAACCCGAACCGCGTGATACATGATACGGGGATTCGGGAAGCGGGAGAACGCACGCACGAAATCCCCAAAGCGGATAGCAAACGCAGAGACATTATTCACGGCGTGACGCTCACCTCCTTCCGTTCGCATTTCGGTCCGAGTTGGTCGAGGGTGGATCAGGGTGGCGTGGCGGGATCACGCGCGATCACACCCAGCAGCAGCCGACGCCGACGCGGCGTGACGAGGAATCAGGACGCCGAATACCTCAAATTTCCTCCCCCGTCCCCTTTCCGGTGGCCTCTCGCTCGCGCCTCCGCGATCGACGATTCCCGTTTCTACGTTTCTCTCTTTGTCGTTGCCGCGCGGAGAGCAACAGCAACAGGTGTCCGCGGGGACATTCGCAGAAACTGCGAGGGATGCGAGAGGGTGGAAACGGCACGGGCAACGTCGGTGGCAACCGGCCGCTTCGAGAGAGAGCAAGGGAGAATTCCTCCTCTTTATTTATGAGCTTTTTATTCGACTTGTTGAGCTCTCGCTCTCGCCCTCCTCTCTTTGTCGCTCTCTCTCTCGCTTCTTCCCTCGTCCTCTCGACTGACGCGAGTACAAATCCAAAGAGAGAAAGAGAGATCGCGAGAATGGGGAAAAAGAGCGGAAAGTGTGCGTGGCGGCACTCCTTCGCCCGAGAGGGTGCCGGAAATCTCTCGTTTGCCAGGGGCGGAAAAAAGGCGACATTTTTCTGTGTAACTGGGGTGGAGTTGCGCTCGCCGATTTTTCGCGTAAAGAGACAGAGTGACTAAATCGCAGCTTATCCGTAAGCTGAGTGTATGCCGAGCCATAGGCGCAATTACGTATTAATTGTAATAAGATGAACAGCCTTTATTCCGATTTTTAATGCCGGATGCGACACGCCGATTCTGCATTTTACTCGCTTGCCAGCAAGACCATATTAATGTCAGATAAAACAATGTGGAAAACCTATAAATACTTACGAAAGCTGCACAAAATCGCGCAGCGGCCGAGCCACTCGCTTGACCCAGTTTCCCAATGCGCGCGCGCGCCTTTAAGAGACGCCGGCTACGGGCTCTCCGTCGAGATAAAGATAATAAAACGGCCGGTCTTTGCACAATATTCGCCAACTATCTGCGCATAATAAATGCCGGCGGAGAGGAATCCTCGCGCAAGCGGCCAGATTAAATCCACCTCTAAACGAACCGCCGATCGTGCGCTATCGCACGCCGGGCGTAATAAAATTTTCAGCTCCGTTATCCGCGCGCGGCCGCGCGTATGAATCTTCGGAGGAATCGAGCGCGTCGATGTGCGCGCGTCGCGCGGCCGTGTGGACCGACGCGATGCCGCTGCATCCAGGAGTCGGGTCTGCCAGATCGTGACAACGATACCGATCCGAACGCCACCGACAAAAGCCAGCCCTGGGGGCAAAGAAGAGGGGATCGGCGTTGGAGGGATGGGGAACACCTTGGAATCCCGTCGGTTACTCCGAAGAATACTCTCTCGCGCACGGTAGTAGTGAGCCTCTCCTCCCCCTCGCTGCCGTCGGTTTTTCTCTCCTGCCCCTCTGCTATCTCTCTCTTTCTCACTCTTGTAAGTCCATCGGGGTTTCAGATATTATAACACTTAGCTTCGGCTACCCGCCGACCCCTCGCTTCACAGCGAGACTCAGGTATATGCAACGATCTCTCTCTCTCTCTCTCTTGCTCTCTCTCGACGACGGCGCGGAGACGCGAGAGAAGATAGATACGATTTAGGCGTAATCCGTCAAAGAGTTCTTTCAACGTCCGCCAGAACGTTTTATCTATGATCTCCATTAAAGTTCAGTTAACGCCCTCTTGGCCCTCTTTCGCTCCCCGTCTGGAACCCCCTTCTTCTTCTTCGTCTGCGTCTTCTCTCGCTGCACCCCGACGTGGCTCTTCACGAGAGCGGATACGGATTTCGTAGAGTACCTCTTTTTTTTGTCGACGATTTCTTTCAGAGCGCGTCTTTGCGCATACGTCACTGTTACTACTCTGTTATGTAATTCGACACAGTTCAATGCATTCGCGAAGCGTGAACGCACGTTTCGCTCCGTCCCGTCTTGTTCATCTTTGCAAGAAAAAGAATCGAGCTCTAGAAACGGTACCGGAATTTTACGTTTATCCGTTCAATTCCGCTAGACTTTACGCGATTGTTCTCGGCGCCACAGACATGTGCAATAGAGTGGTAAAATTATCCGTAATTTCTGTAATCTCTCTCACAATGTGCTGGCTCATTCTAGCACTTATCGCCGCGCTTTATTTTCTTCGCGAGGAACGTTAACGATGGACATTAAGCGCGCGTTTCTTCGCGGCGTCGCGCGTCTTTAACCGGCAAACGCCACGACTTCTCGAGGCATCTCGAAACAGAGCGTGGAGAGCGATATTCGGCCGTGGCCGATGCCGTGGCATTGTAATTAAAACCTCCTGAATAAAGCAAACGCAATCTCCCGGCTCGCGCGAGCACGGAGGCGCGTCGTTTAATTTCACGTTCATTACATCGCGAATGCGTGCGTGCGTGCCTGCCTGAATGCGTACGTGCGTGCGTGTGTACGCTCTGTTGTAGCTGGGGGCGCGTCTCCCGATACGCAACCCTTCCTTCTTAGATGTAACCCCCTCGAAAGCCCCGCCGTCTCTCTTCGCCGTCTCTTCTCTCGCCCTCTCGACTGCTACTCCACTCGCAACCCTTTCGTTCTACTCGAAAACGTATCGGGTTACCTCCGACATAATTCCGTTAATTATGATTTCGTAGTATGATTTTCCGTCGACTCGAACGTCGAGTCGCGAGTCTACCCCTCTAGCGTAGGGGGAATTATTATTTGACGCGGCACGCCATAACGTATCGCCATGTAACGCGAGTAGAATAAACGTAGCCAGCCAGACTTATGTAGTTCCAATCACACATCTCATTCGCTCCTCATGTTCGCAGTCTCAGCGTGAATCATCTCTCTTTTCTGATCTCAAGGATCATTTCGCGGTCGAACAGAAATTTCCTTAAAAATTGTTTCGACGATTCCACGATTTGACCACATTGGGCGTTTTATACAGATGGTTCCAGCGCGACGGAATATGCGGCATGGGAAACTGGGAACGGATTGATTGCAACAGGCGGAACGCGCGACGGTAGGTGGTACCAATTTAAACCTCATAAATGCAAAATCGCGCGATGATTGCGTTCATAAAGGCCTCCGTTAGTCCGCGTGGTGTCTTGGCGACCTCCTTCGTGCGACGTCTCTTGCTGGGATAATTTACATTGATATTTATGCCGCGTCATAACCGAGCCCGCGCCGGGGGGGTTGCGGAACGGATTCGTACAGCTAATCCCCCGCCTTGCCGGGGGGTTGTTTTAATTGAAATCTTACTCGGTTCCTCGGATTCGCGAGCGAGCGAGGGCAGAAGACGATGCACTCCACCGAAAGGGGTTAACAAGAGAGTGTTACGCGCGTGTCGGGCTTGTATCACCGAGTTTATGCTTTACGTTGCGCTCGAGTACGAATTTGGAAAATCTAATTTCTTAAATAAAAATATTCAGTTATTAAGTAGCTCTTAGAAGCGTACCAATCTTAAATTGAGAGCATTTATTGCTATAAATTTTAATTATAACTGAGTATCTAATTGTTGCACGTCATTTAACTAGTTCCCGATACTTGCAAATCGAGGGCGAGTTAAAGTTACACCGGCGTCACGTTTGATCTTCCGTTCGATAACCCGGCGCCGCAGACGCGCCCTACATGAGTTATTCAGAATGCTCTTGGCGAATTTTCGCGGACCGCCGCGCTTTTTCTCGAAACGACGAAAGTTGAGCAATTCCGCGAGATCATGCCGCGCACCAAAATGTCAACCGCGAGACCACTAAAGCGAGAGAAACTTTTAATTCGTTCATTTCGTCGAGCTCAAAGGGTTGGCGAATGAGAGTTATTAAAATTTATACGAGCCACCCCCGCGTCCGACCAACTCACGTCTTCTCTCCCTGAGAATCGCACGGTCTGCCATTCTTCTGTATTCAGATCTCCGAAAGATTCTCTTATTTGTTGGGAAACAAGCCGACCCAAGTTCCTTCACTCATTTTGCGAGTGAAATTTTACCCGAGATTACTGCTTGGTATATAATGGGGATTTTCACGCCCTTATTAAACGCGTTTGTATTATAAACAAGATTACGTAAACGTAGTCGTGTTGTAGAGATACTTGTCTTTCTCGAGCTCCGCTGAATCTTTCAAAAATATAAAAATGTTCTAAAGAATGAAAATCGCTTGATTGTGTGGGGTCGAACCGCTGCGTTTTACCGCCCGTGAGGTAGCGTTATAACATCAGACATAAAGGAGGTGGAGGTTAAAAGATAAGGTATAAAAGCGGTCTTCGTCCTCGAGAAATTACACTTTTCTTTAATCCGCGAGACAATACCGCGGGCGACCGTGGCCGGGAGCAAAGGGTTGCGCTCGCATCGACCCTCCGTCTCTCCTCTCCTCGGTCGCCTATACTTTCTCTTTCTTCCTCCGATGGTTTCTCTTCTCGAGCGTGCTAATACTTTCCAAGGGGTTAAAATCTAATTCCTGCAGCCCCTAACGGCAACCCCTCTATACACAGCCTCGCGCGATCCGGCGCTTTTCGCTTCCGCTTTCTTTTTTCTTCTTCGTACATCGTCGACGGCGAGAAGGCGCTTCGCTCCCAATAGACATAATAAAAACGCCATCTGAAATATGCATCCCTTAAGAAAACTGTCCAATTAGCCGGGAATGGAATTAAGTATTTAGGGGGTGTCGGAGAAGACTTTTCTGTCTGGTTCTCAGGTGCTTCCAGAAAACCCTTTCGCGAAAAGATTAGATTCCCCTTTGACCGCCGCGCGGAACATCGCGAAGAACGGAGGGGTGTGGCGCAAGGAAAACGATATTTCGTCCTGGACAGGAGTTGAATTATTTATGACGGTGAGATTTCTCCGGTTGATTTTTCTTACGTCGGTTTCTTCTACGTCTTCGACTTGTCAATTCGCTCTTGCTACAATTATTATTACTCTAAGAATGCATAAGCACATTCTTCTAACGTAATTATTTGATTGTCACGTAACGAACATTCTCCCTTCATGCCTCGCACGAAACATAGAAGGCAGAATAGCGAAAGCGCCGAGGTGATCGATCGAGCAAGGATCGTCAGAGCCCGCGGCAGGGACAGGATGGTCATTTATAAAATTAAATCCCTGGAATATTTCAGTCGTACAAATCCCACCCCCGGGTGGCGTAGGTAGGGAGAGCGGCGGTCAGGCAATCGTAAAAATTCCACGGGGTCTGGATGCATTGGAAATCCACGTAATTAACCGAAGGAATTTCAGAGTGTACGCCGGAGAGTCGATTAAAAACGCGAGCAACGCCTACAGTTAAACGGTAGGGAAATTTTTCGCGCTCTCTTTCACTCTCTCTCTCTCTCTCCCTTCTGCCCGCCCATCCTCTTGCACCTTCACCCTCGATCCGTCCGCGCGTTTCTCGCTTTTTTTTCCGTAGTCGCTCTGCTTCTACTCTATACCGCTGTGCCGTCGTGTACATTTTTTCGGCCTCGATTAAAAATACTTCGGGCCAATTATTCCGCAACACCCGTCCACCGGCCTTTCGCGCCGCCACTCGTTCGCGCATTCTCTGGTTTTATTACAACTTACACTTTTTTTTCTCCCCCTCAGCTTTCGTATTTCGCGCGGTTCGTTTTGTCTCGGCGTGGTCGTCATCCGTTGTCACCATAAAATTGACCAATCATTAGATTGCTCGTCATATCATTTACCGTGCACACCGTTTTTCGGTCAATTTTCTTCTAGCGTTTCTGTCATCCTTTCCCGGGAGATTGACGAATGGCGATTCGCTGACGCGCGAGAGAAGGCCAATTATGTAAATAATCGAGCGGCTTATTTGTACACGCCCGCGCGGTGCACCGGCGTCATTAATCGTCGTGCTCGAGTATTTCGCGAAGCGACTGTAATTAATACAAATCGTCGTTATACTCGTCGTGCTCGAGAAACGTGCCACAAAGTAGCGGAAGGAGGGAAAGAGAGAGAGAGAGAGAGAAAGAAAGAGAAAAAGAGAGAGAAAAGTGGTTTGAGGGGCGTTGTGTGTACCGTGCTGCGGAGAACGAGAATCCAACGTCATTCGAAGTAAATTTATACGACTAATACACCGCTGCCGGAGGTCTTAATATCCAGCGGGGCGCGCGATGAAAGCAGGCGAGTTTAAAAAGTGCAATATCACGGAATACATAAATGCGAGATGAGGCCATTTGAATGAAAAACAAATAAATTCCGCCAGCGACTCCGGTTCCTGCCGGTTCGTGTATCCAATTTCGTTTTCACGCCGGTTTCATTTATTTTAGCCACGCAGCCACGCGTCCCCGCCGCTCATTTGGATTTATCATATAATTACGACGCGCCGTACGACCAATGCACCGAATCAATCAACGATGCGTGATTCGTGTCCGTTATCTATCGTTATAATGCGAAGGATGCGATATCTGATGGATATCTGGATTCAATTCGGTAGGCGCATTATGCAATCACGCTCCGTCTATCCGGAGGCGACACGGGAAGTCGCGAACCGATCGATCGGCCATTGAATATCGTTAGCGTATTTATTTTCCTCTCTCGCGCCTCCGCGCGTGCGAACGCGCCGCCGTATCGTATCTCGGAGATTTCGTACTACGATGAACCCCTCATGGTGCGCGCGCGCGGGCGAGAGAGCGTGCTACTTTCGATGGATGCTCACTCGATATGACAAGATACGAGTATTCTGGGGATCGAGATAAAAGAATCGAGTGGGCAGAACGTGACGAGACAATGGATCGCCGATCCACTAGCCGTAATACAATCGCATCAGCATCTCGCCGTATTGTTTGCCTCGCTTTGGTATCAGCCCCGAGCTCCCGATTCTTTTCCTCGCTGGCCGCGGGTTCTTTCTTTCTCAAAGATCATCTCCGATCCCCCCCTCTCTCGCCCTTCTTTTTTTCCTTCTTTCTCTTTCTCTCTCTTTCTCTCTCTCTCTCTCTTCGACCTCCCCACGGATCTTGCCGGCGGCGGAATCCTCCTCGTAATTAACCTCGCAAAAGTAACGCTAATTACGGTGGAGTTCTACTTATCTCGCCTCGCGTCAACCTCGCCAAGTCGCACTACCGCGAGTTTTTCTCTCTTTTCTCGCCTTCCATTCGCTTTATTACGGAGAAGAAAAACTCGAGGGAGGAAGGAAGATCGCGATACGCGAGCGGTGACGAATCATAATGATACGTTCGATGAATCTATTATTAACGTGGACAGAAAACGTGCGAGCGAGCAAATTTGATAAAACGGGCGTTACGGGCACGCACGCAAGACCAACGTGGACGTAAACGACTTCTTGGCGAAGTTAATGTAATGGCGTACACGTTGTATCACCAGCGCGCGAGATGGGAAAAGATGAAGACGGTATCTTTAAGTAAGAAGCAGCGAGGAGAGGCGGACTTTGCACGAACCCGAGAAGGAGATCGATGATCCGCGAGAGCGAAAGAGAGCAGTGCCGAAGCGGGAGCATGAGCTCCGCTGAGTTCGTATAGATAATAAGACGCGATAAATTCGTAACATTACCACATTAATATCCCTGATGTGGGCGGAGTAGGCAACGGCCTCGCCACTGGCACAGAACGCGGAGCGCATCAATTAAAAAAGAGCGCGAGATTATACATAGGCTTGTGAATGCGACTTCGTGCATCTAATTCACGCACGCACACGCACGTCGTCTAATGCAATCGCGAGTGCGCGGGCTTGAGAATGTTAGCGCAGGGAAAAAGAGAAAACGCGAAACTGACGGACGGAGTACGCGAAATAAAATTTGACGTTGCGTCTTCCTGCATCCCTGGCACATGATATTGATGAAACGCGAGGAGGGTGCCGTCGTGAAATTAATTGCACGTGATTTACTTTTCCCGGTGGTGCGCGCGGCTTACGTTCGGCCGCGTTTGGACCAAGTTTCCCCCCGGATGGAAATTCGGTAGCTCCTCGAGGAGAAGATCGGAGATCGATGATTCCAAAGATGAAACCGGGAACCCATTTCACTCACGCTAGACTGAATCAGCATTCCGCCGAAGGCTGAAGGTGAGGAGAGGCGCGATCGTTCGTCTTGGGATATCGTACGTACGCAAGCGCGTACGCGAGAGCGTCTCGCGCTCTAAGGGGGCGGGAAAGAGAGCGATCTTGGGGATTAAACGATCGGATTCCGTCGTATCCTTTCCCCTTCGGCGGTGGCGGCGGATTCGCGAAGCCGAAGCAGCGGCGTGCCCTTCCGGGACCAACAAATTAGTACAATTAGAATCCCTCAAAGAAAATTGATAAATTCCACCGGAACAATTTCGCGTCTCATTTCACTGGGGCGCCCTTTGTTGTGCCTCGGATATCGGGTGGCGGTGGAAGTTAGCTGGCGCGGATAGGAATTCACGACGGCGAAAACTTATCGCGACAAATGGCAGCGAAATTAGCGGAAAATTGAGAGCTCATTTTTATTCCGATCCGGCTTTGTGGCTCTCTCTTGGAGAACAATGACTTTCAGATTCCACGAGATCGCGTGTCGAACGAATGAAATCTTCTCGTGATCGATTCACGTTCAACAGAGCGTCAAGAAAATCAGTGTCATCTCAGAAACATGCGCTTTGGCTATTTATTCCCAGTCGAGCGAGGTGGAGGAGATTCGCTCATTCTCGCGAGGCTACGTTCTCCACGGAGTGATGGCAATGCTGTTTCCAAGAGCGTGCGAAGTAACGAGTTCTTTGCCTACCGTGCGAATACGCCGTAATGCAGCGTGCTCTTATCCGAACGAGATCGTCGGCGGCCACGAAGGAAAAGAAATTAAAAGACTCGGCCGACAATCGGACGGACGAGGAGTGCTGCGTGCACACGGGCGTTCTGTTTAATTGTATGCACGTAGAAGGCACAGACCGCTAATTTCAGCCTGCCCGGCTAGCATCCGTGATAGTCATTAATTCGCGCCTCAGAGGAAGCGTGGAACATCGATCCTCACGATGTGTTTATTTCCTACGACAGCCGCATAATTTTTTACGCCACGAATCAGAAGATAGCCCTTGTAACGAGTTCAAGATTTGTCGAATTCGTGGTTCGTGTTTCGGAGCGAGTACAGGGGTGAGCCTAGGGATACTCGCACACGACCCTCGAGAAATCTACCCTTCTAGCCCTTGCCCATCCTTTTTGCACCCGCTCCTTCCGCCTTGGCCTCTTCTTTGCCCCGAATTTCTCCTTCGCCACGCTTCACCGCCGCTTCCGCGAGCACAGCAAACATTAAGAGCCTCTAGATTTATTTATAACTACATTTACGCGCATGCCAACCATCCCGCCAACTCCTTCATTCTCGACCCCTGCAAACCGCCACTCCGAATTATTGCGTTTATGCGAACGCGAGGGGAAAGGAGAGAGTCCTCTCCGCTCTCGCGGCGCACTTTGCCGCGAGGGTGCCGTCTGAGAAATTTCCAAAGTTCCAATAAACTTCGCGGCTTTTACCGAGTTGAACGATGTCGTCGCCGCAACGTCGACGTTCGCGTTAGCCTCTTGCTGATTGCTGAGTTTTGGACTGCGAAAAAGGCACATAAACGTCGGCCGGAAACGCACTGAATCGAGCAGCAAGTTAGTCATTTATTTATCGTTTGTTTCCATTGTCTTTTGGAGCAGAGCGAATCACGCGCGCGAGCCGTTGCTTAATCTATCTCTGCACCGACTTCGCGCAAACCTGATGTGAAGGCCCAAGACAATTCGCTTTATTTCGAAGGTCTTTATTAACTCGGCGTGTAATCAAGATCAATGTGCGAGAGACGGCTGTATATACGCGGGACCACGGGAGTGCGACGAGGGCCGATTCTCGACGTCGCTATCTCCGTCGCGAGAACTTTTCCCGGTTGACGGCCCGCCGCTGATGTTGATATATATCGTCGGTTATATGAGCCCTTCCTGCCGCTGGTGGACTCGGGGATTCCCTTGACGGCGCAGCTTGTACTTACACCGCGCTACCGCCTCACGGAGAATTATTTGGGCTTTATATCAAGCCTTACGACGCCGCTCAACCCGAGGAATCTAATTTGAATAATACACGACTCCGCCGAGAATACGAACCCGCGCGGTACGCGCATGCACGATGTTCCTTCTCGCGAGCGTTCGTCAAATCCGCGAATATATAAGGACGATGATGTCATCGCTCTAATTTCTCTTCCTCCCTATGAGTAACGTTTCCGCGAACTGTGCGCTTTCTTGAAGTTTCACTCGCGAGACTCCGGTGATATCGAGGATTCGGATAGGTTCCGGAAATGGAATAAGGTCCAGGACCAGGACCAACGCAGACGTCGCGCATCGATTACCGCACGCGCGTCGCGGGCTTTATGGTCGAGAGGCGCGTCTCGCGCAACTCCTCCGCTCGTTCGACTCGCTCTCTTCTCGCTGAAGACGGCCGAATCGAATTTGCAAACTTGCAGATTGGATTCCAACTTGCCTATTATAGGGTGCGTCTGTTCCGGTTAAAAGCTGGGGGCAAGGGAATTAATGTCGATACGCCAAGGAAGGCCGGAGGATTACTCTAAAGGCCCGTATCTCATTGTCTTAGATGTTGCACCCCGTTCTGCGTTCAATCCCCCCTCATTGCCCCCCGTGTAGCCTGTCCCCTTCGCTTGTTGCGGAACTAAGTGCACGTTAACGTAAATATTATATAATCAACCTTTCTTTTTTAAATTGATTACGAAATCTTTACGAATCTTGCGTGAAAGTTGTCTCGGATTTTGAAAACTTTCTGCCTGTACGACTCTCGCTCCCTCGCGTCATCTTGTTCCTTTACCCTCCCTGTGCTCCTTTTCCGTGCGAGCGACTCGCGGAAACTTTGTAATGCATTTTATTTATTCACAAAGGCAAATACTCATTTACGGCGGAGACACGGTGAGCGTCCGACCGTTCCGCGACAGGCAAAGTCGCTGCACGAGAGTACACTCGCAGTCGCTTTATCGTTGGTCGTGTCAAGAGAGAGAAAGAGCGAGACGGAGAAAGAGGAAGAGAGGACGAAAGGACGGCTGTCTTGCCAGGCACGCCGAAAGTCTAAAGCATAATGCCACAATCCCTTTGATGGAGTTTCTGTAAATGGAGCTGCGTCCGGCCGAGTGCCTACGGGGCGACTCGCCCTCTGCCAGTCCCTTCGCTCGCCTCGGACGCTTCAGACCGTTTGAAAAAGCGGGAATTTTTAATTTCCGAGGATTACGTTTGCCGGACGGAGCGGAGGAACTGGGAAAAGGGCGACGCGGACCTTTTGCATGCGACGGTTTCAAGCGGTATCGCACCACTCGTCTGCCGAAGTCTGTTTGCCGCTCCACGTTAATATCTTCGCTTCTATGTCTGCATTCTCGACGCGCATTCGCAGCTACCGCCTGGCCCACGCCGTGCAGACTCACACGTGCGCCTGCAAGAGTATTTCACGTTCGTCAGATAATTCTTTTTTATCTTTCAATTTTTAAATATGATGTATGGTCGAAACGTCGTTATTAAATAAAGAATATCATTGCCAGATTGGTCGAATAGTCATTTGCTTTGTTCTTTCAATTTTTCCTCGATGCCTTCGTATTCTCTTCCTACGAGCAAGCATGTTCGATCAACCCGCCGCTCGTCACTGTATTCTCTCTCTCTCTCTCTCTCTCTCTCCCTTCATCCCTTCCTGAGAACCACTGGCTCCGTCCCAGCGGTAGCCTTTCATCAAGTCTTCATTAGGTCGCGGTAAATGTATTATGACTTCTGATTGAGTGCTGTCGAGCGTTATATCTCTACGTGTCTATATATAGCGAGGCACTCTCTATACACGCGCTTCGATACTGTACCATGCGGCACTCTGTCGTCCGATGCCTCGTTTCCCCTTCTTCGTAGTCGTGACAGTCCGCGCTATTTCAATATTTTTAAATATTATTCCATACGCGTGTCAAGTACATCATTCAGATTAATAAATATAATAAAACAAGATGTTTTTCTTGTTCAAGTGAATCATAAATCATTCCGAAAAAACAATCCTGGCAATTGTTGAGCCAAATCGAAAGCGTTTGGCGACTTGCGAGATACCCCTCACGGATGCGGCTTCGCGAGAGAAAGAAACTTTGAGTTATCGCGGTTGGCGATCTCCCGGAGGGACGTCGCGATCCGATCCCGGGGATCTGCCGTGTCATTTCCGTCGTCGGGACTGACTGTACTGGGCGTATCGTTGACACACGCGTCGCCATACGCACATATAATAATTAATGGTACCCGCGTAGGTGTGGTCCGCACACATGTATCGGAGCGGAGCGCGGGCGTATATCTGCGCGGCGCGCGGGCAAAGATGTGTAATTGCGTTACCCATCGAATTCAGTTATACGGGCATGGCGAGTCTGATGCATAAAATGACGGGGCCAAATTCAGTTATAGTTCGCTTCACAAAGCGAATACGGCCGCGCGTCGTTAATATCGCGCGCCGTTGCGAACGCCAGTGTCACATTGTTACGACGGAATTTTCCGGGGCTCGAAAGTAGTCATCCGGCAGAGAGAAAGAGAGAGAGAGAGAGACAGAGAAAGAGAGGATGAGAGAGAGGAAACGACGAGCAGATTGGCGTCGCGACGCGCCTCCTCGAGACGAGGAACCGGACGTCGCGGCGTCGATCTCGCAATTTCGCAGAGACGAGCACGAGCATCGTTCTATTATTTTCAGTCCCTCGCGAGCGCCAGTCTCAAAGAAACGTAAAGGTCGACTCTCGCTTCATTGCAGGAAAATATCCTGGAACGTGTATCCGAAGAGGTACGCACTCGATAGCGAGCTGGAGCGTCTAAAGAATTGGACGTTCCATCTAGTAGCCGCGCGTTAATTTGCTTGGCGGGTCGAGAGTTTTTCCAGGATGGCTAATAACGCCCGTCCCTCGGCAAGAAATGTTTCGACTTTATTTTCTCCCTTTCTTCCGCTCTCTCTTCTTCTCTCTCTCTCTCTCTCTCTTTCTGTCTCGTCAATAGGGTAAGAGAGAGGAGCGCGGTGTAAAAAAAGAAAAGGAGAGAAGAAGAGGAAGAGAGTCCGATCCGTGCTCTACCTCTTATTTTTCCTCGAAGCTCGCGACTTAATTAATCGCATAACACAGGGCCTAATGAAATCAGAACTCCCATCCCATCTCTATACTCGCCCCCTCGCGTTGTTCATGCTACGTAAAAACGGAAATATTTCCCGGGAATACTTTTCCACCTCCATCGCCCTCTTTCACCCGACCGCTCCCCTGTCCATGGCTCCTCCGGCGAAAGCCGAGGGTCGGGAGATAGCGAGCGAGAGATTAATTCGGAAATCGATAAATTCGTTTCGATGAATTTCTCTTCGTATGCCAGCGAGATATGAAAAAAAATGAATTATTGCGGTGCGGCGCGTATTATCGTAAGATAATCGGCGATTTCTAAATTCCGGGCTGCGCACGAGCCATTAAATCGAGCTGAAGAGCCGCTTGTGCAGCTGCTTGCACAGTATAGCACGCAATTTGGTAGAACATATATATATATATATATATATATATATATAATATAATATATATACATATATATATTTTTAGTCAGAATCGATTTCTCCGACATTGCTTACTGCCAGCCTTTACTCATAAAGTACACCCACAGAAAAGATTTCTGGACTTAATGCTATTACTCTTTAATCTATCATAAAATAAGATCGCTATAGCGACAATCATATTTATTATTGAAAAGAAGCATATTTCAATCTTGAATAGAAAATTCAAAAATCTAGATTAAAATAATCTTGGTGCTATCTCATTAATTTTCTCAGAAGGATTTAGATAAAAATTTGTAGCAAGTTCAAAATATTCTTGATTTAAGAATATTGTGAGATCTAAAAGACATCTTATTCTATTCTTATAAGAGAATTTGTAGAATCTGCACAAAACGGCCAATATTTATGTGTTGCAATCGAAAATCGGGAAAGTGTTTCTGTTATTTACAATGAATAAGTGCAATACTCTATAAGAAATATTAAAAGATATGGAAATGTCTTATCTCGAATCTTATTTCTCAAGTAAGTATATTGTATATACTTACTTACATTTCCATATCTTTTAATATTTCTTGTAGAGTATTGCACTTATTCATTGTAAATAACAGAAACACTTTCCCGATTTTCGATTGCAACACATAAATATTGGCCGTTTTATCCGAATAAAGGACGCAGAAGCGCCGAGTCGACGAGCGACTGTGAGAAAATGATACGTCGACATCGACAAAGCCTACTATAAAGTGGCGCTAATATCAAATTATTCTACATACAAGAATATATAAGCATAAATTTGTATATGTTACTCTTGTCTCAAGACAGTAAGACAATCTTATTTAATTCGAGAGAGAAGAATAGAAATTACTGATTTAAATTAAAAATTGTTTTATTTTCATATTTTTTATACTTGTGATACGATGAAATTAGTCAAGAATATTTTTCGTCTTGTTATCAGAAATCCTTTCTGAGGGTGTACGCTCTCTTTCTCTCTCGCTCTATTCATGTTGTAAGACTATGATCACATCGTGACTATGATCATGACTGCCATCAGATTTCAATTCGGTTCGTCACTTTGAAACATCACGTTGAAATTGTCGAGCGCTTTTTTGTGCAACGAAACTGATTAGCTTTTGTATCATGGTGCAATGTCAAGACGCGACCTTCTCAAGAATAAAGGGCGAACTTGCGAGGAACTCGAGGAATGCCGGTTACTCGATGAAGCGTGCACCGAACAGACGGGATACGTCGAGTTCCTTCGGGAATCGAGGGTTCGTTTACCGATTGCTCCTGCGGTGGTATCGAGGGCAAAGCAATTTCTTCGCCAACAGAGAGAGTCGGTCGCGCGCGTACGCTGCCTCTCTTTCTCCCGTGGATTAATTAAAATCTCGAACGTGCCGCCGATTAATCAACGGTGCTCGATGCGCGGCCTCGCAAGAACGATTAATAATATATCGCGTGGCTTATTCCTCGACGGGAGCGGAAGGTTGTTCTTCGAACCGAAATGCGATTTCTTCAACGTTTTGTCGTTTCACCGATTTGGTACCGTTTAAAATCAACAAAGCATCGATCGGTTTCACACGAAAGTTAAAGGGCGAGGTCTGCGAGCTACACCCGCTCCGGACGTCCGGATCTCTCAACCGAGGATCAAAATCGTTATATCGCTGTGATGAAATTGCCTAATCATGTAATTCATTAAGGCTTCGAGACGATTGGAGAAACACGGAGGGCGATGGGACCGACTTAGGGCACAACGGGTGTGTCTCCTCGTAACGCGGGACGACACGCTCTTCGAGCACCTGACCTGTTCACACGGTGCGTTTAGCGGCCGGTATTAATTTAACACCTACCGACAGGCATCCAACGCTCGCGCGCGCGTTAAAATAATAAGCGAGGCGCAATGACTGCCGGAGAGAGAGGCCGGGAATTCTTTGGGGAACGCCGAATGTCGTCAGGTGATTTTCGCGCTGGTGATTAAGACCTCCGTCCAATTAAACGGTTCGTTTTTATTTTTCTGACTGGGCTGTGGCGTCCCGCTTTCCGGCGTGATATTGGACGGTCTCCTCGGTAACGATGAGAAATTGCACTGCGGTCAAATAAGAAAGCGACAATGTAAGTTCAGTAATAATTAGTCGGCGCGCGATGTATAGTTGATTGCCGTGTCGTTTATAGAGTGTATCAATTATGACTGGGTTACGCTATTCAGTCTTGCCGAAGTGGTAACAATTATATTGCGCCGTGTACACACCCCTAATAATTTATGATTATCACGAGATTAAATAACGTAACCGCGGGCGATTGTTATTGCTACCGTTGTAGCAATAACAAACCAACGCGCTATATTCAGAGCCTTCATAACGGGAGTTATATCTTTGCTACTCTTTTCCCTTCTCGCTCTCCACACTGCGTATGCACATGTGTGTATATTCGTCCGTCAATTTCGATAGCGTAACATTTACTCGCATTTACACGCATTCTGACCGCGGTAACATTTCGTTATGGTTAATGGGCATTTAATCTTGCCATTTCGCCTGGCTCGCTGGACTAACGTTCGATAACGAGCGCTTTCGAGTGTTTGTTTTAGAGCCGTTTGTAGGGTCGATTGACTCGGGTCGAACGGGTAACCGATGATAAGGCCTTCGCTTCACGGATATTCGCGCGCAATACGGAAACGCACCTGGACGGTTCACATTGGCTCCTTTTTCCGACTAGTCGATTTGATACGATATTAATGTTTGCACGTACTTTACTCGCGTTATTAATTCTCGCCTTTGTGGGAGCCACGTCGTGTCCGGCCCTCGATCCGTTTCACGAATCGATAACCGCGACCGAGCACGCGTGTCGCTCGGAACTGACACGCACGTAATACTCAATACGTGCAACACGATCCTTTAATCCCTTCCAGTATCGGGAGAACTCCGAGGCGCAATCACCACGACAGATCGCGATCGTTCCGAAGAGATCCAATTCGATCTGGCGAAGGCAAAAAATCTTTCCGATCGAGATCCGCCAGGCCACAGTTAGCGTAAACGACACGCGGCAATATTACCGCTACGTGATGCTCGTTACGGACGCAGTTCTATCTCTTGACACGCACCGCATGCGTACGTGCTCGTACTCCGAGATATACAGACGCCACTTCGTCATGAGTGCAAGCGCAGCTGCGTCTGGCGTTGTGGGACGCAGACGATGCCGGCTGATGGGAGCTCGTTCCTTAGCGAGACATTATTTTTATCGGGCGTATTCGAGGTCCCAGATGCCGCGGCGCCGCGGCAAATGGAAACGGCCAATTGACACGCGCGCGCGTTCAGAAATAATGCACGCGCTAAAAGCACTCGGGCGACTTTACTTTCGTCGCGCGCTCATGGTCCCGGGTCTTTCCTTCCCTTTTCCAGCGATCGCGTATCTGGCTGCAGTGAAGATGCTCGTGCGATTAAAAAATTTCGCACTCGAGATCGCGCGGCGATAAATGCACCACGAGTACATAAATTTACGTGCACCGCTGCAATCATCAATAAGTTGCAACGTGTTTACAATGCAATGCATTCATGACGGTTGCACGACGAATTGTTCTAAATAGTCGGTCGTTTGCATGAATGGATTTTACGCATATGCATGCCCCGTAGGCGTGAGCGGTTGCGCGCGTACAACACGCAACGCGTGCGTGGCCGGTCGTTAACGGCACTCGGTTCGCACCGGTACGAGGAGCCGCGAGGAGGGAATGACATTTCGGCACGTTGCACGCATTTGCGCGCGCGATAATCGCACCTGCTATTACTTTTGGCCTGGGCCGCGATTCTCCGTGCCACGTGCAGGCGCGCGTTCGGCATCGGTGGAAACGGATGGACGGACGCGAGAGTTCGAGGCGAGAAGTTCTTGGGTCGAGAAGGTAAAGCCAATGAAAGAGCCGAGGGCCAGGCGAGAGGGCATGATTGAGGAAGACAGAGCAAGAGCAAAGATGGAGGGAAGGTCGACGGGAGGTGGAGGATCGATAGCCTGCACCTCGGTTCAAATTGCCTCATGCCTTCAGGCTTGGTACGAAGGATACATTAATTTCTACACCTCCTTCACGCTCGACATTGTCCGGCAGTCTTTGCGTTGTGCGCGTCAACGAAAAGTCTTGGCTAGGAGATCAGAGCGATAGCGAGGGTAACGTGTATTTAATGTACCGCATTAAGCGTTTCAAAGCAACATACATTTGACAGTAGACTAAGGTATGAGAAAAAAAAAGATAAGATCGTGATCTCTTGTTTCTGTCAAAGATGTTATCATTAATCGGTGAATAGAGAAAGAGCAACACGCGGGCCAAGGTTTCCGCGCGCGATTTCGGTACTTAATAGCTCCGGGAAATATATTCGATCGAGCGATTTTCACGGGGGAATTACGGGGAGGTGGGCGCGTTAATCCAGCATTCTGACAGGGTGCGGACGCGAAACCTCTCCCAGTGTCGACAGAATGATTGTTCGGATTCAATGCGCAGTGGCATTTGGCAGTTGGCAGTTCGGGGCAGGCGGGCGGGAATAAGCTGTCAGAGTGTTGCAGAGCCGATGAAAAGTCTCTGTCGGGGAGAAAACGCTTCGGTGAGCTCTCGCCATCGTTGTCTCTCTCTGTATCCCTCTCACCCCCTTCATTCAACTCGTCCTCTCTCATTCTCTTTTACCTCGTTTTGACGTTGTTCCGCTGGGCGTGGAGGAGGAAATAATCAACGGAAATTCGACGGGAATACGCGAGTACGCTCGTCGAATCGCGCGATGCGTTTCGACATGCTTGAATATTGCTTTCGGTACGCGTCCGAGACATGCCGAAAGACGGCGGTGTGCGTGACCAATAAATTCGATGCGTAATTAATGATGCGTAATTAATGAATTCCTCCTCTCCGTCCGTCCTGTCGCACGCTTCACCTGAGACTTTTTGCAACGGTCGCGCGTGTGGACGGGCCGTTCCTCCTGGCTCCGTACGAAAAGCGATGTTCGCCTAACGCATCGTCGATTCCGCTCGCGTACAACGTGCGCGATTGCTGTAAACGCGCCGCGAAGGGATCGGGAGGAGGCGTCGTCGTTGCGCGCATCTTTCGAGCGTAACGAATCTCCGCCGCGGTCCATCCGCCGAGAGAAAAAGAGAGAGAAAGGGAGAAAGAGAGACCGAGAGCGGAAAGAAGCGTAAGCGAACCCGCGATTATCGCGAAACGAAAAGGGGATCGTCGGACATCGGAGTCACCGGAGAACTTTAATCACCGCACTTGAGCGAAGTAATTACAATCAGACACCCTTGTACTGATATAGGATAGACGTAGCTCGCCCGAGTGGACGGTCCGCGGGAGGGAGGGGAAAGCATCGGAGGGTAGGAAAGAGGAGTCTCGGGTGCCAAGGGGTCCGGCGCGTTCGTGGTCTATGATTAGCTGGAGGTGACCAGCGCGGAACAGCGACCCACACCCCGTCGTGCTTGCCCGCTTGCAGAGGCAGGGCTGGCTAGCTAGTGTCCAGGAGGACCCTTTCAATTAATTACCTGCCGTCGCGTTAGTTAACTGGAGATTCATCGAGAGAACTCGGCGCGAAGAACCCGATAGTTACCCCGGAGAATTGGTGAAGGGGTTGTGATTAGCGCGGCACGATAATCGAAGATGTTCGGCGTGCGAGCGGAATCCTCGCGGATTTCTCGTTTCACAACGTCGCCGTTGTCCTTTTTCTTCTCCGGCAAGAAGGAGACGGCACGGTGATTACATCGATATCTTTCTTCAAATTGTTGAGATGCATCCCTTGCATTTGCGGACATGCATGACGAGCAACGCAAAAGCAGAACCATTTCTTGTGAAATGCGCAAGTTTGCGGATCTTTCGATGATAAGCAGGTGCAATTTAACCGTGGCGAGTTGTATTCTCAGCTACGACCTATGCGCTTGGTATTCTCCTTTACGAGCAGCTGATTAGACGACAAAGAGCGAGTAACCAGGTACTTCGTGCGAAACACGCGTAATTTGTTGTCTATATCCTCGAGTGTAGATAGTCGTTACGCGGTGGACGAGAGAGAAAGAGAGACCCGATGGCCATAAAAATCTTCCGGGAAAGCGGTGAGAAAACGGGGAGGACGGGCGGCGTCGCCGGCGTCGAAACGATATATTAAAATTTTTACCGCGCCTTAATTATACCGATTTTATTGTCGCCCGAGCGAATTTTCGCAATTACCGCCGTTTCGCGGCCGCTGTCGGCCCGTACGTCCCCGTGTATGACGTGTAATCGTAAAAAACGAGACTAATGGACGAGCCGCGCTGTTGTTTCCTGTCTCTACCCGCCTCGCGAACCTCCCTCTCCGCCCAAGCACCGAGAGGCATAATTATTATGCGGCGGAAGAGGGCAGCGTCGGTGCAGCGGGAGCGCAGATCCGATAGATAGAAGCCACCACTACCGCCCCGGCGCCTCGACTTTTCGTCCCTTCGCCCTTCCCTCGTGCCGTCCTACTCTCTTAGTATTCACTTTCGCTTTTATGCACGATCAATCGCGTGAATCCGAAACAAAGCGAGGTTTGGAAATCAAATGAATGACTCTTTCACGAAACGATACCGATTCCGCAAGCTTTCCCACGTCGATTTTCACACCGTTTTCCGCTATCGCGACTGGCGCGAAGTTCGTCTCCTCTGTGAGAAACAGAAGGAACCGGACGACGTGGTCCGGCGATAAAGTCGTCGCCGTTATATTATTATTACCGTAAAACGGCCTGGCTCGCAAGTAATTTAAATCCCATCCGGAGAGGCAAAGGCTCGGCGCTACGTTCGTACGTTACGTACATACGTACGATCAGATTACCCGGCGAAGCGAGGCTGTATTTGCATAAGTCAGGTTGTCAGTCAGGCCGCGTGGCAACTGCACGACCCCCCTTGCCCTCGCTTGCCCCCGAAACAACCCCGTGAACCGGGCTGAGCGCGGCCCCGGCCCGACGTGCCGAGGAAACGCTCGGCGCCTTCAAGCTCCACGCCACGAGACCTTCGAATTTATCTCGTTTCTTCTTTTCGCGCTCCTCGTACCGGCGAAATTACCTGGGAGATCGTGCCCGGGATAGCTACACGCTCGATCTGAATCCTCTTAGTTCCGGGAGATGCGCGAGATACCTTTCAGAAATGCGCTCTATCGTGACGTTACTCGCGCAGAAATTACCCGAGCAGCCCGACAGTCCGGTGTCTCTCCGCGACCGCATCCGGTCACCGATCGTTCGCGATCGCTCGAAATGAACGTCGGCTTTCGTCGAAAGCGTCGGTCGCATTAATTTTCGTAAATCGCCTAAGACCTCGGGTGTACCGCAAGGACACCCGGTGTGCCGTGAGCTTCGTGGTCGCCGTTTCGTGCATGAGTGAACGAAGAGAGAGCGCAGGAGGAAGAGCAGGAGAGAGAGCTGGAGGAGACGAGTTCTCTTCGAAAGAAAGAGAGAGGAAACGAGAGCCGAGCGTAGCCGATTAATCATACTTTCGTAGGAATTACCCCGCTATATACCTTGGCGTTTGCGGGGTCGAAGGGCAGTCCTCGTGCTCCCTTCTTTCTCATCGCGGCGACTCTGGCCATCTCCTTTTCTTTCTCTTTCTCTCATCGTCCTCTGTCCGCCTTTCCCTCTGTCACACGCGAGCCGGGCTCCCATCAGACACGTGAATTACGTAAGGGTCTCTCGTGAGCATGTAAAGTCCGGAGATTACGATATTCTCTGATTGGAGTGCCCTGTCACGAGTTCAAGGGGTAACCGTGAAGACCTGCCTCGCCTCGTCTGCCTTCCGAGGTGGCAGCGGACGCGCAAATTCGAGTGTGAATAAAGCGCGTTTCATTAAGTCTCACTGGAAGACGCGAGACTCTGAAGACACGATCTTCCGTTAATCGTTGAAGCTTGATGGAGAGAAGCGGGTAGCGACGAGAGAGCTTTCACAGTACGATCCATTGGTTTCTGCGCTCTGTTTAAACATGAGATGGAGAACATGTGCAATGATTGTTCACGACGTTCCAACATGACATATCCAGCAGATCTGACTGAAAGAAGACGGAACAATCAGCCGGAGAGAGGAATATTCTGTTAAATGACAAATGGAAGAAAATCATGGAGAACGCGAAGAAGAGACAACGGTATTTGCCTAGCCATTCGCGCGATCGATGATCGGCTCGACCAGACTTCCTCCTTTCTTCTAAATACATTCTCTTCCGCGAGACTCGATCTCTCGCGTGTCTCCCACGAAAATTACGAGCTGAGAGAAGCATAGCTTTTGTTCGAAATCACCAGAAGTCATTGTGGCATTCCACGTGTGGCGTTTATTAGCTCGACGTTGCGAGCGAGAATGCCACTCTTGACCAACCGTCTCGTCAGCTGGCCTAAGCCGACTATCCTTTACGTGGACTCATTCCTACATCCCTCTCCACCTTCTGCGCGGTCAATTTCAGCGAACCCTAAATTTCAGACCTCATCCGGGTCGGCACTTACGCAAGAAGCACCGAGAGTCCGAGGATGGCGCCCCCCCCCCCCCCCCCCCAGGCGAGGGAGAGCGAAGGGAAGCGAAGAGATTCGGGCAGAGCCACCTCGAGATATGACACCAATAACAAAAATCATAAACACTCGGATCGTTGATTAAGTCCTTTCGCGAGGATCTGCGAGCTCTTCGCCCCGCCGAGATGAGGATCGTATCGCAGCGAGACGAGCGGAATCTCGTGCACGCTCGTCCCCCTCATCGTGTGCCACGTAATACTCTCCCGGGCGAGTACGTAAGTCGGCGCGCGCGTACACACGCATACGCGTCGCCGGCGGTGTGTAGAACGTACGTCCATCTCGAGTTTATGCTGCTTCGATTGCCGCCTGTAATTCCGGCGATATGAGCGCGATCGTGTTAACGCCGCTTGTTATCCGCCGCCCGCTCGCCTGCTGCCTTTCCCTCGGCTTGCTGGCTATCGATCGTGCGGAAGAAACCATGACGGCGCGATTCGCTCGCCGGCGATGTAATAAACGCACGGTTGAATCAAGCGTCAGGTAAATGCATTGTCCTCTCAAATTCGAGTTAGACTCGAAACTCCGGTTTCGACATTTTTGAGGAAATCCTCTCTGATCTGATTCCGCTGTGCGGTTTAACCGGTGAATGACGACCATACCGTCGATACCAAGTCGACGAGATGCGATAAGATTCTGCGGAGGATCCAGCTGATTTTCGCGCGACGACGACGCGAGCGGAGAAACGTACACGTTCTCGAGTGTGTGTGTGTGTGTGTGTGCGCGGTTGATCGGCTTTCCGAGAAGTTACCCTCCGTGGCGGCCTCGTGTAACGCGAGCCGGTGCGTGGCGTGCGCTCGAGCCGGGTGTACGGGCTCTACGTGCGCGTACGCACTCTCGAGGCTCCCTCGAGGAGGATCTTGAGAGACAGGGAGAAAGGGGGAGACGGGAGAGAGTATGCACACGACGCGGAAACAACGCGGCGCATTGTCGCACGACGTGCCGTGTATTACGCCGACACGGACGCGCGCGCCCGCGCCGTCGTTTCCCGTATTCGGTTCTCATGTCGCGGCAGCCTTGCCGACCGTGACGAGATTGCGATACTTGTCGAACAAACTCGGAAATATTTGCGACACCCTGTACGCGCAAGTATCCCTGCACGAGCGAGCGAGCGCCGGTACGCCGCGCCGGCGCATAATAAAGGCACGCGCATAACGAATGCGAGCGTACGGTACCGCGTGTTCGGGTATAATTACATCGGTCGAAAGAATGATACGGAATTACGTGCAATCCGATGGCAGCGGGAGATTACGCTAGCGATGCATTTTTTTCTCTCTTACAAGGGAGAAATTATCGTGCGAAACTGCTTACACGGCGAGGAGCTGCTTGAACGCCACGAAGCGGCACGGAATCGCCTCGTTGTCTCGCCGGATTTTCGTGTCCTTCTATCATCCTCGTCCCGTATCATCTTTGATATTTGAATAGATCTTTCCTCCTTTCTCCCGCTCGTCTTTCCCCAAGATTTCTGAACGGTATCGAAGAAACGTAAGATAAAAACGTAAGAAGAAATCAAGATGATATCTTAAACGGGCCCGAGTCTGTATATTTCTGAACAAACTTGACTTTAATCTCGTTGGGGATCCTTTGAAGGGGGCCCTTATCGTTGAGGCCCCTGCGTCCTCAGGGCCCCCGTTAGTGACAGTCGTCGTCGTTGTCTCGAGTGGCGCCGGCTACTTCGGGATTGATACGAGCACCAGAAAGGATCGCGTTCTGTTCCCCTCGTCCAGCGAGGACGAAAAGCAGACGTGACGTTGCTACACGGTACTTCAAAGTTACAAAGGACATAAATAGAACATATGAGCTTTACGCGTGCTAGAGCACGCTGACGTGTGCGTTCGTAGATTTGTCCTGGCAACCCATTATCGCCGGCACGAAGTATTCCTGGACGACTATCGGGCTTCGGGAACGGGATCGCTTGGGCGAATTCGCGGCGAGGATTTTTCCTTCCCTCCTTGTTGCTTCGCGCACCGAAGAGTGTTCCGGCTGTTAATTTCCATGACAAGTCTCGCGGCGGTGCGATTCCGCTCGTTTGCATAGCCACCGAAGGAGCGAGCAACAAATATACGACGAGTGGAACGAGATACTGTATCGAGGAGAGCGCGAAGGCTCCTCTCGAGTGCGTGCGACTTGCGTGCGTGCATGCGTGCGTGCAGCGCGCGCGCGCGCGTGTGTCCGTTCAGACTACAAAGCCATCTCTCACACAATACTGGGAGCTCGGTGCCGCGATATCCCGGGACAGTTTCCGTTCAAATAGAGCCCTGGCGTGCCCCGAGTTCGTTCTCAAGCTGCAGGTGTCAACTCTCGGCGACGCTTCCGGACGCGAGATCTGTGCCATTGCCTTCGAGAAACGACCGGGCGTACAAGATATCCGGTGCGACAGGTGTGCCCGCTGAACAATCTCTCGCGGCGATAACGCATCAGGCCATTCCGTTTCTCTCGCCCGATAAGGCGATTTATGCGACAGAGAGCGCAATAATGTGTTCTCCGTTGGAGGAAGTGCACTTTTCGAATGGTGTAATTATGATAATGCGAGCGCGCTCGTGGATTCGCGCGAATGGTACGCTCGTGATAATCGGATACAGCGTATCTCTCTCCCATAGGCGGATATGATTCTGCATAATGTTTTTAATAGCGCAAAGGTGCATCGTATTACACGTTGTAACAAAGAGGTCCGTCGCTAAAAATAACGATGTAATTTCTTAATAAAGAAAGCTCGCAGCGCGCGCAGTCATCTTTACGCACTTGAGTTTCTGCCGTAGCGAGAACGAAGAGACGAAGAGGCAGATTTATAAAAGAGAGACACGTATAGGCTTAGCTATTACAGAGGGATCCTCTTCCCCACGCGACAAAGAACAAAACCGACAATTAGCCGTCGACGAGAGTTAATAAGCAGTCTCGCGAAGTATCAACGCGCGTGTACTCGGGTAATTTGATACGTTCGTGCGAAGACAGATACCGAGGAATCACGGGGGTAAGTGGCCGAGTACATTGTGTCATAGCAATTAATAACGTTAATCTGATCGTTATTAAGACGGATTCAACGAGCACGTCCTCGTGTTATTTCCCCATGGAAATTATCATGGAAAACCCATTTTATGCAGTTATGTGAGTTATTTCCGCAACAACGATCCATTATTATCCGAGGAGTCATTTAGAATGATACAATGGTGTGTTACGTACTTTTACGCAGTGCGTCTGAGAAGTAACGGGATCGAGACTGTGTACCGATGTCAACCAACTCAATCGTACGCGTCAGAATGTTGGCGAAGCTTTTTCTTCTTTGGGGAATTCATCGACGTCGTAACACCGGTACAGGCAATCGCTGACAGGACTTACATAAGTACCGGTACGGTGTCAATAGTATCGTCAAGAGTTAACATCGTGCGCTTTAACCCCCGGTAGTGAGAGCCGTCTAGATTGCTGATCTAGCGTTTACGATTCATAACTTGCGCGTGTAGACGGTGAGAGACGGAAACGGGGAGTGAAAGCGAAACAGTGGAGGGAGGTGTTCGGAGGAGGAGGATCGGTCTCTGGGATCCAGAACATAAACCGTTTATTTATATGTTCTGTTTAATGTTTGTCCGTCGCCTCGTGGGACTCATTTATTACGTCGCTTCGTACGAGAACGATGTCGAATAGTCGGCCGTTTGTCCAGCAATTTCCTGATTTTCTTCCGCGAGTATCATCTCGAGTTTTATATCTTCCACTGGTGAAACATTGAATCCTACGAAGAATGCTCAAGATTCCTAAACGGAAAGTTCTCAAGAGACGATCGCTGAATGTATATTACGATCGACGTCGGCGGGCGAGCTTGAATTTACGCAACAAGGGCGAATTTACAACCGCGCGGAATTGGCCCAACAAAAGTCGCCGGGCGTTTTTATTCCCGGGCAAGGCGGGGCACTTGCTTCTGACAGCGTGTCGTACGATTCAATTTCTATGCGATCGATCAATTTTGCGAGCGAAGCGAGCGAGAGAATAATGCTCGACGTCACGCCACTCTCGTGTAACGAAACAAACGAACGCAATTTCATAGGTGGCCTGCGCTCCGGCCGTCCGTCCGTCCGTCCGTCCGTCCGTCCGTCCGTCCGTTCGTCCATCCGTACGCAGTATTACGCAATGAAATCTAGTTGCCCGGTCAATGGATCCGCATCCTCTGACTGACGAGCAGATTCACGTACCGTTCGAGGCTGGCTGGCTGGCTGCGCGCGGCTGATTCGATGTAACCACTCTTGGTCTGTGTCACCGACGGTCTCCTCCTGGCCTAACGACGTCCACTTAACGCTAATAATTATTTTCATTGGGGGCTCCGCGTACACACGGGGGTCCCCCATCCCATACACAACCGACTTCCTGCACGAACGGATATAAAAATAGAGCTCTGCACATCGGGACGCGGCGATTCAGTCGAGTCGATTCAAATGCTTTTTCTGCGCACAAGCCGCCCGCGTCAAGAAGCCTCTGTTGCAATGTGATTCAGGTCTTTAAAGTTGTTTTTGTGACAGGTGACTCGCAATTGCGATAACAATTGTAAACACGCGTCCCTCTGCACTCCCTCGGAATACGTAAACTTTAATCGGCACTGCAAAACGTATGTCGCGACGATGACCTTTGCGAGACGGTTTCACCGTGACGTTTCGCCCGTGATGTCGCAACGTGCTCGGATTTCAACTCGTACGCTTCGTCGTGGGGTGGACCAAGGTTGGCTGGTCGTAATTCTTCGCGAGAATAGCAGGGAAGACGTAGCCGGGGTGATATAGCTACGTCGGGATGCGATTTCCGCAAATCTACCGGGCGTTCGTCGTGGACCACGGAGAGGGGACGAGTGAGAGAGGCGGAGGGCGCGACAGAAGAGAGATAGAGCAGCGGTGCGTGCTCGTAAATTATTTAGGACCGGGGTCCGAGGTGTCGGAGCTCGACGTCTCGATTGGCCCTCGCTGCCCAATCCGGGAGAAAATTAAATAACAACAAAACGATAAAAGACAATTGTTTCTAAGTTTTATGGCTCCCCCCCCCCCGCCGTCTCTCGCGCGCCCTGTCCGGCCGAGCTGACGAGGCGAAGGGCGTTTTATTGCTCGTCGGTGTGCTTTGGTACCGCCACCACTAGCCACCCCTGCTATCCCCGGGTTACTTTATTTAGGAGACAAGGGTGGCCAGCGGTGCGATTCCGCGACACCGTGCACCGCTATTTTCCGTCGTCGTTAACCCCGATTCGCGCGCGTTGGTCGTTTTAAATACACGAATGGTAAGCACGGATTGCTCGATTACTCGAAATTCGATGACGAGTCCAGTGCCTTCATGCCGCGAGAGCAATTTTGGCGAGTCTCGATTGACCCGCGCTGGATTAGGCGCTCCATAAAGCTCGTCGAGATTTATGCTGATTATCGGGCAGCTGGCGAAATGGCCGACAGAAGGCGCAGGGACGCCTCTCGTTTCTGAAAGTTTGTTGATAAAAAAACGAAAGAGAGAGAGTGACAGGAAGATGGGACGCGGAGGAGAGGCGCTTGATGAAGAGGACGCTGGGAGATGTCGGTACATACATCCACACACGAACACGCACCGACGTTCCCATCCCGCGACCAGCTTCTCCGCTCGTCCTTCGATCTCCTCCTTCTTCTGTCCCGTCCTCGTCCTTCCTGCCCTTATTCCTTCTCTCGTTCGCGCGCAAAGTACGCCGAGTCTCTCTATCATCACGGCTGTAGCAATAACAGAGGGCTTACGGTTCCCGCCATATATTGCGGCCACATTTTTATTTTGACACTAATAGCCACGTGGTATCGGCCACGAGCATGACTCGAGTCCGTCCGATCGTGCTAATCCCGCCCCGATATTGCCCGTATAAATCCCCAAGTATCGCGCGGCGAAGAAAAAGAGAGAGAGAGAAAGAGAGAAAAAGAGGGAGAAACCGTTGGAGAAGAAAAGAGAAGGAAAGTGAGAGAACGAGGTGTACAGGGTGGGTGGGTGGGATAAGAGGGGGTGCAAGAGCGAGAGATCGTGGATCCAATATGAAGTGGCGCCTAATGCTTCCCTGATTTATCGATTCACCGTGCGCGCAACCGGCAGTTCCTCTCGCCGGCGAAAGACTCTCTCGTATCGTGGCCGCTAGACACGTTGCGAGGAAAAGATTGCGCTCCACAAATCAATCCCGCCACGCGCACCTTTGTCCCCTAGGCCTCGAATTATCTTCGTGCTCGCGATCAATCGCGCAAGTTACACCGAATATACGTCTCCTTTCGCGCTTTCACCATAGGCGAGCGACTCTAGCGCTGCCTGAAAAACGAGAGAGGAAATCGCTGAGGAAAAGATATTAATCGACTCCGTTCTTTTCTCTGTTTCAGGTATGTAACGGATTGGATTCATTTCTCTACTGCATGCGGAAGTGACGTTTCGAGAGCGACGAGGGTGGATGAAAAACGTGAGGATTGCATAGTGTCATAAATCATAGTGCTCGTTACCGTCTAATTGTTATTCCGTGTGAATTGTTCGCTACGCGTTGCTCGCGGTGCGTTTCGCACGTCGCACGGATATCCCTGGCGATGGATTTTCCGTTCGTCGGGGCAAGATGGACAAAGCGCGAGATGTCACGAAACATGGTCGGAGCACGAGACAACCTTGTCGTAAAACGCGTCCCTTCTGTACATACGCAATCATCTAAATTATTCCATAAGATGGGTATAGCTACCGAATTGCGCGTGTACAAAGGAATCGGGCTATAAGGGCAAGCCGGAAGCGAGCGACGACCGGGCCTCGATATTAACGTAGGATAAAGAGAGAGACCGAGCGGGACGGGGGAGAGGAAAGGCGAATACGCGTTTACTGCTTCATAACTTGGCCCGAGCATGGACAATCGGCCGTTATGATTTCGGATGCTATTTTGAATGCTCTGCTCGCTCGCCGTGGGTGGCCTGGACAAGCGCAGAACAGTACCAGAAATATGCTGCATCGTAAAACCAGGAGACCCTTTATCCCAACACGTTGCTACTAACCGCCGCGCGTTTGTTAAGTCTCTATCAAATGTTTACTCGACCGTCGACACCCGCTTTCCCTCCGGTTCCGTCGAGGATTCCTGCGTCGCGAATCATCTCCGGCGACGTTTCCTCATCATGCCTTTCCGTAGTGAGCGATCTTGGTTTCCATATGCGTTAGTCGGGAAAACATGGCTCGTGTGGGGAACGCGCGATATATTTCATTTCTCTTTATTACTTTCCGATATTTCCCTCCATCTTTCATGCATGAATGCATCTATATCGCGCGTTCGCGCCGCGCGGAAACTCGCGCCGGGAGACGCGGAGCACGCTTTTAATTTCGCTGCGCTTTCGCCGCGTCGACGTTAAGAAACGGGGCGGTGCGCCGTAATATCGAGGTTTTAACACGACTGTCAATATCGCGGAATAACGGCTGCAGTAAACGACATTAAAATCGTTTCGCCTCGGGCCACGATCCTTAGATCCGCGCGCACACATGACGCCGGTAAATCACTAGTTAACGTTTCCCCATAATGCCACGGCGAGAGCCGGAGACACGCCTCGCCCATAAAAGACGACCCACGGTACTCTGTGCACCGCGAGAGGCACCGGCCACCATGGGCAACGCATTCGCGCGACACTTTGTTCGCGGTTTAATAGCGGTCACCACGATCGAAATTGCACGCCGCTGTGTACAATTGGTCACCCTCGCGGCATCTCTTGCTGATCGTTCGCAGAGTCTCCCACCGAACGACTTTACGTGAGACAATCGAGCCTTCGTGTCGCTTCATCGTTAAATTCAAATCGTCTTAATCTGTCAAAAAAAACTGTTTAAATTGTGGATATGTAATATTGGCAGAAATTAATATACATTGTTTTAGTATTCAGTTATTGCTGTTTATTATTTCATTGTTAGTTTACGGCATTCACGCCGCTGCAAATCGTGACGATCGACCGCACTTGCAAATATCAAAATCGTACATGTATATCGGGATTATACACGTGTAATGTAAATATCATTGCGAGCGCGCGTTATTCCGATACGTTCTTGAATTTCGTTCAGCGGCGCGTAAAGTGACGCGTGAAAATATCCGTGTACATTAATAATAATTTGTGTACTTTGCGAATTGCATTTGAATAACTTATGGCCTGCTTGATAATTCAATGCCGCAAGAGACACGTCTCGCGCTAAATTCGACGCAAAATATAATTTGCCGAACAAAACGCCGCGCGCGGCCCGCTATTTCGTTGTATTTAACAATAACCGCGTTTAATCGAATCGGTTTATTTTATTACGAGTATAATTATCGCCTTTATTTGCACCGCGCGTTAATATGCGCGCGCGGAACGTATTAAATCGCGCCGAGATTCCCGCTCGCGAATAATATCGATCTCGTTTTATCGCAAGACGCCACCCCGCGTGCGCTCTCCAAAAATCTTTCGTTCTCGGGAGACTCTCCCGCTTTTTAACAATGTCGTTACGCGAAATCGCCCACTCGAGACACCGCGAGTTCTCCAAGAGATAACCGCGACGCGCCTCCGAGAAGGAACGAGAGGCGCGCAACGGAGGAAATAATATTAACATAAGCTTTATCTAAATGTTAATGTACGTAACGTCGTATCGACCTGCCGACAAATATCACGTGTATCAGGGTTCCCAGAGTGTCCCGAATGCAGCCTCTCAGCGGGGAAGCACCCGCGCGCGCGGATCGTTTCTCTTTACTCGTTCTCTCGCGAACGTGCCCCCTTCGTCTACATCTATCTTCCTTCGTTGAAAGACGAGGGAGGGAGATAAACGGAGAAAAAGAGCCGTTCAGGGGGTGGATAAGCTCTCTCGCCGCGGGCTCGGAAGCGAACGCTTAAAAATGTAATAGCGAGGAGCCCCGAACACGTCCGACGCGAAACCGTCGGCGGCGCGCTCTTTCTCTCTTTGTTTTCCCCATTATTCAAATATAAATGTAAATGTTGATACAAACGGATAGGTAAATGGAAAGAGAGAATTCAATTGTTCGGCGCCGGGCGTCCCGGGGAGGAGGGAAATTAGTTTATAAGGAAGCGGCGCGGCTAAAAATATAAAGAGGGAGAATGAGAGAAAGAGAGATAGAGAGACAAAGAAAGATAGGCGGATAGATAGAGACGCTTGGCCGGAGGAAAACCGGATCAGCGTGGCGGGATGAAAGACGAGTTTCGCAGAGAACTTGGTCGGCGAGATGGAGAATCGTCCGGCACTCGCTGCGTTCGAGAGTGCGAATGGAAAAAAATAATTTCTCCAATTCATCATCCCCTACGGAGAGAAGGGGATCCTCGCGCTCGTTGTTCGGCTGTTCCTCTTTGTTTTCTGGAAAACGAGACTCGTCTTCGGCGGCGTGCGTGCCGGCGCATTTCGCGAGAGCACGAAAGTCTCTCTGGGCGCGGATGGTCGGAGGAGGGTCGCGAGTAATATCATCCGATGCGTGTGCTCGTGTTTCCCCACGTCGACGCATTGTTCTCGCCCTTCTCGCGCGGTATTGTGACGAAGGGCATGCCTCACGGTGCCCGGGCAGGGGTTGCAGCGGCAATGCAGAGTGCATATGCGCTGATAGCCCTGTAATGCCATCTCTAATTCCGTGCGCTAGAGTTGATTCGATTTCGGCATTAAGATAAAGCGACTCTCCCGCTCGCTCCCTTCTCGGTCCGATATCGGCCGGTTTCTCTCGCGGCGGGCGGACAAATGCAATGCTCTACCGAAATGACGCCAGGGAATCGAAACAATTTCATTTGTTCTGGACAAAAGTCTAAGGGGAATTTTAATGGCGAAAGCGAGATCGATTATCAACGATAATATTAATATAAATTGTACATATGATAAAGAGAGTGTACAAAGTATCGCTGTGAAAGCAGAATGTAATCATCGGTTGTGCGCAATTTTTTCTCCATTGATCTTGATGTCTCGCGAACGCGTACGTGGGCGACGTCAACGTCCAATTCGAGATCGAAGACGACTAAATCGACACAGCCGAGTGAATCGACGCGAAGGAACTCAAAGGCACTGAATAGGTGGCAGGAAGTTTTCGGCCGGTTTATCCGGATGACTCGCCTGCGCGATGGATGGCGGCGACGATTATTTGTACAACCGAGGCTGACGAATCGCTCCGCTAATCTCTCGCGACTGACCGCTTCTCGGCAGGGCGCGAAACTGGATCTCGTGAACGATTGCACTTAAAACGATCGGTTCACGCTTGACTTCTCTGAGAGAAGGCGAAAACGCATACTTTGCGTAAACAACGTTCCGTTCAAGCGCAATAACCTTTTTGTTATTTTATTTGTTAATTAATAAGTGTATAACTGTCTCCTCGGGATAATATTATTTTTAATAATTTCTTGCGTTTCTTCAATTAGATAGGTTTGCGCCGTTAAAACTTTGTGTCTTTCTATAGGCTTTTCGATATACGTTCTCCCGCCTTCTCGAAATATATTGTTATTGCAAAATCAATTATAGCACGGTCAGCAGCACTAACAGTACGCGCAAACATAGTACGCGTGTAAACACGAGCGTAATTTTTACGCGCACTCAAACGAGCTCGACGTACTACGTGATGACCGACACATGACGTTCTCGACCACGCAGCCGTCAATTTAATTCGCCGGTGGACGGAATCGACTGTAATTACCGGTAATGTCTTCTCTGAAATTCTATACCGCGGGCGCATACGCGAGTAAATTTTAATGTTGCGATAACCGGTTTGAAAATGGTTCATTGATTCTTTTTCGTAAAACGCGCGCGAATTATACGATACGCCGACACTTTACGCTCGCGTTCCTCCTGTTTGCCAACGCCCGTTGAAATCATTTCTAGGTGTTGATGATAATTGCCAGGGATACTCTACGTTTGCCTCTTATCCCCTGATGTTTGTTATCACGATAACCAGTAGCCAAGACCGAGGATGATTTCGGGCGTACGCGGTTAGCCGAGAGATCTGTGTACACGTGTTCCTGGTCGATGAGAGAAAACCGGGGACATTCTTAACGGTAAAAGTTGGACCACCGGGTTCTTAGACCTCTCGTGGACATTGTTATGGGCCCTGTGTGTTAGCCCAGGAGTGTCGGCATGCTTGCGACCGCAGAGGTATCGGAGTGCGGTACGGCACGGGTCAACCGCAAACCGACAACCGTCCACGCGCGCGCGCTCTCTCGGTTCTCTCTGCCTGACTCTCGCTCCGCGCACGTCACTCGTGCATCGTGTTTCACGCACACACGTACTCGTGGACGCTCTCTCGTTCCGCCACGTCGCCGTAAATCAAGTCCTCTCGTGGTGGACACGTGCTAATAAGAGAACGCCAGGAACGCGGCAATGCAAGAAACAGGATCGCATTCCGTGTGCGATTCCCTGGCCTGCCGGCGACGAAGACTCTCGGTTTCCGCCTCGGTATTACGCCTCCGGATCAATCGCGATCGACGCCGTTTTCCGCGCCCTGGAAAAATGATCGCCCGCGTCAAATTTCGAGTCTGTTTGTCTGTTTGCTACGGCTGAAAAGTGGCAGAAGAAAACGAGGGTCTTCGAGCAGGTGCACCGCGGTAATTGCAAACGTTTGATATTTAATTATTTGCCTGCGCGAGCTGCGGTAAACGAAGCCTCTCGGTGTCCCCCGAGAATCTCGAGAGAGATCTCTCTTTGGAAATGGAATGTAATTCCCCAATTACTTCGGTCGTCCGTGAGCGTGACGTTCTTTGAGTTATAGACCCCGACTTAATTACGTTATTAATTATCGCGCTTAAACGTGGAAGACCGCTCGAATCGGCGCGAGGTCCGCGTTACTGAAATCGATTCAGGGTCCGGACGACGAGAATGACACTCGCACGAAAAGTCTCCAAAGACGCAATTTTCCGTCGTAAACGTGTTCTCGTGAGTGCATTTTACAGCGCAATAAAGAGAAGCACGTTATGCGGTAACGCGCGTAATTTACGTTAAGCGCAGTGCGCTAATCGTTCGATTTCTCGAGAGAGTAATTCTTGCATCGTGCATGCATTAAAAAGTTATTTTTTCGCGTGAATGTCAGATTCGATATGAGACATACAAGACGAGCATATAGCGGTGGTAAGAGGAGAGCGTCTTTAATTGACGGTAATCGACTACCCGTCTTGAGGGAAATGAACGGACGCGACGATTATTCGCTCGCGTATGAATACGAACGCGCGCGAGGAATGTTACCTCGAGTGTCGACGACGATTCCGCGATTTAACGACTTAATAAAGCCGTGCGAGCAACGGGACGAGGGGAGGGGAGAAAGGAAGACTGGTCGGGGGCCCGGGGGAAAGATCGAGGCTTCCTCGACGGAGCGTACGGGCCTGCCATAAGTCGGCGTGAGTTTATGCATTGCGTACCCACACACGTGCATGTTTCCCATGCAGATACGTGTCTTCCCACATCCTCCGCTGCTGCCGACTATCCTCCCCCTCGCTTATTATTTCGATCTGACACTCGGACATACCTGGAGCGATCATAAAAGCCAGGCTAGAGTAGCCAACGCCAACGGGGAGAGCGAGGGGAGGCGCCGAAGGGGGCGAATCGGCGAGGGCGCACGCAAGGTGTATTGGCGATCGCGTTAGTGTGAGAGCCACGGCCGTTGGGCCTGCTTTATTATTTATTCCACTGCAACTCGTAAAAAAGCCCGGGACCTCGGATTTATCGTGGAAATATTGAAATGAGAGACACTGGTCGAGGTCTCGCCGAAAGAGATGGGGAGAGAAAGAGAGAGAGAAAGAGAGAAAAAGAGCGTGGTCACCTTTCCCTTTCACCCTGTGCCAATATACACACGAGTCACTCACCCCCGCCTAACCCCCACTCACGTCCGACCTCCGCCTCGCACCCTGCCGTCCGACAAAAAGCTGACCACCGCAGTCGCTTTACGAGCCGATATATTTTATTCGAGGTAAGCACCATCCTGGCACTTACACCTTCACCCCTGCCCTTCCGCACCCATTTCTGTTCAGACTATAAGCTAGTCGTGATTCTCCGCGTTCGCGGGCGATTTAACCAGGTGGATCCAGATCAAAGTTTCGAACGGCGCCTTATCATCGGGCGTCGAGTTGAGACTTTCATCGCGAATCGCTCGAAAGGGAGACTGTACGAGGATTTGCCGGATGAAATAAGACAAAATTAATCCCGGGGGATTCGCGCGTTTCATGACGCGGAGAGTATTCCGATTGTTGTTGCGCCGAAATCGAATCAAAGTTTCTCGCGAGAGGCGAGAACGCAACACGTCGTTGCTCTCTCCTTCCGGGGATAATCCGCGGCTCAAATTGGCAGGATTACTCCCGCCGAAGACTGGGCCACGTCCTCGAGATTGCCGGGATTACGCGGCTGTAACGCACGTCGCACGACTAAGACCTCCCGTACCCGCCACGTGCAAATACAGGTATTATCGAGTATTACGCCGAATACGTGTCGTATGCGTGAAGGAGCGACCTTGTCATCGTCATCATCCTCGTCCTTTGGAGTGGATTTGTCGCCGAAATCGTTGAAGGGAGAGAATTATCTTTCGCGCTGACGTCAGAGGAGTCTCGATCAACGAGAGAAACAATTCTGAGTAAAAATGATTTACAAAGCCGAAGTAAAATTTGTGAGTTTCGATCAAGACGCGCTATCTCAGGACGGTGAGACCTCGCAGCTTGCCTATGGAGTTATGGACCACATTTTTTTGAGTGAATGCATCGCGTGTCCTCCGAAGGGAAACGGGCTCTCTGCTGCGAGAGCCTGCTGGCCAGTAATAGAGATACTTTACACCTTTGCGAGGGTTCTCGAAATTGAAATTGGTCCACGGAGCGTGTGCGTGTAGACTTTCGTAGATAGATATAGCTGCGTTCGTCTCTATCGATGCCGACATCGACGCTGATGGTGGTTTCACACTGTGAGTTCCATGTGATGCTCCGCACTAGTTTCTTTATTATATATATATATCTATTCGTATTCTGCTTACATATCCAAGATGCAGAGATGCGCATGTTCGAAAATGAACGAGAAGACGAAGGCTCGATCTCATTAATTCGCTCCCTACGCGTCTCTCCACCGAAAATACAACTACGAAGCATCCGCGAGATTCTAAACGCAAATAAGTAGGCCACGTCGAAATCGTAATGTTCCCCGAGCACGACATAAAAATTAAAATTAGCCCGGGAGACGGAGAATTAGCGGGAGGGAGAAGACGGCCGCGCACCCCAGCGAATATTATGCAAAGCTACGAGCAATAAAAATAACATATTGCGACCGAGAGAGGCATAAGTTTTAATCCAATATTACTAAGATAAGTCCTCGGCCCCCCGCCCAGGAGAAAAAGATTTCTTTTGTGTAACGCACCCCAGCATTACATTGTGGTTATTAGAAAGCGTTCTCTCTTTTTCTCTATCTATCTCTTTCTCTTTCTCTTTAGTAACCAGCGCATCGCCGAGGGGAGCTTCCTTCGTTATTCCTCTTCCGTGTAACGGCACAAGGAAGGATGCATAAAATCATCCGCGAACCATATCCACGTGAATGCCTCGTTCTTTCCACTTGTCTTTCTATTTTACTGGGAAACTCTTGGATTTGAATGCTCGCGCTAACTTGCGGAATAATTGGCGAACGTGAAGAATTGATAGCGGTACATTTCATTACGTTATCTGCATAACGATCGTAACGGCTGGCTCATAAACCGGCTTTTATTGCCTTCGTATTGTGCTGCTACATCTATAATCAATTGATTTTTTTCTCAATCGGATCATTATTAAATCGAAACCGGAGGATATAATGCCACATACGCATAATCACGCGATACTACGTATAATACATCGCTGATATTATATAATCGTGTGACGCTTAAGAGCGCAAAGAGTGCACACATATACACACATAGATGACTACGTATATCGAGCTTGTAGCCGCGAGTCTCTCGCCTCGCCCTCTTTTTCCGCTCGACGCGTGAAATCGGACAAATCCAATCTGAGTGACGGGGGTAGCGGGCGGGAAAAGGGAAGAAACGTCGGTGGAAACGGAGAGATAGGTACGCGGGATCGAAGGGCGCGGACGAGCAGCACGCGCACGGTACTCGTAAAAATTTATAATTTGGAAAATATCGCGAGCGCGCCGCGGTGGGACTGACGATTTTCGTCCGGCGTGGCGGCCGGGTTTATAAAGCGGCAAATCGAAGGACCGGATCGTGGGGAGGTGTCGGCGCAGGGGTAGAAAGGGGAACGACGGCGACGACGATAACGGCGAAAGACTTTTGACGAAAATTGAAGTCGTTGTTATGACGGGAATTGCGCGCGACGAGGCTTTACGAGGGGACGCTCTCGTCGACGCTCTCGCAAGTTCCGAAAAAAAGACAGAGCGCGAGAGAATGAGGGAGAGAGGAAGAAGAGAGCGGAGAGAAAGGGAGGAAATGTGTGCATGTATGTGTGCTCCTGAATCGGCAGGGGTGAGAACGAAGCGAGCAGGGAACACGCGAAAGAGAACCGGAGCGCGCGCGGAAGACGACAATTCGGGAGCGGAACGACTGTACCAGCTATCATAATATCGGTATTAACAGTGGTTCTCAAAATTACAATCCTTCCGAGGGATTCATCGACCCCCTCGCTGATCTTGTCGATACGAAAGACTGCTTAACCGGATAGAGAGGTTGACCGAATCGATCGAATTTTTGCATCGGTTACTCGCGCGTCTTTCATTCACGTCATTGTAAATTACGTCGACGTTTTCGTCTGCTCAGCTTCACTGACATCAGCGTCATAAAAAATTCGCGTTATGCCTGCCGTGTCATCGTTGACGGTTACGGGGCATAAAAGTCAGTACATGCAACGGAGGTCGAATTTTCTAATAATGCAACCGTTGACAACCACCGGCGCTCAGTCACCAACCGAATGTAAACGCTCTTAATGTCCGATGACTGTATCGTTTCACCAGATGTAAGGTCACATGAAACCTGACTCCGCAATATAGATGAAACGCGGGGACCAGCACGAGGAAACCGGGGTGGGACTCTATGAGCCATGACTGAATCGGATGTTTCTGTGACGCGGAAGTTTCTCCGTCACGTGGCAAAATGTAATTCTTATCGATTCTTTGCGCCTCGTCTTCAGGATGCGCTTCTGCTCAGTCGAACCCTCGTAGAGATTCGGAGTGTTCCCAGCAAAGATCTCGTAAGAGACTCGGCGAGTTCTCTCTCTCTCTTTCTCTCCCTCGAACCAGCGCGAGAGTCTACGCGGGTTATTTTCCCATAACCCGTGGACGGCCCTTGTTTTCAGGACGCCTCGGAGTATTTGGATGGCGCAAGACGGTAGCAGCAGGATGCGATAAGGCACCGGCATCATAATTCAAAGATAGCGTCGTGTTTGACCTCGGTACAGTGGCCCCTTTGTAGCTTTGTGGCCAACCTCGCTAAGAGACGAGGCGCGATATTTGCGACCGTGCCTGGAAACGGAAAACCGGCAGCAGGATACGCTAGACAAAATTGTTTCACAAAAGTGCACTCGTTAAAGAGCCTAGAAACGCTCACCACGAGAAAACTGCTTTCCTACGTGATGTTTCGTGATCCGTCGAAGCGGTCTATGTCGCGAAGATAATTATCGCGATATGAATGCCGCGAGGAATTCAGGGAAATGCACATAATCGACACTTGACTATGGGATATCTCAATTCCCTCGAAATGCATCGCGCACGCGGACGTTAGACGCACACGAGAGACGACGGCGCAATCGCCGCCGTTGCAGCAACATCAGAGAGCATTTAATCCGGAATACCGAGTGCGAGAGCATATCGCCAGCCCCGAGCGATAGATTTGGGCAATGCGCGCGAACGGGGTTGCAACCCTCGTCGGTTGGAAGTGCACCCTATCCCTCGGCGGGCCATTAATAATATACCCATATTGGACACAATTCACCTTGAAATTAACCAGCAGCCGATTGGTAAGCCCGGCCAAATTGACTTCGAAATTGACAATTTACGATCACTCGCCCGTTCGCTCGCTCGTCCGCTCTCTCGCGTCTAGTTCTTCTGACTTTCGGGTTCTTTTCTGACGAGCGCCAGGCCAGCGTGACGCGTTGAAATTTATCAACCGGCGATCGAGGATCGTGCTGCCGAGATACACCGATTAAATGTTACAACGTGTTTATCGCGTTTCCTTAAGCTGTTGCCGTGCGCCACGCCGGATTTTCCACGGTGGTATGATTTTTTAGGCGTTTCACGTCGCGTCGAGACGCGATATCGTTCCTGAATTACTTCTCTCTCCCTGAAATGCAAATTTTTTCTTTTTATATCTGGGAGAGAAATTGCTATCTAGATTTTATTGGTAATTACGGGGACTTGCCGTTACGTTGACAAGACACATCGACAGGAAGACATTGTAAGAGGGATTCTATGCACGATATACACCGATTTAATGTCACGTACATACACATACACATGCATAGGGTGGGGTCAGGGTGGCACGCACGCGATGTCGCTCGCATGGCGCACCACGCGTTCGCCTCTCGCTCACATCTCCTGCGCTCCATCTTTCCGCTCGACACGTTCTTACCGTCGTCCTTCTCATCGCACCGAACGCGAAACACGAGTGGCAAATATTTGCGCTGCAACGTAATCACTGTTGGGCCAACAACGAACGGGCGCGGGCGCGGGCAACGGAAATACACGGAAAAAATTGAACGATCGGGATTTGGCCTTCGATGGTATCGATCGTATCCCGCGATTCCGGGAGATTAATTAGCGCGATCCGGTGCAATTTGTCGTGCCGGCGAATCATTCCGTCGATCGCAAAGCACAGGTAAAGCTCTCGGATTTCGTACGCGTTGATTTATTTTTCATCGCGGGAGAAGCTCTCGATATAAATTAGCAGCACAATCGCTTCGTATGGGAAAAACGATACTCGTATCCGTTTCGTTTGTTCCCGAACGAACAAAGTTTTGGGTGACGCATACAATGAGAACCTCTCTTTCTCTCTCTCTCTCGCGCGCGCGCTCATCGATCTCAGTGGGAAATTATTGCGGTTTATCGTTGGACTTTATCGTAATGGGCGCAGCGGAGGCGGAAGAGTGAAGAGGAGAGAGACGCAACTACGAATCGCGAGAAAACACTCACGTTAAATCGCACACCGAGGTCGATTGCGCGCGGAGCGGTGCCGCACTTTCCACGGAAGCGGCTGCCGCATAATTAAGACAATTAAGGTACCCGCGATTAATCACAGCGCGCCCATCTGCTTGAGGCTAACATCAGATCGGCAATCTGAGCGAGTATTCTCATGTAGAGCTAAATACCTGGCCGGTCTATCCCCGTCTCATCGCCCGCGCTTGAGATCGCTTCATCCTTTCCGCTCGATTTTGCGAATTCCGCTCGCTCATCCGAGCGTCTAGCCACTCGGGCCGGAGCGTATTAAGACGCAAGGAGTTCCACCTGCCTCGTTTCGTCTCCATCTCGGTGTCAGTTCGTCGGCACCTTCGCCTGCGAATTCGTATCGCGAATTCGATTGGATCGCTGCGATTCGATCGGCTTCGATGCGTTCTCTTGCGCCGGGTTTTTTTGCCGACACGCAGCGCGCGCGCAGGCCGCTGCGACCGGATACGCGCGCGCACGGATGCGAGCGGCTGAAAGAGCCGAAGACTCTCCTCGAAGTCGATAGATCGTTAAACGCCCCATCGCTTACGAAAGCCATGTAATTCTCCGCGCGAGTCGCGCCACGCTGCTTCGCTTTTTCTCTCTTTTCTGCCTTCTCCATCCTCTTCCTCCTCCTCCTCCTCCTCCTCTTGCTTCGCTCACCCGTTCACTCGTCTCCTTGGCCCTTCTTCGTATTGCCCTTTCTTCGTCCGCGCATTTCTCCGCGATTCTCTCCTCTTTCTCCCGCTGTCGATCCGTCTGTCCCTTTTCCGTGGAGCGATCTGGTTCTCTCCACCGGAGGTGCAACGATCATTAGGGCGGGGAAACGTTCGGGATCGAGGCATAGCACCTGGCCCGATCATCGGCAACTCTTAATGCCCACACGCAATTCCGAACGAGAACCCGGCCCCAAGTACAATATAGAAGTGTGCGCGGCCGAATCTAATCGATCGATCGCGCCGCGCCGCGTATAACGTACAAAACGATCGCACGGCCGATAATTTCCAGCCGCCTAACCGTTTTGCCCGCAACAAGACTATACACGATGCGACTCGTTTGTGAAATAAGCGCTGCGCCGGATGGTCTGTCTTATTTCCGAGCGTATAAATCACGCGACAGCCGCAGTCGAACCCGCGAAGTCCTCGATCGCTCGTTACGATTAAGTCCCGCTAATTGCCGCTTGCTCGTACGTATAATTCGCGCGATACGCACTCGTAAATACCGACCTCGCGATCATCTCGAGATCCTCGCGGAGACATTTCTGAGGACAACGTCCTCGGAGGGGAGTTACTTACGGCGCAACCTGTATAATTATCTGGAACCTTCTGGCAACGGCATTAAATTTCAACCATTTCGTCGGTAATTACTCGCGACCCGAAAACGTGAGCTGGACCAGCTGGCACCGAAATTGAAAATGAAAATTCTCTCCGCTGCGTCGCGCTTTAATATTTTTCACAGTTTTCATTATCTCGTGTTAAGAGTCAATCGTCGTCCAATTCCAAATGGATCGATGAGGCCAATAGCTGATCTTTGTTCACTTCAAAAGAGAGAGAGAGATATTACCTTCCTCGATATGAAATCGATAGCGGTATCGGTAGCGCGGTCGCTGCTGGCGCAACATCAAGAGATCATTGAGCGATCTCTTGATCCCTTGGCCAATGATCTGCTCCACGCCCGCCGTTTTGTCGTTGCCCCGCGATTATTTCGCCACAACATTCACGCGCAACACGGCGGGGTATTACATAAGCATCCGACAACGCGTCGAAGAAACTCGCTGCGCGGAAAAACTGGATGGATACGTTTCATTCGATATGTCTCAAGAAGTTTGTTCACATCGCGTGAATTGTATCGTGAATGATTTCGCGCGTGTGTCGCGATCGAGGTACACGTACCACTTGGACCCGATCGCGTTGGATCTTCAAGAAGACGCGACTTCGCTCGCGCCGGCCGGCGCCTTTTCTTATTTCACTGATCGCGCGGTACGCAAACAAATGCGCATTATGCGGGGTCTAAGCGCTCAGAAAGTGCGCTCGTGTTTTCGGTGTAACCCGAAGCTAAGCGGTTTAAGAGATCAACGCCGTATAAACCGGCCGTCTGAGAATCGTCTGGGGATCCCGCGTGCGTGAGAGGCGGCGGTGAAAAAGGGATAGAGCGAGGGACAAGTAGCAAGGCGAAAAAGAACGTCGGAGGGACAGAGAAAGGGAAGGGAGGAGGGAGATGGACGGCCGAGAGAGCGAAGACGAGAGAGCGAGATACCGACGCGGAGATGAGGAGGATTCCGGGCGAGAGAAACGAAGCGAGAGGGCAGGCAGAAAGATGGGATGAAAAATTAGATTTACAAATCTGTCTTGACTACTATGAGATTGCTCGCTTACCGGTTGCTGGTGCTCAGCCCGTGCCGTTATTCCTTAACGATCCTACCCCACGGAAATATTACCGCGCGAAGCACGCGCGCGTAATTAAGAGAACGATCTCTGAAACGCGCTTTGCCTTGTTCTTGATACGTGAGACCGTTCGATCGAGACCGATCAAATCAATAACGTGCGATGTGTCGCGATGGAAGAGAGATGAGAACATTGGCGAACAGTTTAACGTTATGTCAAGAATTTGTATAGAGAAAATTATCGTGACGGTAACGAGTTCTCTGAATATTTCCTCGCTGCAGCAAAAGGCAGCTTTGTTCTACGTGTGAATTTGGTGTGTCGTGTCGCGGTGAATGTGTAAGTGCACGTGTTCCGTGTGTGCATGCGTACGTGTGTGAGCGCCTCCGTGGCGCCTGCTGCTTATGAAAAATGAACCTCCCGTCCGACCGCGCTAGTATCATCGCCACTATCGTACAGATTGTTTCAACGGAGATCTTCCTCGCGTCTGCCTCTCCGAGAGCCGACAAAGTTCGAAAGGTGCCGCTCATCAAAGGAAAACGCCGGCCACTTGAAACGAGACTCGTTCCAAAGCATGAATCTCGCGAGAGTTGATCGCAAGGGTTAACGCGAGATATTGTCAAATAGTCCTTGAGGATTTTCTATGAAATTTACGTACAGGTTTTATTTATAATTTTATTTATAATTTGCCAAGTACAAGTTAAAAATACAAGATCCGCACACGCAAATTCATCCAAGCGAGGTACTCGTAGGTAAATATTTTCATGTATTAGAGACTTGGAGCACAGCTTTTAATCAGATAATTTGTGCGAGATTACAAATCTGTACTGCTTGCTTTGAAAACATGTATAAAATGTGACCATGCGTGCTCGTTTATCGATAACGCAACTGTTGAAAAAGCCGCGTGTTATTTTCCGAGACGATTTTCATTTTCCCTTAGTCACGTAAGAGTCCGCTCTTGAAACGTTCGCACGATCTACGTAGATTAGCCATTAGGGTTTCCAAATTGGTTCCTCGGCTAGTGAGCCGGGTGTTCCTTTAATGGTTCGCGCGGCGTCTTCTGAGATTTCTCTCTCCTCTCGTGTAATCTCGAGATCTAAACTCGAGATCCACTCGAGGCATCGCAAATAAATAACTTGTTCTTAAAAGAAACATCGGCAACCAAGTTGTTCAAGTGGTTTTACGCTCGCGTGGTGTCACGCAGCACGCAATTTCAATTCGCAGCTTGCAACTCGCTCGTAACTGTCATTAATAGTAACAGTTTCTTTAATTACTCGCAAGTGCTGATGTTTGCCTTTGAAGTCCAGCAGATAATCGGTCGCGATGAAAATCGCGACTGCCGACGATCGGGGTAAGACATTACCTCGATGACAGGTGTCTCTAACCGCAGTAACTCTCTCTCACTGTACAGCTCCAGGCCAGGAAGACCCCCAAAACGAGCTTCCGTTGGACTGAGCCTCGCGGCCAGCCACCTCGCCGCGGCGGCTGGCCATCATCCTCAGCACTCGCTGAAGAAGCACAGGATGGACAACGGCGACTATTACGAGAATGGACACCTCGGTAAGTTCTCAGCATTTCACCTAAAGAATTCGAATGCCTCGTACAGGAAATTAAATATCGTCAGAGATATTTACATATAATTGGCGTCGTTAAATGGAGATCGTTTATTTCATTTTAATCCAATTTAACGCGGTGTTTTTGCAAATGATTGAAACGAGCGGAACAAGTAACGTTCTCCAGTAAGCTGAAAGATCCGAGCGCAGAGATGCGGATGGTTGAGCGCGGTTACGCCAAATAGAGCGCATACGTGCAAATAGCGCGCGAGGGCCACGCGCTTGATTACTGCCATCCGTATATGTGCTCTGGCACACGGTGACCCTACCGATCAATTAATTAGGGGAATCAAACACACTTGGAGTGAGCAAATTAACTGCGACTGCACCGTCGTGTTGCGGCCTGCGGTGGCGGTCACCGATGCCCGGGATATGTGCCGGCGTCGTACGATATCCCTTTACGTAAATGGCACTCGTGCGCTGTGTGTCTTCGCATCCCGAATACCGGATATTCGACCCGCGGTATCCCGTTGATATCGCCTTGATTAATTCTTTCCCGTGATGTAACGTAACGTAACGTCGTGTCGTCGTAATCGACAAAGATTGCCAATAATGGCCGTTCCGTTAATTACTAATAATATGTACTATTGTTAATAACGCAGCACGCGATTAGCGATATTATAATTCCGCGCGACTTTATTCATCCTCGCGCGCGCAAAATTTATTGCTCGTTGAAAACATCCGATAGGTCGATAAATGCGCATACAATATTCATTGGTTTATTTGCGCGGACTCTCTCTCTTTGTGCTCTCCTCGATATATAGCTTTGAAGGGTACCCGTTGGGATGCGCTTATTTCGCAGATATATTATCATCGAGGGACACAGAGAGGAGTGGGAGAGAAAGAGAGAGACAGAAAAAGAGCAAGAGAGAGCGAGAGAGCAAGAGAGCGAGGAGGAGGGGCGTTATTGCCGTCAACGCCGAGAGAAGGAAATCGTTAAATCACGTCATACGGCGGCGGCGTCGATCGACGTTCGGAAATTGTTTAAGCAAATAATCGCGAACACGCCGGCCGACCAATTTTACGGGCAAATACGTTTCACGGTGCAACGTTAATGAATTAATGCCGCGGCGTTCGCGCGGGCCGCGCGGGCCTGCAACCAGCCGCGCTCGCTCTCTCGCGCTCGCTCGTCGGGTAAACGTTGAAACGGCCGGCAATTAATTACGGCCGTGCGGTAATTGTATAATTGTTTTACGATTGGAGCCAGAGTCCTCCCTCCCTGCCTGCCTCTCTCTCTTTCTCTCTTTCTCGTCGCAGCCTCTCCGTAGTACAACAGTTTGCGTTGCAGCGCCGATTCACCTAAAATATACGATTCGTGCGTGGGAGATAAATTAATACGTTGAAAGTGCACGTCTCTCGGCAACAAATCGCAACGATGCTAGAATGCGTAAGGAATGAGGCGCGATAAGATCCTAGATGTAAGATGCACCGTCTGTTTTTACCATTTTGGGCAGGAGAAGTAGTGAGAGAGATGGCGAAGACGGCTGCTTCGCTAAAGCCGCGTGCGATGGATAGGGATTTGCATCGGCCATCCCTATTCTTACATCAATCAAATGGAAAGCGAAGTCACAGGTCCGTAATTTTCAGAAACCGAAATAGCTAACGGAATTCCGTCGTAATCGTTTAATGCATCGATCGCGGAGAGGTATCATTAATCAAATTGACCCGGCGCAATTTATATTACATGACCTAATGCATATCGAATTGTTTATTAGCGCGCGAACTAAGTCAATTATCCGCTCGGTTTCGGGCGTTCCGGGCGAGTGTGACGAGCATTAGCTCAAATATAACCGAATCTATCGTTAAATAAATTCCCGACTCTTTTTCTCGGGCGAGCGAAATATAACGTATCGCAATGCTCGCGCTTGATTCGCCGGCGACTATAACCGATGCATTATGTCGACGAGCGTGATCGTTCGATCGTTTAACGGATAACGGCGGTGCCTAGCTACCACTACCTGCCTGGTAGCAGGCAGTGCAAATTTCGGGTAGCTGCTCCAGGAGCACGCGACATACATGCATGTACAAAACACGTGTGGAAAAGAGATAGCGCGGGGGGGTGACGGGGAAAGGGAGAAAGAGGAGTGGGAAGCTTGTCGCGCTCGTTGGGCGGCTGGATAGGTGGTTGGTTGGTCGGTCGGCTAGGTAGATGGGTTGATGGGTGGGTGGGTGGGTTCGGCTGGACGGGCCGCGGCTTGAAACGACAGTGTACTGCCAAGCGAATGCTCATAAAAGCATTGATTAACTGTTGGCGGTCGTAGGTCAGCCGGCACACGGCTGGCCCGTGTACCAATAAAACCCAGCTAATAGTGGCCCGACATCGCTTCAATATCATGCGTCGGCCATCCCGACGAAAGTTCTCGTTGTCGGGTTCGCGACAATTTTCACACCCGGAATGGCGATGTAAAAGTTGCTGAATCGTCCACTCGTCAAGGTCCGACTCGCTCTCAAGTCCGAAAGTCCGTGTTTTTGTAAACGGTCGTTTATTCCGGAGGTGGACACGTGTATTGCATCGTCGTGGCGATGTTGACGGGATAAAACGATTCTGCAGGCACGCGGTGGATTTTTCAAAGAGTCGAAGACACGCTGTCTCTTCCGCTTTCAGCTTGAAGAGGTGATTCGGCGAGCGCGAAGACCTAGCTCTACGGATTTCCGGGAGTGACGCGGGATTTTAATTGCTGCCGGTGCACATGAGTACTTAATGAGCAGTTATGCCTTGCTGATGATTTGATCAAGAGAATAGATTACCGTGAGCTAGTATCTCTCTCTCTCTCTCTCTTTCTCTCGCCACGGCGACGACGACGGCGTTACTTGTTATATTCATAATGAGGTGTTATCAATGGTCGGTGGACGCGTTAATAACCGGGCTTATCGCGTCGAGTTGCTCGCAGCAAACGCGATTTAATGTTCAAAACGTGATTATGTAATTAGAAACGGCCGTTTTTTTACATACGATTACATTATTAAATGAAACCGCGCTCTTATCTCCCTTCATGTATACTTGTATGAATAAAATTGATTTGCATACCGGAGAAAGGAAAGTTGAGGATTGCCACGTGCGTGCGAACGAATGCGTTACACATCGCAAGTAACGCATCGCGGATTCGCGTAGGCGTAAAATAACGCAAGTAGCGCATCACGGATTTACGAGTCCGCTGACGAGACAGGATGTATCGGGGGATGTATTATACATGTACCGCGTGCCCGCACAAGGCACCACCATATCCAGTTCTCTTGACCGCGGGCCACGGGAACCCACAGAGTTGCGGTCGACGATACCGAGCGGCCAGGTAGTCGTGCGAGGTAATTAACGAATTGGGGAAACGGCGGTTCCACCGCGACTTACAGACGTGCGTACCCGCGTCGATGATCCTTGCCGCGCGAGACCGAATATCCGGATTAAAGACACGGGATGGCCGAGTCCCGTGGAATTTCCACGCTGCGGTCGGAAATTACATTCGCATCGTCGAGCGACGAATGCGAGATATTGCGTGCCAAATGATCGTCATGGCGATGGACGTCAACGACGATATCGTCAGCCCCTGCTGTGGTCTCGCCTGACGCATGAGAGAAATAATTCCTAAAATGTGGTCCGATTAATCGAAGCTGTCTCGTCGTCATTACCGCTCCAAGTAGAATCTGCAGATTTTTTTCGAATGAACTAAAGGATCTATCACTTTTTGCCCCCGGCTCGGGGGCCAGGAAGGTTTCGCCCGATTTTCTGCCCCTCATCAGTTACAATCAAGGTTTACTGTGTTGGTCTGGCCGCGCTTGATTGTTTTTTACGAGAGGATACAAGTGGGGATGAGAGCGGCGCGGCGTGGCGAAAAAGCGGTTGCCGGTTGCGGTGCAGGGAAATGCAAGGAAGGCGCTGAGTTGTGTGACCGACGCAAAACAACGAAAGCATTATTAAACATCTTCATTTTTGTAACCGTAAATCAATTGTGAGGATTTTCGCGTTTCATCGCTTTTTGTCGCGAGGAAGAGACGTCGCAAATAAAGACGTCAATAAAGGAGACAAAAAATAAAGATAGGGATCAAGGAAGAGAACATAATTTTATATTTAAAAAGTGTTTTGAATGATGTGAGAAGTATTTCTGGTATTAAATACATTGGATTCCGTGATCTGCGAATAAGAAGATTGTTTTAGCCTCGTCTGCGACCACATCTCGCCCTCATTTACGGCGCGAGTAACGTAGAGGAAACTGGCGGGAACGGCGAATCACGGCACATCGTACAGGAATACCAGTCTCATCGGAAGACGCGGTTTGCAACAATGTTTCGTATGACTTGTCGGTCTCGCTCGAGAAAATAAAGAAGCAGCCGACACGGACGTGCGCGTGTACGTACACGCGTCGCGCGTGTACGCATACATCGGCGTGCAGGCCGCTGCGAGGGGCCCCATAAAACCCCGTGTACCGCCTCTCAAAGCTCTCGCGAGACACGAGAGAGTTTTAGTACGACTTAATTACGACGGTCCTCACGCTCTGCTCTGTCGTCCTTTTTATTTCACCGAGACCCGGGGGCACCTTTACGACGCTCCCGCGCGGATCCGCCCCAGCCACTGAGAGGATCTAGGATCCCCGAGAATCCCGTTCGCTTGTCGGCTGTTCGAACACCGTTACAATGTATATCTCGCGGAATTACAACGGATTTTTGTAAATGATTGCAGCGCATGGGATCGCCGCCTTGTCGGATTTAGAAATGCCAAAGTGCAATATCTCTTGACCTCCAGAGCGCCCTTGCCACATTCCAATTATTAAGTTATGAATAATAATTGGAAAGGATTCGTTATCCAAGATAAATAAATTAACACAAATTCGTACACGGGACGATGTACGCTCGAAACCGCGGAGCCCAATGCCGACAGAGGAGATGGAGGCAAGTGGAACGCTTTTTCGGCAAAGTGACGGCAATTTCCTGCGATTAAAACCGCGATTAATTGGCTCAAAAATCTGTACAATTTCCGGCTAGCGCTGGTCTCACCGCGTGAGCGCCCGGTGACGCGACCGTTGGGCGATCGTGATCGTTGATGGTGGTAGTAGTCAACAATTTACTCGTTAGCGGCCGGGCGAGTGTGCCGCGCCGCTCAATTAACTTGCGAATCAACGAGCCCGGCCGCTTTGTCCGCGCGCGAATATTTCTGTGTAATTCGTACGCGCGCGGCCCTCGTGACCAACAAACGCGCGCGATGCGGGAAATAAAAAGAGAGGGCTGGCCGCGGTGGTAACCATGGGGTGCGGGCGGGCTAACAGAAAAATAACGGAGCGAGTAAATGAAAACCGACACCGGCCGCTGTTTTCCGACCGTAAAAGGTTCGCCGGCCGGCAGGGGCGAATGTCTTTCGAGGGCGATCAAAAAATGATGGCTCGTTTGTGCCGTGAGCGCGGTACGCGCGTGAAAACAACCGTTCCCGCAAATTAATCGTCGCCTCTGGCCACCTGAAAACGTCGATTTTACGTTCCTTGCCAGGAACGTCTGTCGAGACCGTGCGAACGGTCCCGCGTTTAAGCGGCGTTCTCGCACGTTGCGCGACTTTAACGGCGCGGCTTAATCCTTATTTTAATAATCGCATAAAATGATAAATAACGTCCGCGTTCTGAGCACGGATGAATACGTGCGCTCGCAGGACGCCAACGACACGCGGCTTTAAAACGCTCAACAGTTGGACTCACATGGCGCATCAAAGGACATAAACCTGGTCACCATAAAAACTTCATGAATGTCCGCAGCGCTTTACTGCGACCACGTACACGCAATTCTGTTGCGTTGGCCGCTCGTAACTACCGTATCGGGCGTGACGGATCTCTCGTTGACTTCTGAGACCGATCTCTCAATTTGAGTGAGATCGCTCCGCCAGCAATCGGAAATATTCTATCGCGAGACTGATACGGCTGATAGATTTACACGATTCAGATAGTTAATTTCTACATGAATGGAACAATTTTCCGTGCTGGATTATGAAAATACCTGTAGCGGATATCGTGCGATCGAGAAAACCGGTATCTCTCTCTCTCTTTTTTTCCCAGCAGCTTTACGCTCGTCGACACACAAAAGTGGCCCGTACCAGCTTCTGGGCCCATCCAGTCAGAAGATATTAATAACAAAATATGATATAATGGGAGCATCCCCTGCGCGAAATACAATACAATGTTTATGCAGAGGATTAAGCGATGTTGTGCGAGATCACGTGAAAAGTATCGACCCCGCTGGGACCGAGCGAACGTTCACCATGCGGATGGCCGGACCGGACTATTGCAACGCTGGCCGGCGGGCAGCAGAGGCAGATGGTTCGGGTGTACGGGCCCTGGGATTGATCCTTGGTTTTGATTAGCCCGCGGGAGAGATTTACCTTCGAGATTAGGCCCGGATACGATTTTTCGTGACGGTCAGAACGATTTCGAGACGTAACGTTTCGCCCGTTTGTCTCCGTCGTTCGACTCGAGCAGAGTCTCTTGAGATGGAATCGGGTTCGAATAGTCGTGGCTCGCGTGCGAAACAGTCGATCGCGCCTCGAGCGCATAATGGAGAACGACGGGCGTACGTACACGTCGCGTATAACCGGACGAAATCAATCGGGTATGCGGACGGCGTCGATATAATCGGATCATCGATATTTCGGGCCGTTTCCTCGGGCCGATAAATTTCACGTGGAATAAAATATGCGTCGATTTATATTCGGCCGGTCGGATCCTTTTTTCGCGAGACGCGCTTTTAGACGCGCGGAGCGAAACCCGAAATCCGGCCCCGCGGGTACGATCGGAGGGAAGAGCACGTATTCGTGCGTCGGGAATAGATAATTTTGCGAGAGACGTGTAGCCGCGGTCGTACCTAATTTTATAAATTCGGAGTGCGCTCGTCGGTGGCCTCGGTCCTTCTGGAGGGGAAATTGGCGAAGGAAAAAGGACGAGGATCGCGAAGAAGGAGAGACGGAGAGAAAACGAGAGGAGGGATAGATGGAACAAGAACACAAGAAGAGATTCAAGAGATCTCCCCAACAGCCTGGGCATCGGCGCTGTTATATTATGCAGAGCGCCCGAAGACAAAGCGACAGGATACGTCGAGGAAACCGTTAAAAAGTGGACGAAAGGCCGGTGATCAGGACGAAGAAAGAGAGGCGGGTGGACAGGGATGACGTTAGCTGTGACTCGCACGATGAGGAAGGAGAGGAAGACGATGAGAAGGAGGAGGAGGTAGGAAGACAAGAGTGCGACAGAACAGATTGGAGGCAACGAGAGAGAGAAAGAGAAAGACGGGACCTACGAGGGAGACGATCGTCTACGGAGCACGAGGAGTGTAAATAATACTAAGGCTGATTGTGGGCGTGGCTGACAGAACTCTAAAAACCTTCGACTATATATCAAAGGGTTTACTGCCCTTGGATGATTCTCTCTCGTAGAGAAAAGAGACGCTGGAAGAACAAATACTGGACTGCTGCGTGCGAGAGGAGAGTGGGCAGAGAGGCTGCGGAGGTAACCGGCGGCTGGACCAGGAGGAGAGCGGGCAATCGGAGGAAGAGGAACGACTCGGTAAGATTGTTGGCGCGCGGATTCGCAGTGGAAAGGAAAGTCCAGCCATTTCTTTCGTACGTTACTGTCGTTACGGTGTACCGCGAGGAAGATTGGTTGCTTCTTCTGCCTTGTCCACGTCGCGGCTCGTAACCCTCTCGCGGCTTCCTCTTTATCGGCTGTAAGGCACCTCGTCTATGTCTCAATACTCTAACTCCGTTCTCCACGAGGAGAAACTGCCAGAAGCGATTTTGGGAAGCGAACGAGAAGGGAGAAGTGCTTCTGACGCACGTAGTTCGACCGGAATGTGCTGCGAAATTATCGACTCGCGCGAAATGTGAATGTAATTCGCGCATTGTTAAAGCTGTAATCGTTTGCTGTCCGACAGGATGATATTTCTGGTGACGCTCGCCCGATCGGGCCATCACACGTCTGGTCGGTCGCGAGACGCCTATGCGTCTCAATACGTCTCGATGCTATCCGATCGATCGATTAAGAAGGATGGGTGTGGTGGTGAAAGAAAACGAGGAAAGAGGAACACAGCGAAGCGGAGGAGGAGCGAGGAGGTGGATACCCATGGCATCCACTCTCTCCTCCGTTCTTTCCAGACTCGACGGACGTTGGGAGCTACCTCGATGGCTGCCCGCCTGCCTGCTCGCCTGCCTGCTCGCTTGCCTGAGTTGCTCGCCTGGCTAGCTGGCTGGCTGCTTCGACTCTCGATTACTTGAAAAACCGGATTCCTCGTGCGCGAAACTGTGTTTCCCGTCTTGTGTTTATGTACCAACACACGTACGACCGAGGAACAATGTTGGTTATCCCGGTGCACGTGTATGCACTACGGCGACCGCCGGCGTCTCCCTGTTACACTTCGTTTTGCCTTCAATCGGCCCAGATTCTTGCGTCACAAGGCGCGCGTAGATAGGCCGTAATGTTTCACGTCTCGCTGCTACTCCTGCCGAATAAGAAATCGAGAGTCGGAGTTTGGGAGTTTGCGATTTGAAGATTCGAAGCGAGTGTTTCAAAGAGAGCAGCGCCGCTTCTCAAAGAGTCGCGGTGTCATCGGCCGGAGGGTCGGTGTCGGAGGGTTAAATCCGAGGGTTCTGAGGGAGTCGGTGTCGAGGGTAAACATGTACGTACTTAAGCGCAAACGATGGATCCGAGTGAGCGCAGCTCTCTCGGTAGACTCCGTCGCTTGGTAAGAACAATAGCCACGGGAGTGCGCCGATGCGTCGAGGACGACCGGGTACAAAGGGTATATTTTCCGAATAATTTCACATGGCCCTCGCTGGTAGTTGGCCGACCGAAAGAAGCGTTATCCGCTCGAAGGAGGAGAAGGAGGAGGAGGCAAAGAACCGCAACGACGAATCGAACTCCTGTAGCGCGCAACCCCCGAGGGAAAATACTTTCGGTGATCGAGCACGAAACTGGCTGCATTGTTCGGCGTCTGACGTTCGTCATTACCGACAAAATTATTAATTTTGATAAGAATTGAAATACTTTATGTACGTTCGAATTACATATGTCCATGATGCTATCCTGACAATGATCGCGGCGAGGATTCGAGACGTATTCGAGCTGATGTCGCTTCATAAATTCCATTCGTCGTTCACGTGTACGGGTCAGCCTTCATTCATCCGGCCGTCGTGGCAGCGGCGAAGTCGCAGGACGATGGAAAAGACGTGACGAGACCGTCGAGAGATACCGGGCACTCATTTAGCTTGGCAATTTATTCTCGCGTTTTGTAATTAACACCAGGAAAGAAGTAGCAGAAGTTATTCTTCTCCTACGGGCACGGGACGGCGTGGCACGGGTGGAAGCGACTACTCCGGTCAGTCTGTCTCCTCCCCCTCCGTCATTTCGCCTCGACTCGCTCCACCTTCGACTCTTCCTCACGTGAAGAAAACGTACGTATCACTATTAAGCGTCAGGGTGGTTGAGGCCCGGAACCTCCTGGACCAACTCGAGAATGAGAAATAGAAGAAGAAGAAGAAGACGCACAAGAGAAACGAGAGGATGGAAAAGAGAGGACAGAACAGGGGAAGAGAGAACAGAGACGGAGAAGAACGGAGAAAAGGAAATAGGGGTGGGAGGTAAGAGATGAGGCTGCGGCGGCGGCGGCGATGGCGGGGAGAGGGAGGACGACGAAGGAGGACGGAGGAGGATGATGGAGGCCTCTCCTCTGCATGCCACCGCAGTCAGCTCCAGACAGAAAGCGGTCTGTATAATTATGGGTTGTCACCTCATCAGCTCCGGGAGGGGCCGGAGGTGGTGGCGGCGCGTTCGTCCGCGCGGGGGCAAGGGACGGGAGGTTATAGGAGTGCAGTCTTTAGCTCAAATTGTGTTTTATCGTCTCTCGCATTTGGCTTTAGGGTCTCCCGGCGACCAACGACCAACCGGAGGGTGATTGAGCCGCCCGAAGCGTCTTCTCTTTCGAGCCCCCGCGTGTTTTTCTCGGAAGATGCGCGTTCTCACCGATCGTCGGGTGGTGCATCACTTGTCCACTCGCTCGCGACAGAACGCTCGCTCGGTGAGTTAAACTGGTCTTGATCTTGATCGACCGAGATCTCGATGTGCTGAGAGAAGCGCGTTTTAAAAGGGGGTTGCGTTCGTTTCCCGAGGAAGAGGCGGACGAGAGTCGCGCGTACGCGTCAAGGACCTCGAAACGTCTTCATCTATCACCGACCCGACGCCTGCATGCATTGTGCTCGGTAAATACGTATTGTCGGGGCTATAAAATCGCGCAATGTGCGTTTTAGGTATCTGCAATAATCGGAACGTGCCCCGACGCTTTCTTCGCCTCTCGTTCTCTTTCTTCCTTTTCTTCTTGTTGGATCTCTGTCTCTCTCTGTCCCACCGTTCCTCTCTCCCTTCGTGCATATATACGTACCAATCTGCGCGAGGGCACATATACAAAAAGAGGCACTGCGCGAGAAGGTACTGAGGCTAAGTGGCGAGTTTAGAGGGATTTCATTAAATCATATGGATTGGGGATAATGTATGTTATTGAGCGGAGCGTTCAAATCGCGCTCTATAAGTTGTAATAAGTCCAATTTTAGGGCCGGTCATGGGCCGGGTCCCGCAGTGGTTGTCGAACGATTCAGTTGCCCGCCGCTCAACGGCTGCCAATTGGCCCGGGGCCGGCGCGGAATGACAGTCACTGGGACCGGCGAACCCGCCACTTACTCGTCAAACGGCCAGCCGGTCCGCCAAAATCACTGCCATTTAGATAATTTGTAATGAATAGGCACCACACTCATTCCATACCCCTCCTCTATCTCTCTCTTTCGCTCTTTTCCTCTTCCCTCAACCCTCCGTTCCCTCGCGCATAGCCTGGTCCCCGAAAGGGCGCGCCGTTCGGCTTGGCAGTTAGTCCAATGACAACAGTATCGCTTGTCTAATATTTCATAAAACGGCGCGGATGACGGTTTCGAGAAAGGCACGATAAATCGCGCGGCTTAACGCCGCGAGCGACGAGATCGTCGAACGCAACCGGGACCACTTAACGAGGAATTCGTGATTTCGTTCCCACTCGAGCGGCAAAGAGCGGTCCCGACGAATTGCGAGTGCGTGTTCTACTCGCTCGAGAGAAACGGACGCATAGTCTGGTAGGACGCGACGTAGGTGAGATTTGAGCGCGGAGATGAATCTCCGTCATCCGGTCGCGTAAAGCGGAAACGCATCAGCACCGCATGTTGGCGTAACAAATATAGTGGGACGTCGCGTCTTCCCTCTTGCGCGTCTTCACCATGTGGAAGCTACGAGGCATCGATCAAGAAACGTGACTGTGCATACATTACTGCGCCACGTCGCCGGCTGACGAAAAGAGGAGACAGTGAGCGAAGGGGAGGGTCGATCGCGTACTGAAAAATCGCGGTTTCGGGGTGGCGACGAGTCGCGAAGAATAATACGCGCGTCCTGCCGCACGTTCGATATCGAACACGCGGACGGAATAAGCTCGATACGGAAAGGGGGAGACAAAAGGGAGAGAGAAAGAGATATCGATATAGCCGAGCGATGAAACCCCAGGTCGGTGGTCTACCGGGGGGCTCCACGGATTCGCTCGCGAATCCATCACGGTGGCTTGCTAAGGCGTCGCGCAAACATGCGGGCCTAGCGGCGGCGACGGCGGGTGCGCGAATCAACGCGCAGATTATATGCAGAGGCTGCGCTGCCGCCTGTTGTGATTGATATTTGGTTAAGCGGCCAGCGATCCATCAAGCCCGCAAAAGCGCTCTTTATCCTTGCTCCGCCGGAAGCTACACGTCTCACCCGACTCCGGTGAAATTCAGATACACGACCGTTCGTTCGTTCGTTTCGGACCGCTCGTCTCCGGTTCTCCACTCGATCCCTCGTTCTCGCCTTCTCGCGACCGCAACCGTGAAAGGAGATCGAGCGAGATCGTCAATTGAATTCGCAATTCATGCTGCGTGCATTAGTGTTAAGTTGCACGGTCGAACGTAATTTAAAACCGAGTGCAAATTCTGCTTGCAGACGTGCCGAGGATGGAGAAGTCACCGCTTCTGGCGAACGGCTACAATCACCCGCCCACGCATCTGAGTCACATGCAATTTATGCAGCTCGGCGGGCACCCGGGTGCGGGACACACCGCGATCCTGTCACCGGCCAGCCTGCCACATCACCTGCAGGCGCAAGCACAGGCTCGGGCCGAGCAGGGTCTCAAGGTTAACCCGAATATGACCAACATGGAAGCCCTCGCGAGGTGAGTCCCATTCTTCTCCCCTGGATCCATCTTGATTCATTCCGCTGGAGCCACGTGAGACCGCAAGCGGGTGACGATGTACCGGAAGTCGCGCGTCCTCTCTCGCAGCGGGAAACATTTTCATTAACTTCCTCCCCCGAGCTTTACGAGCCGGCCGGGAACAACCCGCGATGGCTCGATGAAGGTAGTGATGAAGCCGCGAAGAGGGACATGGCAGAAGGGGTGCTTGGTGCTTTCCGGAAAGTCAAAAGCTCCGAAAGAGAGAAACAGTTCATTCCGGTTTCAGTTTCTGTTGCTTTTACTTTCGCGGGAATCGCCAGCTCATTCGGAAATTGGATTTATTCGTTTCGAGTTCGTCATACGACGCTCGTCGGTCGACGAAGCGAAAGGAATACGACTTTAAGAGGATTGGAAGAGGCGGCGAAGCCGTGGAAATCCAAGGGGTCTCGACATCGCTTGATTTCTGCCTCTTTGCGCCTTGCCTCGTAACCCCTCCTCTCCCTCCTTCCGGCCTTTCTCTTTTTTGTCTTCGCGTCTTCAACTTCGCCTGCTTAGGTCGATTTGGATTACGTTTCATCGTGGTATCGCTCTCGTCGGTCTCGTTTTCCATTATTCTTTACTCATTTGTACTTTGAATTGAAAAAGTAGTTTGCAATCGTTTGCAATTTTAATTTACAATCGAATGAACGCGGCGAATCTTATGTTCAAAGTCGCGTTCCGTGCGATATTAGGAGGTTGCAGCATGATCATTTATAATGTGTTAAACTGTAACGTAGACTGTGTACATATTTTGAAGTCATTGTACTTTCATATTCCGCCAAGACCGTTAAGAACGTTTCAAACTTTTTATATTGAACATCATAGAACTGATTATGGCATGAATTCTGCAATAGCAAGACTATGTTCAAATGCTAACTTAGTTTCTAAATTTGTTGACTTTTTTAACAATAGTGCATCAGCCTTTAAACTTTCACTCTTGCGTGCGATTGTAATGAATCTATAGCCTGCATTTATTTATTTTTATTCAACGTAGTTATTGACTCATTATTTGAATCATTATTATATTACCGGCTGTAACTTTTACTTACGATTTGTATATGTATTTTATATTTTACATTTGATTTTATATATATATTTTTTGTATTTTTCTTAATTTTTCTATGTATACTATGTATATAAAGGGTGGCATCCGTAAATTATTATTATTATTAGTATTATTAGTATTATTATTATTCATGACTCGGATCGATCTTGAGATTGCGAAATGCGAAGTGTTTAGTCTACCCTCGTGCGGCGCTAGGCCATCTTTGAAGACGCAAAGACCGTCTTCGGCAAATCCTCGCCGCGTTACGCGCGGTCCCAAGACGAATACCGCGGCTTATTCGGTTTCCTGGAGTGTATGGAGAACTGCGCGAGAGATGTGAAAGAGAGAGAGAGAGAGAGAGAGAAAGGAACACCAAAGGAACAGCGTCCTCGTTTCTGCTTGAGGGGGTAGACACGGGACTAATCCCGGCATTTGTTAACGCGTTTCTAATAGATGCTCTCGCTACGTCCCCGCTCACCGCACGCCGCAAAGCGTTCCCGTAGCCAACCGGAGCTTTCGAGGATACGGAGACTCGCCTTAATTTTCGATTACATCCGCTCCGTGTAATTAGCCCCGTACCACCGACCATTACCCCCTTTACCCGAGTGTTCGCTTTAGGCAGCGGGCGCCCAGGAAATCGAGACTTGACAGTATATAGGGAAACTTGATTGTTTTTTGCTTTCGGATGACGTCTCGAGTTTTGCAATCGATGAAAAGTAATTTTTTCTAATCATCAGCGAAAGGAAGAAAGGATGAAGAAAAGAAGACCGCGCGCGAGAAAGAGAGAATTAAAAAGTATTTTTTCCAGATGGTCTCTGGGTATAAAAATTTGACGACAATGTTAGTCAGGATTTTCAACGCGCAGTCGACACTCCGGAGTTTTAATGCGTCTCAATCTTTTCTTAACGACACGGCGCATCGCGCCTTCGTGAGCGCAAGCGTGGCGACGTTGCGCGGTGTGCGTTAACGGACGCGCGTGTACACGCACACGCGGCGGGCGTGTATAATGACACGGTGAAGGCGGCGCCGCACGTTTCGCATTATGATTTCAGCGCTTTGCTTTTAATTAAAATGCAAATCTATCGCGGCGGAGGAGCGAGCGAGCGAGCAAGAGAGAGAGAGAGAGAGAGAGAGAGAGAGAGATCGGGAGGTAAGACGGATTACGTCTGGGGGCGCCACGACAAACACCGGAATATGATTAATTCAACGCAACCCCATCCTGGGACACCGACGCCACCACTGCGTCCCTCTTGCCTCTCTCTCTCTCTCTCTCTCTCTCTCTCTCTGTCCTGCCTCGTTGCCATCCCTTAACTCGCCTTGTCTCTTCCTTCCCTTCGTCCACCCCCGGGCTTTCGTCACCCCGTCGTGACCTCTTCGACCAGTTTCCACGGACGACACGTACGCTTTCCCGTCTGTCTACTTTTCGCTTTTCCCTAGTTCCCTATCCGCATCGCAGTCCGTCTTCCGCCGTGCAAATACGTGAACCCCATCACGAGGACTCGTGGAAACCGTGTCAGGCCGTATTGACATTAGATTCTGGAACTTTTCCTCCGGTCGACAGGAGATGGTGGATACTTGGCAAGGTGTTCCCGGCGTACGATCGATGGTGCCTGATTTCCGTTTCGTTTTTATACCGCGCAAACCGAGATCCGGTCTCCTGATTAATTCATCCGCTTCTTCCTCTCGTCGCGCCCTTTTTCTTCCTTCGCGAGCCTGAGTCACAAATTAACTCCGCTCCCGCCGCGCTGACATCTCTTTTTTAATCAGCGACATCAAAGACTCTTCATTCTCAGTGCGTTCGGCAACGGTCGAATCGCGACGACGAGCCGAGAGACGAGACGAGGACTCTTAATCAAGCGTGCCGCCTTGCGATTATACGCGATTTCTTCCACAAGCTGACGAATCGACGACGCGTTTCTCCCTTAGTTTGCCTTTTGGTTCGCGCCGGAGTTTCGGCCGCGGCTTTCTTTTCTATTTTGTCGTTTCGTAACCGCCTTTTGTTTTGTGCTCCACAGGTCTGGGACGGTTTGGGAAAACTGCCGAGCTGCCTACGAAGATATTGTCAAACATCTCGAAAGGTAGGACATCCAGAGAACCGCACTTTACAGAATCGTGCTGGTACCACGTGTATCTGCGGCGATCACCGCGTTTTCACGTGAGGGGATGATTTCACGTGGCGCGTTCTCGACGAGGAGAGGGCTCGCGCAACGCCGTTCATCCGCGAACTCGTAATTCTCGATTAGCTGGAAAAATCGCGTGCATCACGCGAACGCAAAAATACAAAACGCGGCACGGGGGTTGGCGAGGGGTTGTGGTCGGCCGCGCGATGACGCTGGCGGCCTAGGCGGCCGCTGCACTTCCGATAAATCAGCATTATCGGGGAGCGGTATCGAGTTTCCGGTCGCGCGACAAGTTGAGTCCAGGCCTGACGCTGTAATGCCAACATGATTTGTACGGTGCGAGAGCTCGTAGCCCCCCTCGGCCCTTCCCCGCCGCCACGTCGCGCTACCATCCTACCCCTCACCCATCCGCCGCAAAATCCGACCGGCAGCTTCCGCTACGCCCGATACTCAGCCCAGCATCACGGTTGCAGAGCGGAGCCACCGAGGTTTCCGCGTGATCCTAACCACTTGTCACTTCACGGCACGCAGATCATCGTCGCGACGTGCCCGTCCATCATTCGGGGATTAAATCATTCGAGCGCCTGCGAAACACTCGCGCCCGTCCTTTCGAAAGGGTTGATTTCGGAAAGGGGCTTTGCCCGCACCCTTCTCCTCCTCCTCCTCCGCCTCCTCTTCTTCCTCCTCTTGCTCCTCGTCACTCTCTTTACCCTCGGCGAGAAGGGTGCGAAGCTTTTCATTATTGCTCTTCGTTTGCATCGAATTTGGTACTTCGCGCATGTTTCTTTTTGCGAGCAGAGGTAAAAAATCGCGAGGGATAAAATTCGTGAGAAAGCCGCGTGTCGACGTACCGGCGACTTCTCGGCATCTCGAGGATCTTCGGTTTCACCCTCGCCGAGGGTGAAGGCAGGCGCGAGAGGGAGGAGTCGGATCTCGCGCCTCCACCGTGAGCGACGGGAGCCGTTAATATGGGGGTGAAAATCGACACTTGGCCGTCCGAAACGTAATTTCCAATTCAAAGGCAATGACCACTGGTCGAGCCCTGCCGCCGACCACTCGCTCAACCCCCGCGCGCGCGCGCCCCCCCATCACTGCCTGTGCGCGCCGCCCTTTCTCTTTCTCTCTCCCGTTCTATTTGCTTTACCGTCGACCCTACCGTCGACTTCGTCAACCGGACAAACGCGTATTGTGATTTCAGCCTTTGACTGGTGGCCGTTCGATGGATATCGCAGGGGGTGGTAAATGGGCACGAGGCCACGGGGAGAGCGGATGCGGGGGCGGACGGCGGTGGGGAGAGCGCGAGGGGCGCCGCGAAACGGACCGGAGTAGCGAAAGCGACCGGGGGTGGTTTGCTGCGGAAGGGCGGCGGACCGGGCGAGCACACCGTGAATATTCATGGCGAGAACCCTAGACGAATTCGGACTTGTTGCGACTGACACTGATGTAAACCTTTGTTTATCCTGCGTGGCTCGCGCGTTCGTTCGTTCCCTCGAGATACGCGCGCGTACGCTGCCAGCCGCGCAGCCGAGGGCGATCCCGCACACTGCCGAGTATTTAACTGCGAGTTAAATTCTGATTAATCGACGGCGCCAGCTTTATTAATTGTTTGTCCTTTTGATTTTACAAGCTCACGTAGGAACGCAGCCTGTGACCGAAGACTTGCGTACCTCTTTCCGGTTCTCATTCTCTCTCTTTCCTATCTCTTTATCACCCCTTTCGCTGGCGTGTTTTAATCCTGATGATTTGTTTCCGCTAATCCATTTGATCCACTCGCTCGGAGGAAAACTCCAACTTCCCCTTAAGTCTATTCACCGGCTTGGCCAATTAAATCTCATTAATTCCAGATCCAGGTGACTCTTGTTGCCTCGTGCATTCATCAGAAAAAAGAGTGACTATCGCAAAATTGCCAGTTTGCAAATGAACGTTGTCGTAACTGCGTCTATCGATCATCTCGTTTCTCATGAGTGATACCTATGAAACTGAATTCCGGGTGTATGACTGGCGGATAAGCAGTCGTTACGAGCGGATGAAGGCGGAGTTGCGGGAGACGCGCGCGGCCCGTCGACCCTCGGCGCGAGCTGCCGCCGCGGCGGATCGCGCGTTATGAAGTAAGTAATATTAATGGTTCCCCGCAGTCAGAATGTTCGGTATCAATGCGCTAATGTCGGCTTCCTGGCTTTAAAACTACCTAGTCATTCCGGCATAATTCACGCGCATTGTCTGTCGCCGTCCAACTACCATCCGCCATCAGTTTCTCGCCGCTGCCTTCCTACGGGTTCCTTATCGTCGGCATCCCCTTACGCGCTGGCTGCCTCCGCATCTCCATACTGTCGCCCCCTTCACCACCCCCGGTCGACCCTACGACCGTCCGTCGTCTCTCTTTGACCCGACCCGAGTTTGGAGTCCCTCCTCGTCGCTCTCGCGGCGTCATTAATTACGACGACGACGACGGCGACGACGTCCTATCGTCCAGGACATCTGCTGGAAAATAATATTCATAAAGTTGAGCCTCGTCGTTACGATCGACTCTTTCTGCCTCCTCCTTCTCTCTCTTTAGCTCCCCCCTTTCCCTTTCCCCTTGCCACGGTTCCGCTTCTCGCTTCTTCCCCACCTCCTCGTCCTCTTCCCTCCGCCTGCGCCGACAGCGAGATGACGTCGCCCATTTACATTTACGATCATGGTTTCGTGGCTGCCGAGACCACGTCCGCAAAGAAGTACATACCGGCGATGCACGCAAAAGCGGACACGTCGAATGCGCCGTAAGATATTTCACATCTTGCCGCTTTGATAACCGCACGCGATTACCACCGTCGTCGACGTCGAGTCGTATCGCTGGAGAATGGCACGATCAAGATTATCGTAATCACTTGCAATTAGTATAACACTTGGCGTAATATACGACTCGTGTCAGTTCGATGCGCGCGCGTCAGCGTTCTACCAGGTAGAGTAATAAAACAACTAAAGATCAGTGCGCCATTTCTTGTGAGACATCAAATGCGAATCGATATCATCGAGCATTCCACTTTGGAAACGTGTTTTCTATTTTCTAATTAAAATTCTTTTTAATTAAAAGCAGACCAGACAGGCGTCGTCTACGAGGACAAGAAATTCCACGGCTGGTACACGCTGTTTCGCGCGAATTACGTGGGAATGAGGCTCACTTATCCCATAACCGCGGATAGGTTGAAAAATATATTATCTCAGAGCGGGATCGGTCCCGGCTGTCAAACGATCGGCTTCTCATCTATCTCGCGCGCCGGCGACGAGCGCGACGAAACGGTTAATTCGACTCGGCGATCGTGCTCGACGATAGGCCGGAACCATTCTCGCTCTCCGACTATCACGAGCGACACGCTAATTGCGTTCAAACGAACTGTCAGCGCGTCGACAGGCACACGTAGAGCCCGGCGCAAACACCTAGGAGGTAGTCGGCTATGGCGAGCGCAGCGTAGGACAGCGGCGACGTGCGTGCAAATACGCGCATTGTGATTAATACCGTTTACGCCGCAACCGGTCCACACTTCGAGCTGTCAGCATCCCGCAACGGGGGATCCCATAATTGCGCGATGCGCCGCGACGCCTGCCACCTCGTCCGCTTAATCGCGCGGATTCCATTATCAACGCGGATTCGGTTATCAGAGATGTCATCTTTGATTGTTCCTCTCGGTTAACTTGTTTTTTTCCTCTTTTGCGTTGCGGTTGATTGACGGACAATTCTCACGATCGGCGTAATTACGGTGTATTAGTGTAATGATCGCGTGGCCGATTATGCTGTTTCTGTTTTTTTAGTGAATAATCCGCGCGCGCAAACGCGTGTCCGCGATTAGAATGCCGTTTACAGTCTGCGATGAAGGCCATTGTCGCGTCTCGATATGCACGCATATGTACGTGCGGAGGATGTTTATCCGTGGGATCGCAAGACGGCACAAATTATGCCCAGTGAAGTGAATTATGCGCGAAAATCGCCGCGCGATTATATCCCGGCGCTGACAAAGCGCGCATTAGTCACGCTATCACTCTCGTTCTTCCGTCTCCTCTCGCGTCGTTCCATACCGTTCTCTTCGATTCTTCCACTTGCCCACCCCGTAATTTCCCGACATAATTTTCGCCTGTAATTGCCGGTGTGCGCGCGCGCCCGACCTGGCAATTACTTAGATATTTAAAAGAAACGCGATCTGTGCACTTCGCGCTCCAACGAAAGAGAGAGAAAGAGAAAACGGGGGACTCGATTGGAGCTAAGGTCACCCTAATTTCACGAGAGATCGGGTCGAGCCCACTTCGAGTCCGTAGCAGGTACAAGATCCATCGGCGATCGATGATCTTACGAGTTCCTCGCCTGGTCACCTTCGATCTTCGGTTCTCTCTTTCGATCGATTATGCCAACGTTCATCCGCGGTCGACAATTAGCCCGGCTGTTTTTTGCACGATGTGTCTCTTCGTTTCCACGTCGTGGCGAGCGTCCGCTCGCGTGATTCGACGCGAGATTCCGCACGGAAATCGACGACGGCCCGTACGAAAGTATTCGATTCGCGACAACTGGCCAACTCGCCCAACTGGTTAACTCGCGTTCGGCGAACTTGATCGATCGGCGCGGGCCCTTCGTCGAACCGATTATCGGCTGTCTATCGAGCACGCCGTGCTCTCTGAGGACGATAGCGGGACGATCCGCGTTACGTCACGATCCTGTTACTGTCGTGACCGCGCGGACGCTCGTCAGGTGGGTCCGCCTCATCTTGCGACCGATGAAAATGGATCGATCGTGCCTTGATCGGGATCGATGACGCGCGGGATCGTAAGGCCGAAGAAATTACGAATGTCGCGCGATCGAGAACGCAATCGGGTTGGCAAAGCGAAGTGGTGCAAGGCGAATTAATGGGTACACGCGAGTAATGAAAAGTGATATAAAAGCCGTGCCCCCCGGTAGCTCCAGGTCCCTAGAAGGCGTCGAGGGAGAGAATGCGCGTTAACTTGTTACACATCAACGGTAAATCTTCCGACTCGTAAACTTCTCTCGGCCGGGCGAACGCGCGAGTCGATGCAGTAACGCCTTCTTGAGGAGAGGCGACAGCGTGCCCCCAGGGAAAAGGCGCAAAAAAGGCAGCCGAGGCGCCCGGGAGACCGAGCGACATTTATTTTATTAACTCGGCAAAATTATTTATCGACCGGACGTCGTAAAGCGCGCGACGTCGCGACGTCGCCCGCCCGAAATGATGATAATTAATCCCTGAACAGGCTGACGGCGCTCGCCGACAACGAGTTGCATTTTTGCATCGATGCGAGGAGATGCGCGCGACAAAGAATGATCGCGGCTTTCAGTGCCGCGTTGCAGTTTACGAGGGGTCGAGAACCCGACGCCGGGTATTACGGGATCGGAGGGAATCATCTGGACAGGAGAGGGACAGGATGAGGAAGGTGTCATGTTGTGCCAACGTGCATTATTAGAACGCACGTCATCGGCCGGTAACGAGCCAAACCGAACAAACTTTGGGACGTCGGCAGCGTTGGCGACTTGAGCGCGTCCCTCATCGTCGTCGTCGTCGTTGTCGGCCACGTTCGGGACCGACAAAATGATGATTAATTAAAAACATAATTAGTCGCGTCGACGGCAAACATGTCCCTGGATACTCCCACCGGACACTAATGTACCGTGAAATTGTCATCCTCCTTACTTCCCCCTAATAATTTTTTCCGCTCCCTGTCTTGTTATGCCGCTGCGTCTTTCGTCGGATATTTTCTCAACGAGACGCGCGCTATTCGTGTCGCGATGCCGGCGTCGTAGACTAACGAGCTCGCGATCGTCGTCATGCAATTCATGTCGCCGAACGCGCGTGGATGAGACCTCCGATGAAGCTTTGGAGCGAAGCTTGTATCGTGACACGCAGGAAACAAGTTTTCCATGTTCGTTTATTTTTGTCTCGCGCGTTTCTCTTTAGGAAACAGCTAATCACTGATTTCTTCGACTTGAAGTAACATTTAATTGTATTCGCTCGATCGTGCCGTCTTCCGCTCGCGCCTAGCGCAAATCTCTTCACGCTCCATCGCGCTCGTGCGATTTGTACTTGTATCCCTGAGCTCGCTCCCTCGACAGTCGGAATTTAATTACGATAGTCGTCTACGCCATGTGTCTTAATTAGGCGGAACGAATACCGATTTTAACGCTAAAATATCCGTCTTTCGTCGCTACCGCTACCGCCGTCGTTGCCGGCGTCGTCCATGGACGTGTATTTCTCGCGCGATATCGCACAGCCGGCCAAGATATATTGTTATTAAATGGTTCCCCTTCGGCGCCGCATACACGCACACACACATGTCGGTATATCACGTAGTGCGGAGCTCCGGACACGACCGAGTGAGGGGTTACACGCGCGCTGATGTACTCTTATTTATACTCCCGCGACATGCGATTCTTCGTTGCACTTCCGGCGAGCGTGTAGCGTCCACGTGTTCTCATCAGCGTCGGTCTTCCCCCGTTATCGATCGTAAATTCCTACCAAATTTTCCCGAGAGCCTTGTCAGCGAGAACGTATCGCGGAGAACGCGATATCTCGAGTGAGGATTTTCCGGAAATAAATCGCATCGCGGAGCGATGTACCACGCGGATAAGAAATTAAGGAGCCTGGTGATCCGTGGGGTGGTCGGTTGGCGGGGACGGCGGGCGGTTAATTGAAAAGCGGCCGGAAGGGCGCTGTTAAATAAACCGCGGACGAACGTTCCTGCGGTTCCGCGGTGCTACCCATTCGCAGCCTCGGTTTCACTGGCACTTTTGGTAATGAACTAATATTTGCAGTGTCCGTCCCGCGCGGGCGCACGTTTCCGCCCGCGTGTGCGTGCGTGCGTGCGTGCGTGCGTGCACACGAGGACTGGAGGGACACACAGAGGGTGGAGGTGTGTGGACACAATCGTCGGCGTGTTATCAGCGACCCTTCCGTAAATACGCGCTTAGCCCCGCGGGGTCAGAGCCACCGCCACCCCCTTCTTCACCCTCGCAACGACGGCGGTGCACATGCATGCGCGTCGCCAACGTCTGCATGCGTCCTGGCCTCGAGAGCGCGAGAACGAGAGCTGTTACGATATGCATACAGATCAAATAGCTCCGTGTGTGCTTTGCATTCCCGACGATTGCGCCCCCGAAATCAGATTCTTCTGCCTTCGTCGTCCACGTTCACCCTTCCTTCGGGGTGGCCTCGCGCGCGCGCTTTGATCAGAGTGTCGCTTTGCATGCGCGAAACGCACGATGCATCGCGTTCTTTTGAGATCTCCGGATCACCCCCCGGGGCGTTTATAGAAAACTAACGAAAGGAGACTGCGAAATTAAAATCTAGTTGATATCGATCTGTTCGCCTGATACCTAGCGGAATAATTTAAAAGCTCGTCGCGCTCTTTTTCCGACGTGAGAAGTTCCATTGAAGCTTCGATCCATTTCTGGAAATTGTCACGAGGATTTTAAGATTAAAATAAAAAGAATGGAGAGACGAGGACAAGAGGCGTGTCTTTAGCTCGTGCGAGCTTTCCTGCGCGTGACAGCGCGACGGAAAGAGAAACGGAGTCCTCGGTGACAAACGAGCCAAAGTGGCAGCCTCGGTCACTCGACAAGAATAATCGTTTTCCAATTGAAATCCAATAGCAACTTGGCGTGCGGCTGCCGCCATCCTTCCCTTACATCCTCGCACCACACATTGATCAACGCTTCCAAAATGTTTCTGACATCGATTATGCGGAGGAGAATCGACCAAGCGAAGGTGCTTGCCGTCGTCATCCTCCACGAGACGGAAGAAGATCGAGATCGTTCTTGGAAAGTACTCTCGCAGGCGTCGCCGGTACAAAAAGCCGGACTTTTCAAGAATTTAAATAATATCCTTTTATATTTTCGGCATCGCGCGCGCACTGCACACAAGTAGCATGGGGTGCACGTTCGTACGTTCGCGCGTACGTCGCCCGCCATAAATCCAGCCAGCCGGCTACGGGGGAGAGAGAGAAAATCTACAATTCTAAAGCTTTCCATAAAACACTCGACAAAACGCTTCGCCCGCACTTTTCGAGTGGCCACCGAGCCCTCCATCGCCGCCTCTTCCTCTTCCTCTCTTTTTCTCGCGTTCTCCTCTTCCTCCGCGTCTCGTCGCGCTCCCGCCGCACACCACGAATCTGTTGAAATATGTAAAACCGTGTGACCTCTTCAATTTACATAGCCGCGTTTCGCAGCGTACGCAGAGTGGCCGTTCGTCGCGCTAATTGATAATTCCGCGTGCTTATTCCTCCCCGGGCTAGAAAATTGCCCGAGCGCTCTCCGGTCAGAGCAAACAGGGTTGAACAATGAGATTTGCCGAGTGTTCTCGTTCGCGTAGTTGAAAGATCGCTTGCTCTCGTACTCCTCGAGACCCGCGATTACGCAAAGTCTATCTGCGGATGTGCAACATTTCGAGCAGATTGCCAGCATATCGCGCTGGTATCGATTATTGCGGACCGAGAAAAACCTCTCGCCTGTTCAAAATTCTACGTGGACCGTTCCCTTTGTCGCGGGATTTAAGCGCTCTTCGTTAGAAACTCGCGGAGAGCAGAAACTGGTTGAATAGCGCCGAGCGGACGGAAGCTGGAGAGCGAAAGAGAGAATGCAAGAAGGAGGACGAGATGGAGCAGTGATGATGATGAGGCAAATGCCTCGGACGTTGTCTCACGTGATAGACGTCCATCATCGGGCACGACGAAAGCCCAACATCGCGAGGCGACACATAAATATATATACGCCCGGGTGCGCGGTGTTGATGCAACCATCATTTTTTCGCCTCTCGTCTCGTTGCCGGTAATCGCGCGGTCGCTCGCTTCGCTTTCTCTTCCCTCTTCCACCGTGTCCTCCACCTCCTCCACCTCCTATTTCTCCTCCTCGTTTTCCGTTTTTTTTCCCGCGTCGCGTAACACCACGCGTGATCCACCGCGACGGCACGCCGTTGCCACTGGTATTTCGGAGCTCGCTGAACAAACAAGCGCCGATAAAAGTACCGGGGATATACAGTACATCTGGAAGTAGGGATCATCAGTCACGGCGCATCTGCGAAGCACTCTAGCTCTCTCTTCTGCCCTCTGCTTCTCCATCCTCCTCTCTGATTCGTCGCTCGGTGTCCGTCTCTCTCTCTCTCTCTCTCTCTCTCTCTCTCTCTCTCTCTTTCTCTCCCGTGTAGTCGCGGTGTCTCGGGGGGCGATCTCTCGTATCTCTACCCACCCACCACTAAAGCGCTAAAAACCATTTGTCATCGCCAGCGTAAATATGCTGCCGAGCTCGAAACGTGCATCCGACTTGCCCTCTCTCTCGCGAGAGATCCGAGGATTATTCTGGCGGTTCGACGTGGCCGCGTGAAATGTGACTCTACAAGATTGCGGAGCTCGCCGTAAAGGGGGGATGATGCCATTTTATGAAATCTCTCGGAATGGATAAATAATTCCTTAAATTGGCCATCTCAGTGTCGCGACGAATCGAGCCATGCTCCGCTTACGACGAAATATACCGATCTCGTAAGAAGACAGACGGAAGATGCGAGATGAAATCGTGCGGAAAGACGCGCGGAGGAGGAGGAGAGCAAGAAAAACGCGCTCGGCGCGGGGCTTATCTTTATTTAGTGTAACCACACGTCCGCGCGCGCCCGGGGGAGTACCTTAAAAAGTTCGTCTAATAAAACCCCGAGACCATTTGTCAACGGGGGGAGGGGGCGAGGGCGCGCAACCCCGGGAGCTGCTGCTACAAAATGTATGTAAAACACATCCAGCCGACGCCGCGGCTCGTGAGGCCGTAACCGCCCGCGCGCGTCTCTGATGGGCCGACATCTAAAATAATAAAAGTTGCCTCCGTCATTTGTCAACGCTTCCTCTAAGGAGCGACGCGGCGAGTCCCACCGCCACCTCGTAATTTCGCGATGTCGCAGCTGCGAGCAGCTCGTTCGCCCTTTTCCCTCTGCTCCTCGTAACCCTCACTTGGTTCCACTCCTTGATCCCTCGCGGAAGGCACTGTGCTACAGCGATTTCGCGTTACGCGGCCTCCCTTAATCTCACGAAGAGCTGATCCTTCCCGCCCCGGCTGCCCCCGGGGCGTCCACGCGACGCAGTCAAGAGGGAACGTGCGATTCTCGTTACCCCTTGTGGAATAAGAATTTGAATGAAGCTCGCACGAGCCGGTCTAATGCGATAACGCGCGCGTCACTGCGACGTGAACGTCGTAAAAAAGTATAAGCGGGGAAACCCGCGAAAGTCGAGTGTCACCTTCGCTCGGTTGCTTCGTCGGAATTGCAGGCGATTCAGCTAGCTTTCTCTAGCGAATTCACTGGGTTCGCGTCTCCCTATCGCGATTATCCATCCGTTTGAATTATACCGAATAATCACGCGCGTTCGCGTTCAAAGATCGTTTACGGCCGAGCGTGTACGCGCACGGCGATCGAAACTTTGTACAGCCGCGTTTTACGATACGTGGACGTTGGCTTAATTAAAGCGCGCGCATGAACGGTCTCTTCCGAAGAGACCGAAAAGAGCGGTTCCGCAAGAGGGACGACTCTCGCCGGTGCTTCGGGCATTCGCGGAGATCCCAAGGTGACGCAAAACGAGCCGCGTTTTCGTACTTTATGCCCGTCCGCCTTAATCCTTCGCCGAACGGGAAGAGGAGAGACGCGACGTGGCCTTAAAGTGAAATAATAAATAAAATAATATATTCTGCGTGCCGGACTGCCGACTCGCGGACGGGGCAATAATCTAGGAGAACGAATGTGCCAGACGACTTTTATGAAACGATTCGAAGGGGCTCCTCCGCCGCAGCCCTTTTACGTGCGCGTGTATAGTTGAAAAATAAAATCCCTAACCCTTCCTCTCGTATCGGGGGAGAGGCGCGCGGGAGAGCTGAAAGCGGCAGGATAAAACGTTAAATACGACCGCTGAACACCGGGGGCCAACAATAAAATTGTCGTAAACCATTCGGCCGGGTAATGCACCTGCTTGACCGTCGCGATTGTTCGTCGACTGTCCATCGTGATTGGTCGTGGTGACATCAACTTGATTCCTTCAAACTGACCGTATCGATATTTGCGTGCGTATCAAGTGGCATTTTTTTTCTCCCGGAATAACACGTTGTTACATAATAAACATTTCTGTCCAGAAGTGACACGCGCATTCTCGTTACGCGTAATTTGTATGTGCAAATAATCCACGCATACTCGATATACGTGTCCGATAAAGACGTATAACACTCTCCTCGCTTCCGTGGGGAAAAGAAAGCGCGCATTAGCGCTCGCAATGAAGAGATCGTTCCCGTTCTCCATCGCGAATAAAACGCGGGCGAGCCTCGTGGAAAATCTCGGGCTGTCCATAAAGTCGGCCTCACCCCCGAGCGTGGCGTGTCGTTTCTGCATTGAAAGAATGATCGAGTACCGCGCGCCGAAAGGGCGAACGCGCCAGCCAACCACCATCAACCGGTGGTGGCGTTTGAGTGTAACCGCGCGCAGCACTCGCTTATTCCAGTTTATTTTCAAGTAACCCTTCACATTGCGCTAATGTATTTCTTTCAAGCCGCCATTCACGCCGCTCGACATTTCAATCCGGTCCATTCAGCGTCCGTCCGCCCGCCCGTCTTTCCGTGAAACACACGGCCGATCGATCTAGCCAACGCCGCGCGTCAATATTCACACGACTTAATCCATTCCGCTGAATGACTCGTCATCTTTCTCTTTTTTTCTTCCTCCTCACCCCCCTTCGCCCGTCCTTCATCCTCTTTGACGTTTCCCATGCGTAATCATCGTGCGATACGTAAAATCGTTTCGTGAAAATCGTTGGGCGTTAAATTAGACATTTGCAGCGATTATTTAACGAAGATTTTATTTGCTTAGATAGCTCGAGCAAAAGAAGAGAATTTACAGATTGGTTCACATTGCGAAATGTTTGAAATAGTGCTGAGGAAGTAATGTAGGGAAAGGGAGAGAAAGAGAGAGAGGAAGTTGGTACTTATATAGGGAGAGAGGGTTTGATCGAAAGATAAAAGTCCATTGCTGCGTTCGACGTTATAATAATTCAGCGTATACGACACACGGTGAAAAGGGGTTACACCACATTCCTCCTCGTTTCGATGTCTATAACGTGCCGACAAAGGGGTCTGCGATCGCAGGGGGTTTGTTGCGACCCCGTGGATCGCTAAATATTTCATTTTGCATCCCTCGAAACGTTTAATCTCGATTCAGGTATCGCGCGTATGTGTGCCGGATTCGCGCAGGTGACTACACAGGCGAGTCTCGATTAACGATTCCCGCTTGATTAACGTGCATTACTCAAGATTACCACGAGACGTGCATACGAGATTTTGCAAAAGAGAGTATTTATTTCAACAAAAAAAAAGACATTTATTGAAATCTCTCGAGAAGAAAGATTTTATTTGATGCGTGTTCGTGGAATAATTTTTGCCGGAGTGACTGGAGAAATGGAAACACGGTCATGTATGTTTCCAGCTTCGATCGGACATTGAGGATTTTCATTATTCGGGGCTGCGGCAGCCGCGTCTCTCTCGCGCCATTGCCCCATCTTCGTTTACATTTATGATTTAATATGATCGTCCATTGTTACGTCCCCTCCGGCTGTACCGTCTCCCTTTCTTCCCGTACAAATATCTCGCTTTCTGTCCTCGTTACCTATGTAATTTGAACGGGCTTTATTGTTGCTTTTTGCCAGAAGAATGTCTACAGTTTCCTCCCTCTCTTCCATTCGATTTCATCCATTCTCGGCGGATCGTCTTCTTAACCCGTTATCCCGCGTTTACTCCCCCACGTTTCCCGCAATTAGGCTTGTCACGTAATTGTACGTGTCACTTGCGGGGAAAGCCACATTGCTGCAGAAGAAAGAAAGATTTTCTGGTGTACCTGGAGCGTAAACTCGGAAAAATATCACCGTGTTAATCATAGTTAAAGCAACCTAAATCAGGTAAACCAGACGGCACGCGGCGGAATGACAGCGAGTGTAACAAAGGCGGTACAAAGGGGCGGTCGTGCACGGAATATTAAATTCGCGCAGAATTCGACGAACTTTTCACCGGAGCATTATGGGTCGGCTATCTGGATGATGTAGCACCGAAGTTGGGAAGACTTTTCCAAGCCGAGCCCCTGCACTCTCTTTCTCTCTCTGCCAGTCGTATCTTTTCTCTTTCTCTCTCTTTTCCTTCTCTCTGGGCATAGCTTCCAGGGTAGCAATCTTTTATTATTAGCGCAGGCTTTACCAGACAATGAAACGAAAGGAACGGAATATGATATTGTAGTACAGAGGCCCGTCGGAAAGGGAAGCTATTGTCGGTCTCTTTGAATTTTAAAGTCAACGATCGATACGGCTCGGGGGATGCGCCTTTAGCCATATAAACCGCTTCAGTCCGCTCTCCACTCTCACCCTCGCGTACTCTCACCCACCCACCCACCGTGTGCTCGTCCTTCGAGGTCCCTTCACCGCCACCGGCTTAGCTACGATTCTGTTTATTTGGGATCACCCAGTACGCGATCATTTCAAGCGAGAAATCATTCCCGATTCGCTGTATTTTTCGTGACGACGACACGAACGAGGTGAGCCCCTTGCTCCTTACTTCTCGCTCGATTACAAATCGAAGAATATTGATAGTTTGTCTCACTAGATAGTTTGTCATTAATAGAAAGGCGATTAAAAAATTAAAAATATCGATCAGTAGTTATGAGAATTATGAAGCAAGAACACTGTAAAAAAGACTAAAGCTTTTGCGCACACCTAATAACATAGAAAATGCTTCGACATACTTCCCTCTTCATGAGCGGAGAATGAAGGCTCGCAGAGAGGAAGAGAGAGAGAGAGAAAGCCGTCACCAAATTGTCGGCGGACTAATGATAAATTGCGCCCTCGGCCCTGCGGAAACACCCCACGCCGTACGAGTACGGGCGCACGGGGAATCAAATTGCAATTTGTTATTTGTAATTCCGAGTGTCGCTTAATATACTCCCGACGCGCCCGCTTTCCCTTCGCCCTCGGCTGGCGCGCGGAAGGGTTAGAAATTAAGCGTAGAGGTGATGAGGAAGCGCCAAGGTGCGAGGTGAAGGGGCGCGCGAGTGTCATCTTGTTCGTTGCTAATAAACGGTGATTAAGCGCGCGTTTTCTTTTATTTTTATCGCGCGCAGACACTACGAGACTGAAAAAGAGTTGCCTTTTGAACGCGAGCGGGACCGCGCGTTAGTCAGCGTACGTTCCCGTGGCGATTTCGATCTCTCCGTTATCTTCCCGGTGTCTGTCGAAACGATTCCATCGAATCGACATAGGGAGAGAATCGTCGGCTGAGTAGGCAAATATTCGATTTTGTCTATTCAATTTTCCAGAAAAATGACGCGGCCGCCATCTCGGGGCCCCCGTCGCCCTTTCAGCCAAATATTATCGCTGGAACTCGAACGCGCGTCTACAGGGGGGGCCGCACGAAAAGAATAAGTTCGATCAGTCAGAGGGTGGCGGTTACCGTTTCGGTTATGGCTTTCGGAAGCGTCGTCGAATCCTATTCTTGCGCAAACCCGATAAGGGCCCTTTTACGCGTATATTTTCGCACACGCGTCTCTCTCGTCTGCACGTATGTCACCGTCGTACATGTATATACGACTTCCGACAGAGAAAGAGATGGAGAGATTGCTCAAGTTATATCGCATTATCCATCGATCAGCCCTTTCACGCGTTATCCGACGCTAATCTTTTAAATTAAAATCAAAATAAGATAACAATTATACAAAAAAATTCTCAACAGAAATAGATGTTACATTGCGAATTTGTTATATTTGTGCCATTGTACGATTGATGAAAAACATTTTCGGTATTTGATGAAAATGGAAACGCTCTCATGGCAACACTTTTCCGATCCATATGCGACCTGTGCCATGAAAACGACGAATCTTGTCCGCGTATCATCCCTCGCGCAATGACTTTCCATTTTTTCTCACATGGCGTATTTTTCTTGAATATACTCTGTCGGATATGTCAGGGGGTAGGAGAGGCGGGATAGCAAGGGTACCGGGGGTTGGCTGGCGGCGTCGGAGGTTACAGCGAGGGGCCGGTATCCGTGAGTTTATTTGCGTTTTGCCTGCCGGCTGAGCATCGAGGCGTTCAGAAAACGCCGGGGTACGATCGAACGACGGAGACTTATCGTCTGCGAACCACCCCCTCGAACAGAACCACGCACCATGACAGTCTTCCCGCCTGCACATGTCTGTATCTCGCTCCCGGTCTCCACCCGGCCTCGGGGAGACGATACGAAAAGGGGTAAATCGGAATGGAATTATTTATGTGCGTGCACATGGTTCCGATACGCGCGCCGTCTAATCGATAACAGTACGTGAACAATTTCGACGATTTCGATTTTAATTCCGCACGATTGGAACTTCAACATCCGTTAGATGTTTGATTTTCTTGTTTAATTTTCTGTATATTGAAACGCAGCCGCTTCACACGAGGATTGAAATCCGTGGCGGTTTCATCTTCATAAATCGCGAATGAAAAGCTCGCGAGAGGATACACGGGCTTGCGGACGTACGACGTGTGTTTTTCGAAGGAGCATCGGAAGATTTTTTTCTCGTAGAGAAGCGGAATCCTCCCGCTACTTCGGCGTGAAAGAGGCACGAAACGGGCGGCGGGTTAGGGCACGTAAAAGTCCACGAGGGACTGGAATTGGGGTAAAAACGCCCCGGCGATTCGGCGCGGCGTGAAACCCCGCAGATTGACTCCATCCGAAACCGCGATAAGCCCCATCACGCTCTATCTTCCTTTCTCTCTGCCCCCCTCTCGTCTTAGTTGACTTTTGTGTATCTCTCTTCTCCGCGGATAGAAGAGAAGTCCCGTAACGACCATCGATAGTCCTTAATCGAATGATCCGCGATGCCCGGCGCATTGCTGGAAAGTGATTTTTATTTTCCACTGATTCCAATTTATATCGGTCTTTATGGGCGACGTCGGGGCAGGACGAGACCTCGTCGCGACGCACACGCGTTGAAGATTGCAGTCTCGTACACGCACGTGCGCGTGCATGCGAGCGTGCGTGTGTCCGCAGTCGCGTTCACCCGAGGGGTTGGCCCGCGGTTATCTCTCCGTTACGCGTTGGCAGGCATATGCCTACCCCCATCCACCCCGATGCTGCTTCTCGATGGGGTGGTGAGGCACAGGGTGCGAGGAAAGCGCGCGCGCGAAAGTCATAATTTTCAGATTTATGTACAAATGTTTCTCGCGGATCGGGGTGCGCTCCCGTTCTCTTCTCATGGGGAAGATGCCTATCGTAAAGTTTCGCGGAGAATTGAAAAATGCTCTCGAGGCTTTTGCGCGGGCGATGATGGAACACGGGGTGGATCAGGCGGCCGGCGTGAAAGCCACCCTTACATCCGTGAAACGACTCCGGGCAGGGTGAGAGAGGAGAGGAGAGGGAAACGGGACGAAGATGGTCGCGAAGACCGTGCTCGTTTCACGTAGGCGACGGGTCGGGGAGCGCGGGGAAATTGCGGCGGCGCGCTTTCTCCCGATGTGTGCCTTAAATAATACGGCAAGAAACGGACGAATCGGGTAATGATCGTAGTTTCGCGTATCGGCGTTCTTTTATTTCCGCGGCTAGTGTTTTACGAGGGACCGTAAAAGCGGCGAGTATAAAAAGCGGTTCGTTAAAATACAAATTGGCCGTGTTACGCGTTGCTTAAGCCGCGCGCGTACGTATACGCGGCGCGCACGTACACTCGCTCGCTCGCACACGATTGCAGCAGCGGCGTACATTCCTCGAGAATCGGGCGGGTCCGTTTCATAATTCAGACCCTTTCTAGGCACCCCTACTTCGCGTACCCCCGAACGTCATTTCTGATGTATGACGCATAGTGCCGGTGCACTCAAAGTGCTATCTGTTAACGAGCTTCTCTACTCGGAGCTTGTCTTACGCATTACACTTTATTACTGGAACCTAATACGCTCCCTGCTGACGCTATCGCTCTGTCCAGTCGTTCGTACAGTACGTTAAATATTAACGAGTAGCCTTACGTAAGAATGGCATTCGAATGGCTATCTCGGCTCAACCGACGAAAGAAATAGCATCGTTTCGGATTCTCGCACTCTCTCTCCTTCTCTCTCCATATCGCACGCCACTGTTCTATTTCAATTCTAACTGCCGTCTTGACAGCTAACGGCAACGAGTACTCTCCCGACTTTAGCCAGCTCGATGACAGAAAAATCATTCCACTGCGGCTTTCCGCGTCACTCGAAAGCACTCGCCTCCCAAAAGTAACGATCTTTCGTATTAACGCTTCCGTCTCGTATCGTCAACGTGTCATCGCGACGTTGCAGCTAACACGAATGGCGCTTACATTTTACCGTTCTCCTTTCATTTTCTTTTCGGATCTACAGCGAAACGAATCTAATATCGTCGCGGAGAACTATTATCGCGTGACCGTCGCGTAAAGTCTCTGCGGGGTGAATTAACAGGACGGCGCAGCGGTCGGAATCCGAAACGGAACAATCGGGTCGTCGAGAGCGATCCAAGCAGTCGTTTGACTAAACAGCCGGTTATCTCGTCGCTTAATCAGCATTGTCTCCTTAGCACCCCCACGGAACACACAGGGTATCCCTCGGCCGGGCGGGGGAAAATGTGAACGAGGACGACGACGAAGACGGCGTGCATGTGCCCCTGAGGAAACAATTTAGCTCAATCAACATTTCTAGGCGAATCTCAGGCGCCGTCTAATTAAACCGCTGTCCCGCGCGAGGATAAAGTCGAAGGTTATCGCCACCGTCGTATCTGATCCCCCTCGGCCGGGCTTAATCCAACTGCGTTTCCACTTCGGGCTGAGAATCGCGCGCGCATGCACGGGGGTGCGCACGTATCCGGACTTGAGCCGCGTCTCGTCAATGTGGACGTCTTCCACGCATATATACACGGAACGGATAGGAGAACTCGGGGAGTCTCATTTCCTGTCCGCGGGGGTCCCGCAGGGGATACATAATTAGCCCGGTTCGTCGAAACGAATGGAAAGGGGGACCGTCGCGTTCTCCACCGCCGATCTTCCGCCTCTCGTCCTTCCTCGGAGAGAAACGCCGCGCTTATCGATTTCTCGAAATAATTTCGACCCCCGCGACGTTCAGATTCCCAGCGCTTTGTGCACCGCGAGTGAATGACACCGATGCGATTCTGATGATTTGCCCGTTATTATCGGAATGAGGGTCATTTCATAACGGAAGCGGGAACGGATCCCGGCGAGATCGAGAGAGCGCCGTGATTTCTGCCATTGGTAGCCGTCTCGGATTCTGCATGCGTCAGAGTCAATCGCAAGACGCGCGCCGACAAATTAATCTCAATCGTCGGCGGGCCTCGTATCATTTATCATGACTCGTTACGAGAGGCGCGAGGGCGAGTACGCATTGATATTAAGTTAGTCACGGTAGTCTGCGTACGATTGCGTCGTGACCGCCGCGCGGGTCTATCACTCAAAGCGACGAGGGTCCGAATGTGCGAGGAGAAATTTCGAGAGTACGGAGCGGTGCCCGAGTGAGCGATGGAGGAGAAAAAAGAAAGAGGAAACCTGCCGACTGTCCCGCGTGTAATTTCTGTAACTCGACGCGATAAAGATTTACGATCTGCAAGTTTTCCCCGTGCATTCTTTCAGGCATAACACGCCACGTCGCGTCGGTTTACTTGATACTGCGCGCGGGCTCGAAAATGCCGATACGCGATGTTTATGGATTCTGCGATGGCGCTGCTCTTGTTGCCGAATACCGGCGATTATTTTCCGATAGACAAATTCCGAAAGTGTTTATTAGAGATGCATTCGGTGTTTAGTCGATAACACATTGTACGCGGCCAGCATGCTGCGTACTGCATACGAATACTTGACTGGAACGCACAGAGGATCTACAGAAGAGAATTTCTCTCGTCTCGGGATCAAGGGAATAGACTCGAAGAAAATCAGAAATTAATGTCGGAGGGTCAGACGTCTTATTTCACTCTTGCCCTATTGACGTTCGCGGAATGCCAGGCATTCGCTGATTGAATCCGGGAGGGAGAGAGGGTGGCGCTCTTTCCACAGGTTGCACGCAGTTTGATAAATGTTGCCCGTCTTCCGCGATATGCCGAATAATATCTGTAAGGATCCGCCGGAGAACACAGGGAATGCGACGCCCGGCCCTTTTTGCCGGCATCGTTTGTAATTCGAATCCGTCTCCCTGCGACTCGCCCTTCGGTGCGGAGGAACCGGAGTTTCGACGCTTGTATCACGTCGACGAGGAATCTCCCGGACACCCGGAGTAATTTATGGTCTCGCCACGCACTCGAATTAAGTCGACCGTTTTTCTCTCTGTCTGCCATCGCGTTTCCTCGTGCTAGATCGCGCCTTCGCCAAATTGACATGCATCGCGAACGTGTGTCTGTACGTGTGAAATTGTATCTCTCGTAAGACAGAAAGATTAAAGCCGAATTGAAATGGACATAATTTGAATCCGGGTTTTGACATTGATATCAGTTGTAATGCGTACGATCCGGATGATGCGACGCTCCGGAAGAGCCCGACTGTCGCAACAGGGAATATCCTTTCTAGATCGCGTTGCGCCTGCAACGAGGACACTCGTTACGAGAGCCGTGGAACCCCTTTCGCCTCGAATATCACGGTCCTAAGGGTGGAATTTTCACTCCTGGACTCGTAGACGCGCGTACTCTGGATCATGTTACGACCCTTCTCGCAGATTCAAGTCGTTTATTATTTCGACTTGGTGGAAATGTCTACGAGAAGACGATTCTCGAGATGCTATGGGATACATAGACGGTACATGTAGAAAAGATTCCGTCTTCTCCCCCGTGAAATTAATTCCATTGATGGTACTCTAATGAGATCAAATTTGATCAAACAAATTAGTCGTACGCAACGAAGTAGACTGGATTTGTTTAACAGCGGTGAAAATTTTTGTCCTATTTTGGTCCTGAGATATTTTCGTCTCGTCGCTCGATATAAATAGTTATGAATGCAACAGTGTGTCGATCGGCGTTACGATGTTCGAGCTTCACGTTACTCGATAACGGGATAAACGCGCGAATAATTGGGGATTCGCGATTTAGGTAAAAAACAAAAAAAAAGAGAGGGAGAGAAAGAGAGAGAGAGAGAAAATGTTTACACGCCGCGACATGCGACGACGCGTTGCGATAAAAATTCATTGGCGTATGTGAATGCTGGAACGCCGATGGCACGTGCATCGTTTATTAAAAAAGCTGTTGGACGGCCGCGCCGGATCGAAGAGCGCGGGGACATACCTTCGCCATTTTACAGAGACCCTTTGTCGTGCCGAAATTACAATTGCTATCGTCATTATCGGATGCGTTATGCGCACGATGCGTTTGGTGGACGCGGAAATCCCTCCCCATTGTTTATCGCGCGTCCCACGTTTTGATCGAAAACGTCAAAGCGACCGAAAAAACATACGTCTCCCCGGAATGCGCCGACCGGAAAAATATGACCGGGGCGGAGAGAATCGAAGGGGGTACATGGGGCGGGCATGGGGAACGCGCGCATTATCGGACGTAACGCGATTCCATGTGCTAGACCCGCGAGAGAAAAGGCGAGCAATTTCCGTCGTGAGGATCGCGAGTGCCGTCCAATTTTGCAAAATGATCTAGAATCGTGGCCTCCCGCTCTCGCTATCTCTCTTCCTCTTTCTCTTTCTCTCTCTTGGCCTTCGTAACCTCGCCGCCTCTTAATGAACTCCCGCTGTTCGAGGCGGTCGTTTCTGAACGTCGGCCAGGGAATCCCTGCGGAGTTCATCATTACCGAGTCAAAATTAAAGCTAAAGATACAGAAGGGCGCGCGTTTCCGGCGCGGCTTATTAGTTTCGCGGCGCGCAAAGCGTGGGCGAGTTTGGCGAGCACAATTCGCGAGAGCCCGGCCGGCCGCGCGATTATTTATCGACGAATTAATTAATCGCGACGAACGGACAGCCGAATTTTGTATGAACGTTTCGTAGAGGGGGTCGTTCTCCCCGTCGCGGTTAACGAGGCTGTAATTTCGACTGGTAGATACGCTGCCTCGTTATTCCTCGTCGAGACGTCGAGAAAACGGTTCTCCCGAACGCACGAGACGACCCCGAGCTCGACTATAGGCAGGGCCACGATCACTAATTATTCGCGTATCGTCGAGATCCGCGAGTGTAGGAACCGTATTACGCGCGCATAATGAAACCCGTATTAACGCATTCGTGCACGCGAGCACACGCGGAAACGCGTGGAGCGCGCCGCGACGTCGAACGTAATATTCGACTAATTACAAATTTAATAACCCCGCTTCGTTGCGGGTTGCTGCAAGGCCGCGATGCCGAGACGAATCAACTCTACGCTCGCATCTCCAGCCCCAACTTTCTCCCCCTTTTTCGCTTCCTCCAGCTTTCGGTACCCTCCAGTTGCCACTTCGCTTCCGGAGATTATCGACAACTTTGTTGTCTGAAAAAAGGAACACGGCAAGGACCAAGTTCACTGCCGGCTGTCTTAATGAACTCGTCTTACCAATTAAAATTTAATTATCATCGAAATTAAATGGTTACGCGGTATTCGAGTGGTGAGATTCGATGGCGACGTCTTCTCGTTGGAGTCATCACGCCGCATAACAGGAAATTCCACCTTTGTGGCGGTCTGCGCGGCGTTCTCTATTAGTTCCGCGCCGCAATTGGATTTTCGTCATTTCTGCAGGGCGATTCCAACGCGAGGAACCCACAAGGGCGAAAAAAATCTTCTTTCCCCATCTCTTTTTCGCGTCGGGGAATCTTAACGTTTTGCGTCCCGTGCAGCGCACACATAAAGGCGTTCTCCGTTTCCCTTAACGCCGCTGTAACTTATCGCTCGTAGACACAGTATTTCTCTCCGGCTCTTTGAAAGCATTTTCTCATTAAAAAATTAAGGGTAGGAAGGCGGCGGGGGGGTGAAAAGGAGCGAAGCGGTTGCCGAGGGACGGGCGAGAGCGGCGATGGGTGGCGAGAGCGGGGGGCCAAGTTCGCGGTGCAGAAACGAAGCGTGGGACCGAGACGGGAGGGTTTTGCGGCGGTGGTGGCGGCAGGCAGGGAAACCGGGGGTGGACGGAGGGGCCGGTAAGTGCTCTGTGGCTCCCAGATGCGCCCAATATTATGTTTAATGATATTAACTTCTTACTTAATGGTCCGCGGTTCGATTCGAGGTGCGAAAGAGGTCCCTCCCCCGCTCTGCCCCGACCGAACCGCAGCCCCGTGGAAGCCGGAAAAAGTATACCCGGGAGAATAATTTGGCGAGTCGAGTATGAGACGGGAGAAAAAGAAAGGAAGAGCAGCAAGTCTAGAAACAAAGAGGGTCGTGAGAAGGGACGGAGGGGAGGATATGGTGCGTTAAAAGAACCTAATCACCCGGCGGACACGTCCATTTTCCGTTTTTTCTCTCTCTTGCTTGGGGGTGCTCTTTGTCTCTCTCCCTCCGCTCCTTGCAAAATAAATCCGCGACTACGTGGATGACCTCCGCTATAAACCTCGCGATAAAAGCTGCGGCACCGTCCGATCGACCGGCCGGGCGTCCCCCCTTTTTCTGCGGCACTGTCGAGGGTCGGTCCTCGCCCTCCAACTCTTTACGCGCGATTAAGGAATCCGCCTGCCTGTGTCCCTCAGCTCCAAAGTGCTTGTACCACGGAACTTTTGTCACCCGAAGATCGTTTTCTCTCCACCGCGAGATTTGGGTGCGAGCAACCGAACGCTCGTTAATTACGTTCGTGACGGTGCTAATAATTCTTAATTGTCCTATTGATCAGGATTCGCGTGGAGTCTGCCGCGGGGATCAATCACGCTTTTTACGGTGACGTTTCGGGAGAGTGACGCTAAAATCTAATTTTGTAACAAGCTTTTATCTCGCCCGTTCCCCGTTTAGCGCGGCTTTACGACGGGAACGGCTCGATTCCGCAATCCTCGCTCGCTCCTTAATGCGAAACCGCAACATCGAGACAGAAATCTTAACGATTCCGGGTGAGCCGCGATGGACCCTGAGGGCACGAGTGCCAAACAATATAAAGCCAGGGATTAAAAGTTTCTCGTGGCGCGGGAGCGTAAAGCCCTGGCGTCGCATTAACGAGCGACGATCTCGTAAACCGGAACGCTCGCGGAAATCGAAGTGAAATGTAAGAAGAACAAAAAATAAGCGCTCAACTCTTTGCAAAGCATGTTTCGCAAAGACGTTCTCGTCCGTTCGCTCGAGATTTTCTGCCTTTGAATAAATTTCGCCGACTCGCGCTATTCGCGAAGCGAGATTTCTCCATTGACGTTGTTGGAATTGAATAAACGCGACGTGTCGCCGCCAACGAAGCGATTAAGGACGATAATGCGCGCGATATACAGTGGTACGATGAGAACCATCGCGGTGTGAGACCGGTGCTTATCTTCCTACGCGGATCCCTTGCCCAGCGACTAGAATAATTATTTAATTAATACCCTACGTTGCGAGACGGAGTCCACCTCCGCGCGCTCGGTCGATTTAAATCCCTCGGATTAATACGAAATCTTTCTTTTCTCTCTCCTTCTCTGTTGCAGGCTCCGCGAGGAAAGGGGCGACGCCGAGAGAGCACTGGCTTTGGACCACAAACCCAGGGACCTCAGCTCGCACAATGGTAAGGTTGCATAAGCGAACGCATGTACGTTCAGAGATTTAACTATTGGGTTGGCCAAAAAGTAATTGCGTTTTTTTCCAATAAATGGACATACATGTCTTGAAATGTAACTAACTTCATTCTAAACCGCAAATTCATTATGTAGGTTAACAACTCACAGTTCAAGCTTGTTTTAGAAAAAGAAAGTACACGGTTTCGTTAACAATTGTTTGTTTGCCGTCGATTTCAAAATGGAAAATCAAAAAGAACATTTTCGTCATATTTTGTTTTATTACTTCCGAAAAGGGAAAAACGCTATGCAAGCTCATAAAAAGTTATGTGATGTATATGGCGAAGATGCTTTAAAACTGCGGCAGTGTCAAAATTGGTTTACTAAATTTCGATCTGGAGATTTTTATGTGAAAGATGCACCACGCTCAGGAAGGCCAATCGAAATTGATGATGACAAAATAAAGGCACTGATCGATTCGGATCGGCGTTTAACGACACGAGAGATTGCTGAGAATCTTAACATATCGAAATCGAGTGTTGAAAACCATTTAAAACGACTTGGATACATTAGTAAGCTCGATATTTGGGTACCACATGAGCTGAAAGAAATTCATCTCACTAAGCGTATTGACATCTGCGATTCTCTTTTGAAACGTGAGGAAAATGATCGATTTTTGAAACGTATGATAACAGGCGACGAAAAATGGATCGTCTACAACGTCAAACGAAAAAGATGGTGGAGCAAGCGTGATGAACCTGCTGAAAGCACTTGAAAAGCAGATATTCACCAAAGAAAGATTATGCTGTCAGTCTGGTGGGACTTTAAAGGTATTGTGTATTTTGAGCTGCTTGCAAGGAATCAAACCATTAATTCAGACGTATACTGTCGTCAACTGGATAAATTAAATGATGCCATCAAACAGAAACGTCGAGAATTGGTGAATCGCAAAGGTGTTGTGTTTCACCATGATAACGCTAGACCACGTACAAGTTTGGTCACTCGTGAAAAATTGTTGCAGCTTGGATGGGATGTGTTACCATGATGTTACCACATCCACCATATTCGCCAGACCTGGCACCATCAGATTACCATTTGTTTCGTTCTTTGCAAAACGCCTTGAATGGTAAAACCTTTACTGCTGATGAGGATATCAAATCGTTGTTGGAATTATTTTTTGCTGAAAAAGATAAGAATTTTTTTGAGCGCGGAATCATGAAGTTGCCTGAAAAATGGCAAAAGATAATCAAACAAAATGGACAATATATTGTTTAATAAAGTTTTTGTTTCCCATGAAAAATTCGCCTTATATTTATATAAAAAAAAACGCAATTACTTTTTGGCCAACCCAATACAATAGTCAATATCCTCTTCACTGCGTAAGGAATCGCATGAATCGTCACACGACTCGTCCAGTGATGCTTTTAGCGAGTCTGATGCTCTAACGATTTGCAATTGATATCTTTCGGTCACGTACAAATCTCTAGTTGAATCATCGGAAATTCGTTTCGTTATTATGGAGCGTAAAATGCCGGTGAGTTGTGGCGTTGACGTTCCCCAAATACAATTTCCCGTAGCGTTTCTCGTATTCGTACCTGCCTCGTCACGGCGCCTGTCACCCGGATTAAGTTTGTAACGCGAGATTCTTAATCGTCGGAGTTCCCCCGGGGGAACGGCCGATCGATGCGGACTCCAAGTCAAGCGGGGCAGAAAGATTTTAACCGCGACACGGCGCGGCGGTCCGAGAGTGCCCGTTCGTGCTCGTTGTTTTCTGTGTTTCTACCTTTTCGTTCTTTCCCGCCCGCGCGCGTGCACGCGTGTGTGCGTGTGTGATCGTGCTCGTGGGGCGGATGAACGACGAGCGTCCCGGGCGTTTAGGATCCCGGAGATTAAGTCCGATATCGGGTTACATTTCTGGCACGGCCCAGCCTCTTTTTCTGATTCCCCATAATATTATAATCCGTCTGATGGAACCCTTTATCTTCCGCGGTGGACCCACCCCCGCCGGCGACACTCTTCCATCGTCTTTCGTATTTTCCCGCCTATCGATCAATGATCCGATCCGTCAAATCGATCACTCGCATTTGCGTGTGTCTCGGTACGCGCACAGTCGTACGCCCACGCGAGATCATGTCGCCTTTATTAAACATTATTTCCACTTCGTTCCGATGCACGGACAGTGCCAGCTTCTTTGCGGGAGCTGTACGTAGCAGCCAATTTAACGTAAAAGATGTACGATTCATTAGATCGTGCCGAGAGAAAACCACGACCCTTCTCTCTCAACGGGCAACAAGCTACGCGAGGAGGAGAGTTCCGGGGACGTACGCGTGTGAACGGCCGAAGCCCCATTCTCCACCGTATACATACGTATTTGTCCGGTACTCGTGCGTGTACTCGTGAGATCACGAGTGGCCCGGAGCAATGCGTCAGCGCCGACGACCGTTGCCCAAACAGTATCTATCTATGTCAGGATTAAAATGCTAGGATATCAAATACGCGCGCGCGCGTGCTCATGCGGCCGAAGCATGGAAAAAGGGATGCGGAAAGAGAGAAAGAGGTGGTCACTAGGGAAGGAGGGAGATTCGGAAAGTGGATAGTCCGCTTGTTCCCCGTCTAAACGGGGATGCGCGGCGGCAAATAAAATCCATCAACTTGTCAGTCCGCTCGATGGACGCGCTTCTCGTTCTTCGTAACTGAACGTTCTTCGGGAAAGATTGACGCCGCTTCACGGTGTTATCGCGCCGAGTGGATACACGGATCCGACGTCGATATGCTTCCGATATCGATCTCGCACGTCGCACAAAGTACAACAGGGTACGAAAGATGCATGTTGGCTTACTAAAAAAATGAGTATGTTATATTTTTAATTTAATTCCGTCGCGATGTGTGCTCTTGTGATTTCAGGGTCCTCCAATGGTCACAGCCCGGTCTTAAACCTCTCAAAAACCGCGGGAAGCGGAAGTGTGGGCGAGCAGTCCGGAAGTGAGGCCGGCGCGTCGCATCGTTCGCAAGACGACGAGGAGGAGGACGATAATCTGTCGGAGGACCTCGAGGACGACAACGAAAAGGACGAAGGTACGGCCCTAATCTCGATTCGCGAGTGACAGGGACGATCCTAGCGCGATCCGCGTCGTCGCAGGTATCTCTGATAAAGCGACCGGCTCGAAATAGATTATTCGCCTCGCAATCAATTAAAATCGCGTGCGATAAAAGCTCGCTCTCTCGCGTTTGACGTTCGACGAAATTCGAGAGGGAGGAAGAAAGAGAGAGACGAGGAGAAAGAGAAGATTCGTGCTTGTGAAATAATTATATCGATTTTGCCGGACACGCCGCGTTTAAAGACGAGTTCTTCTAGACGACTGGCGGGTCAGGCCCTCTCATCCATCATCTCTACCGAGAGAACGCGACGGACGCTTCGGGATTCGTCTTCCATCGTGCTCGAGAAGCGCGCCGCAGCGGTTGCCAAGTTGCGTGTACCTCGGAGCATACGTAATTGCCTCGAATTAGGGAGGAAATAATGCTTGGCGCAGAGACCTAACGTAATTAATGCTTTTTAATTCGATTTATGGGACATGTCCACGAGTTCCGCGACGTGAAAGGGCCTCGCTCTTGTCGATGACGTTTTCTGAAATGCGCGGTATCCCAGCGAGAAGCGTCACTGTCGGAGCAAAGCGATCATTAGACTCGCATCTTCGGCATTTAGTCTCATTTTTCTAATGGAAGATGGATCGAGAGATAGAATCGCCGTCCGAGCTTTGTATCGCTATCTCTCCCTGCCTTATTCCGGCGCTCCGATTCACCGAACCGTCATAATCGTTTTGATTTCTAATCGACTCGACCATTGTCACGCCGGCATGTTAATTGGCCGGCTCAATTAATGGGGCTCGAAGATAGGTCGCTCGTAAGATACGCGTATCCACACAGGAGATCGATTCCGCTTTACGAATACGTCTCCTACGAGGAAAAAAAGAGAAATAGCGAGGGTGTGTTTCGATAGTCTCGCGTTGTCTTAATTAATTTCGTTTCTTTCGAGCCGCGATTTAATGCCTCGGACCCCGAGTCGTCAAGAGAGAGAGAAAGAGAGAGACAGAGAACGAGTCACCCTGGCGGTGTGATTTACGGTGGAATTGGAACACGTATGCTCGACGGGCGATGATGCCCGAGCCGTGGAATTCACAGAAATCATAAGATCGTTCGACCATTTGGTCCTTTCGTGCTGCCAGAGGCTGGCGGACTGGAAAACGCCGGGGACCGCCGCGTGCTTGCAAAATTAGGGGCTCCCGCGTGTACCCCCAAATTGGTGGGCTCTTAAATTCCGCGAAAGACGCGAGTTGCACGTATAAATTCCGGCACGGGTCGTGTACCAGCGAAGAGGGGAGAATCAAATCCGTGTCTCTCAGCGTGTCGTACGCAACATGGGTATACGCTATCCTGCCTGTATGGTGCTGGCAGATGATCGAAGTAGAACCCCATCGAACGCCCGTAGGAGTGTACACGCTCATGGAATGCAGTTCTGATTTAATGAGACGCGTCACTATCCGCTCTCGTTCTCGGAATCGGATCCACCGTGATTCGTCGTCGATTTCGAGCATCTGGTTCTCTCGCGTCCGATCCCTTTCCGATCATTTTCGATTATCCGCTCATTCGCTGCCATCGGGACCAATCACTCTTCCCCTTTCTTTCTCTGAACGCTTGGTCGAACCGTCTTAGCGTCAATTGTGCGCGTCGAGTAATCTTGCGATTGCTTATCGTTTATCTCCCCGTGGAGGCCTCGTGGTGGTGTTGTTGAGAGATTCGAAGGTGGAATTCACGCGCTTTCGCCACGAAAGGTTCCGAGAGGACGCTGACTCGCTTGCCCTCTCCTGATAATTGTAATGGGCCGCGGTGAGAGATATAGGCTCCTCGGAGAGGAGCGGAGACCTCGCGCGGATGGTTTCCAGAAAGGTTCGAAGGGAGAAGAGAGGCGACGTGCGCTTCTCCCTATCAAAAGGCGCCGATGTCGGCGGATCGAAGGCGCGCTGAGCATTAAATCGGCCGATGGCAATAAGTAACCGATTGCCGAGTGGCGTTGTAGGTGCGCGCAGATAATTAAAAGACGATACAATAAACCACGTATCATTGGCTATAAAGCAGCCGGGCTGCTAAAGCCCACGGTGTGGGCCGGTCGACCACGAGCGGTCACTTAAGCCTGGAACCCACACAGACATCTTGTCTCGCCGCCACTCTCCTCCAGGCTCTGCGGCAATAACCATAAGGCATCCTTTATTCCGGCGACCCCGCCGGATCCTCCTGTGAGGACGACCACGTGCGCGCGATCCTGCATCGATCGCGCGACGGAGGACCAAACGTGTCAATGCATTTCGCAGTGTTTCCAAGAAGTGTCTCCAGCAACTGAAGTCTCATGGTGGCCCAGTTCAACACAAGAGACAGAGAGCGCAATATCCCTGATTTGATTTATGCAAACAAGATACTAGGAGACCCAAGATTTCATTAAAAATTGTTTAGGCGCTGTCCAAGGGCTTCAATTATATCGCTATCATCGGTAATGATATGCGCATACGTTCTCCAATATTTCATATTTCATAGCGAAATGCTAAACGGTTGGCCGGCTCCGAGACGCGACTAATCGCCGTCGCCGAGTGCGCCGTGTAGCGCGCTTAACTCGCTGAATTAAATTCGCCCGCGTTGATCGTTAAATCAAAAAGTGGCGAAGGGTAACAAGTAGTCGCCGCGAGATTACGACTTCGGGACACGCACGCGATATAAGTCACCTACGTTCGGGGGGAGCCTGTCTCTCATACGTATGTACGTACGTTGGACGTTGTTCGGCGATCGTGCGGCGAATTTATCATCGACGCGTTTTGCTCTCGACAACGACGCGGCGTTCTCGCCGAGAAAAAGAATCTCACGCGAAATCACCGCAGCAGAATAGACTTATTTATCGCCAATAGCTCGGTAGCGTCATGGAAGACCGTATGAAGAAGATTCTTGCGAAAAGTGCTCTAGGAGGGAACGAAAATTTTGCTTTCAGATCTGTCGGACGTGCCGGAGAACCTGCCATTGCCGGCGCCGGGCTCGGAAAGTCCTCCCCAGGCCCTAAACTACTCGCAGATAGCCTCGGCGGCGGTCGCCGTGTCTCAGGGCGCCCAGGACCCCTCGGTCTCGAGTACGGAGACCCTGCTGAGGAATATCCAGGGCCTGCTCAAGGTCGCGGCGGACAACGCGAGGCAGCAGGAGAGGCAAATCAACTACGAGAAAGGTCAGTGGCAGGGCTTTCTCAAGACACTCGAGGGCGCTCTCCGCAATTTCATTATCTCCCAGCTCTTCCAGAACCACATTAAGAGGCATTAGTCCCTGTCCCGTCTACGAGACTCGCTGCTCCTCCTCACAAGCTACTCTCTACCCCCCGGTTCTTTATCTCGCTCTACTTTAGCCTCTTCTTAGCGCGCCTTCTCTTGCTCTCGCGCGGATATGCTAAATGGAGATGGTAACGTGCATATAGTTTGGGAGAGCTGGACGCGAGAATGCGAAAACGAGCGCACCAATAATACACGAGATGCGCTTCTTATCTCGTGATCAACGTGCATCCCGATGCATTATTTATCGATGATTTTCCTCGCGTGAGTAACAACGTAATCTCCTTCGGTGAAATATCGCTCGCAGAAATATTGGCGACGTGTCGCCGACGAGATATCGTTCGCGAGCATGCATACGACTCGCAGGATAAATTTAAATGTCGTTCCCCGTAGATAGAGTTTGTACCGTAGATTGGTTACGATGAATGTAGGCAAGACCCATTAGGAACGAGCCGGCGCAGCGCGAGATGACGTGCAGCATACGACTTCTTTCTCATTAACGCACGTGATAAATCGACCGGCACTATTATTAAACACCTCTCTCCGCGTCGCGAGAACTTAGAACATCAAACGAAAAAAAGAGAGAGAGAGAGAGAGAGAGAGAGAGAAAGAAGAAGGTCGGCGCAGAGGATTACTCATGCGTTGAGATCGTTCTCGGGATTGAAATGGAATTAAGGGCGATAAAAAAGGAGATGTAAATCAACGTAAATCATCGTTTATTCAATGTTGATTACAAACTATCGCCATGGTTTGATTGCAATGGTGATTAATAAAAAAATTTCGATACAAACGCAATAATGCATAAATAGCAATTTGTACGCATGTGTATCTATTAGGAGTGTGATTTAGTTTTGAGGGTTTTGCAACAGATGGCTGTAGTGTCAGTTTGTTCCAATAGCTGTTTCCGATAACTGTTGTTTCTTACAGTCTTGACATTATCCATGACATTTAGTAGCATTATAGCAATAGATGCAATAACAGTCGTGTTTATATCATCGTAAAAATGCAACTTCCGAAAGAGCATTTTCAACATGCGTTGCTTTTGTTTTTTAATTAAAAGAAAACTGCGGCTGACGGTTATAGAATTCTTGTGGAAACTTATGGTGATTCTGCCCCATCAATTAAGACGTGTGAATACTGGTTTAGACGCTTTAAAAGTGGTGATACTGATGTGAAGGACAAAGAACGCTCGGGACAACCAAAAAAGCCTGAAAATGCAGATTTGCAAGCATTATTGCACGAAAATCCAACACAATCCACTTCAGAACTTGCCAGAGCATTAAATGTTGATCGTACAACAGTTACCAAACATTTACATGAAATGGGAAAAATTCAGAAAGAAGGGAAATAGGTTCGACATCAATTATCGGAAAGTGCCATTGCGAACCGGTTGAACATTTGCATTTCGTTGATCGCCAGGCAAAAAAAGAAGTCTTTTGTCTCGGATTGTTACTGGGGATGAAAAGTGGATCTATTTTGATAATCCGAAACGCAGAAAATCATGGGTGGATCCAGGCGAACCATCAACATCCACTCCGAGACGCAATATTCACGGTTGAAAAGTAATGCTCTGTATTTGGTGGGATGAAGAAGGTATAGGCTGTTAAATCCGCATGAGACTGTCACGGCTGATCGTTATCGACACCAATTGTACAAGTTGAAGCAAGCATTGGACCAAAAACGACCAGCAATTGCGAGTAAACGACGGAAAGTGATTCTTCTTCGTGACAACGCTCGACCTGACGTTGCGTTATCAGTGAAACAAACACTATTAGAGCTTGAATGGCAAGTCTTACCGCACCCCGCGTATTCTCCATGCGATTATTATTTGTTCCGGTCGATGCAACACGCTTTAGAGGATATACACTTTCATAATTTGGAAGAAGTGCGAAAATTCGTGGACGAATGGATCAACTGAAAAGAAGAGTGATTTTATCGTGGTGGAATCCATCTCTTGCCAGAAAGATGGGAAAAAGTGATAGAAAACGAAGGAAAATATTTTGATTAAGGTATTCATTCATTATCATATTTAAATACATGCGTTTTTGAGCAAAAAAAAAAACCCTCAAAACTAAATCACACCCCTAATACAATGCATGGTATCGCAAACGAGTTGTCGCTGATTTCGCTCGGTTCTTGAAACGCTTCTGTTTTAACGACACCAGAACACAATGTGAACGCGCTATTGTGCGGTTGAGTGCAAACTTCGAAGATTCTCGGGGTCAGCTGGGAAGAACTGACCAATGACGACGAGGACGACGTATCGCAATCTTGAGCGGAACGGGCGGGCACTCGACGTACGAGCGTTCCTTATCTGCGTTTTCGCAGGTTTTAAGTGGCGGATCCCCATAAACGCGCGTCCTCGATATCCGGCCGAGAGTCGCGCGTCCCAGCGGCGCGTTTAATAAATTCCGCGCGAAACGTAACCCGGGGACTTTAATTACCCATTAGCCGATACAAAGTGTCATTTTCAGGGCCGTTAACTAATGCGTTTGCCGGCGTTTTAATGTTAGGAATGTCGGCCGGGCATCGCGCGACCTCGACAGGACGCTCGAGCGACTCGCCGCGGATTGCATGAGTTTGCCGACTCGCGAGAGACGGATACTCGAGAGGGTCGATCCGGCAAAAAGAAAGGAAGACAACGATGTTCCCATGGCCGATGTCCCCTTGTCGCGCGTTCCCTCGTCGGCACTCTCGGCGTTCACCCCCTCGCCACCCTCGCGACGCGGCGAACTTAACGAACAGTGCTCGTTCTCGTGCTCTCCTCGCGCTACCGAGTGCAGCAGCACGATCCACTTGCATAATTCGTGCTTTCCCCTTCTGGCGCTCCTCGACGACATCCCGCTAACGACACAGCCACTACGTGGGTTCCCGTTAAAGCGCACAACACCTGGGAACGACGGGAAGAGTCGTGATAATGAGATCGAGAGGAAGAGAATCCCCCGATAGGGCGCTGCACCTTAGCAGTTAGTATTTTCAGTTTCTAATCTCATAGTTTCTAAGTTGTTTTTAGCAAATAATGATCGCGCTTTTTGACGACGTCGATAGACTTTGGTATCGGTAGTCGACGATCCACTGATCACGCTACGGACTCGGTCGTGCAATCGAGAGAGCGCTTTTTCTCGCTCCGTGACTTTGATCGGGCCAGTAAGCGCGCGGGTTTTAATGCGAAGGGACGCGTTCGGTCGGGTGGCCGAGAATCGGCTCGCGGGCACCGGACATGTGAACGCTAACGAGTTCATTTGGCACACGTTGCGACGTTAAGCCCGGAATGTGCGGCGCGGCGGTTATTGCTGGTCGGCTTAACGGATTCCGCGCGCGCGTTCGTCAGCTCTCGCGCACACGACGCCGAGTCTTCCGATCAGCGCGCGAGTCGATCGACAGGCCGACCGAAGGAGGGACAGGGGGATAGAGGGCGGTTAAAGGGCGCTGTTGCGGAGGGAATGGAGGGAGAGGGAGGAGAAAGGGTGGAGAGGAAGGAGAGAAGAAAAAAGAGAGCGCGCGGTGGCGGACAGCCGACGTCGACGACGATGATGAGGACGAGGATGGGGATGCTGGATGCGGGGACCGCGAGGGAAGTAGTCGGGAAGAGAGTAAGAGAGTCCCGATTTAATACTCGAACGAGCCAGCAGCTCGTTTTACACCAGATGGTTTTGCATACGGTCGCTATCGTGTTACCTACCTACCTACCTACCTCCGCAGCCGTATGGGTGCATCCGTATCTCCTTCAGCACGAGATCCGCTCGCGAGGTCTTCTTGGTGCGTCGCGCTCGTGCGAACGTACACACGAGTACGCACATCGATCTCCAGACCGATCCGGAGCGAGCCGGGCCGTCGACGCGGAATATCGCCGATATTGCTCGTCTCCGTCAGCGCGATGCTCGCGACTGCCGGCTTCTACTGTAAAGCGGATTGGAGGAGCGCCGTCGATTCGTCTTGAGAGCGAGATGCTGGATTCGCGCGGAGATCTCGCACGTCGAACGCTCGGAAACGTTTCTCATCTCCTCGATGTTCGCGGCTCGAGTTTCACAAAAGTGTTCATTCCGCGCCAGTACACGTACGAAGTACGCGACGACAATGACGCGGCGCGAATGCGCCGGACACTCCCAGGATTGCGGCGATCTCGTTACGAGAGGAGGCTCGTTCGAGCGTTACGCGCTCAATGCGCTGTTCAACGTCAGCGGAACGCGCGGCGGAACAGCAGCCGGATTGCCCTCGAATACGAGGAATCGATTTCAAAATGCTCGGGGGCAGTAACATGCCAAGTCACATGCAGCTAATTTTCTACTTGAGCGATTGGAAAAGATCGTAAATCATCGATTCAGCATTCTTTCCTCCCTCCGTGGTTTTTGATCTTTTTAGACTTGTAATCAGGCTTGTCAATAATAAACGCAAGCTAGAGATCCTGCGAGCTTAACGCTTTGTTTTCTCTTTAATTGAAAGGGATAATCGCACAGGTCCTGCCTGAAAAAAGGATAATCAGGTAATCATCCCATGTCCATTCTTACCAAGGAGATGCACGCATTCTCATTTATCGTTCAAATATTTGCTCGTTACGCACGGAGCGGGTAAGCGCGCACGCACGGCGGTGCCAAGAAGAAGCGTTTCGTGAAAGAGCAAGAGAGAGACGAAGAGAATGAAAGGGAAGGACCATCTCTCTCGCCGTCGTCGCCGGTAAGTTACACGCCGCAAGGACAATATCAGCCCGTCGAGATCCTGGCGAGGAACCAGCGTGCGCGGCAGCGAGGCTACTATCTTCGATCCTCGACGAGATAAGGGAAGCGTAGGAGCCGTGGCGGGACCGCGCGCAAGATTATGTGTGTCCGGAGGCCCGTAGGGGCCCTCGGTTGGGGCCCCGCTCGAGAGCGCGGAATATAAAGAGGGGATTGAGTTGTAGCCGCGAGTGGAGGATCTTATGTAGATTCCTTGTAGATCGTGCACCCGATTCGATCGCGATCGGGCTCCGTGTGCGCCCGGTACCGGGTTAATTAAAATTGTAGGAGCCCCGAGACGTCTCTCTCTCCTCTCTCTTCCTCTCCTGTTCAGGAGAGTCACTCCTGCCTCGTGCCATTGCTCCTTTGTGCCTTTCCCTCTTTCTCTCTCTCTCTCTCTCTTGCCCTCTGCTCTCTCTGTTCTCCGCCACTTTCCTCGTTCACCGCGACCGCGACGTCTCTCCGCTTCCTTTGTACCTCGCGGCGTCTTCTTCCTCTTTTTCCCTCCACCCCCGTCTTCCTCTTCCTCGTTCCCCTCATCCCCCGTTGGATGCATCACGAATTGGCTGCAACGCGGCGACCGCACCTAAGATATACGTAAATCCCCCTCGCGATTTTTGGCCGCTGCTGCTGCTGCTGCCTGGGAGGCTACTCACGTGAAATCTTATTACCGCGAGCGCCGATGCGGCACGGCGGAACAGGATGTGGCCACTGGTATCGGCTATCGAGTAGGTATCTGCGAATGAAACGCGAATTACCGACGCCGCTGTCATGGTACATAGAGATACAAACGAGATGAGATCGCTCTCCGCGCACTGATCGATACTGGCATCGGCGGTTGGAGTCCCGCAAGCAGCGTCGTCAATCATCAGTCTTTTGTAATTATCGACGTTACTTGATGCGGCCAATGTATACTTATACATTATTACTAATGTGAATTAATGTAAAATGCTTATGTACTAATATATAATATCTTGAAATAAACTCTGAGAAAGTAGAAGATTTTCTATATTTTTCATTAATTATATATCACGAGCATCAAATGAGGATGTATGAACGATGGGCCAGAAACTGAAACACTTAATTTTCTCACCCATCTTTCGTTCGTTCTCTTCGTGGGCGTCTCTTGGTGCGACAAACGGGTGTAAATATTTCGCAGTGCAAACAGAAACGTCGATACAAACGTCTCGGCCGTCTACCTACTGCGAGCATTTAAGATGCTCAAGCCGGTGGTTGCCTCCTCCCGACTCGTGGTTGAATGCAGGCTGATTGATTTATGCTTAACCCTGCCAAGCAGCGACCCTCTCACCCTCCTCGCTTCCTCGTCCACGGAGAGATAAGTTAGCCTAACCGAGGCTATCTCTATATCGCTCGGCGAGCAGCCATTATCGCGCAAACTATGTACGCACACGTGTATCGGCAGCACGCTCGTTTTTTTCTTCCCTTCGTGCCTTTCATCTCTCTCTCTCTTTTCTTCCCTCTCGTTTCTCCCCCCATCTATCTTATCTTATACGTGAATCAATAAGCAATCGAGTACTCTCGCCCCGTTCGCTTGCCCCCTTTCCACGTTGCAAAATTAAATTAAATTAAATTAAATTAATAAAATTCGATTCCTCGCCGTCAATGGTCGTCCTGCATCATACATAAATTGAGAAACGTGAGAAATGGCCACGCGGTAAACTCGATAAACCTGGCGGAAATGGTCGCCCTTCCACAGCATTTCGATCTGCGTGTGGAGAGCGATCTCACGTCTCACGTTTGTATCTCGATGCACCACGACAGCGGCGTCGGTAATTCGCGTCTTTTACTGCGTCGATTGTTTGCTTTAATTAGCGCGCCAGTATTGTCTGAGATTTAATTAAGAGTGGAATCGGTTTATTGATCTCCCTTGCAGCCCTCGTTGTGGCCGCGACGCATCTCGGGGAATTGTTATACGAGGTGGCGCTTAGCAATAAATAGCTGGCAGGTTCTGCGCGACGCTCATCTTCTCTCAGGTAGAACGAAATACGGTAGAATGGTAGAAGCGTAGTGAACTATTTAGTTCTCAAATTTTAAACGTGCCACGGTGATGCACGGGAGATGCAAGCTTCCGAGTTTCAAGCTCGCGAGCAGAAGAGAGAGAGGAGTAAAAGAGAGAAAGAGAGCTCGGAAGGCAAGAGCCAGAGCGCCTCTACGCCATTAAATATTTTCCGCACGCTATATGTATTACGTGTAACGTAGGTGTATGTTTACACGCATATCCGTGAAGAGCGTACGGTGCCAGACCAGAACAACTTCCTCTGCATACATCAATTACGCCTCTCGCGGTTCCCATTATTAGCCGCCTATAATTTATTACTTTCCACCTTAATAAGCATAATAGTTCCCATGCTATTCTTCGTGCCGCTTCGCGTACGGTCGTCATCGTAGTGGTGGTTGCACTCTTTCTCTCTCTTTCTCGCGCGCGCATACATGTGTGCACACGCATGTGAGTATATCCCATTTGGCGAGGAGACTCTGTAAGTGTATTGCTCACGGCGGCTCGTGTGTCTGCGTCGGGCGCGAGCTCGAAGGGTTGACCTCCGACCCAGAGACAATCGTTAAGGTAGCGCATTGGGCTGGCGTGTCCGGACCACAGATATTTAATTACCTTGCGGAGCGGAACCGAGCCGGGTCCCTGTCCGAGGATCTCCACGCGAGAGAAAGAAAGGGCGAAGCAGACGGTGGAACGATCGTCCGAACGACGAAAGAGAGCGATATTCCGAGCGGCGGAATCGTAACTCTCGCTCCTTGCACTCGTATGCGCTCGCATGCAGAAAACTCTTCGCATGGCAACAGACTGACGAGGGAGATGCCGTTTCTTGTTGCGCCCGATCGTGTAATGCTTTTTGGGCGTCCGGTATCGGAACCACCGGCGCACCACCCTCCCGGTGCGCGCGACACGAGCCTCCACGTCTGCCTCTATAACTCAGAAGTCCGGCCCTAGAGCACCGGCTACAAATTGTCGGGCCGATGTATCCCAATCGTTCATTACGCATCCCATGCTCGTATCCTCGTGTATCTGCGATATACTATTAACCGCATAACTTAATTCCTCAAAGCCATATCTCATCATTTCCTTCTCGCTCCTTTTCTCTCTTATTAGCTGGTACTCTGGATGGAAATAAAAAAAATATCTTCTAATATCGCATCAACGTTGTTCTCGCTGCACTGAGGTCCGGCAACTCCTTTTGTGTGGCCAAGTTCGAGCATCTTGTTCACCCTCGATGTCCGCAGAAAGGGCGTCTCTAATGAGACTTCTTAGCGCCCGGGTCAGGGTGGGCCCCGGCTGTTACCCGTAAATCGCGCGAGAACGCGAGGAACAGGTATGCGCGATCGCGGGAGAGAGGAGAAAACGAGAGTAAAAATCGCGGGGACAATACGATGTCGTCGTGGGGCGCGCCATGAATGCGGCCGGGTTCCCAGCCGGGGAACCAGCCTGGAGAGCGCGGTGGACTGTCAATTAAAGAAAGCGCAGGAAAGCAGCGCGCTCGTACGCTTCGCATAAGCCACCGAAAAAAGAATCGTAGAATGGCACGGCAGAGCAGACGAATACGAGGGGCAACGGTCCGAGTTCTCGTGCACCACTACGAGAGACCTTCGACGAGTCCTGAAGCGAGCATCGTAGGTGCGGAAGGTGCGGAACGAGAGAGGCACAAGAGAGGAGACGGTGGAGGCTGGCAAAGTAGCAGCGAAGAACCGGGGAGAAGAGGGAGAGGAAAGAATTTAAGAGAGAAGGGGCCTCGATGGTGCTGGGGAGGCTAATAAATTATGCCTAACACGGGAACAACTAGTTGATTATTTATTTAACAATAAAAGGAGCCAGGGGCCCTCTCGCGTGGCCCCCCCTCGCTTCCTCGGCGTGTCGGCGTGCAAATAAGTTTCGCGTCGAGTTTCGCCGCGTTCGTTTCGCCAGGAATATCTGTGTTTGTCTAACGGGGAAATAATCCCTCCTTAATGACGTTCTAAATAACGCCAAAATCTACCCCTTCCCGGGATGCGTAGACAGGTAGAATAGGTGGAACTCTGAATGGAAGCCTTCGTCCGTGGATTCATCATGGGAACGGCGAGATTCGCAGGAAAATTTGTCGAGCAATCGACGTCTCGAACGTGGCGAGAGATATCCGGTGTTTTTCTTGACTGGCGATCTCGGAAAAGATCTTGCGAGCGAGAATGGCGCGAGGTACAACGATAAACCGCGACATTTCCCTCGGTGGAGGTGTCACTTAAATCCTGGATTTAACGATCACGGAGACATCGATCCCAGCGCTTGATCGTCACGCCGCTCGTCGTGCCACCGCCTTGTACGTGCAACGCGGACCTCTTGGAATTAAGTAACAGAATGGCCGGTCGTACACGAGGTCGAGGGGGGTCTCCCTGCGGAAAGAAATCTTCGTCTCCGGTAATTTCGCATCGACGACGATTATAAACTGAAAATTTACGACGTCTCTCGGCGTCTTTCGGTGGGATTCGCGAGGAGAACGGGGGGGCAAACGGCGCAGAAAAGTGTCCTCGTCTCCCCGTTTCCCTGCGGCTGATCAGCGACTTTGTTTCACCGTGCGATGGCTTTTATCGCCGTCGGTTATTTAAGTGTCATCGCGAGGGGGGAGGGAGGGAACGAAAGGGGAGGCTTCATAAGTTCTCGCGAAGGTGCACAACGCAACACGCTCCTCCCTCGCGCAACCTCCCTTCTCGGAACCGTCCCGATTCCGCGCGATAACGATCGAAATTAATTACGCTCCCGGTGGCGTAATTTCAGCGTAATTCCGGCGCCGCGTATACGCACGCATCGCGCATTATCGCAATTTTCGTAGGTATTCCGTAATCAGACGTCGCACGGGATCGCCGCGCGGCCGATGTAAATTAATTTGCCCCGTTTTCCGCGGAATTAAATTAAAACCACTTCTGGATCGAGCCGGGGGATAAGATCGCCGGCCGCGAGAGGAGGGGACCGGGGAAAAAGGGAAGAAAAAACAATTAATTACGAAGAAAACGTCGCGCGACGGCGGCGTCGACGCGCGGTATCGACGCTAACGATGCGACGTTAAAAATAAAACGCGGAGGAGGCGCGGCGACAACGACGATGAGGAAGAAGAAGACGAAGCCGAGGGAGCCTGGGCAGGCCGAGATAAAAAGGAGGAGCTTGACCTACCGCAGTTTTAACTACCGTTCAATTATATAGTTTGCTTTCGGGTCGTCGCGCGGCCGAATAAAGCGTGTAATTTACCGGCAATAAAAGGGCAGTAGTAACGACCGCGCGTGAGAGAAGTACAAAGAGAAGAGGCACACCGTGTGTGCCCGTTAACGACGTCGTTTATTGCCGCTAGGAACGAATATTTTGTTACAACTCGACGCGACCGCTTCGATTCGCGGAGTCTCGCTCACGAAAAAGGGAAAGAGCGAGAGGGAGAAAGAGCGAAACACGCGAGGGCACGCTTTATTGCCGCCGAGTTTCGATAAAAGTACAATATAAAACCGGACGCGAGCGAGCTTTTCGTAGCTGAGCTGTTTTAAGACGGTCGCGCGGAAACGTCGCCGATGACCCGCCGATGCGGTCGAGGAACCGACGCAGTCCAGTTGGATCCTGAGACGACGTCACCCCCTAATCAATTAACGCGCGTAATCACAGATAACGCGTGCGATAATCCGACGCTAATTTCCTCGAGGGATTAGACGAAGAGGCGCAGACGGGGTCGAGCGTGACGGAGAGGAACACGATAGGCGCATTAGCAGTCTTTTAATCTCCTCCTATCGATTTGTATGCATTTAATTGTTCGTTTACAAGCCCGAGCGACTCGCACATTGCGTCTCACGTTACAAGCTGTGCAGGTTCCGCCAGTTTGGCGAGTCGAATGCGCTCATTCGAGCCGACTGGCCGTACGCCCGTAGTTGGTTGGTGGGTTTGGCACGCAGCATCTAAAAAATATATAACTTCCGACTGTCATGTTCATAAAGATGGTATCGGCGCGTAGGTGCCGAGCCACTCGCTGATGTCTTATTACACTGGGCGATTATTTACGATCGTACGGGGCCCGTGGAACGAGAGGCGAGGACGTGGTCAAACGAGAAAAACCGCGCTCGTGTCGCCGACCGCATCTGTGTGCGCTCCTGGTTCACGCGGATTTGCGTCTTTACGAGCCTAAGAATCGCTCGATTAATACTTTATTAATACCTTACAGAAGAGAGATTCTTTTATCCTCGCAATGCGGCGACACGTTGCAGTAAATCGAATGCTCGAGCTTGGATTGGCAACGTAGCCTCGGATTACGCCCACATTTGCAGCATGAAGACACCAGCTGATGAAGGAACGCTACTTAAGTTCAAGTCATCAATGAAATTAATAGCGTAATATAATTTTTCGTTACACCTGCTACGTCGTGCGCAGCACAGAGGCGCTTTTACACAGCCACGTGGTAGACCGCGCACGCGGACTTTTTTAGCCCATCGCATTTGAAAGACGCTGCGCGTCCGGAATCATCCTGACGTTTGTTTTACTCGTACGTCTGCGCCGGCCCGTGCAACCTGTCGGAGATAACGAGCGGCCAGTTCTCCCGCTCGTGCAACGACAATCTTAATGATAATTTTATACTGGGAATTATTGCCCGGTCGTAATAAGCAGGCTCGCACATACACGTACACGCACGCACACGTGGACGCGACACACGCACGCTCGATTACGGGCGCGCCTCGAAGCGCGTCATCGCGCACGTCGCGTTCTCTCCGTCGCGCTCGTGTCACAAGCGCGTTGCGAAGATGAAGATAGCTGGAGCGAATTCATTAAAACGATTGTTAATTACGGTCTCGAGTGACATGCGGGAGAGGGCCCGAGGGGGATCGAGCGGCAGCTGCCTCTCGCTCGGAGCCCGAAGAGAGGAACCGCGGAGAGGCGAGGCGGGCCCCGATTTTACAACTCGTGCCGTTTCCGGCGCACGCGATACGCCACCGCGAGTAAATTGCCGGACGTGCGTGTATGCGTGCACCGCGTCAAATCAATAAACAAGAAGAATTAAGAAAGGAGTGTATGCACTGTGGTTTTCCTCTTTCTTTTTTTTCTCTGGTTTATTTCTTCAAGAGAGAAGGGACCGTCGAAAAAACGCGAATTCGTTGTGAGAAGGGAAGAAAGGATCCGGAGATCCTTCCGCGTGCAAATCGGCATGGCGTTATCGCCCGATCTGATTAAATTGTACCGGCGTGCGGTAATTAAGCGGCACAAAGTATCCGCGTGCAAAAGGAAGCGGAAGGTGCGTACTCTCGTTAGGGGATGTACCTCATGGGTCGTTAAGGGATTATTCGATAAACCGTCGAAAGAATCCTCACCGCCGCCGCCGGCACCGAACGTTTTACGATCGCGGGCCATTAATGCCTCGCGTTGTGCACGAACGCACTGGCATGCACGCCCAGACAGTTAGACAGTCGTAAGAATGATAAAGATCCAGCTACGTGCCGGCTCGTCAGTCTCTCGTTGCGAGAGACCGAGAGGAAAGAGAAGAAGAACATGCGAAAGTAACTTTGGCAATCATGCTAATTGCATCAGCGATAAGGTTTCTTCATCGATCTCCCTTCGATTCCGTGTCTTTGGAATTAGGGTAAGAGGTACAGTTATTGATAGGGATACAGTTATTGACACATTAACTCTTAACTTAAATTTCTCGTCACATGCACGACGCTCGTACGCAAAGTTTATATGCTCGTACAAAGTACCTTTTCGCCAACAGATTTACTGAGTTATCTTAGATTTCTGTCATTGCGTTTCGAAGCGGGCAGCAAAAACATGCACTGATCTATTCGGAGCATCACCAAGAGTGGGTCAGTGATTGTTTTTGCTACCGCTTCGAAACGCAATGACAGAAATCTAAGACAACTCAGTAAACTTATTGGTGAAGGAGTACTTTGTACGAGCATATGAATTTTCACACAAGAGCCATGCATGTGTCGAGAAATTTCAATTAAAAAAATTAATGTGTCAATAACTATATCCGTGTCAATGATTGCATCTCTTACCCTACTAATACTACTGGCTAACGATGCAAAAATTGTAAAAAGGTTGAAAATGCGTTCGCCAAGCGTCGTTCGGCTTCTGCTGAAGAAACCGACGTATTGCACGTATTAATTGTAATGTTATTATTACTATATGTATTTATATTATATGTATTTATATATTTATATGTATTTATATTATTATATTATTCTCTCCTATATCTCTTTTCTAAAGACAAACACACACATACTGTAAAGTTTTACTTTATCTTGGAATATTCAAGAACTGGCTTGTTTCAGTTCATAACTAAACATTCGTTACCGTTGTCCAATATCAACACTGCTTGGGATCGATGAAGTTTGACGTCCTTGCTCGCGTGTAACTCGACCGTGCAATAATTCCGGCGGATATCCCGTAGGATCTATCTCCGAAGAGGAAGAACGAGGATGGGATTATCTCGAAACGCGAAAACGCTCTTCGGCGTATCTGCGCGCGCGAGTTCGAGCGGAGGCAACTTTAGCGTATGCTGTATCATAATGTATATCTACCCACGATGAGATGTTGATTGTCGCACGATGAATTGACTCGTAAGATTTAATGAAGACGGATCATCCTTTTTTTTATTGTTCAGGTCTTCGCGTAATTTAATTTTTTTAATCAAATTTAGACAGGACAACGTAAAATGTCATGCGTTGTCGAAACTATCCTCGTCTTCGCGTTAGAGATAAACCTTTATTCGTTTATTATCACCTGCGTGACTCGTGGAAAACTGCGTGATAAACATCCTCGCGAATTAAAAAGGCAGATACTTTGACACATTTTACGAGGATAATCTTTCACCAAGCGATTCCCGGGCAGGCGGTAAATTGCGGGGCAAAACCAATTCGTTGTTCGTGCGAAACAATCGTCGGCGGAGGGAGAGAGAAAGAGAGAAAGAAAGAAAGAGAGAGAGAGAAAGGCATCTTCGGCTCACCTCTCGATAAGACGAGACAAGAACCTTCGATAATCTGCCAATGAAGCTGTGGGTAAGAAACCGGACGGCCACCTACGTGCACGAGCAGTTTTAGTGCGTGCCGAGCTCGAGATTCTAGCTGCCGCGATCTAATCCTATTTTCGTTAGATCCGTTAATGGTTAATGGGAGGCAAAGTGGTCAGCGACCGGAACAAGAGCTAAGTCCGTCTTAAATCCCGTAGGAGGAGGCAAGCCCTTGTAGCCCTTAGCCAAGGACCGTAATCCGCATGGGATAACTATTGGCTGCGCCGTTGCTGCGCGGGACGAAGTCAAACTGTGCCGAGTGTGCGGGAAAGTTTTAATTATTATCGACAGCAGCCTGGCATTCCGTGAATCCCATGCGAGAGTGGATACGCTTGTTTTGCGGAAGCTGCGAGATCGAGTGGCTACAGCTCGCGAATAGCTCGATGCTCGTAATTGGAGAGATTTTCAGGATTTTCGTCAAAATTCATAAAATTTTATTAGGTTAAGTTTTTGTCAATTACAACAATCTCGCTTTCGGATCGGATGACGATTGCGAGAAATCGCGGCGGCTACATCTCGTCGGCGTCGTGCCAGACAATTGAACCTCGGCGAGAGGATCCGGAGTGCCCGGAGTTATATACTTAATCATTATTCGGCTGTAATATGCAAGGGTAGAAACAATAATATTCGCGTTTCCGGAGCGGGTGGGCGCGCGCCTGCGGGTGGGTCGCGGCGGATCCTCTCGTAGGCAAATAGTGCAACACCGGGATTAATGAGGATTAGGGTGCGAAATTTATGAAATTCGAGTCCCCTGGCCGGATCCCTTTGAGAAACGCGAAACGGCGAGGCCGATCATCGAGTACTTGAGGCGAACAGCAAAAAAGAGATATTATCTCGCGACGCAGCTTGCTGCAGGATAACGATCGGAGACGCGAGATCCTCCGCACGGAGGAGGATCTCGCGATGCAAATAAGAGAATACCAGACGCGCGATCCCCGGGGCTGTAAATTACCGAAATAATCCGGCGGTTAATTCCTACCCGCGCGCTTTATTACCGCGCTCTTGATCCGTTAAAATTAAATTCATAAATACCCGCCAATCTCTCTCTGTCCCTCTCGTCTCTCGTCTCTCGAGATCCCGTTCTCCACTTCCGTCCTAGATATCCCGCGTCTCCCTTTGTCGTCTCGCGGATCCCATCGTCGTCATCGTCGTTGCACGGCGGGTTAAATGTTTTAAGCAGGTCGAAAAGAAAAGACCCGTGTTTCGTAGGCGCTTGTATATACACCGGAGAGTGAGTTGTAACACGAAAACTACATTATACTATTCAAATGATTGCAGGCCGTGCCGGGCAAGTTGACATTGTTGTTTCTGAGGGTCGCCTGAGGGCCCTGAGAATATCTTAGCGTGGAGCTATACGTGCAGCTCTACGTGGAGATATACATACATTCGCACGCGTACGTACGTATATGGCGCACGTATATTTATATGTATACGCGCGCGCGGGCCACCCGTGCACGTGTGTGCGTGCACCACGTCGTGGTACAAGCCCTCGGGGGTAGTGAACGCTACACCGCAGCCTCCTCTCTCTCTTTCTCTCTCTCTCTCTCGCTCGCTCGTCTTCCTGCGACCGTATATACTAATCAATAACCATGAATCGCTCCGGTAACAGTGCCATGCACGTTCCGTTGCACCGTTATTGTTACTACGCGAGTGCTCGCGCCACCGTGAAAATTATTATCGCCGATCCTAGGTCCGCTTGAGCCCGCTCGCGATATCGTCCGCCGTCCGGCGAGAAACTCGTAAATCGTGACGAGCACGGTCCTCGGAAATATATCCGCCACGGTAACATCAGCAGATGCATTGTATAATGGCCGAGAAATGCGTAAATGGGTAGCCGGGATACGCGACGCTTCCACTACAAAATCGACATTAACGAGCGAAAAAATTTCAAGGTGACGCCGTGATAATCTCGTTAATCGTGTTCTTATTTTTTGTTTCTCTTATTATGCGCACACGTGGAGTATCTTTGCAGATTATTGTGCGCGGTATTTATATCGCGAAACATTGACGCACGCAAGACGGATGATTCAACGGCAATTACCATGGAAATGCAGCGCTAAACGCGAAACGTGCCGCGCTAAAATATCCGCTCGGTGCTTGCGTTTCTCCATACGTCAGACTCGGAAACGAAATTGCCCAACGGACAGTTCTCGTCATTAATTACCATCTATCTGTTAAGGTTACAGCGGTCTCGCCCGCAGCAACACCGAAGAAGCGCGTAGGGCAGAATCCTGTTTCGCAAGCAGCTGAATACGGCCGCTAAAATTAAAGATATAATTCTCGGTTTATGAGCCGGGTCGCGATTAGGGCTCGTCTAATTGACATAAGAATGATAGAACGGGCCGGGCTTTTATAACCGGCGCGGCGCGGCGCGGCGTCGGAATCATTTCCTTACGAGGTAAGCGTAAAGCGCTTTTCACCACGGCTAATATTAATCCCTGCAATTTTAATGCTCACGACCCCGCGGCCAAATTTCAATAAGGTCGTTCCTCCCCCACGGCGAGGAGCGTCGAGCTCGCATAATTGATTTCCAGTTTTTTCCATCGTGACAAACTTTTCCAGCGGCCCCTCCTTGTAAGCCGCTCCAAAGCACCAGACGAGCGTAAGATCTTAGCAATATCTCACAAATCACATCGCTTTGCTAAAGAGAATTAATTCAATTTACGCGACACGAGGTACCTGTGATTAAAGGAATATTTTTCTAAATAAATCCACATATCAACTAACAAAATGGCATCGAAAATTGATTCGTGCTTCCTTAAATATGTAATGTCCGAGGCAGATGCACGACGATCGAAGCAACGGAAGCGACGATCTCGGGAACGGCGTAGGTTTTACGTGGCATAGATTTCCGAGGCGTTTTCGCGAGTGAGAGAAAGATAAGCGAGCGGGCAGAGTAATCGTTAAAGCGTTTCGGAATCAAGTCGATCCGGAATAAGCCCCGGGGTTGGATGCAAGGGCTGGTGTTTCGTCGACGACGATCTCTAATAAAGTTCAATTATCCCCGGAAACGTTTGAGAGACCAAGGGCGAGTACGCGGGGTAAGCGGTGAGGGAGGCAGCAGAATGTAGAAGATACGGAAAAGGGGATATAGGGACGGGGTGTGCAGGGTATCTACCAGGGCCCGTCGAGAGAAAGAGAAACCGGGAGAGATGATAATCTAAACGATCGCAAAGTGGGCTGCAGAAACGCGCCGAAATTGGCAATAACAGGGTGGCGAGGGGATATGGGGTGAGCAAGGGGGAGGAGGGGGGAGGGGAGGGATGAGGAACACAGGCGCGCGGCCCGTATATACCACGAGGCCCCGGCGCGAACTTCCTATTCTGGTTAGCATTCAAATTGAATCTTCGTGGCGGCCGGTCGTGAAGAGTTACCGCCGTTAATGGACCTCGCAAACGCTCTCAAATTGCTGGCAGACTGCTGAGACGACGCGGCCCTACCTAATCTACCGGCTTGATTCTCCGTCAGGCTTCGCCTTTCTCTCTCGTGCTCTTCCTGTCTCTCCTTCTGCCTTTGTCTTTCTCTCTCTTATTTTCTCTCTTCGTTATTCCGGCCCGAACGTATGTCGCGAAACTTTTTGGATCCACGAGGACGAGAGCCCGGGTCCGAAAATAATTGCTGCTAATGCGATGGTAGCGTGTACACGCCAGGACCAGGTGGAGTCTTTTAAAAGCTCGCGGAATGTGATGAGCGGATTAAGCGGTGTTTCGAATTCGATTAAACCGCCCCGATGAGATGTGAAAACGCCGTACAACGGAAAACGGATTACGGGTCGGGACAGACGGAAAATTTCCGGTAAACGCGTTTCTTCTGCTTCGAGCTGCAGGGTTTCTTGTTGCCAACGAAGAGTCTGCGAATTGTCCCATGACTATCGCTCGATTGGTAGCGAGCTGACGTGCGTTACGAGCTGCGTGGCTCATTGCCCACCGATGTAATTCGAGAGACGAGCGGTCGGAGGGGAACGAGGGGGCAGACCGCTCCACCGTGGAGCCCCTTCCGCCGTGTTACTTTTCTTCCGTTAAACCGAATTAGAGCTCGGCTGATTTAGAGACCGGAAACGTTTTATCGCGTTACGGTCTCACAAGTGATTTCGCGTCTCTCTCTTTCTCTCCCTCTCTGTCTTTCTCTTCGCTGTTCTCGAGGAGATACGAGTTTTCCACGAGAGACTCCGTAATTCAAGACGTCATTTATGCCCACGTACGTGCCTCTTTAATTTTCTCATTTATATGCTCTCGCTCTTGTTTCAACACGTCAGTTTCCTCCGCGCGCGGCAAGAGTGACTGGAAATTGGTCACCTCGGTTGTGGCGCACACACGGTTTCTTAGTACCGTTCAACGAGTTTCTGGACTCGTCCTAACGACCCTCCAGCAGAGATTCGAAATGGCTAATTTAGCGCGGTGGCTCCCACGGGAACGGGGGAGTTCTGCAAGTCGTGAGCGCAAGTTGGAGACAGGGAGAGGAGAGAAAGAGAGACAGAGAGAGAGGGAGAGAACAACCTGGATAAGAGGAGAGGGTACATAGTGCACGAGACGAGAAACACGAGTTGAGTTGGTGGGCTGTCGAGAGGAAAGAGGCCGGGGAGGGATGGAAACGGGATCTCCATGTCTTAATATAATTCTATTAGAGGTAACTATGCGAGCTCTGGTCTGCCCATCGCCATTGGATTTAATCACGAACTCAGCCAACCGTGCGATATCCTCCTGCAGCACCTCTCGGACGATGGCAGGAGGATAAGAGGGAGAGAGGAAGAAGGTGCGGGAGGTGCTGGAGAAGACGGGGGTGGGAGAGACTGTTATTGTCAAATTAACCGCTGTAGCTGATCTTGAAATCCTCCGCGTTTCCGGGATTTACGGCCTCATCGAGGAGACTCGGTCTCCTCGACGAGATCCCGGGGAAAGATGAGATCGTTCTCGGTAATTATTCATGGCGAGCGGGGACACTCGGTCGTCTCGAGCGAGATAACCGGACAATTAAAAATCAAGATCAGAGGGGAGTGCAGAGAGCGAATCAGAATTGAATGAGGATCCACTCTCTTCGCGATCAGCGAGAAACACAGGAACGTCTCAGTAAATTTCCATCATCTTGCGTGTGTTACAGCCGAGCTGAAAATGGACGTTCTTCGGGAGCGAGAGGTCAAGGACAGCCTGGAGCGGCAGCTCCAAGACGAGCAGAAGGTGCGAGGTGAGTACAAGGAATCGTCTTCGTGAGACACCGAATTCAGGCGCAGGTTTACTCGCGTTTACGGATGGACAAACTCGTCCACCTTTCATACTTGGAGGGTCGACAAAATTTAGATGGGCTGGCAAGCGAGCACGTTTCGAGCGGATTTTCGAAGCGCGGCTTAATTCGCCGATGAATCAAGAAGCCGTACAGTCCCAATCCGTCCGTCCGATTCCCGCGTATCGTATTATTCTACGTTGGGGGTCCTCGTCTTAACCCGTGTTCTCCGTTCCCTCCACCCGTCTTAGGCTCACCCTCGAGCCGTCTTCTAGGCGCCTTCGCATCTAATGGAAGGAAGGCGAGATCGGGCCAAAGACCGCAATCGCCTAACCGGTATCAGATGTCAAATCGTAATAGTTAGCGTGTGCTCGTTGTTTGCTTCCCCTTAAGCTGTTCGATTCCATGACGTGTTATTTTCGATCCTTCTCTTGGAGATACTATTTATATTTTTCTATTTATTATGTTTTCCATATGTATTACATTCCATGTATGGCTATTGAGCGCTTTCACATAAAAAGGAAAATTTTACGAGTTCCGTTCATTGTGAAAACCCGAGCGTGTTATCGCGATGAAATATTGAATCGACAGGTGTACAGGTAGCTCTCAATTTGCGCGATTAATGCGCTACCGCATAAATTCGGATTCGCGTTAAATCAAGAGCTGATATTGCACCGCAAAATTGTTGATGCTTTAATCGAGAATTTCAGTCACTCGTTCACGCTCGTGTGCACCAGTGTTTCGCGACGTGCGGCAGATTCGAAGCGTCTTCGTGGAAGTATGCGAATATCCGTGCCTTTTTGATCCGGGGATCAGAACTGGATCTTTGGTACCTGCTTGCACATATATAATATCGCGGATTTTCGAGGCTCGACAATGTCGACGTCTCGTCTGACGCGACAACAATGCGAGGCTCGATAAATATGTAAAAGTTGGGAAGAACGGCCGCGTTATTCGCGGCTTCACCAAACGCGACGTGCTATTCTATTCAGGAATAATGAGTGAAACAGTCTTTTGGTATAAGCGGCGCCACGCCACGCCTCAGAAAAATCACACGATTAAAACATCGCTCGGCGTATGAAAAATGGGCGATGATTAAATTTCCCCGCTGGGAAGTTATCAATAATACATTAAAGATACTTGTACGTGCAATTTGATATCCAAACTCAGAATGAATCATGATTCGAATCGAATTTTCGATAAAACGCGAGACGGGCGTGTAGACGCGAATGCGTTTCAGTCGATTCTCAGGAAAAACGACTCGGCGAGGCCAGGCCCTCACGGTAACACGAGCCTGTGACAACAGCAGTCCATTAGTCAACCAGCTCGGTGTCAATACATGAATATGACAGCCAGTCTCACGGAATATCCTATCCATCCTCTCTCTTTCTCTTTCTCTCTCTCTTTGCCAGTGGCTCTATCTCCTTTCCCCATGCCGCTTCGTCCTTCCGACCGTAACGTCAAGCGAAACCATTACTCTCGCCCTATGATATCGCAAATATAAAGTAAATAGTCCACCCGCATTGTGTTGTCTATCGATGATTTTATCTCTCTTCATGGTGTATGCGTCTCCTGGCATACGTCTCGCACGCGTACGACATTACGTTATCACTTGGATGACAACGATGAGGTCCCATCCATTGTCATTGATACATATTTTAACTGCGAGTATAAGTTTCCAAAACGCTTTCCAACGAGTATGTTTCACTTATCCCTCCTTCATGACGATGATATCGTGCGAGCAGATGTGCCGACTTCAAAATGCCGAGAGAGCCGAGAGAAAGAGAGAAGGAATTCTTCCGTAAAAAGCAAAAGAGGAAAAAAATCCTAGTTCGTTAAGAAGCTCTCGGTGTAATTTCGTCTCCGGTTCGGGGCGGATCCTCGTGGCGTCGCGAGACGTAAGGCGATACGTAATTTCGTGCGTAGCAGCTCGCGCGGCTCGCAGGATTCTAAGATGATTGATGACCGGCCAGTCCCACGGATATTTACGCAGGCACTTCGTAAGACTTCCTCCTCTCATTCGACTAATGACTGCCTTGTAAGAGATACCGTGTCAACCTTTACCGTTCGCCGGCAGCCGACCACGACGATGATGACGACGACGAGGACGACGACGACGACGACCTCGGGAGGGTTCTAACGAGGGCGTATCCGTCGGCAGTTTTTCCGATCGAGTACTCCGCCGCTGCACACCACCCCTTTTTCCCGCGTTACGACGTACGATGCACACGTGCGCGAACCTTACTTGTGCCAAGCTGTCCGGCTCGGGGTTTAAAATACACCAAGAAAACAGCCCACGCGCTCGCGCGCATGCATTCGCTCGAGGTTATCGGATAAACGTGGTGAACACGAATTTTATTAATAAAGGCGAATTCGAACGGCTTTAAAAATAATCATGACCCATGGTGCGCGACGTTAATTAAAATGCTACGGGTGGGCAAAGAATTTACCATTCTCTGGGGAAGAGAGGGAATGAACATCTCGTCGTTACTCGACGCTATTAAGAAAGACGAGTGTCAACGACGTCGTCGGAGGCGGATCGCTTTATACGTGATCGTACGGGCAATTTGTGCGACAGAATCGAAATCGTACGCGATACGGTGACGACGACGGCGTCGTCGAGGGGTGAGCAGCGTTATTAGCCCGTTTAAAGCCCCGCTTGGCATTTTGGTAAAGGTTGAAATCTTCGACTCCCCGCCGGGTGGGTGGTTGTATTATCTTGGCAGGGGTTGCGAGAAATCCGGCTTCCTTCCTCGCCGTATATCGTGAGGGGGTTGCGACTTTGTACGACGAACAATAAGATGACCTTTCGCAGCTGCTGAATACGTAGTGCCTCGTAATTCTGACCATAATACGCGAAAGAGCAATGACCCGCACGCTAGAAGTTCGCTTCCGATTGTTCGTTAACAACCCTACAAGGAGATAACAATTCGTAAATTCCTGATGCTCACTGGGATCTCGAAATAATCCAACAAGAGCTGATTCATAACGAAAACGCGGCGTTTATCTCGTTTTTCACTCGCCGTGCGTAAGCATCGAGAAACCGATTACAAAATGCAGGAGCAGAAATGGCGTCATTGTTTAACATTTTTTTCCTACGTAATCTTGAAGCTCGTACCGAGAAAGTACGGCGTCAAAATGTTCACGAGGCGCGTTTCCCACGTTCTTCCAGCGCTTACGCAAACGCGGAAGATCGTATTTAAACCTCGCGTTCGAATCCTTACGGAAGCGAAGGAACTCTGGATAAGTAGTGACGCGGTACTCAATCGCGCTCGCGCTAATATTAATATTAGTATTGAAACGATACGCGCGAGCGATGCAGGAATAACAAACACGACGGGGAGAAATGGCCGCCGGCTTCTGGATCCGATCCGCTGGCGGATATTCTGGTCGTTCCGTAATGTAGTATCGCAACGAGCTCGAGAGGAACGGCCGACGACGACATTTTCACGCGAAAGCAAAAAGCTCTCGACACGCGTAAACCTTCGGAACCGCGGACGCCTGGGAACCGACAGCTGCCTTTGGCGCCGGTTTATACGGAGCTGCGGCCTCCCTGTAATTAGCAGAGCCGTTTGTCGCGAGTAACACCCCTTTCAAGCCCTCCCGCATTCCCCTCATCTATCTCCTGCACCTCAATCTGCGAGGAGCACCGTCAACCACCCCAAGTCGCGAGTATCCTTCCGAGTGAAAAAATTCTTGCTCCATGGCATCATTTTCGATCGCGACGTTATTTTGTGGTTAAACAGGAAACAATTCTATCTCTCCCGTAGAAATAATTGTCAAGAAATCGCGCGGGGAACGTCTTGATTCGCAGAGCAGGCAGTGTCGTTACAATAATTCGGCAGTATGCGACGACATGGTTACTTTTAATGGTAAACAGTACGCATCGTATCCGGTTGCGGCTATGGGACGCGCTCAATCGAGCGTCGCGTCGCCTCGCGCTGCTCTAATGCGGAATTAATCTCTCTCCACGGTGAGAAAGTAACAGTAACGATCTGCCGACGCGTTATCTCCCGCGGCAACGGCGTTGCCGGCCGACAAACGGAATTGAAACTGCACAATCAACTCGCCGAGATTTATATACGACTCTCCCCTCGAATTAGCCGGGCCGTAATGCCGGGATCGGGTGTCGGTGTAATTGGGACCCGAGGGACTCTCCCCGCGTTTCAACCCCTGCTCGGCCATCGCGCACGCCGACATCGCGTCGCATCACCCCCACTGCCTTCTCGCTCTGCTCGCTACTTCGAGAACCAGAAGTTTCTCGACGCGACGCTCTCGTCGCAATGAACATGAACATCACGACCAGCAATCTAGACAGCGACCAGGAATGATTTCACGCTAGCCTGCCGACGACTAGTCGGGGGATGAGGACCACGATAAGTAGGTCTTTGCGCGGTCGAGTGGCTGGTAAATAAAATTACGCGAGTGCCAGGCCGACGAGGCAGAACGATCCGATTCGCGTATTTTGTTTTTATATCGAAACTACCGTCTTCTCGCATAAAAAATTACAAGGGTGTTCGATCATTCTGAGAGAGATGCATCGGCGACATTAATCCAGATGTGCTTCGTGCACGCCTCTTCTCCTCGTTCCGCTGAAAGCTCCTTCTTGCCAGAATCGATGACGGCGACGACGACGATGTTGATGACAACAACCCGTTCTCGTGCGTAACGGCAGCTGATTCGCTTTGAAGTGAACGTTTATGGCGATCGACGGAACCCTCCGCTATTGTAGCCACGTAAACCGGGCTGTAGGGCGGACGCAACATCGTTCACCCCCGCCGGTTGGTGACGCGCGCAAACTCGCACACACGGAAACGCCGCGCCGATGACCACCGTCCCCCTTCGCGCACGGAGCAACGTCGCACCTTTTGCACCGAGTATTCTGATTCATTGAATCTAGCGGAGAAAGAGCGATGACGACGACGACGTTGACAATGTTAGTCCTGCTCACTGTGCAGCCAATAAAGTCACCACAGTGGACAAACATTAGAGGACTCGCGCGCGGCTCGGCAGTGCGCGCATACCGGAAGTTGTGGGGGACGTCGATTAGCTCGCCAAGCGGAAACGAACGCGTTACCATTGCCGGTAAAACGAGCACGACGAGCGTGCGTTGAGCGGGTAGCGCTTGATCGGGGCGAAACGGACGAGGCCACCCCCGACTCGGGTTCGAAAAACGTCGAACTTTCGACGGCGGCGCGGAACCAAAAATAACTACGACGACCACGATGATGAGGATGAGATAGGGGTGGTACTCGTCGTGCTCTCCCTGTTCCCGAATGCTCCGCGAGCGGCCGTTTTTGTCGCATAATTCTCTGTGTACTCCCGTTTCAAATAATGACACGGCAAGAGCGTATCTAATGCACTGTGACAAAGAATTCAAAGAGAGCGCAGAGGAAAGGTTCCACCCTGATCCGTCGTTGACGACGGAAGAGAGAGAGACGCGTGAGGGGGACGGACGGGGGGAGAGCAGCGAGAGGCGCGCAGAGAGAGAGAGAGAGCGAGAGCGAGAGAGCGAGAGAGAGGGAAAGAGAAAGACCGGGCAAAGGGTTCGACCGCGCTCATCGGCTTACCCCCTTTGTGGCAGTTTAGCGTTTCATGTCGTATTCCGACTCATTGGAAATTGAGGAATACAGAAGAGGCGCAAAAGGGATACGGCTTTGAGATAAAAAGAACGTTGGGCGGCGACGGTGCGCCAGGCAGCAGCGAGTGCCGTGTGTTGCGCCACCCCGCGAAAATAAACCCTTCCCTCGCCCGGTGTGCCTCTTGCCCGGTGAACCACCCCCGTCGACAACGTGAAACAGAAACGCGGGGCGGGTGGCCTACGTCAAAGGTGTTGCCGTGCCGGACTCACCTCTTCCCCGTGTCCACCTCGCAGAATCAACGAGGCGATCAGCGGAAACTTTAGAAGAAAAGAAGAGATTTTGCGTTCGAAGTGTCATTCATCAGTTGGATCAGCCTCGCCTTTACCACCTCGCTTCGTTTTACGTTCGTTCGTTGTGGAAAAACGGATGCCCGGCGCACGATTGGTATCTCAGGCGGGCAATCGAGTGGTCGATGGCCGGTCTTGCCGATCAAGATGACCAAGCTCGAACACGACGCTCGGTCTTTCCTCGCAGAGCTCAGCAGAGGTACCGTGTATCCCAGGACCGCCGAGCTGTACCGGAGTCGAGGAGTTGATGGTGGTGGCTACAACCGGCCGGGGGTGAGGGGGGGGTTAGGTAGGTGCCGCGGTCACTTTGTGAACTAACCTGGCTTTGCCCGCTGTTTAATTAAGTCTCGCCTAGACTACTCGCCCTCTCCGTACCCGCCCTCCGCCACATCGGTAGGAACCACCCCCCTTGAATTCGCTCTCTCGACCCTCCCCGACTCCGTCCGGCCAGCCACGACACTCGCTTTGCCCGGCCACGACCTCGTGAATATGACACTGCTCCCTCGGCAGGAAGAGAGAGAAAGAGAGAGGAAAGAGAAAAAATATTAAATCACACCCACTGTTACGACGCGACCAAAGGGTAACCGAAGCCGCCCTTCCGTCGCCTTTCTTTCTTTCGCCGGTTCTCTCGCGGTAGCACCGCGACAAAGCCAGGAAAAGCGGACGAGGGTGCCGAGATTCGTTAATTGCTACGAATGCGAGAGATGAAAGCGCGATGAAGTCGAGTGCCACGTAGCGACGTGCAACCGGAGATAATGAGATTCCGTTTCACGGAGAAGTGCCGTCGAGTCTGTTACTTTTCCGGGGTTTTTACACGCCGATCATGGATGGATATCCCGGGGGGTCCTCGCATCGTCGCGTGAAAACGCGACGCTCGCTCGCTCTTCGTGCGCACCCATAACGCGTTCAAATCCAGCGAGAGAAGCTGTGGATCTTCCTCCTTTTGCGGTGTGCGTTTTTTCCCTTGGCGCGCCACCCCTCGCTCTCTACCGCGCCTTCCCTTCAGGGCCCGGAGGCACGCGCGTATGAATTCGCTCGCGCGTAACAGTGAGCTTCCGTAATATAATTGTTAATGCGCTGATGGACCTCGGGCGGCGTTTATGCATTGCGCACGCCGATGCGGCTGGCAGCGGCTGGACGCGTCGTCGTCGTCATGGGTCGTGCCAGCCCTCCTTACCGTAAAAATAGACGCACAACATCACTGGCAGCAGCAGGAGCAACGACGACAGCAGCAGCGGCATCAGCAGCGGCAGCAGCCATTACGGCACGCCTCGCTCGCCACCTCGCATTACGGATGATCACTGATCGCGAAGCGGAGAATGCTCTTTAAAGAAGTAGACACGCGGTATGCTCGGTCCGTCCTCGCGCGCGACACAAAGGGGACGCGTCCGCGAGAGGAGGAATCGTTATCCGACACTCGCCCGTGTTTGCGTCAGACTTTTTCCTCTTTCACCCCGGGATATCTTCGCTAAAGATAATGCGCCGATGATAGCGGCGACCGCCACGCGTAACGTACCTGCGCGTCAGAAATACGCTGGCAAAGGGGTACCGTTTTCCCCGCGCATTTTCTTCCGCGGCAGCGAACCACCCTTTCTTCTTGCGCTCTCCTCTCTGCACCCGTGACTGCCTCAACCCCTCATTTCGACACGCGCCAAGCTCGTCTCTCTCTTTCAGCTCTATTCAACCCCCTATCATCAAATTACAAATTACATGAATATCGACTTTGCATCTCACCGTTTACTTACTCTTTTTTTTACAACGATATTGCGACGATAGAACTGGTCTCATCGCTCGCTCCGACAATATCGTTATCCCGGAGTAGCTCGCGAGGGAAAGATTAAGCTAGGCGAATTCTGAGTGCTTTCAAACGGAAGCTGACTGATGATACTTGACCGGCTGCGAGGCTGCGAAACTGCGAGGGCCTGACATGCCGCAGGGATGAATTTCTCGGTTACCTGGGCAAGTGTGCGCGATGCGTAATATTCCCGGCGGGCGGACGGGGGAAAATATACCGCGTGCGCACCACGATGAAAGAAAGGAATAAAACGCGAGAGCTTATTTACGCGAGCGGGTGCACGAGCGCTCCGCCGGGAAATAGGCGGTGGCTCCGGCTTTTCTCGCGCGGATTGTATACATATATATGTACACACGCATGTACATGTACAGCCACTGCACCGCGTGCATACCCGTGCGCGCGAGCACACTCAAGCACATGTAACACTCTTTCATACCAACGCGAGATAGAGGCACGCGATTTTCCGTTACGAGGGTTGCGCTCCGAAACGATTTAGCGCGGGTAGATAAAACCGCCGTGATTATTCTACTCGAGTCACGTTATGCAACGAGAAGTTGAAAATCGGTATGAGATGCCGCGGATAACGTCGCGCTTAATGGCGAACACGCGTGGCAATCGCGGACTCGCCGATTATTAATCCTGAAACGCCGTTCCGTGCGGTCTTTAACACCTCGAGCTGCACAATGGCACACGGAGGAGGACGTCTATATTATACCGTTCATTAGGTGAACGGTGAAAAATTCAGGCTAACAACGTCGTCCTCTCTCGTGAGGATTTCCGGTATTTTACGACGACGACGACGGCAATGTGCGATCGAAAATAGATGCGAGCCTCTGAAATCGCACCGCCGGTGATTTAAATGCCTCGGCAGTGTGAGCACGACCTCAAAGGACGAAGGGTTCGACAAGTGCATGAATTAATACGCGTACGTAGGGTCGGTGTCTCTCGCGCGCGCGATAAGCATTCCCGCGGATATTTACGCGGTGGTATTTCGAGTATCGGTCGCGCGCACAAAGGCTCGGATGTCTAGGATGCCACGAATCGCCGTCGCGCGAAAAGTCGTCCGGAGCGACGAAGGCGGAATAGAGAGTGTATGAGAGAAGGACGAGAGAGATACGGAAGAGGCAGAGTGTGGTGCACTTAATCATATCGCGCAATAACGCCGCGTCGACGAATTATAATAAACAAAAAGAGCATATATAAGGTGCACACATACGCACCGTCTAAATGCTCGCATAAATCCGCGCGCGCACACACACGCAGCCAAACGAAGCATTTGTATGGGCGCGCGCGTTTACACAGGCCCGTACGCTCGCGTACGCGGAGAGACGACGACGCGAGAAATTTCGTAGCTGCGGAATTTAGATGAAATTGCGCGAATTACTTGGGAGCTCGGGCGTACACACATATTTATGCTCGTGCATACACGCGTGTACAGGCACGCGCGCGAGAGAGACGACGCGCGTGGCTGTATACGAGTGTGTTTGTCTCGGGCGCGGGAATTCTGGGCGTCCCGACGCTCTGTCTTTTCGTGAAAGTGCTTGCGGATGCGGAATGCGCGAGCGGAAAGAAATCGCGCGCCCCCGCGTGGAATATCGTGTAACGATCAGGGGTGGCTGCGATCCCGGCGACTCGCAGCGACTCGAGAGGACCGAGAGCGGATTTTTCACGATTTCCCGCCGCGAAATTCGTGTCGCGACAGGAATTATCGGTTTTCTATCGGGTTCCTTTCATGGCGAAAGACCGCGATTAAAAAACGCGTAATGCAGCGAATATTAATACACCGGCGGGGCGGTCTATCTTACGCAGCGTTAGCGATTAGCGCCGGTAACGGATAAGATTATTACATGCATCGAGAATGTAACGGTAGCTGCGAATCGCTAATATGCCTCGTAACGAGATCCATCCAGAAAAATGAAGGGAAAAAAATAGAAAAAACTATTGCTTTCTTTTTCATCTCGCACGGTAACCGACTTTGATTCGCTCCCACCGACCGTGCGACCGTTAATGGAGATGTAATATTTAAATGCGCGACCGGCCGGCGTTGCGTAATGAAATTATTAATAATAACGATCGCGCGCGCGCTGCGGTTCTCGTAGTTTCAACTGGTTATTAGATTTTAATCGCACTCTCGCGCGCCGCGCCACTCGCGCATCGAGCGAGCGAGCGAGCGAAGAGAGAGAGAGAGAGAGAGAGGAAGTCCGGAGCGGGATACTCCGAGAATTTTTTCCGGGTTGGCCGGCCAACCCGCCATTTAAAAGTGATTTTCCCCCGCGAGAACGGAACCTCGAATTATGCGAAATTGCCCGTTGGAAGGTGTAAATAAATAAATGTCCGTGCGCGTAACTAGTAACCCGTTATTACGTGTCGCCCGGCTCGGAACACCGACGATCCCGACACCGTGAACGCGCATCCCACCCTTCGATGGCTCCCTTCCATCCCCCTCGCTCGATCCCTGTAACCTCCTCCCCCTTTTCCCATCGTAACACCGTTGTACCGGTGGATATGTCAATGCGGCGGGAATCACGCTAAGCTCAATTCTCGGGCATTATCATTCTCGCGCCTGTACGCGGCTGTACGCGCCTAACCGCTCGATGAGTCCATTAACAACTACAGTTATCGTATCGTGATTCGCATCGCGTCATCGATTCCTGTGGCGAGGAGGACGCGAGGATCCGCGCGGTCATGATGCGAAAGTACCGGCGAGCGGATTTTTGATGGAGGCGCCGCTCGTAAATTCGGTTTTTCTGGGTGGAGGGGGAAAAATACGTCATATATCTTGGCGTTATATTCGGGAATCTCTCGGAGGAGAACACGCCGGGAACACGCCACCGAGGTGGATCCCAATGTGAGCGGGGGGAGGCGAGCGGGAGCGTTTGCGTATGAAAGACGACGAATCCGCAACCCTCGTAATACGAGTCGTCGTAAAGTAGCATTCTCTTGTAAGTCCTTCTGTCGGTCGGCCTGGCTACCATCCACGGCTTTCTATTATGCATGCGTCCCTTATTGGCAGTAAACGCGCTCACCCTCCTTCGGTCCTACCGCCGCCGCCGTCGCCGTCGTCCTACTCACTCCACAGTATTCGAAATTACGGTCGTAAGCATATTTCTAATTATAACATCGCGAGGAAAGACCACCACGGACAGACGGAGAATTCCATAAATTATGTAGGAGCCGAGACTAATGCCCGGGCGTTTTGCCGGCAGTAAGAACTACCCTGTTTTCTTGCGCGAAGGGACGCGCTGATGAACGAGGGGTGGGCGCCTCGCGACGCGAAAGTACGGCCCTTTTAAAGCGATTTATAGGTAGTTGCGGACAACGTAACACAACGCGGGCGGCGCCGATAACGTTAACGCCAGTTATTCGCTGGGAACTATGGCGAATTTCCACACGTTTCGGCGCGGAGGATTAAAAAAAACTAGCGCGGTTGGTAACCGACACACATCTCTGCGCGAGCCGTCTTGTGAAAGCGGATTTAATTAAAAAAGTCCAAGCGGATTTAATTAAAAAGAAACGCTGTTCAACAAACGAGCGAAAAATCGCTGGCCCGCTAAAAGCGCCGTATGTAAGCAGCATAATAAACGGGGTGAGAGAGAGAGGGAGAAAAAAAGTGAATTGAAAACCGCGCGCGTATTCATGGTGACGTTAAATGAACATTGCGGCGCGATCGAGCGGAAAGTTGATTCGAGTGGCGTTATTAATGCCGTGGAGCACGCTTAATTCGATAACGTGCGGGTGCCTTTAAATTTTGATTTGTCATAACGAGAATTAACGTCCACGTAAATATGTTCGTCATCGGCGCCGCGCGCGTCAATTCGCGGCGCGGTTACACCCGCGGTTACGGCGCAATACGCGCGCGCAATCCGCTCCATTCCAGCCGCCACCAATTTGGCATCGAGAATGGTCCATAGTCATTAATGGGTCGTACGCGTTAACGATTATGTTTTCGGCTGTAATCATCGGATCGATTGTGCCGATCGTCAGAGTAATAAAGTGTGATAGAGGGTGGCAGATGACGGGAGGACGGGAGAGGGAGAACGTGCCGATGACGATGACGATGGCGCGACCATAATTGCTGGGCACCGTAACTTCTGCGGTCATCGATGATCCCATCCAACGGTCGTATTTTTCGCGACGATCATGTTCGATTAAGCTTGCAGCGCGACGCGTTACGTAAGTTTTATGGTGCGCGCGAATACTCCTCTTGCATATTCGTTATTTAATTAACTTTATGCGCATTCCCGGAGCTTTGTGTGTACGAAATTTATTGTACTGGCGAAGATACGCGATCGAATTTTGCGTTTTTCCGACGAAACTGCAAACGAAACGAGACGCGCCGGCTAATAATTAACGGCATCCCTCCGCTCTAGTGCTCTAATCTCGTATAATCTATTCGGAATTTGGGCGAGGGGCTTCTTTGAGAAGTCTCGCTTTATCGACGCGCCGGAAGACGCCCGATTTCGCGATTACGGCATTCGAGTAATTCGCGGGCGTGCTAGGCGAAGGACGAGGCAGGGCGGGCGAGGGAAAATCGCGAGGCGGTCGGGAAACAAGGGCGGGAGGGTGGAATACGGGGAGAACGGTAAGACGGCGAGCTAAGACGTTCGCGGTTTCGCGCAAGAGGCCGACGAAGGTCCTTCGCCGTAATTACGTTAACCGCAACCGCCAAACACCGGCATGAGGGGGTCCCAAAGTGCCCTAACCCGTTCGAACCTACCACTTCGCCTACCCTTACGGCCGTTCTCCGTCGAATTAGAGACGCGCGTGCGATCCGCTCGCGGGTTAACCAGAATTACGCGCTGCTTGTGTCCGCAATGTTGCAGGTCGAAACATAGTTCGACTGTTCTCCAGCATAAAACTTGCAATTTGTAACTACATTAAGAGGGAGAACAGGAGCGAGCGAGCAAAGCGGATTGAATCCGACCAATGCGTTCTCCACGATAATCCGGCCGGTCAGCCGGATGCGGAAACAAGAATACTCCGCGCGTAGGTCTACGAGCCCTATTGACTATTTCAAGAGGGTTGCGAACCAGCTGCCGAGGACGAACCCCCTTCACTCGCCCTGTCTGGTCGATCCGCCATCGCCGGTGTCGCCGGAAACACATCTCCACGCGTACATTGAATTAGTAATGGCGCAGGTCTTAGAGCCGAAGGGACTTGTAAGCTGTAATTGCATTAATCGCGGTGATATTTTGGGCTCAGGTGCCTTCACGCCCGCTACGGCTCGTTAATAGCTGCCATTATCGTTCCTGCTTCTGACGTAGGACGAACTGCCGGTGCTTCGCTCGCTGCACCCGAAACTCCGCTTGTCCCGAACTTTCCAGATAAACACTCGTGAATCGCTTTGTCGAGTAGACCTTTCCTCCTCGGCGATGCAAAGCTGCGTCTCGTCGGACAGCGGAACAGAAAAGATGGCTGATTCCGGGTCGCCAGGGGTGATTAGCGTTTCGATTGATTGGCGCGCTCACGTTCTTTGATTTTTCTGTCCTTATCGCGTTCGCGTTCGTGAGAGAAGAATCACACAATGTCGTGATAATTTCCATCTGTCAAAACTCAACGGCTGCGCACGCGGGGGTGGACTCGACATCCCTCGGTGCAGCTGAGGACTTGTGCTGGGGGTGGAATCCGCGACCGGCGGCTGCGGCCTCGGAGAGCAGAGGAGGCACTCTTGGTGCCGCGAATGGCGAGAAACGATATTATCTCGCCCTCGATTGCCGACGACGGTATAGTGTCCACCACTCGCGTCCCAGGGAAACGGGACGGGAGAGCAGAGACAGATAGGTGAAGCGAAGGGAATACGTATGCATGTACGTGCGATAAAGAGAGGGAGACAGTGGGGGACAGAGAGAGAGAGAGAGAAAGAGGGTGGACTGGCTACGACGAAACATTAATCTCTCGCGGTGGCAATATCGGGCCGATGATATTCGAAGCACGAGTATTATACGAGGCGGTGTCATTAGTTTGCAGTGTGTGTGCGGTTGAGGCACAGAGAGAGAGAGAGAGAGAGAGAACGGCGGCGCTAAACGGACGTTTGTGAAGGCGGCACATTCGTGTATGTGTGTGTGCCGCGCCATCCCGCGCGCACGTTCGCTTGGTGTGTGGACGGTAGTATCGATATGCAGGACCGTGATAATCGATTGCCGCATTCCTCGAGACGGAGCGACGTTGCGCGCTTTGAATATGCCGGAGGGTCTCTCTCATTCTCTCTGTTTCTCTCTCTCTTTCTCTCTATCTCTCTCTCCCTCTGTCGATCATGCACCACGCATATGAAGCGAGAACGCGCTGCGGAGATACGCCTCTCTGTCGTGTTTCCTCTCCTCTGCCACTGCATCCCCCGTATTTCGCCCTCTTCTCCCCCTTTCTTCCGCCCGTCACGCGGCCGTTCACACGTGCGAGCGATCCAGCGCCCACGCGATCCACTGTGAGATCCATCTCCTCGAGCTCCTCTCCCGCCGCCTCCTCCTTTCCCTCCTCCTCCTCGACGCTCACGGCCGATCTCGAAAATTGCTTTTTCATCTCGCCCCGTACGTGAATTCGTCACGAGCCACCCGATATCCGCGATACGCCGGCGAGTATCGGCGCGATCGGATACGTCCGCATCGATCCACCTGATCCTTTTTCGCTCGGCAGTTGGTACCGCGCCGATTCCGTCGATTCCGCTCCTCTCCCGCGCGTTAGCGCGATCATCAACCGTACTTCTGGTTTTTAGATGACTCGCGCGACGGCGCGAAAGGCGACTTTCGAACGAGCGCGCGATGATGACGCGTCATCGCGCGTATTCAGCCAACAGCTGTCACTTCGCGATCGCATAGTCGCCACAGAAAGGGTCCTATCCGCACTCTCGTCTCTCTCTCTCTCTCGCTCTTCATCCCTTCGCGTTCGCGCTCGCTCATCGCCCTACACGTCCTGCACCCTTGCACCCTCCCTCTCGCTCTCTCACGGCTCGGTTATTGTTCACGTTAATTGATGCGTTATGTTTGATGCCGTTGTGATAGCCATTGTGCGCGGGGTGTCCACTGATAACTGAGTTACTGACTGCGGCGGCCGGAGTGCACTCAAACCTAATTATCTCGGCCCAACTGCGACTGCCGCATTGCGTTGCCGCCGCCGTTCGTCCCCGGAGTCGTGCGCGAGTGTTTCCGTGATGTCGATGACTCGTCCGCGTCCTCGCCTGCATCGAAAATCTTGTTCCGACGTGTAATTTGCGACGAAATTAATGGCTCGATTGGATACCGTCGAGATAACGCTGCGTTGCGCAAGTTAGCAGGAAAAATTCGAATCAGCGAGATTGTGCCATTGTCGTGGTAACGAGTGGTGAGAAATTTTGTGAAAAGACGTGGGATTCGATGTTAGAGAATCTAAGGTAAACCGTAAAGAGTGCGACAGAGAACAAGAGGAGGGTGCGCTCGCTCGAAACGAAGAACAAGGAATCCCCTTTCTTCTCGCGATGCTTCTCCGCGATGCGGCGTGATTAGACGGGTCTTCCAATTAGCTGGTCGAAGGTGCTTTTCGGGCGCAACCCCGTCGTAAACTCGTCTTCTTTACGCGTGCGATCGCGCAGGGACTCTCACGGCCGGCAGGCGGCAAACGGAAGCTCGCCACGATAAATTCCGAAAATCAATTCCGCCGCAAACGAGTCGTCCCTTGGGCCCTTTCTCGCGGGAGGGCCCCAAAATGGCGGTAAACGCCGTCTTCGTATGCGCCAACGACTGCCCAAGAAATATTCGTCGGCCCGGCAGAAGCCGCCGCGGCATCAGAAAGTCTCTCAGTGTGACGTTCTTTCGGCGGTCCCTTTAACGAAGAACATCCCCGGCCCGCCGCGTCTCTTTATTGTCCGGCGAAATTTACGATCGACACCGAGAGTCGCGAGGCCCTTGCAATAATTCGATCGTCGTGGATGCGCGATGACCGTCCGCTGGCGCGTCCCCCCGTCTCGGACGCAAAAAATCGGCGCGTTAAATACTTTGTGTATGGAAACGTCGCCTCGTAATTTCTGAAGCCTCGCGCTTACCTCCTCGACAATGGCGGTGGCGTAGTCGACCGCAATTCTCATGTTGTGACGACGAGCGGTACGAGAACTCATCATGAGGACGCCTTCCATTACGAAACGAAAAATATTTATCGAGGAAATGGCCAATTTCTCGTTATTACCCTCCCATCGCGAGGCGGTTCCATTCCGACGACAATACTTTCCATGCTCGTGGCTGTCCCTCAGCGTCTCTCTCTTTCTCTGCCTCCTCTCCTTCCTTTCGTTCCCCATGTCCGCACACATATCGTAGAAAATTACATTTTGTCGGTTGTAAAGGGACCGTCGTAAAAATCGTAACGCCGGCGACGCTGACTGCGGTGCACGCCGAACGAAATTGCACCGGCCCTCCGCCTATCTGTTGGCCATCAACATTGCTCCGCGCTTGATAGACCCTTTGTAAAACGTCATTCTACGGGCTTTTATACTCTTGCTTCTAGGCGGACCGCCCAGAAACCCCGAGCACTTCTCGTCAATTCTTGTTTCTAGCGCCGGTGCGTGCGCTACTGTTTCTCCGTCAAGTAGAAAGAACGCAATAGCAGCAGCGCAGTAGCAGTAGCGCGGAACTAGCACAGACGATTTCATCTCTCTCAACCATAACAATTAATTAAAATCGGAAAATGTTCTACGTGCCTGTCTGAACAATAAGCTAATAATTTCTCAAACAAGACAAAACAAGACTTTTAAGTGTACATTAACGAAGTATTCGTTAAAATTTATTCATGCCGTCACAAGAGAGAGAGAGAGAGAAAGAGAGATGACCGTGAGCTCCATCGTCAGCAGAGTCTCGGTAATTAAACTCGGGGAACGTCTTAGACGCAAAACGTACTTAGCACCAGCGAGGCTTGCTCGTTCTCCCTTTCTCGTTCTCGCTCTCGCACGGTCGAGGATCGGCAGACCTTTAGGTGCAAAGGGATTCTCTCTGGTCGGTGAGAAAGGGGAACCCGAGCGTTTCCTACCGTCTCCGTCCTTTCGTCGTTGATGGATTTTCCGATCCCCCGGACTAGGACCCGGCTGCTCGAACCTGGCCAGTTTCGACTACGGATCTAGTTTCCAAAGCCTGGTACACAGGTAAAGAGAAACGGACGATGAAGGTGGAGAGAACAGACGGAAGATGGGACCGGATGAAAGAGCGTGAAAGGAAGGGAGGAAGTCGAAGCCGGCATCTATGGCGCAATATCTATCTCTCTCTCTCTCTCTCTCTCTCTTATATTTCCATAGCAAACTTAATCGAGTTATCACATCGGGCGTTATCAACCGATGTAGAATTTCCTTGAGATTTTTATGGTTGCAATCTCAAGCGAAATATCACGTAGAATTGATGTAACAAATGCTTGTTTACAAGGTACGAAGTTTCGTGATGTGATCATCGCGTTGATGCGTCAGGTTTAAATGGAACTGTTCGGAAAGACAGGGTCGCGAACGGGCGGAATATCGCGGTGGTTCCCTCCGTTCCCGATTTAACGAGGATTTAGAATACCAGGTGCGAGGCTATCACAGGGCTTACGAACTAATAGAGACATATTCGAGCGAAGGAGCGGGTTGTTTCCCGGGGATCCGCCCTAAGTCGTTGCCGCGACGGCGACGGTAACGGGCGGCGAACGCTTACATTATCAGAGTACGCACACGGGATTGATTCGTCGGGGGTGTATTCGTCGATTGCCGTGCGGAAAAGGTGGCGGGAAAACGCCTCGGGGGAGGGAGAGGCCGAGAGAAAGAGAAACAGAGGGTGGGACGAGGAGGACGAGGAGTAATAAAGTAATGGCCGCGTCTTCCTACGCCGCGCGGCGCGGCTCGCCTTCTTTCCGGCGAGTGAATTGATAGAGTCCCGCAAAATAACGCCCAGGTAGAGGAGATGGTGCTCATTCACAGCGACGGCGACGCCGAGCGGTTTCACGTTCCAAAGCGCGACACCTTTGCCACTCACGTTCCTCAATGGAGAGAGAGAGAGAGAGAGAGAGAAAGAGAGACTCGTCTCTCGCTTCGCCTCGCGTGTCAGACTCCGACGTTCCTCCGTAAGTGTCCTACCGCGCGCGCGTTTCGCTTTTCGAGCGAGCGAGAGAGCGCCATGGGGTTTGAGCGGGCTTTCAGATGCGAGACCCTCTCGACGCGACGGCAACACCTCCGCCGATCGCTGTTTCACAAACGAACTCGGCCGCTCTCCTCTTTGAATTCGAGACACCACCCGCCGCCACGCGCGTACAAAGTTGGCTACCGCTGATTGTAATTACTCAGCCCTCTCGGTTAACGAGACATCGGCCCGCCGCCGCCAACGTCGACGCCGACGTCCGACGCGGTGTGATGGATCGCTCGCTATGCGAACACGGTGACGAAAATCATCCCTCCGGACCGCCTCTCGCCCCCTGTTTTCGCACGAAGACCACGTTCGAGGAGGGAAAGAAGAGACGAAAGATTAATTAAGTGCGAATTCCGCATTCATAGCCCGTATGTATTCTGCTTGGCAGGAAAATTGGATCGAAGCGTGAACACCTTCCGATAAATACCTCGAACAATCGAACGTGCGCCAGGCGAAAGTTACTTACGGCGCGAGTTAACGTTTCGCGAGACGACCGACGCGGATCGATTCTCCAAACGTGTCTTGACGGCGTCGCGGCGTTAAAGGGGTACGCCGTTCCGTAATTGTCGGCAAATATTAATAACTGCGAAGGCAGGGGGTAATAGGAGAACCGAGAGGGCGGGGAACGACAGCTCGCGCGAATTCAAAGAGAGCGAGAGAGGAGAGAGAAGCAGAGGTCGGGCTGGGAGGAGACGACTGCTCCGCGAGGGTGAGCCCGTCGAACCGGTTATACTTGAGAGCAAATACATAATGCCTCGATGATTTTCCTGCCGGAGGGAAGAGCCGACCGTGATTGAAATTTGGAAACTCGCTTTGACACAATTACGCGAACGTTCTGCTCCGGCAAGACGAGCCGGTTGCCTCTCGTAAGTCTTCTACCGAGACAGCATTCGCTTCATCTTTTGTCAAGATAGACTGCCCACGTTCTTCTGTACGCTTCCTCTTCTTTGGAACTTGGAACTAGGAACTAGACCTATTAGAATCTATTTTATCGAAAGAGAAATGTTGCTTGTAATCGAGCCAGAAAAGGCCGTTCAGATTCGCGGGATGACAGCTGTCGCACAGATGTCAACCTGCGATCGATACTCGGCTGCTCGAGAAGGCAAGGGGTAGATTGACTCCGGTCCTTGACGAAATTCCACGGAACTCGTTATGAAAGGAAGCCTCGTAGGTGCGTATCGCAGGAAGCCCTTCTGACCGATCGCCCTCGGTAGAACTTTGTACCGGACTTATTCACCGGCGATCATCGCGGCGCTGATAATACTTGACACTTTGTGGGAAATAAGGCTGCATTAATCATATCCGTCACAGCTGAGCGTGTCCTTCTTACGTATTGTATAACTCTGGAGGCCGATAATCTCTTTCTCGACGATTGTCTCTTGGACGACTCGATGGGTGACAGAAGCATTGTTAATTAGAAGAAGAAAAGACGTTTTAGACAGATACAAAATATTGATGGTTTGGGACGATAGATTACATTGTTTGCGCAGCGAAGTTCACACGACACGGAGAAAGCGTAGCGACCTTACCGGCGTCAATTTAATTTGATTATATTCTCCCCCTAATGCAACCGCGCGACCACACATTGCGATACGTCGATTGTTGTTATTTGCTAATACCCGGATACTGTTACGCAGAAATATTCTAGGCGTACGTGAATCCTTATCAATCTATTTATCCATCGATAAGCCCGCTATATCCATCGCTAGGATTCAGCGATCTATCTCGCGCTCGTTTCTTTGCTCGCGCAAATTGAGAAGGAAGGGCGACGATACGCATCTCCATATGCGCAAACAATGTACCCGTGGCAATATTATCTGGGTAGATTGTACCGAGGCATTCGTGGCTACGGGCACGAACGTAAAACGATTCGTCTCCTTCGATCTCCGCGCCAGCCACGCGTGTAACGCGATACCGTATACCTGGTGGTGCTGATGGTGGTGGTGGTAGGGCACGACGAACCGAGATGCCGATCGCTGGGGAGGTCGCCCGTCTTCCACCTGCCATAATTTCGTAGATCCTCGTGCCCCTCCCCTTCCCGTCTCGTCATGGTGCCCTCTTGAATTTCAAAACGCGCCATCTTCGACCGGGAGCGACCAGGCGAAAGGGTACGGAAGGAACTCGATATCGAATTCCGATCGCGCGGACGCGGAAAGACGGGAAATAATCGCCAGCGACAGTCGGGGACGATTAACGTCCGTCCATCCTAGTGCACGCGGTCGCGGAACACCCGACGAGATCGCAAATAATAATGAAGAGAGGGACCACGAGTGCGAGAACGGAAAGGAAATGGAACGCGAGGCACAACCCTTTTCATGACGAGCGCGAGCGAATGGAGATCCTTTCAGAGTCGCGAGCTCCGCGCGGCGTCGTCGCGCGAGGGTTGAAATTCCCTTTGCTGGATGTTTAATGCGCAATCTGGGGGCGTGATAAAGTGCCAAACGAATGCCGAAAGGGAATCGCGAAGCGACCGGTTGCCTACCTATCTACCTACCTACGGCGCGGTCGGTACACCGCTAAACGCTGGTACAATGCTGGCACAAGCCATTACATTGTATAAACACGGCTCTCTGCGGCTCCAAGAGCCAGAAGAGCGGCTGCCGACCCACTCGAGAAATTGAAACGCACCGAGAGAAAGCTGCGGCTGTACTCGGCGATTGAAACAGCTTGCACCCTTCCGGTGCTTCTTCCCCCTGTCCGAGTCCTCTCTTCTTCTCTCTCTTTCTTTCTCTGACTCTCTCTTTTTTCTCGACCTTTTTTGTCTCTTTTTTTTCTCTTTCCCGACGAGAAGACCACAAAGATTTCGTTCCCTTTTGTGGCAGCACTTGAAAGAACTCTCTGTAATCTTTCGTCTTCTTTCCTTCTTCGTTCGTTCTCTCTAGCGCAATGGTCGCTTGCTGCGAAAAAGTCACGCGAACGAAAGTTGTCGAACAATTATTTCAAGAAAAACAGACGCGCATCTGCGTCCCGTCGGGTTCCGCTCGAATTATCACGACCGCTGAATCCCCCCCGAAAATTGGCGAACCTCGGGATTCGTGCGAGAGTGACGCTGGCGAGCCGTCAAAGAAGTAACGTAAATCCCGGAGGCTGCTGTCCCGACTGTGGCCTTGCTCTCCGCGGGCCTCTATTTCTCCGCTTTTGGATCGTGCGTCGGCAGAAGAGAAGAATAACGTTCTTTGCATACTCTCGGATTAAAAGGCAAACAGTCCTCTGTCGGCGTTACGGGAATATGCGTTCCCGTTGAAAGAAAATTTATGGGAATTAATATTGGCCCTCCAGGGAGAAAGGGGGGCAAAAGAGGTAGGTGGGTAGGGTGGTTCTAGATGTCTCGGGGACTCGCGGAATGCGACTTTCCGGCATACATCGGAGGGAACTTTAAGAATTTAATTCCTACGCGTTATACGCGTCTCTTTCTCGTCCTGCTCGCTCGTCCTCATTTTCCTTCCTTCTGTCCTTCTCACGGGCAGAGAGAGAGAGGGGGGGGGGAGAGGGAGGGAGACACACGGGACTTTCAACGTCTTACATGCTCGCCCTGAAACGATACTCGAGCTCCACTGCATAATTTCATTCGCCGCGCGATCTCGACCCGCCCTTTGTTCTCTTCTTCCACGTCGTCTCGTGCGAGACAAAAGAGTTACTTTTGTCTTGACATTGTCGGCAGATAGAGTCCGTATCGTTTCGCGAATCGCGACAACGAGTCAGCCAAAGTCTCGTTGAAACTTCGAGGCACTTGGAATCTGTCGCTGAACATTATTTTCACTAACATCGTCTTGAATTCTCGAGGTTCATTTCATCCGAAGAGAACCTGATTGCCAGCGCCATGTCGCCGACTTTTCGCGATTTTACTCATCGTGACGTGGCAGAAAAACGTTGCCGTATCTCCAAGAAAGTATCGCGCGACGTCGCTCCGTATTGCTATCGTCACGACGCGAGAACGACTCTGCGTGGCAACAAAAAATCACCATTAAGCCGCCGTACGTCTCCCAGGGGATGGACCCTACATCATATAGGTGGCGGAGGAAGAGGTATTAAACGTACAAACGCGATAAGCTAAAACACTTCTCGTCGATGCGCTCCACGGGGGTTCCTCCCCATGTCTGTTCGACCCCATCGTACGTGCGCGCGCGCGCGTGCATTCTCCACTCTCTTTTTTTTAGGTATTTAGGGAAAAATGTCCGGGAAAATGAAACGTCATCATCGAGGCGTCGCGATCACGTGCCCTGACTACGAAAGAGACAAGGAAAACAGGGGGAATGCACGCTGTGCGAACCGCCGCCACGGGGTGTTCTCTTGCGAGAGGAAAAAACGTGCCATGGCTTTTAGTTGAATAAACATCGCACGGATATCGTATATAATCTATGCACGCGTGACGTATCTTTCAGCGACTCGATATCAATCATATCATCTCGTGTCTTCGTCGTGACGGAAAGTGTTCGCTTTACCGTGATTGCGAGCATGAGATTGCAGCTGATAAAAATTTTTGAAGCCTGCAGAAAAATGAATGTTTTGAAAGTTTTCATCGAGTTGATTGTAATTGTGAAACTGATAATTGTGAAAGTATCTAACTGACATTGTTTAGGCTTGGCATCATCATCGGCTCTGTCATCTAGATATTATTACCGTCATCAGCGTCGCATCATGACAGACAGCAAACACGATACGTTTGATTCGACTATCATCCCTTTCTGCGCCCTTTCCACTATCGTTTGACCCCTCGCCTCGCCTAGCCCTTCCGCGCCGCTTATTTTCTGCCAGAAAGCAATATCCGTTATGGCCAATAAACGCAACCGTACCGAAGTAACCGACGATCGTTCGTTTGTAGGTCGAATGTCCACCGGGAACCGTATCTCTTGCCGTGGAACGATATCGAGCGCCTTCCTATCACGAGATTAATGAGGAAATTTAATTGCGCGCATGAAACGCAGATTAAATGAAGTTTGCACATTTCTAATTTTTAATTGAGCTTATATAACCGCAATGCACGTGTTCTCGTTTATTCTCTCATTACGAGATCTTCTATAAAATGTCAAAATGTTATAAACATTTAATTTTTCCGTGCGATGCTCGAGATAGTTGACTCTTTTACCTGTTGCAGCCTCTGATTGTCTTTAGTAATTATCGTGCGCGTCGTTTCGCAGCCATTGCTCCGTGATGGACCGAAAAAAGGGTCTCTTTCGAGAGATCGACGAGATTTGCGGAGGTGTAGACTCACGCTGTAATGTCCTTGCCCTTTTCCCGAGGGTTGGCACCCTCGGCGCCCATCGCCGAGTTTCCACCCCACAGCCGCACACACGTATCGGTCGCACTTTCTGTCTTTCTCTCTTTCTCTCTCGACACTCCTCCGCAGTCTCTCCCGCGACGGAGCACATAATCCTGATATCTGTCGGTTTTCGGGCAATAAAACACGCGTCCCGTACAGACGGAACCCCCGTGAATCGCTACTGCTTCCGACTGATAAAGAAAAACGCGCGGCGAGATACCGCATGGCTCTCGCGTGGCTGATGTCATCGGCTTTTCCGCAGATCGGACGTGTGCCGTTCGCCGTAAAATCACTCGACTTGACGAAATTTCAGATAATCCGCGAGACCTTGCACGATCTTCGTCGGAATGAAAAGATCTACGAGTATGAAAAATCCGGGAGAACACGGTGATTCCGCGGATCGTGCGAAACGTTGCTGAGATCGTTTAGATCAGTATCCGCCGTCATCTATCATTGAAAATTACGCTTATCGCGATTACGACTCTTGTCTTGGACACCTCCTTCGACCGAGGCGTGGAATGGTTGCGCCGACGCATTCGCACGCTGTAAAATGCCCGGAATAAATCTATGATTCTACAGGCGGGTGATCTTTTCGTTTCGCATTACAGTATCGGGTCGCCGGCGCGCGAGCAGCGCGCTATTCGAAATTATTGACCGTCTTGGGACGGCCTACCTAAGACCGAGCGAGACCTCCCTTCGCGGTCCGTGAGTACTTATCGGGCGGATCGGAGCGCTCAAAAGATCCGCTCGGTGGCCGCGAGGCAAAACGCCAGGCTATTCGGCTATTACGTTTCTGCATATACGGGAGAGAGCCCGGTAACCAGATCGGGGGGTCTCGAATGACCCGTGCGCTCACCCGGGGAGTAAATATTTTCATATTATTTTACCCGTGTAATTCAAGCGCGCCGCAAATCCGCGCGAGCCACCAAGTTTCGGGCTCCTCGGCTTCCTTGGACATCCTCGAGCGGAAATCGGGATTGCATCTTTGTGCATCCGTTGTCGCGTCGCGTGAACTTTGCCTCCCTCTCTCCCTCTCTCTGTCTCTCTCTCTCTCTTTACCTGCTCATTGAAACGCTTTATAAACGTAGCAAACAAAATTGCAGAGCGCACGCCGTTAAACGGACGGTGCCCGCGGATAAAATACACGGCGGATGTTAATAGGATAAATTAGTTTATCCTACGAAAACATCCCCGGCGAGATGAAACAGAACCGCCTCTCGGTATCGCGCGATAGATTCGGCCCCAGGCGCTCGTCGACTTGGAACGCGCGGCGGATTTTCCTGCGAGTATCGCCGGATGCCGGCTACCACCCCCCGATATCGACGGATCGGATAAAAGAATAATACGCAAAAGCGAAAAAGCTTTCGACTTTACGACGGTTTATATATCCCGTGGAAAAGAGGGACCGGGGAACGGTCTCGGAAAATGGAAGGGAAGAGCGGATAAGACGGCTGACCCTCTCGGGATGTTTCTACTCGCAAACTGGATTCCGATGACCGATCTCCATTTCCATATGGGTCGCAAACGAGGGGTGCCGAGAGAGCCGCGGAGAACTTGTCACCGGGAAATTGATATTTGAACGAGGCCGCAGCCCTACCCAGTGTCGACGTGCAGGAACGTAGGGCGGCCAAGAACTTTGTCGAATGTCCTAATGTGTGAGTCGGAATTCGGAATCGATCGATCGTCGCACACGCCGAAGAAACACGCGTACGCGTGTTTCCTCTCCGACGCTGCGATTTGCGCCTCGATTTTTTCACTTTACCGAAAGGAATTGCTGGTAGCACACAGGTGTTGTAAGTTTTCTTTCGACTTGGTTCCGAGCGCACCCCTGGGAAGCCGCGTTGAAATTAGCATTCGCATAGGATGCTCGGTCTAACTACCACTATCGACGTTGCCTCCAACTATAATCGTCCGAGCGGGGCTACGGGCTAAGCGTAATATTATTCAACACACAGCTTTGTATGGATATCGAGAGCCGTAGAGCACAGATGCTGTCCGTCGGAGAAGAGAGGAGCGCGTTGCCGGATCGACCGCGGCTTTTCTAGTAGGTGCCTAAGAACCGTCCTTCTCTCCCGTCAACGGGATAACGGGTGTTTCGGTTGGTTTTAGGCCCTCGAGAACGCACCTCCCGCAGAGATTACGAGCCGGTCCAGACGCGGCCAGGTCCATGTCTGCCTTCATGAATCGTAATTACGCGTTTAGTCGCGTCTTGCCCCTTTGCGCAAGCCAGACCCACCTTCGACATCGTTCGGCATCGGCCGCGTTTATCGCGCGATTAATTTGCAAATACGAATAATTAGCAAGCGTTCACGCCGCGAGCGACGGCGTGATGGACGGGGTTGGAGTCGTGTCACCGAGACGCCGTCGTGAAAAAAATCTTCCGGGCACGATTATTACGAGCGGTGTCATTGGTGCGCAGCGTTTAGAGAGAAACGAGCGCGGGAAAGCAATTACGGAATCGCGATTTATCGCGGACGCGCGAAGCTGAAACGTCGTCGGCGGAGAGAAAAAAAGTGTCGGTGCCCGATATTACCGCGAACGGGAACGGGAACGGTGATCGTTTAACGAACCCGAAGGCGAACCATTATTAATTTTTCCGGAGTGGAAGCCGGTCATTCCTGGCGCAGCCCGAGGGCCACGAAGGAGAGCAAGTGCTGCAGGTGGCGAGAATGGTCAATATAACCGCAAAATGTAAATCATATTGCTATTCCCGGAGGGCTTCTCACTCTCTCTCTCCCTCTCTCTGTCTCTTTTGCTCTCGACTTCGGGTATTAAACACAGTCCGGGTAAGACGCCCTGGTTCTATATTAGTTTCCGCGGGTTCCTCCTGATTGGATTCGGCTATTACGTTTCTTGGCCCCGCACTGATTGTTTGCGCCCGGCAGACGCGTTGTCCGATCGATCGCGACCGTGTTCCTCGACCGCTGTCTTTGAACACGTACGAAACGTTTCTCCAAACGCTTTCGAATCTGAATAAGAATTGAAGCGTAAAGGAAACTTGCATACTAAGAAAAATCGACTACTTAATGAGACAATTCGGCACATGCTCAGAGCTTGTAAGTTTCTCGATTCAACTCGGAATCCCCGTTGGTATCCCGGAATAAATTAGCTGGTGCGCGCTCCTCTCGGTGCGCTCCCATCGCCGGAGTTTAAGTAGCCTTGGTACGCCGCGTTCTCGTACGGAACCCGACGATTTCTGACCTACCCGCCGCCGCGGAACTCGATATCGACGATCGAGATCTATCGTGTCCTGTCGGGCGGGCGGGCGGGCGGGTGGGTGGACGGGCGAGCGTTAAACCCACGGTAAACTTCGAGAGAGTCCCTCCGACGACGAGTCCTCGACGTGGGGAGTCCACGCCAAGAGCGGTCGGAGGATTTCTGAGCGAGCGCACAGCGGTAGCTGATGTATTTCGACGTGCCCGATGAGAGAGACCGTCCTCCCGCTCCCTCTTTCTCTCTGTTGACTGCATTATCTAATGGACCACCCTCTCCGCCTTTCTCTCTGTCTGTCTGCCGCTCTCCCCTTTGTCACAGCTTCCTTGCCCGATGCAGGACGACTCGACGTTTCGCGGCAATCCGCCACCAATCTGTCGACCATCCGACTGCGTGCATATCGGCTCTGGTTTCATAATCGACCGCGAATTTCTTCCCTATCTTAAGCGCCGCGCGTAATCACCAGTGTCATCCGTGTGTATGTCTCGGCGAATCGAATAGCCGCGAGCACCGAATGAGAACACTTTTTCGGAACGATAGTCGGATATAGGGATGTATGTAGATAGGCGGATCCGATAGAACGTTTGACGCCGCGCTAAAAGCACCAACGTGGAACACATTGGATGACATGCGCGCCTGAGCATCGAAGTATGCAATTACACGTGCTTAAAGATAATTAAGATCGAACGAGATACATGGAGAAGCAGATACGCTCGGACGGTACCAATCTGCTCGCGTACGTGCGGGAGGTAGACACGTCCGTCGGGATGTATCATGATGTTTCTGCCAATGTACGCAGAAATGTGAGAAAAAGGATCGCGCGTATGAAATCTGCCGATCATGTTGCTGAGATACGCTCGCTCGCTTGTTCGTTCGTTCATGAGTTCCGGCTCGACCCCGCATTCTCGATTTGGTCGGGGAACAAGTTACGCCGCAGTTACATCCAAGGCGAGGTAAAAAGCCCGAGTATCTCCAGCGAGTACCGAGAAAGATAGAAAGAGAGAGACGAGAAGAGCCCGGGAGAGAGGAAAGAAGAGGGAGAGAGAGACAAGGCATGAAGCATTTTTCGCGACCGGCAAAGTATTGTCCGTCATCGTGCCCGCGCATCTTGTCGAGAGGAGCGAGAGCGAGATCGTGCGACCGTGACTCTGGAATCATCCCTAAGACCTTAGACCCCCGCGCAGCAACGTCCGCGCCCAGCTATCTTCAACACTATTCCGAGGCTCCGTGCAATCTCTCTGCCGTATCCGCCAGCATCAAATTACCAGTTCCTCCTCGATCTACGACCCGCTGTCGTCGTCTCGATTGGTACCCTCGGTGAGACGTACCGTGTCGGTGTCTTCTGTCGAGTTTGCGCGTCGGTTCACGAACGAATTCGATCGACACAACGACGAAGACGCCGGTTCCGCGCCTTGTCACCGGGAAGCCGAAACAACTTGAATCCCCAAGCGCACCTTCGTGAGTTGGTCGGGCCTCGTGGTTGCTCATGGTAGTACCCACAAAAACACCACGCGTGTCTATAAGAGACGTGGACCACGCTCGGGAATAATGAGGCTCACAATGTAGCCGATCGCATGAAAGAAGCGTGTCTGACTTTACGATCAGGATCAGCGCGAGGTCCTCACGCGATCGTCCAAGTGTCGAGGGGAAAAAAAAGGATCGTCTTTCGTCGCGAGTCGGGCAACGTGGACCTGCTACACTCCTCGCTCCTGGCTGGGCACCATAGGTGGACGGCGACGTCGCCGGACCCCAGAGAGGGAAAGAAAGAGAGAGAGAGAGAGCGAGCAGCCCCATTCGGGGCAATTCTTTGCCGGCTCGCGTGTATCCTTAGTATGCAACGTATGCAGTCGGTTGTTACCGAAGGAGTGGTTTGCTGAGCGGCCAATGGCGAGTGCTCGAGCTAATTCTAGGGTGCCGCCGCCGCGCCATCTTTGCATCATAATGCTGTCCCCCCGTACCCCGGCGCTCGCTCCCTCTCCCCCCGTCTCACCTCACCGTCCCTCCCCGTCCCTGCAAGAAGTCTGCCCCCTTCTTCCCCCTGCCGCCGCCGCCGCCGCCGTCCCGCAACCTCCTCTTTCCTCTGCTCCTCTCGTCCTCCCGTCCGCCCCCACCCTCTCCCACTTTCTCTCCACCCTTGTTTCGTTTCGCGTAAGAGAAAGAGAGAGAGAGAGAGAAAGAGAGAGAGGACGAAGCAGACGAAATATCAAACGGGCAAGAGAGAGACGAGAAGAGTGAAAGAAAAGGAACGAAGAGAAACGTCTCGGAGGCGCGTTATGCCAAAGTGGATAAGAAGAAGAGTGCACGAGAGGGAGACAGAGAGAAACGCACAGGCAAGGAGGAAAAGGAGGGGCACACGGCCATGGCAAAGAGATAGAGGGGGCGAAGGGGTTGTCTGCGCCTTGTCTGCCGGGAATCAATCACGTATCAGTGATGCTCAACCACCGGTGGCCACCTGCGAGACACGATCGATAGGATCGCGCAATGCCCGGTTCACGATGGCACGTTTCATGTGCACATCCACTCCATCCGGTGTCCCTCGTAGGATTCGTAAGGTCGCAGCGGCGTCCGCGACGTCCGTGATTCCAATTTCGGGACACGGGGGAATGCAGACAAGCGGAGGAACGGGGGCGGGCTATGACGCTTCCGTCGCGACGTTTGATGATCTCACGAGCTCGCAGCCCGAGATTCACGAGCGAGTATGATATTCCCGCGATGCCGGTGGCCGAATAAGAAATACATTTGCATCTAAAGTGGATGGATGCCTTTGCGCGGGGCCCTCGACGATTTACTTCCACGGCACGGCAATATGATCTCTGATTACCGTTCCAGAAATGACGCGCGGGTAGAGGGCGATTAAAGCCGCGTGCCTAATCTCCATGCTGCGCCGGCGAGAACGAGGGAAGGTAATGTCGTCGTACCCGAGCACGCCTACGGCGACGTGGTACCTACGCCTCGCGCTACCGTTTTACCTGTCAGGATAGGGTAATGTTAAACCGAGTGAGCGCGAGCAGCTACCGTCTTCCGCCGCGAGCTGCCTGCCAGAAGAATCCGCGACAGATCCATCTCGGCTACGTACAAGAGCGCAACGAGTGCTGGGGGATCCTCCTCAAAATACGGTTTCCGGAAAAGATAATTTTGTTTAGTGCGTCTTCCAAGGATTTTGCTTTCACGCACGAATTATTGTTCTTCACGCGAGAGGCTGAGGGAATCGAATCGAGGACGCGGCTTATCGATTGGACCCTAATCTTTTCGCCGGCAAGTGGCGAACCTTTCCGCGGGCAATCGAACGCGTGCAAGAACCGGTCAACGTCTCGACGAACGGACGCGCCATTATCCGTCGAACTGGGCGATCCGAGGAGCGATCGAACAATGCCGGAGTCCGCGCGAAAGATCGAGTCGAGAGTGTCGAGAGCTGTGATGCGCTCGGGAGAAGACACAATGGCCGGACGCGCCGGTTCACAATGACGGAAAATAATTAAAGCGGGCAGGGGGGGAGTGCCGTTCAAAGACGCCGACGCGGGACTCGGCCGATCAAAACCGATCAGTCTGCACGTATCCGAGCGATACCCCCGTGAATTCCCGTCGCCGTGTCGAATGCGCGCTCTCCTACACGCGTGTGCGAGTTTCGACGCGGAGATTTACGTGCACGCATTATGGATTGACTTTGCCAACTGCTCGATGCGAGAAAGAACGAAACATTCAGAGAAAAGCACGAAAATGTCGAGGCGCGATTGATTCTTCATTTTTCACGCTAAAATACGCGTTGCGCTTTTACGCGTGCTCGACGTTCGTACGTATGCATATGCGTGATGAACGCGGGAGTCCGGCATCTCTTTTATGAGTCGCCGTATCTTTTTAGCAGCATGACTCACTAAGAGAAATCGATGAACGATTTGACTCGGGCGTCCGACTCGGCTGGCTACCGTCGGATCCGCGCACGGTAGCTGACGAGACGATCGGACCCCCGCTTAGACGTGTACTTTGAGTTTTCAGACCCGCCGTGCGCGGTGTGAAACCCCCCGCTGTAGAATGATACACCAGGATAATTCCGTTGGGTTTTGACCACACCGGGGTTCCGCCACCTGGGGGACGGAGATGGTCAGCGCGAATTTGCCGCGTGTTCTCAGCAAGCGCGTTGCGCTTGCTGCGGGACCAAACGCACGCCTGCGTAATCGCGCCACGCACGAGCGCGACAACGCGTCGCAATGATCTTTACCAGGAACTGTCTTTTCTCATCATGCTAAACGCTAAACGAACGCACTTTTCTTTTCTGTTACAGTGGTCTACCAGAAACGATTAAAAAAGGAGCGGAGAGCGAGAAAGCGGCTGCAGGAGCAGTTGGACCTGGAGATCAAGAGGCGTACACAGTTGGAAGAAGCTCTCAAAGCCACGGGAGCATCCTCGGAGCAAGTCAGAGCGATTACCGGTACGTGAGCGGACATTCACCGCGGAGAATTTAGACGGTCGATCGCGGGAGGTTGCTCGGGTCTCACTCGACCACTTGTACGGGAATCGTTTACCCGGACAGCATACGCGGGAGAGACATTTTGACGGTATCTTCTAGCGTCGTCGTCCCGGGAAATTACGTACGCGCCGGAGCTCGCCGGAGCGCGAATCTGATGCGAGAGACGCGGGGCGACTATCGTTGCAAATGGACGGGTTTTCTTAGGATTCCGCGTGCTCGTCGTCAGTTCCTCCGTTAAGAGCCCCGGGGGCCACCGGTGATCTCGGAATAAATTAATTAATACGCCGAGGCAGAGCAAACAGCCTGACACCCGGCAGAATATGATTCCTTACTTATCCCCCTGCCGGCGATGCAATCCCTCTTCGTCGTCGGCTGGCTGATGGCAGCCCTCTTCCCCTTCACCCTCTTCTCCTCCCAACTCGCCCCCCTCGCTCCACCCGTCTCTCCAGCACCTTGACTAGGCATCGGCGCGTCTCGCCCCTTGATCCTCCCGGCGAGCAGAAGTAGCAACAAGCGGCGGCACGCCACCCTTCTTCCTGTCACTACCAAAACTCAAACGCGAAACCCTTTAAGTGAAATCTCTTATTCCGATATAACGTTCTCCGTTGTGGTCCCCTCGCTCCGCGTCTACCTCCTGGCCGTTTTGCCACGTTACCTCCGTCGCTGCTGCCGGTTACCGTCTCACCGCCGGTACCGCTGATTAACCCTGTCAGTTCCAGACAGTAGCGATACTAATTTCAAATCAAACGACATGCCAGAGTTCGGCGGCGGCAGTAAAGCTACGCACGAAGCTCCACCGTTTCGCCGTTCAGATCTTGCGTTCTCCCTCGTTCTCGCGCGATTTATGGTAGTCAGTTTTGTCCGCGTGTCTGAAAACGAACACGTAGATTCTTGAGAAAATCGCGATAATCAAGCGACCGCGTTTCCCTATGACGCAGAGAACGTCACGGCGGAGGCGCGCACGAGTTCGGAGCCGCCCGAGGCTAGTCCGGTGCATTCCCAGTCACAGCAACAGCCCTCGCAGCAGCAACCGCCGCAGCAACCCCTTCAGCAGCAACAGGCAGCGGCCCAGCAGTACCGAGAGGCGCAAGTGCCGCGTCCTTCTCAGCAACCGTCGACGCCGGAGAAACCCGCATGGGGATACGGGCTGGATCTCATCGGCAGCCAAGCGTCGGCCTTCTGGCAAAACTATCAAGGTCAGTCTCGATATGTGGCACGCCACCTCGCCGTAGCCTCGTTTTACGCAGATCGCCGTTTAGTTTAGCTATCCTCGGTTCCCTCGGAAAGAATTCGTAAACGCGAGAGTTCCTTACGGTAGGAAATAAAAATGCTCAAGAAAGCTACCTACATTGTGGAGCTCGCGGTAATTTGAGAAAGTAGCAATCGCGTGTTAGAAACTTGAGGTCAGACTGGACGGAGAGAAGTAGAGAGCAAGAGAGAGAGAGACAAGGCGATAAAGAAGATCAGCCCAGAACCAGCGGCGGGATCCGCTAATTCGGATAATCGCGTTCCCGTATTAGGATCCACTCAATTTTTCTGATCTTCCGGCCGAGTGCTTTCGATCCTCGATTACCCTGACAAAAAAAAAGAGAAAAAGGAAGAAAAAGAGGAAAAAAAGAGAGGAGAGGAGATCAACCCCGAGGGCGAGGGAGACGCCGGCGGAGGTGTATGTCGTGGTGGTATCGTGCAAAGTAAATTATTCGAAAGATCTCGAGCGAGAGCAATCACGCCGCCGGCAATAACAACCCCGCGCACGAAGGGTGGGTGGGAGAGGAGAAAGAGGGCGCGCACACGAGGAAGAAGGGCGGAGGCAGAGGGCAGTGGCAGGAGGAGAGAAGGAACCAAGTTGGCCCTGACGAGGAAGCACGAGGTATTTGAATAGGGTTCCGCAGCTACCCAGGGCATCATGATGCGGAATCCATTTGCAATAAACAACGGAGATTTAGACGGGGGTAACGCGGGAGAGGAAACGACGACGACGACGACGAGCGATAGCGCCGGGGTGTGAGCTAGGCAGGGTGGGAATTGGGGGTGGCCATCGAGAGAGAACACGGGGAAAGAGGTAGTTCGACGTAACGTCGTCTGAGGTGGGTACTTACGCCACTGAGGGGACCTTGGGGGCCACCACCGTCGCCGCGTCTTCGAGTCATGCATTCTATACGAGCGGTGGCTCTCATTCTCATTACGTGGCCGTGAGCCAGGAAACGTATCTGTTCCCCGATGTACATTCGACTTTCCACTGCGAACGATGCGTCTCGTTTATGAAGGTGTCGCGTTCATACGCGGATTTCATCGAGCTGGCAGCTCGGAAAGCGTTTCGTACATTAATTGTACATCTATACGACCTATCTATATACGTCTTTCAAGTTTGCTCGCTGTCTTCTTAGCTAATCCTGGCTCCCGATTGTCTACGTAATTCTGGATAATCGTTTGCGGATCTTTACACGAGATTCCTCCATCGCAGGCACCGTTTCCGCCGACCTGCCGATCGAGCCGTGCGATCACGGTCTCGCTCGAGTCCCACAGTGGATGGCTCACTCTCTCGCTCACGTGAGCGTCACTGGGTGTAATGCAGAGTTTATGCACATCTCTCGCAAGTAAGGAAGAAGCCGTAATTTCCCCGGCGGCCACCGCGCAGCTCTCAGTGGCGTTACCTGTCCTCCCTCCTTCTTCAGCAAGCACGTTCCCTCCGCGCGCTTCCCTTAAACCTCCAGCAGCCCGTCCTGGTCCCCTCGCGCCCTCGCATCGCGTTGTCCTTTTCTTCTTGTTCTCTTCTTCTCTTTCTCTCTCGCTCGCGAATGCACGTACATGTATGTGCGCGCATACACGGACGCATACAGGCACGCACGCACGTACAATATGTACGCGTGTGTACGACGCGCGATTCCTCCACGTCCACCATCCGCAGAGTACGACGGAGCACTTCGCCACGCTTTAATATTCAGACTATATGCAATAATTTCGCAGCAACCATAACCGTCCCCTCCCGCCTGTCCCCTCGTATATACCCCTGTCCTATCTCCCTCCCGATTTTGTAGCACTCTCGCTTCCTCTCTCGGTCTTTCCGTCCTCCTCCTGGAGCCGTCGTCTTCAGCTTCTCTCCGTCATTTATTCCCATCCCCCCGTCTAGCTTCCCTTCCTCTCGTTCTCCCCGCTTCTTCTTCTACTGCCGCGCGAAGAGACCCACACCCACACCGAGAGACCATGAGATTGCTCCACGTTGCGCACTGTACCTTCATCCTCCGCCCCCTAGCCGCAATCACTCTAAATCGCCGCGCGGGCATTAATATTTGATGGACGGAGTCTTCGGGAATTATTCGGCACGGGAATAGAGCTGCGATTGGAACGACGTCGGGCCGCGCCGGTATCATTTCTCATCGGGATCCGAGATCGGGGGTACGGCCGTGGCTGCAATTCCCGTCTCGTTAAACCCCCTTTTAATCTTTACACGTCTCGTGCCCAAGTATCTCCACGAATGAATTAACCTTGAACATACCGAGCGGTCTACGAAGCAAAAAAGGCTGAACGTTGCCGAGAAGTAAAAAGCTTTAAGCTTCAGTCTCGCAAATCAAGCGTGTCAGGCTACGGGAAGAAAAATGACGACGACGACGACGACGACGATGGACGGTTCCGCTGCACACGCGCGCACGTCGGATTATTTCCAGCTTTCCAGGCCGCCCACGCGGCCGAGAAAATGCGAGCGTCGCACCTGTGCGTACACGTGCGTAGAGCATCACGCGAAAGACAATAACCCCCGCGCGAGAGTGATAAAGCGTGACGCGTGTATACGAGCAATATAAAGGCCGGCGAAGGAAGCCGACGCCTCGACGTGGGCGGTGAAGGCAGCACCGAGAGCAGGACGAGGCGGAGGGCTTGAAAACGTCCCTCGCCCTAAATATATCCATGCGGCGCGACGACGTGCTTTTCCGGCGAACAAGCCGGGACGGGAGAAATCGGCGAGGGCGAACGAACCGGGGGGCGCGAAGGGGCAGGAAGGACGTGGCGGAGGAGTTTCTGTCCGTACGTTGATCGTAGCTCGCGTGGTTGTAACTAACGGTGAGTTGAGGTGTTGTCAGGAATATTGGGGTTGTTTCAAGACCCTCCCACGCGGCGATTACGAGCTACGACTTCGCCAGACAGCTTTCCCCGTCGGTTCCCCCGCGTCGTTTCTCATGCATCCCGCGGAATGACGACTGATGAATAAATCCCGGCGACCGCGTTGGATCGGGTCTTTCGAATTCTTCCAGCGTCCGACGCGAGCGAGCTATAGCGAGCGGTCGACGTCGTTTTCGGAGCCTCTTGTGATTTTGCGCTGCCGCGGATTGCCAGGGGATTAAATTCGTTACCGGAGAGCCTCGACGTGGATGTCGCATGCCGAACAGAGAGATTTGCACGCGGGAGAAAGAACAATTACCAAGCAACTCGCATCGTCCCGGATATCGGTCGTTCCTTTTTCTTTTTCCGTTTTCCAGCAATATTGACAACGTCGTTGAGGCGCGGGGAACTTTATTGACAAGTCAACTGAAATGCGAATTAGCAGCGCGTTCATATCGCAACGAGGGACGCGATGACGTTCTCACCCCAGCGCGCCGGTTACGATTTCGCGATACGTCGAGGAGAGAAGAAAGCGGGCGGAATGAAAATTGAGAGATGAAGAGAGAAGGAGACGACCGATCGCGAACGACGGAAATTTGAAATTATAAGAGTCGCGCGATTTGAAAGCGAGGGTGGTGGGACGCAGACCCGGGCATCGGAAAGATTTCTCTTCATTTTCCTCCTCCCCCTCGATTCTCTCTCTTCTCCCGATTCCTCCGTTTTTTGTGTCTCCGCATGATGCTCCGTACGGCTTCTTGATTCATACAATTTCACGGTCGGCTTAACGCTCAAGCGCCTATCCCCACCCGAAAGAGGATTCGCGTCTTCCGTCACCTCTCCTCCCTCTATCTCTCTCTTCCTCTTCCTCTTTCTGGCCCCTTATGTATTCCCCTGCCTCGACTGCCCGCACATCTCTCCGCTCCCCGGTCTCGTCTGCTTTACATAAAGATCAGAGCATTAAAAACGCGACTGCTACACGAAATCAACCCCCTCGATGATATTCCCCTCTCACTCGTGAGCGTCGCTAACTCTCAGGTACCGATCCTCGAGAGCCAAGGTATTCAGCCAATTACCGTCACTTCGATGTGATACTTAAATTGCCTTTTTCGCCGTTCGCGCAAGAACGAAACACGTCGAGTGCACTCATCGCGTTGACGGTTATATCCGATATCCGGCGCCGACGCAGCAGCGAACCCGCTCGAATTCCAAGGACGTCGTCCTCGGGCAGGTTCACGGTGGAGGCTTCTCGCTCTCTCTCTCTTTCTGCCGCGCACATATAATCGCAAAAACTCCTTGTGGACCGCGCGAGAACGTCCGCTCCGAGAGTGCTTATCAATCGCGAGCAATTGGGTCCTGTTCGTGGAATCTCTCGACCAGGATTCAGGAGATATAATAATGAAGTTCGTAGCGAGAGCGATGGTGCATCCCCCCGATCCCGGGGCGAACAATGCCGCGGGAGTTTTTCCAGCAGTCGCGCGAGACCGTCGACTGGCGACCGTGCTTCTCCACCCTCTCTCCCCCCCGGCTACGCATTCTCTCCCTGTCCTCGGTTTCGATTCGGTTCGTTTTCTTCTTCTACTCGAAGAGGCAAGGTGGCCTCTCCTCTTGCGGCCGCATTGTGCCGGAGTTAATTACGTGCGGATAAATGCGGAGTCATAGAGGGGCGAGGTTTTCTTTCTCTTTCTCTCTCCCCTTCTCTCTGTTTCTTTCTCTCTTTCCCCGGGGCCCTTCTTCTTTTTCAAGGTACATCTTTTTTAGGGGGCCCTCGCCTCGCGTCGCGCCGCCACCCCGCCAAAAAGCCGGGCACGGCGCGCGATGCGCACAATACCGACCGTTTAGGGCCCGGCGAGGCATCGTACGACCACGGCCTGAAATTGTTTTCATTGTCCGGGCGATTTGTCAGGGTGTATAAGACGGTAGCGAAACTATTAGCGGGCTATTCTTCTTGGATGCCCGGGATACGCCGTCTGCAGGATTCCGCGGAATTGAACGGACGAGCTGCCTTCTTTCCGCATTCGATACGCCAGGCGTACAGCGATACCCGCGAGAAATCGCGAATCCGGATTTCCAGCTCGACGCCGTGCACGTCACTTTCTTACCGTTGGCAGGCCAATATCACGGACTGGCGAATGTCCGGCAACTTATTTAGAATGGAGCAAAATGACGCGAAAAAGGGAAGACGCGCACAATCAATCAAATCGCTTTTTCGCGCTGTTCATTCCTGCCCACGGCAACAAAAGAGGATATTTTCGACCGTTCCGAAGGAAGCAAGGAGGTTTCCTTAAATCGGCCCTTCGTCCTGAAATGCCTTCCCCACTACCTACCCTTCCCTCTTTCGTGGAGCACGCCGAGCGAGCGGGCGAACGAACACAGGCGACGTTATATCTGGAGCAGTTAAATTGTCATTTGGATATCAAAGGGACGCGACACCCCGCGCGCGGATAAGGGCGCGAGAGGTAATTTGGCTCAGCGAAACGCAAACATTGCTCTCCGTGTGCCCCAAAGTCGTGGAATATAACGGCCTGACGAGCGCACGAATTCACACCCACGTGCCACGAAACAGCCCTCAGCTATTGTTGCTCAAAGCATAATGGAATCTCGGCCCCGCCGTCTCTAGCCTCCCCGGCATCGCAGCTGAAGATGGAGCGGGGTAGGAAGAGAGCGACGACAGGAGAGGCAGAGCTCCGATGCCGACTCTGCTCGCACGTCGGTTAACCGGGATTTAATGGCCTCGCAATTGGATTTTACCATTGCTCTTTGCCCAAGGAGGCGCCATTTCACGCTTACCGATCAGATTCGCACCCCTTTGTCGTGCGCGCGCGCTCTGTGATACTCTCACCACCGTTCTTCCACTTAATCCTCTCGCTTACGCGATTTTCGTCCGTAATCGGCGATCCACTCACGGATTACGAAACTCCCCTTTCTTTATCAGAGAGAGAAAGAGAGAGAGAGAGAGAAAGCGTTGTTTATTGGCGCTCTGGGACACGTCCCCTAAAGCGCAACCAAAATGCATGTACAAGTTTGACTATTATATCATAAGTTACATACAATCAATTAAAACATAATATATAAGTTACATAAATCATAAATCATGAAATCATAATATATAAGTTACATAAATCATTTAAAACATAATATAATAGTATACCTGCAGTATTTAAAAACATAATACACTAATATACCTGCAGTATTAGAATTAGAGAGAGAGAGAGAGAGAGAGAAAAGTAGTAATAAAGGGAGCATCATCAAAATTCTTTTCGTTCTTCACAATGATTGCGAAGCTCAAATAGCTTTGAGCTGGAATTTTAAAGCTTTCAAGAAAATATTATTTTCTTAGATTGTAACATATATTCGTTCCATTTGTTTAATCCTTTTAAGAACTAATATGTGTTACAAACCAATATTAACCAACGATTCAATGGTTTGATTGTTACAACGTGATTTCGTTCGCGCAAATCGTTCGAAGGAGCAGGAGAGCGCGACGGCGCGGGGTGGCGAGACGCGCTTAATTCGGCGCGATATCATTAAAGGGACATTTTCCAGTTTTCACCCTAATCCTTGCGAAATTCAGTGAGCAAACCCGCGGCCCTTTCACGCCTGCCTTCGTCCGTTATCCCGCTCGTCCCTTTTCCATCCCCCTTTCTCCTCGGCTGGCTGCTGGTTTTGCACTAATTACCGCTCCGTTTCATCCTCCGCGCGCGCGTGGTTCACGCCTCGTCGAATCCGCGTCACGAACCGACGGACTCTTCTCCTCCAGGCGATTCCTCCGAATGGCCACTGATCCTCCGGATCCAGTGCGGCGATATGAACGAAACATTCGAGATAATGCTAGCGAAGTACCACAAAGTAGTATCGCATTACGTGAACTGCGTTACATGTGCTCCGGCCGTTGCCTCGTTCTGTCACTTTAGCGCATTCTCTTTTTTGTCCGCAGAATCACTGGTGCAGGAACTCGAGCTGGAGAGAAAATCGCGGCAGCACCAAGCAGCCGAGAGGGACCAAGTCAAGTCTCCTCTTCAAGGTACGTTCAGCAAAAACGCGAAATACGTATTGTCGTGCGCGCGTACTACGTAAAGCTCGAGAAAAAAAAACAAAGAGAGAGAGAGAGAGAGAGAGAGAGAGAGGGAGAGGTCCGTCCGGTTTCTTCTCTCGCCATTGCAACGGAAACTTTATGACGATAATATTGCGGTACCCACGGAACGCTTCTTCCTCAATTCTTTGCATTCGGAGAACGCGCCGGCGTGCAGTGCGCGTACAGAGCGATTTCTTGCTATACGGAATAAAGTTCGGATCTTTAATTAGAAACTCTTCAGGGGCGGGGTCGCGTCTCGGGGGGCAGGAGCGGGATGGGAGCGGAAGGCTGGGGTGGGACGGCGAGAGACGGCGGTTCTTGCAAAGGCGTCAGCGGCATAGTCCCGGCATATTCGAAACTTGGCCTCGCTCTCCTCCGTGGAAACTTGTCCGAAGGAAGTTTCCAACTCGCGCAAAAACTATATCCGTAGCGCGATTTCGATGCTCCAAGGCCCCGGCCGGCGTGACGTTGCACGTAAATAATCGTTTTTCGCCAACCCGCCCGCCCGTCTGCCCACCCGCTCGCGGAGGCTCCTCGGAAGGAATTAACAAGTCCGCTCTTAATTGGCAACGTCCTTGCAAAATCGACTCCTCCGCGAGTTCTGGAGAAACGCTCTTACCGCGATAACGTTATTCGCGGATTCGCTACGCCCGAAAGAAATGCAATGATTACGTAATTATTTCGTATAGCCGCAAATCATCATCGAGCCGTTGCTCTCTCTGCGTCGAACGAATTTGACGAACGACCATGGAAAGCAGACGATGATAAACGCGCGTGTTGAATGAAACAAAATGATGCGGCACGGATGGGCCGCGGGGCGGGGTAGATTGTTGCGGTCCGGAGGGCGGTGGGCGCGGAGAGACGAGTAAACCGAATCACGCGGACTATTAACGTATAGTGATTTTCAATCATAAGAGACAGTTCGATAAAAAGTAGAGTGGCGGCTCGATCACAAAGGCCGCGGCTCAGGCCGATGACTCGGCCGGTCTCGTATTTACGAACGTGTGCGTACGTAGCGATGGGGCTCCCCCTATCACCCTTTTTCTCCGCTCGGAGTTCGTCCATCTCTTCATCCACCTCGCGCGCAGCTCTCTCTCTCTCGCACACGCGCGCGCGCGTTCATCTACGTCTCGAGAACCGAGCGATAATTAGTGAGCGGCGCCTTCTGCCGAACGAACGATCATCGAATGACCCAGCTGCTCCATCTTCACGTAGCCGCGCCGCAGCCACCACCATCACTTACCACCGAATCTCTCCTGGCTCTCCCCGTGGCGGAATTACGCCCACGACCGTTCATCTCCCGCACGCATCTTCATCCGCGAGACATCCGCTCCTCTCCCTGATATCCCCATTAAGAGTCGCAACGTCCGACAGTCGCATCGGCTTCGTAAGATCTAAATTCAGCGTGAAATATCGTCGTCTTCTTGTGTTCAGTGTCTCACGCGATGCTTGGCGTCGACGACGACGATGACGATGACGACGGACGTGTAACGTAAGCACGCGCGAGTAAGATTCACGAGTCGATTCGGAGAATGTTACTAGTAAGCGAGGACTCCTAGAGTGCACCTGCAATGGCTTCTGTTCCAGAATCGCGAACGGGTTACTACAAGAACTCCGTTCTGTTCACGAGCGCGACCTAGAAGAGGCCGGACGAGGGCAGGCGAGGGCAACAGGCAGAGCGTGCGGCGAGCAACCGAAATGAGTGATCGATCGGACGAAGGAAGCGCGATTTAACGAAACCGAGGGGAGAGGGAGAGAGAGCGAGCGAGTGGACGAGCACCTGCACAACGAGAAACGGTAATCTTCAGGAACAATCCTCGTGATCGAGATCGACCGCGCGCGAGAGGAGAGGCGCGCGTACTTCGCAGTTCCGAGTGACGACGGCGACTCGCGCGAGTGTGTCTGCGGAGGTTTCCAGTTTCCGGCGAACAGTGCAAGAACGCGCGATGCCGAGGGTGCATCCGATAGCTGCGTGTCCCATCGTCGGCAGACGATGCGAGTGTGTTCCGGGCGGAATTCGCGCGAGCGCAAACCGACGACCGAATTCGCCCGATTTCGATGAGCGAACGAGGAGCGCGCGCGCTCCCACGCACTTGTAGGGCGTCTAGCGAAGCGTACCCCGAAGAGGGTCGACGAACGATGGAGGTCGTGGCCCTCGAGCTGAGATCGGTCCGGCGGAACCCGACCGAATCTTGAGGACTCGGCGCGGATTCACCGCCGGTCGCACACATATCAACGATGCGATCATTCGCCGCGTCTCCGCGATTTTCCGATTCGCATTCGCGGCGATCGTAGGAGTCGCGTTCGTTCGATGACGACGAAGAGAAACGAATGTTCTCCGTGCGTACCGCATGTACCATCGATCATCCCATATCGTGGAAAATCGATACGACCGATGATCCTGCGACTCTCGCGGTACCGAGACACTCGCGGATCTCAGGCGTGGAGAAACGTTAAGAGAAACATTGTGAGCGACGGGAGAAACAGAGAAAGAGAGAGCGCGAGAGAGAAAGAGAGAGTGTAAGAGAGAGGGAGAGAAAGAGTGAGAGAAAGAGAGAATACAGAGAGGCATATTTCTAAAGACTGCTGGAGAGTGCGTGCGCGCGTGCATGCGTTCCTAGAGGTACCTATCTCCTAATTATCGAAGCGATCTAATTAGCTAATCGTTTTTAAGGGATCCCAGGCGATCGGGCGCGCCATGCCGCCGTCGCGTGCATCGCGATGAGCGCCGAGTATTTCGAGTATTATTATCATTATTAATATTATTATACGTCGTCGCGGTGGCGCGCGGCCCGATCCGATCGCCATTGCGAAACGATTGTCGAGTCGCCGGGCCGAACGGCGACCGTTCGTTCGGTGTGTCTTTGATGTCTCCGGTGTCCAGGGCGGCGCCGATCCATAGATCGTGTACCATAGATCGTGTCCGCGTGGACCTCGTAGCGCTCACGTTTAGTCGGACGAGGACTCGACGCGCGTTTCGCACCGCAGCGCCGAGAATGCGCCGCCTTTTTGTAAAATGCGCGCGGAGCGCAAAAAGTGACGGGCACTCCTCCGGATTCGACGCGGAGCGAGATTAGAACTGCGACTCGAGCGCTGTATCATAGAAAACGAGAGAAAGGGAGAGAGAAAGAGAGGGAATGAATGATGCGACGAGAAACATGAGCGAGAGAGAGAGGGATGGATGCAGGGAGAGCATGCGAGGGAGAGAAAGAGAGGGAGAAAATGAAAACGGAAGTTGGAGTAAGGGAGAAAGAGAAAGCGAGAGAGAGAGAGAGAGAGGGAGAGAGTGTGAGGGAGAGAAAGAAGACAAGAGTGTAAGAAAGATGGAGACAACGGAGGATTCTCTCGTAACGTCTTAAATTGTAACACCTTATTTATATAAATAACTTAGTTAAAAACTACCGAAACAAGTAAGTCTAATCCATATTGCGTGTGTCCCGCGTTTGCGTTGACCGCCCGCTTGCGAAATCCGGCGAAGTATCTCTTGGCGCGACGTGGATGCGCGGAGGGTAGATAGACACATAAATAGAAGGAGAACCAGAGGCGGGAGGGTGAACCGAAGAGCGACAGAGCGCAACGACGGAGGCAAAAGGAACATTTCGGCGGAAACGGCGAGCGCGCCGAACGGCGTGGAGCGAAAAAGGCGCTAAGGATATTTCCCCGGGGGCGGTCCCCGTATTTAAGATCCATGTACAAAGTCTTTTGCCGTAAGGTTCTTGTGTTGTAAAGTTCACATAATCATAGTGTCTAGTATCGTACCAGCTAAAGCCCGTTAAGACGATGCTAAAACGTAGAGAAACGAAAATTTAACCACCGATAGCTGATCCGTATTTACCATCGCCGCTACCGATCTGAACGGAACGAACCGGAAGGCGACCGAAAAGGACTGACACGGATTGACAGATGTGGATTCGGGTAGCGATTCCCGCGATCGAGAACCCGCCAGGAGATCATTTGCGATCGGCAGCGCTGCCGATCGCGACGACAACCCTGCTGACGCCAGACAGTACAAATTAAATTTCGAGGGTAGAGATCGGCGGACCGATTCGGATTTTCGGATGATGCGAGAGCAACGTGGTGATCGATCTATCGGCACGATCATGCACAAAACTTCCACTGTAGATAAAGAACGGCGGTGCTCGATCGAGGGAAACGATACCGCGTTGAGCGGAGAGTGAAGGGTGATGTACGCGAGAAAAGAGAAAAGGAAGTGTGAAGTTTGCGGTGCGGGGGTTGGAAATGAGGGAGAACACTGTCGTGTCGCCACTGCGAATCACGGCGACGGTAACTAGCGACGCCAATTTTGCGACCGGACTTATACAATCTAGTATCGAGGCAAGAAGTGTATTCATTGTAATTCAGCATTATTACCTATAAATAAATAGTTGTTATTGTACATCGGATTGCTTGTTTGATCGTTGCACCATCCTTCTCCCAGCGTCTCTCTCAGTGAATAAAAAGATCCCTCCCCGCTACACCTCGATTCTCAATCTCGTAGCACTCCCTTTGTAATGTGTACCACATACGTTCAATAAAAAGCTACTTTTTGCTAAACAATCTACAAGACTTCTCTCCTAAACTTTTTATTTTCTAGAAAAAAATTTCCATGGTTAAGGGATCAAAGCCGCTCTGTTTTTCAGCTCGCCGAAGCGCGTAAAGCGTACATGATTCCCGCTCCGTACGCATGTCAGATCCTCGCTGGAAAATAAACGAATCGCGAGGCCGTTAAAACGCCGACGACGAGAACGGCGCGCGATAAGGCAATCGCTCTTCGGGTGCGAATAAAAATGTATTCCACATCCGATATCTTCGTCGTCGGCGAAGAGCGGGAGAGGGCTTAATGAAGGGCCGAAGGGTACGACGATGCATTCTTATCAATTTGCAGGTTTCCTAACGACCCGAGGCACGCGACGACGGCTCATTGGTCAAGGCAGGCTCCACCCTTCCGGGGAAAGGGGGGCGCGAGGAATATATTTTAATAGTATTATAAATATAAAACGATAGTGTACCATACGTGCGAGCTCGGCCACTATCTGAGGTATCAGGCACGCCAGGTTTCTTAATTAAATCACTCATACGACAAAACCGCCACGTCAATGGTTTAATTGCTCATTTCCTCGCGCGCTAATTAGACATTTCCATTCGGCACTACGTCGCGATGATGTAATTCCAATAGAATCGATGCGAATTATTTCAGAACTCGGAGCTCCGAAGTTAATTACACGGAGTATCCAATTTAGAGGTAATAATTAATATTCTGATCGATCAATTAATTTGTAGAAATCTCAGATGTGTGACTCGCTCGTGGTTTCACGTTGTTTTCTGTACGAGAAAGTAGCTGACTGATTAAGGAAACGATAATTCCCTATTCTTTCCGTTGTGTTACGCAATGTTGCGAACGTGCGGGATATACCGCGGCTTAAAAACCGTTCGCAAAAATTGTTCGGATATTTCACTGGCGCTCGCAGCGCGTCGCGTCGTCGCGTTCGCGCGTAAGAAGGCGCAGGCGAAGGGCCGCGTTTCGATGCAAATGAAGGGCTTGACTCTTGTCGTCGAGGATTGACGAGCCCCCCGTGCCCGCGTGTCTCTCTCTCTCTCCCTCCTACGCCGCCCTTCAACGACCCGAAATCATAAAGATAACCGAATTGCTCCGGCCCGGTACTTTTATTCTGAGGACATATTGCCCGACAATCATTCCGACATTTGCATAATTATTGAATAAAACGGGGCTACACGCGCGCCAGAGAAAGAGAGAAAGAGTGAGAGCGGGGGTGAGCGCCCCCGGGGCGCGTTCTAATGCTCTCCTTTGCCGCGAGTACGACTAATTTCGTGTTCTCCAACTTTTTTCTTCCACGCCAGCGAGGGTCGTATCCTTCGTTTAGCCCCCGTGCGCCCTCCTCGCGTTTCAGCGTCTTTATCTTTATCGAAACAGCGACCTACCCCTCCGCGTGGCACTCCACGACAGCGCTTCGTCTATTCAGCCGTCGCGAGCGATTAGCTTAATTCGTTCGCGGCGGAAGCGGCGCCGTCCCTTCTAATTAGGATTGCGACGAGCAACGTTCTCTTTACGGCTCGTGTTAATCCGCTCGTTACAGTTCATTCTTTTCTTTTTTTTAGCAGCAATAACGATGATACGACGATAACAAAATTTGTCCCTTGAATTGCAAATGTTGGAGTTTTGGAATTTTTCGACGCCAAACTTCCAATTTCCGAACTAATTTCCAAACTCACGAGAGCAATATTTCTAAGACCCGGCGATGTCGCGTATTTTAATTAACACCCCACCCGTAGGAAAAATACGGGGCTCCCGCGGGATTCTCTCTGCCTCGTTCATTGTTCTTATTTTCCGAGCTGTTCTTTTGTCAAGATGTCACCGCGACTAACGAGGAGAGTTAAGCGGAACAAAACAAGGCATTTTTGTCGGCAGCAAGCCGGGACCCTCGCAACGTCCTCGAATTATGCTAAACGCTCTTACCGAACCTTCAGCGCGTCCGCCCTGAAGAGACGCTCGTAGTTTACGAACCAATGGGGACGTCAGTGCGAAAACCGGGCACAAATTCGCGTGAGGAACCCGATAGAGCGTTAAAACCCCCATCAGCTTCGACACTTTTTGAAATTTTGCTGTAAGATATCATTTTTTGCTTCTCGTTAAAACTCGAGCTTGCTGAAATTTTATCGATCCTCTTCGCATTTGAATAATCATTAGAACATTTGCTTAAACAGCTTCCGGACGCGTTTTCGAGCGAATTGTCCGAAGCCCGAAAAGCGTCTCGCGCAACAGCACCGCACAATTCGCGGGAATGAGAATTTTTGCAGAATAATGCACTGACAGGCATATCGGGGATGTGCGAGGTAACACAATGGCGGACAGCGCGCGTACTCGCGAGGTAAAACACACACTTTGTAACGTCACGCCATGAAGGGCGGCAGAATAGCCGGTGCTGTTACCCCAGCGTTGCGTCGCGGCGCATAAGGAGCCCGGCTGCTCTCTCGCCCGATAGCCTTAAGTGCCGTATCTAAGTGGGAGGCGAGCAAAAAATCTCAAAGGAGTTAATTTACGCTTCCGCGAAGAGACTAAATGCAAAAACGGTACGGGGAACGGGGACAGCGAGCGTGTAACGGGGCGCGCGATGAGACTGCAGCAGCAGAGAGGGAGCAGAGCTTTCGATTCTCTCGCGCACGAGCATGAAACCAGTAATCAGGGTGTCGGGATGGACGAGATGAATCGCCCCGCGCGGGATCCCGTGTACCCCCATACGCTGAAACTGCGAGAGGACAACGTGACTTCGGGCGGAACGTCGAGAGAGGCGACCGCGACCAGAGATAAATCCTTCCTCGATAATTCGATACCTCGCAACTGTGCGCTTTGCACCCCGCGTCTTTCCCGCGAGATAAATAAAAATCGAACGGACTGCGGGAACGGCGATGTGGCGCGCGCGCGCGCGTGGAGGCAGGGTTTTCCCTTCGGGTGAAAGGACCGGATGTCGAAGGTCGCTTACCGGTCGCCTCCTCGTTATCTACCGATCCGAGTGCAAACGAGCGGAAGAGAGGAATCATTCGTTTTTCGCTATTTCGGTCACGGTCCGAGCCGAGAGAGCCATGCATTCGTAGGGGGGCCGCCGTCGTCATGAAGGGGACGAGGACGAAGACATCTTCGACGTGCGAGAACGAGCTGGATCGGGACGCCCGAGAGCGTCTCTCTTCGAGGGGCCCGGTCTTGCGATTGGCTCGGACCCACGGACGCATAATTACACCCTTGCAGAAAGAGTAAGCGAGACAGAGAGACAGAGAGAGGGGGGGAGGAGGGAGGGAGAGACAACGGTAAGAAAAGAGGAGACGAGCATGGCCACGTCGATGCTCAACACTTCCCAACACGCCGCGCGAGGCAGACACGAGGAATTTCGTAGTTTGATTTACAGCTGGCTGGATCCCGCCGTCGTCCATCGTGGAGTCCGTTTTGATTGCGCTTCCCTCTAATGGAGGGTAAACGCTAGGACGTTCATGAATTTGTATTAGAGAATTGGTTCCGAGAGCCGATTCTGGCGCGGGAACGATCCTCTTATGCCGAGACGGAGTTTCGCCGAAACTTCGTGCGCAGGAAACCGCGAAGACCTTGACGGGAACCTTTAAAGGGCCGGGGGAGAGAAGCACTTTTCGACGCCGTCAATTCGGTACCTGAGTATCGGATAATTATTTGGCGCGTCATCGCCACGTTCGCTTCTTCGACGATTTTCGCGACCGTTTACCCGAGTTCCGATTATCCCGGACTTCCTGCACGTCTCGCGACTGCATGATTGAAAAGTTCAAGTTTCAAATATACGCAGGTGGTGTAGAGTAAAGAGAAAACAGCCTCATATCTTCCGACATTTGATTTCAGACGCACGGCTATACATGCTAATAAAAATCTCACATAACAAAAATGTTAATAAAAGCTTTTTTAAGAAAAGTCTCATGACTGCACATTTGCGGAATAGATATAAAGGACGAAGCATTAGGGAGATTTGCGACATCTGAGAAGGATATTCTAACCAGCAAGTCTCCAAGAAGGATTAATTTTCTGGAACGAGGACCGCATCGGAAACACATAAGATGCTCTCCCGGGACCACCGTATCGCTAATCTGTTTAAATAACGAAACATCCCACCCCTGGGGGGGTGTTCACGGGCAGAAGGGACTCGCCGGGAAGAGGAGACGGCGGCAGGACGAGAGAGGCGGGTAAACGAAAATCAATGCATCCGACACCGAGCGAGGAACGTCGTTTCGCCTGCCTAATGAAACGTACAACGTACTCGAGACTCAAATTTCTTCGCTTTCGACATATTCTATCCCGAAACTGATCACCGCGACTTTCGCTCATCACGAGTCTTTGCCAATTTAAACTCGAGTGACCTGGTCTGACACGACAATTAAATTATTTAAAAATTTAACAGAGATTAATTTTGTATAACTCGTAATAATTAACTATATTAATTAACTCGTCAAAAATAGTAAAATGCAATTCTCGTCTGTAATTTTACGCATGGATAACGTTGTTTCGTCGCTCAGTGCAGTGCGATTCCGCAACAGAACGAATCCCTTTGCCCTGCTTTCTGGATGCACAGGGCGCGGCAGGGTCTTAGGATGCGAAAAGGGTACGGAAACATACACGCTCGCGCGTATACTCGGCGCAAAACGAGTCTTACGCTGGAAGAACGCTGGCTAAACTAACTCGCGGCCGTGGAATGCGGCACGAGGGCGGGATGGCAATGCAAATTTATTCAAAACTCGAAAGAGCCCTCGGCTCGATCCACATCCTCCTCCTACTCCTCCTCCTCCTCTTTCTACGCGTCTCTCCGATTTCTCCCTTCGTCTCTCCCTCGCTGTCGTCTTTGCCCGGAAGGGCAAAGACGCCCGCGGGGTTTACCGGGACACTCGCCACGAAAAACGGCCAATTATACGGCAGAAAATTCGGACAATTCGTTCCGACCGACCATTAAGATCTCGTCGCTGGGTGAAGGGGTGCGGACCCTTTTCACGACCGAGCGAGCGCTGTCGAATCAAGAATTGGACATGATGGGCGCCGCGTGGAGCTATCGCCACGGAATATCGCAGTCTGGTGCGTAAGCGAAGAAATGCAAAGCGCAACGCGCGATGATAGGTATCGCGATGGGGCTCCGTAACAACGTGCCGTGCCCCGACGTGTAACCGCGGCTCTTGGCCCTTCGGAGCGGCGAGCCGCGATGTAGCGCGCGGCGTCGTACAGGACCGTCCAGAAAAATGAGATAAGGGCGGAAGGTCGGCATACACGTCGATCGCCCTTGCCTGGAAGTGAGTTTCTCACGGAAGAGATTTTTCCGTCTGCCCCGATTAAGCGGCGACCACATCCGGCGATCGTTACGAGCCGAGGTGTACCGCCGCTTTGCCACACGCTTTACCAATCGCGCCGCGTTCTTGCGTGTACCTCGGCTCAAAACACGGACCTGGCCGAGAAAGAAGAAGAAGAAGCGCAAGAAGAGGCGCCCGCCTTGTCAAGGTCTTCGGGGCGCCACCAATGGAAAAAACGGCGTACGCGGCGCGATAGCGATCCGGTCTCCGTCTTCGACGACGATCCCCGTGGCGGCGATCCTCTCCTCTTCCTCTCCGCCGTCATCGTACATCACGTAATAAACGATCGACAATCGTTTAGCGTCTCTTACACGCGCATAACTCGCTGGAAAAAAGAACAAGGGAGAGAGGAGACGAGACAGAGAGAGAAAGAGAAAGAGAGAGAGAGAGAGAAGAAGTTTGTGCCCGCATTCCTCTCACCTCTCGTTAATTCCCGTAGCCCATTTTCTGCCAATCATATCACGCGGCTACGCGCGCGCTCGATATCCGTTCTCTCTCATAATTCCCGCGTGCGTGAAATGGTAATGCATCTAATTACCGCGGAAAGCACCCGCGTAGCGGCGAATAAATGTTAATGCCCGCTTTTCCATTAGTTTCCTAATTATTTTCTCAGTCTGACGCGCACCTCTCTCGCCCGTCCGCTCGGCCGGCGCCATGCAAATGCGAGGCGAAGCTACCGAGTGGACCGAAAACCCGTCGAGTCGAGGAATACGCGACGATCGCACGAACCGAGCGCTTCCCGCTCAGCGCCGAGACGGAGGAGCTTTGTAATATCCGTCGTTCTGATTAACGTAGGTCACGAGAGCCGCGCGGGAGGAACGTGCATCGTCGTTGCTTCCTTTTATCCCGGCGTAATTGAAAAACTCGGCGTTCATTCACACCCATTAATGCACCGCGAGCATTACGCTTACAATTAAGACGTCGGAACGAGTCTCTCACGATCCGCGGCTGACTTAGTGGGCTAGATTAAATCTCCATGCTACATTTACTGCGAGTACGTTTCCCCGCCTCGCGACGCCTAATTATTCTCCGCTTTTTCAGAAATTAATTTCATTTATCGCGCGATATTTAGAGAGTACGCGCATGGGTAATAATACACATTTGTGCCGCGGCGCGGCCCGATTTTCATACGACCTGGCGTGCGCGCCGACTTACTTTCCTGTTTCCAGCTGAATTTAACGCCACCGTCTCCGGCTTCGTTCTCTCTCTCTTTCTCTCTTTCACGAAGAGCAGAGTATGCAAGGTTACGACTAGTTAGTATTCAATTTATTAGCGTGCCCGCGCGCGCGCGAAAGCGTCGGCCGGATTACACGTTGAAGCTGCTGCTTTTCTCCTCCATGGTTCCGCGCGACGCACGGAATATTCCTCCACAGTCGTGACGCGAGACGATTGGTCTTTCGATCAGCCCGTATTACAGCTTCAAAATCTACAAGCGGACAATGTATCGTGTATCTACAAGAGTTTGAAAACCCCAAATTGGGACAACAGGGCGAATAAGTAACGCTATTAGGCGCTGATATTTTTATCGAATCTCCATGTCGAGGATGAATGATAATTAACGAGCAGTATTACGCAATCGAATGTCGGGGGATGCATTATCCGGTGGTTGCACGCGGAAGCGAGTTGAGCACGTCGTCGGTCGGGGTGCCAAAGGGTACCCGAGCGATGTCGTTTGATCGTGTCAGAGCGATCCTTCCTCGTGTGCGTCGAGGAGGCAGCCGCGCGGGGAGGGAAAAAAGAGTCCAGGTGATCTACGAGAGAGTTTTACGGTAATGGAATAACCACAGGGACGACGAGTAATTGTAAGAATTAACTAATAACACGGCAGCGAAGTAGGGTCGTGCGAACCCGGCATCCCCGGGGCCCGCAACCTGTCATTCCTCGATCCCTCCTTCGCCATCCAGAGCGATCTATCAATTACTTCGGCTAAGTGGAGATCCTAGATCAGACAATAGAATTGGGCCCCGTTCGACGACGGATTCTCCCTCGCCACGGTGGTATTGCTGGCCAGCTTCCCTCCGGCCCTCCCCCGGCAACCCCATGGATTTGCATACGCAATTAAAGCCGGGCCGCGACTGGGTTTTCGCGTCGGATCGCTGCACCGCGCGCGCTAATCTTTCCATCCGCGAAATTACACGCGAGCTCGTACTTGGAGCGTTCCACTTCGATCGGCATCGCCGGCGTGAGAAGCGCCCGGGAACACGCGCAGAATCCAGCCGAATTCATTCTCTCACGTCCGTCAGACGCGCGTAATGATCGCGATGAGTGATCGATCGTCGGATGCGTGGCCGCTGGAGCATTTCGAAATGAAGATATCGCGTTAAAGGAGGCCTTGACTCTCTCTCGTCGTTCGCACCCCACGCTCTCTCCCGGTGCGATGCACACGCTGTATTTTGCCGCCGAGCTCTTTTTTTAATTAGCATCGGCCGCGCGAGGACGAGCCTTTTACTCGAACGCGCGGTGAGTACGCGACTCGTGCGTGCGTAAAGCGAAAAATGGTAGGGACGTTTGCAGTCCGGGCTCGGCTACAAAGCCAAAAAGTGACTTACCGGCGGACACGTTGAAATTCCATTCGCGTGGCCGCGCTATCGCTGCGGGCTTTTCGCGCTCCAACGTTTTTAAGCCGGCAACTCGCCCCTCGCGCGCGGGCGCGCTGCCATACGACGTGTCATTTAATTTCCGCAATAACGCTTTTGTTACCGATTAAAAACAGAAAGAGGTACGAGGCCATGAGAAAGAGAGCATCGGAGAGGGTGAGAGCGAGAGACAGAGAGCGAGGGAGCGAGGGGATGCACGCGCAACAGAGAAAGACGGGCAGCCGCGGATAGGGGTTGGAAGCTGCAGTGAAGAGACACGAGAGACGGAGAGGAAAAAACGAATGGCGAGCATTGTTTCGCGCTCGCGCGTCCGTCCGTCGCGGCTAAATGCCGTGAAATTGTCATCCTACAGTCACAAAGGGAATTCACTCTCTCGCAACCGGTGAAATATAAACGCGTTTTCCCAGCCGGCCGTTTTTCCACTCCGATTGTTTTTTGGGACGGATTATTGTTTTCCGTCATTGCACCGCGCCAACTTTTCCGGCTGTTATTCCACCAACAACGGAGGAGGATCGGTCGCGTTGTTATTAGTGGCCGGACCTCGGCCGGATATAGCCGGTTTTATTCGAGAATCGCGCGAAATGGCGAGCTCCAGGTACGGATTCACGATCGAACGAGAGATGGATCGCCGCCGGTTGCTGAAGAATTTTTTGCGTTATATCAAAAATGAGGAACGTAGTAACGGGGGAACGAACGGACGGACGGCGCACGGCAATTTCGGTTGCGCGTTGAGATCGATCGCGACGACGTGCAGATAATTCTCTCGTAGACCGCCTGTGGAAAAATTCGCGGCCACGGAACGGAGCGAATTAAAAGATTATCCGTGCGGCTGCGAGCCGGGCCGAGCCGAGCCGAGCAGAGCGCGCCCGCTCGAAATTGCTCCTTCATTTCTGGAGCAATGCACGCGAACCTTTCAATCACGATTCGAGTCAAGAGAGCGCACGATCGATTAGGGAATTTCGAAGCCCGAGACGACGTGTCCCTCGGGTCCGTTTAACCCCCTACTCGCCGACCCTCCTCTCTCCCGTATCCGTTGCCCTTCCTTCCCGCCCTCTCCCCCGGCGTTTCCCCCGACTCGGAAATTCAACCGTGCGTGATCCGATGGAGTCTCTCTCTCCTTGTCCTGCGTCCTTCGTTCCCCGTCGTTGATGTAATATTGGAAAATAATGCACTGCCATGTGCGAGCCCGCACTCGTGCTCAGGCGCGGCTTGAAAGAAATCGGCACCCTCGGTCGGAGAAATTCCTCGCGCGAGGGATGATCGAGCGGACGTATAACGAAACACAGGAGGAAAACATTCTGCAGATGCAGCACCAAGACCGTAGCAAAAGCGAGGATACACGTGGGAACGTCTAGCGAACAGAAGGACCGGGAAAGTTTCTCCCTAGAAAGCGCAAAGAGACTTGGAGAGGAAAAGGTAAAGTGCCGCGAGACCGTTTCCGCATTTCCGGCAAATCGCGTCAAGAAGTACTCGTCTTTGGTAGACGAACAGGCTGCGCGCGAGTGGCGCGTTAAGACGATATCTTGACGTGTATACGCACGGACGATGAAAACCCGGGGGCAATTAAAGGAGGAGCTTAACAAGCCGGAATCACTATCGTTTCCTCTGCATCTATCCGCCGTTCAAAGGATTCATCGCGTAATGAGAGGCACGTACGTTCGATGTCTGCCGCCGCGCCTAAAGTGCATACTTGAGTAACGTAATACACGTGCAATAACGCCGACAATTAGGTCGTTCCTTTCGGCGCGGTCGATCCGCCTCGGTTCGCGGCACGGCGACGCCTATTTAAATGCGAGAAACAATGGTCTTCCTGCGGATGTCGAGGCCGCCGATTTCGATATGTACCGCGAATGCATCGGCGTCGCGATCTTGCGTGTGTGATGTAAATCTGTAAATCACGGTCGCGACGTCCCACGTAGAAATTGCCGAGGTTGTTTAACTGGCCCAACATTGGCCCAGTATTGGTAGCCCAGAGTACGGCAGCGGCGTTACACTCCAGTGTCGAATCTGTACTGGCACAATACTGGCGGCCAGTACTGCAAAGAGTTGGCAGACAGTCTTGTCCCAGTACTTATTAAAAACCGGGCCATGTGACGGGCCATTATAAAATACAGACATGGACCAGTACTGGTTGCGAGACAGGCCATGCTTCGGCAACCGACACAGACCCAGCATTCGACTACATACATTGCCGATAATATATAACTAGCAACACAGGCGCGCGCTACGCGCGCTATAAATGAAATAAGAAATAAAAAAAAATAATATAATAAATACAATTGTCAATATAACCGCACTGACAGCCACTATAACATTCTGACATTCGCAACACGAAGTTCAAGTCACACGAAATTCGTCGCGGAAAAGAGGCCTCAATATTCGATAAAAAAGAACTTCACGAAGTTAACACGCCTTTTTTAGAATAGGATTATAATAATATATTGATTCACCAGCGACCGATAGATGGCCAGATCAGGCGTGACGTTCTCGCTAGAAACATTTGCGTTATCACGTATAAATAACCATCCGGAAAACCGATTTAACATCTTTTTCTTTTAAACGCGATATTAATTCACGCGACATTTACAAAATGATTTTACTAATGTTGTTTGCATTAGTCTTTGTTTATAATATTTAAGTCACAAATACAAATTACAAATACAAATAGTAATACATTAATTGGTCCACTTCTATGCCCAATGCTGGTGCAGTTATTTACCGAATACTGGTCCATATATTATTGCCAGTGTCGGATCAGTACTGGCAATGAAGTACGGCATGGCGTTACACTCCTGTGTCGAATCTGTACTGGCACAATACTGCCACGATGGCAAACGGTACAGTCCCAGTATTGGACCGTTTTGAAATTTCTACGTGGGGTTTTTGGGATTTCTAACAACGAATGATACGTAGACGTTAGTTCCTCGGTATCGCGAATACGCATCGGAGCGTGGCATGTAAAGTGGCCGAGGATGGAGGAGAGGAAAGAAGCGAGGAGAACGGACCGATGGCTGGATCTTGTTGTCCATCGGGATTCTCGCATGGTTGCGAAGCTAGTCAACGTGAATCCGACAATCCCAATTTCCTGCCATAGTAATCAAACCGCGAGGATAGGCGAGCGGTCTGAGCTCCCCCGGCGCATTCAGCTGGCAGCTAGTTACCTGCCGAGTGGTTATCTCGCATCTTTCCCACTGGCATCGTTAGCGCCTCCTCTTCTCTCGTTGGCACCGAAGACGAGGTGAAGCCGGTCGTAACCCGTGGACATGTAAAAGTTTTGTTAGACAGCGCGCCACGGCGTAATACACGTTTGTTTACAAGCCAGATACGAGAGACGCATCGCCGTTGCATCGCATAAACCGTCCGTGCCGCAGGGGACTTTTTATTGCTGACGTATGATTTAAAGCGGAATTATCATTAATAATACACTGTCGATAATTGAAGATCGCAGCGAAGGGAAGGCCAAAGTGGGAAACGCCGGTGTCATACAAGTTTGCGTTTTTTCTCCTTTCTACCTTGATATTATTCCCGATGGTTATTCTAGATATCCGTCAATCATTCCACAACGTGGATCGTTCGAGCAAATTTTATACGAACGATGATTTTTCGATAAGTTGTAATGTAAAGGACAATGATCCTCGCGCTGATGTACCGCTGATGTATGCGACGTGGCCGTCGACACCCTTTATCCTTCGTAGACTTGCGAAATTCGCAAGTGCGTGGCCAGAGCTACGGGGCAAGAACGAGACGAGAAAGGAGTGGAAGGATAAAGGAGCAAACGCGAGCCGCGATCGAGACGAGGGTAAGGAGAGCAGAAACGATTGAGTAGGCGCTGGGCAGCTGTCGAAAGATTAAGATAACCCTGAAGTTAAGTGAACACGGGGTGTGCCCGGGCTGTGGATTTAAGGTGATTAAAGGCACCTGATATCGAGAATTATTATACCATATATTTTGTAGTGGCGAAGCCATATTCTGACGGCTGCATAAATTTCGCGGCGAAGCCAATAGTTAAGGTGGGCCAAGCTGACCAATGTCCCGATCGCCATGCTGGAAAGTCTCGAGGCGTTAGGGGCCCGCGGTCGAGGGGCACCTCAACGAGAGTACCGAGAGGAAATTGTCGCTAGAAACGTGCATCGCCAGGTCGTGCATCGAGGTCCGCGTCCACGCTCGCGCTACGTAGCTTTTCCTGAAGAACCCGAGGAGACGCGATCGATTTTTCCCCCGGAAGATCCCCTCGTGGCTTCGGAAAAAGCGCGACCGTTAATTGAGGTAGAAGATCGCATCGGTTACGCCGGAGGCTTTTGTCACGAGCATCTCGTGGTCTCTCTCGTGCGCGCAGGTACACACGCGGGAGAACAAGAACGGGGTGACTTCCGACCCCGTGCAAGAGAGAAGCGTGACTCTCCCGTTCGCGAGGTAGGAATTGGTGAACCCGTCCCCACCCGATCAGATGATCCCGGACGACTTCGTGACTTCGTATTTGCTCAGCCGTTTCAGCGAAGCCGGAGAGCGAAGCTGGACTATCCGCTCCGCCGATCGGCGTGCATCCCTCTCTACCCCGGGATACATAATTATATTATAATAAACTGTAACGATATACGGGGCCGGTTATCCTTGCTGCCCTTCTGGCTCGTCTCGCGCCGCACCTCGGTCGTTTCTACGGGCTCGCCTGGTTCTCATCGAGGTCGCCTACGAGCGACCGGGCAGCCTCCTAGCTTTTTCTCGACGTAAGCCTCCGAGAAATCCTCGACGCGCCCGATGCGCGGCCGTTGGCGCGAGCGAGACGACGACGCGCCGGAGGAAGAGAGAAACGCTAATTCCTCGTGGAGGTACTCTCCCGGGAGAGGGACCTCCGTGTCAGAGGGCCGAGTTTATCACTGTCATCTCTTGACGCCGCGGCTCTGCCGTCTTAATAGGTTTAATGCCCGTCGTTCGCTCAGGCCCGGGGCCTGACTCCGGATAGCCATAACCACCGACGTGTACGCGTACACCACCCTCATTCTTCGCCATCGTCCCGCGCGATTTTCCGGCCTCTCGGCTTCCGGGGGCATCGCCGTTTAATTGAAATCGCAATCGCGAGAGGTACCGCGTGTTTCGTGTCGCGGTCGGAATTCTTTTCCGCGATTTTTGCTCGCCCGGAGAGCGATTAAGGAGGATTCTTCCCGCAGTCGCCTCTCTCGAGGGGAAGCTTTTCCGTTTCGACGCTGAAATTCTCTTACGCTCGAAAGAATCGCTAGGCTCCCCTTTACCCTACTCGCTCTCCGACGCGCTATGATGTTGGTTAAATCAAGGTGCTGCGCCTTATCTCTCACGATGTTTACTCGGAGAGAGAAAAGCTGCGCTCTAGGAACACTACAAATATCGCAGAATGCGGACATTGTTGGGGAACGTATATTGATACACACAGGTAGAAGAAAGAAAGAGAGAGAGAGGGAGAGAGAGAGAGGAGCTCTCGGAGGCCTCCGGGTCGGGAGACGGATGGATCTTCATCTCGTTCCTCTGCGCCTCCTCTTCTTCTTCTTTATCCTCTTATTTTTCTCACATTATTGTTCGCTCTGGCTGCGAGAAGCAACAGCATCGATCAATACGTTTCCCCGAGCGGAGCGACTCAAGGAAACAATGCTATACTTGGCACTGTTCCGCTTGCGATATTATTACACCGTTTTACGCGCAGTTTTCCTCGCAGAGGAAGGAGTTAATCGGATAGAAAGTAGAATGCATTAAGCGAGCGGTTAGATCCCCAGCCTCTCGGAGCGGAGAAAGCCAAAGACTGCAAAGTCGCGCGTCGATTTTGTCGTTCGAGACACGTCGAGCAGCAAAGAAGACTCTGAACGATCCCGTTCGCCGCGATCCGCGGAAACGAAGAAAAAGGAGGGTAATGAGGCGGCCGGGGGTGGAGAGTGGTTGACAAAACGGATTATCCTGAGACGTCGCTCGTAGGTGAAGGCGAGGCGGCGAGGGCGAAGAACGAAATGGCCCGAGATCCGAGACGCTGTCTAAACAACCCTTTTCCTTAATCATTTAAGTGATTCGGTAAGCACTCGTCTCGCTCGTCGAATCGTCGGTAACTCTTGTGTAAACTCAACCCTTTCTTACGGGAGCGTTTCTCCGCGCACCCTTCGTCCCACCCTTTGTCCGATAATGATAATACCCCCGTCGCTCGACTGGAAAGGGAAATAATGCCTTGCCTCGATCGTGCCCTCGTCTAACGCCCGCCAGCTTGGAAAAAGCGTCGCAGCGCAGGCAAAGTCGTATGAATAATCGTCTAAAAACGGAGAATATCTAGGACAGATTCTGCACGCGTGCACGCCTTTATTCTCTTGCGACACGCGAGCTATGGATATCGGTAACGAATTTTCACGCGCGCGTTTCAGTCGGAAAGTTGAACAGACACGAATCAACCGGGCGACGAATCGGACGATCGATTCCCCATCGGCGCGCATTAAGTTTTCGATTGTTCCTCGTGATCGCCGGGATCAGATCCGACTCGCTCCCGGCCATATCGTGATAGATTTTACATTCGAATTGGCACACCGGTGGGCGAAAGTTCACGAGGCGGCGCAAGCCGATGCGACGTGGCCCGGCGTGGAGTTCGATTAATTTTCCGGTCATTATTTTTTACGACTCCTTATCGCCAGCTCAGCTCCCTGCGCCTCGTCCTTTTCCGCCTCGAAATGCCAGAACCCCGCTGCGAGACTTCGAAGGATCGAGTCGCCTCGGAACAGGGACTGCCGGATCCGCTTTATTCGCGCCGCGATTATCGGATCAACGACGTCGTGAAAATGTCGGGCCGCGCTGATTCCGCTTTACATAAATGTCTCCGCGGATCGCGGCGGCTCCTAAAGATGTCTCCGAGATAAATCGGAATCGTATTGGCATCAGAGAGAAGAGCAACGAGAAACCGGCTGGAGCGCAGGACAAACGGGCGGAGGATATACGGCGCGTATTAACGTTTCTGTCGGAGCTTGCAGAAATTGCAAAGTTAAGTTACGATATTAACGTGGCGATAATAATCGTGCGATGAGGAATGGCGAGGTTGGCGTAAAAATTTGATACATCCCAGTCGAGTCGCAGACGGTCGTTTACGCGATGTTTCTCGCGTTTAAGTCGTCATTACGATAATGACTAATTACGAGAGCACTAATTTCATCTCGATAATCGAGCTACATGTATGCTTGATGACTCGCTGGAACGACTATCTCGTCGATGGCGCGAGTAAAATAACGCGTAACGAGGGGACACTGACGTGCAGCCTCCCAATACGCGATAATGGCAAATTCGGGGAAAGACCGGGCGAACGACGCGGCTCCTCGAACTCTGGACGGTTCCTCGCGGACATCATCTTCGTCGGTTCCGTTTGACGACCTCTTCTCTGGCCGAGTTCTCTACTCGGGGTACAGGGAGGAGCCCCGGACTCGGTCTGGGCGGAGCCTCGGAACCGCAAAACACCGGTCGACTCCACTTCGCGGCTCTCCGGCTACTATTAATTATTTATGCTGCGAGTGCCGCGCCGCTACCAACCCCGTCGCTGCACACGCGTGTGTTGTTGCACCGCGAGCGAGGCGAGCGAGCGGGGTTCCCTGCCGCCGCGGCGCCGGTGCATCGGCATTATAGCCCGGGTACCCCGCGAGCCGGGGACCGGGCCAATCCTATCGAGAGCTGCAATCGATTCGCCTGGAATAATAATCATGATTGGATTCCCTGGGGTTTTGGGGGCAGGACTTTCCGGTCCCCCCGAGAGCGTGCGCGAGTCGGGCCCCGAGACGTCCGATTAAAAGCGCAAGGTTGCGCGCGCTCGGCCGTTCAGTGGTATCGAAAACCGACCGCTGAAGAAATCGACGACTAATGATCTAACAACAAGCATATTCGCGTTGTGGATCAATCGAGCACAAGAATAACAAGAAAGAATCTTCCGGTCTTGGTGTTTTCTCTTGTTCAATAATAAATTGGACTTGCGAGACGTCACGGAAGCGACGTTTCTTTGCAGATAATAATTTGAGTGTTCCAACTTGGATGTTATCGTAGGAAGAGTACTTGAAATCTAGTCTTCGAGAGCGAGAGGGAGAGGGTGCGATTACGCGACTGTCTTTCTCGAACGTCTGGCTCGCGGGGGACAGAACGCTCCGGGAGAAAGAGGAGAAAGGCAAGGAAGAGACGGCGAGGGGCGAATGGGAGAGGAGTGACGCTAGAGGAGAGAAGACCGGGTAAGGACAACGGCGGAAAGGGGGCACGGGGGAGGTAAAAGGAAATAAAGGAGGCGAGAGAAGCATTTTTCTTTGGACCGTGGTGGAGCAGCCACCGTGTGATTACCCGGGACGAGGGGGGCATATATGAGTAATTTGTATTCAGCCCGATCATCCGTATCGAAATTCGAATCTACTTAGTTCTGAGAAGCGCCGGTGCCCCGGCCGTCCTCCTCCGTGGCTTCGATCTCCTCCACCTCTCCCCCTTTTGCCCATTCACCGCCCCGGTGCCCCGCTCTCCCGCCCCCGGACCCGATCCACTATTCCACCCTCTCGGCTTCGACTACAGCTTAATATAATATTATTCGCCGGTTTAGTTTAATGGTGCTGGGCGATTATTACGTGGCCAGAGTCCGACCGACTGGCCGGCTTCTCCTCTCAGCCTCCGCGGGTACTCTCCTCTGCTTCCCCTCTCGCTGGTCATCTTTCTTTCGTCCGCTCTCGTTCTTTCTCTCTCTTCGTACTGTGCGAGTATACACGTACATTCGTGCACGTGTCTACGCGCAGAATGCGATGGTATGGACGTGCAAGTCTGAGTACCGCGCCCCCGGATACCCGCACCCTCGGTAGCGGGGGTCGTGAGCGAGAGAATCTTCTCTCCTCCGGACAAAAAGCCCCAAAACGAAACGCCATTATGATTAGTCCGAAGGATGGGTGGTCCAAATTACCGCGGGTTTGCGTTCCCCGCACGGCGAGACGCCGGTGCCCGACGCCTCCCCCCTTCGGAGGTACGCCGGAGGTACGCTCGCTCGCCGTAAAATTAGTTTTACGCGTCCGATCGTAAATTGACGCGTACGAGAGAGCGTCGCGCGCGCCAAGCAGCTTGCGAATTTTCTAAGCGACGAACGGTTCCGTCCGAGAGAGAACTCCACCTGATGAATCGCCATGGAATTTGCACTGTGAAAAGGGGGCGCGTTTATAACGCATCGCCGCGCCGCGAGTTCGAACTCGTTACGACCGCGCGAGTAAGAGTCATTAAGAGCCGAATAATTACTCGTATCGTTCCGGGCTTGATAGATCGTTCGATCCGTGGCCGGTTTGACCCGCGACATTCCCGGGACAGGATGAAGAACAACAACGGCCACAGTCGAAAAATCTCGCCCTCGAACGCGACCCGTAACGATTATAAGCGGCTCACGATCTTGCCCTTCCTCTCTTTTCGCGATACAAACGAGCACGCGTGGATAATAGCCATCACGCTGGACCGACGTGAGCGGATGGTGAGTACGGATTCACCTCGCCGGCGAGTCCGCGGTCCGAAAGTATCTCGTCGCAGTCGAGACGGAAAGAAAACCGCTTCTTCTGAAGTGTCATTTGTTCGCGCGGGAACGACAATGTGACGAGTGACAAACCGCCCCGACTATAATCTACCGTACCGAGATCGATTAAATGGTGGCAAGAAGTCGAGTAATGCATGCGGTCCGCCTATGGTGGCGGGTCGTAGCCGGTAGGATATTAATGAAGATATTCAAATGAGACAAAAATGAGGGGAGAACTGGCCTTTGTCGGGCGCAACGGCTCCACCGGTGACTCGGCCTATGTAGATTACTCTTCAGCCCCCTCCGCCTCTCGTCTCTTCACGAGACTTTCTTTTCTCTCTCTCTCTCTCTCTCTCTCTATCTATCTATCTCTCTCTTGCTTCTCCGCCGTTTCTTCTTAAACTCTTCATCCTCGATCCGCCTTCACCTCTCCACCTACCGATCGTTTACCTCCCGGAGATTCGATCATGCACCGACTGCTCGGAACGTCCTTTTAACTCGTAACGCAGATTCCCATACTTCGCCGGCGGTCGAAGCAGACCTCGGGACTACGTCCGCTCGCGAAATGAGAAACAATTCCCTGCATCTGTTTTGCCGCTCTGCTTTTTAGTTCATCCAAGGGGTTTTCAATTATTGGACGGGGATGCATCTCGTGATCGCGAGGGACAAAATCGCACGCTCCTCGATGCAAGGATGAGTTTTTCCATCGCTCCAGTCTTCTCGTCTGGAGAGGGATTATTAAAGCGGATTAGCGTCGCGAGAACGCATAAATTGCCGGAATATCGTTACACACGGAAGGTCAGGACGCGGCGCCTCGCCCGCCGTGAACCCGATCTGTCATTAGCGGGCTGCTTAATTCACTTGTTTCTTCAGTTTCCACTGGGATGAAATTAGAACCGCGCCGCGCCAGCCCGGTGGATGTCATTAAGAGCCTTTTAAATCGCCCTTAAGACCCGCCAGGCCATTAGAGGCCCGGCCGCGGGAGGAAAGGGCGACCCTTGTACATATCTTTTTTCCCTCCCGCAACGCCATCACCGTCGCGTCGTCGCCTTGCTGGCAGTGCCCCGAGTTCCGTGGCGTCGCGACGCGGTCCCTACGTTAACGGTGTTTCCCCGCGACGCTCCTCGCAATGTGCTCGACTTACGGCTCTCTCTCTCTCTCTCTCTCTTGCTCTCCCGGTCTCTTCTCTCGCGCGTACACTTTCCGCTTTATCCAGTTAGTTGCGACTAATGTCGTTACTCGTCTTCGAGCGTGTTTCTCGCGCGCGACGTGAAAGGAGCCGCTTCCATCGTCGCTGATCTTCTCGCACCGAGTCCTCGAACTGTTCGGTAAATGAATCAGATTGCACGTTCTCGATGCACTTGAAACAACTACAAAATCCATCCACTGCTCTCCACGTGACTCGGACGAGTCACGAGATGCAGGGAGATTGAATTTAATGGCGCTAAAAGCTGTGTGGAAGACGGTAGCCGCCTCTCGCGCGCGGTAGCCAGCTTTCCTTTCCAGGATTCCATTCGGCGCCCCCAAGTTCCCAGCGAGAGATACAAAGAGCGGACAACGCGTATCGGCCCCAATTTTAATTGATATTTCGTCGACGACGGCGGCCCATTGTTTCCCCTGCCTCTTCCATTATCGGTTAGCTTTGTGTCTCGCCGGTGTGATGCGAAACGTCATTTTCGCCGATGCGCCTGCGATCTCGCAGGTCGACGATCCTACTTGTCAAGTCATTTCAGAGAGCGTGTATACCTGCTCCGCCGGAATCACGACTGGAACGATCTCTGCCACGCAGAGCGTACAATGCGGCAAAAACGCGTATTGTAAGGCGACGCCTCGGAGATGAATCGCGATACCGGCGAAAATCACCGATAAATGAACCGGCCGCCACTCATTCTTAAGTAATAAGTTCCACGATCGCAGTGGCGACGTTGACTTCGCAATTAAAATCGCGATTGTCGATTCCGGATGTGTTTTTCGGGGGAAGAGATACGGCGCTCGGGTAAGTCGCACGATTGGAGAACCCCGTTCACGAAACGAGCTCGCGAACGAGAAAGCGGGACCGTCAAGCAACCCGGCCCGCTAAACGGCAGATATACGGCGGGTGATTAAAACGCATGCGAGCAAATAGGTGGGATTTGCGATAACACGCGAGGCGGTCGCCCGGGAGAGGTTCGAAGTCGCGACACCCCTCGATAACCCTATCTGGCGGTGCACGGTAAATCATAACTCCGGCTTATGGGTGGCGGAGAGAAAAAGAGAAAGAGGGAGAGAGAAAGGGAGAGAGAATCGGTACTTACGATACCAGCATAAAAAATAGCGCCGAAGGCAACAACCCCCGTTGCAGCGCGGTGGTCGCGACCCTCACGTTTCTCGCGGGGGAGAGAGGACACGCGGTTTTTTAATTAAACTTCTCTCCGCTAACTAGACAGCTCTGTTATTCCCCATCGCGGAAAAACGTTCTATCGGCCGTCAAGCGAGCAATCTCGGCCGGATGAGGAGCGCATCCTGGAATCCGAACGATCCCGCGCGCGCGCTCGCGTAGCGTGTCAATGTTGAGAGACGGACGAGAGGATCCCACGATCGGGCGAGAAATCTCGAGATCGCAACTTCGATAGGGATTTTGTCCCGTGCGTCCGTCATCCGGGGCGAAGGAGGTCGCCATTAGTCACCGGACGGGAGAGAGGGATGCTCGAGGAGCCGCGCAATCACCGGCGGGCATTAATCTGGCCGCGATGCTGATTATTAAGTCGACGACAACAAGAGTAAAGCCGAATGAAACGCGAAACGCCGTTTCGCGGTGGGACATAAATCGCCCTAGGAAATTCCGCTTAATTGTTGCACTCTATATGCTAAACGCGACGCGGAGCGGAGCCGAGCGGCGCGCGGAGGCGTGCAACGCTCGACGGTAGCCGCGTGTGCGATATCGCGAGCGAGTCCGGAGCGAGTTATGGCACAGTCGCCGCCTCCGTCATGCGAACCGTCGAATCGCTTATCTTCGTCCCCTGGCCGCCGGCGAGAACGACCACTTGGCGAATTAATTAATCTCTCCGGCGAACGGGGCACCATGCCTGCTCTACGTCTCCAAGTCGCTCCCATAAAGAACTAGAGAGTGGCACCCCGAGAGTTTCACCGACTCGCGTCGCGGACACGCGTGGGCTATCATTAAGCGCATTCCCTCGTCCACTTTCCAATCAGTCGCGAAGCTGAACCTTGCGCGTTTTACCATAACAAGTAACATAAATCTGACCTGAGGTGCGCGCGATCGCGGGGTAATTTCGATTAGCGGTTCCGATCGGACAGATTAAATGAAAGATCCTGGCGAACATGATTCGAGGGTCCCCGCAGTGTCAGCGGAAGCGGCCTCGAGTATCAGCAGGCGTGCGGGAACGAAATTCCATTTGACGTCACTCAATATTCCATCAAAACGGACCTTCGCCGGGGCGGCGCGGTCTTTTGTTTCGCCGCGATGCGGGCGGCACAGGTGGTGCATACTGCCGCACAGCGAACCCGGTAGGTAGATAGATAGGTACTTACGACAAAGGGGCCCGTGGGGCACGTAATATTCAACGATAGTCCGCCATAAGGGTAGTATTGTGTGTCCCATTGTGCGATCGATAAATCGTCGCGGTCGCATCGCCGGCAGCCCTCGCCTCGCGATCTCGCTGCGATCATTCGCGCCTACGATCATCAAACGGTACCAGAACTTCTACGAAGAGAATCTTAGAATTACGTTTCGATCTCACCGATGCTTCTTTCCAGTACTTCCATTTCGCTATTTGCGATTCCGTCGATATGACGAGTTGTCTCTTTCCACCCCCTCTGGACCCCCATCTGAGAGATCCTCACGAATGATTGCACGCGTGACGATGGCAACATCGAGGATCACCAACGTCGCGTCGATCAACGAGCGCTTTAGCCGGGAATATCGAGCGGAGACGAGGAGGTCGCGGGGGTACCGGCCTGTGCGCGGTAGGGTGACGATAATTGCGATCAGAGAGCCGCCCGATGAAATCCTAATATTACGGGCGCGGATACGCATCGAATATGAGCATCTAGGTAAGCCGTCGCGCCACCACCAGTCGTGCCGGACGACGCAAAGCGGGTTGGAAGGAGCGCGCCGAGGGGACCGCGGGGGGCGGCCGAACGAGGGTGCGGAGCCGGAGGTGTGGGCTGGGAGCAGAGCAAGAGGGAGGCTCGACGCGGCCGAGCAGGTATAACCTATTGTAATCAATATTAATTACTCGAGACAATGGAATCTCATTGGACTCGATCGTTCGAGCGGCCTCACGCGGAGGGGCACCGATGGCAATGATGGCCGGTGGGAAGAAGGGGCGAGGACCAGCGGGTAGCAGGGGGAGAGAGCTGATGATACGGGTGCAGAGACTGGCGGATAGCGACGGCACGCGGGCGGGGGGAAGCTGGCAGAAAGGGTTCAGAGAGAGGAGGTCGTGTTCGGCTCTAACGGACGGGCACGTATAGTCGCGCGGGGTGACGCGCGCGCTTACCCCGCGAGTGCGGCCGCACGAGAGTACGAGAGAGCCCGCTCTCTCTGCCTGCTTTGCTCTGGTGCTCTACGTTAGAGAGCATTATCCATTGTTGTTGACGTTATGCGTTGTGCACGCGCGCAGTGCAGCGGCCGCCCTGCAGCCGATGATCGCCGCGGATGATGTTGTCGTTGTTGGACGACACTGCCGCGTTGTCGGTGCCGTTGGTCCCCGCCTGCCCCGCGCCCACCCACAGAGTTTGGCCTCACCGCCACCTTCCTCCTCTTGCTCCTCTTCCCCGGCACCCCTCACGGCTGCTCCGATCCTTCCGCGAGAGTTTCCGGGGGCAGCGGAGGGGGTTGGCAGGCACGGGTGGAGAAACGACAGCAACAGCAACGGCGACGGCATCGACAACGCCATCCGATGCGAGGTCATCGGATCGCCGTTGGTCTGTGTCGGACACACACGGTCTATCTCCCTTGGTCTCTCTTCTGGTTTCCCGGTAGCCACGTATCTGACGCGCGCACACACGCAACTTACGTTCTCGTTACGCGGAGCCGCGTTCCGACTACGGCGCGCTTGGCCTAGCCCTCGTCATCACAGCGCGGCTCGTTGTTATTAGAAATTAGATGGCATATCTGGCCGCGCCAATCGGCCCTGTCTGCCGCTTACGTACGGATTATCGCACGAGGAAACGTAGGATCAACGCCTCGTGAATTCCGCGGCCGAGCGAGCCACGGCGCGTGCACCATGCACACGCGGCGACTTGTGGACTTGCTCATCAGGCCTCGCGCCTCCACGAGGGTATGATTATGACCGCGCGACAGTCGGCGGGGAAAGTCGCGATAACACCGGGCGCAACGGGATAATCGCTAATTATCGAACATTAATTAATTAACCGCGCGAACCGGAGCACCCTCTCGGCGACTGCTTGGTAGCCGACGACACGGCTGCGACGACGATGATGACATCGGGCGACGACAACGTCGATGACACGACGATGATGATCGCTTTTTGCGTTACCCGTTCTCAGCGGTTAAGTAAGCAACGTTACGCGGTGGAAATTAGTTCCCAGAAGGGATCGGTTTCGCGTGTCCACCCCTCATCACAGCCTGGTGCGTGCTACGGCGTTATATCTCCGTCGCGGCGTACAATATGTCGCGTTAAGGTTGACGGAGTTACCGTGCAAGGATGATAAGGCTCTCGACGAACCTCTTTACGAATCTCGCTTTTCGCTTTCTTGTGAAAAAATGGCATATTGATCGCTCATTGCAGTCGTGAAACGAACGCGACAGTTTCGGTTACTCTTTTAGGATGAAAGGAATATTAAATATTTAAATTGACGTTCGCATGGGGATGGAATCAGAAAGGCCTACCGTCGCTCTTTGGCAACCCTTGAGCTCTACGCATCCCGGCGCGTTTTACAACACCCTTAACAGCAGCGTAGTGGCGCACTTCGAAAGAGAGCCTTTCCTTGTAGCCGGACATCTTCCGCAGTCGTATCATTTCCGTTTTGGAAGCGGCACCGCCGCACAAGTCGCCGTCCGTACAAAGTCGCTCGATACCGAGCCGCGATGTATGTGTTGGTGTAGTTACGTGCTAATTAACGCGAGCCACTAATCAGCAGTAGGAGTAGGGTGATAATACTCGCGATACAACGGCGCGATGATGGGAATGGCACGACATACAAATTATAACGAACGTGTAATTAATAAGATGATGTATGAAATTGCTTTCTTTCATGTGAAACGCCTCCCGCGAAATGCGCGCACGTGACGCGTGCATTTAAGCCTACATATATTTTTTTTCAATTAATAAAAAATGGGAAACTTAGGAAAAAAACTGGCGCTGATCTTTGTGCCCGCGTTAGTATGTTAGTTAGAAGCTGACAGCAGCTAGGTGGCAGGTGCCAAGGGCTTTCGATTATTCCGGCTTTTGATCGGAGAAGGAGACGGAGAAGGGGAGAAAGACGAGGAGGCGAAGGGTAATGGGGTTTCGCCACCTCCACGGTTACCATATGCCCGATCTAATTTTTATGGTGTCGATGGACGCCGCGAACGGAGTATACCGAGGTAAACGACGACCTCGGGCAATCCTTCGGCCCAGAATTTATGGCTTTTCGACGCGATTTCACGGGGAATGCCGTCTCGCAGAGCCGGCGCGAGTTAGCAAGAACCGCGTCTCGCATCTCCAGCCCGCAGAAACGTAAAACGCAAACGATCGCCTCCGACATCGGAATTACGTTAAGTGAGTAGCGTGCAAGACAAACGCGACGGCAGGGAAATAAATCTCGAACATAAGAAGAAAGGAACGATCCCCTCGCATGGCAATAAACGCGATGCGAGATGACTGTGTTTCCCAGAGATACCGAAGAACCGCTAATTTTCAATTAAGCGCGTGTAACGCGCAAGAATATGATCGCCCGGGCTAATAGAGAAGCGAGCAAGGTCGGCGGAATATTGAATGCTAATTTAATGGCTATCAGGTTGCTACAGATACCGGCGCGGTAATTATGCTTGCGGGAAAACGGAAAAGGAACACGCGACTCTCGGTTTTAATGGCCGTGCGGGCTATCCACTCGCGCGGGTTCTAATTGGCTAACTGCGGGATCTGATTTCGTTTGTAATCGCATTAGTTTCTGACATGCCATCGGAATATCTCGCGTCGTGCGAGTTCTCGCACTTAATTCCCGCACGAACGACGCCTCCTTCGACGTCGTCGTCGTCGTCGTCGTCGATGACGTTGGCGACGAACAGTACAGTCAATCTCTCTCGTGTGCGCGTAACCGTAAGGTACTAAACATTTTCGTAGATTGCCATCGCTATGTAGGAGCAGCGTCTTATCGCCGCGTGCGAGACTGTAATTAAACAAAAATCGCTAAAGGCAATCGCTACTGCGCTCGCACGCACGCACGCACGCACGAACCGCGCGTTCCGCGACAATGAATTTTACGCGTGACTTCCGCCACCGAGGGATTCCAGATGAGTCGTCGATAAGAGCTATCAGTCGCTCCTGATGCTGCGTAGTCGGTATCGTAAAACGCTAACGTACGCCGCGCGTAAAGCACCACGACGCGAAACGTCACGCGGCTTTACTTCCCCGGATCGATATTGTGCTCGATGCTGCGCAAAGGAAAAGCGAAAGACGCGATATTGATGCGTGATAACAGATAGTTCTGCATCCACCTGCGGCCTAATCTCGCCAAGTAGGTGAAGCGACTCGCGGTATCTCGGCTACCGTGGTCGTCGCGGATCTAAACCGCGGTCCTAAACTCGCCCGTGACACAGAGGGGGTTGCCCGAGCTTAGCTGAAAATTGTTAGAGGGAAGACGCGTGCACACTTAATGCAATTATCGCAACGCGAGATCACGCGACGCAGTCTCGAGGAGCGTGTGAGAAATGGATGCAGGCGGGCGGGGTGCTATCGACGATCCTCATCGACGCGAATTCATCGTGATTGCCCTGACGAAACCACCCCGAATGCTCGCTTCTTTTGTCCGAGCCTAAACGGAACTGCCTGTGATGGCCGCGGTAATAAAACGACGTAACAAAAGGACGGCGCGCAGATGCGTTTAGCGTTAATGAATTTTTTGCGAGGCCGTGTTTATATTATACTTTCATCGCGGCATAATTCCATAATAATCAACGCACGTGAAATGTGAATATGCATTCTTATCGCGCGCACGCTGTTTTATTTGCTCGGGCCAGCCATACAGGGCGTGTGCACGCGCGTATGCGCGAGATCGAGTCATTGGACCGAGCATACCTGCGGATCACGGATTTACGTGGTACACGCACACGCGGCTCGGCCGGGCAACAAGCCCCGAGGGGGCTCCGGAGGACGGGGCAATAATTAGAAAATCGTCCCGCCACCGAATAACCGGACCCTGTCCCTTGTCGAGGCACAGCCCGACACGTCGCTTCCATCCATATACCGGCGCCTGTGGCGCGAAGAAGCGAATTTCCATAGGGTCAGGTAATCTATGAAAATATTCCCTCGCGTAATCGCCGTGTTTCGCAGGAAAAATATGCCGACCGGAGAGAAAGAGAGACGGACAGGAGCGAGGAGAGAAAGAGACACGCTCGTTTCGCTGATCATTAGCGAAGGGAAGGGGAGGATTTTATCGTTGCAAGGACGAAAATGTCTGAATCGAGTAAAGAGGAATGGATGAAATGCGCCTTGCGTGACGCAAGTTCGGAGGCAATTAAGCACACGCGGGAAACGACAAAGTTGCGCTGTACGATGGCCGATTATGACCCCAAAACATCCGTGGCACGTTGGTCAGCTGCTTGTCTGTTAGACATCTCATCGTGGAATCTGGAAATACCCCGGCAAGACGATCCCGCGCTACCGAGACTCCCTCGCAAAGTATATTGAAAGATCAGAAATCGCGATTGCAATCGTCAAAACACTAAGAAAGACACTTTCGTTTTTATTCCGGAAGTCGCCGATTCTTTCTACGTGACAAGAGTCTATCGAAGAGTGTATCGAAAACAATGATGGAAAACCTGTCGCCCGAGTTGAATAATTATAATCGGAGTTGCAAGTTCAAGTTTCCACGCGGAGTGAGTCGTTTTCCTACGCGATTTTTTTTTCGCACACAAGTGATATAAGGTGGCGGATAACTGAGACAGAGATAGAGATAGATAGAGAGAGAGAGAGAGAGAAAGAGAGAGAGGAAACCGGGTCCGGGTTCCGACATAATGAGGTTCGGTTTTGATTAGCACGGAGACTGTTTAACGGTTTGATACCTCGCCGGTAATCGAATCCGGACCTAATCTCTCAAGTTATAACCAGATTATTGCCTCCTCCATGCACTTGCTCTCTGCAACGTGCTCTCCTCACGCCCCATTCCGTACAGTCAGCTAGTAACGTCAACCCCCTATACCTCATTCCTCCCCCCGGTTCCCAACCCCGTCGCCAAACTCAACAGCGGTAGGGTAAGGCTCTACCCTTTGCTCGCCTTCGCTCTTTGCTGCGCGCGAGCGGCGTCTTACCTCGCAGTCGCGTACAATCTGATCGGATAAAATGAGCGTGCGGAAAAGGGCAGACGCGTGATCGAAATTCGCAGCTGCCAGTTAAATTTACATCGGAGCGATAAAAATTTTATCAAAACGGCTCGATCAAGTTCGTTCACGAAGGTGAGACGGCGAGGCGGCGCGTCTCGCGAGATGCGCGAGGAAAACCGCCGGTGGCCATCGCGACCGAAGAAACCGGAAGTGGACGTGGACTCCGCCGAAGACGAGGACCTGGACACCGTTCTCCGATATCGGTGGCGGTAGCGGATGGCAAATGAGCCGATCGATCGGCCGACCGGCCGGATCCGGTTCGTTCTTCCGAACGAGTCTCATCCTGCAGCGTTCACACACATTCCCAGCCGTCGTCCAATTTATATACGGCTGCCATCTTGGATCGATAGTAGTCGTACAACGCTGCGGCGGTACGGCGCGTTATGTACGCGCGCGGCATCGCATCGCATCGGTGATGTTGGTGCAGGTAGTCGTGTTGGGTTACAGTTTTAAACGCGGCCAAATTATACGGTTCGCAGCGAGAGGCATCGCCCGCGCCCGAGCACCCGCGCGCGCGCGCGTTTAAAATATTCCGACATCGGATGGCGCGGGAAAGGGCAAAATAAATGTTACGGCATTACGATGGACAGCGTGTGCTCGCTTACGTTATACCGCGGGGTGGCGGCCCGGCTCCCCCTCGTCGTCCCCCCTTTAAGACCGCTGCTGCTACCACCACCTCCCTCCCCCGAGGGTCCTCCGCCTCCTCATCCTTCTTCTCCGCGTCCTCCATCTCCCGGCCCGTCTCACCCCAACCCTCTCGCCCTCCTGAAGCCCTCCCGACAGCCAGTAGCACTATCGAGGTGCGCGTGTCTGCGTGAACGTAGCTCGCGTGTCTACAGGCGGCCGCGGGTATGTGTGGGTGCGTCTGTTTGCCGGTGAACGTGTACACCGGCAGCAACATCTTCGAGCACGTGAAGGAAGGTGGAAGGTAGTATATGAAAGAAGAGAGCAGAAAAGAAACGACGGAACCAGAGGCAATAGGAGAGAGCGCGGAGAGAAGGTGGAGGAGGAGGAGGAGGAGAAAAAAAATAAGAGAAAAAGTAGCCGACTCGATTGGTGGAAATGAATTCAAAATGGCCGACCCGCGGCCCGATCCCCGACTAAAATGGCGTCGCGACGTTAATAGTCGACTATTATGCGCAAATATGACGTTTCTATTCGCGGTACCAAGAGCGGGCCGCGGGTCTCCGCCAGCACGCGTGATATCCTCCCATCAAGCGCGGGGGAGGAGGGAGGGAAGGTGAAAAAAATCAATCTTCCCTCGGCCGATCTTCCTGTCGCCCTCCCCTTCCGTGCACCAAAAAACTCGGACGGTTTACGTCGTGCGCGAACTCGCCTCGCGAATTACGACCGCATGGCGGCTGCGCCATAATAAAAATCATCCGAGTGCGATGCCGGTTCTCCGGGAAGTCCGCAGAAATTGGTCGACCTGGTTTACCTGCTCCCCGGACGAGAGACGAACGATCGGCGGATTCTTGTTTCTCGTGATGGAACGTAATTCGCGTCCGAGGATCGATCGTGAGTGTATTCGCGAGCCGGACAGGTCGATCGGTCCGATCGACAACGTTCGAAAAAGGGTGTCCCGAGTTTCGAAAAACAAAGAGAAAGGGCAAGCAACCCTCCTCGGCCCCGAGGCACGTTCTCTCTCCTCTTTCGTCCGCCCTCCTGCTTCCACCTACCTCGCTCCGTCGTTCGTCCCGAAGCGTCGATTCCCCGCTTCCCTTTCTTTTTACTTCCACCCGTCCTTTCTCTCCGTTTCGCCTCGCCACAGCACGGATTCTTAATCGGGCCCATTATCTCCGCGCGATCATCATCCCGAAAACTAATTCGTATTTTTTACTACGAAACCGAAAACTCATAAATCAAAACTCGCGCTCGCCGGGGTCCGGGCCTCGGATTTTTGGCTCCCTTAAAAAAGTTGCGCGGGAGACCGGTGGGGTTGGAAGGGGACGCGGGAGGGAGGGTGGTCGCCGTGTGTGCGCCGCGCGCGTGTAGACAATGGACGCGCGTCCATTTAAGGGATTCGAATGGACGCAATTTTCTATGGAACTTTGTAATTATGGGTAGTTTGTTGGCGCGAGTTGGCCCGACCGAAAGCTGTACTAGCTCTACGAGCACCTCTTTGTTGCGCCGGTTGACCATAAAAATTTTCGAATTAAATTAAAAACAGCGCGCACACGTAATGCGCGCGGCGCCGCTCGACTCGGCCAATGCTCGCCCGCCAACACGCGCGCGACGTTGAGACACCGCTTCGGAAATCGCGGGAAAAGCATCGGCGATACATGCACGTACACACACTCAACGCATACACGTGCATGCCGGTCTATTCTATGGACGCCGATAAAACTTTAATCGCCGTCAACGAGCGCGCGGTTCAATTATTTAGCCCGCTACGCTCGCTACGAACGTCGTGCCACGTTTTTACGCACACACGCACTTGCGACACCGGCCGAGAATAACGTTTGGAAATTAACGGACATTAACGGCGATGCCGCCAATCATCGGGCATCGCACGCCGTATCGTTTTCCGTTTGAATCTACTCTCGGCGGGATTATAAATTGCTCGGAAACGAGTAATGGCACCGATACTTGCATGATACTTGGACACTCGATATTACATGCCGATGCATTATTTCTTGCTTGCGTTATCGGCCACTTTATGAACGAAGCGATTATAGTCGATGCCCGGAAAAGGTCCGACAATCTATTATCTTCCGTTCTACAAAAGGAAGACCGAACAAATGCGAAAGAAAAGGAACGTTGTTTAATTCCAGACAATCTCGTGCAGGCTTCAGAATCGCTCGGGTTTTCCGGAGGTGCAGCGCAAGATCTACGACCACGAGCGAATGCTTTGCCATCGCTGACACCGTTTTTCATTATCCCGGAAGTAGACGGTACACGGGTTGATACCCGCGGCCCAATTACGGGCCGTGCCGTCTTTGTGCCGGCTATAACTGAAATAAACGTAATTACCGGCGGGAAGGAGGAGCGGGAACGACGCCGAGGGAGAAACGGAGGGTCTTTTAAAGGGTCGCTCTTATTTTCTTTCCTTATTCTTTGACACACCGGACGGGCGCATCAAGAACGTGTCGCGTCCGCGCTGCGAAAATTGGATAACGACGTTATCCGACTGGTGAATCGCCGGTGAACTCGATGCGATATCACGCGACGGCATCATCAAATTACCACCGAAAAAATGAGAGACGTGTCATCATTCGACACGTATTTATACATTGTTACACTTTGTGAATCCTCGCTCTCAACGTGAGAGAGAGGGAGAGAGAGGGACCGATCGATCCCGACAGGCATTCCTGCACGACCGACCACCGAGATTTATACCTTGTAATGAGAAATCATTAGCCGCGAGGTATATTAGATAATCTCGGTAATTGCCAAAAATTGGCTGGTTGTTTCCGAATCGCGAGTGAGCGAGTGAGAGCTCGCCGATCGTACGAGAGAGTGCCTTTCGGTATACCTGTCGGCCCGGATTTAGATGGGTACCCATAGCCCGGGGCTCGCCGATTTTCGGGCTTTCATCTTGACGGGTCTGAGAGAAAAAAAAGGCAGGAGACGAAGAAGAGGCGATTCCGAATTAAACAAAATTGGAATTAAACAAAATTGGCATCGAAGAAACCTAATCCGCGCGATCGAGTAGACGAGAGCCAATCGGGATAGCGCGCGTCTGCTTCGGCAGAGCGATCGCATTCGGGAATCCGCTTGCAGAGGCAAACCAAATTGTTTTCGATACTCCGGAATGGCGGAAGAATTTGAAGAGAAAATAAAAAGAAATCCACATCTTGCTTCTTCATTTCCGATAGAATTTGGATGTTAATGTTGTAAGTGGTGCGCGAATGCGGGTTTTCGTTTGAAAAGATCGTGACAAATAGCGACGAGAGAACCTATTCGCTCGCCCGACACGCCTGCACGCCGCGGAACGATCAAACAATGGGATCATGGGGAACAGGCAGATATTAAAAAAGAAACGGACGTGCCCTCCGTGCACCTAGCAACATGTGTATCCACCTTCGTTCGTTTCCCCGGGGGCGAAGCACGGCGTCAAAATCAATCACGTCGGATGACGTCCCGATGGCGGTGTCGAGAAACGCATAACGCATCCCGTCGATACAAAAGAAGAGGAAGGGAAAGCCCAGAATCTTCCGCATCGGAAAAACGATTCGATCACGCGGCCCTTTTTCTCTTTTTCTTACGTGAACCGACCGCATCGACGATATTACATTGCAATTTTCGACGTCGCCTCGGCGGAACGAAGGTGCGCCGTAATTCATTAGAAGGGTTGAACTGGCGTTCATTCGCGAAAATCGGGGAGATTAAAAGAGAATACAGCAGGGGGACGGGAGGCGCGGGAGAGGAAGGAAATGATTGGATGCGACCACTCAAATCGGAAGAACGCAGCAACAGCAACAACAGCAACAGCCGCGGCAACATCAGCAACGAACGCTCAAAATTAAAGCCGCGTCCGATAATATCGCCGCGGCGGAATCTGCATATCATACTAGGCGTTCCCAATCAAGTAATTAACAAAAAACCGCGGTGAACGCGCCATTAATCATCCCACTCGGAGCCGCTACTCGGAAACGGGCGCGTACCGAGGTATCAGATTAGCTAACCCTTTCGAATCCGAAGCGCGGTCGTCGAAAAGATGAAGTAACCCCGCTAATTTCCGAGTGAGAGCCCCTCTCGAGCCTCCCCCGCGCTCCTCGACCTCATCCTCGAGATATCCGCGGTACGCGCAAATTGCCGTATTCGCGTTAATTCGCGCAATAGAATTCGCTTGGAATTTTTTAGGGGGGTGGAACGCCAATGAAGTTCGCCAAAGAAAGTGCCGAGGGCACGAGCTTCTATATGCGTATACACGATGCATCGCCGCGGTGGAAATTGAAACAAAGCATCCACGGTCCGCATGTGCCGGAATAAATGCTGTCGACTTTCGAGGATGTCTGTCGCATGCCGTTGCATAAGTTCCGTGCAAATCGCACTCGCACGGCACTCTCGCCGCCTCGCGGTCTCCAGGTGGTCTCTTTCTCTTTCTCTCTCTGTCTTTTCAGCCGTACCGGTCTTCTTTAATTTCGTCGTCCCTCCTTGTCGTCGTCGCTCACACCCCCCCGGGACCGTCGGCGCCGCCGGAAGGTCGATATCTCTTTATTACGTCCACACACGAGCATTCGGAGATCATTGCGCGCTGCAACGTCCAATTATTCCAATGCAAGCCGAGTTCAAAGAGGTTAATTCCCGGGGCTAATGTATTCACCCCTTTTTACTTGAACCCACGCAGATTTCGTATGTATTGCCAATTTTGCATTTATACTCCCGCCTGTCCATGAATAAATTCATCCCCCGGTTTCGCTTTCAATCGCCTTGCCTTGCCGGCTTGCCGCTTTCTTCTGCTCTTTCTCTCTCTCTTCTCGGGTATTTTTCTAATTTTACCATTCTGAAGGCAACAGTGATCGACAATTTTCTAATTTTCTACAATTCCAAGGTCGCTTCCGGTCTCAAGAAAAATTCCTCAGAGCAGTAGCGAAGCGCTTCGCGACACACCGTTATCGGATGATTCAATACATTAATCCTCGATGCTTATGACTGCTCGCTGTTAATTGCTTTCGAGATTTCCGTCGAGTAGCAGCGGGGTGAGGGGACCGGGACAGAACAGAACGCGACCGGGTGCGACGAGGAGGACGAATGCGTATCAATCAGAGCGGTGTCTTGTCCACGCAACGCTCCAACCCCCATGCGCATGAAAACACCCCCAAAACGCTCCCGCGCTCTCCAGGGCCACAGGGCTCACACTCCTTGTCAACTTGGCATCCCCCCCTCCCTCCCTCACGACCGAATCGGATACACGACTTGGAGGACAGAGGTGCGTGTGCCATTTATCACCGGCGGGGAAAAAGTGCGCGTCATCTCTCGCCCGTACCGAAACCCGGATGACTTCGTGAGACGCCTGTCAACAATATCGCTTCCCTTCCCGCTGACGAAAAAGCGGTCGCACCGATTTCACGACGAAGCGAGACCAGCGCGCACCCCCTTCGGCAAGAATGAGGATCCCTCTGCGACTCTTGTTTAGGTAAGATCAATGGACGACGACGATAGCTCTGCTGCAGGAATTCCCATTTTCGCAAGGCAGAGATTACACACGTTAGAATGTACAACGTGAGAATAAATGTTATTATATTCATCCTTGAAAAAATTATTATAATCTCGCGACGGGTGCGTTGCACTGCATTATTTTATGCAGCACGATATTGAAGATCGCGGAAAGTTCGTCGCGTCTTCGTGGCGATCCACTCCCTCGCGGACAAATAGTTCAAGACTTATTATGCTATAAGAAAGAGGCTCGCCTCTCGATATCGGTTGGCAGATATCAACCTGTCGAAACTCCACCGCGGAAACTTAGTCAATCTGCCGCTCCCGACCCATCCTTATTCTGCCCCAATCGACCCTTAAAGCTTCGGCAACGAGCGCCCCACTGGGTGGTAGTCGGTAGGGCGTCCTCCCGAAGGTAGCAGATCGTATTTCGAAAACTCTCTCCCGCTCGCCGAGGAGACAAGAACTCGAGAAACAAAGAGGATGAGAGCGGGAGGGTAGCCCGACCGCGCGAACGAGAGGGAGGCGTTCGAGTTCGCTCGCAAAGTGTCAAAAGCTTCGCGAGCGAGTGGGGCGAGTGAAAGCGAGGGCTGAAGGAGATCCTTACCTGAGAATTCAACATTGTGTTAAAAGAAAAAAATACATCCAGAAATTAAATAATGAGAATGTAACAGGGAAGGATTCAATATCTTCTCGCAAATCAGGAAATTGCAAGCGATAACAAATGCAGACGTATTTTACAGAGCGCATTATCGAATGTACTCAATACTTCCGCGCCCTTCTGATCCTCAGGATCCTATTAATTAATCGAGTCTTCCTTTGCACGTCGATCGCCAGGTAGATGATCCTTTCTCGGGATCGAAGTTCTCGACGGGGGCGGAATAACACGCAGGCGGAAATTGCGAGAACGTAGTTGGGGGTATCGCGGCGCCCCGGGCAGCGAGAAGGCGCATACCTGTGTGTAAACCCGGGGTACCACGGCATAGTTCATCCGAGACGCATTTTTCGCGCCTCTAACCCCGTGGCACTTGACCTCGAGGGTGCGACGGACGCGCGGGAAGCGGCAGAGATGCGGGTCGGACCACTACGAAAGGATGCCTTCCGGGACTCAAAGACATTCTCGTCTTGGGGACCGCGAAGTTTCAACCCCGATGACGACGGCGGAATCTCTGACCGCACGATATCCCGGAGGCGCGCTGGCTGGCTGGCTGACTCGCTCGCTCGCTCGCCACCAACATCCCCGCATTGTCGGGCACTTCCGTCGCCGCAGATTCGGGAATATGGCCCGCGGCCGCGCCGCGGTGCGCCCAGGAAGTATTTTATTAGCGGCCTAATGGATCGGAAAAAAGGCAACGAGAGCGGCGGTGGAGGCCGCGCGGCGGACACGCCGGCCGAAACGCGCGCGCGAGACGCGCGCGTGGAACTTTCAGCCCGCGCGTAATAATTGATTTGCATAATTATGTATGTGCATAATTATGAATTTAAAGCGTCCCGCGCGCGGGCACGGTGGTGCATCGTACCTGATACGCTTTGCCGGTAATAGTAATAAGTTTGTACCGGACTTGCCGCCGAGCCGGGCCGGGCCGAGCCGAGCCGCCGCCACCACTGGCTGCCGGCTTGGCCTCTGCTGTGCCCGTCCATGACGCTCACTGTGCACCGCGCGTTTATCGATCGTATAATATAACGCATTTACGGCGTATCGAAATATAATACCGCGCTCATCGGCAACTCGAAACATTTAGCGGGGCCCGAGTAACTCTGAGAGCTTCGAGAGGTCCGAGAGCCGCCGCTGCATCTCTCTCTCTCCCCCTTTTGGCTATATGTTACATGCGTATGTAAGGCTGCACGATGCATTAAACGATGCGCTACCGAGCCCGTATTTACGGGCGCCGCTATGGATAACGAACACGAGGCGCGTCTTGGACGCGATATCCGCGCCTTTATATTTGCCGATCGTCTTTTAAGCGTAATTACGGGGCGATTAGCGTAGCGAACATGCGCGCACGTGGCCCGGCGAAATTGCCCTTTCAATTATCGGGAGGCGTCTCTCAGAACTTGGTAGCAACTTAAAAAGTGGATATTCTTTTAATCGCGAATCGTATTCATTACTGACTCGTGGAAGCGTCTGCTCTTTAGCCGTGTTCAGCGGGAAAACAGTGTTGCTTTCGTGGGATTGGAAGAATCAAACGCGAGATAAACGAAGAGGCGAGCGATAGATTCGGCGAAATGGAAACCGGGAGAAAAGCACCGGCGGATAACTCTTCGGAGCGAGGGAGAGGTGGAGAGAGAAAAGAAGAACGACGGTGAGAACGGGGGAGAAAGAGCCGTAAAGACGGAGTTATGGCTTTTCGCGAGATTCGCCCGCCTCCGCCCCTAATAATGGATAAAACGATCATAAATTCGACGGGGGAGCTCCACGGCCTCTTTAGGAAATATTAATTAAAATGTAATTGTTCCGTACGCGGAGAGTCTCGGAGTGCGGCTAGGGTTACGAGGCTGTCTTCCCCCTTAGATCTTTCTCGTCGCAGCATCCTCTTTGTTTTCGTATTCGATAACTCACCCGCGCGTCTTGCGCCCTTTCCAGTCAGCCGTGGTCGCTACGTGAGGATCGCCAATCCGGATGCTGACAATGCCCGCCAGCGAGATCTCGCGCGATAAACATCAGTAAAATGCGCGAATCGTTGTGCGAGTTTCTGAATTTATCCTCGAAATCTAACTCATTCAAGCTTTATTTTTGTCTTTTAATCATCGTAATTCAATCGTCAATCAAGTGACGATCCGTCCCGTGCATCGTAATGGTAACAATGATAACGATGATGATGATGATGATGATGATGGTGTAAGCTCTCGTGGCGCATCGAGAGCTGCGAAACGAGATCGATCGAGCGCGCTACCGACGACCAACATTTCCGTCGTTGATTAACGCGTTAACGCCGACGACGGCGTGAACCCGCAAAAGGGAGCAACGCGCCCCTTTGCGCCGCGGCGCGGCGCGGCGCGTCGCGCTAGTTCCCGCGCGGGGGATGATGCGCTATCGGCTCGAAAGTAATTCCGCACACGGTGCACGATATTCCCGAAAACCCGTGTTTTCGGCATATCGCGCCCCCCCGGTCGTCCCCCCGGTCGTCCCCCGGACTCCCCCGGGCCGAGAGCTTACCGAGAGCGCGCCGTAGTCTCTCTGTGAAGTCCGTCGGGTCTAGGCGGGCACATCAAAGAGAGGGCAAACAAACGTTGGGGGGTGAGGTGAGTAAGGGTCCTACCGATGCGATGCAATTCGGACATGGGACACAAAGTGATGACGTCACCAACCGGCCGAAAGCCCTGTACGTCGTCGGCCATTGTATGCTCAGTCACTGGTTTACAAGTTCATTGCACACTATCACTTTATACCGACACACCGGCCCGGTCGGCGACGCCCCGCGGTCCCCCTTCCTCCCTCCCGCCCCCCGTTCCCGCGGCTCTCCGCATACCGGCACGGTGCTCCTGTCTGGGAAGCTGACTATCCGCCGTTCTGCCTTGTTCGCTCACCCCCATCCCGGTGTTTGAAAGAGCCGATAAGATCGGCTATCGCGCGAAAAATCCGGATTTTCAATCGAACACGGAGAGTCGATGAGGATCTCGGCTCTTAGCACGGCCCCTCGGGTGTGCAATGGAAGGAGCGACTTGATGATGTCTTTATATGATAATTATAATGTTGTGAGAGTGGCACTTTGCAGGTTCATGCGACAGATATCGTAATTAGACACTGCGAAAATATGTCCGTTAATTTAAGAGATAAATATGGAAACGATATTAAACTCACGAGAAATATTTTCTTCAGGCAGAGGCTATGGTGATGATTTTTACGTGATAATGGCAGGCACAAAGTAAGACAGATACAAAACTTACCTTAAGAAAGACAAAGAGAGAAGAAGAGAAGGAAGGGCGAGGGAACTGTAGTACCTCGAGCGTGCAAGGCGTCGGCTCGGTAGCCGGTAGTCGAATTCACGCCATTTTGAAAGGGAGATCGTTGATCGCTCAGTCGGAAGTCTGTCGTGGTGGGCCACAGCTGCCACGGAACTCTCATATCCGACAATCGATCTCGGCGCGTGCTGGACTCGCCATTTTGAAGGGGGGTTCGTTCCCCGACGCCATTTTCTCTCTTTACGCACGAATATCGGTCTCGGTCACGAATAGCGGCTGCGGCGGCCCCAACGAAGTCGGCGATCGGCACGCACCTCCCCATGGCTCCGCCAGAAATAATCGTTCTCCATAATGAGAACTGCTTCCGAGCGGCCGCACCTCCGAGCGTGCCCCCCTCCGAACCGCGAGCTCGATAATGCAGCCGCATAGTCTGAAAAACACCCCCGAAAAATCGTCAGTGCGTCCACCAAATGTGTCCTCTGGAATGTTAATTTTCGAACATAAAAAAAATTTTAATGACTCGCATGTAATCGTCAGGAACTGACGAAAGCATCGTACATGCGTGACATTTAGTGGAAACTAATCATCCCCCGCTAACTACTTTATCACCGTGAGCATTCTTCAATGAAGACGCGAATCACGGAGAACGCACGGGCGATTATTCGACGGGGTAGGCATCGAGGATAAAAGTTTCTACTGCGAGGCCGGATTCAAAATTCGATCTCGCGGCCGATCAGCATGTATCAGAGACTTTCCGCAACGGTACGAGTAACGACTTAACGTGAGTTTGACGCCGATATTGCGAAATTCGTCGATCGCCGCGTCGCTGGTTGTACACGGCGCCCAGGGGGTGAAACAGGGGGGAGGGATGATGGAATGACGAGGGATATAAGGGGAGAGAACGAGAGAGAACGAGAGATCGAGGGAGAGGAAGAGCAAAGAGAGACAGAGCGAATGACAGAGGGTGCAGGGAGGAAGGGGGCGGCGAAGGGGGGGGGGAGAGTGGACAACGCCGAGCCGAGCGTACCACCCAATTACACTGCAGTTCAAACACATGCAAATCCGGAGAATAAGCTTTATTTGTTGTGCAAATTAGCCGCATATTGGCGCACCGAACGAACGGGTTTTGTTACCACCAGAGTGAGAGACGGAGGAGGCGAGAGAGGGTGAGATCCGGGAGGTGTGAGCGCGTGGGGCTAGCCGGAGGGAGGAAGGAGGCAGGGAAAGAGAGAGAGAAAGAGAGACAGTATCGTGGGTCAATTGCTTATTTTGAGTCGGGCCGGTGGTGTGCCCACCGTCCTGTAAATACCGCATACTGCCGCGCATACCGCCAATACTCGCGGCATACACACGCATATATTTATATATGTATGCATACGGAAACACGATCGAAAAATTGCGATAACGATAGCGAGGACCAATTTCTGCCGCCAAATTGCGCCGTGGACGGAGGGTGAACCCGATCGGAACAAGGTGATTTGCAATACAGAGGGATCCGAGTAAATCGGCACCGAGTGCTGCGCATCGTTTACATCTAATGCGATGTAAATTGCGCGAGCGATGCCGGTACTCGGTGCGGTTCCCGCGGTCAGTCGATTGATAATCTCAGGAGAACGCCGAGAGAATCGTCCCTTACGTACGTGGAACTCACCCGAAGAATTGGCCGGTAATCGAAATCGATAAAAATATAGACTCGTCTGCCCCCGCGGATGAGAGAGATGCGCTCGGGGGCTCTTCGCCATGACTGACGAGGGGGTCTCGAGGGCTCGATCTATCCTTGAGGGAAGAGAAAACCAGGGCGAGAGGATGAGGAACTCCGCGATAGCCCCTGACCCACGGCTATCCTTCACGGGCATCGAACTCGCGCGCATCCCGCGGGATCTCTTAGTCAAGACGCGGGTATTCTCATATTTCGAGCCCGCCAAGACGAAATACTCGCCACGTCTCGTCAAGCGTGTTTATGAACGGGAGGAGTAGTGAATGTTGCGAAATATGGCTTCAGCTGAAACGTATGCCGTGTGAATCATGTAGAATATATTAGAATAGCTAGAAAGTTCCTTTAAATTAAAAATCCATTGCCGATCACGAATTTTTTATCTTTTTCAGCGCAAAGAGATTCCTATCGCAACTTCTGAACGGACGGCTGCTTCGAGGATACAATCGCTTTATGGTTATCCCGTCAACGAAATTTCCTCGATGGAATCCTCGATAAAGAGATTTCAGTAGCATTTCGGTGGTAAAAAGCGCCCCGGCCGTGCGACTGCGACGAATGTCGACAGTCATCGTTCGAATTAAAAACTGCGACCCTCGTCGACTTTTGTCCTTTATCACTCCGCCGGCCCACCCGTCCTTGCGACGCAACGTATAAAATCAAAATAGAGCCACGAGCGCTTCGCGTTTTAACGATTCCCGGTCGTTTATCCAGTGACTTGCAGTCTATTGTTATCCCCGTTTTCCCGTTCTGCTCTGCCATTCCGCGTCGCCATTCTCCGCTTCTCCCTCTCGCGCGCGCGCGCCTCCACCCCCGCTCCCTTGGTTCCTTTTTTTTTAAATCCGCGCCGATTCCGTCCGTGCCGGGTTGAATTTGAATCGACGGCAAAACCGTGGAGTCACCAGAGTTTCATATGTTAGCCGCCGGCACGCGGCGATGGAAGGGTGTGCGCCCTTTCTCAACCCCGCAACGAGACCCGTCCGGCGCAGGAGCGCGCGACTCGCGCCGACGAACGCTTTTTCCGACCCACTTCTCATGGCAAGATGCTCCCGTCATCCCCCATCACGCGCGCGACCAGCATCATCGGCTGAAGAAACGGATAATCGAATAATAAACGGCTTTAATTTCTTTTTTATTATTATTTGTTCTTTGTTATTATTTGATGACAGCCATCTGATCTGCGCCCGTGCGATATTTTACAATCGATACATCGATTTTAAAAATTAATTGCAAACTCGATTAATTTCTGTAATTGATTTCGCTGTACTCTGCATTTAAATAAAGATCAACAAAAACGAGTTTCTTCTTCTCTTTTTCCCTCGAACAGAATCCGACGAAGCGTTTACGCTTTCTTAGCGAACGTTCGATCTGCAATTTTAATATGGGGATGACGTATACACTGGCCGCGTCGACTATTACTTTGTACAGCATCGTAACGTCAAAAAATAGTGCAAATTGCGCTGTAACGAGCGTAACGAGCGACAGACGAGGACAATGAGAGAGCTGCGCGATGCTACGTAAGTACAAGTTGAGCGGACGATTGCAACGAACCGTTGATTTACCGTTCGTGCAAAGAACAACGTGCAACCGGCTGATAGCTGGCGGCTAGTACTGTGCAAGTCGTAGAAATTCCGCTGCGTTTCCCGCTATTTCCATAAATCACGTTACCGTGACAGCAAGATTGCAACATACTTGTCGCCGCGACGATGCACTTCGCGACGGTGCGCCCGCTCGCGGCATCCTATATTCCGCCAGAGCAATGGGAACAATAAAGCAACGGTGACGTAATAACCGGTCACTGGATCGCGAATAATCGCTGGCTAAACGGCACCGCCGGGACGTAATCGCGCGATTGCGCAAATTTGCAAACCGCAAACTGCACAGTATTGAAGCAGATCTCGACTCCGATAATCGCATTCGATAATTATGGAAAGTTTGGAGATAAAATTTGGATCCATCGACCACCCGAGAAGGCCCTTTTACGCTTTATTCGCGAGACAAGGGCTCCCTCCCCCTGCTCCCGCAATTCATGATATAAATATCGTCAAGGAGATAGAACGGCTCGCGGACCGTGGCGCTCGGAGGGTAGTTTCTTTGGCGACGGGAAAGACGAAGGTAAGGGTGCGCGGGAGCGAGCGCAGGCGTCACGGGAAAAGAGGCCAGTGAGTCGAGGATACCGTGGCGACACGTTCGCTTCAATCAATATGCAAATATGACTGACACTAATTATACGGAAGCTCCGCGCCCCCTTTGATGTCGCTCGGCTGACTGCAGCACTCACTCGTCTACGAGGAACGAGCGGCGAGTACGAGAGTCCTTAGTCCGCTCGGTCGTTCCGCGGTACCGCTACCAGGACCAGGGGAAAGTGAACTCGTAACGAGTTACTCCGAACTACGAATAAATCAACCCGCCACGAGTTCGCTTTCATTACGTTCACGCAGCCCGCCAGCGTCCGAGCAGCGGACGACACGATGCCAGTTTAACTATCGGCTTTGCTTCTAATCGAGCCCCCGCCGCAGCCTGCTCGACAATTGCGTTTTTATCGTCAGGAGCGCCAGAGAGAGTTCGCGGAAAATGCAGTCGAAATGATCCGGCGCGCGATAGAGATTTGATATTTGCGATCTGCCTGCGTGGAAAGTGTGCCATTTGTTTAATGCAAGCAAATTTATGGCTTGCCGCTATCGCGGAGCCGTCGCGACGACGAGTAAATTACGTAATAAGCGGGTTGATGTACTTATATCTTTGGTGGAAAATCGCGAGGTGATGTGTTTTCCATGGCGGTCCGGCCGGTTGCGAGTAAATATAGTTCACCGCATAATATACACCGAGGGTGTATAGGTATATCGGTTAGATACACTCGGCGGTGCGTCAACGCGCGAAATAATACCGCTTTATATGCATACGCGATTTGACGCGTAAAGCCATGATTTTTCCACGGGGGTTGCCCTTCCCCCCAAGCGCGCATATGCGCGCGAGCGAGAAGGAAGAGACGAGAGGAGCGAGTGAGACCAGGCGCAGAGGGTGGCGACGGTGGAGGTGGGCGCGTTACTACTTTACGGTTATTACACCGGAGGGCTAAAGCTCTCTTCGAAAGCCGCCATTCTTCGACTCGCCTTGGAAATCTAATCGTATTGCTGACGAGGCGCACGTCGTCGTCGTCGTCGAGCGACACCACGCGCGCCAGAACGCATAATCGCGACGGTATTTACATTTGAGAGACTCGCTTGCAAGGAATTTCAGGATTAAAATCGTCACGGATAAAAAATTGATAAATTATAGTATAACACACGGTGATCGATATTTCTCGCATCATCCGTGGAAGAAAAAAATCCGCGATGGAAGCTAAGTATCCTTAAACTGCCGGTCGACGTAGACAAAAGGACGATTCCGGCGCGCTTGATAAATGCGATCGTCGAATGCAGCAGCAGCGGGGTGGCACAATGCGCGCGCGCGTGCACGGGAGGAAGTTGTCAGGATGCGCTCCAAACGCTTCCCGAGAAGTTCCGCGAACTCGACGCGGACCCACGTCAAGGCATCCAGGGAGGAGACGGGGACCTTAATCTTGGTAGCCTTAGACGAGGAAACGCGCGCACGCACACACGGCCAAAGGGTTGGGATGCACGTGCAGGGTGCCGACACTAGCCCGTGGCACGACACAATCCACCGGCGTTCCACCCCCATCCTCCTTCCATCCGCCCCCTTCTTATCTCGGAGGGGCCGAGTTTCCTCGGACAGTTTGCCAGCGCTAATGAGCTGGCAAGATAATTAGCATTATGTTAATGCGTGACGCGTGGGGCGGCCGTACCGCCGCTGGCCCCCAATGGGGTAACCTAACGTTACCCGGGTAAGAACTTCCGGTCCGACCCCTCCGCCCCGCCGTCCCATCCGCGAACTACTCTAACGGTGTTTGTGCCTTATGTTTGGACTATCGCAAGTTCTAGGCAACATCTAGGCAGCTCCCCCATCGTGCCATCCAGCAACCCCCTCGTCTCCTATCCCTCATTGCGAACACTGGTGGTTTCGGAGGGCTACGAATCTAAGGGGAAAGCTTGGGTTACCGGATGAGGATGCAAGTTTATGAATCTACGGACGTTTCCTGATTCGTCGTGACGTTCAAGTTCTGTCGAAACAATCGCTGAGATCCACCGCTCGTCTTCCCTTCTTGCTTGCCTCCTCGCAACGATTACGTAATCTCAAATTGACAAAAGATGCCTGTGTAAATCATGAGACGTGCTGCACGCAGATGACACAAGGCATTTTAAAGATCTCGATTGTTCAAGTCGCGGGGATTACGATCAGAGGGTGGTTCTCGTTTCGGAGAATCGTCCGCGTATGCTTCAAGGGCGAGTGTCCGTCTCGACTTTTCAAGAAATGAAGTACACTCCACGAGAGCACCCTCGCCGGTATCTAGAGTAAACGTCCGGGATCTCGCGGGATCGGGAGTGCCGGCCGCGCGGTAGATACGCGCCCGGTCTGACATTGGGAAGGTTAATGTCCAAAGGGCTGGTCATTCAGGGTTATATTTACCGTACGATAGGATCGCCGAGATAGGATTGTGCGCCTGGCCATCTCGTCCTGCGCACTTGTATACCTGCGATAACGGCCGGCCGCCGCTCCGTCGCCATGTTTGTCCGGTCTATATTTCATGCGACTACTTGCCGGTGACCCGGGCCGCAATTCACCAACAAAATAATACGATACGGTGCAAGGGACGCGAATTGCGTTACGCCCCGTGGATAAACCGGCCGGCCGATTTAAAGCCGTTTTATTGTTGCGTGACGTTCGACGTCGACGCGGTCGACGCGAACCACGTACACGTTCTCGGCCCTCCTGTGTTGAAAATACCGTGCATAATTTGCAAAAATCGCTCGAATCCCCTCGAAGCATCAATTTTCATCCTGCGCCTCCCGATAAAACCGCCACGAAGAAGCGACAGGTAAGTCGGTCGGCGGCTTACGCCGCTCTCTTGACTTTCAGAAAGGTTCAAGTGCGTCAATTAACGCGCACAGCCCTCTGCCAGAGTTTCAGCTTCCGAATCACTGGATACACCATCGTTGTCATCGTGTTCGTCGATAGGAAGGAACGTGCGATCATCGATCAGGCCGCATTCGATAACGGTTTAAGCAAAGCGGCTATGTACGTATACGTATATACGTAAAGCTATGCGTGGAGCTACCGCCGCGTCCTAACTGGCCCGGGCTAATTAATTAATCATGCGCCTTCCCTCCCCTTTCTCCTCGCTCTCTTCCTCAGTTCAACCCTTGGGCAGCTTATCCGGAGGCCTCGTCGGGCCAAGTTTACCGCCAAGTTGTGTATCTTCGGTATTGTTAGCAACGGCTCGGAGGTGTCGAATGTCCCGTCCAGGCGACGCCCCCCTTCTTCTTCTTCTGCCTCGTTCTTCGTCTCTTCAGGTTTTTCCACCCTCCTGCCCCTTCTCGAGTCCTCGCTCTGCTGGTTCCGCCACCCACTTGTCGGTCGCCTTCGCTCCTTACGTAGTGGTGCTTCACGGCTTGACTCGGTGGCACTCATTATCTTGATTAATTGACCAATGGACCTCTCCTCCCCCTCTATCTCACCCCACGATCACTAGTCCCGCCACCCCCGCCGAGGACGCGGCCCTCTCTCTTCCGCTCTATTTTTCTTATATCATCTATCAAGTGTTTTCGTCTATTTTCCCGCGACGTTTCCGATAATGACCATGAGAGACGTATCGCGTTTCTCTCGGCCTTCTGAAAATTAAATTGTCCCCCCACGTGACGTGCCGGAATCTAATGGATTAATATGTACGCGTGCGAAGTTTTGGGCACCTCGCGTTTCTAGTCACGATATCGATTCCACTCTCTCGACGACGACGAGTCTTTGCTGTCCGCATTTCAACGAGGGTGAAGAGATCGATGATGAATATCGCGGGGAGGCAAGCGACAACTCGTTACCCCCCCCCCTCCGCGCGGGATCGTTATTTTATTATTAACGTTTTCACTAACGCTAGACAAAAGCGCGGGAAAACTTGGATCGCGTCCCTTCTTGTTCTTCTTCTTCTTCTGCTTCAGCATCCTCCCGGCTTATGTCCCTTCTCCCCCTGCAGGTCTCCTCACGCGGATGATTCAGCCCCCGCGCCGGTCGGTCGCGGCAACAAAGAGGCAGCCAGGTATCGGACGAGTCTTAATTTAAAGTTAAAATTAATTTCTCTCTCCCATGGCGCGCGCTGGCCGCGCGGTAAGAAACGGGGTTTTGCGTTTGCCGGCCTATCCTCTGACTCACGCGATTCCCATTCCCTTTAGCGATACGCGAAATCAGTTGTCCGATAAGGGCTCCCGTGCATGATAAAATAAATTGCAAAATTTATTACAAAGATCTAACGTAAGTGCGCCCCTCGCGCGCATTATCTCGCTTAAACGAAGAAGATCAATTTTGTCTTAACGATCAATCTTTTTGCAAAACGTGATACAGTCGCGATAATAAATGAATAAATAAATCGCGCGTCAAAAAGAGATGCCTGATTAAAAGAAATCCTTGATTAACGCGCCGCGATGTATCTCGAAAATATTTACGTCCACAATCCGAGGGAGAGAAAATAAGCTAGAGAGAGAGAAAGAAAATAAGCTAGAGAGAGAGAGAGAGAGAGAGGCTCAAATTAAGAGACTCAAAGGAACTCGACATAATTAAATCGCGATAATGACGCAAAGAATATAGCCGGGCTACAGACTCTCTCCTCCCTTCTGTTCGTGGGCCAACAAACCCTTCGGCCGTTCGCCTCCGCTCTGGTTCGTTGATTATTTCGCCGAGTGCTTTGATATTCAAGAAACCAGGAGCCCCGCAAGTTTCTATAATTATCGAGAGCGTCTTTAAGGTGTCTTTTTCCCGCTCAACGCCCCCGTGCCCCTCGTAAACGGCATCTATTTTGCTGTCCCATGCCCCGACAAACTCGAGTAATTACTCGGCTACTTATTTCGATGCAACGGATGAGTACATAGCTTGTATATCAACGACGTTAATTTATCGCATCGCGACGAGTAATTTTTTACGACATCGAAATTTATGTCGACAGACGTCTGTATTAATAATTTCATAAGAGTGCCAATAATCTACTCTCAAATCTCAGTTTTCATTTATTACACGGCTACGTGGAGATAATGAAAGGGCATGATTGGAGAGGGACAATTTCGAAATCGTCTACTGGGCGAAAACGAGTGCCACCCAATCCGATCCGGAGGAGCAGTCGATCGCTAAACGCTCGTACGTGAGGCACGTAAGCGAGTTCCGACGAAAGGGAACAAGCGGGAAAACTCGCTCGCGAGAGAAAGTACAAAACCCCATGCATACAAATGGTATGCTAACAAGCTACATTTGTCTACGGTGGTGTGTAACCCCGTCGTTAGTGAGCGCGCGCATACCAGAGCGCGGCGCGGTATTGGTGGAGGCGACCGCACCACCCCCGCGAGCTGTGACGCGGCAACCCCTCGGATCCTTTCCTGTCGGTAAGCAGATTTATAGATCGATTATAGACTTCGCTTATGATTGGAACCATTTGCATGATGTAGGCGGTATATACAGTCGGCGCTCTCCCGACTGCAACCCCCGCAACGTCCCCCTTCGACCCGCTCGTTTTGTCTCTTCTCCCGGTTGCCCCCTCGACCTCTATCGCTCTCCTGCCGCTCCATGCCGCGCTCTTCAGCCACCATGAATCATCCGTGCCAACTGCTCTCTTATGGCTTCACGCGATAAACGTTTGATGCGCGGTGAGCGATGCGTGTAACACGGCTGTTTGCATACTCTTCGTTTCGAGCTCGCCTCCTTATTCCGCGAAACGTCAGCTCGCATTGACGGGAGCATCCTTCGTGCCTTTGCCTGCATCCGGTCCTCTCGCTTCGCCTCTCCCCGAGCCACGTCAGGATCCCCGTGATCCTTAACCGTCGTATTGATAGGGATATGCAAATTCGTCCCACGGAATAAATCGGTTGCATTCTCACGCCTTTTCCTCGGCACGAATTAAAATCCTCGGGTCACTCTCGACCGCATGCGAGATGATGCGTTCCGCCGTGGAGCGGAGAGCAGAGTCGCTGTAAACTTTTAATAGTTAAGACGTTAAGGGACGCTTCTGCCCTCCGCGTTTTACGGTCGACTCGAGGGATACGTGAGGTGCCTCGATTATATCTTCGCTGTACCTAGCTTTCCAAGCTCGATACATATTTGTAACTTAACTTTTATACCTTCATTTGCAAATATTCTTTTGTCATGTTTTTAGTTTTGTTCCTTTGTGCATATAAATTTTATTTCTGTGTACGACGATAAGTCGTTAAACACTTCGTTCTCATGTCGCCACTACGAATGGACTTTCGCGCAATAATCCGAGCAAGTAACTCGCGTAAATCTTTTATATGCGGAATGCCCGTGAGCCAAGTGGATTAAATCGCACGAACGAGAATTTATAATCATTCGCGGAGTCTGCGAGTGGCATTCGTCGGGCAAACTCACAAGAAGAGGGCTGATATCGGTAGGGAGCGAGCGACGACGACGAGAAAGACGAAACCCCGTCTCGGGGTCCCTCACTCGTGATTGATTAACTACTTTTTTTTCCTTCTGCTCTCCACCCCGACCACGGTGACGACGACGACGACGACGATGAGAAACGTAATTATAATTTTTATTCATTACCAGCGCAGCGGCGACGTCGACTCCGATGGACGGAGATCGCTACGTTTGATTTCCCATTTAGGGGCACTCGCTTGCGGTTTTGAGATACGATTCTTTCCGGTGCTTCGCGGTAATCAATATTCATTTAGAGGCGGCGGAGGGTGCCTCTGTAAGGGATTAACTGTCTATGGAACGCGCTAATCAGCGCGATTTCGCGTGTTCTTTCTCTTAAATTCACTCATTCCGATGCGAAGCTAAAGAAATCGCGGAGCGGAAGATCGATGGGGTCGGGCGGAATAAGGAGCGGAATAAATTTCGCATAAAGAAGAAATGGAATAAATCATCGTTATAATTCTACATTGAAATTATGGATTATCTTTCCTTTGCTAGCATACATTTTGATCGAGCAACGTCGGGTAATTAAATTCCACAGTAGCTCAATTTTCGAGGCGATCGTTAATAAGTGTGAACTGATGAAGTAACTAGCATCGACGCGGAGAAACATTAGACGACGATATTATCCTTTCCATCTGGCCTGCCATTGATCACCTTTCGTTTCGCTCTTTCCTCCTTTTTCCTCGTCATTTCTTATCTCCCGCAGCTCTTCACTCGACACGGCATCCATTCATCTTGTAATTAGTTCCGATCATCTTGCTCCCTTACATCACACGCGCGCTTCGCGAACTCCGTGCTCGAGCGGAGATGCGAGGAACCGCGCGAGGATCGCACGTCGGCGACTAGCCTCTCCATTTGCGGAAACGCATCCCGATTGTTTGCTTCCCGTCGAATCGATCTCTCGACGGATCCCTCGATAAAGCGCACTGCGGCGTTCGACACCGTAAAATTCGTGAACAATAATCTAAATCGCTTTTCTGCGTCGAGGCGTGGCGGCGTCACGGGGTGACGTGCCGCCGGCAACGATTCGCCAACGACGATGATTCCGGCCGACACGAGCAATAACTTCAAACCGAATCGAACCCCCGAGACATCCGGGAGTGGCTTATTTGCATACCGACCTGAAAATCCCGCACCCTCTGCCATTCGAAGTCACCCACTCGACATAAGGTGGCCCCCGCGTGCCACTCTCACACGCACACGCACACGTACACGCGCTTGCGACACGTGTACGACACGCATACCGTGCTCTCGTCGCTCGCCCTCCTCGCTCCGATCGTTTAGCACTTTGGCGTAATTTTTTCCACCCCTCCTTTCCCCGGTATTTGCATAGCCGCGAGAGAAACCCCCATCGTAGGAAAAGAAGCCGAGGGCGCCGCAGATAAAAATCGATGTCGTCTAATCGAACCAAAACACTCGGCTCTCATTATTTTTATATTCCGGGCCGACCCTCATCCTCCTGTGGTGGAGGCGAAGGTATCGAATCCGACGTAAGAGCTGATTCCACTCGAGGAAACACGCCGGCGAATCATCGCGAGAGTGCATTGAAAATAATCCGTCCGCGGCAAAAGTAAATTTCTAGCGGGGCAAAAATCAATTTTACAGTAGAAAGACACTAATCTACAGAACGAGCATTCACTCATCTTTAATTCACTGACAGAATAGGGCGGAAAAACATACATGGTACACGGAAGATGTACTCCCGCGTGGTCTCTCTCGCTCGCGATTCGCACGTCACGGTTCGCGGCAAGATAAATACCGCGCCGGCGAACAGAGCGGAAATATCTCTCTCGCTAAGAAGAGGCGCGAAGAGGAGGATGGCGTAACCGCGTGTAAGTCACGGTAATGCGAGGTCCATCCTGTTTCACGGGGCCGTAAGAGCCCCCGCTCCACCCGGTGCGCGGAAGAAGGTTCTCGCCCGGTATCGATGGGATATCCCCGGGGCTCCCGTGGTTTACTGCGGGCATTACTTCGAGGATAACACCCTGGAATAAAAACCTTTATGACCTTACTTCACTTTCCATCCATTTTATTTCCCTCGCCCGCGCGCGGGCGCGCCGACGTCCATTTCGTACGTATATAATAACGGTGGTACCGCAACCGCGAGTACGCCGTGCCGCCGTCTATCCTCCCTCTCCGGCCACGTCTCTTTTTGCGAAATAATTTACGGCGGGCAGGGCGAATTATGGGACACGATCGTTTCGACTCCCCGATTTCCATTTACGGGTCCGAGAATTGCGCGGCGAATTCCGCCACGGACTTTTTTCCCGCCCGCAACGAATCTCCCGATTTACGTTATTCTCAGCACCTAAATGACACGCTGACAGGTTTGTTTCAATGGAGTACGGATCGGCTTGTATGGTCATATTTTACGAGTGCGGAGAGTGAGGACAAGAACGCAGTTTTGTGTTTCTTTTTTTTTTAGAAAAAAGGAAAAAGAAAGTAATCATTTGTTTTCGAAATGTGAGATAATTAATTTTTCATCCGATATAGCAATCCTCCGTTAGAAACAGCAAAAGGAAATTCAAGGGTGCATGGAAGTCTTTCTATCGTTGTACGTGGAGGCATCTCGAGAGGAATGGCGCAAGGCAGGCAAATGAGGCTCGGTCGATACGCAATGAAATAAACCTGGAGCCCTTATTACAACTTCGTTATTACAACTTTGTAACGAAGATATTGCACATACATGTTGCGTAATCATAGCGTAACATTTTTTGTGTTAGTTGAGGATGAAAATTTTTGACTGTATAAAAATAAAAAACTCTGTGAAATACTAAATTTTCTATTAAAATAAAACTTTTTTCATAGTGTCTAAATGAAAGAGAACAAATAAATTTGCATTTTACAACATCCATTCCTAATGTTTATAGACTTTTTTTCTTCTAATTAAGAGATTGCAGTTTCTCAAAGGGAGCTATCTTTTCTGAAAAATATCACTCGTGCACAGTCGACTCTGGAAAAATCCGAGAACGAGTCCGAATTCTCTGAGCGACTGCGAGAGGCGTTTCTTTGTATGTGCGAGCATCGCATGCTCCTTCTCTCTCTCTCCTTCTCTCTCGAGTAATAATATACACGCCGGTTGGCGACGGAGTGTCTTTAAAAAATGAAGCCGCACACGGCGCGGGTTCAGACCCGAGTCCAAGGGTGTTTGCACCCCAGGGTACGAGCTAAACTCACGGAGAGGACGCGGAAATCCGAGGAGGAAGAAATAGCGTGCACGTGCTGGTAAAGGTGTGGAGAACCGGGAAGATCGGCGGCTGAGAGGGTGGAGGGTGGTCGGCGACGGCGGACTGCCCGATGGTGCAAAGGCAGACGCCTTCCCCGGTTTCATTAACCCCACGCATTCATAATCTCGAGTGTGTTGGACGTGCGAATATAGATTGAGATGGGAATGAGACCGTTTTTGTCCCGGCGGAATATTTGAGGCGTGCGAGGCGCCGACCGAGAGACTCCGCTCAAAGGGGAGGCTCTGAAAGAGGAGGCGAGAGGGCTAGCGCTGTCTCTGTCTATCTCTCACGCTGTTTGGCGGGTAAATAGACAGTCGATTGGAGGGACGAGAACGACACCCTCTTCACCATCCTCATACGCTCCTCTCCGAAAACGAATTCGCGAGATTCGTCGCGAGAGGTTGCCGCTTTTCGGCCCCGTCGAGTGTCGACGAGAAGACGCGCTCTCGAGCGCCTATCCGACGATCTAAGCGAATTCTCCCGGATTGGATATGCACCTAATCGGCGGAGTACGGACTCCTGAGGGTCCTCGACCTTCAGATCGCGAGATAAAGCCGATCCTCGGGGACACTGGCCACCTTGTCTCGTACATTGACTGGAGTTCTTGGTCCTTCGGCACGAATCTATCGAATTTAATAATAATCTGAATGATTCGTCTGATTACTTGTTATATGTAACGACGGGAATTAGGAATATCAAAGTGTCGCGTCGCAAGCTGGACGTTGAAGAATTGCTGATTATGTGAAAGGGATGAAAAAGAGCGACGTGACGAGACAGACCGAAATTCTCGGCAACTGGAGCACAAAGTTCACGACACGTCGGTCGTCTGCCGTGAAGGAATCACGTATACATTGACGAAAAGTCTGAAAGAAGCAAGATGTAGGGTAGAAAAATTTAGACCAAGAGAAAGAAAGGGGTGGGAAATAAAAAACGAGATTCCAGACACTGTACCCAAGTTACTTGGAAAAAGTGCAGAAAAAATCACGAGAAAAAGGTACGGAGAGAAGGCGAGATGGTGGACGTGCGACAAGAACAACGCGATACTGCTGCTCTCCGTCTCTATCTTCTCCTCAACTTGCTAGTTGCATTTGCCATTGGATGGCTCACGCTCGCGATACGAGAGGCGGACACGTCGGCGGGCGACGGAGGGTGGTCGTCGACGGGGGGTACGGCGGAAGTGAGGCAGAAAAGGTACGATGAAACGGCTGGTTGACAGAGAGAGCGAGCTAGCCAGCCGGGCAGAAGGGGCGGCAGTCGAGCGACGTCGCCGACGACGACGACGGCGACGACGACGGTAGGCAACGCCGGTGGTTGCCGCGAGAGGACCGACGCCACTTGGAGTAGCACCGAGAAAGCGAACGGAATGGAAAGCGGCACGAGAGAGAGAAAGCGGGTGGAGGACGGGGTTGGAGATGGCGGAAGCGGGAATCCCGCCGAGGAACGACGTGGGAGGAGGAGAGAGAGGGATGAGGGACAGAGAGAAAGAGAGAGAGCGAGAGTAAAAGGAGAGAGCGGCGCGCATACGGCGAGAGCGAGGCCAGAGAGGGAAGGAGAAGAGAGTGCGAGAAAGAGGGAGGGGGTGGAAGAGGGTAAGAGAGGGACCTCGGCTTGGGGTGTGCTCTGTGTGTAGCCCGGTCGATTCAGCCCCGGGCACTCGACTCCAAGCTACCTCTATCTGCTGTATTCCCTCTATTCTCTCTCTCTCCGCAAGCATCGCCACGGTGTTACCTACCGACCCGGCCTCCGCCGTCCTCCCTCTTCCTCCCTGGAGGTCCACCCTGCTGCTGCTGCTTCTCTGCTGCTGCTGCTGCTGCGGTCGTGACACTAGGTCCCGATACAACTTCCCAACGACCCAACGCTATTCCACCGTACGTTCGTCGTACGCGCGCCGCTATATCGGCGCCAGCAATTCCTCCCGGCTCTCGCAACCACGAACGGAGTTAGCGAGGTCGGGGGCTAACGAGTTAAGAATTCACTTTTGCGTTCGCTATCGCGTCAAAACTGGCCCCTTCGCCGGCCGCAATCTCGACAAGGGGGTTTAATCAGTCGGCTCTCCCTTCCCATCCTCGATCGCCTCCTTCGTTCGGGAAGACTGGTCTCCCCGAGTTTACGATTGGCTTAAGAAAGATCCAAGTACTGTGGAAAGATAACTCGAGATACCGTCTTGGGCTATTAATCAAACGCAAAAAACAAGGCTTCCCGAAACAATTTTTCTTACCTGTCTGTCGACTGCCAACTTATGACAGCAGATAGCAAAAATCATTTCTCTACCTACCAATTCGTCTTCAACTACCCTCCAAGTTTCGAGGTATTTTGGAAGGGTGACAAAACTCAACTCCTTCCGCACGCGGGTCGCCATCTTGAACGATTCGACGATTTCCGGCGGAGAGTCGCGGGTTCCCCCCAGGGTGTAAGAACGTACCCTTAGTCCTAGACTTTCTCTCTCTCTCTCTCCCTCTCTTTCTAGGTAAACGAGCAATGGCAGTCGCCGTAGTCAGGCGGGACCAGAGAGACCCCGTGTGTCTCCCCGCGGAAGAGAGAGAAACGGAAGAGAGAGGGCGGTTCTCCAGGCGGGGGCGTTCGACGACGGCCGTGTTATTTGTACGCAGACGTAAAGCAGCCACCTGGAGCCACCACCGTGGCGCGCATTGGTTTCTACGTCTGTGCCGTTTGTCTGTACGTCTGTTGACGTCAGCCGGCAGGCTCCACCCAAGGTGGTGATGGGCCCCCTCGCTGCCGCTTCCGCTTCGCGAAGCCACCTACCTACCTAGCTCGGCCTCGTTGTTGAGCGCGAGGTCGAAGAGAGGGTGGTCGTCGTAGTCGTAGTCGCAGTCGCGGGGGCGCTTGCGCGAATTCGCCCGGATCGTTTATTTGTATCTGTCATTGCCGGCTGAGGTGGAGTAGAGGGAGAATGCCTCTCTTCTCGGAGGAGGATTCTCCCACCCTCCCTCTTCCTCCCTCCCGGCGCCACTTGCTTTCTTTTCGCGTCTTTCTCCGCGTGTCCCTTTTGCCTCCCCTGGTTTCTCTCCCCTCTCGTCGTCCTCGTCGCCACCGACGCCATCGCATCGCGAAAAATTCGCGGGTACCGATCGGCTCGAGACACGCCAACTTATTGAGCGCCGGCTAATTCGATTTGCCGCGATTTTCGCGCATCAACTTTTTATCGGACGGCAAGGGGGTAGATGCGAGGATAGAATCGGAAGACGTCGTGCGAACCGTGCCACCGGTTCGTATTACCTCGTAATGCTCTTTGCGTCGTAACGTGGCGAGTAACTAGGTCGATAACCGGAAGCACGCAATTTGCAATGCAGATTGCGAGGCGCGCGGCCAAAAACGGAGATGTCTTCGAGCGCTCGGACCTTGTCCCTTCGGTTAGTGCCGGCTCCTAACTCTCCGCGGTGTTTCCAGCTTCAACGGCAAATTTATTTCTCGTCTTTCGCGTTAAAGTGCCGGGCAGCGGAGAGCGCGGGCTTGTCCGGCGATCCTGCCTGCGGTCCAGACTAAAGGGTTTTAACCCGCACCCTCACCCTCTCTCGCGCCGACCTCCACCGCCTCTCTTTATGTCGTAACCCAGCCGCCTCGACCGTGTCGTCGTCTTGACGGTGGTCGATGCTCGGAAATTTAAAAAAAGATTCCGTAAATAAGCGCAAATAGGAGAGACTCGCCGCGACTTTGAAACTCGTTTAAAACGCCTCTACGGCGCAAAGGGAACGCGTTATTAATTTCTTCCGAATATAGCGATCTCGAGGAAAGCTGGCGTCACACCGGCAACGAAGAAAAATGAAAAACAAAAATTTCTAGAGAGCGGGAACGGTGGAGAAGAAAAACTTCACGAGTGAAAAATAATCGCGCGCTTTTCGGCGCGACTGATCCCTGTCGTGTGAAAATATTTTCGCGAAGAATAACGTGAAAGTAGAATCGGCTTCGGCTTGTTTCGGCTTGATGCGACGGCCGTTTCACCCCTACGACCTGGCCGGGCGCTTTGATGGAAGCAATTAGCTCGTTTTTAACGACGCGTCGTACGAGCGCCCCGCGGTTATGGGAGCGCGAGTAAAATGTCAACGCCAAACGGCTTGGCTCGGCTCGGCTCGGCGCGGCTGCTTGTTCACTCGCTCGCTCACTCGCTCGCACCCCGAGAGGCGTGCACAGGTATTACGGTAACCTTGACTTATAAAAATAAGCGGACCGTCGCGTCGATTGGCCGTAACGGACGTTTTAATTGCACCGAGAGGAGACAACCCCCGTTGGCTGCGCCATTAAAGAACGCGCGTCCGCCACCACGTATAACTTCGATAATTTAATAACGATTATCTGTGATGCGGCAGCGCCGCCGTAATTCGATTAAATCGTCGCCTCCACCCGAGTGTCAATGCGCAACGTCCTATCGACTGCTTGCACCGCAAGCGTGTCTCGACCATCGTGCGCCGGTGGTCCGTTCAGGCTTCGGGGACGCGTACTCGTCACACGTAGTTGTAACCGAAATTCAATTCCAGCTAGAACACGCTAAATCTGTCTCGGCTCGGAACCTATTATCTGCAATAAAACACGAAAATTCGCGTAGACAGGGAGAAAGGATACATTCGTTGTCGGGACCATTAAGGGAGAAGGAGCGCATGAAATTGCGCGGAGCATCGCGAGAAAAGTTGCATCCTGATTCTTGAATAAAGAGATTCAGATTAAACAATACGTGGGAGAACAAAAGAGGGTATTGCTGGATTTTTTTATTTTTTCTCGTTTACCACAACCAGGCGAAGATGTATTCAACTTGCGAGAGAAGCTGCAAGAGGAGCTGCGCGCGCGCGCGCGCTCGAGTTTTCTCCGCCGCGCAAGAAAAACGAAATTTCTTTCTCGACGCTCCAGTCGGAGCACTCTCCGAAAGAGGCGAGGTAAAAAGTGACCGCTCTCCGCGAGGGAAATATCGTGCTTCGTGCCGAGCTTTTTCCCCGTTCCACTTCCTCCGACCTTCCACACACCGGAGCTTCTCGTCCCTCTCGCTGCCAACCCATCCGCCACCGTCCCTCCCGACCATCCCTGGCCACTACGGTCCCTCTGCCTCTCTTCCTCTCTACTGTCGGTCTCTGTCCGTCTCCCTCTTTCTATCTCTCCGCCGCGTCCCTCTCCGCCGCGTTTCACGAGGCACAGCATCTGCCGGTAGTAACAAAAAAATCCTCCAACCACCCTCGACGTTCCTCGGGTGGCCTTAGCTTCGCGCTTCGTGCTTCTGGGGTGGGTTCCCTCTCCGTGAGAGTGGGAAGAGAGCCTCGTAGAGAGAACGCCTGAGCGGCGCGAGAGAACGAGAGAGCGAGAATAGCGTCGGGCTATAGAAGGGCGGGCGAAAGGGAGAAAGAGGAACAAGATATATCGGGTGTAAGGCGAACAGAGGGAGAGGAGGCGAAACAGAAAGACGCAACGGCGGACGGGAGATGAGGAAGGTCGGTCGGAGGTTCGCGGTGGGAAAGGCAGTGAGGGAGTGCGCCGAGGGTGGCACGAACGGCGGGAGAGACGGGGAGGGAAGGATCGGCGGGAGGGAGGACACGGAGGGTTTAAGTGCCGCCGAGTGTCTACCTCCTTGTGGGATCGAACCCAGGACTCTCCGACTCTGTCTGCGTCTCTTTCTCGGATCGAAGCGAAGCTTCGTCCCTCGACCTCCTCCGTGCTTTCTCCGTCTCCCTCTCGCTCCCTCTCTCTCTCCGTCTCTGCCGGAGCTCCCTCTCTTTCTCCCTTTCCCTTTGTCTCTCTCTATCTCTCTTTCTGTTTCTCGCTCTATCTTTCTCTCCGCTGGAGCTACATAGCTCGAAGCCGCGCGCGTATATATACGCGGGGGTGTACGTACGAACTGTGCGCGTTTGCCGGCAAAGAGGGTGGGAGAAATCCCTCTTTCCCTCACGGGCGCACAGGCACGGTCGTTGCCGGAGGAAAGAGAACGGACACGCAGACAGACGTGGAGACGACGAGAGATCCCGCTGCGAAATTCGCCGTCTCTTTCCGCCGGGATTTATCCGTCCCTCTCCGGTCTCTTTCTCTATCTCCTCTCTCTCTCTTTCTCTCTCTCTGCGTCGCTCCCGCGGCCGTACCACTACGCCTCCGCTCGCGTATATACGTACGTGCCACGCGGGGCGTAACCTACCCCCTGGAAAACCACACAGCGCCAGCGACAGTCGGCATTTCGCCGTGCCATTGGCCCCAGACGACACTCGGAAACCCAATGGAAAGCGCAAATACGACGCCGACTTCCGGTCCGTGGAAACGAATCCGGGAAACTCCCGGCAAATCGCGCAGCACTCACTCGCTCACTCTCCCGGTCTTTGGTCCCGGACCCCCGCCGCCGCCGGGATTCAACCTCCGATTCGTACCTCCGCACACACCGCCCTCGTGCTCGCAGTCACATCCGAATGCTGGAAACTCGACGATTGGTCGTGATAACTGCCCGAGTCGCGATTGGTCGGCAGCCTGTGCGCCCTTTTCCTCCTTTCGCGAAAAACCGGGAGAATATCTGTGATAGGTCGTTAGCTCGCGGGAAATCCCGTGGTAGCGAAATAAGACGAAATGGTGAACGGGGATACTTTAATCCGCAATTTCCTTTAACGCCCAATTTTGTACTTTGCCGTTCGAGATTCTCTTCGTGGAATATTGCACAAAGGGTTACTTGCTTTTTCAACCGTGCGGGGATGAATTCAGGTTCTTCAGGCCGAAAATAAAATCCACATTACAGTATACGAAGCATGACTCTTTTCAGCCGGATGCAGAGGATCGAGCTCAATGATGAAACGTCGCACGGTTTCCGCGAAGATGGTTATCGAGACGGTCCTGCCAGAAGGTTATCGAGTTCGGGATTAACGGACGGGCATGATCCTGAAGGACCGCCGCAGGAACAGTGGCCATTAATCCCGAGTTATATCAGGAGTAAAGCTCGGGGTTACAACGCGAACACGCTCTCGCCGTCTCGGAATCCATTTTAGTCGGTTTCGCGCGTCTTACATATTCCGCAAGAATACCGAGAAAGAGAGAGTGATTTTTATCTATCGAATAATTTAAATGACGTACGAAGCTGTCAAAATCGTCACATTACTGGTGCGATATGTTTCGGCAGAACGTGCGATTTTTCGAGCTTCAACGCGCGAGACGAAAGACGTTAAAGGTGTTGAATGCGATTGTGTTCTCTATCGATCCCGAAGATACAGGCTCTTAAAGAGATGGAGCACTACCTTCGCCCGCGATAAGATCCGGCAAAATGGTCGGTGTAGTCACGAGCGTCTGATCTTATTCCCGATAAGAATAGCACACATGAGTTACATTAACATTTTCCTGAAAATCGTGGCTTTACAATCTTATCTATCACTTTGCTTAGGAGTCCATTTATGGAACGACGAATGCGAGTGCGAGATACGCGAAACGTTGTTATTCATAAGCAAATAGCGTGAGTTTCAATTGAAAGAGCTGAGACGATTCGATTCCTTCAATGATTCTTTTTATTATAATATATATCGCATAATTACATAAAGCAAACGCGACGCGTTTGCAGGTACCTCGCGTAAGTAAGGGTTACCCCGAGGGTTAAATACCGCCCTATAGCGACCTACACGAAAGAGCGTGTATAACGGGGCGAGGGGATAAGAGAGGGTGCCGTCTTTTCATCCTCGCGCTCCTTCTTTCGCTTTCGCGCGAATTCTTGCGAAGAAACGCGAGGGCACGGGAGACGAGCTGCGCTATTGGATAATACCGGAGGCCCCGGGTTCTCCGAGGGAACCATCCATTTAAAATGTCTCCCTTAAATCTCCAACACCACCGGCAACCACCGCCACCACCGCCGCCGCCGCCACCGTCGACTTTCAGTAGTTGCCCCCGCCTTCACCCTCCCGTTCACCCTCGTGCCACCCCTCAGGCCGAAGTAGGTGCCACCCTCGCGCGCGCTGCCACCGGTTTCTTCCTCCACCCCTCTCCACTTTTATATCCACCTAAATCCATCCATTTTAAATGACGGATATTTTCTCCGCGCGACTGTATGGATTTTCATATTTTGCGCGAGCGGGGGTTGCTTTCGTCCTCTCCCTCTTGCTTTCCATCTTTCTTTCCGTCTGTCTTTCTTTCCCTTGCCGGCATTTTAATAAAAATGAAAAGAGAAAAAGAGCACGGAAGGTGCGGGGACCCGCGGCAAGTTGCAAGGAGATAAATCCCCTTCGCTTCGTCATGGCGCTCACCTCGCGTTTCGCGTTTCCGGAATCTGCCCGAGCGCAATCCCAGGGGTGAACTCTCGATCGAATTTCCGTCGAATCGCCATTGAGGATTCGCGGCGCGACGCTAATCATCGAGTAACGCAAGAACCATTTGAATAGCATTAGCTTTTATATTCTTTCTTCTAACTGCATTAGTTATATTTTGTACAATATTTTACATTCGTTTGCGAGTGCTATATCTGCCAAATAGCACTTTTAGTGCATCCTATCTTGATTATGCATCTGCATAGTTGTACCTATCTACAGACACACTTCGGTTTTCCTGAAGAATAAAATACTCAAGAGATCAGAATGAGTTTCACGGAATTTTATCCGCGACACCATCGAGAAATCTCTCTCTCTCTTTCTCTCTCTCCCTCTCTCTGACGTAGTAAAATTAATTATACTCTCAAGGGTTAAAGACACAGTGAAAAAATCGGTCATCGCGAAAGGGACGGAGCAGCAGGAAGAAACCGAGAGGGAACAGGGGAGGACGAGCGACGGTGGGAAAGAGAAAGAGAGTGAGAGGGTAAGAGAGGTTACTTGCGTCAGAGCCAGTTATAAGCTTCGGAGATCATGGAAGACAACGAAAGGGGGCAAGAGGTGGAGCAAGCGGCAGACGACATGTATTATTGATGTGCCTGTGTCGCCGGCAAGCCTCTGCCTCTTCTCTTCTCTTCTCTTCCCTCTTCTCTCTCGTCTCTTCTCTCTTACCCGTCTCCGCCACTCCGCTCTTTCGAGTATCTCCGCCATCGTCCTGCTCTCACCCCCCCCGGGGCCCACCCCTCCTCTGAAAACACCCATGCGAGTCTTCCAGTTTCCGATACATTCCGCCAGGAATCCCGGCCGTCGTCTCTCTCTCCGTCACTCGATATCTCTCGCGAGCACGCACACGCATACACCTTCAACAAAATCCTTCCCGGGTTTCGCACGAGCGCGAGGGGGTGAGAAGACTACGGAGTATTTCCTGTATTCTCGTCGCGCGATTGCGCTCTATGCTATGAAATAATCGTTTCGATTTCGAAAAGTAGGCATCCGATGCATGTTGTTTGATTGCTTTCGGGGATAAATTGACGCGATCGAGCGTTGAATCAGCGCCGGTCGACGAGCTGGAGCGTCGCCGAGCGGGATCAGGTCCAACCGGGGGTAGCTCTGCAATAATTGCAAGTCGGGTGCATTATGCACGGTCGGTCGAGTGCGGAAGGAACGTCACGTTTCCACCGACCGACCGACCGATCGACGTTCACGCTCGCTGAGGAAGAGGCAGGAGGGCGAGGAAGGGAACGCGAAGCGTTTCGAAGCAGGGACGCCGCCTTCTTCCATTAATTTCGCGGCAATCGAAATTAGCATAATTGACGGAGCGGAGAATAGCGGCCTGTTCGACTTCGAAACGCCATCTCGCATAATCTCACGATATATCTCACTCAGTGTTTTCCGATAAAGCACGCATCCGCGAAAGGACCATCGACCATCGTTTCAGAATATCCACGTGCGCCAGAGCACCCGGACATTTCTTGAAGACTCTTCAACAGACTTCTTCCGTCGTTCGACTGAAAGAAAACCACCTGTGCCAGCACAGAAGCGATAATAGGAAGCAATATTTTTGTATATTAAATTCATCTGGAATTTATCGTTATCAAAATAAAATCTCGAGGTCTCACAAGAGCGATCGCGTTAGATTCACCAAAAATCACGGATTTCGCCTTCTCTCGCATTTCCGGCGAAAATACGTGCGTCGTTTGTATTCCCGGTGCGCGCGGGGCAAACTTAAATTGCTGCGATTAAACTCGACATCGCGCGAGCACGCGCGCGCGATGAGGAGATTAATGAATTTTCGGTAGCATGCAAAACCTCTCCCCGCGATACTCGCAGCATTTATCCGCGGATCGATTCGCAATTTGCGCTGCGCGCTGTTCGACCGGTTTTAATAAACGAGCGTAGGGAATGCAGATCATATCAGATAGGAATAGGATACAGTCTCGATGGACCACGGGAACGAACCGACGGCTTTTTCCCGCCTTGCCCATCTCTTTTTCTCTTTCCCTCTGTCTCTCTCTTTCTCTTCCCTTCCGTCTTCGCTTTTTCTCTCGCGCGCATCTCCTTGAGCAAGACGTATCGACGCGGATTTTTTTCCGCGTCAGTCATTTATCAAAGCCCTTCGCTCTCTGGCGCACCCCACCTACTCGATACACGCGGATCCGACCGAAGGATTTAGGCAAAGAGACTAGACGGAGGTGGAAAAGGAAAGGGGTGGCGGAGAACGAAGGCGTGGGGGAGGGATGCGCCCTTCCTTGGACCATATCCGGCAGTACCGGATCAAGATACGGGAGGTTCCCCAATTCTCTTTGGTGCATTTCTTTTGTCCTTTTACTAGCACTATGCTGTGCAAAATTAAAAAGAAGAACAGAGAACAATAGTTGGACGAAGATGGAGAGAGCGTTTGGCCGTCAATATCCATGCTTTTCACCGTTATCCGTCTTTGTTTCGGCGTCTATGTATGGCAAATTCTCCGGCCGTGACGAATAAGAGTAAAAATATAGGCGGACGTATCGGAAAAGACACGACGTGACCACGAACGTGTCAATTAAAGGCCGAGGCATTAATCCTGAAAAAATTCGACGACCGCGCGCGTTGCAGTCTCGGACGTGAACCCGGGGTAGTTTTTGCTCGGCCACGTCCTCGTATGCAACACCTCCCCCCGAGAAGAGCTTCGTGTGTTGCTCTGTCCGTAACTCCGTTCTCTTCCTCTCTCCCTCTCTCCTTCTCTCTCTTCCTCTCTGTGTCTCTCTTTCGCTATCGCTCTTTTCGTTCTCCTTCCAGCAAGAGCTCGATCGAGTATCGGATGCTTGTGGTTTCAGCGTGAGCGGAGGAGACCGGTGTTACGTAAATCCTGCACGAACTCTCCACGACCTACAACACGCTCGCGCGGAACTCACACCTGCCCAATCCGTAACATTTTCCCATTTCCGGAGAACTTTCCGCGGTTCCGCGCGCCGTCGCAATTACACGCGGTTATAAAATTATCCCGCTAGGCGAGGATCTCGATGCGATCACGCGTGTTTCATGGAATCCAATGGCGAGCTTTGACGAACAACCGCGACAGCTGCGCGCGTAAAATTGTGCTACATTTTACGCAGCGAGAGACTCTAGATGCAAGACAACAACCTTGCAATTTTGCCTTGTTGGAGGAAAAAGAGATGTGCATTATCAACTCGGAGGAGGATATAAATATAAAAACGTACGACAAAGTCGCGCAGGGGGAGTGGCGGCGGGTAATCTGATCGAGCGCGATGAAAATGTCACGAAAACGCGGCGGAAGGCGAGCGGACCGCCGCGGAACCGGCTGGACCAGGCGCGACGTATCTTTCCATCTCCCGGCTGCTTTCTTGCACGGCGCTCCCGAGCTTCTATAAACTCCGAGTGGTGGTGCGTGAGCGAGCGAGCGAGCGAACGAATGAGCGAGCAAGGGAGCAAGGGAGCGAGTGCGCTGCGACCTTTTGTTATCTCCTTTGAAAGAGACGCGAGTGCATATTGCATTACCTCGCGCAGAGCGCAGAGAAAATGGAGATGGACGGCGGAGAGAAAAGAGAGTCACGCCGTCAGGGGAGGAGCGGGTCAACCCCCGCCGAGTTTCATAAATATTTTCTATACCAGCGTCGCCAAAACTGATTTACGCTAAATAAATGCAACGTAACGCAATCTGACTCTCGTTACGTGCGTTGCATCTCGTTGCGTCAATTGTCAGGTGTCCAAATCAAGTAGAAAAAGTCCAAACAGGGTGATGCACGCGGCGAGATCGCGCGCGAGACAAGAAAGCAACTTGGCTCCAGCTGGAGTCAATTTTATCGTCCCGACGATGCAGCGTCAGTGTTTTTCGAGGAAAACGCGTGCCCTCGCCTCTCCGCGAGTCGATGGAATTAAGAATCGGGATTTCTGGGCGATGAGGTAGGTCGTGGAATTCTGGCACGCGGCTGACTAGACACCCGCTGGTATGCGGGCGTTTCGCGCATCTTATGCATTTCGAGATTTAAGAGCCGCTCGGCGAGATAAAAAAAGACGAAAGATCCCCTGCCGTGAAATACGAGTGTTGGATTAGGAAAACACTTTGCGTATTAACTCGCGGCCGGCGGTGTATGGAGTGTGCCCGCGCATATGCAAATACAGCGCTGTCCAAAAGGCAAATACATGCGACCGTAAGATAAGACTCCGGGGATGTGCCCCGGCCAGGACATCGAGGGAGGACTCTCGCGGTCGATCGAATTACGGATTATTAGCGATAAGCTCCCTTTCCCTCTTCCGACCGCAGTAATGTCACGGTAAAACTCGTCTTACACGTTCGGCATCTCGTTTCGGTGTCTCCTCTCGTACCTTTAAGCTCGCGCAGTGTTTCTGGATAAAGCTCAAAGTTAAAAGGCCGATCAACACAAACAGTGTAATGGAAAAAAGATCCAGAAATTATGCGAAACACGCAGGAAAACAATTATTTATGGAATAGAATATTCATCGTGTGTAATTGAGTGTATAGAAAATTATAATGTCAGTCATGAGTGTGAGAATATTAATAAAACTTGCGGTACGTAAGAAGAGTTTTCTTGACGGAGTTGCGTATAGCTTTCAAACAGCTAATCATCCGTCCCCCATCTTCCTTTTTCAGAGCTTCATCCCCTAGAGTTATTCTAAGTCTTGTCTAAATATGCCACATGTGCATCTCGTTAACGCTTCGAGTTCTCTTTACGATTGTTGCCATTATTTTTATATTGTTTATGTGATTGTTGCATCCCACAAAATAACGAGCCTTTTTCTTAAATCAATTTGCATACAGTTTGGATTCCATTTTCGATATAACAAATTTTCGTTTCCTTTCTAATGTTATTTCATAACTCGGGCTTTCTAATGCAATTTCATATTATACAATGTCTATTTTATTTTTTTTATCCATTTTTATAAAAAAATCTACTTCTTAATATTATTGCTGCTATTAATGGCTTAAGCGATAGACATAGCGCGGCGGAATGCAATCAAATCGCCGGATAGACAAGGACCAAGATCAACGAACTTTCGAATGCAACGGTTGAACGAGGCATGGTGCGGTGTGATGGTCGAAAAAAGAATTCGGATCTTAAAGTAGGTAGCATAGAGATACAGAAACCGGCTGGTAGGGAGACAAGAATAAAATGGAAGAACGACGGATGAGCAAGTCGTTTGTACGAGTTGTCTCCGAATATAAATACCAAAGACCAAGTTAAAAAGTCAGCAGTTGAGGAGCGGACCCGGCACCGTGAGTTGTCACCTACACCAGCTTTCCCTTCTCGATACACAAAAGGTTCCAACGATACCTGCACCGTAAGATCAAGCGACTTTTCAAGGTACTTTCGCGTGTCTCTCATTGATATCTTGCACATGCACGAGAAGAGATTGTATTTTGTGCGATTGTATTTTTTCATGGGTGGAAACCGCGGATATCCTTCAGGAATTATAAATTTTTCTATACTGCAGACGATCCGTTAAATTCAATTTAATTTACAGCTGTTACATTCCATCTAAAATTTGACAAGTGTTGTTGCACACGTTTCGTTTTTGACACACGCCTGTCCGGTAACCGGAGCGATCAGAAATCAATTGTATTTGTAGTTTTGCGGTGAACGTTTGACGTTCAAATTTTGACTGTTGGGACTCTGTAGCAACTAGATAATAACTAACAGCTGGGCTCCAGCTCTATTTCTCAACTATACGCAGATCCTAAGCCGCATTAACGGTGCATCATGGACATGGTCGATGAGTACGTCGACGCGAGTAGCATGCAGCATCGGGACGCGCAGGACGTCCTCGAGGAGTTTAGCTACGAGCTGTCAAAGATGCGCGGCAGATGCATCGATATCGGTTGCGGTCCTGGAGACATTACCGAGGAGATGTTGCGCATGCTGCCACATGACGCGAAGGTGGTAGGTGAGTGAGCGGGTGAGAGCTTTGCGGGGTCCGCTTTGGTCCCTCAATCAGAGAGCACATTGTCATAGGTGCGGACATTTCGCAAACGATGGTCAACTACGCCCGTCAAAAGCATTCGGACGAAAAGCGATTGTCTTACGTCGTCCTGGACATCGAGACGTCCGAGTTGCCGAGCGACCAGGTTGAGCAATATGACAACGCCGTTAGCTTCTACTGCTTGCACTGGTGCAATGATTTATGGTCAGTCTCGATGTACATTTTCTTTGCCTGTGTTGATAATGATAGCGACTAATTTGCAAAAGAAAATTGTAATAACTTAGAGTCGTAATTTTTGTGCCATAAAACAAGACGCTCGCGCGTTGCATTGTGCGTTTAATAAAGATGAAATGCATGTTGATTAATTCTCGATTTTCGTATGAATCTCTAAATGAGCATGAAATCTAGGCGCGCCTTCCAGAACACTTACAAGCTACTGCGGCCGAATGGAAAAGCGCTCGTCATGTTCCTCGGATATCATTTCGGATTTAAAGCGTACCTGCAACTCAAGCAGAATCCGCGATACCAGCCTTATCTCCAGGTACCAAGGGATTAAGATAACGCTATGCACCTTAACGCGCGATAATAAGCACGTTAAATTTTCAAATGATCGTGCCGTTCTCTTTGCTCAAGGATGCATGCCGTTACGTACCGTATTTCCAAAGGTTTAAGTGCAAAGACGCGAGAGCGAGTCTGCGGAAGATGCTGGAGGACATTGGCTTTGACGTATTGCATTGCAGCAAGAGAGAGAAAAGCTTCAAATATAGCAAGCAGAGTCTGAAAAGTAAGATATCGGACTCTTTGTTTCAAATAAAAATAGACATTACTTTCTTCGATTCTCATGGACAAATAAGAAAAGTGATATTCGCTTTTTATTGGGAGGATAACTTGAACAATCACGGGATTCGTTGGTTCGATTATGTTAATGCTATGTTGACACTTTTGCAGATCACATGGTCGCTGTAAATCCGTTTATCCCGCGGATGCCCGATGAGATAAAAAACGAATTCATAGACATGCTTCTACGTGAAGTGATAGCAAACGGGGATACGGTAATGAGCAAGAATGCCTCGATCTCGCTAGAGGACGAGCAATCAGAACACATCGTATTGAGATATTATCTTCTGATAGCGTATGTGCAAAAACCGCAATTAATTTCCTGAGCAAAATACGAAAGAAATTTTTCTATATACAAGTCATTGACGATAAGATAAAACCAAGATTGGCGCAATGAAGCTTTGTGTCTCATTGTATATATACTATTATGAGAACAAAATTATTTAAGAATATTTGACTTTTATCTAATAACGGCACGGATTAAGGGTAATTGTTCATTGTGACAAGCACAGTTTTGTAAAATGAATAAAAGAAATAAATTTGTTTGAAGCACACAAAAAAGAATATACTAAATTACGTCATCAATACTTCCTTAAACGAAACCTTTTTCCTAAATACGTTTACTCTTTTCCTAAATATTCATTCACGCGATAAAGAGGAGAAAGGAAATATTTTAGCAGCTACGAAGGATTCTCTCCTACAACACTAAACTTTATTGTACGCTATGTCTTTGATTTTACAATAGTACAGCCATTTATAGAATATTGTTACTATAACTCACGGATCATATCGTATGGATTATAAGTGGGCATTATGGTATCAATATTCGCATAGCGGATAACTAATTTTTATGTCCTCTAAAAAATACACCCAGGTTTACAAATAGTCTTAAAACTGCTCACATCAATCGTGCTCGACGGCCACGTTTCGCCCCCCTTCTAGAAGTGCAATCAGTTTCGCGTTGATCCCTCGTCCAACTTATCTATTCTGTTATAATTAAGCGCGATAATTAATTGCACGCGCATCGTCACGCGTGCGAACACATTCCGCATTCCGTTCTTCTGCAGCTGCTTGTTTTACAAAAAGCATCAGAAACCCGGCGTTCGGCTTAAGTGTGAAACTAGATGCACTTCTCTGCAAGGCGAAATGGCACATCGAGATCTATTGAAATCGTGGAAGCGGTCCAAGCTACCTCCGTGCAAGCAAGCGCCACGAAATATCCTCCATTCGGAATTCCTCCATTGTCCATTTACATGACACACGAACTATTTTCTACGCGAGCGAGATGACCTCTCCTAAACTCCCGCATAATTCATAAATCGCCGCGTGAAAGCCAAGTTCAGAGATAATCTCTCAGAATGAACATAAAATGTAGAGATTCCGGTCGAGAACATCACGATTTATTTTCGAGGTCTCAGAATGTATAACTAGTAATATAATAATACAAAAAACTTTTTCAAATAGTACATGCAACCGACCAATATCCGCCAAGTATCTACTCTCCATCTACTCTCGGTATTACGAACGAGGATATCACCTGCCACAGCAACCTTCCACTGCATGACGACTCCTGTTAGTTATAATAGTAGCATATAGTCCGCAATGAACGCCTTCGAACCTCGAGCAGCGCCCTTTATAATAATTGCGAAAGTCGTAAAGCATCGGATCCGACGAATCCGCTCTCGAGCCTCACCGATCTCGTTATTGAAACTTTTGAAACTTATAAGTTCTGCAGGAAAAATTCTGTCAAAACTAGAGATGAATGCATTGTTCATTCCAGAGCTTCGGGCTATGAGAGAATCGTAAATCATAATTTGCATATGTATATTTATTATATAATATTGCAGGGAATAGGCAGAAAACGGGAACGCTGGGCAGCATAGAAACTCAGAAGAAGACTTGATTTCTACATTGACCAACGTCTCGTTCTCCAAATGTGTCCTCGACGGCAAGGTTTCGCCATCGTCCGCGATCCGGATGCTTTGCAATCACTCTCTGGATATCTTAAGGACTAAACCGTAAGATTATCATTCGGTGTACATTTATCCCGATTACGAGCTAGAACCATTACGGCACAAACGACGTGGGTAGACGCTCCTCAGTAGCGTCTACCGATCGCTTGGTAGTCTCTTATTCGTAGAAAGTACATCGAACATCGAAGAGACGATTACTTAGAAAAGAGGGATCATATCTGGATACAGAACAGCAGAAGGATGATCGAGGGCAAGGCACAAGTGAGTCAGAGGGGAAATCATTTTGGATGAAACTAATCACTGTCGTTTTCCATTATGTTCTCCTTCCTCGCCGCGATCAAGATCGAGACGTCGCGCGAGATATACACGTGTAAATTATGTAATACGTACACATAGTCAGACACCGTCGACGCAATTGATCGACAACTATTGCTAACAGCGGGAGAACGTCTTACTTCTGCTGACGCTCAAAATGCCGCATTGATCTCGATCAGCGATTCGTTCCTTTCAATCCCTCAGTCTTTTGTATTAGAATCAGACTCATATATCGGACGATCGAAATGTAGGACTCGCAGAACGAGGATCGAGAGATCCCAGGTCGTTGATTTTCGCGAAATGGAGCGTCCGCAGAAACAAGATCACCGTTCGGAATCGAATTTACGCTACACGGAGCTGCATCGTGCTCGGCCAATTAATCGCACGTAGAAAATTACGTTACGTAGTTTACGTATATCTTCACTCTCGACAGCGATTCTTTTTCTCGATCCGATTTTTTTTGTTTTTCATCGCACAACCTTTGATACAACCGACGATATATGCGCTGTGCCGTTCGAGAGAGCCACGCGTTTACTTGTAATTTTCGCTTACATTTTCGTGTAACAGCAATAGAACGTGAATAGCATACGACATTGACTGCACATTTAAGACTGCTGCTGCCTAGATACTTTCATCGCGAGATATTCGTCGTTGGAAATTTAGCGTGAATGAGCGTTAATACTAATCGAGGGATAAATCGATCGACTGAGAATCATAAAATAATAAATCAAATAAATTTAATATAGCATCAACGCTCATAATATCACAAGTATACAGCCAACTGAAATCTGCGAGAATTACTATAAACGGAGAAGCAGGAGAGAAGAATCGGGAAATAAAATAAAAAAACAAGATTGCGTGAACACAACAAATCATTGTAATTCCTCGGTCGTTATATCGCTTACAAGACGAAATGATGTGCGACGAAATGGAACTGATCATCCCTTAACAAACCGAGAAATCCACGGGAATAAAGTCGACGTAAGAACTAAGAATAACGAAATTTACAATACGCGGCACTTCGTCGATCGAGTTACCGCAATTAAGCTATGTGGGAAGACGAAATCATTTGCGCAAGGGCTAATCCCTGACAATGTACAAAGTGGACAACGTGTACGTCTGCATATGCATTGCTCTACTATACGCACGACACCGTCACATATTTACACACTCGCACTATCGATCCGGGCTGCGAGATTACAATGATCGGCGATCTATCTCTTTTTTCTTTCTCCTTCTTCCGCACTTCGTCCCTTCATTCCTCGCCCGGCGCATCCCTCATCTGGCGAGTGTCACGGCCGTGGAAGCGAACACCCTGCGACACAGAGCTCTACGACGCTACGTTAACATTGCGATCTCGATCACACAAAGCGGATACATAATCGCTCAACGCCTAGACGCGTTTAACAAGCACGCTCGTTCACGTTTACGGTGCGTGCATTTCGCGTGTAAATCAAGATATCGTTCACTGAATGTGCAGGGCGCGTCGTGAGGCGAAGTTCCCCGGGATGAAGTTCCTCGACTGGGACCACCAATCGCATTGCAGGTCCGCAAGAATATCGTCGTTGCATCTTACGTGTACATAATCGTGTCGTAATTACTCTATTTCATTGTCGGTCGCGAACTGGCGGTAACGTCGCGATTACGGAAACCAGTGCGGAGAACTCGAGGACACACGACTGCGAAGCGATAATGACGAGCATTTATAAATATCTCCGTGTAATATCGCCGCGGTCGATAATCGCAAATCGACCGCGAAAATATTCGCAGAACGTTTAGCGAATCTCCCGCGAGCGTTCAATGAAAAAAAAATCATAATCGCAAGCACACTTCGATCCCGAGGAGGATACTTCCTCCGGCTCGCGAGAGACTCGAAAGTGGACGCAAACAGTCGAGGACGATAGCGCGGTCAGGTACGAAGAATCGTTGTTAGAGAAGAGATCCTTGTTACCGGAGAATTGACGTAATAATTGAGACGGGGGGAGACGCGCGAGATAAAGATAGCGAGGGAGACCTTGGGTGAATCTGCTGCGGGGGAGAAACTGGTCATGCCCGGTCTCGATTCTGACGTTCATCGCGAACGTTCGAGGGACGCTTCGAACTTCGTCAGGCGACACGCGATACACGGCTAAAGAATACATCCCTGAAAGGGCAAACGAGGAGGAAACGCAAGACACAGAGAGCTGAGCCGAATCACTACGATCGTTTGTAGGCCGTTCCAAACTACACATATCTACAACGGACACCAACGGGCATCCACTCCGCTCGCGTTACTCCAACGGAACAACCAACACGTCCGTCACAGGAAGCTTCGATGCTGACGTTACGTTTATTTAAATATTCTATTTGGCAAACCTTAGCGTTTTAGGTAACTCAGGAGGTACCTCCCTGGCGAGGTAGTCCTCGGAATTGACCACTCCGGCGTCGATGAGGTCGAGGAGATAGACTTCTATTCCGGAGACTATAGTTCCGGTACTAAAAAAAAGAGTAACTCTCTCTGTCTTTTTCTTTTGCATCGGGAATCTGTTTCATTTGTTTAAAATGCGGAAAAGCAGTGTCTAGAACAATAACATCGGCAACGCCAGAGTGGTCGAGACAGACAGGATCGCATGTATATAAGCTGGTAACACCGCACGCACGCATCCGAAGATTAATCGATATTGCGCTTAACAATCCGCGCGCGAACGTGTTCGTCGTGAGTGTACGTGTGTATGTGTGTAAGTGGTGTGTAAGTGTGTAAGTGTACGTGTGTATGTGTGGAACTCTGGTTTTTTTCGGTAGTTTCTATATTAACAACGATTATTCTAGCGCTACCATTTTTCTCTTTATATAGTTACCCTATGATTAACAACATCAACAGCAACAACACATAATATATCAACATGAATATAATATCTATATACCCCGTTAGCGTAAATTTTTATGCTTACTTTATGTACATACGTGTACGTGTGCAACGTGCATACGCGCATATACATATGCATTATACGCGTTACACGAATGTAGGAAGAGAACACGACGCCGATCATGTCCCTCAAGTATGCGATATCTCTATTCGTATAGTATACGTATACATACGGGAAAAGATATCTGTGACAAGATGCGCGCACACACACACACATAGCATTCTCGATCTAGTCGAAAGACATAAATGCATAGATGGATCACACTATATAAATATACGAAATAATTATAATTGGCGAGTTGGACACGCAGACAGCTCTTTACATAATCTTAGAAAAAGTGATCTTGAAATCGACATAATTCGGAGAGAAAGAATGATGAAAATAGTACATATGTGAAATTTGTGTAATATAAATTAATCGATCTCCAACTCCTCAATTATATAGTACAGACAAAACGATTAAAATCGAATAAATACTATCGGAGAGAGAGAAACGGAACTAAATAAACTATATTTGGAAATACGCTTTCTACTTGCTCACCTCTTTTAATCCCAATCACCTCACGCATTTCTTTTTTCCCCCAATTTTAATACTACAGAGATACTACAGCTCTCTCAGACAATCAAAATATATAATCGCGAGAATCCTGCGCGCTTCGATCATACCGAGAAAAAGAGAGGAAAAGAAAATCAATATCAATATACGTATGCGATACCGCGGATCCTGAGACCGTACTGTAAAGTATCGTGAACTTACATTAAATATCAGAACATGTATTAAAAATACCCGCGTTCCTCAGCAAGGCATCGACGAAAGAAGTCGCAAGCGCAATAAATTAACGCATTCGGAGGAGAACCGAGACAGCACCACGAGGAACACGTGCCATTTTATTATTAACAATGATCACTAATAAAGCGCTGCATGGCAGAATTCGCATGTCACTGATCCTGTCATTAAATTTCGTCAGTGCGGAGCACTTGCTCGACGACATGAAAGGCACACGTGCCTCGTTCGCTCAGTCTCTCGCAGAAATATCGACGTTAACGCATACGATTAGCGCGAACAACGCTATCTGATCTCCTCATAGGGTCTCAGGTTCTCGCGCTACAAAGGGCTATCACTCGCCCTTTAAATATCTACATCGTCTTCATTACGATCTATCATCGACGGTCCACCCCGATGTGGAAGATCATCAGTCGTATTCGCCACGCTACATGCTAACGATCACACCAACGTTCGGTAACTTCGTTTGTGGAAGAAATCGCTAATTGGCGCCGACTAAGAAAACGGTAACTTTGCTCGGCGACTAGCGCGTGTAAGACTAAGCTCATCGCAGATATACATGTAGCGACTTGTTGAAACTGCGAGAACCAAATGCTGCTCTACTGCTCTTTCTTACGTCTACAGCAAAGAAACGTTCGAGTCATGTCTGAGGGAGGTGCACGCGGGATATAATTTTAGAAGCCACCCCTCTTGGTTTACCGGGGATGCACGCACTATTGCCTGCAATAATAAACACATCCGCTTTAATTGCTTCACCGTTCCCCTTCTCGTTGGGTTGGTACGAATAATCGCGCGAGCAACTCTTTCTCTCTCTTTCTCGATTCACTCGTCGTTCCCCGCAATGTTCTTGCGAGAAATAATATAATAATTGTGCAGTAGGATTTTTAATGATAATTTTGAGATCTTTCTATGCAGTATGCAGTACTTACCCAATCATTATTGCATGCGATGGCACAATTTCAAACGAATTTGTATAATAACATACATGATTTGTATACATACGTTTGGAAAACGTAGGTAACATAAATATATATAAAATTTTGATCACGTTTGTAACGCATTTTCATTCGCATTTTGTATATACTAACGTAGAAATTATAAGTTCGACGAAATCCCAATAAAAGAAAAAGAAATAAAATAAAGAAATTAATGTAATTGAGAAGAATGAACACATACCTTTGTGCCTTACGAAAACTCGATACATGTGTAAAGTATTAATAATTCACATATCGTATGTAACGTAACGTAATTCACATGTTGAGAGATTCGTTCAAGTTCGCAAATAATTATCATTTTCCTATCCATGCGAGTGGTAACTCTTATTCTAGACAACTACGTGATCGAAGATCGGATCAAGGCGCAGATCTTGTTTCGATGTAGTAAGTACGTGCAATAAATATGTACTGTAAAGATTGAATTACACAACGCGTAAGGGAACGCAATTCAATTTCGGGACTACTATAAATGCCACGAGATCAGTTGTGCAGTACGCTTGTGCAACTAGATCGCATCACTAACATGATCTCCCGCTTCCGGCTTGCCGATAATATCCTTAACAACGAATAAACTTCTCGAAAACTCAAACTATGTATCCAACTCACAGTTGCCAGACTGTGAAAGACGCAGTCCCCGACTGACGTCAAATTGTACGCATAAATAACAGAAACCGCGCAGAGTATAATTAAAACTCACTTAAGTAGATATAACATTACGTTAGCTCGGTGAAACGTCATTCTTCCATTTGATCGTCGTTAATTGTGCGATTATCGCCCAGCAGTTGCTTAGATACACCCCGCGTACCTCTGCCTTCAAAGCTAAATCAACACGTTAAATAAATAGCGGATCTACCAGCGAGATACCGTAGATAGACTCACGATGCGGTAAGTTTTTAATCCTATGTTCGTTACAGTTAAAGAGAAGAACCCCCTCGTAGATACCTGTGTGTACACGTATATCGTATAGAGTAGCCTAAAATATCGTACGATTAGAAACAACAAGGACAATGTTACCGCTTGTAACATTTTTGATTGTCTTCCTCAAAGAGGTTCGCCCGACCGGACCGTACGGTATTAGCTGCCGGTCAACTGTTCCTTTTTCTCAACCCTAACGAATACCGGGACATCCACCTTACCACCCAGTAATGCCCCGATATATTATCTTCCCACGGTACGGGCACATCCCTCCGAAAAAAAGTATTTTATTTAACACGGAGTACTTTCAGTCAAAAATATAGATCAGACCACTCGCGCGTCCACGTCCAAGTTTATCCCGACACCTTTCCTTCCGCCCTAGGCCAAAGAGATTTCGCCCTCGCCCTCTCTCTCTCTCTCTGTCTCTCTCTCTCTACAGCTCGTACATTATTCTGACTGGAATCTCCTGAGATCTGACTTGGTAGTCGAAGACCAATTTGTCTATTTCCCGCGTAAACGGAACATCCTGGAACGCGATCAGTTTCTTTATGTAATCGATTAAATAACGATACCTTATGCATATAACAACAATATTAAACGTTAGCACTTAGGAAGGTTGTATTCTTCTTATTTAGAATTATATATATATATATATATATACCCCTCGCGAACGCGATCTTAATTTGCTCGTTATCATGTAAATACATAATCGACCGTCAGCGACTGGTTCAGATCCTGAATAAATCACGCTTATTATATTGAAATTTCACATATTTCCCTTCTCGTGCTTACTAAGCAGACGCTTTATCGTAAAGAGATCAAGACATAGCGTTTCCACACGTGTCTAGTGACTGGGAGACGACCGATGAAAAATTCTCGACCGACGCACGATCAATGCGCCGATCAAGACAAGTGATCATCGTAGTAAAAGACACAGCGTTGAAGTAATAGAAAATTACCTCCGTCCACGTCATTATTCGACACCTAATCTCCTTGAAGTATTAAACGGTAGAAGTTCGGTATATACATACAGCTTATATATCGTACACAAGTAGTCGAGATGTTAATCGTCGTCGTGCCTCACAAGCTGCCTCTGAAAGTCATCACTTCATCTCCGAATTCTTCAGCACCGAGTCGACTAACTTATCGGAATGGCAAAAACGTTTTCGTCATCGTCGAGCTGCTGCGCTGGATCAGCACCGAGAACGCCGACGCTTCGTCGTGCCGGCTCTTCGTCTCCCTTCGTGCTTTCGGACGACGCGGAAACGACGTCCGTGCATAATCATCATTACGACCCGGCAATTCGGGTCGTAAATTTTGACGCTCGACGCACCAAGTCGAACGCGTGAACCCTTCGAACAATGCGTACAGCGGCGACGCGGACATCATGAACCGGCGTCACACTTTCGATCAACACACGAGCTAGGCAACTCGCCGTTTCGCGAGTCAATACGTGTTCTCGCTAAGCGACTCGGGCATGCTAGCTCCGCCCGATGGCGACAGGGGTAACTCACCGCTCTCGTACTTGCTGTAACGACTACTGTACTCTGCTAGTAGATTAGCTTTTACCTGTAACACGAGCAGGTATAAAGTATCGCGAGCTGTCGCGTGAGGCGGAATGATACATCACGTCAGTTATTTCAAGACGCGTACCTTGGCTCGCTCCTCCTCCAGCCTCTGCCGCACCTCCTCGTGCTGCCTTTCCAGCTCCGCTCTCTTCTTGTCGTAAATCTTCGTTAGGCGCGTGCACTCGTTCACGGCCTTCTCCACGGTCGATTTCGCGACTTCCCTCTTTATGCGTTCCAGCTCGGCCTTGTCCTTGTGCACCTTGGCCAGTTGTTTCACCTGTTAATGAACAGGTACGTAACGATCAATTCGTTCGTTCGCGCGTGTTTCCGCACGCGTGAGAAAATCCGAGCCGGTAAAAAAAAATACCTCGCCCTGCCTCGTGGCCTGCAGCTTCCGCTTAACGTCCGCTGTCTCCCTGTCGAAGAGCACCTGGAGCGTTTTCAACTGATTGGACTGCGACGATCTCATCACCTTCTCGACCGTCGCGAACAGGCTCTCGTAATACTTTTCCTGCAATTCACGTTCCTGCTGAACGTGCGCCTTACATATCGCCAGAAACCGTTCGCTCTGACTTCTGGGCAAACCCCGGGTCCCACCGTCATTGCCCTCGCGGTTCTCCGCGTTCTCCGCGCATTCGGACGACTCAGCGGACATGGCCAAGGTGCTTAAACCCACTTCACTCGAAAAACTGCTATAAATGATGACGGCCGATAATTATAGAAGCTCGTCCCACAGTATACGTATACTTACATATTTTTGCTCGACAACCGCTTCACCAGCCTGTTGCTCATGTAGAACTTGGATCTGTGCTTCTCGCCGTCGAGCGAGCCCTTCTGCGACTGCGCTCGCATCTTCTCCTTCTCGTGCTTCTTCCTCAGCGATTCGAGCTTCTTCTCGAGCTCCAGCTTCTTCTCCCTCACCAGCTTGTTCTCCATGAGCTTGTCCAAGCTCTCAGCCACGACCTCGTCGCTCACTGCAACGAGACAAAATCGTTCGAAGTGTGTATGTGTGTGTAAAAAGTGTTTCATAATTCGTCTCACGATTATCCGAACATCGCGATTATTGATCGACGAGTCACTAAAATATGAGAAATTTTAATGGCTTACTGGCGAATTAATAATTTCTACAGAAAGTAATTATGTTTCCAACTAATAAAACATTTATTTAAAAAGTGGCACTCACTGCTGCTGGCATTGATCGGACTCTTGTTCAGGGATGTATCGACCGACTGGACTGCAGAGAACGGGACGTCGTCCTCCAAATCCATCGTCTCCGAGCTGCTCAGGCCGGCGATGGACGGTCTACCATGCAAGCTAGTGGAAGTCGGTAGAAGAGTAGAAGGCAATTCGCCAATGGACTGCATTCTTTTCGTCTTCACGACTTCCTCCTGCAACGCGGTAACGCGGTTACTGATGCACTGTCGCGGGACAATTAAACGAGCAAGAAACTTACAGTCGCTGGCTTAGCGGAACTAGAAGCGTCGCTAACTTTGCTCTTATCCTAGAAAAATGTTAACAGTGTTAGAGAGCCGGGCGGATTATGTTGTTAATAGAGGAGAGAGAGGCATGATAGATCGCTCATCGCGACAGTTTGGATCGTACTTCGATTTCGTCCGGCGCTTCCAGGCAATCGGTGAGCACCAGCAATTGATTCTCTCTCTTCTCCACCTCGCTCTGGTACTTGATGGGATTCGCCAAAGCCTCGGCGAGCTCGCTCAGACCGTCGGGAACGTAATCCTTCACGATAACGTGCAAGAACAGACTGGCCAGTGGCAGTGGTTGCCCGCACTCCGTTCTTAGCGAGACGTGTCGGTATCCTGGGCATAATCCGACCACGGGAAGTACCCTGTGACCGATTAAACGTCCGGACTCCTCATACGCGGCAATCCTTATCGAGGCAAGTTCCGGTAAGACTACCTGACGAGTGCGAAAACGAGACGATAAAACAGTGAGATGCTTTTAATTGATACTTTTATTTTATTTTATACTTTTAATTATGCAGATGCTTTCCGTCGTGTTTTACCTTCTTGAATACGAACGGCTCCTCGTCGTATATGGGATTAATGCCGTTATTCGGCACGATCTTCGTGCGGAATTTCTTCCTCACGGTGTCCGCCGGTAAACCGTACATGTCCACCTCTACGTAAGTGCCCACTCTCTTATCGGTCAGAAATTGCGCGGATATCACGTGAATGTGTACCGTGCCCGCGATAATACCGTCGACGATCGACTCGGCGAATGGATCTAATCGCCGATCTTTCCTCCTCATGAATTCCGGTTTCAGTAGGTAACCGCAGCGCTGATTGTACTCAAATATTCCCAGATTCAGTTGCATCGCGAGATCTGTTACGAGAGATCACGCGAGGTCTTTACTCGACGGTACGGCATGGCAGTGCAAAGCGGCAGTGAGATAAAAACAAAATTGTACGTACCGAGCGTCTGATAATTCAACGCGACCAACTGGCATCCCGTGTTCCAGAATACCTGCGGCATAAAGTTGCTCGAGTCGAATCGCGTCCCTGCCGGATAAACCCTCGACAATTGATGTTTATTGTAATTCACGAACTCGAGCGGCTTCTCTTTCAAGAGCGTCGTCGCTTGCTTCTCGTCGAACGACGACATCTCGTACATGCGATTTTTCTCTGCAAAGTGCGAAACGTGAAACATTTGTAAAATAAAATTTATCATCTTCAGATGGTGTCTCTCACGCACTTTCGGCCGACTCGAAGCTGTTGAAGTGCACGGGCTGCACGTAATTAACCAGGGCCGAGATCTCCGCGCCCGCCTCCGTCTCCTTCGCTGAAGACGCCTTGTCCGGCACGGCCTTATCGCCCAGTCTCATCTTCATGTCCTCCACGTTGGACTCATCTTCCTCCGTGCTCGATTCCTCCTCCTCGTCTAGACAAATAAATGAAGCGTTGAATAAACGACGCGTGCCTTCTCTCCGATACGTAGCCGCAACTTTCTCTTATCGCGAACCTTCGTCGTCCTGGGCACTATCCTTGCTACCCTGTCGCTGTTGCAGCATCGGAGGATGCGGGATGTCGCCGTTTCCGATTTGCTGGTCATTCCCGACTGCAACACCGTCAGGCTCGAGCTCGTTCTGTGGGATTACGTCCGGCGGTGGTCCATTCTCCCCCGCAGCCGACGGATTAGCTGTCCCGTTCGTCTCGCTGTCCGGGGTGCCTTCAACGATCTCCAACACTTGCTGCTGCTTTTTCAGATGTTTCTTGTGATGATGATGATGCTTCTTCTTATTTTTTATTATGATTTTACGCTTGAGTAACGACGGCGGTGGCAGCTCTTGACCCGGTTCTAACTGAAAGCAAGAGAGAGAGAGGCCAATCATCACGGCGGTAATTTCGCGTACCTAGTAACTAGTAACGACTCCGCATTAAGCGCGATATCTAAAAATACCTTATGCGACTCGAGCGGCGCGTCCAGCAACATTTCCCCGAAAACCTCTCTGCAATATTGCGCGATTTTGGCCTGCTGCCGCGGATTGCAGTGATTTTCGAAGCTGAGGATCACCGGGAACTCGGACGTTTTGAATGCGGTCTCGGCGATCGCCTCTATCACATCTCGGGCGTATATTTCAGGTACCAGCGTGTATCTAAAACACATCCGATTGATTAATAACAGATTTAGACGTTCGTATCACGTACAAACTAATCGGTATGCGCGTACCCGTGAACGATAACGGGTTCGTCGACCTTGCCATTCCAAAAATCTAATTCGACGCATCGGCAACCGGCCAGGAGACACTGCCGATAAATTTCCACGGAGCTCCTGCCGGTGAGTTGGTGTCCTGGAAATTCCGGAATTCCGCGTGCGAATTAAGTGACCGCTGTGCGGCGCATAATTAAAAAAACGCATGAAACAGCGCGTTTGCATACCTGTCAGATACGTGTTGTGACTAGAATTGATGAAGTAATGCGCGAGCGATTGATCCATATCGTCGGACAATTCGACTTTCGAGACGGCGACAATCGGATTGTCCTCGCTCATGAGATACCTTAGGAACCCGTCGAAACTAAGCTGGCCCTTATTCGCGTTGCACTTGTTGGGCTCGTACTGATTTATAATGTCTTTTGCCCTCGCTTCGCTCGCGTACGGGTAGAGTATCTCGTTGAGGCGCGGGTCCCTCTGCGTCTTGTTCAGAAAGTCGACGAACTGCGAGACGGACATCAGTCTGCGCTTGCTGTTGCCGTCCCCTCGGACAATCCCCTCGAACACCTTCTCCACGTCCGACCTCTGAGTGAGCGACTTGTAAAAGTTGAAGAAGTCCTCAAATTGGAACTTTGACAACGGCACGACGTCGTTCTACGAGACAAGATTATCGCGATGAATCAATGTGCGCGGAGTAAAAAAAAAAGATATATATTCTTAAAGCATCAATCAGGTATATTTACTCGCGCAGAACTCACTTTGCCAGACGGAAAGCCAGAAATGTCGAGTGCTTTCTCAACGCGCTTGCGGTCCTCCTTATTTTGCGTGAACATTCTTATTATACTGCAAAAGGATGATTCCAAGTATAAGGATGACGGTTTCAGAAACGACTTCTGTTTTAATTCCGTTACAACAATACCGGGTACTCACTTTTTTACCGGTATTTTCTCAGATTTGTCAGCGGTAAGTGTGAGCTTGGTGTGCGCTTTCAGTAAAAACATAGTTGTGCTAGTGTTCAATTGTATCAGATTGTACGCCAGCTGAAAAAGCTGGTCCGCCCAATGTTGCGCTATTTCCGAACGCATTGTGCAGAAGTGGAGGAAGTTCATATTGACGAAGTCGGAGCCGTAACAGATCGTTAGTGTCTTCTCTTCGAGAGAGTCTTGGGAACCCATTGTCACGAGGGATTTCAGCTTTGCATCCTGCAGGAGAGCGTTTTCATTTAATTCACAATACATTGAGTCGCGCCCTTGTTGTCCGCGTCCGCGTGAAGATTAAGATTCGCAGACGGACGAAATAATGCGCTAACGCGCGTATCGGCGGGCGGCGACGAGCAAATGGTTTCGCACAATACAACGAGCTAAACACGCGCTACAGTTTGCCGCGTGCAAATGTCAGTTCATTCAAAGTTCTGCTTATTGATTTATAGGAAAACTGATCCAGAGCGCGGCGCGCTATTATTTCAATAAATACGGAAACTCCCTTTATCTATATACATACTATTGGTGCGGATAGTAGGCGCGATAAAAAAAGCAAACTATGTATGGAACGTAAAGTAGGTAATGCTCTATTTATAAATTAGTCAATAATTATTATGCGATGATGCCCTGTGCGTCATTGGTATAATTATGGAGAGGTATCCTTTGATTATTCATCTTTGAGTATTCACGTTTGCCGCACTGATGCAAGCCAAGTCGCGGCTTTATGAATGTCAGTCAATAGGATACGTATAAAATATAGCCGTTGTCGTTAAAATAAGCAAACTGAAGATTGATACCTTTGGCATTTTTGCGTACTTCCCCGTCCGCGTGTCCCTTATAACGGCAATGTCCAGCATATCCATCTCGTGATTTTGATCCACCCAGTGCAAGTAAAAGCCGTATTTATCCACTTTCAGGGTCACCGGCGTCACTATCCCGGAATCCTACGATCACACAGCATCTACGATCACACAGCTATTACGAGAGATTGATTTCCGTCACGTGACCGCTTTCTCTAATTGATAATTTTCTCCCTGGCGCGTAAAAAAAAACGGCACGTGAATAAACGTGCCCGAGGCACCGAGACGTCTCGGGGGAGGCACGTGGCATTTCGTCGTCCCGGGAGCTATTACCACGGGTCATCTGTACATTTCGCTCTTATCAAGCAAGAAAGGGAAACTCCTCTCTGTGCCTAAAGCGTGACCTTTCACATTTATATGTACTTTTACTGGCGCTCGACATTAAAACAGTCGACTAGTCGACAGTAACATTAAAAATACACACCTCGTCCCACTTGATAAACTTCTCCCCGTCCTGCAGCTGCTGGGATACCTCCACGGGCTTCGTCTGCATGGTAACGGCTGTACTCTTGTTACCCGCACTTGCCATCCTGACACTTTACTCTCGCAAGACACGCACTGTTCAGCACTGATTCCTCCTTACAGGCGAAGCAACGGGTGACGTGGAGAACGACGTAAACGAGCACGCGAACGTTGACTACAGGGACGGCGACGACGACGACGACGACGATGATGACAACGACGGTGACGATGATAATTCTCTCGGCGGTGGCGGCGACAACGACGACGACGACGACGACGACGACGACTCCGACGGCAACGACGCGAGCCTCATCGAGATGTCAAGCATTAGGAGTACCTGGACGTCTCACCTCGTACCTCGCCGTTGCCGTCGTCGTCGTCGTCGCGCTGGATGCACCTCGCACCTCTACAACGTAGACGTCTCTCGAGGATCTGCACTCGACGTGTCCCCGTCGACGGAAAGCAGCGCGCGGGCGGACGTCGTTCAGCCAGGTCGCGAGAGCACGGGGACCATCCGCGAGGACATTTCCAGCGACGACGAGGAGGAGCGGTGCCGATGACGATCGTCGCGGAGCACGAATCGGGGATCCTTAGCCGCGTGCGCGCGCAGGACTTCCTCGCCTGCGACTCGACTCGACTCGCGCGAGGAGAGCGACGGGACACGACGTACGCACTAGCTTCGCGCGGGCAGCGCCGCGACGCTCGTCCCGCTTACCCGCTCGCTCGCTCGTCGTTGGTCCAGCACGGCCGCTCGCTCCGAGTCATCAGCAGCAGCAGCACCCCTCCGTGCCGAGCGCAGCCGAGTGTCGCGCCGCACGTCAACGCAAGCACCGACGACACCGACGACGGAGCGCACGCACCGCGCCGTCAACACCAGGAGGCGCTCGATCGAGGCGCGCGCGGCTCTCCACGCTTGAACTCGTCGCCGCTCTCGCGCCCGAAATCAGTTCGCTGCCTCCGGGATTACGCGCTTTTTCTTTCCCGCGTCGCGTCGGGAGAGGAAAAGGAACTTTCCGCGGCTCTTCCCGTGAATCCAGCGGCGCGACCGGAGCTTGCCCATGACGCAGATAGTATAGATGGCAGAGGGAGAGGAAAATTCCTTCGGAGTGATCGCCGCTGGGAACCGGTTCGGCGAATCACGCGATTATTACGATAATCGTAGACAATGCTGCCTATGATTCCGTCATAGGGACTTTGCAGAAACGAAGCGGAACTCCTCCGGATTATCAAATGATGCAACGGCGAGTTTATTTCCGATTTCAACGCAGCGAAGGAACTCGACTCGGTGAGTCGACCAAACTCGCGATCGGTTTCGAGCGGGAGAAAGCGAGGGAGAGGATCCGAGCGATCGAGCGCTAACGGGGGCGCGAACGAGTACATCGAGGGTTAACGGGGGGTTGCGCGACCCTCTCTCCCGGTGGGTATTATCCGACGGTATTACCGCCGGCGCGCGTAGCGCGGCGATTGATTTGCGGTTCTCCGTTCCGCAGATTCCGGGTTACCGTCGCGTGACACGTCGGCGGCATCGATTTTGCGTTAGTTCCGAGTAATTTACGCGGCGACGCAGCAACGCCGATCGCTCTCTCTCTCGGCGCTGACGACCCTCTTCAGGGAGAGGGTGGCTGGATTTTTCGGGCCGACAAAAATCGGCGCGCGCGCACGAATTCCGCTTTGAATTCGATCTAAAAATAAGCCCGCGCCCTTCCACGACCGGGCGGAACAGACTAATCACCTTCACCGCGCCCATTAAATCGATCCAATCTCGTACGACTGCCATTAAACCTAAGTCAACATGACACGGTAAGCAAGCACGCGAAATAGAGCGGCGATGACGATCGCGTGTTGCCGCGTGCTCTTCCGCGCCCGTGATGATGGGCGTTTATTACCGGTGACTAGGGGCTCGTTTAAACCAGGCGGTTGATAAGAGCTGCGTGATGCGACGCGATCAAGAAATCGCAGCTCGTCACCGTGTTAAAAATATTCCCTGCAAATGCGATTGCATCGCGTCTCAGGATGACCGAGACGTAGGCTGAGCTCCCCCGAGGAATAGCGGAAGAATCTTAATAATTCTCTCAGGCTCGGCGATATAAAATATTAAAATATTACCGTTGTATTGTTGCAAACGCAATTCCTGCTATAGTACAGACTTTCGCTTACGGCTTTACGACTAGAAACTTACGATCATCCGCGTACGTTGTCGCAGCGCGATGGACAGACAGTACACCGTGTGCCTAGTGTTTATACGTAGTTCCTATCTACTTCGTCCAACGTGCGTGAGGCCTTCCAACCGAAGGAGATATCAAAAGTATTAAATTGAAATTACTTTGAAATAAATAGGAACCGTGAACGATAACAGTTACTTGAGTATACATAATGAACATGATAGAGAAAAAACTTAAGCAATAACTAGCATTATCTAACGGTGAAGAGACGTGATCGATGCATCGAGCATTAGACGCCGTGGATGCGAAATATTTTTACAAATTATTAGAATGTAAAAGAACGCAAACGCACGATAAATATAAAATGAGACTTGTATGACCGACGACTCGATCCTCCCCGCGCTCATAACTCCACTATGGTGTCGTCGCTCCTGTTGATGGGGTCTCCCTTGAGCAGCGCTACGATCATGCTGAAGAATAAAAAATGTGTAAATGTTATTTCTTATGCAATTGCACGTGAGAAAGAAATGCTCGTGCGACGCCTACCAGTACAGATAAATGAAGAAGAACACGAGACAGTATCCAAGATGAATCATACAGTCCCGTGTATATGTTTTCAGTTGGCTGCGGTTATGGATCTCCGTAGGATCGTAGACCCCCATGTTACCACTGGGTACGCCAAGGTACTCGTAAAACAGCCATACCGTCATCGGTATGTTTACGAGCGTTAATATTAATTGTCCTTGTAGCAACAACAGCAATACCAGGAGAGTATGTGCTATCAACTTTGGCAACACTCCCTGCAACGAGATGTGGCAATAAGATTACTCGCACTATTTTAATAACATTTAAATTTTAATAACAATATATGTTCGTCCGTGCCATATTACCATATTTAACTTGGAGCAGCATTCTTGCGCGTTCAAATAGTCGCACTCGAGGTCCGACAGCGTTATGATCTTTCCGCAGCTCGTCAAGGGAAATAAGTGTTTAGAGATATACAGTGTTTCCTCTAACTGTAGCACTTAGAATATCTCTGCTTCCTTTGATGATATGACAAAAGTCAAAGGACGAAAATTGTTCGATTCAAAGAGACTAGTACTCTGGTAAGAAAATTAGTTTTTTTAATGTGACCTTTCACAAGATATCAAGGTCATGAACATTTTTTTAAACGAGATGGTATATTTTCCTTAACGAAATGATGTAGCTTGCAAAAAACAAATTCAACCATACAGAATATGTTGACCTTCAAATGACTTTGAACCACAAAAATCACGTTTAGGAAAAGAAACTTCATGTTTTAGGTGTCCCCAAAGAAAAAAATCAAGAGGCGTAAGATCTGGTGATCGAGCCGGCCAAGAAATTCTTCCACCACGTCCAATCCAGCGGTCAGGAAATGATTCGTTACGTATGTTCCGTGCAAATGAAGTTTATCGCGATATTCCGACAACACCTGAAGATATGCGAGAAAGAATTCAGCGTGCGTGCACCGCAATTACTCCGGAATCTCTCAAAAACGTAAAACAATCGTTTATTCATCGAATTCGAAAGTGTATGGAAGTAAACGGTGATCATTTCGAACATCTGTAAAAAAGGTATATCTTTGTAGTTATACATACAATAAATAGTTTCTTTTCCTAAACGTGATTTTTGTGGTTCAAAGTCATTTCAAGGTCAACATATTCTGTATGGTTGAATTTGTTTTTTTACAAAGCTACATCATTTCGTTAAGGAAAATATACCATCTCGTTTAAAAAAATGTTCATGACCTTGATATCTTGTGAAAGGTCGAATTAAAAAAAATAATTTTCTCCCCAGAGTACTAGTCTCTTTGAATCGAACAATTTTCGTCCTTTGACTTTTGTCATATCATCAAAGGAAGCAGAGATGTTCTAAGTGCTACAGTTAGAGGAAACACCCTGTATATAATAAATATTGCGAAAAACATTATATAAATAAATATTTTTATTGATTAATAATAAAGTGGCAAAAATGGCGAAATGCGCCTGCTTTCGAAGAATTTTGAAAGCGACGCCTCACACGACTGCCAACGCCAAAGTGATTCCCGTCACGGGGCAAAGTCCCCAACACTGTTAATCGTACGCCTCATAACCTCGCGTTGTAGAAATTCGGCAAAATCAATGAGATTCGAGAGGTCGACGGTGATAACGCGGGATTATCGTGTAACAAAGGATACGTAATACACCAGGAGAAACAACACTGCACCGGTATCAATCAATGCGATTGCGAACAGAAGCGGATCCGAGATCAGACCCATGACGTCGACTTTTCCGTTGCGCTTCCACGCAAAAACGCAGCGGAATCACATTAGATTTGCGAGTGCGGTGTTTCCCGTAGGTTCGTCGTGCGATTGACGAGTCACGCAAGTTTTCACTTGCCGGCCGAGTCGCACCGCGAAAAAATCGGCCAAACAAAATATCACTGACCGTAGAACGCGCACTTGGCGCTATTGCCAACCGCTCGATCGCTCAGCTTGAAGATCCCTGCGACGTAAAGGTGAATTTACGCGGCGCGACAATTTCTATCTAGGATTCCTCGGTCCTTGTCCAATTCTCGGGCATGTGGCGTGGAATCCTGACCTACGCCACAGCGATTATTTGACATACATCATGGGCAGTCAGGGCAGTTTGGCAGCCCTGCTGTAAAACATGGCACCGTGCTCCTAAAGGGACAACGTAGATTTATTGTGGAAAATAAGAGGAAATTGAGAGAGACAGAAATGATGGGTCCTTTACAGATAATTGCGCGGACAGGTAAAATTGTTAAGATATTTCTGTTACATTTACGATTATTAGGTTAAGTAATTGTAGAGCGAAGAATGAGCCTTCATTTTTACCGAGTTTACTCAGGGAGTACTATTATTGAGTGTTACATATTAGATCAGTATTTTTACAAAACGCGTTGCTCTTTCGAGATGTAATCAGGAATAATTGTGTATAAAAATATTTTATTAAGATAAATTTATCAATGTCATGACTTAATATTGATCATTACCTTAATCATTGTTTCTTTACACATGTATTGTACTTCAAAATTATCTCGTTCTTGTTTTATATCGCAGGTTGTTATTATTTTATTGATTTCTTCGTAGCATCGTAATGTTATTTCTGAAACTGCTTAATTTGTTATAATTAACTGTTGCTGTTACACATAAGTAGTTTACGGAATTATTATATAAGAATTCTCATTACCGTTCTCATTGCGTGTGATATTTTAGCTCCCAGATTTATGAGAGTTGTTCCAAGCGGAGCGAGCACACAGTTGAGCCGGAATACGTATTACTACGTACGCCCGGATGAGGGGGAAAAGAGTTGGAATGACATCATGGAGGATAATGCTAAGCATATGTTCTTCCTTGAGATTTTCCGAGCAATAGGGATGGCTACGGCTCAACTACTCAGGGAACCAGCAACGATAAACTATCCTTTCGAAAAAGGCCCTCTTAGCCCTAGATTCAGAGGGGAGCACGCACTGAGGAGGTATTTTTATATAATGAATACATTAAATATATTAAATATATTGAATATATTAATATATTTACAGGTATCCCTCTGGAGAAGAGAGATGTATCGCTTGCAAGTTGTGCGAAGCGATATGTCCTGCGCAGGCCATCACTATTGAAGCGGAAGAGAGAGCGGACGGATCTAGACGTACCACCAGATACGACATCGACATGTCTAAATGTATTTACTGCGGTTTTTGTCAAGAAGCCTGTCCAGTTGACGCTATCGTCGAGGTATCCGAATAAATAAATCTTGTTGCTAAATGTGGGAAAGTAACATTATAATTTACAGAGTTAATAAACGAACATCGTTCCACAGGGCCCGAACTTTGAATTCTCGTCTGAGACTCACGAAGAAATGTTGTACAACAAGGAAAAGCTCTTGAACAATGGAGACAGATGGGAATCTGAAATCGCTAGTAATATTCATGCCGATCATTTGTACCGTTAGGACGCTACGATGTTACATAGTCCTAATTAGTGATGCGAATGATATATGAGAGGTATGAATTTAATTGAGTAATCGGGAAATTCATGCTGCTAGATATTATGTAAATAAATGAAATTATTTGAGTAGCAATATAAAGAAAATAAATAATAAAAGATACATGGTTGCCGTTTAAGTGCCTTTCATTTTGAGGAGTATCCTGGAGTCATCTGTTCCACGGACCAAACGTGTCTTTTTCTTTAATTCATTACTTATATATACATTATTTTTTTATTCAGAAATTGGCTGTAACACAGGTGAATTGCAGAAGTCAAATGGAAATATGTGTCTCAGAAATTATCATTTTCGTGCTCGTGCTCGCATTTCATCACTTTTCACACATATCTATAAAATACCCTTACATACAATCGTAATGTAACGAGAGAAAAATATATGTATGCGTTCTCAGCTGTTCGATTATGCCGCGCTTGAACTGCATCATCTGCTGACTTCAAGTGGCGCCAAGCCTGATGTATAGAGTGTGCCATCTATAATAGCTTCGCGAGCGAGTTCGCCGTGGTTGGCCGACGGACACTGACGTAGCGTTAATGAGGTTACTCCTCGGTTCCGACTGATTTTGACAGTCTTGGATCATGTCAAGCTGCAGTTGATAGAAAACCGACGATTCGCAACGTGGTCGGATTTCTGTCAATAATTCCCGCGCGCGCGGAATAGATATTTATCTGTATATACATGTACATATATGGGCCGTGTTCCGCCCGAAAATCGTAGTTTCTTTTTCTCGCCGTTATTTTATTATTTCTCCGCTCGCCGTTCAACGTCTGCCCGTTTAACGTTCCCCGACCTGACGCTCGTTACTTGACGATACGATGGCAAGTACAGACGTCTATGACAGCTTGTACCTGTGAGTACCATTTTACCAGACCACCATGTCGCTCAACATGCGACGTGCACGCGGAAAATAACTCAAAAATAAATATTGTCAATCGCATTCCTTTAATCTCGATCGTTATCTTGCCAAGGTACGCCACGCCGGAGAAGTTTTTCGTGGAGCCAGTCGGAAGCAAGATCCTTCTGGTGGTCGATAGGCTGAGTCAGCAAATCTACACGCAAGGTAATAATAATAATAATAATAATAATAATTTATAGCCGACTTCTTGCGCGCTTGGAGCAGCGCTGAACGAGCCGATGAATCCCTGGTACCTCTTCCTCAGTTGGCACGGCCAGTCAAATCCCGACAACTGCCAGCCGCAGGAAGATATGGGGACTGGTGGGCACTATACGTCTTCTGGCATGTCGTTACCTCATTGTCATTACGGACGCTCAGATGTGTGGGACTATAGCTGGGCATAACATCTACAAGATAGCCTCGACGGACGTGATACCCTACACGAGGTCCTCCCTGCATCTGTCCGAGAAACAAGTGCAGAGCAACGCTACGTACCTGGAGATGGTCAGGTCCGTCTTGAACACGCCGTATTTTTACTTTAGCTACACCTACGACCTCAGCCACACCATGCAGAGGTTGCATAACACCACTCCCGAATTCTTGCAAGTAAATACAGCAGGCAGATAAGAGTTCTTGTCGTATTACGGAGTTTGATGGTGAGTCATCTTGTTATTATGTATTACTTAGATGCCGCTTCACGACAGGGCAGACCTCAGGTTCGTGTGGAACGCTTACCTCCTGCAGGACCTGAGCGCAAGGCCGGAGCAATACAAATTCTGTTTGCCCATTATTCATGGTTGTATCCTTTGATAGACACTTGCTGCCGCGCGCACGAGGCACGATGCGCACAATGACTTCTATTTCTACGTTGGCCTTGACGATTCATCTGCACAGTCATGTCGTTGAACACGGTGGTGGTGAACGGCGTCGCGTTCAACTGGGGCATCGTCTCCAGGCGCGGCGTGCACCGCGCCGGCACGAGGCTGTTCTCGCGCGGCATCGACACCACCGGGAACGTCTCGAATTACGTGGAGACGGAGCAGCTGATCGAGGTGAACGGCGATCGCAGCTCGTTCGTGCAGACGCGCGGATCCATTCCTCTGTTTTGGTACCAAGCGCCAAACTTAAAGTACAAGCCGAAGCCGCAGCTAAGTCCGCACGAGGACCACCAAAGTGCCTGTGCTCGGCACTTTGACGTTCAGATCTTTCACTATGGCAGGCAAATCCTGGTGAATCTGGTGAGTCGTGTCCTGTCGTGCGGATCCTGCCGATTTTATTATGATTTTCGGATTTTACTTGTCTGTGTGCAATTTAATTTTTTTTTGTTAGATCGACCAACATGGACCAGAAGCACTGCTTGAAGAGGCATATCGCAATTTAGCCCAGAGAATCAACAATCAAAACGTTCGATACGAGGCTTTTGACTTTCATTCGGAGTGCAGAAGGTTGAGATGGGACAAACTGAACACTCTGATGGACCGACTGGCCCACGATCAGGAGCAGATGGGGTATTTTCTCTTGATGAGGGACGGAGCACTGCTCTCGGTTCAGGACGGCGTTTTTCGCACCAACTGCATCGATTGCCTCGACCGGACGAACGTCGTGCAAGGCATGCTGGCGAAGCGAGTTCTCAACGAGGTGCTCAGCAGACTAGAAATACTCAGGAAAGTCGAGGACCATCCCGCTTTCGAAAATCTCTTCAAACAGGTGAACGTTGGATAAGAACTCGATTCCTCGCTGAAATTTCCTTATTTAATTATGTAAAACTGTAATTATAAATAATTAATTAAAGTAACATTTAATGTTACTTTTAATAACGTAATATGTTACTGTTAATACGTTTAGGTCTGGGCCGATAACGCGGATGTGATAAGCATTCAGTATTCCGGCACGGGGGCATTGAAAACAGACTTCACGCGAACCGGCAAGCGCACGAAATTGGGCGTGATGAGGGACGGTCTGAATTCGCTGACGAGGTATTACAAGAACAACTTCGCTGATGGCTACAGACAGGTAGGGAGAGCTTGACGATGACAATCTTGAAAAACATATCTTTTATATTTTTCTCAACATCCCATGCACTCTAGGATTCCCTGGAGCTTTTCCTGGGTCGCTACATCGTGCAGGACGGCGAGTGCACTTCCATTCAGTGCCCCTTGGAAACGGAGCGCAACTGGCGTTACGCAACATTCCCACTCGTTCTCTTAGTCGCATCTTCGATGTTGGTAGCTCACGTGATCTTGCCGTCGCGGTACACCACGGAGATCTTGCTGTACATGCTGTTCTGGGGCGCTATGGTCGCCGGCACCTTCGCCACCATCATCCACCACGGCAAGCAATACGTCGACAAGCCAAAATTACTTTAGGACTAATTAGGTGATTGACAATTTCACGGTATTTCAAATTATAATATATATTATAAGACATGGATTATACCGATGGATACGGATAAAAGCGGTTGTAGATCAGTTACCTCAGTTTTGCACAATTATCAGTTGATCGGGTGGTCGGTCGGTCGGTTTTTCTATTACGGCACAGAAAAAGGGATAGATCTCGATGCACCAATTACACTTACCTCGATGGCAAATTAATGCTCTCGTTAATTAATACTCTCATTTCCGGCAGTATCACTCGCGATGAAACGCGGCGGTATCGTATCCGTCGAGTGCATTTTTATTTCTCGTACACGCGAAGTCTGTAAGTGCGGAATGGTAGTATCCCGAATTATCATCACGTGTACTCTTGTACTTTCCGCATAATACATAGCAAGGTACGCAGTTTCTCGAACGATGTTCGTTCCTTAGGGTACACTTGGTACCTCGTCACGAGCTCTTGTAACATGTTATAAAGGATCAGGCCTCCGGGGATCTCCGACAGACACTTTGCCAAGTGTACGGGGTGGCCGCGAACAGAGCTGAACCGCAGATCGTGCTCGCTAAACCGCACCGTCCATAGATATTCCGGCAGCATGAGACTTTTCTGGGTGAGGCTTGGAAGGTACTTTGGACCACGGAACTTTTCTTCTCGACTTGATCACGATCGGACGCCTTCAATCGGGCAGCGCGTGAAACAGATTCGCTTATCTCGCAGAGCTTTTAATGAAAGGATCGTACGATTAAACTAAACTCCGGTAAACGAACCGAATGTCGTCGCCGGCGCCTCGTTTCCACGAGCGTTCGCAAAGTGCTTCATAAAGTAGGATTAATGTTACGAATCAAGAGAGCCAAAGTACTCGAGGACGTATGAATTTCCGTAGGCATGGAATTTTGAGCCAAAGTACATACATACATACCGTTTTTAGGGTATACATATAATATGTATATTGTATTTTATTGTACATCTCCGCAACAAGATTATGAATTATATATCATTGTATTTAAATGTAGACGTGGACAGTGTCACGATCGAGAGAGTATTTTTTAATATTTCAAAGGCCGTGCGTTGTGCCATTTGGAAAACAAGAGTAAAGTATAAACGGCGGGGAGCTTGGCCGCCGAGAAACGTTAACGATTTATTCTCCTTGCGAATTTTTCGATTGTAACGTGATGTTAACTGCAAATAAATTAATTATACAATGCAACTGTGTTTTAATGTGTATCTTATTTTTTTTTATTATAACACATTTTAATTATTTATCTACTGATAAAATATGAAGTTTAACGATCGTATTGCCGGTCGCTCGACTAAACTGACGAAAATATATGTATTCTCTTGACAAATTCCGGCCATTTCTATTTTAAAGATATAATATTAAACCTGCAGACTCATAAAACGTTAAAACAGTGCAAAAATATTTTTCGCTATGTTGTCATCAATAATTAATTTATTGGTATATGAACGACGCGACGATCATATGCCAATCGTTCATTTAAATAAAAAAACATTTCCCGCGATAAAATTAGGCAATTTAGATTTCAGGCATAAAATATTTCGACTTATGTTTATATTAATTATTAAAGTAGTCTATAAAGGAGATGAAAAAGGTTACGTTTATGCTATGCGAATCGTGCATTTGAGCACGTCGAAAATCTCCAAAATGGAAGTATCAGGAGCAGGCGAACATGATGTGCGAAGTAGCCCAACACCGCGCAAACTTGTCGGTAAATTGCCGATCGCAATTACGTCGATAAAACCTAGTGTCGATATAGTTACCGACGTCTAAGCCGAGGTTGACATAGTTACCGACATGACATGAACTCTTGTGCCACTTCGTCGCATATCATGCTACTCTGCTCCTAATCCTTCATTCTTCAAGATTTTCGACGCTCAGATTCGTATGGTACAAACCTAACCTTTCTCATTTCGCTTAATATTGGATTTCGGTGAGTATTGTCCGCTACATAAATAATTAAGATAGACATAATTAGGAACATTCTATGCGCTTTTATGATGTAATGTGACGTTTTAGGTTCAGTATGATATATTTTAAAAATCAAAATTGTAAAAATTTATTCACATAACGTTCATGTTTTCACTGGTTTTAACAAGCGGCCCAAATATTAGTATATTACAGTATGATTATCTTTTATTTTATCGATGGATTAATAAATCGAACGTAATTAGAAATATCTTATGTATATATTTATATTATATATTCTATGATAGTTTAGTTTTATTCTGTATTCCCAGAAGAAAAATTAGGAGATTTTGTGACAGAAACACAGTATATTTATATCGATCTACGTATTTGTACTTTCAAATAGATATAGATAATAGAAGGCAAATGACATTGGATCATTCTTCATATTCTTGAGAAAATTCTTCTATTTTGAACTTTTATGTTTTAAAATTGCTTGTAGAGGTATAATAGGAATTTCAGAAATAAAGTCTTCATGTATTTTAGGAATATATTTTAAGAAATTTTTAAAACACTGCCTGACTGCCTTCTGATTCCAGAATTCGAAAACTAGACATTTTATCAATACAATGTTATGTTACAATTTTAATATATCTCGAATCTGGCAAAACTTTTTCGCGTCCTTCTTCAATATACAATAATGAATGTCGTTTCATAAAAATATCATAAAATGACTTAATTTTAGTCGCGGTCCGCTTTCGAGCGTTATTTTATGCGCGATTTGCGCCACGTGTCAGCCTTATTTCGTGGCCAGTTTTGTTGATTCGTCGCTCGTTTATTTTCACTACTGACGGGGTTGAACGACGACGCGAAAACAGGTGCGTGACGTCACTTCCGTGAGCGGGACCGAAACTTTTTAGCGGCTTTGAGTCTTTGACAAACGTTCGCCGGTAATTGGATTCGTTTTATGAAGTTCCAACGAAACGCCGGAATGACCCTTCACACCCGCGTCCCGCTCACGTCCTCCAACCCCCGCTATTAATTGGAGATGGCGGCGGATGAGTCGACGGTCTGCGGGGGTGCGGACTCGAGGTCGGCTGGAGTGATTAATTTGATTCAATTACAAACCGGAGCAGATCCGGGGCATCGATTTTATTACCATTCTGCCGGAATTTTCGCTCCCCCGTCTGCGATCCGCCGATTCTTCTCACTCTGCAAAAAAAAGAAGAATTAAAACGATAGTGACGGTAGCAGCGACGACCGGCACGGGATTGACTTTGGAAGGTGTCATCTGGATTTTGCGCCTATTAGTCGCATGGTGACGTCACGCAAGAGGTAGCGTAGCATCTGGAAATTTAAAACAATGTTATAAAATTAAATTAATTAAATTAATCAATATTAAACGTTATCATAAACAAAATATTAAGGAAAAGAAATCACGCGTCCATCCATCTTCCCGTTTTATTATAAAATTCGCAAACGGAATCATATTGCAAGTAACCAAACATCCTCCTCACCTATGATTCAGATTCCTGAGAGATGCTGTACGAACGCAGACGCATCCTGGAATACATCACTTATCGATGACCTTATCCGAGCTCCGAGAATCCCTCGGAAATGATCAGCTCTATCGAGGAATTGTCTCGTGGACCGTGCGCTCGGGGAGAGGAAACCACGTGCATCCTTCTCACCGCCTCCGATCGCAATCTTTCGGAAGAGTGTACGTATATGCACCGGGCTCCGAGCATGCGGCACGCGCTTGCTCGCGCGCGCGGATCCACGTGAACGTACACGTACGTACCTACGTCGGTTACGTACCTACTTACGGCGGGTTCGGTGATACATGGAGGTCGCACCTAAATTTCCCCGGGGAGTCATACGTCTCTCGGTGGCCTCTCTCTCTCTTTCTCTTTCTCTTCCTCTTTCCTCCCTGGCAGTCCTCCGGCGCTGTCTCCGTCTTCCGCGTTTCCCTCCCGGCCCGTCCCTTCATCCCCGTCCTTCCGCAAGCAACCCTTTCGCGCTCTCGCGAGCGCGCCCGCCCTGGCCGACGTGTATCCCGCATCCAACGGTGATTCTTGCTCGCCCGCCCGCACTCTCGAGCCGAGTCCACGTGGAATTATCAAGATTGCGGTCCGCGGAGACGGCGCTAATGGATTTCGAGATATTACTCCGTCCTACGTGTACACACGAAATATAACGTGCACAAGTGTATACGTGTGCGCGCCGTGCGTTCGCGCTCGTCCGTGTACGTACGTACGCGCGAACGTGTACGTCTCTCCCACGGACTTATCGAAACCGTGAACCGGGGGTTGTGAAAGCGCAAGACCGCACTCTCCGAGATTACTTTAATTATGCAGTTTTACAACCCGTTTGTCAATTGCCAATCGTTCGAGAGATGAGAACGCTCCGCCGAAAGTAAGAGAATCTGTAATCTTCTTCTTCATAAAAAGGAACGTGTCGACAACATCCGCGATCAGTGTGCCTGCGACCCAACATCGGATAAAAGATTTATCGTCGACGGAGTTCGACATCGATCGACTCGCTCGGGGTTGACTGTGCCGCTTGAAGACTCCGCCGCCCTGATATTCTGACCCTCGGACGAACGCCGAGTCCGAGGCATCCCCATAAACCCGGCACGGTAAACGAAGCAATTTGTAGACGATCTTTCGCGTCCACGCGAATTCACTAATTCATGAATTAAACAGCACCACTTCGTTTCCGCCGGTGCGTGCGCGAAAATATGCGGAGGGGTTGCTCGGCCGTGCGCGTCAGCGTGTATGTACGTTCGCCGCATCGATGTTTTCTCACCGCCGTGCACACAAATGGCGAAAAATGGTCACCGCTAACAGGATGGTGGATGGAGTTGGGCCAATTACCGACGACCCGCCGGCAATTCCAGCATCGCCCTTTTCTTCGCGGTTGGACTTTTACCGGCCTGCGAAGAAAGTTGAGAAATAAGAGGGGGTGGCTGGGCGCTGAGAATATCGCGAAATTATCCCCATTTTTCTGCCGGCGAGGAAATTCTCCATTTGGGACGAATCAGGTACGTGTCTCGCGTCCGACAAGATCTCGTGTCCTTTTGCAGTCACACATCTTTCATCATAATCGAACGTCTTTGCACGGCGATGCACGCTAAAGGCTTCCTGATAATTTATTCGTTATCCGTGCTTGATTATTTCGCTCGTAAGACGAACGCGGTGCGGTGTTTTCGCGAGAACCGTTCGTGCGCCACGGGGGAACGCTGAAACGATTGATAGAAAAATATTTAGAAATCGAATCAAGCTCTCGTCGAGCGTGTGCTTATATAAGCCGACAGCGTGTTCTCGAAATATTTGTCGTTCTTCAATAAAACGTTACGAACGCTGCACCGACGCGACCCAGCTATTTTTTATTTATACCGATACTTGAGTTACACCGACGTGGCAGTCCACGTATCCATTTTGCACCACCGTATGGCGAACAAACAGACGGAGTTTAACGCGCGGCGAACGGTCTGTTGATTACAAAATGCAATTAATTAATGATTACTTGCCGAGAACTCAGCGCACGGTGGTCACGGATATCACTGTTTCTGAAAGTTTCTAGGATTCACGGGTATCTCTGCTTATCTCGGCAAGGGAGGCAGAGAGAGGGAGGAATCAAGAGGGTAGCTGCGAACCACCGTATAACTTCGCCGGGACTTTGTCGCGGGACATGTCGACCATTTCGACTAATACTCGTCACATTGTACATTGTACGTATACCATCTACCCGCGCGTCAATTTACTCCAAGTCACTGCGGTGTGCACCAGCACCAGGCAGCTCGACCACAGGACGGTACCTCGTTCCTCGATGGTGCCTTGAGAACGCTCCATCCACCAACTTGAGCACCGAGTTAATTCAGGAGGATACCTGAAATTTTACGGATGCCGGTTGAACCGTGAAACTTGACAAGATTGATACGATTAATAAAATACCGATGCTGCGATCGGAACATCAAAGCGCGGATTATCGTGGATCGAAGAGAGACGTTGCTCCTATGTGAAAAGAAATTTAGAAACGTCGGCAAAAGTGAGGATAAAAATGAGCGAGGAGCGCAAATGAGACGCAGACGCTGACGCGAAGAAATACTGCGTGTGCAATAATCTTCCGCATTGATCGGAGAGCGAAGAATGCGCGTTGCGTGCGGAGTTTTTCCATAGAAGTTTCAAGCGCAAGGTGACGCACGTGGAACAGGGGAATTAGAAGAGGCATCGGGCGGTAATTACTCTAATGACACTCGAGGATGACGTGGCGGTTTACCTCTTCCGCCGTCCCCGTTGTCTCGCACCAGAGGAGCAGGAGGAGGAACGCGCTGAAGTTTGTCGCTTCAACATCCGTGCGGTATTCGACGATCGTCGTCTTCGCCTTAGCCACGTGTCGATCTTCCGGATACAATTAAGGTCGCGATTGCGCGTGACGGCAACCTCCCTGGACCCTTTCTCCCCTTCGGGCGATACCAGCCGCCGTAATTGTCTTAATTCGCGAGAGACAGGCGGGAAACGAAAGAGAGAAGGAGAGAGAGACAAAGAGACGAAGCTCGCAGAGTGTGTTCGATGGACTTTATCGTTATTGACTTAGAGACTCCTAATAGATAATGATATAACAGATACTGGAAAGAACGAAAAAAAGGAATTTAATAAGATTAAAAAAAACTTTCGTGTCATCGTGTGTGTCGTTAAGTGAATTGCCTGTTTTATCAAACTTGTAAACTTGTAGTGCGATATCTTCATATTAAATATGTAGAGACCTATAAATCATATAAATAATATTGTTATAGTTTTCTACCTGGTATATGTTTTCTCATAATAGCTCATTTGCAAAATGAGATATTATCTATTAACGTGACCTCGCATGTAATGCTTAGGAATATATTAATATTAATATAAAATATTCTTTACGATCTTTGTGTTTTGTAGCTTTTGCGTTTCGATGCTCGACAATCATAATTTACGCAGCGTTGAAGTCCATCCCAATCCGGTTGCGTCACTGATGCCTATATTGTCCAACGCGACATTAGCCAAGGAGAAATCTATTTTTTGAACCTGCTGATTTACTACTGCGTTTATTATGTAACATATGTATACTTAGATCACGTTCGTTATATCAGGTATGTAACAGCAACATTATTCTCCCCTTAATGTTTCCCTTTCCATGCTAAAGTTTAATAAATAAATAATTTTGCCGGATAGATAATAGGTTGTAGAAATAAACCAGTAAACATAAATTTCTTGCACGGGCAAACGATAACTGGAAAAACTGACGCAGTTACTTCATAAGTTTGTAGCGATTAATAATGAAACTATCAAATTCTTCTAACTTATTAATAGAAATAGACTTAATCTTATTTATTAATCTTAGAAGAATTTTTAAATGCTTCTTCGACTCGATAATTATTGTAAAGACTTATTTACAAAGTTAGCACTCCGCTAATTAGAATTATGCGCGAGATTATGCCAATCAATTCCAACATCTCGAATCAGCATATTGAATATTTGTACGCGTCATTATCTCTACACGGTGATCTACATATAGCATAGTTTCTTTCATAATTTATTCGGTAATAAAAAGAGTTATCTTACGTTTTAAAACAGGATTAGTGCGGATAACACGCATGTACACATACATGTACATATACATGTACGTTCAACACATACATGTGTATATATACAGTGGAAAGGGGATTTCTATCACTGTACGGCACTGTAGCAGCACATATGTTCATGGCTGTCGTCCAATAAGCATCAGCTGAATCACCGAACAAACTGTCACTCTCTCGGTTGACCAAACTCGACGGACCAAAGTCTCGCGGCAGAAATTGTACGGCGCTTCCTGTGAAATAATCAGTTCATTGTCTTTATCGTGATGGTGCACACCTCGAACTGGATCTGTTCAAACAAACTCAAGATGTGTCGTTATTCATTCACGGTCATCCTCCTTGCGGTGTTCTTCTCGTACTGTTCAGCTGCCGGCAAGGCTGACGACACTACGTTCGTTAATAGCACGAGGCCGAAGTTCAAGATACTCGGCGTTTTCGGACATCTTGGCAAGAGTCACTTCGACATGTTCCAACCTCTTCTGGAGGAGCTGGCTCGTCGTGGTCACCGTGTCACCGTGATCTCGTACTTCCCCAGAAGTGAAAGCGCCAAGGCGAAGAAGCCGCTGCCCACTTACAAGGACATCAATCTGAGAACTCCCGATGTCGATGTCGTGAATGTCATAGACCTCAAACTTGTAAAACACGGATTTTACAGCGCTTTCCTCGATCTCATTATGCTGCAGCGCTTTGCCACCACATCGTGCGAAACCGCGTTGCTGCGGAATGCGGCCGTCGCGGAGCTCATCAGATCCAACGAGACGTTCGACGTGATGATCACGGAGAGCTTCAACACTGACTGCTTCTTGAGTTTCGCTTATCGGTTCAACGTGCCATATCTGACGATGTCCTCGCATCAGACGATGCCGTGGGTCAATGGCAACATGGGTAACGTGGACAATCCCAGCTACATAATGACGATATTCAGTGGCTACGACGAGCCCATGAATTTCTACAGTAGGATGAGTAATACACTAGCATGGTTATTGTGCAACATGGCTTATGAATATTGGTACCGACCCATCGACCAGGCCGTCGCGGACAAAGCGTTCGGCTTGGATCTGCCTAAGCTGAGAACACTCGCTGAGCAGTCGCAGGCGCTCCTGGTGAACACTCATGCCAGCATCCATGGTAACCGACCTCAATTGTCGAACGTGGTCGAGGTCGGCGGACTTCACATTTCGCCCAAGATCAACCCGCTGCCGAAGGACATTGCCGAGTTCCTCGACAACGCGCACGAGGGCGTGCTCTACTTCAGCCTCGGCTCCATGATCAAGCTGACTACGATGCCGAAGGAGAAGATGAACGCGATAGTGAACGTCATCAGCTCGCTACCGCATAAGGTGCTCTGGAAGTGGGAGTCTGATCGGCTGCCGTACAAGATGAACAATGTTATGGCTAAGAAATGGCTGCCCCAGTTTGACGTGTTGAGTAAGTGAAAGGGCGAACGTGCGCGCCTATCCTCTCCTTTCCTGCCTCCTTTTCTCGAGTTCAAGCTCGAGACGGATTCTCCTTGACGCAATCTGCAATCTGTTTTCTTTCACATAATTCCGAGTCGGTAATCTTTTAATTTTTATTCCGCCGGGTGACGCGTCGATTCGCGCACTATCGTGGCGTTCGGGCGCCAACGAACGCGCCAACAAACGCGTCGTCGCTCGCGTGACAAACTCGCGCGTTGCGGCCGATCGCAAATCGCGGATAATTCTGCCTCGCGACAGCCGTTTCCGCGAGCCGCGTTCGCGCTTTCGCTGCGACAGGCCGAGATCGCGTATGCGCAGATTTGCAATGGTAATGTTACGCTAAAAATTTCACCGGCTTGGTTTAGGTACCGTTTGACATATTTTATTGCCCTTGCAGCACGTGCGCTCGCGCGCTACCGTTTGCTCGATGATCGACGGCCGCACCTGCGGTGCGCGATTTTATTTTCACTCTCTTTTTCCAATTTTTTATTTCGTTGCTTTTGCCTTTTTATCACGTTGTTCGCGGTTAAACTATACCGCCAGCGGAACGCGTGTTTTTCATTTCGCTCGTACGTTTCTTCCGGTCCCACTCTGTTTTCTGTTAATAATGATGCATTCTTTCCCCTCCGGCTTCTCTCGCGACGCATTTAAGTATTTGATTGATTGTCGATGGAACTTCATCACATGATCTTTATCGCATCGTGATCAGATCGATTATGCTGCGGCACGTGTATAAGTTCCTTTTATTAACTGTGTCATTATAATTACGTCAATAAGCTTCTTGCTGTGGCTTAAGTGGCTTCAAGAGACATCATAATTATACTTTAGTCAAGTTTCCTCCTTTAGCAGGAAAACTGGAGCTGTTGCACGAGGATAAAATTCCAAACGATTTCACGGAACCTCGGTGTTTTATTTGATATGAGAGAAAGTGACGTAATTGTTGATAGATAAACATAGGAAATCATATCGTGACAGTTTAGATCTTCAGCGTTACTGCAACGAGCAGTAATCAGTTCTACGAGTACACTTGTTAATCAAACAGTGACACAGTCATCAAGCAGTTAAGAAGTCGTTCGAGCGAACGATTACGCAACCAGTCTAACAATGACCTCAATTATAAATACTTCTCACAGATACGGAGCTCTCTGCGCTCGTTATCATGAACGAGGAGATTGAGCGCCACTCCTCATCGAAATTACGGCGGTTTTTTATTCGATCGTGTAACGCAATCGCTGTAATATATACCATGCCGAATCGGATTGCCTTACAATTCGCGAGCGCGTATGCCCTACGACGATAATATCACATTACTATTATACGAAATATAGGCTCGCGTGTATTTCAAATGCAACAATAGTACACGGCCGTCGCTGCTGCAATTGCAGCTCGAAGAAAGATATTCTGCCTGTTGATGAATATGACAACAAAAATTCGTTATGTCAGAAGATTAGGAAAATTTGTTACATTAATGCGCGCATTTATCAAAAATAAGTAAATGGATTCGTAATGAAATATCAATGTTATAATCCGCCTAGTATTATAATTTCAATATAAAATCGGATATATTAAAGTCATATTTGTGTGTTATACATTCAGGTTCTATTTAATATTAAAAATTATCAGTAATATAATATATACTCATGGCAACTCAATATAATCCCTTTCGAATCGTGATAATAAACAAAAATGGTTACTTAATGATATTTAAGAAAGATATCTAATGATCTTAATGATATTTAAGAAAGATATTTAATTATCTTAATGATATTCTGCGATGATTTGATCGCTTTCATCGATTTGCATTGGCAAAATCCTATAAGGAAGGAAAAGGAAAAGTTCCTTTTTTCTCTTTTCTTCTCTAAGAGCTTAAGTAATTCGAGGATCAGCGGGAAATAACGAAAAAATAAGATCGTGATAATAAACAAAAATGGTTACTTAATGATATTTAAGGAATCGTTTAGAGTTCGTGTTCAAAACATCTTTTGAATATTTGGAATTGCAAAAAGAGAATAGAATTGGAAAATGTGGACACGACGAACGGGCTCGTTAAAAATCCCTGGTACGACAGAGAGAACGAGGGAAAACTATATTGCAATCGCTCGCGCGGAATGCACGGCGGTTCGGCATGCGTTATTTGACTTTCCGACCTCGTATAAACGTGTCTATCGGCTATGACCACGAGGAATTGGAATACTTGGAGAAAGGGCCAGGGATTCCCGCTTGCAGCAACGCTCGCGCTCACTCGCGCGCGGTGAAACTAATCGCGCCGAATCGCGGCCAGGCGGAATCGGTCCGCGCGCGCGAAATATCGAAAGCGGCTTTCAAATCCCCGTTACCGTACGGTAGCTACGGTATTCCGCTATTCAACATGGATCACGCGAGGGATAGAGCGGAGGGAAAAGGGGCTAGCGTCAAATAGTTTTCAGCAGTCAAATCGGGAAAGCGGGCCCCCCAGCATATTTGAGGAGCTTTTGGTGTTCCTGGATACGATTCGCGCAAATTCGGCGAGTACGACGATACACGGACGAACGTCGAGTTAATTGGCAGTGAAATCGACATCCGGAATTCGCGTAAGGTATCAGTAATGCGAATATTTGAACGGTTTCCGTGCGAGGGTAAACGGATTGCCGGGTCACTCCGAAACGAGTGCCCTTTCAAATTCTCCCGGGAGGAAAGTAATGTTCCCGTTGCAACGTCGTACAGTAAAAATGATTTATGGCCAGCGCGTGTTGTAATTCCGCATGCGAAATGTATATAATAATGTCTAAATTAATGTGCTGACCGTTATCTCGTCATTTTCATGTTATGTCGTCAAGGATGACAGAAACGAAACCGAAGCTCATTAAAGCGAGAGATAACTTCTGATTATGCTCTAACATTGTGAATCTAATTGATTCCATTTGTTATGTCTGTGTTTAAACTTTTGAATAATGATGAAATATATATATAATAAATAACATTCGATAACGCCGCGAACCGAGAAGGGACCTCCTGTATAAACAATTAATCGGATTATCCCAGAATGCGCGTTTTATCGCATCCACGTATGAAAAGCCGATCTCACTCTCATTTCTCCAATTTGCTGTATTTCGAAACTTTTTGCAGACTCGTTCTCAGTCACGTTTTCTGGATCGACGGTAACGATTATCAATTAAATATATCGATCTATCGATGTATTTGAAATAGTTTAGTAAGTTTGGTAGCAGGATCGTTTTTGGGTGCGAAGAGGCGGACGTTACGTCTACCGCAATGTACGAGCGTGACGTGGATGGTGGAAAAGGGGACGAAAACCGGCGTAGAATGGGGTGGAAGGCGAAGAGACTGCCGCGAGAATTTTCGCGTAAGCAGTTTTGCAGCTCGGCCTCTGTCGAGCGAAACGACTTTAATTAGGCAACTCGCTAACGACCCGACGGCAACATAAATCACCGTTAAACCTCCTTGGCTACGCCGAGAACCACGCTCTTCCGTCGTCTCCCTCTTTCTTTCTCTCACTCCATTCTTCCTCTCTGCATCTCTCCCTTTCTTGCGCTCGCCACGATGCCATTTCCCTTCTGCTCATCGCGACAGTCCATCATCGTCCACAAGATAGGCGTTATTTAGCTCGGAGTACATCTAGACTAAGATGCGAAAGAGAATGACTCTTTGAGAAATATCCTAAGATAATAATCTGAATTTTCTTCCTAAATGAAGGCGACGTTGTTATTATTTGTGTCACATTTTTGCTGCTTGAATGTTGAAAACAAATTTGCAAATCCGCGCGGTTATTCAGTCCAGCTGCTGAGCACCTGCACATTTATTAATTCAAATTAATTTTTTTCAATATATTAGTTTTTTATTACTTTTGTGCTTGCTTTTTTTCGTGAGCCAATTTCGTTGGATTTTCCATCACCTCTGTCATTTCGTGCAGAAACTAAGTTCGCAGATTACTCTGCACGCGTTACAATCGAATTATTCTGATTATTATGTACCTTGTCAGTGATACAACTTTTAATGCGTAACATTCAACGTCGCTCGTATTCAGTTTAAATATTTCAAGCTGAGATAATTTGGTTGTAAAATTTGATACAGGCATTTCGAGGGAATCTCTTTTAATAGAGTAGAAATTTATGAGATTAAGAAATTTTTTTCCTCCGCATCTCCATGTATGTACTTTTACGCTATTCATATTTTACCTCTCTTCCTCTTTGTACGTACAAAGTATAAAATTACTAATCTCTATAATGTATTTTCCACGAGATGAAAAATGAGCTTACCTCTTTATGAAGCCCCAAAATTACAACGAAGCGACTCTCATACGTGCTCTCGGATTAACGGCTATAGATTATTCCCCTGTCTCCTTCTCTCTCTTGATTATCATTCTGCTCTTTCAGTTATCCCTTATTTTCATCTCGCCCTCGTATCCCCCTTTAATTCGCTGGCCGGCGGAAAGCATCCCTCCTCTTATCTCCCTCATTTTTACCTCGAAAATTCGCAAACTGAGAGTGAATCGCACGATGAGCACGTTCGCAGAGTCACGATATTCGCACACACGATTTCTAATCTTATCGTTGGTATTTTCTCGGCACGCGGATGTGTTCTGCACATCGGCAAAACTTCCCCGCGTATCCCGGGGCGGGTTTACTCCGAAACGAGCTCCGGGATCGCTCATCGCGTCTTCGATTTCGGGCGCGATGCGTATTTCCGTACACGTTCGAGCGTAAACAGTGATTTCGCCGACGGAGGAGGAGATACCGTCGTCTGCTTATCGGACTTCCGCGAGACTTTACTTTCGCGAAAATATTCGCGCTACAGGCGGATTCGAGGAGCGCCGCGACGCTCTGCAGCTCCCCGAAGAGATTGATAAGTAAAGAGGGAATCCTTCGAAATCCCTCTATTTTCGTTCCGACAGACCCGCCGTCGGATACACCCTCGTACATGCTCGCACGCGCTCGTATGCGAGGAACGTCGTCGCGGCTCAATCCGCCGCTGATTATTAATCACGCCCCCGCAGGTGCATTTAATAAACGTAATATTGTTGACGCGATTCGTCAAGCTTACGACGCCGCTGAAACGGCTCGCAACTAAATGATACCACCCCTTTGAAATCCGCATACGGCCCTGATTTTCCCGATGAATCACGCGCTAATACACCCTCAAACAATATTTTCCGTCGCGCATCATACATCATTTTCTATGATTACGTAAACGCATCGCGCTTTAATATCATTATTGTAATTATAGCACTGTAGTTGTATACATGTGCACTTTACGGCCATGACTGTAATTGTGAAATGAGCGATAAGCTATTTGCAAATAATACTGCACAGTCTGTTTTATTGTACTGCTGTTTGTGTTATCGCCATTTCCATAAGACACTGTTTCTAAACATGATTTTTCACTTTGCTAATCTCTGTTTATACATTCTAATCTGGTTACACGTACAAGTTTGAAGCTTCTTGATTTAAACAAATGTTCTTACACTGCGCAGAATTAAGATACGTAAAACAGTGCAGCAGCAGCAATTTTGTCTAAATTCCTCTTTTCTTTCCTCGCCCACATTTACGGGCGAGCATTTCCTTTTTCGTATTTCGGATAATCTTGCTAAGACTGCCGTAAGTTGGTCAGGCGCTACGATCGATCGCTTTAATTTTATTATCTCACTTCGTGACTGCTGTACCTTGATCTCTTTTCTTACCGCCCGCTCCTCGCTCTCCTCTCTCTGCTCCGGGCTACTTCCATTACTTTCCGCGCTCTTTTCCCTCTTCTCTCCTTTTTTTCCTCGCGATCGCATTTTTTTCCGCCCGCGCGTGCAGTTTCTTCGCTCGGCGCTCTTTATGCAGCGCGAAAGTTCGGTACGTCATATCGCGGAAGCTGCGCGAAATTCTTGAGCGAGAAGTATCACGTTTTACTTCGTGCCTTAATTGCAATATCGATCGCATTAAGCAGTGCGCATTTTCTTTTTCCATTTGAGCCAGTTATCTCGCTGACGTAACGGCGAGCGTTCTCGCGAACTGTCCGAGGCGGCAGATCGTGAAACAATGATACGCTAATGTAACGAGTAATCGTTACATTCTTAATGACGTCATTCGTTCTTTCTCACTGCCGGTAGCTGTGATTGAAATCGTTCCGCGAAAGCGACTCGCGATTCTTGTTAATATCGCCTATCTCTCACAGCGACCGTCATACGAACGGTCGGATAGCATCTATTCGCGTGCAACGCGGTGCGCAGGGTGCTTGTACACGCGCGAGGGAGAAAAGGGGAGGATTTGATATCGCGCGTGATTTACCACGCGACGGCGGTGAAGATCTCGGAGCTGCGAATCTTATGCGCGGGCTCTCTCTCTCTCTCTCTCTCCGATTTCTCGTTATACCTCGCGTATCTCGGCATATCGTCGCGCGCGAAAATTTCTCAGCCCGGGACCGATAGATATCCTCTGTCACGTATCAGCGCGGGCACGCCGGGAGATGATACGGGGGATGTGCATCGTGTGATGCCTCGAGAGCACGAAAAGCCCGAGATGCGGCACTCGGCGCCGTGTCGAGACGAAGGGAGCGCATCCCCCTCGACGCCGGGTGCGTGAATGTATTCACGCGCGCGCGGGGGTGTGCGGATGTAACGTAAACCCCCGGCAAATATCCGCGTACATCCGTAGATGGATCCAGGCAGGAGGGCACGTTGCGGCGGGCGAAGCCGAGACGGTAATGGAATTTGACATTAGGATCGACGCCGGAGGTGGTGTGCGCCACCGCCGGTTCGGTATACGGCAAGGAGAGAATATTGGAGGGTGAGGGCGAACGAGACTTTTATCGCGAACACCGCGGCAGCCGAGTCGAGGATTGCCGCTGTGAGTGTTCGACACTGACTGCGAAGGGGTATCACACCTGCGTGCATATGGAAAGACTGGGGTTGGAGGTGCAAAAGAGAAACGCCGCAAGTATCCTTTTTATAAATAAATTTTAAAATAGATCGTGGAAGGACCGCTGGTAATAGTAAAATAGATGATTGAATAAAGGTGCTATTTGGGGTTTAAATAACTGAGAATAGTTCGGGATTGTCGTGGAAATGATGATTATAATTTGTTTTAATATCATGCATGCAAGGGTATTTATGATATTCTCTCCTGTTTCTGTATGACAGGAAGAAATTGTTATTGATGGAAGCGTTAATAAATTATAACAATTGCGAGAGCTCGAAATCCGATATTGGCAAACGCTAATTAAGTCTTCCGTCCTCCGGGGAATAGCGTTGCGCTTTTCGCGTTAATTATTTATGGAATTCTATATTATTAACGCTTACCGTAATTTTACGCATTAAGATACCGTTGACTTCGAGATCGCGTTGACAACGATCGCGAGAAGAAGTGTCTTTATCCACGACGACGCCCTCGCATATTCGAGCCGCGATTATTATTGCCGATATGCAATGCGCGGCGTTAATGAATTAGACTCGTAATTCGTGCCAAGATCAATTACGAATTACTGCGCTGAACCCGTAATTTGCCTGTTAATTGCGATGTAAATTATAGATTCTTCGTTATAAGCGTGAGCGCGAATGTATGCGTAATTAATCAATTAAGGTCTGTCACGCGCGCGCCGGAAGATTACGTGTTCCTGGCAATTCCATTTAGGATCGAGTCATTTGTAATGTCAGATTGTATGTGTGTGTATGTGTGTGTGTGCGCACGTGTTTCATACGGAAGCCTCTATGACCCTGACATTTTTAGTGCAAATTGCGATTTGAATATTTCCGGCAGCGGTCAACGCCGGTTTTGTAAATTGAACCGGTGTTTACAACGTCACTGAAAAGGCCGTTGCACACAACTCGCCGATATACCAGCAGTATCACTCTCGAATGAAACAAACTGTGCAATAGTGTAGACAATAAACTAAATATATACACTTTTCTATTCCTCGTTGTAATATCACTCGCTCGCTCGATTGACTTCTCGAGAGTCTTTGATTTTTCCCAGTTTATTTTGCTATTGTTCCCTCAGTATCTTTACTTTATTAATTTAATTCATCACTGCTACTACAATTATTATATTTTTTCAGATCATCCCAACGTCAAATGTTACTTCGGTCATGGTGGACTTCTTGGGCTTTCGGAGGCTGTTTATGCGGGTGTGCCGATGGTTTTATTGCCGATGTACGGCGATCAGTTTCACAATTCCTATAGTGTAAAGGCCAGAGGTGTCGCCGAAGTGCTCGCGTACAATGATTTGCAAGATGAGCAATTCTTGAGACGAGCTCTAAACGAAATCTTCAACAATGCCAGGTACGCTGCTTCTCAATATATCATAATCCAAAAATAAGAAATTCGTTTTTATCTTTCCTTGATATACATATAATATTTAATTCCATTTAATTCAGGTAAAGAAAAGAACGAATTAAACTCGTGACAGTCGCAATTTATTTCGTAAGCTTGTCAGTGATAAAATCGAGAATAAAACATCAGCCGTTAATAGCAACAATTTAAATTCGCAATAATTATTTTATTAAGAGGAAATATGTTAAAGAGAAAGAGAGAAAATGGAATTTTTCATCGAGCATGTTCGATAAAGGTAGATTCCCTCGAATCTCGCAGATGCATTTCCGACGCACGAGTCACCAATTACAGTCTCCCGTGGTATCCCGATATCGGTTACGTAAAGGTTTCTCACGCATGAGACGCGGGGGAGGTAGACGCGCGGGAGAGTCAGGGAAGGATCGCCGTGAAAAAAGGAGAATCGTATAATCTGTCCGGATGTTCGCTCCGTTGAATATCTCACGAGTCGTCCGGACGCACCGGATATCCAGCGAGTGCACCGTCGTTGCAGGGCACCGAGTGCGAGCGCGAGTGCGGCCGAGGCGTCCCGTTAATCCGTAGCGCGGCTCACTGGCATTCCGCAACCCCTTTCATTCCCTTTCGTCGTCATCCTGCTTCTCTTCTCTTGCTCTAGCATTCCCTCGGCTGACATTTCTCTTTTTTTCTCTCCGACGCTTCGTACCGCCGTCTCACTCGTTCTCCAAGAGGGTAGACCATGCTGCGTTGCGAGAGGGGCATCGTGTATCCGCACCCTACTCTTAGCGTGGCGTGGCCTCCGGCAGACAATTTTTTTTCCTCCCTTTCGGCACGCCGTCGCTCGCCTGGTCGCAAATTCGAAGCACGAATCGCGGAAAGAGCGAACGTGTTCCCAGGATGGTTCTCTGGCCCTCTCGGATCCTCTCCCTCGCCTTTTCCTCCCTCGATCGACGCGAGCGAGTGAGGGGGCGAGTGAACGCAGCTGGCTCGTCCGCCCGCGCGCGTATCCGGCGTAGGAAATCGCATGGGAAATTCCGCGAGCGTTAAATGTTTCACGGGGGCACCGAATCAACGGTACGCCGCCGATGACGACGGAGAGGGCGGACCGAAATGAAATTTTACATTATTCAACGCTTCGGTTCCCCTGACCCTCCTCACCGTTTCCACCCCCTACCTAGGGCTTTCCTCTGACCAAGTACGGTCAACTTGTTAACCGCACGCGTCCTCGTTACCGAGCCCACTGTGTACCACGTAAAACCACCCCCGCGCTGGTATACTCAGAGGGGTGTCGAGCGCGTGATGGTTGAGGCAATGGAAGGAGGGAGGATTGGTGGCCCATGGGACCAGACGGAGGAACTCTACCTTCGTTATTTGACGTTACTGACTTCTTCTCGGAACTTCTCTCACGACAATGGTGACGTTTTTTCACTTGGCATGTGTGCGGGAAGAGTCCCCCGGAGGATCCGATTCAAAGTGACGTTCGAATTAAATCTCGGAGGTAAAAGGACGGTAAAGTTTCGCGAAAATCTCTATTTGCGGTGCATTTGTCCTCCTGGCTCCGGTTTGCGTCATCGTGATGGCACGGTAGCACTGACTCCTTTCATAGACCGACTTATACATTAGACTCGCGCCGCGCGTTAACGCGCGCACGTTCTGCTTTCCCTCTTTAGCAGCGATGTAATTACGGTTCATGCACAGTATTTAACGTGCTTTTAACCCCGGTTACACCAAACAACGGTAGAAAGACCTCGCAAAGCTCGAAATTACTTTCCTGTCCACTTTATGAATCCCGGAATATTATTTTAAGTTACGAGTTGACGAGCCTGGGACAGGATTATTGAACTCGTTTGATGTTTCAAGTTTGACGGGAAATTCTGTTTTCGGGTTTCACAAGAGCGTGTTGCTGATTGGGGTTCGGAAGAAAGGGGAAAAAACTGAAACCCTAACGGAAACTTAAGGAAGCCTAAGGAGGACCGAATCCTAGTGGTGCCGTGCTTGATGAAGCGAGGGTCAAAAGTTACCCACATTCCTGTGCCGTAATTCTTTTTCCGTCTCATTCAAGGCTCCGTTGTATAATTAAACGTTTCTCGATGCTTTTGAGGAGTCTCTTGCCGGATTACGTTCGCTAAATGCACGAGACAGCAAACGTGGATTACGTAAAACAGAGATTGCAGAGAAGAGTAGGTCTGACTCAGCTGCAATTATTATTCCCAGTATTTCGTAACCCACGCTGTCAATTCTAAAATTTATCGTTTTACGCAACGTTTTTTCACATATCGATCGTTTTCTGCCCGCGTGAACCTCACGCCAGCGCGTATTTGCGCGTGTAATCTGCGCGAGATAAAGCCAAGCTTAATAAATCAAGGGAGATATGAAACCGTTGCGACCGGCTGCTCGTTTTCGTGTCGTACGACACTCCTTAACGTCGGTGTAATCACGATGTCGCCGGATTTACGAGCTGGCGCTTCGGACCTCCGCTAAGGATCCGCTAAAGTCGGACGATGTACGCGCGATTCCGGTTTCGTTGCATAATACTGCCCGCGGATAGGAATTTAACCGGGGATTCGGCGAGTCCGTTTTGAATTTCTCGCCTTGAAATAACACAGAATTATAATAAAATATATTCAGCGCCGCGTAGCGAAATGAGATCAAGAGCTATATACCTACACACGTGAATGTCTATTTTGAATATGACATTTAAGAGTTTGCTGTTTGTTCAAACCGAGACTCTGTCGCCAAGAGACTACAATAATAAATTTATGAATTTGCCGCGACTTATATCTGTCGGGATCCGTCTTTAATGATGCAAAAGATTGATTGATTCTGCTTGCACGTTTAGCTGGAAATGATTAACAGCTCCGCCGCTCGCGAAAGGGACGAATAGTTACCAGCTTGTACACATATCGATTCTGATGGAATACGCGCGTTTCAATGTTTCACGTGCCGACAATGCGAGTGCGATTATTGAAACGGATCAGATGCGCGACATGCCGTTGAATGGCCCGCGGCGAATTCGCATTGTTTTAGAAAATATGCGGCGCAATTATACGAATGCGCGATATTATATGGCGAAGAGAATACCGAATTATCGGACAGTTTGAAAGCGCCACTAACATCATTTCGCTGATGATGTCGCCGTCATCATGGATCTATAATGCGATAATTACCGCATGTTGCAGATTAACGAGTGCAGGATACGTATTATAGTAAAATTGCGACACGCAGTCAAAGCTTTTCTGCAAACCATCCCTTCCGTCCCTTCGCCGTCTCTTCATGCTGCGAATAGAGCATCGACTTTTATTTTCACATGAAATTGTAATAAATATTTTTTTATCCAGAGATAATGTCAACAGAATGCAAGTTGTCATAAAATATAAATAGGAAAATACTGTTGGCGATATCATCGAATTTTTAAATAAAAAGATGGTTTCGTAATAATGTGCCTCAGTTAAGCGACTGACACAAAGCAGCAACGGTATTTCATTAAACGAAATTAAAACGAGAGATGTATTGTAAAATAAACACGGGAGTCAAAACACACACGCAATATTGCTGATTGAAAATTTAGGTCGTTCTGTGAAAAGACGAGCATAGTTTTAACATTGCAATTTTCGTTGAATTACATTCGTTTCGCGTGGTGGCTAAAATAATAGAAAGCCGTGCGCATAATGCGGCCTCGATAATGAAGGGAATTAATTAACGGTCGGCAAAAAGCAAATGTTTGATGGGAGTGCGCAATTCGCGGAATGAAATATTTACATTTTACATTTTCAAGCCGATGTAATAATGAGCGGAGTAAATCGACAGAGCGCGATTTTCCGCGATTTGTTTAAACATGCGGGTAATTCGTGGAGGAGGTCGGAGTTAATTGTCATTGCAGCTGAATCGTAACACTCCATAATGCAGTATCTCAGTTAGCCCTCCGAATGATATTTCAGAATTGCAATAAATTGCAGAGAAAATATTTGACAAATTTCAAGTTTTTTTTTATAAAAGATTGATCAAAGCTTCCTTTCTGAATATTTTTATACATAACTCGTAACGATTTTTCATTCCAAGGAAATAAATATATCTTCCCCCTATAAAATTTGTTGTACGACGAATCAAGTTGTGTCAACTCGAGAAATTATAAATGCCTGATCCATGATTGCGCTTGAAATAGATGTAAGATATTTTATTCACCAAATTCACAAATAAATACGCGAGGTAAAATATACAAGGAATCTGTGCCATTGCAGGAATATTTGGATCATTATTGCGGGCGAGATATTCATATCGACGGATAAAAGAATCATGATTGTTCATCGATTCGAGTTATTATTAATAACACAGAAGTCGGAAAGCGTAGCGCAGGAACTCATTTGGAAACAATAAATTAACAGTACCGGATGTCCAATTATTTCACTTGACTATATCTGACGTCGAAAGGAATTGTTATTTAGCATCGCACTTTCTCGTTTTCCGCGAGACGATCTTTTTTTCTCCTCCTCCTACCTCCCACTCACCCCCGCTGGCTTCTTCGCTCGCCTTCATCGACCATTACATTCCTTACGGGCGAGCAGATGCACCGAAGCACTTGTAGGATCCGCACAGTTCTCGTTTCTGTCCCCCTCGAGAGGAAGGGACCCCTTTCCTCCTCTTTCATCCGCAATCCCTCTCTCTCTCTTCCTCTCTTTCTTTCTCGCTTCCACAAGAAATAAGAGTCTCCGGCACATTTTGCCTCTCGAATAAATCCGGACGGAAGAGAGCCATGGGTGAGCAATAGCGGAAGTGTCGGCGTGGCCGAGAGAAGGGAGCGGGGGGAGGGATGCCGGCAGGGAAAGGTAGGAGAGAGGCGGTTGTCGGAAGTGGAGCTCGTCGAGCGAAAGGGTTACTCGCTCGCGGGAAAGAGTAAGGACGAGAACAACAGGGCAATAAAGTAGACGAGGTGAGGCTGATAGCGCGGAAGGGAAGACGAGGCACGGGAACGGGGAAGGAGGGAGAGGGAGAAGTGCTGCGAGCGGAAAGCAGCCGCGAGGGAGGAAAAGGGGGTTGGCAAGAGGGCGGGCTGAGGACCGTCGTCGGGCTAACTCGACGACGGAGTCGCACTACGTTATCCCTCAGCCGTAACCGAAGAAGAAGCGCATCGGGGTGGGCGTCCGGGACGGGGGTGAGAAAGAGGACGGACACGGCGGAAAGGAAAGGGGTGGCGCACGGAGAATGTGGTGCGGAGCGCCCTCGTACCTCCTTACAAACTGCCGAAACTTTGACTACCGCCGCCCTTACGTGCCAGCTTGCGCCCCTAAGTACATACCTACCCCCTCGCCCCGTGGGTTCGTTCGCGTTATCCGTACTTTTGTGCGCGTGCGTGTCCGTGTGTATAGGTGTGGCTACATCTGCGTGCGTGTCGGATTAAGGTAGTACGAGCCGAATGTACGCGCATGGAAACGCGCGCGAGCGCGCGTCACCCGGTACAGTGCGCTTAAGTAACGCCTGCGAGTTATCGCACGAGCTCAACCCCCGTGAATGGGGGTAGTTTGGAGTCGAATTTGATTATGGGTCCGCGGTACTTTCGTACTTCGCGGTGGAGACGAGGAGACAGGGATACGTACGTTCAACTCCCCTCTCGTACGTTACGGTTGCGCCCCGGGTTTTAGCCGGCTTGATCGCCCTTTGAAACTCGTTTTTCCCAATAACGAATTATAAGTTAACTGGGGAACTCGGGGGAGAAAGTTTGTTGCGTTTTTTACGTTCGCTCCATCTTTCCGTCAGAATTGAATAAAACGGCCGCGCTGATTATGTTCGGAATGTCGGCCTATTTTAGTCGCGCCAGGCAAAATCTGTGATTCAAATCAAAATCGACGGGAAAGTTCCGCGAAATTACGGTCTCGGATTGTTTGGAAATTTCGTATACCTCGCCGCGTGCTGAAGAAAAATCTCAGAAGGATTTTTGTCGACCCTGACCCGGCCATCCAATCGTTCTCTAATTTTCTATGTAAGTTCCTATGTAAGTTGCTCTTTGCTAGAGCAGCGCGATTAGAGGAGGATTCCCAGTGTTTCTGACACTAATCTGCCCTAATCTACTTTCGATGGTTCTCAAACTTGAGATCCGAAAGCCACAAAGATTCCTCATTTTCTCATCACGAGTCACTTTGCAGAAGATGTCATTGAGATTGACAATTCTTGACGATGTTGCGTCATTTCACCAGAAGAATTCGAAACCACAATTCTTTTTATTCAGTTTTAATAAAAGGAGACCGTAACTTTACAAATCCTTATCAAGGATCCGGAATCACGTGTCGCGACACAAATGCATCACTAACGCTATACCACTTGGGCCACTTGGGCCAAGTTGGCTTACAAGCGCAATCACGCGCACTGATCTTCAGGGATTGAACGGCCACTTCGCGTCCCCCACATTTTGCGGGGGCCAGGATGACGCGGGGGTGGTGAGACGTGAAGGGTGAAGGAGAGAGAGCTCGGAGTTATATGGCGCTGGCACGGGTCACGGCTCTTTCGAGAAGTCGTAAACCGTACTCGGGCTCGTATTACTGTAATACGGTCTTAAGATCGTGCTGATTATATTTATCACTTGTGGAAACGCGCGGACGTTACCTCCAACAGGCCAGTAGTAACGTTGTATTATCCGGTAACTGCTTTTCGATCAGTCTGCAATCAGTGTGCGCCGCATTAAAAGCATCTTGGCAATATCTCGTGCAATCACGGTGCGGATTCAGATTTAATCATGTACGTGTATACATCCGCGTATCATCATTACGTGTACACGATATCATAATATATTCAATATTAATCTATTATTACTGTTATCGTGAAACGCGTATGCAGCATTATTGCAGATTAGCGAGCTAGGCGGATTTGTTCAATCGGCAACTCGCTCGCTGATCAACGTCTGATCATTACAATCATTATTACTGATTTTCCTACTATTTACGATAATCTCTCCAGCTTGATGCTTTAATTTCATCAAAGAATCTACCGCATGAAAATTGATATCTAACTGATTAATACATAATCCAGTATGCGATTAAATATAATACGTAAATAAGAATGTATTTGTGATCTGTCAAACCTTGACACTGCACTGACTTGCAGTCAGCAGACTATTCGCTGCATTTCTCGTTTTCCATCACGCATTTTATATTCGTGCTATTTCGATCTAAAAATCGGAAGACACATTGAAATGCATTCGTTCGAGAATCGCGCGTGTAAGAGTAGACGTGAAATTGGAACGGGAATGATTTTACGATGATGGCAAATAATTTTGCGTTACTAATGCTGTCGACACCGGCAGCGCTCGCTCGGCTGCATCGTTCGATTATTTCACGCGATATGTTTATTTTTGCCTGTCGCCGATCGCCGATTTGCATTCACGTCCGTTTCGCAAATTTGTTGGAATATCGAATGCTCGCTCGGCGTTGCAAGCCCGTAATTACCGCGGCCCGCGGCGGCAGCGACGGTGACGAAGAGGAAACATTGGTAACGCGCGCGTGCGACGTCACATTGTTTAAATAATTTTATATTATACAGATGTACACGCGCGACCATCCCGCGATGTTCAACAGTGAACACACTCCCCCGCGGCGTAACGCGGAATATCCTGCACGCCGGACACCTGCGTCTCTCGTGTACCTTGTTATTTAATCCTAACTGCATTTTGCGTTATCACTGCAAATTAAATTATTATCGTTTAATCGTTCGGCCATGACGATTTAGTCGCGAAAGTAAAGTAGCGAGCCTGGAATGACATCGACAAAAGTATAAAGCGGAGTTGTCTGATCGAGAAGAACGAGAGGAAGAAATTCGAGAAATCCGTTAAAAATTTCCTTGCTTAACGAGGGAAACGGACGCTTGAAATATCCAGCACCATTTTCCAAACGTCCTGAATAATTCCGCGCTTTTTTCCCCCGATACGAGTACGAGTACGATGAAATCGATGGGACTTTTTCAGGAATGGACGAAAAAATCGAGGCAACCGGAAGCGGCGAATTAATCGTCCGTCCGTTTCGTGGTCCATAATCGCAGTCGCGCGTTTGCACGGCAATCGGTGCGGAGTTTGCGGACGGGGTGCGTTGCAAAGTTTGCGGTATGCGAGCGGCCGTGCGCCCTGGCTGGCAAATAATAGCGTAGCCGCGGTTGTTTAGCGGACATCGCGCGCTCCGTAATTGCCTGATCGAAATGATTTCGTGCGGTCCTGACGAGATTCCATATGCCGTTACGCCCGTAATTCGGTAACGCCGTTATTACCGCGCTGAATCCGGTTTCGAACAAGCTGCACGCGGCCGGTAACATCCCTGTTCACTCCCTCTCTTTCTTCCCCGTTCGTCCTCATGCCCACCCCCGAAATTGTACCGGTAATTTTATGTCGTACGAGCGTGTTCGCGCGAGTTACAGCCAGCGTTTTGGCTGATTTACGCGGGTCCCTCGATCGTTAAAACACGCTCGGTGAAAACGTGGATCTTGATCGCGTACTAATCAATTTATGTAAACAAGCTGCATACTGTGCATGTTGCATTCATTTCGTCAATGTTTGCTTTCCTCACGTTGTTGCTTTTAATCATCACCGTCGATTACACTTTTCGACATAATTATTTTTTTGCGAGAGAATGTTCTTCGTGTGAAATTTCGGTATTGAGCAATAAAATGGTTCAATGATCAAGATGATCTCATGATGACGATCGATACAAACGCGCGATTCGATCTGCTTTTGAATACGTTCGTCGTATTCACACGGTCGACCTCAAAGAACATTCATTTCTCCTTTGTACCGGGCTTCGCTTTCTTCTTGCATTTCGGCGAGAAGATCGCACGGGTTTTATTTTCGGAAGAATATTCATCTTTCCTCTTTGCGTGCTCCTTTTTTCATCGTCCGCGCCGAAAGATTGTGCGGATCTCATCCGCCAAAGGCATATTCATTTCCGTTCTGTATCGGGACTTGCCGTCCCGGCCTCCTCCCTTCGCGATATCTTCGATAAAGGATTGTACCTGTCTGATCCGTGAATCATTGGCGCAGAAACGCTATGCAAAGAAGACGCAGAGAATGAGAATAGTTTTTAAAATACTCTCGTGGTTCTCGTGGTTATGAAAATTTTTAGTAACTAAGAAATATTATTTTTAGTAACAGAAATAATTTCCTAATAAATTATTTCTGTCTTCTTAATTACTTCATTCAATTGAATGAGACTGCAGGATTAAAGTTCCAGTGGTCCCCATATAGACGCGGATTACCAAACCGGACGTATGCAAAGCGTCGCGCAATGAGAACTACGAAATGCGAGAGATTAGGTTCGTTTTACTTGCGGATTTATCCGTTCGATTACGTGCGAGAACGGAACCGCGCTATCTGCCTCGACATCGAAATGGCGTACGTCCGCGTGATTACCGCGCTACGAGCAGATTAATACGGGAAATACGGAGATGCAATCGGGCCGATAACCCGGTGCACGGTACGTGACAGAAAAATCTTGCAAACCGAACTTCGCAATTTCGCGAGTTACGAGGCATTAGTACTACATAAGTTGCGCGATTAATCGAAAAACTCTTCGTCTGGGAAATAAGGAAGAGAAAGATAATTTTTCAGTTATTGATTACTTGTTTTTATTTTTCAAACATGTGGCACGTATTATACATATATGTAACACGCGTATTAAAAAGTAAATATAAATATTGAATGTTACATTGCAGTTTTTCATTAAAACGGAAGATCAATAGAATAAAATTAATGAAGTGATTCGATCTCTCTGCTGTTTCTCGGGAGATCACGTACGGTAAATCAAAATCCGTAAAATTCGATGCGTTCTCTCCTCGTGAATCGCGCAGCTTCCTCCTGTGATCGCTTAAACGACTACATCGTCGCGCGGGAATGTGGGTCGAATGTCTGAGATACCGGTACGAGATATATTTCTGGATTTTGATCTCGTCCCCACATACCCCACATACGCACGCCGCGCATTCGAGGACCGCAACGTGAGGACCTCGCGACGAAATTTCCCACCCTCTCAGTTCACCCTCTCGGCCGCATTACCCGAGCGACTTATCGAGTTACAAAGACGTATATCGCCGGGAAGCGATTGGATTTTCCCGACCGCCGTCTAGCACCCGACGAAGAAGAAGCTTCCGGGAAAAGAGGATCGGTTTTATATGTGTATGTGTATGTGTATATATATATATATATATATGTATGTATGTGTATGTGTGTGTGTATATATATATATACACATACATGTACATGGGATACCGGGCGCCCAATTCGTCCCACCGTCGATCAAATAAAATTCCAGTGGTAGTTAATAAAATAATGCGCTCTAAATTACGAGAGAAAATATTCTTTCTAAATTTTGTAGATATTTCTTTCTCTCTCGGTATCTTCCTTTAATGTATATATCATTAATCTCGAATGAACTTTAGAGCACCCAGTATGCACTCGATCAGAATAGATCTCTGATGTCCCGGCGAGTTTCGGTGCGTGAAAAATAATTTAGAACAGAACCGGTGCGGTGCTCGATCTCCATACATCCGCAACGGTTGCCAAGTGTCTCTTGCTCCACCTCCAGCTCTCTTGGAAATATTTACTCGAGCACCAAGCACCCCGGTTGTCTCGGGCCGAATGAATCGCCGATAAAGATTGCCGCGCCATTGGCAGCGTCTATGCACACGGTGGCCGCCAAGTCGCGGATCGTCCAGTGAACCAGGAAGAAGAAAACGATGCGGATGCAATGGAGCATCTCGTCTTGGAACTGCAGAAGTGGTCGGGATCGCGGTTAGTTGGATGGCGAAGCGAACCAAAAAGATTTATGCGACACGTCTCGGAATGCGCCGCCCTTATTCGCTCAGCAAATATTCGCGATCGAAGCCGTGCGTGCTTTATTTCATCGGTCGCTCGATTGAGACGCATTTGCAGTTAAATTATTCGCTCGCCGAAAAGCTGGCCGATTAATAGTGGTCGGGAGATAATTACTCGATCATTTGACTGGACCTGATCCAGTCGGCGTTATCGCGATTTTGATAAATATTATAGTACAACAATGCGCGATCGCCGGCGACCGTACGAAATCGTATCGCTGCCGGTTCGCTGGCGACTCGCGTCCGCACGTTTGTCGGTAATTATGATTGAACGCTAATTAATCGAGATGCTCGCACTGCGCATAATTATCAAATTAATCGGATCGAGTTACAATAATTCTGTCGGGGCGATACACATTTACCAAGGGGGTGATTTGTCATGATTATTTCCATCCTCAGAGACCGTTCACCACTCGTCATTAAAGCGAGCGGATCTGCAGAGAGAAAAATCGGAATCCGATCGGCGTGAAAAAGCACACGTTGATATTAAGGCGAAAGAGATCCCACTAAAACATCCCATACATCGGGCGGGATGTTATTGGCAGAGAGAGTATTGTCGGCGACAAAATTATTGTGCGATGATATCGACTAGCGCGGTGGGACAGTTTCCTTACAGTCTGGGCCACGAGAAGAAGAGCCTTTTAACCCAGCTAATCCGATGGGAAAGACATTCGCACGACTACGCTCGGTGTCAAAAGGTTGGTTACTCCGAGAACCAGTTAATCTTTTTCTCGACCGACCCAAAGGGACGACCGCTCGGTACGTGACCCGAGACGGATAAACTTTTATTAAAAATCTAATTGGATCGGGCCCGGGGACCGCATTCTACTATCGTGACGCGTACACGTAAAGGAAAAGTTTTGGGTGTGTGTACGTCTGCGGACATTATTCTTAGCTCCGACTGTTCGCGCTATGTAAACCAGCTCGGAAAGTGCAGGCAGATTTTTGCGGAAATGAAAATCCGACGACCTTGATACGACGAGAATTTAAAGAGATAGAAATGGATTTTTGAAAGCGAAAGGAAGGAAAACTCAAGCAGATTCCGCTATGTTAATCAGTCTATATAACAGGATTGGTGCAACTCCGTTATTTTTCATCGAGCGCGTTATGCAAAGTACGATAGTTTAGCATTTAGCAGGAATGCAATAATTCCGCTCATTTTTCCATCGTTATCTCGGTCCCCCGTGAACATAAATTGCTTGGTGGCGCAAAAGAAAGGCTCTCTCGCGAAGAGAGATCCTCAAGCTCATTCACGATGGGATCCCGTGGGGCACTCGCTTCGAGGGCGCCGCTGGAGACAGGAGGATCTATACGTCCTGCTCGAAGGACCTGAGGAAGGAACAGCGTCCGTAAATCCGTCGTGGCTCCTTAACCCTGTCGGTCGGCCTCCGGTACTTTTTGGCGGCCACCTACTCCCGTTTATTCTCGCTGTCGCATCTCGTTAATCTCGAGCACCGTCTTGATCCTTCGACAGAAGTAGACATTTTACGCGATATTAGTGATGCTACATAACATCGCTCAGCGTGATTAAAATTTACGATGAATATTATTCGAACGGATTCATTCTTTTGTTATATAATGTTTCATTTAGTTCGCATAAATGTGTCACGATTGCGTCACACGGTGCGAGTGACAGGTAAATCGACAGATAACTGTCGCGCGAAATTTGCGCAAATTGGCGTTAGACAAAAGCGAATAAATATCGTAAATATTTGCTGTTCGCAGCAGAGCCAACGACGCAACATCCGTTTTTAATTGTTTCGCAGCGCGAGACTAACGAAAGGCCAGCTCGATGTTTGTTCGCCATGAAAACGTTTCTTTTTTTTCTCTTCAACGTTCGCGTTAAGCGATTGGTTAATTCCGCGTGTATTTTTCATTTGGAAAAATGGTCCGTTTTGATATCGACGTATAATTGTGATGTTGCAATATAAATATCAAAATTCAAATTTTGAATGAGAGAACGAAAACGTGTTTGTTTCAATGAATCGCTCGTTGTAACGGAATATATGAATTCATCCAAAGCAGATTAACGAAACAGCTAAATTAATAATAACCATTCGCAAACTTCAAGAGAATTTTGTTTTATATCACAATCATTGGTATTGTTTTATGGTAAACTGCATAAGCGAAATAGATATTAGAATAAATTTTCAATATCTATTAGTTGAACATTTATTGACACCACTGTCAGTTATTAGTTATCTAAAGAAGTGACATATCTTTTACGTACATCTGAATCGATAATTTTAATGCTCGGGTTTTTGTTTAAAAAGCGCACGGATTAATGTCCGTCGCATAAATCGCCGCGAAATTATTTTTCATTCTCGCTTCATCGGATAATTTTTATTTTCGTAGTTATCATTGTCCAGATTTAGCGTAGAGTGCATCGATATTTACAAAAACGGCAAGTTGAAATCGGTCGATGGAGAATGGGTCGATTCGATGGAGATCGTTGACCGCGTTCGCTTGAAATTGCAGAGATTAAAGCTCATCGTATAAATTGTTTCGACATCATTCAACAATTTTTTGTTTTTATCGAAAAATTGATTTCTGCCGATATAATCACGCGTACTCCGAGACTAGAAGCGATGTCGAAGGAATTTAAAAAATTCAAAGAGTGAAAAGATTAAAGAGTTACCGAATGAGGTACGTAGTGCGGTTGATTTCCGCTCTGGCAAGCTGATACCGCTCGAAATCAAGCTTGTCGGGTCACTCGGGGATGTATTTCCGGCGGAAATCAACGATCGATCAGCCGGCCGGCCAGTTTTTCGCGTTTTCGCCGGCAGCTGTTCACGGTTCGCGCGCGCGTTGATTGCGAGGATGAACGATGTCATTTCCCGGCCGCGATGGCATTGTAATAATGCCGTGTATACGCCAAAAACTAATTTCGTAATACGATCCGTCGAGCGCGACCGCGGCAGAGGGGCACACGGTGATGCAGCGCGGGCACACGGGGAAATTGTTATCGGCCGGAAGTACATTTGACATTTGGCACCGTTACGACTGTTATTTAATGCGCTGCACGGAATTCCGCGTCAACTGTGCGCACGGCCTGCGAGTGATAAATATAATTAACGCGCGTATTCGAGGGGGGAATAAACCTCTCTTTCTCGTATAATCGCTATGGTGGACGAGAGCTCGTCGCGTTACAATTATAATTCACGATACGCGGTCGTTGACCCGAAGTGATGCGACCAAGGTGGCGGCGAAAGTATTACACAAATATTGAAAAGACCGAACTGAAATGACCGTTTCTTTTATTTTTCATTCGATGAGACGTCCATTTAACTCGACAAATCGAATTTCAGAATAATTCGAGCAGTCGTATTAAAAGATCATCATCGTACACGATCGATCGACATATCGAGGTCATTAGCGCAAATGAAAACTGACGCGCGACGACGCGTCATTCTTTCTTTCATGCGATTTCCGTCGCACGTTTCGGCGTCAAATGAAGAGCTCAATTTCAAAAGGATTCCAGCGAGTTTTGGACGACTTCGTGGAGGGGTAGGTGCAAGATGCACGTGTTCGGAATTGCGCGCGAGCGTGAGGCTCGGCCGAGGGTGGCGAACGAGGGAGAGAGCGGAATAAGGGCTCCTCCGCGTGATAACGTTACAAGTCGGAAAGTAAGTTGGCGCGGCGCGTCGCGGCGGACGATCCGAGAGAGATATCGTGGGAATTATGATCCCCCGGAGATACGAATCGGCCTCCATAGAAACGGGGGAGACGCCGTAACTTCGCGACATCTGTTTCAGGACTTCCCTGACTAAATAGCTTGATATCGCTCGATTTCCGATAACCCGCCTCGCTCGTATGCTCTGGACAGCTCGCGATGTGTCCGTTACATAAAACTGCTTCTCGGCGATATACGGGATGTCTAAAGAGTAAATAATAAAAAATAATAAAAAACACAATAAAATATAAAATTGATCAGGGACCATCTTCTCTCTCTTTCTTTTTCTTTCTATCTCTGGGTATAGTAACGAGGTGATGCTTCCTGCAATTAGTTGTAATTACGAGAAAATAAGGCGCGCAGAGAGACACCGCGTGCATGGTCCCCATGAATCATATCCTCTCTTTCCTTCTAATCGGGCCCGAGATAACGGGCCGCCGTTTTCCGGCGTCTACCGTCCATTACGGCGTGTCCCGATTGTAATGGCTCCTCGGGACACTCGGATTGCCGTAATTTGATCCCCGTTCTAAGATAAGGACCGTATTAACTGCGCGACGGCGTAAGCCACCGACCCTCCTCCCCCGCGAACACTTTCCGTTACTACAGACGCGCGGTCGGACGGGATGAGACGACGCGGTATTCGACCGCATCACCGGTGCTATTAACGTTCTGATCACTCGCGTAACGTCGCTGATTATGCTTAATTCAGATCTTCTTTACCATTTACCTCGCGCTTGCGAGTAGAATTCGTGTGGAATGGAAAGACGATAATGGCTGATCGGAGTCGGTCAACTGCTCGTCGCGCAGGAGCGCAATGACGCTGTTATTACCGATCGACAATGATCAATTAATTCGTCCCGCGTCATCAGGATGAATCTACGTGATTTTACTTAAAGAACGGCTTTAATTTTTCACTTTAAGCGAATCCGCGCGAGTGCATCTGCTGCCTCGCGGAGTGTCGGCGCGACGCGAAACCGTGGTTAGCGTCACGTGTTTAATATTGATGCGTCGCGGCGCTCAGCACCGGCCGGCGTCCGGCACACTCGGGAATAATTCGTAAAATGCAAAGAGGAACGTGAGTGCTGCGCGGAAACCGCTGCTGGCGATGCTGCGCGAAGGTGGAGCCTGCGATGTTAAATCTCGCGCGACGGTCCTATTTATAATACCTCTCCTCACGTCCCCCGACCCCCGAGAAAGCACCGCTCCGCTCCGCTCTTTAACACGATGCACGCCGCAAAATAGAAGAAAGAAAGAAAAATCGGTCGGTCGCGAGCGCGAGCTCGCCTCGTCGACGCGATAAATTAAATGCCTCCTCTTTGCCACCCCCTGTTCCTCGGGTTCCATCCGCGACACTCTTGAAACTGGCGATCGCTGACAGGCGCGGCCCCGAGCGGAAGGGACGTCGGGCGCGCCCGAAATTGATGGTTAATTCAAAACCACCGCGGGGGCTGCAACTGAATTTAACCGAGGCAAATAACGGGGTACAAGCGCGGCGCGGCCGTAGTAGGAGGGTCAGCGGTGGTCCACGGTGGTGGTATGCGGCGGCACGGGAGCGGGGGTGCACGCGCGCGGGAGGGATGAACGCATCAGGTTGATTCGCGGGCTGCAGCTGTAAACACGAATAATGGAGAGTACCGATCGGTAAATTGTGTGCTCGGCTTCGTCGAGGGTGGTTGCACGAGCACGGCCATCATCCCTCGCACACACGTCCCTCGTGTCACCTTCCACTCCGCCATAAATTCGTCAAATCCTGTCACCCTTCACCTTTCTCTCCTGTGTGAACTTTTTTGCGCGCCCTCACTGATTCCCCCTGTAACCACGTGCGCTATCTTATGATACCTTCCTTTCAGCTATGTGTATACTTACCTGGGCGATGATAAAGAAATTTGAGAGCTCTAGGGACACATTTTTTAAATTACTTTGGAGAATACCAAGGTGTGTACGACCGGGTGTACTCGACTAAAATGATCATCTTCTGCTTTCAGCTATCGCGAGAACGCTCGGAAGCTTGCGAGAGCTTACCGTGATCGACCTAGCTCGCCGTTGGAGACCGCGGTATGGTGGACGGAATACATCGCTCGGGGCAACAGCGGGTCCTACTTACGCAGCAAGGGTATGGATCTACCCTGGTACCAGCGTCATCTCATCGACGTCGTGCTCGTTTTGATTATCGTCTCCGCGGTGCTCATCTACATCCTCTTCCGGTTCTTCTTGATTAAGCTGCTGCTGTCGTTGCTCCGCGCCGTCAAAGGAAAGCCCGGAAGCGAGGCTAAGGACAAGGACAAGCGGAAGGAGGACTGATGCGGCAGACTGGATGCTGCGTCGCACGGCGTGGAAATGTGTCAAAGAACATGTTTCCTCGGGCGAAGGACGACGAGGGATGAACGCAGTTTTTCGCAGAGAAGTGTCGATGCTCAGATTACGGACACATTTCGAGCGAAAGGATGGTCGACGAACAGAAATGAGTCGGTCATCGCGATTTATCCGTCGTCCGTGAAATCATGCGCGAGTGAAACATATGCGTTTTTATTTAGTATCCCAGATAACATTTTTTGCTAAAGCAAAGTAGTGCAATCTATTTGCTGGCAATTATTGCTGTCATGTTGCTATAATAATGACAGAAATTAACTTTTGCCGCACTTTTGTTGACATAATGCCATAATTATATATTTTTCACCGCAACTGTTGCCCCAAAGGTGCTGTAAAGTTGCTGTTTTCGTGTTTCTTTGCTACCAATATTGAAACAAATGAGGACTCACCTTGTTGCCATTTTGTTTGCAACATTTCTGAGCAAATTCTTAGCAAAATACTTGCAAAATGTTATGTGCGATGTTGTATGTTGTCTTATGTTATAAATGGGAATAACGATTCTTCTGATCATTCCGTGGAAAAATTTGGTTCACGTCTCTTTTGCAGCAGGCGATTGCGCTGTCACAGGTAGATTCTTTTTATACGCGCGACAGTTGAACGTGTAAAAGTGGGTGGGAGGTATGCTACGTTGCGACAGGTTTTAGCTTAATTATTATCGACGGTTTCCTCGTCGCAGCGCAGACCTGAAAACTGGTGTGGAGCAAAGTCATTTAATTCCCAGGTACTTCTACAGTATTTTACGGTATCCAAGTATAACCGTTAACTAAAACTCGTCCGAACACCGTGCAGATGGTGTAAAACTTATAGTTCGCGAGTTTCTTTTTTACTTCCGTCGGTTTTATGGAGGATGGCGAAACTATCCCTCATTTTCTGCCGACTCGAGTCGCATAAAGCGTTTGCTCCTTCGTCGTGGCTGCAGCCGAAGTTAAAGTTCATTACTTTTATCACGATGTACAACAGCAACATGGACTCATGTACTACATCGGAATGAAATGTACGTCTCTGGTAAAGTTCCCAACGCTGCCAAGTTTTCTTGATCTTGAATAAATGTCTTGCAATCACGATTACACGATTTTACTTGCGTATTTATTCAAATTGCTCAGACCACAGAGAGAGAGAGAGAGAGAGAGAGAGAGAGAGAGAATCTGGCTATTAACTACAATTAACTACGAGTCTAAAAATTTTCTAACTTCTGTTAATTTTTAGAAAGATACAGCGACAAGGGTTAGCGAGAGATATCCGAAACCGAGAGAACAGGAGACGAAACAAGAGAAAGAGAAAGCGAAGAGCCATAACAGAGGGTAAGGAAGAGCCGGCAGGAGAAACATAGAGAAAGACACGCAGGAGAGAGATCGCGAAGGAAAAGGAAAAGGGAGGAGGGACAACGGAACGGAGGCAGGGTAGAAAGGGGGATGGAAATGCCGCGAGAGCATGGCGTAGAGACGTACGAGAGTGAGGCAGCTTTGCGGGCATTAAAGGGTATTTCCCAGGTGGCCGTGTCTCCCACTGCGTCAACCGGCTTCCGCCGGCTCCCCTGGGTTGCTGGCGCGGCGCACAGCAACGGCAACAGCAACGGCAAGCAAGAACCACGAGAACAAGGCAGGGCCGCCGGGTTTATGGCGTCGTCGTCGCGTTTGCAGTATGACGTCGTTCCTCTCTTCTGGCATCTACCTGGCAGCGGATCCACAGCAACGGTTCAGCAACGATATCAGCGATGCGATTCGCCGATACTGTTGGGTTTGCATTGGGCTTTCGCATGTGACGCGTTCAAAAACCCCCTTAAAACGCATGAGACGCTTTAATCGAATCATATATATGCTGCGTGCCGCAGAGGATCAGTGATATGACAAGTGCTGTGTGCAATGATTGCTGCAGCATTTGATACAGAAATGTACCAAGGGGGACAGTTTATTCTAATAACTCTAATTTATCGCTTCTTATCTGTCCAGTTTCGATTAGTCCGATGACACTCGCGTGTCGTAATAAGATAAAGAAAATAAAATTCTAGTTTTGAAACGTTAGTTGCGTTATAGCTTGCGTCAGTTGCTCACGTATGTTAAAAGAGAAAAATATATTTATTAAAAAGAGATGTATAAGTATCTTATCAAAAGACTATCTGACAAGCGACAGCTTCCTGAAAAATGTAACATAAAAGAGAACGTCCGTATTTTCGTTTTATCGCGGCTCTTTATAAAATACCGCGATGTAACGAAGGATTTGTTGCTCTTGCGAAAAAAGTTCTTGGATGAAGACCGAGCGGACGCATGAAGCAGACAATTCGATTTTTCTCATTCATCCTTACGCTTTGACGCGCCCGTTATGTTTGCGGCGCTTAAAGCGCTCGTAAAAGATGCTCGACACTTCAATGGAATCACGTGAATGCCGCCTAGCGGGATGTTTCGTGCAATTGCGTTGCATGGACCGGCAGCCGGATAATTTCTGGATGAACGAAAAGTAGGTCGACGGAACGTCAACTCGTTTCCCAACTCTTGCTTGTCAACCGAGGAAAATTTAATAAAGCGGATGTTCGTAAGAAACCATGAGTATCGAATCAAACGCTTTAAGTAATAACAGTAATAAATATTCACTCCTTTTGTGACACATTTTATAAAAGTAGAAGAAGTTATTCGGTGGGAAAAAGGAAGAAATGAAACAAAAAATCCGGAAAGAAATATAAAAATATTTATTTTTGTGAGAGTGTGTATGTATGTACATGATATCACATATAAATGGAAAAATTGCGTTATCGCATGATTGCGATACGTGCTGGTAAAAGATTTCAGTGTCGAGCTGAACGCTGCTTGTTTTCGACTACCGCACTTAATTACGCGTTAATTCATTTTGATAAAATTATAAATAACACCTGATCCCGTGTTTTTCGACTCGGTTCGTGTTACAATAAGAAAACTCTCCGCCGCCCATTTGGCGCACGAAACCTTTCGTGACTGGGATAAGAATAGACTGGATAAAAACGGTCGTAGCTTTACTCTTTATTTGTCGTTAGATTTTAATTTTGAAACCAGCACTGCAGTTCAACGCGTTCTACTGAAACGTTCTGTAATCTGACATATATATATGACGTTGCGTAAAAGAGAGAAAGAAAAAGCAAAAGTCAGTTTCGCAGTGCGCAATCTAAAACATTAACTTTTCGAATACAGATTTACAGATTTCAACTCTAATTTGACAGTTTGGGTAAATTAAATTAATTTTGCCTGTACTTTCCAGAGAAAATCATCCCATTGAATATCGATTCAGTATAACATAAAAAAATAACTGGATATTTTTCATCCACACAGTAATAACTCGTCACTTATGCTAATCTAATGAAATAAAATTCCAACGAGATTGTAGTGAAACGACGTTGAAAATTACAATTGCATCAACCATCGAGAATATGTCTTTCTTTTTTAGATTTTTGTAATCAACATTTTTGATGAAAAAGATACATGTTCTGCACACTCCACTGTATTCTCTGTACATACTCCTAACAATGATCGCCTCGAAAATCATTGCGTTTGGGAGTTGCGGGAAGCCATCGCGACGAATCGGATTGATTCACGCACGGTTGCAACAGGCTAACCGTTTTTTCAACGGCAAACAGAGTGGCTCCGCATTCACGTTGTGTCATTTCTCGCTCGCTTTAACTTGGTTGATTGAATCATAAGCGCGGGTCGGCCCTTCTGCCCGCGTTCCCTGCGGGCCCCAGTTACGAGTCGGCAATGAGCGAGATTAAATTTGGCAGTTTGATGAACTTTGACCCTTCGGCATTCTATCTCCGCGTGCTCAGCAACGTATCTATTTCCACTGCTTATATTCGTGTCATCATGTATTCTCATGTGTGCGAGTAATTATCTCTCTTTTTTCATGTGTCATTCAGCCAGCAGACGATCGCGAGGGGATCGTGATTGCGCGTGGCAGCGCAAGACGTAATTGTTCGACCGGGATAAAACGCGAACTCTCGAAGCTCGCGCAAAGTAACTGGTCTATTGCGATTTGCCGTCGTGTAAATCAGGCACGTGCATAGAATAGCGGCGCTCCGGGCGAATACAAATTTAATTAAGTTAATTAAATTCCGAGCGTACAAACAGCCGTGGCGGCATAGCGACGCATACGGCGGAGACAGAGCGCAGAGAGGAGCTATTATCGCTAACGGTCCAACTTAAAGTTTCGTTTGCGCCCGGCTAATACGCGTCCGCCTTGTAAGAAATTGAAACCTGCCGACGAGATTTTTGCTCCTATTCCACGTTAATTGCGCCGGGCGTGCTCGCGCCTTTCATATCGCGGGCAAGTGACAGTGCTGTTTCAGAATTCCCGTCGTCGTCATCGTCGTTGCTTGTAAAATTATTTACGGACTCCGTAATTCATTGCCCTTCACAATTACGAAGTTCGGTCTCGAGATAACTTATTTAAAACTTATTTTTAGACGCGCGCACATAGCGCGCAACGAGCTGGAGTTAAATTTGTTCGTACAAATTTCTCGTTGCGTCTCGGCGAGCATGAAACCTTCAGGGAGAACGTAAAAGAGCTTTAATAAATCGTTATTATGAGCTAAAGGGAAATTTGATAAAATGTTATTACTCGCTCGCGACAACTTTCTACAACGAAGTCGCGTGCGTTTTATCAGTCGAATCCCGATCCCCGGATGTCTTATCAGAAATTAATATAGCGTAGTATGTTGACGCCGGGAAGTTTTATCACGGAAATGGTGCACGATATCGTGCTTTAACGTCTCACCCATACGAGTAACATGAATATCGATGAGACCGACGTTGCTCGACGTTGCTCCGGAATTGTTATCGAGCGGCGAAGCCTTCGACTCGGATCGTCTAAGGTCCAATTTTCTTAATGACTGTGAGAGACGTTAGGGACCGCACGCGCACGCACGCAAATGCCACCGTTATCGCCTCCCGTGTCTATGAAAATGTAAATCCCGATCCCGAGGGGGCAACAGGTGCTCGATATACCAGTCACACGATCCGGCCTCCGTATTCCTCGCGTTCTCCGTTATTCCGTATCGCAGGCAACTTTCCCTCACGTTGTCCCCTCTTTGTGCGCTTTGCAGCATTGTACCCCTGTCTCTATCGCATTATCCTTCTACGCGGATTCGATCTTCACGCTTTCGAGTTCGCGGCAATCCACCAGTGATGATTGACACTGCTTAACAATCCTGCGAGACGCGGATCATTCTTCGTTAATCCGTTCGTCCGGGTAATTTCGTACGCCAACTCCTAAACCTGGAAAGCGACTTTGGTGTTGGTCGGTTGCCCTGGATTTGGATCGCGCCGATCTCATCGGAGAACGTTCGCCGAGCGAGCAAAGTGATTGCGGCCAGCCGAGGGTCAGACCGCACGTCAGTCTGTAACTACTCGCGGGAAAAGGACTTCCTCTTTACATCCCTTCCTTTCTCTCTCTCTCTCTCTTTGTTTCTCTCGCGCTTTCCCTCTCTCTCTCTCTTTTCATCCCTCTCGCTCGCTCCTCTTGCTTTTGGTTCTCCGGCAGTTTAAGACTGTTTATTCGAAGCGCTGTGCACCGAAACGAGGGCAAGAGAAACGAAACGGGCTTTGCGGGTGGGGAAGCGAGGAGGGAGCTGACCGAAGCGAGGGACGAGGAAGTCGAAGATTAGGAGAGCGCATGGGTGGTCGTGGGCCACTACGAGGAGGGAGAAAGAGAGGGATGCCGCAGACCCTCTTCATGTTGGCGGGTTGTTAGCGTCCGGATGGCGAAGTTACAGATTGCCAGGGAAAAGAGTACGTCGTTTCGCCCCCTGCTTTGTCCGCTCCATCTGGCCGCTCGCTCGGATCGGACGGCCATCCAGAAACATGCGATATACGTCCGGGTGTCCATTTCTCTTTACGGCCATCGGGCAATCATTTCTATACGAGGAGGAAAGACCCGCGAGTAAATCTCTTGCAAATCTCACGCGCATCCGTACAACGCGGTTATCATTTCTTTATCAATTCGCGTCGTTCCGCGACTGGTACGTGATAAGAAACGTTATACCGAGATGTTATATTAGGGGTGTGATTTAGTTTTGAGGGTTTTTTTGCTCAAAAACGCATGTATTTAAATATGATAATGAATGAATACCTTAATCAAAATATTTTCCTTCGTTTTCTATAACTTTTTCCCATCTTTCTGGCAAGAGATGGATTCCACCACGATAAAATCACTCTTCTTTTCAGTTGATCCATTCGTCCACGAATTTTCGCACTTCTTCCAAATTATGAAAGTGTCTATCCTCTAAAGCGTGTTGCATCGACCGGAACAAATAATAATCGCATAGAGAATACGCGGGGTGCGGTAAGACTTGCCATTCAAGCTCTAATAGTGTTTCTTTCACTGATAACGCAACGTCAGGTCGAGCGTTGTCACGAAGAAGAATCACTTTCCGTCCTTTACTCGCAATTGCTGGTCGTTTTTGGTCCAATGCTTGCTTCAACTTGTACAATTGGTGTCGATAACGATCAGCCGTGACAGTCTCATGCGGATTTAACAGCCTATACCTTCTTCATCCCACCAAATACAGAGCATTACTTTTCAACCGTGAATATTGCGTCTCGGAGTGGATGTTGATGGTTCGCCTGGATCCACCCATGATTTTCTGCGTTTCGGATTATCAAAATAGATCCACTTTTCATCCCCAGTAACAATCCGAGACAAAAGACTCTTCTTTTTTTGCCTGGCGATCAACGAAATGCAAATGTTCAACCGGTTCGCAATGGCACTTTCCGATAATTCATGTCGAACCCATTTCCCTTCTTTCTGAATTTTTCCCATTTCATGTAAATGTTTGGTAACTGTTGTACGATCAACATTTAATGCTCTGGCAAGTTCTGAAGTGGATTGTGTTGGAGTTTCGTGCAATAATGCTCGCAAATCTGCATTTTCAAGCTTTCTTGGTTGTCCCGAGCGTTCTTTGTCCTTCACACGTCTTAATTGATGGGGCAGAATCACCATAAGTTTCCACAAGAATTCTATAACCGTCAGCCGCAGTTTTCTTTTGATTAAAAAACAAAAGCAACGCATGTCGAGAATGCTCTTTCGGAAGTTGGATTTTTACGATGATATAAACACGACTGTTATTGCATCTATTGCTATAATGCTACTAAATGTGATGGATAATGTCAACACTGTAAGAAACAACAGTTATCAGAAACAGCTATTGGAACAAACTGACACTACAGCCATCTGTTGCAAAACCCTCAAAACTAAATCACACTCCTAATATATTATATCTGTCGGAAGACTGATCTTTCGTCTGTAAAACTAGTCGTTCGTCAGTTTCCCTTCTTTCCAACTTTATGTTCCAACGAGATATCTCGATGACCGAATTCCGAGTGGAACTTTTGCTGGGATCAAGCCGATGTGTGATTAATTTAGGAGCGGGTTTAATTCGCGGATATTAAACGGATTTCTATCGCCGGTTTACCTCGATTTTCCGCCGCACATGTACACGAAGGCTGCAGCGGAGTTTCATACAGAGCGTATCGGTCCTAAATTAAATCACGTCGATCTCGCGCGGAGTATCAGGTAAAAAGCGCTTACGCCGCAACCACTGTCCGTGTCGGCGATATTAAAAATAATGGCGTGTGTGAAGGCGCGCGGTATCGAGAACGCGAGAGCGCAGTGCTAGGACGTTGCTGACACGCGTGGGATTTAACGACGTTTCGAAAAATTCCGTGGTCCATTGATCTCGCGTTACTGGCTTGTCGCACGTCCCATCTACGTTCCGCCGAAAGTATCGCCATTTTATCGGCCAGCCAGTAAATTCTTCCTCGCCGTCGCCGCCGGTCATGTCATGACGGTATATTACATCACCGGACGTATCGCGATAATTCCCGAACTCTCTCGCCAGTGATGGAGAACTCTGGCTGAAAATCAAATATTCCTACGCCGTCCGGGATTTTGTTCCGAGCAATTTCTAAAAATTTAATTAACGAGGAGACGTGTGCCGGTACCGCGATACCCGCTATCGTCGTCGCTATCGATCGATCGTTACGTCGATGCGTTGCAGCGGTTACAAAGTGCTCGCGCACTCGGAATAATATGAATTTGCGTTTTCGACGCCACTCTGCGAACGTCGGTCACGCCAGGGTACGTTTACAGCGAAGCCTCTCTTTTCCTCGTGCGTGTCGGGGAACGCACGTCGCTGTCCTCTCCCATCGCCATCGTGGGAAACGAAGGCAATCGGGACCGAGTTTGAAAAATCCGAAGGAATTTTGCGAGCGCGTCCGATGGAATTTATGGACGGCTTTAAATAGCACTCCCGCTCGCGCGTCCGTTCTTCGTCATCTGGCTGAACTTCCGTCGCGAATAGTGGCACTGTCGCAAAAAACGACGGTCAAGAACTACATTTAAATATAATGATTATATAAATAACGATTTATGCAATCGCGAGAAAACATTACGCACTTCCATATACGTACGTAAATTTTCATGTAATGATGAAGGTGAATGATGTTCCACATAAACTTGTCGTACACTGACTTTTTTATGTTTGAATCTCATAAAGACGTCACGAGGCTTTGAGTTTGCTCGCTCTCTCGCTCGCGCGTTGCCCGATATTTATGATTAGAATATTTTTCCAGCCGATATGCAGCGCGTCTCGCTCTTCTCGCGCAGCTTAACGTCGCCAACGCGATTTTGTTTTATCGCTCGCTCCTTAGACGCCCGTCGAACCACGATAATCGCCATTCCTCAGAAATGTGCGCCTCGATCGAGACGAGGATTTCCAGGTCACTATCGAATTACTTATAGGGTGTTTTTTCAGCCGGTCCTTTCATCTGGAAAAGGGTCGCGGGTATTAAGGGCGTTTATCTTCGTCTGAAAGATTGAACCACTCGGGAGGAACTTTCGGCCAATCGACGCTTATACACGCCTCGCGAATCTTCAGCGAAATCATTCTCATTTTTCTATCAGGATCATGTAGGAACAAATTATCACATTGTTTTCGGGTCGTCAAATCGCTTGAGCTCTTGAATCGATGCGCGTTATCGTCGAATATCTCGAAATCTAGTTCCGGCTTGTCAAAAAACTATTGAATGCAGCTTGTTAGGATCAGTTTTATCCGGCGCAACATTGTTTTTGCTTTCGAATACTAGGAAAATAAAAAAATTTTAAAAATTCTGTTTTAGTCTGTAACTCGCAATTTATTAAAAACGCTCTGACGAAATCATACATCGAATACATCGAGTAACGTGATTAACTGCGTTCATTTGAAATCACATGTACTCGAGATAATATTTTAAGTAACTATCGGACCAAGTGCATCAGCTGCGAATAGCATTTGCATGATTAACTAAATTTTCTTTTTAACGTGTAATACAGGAACAAGCGGTGGGGGTAGAAGCAAAGAGAAAGAGAGAGATAGGTTGAAAGACAGCGAATCGCGACCAACTTTAGTAAATCAAGGTAGTCGCGGCGCTATGAATTATGATCCACAATCTAAATTAATTTCGCCCGTCACGCATTAATCCTCGAGAGAACTCTCGCGCTTTTTCAACTCTCCACCGCTCGCCTCCGCTGCGCGTTTGAAGTCCCGGCCACAAATCAAAAATTCCGTCTACCTCGCGGAAAGTCCTCTTGATGAAGCCGCTAGCAACCTCTCGGCCAACCCGGAAGTTAATGTCAAAAGTGCCGGCATGCCGATTACGAAACCCTAGTATCCTCCTCATTTCGGCGACAGCAAAAACACGACGTTGGCGTATACGGTCAGTCGGCCGAGAAAAACAGTTCGGACTGGTCGTTCGAGCCGGAACGGTCGGCACGACCAAATAGGGTGAACTCCACCAACGAAGAATTCGCAGGCTCGAAGTGAGGTGCCCTGTATATACGTACACAACGTACGTGTGTTTGTACGCGTGTCGAAGCGGAGGAACGAGATAGAAAGGGTGAATAAGACACCGTGCAGGTCCACGCCGAGAGAATTAGCGAGCGAGAGGGGATCAGGAAGACAAGAGCGGGACGAGGACGCGCAATAAGCAAGCCCTTGCTTCGCAGATAATCTTCTGCCTCCCCGTGTCTTTAGCTTTTCTCTTGGCAGGTCTTCCGGATCGACACTGGCCGTTTCGCTCCCCGTTTCTCTCTTCTGTTCGATCCGCCATGCTTGTCCGACTCTCGCCGAGGGTGCATCTCCCTCTCGCTTTAACCCTTCGTCGTCCTTCTCCTCCTCGTCCTCCTGCTCTTGCGGCACCAGCAACGGGTGGTGACTTTCTTCCTTCCGACTTCTGGAGCGCTCCTTCCGCCCCGACATCTTGCGCGCAACCCTCGTTCCTCCCTTCTTCCCTTCGATCCCTGGGCTCTTCCCCTCGCGTCTACACGCTACCCCAAACTTGAATCCAATTTTCCACATCACATCCCGCAAAAGTTACTCCGCGGCGGGGCAGGAAGCAGCGCGACGCACGAAGGTTCCCGCACGAGGGAACGGAGGAACATTTTTATCTTCTCTTTGCCTCTTTCCTCCCTCCGTCGCGTCCTCCGCCTCCTTCTCCACCCCGATGCCGCCCAAAGTAAAACAATTTCGGAACATATTGCCCAAGTACGGCTACGATCTCTCTCCCGATTCCAACTCTCCTTCTTCCCCCGGTTTTGCCCGCTCTTTCTCTCTCTTTTTCTTTCTCTTGCCGGGCACGCCCGCCGCTATGTCGTCCCACTTATTCGACCCTCGTGGAAGACGTAATAACGCGTGTACCACCACCGTTGCCGTTCCCATACTTTCCCTCGTTGTCGTGCTTCGCCATACTTGCAGCGCTGTACTTGTTCGTTTTTCGCTACGCAAGAAGTTCGCGAGCAACTTCTGAGGAAGCTCGTCGGAAGGTGGCAAATTTGGCAAAGTTTACCAATAAGATTAATCCTTTAATAGATGAGTGAAAAGGGATCAAAAGTCTCTTAAAATCTCATTTTAATCAAGACGTGAGAGATTCATCCCATCTACGTGCCGCAATCGAAGCACGATTGCATCAAGGGGCGTAAAAGTATCTCCGGCAATATATCGCGTTCGCATGTAGAACGATCGAGTTAATTCGCCGCTGTTAATTCAATTAATACGGAATACATATTTACAGGGTGGGAAGGGGGAGATAATTAATTCACGCTGCGGTGGCGGCAGGCAAAAGCCCGAGAATTCCGTCTGCCATTTAGTCGGCGCGGTTAGGCACAAGCCGTATAAATACGGTGAACACAATGGAAACTTCGCGACGTGCCCAGGAGCCGTCGTATCTCAAATATTACGTGGCCACCGGCGTAATAACGAACGATGAAGTGAAGGAAGGAAGACAGGGAGAGAGAGCGCGCGCGCGCGAGAGAGAGAGAGAGAGAGAGAGAGAGGGTGAGACAAGCTGGGGGTGCATTAAATTTCTAACGGCTCCGGCTAAGTGGCAGGCGAATCCGTGACGTGACGTGACGTGACAACAAAATGCAAATGCGAGATACGAGCGATGTAAAGACGCGAGGTTGCATCGGGTTGCAACTCGACTGCCAAACCACTCGAAAACAGCGTGGAAAACGCTAACTCTCATGCGTGGTATCAATGTCGTAGATTTCCGCTCGTATTTTGCCATCCGGTCACGTGAAAAATAATACGCACACGCGCACGTTGCGCCGATAAATTAATTTTTATAGAAAATCTTTATTGTACTTTGTAACGTACCATTATTGATTACCATGTTCGAACGGATGTATTCGGCGCCGTTGTATTACGCGTTTCCGGGCTAATGGACTGTATTTCTTGCTGCATTGTCGCTCGCAGCGCTTGCCACTGGATGAAAGTTCAACGTTGTCGATTTAAAATAATCGCCACGCGGCTGGAATTCGTTCCGCGTTAAATCCTACAAAATCGGTGCATTTAATGCGCAGATTTTACAGTTATTGGAAAGCATTAATGGTGAAAAAGAGGACGAGGGATTTATTATATTTTGATTCCGCTCTTAAAACGCGTATTATATTTGAAACATTATTTTAAAATCCCCGATGCTTGCTATAAAAGCGAAAGAAAAATTAAATGTTTACCGGCGAATCAATGGAATAAGAGGATTGCGAAATTAATCCGGACCCAAGCGTTTGCTTAACGGTCATCGATACGTTTTAACGTGACAAATAATTTAATGATGCAATGAATCCTGCAAATTCTCGCGTGGCGTGCCCGCGGATTCAAATAAATTATCGGAAGTAATGATCTCGTGAATTAATATCGACTGTCTATCGACACTGATAACTGGCATCGACACTCGTAACATTATTTATTCAACCTGACACCGTCGTGATTGACGTTTATTCAGCTAAATAACTCTTCCTTCGAGCGAATCCGACATAAATTACGTGTAAATAGATCCCAGAAAGTCCTCGGGAACGCGAGTGTTCAGCGCGCGAACATGACCGGGCGGCGTCGCGAATGATTAACACCGGCTCGTTAAAATGACAGCAGTTCGCCAGGTTTGCTGTCCCGGGGGTCGGTCAATCCTTTCGGTCGCCACGGCACGGCAGAGTGTAGTTTGCAAAATGGCTGTCGCCATGGAATATAAATTAATTTGTTAAAGTCTTTACGCGGCGACCGGCGGACAAACCACCGGAGGCGCTAACGCACAAATAATCTCGTTGGCGCCCCCCGGGACTTGCACGGTTCGCCCTCTCGACCCCGGTAGGGTATTAAAACTTACGTCGGTGTTTTTATTTACGTTAAAATTTACATGGAAATTGCCCGTCGTACGGCAAGCGTGGACTGCAGACCGGCGCGCCGCGGCGGCTGGCAGACGGACAATTAAAACGAAACGCGAGTTGATAAATGGGGATCGCAATATTCTTGGTTCCTTCGCGCTTCCTCTGAGCTAATCAAGATTTACGCTCGCTCCGCAGGAGTACGCGCGATGTCGCAGGAGAGACGCGAGAGCTCTCTCCTGCGCATATTTCGAGCTTTATTCCCGGCATAAACAAAATGTATTGTTGATATTTAATTGAAAGAGTACAGATACACAAGAACGATCGTGTCGCAAAGTGAACAAATTTATATACGGATTTAACAAACGTAGCATAATATGTATCTCGCGCTACAATGGTAAACAGAATGTTAATATATATCGGCATGTATTGCAAAATACTCATCGATGTTCTCTCTGGCTGCGAGCTGAATAAACGAAATAAATTCACGGGATCCTGTAACGTACGCGTTACTTGCTCATGGCTGGCTCGAATCGGTCGGGGGATCGGACAGGATAGAAGTGGATTGCGCGGACTCGAAAAGGAGAGGTACCGTAAACCGTATACAGAGAGAGAAGCGATAATTAGTTCGTTAGAGGTGCTTTGATGCACCGTCCTGCCTAACCAATCTAAACGCGCAAGACCCTTGACTTGTTTCGCGTTGTAAACGTCTGTGTCGGTCGAATCTAATTTGCTGGTGCTGTTTCAAAGGTAAAAATGCATAAGTAACACCGAAAGTCGGAGAATATTTGCGAATACTGCTTCCAAATATTTTTTGCGAGTGTACTAAAATAAAATGATGGAAAATATATATAAATGCGTAAAACGTAAATAAATCTCGTCAGCTTTTAAATAACCCAATCAAATTTCCTCAAACTAGGTCATGTGCCTCTCAAGATTGGCATCATTAAACTTTAACTGATTCAATATTTTTATGAGGCTAAAATTTGATTTTCAAGAGAACCTGATTAATAGTGCATAGCATGACTATTTTTCGTTTCGGATATTGATTTTGGAGCATGCAAAATGGTCAATTGAGGCCTCTATTGTCCCGTTGCGGAAATTCGTCAGTGGCAAGTCTGATGTAACAGCGATGCACTTTTGGGAAACGCTCGCTCGTTATACCACGATGTGGCTCGAGCATTGCCACGCGCGTCATTTTTAACGCCAATCTTCGTTGATCGCCCGAGGTTTCTGGGGTAACGCCGCTTGTCTGCGCGCTTTTATCGTGTGTATATCCTCCAACAAACGCGCCTCGGTTATGAATGACGTTCCATTAAGTTTCTTTGTGCGAGGCAAGGTGCAATCTGAGAAAAAGGAGCGCCCTGCCGAGCGTTAGCGACGATTAACGCGTTGCACGGAGCACGCACGCGGTGACGAAACACCGAATGTAAATGCACCATTATTAATTCATTAGTCGCTATTTATTAGGGGTGTGATTTAGTTTTGAGGGTTTTTTTTGCTCAAAAACGCATGTATTTAAATATGATAATGAATGAATACCTTAATCAAAATATTTTCCTTCGTTTTCTATAACTTTTTCCCATCTTTCTGGCAAGAGATGGATTCCACCACGATAAAATCACTCTTCTTTTCAGTTGATCCATTCGTCCACGAATTTTCGCACTTCTTCCAAATTATGAAAGTGTCTATCCTCTAAAGCGTGTTGCATCGACCGGAACAAATAATAATCGCATAGAGAATACGCGGGGTGCGGTAAGACTTGCCATTCAAGCTCTAATAGTGTTTCTTTCACTGATAACGCAACGTCAGGTCGAGCGTTGTCACGAAGAAGAATCACTTTCCGTCGTTTACTCGCAATTGGTGGTCGTTTTTGGTCCAATGCTTGCTTCAACTTGTACAATTGGTGTCGATAACGATCAGCCGTGACAGTCTCATGCGGATTTAACAGCCTATACCTTCTTCATCCCACCAAATACAGAGCATTACTTTTCAACCGTGAATATTGCGTCTCGGAGTGGACGTTGATGGTTCGCCTGGATCCACCCATGATTTTCTGCGTTTCGGATTATCAAAATAGATCCACTTTTCATCCCCAGTAACAATCCGAGACAAAAGACTCTTCTTTTTTTGCCTGGCGATCAACGAAATGCAAATGTTCAACCGGTTCGCAATGGCACTTTCCGATAATTCATGTCGAACCCATTTCCCTTCTTTCTGAATTTTTCCCATTTCATGTAAATGTTTGGTAACTGTTGTACGATCAACATTTAATGCTCTGGCAAGTTCTGAAGTGGATCGTGTTGGAGTTTCGTGCAATAATGCTCGCAAATCTGCATTTTCAAGCTTTCTTGGTTGTCCCGAGCGTTCTTTGTCCTTCACATCAGTATCACCACTTTTAAAGCGTCTAAACCAGTATTCACACGTCTTAATTGATGGAGCAGAATCACCATAAGTTTCCACAAGAATTCTATAACCGTCAGCCGCAGTTTTCTTTTGATTAAAAAATAAAAGCAACGCATGTCGAAAATGCTAAAGAGCTTTCGGAAGTTGGATTTTTACGATGATATAAACACGACTGTTATTGCATCTATTGCTATAATGCTACTAAATGTGATGGATAATGTCAACACTGTAAGAAACAACAGTTATCGGAAACAGCTATTGGAACAAACTGACACTACAGCCATCTGTTGCAAAACCCTCAAAACTAAATCACACTCCTAATACTAGACATAATTTTTCGAGTTTACTATTGTCGCCAATGTGCACGATCCGCATATAGCACCCGATAGCTCTCGCATGTGACGTAAGCCTGAGGTGGACGAGGGGAACGCAAAGTTCCACGTATAACATGCGCACATAACACACTCCATTTGCATTTATTATATAATGCCGAGCGGCGCGCACGCCGCGCCGTAAATTGGTAGCTTAATCGGGCTATCAGCTTTCCATCGAATTAAATTATTTTCTTCGTCGTGCTAATAGTTGATCAATCATGCGATCTCGATGGTGCGATACATTTCTATTTACCCCGCAATATCGTTTGCAGAAAATCAACAGATACATCGTGCATAAAAATATTGCTTCCTCGGTGAGTGCACGCGCGCAGTATCGTTCCCGACGTAATAATTGTAAAAAATAGATAGGGGGTCCTCTTTCCTAAGAGGGTGCAGCTTGTTCGAGATTCACAACGCAGAGAGGTGGTTAGCGCATCAAAGTCTACTTTGCGACATAATCCCTAATCTGTATACAGCTCGTTACGGGTATCTGAGTTATTCAGGAGTAACACGACAAAGCTCTTCGTAATGGCGAGTATCCGCGCGAGGCTCCCGTCGACGAGGGGAAACGGGTGAAAGAACTCGTTATTTTCCTCTATACGTAACCATCGGGAACGTCATGCGCGGAGTTCCTAAGTGGTTCAAAGCCCGGAAAGCTTCTCAGTGGGAGAGGGTTATGCCACTGGCTGGTACACGAGCACGTTCGCGCAATAACGGTAATCGCCTCAATAAGTATCTACCCTCTCTGCCGAGTGCGGCGAGCACACTCTTCCAAGTGGATTACCCTTTATTCCCGGCCAAAAAGTCACGGCACCGCGGAAGTACAATGCATTAACGCCACTGAAACACCGATTATCGGACTATCGTGTTTATCGTGGAAACGGTGGAAGGCAGATCTGATCGCGGACGAAAAGAAATTTGATGGAAATGCGTCATTTGTATTTCTTTTTCAGAGAAACAAAAATTGCGGAAAAAACATTCGATCTTATCAAGAACGCGCGGAAATAGAGAAAAGAAATCGAAAACATGTGCAAAACCTCACACGCTATTAATCGTGGCGACATTAAGAATTAATAATATCTGATAAGTCGCGAAGTTGATATCAAATTAAATGATTCGCATCTCCGAGCGAAAGCACCAATTAATGCGGAGCGATATAAGGAATAATACCGGTGAGACTATGGAATAGATAATTAAACAGATTCTGGTTAGCGCCTGACGCTCCCAGTTAATTAAGTGCGAATAGAAATGAAGTTTAAATGAGAAAGGCGTTGAAGCATTCGTAATCCCGGACGAGAACGAGTTTTAGTATAGACGCGTATATGCCACGTCGGGAAGAGCTGAATTAAAAGTGCCACTTATGATTGCGAAAAAGTCCCGCGCTATCGCCAAGACCGCCTCGGGCGGTCTTTAATGTATTTGCAGATACGAATCTTTTGAAAAGAAGGAAGAATTCCTTGCGCTTGTGGCAAGTCAGAGATAAGCCACGGAAAATCGACTAAACCCTTGATGCAAAATCCGCGAGGTCCTGAAGGGACTTTGCGAAACAACTCTACCGAGGTATAGAAATTAGAAAATGTCTGACACGTTAAGCAAACTCTTTGGATAGCTTTAATTTTCTAATTGTACTTTTCGAAAGTTTACATGACAACGTAAAGTCTACAACAATTTATGCAAAGCAAGAAATATTGTCTGGAATTCGTAAGAAAATTGTCATGAAAATTTTCCATTACATGCTAATATTCGTGTCTTTTATGAAACTACGATTACAACGATTCTACAAAAAAATATCCGTATTACAGAAAAATTGAATTTTATCACGAGATTAATTCTTTATAAGGATTGTAAACCACATTCAATTTTGCAGCAGAGTTTATTCAAACAGCGCTTTCTCAAAATGCGGTAATAAGCATCATATGAAAATTCTTAGTAAAATTGCTTATTGCAGTTGCCTCGATGCACCAAACCGCTCTTTGCTTCCTGATCTTATTTAGTTTCTTATTTTAGCCGCAGCCGCAAGCAGGATTCTTCCTTCGCGATATCTAAATTATGCTAGCAAAAGATTGAGGGAGAAGGGTAAATATCCGCGCTGAGAGGAAAATATCAACTAAATTCGCAAAGCTGAAATTGAATATGAAATTCTAGAAGCAAACTGCAGCAGCGTATATATTACACACATCTAACTGGATGATAGCTGCTTGTATTATAATTTCCCGGCTGTGCTCCCGTCCTCTTATTTCATTAAAACCCCATCGTCAATCTTTATACCCTCGGAACAAAACCCTTCGCGTTATTCGCAACCTTCGTGCTGGTGTTGCCAAGTCTAACCCATCTTAGGTAAGAGTACGCTAAATTGAGAAGAGAGAGTTCTGCGGAACAAGATAGATAGAAAGCGAGCGAGTGAGAAAGTGAGGGAGAGTGTGGAAGATCGTCGTGGGTGACGTACATACTGTATCGGGCATGACGCCATCGTCGTCATTCCGTCTGCACTTCTCTCGTATGCGAGAAGCGAGCGAGATTACCTCGCGCGACGCGAGCGAGCAAATATTGGCTCTTATTCGAGTCGGTTATACGGTGCTTACGTACCCACGGGTCCTCCCCGCGCGTTTCCACCTATCTATCCGCCACTGTCACCGCCGCCATTCCAGCCCTCGACACCCTTGGCCTCCATCCCTCACACGGGGTATACGTATATCTACACTGCTCCTGTCTGCTTCTTGTATTTTTGCCTCCGCGGGAAATTCGACGTTTCCGTCGGTCCGGCTCACCTCTTGCGAGGCGACACGATTTATTGCCCCGACGTATCGGTCGCTCATAAATCATCCGCTATCAAAGATTCGCTTTCGTTTACGATACATTTCTAAGAAATAATATTTGTAATATCTCGCGAGAAATAAATGATCTTTGTAAGAGCACGCGCTGCAGTTTTAACGGAAGAAATAATTTTTACACATACAAGCAGTGTGTTTCGATTGATAAACCGCCAATTCCGTTATTTTTCAGATATATTATGTGTAATATCAATTCGTTTCGAGATATCGATTGATTATGAAAATGTAATTAATTTTATCTCGAAAATCGATCGCCGGTATTCAAAACTGGAAATCATCGTATGTTTAAATGATGATATTTCGGCTCAAGAAGATCAAGATAGCAGCACAAAACAAAGTGCATTGGAAAGTGTACACTTTCCCGCTTGCAGTGATATCAAATAGAAATCTATTGTAGCATTTTTGCGAAATAGTGCATGAAATATTTGAGTCTTGTATTTTTATGGTATCAAGTATTCATGTTTTGCTGATACATATAATAGTATTGTTGTAAAAGGATGAAATTTCCAAGTTTTGCTTAAAGGAGAAAAACAATATTTCTAGATATTACTGAACTAGTTTTAATTACATGATGCCACGAACAATAACGAGTGCTACGTTAATTTTAATTTAATATAAAAGCTAACGAACGATACACACCGAGAATCAATACTTTTGTTTACCGATGAAAAACTAACAGACGTGCGACGATTCAATAATACTAGAATCCAAATAAAGAGTAAAATAACTGTCGCAAATGTCATATATTTGCATATTGGCACAACAAAACACAAATATTATTCACGAGAGATTTTCTTTTAGTCCGATAAAATAAATAATGTTGTGTCTTGGAAGTTTTCTATTTATGTAACGATTTACATTAGTTGGTCTTTGCACGTAAAAATACCTGGACGCATCAAATATTTTGCTAAAGAATTTTATCAGCAATTTTATCAAGAATTGAAGAACTGAAGAAATCAAATTACAGTTAAATGCTAGAAATGATTACTTTGAGTTTTAAATACACTTCAAACTTTCTGCGAAACTATCTAATTTCAATAATTTACGAAATATAAAATATGGAAACGTCTTCCTTTATTTAACTTGGAATATTAATCTAGATATTTAACTGGCTTGCGCTCCTATTCAGGATCAATGATTCATCAACGTCATTTATTAAGCTCGCGCTTCCGCATGCGATTCACGTCGCCGCCGATCTCTTGTTCAGAGTTTTTGCGAACAGCACCCGGAGCGGAAGCGCCAGCAAAATTTTCCGACAAGTATAATACGCGTTTATGACGCGAGGGGGAAAACCGCGAGGTGCGCGCCGCGAATCATTGTCTACCTATTGTTTTATTATAGACGACAGGATAAGGTCGGTTCCGGGGTAGTAAGGCGGTGCGGGTAATCTTTCTCTTGCAGCGTGAAATATGCATCTACAATTGCGAGCTTCACGGTACGCCGGGGATTATATTCTCAGCAGTCATACTTGTTGTTCTATTATCCATGCCAAGAGAAAGGTATTTCCCCTAAGAAGAGCCCTTCTCTTCTTCCCTCGCTCCTCTTTTCTCTCGTTATAGGGGAGGCCTGAAGTTTAAACTACCTTTCTGTCGTAATGTTTCTTGTGCCCGAAGTATTTCCACGTGTATGGATTTTAATTTCACAAAATGACACAGTTCCCTTGTTTTACCCAGTCACTCGCGTCTTGGAACATGTTATAATTTCAGTAGTTCAACGTAAATCAAGTTCTAAATCTCGGAAGAGTTGATTATACTTTATTAATGTCTTTTGTATTTGTAATCACTTGCTAAATTTTGTATCAATAAAAGTTTTATTTATTTCCTTTATAAAATGCTTTATATTACAGTTAATAACATGTGTTAATAACATGTGTTCACATTTCGCTACTTTATTACAAAAGCTTTCGCAATTGCAAACCGACTCACTCTTTCATGATATCGTGAAGAGATATCGGCTACATTGTCACTGCGCGGCATACGGGAAGTAATCTACGAAAATGGGATTTTTCAAAATTATGCGGCGAAATCCTCCGGTCAGGCAGAAAGAACGACATCGATCATCCTCTGACGTGCGCGAGCGTAGCACGTCTGAACTCATACTCTGACTACTTTTACTATTCATATGTAAAATGTGCATTATTTTTATGCCGATAACATCAGCGATTTTCGCGAAATTCCCGTTCTTAGAGGAATTTTTTGGATAACATGGAGGCCAACATAAATTCCGATGTGAAATTAGTGATAAACTCGGCGCGACCCGTAATTCGCGGTTCGCCCGATTGTTTTCTGGCACTGGCTAAACGTTATAGCGGTATTTTACGAACTGTCGAATCGCGCGGCGACAACTTCAAGATTTATTGCCTCTTTGCCGTCTACCAACCCGACCACTTCTCTCTCCCTCGCCGCTTCTGTTTGCCTTTTTGTTCTGCTTCCACTTTTCTCGTTCTCCGTACGGTATCTCCTACGGTGTCCTCTCCTTCTTTTCCTCGACGTATCAACCTCTGTCGTTCCCTGTTTTTCCGCGATTCAGCCTTCGAGATCCTGTTACCATGATTAAAAGAATCCGTCGAGTCTCCTGGATTCTCCGGAAAGCTCATCCGAGCTTCCCGGGAAAGCTCCATTGCTCTCACTCCTTCACCTCTTCGTCTCGCTATCTCGCCTCCTTCCTTCCCTTCCTTCCGTTCCTGTCGTCTCGTTTGACATTTAAGCGTATCGAATTTTCCACCGGGACGTAACGACGAAATATTATTACATTGCCAGCGGAATATTGCAAACTGTATCGTAACTATCACGGCTCAAAGTAATCTCGCGCCGCAGATGATCATTTTTCGAGGTCTCAAGCAAACAATTTTTGGATTATTCTTCCCGCAAGAACCTCGAGAATAAATCTCTGTGATATACCATGGCTGCCTCAGAAAAATGAAGAAAAGTTCGTTCTTGTATTGTATGAAATCAGTAATCTCTAAAATTCGATGTGCTACGAAATTATCCTGCGGCATTTCCTGCCTGCTACGGGAATCTGAATCTCAAGTTTTATCGGTTTCCATAGAAATCCGTTTCCGTTGTGGCTTCGTCGCGTCTTTCTCACATCAGTACAACAAACAACAAAATTCCTACCGAGATTTGTTCCACAGACCTTTATTGATTTTCTTGCTTTGTCTGTTGACTCTGCAGCAAGAAGCTCTCCGCGTTCTTTCCGCTCTTCCTCTCGAGGAAGTTTTCGTTTTTACTTCGATCGGCTTTGAAGATCCTATTTCCAGGTGTAAAAACATCCTGCAGTTTGCTCGATAAGGCTTCTTGCGTCCTCCTGTCTGTATGTGCCATCCCTTATTCGTTGCTCTTTCGCGGTGGCATTGGCTTCTCGATTCGCCTGGATAGCGCTCGCATTCTGTAGTCAAATATTGGTAAAAATATCCGCCATGGATGCGATTCGTTTACGACACCGAGTGGTGAAACGAAAAATCGAGTATGACAGACAATAACGATAAAAGATTCTGACATGTTAAATATTCCCTTAGATGCAGATTTCATTACCACCTTTCGTAGATATTTGACTTGATAAATCAAATTGTAAAAATAATTTTTTCAACATTTATTTTTGACAGTTTATATCTAAAAGTATTCATATATAAGTATTTGGAACGCTTTGCACGTTATTTCTCTTATTTCAACCTCACATTTCATGATTTTCCGCTTTTCTATGTTTTCGCATGAAGAGATCTTGTTTCTCACTGTTCTCCCTTGTATGTGCTCTTTTGGCTTTGGCGCTTCAATTCGATTCCTTTGATTGGTTTCTCCAGATTCGCTTTTCGAAACGAAGGAGTTGTATCTTCGTTCGATCCCGCTGTAACACCGTGAACTTTGGCAAGAAAATCTTCCCAGCGAGGGGAGATTTGGAAGACATCGCGTCGTGGAAACGCAAATAACGAAAAGTAAACCCTTTTGCAAAAATTTCGCGTGTAGATGTTTTATCGAGTCAAGATCAATGCCACAAAAGTCGAAGATAAATATTAGAGTTCAGTCATTTTTAAATTGCGAACGTTTTTCTAATTAATTACGGAGAGACGTATTGTCAAAAAGAAACAAAAACGATATAAAGGCAAAAATAATTCCTTTAAATTGATGCAGGATTAAAAAAGAAGGCGTGATTCTCTCTCTCTCTCTCGCAAAATGATCTCAAAGTGCTCGAGAATTACAAGCTCGCCAAGCCTGCTTGTCGCTTTTAGCTTTTAGCTTGTACACTTGCCGCCATTAATGCGAGATGTTTGCGACAAGGAAGCCTCCAAGTACTCTCTCGCGCGAGTTGAGTTGCAAGTCCTTTTATATGGACCTTTCATCCTAGGAAAAATCCATTATTGAAAATTCATGCCACATCGCTCGCATTTTAAACAGTAAAGCAAATCGTCTCTTCATGTATCGTGTATGACAAGTTCACCATTTAACTTATGTATTCTAAACGAATTTTAATATAGTAAAATTTACTGCGGGAGAGTTCAATGTACCGCATAAAATTCGCTTTGTACCCTTGTCGCAATAAATAAAATTTACAATTAACGCCTCTCTCGCAGTCCAGAAATTCGCTTGCGTCAATTTTGCCGTGAGTTCGCGTTCCTCGGATCGCCGCTTTATCAATCGCCACAATCTCCCGGTCCCTCCATATTAGTACGTTTCTTTATAACTCGTCGATCGATTTTCGGTACGTCACTTGCGGAAGTAAAAGAAGCCGTACGACCGGGGCACCGTCTCCCACGGATAGACGTAAAGAGAGGAAGGACCGCTCGGCGGACCCCGTTCGCGTAATTGGCACTTTGAACGTGCAAGATTGGCATGAACAGTAATAAAATGGTGGTGAGGGGTTCGTGGCGCGGGGGGTGAGAGCGGGAAGAAGCCCGAGAGAAAAGAGATGCCGGCGCAGGATTCACAGCGCGACGAGATTCGTGCGAATCGAATCGAACGACCGAACCGAAGCACAAGTGAACCTTACGGAATAAGTAATCGATTTAAATTGCTCGCATTGAATGGACGAGCGGGAATAATTCAGGGACCGTAAGCACTTCTCCATAATATCGCCGCCGCAAACCGCTTGCATTTAGCGCAAGTGCTCGCGACATAATCGCGATGCAAATAATAACGAGCGCGACGCTAACGTTACCTGTCCGGGTATATATGGAAAGAAAACGTCAGGATTGGATTAATTGCTTAACCGAGCGCTCTGAACAGCAATTAAGATCGTCAGCTAGTTGCTGTTATTGCTGTTGTTGTTCCGCTTGTTTTACGAAGAAAGTTAATTTCTTCGATGAGGCGAGTCACGATTGTCCAAGAGCGAAGAATTATTAACTTTCTTATTCTGTCCGTTTTCCGCCCGAGCGAAGAAATGATGTTTTGCCGCGGCACCAGTTGCATAAAACCGAGCGAGTCTTTGAAATCAGTTCTCTCCAGTTGAAACTCGCGTCCAAATGCAACAGATAACTCATGCTGGAAATAATGTAAAGCACGCTAATTTCTGCATGGCTGTATTCGTAATCGGTTGCGTGGATCACGTTTTTTTATTCCTATCCAAATGATAATCGTTACTTGAAGCATACAACTGCTTGTTTTTTCAATGTCGTAATCACGATACTGTACATTCTAGCTGATATCATGTGAAAAAAATTGTGCATTATGTTGTACATCTTATTACGTAATATTACGTCGCGATGTTGCGTTGTATTACGGTTTATGAAACAATTACGTGTGCAACGTCGACCGCGCGTAATTGCACAGTTTTCTTAATTTTGTTTTTGCGATCCACGTATGGACGATGCATTCTACGGCCAAGGGTGAGGGTGTATTTTGCAGAGCGCCCGTAAAAAGGGGAAAAAGGGAATTACTGGACGAGTGCTTGCGTGTGTGTGTGTGTGTATACCATGTGGACTGCGTCCACGCGGAATGTCGCCCGTTTAAATGCGCCTTAAATTTGCAGAGAGCTTCAGACTCAAAATTTTCAGAGCGTTTTTATATTGTCGGTCCGAAATGGAAAAAAAAGCAACAGCTATCGCCGAGCGAGTAACACGGATGATGTTTGTCCGCGCTTGGTCCACGACTCGCAATGTTGATTTTCATCGTGAAACGAACAACCGGCAGATTTCCTTTTTTCCATTTTCCTCTTCCGCGTCTTCTCTTATTTCTCATCTCTCTCGTGTACCCTCATTCGCCGGACTTCATAAATGCGCGTACGAAAATCTTGTCGGCATCTCGTCCGTTTCTCTTTTCCTCTCGGAAATACGAAGCTAATACAAAGACGCGCTGCGAAATCGTTGCCAGAAATAAGTGAATCTATATTTATGAGTCGATATGTGCCATTGCGGATGGTAACAATCGGAAAAGAGGAAAATAGTAGCGTCATTACTGTCACGAGTGTACATAAATTTCCAAGCGAATGCTTGGATAATTCAACGGAGCGCTGCCAGTTTCGGAGCAATCGAACGTAATTGGGTAAGAAGAAATGAACTGGAAAAATAAATGAGATCAAGCCTGTTTCGGATTTCGTCGATGTATTACGATTGCGATATTAGGATCCTGAGATGAATCGCATCATCGAGAGCGTGCAGATATAAGTAAAAATTTTTAAATATTAATGAGATATTTCTCATTTGATGCACTTCAATTTTTATTTTAATAAATTCAATAGAAATCTAATATATCAATTCAAATTCTGACGACATCACATAAATAGATGCGTCGCAACGCTACGCCCGGAGTGAAAGCGTGACTAGCGCGGCCAGAATTCATTTATTGTCGAGCGCGTAAGGCACTTAATCACGCGAACCCCGTTTCGTTGGTTTCATTATCCTGCGCGCCTTATCGTTTCATAAAGATATTAACCCACGAGAGCTCGGATGGCGCGAACGGAGCTTTACGAGGATTCCCGCGGCGCCTTATTGAAATCAGTCCGCACGGCAGAATTTCGCACGACGCGGAATATGACGAATCAGTGGCGTACTCAACTGCGTTGAAGACCCCATGTCGCGAGGGAGTCAATATCTTTGCTTCATGAGATCAAAATGAGGTGATGAAAAGACGAAGAAGGAGGAAAGACAAACACAAGAAAGAGAAAAATATAAGAGAGGAGGGATGAAAGCATGGAAAGGATAAAAGGATATAAGAAAGAAGACTTAATTAAGTAAAAAGAAAGAGGGAGGCTATCAAGAATATCCGATGTAATCTTGAATTATTTTTCGCGTGTATCATTAGATCGTCCGAGGAAGAATTCGAGAAGCAAGTTCCTCGAGGACGTCACTCCCCGATACAAAAGCTCGAAAGCTCAAGCTACGCCACTGCAGCGGATAGACGAAGAAGACGGCGCAATGACGGGGGTGAATTAATCGCGAGAGCGGCGATATTTGAAGCCCGGATTCGAAGTGAAAATCGCATCTTTCGGAAGCGACGACTGTGCGCGGTCCTCTGAACTTTCCGCTGCGATTCGATTGAATACGTCCAATTCGTGCTCTCGACGCGATCCGGTTGAGACTATAACGGCCGGAGGTTCATGAATATTCTTAATTGATCGAAGATTGAAGTCTCACGATCGTTACAAAGCCGCCAATCAGCACGAGGACCCGTGAATAATTCCCAGGCCCAGACCGGATTAAATCGTCGGCTGTTCACGAACGACCAATGTACACCATCGAATATTCCTTCTCTCGCATAAAACCATGCATTGCCAGTCATTAATCTCGCGCGGTGCAGATTTAATTATCGCACGATACATCGCGACTGAGACCGCGAGATTAATGGCACTTTGCTGATCTTCAGATCAATTTGCGCTCCGAGGCGCTAGATCGTTCGCGATTTGAAAAAAGTATTATAGAATTTAGATTTGTGTAAACAATATTATATCTATTTTGAATTGCTTATAAGATACAAATTATTGGTGCCAGTTACAGCTTCAAAATATTAGACTCTGCGAATCCTTGAAGGTTGCAGCTTCCAAATATCAGATTCCAGGGATGGAGAATGCATCGTTGAGATTAATCTCGGGAAATCTGAGACAGCTGATTCACAGTACCTCCGATCTTAACCAATAGACGTTAATAACTTAGCCTGGTGCACTTCGATATCCACGACGCGTCCAGAAGAAGTAGATCGTGGTCGAGGGTTAAGCTGCGAGAGTTCCTGGGTCAACCGTGCGCATCGATCGCTTTGTTCGCCGGGGGCGATTATTCTCGACCGTCCATTCATAATCACGCGGGTCTCCCCGCGGGGCATTGATAAATCTCCCTGGGACGTGTCGCATAATCGTTAAACCGAAGGCAAAGTTTCACACGGCTCGGCTCGGCCCGGCGCAGCGCGATGCGGCGCTCACGCGCTGCGAGTCGAACTTTCCTATGCGAGATCAACGACCCGTGGCACATTGTTTCATCCGAAACGCGACTATTCCTGGGCTCTCTCAGGAAGCGCGCAATCCTAGCGCTTTCCCAGCGAAGCCACGGTAATCGTGTGCATTCGTGAAGGGTCCTCGTCGACAAGCGCGGCGCGGCGCGGTATGGCGGCGGATGGTGACGGCGGAAGAGGAGGAGGAGCGAGAGGAGGCTGGGATGCAGAAACAGCAGGAGAGCGAGAGCGACGTGTCGCGGTGTGAGGTAGCAGGTGCATGTGTGCTTTCGTCGGTACGTGGGTGTGTTTTGCGTGAGAGAAGCAGAGACGGAGAAAGAGAAAGAGAGAGAGAGAAGAGAGAAAGAGAGATAGAGATAAGCGGAGAAGCGGGTGACAAGGAGAGACAGAGAGAGAAGAGAGCAGAAAGCCGCTTTAATCGACGCGCCGGGTAATCGTCGCTGAAAGTAATTTACTTCCACGCGTGCCACCGACAAAGCCGGCTGCTCTCGAAGCTCGGTACACATTTTAAAATCTAATTGAAAATCTAATTAAAGCGGTAGGAGAGTCGCGCGTCGGAAGGCGGACACGTGATGTGCGGAACGAGAGCGAGAGAGCGAGCTTCCGTAGGAGAATCCTAGTCGGGTGACAGCTCGGGGCCCGGCTGGGCTCGTGGGAGGTCAGGCGTGTTTTATTATTGCTAATAAACTGGAGTCAAAGCGCGCACGCGAGTAAAAGCGGCGCGGCATCTTCGAGAAGGACGCTGGCCCGGGAAAGAGTTCCCTCCATTAATTGCGCACCCATTGAGAAAAAGAAGAAGGAAAAACGTGCAAATTCATCGTCTCACGGCGATTACGCGATCTTTTGAAGCATTGTATGCTTTCCTTTTTTAATTTATTTAAGAGATTACACACGGTATCGTGCGCCGATCGTAATTCAGAAACGCCAGCGGGAATGTGAAATATGTATGACAAGAGTAAGAAAAATGTTTCCGGTGTTTAGAGGAACGGAAGAAATGGAGCTGCCAGTCTCTTTGCGGAGACGCGAGGCCCCGTCTGAATGCGAACGAACTACTCTACTGGGAGTCTACGGCGCGGACGAGCGCGAAGAGAGCAAGGAAAATTATTATCGTGACTATTGCATGCGGAATAACGACGGAAATAACCGGGATGCATTATTCCCGTTTTATTTACACATCGCTGTCAATTTTAACGTAATATTGCGAGCGCCCGGGGAATTTAATTTGCATTTACCGAAGAAACGCGGCGTGCAGCCTGCCGAGGAATGACGTTTATCGAGATAACGCGAAGGCGCGTCGCAGCGAGCAATATAATAATTGGAACGCAACAAGGGAAACGAAACGCGCGACAATTCAGGTACTTTCTCGGCTGCGAACGATGGCAATTGCACGATTAACACGCGTTCGCGCGGGCATCGTATTTCACTCGCGCTTTAATACCGCAAATATGAAAATAAACTCAGGAAAAAAAAACATTCTCGATGCACTGAATTACTAATTAATGAAATAAAAGGCAAAAAGAGAAGAAACGTATGCAGATCAGGTGAACAAATATTCAAGCAGTAACGAGTCCAACCGTGATTGATAATGAAGAAAATTTCGTTCGGTTCGCCCGGAGCCGAGAGAGAGAGGAACGCGTGCATAGCCAAATTGATTCATTTTCGCGGGTTATTGTCATCGAACAGTGGATTTCCCTGGGCAATGCGCTAATGACGAAAGTTATGTATACCGAAAGGAGAGCGATAATTTCATTAATCTATCGCTCGAGAGCCGTTTAGAGTCCAGTTCGCGAATGGAGTGTCAGTGTGCTCGCACTAGACTCTCCCGGGGGGTAATTTATGTGCCAAGGTTCTTCGGGGGTCTCCTCTCCCTTTTACGGCGTTTAAATATCGCTAGACATCAGGCCGTCCTATCCGCGCCTCGCAGTAAATTGAAAGTTCATTCCGCGACTACAGCTTTGTATATTTTTATCGTCCGCTCGCGGAAGAAACGTTACGAGGACGCGGCTAAAATTTAATCCCGAGGACGCAAAGGAAATACGAAAGTATTTTTCGTATTATGTAATAGACATATCTATTGCAAAAATAAAGTATATATAAATGTATATATAAATGTATATAAATGTATATAATATCTTTATCTGCTATGCATTCATTTCAGATTAGGTTTTAGAGATGAACACGCATTTTATCCATACTTACAACCGTGATTCTCCGTCACGTTAGTATGAAAAGTATTCTTTTATCCACCTCCATTCAACTCGCTTCATCTGCGCGAGATTGCTTTCGACGTCGCTCGCACTCTGCGTTTTCACGGTGTTTTATTTCACGGATGGCTTTATCAAGTGACGAATGATATACGGCCGTTGATATCGTTGAATTATGCATGGATGCAACAACTACATAATGCGGCTGTTAATTGTCATGTCTTATGATATATCGAGGTCGTGCGGGCAAAGCGCATAATGCAAAATGTTTTCTCATGGTTGCAAATGTAGGTATTGTTCGCACAAAAGTACAATAAAATTCGAAACTATGCATCGCAGCGTCCTCCGGATTTAACATTCTTTCTCGGCAGTACAAATAACACGTAATTCCTCTCGGTAGATTTTTACAATATTATTCCGCATTATGTATTGCTAGAGTAATATTTAAACCGTAAGAAATATTTAAAGCTTTTTATCAGATAATTTATTACTCTTCGAAGTGACGTCCAATTTTAATGACCGTGTCACGTCGGGCAGATATTTACAACGTAACGCGCGATTTAATCCCGTTTTTCACGGCGACAGAAAATTTTCTCGTCGTTCACGTTCCTGGTTCCTCGTTCGCCGTGTAAGAGTCGCGTTACCCGATACCGTACTATCCCATAACTATCCCGATGCCTGTTGCTCGAAGCTCCGGCTATTCGTCTTCGGTTCCACCTGCATTACATTCCGTCGCGCTTGTCTGCGAACTCCACAAACGTGTGTTACACAGAGCCGCGAAGGTATCCCGATTACTCCGTTTTCCGTTCCTGCACGGTTCGTAACTAAGTACAGAGGATGTCCTCGCACCCTCGCGAGCGCATGAGAGGAACCGGTCGCCTCCTCTTTCTCGTCTCCGCCTTTCACCAGTATATGGTCACTCGTTAAAAGTTTATGTCCACCAGGAGGTGGACGGAGTTTGCCTGAGTGCTCCCTTCGACGTTGCATCGTGCGCACGTACCGCGACAAGTGCGCAGCTTGGGCTCGAGAGAGGAAAAGAGTAAGAGAGAGCCATGGCTTTCGTCTTTCTGCGCGAGGGCTCTTCGAGCTTTGTCGTCGAGTGCGGGGCGGTTCGCGAGTGCACGCGCACGTGTGCGTGGCGGAATCCCATAATCTTCTCGGCGGCTAAAGTGCTTTCCCGTTTCGAGTACGGTACGAAATGGTCACCCGGACTTCCGGTCACCGCCCGTCGTCTTTCCGGTCCTCATCGGTCATCGATGTTTCTCTGCACCGTCAGTGTCGCCGTCGATCGAGCTCCTCTTTCGTCTCCTCACCGCGATAACTTTTACGAGAGTTCTTCGCAGAGAGTTCTTCACCGCTCATTTCGCTCCTATCGCTCGTCCGCTCGTTTGATCCATGTCGAATTAATGTTCCCCGAACTCGGCGGCGAGACGAGTGCTCAAACGTTAAAGAGCTCGTCACGTCGCATGAGTATTTCGAAAAGTACTCGGATGTCTATTGATCTTGATTCACCACTTTGGCAAATTGGCCAGGTTGCGATGGCAAATATTTTATGCATCCGATTGACTAATTCATTGAAAAGATTATTGAGAAGAGAACAAGAGAAAAAACTGCACTTATTATATTATCTTCGTGTCTGACGTTAATAAAACCGTACAGAACTTATCTTTTCTTTAAAAAGGTACAAGAAAGATACGCGTTAATTGGATTTATGGAAAAAGTATAACATCGTTTCAACAATAAAAGTAAAGACATATCAAAACATCATTTCCATAATGGATATACTTACCTTTTATTGGAATACTCGTATTAAAAACAGTTTCTACAAAAATAATTATAAAACGAAGTGCCGCAAACTGAGAATACAAATATAGGTACAAACATATGATACGAAATCAATTATCTTGCTTCAAAAACCAAAATTGTAATATTAAATTATTGCCGTAATAATTATTGCTGTTCAAAAAAATATTTTTAGAACAAAAATGCCGCGCGAGTTAGTCGACGAGAATCTCGCGTTAATTAACCAATGAAAATTTCGCGCGAGGTGATTGGAGAGAACTGCTGTACACAATTGTCTTATATCGTTAAATGTTAAAATAATACATCTCCTATCTACATATTTTTTGCAAGTGCATTAATAGCTTTGGAAGCACGAAAGTGGTCTGGGTGCGAAAGTAATTGGAAGGAACGCGAATCTTGGACGGATTAAGGACTCTCTCTATAAGTGGCTTGGGCGGCTAGAGTTCATCAGCGGATTTTGCACTTCGCTTTGAGGAGCGTCCCTGCTACTAAGGAGAAGACGAAGAAGACGTGACGAGGATATTCCGCGGAAGACAATGAAATTTAATTCGATAATCTATCCTTCGCGCGCATGACTCGAATAAAAAGATATAAAAGATCAGGGCAAATTGAAAGGGTCCCTGCGAACAGCGTTGCAAAAGCTAAATTTGCATAATTTGTTAAAAGTACATGTGTCTCATAACTGTCTCGTGTGCATAGAAAATTTATCAATAAAAATATATCGCATCAATACACATATATAAGCATCATCAAGAGTCGGAATGATTTTCTGTTAACAGATTAGATTTATGCAAGAAAGACCGGTATGCGAGAGAACCGCTGAGAGAGAATATAATGAAAGAATCACACAAATAATAATAGAATTACGGAAACAACGCAAAGCAGCGAGGATGAGATGTACATGCGCGAGCCAGTTGCGCTTTACGAGCGCAGCGCAAAAATGAACGACGAGTGCGAAATAACAAGGTCCGCGCGCGTCAAAGGATCCATCGTCGCGCGGCATGCTGTCTCTTGCGATTTACACATTATTGCAACACGGAAGGGCCCTTTGTGACGGGAGGAGAACGAGCGTCAGATTCGTCTGAGAAACGTCGTTCATCTCGTCCGACGAAAGCTCGAGGACCGACGACGACACAAAGCGCATATGGACGACGAAATGCAACGCGTCGTCGTCGTCGTCGTCGTCATCGTTCTCACCGACAGACAGAAAGAGTTTCTTTCAAATATCACTGTCTCGTGGAAGGCGAACGAAACATGATCGTTAGAGAAGAAAATTCACGCGTGAATAATTTCTCGCGTCGAGCCCGATCGATCCGGCGAGAAACAATTTGCGTAGTCGAATATCACGAGAATCAAGCATAATGCGTTTTTTATATTACGCCTTTTTTAGATGTAAAAGAATCGCAGCTAATTATATTTGTTATAATTATTCAGAGAGTTTGCGGCAACGAATCAAATCGACACGTCACTGAAACGCGGAACGACAAGAATTAAGGAAAAAAGAGAATTTTACAGTTGATGAATTGTGCTCATCTGAAAGAGGAATAAAGAGGGAAGGCCGTTCCAAATTAGCGAAAGAATTCGTGTCGAATGGAAAGTGTGCGATGCAGTTCCACGTGTGCATACGAGAATTTATTAAAATTACACACGCCAACGAGCGAGCGTTATTCAGCAGAATATCTTTGCGTGTATTTCTAATTAACTGGCTGCTAACGAGCGCCGGTCGTCGCGATATCGCGCGAATTGAAATAAAATTGCGCGCGGGCATGCCGATCCGTCGGCGATGACGAGCACGACGTTTTTCTCATATTATGCGGCTCGTTATGCGACCCGGCCGTTGCGGAAATGATAATGAAAATCGCGCGAGCGCGTTGCACGGGCGCGTACGCGCTCGCGCGATCCGCACAAAGCGCGGGGATCCGTAATTAACGACGCTAATGATCAAATAATATGGGCTGCCGGCTAGGCAGCGCCGGGAACGCGATCATTCACTCCATCGGAATACGCTCTCCCATGCGATGATTAATCGAATGTTATATGGCGCAACAGTATTGAATTCTGTTGTGCCGTTGCCGCGTTTATAATCTCGAGAGACGCGCGCCGTTTTCCATGGAATTCGCGCGCGAGTAATTTTAGTGCGCGATATTTCAAACGAGCGAGTTTACATCACTAATTATCGTTTTTGTGTTCGTCGAAGGTGCGCACGCTTTATTCGAAATGAATCGCGCGGGATGCAAATAACACAGAGAAGAGGCCATGGAAACGCGAGACACACACGGTGGAAATTTTAAACCCCACGGGGGACCGAATTTTTTTCAGGGGAATGCGAGGACTCCGGAATGTGTAGCGATTCGGATAACTTTACGGAATAGCGAATTAAATCGCGGAGGCACGCTGTAACGCCGAATTTCGTGACTCGCGAGGTACTACAGACTGGTATTACGAGAGGAACGTGACGCTTGACCGGACTGAGAAGAATAAATGGAGGACCGAGGAGGGTCGACGCTGTTCTGCGCTCGATCACAGCACGGAAAAGAGATTATTCTGTTAGAATAAAAAAAAAGAAGGAAATACGTGAGAATACGTGACAGGTGCCTCGTGCATGGTCCACGTGCTCTGGAATACGTCAGTCAAGCTGTCCGCGGTTTGCTTCGAGCATAATAAAATTCCACGAGAACAGGCACGCCGGCCGGGAATAGTCACGCGGACAGACGGGTTCGATCTCTCGCGCGGTTTAATTAATATTCGTTCCCATACGTATTAACCGCTAATTTCATTCGCGTGTTATTACATTAGGACGATTATTACTCAATGTAATCGCATAACTGACGTTATAACGATGGCCTAACGTCAAACAGTCGAATAAATTGAAAGAACAGTGTCGCGTTCGTATTAAGTAAAATAACGGCTTACGGTATTTGCAGTCAACAATAGATTTCCAACTTGATTTTTTTTCTTTTCGTGGGGGTGAGCGTCTAAGCATGCACGATGTGCGCTTGCACTCGCTTGGCCTTTGGCGGCGCGAGTGCGAGCAGCTGAGCTTTAGGACGAGGGAATTAAAGCAAGACGAACGAGCAAGTCGAGAAGGAAGAAGGTGCCGGGAGCAGGCAGAAGCCGCGAAAGAGAATGCGGGTGTTGAATATGCAAATACCGTCTGTAAGCAGCACGGTAGAGAGAGTTCTTTCTCGGTAGTAGCCGGTCGCGTAAAATTATAACAGGCTCGCAAATTCGTTGTCGGAAAGCAAAGCCCACGTCTCATCGGGAGCTGCAAACCGAGAGGTATCCATCTCTCTTCTTCCCCAACCCCGTCTTCTTGATAGAGTCAATTTAAGTTTCCGGTGTTTGCGTGTGCAAATGTTTCCCGTCTGTCTGCGTTGTGTTCGGCCATGGAAATGAAAGATCGATAGGGCTCGTGTGATGCAGGAAAGTCGAAAAAAGACGGAGAACCTTCTTTGACGAATTCTCATTAGTGACATCTTGGAGCAGAAATGGTCTACGTCATTCTACGGGTAAAAAGTGACGAGACGAACGAGTGGAAAAAAATATTGCGAGCGACAGAAGTCAGAGATAGCATCTTGATTTGAAGAAACATTGTGTGCTCTAATTTGAACATGATTAATTAAACCTAGATAATTTCATGTATGTATCTATGAAAGGAAAATAAATGGTACTTGCGTGTGAAAGAATTCGTATCGAAATATTGCACTCTCCATTAATTCGCTATTAAAATAATGATTTTTGTCGCAAGGAAAACCGATGCGCTCTTTCAATTACAAGTTTCTCATCCGGCACGCGTTAATTCCGCAAATAAATGTCCTTCCGTCATAGTATTTAAAAATCGAAACTACCCTCACAGCTCTTCCAACCCGACTAGAAATGTTGTCAGGTTTACCTAATAATATGTTATAAGGACCTGACGTGGTTGGCGCAAGGTAATCCTGAATAAGGTATACCTAAGAATATCCTCATCAGGTTCAAATATGTATGACCTTTTTAGGGTTAAAATAATAAGGAACATATTAGGACCTTCTTACGTTATGCCTGATATTTCAAAGTACAAATTTTGTTGAGGTTTACATTATTAGTACCTACTAAGGATCTTATTCCTTCATCCTGATATTTTTTAAAATTTAGAGGTAAAGGTTTCCCACATCTGGTCCTACATCGGACCATGCGTAGTTTATCATATTATAATGTACGTTATATACTTAGTGTAGAAAGAATAGTAATTTCTACTTAATTTGCGAGTAGTAATTATTTTTATATCATATACATTTCAATGTATTCGATTATGGAACAATAAGAGACAAAAATCAACACAAGTGTGTGTTTCCCGCCTCTGATTCACCAAGCGACCGATAGATGGCCAGGTCAGGCGTGACGTTCTCGCAAGAAACATTTGGTTAGCACCTTACAAATAACCATCTGGAAAATCGATCCGGTACTCTTTTCTTCTCTTCTCTTGGACTCTTACTTAGAACATATACTAGTAGTATATGTTCTAAGGACTCTTACACTCACCGAAAATATCAAGTTTTAGTAATCCTTTAGACGACTTGGTGCTGTCTGGGTAGTAAGGATTTAATAATTCAACCCGATATAAACCTGACGAGGATATCCAGATAAGGACCTAACTATCGTGCTGCGTTACATGACTGATCAGGTCCTGATGAATTTACCTTATCAGGACCTGATAATAAAATAAGGTCAACCTGATCAGGACCACTGGATAAATTTCCAGTCGGGAAGACCATTCAAATGGCAGCCAGAATTATCGGTGCCGAGGTGCGGCCTTACACCTATCCGTGCCCGACCGTGTGTGCATCAGCGAAGGGGGTAGGAAGGCAGGGGGCGAGGCGATGGAGAACGCGGGCGTTAAATATGCATGCCGGGTAAAGCGGTAACAATGGAGGGTTCCTCGTCTCTCACCACTCACCCTCCCGTCCCCCGTCGCCCTGGCTTCGTTCCCCTTTGCCGTAGAGAACCTCGCAGTTGATCGCGCGACCTGGGCGCAAAACACACCCCGCTAATGGCACCCCTGGTACTCTCGTCTCGTGATATCCCGCGCGCGCCCTGCGCCGCCACCCTCGTCCTCCTTCTCTGTGTGAATATGTACGTATATGCATACATGCACGTAACCGGTCCTCCTCTATCCTCCGCCACCTACCATCCGGCGCGCACGGACGAGGGGGCCACGCGTTCTTCCCGCTTCCCGTATTTTCCGTAGACGCAAAACTCGATTTTCCCGTTTCCACCACCGCCGTCGTCGACGTTGCGCTAATTCGATCGTCGTGAAATGCGACGGCATTAATTAGCGAGCGATAATCCGATTGTTGTGATACACGCCGGCTGCACAGAGTCACTTGCGCTGATGCGGGTTGCCTCTTACTCGCAGTGTTGCGTTTTTGGTTCACATTTCCATGTCGGAGCGTATGGTTCTTGCAACGATCGTCCTTATGACAAAACTGAAAAATCGGTCTCCGGAGTCCGATTTCCAGAATGAAGATTAATACGTAACATCTCGAGCGCGATAAAAGTCGCTTTTACACAAATGCGTGAATAAAAGAATGCATAATAATTTCATTTAATAATCAGGAGATTGCGTTGGCATTTTCGTAGATTTTTATTTCAAATCTGGCTTAATTATTTCGAAGCTTTCTCGATCCGAAACGCTGCCGAAATTGCGTCGGCGGTTTCGCGAGGAATGCGGCGCGTCTATCTTGATCAGCATGCGACAATATGTTGCTCAGTTCGCGCCGACTGACAAGCGAAGACACAGATCTGTTTGCTATCTGTGGGTGCTATCTCTCTAAGCGGCTCCTCCGCTTGGCGCGATTGCCTGGAACATCTGCCGCTGATATCGCTGGCGGACAGCTCAGGAGATTGCGATGTCTCCAATCCGATACCGGAGGATCGGAATTAACCCGCTATAATCGAAAAGGGATAACGCGTAATGTCGTATCAAGATACGAAGATCCACACGAGCCGTTTGCCATAAATCTCGATTGTTGTGCGACGTTCGGCTAATTTGTTCGTAAAATGTATCACGATTTAAAGTACTTCATCGAAAATGGAATGAAATAAATTACACGGCGAATTGATACGAGCAAAAAGCAGACGAAAGCAGGAACATTTGGAAATTTCTCTGGTTCAAGTAAGCAGCTCGACGACCCAGAACGAGAACCATGATCCAATTAACGGAATCGCGGTCGGTATAGCAAGGGATACTTTGCTTAACTATCCTTTTTATATTCCCGGCAACGTCACGGGATTCTTTGCATCGAAACGAGGTTCAATCGTAACGGGATTACCGGACCTTGCGTACCAGTCATTCGTACAACAGACACGTTTTTAAGGAGTTCTCGAGTGCTCACGTAGTGAAGAACTCCCGTAAGGACAGGACGACACGGGGAGACTATGCTGATCCACACGACACGTCACCGTCGCGATCTTGCAACCGTCGCACCAACCAGCTAGCCAACCAGTCGGCCAGCCTTAAGAACGTTACCATCTCGCCGCCATCTCATCCTCATCCCATTTCGTACGGTAAGTCCTGCCGCATTCGACGGTAAAACCGAGTTTGCCCGGTTCTCGACTGGAAAGGAGAGGAATAGTCGTCGTCGTCGTCGTCGTCAGTTGTTGGTCCGGCGGAATAGATCCTTGCTGGACCGTCGTGGCTGCACGACAAAATACGCGAGACACCTACCCACACACACACACACACGCGCGCGCGCGCGTATGTACACACACATAGATATGTATCTATATGTAGGTAAGGTTCCCGTGCGGGATATAGTCTACTTGAAATGCGGCCGGCGTTCGCGTCTACTTCCGATCCATCTGGCTCAAGACGGGCGACAAATCGAGTTACCGCCCGAGACCCAAGACCAAAGAACCCTGGCACACAGCCTGCCTTTCCTTCCTTCCTTCCTTACGCTCTTCCGCTGCGCGGCTCCTCTTCCCTCGCCCTATCGCGCTCTCTATCTCTCACCCTTCTGCGCTCACCTCCACCACGTCCTTGCTACGCTCGCCGCGGTTATTGGCTTCTTTCTTTGCTCTTTGGCTGGCCGATATAACCACGGCGGCCTCGCGAGCCGAGGCTTGGCCTCGAGGCCGTCGTCTCGGGGAAAAAGCGCAGAGAAGCGGAACGAGAGGAATGAAAGAGAGACGGAGAGCGACGTAGAGGAAGGCAGAAAGTGAGGGAACCGCGTTAACCGCGTTTAGTGTCCAAGATTGTGAGTAAAACGAGTTGCCAGCTCGTTAGATACTACTCGTACGAGTACCACTCGCCGAGCCGAGCCAATGAGTTTCCACGAGTGGTGATATCACGTTTCGCGAAAATCGTGCCTTTCCTCGCGAATTAACCCCTCGAACCCGCCACGCTAGGCCGACGTGTGTCACGCTCGCTTCGACCATCAGAGAGGGATACAATAGGGGGATGTCCGCGCGGACGATTATCGCATCGCTCAACGAATACGTGCGCGGACCAAAGTAAAGGACTGACCGACGCTGTCAAAGTGAATCGGCGATATGCAGAATGAACGGAACGACGTTTTAAGGTGGATGATAATTGACGGGATTGGAGCGAAAGAGCGGATTATTCATGGAAATTGCTCGGAAAGTAATGCCTCGTAATTTGAATCGTCTAAATCGATCTAAATCGATATGGCAGGAGATATTTATATAATATAATACAGATTGTGCGAAGAACATACTTCTCAATACTTCAATACTTGTTTAATAAAGGATAAAGTTATATCTATTTTTTTTTTATTCCATTTTATCGTCAGAATGGAAAGATATTATTGTATATGTAATAAAAACACACATGCTACCATATATCAACGTCAACTTTATGCAATTTTTAACTAATAGAGTTTTGAATAATTAAAAACAGTTCCGTTAACATTTTCACACTCTGAAATGTCAAATATTGATAGTATCGGATTTATTAAAGTTGGAAAACTCTTTAATCTGACATACATAGGACAAATTGCAAACTAAACATTTTTTCAATACTTCAATAACTTTTATAAAATATACGTCAATAAAACAGTTAACATGTTCGATATTAAAAATCCGAATATTTTCCTGAAACGAATTTAATCTTAAATTCGTAAAAAAAACTTATTATTAAAAGTGACAAATTGGTTGCTACTCGCGAGGAAGAACGGCAAAATTAAAAAGGATCGCGTGGAAAATGGTAGTGGTAACTTTATTTAGCGTCCCAGGATACTAATAAAACGGGATACTGACTTGAGCATTCCCTACGAAATTTCTCAAATTAACCTCGTGATCCCCATTCTCGGCCGTTGCTCCCCGTGCGTCGTGTTTATTTTTCTCGCAATTCTTTCCTCTGTCTTTTATCTTCGTGAACGGTAATGCATCTCTTATTTGCCCCGAAACAATCCATCGTACCAAATGTCTCGCAATTTGCGAAACGAAAAACCGAAAAAATCTTTAAATAGTGAAAATATTCGAGATGCCCTGTGTATGCATTTAGCTGTATTGCTTTAAAGCTGCAGCTTTCCATTAAAATTTGAAACTGCACGTCAGACTCGACTGTCAAGAAAATAATTGACACAAGGAAAAGGATATAATTTTCAATTTTCGCGATATTCGAGTCCATCGCAATATTGGAGCGGTACATCCATTACCTAAAACTCGTTTCTTGTATCTTCAATTTTTCTCTGCTTTTCTCTGTCACTGGATTTCTCGCTTATATCTGAAATATCAACAATCAGGATTTTTAAATTACTTCAAGATAGGATCATAAAGGATTAACGCGTGCAGCCACTACCGCGGAAGGGACGCAGGAAGAGACGAGAGAAGAAGAGGAGGCGAGGCGGAAGCAGTATGCGATCATAATCCTGCTTTCCGTTCCAGATTGCGAGTAAAATGAGCTTCTGATCGAAGTACTCGCAACGGATCGCAATCGAGAGACAGTGGTATCACGTTTCACGAGAATGGAGGCTCTTTTCGAATTAGCCACCCGATCCCCCGTTTTTTTCTCCGTTTCCCCCTTTCTCTGTCTTATTCCGCCTCTGCTCGCTAGCTTCCCGCACCCCCGGATCGATAAGAGCGCGCCGATGGAGAGAAAGCGTGGCGGAGAGGAAGAGCAACCTCTTCGTGCTGGTTAACACGTGGCTCATTGAATAAAGGCTCGTCGAAGTCCCGTCTAATTTATGACGTCATTCTGAAAGTGAATATTCCTACCGAATGGAGATAAGAATACATCGGCACGCCAACACTGCCTCTGGAAACGGTACCGTCTGCCGTTTTATGGCGGTTGCACCACGTACGGCCGTTCCTTCACGTAGTGATTTGTTGAAGATGATCGGCCAGGAATGATCGTCGTTGCGAGTACGCACGCGAAATGACGCAATGAACGTGCGATATCGCTGTACATCTGAAAACCTTTAACGACTGCACGGTCCTTTGATATGGTCGCAATTTTTTTTATATTTTCATAAAAATTTTGTAAATTCATTATCAGATGTAATCCGCGGTTTGTGTGTTACAAGAATCGCAAGCAAATGTTTGCAGAATAGACAGATGCGTTGAACAGCGTGTCCGTGAATAGACGATGCTTCAACTTCATCAGCGGTACTATGATCCTCTTCTTTCCCGTGCGATGTCGCATGCCTGCAGCATGCGATATTTTTTTCAGGTCATAAATAAGAGTTACCCTCACGCTTATTCTTACTTTGTGCCATGTCCGTGTCACATGCGACATCCCTTTCTGATTTAAGGGTAAACAGGGATGAAGAAGAATGACCGTGATGGCTATACGTGCGGTTCATTGAATAAGATCCTCGCTGGGCGTGCTCGACGCTGCTGTATGACGTAATTTCGGAAATGATCAATGAAGAAAAGTGGCGAGCGACTAGATGGAGTTGCTCGTAAAAGCTTTTTTTCAAGATGGATGCATGCATTCAATTTAGTAATACGTGCAGGCGTGAATAAATTATTTAGTTGAATAAAATTGCGTAATAATTTTCTTGCGTGACGCGGATATCTTTTAAAACTCATAAAAATGATTCCAGCGATTCGTATCCAATATTTGTAATTCTGTTAAACGTACGTCAATGTATATTATCCAATTTCACGTTTCAAAGGTAATTTCCATATCGCGATAAAAAGAACCCAAGTCCAAACGAAGAAGTTAAAATAATTTAACTGAGTTCAGAGATGAAACAGTGGTTCCATGTGCAAAACGTTTTATAATTTTGCAATAAAATGTACATTATGCGTATTAACGGGATTCAAAGAAAATAATATCGCGATACACTGAAATGGAAACGGGGTACGTGCATCACATAAAAGAGTCCGCGATGGAAAAGTGGAATGATTTCACGGTAATAACGGCAGAACATTAAATCAATCCGGTATGCGTGATCCCCGAGTGTCGCTCTCGATTCAAGAAGAGAAATTTGACTACTCGTTAAATGGGGAATACTTTAAAACTAATTTCTTGGAGGTCGGTCGCTTGTCCGTCGCGTTCTGCTCCGAATTCTTCGTTGCTCGACACCCACTTCGAAGTCAATTATTGGCGCTGGCTGATGCCGGCGAAGACGAGACGAGGGAAAAAGCAAGAGAGAGAACGAGCGGAAAGACCAAGAAAAAGCTCGAGTGGGAAACTCGAGCGGACGATACAAACCTTGTTGGGAGTTCGTGACCGTGAATAAAACGAATCCCTGGTTCGGCTGCGCCTGCGAATCGCCAAGATCTGGGCATATCACGTGCCACGGGGATGGTGTTTTCCCTCGAATTAACCCCTTCGCCTGCCTCCTGCCCTGCCTATTTCGCGCTACGCTCACTTAACCCGCCGACGTTGCTTCTCGTTCGAGACAATGCAATGGAGAGAACGAGGAATCGCTGTTTCTGCGAAAGTCAGCGACTTCCGAAAGAACCGTCGCGGCAAGAAAGACTCGCGCGGGATTAACGAGGCGGATATTTAGCTTCGGTCTGATCTACGAGCTCGCATGCGCATGTGCGCGCGCGTACGCGTCAACACTGATCTCCTCTGAAATTAAAATAGTTTTTTAAATTATAGTGGTTATAAATATAGAAAAGAAATTTACTGCTTCATTCTGTGTTACGTGAGTCCGCGAGTGGTCCGCGGCGCGGAAACGCGCGTAAACGACGTCATCGCGTAAATCACGTCGCCGTTGCGGAATTAACGGAACGGTATTCGTTTCGCGCTACCGTGACGTGTGTGTCGCGCATGCAAGAACAATTTTCCGGTTAACGTACGCGTATGCAGGCGTCTCTGGTACCGCGCAAAACGCACGTGGACGCGCATTATCCGCATTATGTGCGCGTATATCGGACAGCCGCATAACCGCAAACCAAGATCGTATGGCGCTACCTTTACTCGTTATCGTCGTTTCCGTTACCGAGGACGGATCGTTCCAGCATTTATCGTGTCTCTTGCAAGAGGAGGAGCGGGCGAACGGTCGGACTGAGAGGCGGCGGGTCAGCGCTTGTGTGTTTCGTTTGAAAATTTAATTTCTCTAATTAAAGTGCCGACGGGCTTTACCGGGGTGCATCTCCCGTCGTCCTTCCTCGTCTCTCGTTCCTCCACTCTTTCCCTGTCCACCTTGCTCGCCGACCGCGCTGCGTCCCCTTTGTGTCCTGGATGCGGGCCGCGCCTGCGGCCTAGCTTTTGCCGGAGTCACCCGTTTCATTAAGCTAATGAAAGTTTTCTTTGAGGATGATACGCCAAACAATTTTATTCCGCGCCACAACGAGCCACGATGCGTTCTTTCGGGGAGCTGCGTCGAAGCGCGTCTGCCCGATCGCGTTTGAGAAGTAGGATCTGATAGATCAGCGATATCCTATTCAGTGCGGCGATCCAACGCTCGACGAGATGCAGGACGCATCCGTGCGCTTCTCCAAAGTGCGAAAATTCCGTAAACTTTATCGCTCGCACCAGCGATTTCGCTATTTCACCGCGATTTATTTCTCGCTGACGAAAGCTCCGGTCTCGGCGCGAACGCGTGCGACTTTCTATCATTTTTCCATAATAATCGGGCGCGCGTTCGGCTCGTTCTAATCGATCCCGCTGACGACGCGCGTTCCCCTTTGAGGTGAAAAAATCAGTGTTAGTGGGAAGGCTCGAAATGGTGGTTACGCTTACATCAAAGAGCACAGGCCGCTCCTCGCCTCGTGGAAACTAACGCCGGCGGAATTCATTTCCATTTGATGGCCCGGCACGGTCGAATACGAAAGCAGCTGCCGGCCATGTGGTGTGCAAACGAGGTGGATTAATCGCTTTTTCCCCACCCGCGCAGCCGCGCGATATATCGCAACGACGCCTCATTCGCGGCGAGTCGCCGTATCGCGTTTCACCCCTCACGAAATTTCATTCCGGCAAGATTTTTTTTCGCGGCGCGCCCTTTTTCCAACCCCCTTTTTTCCCCTTTTTTCGGTCGCCCGCTCTTCGGACTCGTCGCGGCCTGCCGTGTATATTACAAAAATGCATTTTTTCCCAGCGCTGTAAAACAACATGCATAATGGAATGGTGCTGGCGGAAAATACGACGATTAAAGTCACGTCGGAAGAATTGTCTCTGTTTTGCTGCCCTTATCCTTGTCCTGATCCGCGTTAAACGACAACGATGATATTAGCTGGGTGTCCCGCTCGATGAGAACGGGCGATTCTTGCCCTTTATAACCAGAAGTAAGGTGTACGAAGGTGAAGCGTGATTCGCTTCGTTCTCCCTAGTGGAGAATGCAACTATGTAATGATCGTTAAACTCTCATCATCGGTCGATGAGTTCCGCTGCGTTACATTATGATCCGGTATCTCGATTCGATTCCCGCTTAAGATTTCGTCGTTCGCACCGTTGAACCGCGCCTCTGCCGCATGTCCCGGATGCGTGAATTTCCGTCGGCATGATTTATGATGGAAAAGGCGTCGGCCTCCCCGGAGACGGCGGATTTTGCGACCACGACCTGTTTTCGTTAGCCGGGAAAGAGCGGTTTAATTATTAACTACGTTGAACTCCCGCGCGACGTGTGCCGCCCCATTTTTTTCACTCGGCTCTGAATGAATCTCGTTCATCTATTTTTATTGGGAAGCACCACTGTTTTGTTAGCATGCGCTTCGTGCTCGATCGGTGAAAATTTAATACCACGTGAGTTTATTATTATTTAAATAATTAATAACTATGCAGAGAGAGAGAGAAATTTATGCCCCACATGCAATAAATTTTTCACTTGTACACATTTATAGATAGATGTAGTTTTATTTAACTATGTATTACTTTAATTAATTAATTTTATCTCTGCTTCTCTCCTTTACTGAAAGGAACGAACGTTGTAGATTAATTTAACTGCGGACGCGCATTAATGTTCATAGGACAAAGTTCTCTCTCTCTCTCTCTGTCTCTCTCTCTTTCTCTCTATCTCTCTCTCTATCTCTCTGATAGCTTTTCCTGCCCTTTACAATTTCTAAGACCCGCGAATGGGTTATTTTACGCGCGGAATGCCTCGTACCCGCTTTATCCGCAGTAATCAAATTTTCCCAAAATGTTACGACGCGGTACGAAAGCCGGCATTAAGATAATTAATTTGCAACGGACACAAGTGTATTAGGACGCATTAGGGTAATAGATATTTCTCCGTACACAAATGTTGCGCTTCGCGAGAGAGGCAGAGAGAGAAAGAGAAAGAGAATGAGAGAGAGATCACCGTCCCTCTCTCCATTCACTTTGCTCGCATTAATTTACGGACCCTTACGGAAGCCCTACTCTTAAAGAAACACCCTTCGTCCTTCAGCATTGAGTTTCTCCTTATCGACAAAGAAGCCGGAAATTTCTCTAAATTATTTTTACGCAACAACCACGTAGTAGATTGTAATAAATTACATAATAATAAATTGTAGCAGTTCCAAGATGATCCAATGGCTACAATCATACGAGCAACATTAAAGATAAATAAAAAGGATTGAAGGAACTCATTCCTCGAACAAACTGGATAATCCCTCGGATCGCCCGTGTGTATCCGCCGAGGGCGATTCCGTGCTCTATCTCGGAGTGTGTCGAGCTTACACCGTAGTTACATCAAAGTTGCGCGACTCATTGTGCAACTCCGCATAGTAGAGGACGACGACAACGACGACCGGTACCGATCGATTGTCATCGCAGCGCGCTGGCCTGGGCCCTCGCAAGCTCTCTCCAGACGTGCTTATTAAAGTCACCGATTAACGGCATGTCGGACACGGCACTATACACGAAGGCCGAGGCTTTGTCCGTTTCCACGTTAATCGAGCATAACACGATGGTGGTAACGTAGTGCCGTTCGATACGGTAGCCAACGCGGTTCTGCTTGAGCGGAAATGCCGCGGATACGGCGACAGGATGCCGGATGCCTCATAACGCACTACGTACATCTGCGATGTTTCCTTGCTCGGAACGCGGCATTAACTCGGCATTATCGCGTCCAGATCTCGGTGCCGTCACTACGGTGTGCGTTGGAGAACGGCCTCGAATCAGTGGCGATAAAATAGGGCTAGGTAGTAAAATAGGGGTAGTAGGCAGTAAAATAGAGGAAGCGAAGAAGGGAGTAAATATCGCGCAAGAGACGGAAATCACGCGTTCTTGTGTTACTTTGTGAACCTCGCGGCAACAGGTCTGCACGAGGGGAACGAAAGGTGCGGGGTCATTTTTGTCATGTAGTAATTTAGTATGTAATAATAGGGAATCTTCGTCAGATGAACAGTGCCATTTACCTTGTCATATTCTATGTAAATGTCAACAGCTGCGGCAACAACGCAGCAGTAGCAGCGGTAGTTTCTTGCATCGCGGTACACGGTGCGTCATTTAAAACTGACTTGCGAAGTGCGGGACCGACGAGAACACCGCAGCCGTGTTAAGTCGAGCTAGTGAATTCCGCTTTGTCACTGCTCATCGACATTCACCGTCGCATTCCACGGGAAAGCGCAGGCGAGTTTAACCGCGACGAGTGCACGCGAGGGAAAAAAGGAAGAGGAAACGCGGAAAGGAGACGAGGTCGCGCGGGTGATGGATCGACGGGTCGCGCTCTTTATTTCCGTTCTCGCGACGGTTAAAACCCGTCGCCGTCCCTTTGTGACAGCCCTGCCAATAGCGCGTCCGACGCGGAATAAGACGCGCGGCTAAAATCCGCGCGCGAAAATCGCGTCTGCGAAACGTGCGCCAGCAACAGAGCACTCGGTTATTACTCGGAAAACCATCTGTGAGAAGCTTGAGACCTTCAAGGGAGCTTTCGAACGCGCCGCGTTGTCGCAAATTCAACTTCCCGGCTTTTCGACTTTGTAGTCGCATAAGTCACATGTAACGTTTATTGCATGCAATTGGCTGCTCTTACATGTTTAACAAATTTGTTATTTTATTATTTCTTAAGTTATTTCTTAAACCTATCCAGCCACGCAAAGTAAGGGGAGAGTATTCAGGATCCTGGATATGCCGTGTTTCCTTACATTTCCGTTTGTCCACTTTCTTCTCCCCTTTTCAACGCAATCCGCGCATTTCGCAGTAACAAACCAGCAATCCACAACTCGCGAATTTTCCATTATCCGCTGTCTCCACTTCCGCTCCGCGGTGGCAATGGGTAAATCAGGGAAGCTTGCTGCGGCGAGCTCGAGAGCCGGTAACAGCGAAGCACCGTTTGACCTTCCCCCTACGTGCGCCACCGAGTGTACCGATCTTGTAATCTCGGGTGACGCGACCCTGCGGAATATTTTAACAGGCCACGCGGATGCACCTGCTACCCCTGCGCGTTATAGCGGACTCGCTTACCTGCGGCAGAAACAAGTTCCCGTCGTTGTCGCACCTTCAATGTTGCCACCGCTTCCTTCCGCTTTCTCTCGTCCCTTGTCCGTCACTCCTTGACGGATGGTGGTTAATGGGCCGATTTATTTCAGCCGCGATTAGCGACCCATGACGAGAAGCAGTGGCTACGGAAAGTTCGCCCACCGCTATTCTCTCTACGACCCCATCGTGCTCTCAATTCGCGCCACCTCTTTTTATTTATTACCGAGTTCTCCATTGAGCTCGAGGTCTCGCAGAGACGCTCAGAGAACACCTCTCAATGATCGTGCGATTCGATCGTCCGCGGGATTTCGACGCGATATTCATTTCAGAACGTGTCTCGGAAATCCGGCCGGCAGAAAGGGGAGGACTCGCTATTATTATTTATGAGCTAACGGTAAAACGGGCCGAGTGATCGATCACACGGATAATCCGGTGCCTTCCAGTCGCCGTGACGTCAATCACTCATGGGTACTTCTTACTGTTTTATGTCGTGGCGATAATACACCCATCGCCTTATCGTTTCGCCGCATCGATCACCCAGCCTTCGCCGTTTCAGCCGCTCCGCTGGCGCACATCGAATTTCAGAATTGTTCGGTACACATCGTTACAATAACGACCCGGCATCGCTTCCACCCTGTTTCCTCCTCCTCCGATTGCCGTTTCTCGTTTCCGCTGCACCGAACTGCACGCCGGTGTGCCATCACCTTTATTACATTGCGTCACGGTCGGTGGCTACGATATGGATGGGATCAGATATTTATCGAGAATCACTCCGAAATCGCTCTTAATAGCAATTTTTCCAACCGCATTTTTGCATCGTTACGTTACATAAATTACAACAAACGTGATTACAAAATTAAAAGGGAATTATAAGTTAATGTTTAATTATGTTATTTATTTGTTACAAGTGTGTGTCGTGATAATACTCTTTTCCGGGTTAAAAATAATAATTTTCAGCCGAAAACGTTCATGAAAATTGTTACAACAGATCCACGATATTTTTCTCAACTAGTCATCCTCGTGCGCTCGCCTTTTTCCCGCCGTTTCGAGAGGGTGGGAGACGAGAGGGTTGTTCTCCCGAGGGGCCCCTAGAGCATAATAAATGTCCGTCTATCTGGCCATCTCTTATTGCGTCCGGGCGATATGGTGTAAAGAAATAAAGTGAGGAAGGGGCCGCGAGGGCAAACGGGCGGCGGTGAGTTTCGCGCAAAAAGGAATAAGATGCGCGGGGATAAGACGTGGAACGGCGCACGAAGACAGCCGCTTATATGCAGCGCGTGACGTAGATTGCGGCAAGTAGGATAAAGGGAGGAAAAGGTCATTGAAAAAAGTGGCGCGCCGGGGAAACCTATTTTACGTCAAAGTCGTTCATCCCCTCGAAGAGGGAATTTTTAGTGTCGCCAGAAGATCGTAATGCTCGTGAGTTCTGTCGCGACCAGCTCGACCCTGAATCCCGCGTCGCATTATTCACGCGGAAATCGTCACGTTAAACTTGATACCGAAAATGATTAAAGTCATCATCTTTTCATCAAGGCGCGATCCTGACAAAATGGCAAAATTAGAAATCGGACGATAAATGTAGAACGTAGAACAGGGGAGAATGAAGCATAAGCAATCGTGGAACTGTTCGTGTGTGAACAAATCGGTGCACCCTCTAAGTGACGGTGACTTGATGGCGCTCGCGCCATCCATTGTCCAGCAGCAGTTGTAAAAGCGGACGATGCTTACGGCACACAGATCGGAGAAAAAGCTCGGCAGTATCAATAAGGTGCAAGATGGTGGCGAGAGGGGCACGGAAGGAGAGATAAAAGCGCCGCACTTATTGCTAAATCATGAACGAGCGGAGTAGTAAGGCGGCGCGACGGTCTCTTTACGGCGACGCAAAAAGACATAGAAAATGGTCACGTAGGTCCGGGAGGAACACGGGTAAATATAAAGAGAGAATAAGAGCTGGAGAGAGGGATAAAAGTGGAAAAATAACGAGGGCGATAGTAATCCGGGACTGTTTAAATGTCCGCGTTTGCGAACGCATTAGCGAAGGTTGCACATAAAGTTAATGAAAATATGAAGTTAGTGGAAGAGAGCGAAAAGAAAAAAGAGAACGAGTACGCTGTAAATACACCGGAAATAATACTCGAGAGCTAAAGCTCAAAAGAAGATATAATATAATACAATACATTGCCGGATATATGAAGGTAATAAGAAAGGAATTATAGTTACATGATAAATAATTCTTACGATACGCGATAAGGAAAAGATAAGTTGGAATAAAGTCCAAGAGAAAATACAGGTACTTACGTACGCGCTACGCTTTTCAGTTACTCGGGTAAGCTAATGCTGAACGCGCTTTCCCAAATTGGTTACCGATTCAAGCCCCGACAATCGCGCAAGTAATGAGATCCAAGAATAGCGTGGAAAAATAGAGCGGCGGAACGGAGAATAAACGCGGAGAGAGAAAACGCGAGGATCTCGCGTAACGTTACAAGGTACATCGGTAAAGCCGGCATTCAAATGTCGTTAACTGCGGCAAAGGATTGCGCAGACGTGCAATCGTGCATGCGGAGCATGCTGCAAGAGGCTGGGGAGGGAAAATCACATAAACGGATCCGGACAAATCGCGGAGAGAATGCAAGGGAAATGCGAAGTGAACCGGAATGGCGAACTAAGGGGATGATGATAATACTTGTAAGCTTATAAAGTGGCACGCATGGCAGTCGGCTTATACCGCGGCGTAAGGGCCGCTTTTATTGCGGCTACAAATCGATGGCGCTCGCTCGCTCGTTCTCTTAGCTTTCTTAGATAAGGGAAAAGCGAAAGATAAACGCGCGGCCAGCGGATGGAGGCATACTAAAAGTAAGACAATATAAGTCGGGGGGACGGGGCAAGATAAAAGAACGAGAGTCGACTTGGAAACTCCGTATAACGCGGCAGTTGTCGTATCTTTTGCTCGTCGCATCGCCGTCCCGTCGTTGCAGTTGATGCAATTTTCGAATGCGGAATGCGGCATTACGAGAATTGAATTACATGGAGATTAAACTATGCAAAATAAAATACATAAAGACTCGAAATGGGAACGCGGCGTAGAAATAACTGTGACGAAAAGGTGGAACTGTGTATTAGCGTGAGTGCAATGATATTCCTATATAACAAAGTTCGGCAGGGATCACTTTGAACGGATAAGAAATGAAAAGCGTTGTCATCGTTAACGTTGACGTGAAACGCGAGATACCGGCCGGGTATTGTTAGGGGCATTAAAAGAAAACGCATAAGATACGGAACGCATAAAATGCTCCCTCCACCTCTTCGGCTGTAAGAAGAGTCTTGGCGCAAGAGATTGAGATAAAATAATGCGGGGAAAAAAGCGGCGTGAAAACTGAAACGAGGAGAGACGTAGATGGAAACGTGACGAGGGACATCGAGTTTCTGAGGAACGAGGAGTGCCGTCTCGCAGATACGTTTTGCGTCGAACGATACCGGCAAAATGGCACGTCGTAAAATCACGAATACATCACAAAGTTCATTTTTACCAGCTCCTCTATCGACATACATCTCATTTCCCGCATCTCTCACCCCTTTCCTCCTCCTCCTCCCTGTCTCTTTAATTCTCACAGCAAGAAACGCTTTAGAAGAGGAGCTTTAGAAACAATATTAAACAATACGATGTTGAGTGTGAACCATCTCAGGACGAGAAACCGTCAAGATAAGCGCTCTTTAAAAATACGCTCTTTAAATAAAAATTTTTATCGCAATTGTGGAGATTCTGACAAAGTTGGAAATGTATAAAGGCGCGAGGGAGGCTAATGCGGAGGAAAACAGCCGTGAGGATGGATAAGTCGGCGAAAAATAAAATGGTCGAGGCAAGAGACACGGGGCGCCCGCGGAGCAGCCAACTCGTTGTCTCGGGGAAGAAAGGCTCTCTCTTGACGGTGTTCCGCTTTAAAGATAACGAAGCGAGTTCTTCGCGGAACAAAGCTTGGTAACCGTCGTTGCGGCGGTCGCGCAGAGTGTTTGCCGAGGCTGTCTCCAGCAGTGCGACAGGAGCGACAGGTGGCTCCGTGTGCCCGCTTTTTCACCCCTTTCTCACCATCTCTCTGTCTCTCTTCCTCTTTTCCTCTCTTTCTCTTTCTCTTTCACTCTGCCGTTTCTCCATCCGTCATCCCCTCCCGATTCTGCTCCCGGGGTTCGCTCGCACCGTTGGCACTCGCTCGGGGGTGTGATTTAAAGTGTAAACTTAAATATTCCAGTTGGTACCTTCGTGCAAATAGATTTGATATTAATGGAGCTTCAGCACCTCACCGCGAAAGAGAAAGAGAGTGCGAGATATCCGAATATCCGCCGCGGGAAATTCCAGCGGCGAATCGAGCCATCTTGCTCGCGATGCATCTGGCGTGATTAATATATAAGAAGGAATTATAGAGACGCGAATGAAGTTCTTGTAAACCGGAATGAAGAGTCGAGATTACGCGTACAATAGCGAGCGATGAACTTACCTGCCCATCGTGACGGAACCTCCCGCTCGCGAAGAAGTCTCAATCCTTCACGCCTGATTAATTAATTCATCGGGGAGGGACAAACCAGGGGAACAATGAAATATACCGTCGTATATTAGAGAAAAATAAAGGAAGCTTTATTCTTTACATACCATAGCAGGCGATACGAGTCGGCCGCGCGCCGTCGACGTGAACGCGCGCGTCGCCGACGACGCAGAGATATAAACGAATATCGGTAGGAAGATCGGGCTGATGGGGGTCTCGGGGTACACGGTAAGAGTCGGTAAGAAGGGGTCTTCCTTGTCGTGCGGGGTCGTATAATACACACACCGTCGTCTCCATCCTCGCTCGCACCCTCTCTCTCGCCTCGCCACGTTCTCGCTTCCTCTTCCTCCACCGTCGTCTTCGAGTTCAGGTCAGGTCACGCCAGGATCGCTGCGAGTTTGTGCAAATTCGTAATGGTCGTCGCGTCGCCCGGTTGCAGCCTGAGAGCCTCCTTGTACGCCGCTGCGGCCTGCTTGTACTTGCCGTTCAGGTGTAGGATCGCGCCGAGATTTGTGTGGCTGCGGGCCTCGTGCGGCCTCAAGCTGGCCGCGTGTCGGTACCAGACCTCGGCCTCCTCGCGACGATCGGCCTGTCTGAGGGCCGAGGCCGCCGCGACCGACAGCTCGTAGTCGGAACGCGACAGCTCGGCCGCCCGTAGCTGCTCCTCGGCAGCCTCCACCAGTCGGCCCTGCGACGTCAGGAACAGCCCTGGAAATTTTCCAAGCAGACTGCGTGACTCGCGCGTGCAAGCGCCTTCGAGAGTGCCTCGCGCGTTCGATCGTTTGTGCGAATCGTGCCATCACGGTTACTTGACCGCGACGTTAGTTGAGTGAACCGTTAATGTTACCGTATTGTAATTTGAAATGCGTTACTGATTGGATACGAATCGAATGTCTGAGCTTTCCTATGGATTAGATGCGCGTCAGTGGTGCAGCAAGTGGAAAAAGGGACGCGTGACAGACGGCGCGCGTCTACCGATCGTGCGGAAAATCGGGGCGAATTAGCGCGCGTCTTCGCGACGTTGCGTGCCTCGGAATTTCAATAGCCGTCGGTTTTACCCTCCTGCATCTCGATTTTCATCCCCATTCCCGCCCTGATGTCTGGAAGCCCCTTTTCGATTAGCCTGTCCGCCTCTCTTTCCGCTCACCGGATCCACTATCGTCCCGCGGAGAAATATTACAACGATATTTATAGCGGCCCGACGAATTGGCGATCCTCTTATCTTCCCTTCTTATTAAGCGAAAACTCTTCGAATCTTTGATTTTCTCTCGACGCGAGCCTCCCTTTTCGTTCACAGTTGGAAGAAACCTCGAGGATTCCTTTTCAGAACGGATTCGGGAATCGGGAATCAATTATACCGTTGTTACAATAGAGATCTCGGCCACGGCGGGGAGCACCGAGTCCTCTCGAGATGGACTACGCTCGCGGCGAGGGTGCAAAGGCAAAGGGGATGCTTAAGAGAGCGTATTTCATTGCTTTAATAATGAACGAGGATCCCTTATCACCAACGGCGACGACTACAAATACGGGTATTAGATATTTAAATTGCGATGCGGTCGAGAGGCGGAAGGACGAATCCCGATCCGTGGGGGCGAGAGGGGGACAAAGGGGACGACAATTGGAAAAACGGGACGCAGGCAGCAGACGTCATTTACTGTCGAATACTGGGTGACGATAACGAGAACGACGATGATGACGACGGCGAGGAAACGGATGCTTTCCCGTGGTCGCAATTAAATGAATCTTCGGTCGCGCCTTACCGTAATGGTGGTGTACGCTGGGATCGTCCGGCGCCAACCTGCGGGCCCTCAGGAACCATCTTTCTGCTTCCAGAACGCGGCTCGACTAAAGAGAGACAAAGCAGAGGCGACTCGTGAGCCACCGCGAACTCGATAGTCCCGTCAGTCCCCCCTCCCCCTGGCGGTTGTTACCGGTCGAGGAGCTCGTTCTATTACATTGGACAACATTTTTGGGAGTATTATATCCGTTAGATTGTACCACACTGAATGTAAATTGAGCTCTGAAGGATGATGTGAAGTGTAATGTGCGATAACATCGAGAAACCCCTGAATTCTCAAGTAATGAATATTACGGTATATTTCGGAAATGTTTTTTTGGCTTCTTTTTATTGACATTTCCGGTGCATTATCCATATCGATTGAACCGAGTGTCGCGGGAAAAAAGGTGATGTCTGATACAGGAAATGGGCGAATTTACATTCAGCGTTGAATTCCCTAAAACACAACTTTATTTGGTTTCCTAAAAGAGCTCTATTTGACAAATAAGGACATTGTCATCCGTTATCGCGGCCGAATGGAGTTTATCCAGAGACCACATGAATAATCGACACATGAATATACGACGGAAATATGTATGTAAGTAGTACCGTCTAGATACAAGCCGGGAGGAGCGGGGACTTCGTATCGGCCCAGAGATATCCTTTCTATTTATTGTACTTTGTCGCCAGTGCTCGACGCGTAATCGTGCGATAATCATACGTGTCTCGCAGAGATTTGCAATGAAGTGAAACGGAATAAAATAAAATAAAAGTGACAGCGAACGGCGATGATATTTAAGAGCGAAGCGACTACTTACGTTTCGTGCCAACAGTTTCCCATAAGTAATGTGCGCCGGCACGTGATCGGGCTGGCTGGCCAAACTCGCCTGGAACCACCTTTCCGCCTCGGCGTATTGTTGCAGCCTCGATAGAGTTTCGCCCAGCAGATTGTACACGCTCTAAAAGAAAAAGCAGACGATGTCGTTACGATTTGGACGTTACGTCTTCGTTAAAATACTTCGGGATTCCCGTTGATATCCCGAATCGCCGTCTCGTTTGATCGGGCGAACGTCTCTTTTAACGAAAATTCGATTACGCGTCGTCTTCGTGTGTTATTCTTTTTTTGCGTAAAGCGTAATTTTTGGGTTGGCCAAAAAGTAATTACGTTTTTTTTATATAAATAAAAGGCGAATTTTTCATGGGAAACAAAAACTTTATTAAACAATATATTGTCCATTTTGTTTGATTATCTTTTGCCATTTTTCAGGCAACTTCATGATTCCGCGCTCAAAAAAGTTCTTATCTTTTTCAGCAAAAAACAATTCCAACAACGATTTGATATCCTCATCAGCAGTAAAGGTTTTACCATTCAAGGCGTTTTGCAAAGAACGAAACAAATGGTAATCTGATGGTGCCAGGTCTGGCGAATATGGTGGATGTGGTAACACCATGGTAACACATCCCATCCAAGCTGCAACAATTTTTCACGAGTGACCAAACTTGTACGTGGTCTAGCGTTATCATGGTGAAACACAACACCTTTGCGATTCACCAATTCTCGACGTTTCTGTTTGATGGCATCATTTAATTTATCCAGTTGACGACAGTATACGTCTGAATTAATGGTTTGATTCCTTGCAAGCAGCTCAAAATACACAATACCTTTAAAATCCCACCAGACTGACAGCATAATCTTTCTTTGGTGAATATCTGCTTTTCAAGTGTTTTGAGCAGGTTCATCACGCTTGCTCCACGATCTTTTTCGTTTGACGTTGTTGTAGACGATCCATTTTTCGTCGCCTGTTATCATACGTTTCAAAAATCGATCATTTTCCTCACGTTTCAAAAGAGAATCGCAGATGTCAATACGCTTAGTGAGATGAATTTCTTTGAGCTCATGTGGTACCGAAATATCGAGCTTACTAATGTATCCAAGTCGTTTTAAATGGTTTTCAACACTCGATTTCGATATGTTAAGATTCTCAGCAATCTCTCGTGTCGTTAAACGCCGATTGGAATCGATCAGTGCCTTTATTTTGTCATCGTCAATTTCGATTGGCCTTCCTGAGCGTGGTGCATCTTTCACATAAAAATCTCCAGATCGAAATTTAGTAAACCAATTTTGACACTGCCGCAGTTTTAAAGCATCTTCGCCATATACATGACATAACTTTTTATGAGCTTGCACAGCGTTTTTCCCTTTTCGGAAGTAATAAAACAAAATATGACAAAAATGTTCTGTTTGATTTTCCATTTTGAAATCGACGGCAAACAAACAATTGTTAACGAAATCGTGTACTTTCTTTTTGTAAAACAAGCTTGAACTGTGAGTTGTTAACCTACATAATGAATTTGCGGTTTAGAATGAAGTTAGTTACATTTCAAGATATGTATGTCCATCTATTAGACAAAAACGCAATTACTTTTTGGCCAACCCAATAGATCGCTCTTCGAGATCGCGGTCTATTTGTATTTAAATGAAGAGTAAGAACCTGCCGCGCACCTTTGCACTGTGAAAGCTTAATACCGAAATCCCAAGATTTTTCGGCAATTTACGTTATTACAAATTTCGGTCACTGGACTTTTTTGCGTTTCCGCGGGATTTAAAGAGCCGTACATTAAGACTTAATCCCGCCCCGTTCGCTCCACACTACTTAAATATGCAAATGCCGGTTGAGGAATGTGCGAAGCGGGTTTTTAAAAAACGGGATGCAGGAATCGGGAGGAACTACGCTCGTGAGAAAATCATGTTTGGATCGATGTGCGAACCGGTTCGTTAGCTTACTGGATGTACAAATTATGTTGATGAATTCGACAAGTAATAAATTTGTCGACAATTAATTCACAAAGCGCGACAAATTGCCGGCGACGCGCGCGCGGGAGTACATGTTTTAATACGTGCTACGTACAATATAATAATAAGCACTTAATTACCTCCAATTTGGAGGATGTAAATCCGGCGTAACGCTCCAAGTGCGCCACTGCTGCCTAATTAATAGCGCTTCAATGCGAGGGATCATGTTCGAAAATTTTCATCGCACCCTCGGGCAAATGCGCCGTTCATTTTGACGACGAATAAACAGGGGTCAGGAACGGAAAATAATTAAAATTGAGGGAGATCCTCACTTCAGGAAGTGTTCCGCGATTTTCGGGGACCACCGAGTCTCAGAATTTACTGCTAATGAGCGACACTCCACCGAGCACTAAGATTCCTCCGAGTAACCGCGTATTCCATCAGATCCTCTTGAAGTACCTTCAAAAAAGTGACAAAACCAACTCGAAATTTCACGAGGGGTAACGAGGCTCCACACTTCTCTCTAGTTCTTTGGAATATCACGCACACACTTTTCGCACACTCAAGAGAGGAGTGACAGAGCGATTGGGAGCGTCACGGGGGCGGCTAACATCGAAAACCTTCTTCCCGGGCACACACGGGAGACCGCAAGCCACGTCTCGGAGTTGTAGTAGGCTAAAACTTTTATGATTTTGTTCGAGAGGCGGCCGCGGCCGTCGGTCTCGGCCGTTGGGGCGAACTCTTTCACGGCGGGGAAGACAAATGGCTGGGTGCGAGCGAGAGACGGGAAAAGAACGACCTCGAATATCCCCGACTCAGTCGTCAGACTCGATTGCCTCGTGATTCAATGGATCCTGTGGTTTACCCGTCGCCCCATCGCGGAGGTCTCTCACGGGGAATCGCCGGCATGCAATTTCACGTATAGCGAGCTGCGGGTAAACCGGGAAAATCGTGACGCTAATTGGTATTTTTATTTCGGGGCGTTGTGCGTACGCTCTCGCTCTGCGTATCGGAATAATCAATAGAAATTTCATGACTCGGAGACAAAAATCAAAATGCCATCTTGCATTTTCGCGTGATCATCTCAGCGTGATGTTTCGTCTGCGTTACTCGGAGGTGCTCCATCTCGCTGGCAGAACGTTCGCGTTTCTTTCGGCTCGAGCGCGTGATTACGCTTGCGACGAATGTCGCCGGTGCTTTGTGATCGTGATCATTACTTTTCGCCGCAAAAACGCGCGTTGACGTCTGAATGGGAAACGAGTGACGTATCGCGAGCGGAGTGCAACGCGCGTCAATGCATCGTCGCGCAAAGTCAGGCAAAGCGCAAAGCAACCGGCTCGCATCGCTCCCACTGTGCTCGTATTGTTCCGAGTCATTATTCACTTGGACTACTTTTCAAGGATGTGGCACGTACTTGCTTAGGTATAATGCTCACTCGAGCTCGCGGCTCATAAAGCGATGCCTCTGCCGATCGTCGCGGCTTTTATGCACCTGACGAGAGGTTCTCACGGCTTTCTGCGCCACGCTGAGAAATAATGATCGCATATCACATGCTATTTACCGTAATATCACGGTATGCGTCGACAATGCAGTGGCGATATTTCCATGAGCGAGTGTAAGCGACATGGCCTCGGAATTATTGAAGGCCGAAAATTATTGAAGATTACCGAAAATATGTATGTTCGAAAAATGATGGAATTGCGACAGTACATCGATTTGTATAGCGTAAAAGTGATTTGCCTCTCTACGATACGTTTTATTTCTCTCTCACGTATAACCAAGCATTTTGATAACATAGAGTTAGCTCGAAATTGATCGGAACGAGACTTTACGTGGCAATACACGCACGAGGCCGAATTGCAATTTGTTATGATCTTCTCGATTGAGCGTCGATGAAGTTTGCGCACGTGCGTGCTTTCGCAATTATGCATCTCATCTCGTCCGAGGAGCTTCGAAATTTCCTGTAATTACAAAATATCCAGCCGCCGCGCATTCACCGCGTAATTACTCCGGTGCCCTCCCATCATTCATGTTTACATTCATGTCGCAGTCGAGTATTCGGCAATTTCGAGCGATTGGTCGGAATGTCTGTACCACGGCGCAGTTCGATGAATGTTTAATCAAGCTCCGCGTGGCGGGAGTTCGGACGTGTACATCGGACGTTTTGACTTTTCGAAAAATAATAGGGCGTATTTTTTTTCTCCCCCTGTTTCCCTCCCACTCCCGGTCCTGTCATCGGCGCATCGGGCCGGCCGGTTCGCGGGTGGTGTGTACATTTCTCGGGCGCCGTGAATTAATATCGCCGGATCGATGAATAGTTAAGTGGACGTCCGACATTGTCCCGGACTGATATTAAACCGATCGGAAACGATGTGGCACGCGCATTAGCGAGACGCGTTTAAAATCGCATTACTATTAATTCCGTTCCGAATGATTGCGCGCCACGGTATGCAATCAACGGACAAATGTCGATGTCAGTTTTCGGGGACACCATGTCGGCGAAACGGATACCATCGTGGGTGAGAATCAGAGAATAAACAATGCAATCAATCGTTGGTACTGTATCATAGCTCGTGCGCACGTTGAGCATCTGGCATCGATTTAAGAACTTCCTCTCGCGATCTCCCACGGGAATCTCATGAGAAGTCTTGACAGTACTGGAAAGAGGAATAGCTGCAAGAAATTAGTCGCGCAAAGCACTGGATCGCTGCTCGTCGTGAGATTTCGCGGAATTAATACGACCGACCGCGCAAAGAATTTAATCCGCGATGCATTTGATCCGGCCGATAATTACGTCGAATCGTGCACGAAGTCATCTCTGCCGCTAATGCAGCACATTCCAGATTCCGTTGATTGCCTACGCAATGGAGAGAGAGGTGAGGGAGAGAACGGGAGAGAGAATGTAAGGGATGCAGATGGCTGAAGACGTCGCGACGTCGTCGTGTCGTCGTCGTCGCTATCTGCATACCGCCTCGCGCGATGGAACAAACAATTAGGACAGCGCAAGCCGAACGGGGCAATTAGACTGACTGACTACGTTCGAAAGCCGGCTAAAAGGAAGGATATACGCGCGATAGACAAGGGAACTAATCGCTGGGAATAACTGGATTAAAGCGATGCATTGCACGCGCCCGCCGAAGCTCCCCGGCGCTCCTCGAGCGGTTTACGTCTCCGTGTGAGACGCAGAATCCCTCTGCTTCGCCCGCAAGTCGAAACCAAGTTTGCGGCGTGATCGTGTACGGAGCATGAAGATTGACGACAATTCGCGTATATATATATATATATATATATATATATATATATATATATACACAGGGTGTCTCGGATTTTAACCGACAAACTGCGGGAGCATATTCTACTAGTGGAAATAAAAAAAAATTCTTATATCGAGTTTGCTTAGAAATGCTTTATTACAAAGTTATAAACCAATATTGAAAAGGAATATGAGATAAGTAACAACGGAACATAGTGTAGAATTTGGAAGGTCGAAGATGTTTATGTTATGTGTATTCACATGTATTCATGTTCACTATGTTGAAACGATTCAGTATGATTGTTACTTTCACAACAGTAGCTGTTAGATTTCAATCGTCGTGTCAACTAGCAATTACTATCAGAATGCCAAAAGTGTTTTCAAATGAGGAATACACTGATATTCATTTCGTGTACGGATTCTGTGACGGAAATGCACGAGCTGCCGTACGAGAGTATCAACGTAGATTTCCTAACAGGAGAGTACCAGATAGATTTAAAGCAACGAATTACTAATTCAGTTACTGAGATGCAACAAAATTTTCAGGAATGTCGTATTGTAACAAATTCTGTACTACGTCGATGTCTAGCTTGTATCGATGTGCAAGGACAACATTTTGAAATGCTAAATGTCACTAAATCATTGCGTAGATAATTTTTATTTTTGTGAAAAAATCCGTTGTTACTTATCTCATATTTCTTTTCAATATTGGTTTATAACTTTGTAATAAAGCATTTCTAAGCAAACTCGATATAAGAATTTTTTCTTATTTCCACTAGTAGAATATGCTCCCACAGTTTGTCGGTTAAAACCCGGGACACCCTGTATATATACACACATAGATATACTATGATTGTTGAAATCGTCGAAAATAAAATATAATCTATATTAATTAAATAAATAAAGAAAATAAAATCTATACTAATTCAATAAAAATAAGGATCCAACTTATCTTTCAGTTTTCCCACGTGATCGTATTCGGACGCGCTAATCTTTGCATCTTTCCGCTTCTACAGGATCATAAAATCGCTGCGACTAATTTCTCGTGGTTTTTTGCGGGAAACGCGCAAATGCGTGAGCGTCAGTGCTACATAGACGGATTCGGAACACGTGCGTGTGTAAAGTCGCGTAAATTAGCATCTGAGGCGAAATTCTCCGGCGTGGAACGGAAAAGTTTCGGCCGCGATATGAAACTTGGACGAATCTCGCATCTGTTCGGTAACTCGATAACAAACGCGCTTTTGGGCGCAGGGAACCGTTCCCGGGAACGGGGATTATTCGTCTCGCGGACGTTCCTCGGAGGAGAGAGATTTGGCAAAGTCTCTGAATGGAACAATTGGACGGCTGATTACGCGGCAGCGCGGGAGGTGCGCGGGATTAATTTCTCCTCGTAATCTTATTGCCGTCGCGGGGGTCCTGCTTTGCGACGGCTTTGATGTCGCACGAGCGGAGCTGTTTGGTGCTACGATCAAACGGCGCTTGCGCGAACTTTCCTCGAGAAGTTTATTTAGACGAAGCGCTTTTGATGCACTCGCGAGCGTACCTCGACGCACATCGAGATTCAACTTTAATTCCGCGAGCATGTGCAGTTATGAAGATCTCGATCTAATTTTACTCAATTGAAGTCTCAAGCGGAAAGTGACCTGAAGGCGTTTGTGGAGCGAGCAAATTCGAGATCCGCGAAAAAATGGAGCAAAGTACTTGTCAAGATATCGTCAAATTGTTGTTATTAGTACGGTATCCGGTCGGGCGAATCAATAACGCTTTGGTCTTTCATACAGAAGGATCAGTAGCATGACGTAATAGTCGAGTAATTTGATCGATTGCAGCTGGTGGGTTTTACCTAACCGATATTGGGCGGATTACGGTTTGATCTCATTTCGGGCTCTCACTCAATGCGGGATCCTGCCCCATTATGCTATTAATGATTTTCCGGTGGCTTTGCAGAGGACAATGGTGCTCGTTGTATTTATACCGTTGTGTCGCGGGTTTGATAGTGAGCCTCTTGAATGCATCGACGAATGTTCTCTGGAATGCAATCACAGTCTCTCGCAGACTACTTGATTCGTAACGTACTTTAGTTGCATGCGCGCTTTAAGTTGCACGCTTTAAGTTAAACTTTAAGTTAAATATTAATGTAAGTTTAATATTAAAATGCTACGTTACTCAAAATATTAATATCGATGAAATCACTTATTAAATTGACGACATTCATGATTATAGCTAACTGTGTGATTATAGCTAATATTCCCTAGATACGAATGATCTTTATTTGAAAAAAATAAAAAAGGGAAAAGGGAAGAGGTAGTGCTGATTTCCTCGGCGAATTTTCGGAGGATTACGATTAGGAGATGCGACCTCCTTTCCGAAGGGAGATTCACGGGGGCGCCGCCGCGCCGCTCGTAGAGTTTCATCCAACTTTCCACGGGACAACGTCGCCAGCCGTGCGCCAACCGAGAAGAAGAGAGAGAGAGAGAGGTTGAGAGAACGAGAGGAGAACCGAGGGCCATCATGATAAAACATCGGGAACTGGCGAAACTCTGGTGTAATCTTGCCGGCGATGTTTTACCGCACGGGTTGGCACGTAGGGGGTCTCGGGGTGCACCTATACACACGTACATGCAACACACGTATGTGTGCATGTATGTGTGTGAATGTGTACGTGTTGGGCCGCGCGGCATCGTAAAGTCCTGGGAGATATCGCGTCGGCGATTAGACCCTCGTTTTGGGAACTAAATTTCTGCGGGTTCTCCGGCTCTCTTCTCGACTCCCTTTCCTCCCCCCATCATCCCTTTTGGCCGTTCCAAAGCTTGGGACTCAGCTTCGAAATCTAGGATCGAAGATTCAGGCTCTTTTGACGCGGTCTTTCCTCGCGCGCGCAATTCCGCTTTGCTTTTTGCCGTAAAACTGCTTCGGATTCTTCGCGATGATCATCACCGGCCAATCGCAAGCGTGATTGAGTAATCCGTCATTTATCCATCGACTACATTGATGTAACTCTGTTCGATTTATCATCGCGCGGGACGGAGCGAAATGTGCAAGCAACGAAACAGCGACGAATCCGCAAGATGGTGCAACCACCGCCATCACCACCACCTCAACCCCCGGTGTTCTCGCTTTACTTCTTTCGACTTTCGTGTTTGTTCGACTACGTAGTACTACCCGGGCCCCGTCTCCTTCCCTCTTCGCTATTCCGCGATCCCTTCGATAGCACATGGCGCAAACTTTCGGGTGACTTTCCGCCGTAGATAGGCAAGAATGGAGTTTCGCCCCGGGACGACTGGGTGTGAGTAAGTAAGTTTCTCGTCGTCGTCGTCGTCGTCGTCGTCCTCGGCTACTGAAGAACGGCTGTCGGATGGATTTGCGACACAGCGGACCGTCTTAATCAACCTAGCGCTGATCGATAAGTTGCACCACCGACGACAGTTCGTCCGCCGTCCGTCTGTCCGTTCGTCGGGCTATGCCCGCTCGGAATTAAATTTCGTCAGCTGGCAATTTGCGATTTATTTCGAATGCAAATCGCCGGAGACCGCTCGAAACGGGACCAGACCGGGGCGAGACGAGGAAACCTCGAGACGACTTATTTCTGTCGCAGTTGAGTTTGAATATAAAAAAATAAATATTATTCTCTCTCTCTCCCTCCGAGATAATATTTTTACCTCCGTTCTCACAAACAAGTTGCGACTCGCACGAAAATATTTCCCGGCCAGATAAACGTTGCACTCACCCCAATCACGCGAAACGAGACTCACTCCTCATGACTCCAAGATCCCTGAGCGAGTCCGTAATCCCGCGGCGCGATGCACAGCCGCAAATTTCACGAGAAAGAAGAAAAGAGAGAAAGGAGAGAAATCCGTCGCAACATCGCGATGGCATCGGGAACAAAGGGCGATGGCGAGGCGCGAGGGTGCTTAATTCGCGCGAGTGGCACGCCCGCGCGGAATTCCTTCTGCCTCTTTCTTTTTTTCCTTTCCTTCCCTTCCTCTTTCCCTTTTTTGCGAAGGTACGCGCGTGGAAGACCGACGAGGAAAGAGAGCAAGGAAGAGAACGGCTAGACGGGGGCGGTCGGGGGGAGGGAGGAGGGAGGATGCGGCACAATGGGTGTTCTTCTGGAAGATTAAAGTGCAGCGGCGGCACGGAGCTGTGTCGGGCAGCGGCTCGTGTTAAAATTAAAATTGTGCGCAAAAACCGTACGGAGAGCAAAGTGCGCGAGAGCGGGCGAGAGGAGCGAGGGATGCTCGGATAGAAGAGCGGACGGGGGGCCGGTGGGTGTTGGCTTGTAATTTAAAAGCTTCTCGCTGTTTTTCGCATGGCCCTAAGGAAGCCATTAGGATCCCCGCGGGCGAGAGCGGTAGGTGGAATAACGTGCAAAGTACATCGCCGCGCCGGTAGCGCATTCTGCAATCGGGGGAGTTCTTTCCTCGGTCTCCCTTTTTTCTCTCTCTCTTTGTGGTGATTTTGAAAATACATCTCTGATTTCTTCGCGTCTGCGGTGCGATTCGATTGTTGATTGTAGGACCTGGCACTTTGGCGCAATTACGACGTGCCAAGTGATGGAAGTTGTTCCGTTTCATTTCTCAAGTTTTAATCTTCCGCTTCCGAGAGCAAGAGCGAGAGAAAAGGTTGCACGACAGTTGTTATTTGATGTTTACGTTACGAAAACAAATTTGTTCCTCTTGTTTGGAGATCGTAATTCAAGGTCGCAAAAGCCTCTTACCCGTTTCAAAGAATCACTAGCAAATAATTGTCGGGATAGCTCTTTAATCGTTTAATTCCCGTCCCGCTAAAAGTTCAAGTTTCTTGACTCGTGACTGTTCGCCATCGATCTTGTCACAAATCGATGGTACCAGGAGAGATTAAAGCAAAGAATTAAAGCTATCATCATCCCATCGAAATTACGAGCCGCTCTAAAAAAGGCGAACAGTGAAAATTCATCCTTGCGAGTGCAAGGACCGAAGCTCTGCATGTCGCACTGATGAATAGGATTGACGCGCGAAATGATGACTGCATGACTGTACAATACATCTCCAGGGGTGCGACGTGCACCCTGCGGTGCGAGGGAGAAGGCAGCAACACGTAAAGCGACTGCGGAAGAAGGCGAACGAGACGAAAGAGAGCAGGAGCGCGCAGAAGTAGCTGGAAAATTACCTCGAGCAGCATTGTGCGCGAGCCGAAGGGCTGCAAGCACCTAATTAGCCACTCAAACACTGCCGCACAAAGCGACCCTCTGTTATTAAAACGATATGTAAAACGAGGGTGTCGCCCCTTTTCATCCGGACAGCCGTCGCGCCGCGCGATCCGGCGCGACCCCCGACAGCGCGGGAATTTTTCCGGAAAATTCGTCGTCGCCCCCGAGGCCTTTGTTGAGCCCGCCATATCGTTATCGTGACACTATTATCCCGAGCGCAAAAATATTATACGTCGCCACACAATGGAAGAGTCTAAATCATGCGCGTTACACGCTGACGCGAGTTGAGATTTATGCCACCTGTGTGCTTCGATAATGCTGAGACCGATTTTTTCGATCAACCGTTGACTCGTTCTCGGTCGATGGAGAATAATACTACGTCGTGTACACGCATTACTGCTTTTTTTAATTTAACGAGAAGCTTCCTGGTTCATTGGAGTCGTCGATGCACGCAAAAGTGCTATTTATTATGATTAACTTTGCGTCAACTAAAATTATCGAGTTCTCTCTATATCAAGGGAACTGATCGTGACATTAAAGTAAGTCGTGGATATTGTCACGAACATTATCGCGAGAAATGTACGTATAACTCGCACTTGTCCGCAAATTAAACGCTCTACTGTACTTGACAGAAATCGTTGCAACGTGATAATACATTTACCTCGAAATACCGGCGAACATTCTATCGCGATCGGTTTGAAACGACGGCCGGCATTGTTAAATTATTAAAACGGTGTGCACAATTAATCGCCTGGCTAATTTAGCCGTTTAATTGCTAATCGATTGACAAGCTCGATCGACCGAAGTTCAACTGACCGCGCAATTTTAACACAAAGCCGCGTTTGTTAGACGTGACGAAGTAAACGCGTCCGATAGAGAGAATCGATTACGGATTTTTTGCAGAATCTACAAAAACGCGATTAACAAAGTACAATACTTTTCAAAGCTGCAAACGCTAACTTCGTATAATATGTATCGTCCCAGGAATATTTGACAAAAGTAAGTTATTCACGATTTTTTGAATTTGCCGAGAATTTATATAGTGCTGTCTAATTCAGCAACTCAATTCTGTCTATTTCTGTAACTCAATCTTCTCGAAGTTATTAATCGAAATTATTAATAAACTTTCCGTCATTCATAGCGACCTATTAATAATAGGCTATTATAGTGCCCGAAATTTCCGCATATCTTTCGCGAAGCGCCAGATCAACATTGACCCGCGCACCGTTTCCTTTCGTCTTTTCGATCGTGTGGTCGTATCGACACTGCTAAATGGTGCGGTAAGAGGAACGGGGAAAAGTTCCCGGTTATTAATTTTTCGCTACGCATCACGACGGACCAGACCTCAGCCAGCCGGCACCGACCATTCTTCTCTGAAACTTCTCGTCCCCCTACTTATCCCGCGAGGATGAGCGCAAAGTCGCAAAGTTTGTCGGTCATAATTGATGTCTCGTAAAAGGGAGCGCAGGGTGAGGGAATCGGGTGTGCAGGGGGGGGTGTATGAAGGAGGGATTGACTGAAACCGCCGCGGAAAAGTTTCGACAGAACTCCGCGCCCCCGCTGACGAAATCAATCGCGGCTGGATCGCTTCGGTTACGTTCCGGATGGAGAACGGATGGAAATCCCGTGTTCGGAAATAAATAAATGACACGTATCGCGTTTTATCCCACCCTCTTCCTCCCCCGCAACCCACTCTTGCATCCCATCAGGCTAACGTATTTTTAGTATCGCCCGGTCGAGACGGAGAAAGTATGTGCGCGTACAGACTTTTAGTCGCCGGTAAGTTAAGATCGTCTTATTAAATTATGCATTACGTTGCATTTCTCTCTCTCTCTCTCTCTCTTTCCCTCTTCTTCACATGGATTTCTAGCAATATAAAGCCTATAAAACTCTTATGAGTACGTATTAAAAATTAATCGCGGTTATTTTCGGCATGTCTGTGATAACAATGTTGCGATATGGAAGAGGATATACGTATCAATGATCTTACATAATAAACGTGATATTATAGAGATATAATTCCAAGGGAAGCCACTTTCGCTTGTTCAAAATGTGCGACAAATATAGATGTAGCTTAAATCCGTGTGGATCACAGATTAAATCAAATAGAGAAAGTTTGCGAAATTATGTGAAATGATGTAATCATGTACGCATACACATCAATATACCTAATTAAAGAAAGTAACTCTCTTTTCTCTCTCTTGACATTTTTCCTCCGCACAGCGTGAAAGTATTTTTAATTTCTCGAGTACAGAATGATAAATCGAGCGGTCTTAAGAGTAACGCATTACGAGCACCGACTAATTGTCGAGTATTCATTAATGCGGTCTTAAGTAAAGCCGTAGCGATGAAACACGCTACATCAAGATTATTTGCAGCGAGGACAAAGGCAATATACACCGGTAATTCGCGTTTTTTATCATTATCATCATCATCATTATCATTACAAAATAAAACTTCCATTTATTTTGTGTCGTCAAAAAGTAAAGTGCCTCTCTACGATAATACTTGTTAGCTTAACATATTGTGGAAACATTTAATCATAATTATAAACGTGTACTATATAAATCTAATGATGTCGTCGTGCGATGAGCGCACGAAGATTCTTGTCTCCCTTTCTCTTCAAACTTTTAATATTTTATGCTTACTTTACCCTGAACCGATATTGTGACGTAAAGCGCGCATATAACGCCAACCATGTCTCCGTACGCTAATACATAATAAAACGAAATGTCTTAATATTTATTTGATGAGCGCCAAGTCCACAGCTTTCATCATTTACGAGAAAGAGAAAAAGGCAGAGAGAGAGAAAGAGCAAGAGTCGCTTTATGTACTCCCGGTGAAATTCAAGAAACGATAATTCGACGCAACGGCTGTTTTATTAAATCAGGAAATATTTTATCGATCAAAGGGGAAGGAGAAGACGAACGCCCCCGGAAGTTTCGCTATCTAATTCCCGTGGGCACTTCTCGCAGAGAAGACTCCGGAAGGAGAAACCTCGCCAAGGTCCTACCACCAACCAGAAGCAGCTGGGAGTTCCTCGAAGTACTCGATCGTGGGAGAGAAGGATATTATAACTCGATACGAGCGAGAACGCGCGGTGAACTTTTCCCGAAAATCACGCGGAGAGGCAATAACTCGGGATAGAAAAACGCCGGAGATCCATTCGAAAACGTTTTGAAACGGAAACTCCTCTCTGTTTCTCTCTCTCTCTCTCTCTCTTTCTGTCTGTCTCTCTCTCTCTTGATGCCGCTTGAGCCAGCAAGTGATATCACTCGGACGGCCAATTTAAAGTTACGATTCGCCGAACGTTCCCGTGTCCCGGGGGACGATGACAATGACGGCCGATTCACGGTGCCCGGATTTGGGATGCCCGATTCGAGGTGCTTGGGTTCGGGGTTTAAGTCAAACCCGAAATGGTTTGACGGTTTGATCGTCGGGTATTCTCGGTTGATGGAGGACCTGACTTGCGGATTTTTAAGATGCCACTCTTTCGAGTCGCTTCAGGATGGTACAGGCAGTGTGTCCTAAATACAGTATCCTATATCGAGAGAATGTCCGTCTTGGAATAATTGTTCATGCAGGATCGCGGATTAGGACTGGACGATCGGTTAGCCGTGACGGTTTTTTTTATCTCCATAACTGCGTTAAATTTCACACATGTCGCTGCTGAGAGGAAAATCATTCATGGCTAATATCGCTCGAAATAGGTCGAGCAAGTAAAATTGGTAATCTGGTAATTGTTCTCGATTTGTCTCCGAAGTTAAAAGTGAAACAAGAGGGAACGCTTCAGCTGATAATTTCAACCAGCACTGCTACTGGTTTTGGTTTGCAGAATAGATCGTATGTCCAATGTAATTGTCGCAGCACGATCGTATACAATCATATTAAGCAAATTTCTTGGCGGAAAAGAGCGAGTTTCTTGAATGAATACTTTCTCCGAATCGCAATTATTCTTGAATATATTAAATTAAGTCTTTGAAATATTTGCGTTTGCCTTTTTGGGCCGAAATAAATTCTTTTCATTTCGAGCGTGGGCTACGTTCCCGCAACTTTCGAGAATATATGGCTTCACGGGAATCACGGGCCGACACTTACGAAACACTCCTTTTATGTGCATATACGTGAACTGGTGACTTGGTGCACTCGAAACTTTCGCGGGATAAACGATCCGCGGCGTATTTTCATAACGATTTCCTCTGGCGTGCCCGTCTCCCCGCGACTTCGATTCCGGAAATAGTCATTCTGGAAGTGAGAGCGACGGAGCAGCAGGCGGAGGGGAAAGGACAGAGGGGACTTACGTTCGACAATCGAATAAAACCGTCGCACGGGGGCGGAATGCAAAAAGTTTTAAAGAGAAGAATTTCAATTTGTGTAATATCAGATATTTCGGATTCCCTGCCGTCCGGCGGAAGAAGAGAGAAAGAAAGGGAGCCAGTGAGCAAGTGAGACAGCAAAAGAGGGGAAAAAGAGAGAGGTTTAATCAATTAGGCGAACGTGAGGTGCGACGGCGCGAATAACTGCATGGTCGGGAAAAGTTCGCCGTGGAAACGTGCCAATGCCGGCGATTCTCCTTTCGTCCCCGTTTCGTCGCGATTGACAATCATGAAGCTCGAATGGGGAATTATATCAGCCGAGTAAAACGAAATATTGAGATTAACACCACTAATCTCGCGAGCGAGAGGAACTGTTTCTTCAAGGGTAGCTCGGTCCCGTTTCGCTTTGCAAGGTTCATCTTATTTGACAGTGTTGTGCATCTTATTCGCGTTGTGCACCGAGAAATACTTCATCCAACTCACTAGTGTACGGTTTTAATCGCGCGCGATTAATGCCTCCGCTTCGAAATGTGCGCGGGCATACGCGCGACTCGTTGCAGCTCGCATCAGCTTTGCGTTTGATACGCGTATACAACGTGCATATTTTGACATCGCGACTGTCATGTCACTCACGATCTACAAGCGTTGCTTTTTGCATAGAATCGATTGGTAACGCGACAGTCCAGAACTCCAGAGCCATTATTTCGTGCCGTTATTTTAATAGCGGTACGATCGCTCAGCTTCAATGTATCTCGAAATAGAAAATGTTCGATAGCAAATAGAGAGAGAGAGAAATTGGGACGTAAATATATTTATCGTGATTACAAGCTAAAATTAATTCAACAAGTAAAAAGCAATCAATATAATTGTGATAAAATATATTAAATGAGAATTATATTGATTTATATCAACATATTAACATATTTATTTAAAGCTCTTTAGTGTAGATTTTAAATTTTAATTAATTATGTAGATTTTAACTTTGTACTTACTTTGAACTATCCTGATAAATATTCGCTAAATGCATTACTCGTGATAGTAAATAACAAAAATAAAATTTCGTGCTTACTACTTTTGGGCAAATATACGCTTAGACGATTTTATTCTAACGCGGAGAATGTGGTGGCGGAGATCATAGCGCGCGAATAGTCTCGGCGTATATGTATATACATTATGTATATTATATATATATACATACACACTCGAAGAAAAATCGTGGATCTCGGTCCGAGTTCTCGCAGTTTCTTGGCGCATCTGCTGCGTTTGCATATGCTTCCGTACACACGTACGTGGCGTGCGCGCGCGAAGGCGAGAAATACTTTTCGAATAAATTGTCGCGCAGGAATTCCACAACGATGCGCCGAACAAAACGCGGCCGCGCCATCCTCGTGGCGCATAAAATAAGGGGAGGGACGAAAGGAGGGTTACTCGCTCGTAGGTCGAACGGTCGAATGGTCGAACGGTCGATCGGTCGGTCGGTCGGTTCCAATGGGACCATGTAGTCGGAGACCACAACGAAGTGCCTCGTAAAAATGCAAACTTCTCGCTTCGACGCATCGACGACGGGGATGGCGCGAGAAGGGGCGCGAGAGAAAACTAGTCGTTGCGCGATCCGACGTTGTCGCTTCGCCCGCGCCACGTCCAAAAAGTTGGACGTGAATTGTGAAAACGGAAAAGCTGGAAAAAGACGCGAGCAGGGCCGAGCGGCAACGGAGGAAGTCGGGTGACTGTGGTAAAGTCACCCTACGTGGGAAACTCTCGAGAACTTCGTCCAGCGCGTTGTCGTTCGTGCAACGTGGGTGGTCGGAGCTTGTATCGGACACGGGAAAGGGAAAGAAAGAAGGGAACGAGTGCGGGGGAAAGAAGGAAGTAGATTGTGGGGATCGTTTTCTCCTGACTCTTGGAGGGGTGAAACGAGACAGGAAGCGACGCCGGGATGATTATCGAGAGCACGGCACCAGTCGCGTGATATCTCGGGGATAATTCTCGACTGTCACGCGGACGAAAGAATGAGCCAAACGGTAGATCACGGTGTGGGCTGATGACTAAGCGAGGGACGGGAGGAGTTGCCTGGAGCGAATCGAGAAGGTAGCAATAATCTTGGAAAGCAATTAGCAGTCGTGGGACTGGCCTACGAAAACATCAGAGATCCGTTTCGGGTTGATTACTTTCTTACCGGACTCTCTCTCTGTGTATCGTTCGGGGGTGGTTTACCGCGTCCCCTGGCACGGTTTAACCGGTCGAGTGTAATCGACGAGAGGCGGAATGGTCCATGGCAATCGCTTTTTGCAGTTAACTGTCGCGTCTGTGAGCCGGGAACAATTTGCGCGACGATATCCTCTGTCAGGAGACACGAAATAATTCGCGTATCGTCTCGGTCGCGATTTCGATCGACGTCAAACGAAGTAATTACCAAGTTGCCACTTAAAATCATTTAATAACGGATAATAAATGGGAATTAGTAACACCGAATGCATCAGCGTTGCGAAAGTACAATATCGATACATGATCGATAATCGTGCTTTATCACCGACATGGATCTCATAATTTGCGGAGAAATGAAGGGAGGGAACAAAGGAGGAGGAGAGCGAGACAGAAATTCGAGGCTGGCAAGGCCGGGACAGACTGCATAAATCGCTCGGAGCAAACGGAGATGCACCCTCGAAGGCACTTACTGTTAACACGCTCTAAGTATTCATAGTTCTCTCCGGTGTGCATCGAGTTATTCTGCCTTAGTGGCGTAATGAAGAGGAAACGCGGCGAACTACTAACCTGAGGTGGATAGTGATCCGGCAGGGCGCGCAGGGCTTCCCTGTATGCCGACAGGGCTCTTTGTAATCTGCCCTGATCGGCATACAGTGCGCCTAATTGAAGGAGGGCCTGCACCCTGGCAGCCTCGTGAGCCCTTTTGTCCTTGAGGCCGGATCCGTCCAAGGATGCGCCGGCGCGTAAAACCGTAGCCGCCTCGGTACCACGTCCGACCGAAATCAGCGCGGCCCCCAGATTCACGTAAGCCTCTGCAAAGATAAATGATAAGGATCGTGAATGCCACTTACAAGAGAGATCACCGATGTCCGGTGACCTTAGTCCTGTACTTCGATGACGCTCCCCGTCGCGCTTTCTTACTGTCTAAACTCTTAAATTATCTTTTAACATTTAAAAATATTTGAAATATTTGAAAGAGAAAAAACATCGAGTTTTCTACAAAATTTGTGATTCTGTTGCAAGTCTGAAACGATTGTGTTCTCTCAAACGCAGCTGTGACACATGTTAGGATTATACTCAGTCTTGCACTCAGGATAATACGTGTTTGTAACGCTCGAAATATGCAAAAGCAAAAGTTGCACCGCCGCCTGGATTACGGAGAATAATTTCATGAGCCGAAAAGATTGCATGCGGCAAGTCCCGACCTCGCGGGAAACTTTAGATGTGAAATTTCGCTTTCTCGACACCTTTATTTCTGACTTTAATTAAAAAAGTCCCTTCAAGGGGACTAACTTTCCTAGGCCTTGAACTGGGATAAGTGCTTTGTCGCTCAAGTAAAATTGTCACGATCTCTCGCAGGCCGCAAAGATGATAAGAGATAATACGCAGGGAAACTTTCGACCTGAAATAAGGAAGAGCCAGGAAGTTTTAACAAAATTTACCACTGGATTCAGACACTTTTTCCCGTGGTTTCCGTGAAACGTTAAGTAGTAAAAGTCAAGCATGCAGTCAGACAGATTATGATTTACGTATTTATTGAATTGCTCAGGATGACACAGTTGTTCCAGTGAATGTTTTATTCGTTATCGCAACTGTTTAGATACTAAAGAATGCAGGGAAACGATCAATGAATGTAGAATACGATGCAAAATGCGAAGGAACGTAAAAATGTGCAGCCGGCGCAAGGAACCGGTGATGCGCGTCGCATTTCATTTCAAGACTTCGGCGATCGGTTAAGGGGAAGAAAGGCGGGAATGAGAAATGGCGAGCCTGGCGTAAAAGCCGAGCGTACAGGTTCGCATTTAGTCCACGTGAAAACTTATTACGCGGTACGCTCGGATACCACCTGTTACCATATATCTCTCCCGAAACGCGCTCACGTTCCTTATTTTCCCCCGCGTTGCGAAATAAATTCCGATCTTCTCGCCAGGGTGGTCGCATCGATTTAAGCCGGACACCGCTGTGCGTTACGGGGTGGAAATTAACACGCCGCATTCGTAAATGGGTGGCGATGGCGTACATCTCCCCTTTGCGGTGTTAATTAACAAAAACTATGCCGACCAGGCCAGCAATCGGCGCGTCGCGTCCGAATGGTCGAAAGCACTGGCGATACTCTCGCTTCGCTCATTATTTTAAATAAGGAATGAGCCAACTGTGCAGTGGTGGAATCGAGCGATCCATTTTCCTCCTGGCCCTTCCCGGGGATACTTCATGGAATTAGAGCGCCGTGCTTTGTAGGATCTCCGGATGAATCTACGTGCGTCGATACGTCTCTATCGCGCCGATAATCTGTAGTAGCAACATACGATTATGGCATAAGCCTTCATCTTATTTTAGCAATAATGTATTTTCCATAATCACCAAAAAGATTGTTATAAATTCATCAAACATGTGTGCGTTCTGACGCTTTGCAAAATATTTGTATATTAAGTGTGTCATATTTTTATATTATGTGATACGGCTATAATAAAAAAAACTCAGTTTTCATGCGAGGATAAGCTTCTCCTAAGGCAGTATCGTAAAATCGTGTATCAATTCGCGATCGAATCGTGTGATCGGGTCGTTAACCCGACGTCGCTGTAAACTCCTAACATTTCGGCGTGCGCTACCGGAAATACCGGTGGCATTTGAGAAGCAGGCAATCGACACCCCCGCGCGAGATAATTACGCCGTAAAAACCTCGGAGATCGCTACAACTCCCCTCACGGGAAATGACGGTGGTCATAAAGCGAACTTGCTGTCGGTCTCGCATCGGGTTTGCCGATGTCCTCCCTGTCGTTCAGTCTTCTTCCTCCTTCCGAAGGGATATTGCGGCGCGTCGTAAAAAGAACGGAAGATAGCAAACGAAGACGCGATGTCGGCAGCCGCGGCCTGCGTTTGGCAGTGAATTATACTGTCCAGGCCTTTTCCGGCTCGTATTTTCCACATAATCGTACTCGGTTGAAGAGGAGAGAAGTCAGGTGACCCGTCGACACACCGGAAAATGCGACGGTGGGTTTCGGGAACGGAGAGATGTTGGGTGAAAGCGCGGAGGGCACGAAGGAAGAGGCAGGGGAGCAACTCCCATGGGGTGCACGGTACGAGCGGAAGAAGGATGGGCGGACGGAAACTGCTGTTTCATCTCCGACTCCGCCAACTTGGCAAGACCGCCGTTCTGTTTGCTTCCTAATTACGAAAGAGAGAGAATAAGACGCGTCGAGAGAGAAAGAGGGTGGAAAATGACGGCGGTAGGTGAACGGGGGGCAAACCAGAAGAAGGAGGAGGACAAGCGAGGTGGGTCGAAGTGAATTCAACTCCGCTGCTCTCGCGGAATTAAGATTCCATTGTGCTACCGAGTTTTGTGTGTGCCTTGCAATTTTCTGGTTAACTTGGCCGGTTCCTGGCACGATCCGCTTCGCTCACGCTGCATCGCGCGCGCCGGATGGGCGTCCTTCTGACGAAGATCGATGGGCGCACGCGGGGCCGACGGCACCCTTCGATTTATCGCGACACGCGCTGGTTTTCCGTGATAATTCGTTGCGGCCACACGCGGGCGCGGGATGTTCGGCCGCGCGTACCGCGCTGCCGTTGATCTTGCGAGACAAAAGCGAACGCTCGACGCATCGGCGACCGATGTTATTCATAGAAGTCGCGGCTCGATTTATGCGCCGGCGAGAAAAATTAATAGCGCCCCGCCGAATATAAAAGCGATGCGCGTTTCGATTGAATTCGGCGCCGCGCGCCCCATACCGATGACCGATAGATGGGTTTTAACTGTTCTCCACCGTGAAAACTTATGATGCAAACATCAATGAGATAAAATAATGGCAACGTTTTACACATCTCAGTATTTTTTTCAGGCTTCTGAAGTTCTTTTCTTAAAGACAAAATGCATGGATTTAATAAATAATTGAATTTCATATTTTGAATCCCATAAAACATTCGATTTTTCAACACTTCGGCGTTCTCCTTCTGGAGGATCCTTTTTGTTGGAAGTTATAATCTCGGAACGTGTGAGCAGCGTATACGGCTTTCGGAAATGCACAGGATCGTCTTGTTCTCCGGCGCGAATAACGACGAACAAAGCGCCGGAGCAAACTTTCGCGGAGTGTGCGACTCTCGGCCGAGTCCTGTTAGTTATTAAACGCGGCCGTTAAGTACTGGCTGGCGGTGCAAGCTGTTGACCGTGTGTTGAAACGTTAGTTTCAAGATTACGGGACAATTTAGCACGCGGCATGGCGATGTAATTTCGCGTGCATCCGACTGTGACTCATTGCCGGAAATGCTCGTTGCAGCTACACGTAGGAAAGACAGAGAGAGAAAGAGAGAGAGAGAGGAATACAGAGAGACACGCGCGAATGAGAAAATATACCTCTCATTAGCGCACATACTATTAGACCACTCCTTTCGCGGCATGTTTCCACATTTGCGACCGTTCTTCCAGACCGCATTCTGCAAACTAAGCATTAACCGATTAAATTGCAACGAGCCGATGTTTGCCTAAAATTTTCGTAAAAAGTCTCGTTCCGATGTCTGTTTAATCATCGATTTATCTACTTGCGTGCGTCTGCCTACACGAGACCGCCAAATTCTCAATCAATGTGATTGCTTCAATTGTATAATATCTGCATATACATATATGTATGCATTGTTTTGAAGATACAAAAACATTTAAAGATTACTGATACATTCGCTGATGAAAAACTAAAAGCATGATCTCTCTGTACAAGATGTGCGATCAGTTTTACTCTCGGTTCAGCCTCGCAAAATTTAATGTTTGCAAAAGTAATACCGAATCCTCAGTCGAAGAATTGATCATCTAGGCCATGAGATTTTATATTGTGTTTTAGGGACTTTAGTTATTCATCTCCAACGTATCAAGTCGAAAATTGGTACCACCAGTTTCCCGAAGCAACGAACCGGATATCGCACGTTTATTCGCGCAGCCGGAATCGCACGCGTGACCGCCGTGCTGAAACGGACGATTAGACGAATGGACCATTCGGCGGCGGTGATCCGTGCCGGATTGCGAGAGGAGCCCGCACGTCCGGCGGATTTTCTTTCGGCCCCGTAAATCGGTCGTAACCGTCCGGCGTTTAAAACACGACCGGTCCGAGTAATTAGTGGCCTGATCGGCCGCCAATTTGTGGGTTGAGCCATACTCACATCCTCGCCGTGTACGTATTTTCAGGCTGATACGTGCGTGCGTCCATGCAAATGCTTCTGTGCTCGCGTGCGCGTGCATGAGAGTAACGCAGGTGCAACGTGTGCACGTGTGTAAATGAGAGAGAGAGAGAGAGAAAGAGAGAGAAAATATCCTTTATCGATCGATCGAACGACTATGGTGAATCAAGGGTGAGCGTGTGGATGCGCGAGTACGCGCTTTCGGCGGATGCGCGCTTCTCGAAGCGTGGATGCTGCGAGCCGAACCGTGAAGAATGACGGTTGTTTCGATCGTGAATGCCAGTCGATGGTCTCTCGGTTACATAATTGAAAGTTAAAGCGGGTCAGCGATTGCGTTGATATTTAAACAGAGCATTGCACGCACGGTCCACATCCTCGTGCTGCAATTCGAAAATCGTTTTGACAATTATTTCGGAATTATTGCAAATTTTCCATTAATTGCTTTTTTTCACTCCCGCGTTATCTCTTGTTTTTTTGTTACGCGTAATGATTCTCCTGTCCATTCTCGATAAAGTGTGTTGCGCTGTGCGAGAGCGCTTTTCGCGGTCCGTGAATTTCAAAGCCGCTTCGATCACTGCCACGATATTAATTAAGTAAATGATTAAATTCGGATGAAACAATTAATTTGCGTATTTAATGTAGATTATCGCGACACACGGTACGTCTAGATGAAAAGCGCTGGCCGTCGAAAGCCCAACCGGCTTTCCCGAAAATGTAATTACAATTTGCCGATCAGCAGCACGGAAAAATATGTAATTCCTGACAATCGCCACGCCGACACGCCGATATCAAATGTGAAAATTAATTAATACGCTCGCATTCAATAGTTTATTTGATTCACGCTACAAACAATGACGAAACCAATCTTCGCCCACCATGCGATGCATCAAAATCAGCGCAAAACCGAGGAACATATAGCAGAAAATATATATAAACGCACAAATAATTTTACATTTTTAGAACGAACGTTATCTACTTTCCAGATGACGGTTGGGGATGAGATCGACAAGTCGAATGTACTTTTATATACGCATGTGAGCATGTACGTGCGAGTGCACTCATGCAAACTCTGTAAACTCCGTGTAACACATGGGCTTTGAACGATCGCGTGGTATACGGAGTGGCTGAAGGCGCGGCTGCGAAAGGGGGTAAAGGCCTTTACACGAATCGCCGTATTCAAGGGAATCAATCGTGTTAAGTGCTCATACAATCGATCCAGCTAATTTCTCGCGATTCCAGTCCTGAGAGGACACTTAACCGCGCGCGATACGGGAACCTTGTAGCGAAAGCCGGTAATCTCGGGCTCCTCGTACCGCCGTGACACTAACAAGATCGCGTTTCCCGTGAATGATTGCGTGCAATTATAGTACGGGCAACGAACATGCTTCATCCTAAACCTACGGGAACGCGTCACCCTAGAATCCGGAAGTTAATGGAGAATACCGCCGCAAACTATAAAAAATTAAAATCCACTGTCCGGAAAACATACGTCCGCTCCAATTTTGTGACGTCCGATGAGATATTACACATTTTTTACGCGGACATGACGTTCCCAGTGACGGCAATAACTGTAAATTGTCGATGAATGCAGGAAGCGCGTGGCACTCGGTATTCCTTTTCTGTCAATTATAGCCACGTTTCTCGCGGTATATCAGTAAATTGCCGAATAGATGCTGGAACGTTGTAGACCGTCGCACTTCCTGGTAGTTGAAGGTTCGACGGGACGATTTCGGGCATTTCGAAATCAGGTATCGTGACGGCGGGCAAGGCTGGCTTTCGTGTCGGATGCGAGAATCCTATGCGGCTAATGGAAATCCAGAGACCGCTTTCGAAGTGAGTGATTGCGCGGCGAATGCTACTTTGCCGCGTGTATCCGCTGAAATTAACCGGGATTTATGGAGGCGCGCGCGCGCGCGTCCCGGAGGCCTTTCTAATAATACACCAGTTAAAATTGCGGCTGTCCGGTTAACCTACTTACCGAGTATTTCCGATGCAACCCCTGCTGTTCCCCGCGGTTCGTATATCTCGCCCCTAATGAATCGTTGCTTGGCTCTCTCGGTTGCCGGTTGCCCGCCGATTCGAGAACGCGAATAGTGGTAGCTTAGCGGTGGTATTCTGCCCCACGTAATCGGTACGCCTATTTACGGACTCACCCGGTAGATTACTACAGGGGACGGGCATTGTAGGAACTTGTGATAATAACGCGCGATTTACGGCCAATCCGACTCACGAAATACGAGTGCTTCGACATGACTTTCGCCGATTATCGCCTATATCGGGAGATATTCTCGCGATTTGACGACCAATATGCCACGAATACGACGTGGCATATATCGACGCCCTTGTTGGCGCAAAATGTAGATGATCTACATGCGTCTGATGTGTACTTTCACGTGGAATGTGATCGTTCCCCGCAATTTCGATTCTAACTTTCTTTGACAAGAATTCAGCTGTTCGTGACTTTTTTCAAGAATTCAACAAATTCTAAATTAAATTATGCAAGCTCTTAATTCACCCGATTACATTCTACCATCGTACATTAAGTTAATTAGTCTGCATTACTTTTGCAACGCTACAAAGGACAATCCGTCGTTTGATTGATTGACAGAGTTTCAGGTACGCAAATATAATATATCGTATTAAATAAAACAATTATTATTATATCATGTAACTAAACGATGAGATGCGCATGAAGCGTAATAATATAAATAAATATTATAGAAGCCAATAACTAATATTAATTGATGTGATTTATATGACTTCACAGACTGACGAGATTCATGTGATTTGTTTCACCGTGAAATTGTTGAGACAATTTAATCAAAGTTAATCAATTATTTAAGATTCACTACTGTTAAATTAATATTACTAAAACCTATCGACGCGCGTTTCGGTCAATCAATCGGCCGGTCAGGAGAGACTCATCATTGTCAAATAGAGATAATTAAAACCGATGAATGAGGGCAAATGATCATCGCGGCGCGATTAAATTAAAATTAAGCGACCGCACGTTGAGCCCCGAATACATTTCACCAATCTCCGGATGGAGAAGTGTTATTTAACATTGCGAGGGGCGGGCAGGCAGAAGGGTGAAGAGAAACTGCTTTGCGCATCCGAGGGTTAATTGTGAAAGTAAAGTGGAAAGACATCTCTAACTACATCTCCGTCTTCTGTCTACGCAGTCTTTGCCTCGTGATTCTCCCGGCGCTCTCCCGGAGAAACTTGGCCGGTTTAATTGAGTCGCCCGCGAGAAACGCGGGCAAGCGTTTTGCACACGTGTACCAGACAAGCGGACGTTTACCAGAAGTTTGCCCACGCGAGGAGTCTTTCACGCGGGTCCGTTCATTCGTGGCGAACTCCATTAACGCGGGCCTCCTATCTTTTCTCTTTCTTTCTCTCTCTCTCTTTCTCTTTGTCTCTTGTTTTTTTTTCGTCGCTAATCTCATTCTTTTTGAGTGAGTTAATTATGAATGAGCGAAGATACTCGCGCGAGATATACGAGCGCCGCGGTTTGTCGGAATATAGATCGCTCGTATTCCAAAACTGGCTAGCCGACTAACACAAGTCGCGGTCGCTCGTAAAATCTCGACGAAAGGAGACACGTGTCGTTCGTTACTCGAAACTGTCATAAAAGTGACGCGCGGCATGTCCGCATCTGCATGCATCCCGCAAATGCATACGTTCCGCAATCCTGGGGACCGCCAATTTTTCTGCTCCGCTCGTTTTCCTTCTTGCCGATTTATTACTGCATCGTAAAGGGAAACGGCGCTGCAGCCGGCGCTGGCAGCTTGTGGCAGATTCACGTATGACTCCACGGAAAAATCGTAAATTGCGATATAGGAATCCCGCCGTAACCGTAGCACTCACGACGGTGAGTTAAATTAGCGTCGGTCGTTAATTATTATTTAACGTTAAGCAAAGCAGGCGCCATTAAGTAAATTTTATTCATTTCTGAGCAGCAAAGTCCATCCCAAGTATTTTGCATGACACCGCCATCGCGGACGAATGTTAAGGACTTCTTAAACATTCCTTGTGCTCTTTTGCTCCCGGCCCGTCGTCGTCGAGATCGAGTTTAACTTCGCTAATATACTTTTGCGCCCCGCTGCATAGAAGCGAGATGTATCCGCGTTTCAGTAATCGGCTGAACTTCTACGCGACGAGCAAGTGAACTTCGAATGAATAAAGTTTGCGGGCCCAAGGAAAAAGTAGATCGCGCCGCTCCTTTTCCTTTGTTTGCGCTGCGCCGTTGATTAATCGATGATAATACGTCGACTTTAGCGTTGACCAACTTTGAGAAATAGTCTTTAAGTGGCAGCGATGCTAGCAATATGAAACTTATCTTGGAAAATATCCAACTAATTGCAATTTTGCTCATGACATTTCATGCGAGTACATTTGAAGTGCGTTTTATATTTCCGCTGAAATTTCACGGTTCTTTAGCCAATTTATCTGAATAATCGATTAAAATATAATTTGTACATAATTAATACATTTATATTACTGCTTCTGTAAAGTTTCGTTAAAATTTAATTTAATCGTTCTGACAAGTTAAAAAGTCATGAAAATTATATATAATAACCCATGTTATTTATACTATCGTTTGACTTTTGTTTGTTACATTCGTTATTTTACTTTACAAGGTATGAAAATCTATATTTCGGTGATGAGTAAATTGCGGAACATCATTAAATATTACACATGAAACGTCACTCTTGTACGTTTCAGGTATAATTATCTTCTAATTTATTTAATGAGTTTTCGCCAGCATTTTTGCCATTACGAAAGTCAACTTGCAACTTGGAAAAGTTGCAACCATTCGAACACATTAGATGCAACTGCGATCGTTTCACTTGAGAAAGTTGTCGCACAGGCAAGTTTTTTTTAATGTTCTCGTGCAACAATCGTCAAAAATTTTCATTCTCCTGCAACGATTTTTCCTCGCTTAACCAGAAGTAGAAGTCGACTTCAACAAGTCTGACGGTATGTAAGACGCGTCTCATAAATAATGTTTTCCCTGAGATATGCAATTTCGCGCAAGCTCGGTTTTGATCAGCCAAGCCGTCCGCTTTCTGCAGTTTCGCATACTTTCAATGTATCGAGATCAAAGCCTGCACCGACAAATCTCATTCTCGGTATGCATCCTTCCATACAATGTGACTGCTCTAAACTCCCGATCCAATAAAGATCAAAGCCCGCCGGTGATGTAACGAGCACGAATATGCACCGATGTTTGGAGTGTTTCGGATGTCAATAGAATTTCTTCTTTCTGCCAAGTGGGAGAGTCTCGCCATTAATATCTGAGGATATCGTTTCGAAATCGTTCTGCGATCTTGTCGCGATCGTCGATCGTTCAGCGCTGCTTGACACTCCTACGAACCGCTCTTACGAAAAGTTTAATCATCATGTTCAGGTATTCGGAGAGCGCTCGTTCTTCCGCGCGATATCGGCCGCGTGCTTTCGCAAGCTTTGCATGCGCTTCGTAATAAATTTCAATCTTGCGACCCCCGGGGGTGTTACATCGCGTTTTGAGCCCGCGATACAGTCGAGCACTGCCCGACGCGTCAGTAAACTTTCCTCGGCATCCCTTAAGCTTGTTAAAGCCGCCAACTTTTATCGGTCGTTACTCACATCAAGAGGGCGATTTGGTCGATCAGTTCTCTATCAGATAGGCGATGAATACGCGCGTGCGGTGCATCGATGAAAGCGGCGCGTGTTCCACAAGCACGTATGTATGCATATCGTGCGAAGAGATATGCAATTGCGTTAACGTTGACTCGCTGACGTCCGGTGTGTTGACGAACGAAAAATGCTGTTGCAAAGAAACGCAGCGAGAAGGAGAGAAATGGGGAGAAAAAGCGTGCGATATTGTTAACTGGTAACTCGGTCAACATTTGTTGACTATTTGCATCGGTCAGCATTTTTGGTTGGTCAACACAGAAACCGCAACGCGGCCGGTCAAATGCGGGTCGATGTATACGTAACTTCGCAAACACTCGGGACTTTCGTTTTCACGTGCCGAGCGGCAAGTGCGACAAACAATTTAGGAAAACCAGTTAATGTTTCAGTTCATTACATTTTATCGTTGCAGCGGCGCGTCATTCATTTATTCGACACACAGAGAGTTGACACACATATGGTAGCTTTTATTTAATGGATACGATATATTTTGCTGAACGAGGATGATCGTCGATTTCCTCGATGCAATCGCTGTTTTCCCCGATTTAGAAGCGAGCACGTTAACGCAGAAGGATACCGTCCGCGGGATCGCGTGTCTTTCTCTTTCGTTTCCGTTTTATTTGCCGGCTTGCGACGTATAAGACTTCGCGGATTCGATCGCGGACTCGTACGAACCGTTTCACTTCCGTTCCAGACTGGAAAACGTTTTGGCCGGGAAACCGGTATGTGCCGTAAAGGACCAATAAAATCGATATTGTGCCGCGCGGGAGTGTCGTTCCGTAACAAACCAATTTCACGTCGGTCAAAGTAAATCGTCGTACGTGGCTGACGCGCGCGTGCGCGCGCGCGTGTGTGTATGGCGCGTCTAGGTAACAAATTCGCTCGCAATCCCTGACGTGGCGAGTATTCGTTTCCCCGTCATTTGTGGCCGCTCGTTGTGCATGCAAATCGCCCGCTTGCGCGAATTTCTGTGGAATTACACGTCTCCTTGACCACGCCGCGTTCTGGATTACGCACTTCGTGTGCCTGCGCGTCGTTCTTCGCTCGATATGCTCGATATACGAGTCCAACCTTTAATGTGTTGTACATATGCAGAATGTAACGATTATTTCGAGCAAGTTTTCAGACATTTTTATGAACCAGATATCGGTCTATGTCGATTGAAAATATCGGACCACTTACCGGCACTTTTCATTATTTCATTATTAGTTATCATTCGCGATCAATTGTCCGAAATATAAAATCACTGTACGTTCGAACCGGAGTGATTCACTTTTGGAAGTTAAAAGGAGAATTTAATTATTCGTATATGTGCTCAACGTTTTACCAAACTCGAAGAGGTTGTATTTCGTTGCAGAGAGAAAGATTGCTCCTCTGGAGGATACCCAGAAACATTGAAGATTCCGTCGTTGAAACGGAAACATTAAGCCATTTACGAGACGCTTCGTGTGCACGCACACGCACGTCGAAATCTAATCTGCATTCCGCGTGTCCCGTTTGCCGGTCTGCAGATGCGCCCACCGCACACTATTCGACGCGCGGTTCCGGGTCCGCAGCTGTATCAGCCTTTACGGAGGAAAAACATCTGGGGAAACAGGGGATGGCACATGACGGAGCCATAAAATCGATATTGTAACGCGACGAACTATCTCGGTGCGGTAACGAACCGCTCCCACGTCGACCGAGGTAAATCGCAGGATCGCACATACACACGTACGTAGATGTACCCCGCACATCGCACGGGGGTGTACGTGTAACAAACGAGCCGCGCACGTCTTTCCTTCCCCCCGACTTGCTTTATTCCTTTTCGCCTCCTGTGGGTCCTTCCCGATGTGCGCCGCGCCCTCAGGTCTAAGGCCATAAAGACTGGGTCTCCCGGGTAAAAGAGGGCTCGTTAAGGACGCGGACCGATCTCTCAGCCATAAGCGCGGATGTATACGTGGACCCGAGGGGGCTCGCTATACAAGAAGCGAGCTACCGCCGAGAAATAGCGTCGGGATAATACGTGAGCCTATATAGGACACTCGAGGATTATTGCAATTGATCAAAAAGATCGAGACGTTCGAGACGTGCGAGGGGAAAAATTTCGCGGAAAATTCGTTCTCGGGATTCTAATTAAAAATGGAATTTCGTCGGGTAGTCGCGATAAATGTAGCGGCTGGAAAAAATGGATGAGCCAACAAAGTTTCCTATCGTTGTTTCTCGCGAGGGCAAACATCTTCTTCGTAACTGACGCGTACGAAGTGATGGTATATTTCTCCGTGACGTTGAGGATCCTTTAAGGATCGATCGGCGGTAACAACGCGAATCCATCAAATAAACGTTAATGGCGCTCAAATATTAAGTTGCTCGAACGGCCATAGAGTCGAGGACTCGGCTAACGAAGTCGACGACGCTACGCGGCTCCCAAAGTCGAATAAGGAAGTGTAATTAAAAGACTTACGAGCTAACGAAGGTCGGAAATGAATGGCTCGTTGATAACTTAAAATCGCCTCTTCGTAATTCTTCCTGCCCTGCTGCAAGATGCCCCTGTAACAAAAAAATCAGCCCTTTTAATACGTGCTTTCCAACGTGCAACATAACGTGAAAAGCAAGACGTGGAAGTATTGCGAAAAAGGCAATTAGAGTAACAGTTTAGATCGAGAGTCGGGAAACACACATCGAATAAAATGGTTAAAGTGGAAATTAATCTTGTAGCGTTCCTAGTTTGCTTCTCGTTATCATAATGCTTATCATAGCTAGACTTTCAGCTTCCTGCGCTATTCACTTCGCTGATACAATATCCGAGTGTCAAACGTCGCGGGAAGAAAGGTGAAGTTTTCCGTCTCTTAGACAGTGAGCGATTAATCTTCTCTCGAAGGATGTCACTTTCAGAAACGATATAAAAATATTACTTGTCAAGGCGATGACTTATCGCATGTGAGGTCGCTGCGCCACGCGGCGGGATTAAATTGCGGTCGCAATAAGCGCGATTCGTAATACCGTATACGGGTAGAGGAGGTCCTCCTCTCTCTCTTTCTCTCTCTATCTTCCCTCTCGTCGCGAAGCTACATATTTTAGAAAGGACCCACCACTTCGGCGTCGCAGCGATTAATCTTCCAGCATAAGTTGTCGCTTGCGAAACGATGAAAATATCACTTGTCGACAGATGAAGTATAGTCGGCCGACCGGTAGACGACTCGCGCGCGGACGCTATCGCTGATATTTTTCTCGTCGCGCGTTATCGAAATCGAACCGGACGGCATAGCGCACGCGGTTATTTTTCTTGCCTCGCGTGTTGCGTTATTTTTCTTACTTCCCTAGATGGTCGGACAGTCATATCAAGATTTGGCAAATATTTACGGGGTCGCGCGTATGTCCGCGTACATTTCTCACGAATTGTCACCGTTAAACAGAATTACAATTTTGCATACGTTATTTCGGGTGCATCAAGCTGGACGTTCCCCTTTGAAACGCGGAGAAAGAGAGGCCGGGCATCCGCCGGCCGCACCGCTATGCTCCATGATGATTCATTATGGAGATTCTTTATGAAGATTCGCGCTTCAAAATCTCGACCGCGCGAACTTTTCTAACGAAGCGCGTGTGTACAATTTGAATCGGCCCGTAAATTACTAAGGGAATAAAGTTTGCTGTGCATTTTGCCCCGCTACATCTCTCCATCTCGCGCCGGGATACACGCTGCCTTTTCGTCGGTCTCGTTAATGTCGGAAAATAAATTAACGTCGGCAAATTTCCTCGGACACTCGTCGAGCCTTTGCAGATTAATTGCCAGGGATTTCTCATTTATCCGCGAGATATTTGAACACCGCGCACACCCTCGAGACAATCGATTCGTTATCAAAATTGGGGATGCATTTAGCGCGCGCACACCGAATTCTCACGTCGACGCAGCGTCGCGAAAAAATCATACTAATGAGGCGCCTTATGAGTCTCCGACGTGCAACGAGCATGAAGAAGAGTAGAAAAAACGGCAAAGGGGAAAAAGAAAAACAGAAAAACGAGGAAAGGGGAGCCGGGGACAGGGTGATACGGGATATTTCCTTTCCTGGCGCGCGCGACAGGATGAAGAGAATCCCTGTTCGTTAACGAGCCGCCACTCGGCGTTCGTTAACTTTCAACAAGGCGAAGACTCTCGCGCGTACATACGCATATATACGTTCGTCACTCTCCGGCTTCTTCTCTTGTAACAATCTCCAGTTTGTGCCAATTTGCAATTATACCGGTATTCCACTTAATTTGTTATTCAACCCCCTGTTTATCGGTCGTGTACCCCAGCCATTCGGTATACTAGTTTCGAATTCATAAATTACCGAACGCATAATGAAAGATGGCAAGATACTGCGTGATAGAGCTTAACGATTTAGACGAACGCGAAGCTTCAGATAAGTATAAAGTATCGATGAAATGATGCTTTCTCGTCGCGGTATTATACTCTAAAACCAAAAAAGGCATACTTCTTTCTGGTTTTCAATCTTAATAAATTTCTCAGTGGAGAGGATTAGCTGCGTTTAATGCTGAATACGAAATAGGAGCGAATTTGCGTGGATGAAATCGTGCACCGCGAAATGAAAAGACAAATCGCGCGCGTAATTGCCGGCTGTCGTTCGTTTAAAACGCGAAACTTAATAAAGCGACGTGCCGCGTCAAATGCTGTTACTGTCAAACTGCCCACTGCGCGTACGGTGGCTCCGCGACACTTCAAACGTGCGAGCACGTGGTCCCATGGACCATCGACAAAATAAACCGCAATCACTCGGTCGAGTCATGCGGATATAATTATACGAATTATCCCGAACTCCGCGTAACGGTCCATGAACGATTTTATGACGAAAAGCGGGCGTGTCGCAATACAACGATCGCTCTTTGTGTCGGCTAGCCGCGACGGCAAAAGCGCGAAAGCACGTTCTCCGAGTGTTCGCGACGGCTTCCGGCCTGCGAAATTTGTCCACGTTTCTGGTGTATATCGCGACGGGATGCGGCTGACATGCGGTATACGGAAACATCTTGCCACCAGGTATCTGATCGTTTATGCGCCGCGCGCAAATAAAATATCAAAAATAAAATATCTCGCCCGTAAAACGTTTGTGGTGACGCGCGGGCAAGCCGATAAAAGCTCGAACGGAACGTCGAAAAATCGGTCCGGCTGCGGTTCATAACGTGCGAGCGTGAAAATGCACGCTGCGCGATGCACGACGAAGCGTTTCCGGCGAAGCGTTCGTTAATATGTCTACCTTATTTTTAGGGTTTCAAGTAAGCTGCTAGAGGATGAGCGCAATTACTTGTACGTTTCATCCAAGTATAACTGAAATTGATCGTCTGTTTATATCACTTCAGGAAATCTATTCTTACACGATTGTTCGACGTCATTCCTGGTCCTAACTATTTATCAGAAACTTGTTAACCCGTGATATCTTTATCTCTCGGTATCAAAAGAGAAACGACCTTTCGAAACCTGACGCAATTACGCGTAATGCAATCTTCCGCGATTCATTATCGAAAAGTGCGACACAATAATTATAGCGAGTCAATCGGACGCAAAATAATTACGTTGAGATAAATCGTCGCTATTAAAATGCAAACCGAATAATGTAGAATAAATTGAAGAAAACACCCCGGCCGGGTAAACAAGTTTGTAATTTCATTAAAATATCTGGATGTTTATGCACATCCGGACGTTTCATCGATCGGACTGTGTCCCGGCTCTAACTAAATTTAACTAAACTTAACTCATACAACTTTACCACGATGATAGCGATCGCGCGCTTGTTCCCCGCGGATCGTGCAATAGGACGACGACCGTATGCGAAACAAACGTAAATCGAGTGATTTAAGCTCGATATAAAAATCCAGGTATAATAAATTTACGCTTAATTACGCGCGCTCGCTCGCGCGCTGCCACGTTTCGCGGGTGGGGATCGCGAGAGTTCTCATTAGCGTTAAAACTGCATTTTAGATTGTTTTCACGTAATTAAATGGATAATTAAATGTGAAGATCGATAACGGCAAAAGCTTTCATCGTAATAATGTTCTAGGAGAAATGCATTAGGATGATTATATGTGCCGTGTAACGCATATTATTATAATTTTACGCGCGGACACGCGCGCTCTGACTGCCGACGTTAAACGAAATAGCGTTGTACACGGAAAATATGCCTCTGAGAGACACGCCGTTCTCCGGTTCTGTATTTCGGCGTATCCAAAAAATGTTCGATATTAAATTCTCGGCGGAGATTCCGCAGCCGATATTAAAACTCCCGCTAATATTTGCGCACAACCGTCACGCACGTCGACGCGTCGATAAATTTCTTGCGTGCATCATGTGGCACAACGGAGCAACGATACGAATCGTGCATTCGTGCATCGTCCCGCACGCATTCCCGCGCGCTGTCCGATTACGCAACTCTTCGCGGTACCGCTGCGATAACGTAGTCAGCGTGCGCATCGCGAAAATTGATCGTAGTCGCGAGCGCATAAAGAAAGACACATCCTCTCACACGTAAATCCGCATAGAAATTTATATATAATATCCTCATAAATAAATTACCCGCATGTTTTCCATTTAACGCAATTTATAACGCGGAATCATATGTTAACGCGACTATGTGTCATTCATTCTAATGAATTCGCCACGTTTTTTCACTGAAATAAACCGTATTCGCTAAATTTACACATGTAAATCCGAAAGATCCATTTAAAACGCCTTCGGGACTTTCGTCTTCGGCGAATCGCGGAAATTTGTCATAAGTCACGTCGCATCGCGATCGTCAATCTTATCCGAGAGTTCATCTCAACATCTCACCGGTTGCACTTTTGCCCGTCACGCGGCCTCAATTTCCGAGCAAGAAGCTTCGCTACTCCGGAGGGTGGCGCAAAAATGGTGTGAAACTCGAAAAAAACAACGGAAGAAAGAGAGAGAGGGAAGAAAAAAGAATGGAGAATACCTGCGATGACTTATCGCACGCGCGGCGTCGAAACTGGGGCGGATGTCGCGTTGTCAATAACGGGGGTGTTAATCGCCGATCGGCAAAATGCCGGCCGGCGCGGCGGAAGGGATGACGGCGATAGCTGGCGCGGTCGGCTTATGGATTTTGCAATGGCGTCGATCGATAATGCCTGAATCACAAGTCGGGATAAAAACGGCAATAAAAGATCCGAGGCGAGCGCAGGCGACGACGATCCGCGGCGGCAACGAGCGAGCAGCTGATATCGATCGCGCTATCGCGCGCGCGATGGTGTAACGCCGCATTATCCTTATGAATATTAAATTTAGCCGTAATCCACGCTATTGGATATGCAACGGGCGTTTGTGTCGTTGGGACGCGCGCGGACAATGCGCTGCGGATTTTGCGCGACGGTATTCATCGCTCCCGTTTCACCGCGCGTGCACGCGCGCAGCGAGGAGGACGGCTCTCCTCGTCTTTGCCGTCCGCGGAATTTCCCGGCGTAAATTTCAGCATCGCGTATCGAGTTATTGTGGGAGTCGCGCGCGTACCGTACGCGTATCAGACGTATCTGCTTGAGGTATGGGACGCGTACGCGATGTACCCGCTATGCAGCACCCCGCCGAGCTTATATCGATCCTCTCGGAATTTCGACGCGACAATGGGCACACCGCGATTTCATCTCCCATGCATTTCCGGCCGCGGAAGTTTCGGTTACTTTACTGCATTCGCGTGTCGGCACGTTTTTCTGAACAAAAATTCGGCCGACGTTATCGGCTGGTATTTAACGTTACACGTTATTCGCCGCTCGTGTGCCATTTGACATTAAGTGTATTTAAACAATTAAAGATTACATCATTTGTTGCGATTTATTTCAAGTTAGAATGCAGATTATACGAGCGAGGATGGATAATGTCAACGGGGTGTCATCGAGGCTGACGATATCAGAGGGTCGACTATTCCACGCGAGGAAACCGTCCGAAAACCGTCAAATCGCGGCCGCTTATCGGTGATCGCCGTCTTTTGCCAACTGTATCTCCCAGCTGCCTCGTTTTCGTCAGAATGCATTTATCGCGGATGGCGCCGCGACGACGACGACGACGACGACGACCGTTATTCCCATTGTCGCCATCGTCGTCATCGACGCTGTCACCGAATTGCGCGACTGACCGTCTCTATTATCACGTGTGTGCTCTCGACTGACCGCCGGTGGTTATCTCTGCTCACACGCTGCGTCGGGACCGTTCCAAATCGAAATCAGGTCCACGGATTTTCAGGCAGCAGGAACATTTTCGGACCACCCGAAAATCCGGATCGTAAGTGCAAATACGAGGGAGATCGTCGTGAACAAACATTGACGAGACATCGGTAGCGAGTCGAACGTGCGTTTTATCCGCGGCGCTTGTCGCGGAAAATCCTAACGGAGAAAGAAAAAATGAATATAGCAGAGTGCAAATACATGTCGGGAAGTGGCATACGACTGTAAAGTCCGCCTTTCCTGCCTCCCTCGTAACGAAATTTCGTCAAACCAACAAAACAAAAAGAGAAATTCAGTAAACATGTGGATATCTTTTTACAATTAAAGCACCAAGAGATCGGTACGCTTGATACCGAATCGTGTTCACTTTGCTTGCAATGCTCTGTGAGGAAACGTGGTCATCCTCACACAGTCTTGCACAGTCTCGTATTCCCTTAAGAACGATTTTATAGATCGTCGTCACGGGGCGGTGGTTGATGTCGGTGATCACCGATGCCGGGGAATCGCAAGATGTTCTAGCCGCGTTGCCCCGTTACGTCTTGGACGTATTTACTCTTATTACTGCGGAAGATTGGTCGTAGCGAGGACGACTGCAAGTAGGACGGTCTGTTCCGACCGCACCGCACCGATAATTGAAGCCTTCCTCCGTTTCCCGTCGCAGCGGCGCGCACGATTCCGTAACGATCGGCGATTTACGACACTCTCGCCGTATTTTAACGATCGTCCCTTTAAGGGCCGCGGGAAGGAGGGAGAAAGATGGGGCGCGGGTGGATAAAGGGGAGAACACCGGGAGAGCGAACCCTTCCGAGTGAGGCGTTGCGCAAACAGAGGACGACGCCAGGCGTCGGGATATAAATCGCGAGGGACTCGGCGCAATTTTACGTACTCTGCCTCGTAAAAAAGAATTTATAACGATTTTATGCGACGCGAGCGGGCGGGCAAGCATGCGCCCGCCTGTCCGATCGGCGATTTCCAGAGAATTTATGTTTATTAATTGTTTATCGGGATCGCGAGGAAACGAGAAAGCGACTCCGATGTGTAGAGCGTCAGACTGGGAAAAAATACGGACATGTCACCGGTGCCAATACCGCCGTTATAACCGTGCGTGATTTACGTTACAATCTACGAAGGTCGAGCCCTAACGTAATTTACGTACGTTTCGCAATTCTCCGATGATTAATGAACGCGCGATCAGTTGTCTCGTTTCTTGTCGATCGATTAATGAAGCGGCTGATACATTAGTAATTAAGAGACGAACTCGTCTCGACTCACATTGCTCATCAGTATTAATTTCAAGATTTGTTGAAAAAAGGACTCTTCATATATTCTCTTAATTTGCATCCATCATGAAAGAGTCACGGCAAGAATAATTTCTATGACCATGTTTTCAGGATTCAGAACGTCACGAGAGCTTGAAAGAGCGAGTAATAATTTGCCGGCAGCATACGCTTGTTTCAGTCTTTACGCGAAAATATACGGTCGACTGGCGATTCCTTTCGAACGCACAACGTATTCTTCTCTCTATTCTCTCGTGATGCAGCGCGACACAGTAGCTCGTCCTGATTCACGAGTATCAATTTAACGCCCGTCATTCGGCGTTGATAAGTTTCTCCGGACGATAAAGTTCTACGGGGATCGATCATCATCCCCGCGAACGAATTAGTATCGTATCATACGTTATACCTGTCACCCGCACGCCTCGCATCGAACGTGACCAGTCGAAGCACTCTCGAAGCTCCACTCGGGAATTCTCCCCGTCGCGCCGGGGATTGAAAAAGTGTTAAATCCGCAAAACATCAAAGAGACGTTTCATGTGACGTCGACGTTTTAATCGGCGTATCTCGACGACGCGATGCGTCGCCAGCGATTTCTATCGGCACTCTCGTTTTCGCGCGAATCCAGCGAGTGGATCACGCTCGAAAGCGTCACAACCCGCTACCGAGTAAAACAATATCGCACTGTATCGCATCCCATTGTTACTTACAAATATACGTAAACGCGAAAGCCGAGAGCGAAACTGTACGCTTGATGAAATTGGCGAGAACTCGATTCGATTGTATTTTATTTTACAATCTTGTCAAACTTAAATTAAAATAGTACAGATTTGTAAATTAATATATATCGTCAAAATCGTTCAAATTGTAGGATATCATCAAATATCGTCGAAAATCTTTCAAATTGTAAGAAAATAATATAACAGAGAAAAAGGTAGTGTTCCTTGAAGGAGATACTTAGTTGAAGCTTTGAAAGTCGGAGTGCAAGTAGATCAAGTAGATCTGCTCTAGGTCAGACAACCACTCGAAAGTCGTAGCTTTCGCTTAATGCGAGCATTCGTTTTTGCGTGATGCGGTAATAAACAGGCAAACAGAGACTTGACTCTCTTCATATAAGCGCAACGTGGTGGTTTGCGGTCTACTTGTTCCGTGTACATAATGCTGCCTACCGTGCCGATACCCTCCGGCACGGAGAAATGCAGCGAACACGATCCTAACGAGAGCTCGTCACGCTCGCGCGCGGCCCCGCTCATTATTGAGTCGTTCGTATGTAATTTGCGGTTTCAAACTGTTTTTCTCCCCGGTCGGTTTGGTGTCCGCTGAATTATGCAGCGCGGCGCCGCGGAAAAAGTCGGCCGGCGGCCGCGTTTCGGCGCCCGCTCGCGTTCACGTCGGGATCGAAGACAAATACTTTCCGATTTGTAAAAGTGGGGTGCAGCGCTCGTTAGAACGTGCCGGCGATTATTTAACCCGCTTTAATTTAACGCGAAACCAATGCATTGTAATATAATATATTCGACGGGGGAGGTATATCCAGCTCGCGTGTGTCCGCGTTTGACGACGTGCACGAGCTTGCATGCCGTGTACACGCATGCACGCATGTACGTACGCACGCATACGCGCCTGGAATATCGCTGTCACGCAACGTTCAATAAAGCCGGGCTAACGTCGAGTAAGCTCGCGTATTGTTTCCAACAATATAATATGTCACTTGAATCGCAACGTGTCATTCAGATACGCGGACGCTGGGTGCAGCGCCGAGGAATCCTCGTGCGCGCGGAGGGATAATTTATGAAGAGGATGCAGGTGCAATCGTAGAGATAAGCCGATATTCCCGCCGACGATTACGACGCGCGAGATCATGATAATATTCCGTAAGATGCGGGTTGGATCGCATCGGAGAGAAGATTTCGCGATGGATGTTACGTTACGGTGATACGGTATTATGATGTGCGCGGTATGTGTAGCGCGATGCATTGACGTTTTGCTCTTGATTAGACGTGGATAAATCCGATTACTCGCAACGAAACGGAGGAAAGCAACGCTATGTGTCGCGCGAGAAATTAATTCAATAATGATTTGATCCATTGCAACAAATTTATGTGATATTTGGATCGCTGGTTCCTTTTATGCAAAATTATAACGCGTATTTCTATTCGTGCTCATCCTGCTGATCGTTAACACATTTATGTCATTGTTCCTCGTTTATATCCATCGTGTTGCGCGTTCATCGTTATATTTCTGGAATAAACCGCGATCGATTAGCGTGAAATGTTTTTAATAAAGTTAAGACTAATAATAAAATAGCTCGCTTGTATATCTCTTCTTAATCTATATATCTTCTTAATATCAAGAGACATAATTTGACGGATAATTTTGAAGATAGAAGATCGGTTTTAATATTTCTCGCTTTCTGTTATATTATTATTAGTACTAATGAATATGACTTTGATATGCGTGTTCCACTATGTCAATTAAATAAATCATTCAAGAACTTTGAATTGTACGATTTGATACTTTTAGCGCGGATTAAAAACTGTAATAAAACATTGAAAAGAGTATTTTAAAGCATAATAATGATAAAATATGATACATCGAGCTTGATATTTCATTTTCCATTATATTTCCACATTTCCTTTTTTATAATCCTTCCGCGGTAATGAAAACCTTGAAAATCTCTCGACGGGTATCTATTTATTCCCCGACTGAATCGTAGCAAAATCGACAAAGGCAGCAGCTTTGCTACGATGAAAGCTCGACCAGTTCCGCTCTGTTTCCTACCGTTCATTCTGTTTCCTATTACGTACACTGTTATCCTTTACAATCCCTAAAGCCAAATATTTGCAAAATACAGCATGCGGTAAGAAAAACTTCGAGAGCGTATTGTCTGACATGATCAAATTCGATCTTTCATCAGTGAAACTTTTGTTGGGCACTATCATTTGTGCAAGATGCAAACTTCCAATATTAATTACCCTAGTAATTAAGGACCTTAACTTTCGAGATTCATTAAATTATAATATTTGTGAACGATCTTGATCTATCTTAAAATTCACGTTAAATAATCTTTTAATAATCGTTTAATAATCTTAAAATTCATCTTAAAATTAACTGAACTAAATGGAGCTAATTAAAAACATATTAAGGATATATATTTAAGTCGTATTTTCTTCAAGCTGAGTTTCCACTAATGGGCATGTCGACTTCGCGGATCGATTCCCTGGCAGTTCAGCCGCGCCGGATGTCCGGTATACTTTCCGCGCCGAAATCGGAAGTCATCGGCGAAATCGTACGGTAAGGCCGCATCCGTGATTTCATGGAACATATGTTAAATCGTGGAAGGACCCGCACGATCGCGGAGCACGGTGGAACATTTATTTTTCCGCTCGGTTTTGTCGATCGGTGGGTTTGAACGAATCCGAATCGCGTTCGCTTTTCTCCGAGTATTGCAGCCAGGAATAAAATCGTCCTGCTGCACACTCGCTTCCCCCTCTGCTCGTCCCGTCTTTGTCTCTCTGCCAAACTATTTTTTGCTGTCGGTTTTGCAAACGCTCCCTCGTTCTTCTCCATTCCTCCCTTTTTCGGTTATCTCCTTCCTTCTCGTTTTTACACCGTATATGGCTTAGCGCGGATCCCCGGGTTTTCGATACTGGCGCGCGGAAAAATTTGTACGTCGTTCAATGCCGTCGAGTAAACGAGTTTCTGCGCGGCCGCGACCGTTCCTCGTCGTTCCGGTTAAATCCAGGAAGCCGGCTGCTGTTAACAGTGCCCTTCCATCATATTTTTAAGGTACCGACGCGTGTATACAATATTCAAGTTTCATTCAACTCTTAACTCGAAATATTCTTTCCGTGTTGCGCGTGGGCACAAAGAAACGCGCCTTGCGAAGCGAGTATTACGGCAAGAATAGACCTCGTTAGATCCGTTTTACACGATTGTTAATAACACCAAGGAAACACGTTAAAACAGAAGCCGCAACATCGAGGAATCAAATGCCCTGACTTTGCGTAATTCCATAATCGCGTTACGCACGTTACGGGTTTGCGCGATAATTCAGTATGAAAAAAAAACGAACCTCTCGCGAGTCACGTCAAGTTCGTACTACATACATCGAGCCGCGCTAATAATTACCCGCGATGCATTTTTCATGTATTTTTTCCACCATTGAAAATGCTTTTTCTCGCGCGAGTGTTCATTATTATTTAAATACCGCGAAACGAGATATCGCATTTTCAACCTCACGTTTTTCGTTGCGCTTTAGCCGCCCTTGCGCCTGTACGTGAGTGAAATTACGCCCGGCGAAATCATGATACTAGCAACAACTCGCCGACCGTGTCGTCGTCCTTGTCATCGCCGCCGCCTGATTTTCTTAGAGGAAGGAAAAGCATCACCGGCACCAGCACGCTCATCCACGGTCTTTTGCAAAGCGCTTTCATTCCCTCCCCCCCCTCTCTCTAGCTCTGTTTCATTGTTTTCTCTTACTTTTCCCGTTGCGAGACATCTCAGAACCAGCAAAATAATTAATTTCCACCGACGCCATTGTTTTCGCCTTCGCGTAACAAGTGGACGACGGCCGCGCTACTTTCAGAGACAGTTTTTCGTGTATGTAGGTGCATCCACGCTGCTCGTCTCGGTTTCCACACCCCCATTATACGCGCACACACGCACGAAAAGTTGCAGCATCGCGTTTTCATCCCCGCAACACGCGTGCAGTCACGCATCCGCCGTATGGAATGTGATACGTTCAGTTGCGTCATAAAGAGCCGAGTCACGCGAGCTTTATATATTATTCACGCGGCCACGCCGCGCCACGCCACCCCGCATTCGCAATCGCGCATCCTCTCCCGCTTTTTGTTCCTCCGCGTTTATTCTCTTTTCCCCTTCGCTCCTCTCCATCCCGCGCGGTCTTTTTTTTCCTCCTCTTTCCTTTCTCCCTTTTTTTCCCCTCACGTTCTATTCCGGGGGCTTAATATCTCGCGGGCGATTCGCAAAACATCCCCGCCGCATGCCACGTAGGAACACGCGCGGCAATTTCATCGGCCCGACAAGATCTGCTTGCGCAATATTTACCGCCGCCATTTTCGCGCGGCCACTCTCGCAATTGTTCCCCCGTCAAGTGTCATAAAGCTAAATTTCCCGGCTGCGTGGCTCTTGCCCCACGACCGCCTGAGTTTTAACCTCTTGACGACCAGCCGGACTTTAATAATTTCAGCACTGCGGGTGATGTAGAGATCTTGCGAGATGCATTTATGATGGCGTCCACGCTCTAACTTTAGCATTTTCTTATTTTATGACTGATAAAATCTTTACTCGAATACAATAATTCTAGATTTTATACCGCTCTCGGTCAGCCTTTCGCCAGTTCGTCAAGGTCCCATTAAGATTCAAGGTACTATTGCATCTTTTAATATCCTCATCCTCTGCGTTTTCTCGATATCTTTAAGCGCCCAAAGTAATACATGGAGAATACATCAATCGCCGGAACGCGACTCGCCTCGCTGGTTCTCCGCAGGAGTACTTTCAGTGTCATCGAGTTCCAAGGGCCGTACGTCGTGACACCCTGGCAGGTTCGCTGCACACAACCGACAAGTGCGGCTCGTGTAATATTTACGGCGGTACCGGCACTTTACGGCGATTGCCCTTACCGAACGTCGAGATGCATTTTGTCTCGCGTTCCACTCTCGGCGGTTGTCCTGTCGTTTCGGTCGACGCTGGCTAGCGCGGGAACACGGGGTGGCGTTTAGCGGGACGCGGGAAAATACGGGTTATTGGCAATAGGGATGGTTCTTGCTTCCCTTCTCTCCCCGCGAGATATATTCGACTGTTTGGATGCCGCTAACGCGCCTGCTTACGTTTATGCAATCCTCTTCGAGACGTCTTTCAGGAGACGAGGGGGTGGCAAGGGGGTGGAGGGCCTAGCTTTTTTCTTGTTTTCGCCGTTTTATTGGCCAAGTTCTCAGACGGCAGCACCGTATCGGGGGCGCCTCCGAGTTCGCCCAGCTCGTCGTCGTTTGCAAAGTAAATCGCGCACGATTGAAAGATCTCTCCCCCTCCGGCTGCATTGTGCGCCCTATCACCCAACTCCGATGTGCTCCCCCTTATCCTCCCCCGCCTCCTGCCGGCGTCGTTTACTTCAGCCCATTCGTTGTTTCCGCGACCTCTCATAAGAATCTCGCGAGATACTCGCGAGGCGAAGCAGGATCTCCCAGGTGGGAAGAACCTCTCCCGCGCAACTGCAAAGAAGACTTTAACGTATTCTGGTGTCTGGGAAAGTAATTGAAGAGTGCTCAAGAAGAGCACATTCAACTTTAATTAGATATTTCTTTTTCTTTTCGCCGAACATTCTTCACTCGTGCTCAGTTGGATTCCAGCAAAGTGTTTCCTCTCGAAAACACGCTCCTTGAATTTGTGGAGAGATGCAATACGTTCCCGCTGGTGTCTCCTGATCGCGGCAATCTGTGTGTGTCCGCCTTGATTTATAAGTATCCTAAAATTTAGTCGACTAGTGCGACGACCATGCGATATCTCGCAGTGAGAAATTCTTCCGAGATGACTGATACACGTGGAATAAATTTTCGGAAGGGGAGAAACGGATTTTTGTGAGCTTCCTCAAACAAATAAGTGCGCATGTGGATCTGACAGATATCGACTACGTTAATATCGGGCCGGAAACCGCCGGATGAGGGATAGGTATCGGCGCCCAGCGCGATGCTTTACGACTCGTATCGACTCGTTGCCATCCCTCACGAGAACGTACCGCCATAAGTAACCCGGCGAACGAGACACAAAGTGCAATACGAATGCTGCATGACGCACGGCCGCGTCCGTTCTCTCTCGTCTGGTCCCCTTGCGACCAGGTAGCGCGAGTATGCTCACTCGCTTTACTCGCTCGGCCATTCCGTTCACGTCGCTTACATCACTTACATCGCTCTCGTCGCCGCGGACGCGCGGCCGCTGCCGAGTCAGACCCAATTTCGTTCGCGTGTTCGAAGTCGAATTACCTCCAGCTAACTCACCCTCCGCCAACTCGCCCCGTCTTTGCCTGTTCCTCTCCTCCCTCGGCGAAACGCGCCGGTTAATAACGACTTCGGCAGAGAGGGCAACGGGCAACGGACTGAAGAGAATTCGGGGCTTGGGGTCGGGCTTTGGTTGTCCGGTTTGGATCGTTCGTTCGGTGGTCGGTCGGATCGGCTCGACAACCCCGGGACGATGAATAAGGTAACCGTCGTCGTTGCGGAGAACGAGCCGGGCCGACCCGGACTAACGTCGGAACCTATTATTCCGCGAAGTTTAAGGGAAGATTCAGCGGTAGCGAAGGGGCGCAGGGTGAGTTCGAGCACGAGGGAGACGGCAAGAGAGAGTAGGGAATGGCACCTACCCTCCCGAGCTGGCTACCTTACCATTGAGTTCGCGCTAATTTTACATCGCTTAAAATTTATAGACGGGATGTTAAAGCGCTTATTAAGGCCGCGCCCGCGTGCGGCTCGAGTGCCCTCCGAGAGATCCGTAAGTTTTCCAGGATGGCATGGTGGACGTAATGATCCCTCTCCGCGCTTCTCCACGCCACGGCCACCATACCACACTGGTGGCGAACTTTCTCTCTTTTCGTCGCTCTCCTGTTTCCTGTCCCTGTCGTCCTGTGCCACCGTTCGTCAGACCTCTTTTTTCACTCACCGTCATGGCCCTTATATCTTCTCCACCTTCGTCATGTTTTCGGCTAATTCGCCGGGCAACTTTTCTAATAAAATACGAGCCCCGGCAGGACGGCTAACAAGTTCTCGTGTTCACCGTCGCCCTGCTCCTCTCGCACTTTCTCTCTCTTTCTCTTGCCCTCGAAGCGCAGATGCCCCCGGAAGTACGTGAACGTGGGTTGCGTCTTCGAAATGCAGCATGACATCGCGAGCATGAGATCGAACTACCACGTGCTTTTATGTTAATTCATTAATTCGAGAGACGACTTCCAGAAATAATACAGCATCTTTTCCTATTTTTGTGAAAAATATGAAATTTTAAAATCTACGTTACTTGTAATTATACTCATGTAATTGTAATAATTAAAATAGAAAGAGAAACATTCTTCTTTCAAGCGTAAACAGTTCTGCGAATTGCGTATTTTCATCTGAAAAGCTGTAGGCGATGCAATTATTTGTTCCAGCGGGATTTGGTAGTGAAATGTCATGGGACATAATCGAGAGTGGAGGGCGGCGAATTTAACAGTAAGATAGCGGAACACGGAATAGATCTCCAAGTCCGTTAAACTTGTAAGACGTCGCAGTGATATACGATATGAGAGAGTTGTAAAGGATCAAGGTAATATGTCGCGAGTTAATAGCGGATAACGGGCAAGTGTCAAATTAGACGCGATTGCACATTCCTTTCCCGTTTTCGCCGGGCCCCCAATATGGTTACCCTCGTCGTGAATCGCGTTTAATCCTTGGTATAACTTTTCTAATAAAATACAAGTTCCGACACGCGGACTAACAAGTTCTTGTGTCCGCTACTCGCGCCGAGCTGAAAGTTCGAACGCCTCTAGAGTTCGTGATCGCACTCCTCATTCACCTTTCATGAATCGTATTTTCGGATACGAACCGAGAGTCGACTATTCGGTGATATAATTCGCGTTCGAAGTCGTCATTAATGTTAAGGTACCGCGGGAAAGGAAGAATCGATTTGGGAGAACCGAATTCTCGCAATTATCCCTTGTCTTCTTGCATGTATTAATGTGATTCCTCACCCTCTCACACTCGCTTCTTCTCTCTTCCTCTGACTCGAAATTTATTCCCGATTGATTGTCGTGCGTTTGGCTTTATTTTTAGTTAATTTACTTTCAAATAAAACGAAACAAATTTCAAGTAACGATAATGAAGAGTTATTTTGCGAATTAATTTGATTGCTCCCATCGACGTTTTGCTGACGTACTATTTAATTCCGTGACCCGTTTCCCACGAATAATTTAATGTAGTTCAAAAATTGTTCCCCCGGCGTACACAGGTTTATGATTCACTGTACGTGTGTCGTTCCGTAATAAAATGTTACGTAACCGTGAGGTTATGCAAATAGCACAGCGCTAACCGCATTCGTTGCAACTGCAGCTTTCGCGGAGGCAAAAAAATTCTGTTCAACGACACACCATGCGTACAAAAGAATGAATGGAATATTCAGTTGCGGCGTAAGTTTTTGTTATACCGTACCCTACCGTGCCCTTTTCAAATGCTTGTCTGCTAAAACTTGGAGAGCCTCAGGTATTTCGCGTAATTATGCTGGGCAAAAATGAATTTTCACAGATGTGCAAAATGACAAAAGCCCACGAAAATAAACGCGAAAAAATGCGAAAACAAACATATCGGTTGTCGCTCACCCGTAATCCGTACTATAATAGTTACCAAAATTGAGAAAGAGGACTTGTAGACCGATTCCGAATAGACCTATTTTGCGACTATCCCAGAGAGAATTTATAGCTCACGACTATTTTTACGCGCGAAACAATTGGTCTCGCTGTAGCGACTGAAGTGACGGCGTGACGCGTATTAAGGGAAGAATTCGGACCGGCGGAATCGAATTAGCGAGGAAAAGAATGGTCCTGGGAAAGCGCGATCAGGCGGGCAGAACGGACGAGCCGAGCAATTAGATCTGTCGTGGTGAGCCGATTTAAATGCGACCGGAATTCCCCTCGCAATTAGCGGCCGCTCGCCTAAATCCCGCGCACATTATACGATCTCTCGATACGCTTCAGTTTGGTTTTAAAGCGCCGCCGGTGACGTGAACGTTCGATTTCATTAATTACGCGCGAATCTGTGTCACTTTGGATCTACCTGGTAGATCTTGGTAAATCATGTTTATAAACGTTGGACCTCGCGCAAGTTCTCGTTGCAACGAGACGCAACGATCATGTTGCATTTCATTCGCGAAATTCGTTACGCGGTCTAAATTCGGTATGTGAAATACATAACGGCGGTGCAAAATAAATAAAAATGCCAGCGCGGAATATGCAGAGTGTCGAGTGACGGGACGGGAGATACGTGACACGATATTTATTGTACTGAGTATTTTTATCTTCCGCTCGTGTGCGGAATAAATATTTTGACGTGCCGCTCGACGACGGCGATACAATTTGCACCTTTTGTACGTGTGCTTGGGCAGGACGAGATAATAGTTGCGAATAGGTGAAACAATATCGTCCAAATTCTGGAAATTCGTGCCGCACGAATTTGATACTAACGGATTGATGGAGTGGTGTCAGGCTCGTGAAAGCGAACCTTTTCAGAGTTTCGACATGATGACATCGCGATCGATGCCATTCCGGATGTATCATATCACGGGGCGAGCGCGAACGCGAATGGATTCCGTGTGATATCTGTTCGGTTAATGATGGCCTCGTGACACGAGAAATCGCGATTTTTATTATGGACATCGTGTATTATGCTATCATCAATATCACAGAGCCGGTATTACGGATAACCACGTCGAAACCGTTATCTCTCATTTATCCCGAGCCTAGACATGTTTCACAGCAGTCTCGTCGTGCATTTACAATGTCACGATTGAAATCGAGAGAGAAGAGGAGGGAGGAGCACGATATATTCCGTGATATGTCCTTTTCTCGCAGGAAATGTCTCTTAATATATTTCAAATTTTCGGACACGACGTGTTCTTTAAATCACCGATACCTGTTATTCCAACACACGCATGACTCCGTAACGTAGTCATGACGGATACGCGCATTTTGTTTTATGCATCGAGGCGCATATGAGATGAGTCAGCTGCCTCTCCGAGAGAGCCATTGCGGCGGGAAATATAATGCAAATCTTGTCGCGCGAGAAACACGCGTAGTCAATAGCAAGACGTAGTCGATGGGTGCACATGAGTATGATACGCGCCATAAATAATATAGTCGACCAGAAAATTCCCCACCATAGTTTCCTCCCGAGTCTTTGTATTAAATATTGAATTATTAGGTTGTAACAAAAGTTCGTAGCGTTATTTTAGTCAAATTCCAAAAACTTATATATATATATATAATTATATATTTATATAATTTATATATATATATATATATATATATATATATGTATACAGGGTGAGGCACCTAAAACAGGCCACCTGAATATCTCAGCTGTTATTGGTGATAGAAAAAAATGTGTCAGACCAAACTTGCATGGTATCGAGGGACACATAATTTGTTCTAAATAGTTTTTTATTAGGTGGACGCGTAGAGGTCATATGAAGGTCAAGTTCGTTCTTTTAAATGGTATGATATGTTTTTTACGCACCATCTAGTAGAGCGTTTGAAGATGCGCACATTGATCTACGGGTCAAAATCATTCAAGGTCACTGAAGGCTAAAATTTCTAAGTGCTAGAACTTTTTCATTTCTGAGTTTACGGTATTTTCAATAGCAGAGAACTCTAGGCAATATAAAAAATATAAATATTGACAATTCAGAACTTCTCGGAAAAGAAAAAATTTCTAAGAGCTAGAACTTTTTCATTTCTGAGTTTACGGTATTTTCAATAGCAGAGAACTCTAGGCAATATAAAAAATAATGACATCATCAACTCAGAACTTCTCGGAAAAGAAAAAATTTCTAACGACTAGAACTTTTTCATTTCTGAATTTACGGTATTTTCAATAGCAGAGAACTCTAAGCAATGTAAAAAATAATGATAACAACAACTCAGAACTTCGCGGAAAAAGAAAAAAATTTCTAAGGGCTAGAACTTTTTCATTTCTGAGTTTACAGTAGTTTTAATAGCAGAGAACTCTAGGCAATATAAATTATTTTCCCTTGCAGTTGGCCTTCAGTGACCTTGAATGATTTTGACCCGTAGATCAATGTGCGCATCTTCAAACGCTCTACTAGATGGTACGTAAAATAACATATCATACCATTTAAAAAAACGAAGTTGACCTTCATATGACCTCTACGCGTCCACCTAATAAAAAATTTAGAACAAATTATGTGTCCCTCGAAACCATGCAAGTTTGGTCTGACACATTTTTTTCTATCACCAATAACAGCCGAGATATGAATATCAGGTGGCCTGTTTTAGGCGCCTCACCCTGTATATATGTATAAATATTTATTCAATTACATATGCGCCGTATTTCTAATATTTGCCATCTTGTGGCTTCATGATTCCATCTTTCCAGAATTTGGCATCTTTTTTTCAGTAAAAAAAATTAAACGATGCTACAGACTTTTGTTAGAATACTTATCCTAATACTTGGCATATCAATTCGCCATTCCCGCAACAATATCTTCACCATGAATTCCCGTAGATCACAAAAGATTCACCAAGCTATTCACATCTCAGTTCGTAGATAATGCATGTTGTATCACGTTTACGTTGACGTGGGCGTTTTCTGCGGCGATCAACTCTCTCTTCTATCGCGGTACTGCTGGCTCCTGGCGTTTGCGAAAATCGGCTTTTCTCGTCATACGTAAGACGGGAAAGCCATTCGTCTAAGTGGCCGGTCAAGCGCTCGGTTTCTCGTTCCACTGTTAACTCTTCCCTAACTCAATAACAGGCGGCAATATATCATTCGTGGCTGGGAGCTCGCCTCTTCATTAATGATTAACATTGACGTGGACGCATCGCCTTTGAGCGTCGCGGCTTAGCTGTAGCAACAAAGCTTCCGAATATCCGCGAGAGACCGAGACCGCCGGTCACCGGTCGGCCATCGGAACAGACGTCGATTCCACGTTCGCGCGCGGTCGTGCGTTTAGCATACATCTACGTGCAGACGTGCGCGCACGTGCGCATCACGTATGTATGCGTGTGTATATATGTGTATTATATACGCGCGTACAATGCACGCATGCACATTTTGCGCGGTTGCTGGTCGATGCTCCGCGCTATGTCGGTAGCCGGTGAGAGGGTGGCTTGGTCGGCGAGAGGAGGAGCGAGAGAGGGATGAACGGACAGAGAGAGCGTCGCGGCGCTGCCTCGCGGGATGGATATGGGGAAGGGTCCGGTCCGGTGGACGCATTATCCTGGTAATATCTGATGCGGCGAGACAAAGCTGTAAAGGCCGACGGTAACAAACAGGCCGAACCGGAGGCTGGGCCCGAAGCCGGGCCGGATGGTAATACCGTATGCGGGTCAGAATCGGCATCGCACACGCGCGCGCGAGCGCGATGGACGGCCGCTATCCTGCGATGGTGTCCTGTATGCGACGGTACCCGTTGTACGGATATTGCGCGGGAATGGGTGGCCGATATGTGGCCCGTGATGCTATGGTGCGTGCTCGCTCTCTCGGGAGAGGCGAGAGACGGAGCCGAAACGAAGTGATATGCGAGCGATGTAATAAAGGACGGCGACAGGGTGGAGGGAGGAAAGGGTGGGATTATATGCGGGTGCAAGAAGAGATTGATCGCGATGGCCGCGAGGGTGGACAGTGTAATGCGTATGGGGAACGCGAGAAGGTGTGAGAGACAGATGTGCACGGTCTCGCGAATTTGGACAGCTTGTTGGCGACTGAATCTGCAGCGCAACGCATGCTTTAAGTTATAGATCGGAATAAAAGTCACCGTGCTTATCAGTCACTGAAGGAAGGTTGCTTGATGGCTGATCGCGAAACGATCGTTTAAAGCAATTCCGTTAAAAATGTGTTCATGGCTACTGAAAGTTGAAAAATACTTCATCTTCGAGTCTCCTCGAATAGAAATATTGGCTGCAAATCGTTGAAAAAATCCACAGTAGATTGAGTCATTTTCAGACATACAGAGTCAATTTCTGAAAATGGAACAAGAGGGAAAATAGAGACAGATCGAGTCGCTGAAGAGATAGCACAATGATAAGGTAAGATAAGAAAAAGAGAAACGAGAATGTCGAAAGAGAAGAATTCTCGGTGACGAGAGCAACGCAGAGCAAGAAATGAGTGCTGGCAATAGCTGCATTGCTATTGCGTAAATTATTAAACGCCATGGAGAAGCGGTATTCCGTATACGAGACTCGCCATACGCGATGCCTCATGGTGATCCGCAGGGAACGCGAAGGATACACGCGCGAAGGCCGCTTTAGGGGGCAACTGGGAATTATAATCGTACTTTAATCGGATGTACATGCCGCGTGTACGGCCGCAATCGCGCGCGTCGACGACCGATCAGACCGCGCGCCACGAAATGCGTTTCGCTCTCGGGATGATTCGTTAGGGTTTATCGAATACCGATATAGGCTTCGCACATGTATTACGCTGTGTGTAATATAATTAGAATATGCGTCGAAATATCGAAACAATGTCGCTAGCGCGCTGCTTTGTGTTACAGGGGATTAATCCAACGTTGCGCGATGCGAGACGACGAGAGATGTAAGCCGGAAATCGGATCTGATACGAAGATTATTTGCACGAGATGGGAAGGACAACTTTAACTTTACGGTAATATTATTTAAGCGGCTAAAACGGCGTACCCGTCCAATCTGCCGTTAAATTGGCATGGCTTACCTACCATAGTGGATGAGGAATTGGTAACGCATACCAATTCTCCGTTTGATCGAGCGTAAGCACGCGGTCTTTTACGGAAAACGCACGTAGGATTGCGCAATTTAGCGGACAAAAGGAAATTACAGACGCGTTCTAGACTGGCGATGGACGAGAGGAGCGAGCGTACAGGGACACTGCAAAAGCGGTTACTGCTCGGTTAGCGTTGATTCTGTCAGAGAGAGCAAGAACGGGAACAGAAAGAGAGAGAGAGAGAGAGAGAGAAGAGAAAGAGCGGTTGATCAGTAAAGTCGCTTGTGTTTGATAAGAGAGACATGTGTTATTTGATATAGCTTATTCGATCGGTGGCTCGATCGATTCGTGTGAAGAGGAGTTACGTATAGTGTGCACGAGATAACCGGATGTGTGCATCGGTCAAATTGTCAACGGTATTTACCGCGTGACGTTATTCCGGACCGCGAGTGAACGAATCGCTGACGGGTATCGGAGAATGCATTAACTTCTATCTCGCGCGACTTGATTTCCCGTCGTCGGCGCGAACGTTTGCTCGCTATGATATCGCCGATCTCCTATCTTGAAGCTCCCCTCGTGCCCTTTCAGTCACAGTCTAAAAAAGGCATTGCGTTTTTCGATGATGTTCACCGATTCGGGACTTCGTGTGGGCGTCGGTTGCCTTTACGGTCTATTTCGACGGCAAAAGGGTCGATCGGCCGATTCTCTCTCGATCGAAATCAGACGTAGCGAGATCTGATACGATAACCATCTCTGCCAGTCGCGTATATGTACATGATATCCGATCTTAACGAGATTTTTCCTATAAATTGCGCGTATCTCGTTTCTCAGAGGAAAATACAAAGAGAAGAAGAAAGCTTCGTGGAGCTATTGCGTGGCAAGGAATGATCATTTTCTTAACTGTACGTAAATACTTTCCTCATTATAAAAGCTATAAATCTGCCCGCAAATTCAAGATTCTGTCGAGATGAAAAGAACCCTTTACGTTATTATACTTCATAACGTTACTAATAACGTATAACGTTAATTTCATCGAATCGTGACGAGAGAGTAATAATTCTGGTCTCCTGAGTCCTGCGAATCGCGGAAGTGGACGTCGAATTCGCGCGCGGCCGTGCCGTAAATTCTCGCCGCCGTTGGAAACTCGTTACTCGGGAGCGCGTTACACGGGGAATCTTCTCCGCGAAATTTTCAAGGGTTTCGGAAAATATTATGACGACCCTCCGGCGCGCGCGGGGGAGTAGGTGGCTGGGAATCGCCCTGTGCGTGCGTGATTCCCCGGAGTGCCATCAGGCGAACTCTCGAAAAGTTTCGTGACGGGATCCGCTGGGCGAGCGAGGCAACCAGCTTCACGCGCGGCTCTCTTGCTCTCACACTTCCGGTGCTCCCGATCCTCCCAGACCCGGGGACCATCCCGTGCCCCTCATCCTCTTACCGTCTTCTGGATTTATTTTTATGTATCTTCTTTGCGAGGCAGTGCCGAGGGATCGGGCACTATCAGTGTGACTGAGAACACGGCGGATACGTATCGCTCTGTATTATTCACTGCTCAGTCGATCCTGAGGGATGTCGGAGTTCCAATAAGAGCTGCCTGTGCAGTTATTCTTCCCCTCCCACCCCCCTCTGGCTGCCCACCGCACCGTGTTTACGAATTCACGTAGCCCCTGTCGTATTTTATGCGCCTTCCCGTCTCTTTATCCAATCCCGTTGTATCTCTTCGCTCGACCGGCTCGACGTCGTTATCACGCTACGTTATTGTCAAAAATTCAGCACCACTGTCTTCCTTTGGGTGAGATGGAAAGTATGAAAAAGAAGGAAATGCCAATGCGAAGGTGAAACACATGATTGAATTTTGACGATGTTCGTCAAAGTGCAATTCCGATTTTTATCCTAAAAATATGTTAAAATGTTCGGAATGCTCGATAGCCGATGTAATTTGCGTTTATATCGTTATACGCGCAAAATTAATCGAAACAAGATACACGCGCAATTATAAGCCGTAGCCTGCGTTACACGTGACGTTGCGTCGCCAAATCATATTCGATTAATTAATATCGCTGTTATTGGCGCGTTAACATTACGAAATATGTTCCCACGGAATTATCAGAATTTATCAATCCAGCCGCGAATTAACGTCACGAGATCGTGATAGAGTAATCACGATTGTCGAAATTTGCGGCACTCTCGCAAAGGCGCGCGAGTCGTCTGCTAAGTCGTCCGTAACTTATTAACTCATGAGAATTAAATCACGCCCTTTTCCGACGTCGCTCAAGAACCCTTATTACACCTTCACCCACTCGAGAGGAAGAGAGAGAGAGAGAGAGAGAGAGAGAGAGCCGCTGTCTGTACCCGTATGTGTACCCGGCCGAGCTAAGAGCCTCGACCCTTTCCTGCCCTGAAGTAGCCCCAGCCACGGGGACGAGCGCGCGCTGTCGTTTGCCGACTAATTAATTCATGGACTCGGTTTACCCTGACGAACCTACAGCCCCGCTCCGAGACGCTGAAGATAACTTGAGGATAGTTCGTGTCTTGTCGCTTTTAAGGTCTCTAAACGATCTTCTCTCGTCTGCCCTGCTCCACTGCTGCCCCTTTCGCTCCACCCAGTTTTCTCTGTTATTCTGTCCTCTTCCAATCTCCCTCTCATTCTTGTCTCTCTCTCTCTCTTTCTCCTTTCCGTTTTGCAGTTCAACTCCGCTTCCGTCTTCTTCTCTGTCTCGCCTCCGGCAGTGTATCTGTCTCGGTGTACATTACAGCGAGCACGGCGCGCGAGTGTCTTGCGTTTACATTGAACCGAGATTAAACCAAGTTTCAGCTCGATAAATTCTCCAACTTAACGGATTAATGTATCAAACTATCGCGAAACGAACTGCGCGATGACTCACCGGCGAGTTCGTCGACCCTTCGTCAGATATTTCCCCGTAATCCGACGTGACTCGCGACGATCCGTCTCACGATCTTTTACCGACGATGAAAATTCCGTGTCAACGCCGCCGTCAAATAAAGGCAATTCAGCCCGGAACGCGTCAGCGTGCGGGTAGTGCAAGATGATCGAAAGCCTCCCATCCATCGATATTGGTCTTCCTTAGGAAACGTTCGTGGTAGTTTTGGTGTCTTGTCCACAATGTGTCAAAAGTTCTATTATAGATGATACTTGACATTGGCTAACTGTCATTGTTTATCCCGTCTTATCCAACGTTAATCGATCGTGCGGGTCGTTGACAGATATAACGTCGCCAAAAACGGGTCGTCCTCGAAATTCCGTCGTGGCGGCGCACCGTTCCACCAGTCCGATCGATAGTCCGCTTCATCGACTCGTAAGTTGCATTGTTTCCCGATCTTCCCGGATGCTCTCGGGAGTGGCTTTCGTTTCTGCGGTCGAGCTCGAGATTCCCGGTAGAGAAGGGCTCTTTCGACAATGTCTTCTTACCTCCCGTACCTTCTTCGCCGATCTCTCGACATCGATACTCGTTCCGAAGTTGAAACGTTGAGTGACCTCAGCGGTCGCTTAATCGGTCAAAGACGCAACGAGGAGACGCGGCCGACTGTGCGACCTTCCACGTTGCAGTCACGAAGAAAAATCGCCCGATCCGTACCGGCGATCCTCCCCGCCCGTTTCGAAGTCAATAAAGTCGACGGAACTGCGGAACTTTCCCGATCAAAGATATCGGGACGCGGCCGTCTCCGAAGATACACGTTTTCTCTCAATTTGTACTAATAGGCGAAGCTTTCCTCCTCGCGATTTTGACGGTGCGCTGGTGCAACGAAATCGGGAAAATTTTGCGAAAGTCGATATAACATTTAATATGCGTCTGTGAAAGGATTCTAATGCCGTGAAAATAAATATTTCTGAGATGTAGCTTATAATTCTTTCAAGAGAAGGACAATTATTTAAAAAATCTTATATGATTGTTATGCAAAAAATAATATAGAATAGAAAATAATATAAAATTATTCTATTATTTTTTTCTACAATAAGAGAGATTTACTGATTTTCTTATGATTCATACGATAAAGGTTGTTTAAAGCTATCTTTCGCGATGTATCTCGAATTCAATTCAATTCGCTTTTTCGTACTCCTTTTAAGCCCCAAAGACATAAATGTCGTTTCATCACGCGCGAATCCTGACATGTAACTTGATATTCGCGCAAAATACAGTGTTGCTAGTATGCGATATGTCTAGCAGGCGATAATTGCCCCTGAGGCAGTAAGTTTACGCGACTTTGATGTGCCTCTAAAGATACGTGTCTCTCCGTCGTACTCGGCGGCGCAGAGTCGGACTGACGGGTAAATGGGTTTTGCCTGTTACTCTGTGTATTCAGACGATGCTTATGGGCGACAAACGCAAATGCGCCGGAAAAGCCGCGCGCACTTCTGTAATCCGCAAGAAAATATGTCAGCCGCGTGAGCTGAAAGTTTCGCTGCGCCAACCGCGAGCATCTCGGTCAGCTTTCATCCGCGACGGCGAATGCTACCGAAGACTCGTCGTCGGAATCGACGTTTTCGTGAAGACCTTCGATGAAAATAACGGACAGATCTGAAAGTCTGAAAGACGACGTTTGAAACTCGTTCGGCCGCAAGCTCGTTCGCGGATCCTTTAGACTTCTTTCCGGGACGCCTCCTGGACTTCTTTCTCTTTTTGTCCGCGTAAGCTTCTCTTGATAGCCTTTCTTTCGTCGGGAATGCCGGGGGAGCGGGATAGTCAGGTTACAGGTCGGTTGGGGACGCGTACACCGCCAACGAGGTGGTATCTGATAACACAGACGGGAGCCTGAGATAATACCTCTGTACCAACCGCCGGCACGAGCGGTTGAAGTTCAGGCAGGTAGTTCAGAGTGGTAAAGATATGGTGGTCTCGCGTGTGCAAGAGCGAAGAGGAGAGAGAGAGGGAAGAAGAGAGAGAGAGAGAGAGAGAAAGAGTAGGATGCATCTCTCGGTCTTGCCATTTTCGGGGGGTCGTACGTGAATACGCGAGAACGTACGGGGTTGAGTTTGAGTCCTTCAACGTATTTAATGAAAGCTTACGCGTGGCGGTCACTTTAAGGGCCGATAACGCCGCACGAGGGAACGTTAATGGAGAATTCGTTAATTAAGGGACTCGAGGATGTAACAAGCTTGAAGCTCGTAAAGTCTATTTCATTAGGTGATTTCGTGTTTAAGGTACAAATAAAAATGTTTTTAGTATCTGCGATAATAGCAGGAAGATCTGAAAGATATATTTGATATTAACCAACTGCAGTTAACCGATTCTGTTCTGATTCTGTTTCCAGCAATCTTTCTCGACGGTCGAATTTGCGAAGCGCGCATTCTTTCCTCATCTGCAAACGAATCGCAGATTCTCCCGTCAAGTTCCGACGACGATTTCTTTGAGAATCAGAAGGTAGGGTGAGTGCTTTCACTATTCTTCCCACACAAATCGTTGATAATTCCGCTTGCATACTCGAGCAAGCTCGACGTAATTTTCGTCTCGTTCGCGAGGAGTGCGAATAAATTACCTTCGTTACACGGCTGGGCACGCAGTAAAGGTCGTAATTCGCGAATAGCTCATGGCAAGAGAGAGAGAGAAACGCGTATGATACCATCGCGAACGACGACGCCTTCGCGTCCGGCACGCTGTTGCGTCTTCTGGCTGCCCGGCTGATGCGAACATTGGCCCGCATGCAAATGCGGCGAGGGTGCACAATCAAAGCGCCGTCGAGACGATACATATTCAGGTGGACGCAGGACGCACAAACACCGCGTCGGATATAGGTGATGACGGTTTAAGGCCGACTCACGCTTACGGCGCGACCAGCGCCGGCGCTTCCTATGAAGGTGCAACGTCAAAGTTCGAGACATGGGATGATAATTAGCGTCATAGTCAGTATCCATGTATCCCTGTATCAGAATAATAGCGTTTTCAAAGCGATCTTTCGATCTCGAACAAACAATTTCTGTCTATTTTGAGAAAGAGGTTTCTGAAGAAAATTAACTGCCACAGAGACGCTGTTTCACATTTTCTCGATTTGTATCATTAGTCCATGTTAGTCCATCATCTATATTTTATTGGTATACATCGAAATCGCGAGGAACAATTTTTATTAGCTCGTGCGTTGCTTGTTTCATCCTGATACTCGCCATTTGTATCTTTGTTGAATTGCACCGATGCTATTTCTAGTTGGAGGGCGCGAATCGGCTTTTATGTCGCGCAGGCGAAGCGGGAAACGCGAGGAACACACGTAGCGACAAGGCCAAGAGCCGGAGAAACGGGAGGAGAGGAGGATCGCACGAATGGTCGGTCGGTTGCAGGTACAGCCTGTATACGTTGCAAGGACAACGGATTCCAGGTCTATAGCGGATGTGAGGGAAGAGAGAGAGAGAGAGAGAGAGAGAGAGAGAGAGAGAGAGAGAGAGAGAGAGCGCCCCGTTGCCGCCGCCGACGCGTACACGACCGACAGGGCGAAGCCCATCAATTTCCCATTCAATTCGCCAAGGCCCGTCTTGTGCACCCTCGCGCGCCCTATCCACCTACTTACTCGTCTTGCAGCTTGCATAGCGACTCGCGAGGATCGGTTTCGAGTAGCTAGGTATTCCGTTAGCGGAATACCGGTATTCCCCGGCTTACGCTCCGCATTCTCGCGTTCGGCGTTAAACGCGCGATTGTTGGATTCCCTCCGTCGCTTCCTCTCTCTCTCTCGTCCACCTTGTGTACTTTTAGTCGTATACAATTTTCATTGCTTCCGCAACGTACCACCCTCTTGGATGTGTACAATTATTTTCTCACGGTGTTCACGTAAATGAGATTTCGAGATTCCCAAATGAGTTAACAGCGACTGTTTATTCTGCGATTATTTCGTTCCACTTTTAAGAATTTACAGAGGATGGCGGAATTCGGATCTACGAGAGATCCTCTTTTCAACGTTGCGCCGACACTGCATCGTGAATCGACGCAGAGATCGGTCCATTACCGAGATGATGCGTCGACTCTGTGTACCCGCGGTATTACAGTGCAGCGGTACGTGCAAAGAGGTTTAACGCCTATATACGGTCTCACGCGATGTAATGAGGGTACCGGGAGGGTACGGGGACGTTGGACGGCTAAATGGCACGTCCTAATTTCATATCGCTTATTTCCAATATGGTATCGCATCTAACGAGTTTCGGAATTGCGATACAAATCCACTTTGCAGTATCGCAATTACTCTGAACGGAATTATAATGATTGAATTATTGTAGTGTAGGGTAATACACACATGTAAATATACACATATACGATGTGATGCAAATGAATATCTCGCATTTGTACGTTTCTGTACGAAGGGGGCAACGCATATCGTCAGCGACAGCTCGTTCGACGTCGCGTTTGACTGGCGCAACTCTCCCATTAAAATCCCATGAGGCGAGTCAATCTCGAGCTAATTTCCTGATTCGGGGTCGTACGCTTCTTCGTCTTCGCGGTCCGTTTTCTTCGCGCGATTCGTCGTTCGCCGCATACGAAAAGCCGCCGCCGCCGTCGTCGTTTGCGCGATGATGCATTCGCCGAGGTCTTTGACACGGCTCTACCTCGCCCTCTGATGCATCATCTGCATCCTCGTGCCATTTAACGGCGCATACCTGCCTGCTGCTTTACGGCAGCACGGCGGCCGTGACACGTCGTTGCACCCCGAGCATCGCGACGACGACGACAATTAAACCCCGAATGGCAGAGGGAGAGGGAAAGAGAGAGAGAGAGAGAGAGGAGGAAGCGCGGTCTCCTTTGACGCGGTGTCAATTCCCGTCTCGAATCAACCGATTCCATTTTCCGCTGAACGACCGCAGGGAATCAACTTCCGCCTCGCAGCAAGGCGCGCCGTCAGCTAATTTCGTTAGTCATTTTAGCGGCAGGCAGCACCTCAGCTGATTACCAAGCAAGATTATTGTCGTAATTATCGGCGCGACGGCTACGGAGCTTAGATAATTTGATTCAATTTCGGCGACGGCTCTTTGCCGATTAGCGTCGTCCGTTTGCAAGCACTCTCTGCCTCGTCAACTTTATGATTCGAGGGGACTCGAGCATCTGAGAAGCTCGCAGCAAAGTGCATCGCGTTAAAGATGAACGCTGCTTCACGTTCGCACGGGGTTGAAAAAGGGATAGAAGGAGAAACTGTGGCTTCATTATGATTATTAATTATCCTGCTCATCTTATTCGCCGGTTGCTTTATGCGGACGCGCGTTTCTTTCCGGCGTTTTTCACGCCGCCGCTGGTTTTCGCTGGAGAGGATCATCGAACCTTCACGTTGCGGTAACAATGAAAAGGCAGCAGGGGCGGGCGGCTAATTAAGTATCGACCTGCACCGACAGGAGTAACGGAGTAATACATAATTACGATGTATTCTTTGGATACCCCGCTTTGGGGTGGGGTGCGAGTGAGCTTTTTGCCCCTTCACGGTTTTCCTAACACGCGGCAAAGACTAATCAATTTTCCATTCACCGGCAGCCGTTGATGGATGACTTACGATCACGCCGGGGTTTTAATAAATCAACATCCGTCGTCGCTACACGGGTCCGTCATCAGTCTTCTTAGGGGCTGATCTCGGTAGAAAGACGCGCGGCACCGTAGGCGCAAAATCGCCCGTCGCTGTCCCGTTGCCGTGCCGCGAACAAGCGCGCCCATCGATGTCAAGCGTGTCGCGGGGATCGATCTATCGCGGGAACCATCCCCGTTGGGGGTGACTCATACACAGACGGTTGGCCGATTACATATATATAATATATATATGTCTGTATAAACTGCAATAAGAAAAAGTGGGATTTAATATATCTGCGAAAATCATGAAGCACGAAGTGAACTTTATATTTCCTTTATAACATCCAGGCTGTAATATCCTACGATATATCTGATCCGCTCGTAAATTTCCGCGAAAGAAAGTAAAACGGCCAGAGACGGGAAAAGAGAGAGAGAGAGAGAGAGAGAGAGACGGGGAGGTGGCTGCGGGCGAGCGATATATACGTCGTTTTCTTATTAACCGCCTCTTTCTTCCGCGGATGATGATGGAAAGACGTAACGGGAATTTCCCGGGCTATTGATTCGTATCGATAACGTACGTCGGCTGATAATTGCGCGCCGTGTATCCTCGGAAGGGATAATAACCGGAGGGTGATCAAACGACCCGTCATTTTTCTAAGAGCTCGATTGTGAAAGGGTACACATAGCGGATCGAGGAAAAATATATACGTAACGCAGGACATACATTCATGATCGCAGCTTTGCTCGTGATAACACAGCGAAGGGTACTCCACCTTCGCCACGATTGAAATGCGGGCTTATCTTGCGATAGCGGTTTCTGAGCTTAATATAAAGTTCCGATCGCAGCCACAACGTATTATCCTGAAAATTTCGACGATCCCAGCAGATTTTTTCGGTCTTTTCCGATGAATTAGCGAACGGTAATTCCACCGCGCTTCATTTCACCCTAGAAGCTGATGCTGAAGCCTCGAAAGATATCACCGTCATCTGCCACGAAGGCGCGAACGTCGGGCTTAACTTATCTGACCGAGAGAACGATTCTACCGGAATTCGCCTGTAATCGCTTTCGGCTGCAGCGCATGCTGATTCAGCATGTTGAAACCGCGCGTGTAATAATGACTTAGGAAGATAGTACGTCACTTCACACACCTGCATGTCTTGAAAATATTTTTCGTCGTAAATAAATGTATCAACAAGAATTAAAATTAAAATACGGCACGATAATAATCGACAGCACAACAAAAGCACACTCTTAATTTAAATATTTTTTAGCAAATTTTACTGAATGCAGAATTATGCCCTGTTATTATAATAATTATGCCTTGTCCTTTACGTTAAGCATGTTTAAAGGGCTTTCGTTGTGGTGCACCAACGTAAGCGTTAAATTACGTTTACTCAGCTCCGTAAAATCTTCTTATGTCTTATTATCACGGTGATTGTACGATGCGCTGCTTCTACTTTTAATCGTACTAAGAGAAACTTCGTCTCGAAATCTCACAACGTATGAAATATTATTTTACATACATTTATTCCATTACATCAGCTTGTTTCCTCAAGCAATCCTAAACTTTCGTTGCAGAGCAAACGCATCGAGACGGTTAAATCACTTTCACAGAAATCACTTTCGGAGTCGTCATGTATCGCTCGTCACGAGCAGATTATTCCATCAGCGTCGCTGCCGTAATCACTTTTGGCCACTAATTTCACTATCGATTGATATCGCCGTCTTCCATCGATCGTTCAATTTGGCCGGGCAGGCAGGAGAGCGGCGCACTAAGACGTCCGTACGTGGGTGGATGGATACATAATGGGGCAAGTACGTGGCGCATAGTATGTGCCGCCTAGCCGGCTTATCAGAAACGCGCAGAGGGATGCCCAGGGTAGGCAGGCTTATCGACTCAACGGCTTGACAGGCTTCCGCGTCCTTTCCCACCTAGTACATGGAGCGTCGAAAGATGATGAGCTGCGATCGAAGGATCGCAAGGACCCTCAGCGGCTCCCCCGGGACCGGTAAGCCCTATACGAAGTCGTTGATGCGTCGTGAGGTAGCGGGAGATAGCGCGGTCGGAGGCTACGCTGACCGATATTACGTGCTTAAGAAACTCATGGCCGTTCCACCCTCTTCCCTCCCCCTCCGGATACCAGGATGGAACGGTAAACAGGGTTTCTCGCCGGGTTCTCCCTGGAATCCTCGACCTGGGACCGGCTTAGCGCGAGCAAATATATTCCGCGTGGTGGCGCGGATCGGAAAAATCGGGGAAGAATTAGTCGGTCAAATATGGGGATCGCCCGGTAATCTTCTTACCAAGCGTTTGCGCTTTGTCGGGGCCGATCTTGGTGGCGAGCCTCAAGTTTGAGGCGATTACGTTGCTTACCAAGGCAGATTTAAGAGTCCCTACCGCGGCGAATCTATGTCAGGACTAATAAAGCTCCGGTATCTTAGTAACCGTGCGCGAGAATAATGACATTTCGAGATATCGGGAGATTAATTTCACGGCGGGATGAGAGGCACGAGAATGAGACGAGAAAAAAGTGTTTTTAAGTTATTTTTATGCAGGATTGGATAGAAATATGATTAACTTCGGACTGTGGAAAATTGTCTCTCGACAGTCTCAGTTTCGGTATTCGCCAGATACATAAACACGTTTGGAGCTCGTCATACGACTATCCATCTAAGCGAGCGAGAATAATATGCATGACAGAGTTAGGATATGGTACTCACAGGTTGTAGTGCACGTCTGCCATGTTCGGTCGATAGCGAAGCGCTTGGACGAACGCTTCCTCCGCTTCGGCCACTCGGCCCTGCTCGCTCAGAACGCTGCCCAAGTTGCCGTAAGCTAGAAACAGCATAAATCATGTTCGACTTCACGCCTAGTAAGGTGTTGCTTAGCAAAACCGTGCGACATGATTTATTATACATTTTGACTATACGATTTATTTAAATTTTATATATATACGCTCTGTCAAGCATTGAAAGAATAATTCGGAGAAATAAAGCTAGGAAAAATTGAGAGAATAATCTGAACGGCAGAAAGGAATAATTGTGAAATACGGTAAACGGCGTCGGTACACGCGCGGGTAATTGTTAACGAATGATGCGCAGGTGTGAAATACGTCTTACACTTTCAGCGTTAATTATTATCCTAGCGGCAATTACCCGGGAATTATCACGATCAAGATACGACTGGCCATCATTTCTCTGCTTACGTGCTCGCTCTCGCGGCTTGTAGTTGAATATTCAACTCGTTACATGATCAGCAGGAAGTGCTCCGGGAAACGTTGCTTACACGTTGAGCGCACGCACGCCCGCCGCATTTATATGCTGTACATCACCGTCGAGATAACAATGGCTAATATTTTTGTGGGCTTCCGCCTCGTCATCGGCGTATCATCGCGCGGTGTTTGATGTGCAGTTTGCGCGCGACAATTCGAGTGATACCAATATTAGACGTGTCGAGCGCGGGATCGCAGTTGACCGAGGAGAACGGAGCGCGCGTTGACACCGTTGTCAGTCGTCGCATTAAATCAACGAGCGGACGTCAACCGCGGACGCGCGGGGGTGACTCGATGCGCTCAACGAAGGGAACACGGAATGCATCCGAGGGAAAGGTCACGAAGGGGGTGAGAACGGGGCGCGCGTTCGCCCGCTCGCTCGCTCGCGCCGGCGACCTGCGCCAACAAAATGTAAATTTATTTCTCGTGGAGCGGAGCAGCCTGTTAACACGGTAACACGCAATTTCTGTCGACGCAATTAAAACGCGCTGTGACGTCGCCGCCGGCGCCGGTAGTAGCGCGCTGTGTCGGCCGGCGTCAGCTCGCGTGACTGCCTCCGCGCGCCCTGTCTCTGTCCGCTCGCTCTCGCTCGGTCTTTCCGCTTGCTGTGTCCCTCCTGCCGGGACGTTAGAGAGATGAACAGCGGGAGATTGGACGAGGATGAAGAGCGCTCCCGAGGGACGGAGTGCAATTTCCAAAAAACTCGTTTCATTTCGATGGAAAAAGCCGGACGCGATGAAAGCTAACGAAGTATCTGATCTTTAGATCGGCCGCGATTAATCGCAAGCGAGTGCATAAATAATAAGAGCCTGGAGGTAAGATAATCTTAAAGTCATGTAATGCGGTCGATGACGTGGAACAGATGCGCCGTGCTGATGTGCGGCGCAATTAATACGGACTACTGTCCGGTAGATTAAATCATGCAATCAATCGTTAGATTATCGTGAAAGTAAATGGAGCGGATGGAATGTAGAAAAAGTGGCAAAGACGGATGGTATTTCGGGCAAAATCGAAGAAGGGATCGGGTTACGTGTATCGCTGATATACGTGCGTGTGCCGAGGTTAAAAATACTGCACGTACGTTCATTTTCTTTTATCTAAAAATTTATCCTCGAGAAAGAAGCGAGAAAGTTCAGCATCTTTCGTCTTATCAGAGCAAGTAGTTGACGAATGAAACGGTAGAACGCTGCGCAACCGTTTTTAATATAGCGGCTACATAATAGTAGCGAGAGTGTACACATAGTGATAGTCGGTGGGAGAGGGCGAATTAATGCAACAGGAAAAAGAAAGTGGCTGCGCCTCAGGCGGTGTACGCGCGTTGTGTCTCGCGGATGAAACGCATTACAGAAACGAAGCAAAAATTCTCGCCAGCGAGAGGAAAACCGGCCGGGAACCGTTACGGTGGCGGGACGTAAGTTAAAATAATTACGAAAAAGTACACCGTCGAGGATAAGCGCCGTATGAAAGTGGATAAAAGGTGAAAAAGGGTCGGGACGGATTAGAAGAGTGCATTAAAGGGAGAACCCGACGGATGAAGAGAAACGAGAAGCTCGTGTATGCTCTTAACGCGCGTGCACGCTGGCGCGCGTGCAAGACATTTACGTCAGACAGATTAAAAATGTTGGAAGACACGCACAGCAAGAAAACAGGGAAAACTAACAATTCTGATCGCGCGAGAAACAATCATAGATAATAGAAAATGATCTGAGAATTATCTTCATCTCCTGGTTGAAGCATCAAAATGGCAGAATTAATTATCATCGAAAATAAAAATTACGTTATATTGGATTGTAACATATATTTATCTTGTTTGTCTAGTATTTTTAATAACGAATATATGTGACGATCAATGTCATAAAAAACACTTTAAAAACGGAACGAATATATGCTACAACCCAATATACATAATTGCTTATTTTTGCTTTAAAAAATGTATTTAAAAACTTGTGAATATTTTTAGATAATATTTCAAGAAAGATTCAACAAAATCCCTCTCAATAAAGTTTCTGCTCGTAGATCTCCCATCCGCGCATGCAGATGAGATTTCCTTCAATATTCCGAAAGAATAACAAAAACTTATGTTATTATAAAAAGAACCACTGAAAATAAATGTACCAAGTAATCACATCGCGTACATTTATCAGTCGAGAAACACGTTTATTTTTTCATTAGAAACAAGTATAAGCGATATACATGCGAGACAGAGATATTTACTCCAAAAGGAAAAGGCACAGTAGAAACGGGCAGAGTAAAGGCCGACTCGTTTCTCATTGCATGCCGCGTATTCATCTCTCGAGCGATTTTATGGACGCGGTAGGCGCGTAACCGCCTGCGCCGAACTGCAAGATGAACGGACGGGATAGCACACCGGTGTGGTACAATGGCCCCGGCGTTATAACGAGAAAACAGGCGTGTGTGATACCCGTCGGCTTTAGCGGGGAATTTCAGTTTTACATAGTCATATATTTCGTGGCGCGGCGACGCGCCTATCGAGCTTCGATCAACGCGCGATGGCCTTTTATTATTAACGCGCGCGGCGTTTTTGCTATCTTTATGCCTTTAATCCATCCAACGAGGCGACAGGCGCACGACACACACCGGTAGTTCTCCCCTTTTTATGAACCTCCGTGTAAAGAGACGTTCCCGTAGCTACCGTACGCATTTAAGGGTTCGTAGCCGTCGACGGAATGAGCTTGGCTGATAAAAGTGTCATCGGCACGAGCGATGATACATACTCGCCGGCTTAACCGAACCCTCGCGCGATCGCGTACCGAGTCGTTAACATGATACTTGCTCGGTGAGAAGCCAAGGTGGTTTCCGAGCGATCAGTTTACTCGACGCAAATTGGGATGCAGTTCGGTAACGCCTCTGACGCGAATTTAGGACGCATATAGCCATCACAAGAAAGAAAAAGATTCGAAGTTCTCTGGATGCTTCCGCGCGCGACGAGTTCGCGAGGTACGTTTCGATTGAGCCTGATCCGCTTACCTTTCGGCGGGTTGACGCGCAATGCGGACTTGTAGAGGCTCTCCTCATCCCTCCAGTCGGTGTTCCTCACGAGCGTCTTCGCCGACATCACGCCGATGAGGATCGCCGCGGCGATCAGCACTGCTCTGCCTCGCCTCCTGGACCCGTTTCTCCTCGCCATCCGGTAACAGCCGGATACCGCGGCGCCGACCGCCAGGCAAGCGCCTACGCTCGGCAAATACAGTATCCTCTCGGCTATTACGAAGCCCACGTAGAAGAAGAGATTGCTCGCCGGGAGGAACGGCAGCACGAGGAAGCCCAAGGATACGGCGACCGCGGTGGCGGCCGTTTGCCGGCCGTCGACATTCGCGGAGCCGCCACCGCCGCCGTTGCTCGGCCTCTTGGCACAATGACAATCACCGAAGGGGCTATTGTTGTTGTTGTTGGCCGCTCTGCAGCCGTCCGTGTGGCAGCCGCCGGTACGTCTGCCGGCGCATACAGGGCACCTGGACGACGCCGAGCGCGAGTACGCCTGCTGCCGGAGCGGACTGCACGTCGTCACCGGGTCTCGGCGCGGTCGCCGTCGCAGACTCCGAAACGCCCAGGACCCGGCGACGATCAGGGCGACGTACAGGCACGCCGACTCCAGGTTCCGCGGGTCCAGCGGGCTGGTTATGCGCGGCACGGCGTCCATCGACCAGTCGAAGCTCAGCGTGCTCGGACAGAGCAGCATTCTTGCGCTAGCCGCCGGTAGATACAGGAACGTCAGGCCGCGTGTCAGTCGCGACGGATGCCGGGCGGTCGGATTGTCCGCGCTGGCGAACTCCGGCCTGCCACCCGCGAGCCTGAGCCGACCCAGAGCGAGCAGCACGATACCACTTGACAGAATGATGACGCTCCGACCCCGTGTGAACAGGCAGTTGCCCTGAAATCCAACGGGTTACCCGGTATGGCATCACTGGTATAGCTTGGCCGAGGGTCGTCGTGCTGGCGACTGCTTTAGCCGGAAACTAGGTTAATACGCGCGTACTGTCGGACAGAGAGAGTGAGAGAGAAAGAGAGGGGAGAAATACGTCAGAGAACGAGGTAGGCCACAAGAGAGAAATTTATCTAGGAAAAATTCTGGCGATTATATTTTTTTAATTTGATGGAACGTGCAGCCACCGAATGTCGAGAGATCGCATCGCCTTGGCGGTCGTCGTGGATCTTGAATGAGATACGCGCACATCCGCGAAATGAGAATTAGCTTTCTGCATGATGAACTAGCGATTTCACGAGCATTCGGGGCGGCTCGTAACAATTTTTTTTACTGCAATAAAGGAAATGGCTTCATAGATTTAAAATATGTAACTAGAAGATAGCATGCACGCGCGTGCGTGTGTGTATGGTGTTGCAGCGCACGTGTACTCGCAGGTGTACGGAAATAATAAAAGTACAAACACATTACGAGGTATCTCGGGAAATATGATACCGTAATAACGCGACGGTGTTCTTGTTGTCAGTTCATCGGATAGGTATACGTTGCTTCCGCACTGCTATAGCGCGCTCTTTCTCCCGTGAATAAACCGAAAGGGAAAAGGGCCGAATTGAAAGTACGAAAGCTTTCACAGTCGGGGGCGATGTTTGCCTCGGCGAACGCGGCATAGCATCCGACTGGAAGGCAGTTTCGGTCAGATGGAAAGGAGAGGATCGTTTGTCCGAATCGGCGAGGAAGAATCGCGTCTCGCTGCACCATGCTCGTGTTGACGCAACATAAGGGGAGAACAGACGCTTTGCTGCATCGCTCACGATGGCCAAGTAAAATATTATTACGATAGCGCGGGATTCTTCGTTGCGAAGTAATTGGCAATCGCTTCTGCGTTAATAAAAAATCAATCTACAAAATCATGATAAAAATAATGATGAATATTTTCACACGAAACATTTTTATTCCAGCAAATAATCGAGATCGGTCATTGTCCAGCAATTCCTGAAATGAGCGATTCGGATCACGCTAGATTCCTGCACGAGGAGTCCTGATGAAATTTCTCTCCGCGATGATCGCGGGACCGGAAACGTGATTCGAAACTTACACAGACACTTGGATCAGGTAGAAATAATAGTTTGCGATGAATTTATAATTCACAGTTAAGCACGATTACGCCCTGCGCGCGCTCGCCGAGAGCCGAGAGACACTCGTCCTGCCATCGTCTCCGACGACTGGAATGAGAACTGGAGTGACGCGGGGTGTGCCGGCAAGTTCGTTAAAAAAGTTGGCTGACACGAAATTGAATGCCTCGTCGCCGTGCTTAAGGACGGTGTCGCGCGCGTTTTACCGCGCGTTGCTTCCGGTACGCCTTATTACTTCGCATTACCCTTTTCTTGTTCCGTTCTACCTCCCTGCCACTCCATCCGTCGCTGTTATCTCCGAAGTTTCGCGCGCGTCGCAGCTTCGAACGTCGCGACAGTGAGAGGAGACACCGGGAAAATTTGTCAAGGCACGGCCGTGAATAGTTTAAAACTCGCCTTAATAAACGAACGATACGTCGTGTTTCGCGCAAACTTCCGCCAAGTTCGTTACAACCGTAAGATGTAATTTTCCGGGCGATGCGAACGAGCGGATTACGACGGCGAGCGGTTGCATCCGCGCGCCGCGACGCCAGCTCCGTAACCGCTAATTCCGGACTGAAACTTTTGCTATAAAGACTCCCTGTGACGGCGACAATTATCCGCGTTACGTACAATAAGGCGCGCGGTACGTTCCGCAAAGTCCGCGTGACATTACGCGGTTAATGTTAATTTACCTCTGTGACGACGCGCGCGCCGCGTACCGCCTGAATAATCGATTTTCGGCAGCGTGGACAATTTCCCGACGGAAAATCTTTCATTGTTCCGCACAAGCGTTGATGCTGTAACTTTCTGAAAACTGCGGCCCCGCATTTAATTCCCAGCGATCCGGACATCTCGATAATCCGGATACATATTCGCTACTCGCATGCAGATGTAGCGGAATTAGTCCGGATTATCAAGATTGCGTGGTAATTGCCGTAATTCCATCACTTATCGTGGCTTTTCCGTGCAGATATTGTTTTATCCGCGATAAAGCGGTCAACAAAGCGTACAAAACGAAACAAGCGCCACAGAGCCGGATTTAACGTCGCGGCGATATTTCACGAGGAGATATCTGCCGCCTGTTCGATACCCTCGCCAAGTCGATAATCTGAAAACCAGATTTTTCCAATTACTTCGCGATCGTTCCGGACAGCTCGATCGTAACTTAATAAATTTCCGCCGCGCGCCCCCGCGCGCTTTCGCGTCCATCCCGGATCCGGTTCTCATCTGCCGAACGTCACGTCTCGTTTGTCTCTCGATTCCACTGTGGGTTTCGTTGATCCACGCATATTTCTGCGCGATCGAACAAAGCGAACGGAAAACGGGAAAGAAAGAGGAGTATCACGAGCGACGGTGGTGACGTTTTTGCATTTTGCGCGCGATGAGACGCTTCCATCTCGCGATTCTCGTACCTCAGATCTTGATTTATCGCTTTCATTTATCAGTTTTGATTTATTACTTTCTTTCCTAAGAGATAATGAAGATTAACAATTCTTGATTTTTTAATTTTGTAAATTGATAATTCTTGATCTGATGTGATCAAGTTTTCTTGTTAAATATCAACATTTAAATGTCACGTTTATATATAATAAAATATTCTCTTCTCACTTTTGTTATAATTCAAACTAAGAGCTATCCTACACACACATATGCATCTTTCCATATAGACAGTTATGTAATCTTAATTTTTATACTAAATGTCAAATCTGTATCGAATGCAAAAAAATATATATATTTTGCAGTTATATATTGTTTTTCTTGAACTCTTCCTCTCTCTCTCTCTCTCTCTCTCTCTCTCTCTCCTATAAGAAGCATAAGTATATTTGCAGTTATCTATGTGTATAATAACTTTTTAATCCTTAAAGGATTTATCAATGTCGTTAAAATTTCCATAAAGTTTTTAACGCCTTCAAGAATAGGCTTGTCTTCAAATCTCTGACATCAAAAAGTTATTCGTTCAAGCGCGGCTTGGGCTCTGTGAGTACCGTAATCCGATGCTGAGTCACATCGCGCTCGACTGCAGACTGCGGAACGTGCAAAACGGGTTTAAATTCGGTGGCTATCCTGGACCGCGGAAGAAAGGAGCGGAAACCGCGAAGGAATCCAGCCTATAGGAGGATGGGACGGAAATAACAAGAAGAGAAGTATGAGACAGAGAGAGAGAGAGAGAGGTGCGAACGGGAAGAAAGAAGGAAAAAAGCAGACGTGTAGAGACTTCACGGTGTTCCGAGGGGGGAGAGAGACGTCGGAAAGTACGAACGATCCTCTTGGCGCTCCTCCAACTCATCGCGGGGGCGGATAGGGGGAGGATGGGCGCGCATCATGCATCACGCGAGGCGTCTGTTGCATCCAGCACATTCAGGGGTGCAGTAAAAGGACAAGGCGAACGGCGGTTCTGGGGATTGCCAGGAGGAAGACAAGAGGAGGAGAAGAAGGAGGAAAGGCGGGAGGAGACAGGGTGAATGACGACAGTAGGTGTCTGAAAGTGGAGGCTGGAGGTGCCCGGAGGGTGGCCCACGGCGCGCATCAGCCCGCCGCTGTCTTCGCCAGGATGCAGGCAGGATGCGGCACGATGCAACGGCAGTGCGTTATCGGTTACATGCTCGCCCAAATCCGTATGTGCGCGACGCGAGCTTTACCTGGTCGCCTTCCGCCTCGTTTCCCTGTCGAAACTTTCACGCTCGGAGCTGTGGGGATGAGACGAGACGCGTGAGAGTAAACGCTCTCTCGCGCGACGCGGCCGCGAAACGGTATCGATCCGCGCGGGATCCTGTTCAGCAACCTTATCGCGACAGGAACCGCTGCAGTTTTATTTTCAGAAATAACTTCCCAAAGTTGAAATCAGAGAAATTAAAACTTTGAGGATATTTTTAATCCGCGCCGGTGCCCGAGGTATTTAAGTGTTCCCGGGGTGCTTGAACGCTTAATGCTTATATACGCCATGTCGAGTCTACGTATCGTATGACTCACAGTGTTTCGAAAACCTATACAATCATCAAGTTTTGCTTACGTTTGAACACGGCAATTGCCGATTTAAAGCAATTCCACCATTCAAGTGCCGAAGCAGGTCGGAACAACGTTGGAGGCGTAAGAAGCCAACGTGGTGCGCGCTGACGTTGAAACTAATTATCGCCATGTCACTTACCTTGCGAGTTGGTTCTCCGCGACAGAGCTCCCACAAAAGGCAGAGTGCCAGCGACGATATGCCCGTTTCCTTGGCGAGGGTGGCCAGCGTCGACGATACCAGGGCCAGCAGCAGCGGAAGCGGCGATCGCGCGCGATTACAATGGCCTGAGTACGTCAGGAAAGATGTCAAGGTCAGGAAACAGGCAAGAAGATCCGCGCGTCCGACTATGCCGGCCACAGCCTCGCTGTGAATGGGATGGACCGCAAACAGGAAACCCGTGATCGCGTGCGCGAGATTGCTCCTTCCTGGCAGGACCTGCGGAGTGTAATTGCGGATATCTCGTAAGGATGTAAACCTCGCGCATGTAAACCTCGAAAGAGGAACCCTCAAGCATATGGGAGTGGGGTTAATTAACTGCATCGTCAATTAACTGCATCCCCGGCTAGTCCCGGGATCGCTCGATTCGAATTTCGATTCTAGATCGGATTGTATTATATTTCGAGCACATGGCGAACAATAAGCAGACGTGCTCTCGTCTCTATTTCAGATATTAAGAGTTACTTGTGCTAGGATTCTCGTGAAATTCTTAAATTAGATATGAGAGGATAGGAAAATATTCCAGTGGCTGTAATTTGTACCAATTGATGTATGATATCGCAAGACACTGAACGTAATGGAACATAAAAAATATATGTAGCAATGTGGAGCGGATATTCAGGATCAGGTCCATTGACGATAAAGGAAACCGTGAGATTTCGAAAGATCCAAGGATACGGACAAGATATTTAGGTCAGGATATAGGAGGGACGTGAAATATGTAAAAATGCAGAGGAGCACAATTCGTAGTTTTATGCGCGACGCTTGGTAATCGTCGACAGTAGTCATCGGCGCGGGGGTATTTGAGAATTATACGATCCGATGCACATCTGCAGTAAAGGGATAGAGGATACGGCGGTAGTGGGCGGAATTTCGAGCAGAAAAATTGTAATATAAATGTCGTATATTTTTTCCGCTGGAAAAATCGAAGAGGACGAAGAGATGGAGTGAAGAAGAAACCGATCGGAATCGAGAAGGAGGGAAGATCGCGCGAAACCTCGACGAAACGGGAGATATTAACGACATGCATAACTCAAAACGGCGCTCGAAGTACGAGAAGTACTCTCATTAATACACTTAGACTCAGTTAATTAGCGTGACAGTTTCATTACTCAGCAAAGTGCTGCGTGTATTAAATTAACGTGGGTCTCCTCATACCTTGCCGGCTTCTGGCGCCCATAATAACGCGCTAAAACGATTTGAGTTGCTAATGAACTTATAAAACAGTATGCAACTTTGATATTACTGCTTATTTTCACGGCCTCAAGAAATGCGCCAAGTATTCTCACGTAGAGAATCCGGCTAGGAATCTCCCCGGTTTCCCGTATTACGTTTCTCCTGGCGTGACTCCTCCGTTCTCGTTAAATTTCCTCGACTTTATTCAAGGACTTCTTACAGGTTGCTGCTGATTTATCTCTGGCTTGCATGAGAAACGTAACCGAAGCTAAGTATAATTAAATTTTATGTCTTTTAGTTTTAATACGTATCCATCGGCTTTTACTTAACTACGATAAGTATGATTAAATTCACCCTATTTCGGCGCATGTGGAATTAAACTTTGTCCGAATTAGTGGATGCACACAGTGCGTTAAATTTGAATGAAGTGGGAAATAAGAAAGTCGTTAATTAAATGTTGCGTAATTCAGTACGTGTACAATTGAGCGCTGTATCCCTTTTTCCCCTCTGGGAATGCGATTCTCCATCACTTGGATACACCAAAATTAAACAGCCGTCAAGTTAAACAGGATGACCAAAAGAGGTAAAATTAAAGTTCCATTTGAATGATAGGATCTCACCGCGGCCCTTTTGATCCTCAAACGTATTCGGAAGTTCTATTTGAGATGTTCGCGTGCGGGGTTGTGCCGAATCGTCATTACGGTTTCCTTTCACGATCGCGCCCGGAATAAGAGGGGTTTCAAGCTGACTGAAACGAAGTGACGTCGTAAAATTAAAACCGCGCGGTAGGCTTACGCCCAAGTTAAGTGGAATCTCTCTCTCTTTCTATCTCTATCTCTCTCTCTCTTCTTTTATCTACTCAAATTCCACCACCGACAATTCTCCCCGTCGAGATAAAATAAGAAGGGTCTCCAGCGGCTTTATTTCGGATATAAAACAAGGATCCGGGGTCGCTTAATAATTAGATGGATTTATAATGTGACTTTTGCCGCGAAGCGAATTGTGCTCCTTTCCATTCCCGTGAATTAAGGTCGCGGTACAGAGTGAGCCGTGAGAACATAATTGATGGGAGCAGAATGCAGTCTGCTAACAATATTTATCATGACGGAATCTTGATTAATTGACGGCTCTCTCGTATCGCGAACAATGTTGACGATACGCGCGAATGGCAAATGAAAAAAACGCACGCGCGCATGTTCATCGCAATTGAACACCAAGTTAATTAACAATTAGCCTTCCTTGGTTGGATATTGACAGATGGCTCGCCGTCGAAATGCCTCCCGGACTTGATGTTAAGCCTGTTTTATAATATAACATGTCGATTGTTATTATAAGAGAGAAAATACCGTGCAGTGTTAACGATAATATTTCGGCATCGGACGGACCTTCGGAATTTTATTTCCGACCTCCACTAACTATAACGCTGAATATTATCAAAACTCCCGCGTGACGTGCGCTCTACAGGTGTCACCATTATCTTCCTTCTGTCTTCCGCACTGACGTAAAACCCGCACGTTATTCGGAAGGCATTACCGTGACATGGTCTCCTTCTTCTTTCCGGTACGATCAACATTTCCTCAATTTCGTAATAAGTCGTGCGACGTGGAAGTCGGCATTCAAGCAACGGCAGATATGCCTTCCGTATATCCGTGTGACGCACACAATGACCGACTCCGCCTATCGGTAAGGGTCAGTAATGAGTAACGGGTCGGTAACAGCAGATAGCACGATCGCGATAAAGAATATTTTTCAATATATATATATACAGGGTGTCCCATTTTTAATGCCGCAGGCAAAAATCTCGAAAAATATGGGACATACGGAAAAATGTTTCGAACAAAAGTTGCATGGTTTGAAGGGGGCCACATGATGAAAATATGTACTTGACCTTGAGTGACCTTTTCAAGGCCAGGTAAATGTGATGGATGTTTTCTTAAATGGGACCCCCCTTTTTTATTGTATATTCTTGTAGCTTAGTTCGAGAGCTTTCCAAAACACTACCTACTTTTGTTTTTTGCCCAAGCAGTTCCCAAGATATGAAGCGTCAAAGTTGACATACGCCGGCATTCGCATTACCCGATGTACACCGCGGGGAGGTTGCTCGGTCGGATTTGTACATCGTAGTGGCCCTAAAAAGGGCCGATTTTGTGTATGGGGGTGTGGTAACCAGTACTAGTACTAGTAACTCCAAATGGAATGCACAGTATTTACTAATAAGCAGAGCTCGGACTTCGGTGCCGCTATCCCCACTTCAGGCTCTCGAGCGCCGCGAGAGACAGTGCCGACTATGCCGGTGGAGCGGCCTAAGCAGATGAGAGGTACCGTTGCGTAAATTGAAACATTTTTTGATTGTTTGAGGCACCGTCTCTCGCGGCGCAAATTTTTTCTTTTCCGAGAAGTTCTGAGTTGATGATATCATTATTTTTTATATTGCCTAGAGTTCTCTGCTATTGAAAATACCGTAAACTCAGAAATGAAAAAGTTCTAGCACTTAGAAATTTTAGCCTTCAGTGACCTTGAATGATTTTGACCCGTAGATCAATGTGCGCATCTTCAAACGCTCTACTAGATGGTACGTACAAAAATATATCATACCATTTAAAAAAACGAAGTTGACCTTCATATGACCTCTACGCGTCCACCTAATAAAAAACTATTCAGACCAAATTATGTGTCCCTCTAAACCATGCAAGTTTGGTCTGACACATTGTTTTCTATCACCAATAACAGCCGAGATATTCAGGTGGCCTGTTTTAGGTGCCTCGCCCTGCATATTCTTATATATATTAAATATATCATATACAGGGTGTTTCCTAAGTAAGTAGACAAACTTAAGGAGGATATTCCTTGGCTTATTTTAAGAAGAAAAGGTCATATAAACATATGTCCTAAACTGCTTTGTTTTCCAAAAAAAAGTACATCACTGTTTTCGTTCACTTTTCGTTTATTATAGAACAGTTTGTGTTATTGCAAATGAAACAAATGAAAAACAATAGTAACCAAAAAGAAAAATTATAACGAAAAAGAAAATAGTAACTAAAAAGAAAAATAATAACATCACAGTAACTGCTGAAAATGTCCACCTGCAGCCATGATACACGCCTCAACTCTCCTTTCCATTGATTAATGTATACGCTCAAAAATACCTGGAGTGTTACGTATTCTTTCATATCCATCTATTATGCGATTTCTGAGATCTGTTGAAATTTGTTGACTCGTATTGCAAAAGCACGCTATCCGAAAAGTGAACGAAAACAGTGATGTACTTTTTTGGAAAACAAAGCAGTTTAGGACATATGTTTATATGACCTTTTCTTCTTAAAATAAGTCAAGGAATATCCTCCTTAAGTTTGTCTACTTACTTAGGAAACACCCTGTATATATATATATATATATATATATATATATATTAAAAAATATTCTTTATCACGATCGTGCTATCTGCCATTACCGACCCTTACCTATAGGCGGAGTCGGTCATTGTGTGCGTCGCACGGATATACGGAAGGTATATCTGCCGTTGCTTGTAGAACTATTGTGTAAGGTAGAATCTAGAGATCACAAAGACTGCTCACCTTTCTGGCTACCTTGACGACGAGGACGGTGCAGGCGGCGTGCAACGCCACATTCACCAAGTGATAGCCCCAGGGTTCAAGGCCTCCCAGAAAGTGATTCAGACGAAAGGTAGCCACGCAGAGTGGTCGGTAGCTGCCGTGCGAACCGCGTTCCGTCAACGGGGTTCCCCAGAAGTCATTCTCGAGCAACCGATACCACGGTGTACTCGTCAGCAGATCAGGATTCGTCAGGATGGCTCTCCTGTAAGCAGAAAAACCATTGTTGACATTATATATCCGTTTATCGATCCGTGAGAGATTTCTTAAACGTACTATGTATAATCACGGAAATGTGCAATTATGTTTATAAATGCATGCATATATTTTTGTATAATATAACAGTTAAAGTCCAAAATTGTTCTATATTGTGATGTTATCAAATTTAATAAACATTTCGAACGAGATAGAAATTTGCAAACTAGAGGGCCGTTTGTAATTACGCGAATTATTTATGACCCAGTTCAAACACGAAAACAATAAAGCACAGCGCGTCGCAAACGGGAAAAATTGGCTAAATCGGTTTTTATTTTGGGTGCGTAATTTAATCAGCCTGTAATAATATAACCCGCGTCGGATTATACTCGCCGGCCGCGTTAAAATTCGCGGGATATCTATTATTATACCTGGTGCAATTCGATCTGCGGTTCAAATAAAATAAGCCGTTTCAATTTGCCTATTTTCCTCGCGTGTGTATGCGTGTATGCACGCGCAATTTAATATGGGACTTGCAACATTTCAGTCAGTTCATCGCGTTAACCGCATCAACCGAAGTTCTCGGGCCAAATGCCAGCGACAAATCACTCGGTGGCATTTAATAAACCATTTTTATCTCGCGTTCGTAAATTAATTACTTGCGGCGCGCAAGCACGCCGCCTGTATATACATATATACATATTAGTTGGCAGAAACAATTTTTGCGTCCATATCGATTGGCCGCTCCTCCCTGTGTTACTATCATTGCTCACTAACGTGCTCGCGCTTTGTTCGCGAGTTTTGCTTTTCGGTAATAAAATTGAAAATTAATAAAAAGTATTATATTTCCTTGACAAAAATATAATGCTGTTTAATAAAGTTGCATTTTATAATATTTTAGTACAAAATGTTACCTTTTCCGATAAAACGATACATAAAATAACGCAGAAATAATATAATCATAAAGTAACACATAAACTGCATTAAACAATATTTCATCCGAATTTCTCTCGATTACCAAATACCAATCGATTTTCGGAAAATGCAGTCTTCCATCTGACCGTATCTTGCGGTTGCAATTTACTTGACGAGCGAAGGAACTAAGATAACGCAATTAGTTAGACGCCACTTATGTGGAATACTCGTTATTATCGCCTGCCTCGTCGGCGAGGCAATCGTACGTGAAGATTACCAGCGCAAGTCGTAACGTGCCGGCCTACGAAAATGGTTACGACGGCGATAGCGTTCCGGTGAAACGGCCTTATCACCCGTCTTATATCGTTGCTCGCACACTCGCGAGTACATATGTATATTTCTACGTGTAAGAACTGCAAAGTGTATCCCGAGCACTTCATGAACCTAAGAGCCACCGGTCGTCTCCGGGAAAGGTGCTGGAACGGCTACGACGTAGTCACATGAAGATCGCAACGGCGTCGTTTGCCCGGCGCACCTTTGTCCCTTTATCGTCGCCTTAAATGGGGAAACTATCAGTATGTAGTCTGTGCTCTGGGGATAATTCCGCGATATTAAAACTTTTGCATGCCTCACCGATGAATTTCTCGCGTATTTTCGCGGCGAACAAGCCGGTTTATCAGAGCTTCATCCTGCAATATGCGCGATATGTTAGCGATGAATAACACGCGTAAATAAAAAGGAGGAGAGCAGGAACGATGCGAGCGGAACGCGCGCGATTAAAGGCGCTTGTTCGGAGATAGTAATATGAAGTGTGCAAAATAACATGCCCTAATATTTTTATACATACTTCACGTGGATGACCTATTGGAAGCGGGAGTTATTTGCCGGTTCAATTATACGAGCGAACGCAGCTCTTCGCAGCTGCACGCCTTTTATAGCGAGAGAACGTATTTTTTTATGGCAGTTATCGAGTTTATCAGGCATGCGACGCGAATTGATATTATCTCTTCTGGAGTATATTTTCAATTACCGCGCTCGTTATGAATAAAAAATTGTATAGCGGAACAACAGCAATGCGGGGGTATAATAATTGTCGCGAGTGCTGTGACTGAAATGAATGTCGTGACAATTTCGCTTGGCGACAAAGAGAGAGAGAAAAAGAGAATTAGTGTATTTTTAACGCGATCTTTTCAGGATCGTCCGTAGATCCGAGCAAAAATCGCGAAAGTCGATACGCAAAAGAAAGCTCGCAATTACGACAGCGCACGCTTTTACCTTAAGGAATTCTTTCTTACCCCTCGCGAAAGGACATAATTGAACGCTTACGCGGTTAAATCCGTTTGTTCTCTCAAAGAAAGAAGGAAAGAGTACTGCAAACGGCGCCGTACCGCCTTCGCTGGATGAATAAAGCTAAATGATAACGATTTACGCGGCCAAGTTCATTTATAGCTCAAAGCCGCAGAGAAAACCTTCCGTCATCTTGAATCATTTCAATTACCCGTTGGCGTTTTGTTTCGCGTATTACGCTCGGTAATCCTCGTTCAATTCTCGCCGGCCGCTTTCATCCAATTAAAGCGATTCCCAACGGGCGCGCTGTCGGACGGAGAAAAAAAAGAGAAGCAAATTTGCAAAAAGCGCGCCGTCGTCCGTTACATCTCATCGAACTTTTTCTTCATCGGATATCGCGCAGGCGAGCTCTCGTCGCCGGGCGAGGAGGCGTTCTAATCGACGGCCGATCAATATTCATGGGTATCGATGAACCTGATGTTACGGTTCGTCTCCAGATCCCGATACCAAAGGCCACGCTGTCTGCCGCGTCGTAGTCGTGAAAATAGGACGATGACCTGCGTCAACTTTGAGTTGCATAATTTTTAATGCCGCTGCAGTCAACAGACCGCGCGACTCCTACATATACTTTCTCCGTCCCAGATTTATATTATCTGTGATCCAATTTACGCCAGCAGCTCGTGATTCGATAATTCTCTCGGAGAAGAATTAACGTGACAAGAGCTTGGAATAATATATACAATAATAATCTCTACAGGAATTTACATAGGAGATATCCCTTTGGAATATGTAATGAAATGGCCATTTTGGATGAGTATTCACGACACTTCTTTTGAGCGTCGTTTGTCCATTTCCTCTGTCAAAGCTGACAATGATTGTGTACATACATGTGATTCGTAATTATAAAATTATTATTGTAATAACGGTATGAACGTAATTTGTGTAAACAATTGAAGCAATTTACGGGAGAATATTGGATCACGTATTTAAATATCGTGCATTCTGCACGTGGAAGTTGCCTTCATAAAAAAGTTATTCGAGTCGCGCGCGTGTACGATGCTAAACATTTATTCGCGACCGGAGACGATATTAATGATGAAAATTACGGACAAATTATCGGAATACGATGACAGATTTTAATGAGCTCACATTATCGGAATGGAGTTTCTCATTAGGGCCGGTAAATTAGCTGAGTTTAAATATAGTATTTAGACACGTTATATAACGCGAATACATATTTCGAAGATACGCGCGTCCCGCATTAATCCGCGCTGAACGGAGCCCGCGCTGAAGCCTCGGATCCGCACGAAAATTTCGGCTCGCCGATTCGGGACGCCGCGTAAAATGCGCGACACCAAATTACTTTCCTGTTAGTCGCTCCCGCACAATTCCCGCCGTTTTCCCGAATAATTTGTTATGCCGGAATGAGTTTGTCCGTGTTCCCGTCCGTTCTCCGGGCCGCGCGACGAGTAATCGTGATCGCGCGCTCGCATTTTCGCTCGCGGCGTTTTCGCTCTCCGCCGCGGCTTGGCTCGCGTGTAATGAAAATTTGTAAAATCTCTCGGCGAGGTGCAAACGACGGCCATGCGATGGGAGAGCCATCAATTAATCCCCATTCATGCCGATTGCAGCATTCTGAAAATTCGCGTCGGTGCCGTCGCGCCTGCCTCGTTTAGGAGTTATTTTTCTGCCAGCTGCTCCCCGATTTTCCGCCTCGTCTGAACCAAGGATTCAAGCCCGAGGTGTAAGTCGGCCCTCGCCACTTGCACGTCCTCGCAATTGAATTCACGGGGGGTAGTAATCCCCCGTTGCGGACTCTGAATTTTGAGCTGACTGACTGAGTGACGCGCGCGGATGATAGTCGACGCAAATGGAACAAACATCCTGCAACTTCTTATTAAAAAAAAGAGAGAGAAAGGAGAAAAGAATAATATACGTAACGTACATTATCATTTATAACGCCTGATAACTCTGAACGTCGGCACAAAAATTCGAAGTGAAAGGGAAAGATATTACTTTACAGCACGTTCTTTTGCAACTACAATTTTCATACGCTATTCCTATCCACTTTCCGTCGTGCTCGCGTGTTTCCGCTACCCCCAATTCGATTCTTCTTCTTGATTCTTCGTTCTGATGACGCGGCCGCGGCGGGCTTTAATCCATCGCGCGAGCTTAATCCGGAGCGGAGCGGCAAAATCGTCGGAGCTCAATCTCGATGATGAACGTCGCGGTCGCAGCGGCCGTCTGCGTATTCAATTGCACGTGTAAATCCGCGAGATACGTACGTCGGACGATTTCGCGATGGATCGCTCTGTCAACGGCTGCGCACGTGGTCGAGTGGCTCAATCATGACGACAGGGTCCTCGCACAGGCGCGATCCATTATCCGAATTATTTCTTTGGTAACTAAACGAAATAAAGACGCGGGATATAGCACAGGATGTGTATTTGTAGAACGGCCGTGTAAAACAACTCACGATAACGCGCGTGACGTTAATGAAGCTCGTCCCGAATGGGGTAGTGCACGAACGGGGAGAGTACCACCGCGATTCCCTGTCATGAAGTTAACTCCCTCGCTCGCGAAGCACGTGATTGTTCGAGTATCCGTTCCCTTTGACGCAAACGTATAGGTACGTGCACGTATAATACGTTCAAGCTCCACTTTTCGGCGAATGCCCAAATATTTCTCGCGGGTGTATTTAAACCGCAAATTACCGCCGCAGTCTCGTCTGGAGTAGAGAATTATAAGGGAATCGGAGCCGACGTTCGCCGACTTTCACGTGAGCGCCGTCCAAAAAGAAACGTGTTACGTCCATGTAAGCGAGTCTCGTGAGCTATACGACTATGTCCGACGAAAAGAGAGAGCGAAATGATCTTTTCAAAAGGCGGGAAACGTCATCGGGATGCCTGATAATCTCCAAGAAAAAAACGATGCTTGGCGTCGCGGCGCGCTCTTCACGTGTCGCGCATGACAAATGTAAATGTTCATGGGTCGACGGAGCCATTAGGGTGGCGGGTGGATTCTTGTTGACGTATACCCACACACACATACACACATATACACAGACGTATTCGCGCGCACTTATGACAACGTGCGCGTGACGTTAATGAAGCTCGTCCTCTGAAACGACTCACGAAGAAACGGCGCGACGTCACGTAAATGGATTCGGAAGCGGGAGCTCTCGGGGTGGCCCGTGTTCTTTCGGCGCTCTCGCGCCCTTCTTCCTCCCCACAGCCGAGTCACTTAATACTCGTCCGACCCCTTTAAGCCTCATCGACTTACGTAAGGCGACGCCGATTCAATTTTCCACCCTCCTTCTCGGTGGAGGGCGCGGACCGAATCGGAAAGCGCTTAGCGACCGCGGTCAAATTAGAGTTATTGGCCACCCCCAAGCGCGCAGAAATGAATTAATAAATTACAGGACTACGTAGCTCTCTCTCTCTCTCTCTCTCTCTCTCTCTCTCTCTCTCTTTCACCTCTCTCCTCTCCTTCTCCACCACTCTTCCCGCCGTACCCTGAGGGTATAGACAACCCCGCGCGGACGCGATATTAAAATCGACCGATGATTAATCTCCGTCCGTGGTTTCGTCCGGCTTGCATATAGTTCCGACGCTATGAAAGAGTGGAAGGGTGGCGGAAGCGCGATCGAGGAGAGCGCAGGAATGAGAGGGTGCAAGCATGCGGCAGGGAACGGCGATAGGGTAGCGGGGAATGGACGAGGAGGGTAGGTGTTCTATCGATTACATCTAGTTTCTATGGCAAATCGATGTAAGAGCACGAGGGTGGAGGGGTGAAACGCGCGCGACGATGCTCGAGTTACTCGAGTGCTGCATTAGGCCCGACCGATGACATTGCGTGACAGGCATTTTTTATGTACCGCCCATTTCTCTTTTGCGGTTCCGACTGCTTTTCGGATCGAACATTTGTCTGAACATTTGTTTTGAAGCAGGTGTCACGAATTCGAGGCGTGTACGATATCGACTTTTATTGATTCTGCTGCTCCCTTCAATAATTAAATAACAGTCTCTAAAATAAAGCTTTTCTCCTATAAAAAAATAAAAAAAAGGAAAAACAGAAAAACGGATATAAAATGTTCGCGCAAACACGTAAAGATTAAAAAAACATATGTCTGCGCGTCGTTGCCAAGATTGTAAAAATGGAGCAATTCCTGCATATTATCCTCACAGTGAAGTTACCGCAAAACGCGATATTGCCGCGGCAATACTTTGGGAAAGAAGCAAGGTTTTGTCGATCAAACAGTGTTTAAGAGACAGCGTATTTGGTGATGTCGTGAAAGGAAATAGTCAAATAAGAGAGAATTAAGTTAACGAATAAAAGAAAGAGGAAGAGAGAGAGAAAGAGAAATGAGTACGGTCCTTGTTTCACAGCGCGCGGATGGTGTAACGGTTATTACGGGGTTTTATGCCCCTATCCTTTTACATTACGACGAGCGATGAGAAAATCGGTCATGCGCCATCGCGCGTACTCGCGGTATTATCGCAAATGGAAATTTTTTGCAACGTGGTGAAAACCGAGCCACGCGCGGTCTCATAAACTTCTGACCCGCGATCATTTCCATCCGCCGAGTGAGCCCGGCCGAGCATTTCGATTCAAGCTCAAATGAGACCGGCTAATCCTCCGATAAATAAAAATTCCTATCGATTAGGGGAACCGCGCTCGGCGTAAAACCTGCTCGCTCGTTTGCGCTTGACGAGCTGCAAACTGCCGGATAAAACGGTGCTAAAACCCGGATAACAAGATAGCTGTTTTGCCGAAACATTCGTCGTAAAATGAAATAAAAAACGAGTCTACGATTTTTCTGATATTTTCTACTGCAAAATAAGACCCTCGTTATCTCTCTCCCTCTCTTTATCTCTCTCTCTCTTTCTCTTTCTCTTTCTTGCAACATGCATACGTTCTGTGACGTGTTTGTCGCTCTTTGTACGTGCTCCGACTTGTTTTATTTTCCAGCGACCGTTCGATACGTCGCGCGATTCGTGTCGAATTTATAATCGCCGTCTAAACTACGCTCGTGATTCTTTTGTCACGCGATATTACGCGAACCGCTGTTGGCGGGTGGAACGCGTCACCGGAGTACTAAGTATTCGTCAGTTAACGTTACGCACACACACAGCATCCGCGCGATTCGATATCCAACAAGCTTTAAAATTTCATAGGAAAACGACCGCGTGACTTTTGTTCCAAATACAGAAAAAGCTACGAATCGTTAAATCATAACTGTGCTAATTTAAACATTTCCATTTTAAAGAGAAAGGGTGAAAGGAAGCGAGAGAGCGAGAGTGAGAGTGAGATACGCGTTTTTCGACTTTAATTTTAATTCAACGTGGCGAAACAAGATCTCGCGCGCAGTTTGTTACATCGATTTGTTATGATGTGTAATCCTGGTAACTTGACAACGCTTATTTTTCATAGTTTCATTACATGTAATAATAAAGCGCACAAGAGTTTCGCAGCATGGCGGAGGCATGCGAGCATCGTTACGTGCAACTAGGACGCCGCCGTTACATCGAAAAGTTAGTTGCCGCAATAACTTGCGATATTAGCGTCCTACCGGAGCGATATGTTCGATACGATCGACCGCGATCGAGTTTCGTGGCGCGATTCCCTATATTGCGGGATAAGGCGAGCTCGCGCACCACCGCGACTGATAGAAATTCACACCGATGAACGCGACATGATACGGTGCCGCTTCTTCGGCAAGAGCTAGGTGCACGATCCCAGGGGATGATGTGGCGCGTGGCAATTTGCAGACTATACCTTCCTCCCTTTCAGCCGCTTTCTCTCTCTCTCTCTCTTTGTCTCTTTCTTGCCCAGACATTCCGTAACCTCTAGCTAACCACCGTGCGCTCGCTCTTTCTTTATCTCCCGCCGCGGTTCCTGCAGATAACGGAGATACGTGCGGAAAGATAGAGGGATGCAAACGACGAAGAGAGAAGGTAAATATCGGGTGAGAAGCATATCGATAAAACTCGGTAGATAAACAGAACGCGATTTAATCGCGTATACTGGTGATAAATGATTAACGGAATTGAATATTCGGCCGGAACGAGATAGACTGCGGCAAATGTGACGAAATAACGAGATCGGTAGACGAACGACTTACAATTAGTAAGGGCGATCGATATCAGCCATGCGGTATTACCAAGAGTGCGCGGGATCGGTATTCCAAGTTTTCGCATATTGTATTTCCCTTCCGAGCGCACTCGATGACATTAGCGTATCGAGCGTATCGGTATTCTCATCGAAACAGAATACGGGACAACGGAGGAACTAATATTTCCTTTAAAGACCACTTGCGCGCGCGGTCTGGTCTTAAATATCTGCATAGAGATCAACGAAGAGCGAGAGAGAGGAAAAGCGAAAAAGACAGATGGACGAAAACGCATTGACATTACCGCGAGGAGAAAAACAGAGACGTAGAAAACGAGGAAAACTGGAAGAGCAGGTCAGGGATGAGAGGTGAGGCGGAGGAAAGCAGTAAGACGCGCGGAAGGGAAGGAGGAGCGCATAGCTCGACGACGCTACATTATGGCAGGCATTTCCTGGTAGATAGTCTCGGGAGCGAGAACCGCGAAGATGTCGGTAAGAGGTGAGGCGGTGGCGGTGCCGGGGCAAGGGTGGAGGGAGAGAGGGAGGGAAGCCAAATAAATACCTGACTAAATCGTCCGGAAAACTCATTCCATCCCTCGGGCGTCTCTTACGGGGGTGCGCACCTTCAGCCGCAAGCAGCGCCGAGTCGACGAGCGACGCGCTCGAGCGAGCGTCTCGGCGCCGGTTTCCATTCCTCGAGATTTTCCTCGTGCGATTTTCGCGGCGGGTCCGGACGGAATCACGTCCCAACGGCGTGAAACGGTGACGAGCGTCGAAAATAGTGGAACGTTATCGCGGCAACGGGATTCCCTCGGTGTCGTTCGTTCATCTCCTGGCGATAACGTGTTCTCCGCGTTCCCGCCCTCCCGTCAGATTTCAATTGACGTCACATACGTTATGCCTTATCTGAGCGGAAACGCGCGGGCCGAAGGAACGACCGGGATATTAGCTGGAATTTCTCTTTCACGATTAATCTTTCTCCGTGCAAGTATCGAGACGGGAAAATCGTTTCTTCCAACCGGAGAAAAATCGTTTCTTGTTTGCCTTTCGGGTGGGTCCAAAGTGTTACTTGGAATTTTTCTTTATAGCCATTAATCATTTCCCATGCGGTTATTAAAGGAGGAATGTTCCTTGTTTAGGAGGGAATCATTTTCTTGCTTACTTTCGGGAGTTTGCCCGAAGGCGCCGTTACGTAAGACATAATACATGCGTTAATCGACGTGCGGTCGATAATAATACTAATGAATTCCATTAACGTAAACGTTGAGACACTGTTAGCAATTGAAATAAAGTTTCCACGCGAAAAAATTAAGGGATATTTCAAAAACATTGTGCCCATTCCCCAGTGCAATTATCGCGCTTCGAAAGAATCGATAGTTTTTTCATTTATCACACCTTTCCACATAATTACAAAATATATCCCTTATACAACAAATTTTAGCAACATTCGTGATAATACCGTAATAGTACGTGACGTTAATTTAGATCCCGATCTCGTCGGACATTTATCAGCGATAAGCGTGTGCGCGCGCTTATTCGTGTACGTCAAAATTATACGCGTGGATTTTCGATACCAACAGCGCAACGCCGGTCTCGCAATCGTATCCGGTAATAGAAATTCAGCGTCGCGGCGCTCCTACGCCGGCCGTAATCGATTTCAGGAAAGCAATTTGGGTTAAGTCGCGCCCGTCGAAACAGATGCGGCGAAGTGTCGCGCCCACAAATGGCACGCCGGGGAGGCGCGCTGGTAATTATTAAGCAGAAACGGATCGATTAATCTCGTCAAATCGCCTCGAAAACTCATTTTGCTCACTCGGTTATTTCGCACGCGCGCGCGCGCCGCGCCACGCCCGCCCGCTCGCTCGCGATATTTTGTGCGCTCGAAGCCGACCGATAATTAGGGGTGACTTCCGCCCCCGGGTCTCGTCACGTAAAAGGGTTACCGGGACCGCATCGATAGTGGTCGCGAACATAATGAGGCGGTGAGAAGTGGCCTCATCGGCATGTACACACATCGATAATCCATCGGCGCCCGGCCGTAGCACAATAACGAGATCTTGGACGCGAGCTATTAATAACTGAGGGAAAAATCTCCCAGACAGAAAGTATCCGCTGCGGAAGTCGCTAGGTGTAAATTAAAAGAGAGACATTACGATAAAATTATTATAAGAAATTAAAAGAGTATTTCATTCTACCTCCTTTTTCCATTCCTTCTTATGGACACCTTAGTGGTACTTGCTGAACCTTTTTGCTATGTAAAAGCGCAAAATTGTTCCGTACCGTATTTCCTTTGTTGTAATTTCGAGCTCACCTCCTCACCGCTTCTCCCGGTCTTTATTCTTTGGATTAAGAATAGAATAGCGCCGTATGCGTAACGCCGCGATATTATACGCGACGCGGCGCAATTTAAAATTAAAACTACGTTACGGGTACTCATGCACGATATCGTATCATTCGAGCACCGTCTCGTCTAAATGCTCGCCTCGTCCCGGTTTCTTTCCGGCTCTAGTTTCCTTGTTCGTATTCCTATACGTGCGATTCAGCGGGCACCCGCGCGGGCTATTATTCGCTATGCATCGACGATAAGATCCACGGACTCCCGTGTATTAAACGAGTTACAACGTGAGTTATCCAATCCCGCGGAAGCGACTCTTTCGAATTGATCACGGAAAATGTATCGCGGCGACGTATCGAGCGTGCGACGATAAATGTATTTCGTCCCGGCCGGTTTTAAAGCGCAAGCCGCGAGCCAAATCGGAAGATGCCACGCTCCCCGTTTAGATGAATCTCGTAATATACGAGCTGCGGAGCGCGCACAGTGTATAAGCAGCAGATTTGTATCTCTCCTGCGAGGATCCCCCACTAGATATTTCCGTAATAGCAATTCAATCCGATCGGTAGCTCGTTAATCTCCCGGCTACCAGACGATCGAACGATCAGAAGCGAAAACAAATTATTGCGAATTGGCGCCGGTGATTACTCCTCCGCTATGGTACTATGAATCAATTAATGATGAAACTGTTACGGAAGAATTGTCCAAGTTGGAAAATAATTTTTTACTTAAATGACATATCGAACTTGCTTTAGCGACAACTGCAGATTGCGGTTCCCAAGTCAGCTCTTCATTTAATGTTGAAGGAATTGTGCTCTAAAACCGCATCATCTACAATTTTGTCAAGTAACCTCTCCCCCGATAAAGCTAAACGTGCCATGCCCGTGTCATTCCGTATTTCAATACCGCACACTCTTGGCAGCGTCGATGCATCATTTATCCCGACGTCGCAAGAAGCCGCCTCATGGATCTGCGGACGAACGAGCGGCGAGGCGACCGCCTTCACGAGCTCCGCTCTTTTCAGCCCGTTCCCGTGACCCGTCAAATTTTTTTCTCACATAATATGTACATATATGTATATATGTATATATATATATATATATATATATATATATATATAGATAACGCGTCTCCGTTTCACGTAGAGGCGGGCATGAAAATCGGCGGACGTAAATCGAGACGGTCGACGAGAAGGCTACGAGCGAGGGAGAGAAAGAGATAAAAGAGAGAGAGAACGGGGAACGAGGGATTGCGGAAAGCCGTGCGGATTCACGTGGGGAAAAGCGCCGACCCCTCGTTCCATCGTACGCCGCAGGACTCGAGGACGTCGTAATAGAAACCCCTGACAGAGGTCAATCTCCTAACGGTCGATCCCGGCGAAGCCAATCCACCCGCCATCCATCGATCACCGTCCCCAATCCGGCGTTCGCCCGCTCGCGCGCGCGAGCGTGCGCGATCTATACGTATTCCATTTGCGAATAACCTGCTCGTGTCGTTCGGCACGAAGTCATCCGCCTCTCCTTTCCGCGCTTTTACATGCTGGCATCCGCCCGTTCTCCGCTCGTTTCCTCGGCTCGATTCCGCTCGATCTCGTTTTCGAAGCGGCGTCCCGCTCTATGTCGGCTCGCCGCCGCGCGTCGATCATTATTCGGAATTCAGTCGGAGTCCCAATCTCGCACGACGGCACGTACGAATGTCTTCCTCCCGTTAATATACTCGCAGCGAGCGTATCTATCTCCCCGCAATCTCCTCGCAAAGCGTACAAGCAAATGGGAGTTCTTACGGGGAATCTGGAACGGATCCTGGAATATTTCATGGCGCGAGACTAAATTTCTGGCGTGACAGAAAGAGGACCTTTTGCCTCGATAAATAGTGTCTATCAATAATAAATATTCGTCGTTGGCATGCTGGTTGATGGATTCCTTTTCCTTTCTCAACGAGTGCCTGCGGCAAATATGAATGAAATATGTTCCTTCTTGCTCGATCGATCTGAAATTTCATTGCATCATAAATAATCGTTCCCTGATGCATGACAATTAAATCAGTCATCAGCGCATTTATATGTGCATACGACCGAAAGTCGTGCAATAGCACGAGAATGACTGTACACCCTCAGAAAGGATTTCTGATAACAAGACGAAAAATATTCTTGACTAATTTAATCGTATTACAAGTATAAAAAATATGAAAATAAAACAATTTTTAATTTAAATCAGTAATTTCTATTCTTCTCTCTCGAATTAAATAAGATTGTCTTACTGTCTTGAGACAAGAGTAACATATACAAATTTATGCTTATATATTCTTGTATGTAGAATAATTTGATATTAGCGCCACTTTATAGTAGGCTTTGTCGATGTCGACGCATCATTTTCTCACAGTCGCTCGTCGACTCGGCGCTTCCGCGTCCTTTATTCCGATAAAACGGCCAATATTTATGTGTTGCAATCGAAAATGGAGAAAGTGTTTCTGTGTTTCTGTTATTTACAATGAATAAGTGCAATACTCTACAAGAAATATTAAAAGATATGGAAATGTAAGTAAGTATATACAATATACTTACTTGAGAAATAAGATTCGAGATAAGATATTTCCATATCTTTTAATATTTCTTGTAGAGTATTGCACTTATTCATTGTAAATAACAGAAACACTTTCCCGATTTTCGATTGCAACACATAAATATTGGCCGTTTTGTGCAGATTCTACAAATTCTCTTATAAGAATAGAATAAGATGTCTTTTAGATTTCACAATATTCTTAAATCAAGAATATTTTGAACTTGCTACAAATTTGTATCTAAATCCTTCTGAGAAAATTAATGAGATAGCACCAAGATTATTTTAATCTAGATTTTCGAATTTTCTATTCAAGATTAAAATATGCTTCTTTTCAATAATAAATATGATTGTCGCTATAGCGATCTTATTTTATGATAGATTAAAGAGTAATAGCATTAAGTCCAGAAATCTTTTCTGTGGGTGTATTTCTGATAGAGGGGATGAAGAGGGGACGAGAACAAATCGGAGTTCGTAAACTGTCGAAATAACGCCCGAGCCGTGGCGTGCGATCATTGCGCTTGCCGGTGATTATGTCTTCGAATGGATCGCGAAAGCGAACGGGGGATTATATTGCCGACCTGGGCAGGTTGCTAACGATAACTAACACCTAACAGCTGAGATGAATTGCATTTACGTTGCACGGAAATGCGGAATGTCACGTAGATTGTATTGCAATTTCGCGAGACCATCTCCGAGACGCTCACGAGTTGCTTAATCGATCTTTTCTTAATTTTCTATAGTACGATTTGTTTTTCAATTTATCTAAAAGTTACGTGTAACATAATAAAGAGTATTTATTTTCTTTTTCGGTGCTTAGATAATGTATAACGTGTCAGCGTAACATAATAGAAAGACCTTCGCGATTTTATACGCATCGAAAGTTGCATTAAGAAATCTTATCGCGAAATCGTGTAATTGTCAGAAGTCGTGCTTAATTCGTTCCGTTCTCGTCGCTGTTACTTATACGGTTCCGGCGAAATAAATGTGATTATTAATGCGTAACTTGGAGGTGTTCGCCCTTCCGCGTAAAACGACGTATTAATCACCGTGATTAATGTACGTTTCGATCTTTAGTCCTTCGTGCTCTCGCGCGTCGCCTCTACACGACGACATAGATGTGCGATTACGGTTTTGCATAAATTAGAAGGCGCCATTAATCACACGGTCAACAATGAATCGCATCGCCTCTCTCTCTCTCTCGTTGCACATACATATCTTTCTAGGAAATTTATTTCAACTCGAATCGCGTCCGCGTGTATCTTTAATGCGCCATGGAGTTTATCCTCTTAGCAGGAATTTCACAAGGTGCCCGATTACAGAGCCATTTAACGATATGAACCAAGTTTTTAAAGTGCAAATGGCTAACAAAAGCTTATTTCACAATCAATCCCGGGAGACTTTATTTCAACGAAGTTTTAATCCCACGCTTAATTACCAAGTTGAAAATTAAAAAGTTGCGCCCGGCGACGGGGAGGAAGGGAGGGGCTTTGATCGAATTCCCCGTGAAGAGGAATTGTCTTTGAATTTAGTGAGAAATCCTCGGGAGAAGCGGGACGGGTGGGAAAAAAGGGAAGGAAACTTCCGGTGTATTTTGTATATTTTAGAGCCGCCGTTGGTGACCGATTGGGTAATCCGAAATCCACCAAAACAGCAGCGGAAATAGGCGGGAATACGTAGCGCGCGGCCCCAGGGAAATATCAAATTCACGGGGTATCGAATGTTTCAACGCTGCACGTGCCTGTGTGTGTGTATATCTGTATGCGTGTGTCCCTTTCCGCAGAGACTTCGCGCGAAGGACCAACTTTGCAGGATTCCTTCCCGTTCAAGAAAGAAGGCGCCTTCTTCGCCCTCTCTTTTCCTTTTTGTTTCTTCTTCGCGCGTCTTTCCCTCCATCCATGCGTGTGTGCAAGCGCGCGCGTGTGACCGCCTCCGCCGTATTTGCAATATTTTATTTTGCATGGAAAATGGTCTCACGAGGCGGTACGAGGGATGCGCGCGTGTCCCTTGAACCATATGCCGTAGCCTTCTTTTCCGGTATGCCGCAGGTTCCTCTCGTGCAACCGACAACCCTCCCCGGCATACGCAGCACCCGTCCTCACCCCTGTTCGCCCTTCCTTACGTTCTCCGCGAGATCCTGGCAGGTTGCCACGGGCGAAGACGACCTGTCTCTCCATTTTACCGGTCGCTCTTCTTCGAGTAATAAAGGTATCTCCTTTTTCTTTCCCGTTTCTTTCTCTCTCTACTTCTTTTCCTCTCTCCCGCCCATTTTCGTTTCCCTTTTCCCTCATGCCGCTGTCTCCATCCATCTGGCGTAGCCTCCTGTTCTTTCTGCCTCTCTTCTCTCTCGCCTCGTATTCCTTCTCAACGACCGTCCATTTACGGCCGTTAGCAACGGCGTTGCCGGTGCACGTCGTTTTCCACAAGAGAGCCGGGTTTCTCTGGTTCCTTCGTTCGCCCTTTCTCGTCTCTCTTTCTCTTTTCTCTCTTCCTCTTGCCCTCTTTCCATTTCGAGTTCTCTTTGCCATTGGCTTTCTCCTTTCACCGTTATCGACTCCGGTAACGTCGCCTTCGTGGGTCGGTCGAGTCACGCGTTTCGCCTTATAAATGCGCGTGATCTCTCGAGTCTCTCCCCGACCGCGTCGCCTCAGCTCCGTGGCATCGGGAGTATCGCCACCGCACTTCGTATCCATTAAGCGGCACTCCCTTCGAGTAATAAACGTATACGAATAATCATGATGGGAAATAATAGATCCGCATTCTCGACTGTGCTCAATAGGGAATACAGCATTTGTCTTGGTTGCTCGAGTCCGCCTTTTATTCACCTCAAAATCAAGTTCGAGGCCAACCAGAGAGAAAAATCGCACGACTATTTAACGTTAACTGCGGCCGAAAGATAATATCTTCAGACCCGCTCTAAGTAAGCGTTATTGATTCGAGATATTAATCTCCCCGCGATAATTTTATTGGAAAGTTACTCGTCAATTAATCTTCAGCAAGAAAAAAGATAATGGAACCTTTCTATTGACATAAACGGGCCCGTTTAAATTTATGGCCTGATAGTCGATTTTGCGGTTAACTCGTCGTTTCTGATTTGCGAGATTCACCGCGGCAAGGACCAACGTTGCCCAAGATGGAGAATCAATGCTCGAGCAGAAGGGAGACGGAATCGATACTGGGTCACTCGGAGACCGCTTCAAGGATCCTCTTTGCATTGTTGCTTCAGCTCTATACAGAGACCCACCAAGGACCCCGTCTTGACAGGACAGTCGTGCGCTTAACCCAGATAGCAGAGATAGCATTGTCGATGATAATAAGCACGTCGTACACGAACTCAGATTCAAGCTGTTCTATCACAAACGGTCGAACTAATGGATTTTCGACACGAGTATTTTAGAGAAAACGGAGAACATGGACGAAATAGTTTTTAAAATGATTCCCTCTTTGTCTCTTCTGTGACTGCGAAGTTTATTGCTTTAATTAATCACCGCATCATTTTCTCTTTGTACATAAATCGCGATAACGACGCGAGTATAATAGAAACATTGTAACAAAGTATGTTGTGAAATACATAAATTTATGTTTACACGATATATTTATACGACTCGTTAAGTAAAATTTTGAAGCACGTTAACAAACCGTTTTCGACTCGGGCTTCACGCGAAACATTCGGTGGCGCTCGCGTTTTTGCGCTAACGGCAGTTATCGTTTTACAATAATTACAGCACGATTATAAATCTCGTGCGCCATTTGGCGCATACGATATCCCGTGAGGATCGCAGAGCAAATTAAAGCGGAATAAAAAGAGGATTCCCGGTGCGAAATCCGGATATCCATCGAGGATCCTCGCTCGCCGGGCCGAATTTCGCTTGGTCCGACATCGGAAATGTAATTCCGACTGCCGTGCGCTCGCGCGCGCGAGCGCTTTATAATAAAATTCATGGCCTCGTCCGGAAATCGCACTCTGTACGCTCCCGATCGGCAGTGCTGGAGTGAGCACGTTTCTTTCTCGCGCTCTCGGTGTGCAGCGAGAGAAAAGTTGCCCTTTCCGTCCTACGGGGCCCATTCACGCACACCGGATCACTCGTGCAGAGAGCCGAGGAACTCGTTATTCCGATCACGAGGGGATTCCTCTCGCGCCCGGTACAAGAGAATCTTTTACGACTCGCGCTCGTGTCGCCAATATCGACGAGGCTTCGCAGTTTGCCTATATAATACGGCCAAGTGCCCTCCAAGGGAGGATGTGGCGCCGGAGGAATTAGACGGCAGCGATATTCCTATCCCCGACCTGCGATTCGATCTAGAAACCGGCATAAAATCACCGTGTATTTGTAATCCTTAAGGCATGCGACTACGCGTAGAGAAACGTCGCGCGAATTTTTAATTAAAAATTCACGATCGATGAAAGTATCAAAGAGTTCGTGAATTTGTATTACGCACTCGGTGGTAACGGTAGTGACGTTCACCTACCTACTTACACGTGCATCGCGTTTCTTGGCACAGGAAGGATGTACGTAAAAGCGGAGCTTTGCAAGATTCACTCATCTCGTTTCATGGGGATGTACGGGATCCGGGAATCCGGGGATCCGGAGGTGCTACAATTTGGAGGAGGTTCGCGAGTTCCAATATTTTTCGAATCCGGGATCGCAATAAACAGAATTCTAAAGATTCTCTTTAAAGGATCCGCCTTTAAGGCACCACCGCGCCCATCTCAAATTGGATGATCCACGGATTTCGTATCGGAGTCTCGTGGATTCCGATGTCGAGCACAAGCGCGAGACGCGATTCTTATATATAGCGGAACGTAATTCTCATCTGATATTTCTCCACGGCGAGAATTACATTTCGGAATCCTGTGTAGCACGATTCCCCGGAAATGAGATACCTGTCTTCTGTAAACTCGCGCGATAACGCTTCAAGCTCGCAGCAGTTTCCCCGCGACCTTCGTAAGAAGCGAGGGAAAATTTATTGCTTTCTCAAGCTGACGTTTTCAACAATGTACATTATTATGCCGACTCCATAAATTATCGTCCGCTCTTTTATCCTTTTTACCTCATGTATTTTACTCATATCCTAAACTCGGATCCGTTGCGTCGAATGCTAATTTCTCAAGTTGAAGCGGCACGATCTGTCACGATCAACGGCTCGGATCTGACCTGGCATTCTTTGTACGATCAAGTAAGTATCGTTCCAGCTTGAGAACGAATCTCGCTAAAACGTTTATTCGCGTCGGGTTTCCGCTAAATTTGCTCCTCGGATATTTATCTCCCCGAACGTGACGCGAGATATCAATTTTAATGCACAACCCCTTGTAATTCTTCTTCACGGCAGCATTTACAAACCCCAGCTTCATTTTTCATAGAGAGTGTCACCGCGCTCGGTGAATCTACAATCCTCTCACATACCATGGACAATTATCGGTCGCGCGCACGCACATATGCCTTCCGCACCAACACACGCGCGCGATCGTCTCCCCTGTCATGGGCTCCTATCGCTTAATCGACGGCGATTCGAGGGTAGGTAATCCCATTCATCGAGCCGAAGACAAATTCCACGTGCCACAATGCGTTTCGAAGCGGTGGAGGGTGTCGGAGGGTGGCGGTGCTCGTTCGACTGCGGTTACATCGGGAAACTGGTGGCATCGGTGCACACGTGTGTGTGTGTGTGTGTGTGTACACGCGTGTACGTGCACGTGTGCACGAGGGGGTGGTGTGGCCTCCCTCCTCTTGTCCCGAACCGTGTACACCGGTATGGCTGGTTGGAGGAAATTCCTTGCAACTCGAATAGTTTGAATAGCTACGCCGTCCGGCTCTTCGCTACGGTTACAAGCCCTCCCCGCCCGTCCCCCGTAACCCATCAGCCGCGTATTTCTTCCGTCTTCCACGTCAGCTGCGTGTCTCGATCTTAAACAGGATGCGTGTCGCATCCGACCGACATGCGGTTCCCTTCAGCGTTCCCCTCGCAATAATGGACGCGATGATGCCGGTCGTGTCTGCTATCTTCGCTGGATTAAAATGTACTCTGTCGCAAATGTAGCCACGGCCCTTCGACGATATTACGACGGTGTGTTATCGCGCGCGAGCTTCCCGCGGAATTGCACATCGCGGAATCGGATCTGCCGCGTCATAATGGAGTATTGGAAATCCAATATTTTATCGCGCGAGTCGGACCCGCTCGGAGTCGGGCGACCAGTTTGATGACTCGGGTGCACATTGATTCCCCATTACAAACACGATTCCATTATTGGTCTACAATCGCAAGGTGGTAGGCAACGTTGAATTAAAGAACGAGTGTTGCTTATGGTAAGTTTCAAAGTAAACCGAACTATATATACGTAGAATTGATCTATTGGGTTGGCCAAAAAGTAATTGCGTTTTTTCCCAATAGATGGACATACATATCTTGAAATGTAACTAACTTCATTCTAAACCGCAAATTCATTATGTAGGTTAACAACTCACAGTTCAAGCTTGTTTTAGAAAAAGAAAGTACACGATTTCGTTAACAATTGTTTGTTTGCCGTCGATTTCAAAATGGAAAATCAAAAAGAACATTTTCGTCATATTTTGTTTTATTACTTCCGAAAAGGGAAAAACGCTGTGCAAGCTCATAAAAAGTTATGTCATGTATATGGCGAAGATGTTTTAAAACTGCGGCAGTGTCAAAATTAGTTTACTAAATTTCGATCTGGAGATTTTAATGTGAAAGATGCACCACGCTCAGGAAGGCCAATCGAAATTGATGATGACAAAACAAAGGCACTGATCGATTCCAATTGGCGTTTAACGACACGAGAGATTGCTGAGAATCTTAACATATCGAAATCGAGTGTTGAAAACCATTTAAAACGACTTGGATACATTAGTAAGCTCGATATTTCGGTACCACATGAGCTCAAAGAAATTCATCTCACTAAGCGTATTGACACCTGCGATTCTCTTTTGAAACGTATGATAACAGGCGACGAAAAATGGATCGTCTACAACAACGTCATACGAAAAAGATCGTGGAGCAAGCGTGATGAACCTACTCAAAGCACTTGAAAAGCAGATATTCACCAAAGAAAGATTATGCTGTCAGTCTGGTGGGATTTTAAAGGTATTGTGTATTTTGAGCTGCTTGCAAGGAATCAAACCATTAATTCAGACGTATACTGTCGTCAACTGGATAAATTAAATGATGCCATCAAACAGAAACGTCGAGAATTGGTGAATCGCAAAGGTGTTGTGTTTCACCATGATAACGCTAGACCACGTACAAGTTTGGTCACTCGTCAAAAATTGTTGCAGCTTGGATGGGATGTGTTACCATGATGTTACCACATCCACCATATTCGCCAGACCTGGCACCATCAGATTACCATTTGTTTCGTTCTTTGCAAAACACCTTGAATGGTAAAACCTTTACTGCTGATGAGCATATCAAATCGTTGTTGGAATTGTTTTTTGCTGAAAAAGATAAGAACTTTTTTGAGCGCGGAATCATGAAGTTGCCTGAAAAATGGCAAAAGATAATCAAACAAAATGGACAATATATTGTTTAATAAAGTTTTTGTTTCCCATGAAAAATTCGCCTTTTATTTATATAAAAAAAAACGCAATTACTTTTTGGCCAACCCAATAGTTGCAATTATAGGTGTTGTCCATTGTGCTCCTTCGCTAGTTGCATTTCCACCCCTTCATTCGCCGTTACTATCATTAAGTCGTGATTAACGGGATTGTGTGACATCGTTATGGCCACGAATCGGACAAGGGACGGCCGCGAACGCAAATATCGATTCAAGCCGGGAACCAGCGTAATATAAGAAAGCTGCAGCTTTTCAACCCTCGTTATACCTATCCTGACCATCGATGTCGGTCCTCGAAGAGAGTCTCGAAGAGCGAGAGCACTTTGCAAACGCCGGGCGTCGCTTTGACGCGATTTTTCCGCCTGGCGATCAAGGCGGCGAATTTCCGCGAATATTCTTAAAAGCGATGGCCGGCAGCAGCCAGCGGCGGAACTTTGCGGAATTTTCGTCGTTTCCTTTAATTATACGAAAGTTAATCGCGAGCGGGACATAGTTTTTGGCCGTGTAATTATGCCGTAATTCATAAGGCGCGGCGATGGGGTAGAGAACGCGCGGAAAATACGGCGCCGTCTGGTCCCCGCCTTTTATTGCGCACGTGTGTACGTGGCGCGTTTTGATTAAACGTATGGCCGGTACGTTTTTGCCGGATTACGGCAGGCGAAAAAGGTAGGTATTTATTGTGCGGCGCGTTCGTAAATTCGGTCTTATCAAATTGTGAAATTGCCGGCTTTCGTTATCTCGCATAACTGAGCGAATTCGCTTCGGGCGTGCGTGGACAACGGAAGTGGGAAATGGTAAAAATAGAGAAATGAGAGAGGAGAGAGTCGAAGGCAGCCGGAGGAAGCCAACTACAGACCGCGTTTAATATTACACTCGACATTATGCAAATTAACATACGCCGGAGTTGCGTGCAGCATTAATTTAATTATTAAATCGATATCTTCTTTCTGGTTTTTCTATCTCTCTTTTTCCAAATACGCTTCCTCTGCTGGATATCGAAAGTCGCATTAATCTCTCGATGTAATCCATACGTGGGTATTGCCAGATTGGATACTTTTAGCATTCCTGCATCTTCCAAAACATACTATGAAATTATAATGTGTATAAAATTAAAACGGAAATTTCAATAAGGTAAACCTGAATATTTTAATGGAATAATGAATTTTTACGTTTCGCGGATCGCGTTCCGAATCCGCGGCCAGCCGTGTGCGCAAAGCAAACACGGTTAAATGAGTAGAGTTAAAGTTCGTTCTCTATGCGCCCAGCATTTTTACCTTCAAACATATTACGCACCATCTCGTTACAAATGCATTGTACAAAATCGCGCATTAACGTGCAAATCGTTGGTGACCGCCGGCATTAAAATATCGCTCGACGTAGAAAATATGGAACGGAATTCCGCGGGAAATCAAGTTTGACCGCAGTTTATGGGCGGGATAGAGAGAGGGCTATCGTTTCGCATAAAATAATCATTAGCATACTTTCGCTGCAGTATGTATGTGATGTATTCCGCGTAAATTATTGCGCGCCAACGAATTCTGTCAGCGCCATTAAATTAAATAACGTCAGCTCATTAATCTGTGATAATCTTCGATGAATTCGCCTGAAAACTTGATTCCCTCTGCGGTTGGTCATTTGACGGAAAAACAAAATGACGATCGACAGTGGAAATGTATTCGAATGACGATGGACGAACGGATCGACCAGTGCATTCGATAATTCTTGCGACCTATCGAATGAAAGCGTTGTGTGTATCGGATGCACCACCGTTTCATTCGACGGATTACAACACGGGTGGCCATACAGATTCGCAACAATAGATTCATAGTGCCCATCGAAGTGATCTATCGGATAACGCGTTTTGATCACGGCCAATTGTACCGCCTCTTCTGCGTCCCGCTTTGTTCGCCGAAACGGTAAATAGGACGGCTAAGCAAATCGCTCTTTCAGGATTCCGCGATACGTGCGTCGTTAAATTTTATCCTCGCGACCATGTAATACTTGCTCCATGTCGCGCAACGGATTATCGTTGCAACTTCCTGCAATTCGCGGCCACCTTAAACTGTCTCGTGGGACATTGCCTAATGCGCGCACCCGTGCGCCAGAAAAATTTACATTTTCCCAGCTGACAGTGACAGATCGGCGTGCAGCTGTGTATCGCGAAGAAACCGGCAACGAGGTCGCTGGAAAAGTCAGATGGCGAAACGTGCGGAGGTTAAACTTTGCCACTGATATCACCGGCCGGATGTCGTACGCTTTACGACAACGACGACAAAGAGAGAACGACAGGGTAAGCAAAAGAAGGAGAGAGAAAGGGAGATGGAGTGTATCGTCGTGGTTCACGCTACAGAAAATGTCTACCCTTTTTTCGCAAGCCACGTTTCGCAGCCGCGTCTTTCGAGTTTGCGCGCGATATAAAAGGACGCAAAGGGGCTAGCAGCGGTGCAGGGGGGTTCTCATAACGGTGTGCGCGATCCGCTCTTTACGCGAACCCCCGTTTCCGCACCGTGAGAGCTCCCACGCGCTCTCTTCTTTTACTCCCTTGTCGAATCGCGCCCGCCACCCTATCTCCCGTATCTCCCGCGCTTTGTATGCGATCGTACACCCGCTCCCGCTCTTCCGGCTCCAAGTGCTCTCGCAGCTGCAGTTGGTTCTCGAGTAACGACGCCGCTTATATTCCTTCATCGGCGAACCGGATTTTCTCAGCGACGACGACGATGACGGCGACGACGACGTTGAGAAACGATCGCGCGATCTCCGCGGACGAAACGGGGTATTCGCGGCTCTCCGTTCGCGTCGGACCGCTAATCGATTTTATAGGATACTCTTCGGGGAGTCGAGAGAATCGCGCGGAGCGTCGAGCGTCGTCGCGCGGGAGGATATTTCCCGGATAGAGACGGGAAGTTCCGCGCGATAAGTACTAAAAGTGAACGATCCGCGAAATTCATTGCGCCGGCCCGCAACTCCGGAGAGCAACCCCATTGTGATATTTATTGGTTACTTTAGGTGGGAGACGTTTAAATTGGACATTCGCCCTGTCGTCTCACTCTCGCGACGTTCATTTTAATATTTATTGCCTGCCGCCAGGATGAATATCTCGTCTTTGACGTAGAACGGATCTTTTATTTAGATCGTTTATATATAGTAGATACCAGATACGAAAAATAATCTTGCATCTTATCGCTAACATCAAGTTTCAAAGTCTTTTTAGATGCAATAAATATTGATCGATTATGAAAGCGCGAGCAGTACGCTCGCATGCAAGATTAACGAATTTCGCAACAATTTGAAAATCATTTGACTCTGATGCCGCATGACTAGAATATCCGCGTCGCTTTTCGTATTCCTTTGTAACGTTCCGGTGAACATCGTTCCCTCGTCTCGGAGAACGCTGTAAAAGCCGCCACTACGGTTCTTTATCGACAGACTCAATGTGTTCGAGCGTGACGTTGAAAAACGCATGCTCGATCCTTGCCAAAGCGAGCCACGTCAAAAAGAGAAATGCAAATCCTCACGGAAGATGCATTTGCAATCGATCTTTAAAACATCTTGCAAATCATGTCGATTTACGGAAGAAGGGGAGGGGCGAGTTTCCGCAGTAGCGCGTAATGCTTTCGCGTAAGCACCGATCTAATGTATTTTAAGATACTTCCGTTAATGGTAAAACGACAAGTCATCGTCTCATCTGTTAAATATCAGATAATATATAGATATACAGATATAGAGATGTTTGTTCATGCGCGATATTACCGAGACAACGAACGATCGGTGGACTAGGAAATACGTCAGAGCAATTTTTCCAAGTGAAACTTTCGGGTTAAAAGTGTTCGCCGTCGAATGTACCGTAGCAACACGCGTATCCTATGCATATGCAAATACATAGGAATACCAATTTCGTCGCCGACGGGGCGATATGGCCGACGATGCGAAAATTCTTGAAATTATGCGTAGATGACGCCCGTTTCATGGGATTTAATGTTTCAACGTCAGACAGCGTGCAAAGAACAGTCAACTGTTTACTCAGGGGAGCCCAAGTTTGTAATATTACAGCCGTCGGAAAGAAAAACAGAGGATTTCCCGTAGGTACCCGTCCGACTGTGCTAATAAAAGAGACGGTCTCATCACGGTCCTGCTGTCTGAATATAAATCGCCCCGACACATCTACATAAAGCTAACGTTATTCCACCGATCCGTCTCGAGAAACCGCCGTATAATTTCGTTTTCAACGTCGAAGCAACGATTATCCCTTTCAGCCCCAAATTGTTTCCAGCAGCATAGAGTCTAAATGAAGCTCGTCTCATTGTCAGCTATATTCACGGAGTATCAAGAATCGTATGAACGTCGGTCATTATCGTTGACTGCGTCAAAGGACGATGAAGCATGACTCGACATGCGATTAACATCTGATCAAAATGGTCCCGTTTGTTCCAAAAATACTCACGTAAGATATAAGTAAATAATTTATATAAATTTCAGCCACCATACATACACACACACATCCATTAACTTTAATCTCACGGTACCTTAATTTGAGACTTATCATGTCGACGAAACAATTCACATTGAATCGGAGTTCCAAACTTCCAAGGAAATCGATGTCTCCGGAAACTAAACAAATTGATGGTACCGAGATGTTTGCACGGCCACAGCTCGGTGCAATTTACGCCCGGCGTATATTTCATCGGTCCCGATAATTCGCGCAGAACGAACGTACAATTTCGGACCAAGATACGATACAAAATTGCGGCGGGGCCACTGTAATGCAGCCGTGCACGAATCGCCACGATGAGTAAATAGGAGATTCCCCGCGGAAGGTAGGATACTAGGTTGGTCTCTGACAAATGAAAGGGCGGCCACAGCAACCTTCCGCGGTCCGAGTAATTGTACCGAGACGAGACGTGAACGTCGTGCAATCTCATTGAAGCCGTCCGAGCTACAGAGGATGGTCCTCAGGGACGTTTTATCGCCTGGACCCGTGAGAACGTAATACAGAGCCAGCGACTAATAAAGGACCAAACTGCAAGAATAGCCGAACCACCAACGAGTCATTCCCCGGAACAGATTTATTTAATCGCGAAAATAGAGAACTTGCAACAGATTTATTTTTACGAACCGAGGCGAGAGAGCGTTTCGAACATTGAAACTTTAGGAGATCGATAACGCCGATGACGAGCGCGAGCGCGTTTATGCGCAAGTACCAAAAGGCCCTTTTAATGATTCTTAAAGCGGTGAGTAAGATGAAGAGTTCTCCGCGCTCTCGTTCGGAAATAGGAATAAATCGGACGAATCCCATCTCTCCGGTAGCGAGACGGATCAAATTGCGGTCGGAACTGTCCGGGGGACGGGTAACGGGATGCGTATCGCATATGATTGTTCAAAGCCTCCTGCGCTCCCTCCGCGTCGCCTTCTTCAATGACTTTTTCTCGTCTTCCTTTCTCGCCTCCACAGCTATCTCTGATCCAATTCGCCAGCGCACCGCGGGGAGTCTAAACGCGGCTGTTGCCGGAATCAGCGATGATACCGTCTTTTCTATGGCGCGCACATAAGATCTCCGCGGGGAGGCATAACGTATATATATCTCGGGCCTCCGGGAGGACCGCGGAGAAGTATTGTTGATTGAGGGTTGATGCCGGCTCTCTCTCCATTCGGCGTTCTATTGTTAAGTAGAACGTTCCACCCGGGAGATGGCGGGCGGTAGGTGGGCGGAAGAAAGCGAGCAGGAAACCCCGTATGATGGAGGAGAGGACGAAGGAGCTGGCATAAGAAGCTACTTGGTCGTGTCGATGCCGGCTTACGGAAGGAGCAAGAGGGTGCGAGAGGACCGACGAAGAGGGTAGAAGGAAGAGAAGGCTAGAACGGCGTTTATCACCGACTAGAACGAGAATATAGGAAGCGAAAGAGAGAGAGAGAGAAGAGAAAACGAAGGAAAGGTAAAGAGAGAGCAAGGGATAGTCTTCCTTCCTCGATGTCTAACGACGCGAGATCGCGTCTGTATGGGTGTAAGGGTGAGAAGGCGAAGGCGTCGAAAGTCCGGATCAGCTTGATGAAATGAAACGGGAAACCCGATAGACGTGGCGGTGGGCTAAAAGGAGATCGATAGGGCGGGACGGCGCGGGCCTTACGGACGAAGGAATTGCGAAGGGGTAAAGATGGGGAAGGTAGCGCCTGCGGCACGTAGATAAGATTCATGTGGCCGGGCGCCGCGTGAACTTCGACGGGCTGCAAACGAGGCCTAACTCCGCGGGTTCCCCGCGAAAAATCCCGCCAGGACGACGAAGTGCGATCCCTTCCTGCATGGCGTTCTCGACTGGCTGCGTTACGAGCTCGAGGAGAGCAGTGAAACACCGCGGAATAACGAAGTCGATCTTCGATGAAATGAAATCATGATTGTAAAAGATCGTTTAGTCACGTTAAATTGACGAGGAATTATTGTTATTACTTGGCTTATTTAAAGTTTTGCGCGGCATATATTGTTTTAATCGTTTCAAGATTGCCCTACTTAGCGCTGTCGCGATTAATTGAAAGGTATATGCGAATAGTTGAGCGTTCCGCGGTCTTCCTGGTGGTTACCGCGGGATTCAGCCGAGTTAGTCTGATTTAGGCAGCGTGATTTGCCATTAATTGATCGCGGAGGTGTCTTTCGGATTAACTCTCCGCCGCGCGTTCGTTATCGTTATAACTTAAACTCTCAGCCTCGTACGAATAAGCCGCTAATGAATACGGTGGACCGTATCCTCGGCAGATCATAAATTCGTGGCAATTTGTTTTAAGCGATAATCGCCACGTGAAATTGTCGTTCTCGTGAGACCGGGATGGAGGCGTTATCGTACTCGTTAATCGATTTTTCGATGATTGGATGCGATGTAATCGTAGCGAGAGCGCTTTATCGAAGGGTATTACGACGCATTCGGAGAATATCAGCAGAGAGGGGGCGAAATTGCGGGTCGCGTACAGCACGAATACGTTATTGCCGTGTGTGACAATATTCAATTACTTAATATAATCCCTTTATTGTTGCTAGGCGAGGTTTTACGTTACGCGGATGAGCGCCGTAACCATTTTCGATGACGCCGCGCATTAAGCCGCGCAACGATGCCTCGTTACGTAAAATATGGAAAACCGTGAGTGCTGAACGAACGAACCATGTATAGATTTCTCGAAATACCAATGGAGCGTCATACATTATGCCCTTTCGTTGCAGAAAGTACTTTCCATCGATAGAATATGCAATAGCTAATAAACGACTAAAAAGCCATCGGATAAAATATTTCTGCCGACAGTCTGAAAGTATTTATATCTTCGCAAAAATGGGAACTTGTGAATACGGCGACGATGTTATCTGTACGCAAATACGCATAAATGAAAGCGAGTGTCGACACGCGCGAAACGTAAACGATCGAAAAATCACGCTGTTTTCTCGGCGCAACGTTATCGCGCCAAATCGCAGCACATCGCGATCATCAATAATAATTTTAACGTGAGCAACGAGTTTCTTTATCTTTTCACGGGGAGGAGAGAGGGGAAGGCATGTTCCTGACAGAATCTGACAAATGTTCGGGAGTAACGCTACCGCCTAGTCATTGCGCGGTATCAGGAATATTGTGACAATGACGGGCGTTTAATCGCGCTCGCGATTCTATATCGAGGTACACTCGCTGCAGCGATCTTTAATCAGATCAAATATATTTTGGGAGAACTATCCCGGTCAATGCGTAAATTTGTAAACTGTGACCTTTGGTTGAACTTTTCCGAAACTAGAATCGAAATGGAAATGTAACAGATCATTATTAATTTACAGAAACACCCCAATATTATTTCCACACATTAAACAATCATTTGAAGTTGTGAATAATTCAAGTCTAGTCACTCCAACAATGTACAGCGTAACATTTTGCTATAATTGCGTGAGGGAATTTTTCGGTTAAGTTCCTCGCATTCAAAAATTGCGAGAACATTCATTTATAATGCGTGAATGCGCCGCGCAAATCGCAGTCATTGTCATCCGCCTTCTTCCCATTGAGAGGCTTTACGGACAGGCTCGATGGACAGTCCTCCTCGCTTTGACAAGGGTACGGATAAGAAGGGTGCGTGCAGGAGGAGGCGAGAGGGCGAAGGGAGTCCGGGCGTGTATTCGAGCCGCGGAAAATTGTTTATCAAGACCAGGGGCTCCTCGAGGGATCCTGAAAATGCTCCGTCTCCCGTCACGTGGCAGGACAGAGCCCTACCATTAACGTAGGGCTCCTTTTCCGGGAAACCGCCGCCACGCTCGACACTCCGCTCGTCCGGGATAAAAATTCGTACGTCAACGCCAGATCCGGCCGGAGCTCTCCTTTATTTTTAATTTCGCGAAAGCGATCGTGCACGCGCACTGTTTACGGGCTGCAAAAAAGCGGTGAAAAAAGCCAGGGCCAACGAGGAAGGGAATCGGAGACTGAGAGCGTTCAGGGGGTTGTAACCGGGAGTGACGGTATCGTGCGAGGGCGCGTAAGGGCGAGCGGGTGTGCGCGCGTTCGCTCGCCCTCTCGCTCGCGCACGTCGAGTCGGGAGGAAAAGGCTACGATGGATTTCACGTGTCAGGAACCCTCGATAAACGGCCCGGTTGGCTGCTCGACCATGGTTGAAAAATATTAGCCGGGCGTCAGTGTTGCCCGGGCAGAAGTAAAATATTGCACTCGACGGCGCGCGGCACGATGCGGCGCGGCAGCACGGGCTCGTTATTGTTTCGCAGCGATCTGTAATTATCGGATCACACGAATATAACGTGGACACACGGCAAACATTGCGGAACGATTAATTCTCGCCCCCCACATTCTCCCTTTCTCTCCCTCTTTCTTCCCCGCCCTTGGAGCGCCTCGGCGCCAAACGCGCTTCGCTCATCACGCGCAGACACTCGACTCGGAGTCTGGCCAATTCGCGAATTTTCACTGCGGAATTAACATAGAACGGTGCTCCCGAAATTGCCACCGCGGTGTATTGTTCACGGTGGAGAATCGCGATACGCTTCGTTAAAGAACCCAGAACGACCGTCCCCGAATCACGTTTTGGATCAAATATCGTTCTATTGTTTAAAGAGAAAATTCTTTTTCCCATGCCTGCTGTTGCGCGATCGCGACTTTAATGTCGGACAGCAGCAACGTTAACGTTCTCGCGGGATGATTAGGTAATCGTGCAGCGGAGCGTCGCCGGAATATCGATATGTCACACGACATTGGCGGCTTCGACGAAACAACGTAATTGGCACGTCTATTATCCTGGCAAAATAACGTTGACCTAGATTACGCGAAACGCATCGGTTTAATAATGCTTACGCGGGATGGGGAATCCGACGGCCTCGAAATGCCGGTGTCATTAGGATCATTGACAATTCATTTCCGGCATATGACAGAGGGAAGAGAGAAAGAGAGGATGAGGGAGGCTGAGAGGGTGGCAAAGGGTGGCCATTCGGGCGGGGACGGAACCGGGTCAAGTTTCGCGTGTCACATCACACGTCGTTCTGTCATCGCGCGCGGGTTATCGATCGATCGCGGTTGGACTGGCTGACAGTTCGTGCAGCCAAAAAAACATCAGCCGTCGACAACTAAAAGCGGCAAATTGACGGAGAAGGTACGCCTCGCGCGGAGGCGCACTCTTACGCTAAGTGAATAATCCTCATGCATTAATTATCAGATCCTGTTTTATCGCGCGAGTCCTCAATTTCGCCGGCGAGCGAGCCGTGCGTATCAAATCGCAATTCCTTGATAAGCGACTTAGAATACCATGGCTGCGATCGCTCTCCTCCCACCTTATCATCGTTTCCGGCATACACTGTAGCTGAATGCCAGTAGGTACAAAAAGGACTCAAACGGTAGCCGCACGTGATGACCCGAGTGTCGCGATTAATCATCGCTATTACGCGCAGTTTCAGCAACGCCCGGTTAATTCGCACTTACACGAGGGATCGATGAAACCGAGTAGAACATAACGTGTTCACAGTTAGGCAGCAATTTGCGCTTAAAAGCCGCGCGACGATCAATGTCGGTCGCCCTGTGTACTCCGATGTCTGCCGATGTACGATCAAGGGAACGGACACTGGTACTCGAGTGGACACATATGCGGGGGAAACGGAACGCGCCTTTGTCGTCTTAATGAAACGTCACCATCTAACTCCTCGTGGTATTCCTGCAGAGGAAATCGATATCCCAACTATTCCAGGATGACCAATCGAGATCCCGACTGGAGAGCAAAAATCACTCAAGCGCGACCAAGACTAATGAAGAACTCGCGAAAATCGGCAAGAATAAGAGAAAGAGAAAAAGGAGAGAGGACGTCGTTTCCAACCGAGCAAAATGCAGAAAAAGAAAAAGAGATACAATGCGACACGAGCAATCGCGCGAGCAGCAAAGCGCTAATTTTATCGCACATAAAGCCGAAGTATTATATTAAAAGGATTAAACTTCGCGCGGATAAATAAAAATTCACAAAGCACGTGAAATATAAATGCGCGAAATCTCTTAAGAAGCTTTGGTTCCTCTCGAAGAAACGCTCTTCTGGTTACCAATAGTTTTTCGATGTCCGCGCTGAAAGTACGCGCGCGTATGCACTCTGCATCGTGCTGAAAGATTAAGAGCATTGCCGCTTAAGTGAATGCCTAACTGCAACAAGCGGGTTTGATTAATATTTTAGAACACGGTCGCGCGCTTAAGGACGTTTTTCATGACTAATTAATCGGTCGTTACCCGCAGAAGGTAAGGATAAAATTCGCAACAGATGAGAAAACTTTACAAAGCGAGGCTTAACTTTTCCTTTGCCACTCAGAGCAAGCCAACTTTAAGCCTGAGTGCAGGCCTGTAGGTCAACACGTTCTAATGTAAATCCAGAATTTCCATCTGCTTTTAGTATCAGGCTGGAGCTAATCCAGATTTTAGAAACTCCCTTCCTCGTATAGCACTCAGGGGGTTCGTTTCGACGGCTTTCGAAGGCAATGGAAATTTAAAGCAGGGTGCTTTTAATTCGCCCGCTCGCGTAACGCCCCGTAACACGCGCGGCCCCGAATGATGTGTTGCAACGTATTAACATGGAGATAGCTGTTATCAATTTTCATTATATTACGATCGAAAGATAAAAACCGGATATAGAATGGAATATAAATGAAACATGAATGATCCGGAGTAATGGGGTTAACGCGATTTAATATAATGATATAATAGTACCAATACGCGCGCGCGCAGGTGTGCACGAACAACGTCTATGCGTGCCTGTGTTTGTACGTATTCGTGAAAATTGTGAGAAATTTGTATTCACGAGATATTACGATCAAATGCAATAACCCGAGCCAGATGTGTTATCATGTGTCATCGTCCATTAATTTGCTTATGTCAGGAGAATTCCATAACACTTCGCTGGACAAACAACGGTTCTAAATGTATCTCTCGCGAGAAGCGGTTTGACACTCATCTGGCGCGTCTATTAAAATATGCAAGCATACGGGAATAACAACGGAAACAAAGCTGTCCTTATTTTCCAAGAAATATCTCTTTTACGTGCAGCTACTGAGACATCAAATTTACCGGGGATTTTAGCGAGAAGATTGTTGAAGAAAGATTTGTATCATGATCGCAATAAAGTCTCAAGTTCGACGTACCAACCGAGTTTGCGAGCAGGACGTCTCGCGTGTACCAGTAAAAATGGAGGCATTGTAGTAGTAGCATTGCTGTAAGGAGCTTTCAATTTACAAGATAAACCCACGAGTCTCATGAATCCGCCGGCGGCGCGCTTATTCCTGGGGATAAGACTCGGCATGCCGTCGCTCAAAACTGACGTTAATAAGCCACCTGCGCACGTCTCCGGTCCCGAGCTTAACTCGCACGGCCGTCTCGACGCTCGAACCGAGCGGGTCCCCGAAGAGGCGCGCTGCCATTACCACTCGGACATCGTCCGGGAAACGCGGAAAACGTCGTGAGCAACCAGGAGATGCAAGTCAGCCGGGATTAAATGGAGGCGTCGTCCGGTAAATAGGACGCAACGGGACGCGACGGCTTCACGTTACCTGTGCGCGTCACGGAGCGACAGGATACGCGTTACCGAGGCTCTCTCTCCCTTTCACTGTATCTTCCGGAGCGGCTTGCGAGATCGATCGTGGCGAAAGGGAAAAAATTGGGCTGTCGACGTGACGACGATGACGATGTCGACGACTCCGGGCGAGATGAGGCACCGACGGAAAGAGAGAAAGACCAGCAGCCCCGTAAAGGCGACGGACTCGCTTCGTTGTTTCAGCAAACCCGCCGGCATTTTCCTCCGAGTCTGGTCCTCCCTCGTGCACCACCCTCTGCCTTGCCGCTCCGTCCCGAGACTTCCCTCCGAAGATTAATAACGCCACGGCGTAGCTCGCATAAAACTCTCTTTAATCTGAAGCAACGCGAACGCACGTATATTGCACCTGCTGATGCGGGTCGTCTACGGACGCGTTTCCCTTTTTCTATCCTCTCTCTTTCTACCTTTCGCTTTCTTTTCTTTTCATTCGTTTTTCTTCGAATTTTACGAGGCTTACGGAGACGCTGAAAGACGTCGTGCACGGTGGAAGCCTCTTTTGATTTTATACGACGCGGCGTTGATTAACTCCCCTAGATATTCCGGTGTCTGTGCCACCGGGATGAGACGCGGCTCGTGGTAATTTGTATCTCGCTCTAAAGGGATTCGCGCGCCTTATTAATAACGAACATCGAGGATAGCCATTATAGAGAGGAAGAGAGACACGGAGGAGGGCAAAGGAGAGAGAAAGCACCAGCCTGTGGTATATTAAAGCTGTCACGTACAGGCGCATGTACGTATACACAAAGGCTTTCCGGCTAGTCACTTGTACAAGGAGAGTTGATAGCGAACGCTTTTTCTTATCGTATCAGTAGACGATGTCCTGAAATATTTCACCGTATGTATACTCATCCTTTTCCAACTTTAAGAAAAAAAAGCTTTAAATGAACGATGTTCACACGAAATTCCCTGTTTTCATGATGGGTTCTTTAATCAAATTGCAATCGATTGTTCCTCGCTTAAAATAGTATCGGTAATTTTTGAGTGTGCGATCGAAGAGGAGGAACTTTGAATTTCTCCAAAGGAATCCGCGAAAAATGAAATCATATAAGGCCCGTTAAATTATCTTGGCCCGTTCGAGCATCCTGACCTGTTGACAACTTTAATTCCGACGTTCGCACGGCTTTCTTGCGGGCAAAACGGATGAACGGCGCCGCGGAAAGTCGGAGGCGGATCGGTCACGAGGAATTTGACGCGGCAGATTAAAGAGGGCGGACAAGAAAGTACCGCCAAGTGTAATTGTGAACGAGAAAATAGTTGGTGAACTACTCTTGACGCGCGCGAGAAGATCGTTAACTACAGGGTAGATGGTTCTCGCTTCCTCGCTGTAAGCTGCACCGTATTTCTTTGCCCGGTCGTCTGACGTTTTGTTCGTTATTTCGTTTTCCGAAATTCCGCGCGAGCTTCCATCCCGCCGCCGGTCAGCCAGCCGGACGTCCCGAGTCCAGCGCACAAGAAGTTCCGAAGTCGCGCGCGTCGCGTTTGTCGGCTAAGAGCGATTTGCATTTCGTCGCGCGGGCTGCGCGATTGCCATTTTGTTTTGTAACGAAGAATTCATTTAACTTGCAGTTTTATGTATAAAATAGATTGTAACGCGATCCAGAGTCCACGTCGCGCACTGATGTTTAATTTTCCGACTCGTAGCGCACTCGGATTAAGGGGAATCAGCCTCAGGTGGAAAATCTAATTTCAACTCAACTTTCTCTCTTTCTCTCCCTCAGTCCCCTTTCCCTCCCTTCGGTTCTCGACTCAACCGCGGTGGCAATTAACTGACTGGACACTTTGGTCAGCCATTTACGTGGATTACATTATGAATATACATGAGGCCTTTATCGATTACGTTCGCCATAATCTCTCCAAGGTCCGCCCGAAGGCGAAGAGCGCATAAAATTAGTCGAATCGCCCTTCCACGTGCGATAAGGGTGAGCCAGCTGTTTGACTTACGGAAGCTAACGGTCGGTGAGTGCGTTCAGGCGACTCACGATCGACATTTTGCGGAAATGTGGCATCGCGACCGATCCATCAAGCCATCAAGCATGTTAAAAGTAAGAAACGTGTGACTGACCGGGTCGCGAACATCAGTGTAGACGCTAATTTGCGAGTTCACGATGCTGGCGTGCGAATAACCCAAGTTTCTTGCACATTCAGGGAGGCGATGGAGCGCGGAGGAAAAATTGTGCACCCGGAAGGAGATTTGCGAAGTGCTCCCATCGGAGCGTCGAGTTCTTCTCCGGTGTGAGGTCGTTGTCGAAAACTATTTCCACCTTCTTGCCTCGCCGCGATCGCTATCAGAACCGAGGGGCAGTTAAAGAGGACGATGTTCCTGCTAACGATCAGCTCCAAGGGTGGGCCATTGCTATGGGGATATTTACAATATTGCACGGTCGATCGAACGAAGAATCGACTTGAGTTTTTCACGCGAAGGGACTCCCTTAATGCGAACGGTCGTAATCCCGAGGTATAATGGATATCGATCGCGACTTCGTAACGATTGTAACCCTCGGTAATACTTGATGCGTGCATGAAACATAAATTCAGTCGTAAGAACATCTCGGAAAAAGTCGCGCGGCTGTTCTCGCTCGGGCTAAAAGTAATGGCCATTGTTTCGCGAGCACCAATGATTCCCGCGTTACAGACGGGTAAAAGTTACACGGGGTGTGCGTTTAATACGAGATATCAAAAAGTCATAAATACGGGAAACGCCGGCAGAACGATTGCACCTGAAGTTTATAATTAAAAAAGTATGAGCTACTTTCGATGCATGTATTCTGGTGCGTTTATTCCGAGTGCGTTCGAGTTGGTGCAAGATAAACGATAAAACGATCTCGCGACTGACGGGGGAGAGGACGATATAACGGACGGCGATATTGAGATACGGAAGCTGCTTAAGAGGCGCGGACATTCGCCGAAAGATTTACGGCGGTCGTAATGGAACTTCGTCGAGCTGAAAATCGTACGGCTCGCAAAAACGCGGCCGTTCGACGTCTCGCGGCGAAGCTATTATATCAATCAGCTCCGAAACTCTGCGGCACGTGTTTCCCTCTTTCTCTCCTTTCTCTGCTTTTCCCGACGCGAATCGACCGACGATGAAACGTCGTGTTCGCTCGTTGGGTTCCTGCTCGCCGGAAGAAACGTCTCAATTTTTCGCTCGCCTGACACGCGACAATGCGAGAAGAACTTCACCTCCTCTCGCCCCCGGCCGAGTCGCTTAATGCGACGACGATCTACTTCGACGTGATCGCGAAAGTTACACAAGCTGCGACGAGCGGAAACTTGGAAACGATTTTTTCATTGCCAACGTTGGCACCGACTTGCGACTACGAAGTTGCTTAAGGATTAAGAAGAAAGAGAAGGTAGTTCGGACGAATTAATCTTCACCGGGATAAATAGATAACGCGAGGTCGGTTCGCGCGTAATTTCAAGCGAAGCGTAATTAATAAAACCTTCGAAGCGAGAAGGCTGACGTCGCGCCCGAACGCGCTTTTACGGTAATCCACCACCGACGACGACAAAGACGAAGACGAAGACGAAGACGAAGACGACGACGACGTCGAAGACGACGACAGTGACGCCGAGCGTCATTAAAGGAGCGTCGGTCGATCGTAATTAAAAATTACAAGCGTTTCCTCGCGGGTTGCGCTCGCAGGACGCGTGAGAAATGGCACTTTGCGCCACGATTCTCGCAACGACGAGGTATTAATACGGCGACGCTCGATGCCCGTTTTACGTTTCACGCAAACTCGACGGCGATTAGCACTCGTGCTCTTGTTGCGCTCTTTCCCGCCCCATTACGGCCGCCGTTATATTCCACCCTTGTCACGCACATTTGCGTCGAAACGCGCGACTGTACGCACGCATGATCTGCACACAATGCGAGAACACGAGCGGGAAGACGCGCGTACACGCACCTCACGAGCAACGACGCCGGATTTTACCGTCGCCGATTACGGACATCGTACGCTTTAAACTTATTGCGCGCTCGTGATTATTCGACGTATACACGCACACACGCACACGGGCTGCAGTGGTCGGGCTCGACTTGTTATGCAAAGTACAATAGCACAGTTAACAGAGAGGCAAGAGGAGAAGATGTTCGCGCGTGTAGAATATTGAGCGTCCGCACGCGGAAACACGACGGTTCGTCGCATCGCGGCGTGTGGCCGCCGATACGACCCACGGAAAAATGGAAATTATTTCGTCGCGTTATCAATGAAAGCGTTATCAACTAGGGCGTACTCGAAAACTTTCGCACGACACAATATCCCCGTTACGGGATTAACTGCGACAACTCACGACTCGGGGCCATTATCCTCCATTCCGTGCTATTTGACCGTGTACCTCCTCCCCGCCGCCTCTCGAGTCTCGAGCCGTTATACGACTTGTTTCATTGTTACAAGTGTCGTTATCCATTATTTGATTTCTCACCTAACGAGCTCCGTATGCGCTGTGCGAAAGGTCAATCTGCCGCTCAATTAGCGCTCCGATTCTTTCGGACACCACGTATAATCAGGAATTAAATGATCGTTAACCCTGATTCCTCATGGACCGTAATATCAAGGCGTACAGTCGATTATGGGATACTAAACGTGTTTGATTGCCGTCGAAATTCGCGAGATGGCCCTGCAACGTTTTCGGCATCGCGATGTTTACGCGCGATCATTATATTGCGAAAGAAAGCGAAAAAACCGCCACGAATTCATTACGGGACGAATCGATAACTCGAGGAGGCTTTTTTCTGCGCTGCCGCAATTTTCCTCCCGCAATGGTCGGGGGAATGTTGTACGTCGGCCAAAACGGAATTACAGAAAAGAAATCGTACATTTATCAATCGACCCAGAGACCTCAATAAAACAGTTAAAGCTCCGGTTGCCTTAAGCGCGTCTTAATAGAGAGACGCAAACGAATAAAGTCGCTCTGCTAAGCAAGAAAGTAGTTCAAGACTGTTTATAATCGAAACGTTAAGAGAAATAGCAGTACCCCCCAGTACCGTTCTCTTCATTTAAAGATTCTCGATATAACGAGCTTCGGTATGAATTGAATACGTGTTTACAGTGGTTGTGCAGCATAGAGCTGTACATTTTTTACTGCATGAAAATCCGTTAATTAACTTTAAGTCAACGTTTATCAATTCCCCGATAAATATCGATAATTTCTGAGCGAACTGGCAGGCATTGTAAATCTGATAATCGTGATTCAATGTATAACTATTTGATATTGAAAAACCGGTGAAGATCGTAAAAATCCTATCTCTCTCTTTCTGTCAGACTATCGAAGTGTTTCTCTATTTGCGGCATGCGGATTTCAAAATAATCTGTGGTACGGAAAAGACACGTGAAGGGAAACATTTTTCAAATAACACATTTCAAAAGGGTCGTATGCATATAAATACCTGCAATCTGCCCTCGAGCGAATTTTCTTTCTGGGGTCCCTTGCTGGCTCAACGGCCAGAAAATTTTCGCGCGCACGGTCGTTCCGAGCGCTCAGGCTGGGTGTGTATGGACAAACGCGCTCGTTCGTACACTCCCATCCGGCGTTTCTCCCCATGAAAAATTGCGAGACGCGGCACAGTAATTTCTACAAGGAATACTCTCTCTCGTCGCGCGGTATTATTTCTATTTCCTGAGTGCGCCGCCCGCGCGATGTGCTCCTCGCGTTTCTCTCTTCTCTTTTTGTCTCTTCCACCCTTTCTCTTTATCTCTCTCTCTCCCTTCCTCCATTTCGCTGTCTTGCTCTCAGATGGTTTGCGCAGAAACGGAGAGGAAGCAGGAATAAAGCTGAAGACGAACATGCGAAAACACAAAAATGCCACGAAGTATAACGCCGGAATTTACCGCCGACGTAACGCATTTTCCCTGCGCCTTTGCGCTTCTCTATTTCTCTCTCTCTCTCTCTCTCTCTCTCTCTCGTCCTTTTTCCTTCCCCCGTCAAATCACGGACTTCCGTCGTCGAGTGTGCACCGTTTTATGTATGTACAACCGCCACAATAACGGCATACAGTTTGAACGAGGCAGTATCGTCGAGCTGGTGGCCGTATTTACAGAGAGCTATAATTTCGCGGCGGTATAGAATTTGTGCAACTCGAGAGGGCTCGCGCTTATCCGCGATTTCGCTCGCTTTGCGGTCCTAAGTATTTGTTAATAGCCATCAATATATGTATATCGGTCGCGAAGAGAGAGAGAAAGAGTAACGGGCGATTTACCCTGTTCATGGACGCAAAGGAGAATAGCGGAAATCTCATTGAAATATGCTTACAGTATTTTGATAACTGTATACTGAAAAGTGTACGTAGAGCGAATCGCTCGGAAAGTCGATTGCGCGACTCTTAAACGCAATCCGCTCTTAACAAAGGACGATAATAAGGAATTTGTATTTTAATGAACGGACAATGACTGTTACCGCGCCGTTATGCCGTTGCTTCCGCGGAGCAGTTTGACCAAGAAATTTAATAACACGGTTTGAGCTACACTCGCTGTATTCACCCCGACTGTATTCCGGCAAAATGGAGAAGACTGCTGCCACAAAGAGAATAGCGAGCGAGCGCGATAAATTAGATCAGTGTGAGAGAGAAATAGAGGGGGGAGAGGGAGAGGACCGGCATTCCGAGAAAGCTGAAAGAAATTGGCAAATACGTAATAAAGCGTATCCGGTGCGCGCGTGCAACTGCAATAAGCTTTCGCGCGAGCAGAATCGCGGGAGAGGGACCACGCGGCATTTAGGGTCACAAAGGGATATATGCAGCACAATACGCAGGGAAGCAACCGTTGGCGTGATGTTCCATTCGGAACGCTCCACGGAAGCGTAGCAATGCGTCCCCCGTGCTGCTGTCGTTGCCACGTCGGCACGAAAAACCGAAAATATCGAGATGGGGTCCCATTTTACGCGGGCGACAACTCCCCGAGTCTCATCGAAAAGCGTGCGATGGGTAACGTATAAATGCGAATCGTCCAAAAATATACGAAAATATTCAAAAATATCGTCGCTGATTTATTCCATGAAAAATTCGAGAAAAATCAGCGATTTCTAATCGATATCGACGTGTCTCACAAACTAACTTGTCTCTCGGCATTTATTTATAGGTAATAAATCTATTGGGTTGGCCAAAAAGTAATTGCGTTTTTTTCCAATAGATGGGCATACATGTCTTGAAATGTAACTAACTTCATTCTAAACCGCAAATTCATTATGTAGGTTAACAACTCACAGTTCAAGCTTGTTTTAGAAAAAGAAAGTACACGATTTCGTTAACAATTGTTTGTTTGCCGTCGATTTCAAAATGGAAAATCAAAAAGAACATTTTCGTCATATTTTGTTTTATTACTTCCGAAAAGGGAAAAACGCTGTGCAAGCTCATAAAAAGTTATGTCATGTATATGGCGAAGATGCTTTAAACCTGCGGCAGTGTCAAAATTGGTTTACTAAATTTCGATCTGCAGATTTTAATGTGAAAGATGCACCACGCTCAGGAAGGCCAATCGAAATTGATGATGACAAAATAAAGGCACTGATCGATTTCAATCGGCGTTTAACGACACGAGAGATTGCCGAGAATCTTAACATATCGAAATCGAGTGTTGAAAACCATTTAAAACGACTTGGATACATTAGTAAGCTCGATATTTGGGTAGCACATGAGCTCAAAGAAATTCATCTCACTAAGCGTATTGACATCTGCGATTCTCTTTTGAAACGTAAGGAAAATGATCCATTTTTGAAACGTATGATAACAGGCGACGAAAAATGGATCGTCTACAACAACGTCAAACGAAAAAGATCGTGGAGCAAGCGTGATGAACCTGCTGAAAGCACTTGAAAAGCAGATATTCACCAAAGAAAGATTATGCTGTCAGTCTGGTGGGACTTTAAAGGTATTGTGTATTTTGAGCTGCTTGCAAGGAATCAAACCATTAATTCAGACGTATACTGTCGTCAACTGGATAAATTAAATGATGCCATCAAACAGAAACGTCGAGAATTGGTGAATCGCAAAGGTGTTGTGTTTCACCATGATAACGCTAGACCACGTACAAGTTTGGTCACTCGTGAAAAATTGTTGCAGCTTGGATCGGATGTGTTACCATGATGTTACCACATCCACCATATTCGCCAGACCTGGCACCATCAGATTACCATTTGTTTCGTTCTTTGCAAAACACCTTGAATGGTAAAACCTTTACTGCTGATGAGGATATCAAATCGTTGTTGGAATTGTTTTTTGCTGAAAAGGATAAGAACTTTTTTGAGCGCGGAATCTTGAAGTTGCCTGAAAAATGGCAAAAGATAATCAAACAAAATGGACAATATATTGTTTAATAAAGTTTTTGTTTCCCATGAAAAATTCGCCTTTTATTTATATAAAAAAACGCAATTACTTTTTGGCCAACCCAATAATAAATTATGTAGAGATGCGTCGCTTCTTTATTAAGCGTGAATCCACTAACCGGATGCGGCGAACGGGAAGTTTATCCGCCGCTAGTGATCCTATGCGATATATGCGCGGAAATACGGCGGAACGGAAGAAGACGCGCGATGGATACACGGCAGACGACTCGCACACGGAGTCCCCCACGGCATACAGAATCTTCAACCAGAACTCTTTATTCGGCACGTTGCAACGGTGTCGCGGCGAAGCAGCGGTATCCTGCGTCGCGACGATGCAGACGACTACCACGGCGCGGCTGCTACGCGTTTCGGGACGGGAAGCCATTTCCCTAAGAAAAGTGAGACCCATTTCGCGCTCGTATCCTCGGGGCACGGGACGGGAGGCGGACGGGTTAACGTGGAGGCGTAAATTTTGGTAAATGCGACCACGTAAAGCACGTTCGCTTGCAACGCGGCACGACTTTACTAGCACGCGCGACTAGCTGCTGCAGCGCGTCGCGACGCTCGCGACGACAGCAACGACGATGATGACGAGGACGAGGGCGACGTTCTAGACCGCCACATAATGCCTTATGCATAGCGAGCAAATTGAACCGCGAGAACGCGATGCGCGGGACACGGAATGCTAACGAGAAAACTTGCCGTGCGCGCGAAAAAAAAAGAAAGAGAAAGAAAAGGGAAGAAAAGTAAGAAAAGCAGTAGAAAAGGGGGTCGCGACGACGTTTCGCGAACGCGCGATTCGGAGACGGGATTTCAGAAGAGAAGAAGCGAGGCAGTACTGGCGAGATATTGTTGCACACTGCTTGCGGCAGTGGCGAATACGTCGCGTTGCATCCACGAGAAAGAGAGACAGAGACAGGGAGATTATGCTTGTAGAATACACAACGAGAACACGCGCTCCCCATCGATCGATCCGCAAAATTTATGGTGCCGATGACGGCACGAGGACGTGACGCTGTCCGGTCACGAATCATTCTTCCTCGGCGCCGCGATGACGGCATTGAGAGATAGAAAGGGAGAGAAGGAGAAAGAGAGAGAGAGAGAGAAATCAGAGTTCGCCAAGATTAATTCGTATCAGATATACACATACATCCCGACTTCGTATTCAGAAAACGATGCTGCTCATGAGGAAAAACGAGATGTACAGAAATTAATTATCTCAAGACCACTCCGCACTGAGGCAATTAATTTTTATTACGGTTAAAAGTAACGAATACGACGCCGTGGAAAACATCGTTTTTCATTTCATTAAACCTGTAAGCGTCGGTTTCCTGAAAATGCCGGGCACATTAACGGAGGTATATCGTCGTAAATCCGCGCGCGGTGTCATCGGAAAAATGGGAGCGGATGAGCGAACGGGCGGACGGCGGGACGTGTAATAAAGCTCGCTTAATTAGCATGCGAAAAGATGTGGCCGCGCTCGCGATAAGGCCGGGCGTTCTTTCCTTTTATTTTGCGATCTCGGACGCGACGGCGGATATAAGCGCGGCGAACGCGCACGGCTTAATGAATTCCGGGATGGAGCATTAAGCGCTAAAACGCGATAGCGCTTAATGCTCCATCGTGGCAGATGATGCTTTCGATAAAGTGTGTCTTGCATCGTCTGTACAATTATTATTTTTAACGCGCGATGGTAATGGCAATTGCGCCACTTTAAGGACGGACTACATCCGCTAGTTTATCGCGGAAAGCTTGATTTATTTGTCTTCTTTTAATTTCGTAATTTCCGCTACCCTTGCCGAGAAAATATTTACCGTTGATTCATGGCTAATAGCGGTGAAGAGATTATATTATATATTTTTGATACAGAGAGTTCCGAGAAACGCATTGTTAATATTTGTCGACGAAAGTCGGTTATGTAAACCCGCAACGAGCGCTTCAGAATCGCTTTTCGAATTTATAATGGAGTTCTGCGAAACACAGTCCCTATCCGGATTAAGAGCACATCAGGATTAAACTAATTATGTAGCCCGTTTTGAACAAATATACGGCGGTATGCATATAACTGTTCAAAAGTCCTTTCAATTCAAAGAGGATTAAAGGTAAAAGCATCGATTCAATGTCAAAGGGTCGATCTCGCTCGATTAAATCCTCTCGCTGCAAAATTCCCCAAATATTCGCCCGCGAACCGCGCTGAAGTAGTATAAATTATTCATACTTTAATCGCACGGTCGGCAGCATAAAGAGCGATAACGTGCGTCCAGTGTCGGGGCCAACTTCCCATCGCCGGGCTTCCCGTGAATATTTTCGCGACGCGGACAATAAAGTCGCCGGACAAAGGCGCTGCTTTCTAATACCTCTGCCTTTTTTGGCCCGTCATGGGAAAAGAACGCGCTTTCTTCGTCAAGCCGGCGATATTGTTCGTGACATACCGACGTTACGCTCGCAGAGATACACGACGGTTGAGAGATCGATTCCACGTGCGCTCAGGATGCGACATAACATAATATGTAATGTACGAAAAAGAAGAATTGAAGCAATAATAAAAGAAATAGATGTCGTGAGATAATACGGCATAAAAGAAAGTTATTTCGCGTGACATCAAGAGATTATGCATTCAAATTAAACCTGTTATCCAACTACGTGTGTTACGTGACATAAAAATCCAGCTACGCCTTTCTCGATTCATAGAATCATGAAAATTCTCGGTCGTTAAACGTCCTTAAGTTCTGGATCCCAGATTTGCCTATGACCGCGATGATTATTCGTCGGTTGCAGAAAATTCCCTGGCCACTTTTCCTGGGAAAATTTAACGATACCCTGTGGTCTTTACCCCGGTCGTGCTCGGCAAAGCGGACGTAACTCACGGTCCTTCCTCGCAGGCCTGGCGGTATTTTGCTGTCTTCCGTCTGGGGAAACTATTATTAAGAATTTAGCGGATTAACGTAAGAATAAGGTATAACGCCGCGTTCTCCGAAGCGAATTCTCTCTCCTGCCCTCTCCCTTTCTCTTTCTCTCGTGCTTCTCCTCGGGCTCGATAAATTGAAGTCCCGCCGTTACTCCGCGATCCTTCGAAACTTTTTCGCCTTGCTGCACGGACGACGTCGCAATTCGCTTTCGTCCCTTCTCGCCCTTTCCATCTTGCAAAGTACCAGGCGATGCCCGGCGGCGCTTTCGCTTTATACGCAGTTAGAATTCGCGCGAGACTTCGTCGCGGAATACCGTTATGAGAATGCAAATTTTATTTCCGTCGGGAAAGCGACCCGGACTCGTAACAACCCTTACTTGCACAAGTAAGTAAGATCGATATTTAAAACCGTAGCAATGTATAATCAATAATAACGAGAAACCATTATCAGTAATTACTTAAGCTCGTGTCTGTAATTTTGCCTGATTTAGTATATAAAATCTCAATCATGAAGAGAAAGAGAAAATCAAGATTAAATTCAGCTACAGCATATAAAGAATATTAAATTGAAATTTCATTATGATGCTTTTACATTCTATTGAAACGAAAGTAGAATTAAAATTGTAGTTTCCAAAGCAACGTATTTTTGTGAAATTCATCGTGAAAGCTTAAAAATGGAGCAATTATCACATTCGTATATAGCCGAAACCGATTTCCATCCATCGTACGTTATCGATATGTGAGAGAATGTAAGTGCAGGTTCCCCAATTCGGACCGTAATTTGGATCGTGCCACTGCGGAAATCTTCACGAGTCTGTCCGCAATCTTTCGTAATTCTCTCGTTTCCCCGGATTCGCGGTGACTGGATTCCATTGCTCGTCTGTCTTTCTTCGAATTTCTCTCTGTCGGACGCGTGGTAGTAGCGGCCGTTTAAAGCGGCCGCGTTTCTGGGCTGCGCCGCGGTTTCTAATTGCGGCCGCAGTCTCGGTTTCGTGAGTTCGAAAGGCTGGATAGCGAATAGCGAGGAAGAGAAAGAAAGAGAGAGAGGAGTAGAGTGAAAAAGAGAGTAAAGGATTGCCGGTCAAAAGGTAACGGGGTGCGGCTGGGAACTAAACTCGAAGATCGCCCCCGGGAGCGGCGGTGGCGAGGACGCACGGGGATAAGGGTGGTCGAGTTGGATTATTTTAAAACGAGATCGAGATAACTTCGAGAGAGCTAACCGTAGTGGTTCCACCCGGGGCAAAACCGGGAAACGAGAGAGAAATCAGCAAACGAGTGGAGAGAAAGGAAGACGGAGAAACGCGGAAAAAGAGTGGAGAGGAGAAGAAATCTGAGGATCGGTAACGATGCATGTGCAGGAATGTGAGGAGAAAGACAGTGGACAAGAGGGCTAAGGGAGACACTCGGAAGAACAAGACAGGGGAAGAAGAACGGATGGATCAACGTACGAGGTTGAGAGGCAGGATGCAAAGCGCGGGAGGGAAAGACATGAAAAAGGAAACAAGACGGCGCGACGAAGGCTGAGAATGGATCCTTTGGACGGGGGAGGAAAGGCCGGAGGACCGAAGATTTTGGGAACGCACGCCGTTAACCCGAGATTGGAAAGTTACCCGATCGTGTGATTGCGTTTGGACGGCTAAGTTTGAAGGGAAGGAAGCTAAGGGCGGGACGATCTCGTCTCTCGACGAGAGACGGAACTCCGCCGTCGTCGATTTATCCTATTTGCCGAGCGATCGTTTTCGCGAAAATAATAAACCGATACGTATCGATCGGCGTCGCCGGTTCGTAACTGGAATGACGACGAGCGCGGGGAATTTAAGAATGAGATTTTATTACGTCCATGTCTACGTTGGAGCGCGATGAAATCTTAGGAAAGGGGGTACGACGAGGTATTTCAACCGCGATGGGATATTTATGGAAAATGAGAAAGTATGAAATTGACTGATCCGTAAGAATCTCAAGAATCGGTTTATGAGGTTTATCGATGTAATCACATTACTTAATTTTAGGAAGAAGCTATCTCCCGATCAAGCTATATCTCGTGACACCATTTCGTTTTCTGATGTTATTTGCTTTATTAGTGTCTATAATTGCATTAATATTTCAAATATTTCAAAGTCTGTCTATTAATTTAATTACTTATTTATACAATTTATGCAATTTGATATCTTTTTTTTCAATTTCCCCTCCGAAGTAATTCGAACACGTCGTTAGGCAACGATCGCTAAACTCTTAATGGAATTTTCGAAATTTACGCCAAGAGCCGCTCTGTTTAAGAGGGAACAACGTAATGAACGGTGTAATGAAAAGCAACTAAGGCCTTTATCAAGAGACAGAACACAAAGACTAAGCACACCCTTAATGCCCATGGACGAACATGCGGCACGGCTCCTTTACGAGGAAGTCTGGGTGGCTGTTGGAATTAAACAAGTTAAAGTGTTCTGCTCTTTGTGCACAGTACGTACAGTACTCACTGTAAGTACAAACGCGATACTAAATTTTTACCGGTGAAAACCCGACAACCGTCTGAATTATAGCTAGATTTTTTACTGATTCCGCAATTTTCTCTTCTAGAATCTTTGACCGTATCGCGCGCTCCGTACAATACATTGTAACTCCGCTCAATACATTATATTCGCATAATCGAAACTTGCGATAGTAGAACAATAGTCGGGAAATTCGTTTCCGAGTGAAGACGGTCGTGTGAGTTCTCGCAGAGTCCATGTTCCGGCGAGGGATGCGATTTTGTAATACGCGCGGAGAATATTGGAGTCTCTCGTTACGTCGGAATGAGCGGCGATTCGCAAGCCATGAAGAGCGAAGAGCCGCTCGTTCTCTCTGCTCGCGATGCGGGAGATGTTCACGGAACGAGAGGCCAGGTCGAACGTGGCACTCTGGTATTTCCCTCCTGCGGTCGGCGAGATCCGTTTAAATCCCATCGGTAGCGCTGCGCGACTAGTCCACTGGCTTCTCGACAAATTACTCGGCCCCCGATAGCGCAGCAATTCCCCGGATTCCGGCTCGGTGGTCCATGGTCCTGGGTGACTATGGCTCGTGCCGACTCTTGCTGGTGAACGATCCGATCGGCTGTGCTGGGGGTCTAATAGATGCCGCGTCTAAATCTTTCGTCGGGCTATCGCCAGCTTGCAGGCGTCGCACCGACGATCTGTTTGCGAGTATTTAACGTTCCGAGTACCGTCGCTTTGAACGGCGTTCAGTGCGATCAGTGCAATCCTTTAAGTCCTCAATCTCGATAAAAAGATTTAGCGAATTAGGTATTTTTAAATTGTTATTTTGTATTGTTAAATTGTTACAATGCTGAACTTTTGTTATAATAAATAAAATATTTAAATTTGTAATCTCTGTATTTTAATGAAGAACATTGATCCGATAACACCTTGATCCAATAATTTCTCATTATCTATTCCTGTCAATTAATAATTCCCTTTCGAGTGCGCAAAGATCATCGTCGTTATCGTATGTTCGGAAAACATTTCCAAGGGAGACCAGAGAGAGAACAAACATTTTCCATTTCGGAGTCCACGACGCCTCCGCCACTGCCGTGCTCACTCAATCTTATCAAGAAAGATTTCCGGGTTTGAGAGTGTTCCCCGCGCTATTTTAAGAATGATCCGCTCCTTTGTTAGGATTTCGCATCCGAGCTCCGCGCCATTATGCCGAGAGCAATATCCGCGCGAAGAAGGCACCCAAACGAACACAAAAGCCACACGCGACGCTAAAAGTCGTGCACCTTCGTTTCCGAATAAAAATAGAAACAGCGCTTTATACCGGGAATCTATTTTCCATTTCCCGGCCATTGTCGGTTGATAACAATGGATGGCGACCATGTGGACTTAATATTTTTATAGTGGTTTTTATTTCAATTGAGGATCTCCATAGCACATCCAGGATACATCCAGACATTTCGGCTTTTCCGCAATTAAATCGCGGTATAGTCGTGCATATTTAAATACAATTATCTACTTCATTTTTAATATATAATATTCTATCCTTTCATGTGCGGTTTGCGCGAGTTATAAAAGTAAATACTGCCCATATATTTCCCATGATATATTTCGGGAGCTAATTAAAAACGGAAATTGAATTTACATATCGCTACGCTACTCAACAACGAAATATCAATTACACACGAATGTTTCATAAATAGCGTTTCATTACGAGACTAATTGCGACTGTGTGCGATTCGAAATACCACGCCTCTCTCATCTATCCGTTATTGCGACATTTCGCGAATGCATTTCCTCGGGAACAATCGCGTGTTCGCCACACAAAAAAATCCCAATGACAGGCAGACGTGATCGGTCGCGACCGCGATTCATCGATTTTCGAGCCGAGAATATATATATATCTTTTTCTTCTCCCCCTCAAAGATGGTCCGATGAACAGGATAACTCAAAGGCGAATAACTAACATCCACTTTGACGCGAGATGAGCGCCGATGGGGTCGGAGAAAACCGGAACGAAGCGGGGGCGCGGCTGGTGGTGGCCCGGCCCGAGGCATACATTATGCTAAGCCGGCCATTAGGGGGTGAAATATGTTTCGCGTGCCCCAGTCAGTTACCGGACGAGCAGCCAGGAAGGCATCCCCCGGCGTTCTCCGACTGTTGCGGACTCCCGAACAAACGGCGTGCACCACTTCCAAGGCGTTGCATTACGCGGCTGCACGCGGTTCCCAGTTATTTGCAACTCTAACGACCGCTAATTGGCTCGTCCGTTTCCCACCTCGCGCTCGATTCTACGTGCTGCTTACGGAAAATGCCGGTATAACTGATGCGCCGCTATTTTCCGTTGCCTCTCGCTGCGTGAAACTCACGATTTCGCGTAAGAGATTTTATTACGGAAAGATACAGCGGGAATTTTCGACGCTTGTGCGTCTTTCCGGCTGTCTGGGACTCACCAAGACGGCCGCAGCTCGAGATCGGCCGCGTCCCGCTATACTTAGATCTGAAACAGAAAAAAGTCATCCTGCCAATTAGATTCAGAAAGTGGATTTAACAAATGAGTGTGCATCCCACGTTTTGATTGCGAAAGCGTTAAATTAGGATGGAAAATGTGTTCGAAACCAACAAGATCAGCTCGTGTTACGTCTTTATTTGCTCGCTGTCGTAAACTGAAATGTATACGTCAAGTTGATTCGAATAGAGTCCGGTTATACCGCGAAAGACACTTATACATTCCCGTATGCACACTCGTTTGTCAAGTCCATCTCTGAATCTAATCGGCAGAATTACTTTTCCGTGTCGGATCTGTATTGGCAAAAGGCAGTCGATCCTGAACTGTGGCCGCTGCCGTTATTTTTATTTTACTTGCGACATCACGTTGCACGCGGCTTGTATCGACTGACTGTTTGCTCTCGTAAATTCAATTTTTCACTTGCAGCATTCAAGTCGTAATGAAAATGTTTTCATTTACCATTGCTCGGCTACTCGTTTGCATGCTATCGAACTAAACAAAATATACAGCCCGTGTTGGTTAAACGTCTAACAACCATCGCTCGTTAGTCTCCTGTTGTTTATTTATTTCTATTTTCACATATGACATATATGTATGCACACACAAACGTACGCCGCATGAATGCGTCCATTTCAATTAAGAGAGCACAGTTATACGATCCGGCAGTAAAAAGGAATAGCTTTCGAATCCTGACCGAAGCGATAGGATCGTGAGGTACTCGGTGAAATCTCATTATGGTAAATGTATGCCGGCTTTCCTGATGCACGGATAATGCCGGCCGTCAAGGAGATGTCAGCCAGATCGTACGAATTTCATGGCATCGTAAGGCACCGGCGCTCAACCACTGTTGAGAGCAATGAGAGCGACCCGCCTTTATCCATATCACGAACTAGTGATACGTCTGAAACTGTAATCAAATCGGACGAGAGTGCTACGTGTTGGTTGACCCGATCATTTCTTTCTTTCAATCGCAAAAGTTTCGAACCGAAAGCTCCGTAGAAGAAAGCGTGGAAACAGAATGTCAGAAATTCGTTAACTGAACGGATAAATTGTAATTTTGAAACGTTGCATTTCGTACAAAATAGGTAATCAAAGAAGCGCGCACGTTGCAATTTCTCTGCAGTATCGAGCGTAGTACAAGTGCACCTTCGGTCGTGTCTAAAAAAAAAACTTTTCTGCATACGTGGAATTTAATTTCGTCTCGGGGTTTATCCTCAATAACCGGGATACTTCCGCCGGGTTGGAATTAATTCTATCCGGGAAAATATTTTTATCGCGGCTGTAGTGATACGCATCGTGGGAAAACGCGCGACTTAATTAAGAATTTCCGATTGGCCGTGCGGCGGCCATGGTAGCACCCGTTATTGCGGAATGTATCAGTGTATGCTTAGGAAAAATGGAGAAATGGAGAATTAAACGGCGTCACGTGTACGTTTCCGTTCTCCAAAATTATCACATGAAACCTGATATGTTCCATCTGCTGGTACATTTTCAGGTATCTTCGTACAACTCCATTTGCTGATTTAATTTGATACGGACTCATCACTGTTCTTGTAATAAACGTTTCAATATATTTTTAGCACTAGATATATTTAACTGTTTATTTAAGCCGTTTAAAACTATTTCAGATAAAAAATGAAAGAAACGACATTTAAATAACTAGTCTAGTTAAATAACTAGAAATTTATTAATTTTTGATTAATTGTAAAAGTGTGTATGTGTTATTAAACTTTATGTGTGTGTATTATTAAAATTTTTATTAAGTGAATTATTAATACCTTTTTTTACGACAATATGCTTATTATACTCTACTATTATTATGAACGTTTATGAAAACTCTTTTTATCATCATGATGAACTGATATCTATTCAACGGAGAGCACGTCGGAGAAATGCGAACAGGTAACAAGATTTAGAATAATCGACGACGCTTCATCAATTACCGGTAATAAAACTCGACAATGGAGAATATTTCCGAGACAGATTGCTTCGCGCGAAAATATTTTTCTTTTCGCGGTCCCACCCACGCCGTCGGTGGAGATACTTTTGTCGCCATTACTTACGTCGTACTCGAGAGTTCCTGCGCTTAATATCTCATTGCTCTTGTACGCAGCGTCCGCCGTCGGAAGATAATAAAGTGGTTCCTTTTTTCCTACAGTTACCCCATTTTCGGCATTGTCGAGGGTCAAACGGAAACGACCGTCTGTAATGCCTCATGAAATGATTTCCTCTTGACAGAAAAAAGATGAGCAACACTTGATAATTCTACTGACATTTAATCAGAGCGCGCAAAATGGATTGAATAAAAATCAATTTGCATATAATAAATTTTAAAACATGTTTTAAAAATCTATTTTATATTTCGCGAATTTTATAGCTTCGCATCGGAGTTGCAATTTGGCATGGCATTTAATAATTATGAATATAACGAAAAATGTAAAATAATTTTAATAAAATTTTACGGAAATTCATTTCAATACGTTTTATGTTTCCATATATCATTCTCGTTGAACGATAGCGCGTCAAGCGATGACAAAATCGGAGCCACATCACTGTAAAAGCGCCAACTTCTTACATTTGCAGAAGTATGCGTATTATCCTGCAGCACACACGGAAAACGACAGCCATTATTATCCATTAGAAAATTATGTGTTGCGAGGCGAAACGTGGTCAAGATAACAAGAACCGTATGCATATCCTTTAAGCGCTGTCCATTCCTGAATGATAAAGCGCCCGTTCTCTCTGCTTGCGCGCTCACTTCCTGTTTTCCCAACGACTTATTCTCCATGTTCTATTTTCGTTACGGCGACCCGGACTTCCTCCCAAAATCCTTTGCCTAATTCCGGATCTCTGTTCCGGTCTCGCCACTTTCGTGTTACTTATGCACACGGTCGGCCAACATTTTGAATACATTCACTTAACATAAGCGTCAGAAATTACATTATACTCGGTATCGCATTAAATTGCGTTTTGCGCTGCTCCTCCTCCCCCTTATATTGATTCCCTCGACGCGATTAATTCATTTCCCATTACTCGTGCCAGCACGCGCAATTCTATTTCGCTCTCTTTTCATACCGTTACATGTAATTATATTATGAAATATTGTGTTATACGTACATCTATTTGTGTCGAGCGTGGAATTTTTCCCGTGGTGCAATAAATTTCTTTCTCTCTCTCTCTCTCTTTTCCGATCGTTCGACCGAGCTACAGCATCCAACGGCCGCAATGGTGAGCATTATGAAAATCTATAGTTAGCGGGGAAGAGAGAATGGAATACTCGTCTCCACCATCCCTAGGCACTCGGTACTCTCCTCTGACCTTCCCCCGTATGCCACCCCCGTCTTCGGCCGACCAAATTATTTCCTGCGGCCCGAAGCTCTCCCGGGTGCGATAAACGTCTAGGTTCGCGGGAACGACATTATATGGAGAGGAGCAAATATTGCTGACTGTGCGGTAATTATGGCAGTGCAGTCCAGCGTAGCGGCCTCATTTGTTCATTACTGTCGCGAGTAAAACGATACGAATGCGTTTCACGATATACGCACATATTCCGATCACGCGTGACTCATTTTCACAATATTAATTAGTCATCCATTATGATAAATAAAATATGGTTTCGGATGCTGATTCAATTGCGGTAATTGCAAGATCTACTTAAACCGAATGACGTTTACATAATAATAATTTGGATAATATCATGCCATTCCCAAATTCCATGTAGATTTTTCTCTTTAATGATCTTTCATGACAACTGCGTGAATTCCCACGCTCTTTACTATTCATCGCTTTGAACGGACATGTGAATATTATCTGGTCATTAAATTGTACACTCGACATATTATACAAGAACGCTCATTGAATTAATTTTAGCACCTCGCGTTTTACAGTATAACGAGAGATCTTAACGAGAGCAGCCGTCTCTCTTCCTTCTCCCTGACTCGCATTCTATGTAAAAGTAAAGCAATAACTTCTCAAGTACATCCGGAAAACTTTAAGTCTACCTTCGATCCAATAAATTAGCCGCCACTTATTTCCCCGCGATTCCCCGCAATTAATATTCCTCGAGGATACCTTGAGAACGGGCCGAGCAAATCGACGATCGATCAAGTACAATTCCGCCCGCAGTCGATGTAGTCCCCATTTATAGGAGGCAGCGGTGAAATATCTGCCCGGCGTAATCCTTCCCCCAGTCAAATAATGTAAAAGATGTACATCCTTCAAAGCGCTACCAATAGAAACGAGGAAGGAAAAATAAATGGCGGCTTCGCGGAGAGAGATCGATTCCAACTGCGCGCGGGTGGCGGGGGAGCGGGAGAACGAGAAGAGCTCGAGCGAGATGGAGGCAACCAGCGAGAGACGTGTTTCCCTTATTTTTACTTTCAACCCCTGTCGTCGATTCGAGGACGATAAGAGGAACGAGCGGTAAACACCGAGCCCCGTTTAATTGGGCAAACTTTCTCCCAAGCTCGGAAAAACTACAGTCCCTCCATCCCGCGCGTCCTCCTCGTCCACGTCGTGCACCGTCGTTTTGTCGGCATTTCGGGGGCGGAAGGGGCCCGGATGGATATCCGAGAGGTTTCCTTGAATAGCAACGAGACATCGCGCCCCCGCTCGATTTTAGATTCCGTCCAGGGCCCACCGCATAATTCGCCTCCAACCCGACCGACCCTCGCGAGAGCCTCACCCCGAGGGATCCCTGTTCTACGTTCATCTTGAATTATCGTACGATAAGGTCTGATATGCGAAGCGAAAAAATCGGCTTATACGCGATATACGACGCGGCGATGTACGATGGTCCGATCGTTTTTTGAAGAACTCGAAGGGACTTTCTTCATCTCGAGAGTCGATGTAATATCCGCATTTCTAAGACTTATAGAATTTTGCAGATATAATCTATTAATGACGCAAGATAATTTGAAATTTGTATAATTTATTAGAGTGGAAGGAAATGCGATAGATTCAAGACAGTTCAATCCAGAGTCAAGTGTTATCAAGCATTCGTTAATTCTCGTAACACGGCGTAATTGCTGCAGCGATGCGAAAGGACTGACTTGGCGTATTGGTAACAAATAGGCATAATAGGCGGATGCTGGGGATCGCGTGATAATAGCTCACGAGACGATAATTAGCTGCATGGCGCATCTAGTCGTAATAGGTTCACCGTATCGAGTGTCCAATAGCAGGTGCGATAATCGTCGAGCAACAATTCTGTTAGCAATAGAGTTACCTTGATAACATTGATCGATGCATCGGCCCTGTCCGATGTTGATCGAACGTTCGTAATAATTATCCGAGACTGACTGGTGGGACGCGCAGGTGACACTTACGTAATGTGTGTAGCAGTTACATTAATATCGGCGTAGCGCAGTGATCTCGTGATCGATCACAACGCACTCCTGTCGTAAACCCATTCGTGTAATAGCTTCGACGCGGCTCACAGTTTTTTCCATTGTCCATGGAACGAAACGCGATATCGTCAAAATACTTTTTCGGCATGAAATAGCGTTAGGAGTATAAATATCGTTAATCAAAGCGCGATATTAAAGTAAAGAGCGTCTTTAAAATATTTTTCAATGCGGAATAGAAAATACATCTTCCGATGTTGCTATATAAATAATTAATCTCGCGTTTCACTTTTAAAATATCACGTAATTTTAACGAGATTTTTGGAGTAAATGACATTTGAGGAGAAACGAAATAACATCAGTGAAAAATGTTACGTTAAGAAGACATGTGAAAAGTAGGTTAAGAAAATAAAGAAATTGAAAGATGAAACTTTATATCACAAGAAGAAAAGAGCGTTTACAAAGAGCATTTTAGTTCTGTACTTTTTTTCCAATATTAAACAATTTAAGACCAAGATTATATACGTTATGCATTACGGTTGATGAAAGAGTTTGCGCGCACAATGAAAAGTACTGCTTTAATAAGAACCCAGATTAGGCGCCTAATGGAACCAGAATACAAAGATCCCAGGAAATTACGAATCCTTCGAAGAAAAAGCAATTACGCTCTGCATTTTGCGGACGCGTATAAACCGCCGGGATTATCATGCTTTCATCGTGTTGAAAGATTCACGTGGAATAATAGAATAATAAGGAGAATGTGCGATCGGTCCAGTTTCACCGCTTGATCAATTAAACAGAAATTCGCAGCGTCGTGTCATTATTTGCAAAGTGGCTGTTTCCGCTCGTTGTAAATCGCGTGACCGCGCGTTAACGTTTCATTTCCCAAGGGACGCGAAAACCGGACTCGACTATGCCAATTTCCACGTTGCGGATTGTATACTTCATAAACGCACACGTAGACGAACGCAGCGCTTCGCGATATAATAAAATACGACGAACTTTGCTTCAACAGATTTAATGGAATCGTAACTTATTATTTGAAAATATCAAATATTAAATTTTAATTTTATGTTAACATTCTAACGTTTCCTTTATTTTTGAAAAGATAATATAAATTACAATTATTTAATATAATTTCTCGTATTTAATTTTTACACAGTTTACGTAAAGTAACATAAATAATTATTCTGGTTTCATTTTTATATAAAATCGGCTTTTTACATATCGTATTTTCTTCCGGAAGACGCGGTCATGTCCAAGTGACTGTACCATTCCCAACAGCATCGGCCGCTCACTGACCGCGTTCGTTTAACGCGACGCGGCGGATTTATCGTCAAATGAAACGGAAAAATTCAATTTAGATTCTCGCCGCCACCTGGCTGACTCCGCGAGGGTCTGCTCTCTCGCCGGCGAATCCCTGAAGAGACCAAGCCACCACGGAAAGTGTTTGCCGTTTTCGTCGTCGGGACAGCACGTAAATCCTACGAGCGGGATAAGAATTCCAGGACGGGCGTGACTCCGGATCGGATTTCATGGTCTCGCGCGCCACTGGTCGCGGATCGTTAACGTCCGAACGCCCTCGTTAATGGAATTAAATCCAATCTATATATGTGAGGTGTAGGGAAAGGCTGACGCGAGAATCCGGTGGAAAATCCGCTCTCGTGCGCACGTATACTCGGTGTCACCGCGTAATGATAGCTGACTCTATGATGGATTGGCTCGTTCGGCTTCGCGGTTTCATCATACGCGGAAATGCCGGCTGACGCACTGATACCACGCTGCGATACGTTGCGGACGATGCGACTCTGTGCATCGCGGTGTGTTCAAAGTTCTTTGGAATAATCATTAGCCACGGAAATGTGCTCGCCCTCAGCGCGAATTTAATGAAGAGAAAATACTAAGTCTGCCGATTGCGTGATTCAATTTATTTACAGATGATATTTTTGCCGCATTCGTGCATCTATTATATTACGTTGCGCAAACGCTTTTAGATTATAAAAAATGGTTATAAATACGTGTAAAATATGAAATTACTTTCGTTTTTGAAAATTCATAGCTTCGCTTAATTTGATCAGCGTTTTATGCGCAGCGATGTAATATAATACAGATTATTATTTTTACATGAATATGGTACTTTGCGTTCTAAATTTATCATTCATTTAAGATGCTGTGGACAATTTTGTTCTTAAAGCGAAACATTGATTAATCTGCCAATCACCCTAAACTCGGGATTAACGCTATAATTAGTGCCCTATTATCGAAAGGAAGTTTAATACTATCGACAAAACGTCACGAATCTTTCGAATACAGAATTATTGATTCGATCGTGTCCCAAAGCTATCTTGATTCCTCAATACTGACTGCAATAACATAGCATTTCTCAGGAAGTATTCGTTTAATTTTATCACAGTTTATCTTCATTTCCTACTTTTCGATTATATCATGTTCCTTTTCCATATTTTATATCACATTACATATGTATAATTGTTCTCCATAATTATGGCAATTTCGCTAAATACATTTCTCGCTTATTAAAAGTATTTTTGCAATTCGTAACTGATTTAAAGTCGTCACGCCGGGTAAAGTCCATACCATTCCATTTCCCGCAAGCCCAACCGCAAACTCCGCCAGACCACAAAAGGTTACATTCATCCGCATCGCGAATGAATAAAAAGCCTCTTGCGTGCGCGGGGGTGGATGGGCGCGCGTCTAATTTACCTTCATAGCCGCCGGCGAAGTTCCGCGGATACCAAACAAGTCTAATCGACCTTCCGGCATGCTCGCGCGAAGTCAATGCGAACTCGATATTCGCCGTTGCGGTGTCTGTGCCTGGAAGTTCTTCTTGGTTCGTGGATGCTCGAGGTAGAGCGAGGAGGGAAGAGAGCGAAAGCGAGAAAGAGAGAGACGTTGCGTATGTGTGCATACATGCGTGTACGTAGGTGTACGTGTGTGCGCACTGTAGGTAGGTTGCCGATAGGACGGCAACCGCAAGCTCGGCGGTTGCTACGACAAAGAGGAGCAAGCTTGGCCGCATCGCGCGTGTGTGTGCTCTCACGCGGCTGTGTGTGTATCTCGAGAGCGTCGGAAAGCGGATAGCAGCGTGGCGCACACACCGGGATCGCGGCCGCACAATGGACCCCTTCAACTATCCCCGGGACAGCACTCGACGTCGCAAACAAGCCCCTTCGCGGACTGGTCGGTGCGCCGCGCAGCGCATGGACCGAGTGACAATAAATTCCGCAAATATAAGCAGCCGAACGAATTACCTCGCTGCAGTTGAGCGAAATTCTCCTGCCGCAGGAACGGCAACAAGAGCGAACGAGCGAGCACATTATTGAAGACGGTCGAAAATTCAAGAAATTATCAAGAGCGATGAACGACACATTATTAAGATCGAACAGTCTCGATGAATCGCACGATTATAGCTGCAACTGCTGCATTGACCTGATTGTGTTGTCTCGGTGATCGACCTTAGCGCGCGATACAGCTATTTGCGCTCGCTACGTCGTGACGAATACGAGAAATGGATGGAGAATAATCGCAAAAAGTCCACGTCGCTACACCGTTGCCTTTACGTTTAATTAATTCTGTCAGTCATGCCGGACGTCAGGCTCGGTTTATCTCGACAGAGAAAGTGTCGTTGTCGGTTGCGCCTGCAGTCGTCATCCGCCATTGTCACCTGATTCCGCGAGTGCAAAATGGCCCGGCTACGAGAAACATAAAAAAATACTGACCATTTCGGAAAATAGATATCCCGCGCGCGTTTTAATTGATAAGAACGTTCGCTCCGCAAACATGAGACGGAGACTCTCGCGAGGAGATCGATTTTCCGTTGAACGAGCATTCAGTCTTCTGGAATCTCTCCGATTTCAGTTTAAAGATAGACTAGTTTTTCTCATCAATTCTTTACGTTCATTTAAACGTTTCCAGAAAGCCGCGAAAATTGCCGTTATTTTCTCTCTCTCTCTGCATTTATTATTAATATTTCGAATTAATAGTACGTGCCAAATTTGCATCTCGAAATAAAATTCTGTAAATGTGCAATTTCCTTTAAATTAAATCAGTTATCAAGACTTCGTTATTTAATTCTATCTTGGAAATTCCGCAATCCGTGATCCTGAATAACATAAAATTTTCTAATTTTAATATCCATAATTCGAAAATTGCTGCTATTCCGATCTCGGTTCTACGGTATAAATGTGTAAATTCACACAGCATATTCATATTAACGGTGTTCTCAAAATCTGATTTGCGCTACTTTCGAAGTAGACAGCTTGCATTATGCATCCGCTTCCAGAACAGAAACCGAAAGTAATAGACTTCTGTGACGGAATGGATTACGTTCTTTGCTCCATTTTCGCGGCGCAATTGCGCTGTCATATTGCTTTTAGCAAACTGTGCACCGTGCACGGAAACTTGAATAAACCAAACGCATTGGATGAGGCAAAAGCGACGTAACGCAAAAACAATTTCGTCAAATAGGCGACGCGCCGCTTTCCCGCTCGCGCTTAATTCCGCGTTGCGTTATCAGCGTAGCACGATTCGTGTTGTTTAATATGACGATGGAGAGAAGTAAAGCACGTGTAACGTTACACGTTATCCATAACAGTGATTGATATCACATGATATATTTTAGATGTCCTTACATTGAAAAACAATGAACGGTATAACGAGCGGTCATGATGAAACAATTGCATTTGTTCGTTTTCTATACGATCGTGTATTTGTGATTTCGATGACAGAATAAACACTCAGTTTGCGCACGATTGCAGCGATAGAACGAAAGAATAGAAAAAAAATAGAATAACAGGGCTTGTGCAAGTAGAGACGCCGTGTCCTCCTCTCGCACATGCATTTCCCAGCCATTCACTCGATGGCGACTTTATTTGACTTAGGCGTCAGGAAATGAGATTTGTTAAGCCATTTATGGCCGCGCACACGTAAATACACGTTAGCTGGCTTTATAACGCCGTAGCCGACCCTATTTACGATCGTTATCGCCGTCGCTAAAACGTCAGTACGCCGCTGGAATTGCATTCTACAGCGAAAGAAATTGTTTACATTAATCTTTAGGGGAATAGCAATTATGGGCCGGGACGGTGTCCGCCGTACCTTAAACAGTAATAATGATAGGCATCGCAATTAAAATCGCGTTATCTCTTATTCATCTGCCTGCCTGGCTCAATTTCGAAAAAGACATCGCGCAGGAAATAAAGGACAAGCTGTGCCATTTCCGTTTATGCACGCCCATTTATTCCCTTGCGATTTTTATGTGAGAAAGAAAGAGAGAGAGAGAGAAAGTGTGTGTGTATTTTACTATGAACATAGATAAAATGATAAAGCTACAATTTATTGATCTTCCAGAATTCATATTACAAAGCATATGATAAAAGAATTTTTTCGTGTACTATTTTATAAATAAACAAATTTATAATTGTTTTATATTTTACACTGTTCTAACGGGAAGAGTGTGTACTTTTCAATGAACCTCGTTTCATGTCGCTACGACTTCCCTAAGCCGAACTATCACCGTTTAAACATAGAATGATTTCCATTTTCGGCTGTCGGCGATCGATTTTCGGCGAAATTAATTTTATTTTTATAATCAGTCGATGATATCTCGTAAACTAGTTACCCTAGATAAATGACAGCGGGCTTACCGGAAGCGCTGGAGTCTCAGTTTTCCAATAAAACTTGTTTCATCGTGCTGAGATTGTTCTGCGCAAAGATATTGATAATTATATCGACCTGTGATCGCGATCCAATGGAGGAGCCGGATGGTGGGGGAACCACGTGGCCGCCGTCCGGGGAAAAACATCTGTTACCTGCAGTCAGCTGATCAGCTGACCTTGCGTAACGGTTATATAATAGGATTATGCAATGGATTACGTGGGCGTGTGCACAGGTGCGGTCGCGGTGCGGTAGGCATTTTCAAAACGTTATAACTTCGCGAAAAATGGACGTAACGATGTGAAACAAAAACCGATTTTCTACTCTTTTCATTCCGCGTGTATCTATGCTTATCGCGTATACCTTTATCATGACATGTATCATACATGTATATTGATATAAAAAAATATTGAAATATAAAATTATAAATTTTGAAAAATGTGAAAACATAGTTCGCAAAACTATCGAAGCCACTTTTACCTCGAATAGTTTAATTTATTATTGCCCTTTTGACGAGGGCTGTTTCCTAATCGATCTCGGACTTGGCGTCCAACCGATGCACTTGCGACGTATGAATGCAACGCACGAGCGACCGTGCCGGACGGACGGACGGACGGCTGTGTACGAAGAAGGAAAATTCCGGCAATAAACGGGGTTGGATGCGGGCCAAGTATTTTTATTGCCGCAAGGCCGTCCACCCCATGTTGCACCCGCGGCGCGGCGAGGTCGCCGCCTACGAAATAATGCGAGTTGGACCGTAATACTTGCTGCGCCGCGCGACTTACGGCTCGATGCGCAGCCATTCTTGCGAACATTTTCATCGCTACCGACGCGGAAGTATCCCTGAATTACACCGCCGCGAATAAATCAGCGGATACACTGTAGTAAGCTATTTTTGAGCGGAGGGAACGAAAGCTGGAAGCGCGCCCCCCTCGCGCCGAGAAAGATCGTACGATAAATAAACCGATCTCAAAGTACGGAACACTACTTGGTTCGTCTTCCAATAGCGAGAGCACGAGAGATTTATGGATCACAATCGCTGTATGATGCGAATCCGAAGAAAGCACATTGAAGAAGTTTCGCACCGAGTTTTCTTCACTTAAGGAAGTCCATGGTTAGTACATAATGCGAAATAGGAAGCCGAAAAAAATGATGTTTTCACATCTCGATGCAAATACATATTTTACAAAATTCCGAACAAAGTTGTTCGTAACAAGCGTACAAATTCAAATACATAAATCATAGACGAGTATTTGTAAGACTAATCAAAAATCAAGCTCATTTGCGTTCATATCATTAAACAAATCGCACGATTATTAAATCTTTTATGAGGTACACGCGTCTCGTTCGAAACGATTTGCCTCGGAGCCGAATGAGATCGAGGCGATAAAGCGGACGGACGATCTCTAGCTTTGGAGTGGAGTTCGTTCTAATTGCGCAAAGTCGGACCGGAAGTTTCGGCATTAGAGGTATCTACGCTTAGTACAACATCATCCTATCGGACCCTGATTCCAACGGAAGCCAATACCAAGCGAGACGCGAGGCTCGACTATACCTTGATATAACACCTCGAAGAGGCTACCCACCGCTTCGTCGATCCTCCTTTCCTCGGGTTATCGCGTTACTAATGGTCGGCGTGGTAATAGCCGCAGACACCCGATAGCTCTCCGCCGAGAGTAACGTCAAACTCACGATAGGTGAATGCACGTGTACGGGGAACGTTGCAAACGTGAACGCGAGCTTGTGTCTGTGCACGCACGAACGAAACGAGAGAATGCAGGTGAGAGGAAGGGGTTGCATCGCATCCCTGTGACTCTTCGAGTTAATGGCAGGAAATCATGATGTAAATGCGAGATGCACAGCGCGCAGAAAATACATATAAAATCGTTGCTTCCTATAAAAATTACTTTTGATTGCGATCATGGAATTTCTTCATATTTTTTGTGAAAATTCTACTAGTTTGTGTATACTTAAAAAAAAGATTTTGCTGTGTGCGCAACTATATTCGTCGTGTGTATCTATTACAACCGCGAGCGGCGCTGTATCAACGTCACTGTATTTTTTCCTCGCGATGCAACGCACCGAGCGGAAGAAACGGGTTAATGGAAAGATAGGCCGAGCTTTTTTAACGGTCCATGCGCCAACGGCGATCGACGTCAGTGGAAAGGGGGCGGAAATGGATAATGTCGCGGCTCGCTGGTTCGTTCAAAACTTAGCTGATATGTGACCAGCGCTCATTGTTAAAGCTAGATTTACGCGTACGAAGAACGCACAAATCCGAGTAGTTTACGCTGATTCGCGTGAATCAATCTCGCGTGACAGATATGCGGGTGTTATTTATGTGAGGATGTGCGTGTGCTGATATCTACAGTGAGAAGGATACATTTTATATTTATAAATAAAGATCGCGCTTGGCGCAAATAAATGATGCATGATTTCATTAGTGTCCCGAGGACGATGTATTTTATGGATGCGGAAAAAGATGTAAAGCTTTGTCAGTGCATCAATTTTGATGTATCGATCGATACTCGACGTGCATCTCACTCATTGTGTTTCATAAAATAATTCCGACAATCTGCGCCGGTCACTCATGTGTTATTAGTGTAAGATTAATATTTCGCTGGGAATGCGACGCTAATCAAGCGGTGCAGAGAAATAAATAACCGCGACCTTGGCGCACATGGCCTGCGGGTCGATTACGTTGTCCGCGCATTATATAAATTCGATCCTGATCAATTTCAGACCCTGCATAATGCAACGAACTTAGATTAGATTAGCTCGTGAGGAATGGCTATTTCGTCGATTCATAAATAATTAAAGAGTGACCATGGGGCAAACTCGTGAAGCATGTCGTCGACTCGTTGGATCGATAGTCCGAAATGTGCGCCGTTATAATATAGGGTATAATTGGATTTCGGTCGGACTAATTCAGGATCCGCCTTAAACTGGGACAGGAACGTTGACTCGAACGAGACCACGGATGCTCCCCGTAAATTGACTGGAATCGCTTCCGGGAAAGAAGATTCGGAGCGCGCAGCTCGCGGGCACGAAACGAAAATATGCCCGGAAGAGACGTCGACCTCGAATGCCGATCGAGGGAGGGCTTCGCCGTCACGAATGATGCAACGGCATGCTGGCTGCAACGGAACAGCACGGAAGCTGGCGAGAGGAAAGGAGCGAGAGTGCTCGAGGAAGAGCGAGAGACGGATAGAATCTCGTAGCCGCGAAAGATAAATCGCGTGGGCGGGCCACGGCGAAGAAGCTAACGGGGTAACAGCTACTCGGGAATATAGTCCCCGTGGCACCCCATTCGTAACGCGATATATCACGGGTAGAAAAGTTTCCTCGGGGGGAGGGCATCGAATGAAGAAGAAAGACGAAAACAAAGAAGAATGAAGAGGAAGAGAGGATAAGAAGGGGGGTGGGACTTCGATCCCGCTCGGAACAAACGATGCTGTCGTTGAGAAGCTCATGAGAAGCTCGGGAATACGCGGCGGGATCTAATACGCGCGGAATTGAATTAAATCACTTCTCTCTCGCAGTCAAATTTCTATCGCGCGTTACATGAAAAATACACGCGAAAGTAAATGTTTTCGTAAAATGGGACACCCGGTGTCGAGGCGAAGTAGAAACAGATCGATGTGCTCAGACCAGTAATGGAAGGAATGTTTTTTGGAAGCTCTAATTAAAGCGCGTTAATTAAGTTAAGTTAATTATTAAAACTTTCAAATAAAGTTTACTAAAATTACACGAATATCTTACTAGATCCAACGTTGGCAAAAAAATAGAAGAAATTCGCAGAGAGAAGGTAACAAAGTGGAAACGGATCGCCACAGTCAGACGATTTGGTACACAGGTATCGTTACAGTCGATCGTGCACGAGACGCGGGAATCCGAATTGGACTTGCCCGCACATTTATTCGCCAGTCGACTGAAGCGGAGGGCGTTCCGTTATCTCCGATGTCGATGGTTTCGTGCGCGACGACCGCTCCGCGACATTAATCTTTATGACCGATCGCTTCGGGAGCGTCGCCGCTAACCATCAATCGCCCGAACGTCTTGACCCATCGACTTCCAATCGCACGTAATCGCACGCGACATTTACATTGCGAAGCTGCCTTCCTGGGTTTCACTCGCCACGATTTCCCTCCGCTCGTCCTCGGGAATCCAGATGAGGATACAGTCAGATGAGAACGTGCTCGTAAAGAACAAAAGGGCGACTCGTCGGGGTCGCGTCGCGTCTCGTCGTCCTGTTATTTCGCCGTTAATTCGCGACTCGCGCTCGTTACCCCTTTCACCACGGGCTCGGGGCTCCTTTTTGCCTTGGTAACACGCCCTATTGTCCTTTTTATGCGGGTCTTCCTGCTTGTGCGCTACAGCAGATATTCTATAGCCCCATCGACCGATTGTGTCCCATTGTGTACCTGCCCATTGTGTGCCTCTATGTTCATTCATCCTGCGATCTGTGACGCGATGACGAAGACGAACGCGCTTTCATTAGCGATTGTAATGTATATTCTTTGCCATCGCTCTCTCGTGCAGTCGCAAATGATAATAATCAGAGGGAAGTGTCGACGCGCGCCGGCTGAAAGATTTATTTCCCGTAACGGCACACCATCGTCGGCGATCGTGTCTCAAGTTTCTCGAGATACCTCTCGCGTCAATACTTCGCTACGAAATAATATCATCAACGCGAGATATCGCCTCATCTTTCGAGAACGCTAGTGAAAATGGGCTAGCTGCAGGACTTCAATATAACCGTCCTCGTTGCACGCGTTAATTAATAAATTGCAAAATAACGCAGAACGACGGAGAGCCCGAGAAACAAGATGTTTTAACATTCCGCGAGTCGCGAAATCTGCCCTGTAATCATCTTAGAGCTCGCGTCTCTGCCTTAGCCAAGAATCTATTCGAATGAGATTCCGACGCAGTCTGTTCCCTTCCTCTTGTGCAGAACGCACTTGGACCGCTCGGGCCAAATAAAATTGCCGGGCGAACGACATGGAGCGGCATCAAAGTGCTTCAGCGGCGCAGCATTATGGCGCGTTTGTGTCTCTTTCATATACGAAACGGTCGAATCTAGGCGAGATTACTTTGTTTGCCGTGAGCGTCTCCCCGTCCTCGTACTAGAACGTGACTGTCGTTACACTGGCTGCGACGAAATTGCCCCGATTCGCGAACATCCCTCTGCCAGTTACAAAGCTGCGCCATTTTTCCCTCGGAGCTTCGTAAAGCGAAGATAAATAGCTCTTCGCCATACCGGACGAAGGAGGAGAAAGTATCTCTGCCATCATGGTTCATCCGACACGTATACGCGCCTATGTACATACGTACATGTATATGTATATACAGATACATACACAGCCGGAGGTGTACACGAGTATACCTAATTCTTGCACGCCTCCACGTTCCTGCGAGATACTCGACGTCGTTTTTCACGAGACGACTTCAATGGCTCATAGTTAGCGAACAGTTTTTATTAAACTCCGTTACCTGCTCGCTCGAGGCCAGTGCGCGAGTTTCACGCGAAAGATTTTCATGTGTGGTGCGAGTTCTCGTGTCTCCCTCCACCGGAATATTATTAACTAACGTAACTCTGGCGGAGTTTACAGATTAATAAATAAAAAGTTTGAATATCGATAAACTATTGGTACACATTCGGTTTCCGGTGGTGCGATCTTGATGACATCTCCTTCGACTTTTAGCAACCGGACGTCATAAGCAGCGAAGTCGTATAAAATTCGTCGCGCGTGAGGGAAGTTTTAAAATCGCGAGTCTTCCGTGAACTTGCGGAAACTCGTGAGTGCCTCTTTCCGGCTGAAGGAGCAGGTCGCCGCCGAAGAGAATTATAAAAACGCAATCTCTGTCCTCGTCGAGACTCCGACAATCGAACCACCGCGCGCAAGGTAAGCGGGGAAATTAAGTTCGCTGGCTGTTTTCTCGCATTTCGAAGTCGGACTTCTCGCGTTTATGAAGGTCTATCTAAATAGCCTATTGCACGAACGCCGGCCGATTAATTATGCAAACGTTAAGCATGCATTAAACGCCGAAGCCGGTAAGGCAGTTTGAATTAATTAATGCCCCGCGATGTGCGCTTCTTCGGCTGGCACTTATCCCCGGCTCGGTCGCGAAAACGGATCCTTGTTTCCGCGGTTCTTATGCACCGACCCTCGAATTATACCGCGCGGTAGTCACAGGGCAGCAGCCAGGGGGCTGGAGAAAGGCAACCGGGGAAAGAAGGACATCGCGATTCTTTGCGAAAAGAGCAGGACAGCTCGTCTCTACCCACCAACGCCGAGAAAGTTTTTCCCACGCCTCGGGGCTTTCGCCGACGATGGCGGTTGGCGGCGATGGCGGAGCGGGAGGGGGTGGCACAGCGAGAGGGGGTTGATTTAAGCTGCCAGACATTAGCACCTCGTGGGGGTGCCCCTTCGCTTCCACCACGAGCACCGGCGCGCGCCCCAAGGTGTCCAATCGAGATAGCGGGTTTTGGGGTAGTTTCCCTCCGCTCTCTCCGTCTTCAGCGCCCTCCCCGGTCGCTCACTCGCCACCCTTGGTACTTCGGTCCTTCACCTAGCTTTCCTCGCTTCCTTGTCCACCGGCCTCGCGAACCGCCGGCGGTGCGACTACGCTTTGCCGTCGCACGTTTTCGTACCCTCGGGGGCGGCTCTCGAAACTCAGTTTCGAAACTTGCACATTTGTCGCCCCGGCGTTCGCGCTCGCGTCTCGGGCCCTTACATTTTAACCATATTCTTGGAGAAGTGTGAACGTGGGAGTGGACTTCCCGCGCGACGTGGAATTCGTTTTCTCGCGATGGACTTGCAGACAGAGACGATCCGCGCGACCTGTTCGCTGTTCGTCCGGGGGTAAATCATCCCTGTCTCCCTCTCCATCTCTCTTTCCCTCGATCGAACCGCCGCTCCTATCCCCTAGCAGTTTCATCCTCTCGCTCCCGCACTCCCCTAACTCGCTTTAGCCTATTTCGCGAGAGCGCGGAAAGTTACTTTATGTCGCGCGAGTTACGTCGCACGCGCGCTTGTTCCGTAACTGAATTATAACAGCGACGGCGACGTCGGGTGACGCTTCGACGCCGGATGTGCTCAAGGAGTTGCCTCGCGGTTGCGCGAATCGTTATCGAAATTCGCTACTCGTGAAACAAACGTGTTTCTTTCGTTCGGGGCTCGCGCGCGTCGCGTTGTTCCAGCGGCAGAAATAATACACAAGGCAATTCGGATTCCGCTGGGTATATCCGGTGTAGAGTATCGCTGCAATTCTCCGGTCGTGTACACGTGAGATTCAAATACACTAGAGCGACCCGAATTATTTCACGTGCTCAAATATTTACGGTTTTGGTTGCATCGTCAATATTTCGCGGGCACCCGCTACTGTCAATGACCTGACCCGTTTACCAACTGCAAATTTTACATGCGGGCGGAAAAGTTATGCCGTCGATTATCGCCTTTTTTCTCCCCGCGGCTTCCAGGGTTGAATTCTGTCATTACCAAATCAGTCGTGCGTGCGTATGCACGCGCGCGCTTTCTCTTCCGCATCGTTCGTCGGAAAATCGCCGGTGCGGCTGATTAACTGGTCGATTCTGTGTATCAGAGCATAGGAAATTCTGATGTTTACATCGTATCACACGAGATCACCAACGGCAAATGGGCCGACCGGGGCCGGCAACGACTGCTGCCACCACTAAATTTTCCGACACAACGAATTTGCGTGGGCGAAGGAAATTAAACGTTGCCGCGAGCGCGAAATAAAATACCAGTGGAGGAAGGTAGAGAGGGAGGAAGAGAGATACAGAAAAAAAGGGGGTTAAACGCGTAGACGCCATCGTGATGTGTGACTGCCACTTTACCCATTGTACGGCACGTGTATGTTTCCATGCACATAGGCAGAAATCATCGGAATCATATCGAACGTGGCCGGTACTCGGCAAAAACCGTTTACCGCTGTCGAGTATCAAAGCAATCGAAATTTCACTCGTTTTCCCGATGCGTTACAGCAGCGAAACTAAACGCAATGTGCGTCGAGCGTGAAATTGAAATTCTCGATATTTAATTACTCTCGCGCTGTTGATTGACGTTAGAAAATACACGTTTGTGCACAAAGTTTCACGGCATTTCCTATTTCCTCCCCCTCTTTTTTCGTTTGTCCGTATGTCATTTGTTTTCCTATTTCTGTGCTTTCGTGCATCGCGCAGTTCGAACAATAACGAACGGCTTAATTATTATACGTAATTAATTATACTCACAGTTCATTTTTGATGTTACGTCATACGCTGTTCGATCAAACATTACGCTATATAAATCCCAATGTACGAATGACTTTTCTCGCAGATAACATCCGATATCCCAGAGAAAAGATTTTCATCGTCGCATGAAGAAATCGCGCCGTATCAGATTACGTATCTTGGATTGATCGGCCGCGTGTTGGACGCACGATATTTCCCAGGAACACGAGACAACCTCGTCAGATTACAGGTGGCAGTCACAATCGCGGCGCATTCAAGCGTCACCGAGATATATCGAAACCGCGGATAAGTCGCAGAACCGCACGAGAAATCCTGCGACAGAACTCCCTCTTTTCTTTATGCAATAATGCTTGATCATTTTTTAAATACGTCCTCTTTAGACGTCGAGGGTGTATTTGCACTTGGTACTTTTTACGTCTTGGATTACTCATGTCTCTACGTATTTGATCCTCCATCTAGCAGAATGGCTTGGAGAATTCGCGAAGGAACTCCTTGGACGCGCGCTATGAATCCACCTGCGACCGAGTGTGTACCAAGAAAGTCAAGAAGTCAGTTCAATAAGAACAACGAACAAGAGGAATAGCTCGCTCTGCATCTTTTAAGATCCAAAGTTTTCGTCCGATCGTACGAGAACTTTATCTTCTTCCTGAATAAGTGATATACCACCAGATATCGCGTCCACTACTCGGAACGAATTGCCATTAACCCGGGAATCGTAGAAAAATACGCCTTTGTTATTGCAGCTCAAGTGGCTCTCTTTCCCTAGCAGCAATATATATTATGTATAAGAAATAATGAAATATGTGAATTAATTAATGCTAGAGAAACTGTATTAAAATAAATCCTCCTTGCGCATAGAAGAAAAACCGAGTATTCTTCTTAGCTGCACTTTGTCTACATTATTGAAAAAATAAACGCAACATCCCCTTTAAAGTCCTGTAATTTACGCTACGAGCAACCTTCTGCCGTATTAATGACGTCCCCTGGAGTTCTGCCGCATCCTCGCGCACAGCAGGTTTTTCTTGTTTGCAAATTTTATGCGCTGTCTCTCCCCGTGCCTCCCTGTCTGTTGCCAAGGAGCGTCCCGCGGGATCCAAAGTGAGCCGGGATCCCATCTATCTATTCGTTCGCGGTGCATGCGCGAAGCATTCACCAGCGGCAAAATGGGGAGATGCAAAATACAGTAACGTTGCCGATTTTTAATCTACGGGGACCGCTTCGGGACCGACGCGCGCGTGTCGCGTAATCACTCCAAATTAAATAAAGTTTTTTTTTATATCCGCGCCAGTTATCGTTTAAAGTGACGTCCGAGGATCGATCGAGCGGAAAGCGTGAGAAGCAAAACGAAAAAAAAAAAGAGAGAGAGGATGATAGGGCTGCAAACTGGCGGAAAGGCGAGATAAAGGACGGAAGTGCGGATCGTACGGCGCGAAGGAGGAAGAGGAGGAGGATGCATCCGCGGGGGGTTAGAATTTTGCCGGGGAAGAATCACAATTGCAAAACAGTTTCGTAACTGGCGCGGTATTAAACAGTCAGCAGAGACGACACGGCCGCGCGGGGCTTCCTTTTCTACTGCACACGAAGGAAACGAGCCATGCAAGGCGCAGATGGTACTCGGGAAAGGGTTTCGTACGCTCCATTCGGGACGGTCTTATCACATTGATGTAATAATTATATGGCTGTATAAGATATTCCTGCTCCGTCACGTCTCTCTTTTATCCTCGGATTTTTGATCCGGCTGTACTCGAAGACCTCCTTAACAGACGTCTCGACGAATCCTTTTCACAACTTCTTAACATTCAGATCGCATTAAAGTTCCGTTAAACAGAGTCACTTTCAAACGTAATGGAGAACGAGAATCTTGTCTGAATGGGTTTTTCATTATAGATTCACGTGAATCTTACCATGCAACCGCAATATTTATAATTTGTAAATTATTGATGAGAATTTACGAGAATTGCTCTCTTATAGAGGGAAGACGTACGGTATCATAAATTACACAGAATTGCCGGAGCGATTTGAAGGATGCGGTACAACGGTGCAACACGATGAGGTCAAGCATGTCGAATCCTCTGTCTCATCGAAATCCCGATTCCGCAAGTTCGGGACGGTTTCAGGAATTTCGGGGAAAGCGCCATACGGTATTCCCGCAGGTTACCGTGATTATTCAAACGCGGCGCTTGCTATCAGCGGTCCCTTTAAACGGCCGGCGTTTTCGCGGGGAGAACGGGAGCGGAACTGTCCGTAACTTGTCCCACGGGGAGCTTGTTCCATCGTGCTGTCGTGTAAGAGCGCGCGGTAGTCCAGCTCGCTTGCTCGCTCGTCGGGCAGCGCCATATATCACGAGCTTAATAAACGCGGAAAGTAGTCCAATGCCAAGAACCGGCAGCTGCAAGATGTTGCCGCGTGAGCTCTGACGGGCGAGCGGCGGAAAGCGGAAAGTAACGAGGGGCGGACGCGGCATTACGAGGACAATCACGCCCGGGCATGACTCGAGTACCGTGTCAACGATCGTTCTCCATATTAAACGTTAAAGATTCTGAGCCTCCGAAAGCCCCGTTCCACCGGCAATTTGAATTAAGTAAGCTGGGCTTAGCGCTAGTTATCTCTCTTTCTCTCTCTGGATTACGGTAGTACGTCATACTTACGTAACACACGTGGAAAAGGAGAATTTGCTTAAGAGCAAGTGATTTAAGCGACTTTGATGTAACCAGAGCCTTATGGACTGTCGGACTTTCAGATAAAATCCTCTCGTTGCTTTTCAACTATTATATTTACCTACTTGAGAATTTTGTAATTATTGTTTCGTGATTGCAGTAATAAATGATTTTGTAGTACTCTGATTTTTGTTTCCTCAAGTATCTTGTTAGGAATAGAAATTAGGAAAGGAAGCTCTCTTAAATGACGTTACTTTACGTGTCCCCTCGAGATCCATTTCTCGCTACTGCCCTTGCCGTTGGTTCTTCCTCAGCCACAAAGATGAGCGAATATATCTCACACAGATATACGTCCTGTGGATTATACTCGCACGGATTCGTGGCCGACTTTAGCATCCATGCAATTCTCCTCGCGAGACCAGGAATTAATCCGCGAGGCTAAACTCGCGATTCCGCGTGTGCTCGTTTCATACATACAAATATCTCGACAACGAAAGCGGAACTACAAACAGTTCGCACATGATAAATTGCGAAATTAAGTCCGGAAAGCGGTGTTCTATCTTAATTTCACTGAGAATGGTCTAAGTCGACTGACAATAACGGATCGGCTGGACTTGGGCTTGAATGTCTCCGACGACATTAAACCGTTTCAAGGAAGATCGAGATGAGCGAAAAGGGAACGGCCGTTTTTACGGTCGATAATTTGCGTAATCGAGAGCGCTCGGGTGAACGATTGACAGAATGCGTTAGAAGAATAAATTCGGTGGCGTGAGCGATCGTTAGCGCGGGCATTAATGGTAACGGACGAAACGAGCAGCGGGGCGCGGGATGTAAATCGTGAAGTTTTAATCACCGCTGGCGGTGTACGGCCGGTAGCGGCGGCGCGTTAAAGCGAAATTGCGCCGTACTAACAATGAAATACGTAAATTCTGTGCATCCGCGCGATTCAGGGCTAATGGCACGGCATACCGTTATTTACGGACTTGCCGGGAATAAATATTCCAGCATAAGAAAAAATATGATAAGGGTCGAATGGAATCTGGTGCACAGCTGCGCTGGCATTCTGATATTTCTTGCAGTCTCATTATTAATGGAGCGATCAAAGTAGATCACTTAAGATAATTATGCCACTAGGCCAAGCGTTGCATCGTGCAACTAATTGAAGGGGTCGTCGGAGTTTCTCAACAATTCCATGTCAACTATTAAAGAGATCAATACAGAATCCGCTTACTTTATAATTAACATCGGAAAATATCACCTCTTTGGATTTTATCCCCCCAGTTCATCGATTCTCGTGAGAACATGATATTCTTGACAGTCACGGTTCGGCGCTCGACGCTTAGCTAGTCAGCGCCTTCCCGCGCGCTACTTTATCTCGCGGGATTATAAATTTGGCGGGGGACGATTAAACGTCCCCACGGGGGAACGGATGATTCGCATCTTTCTTCCACGTTTCCTCGGGACCGAAAAAAATCACTCGGCTGGCGAAAATACAGTCGGAGCACATCGCGCACGGTGGAACATGGACAAAGCCATCGAGCCGCATTCCGTCTCGTTCCAATTCCCCGGGGCACCATCCTCAATGGGTTCCACAGCCCATCCTCCCCGAGTCCCCCCATCCACACCTCCCTCCCCCTCAGTCCGCTCCTTCGTCTCTCTTCGACCGCCCTCCAGCTTCGACGACATTCCAATTTATTCTCAGCTGCTGGCTGGCACGCTTTACGACCAAATTCCCTCTCGCAAGACGTTCTTCCCTCCGTACCCTATATCTTCCCCTTCCGTTATTCTACCCCGCTCTCGCCCTGCTCCTCCCCTTTCTACCCGCTCTCGATATTTGATCCTCTTTCCTTATATCTTCATCTTTTTCCTTCGGCTTAATATATCGCCGTTTACCGCGAGCAATTTATATTCCGGCCCTCACGAAATGTTCGCATTTAGCACTTGGCGTGCCGAGCCCTCAAATGAAGTTTCGAGGCATTCGCCATCTCGATGATTACCATACAAATTCGAGATTCCATATCAGCCCGATATAATTACGCGCGAGAATCAGTAAACATCCAGTTGTTTATTCTTACCGCTATTGTAATTCTCCCCATATTCATTTATGAGATCTCTTATGAATGTGTCTAGAGTGTGTGCCGATCAACCCTTAAGTCTCACCCCGCCGAGATCACGTACACCCTTGTGTGCTCATCTCGCGTTCCTCCTATTGATGCTCGTTTCCCTGATTTCGCGCTCTTTTTCCTACCCGTATTTATCCTCTCGTTCTTTCACTTCTTACTGCCCTCGATTTTCGTCGCTTTGACTTCGAGGGTTTATTATCGGGCTTTATCCGCGAACTTTCCGACGGTCCGACCGGTCCGAGAATAAAGGCTCCGTAGCGTCGAAACTTCTGCTGCACACATACACGCGAGTGCAAATGGTCAAAGCGAAGGAAAGGTGAGGCGTCGTGAGCAGAGAAAGAGAGAGAGAGAGAGAGAGAAAGAGAAAAAGGGAAGGAGAAAAAGACGAACGGGGGCGGACAAGCAAAGGAGACAGATGGTGGAAGGCGCGATGGAAGCCCGAAGGGAGAGAACTGCCGGTTCGTACAGCCGACTAGCAACATCAAAGAGCCATTCAGAAGTTCCCCGTGTCTTTGAGATTTTTCCGTTAAACGAGCTCCACGCGGTTGCCGATTCTTCGCCGGCGGGATAGAACGACGAGGATGAAGATGGTAAGCGGCGAGACCGCTGGATATCGATAGGGTCTCATAAAGGTCCGGTCTAACCGGCGAGTTGGCCTTCCGCCGTGCACATTTTCACCGCGCAAATAACGAAGGGATAGGGAACTGCGGAAGCGAATTTCAAAGAATGAACCCTCGCGGGAGATCGACAAATTGCACGGACCCTGCACCCGTGAATTTCTAATTAAAGTACAGAAACGAAAATTTTCTCTCCGACACGGCGGGAGGGATCATGGAAAATTAATTACCAAAAATTTATTCGGCTCGGAGCAGTCGTGTACAGAGTGTAATATTGCAAAAAGTAACGTTCGATAAAATTATTGTTCCGCAACGGAACCACTTCGCAAGCTTAGTCAGAGACACTCGTGTTAATTAGACGAGAGTAATTTTCATTAATGTTCGTTCAGCTCTCGAACGTTTCCGACGTTAATGGATCGGCAGTGACGAGCGTCTCTATGCGCGATACCGATACCAGAGTGCATTACTTTACAGCATTCCGCATTAATGCTGTCACTGTAACAGCGCAGTTTGCCGATAGCGCGCGACTCACGCGTCGCCGCCAACGTCGCCGACGGCATCCGCGAACGCGATGGCATCGAGTATCAAAGCAATTTGCGTAATGAATTTCACTGCGGGGACGGAAAAAAGCCGCCGCACCACCCACCACGCGACGCGAAACGAAATGTGATTAAGGCCGCTATTGAGTTTCCCATAGTCGCTCGCGTCGCGTGGAACTCCGCTCCATCGCCCGGCGTCGCGTCGCGTCGCGTCGCCTCACTTACCCGGCCCTCGCTAAGATTTCGTGCGTCAAGCTCGACTGAATAATTCAGTCGCAAAACAAACGATCTTAGGAAGCGTGGCGATATATTGCCCCGGCCTCGACGACGACAACGACGACGAAGACGAAGACGACGGCGGAGAGAGAGATGAGTCTTGTGTACATGTCGCAGCTGCCTGCATTGTGCAGGAAAGTAATCATGCTAATGTATTCTCGCTCGGATGTCGCGCTCGATGGGCGGAGAGAGGGCGAGGGCGAGGTGGATTGCGAAGTTTATTCTTAAACACGATTAGCGATCCCGAAGGCGTCTCTCCCGGTCTCTCCGGGACCGGGAGGTATTGCCGGGAGAAAGTGAGAGGCATCCTGCGGGGCCTCCTTTAATCTCGCTGCTGCTGCTGCTGCTGCGCCGCGCAAACATCGGATTAACGATTCCGAGGAGACGAGGCTCTGCCAACGTGAGAGAAGCGAGGCGCTCATCTTTTCCTCAGCGTTCTTGTTGCCGTCACGCCGTACAGAGAAACGAGAGAAAATGGGTAGCACCGCTCCCGGTGTGATGAGGCCGGAACGATCGCGCGCGCGTTCTTTGACGCGCGTTAGATCTCGCGATGTCGGGGCTGCGGTTTGCGAATATACGAGGGAAAATATCGAAACTGCACGCAAACGGTATCGGAAACGACAGCGGATTTCTGTCGGCCACCGTTGCAATCGCATTGCATCCGTGTGTAAAGGAGGGTCGACGTGTAAAGGAAAGAAACGTGGATAAAGCGAAAAATTAAAGTGTGACGAATGTCGATGCTGCATGATCGAAGAGATGTTTCGAGACACACCGCGCGATATATCCAGACTTTTCATTAACGGACTGTTTCGTCGCGTCACTCTTTCTGATTTTTAATCTTGGTGTCTATATGTATCGCGTACTGGTTTGCGTACTAGTTTGCGTACCATGCTATGCACTAATATAATATAAAGATAATATAAAAATCTAAAAAAAGCATAATATATAATTACGAAATAATTCGTAATAATACTTAAGGATGCTATTTGAATAATATTGCATTAATTATAACGCTACGTATAATATTTCCTTCATAATGTCGCACAATTATTCATTTCGGTATAATACTCGATATTAATTTTTAATATTAAACAGAAATAGAGGAAAGTCTAATAATGGTTCCGAATGTATAATATAAATTTTGTATGAGTGCTATTTCTCGTTGTATGCGAACGAAACCGCGTACACGTGATTCTCATGTACAAATGTATTCTGAAATTATCTATTATTTATCGAATAAATAAACAGCGTAGCAGATACGAAACTTTCGATATAAATTTAGCCAGCGGCGGATGTGAAAAGCCATATTTGCATGCGCTGAGATTTTATTGAAAAACAGCGATGTGAAATTTGCAAGATTCAATGTTGGATGGATGCAACATAGTCTCGAGCATCTCTTCTCGCGGAGTTCGCCTGTACATCTCAAAGAGAGAAAGAGAGAGAGAAAGGGAGAAACTTCTTAGTATCACCTTATGACCATTAGCAAAGAACGCGGAAAGTCTGGGAAATAGAAACGAGGTGCCTCCTTAAATGCAACGCGTCGAGACGCTCCGAGTTTTGTACAACGATCGGGAAGAAGACAGAACAAAAGTACAGAATGAAAGAAAGAAGGCAAACCTTCTCTCTGACAGAGGCAGAACGGCGACGGCGGCGAGGAGGAAGAAAGAGATGAATCCCGACGTTTTAATTCGAGATGGAAAGACTGAATGGCGAAAGAGACGAGAGGAAGAAGACAAGAGACAGACGCAGGAAGACAGCAAAAGATAGAACGAGAGAGAGAGAAACGGTCGGGTCGGGCGTGCGTTCCAGATTTCTGGAGTCGTTCAATGATATTCCCGAAGAGAAGGAATGAAGGCGGAGGGCTCCGGATGGCCGCAATGGAGTTGGATTTAGCTGGAGGGCGGATGGCGAACCGAGACGCACGGAGTTGGAAGATGCGGCTGTGTGCTCTCGAGTCTCATTCTCTCCCTCGCTTCTCCCCTCGCGCTCACCGCCTGTTCCTGTTTCCTCCTTTATCCTTCCTCCCTCTCTCTCTCTCTCTCTCTCTCTCGTTCTCTCTGTTTTCCGTAAGTATGTGTCTATCTACATGCGCGCACGCTATCATGTTATATCGTGCGACCGAATAGTACCCGTGTGCGCCGGTCGATCTGTATCTGACTCGCCGAGATGCGGCTGACAGGTCCGTGTGGGTTTGTGTGAACCTGGAGCCTGGAAAAATATGGCTCCGTTCGCGAGAAATTGAGCTGTAGTCTCGTCCCTCTCTCTTTCTCTCTCTCATTCTCTTGCCGGCTGATATCAACGCGATTTCGGTGCTGATCGACAGTATCTCCTGCGAAACGGGAGAATGGCAGGCGAAGTTGACGAGTGAAGGGTTTAATCCTTCGAGTGGAAGGCGTTTGCCCCTTGCACGAATACCCGTCCCGTCATTTTACAGCTGCGAAGATCGCTATATTTAACACGGATCGATCCTGATCGAGTACTCGAACGACATTGTTCATTTAACCGTGACTAAACTTCATTTCTCAGATTCTCCTGTTAAAGCTTCATCATAAAAATATTTCCTAAGGTTCAACATTCGTATTGAAAGACTCGCATGATTTTATACTTTCTGCGGGATCGAACGTCCCTACGCGGATAGGGAGGATCCAAACGAGTGGTCCTCGAGAAAATCTATCTGGAATTGCTCGCGAGCGTTGTTACTGCACGGCTTCGTCGATTCGCGAAGACCGAAGGAATGATTTGTATCCTCTTTCCTCATGGGTCTCATTCGGGCCGAGCCGCAATCAACGATTATAATGATCGATCTAAATTCAGCGGCGATCTCGTGGCGCGGCCGACAATTTATTAACGATCGATTTGCAATGTAAATTCACAGGGAAGCCTCGCCGTGGAAGCGTCGCGTCGCGTCGCGTCGCATCGCGCCGCGTTTCCAATCGATATCGACTTGGGCGACGCGATCATTCCGCCAGTGACGACTATGACTCGCGCGAGTCGCCGATTGGCTGGTCACGTAGTACGAACGTTAATTACGCTTCGGTCCTGACTAAGAGAGAACTTTGTTCCCGCGGGGATTAGGACCCTCGCCGGATTCCGGAATCATGCGGCGGCGGTTCCGCCCGGTGTTAACACCAGCACGCCGGATACATACAGAATAGGATGACGGGCTGCTTCGTTACTGCTCGCTCTCGTGACGTCCCTTCTTTCGAGGTCAGACGGGGACCCGCCGGGACGTTATGAACGACAATCCGCCGGATTCGCCCAGTCATTGAATTCGCCTGTCCGGGTAATCTTTCTCCCGCTACGTATCGCAAATGCGTTGCTATTTCGTCGCATACATTATTCAGACATGCTTTTAAGAGTCCTGTCATATTGCCCATTTACAGTATTTACGGATTTATGACGTCCTATGGTCTTTGCAATTTTCATGCTCTCTAGTTCTTTCATCTCTTATATTAAATAAATGATCTGTACAATGCAAGTAACGATCGAAAGTCAAGTGCGGGAGAATTATGATCCGCCATATAATGAATCGGCGGATGAATCGTGCACGTATAAGATTACGTATGTATGACACGCTGCCTGCTTAGAATTCGCGGGATCGATCATTGCAAAATGGAATACCGCGCGCGGGTGAGAATCAAGGACCATGAATAAATTTCGTGTGTCTTAGCCCTTAAGAGCCTTAGGCTGGCCTCTGTTGCAGCCGCCGGCGATGCCGCGTAATTGCATAATTTATCGTGGACGCAGTGAACCGCGCACTAATGGATTTCCAAAATAAATTTTGATAATCGCTCGAGGCGAGCTGTAGCAACGTGATTAATATTCGAGCCAATCTTGGTGTAATGCAGTTTATGCCTATATCGATAAATAATAGAGTTGTAGCCTTGTCGATAGCTGTTACAAATAAATATCAGAAAGCGCGGTGAAATTTTATGCACCTTGAACAGAAATGATTCAAGAAATAATTATTTGATTAACCTAAAATTAAATTCCTTCTCTCTGCATTATATATCTTTGTTTTCGGGTTTCGCATACAATACACATAGCGCATTAACAATTCATATCATGTATTATCAGCATAACCGCATCAGTGCATACATCGCCGCACGATGAGTGTTTTAGATATTTTACAATTAAATACATTCACCTGCCAACGGAATAGCCGTGAATAATAGCGGCTAATTTCGCGATTCATCAAACACGGCACGTTTACTGATTACTCGCAAAATAAATATAGATGTTTGTAGCCGGATGCGAATTATGGTCGAACCCAGTTTCCGGGGTATTTAATCGGCTCATTTGCTTTCGGTTCATTTTTGACACTTCAGGCTAATGCCTACATTCTCATTCATCTCATTCGAACATCGATATATCCGAAATGATGTTCCCCTCTTCATCGCAATGCCCAGACGAGATGTCGGATGAGGTTCGCAATTCGATTCCTTCGAGTGCTTAATGCACAAATTAGGAATCAAGGGAACACCGAGCCAGCCATGCCGCTCAATTGCATAATTTACCCGATGCTCTCTAATGGATTTCCGGGACACATTTCGACAGTCCGATGCTCGAAGCAACTCGCGCGATGCAGAAACGCGCAGAGTGCTGGGACCACACGTTACCGCTGGAAGTGCTGCGGAAGAGACACGTGCGAGTGCGACGCGTAAATGGGTATTAGCTCTTAAGTGATACAGCGATATGGACGGGGTGTGAAGCAGGTCGTCAACTGGCGTCTGAGAACATGTCGGTGCTCCGATCGACTGACAAGCAATATACGTCCCCACATCCGCCTTCCTCTCTTCCGATCTTGCTGAAACTTAATGCCACGTCGATATCACCACGTGCATAATGAACGCCTATCTGTCGGTCGTCTCGCGGCGAGACGACTCTTTATCGTCGCGCTAATTCACCACGAAAAACGTTAAACGCTCGCGCGAGTTTAACCAAGTCAAGATTAATATGTCCGCCGAGAGACCGGAAGTATACGGCTGCATCGACTGCATTTGCTTAATCTCCCGAACACATATCGCAACGTATCCGAAAAATGAAGCGATCGAGCGTGACGCGCGCCTCGTCCAGAGATCACTTCCGCAAACACGTCCCGAGAACCGGTCCTGGGATCCGTTCTGGAGCCGTCTCCTCCACTCGGTCTCGTTCTTTCCCGTGCTATATCAGCCGGGATAAACGCGAGTACGACCCTACATAAGACTCTCGGTCGCCTATCTGTTCCGTAACGTATGCGCCGGATGGATATGCAAAGAAGGCTCGCCTTGCGATCGGCGAGAGGATCGCCGATAGAACGGAATAGGATAGAACGTGGTGGATGGACGAGGCGAGCGACGCAGAAAGCGAACGGTGAACGAGGAACGAAGTGGCGAGGAGACGCTAGGGGGGGTTGCTTGGGGGTCGTGCGGCGTGTTACAGGTGCCGAGGTGCGAGAGCCTGCACCGGACGCGGAGGGTGACCGGGGGTAACGCTTCCTCCCCGAGTCGAACGGAATATAGAGTAGCTCCAGCCGGTGAGGCGAGGGTACGTACGTAGGTTCGGGGGCCGGGGGTTTGCACGAGCGACCCGCAAGTGGCGCGCCATGGACCGGTGCTCTCGTGTGTGCTCAGACGACCCTCTCCTCATCCACATCGGGCTCCTCGCCATCATCCGTTCTCCACCATTCTCCGACTAAACATCGCGCGGCCGCTTCCCTTTCACCGACGCCGATATCTTTTTAAAAATAGTCCTCGATCGTCTCGAGTGCTGTAGCGGGTGCGAGCGTAAAATAGGCCGTAAGCGCTAAGAATAAGCCTTTTAGGAAAGCTGTTTTTCTAAATACGACGCTATAATAAAAAAAGAGATGCTCCCTTACGTGCACTTCGTATCCTGTAAGTGCCCGAGTCGAAATTTTGCGCCTACTTTAATGCTTTTAGCAGTCGTACGAACCTACTGTTAGGAAAATAGAACCTAGAACTGTTACATTGAAACTCAAACTCCTACAAACAGATGTTAAGACGCTATTTTGACCCTGCAACATTCGGCTATAACCTTGATCGTAACCTGCTTTGACGCTCTAGCGGCAAAAAAGGAAATTTCGGACATATTTTAGTGTTAAAGTAGTAGCTAAATAGACGCTGAATAACGCCTCAAATGAAGAATTCGAGGTTCAATGTAGAACTAGAATTTCGACTCGGGTGAACTCGTATATGGCGTCTACACACGCTCTTTATGGACACTTGGTGTGTGCAAAACGTTTTTCTAGTCTACGTAGGATGGTACGAAAATATACAGCCGATATCAAAGTTAGAATTATTCTAAGAGTGGGCGTTCGTTGCGAGATTAAATTTATATCGACACGTGAATAAAGCAGGTGTAAGCTTACACTCACAATGGAGCGTGCGTTCGAGCGAGTATTTGCAATGCGCTGCATAGACGAAACGAAGCATTCCCTTTTTATCGGTATACTCGAGCTTTAAATATAAACTCGTCGAGAGCGTGCTCGCGCTTCAAAGTGCAACGTAATCTGGAAAAAAGGGAATGAGGGGAGTGAGTTCATTCGTTCTATTAATACATCGGCGAGCGCTGAATTTCCCGTAAGTCTACGTAAGTTTCGTTTTTTTTTTTTTTTGTTTCGTTTCATTCCGTTTCGCAGCATCCGCTTCGCGATCCGTTGTCCTGTCGCATCGTCGCTTCTCCTCCGGTCGATTCGTCCCCTTCGAGATTTCGAGTGCAACGAAGAGGCCCTGCCATCGATCGGATGATGAACGTGCTCGGGACTCGGCGCTTCTCGACTCAGCTCGCGACCCATTTTCCACAAACCGATATCGGTGTTTACGCGTCGCGGATGTTATTTTGTCGGGTGTGTTTCATCGTTCACGTTGCGCCTGTTGTGTCAAGCCGTGCAAGCAGTTTCCGCACTGCACGCAGTGGAGAACGGGCGAGGGGGAGGGGGGCAAATAAATTTGCGCGGCTAAACATTTCAGAATTACACTCGCCTGTAAGCGAACGCGCGTCAGGCCTTTAGGACGTGTGCACGCGCAGTTACTTCTATCTCCCAGCAAATAGCTCGAACATCACCCTGTTCGCGTAAAGGTAAACTCATCGCGCCGTCCTTTGAAATACGCTCCACAGCGATATTCCTTTAAAGACGTCTTTACGTCCGTCCGAGCTTTTCCGCTTATTAGATCTCCGCGCTGCCGGTACGTATAACACCTTTAGTTCCGCCGCTTGCTTCCGATAAACATCGCGATAGACCTTTTGCATCGCTCGGCCCGTCGATGTGTTTTATTTAAAATAAAGCCGCGCTTTTATAAACCCGCGACATCATGCGATCTTTGAAAGGTCCAAACGTCGAGAACGATCGGTTCCCTCCATTCCTCGCATTAAAGTTGCATTAGTCTAAAACGAGGAGCACGTGCAGGGAGATGCGCGCAGAATGTCGTAAAAATAATCGCACGAGCATTGACATAACGAGGGACGCATAACGCTGATATATCCATCTGGCTTCTCGACGGCGCGCGTGCACCTGTGCACCCCGTGCGTTTACCGCGTCGTTTTCTCGCATCCACCGTTACCGTAATTACCGCCTATGCGGCGTAAGTCGTCGCTGGAAAGTGCACGTATCTCGCTATAACATCCTGGTCCTCCATGTTACACCCACTCTTTAACGCTCGTCTCGCCAGCCGGCGAGAGTAACGACGTGCGAGATGCCGTTTGGCGAGCACGTTAAGCCGACATCACGTTAGGCTTTCCGTGGATCGATCGTACGTTGGATCATCTCGGATGCGTTCTCCGTTCCAGAATTCTGATATTTTACGACGGGGCATCAGACCAGGGGACTGCTCGCAAGACGCGACATAAATTCCTCAAGGCGGATTACGGTATTCCGAACGCCCGCGTTCTGATTCGCTGGCGAATTACGGTAACGAAGCGCAACGGCGCGCGAGAACGTCGGCGTAGCTACGCTAAATAATTCCGACGCGGCCGCAAACGGCTAACGCGTACCGCTATTGTTGCAGCAGCCTTACGGTCCACGTTGCTGAAACGATTTGTGCAGCTCCGCTCGAGACCGTTGTTTGCTTAAAGTTTGATCATATGTGTATCCACGCGGTCGCGTTACCGTGCGCGGGAAAATAAATGTCCTCGATCTCGGCGAAATTCGAACGAGTGGCCAGCACTCTTGTAACCATTCCGTGTGACAACAACGTTGTGATTCTCTTCTGAGGTCCGATGATTTTGAGTGAAAATATCTAATTTTGTATAAAAGATGATAGACACTCTTCAACTCGTAATTTATTCACTGTTTTTAGTAAGTTGAGGGCTGTTGCAATATTATTCTGGTACGCTTTTCTGTTCTCGTAACTGGGAATTAATTCTCAACTAGTACGATGAAATTTCGGTAACGTTACTACCATAACACGATCGGGTTACTGGCCGCAGTAAACAAATGGAGTAATAATTCATATCTCAGCGCCGTGTGGAAGGTATAATTCCATTTCCGTAAATTAAATTTCCACAACTTTAGCTTCATTATCTATCTCTCGTCTATTTCGTTTTTCTCCATTCGATCACTGCACCGGCTAGTTCCAGGTCCGCAGGCGAACATATTCACATGCGAGGCGAAAACCAAACGGAAATTCGGCGTTCCCGTCCAATTGCCGAGCTCCGTAAAATTCTTGCATAATCAATCGCACCGCGCTACAGAGAGAAAGAGAGAGTCCATTATCGATAATTTCCAAAATTAATTTCGAACAGCAGGTCTAGCAGAGCCGATAAGCTTCGTGAATATCGCGGCGCATTATTACACGCGAAAATGAAATTCTCTCGCTGCGAGGCTACCTTACGGCGGTGGTGTCTCTCGTCGTTAACGCTAATCTCTGCGTCGTAAACCGACGCGTCTTCCGGCTTCTTCCGTCCCGTTGGGTAGACATCATCACGTCTTCTCAGCCCCATCGTGCCTCTTCGTCCCCGATAACGCTACGTAAATATTTGCTGCGCGTGTTAAGGGATGAAAATAATAAGTCGACATCCTCTCTCGAGAGAGAGGGTTTCCTCACTCGAGTTTAGGAGCGCTCGTAAAGAGGGCGAAGCCGCTTTAAGCGCGCCCACCGCTAAGTAACGTGCTACACCTACACCAGGCGCGACCCTCGGATATCGAGCGGCACTCATTGTCTCAATTACGTGGAACCCGAACGAGAGCGTGCTCGTTGAACCACGAGGACCACTCGCCTGGCCTCGTGTGCGCCTTCTTCCGGTTTCTTTGTCGGCATACTGCTCACACGCGCACTCCAGTGTACATCAAGCATGTCGCAGATATTACAGGAACTTGCAAGTGACGATTGAACTCAGTATCAATTATCGGAAAATTCGAATTCGACAGAATTCGAAAAGTCAATTTTAAAGTGTTATTGCCAGCATTAATTCGACAATTTACAACTTGAATTTCAGCATGCCAATTCTCAAATATGACGGTGACAATTTTTCGAGCACTGTTAATCGCGTTTCCAATTTTTACTTTTGACCCCGTTGATATTCTAGTGTTGATTTTTTTATTTTTATTTTATCAGAGCACAGGGGATTTGGGACATTTAATATTTAACCTCGGCTGGAATACCGCAAATGCAGACCCTGCGTACATTGATTATTTATTCTGGATAATTCGGCCGGAACGAGTGGCTCGGTACGATGACAGTGGCGCGTGACATTTGGAAATTATGTTCCATATCGAGTGTCTGTTTTAAACTCTTCGTGACACGCGGCACTTTCGGAGCCGTGAGAGAGATTACACGTGTGTGCACCATGCAACACCGTGACCGTGTCAAATCGCGAATTTAAATAGGTGGCCGCCGGGTCGCGCCAACCCAGCCATTAAATGCAAAATATCGGAGCGTCGGGTACACGCTCCGAATGCACGAAATTTCCTTAATGAAAACTTGACGGTAACGTGATTACGTAATCGATGCTCTGAAAGTGACGCATGACTGTTCTAGAAATCGACCCGGGTCTCCGACAATTCTTTCCGTCGCTCCAGAGTATTATTTCAGGCATGCCGGTCACACAGCGCGGTACGGGGGGGAGGAGGATCCTCACTTTACCGTTTTCGGCCTGCCTTGCTGTCCTAAGCCACCCAATTTACGGTGCAAACATTAAGGTCGTCATAAAGCACTGGCAGTCTTAAGACGCTATAAATCGCGCCGCCCTTCCGTGCGCCGCAACCGCCACCCTTCTGCGTCTCTTTCTCTCCGCGCGTTCCTTTCACTCGTTTTCGGAGGAGGGTGAATCTGCGAAAGCCCGCGCGGCACGGCAGGTGTATTTCACTTTCGTGGCCGTAGTTCTCTCGAGCACGCGTGCCAAAGCAGCTTACCGGGAATTTCGTTGCCGTCTTTTGCCCGCCGGAGAGGGAAGATTGCGGGCTGAAGTTGCGCGCCGTCGACGGAACAAAAGCGCACCTCCCCCTCAACTCCTAAATATTAAATCCGCCGCGAAACGGAGAAGAGGAGATGAAAAAATTAACTAATAATACGGCGGAATACGAAACGCCTACGGCTTTCACACACTATGGCTCGTTTATTACGAAAGTTCGCGCTGCATGACGACGTTCGCGCTCGATTTCAATTAACGCAAATTATGTGAGTCAACGAGTTTTATCCACGCTTCCTCATTCGCAGATCCTGCGAGCTTCGAAAAATAGTGATAAAACGTGTGTTCGAAATGTATGAAAAAGAAATGTAATTTACTCCATTTAAACTCGGTGAACGATATAATTTAGTAATCTTCTCTGAAATTAAAGCTAACTCTTCTATAAATTTTTAAATCTTTTTCACAATTTCTTTTGAGTTTTGCGCATGAAAACTATGTAATTGAGATTTATTATGTATTATTATAAGATATGAAGAAGAAATACGTAGCTAGACAGGACTAAGAAATTTTTATGTGATACTGATAACATCGAATACTGATAATATCGAAGTCACTTGAATTTAATACTTTCAATTTAACTTTTTATCCCGTAAAATCGGTAAATTACGGTAGGAATAACATCAAGAATAACGACTATCCCAAATTATCGTTTCGCCATACACATGCGAATAAAATGATTAGCGCGCTTGTTCTCGCAGATCTCACAAAGCGCGCGAGCAAAGTGTTACTGAAATGTCCTTATGGAAATAGCGTGCGGATTACGCGCTCAAGAAATGGATGGGGATGCTGCAGGAGCCTCTTTATATGCTACAAGGTATCCGTAATCAAAATCTATCGGCTCCATTCGCCAGCCGCATATCCGTGCGATATATCTATATCTAGGCGCGCAACGGCGACGGCGGCGTCGTATCTAAAACGAAATAAATCTTCCAAGAAGGAAAGCGGATTAAAAGAAGCCGCTCGCGCGAGCGCGACGGGGGAAAATCTATTCGGCGATAATAAGGACGAGGAAAGAGACATTTATCGGGCGGAGATTGAGTCTCTGGATAGTCTGCCGGGCGTAGTAATTCGAGGCACAAATAAATCGATATCCCCGCGCGACCCGCCGGTTGTTGTTATTAATGACTTTGGTGCTCGTCGCTGCGGCGATAACGGGATATTAGGTGGACCCCGCCATGTAAAATTATAGAACAGTTTGGCGAACACGGCCGTGTACTCCCGCATAAGCGGCGTCATTATCATTTTAGCGTAATTAGCGTTAGGTAATTACTGAGCATATACATCACTGAGCGTCTGGCTATCATCCCGCACAGTATTTATATCGTTACGCGGACCGTATTCAACGTAGTCATCATCATGCACGCACGGTGAACTGCAATAACGGCGCTCGATGCGCATGACTTGGCCGCGTTTCCTAAAATTGCTGAAAATTGCTCTGTAAATTAAACTTGGTAATCATGCATCGAGCAGCAGCAGCAGCTTCAAACTCACTGTTCATTCATTCAAGTTTCAAATACACCGAAATGGACTACCGTGCCGGAGTGTCAATATTTGATCATCAATGCCAATAACACGCTAAGAATGTAACATGTCACGTGTTATCAAACCGTTAAATTCAACGAAATTCTCTCGACATCTTCAGCGACGCGAACGGCACAATTTATTCGAAGCTGCAGAACTTTAATTAGCGATAACGCACGCTTTACGTGACCTGATACGATTTTGCAGTTGCCTCCGTAATTACTCGACGCCGATGAACCGACATTGAAGTCAAACAGATAATGGCGGGCAAAATGAGTCCACCCGGGAGAGGAGAATGTAGAACTATGGCATCACCGAGTTGCACCAGCGGCAGGCGAAGCCGCCATTATCGCGGCCGCTCGTGCGGGTGCACACACGTGTGCACGCGGATGCGTTTTCGCGTGACATCGTCGCGGAACCGGCTAAAACCACCCTTTCCCCATCTCACCCCATTTCACGGCGAATGCGACAAACGCGGGGAATGCGAATGCGCCACCATAAAAGACAGCTCGCGAGAGACAGATGCGCTGTGGGTGGTGTTAATAATGCCCGACGACGCGGGCATCTTACAAGCCGCCTTACGTCGGGAAGGCAGAGCGTCGCTACGCCAAAGTGACACACCGTTTGCAATTTAAGTGGCGCATCCTGCCACCGTTGCGAGAATATTCGCGAGAAACGTGTCTGAGGCCGCGTGCCTGCGCGTGCCCGCCCGCTCGCGCATGCATCCAATTTCGAGTGAAGGGTACGACTATCGAAGGAATGCCGGTACGCGAGCAAAGTAAAAAAAACATGCAACTCGATTGCAGAGTACACAGTACATCCGCGGAAAGTGGAAGACGCTGCGGTTTCCCAGCAATTTCCGAGGCTTGAACGAGGAACTAAGGTTGGTCCGCGCGTAAAATTCTCGCGGAGGAACAATCATCGAGAAATCGAATTTGTATATCCTTCTTTATATAAAAAGAAAAAAAAATAATTATTTTTCAGTTTTGCTTCCAAGACGACAGACCGTCGTTCACCAATACCGATCCAAGTGGCTTGCACGGCGAGTCGCGTATCGTATATCGGAAAGATGCGAGCGGCGATGTTAACTACGTTTCTGTTCGACGGAACAGTTTCGGAGGAGCTGTTTTTGATTACCCGGCGCCGCGCGCGCTACGTGAGTCGTAAATGTCGATTATTGTGAATTATCGGGCCGCCGCATAGATGCAAGTTGGAAGTTCCCAACTCGTAAGTCATAGAGTCGTATCCCTGTAGCGGACGGTGTGCAACGCGCGCGCACGAGCGTGTATATGAAAATGTACTCCCCCGCGCGAGCGCCTGCTTGGTGTATCTAGGAATTATACCCCATAATGCAGCTGCGGGACTCGAAGAAATTTACCGCCGCGTAACGTACCGCGCAACAAATGTACGAGTGTTAAAAATGCGGAGGGTAAATTTCATAAGAGAACGTGCGCGCACAGGTGTTCCATTACAACGTCGGACACAAAACCCGCGCGTGGCGTTTAAACACAGTTTGGTATTTCGAGAATATCCGCCACGATAAATTTCGATGCAGCGACGTTAATAGGCGCCACGTATTTTTATTGATATTGTTAACGTCGTCGGAAATTTGCTGTATCCCTCCCCCCCTTCCTATCGCTGCTGAATTACGGCACCTCTTTTTGATAACGTTACGTGTATAGGTAAGTTCTCGTAAAATAGGATGATAATAATTGTTACATTAATGAGCACTTCGCGGTGAACACCGGTAATCGCGGTAAAACGTTAATGATAATGATATCGTTTTCTCGAAATTACGGTGCTCCGCGCGCCGCAACGTATAATATACAACATAAAACTTAATGCCGATCCGCTTCATAAAGCCCGACATCACGACCGTCCAGTGGCGTGCATTATTTTGCATTATAAAAAGGTCATCTATATGATGCGATTAAATCAGCACGCGTAACGTGACAATCGCCGAACGATTTTGTCGCACATGTATCATTCAGTTAACAAACGCGTGATATCGAGATACAATAATGAAATTATCACTATTCATGCCCTCATTTTCCATTACACGCCGTCGTAATGAACGTAACGAATGATCGCGTCTGTAATTAGAGACAAAAACGATGTCGACGGCGCTGTTTCTGACTTTGCGAGGTACCTTCTTATTATTGATGATATTTTGTGAAGCAGTCACAAAATACACATGATGCGTCTCATAAGGATTTGAAAAGAACGTGTTCTAGCGAGTCATGCGATATCAGAACAAATAAGTTTTGTGACGACTGTAATCGATATTTTTGCAAGCCCTGCTTCACAAACTATCATCAATAATTTTGATAGATATACTATAACTTTCAAAATACAAAATGGTCATAAATATTTGAGAAACCATAGAGATTTGGACATGCGGACAAATGAGAAAAATAATATACAGGGTGTCCCGGGTTTTAACCGACAAACTGCGGGAGAATATTCTACTAGTGGAAATAAGAAAAAATTCTTATATCGAGTTTGCTTAGAAATGCTTTATTACAAAGTTATAAACCAATATTGAAAAGAAATATGAGATAAGTAACAACGGAACATAGTGTAGAATTTGGAAGGTCGAAGATGTTTATGTTATGTGTATTCACATGTATTCATGTTCACTATGTTGAAACGATTCAGTATGATTGTTACTTTCACAACAGTAGCTGTTGTTAGATTTCAATCGTCGTGTCAACTAGCAATTACTATCAGAATGCCAAAAGTGTTTTCAAATGAGGAATACACTGATATTCATTTCGTGTACGGATTCTGTGACGGAAATGCACGAGCTGCCGTACGAGAGTATCAACGTAGATTTCCTAACAGGAGAGTACCAGATAGATTTAAAGCAACGAATTACTAATTCAGTTACTGAGATGCAACAAAATTTTCAGGAATGTCGTACCGTAACAAATTCTGTACTACGTCGATGTCTAGCTTGTATCGATGTGCAAGGACAACATTTTGAAATGCGTCACTAAATCATTGCGTAGATAATTTTTATTTTTGTGAAAAAATCCGTTGTTACTTATCTCATATTTCTTTTCAATATTGGTTTATAACTTTGTAATAAAGCATTTCTAAGCAAACTCGATATAAGAATTTTTTCTTATTTCCACTAGTAGAATATGCTCCCGCAGTTTGTCGGTTAAAACCCGGGACACCCTGTAAAATATAAAAATATAAAAAAATAATTACTCGAATAAAAAAAGGATAAAATGACAAAAATGCAAAAAAAATATAAAATAATGATAAGAATACAAAAAAAAACAAGACTCTTCTTTCCGTCCACCTCCTAGTGGTAAGAGTCGGGCAACGTTAGAGACTAACGGCTAAGGGACGGGGGTGATTATGAACTTTTCATGATGGCTTAGAATGTAATGGGCTCTTATTATTACCAATTTATGTATTTATAGAGGATGATACACTAGATCGAGAATAAATAGACGAGGATAACTGAGAAAAGTGACAAAACTCCATATTTTCAATGTTTTCGCGAGTTGATTGGCTACCATATAGAGTTCGCTATTTTTAAGAGTGAAAATATCAACTAATATCAAGTAGACTTATCGAATTTATCATTTAGAATCATGAATTAGATGTAAAAATCTCGATTATCGTTGAATTGTATCGAAAAAATGCTGTATTTGACAAATTTCCTTGATTTTGCCGTCATTTTGACACCGCCATGATGTTTTCGACCTTCTGTTTATGTGCATCTTTAAAGTACAACTATTTTATCCATCGATGGACGGGGTCTTAACTTCATTTCTACTCCCATCCCATTCCAAAAACAGAGATTTTTTTCTCGAAAATACTGTTTTTTTCGTATTTCTTTTTATTAAGACAGACATATTTTTTTTCCACGTCGACAAAACTCAAATATAACGACGGATTCGGAAAGAGCATACCCAAAAATAGTAGGATATACATTGTTGGTTAAATTGCTCATGATTTGATAGGCATTCAAGAGAATCGAAAGTAAGCAGAAAATTGTGGACTTTCAGGCGTTAATGGGTTAAGGCCGTATATTCCGTTTTAACCTGCGGTAACGGAAATGAAATTTTTTCAAGAACTTCCCAGTCATTTATTAGAGTCAGTTTCGTTGATTTGTGCGTTCGAGACGGATTCTGATTCGCATCGGTGAATGCGATCACGCGTGCATGCCAAATGCATCCACCGATGTTGACGAACTCTCCGCCGCGACGCCGTATCGATTATATTATCCCTCCCCTCTCTCCCTGATGTCTTGGCTGCACTCGCAATGCAAGCGCCTTCGGCGTTATTAACGCCGTCGCAGCTTCGGTCCTCGTGCCCGCGCAACTCGCAACAACCCCTTTCCATTTAAGATTCTCATTCCGGGCACGATAACGTTCAGGTAACCGAGACGACGACAACGACGGCGATGACGACGGAACCCTCGTCGCAGAGAACGTCGTGGGGTCGTGGTTTAATTATCTTTGCCTCCATGGGTCGACGGGGCGCCGACTTACCGGCCTCTGCACTACCCTCCTCCTACACCTCCCTGCGACGACGTGACATCGTTCCTAATTCTCAACCCCCGCCGATTACATTATTAATACTGACGCCAAGGCAAGACGGCGCACACGTCGGTGTCCGGAGGGTGCGACAAGTTTTTGCCGAAGGTTGCTGAAGACGAGCATACATATGGATGCAGGGACATGTCGAGCCAGACTCGAAATTAGCCGTGTTATTGGCGATTCTGGAGATTGCGAGTTCCAACATTTTTATTTATCTCATTGCACACCCCGAGAATTCAAGACGCGCGCCGCACGAGCGCATTCTACTTATCTCGCGGAGATCTGGTCTACAGCCGCACGGTGGATATCCAATGGAGTTCCGGAGTTTCGGAGCTTTCGGAGTGACTATCCTTAGATAACGGTGACTTAAATGAACACCCCTCATTATAAATCAAGAGGTTTTTCGACGCTTCGGTGAGCCTAGCGTTCCCCATAAGCGGTAATAAGCGAGATTTGCAGTAACCGTCGGGCGTAACCGTCGCACACGCTCAACTGATTTGATTTCTACAATTTCCGGGGGAGTCTGGCGGATTGTCATGCGAAACGCGAATGAAGCTGTAATTTAGCGAGCGCGACGGAGAGAGCGCGGGCCATCAGCGTGGATGGAAACGAGAGGGTGAAGGCGCGCGCGAAAGATAGAGCGACGTGGGCTGCGAGAGAGCGGGTTGACAACGCGCGAGGGACGGCGAGCGGGAAAGCGGTAGAGCGGAAAATAATGCAGCGTGCGGAATTACAAATTACACGCTACTGGAGCGGTAGGTGGGTCCCACCCTCATGCGGTGTGGCAAAGGGGGTTCTGTTCGTTCCGTTGATTACACAAACAACATTCGTCGTGGCGCGAGGAGAGACAGAGGGAAAGAGAGATGAACAGAAGAGAGAGGCTGATGGAGCAAGGAGAAAGAGACGTTTATTAGAGAGGGAGCAAGAGAGAAAGACATAGGCGCGGCAATGCGGGAGCCGCGAGTATCAAACGCGGTCGTTACAAAGCCCGCTATTAATCTTTATTACAAACAATCCTCTGTGTTAATTCCGTGTAATTTCCCGCCAGTCATGCTCCAAACGCGCGAGCGTATTGTTCTTCATGCAGTTGTATGAGTGCGCGCGGTTTTTAATCGCGTCCCTTAAAAAGCGGCACGTAAGAAGCGGCGTTATATTAGCGGCGTTTAGATATTAATGCGGAGATAGCGCGGGATGATACTCTTTTGCAACGGCGAGCCAGTTGTCTGATATTGGTGATTGTTAAACGAGATTTCGCTCGCGCGAAGGGAAAAGCGAGAAGCTGCGCGGCGCAAGTGCAGGCAAGTTTTTTAATCTCGACGTCCCTCTGGTCCCATGAGCATGCGTTGCGTCCGTTTCGATGTGGATTATTTTCAATTTCCACGTAGATCTCATTCGCAACTTAATTATCGTAAATCAAGACGCTCGGGAGAACAAAATCGCTGAAACTACGAATGCATTTTCGAGCAGAATTCTCCCTGTTTCCCGTTTTCCACATGCCCCTTCAATCCCCACAGAGAAAACGCGACGCATGGTGATTCGCGTAAGTGGCGCGTGAAATTGCTCAAGTTGCACGCGAGTTAACGCGTGCTATAAACAATGATATCGCGCAAATATTATACAAAACGAGATTCTCTTTCTTCGCCTCTCCCTCTCTATCTGTCGTGCGCGCGTGCAACGAGCGCACGGATTTATCGGCAAACTCGATATCCCGAAGTCTCGGTCTCTGGAGAACGCGCGACGTGGTGCACACGCATACATAAAACAAGATAATTCCAGACCCCCGTGGATTTTATACAAAGCACGTTTCGCTCCTCATAAACCAACTGCGGAAAAACTATGGGAGGAACGAGGTGCGGCACCTCAATTCAAACTTTACGGAGCACTTGATACCTCCTAGGCTGAGACTGAGACGAAGAATCGCGTAAATCCAAGTCACATTTGTAACAAAAGGAACGCGTTACAGCTGCTCTTGCAGCTGCGATAAATAGTACGGTGATTTCCCCGCACATAAAATTGTTGTCAACAAGATGAACAAGAAACTTTTGAAAGTTTTTTTATTCCTATTGCTTTTTCGCAAAGTTAGGAACGGTGCAAGTTTAATTTGTCAGCGCGCTGTTATTGTTGCATCCGATCAGCATCCACAACAACATTAATCAAACTAATGTTGCTGGTGATAATCGCGACGTTAACTGATACGATCGACTTAATTGATTAAGTTTATCATAATGAGAATTTCCTCCAAAGAGACGAATCAACGCGACAGGGAGCGCATCAAAGGAGGGATTAATGAGCATAGGGAAGATCTCTTAGATCATTACCCTTAACGAAGGTTAGGTTGGTAAACCCCGCCGAGGAGATTGTTAACGTAGAATTTCACCGATCACGTAACGAGGAAGTTACGGTCCAACTTGCGAGCAATTATAGAACGATTAACTGTTGGACCGAGACACGAGAAATAAACAACAAGTATAAAAATGCAATCTATAACAAACCGCATTGTGATAAAAATTTGAACGTCAAAATATTTTAATTTCAATGTTATTTTAATTTTAATTATCAATTGTTAATTTATAGTTAAATTAATTGTTAATTTCTTGCCGGTAAATACATAAATCTTCAAGAACGAAAATAGTTTAACATCATTTACAGAATTTTTAACAAATTCTTGATGACATCTTAGTTGCCTGATTGACTATTTCTCGCCCTTATTTCGTCTGGTGGAGGAATAATCGCGAACAATTCGCGCGGTTCGCGCCGGCAAGAGTAATGAAGGTCGGTAGGGACCTTATCTATCGATAAGAAGCAGCTCGTTCGTGTCATCCCACATATATCTCTTTTTTGGTAATCCCCGAAGACCGCTTAGCGCCCCGAATGAGGGCATTTTGTTCCCAGACGTCCCGTTGCCTCTAATAGCCTGTATTAAACATCTCTACCAAGGAGCATCAGCGATTTACCCGCAAACGCAAGCCGCCACGCTAATCTGCATCCTCATTCAAAAAGACTATCGATTCACCGCACGTTGAATTTTAAGCAAAATTGTGCCGTGCAAGGTACACGCTCGTGCTTTCTTGAAACATTCGTAACATTGCGGGTGTCGGCGCAGAAAAGAACGTTTCTCGCGCCCGCGACCGGTCGATGCCCGTGTCCCTCAGGGGGGTTGCGAGGCGTTGCTCCAGAAATACCCTCCACGTCGCCCGTAATGCTCTTCCCGATCGCAGTTGCGCTTGGACGACACTGCGAGACTGGGTTATAATGTGACCCAGGACCGCTTTTTGCAGCAACACGTCGCCGGCACCGGCATCGATTTCACATGTACCGGGTGTCTGATGATCGTGAAAGGATTTTCGCGGGGAGACGAGGGTACGGAGAGGAGGAACCCGTTACCGGGGGATGTCCTACTTTTGTCCCATCATCGGGATTTTGCAGCGGTGCCGGCGCGAGTCCTAAATGCCACGGGAAATCACCGTATCGCGGTACATCGTTCATCTATGCTCGCACACTCCCCCTCTGCCACCCCGTTTCTAATCCGAAAGAATTGCAAGAGCGCTCGTTCCGCGTTCGTAGTTCCGCCGTGGCACGAACGGCGTTCTAATTTTACCGCAAATGTGCTCCGGCTGTCCCGCCGACGCCCGCGAGAGGAGGCATCTTAAAAATCTGCCAGCAGAGCTTTCCGGGAGTTCTTCCAGTGTGCTGGAGGGAATTATTATACGGCCCGTACGATATAATCGAGAGGCCGTACACATTTATCTCCCGCGGCCGCTTTGCTGCCGGCTGCTGGAAGCACTGAAATTCGCGCCGTAAAGGCGTAACCCGGTGTAGTAAAGGTTTAATACGAGCCGCTTAGAAAAACTTCATTTTTCGGGGAACGTAAAACGTACCTCCCTTGAGGGTCCGCGACTCTCTCTCTCTCTCTCACCATGGAGGCTTAAATCCGCTAAATCTAGACGAGTCATTAATTTTACGGCAGATTATTTCGCTGCACTGCATTAACATCTTATATGAGGGTTTTGCGCAAGATTTAGCTTGATGGAGACGGATTACTACTGGTATTCGTACGTGCACGGAATAGCGCGCAGTCTCTACGTCATCGTTAATTAATAACGTCGATATGATTTTCGAACAGTCCGCTTAATTGCGAGCGATTGAATTTAACGATGAAAAATGATCGAGCGGCGCACTTCTCTTTGATAAAATGTCATTTACATTTTTGATGCGTTGCTTGATGCACTCGCTGGACTTCATATCATTTTAATATTGCGTTGTACGCACGGTTATTTTTACGGGACGCGTCATAATCCGACGAATAATCGTCGGACCGACGTCATCGCATTATTAGTAATTTCCGGCGGTGCAACGTCGTCGTCGCGCGAGTTTTCGCTCGTCGAATTTTACGTCCAACAGTAATTACCTACGGAATGGAACCGCTGTGCATTGTGCGTTTATCGGGTTTTAACGATAACTCGGGCGTCGCACATCGACATAAAAACAGGACAAAAATTGCGCGATCGCGAGGAAAAAAAGATGCCGTTTATACGAACAAAACGGCATTACTCGCGATCATTCCGGCGCGATTGATCGATACGAAACTCCCCCGTAAAACAAATCATTCGCTGTTGCAGGTGAAATCGCGTCCGGACAATGCATTTCCGCGGCGCGTTGTCGTAGTAATTTTCGGACGCTCCGCTCTGCGTAACTTGTCTCAATCCACAACGGGATTAACTCGATTACGACCACGACGGACGTCGCGACAACAGAATCGGCTAGTGCACCAAAACCCGGTTCGCATTCCTCTTCTCTATTTATGGATATCGATCCGGATGTTTCACTTTCGACAATGGCGGCCTGGCCGCTCGCGAGATTAAAGTCGCTCGCGAAATAATTGCATTCCGTAACCGTAAGTCACAGGAGGATTTTATCTCCCAGCTCCTCTACTTTCCCCGACATTATACTAAAAGTGGGACGTGCGATAATCGAACCGGCGAATCGGGAGATCTCGGAAAGACGACGCTATTTTTCCGCGATGGCCAACAACGATCGGGCAAAGATCGCCTAATTACCGCGAGTTACTTACGGACGCCTTCGCCGCGCGCCTCAAATCCGCTTACGAGCGCAACAGCTGATTTCCAAGCGGGATTTTCCGGCAAACGAGGGATACATCTCGGCGTCGATCGCGCGCGGCAGCGTTGTCGTCCTCGATTCCAAGAGAACAGCGACGTATAAACCGTCGGGAACACGGTTTCGAGCTCTTACGGGGGTGCGAGCGGTATCCGGCATCCGGGCGAAGTTCATTCTCCCTCTCTCTCTCTTCCTTTCTGCCTCAACGTCGAGCTATACGTATACACGCCGAAGATAATCCACTGCTAAGCTCGCTCAATTCGCAAAGACTGCGCACCGTTTGTTTCGGGATTTGCCATTCCGCTTGACTCCCTCGCGAGCTTCCTCGCCGCCGCTCCTCGACGCCTCGCTTCCGTCCTATCCGCGGGTTTCCTTACCCCTTTCCGACTATCGCGATAGCTCGACGAGGTAGCGAATAGTTTCTGGAGAAAGAGAGAGAAAGAGAGACAGAGCGGAAGAGGAAAGAGGCCCGCGTAAGAGACTTCGCGAGACTTTGGTAGCGTGGCGAAGAGACAAAGGGAAAACGAAGGGAAATCCGTGGAGGGAAAGGCGACAGAAAAGCGACGGACGAGTGAGAGCAAGAGAGAGAAAGAGAGGCAGACATGGTGAGATGGCTGACGTTTCGCTACCCCACTGAACGATGAAACGTTGTTGCCTCGCGCAAAAGGCCCTTCTGCCGCGAGACGATAAGAAAGAATCCGCTGTTTATCTGCGCTATTGCCGCCGAGACTACGGTCGCCATCACGGGGAGGAATGCTGTTTGCCGTGGATAGAGATGAAGAGTGTTTGCGCAGTGTAAGATGCAAGGGAGAAAGAGAGAGAACGAAGTCATGGCAGCTGATTAATGCGAGCTTCTTCGGAAAAGTCAGCACTGCCATGCAGATAAATACCGCCTCGATGAAAGCGGACATTACGTCTCGTTTGAGCTAATTTTAAAGCGCGGAGACTTTCGTGCGTTCTGGTTCCCGTACTTTTTAATCGGAGAAACGGCAACTTTTATTCAACACAGCCGACCTTAATCTTAATGATAGATTCTTTGAGCAATTTCCAGTCGGGTTTTGCTTAAGCATAAATTTGGCCGGCGAACCGAGTTTCCCTCCCCGATATGGTCGAATAACAAGATGGTATTGCCCGTTTGAATTCAACCGAACTACCCTACTTTTCCGGGAGTTTAATTTGAGGTCTAATAATCGCGCACTACTCGACTCGCGAATTCGCGAACGCAGAGTTACGCCGGCCAAGATTATCATTCGAAGATATTAGCATTTGCCGGAAACTTGTAAATATTACGAGCGAACTTGTATTTCGAATATTACGATAACGTCTTCTTGCAGATGGGATACTTCAAGATACTTCAGACGGAAATTTAAATTAGGGTGTCGTCGATGCTTCCGCTGTTTCAACGTGCGCGCGCGAGTCTGCAGATGAGATTTCGACGACGCGTGGGCCGCACGCTGAAACCAGATTTCTCCGTGTGCATGCACGCATTACCATGCAAAATGCTGGCGAAATGAACAAGTCGCGCGCCCGCGCGCGCGTTATCGCGATCTATGGAGAATCGCCGCATCGGGGATCACGGTATGTCGCTTTTTGCGACGGCAAACGACGGTGGCCGATTCGGCAAACGAGCATAAAAATGGCCATGCGTACCTGCCACTCGTTGATCCGTTCCAATTCGCGCGCGAGCGCTGATGCCGCAAAAAAAGGGGAAAAAAAACGAGATGCAGATACCATCTGGCGCGCAGTCATCGTCGCGATTATTATCGGTGCCTCGTGCAAAATCGCGCCAAATATCGCGTCCATTTGTGAATCACCCCGGCGATACGATATTTTTCATCAGACTTTTTGCTGCAATCGGATATTTCGATCGAGCCATGGTGTAAGCTTCTTACGAGTGTAAAACGTGACGTGAAATTATGCGAAACGATGAAGGATAGTCGAGAATAAAGACGGGATCTTGACACAGATACTCGCACCACGTTACTTCATCTCTATATAAATCTTTTTCGAGCAACTGAACATGATAGATTTTCAATAGACACTACGCGTATCGATATGAGATAATGAATTCAGAAAACGTTTCATTCAAGCGAACGTGCATTTTCCCTGTGCGCTTGCACTATTACTAAAGAGTCACGGAATTAATTAACGTGTTACGTAAGTCGATATCGTGTCAATTTGACCAACTTTCCCGGAACGCCGCGGCGCGGATAAAGTTTCTCGGGAGGGAAACTCTTTTGCAGAATCCCCAATCTACCAGCCCACGTTGTAACGTTAATCCGCCCACGCGCGCTCGCAAGCTCGAAAACGCGCGGAAGTATCGCGCGCGTGCACGCGCGAAACGCGTCAGCGATTACGAGAGCGCGACTACGCGCACGGCCAATTAAATGCACTTCCGCCCGCAGCCAAGGTGCTGCACGTACACATGCAACCCTGCTCGCTCGCTCGCTTGCTCGCTCACGGGCTAATTCGAGGGGTGCGGCGACGGCGACGATGTACACGCACCGTGCAACAATAATCGCATAGTTAGAATTTTGCGCCCCCGTGCGTGCGTGCGTGCGTGCGTGCGTGTCGCGGAGCGGTTTACCTGACTTCGGGATGCAGGTAATGAGCCGATTAAACGTACAAGTACACACCTCCGCAAACGTTTCCTCCCCCATTCCATCTCGGCGTTTCTCCGCGCTCCTGCCGACCTCCGGATCCTCCGCGTCTTTGTAACGGATTACAATGCACTTCGTGTAGCACTCGAATACGACCAAGTCTGCCTTCAACAGGAACACGCGGGGCTTTAATAATCAGTAATTGTTGTTTCTCGAGGAAAGCTATGTTATTCGTGCCTTATTTCCTGCTCGAGAAAGAGGGGAATGTGGATTGAAATTTTATAATCGCATAACTTTTTTAATGGACCAACTTTCTCGCGATCTGGATTAGCATTGATCGTCAAGAACTTCTGAGAGTATTAATATTTTCCTCTCACAAATGTCAGAATTAATGACGTTAATAAAATTGATTTATATATGATAATGTATTTTTTTCCTTTTGGGAGCAGAAAGGAAATCTTGACGAGAATCTCCTAAGCGATTTTTAAAAATTCTGTTTTCCTCACCGTTTAGAGCGCCGTTTAGAATTCGAGCCCCTTTTTATAAATGCATATGAACGCAGTGTATATATCATGAGTGCAACGCTCATCCGTGAAACCCAACAATACACACGAGGAAACTAGCTCCAGGCTAAATCCCGAGCTCACAAATGTCCCCCCTTCATCCCTGCGAAGCACACCAAGACTGACGTATATTCGTCTCTTCAAATAGAATGAATTCTGTATCGCGGGATATTATTTGCCTAAGAGCCCAATCGTAAGAAATCATGAAATAGAATAAAATCATTTATGATATTACGATTTACTCCGAAACACAGCTAAACCATTTCGCAAGTAAACATTTTACAACAGTATAAGTGCAATGGAGAAACCACGGTCCAAAAATTTCACCCGCCAGGAGAATCATATTCAGCGACCTGACCTATTTAATCCACTAAAACCAAAAACTATCCTTTTTTTCAACATAATTGCCCGAGAGCTTAGCGAAGTGTGCGTATATTCATTCCTACGGTTTAAAACGTGAGTTTAAACGAGCCACGAGATAACGCGTGCACGATACCGTAAACTTTAACGTAATTAAGGGCATCTCTTTTTATAGTTTCCGCGCGCGTTCGTCGCGCGGCTTCTTCCACTTTCTTCCTCTCCACTTAGTCCCGACGCCGTTAATAAAAATCAGCGATTAATTCTTGTGACGTGTACACGCTCGCTCGCGAAGCCTCAACTTCTCGCGCGTTCACTCGCACGCTCGCTCACTCGCTCATTCGCTCGTCCAACGTATATTCGCTCCATCCGCGCGGCGATTTACTGCGTCGTGCCGCTGTTACGGAGCACCCTTATTCACCGACGGTCGGGCGTCGCGCGTACCCTCCCCCGTTTCCGCGCGCGCACGGCCGTGGTGATATACTACCCCCTTTTAACTACCCCTCGAACGAAGTACGCGCCAGTACGTTGCGCGCTCTCTCTCTCTCTCTCTCTTTCTTTCTCTCGTTTTTAACCGTTTTCCGATCTTTACGGCAGCCTGGTATCAGTCGCGCGCATTGTATATCTCGTCTCTACGGTAAGGCTCTATCAAGACCAAGAGAGAGCCTAGCCGTAAATTATCTGTCTCTCCCTCGCGCCCCTCTCACCCTCTCTGCCGTTCGGGGCGGCCTTTCTGATGCGATAAAGCGCATCGATCCCTTCGGTTCCGCAGAATAAATGCCCCGCGCGGCTATGCATACGCGAATCCCCGCCACCCCCGCGTGCATCATCGCGAGTGATGAACCCTCCCAGCGAACGTACATACGCGTGCACCCACGTACGAGGCGAACTGGACCGATATCCCGGCGGAATTGCAAGAATTTCTGGGCGGATCGGCGCGCGAGCGACGACGTGCCGTCCGCACGCTCCGCTCTCGTCGACCTCTTTGTTCGATCCCTCCTGCCATTCAAAGGGAGGACATGCGTCCGCCCGCCTGTCCGTTCGCCAGCTCGTCATTTTTATCCCGGCAGCTGGCCGTTCGGTTCCGTGACTGACGCGGATTCCGGATTTATAATGTTCCACCGTTTCCCCGTGCGCCCGTCCGACCTCGCCTGGAGGGTAGAACCGGATCGATATCGCGAATCTCGCTTTTCGACCGGACGTACTCGCGATCTCCCAGTAGCGAAATTTTCATTCAACTCAAATAGTGATTCGACGAGAAGAGCGAATTCGGAATGAGAAATTTCGGTATTGTTGCATTATCGCTCGAACTCCAGATGTTCCCGCTTCATATCGCTCCAGCAGTCGTCACGTCGCACGAACAATCATGAAAATCGCTATATCTGGATCGTGCACTTTCGTTGAAAAAAAGATGATGCAGATACGGTGTGACACGTGCAGTATCGAACGTCAAAGAACGATATACAGAATCATGTTCCACGTCGAGCTACTCGTAGTCTTTCTATTTGTAATCGTCACTTTTACAGACGCGATACCGAGAAATTGTAATATTTTTTTCATCGATTTCCTATCGGTTTCGAGTCTACTTGGCAATGGTTTAATCCCGTCTCTAATCCAGAACCTCCCCTCTGAGCGCGTATCGCAGTTTGCTCGTCACGAATCTGTCCTGGGAGAGGCGTAGTCAGTCGCAGCTGACAGCGCGCGAACGAGGGGAATTTCCACGTGCGAAAGGTTTATTCTGCTTAAATTAAAACGCGTGCGAGTCGACGAGAGACGCGTTAGAACTGTCGACATTTCCATCGTGTCCTCCAACCAAACGAAAACTCTGTTCGCAAACGAGTTTACGCATCAGAAAGCGCGTTTCGAAAGAGGACGACCTGTCTCAATCAACGCGTTCCGACGCGTTACTATTACTGATAAATATCAAATTAGAAAAATTAGATGTCAGATTTATCAACATCAAAGATAGAACGGCTGTATAAAATTTTGACAAATATTTGATAATTTAATAAAAATTTGAGAACAAAATAGAAATGAAACAAATTTTGCAAAACCTCTCTAATTCTGATTCGCGAGAAATTGCATGTTGTATCGAAAGAGATTAATAAAATTTTCCGTGCTAATGGACCTGTTTCAATCACATTGACCCGTTTTACATTCGGCGGTTTTACGTGACAATAATCATAAATTATTGTCTTTCACTAGCCGCATTTGTTTTGTAAATTACATCAGGAGAGATTTATCGCGCAAAATGGATAGGCAGATATGGTAGTTTCGATGGAATATAAATTTTTCACGATTCGTCTGGACGCTGCCCTGAATTGTATCTGACACGATTGCATATTCCAGTGAAATACGTAATAAATATACAAAAGCGTTGTTATATAAATTAATAGGCATCTGTCAAGGTCCTCACAGATAGGTAATACCAAATTTTTTGATATTTATAGCAGTTACTTAATAAAGAAAATTAATTTGAAAGCATAAGTGCATTAATTAATAACCACAGATGCGGTTATTTGGTTGTTACATTATATTAAATCAAGATAATGACGCTTTATTTACAAAAATTATATTATATTTTATGTAACAAGTGACACGCACCTCTTTCTCATTATCATCATTACAATATTTCATATTGTAATAAGGAATAAAAAGCGATAAGCCCTACAAAAATTACGTTACCACATAATTAAAACGCTGAAGGGAAAATTTATAATAAAGTTTTGAAAATCGTGAAAGGGGAACTGCGGGGCTGTATCTCTGATGGATGCATAATAATTATAATCTTAATGAATCATGGAACAAGAGTTCGCAATTAACTTTATGCAAGCTTGTTCCGTGATTCCGAAATTATTAATCATGTCGATGTGTTATTTGGCGTCGTTGATTTCTGCAGCGAAGGCGCGTTTTTCTTACGACCGATGCAATTTTTCTTTCATCGTCGTAGCCGTGTTTCGCGAAAGCGCGCATTGCGCGTCCATTATTTACGCACGCTCTGAGAAACCGTGCATCGCGGTAAGTCCGAATGCACCGCGTCGGCTGAAATAGTAATGCCGTGCTTTACATTTCATGCGACCGAAGGCGCGCCTCCGCCGAATACCGCGGTATTATTCACCGGCGGAAACGGAACAAGCTAAGCCTCGACCGCCAACTTTTCTTATTCCGAACTCATCCTCGATGCAGCTGCATCGGCGCTGTTGCACCTACGTGCGAGTGTACACCGCGACGGCGTTTCTTTGCGAGATTATCTAGCGCACGAGAACGATAAAGGCGGAAAGAAACGTTTGTTCTGTGCGAGAAAAGTATATTCTGAAAGGAACGAGGGAGGAACGGGATAGAGAGAAAGAATAGAAGAACTAGATTAAACTAGAAGCTGAATGAATGAGTGTAATATATTATATAAGTAATAACAACAAAAGAGCCATCGCGCAAGAGTCACAATAGATTGAACAAAATGAGATGAAACGAAAGAGCGTACTAGAGAACCATCGTATTAAAAGATCAATAAAAGAGCGGATGTAATAAATAACATACATGATTCCGAAATAGACTCATTATGCTTGTATAAGATACAACGTAACAGAAAATGCTAGCTAATATCTTCATCAAAAACACAGGGAAGCTTTACAAAGCATAAAGGTAACGTATTTTCGCATCTGTATATCGAAATAAGTCTCTGAAAATTCCTAATTTGCATCCCGGTAGCAAAAGATGCCTCGAACTCGAAAGCCATAACGGAAATTCCTATAATATATTCTTCGAAAAAATCGAATGCAATAGAATGCACATCTAAAAAATAACTCAGACACGTAAAACTATGCTAAATCCAATGACTCATAAATAATTCGCGCGTGCACCGGCCAAGATATTCTGGAGTTCGTGATTGTTGGAGACGAGTTATCCAGAGTTATCCAGAGGGAAGAGACGGAAGGCAGAAAGACAGAAGGAAAGAGAGGGAAAAGCATGTAGTGCGGCTTCCAACTTTGTCGCGTTTCGGCTTTTCTTCCCTCGCCTTGGCTCTGTCTGCTCCCCGTTCTGTCCTTCTTTTTCTCGTTTGCTTTCGAGTCCGCTCCTCTGGCGTCGCCAGTAAAAAACTAGCCGAATAAATATGTCCCGTATTCTTTGCGCGGCCATTGTGGTCGAGGCGTCGCGGTAAAATACGGGGCCTTTATTATCCTATGAGTTTCAGGCGCGTCCGGAATAAACTCACGGCACAGTAAACTCCGCGCAAGACAGGTCTGCGGAATAAAACCGCCGCGGATTCTTCGGATGTCAGGGTGCTTCCCGGGTGTGTTTGCATCGGTGTTACCCATTCAAGCACCGAGAGTTACAAATGTTTGACGCAAAGCCAAAAGCCAAAGCCGAACAGACGCGCTAACGATTAACGACGAACGCTAAACGGTGACAAAGGGAGGCAAAGGGATGAAATCAGCGCACGGATGGAATGAACGAGCACGAGTCTCGAACGATCGAAAATTGCGGCTCGACCAGGAACGGTGGAGTGAGTGGCGGAGCGAGTATTTTGCTAGGTCACGCTGAGAGGGCGAGAAGGAAGGGAAGAACCACCGGCGAGAGAAGGCAAAGGGAAACGTGAAAGAGCGTAACCGGCAAAAAGGACGACGATAGGGAAGAGTCGAGCCGGGGACCCCCGTTAATAACCGGACTCGACTTGATTATGGTCGCCAGCGGCGGGCGCATCGGTCGCTTTAGCCTCGGCGGTCGCATCGAACGAGGTGGCCGCTAATGGGCCGGATATGGATGAAAAATTATCCCAGCTTAATGCGCGGGCTAGCGCACGGCCGTTTTTCGTTATTACGCGAGAGCTTTAAGGCTACGCCGGGAACTAATAGCGGTACCCACGAGCTCTTTGCTTTCCGACGTGGTCTTTTTCGCCACCCGTTTCGTCGCTGACTGACTGACCGACTGTCTGTCTGTCTGTTTGTCTGTCGGAGTCCCGTTCAAATTGGTTCCATAATTAAGCGTTTGACTATCAGGCTAATCGCGCCGGGCATTTCCAGCGGAACGCTCGACGCAGTTGATTTCCGACGCCCGGACCGGAATAATTTAATTTATGGCGGGCGCACACTCTCCCCCGTACCATGGCACCACGTGCATGTTCTGCGCCTAAATGTTTATAACGGTAACGTGGGCGGCTTGGTGCGGCCGATTACATAAACGCAATGATTGATTAATCGCGCCGGGCCGAGTGGACGCGCGGATGCTCTTAAGCTCTTAAGTCAAGAAAGCGTCGGCGCTCACGCGATGCAACTCTGGCATTAAACTTCGCGGCTTGTCAAATTATCACGTTGCACTGCCTTAGACAGATGCTGGAGAATCTCATTCCCGTGCGAATTATGTGCGTCTAAATTATTTTGTAAAATTAACGCCAGGGAAAAAATCACATACTAGAAGAAGTATTTAAAATAATTTCTTCTCCGGTACCCTCAGCGTAATAATTCTTACAAAAGTATTTAAAATAAAAATTACGAACGTACCGGATTAACCAATTGCTTGTCTCACGAAGAATGAACGTTCCCTGCGCGAGCCTGCGAAAGTAACATGAATTATCGAAGTAGAAGGGTGTGTTTCGGACCGGCACTCTCGATCCCACGAGACCCACGTGTAACGGAGCAAGATTACAGTCGGTGTAATGCGCCTAATCCCATATAGTTAGTTACACCAGAAACTTACAGTTCCGCGCGAGAGTCGCGAAAGTTTTGGCAGCGGCGGCAAATAATTCGGCGTGCAGGTAAACTTTCGCGAGTTTTGCCGTTGGAAAACTTACCTATATGACGGCTTTTACCGCGCGAGCTCGCAACACAAAGCTCGCCGCGTCGTGCTGAGAAACAAACGTGATTATTTTGCACGGCGCTTCCGATAACCGTAAACGAGAGTCGCTCGGATGCGAACACGCAGCGGAAGCGATCGGCGGAAGTGCAGCCGGTTTTTCAAACACCGCTCGTGTAAATAACGTCGGCTCGTTTCGATTCCTCGAACGGCCGTGCAGTGTGCGTACTCGTCTTTAATAATACTGGGGCGGCCAATTACGGGCTATCAAAGCGCGAAGCAAATACAAAAGCGATGGAAAATGAGGTTGCAACGCGGAAAGAACGACCGTAAAACGGAATCCGGTATGAGCGAATACTCGCGCGAATTTCTGACGCGGCCACTTTCAACCCTCACGGTATCTCCGGTATCTGCGATCCGTCGTCGGGCCGAAACCGAGGCGCGATCGAGTTCCACGGCTACGATGTTCCAGAGATTATGGGATACTCAATTAGGGGATTCACTGTCATAGAATTCGAGAGTCCTGGATTAAGGGCTCTTATCGTGCGAGTAACTTTGGATTATGCCGCCCGCCCGCGCGCCGATTCCGTTCCGCATATTTCGCCCGTGCTCTCTGCACGAAATACATTCGAAATACATGAAGCGTAAGGTTTCGAAAGACGACTGCGGCAAGTCATTCAACGATGAGGCGATTTCATTCTTCTGGCTCGGAAGCGACAAAATTGTGCGCGTGTTAATGCGCTACCTACGATTTCGTCGAACTATGCGACCATAGCGATTTTGCCCGAGGGCGAAGGTAAACGTTTGCTTCCTGATTGTGTGGATTAGCTTTTATCTTGAATATACAATTTTTATAGGTATAGTGTTTTCTATAATTACCTTCAATATTGACTTAACACAGTGGCAGTATACTTTATTACATAGCGGCAGTATACTTTATTACACGTGTAGCAATTATTTTGTTACATAGTCTGGCAAATTGTTTCCCTGTGAGATTTTCACATAAATAATAAAATCTGTTATTCCACGATAGCTTTTTGCGCAAAAGCATACTGCAATATCCGTTTTCATTGCGCGCCGAGCAATTTTTGTATCACCTGCGCGAGCGATAAATGAGCTCTCGCAGTTATGCCCGATATCGGGCGAAATTGCGAAACACCTGTTCAAGGAACGACGTCAGGCAGAGGGAAGAGGAAAGAAACGGTTTCAAGCATCGGACGGGGTGATCGCGAAAATTTCGCCGGTCGGCGAGAGAGCGCCGCGCAAATCCTGACGCAGTCTTATTGATCCGGGAGGAGAGGCGAAATAACGAACGAACGATACGGTGCACAGTTTGTTGCGATTACTCCGGCTCGTGGCTATTTGTTTTCCATAGCAGCGGTAGGTATCGGACCGGTGGCAGCGCAGAAACAATTTCGCGCGGCGCGCGAGTGACGGCTGAAATATCGCGAGGAATGTCATCTACCGTATATCATTCCGGCTATGAGTAATAGCCACGGCAAACTTACGAGTCCTTACGAACGACATCGCCCTTCGGAAATGATGGTTGACAAGAATCTCCTTCCGTCCGATGGCGAAGGAGCCACTCTTAATTAGTGATGCTCGATCAAGCAAATTCGCGACTCGAGTCCTATCGACCGGTACACAATTTACCTCAATCGTGATGATTTGAGAAATTTCGAGTGTGTACAACTGTATACAGTTTGCCTTCAAAGTATGACCCTCCGAGGTTGTCAATATTACATCAGTCATTCGAGCTAAACAGCGTTTAATTAATTCTCCGTCTCTTGGCAACTACTGTCCCTTGATTGGAGAATCAAGGGAATTGACAGAGAATCGGCTAAACCATGGTTAACTTCAATTAACGGCTACGGAAACCGCCCTTAGAGGCGACGTCTTCCGGTGCTTTAAGGATTAAACGAAGTCGAGCAGCGAATTGCACTGCTGTCCGAACGAGTTGACTCGCCTGTGCTTTAAGTCGCGTTTGTCCGACAGACGAGGCGATAAGCCTCGATAAGCTATCAACAACTTTGAACATCGCGCTGACCAAGCTTCCCTCAAATCAAACCTCCTCCGTTATTACTATGCGACGGCGAATTATCGTTCACGGGTATTGCCCTCGAAACTTTCGCGTTCTAATCCGACGCGGTTTCGTCACGCGACTTCGCCACGAACGTGTCACCGGCCGCCTTTCGACCTACCCTCGCAACAACTTCAACGTCAAGGAGAATCCCGAATCGAGATTTCCGAAGCTGCCAAACTCTAAAACTGATAATCGAGAACGTTGAAACCATCATAATTTCGAGTGTAATTCTCTCAACTGATACGCAAGCAAGAGCCTTACGGTGATCGTGATGCTCTTATCATTACGAACCCGATGATATCTAATCTCAAATATCATTGATCGGAAGGAATCGTCACGGATTTTCGGGAGAATTTCAGAAACCCTGAAGACTCGAAGAGGCTTCCTCACTCACCGGTCATCGTAGACGAAGCCCGCTTGCAGGGTGTTGCAGTAGAGTGCCGTCGCGACGAGGGCGCAGGCTACGGCTAGGATATCCATGTCACATCGTGGCGAGGACAGCGACGTCGACGGCGGCGGCCTCTTAACTTGTTGCACGTCCGCGGGCCTTCCTCCTGCACCACCGCCGCTGCTACCAGCACTACGACCACCTCCTCCTCGTCCTCCTCCTCCACCTCCTCCTCCACCTCCTCTCCCGCCGCCCCTACGCCTTCGCCTGACACCGCTGCCTCTTCGCGCGGCGGCCGAGATGTCCGCCAGACGATCGAACGTCCGTCGATCTGACGCCGCCTGGCCGGATGACGGGTCCCGCGCGGGATGAATGTCGGTGACGCGTTCCCGGATACGGTCCAGCAACGTAGCTGCTCCCGGCACCGGTCCCGTGCCCCCGATCTCTCCCGGCGCGCAAATCGACGCTCCACTTCGGGGTCTCACATCGGTAGCTCGCTGCGACGGGACGTCGCAGCTCCAGAGAATGTCATCAAGTCAAGGCAAGCAGCTGGATCTCCGTCAGTTGACGGAGAGGGTGACTTCTCGGCCACGGTAGATAGACGGAAGATCACGCGAATCGTCCGAGGAAGAAGTTGGTTCCGACTCCAGGGCAACCGTCGATCCAAGCAACGATGATCCTCGAAGGGTCGTTCGTCGCACGCGATGTTGCTGCTCGCGATGCTCCAGCTCCGATCACCATGCACTGACGCACATCGCTCGCGATCCGGCCTCGGCACTGCGTGAAGCCGAGAGGATTCGCGTCGGAAGAGGGATTTCAGGGAGGTAGACCGGGCCGAAGCGACGACGTCGAGCTGCGTTCGTCGCCTCTTCCTTATCGGTCACGGGATAGAAGAGTCCTCGCGCTTCCGCGAGTATCCTGCGACGATCCAACGGCGATCCACGGAGCGAGATGAGAGGATCGCGACGCTCTCTCGCGATCCTCGAGATTGACTCACCCGGTCGGAGCTCGACCGCAGCCGGGCAACGATGATGACGGTGATCGCGATGGACGTCGCTGTTGACGTGGACCGCACGACCAACGGCGACGACGACGACGATGACGACGACGGCGGCGACGATGACGACGACGACGACGAGATGTTCCGAACGCGATCGGCACACGGCGCGACGCATGTTCCGGATGCGGAACGCCAACTGTCGCGCGCCCCCCGAGGACGAGAGCTTTATACGCGGGAGACGGGCATCGATCGGACAGGCGCTTGCGCTCGCCCGCTCTCCTGGTCCTACTTCTCCACCTCCACCTCATCCTCCTCGTTCTCCTCATCCACCGCCACCATCCGACCCTCCTTCTCCACCTCCTCGTCCTCATCGTCCTCATCCTCCCTCGCGCTACGCATCCGCGACCGCTCGCAACGACCACGACCGCGACCGCGGCCAACGGTCCGGATTGACCGCAAACCCGGGGACAATGCTGACCGATGGGCGACATTTTAGAAAATGACGCACCGTAAGGGCCGGGTCACGAATGCACGTGGCATGTGTGGCATCGGTAGACCAAGAGAGAACCCGGTGAATTCTCCAGCACGAATTCGGACTTCAGACATTTTGCATCGGTCAGGCGAACCGTGAGGGAATTACGCGGAAAACGCGCGCTCTCGTCTTCCCGTTTTCCACGGGATCGTCCAACGGAAAACGGACTCGTGCGGACGGGGGAAACGTTTAACCCGGGGAATGTGGACGGGTGCATCCGCCGGCGATTGTCGTCGCCCACCCACGCGACGATTAAGCCGTCCACCGCCGCGAGGGACAATTGTAGGGTCAGTCGCAGCGTCATCGTTGCGGGACGTCACGCGAAACGCTTATTTCTAAGTGTTATTCCCGAAAGGAATTGCCAATTGCGATGTAGGATCGATCGAGATTCGCGACAAACTCGTGTTATACTCATATACTCGATGCGAAGCGTTTATCTCGCGATATTTTCGACAGAAACGCGCTTTTGCATATCTGCACGCTACTCTCGAAAGTGGAGCGCGGAGGGTGCCGGAAACCGGGTTGAGTTAAACAGCAAGATGCGCGTTTGCTGTTTCTATTTACTTTGAGAAAATTTTTTTAATTTGAGTTACGTTACTTTTAAGACAAGGTATACCTGTGTACGTAGATTCCACGGTATCACGTACCGGAGGTAAGCTTCCGTAATACCATCGTGCGAACTTTCGCTTCCCCCGTAGTTTATCCACTAATGCAAAATTTATTCCGGCGCTCATAAAGCGCTCATAAACATACGGCGACGCGTACGCAGATATGACTCGCGCGCTATTTCACTCGCGAGTTCCAACAGCTGCTGAGGGTATCGTCACTCTTGGTAGCCTAATCCGGTTGAGGCCACGCTGTTGTAACGGTGATTCGTCACCCGGTACCCACCTACGCGTAATTAATCGTCGAAACCGACGCCGTGAAACGCGCGTGCATTTATCACGCGTATTATAGCACGCGCGGACCCTTGTTATTGTGCTAACGCTGGACTTAGATGTTCCCGGGCCGCCATTGTATCGCGAACAAGAGCCTGCCACCCGTAAACGCTTCAATTATTCCGGCCGCGCAACAAAAGTAATTCGCGCTCCGATGAGCCGCGTTTAAAGATCCCTGCTTCCCCCGCGTGGGCCTCCACGAGTTACTCTTAATGTGGTAATTAAGCATTTAAACGTTTAAGTCACTCCTATGTAGCACCGCGATACCGGTTCGCGTTGTGTGAGAACGCGGAGATACAACCGACAGCGATGCTGCAACCAAGAGAGCACGCGCGCGCGCGATAACATATGAACGCGATATCAGCGTCTCTAATTAAGTTTGCGATACGCGCGAACACCTCCGCACTCGTTCCGGCAATGTTTCGGCAGTTTTCCCCACGTTTTCCCGCAAAATTAACGGTTTACCGCTAAAGTACGCTCCCTCGTTTTCCGATCTCAGATTCTTCCGTGACACCCTCAATTCAGTTATACGATTTTCGGACTAATCGGTCCAATTCGACGGAAGTGAGACTTAAGAATTGCAATCCACATTGGTCTCAATAAAGCTCAACGTCCGACCAGATAGCGATCCATCTACGAGTAACAACGCCATAGAAATACAAATTAACCACGCTCGTAACATTCCGCAATTACCCGCCTCGGTGCTTAACTCCCCTAAAGCCGGCCATATGGGTCTGACGGCTGATGAGGAGCCGGTCGGGGCGCGGGGATAGCGTTGTAGCCCCCGAACGAGGTTGACAGTAAACAATATCGCGCACGAAAAGGGGAGCAAAGTCGATTGCGTGGGGTCCGCTCGAGGGACGACGACGAGGGACCCTCCTGCAATTGTAGAACACGCTGGTGACCGTCATCCCTTCCACAACACGTAACGCGCGCGACGTCCGGTGGCTACTTTTCTTTCGCTGACGCGTTACTTGCTTGCCGTGGAGGGACAAGATATCGAGGCACTTTATATCAATGTCAGTATCGGAATGAAATTTCAACTCTGCCTGACGTCCACGTGGTCTTTAAGCGTCAACATCACTTCTTGTCGCGCGATCAATACTGCCAATCTCGCGGTCCTTGCCTTGGCTACTTCCTCGAATCTCTTTGTAATTTCATTATTTTTGGTAATTATGTACTTTAACGGACCAACCTCCGATGACCTTGACCTTGACATATGTTGTCAAGGTCACCCTCCTGAGTGACCTTGAAGAGGTTTTAGCCGTCGCTCGTTGTTTATTAAAAAGTTATTAACAAAAGAAGTTTAATAATTTTGCACGAATTTTCAGCCGTCCACGCGAAGCAAGGACTTGAGTTTGACATATATTACAAAGGTCACCTTCCTGAATAACCCGCACTAGGTTTCACCCTTCGCTCGTTGTTTGTTAAAAAGTTATTAACAAAAATGTTTAATGAATAAAGCATAATTTTGCGATACCATATACGTTTACGAAAGAGTATATTTGATGGAATTTTAGCTTTAAATCAGAAATAGGTTTGGGTTAGGTTAGGTTAGGTTAGGTTAAGTTAAAGCAGAGAATACTTTGTATTTAACTGTTTGTGCTTTTGGTTAAAGTGAAGAATAATTTGTACTTATATTAAAAGAAACTATTCTATATATTAACAATTCACTGCTTTAAATGACTTTCCTTTCTTCGTTCATGTACATATTCGTCTTTTATATCTTTCAATATTCAATATTCTTTCAAAATAACTACTATATTTTCGAAATTTCTTTTGTTAATAACTTTTTCATAAACAACGATCGACGACTAAAACCTACTGCGGGTTATTCGGGAAGGTAACCTTTATAATATATGTCAGTATCATGTTCTTGCTTCACGTGGACAGCTAAAAATTCGTGCGAAATCATTAAACTTTCTTTGTTTATAACTTTTTAACAAACAACGAGCGACGGCTAAAACTTCTTCAAGGTCACTCAGGAGGGTGACCTTGACAACATGTGTCAAGGTCAAGGTCATCGGGGCTGGGTCCGTTAAAGTACATAATTACCTTATTTTTTAATACTGGGCATTTTGCTGGTTATTCCTGTATCTCGTTATGCTCCTGTCATAATTGCAACGTGACGTTACGACCACGTCAGCCAGAAATAATCGCTTCCAGGAGGTCAATCGGATAATCTTCAACTAAAGCATCCAAATATCAAAGCGTCGATAGTAACAGATATCGCGGTATCCCTAGCTACCAGACGGTAGGGACGGTACCCTGTTATTTGTCCCGCTGGCAGATTACGATAATGGGCTAACGCGAAGCCGCCAGGCCGTACCGTACGTCGGTCCGGGAAGGGCGGCTCAGGAAGGGCGAGGAGATCGGAGGGCACCAGATGCGATGACCGGCGACCACGCGATCCCGGCCGGACGAGCCGCTTCGCCCGACGTGAGAATTATCGTGCGAATCAATCGTCGAGCATGCGCCGGCAATCAGCTTGTTCCGTGACGCGATGACGCGTGCACACTGCGTGTGCGAGAAGTCACGAGACACAGTAGTGAGCTTTTTTATCCGCGGCGCGTTTCGACAAAATGATGAAGAAGAGTGACAAGAAACGTTGGGTTCGCAAAAATATTTCAGTCGTGAATCAGCGAATCGCCCGAAGCAGCGAATACACGCGGCACTCCGAGCGTAAAATTGCGGCGAGAGGAGAGAGTATTTCCACTCGTACCGTGAAATGGAAAATTTTTATTCATTCGCCGGCTCATCACGTTATATTAATTATAATATGTTGCATGATTTTAATGTTATTAGCGAAAGTAATATTAGCTTAAATAATTAATTTGATAACGTTAACATAGCATCAAATAGCGTACGGTACACACGTAATCCACTCGCACGAGAGCGATAAATGTTATTTCACGATAGATCGAGAATTGATCGGAGCAAAAATCTCAGCGAAAGTTAAGGGCCTGAATATGATACAACCGCGACAAGAATCATGCTGCTCGCACCTCTGTAATTCGACTGAAAACCGTTTGCAAAACAGGAAATGGTTACACGATAAGCGGTTACGACGGATACGCAAACACGATTTATGCAAATCGCGTTTCACATCGTATTTAACTTGAAATAAGAAACAGTAAGTGGGACTTATCACGTTTCGAGTGAAATTAGACGGAACGATAAACGCGCGACGCCTGCCACTCGCGTTTTTGCTCACGAGAATTCGCACTCAGGCCACGTGAGCGCGGTCAGAAAGTCGTTAATTCGTGGACACAGCGTATCGCGGCCCAGTGTACGTTCCACGCACGCGAGCTGCCGGGCTATTGTCTCCGAAAATACGTGCCGAGATAGAGTTGCAGTGAATTTAAATCCAAACGTGGCGGCCCTGACGCTGCGCGACACGTTACGCGAGATGAGACGTCATGTTACAAGCAGATTACATTGTAACGAAAGTGCCACGGCGATACTTGTACGTCTCAGTCCCTTCGGAGTCCTTCAGCGTTCCCGCACGTGCAGATGGTCTCAGATTTTTTTTAGCTAACGCCGACGAAGCGTTGCTTTAACTTGCAGCTTTATTGAAGATCTCACGAGAAAAGGGGTTGGCGCGTTCGATTAATTAATTTACCGAAGAGCGAAAGGGTGATCGGCTGCAAATTGATAAAGGGATCGAGCAGTTAACGAAAGAGAGAGCGCGGGAAACCTCGGATACCCAATTCTCGTCAATTTTCTGAGGATGATTCGACAAACGAAGATGAATTGTGCTACAATTGATAAGCCGACGCGATGACGCGCGCGTCCGCCCGAGGCTTTCATTTTCGGCGCAAACGTTCGAACGCGAGGTAACCTGAAACGCCAATCAAATCCGCGCGTTTGACGTTCCGCGCGTTCAAGCTATTATATCCTTGTAACGGTAACCCCCGACAGCCACCCCCTTCGGCTCGGATACGTTTTAATCATCGAATTGCCCTGGCAAACGAAAAAGATTGGCTCGTAACTGGTGCGAAGGGCCCGCTGATTGTCGGCCGCCGTCCACCGCGCCGTCGAAACGACCGTAGCGAGAACGCTTCGTGGTTCGTTCGTCGTCATTGGAACCGGCCGCGTTACCGGAGAGCCGAGATTTGCCTGATATCGCACCGGGCCACGTCCAAAAAAATTCCGTTATCCGAACGTGCGTAACCTCCCTAGTGTTGTGTTGTGCGTGTGTGTAACTACGGTGCAACACTCTCTCTGGCAACATCGTGCGAGCTCACGATACAAAACATTCGGTAGTTTGAAGCGTTTCTCGAGCGCGCGCATACCCGCGCATGCTAGAAATTACGCGTGTATACGCGCAATTTTCAAAAGTGTGACGACGAGAAAAATTTCACATTTAGAAAGGCAAACCGCGCGTCTGCGTCGGGAAAGCAATTTTTGCCGGTCTTTTAGCACATCCCATTTTCTGCTTTCGTTTAAAGCAACTGTTACCGTGGGCGGCGAATGCATGTTCACCATAGCGACGCGGCGACTGCGTTTTTCAATTTTCGCGACGCAGTTTCAAAACGTTGCAGCTGCATCTCTGGAAACGCCGCGCCGGTCGTCCTGAGATGCGTGCCAACGACGATGGCGACGATGTTTCATGACACGCGGGTTAACAATCGCGCTATCGGCAGCAGATTCAACGCGTTAGCCTGTCTACGCGTTTTTGTTATTGACGTGGTGGCGAATGTTGCGCAAGAATGATTTGTGGCGATTGCAGCCTGCTGCCGGGGACCTCTCGCCGAATCGATAAGCAAACGCGATTTCGAGTTTAGCGACGCGATGCTTTCGAGAATGCATATCGCGTAACGAATAGTCGCGTGGATTTCTTGAATAGTGTTTACCAAATGGGACTTTTCCAATGGAGTGATAATTCATCGCGACTTTTCGCGCACTCACCGGCCAAGATCCTCGTCCTGCAACGTTCATTGAACTAACGCCTTCCGTTATTGTTCCGCAAGGCGATGCGGCCTCGATCGTGGCCTGACGACGTCGATGTCGGGAATGGAAGATTGACGCGAGCGAGCGTGCGAACCAACGAACGAGCACTCCAAGTCGGTGCAAATCGCCGTAAACGAGGCGGCACAGCACTTTCACCTCACGTTTCCAATTTGCGTCTCGTGCCTGCGTGCTTACCTTGACAGATGGACGTGCGGCACGGACGACAATGATACGTCGCCACACACGTACACATCGCGACGGGGGTAACCATGGCAGGACGCTCGTGCACCCTCCGGTGCATTCGGGGTTCATAAAGGATACTTTATTGTCACGGATTTCAGGTATGTAAAGAAGACAATAAGAGTACACGTGCACGTTGCATGTTTGACTGAATCTTTTTTACGAAACTTAACGTTAACGTGAAGCCTGGTTGTACAGGGTGTCCTATGGGAAGTTGCTGAAAGTAAACGATTGGTTCTCCCCTCCATGACTTCAGAAAGGGTCTTACGGTTAACGGTCGTTCATCTGAGTGTCCGCAGTTTTATTCTGGTTGTGGTAGATGCAAGTCCGTGCGCGTCAAAATGAGTAATCTGACGACGGAAGAAAAGATTTATCTTGTCGAGTGCTTCTTTTCCAGAGGAAAAGTTTATAGCAATGCTTACAGGGGGTTTCGTACTAAATACGGAACACATAAAGTTAAGAGCGAAAACACGCTGAAAAGGTTAGAATTTATTATTTCTTTAAACGTATGCGTTACGTCACTCCATTTTTTGACAATAAATCTGCATTAAAATAATGTTTTGTGTTTTTTTTATCAGAATTATCGATAATTTTATGCAGTATGGAACTATCCAAGACCGTAGACATGATCTGCCAGGTCCTTCTGTGTCTGTAGCTGCAGAAGAAAACATTGAAGATATTAAGAAGTATTTTGAAGAGAATCCAAATTCTTCCATTCGGAAAGCTGCCCAAGCTCTTGAAATATCCAAAACAACGTTACACAGGATTTTAAAACATTTCCTGAAAATGCATCCGTATAAAATAACATCGCATCAATTGCTAACCAAACGCGCTATGACGAAACGTGTGGAATTCTGCAAGACGATAAATGGAATGTTTGAAGATGGAGAACTTGATGCAAAATTGATAATTTACACGGACGAAGCACATTTCTGGCTAAATGGTTATGTTAATAAACAAACTTATAGATTTTGGGGGTCGGAAAATCCCAACGTTTCCCTGGCTAAACCTTTACATCCACAAAAAATAACAGCATGGGCTGCGATCTTGGTAAAAGGAATTTATCTGCAATTCTTCGAATCAACAGTCACTGGTGAAAGTTACAAGCAGCTTCTCGAAACACAATTCTTCCCTCATGCAAAAAAAAGAGGCCTGGTCAGAGGATTTCATTTCATGTAGGATGGAGTGACACCACATCGAACCCAGGAGGTCTTCGAAACAATCCATAAAGTTTATGGCAATCGAGTCATCGGTCTGGGATACTCCAAATTTGCCCAGGGGGAGCTAGAATGGCCACCGTACTCGCCGGATTTAAATCCATGTGACTTCTTTCTTTGGGGATACATTAAGGACCATTGTTATGCCGGAAATCCAGAAACAGTGTCAGATTTAGTAGTAGCTATTAAAAAGGTCGTCAGCAACATTAAAGACGACATGTTAGAAAAAGTTTTCACAAGTTTTCGTAAAAGAATTGCTTTTTGTACAAATTCAGATGGTGCACACTTTGAAAATATTTATCATTACCTTACTTGATTGTTAGCATATTTTTCATTAATAAAATAAACTGATATACAAACATTTTGCTAAATTTTATTTATACCCATTAAAAACTGCAGACTTTCCTCTTTCCAACGCAATTTTTGTTTTTTTCAATAACTGCATACGTTTAAAAATGACAGCTGATTAGTTTCAGCAACTTCCCATGGGACACCCTGTATCTTCTTTCATTCCTTATACACTTTCAACATTCTTCTACCGCAGTTACCCGAGAAAAACAGTATGTGAGTACATACAAGGATACTCGTACCTAGGTGGCTGGGCATCATTAACTTCGCTTGGCTTGACTACCGTATCCTATGAGGACCAACAGGTAGCGTGCTACATAGACCGAGGCAGTTCGCGACCTCCGAACGATGCTTCACGAGAAATTAGACGGCGCACGAGACCGCGAGGAATGGGTGCTCGCAACGTGGAAGTGACAACTTTCCGCGAGACGGACGAAACTCCGGAGATAGTTGGGCAATTATTCGCTCGCCCTAAGGCGAGGCGAATTTGTGCCCTCGGCGGTGGGAAGCACGGGCCGTCACCGCGAGAATTTGACGCACTTCGACCATAGTTGCAACCGGTAATGCTGTAACGTTACGACAGCAGAGTTTTCGAATGTAATTACGGAGGTGGAAGGGGAGATTGCAAATTCGCCTTTGCTCTGTCTCCCTCTCCCTCTCTCTTCTTGCATATGACAGTAACAGAGTAGTAATCACGTGAAAACGATATTATGGAAAAGAATCGAGATATAATGCTCGGGGGATAAATTCTGTTGTAAACAAATTAATTTAGCCCTTGTTATGACGGGAACGCGTCAATGCAAAATAAATAAATCGTTCAATCTATTTTCCTGTAAAAAAGGGAGAGAGAGAGAGAGAGATACGCGGTTCATGTCGTTAATGCTGGAGCTGTCAGCGGATGGACGGGAAATCTCGCCGCGAGGCTATTTTTGAAGGTTCTTCTAAAATTGACGTTCGCCGATGGAAAATTCATTCGCAGGTGCTACCGTGTGTCAAAACGCGCGACAGCTGAAGGCACGCGCGCATTCGCGCGTAACCTTGCGGACGGCTGATACTCGATAGTTGAAAATTAATTCATGAGAGTGCCGCTATATCGATATGTTTGACGTTTTCGAATGCCGTCAGTCTAATAAAAATATGATATACTCAAGTGCTTTTATAAAGAAAAGAAATTATGAAATGTATACATGTAATATTTATTACGCTTTCTTTCTATCTCTTATTCCTCGCGTTTCTTCGGAATCGAACGTGAAACGTCACTCCCTTTCCATCTTTTCGCCAAATTGTCGGCGTAATTGTACTTTAAATTTTACCTCTATCGAATTAATTTATGAACAGTCAAATCTATAATCTAAATAGCTGTAATTATAAAATAATGATTATGATGTTAATATTAACGCGCAAGTAATTATCATATTTTATTCGGCGGTTAAAGCAGTCAGCCGCGACATGCCGTTATTTCGCGGGTTTTCGATACGAGGCGTCAACACGAAACACCTTACGCGCAATTTTCACACCACGAGAGATAGATAGAGAGAGAGAGAGAGAGAGGAGCATGGAAGTGCGAGAGAATAATGTGTCTCAAAATTAATTCGGTTATCGCGCGCACCGTGCGCAACGGTCTCGCTCGAGTGATATCGTTCTCATTACGGTTAAAGGGTTAATTAATTTCCTGCCGAAATTTAATTAATCGAACGACCGAAATTTATTTGCCGCTCGCAGCGGCCACCAAACGCCGCCGTTATTGGATCGGTCGGTTAGTTCAGCGACCTAAACGCCTTATTAGATTTAGAGCGACGCCACGCTCGCAGAGCTGCGGCCTCGTAATTGCACCCCCGCGGTGACGTTTACGGTAATTAAAATATCGTGTCGTCGCGAAAGACTCGCTCCACCCCCATAGAAATAATAACCAGACAATGGCGAATAGTATTCCGCGCGAACGGAACAATTCCGCGCGACGACGATTTTCTTAACGAGCGCGGCGCAGAAGAACGGAACGCCGAAGCGTCGTTCCGTTAATCGCGCGGTCGAAAATTCCGCACAAGGCCACGAGTCCTCTTTCCACCCTCTCGTCTGCAACTCTCGCGGCTTCACAGCAGCTGGTCCGCCGAAACTCCGACGGGAAAGTGGGACTCCGACCGGGAGAAGCTGTGGCCACGCTGATCGGTGGGAAAAGTGGCGAGATAGAGAGAAAGATCAGAGGCAGATGGAGAAGGAGTGAGCAAGGAGAGAGACGGAGGGATTGCAGGAAAGTAGAGCGGAATTGATCCCGTGTAATAGGACTAAATCCTCGTGAAACACCGTGAGCACCGTGATACGTGATTAGACACGGATTGGATGGCACCATGACGCTTCGAGAGAGATCAGGATTGTAAGGTGTAAATTTAGAACAGAAAAAGCGAGCAGAGGGCGGAATTAGCCTGATGAATTTTATAATTCGCTTGCCTTTTCCCGTCGCGCGAGTCGTTGTTGTCGTTACGCAGCCGACTGCGAAATTGCGATGCAAATGCATTCGAAAGGGGTGCCTTTTCCGACGCGAGTGTTCTTTTATTTTCCCATACACGCCGAGTACGCCGGGACATCTCATTCTGGATGAGTTTCCCTCTTTTCTCGTCCTCGACGTCGTTAATTGGTTTCGTGCGACGCACGCGAAATCCCGCGCGAGAAGTTTCGATCGTTTCACGAAAATCCGCGTAATTGCTACGTTAGAATCGATCGTTCGCGTTACTATGAACTCGAGGCAGCTCGTGCACTCCTCTTGGTAACCGAATATCACCGCTCCCAGCTATCCCTCATTAGGCAAGTTAATAAATTTTACGTATCGTACATCATTGGCGTCAAGTATACATGTACGAGGAGTACGAATTTAATTCAAGAAAATTGAGCTTGAGTTATATTACGTAACAGGCGAGGGTGGTGTGATGTCGTAACTTATAACGAAGGATCATGTGTGTGCGAAAATGATATTTAATAAAGTTTTGAGAGAGACTTACGTACGCGTAACTATCCGCTATTGCTGCGGCGCGCAGAAAACACGAGGTATTATATTGCATTGTTCTGCAACGGCAATTTAACAGCAATGGCGCAAAATGACACAGGTGCGTAGACGCGCGACATTTTCACGCGTGCCGCAAACGGCAAATTAAATTCCACGGGCGGAGCTGAAGGATGCGCGCGACTACGGCATCGGAGTGCATCGAATCGTGCTCGCGATGCGCCGGCGGGACGATTAATTGGCAAAACGGCGCATTATACAGTGAAAATTGTAAATTACGACGGCGGGTAAGTACCGCGTTATTAGGCAGTTGGAAACGCGGGCGACGAGAGGAGGATCTTGAAGAAAGGAAAGGATGGCAACCTCAACGAACGTGGCGAGAGAACCGGCGAGGGTTGTTGGGGGATGAGCGGGCGGGACGATGCGAATGCAACGAAAAGAGAGAAGGACGGAGAAGAGAAACCGGGGAGAGAAAAGCCCGGGGCAATGGCGCGACTTGTTGAGCACTATCTGTCGCCGTGTCTCCACCCTTCCATCCACCCTCGCTGCCACCCGTAAAAACCCGTATCTTCCACTCTGACGTACTTGCAGCGCGCCGCGTCACCGTAGCAGCAGTCAACGAAGATGCTGCGATAAAACGTTGCCGCCACCACCACCCCTGGAATAGTTCGGCCTGCAAAAAGGGATAAAGCGTGCGCGTTCACCCGCGCGCGAGACTCGCTCGGGTAAAGCAAAAGCTGCATTTCGTGTTCCCTTTTCCCGCGGTCGTCGATGAACTACCGACTACGTTATCGTTAACGAATCGAAGCGTGGAGACCGGAGCATGTTATCGCGCGGCGCAACCCCCAAGATTTTGTTATCTCCACCAACATGCGCGAGAACCAGGAGAGTCCGGGTGAAGTATGATACGGCCATCTGGTTGTAACATCAGACAGATCTGATCTGGCAGACTGCGCGTTTGATTATCGCGCAGTCATCGAAAGGAATATTTTATTATTTAACAATGCGCTGCAGCTAGATCAACGTCATCCCAGCTCTGTTTACCCGCAAAACCCCGGCAATTTTTTATGGCGATATTTCTCAAAGGGATGACGTGGGATGGAAAATGTCAATATTGCTACGAAATTCGACGCAGCAATATTTGTATTGGTTAAAGTTAAAGGGCTGTTAAATAAACTCGGTTTTTTGTTCGAAAATATCATTAGATAAATTTACAATTCGAAAATGTCCGACGGAAAATGTTGGCTGGATTATATCTGTCGAACAGCCGGATCAAATTGGAAAAATGTACACGGTATCATGTAACAGTAAAAAAAAATATCTGTATTTACATAATGTTTAGTTCTGACGCAGTTTTCGAAAAATGTGAAAAATTCAACAAAACACAACCTATGCACGGTACACGAGATTTTTGTTTCCGTAAATGCTAATAACAGAAAAATAATAACAGCAAAACTACGGGAAAAATTGCCCGTGTACCTATGTTCATGCGTTTTACTCGGCTTTTAACGTTTTTCGTCGACACCACGATTTTTCATCCCGCGTGATTCTGTCGACGGGCACTCTCCTCCCCTTCTCTCCCTCACTCCTATCTATCTATCTATATATCTCTCTCTTTCTGCGTCATTCTCTCGTATTATTACGGGATGACAAAAAAAACAACATAATATTCCCTATACGCGATTCGTCACCGCATCTTAGTCGTTCCATTCCATTGTGTGCGGCTTTGTTTCTCGTTCCTTCCCCGGTCGAATGAGTGTTCCCGACACGATAGACCAGCCAGTGGAGATAATCCGAGTGAAATGTGCTCCGAGCTATTTTCAGTTCCAGTAGCGCTTTGATAGCAGCTGCTCGGAATATGGATAAGGGGCAGAACTGGCCGCTGCGCGCTGGCCTTAACTACTGACCACCCTGTTCCATCCTGGCTTCTATCCTACCGCGTAATGTTACGCGAGGCAGAAACGGTTGTTGCACACTCACGTATCATGGCTGTGTTTGCGCATCGTACGCTATCACTTTGTGCAGCACGTTTGTATGTCATTAGCGCATCAAGTTTGGCACAAAACTAGCGTTAATTGCAAAACACTTTTTTTTGTTATCATGTTCAACACTGCTGGGAAATATCGTATTTTTTTTAGAGAGAGAGAGAGAGAGAGAGAGATGGATAATGTTTCTAACTGTGCTGCACCGTGTGGAAAGAAACGTGTAATATTTTATTTAAATATTTTATATAATATAACTTGGTATTAAACTGTTATTTCGCATGCGAGTATATGTAAAATAATTTTAATAAAGACTCTACATCGCTCGTTTTTGCTTTCAATCATATTTTAGTACGAGTATTAATTCTCGTCAGAGATTGCTTCGTTCTGTTTCATAGTACGTAAGCAGAAGTCACTGTTAGTCTGATACGATGAACAAAAAGACACGGCGAAAACCGTATTACGAATTTCCAACGCAGCAGAAAAACCGATTTTATTTGAGAATCGGATGAACTGGATTTACTAACGTCGCTCCGTTTCACGTTGTTGGCAGCTCTCTAACAACTCCGGGATGAACAATTTATAAACTATTCAGAGACAGCCGTGATAGCTGCAAGATAAAGCGTAACACGCACATTCGGTTGCAACGTCTACCATATAATATATATTATTGCTTAGACAGTGCGAATATCTTCTGTAGCAAGAGCATTGCGATTATACACATATGAGATAACATATTTACTGAATGATCAAGAACTATCAGCTGCTTTTCTTGTATTTATAATAATCAAACGTTAATATCATCATTGTTAATTTAATATTAATTCAAACAAAATCACTTCAACGTACAAACATATAAAAAAGAATGAACAGCATCGGTTTTCGTTTTGCAGAAATACGTAATCAATTAATAACATTACGACGATAGTCTCGCGATGATCAATCATTGGTTGACGCGTTCGTTCGGTCTGTAACATCGAGGAAGCCACGTTTCGTCATGGTAGCAGAAATAAGAAACAAGTTAAGCTAACAAAAGTGTAGGGAAAGTCTGGCCACGTACGTAAGTAGCGGATATATACGAGGGTTCCTTTTACCCGCGGAGATTCGATACAGCGGCGCACTAAAGTCGTTTCTTACGTGCAACGTGCGCCGATAATGGTCAACGTGTACGGCTGTCTAGAACGTGGCGCGCACGCTACACGCTCTAGGTAGAGTATAAGCCCTCAGCCACTCAGGCTGACGGCACTTGAGGTCTCGTCGAGTTACCCGTGAGTGGCGGATGTCATTTCAATCCGCTATTCGATTACGTCCGGGCTCGCCTTACCTTGCTTCGCCGCGAGTTCTCTCGTTAACTAGTTGCTCTTTCTAGCGAAACACGCCCGCGCCGACTTACGTCTACGCGCGTCTCGCAGGCGAATATAAGTTTCATCCCCGCACGCCGACGACACGGATAGAATGGTAATACGGTTTGCGCAGAAGGGAGGAAACGCGGGGCACGTCGCACGTGATGTTGATACGACGAGAGAGAAAAAGAAGAAAGAAAGAGAGAGTGAGAAGCGTCGAGAATAATGTATATCCAAACCGGAAAGGCTAATTTCGTGGCGCGAAACGAGAGATAGGCTTCTTCTCGAAATTGAATCGAATAGCTGTCGCGCGAGCGAAAATTTGACAAATCCGGCAGTCGTTGAAGAGGAGCGCTGTAAACGACGACTAGCTGGCGCAAGCGAGTTGTCAGTTTCCTGACGCGGAAACAGCTTGCGCATTTGCAAGCATCCCCTTTGTTTGTCCGTTTACGTATTTACTTAACGAGAGAGCGCATAAACAGCGGCAAACGGCAGAAACGCGTAAACGGCAAGATCGGCGTCGAGCGAGCCACGTCATCCGAAATTCTCTAATATCAAGCTTAATTAGCGGATGTTTCCCTTTCCGTCGGAACCACGGCCGCGTCCACGCACGTGACTGACGTCAAGGATACCCTAACCGCATCCACTCGACCCCTCAATGCTCCTTCCTCCCCATCTCCATCCCTTTCTCCCTATCTATCTATCCCTCGCCTGCACACCCTCTATCTGACTCTCTTTGCCTGTCTGTCCGTCTGTACCAAACCCCACCGACGAGTACGTGTCAGGGACTACGGTATCCTTCGACCCATTAATGTGCATGTATACCGATCCAGGGATCGAGTGCCACCGTGCATAGCCACTCGGCACAAATGAGCCTGTCGTGTTCCGGATAATACGAAGCGCAATATTCGTCCTGTCGCGATAGATCATGCCGCACGCGGCCGACTGCACCCTTACGACGAACGTGCACCAGTGCATCTCCCGTCGTGTTCCGTTGTTTTTGAGATGACGAAAGTAGATGTATCGAGTAACACGTGTAGTTCCTTTAGGGATTACCTTCTCTCTCTCTCTCTCTCGTTCTTTCGTACTCATTCATGTACCGTGTGCAAGCTGTCAAGTCGACGTCGCGTATCCTGAAGAAACGAATCGCGAAACACAGCGCGCGGCGACGGAGAGTCCTTTGTTCATTAACGGCTTTATCCACGGTAACGGTGGCGAATATCGTGCCCGTTAATCGATACGAGGCAAAACCGCGGATTTACCTACACACACACATACACATACACATACACGTCCGTGACCCGTGCGCGCACGGCACGTCCCGCGAATCCATTAAAACTTCACGGACTGTTTCTGAACGCTGCATCAAACGGAAGCATCATAGTACTAGCGGCAGTTATTGGAATAGAATAACGTGCGCCCTCGCTTGTACTCTCAGGGTATTTTTCTCCGCAATGTGTGCAGTTCGCTTTAAACGGTGCATAATTATTATTCACGTTGCTCGAAAAGAAAAAAAAGGAGATTGAAAACAATCCTTGCGACAGTGATCGTGGAGATTAAAAATCGATCTCGGTAGAGCAAGTTTTCAAGAGGAAAGTCTATCGCATTTTGTCACGCGATTGGTGATGAGACAATACCCTCGACACTTGGCGAAGATGAGAACACGACGCCATCGAGCTAAAACGGAAGCTGAAACAAGCCAATATTCGACGCGTACGAATTCTCCTTCCCGTGCGAGAACATTTCGTCAATATCGATTCTTCGGTTTTCCTTGTTATAGCTCCATTAGACGTTTGGAACTTTTTACATTCATTTAAAAACACGCACGTAACTATCGGTGTGCGGTGAATTTCCATTCTTCCCCTATCTCGCCGGCCCGGTTTTTCCGCTCGGCGCGCGGCGCGCGTCTATCTGAAAAGAGGAAAAAAGAGGAAAAGAAGAAATGAATGTGTCGTAACGTGCGCGGCCGCATCATAAAAGCCCGCGGAGTTCATCCGCGGAGATTGTATCGGCCGGGATTTAGTTCGCGAGCTGCAACCGTTACGTATGTATACGCGCGTATTCTTCGCCGGGATCGCGCATGGGCCGCCGGAAGCGGCGGAGTGCGCTTTAAGTAACGTTCGGTCCATGCTGCTTCATGGCTGCTGCACGTCGCGAGATCGGATCGCGAGCGGCCACCGCCGGTTTCGTCGTCCCGCCGCCGTCCCGGAATGCGATTCCCCGGCCGTTTACGACTAACGTATCCGACGCACGTACGGCGTACGTGACGCGCGTATCCTCGCCATCCCCCATGCGTCCAGTAGCGGCCTTAGGGGCGGAACAGGGGTGAAACGCCAAAAAACCGGCCGATTAGCATTATCAGACACGCGGTTGATTTAATTAATCGATACTTGATCGCGTAATGAGCAGTTGATATTAAAGGAGACACTTTCGTTGGATACACGAATGAAGCGATTTTGATAGGTGCAGGTGTTTAAATTAATGAAGTGAGAACTGTTATCGTTTCAACAATAATATAAATATTTTTTTATAAGAAATCATGATGGAACCAGATGTAATCGCGATGTAATTGCAGTGTATAACAATTGTATCATCTTTTCTTAATCCATCACTTCTCGTTCAGGGTACCGATATGCCTAAAGCCGGGAGTGATTTTATCCCCTGGGTTCTCTGAGCCGGCTACAACGTGCACGAGTCATTTGCTACGTTCGGCGAGATACGAGCTTTGGAGAAAATAGAAGAAAGAGAGAGAAAGGAAGAGCGCGACATCTCGACCAGCCGGTGCGTGAAAAATCGCACTCTTTTATAGGGACACGCAGATTCCTCCCGGACGTTTCGTCATTCCTGCGAGATGACACGGCAGCATATGGTTCCGGGGAAATCGAGTGTGCCGTCGTCGCGGTCGTTGTCATTCTCGCGTATCAATACTGTTTCCTAATAGTGACTTCTACTGTACTAAAACCAATCTTAACACGGAAAATAAAAGCGTCAGGTTTAAAGTATGTGTGTGAAACGCTTTTATCTCTTTCTCTTATTTATTATAAGAAACGATCGCATAAAAAAATATAGCGTTAAATTTTCGCTAATGGAAGATCCAATTAAAACTTCTCTAAATGATCTGTGATGGAGTAATTCTATCCTGATATTTTGTATCCTGTTAGAGTTACGTCATTTTACAGAAATTAAATTGTTTCTGTATGATATCGTGCGCACGAGTGCAATTGATATTAGTTCTTAAAATACATAAAAGCCCAGGTAACTGCAATTGGCAGTATTACATTTTACAAAGGTACTATTTATGTATCGGAGTATTAGATATCGGATTCGCGACATGAAAATTCACAGTGTGGATATTGTATACATGCGAAGCTGTGAATAATGTTCCTTCCAAGAGGGTTTAAATAACTGGCACGATGTGAGCCTGTAATTTTGATTATATAACACGGGAACAACAACGACTGCATAATTCAAAGGTTATCTGTTCTTGAAGCTTGCAGCCCGGAGCTTCGAGCTAATTCAATTTTGCGCTGTTGTAGACGTAACTTTTCGGCGTGCACTAAAACACGCCCGGGGCAACAATTTTCCTGCTGAATTCCTCCGGCATCGATACAGCGAAAGACAGTATGTGCATTATGTGCTTATCGGAGTTAACTGACAGATATCAGCGCGCGACGGCATTATTACACCCTCACATCTATAAAACTTTAATCTATGTAATTTTAGGAGTGATCGATCGATCATATCAGCGCCGAACAATAGAAACAGCCTGAAGACAGACTCTCCGAAATATCAAATAACAGATTACTGCCTTCTTCTCTATTTCTATTAGTCTTATTGCATTACGTTCTTTCAAATTTCATTTCGCGGCGACGCAAAATAATCACGAACGTAAATCGATTTTAAAATAAATCAGATATGTGCAGAATTCCTAATCGTAACGTAATGCATTTCCAGAATTGATCTGCGACTGAAACTACGATGAATTCTAGAGCGTTTTTGCAGAGAAAACCAATGACCTAACATTCATACATCCATACATCCATACATTGTATTTATATTGAATAAACACAAATATGTAACTTTGCATAACAATATTCCAAATTTTTTCTGAATATCTTGTACTGCATGCGAGCAAAGTGGATCTCGCAGCACTAAGCTCGTGTATTTTCTAACCGGATCAAAATCCATTTTTAAATTTAAAAGTTCCACGTGGAGGAAGGAAGAAAGAAAGAGCTTGTGCAGCTTTCACCAAGCTTTCCACCAAGCTCGGTGACAGGCGGAAAGCCACTAAGAATCCTCTTCGCGCGCGCGGCGTAACATGACACCGACTTCGTTACACCGATAATCCCCAGGGGTATCGGTACGTACCGGAGGTAACGTCGGCACGAAGGGGGCAAACTCGCCGAGAAAATTACATTCTGAGCTAATATACCGCGGTGGTTCTTAAACACACACATACACACACACACACACACATGTGCCGACGATCCTGCGCGAGAAGGAACTGTTGATAATTCTAATCGGACGTATCTACGTGTAACGCGCGCGTACCCCATAATTGCTCCATTATGGAGCGGCGGTGCGGTGGTGGCGAGGGTAATTGGCCCCCGACGATATCCCGAGTACACGGACTTTTGGCATACGATGAAGCATGGGGCGCCACCATGTAATTCGCCGCCGTGGGTCTCCGCGACTGCTCGGGATCGGAAGCACGGCGATTTGATCTTCGCGCAGCTTCCGGAGTAAGCTTTCGCTGAGACTCAAGAGCATGATAGGAGGGTGGCATCTATTCGTCATTCGGCGGGCCGAGTCGGGGCGGGCACGGCGGCGGCAACGTCGCGACGCCACGCGTCGCGAGGGTGTTTCGTATTAACGACGCGCGCCCGGCCGGGAGCGATAGGGCATAAGCCGTGAAATATTGAAATGGGACTTTTCCGTCCAATGGTGGAGGAGGAACGACGGTGGGGTGCTACGTTAGATTGTCTCTTTCCTTGCGCGACGGCAACGGTTGCGCCACCGGCACGTACACGGAAACACGGGAATATAATGCGGATCGGATGAACTGTGAGCTCGCGTGACGTGATTGAGATTTTCCCGTGACATAAATGTATCAGCAGTCGTATCAGTTTTGCACCGACGCCGGCACGATGTCGCGGATCTCATTCTACAAGCTTTTACCGACGTCCGAGTTGTCCGTTTTCTGTCAACGAGTATTCTGTTCACCAATATTCATGAAATATGATAAGAACTTGATATCCATTTTATTTTTCAAATTTCAACATTTCAAACAGACGAAAATTTTGAATAAATTCGTGTGATGTGTCGGATAAAATGGAACTCGTACGACGCGACCGTGATAGCAGTACGGAGGAAAGGGCCAGAGAACTGGGGACGACTGGTATAATGAATGCATCGTCATCCACGTTGACGTCGCGAATACGCAAATACGCGGCGCGCGGTCGAGTAATTAATTTCCGATGACGATCGGCTCAGTTGACATACCTTTGACCGCGTCCTGAGCAAATTACACGCGTACGACTATTACAAAGAACCTACATTTGAGGCCGGCATAATTAACGCTGACACGACATTACGAGTGAAACCGCGATTTTGGTAATGCGGCGCAGTATACTCAGAAACGGATACTGCGTTTAAAAGTATGCGTAAAACAAATACAACCAACACAACAGGCACACGCATCGATTCGACTAATGTTGAACGCGGATATCTCTGTGATTGAGCGATGTTTCTGCACCGTTTGATGCCAAGTGCCATGAGCTGATTTCGGAATGTTCCCGATTAAACGCGAAATCGTCGATGTTATTTAATAATTCAATGTTATTGGCTCAATCAATAAAAAAACATCATCTGGAAAGAGATAGATAGCATGTTGAAATAATTTTTGTAGAGACGGTATAGCTCCAGTTACTAAATAATGGAAAAATCTCAAAAACTAACTCGCGACATGCGATTATTATGTAAATGCCGTCCGATAATTTCAGAGCGAGTTCTGCTAATAAATCTTTTGTTCCGCTGCGAGACTCGTGCGAAATAAATCAATCTATTTATCTCTCGCTCTCTTTCAAAGCGTCGATCGATATTTTTCGCGCCATTATCGCGGCTCGCGCGGATTCCCGGTTTTGCTGCCTCTGCTTATCACCGCTCCGCATCGTCGCGTCATAGACGAGGCGTCCTATCGGGCCGGCAGGCTGTATCAGGGCGATCATCAGAATTGCCAGCTCGCGTAATTCGCGTAATTGCGGTCTGCGGTCGCAGCGAACGGCACGGCGAATAATTCACGCACGAACGGGTCAAGTTTTATCCCAGTCGGGTCAGCTGAATCCTCCCCGCCATCTTCCTTCGCCATCCTTGTGCCGTTCTCGATGATAAACTCAACTCCGATTAATATGTCATTCTGTGATCACGGAGCTTCTCGCTTTTGAGGAGATACTGGAGCGACATCGCGAAACGCGTTCAATAAATTGCCGATGGTCTTAAAAATGAACGATAACAATGAAAAAGTCCCGATGAATTTTTAACTAATGCTACTATACGATTTGATTTAATGCAGACTTTAATTTGCGAGTTCCGTCGAGCTCCAACTCATTACGAGATCGTATGTTAAAGCTGTTCCAAATTACTAGAATTACGGAATTTTCAAATCCGAGGGAATCCGCACGTACATTTTCCACTCGTGCCGGCTTCAAACAGCGAATGATGCCAGTTTCTTTTAATCTCGAGATGTGAGGGCTTCAGCGTTCCAGAACGTCGAGAGTTCGGGAGTTGCAAAAGCTCGCGTTGTAAGGCCACTTTTCGTGAGAGACGCGGATTATCATTTTATGTTTTATGGCGCTCCCGAATGAGCTTGCCGAGGACAGGTTGTTTTCTAAGGCGGCGTGGCTTCGTTTTCAAGTAAATCGCGCGGCTCTTAAATCTGTCCCCGCACTAAACCGCGCCGCGCGTCGTAAGTCGTCGGCTGGCGCGGCTCTCTCGCGCGGCTTGATTCGTGTGCCGGCGCGCGAGTAAAACGTAAAGTTATTCCGCCGCCTTGCCAAATAGGCGATCTAAATGCGCTCAACCGACCAGAAGAGGTAATACGTTACCGGTTATTGCCGGCGGCAGCATCTTGCCGAGAGCAACCCTCTCTCGAAATCGTTCGAGCGGGGTCGGTGTCGCGGGGTCGGGGACGGTAACGGGGGTTGGTTACCCGTAGGTAGAGATTGGTAATGCACGCAGCCGGTCCCGATCCTTTCCGATATCGCGTCGATTTCGCGGTCCGGGAACGCGTGTGCGAAATTAACCGCGCGACTTTCGGCAGGCGACCGGCCAGAGCCTGGCCAGGCGGAATGGGAAATCCTTCGGGTTCGAGAGCGATCGTCGCTTTCCCACTCCATCGATAAATCGTGCGGAGGTCGCGAGAGCCGAATTGGCACCGATCTCGGGATTGTTAACTCCCCTCCCCGGCATTAAATCCGCACGACCGATGAGCACCGACGGCGGTATTCCGACTGGCGGCGGTTCCTGGGCGGTTCGAGGGTAGAACGGGAATGCGGACATTTGAATGCCGATAGAATTCGGTCCTCGTTTTATTCAGCCCGATGCTTTCGCGGCTGCCGAGCATGCGTTCGTATCCTTTCCCTGTATCGATCGTATCGTAGCGTGTTCTAATACATGCCGTGATTTACATAATCCGAAATTATATTTCGTGGATTATTATCATGATGAGATTGTTAAAGAATTACGATTGCAGGACTCTCAGGGGAATCTAATGGATGAACATTAGCAGTTATCTACTTGGACTAACAAGGGAAGGTTTTTAGGTGTTACACTCGGATTTCAAAAATTTTTTGCATGCAGGTAGGGAGGTCCCCAAATAGAAGAAAAAAATAAAAGTAGCGGCCCAAATGCATATTTGCGCGCTACGTGCGCAATTTTCGATGTTAGGTTAATTACTCAAAAATGCTATTTCCAATCGAATTCTTTACATTTTTTATTTTACCTAATGCACATTTATATTGCTCTGAATAATTTTGTGTGTGTATGTGTATATGTGTGTGCGTGCGCGTATGTGCTTCTGTGTGCGTGTGTGTACTTGTGTGTGTTTAGAAAATACGAGCGTCTAATGTAATCTCGTGCCGCGCGAGCACAGTGCGTATAAAAGGCCCATTGCTCAAAAATGGTATTTGCATCGTAACTTTTTTAATTTTTTACTGCAACTGCCAATGCACACAATTTGGAATAATTGTACATTGCGCAAATCGTAGTTTGCTCTTTCTGCGTGATTTATTGTATGCGACTTTAAATAGATTTGATCAGAATCCATAACGAGGACATAAAAGATCTGGTCAAGGGAGGTTTTTAATTCTTTCAGTTTTAATTTTGGTTTTGATTTCTTTTTAAAGCGTTGTGCATTAGGTGAAATAAAAAATCTAAAGAATTCGATTGGAAATAGCATTTTTGAGTAATTAACCTAACATCGAAAATTGCGCAAATATGCATTTGGGCCGCTACTTTTATAATTTTTCTTCTATTTGGGGACCTCCCTACTGCATGCAAAAAATTTTGAAATCCGAGTGTAACACCTAAAAACCTTTCCTTGTAAGATCGCCGAAGTTATTCATCGCCGTCGTATTTTGACACTGTTGCATCGTCGGACAAGTTCGACGCTTGGAAAATGAGATTTCGATATCAGCCGAGAGTTCGCGCGCTTTTCCATCATGTTGGCGGGGACCGTCGCGTCGTCTCGAATCGAATCTCAACGAAGAGTCACCGGATTTTTTTTCCCGGCGCGCTTCCGGTAGCGCGGGAGGAGTTCGCCGATCACCGGCGGAAGTCAAAAAGTGTCGCGCTGAAACTCGAACGGAATGGTAGCATTTTCCGAAGTTTCTGACAAAAACGATTAAGCGCTGTAAACAACGGATCGATGCCGGCGCGGACGTGCGGACGATGCAATGCGAGGCGATGCACCACGATGATATCTCTCCGCGCGTACTCGCGCGTGTGGTTCGCTATTTGTCAGGAGATGGATGTTAATAGATACCGCGGCCTCTCGACGAGAAATATCGAAACTTGGTAGAAAACTTACGGGGACGATCGTAAATTCTCAAATAAGCGGCGGAGAACTACGAGAACCGAGAACTGCGCTCGGCGTCCACCGCCCGCCACCCTCGCCTCGAGAATGTCAACGCGCGGAAAATTCCAACCGTTTTCCAGCGATAACTGGCTCGGAGAGTCGGGAGACGCTTCGTCTGCGTAACTATTAATAAAAACTTTGCAATTGCAATAAACTTTGCGCAACACGACAGCCAAGGTGTAGAAGGAGGATAAGGTGGAGTAGGGGAGAAGCGTTTATCTTCTTCCATTGTTTGCTGTCAGCAAGTTGAACGAATCGACGCTTAATGAAGAAAGCGGAGAGAACGCCAAGCAGAAAATAATCGGGATCGTAATCGCTTCGTGATCGATAATGCGCGACAGACATCAGAGAGCTTACTCTATTGCTATCAGATATTAGTTCACCGCATTAATAGCTCCGAAACGAAGTGATAAATTTGGTTCCCTGGTGATAAAAATTCAGATATTTAAAGCACATATTTAGAGCACGGCTGTTTCTTACTTTTCAAATATAGAATAACGTAAAGTTTTGCAGAGACAAAATGTTGATCTCACGTATAGAAATTCCAATTAGAGTCACGTATCAAAATATCCAAGCTTTCAAAAGTATAACGATTTCCTTAAAAATTAGATTACTGGATACGTGAAAAAATGTCTGTCTTCTACGTTTCTTAAATTAGTTCAATTATGTCGTCGCAATGTCGTTGCAAAATATTTTCCACGGTCCGGTCACGTTGTCGATAACGCTGTTTTAGAGGTGCATTGTGCACCGCTGAGATCAGCCGCGATTTCTATCGGTCGTACACATCTGTCCCTTGTAAGGGAAGTGTACGTGTGTCTACGATAGTTTCACGTCGTACAATAGAACAGTACACACGTAATACGGCGCTACAAAAACGTACAACGTGCACTACCGGTGAAACGGGCCGCGAATTGCAAGTCACGGTAATCACAAAGACAGTGATAGGGTGTTTAATTAATTTTCTCGCGAAGTGCTTCCAGCGTCAAATCCGATAGTCGAAAGTGCATTTGGATCCTCGGCGCCTCGGAACTTTGTATTTCGCGATACCGAATTCGGTCAATCGTGCGAAAACTCGAAAAAGAGGAAAAAAATACTCACAATCCTAAAAAGGGAGAAATATAAAATCTATAAATTATTATGCGAAAACATATATGTAAGAAAAGAGAAATATCTCGTGTCGTGTTAATTTTACAAGATTACGCGGCGAAGAAGAATACTGCTGAAAAAGCTTTCAAGCTGTCAACGACGGATATATTTTGAATTCAAGCCGATTAGAGCATTTGCGATAAAGCTAAAACGGGACCGAAAACGGATTCGAATTCGCATCTCAAATGTCAGCAACCATTAGAAAGAAAATGTGAGAACATTGAATCCGAACGTGCATGTACGACGAGCTTCGTAACAAACTTAATAACTCTGGAGCTAAATTCCAAACTCGCATTTGACCGAATGCCCCCCGAATCGAATGAAGAACCTTTTAACACTGTTTCACTTATTGACAGCGTGCATCAATGAATGCACTATGCAAGTTCTCTGACGCGCTAGGAAAAAGAGAAATTTACGGCAGCAAAAGATATTTATTCCTCTCGTGCATTTGCCGCCGTACGTTGGTTCGTGTCGCATGTGTCAACAACTATCACGGGGCCCATAAAACCGCAATAAAATCTCATGGCATCCATATATCTCAATAACGCCAGAATCTTAGCTGGCATACATATAATACATTACAGCAACAGGAGGGAGTGGGAGAGAGAGAAAGAGAGAGAACCTTTCATAATAATTTTCCGTAAAGCCGTCCGCGCGAAAGGTCTAAGGTGTTCTAAAGGTGAAAGGTCCAACTGTACGGTCCTACATTCTCGTAAGTTGGGATTCGCCGAGCACAATACCGGACTGCTGCATCTCACAGGTCGGGCGTGGCAATTCCCGGACGACAATTCCGCCGGAATTCGGCCAGGAAAGTCAGTCCTCAGTTTCAGTCGTCGTCTATGGGGGCGATAAGGGGTAGGACGGAGGATGACCCGCGGGAAAATCACGCGGTATGGTGAAAGACGCGCGGCAGGCGGCACGGGAAGGGCATCGATCGTCGCGACGCTGCGTCGTCTTCGTCGGCGGGTGCGCGATTCGGCGAGGCGTGCTGCCGCATCCACGTATTCATATTCATATTTCAAAACTCGCACCCCACGGCCCATTGTGCCGCTGAATGCGCTATGCAGAATGCGTCGTGTGGCGTATAACGTTGCGGCGCTGCGACCACCTCCTGAATTAGTAATGCCGCGCTGACAACGGCCGCTCGGTTGACGCCCGGCGTCGCGCCGCTCGGATGCCTATCGCGAGAAACGCAATTTGCTCCAGATATTAATTCAGGTAATGGATTGCTCGTTAACACAGGGGACTGGCCGGCTCCGAACGTGCCTGCGCAAATACACGCTTCAGTATGAATAGGTATAATCTCATAAAAAGTCCATTTGTCCAAGCCCGATAGTCCAAACGAGAATCCGTATGCAGACATCGAGAAGAGATTCACGTGTTGATATAAATAAATAGCACAGTTTTATAAGGCATTTTTACATCGGCTGTTATTTCCCTGCTTTTAACGTCATCCGTGCCGTTAGAAACATCAGCGAGATACGACGCTTCGTAATACAGATCACGTATCAATCGAAACCCGAGACTTCACGGTCTTCTCGAACATTTACTGATCGCTTCGCGGAGGTAACTGACGCCGCGGTTTAAAACCTCTTCAGGAGCAAGATACGATATCGCGCGCGCTACGATTTCAGTGCAGTTTCTCGTATTCCACAGTCGGGTCATTACGTACTGATTATCCGTGCTCCGCGCGATACTCCCTCGGATCTTTATTATCCCGGAGCAAGCACGCGCGTTCTCCGGGCGCACGCGGAAGAAGAAAAGACTCTCTGATCGTCGACGGGCAATCCCGTCGGTCGAGGGAGAATTCTCGCAGAATAAGCGCCGAGGAACGGAGCGTTGTTGCCAGAAAGTTCGCGTTACATAATTAAATCGGGCGGACTGAAATCGTGTGCGAAACTTCAAGTGGTTACGCGTACCTGTATCTATACCTTCTCTCGCGTAACTGAGAAACGTGGAGAAAAGCAAGGATGAAAGAGAGAAAAGGAAAGAGAGTGAGAGAGAGTGAGAGTGAGAGAGAGAGAGAGAGAGAGAGAACGGGAGAGAACGGGAGAGAAGGAGAGAGAGGAATATACGGCGGTGCTAACGAGGCTCCGAGGATCGAATCAAGACCGAATCTCCGCCGCTGATTGACCAGGGCGGAACCCGGAGCGGTAGAAGGCTAATTAGCTACCCGGATCTCCGTACGTGACCCGACAACGGGATCCCGAGACGCGGCGATTATGGTTGCCCTGAGCGTCTTAATTTCGACCCAGCGCAAGAGAGAGACAGAGAGAGAACGAGCGAGGGAGGCATTATATCCTACGATGACGTCGGTCAAATTTCACCCATATTAAGCTGGACCCCCCACCAACCCCAAAACAATTCGGACCTATCAGAAAATTTAGTGCTAATTAGTTGCTCTATTCCCGATTTTGTTGCTCGAACCGTTTTGCAGGAAATTGCAATCAAAATGGGGGGGTCCAGCTTAATGTTAAGCTGGACCCCCCCATACTGAAAAATCTATATAGAGTGCCGGAATCGAAAAAACAACTACACTGGAATTTGTTGCTATTTTGTTGCTCTAAGATAGTATAAATTAATTATAAAAATATAATGTTGTTAACCATGTACTGACATCCATGACCAAGTACAACGCAGCGCGCAATATCATTCTCGACCAAACACGTTGCAAAAAGGTATTGCTCACACTTACTCACTCACTAATAGTTTTAAATACCCAAATATACAACCGTAACACCATGGTTATTTATTATTAAACGAAAATCGGGCAGTCACAGACTAAAGAGTTTTCCATGACATACATTACTTAAATAATTTGTTGCTCGCATGATTTTGGTCTTAAACTGTTGTCTGTATCACGGGCTATCGCAAAATACCAAAAACTGAATTTGTTGCTAATCGCAAAGTGAAAAAATACTCGCCTACGTGGTCGCGGACGGGCACGCGCTATTCTTACCTTCAAGATGCTGTAAATTGTTTAAAGAATTAGTTGCTCGCAAGATTTTGGTCTCAAATTGTTCCTCGCATCAAGGGCTATCGAAATATATCCATAACTGAATTTGTTGCTAACTGCAAAGCGATAAAATAACCGCCTATATGGTCGCGAGCGGTCACGCGTTACACTCAACTTTAAGATTGTGTACATTGTTTAAAGAATTAATTGCTCGAATGATTTTGGTCTTAAATTGTTCCTCGCATCAAGGGCTATCGAAAAATACCAAAAACTGAATTTGTTGCTAACTCCAAAGTGAAAAATACTCGCTGGACCCCCCCATTTTGATTGCAATTTCCTGCAAAACGGTTCGAGCAACAAAATCGGGAATAGAGCAACTAATTAGCACATAATTAGCACTAAATTTTCTGATAGGTCCGAATTGTTTTGGGGTTGGTGGGGGGTCCAGCTTAATATGGGTTCAAATTTCTCTTTGAGTACGCCGATCCGCTTGCCGACGACGTCACTTCCGTTTTCTACTGAGCATCCGCGCGCTCGGGGAATTCAGGAGCCGCCCGGTGGCTGCCCGAAATGATAATTAGGCTGAAACTTCGCGACGGCAATTAGCGCGCACTCCCCCTCTCCCACCTCCCGCGACTTACGCAGATGAATTTACGCGATGTGCAAGAAGCTTCGAGCTTAATGTTAATGACGGCCGCGAAATCGGCTTAATTAATACGCCGATGAGAGTTTTTCAGAGAGAAACGTTTTTACAGTTTTTAAAAATACGAGTAAAGGTAAAAGGTTTTTTTCAAAAAATGCGTTGTTTATGCATATGCGAACTACATTACCGCAAAATATATTAATTGGAGTTTTGATTACGAAGATACTTCACATTGAATTATTAAAAGCTTGCAACAAGTGATGAAATCTCTCGAAATATTCTCTGAGAGAAGATCGACTGCAGATTTAAAGGGATCTGTCATTAAAAATAAACCATAGAACAACAACTTGAAGACATCTCTATTCCCTTTCACGACTCACGTAGCTTTATGACGACGATAAGAGGGATAAGAAAAACAAACGATATTCCAGGAACTGAAAATAAATAATTAATACAAGAGCGCATTGCAGATGAATCGGTATACGTTTGCTGGGAAAGGAGAGCGCATTAAAGCCAGAGTGTAAAAATAATTACCGTCAGTATAATGCCGCTGCGCGTCGCGAAATTCGATCGCGCGTAGCGGTTTATTAGTTTATTAACTCTCTACACGGAGCGAAACGCATTTCCAGGACGGAATTTATATCGAGTAACCAGCGGAATTATTAAACATTTAACAACGTTTGGCGTTACATGCGGACGCGATTCAATAATCGTTAGCCTCTGTGTAACGTGGAGTTTAAAGTCGACGTCAAATTGATCAAAGAAAGACCCGGACGGAAGGTGCACGGTGACCGTTCTCTCGCAAGTTACCTCTTTTAATGATGTCAAACGATTTAATTATACACGAGCGCGGTCGCAGTTTTATTGGAATATACCTGAATCGCTTTATTACAGTCCGTGCATCTCGCGAAGCCCTGTTATTAATTATGCGAGCTTTCGCTGTGACTGCGCTAATTGCCGCACGATTAACAAACGAGAAAACCATCGTCAAGGGGGTGACGTTACGCGGGACCGGGAACATCTGTAGCCACGTCGGAACATCTGATGTCGCTAACTTGACCGGCGCCGTCGCCCCGTGCCGGGTCATCTGTCACTCATTCGGTGTCCATGCGACACGTGCCAAATAATTACGCTAATTGAAACGCGAATACACACCGGCGTAATCGTCCGCGGTAATTAGTGGAGTAATGTCACGATATTATCTCATTCACGATCGCGCGGCATAATCGCGAGCGAGCGCGCGTAACGCTTTCGCGTAATGCAAAACGTGCTATCAGGGTCGCGGCACGTTAGACATCCTTCGTTTAGTTCCAAGTCGGCGGGTTAATTACAGGCAGGTTCACCGATTAAATTACAAGGCGCCTATCGCGCGGCCGTCTCTCCGAGCGCTCTGGAAAAGGGTATGCCGATGATCTTTCCGCGCAAGCAGGAAGTGCGTCAGCACGGCGGATATGGAAACAATCGACATAATCGTGGCAGTGGACTAAGCGTGACATGACGATTATGTTATCACAAAAATTATCGTGAGAGAATAATTGCGTTCGTTGAGCTCGGAGCATAATATGTGCGGAGCTCAAAGTCTTAGGGGGGATTCGAATTGCGCTCGTCGACCGAGCGAGCGAGATTCTACGATCTCGGAGTCGCGGTCGCCGTGAAACTCGAAACGCTTAATTAACCCATTTATCATCATCCGCACAGCGCCGGGTAGAATAGTAGAACACACGTTCTCGTGTGCTTGTGGTGGAGTTGGATGCAATGTGTGTACATGTGCACGCGTTTACTCGGGATCGGGTGAACACGCACTCACGCACGCATACGCGTTCGGGCGAGCAACTTCGACGGTCGACGGAAGTGGTATAATTGCCAGGAGAGTGTAGCTCGCAAATTTGACTGGGTGCGTACGACTCGTTGAATCCAATTCAACTGGCTGAAATATAACGCCCGTCGATTATTGCCTGTATATATACGTACGTACGTGCACTGCTACGGTGCGTTTCACATGGTTTATTAACGAAGACGCGCGAGAGAGCAAGAGACAGGGACAGAGAGAGAGAGAAATTTTTATTGTCCGCCGATCGCGTGTCGGAATTAAGACAGTAGCGACAAAATACGTCATACATATATATAACATATATATACATATTTATTTTTGATTGAATTTATTTTACCGCAATTATCTTCTGCTTTGTTAATAAACTTGCATAATCTTTGTTAATAAACAAAGATCATGAGAGGAAATGTTAGAAGCATTTTAATTTTTATTACAAATTTATATTATATTTGTTCCTTTATAATTTGGCACGTTGCGGATTAACCAAACACGTTTCTTGTATCGAAAATCAATTTCTGACTTTGCAACGCGCATTTGCAGCGCCGTATGGAGAAATGATAAAGATAATGAAGCTGATCGTGATGCCGGGAGAGCCAAACGCGTACGGAGACGGATCAACGTGGACAGTGTTTGACTGCAGGGAAATTAATGACCTGACCCCGTATATAGCCATTCGGTAGTTTGAATCGACGATGGAGTGAAGCCCGGCTAATTACCTCCGCACTCCACAGAGAAAGAGATTGCTCGAACGTCACCAGCCATGCAATGCAATGATCCCCATCTCTCTCTAAATCGCTCTCTAAATCTCAGAAAATTTTTTATTTAATCTTAAATTCATAGAATCTCCTGGATTGAAACATTTTCGATTGGAAAAAGACGAGACGGAAATCCGATCTGAGAGATACGTCTGCTTCGAACAAATTTAGTACAATTTTTTAAAATATCTCATGTGTGTTTAAAATATCTCACTTTTCGTGTCATCGTTTTTCTAATTTACACTCGCGATCTCGATTTTAAAATTATCAAGAAAAAACTTGGATTTGCAAGATTTATTTTCTTTTCATGGCTCTTTATTAAGAGGATCAGACCGTGCCGAAAAGTTCTCCAAGCAGACGATGCGTCGATAGCCGAAGCTAGAGGGAGGTCCACCGCTACTTACCAAATTTCGCGAAACTTTTCCGCGAGAGCAATTTCTTGAGCGCGCCCGACAAAAAGTGAAGAATTTTCGAACGCCCCCACGATCAATCGGTTTGCCGCGTCGCTATGTGTACACGTACTTTCTGAATGTTTGCAAAATAGACGTGCTGCTCTCGGCATGCGAGAGAAAAAAAGAGAAAAAAAAGAGAGAAAGAAAGAGAAAGAGAGACTCGGCCGGTGCAATAATTCGATCGCCGGTGGGTTGAAAAAATACCACGTACGACAGGAGTGATCGACGTGCTCTGGGGTTTGCGCGGGGGTTGGGAAACGAACTCTCCCTCGATTTAACGAGATAATTTGATCGATCTCTCGCCGTGCACACCAGCGCATTTACGTTCCTGCCGCCTGCGGGCACTCCGAGCTGCGTTCTGCAGCGTCATTTATACTTGAACGCGATATTACGTGTTCAAGGAACACGTTATTCCTCCTGAAATCAACTTTCTGACATTCGGTCAGAACAACGAGTTCATTGTTTCAGTTTTAATAATTAACAAATGCAAAACGCGAAATTATCAGATACCTCACACTCTCCGATGAAGGTAGAAAAACGATCTTGTGTATTCGTGAGTGTCTATATTTTCAATTACGCAGCGTGTATTATCAGCTTAATTCATCAGCACGTCGGTATTCTCGAAAATGATTGCACGAGGTAAATAAAATAACGTTTCCCAATAACGTGTTTTATCAAAATTGATCGTCATTTAACCGGTCATTTATTCGGATTATTTCAATGATGCGTGTATACCGACACATAGCCGACGCATTGAACGTATATTCGTTAAGCCTTATGTGAACGATATTTCAGCGAGTCTAATGGACAACGCGCGTTTACACGGGGGGCCTCTTCCGAGTCTGCACAATCGAACGCTGTCCGCAACGTTCCGCGCTCGGTGTACCGGCGTTTCGGCAAACGCAACCAATGGAACACGCACGTTCTATATTATCGTGATCGCCGTACGGTTGCGCGACCAATTCCGTTCGGTCGACCCGCGTCGACCCGACGTGACGGCCGCGAAATAATTTACGGATAATGAGGGGACGCTACGTGGTGCCCGGTCCGACTTTCCGCCCGCGCCGGTACCCAGTTAACCGACTGATTGCAAACGGCCGGACGCGGACGTGATCGACCGCGAAACGTGCTCAAAAATTACTCTGGGGTGATGCCTCCGAGATAACACCGTGACCATTATCCTGGCCTCCGTTTGCATTGTTACCCCTTCCGGGGTAGCCGTGAACCGGGCAGTGCATGGAGTGCTCTTGGAAATCGAATGCGTCTAGATGTTGGTACACAAACTTACATGCAACCTAACAGATTTTCGCAAATAAATTGCCGTGCAATTATGCGGAAATAATTGCTGACCGAGATGCCGAATATCCCTCATCGAGGAAATCATTTCGAGGAGATAGTTTTGCCTGAATATCGGCCAGCGGGAAGAGGGTCTGTTACACGATGCCTCAGAACAGTCCTCAGCCAATACGATCGGAAATGTATTATGGCGGCGGCATCGTAGCAGGCAAGGGAATCTTATTAGAAACTCTCGGCAGCTTGGTATCGATTCCGCATCAATTTGCATTCGCGACGAGAAACTATTCGCCCGGTTGTTACCTGCTCCGCGAGAGGCTGCTTTGAGTTCGGGATATCGGTCGCGAGAAAAGTGGTTGTCAATGCCATCCATTAGTGTCATGACGCCTTTACCACCGTCGTCGTTCTCATGCATCCTCCACCGATGAAAGGAGCTTTTACAACAAGGATCCTCTCGACACATAAAATGCTTCTTTCCTCGAAACATCGACGTGACGTTTCCGCGAGGACGCGGCTAAACGGTCCTACATCCGCGCGACTAGCGAAAATAACATAACGGATTTTATCCGAATTTCTTGCACTTGGTGTAATCCCGCGAGTTGAATCGAAAGCCGGGCGACGAACGTTCCATCGCGGGACGCCGCGTATGGATGGGCGTGAAAGATTTCTTCCTCCGAAAATTCGTACGTCGACGAGAAATTTCTCTGGCCGCTCCCGGCGACGGGCCGAGGAGGCAGTGAGTACGTGTGTTATGTACGATATTCGCACGTTCGCGAAAATGATCTGGGTCGACGTTATCGGGCTACCTTTTCAGCTTCGGGCGATGGCCGCGTCGAGAGAACGCAGTATGCGAGAGAGAACGCGGAGTGCCGCTGAGTTATCGCGCGTTTGTCGGAGGTAGTAGCGGATATGCGTGTACAGAGCGAATCTCGCGTGACGTTCGGCGTATCTCGGAAAAATATTGCATTCCACTGCCAATTGTCTACTTTTCGGTATGCGTCCGCAATCTCACGAATGTACATGGAGAAATTCGCAAAATTGAACGGAGGCCGACAGCGGTTCGCCGCTCCGCATGCCAACTGCGGGGTTACGTAACATTTTTGTGTCTGAATAAACGCTACTCCGACGCGACTATTGATCACGGTCGCGGTCACGTTGTTCACGTAGGATTTAATCGAACGCGAGAAACGCCTCGTGTGATTAGTAATCCGCAGCGGTGGTCTCAATTACGAGCTGTTTGAATGAACAATGTAACAACGATGAACGTCGATAAATGAAACGGAGGAAAACAGTCTTCTCTAGGTTTAACTGCGAGCATCAAGATAAGCAAGATAACTATTATATTACGAATGCACCTCGCGGAAATACTCGCGTCAGAAAATCATCGCGCATCCAAATTTCCGGTACGTGAAGTGGACCTCGTAGTTCGGCGAGGATTACAGGTCGACTCGACTATTGTCGGCGGACAATAACCGGACGGGGGCAATATAAGGAAGCGCGCCGTCGACCTGTACATAGTGAAGAGCGTATTTATTGCTGGTCATAGCAAGGGGGTCACGTTTGCGACGGTACGAACGAGAGAAAGAGAGACAAAAAGAGAGGGAGCACAAGAGAGAAGTGGCGGAGGAGAACGACGACGAGGGTGGACGAGGTGGCCATGGCGATCCCGTGAGGCGGGCGCGATATATATTTTCGGCGGCGCGGAGGGCTACGGCCTATCTCGCGGAAATGGCATTTTCGAGGCCCGACGTTCCCGGAAAGCAATAATACCGAAAGCAGTTTTAATAAAGGCTCAGCCACGATATATCGCGGCCATGCCTCACACCCCCATCTGTCCGCCTCCACCGCGTACATCGCCATACCCCTCTCCGTGCCGGTCCTATCATCCATTCTTCCGCAACCCCTTTCATTCCCGGCCGATCGTGTGTCGGGACACACCCCCGATCGCTCTCTTTCTCTCTGCGTCGTTCGCCGATACGCGAATATTTTTTCTTTCTATTTTTGCACGATTCCTCCCTTCCTCCCTCTCTCTCTCTCTCTCTGTGCGCGAGCGCATGCAGTCGGTATCAGATTGCGAGCGCGTTAAGGGAGCGATATTTCTCGGCGCGGACCCGCTTCATTATTTTAACGAACGCGATCCAATCGCGTCCACCGCGATCCGTTTGGATCCCCGCGCGTATTCGTATCCGTCTCCGCCACGCTGGTAACGCGACACTCGGCTCTAATAGGTGTCATCGAAACTGGATTTCTACCGAGATAGGCTTCGTTTAAGTCGCGACTGCTGTGGCTAAAGCATGGATAAAGCGAATACTGCCAGCGGATAAGATAAAATACTTATATAAATAAAGCAAGTCCGACGTGAGTCTGATAAACAAATAGTAAAATCGATAATGAAGTCGCAAAATTTTCAAGTAATTTGGAATATTAATTAGAGAATTGCACGAGAAACAACATTATTTCTGATTATACTTTCAGGTGATAAAAAATCAAGAATCACGAGAGAATTACGTAAAATTATGGAAGAGTTAGAAGAGAACAGTGCTTTATAAATTATCTGCGGCTTGGAACTCGACAGTAGGTGAAGGTTAAAATTAACCGAGCTCTGAGAAATTCCGTTATCTATTCACACACTCACAGCTCGACTCGCAGCGCGACTGACTTAATTTTCAATGCGAGATATAGCTTAGTACGACTATTGCTATCTTGACACTGAAATAATCGTCATTTCGCTCCATTTGATTTTCGGCATCCGTGCGACCCAATTCAACAATAACTTTCAACGTCCTTCATTGAACTGATGAAGCGAAACTCCACGACGATAAACGAAATTAACTTTTTATCAAGTTAATATCCAATTAACCAAATCAAATCATCAACAGAATATTATGCTTCATCATTCATGCATACGTTTGAAGCCCGGTTCACGGAAATCATTTAATTTGAAACATGATATAATTCCAACATAAATTATTGATGTCTTGACATCAATAATCGTCATTTTGCTCGGTTTGGCTTTTGTTATCAGCGCAACCCGATTGCATGATCAAATCGGCGCGTTCTCGCTCGCAGTTAAAGAAATAACGCGGGACCAATGGCGGGGGCTCCAACGGAATAAGGGATTAGTCCTGTATTCCTCCCTCGCGGCGCAAGTAAGAGCAAGGATCTGCATTAAGTGCTCAAAAAAGGAAGCAAGAAAAAAAATTAATCTCCGTAAAGTCAGTTCGGAGAAAAGGGGGAGCGCACGCAGGGAAAACCATGGGATTAAACTGGCGGAAGATATACCGCGTAGTCGTCGTTACAGACGGTAATGGCGAGGCTCGAGAGTTCAGCGCGACCGCGTAATAACTTTTTTACATTAAACGAAAGCGTTACGACTCCGCGCGACGATGCGACCATCGCGTCCGCGTCATATAAACGCGACACGCACACGAAACAGGAGCGAGCGAGGAAACGCGGAATCCGTGAAAACGCAGAAAGTACTTGCTGAAAGTAACGCTGGAGATGTATCTTTTTGCTCTCTTTTAGAAACAATTCGATCAATTACGCGAGCGCTCCTCCATGGCTCGCCATGGGAAAATAATCGCGCCGCAAACGAAAAGTGCTCGTTTCATTTATCCGAATTCCAGAGTTCGCGGCCCCTTGCTTGAGCGCGGCAAAAGTACACGGGCCGCGAATACCAATTAGCGGTTCGCCGTTAAGTACCGCTGCTCCAAAGTGCTGAATAAGTATCGCTAATCGGCTTTACGTGCAGGGTGGGGTACCGTTGTCGCGAGAGAGGCGCTATCACAAATTACACCGTCGCCGCGGCGCGATCCAACCCCCCGTCACTTTCGCCGGCGCACCCCTTCGGCCACGGCTCCTTAATTTCCTGTTCGCCCGCATATTTGTATACAAACGACTACGGCCGTAGTCTATACCGGAGAACGAGGAGCGTCTCCACTGGCGACCAGCGCCGATAACGACGCTCGTTCACCATCACCGCCCGGGAGACCCGCCGCCGGCACCCTCGGATCTAAATTGGAATCTGTCCGACCCCCGCAACGGCACCATCGCTCCAACGGCGTCTCGAGAGGTCCGCGCGATCGCTACATTGGACTCCTTACGAAGGGAACGACAACGGACCTAACGTGCACCGGCGTGATACTCGAGGAACTTCATAAAAAAAGGGTTGCAGTAATACCGACGAGAAATTCGCCGCTTTGTAGCGACGCGATTGAACAAATTGTTCTACCATGTAAACCTCGCGAGAAATACAATTATCACGAGATAATTACGGATAATTATGGATTGATGATAGAAAGAGAGAGACGGATGCCAGCACGATACCGCGACACCCGCATCAAACACGAGCGCGCGAGATGAATCTCCGTGGAGAATGTACCGGTTTGGAGCCGTGATGGTTTGTTACGCGGATATTTATTGAAGATCGTTATCCGTCTCCCGCGATGCATGATTTATTGCTCTGCGTATTATGAACCGCGCGCAAAGATCGCCCCGCCACGGCTGTCTCTATTTAGCGAAGCCCGGCGACTGCACAAACCGCACGAGCGCGAAATATCGCGCGAATCGTTTCGGTATCGGCACGTCCGCGTGACATTCCTGACTTTTCTGATTATCGATAGCCGATGGGTCGCGATGCGGCGACCGGCCGACACTCGGCTGCCTCGCAAAACACGCTCCTGCCGGAGCTTTTTTTACGATGAACGAGGATGGAGACGTAAAACGCTGATATTTCCGTGACCGTGACGGCGCGGCGGCGCTCACGGCCGGGAATTCGGCTGATTTATGGGGGTGACAACGCGGTACATGGTGCTGGCAACATCGACTTTCCGATGGATCTCGCACGCGCGCGAGAGTGAGAGAGCTCGCGGATGTGCCGCGCGAGTGTGGCGTGTCGTTGGTCCCGTGATTGGAAAAGATTGCGACTTTATTTCATTCGTTAGCCGCGTGTCCGCGCACCGAGAGTGTCACGCGCTCCGCTTTAATTCGCTTTCGCTTTCTGATTAGTTAGATTTCGCGATGGCATCGTGTCGCTGCCGGAATCATGGTGATCTCTCGACGATAACTCGATGAAACGCGCCGATTCATTTTTCGCTGACGATACTCCCGTACGTGTCTGTCAAAAGTGCAAGTGCGTCCTGCATGTTTAAACTGATGGAGCGAACTTGTATTTTGTCAACCACGAAAGTACCAAACGTGCAATCTGCCAACAATTCAATTTTCTGCGAGATGCACGTTCGTGCATGCTTTGCGCTCGCAGCCGCGTAATAACGGAATAAAAATCGAGGCGATAACCGTTTTCCCGTCTCGAAGGGGGTCACGCGTGAAATACGCAACGCCAGGAAACATCGGACACTAGGAAAAAAGCCCGATAGCAGTAACGCACCATCGCAAATTGCAAGGTAACGTCCTGGAGCATCCGTTCGCGAACGCGCGAGACTCCCTAATAAGAGCTGCAAAGTAATGTTTAAGTTCTGCGTGTTTCTAGTCGCATTGCAATACGCGATTGTCCACTCTCCTTCGTGAAATTATCGCAATTTCCAACGGAATCGCCTCCCGATACACGAGAGGTCCAATCAGAATCGGGGACACGATGTCTCGCGGCTTTCATTTCGAGCTTCCGACTCGCGGACCGAGCTGGCATTATAAATGTAAGCTACAAGCAAAGATCTTGCGTTTCGTGCAGCTGCGTCGCCGACGAATTTGCCGTGACAATTTTATAATGCAAAATACGGAGGAACCTGACGAGTTTTCGCCATGCGCCCTCCTGAACGGTCTTTTGCTGGAACCGAGGCTGCTGTGCTGTAATTAACTTGACTCGCTCGTGGCTTTAATGTTATTTTATCGGCGAGAGGCAGGAAAGAGAAAACGACGGTGAGCGCCGGTTCTTTTTCTTTAAGCTTGGCGCATTCTCGGCCGAGGAGGATGCACCACCAGTTTCTTTCCTTGCCTTTCGCATTCTTCGCCTTCCCTTCCTTCATCGGCTTCGTCGGCAGCGTCGGCAAATCTTTCTCAATTTCTTTGAAATCCTTTACCCGGCAGAACGAGATTGGAGCGAGGAGGGCAGAGGGAGACGCGGAAAATGAGGAGAGCGCGGTAAATCACGCGGGCAAGGTGGAGGCTGTTGAGAGAGCAAAGGACGAGATGGATAGACAGGTAACAAAAGAGAGAAAGGAAGACACTGAGGCAGAGAGAATGGCCGCGGTGCTAAAATCAGCGACGGATTTCTCAATTTCCCAGTAAGCGCATAAAGTGCGCGCTGCGAGATCTTCCCGGGATCTTTTTCATACAAAAAAAAGGAAAACTAAATAAATCCGAAAGACATATTTATCCCAAAGATGTTTCTTGTAAAATGTCTGTAATAAACACCATTAATGTGTCGGAATGTGTAAAAATATTTCACGTTAATTTATCCCTCTCTCTCACTTCTTCAATATTTTTTCCGATTAATTATGTGAGCGCGACTGATTATTTAGTCATTGTATTTAAGATAATTATAAATAAAATACAATTCAGCAATACTATCACATTGGTTTTTATCTGATAACCCGGACTTGAAACAATTTTCTTTTAGTGCGGCATTTGCCGCCTGGGCAAAATGGCAGGAAGTCGTGGGAGTGCAGGTTGACTGCCACCCTCTTTTTTTCTGATGTCCGTAATCTCGCCGTGGGAATCCTTAAGGCGTCGTAATGGACTCGGCGCGGTTATTATCGACCGCGTGCTTCGTCGCGATCGCGCTATAGCCTACACTTCGCGATGTGCACAGTTCGAGCGAGAGAGATGGATGTTGAGATCAAGGCTGAAACGAGGAGGCCAAGGAGGACTAGCTAGACGAGGGAAAGAGGTCGTTGCCGGGGGTTACATCCCCAAAGTCGAACTCGAGCGGTACGATTTACTCGCGACTCGAGGAGAACGCGAGAGAGCGATAAGTGCTCTTCAGTGTCGAATTCACGAGCAAGCTGCCGCGATGTACAGGGTGTCCCGAGATATTAAAGGATATTAAAGGTCAAGCTGAAAAAAGAGCGCTTTGGTTTACGACGAAGTAACATCGATTCTTGAACCAAGTCATGCAAGAAAAGTAACAAGACATTTTTCGCAGTATTACTACATATTTTCCAAATCAGCTTTGCTTTAATTAAATAATTAATTTACATCCTAATTGCCAAGATAATTGGTAGAAATATTACAATTACAATGCTCTCAAATTTGTCTTTCAATAACGGAATGTTCTATAATATAGAATCTATATAGTGTTCACCAAGAAATTTGCGAGCAAAAGGAGATACGTGTCGTATGAGCCACCATCAAGTAGAAAAAGGCAGACTCAGGTCAGACTCGCGGACGAACATTAACATATTCCACGGTTAGGAAACGCTTTTCTCATCACTGAGTGCTCGAATCGCGTTCTGAAGGATACTTTCACGCTCGGTCGAGTCCGCAACAAAACCCTCGCCCGGAAATCATAGCATTATATTGCCATTATTACGCGCGGTGGAGTCCGGGAAATATATATTCACGAGTCCACTCGACTGATATATGAATTCGCGAGAAATCCGCGAATGGAGGAAAGGATTTATCGATCCTCGCAGATTACGACGTCGCTCTGTATTTCGGTAGAAGTTGTTATTTATCGAATATAGAGGAATAGTTGGTTTCTGTGAGCTCAGTCCATTATCGAGTGAGTGAAATGGGAGGGAACACGGAACGCTTAAATTAGAGCTTCATATCTCAGTACTGACGATTTCTGCCCGAGGAATTATAATAATTTGTATACAACAAACTCGATATAATAAAATTAATCAATATATTTCAGTTATACTAAATTCATTTCATATTTCAGTTATACTAAATTCATTTCTACAAAATTATCTAGATTTTGCGGGCAAAGCGAGAAACGGGTGACAAAAGTTCCCGGGGCGTGAAGGGAGATCCGTTACCGTTTGTGCGGAGCAGTGACATTTGTCGTGGCGGGTTACAAGTGCTCGATATCCGTTTTCAATCTTCGGCGCATCGAAAACAAACGGCGGGCGCTGCATGGCTGGAGACAAACTACAAATACCGATAATATAACGCTTCTGCGAGGTGAGAAAAAAGCAAAGTGTACTTCGTCTCGTCGCGCAGCGTTACCAAGTCGCGCGTATTCAGCGGGGGTGTTTCGCTTTTCGGTATTACGCGGCTCGCGACCGAGGAAAACAATAATTCTCCGGCTGTCGGGGTGGGTCGGCGATGTCAGTCCCGGGCCCCGAGTCCATTTCCATCGGGAGGAAACGACGCTGTCGGTTGCAACGTGCACACAACGGCACTCTTATTTATGCGCGACACAGCACACGGCATCGCGACATGTCGCCAAGAGAGAACCACGCTAATGGTACACGCTGTGACGGCGAGAACTGCGAGCGGAATCGAAGAGCGGAGAGAAGTCTCGGAGACCTCTTTTCGGGTACCATCGATTATCCGCGGAGGAGAATGCATCGGCCGTCACGTCAGTCGATAAGATAAGTGAGACGCCGTGCCCGTACGTGTGTTTACGCGCGTGTTTTACTCGAATTGGATGCGGTCCGACTTGGATTTACACGGGCAGCCACGATTTTAGTCGCGCGTAGTGTCTCGAAAAATCCCTCGAGACTAAATAAATACAGGAACAACGGAAAACTACAACGTTAATCCTGCCTTGATGCGTCAGTCGCGATATCGACGTAATTAATACGCGCGTGGAGATCGCGAATTAAGATTAAACGGCGCGCAAGTGACTCGTCGAGAGAATCCGTACTTGGAAATGTCAAATAATTCCAGCGACATCCTTCTTAGCTTAACTTCTGGCAACTCTCGATTCCCGGGGCGAGAGGGTGATTTCTAGGATACTCTGTACATGCGGATATGTATATTACACCTATACATTCCTAAGTAGATACGCGGAAAGTAAGAGAGACAGCCGGCGAGGACGGGAAAGAGAAAGGGAGACAGGGGAATGCAACGCGCACGTGTACGTGCACGAAAATACACGTACCAGGAGCGAGGGTACGAGCGAGAGCGGGCGTAGATACGAGTTACCCAAACTCCCATTCGATTCGAGCGACAAACTTTGCAAGCAGTTTGATCGCCGGAGTTACAGATTCGCCGTAGAACTCTGAACTCCAAATGGGGAATCTATTATCGGAGCCAGCGTTTACACGTACACGTTCGTTTGCGCGGGCGTCGCGTCGCCAGCCCCGGCCGTGTCATAAGCGACGAACGGTGTCCCTTATGTCTCGGATCATGTTGTCGAGTTATCGCGATATGTCGTGGCGTATGGTACGCTGATTTTAAACCTAGAGCGCGATACTCGCAAAGAACGGTTTGTCCGCGCTCGAACAGTTCGTCCTCAATTGGTTCCGGAAATAATTGGAACGAAGCGTGAAATTCGAATTTCTCACGGATAAACTGGAGAACTCGCATTTGTCTCGAGCGAAATGCCGCACTGAATTTTGATGAAGATAGATTTAGATGTATGCATCTTATATCTGATTTAAAATAATGTTTCCTCTCACTCGCGATCACAGGGTTCGCGTATCTTCCTCCGCGGATAATCGATGGGGTACCGAAAGCGGGCTTCCGAGACTCCCTCCGTTCTTAATCCTGAGGAATTTTCCGTTTTATGGCGTATTTCTTTCCCGCAATAACTGGTTAATTGCGCGCTCCATAATTTTCACTTCCAGTTTTCTACGAGGTATTTTGAACGATGCGGAAAGCACGCCAGCCATTTCCGTCGTTAAAACGATGCGGAGATATGCGAGTCAGATACAACTTATGGGATCATAAATAACGTAAGTAGAAACAGGAAGGAAATAATGCTCAGTCAGACACAGTCCATCTACTTGGAAAAAGTAAAATTGTTGGGAATGTTCTCCTTTAATTCCTCTCGACGTCCGCGATCAATTTTTAAAAGCGCAGTGTGTTTCGTAAGGATCGCATCAATCTTCGCGAGTGCATTTCCCAACAAATACGAGATAGAAAATTTAAAGCGGACCGATATAACATTCCCCGACATGTGCAAGTCATTTGTTTCTTTCCGCCGCCAAGCGAATCGATTAATTGGACCGAAACATAACGAGAACTCAAAGGAAACATGTCTGCTCCATCGACCCGAGACCGGTAGCCATTAAACTAACGGTATTTATCTACGTTGTTCTCGCTAATACCATCGAGTGTTCGACGATTATTCGATCGGTACGAGACGCGCGGCTACGCCGTCTTTCCTCAGCCACGGAAAAAAGCCAGGGGAGGAGCAGGGACCCCTTAATTTCGCGGCAATCCTCCCGGATAAACGGGGTAAGCTTGAAAGGTGGATGCGGGCGTCCTGGCAGATTCACGACGTAAATACATTTGTCTCCTCGCCTAAGTGGGCCGGCTGTCTCTTCGTTGCCGAATAAATGCCAGCCAAATAAAACTTCCCGGCTACACACAAACGCAATTACCCCTCGAGCGAGGGCGAGGGCCGTCGACTGGCCGAAAGACACATTGCGATGCCACGGCCCCATCCTGTATCCAACCCCGTTCCACAACGGCGTCGCATCGCGGCTCAACGCCGCGCGAAATTAACTCCCTTTCGTCTTCCGTACTTTAAATTCGCAATACGGTCGATCCATGTCGTCGGACGTGTCAGTATCCCGACGGCGAAGGGCCGAGACTCGCGGGAGGAAAGATGGCCCGCCGAATTAATTACACCGCTTGATACATGAGATTTCGAGATAAAAAGGGAAGACGCGCGAGTAGTAATTACACGTTAATATTGACCCCTCATTTGCCTACGACCGCGAAAACTCGGGGAACGTTTATTAAGGCTCCCGACACACGACACCTTCATCATATTATACATCTCTCGCTATTAAATGTTTGCATTACATCAATGTAGACGTTACGCCAAATTGGCAAACTTTGAGCTTTAATTAAAGCATACAAACTTCATTCCGTCTTGCAAGTTCGCGTTGTACAACAATTTACGTCGACCATCGGCTTACGAATAATATAATATTTGTTAAACTTACTTATTTTTCCGCAGGGCAAGCACCTCTAATCGAGAATCATTAGCGGAAAATACAGGGAATCAAGATCACGACGAGCTAATATTATCAGAGAACGTCGACGAACCGTAATGAGACACGGACGACGACGCAGGTATATCTAGATCAGATGCAGACAGCGTCATGCGAGAAATTGCGTTCGGGGTAATTGAAGAGGAGAGAGGCGAACGTGTACATACTGCAAACTACGTTAGCGGACATGCACAGTCAAGATGTGATAAATGTATTCTTACCTTATTAGATTTGACGATCCGACGCGAACCCGAAATGTTAACACGTTAATCCGCCAATATGTATCCGACTAACACGATATCTTGTCACTACGTAATGTTTAATCAAGCCGTCTGTTCAGTTTGCTAATGTCTACGCACTGTCGAAAAACGACGATCAATACGGATCGTATACACTTTGTAACACAGAAATTTCACTTATACATTTCACAGTTTTACTAAACTAATTATAATTGTAAGTGCCAATCAGCAGTCAATGCACGTGCTATGACTAAATAGTGAACCGTTGTGAGTGTTTCTCCTAAAAATCTGGTGAACATATTTTTATTATATATAAATATCAAATTAAAATCCTTTATCCAAAGCTGCTAACGAATGCGCAAATGTAGATGTCGATGCAATTGATAGGAAGATCATAAGAGGACGAGATCGATAGCAACGAGAAGGAGAAGAGGAGCAAGACGAAAGTATCAGATCGGCGGTACTCAAATTTCCTCGGGTGCTCATATTTCCCGATTTCACGTGAACAGGGGGACAGGCGAACAGAAGCGATAACCGATATCGCACCTATCCGCCGGCGGATGTAACTGCACGTGGGCGCTATCGTTATCCCGGTATTCCGGATAGGCTGGCATGCAGCGCGAGCGCGTAATTAAAATTGACGCTTTCGTTTTGTGACACACGGATCGCGTTTAAGCACCTCGATCTTTTACTTCCGCGGCGATCGCGACGAACAACCGAGTGGTTTCTGCTCGCAAAACGGATGGGAATGGTTCAGCTGCGTCCAGAAAACAGTGCTACCAATCACGCACGTCATTCACGAAACGATCGCGATCATGATGATGACAAGGCCGCAACAGAAATCTCCTCGTCGTTTATTGCAGTACAAAGTTGGGGATAAATTCTTGACGGCGAAATAATCGAAGGATTTTGCCTGTTTCGCAAGCTTTGTCAATATTTATTAGCAGTCTGATATTGAGATTTTATTTAAAAGTAATCCGCATTTCTCGTAATCCGCATTTAGAGAAATCTTTAGAAATAAATGAACGAATGACTTCGAAATGAGGCAACAAAAAAAGGAATTTTGCGAGCAAAACACATCGCCATACCGCACAACGCCGATCAACGTTATTAGACAATACCTTCCATCAGCTGAAAACTAAATCTCGCTACTGCTTTCTCGCGCTAATTACATTTTTACGGTTTGCGGATGATGCGTCGAAAGAGGGATGGACGACGCAGAGTGGATGGCGCGGTACCATGTCATCGTTTCGCTCAGATAAAAACCCTGTGAACGCGAAAAACGCGCGGATGCGTCAGTGAAATTGCAGGTGACTTCTGAAGACGAGAGACGACGAGACGCTCGCTCGCCCGCGTGACGCGAGATGCATTTCAACGACGGGAAATAAATTTATCACCTCGTTCGTCCGGTACTTACGCTCGTGTCGCGACGTTGGTGTCACGATGAACGGGGTGGATTACAGCGCGGGGGTGTAAATGTAGATGTAACGCGCGTACAACATGCGGGTCGCGCGCCGCCCCGCGTGGCTCCACCCTATTCGCCTGCTGGCGAGTTATATCGAGAGCAGAATGCTATCCGGACCGGACCTCTATTTTTCGTGTACACGTAAAATCCATTTGGTCGTTCGACATACCGGGTTGTCACTCCCGCACAATCGTATCCCCTTGCCACGCAGCTACGGCTCCGGGCTTTATTGTCCGGAGCACCCCGCTAGAATTCCTGGCTTTCGCATCGAAACGAAGAGCAATTATCCCTCGCGCACCGTTCCGAGCTTTTAATTGTCCGCCCAAATGCGAGAAAGAGACAGCGGGAGGGAGCAAATAAGAGTAGCGGGAGGCCCCCTCTTACGCGACGCGGAAAATATAATATTGTATTACTTTTCTGTTACGAAGCAAGCGAGAACTCGTTAAAAGCGCGTAGGTAGTCCGGCACGGGCTGGAAATTTTGTCATTAACGAGAATGCAGCAGAAGAGGATTATTCAGGCTTACAATTTTTATTTTATTCCCCACAATGCGCCTACCGTTAATGTCTATCGATCCTGCTGTCCCTTCTCCCGTTTCTCCACGAACTTTTCCTGCTTCTTTCTCTCGAATCGCTTCTTTTAGTTAACTAAGAGTCACATGAATCTCTTTCTCCATCGATAAAAAGGGACAATTTTCACAGGTAAGTACTAGAATATACGCAACATGCTCCCATCATGAGTTTTATTTTTAATCCCTACTTTTTTAATTTTTAATTAACTACAAGATCCCCCTTAAGGGGGGAGCCTGCTTTAGAACGTTGAAAATAAGGTATAATTTTACGAATTTTTTTTGGAGAAACCATACAGCGGATCATTATAAAACTTTGATGCATTTATTAGTACATGTTTAAAGATAAAAAAAATTATTTTTTGATTTGAATATATCGCCTGTAGAGGTCGTCCTGGAGGCATCTTAGTGCAGCTGGCATTGTAAATTGGTGAGCATTCTCCTGCCTCCAAATTTCATCCAAACTGAAAAATTGAAATATTTTCTCGTTATTTATGAATTCCCATCGTCGATGAACCTTTAATATTCATAAAAACATTAAGTTAAACAATTACTTTTGCATGAAAAAGTTCAAAAACTTTGCCTAAAAATCGTACTTTTGTGTTCTAAGCTCCACCATTTTGGCACTTTTCAACTTTTTTCTTCTCTCTTTGGTTCATCGACGATGGGAATTCATAAATAACGAGAACATATTTCAATTTTTCAGTTTAGACGCAATTTGGAGGCAGGAGAATGCTCACCAATTTGCAATGCCGGCGACGCGGCTGCACTAAGATTTCTCCAGGACGACCTCTACAAGCGATATATTCAAATCAAAAAAAATTTTTTTATCTTTAAACATGTACTAATAAATGCATCAAAGTTTTATAATGATCCGTTGTATAGTTTCTCCAAAAACAATTCGTAAAATATACCTTATTTTCAGCGTTCTAAAGCAGGCTCCCCCCTTAAAAGGCCGACGAGTTCTCTCCACTCCGGATGCGATTGGTCGAACCGCGTTCCTTTTTATGTATCAAGATCCTCTCGTTTGTTTTCACGACGAGCACTTCCAACCCAGATGCGGCTTATTTCCGCTGGTCTGTGCCGATGGTAGTGGTGCAGGTCGGTTGTTCCCGGCGCATTGCGTAATGCCGTGGCATTACACCACGGAGACGTCTGAGCTCGCTAACCGGTAAATATGAGTTTTCACTTGGCGCGACCGCGTCGCGACTCCATTTTTGCCTCGTTAATTACGATTACGCGTCGGTCCCAAGGCGCGACATCGCCCGACCACCGACGAGGCATCTAGGAATCTAGAAACGAAGGAGACGGGAGAGAAGGGGAGAGATCTGTCGCGGAGATTCATCTCGAGCTACGGAGATTAGTAGCTGTATGCAGGACAATGAACTTATAGTCGGAATTCATTTTCTTGGGGAAGAATGCTAATAATAATTGAGTCGATCGAGTATCCACGATGATCCACGACGATAGTTTCACAAAAGATCGCTGAATTTCGTAACGATTACTATTACTCTTATTAAAACAATGAAGGCATGACATTCCCGCAGACACGTGTCTAGAAAAACCTCCTGTCCAAGTAATAATCTCTGCTGCAGCTGCAAAAATTTCAGCAGAAAAAGCTCTTCCGCAAGAAGAGCTGGCATTCATGGCGCGCCTTTTTCTCTGTAAAGTTTTCGGTGTATACTGGGATATCGCGTTTTTTTCCTCGCTTGGATTGCCCGCCATTTACCATGCACTGAAAAGTAGAAGCCGAACTCACGAGGGGAATTAAAAACCGAGACCTCGGACGACGTCACGCTCCGCGTTCGTAATTAATTAATGCGAGAGGGGTGGGCGGGCCTCATGCGATCTTGATGAGGCTTTGATACGTTGCCGGGCAAGTCGTAATGAGAAAAACGTGTCGGTCGCATCTAACGGAAAATTGCCTCGAGCGGTTGAATTAATCTCTCAAGGGGAAATCACGAGTCCGTCATCAACGGAAGTGCGGTGATTATGTGAAATTTGGAAAATGTCCCGTGAACCGACTGTACTTGCACTGTTTTAAAAGTAAAACAGCCGCGATCGGCTGTGCCGTGAAACGCGAATTAACCAATAGCTAACAATAGCTAATCGGCCCGTCAACGGGCGATTAATATTGCAATATTATTGACGGTAATACTACCTCTTGGGAAACCCCGCGGCGGTTTCCCAAAATTAACGACTACCGTTGTGGTTTCCATAATAACGGAAACTCAAAGTTACGTGAGTAAATGAGCTGTTAACAAATTTTATGATTGAACTTTTCGTTTACTTTTGATTATACCTTTTCGTTACGCGTATAGACATAAAAAGATTGTTGTTTAAATGTAGTCGGCAATTGCAGAACATCTAAATCTGCTCTTGAGAATGGGGAGTTATCAGGGGTGGCTGGATATGTACTCGAGAGATGTATCCGAGAGAATCTACGAGGTTGGGTGCGAGGTTCCGCGCTATGGGATAGGCTCGAGACTCCCCGCGGTTTGTCTTCGGTGCTTCGACCCGCGGAAGCTATATTTCTGCAGGAGTTCCGGGAAACAGCGAACCCCCCCGGCAATTAGTCAGGAAGTACCCTACAAGCTCGCTGCTGCTTGCGGAGTGAGAGCTTTTCTCGAATATGACCCAGGTCTCTGGCCACCCTTTGTGGAGAAGATTCGTCTGTGCTCGAGTAATTTTAAATGAGTGAAATATTCATGCACGGGTCACTGACTTTAATTAAATGTTCATATACGAACCGGTGCGCAAGTAAATAATAAAATTTGCGGATCTTCTTTGATAAATTTTTCGTCAAATTCTCACAATGAGAAGAATTTGATTATTTTGACTTGTGATTATTTTCCATTTCATCCGGTTTTCCGTTAGTCCTTCATCTGCACATCTTCGAGTTTAACTCGATTTTAAATTTTCGATTTAAAAATGGGGAAACAGAATATATTTATAATCTGCTGCAGGACGTTCGCGTCCACGCCTGCATTCAAGGCACCGATAGATATATCGCTACAGATATCGAGGCACGTATATTCCGCGACAACCGGGAGTCAACGATGCATCCTATGCAGTCCATCGATTGGCTACAACAATGGATTTTTACAACAAACATTTATCAACTTCTAAACGGCCCTTTTTTGCCGTTGGCGAGCCCTCTATCGCGAGCGTTACGGGTACATTACGAAACTCTCTTGCACGCAACGTGCGAAGCTTTATCGGGCCAGCGAACGGATTATCCGCGCGTGTTCACGCACACCTCGCAAATTTCAACGACGTTTTCGCACGGGATTGTTGCGAATCGGACAAGCGCGATTAATTATGGCTTGATAATCGACGTGCTACAGTCTTTACCGATAACTTAACTACGTATCGAGAAAGCAGAGAAACGAGCGTCTCTCGGCATAAAACCATTTGCACGGAGACACGGGAAAATTTAGTTTGCGGGGTCGCGGGCGACTAACGTGATAAATTATTTCCCTTTTCTCGTGCTCGCTAGCAGGTAATTATCGGCTCGCGCTAATGTATCGTCGTGTACAACGGTAAAAATACAGGTCCGGTCTCGTGTCCTACGAGCGCTCTCGAATCAGACATGTAAGAAAAAATCTGCTGGATACAACGTTGAGATTGTAGTAAAGTACTCTTTTCTCCCTGAACAAATTTTACGACGTTAAAAATTATCAGACTTTTTGCTCTGCCGGAAATCTAACGGTGAGATTTGTCGTGACTTTCAATCTAATTTTAGAAATATCTGCGATTAACGGTGTGAGAATTCAGGTCAGGTGGGAATTCTATTAAAATAACTGCTCGAGATTGCATTTAGTTCGTTGTAACTTAAAAGCCATCGTATATTCCTTTCTGTTGAAGACAAATCTAAAGACAAATCTCAAATTGAATTAAGAATTCGTATTTAAGAGGAAACTCGAGGCACTCTGTACATATATACATGAAGAAAAGCGATTTCGTCTGCTCTTTTATTCCCGCGGAGTCCCAGACGGTGAGCCACGGGATCGATCTGCTACGGGAACGAAGGACGAAGGTACGGGAGCGCGGTGCGACGAAAGGGAGGAGAAAGAAAAGAGGAAGACTGTGAGGGACCGAAGGAGGCGGAAGAAAAGAAACCGGGATATTACTTTTGCTCGTTATCTGTTAATTGGAATCACAAGATTCTCGATCGTTTCCGAGAGCGTCGCCTCTCCTCCCCCCATTTGTGGCCCACCGTCTCTTTGTAGGATCGCTTATTCCGCGACTTGGCCGAGGTGGAGTCAGAGGCAAGTGGGATGCAATTATCGTCTCTCTATAACAAACTCGACTTGCACGCGGTAAGTACTCGGCCGGAGCTTACTCGAAGCTTACTCACGCATTGGTGCGATAAATTCACTCCTCGAGCGCCCTTCGCGTTTTTCAGTTTTCGAGCTAATAAAGGTCTTTTTCTCCGTCAAGCCGCCAACTCTTTTTCCTCCCTTTTCTCGCTCCGATTCGCCTCCCTTTCCTTCGCCTGCCGTCTATCGTTATAAAGCGTTCTCACATCGCAAGCGCCGTGTGTAACGACGAGGTGTTCACCGAACGTCCCCGTAATTAAGATTTCAGACTCGGAGCAAGAGAACGAGTGAGAGAGAATAAGGAGGAAAGGAAAAGAAAGAGATGGAGAGAGAAAAAACTAGAAGCAGCGTGCGCCAAGGGAGTGAATCCCGACGATCGTCTTCTTCGACGATCTTCCTTGGAAATGAAGAAGGAGAAAAAAAAGAGAGCGGAGACAATGGACCCGTCGTTCACGAAAACCGATATTTCCGTCGCGGCGACGACGACCGTACGCGCCTCGACGACCCATCCGGAAGAGGAAATTTCATCTTCTCGCGGCCTGCAACTTTTTTCCTCCCGTTGCCATCCCGTTTTCTGCCCGACCGCCGTCGCTACCCCCTTCTGCCTTTTTCTCTCTTTCTCTCGCTTTCTCTACTCCCCCGTTTCCCCCTTCGCTTTCCTTTTTCACTCGTACAAATTACCGTGCGCCGATTGCCGTCCGCGTTTGCTATCGCCGTTCGTTCCGTTTGCCGTGACAAATAACCGATTTCATTCCGAAATGTCAATAAAATTGCGCTATTTTACCAATATGTTGATCTTTACCATCTATTAACAGATTGACAATCAAAGAGAAAGTGAGAGATTCGTTTTTGCTATGCAAGCGAAAGGTGAAATGGAATAATTGTGATAACTAGAAGTTGGAAAACTTGAAAATTTCCTAACTGTCGCAAGTGTCGTTTAAATGTCGGTTTTCAAACTTATACGTTTTGCTAACGCATCTATCCGTCTTTCAAAGGTTTTATTTTGTATTGAATGTTATGACGTCCACGATAATAATATAAGAATAGTATAAATGTATTTGAGAAAAATAGCTTTGACTCTTAATTAATTATACGAGTATGTGCCACACTTTATTGCTACAATGGGGAAAGCGTAAGCGTTCTGGAAACGAGAAAAATTTCTCTCGCCGGCATTTTCCAGCATTATTGTATTTCCCAGCAGTTAATACGTACGTAATAGTATCCAGATTATTATATATATATGTATGTTTTTATATGTTTCAACGTATTAATCTTCATTAAGCGTAATGTACAAAACGATTTTCGCTACAAAGACTTTGCTATTACAGTGTTGTTTTCTGTAATTGTAATGTTAAAACAAAGTAAAATTAATAAAACATATCTGCTATAAATTTGTTCAGTTGAAATATTCAGAAATGCTAACATTCCAGGGGCATAAAACAATTACAAAAACATCGTTTGTTTATACAGTGTAATAAACATCGCTTTTCTTTCAAAGAATAATCCCGCCATCGCACAGTGGGCTAGAAAACTCACAAAAGTGGCAAAAAACCAACACTCAAATTTTTACTCAATTATCACGATATCTTAAAATAGAGTAGTTGAAGTGGCCGTAGCGAAATGTTTTTACAGGTTATTCAATATTTGTTCATATAGGGGCATCATGAACAAGAAAAATGTTATTTGTTTCCTAACGTATTTATAATTTCTTTTTCTCATATGAAAAATTTAGCTTATCACTTTTAAAAGTTTTTCTTTTATGTAATATCAGTATTACGGGTATTTGAATTTGAAAAAGCTAGTAAAGATCTGTGGACGTTAACCTGATTTGAGTATCATGACTTCTTGTGAAATCAATTTTATTCATTTCGCTTTTGTACAGGTTATTGTTTTCCTGCTCCCCGAGACTCCACTTTCTAATTAAAAATTAAAGGTGTCAGGATCTTCATTATAATGTCTACTTTAAACTTATTCGGCGATATTTTGCGAATACTGTAATTTGCTATGTGTACATGAGTTTTAAATCGCCCAGATTTGCTACGATTACGCGACTAGATACGTACAATAAGGTGCATTAATTCACGTGATAGCGAATATTTATTAATAGTAATATATTTATTAATGTTAATATATATATTAATATTATATATATGTATAATATATAGGTATATATATAATATTAATATATATATGTTAATATATAGAATGCATTTTTTCACGATATAAAGCTAGTTTGACGGATAGACACCAAAGTTTTAAGTTCGACAATTTATCTCACTAGTTTATTTCTCATTGTTCTAAATGTAACAAATAGAAAATATTTTGTCCTACGCAACGGTGCCCCATCTGCTGATAGGCCGCTCTACCGTGCCGGCACTGTCTCTCGCGGCGCTTGTACGCTCCGAGTAGGGAGTAGGAATTTTTGATGTCAGATTCGTTATCAGCAACCTTGAAAACCATTAAATATCAAGTTCCATACAAATCCGATCAAAATTAATAGATATTGACCGCCATATTGGATCCACTAATTTGAATATTGAATTTTCCATGTCAGATTCGTTATCAGCAACCTCAAAACCTCAAGTACCTCGAATTTCAGAAAAGTCTAAAGAAATCTTGAATTTTGTCCGCTTTTGCATGCTTTCTGGCCCACTGTGCATCGCGTTAAATATCAATTAGGCAGAAAAGCGAGCCAAATACATCATTACAGCGTTTATTATGTACAAAGAGACACTCGACGCATCATTAAATCACTGATCATCTGTCATCGCGAGCAATAGTTACGCCATTATGTTATTGTTCCGCCGCGCAATGAAGCAACAAAGTGTTTCCGTTTTTCCTCGCGTCTCCTTTTTAATCTACTTCTTTTCACATTCAAAAAGGATTCTCAGATATCCAGATACATCGTACATTATTAACGAGTAAATTTAAGAGTAAATTTGTCAGCGCATTCCGCGTGCACCGCATTGGGAGGATAATTTCAAGCTCAAGTTTAGATTGCACGGTTAAAAAGGGGAGAGGCAGTTTTCGCCGCAAGGGTGCCTTAGGTCATCCGACGGAAATTTGTCGTGCCCGCCCCACACTTACATCATCATCACACCGCCAGCAAGCCTCCACCACTCCACTCCCGTTAACTTTTTAACTAGTTGCAAATTAAAATTTAACTCCGGTGTATCCACTTTCGACTCTCTTACTCATCGCTGTTCGGCACTTTCTGGTACCATAACTCGGTAAAATGCTTCTAAAATTGGAGTTACCGGATTGCTCCGAGGAATACCGGTGAGACGGCGAGGAGGAAGAATTTCGTGGATGTTTTAAACATTTCCCCGACACAATGATTGTAACGAGATTCGATTAAAGTTGCGACTTCTGAGTAAAGAAATTTTTACGACCCCGGTTTTGCAGCTTAATTCCGGATCTTTTTTTATCGTAACATGTTTAACAGAAAATGCTGTTAAAAGTAAACGAAGTAACTGCATTTATTTCAATTTCATATAATATTTGTGCTATTAATTGAAGTCTTTTACTTTCAGTGACGTTGCGTGCGTCAACTTTAAGAACTTTACGGAAACTCTTCAGAGTTTCTAGTTTTCGGTCCTCAGTCAATGTTCTATCTCCGCTTTACGAAAATTGACGCGCTTCCTTATTATTTTGCCGCCACTTTCGTATGCAGAAACGCGCCGGTAAATACGACGCGCAGATGCGGGCTTTCATTTAATTTGCCGAATTCCACGAGTAAAGGACAAATGCTGTTCTTTTGTGTGTCGCGCGTAAATATAGGAGTTTATGAAATTTCTGCCGGTGGAGAAACGCGTTGCTCCCCGAGCGGTAAAAATGTCGACAGGTCGAGATTGCATTTTTGTCAGTTTTTGGACACGAAATGCACCCGGACGCAGAAGGAAAGAAAGAGGGAAATAGATGCGCTTCTCTCTGTGGGTGCAGAGATATTCTCATAATCCGCTGCATTCCAAGGTCGCCGCTGAGACCAGAGAAAATCCGTTAGAGATAGACGACGGCTTAAAAGTTTCACAAATGTCCGAGGGACCTTAAATTAAATATATTTCATCCGACATCCTTAGGATTTTTATCCGTCGCAATCGATCGCGATAAGGATGCGATGAGCAATAAAAGATTGAATCACTTCGACACACCGAAAAGCGATTTACGAGCCTTTCGCTAATATTTTAACAACGTTTTAAATGTGCATGCAACTACTGGTATGCGCGAAATGCAAAATACACCGCGAGGATATAGTTTGTCCGTGACAAATTTTCCGCGCATCGAGAAAAGTCACTCCGCATACCGGTGCATGCAACTAGTTTAGAGCAACTGCGCGACATAACTATAAGATGAAATTTCGCAGGCGTGCAACTTCGCCGGTGCCCGTGATTGTAATCACTCGATTTTCGCGGCGGTGACGAAGTTTCGTCGCGACGGAACACGCGCGAGTTCGCCGGGAAAAACGGGGTAGCCGCGTATGCCGGGATGTCTTCTTCATTTTTTTCTCGCTACTGGCAAGGCTTTGCGGTAACGGAAATGTACATAAACTGCGCGAGATACATTATGATAAATAATGCATAAATATACATAAGTATCAGAAACGGCGGAAAAGTTCGAAACCTTTACAAGAAATCTTGTAAAGACTTTTACGAGAAAAGTTCCGTTGCGCTCTCGCGATATTGGAACGCAGACGCGCGCGGAAACGCTTGAAAACAGGCCACACACACACACACACCGAAACATGGACTCACACTGACGTGCATTGCGTAAAAAAGGGGGAACGTCGCCGATGATCAATGCGGGAGCACATTTACATGACAATGCGAATTCGACGCGCGTAGCTTAATTTCGCGTAGTCCGAGAATTTCACCGCGTCGATACTCTTCATAATTCGGCTGAATTATTCATCGGCTGGTTTAATCTATGTCCCGGATTTTAATAACGAACGTGGCGGTCGTATAGAGCAGGAGATTTTCGCCGACGCATTAATGAAGCGCGGATTATATTTGACAAATGAAGCGAGCGCCACTTAGCTCAATATAACGCGTGGATCATGCGATTGCAGGTATCATTTTCATTCATTGACAGTAAACTCGAGCCTTTCAGACATTAACTAACAAAAGATTTCGCAAAGGCTCAATGCCAGATTGTGGCATGGTCTAACAGCATAAATTAGAAACTGAATTAGACTAGAAATTAAAATTTCGGTACTTGCGAATTTCAGCGTTCGCTACAATCACGGTAGAATAATAAACTATGTCATTACAGTTACACACATATAAATAAAAACAAAATGTCTGTTCAATTTGGTCCGCTTCGCAGATACAATGACTTGGACGGTACCAACAGCCGAAAATGCCGGCCGTTCCTCGTATACAAGATAAAATGCGTTTAGCCAGCAAAGGGAAGAATATACCGCGGCTAACTGACGGCGTACATATTTTTCTGTATTTTTCCCATTCTCGATGAGGTCGCGCAAAGGGACTAACGAAGCGGCGTCCTTCAAACCGGACCATAATTTTATTCGCAATTCCGCGGTCGGCGCGCCAGGAGATTCGTGACGAGCGTAACGGCGCGGCGCATTTGCGTCTTCGGAAAAGAGAAAGAAAGAAAGAAAGAAAAAATTATTTCGCGCCGGGACGGCACTCCACACACGCCGCGATGCAGCGCGAATGCACGCGCATAAGAGCGTGCCGTTGCGAGCAAGTAGTAGAACTGATTTTAGTACAACGTGGAGAGAACGACAGAAATAGAGAGAGACCAAGAGAGAACGTAGGAGGAAAAAGAGAGAGAGGAAAGGGAGAACCGTGAGAGGAGAGCGTTAGTGCGAAAGTGCGCGGCAGAGTGCAGCGGCCGAGTGTGGCGCTCTCTCGCCACGAGCTACGGGCGCGGGACGAACAAATTACACGTTCCCAGTCTCGTTAAAACAATGTCGCCGTGTAAAAGGCGCGGGAGGGTGAGAACGAGGGGGTGGAAAGTGGGAAACGACGCGAGGAGCATAGACGGGTGTACGCGGATGCGCGGGCGGGTGAAAGGGAGCGTCGGTCGGCACCAGGACGGGCTAGGTGACTGCTGCAGCTTCCAGCGAAGCAGTATTCAGGTGGAAAGAGCTCTTCGCTCGTTAGCATTTAATTGAGAACCTCGCGGGGTGAGGATGAGAGTATCCTGCCTACCCCTACAGACCTACCATCGTAACGACCAGTCGCCGGGCTCGTTTAAATATTTTAATAATCTCTTGTATCGCGAATGGCGATTCGAATATTTAGCGGTGCCGCGATACCCGAGGGCGACGAAGCGGTTCCCTTTGCCGCGCGAAATATATAAAACGCGGAAACGTGAGACCGTGTCGAAGCCGACAGTTAAGACCGGACGATCGCGGAAAGAGTTTTCTTTGTTTTCTATTTTTCCTCTCTTCCGAGTCGCGACAGCGAGGAATCAGATCCCGTTTTGTCGAACAATTAAGTCGGTATTAATTGAGGGTCCAGCATGAAATTGCAGGTCGACGCGAAAGGAAGCGTGGAGAGACGCTCCTGCCTTCGTTGCGAGACATTAAGATTCATATTCGGAGTAAAACTGAAATTCACGATAGTCGCGAGATAGAGGAACGTCTGAGATATTGTTTCTTGTAAGAGAGAATATTTTTTTAATTCCTGAGACTGACGCGCAATGGTCTCTCGGAGACCGCTTTCGAACTACTCCCCATCTTCAACGAATGTTTTATTCATAAGGAATAAGGTAAAAAGCTAATATCGATTACGAAGTATTCTCTCTTATCTTGTATAAAAACATCATTAAAGGAATTCCAAAAATTGTTTAAAAAAGAAATCTTTTACAGACGAGAAACCTATGGAGATTCGGAGTATTTTTACACCGATTAAATCCGTCGACGAAGAAATTAAGAGAGGAAGGGAGAGAGACAAAGAGGTAAATTAAATGTTGCTTAAGAAATATTTGTCACTCGCGCTGTAATAAAGGATGTTCCAGCGTTATCTTGCAAACTGCAGTTATACGTCAGCGAACAGCGCTTTTTACACGAAAGATACTTATCGATTATGCTCGTAAAAGCGTAGCGTGTTAACGATAGCTAGTACATTTCTCGTGCATGTAAGATATCGGAGCATCGCCGCCATTATTCAGTTCGGACGAAGTCATCTGTACACACACGCCGCGCCAAGACCGGCGGACGACAAGAGGGAAAAAATAAGGGTTTTTCCGATTAATCGCATCGTTGATTCGATCGACCTGACCTCCATCCCATCGCCAAGTAGACCGCTGTAACGGGCAACTTGTATCGATCTGCATAGGCCTTCGAATTTTCCGCTCTAACGAAACGTGCGATTCAGCTGGGCACTTCGAACTTTTTCGTGCGATTATACCGACTTGCCTGACATCCACGTACGCGCTGTCATCCGATATTAAGATATTTTTAGAACTGTCTATATAACAGAAATTTTTCAATTAATTTACAAATCACTTTCAAGTATTAAATTTCATGGTGAATAAGCGTTAAATTACAATTTCGTGCAATTTTACGGAGATACCTTTTCACAACGCAACGCAAACTCCTGAGACACAGTTTTCTCCACCCACCGATAGATGTATAAAAGGTTGTGTACAACAGCTTGACAGTATATACAATTATATACAATATACAATTCCATGACCCATAAAATCAATCAAGCACAATCAATTAAATATATAACGGTAGCTTATCAAGACGGTCTCATCAAGTCCGCCCCTCATTGCGCTCCTCGAAGAATCGATTCCGGCAAACGACCACAGTTCGAGCTATTAAAGCCGGAGCGGATCGCATTAAGGAGTATCGCGATCGGGAGCAACCAACAAAATTATCCGACGAGCGTTATCACCATAATTCGCCGATCTTTATGCGTCTCTCTACTCATTGGCAAACCTGCCAGAAAATGGGGATACTTCGATAACCGGCGTCTCCGGTCTTCAAGCTGAGGAAAGTTCGCTGCAGCTTCCGTTACTTGCTCTTTGCAAGTAAATAACGTTAGTTATTAAACGGATATTTACATACATGTCGCGGAGGAGGACCGACGAGCTTCTCAAACGATCCCCGTTAGTACACCATAAAAATGTCCTTACACGGTGCCACCGCCGTCGGAAATATACCCTTTGACCTTTGATGGAGCAACTCGACCTGCGGTAACGTTAGCCAGTCAACTTTGTAACCTCGCCTCCTACCTCTCTCACTTTCTCTCTTCCTCACTTTGTCCCTCCCTTTTTGTCTAATCGTCTATCGGGCTTACCTTCCCTCTCGCGTCGAGGAACCCTTTACACCCTGCGCTCTCTCCGTCGCACAAACCAACGCCATCCCAAGTTCATTAGCTGGTCCGGTGTACAAAGTTTCCCATGACCTTAAAGCGGAGAACCACCAAGGGCTCCTAACCCGTAGCTGATTAGGCCATCTCGGCGGTCCGATGATCGAGGAATATCGACGCACAAGCTGTTAGCTGGTCTTTACTCGCTAACGGATTTCAGGCGCTCGCTCCCACACACGTACAACCAGCTTTCTCGATGTGTGTTGTGCATGTGTGTGTGTAGTATGTACACGCATATCGGGTCAAGGAATGCGTGCTGGTAACCTGGCGGTATTTGCTGTTTGCAGTTACTCAACCCCTTTACGTTTTCCCTGCCCGGCTGCATTCTCCGCCACCCTTCCCTGCCGGCGGAGTGCCGTATCGTCGTCGCGCGTCGAGCTATGGCGACATACTGCGTGCACCCGGAATACCGGGGATTGGCGAACAGACGACAAGGGGATAGAGGAGAGAGACGGTGAACACTGTGAAGGATTTTATTATACGGTACAACGGAAACCCCCGAGGAACATAACCGTGGAAATACACAAATACTACGAGTACCGCAAAACAAGCGATAGCATCGCGAATACAGGAGCCGCGCTAGCGAAACCGTAAGAGGATGTCTATTATCTGCGAACTTGTCAGTCGGCCGATACGCCCAGAATGGGATTATAAAGACCGCGAAGTTGAAGGGTACTTGCTGGACATGTTTTTAGGGCAAAACTGGAGAACGGTTCGTCGATCTTATCACAGAGGTACTTGCGTTTTAATTAATAAAAAGTCAATGCTCAATCTTTCAGAATTCTCATCGTCGAAGTTACGTTATTTCAGAAACTTTTCATCAGCTGAAAAATCGGCGAACGCTTGCCGATACTTATCGATCATCGGACCCGTTCGCGAAGATGGACCAATCAATTACGGGTTTCTTAGGAGTATACCTCGTATTGAACACGCGCATCCGATATATCCGTTTCCCGCGGAACGTTTTCCGTTAATCTCTTCAGGGCGACACCGTACAATGTAGAAACTCTCTATCTCTCTCTGCTGGGAGAGTCTTGTCGGCGTCGAAAGGTTTTTCCCGACGTACGGCCGTATCGGCACCACGAGCAAATTCAACGGCGGATAATATATCTTCGCAACGGTACAGTTCGCCGTGTAACATCGATCCGACGCCGTTAACGTCTCCGGACGCGTAAAGCGGTGTGCTTGAAAATTCGATTCCGCGTGACGCAAACCTCGGAAACACGGCTCCTCGTTCAGCACGAACAGATAAAACCGTCGGACGCTGGCCAGCGGAACGGCGTCCACTCCAACGGGTACCGATAGTTTTAACGAATCCGGCACGGGGAAATCGCCTAGGGACGGGATTAAACCACTCGCAAATAGAATGCTTTGCAACAATAAGTGCGATCTTGCGCGCGCATTTTCGCTACTTGCCGCTGCGCGCTATCGAAAACCAATAAAATATATTCGAGCTCTCATAAGCGTTTTTTATAGAGCACTTTACCCGCTATTCGTGTATCTGCGTTTCGCAGTTTCGACATTTTAGTAAAACAATAAAATAAGCATCTCTCTCGCGTCGTATGCAAAACTTGCGTTCAGCGTCAGATCTAAAAAATATAGAGACGACGGAACCGCGCCCCAAGAAGCTTCCTTCCCGCGAGAGATACAAGATACTCCGACGTTTTTCGATCGCGCGATCAGGAAAACCGCGATGATCCCTCCTTCCGCTTCGTCTTCGGGACGTTCACGCGGTGGCGGATAGTCGGCTACACGGTTTCACCATTATCGGGTGTTTACGAGGACGACGACGAGGGGTGCAGCAGGAGGCACACACGAGGACGGGGGTCGCATCGCCGCCGGTGGAGATCGCATCGGCCGCCCCGCATAATAACTAGCTACCGCGCATTTACATTTTAATACGGCCGCTCTGCATAGCGGATAAAAGGTATATACCTATCGCGGATGAAATCACCCCGGCGCGTTATCCCTACGTTGTCATCGACAACATCGTCGCGTACATGTCGCTCCGATCTGCCTTCGAAACAATTCAACCGCAACGAATCGCTCCTCCTAGACTACATTTGAGAACACTGCTCCAATCTATGGTTCGATATTTCTCGGATGATGGAAATACGCTTCCAAACGATAAGACATTGTCAGGAATTTCTACGATATTTCCATTGACATTAAATTAATTTAAAAATGTTCATAAAGTGTAAGAACATTTCTTTTGATGGTTCTCTGCTGATGATCTTAAGTTGAAAATAATTGTGCATTAATTTGAGAGGATAAACTTTGGAAGTTTAAGAACTACAAGATTCTTAATCTTGTTATCTTCAATAGAATGCTCTTCGAATTTTTAGACTTTAAAAAAAATTATATATTTAGTTAACTTCAAATAAAGTTACAGAATTTTTTATTCGGAAATTCATTGAATGCATTATCTGGAACAGAGCACTCCAGTTTTTGCTATACTTTTTTTCGTTAACGCGCGGATTAAATTTCCGAAATTGTATCATCCGGGCCAATATCGGAAATTTTAAACGCACAGAAATGGACGGGAAATGGATGATATTAACAGTACCACGCGTATGCCGGGCGAATGTTTAAAATTCGAGCAATTCTCCACCGCGACAGTCGAGCTAGCCGACCGAAATCTACGTACCGTCCAATCTCGAAACGTATGATAAATTTCACAAATGTTCCGAATCTGTTTTCGCCGATGCGATTTCTTATCCGAAATTAGTTTAGTCCAAGAGATTCGCCGTTGTCACTGGCGACTGGGGAAGGGAAACTTCGAAGGGTGTCGTGTATGTTGCAACACGAACCCGGAAAGCCGTCTAGATATCCATTAAGATAGTGCCAGGCCATCTTTAACGGCGAATCAGAATGTCGACAACCACGGCCTGGCAAGGGTTGGCATCGGGGGAGTGACGAAGCAAGAAACACAGTCGTCGTTTCACCGCGTGGTTTACGAGCTTCCCTCCAGAATGTCCCGAACGCTATTTTGCGAGTGGATAGGCCGTGAAAAATGCGCCGGAATCGGGACACGGCGTTATTTATACCGATATTAACCCGACTGATATTACCGATATTAGGAAGACGATATCGCGCGGCATTTATTTCGTATTCGAGATACGAGAGTGACGCGGGTACGGATCACCGACCGAGACTAATAACTAATTAGCAGGCAATTTATTAAATGGCGAAAAAAGTGCGATAATGGAAGCGGAGTAGCGAAAATCGTGCGTCATTTGCGATGCACTCAACTTTTTCGCGCTTCGACGAAGCTCATGGTTAATTCAACGTAACATGGTGCAAAAATTAATCGATCGATTCAATTGACCGAGATCGACATGCGAATCGATCTTTTTACAAACAAGTGGTCAAGGATATTTTTGTTGTACATCCTTAACGTCAGTACAAATCGTTGTCAAAATAAGTCATTGCTTTCTGTGAATCGGTTCACCTCTGCGCGGAACAGCATTATGGACTGTCTCAGATTTAGATATGGTCCGTACCGAACAATCAGTAACTATACTATATTATATCATGAAATTAACTCAAGAGAAGCAATGTGATTGTGCAACATTACTACTGCTACCCTACAAAATCAAGCACTCACCAATAATGAATTCCTCGTAGTCCATTGATGAAAACGGCAATCTGCTATCTCCATAATTGAAACCATCGTTCCATTTCTGCTTCACCCTTCCCATGCATTTCCCTTGTTAGTTGCATTTTGCATTGTACTCATTTTTTTCACAACACTTCCGATATGACAATTGTACACTACATATGAGAGGACATCGTCAATTCGCGCGGCAAGATACGGCACTCCCGACGCACCATTTGTTCGCGAGAACTTTAATTACGATCGCGCGAGCTGATCGTGTGGATCAGCAACGTATGACGACTTCATACAGTACATGATTAGCCCTCGAAACGACACTCCCGAAATGGTGCGTTATCCGACAATTTTTGCGAGTTAAATAATTAACATCTGTTCCATGTAAAAAGATTTATACGGCGATTTTCGGGCGATTGCTGCATAAAAACTACTGAAATAGATCGCATTATTTAATTTGAATGCCAGACAAAGCGAATGCGACGTATATACAAAATCAATAATATACGTACCATTCAATCAAGAGCAATCATCCTTGTTGGAATATTCCGGACAGGAGATTGTCAGACTTATTTTTGCATCCAACGTCTCAAAGATAGCTACGAAAACGCGCAAGGGTACGTATGCAAAGGTACACGATCACTTCGTTATTCCCGCGTATGAATTGCGAGCATATTTCGTGTCTCATGCTGATCTTAATTTTACCCACAGCCGAAACGCAAGGCTGCGCTTCGCCGCGCAGCAGAAATAAATTGGTGCCATGCAATTACATTACATCCGCTAATTTGCTTTGGTCTTTTGCGATGTGACAGAAGACTGGCACTCTCGGCACGACGCTGCGAAATACGTAATACCTCGGAGTCGAGGAAGAAAGGCAGGAGCGCAGCAACAGCCATTTTCATTACCGACTTCTCGGGCTCGTTAACGTTTTATGAGGCACAACCAACTTAGCTCTAAATGTTTAAACGCGCCCATCGAAATATCAGCGAAACTTGTAGCGTTGACATATCTAACAATAGTGTGCGCGTTTTAAAAATTTTATAAACTAAATTTATAAAATTCCGTCGATTTTTCTGGCATTGTTTGTGCTTAGAGAATAAACTGACCATAAAATATCAAATATAAAAATAACAGTCTTTTCAGTCTCCAGGGAATTGATCATCACAGAAAAGAGAAGCTCTAGCGTTTAATTGGTACGAGAATTTAGTTATTACATCATCAATAATAATATGTACGATATATATATATATATATTTTTTTTTTTTTCGTTCGTTCATTTATGCTTAACTAATTTGACATATCAATAACTGCAAGCATAGTAATCGGGAAACAAGCGTGAGGAAAACGTATCAAACTACGATAGAAACAACCGGCATGATTTTCAGAGAGAAATATCAGTTTGCCAGTAGTATGTGCATGTGCATATGAGTTGTATAACGTTACGGTGTTATTCGGCGATAAAGGATGGCACAGCGCAGCAGCAATCTGATTTCGTTATATATGTGCCGTATTCTACCATGAAAATAACAAGTCTGAAGAAATAACGAATTCGCAGGCCGAAACTCTGCTCTTGCAGATAGGCAGCATGGCTTTCCTATCGTTTCGACGCTTCCTCCCACCATTTTCGTAGCTGAGAGAAGACGAGGGATGCGATGGAGAACGCGAATGCGAAAAATGCACAAAAAGAAACGCGGCCGTGATTCATGCATATGCAAGAAATTCCCAGGTTTAAAACGCAATCTGAAAACCGCCGGCGATCGAGTAAGTGGCAAGAAACGAATAATTATTATAATCACATCGGACACGATTCGATTTTTCGACTATTCGCATGCCGGGCACAAAATAAACGAATCCTGTAACGAAATTATTTTTGCAGAAGGTGAGTAAATATTTCAAGTCTATAATCTAATAAACAATCGGCTATGTATAAATCACTCGCGCAACACGTTAATCTAGTGTACATAAAAATAATCACTCCAGCATGCCAGTTGTTATACAGATCTGGAAACTCGATTAATTATTGATTCAGTTGCTTCACAGAACATCCGGAATATTTTCCAAATTTAAATAATTAAAAGAGAATCAGAAACTATCCCCGGTAAGGTATTGAGGAAAAAGCTTTGAAACAATTCGCTGCGAACTCACAAAAGAACTTGCGTTATTAATATTAAGACCAAAGGATCCTTTTCATCAGTATGTTTAATATCGTTCCCGAGAACGATATCTTGAAGATGATGTTGCCTCCACAGAACAGAAGACGAGGATACAGACAACAGTAAGAACGAAGATACGGCCAAGGCGATGCAGGTGCTATACGCAGGAATATAAGCCCAGCTATTAATACTCGCAAATTATAAATAATGTCGCTGCCGTGACCACAAATCAACGTTTACGGTAATACCGTTGGGGTTTTCGACTCGTTGGAGGATTAAGCGCTTTGCCTAGAGACGCCGACCTGCTGCCAGAGGGAAGACGATAAATCGAGGGAACGGAGGGACGAAAAGGGGAACCGGATAGCATAGACTCCGATCGAAAGTCGAAGCCCACAGGGTAGATCTGTGCATTAAGCTCCATTGAAAGGAAGGTAATGTTTCGTGGGAATGTTTCATCGAATCGATGCAGGCAGCCCAGGCGATGCCGATATCGCCTTACTAACCGCTCTCGCCGTAACGACACGATTACGTGAGCAAAAAATATTTATTTCCGATAAAGTTCCAGCCATTAGACGGCACCCGGAACGTTCCGGCCGTGCGTTTCGAAAGTCTTCCCACCGATCGCAATTTCGTTCGCAAGATCGAATTTTACGGTCTTACGATCGGGTAATAATAACCCCGCTGTGCGATAGCATGGGCTGTATGCCTTTGAAATATTTTCCCAGTCATAATCACACGCCATTATTTTGCGACACGATAGTGCGCATCGATTTCAGATACTTTAGAGCGGGAATAACTATAAATGTTCCTAAGTTATAGCCGAAATTAATTAAATCGAAAAAATATATGAGCTGGAAGAAGCGTACGTACCGAGAGCAAATTCTATATTAAATTTTAACCGAACAGCTTTAATAATAAAACTGATGGAGTAGATTTTTTTAATGGACAGAAAGATATTCGAGAGAAAGAATTATACATAACGCTCCGTGATGCTAAAATATGTAAAGGTACGTTTAATGTTTTATAGAATCGACTTAATCGTGTTCGCCCTAAAACCTAACTAAATCCTATTGTCACGTATCACGGATGCATAGATTAAAGAATAAGATCCGGCGGCTCGGCATCGTTTGGGGAAAATTACACATCAGGATCACGGTGGTTTACCGGGAGAGAATTTGGTGGACGGCTCGCCTGACCGGGAGAGAGGTAACATGACTGATTCTTGCAATTACGCCCAGACGATCTTCGGGAGCTCTTTCGGGTACCAATAAGTCTGGAGGACTCGGCCTTGGAGGGGAAATGGGGACAAAGCTGGTAAGATGCTCGAGCGATGCCGTGGCTCGATAACGTCTCTCCGCCGGGGGTCTTGTCTCGTTGTCTTGTTCAGGCCGACGACGTCGTCGTCGCCACACGCTGAGCAACCAAGAGGAGCGGACCGTCAAACAGATTGAAATCGAGAGAGAGAGAGGAGTGAAACGGAGAAAGAGAGACAGAAAGAGAAAGCACGAGAGACGAAGAGCGGACCATTTTCTCCCGCGCGGAACACGCGCGGAGAAGTCCGCGGCCAGATCTGAAATGAAAATCTGCGGCGGGCCTGCGGGATGATTCGGTGGAACGAAGGGCGGAGGGTATGCGAGCAAGGACGCCGACAGGCTGATTAAAAAGTGCGAAAGGGAGAGAGAGAGACCGGAGTATGAATATAATCTCCGACAAATATTTAAGTTGCTAGCGCTGCACCCGCGGTGGTCGCGGTTGTTGACTGCGCGAGTTGCCCGATAACGAAGTGACCCAGCTCGGGAAGCGCGACTATCTCACCGGAAATAATGCCACTTCGCGGATTAACCCGTTCAAAAGCGCCGAGTCGTGCTTTTCTTGCGATTATTCCCACGGTACATCCGACAAGCGAACAACGGCGAAGCCTCTTTGTGGGCGAGATGGCGAGAAGAATTGGAAAGTTATTTAAATATCCGGATCAGAATTCGGGCGGCTCGATTTTGAAACGTGATTATTCGCGGCTTGATAACGGAATTTATCTATACCGTATAATTAATGTGTTGTTTCCATCGATGTGTACGTACGAAATATCAAGATTATAATTTATGAGTAATGCTTCGTAATGCAAATTAACGTAAATCATGATCACTGAAACTAATGTAAAATATCTATGTTATTGGAGAGACAAGAGACTCAAGTTTCGATGTTTTCCAGATTCTTACGAACAAGAGCAGAGTTTCATGCGCGAAAGTACACGGGATACAAGATCCAAAGTGCGCGATCAACCATATAAAATATATGGAGACTCGAATTCGCGCGTGTGACGGTATTTATTACTTCGACTTTCTGCTGTGACAACAGAAGATCGTGTATCATCTTCCGCGAGCGAAGCCGAAAAAATATTTTTGCCGTTATCAGATAAAACTCAAGCGGTGAAAAAAATACGAGAGAAAGGAGAGCTTTAGCCGGCGCGCGAATCTGCCGGGTAAGCGCTTTTTCCTCGACACCCCGGCAAAAGCGGGGAGAGCCGCGGTGGAGTTTTCCGGTTATGTAGAAACATTTTATATAATCCCGTGCCGCATCGGTGAAGAGAATCTCTAAAAATCCCGGCGCACTTCCTAAGAATGGTATTCTTATTCTGACCGATCGGAAACGTCAGCGGTTTCGTTCACCGACGTCTCTGTCACTGACCGACTTTTGAAAAAAAATCTCTCTGCGATCTCTCTCTGTAATACCGAACGAAAAAACATGCTGGATGGTAGGATTATAGAATATTACAGTTTGTACGTCGAACGTCCAGCTTTCGAATATTTTTACATCGCGCATAATATTGCCCGACATGTGATCATTCATATTAATAAGAAAACGGGAAACGTAATACCAAATTCACAATCTCGAGAACTATCTACGGAACAAAATATTGAAAATTTTATTCTTCTATCTTTGCAATACATTGCAGCATTTTTTAAATGGATAGACAATTCTTTCTATTATACAAATTTGCCTAGAAATGTTTGAGCTGCGAGATACGTGTAGCTCGAAATTGTGTCTCTGGAGGTAACGCGTCTCGTGCACACAAACTCGTGCATATAATCCGGACTAAATTCTATTCCTGGGAAGTGCGGCTACACACATGTAATTCCCACCCAATTCTGAGCGTCCTAATCGCTAATACCGCAGTCCCTTACTCACGAATAACCGCGAGAACCCGCATTATTTAATTATCGGCGTTATTCGGCGCGTTAATTAATCAATCTTAGCGTTCGCTTGCCAAACCGCTCCAATACGTCTCATTGTCAGCAATCGCGATTCGCTTAATTGAACTCCACAAAGGGTACCATCGCAAACAGTTCTCGAGTCACTCTCGGGCCACGCACCCCAAACGCAAATCAAGATCGAACGTCAAGAGGGATACAAGCACACACGAGCAATTATATTTATATTAACCTGCTAATTAATTAATCTATCTTTCAAAAGCAAATTCCGAAAGTTTCAGGAATATCAAACTTTCCCTCGTACGTTAACATACCAAGAAGTTAAAGATTTATAAATCTCTCATATATCCATGGCATATACTTGCAGGAATTATATATAATCGTCACTATACCCTTCGTGTAACGACGATAAAAAATATCAAAAGATGATTTTGTAATATTTAAAAAAATATCATTCTAACCATCGTAATGAATTATAATTCCGTATTGTTGCATCAAGATAAGACGATGCAGTGTAGCATCAGCAACATGGCATTTCGGTATCCGGCAGCAATTAAGCAGCAGTCGTAACAAGAGGGATCGCGCGGACGGCGATTAGGCGCGCGCCGGACGATCGGTCTGGCGGAGCGTCGCGACGCGCGCCCAGCCCGACGCACAGACGGTGCCGTGCGATATTGCGCTAAACCGAGCAATTACCGGCCGTAATCCCGGTAATAGAATTCCAATATGCGTGCCAATTGGACCGAGTCGCTGTGCGGTGCGGGCGTGCAGGCGCGAACCTGCAGGTCGGACCTGCACGCCCCGACGAAAATCGTGACACGGTTCGGCCATTAGCCACCGGCCTCGGTCACCCCCGCGGGCACTTCGCGAACGTGTGTGCACGACGAAAACGCACGTGCAACATGCTCCACGCAACCCCTTTTGCCCTCCATATGCATACATCGCGCATATGCGCGCGGCAAGCCGCAATAAGGGTGCTCGAGGGTAGTTCCAGCCTCGGGGGATCCCGCCCTTTCGTCCGGAATATCTTTTGCTCGACACGTTCGACACGTGACGTGGTCACGGTCACCATTAGCACGATCGGGCGTCGCGAGATCCGCTGACCCCGCCGTCGTTTCGGCTTGATTACCGCACGCGTATCGAATGCGATCCGCGCGAATGACGCGGAGATAGGGCGGAGTACGAGCGAGGGACCGATATCGCCGTTCGGAATCTGCGCCGGTGTGCAGAGCGAGTATTGAAACCGGCATGACTTCAGAGTTCAATTTTCGACGCGGATACGGGGGAGATATGATGCCGGTAGCTATGTAAAAATATAACCGCGCGTCACAGCCGCGTTTCATCACGTGTTTGAGTACTTCGTTCCGTCCCTCTCTCCTTCTCTCTGTCCGCAACGTCGAACTCGCAGAAATTGTGCCGGTTGCATTCCCCGCAAAACGGAGTATCTCTGCTGATGAGTATTCTCGACGAGTAATTTTTCTCGCGATAAATATAATATTGCTGTAAAACTCGTGGGAAATACTTTATGGAGGATCGTTTTAAAAGCCGAAATGTAGAAATGGAAAACTAAAAGCAGGGAGTAAAAATCTGTAACATTTATAGGGAAACCCGGGAAAAAATATAATATCGATGTCTCACTGAAATTGAAACGCCGTCATGCCGTTTACGAATGATTGTATCTATCTTTTCAGATAGAATTCCACTTAGATCCATGTTACATCCGCGGTCGGAAAGAAACGCTCGGCCGAGAGGCACTCTGTGCATCTATGCCCCAGCAATTGCATAAAGCTACTTACCCAATCTGGAAAAGCACGGGAAAGCACGGCAAGCAGGAATGCGGATGGGAGATGGGGCTCGATGTGGGAACAACTGTTGCAAGCTTTTCTCTCGGCATGGGGAAGTGAAGGAAAAAGGTGAAGGTAGATGTTGCTGCGTCATTGACAGTCGCGTCGAACTCTGGTGCATTGTGCCGCGAGCGTGGACTTTCCGCTTTGGCGCGTTCATTCGTGATCCGTTGCGGGAACAAGCGGCGAACGTAGAATTGCACTCTGAATAGACAGAAACAGAAGCTGATACAGATATTACAACCGTACCGTTCGACAATGGCGCTGGTACATCGCGCAATCGCATGTAACGCTAAACTGTATCAGCACGTAGTTACATCTAATGAAATTCAGATTTATCCCTTCGGCGTTTTATCGTTAAACGCGCTCCAATTCACCGCGCGCATGTTTTTTTATTTATTTTATTCACACGCGGTTAATCGGAGAAGCATGACAGTTTTCGGAATTTTTCTCAGGTGAGTGACAGATAATGGATAAAAAAAGAGAAAAGTAGAATTCATCCGCGTCAGAATTTATATGAGATATAAAAATAGAGGTCGAGATTGTTCATTCATTGCACTTTTTTTTCGTTTTCGGGAGAACGAAAAAAGGTTCTAAGGACACAACAAAATACTGGCTAAAGTACCTTGTACGAAGAGCTCAAGTTTGGCAAAAATACTGTTTAGTGCCCTTATCTTATCACGGCAGTAAGGCGCCGTCGCCTCTGGCCGGTTAACCGGCTGCGAAACAAAGGGTCAAGAGTTCTCGCGATCAATGTACGTGTATACGAGAGTGCGGGCGAGGATCATGGATTTTACGAGAGGATATACGAGAAGGTAACTCGGCCAAGAGGGGGAGGACCCCTTGCTGCTGTTAATTGGACCGGGTACGATGATGTCGCCGTGCGAATTCTCGACCACGAAATTATCCCCAGATATCGTCTCGCGTCTCCTCGTTCGGACCTTGCCGAGCGATACAATCAGACATTGCTGTACGCGGATTTTCTTTTCCTCGTGGACTACCTCTCGTCGAGGGAGTTCAATTATCCCGGCGAGACTTGGCGCGACGAGTTTTCGTCGGGACGAAAACCACAACGACGAAATAAGACGCGAAGAATAATGAAGCGGCCCGGAGGCAGCTTTTCCATTCCGCTTTCCGTCTGCTTGATGCGCTCGTGAGCCGCGCGAACGAGCGAGCGTTGCACGTCCGACACAAATTATCGATTTTATTGGTGCGCGAGATAAATTTAACGCCGATTCATTGCGCGATTACATTTAATTGCCTCCAATTAAATCGCCGTTCCAATTAAAATCGAAGCGAGAGCACGGAGGGTTCATTACGATTTATTGGGCCGATGGCAGCGACCCTTCTTTCCGCCTTTCATCTCACGCGCTCTCGCTTCTCGTAAATTTATATAAAGAATTCAACCAAAGGAGTCACAATGCGTTTTTCTTGGTGCATTTTCGAGATTTTGACAAGAAGTCTGTTTTTTATTCCTGCACTGCTGAACTGGTGCAATACGTTAAAGTGAGACAAGTATATTTTTTCTCACTCTAACTTATTACAGTTCAGTAGTGCAGGAATAAAAAATAGACCTTAGATTTTCCTCGAAAGATCTGTTACTTGATTGCTCAAAATTATTTTTTTATTACTTTTTTACGCCAAAAAATTATAGCACAATGAGAAGATCAATTATTAATTTCTTCGATAAAAAAAAAGCGGATTGTTCGTACTTTGTATTTAAGTGCACGCATAGAAAGATCGGCATAATTTTTCCATAAATAGAAAAAATCAAGTCATCATTCTGATACCCCAATCAGGGATGACTCTTTCGCAGCCGCTATATTACAGAAAACAATATTTATTTCCAATAATGACAATATTTAGTAAAACGCAGAATTGTATTTTGCAACACATCACCTGGCAATACCATCCTGTGAAAGGGACACTACCGTCCCTACGGTCAAAAGATTCTACATTTTTATTTGTAGTTGAAAAATACAAAAGTTCACGGTATGCGTGAACATGTCTTTGCAGAATCAAATAATGGTTCTTACAAAGTAACGTTCTTAGGTGTCTGTACGCGCGTAGACATGGAAGCGTTCACTGATTAGTCGGTGGCGAGCCACCGTTGTCGTACTGGCTCTTGTTCCTGAGCAAGTAGCCGGCGAGGAAGCTTATGGGATCGGCAGGTCTCTCCTTCGCTAGGCAGGACAACGCCTGCAGCAGTATCGGCACCACCGTCTGATCCAGATACTGTCTGGTTGGAAGAGATTGCACTTCGACCCGAGACTTCTTTGGTGGTATACCAGACAGATCACCATCCTTATCCATTCCTATTGTCTTCTGCAAGAGAAAGAGAGACTCGTGAGTTCTCGATGTGTGATCGATTTGCTGCACAAGCGGATACACATGCTTCGTGTCAGCAGCGACATCGACGACTGTAAGATGGGACGAGAATATATTGAAATAAATAAAGAAATATTTACTAGATGCATATTTGTTAATAGAGAAATTGCTAATTCGGAACAAATCTACGAGTCGAGACTTCCCGTATCGAACTGTGCTAACCTCGACTACCAAAGCAGTCTCTCTTGTCTCCAGCCTGGCACTCCTTTATATAGATATAGATTTATATAGATAGCTTAGACAAAAAGTGGTCTGTTTATCGAGTATTGATATCGAGTGCAAATCATGCGTTCGATCGGCCTTGATAATATTTCTCGCAAGACGGATGCCGTGCGACGAGCGCTGATGACGCCGCGAAACTCGGCGCTAGCCTGGTTTGCACGAGTTTACGCTCGCTCTTACGCGACTTACAATTAGAACGATAACGGCGGAGCGAAGTGCCGCTGCTGTCGAACTCGAACCGCCGCCATGCCTTAGAGGTTATGCGTAAAGTCCCAACTTCACTTACGTGTGTCGTGTCGGCCGCGGCATTGGCGATGGGTTGAGTTGGCGTCGACGCTTCCGTCCGTTCCTCGGTCGCGTTTTCTGTCGTCAAAAAAGAAAGAAAGGGTTCGGCCGTTATTAGAGCGTGAGATTCTGAGTGATTGGCCTGGCCGCGCGACCGCCAGACCGGCTCGCGATTACATCGGAATGGGAAGTAAGCGGACACGTACCACCGCCGGACGCCATCGTGTAAACAACCGTCGCTTTCAAACGACGTCGAGCCGTAAAACGCAGCCAACGTCAGGCCGGTAATGCGCCCGGTCGATAAAACTGCGCTGCAGAGCACTGTTGCGGAGTAATATGTTGGTTTGACCGAAAAGTGCGGACTTTTTCCAGCAAGATTCAAACGCAAAACTTTGTATTAAGAATTAATAATTATTTTTAATACTATTATATTTTTTATTTAATTGTATGAATTCTTAATTCTGTTATGAATTAACACAAAGGTTATTTAATCAAAGCACATAAATATACATTTTCGATTAATAAATTAGACACGCACGTGACGATTATGTTATATTGGACTGATTAGAAAGTTCGTTCGAATTCTTTTAGCGCAATTCAAACAAGTAGCAAACCTTTGTGTTAATTCATAACAGAATTAAGAATTCATACAATTAAATAAAAAATATAATAGTATTAAAAATAATTATTAATTCTTAATACAAAGTTTTGCGTTTGATTGCGTTTCATTATTTCATTAGCATTTGATTGCAAAATTGCTAATGAAATAATTAAACGCAATTATCACACTATTGAATATCCAATGAAAGATGTAACATATATAATCGAATAACCATGATTCGGTGTATGATAATTGTTTAATGTCTCATGATTAAACATATGCATATATAACGTAACAAAAATCTCAATCAACAGATCCCAAATTGTATAATGCCGAAATTGTCCTTCTCTGAATAACTTGGGTTGCAATTATTAATACTCCCGTGATCAATGGCAGATGAAAATATAAAAAACTATAAAAACAAATAAATGTAATATATAATGCACTACAGGTGATGCAAAAATTATTATTATTACCGCGCAGGCAACTCGGAGGGAAGCTGAAGGAACGCCAACGCCTCGATTCCGTTTTAGATTATTTATTTAACGCAAAGTTAGACGCTACAACTTTGGTACAAAAACATAAAATAGTGGCGTTGAGGAAACGGTACATTGCGAGCGGGTCCTCGAGTCTCTGGGATCGCGGAGCACGATGCTGCGAGCGCGCATCTCCTCTCGATTTTTTACGATGACCATCCCGCTTTCGTTGAGGATCAAGGGATGCGCGGAGGAAAAACGCTTCGGGTCCGGCAGGTGACGATGAGGAAGGGGCCACGTGCTCGAAGAACCGCGTTCGCCGTCGTACAGAAAGAACAGCCAAACATGCTTTTATCAACGCGTATATCAATCAAGCGGTACACAAGCGAGCGACCGCGTTGCGGCGCGGCGTCCAAAAAGTAACATCGATCCTGCAAAGAATTACGCGTCGTCGTCGCGCGAGACGACGAGCGAACGACGACGGGCTCGTGGACGTTTCTCGGCAGAAAGGGGCAGAGATGGCTGGCAAACGAATGCGTAGGCGAATTTTACTTTCAGCTCGCACTCAGGGACGCTGCGTGGCAGCAAAGCAATCATCCGCGCGAGATAAATGAAGCAACGTGGACGTGAATTCTCAGTCTTTACGTTGTATATCGCATTGCCTGTGTTGACATTTGATATTTCGCTGAAATTCGACTTAACTAATCGATTAATTGAATCGAACGTTCTTCCTCGTGGTTTTCCAGCCCTCTCTGCCGAGCGTCCCGTGTCCGTTCACATAACATAACGCGTTTATCACCTGTGCGACGTCGCGGACGTCCACTTCGCTTGGCGACAAAATGATGAGCCGCGACCGAAAACAACGCACGGACGTGATCGCATCGCGACATACACGAATGCATTAATATATAATCAGCAGCATCATCATTATCATTATCATCATTATACCATTATCGTCGGCCTGCATTAGCTTTGCCGCGCTAGCTCTGGTTAAATCCGGAAGCGAGTCAAAAGCGACGAAGTTTTTCGCGCGGGGGCGAGTTAAGTGAGCGAGTAGAACGTGACGCTATAAGTCGTAGAGGGTGACTTGGGACAATACGGCTACGTTAATTACGATAAAGAGCGCGATCGTAACATATACACGAGACACGAGGCTTCTGCGCAGCCTTTTAAAATCACATCAATGAGTAAAAATGCGTCGGCGCGTCGAGCCGCGGCCAGTTTCGGGAAGCAGAGGGTAGGAATTCCTCTGCGAGGAGCGGAAGCGACCCGCGGACGAAGCACCCTTGGAACCATTCTCTCCCGTGCATCACGGAAGGTTTCCCTCGTTCTGCCTATTTAATTTTAGAATAATAAATAAGAAACAACGATATCGATCCGAAGCATAATCAGAACTAAATCAAAATTAATTTTTAAGATGCAATAATAAGTTAATAACGAGTAAAGAATTTAATAAACTTGCCATTAATCAATAGTTGGACAAATTTAAATAAATTAGGCGCACCAAGTTAACATTAACAATAACGAAAGACGATAACTTTCTGGGCGCACTTTCTTGAACGTGGCGGTACGCTTCTAGGATCCGATCAGTTATACGTTTTGCACCGAAAAGTCTCACACAACGGAGATCATCACAAGCTCGACAGTAAACGTTACTACTCGCGCAGCAGTCGCTTCATGAGGGGGTGCTTTTCCGCCCGATCGCCAAACTGGGGTCGGCTCGTGCATCGCCTCGGCAAACAAATGCGACACCTAGAAATAGCTACTTACAACGTATGTATAACATATAGTTAGTGTATATTATATATAATATTTATATATATTTATATATTTATATTTATACTTTATATATATATCTAGAGAAATAGTATCGTGATAAAAACGAACTATGAGACGCGGCGTCGCGATCGCGGCGTCGCGTGATCTCGGGCTGATGCAGAACGCGAAGAAGCACGGAGGAGCATCCGCTTCGTCAAGCCAGTAGGGGACCGAGCATCGCGTAATCACGATCATCGCGATCTTCTCGATCGGATTTTTGAGGGAACAGTCCTGTCAGTCGACCCGAGAACTCGCCGCGCCGCCGCGATGAAACGACGCCTTCTCGCGACCATCCGTCCGATGCTTACGAGCTACCTACGTTAAATCGGTTTTCATTACTTCGCTTATATCTGTAACGAACATCGTCGCGATATCAGTGAATTACTTATCGGTACGTCGCAATCGATCGAAGAGGATTAGCACGAGGGAGGAGGATAATTACGTGTGTACAGCGGACTAAATATGTATATCATATAGGACGACAGCAAATGTGTATTTTTGTGGGTATGTGTCTGTATGTGGATATGTGTGTATGTGTGTGGAGGTGTAGCTGACTGTATCATGTGGCCGTGTATCGCGTGCACGCGTGAGCACGCGGAGTAGCAGATAATGTCGTAATAATATCTCGTGGCTGGCCTGCCGTGTATCGAAGCGATTCCCTCGATGGCTTGCCGCTTTTTTCTTCCTACGGACAGTCGATCGGCTGATTTTTCTGTGTACGGGAGACTCTTCCTCTCGAGCGTGTGATGGGAATGCCCGAGGGGATGGTGGTCGATCGCCTAAACGGATCACTAAAAGGACGACGACGACGACGACGAAAGAGGAAAAGCGACGATATCCTAGAAACCTTGCTCTCCGCGACGTCGAGACTCAAAACCGCCGATCGTCAAAAAGGGGGGGGGGACCGTGTAGGGGACACAACCTTCGTTACGAAATTATAAATCGTACAGTATATGTATATAGTATATGTACGCGTATATACGCCCGCGGGGAGCGGCAGTGTGGCACAACCATGACTTAAAAAGCGACCAACTAATCTCATGTGTGTGTTATACATGTCGTTATACGTTTCTCCCTCCGTTACACGCGACTCCCGCTTGTAACCTGGGATTTCACACCCCGGACATCATATGTGAGGAAACCCCCGTTTAGATCCACCGTCGCCGAGAGCACCATCGCGGGCCGCGTCCCTGCCGCGGCTTGAGCGTCCGCGAACACGACTTCCGAGCGTGTTCGCTTTCCTACAGGACAGAGCCGCTCGCGGCAGTCGCGAGTCTCGATCTCCCCCGCGCACGTTCGACGAAAACGTGGGAACATCCCCAGATGGATTTCCTTCAGAAATCAAAATAGAAATCGTCCCGCAAGTATGTTCAATTAATTAATCCGTGATCATCGATGTCTGTTTCATGAATTCGGATGCACGTCACCAAGGAAGACTCGTACGCAGCTCTTTCTGTCCAATTTGCCAATCGGTATGCGAAACTGTCGCGCGATCGCATCGTCGAACGTGCGCGAGGACTTCCGGGAGCCGCAAGACTCACGAAGCTAAATGACCGGCCTCGCGGATCGCTGTGCCTCCTTCGCGAAAGGGCAGTAGATGCAGACAGTCTTTAAGTTTGGCCTTCCTGGATGTGTGCGTAATCGACTGAATCCACTCCGAACAAGAGTATAAAAAACAAGGCAGTTTCAAGTTTGGCCCATCAGATCGTTTAAACTAACGCGCTCTCGAAAGCGATGGAGAGCACGTGGATAAATCGAAAGGCCGAAGAGATAAATTGAGAAGAAGAACGCCGTATGGTCGCAGGGCGAAGGAGACGGTCCCATTCCGCGAGGCGGGCCACGAATCTTCGTCCGTAATCACGATCTCGAGATGATATCATAACGCGCGTACACCTTACTTCGGTAATCGAATCTATCTACTCGCGACGACGTCTAATTTCTATCGTAAATCGTTGCAAATTGGACCGACGACAGCACCGGGGGAAGAGTTAGCGTAGCGCTTCATTTCCGCGTCTCTCGGCTGCTTTCCTCGCGGCCGCCGGCTATCGAGAGAGAGGCGGAAGAGACCACGGAAGATGATGATTTTACAGGTTACACTGCCACAGTATCGTAGGGTGTGAGGAGTCCCCCGTGACCGCCGTGGGGGCTGCCGGTTTGCCGGCCGGGAGCTTCGTTTCTGCAACACAAACCTGCATTTTTGGCATCCGACGACGACCAAGCTGACGTTACGACTCCAACGCAAGTCCAACGATTGCCCTCGCGTGCAGACGTCTTCCGCGCGTTCTCGCACTCTAATCAGATCAGGAAATTTAAATAGCGCGTCTTTAATTTCTAAACGGTTTTTTGTTAAACAGACAGGCCGAGATACCTGACGAATCTCCATGAGAGAGGAAATGTTATACGAAAGAGAGATCTGCACGCGAATTTGGCGAGTGCATGCTATAACAACAGCCAGAGCAGTGACGACGGCAACGATATTTAATTATGCGATGAATGAAATAAAATATAAAGATGATGATCGTAGGCATGTCAGTCGTTAGTAGCATCGCAGCAGTCCGGATAGAGGTTCAGTAGTAGCGGTGACAGTGGCAACACACAGCTGTAGTGGGAATCGGCGTTGCTTGACGTACTTGTATCGCATTCTATTCATTACTCGGATTAGTTACACAGCTACACGTTACACACTGTTAATAGTCGAAGGCCAACCGCATTAATCGAAGCTACATGCAAACACATGATCATATCGGTAAAGCGTTTCTCGGTGGAGAACTTGGGGGACTCGGTCATGTCCGTAAGCAACGTTCTGGAGGATCGTCTACTCTGATCGTCGCAAAACAAATCGAGTGATAGGTCGAACTTTTAAATGGGATATGATGAAACTCAGTGGAAAAATGGTGTACGACGCATCTCAAAAGCATCTCTTCGCAAGTCTTTAACAGTTCTTTGTACATCCTGATTTCGATTATGTTTGACAAACTTACGGCTTCCTGTGTAATTAGCCATGAAACAAGAAAAGATCAGACGTACGTTAAACAGACAATCAGACACATTGAATGTTCGAGGCTCTTTGAAAGTCTAGCGAACCACCGTGCACTCGACGCTCGGTCATTCAAATCACGTACTCGAGTGACCGAGTAAGAGAAAGTGAGAACACGAATTGAGAGAACTCGTTACCGAACTCGATGCAGCTTGATCCTCCACGGAGGAAGATAGAGATGAGAGCCGGATCGCGGTCGAGCGACCGCAACGAGCGATCGTGAGCGATCGTCGCTGAATTCGAAAAACGTTCTTGCGGGAAAAGCGTTTCGATGAACGCGTATCCCTCTCGCGGGAGGGAAACGATCGCTCGAGACACAGCGGCGGAAATAATGGTGTAACGCCATTAAAGACCGTCCACCGTTAACCAAGCTCACTCGCGCTCTACTGACCTCTCTATGAGTTTACGCATCTCCTCGGTGGTCATGCCGTCCTTGCCGCGAGCATTCACTGAAATAGAAAAACACACGGCACGATTGACACAACGATTAAACTACTACGACAACACGTAACATGCAATTTGTGGAAGCGATGAACCATTAGAGAATTTAAAAAAATTGAAAAAAAAAGAAGAGTAAAGACACATAAATCCACGGCGAGTCTTCTCCATTCGCGACTCGCTCGCCATGCGATATACGTCCGCATAATGAGCCGCCGATACGCCTAATGATGCGTAGTGCATAGTAAAACGAGCATCTGTAGTAATGGAGCTGAATCGGAGTGATGCCTCAGGGAGGGAAGCATGTCGCCAGACTGACGAGGATCGAACGGGGAAGGGCGAGCCCTTAGGCTCCTCCCGATCAAACCAAGTCAGGTCTCGGCTTCATGGTCTGGCCTCCGGCTCGTTCTCCGACTAATCGCGAATTTTTCTACTGACCGCCGTAGTTGCGGTTGACAAGCTGATCACGGTCGCACTCGGCCTCGCTGATCTCGTTGCTCTCCTTGCTGTCGTTGAAGCTGGAATTGTTCTGATCCTGGTGGTTCCTCGGCGGCGGTGGAGGCGGTTCAGGCGAGCCAGAAACGGGAATGTTGCGAATTGATCCTACGCTGCGACGTCCGACAGATCCGCGAGATCCGTAATGATCGTAGGGTGCGCCGTATTGCGATCCGTACTGCGATCCATACTGGTCTTCCTCGGGTGCGCAATTGGCCGGGTCGTCGTATTCGGGCGAGAAGACGTTGTGGGTACCGCTGCCGCCTCCTTGGGATGGTACTCGAGAGTAGCGGCCGTTCTGACGAGGCTGTGGAAACGATCGATCGTGACTTTAACAATGTTTGCTGACGGAGCGAACGTAATTTGCGAAATAAATGGATTTTATAAATGTTCTGCGAGAGCACAGAATGTTTTCGTTTGCGATGCGCATATTGCTCTTGCGGACTTGCGAATGAGAGGTAAGATACCATGGATTGAGATCCGGAGCGACTGTGAGCGGAAGCGTTGGTCGGATGTCCTACGGGTGGTCCCATGGTGCCGGAGTGACCGTTTCCTGGGTGAGGGAATGTCTGAAACTGCATGGCCTTACTTGGATCCATCTCCTCGCGGAATCCCAGAAGGTGGAAGGTCGCATACGGGCAGATCTCATCCTCCATACCTGCAAATGGGCAATCAAGCAGGGTAGACTCTGCCGTTATGGGTGAGAAATCTAGGAGACGGGATTTGTTGAACGATAAAGATTGCTTCGACGGTGTCTCCTTGTGTATAAAAAAACCATCGCGATGATTTCAGATTTACTTCGAAACGGAACAAGATTGTGAGAGCAATCTTTCCCTCGACTGAATTCACATGCGCCTTCTATCGCGGATTTAAACGAGGCAGAAAGGAAACTTTACTCACTTTAAGTTTCTTCTTTCCTCGATTCTCTCGTTCTACATTTATGAGAACTTTAAATCTTCCATAACTGATCATGCGTATTAAAAAATGTGTTTGAATAGACTTGAGTCCATTGACGCCCGATTCATCTTATCGATCAGTCACGTAATCTTTATTAAACACGTATAAATTTATTCTGCGATTAATTAATTAACATTTTACACTTCGCTGTTATGTAGATGAGCAATTAACCGAAACCTTAAATCGATATGACGATAACGGGCACACGGAGACCTTGAAAGATCTTCTCGAAAGATGATGAATGAATGAATGTAATTCCTTTCTACATGGTATTCGTGTTGTCTGTCGGCGTGCTATGAGCGCAAGCATGCGAAAACGTGCAACATCGAGTGACGTGCCGGAATTAAAATGACACGAGGGTTCAAGTGGTACGGGTGGGGGACTTACGAAGACCGAGCTGGGACCGAGCCAGCAACGTCAGCCGGTTCCGGCCTGCGATCATCGATCGGGCGAATGCCGGATACCCCCATGAACCGAAATTGCTATTACCAACCTCTGTGCGGGAGACCTTCTGCGCTGCCCATACGTGGTGGCGGCGGGCATCTTCTGTTGGGCACGTAGTGACTCAATTCCTCATACATGTGCCGTCTCGGATCCCACGTCGAGTGACTCCTTACCGAGCCAGTTCCACCTATCGAACACATACTACAAAGGTCGTACGACACGCTGGTGCCTACCAAGATTCGTTTTACCAACCGACCAACCCTGTTCCCTTTGGCTGGCTCGAGACTCGGGGGGGATGTCTTTTTGTCTTTCTTGTTTTTTTCTTTCTTTCCTAAAGACACGATTGTTATATGCGAATCGGCATTATACTCGACACTCGTTAGGCACCAACGGCGTGATAAGCGCAAACAAATAGGAACAAATGAACGAATAATGGTCTCCGCTGGGACACACACCTCGGTAATGTAAGAACGAATAACGTGAGAACATTTCGAAGCGAGAGGCGAGCGAAAAATAGAAACTGGCAATGATGTATGATCGTGTGTCTGGCATGGGAGTCTGTGAGGCGTTGAATCGGACGTTATGTGTGCGAATCGACGTTGTATCCCTTGAGAAAAGATGAAAGAAGGAACTATCGTGCCGATGCGACAACAACTAGACAAGAATAATGGAAACTCGTCTAAAAGGTAAGTGTTGGCAGTTGTGGCTTACTTATAACTGTACCTCGCTTGATACGATCGCAGGTGTTGTAATTGGAACCGGGTACCGGTGGCAGCTTGCGATTCGGTGGAGCAATGTACCCCAGTTCGTCCCGGAGATCGGATCTGCGTTTGTCCAGGGTTGCACCGCCAACTCCAGTCTGCTGATAGACTACGTCATCTGGAATAGCGGCACAGTATAGCAAATGTCAACGTGAGCACGATGCTTGTGCTTTTATGTTGCAATGCATTATGCCATCACCCACGCTTGTGCAACAAAGGAAAAACTGGGAAGGAGAGAATCGAGAGAGGATCGCTCGGGAGGATGGCAAGACTAGGGTGGCCGACGCGTGGATCGATCGTCGAGAAACATTGACGAGCTGGTGAACATAATTACACTTTGTTCTCGAGAACCTGCAGCTGATTAAAAAAGCACTTGCAAAATTCCCAGCGCGTTTCCCGACGAGCCTCCATCGTCCTCATGCGACTTAGCGAGTAAAAGTAAGAAAAAAAAATTGGTATACATTGTCCCTCGTAATATTTCTCGTCGGCTGAAGAGATACCTCGCAGCCGTGTTTGCTCCGGACCTCGAGTTCGCCTCGAGAGCGCCACGCAAATCACAACTATTCCTACTATTATGACAACGACCGTTGCGCCGACCGGCACCACCACGTTTACGTCGAGCCAGCTGGGCAACCACGGGAAGTAACGCCTGACATCCGCGGTGTTGTCGCCGTTACCGCCGTTACGTACGGGAGGTGCGATCGTGCCTGCACGAAGAGAAAAACGGACGGAAGACGATTAGAGTGCGGTATGCAATTACCTTTATCGCTACCGTGACTCTTCCCCCTGAGGAAGCACATCACGATGACGGCAACGAAGATAACGAGAATCGCCGCCGCCACGGGAACGATCAGATTTAAGTTAGCCATGAAAATTTTCATCGGGTCGTCGTCGTTGCCACCACCGTTCACGTCCGGTAGCTCGCGGGCCGGTGCAATGGTGCCTGGAACAGAAAACGTTTCGGCAACCGCTCAATCCAGCCACCATTGGCACCGCCAGCGCGAACTGACAGACAGACTCACCCTAGTAGCACAGTACATTGGCAATACGTTGGCTAAATATTGATTACATTGGGAATATCTTGGTCAATATTTCCCAATGCAAAGCTAATATTGGTTATTAACAAAATGCAATTGCACTGCCAATATTGTAGTGCCCATGACAACACCAATTAGTTATCAAATAAATGTAATTGTGCTGCCAACATCATTACACCCATGAATTTTGGTGAAGTCCATCCTTTTTATATCTATTCTAATCCTATTCTATAATAACTTATAATAACAATTCTAATCCTATAAAAACAAAAGTGATACTTTATCATATCAATTAACGGTTAATCAATTTAGTATTAATAAATAGAGGATAGTTTAATTAGACTTACATAAAAAATACGCATATATATTGCTTAAAAACGTAATTATATACTGTTACGTACAGTTCAATTACAATGTCTTTAAAGAGACGTACTAAATGGAAAATAATAAATGAAAGAGTTAAAAAACATGTAGCAATACTTGAGACACAGGATAAGGAAACAAATAGTGCTAGATAGAAGAATAGAAGAATTAATTAGGTCAAAATACTCTAAAGAATCTCTTAATTCTGACTTGTATAGCATAACCAGCAATTTAATCAATATGAATTTTGTGAGTGAATTTAATAAATGAGGATGAATGTATAAATTCTAATTGCATTAATAATGAATCTGACAGCTCATGTTCTTCTATTGAGTATTATTTATTTGAAGATGATTTTAATGAAGCAAGTTTTCATGACAATAATACTTAGGTATAGAAGTTTTGTTTCTAGAGATTATTTCGAAGAAATTACAAGATGCATCAAAAAGTGAAATTTAAAAAAAATATCGAAGTTTCTTGCAGAAAGCGGGGACAGAGAAGAAGAAAGGAAAGAGAGAACATAATAAACGTGATAAGGTTAATAAGAAAAATAAGATTTTTTATTAATAAGATTATTAATAAGATATTTTATATGCTAAAGAGTATTGTTATCAAAGAGTAACATTATTTTCTTATTAAAATACTTTATGTTTTTTTTTATTTTATTATTATATATTAATACATATATAATATTATATATTATGCTTATAAGAATGTTTATAAACTTTCGTAAAACAAATAAACTGAATAAAATTAAAAATTAGAAAATTATTGAACTATATACCTTTAATTTTTTGTACGTATTTATTTTTTGTTTGTTGAAATTGTTTGGCATTTTATACAACAGGCTCGATATTTAATAATGTATTTTGTAGCCAATAATGAATTATATATATTTATAAAGGACCCTGCACAAATCTTATGGGAAATGGATCCCAGTCGAATCGGCTGAAAATTTAATATTGGCCAAAAAAGAAAGTTGTTTACTTTACAATATTAATTCAATATTAGAAACTGATCTGTATCCAATGTAAAAAACTTGGATATGTATTAGCCAATCTTGGCAAAAAAATGAAAGTAATCTATTGGTCCAATAACAAAATTCAATATTGGCTAAAAAAGAGAGCGCCTACTTTACACTATTGGAGCAATGTGGGAAATCACTACATAGTATAGTGGACTGACAAAGATCGAACCTTCTAAGATTCCTTCGTTCCTTCGAAGTCTTTCGAAGCTTCGAAAAAGTAACAGTCCTACTATATACCCAACAACATGAAAGATTGGACATATGTTGTTGCAATGCAGTTGTGCTACTAAGGTCATCCTCGTACTCACCGCCAGTCACCGTCAATGTTGCGAATTCGTACTCAGCCACAGCGAAGCCGGCATTGTTGTGAGCCGTGACGCGCAAGTAGTACCAGCTAGCCGGATCCAGGTCCAACACTACGAAGTTACCGCCCGGCTTGACGTTGTTCGAGACCTGGTTCCATTCCTGCTGATGCCTGGAGAACGCGAAACACGCATCTTTAACTACCGACTCCGACTACGTGGACCGGGTGTGCCAAACCGCCGCGTTCTATCGTTTCTTTATCGTCTTACTTCTTTTTGTGCTCGACGACGAAGTACAGCATGGGACAGCCACCGTCCGACCAGGCGCTCAAATGCAGGGTGATGCTGTTCGTGGATACCTCGATGAATCTCGCCGCTTCGGGGATGATCGGCTTCGAGCCCTTCGTACGTGTGTTTAGGATGTCTGAGGGATCGCCAGTACCAATTCTGCGAATGATTCTCGTAAGTAAAATTCTCTGTGACGTTAATTAGAGCAGTTTTGGTAATTAAGTTACCCATTATATGCCGTAACGTAGATCTGATAACGGGAACCACACCACAGGTTTTCAAGAGTGTATTTCTGCGCCGTGGAGCTGATCTGAACGGTCTCCCAGTCACCGAATTCGGGTTTATAATGAATCGTGTAGCCATGGATCGGTGCATTGTCGGTGGGATGCGGGCGCAGCTTCATCGTCAAGGAGTTTGTGGTGGTTGCGGTAAGAGTGACTTGCGGCGAGTGCGGGGGAGCTGTATACAGACCATTAATTTTATTAAAATTCGAAATGTTTCTATAATTTTATTAAATTCATTATTGACAGTATTAAACCTGAAGTATTAATTTTTTAATAGATAAAATTGAAAATTTGCATCCACGTACCGTGAACGACCAACTGATGAGTCACGGTGTCGTGTCCGAAGGAGTTTTCAACGTAGCAAGAGTATTCGCCAGCATCAGCGCGGTCGACTTCCTTGATAAATAGAGATCCCTCGGGCAGCTGTCTCAATCGATCACTCGGCTGGAGAGTGGCACCTCGTACCTTCCACGTTACTTCCGGTGCGGGCACGCCAACGGTGAGACACGGCAGCTTCACGTCTTCCTTGTACGTGGCGGTGAATTTGTCATCGAACGACGCGATCTTCGCCGGTACTATGAGAATAAAAATTAAAGTATAACAATTTACTTATGATCAGTTCTGAAAAATTATAATCGGTTTGTTTCGATTTCTCTCAAGATATTGTAATTAAATAAGAGTTAGAAATTTACTTATTTGAATTTTATTCAATTTTAAAAAGAAAAAATTTACCTCGAACGCTAGGTCCTAGCGTGACGATCTTGGAAGCTTCTCCTTCGCCGATATTCGTGCTAGCAGTCACCCAGAACTCGTATCTGCGTTGCTTATCCAGTCCAGACGCTTCGTGAGTGAGTTGATTCGGCGGTACCTTCTGACTGGTAGGTTCCTCTGCGTTATCGGCCTTGGTGTAAACGGTATATTGAGAAATAACTCCGTTGGGCTGGCTGGGTGGGCGCCATGAGATGAGAATGGATTCCGCGGACATGACCAGAGCTTTAATGGCGATCGGAGCTTCGGGTGCTGGAAATTAGCGCAGAAAATACTAGTAAACTAATGTATTCCATTAAAAAATGCCTGATAAATAAATTTTAATTACCGTCTTGTTCGGTCTGGCAGTGAATCGGTGCGGATTTGACGCCGTCTCCGCCGGAAGTGAAGGCCAGAACTTGCATGCTGTAGTTCGTATACTTTTTCAGGCCGTGCAGAATGGTCTCGCTGGAAGACGTGATCTTCGTGTCCTTCGTGTTCTCGTCATACCACGTGTCGGAGGGTCCATAGATTACCTGAAATAAGTATTTAAAGATTCTATCGTGAAAGATTTTTACATCTTTTTCTTCTCAAGTCGCGCTTTTACTAACTTTGTAGCCGGTGATCACGCCATTGGCCGCGATGAGAGGTGGTGACATCCAGGACACTCGAATAGTCTGAGATGTTAGAGTTGTGCAAGTGGTGTCGTGAGGTGGTTGCTCAGGTACGCCCTCCGCTGTGTGCTGTCTGCGTTCTTCGCTCATAGGGCCAGAACCGACCTTGTTGAACGCCTGAACCACCACGCCGTACTGCGTATAAGTCTTGAGGTTCATGATCTGCAAGTGGTGCTCCTTTCCATCTTCCTTGGAGAACTCGACGGTCTCGAACATGTACGGCTTGTCGGCTGATTGTCTATATCCAACGTAGTAACCAAGAATCTCGCCGTTCCAGTCTTCGCGTGGCGGCGGTTTCCATGTTACCTGGGTAATTCATAAAAATTGCATAAAATTATGTAATTTAGTTATTTAATTATCGCAATTCGTATTAATTTACTTAATTCGATTGATTTAATTTAGTTTATCGTGTTATTGTAGTTTTGAAGCCACAATTGCAACCGATCGTTACCTTAAGCGTGTGCTGATCGAGAGCGTCCACTTTGACGGAAGTCGGCGGGCCGCTAGGCGCTTCCTCGGCCGTGATGATCGTGACTGTGTCGGAAGGATCGGACGTGCCGATTTCGTTCTCAGCGACGATTCGGAGGTGATACGTGGTCGCGGGCCTCAAGTTGAACACTCCGGCTACATTCTGTCGAGAGCCAGGTACGAGCACTCGGTCGATGTCGGTTTCCCAGGAGCCCTTACTGATCTTGTACTCGATGACGTATCGCGTGATCGGGCTATTTCCATCGTAAGGCGCGGCCCATGATAACTGCACCGAACGCCCCGATTTATCCAACACCTTGAGACCATAGGGGACTTCCGGCACCTCTATAAAAAATTGTGCGAATTACATCGACATTCCAGACATTTAAAAAATATTTACTGATATTAATCGCATAAACCAACCTTGTACGATCATATTGATGCTGGTGTCGTCGCTGCCGAAGGCGTTCGTGGCCACGCAGGTGAACAACGCGGAATCGGTTCTCTCGGTTCGTTTGATGCTCAAGTCGGACAGCACTCCGTTGGCCAAGATCTCTTCGCGAATAGTGTAGCGAGGATCGCTCTTCGTGTCCAGTCTCTTGTTGTTCATGTTCCATAGAATGCCGATCGGTTTCTCTCCTTGCGCCTCGCATTGCAATACGGCTGGCTCTCCGCGACGAGCAGTCTGGTTTCGCAGTTTGATCTCGAATTGCGGAGGGGCTGAGAGATTGCAAGAGGGCACAACGTACAAAACTCGCCAGAAATAACAACGAGATGCGAGAGGTTACTGAAATATCGAAAACTCGAACCTTGAACCGAGATGAGAATGACGGCGGACAGGCCAGATCCGATGCCGTTGACAGCCTCGCAAAGGTAATAGCCTTCGTTCGTCTTTTGAATATTATTGATCGAGAGGGTGCCATCCTCCACGCTGATGTCGGGGTTGCTCAGTTTCAGGTCGGTGTAATCTCCCGGCGTATCCCCTGCGAAGCGGAATAAATTGACAATTAACGCTCGTGACTGGATTAAGAGACCGGCGTTTATCAGATCGTGGATTTGATAAGCGCGACTCACCAGCAGCTCTCTTCCATGTGACTTGCGGCTTGGGGAATCCGTCGGCTTTGCATTCGACTCGTGCGTCAGATCCCTGAGCGAATGCCTTATCAGTGGGCTCCAGAATCCAACGTGGAGGTACTGTTACAGAACAAACAGATTAGCCATAATGCTCTCTCGCGCAACGTGCGATTGTGCAGTATCCAGAAGCCAGTCGCTTGCACACTCGAGTCGCTTACTTTTGCGAAATCTTCAATTATGTTTATTTATTATCTCGATGGACTCAATATGTTATATTATATTAATTATAAAATATGACAATCTATTAAAGAAATAACTAATTCTTTCTTTATCGTGAAATCTATGATTAATATATGATACAAATTAATTCAATTTTTTAATTGAAAATTCTATATATTTTTAAACTGAATACATTTGCCGATTGAAAGTTGCAGTTTTAATATCATTAAAATCGGCAAAGACTCGACTCGTGGCAATTGGTTTTGTCGCGTGCAAAGGACAAAACGGCGACACGCTCCTGCTACTGCGATGAATGAATAGTCAGGCATGCGGGTTTTGAAATGATTACATATGCAGGTATCTAATGCATGAATAAAGAGAGAGATAGAGAGAGAGGAAGAGAGAAAGTGAGAAAGAGATAGAAATACAGACTAAAAGAGAGACTACGGATTCAGCTCAGAAGGAGCCCAAAGGCGTGCGTGCACAAAGCGCCATCGAATCTTTACTCGAGCACGGTGCGACATGCTGTACCGCGTTTACGAATAATACTCGATTACGCTCATCCACGTAATAAAGATGCATGCATAATTAAGTGTTCACTACACTACCACACACGCGTACTACTAAAATGAACAAGGCAAGACATGTGAGGTGAGGTGGCAAGGGTTCGAGGAGGGGACGTGTTCGGGGGACTTCATTCATAGGGCGAACGGAGGCTGGGGATGAATTCGTTAAGAGGGTTGACTTCTGAGATGTGGTTGGATGGTCGGTCGGTCATCTTAGAACAAGGACGCGTTTTGGCGCGACGGGGGTACGGTGAGGTATAAATCGACACTCGAACGTAACGAGACGAGACAGTAAAAATTGCACGTGAGAGAGAAAGTGAGATCCTACGCGATCCTGTGATCGCAAAAGGTGGTATTTTCGCTCTTGCACGACTCGGAATGACGAACAAATTCATCGACAGATGCGAGAGAGAAAGAGAGAAAGAGAAAGAGAGAGAGAGAGAGGGGGAGACACGGTAAGAATCTCGCGTGAAAAGGAGGTACGTCCTGAGCGTCGCGTTACTTCGCCGCAGGGATGGTGCCGAAGCCAACGTAAAAAGTTGCAGAGGAGCGGCTGACGATGACAGCTAGGTAACCAGGCGGGCAAAATAAACGACGAAAGCCCAACGGCTCGACAGAAGCTATTGATTCAACTCTAAGCAAACTCGAGGGACTTTGCACTGATCCTTGCTAGTTCGCTCGCTTGAAAAACCGATGGACAGTAAAGGCGGGATTTACAGCGTGAAATAAACGGCAAAGAGAAAGAGAGAGAGAAACAGAGAGAAAGAGACAGAAAGAGAGAGCGTAAAAGGAAAGAGGCAAGACAGCGGGAGAAAGATTGTACGCGCGAGAAATTCGTCAACGGCCTGGACGGAAGCAACGCGCTGCGTACAGTCGTCGAGTCGCGCGAGCAATTCCGCGTGAGATTCCAACTGAAATTCCAGAAAGCTTTCGCCAACAGGGAAACAACACACGATCAGCTTCAAGTCACAGCAACGATGAGTAAAAATGCAACCAATCAAGCCTGCACTCTGCAAATACTGCCGCGAGACCTGCGCGGCCTGCATCGTATTCTCATTCCGGTAACTTCGCTCAACGACGCTCAATCATCATTAATCATATCATCATTCTCAGTGCTCCGTTCTTTACTCAGGACCTAACCATGGACTCGTAAGGTTGCCTCGTAGACCGCCCTGCCCGACGGATTACTAGCGATACACGCGTAACATCCGCCGTGCTCCGGTGTTACCGGCTCGATCAGTAGTATACTCGTCCGTGGGCCGAGTTTCCCAAAGCTGTATCCCATGAACTGCGACAGCGGTCGGCCCTCGTGGGTCCAGGCGATCTCGATCGGCGTGTCGCCTACTAGCACCATGCATGCCAATTGGGCGGCCTGCCCGGCATAGATCGGTCGGTCTCCAAAATCGAACGGACTGATCCGTGGCAGGACTGCAACGGAATGCCAGGGTAGTTCTCGTGATCTCCGATCACTCTCTCCGAGTCCTTCGCGATCGATGCAACGCGATCGATGATCGTGTCTGTTTTCGCATCTTGTCTGTTGCAACGCGCTGCCGCGCGCTCGTCTGTAGCTTCATCGAGATCTAACAGTCTTCTTCGGTATCGACGCGAATAATCGACGGTACTAAATTAATCAAGGTATAATAAATCCATTAACGCACGGAGTCAGTAGTAATTCGGTAACCGAGTTGTCGAGATGAGAGAAGGGATACGGAGTGACAGAGAATGTGGCAGATGTGAGAGAAAGACAGTTCTGGACCGGGAAAGAGCGGGAGACACGGCGCGTCTCGTGATATCGACGGCTCGTACTTGATTGAAAACGGCTGACACATCAGCTGCGTGAAGTGATCGTGGGCACTAACTACTCGCGCTCGCCTATGCAAACCAGCTAAAAATGACTCGGCCTCGTTACAAGGAGGAGAACTCGCTACAGACAGGAGGATAGAGATTGTATGCGTCGAGCAATGCAGACTTCCAGATACACACATCTCGGTATAACGTCATCGCAACAGTCAGGGCAGACAGATTGGAGATTTTACGACGTACGGCGAAGCGGCAGCAAGGGTACAAAAGTCTACCGAACGCTACTTGACAAGATATATGGATGCACGTATATAATATATGTATATAAGTCTACAACCGAATAAAAGAGAGGGTAAACGTACCACTGCTTTCCGCTCAAATAGTAACACGCATTACAAAACGGTAGTACTCTCACTACGCGTACGCCCGTTAAACACCATCACATCATGCCGCGCGGTATCGCTTAGTGTCTCAAAGATAATATATATAATACATATGTACGTATGTAATCTTTTGAAATTTCTTTTTCTGTTTATCTCTTTCTGCTGGATGCTTTTGTGATCGTGTGTTCGTATTCTCTGTACCGTTCACTTTCAGGTGGGCGCTGTGCCGAGCACTACCCGCTGGATTATCGGCGACGCAAGCATACTCCCCGGCGTGCTCCCCCCTGACAGCGGGTATCGTCAGGGCCGAGACTCTATCCCCCAACGCGGTGATACCAACTCCGTCGCCTACTTCTAAGTGGCGGCCCTCGAACAACCACTTGAGCGAAATCGGCGTGTCCCCCTTCACGACCGCGCAATGGACGATTATCAGATCGCCGGAGTTGGCCTCGTCGAACGCGAACGGCTGCAGATGTGGAGCGACTGCCGGGAGATAGAGAACGGAACAGAAGCTAGAGACAACTGGCAAATAATCACACGAGAAAGAGACACGCGAGCGAGAACGAACGACCCGCTTATCGAGGTGGATCGCGATACCACCCGGGCGCCAATTATCCTGGTTCCCGATCGTCGTAACAGCCTGCTCTCTCGTATCTGCTCGCGTCCGCAGAAGCGCGGATCGCGAGCAAATCTTGAGACGCGACGGATATTTGAGCGGAAATAGGTTCTCATCGAACGAGCGTCTAGAAGCGGGAGAAGCGATGGTCTAGGACAGGTGGCGGAGTCGCTCAAGGGTGGATGAGGATGGTTTTCGCAGGGCTCAACGAAATATCGAGTATATCCTTGCGGATCGTTTTATGCACCGTTCACTATGAGATCGGCCGAAAGCTCGTGCCTGCCGGCAAGGTTTTCCGCGACACACGTGTACGTTCCAGCATGGGTCGCCTGGACGGATCCTATGCTCAGTATGGCGCCGCGTCCGCCCAGATCCACGATCGAGATTCCAGAGTGCGGCGAGATCGCATGACCGTTTAAGGTCCAACGGAGCTTCAAGGGTGGATCGCCCTCGACCACTGCGCACGGTACCGTTACTACTTGACCCGAGTTAAGCGGCTCCTCACCGAACGAGAATGGCAATAATTTCGGAATTACTGGAAGAGAGAAAGAGAAAGAGATCAGAGGAGGAAAGAAAGGATCTACGCCGCGGGTAGAACAGCGCGATTTGAAAATGTGAACATTGACGTCCGAGCCTTACTCCGTTCGTCCTCCTCTCGTTTCCTCTTGCTTCCGCCTTGCGAGTGTATCGCTATCACTCTGCGGCGATTGATTTGTTCTGCAGTTTCTGGTACCATACTCCTGATTACCGCGCGCGAATCTCATCGCGGATGACGAAAATAAAATCGAAAGAAAGGACAGGCGTGTGCAACCAAGAAGATCGAGAAACGTGGTGTTCGACGCTGGCTAAAATGACAGTAACGAACTCTAGAGAACACAGACACACGTCGTGCTACGAGCATAATATAAAAAGCGAGAGAACGAAGTGCAGAGGAACTCAGAGAAAAGTAACGACGTGGAGGATGAAGCTGTCAGGATGAAATCGGGATTTGTCAGAGGGTGTCAAAGAAAGAACGGGAAGGACGAGGGACAATTCGGCTGAATGCGGCTAAATCGCGGACATAGATCTCGTCGAGAGATGTACCATTCACGTCCAAGGTAGCCGAATGCGAGACCGATCCAGCCGCATTTGAAGCGACGCAGGTGTACTCTCCGGCGTGTCGCGCAGCCACCGATTCGATGGTGAGTTGTTTGACGCGCTTTCCGGTATCGGACACGATCACGTCGCTGTGATAAGACTGTATGGGACGGCCATCGAAGGTCCACGTGATCTCCAGAGGAGAGTCGCCCTTTGTCACCACGCACTGCACCGACACCAAGTCTCCGGCGTTAACGGGCTCGTCGCCGAAGGAAATCGGTCCTATCTGTGGGGAGACTGCGACACGAACGGCAAGATAAAGCACGATTCGAAAAATGTGGGAAAATCACGCGTGAAATTCAACGAGCGAATGCTCGGATCGTTTCAGCCTGCAGAGTTCGACAAAGATAACGAAGAATAATTCGACGAGTGGCTTCCGTGATTTTGTTTGAATTGGTATTTATTTTGGCACAACTCCAAGGTAGCGTCAGCTAGCATATCAATTGGACACCATGCCGAATGATAGTTGATATAGCCTTATCTCAAAACTCGGAATTTAAAGCAGATTTCAGTCGTGGTAGCACCACAGTAAAATGATCACTAGTCACAGTTTCCTTTTTTGAATTAATTTATTAACGTCCAAATATAATTGGCGAGGCGAACTATGTTTCCAGTCGATCGTGATAGATATACAGGGTGAGGCACCTAAAACAGGCCACCTGAATATCTCGGCTGTTATTGGTGATAGAAAAAAATGTGTCAGACCAAACTTGCATGATTTGTTCTAAATAGTTTTTTATTAGGTGGACGCGTAGAGGTCGTATGAAGGTAAACTTCGTTTTTTTAAATGGTATGATATGTTTTTTTACGTACCATCTAGTAGAGCGTTTGAAGATGCGCACATTGATCTACGGGTCAAAATCATTCAAGGTCACTGAAGGCTAAAATTTCTAAGTGCTAGAACTTTTTCATTTCTGAGTTTACGGTATTTTCAATAGCAGAGAACTCTAGGCAATATAAAAAATATAGATATCAATAACTCAGAACTTCGCGGAAAAAGAAAAAATTTCTAAGGGCTAGAACTTTTTCATTTTTGAGTTTACAGTATTTTTAATAGCAGAGAACTCTAGGCAATATAAAGTAAATTATTTTCCCTTGCAGTTGGCCTTCAGTGACCTTGAATGATTTTGACCTGTAGATCAATGTGCGCATCTTCAAACATTCTACTAGATGGTACGTCAAAAAACATATCATACCATTTAAAAAACGAAGACCTTCATATGACCTCTACGCGTCCATCTAATAAAAAACTATTTAGAACAAATTATGTATCCCTCGAAACCATGCAAGTTTGGTCTGACACATTTTTTTCTATCACCAATAACAGCCGAGATATTCAGGTGGCCTGTTTTAGGTGCCTCACCCTGTATATGGCCCATGATAAGATTTTTTATCCGACTTGGATTGTCTAAAAATGACTGTACAATTCTCGAAACGAGATTTAACGTATTGCGAGGCTTTCTGGAAAAAGTCATCGGAATCACCAAAAAGTGAAACAAATAATTAGATCGGAGCGCGATATATTGATACTTAAAATAAAATCGATAACTTGTTCCGAAAGTGTTTCCAAACATCTCGCAAATCGCAGGATATTGGAATATATATAATTTCTAACATATTTAACGGCATTGAATGCTCCGAAATATAACGCAGTCTAGACTTAGAATGCAAACTATCCCCAAACAGTATTAAGAGTGAGTATAAATGCAGAGCGAAGAGAATGAAATTACGGATCTCTGTCCAAGGGTCGATTTTCTAAATGAGTATAGCAAGATCAGTGAGTTTAGAACTTCAGCGATTTGTATTGATTGGAAAGGATAGATTCTGAAGTATTTTGCGGGATGAAAAGTGCTGGCGTAGTGACACTACGTCTTAACATGCGGCTTTCCAGTACCGTTGACCGATAGGATGGCAGAACGGCTGACGGATCCGACCAGGTTGCTCGCGACGCAGCTGTATTCGCCAGCATGACGGGCGGTCACGGATTCAATGGTCAGCACGGATGTCTTTTTCCCGGTATTCGTGATTGTTACGTCCGGATGAGTGAGATGCGTTATGAGCTCCCCATTGAGACTCCACCGTATCTCGATCGGCAAGTCACCCTTCAAGACACTACACACTGCGGAGACTTGCTCACCCCAATTAGCCGGTTCTTCGCTGATGGAAAATGGAGCGATTTGCGGTGCGACTGGAAACAATCGCAGAAAGCCGTCAGTATACCGTGCACATAAACGGCGCGTGTATCCTCCTCGGTCAACGAGACTTACGTGGATGCTGTCGTGAGCAAACGTACCCCGCTTTTATTCGATAAAAATATATTTATCAAATTATGAAAGATATCCGTACGCTATCGATTGCCAATTATACCTCACGCGATGGGACATTTTTACAGGAGTGTCGCGTCATCGCTGCATACGCGAGGAAAGGAGAGCGGTGCCTCGTTCAAGCACGTGTGCTTGCAAGCAGAGCAGAGACGGGGACTCGATCCTTCGATCGTACAGCGAGCCACTTCGTTTCATGCAGTGCTGTACCGTTCACAGCCAAGGTAGCAGAGTAGCTGGTTGCCCCGGCTGCGTTCGAGGCTGTGCAAGTGTACTCCCCGGCGTGTCTCGGGCTCACGGCCTCGATAGTCATCACGCTGACTCGCTTGCTGTTTCTCGAGATAGACACGTCCCCGTAATTCTCCTTCGTGATCGGTTCGCCGTTCAGCGCCCACGACACCTCGATCGGCAGGTCTCCCTTCACGATCGTGCAGACTGCAGAGACCGCCTCTCCCCAATTCGCGGGCTCGTCGCCGATCGAGAACGGTGCGATCTGCGGAGCGACTGAAAACGATTTTCCAATGCCTGGTAAGACCCATTTGCGGAATATCTGAGTGTCGTCAGAGAAACCGGCACACCGACGCGCATCTTACTTCATGATTTGCGCGGTGTACATCCCTCTATGCTATTCGGCTTTCCTATCTTTCACGATTCTCATACAAGCAATAAAATACAGTTTCAAGAAGAATGTGAAATTAATCAAGAGAGGATACATCGTAGCGTCGTTGATATCGAACTCCGTGCGGTAGCGAGATCCCCGCGGTCGCTGCAAACACGCGGATGACAGCAGACGACAGGCAGACGCGGTTCTCATCGACCCCCGTACTCGACGAAACGCGCGAGAACGTTGAAAAGATTATGAGCGCGCGGGTGAGGATTGAAGAGGATGATGAAAAGAAGGGACGCCTTGTCTTTGTCCAGCGGATAAAGAATAGTCGGGACACCGGTACGATATACTCGTCTATACATGCGTGTTACCATTCACTGCCAACGCGGCCGTGTGGCTGGAGGCCCCGGCTTTGTTCGACGCGGTGCAAGTGTACTCGCCGGCGTATCTCGCCGCGACGGCATCGATCGACAAGACGCTGAGACGCTTGCTCTTCGTGATAGAGAACTGATCTGTATGCTCGGCGGATATCGGCTCGCCGTTGAACGCCCAGGCAATGTCCATCGGGAAGTCCCCCTTGAGAATGGAGCAGGTGGCGGAGATCGCCTCGCCCGAGTTCACCGGCTCGTCGCCGAACGTGAACGGGAAGATCTGCGGAGCAACTGCGATCGCGGATCGCGCGTGAGAAATTCGACGATCCACCAGACGAGTGTCTCCCGGATGGAATCACCTCGCGACTCGCTCGCGAACGATCGTCGGGATTAATCACGTCGGACGATTAGGAGCGGCGATTAAGGGTGTCGTGAGGCTAAGACGATGCGATGAGATGTGGGTGATTTGCGAATAAATTATGAGATCGCAGCGTGATGGATTTTAGGCAAGTGCTGGTTTTAGCGACGTTTAGCTGGCGTGCAGGTGTACTTCTGGTGATACGTAGGTAGGTACCGTTGACGGCGAGGGTGTCCGAGTGGCTGACGTTGCCGGCTCTGTTCGTAGCCACGCACGTGTACACGCCCGCGTGCCTCGCAGCCACGGATTCGATGCTGAGGGCGCTCATATGCTTATTAATCCTCGTGATCGTGATATCCGAATCGTGCGGATTAATCCGATCGCCGTTAAATTTCCAAGTGATCTTTACGGGAAAGTCGCCCTTCGTAATGGAACACGTCGCCGAGACCATGTCACCCCAATTCGCCGGTCCGTCATTGATCGCGAAAGGCCCTATGTGCGGCGCAACTATAATATCACGATAAAAGACGATCAGGCAAACTTCGCAGAGCAAAGTTCTATGTAAAACCATAGCGTCGGACCTGCAATCTTAGAGTACAGCTGAAATATGTCACCACGATGCTTCCTGATACCGCTGAAATGGAAAGAACAGATGTCGACGAGATTGGTTTGTGTAACGGTTCGGTGATTCTGTTTCGCGCCTCCGTGCGAAAGAAAGGAATTGACGGGAGATATCATGTGGGAATGATAAACCGCTCGACGCATGCACGATATACAGGGTGAGGTGAGAGAAACTACGCGATGCACAGGACGTGGGAAGGCCTTAATACCGTTCACGGCCAGTGATGCGGAATAACTCGTTCCACCAGCAACGTTGCTAGCCGTGCAGGTATATTCTCCCGCGTGGCGCGCCGTCACGGCATCGATCGTGAGCAGACTGACGCGCTTGCTGGTACTGACTATGGATATGTCGGGGTGATCCCGAGAAATCGGCTCGCCGTTGTGCGCCCACTCGATCTGGATCGGATGATCACCCTTCAACACCGTGCAAGTCACGGTGATGGTATCCCCCCAATTAGCCGGCTCGTCGCCGATATCGAACGGCATAATTTCCGGGGCAACTACGGAAGTATCTTAATTACAGTTCTATTCTACTGCTGCAGTGAATTTTAAAATCTGATATTCAAATTTATGGTTCGGCCCGTCGGAGCCTTCGTCGAATCTAAAGAACGCGAGGAACGTGACGGGACCTCTCGGGATTGAGTGTGTGAACGGTGTTAGTGTCGAGCTACATGAGCGGATGCCTCGTACATGCACCGGAGAATTAATAAGAGTTTCGAAGAACGTCGTATTGTACCATTGACGGCTAAGGAAGCAGAATAGCTCGTCCCACCAGCGGCATTAGTGGCCACGCAGGTGTACTCTCCGGCGTGGCTCGCCGTGACAGCGTCGATCGTGAGGAGGCTGACGCGTTTGTTGGTGACGATCGTTATATCGGAAAAATCGTGGGAGATCGGCTCGCCGTTGAGCGCCCACTCGATCTGTATCGGATGGTCTCCTTTCAGGACGGTGCACGTCGCGGTCACCGTCTCTCCCCAATTCGCCGGTTTCTCACTGATCACGAAGGGCGCAATATCCGGAGCAACTACAGTAGATAGAGATCGTGCAGCGACTGATCACGAAACGAGTAAGAATAACGCGACGTTTACGATCCGAAAAACCTCGAAGACCGCGATCGACCATTGACGACGAATCGGGAAAGGGGCGGGTAAAGGGTGTTGCAGGGAATGCGCAGGGTTCAAAGGGTAAATGATGCACAGGGAATCTCTCGGGCGAGATGTACCGTTCACAGCTAAGATCGCCGAATGGCTGGTCGCTCCGGCTTTGTTCGACGCCGAGCACGTGTATTCTCCTGCGTGTCTCGCGGCCACGGACTCGATGCTGAGGATGCTATTCTTCCGCGTGGTCGCCAGAATATTAATGTCCGAACGATCTGGCCGGATCGGCTCGCCGTTCAACGCCCACGTGATCTCGATCGGCAAGTCACCCTTGAGGATGGCGCACACCACGGAAATGGAGTCGCCCCAGTTTGCTGGTTCCTCGGCGACAGCGAACGGTGCGATTTGCGGTGCGACTGCAACGTGTTACTACGTGTTCAGTTTCCTCTCTCTTTTTAATTCGCGCAAATCGTGTACGACATCGTGCCGTTATCTCGACGCGACGCACGCAAGATCAGAGAAAGGTTCGAGGGGGAAATGAATGAAAATGATCAGGACAGTTTGCTGCGATGACCGCTGCGCTGTCGTTTTTCCATTAAACGTTCGATAGCGTAAGTTTCGATCGGAAAAGGGAGGAAAGAATAAAGGGGAAGATTTCGGCAAGACCGGCATTCCTTTGTAACGGCTGTCGTAAGTACCGTTGACTGTCAACTCCGCGGAATAAGTGGTCGCACCAGCAGCATTGGAGGCAACGCAAGTGTAAGTGCCCGCGTGACTCGGACTCGCAGAATCTATGGACAGCAGGCTGTTCCTCTTGGTGGTGGTCACGGATATTCGATGGGTCTCCTCGATAGGCATTCCGTTCAACGCCCACGTGATCTCTAACGGGGTGTCCCCGTTCACCACCGTGCAGACCGCCGAAACGGAATCGCCCCAGTTCACCGCCCTGTCGGCCATCTCGAAAGGGGCGATACGCGGCGATACTGTCAAGTTACAGAAACGCTACTTCATACCGAACCGGAAGCGGGACAAGCGAAGTATGACGCGCGGGAAGAGGAGGCTTGGAAATAGCAGATCGCACAAAATTTCGGTCCCCTGAACGATCCTGGACAATTCGTCGTCTCTCGAGACTCGCTTGAAGGCATTCTAACGTGCGGAAAAAGAAATGATCGCCACACCACTCTAAAGCACATCTCCGCTACTGACGCGTGACTGTCACCAGTTACATCTCAAAGCTGCGCTGCATTACCGTACACGCAAACGTTCTTTTTCCTGGGTGCCACGAAGCGCTAAGGAAAGCATAGCCCGGTGTCTACGTGCGTCCAACCAACCACCCAACCGTCATTGATTCTGAACTGGACAAGCGTACCGTTCACCGAAAGAACCGAAGAGTGGGTAGCGGTTCCGGCCGTGTTGCTCGCAGTGCACGAGTACTCGCCCGCGTGTCTTGCGGCTACCGATTCGATCGTCAGCGTGCTGGCCCGTTTGCTACTCCTGCTTATCACTATGTCGGGATTGTCGTAATTGTGCTCGTCGAATGCGCCATTCGCGGCCTCGATCTCGCGCCCGTTAAACGACCAGACCACGTCGATAGGCAGGTCGCCTTTTATCACGGCGCACTGAACGGTCGCCATCTCTCCCGCATTGGCCGCTTCGTCACCGAAGCTGAAGGGCGCCAGTTGCGGTGCCACTGCAACCGCGAAGGGCACACTCTTGAGTGAATCACACGTGGGAGCTTCCGGGAGTGGCACCACGAACACTCGCGGTAACAGGATTAACTGGTGCCGCCAAACCAAAGTCAGAACTAAACGGAACGACTCACGAAAGCGCTTCCAGATTTCCAGAGGGAAGATCGAGGAACGGGAACGGAGAACGTTACTCAAACGGAGGACATCGAACAACAGTGTGACGATAAAGCGATACGGGGAAATAGTTTAACGGAAAAAAAATTTAAAAAAAAGAGAGAAGACTCAGAAACGCAGGCCATCATTTCGCTGTCTCTGCGGGATGGACCTTGCTTGTCGCTTGCTGCCGTCATCTTGGGCGATAATCTCGCTCCTGCGGGATTACGTCAAGATCGAGATTGCCGCCAACGACGACGACAGCGAGCGAGCGGTGATTACTCAATCGATATTACTGCGGAAGTACAAGAAATTACAAGAGAGTAACGAAAGTGCGATTACAGGTGTAAGGCGATAAGTTGTCTTTTTTTTACATATACGAGCGCGGTACCGTTCACCGATAGTACTGCGGTGTGACTGTCAGATCCGGCGGCATTGGTCGCAGTGCATTTGTATCTTCCAGCATGTCTCGCCGCCACGCTGTCGATGCTCAAGAAGCTGACCCTCTTATTGTTTACGATAGTAACGTCCGGCCGACTCGAGTCGATCGGGATGTCGTCGAATGTCCACGTCAATTTTACGGGGAAGTCGCCCTTGACGATTGTGCAAGTGACCGACAGCATCTCGCCGGAGTTGAGAGGATCGTCGCCGAAGGAAAACTGGAGTATCTGTGGCGCGACTGCGCGAACGGCAAAGCGGCACAGACGGAAGGGCGTGATAAGAGACAGAGAAACGTGAGAGTGGATGTGTATGTGTATGTGTGTGGGCGAAGGGAAAAACGACGTACTTTTGTTTCGTATTTCGCATAACGTTACACGAATAAAAAATTCTATACGTATTTAACGTAACGAGAAAACGGAAAGAACGAAAACGTCAGAATTCTAAAATTATTAAACTGTTAGTAACGAAATAGTAGTGATTAATCGAACATGATAATAGAATGTCAGTGTATAGCATTTGCGTAACCGTGTGCGAGGATATTTAGTGACCAGTTACGATAATCGATGGACGATTATCGCATGCTTCGGGGAGAAACGAAGAAGAACGAGGAAGATGATGCATGGTAGTAGGCAGAGAGATGGGCGAGCATTCATTTCTTCTTCATGGGAATCGGTTGCATGTACCGTTTACAGCCAGATGAGCCGTGTGCGTGGTGGCACCGACACGATTGGACGCAGTACAGGTATAATCGCCGGCGTGTCTGGCCGCGACCGATTCGATAGTTAAGACGCTGTTCTTTCGGTTCGTGCTGCCTATCACGACATCCGAGTCGTGATTGTCGATTGGCGTCCCGTTAAAAGCCCACGTTATTTCGATGGGCTGATCGCCCTTCGTGACGGAACAGGTAACTGAGACCAGCTCGCCCCAGCTGGCCGGTTCGTCCCCGAAAGCGAAAGGCAGTATTTGCGGGGCAACTGGAAAGAGCGACTGGGAGAAACGAAACAAGAAAGAGCAAGTGTGGGTTCGTAACGATCGAGGAACCCCATGATTGCGGACGTTCGTCTCGGAATCATTGAAATCGAGTGGCGATGGATCGGTAGACGTGGTTGGTATGGCGGTGGAATATGTTGTGTAACTCGTCGTTTGGCAAGGATGGCGGATGATTCGGGCTACTGGAAGGTACTCGAGGTTCGGTGTACAACAATTATGCACATCGGATTCGCGATTGCGACGGGAACCGTGCGGAGGGGAGTGAGATCGTACCGTTGACGGTCAAAGTAGTCGATCGACTGACGGAACCGGCCAGATTCGACGCGGAGCAGGCGTATTCCCCGGCGTGGCGCGCCGAGACGCCGTCGATGCTGAGGGTGCTTAAGTGCTTGCTGATTCTGGTGATCGTGATACCCGTGTCTTTCGACGTGTCGATCGGTACGCCGTTGAACGCCCACGATATGTCCATGGGCATGTCGCCCTTCAGGATCGAGCAGGGCACTGACGCGGAGTCTCCCCAATTGGCGATCTCGGCATTGAAAGCAATGGGTAGAAGCTGCGGCCCGACTAGAAGGCAATCGGCAGGTGAACGATCATGCTTCGTTCCATGTGAAACGTTCTGCGTAACTGCGGATCACGCTCGGTGGTTCTAGTAGACACCTGTGTGCGCGTCGATCAACCGTTCGTCCATCATTCGTTCATCGTCGTCGACGCGTTTTGGGGGATCTCGACAGGCGGAGGATGCGATAACACTGACGTAGAGAGGGTGTGAGAAACGAGGGAGCAATGCTGGTGGTGCTTGCTGAGTCTGAGTGCAGGGACGTGACGAAAGGTGGCAAAACGCAACTGAAGAGTCAAAAGAAAAGGCTGTGTTCTCTAGGAACAGATCGTGTAGTCCCGAACCATTGACGGTGAGGACGGTCGAGTGGGACGACGTTCCAGCCGCGTTTTCGGCGGTACAAACGTACTCCCCCGCGTGTCTCGCGGTGATGACCGAGATCATGAGCATGCTAACGCGATCCGCGACCTTCTTCGCGAGCACGCCGGACGAACCGCCCATCTCTTCTCCGGGATAGCTCCAACGTATGTTCAACGGCAGGTCGCCGGATGGCACGATACACTGCAGATTCGCAAACTCCCCGGCGTTCATCGGTAGCTTCGTGAACGCGAACTCCTGAACGACGGGTGGCACTGGGGATGGAGGAGCGATGTATGGATGTGTACGATTAGGTGTCGCGCACGTGTCTATCCGCATTTGCGTCCGCGTCATACACCATTTTCATGAGTGTTACAGACACGTTACGTTAACATTGTTTTAACATCAATATTAACTGTTGATCGAAGAAAATTCAAGATTTCATTTAGTATTTTATTTCAACGATGCAGAGAGTGTCTATTCACGCGCTTGGTGTCTGTAACACGCACGAATGCATGGTACTTGTTGCTGCACGAGACGGACACGCGATGTGAGAAGAGATCTGAATTGAAAACAAGCGCATCAGAGTTCTTACTGACGATTCAGTCGGCCACCGCCATACCAACTCCCGAACTTTCCACGAGTGAGTGCGTGTCCTCTTTGTGGATCGACGTACGTTTGCTCTACGTTATTAAATGTGGTCGCAACGCCGTCAACGGGATCGTTCGTGCGCGTGTCCGAGTCCGTGCCCGTGTCCTACATACAGTCGCACCCTTTAGAATCTATGACACGTTTTCTATAATACGCGAATGACACCCTCAAAAAATATTCGTCGACACCCTTTGGCTCGGCAATGCGGTCATCGATATATGGGGCGATGCGACGTGACAAAGTTTAGCTACAAAGGACACGACAATCCGCTGTAAAGAGAATAGCTGCAAATAAATATTCGCTATTCTAACATTATCGTATATCTCGTCGGTTGCTACTCGATCGATGGCTGCAAATGTCAGTGGTATCCTGTTTTCGAAAATATATTGCTAGACACGCTATTTTGCTAAAGAATTCATTAAATGGAACATGAGAGATAAGTCGTTTCGCGTATCTGCTTAAAAGTATCAAAATTGACGATTGGATGTAAACACGTTCTGATTTACTCAAATTTAATGAAATATTCGCGATATTTTTCAGATATTTATCAGTATCGAATAAATTTTATGTCAATTCTGTTAAACGTCAAAAATTATTTAAATAGTAAGATATTACTTTGCATTTTTGTAATTATTAATCCGAGTAATTGCGAGTAAAAGATTAATATTTATTATAAGATCCGGTATCAAAGTATCGATATTACGCGAAATGACATAAGGGAGTAAAATTTCGAACTTACCCATAACTTGAACTTCCAGAGTTCCACGTGCGCTGTAGCCCTGTGCATTACGTGCTACACAGGTGTAGGTTGCTTGATCGCTCATTCGTTCGACGTTTTCAATGATGAGTGTGCCATTGGGGAAAACTTTTTGCTTTCTGTTGATCGGCAGAACTCTGGTATCTCGCTCCCAGACGATACTCTCGATCGGATATCCAGCAACGGGGCAAGTGACTCGCAGAGTCTCTCCAGCGACGATAGCCTTCTTGTCCATGTGACGAATGAACGGTAATCCGTAAACGTTGAGACGTGCAGAATGTTCAGCAGATCCAACCTGTGAGGAAATTTCACGATCACGCACTTTTCTATGAACGTTTTTAAAAAATTTCAAATTGCTTCTGTGAAAATTAACCGATAAAAGAAAATGAATAATAATATCTAATTTCTTGTTAAAATTATATTTCTATAAATTTTGATAAAGAATATTGTGAAATACAGTGGCACCGACCTTCGATGCAGCGATGCACTTGTATAGTCCACCATCATTGGTATGGATGCTCGAGATATTCAGATGCGACACGACATCACCGTTGACTGTGACGTATTGGCCCACTTGCAGTCTCTCAGTGTTCGACAGGCGTTTTCCATCGAGTTCCCAGGTGATTTCGGGAGTAGGATTTCCGCTGGCGACACAGTTCAAAAACATGCTCGGTCCGGGCTGAAGAGTCTCTTCGGCAAAGGCTTGACGAATCTGTGGCGGCTCGACTATCGATGATCAAAAAAGTGAGAAGATAATACCACACAATCATCTCGCTGTCTTTTTAATCATGTTTGTTACGCCAATTTTTCCAATTAACGATTTAGAATTCGTTTAATTGATGCTTTAACAAGGAGTACAATGATCGCGTCAAAGAAACTTAATTTCGATAAATTATTGACAACAATAAAAATGGGAAAATATGTCAAATTCAAGAAAATCCTCCAGAGTATAACATATTTATGACATATTTCCACAAATCTAAATGTTCAAAAACTTTAAAGTGATATAACGATATAACTTACATCTTCCACCAAGTTTCAGCTCAGCCGTTGCTTGCGCGCTTTCCTGGTCATTTCTAACGAAGCACTGGTACATTCCCTTATCCTCCTTCTTCACGCTCTCGATCCTGAGCACGCGATCTTCCAGTCCAAGAGGTTTTCCATCCTTAAGCCAGGAGATGGTCTTGATTGGGTTGCCTTGGACGGTGCAGGTGAAAGTCGCGGGTCTTCCAAAATCGATGGTCTGAGTGCTCGGCTCGATTTCCGCAGTCAGTGGTGCCGTGACGGTCAAGACAGTCTCCACGCTCTCGCCACCGACGGAATTGTTAACGATGCAGAGATATTTGCCGGAATCTTCGACTCGTGCTTCACGGATGATCAGAGTGCCGCTGACCTGGCGTACGCGCTCATTCAACTGGACCGGCTGACGCCTCGACGTACCCTCGATGAACTTGTACCATCTGAAAAGAGAGGATGAGAACTGCCGATTTTCACGCTCACGACGGAACGAGATTCGTTCCGTATCTTCCTTGTTTTTTTCATTTATGCAAATCAATCTCGCAAAATGGAACAAGGAACTGCTACAACCAGATTTTAATCAATTTCGTTTCAATCAATCAAGTTCTTCTACACAAATTATTCGTACATGAAAATGATTTTTTAACAGAAAATGCTTTTCTTTACTCTAAAATGAAATAAAAGACAGACGGCAATGAATTTTGACAAGTGCGATAACGTGATTTGCTCCATTCTACGCTATTATGCCTTATTCTACACGCGGGGCTTTGGGCGTCTCTGGGCACGGCCTTCCATTTCTTCTACCAACCATTCGGTGTCGCGTCTCTTACGCGAGATAATTTTGTACAAGAACAAAACCATAATTCAAGAAGAAAAATAAGACATTTCTACTGCAGCCTTACGATCGAGAAGCGATGCAGGCAGGGACGCAACAGAAGAACAAGGATTGGCGGCGACGACGGACGATGGAAAGCGTAAAACAAAAATGCGTAAAAACGCGAGGATTCCTAAGGGCGGGAAGGTGTGAGGCGACTGCAACGTGAAAGCAAGTACGAACGACACTATTCGATTCTTCGTGATGTGCGATCTCGGAGCGACGACTGTTCGCAACGACAATTGTAAGACAAAGGAGAGCGGAAAACAGAAACGCCAATAATCCAGAAAATAATAACCAAGTAACCAAGCGATCGTAGCAACGGTCCTTTGATTGTCTGGGCTGTTGGATTGGCAGGTGCTGGTGGTGCAGGGGATCACTTTCGCACTTCTCCAAGTAACGATATCTCACGTAACGACGTTGCAGCGCAAAATCGTTTCGAGATTTTCTCCGTTCGAACAATGAATCTCAAAATTGGCGGACGATCGTTTCGCTTGGAGCTACGAAGTGTTGCGGAGGACACACGCTGGTGGTGAACGGATGTAGAGCGGTCGGTCGGGCGGGCAGGAAACGTGAACTGGTGAACTGGCGGTACGCTTAATGGCGATAGTGCAAAACTGGACGACGTGAAATAACGTTAAGGCTCGATCCTCCTCAGTCACTCAGTCACACACGCGCAACGAGTAAACGCAAGGTGAAACAAACGATCCGCTTCTTTACCTTTCCTCTTGAACGAGTGAGAGAGAGAGGGCGAGGGGATGAATTAACACGAGCGGATGAACGGAGGCACGAGACGGCGGCGAGGACTTACCAGCCAGATATTGTGGGACTTATTTGGAGGTGTGCAGGTGTAGGGCAACATTGACCGCCCCATCGATCGGGTGACACCCTCTCGGACCACCCGGATCAGCATCGAGGATACCGGGGGAGCAGAGGGCCCGCATCCTTTTCGAGGTCGCGCATCCGTCACCTATCTCGAGGGTTGCGCCGCGGGGGAGGATCCAGTTGGCACTGAAAACCAACACGTCCGATTGGCCCCGGATCAGGGATACACATTTCGTCGATTAACGCTATCGTTTGTGTGTGTATGTGTGTATTGCACCGTGTATTTTCAGTCTTGGAGCTCAGTGAGGCCGCTAGATTGTCGCGCGAAAATTGAGAGCGTCTACTCTTCCCAGATGAGCCCTTGGTTCCATCCATTACTACATAAGCTCTGTTCTAATCTACGCTCTCTCACGTTCGCTCCCTCTCTCTTTCGCCTTCTGCACGTTCTCTACGCTCTTCCTCTCGCACGTCTCGCACCGAGTCTTAACGGTAGCTCTAATATCTCCTTCGTAATCCTGGCGTTTACAATGTACCCCTATGCCCCTTGTGGAAAACGTGTCCTTTCTCTCTTCTTGCCCCTGAATTTTACGGTACCGCCACCCGACACGGGGTAGAGGGTAAGGATGGAAAATATCAAATGTGAATCACAGGATCTGTGCCCCGCGGAGCGTGAAACTACGTCCAAATCAGGGAGAATAGTTAGAGATCTTATACGGAGGTGTGTGTACCTAGTTATCGGGGCAGGAAAGCCTTGTGCCGCACACGCCAGCGCCAGAGACTCGCCCTCTACCCCGCGGTACTTAAGACCGTCTCCAGTCGCCTTTGGGGCGGTACGACCAGACGGTTCTGAAATTAACAGATTGCCCAAAGTGAGAGCTTCGTCTCTTCATTCCAATTTTTCATTTTATTTTCGTTATTTTATATCCCGTAACCGGTGCGCGATCCTTGAATCCGAGCAATTAAGAGTGTGATTATACGTACCCCATTACGTACGCCAATGCGTTTGTCCTGGCCCGACTCGATAGTATTGTCGCATGCAATTTACTCACCTGACAACGATGCCAATCTCGCCAGATGGTGAACGAATGTGAATAGCGCGTTGCAATAATCTTAGATCTGACAATTTATGACATGACGTTTATACATGACAATCGTGAGATTGTAATATAGGATAATGCGTCAAGACAATCAAATTTTTGATGCTGCACGTCATGTAATAAATGTTAGATGTAGATTTGATTACTATTAGATGTCTACTTAATTTCACGAAACAATTACTGTGCTCATTTTTATTCTCTGTTATTCAGTAAAAGCAGAATCCTCACGTGGACACTCAACGTTAACGAACAGCTGTAACTTAATTCGATTGACAGCGATGAAGATGACGACGACGACGATGAAGAATGGAAGGAAAACGGAAATAAATTTCGAGAGCGGCTCATCGTCTACCTTGTGATGGGTGCAGGATATCCTTGGAGCGAATGACTCAGCGCGATATCCTGATTTTCAGTGGCCGAGATAACTTCGAACCCAAACTTCTTGCCGGATAATCGCGGCGCGATCTTATTTGTACCGTCTGAAAACGGATTGTGAGAACATGGGAGATTTTTGACGATTTCTGTCAATGTACCTCGTCAGTGGGACAGGGAAACCTTGAGTCGCGCAGTCCAAGGCCGCCATACTCGTCTTTGGTACATCTGCTAATTTATGACCCTCGTAACGTTCACCGGCAATGCGTGGCGCAACATTGCCGGTCGGTTCTGTAAGCAGGATCGGTGCAACTACTAAATTTCCTACTCAAATTACGCTCTTCCAGCAATAGTTGTGTTACAACTTGATACATCAGAGATTCTAAAAGCCCCACTTGAATGCATATCACGCTTTGTGAAGCCTATAAATGCCTGTACCTGAATGCGGGAGCTGGGAAACCTTGAACAGGGCACGGTAGACCGACCATCTGTTCGACTAGGATGTCCCTCCTCAATCCGTTTATATCTTTGTCTCGTACGTTCGGACGTACGCTGCCTCGCGGCTCTGCAATAGCGCAAGTATCGGAAAAATGGGGAACGCGATACTACCATCATCGTCATTGTCGTCGTTGTCGTCATTATTGAGCGTATCGTTGATGCACGGCACGCAGAATGCGGGCGTCGCAGGATGTGAAGATAACGATTGATTCACTTTGAGTTTTTCACAAAGAATCACAATATTTTATCGTTTTTAATTCCTCCTTTATCAATATTAATGAATTTTAGACAGTTTAAATAATTTTGTCGTGTATAAATTTTCAGCAAAAATTATAACGATCAGTTCATACTAAACTGGTCGACTCTGCTCACCTGAACAAAGGCGACGGACTAGCCTGAGCATCGCAGAGCAACGTTATTGCTTGACCCTGGATTTTCCAAATCGCATCGAACTTGGATTTAGGCGGCAAGCGAGGTGGACTACTTCCAACCGGTTCTAAAAACGAAAAGGCGAAAAGTTCACCAGCCAGTCGAGGAATCGATCGATATCTTCACATATATGCTTCAATCCAGAATACGCGATGCAAGGTGCATTTCTTTTCATAAAGAAATAACGATATCGTAGTGTTTAAAAAAATTAATTAAAGGGATTTAAATTTCTGAATAATTCCTTTTTCAAAAATCGAAGAAAATCTTTTATGATCTCAACTCGAAAAATTCATTCTATACGTGCAGGAAATATAATCCTCATTCATAGCAACCTTATTTTCATTTAATTTCCATTTCAGACAAATTTCAACCATCGACATTCACATCGAGCCAGCCTCGACATACCTGAAGACAGGAAGTGGATTCGCCTGAGCCTGACACAGCATTGCCATGGAGATTCGCGACGCGACCGAGAGGACAGTTATTTTAGCTGTCGGTGGCACTTTCGGTGCTGCGCCAGTTACTGGCTCTAGATACACAAATAATAAAGCGATGAAACGAGTCGACAGACGTATCCTGCATCCATTGACATGTAACAATCGAGCGACAAAAGTTCTCCTTCAGCGGAAGCTGTTGCGTAACGTCGGAAGAGGAGTATTTTTATGCAAGAATCTAATAATATCGATAGGACGGCGAGCCGAGCCTCCGCTACGGATATCGGCAGTAATAATCCTAAATACCTATAAGCTGGTAAAGGGTGTCCCTGCGCAGGGCATAGCATCGTCACAGCCGCTCCGACAATGCTCGCGAGAACGTCGTACTTCGACGTAGACGCGACTCTAGGCTTGGCACCATTTACCGGTTCTACAGAACGATAATGTTACGGAAGCTACATTAGACACGAAGAAATTCTACACGAACGTTTAACGTTAAGTTAATTAAGCATGTCGATGAACTGACCTAAATGCGGGAGCAGGGAACGCCTGTGCGTCGCACAATAAGCTGATTTCGGCATGGTTCACCACTTCAAAGGAATTGATTTTTGCCATTTTCGGAAATTTTGGAGATACACGACCTGCTGGTTCTAATGTGAACGAAATTTGTTATTTCTGTTGAAGCGACAGGTCTGCGTTAGGACAGAACGCGCCACCGCCGCATAATTTGCTTTTTATCAAATATTTCACTAAAATTTATTAATTTTATTTATTTATTTATTTACTACTAAAATTAAATTCATAATATTCAAAACAGGCTAATTAAATCTGATAATGACTGACCTAAATCCAGGAGCAGGGAATGCCTGCGCATCGCACAATAAGCTTATTACGGCGCCATTCACTACCTCAAAGGAGTCGGATTTCGCCGATTTCGGGAATTTTGGGGATACACGGCCTGCTGGTTCTAATTTAGAAACGAAGATCGTTATTTCTCTTAAAATGATACGTCTACACCAGGACGGAACGCGCCACCGCTGTATTATATGTTTTAATCAAGTAATTTACTAGAATTAAATTAGAAATGCTGTATAATATCTAACGATGAAAATTGTACATAAAATTATATAAAATTCATATCAATTGTACAATTGATCCAAAACTGTGTAAGATGCATCGTGACAGACAGCAACCATTGTTAGTTAAATGACCAATTATGCAATCCGCATTCAGCTTGTTAACAGCGCATTACCTGTGACTCGGAGGTGGCGAAGCCTGAGCGGAGCAAGTTAGCGCGAGAGACGATTTCGCGCTTCTTACATAAGTACTGCTCTTTGCGTCGCTCTGAAAGGCGGGCGCCTTCGATCCCACGGGCTCTGCAGCGAAACGAGGAGTTTGAGCATCGAGAATCTTTTATTCTCTTAATTACCTGAACGACGGTACCGGGAACCCCTGCGCAGGACAGTGCAAGCTCGACGTGCTTCCGGCGGCACGTATAAACGAGTTCGCGCGATCGTCACTCGAGAATTTCGGACCCTTCGCTCCCATGGGCTCTGGTAATACAATAATCGTAGCAATATGGATCGCTTGTTAATTGAAGGATGAATCACACAATTCGCGTTTTGATTTCACGTAAAAGTGAAATCCTCGATATGAGTAAAACGAATCTCTATGTACGCGACTCGTCTGTCAGTATCATAGAATTCTCTTATTGATATTCAAATTGGCAATCAATAAACAGCAATCGCCATCTAACTACCTGAACGCTGGTACCGGGTGACTCTGCGCTTGGCACTGCAACGCGAATCCAGCCGTCGATTTCGTCTCCAGCCATCGTTTCGCATCACCCGTGACGGAGGGTGCTTTGCTGCCTACTGGCTCTTTGAGCAAGAAAAAGCATCACAGGCTTTTGTCATCGGAATTAAGAAAGTTACCGTATAGTATCAATTTAGTCCCGAGTAAAATTTTATCGTTGCGTTCCTTAAGAAAAAAGGAAACAAGAGCGAAGTCCTTCCGATTAATCGCGTGATTCGACCACGTTTGATTTACCTGAATGTTGGCACAGGGTAAGCTTGCCCTTGGCAGAGGATCACGATGTGCGTGTCGGTGCGCCTTTCCATCAGGCTGCCCTTCTCCCCCAGAATCGAGGGTGCTTTCGTGCCGACCGGTTCTATCGACGTACAATGCACTTTAATCGTTCCGAACGCGCGGGAGTCGCGCAAAAATAACGTTACCTAAAACTGGGCACAGGGTGGCCCTGAGCCGGGCAGAACAATACGACCGTGAAGCCCGCATCTCTCTGCTTCCATCCACCTTTTAAGTCGCCCGTCAATGCCGGCGCTTTGCCGCCGACCGGTTCTGGCGGGACAAAAGTCACCGCGAAATCAGAGAGAAGTGACACGCAACGCGCGCTCGTTAATTGCTCGGTAACTTTACCTAAAGGAAGGTACAGGATATCCCTGCGCAGGGCACGGCAACACGGCGCTAGAACCCGTTCTCTTCTTCAACCATCCCCCTCTTATCTCGTTCGTGAGAGCCGGTGCTTTAGTTCCGATCGGCTCTGACGATCATAGACGTGCACGCGATCAAGCAACTTGGAGTTTGCAAAATTAAACCGCGCGGTTTGTCTAAATCTCATTAATTTCGCATCTTAAATCGCATATTAGAGCCCGAGTCCACTGTCACGTGGATAAATCGAGGCAAATCCGAAGAATTTGGAAATAATAAAATAAACCGCGAACGCTTTATCGTAGATCGACATGAATCCTGCGAGATTTTAATCAAATACTAGCTAAATCGCGAGATGCTAAAAACATAAATGTTGAGTCTATTATTCTACTAAGATGTTTATATTTTTATACATTGCAGTTACCTAAACGAGGGTACAGGATAGCCTTGCGCCGGGCACGACAACACAGCATTGGAGTTCATTCTTTTCTTCAACCATCCCGCTCTTAGCTCGCTGAGAGCCGGAGCTTTAGTTCCGATCGGTTCTGACAATTACAAACGCACACATGCGATAAACCAGCTCGGTTTTTCGGTAATTTTACGAATTATTTGAAATAGAATAACTTTTAATTTGAATTTAATTAAAAATGAACAAAACTGCTGGTTTATCGAATTTAATCATACTTTTTATATGATGCGCCATTACCTAAAGGAGGGTACAGGATAGCCCTGCGCTGGACAGAACAATACGATGTCGGATTCCGCAACAGACTCCATCCATACACCCTTCACGATGCCGGTTATCGCAGGTGCTTTGCTTCCGACTGGCTCTAATCATTTATGTAACGATCGTTCAACAAGCTGATATTTTTATTCGATGCGACTGCTCTCGTCGCGTTTTTATATAAGTATACTGGTGGAACAGGAGACCCCTTCGTCGAGGCAGGAAACAGAGCGGAAAATCGGAGCAAAAACCGCGCAGAGATAAAACGTGAAACGAGGAAGCGATAACTTGCGCTTGATTCGCATAATCGATCGCGAAGTCTCGATATCGTTATATCCGAACGCACTTCGTCGTTTTTCTTTTAGAAGATTCATAGTAACTTTACCTAAAGGAAGGCACAGGATATCCCTGCGCTGGACACGGTAACACGACACTGGATGCCATCATCTTTTCCATCCATACGCCTTTTACGTCGCCTGTAAACGCTGGCGCCTTGCTGCCCACGGGTTCTAACGTACAAGGAAACCATGCGGTGAACACTAGCAAAATTGCAAAATTGCATACGTTGCCCGACGGGGGACAGGGGACCCCTCTTTGATTAAGAAAATAATACAAAATCAAATAAACATATAATAATTTTAAAAGAACCGATAAAATAAAATTCATAAAATCGTAAGTAAAATAAATTAAAATGAATAAAACTGCATGTACGAGCACAACAAGGATTTACCTAAACGAGGGTACCGGATAGCCCTGCGCAGGGCAAAATTGTACAACGCTGGAAGCAGCCTTTCTCTCCATGAAGCCTCCTTTCAAAGTGCCCGTCATCGCTGGCGCTTTGCTTCCGACTGGCTCTGACAATTTACAGACAGACACGGGCATGCTTTGAAAATCCTATTAAGCTCTACGGTACTTTAGAGTACTTGCATGTGTACCTATACGTTGGAACCGGGAACCCCTGCGCGGGACAAAACAGGGTGAGATCATCCCCGCGAACGCGATCGTACCAGGCTTTCTTCGCGTCGCTCGAGAACTTGGGCTTCTTCGTGGCGACTGGCTCTAATTGCGTGATAAACGATGAAGCGGAATTCTCCGCGAGAATCATCTATCGTTCTACCTACGATTCTGATACTTATGCCTGTACCTATATGCTGGCACCGGGAACCCTTGCGCGGGACAGAACAGGGTCAGGTTCTCCCCTCGAACGCGGTGGTACCAAGCCAGCTTCGCGTCGCTCGAGAACTTGGGCTTCTTCGTGGCGACTGGTTCTGATCGCGTGATCGGAAACGAAATGAAACTCTGTTTGCATGCTGCGGGAAGTCTGGCGTTTCCGTCGATAATCTTAGAGAGAGCATTCAGAGCGTGTACCTATACGCTGGAACCGGGAACCCCTGCGCGGGGCACAACAGGGTAAGATCCTCTCCTCGAACGCGATCGTAGCCGGCGAACTTTGCGTCGCTCGAGAACTTTGGTTTCTTCGTGGCGACCGGCTCTAATCACACGACAAGGAACGAAATAAAATTCCACTCGCGTGCTGTGGGACTTGCCTAACTGCTCTAATCTACGGCCTTTAGAGTACTTGTGCATGTACCTATACGTGGGAACTGGGAACCCCTGCGCGGGACACAGCAGAGTCTGATCGTCTCCGCGACCACGATCATACCAAGCCAGCTTTGACTCGCTCGAGAACTTTGGTTTCTTCGTGGCGACTGGTTCTAATTACATGAGAGGAAACGAAGTAATCGTACGGCTGTATCGAGTTCCAGCGATTCCAAAAGTGAGGGAATCCGAGTGACCGTACGGAGATCATTAAACCCCGGCCTATTACTACTAATAATAATACTAGAAGACAAACTGCGAAGTAGATTATGATGTAAATCGACGATAATAATGCGTTATGGTACCTGGTTACAGCAACAGGATGCCCCTGCGCGTTACACAGCATGCTCGCTTCCGATCCGCGATTACGAACGATAGAGAACGTTTTAACGTCCCCGATAAATGCGGGCGCTTTACTTCCCATAGGTTCTAAATGAGAGAACAAAAGGTCCACGTAATACGAGAGATACGCGTTTCTTATGTGGCTGAATACTCTCGGACAGAGTTCCCCTCACCGACATATCTCGCGCGATTATTTCACGTAAGAGAAAAAGAAATTAATTGATTTTACGTTTTTTTGTTAATAATTAATATTCCATGTGATGTAGATTTCTTTCAAAGCGTTTCTGCATTGATATTATTTTCAGGGACGCGTTCTTATTGCATTCAACTCGATGTCATTTGAACCTTCATTAAATATCGTACCTAGACACGGGAGCAGGATGGCCTTGGGCATTGCACGGAAGACTGATTTCTGCGTTCGCTTTCCGTGCCAATAGAGAGATCTTTGCTTCGCCGGCGAAGGCGGGCGCCTTGCTTCCGACAGGCTCTAAAGAATATCGGCTTGCCATTATTTCGAACCCGATCTTTGTTTGGCAATGTAGAGCGGAGACAGGGCTACCCCTCGCCAACAACGAATTGCTACGCATAATTAATTCTACAAACTTTTAATTAAGAATATCACGTTGCGAATAAATATTTCGCGTTATTTTCTGCTTTATAAGATGAAAACCTTGTCAAATTAAACAGTTTTTTTCCCGTTAATATGTATAAATAATATCATCGCTTTTAATAAAATTTCTTTGTGTTTTTTTAATTACATTCCGTACCTAGATACCGGAGGAGGATGACCCTGAGCATTGCAAGGCAGACTAACGTCCATGTTCGCTCTTCGCACCAAGAGAGACAACTTCGCATCGCCCGCAAAAGCGGGTGCTTTGCTTCCAATGGGTTCTAAAGAATATTGAATTATTTGAGAAGCTGTACTACGTGCACACAACGCGGGAACAGGGTTTCCCCTCAAACATGAAGCTCGACCTCAGCCAATCGATACAATCTTCGCTTCTCTCAGAGTTTATCGAGATCAATACAGAACGCTTTTATCTACAAAATTGAATTTGGTCAACTGAAACTAAAATCTATTACCTAGTAGTGGGCACAGGACTTCCCTGAGCAGCACAGAAAATACTAATTGGCTGTCCTTCGTGTCGCCGAATTGTGCGACTAACATCATCCGATGTCAGTCTGGGCGACCTGGCGCCTATCGGTTCTGAAATCGACGGAAATTGGATTCGCGCATAAGAATCTCTTATGGGAGATTACCTGGCAGTTGGAATGGGGAATCCCTGAGCGTTGCAGGCAAGCACCACGTCCGTGCCCATACGTCTAGGATAAGCTCTAAGAGTATCGTCGGTGGAGAAGATCGGCGATTTAAACCCGACCGGTTCTACGGGAAACAACGTGACCGAGATGATCAATGTATCGCACGTGGCGACCACCAAAGAGAATCATTAATTAGATGATTAAATTGAAGAGGTAAGCTATCGTAAATTTTCCAACCCGAGATTCGACGTGCCGATTATTTAATTAAAATCTTTAATTCCAGATTTTAGCGTGACAACCAGGAGCATAACGTATCCACGTCTCACCTCGAAATCGGAACAGGGTAACCCTGCACTGGGCACATCAGATTGGCAGCGTCACCCGACTTAGACTCCATGAATTCGACCTTACGCACACTGGGCAGTTTTGGCTTCGCGCTCGACGTGGGTTCTAAGAGACGCGCGAGGACGAGAACAAGCGATTGTTAAGCATGGAGAACGGTACTGACCGTGTAATGGGGACAGGGAACCCTTGAGCGGGACAAGTCATCGACACCGCGGTGGAGCTCGGTGTTGGCCTCACCACTTTTATGTCTGCGTTCGTGAATTTCGGTTTCGCACTGGACACCGGCTCTGTATCGAGGAAACGTTAGAACGTCACGTACGAACGTCGATATCGTATCACGATCCGAACGCTGGGACCGGGTATCCCGAGGGAGAGACCCAGATGTAAGGCCAGATAAAATAACGTAAAGCTGTGTGTCAAGTACGGGATACAAACTGTTCTCCAACAAGCATATCTGTACTTTTCAAAATCCATCGAGATTAGACTACGATACATTCTCGAGCATTAATGCGCTAGATTATACGATAAGTTTTCGTTCTTGGAAATTCGAAATGTTAAATGTTACACATATGCAATATAATATCTTATAATTTTCAGAAATCCATATCATGTGTATGCAGAAATACTGTTCAAGTCTGACTAGAAGCAGAAAACGACAGTTATCGAGTGCCTCAGCTGAGAGAAACCCTAGAACAAAAGCCGCGACAGAAGAATTAAGCGGGATCTGAATGTAATTTGAATAACAAGGACGCGATTAAACCTGGAGGAAAAATCGATGGTTGCCCTTTTGCGTCCACTTTCTCTCGGCTTTTACTCACCGCCTGCATCGCAACTGTGCATCAATCGATACATACTCATTGTCAGACGCATTCTGTGCACGTTTGATATACCTGTAGCTCGGTACGGGGAATGCCTGGGCTGGACACGGCAAAGTCAGCGGTTGCTCACGTTGCACCGTATACGTCGTGTAGGTGCGAGAATTTTCGGTCATCGGAAATTTTGGTCTTGTACTGGCAACCGGTTCTACAAAAGAGAAACCGAGGAAGCTGCAGTCTCTGGATAACCGATCGTTAAATAATGATTCTACGGAAGTCCTGTCCACAAATTATACAAGAATCGCGATTCGTATTACGATGCAGTCATCGTAATACTTAAGAAGAACCTGAACTGCCACAATTTGGTAGTAAGTATCATTGCACAATTAATGATTTTCAAATGACATTTGCCACGAAAAAGATACGATTATTTCTTTCTTTTTCATCGTTTCTAATCTTCTAATTTTCCTAGGAAAAATCATGTACCGGGACAAGGTACAGCTCCGTGCTGAGGCAATCAGACAGCATTATTGTATCGACTATCCAGTGCTCGGCAACCGCCGCGAAACACTAGGGAGGATAATCACCTGCGATGACGTGTCCTCGATGACTTCACCCGGCGCGATCAAAGGCCGCGGCAGACGGCGGGGATGGCTCAGACGAAATATTATACGATAAAGAGCAATTTACCTGAATGCTGGCACGGGAAACCCTTGAACGGGACAGAGGAGGGTCGCGACGGTGCCCAATATCGCATTCGGATTCGTCGATTTCACGTCGAGCGCCGTTAATTTCGGCTTCGAGCTCGACAACGGTTCTACGTAACATCAGAAATACACACGACTGAATACCGGATCGTTTTGGCGGTAGAAAATCGATCGGTAGGAAATCAAGTCCCCTCGCAAACTTACTTGAAGACTGGGACGGGATACGCCTGGGCGGGACACTGCAGTGTCAGACCTTGGTCCTCCGCAATCTCGAATGTACGGCTTTTATCAATGGTCGAGAACTTGGGCTTCGCCAAGCCGACCGGCTCTATAAACGAAACCCGCGATCAAGAGCGAAATCGATGCATCGATTGATTCCATCATTATACGGGGTGTCCCAGACCTACCGTACCACCGGTTAATGGTAGATCCCTGAGGTGATTCTGAGACGAATGTTCCTCTTGCAAAATGTCGAGGGTGGCGTAGTTTCGGCGCTACGAAGGGTTATAATTATCCCATCCTTGTGTAGAATTTTCCCGCGTTCAGTGACGGTGGGTCGAAGGGGTCCCGCGCATCGCGCACACTTCAATTTGAACAGCCGCGAAAAATTAAGATCAAATTGAAGTGTGCGCGATGCGCGGGACCCCTTCGACCCACCGTCACTGAACGCGGGAAAATTCTACACAAGGAGAGGTAACTACAACCCTTCGTAGCGCCGAAACTACGCCACCCTCGACATTTTGCAAGAGGAACATTCGTCTCAGAATCACCTCAGGAATCTACCATTAACCGGTGGTACGGTATGTCTGGGACACCCTGTATATAAATCTACTTTTAGAAACATAAATCGTGATCGGTACTATTAACGTTAAGCCAATGAAATTAAGTACCGCAAATGAAGCGGATATCGTCTCACGGATGAAGAATTTACGTAACTTTTATCGTCGGTCGGATGAAAACCGAGATTAAATGCGGTTTTCTGCACGAGGAATCGATACTGGGACAGGATAGCATCCTCAGGGAAAAGAAGTTCCTCGGGTGTCTACCGCTCGCGTACTCCGCCCTCCAGAACGATAAAAGGAGATCGACCGATTCATCGACGTACCTATACGTGGCGAGCGGGAACGCCTGAGCCGGGCATAGCAACGTAAAACCCGCGCCTTTTGTAACGCGCAGCCCAACGTCGTTTACAGATGGAAACCGAGGCTTGGTGCTCGACGCGGGTTCTAAAAACAGAATGCTAGACAGTCCGATATGCACAAAGCCGGCGGCGCCGGGTTATTCTAAATATGCTGGAATAGGGTTTGCCCCCGTCGACATCGCGACGAACTAGTGCGCGAGCTAAAGACTTTTCGTTGGATTAGATTGCCCACCTAATTGCTTACTACACGGCAGCAACGATATCTTGAAATTTTACAGTGCCAGGAGAGGTCTTAGGAAAATTACCGTTGCAATTATGCAAGAAAATTGAACGGAAGCTAACTGTTGGAGGTAATAACGTAGAAATTTCAGGCTGCAGCACGAAAAGTGGCTCACCGAGGCCTCGATTCCCTACCGAAAAGTGATTACAGTAATCTACGAACGCCTACCTATAGAGAGGCACCGGAAATCCTTGAGCGGGGCAAAGGAGAGTAACGTTTCTCTGCGAGGAGGCGCTAAATCGCTGAAGATCGCTCGAGCCGGACAATTGCGGGCGCGTGCTGGAGGCTGGTTCTGATGAGACAGATCATCGAAGGGTGAGAGAGCTTTTTACCTGTACGATGGGACGGGGAACCCTTGAGCAGGACACAGCAACGTCATCGCACCGCCAAGATACACTTTGAATCCTTGCGAATCCGCCAACGACGGAAATTTCGGACGAGCGCTTGCGACTGGTTCTACGGAAGTTCGATGAAGCCAGAGAAACATTTTTTAAATTAGCAGCGTATACTATGCGTACTTGGATAAAATGTAATATAACATTAAGATAAATGTAGAACAGTTAATGCGTTTTTGTACACGATAATCGCCGGAAATTAATGGATGTATTGATTCTTGGAGAAATCGAATGAGAAGAAAGAGAAGAATGAACAAGGCGCGCACGTGTTTCCGTCCGCACTTCCTTCCTCCGTATTCTCTCTGGTATTCCGCATTGCGGTCGTGCACCAACCGGGGATATAGTCGCTCTATAGTACGCATTTACTTTCTTATGGCATAGACGTTTTGTGTACCTGAAGGCTGGAACGGGGAACGCCTGTGCCGGACACATAAGAGTCAATGGCCGATCGCAGTGAACAGTGTACGTACGCGAGTTCTCTGTCATCGGAAATTTTGGTTTTGTGCTGGCGACTGGTTCTACAAGAAAGCGAAAGAAAGCACGAGCGTACAACGCAAGTCTGCAATTTGGACGGTCGCAAATTTGCGCAGCAACGGAATTTCTACTTCCGGAACTCACGTCTCTGCTTAATCGGTCTAAAAATCGTTATCGTTAAAACTGATTGCTGCGACAGGGTGCGTCATATAATGTTCCTCTCAGATAAATTATCGCTAAAATTTCAGATATTTCAAATATAATATTATCAAACGATGTAGGTAATTAAACAAAATGTATAACGAGAAACAAACCCGTTGAATTTCTTTGTTACAAAGATGCGGTTTTCGAAAGTAATTAGCTTTAATTATCGCTCGCTGTTTCCGACGCTTCCGCGTTTCAGATTTATTCCTGAAATCTAAATATACTGCGATATAACCTTGTCCCACCTATGCGACGGAACGGGAAATCCTTGTGCAGGGCACAGTAGAGTCAAAGCATCTCCCTCGTTCGAGACAAATCCACGCGAATTATCCATTGTTGGAAACTTTGGGCGTACGCTCCCTACGGGCTCTAAGGAAGAAGACCGAGGGTGAAAGGAAACGCTGACGATGTCACAATGATCCACTTATGTATGCCGAGAGACAGGGAACCCTTTGGAGGCATTGAAGTGCTTAAAGGGAGGTAACCACCCATCCGAAATCCATTATATATCCAGGTCGTTTCCGTGTCACAGTTTCGTAAATATCGGATCATAAATAATCTAACAAATACCTAACATTTTCTAAGTAGAGCTTTTTTTCTCCAATTATCACAAAAATACGGCAATCTCTGAAATCGTGCGAGAAATCTCGATTTTATTAGAAATTAATTTTTTCTAGTGATACAATTTCAAGATCCTACCTATAAGACGGAACCGGAAATCCTTGTGCAGGACAGAAAAGCGGCAAGCTCCCGTTGGTCTTCGTCACGAATCCAATCAAGTTGACGATACTTGAAAGTTTTGGACGTGCGCTCGCTACGGGCTCTGGCAATCGCAGCCCGGGGAAGAAGAGGACAATTATAAGAGACGACGAGGAGGCAGGCGAAGCGTCGTCGCGAGTTTCGACTTACTTGTGAAACGGGACAGGGAACCCTTGAGCGGGACACAACAATGTGACGGATCCACCTTTGATCATGCGGAATCCCCGGATGTCGTCTATCGTCGGGAATTTCGGTTTCACGCTTCCGACTGGCTCTAAACATCGGTGAATCATACATATACTGTACCACCAGCTGGGGATTACAGAACGACGAAGAACCTCTGAACCTCTGAATTCACATGCTGCGATTTCGTGACCAATAATTAACGATAAAACCGTAATACGATTTCTCCGTGTTACGAATGTATGAGCGCAGGCGGTCTTCGCATAACGTTTAATCCTGGAAATTGCGACACGATGAGAAATTCTCTCTTGAACAATGTTAGATTTTAATTATATATACAGGGTGAGGCACCTAAAACAGGCCACCTGAATATCTCGGCTGTTATTGGTGACAGAAAAAAATGTGTCAAACCAAACTTGTATGGTTTCGAGGGATACATAATTTTTTCTAAATACTTTTTTATTAGATGGACGCGTAGAGGTCATATGAAGGTAAACTTCGTTTTTTTAAATGGTATGATGTGTTTTTTTTACGTACCATCTAGTAGAGCGTTTGAAGATGCGCACATTGATCTACGGGTCAAAATTATTCAAAGTCACTGAAGGCTAAAATTTCTAAGTGCTAGAACTTTTTCATTTCTGAGTTTACGGTATTTTCAATAGCAGAGAACTCTAGGCAATATAAGAAATAATGATATGAACAACTCAGAACTTCTCGGAAAAGAAAAAATTTTTAACGGCTAGAACTTTTTCATTTCTGAATTTACGGTATTTTCAATAGCAGAGAACTCTAGGCAATATAAGAAATAATGATATGAACAACTCAGAACTTCTCGGAAAAGAAAAAATTTTTAACGGCTAGAACTTTTTCATTTCTGAATTTACGGTATTTTCAATAGCAGAGAACTCTAGGCAATATAAAAAATAATGATAACAACTCAGAACTTCGCGGAAAAAGAAAAAATTTCTAAGGGCTAGAACTTTTTCATTTCTGAGTTTACGGTATTTTCAATAGCAGAGAACTCTAGGCAATATAAGAAATAATGATATGAACAACTCAGAACTTCTCGGAAAAGAAAAAATTTCTAACGGCTAGAACTTTTTCATTTCTGAATTTACGGTATTTTCAATAGCAGAGAACTCTAGGCAATATAAAAAATAATGATAACAACTCAGAACTTCTGGGAAAAAGAAAAACTTTCTAAGGGCTAGAATTTTTTCATTTCTGAGTTTACAGTATTTTTAATAGCAGAGAACTCTAGGCAATGTAAAGTAAATTATTTTCCCTTGCAGTTGGCCTTCAGTGACCTTGAATGATTTTGACCCGTAGATCAATGTGCGCATCTTCAAACGCTCTACTAGATGGTACGCAAAAAAAATTGTTAACACAAATTTACATTCTTGTTAAAAATGAAAACCGCTACGATATCGTTGTCAATTAGGCCTCGACATCAAAGACGAGAAGACCGCCCTCACTCATTATCAAGTACGGAATATCTAATTGCAATTTCTTAATGGAGAACCAGCGCAAGGGCCGCTTTAAGATTTGAGACACTCGATGTACCTATATGACGGGACCGGGAAGCCCTGCGCAGGGCACAGAAGCGGCAGGGTTCCGTTCGTGGACGTGACAAGGCCGTTTATGTTGCTGACGCTGGGGAACTTCGGGCGCACGCTTCCCACGGGCTCTGCGGCGGATTGCGGAATCCCGGAAGAAGAAAGAAAAGAAAGAGCACATAGCGCGACTTCCGCGTGGCTTCCGCGACTTACTTGTACAGGGGGACAGGGAAACCCTGCGCGGGGCACATCAGCGTGACCGAGCCGTCCTTCGTCGTGCGGAAGCTCCTGGAGTCGTCGATCGTCGGAAACTTGGGCCTCACGCTGCCGATTGGTTCTGATCACATCGTTACAATTGGGACACTTGCGCGTCCGCAAACGGCGAACGGTCATCCCGCGGGACTCGCGTTCGCTCATCGACGTTGCGGTCTCTACCTGAACAGGGGAACGGGAAACCCCTGTGCCGGGCACACCAGGGCCTGGGAACCACCGACGAGCGTCCGGAACCCGCGCACGTCGTCCGTCGACGGGATCTTTGGGCGCACGCTGCCCACCGGCTCTAAAAAGCACGCGGTGTTTCTTCTGTTCTTTTACGTTCTCTCTCTTACGGGTTGAATGCTTGGGTACGCGACACCATGGATCATCCTTGTGAAAGGATGTGGATGATGAATCGACCTCGACATCATGTTACGTTACGAGCGAATCTGAGTGCCTTCCAGAACGATGACACCGGTTACTTTAACTAGATCAATGAGAAGGAACGGGAACCCCTGTGCTAGACACATACACATCGCGACGCCTCGAGGCACAATTTGCGTAGGTACACGAAGTGATATCTTTATGTTAAATATAAATCCGAGATCGTTAAACTGCGAGTTGTGCGTACGAAAACTGGACATACGAAAGCTCAGTCGCAAGTTATTTCTATAAATTTCTGCTCGACGTGCGATTCAGTTTATTACCTCGGCTATAATTTTCCCCATTGATTCTTAAGAAATTAAGAATTAAACTTAAGAAAATTAATTAGTTTCTTAAGCATAATTCAAACAAAGAAAAACATGCAATCGATAATTATCGTCGCGTCGAGCAGTACTAAAACTGTCTCATCTGATTAGGATCTTCACAAATTCCTTTGCGCTCGATCAAGAGTGTCGTACCTATGAGATGGTACCGGGAATCCTTGGGCAGGGCACAGGAGCGGTATGCTGCCTCTCAAACCCACGGAAAGGCCATTTATGTTGTCCATCGAAGGGAACTTTGGCCGTACACTCCCCACGGGTTCTGCGTAACGAAAAGCCAGTAGAGAGCCCCCCTGGTTCGTGCCGCCAATTATCCTTATTACGGCTACATTGCATCTTGCTCCAGTTAGCCCCCAGATTGTTGCATCGCGCATCGTGTTCCATCAACGTGACTCGACAAGTTTGCTTTCGCGCTACTGCCCATCGTACGGTATATAAGCGATCCGTTCATCGGTGTCATCATGTCGATCAGCATAGCGCTCGAGGGCTATTAGCGGCGGAGCGAAAGTGGTTTTGCATTCAGCGTTCATTATAACGTGGTGAATCCGCGTGAAGAATTAAAAGAGAATCTTGATTCCGAGTTATCCAAGTCACGCAACGAGACGAGCCGTTGAGCGTAATAGCGGTGTAAGTCGTGAATGAAAATGAGATTTTTATCACACACATTGGTAATTATTTAGTTTAACGGAGCAACCTCGGATGACCTTGACCTTGACATATATTATAGAGGTCACCCTCCTGAGTGACCTTCAAAAGATTTTAGCCGTCGCTCATTGTTTATTAAAAAGTTATTAACAAAAGAAGTTTAATGATTTTGCACGAATTTTCACCTGTCCACGCGAAGCAAGGACTTGAGTTTGACATATATTACAAAAGTCACCTTCCCGAATAACCCGCACTAGGTTTCACCCGTCGCTCGTTGTTTGTTAAAAAGTTATTAACAAAAAAGTTTAATGAATAGAGCATAATTTTACGATATCATATACGTTTACGAAAGAGTATATTTGATGGAATTTTACCTTTAAATCAGAAATAGGTTTGGGTTAGGTTATATTTTCCGAAACTGGAGCCCCGGACACATACGCTCGTTTTCAGCCCGCTTCGCGGGAGGGCGGGGGGAGGGGCAAAGCCCCTCCCCCCGCCGGAGCCGGTGTTACAGATTTCACCGTACAGATTTTGATCACCTGGTACACGGCACGGATTCTGGCGGGGGGAGGAGCGAAGCCCCTTCCCCCCCGCCCTCCCGCGAAGCGGGCTGAAAAACGAGCGTATATGTGTCCGGGCTCCAGTTTTGGAAAATATAACCTAACCTAACCTAACCAGGTTAGATTAGATTAGGTTAGGTTAAATCACTTTCCTTCCTTCGTTCATATTCGTCGTTTATGTCTTTCAATATTCAAAATAACTACTATATTTTCGAAACTTCTTTTGTTAATAACTTTTTAATAAACAATGAGCGACGGCTAAAACCTTTTGAAGGTCACTCAGGAGGGTGACCGTGACAACATATGTCAAGGTCAAGGTCATTCGAGGTTGCTCCGTTAATCTAAATAATTACCCACCATTATATGGCAGTCTGTTACGTAATCGTTCCAGCTTAATTTAAGACCTGTAATTGTTGTCGAGCAAAATAGCAAGATGGAACGCGCTTTTGAGCGCACTTCTGAGCTACGAGATGACGGAAACTTGGCTGGTACCACTGTCGCGCTTAACGGCTGAAATATCGTTAGTCCACGTAATTTATAACGCGGAACGGAACTCGGCTGCGTTGAGTGCCACGTGTATGGAACGTGCGCAACGTCCACACACGGAGGAGTTCTCGGCTGAAAGAACATGTTCCGTAAACTTACCACGCGAGAGCGAAGGACAGAGCCCGGAGATCGCGGAAGGCGCCGCGAAGCGTCGAAAGAATTTCGCACAAGTCATGGTCTCTTTCTTTCTCTCTTTCTTTCTCATTTTCATCTTTTATCTCTCTTTGGACAATTGCTCTCGAAACCGATCATGCCAAGAGTCGAGTTTTGGGCGGGCGGTGGCGCGTGCCCGCAGGGGTACCCTGTCCCAGCATTCAGGTTCACCCGCGAGCTTGATCGCATTACAATGCCAGACATGCGTCTCGTCTAAGATAAAAGAGCTCGTAGGACAATATAAAAATGTCTGTTTTCCTTGACAATTAATGTTTTGCTAATTAATCGAGGAGACTCGAGAAATCGAATAAGTCGATCAAGCTCGTTGGCGCAAACGATTGCACGTTCATCGAACGTGATTACAAACTCGCAGAGACAACTGATTTTCTAATAATATATAAATACCTTACATGGCAGTGAAATAAGCAAATTGTGAAAGAATCACAACAAAGTCAGCATTGTGAATAAAATTCTTTTGTTATGGAAAATCAATTGTCTATCGAGCTTTAGTTTCGAACCCAGACACCTCGTAATACAATGAATGATTTATGATGACGTTCAAATATTAATGTTGGCAAATTTTTAAAAAATTGCAAGGTATTATATATAAATTATTTGATATTTAATATTGAAAATTTTCTCATTATGATAAGGATAAATTTATATCTCACGTTAAAGCGGAGAGTGCAAGCGAATTGTGTTACACAGATAGTTTCTTAATTATTTACTTCTTATCACTGCACTGTGCCTGTGTATATATATATATATATATTTACAATATATATTTACAGAGAGCAATTTATATATGTATACATATAAAAATAAACGAATAATTATATTAAATGTATTAATTTACAAAGCCGGAAGAGAATGTGCGAGTCGCTGGTATCCGGGTCCGAAACTAGAAATACGATTCTGATTTCGTCTGAGAAACAGATGCGAGACGCTGATTAATGTGAAGCCGGGCCCTCCGCTTGCATCGAAGGATCAACGAGAGAAACGTTACTAAAGAGAGCGGTGCTGAATCAGAATCGTGATTTCCATATGAAAGAAAGACGAGACACGCTTTTGCGTTTTAACTCACCGGTAATGACGAGGCGTCCCTTCGTGGCGGACAGTCTAGTTTCACCTGTGAGCCTGTGCTTCGTGCGACACTGGTAGGTCTTGTATCCATCTTCAGGCCCGACGTCCCTGATGTGAAGTTCGCCGGACGGCAGTACCAAGTATTTTCCATCTAAGCCCGCCCAGAATCGCAGACACGTTAGTCATCATTGCACATCGGTCCACGTAAGTGACACGTCAGGATAATCGAACAATTATTAAGTCTGACCTCGCTTGGCGTCATTATTAACTGTTTAATTAGATACTCGATTAATTAACACGCGCATACTATTGGTATCAAGGAAAGCTCGATTATCCAGACACGATCGGCACGATGCTGGAACGACGACAATGTAAAATTGCCAGACTTCGAGCACAATGCCGTCTCGATTATTATACATGCAGTACTGTTCGCGTACGAATTCGTCGAACGCTGAATAGCCGCGGACCCTTCGTCAATGCTCCTCCTGCATCAACGTCCGGCGAATTCTTTACGGAGGCAAAGCACGTTCGCCAAACAACGGCATGGGAATCTCGCGGCCACATCGTCGCAAAGGAGAGACATTAAGCGATGTTGCAATGCGGAATCACGTCCTCATCCTTGTGCAAGTGAAGCGACACGAGGCGCGCGAGATTCCTCTCGCTCGTTCATGCATCCAGGAAGGATCGGTTCTTTTCATTCGTTACGAGAAACCTGTGCAAATGAGACGGTGCGTTTATTCTAAGAACAAAAGTATGAGAATGCGATAAATAATTAATGAGCTAAATAACTTTTGAATTACTTTCGCACGTTATTTATCATGAAATTAAATCTGATTTTAATTAAAGACGCGAATCAGCATTGTCGCGACAAGCGGATCACAACAAATTGTCCATTAACGCGTTAAAATGACTCCACTGCGATGGAAATTGCAACTTCGACGCCTCTAACGAATCGGATCGTTTTTGTAACCGGGTGTCATCGACAGACGAAACTTCCTGGCTGGGCGATCTGGTTACATGCGATCACACACAAGCGGTTATTCATAACTATTACCACACACGCAGAAGAGGACACAGGTGAGAAGAGATGAATGGTCCGATCGAACGATCGGAAAAAAAAATAAATCACTGGGAAGAGGAGGGCAGGAGGGGGTCTGGAACAGCGCGAGCAGCGGCAGTCAACGTCGTACGAATTTCCACGTGGAATCCCGCATTGCACGGTTGTACTTTCGAAACGAGGGACATCCGAGATCGCAGAAAATGAAACACGCATTCTTGTATTCTGCATCTTGCGCGCATCTGTATCGTGACGTAACGTCGTGATTCGATTGGCATCTGGTATCGACAGAGCGGAGGCCGATGGAACGATTTAGACGACCTGGATTCGTGTGTTACACTTTGCAGCTAAACTCGTCGGCGAAAATACCTATTTCCCTTTCTTCGCCATTCTCTCTTTCCCTCTTGTGTGTCGGCCCTCATAAAATGGAAATTTTCTGTGCAACAATCGTTGCTCCATCGAATCGTATAATATATTCGGATCTCGTGACCAAGGCCAGCGCGTTTCATGCCTGTATCCGATCGGAACATAATTTTTGCGCGAATGCGATCGCCATAGAAGTATCATTACCGAACGACTTATGAGAGAATCCTTGAACCACATTGCGGTACACTAATGGCTTACTAAGCCATCGTTTATCGTAATTCTGCGTTTCAAACTGAACCAATCGTTCGAGGCATTCGCTCTCTTATGGAACACATGACACGAAGAAGTTGCAGTTCTTCTGAACAAAACGCAAGGTATATACAAGAAAAAAGGAGATTGAAAAGTAACATGAGAAAATCGGCTCCGAACGTGTCAATAGATACTTTCCTCATAATTTAAGTCTGAAGTACTCCGTGTTACAGAAATATCTCACGAGAATCGTACGACTTCGGGATAACGGAGCAACAGAAAATATTTTAATGCACACAGAAACGAGCGACGTGATTCCTATTACGATCTCGCGGATTGCGAGTGCGCTAAAGGCTACGGAAGATTCACGCGGCGTTCTCGCCGAGCGACGTCAAGTGTTTGCTTGCACATCATCATGTACCGTAATCGGCGCTAGGATATATATCAGTGGTCTCGTCTTCGATCCAAGAGTCAACCTCGACGAATTCGGCGACGAAGCTCGGTATGTGACACTTGATAATTGCGGCGTTCCCCCGAAGGACATGTTCGTCCATCACGTTCACTGCATACCGCTGCCCGACAACTGCAACCAGACACCGGTTTCCGGTTTTACCATAAGGCGCACATCTACCTACACGCAGGACGCGTTCGATCGCTCGTTGATTGATTATGATTTCAATTGTAAGATGCAAATGAAAATATCATTTCCAGGATTCTGCTTCGTTACGCAAGTTTCCTGTCAATCTCAACTAAATTTATGAACTACGGGAAAAGCTGAATGAAAAATTGCGAAGTGAAGATCCATACATCATTTTGCCGAGAAGTCAAGATTTTGCTAAGCCAGAATTGATATTGCGCAACGTCTCCGTGTCGCATTCAACAAGAGACAAGTTAATTCATAACATTCCAATGTAGTGAATCTAATTTGAATGTTCATATCGCGATAAAGCTGGAATCAAGACATCTTACTACTCAAATCTATATCCAGGCAGTAAATGTATATTTTTAATCAAACTGTACATCTTTAGGTATTCTTTATTCGAGAAAGCCGTATTTACTGGAATCACAAAAATATTTAAAGATCATCCAACTAAACTTCTTTTCATTTCCAACGAAATTAGGCCAACTCGATGAACAATCCTTACGTTATTCTCAATGTAATCGTCGTAAGGACTTTCAATGACTCGATCAATCGCGCTTGGCGAAACGTATCATAATCGCATACTCTATTCACGTCACGTCGGCGAATTAAAATAAACTTTGTTGTCACGGCGTCTAAAGAGTACGTTCCTGCGTTCATCTAAAGAGAACTGGTCGTGCGACTGGTCTTGAAATAGATAGGCGATCGATATTCAGCATTACGATTCGTTACATACGACGTTCAATAAGCAAGTAGCACACACTCGTGCGATACGCAATGCAATGTACAACACCGCAAGAGCGATGTCTATCCGCGTTGCACGCACTTTATACACCTCGCAAACATGATACTAGTAATCGATCGGAGAAAAGGAGAGAAGTGTAGAAAGCGCGTGCGACACGTCGAGCGACCCGAAAGCTCGAAACACGGACCAGTTCTCTCGTTCGGTGATCTGCGCCTCCCCTAAACGGAACCTGTGCCCTTCCGGCTTGCCAGGGAGGATACGTGCGCCCTTCCAGTTTTAACTACCATATGACTGTTCCTCGGCGACGTAGCTGCCGCTGTTGGAATCGATCCATCCCACCACGTCCACGTGGTCGGCCACGAACGAGGGAACTTGACACTTGAAAATCGCCGCGTTGCCGCGTATCGCGAACTGATCGTAAACCTGAACCTCGAAATACTGGGCGACCACTGAAACGAAGCGAGAAAGAGAAAAAAAGGGATGTAAAAAAGCGCGTTTGTCCGGGCTGCGCCGGTGTGCACCTTGGTGAGCTTTGATCGCGGCGATTAAAATTTCAATGAAGCCAAGTATCGGTAAACTGCCAGTTTCTCGATCGTGCCTGCGACGAGCACGGTGGAGTTCCATTGCACGTGGACATCGATCCGATCAAATCCGACTTGATCTAATTGCAAATTACGCGCGCGAGAGAGCGAGGTAGATTAACGAGAGACTGATTCATCACGCTTTCAAGTAGTATTTAAAATAACATTTTTTTCTTGGCGTTACAATAATCATAAAAAGAATTTAACATTATTTTTTAATAATGCGGCTTGTGTTATAAGAAATGTCCATTTCTGAACATAGATGACCTAAGCACGAAAGCGACCTAAGTACGAGATCTCGATTGTTCATATGAGTACGTAACGAGGACAAGAAATTGAATACACATCGATGCCTACCGTGCAGCTTCGTCCCACTAATTAATATTGCAATATCTTCGGCCGTCGCGCGGCTGTAAAGTAAATTCGATTACGTCGCCGGAAATAACCCTTTAACGATCCTCTCTCTCTCTGTCTTTACCGAAAGTGGATCAACCTGGTCGCGCGGGCGTTAATTCGCTTCTCGGCTCGATTAATCCGGATTAATCCGATCCGGGGATACCACGTCGAACGAGGCCACTGCCAGCCGCACGCTCTACCTTCGTTCACCCTCGCCGATCGCCGGATCAGAAAGGGTAAACTTCCCAGACAAAATCCGCGTTCCACCTCATCAACCCTTAAGCCTGCTCTCCACTGGCCGAGAATGCACGTTTTGTCGAATAATGCGAGCGTGTGCCTCACGTATGCATGAATAGAGCGTCTCCACTCACCTAGGACATGCACGTGGTAATTTAATTCGCAAAGCACTCCGCCGGGGATATGAATATTTTGGAAAAATTCCAGAATGTAGACAAAATTTTATAGAAAATGAATTCGCAAATAAAATTACTTGTTGACTTTAATTATGACGTTAATTCTGACTATTATTGCAGTTTGATCAATCAAGATGGAGCGAGATTACATCGGAGGGTGGTTGGAGTAACGTTATTCCGTGACGGTTGGTCTCGTGCAATCGACTTAACGTCAAGTACCCTTCTCCTGCTGGCTGTTCGCGGTATACATCGAACCGTCCTCGGCCACCCACTCAATCACATCTACGAAATCCGCCACAAAGCTGGGCACGAGGCACTTCAGGGTCGCCGTATTGCCGCGTAAGACGAATTCGTCGATGACCCTCGTCTCGTAGAACTGCTGGACCACTGCAACGCGCGATTTCACAGAGAAGATCATTCACGGCGTGACCGTAATCGTCGTATCGAATTAACAAATTGTCCACCTTGACGGACGCCACTCGAACTGACCCGACGAGCAATTAAAATTCTACGAGGCTATCAGCTCCTCCGTCGAAGCTGTTAACGTTCTCCCAGACCCATTTCGGTATTGTCTTTGAAGCATCAATCTCTCGGACGATTATTACACGTGCGACGATTCGCAGGCGTAATTTACAAACGTGACTCATTCTCGTTTTGTGTAGCTACGGTGAATTATCGTGGATCCGAAAGTAAAAGTTGGAGCGTAACTGCAGGTCGCGAGCTGCAGACGACAGTTGTTGGCAAGCGAACGAGAAGAAAGTGCGAGAACTCGTTTGTGGTAGGGAAATGAGAATGCGGGAAAGAAAGAAGAAAACATAGAAGCTGTCTCGCGGACAACGCGCACATCGACCGGCCTCATACCGTACTCCTGTCCGGGCGTGTAAATCGTCCCGTCGTCGGCCACCCACTGATCCACGTGGACGAACTCGGACACGAAGCTCGGTATTTTGCATTTCATGATCGCGCTGTTAGCTCGGATCACGTACTCGTTCTCGGCCTCGGTGACGTAGAACTGCGAAACGACTGCCGGCGCCGGCAACGTGTTAACTCTTTGAGACACGATGAGAGATCAATTGCAGAGAGGCCTTCTTAAGAATTCAACTAGAATTGTCTCGATGATTGTAAGCTAATTTTTGTATCGTTCTAATCGATCGAATCATAAAAATCATAAAAATCATAAAAATATTTTTTCGTATTCTTTTGTTATGCTCTTTTAGGAGATATTTACTTTATATTATCCATCTTTTGAATATAGCGCATATGCTTCAAAGAGTTAAACCGAGTAGACGAATCCCACGAAATTGTGGCAGATGTTATTTCGGTTAGCGGGATTAGCAGACATAAAGAAGCGACAGATTTCTTTCATCGCCCACAGAAAATTCACGTAGGATTTGGTCGTAAAGAAGGAACGCGCAGTAATAGCATTAACAGAATTAGTCTCAGTTTATTCTTTCTCACTTTAAAAGTAAGTTTCAAATTAAAGTCTGTAAAGTTTTAATCTCTGCTGCTGTGATTACTGAACTCTTTCATTTCTTGCTTTCCAGATTATTTATTACTAGAAAAAAACTAAACCGCAAAGAAAATTAATTGTCAGAAAGGATAAATATCTGGCATTCTAGTCCGTGCACTAATTTTCTGTGAGAGATAGCTGAAATAATCAAAAACCGCTATGGATATGTAATACCCTGCACGACCGCAGGATCCTCTGGAAGGTAGACCTCTTTATCCTCGCGAATCCACGCCTCGACAGTAACGAATTCCGCGATGTAACTGGGGATGCTGCATTTTAAGATCGCGCTGTTTCCCCTTATAACGTACTCAGTTAAGATCTCCGGATTGTATGGCTGAGTGACGACTGCGTGGGGAGTCAGATTAAAATAAACGAATGTTCGATTAAATCAGAGTTAAAAATCGCATCGTGTCGTTTAAAGAGAGCATTGTGCAGATACGCAAAGCAAAATGCATTTATTTCCAGGTTGTCAAATTATTCATAAGCAGTGAAATCACGTTTGCAATCTTGCGCGAAGGAAGGTATATAATCAGACAGGAAAAAGATTATACACAATTCTCTATACTTGACTGTTCTTCTCGTGAATGCACTTTCACATGTCTGAAGTAGAAATGGATCACGACAACGGAATCACGCGATTAATATTAATAACCATCAGTTTAAGAAAACATCAGATTCAACTCTGTTCCTTCAAGCTTCGCGCTTATTACTTCCAATCTGATGAATCGCAGTGTCGGTGCAGCCTGCCGTTACATCGAAAAGTCGAGCTGCGGACTTTTTCCCGCGCAGCCTGGACGTGCTTCCTCGAGATTTTCCCCGCTCGACGCGGCATCGGCTTATTTTCTTAGGCCTGTCGTAATTCGCGGCGTGTGAGCCACCGGATGATTCATTAAACCCCATGTGTGCCGTGTACTGCCGCCGCCGTTCAGTCGCTGTCAGAGCAGATCGCGCGGCCGGCGGAAACGAATCGTTACCACGTGCCACTTTGAACTTTGACAAAGTTGGACGAGGGGACGGGTGTCCGAACAGCAGGAAGACTGAGGGCGATACGACCGGAAAGGGAATTTCCTTGTTCTGTATACTCATCGGGGCAATCATCGGCCGACATGATCATCAATGCATAATGACGCAGATTGCGCAATGCGCGTTTGCTTATCGCGAATCAACCAAGATGCAGCTTTACTGACAGCGAATACTTAGAATGTTTTATACATGCGATACTATATATCTCTGAGCAAGTAGAATGATTTGTCTTGCAGATCTGCAAAGATTCTTAGCTTTGAATAAATGATTCTTTCTTACTAGAAAGAACTATCTATCACATTTTTAAGACTCATTTCTTTTTCTTTTCCAGGACTTCAAGAATTACATATATTAGCGTTCTGCGCTTCGTACACGTCGGCCGCGACAACGACAGTGACAAAATATCGTCGTCCGTTTCATCAGATTAACGAGGACAGTCGGGGTCGGTTTTCCCAAGACGAATGAATAAAGGTGGACGAGGTGAAAGAGGAGAATAAAAATTGCTGCCGGCGGTATCAACCCTCTCAGGATCGAGCTCCCCCTCTGGCAGGAATGGAGAACAAGCGCACTTAATGAACGGAAGCTGCATTTATGGTATACCATAATCGGTAGACGGTCTGAAGGTCGTGCCATCGCTTCCCACCCACGATTCCACCGACACGAATTCGGCGACGAAGCTCGGTATGGTGCACTTCAAGATAGCTGCGTTTCCACGTATCACGTATTCCGATACGACTTCCGCCTCGTAATACTGAGTCACGACTGCGAAAGATAATAGCGTATTATAATAGCCCATTGTGCAACTGCATCGCGCGCTTCCTAACATCGCCCTGCGTTCCTGCGTGCCTAATCGGTAGGAATCAATTTTCTCTTCAATCAGGGCACGCCGCGGCATTCCTTCATCATCGTGCAAATCATCGCAGGACAATACCTCGTTACGCACGCACCGTGATTCGACCGCAGAAATGAAATGAGTTTCTCCGGAGAGGATCGGCCGATCACGATCGAGAAGATTGCAACCGGCCAGTAGCTCATCCTAGCTCCGACACATGGTACAATTTAATCCTACGCTCCGCTTGCACGCAATTACGAAAACTAGTTCTCAGTAAGCAGGGATCCGGCGATAGAGATCTGGATTATCTGAGAAATTACGACAGCACGATCTCATTAAACGAAACGTTAAACATCCGTTCCGATGCGCGCGTGAAATATTTTAATCGTTTAAACCAGAATCATTCCTGCACTTGTCATTACTCTTGATAGTTTAAGCCTCACGCGAGGTATTTACGATTTCTTATTTTATGCAATCTTATTTTCAGATAGAGACTTGTCACGCGACATCGACGACGTTGACCAGTTGATTTCTCGCTGCCCACGCGCGTTCGGAACAACCGCCGAGTTTCCTACAAGTCTCGGATTTGGTACCGTTGTCCTGATCCGGATCGAAAGAGTTTCCCTGGTCATCTTGCCAGCCAACGACTTGAACGAACTCCGCGACAAAGCTCGGTATGCTGCACTTGAGGATGGCCGCGTTGCCACGTATCACGTACTCATTGTTGACTTCGGACTGATAATACTGATGCACCACTGCAACGAACGAGCAATGTAAGTCCGCGCGAGCTCGTTCCTTCCATCGAACGTGCCATTTAACACCCGATAATCGGGAGAACGCTTATCGGGGGAACTGTCAGCGACGGGGCTTGCGTTTTACGATTGCAATGCATCGAGCTGCTCGAACGCTGAAACGCGATTTAGCAAGGCGAGGAAACGCGTACGTGGTCGGTGATGAACGTTTCTTTCAGATGCACGAAGAGATTGTAATGTTCAACTTGAACTGGCCGTGGAACCTCGACGACGTTGACGGCAGCCTCGGACGATAAGTCTCGCCGTTGTTCCGCGAGCAGAATAATTCGCATTGTCGCATCTTATGTCGCAGTCGCCGACGAGACAGGCGTCGCAACGACAGTGGTGCGATCGATTGACGTTCAATTCCCGATATGTGCGTATGCAGACTGAATATGTCGATACATGACATATCGAGAAAATTTTCAATGAGACTGTGAAACTTGTTTTGCACTTGAAAAATCATATTTATCCGTGATTAAAAATAATTTACGCGCAATTAATAGTCTTGATTATTTTTTGCGTAGATTTTACGAAATGCCGAGTAAAATTGACAATTAGGCAGTGTTTAGCAGAAATTAATTCAAAGTAAAACGAAAATTCACAAAAACGAAAATTGGTGCCATCGATTAGTCAGCAACTGCTTTATTTCCCGAGAGAGAGAGAGAGAGAGAGGCCAGACTGAAAGTAAAATATTACTAAATAAACTAACGTGTTTAAATTGTATAGTCCGCGACGCCAGAGACGGATACCGTATAATCACGTGGTTTAACAGAAAACCGAGAGAGACAACAGGTCAGTCAAATATCCGATCGTTTCGGCCAGCACGCCCGATTTAACGAGCTAGGAACGACCCGTTAACGAGACGAATGACGATACGCGTATATATATATATATATGTATATATGAATGTATACGTATTGGCCCCATGGAAGTGGAAAGTGAGCGACCCATATACTTTCGCGTTGCACCGCTCGCAAATGGATTTGCATTTCGCCACTGCGGCAATTGAGATCAATATACGAGAAGCGACCGAGTCGCACGGATGGTGTCAGTTATTATAGCGAGGGATAATACGTGTCATTTCTTAATTATGTACTTATAAAAAATGTCGAAGAAATTTAGACGAGTTTCCGAACTGATTTTCCAAACTGAGAAATATTTTATTTCACTTTTCATCAGACATTTAGGGCAGCTGCGCATGTCGATGCGTGAATTTCATGCGTCATTACGAAACCTCAGATTTCTCCGAACTTGTGAAATCGTAATGAATAATATCTATAGTTCGAGTTCCTGTCGACGAGGATTATTGTACGACGAAGATGCAACAATGAAATTTTCTGCTCGCAGGAGAGATGTGGGAGTCGGTAAATTTGCTGTTCGAATGCTCCGAAAAGTGATACCGAAATCATCGCCGGGCACGAACTCCTCTCCCTGATCCGTGTGCCAGGACAGGACTTTGACGAAATCGGCGACGAAAGAAGGAACGACACACTTCAAAATGGCACTGTTTCCACGGATCGCGTATTCCTTATTGACGTCGGTGTCGTAGTATTGCGCCACAACTATAATTTCATACACAGTTAAATAGCGTGTACGGTGCGTCAAGTGTAGTTTTGCTCCAGTCTCCATAGCTCTAAGAATTTTTCAACAATGTTTTGACTCAATTATAGATAAGAATTACAATTTGAGACTATAATTTTAAAAAATCGCTGCTTTTGTTAAATAATTTCATCAATTAACATAATCAAAAAATTTTATCGTTTTACTTATGATGCATGTATGTAACAGTCGCCAATTTATTTAATAATTTGCGTTTATCATTGTTAAAGCAGACGACTTATAAATGAAATTCTGCGGAAGAGAAGATACATCGTTAACTAATGCGATAAGAATACTACTGAAAAATCATATTACAGTCGATGAAACGACGTGACGTCAGGTCTAATGACATCATTGTGTGATTCAGGAGTATAATATTTTTAATCTCTCAAGAAATACGATGATATCACGTGGAAATGGGATTACATCAATCTCATAACAAGTAATTTGCTGATTATCCTTAATTTTGATTAGCTTAAAACTGGAGAACGAAATTAAATTATAGATTCGTATAAACGGCGGCGGCAGAGACTGCAAAGTATTTAAAATCGCGATGCAATGCATCCTGATCGGATTTTATGTTATCCAACACTGATGCCTTTTACCTACTTAAAGTCCTTCCAAAATAAAACATCGGACAAATGTGGAAGAAATGGAACGTAGAATCATGCTACGTTCAGCTATAGCTGGAATGAATGTTCTTTAAATTTTCTTCTATATTTAGCCATCCTACACTCTATCCTAAGATAGCTTGCTTTTAAGATTTATATGTATAATATTAACTATCACACAAATATAAAATTGAAAACTCTTCAATTAAAATTAATTTTCTTTTTTAGAAAATTCTGAAGGAAGTAATTACATTACGAGAAAATACTTTTTTTTTATTACAGAATATCCCAGACTCCTTGACTTCAATTTTAACGAGTTTTCCTTGCCAAGTTACGATTACTTTAAAGTTTCCTTTTTCTCTTCCTCTCTGAAAGCGAAAGTTGATGTCAAATTTGTCGAAGAATTCATTAAGATTGCAGTTGCAGTTGCTAGCAAACAAGTTCTGGGACATTCTCTGTCAAAATTCCGTAGAGATGGCTAAATTTAAGGGAAGTCCTTAATGGATAAACGTAAAAATCGACGCTTACCGGCTCTCACGTTGACATCACGGCTATGTACCGAACCTGCAGAGGAGCGTGCCAAGCAACTATACACCTGAGCGTGAACTTCCTGGCGGTAATCCTCGGCGCGGAAAGGAGGGAACACCAAATTTCCGTTCGGCAGAACCTGTGTGGGATCAATAACCATATGTAAAATCCCAAACCAAACGTACAATTACGTGCTCGGCAAGTTTCAAAATAATTGACGCGTCCTTCGCGATCGCGTGAATGAACGTAGGATGACATGGGTGTTTAACGATCCCATTCACACATTGCTGAACAGCACTTGACTCTAGAAACGGCCGATAGTGTTGGCGGCTGTTTAAAAGAATAGCTTCTTACAAGATGGTAAGAGAAAGAATCCATTTTCAATAATTTGCGATAATTTTTGCCGAAATTGCTTACTGCAAGTATCGACAGAAAATTTATATAAGAATATTATTAAAATTAAAGATTGTTTCTTCGGAGATTTTTATGAGATTGATTAAGATTTTAAGAAAATATCGTAGCTTGACGTAATACCTGTCGCAATCCGGGAACGTCCCCTACGGCGGTTCCATCGGAACGAACCCAGATGATGTCCGGTTGAGGATTTCCTCGTGCCTGGCATTCGACGACGGCTCCGGTTCCGTTTGAAAAATCAATGCGGTTTGGCGGTTCCTTGACGAACACAGGTCCCATAGATTCATCCTCGGCCGAAACAACTGCAAACGAAACGCAAAGATTTTTATTGATTACGTTGTACGAGCGTCTGAATCATTCAAGCATTTATCTTCAAAAGAATTACATGCAATTCCGGAATTTCTAGTAAATTTGAATCTATCGAAATCAACAACGTTTCTCTCTTTCTCTCTCTTTATCTTCATCGTTTCTCAGATAAATGGCTCATTTTACAGTTGTCTTCGAAATGACAAACGACATGCCGTGACTCTACGAATATTTCTTTTTGCAGATGCGGCAATCAATTTTAACTAAACCGCTGCAGCAGACTTTTGATTACAAGAAATGTTTCGTGCGCACAGCGAAATGTAAGGGACACTCGACAGTTTGCGGGAATTAGCACGAAGACAATTAATTTAAAGCGTCACGAATGACGAGACCTTTTGTCCCGTGTCTTCGAGTTTCGCTTATCATCCGTTTCAACCAGGATATGCGACACCCACATTCAATTGGCGCGTTGCCAATTGCAGCAAACAACAGGTTGTCAGGGCCTGTTATTGAATAATATGCGAATCAACGTCACGTGACCATAAGGGAGACGACAATGCGTGATTCCTTTTCCGTCGTGGACAGAGTTGCGCTGCCCGCATCCACCAATACCATCGATAGCAAGAAATATTTTTTCCGTCGATGGCAAACCGCGTGCCATTCGTTGCAAAGTTCATTACGGGTGCATAGGCCAGATCAAAGGGCAGAATGTTGCCTTTTCCACACAGTAATGATTATCAAGTTTTACGGAGATGTAACATTTAAACGTCATTTTTAGTGACGTCACTCATAGTTCGTGACCTCTGCTCGATCGACGAATATTTAGTGATGCGAGTCGCTCGTCGCTGCAAAGGACTGCAGAAGCCGACCTGCAGGAGGCTACCGTACTACTTTCTTCGCACGTAGCCGCCTACTGATTCACCTACGACGACGACTGCAATCCAGCGAGAGCAAATAAACCCGGTGCAAGTATAAAATCAAGTCACGAAGAACCGGTTGGGCGAAGCGTGCGCCATTGGGCGAACGGCTGGGTATACCTACACGCAGGTATAAAGAACAGGTGTTCCGAATTTTTCTGGATCCGCGCCGCCTGCCACTCTGAACTTTAGGTCTGCGGGACTGCAGCTTTGCTGTCGCCCGTCCTTGCTCTGCGAATCATTTCATTCATGTGTCGATTGCAAGAGAAACTTTCCTCCGACGAAACTGGTCAGATTAAATTAGAGCAGATGACGAAAAGAAAAGAGAGGAACGTAGGGCGTATATAGAAAGCAATAGTTTATTTATCGTCTTTTTATGAATATTGTTGTGCGCTGTTTTAATTTTTCTGCAATACGTCTCGGTCAATATTCACCCTTCTTTCTCTTTTGAGTCTCTTCGTGCGGGGCCGATAATGCTGGTACCGAGAGGGTACTAAGAGGGATTATACATGGGTATTATGTATGATGATTAGCCGGATGGATTCATGTCGTTTTAATAGTGAGCGCACCGTCCGGTGCTCGTGTCTTGGTCTCTTTGTGCATTTTATGGCGCGTGCACGGTACCATGTAATGGCCAGGAGAATTGTCGCAGCTTCGTGACAGACGTAATACGTTGCGTCAGGGTATCGATCGCAGAAGCGGCTCGTAAAATTTTTTCCGAGATTAAACCTCTCTCCTTCACGCCTCTTCGATGAAAGACGAGATTCTTCCCGGTCGACAACCGCTCGGTAATCTATATATAGAGGTAGCTTCGAAACGTCCGGACACGCTGCATCGAATATATTTCCAGCGCACACGCGCGTATGGTGGCACACACGTCTCTCGCGTGTGTGTGCGTGCATGTGTCGGAACGTGAAACCTCGTGATCTGCATAATAATGAGCAATATTTCGAAATTATCAAGCCGCCGAAGAACAATGATGCGAATCGATTGAATAGCCTCCCGCTGAGGTTTTGTTCCGATCCTTTTGTTAGCCCAAAGTTCAATTTTGATCTTGAAAATGCTCATTCAAGTCAAAATCAATTATGTTTTTACCCAAATATTTTGTTAATATTATCGTTCATTGTTAGATGTCTTCGTCCGTGGCTTTTTATAACGTTTCCCACAGAATTTTCGAAATCTCCTCAACGTTGTTTCCTCAACGCGCTAAACGCGTATTTCGGTGATAGTGAGGGTGGACACGCAATTCTCGCGTAGGTGGAAGCAGCCTGAGGAAATTCTTAAGCTCGGACTTTGTTTGGTGTCTCGTATGGCTTCTTCGATTTAAGTGCATCTATTTCTGTGACTTCCTGCCAGATACCGAAACATCGAACGTGTCTTTCAACATCGTTTACGATAAAATTTATGCGGTGAATTCTTTTGTATTTTTTGTTTTCAAGGTTCACGTTTCGTAGATCTACGATGCTGATGCGATCTCCGCGTGGCCAAGTTTTCCTGATGGAGCCAGTAGATCCCGCATAAAAAACGGATTCACCTGGTGGCCGAGGATCCGCGCGCGCAATTCTCTCCGCAGCCTGATGTGAGCCTGCATTCTGGGAACAGCAGCTGTTCCCTTCCCTCGATCTCCCCGTCCCCTTCATCTTAGTCTTTCCTCCGGCAGCTGCACTTCGTGATTCGCCTGTACCTTATACTTGGGACCTTTCACGGTCCCAACTAACCGCCTGCTAGGTTCAAAATACGCGGACGCTGCGCGAAGAAAGAGCAGGAGAACCGTTATGATGGGTCACGAGGAATAATACCCTCAAATACTCGAAAATCAAAAAAATAGATCAAATAATAATTAATCTGCACAATTATTTTACATACACCGCAATAAAATATATCTGTATATAATTATGAAATTAATTGGAAGACTATTACACGTAGGAATTATCATATTATTTATATTATATATTATAAATTAATCTGAGGATTAAGCATTCTTATGTAACATCGTCTTCAAATTAATTTATATAATATAATATAAAGATATGCTAATTCATAATTAATTTTAAAATATTTAAGAGCTTTATATTAGTTGCATATTTTGTTACGGTGCACGCACGGAAGTCACGGCATGTCTCTCTTGTGCGAATGTCTTGCCGATCTCCGACGCAAATCGAGACGGCCGACATCCATTAACGCTGCTCCGTAAAATGATCGTCGAAGCACGTGGTGCGAAACGCGACGTGAATGAGATCTCCTCGCGCAAAGTTGACTCACCAGTTGTCAATGCCAGGAAAGCAGCTAACAGGAGCATAGCGATGACGTGGGTGGGTGTCTTACACCCCCCGCCTGGAGGTTCTCGCCACATCCTTATCCCAGCTTCGCAGAGCTCACTGATTTTCACCTGATTTCGCATAAAACACCCTGATTGAACGCTACGTTCGTCGATCGCGAGGCGATCACCACTGGTATCGGCCTCGATGGTGTCTCAACAGCTATCAGACGGTCATTTCGTTGACATTTAACGTATCAAGTCGAATAAATTTCGCGAATGAACGCGAGAAGGCTTTTCTAAGTTCAAGGTCAGCTGGTTGGTGACGATCAGAGGCAGGATCGTTCCCAATGCGCGCAGCGATTTAGCATGCATTAAAGAATTCACGTACGCTAATCCCTGTCGCTCTCAAGCCGCGCATGATTGGTCATCCTCCGCTTGTGGGATAATAAATATTGTTTGATTGGGCGGCAAGATTGATAACCCGGAACCAAGTAATCATTATTCAACGGATCCTCTAGCCCACCGGAATAAACATGGAATTCGGGTTAAAGTAGGCATCGAAGAACTCGTGATTAAAATCGAGGTCAGCGAAGCTGCTAGCAGACGTGCGTCAGCATGGAAATGTAACGAATGCATCAGCTCTTGAATTTAATAAAAACAGAGAGAGGGAAAGTTTGTAGATTCTACAAAATAATTGCATTCCCTCGCCCGAGAAGAAGAAGAAGAAGCAATTAAAGTTGCCAGGAGAATTCTGAAAAGCCTAGAAGTCCCTTTGGCGTCCGTCGGTCCGCAATAATCCGCAAAAACGTGACAGTGCTATCTCGCCATGGAACGAAGTGGAAGTGCACGTGCTGAATCGCTGATAGCAAGGGGTTACGGGTTGGAGAACAGCGAGCCAGCGGGGAGGACGAAAGCGGAAAACAGCGCGAGCACGAGGAGGGATGAAGTGGCCGCGGGGGTTGAAGGGGAGCCAGAATGTGGCGGAGTTGAACGGCTCGTCACGGGGCTGCTCCCTCTCGGCGAGTTTATTGATCGCAGGGTGCGGAGCGGTTCAATCTACCCTCGCAACCGTAAGCGCCATGCTGCCATCCGGAGCCTCGGAGCCAGCCAGGCGGCCACGATGGTGTTCGTGGACCCCCGCTAAATTCACACGACCCCTTCACGCCCCCCGTGGCGGACCTACCGCGCGATCAGAAATTGCTATCCTATCCGGTATTGTCAGCCAGTGCGTTGCTCGCGGAAGTCGATTGATCGCGACGAAAATACGAAATGTGACGCCAACACTTACGTCACTTGCCGTTACATCGTGTAACTTGGCGGCGTGTAAGAAACTACAAAGTCGAAAAAAAGATTCTAGGATTAGAGGACCAAAAATCTTTAAAAGAAGGGAAGATCCGTAAAGAGATCGTGGCGTGCTCATCGCGCAGATGTTACTTCGCGATTACTTCTTTTCAGAGAAGAAGAGAAAAAAAAGAAAAAATAATCTCTTGGACTCGCTCGATGCTGATCCTCTGCATGAGAAAACGGGGAACGATGAGAGAAAAAGTCAGTCGCCAAGGAAATCGCCCGTTGCGACAAAAAGAGCGAAATCTTGCAACCATATGAGAGGAACGGAGGAGAAATAAAAAAGGGTCCACGCAGACTCCCCCCCATGCCGAGATCCGTCGCGTTCGGGAGAACGATTAAGGACAAATGCGCGCATAGAGAGAATCATTGTCCTAGATCTTAGTTGCACAGCTCGCTCTTCCCGTGAACCGACTGACATAAAGATCGCTGTTGGTCCATCATCTCAACGACTCCATCGAGGTCCAGCGACCAGTGGCGATCGCGTCTTGCCGAATTCGCCAGCTTCCGCTGACGCAGGCCGATCGCCCACAGATCGGCACACATGCACACATGGCACGATCACTGCCGATACGTTCCACCACACATGCACACACAAGCAGACAGACACACGAGCACACACCCACAGGAATTTCGCAAAATCGGCTCCCGATTTGCCTCCGTGAGATCGGCGTCCTCCACTTCCGGGGGAGGATGCGCGCGTAAGACGTCGCGACGCCGGTCTTACGTACCAACGACACTATCGTGTGTACTATATGCAAGAACACAAGATGCACGCCGACCGCAACGATCGGAGCAGAGAGACGAGCACTCCGGATCCGTCAACGACCGACCGTAGAGTGCGGCGTCGTTTGCTTCGGAGCGGCGGCTGCTCCTCGGCTATCTCGAGGTCGGCAACGGCGGTGGAGGCGGTGGGGCACGTCGGTGTGAACACTCACGTTGCGCCGCGGGGTGAAGGGTACATCAGCGTGCCAGGGCCGTTCGGAAGTTTTAATGTCCAACCCTCCACCGTGACACAGGGGATGCAGAAACAGATGGATCGGAGACCCGAGGCACACATTGAGGTTTAATTTTTATTTTCCGTGAAAATATAAGTAAATTCGGAATTATTAATCCGTGTACGAAAATTATATTTTAATTAATAGAACGTACAAAATTTGAGATGTAAAAATAACGGGCCAGGAGAAGCCTATGGAATAAAACGTAGGACTTTATCGCAAGAGAGAGTTCAAGGATTCTCTGTAATTAACATGTTTTATTAAATATGTCTGACAATTCGGCCTTCTTTGCCGATCAACGGAATTAGTACTTTGTGAAAAAGTATATACATTTTTATGCGTTGTATAATAATTCATTGCATTTTATGCGTTGTACAATAATAATAATGCATTATATGGTCGTTTCATAAATTATTTAAATTGGAAAAATAACAGGTCACATGTAGTAAAATCTCGTTAGGGGTATCAAAAACGGTGGACCGGCACTGCCGGTTAGCCGACCTTTGTCGCACGCGGCGGAAACGGCCAATGGACCAAATATATATGAAATATGTACATTTGTGTGCGAATGTGCATGCGCGAATGTGTGTGTGCGCATCTCCGCGGATATTTGCGGAATGCTCATGGTCTCGTTACTGGGTGATAAGTAATTATCGACGATTATGCAAAGTAACAACCGATAATAGCGGCCAGCAGGGATAAACTGATTGCGAAAATGCACATGCAATTTCAAACTGTACCAAAAAATGCAATACGAAAGCAGAATGTATGAAAGCGCTTCTGCAGCAACATTTATATCAGCGTTGAGAATTTGTGTAGCAAAAATTGATGATTCCGAGGAAATAACTCCAGCATTGCTTCTTCGAGATGTAATATATTACAAGAGAAAGATAAATGTGTGTGTTTGTGTAACAATAAATTAATGGATTGCATAAGATGGACAGATATGTTGGAAAACAGGAAATATAAAGGTAATAAAAACTTCTATTGCAATTTCGTGGAATATGAGACATTTTATTAAATATTTTCTACATCTAAAGTATTTCTCTTAATTTCTACAAAGCATCTGTTTTTTCCGGAAACTTGCTCAATTACTTTGATGTGCGCAATTACTTAATTACACGCGCTTTCTATTACTCTAGTTGGATGCGATGAGTTGTTCCGTTATGTACAGATGTGTAATATTTTATTACAATAATAAATTTTTGTATTGCAACAATATTTTACATTTTGTGTAAAATTACAATATTAGTAAAATAAGTTTTATTTAATTCCGCGAGTATACATCGCGTTTCGAATTTGTTGAAATGACTGGATGCATTTCTGCTAATAATTTTAATATTACAGAAGAAGTAAATGTTAGTCAAAAAATTCTTCAAAATTTGTTATTTTGTAGGATGTTTGTCGATTTGAAAATGGCGGGTCTCTGATGTCGCTGCAATCATTTCAATGGCGGAACATATCAGACAAGCAGATGAAGCAGACCAAGCAGACCAAGCAGACCCTGACCGGTTGCTGTTGCTCGTTGACACGTCACTTCTTTTTGTACAGCTGTCAAAATGGTAAACAAGGAACAGGTGAAGAGGGACATAAAAGAGCTCTGCAAAAATGACAAGTACTCCATCCTACTTCCCACCTACAACGAAGTGGAGAACCTACCGATAATAGTATGGCTTATCGTGAAATACATGGAGGAGAGGTAACTAGATTATCTGCATAACCTCGTAAACAATTGAAACGATTAACAATAAAAAAAGCTAAATTTAAGAAATCAATCACATGGATGCGTGAAAAAAATCATCAAGTGAAAGAAAATGTGCGACATTACAGCGAGCTCGCCTATGAGGTCATCGTGATTGATGATGGTTCTCCAGACGGAACTCTTGACGTGGCGAAACAATTGCAACGCGTTTATGGCGAGGACAAGATAGTCTTGAAACCCAGAGAGAAGAAACTAGGTCTGGGGACCGCGTACATGCACGGGATCAAATACGCGACCGGGAACTTCATCGTTATCATGGACGCCGACTTGTCCCATCATGTACATATCACGTTAAAAAACACTATTGTTATTTAATGACGCGTCAAGTGTTTCCGTAAAACAGAATGCGTTCTATTTTGCAGCCTAAATTCATCCCGAAAATGGCAGAGCTGCAGCGGTACCTCGACCTGGACGTAGTTAGCGGCACCAGGTACGCGCAAGGCGCCGGTGTTTATGGCTGGGACTTCAAGAGGAAATTAGTCAGCAGGGGTGCAAATTTCCTGACACAGATCCTGCTGAGGCCTGGCGCAAGCGATCTCACCGGTAGCTTCAGGTGGTGAATCTTTCTATAGATCCAGTTCAGACCTTGCGAGATCTTACGGTTTTGCTGAGGCCCGAGTGTCTTCCGATTTTATCATTGCAGGCTTTACAAAAAGGACGTGCTGGAGAAGTTGATACAGTCGTGCGTATCGAAGGGATACGTGTTCCAGATGGAAATGATAGTAAGAGCTAGGCAACTCAATTGCACGATAGGAGAGGTGCCAATTACATTCGTGGACAGGGTGTATGGGCAGTCAAAATTAGGTGGTTCAGAAATCTTCCAGTTTGTAAAAGGTCTATTGTATCTCTTCGCCACTACGTAACCGAACATACTTGCAACACACACACACACACACACACACGTACACACAAAACATTCCTTTAAATAAATAAAAATCCTGTTCCTCCCTTAGGATAATGTCGACCATCCTGGTCACACATATTTCAGATTTTCTATTAATTTAAACCAATGTCGATATATATTTAAAAGTATAATAATGTTTTTCTAAAAATAAATTATTACGATACTATTTTATATAGTGTTAATTATGCTTTTGAATTCAAAAGCACGTTTGCCGCAAAAATGACCTAATCGTGACGAGTGCCTTGAATACTCGGACAAAGCATGTACGTCTCTCGGAGTCTCCTTAAAAGTTGACGGTATCCCGTCATTAAATCATGCCGGATTATCATGCAAATATTTTCATGCAATATTTGCATGGGGTATGTACTTTTGCGCGGAAAGAATCAAAGTTACTTTAACGTGACACGTGCGCCTACACGTGGCCACGAATGGTGAAAAGGAGCGTGCGTATACAGCGATACTCGTGGGCTCGTCAACCCTTGCCGCACCCTCTGACGTCACGCAACCTCCATTTATTGATCCATTATGAAATCACAGTCTATGTTTCGACTCGGCAGACTTAAATACAATGCAAGAGGCGAGTAAAGTATAGTAAAGTTTATCAACTAGATAGTGACGTAAGAAATAAATTGCAAGGTGCGACAGTTTTCGTAAAGATAATTTATTTTGAGAATTCTCAAATATTATATTCAACAAACAGTATTTAAATTAGAATAAGTTAAAGGAAATTTATATTAAATTAAAAATTAAATTTAAAAACTTTAATTTTATATTTCAACAACCTAATACCTCGTGTTAATTACTTAGATCAATAATTTAGTGTGAAAGATATATTTTTAAGCACGCAACCGAGGAGGCTGATATATTTTTAATTCCGGAGCGCTCGCGCGAAGGAACACGAGCAGACAAAAATAGGAAGAAACAGGAGGCAATCTAATCTAATTATCACGGAGTCAATCCTTGACCTTTCACGAGCAGATGGAAACGTATTTCTATTAAACCTCCGATTCTAAATTCACCTCTTTCTTTCCAAGACCAAGCAATTACACGGAAACCACTATCGATATGGCGACATGGTGGCGCCTCTTTTATACGAGCTGCGTCGCATTTCGCAGAGCAACGTGTGCGAAAACGTCGCACATTCGCGAATACACGCATGCCTTTTCGCAGGAAAATCCTTCAACCCGTCAGCGGAAACGGAGACGGCGTTCCCAGCACGAAGCCAGTTCTGTCGCAAGCTTCGCCGCGGCCGGATGGCCAGTGGGGTGACCTGCGCGCCGGGGTGAAACTTGCAAGCTCCCCCTTTATCGAGCTTGCAGATGGCTGTGCCTTTTAGATTTTGACGTGTCCCTCCGTTCCTTCTGGCTCGCTCACTCGTGCGCTTTTCGTAGTTTAACATTTCGGTCGCTTAGTCGCTCGTCTTGACAATCGTCGCCCTCAGCAGCCCTCAATATGCCCAGGAAAGTCGGATTCAACGTCGTCTACGCCACGAGTAAGGCGGCCACATTTGTGAAATAAATTGCAAGCTAACCTCGGGCGGTGATCGGAAAAGGACTGGAATTGCTTGGATATGAATTTCGTTTTAGTGAAATTAAGTGGATCTAATAATTCAGTCAAAAAAAGTGTCACCGGCCTATGTCGATAATCCAAGTAGTGCGAGAACTGCTTAACGTGGGGTGTTATTATGAGCAAGAATATCACGATCGCAATTTATGGCTGGTTTCGTAAAGATTAGCTTTAAAGAAAACTAGGATTTAATTAATATTTTTAGAATACTTTGGATGCTTGAAATATTTGATCAATATCTTGGAAACGGTTATACACAAAATCAAAATTTTTCAAAATTTCCCTCTCAGTACGCTCTGAAATGTACCCTGTGCGGCTCAGGTCTGTGTGGTCCTCAATTTACTCCAGTCTCGATGGCACGCCGCAATTTCGCCAGGACCGCCACGTTTCAATGCACCTTTCTCTCTCTCTCCTTCACGTCACATATTCGGATACATTGATTTTTCCGCAATCCTTCTATTAGACAGCACGTGTCTCGCGAATCTGGCAGATATGAATAATTTGTGTCGGATGCAAAAAATGGTCTTTAAAAAAAATTTCTCAACGATGTTGCAAGCACAGAGTGATACGAATTCGGTACGACCGTGAAACGTATATTCCGTTAACTATTTATATAGTCATAAGTCGCGCAGAAAACTGCTGCATCGCGTGACGCTATTGCGTTGCTTCTCTTGAAAGACATATTTTGAAAGTCTAAGGAACAAACGCATTAACATTGCGGACGGATATACTTCTGCCGGAAACCGGCAATCATAAATGCTAAAAACACGACTGAAAACAGGTTGTGATAAAAACACGAATGAAAACAGACTGTAATAAAAGAAAAGCTCGAGGAAGCTATCAATATAGTAATATCCAGCACCATGCAACTGTGTATCAATAATTAAGTAACGTAAAGTACAGCAAGAAACTCCGCACGAGCATGCTCGATCGACACTCAACTCTCGATTGATATTATAATGGAATGCTTGCAAATAAATATTTGGTTTTATTATCATAAAATAATAAAACTACGTACATATAAAGCAATTATATATTATTGTTAATCTTATAAGAATAATTTTTGCTTCAGTTTAACATTTAAGCAGCGGTTGAGAGAAAACGATAAAAAAATATGCGTACTTAAAAGTAAAATATAATGGCCAATTGCTCTGAAATATAATATAATAAAATATAATAATTTTATACATATTGCCATCTTGTGATAAAATCATTAAGACTCTTAAATACATCTTGAAATCCACTTTCAAGGCGAGGAAGACAGACACTCGTCGCTAGAACTCAACGTTCACGGACCGACAGTGAGGGGTTGGCAGAGTGCAAGAAACTGTACGTATCCTCAGGAACTCATTCTACGTCTTCATAGTCCCACGAAGCTTACAAGAATACAAGTCCTCGCACATCAGTATCTCATTCGTAAGTCTTAAAACATAATCCGCTATTTGTGCGTACCGCGATTAAATTTATCTTTCGAAAAATGGAGGAAAATAACGTTAAACGGAAAGCAGTTTTCCCTCTCGACGTGATTAAAGTCGTTCATTGCCCGTTAAAACGACGTTCCGGTTGAAAAGCAATTTGCTGACAATGAAAATCGAATTAACGAGCCTGCTTTCCGTGATTCCCGAGGCTACATCATCCCCTTCTTTCTCTCGCGTCTCTTCCTCCTCATTCCGCCGGAAATCACGCAGAAATTGCTAACCGGCAAAAGAGAATCGTGCCAGCTTTCGATACAACCGGATTACAGCCGAATGGAAATTTTCACCGTGAATTTTTCGCATGAAACACGAATGTACTTTGATCGCAGCCGAGAAATTGGAGATCTGGACGACGAGAGAGGAAAATGCATCCACTTCGACAGACTTCAGTTACTTGGGCTACATCACGCTGTCCGACAACGCGTCGACCCTTTACAAGAGCAGGGAGTTGAAAAGCGTGGCTCTTCCGGAGACAGAAGCGTTGTCGCTGGAGCTCAGGCTGCACAAACCGCACACTAACGCGCACAACACTTATTGTCAGGTATGACGAACGTGAACTGTTGATAACAAAATTTTTAAATAAAAAATTTGTTAATTTAAAATAAGCTAGAGATAGCTAAAATTATGCAAATTTCGAGGCAAAGAATTCTAAAATTATTTTTTCTCAGGTTGGTCTCATCGCCATAAATATACTTGGCGAACCGTATGGTCAAGAAATGTCCGGACAAGGTGATGCTCCGTACAATCCGCACTATACCTCGCCTTACGACGATCTGGCGTTCGAGATGTACGTCGATCGAGAAGTGGCCAAAATCATTAGACAGATGGAGGCGAAGAAGCTGCTGGCCGTGGAAGAGGAGAGATTCGAGTACGCGTCCAAGTTGAAGGTGGCAATGGAGAACCTGAAAAAGGCGGGCGAACGCCTGGGCAAATACGAGCTGGAGAAGAAGTACGCGATAGCCCTCGAGGACTACGACAAAGCCAAGGCTAAAAAGGCTCAAGCTCAGCAATACAGGCAGCAGGTCTACCAGTCGCTGGAAATACACAATCTACTCGAGATTCACGGGGTGAGCAGAGCGCGGTGACGAAAAGTCGATGTTAATCTATCAAATTTGTTAATCCAGAAATTATTGATGCAGCCAGTAGAGAAGAACAACCTGTCGGAAGACAAAGAGTCGACGTCTGACACGTGTACCTCAAATGCAGTGGCGTTGCCCGATGACGTGACGTCACCCCCGAGACTGGTCATTCCGCCGAACCGCGATGGTGCCTTGTCGCCCACTGGTCCCGCACATCAGCCACCAGTATCGCCATTACGTCAGAAGACTAACAGTCCTGGTACGATTGGAGAGTAATTAAAGAAGGCGCGACCACTCTAACACGATCTCAATTTTTAGAATTTACATAATTTCATGTAACAATGATATCTTTGTGATATTTCCTCCAGAGGTAACCGACAATGCCACTAACGGTATCCTCGAGAGGCAGAGCAACTGCAACAAGGGGTCCCTCAGGCGGAAAACTAAATCGGCGGGCCCAGCTCTTCGCTCAAGCTACGAAGCTTACGAGGAGAGGACCATCCCCGCTCTCAGACAGTAAGAAATCCTCGCATCGAGGAAACACCGTTGTAGTCATCGAAACATGATATGTAAAAGTTCACCGACATTCATTTTCAGTTCGCACACGAACGAGTTTACGAGGGAATGCCACTTGGACAATGCAGAGACGAAAGTCACTTCGAAACTCAACGATCGGGAGAAGAAACAGGCCGCTTTGCCCATCGCGGTCTTCGGAATGGACATGGTAATGAAATCGTTGAAACATTACTTAAAGGCGAATTACAACGATTGCGTGCACGCAGGTGGAGAAGTTCTACTCGAAGCAGTTCACGGACAAGGAAGAAGGACTGCTGCAACTGAAGGAGGAGCTGAAGACCTTCGATCAGCAGGTGTCGAAACATTCCCCGAATAAAACAGCCAGGGCAGCTATTCTGCTGTTGCACAGGGCGCTCAGGGACAAGGTCTTCAGCGTGTACAGCTTGGCCGCGCAGCTCATCAGGCTCTTCTTCTCCGAGTTCGCCGCGGACAGGTAAGCTCATCTTCTTAACACATTCGCAGCCGGTGATTCTGACGCGAGAGCCTTAGCTGGACGCCGCCTACAATTTCCAAGCGTCCATAGCTGAACGCTTTGTACTATAGATAGCTATAGATTTTAAAACGACGTAGAACTACGTCGCCAATGCGTAATGCGTGATGAATAAAAAAATATGTTGCCGTTTCCATCCAACTCCAACTTTTCATTTAACGACAAATCCTCCAGGGTGTCTTCGGCGGAGATAGCCAGAAGCGTCGAGCGCCTGCTGCCGGAACTCCTGACGAAATCCGGAGACACCTCGCCAAGGATACACAACATGGCAGTGCACACGATTCTGAGCATGGCAGATTGCAAGTGCGTGCGGGAGTTGCACATTATCCCGGTGCACCTGACCAGACCAGTGAACAGCAGCACGCATCAGAGGCAGGCGCTAAGCCAACTGGAGATGGTGGAGCAGCTGATACTGAGCCACGGCATCTCCACCGAGAAACAAAGGTGATTCTGAACGATATCTTCAGAGTGCACGCACGAGAACGACTCGCATGAGAATTACCAGACGTTTTGAGGAAACGGGGACCTCTGCCATCGAAGCGCGGTCTTTCCCTGCCCATCCAGTCGATCCGCAGAGGTCCTTCCTCAAGATCGACTCTGGATTATTAACACGCAATTACTCTGATAAGGTATTGTAATTGTTGTAGCGGACTGACGTGTCGGACGTTATCCGAATTAGGTTCTTCCGGTCTGCACCATTCGGCCGAGGCGGTGCGGAAGGTCTCCGAGAGGATCCTCGTGCTGGTGTACAAGGTGAACCCGCGGCTGGTGCGAAAGCAATTGCCACCTGACGACGACATAACACGACGGAATCTGCTGTATCGTCAGCTCTTCCACGAGTTTGATCGGATCGATCTTCAGGTAGGTGCATGGGCGTCCGCAGGATTTTTTCAGGGGGGAGGGGCATGATTCAAAATATTACTTCCAGAATTAAAATACTTATAATTTAAAATTTATACACTTTTTGGTAGTAAACCTTTTTGGTTGGTAATGCTTTCTCACCGCGACAAGGTAGATGCTGTAAGCGTGCGTTACGTTTGCAATCCGGCATCTTTTTTCTTTATTTCAAGGAAGAACAAATTTAATTGTTTGCTGATTCCAGGGGGGGGCAAATGCTCAGTCTTGCCTCCCCCTGTGAGCGTCCATGGGTAGGTGAACACACCTGATCGCATTAAACCTCACGTTGGCGATCTCGATCGCAAGTTCACGATCATGCAAACGATTGCAGAGAAAGAAGGAAGCCGAGTCCACCCATAAAGCGACAACGACCCCGACGCGAAATAAATCTACGGAAAATAATGTTGTTAATTCAACCAAGTCGCCCTCGAGGTCGAGTCCGGTCGTGAGCACCGGCAGTTCAACGAGTATCACGTCTCCGTCCGAGAACAGCACCGATTACAAGGGGGATAAGTAAGTGACCACGCGAATTAATTAATCAATCGCATTGTCAACGGGGAGTTATTCTGACGCTTGTCTCGTTTGTCAGAATGTGCATATTTTGCCTGTCGAAGGGTCAAGTATATTCGGAAGAGGGTCTGAACATACATTATTGGAGGACCTGTCCTATGTTAACGAAGTGCGAAGCGTGTAAGCAAGTCGTAGAAATTTCCTACTTGAATCTTCATTTATTAAGTAAGTATCACATTTAATACAATTCAGTTACATTTAATATTGGGGAAAAAATATTTAAAAAATATGTGCGAGACGAAAGTAATGATTTTTTTACACACAACTCGCATTTCTTAAATTTTACATCTTATATTTTATGAATGTTTCTTTACAGATGAATGCGACATGAGAAGTAATTACGTAAAATGCGATACGTGTAAACAGGCGGTGCATGAGAATGCATTCGAGACTCACGCACAAGATAAGAAGTGCACAAGTATGCGAACGCATTGCCTCATTATTCCGATATCACTTACGATATAATTAGCATAATTATTTAAATACCTGGAAAATTTAACTCTTTATTCTAATTTTAGAACCCATCGAGGGATACGAGCGTTGTCCCCTCTGTTCGGCTTTGGTGAATCAAAATAAGTGGAGGGAACATCTCATGGGAGAACATCCGTGTATAAATAATCCACGAAGCAAGGGTGGAAAAAATTGTAAGTCTTAATAAACCTGTAATTTAAAAAGAGAGCAATTATTTAAGCCAGTCATGATTAATATAAAATGATGCTTCTGCTCCGGTTAATGAAAATATGAGGTATTCATTAGACGTCGAGTGGCTTTATACTACACGAAGCGCGTTACGCGAGTCTCAGATTTGTGCGTCGCGGAACAGGAATTAACAGGAGCACAAGAGGTGACCGGAGGTCGCACGAAGTAATGACATGAAGTTAGCTGTTCAATTTGGATTTCATTTAAATTTCAATTTAAATTTAAATTGAGTTTTAACTAAGAAGATTCTAACTAAAATGACAAATGTCGCCAGCGATTTGGGAGTAGCGTGAATCTTAAAGTGCGGTTTCGTTCCGGATACACCGGAATATTGTACAATAATTATCATATATATTGTAAAACAAGCTTTTGTAATATAACCATTCGCGGTATATTCTCGTTATAAAAAGCAAGCATATCGACACAATTCATTCTAAAACTTATCTCTATGATTCCAGGTTCGAAATCGCAGTCTACTAACTCGCAAAATCTCAGCGGCAAATTAACGTCGCCGACAGGCAGGGATTACTAGCATCAGGCGTCAACCTCGCAGCCGACGGAGGGACCCGACGAAACTTAGGAGGATTTTGATTTAATTTATTTTATAGTTTATATATATGTTACGAGCTGTCCAGCGTTTTTCATGTTTGTACCTATATTTAAATGATTTTTATAGCAGAACCCGTCCTTTATTCGTAGCGGCCCATGTTGCGAGTATTTTTAATCGTAAGTTGGGGCAAGAGATCCTAGCATTTAAGGAGAAATGAAAAATAGGCGATACGCTGTCGAGCGAGTTCGTATGGTGACAGAAGGAGGCACGAGATATTGTTAACAAGAGTTGTCCACTCTCTCTATCGTTATCGTATTGATACTAGGGCATTTGCGAGGGGGGCTACATCAATTATTAAAAGTAGTGATGTCAAATGCGTTGCGGGAGCATCAGTCATTTGAAGATTAACGATTCCTCTGCATCCGGCCACGTTTGTAACGGAGTTTGTACTATACTACGGCGAGATGCGTAAGATAGACATTAAGGAATGCTCCTCTTCATCGCTCAAAAACGATATTAAGCAACGCATGTAATTTCATAAAATAGTTACTTCTCATAGAGAATGGGCAGTAAAAATGATCATTTTATCATCCTTCCACTGTCAATGTTTTTATCCTAAAAAAAACGATCGTGTTCTTTATTCAAGTTGATGGTAGTACAATTTATCAACACAATGATATTACCAATATCAATGCTTAATCTTCTAGATCGGATAAGATCTAAATCCCGATAAATAAAAAATATAATTTAAGTATTACACTCGTAGCGCACAGTAAGCATAACGTGGATCAGAGTTTAAAAAAAGTTACAAAATCTCAGGATTTTGTATGATTACGTCGTGATGTCCGAGTTCGTTGTTTCGACCGTTGCTTCCGCGTCGTCAAACTTTTCTACGCCGTCGCCGTTCTCCACCGCGGCTTTCTCCGGGTCCTGAATTTCGTTGTCGTCGTTGTTCGCGTCCTCGGCTAATGCGGCCGCGCGATTTTCCTCGAACTTGTTTTTCTCTGCAGCAGAATATCACGTAGCGTGAGTAAACGACCGTGTCCTCCCGCGATACGATACGAGGTACGATACCGTATTTACGTTCCACCTACCAAATTTAGAGCAATCCGCGCCCAGAAGTCGCAGATAGTGAATCGCGTCGCAAGTAGGCACGTACGCCCTGAGAGACATTATACCTCTCCACCCCACCAGCTGGAGATCCAGCGGGTTTAGATTGTCAGTCTTCTCTTCTTTGTATAACAGTATACAACTTCCGATCGCTTAAATGAAATATATTTTTCAAGCAACACTTGTGCATATTGTATGTATGTATGTAAGGCTAAACATCATTATTCACTAGCATTTACCGAAATCCTTCAGGCGTTCCTGGGTATCTGGACTGAGTTTCACGATTTCAGGTGGCGTGTGCGGATCGTCGTTCTGCAGGAGCATTATCAAGTCCTCCTTCGACACCAGGACCTTCCTACTGTCGCTCACGTAGTGCAAGATACTCTGCATTCCCTCCTGAGCGAGCCTAAAGGCGCACTTCATGTTCCTATTGTCGCACCGCACGAAAGTCTTGACGCCGGTGTTGATCATTTTGACTTTGTCCACGTTAGACGTTACTAAATCACGAATCGCCGGTGACGTGAAGTAGATATTCTTCTTCTTTCCCTCGTGACATCTTACCAGCAGACATCGCGGGTTCAAGTCGTTGCTTATGCCGTAGAAGTCTCTGAAAGCACGTTGGCCAACATGAAAACAATTTACTTAAACAAATATTTATATAAGAAATAATGGTGAATTAAGCAGTGAAAGGGAAAGCTCACTTGATAGACTGCCATACATCTTCCGTTTCATCCTTGAAGAAGACGAACGGGTCCTCCCTGTAACCGGCGATCCTTCTCCGCTTCCTTTGTGACTCGCGCAATTTATTCTCCTCTTCTAACGTTCTTTTCTTGCTCTCCGAAAGCCTCGCGTCTCGTGCAGTTTCGTCCTCAAGCCTCGGTCCGTCTTCAAGTTTTGCTTCGTCTTCCTTCTCGTTGTCACCTGAACTCTGGACACTCTGACTTAACGCAGAAGCTTCGCTTTCCCACGGCAGCGACTTGACCTTTTCCAGCACAGCGACGAAGAAGCCGCCGGTATCTTGATGATGCGGCAATATCCTCATGCTACAATACAATTGACGAATGAGAACACAGTTTAGTTTAGGTATGATGCAACGCGTCAGCTGATTCGCTCTGTATTTACCAGCGCTCGAGATGAAACTTGGAAGCTTCCTGTGCGTTCGGAGGGAACATCTTCGGCCTTACTTGCGTCTGCCACTGCTCCGGAACGTCGTCCCACGTGTCGTAGTGTTGCAAATTTTTCGACGCCGGTTTCCAGTGCGCGACACCTGTGTGCAAAATATGATGTTTTATGGAAATCTTGTCGGAACGTTCGACATATCGCTCTTCTTCGAAACTAACCAGGATCGCATATCAATCCCGGTACCAAATCCCTGCAGTCAATCAGCTGTACGGAGTCCCCGGTCTCGCAGAGAAGCCTGTGAAGCACTGCTTCATTCTCGATGGGATTTAACGAACACGTGGAGTATACCATCCTCCCGCCAACCGCCAGCATTTCCAAGCCACGCTTCGCTATTCTGTACTGGATTCTTTAAAAGAAAGTGAAAATTAATATTTCCCTTACATCATTATTTGATACATAAAACTTAAAACAGATCACACTGTTCGTACCCATGCAGATTACTGCCATTAGCAGGGCTCCATTTGCACCATATGTCTGGATTCTTTCGCATAGTACCGTCGCCACTGCATGGAACGTCCGCGAGGATCCTGTCGAATCTATCAGAAAACAAAAGGTCAACCGGAAAATTCTTGACGAGAAGGCAATCAGGATGACGTCGAGCTACCTACTTTAATATGCCTTTTGTACCATCCGGTTTCGTGATCGTGAAGTTCGGCATAATCGACGAGTCGTGGTTCGTGATAAGAATGTTCGGGCTGTTGAGCCTCTTCGCTTGGTGCACCAACATGTAGCAGCGATTGTTGTCGAGATCGTTGGCTATCACGAAACCCTCTGGAATTGAATTTGAATATCGGAGTACGCGCGATGGATGTTTCTTGCGGCACTTTTAATTTGTAACCTACCTGGTGGAATGTTTCCCTCGTCCGCGTGTATCATTTCTATGAGTTGCGCCGTCTTCGAGCCCGGTGCCGCACACATATCGAGAACCTGCGAAATTTACTGCATGCTTTACTCCGTCGAAATTTTCTGCCTTATAGAATAGAGTCCGACGGGGCTTCAAGGGGAGTACCTTGTGCGAAGGTTTCACATCCAGGACTAAAGGAGGAACCATACTGACTACCTCCTGCCTGCTGATGCTGCCGTTATTCGTTTCGGCGATGAGGAAATTGTGCAGCCTGAAATAAGCTTCCGAACGCCTGATGTCCTTTCTAGTTAACTGCAGCTGCCAAGCCAGCTCCTCCGGATAAAAGGGCAAGCTGTGTAATATCTGCTTGGATTCGCTGGAATCTTCCTTATCGCTATCTAGATTCGCATTCAAGATCTCTTTAAAGAAGTCGCTCTTGATTATCTCCAGCAGAGCCTTAGCTTCAGCCTTCGAACCGGTAATACGGAAAGCAACCGGCAAGTTAGTCCTCATAGTGCTGAGAAACGCGTCCCAACGATCCTCCGGCACTATCCCTTGCGTTTTGTAATAATGCTCAAAGTCCTTGTTCTCCCTGACAATATCCGCATAGCTTCTTTGAGATGGATTATTCCATTCATCTTTTTTCTAGAGAAAAAGAGTAATGATACTTGAAAGCTGTACAGATATATAACATAAAAACCTAAACTGCAGGATAACCTGTCGTAAATATAACCTCTCGTAACACTCGCATCTTTCATTTAGTGAAAAATTGTACCTTCTGCTTCTCGCGACGCTTCTCGGCGAAGTTCTTTTTTGGTTTATTCTTCCGCCCTTTGCCCATTTGTCCTAAAAATACGTACTTTTAGCTAGTGTAAACTAATAATCGTGCACGATGCAATTGGCACGTGCCTCGACGTCCTGCGTGCCCGTCAGAATTCGGAAATCGTGGATTATCAGGGCTGTTATCTTGTACGATGTGCAACAGATGACGCTACCGGTACCGTTTAGTATCTAGCTAGTATATCTTTTTTAAATAATTATTTTGAGAGCTGATTTATGCATTTTTTAACAAAAATAAATTACCAGATTTATATATAGTAAATTTTAATTAAAACAAATATACATACAATTCTATTAATTATTATATGTACGCCATTATTACATCATTAACAAATAATCTCGTGTAGGCAACTCGATATTTAAACATCCAATCTACAAACTGAGAAATAATCCCAGAAATATTCATCAGTTGCAACAACAATCATGATTAATGATCCGAAATCAGTAGTTCGCACGCGTCGTTCATCGCCGTGCCATAATATTTTCTACAATTAAAAAAGTGCAGAATAAAAATCAACTTTCATCAGGATCGACGTTAATCGATGTTGCCGCAACCAGCCAAAATATTGTCCATATTCTAGAAATTCTTTATATACAAAATTACAGTGTGCCGCTTTCGCGCCGTTAAAGGACTAGGCCTTGATAAGAAAGTCCATCAGAATCCGGCGACTCCATTCTATTCCTCAAGTGTTCCAACGTGTTCGCTAAGTGCTTCTGTATCTGCTCCGTCTCCTCGCTGGCTTCTAGATTGGGAAGCTCCTCCCGTATCTTCGCGATCACCTGGTTCAGTATCAGCACGGTCACCTGAAAACGGGAAAGGAGAAAAGAAATGAAAAAAAAAGAAATTCAGACGAGATTAAATCGGAAAATTAAATTATGTTACTCCGTAATCGGACTCACGGCTGTGTTTCCCTTCTCGTAGAAGTAAATGTAATGGTTCAGCAGCTCCACGTACAGCTGCACCTGCACCGACGTGTCCATGCACTGGCTCGCTATTCTGATGCCTTTCTTCAAGCAGTCCAACACTTTGCCACCTTCCTGCATCTGGAATTGTACGTTTCTCATGATTTCTCTTCTCACACGGCGTGAAAGTCGACGGGCGAGGTTTAAGGACGTACCTCTTTCCCGGCCGTGGCCAAGGATTTCCCCGACCAGAATATGTGCGAGCAAGTAGCGACTCCTCGACACTGGTCGGGCTTCCTCAACAACTTGCTGGCGTATAGGGCGCACTGATTCCGCACCGGCTCCGCATTCTCCTCGCCGAAGCAGCTCATTTGCTCAAACGTGGCGATGATCAGGGTGATCGCGGCGAGCTGCGCCTTCGAGTCGCTAATCTCGTCCTCGTATATCGAGAACGCCTGGCTCATGAATTCGTAAGCAACCATCTCGAAGTTGTCGAAGCGGATCTCGCCGATCGCGATCGCGCCCTGCAGGAACAGCCTTAGCGGCAGCTCGGCAAGCTCGGCCTTCATCAGCGCGGTGATGGTCGTGTGACAGAACTGGAAAATCTTTTGACACTTCTTTTGCCACATCTCGTCCTGTGAAATCAGAAGAGAAGCTTTCGGTCATCTTATTCGACAATCTTGTCTACACACTCTAGAAAAGTCTACACACACCTGGTCTTTCAGCGCTTTGTACGTAAAGGCCAGCTGATAACTTTGGAAAACGATGGGCGGTAAGGTGTACTTTATCCTCTTGTTACCGCCAGTGCTGAAGTGCTTCCTCGCAGCGCTCAGTATCATGTACTGCTGATCCGGCGTTTCCGATTTGAAGTGATGTATCAGCCTGCCGAGCAGTCCCTGCTCCTCCGCGAAATCTTCGGGATCCTCCTCTATGTTGGGTTGATCCGGCTGGTCCTGCACTAAGGGGGACACCATAGAGAGCACCGCGTCTACCTGCTCCTGCGCCGGTATCAACGTTTCGTTCTCCAGAATGTTCGTTATTATATAAATGGCGAGCGACTTTCTGCCCTCGTAATCGAAATAATCCAACAGTGGCGCGTAGTGCTCGAGCTTTAGTACGATTAATATGTTTTTGTAATTGTCCACAGGGATTTTCATTAATCTCACTAACTCTCTCGAGACGGCACTGTTGTACTCGAGTCTGAAAGAGAAACGAATGTTAATGTGTACGATGTATATTAAAATTACGTTAATTTATGTGCTCACTTGTCGACATTCTGCTTCTGGAATATTTGAACTGTCGTGAACAGAACTTTATCTACGTAATCCACTCGATCGGGGTAGCATTTGTGCGCTAAGTTTATGAGGGCTACTTGGAGGGACACGATATCTTCAGGCGGCATGTCTTGCCTCGTCTGTAACAGAGAATTTTACATAAATTTAATATAAAAATCTAGATATAATCAAGTCTCGTGCGACAGGAAAGTTTTTCGCGTCATTCTCAGACTTAAACTAGATAAAGTAAGGAATTCTCTGGTATCGAAGATCATGGAGTAATTCAGGCATCGTGTAGTATCCAAATCATCATCGAATGACTACTCTCACATGTGTTTAATAAAGAAAATCTCTATAACAAATACCTGAATAATAGTTGCGATTTGATCACTGAACACGTCGAAGAGCTTGACGTCCTGTGGAATTCCCGGCACTTGACTGGGGCTACCCGGACCTCCTACACCGTCGGACCGTTGGCTGAAAGCTGCCAGTCGATCAATTAACGATATAATTATATTTTTAACATTCACTCCGTTCTGTAACTCCGCGCAGGACTTCAGAAATGCGTTTAACGTTTGCAGGTGGAACTCGTCTGGGAAAACCTGTGGCCAGATACGTTGACGTTAGTACTCGCCCTTTGCTTGAATAAAAAAATAACATCTTCAAGGAACGTACTTGTATTATACACTCCATGAGATATTCCTGCGCGATTGCGTCTCTGCAGCTGACCACTTGCTCCAAGATCCCCGGCAACACGAGCTACGAACAGTAGTTTTCGTGGTAACGCTCGAGACAAACCTGGCGGATTAGAATGAAGGAATCGCAATAAGTGTACCTTCTTGTATTTATCTAACGTTACAGATTCCAGCTGACTGAGCCGCACGAGATTCGTTCCCACTAGAATTCTAAGCTCCTCTCTCTCCCTCTCCCTCCTCTCCCTATCCCTGCTGTGACCCTGATGCTGCATGCGTACCCATAACTTATTCATCTCTGCAAAATTCATCAGAACAAAATCTATGCTGTCACGAACCTGAAAATGAAGTTTCGGGTGTAATGATGCGTTGCGTACGGATAATTTCGCGTGACTACGTGATACGTACGGTTCCGTCCTCGTCGTCGCCCTCGGCAACGTCCGGTAAGATGTTCCTCGTGCATTGCAACAGATAATTTCTCAGGAAGAGACCGCGCAGGGGATGCTGCACACCCCTGCACATCTCCACGAGGTCTCGCAGTAAATCCCTCTTTAATCCCGGGGTAGTTTTGATGTAAACCAAACCGACGGTGATCAGCAAGTAGCTGCAACATTGATCAGATTATTGCACTTTTTTCATTCAGAAAACTGCATCGCAAGGTCATCACGCTGCGACACGCACAGCCTGGGCACGATATTGCCGACATACTGCACCAGCTCGTAGAGATCCGTGACTTTCCTCCCTTTTTGAAATTCATCCAGCAGGTAAAGCTCCAAGTGCCGCAGTTCATCAGTGATTGCCATGTCTAATGATCGTCATAAGAAATATTTACAAGCACGCATCACGCAAAGCCAGTGTTTGCAGATTAATTCTCGGATTAACTGAAATTTAAGTTTCCGACTAAAATTATATTATTGATAAGGATACACAATTCGTAGTAGCTCTTTGGACTGAGAAGCGAAGTTCTGAGCTCGCCCAGCATGGTAGAGGCGTGTTTCAGCGCGTCCATCAGCTTGGACTTGTCCAGGCAGTGCTTCATCTGGAATGCCTGAACTTTTACGACGCCGATCGCATCCTCCAACAGCTTCTCTTGCTCCTCCATCCCCGTTATGGCAGGCGTCATTGGCTGCGAGAAAAACAGAGATACCTACCAGGAACACCGGGTAGTACCAGATAAGCCGTCTAATACAAGCATGCACTACAGATGCTTAAGCTGGGAATTACATCAATCGGGAATACAAAACAAGCAATAATCTGCTCGTTAATTCAGAACAGACACTGAGAAGCAAATGTGACCCTTGAAGCAGCACTATTTAACAATGCTTATTCCAGTGCTATTTGTGTGATACATTTGCACATATACACGTCTACAACTAATTGTATGACGGCACTTTAAATTGCACTAAAATCTGATTATTTATTAAAAAATAATTCTTTTAATCAAAAAGGTCGCGCCTACAGAAAGGTTATATTCGAGTTTACGTGATAAAATTTTAATGAAATTATATGAATCATGCTTTGTACTTTTTGCGATTTATATAAATTCCAAGTTTTTCTTGAACTAAAAAAATGAGCATGATATTTCCACCGTTGTCCTCAGAAGATCTGCACGAAACAATTTTCCAGCCTCTCGTGACAGATAACCTTCACGACGCCGCAGGCTAATTTCCCATGCGATAATTAGCGCGATACGGCGTCGAGCCCAGGGGAAAATACTCATTCACGCCAGCGAAACAGCGAAACTGCGAAACATGCCTCCCAGATTTGCTCAATTCTTACCATCTTTTTGAAAAATCGACACAATTATTCGTCGCAACTCGGACACTCTGACAAGACACCCAGATACGCCCGACTCCGCCAGAGTTCCGACAAACAACCGCTCATTGGCGCGCCGAGCACACACTTGTACGATGTGCCATGTGTCTAATCAGAAGATAAATCGCCCTGTGATAAGAACGCCATGAGACTGTCTCTTTAATCTTTCAAATTTTTATGTTTTATAATTTGAATATTAACTAATTAAATTTTCATACCTCCAATGTAGTTTATAATGTAGATTTTGTACTTCTAATGTAGACCAATACTGGTCCACCCACACTATGATATGCGCAGTATGAAAAGTACAATTTGTAAAAGTTTGAAAAATTAAAGAAGATCAATGCAACTGTGTGAAAAATGTAATAAATATAAGACATCTGTTTTGTGGATAAAAATATTTATTGCTATTCAATATGCATAAATGCAGGGCTAACTCTCATTATCCATAGAATGTGGATTTGTAGGAGTCTGCTCCTAATGGATAAATAATCTTCTGTGAATCAATGCCATTAACAGCGAGGCAATTGAAAAATATGTGTGAAATATTATGTAACCTTCAGTGTTCTCATATATACATCCAGCTCATCCTCAGACTCGCTTTCATTCTGCTCGTTACAAGGAAGAACGGTTTCAGGTTCTTCAGAATCGAAGTACTTCTCTTCCTCGTCTCGATTTCTCAATTCCACGTTATCATAAGTCTCATTGTCGTCCACAGTGCTGGAAAACAAATAAAGAAAATGTATAAACGGTTACAATTAAATGCCTGAAAAACGTTTTAGAATTTTTATCTCGTTATGCAATCCAGATATTTAAAGTAACAGTCCACTTATCATGCATCTTCTATAATTATTATTAAAACAACATGCACACATGTAGACATCTTAAATTTTAGTTCACTGTAAAAGACATTTAATGCAAACGTGTTAATATCAGTATTAATTTACGCTTTTCATGAAATATTTCCACATGTACACGTGAGAGACGCATAACTCGCATGAACCGGACTTCCATATAGTACTTTACAACATTGATTAGCACAATAAATATACCTATAATCGAAATCTCTATCTTTACCATCCAGGAAACTCTGATACATGTTCGTAACGAATTCTTGCCTAAATAACTGTATCTCTTGGCTCGAAATCATTTGCTGCACCTTACTACTCTGTATTTTCTTATCCTTACAACGAGAGGATTCATCTAAAGTCCCCCAGTGTTCATGAACCTGTTTATCAGAGTTCGTTGTGTCGGACGCAACATTGTCTCTGCTATCATTAGCATCACCACAATCGTCATTCTCATCATCATCCTCATCCGAGTCATTTTCCTCCAGAGCTTCGTCCTCCTCCTTCTGCTGAGATTTCAGCCGCTTCTCCAGCGTGTCCCTCTCGACAGTCTCCATAAGTATGTCCACGTAATTCGCGTTGCGTGTGTCGATGCTGTCCCTGGCCTTCTTCTCCTCGTCCGTCAGGTACTGGCCCACCAGGTGCTCGTACAGCAACGGGTTCCTCTTCATCATCTCGCACTCGCTGAAGTACTCGCCCTTCTCGATCAGCCGCTTCAGCGCCTCGTACCTCCTGTTCCTGACGTCGATGCGGCGCGTGGAGTTGTTGAAGTACCGCCGCAGCCGGTTCACGTGGTAGACCGTCTCGTAATCCTCGCTCCCGCCGAAGTGCTCGAGGTGCTCGGCTTTCAGGTGATGCCCGAACTTGGCCAGGAACGAGCACCGGCTCTTGCCCAGCAGCTTCCCGGCTATGGTGCGCTTCTCCTCGAACGTCAGCTCGGGCTCTCCTTTCTGCTGGCTCTTGAAGATCGCCTGGCTGCCAGCCACGTGATCCAGCAGCTCCTTCACGAGGTCATCGTGCATCATCTTCGACGTGGAAATGTCCAGGGCGCGCTCTTCCCTGCCATTCTCGTTCTCGTCACGCGGGGCGGCTTTCGCCTCCAGGATCATGTTCTCCTTCGTGGCACGAGGCTCCTCCGCCTCGCTCATCAGGAAGTGGATTCAAACGCAGGAAACTGCACGAACCGGACGCAAACGGACGGTTCGCGCGGTATTAGACACACTCGTGTCCCACGCCTCGCTCGGTACAATCTTGGACTTAACCTATACGGTACGGCAAGGGACGCACTTTTTTGTTCACGTTATCGCCCGCGTTCATTGTTCGGCGCAATATTATTATGCCAGCAGCGTCATTTAGGCGTTGTTACCGGCGATAAAGGAGATAAACGTGAGATAAAGCAGCGCGGCTCTTTGTCGGCGCGCACGACGTCGAGACGCAAAAATTCGGCTGGCGATCAGCTGTTGCGCGCGATCGCGTCAGTCTGCCATGCGTCATTGCAAAGGGAAATCTAACCTGTGAGCACGCTCGCCGAGATGACAGTGCGACGGCAAAATGTAACGCGCACGAGAGGAGGTCGGAATAAATAGCGTGCAGTGCTCATTAAATACCGTGTGCCTCGATACTTATGGAAATTAGCTGATCAGCAGGTACGTCTCGGCGCGCGATCCCTCCAATTTGCGTTGTTTGCTTAGCATCACATTAAGCCCCCTTATCTGTCTATAATTGATTATCAATCAGCTAATCAACTCGTGATATCGTTTCGCAGCTCCCGATGGTGGTTTCGATAATTTTCTTATTTAAAGGCTCCGATTTGTTTAATAATTAATTTACGCGGCTGCATTGTTGAGAATGTGCGCGCGTAAAGACGTGACGTGAGAGAATCTGAAAACTGTGTAATAATCTGGTGATTAAAGAAAATAATAAGTCATGCTTTATCACGTGTATTATCCACTTTGTTCACACGGCGTTTGTTTTCTTCGATCCACTTTGCGAAGATCCTTCGAATTCATGAAAATATATCATGTAACAAAAAATGTATTGTTGCTATATTCTAATCAGGCATTATTTATATGTTCGACGCGATTGCTTCGCGTTGCTCCAACGGTATTTGTTTAACCTATCGAAGGCAGAGTTCCTCGATTGTGAGTTAATAATTAATTAAATAAAATAATTGCAATGTTGCGCAGCATGGCAGAGACTTGGCTGGATGACGTGGGAAGGTGGCAGTGGAACTGGACGGTGTTGTGCGGACATCCTGGTGGTATTAATCCGTTGAATCGCGAGACACATGACCTGGACGTCTGCTTCCAGCAGCTCTGGCTTCAGGTAACGCGATGAATCTCGTCCCGCGCCGGGTCTCCAGCCGCGGAATGAATGGATGAACGTAATCTGTCACCAGACTCTCACGAAATCCATTTTTCAATTTTCCAGACACCAGTATTAGCCCTGATAGCTATCACTTCTGCGTACTACTGCGGCAAGAGAAACGGCCTCTCGTCCCGGCAACAACGCGTGTACAACTCTATAAACATAAGAATCCTAATCACCATATGCCTCGCGATACTGCCTATCGTGAGAGCCTACATCATCCTGACTAACACCACTATTTCTCAGCACAACGGAGTGCAAGAGTACAGTACGCCAGTGCCGGGCGAATCACAGACTTCTCTTCGCAGCAACGCCAACTCATCCTTGTATGAGACAAACATCATAAGCAGGATACGCGACGGACTCGACAGCACTGTCAGACAGCTCGCCAAGGCAGTCCTGTCGCCGGGGGACGTTAGAGACACGACTACTGCTTCACCGTATACCGAGAATTATGAGCTGACGATCGCGGAAGTCACGAATCAATCCACTTCAGCCAAACCGGTGGACTATCTCGTGGCCGCTACCGAGGGCCTGGCATGGGTCGTGCATCTCTGCTACCTGCTGAGCCTGAAGCGTGGTCGTAATACCAATCCGCGGGGCTCGGTGCTGATACGCGCGCTGATATTCCTCCTGATTGTCGTCTCGGTGCTGCTACTACGCAGCCACGTCAATAATAGGCCGAGAGACGATGTTTTGCCGAATTTATCGCTGGGTTTCAGCATCAGCGTAGTAACTTTCCTGATACTGTATACCATAACACTGATACCGGGCCCCGGCGGTTCGGAGCGCGTGTCATCGCGAAATGTCACGGTGAGAATTTTTTCCGGCAGCTGCTGTTATCGCGGAGTCGTCTAGCGAAAAAAGCTCTTTCCTTCTAATCAAGGCGCTGGTGGCCTTGCGCTACTATTAGCTCGGAGTCTTCAAGCGCGGCGTTATCGTTTACTCGGTGCCTCATGATATCTAGAATCATCGGATTATCAAGTAAACGGAGATACCGCGGATCAACGAACACATGCGTGTGTTTGCAGGCTGGAGAACGCACCGCGTTACTGAGCAGCCCCACTTCCTCATACGTACAATTCCCGGAGGAGCAGGATCCAACCTACCTCGGGATTGCTATGGAGGACGCGAGCGTCATCTCCAAGCTCCTGTTCCACTGGGTGACGCCGTTGATGCAGAAAGGCGTCAAGGGACTGTTAAATCATTCTGATGACTTGTTCGACCTGCCCGATCAGATCAGCACCAACACGATCGGTCATACGATTGACAAACACTTGCATAAAACGGTAACGGACGATAATCCACAATTATTTTCTCGAGAATGTTTATGGCAATAATAATATCGACAACGATGTCGCAGCCTGCGAGCAACGGAATCGAGAGCAATGCGGAAACACCCCTGCGTACGGACGTGAAAGTGATCACGAAAAAAACGACACTGTTATATCTGCTGCATCAATGTTTCGGCTGGGAATTCTACGCGGTTGGAATACTGAAATTCATCTCGGATTGCAGTGGATTTATGGGACCGATGTTACTGAACAAGTTAATCGGTTTTATCGAGGATAAAAAAGAGCCGATCTCGTATGGATACCTATACGCGTCTCTGATGATACTCAGTGCTATAATCGGTAAAAATCGTACTCGACTTCGACATTGCTTAAACATCGCAGCATAAAATACGGAAGTAACAATAAAATTTTACAGGTGCGTTTTGCAATACTCACTTTACGTTCTGGATGTCCGTCGTGGGTTTGAAGATACGTACCGCAATCGTCACTTTAGTCTACCGAAAAACACTACATTCTTCTAATATCGATTTAAATCAGAATTTTAATTACGGTGAAATCGTCAATTTCATGAGCACCGACAGCGATCGATTGGTCAATAGCTGTCCCAGTTTCCACACGTTTTGGAGCATACCGTTTCAGGTAATCGCACGATGACAGCATGAATCTGTATCTTCCTCGAGCAAGGAAAGCTAAGCATTTATATTTTTTCAGTTATTCGTGACGCTGTATCTGCTGCACCAGCAAATCGGAGCCTCGTTCTTAGCTGGCGTTGCGTTTTCGATAATACTTATACCAATTAATAAAATCATAGCGAGTAAAATCGGCAAGCTCAGCATTAAACTGATGGAATATAAAGATCAGAGAGTCAGATTAGTAGGAGAAACATTGCGTGGGATAACTACGATTAAAGTTAACGTTTGGGAGGAGCACTTCTTAAGAAACATCTTGAGTCAGTGTGCTTTAACACAAATAATTAATAAGTAAGACAATTTTATACTTGAGCATATTTGTTCAAATACATTTTTCTTTGTCAGAGCTAAGAGAGAGCGAAGTGAAATATCTACGCAGTAGGAAATATCTGGACGCTCTTTGCGTCTACTTCTGGGCGACCACGCCTGTGATCATTGCGATATTAACGTTCGGGACGTACGTACTGCTCGGGAATGAACTGGATGCCAAAACAGTGTTCACCAGTATGGCGTTGTTGAACATGTTAATAGGACCGTTAAACGCGTTTCCATGGGTTCTAAACGGTCTCACGGAAGCATGGGTATCTCTCAAGAGAATTCAAAGGATGATGGACGTACGTAAAGTGAAATTATGATTCGGCGTAAATTCCAATTCTCTCGCACTTGAATATTCAATTTTTACTTCGTTAATTCAGCTGCCGGACATGGACTCATCGTTGTATTATACGGATATTACTCCCGACGTTGATTTATTGCTGCAAAGCGTAACGTTGACTGTGAACCGTCCAAAGAGTAACGATGCAAGTCCGAAAACCGCAATCACTCCGACCTCCAGCACCGAAATGAAGAAAAGCGTTACTTTCGAGGACGACGACGTTTTTGCTTTGCATAATATTAATTTATCCGTACAGAAGGTAAGTCTCCAAAATCTTACGACGCTTTTTTCGAATGTAAAACGAATATTCTTTTCTACAGGGACAACTAATTGGTGTTATGGGCATGATTGGCAGCGGAAAATCTCTGCTGTTAGATGGCATCTTGGCGGAAATCACGAAAACTAGCGGAATCATAGCGGTGAACGACGATCACAAAGGTTTCGGATACGTGAAGCAAAGTCCCTGGCTGCAACGCGGCACAATTCGCGAAAATATCCTGTTCGGAAAACCGTACGATCACAATAAGTACAAGTAGGTATCAAATGTTCCGAAAATGGCGCCAGTGTGCATTAAGTTTCCATATTTCTAATTCGATATTAATTAATAATAATTTCAATTCGATATTTGATTTATTACGATACAGGAGCATCTTGAAAGCTTGCGCTCTCACGTCTGACTTAAATTCGCTACCGAACAAAGACCTGACAGCGGTTGGCGAGGCCGGGAACACCCTGAGCGGCGGTCAGAAGACGCGGATTTCCCTCGCACGCGCCGTGTACGCGGATAAAGACATCTACTTGCTGGACGACATATTAGCGACGCTGGACATCAAAGTAGCAAAACACGTTTTCCAGCACGTGATCCTCGGCTTGCTGCGAAACAAGACGAGAATACTGTGCACGCATCAGACCCAGTATTTGGTACACGCGGATCTCGTCATCGAGATGTCCAAGGGGAAGATCGTCAATCAGGGAAAACCGAGCGATGTGCTGCCCGATCTGGAAGACTACCTCCTGTCGTCCGAATCACACGAGTCGAACTTAGACGTCACGTCCGTGAAACTGGTGCCCAACGAGTTCAGTCGCTCGGAAACGAACGAGATGGATCCATTGCTGGATAAGGAAGCGACTGAAAAAGGCACGGTGCAGCTTTCGGTATACACGTGCTACGTGAACACTGTGGGACGGTACCTGGCGATCTCGATATTGCTCGCCATGATCCTCATGCAGAGCTCGAGAAACATCACGGATCTCTGGTTATCGTTCTGGGTGACTCATGCTAACGCCACCGCCAACTCAACCGACATGTCAGGACTCGGAAGGCTGCAATTCTACGACAACAATTCCGGCCCGCGTGATACGAAGTATTATCTAACGATTTACAGTTTGCTGGCTGTGTTAAACTCGGTCTTCACTTTGATCAGAGCCTTCATCTTCGCGTACGGCGGCGTGCAAGCGGCTATTATGATGCACAAGCAACTACTGAGGATAATCATGCGGGTAAGTACGGGCAAACATAGCGCAGATGGTTAATTTTTCATTGTAAAATTTAATCATGAAGATATTCCTCTTTCAGGCAAAAACAATCTTCTTCGACACGCAACCGCTCGGCAGGATAATAAATAGATTCTCGTCCGACGTATACACGATCGATGACTCTCTACCCTTCATCGCCAACATTTTACTAGCAAATCTGTTCGGTTTGATCGCAAGCGTCATAGTCACGGCTTATGGCTTGCCATGGATTTTCCTGGTATTAGCACCGCTTGTCCCGATCTATCATTGGATACAAAATCATTACAGGTAAGGTCGTTTCACAGATTTATATAAATATATGAATAAAAAAGAGGATATTTTTTCGTTAAAGAAATACATCTTCTAATTTTCCATTATTTTTCAGACTAACGTCGAGAGAAGTGAAACGACTGTCCAGCATCACGCTGTCTCCCTTGTACGCTCATTTTAGCGAGACTCTGAGTGGACTGACGAGCATCAGAGCGTTTCGCACAGTACCTCGTTTCCAACAAGAGAACGAATTGCTACTGGAAGCCAGCCAGAAGACGCAATTCTCTTCCATAGCCGCCAGTCAGTGGCTAGCATTGAGGCTGCAATTTATCGGTGTCACTCTTCTGGCTGGTGTCAGCATCATGGCAGTACTGCAACATCAGTACAACATAGCCGATCCTGGTCTGATCGGTCTAGCGATCACGTACGCCCTGTCCGTAACTGGATTGCTATCCGGGGTGGTGAACTCCTTTACGGAGACTGAGCGGGAAATGATCGCGGTGGAGCGAGTCAAACAGTATTTAGATAACGTGCCAACGGAGAACGCGATGGGCGACAATCCGCCTTACGCGTGGCCTAGTCAGGGTGTCGTAGAATTTAAAGAAGTCGTTTTAAAATATAGGTAAAATCTCGCAAATTTCTAGCATGCCTGCTGTACGCTCGTAGCAGTCTCACACATCTCGTCTGACATTCACAGGGATCACCTGGTACCGTCATTGAAGGACGTGACGTTCATGACGCGACCGGCGGAAAAGATAGGCGTCGTCGGTCGCACTGGTGCCGGCAAGAGCTCGTTGTTAGCCTCGCTGTTCAGATTAACAGAAATCTCATCGGGCAGCATACTAATCGACAACGTGAACGTTCAAATGTTACAGATGAAAGCGCTGAGGTAAGCGCTCGTTCGGCGCGATGACAAGTCGAGTAACGAGCCGCGCACCAGGGGATAATTGCACGTCGATGACTAACTCGAGATAAAAAAATCGTTCTAGATCCCGCATGGCTATTATACCTCAGAATCCGTTTCTCTTCTCGGGCACCATTCGCGAGAACGTGGATCCGCTGAACCAGTACACCGACATGCATATATACAAGGCCCTCGAGAAGTGTAAGGTGCATTCTTTAGTCTATCGATTGGGCGGCTTGGGAGCGGTATTGGACGAAGGTGGCAGCAATCTCAGCGCCGGCCAGAGACAATTGTTCTGCTTAGTCAGGGCTGTGCTGCATAATGCCAAGGTACCTCTCTCTCTCTTTTTCTCTCTCTCTTTTTCTCTCATTCCCAGCGCCATTCGGAGAGAATGATCACTCGCCGATAACTTGATACTCATTTATCGCCGGCAGGTCGTTTGCATCGACGAGGCCACCGCGAATGTAGACCAAGAGACTGATAAGTTTATTCAGGCGACAATCAAGTCTTCCTTCCAAAGCGCGACGGTCATCACCATCGCTCATAGGATAAGGACGATTATGCACTGTGATAGGTATTTTATTGTCTAGACAATGCTCAGTCAATAAATCTCCTTGCAGAGAGACTTGATCGATTCTGCATGTTTAGTTTGCTGACTCTCGAAAATATCGTCTTGTCTGCGTAGAGTCCTAGTGATGGGAGACGGAGAGGTGCTGGAATTCGACGAGCCAAATTTATTGATTCAGAACGCCGATTCCTACTTCTACCACCTGGCCAGCCAAGAATTTTCAGAACAAGAGTGATCGAGGGCACGAGATGTGATTTGAAAAATCTATTATTTTCCTATGGAAAGTACGACAGGATTATATTTTATTTTAACAATAAGCTAAGTGAGTGAGAGAACGAGAGAAAAACAGACGTCACGTCTACCAAAGTGAATACCTTTTCTATTTGCGAGATTGTATCGTTAATATAATTATTGTTAATGTATTGTATATTATTGTTATACACGCCATAAACATTGCTAATAATGAGTAACTAATATGTTTGTGAAGAATTTCACTTAGAAGGTCCATTTATATTTTGTATACGAATAAACTTTCAACGAACGTGATGCCGTTTCGATTGATTCTACACACTTCTCGTGAAAAATTTCATCTGACAATGGCGATTCCCCGAAGAAATCTACAGCCGCTACATAATAGCGAAAGTATTTGAGATATATTACTCCTCGCAACGAATGCATTGCTGATTCGAGCTCCACTCGGACCGCATCCAAGGAACGCCGCCGGCGTGATTTATATCATAATTAGGAATGCGAGCGCCCGCAGTTAAAGGCGAGCGTTTTGCAATACCATTTGCGAAGCCAATTAACGCTCGGTAGCGTGTTTGCACGTGTATTGCAAACCACGTGCGTGCCTCCATTTATCTCCGGCTACACGCTACGTACTACACGCGAGAAGCGTAGATGTGTCCCGAGCATTCAGCCATTCGACGTTTTCTCGTCCTGTGTCATGATTGCGGGACGGCGGAAACTAATGAGTTGTAGCCCCAGCTAATTTGCCCCCCCTCCGTTTTTTTTAATTGCCCGGCATTTAGCGGGAGACGCTGCATTGGCGAAGATGAGAGAGGCTACACGTGAGAGTGCATTCACGTATTCCCTCCAAGTAAATCGCGGGAATGCAAGAGGAGGCACGAGCTGCTGTCTGGGCTGGAAAACAAGCACGATTCACGGCGCAAATGACGTCGTTCAATTTGCACGATCGGTCGGTTCTCCGTGGCTTTCCGGGACGCGAGGAACTCGTCGAAGGGATCGAAGCTTAGCCCCACTCGAGAGCCGTTGAGGGAGTTATTGGAAAAATCACGAATTTTGGATTTTTATCGAAAGAAATCAAAGCGAACTGCATTTCGCAGGATTCGAGGTATTACACGGGATATTACACATTTGACGTTAATTTTAGCTTAATTGGTTTAGCTTCAGCCTGTTAATTAAAGTCACGACATTTTCGTAATATTCTGTATTATACATTGTAAGTATAATATAGTATAATTATAATTTTGTTTAAATATTAATTTATTCGGGCAACAGAACAAGCTAGGCTCGTAATCAGTGATTTGAGCGTATCTACGAGCCTGACTTGTGAAACGGTACCTATGTTGCGTCAATTCTTCTATGTATATAATAGCAAATTTGTTGAAATGGACTCTATGTAATCTAATGTTATCTAAATTGAAATGTCCTCTCATTTATATTAATTTATATTAACCGATAGGTTTTGAAAATTTAATTGTATAATTTCATGCAGTTGAATCTTACTCGTTTGAATGACATGGATAGCGCACCTTGTCGGGTCAGTAAAGTTGGCAGCCCATTTTTTAGAAACCCTTTTTTTTCTTAGCGTTCCTACTTCTTTAAGAAGAGTTCTAGAGTTCTAGCATAAAAAAGCAAGAGTTCTGCTTTATATCGCAAAATAATTAGAAAATAAAAAATGAGCTTCCAGCTTCACGGAGAAGCCCACATAACGAAAATCGATTTTCAACCAGTATTTTGAATAGATCTCGATTAATACTAGAGTTCCTGATAGTTCCCCTACCAGTATAAACAAAAATGACAAAGTTCTAAATAAAAAACAGAAATTAACACAACTTTGGCAGAAATTATATGTTTCGATGGGCTTCTCGGCAAAATCGACGAGTTCCAGTTTTGAAAAAATATTTTTCTAACAGTGCTAATCGTATTTAAGAAGTTCCTGAAGAGTTCCATGCATTATCGCTGTTATACAATTTTTAAATAAATTAATAAACCCCGAAACACGCAGACCTGACATACTAGGATGGGCTTCCAGCCGAATCCGACGAGTTCTGGTTTTGAAAAAATACTTTTCTCACAGTGCTAACCATATTTAAGAAGTTCCTGAAGAGTTCCATGCATTATCACTGTTATACAATTTTTAAATAAATTAATAAACCCCGAAACACGCAGACCTGACATACTAGGATGGGCTTCCAGCCGAATCCGACGAGTTCTGGTTTTGAAAAAATACTTTACTAACACTGCTACTCATATTTAAGATTTTTCTCCGTGAAGCTGGAAGCCCATTTTTTATTTTCTAATTATTTTGCGATATAAAGCAGAATCTTGCTTTTTTTATGCTAGAACTCTAGAACTCTTCTTAAAGAAGCGGGAACTCTAAGAAAAAAAAGGGTTTCTAAAAAATGGGCTGCCAACTTTACTGACCCCACCTTGTCCACAGCGGCTATAAAATGAGCGCCGGCCGAATAGTTATGGTAAATGTGATTGTGCATGATACGTGGGAAAATTATATGTGCGTCCTCACTATTTCATCATTCTCTTTTTAAGGGTATTTTATTAAGATCCAAAATATGTTGAGCGAAAGTCTTTCTTGCGACGTGTTTTATGGGCTGTCGCGGATATCGGTGCATGGCATAACTCTACGATAAGCCTTGCTTTTAAACCGAAATTGCCTGCGCTTTGTGGCGGGAGTTCACATGTCTCAAAGAAGAACTCTACTACCGATGGTAAGTAAAAGAGAGAAAAAAATAATACGGCATGATAGAACCGTTAGATCTTCCCTTCCGCTTTGTGGCGCGTTGTGACCGAAAGTATTCGCGGCAGGAAATACTTTTACGACAGAGCATTCCGCCCGTGACGATAAAAAGCACCAGCAATTCACATGGCCAAGCCGGACTCGCCTTTTCTTCTGATTTATTTACATTTTTGATATTCCCGACGTTACTGACACACGTTTCGTGAGTTCTTCGATCTGCCTCTCCATCGAATTACTTAATCGACATATGATTAATTCGAACGTACAATTATCGGTACGTGACGTATCTTACGATTAAAATGCTGCCAATAACGTGATTTATTTCAATTTTATGGAGGAGAATCATGTGCACGAGAATAACGCGATTATTTCGCGCGAGTTCCAGGAGCGAGAATGTTCGAGCGAACGTTGGAACGCGCGTCCCCGAAGGGCTGGTTCATTAACAGATTACATCGGCATCGTGGAATATTTGAAATCTCATCTCGGACGACGCGACGGCTTGTCGGATGGCATGCGGCCCTTCGCCCTTACACGCCTCTTGAGGCGGCCACTTGAGGCCTCAAGCATAGTCACTATATTGTGGGGGACCGGCTGGCTACCCCAAAAGTGCACCTATCGGGGGTTGGTTCAACGAACACTAGAGGCCTGTGCTAGAACGCAGAGAGTGAGAAAGAAAGAAAGGGAGAGAGAGAGAGAAAGAGAAAGCGGATAGTGTTCGCCTCTTTGATAACTACCAGGCGTTATTATCCGATTCGAGTGCAATTTCATAGTAAAACGGTCGCGGATATTAAATCATAGATGGGTGCAAATCGATACAGCGCGCTGTAGCTTCGTGTATGTACGTGTGTGCACGCGCGCGCGGCATAATATAATTACCATTTATTACCGCAATTTATACAACACGAACACAGTATTGCCGTGCACCGCGCACTGCTCGGTTAAAGCTGAGAAACGCGATCATGTTTAAATTTATGCATGGAATCGCACTGGAACACATTGTTATTTTGCACGTCTGTGTCGCGCGATCGCGAGCTCCCACTCTCGAAAATTATCGTACCAGCAATTTTGACTTAAAGGCTTTCCCCATGGCCGATCTGCGAGTTAATCGCTCCCATGTAATCGCCGCCTTTCTGCGATTTTTTCCAACTCTAACAGAAGATATAAAATTTGAAAGCAGTAACAATTGACCTGTTCCTTTATTCAAATCGGAGAATGCGTTCTTCGCGGTCGGACAATTGATCCTGCGGTCACGTCGGAATTCGTTCCTGCGCAGATTAAAGCTGCTCGACGATAACGGAAAATCCTGCACGGGAAAAAGAGGAGTCGCGCTGACACGCGGAGACACGTGGCGTCAAGCGGAAGGCTGATTACCCGACCATATATCTGAATTAGGCGCGACCATAACTCATTACGCTCACAATTCTCTTTCGTCAGGCGGTCGCACGTTGCGCGCATAAATCACAATTTGCCCTACTGGTGGTCGCAGGTGGACAGGAATAGCGGGATGCAAATCTAAAAAGTTACGATTGCGAATGAAACGTGTGACATGCGTGTAATCGATCCCGCCTCGACGTTTTACGACATTAATTGCGACGATGATGTTTCTCTTGATGCTCGTCCCTCCAGATTAATCCTTCCAGACATCGGCGATCCCAGGCAATCGAGTGAATTGAGCATCTCGGTCAACTGGAAACTGCATCGTTAAGACGTGCAACATGATGTAACAATGTAACGAAACATGTAAAACACCGTCCTCTCGATATTCCGATTGCGTTCTCCATCAGATTTCGGGACGATGTTTTAAACAAAAGTTTGATTGCACGTCACGTCTCCCTTCGGTACATTTTTTCTGAGCATTTCAATTACCTCGCTGGCACGTTTTTGCCACCGACGCACCGTTAATTTCTTGCATGTGCGATCGCGCGGACGAACGATCCCGCGAATGATGGAATAACGTTCCGCAACGGTATTTTTAAAAATAGGAAAGAAGAAAAAAGAGAGACAGATGGAGAAAGATTTGTCATTGCGGACGCGAAAGTGACACTTCTCATATTTCCATTAAGTAAGACAAGGTACGCCGGATGGCGGATATAACGCCGCTACCTACCGCTTTTACCGTGATTAGTGCGCGATGCAATGGAAAGCTGCGTACTATACATACGTACATGTGTCCCTACACCCGTGCACGAACGCAAATGTCAGTGCATCGACATATTCGAACATTGCATGGCATAGTTTGCGTTGCGATATAAGTTACACGATACGCGTACCGATGTCTGCCACATTCATATTGGGTTTTCCTCTCCGGAAGATACGGATTGTTTCATGTGATATAATCTCGTGACGCTCGTCCCGCCGACGTGTCATCTCCTTCGTTGCCGCGAATTTTTTATCCGCACCCGATATTAAAATAGAGAACATAAAGCTGACTGATCAAGGCACAACATAAAGGTTTATTATTGCAGACACTGAAATACTTGCAATCTAAAACTAGTTATAAAGAAATCAATATTTATAGAAAAACTTCTCTTCTCTTATAGTTGGATGCAAACTGTTCTTCAAAATTCTATAATTTGTCCTTGTATTAAACTGTAAACAAAGTTATTTAAAAAATTTTAAATTACAAACAAAATTCTAGCATTTCGCGTATATTCAAGACTTAATTTATTAAAAGTGGGATGCCAAGTTCACATAGATACGGCGGGCTCATTACTGCGTCTCGCGTTAAGCCGGGTGTGTTCAACGCTCGTTGACGGTGATCGTTGATGCGCCAAAGGGTCGAGGAAATCAGCTTTTCTTTTCCCTCCTCGTCTTCTTTTCCCTGTTGCGGATCGTGAAGGCGTCCATTCATTACGTGTCTTATGATAATTGACGACTCGCGGCGAGTCGAGATAGCTGCGCTTCGCGCTCCGGCTTTCTCGAGTCGCATCTAGGAACGGGATCAAGTCAATGTGTGTGCGCAAATTCAATCTCGATTCAATTCCGAGACGCAAGCGTCATTCCACTCAAGTCGAATAATCATCTGAAGATGATAAATATCGAGTGTCACTTCACTCGTGTGGGAATATGAAAATTAAATTTAAAATTTTCATATTCTCTCACGCGATTTTCCTGCACGACGAGTTTTAATGGAATTGAAAATAAAATCTTTTGAATTTATCATATTTTTATATGGAATATATATTTTACGTCGATTCGATGTTCATTTCATTAAGATCCAACGTAGCAGAAAGCGGTGTATTTTTTTTTGTTTAGTAGATTCACACAAGTTTCGGTACATACTTTTAAATGGTTCACGAAGGATATGATCTCGTTTCTACTCTCAGAAAGTTAGGAAAATTTTGTGCTCTCGTGTGCAATCAGTGCGATTAGTTTATCGAAGGGAAGCGTTTAATTGCGTTTAATATTTCTGCTCGGCGAGCGGAACCGGTGATTATCCCATAACGTTGCGCGAAATATTCAGTTTCGATTACACCGAACCGCAAACGTTACAATGCTAGAAATAATTAAACGCGTAATACTTGTGGGCAGCATAACGACGCGCGTAATGCACGCCTGCCCCGCGTGCCGATATTTTTGTAGACGTTAATCCGCACATGATCTCGGCAAAGCCATGAAGTTTTAATCACGCTGTTAATAGACGTCACGATTATCTGTCGCTTTTTAATTAATTCCAAATTAATAACACGCGCACACACGAGTGCGACACACTCCTGTCAAAGAGGAATTCGAAGCAAGAATTTTATTTTTCGCAAAATTATCATTCCAAATTATCATGTAGCATATAATATACGCAATTAACAACGGTCCGATTAATTGAAATGTAATAATCCTAAGACTGATACTTACAATCTTGATGTCTCGATTAAACAAAATTGATAATAACTCATCATACGATTCGATTGCCTGTCTCCCATTTGACTAATTGTAAGATTATTATCCAAGAACGGATAATACGCGGCGACGCATGTTCGATCGAGAGTTCGATCCCCTGATTCATTAGCATAGAATTTCAAACGAGACAGAGCGCTTTGTCCACGATGGGCATTATAATAATTTAGCGTCGCGCCGTGCTGCCAGGAATACGACCGGTTCGCCTGGTCTGCACAATTGGCTTCCACCTGATACGAAATAGATGCAACTCGAACTGGATGGGAGTCCATTCGTACTATGCCAAATGCGGTGCAGATAGTAATTGGCTTCCACTGTCCGCAGCAGCTTCGCTATACACGGTGCACTATAAAAAGACCATCTCCGTGTCGGGGAAACATCGTGCGCACGCAAACTTCACGCGTGAAACAAGCGTCGCTTATGGAATCGTGGCGGTTTATTGTTTTAGTTGCCTGCAGGTTGTAGCAAAAAAATAATTGAAAGGAATATGTATCGATTATATCAGACAATGCTTCTAAATTACTCAAGATGTACTGCAGATTCTTTGTAATCTTCGCACCTGTAATTTTGGTATCACCTTTTTTGGCATGATGAGAGATACGTCTTTTTAACGCGACACTGTGTATGTATATGCATACGATGTGCATATACATAAGCTACGCACGGTAATTCCGCGATTCTTGATTTCATTGCTCCGAAACGAGAAAGCCGCGAGACGGCTGGCCTAATACATTGGTGCAACGGCGACTTTGTTAATTGCGCCGAGAAGTTGTTTCATTAGGAAAATGGCTAAGCCGGGCTGGATGATGATATCGATTCTGCCGAAAGATCTTATTAGAAACTCGGCCAGGTGTATTCGCTGGACCGCAATTAAGTAATAACACCGTTATTACGTATGCAATCGCTACGTTTCCGTTATTGCAATCCTTAATACTCGCGCATTATTTAGCTCGGCATGCAAAGGCAAAATTTATGGGTTCGCATTATTTTAACTCAACTCGAAATTATTCCTCCGTGCGTCGAGATGCACGAATTTAAGAGATACCAGAAACTTTACTCCTCGGTAAAGAGGACAGTGCACGCCGCAAGAATGCGACGCAAGCGTCCAGTCGGGAAAACACAAAAGTCATCGGTAGCGTCTAAATTCAGCATTGCGATAAAACGCCGGATCGGATATCGCCTGCGTTGCTCGATTTTTCCGGATCGCATCGAGATTTACGTCTACCAGCAGCGCTCGAGAATTACCGCGATCAATATGCTCATCAATATGCATGATAATGAAAGTTGCGATCATATCCTCGCTTGCGAGGTCCGGGAACTCCGCGGAGTGTACCGTGAATATACAGCGTTCGATTACACCGCACGCGTCGCTTTAGATAGCGAGATACGGTCGTACGTCATCGCCACGACGAGATCGTCCTGGTCATGTCGGATCGGTTCTCCCGGTTCCTCGTAATCGACACGCAATCGCTAGCCTTCTCGACACCTATAAGGCCTCTCGCACGCTCTCAACGCTGCGTCTCCAGAGATCGACGTTACCCGCCGTTGCCTTTGGGTTCTCCGGGTGGTTTCGTATCCGGTTACGCACCCGGTGTGTGTTAAATGAGAGCTGACAAAAACACGTGTAACTTTCAATCGAGCGAGCAGTCGCTCAAAAGATTGCCGGCGGGGTTCCTTAATTGGGTTAAATAAATTCGTTGGTCGGACGACGCGTGGACATGCGTATGTGTGTGTTTGTATTTGTGTGCGAGCGGTGCGCTTTAGTGTCTTCGCCGACATCGTCGACACGTGTTGCAAACGTGAGGATGCGTCCCCGTGTGAATGCGATAAGATGGACCGTCTCTCTTACACAGTGTCAACGCGAAGGGTTGAAATTGGACGCGAGGGCGCCGTCCAGGAATTCAATAAACTTACACCCTAACGATAGTGCGAGTCTAAGCTGTCGTTCGCAGGAAGCAATTCACATGTATTAGCACGATTAGCACGGACGTTGAATTTTATAGCGTACTATAAAAGAAAATTTATATGTTATGTATTATCGTATAAGATCGTATGATTCTCTACATTGAAACAGAAAGTTTACTATATTATATAATTTTCTCGACATTAATAAATATATTAATATACAGCATTATGAATGCAACAATATACTTCATTGTAGCGGAGCAGTGAGACGAACAAGATGCAACAGCGGAAGCAAGAAATATTTAAGCTGAAGAATTTTTGTCTGGTCGTCGGAGTTTCCGCTTGAGATCTCCTTTTTCTTAAGGAAAAAAAGGAAGAGAGACCGCAAAGCGTAGTTCTTGGTCTCGTAATGTTCCAATTGTACGATATTATTTTAAGAGCACCAAAAACATATTTCACTTTTTTATATTGGAGGAATTAAGAGGAGCATACAATACCCTCTCACCCTCGCAATTTAATCAAACAGTCCGGTTATTATAAATAACAGGAAACTGATCTCCATCATGTTTGCTTGCATTAACCAGTGTAAATATAGGCTAAATGAATATTCCCGGATATTACTCGAGAGATACCATCTGTCACGTTTTTAGGGCTCCGGCGGATCGCGATGATGACACGAACTACGAACAGCCGTGCGGCGTAATGTCCCAATAACCCATGTAAATCTTTTGCGCTGCGAAATCACCGTGTTCGAAAGGAGAAAGACGAGGAGAAAATCTAAAAAGATTAAAACGACGAGGAACGAGCGAGAACAGGACAGATAGCGTGACGTAGTCGGACAGGGAGGAGACGAGGCGAGATTGGAGCACGAGAATAAAGTGCTGAAACGCGACAGCGCGGAATATGAGAGTCGGAGCCTCGCAGCGAGGCGCAACAACCTTTAATAGAGAGCCGTTCCTTACTTTGAACTGTAGCTTCGACACCGACGACGACAATTCCGCGTCATCCGCGAGATCAGACGGCGGCTCCGACGACGCATTGAGCCCCGAGAATATAGAAAATAGTGGAAATTGTAGAAGAGCGCAGAGCACGAAAAGAGTGGAGGAAATATCCGAGACAATAAACTCGATGGAATAACAATGACGGGGCCGCCGTGCTGTGCTTACAATTTTTTATCGCCACAATCTTATTTAATATTAAAATTTTTGAACTGCGCTCAGAATTTGCAATGTGCTCAGAAAAAGAGAGAGAGAGATAGCAAAAAAAATTAGAAACCTCATTACATCAAATAAATACAGATATCGTCCTCGAGTGCTCACTCTATTGTGAATCATGATATACAAATCTTCACATTAATTCCATACTGATCCGACTAGAATCCGTCATTGAAATTCTGCCCGTGCGTTGGAGATATACGGCATGCAGTAACGGAGAGACTGCAGTGAGATGATTTTTGCATGAAGAAAGTAGAAAGATAGAACATGCAAACATCGACCAGTAGCGGTAGCAGTTGGAAATTTGCTACCAACGTGCTTCGTTCTTCATGGTGCTTGCGCACTGCGTGGGAGATTTAAGGTCGTCGTCCCTGAATCGATCGAGAAACTTTCCGAAATCTGCGACAGCGATGTATCTCGTGCGGCTACGTGCTGTCCTCATTCACCATGTGCATACGTTTGTCACACGAGCATTACACGTATAGAAACTGTATCTGCAATCCCGCAGATAGAAGAAACAAAAAAGAGAAAGAGAAAGAGAAAGGAAAAGATAGAAACAGAACCGTAAAAAGAGATATAAATCCGACGAACTGCGATTGACACCACCGAAATTAAATGGTACATGTTGCTAATAAAAGTACATTAGCGAAGAGTTGTGAAACGCGCAAATTGAGTTGACTAATTAGTACTATTAATAAGTTACATTAATTTATTACAAGCAGAGCGCATGCTTCGCCGAGATTGTATTGTAATATCAACAAGTCACCCATTTTCATTATTTCTGCCATTCAATTACCGCGTTAATTAAATGCAACGACTGACAAATGAAGCGGATTCATATATTCATTTCTTTTATGAGATGTTTATCAGATGTATTGCAACACAAATAATGCAAGAATGAAATGTGTCAAAAACTATTTGGCAATAATCTTCTTGGAAAAATCTGAGAACGTCTGGTTCGAGTGGATTAACATTAGACTTGCATGAGTTTCAAACCATTTTTTGCCTCACTTGCCCGAGTGCACTCGTCCAAGAGCACTTTTCAAAACAGGTCAATAAATTTAATGTAAAATCACTGTTTTTTCTTTCAGCAGCCCGTGGTTTTTAAACTTTCGTCGCTCATAATGAATAATCGTGATACTCAAAAAATCAGCTCCCGAGGAACTCGCGCGCCAGTTCTCTCATTAAAATACTCGCGGCAGGCCTCGAGGCCTTCCTCGACGAATTTATTTTAGTAAGTTTGACTTCACAGTAAAAACCGGCAAGTTCGGAAAATGCATGTTTTATGTCACTACGAAAGTTCGTCTCACGTTTCAACGGCACTGTTATCTCGATCCAGTAATTACCGTGAAAGAGCTCGGGCGAGCTCTCTCGAGAATGGCGAGAATATAATTTTGATTCACGCGGAGATCGGCGGCGGAGGTTATTGAACCGCATAACCGGACTAAACGATAGTTTGGAGATCGGAGTTAAATCTGATTGCTTCGGGATTCAAGGTCTATCATCGTCATGCGATGTCCAAGGGGACTCGGCGAATGAGGAAACGACAGGGGAGAAGAGCGGCAGCCAAGGGGATACTCGGTGCAGCATCCAGCGACGGTAAGCCTCGCTGTCGCCCGAGCGAACAATGGGCTTCGTAAAATCGCGTGAATTAGTAAAGGGCCTCTCTGAGGGGGAATAATCGGAAGGAGCGGCTAGATAAGATCTCCGTTCGGCGCTGCTCGCGGAAAAGCAGGATCATAAAGTGCGGCGTGGCGCGCGCGCGCGTGCTCAGTCGGTCGTATTGTAAATTGATAGAGATAAAATCTACTCATCTCTCTTTCTTTATCTGCAGCGTGTGGGGGACGGTGGTGGTGCGACTGCTTGGTCACGGCGATGGCGAAACAGCGAGATTATTTCAAGGCGTATCTCTCGCGGTCTCATGCGATTTCGCGGCATCTCCGACGTGCACACGCGCGTTTCTTTCGTTTCTCCCGCTTCCCAGGGTAAATAGATGGTACAGCAGGGGTGGATGGCGGAGCTTCTCTCGATCGCGATAATTTCAGAGATCCCCGACGAGAGAGAAGAAAGGAGCATCGTTAACGAGAGCCTGTTCCGTGCAACGCGTAACGTGAAAACATTAACGATCGTTTCCGAAGAAAATCGCGTCGCGGGGTTTTAACAGTCGGAGACTGAAAGTCGAGTTTCATTGGTTCTTCGCGTCTAGATCCGCGTCCGCGGGCATTCGCGTGGTACCCCAAGGAAGTGAAAGAGGGAAAAGAAAGCGAGTCGGGGGCCGCAGACAGCTCCTTTGCGGTATCTATCTACGCAAATATTAGGCGAAACCGCGGAAGTGAAAGAGAAGCGGCTCCCCGATGTTTTCATTTAATATCCGCTGAAGGTGCGCTTGGCCCGCGCCGACTGCCAACCGGCATTCAGCGGAAAGATTGCGAGAGTCATTTCCCGTGACTAGCGCGGAGATGTTGTCTTTGAGATAGGCCACTCTGGGGCGATACGAATGCTGGGATGCTAGGCACGCTGGGGGAGGCCGCTCTGCTTGCTCCCGATAGTCCTCAAACCGTCGTGATAACGCGCGCGTTTACGTACCACGTGCGCCCTTTTCAAGGGTTTGCACGGAATGAGAAAAATATAGTCGCACAAAAGTTTACACGTTAATTTCGCGACGCCCGAGAGCGCCAGAAAGCAATCTCTATGTTAATGGTATACAATATCTCATCATTAAATTAAACCAGCAGTATTTCGTTGATGAGTAATTAGCAATTCTGCTAGATTCGAAGTTATTCTCGTAGTACATTTTATCGCGGATTGTACCCGGTATCTTTGCCAACGTTCACACGAAGTCGCGTCACATGTAAAGAGTCTTGTCAAAGAGAAGAACGTCAATCGCGTCCAACAGTTCCGCGGATGCATTACTTAAATGGGTATTAGCAGATTAATTAATGATTTGATTTAACACCGAGATTCTCCGGCGGGAATACGTGATGTCAGTCAGAGTGATAAATTCGTAACACAACGCGAGTGCTGTGTCCCACGCGCATCCGCTGGCGCATCGCCAAGGATCACAACTGCGCAGTGGATGATTATAGTAACATCAGGCGTCGTTGTTACATACTGAGAGCTTAATCAAGTAATAATTATTTCGTACCGCAGCGAAATCTTCGCGCCCGTTTCCATCCCGTAGCGAAAGCGCGAGGCGAAAATAGCCGATCGAGGCATTTCTCCAGGTCTCGTGACGAAATCATGACAACTGTTGATTTTCACCTGGGTACCCCGTAATAAACCGAAAACTCCGAAGTGATTTACGGTCGCAAAGCGTGCGGCACGAACAAAAATATCTTGATAACGAGGGCGAGCCAGCCGCGCGTATGTACTACGTACGCGATCGGAAACGAGAGTATATCATATCTGGCATGCCTGATTAATGCGGTCGGAGTCCGGATGTATGCGGTACGCGGCGATACGAGGCGAAAATGGCTGCTATGTGTTCCGAGGCGAAATTCCACCTGCCCTAGAGTTTAATGTCACCGTGGCGAAGTGTTCTCCCGCCGCGAATCGTCGCTCGCCCGCTCGCTCGCGGAGACAGCGGTAGATTACCGTCGACGGCGCAGCAATTCTTGCGGTGTGACACACTGTAATATTTCAACGCCGCCTTGACGATATTTTTCAGCGGCGCGGCGGTAGGTAGGTAGGTGGATAGGTGCACTGCGAAAGTGCAAAATGTCAGCGAATGATTGCGGCCTCCATGGTGCCGTCAAGACGGAATCGCCGAAAGAGGCTTGCCAAGGGAACCAACATCGCTCTTTATGAAAACTCGATCCGTGTTTCACATGATCATACTGCGGTGTCTTTTGATTTTCGGGGATGTCGAAATCTTGCGGAAATCAGTGTCGAGACATGTCGAAAATCTGATTTCACGTTCCGGTTTTTATTTTTTATTAGTATAATAGCGTCTCAATTGCGTCTAATTAGAGTCATCGCGGAAAAATACGCGGCGAGACGTAAACGTCGCATCACGCTGGATTCCTCCTCGCTGCTCTTCCCTCCGCAAGATTTCATCAGGCTCTCATCGTCGAACCTTTGCCTCGCCCGACTAGACGTGTAATTTAATCGTCCCTTTTTTGCGGGCTGCGGATGAAGTCAATGCCCGACGAGTGGCAGACGAGCGAACATTTCTGGAGCGCGAGGCGCGACGGAGATCGCAATTCAACGCGGTTCGTGTTTCTAAATATCCTCGGAAACGCTAATGGGGGTCCGCGTCTATCCGTCGCGGAGAACATCGTCAGGTGGCCCTATGAATGCGGACGCGTGGTCGCGTGTTGCAATCCTGATTGCGCACGGCGGAGGACGCGGGGCGGAGAAGTCAGTTTCCTTTTAGCTTCCGCCCCGAAAAAAGAAGATCGCGACCCTCGTGGCGAGGTGGGCGAAGTCATCAACGCTGATAAATAAAACGTTAGTGCTGCACACGGTGGCAACGACTGTCTGTCTGCATTCTATGTGCAGCGGTATTCTTATTACGCACGTTCGTACACGCACACACGCACCCTTCAACCCCGTCGCTCTCCTGTTCCCCCCTCTTTGGCTGGTCCGGGGTGCGTTCAGAAGTACGTGGGCTTGCTGCAGCGCACGCACACCGTGAGATCGCCACCCTCGGCCTATCTGCTTGTCTCTCTCTCTTTCTCTCCTCCTCTCTCCATCTCTCTCCATCCCGTCGTTCCTGCCACTTCAAGCTGGTGAAACGCTGCACTCCAGCCAAACAAAGGCAACCTCCGTCGTCACCCCTTCACCCGACACTACTCTTACCTAGTAGCTTAGCGTGTACGGCTCGACCGTAATATTCCGATCCACCATGTAGCACGTGTACGACCCTCTTCTAGGCACGCATGCGAGCTAACCCGCGAGACGCGTACGCTCCTTCATCCCGTGTGCGAAATGTAATTTGAGTAATTATTGCATATCGTGGCCGATTAATTATTCCTCAGGCTTACTTCGCGCGATGTAAAGCGCGAGTTACAATTCGCGGTATAAATTATACTTGCAGAACAGCTGCACCGCCATAGAACGTACTCCGATTTCTACAGAAAAATATATTACCGATTTCCGGACGAAGCTTTCCCACGCGGAGGAATTGACTCGTATTCGCTTCAGTGGATGTGGATCTCCAAAGATCTACGAGGGGTGCCTTCTCCCTTAACGCACGGTTATCGTTGCAACCCCGCATAATCGCTCAATGTAAGCGCGTTCCCTTGAGAGGCAGCAATTTGTAGACTAGTTGAAAAAGTCGACGGTGCAATTCCGACCGCAGACATCGGAGCGTGCATTCGCGTCGAGAGAGCGCCGTACGCTCTCTATCTCTCGTCTCGCAGCATCCGCGACTCGGCGCGCCCCTTCAGATCTCACGCCCGCGAAAACAACGAATAATGTTTTTCGCCTCGCCGAGGAATTGCGTTGAACGTAGCGATGCCTCGTCGCATCTGTTTCGCGTACAATAATGCAGCGAGCACACCTGGGAGGATGACGGAGGGTTGCTCGTGATGGTAAAGCATCGGTCCGGCCGCTCGCCGCTATATTTTTCTCCTTCGCGTCATTATATCGCGCGAGACAAAAGACCCACTCGCATGATTTTCCACGGAGCACTACCTGTTAAACCCCCGCCGCTCGTAATCGTCCTTATTGAGGCGATTCTCGTTACGCGGCAGCGAGATTTCCCGTTTTAATATGTATGAGCCATGAGAAGAGATCGCGGTATCCCTACGTTCTCGTTAACGAAAAGGGGGGAAAAAATGAAATTTGCAAACATCATAATGCTCAGGTACTATTGAGCAATTGTCTCGTTTTCATGAAAAAATTTAGGGCTCGCCGGTTTCAATTACGCCGCTCCCGGAATGCCAGGGGATGTTTCATCTCGCGAATTTAGCTTGCCGCGCGTGCAAACGTTACTTCAAAATTGCATAAAAAGTTGTTCCGCGCGTTGCCCGGGTAAATTATTAAAACTGGAGAAATGAAAAAATTCCGCGGAGTCTCGCCCGGTTTTAGAATGGAGTTCATTTTGCAATCGGAAATTTCGCTACCAACGTTCCACTCGTCGATTACCGCTATGCATGACTGTGTTCATTCGGCCGTCTACATCAAAGTGCAACGTTTACCGGAGCCACGGCCGGGATTACATTCGTTCCGCCGATCGTGCGCGCGTGCAAATTCATTCCCGCAAAATTTCCGCCGCGAAACGCGAGGAACCAAAAAACCCGAAGTCTCTCGGGAGCGAGAACGGAGGGAATTGACGCGTATGAGCGCGCAAAACCGCCGCGAGAACTCTCGCCGGCTCGCGATCAAAGCTCGCACGTTCGGTTCCCTGTGCCGTTAGAGGCTGTCGACCTGGATCTTGATCCCCAGCAAATTGTCGAGCATCTTGGTGCCACGTGCACTTCGTGGATTACGACGCTAGCGATGCAAGAATTTAAAAACACCCGAAGGTGGCGGCGACGGCTTTGAGCACGCGAGAGCCCTCGACTAAGTCCCAGCTTTCTTGAATCATCGCAGTGAAGCGAATTCTCGTTGCACCAGTGATGATGACGTTTCGAGGCTATAGTGCAACGTTACCCGAACGTCCTAACATCTTACATCTTAAACATTGTACGTTTCTTTCGTAATATTATCTTAATCTTAAAAAATGAATGGAATATTCAAAATACTTGATTGTGATATTCTGCTTGCGTCTTAGTTCGTCAAAAATTTAATTGTCGTATATTAATTCGCTCCAATCTTTGTGCTTCCCTTTTGCGAGGGAACACATGTTTGGGTCTAAAAATTAATCGGTTGCTGCGCTCTCACCTTTCGGTAGACGAGTGGTCCCCCCTTTACGTAGAAGTGGTGCTTATCCGTGTCAACGGTCTCGAATTGCTCTGGCGTTAAGAATTGTTCGAAGTCGACTGCTGCAGCAGCGCTGCAAACCGCGCTCGGGCGTTGTGTTTGTGAGATTATCCGAGTAGTAATTACGGCACGACGAGCAGCGCATGCTGGCGGCCGCGATGACTGCTCGGCTGATTATTTCTGACAAATGATCGTTCGCCGGGGTCTCGGCTGCGTCACGAACGATCACGAGCAGTATCGCCTGCAGCGGTGATATTGTTGCAGAACCGAGGCGGCAATGATCTGCCTGGGTGCTTGCGATGATCATGTACCACATGTCGCACTGCATCGCGGAAGTGTCGGATGTACACGGCATCTTGACGATCATCGCATCAGTATTATCCGATAGCGCGTATTACGCGCTGAATTTGCCGCGTTGACGCGAATCTGCTTTCGTATTTGAAAATTTGTACTGATTTACTTCAAAGTACACGTGTCGTGCATCTGGAAACGTAATTACGTTTCCGGTGACCACCGGAAGTGACCAAGCAGCGAGAACCGCACTGAATTTTGAAACCGCATTCGCGGCCTGTTTTTCGGGATCGAAAGCAGTTTCATTTACGCTAACGAGCCTCGCTCGCTCTTACATATGCGAATCGCGCGAATTAGCGGACAATGTTGAGCAAATTGCATTTACGATAACGGATGTTTAGTCCGCGACGGTATTAAGCACGAGGCGACAGTTATATTTGTTCGCATGCGACCGTCATGCACTACCGGCCGGCCGGCCAGTTGCATTTCATGCGGACTAAGCTGCGTTTTGACGTCGCTAACGTTAACACGCGGCGATACCATGGGGGGCAACTGTAGAATTTCCCATAACGAAACTCGTTGGCGCGCGCAAGCCCAGCATTCATCGGACGAACGCGGCAGAGAGCGCGGGATGGAATAGGAAGTCTCTTTTTTTTCCAGTACCGGTCCGGGTTACAAGATCGTGCGGAAAGCATAAAGATAAGGAAGGATACGGTATATACGATCGATGTGTAAGCCTGGTATGCGGCGATAAACGCAGCGTACTATCTCCGGGTATCAGGCTGGAGGAGAAAGACAGAGCAGAGTGCACAACCGAGCAACAAGAACGTCTCAATACGAACGTGAAACACGCGCTGATTAGGGCGCACTTAAAATTTATGGATTTGCGTCTCGTGCGCGATAATCGCGGCCACGCTGGCGCCAGCGACGAGAAAATAACGCTTCTCCTCCGAAACTCGTCCGCAAGCGCGCTCTCGGGTACGATATGGCATGATTTAGCGGTCGCGGTTTAATGATCAGACTGCACTGGATCTCTCAATTGCGCTTTGCAGCGGAATATCTTCAGATTACAGATAAGATCGAATTCGCGAATCAGTCATGAGTTTATCGCACGACGAACGGTTTACCTCTCGAATTAATACAAACGAATAGATCCGTGGGAAAAGACAAACGTACGCTTCGACGTTACGCCTCCCCGATTCGTTTTCGATATCGTCGCGCAACCGGCCGATTAACGCGAACATGATCCGATCCGAATCGCGCAGGTGCGTCGCGTTTACGCGTACGTGTGCGGAAGCGCGCGTACACGGCGCTTCCGATTTTCGCGTGCCTTTTTCCTCTTCGGTTTTTCGCTTCTCCTGCCGCACCCCGTGCAGCCCCGCGATGTCTTCTTTTTTCGCGACCCTGGCAAGAAAAAACGTAGGACGTTTCGCGGGCCGTGAACACGGGAAAATTATCGCGCCAGCGAGACGAAGGGTGGCCGGCTGCAACGTAATAGCGAATCTTTTTTCGGTGATTTCTGCCTCGGGCATGGAAAAATAGCCGGCAGGAGGCCGCATATTACGCGATCGCGCTAAATTATGATGCACTCCCTCCCCCCATTCCTCCGCCAGTCACCCGGCCGTTTTGATAGTAACTCGGTTTACCGCGCATTAGCATTAAGATAATTACCGACGAGTGGAAGCATAAGTAAAAGCGAACCGCGTTGTCTTTTTTATCGCGCGACCGGTAATGATTTACGATTTATGCATACGGCGAAAGCAATACTCGTGAATATTCAACGGGCGCTCCCCCGAGAAATCGTACGCGTCAAGTAAGCTGCGTTTACCGCATTATGCATCGTTAAAGTGAAGACCTCATTTTTGTTTCCTTCTTATACTCGTTGTTCCCTGATTTCTTTTTTTGCTCCATGCGTCATTTGATATTATTCCATTTTTATTGTTATTACATGTTGTTGCTATTTTATTAGTTTTCACTGTTGTATAAAATACGACGCGAATGAAAGTTGAGCCTGAAGATTTCACATTCGTCTGTACGCCAATGACGGAAAGAGCATTTGTTACGCCGGGTTTATATTTGACAGATATCGAACGATATTTCCATCCGACGTGCTTTTGTTTCTGTCCGTCGATGAGTACAAAGCTGCGGGCTCCAATATGCGATGATATTCGTTTCCCAGATGCATATTCTTCTTTTCCACGCGGATCAGAAACTTCACGCTCGGTAGGAGCGCAACGCGACGTGCAAGACTTTCCGCGAGCGTAGATTTATTGCCACCGCGAATCGAACTTTCTGATTAATGAGCGATAAGTTAAAACGTCGATCGAGACGACAACGGGTATGAAACAGTTGCCTTTACAAATCCAACATTACAGAAATTTTATACGATTATAGCTTCATGATAAATCTAACATTCAAATATCTGCAGACATAAAATATAATATTTTAGAGGACTTTACAGAAAAATAGAGGCAGAGACTCGCATCTCGAGGAACAGATTTTAAATTAGTCAAAATAAAAGAGAGTGATTGAAAAAGCACTACGATTCTTCCCTTGTTCCACCCCTCGCGTAATTATCCACAACGCGAACAAGACACATTGGGCCAGGGTTAACGCGTATTATTCCGTATACGGTAGCTCATATCTGGTTGCACGCGCAATGCGAACAACGAGGGGGCAAAAGGAAGAGAGAGAGAGAGAGTGAGAGAGAAAAGAAAGAGGGAGATGTAAAACAATAGGGTATCCCGGGAACGGGAGGAAGGAGGAGCGAGATGCGGCCGCAGAAAGGAGAATAAAGGTGTCAGGTAATGTGATATATGGGATCGATTTGAATCCGGGCGTTTAAGCCGCGAGCCATAATTCAATCTCGATCGCCTTTTCCTTCCCTCTCCGTCTCCGCGCGTGCCTCCACCTTTTCCGCCCCCGCATCCTCGTCCTAGGCCACCATGGTCTTGCTCGGTCCTACGTCGCCGCCATTCCTCAAGGGCACGGTCGACGCGAGATGCATACTTAGATGCGACCAAGCTATTCTCTCTCTCTCTCTCACTCTTGCATAATACATCCGATCCTGTGTAATGTATAACGTGTATTATTAGGGGTGTGATTTAGTTTTGAGGGTTTTTTTTGCTCAAAAACGCATGTATTTAAATATGATAATGAATGAATACCTTAATCAAAATATTTTCCTTCGTTTTCTATAACTTTTTCCCATCTTTCTGGCAAGAGATGGATTCCACCACGATAAAATCACTCTTCTTTTCAGTTGATCCATTCGTCCACGAATTTTCGCACTTCTTCGAAATTATGAAAGTGTGTATCCTCTAAAGCGTGTTGCATCGACCGGAACAAATAATAATCGCATGGAGCAATGTCCGGAGAATACGCGGGGTGCGGTAAGACTTGCCATTCAAGCTCTAATAGTGTTTGTTTCACTGATAACGCAACGTCAGGTCGAGCGTTGTCACGAAGAAGAATCACTTTCCGTCGTTTACTCGCAATTGGTGGTCGTTTTTCGTCCAATGCTTGCTTCAACTTGTACAATTGGTGTCGATAACGATCAGCCGTGACAGTCTCATGCGGATTTAACAGCCTATACCTTCTTCATCCCACCAAATACAGAGCATTACTTTTCAACCGTGAATATTGCGTCTCGGAGTGGATGTTGATGGTTCGCCTGGATCCACCCATGATTTTCTGCGTTTCGGATTATCAAAATAGATCCACTTTTCATCCCCAGTAACAATCCGAGATAAAAGACTCTTCTTTTTTTGCCTGGCGATCAACGAAATGCAAATGTTCAAATGGCACTTTCCGATAATTGATGTGGAACCCATTTCCCTTCCTTCTGAATTTTTCCCATTTCATGTAAATGTTTCGTAACTGTTGTACGATCAACATTTAATGCTCTGGCAAGTTCCGAAGTGGATTGTGTTGGATTTTCGTGCAATAATGCTTGCAAATCTGCATTTTCAAGCTTTCTTGGTTGTCCCGAGCGTTCTTTGTCCTTCACATCAGTATCACGACTTTTAAAGCGTCTAAACCAGTATTCACACGTCTTAATTGATGGGGCAGAATCACCATAAGTTTCCACAAGAATTCTATAACCGTCAGCCGCAGTTTTCTTTTGATTAAAAAACAAAAGCAACGCATGTCGAAAATGCTCTTTCGGATTTTTACGATGATATAAACACGACTGTTATTGCATCTATTGCTATAATGCTACTAAATGTCATGGATAATGTCAAGACTGTAAGAAACAACAGTTATCGGAAACAGCTATTGGAACAAACTGACACTACAGCCATCTGTTGCAAAACCCTCAAAACTAAATCACACTCCTAATACATGCGGCGACGGCTCCTTAAAGTCGCTCTCGTCTACACTGTCTTCTTCGATTACGGACGAGAACTCTATGGGATTATCGCGCCGCTCGGTTTGATATCGCGCCTCGTAATTTTCATCCGGTTATTGTGCTTTCCTGCGCTGCAGCTCTCAGTTCGGTAGCGCAGCTGCGGTCACGAACAATCATCCTGGAAGCCTCTTGCTCGCGGGAGCGAGACCGGTAACGAGGACGGGATGAAAATTTCTGAGAACTGAGCGTTTTGGTCTTTGTCACCGATCGCGTAACGTTACTCGGGGAATATCTCGGATAGACCGGAGAGTAGACCTGCATAGCTTGTTTCTTTAATGTACTCCTCCTTAATGTAAATTAACAATTAATGTTTACGTTAATTACAGTATTCGTTACGCACACGCGTTACACAGAACTCCTCGGTAACGTAAGCTCGTGATATAACGTTGCTAAACTAGCGTTTAAAAATAGCATCTCGCGTTCGGAGATGAGAGATAAACCGGAAATACGGTAACATCACGCGGGCGGAGGTGGAATTTACTTTTCGCGGTCGTTCACGCTGCTGAGACGTGACGGGAGGGTTGCAGGGGGATTTCCCTTCAAATGTATGCGTAAAGCGCATCGAGATACCTATATCTGGGACGAGTAAGGGGGGAAATCTGCTGATCAAGGCTCGCAGCGCGCGATGTAAATATTCGCAGCAGGTAGCACGCTGACGCGATGATAGGAACGTGCGATTTTATTTTGGAAAGGCGTAAGTTTTCCTCGAACCCAGCCCACTGAACGTTTCTCGTTGCCATTCATGCGCTGAACAATCTGACTCACCCCAGTCGTCGCCAATGCTTTTCACTGCACTTGTGGTAACTTCACGTCTGTAACGTTCACTTCTGGTATGTGGTACAATCTTCGGTAATTATGTACTTTAACGGACCCAGCCCCGATGACCTTGACCTTGACATATGTTGTCAAGGTCACCCTCCTGAGTGACCTTGAAGAGGTTTTAGCCGTCGCTCGTTGTTTATTAAAAAGTTATTAACAAAAGAAGTTTAATAATTTTGCACGAATTTTCAGCTGTCCACGCGAAGCAAGGACTTGAGTTTGACATATATTACAAAGGTCACCTTCCTGAATAACCCGCACTAGGTTTCACCCTTCGCTCGTTGTTTGTTAAAAAGTTATTAACAAAAATGTTTAATGAATAAAGCATAATTTTACGATACCATATACGTTTACGAAAGAGTATATTTGATGGAATTTTAGCTTAGGTTAGGTTAGGTTAAGTTAAAGCAGAGAATACTTTGTATTTAATTGTTTGTGCTTTTGGTTAAAGTGAAGAATAATTTGTACTTATATTAAAAGAAACTATTCTATATATTAACATTTCACTGCTTTAAATGACTTTCCTTTCTTCGTTCATATACATATTCGTCGTTTATATCTTTCAATATTCAATATTCTTTCAAAATAACTACTATATTTTCGAAATTTCTTTTGTTAATAACTTTTCCATAAACAACGATCGACGACTAAAACCTAGTGCGGGTTATTCGGGAAGGTAACCTTTGTAATATATGTCAGTATCATGTTCTTGCTTCACGTGAACAGCTAAAAATTCGTGCGAAATCATTAAACTTTCTTTGTTTATAACTTTTTAACAAACAACGAGCGACGGCTAAAACTTCTTCAAGGTCACTCAGGAGGGTGACCTTGACAACATATGTCAAGGTCAAGGTCATCGGGGCTGGGTCCGTTAAAGTACATAATTACCCAATCTTCCTTCAGCCGTCAGGAAAGTACGATTCCTAACCTTTTGGAAACATAAATTATAATAAATTATTGGAATCATAATTTAAAATTATTAAAATTCGCGCATTAATGCGTAATAATATTCAAAAGCAGGTATATACTCGTTCGTTGTCAGACTCGCGCTTTTTTCTCATCGAAAGGAAACAACGTGCATCAGCAAAGATGTACAAGCGTTGATCATACACTCGCGACCGACACGTTCGACGTCCGTAACCTCACTTTGCGCGTAGTCGCCTCCTCGCCTCTCGGCGCCTCGAAAAACTTTTAGGCGCCTTCTTACGTATCACCTGCACGTTCCAAACGCGTCGCACGATATGCACTCGAGGGGAACAAACGGATTTCCCCGACAATCACGGTTCTCTACGACAATCAATCGTTTTTCTCCACGACGCTCACGAAATCAACGATTTTGATTCACGTAGTGGAAAGTAACTATCGCATCGGTATGAAGTTGCCCGCGAATGCGATATCTGAATATTTCGAATATGAAATGAGTTCAAACATTGCTGCACTTGACCGATCAGTTATCAGTTCAAGTGCCGTTGACGAGCACATCGCGACGCATTACGAGAAACGTTTCCTCGGACCGACTTCCTTCCTCGGTAAGTTCCTCCGTTTCTCCGTTAAAAAAATTACGGTAATTTTCGACAATGCGGTCATATCCCCGGGATATTGTTGCACACCCTCAGAAAGGATTTCTGATAACAAGACGAAAAATATTCTTGACTAATTTAATCGTATTACAAGTATAAAAAATATAAAAATAAAACAATTTTTAATTTAAATCAGTAATTTCTATTCTTCTCTCTCGAATTAAATAAGATTGTCTTACTGTCTTCAGACAAGAGTAACATGTACAAATTTATGCTTATATATTCTTGTATGTAGAATAATTTGATATTAGCGCCACTTTATAGTAGGCTTTGTCGATGTCGACGCATCATTTTCTCACAGTCGCTCGTCGACTCGGCGCTTCCGCGTCCTTTATTTCGATAAAACGGCCAATATTTATGTGTTGCAATCGAAAATCGAGAAAGTGTTTCTGTGTTTCTGTTATTTACAATGAATAAGTGCAATACTCTACAAGAAATATTAAAAGATATGGAAATGTAAGTAAGTATATACAATATACTTACTTGAGAAATAAGATTCGAGATAAGACATTTCCATACCTTTTAATATTTCTTGTAGAGTATTGCACTTATTCATTGTAAATAACAGAAACACAGAAACACTTTCCCGATTTTCGATTGCAACACATAAATATTGGCCGTTTTGTGCAGATTCTACAAATTCTCTTACAAGAATAGAATAAGATGTCTTTTAGATCTCACAATATTCTTAAATCAAGATTATTTTGAACTTGCTACAAATTTTTATCTAAATCCTTCTGAGAAAATTAATGAGATAGCACCAAGATTATTTGAATCTAGATTTTCGAATTTTCTATTCAAAATTAAAATATGCTTCTTTTCAATAATAAATATGATTGTCGCTATAGCGATCTTATTTTATGATAGATTAAAGAGTAATAGCATTAAGTCCAGAAATCTTTTCTGTGGGTGCACGGTGCGGCGAAGGAGCTGACGAGTCCTGAGCACAAAAGAGAGAGAGAGAGAGAGAAAGCGAGAAATAGAATACGTAGGGAACGAGGGGGAAAGCGTGCCGGGGAAGAACGAAGATGGGACTTACGCGGTGCGCGTAAGTCGGACGGTGAACGAGAGACAAAACGTAGGAGAGCGGGAGGGGGGGGGGCATGGGGTCCCGTACGCGCTCGCTTCCGTGGCGGACGCCGGCCGGTCGGTCGGTCGGGGGCGTGGAGGGACGCGGCGAGGGGAGAGCATCCGAACGGGAACCGAGTACGGGGCAGTGCACGCGCAGCCGCCGCGACGTGCGCATCTCGTGCGCCTTCGAGCTGTTCCGCCGACGCGCGACCCCGAGAGGAGGCGAAGGAGCCCGCGAAATCGCGATCAACGCGGCACTGCGCGCTCGGGCCTCGCGGCCGCATCACGGTATCGATATTTCACGCACGTTAATGTATCGCGAGTCGCCGGTCGCGATTCGGTGTTTTCGCGCGAAGTTTCAAGTTTGTTTTTCGTCCTGAGCAGAGACCCGAAGCTGGCACAGTTCGAGTATCGCCCGGGGTGTCACGTGACCGCGCGAGGATACACGCGCGCGAAGTTGCAGTGACTGCGCGCCAGCACAGTGAAGTTGCGCGCGGTCGATCGGATGGAAATGGTGGACGCGCGGTGCGCGCGACGGGTACGATGGTTCCGCAGTTTTCGCGTTTCGATTATTGTTTAGATTATTACTCGCAACGCAATTGCAAAATGTCGATTACCGCGTCGCGTGCACGCGCCATTCCCGCGGCGCAACCGAACGATATCGCCTCGCTTCTGTGCAACGGCCTGAAGATCGCGCCGACGAGAGCTAACATGGCGCACTCGGCGAAATCCGCGTTCGTCTAAAGGACTATCGGCGAGGCATTCGCGCGAGTTCCTCGACGTATCACGCGTATCGAGTATTTCGGGGCGACGCGCGGATTTACGCGACCGACTCCGAGTGAATCGCGCGCCCGCCGAGATTCGAATTCCCGCCGTTGTCCGGGCGACGCCGGCGGTCGCGCGCGTGCTCCGGCAATCTCGGCGGTGGACGCGATCGCGAATCCGCGAGTGTGCAATCTCCGGGAATCGTCGAGGGACCGCCACCAGCGATGAGGCTGCTCGGGACGACGAGGGTGACGCGGAAGGCGGAGGATCCAGCGATCGATGATGACGCGCCGTCCTGCGGACGCCGCTGAGGTGCTCCATTTCCGCGACGACGTCCACCCTGCGAGTTCTGGTGAGTGAAATTGATTTTGAAAAATTATTTTCCATGCCTCTCTCGTACCCGGAGCATGTGTGTGGACTATATGGACCGATACGTCCCTCAGTCTCACATGATTTTCCCTGTGCATATCAATTAAATTTCATGTATATTTGAGCGAATGCATTGGAGCGAGAGAGAAAGAGAGATCAATTGTTCGAATAACATTGACTCCGGGAATTGCATCCCCGTTATACAATACGTATGAGCGTATGAAGCAACGTTTACCGTGATTTTTCGTGAAATGTGATATTTTCCGATAAAACTCGATGAAATGTCGCTTATATCCCGGTATTGCGTAACGCGACCCGTTTGATTATTGCATTAGCCACCTTTTTCGCCTGGCAATTACGTTAACGTCGATATGCGATGGCGGAACGTTGTGTGTATAATGGCTATTTTTTCCTATAATTATTGGATTATTCAATTATACGTAGCCGCAGTGCACGATTGCACGCAGTTGCTATAATTGCCGCAACGAAAGGATTGTAATATCCGGATGCGATGTATGCGCGTTTGTCGTGTAAATAGAAATACCGCACCCAAATAAAGTAGATGTTCCTAGATAATAATAAACTATAGATATGAATAATGTTCAGACGACAAATATATTCTGCGTTCTATCGATCACAAATAGCATCTATTATTAAAATTAAAATCTTATTGGAAAAATAATGAGCACTCGCGCGAATAAGAATTAAACGGGCATATTAATATCCGCGTATATAAATTTCCGCGCGCCATGCATTTTCACAGAAACACAGATAAAGCTATATTTTCTTCCCATAAAAATCCAGCTGTAAAATCGAGTTTTATAACACATTTTGTTAGTCGCGATATTAAATATCCTCTAATTGGTATTGCGATATATTAATAATCGTCCAACGATAGACAATGAACGCGGCCGATGTATTGTATAAATCGCGGCGAAATCGAGAAAAATAATAAAAGAGATAAAAGTCACGTCAATCTAGCGAGATATAAACTTAAACTTGCGACAGCGGTGCAATTTCGTCACGGTATCCAGCACTCGCGTGGTAAAAACAGCGTGTTCGGCTACTCGACGAGAAGATCGTTAGTCTGGCGCAGCTTCCGTGAAAGGTTGAAGAACGCGACACACGATTCCGTTGAAGAAGACCCACCTCTTCAAGTAGGCGCTTAAACGTCAACATCTTGGAGAGCGCAGTCACTCGCTACGAGTGCATCGGTGAAGTGCAGCAGCCCGCTACGTCCTCTCGTGATGTCTCGGTTTCCTCTCTTCTCCATTCCCCCTCGTGTCCGCCCCCTTGTGCCCCCTTCCTCTCCCTGGAGGAGGAACGGCAAGAATTAATGCGCGGTATAACGAGAGGAATTCGTATCAACGGAATATTTCCAGCTGTTCTATTAATTGCGCTTCCATTTCCGCTCCGCCGATCGCGCGCGCATATGATGTATGCGAAGCAATATTCGAATCAGGGTTGCTTACCGCGCGGATTGTATCCGAGATCTAATTTAGAGCATAAGGTACACTCGAACGAGAACAATCGATTGCAGCATCTGAATGGGCAATTCTCTCGTGTGTTATTTTTGAGCGCGAACCTCGCGAAGATTGTTTTGCAGCAGGTGACTTGGGATATTGTAATTTGGTGCGACTCGGATTAATTCGGATAATAATTGGTTATCGCACGGAACATATATCGCGCCGAGTAATTTCTTTTTTTTTGTGGCAATATAATATTTATTTTTACATTCGAGATTTTCATACGCGAAAACACCGCTCGCGGACCTCGTTCGGGGCGAGGTAACGCATCGCGGAACACGCTTGAAACAATATGGTTTATTGCAAAATTCGGAGCGGTGTAATTTATCGCGAGGTAGACTGTATTTTGGGGCCAGAGATAGCTCGAAGCGGAATGTATCCGAAACTATGTTTAACCGCAAGAACATTCGCGGCGGACTGTCATAACTTATTTCAAAATGTATTCGGTTTGCGTATCAAGTTAGTTCACTGCAAAGTATACCGACGTAACTTGCAACAAAGTATATTCAACGTAACCTGACGCGATATATTATATTATATCTCGTCCTACATGACGTTCGACGTATCGCGAATCACAGCGGCATAATGACACTCATGGTGAACTCTTACAATTAATTCCAAAATGTATCACTTCCGCTCGCCGCACGTGCAGTGTGCAGCAAAGTGTATTTGCACCGATATAACTTATTGTTATTACAGTGTGCATCCCCGGCGCCTTATCACTGGCGATATTCGGCGCGACGTAACTTATTACTATCTATATATTGCGAGGTAACTCGTTGCGCGGATTACACTCGGTACCACCGTTTCAACCGCAGAACACGCTGGCAATTAGTTACTTTATCGCGGGGGAGGTGCGCTCGGGGTGCACGTAACTTACCGTACGGCAATCGATAGGCAAAGGTGGGAAACGAACGTAGGTGACAGAAACGACGTTTCGGACAAGGGGGTGGTGGGAGAGGACGGGAGACGAAATCACGGCGTGCAGAGGAGAGAAAATTGGAGAGGTCGCATCGCTGATGAGTGTGCTGGCTCTTGAGGCTCTTCGGATCTAGGGGAGGTCCTACTCTAATTTCAGCGAGACGCCCGCCTTCTCGCCCCGCCCCTCCCTGCCTGTTTTCGCGGTCTTCGTTTAGGGCTCGTTGAAAGTGGGACCGCGTGTCTTGCGCGAGTATCGGGGAAAGGATGCAAGAAAGAGCAGAGACGAATCACTTGTCCTCGAGGAAGTTCCATCCGTCGAGTGCGGTAAGAGTGCCCGCGGAGATGAGATAGCGCGAAACAGAAGGGATGGTCTTCTTCTTCTTCTCGCGGCTTTCCGCCTCGCTGAAGAATTTTCCAATTGAGCACCTAACCCCGAGGCCGAACTAATGTTTAACCCCGTTAACAATGGGTGCTTTTAAGCAACGTTGCCTGCGCCTAGAAAACTCGGCCGCGCCACCACTGAAAAATGCACTACGTTACTTAAGCCGCTCGCACTTAAGTAATATTTCCCGGCGCAAAAGCCGGCCGACGGCTTTACGTGGCGTATATTCCGTAAAAGGTCGGCCTTGCAACCGCTGTAAAGTAACGTGTCCGTACCCCCTTACGCAGATGGAGAAAATGCAAAATGTAGCATATTATGTTTGTTGCTACATAGGATATTAGAGTTTCTTATGAGAATGCTGAATGGGTAAATGTAAATGCACAGTTTAGATGTTTTCATAAATGTTTTATTTCTCAAGATAAATGAATTCAAAATGTATAATAAAAATACATAGTGTTTATTAAAAGTTTTAAATATTAGTTTGTGATCATGATTATAAATACCGCAAATGGAACGATATATTTCTTCCAGCGTTTCAGTTTGCGCACCAATTTTATTAGGTGCAAGAATTAACGCTATTTCTTTACAACACTGTTTCGCATGTTTACCGTAATTAGCGATGCAAAATTTGCGGGACGCAAACGGACGTAGCGATCAAACGAAAGAGGAGCGGAAACGCGCGGCGAGGGTGGCGCGGTGTTTCATTTTGTACGAGGAGCATTCTCCACGGCCGGCTGGCTCGCTCTAAACAGGCAATATTACCTATTGACTTTGGCTTGTGGGGTTGGCCGATGGTTGACGGAGCCGGATACGAGTTCCGGCAGATTTGTCTATACGTAACTTGACTTCATGCGAATTTTGATACAAGGTTTAATTGCCAAAATATACTAATATCGGATATTAGAGCATCGTAAAAGAGAACTCGGTGTTCTCGTCCGAAAGATGAAACGACACGTCGCATCATGAAACATTCTACAATCAAAATTTAGGTTTTATTATATTATTTAAAATTCTCTTGGATGAAAATCAGGAGAGAAAGATGCGTACGTGATAATACGCCGATTTCAGAATCAAAGCGATTTCTTCCTCCAACATCCTTTTTCCGCCCGCGAAACGTTGGTCGTCGTGACAGTCGTCGAGGCTCCCGAGCCGTATATTCGAATTAAAGTCCCCTGGTTTTCAGCGGATGATTACTTTGCCAGAAATTTTTGTCGGGCCATGATCTCGGCGACGCGTTCATCCCGGCAGCTGTCCGACTTGTCCTGTGTCTGGTGCATCTCTGGCATTTTCACGCGACCTATTCAGCTCTCGTATCGGGTTCACGGACGCTCGTAAAATTTCGGGCACCAGTCGCAAGTACGTCGTAGGCTGCTTCATGTTTTCCTCTTCGTGTGATCTCATCCCAGCGTCTTGCTCCTTTTAATCTCTTAATGCATCTTTGCGGAGAAACATCCTCGAACAGCTGCGTGTTCCTCCTTTTTCGCGTCATACAGAATTCTCCGATCCGCTGTGATTATAACATATTTTCGTACCTTGTCGATATTGATCTTACGAGTTGTGTATCCGAGTGTATCTTTATTAGTGCGACGATTATTTTTTGATTTTTAATATGCAAATTTGCTTCGTTCGTTTATTCGTTGCTCGATAGATTTGTTATCGCAACAGAAACAATACCGTTCGTTTCTTTCGTAAAGAATATTTTTCTGATATTGTAATAATAAAACTCGTCGCGCTGTATGTGTGCCAAAAATAATCCCACAGCTCATATTTCGTATCGTTATTGTGATTTTTAATAATATTACGTTCCGATAATGTAACGTTCGCTCGATTTTAATTACAATTCGTACAGCATGCAATGACTTTTGCGAATATGCCAATAAGGAGTATTTGGAATTACGGCGAATAAAAAATTTGTGGTATTTTATTTCCTGTTGCTTAAATATGTTGCAAGAGACTGACGCAATATTTCAAGCTTAAGGCTGATCGATTACAATATTCAAGTATAAATAACATACATTTTAAGAAATGCAAAATTTTACATTTCTATAGAAACTAGTGTAGAGGAGATCAGGGAATCATTTACATCGCTTTTATTTAATTTTAATGTCGCAAAATTATTTGTCGTCGGAGAAATAAATGAACGAACAAGGGGTTCTTCCTTTATCACACGTGAAAATTTACAGACGGTATTCCATTTTGTGTATCTCGGTAATGAGAAGTCAAATATCGATGGATCATCAGAGATTACGCGACACGTCGACGATACACCATCCGTCATATTATCGGTTTACCAGAGTGTATATTTTTTTACCCCTATGTTCTCTAATTATATCCGTCGCTCTCTCTGCGTACGGTCAATCCAGATTTCGGACGGTCGACGGGCGAAATAACTCGAATCATATTACATGTACGTTAATACGCTGCGTAACGCACTGACTCGCGTCGAAACGAGCAACGAATAATAAACGGACGGATCGGTAATGGAACGCCCGGATACGAGAACCCGGCCGAGTCGATTTTTTCCCCGCAATAAATGAGTTATTCACCATTCAGCTCGGGGTTCGGCCTGTAATTCCATCGCAAGACCAAGTCACATCCGGGGATTTTTAATTTCTGGCGCAATCGAGACGTACCGACACCGAACCGCTTGATATCGTCATTATCACTCGCGACAGTTTCGCTGTAATTAACGATATCGACAGAAATCGCTGGTGCAGAATCTACCTGAAACTGAAGAATATCGATGCAATTAATTTCTGAAAAGCTGGCAGTACACAAAGATAAAAATTAAATTTAGAAAATTATTAAATAGATCAAGTTTCATTCTGTGGTACCAGCGTGAATTTTACTCGCTAAAAGCACGCGATGAAAGTTCGTAATTTTAATATGTATTGATTGTTAATTGGATTGAAATTCGTATTGTATCGACTTCTTTTTTCGAAAAAGTTGCTACCGGAAAGTTACACAATTTTCCTTATAAAGCTTGAGGAGATGAATAAGTGCATTCACCTGTGGTACCCCGGTGTTCAATTCGGATGGTCAATTTGCAGGAAGTCGCTGCGAAGCCTCTGACGACATGCATTGGCCTCGGGCTCTAGCTCGTGTCTCTTGTATCTCCGATAATTATTCATTTTCCTGCGCGTAATTTGGTTTGATTTAATTGCAAACGATGGGTCGTCCGTCGCGTTTGCGGAGGTTTGCCCCGGGTTCCTCCCTTGCACCTCGCTGCACTCTCTTTCTCTCCCTTCCTCTTTCTCCCTCTGACCCGGCAACGACCCTTCATGGATTTCCCAGACTGGCTCAATATAAACTGCAATTTAATTGCCGAGCCGGCCAATAAACCATGCTTCCTCCGTAATTTCGCGGCCGAGAGCCGCTCATTGCAAAATCAAGAACGCGCGATCGGATTCGGCGACGTTCGCAATTAAGACATTTTTCCGTTTTATTCCCGTTCCTCTTTGTTCTTGTCGCATTCTTAGCGCGCGATCTTAATTCCCGATGCTCGCCGATGGACAAATCGCAATTTAATTTGCATCCGTTGTAATTATACAACTATTAGCAAGTCTTTTGGTTTAATTATACATTAATTAAGATATTTGCAAGCGCTTGTGTAATACAAGTGTGCTGCAAATAGTTTTTAAATTTATAAAAATTTCTATGTACTAAAAAAGTAAGTACTTTTTTATAATAGATCGAGTCACAATTTGCAATTATTTAAGAATTTTCATTTACCGCCGAAAGTTACTATTCGATTAACGTACGTTTTTCCATTCCGCGGTATTCGCATCGCGTGTGGCCAGTCAGTGGCTGATCGTCAATGTAAAATTAGCGTGGGCGTAAATGAAATTGGCGTTTTACACGTCATTACGTTCGACCCTTCGGTTCGCATGTTCCTAATTATTTAAACGACGACACGAAAGGGTGATAGGCGGCAAGAGCGGATACTCTTCGAGGAGAAGCGCACCACCGCGATTTTCGGCGTTCCGCCGTTTATTATTCAGCCGCGCCGGTGGCGATTATCGAAGCGAGTTTCGAAATACCGCGAGCGAGCAGGCGAATACTCCACCCCGTTTATCCCGACGACGACGGTAATTACCGGGCCACTCGAGGCCGCCTCGCGCCGTTAAATTAATCTACCGCCATCGATATCGCGCCGGGCCGTGGCAAAATCCGTGGCCTTATGGCGGTAAATATGCAGTTACACCGGCCAGGACCGAGTCCCGTCGTATTTCATTCGCGGCTCGCGATTTGTCACCTTTTGTGCGCCTTTTACGTCGCGGCCTGTTTCTTAAACACTCGTTCCTATGCTCATCTATCGCGATCCCCGCGTTTATACTGGGCAATACGTGTTGCGTGTGTCGCTATATTGTACGCCGCTCGTTGTACTACACGCGCGTGCCCAGGGGGAATGGCGATGCTTATAGCTACCTAGTAGACGTAGGCGGTATCATGGAATATCGGGTGGCGTTCGATCGAGCGTCGTCGAGAGGAATTCCGGAGGGTGGTATTGTGTCGCGAGAAGAGGTAGAAATCCAACTGAGACACACCGGGAACCGGAGAGGAATTCCTCCGCTCGAAGTTACCGTCGATCTTGCGTCACTCGATACTGCATTAGCAGCTGGTACATCTGCTAGGAAAATCTCCCCGTCGTGGCTTCCTCGCTAATTAATCCGCCGCGAATCACTACGATTTTATACGTGCTATATATATGAGACATCTGAAACCTCGTTCAAGACATCCGTGCGTGAGGAATCGTAAAGTTTCGTTAGAAATTCATGCACAATTTTTAATATCTTGTCATATCTTGATTTACTGATATAATATATAATATTTTTGAATGGTTTTATGGGATGCCTCTTACGATTGCATTAAACTCCTCGGAGGGAGGCAGAATAAGTAAAAACAAAGCCCATCAGGGAATTCCGATGGTGAAAGGGATAACAGAAAAAATCTGTTGAATCGTTCACGTCGATTACCGTCAGTTGAAAGACTGGAAGAATTCTGCGGTTCTTTATTATTGCGCATCTGTCAGGAGCGTGATGAATGAATCGTGGAGTGAATAAGAACGCTTCCATGGAAACTCTCGCTTTAGTAAGTCTGTGTTTAGATGCAGGCTCCGTGTTCACAGTCAATCGGGGCTTCGCGTTTGAAAAACGACCGTATTGGAAGACTCAGACGCATTCGCGGTTGGCGTGTTTAACGAAAAGACCACGCGGTCCCCTCGTGCGCTATTTTAACGAAGTTTCTGCAACGGCAGGCATAATTATGTTTTCACTCCAAACCACGTGAAGGAAATCCGTCGCGAGCGTCGATACGACATTAAATTATTATTCGCCCGTGAATTGCTGGTCGCAAAAACGTTACGAGGTACTTTCGCCCGCTTTTCTTCAGTTTGATTAAGACGGACGTGTTCTCGTCCTGAGTGAAACAAAGTTCACACACCATCTGGCGCGCGGAATGCCCGCCGCATTACCCTTGAAAGCTCACGACTGTCTCGAGAGATGCGCCTCTCCTGTGGCGCGCGCGTATTCATCGCGTAATTAACGTCTGGTAATTATAGGCGCGCAACAGAGAAAGAGGAAGAGAGAAGGCAGAGAGAGAGAGAGGAAAGGCCGGACGCTGCATGTTCGCGGGGACGCGTTCTCGCATCTCGTCCGCCCGGTCGTGGACATTACGAGCTTTCACGAGGCCGCACCGCGTGAATAAGGAACTCTGAAGAGGGTGTTACGTGCATTATGGACCTCTCGACGATGGGCCGAGTGTCGGGGTCTACGAGCCGTTCATCGCTCGGTCGAGACCCCCGACTCGTTCTTAGGCCTTCTTTGAGCCGACCAGCTCTCTCTCTCTCTCTCTGCTTCTCTCCCATTTCTATCCGTCTTCCTCTCCTCTGCTCGTTCTCTCAATTTTCTTTCCTCTCGCCTCATCCTTTCGGACACTTCTCTCGTCGCGTCCAATTCAGCGGTTGCTTGCTCGCTCGGTCGTGTATTTCGCAGGCGAGCGCGTACCGTCGCCGCGGGGACGTCTTTAAGTCACCATCACGCCGAGAATCATCGTGTTCGTGGGAAAACCGATAGGAACGATCTCCTCCTCCTCCTCCTCCTCGCTTCCGCCCTCGCTCACTGTCTTTCTCTCTTTCCCTTTCTCGTGTATTCGGGACACCACTTCGGCATTGACAAATGGAGGTGGTTGACCTCCCGGTTCTTTAAGAGACGCATCAGGCTATTCTCTGTCTCCCTTTCTTTCTCTCTTCCTCTCTCTTCACCTGATGCAACGAAGCTGCACCGCGATCCTCCACCGTTGAAGATAGGTCGGGTGTCAATGGGATTAATGTTGCCCGATTAATGGGACCGTTCGCTGTAGGCGGCACGTAGGAGTCGGGCAGGCGGGAGTGTTAGCGAAGTGTTAGCGATAAATATAGCCCTCCAGAGGCTCGGGCAATTTTCGCGTAGCTCGTTTAGCTTTATCAAGTTAAGTTCGCGCGCCGAACGTCTTCATTCCCGTATGGACGAGAAATAGAGATTCCCTCGAATTTTGCACTGACTGCGCGGGTGGTCCTGCCGAATCATCACTCTGACTGCCAATTTCTTGATCCGATCGCTCGTATCAGGATGACGACGCGAGGAAACCAGGAAATAGGGTTCAAACCGAAGCGGGCGGCACGGCCGGGCGAAACAATATAATGGTTCATCGCGCGCCTGCAGTCGGCAGTACGTTAACGCGAATAATGCGGAAAGTTAGAGCCCCGGCTGATCGACGTCGACGTTGTACACGGCCCTATGTTCTCTCTCATCACCTCCGGCCTTGCGGTCAGACGGGCGAGCGGAAGTTATGCTCGGATCGGCTCGCGCGTGCGGGGCGGACTGCAACGAGCTGTTGCGAGCGATGAGGGAATCATTAGTCAGGTCGATAGGTCCTTCGCTGAGTCATAAAGATAACGCAGACGCCAGACATCCACCCCCGTCGTTGTACGTTTTTACGGTTCTCCGTTATCGTCGCGCTCGATATCCGACTCGATGTCCGGACGACAATAGCTGCGATTTGTTTGATTTTTAGTTGCACCGGGAAAACTGTTTTTATCGTTTCCCTCGGTGGTCCAAACGTAAGTTAAAAGCGACGCGGAATAAAATTAGCCGATGAAATTTCTTTATCTATATAAATACCTCACTCGTAATCGTATATCTCGTTGAACGTGCGTGACCACGCGAATGTATTGCGATTATATAATATATAAATATTATTTTATTTTCCATCCGATTTTCGTACTTAATGGTAGAATTAAACGACATTTAATTAAACATGAGGTAATTTTTTGGGATATAAAAGAGGGAAAATTGAAAATTTATTATTATGTTTAATAAATTACAATAATAGTTTATCATATTTTGTTAATTGTACAATTACAAACAAAATTATTGTTACTATAGTAAATACAATAATAAATACTAATGGAAACAGCTACAAATGAAATTCGCAGAAGCTTGCAGAGATAGATGCTCGCCGAGGTAAATGCTCGCTGATGTAGACGCTCATTTTCAAATATGAATACATACCTACTTGTTAACGGGCAGACAATTTTCTGGAGTCAACATTCTGCTCATTGAAAGTTTAAATTATTCGTTCGACTAGCATGAAGCTTAATTAAGTTAGCTACAATGAAAAACAACGAAAAATATGTTATTAACATTTGTTGCGTTACTTTCGTCTGTACCTCTTCGATTAGAAATTTTGCGCAGTAGGTTTTTTGCTAAAATTTGGTTTGCTTAACTTTGATTTTTGCGATGCACGAGTCTAAAAAGTATACTTCCCCGTTTACCCACGCTTTTATCGCGACATTATTGATTAACGTTATTGATCCTTTTAAATGCGATTCCACGCTATGTAGAACGTATCGATCATCGGACTGCAACTAAATAAAATGCAGCTGCGCGATCGTGAAATCCCAACGTTAAAGCATACTGTCAAAATCGCTACGCGCCTGACGAAGATCCGCGCGGATTAATTCGTTAATCCTCGAGATTAATTCGCGAGTTCCGCGTTCACGTCGATGTCGTTTCGCCTTTCGCTGACTGCGTTCCTGCCCCGGGCTCCGAACGCGCTCGCTCGGTTCCCTTCTTCGGTTCATTAATTACGACGGATTCCTGCCGCTTAACAAAACACTTTTCACTTTTGTCGGGGCCCAGGCTGCGCACGGAATAGGCACGAGTCGCCATTCGGTCGCGAAATTGGTCACGTGGCTGGAAATGTTTTGTGCGCGTGCATCTAAAAGAGAGGACCAGTAAGGGAGAGGGGAAAATAAAACGGAAGAGAAAGAGAGAGAGAAAGACAGAGGAGGACCGGTCCGGGCAAGGGGATGCGCCACTTCGATCGAGCCCGATTTGTTACGTAAGCGAGTGTGCCCGGTGTTCCGCGAGAGACCCGTGTTTATCACGCCGTGAAGACCCTTGTCACGTGCAGGCGCGGAAGACGGATCCAAGTTCGTAACAGTAACGCTCCCGTTGCAAGCAGCGCACTATCCGCACGTATTTCAATTTCATTTATGATCCCCGCCGCGCGTGAGCGCGATGAATGCAGAGCTGTTCATTCGGAACATATTCCCAGGACGATACCGCTCGGTATATCGCTCGACCGCGATTCAAGTCGGCAAGCCAAACGTCTCTGGACATTGGTCTCTTCTTTATGTATGTAAGAACGTGCGTAGAGTTTTTTCCAGGCCCACGGGAGATCTCTCGATCTCGCTTGCAATGATACATTCTTTCACGAAGGGCGTCAGTTTTTCTCTCGTAAAGTTGTTTCTCGCAGCTTTTTCTAATATTCGATGTGAATTAATTTATTAATTAAACTACAAGTGTAAATGACGAAAAGTAGCGGGACAAATGCCAAACGTTGTGTTATTAGTTAATCGAAACGTGGATGAGAGAGGAGTCATAAGAAAAAAAGGAATATCGAGATAGACTAGGAAACAAGATGACAATGTTACACTTTATCGATCGCCTCGGCGTTACGTTAGTCCGATCCCATCTGCAGTCTATCGCAGGAGTCTGGATTCGAGCACGTGACAGGACCATCTTGCGTTAGATATACAACGCAATTATGGTGCCCGTCGGGCGTAATCGCGTAATTGCAACAGACGGGAATACGAGTGGCGAACGTGAAAAAAAGGTTGCTCGCGAAAGGATCCTGTGACCGAAATACTTCGCGATCTCCAGCGAGTATCGACCGTCGGCGAGGCGGCCGACACGGTTACTTCCGGTCGACGGTCAGATTTCATGGTGAATTAAAAATTTCGCATCCTGCTGGCGCGCGCTCCGGCTGGCCGATGAATAAAACATCGTTCTGCGTGGTTAGCCTGATTATTTACACAAGTACGCGGTGGGCAATCGCGAGGGCCAAAATCGATGTAGTCGCCGCTCGTGAATATCGACTTGTTAACGCACGGAGACGCAGTCCTGCGCGTGTTGCACGTTTTTACCAACGTTCGTTGAAAAAAGAGAAGAAAAAAGTCGAAAAGCCATAAAGGAAAAAAAAGCAAAATCGATAAATGCAGTGGCTGGCCGCGAAAATTCGATGGACCGAATCTGACGAGATTGTCGATGCTGACGCGCGAGATAGACATGGACATCCGGATGGCAAAGTGCACTTGGACATAATTAAACGTACAGGCTCGCCATACGAGCTGCCTTCCGCCTAGTTAATGATCTCAATGATTAAAAGCTGGCCGCATACTCGGTGATAGGTTCGTGGCTTTCTCTCGGGAAGGGAGGATATCGAACGATGACGAAGAGCCGAGAGACGCGGCGAGAAAAGTTGGTTAATGAGAAGCTCCGCGCAGATTACCACGTGATTGACATGCAGCAGCCCGGCTCTCGTGTAGGATACGTACCTCGATATCAGTGATTATCTGGACAGATAATTGGAAGTGTATCGCTGATCCAATTATATCGTTTCGCTGCTTAACGCATCTTGCGTGCCTGTGTATGACGTGTGGTATGAACTTAAGGAGCCTTCGCACGCTACCTACTGCCTATGTAATTAATAACACGTGAAATGATACGTTTCAGCTTATATGAATCACATTGGTCGCATCTCAGATGAATGCACTGATTATCAAAACGTTTATATTTATTTATTTTGCAATCCTCGCGGAAAGACAGTGTAGCAAATATAAAGGATGTTTCAAATGCGTCTCTATTTTGATCTTCAAGGAATTGTTCAAATCATGCGTTTACATTTATTTCCTTCAGATCTCTAAATCATTTTTGTTTTTCGACATTTCTTATACGTTAAGAAAATGAAGCTAATGATAGCGATTCTGGTATTGCAAGCAATCGTCGGCCTAGCTCGCGAATATTCCTGCTCTAAGTATTTAAGATACGCTACAGGGTAGCTATCGAGGGTCGATTGGTTCCCTGTACGAAACGCATTTGCACGCGTTAGACGGACACGTGGCTCCGGTTCCTGGGGGATTCGCCGGCGAGTAAGCATAGCGAGCGGACTGTAAAATCGCGCCGGGGATCATTCAGCGCGAAAGAAAAATGGCGCACGGATGTGAAAGACCCCGTTTCGTGCGAACTTCGGCTAGAAGTGGATTAGAAGTGGTTCGATCAGGGGCGATTTCGTTCTGCTCGTTAATCTTCGCCGAATGCAATCCGCGGTGCGACACAACTCCGGAAGCGAGAAGAACGTCATCCCTTCCATATTGACGGAACAGTTACTTCGCTATCGCGAGCAGCCGTGTCGTCTCGGATTTACTCGGCTTTACTTGGTAACGAGGGAAAGCGCGATCCAATTAGAACCATGACCACGTTATTACCATAAAACATTTCGGTCGTAATTCGGGCAAACGAATTTGCCATGTCGCGCGGCGGTCCCCAAGGTTTATCTCCGGGGATTTAACGTCAAGGTATTTAACTGCTTCGGTTCGATCGATTGTTCCTATGAAATAACGAAATAATTAGGCGACTCAAGTAACTCGCTTTCCTGTTTCAAGTATCAGAAGTACTCGATGCCTTGCCGATTGTCTCGTTGGTGTCCGCACAGTTTCGTACAGCTTTAGTCGTTTTATGATGAGACATTCCACTCTCGTTCGGTTCAAACGTGGTACGAGAGAAGAGCAATCGAGTAACTGAGATAAGTCCTCTGCCTGCACGAGTGGTTAATAATTTGATGCCTAATTTGTTTGTCGATATTTATGGTGAAGCGTCCTTTCAGTAAACGTCGCGCAAAATATCCCGATATCGCGCAATTACGTAATTGGTTCTTTAAGGTAGCTTTGTCCGCGTCCACTGGTATTGCGGCTGGTATTAGTCCGATTCCAAGCGAAACAAAAGCGAGGATTCGATTACTCGATTGGACTACGAGAGTAATTACGGAGTAAACAGATGAATGCGCTTTACAGTAACAACCTCGCTATGATATTTCCATTAATCGTGATTACGCGTATACATATATGGTGTGACAAGTTCCGCTGATCTTTTCTTAAGAAAAATATTTATAGTTTTATATTAATCAAAACATTTAAAGATTTTTGAGGACTTTTACTTTTTTTGAAGTAATCTTCAAGACACAATATTCTCTACTTAATTTCGTGATTTGAGCTTTGCTAAATTTTCGATTCAAGAGTAAATTGCCAGGTATTGAGTAAAAATATAACACAAAATGATGTAAATCGAGTTTTTACTGAGGAATTTTTACTTCCAGTCTAAATTTATCCAAAAAAGTCCGTACGTTAAAATGGGCGCGCTAGTACCGGACGTGTGTATTTAAGCGTGCTCATTCGATGTTTCCGTTAATAATACAATTGAAATATCGTCAATTTGAAGCCGTCACTAATGCGCCGGTAGGCTGCACAAACCATTTACGTGAGTATGCACGACAGTCGACTGCGGTATTAAATATTTACCTGCTCGGTACCGAGCATCTTCTTGAATCCGGATTCCACTCGGATTCTCCTAAACAGTTATGTCTATTCTGGATATTGCCATCTAAGGACGCACTGTTAACTTTGATGAATGCCGTACGTTCGGGATAGTCTATCTTCGACATCGTTCCGGATACACACAACGTATAATATTAACGATAATGAACGTCGTCTATGAGCCAGAAAAAATCGAAAATTTATTCATCGCTAATCGTCGGACGTAACGTGTAATTTCGGAATTTATGAGCGAAATGATTTAATGCAGGGGCATAAGACACGCTGGAAAACGGAAACACTAAAGCATAAGGCAGTCATTTAATTATTAACTTAATTAGCGATAGGCTGATTTTCGTGCGCACGATATCGCGGACGAATTTGCATAAAAATATTGTCCCGCAACACGCGACGCCCTGCCTCGCATCTCGGTCACAACTGTTCCCTTTCGTTGCACTTGACATAGACGATATCTAATTGTGCGCAATCATAATGCTGCGCTTCCGCTGGCAACTCTCGCCGAGAGCCGCAATTTGCGAATTTGTCCGCGGCGGATGGTGCTGCGAGAACGAGAATAATGAGAGAGAGCCGAGAACGGGCGGTGCGAAGACAGATTCAGCGACGTGCGCTGCTGAGTTTTGCTTTCTATAGCTCGACGAATGAATAAAGCGCTCGTCCCATTCAAGAATAGAATCGAACGGTTGCGCCGGGTTTGCGCCCGCGTACTTACTTTTATCGCGGAAAACGTCTGTCAGCACTGATTATCGCTGCTACCTGTCGTTGCAAATTCGCTGGAAACTTTAATTTTACCTCTCAAATTCTTTTCTCGTTCGCACAAATTAAAAGAACACTGCTTGTCATGCTAATATTTATTAATATTGAATGGATTTGTATGATTTTAACATTAAAAATCTTCCTTTTTACTACATTATTCACGAAACATGTATGTTCATCATGTATGTTAAATATGTATGTGTGTTACATCAGGCGTGTCTGGGCTCCGTGATACTGGTGTCGTTTTTTTTTTATTTAAAATCTCTTGAATAATTTAAGAGAGGGCCAAAATTACATCCTCGCATAAAGCCTCGCGCTGGAACGGCTTGTTATGATCATTAAGCCGTAGGAGATGCTCGATGTTGAGATAAAAATCAGACGCCGAGAGCAGCGAGGCCGGCGAAATCTGGTTGGGTAAACGGTCTTGTAAGCACGCGCGTCTATTTTATGTGAAACAGTTTGTACGTAACCATCGATATCCGGCTTACGAGCACTCAGGCGATCCGAATTCGCATTTTATTGCTCTCTAATACTGCCACGAGAATGTAGGGAGAATTTACCTTCCCCCTTCGCTCGTTTAGCTTTATCTCCTTCCGCGGATCTTGCGTCGACGTCGGCAGAGGAAGGAAAACAGTGGGATATGTGCATTAAGCCGCCGTGGCTTTTATTGTACCTCCTTTCCGCGCGTGCTGATCTCGAATCTCTCCGAAATCGATCCCCCGCGATTGAACTTTAGACGGGCGACGGTCCTCCGCCTGCTTATCGTCGCAAGACGACGTCTGGGTCGTTGCATGCGAATATCTTGAGTTCTGCGCGATGTATGTAATACGTAGATATGAATAGAGAAAAAGAGAGAGATAAAGACAGCGAGACATAATGGACGAAGGGGAGTGGTAGAGGAATACTAGTGATTAGGCTGAGAGAGTTCTTTCCGGTCCTACGAGTCCGGTTCAATTGGCCTCTGCCGCACTTCGACAGACTCGTTATATTTGAAAGAGCGCAAGAGAGTAGTCTCACTGTCGCGACAGTCGAATTGTCGACATCACGAGTGCTATATTTTATTTTGGCTGATAGTGGATTTTGAGCTTACTCCGTTATCGATACTGAAAACTGACATCGAATATATTCATATACATCGGATTAAGAGAGCTCATATTTGGTTTTTAGATGATGGTCGATATAAATTTGCTACTTTAATTTACGTTAGTTTAATCCCCGGATTTCTCCGAATCTTGATGTGCTTTTCGTGATCACACGCGGAAGGCAATCTGCAACCGTCGTAGTACTTTCGCCCGGTCTCGTTTGGAGACGCGAGACGGTCTCTCGTTAATCCCGCGCTAAACCACACTTAACGCCCAGGGCTTAGACAATAGATCCGCGGTGCCAGCGTCACGGCAAGATAGAGGGGATATTCGCTGCAGGGGTGGTTCTGTCTGTCTGTCTGTCTCTCTCTCTCTCTCTCTCTTGCACGCCAGCAGCTTCCTCTCGAGCAGGACGTTGAAAGCCACTCCCGGGTCCCGGTGCCTTGCGAGCCAATATAAAGCGATATATATCCGTTTTCCCAGTGAAAACCAACCTAGTCACAGAAGGACCTGCCTTATTGAAAGTAGAGGACATAGCGAGAAAAAAAGGATGGAAACGAGGAGAGGTTTTATTGAAACCGCGTGCAGCACTGTTTCTATATCGCGTTCTCATCGTCGCTCTACGCTGGCGAACCGTCGACTTTTGATTCCCTGAACTCCTGGTCTCTGCGTGTGTATTACGAGATACGCGTGTGCGTGCACGTATGCATGATCCCATTGATTTGTTTAATAAATAACGCGGTATTGGTATTTATATTGCGAGCGATATAACGCGGTGCGCGAGCAGGGTGCGATAGATCCCGTCCTTCTCGACCCTCCACCGCCCACCTGATCGGATTTATTGGAATATTTGCGTTACACTTTTGATCAGTAGTAACAATCCCGCATGCACATCACGTCGCCGTCGCGCTTTGAAGAAGCTCTGAAGCGCGATACCAGACGAAACCCTCTGGATTCATCGGGCTTTTCCGATACTATGTTTAGAGGATGCAATTTAGAAGCGTGCTTTGATCGCGAGGGGGACCAGCATTTATTCATTTATGTCGCCGCCGAAGTTGCAGATCGACATTTGAGAGGCGTCACATTACGCGAATTGAAATTCACCTTTGATACAACGCATGTAAATGCATCACGGACGTCAAAACTAATCGCACGATCGATTCGTCGCGTCAGCGAGGATTAACGAGAGTGATCTCGTTAATCATATACACATATGATAATATGATACGTAGAAGGGATAATTTTCGGTTCCTCGATCGTTCCTCCGATGCGTTGCTCTAAATCTTCATTGTTGAGAGATGCAAAATTTCTCACACACGCTTTAATATAATACCGCGTGAGCGTGTTTTGCTATAGACGCGTAGCGGGAGCTCTCTGGTAGTACCCTAATATTATCCTCGTGCATTTCTGGTTGTCGGAGGAATTTCCATTAGTGGGAGCACGAAATATTCTTGTATCGCCCGCGCCCGCGCCTGCTCGACGTGAGCTCCTCGTTTCCACGAGGCGATCCTCGATACCGTTGGATACGTGTAATCTTCGACAGTGGGCATTATCCCCGTAGAGTAGCGAGCGAAACGTGGTAGTAAAGTAACGGGGCGTAGTTGTGTGTGACGGCAAGGAACTTGTCAGCAAATCGGTTTTCCGATGTCGCTTCGCGAGTCTTCTGCTTTGGGACGCTTCACGCGCTCGCGAGCGCAGCAGCTTTAATTTGGAATTAAAGCGGATGGCGTTTCCCGAGTTAACTCGAACACGTGAGAGATAAATTAAAGAATTGCATCGGCGACTACGCTGCTTCTTTAAAAATCGTTAGCGCTCGACTCGAGTTTCTCGCGTGTCTCTCGCGCGCGTTATCGTCGCTCGCGAACACGAATTAAACGTTGCGGGGCATTACGAAGCCGACTTGGATTCCCAGTTATCGCAAACGGGGATAAGGGGAGAAAAAATTGTTCGCTCGTATCGCGTGTGCCGTTCGCATGACAGGTATCATCATATCCCGCGCCGCAAGATTGGGGGGGAATCGTGCAATCGACAGCGCGTAAACGCCTAACTCATAACGCGTGAAGTTCGTGTTTGCGCGCGGCCGTGTCGCGTCGTTTCGTGCGATTGTCGCGAGTCGCGGTACGTGCCGTGTGCGACAGCCGGAGAACGTTTCCAATAAGATACGAGCAATAAAAGGCTCGTGCAACGCGGTGGGACTCGCTCGTTCGCTCGCTCGCAGGTTCGCACGCGCGTTTCCATTTGGAGTGGGTACCGATGCAGGGGAAATGCAAGTACGTATGAGCAAGCGAGAGAAAGACAGAGGGAGAGAGAGAAAGGCGAAAGGGGGGCCTAAAGGGGCAGGAAACGTCGTCGTTTTGGGATTTACGCCGATCGATGCCCGACCGTTAATCGGCCAATAAGAAGGGGCCCCATGTACGGATCGCGGGACAAAGCCGACCATTATTTTTCAGGCGCGCGTCGCTCGATCGACGCCTTGTATTTCGCATACTTTATTACACGGTATTACCCGGGCCCCATCCTCTCGCACGAGGTCCCATCCGCCCGCGTCCCGGTCCCCGTGGGCGAGGCTTTACGAGTTAAACCGTGCTCGGCAGGCGCGAGAAGAAGGCGCGAAGGACGAAGATAAAGAAAAAAAAGAAATGAGCGGAGAAAGGATGAGCGAAAATTCCTGAGAAATCAGGGAGAATGATGGGGGGAGGAAAGGAGCGTGTAAGAGATGAAAAGAGGAAGAGGACAGGGACGCCTCAGCCTCAGCCGGACTTAACGGACCGTAGAGAGCGTCGTCGCTCTTCGTGAATATATGAATCCGTATTTTTCCGTATTTATCCGACATTTTATTTCGTCGAGCTCGAATATTTCCAGAAACGTGCGAATTGTGCAGTTGTCAATCGTCATAAACGTTGTTCCGAGCGAGTTTGCGAGACGTCTGCCGCTCAGGCGAGACTTGGACGAAAGTTTATTCCTTTCACGTGTGTAACCGAACTTGCGTTTCGTTCCAAACGTGCGAATTTCGTTAGTCTGAGTTAGTCTTCGGTTAGTCGCGTGAATGTATCGCGTCAGGAGAAAGAGAAGAGTCTGAGCTGGGAGCGGAATCAGGAGGGGCGCGCCGCGGAGAGGAGATGAAAAATCTGCCGAAACGACGTTCATTGGAAAATTGCAACCGGCCGCCTACGGGACAGGATGATTAATGCTCGCGCATACGTACGTAGCTGCATCCCCGGCGGAGTGCATCGTCGGAAGTTTCGGCGAAGTTTCCGCCAGCGCACCAACTTTTTCCTTCAACACTCTTCTCGTAGTCGAGCCGTTGTGTAGCTTATCGCGCGGAAAAGACTGGCGTCCGTATCGGGGAGTCGGGGGACCACTCAGCTCGGGATATCCGTCGAACGTTTCCGCTTGGGAAAACGACTTGTAACAATTTTCGCGAGATACGTAGTCGGGATGGTACAACCTCTGCATGCAGGAATATTTCGCACAAAATGGATCTCCGGGTCCCCGATGACTGCTAATCGATACTGTTGATCGTCAATGAAACGTGCAACGCAATTATTACTCGCGAATTATTACTCGCGCGTCCGTAAATGCGGAAGCAGAGTGCTTTTAACTAGACGCGTCGGGCATGATTTCCGCATTTTGTTCCCGCGAGCAGCGGAAACGCGGATTATACCATCCGCTCGCGGTTCTGCGAAGCGGCGAGCATAATTCGCACTCGAGTCGAATTACGGGCCGAACGAGGCACTTGTCCGCGGGACGGTCGTGCCACCTCGAATTCGAGGGGGATGAGCACCGCTGTTTAAATGGCACGATTATCTGTCTCGTGCTTCAGTCGCCACTCTTTTGCTCTCGCTTCACTTCGCTCTCTCGCGGTACACAGTGCTACCGTCTTTCTCGTCCTCCCTTGTTCTCCGTTCCGCTGCACTCCCTCGCCATCGACCGCAGCATTGACTCGAGTGGGTTTTTGCACGGTACACGAGAGAGGTCGGCGACTCGCGTGACGCAGCTGCGGATCCTTAAAAACGGATCCATTAAAGTTTTTCCGGCGCTTTTCCCGGGGTCGCCGTCGTTGCTGGTGACGGTGCGCCGTGATCCGGGATTGCATTCACGTACATGCACGTGAGAATTGCCGGGGCACTGCCGCTGTCCCCATCGCTGTTCCATCCACCCGTATACACTCGCGAATACATTCGCGGAAACCCTCGAGAGACCCGCTCCATTTTTATGCCGGTTTCTCATCATCATGTGCAACGTGCAACATGCATCTCGCGCCGATGTCGCGTAAACAAGTCGCCGCGATTTCGCGCTTTTGTCTTTTCCCTCTTCGTCGTCGATAACGGTGGCGAACGCGAATAATACGAGATACATGAAATACATCCTCCTCACCGTTAACACACCGGAGCACGCTCGCGGCCGCTCGTTCGTGGGAAACAAGCACGAGGAATGCAAATCCCGAAGGGGAAAGGAAAAGGGAAAATCGGGCTTGATGATACGAATCAGCAGCAATTACGGTCGAGAGTACGCCTTATTTTGAACATACATCTAACATTTCAGATTTCTTGCCTGATCTTTTGCGTGAAGTATTTCTCGAGTTTGACGTAATGCGACGTTTTGTAACGTTAAACATTCAGCAACGAATGCGCGCGACGTTAAAATGCAAACATAATTTTATCAATGCGCTCACGTACAGACTGTTAGAAACCGTTTAAAAACACGGGAGATGCTTGCGAGCAATCTTGTTAACGCACTTACGTTTGCATTAATTTAAGCTGCAGCCGCGAGCAGCACGCATTACTCGGACAAAATTACGGAAAAAATAATATTTCAAGAGCACTCCTTTACGTGGGAGCTCTTTTGTAAATATACCGTATGTCACCATGCGAAATGAATACTAACCGTGACGGTTGCGCCGCGGACTGCATAGAAATATCCATTTGGGAATGTTCCACTAGACGTTCAATTTACCTGGCTGCGTCTATTCAGTCGTACGATTTAAATTCTGCGCAATCTGACTTACATTTATGCTTTCGCGAAGCTCTTCCAACAATATTCCCGCAGAGATAGATCGATGTTGTAAGCAGCCCACTCGACGCGTGTACCGGTTGCCCGGAAAGTCATGCATTTTCTCCGAAATGCCGATTGTCACCACGAAAAACGTATTAATTTTCTGTTGCGATCTTAGAAATTACGAAACTATTTTAAGTCGATCAAAAATCTTGATTGAAGAACTTGAGTGATCCTCAAGGATTCAAAAGAAAAATCTCATTATCCAGACATGACAACGATAAATTTTTTGTGACTTTGTGTTTGTCTGATCTCACAACAGATATAAATAATCATCTAAACTCTAAACTCATCTTATCTAGGAATTAACAAAAGCAATTGCTTACAATTGTCGAAAATCGTTTTCTCGTTTGATCAAGATTTCGAAACGGCGTGTGACACTGAAAGTGAGCACTGCGACTTTCGTCCGCGGAAGGTTCTTCCGAATTCGCCAGGAAACCATCGCCATAGAACAGAGCGTGCGCCTTCGGAATACCGTGTGTACATAACGTATCGATAAAAATGTGAATATGTTTGCACTGCATGCTATCGTGTATACATACCGTATGTACTTCTTTCCCAGAGTTTTGCGGAGTGTGCTCGAGACTTACGCGAGCGAGTAGGCTCGTCGGCGCGATGCCTCGAGAATCTCGTGCGAGCCAGAGAGTGAAAAGTTTGCTGGTACGGTCGCTTCTCCGTAAATTCGCGGCATGCAGTGAATCAAACCGACCCGTTGCTGTCGACGCAGTAGTACCCCTCCGCCCTTTTGCGCCTCCTTTTCCTGCCTTTTCCGTAGGTGACGCAGTCCCTCGTAATTTAACATTCTGCACCTCCGGCTCCGGCAAATCCGATTTGGCCGCGACGCTAGATAAACTCGCTCGCGCACTGTTAGATAGAGGATGAACCGGCAGGATTGTTTCGACTGTTAGGAGTGTCGGAGAGAAAGGTAGAATTTTATTGTATCCAGGATCAACTCTGTGCAGCCAAAGCAAAGAACGCAAGGTGTATGTTAGCAGAAGTTAAAGGAACGTGTATTTTCTTGCGAAATATCACACGGCGAAATTCGCGTAGAGGAATGAGCGACAAACCGCGCGAACCCGACAACGTTACGTAGCAGGAAACGTGTTAACATAACGTGTTAACGTAACGCTATAAAGCACGAGACGAATAGCTCGCCAGAATAATTGCACATGGAATATCGAGACGGATTTAAAAAGAGGAGATGCTCTCGAATGTAAGGGTACGCAGGAAAGGCGCATTCCCTTTCGGATCCGTAGGTGAGCCATTTTCCGATATTTGCCCTCTAATAATACCACCGCATCCGATTTCCAATTTCCGATGCAGCGCTGCGGGAGGCATTGGAGATACGAGCGACGCAGCTCGAGAAGACGAATGGCTCCATCTTCGACGGGCACGAGGGTGGAAAATCTGTGAACGGTGTTGTAAAAGCGAACGCGGTTATACGACGCGAGCTGGGAAAAATACGCTTCGACCGAATGAAAATTGCCGGAGACAACGTCCGCGCGCGCGAATCACGCGCGTATTACGTCGACCATGACGAGCACTTTAATTAAAATAATTACCGCAAATCGCACATATCTATTTAAGAGTTTTTACATATTCAACGAGGATTTTATTTTCATTAAGAGAATCTCTTTTACGTTTTTCGAGATTTAATCCGTAAAACTGCGTGGAAACCGTAATTTGTATTTTCCAGATGAAAACCATCGTCCTCTTAATTTTCGTGCGTAGTTAATTATACCTAGCTAGTGCATACCTGGTAATAATCTGAATGTTCATTCGAGAAAGATCTGCCTTTTTCTTCGGAAAGCAAATACCGACTCTGAAGCGCCGTACTCGTTCCTATTTGATTCGCTTAAGCGGCGATGGCAAGCCGAGATCCGCTGAAGTGTATTTGTATGCTCTCGGCTAAAGCAACATACTGAAAAGCTTTGCAATCCTCTTCTAGCTGTTCGATGGACTCGACGGTTTGTCAAGCAGAAGAGCGGAAAGCCTCGTCGCACGCAATTACCGGCTAATCCCACACTTCGCGTATGACGAACGGTGAAACGGCGACTGAAATTAAAATAATCCGCAGAATAACCAGAATAATCTCGGAAATTTTATTAATATCACCAACTGAAATATATCTAAAACTAAAATATATTTAGAACGGGATGCTCGACGTGTCTGTCATCAGTGCATACAAAATTTTTCATAATTTCCGACTTTTTTCTGCTCATCACGAAAAAAAGTTCTGGTTTTCGATGAGCGGAAATGGATGCTCTCTTCAGAAATGTAAGAGATTTCTCGGAGTACTCCGTATAGTGATTTAACCGACAGCGGAGGCGCGGCAGTAGTTTCTTGGCTTGCCTTAGACGCGATCTTTCCATCAGAAATTATTGCTTTGAGACCCACGGAGAAACTTGCTAGCCCCCGAAGTTGGTGTAGGTCGTCTAGACGCGTCGCAGACGCGTTCTATAGCGCGAAGAGAATTAGGGTAAGAGGAGCGAGGGTAAAATTCTCCAACGTCACGTGGGGGAAACATCTTGCAAACCGTATCATCTGGCGTTCTCCGGATAATCCGTTAAGTAATCAAAATTGGATTCTTCAATCGCGATCCTCGAGCCGCAAATGATTCAAGATTAGAGATTTCCACGTAATTGCGAATTTGCATGAAATCAAAGACAAATCAGAGTGGCAAATTTAGAATAGGTTTCCGTCTGGGATTCAGTTGCAGGGACGTTCAACGTTGAAAATCAAGCTTCTCTCCGAGATATCATATCAGAGCGAAGAGCCGTTTATCGACATGTACGATGACCAATGAGACCGAAATCCTATCGGCCGACATGGCCATTAGTGCTGACAAATCTGACGGATGACTTGAAGTCCTGGGAACAGTGGAATTTAAAACTGAAAGCATTCTTCGCGAGTATTGACAAGGGTAACCGACTGCCATTACGTCTTACGGAGGACCCAAACCCTTCCTGCTTCCCGACCTTGCTATCCGGTTGAAAGCGTCCTCATGGATTATTCACCGCGATACGAGAGTCGTGATGTGTCGTCTCTCTGAGTGAAATATTTTAGCATAATTTCCATTCTCGGAAAGTTTCTCTCGATCTTGGCGCCACGCGAGCAAACGTCGAGCCACTAGAATATTTCAGATATACAAGAATTCGCGGATTATCATACGAATGCATGTAATTTATTCATATTTGTGTGTTACACTCCGAATTATTTTATATTTAATGTATAATATAACGTATATCCATGGATCCATACTGCGCGTACGGATTTAAAACAAAATTAGTTGGCATGTTTAATTAAATCCGCCAGAAAAAAAGTAAAAAAAAGAAAGTAAGAGAGAGAGGAAAAAATAGAGGTAAATTCAACCGTGTGCGTAAAACACATTTAGCATTAAATCGCAAGGGAAATGCGTGCCATGACATTTCATTGCTTCTATTTTCGAGCTGCAGGATGACACTGGTTCGTCTCGGGACATGGGAATATCCAGCGTCTGCAACAGTCTGCGAAAGATGAAACGTATCGCGCGTATATTCCACAATGACAACCCGCAGACTCCGCGTGCATCCTGCAAATGGGAATAAATCCCATTCGGCGGGAGATTGCTCCTGTACGACCGGCGCTTTTCACGAGAGCGCGCAGGAAATCCCAGCGAAATCCAAACAAACCGGAGGAGGACCTGGCGTTCGTTCACCACCTACGAGATTTCGAAAGGGACGCCGTTTTATTTATAGGAACTTTCGCCGCGGCACATGGCGAGGCACGCGCGGAATCACGCGTGTTTCCGTGCGCGTGAGTTGCACGCCCGCGAGTAAATTATTTGGATAAGTCGGCGTGGCCTACGGCCTGCGCGTCTATGACGGTTCTATGAAGCGCGAAACTCGGCCACCGTTTTAGATACGAAGGGCGAAGGGCAACGAACGTGCGCTCCTGCTCTCGACGGCGCGTCAGTCAACAATTTGCCTCATTGTTCATAAATACTCCGAGCTGGTCGCGATGTAGACGCAGATTATTTTGATCTCGTCATTTCGAAAAATGTTTAGCGCAAGTTTTGATATTCGTGTGGGCATTTCGTGGTTTTAGAAAATTGTTTCATAGAATAATGTAATACGCAATATTTTATAATAATTCTTCTTTAAGCGCACGAAAAGATAGATTTAAAGGAGACCTTTTAAAATGTACGCGAAGTACAGTCTTCAAAGTTCTTAATCTATTATGGAACAAAGTGTATTATATATATTCACCGTTTATACATTAATCGAATTATTCTACCATTTAATTATTGCGGGAGTACAAGCTGAAACAATGTCGGTGGACGGTAGTGCTTTAATGGACGTCTCGAATAGTCTTGTAACGTGCCTATAAATATTCAGTTCTAAGTAAGCTGCTTTGAGTGACGGCTTTCCTTCAATACGGTATAAGTATTTTACAGAAGCGAGCTACATTACTTTATGTCGGTCTCGGATTTATTTTTTACAACTACACGTTTATGTCGTAACTCAAAGAGCCACGCCAAACCATTTACGGAGTTAGAAATCATTAGGGGAGAAAAAAATCAGGTTGAGAGGGTTGAGAAAATCAGGGTTAAAAATCTACCTGAGCTTGACGCCTTTGGGACGGTCCAATCGACCACTGAAAGAGAAATCAGTATTTTCTGATAGGCTATGTGTTTGAGTTGCATACGTGCATATGTTTGATTTTTCCGCCGCTTCTCTCTGTTCCCTCGGACCGCTTTCGATGTGGATGGATTATTCGTTTAATGGCCAGCTAAATATTGACTCTTGGTTATTCGGTTTGTGACCTGACTGTCGGCGCGCGTATTTCGCTGTACATAAGCTTGTCTGTGTCTAGGCACAGGTACACCTGCGGATACGAATTGCCTAACAGAGGCACGCTTACGCTGCAGTTTGCAAACGCGCAATCTATTTGAAGACTTTAACAGCGCAGGTAAATATCGCCTCGCGATCAAACGCTCGGCGAGTAAACGGCGCCAACTTAAAAGATTATGAGAAGAACCTCGATGAATTACGGCGTAGTCTCCAGGCGTTCCTTCCCGATCCGATGAATCGTATTTCATAGCCTCTTTATAGAAAAAACTGGGTATTGTAAGTAAAATATTTATACATGTGGAATACATTACTCGATATTAAATACAATCGCGTCATTCCTGCTTTTTAAGAGATTGCAAGTACGCATAATATAAATATGCATAATAAACAGGAATTAAATATAAAATAAGAAAATTTTATTATAAAATGAAATATATTACATGCGGAAATATACAGGGTGAGGCACCTAAAACAGGCCACCTGAATATCTCGGCTGTTATTGGTGATAGAACAAAATGTGTCAGACCAAACTTGCATGGTTTCGAGGGACACATAATTTGTCCTAAATAATTTTTTATTAGGTGAACGCGTAGAGGTCATGTGTAGGTCAATTTCGTTTTTTTAAATGGTATGATGTTTTTTACGTACCATCTAGTAAAGCGTTTGAAGATGCGCACATTGATCTACGGGTCAAAATCATTCAAGGTCACTGAAGGCTAAAACTTCTAAGTGCTAGAACTTTTTCATTTCTGAGTTTACGGTATTTTCAATAGCAGAGAACTCTAGGCAATATAAAAAATATAGATATCAACAACTCAGAACTTCTAGGAAAAGAAAAAATTTCTAACGGCTAGAACTTTTTCATTTCTGAGTTTACGGTATTTTCAATAGCAGAGAACTCTAGGCAATATAAAAAATATAGATATCAACAACTCAGAACTTCTAGGAGAAGAAAAAATTTCTAACGGCTAGAACTTTTTCATTTCTGAATTTATGGTATTTTCAATAGCAGAGAACTCTAGGCAATATAAAAAATAATGATATCATCAACTCAGAACTTCTCGGGAAAGAAAAAATTTCTAACGGCTAGAACTTTTTCATTTCTGAATGTACGGTATTTTCAATAGCAGAGAACTCTAGGCAATACAAAAAATAATGATATCATCAACTCAGAACTTCTCGGGAAAGAAAAAATTTCTAACGGCTAGAACTTTTTCATTTCTGAATGTACGGTATTTTCAATAGCAGAGAACTCTAGGCAATATAAAAAATAATGATATCATCAACTCAGAACTTCTCGGAAAAGAAAAAATTTTTAACGGCTAGAACTTTTTCATTTCTGAGTTTACAGTATTTTTAACAGCAGAGAACTCTAGGCAATATAAAGTAAATTATTTTCCCTTGCAGTTGGCCTTCAATGACCTTGAATGATTTTGACCTGTAGATCAATGTGCGCATCTTCAAACGCTCTACTAGATGGTACGTAAAAAAACATATCATACCATATAAAAAAACGAAGTTGACCTTCATATGACCTCTACGCGTCCACCTAATAAAAAACTATTTGGAACAAATTATGTGTCCCTCGAAACCATGCAAGTTTGGTCTGACACACTTTTTTCTATCACCAATAACAGCCGAGATATTCAGGTGGCTTTTTTTAGGTGCCTCATCCTGTATAATATATGTATAAGCAAAACATCTTTTTAAAAACTAAAAATATCTGAATATTTCCAACATTCAATATATTCAGAGGAAATAAATGTTGCAAAGAGATCGGATGCCGAATGGAAGAATGAAATTTCGTTGCGTGAAATTTCGATCGTGTGCTTATCTAAAAGAGTACGATTAACGTCGTAGCGGCATTATAGCGAGCGTCGCGACGCCCGTCAGATCATCTGGCCGTTTCTCTTTCGAAAGTAACGTCCGCCCGTCTCGTCAGCTGGCCGGTACGTCTGGTCAAATAAAACCGGTGTGTTTTTAATGATCCGCGAACAAATACGCGTGCATTCTGCGTATGCGCGCTCGCGCTCCGCGACGATGGCGTGTGTCGCATGCGTGCACTCGTGCGTCGCGTCGGAGCGGTTTCCGCCGCTTGCAGAGGCGCCGAGGGATCCGCGTGCGAAAATATATCCGCGCGTGGCGGTGCGTGAGGGCAAATTCATGGTTGGCTCGTGTAAAAATCACTGCCTCGCTCCGATAGACGCACTTGAACACACGCGCACTCGCTTACGCTCGATAATTAAAGCCGTCTAGCTTCCGCGATTTTCGCGCCGACAGTGCGATAAAAAAATTTTTTTCTCTTCTGCCGCATTCGTTCTGCTGCACATGCTGCGAGCGAATCACGAGTGCTTTTATTATTATTAGTGGGATTTACGTAATCTTTTTTTTCGATGTGATCCTTGTTCTTCTTCGGTACCGACCTGATGCAGCGGTCTTATTTGTTCTGCGCCAGCGATGCGATGAAACTCTCGAGAAAAATTCATCGAACTCGCGAATGTTCGTGGTTTGGATTACAAACGACGGGATTTCTCGCGTTGCATCGTCGCCAGCGACTCTAGCAACAAGTGATATCCGTTCTGGTCGCATTTCCTTTTCCACTCTCATCTCTATTTTCCTTCTTCGTTCGCCGCGCGCTTCACGTGGCGGTGAGAGCACAGCGCTTATGCCATTTTCTGTCTGTGCGTTTCTGCCAGCAGTAGCTTTGTGTCGCTCTGTATACACGGCGTGTTCCAGAGTGTTTTGCCTTTTAACGAGTGCGTCGCGCTCACTGATCAAAAGTTTCACGATGCGTCCCTCACAGAGACTCACAGAGATTCTTAATCGATAAAACTCCTTCCTCATTTTCATCTGTTCTCTCTATACTTTTTGTGTCTTTGCACGAATATCTTCTTTTCTTGTTATCGGACGTACTCAATTTACTGATTGTTCCACTCGAAAACCTTTCTCATATTTTACAATCTTCAACGTGCAAAGTGCGTATGCAACTACATTTTCAGCAACAGTTTAATTTTTAAAATGCACGTTTTATTCTGCACTTTCGTCACTTACGCTTACTTTGTCGCTTCGTCGACGATGAGCGGGATAAGCCGGAAGGGAAAAAAGCGCGTCCATGCGCGGCAAAGCAAAGGCAGATTTGAGCCGACGCAATGTTTCAGATTCAGGACGAGAAGGAGGGAAAGCTAATGGATCCTGCGGGATGCTAATGGCTCGCAGTCGTAAGCCCGCGCTCTATTTACAGCTTGAACCAATTACGGCTAATTCGACGGCTGTTTATTAGTCGATTAGTCGGATACATTCCGCGAGACCGCCCCTCGAGGACGTCTTTATGAACGATGCTCTTCTGCGTTTGATTATCCGCGGTGTGTATTCAAGCCTGTAGACGCGTCTTGACTCGCTGCACACTGTCGCCGGATCGATCGGTACTCGGATGTGAATATACAGATGAAATAATGTAGGGAAAACGGGTGGGATACTTGACAAACTTATTATATACTTCGAATATATATTAGTATATATTTTAATACGGATACAAAACTCTTACGACTCGCAACACGATGTGCTCGGTATCGTGGTCTCGCAGGATCTCTCTTTTTTTCGTCCTCGTGCTCCTTATAAATCCTCGGAAAACGTTTGCGTGAAACGCCGCATGCTTTAACCTCGAGCCGACATCATAACATGCCGAGCCGGATTGACAATAGTCGAGCCGACGTGATAACAATCCGAGTCGGTCACTCGTAAATCTTACATCTATTAATTGCCGATTCTTTTAATACGGCCGCTTTCAAACAACATAAAATAATAATACGCCGCTTATGTTCATACCGCAACCCTACAATAATTTAGATAAAGCGTGGCTGGCGGACGGAGATATTTAACGTGGCGTTACGATAAGTAAACGGGACAAGTGTATGGACGATACGATATGATATGATATATCATGGCGCTGCAGTATTTGGCTTTCACACACGGCTATCGGTTACTTCGCACGAATATTGAAATATGATGACATGGCTCTGATTAAGGATAATCAAGTGTCAGCAAGAACGAATTTATGTCAGACTTCGTTGAAAGAAGAGTACTTTACTAATGTAGCATTGCGTATATCGAAGATGTTACGTATATTCGATGAATAATGCATGATCAGTAATACGATGCTTAAAGAAGATGCTTCACTAACAATAAATTATTACGCGATGCTATTTCCGATGGCAAATAAGTCCACGCCCCTTAAAACAATGGCATTCGGATTTAATGCGGAGACAGTTTATCAGACGATATTGTCTGCGTGTACTAATGATGTCAATAAGATCGCGGAGGAAAGGCAGCGCACGACCGGCGGGGCAAATCGTTTATATGCCTCTCTCTCACAGAAAGCGCGACCTAATTAAGCGAAATATGATAGAACCTTACTTACGGTTTTGCTTCGACCGCCCAAGAAACCGCGTTCTCGTAGAGAAAGAGAGGTAGAAGGAGAGAGGAAGTCGGCACTCCACGAGAACGAACTTTGAAGTCGCAGGACTGAAAATAATTTACCACGATGCCTGTCGCTTTGAACGTCGCTCCCGAGTGCGGCATAAATACCCTCGTAATAGGCTCCGAGACTTTTAGGGAGATTGAGGGTGGGTAAACGCGAGAGAGCTAGAGATCTTAACTGCGAAATCCTTCGAGTCACGCGAGCCATGGTCGGAACCCGGCCCGCTCTCGACTCCGCCGGTGTAACAAATCAATTAGCAGGATAATTATTGCTTTTCATTCCCGAACCGGTTCCGCGCATCATCGTGCCACAGGAATCAAGATATTCGGTCTCTTCCTCGCGTCCCTTTTACCGTATCGCCTGCAACAGAGAACCCGGCAACCTTTTTCATCTTCCGTTGAACTTTACGTCGTTCACAGGATGATTATACGCGAGCTGCTTCGTGACCGTTCTTTGACAAACGAGTCGTGATAAATCAGTAAAAGTTTCGACGTGTGCGAGTTTTTCAACGTAATCCGGTGCGTAGAAAAAGTTCAGATTTTCTCCTCTTTATGAAAGTATTAAAAATGATTATTACACAACAGCTGGAAACAGGATTTTACACTAATGTTTCTAGTAGGATATAAAATAAGTAGACAAAACCTAGCAATTCTTGCTAAAATTAATAACCTAAACAATTATATATAGAACTAATTTGAAGGTAATATAAAATGTCAGATATGGAATGGTGAGGTAAATCTCGAAAAACATAAATCTTTGAGTCACTCGGGACTCCGAGTACCAAGCTCGCGCGGAATGACTTACCTATTTTTCGTGCGGGCGAAAGATGCGCTTTGAGACGTTGGTTTTCAGTCCCGAACGTCATATAGCGAGCGATTCTTGCTGAACACCAACCGCAGCTTTCTATCAGCGAGTAGATTGCATTCTTGTATCGGTGATTTCCAAACACAATCGTGTGTGATTTTTCGATTTCGTGGTTTTCGCAAGACGGAACCAGCAGTATCTTTATATTTCACGTCGGCTCTCAACGATGATCTCAACGGTGCCAGGGAAGGGACAGGGGATGGTGTCCATGGTAGAGGAAGGAATAGCGTGCCGGGCGAAAGATCGCTCTGAACAATTTAACCTTCTTTCGTTCGCTCACTCGGAAAACGGAAACACTTCCATTTCCCGAAACCGGCCGGAGAAAGTCGAAGATCGCTCCGTGCTTTCTTCTCGCGGCACCAACTTACCGCTTTCGCTTCCACTTTGAATTGTTTTACTGGTCGTGCGTGAGCCATCGTAATCGTGATCGCGATCGACCATCGATCCATTACGATCGACAGCGTTTAACTCGTAATATAACCACGCTTCAGTCTTGATTGATTGATCTTTCTGTTCAGGGAAATTTAGAAAACACATTTTCGAAGTACAATTTTTGTAGAGGAATCAATTGTGATTAAAAATTACTTATGACAATAGAGACTTTTAAGTCAAGATTTAATTATCATATTATTATATATTAGACTTGTTGCAATTTATTTTTACATGGCTACATTCTCGATGATAGACTTGAGCTGCATGAAAAATTAACATTCCGCGGGACTTGTTCGAGGAATGCCCGCGGTTTCAATATTTCAGAGTTGTAGATATCGTCTAATTATAGAGTTTCTTCAAGTACGCTTGTGGATCTACCCCTCCGGGATGAAATGTAGCATGATAATGTGGAAAAAGCCAGATCGTGCAGGAAACAGCGGTGGAAAAGCGGAAACCGCGGGAAGACGCGGGGGTTGGCGCGGCAGCTCGGGAAAAAATCACTCTTTATTGTTTTCGTTAGCTCCGCGCCTGTCCTTGGTTCGAGACTCCGCCGTATCCTCGTGAAGACAAGCAGAAGAAAGGGTGGAGGAAAAATATGGGAAAGTGTAATAGAAAAGAACCGACGGCGTAGGTTACGGGCGTTGAATAATAAAGGCTCGTACGTTCACGTTTCTTCCCGCCCTCGAATGCCCGGAATTCCGGCAAAACGCTCGTTTCTCTTATCGTCTGTGATCGGGAAGTTTCGAAAAAATAAATACCTTCTATGAGATAAATCTAACTCGGAGCAAAATTAGAAAAGTTTTTCACGAAGGGAGAGCGTACTGCCGGGCGCGATGTTGTTTCACGCGATTTATTAATAAAAGAAATAATTTGCGCATAGCAAGAGTTTCTGATTAATTTGATATTATAGATACAATGGAAGATCTCAATGAACGTGATTTCTCAACGAGTGATCGGAATTTGTCTTACGCGACCTTCCTGTCAGACATTTTGTCATGCGATGTATCGCGAGACATGTAGGGATCGAAGGGATCAACCCTCTACGCAAGTAGGGGCTAAAAGTTTCCCCATGGCGAGGTGTTTGCGCAGGCCAGCTGTTGACGGCTTGCCTACGGTCGCAAAAGCTTAAATACCTACTCTACCAGCCCGTGCGCCATTCATGAAAATTCAGGAAAGGGTCTGGATTTCCTATGTTCCCGCTTGGGGCCCAACTCAGCCAAAAGCACGTCATGATCGACGACTTTGGCCCTTAATTGTTTGTCCTTTGTCCGATAGGCGATTAAGCGGATCATCCGAGCGCACAAGCATATCGAGTAGGCTTCACGATCGATATTCCAGATAAAATCTTGTCACAAGCTTTTGTACGTGTGTCACGTCGAGTCATACGAGACCTCCTCATCAAAGGTAATCAAACAAGAAAACGATTCCAGTAAAAATAAAAATAAAGAAACTGATTGACGTATATTTGAATTTGAATTTAATACGATCATAAAATCTTGTAAACGTGATTGTTCTATAATACATACATACGTATCAAACATATATAATATATAACCACATCCAAGTTTAATGGTCGAAATTCTCCCGACAAAGCCAAGCGTCAGAGATGAAAGGTATCGATAGTACCCTCGTCACGCGGGTAGCAAAAGCGTCGCGCCAGCGAGTCGAAATCGACAAAGTCGCGAGGAAATCGCATGTCGCGCGTGGTGACACGCTGCGATAATCTTTAGCTAATTGGACGTGCGTATAAATACGCAAGATGATTGGGTGGTGGAAAGTTAGGCAAGTTAGGGTGCGTCGATAACAATGGATAATCCGCGGCGTTCACGGGGACCGCGCGTTCGAGAGTGGATCCTTGCGTGTTCTCCCCAATCTCGCGCCCGCCTGGATATCCGCTTTTGCGGGCTGTTGGGGGGTGGTATCCGTGCGCGCGGATATGTAGGTACTCGCGTGTACTCCATGGGTTTATGGATAAAGGATCCCAGCAGCCATATGGCGCCAAAGCGGAGCCCTTACCACCCCTTTTCGTTCTCATCCCCTTCCGTTCCCTTCCACCGCGTCGCGTCGTACCTTCCTTCTCTTTCTCTCATTCAGCCGCTCTCTCACACCCCCTTAGGCATCCGTCCTCCCCATCCTCCACGCACGCTTCAATTCTCTAATGGATTTGTGCTCGCTGATTACGTCAGCCTACCTAGTACGTACCTTCTATGCTGCAAGGTGCGTGCGCGCGTGCGTACGCGCCGGGATGTTCATACGACGTAATCAGGGCCTCCCCCATATTAGCCCGTTAAGCGGTACGCGTGTCTGAAGCTGTTATACATTACGATGCAGTCGCTGACGAAGGAGAACGGGCACGACTCCGCAATAGCAGGGATTGTCACGTAATAGGTAGCAACTGTAATCTTGAATTTCGGAGGATAACAAAGGAAGATGTAGAAATTGTCGGTGTATGTGTAGAGAAAATTTCAGAAATACACGAAGAAAATTAAAATTCAACTATTCATCGATTCAACCGATGGTAACTTTATCAATGCCAATAACCGTATGCAACAAATGTGGTACAAAATACATTTACTTACAGATACACGCGCGCACGTTGAATCGTCAATGGCTCTTGATAAATCCGCCAATCTGCGCGAACCGAAACAAATGCTTATCTCATAATGGACAATAATTGGGAACGCAGGCCGGTCGAGATGTCGAATGCAATTTCGATTTCCGCGAGACGCGTGCGGCGTGCACGTGATATCGGCGCACAATATCGCGTGATCACCAGCATAAAAATCCTTGGTCCATCGCGCGAGAAGATACGCGAGGAGATACGCGAGGAGGGCATCGGGGCGACGCGGGGTATCGGTGGTATCAATGGGGGCCGGAGTGTGTCGCCGGGTTGACGTATAAATAAATTAAGCGCGCGTAGCCGTTGTGCGGGTCGTCGTGCGTTTACGGGTGGTCCAGCCGGCCGGACGTTTATTTCAGGAGCGTTATATACGGGAAATCAATGGGACGTAATTCCATCGTCGGATTCCCTCGCCATGGCCGCGGCGCGGTGGCACGCGTGTGAGTGCGTGCATGCGTGCATGCGCGCACGGCCGTACAGGATTATTATTATTCACAAGCTGATGAACGCGCAGCAGACAACATCGCGGATGTTTCGCGAATATCAATTAGGCTGTGGAGAAACGACGAGGCCCGACGAGGCGCCCGAGACGACTCGAAGACGCTCACGCTGTAGCTTTCAGCGCCAGCTTATTGTATTATTGTGTCGCGTACAACGCGCTTGATACCGATTTCAGTTCAGCTGAAATAATGTGACAGATAAAAGCAACATACGTATATTCGGATAGAAATTACGATCGCCCCCTGTCGATGCATCACACTTGCGCTTTCCGCAGCAACCGCGACGGTACATTGAATCGTGAGGGTGAACCCGATCGCACTCGCGCGTCAATAAATCGGGCGTCGCGTGATTGATTGGAACCCACCTGAAATCAGCCGCGCTTGTAGCGTCCACCCTCGCCCTTTCGTCACGGGGAGGAAAGCGTTCCTCCGAAATTTGAAATTCGATCACGTGTCGACGCGCGTGCACGCGCGACCGAACATATCGGGCATGCATGCGGCGCGTTATCGTCGCGGATATGATCGTAACGGTGCATATTTATGGGACGGATTCTCGCGCGCCGAAGAGTCGACTTCGCGCCCGAACAAACGAAGGTTAACCGACGTTAACCGTTGACGACCAGGTCATCAATATTTCATGCCCGCTCGATGATGGCGTTTACTTCTTCTGGGTGCTGGTCAGGATCGACCTCGGGCAACGTCGTTCTCCGCTGCGCTTTCACGCGCGCTCCCGCGCGACAACGCGTCCAATAAATATGTCGCCGTCGGTGCATGAGGCAATTTATTTTTCTCTTTTTTTATGCCGTCCAGGATCCGCTATTTTCGAACGGGCTCTCGACAATGCTCGTGAATTCGATCTGATGAACTCGATGACGGCAAATGATCGCACGACGTCAAATTTGCGCACGAATCGCGAGACGGACAGAATCGAAAATTATCCAGTTTAATCAGTGGAACCTGCAAGTCGACGGATGCTTTGGTGGTGTCGACTGTCGAGAGTGCTCTTTGCGGTATCAGGAGTTTTACGAGCGACTCACGAGAGCCCTGAGAGTTTGATACGCCCGGTTGGACAAAAATGAGCGCGTTCGCGAGTATTGCGTGTGCCGAGCACTATAAATTGTCTCGTAGTTAGGTAGCAGCCGAAGATAGTGAGAACCCGAGCGTTTCGGTCCCGATAGTGCGTGACATCGAAGAATTTATTGGGCCATAAGGCTCGCGAAGGACGTGAGAATATTGCGCCATTTTACCGACAATAAAGCGAACTTTGTAGCCCACGTAACTATCCGAACGAGCGATACTTAATCGTAATGACACCATCAGCATCGTGTCCCCGCTCACCGAATCGCTATTGAGTTGTCTCCTGCAAGAGAATACAAGCACAGGTTCTAAATATTCTGAAAATCTATGTGCAATCATAATTCACAAGCATTTTTTATTTAAATTATCTGAATTCGTTGGCGAACAATATTTTCGGGAACAAGTCTGATTTAACAATTAATCTACTTTCTTCAAATCTCCAAGTTAATAAAATTGAATTTCGAGCATTTTTTTAAATTCTCCAAAAAAGAGATTCTTGAACAAGAGTTTAATCGACTGCATCGCAGTTGTACGGTTACTCAGTCGTTGGCAGCGAATACTCACATTCCGCGTCTACGACTTGCGTCCATTACGACCGAATGGCGTTTCTATCTCCTCCGTGAAAACGCACGAAGACGATATGTGCATGACAGTCCGCATAAACAATCCGCATACCTCGGCATTGCTATCTCGCTTATCAGGAGCGGTCAGACCGACGGGATCGACTTAGTTCTCCTGAAAAAATGAGCAGCTGGATCGATTCCTCATCTCGCATGTTCTCCTTTCGTCGTCTGTACCGCATGCTCCAACGACATCGTCTCCTTGCTAGCTCCGAGATTTAACGAGACACATGAGTTTACGCCACTCGCCACCTTCTCTCCATGTCCGTAAACCTATGCACCTCTCGCTACCACGTTTGTGCACACCGTGAAGCACGCACGTAGTCGCCGCGAGCGAATATTGCGCGCACGGTACCATCAAACGTCGTAATTCCCCCCGGGGTGGGTATGCACCTCGTCGCACGTGACACCGTAAACTTCTCCCCAAGTGCTCGTGCTGAGAACGTGACCCGCTATTTTTGGCACCACCTTGACAGCCATCTCGGACCTTCCGGGTATTCTTGCGATAATTGCGGCGCTAAAAATAATAGAGGAACAAAGTGGAGCGATACCACTCTTGATATAAATACAGCTGCATGAGGCAGAGATTATTATATACGAGGCTACTAATAGAATACCGGGAATATCATGGGAATAGTATTATTTGTTAAGTAATGAATGTTGAGAATACATATGAAAGGTGGATCCCTCAATTTCTGGAGATTCTTCTCGACATTAGTTCTTCCCGACTTCTTGAGTGAATTTTCAATTTCCCTGGTCTATCTTTTGAGACGGTTGTAATTCCACCGGGATTCGCCTCATACGTGATATTATAAAGTTCTCCTCGAATACGAATCGTACGAGGACTTCGTGTACAGAAATGCAGAGGGAAACGTAGGGAAATGTAAGAAATGTTGAAAATGCTTGAGATTTTCAATTTTCGATCCTCTCCTCCTCCGGTTAACGTGGTTTTTTCGAAGAATCCTTAGAGTTACGCCAGTCTTGCTGCTATACTAGTGTCGCGTCGTTAAAAATTACTGCCGGTACATAGAGATGCTCGGCGTTTCTGTGTTCAAGGAATTTTTCATACGAGCAGATATTATCGAGAATATAGATCCTGAGTTTTACGTTTTTCACCGACTTCCCGGTATCCCCGTCGGATAAGAGATACGTGATCGTCGCTGATCCCATAAATAAGTAGCATTCTTTTCCCACCACGCAAAAGCGGAGCGTGGCCAGAGCGAGACGCTCGTTTCTCAGGTAAAATAACGTCTCGGGAAATTCGTGCGGGCTGGTATAAGAGCCCGGAATTTAATATTAAAAGCTCGTTCGGCGCATGAAACGCGCGTCGAAGAGGAGCTTGTATCCCCGGCTGGGATTCTTGAAATTTATCTTTTGCTGTATGTATTCGTTAAGCTCCGAGTTTTTCCGCCTGCGAGTAGTCGACCGAGACTTTACGATCTTTCTCCCTTGCGCCCATCCATCCCATCGACCCCCTTCGCCCCGTGCCGTCTCTCGTTATCTTCGAGAGCGTCTTCCGCGTCATCTGGACCGTCGGGTCTGCGCTTCGTTATGTCGGTTTCCTCGTCGACCCGCCTGCACGATGAGGAAATCTTCGAAGATACTTTACCGCGTCCGGGCTTCATCAAATATCGCACGTTGCGGAACATTCATTGAACCTGTTGACTCTTTGGGCTTCTCGCCCAGAAACTTGAGAAGATCTCGTTGCCCGTACTCCCGGCCAATTAAAACGTCGCGAAAGTTAAATATAATGCGCCGGATACTCCATCTTTCCTCCGTTCTCCTTCGGGGTGCTTTTCAAGATTTATTATCTTACCTCCTTACTTCTCCCTCGCCCCTTAGGTGACCGTATTATTGCGGATCTGCGGCGCGATCTCGTCTCTCGGAACGGAGTCGTAAAGCATCACGCTTTTTCCACAAGCATCTGGTGTAAAGAGCACAATGCATCATCGACATGCTGCTCGCGTGAATATTTCGCGTGGAAAAAAATCAATATTCATATTTGAACGCCGATGAATGGCGCACAACACCCTCGGGCTAGCAGTCGAACGATAAACACGTAGCACGCATTATAAAAGAAAAAGCTACATTTAATCTCTATTTTAAATCTTGCACGAGGCGCACGCAGAAAAGAGTGCTCGCCCGCGGGCGAGATTTAGTGAAAGAGAAAGAAGAACGAGAGGAACTCTCATAGTTGTTACGTAGCGTCTCAATAGGACGCTCTCACGTCGCGTCATGCAAGAAGAACCTCTTTATCGCGTGCGACGACGAGGGTTGAAAATTCTGATACCGTGTCAGTGCACGTTGGCTCGCTATCATAATGACATATGTTAATTGCTCTGCGGACTACAAAAAGTTTTTCTATATTTTTTATGCGTGCAAAACATAAAATTTAATAAATCAATATCTAATACTGTTTTGATATAATTTTCTATTTTTGCCCGAATAATTGATTTCTTTGTAAAAGAAAGATGTATGCAACCAAGATACCGATACCTTGCAATTACCGTAGTGGACACACAGGCGGCTGGATACTTACACGTAGCAGTGAGACAGAGAACTAGAGAAACCCGATCGATAGTTCGATTCCCGGTTCACTCTCGTCTACTTGTCTACTGATTGCTGGCTTTGATCTCCGTAATCATCATAGCCCCACGAATCTCCGTCTCTTGTTCGGTCCTTTTCAACCTTACCTTTGGCTCCTTGCGCGATATTTGGCCACGTCTTTGGACGATAGTTGTAATAGTTCTCGTTCGTTAATGATGACCTTTCTGCTGTCAAACGACTTCGCGAACGTAATCTTCTTTACGCAAAGTGCTTTTGTGAGCTCGTCCGTAACTCGCAAATATACCAGAAAGTTGAAAGAATATCGTAGAAGCTTACTTTTGTGCCTCTACAGCTTCTTGAAAAATAAATAAGCTAAATAGAAAAATAACAACGCTCTGTATTGTAGAGGGATTGCATTGTGTAGGGTAGTGTTTGCGAAAAAATAATCGCACAATACCGATGAAGAAAATGACCAAACCGTGCAGCTCTCATCCAATTTACGCTTTCAATTACACGGCGATATTTTGCGCGCGAAGTTAATGCGACGGAAGACGGCTAAATTAATGCACGGAATGCAGAGACCACGTCGAATGCATCGGGCACACCCGTCACGTAATACGTTTCTCTCCGAGTTAATTAACTAACAAACGCTAGTTAATTACAAGCGGAAATTCAAACAATTTATCTCCCTTTCGCACGCCTTTCCCCACTGACCCGTATTACGTGTTTGCCCTTTCCATCCCTTTACATCGCTTTAATCACTTTACCCAGGATGTCTCACGCGTTTCCCGAGTGCTTCCAAAATATTTTCATTCCGCGAAATGTGAAAATTATTTTTCTCGTTGCGATCGGGAAATCACATTTTCCGCGAATGTTTCGATACATAGGAATCGACTTGGTTTCGCGCCCGCACAAATGCAATCGCGGGGATTTCCCGACGACGACGGCGGGGATGTTATTTCTTTTCGCGGTGAGGGTGAGAGGCAAAATTTGAAATTCATTATTTAATTAAGCTCAAGGAAATGAGCGCGGAATCGAACGTAATGGAAGGCTTAAAGGGATCCGCACAGGGGGAACGAAACGACAACAGCACGCTGGAACGGCTGCATGGTGCGTAGGAAAACATACTCGGTGGTGCGTATATACGTACACACGTACGTATATACGTACGTGCGAATCGGCACGATAGCCAATTTAAATGCAGATCGCGGTTTAAACGCCGCCGACGTTCGAACACATGAGTCCGCCGGGCGCGGGACACCCCCTGGAAACCCCAGAGTTTCTCTCTTTCTCCCTCTTTCCCCTGCTTGCTCTTCTCTCCTGTCGTTTTCCCGCGCTAATGCCACCGCTGGGATTTTAATCACGAGTTTCCACCCGGCGAACCGTGCGGTCCGTGTTTCTGCACGGTGATCCCTGCGCCAGGCTGCTCTCCTCTCTTTTTTCTCCTCGTCGCTCCGTAATTGCGACATTGTCGAATTCCTTCGCACCTCGTGTCCGCGTCCCGGTCGCCCAATAATTCATCCCCGATACGGTAATCTAAGGGGCCGACGTGTAATAATGTAATTTCCGAATTCGCGCGACGCGATCGGGATCGACGCGCCATCCATCAGCTGACTTCAGTCGAGCTTATCGCAGCTCGCGAAATTACGGCTCTCTCAGTGCTGTATGCTCGTGCAAATTGTTCGCTCCGAATTCTGTCAGTTCTCCGGTAAAAAAATTTCGTAAGCACCGACCGGTCGCCTTGACCTGCGGGGAGATCTTTCGGACAAATTGAAAGCCGCGCACGGTACGCTCGTCGTAGTCGAGTGACTCGGCTTGGACGCGTAAGGGTGTCGAGGCATGGCTTATGAATATTCAGAAATCGTGCGTGTCGTCGCTACGTGACGCATATATATTCGCGGGCAGCTGACACGAGGGTCGGGGTCGAGCCGAAGGAAGGAAGGAAGGCGGTATCGGGATCGAGGCGGAGACGTGCGGGGCGGTAAGTCTGAAAGGATAGAGTGCTGATGATAGCAGATAAGGTACGCCGTGTCTCTTGCCTATCGGTCTTACCCCTCCGCTCTCGGGTTACAAGAGGGAGAATCGCCGATAATCCGCTTACGCACGACGGACAGATAAACTGTTTATTATTATTTTCGCTCGTCCTGCTGCGATATATATATATGCAACTGCAGGATCTATCGTTGGGTACCCGAGGGTGCCCGACAATCTCGACGGATGTGCTTTCGACCACGGATATTAGCAGCTAAGATCAATGACGGTTCTTTTAATGGCGAGACACTCGTGGCGATAGACTCATTCGACGTTGGAAATTAAAGGACTCTGACAGCTTGGGTCTCGGGGGGGATATGAGCAGGCAAACATACAGTTGAATTAATTGTGAATAGACTCTACTTTAATTCACTCGATGAAGATGCAAATTGCGGAGACCGATGAGAGAATCCACTCTTAAAAAAGCCGTGTTAAATCAAATCGAAATCATTGTTGTCTTTTTTCCGCGACGCTGATTGATTATCTCGATTCGCGTTGTGCGTTATGTTCAGTTTAGATTACCATCGCGCGGCTGTCTTCGCGTGGAAGTTAACAATTTGTTAGAGTGTGATAATTGTGCATATAATAAATAATAGATGAATATTATTATTCGAAAACATTATTAATATTGAAAAATAAAATAGCGCGCGCCTGTGCTGTACTAGTAACAATATAAATATCCCAGAACTCCTCGGAAAAAGAAAAAAAATTTTAATGGCTAGAACTTTTTCATTTATTGTTTTAACGAATTTTAAATCATCGAGAACTCTAGGCAATATGCCAAATAACAATATAAATAGCACAGAACTCCTCGGAAAAAGAAAAAATTTTTTGGGCTAGAACTTTTTCATTTATTGTTTTAACGAATTTTAAATTATCGAGAACTCTGGGCAATATGCCAAATAACAATATAAATAGCACAGAACTCCTCGGAAGAAGAAAAAAATTTTTGGGCTAGAACTTTTTCATTTCTAAATCTAAAGGGTTTTCAATCGTCGAAAACTCTTCGCAATATGCCAAATCCACTCTTAAAAAAGCCATGTTAAATGTCTTCGCGTGGAGGTTAACAATTTGTTAGATTGTGATAATTGTGCATATAATAAATAATAGATGAATATTATTATTCGAAAACATTATTAATATTGAAAAATAAAATAGCGCGCGCCTGTGTTGTACTAGTAACAATATAAATATCCCAGAACTCCTCGGAAAAAGAAAATAAAATTTTAATGGCTAGAACTTTTTCATTTATTGTTTTAACGAATTTTAAATTATCGAGAACTCTAGGCAATATGCCAAATAACAATATAAATATCCCAGAACTCCTCGGAAAAAGAAAAGAAAATTTTAATGGCTAGAACTTTTTCATTTATTGTTTTAACGAATTTTAAATTATCGAGAACTCTGGGCAATATGCCAAATAACAATATAAATAGCACAGAACTCCTCGGAAGAAGAAAAAAATTTTTGGGTTAGAACTTTTTCATTTCTAAATCTAAAGGGTTTTCAATCGTCGAAAACTCTTCGCAATATGCCAAATCCACTCTTAAAAAAGCCATGTTAAATGTCTTCGCGTGGAGGTTAACAATTTGTTAGATTGTGATAATTGTGCATATAATAAATAATAGATGAATATTATTATTCGAAAACATTATTAATATTGAAAAATAAAATAGCGCGCGCCTGTGCTGTACTAGTAACAATATAAATATCCCAGAACTCCTCGGAAAAAGAAAAAAAATTTTAATGGCTAGAACTTTTTCATTTATTGTTTTAACGAATTTTAAATCATCGAGAACTCTAGGCAATATGCAAATAACAATAAAAAAAAATTCAAAAAAAAAATTTTTGGCTAGAACTTTTTCATTTATTGTTTTAACGAATTTTAAATTATCGAGAACTCTGGCAATATGCCAAATAACAATATAAATAGCACAGAACTCCTCGGAAGAAGAAAAAAATTTTGGTAAATTTCATTATTTTTAACGAATTTTAAATTATCGAGAACTCTGGGCAATATGCCAAATAACAATATAAATAGCACAGAACTCCTCGGAAGAAGAAAAAAATTTTTGGGCTAGAACTTTTTCATTTCTAAATCTAAAGGGTTTTCAATCGTCGAAAACTCTTCGCAATATGCCAAATCCACTCTTAAAAAAGCCGTGTTAAATGTCTTCGCGTGGAGGTTAACAATTTGGTAGAGTGTAATAATTGTGCATATAATAAATAATAGATGAATATTATTAGTCGAAAACATTATTAATATTGAAAAATAAAACAGCACGCGCATAGCGCGCACGCCTGTGTTGTACTAGTTGATTATTAAAAATGCAAGAGATGACAAGTAAAAACGATATACTCGAAATTCATTATAGAACATGTCGACAGACTGTGAACGATTTCGGGACACCTTGTACATAGGCAGTTTGGCGAAGACACGACTCCCGATATCAGTCAGTCAGTCAGCAAGTCAGTCAGTCGCGTTCTCACCCCTGCGTGTCATAAAATCCATTTTCCCGCTTCTGGAAGGGACGAGATTCGGAGGAAGGACCGCCGCACGAGGAGATCCGTCGCGTAATCCAGTTTTATTACTTTTCAGTCAGCGCGGGGAGTATGAGATATTCCCCACTTACCCGAGATTACTTCCATGGAGACTGCAGCAAACGAAGGAAAATATTTCTATGGTCGGCGAGACTCCATTATTTCTATTCTCGGTGGTTACTTTAAGCGTTAAACTCTTTTCATCGTTTCATCGTTGACCTCCTCACGTAGATGCGAAGCGAAACCGTTATTTAATTACTTTTTTTAATGAAGAGATTAGCTTGGATTAACTTTGCAAATTATTTTTGGAGGAAGAAGAAGTTATCTTTTTATTTATTCTTTGTACTTTATCAAAATATAATCCCAGAGTTCCTGATGCTCGCAATTAGGCGAGTGCCAAAGGATCGACGATGAAGTGCACGATGTCTGCGGCGATGTGCGAGTGTCGGGAATCGACGTGTGAGGGTGACCGTATATCACTTCCGCCTCCGTTATTGGTTAATCAAATAGTAGGACCTCTTCATTAGCCCCTGCCGAAATTTGCCGTCAAAATCCGTAATACCAGCCAGATGGCTCAGCGTGACCGTATCGGACTCCATTGAGCTCTTCTGGTCCGTGCCTAATCTACAAACGAAGTTACATACAGTTTTCCAAAAATGACAGCCTGCTGCCAAGTGTTGTATTGCAGAGAAATTGCTGGTTGTCATCAGTAAAAATTACTTTTAAAGAGAAAAAAGAGGGAGACACGAGGTTCTCCATCTTGTATAATTTCATGTATCATAATTCTCATGTTGGAAAATTTTTGTTTGAATAGAAATTTTTATCCTTTACAGTAAAGTCGAAAAGTTCAAAATATTCAGTGTTTAATAACTTTTTAATGAGTATTAACTTGGATTAACTTTGCAAATTATTGTGTATATAATATATTGAATGTAGATTAAAATTTGATTGCCAGAATTAGATTAAGCTGTACCTAATGATTTAACCATTGCGATCGTCACGTAACCGCCGTGTTCCGTAATCAATTTAAGTGAATTAATTATCCGTTCATTAGCTTAACTTCATTAATTAATTCGAGCGGATATTGATAGCAAAATGTTAAATGCCGCATTTGCGTTCTGCGGTTGTTCGCACGTATTGACGCGCTTCGCGCTGCGCGAAAACGATGCGGAATCATCGTTTGTAGGCTGTTAGGACCGCGGCTGCAACGCGACGAAGTAATGGTTGCGGCGGTGATTAAACACGACGAAGGGGTACTTGGTACGGTTAACGGTACCAACAATCCGCACTGAGAGATGATGACTCGCAACGCGATTGATTATTCCCACGCAAAGCGATTCTTGACCGCGATCTGGCACGCGAGATGTAACGAACGTCGATGATACGATTAAAGCGAGTTAATTGGTTTATTGCTCGACTGTTGCTAAACAGGATGAAAATGTTTGTAGTACACGCAAACACTTGCATAATTCTGTGGATTCGACGAAGTATACTGCGCTCCGCAAAGAAAACAAAAAATATCAAATGCGTGAAATCAATATTTGACACAAAGTGCAAAATTTCTGTTTTTAGAAACACGTGAAGATTATACTAAAATAATATGAGAGCTAGATTCATCATTTGATAAAAATGCAGTTTATTATAATCTCAATATTATCTCAATATTAATTTTAATTATAATACTCGAAGAGGGAGTTATGCGTGTAAGCATTTTTTATTAGATATCCACTAAAGAGTCTCTCTTTGTGAACGATGCACCCCGCTGCGAGATTATCGCAGGGTAGTCGGATCTTTTTTTCTGCGATCGCACAGGGGTGGCGGAAAAACTTCGGCGTGAATCATAGTATGCGGGGTATACAGAAAATAGACGGGAAAGAGGCACAGCAGGCGGATGCGCACACAGAAGCAATCGTAAGTGGGTATGTGTAGTCAGTGGTGTGCAAGATGGTAGGAGAAGATCGACGGAAATACAATTAGATGCCTTCGAGACACAAAGAAGTCGATGATCTCATTTGGCTCTGGTCTCGTCGAGAGGTGATTCGGGGATCTATCGATTTTGTTCTCCACTTTCTTGTTTGGTCTCGTAAATTATATCGGGCGTGTGATAATTCCTGCCCGTGTGTGTGTGTGTGTGTGTGCACGATTACGAGGGTGTATCGTGTTCGATCCGATTGCAAAATCCATCCGTTACTTACTTACGTACGTCACAAAAAGTTCGCCGTGCGAGACAAAGCATGCGTCACTGTTACATTACTTGTGGCGCCGATAATTAATATTTCGTGGCGTTAATTAAACTTGCGTTTCCAATTAAATCGCAAGAGCTATTTCTCCGCGTGATCGACGGCTGGCTGATTCCGCGGATACCGGCGAATCGACGTTTGAGTACTTTACTAATTATCCGCCGCGAGAGTAAATGGTGTTTGTGAAGTGCTCACGCGCAGAAACGGTCGGGTGGGATTCGCTAAACAAGCGGTTGTGTAACCCCGCCCGCGACTGAATATTTCATTACCGCAATGATTTATTTCACCTGTGATAACTGTGCTGGGTTTAGGCGAATAAATCCTCACTCAGCGTAATTAAATCATCGAATCGCATGACGAAATATTCATGGTTGGCGGTCGCTCGCTCCGCGAAACGGCGCACGCGTGTGCCTTCCAACGAGCGCATTCCGGGATGCTTTTCCCAAATAGATTGACAAATTATTCATTTCTTGCATAAAACACACAAACAGATATTAAAGTTATAGGATACACTATCAACTAAAAAAATTGTCGGAACGAGCAGTAATTCCGCGACTCACATGACCGAGAGAGAGTAGGGTCGACATGCGACGAAAGGTCAGGCAAGAATGGAGGGACTACGATACAAAAAGAGCTCCCTTTCACAGAGCGTTCCCTCTCGGTGGCCCTTTTCGGACGCAGCCGTGCAAGTGCGACGAGCACGGCGTCTCGCGAGTTCACGGGGCTCTCGCGACTGAAGTGGACTACAACTACGAGGTCCTAAGTCCTTAAGAGACGCACCGCCAACGTCGCTCGTATCTCGTGCCGAGATTAACTAGTACTGTTTATTGTTCGACTTCCGAAGCGCCCGGGACTTCATTAGCCGGAGTTGCGGCGCGGCTTCCCCGGTAAGACCGGTCCAGAGAAGACGCGACTACGCGGCGGCGGAGGTAGGGGGCAGGACTACAACTTGAGAAGAAGTTGCAGAAGAAACCCGGCCGCGTCTTCCCGGTGTCCCGTTAATTAATTAAACGAAAGGAGCGGAACTCAGACGCGTCGCGCTGCCCTGTGTGTATCAGGTGCGTTATTACCGTGCCGGAAGCGCAGCCGGACTGCTAATTTTGTAAATTCGGAATGCCGCGCGCGCGTTTGTATTATCGAACGCAAGCGGCTGCTCCGGCTGGCGTAAATAATTAGCGTCTCGCTAAATGGCAGCTTTACAAGGAGCCTACCTTGATACCGAGACGCGTGGCCCTCTTAATGATCTTTGTGCGTAAATGCTCGAGGAACGAGGATCTCGAGAGAAACTATGGGAAGCTTTAGACGCGCTGTACGTAGTCTACAAAATATGTAGTTGCAATACACTATAGTTTTCGATTAAATTATAATTTACCCTATAATCGACTGATGTATCACATCAATAAAAATCAATTATTCAATAAAAATTTGTTTTTCCAAGACTCCAGACGACACTCGCGTATAATATTCAGGATATCACGAGCAAATCACTTTCATCGTTCAGTTTCCCGCGTGCGGACGATAAGCGTCTTCTGCCGGCGCGCAGATTTCACCCCCGCTCATCGCCATTCTTTCATCCCTCGGGCCCCCCGCGGGTTGTGAGTCAGAAGTCATGTAGCGGAGGGGGCTGGGCGCGTACGAGAAGGTGCAGTTCGACCGATTTGGCTGACATAACGCCCCGTCTGCGCTGAGTTATGGCATCCATAACTAGCACCCACGTCTTTCATTAACCCCGCCATTGTCGCGTGTTCCGCGGTCGCGCTGTTAAAGGGGCACAGGGAGAGACGATCACGCAGCAAAGGGGACCGAAGCGGCGGGACAGCTTCTATTTGTTTTTCCTCCGCTCGTATTTGCTCGCCATATGTCCCACTTACTGCATGCTCGCGAGGACCGCTCGAGGATCACGAGAAAACTCGCAGGATATACCGCGTGACCCTCGACGCATCTTTTCGGGTCAGATCGATTACGCATAATTGTAATAATCTTATTGTATTCAGTAATTTCTTGAGGTTGATCATCCCTCACGCTCGCGCTGTTTGGGACACGTATCACAAGAGCGAACGATGAATCGCGCCGCTAGTTTGTCGTGTTCAACGAGAAATGGATGCAATCGTTCGCCGCGCTAACCGCACGCGTGAAAACTGACGCCGCAGTAATCCCCTTGATAACAAACAACATCGATCATAATTCTGCGCGGGGGTAGCAGCTCGTCGCATCTGTCGAGCGGAACAGAGACAGGCGTTCAGTAGAAACGAGCGTTTGCGAGGCGCAGATAAACGATATCGATCGATCACGCGAGCCGGCTCGTGAAAGGAAATCAGCGCGAAGATGCGATATGCAAAGAGAAAACTGCCTATTATAATCAAAAATGCGCTGTCGAGGTGAGAGTCGCGGGCGCGAACTTGCATTAATTACATCTTGGTTAATTGACAAACAATCGCTTGATTAGATTGCGCGTGTTTAGTTCAACAGCTATCGTATTATTCCGTCGATATAATCCCGTTTGTTTTTGATGAGATATAATTCGGTAGAGCTAAACTTGGTTTAAACCGCCATCGCGCACGTATAATCGATAATACGTGCATTATTATTCACATTAGCATAATTGCCATTTCCCTATAGATTACACATTACAAAATCGTAGAACAAATAGTACCATTAAAAGTATTAAAACTACGCACGCGAAGTTACTTAATTTCATTGTGCACGTTCGAAACGTTATATTTCGAACGAAAGAGAACGAGCTAAGCGTATGGTGATTCATTTGCTGCAATTTTTTTGTCCGTTTGTATGAACTAGCGCTCATTAAAACTATGAAGTGTACGGTACATACACATATCTTCATCTGCTAAGCAACTTTCTTCTGGAACGGAACTCTCGACCTCTGTGGCCGCGGTGTTAAGATTTTAATCAGTTTAAACTCAAATGTGTGCGCGACTTTAATCAGGTGCTTGACTCGAGCTTAAGTAAGTCTCGGCTGGAAACCTTAAAGGGGATTTAAAAGGGTGCTGAATAAATGTGCAAAAGTTCTTCGCACTGCAGTTCCCGATGGAGAACATCATAATGTGCCACGCAGATTGTCTTTAGAGGTACTAATGCTGTATGTTGCTATGATAAATTCTAAAATTTTTTAATTCTATAATTGCGAAAGTTGACATACTCAATGTTGTAGCGATTATTAAAAATCGAATTGCTAAATTTTTTCGCTCGATTCTATTGCAAAAAATGATTATCAGCGACCGTTTACGATGCTTGTGCTCGGCATCCCGGATGATCTGCCGCGTTGGAGGAGGGTACAGTTAAGAAAAAGGACGCGGGATGTCGCGATGAGAAACACGTTATATTTTTAGCGGGGCCTTTGATATAGCTGTGTGTGGGTGGGCTGTGCGGTTCCGCCGGCTTTTTAGTGTACGGCAAACATCGCCCGAAGATAAACTAATTTGTCCCGAATTTATAAAGTCTGCTCGTCTGTCTCTCGGGCTGCGGACAAGATACATAGATCATTTACTTGCTTAAATAAACGTCGGGGGAACGGGAAAACCGTACGCGTGTTGCCAGACTCGCGCGCGTATTTTCAGAAAACTTTCCGCCTGCTTTTCAAGTACACATATGTATAGCTGAAACCTACATATATATATATATATATTAGGGGTGTGATTTAGTTTTGAGGGTTTTTTTGCTCAAAAACGCATGTATTTAAATATGATAATGAGTGAATACCTTAATCAAAATATTTTCCTTTGTTTTCTATAACTTTTTCCCATCTTTCTGGCAAGAGATGGATTCCACCACGATAAAACGACTCTTCTTTTCAGTTGATCCATTCGTCCACGAATTTTCGCACTTCTTCGAAATTATGAAAGTGTGTATCCTCTAAAGCGTGTTGCATCGACCGGAACAAATAATAATCGCATGGGGCAATGTCCGGAGAATACGCGGGGTGCGGTAAGACTTGCCATTCAAGCTCTAATAGTGTTTGTTTCACTGATAACGCAACGTCAGGTCGAGCGTTGTCACGAAGAAGAATCACTTTCCGTCGTTTACTCGCAATTGGTGGTCGTTTTTGGTCCAATGCTTGCTTCAACTTGTGCAATTGATGTCGATAACGATCAGCCGTGACAGTCTCATGCGGATTTAACAGCCTATACCTTCTTCATCCCACCAAATACAGAGCATTACTTTTCAACCGTGAATATTGCGTCTCGGAGTGGATGTTGATGGTTCGCCTGAATCCACCCATGATTTTCTGCGTTTCGGATTATCAAAATAGATCCACTTTTCATCCCCAGTAACGATCCGAGACAAAAGACTCTTCTTTTTTTGCCTGGCGATCAACGAAATGCAAATGTTCAACCGGTTCGCAATGGCACTTTCCGATAATTCATGTCGAACCCATTTCCCTTCTTTCTGAATTTTTCCCATTTCATGTAAATGTTTGGTAACTGTTGTACGATCAACATTTAATGCTCTGGCAAGTTCTGAAGTGGATTGTGTTGGATTTTCGTGCAATAATGCTTGCAAATCTGCATTTTCAAGCTTTCTTGGTTGTCCCGAGCGTTCTTTGTCCTTCACATCAGTATCACCACTTTTAAAGCGTCTAAACCAGTATTCACACGTCTTAATTGATGGGGCAGAATCATCATAAGTTTCCACAAGAATTCTATAACCGTCAGCCGCAGTTTTCTTTTGATTAAAAAACAAAAGCAACGCATGTCGAAAATGCTCTTTCGGAAGTTGCATTTTTACAATGATATAAACACGACTGTTATTGCATCTATTGCTATAATGCTACTAAATGTGATGGATAATGTCAAGACTGTAAGAAACGACAGTTATCGGAAACAGCTATTGGAACAAACTGACACTACAGCCATCTGTTGCAAAACCCTCAAAACTAAATCACACTCCTAATATATATAGCCAAAATATCAATTAATATTCAAGAATTGCAAATTGAAAATCTACTCCAATTCGCATCCTAATGTTTAAATTAAAATGCATTGAAATCTCGTCACAGAGTCCTGTAAAATTTATTCGAAATTAATTACATTGATTACTTTTTCGAATATTAACAACAATTGTCCAATATTCTCGACCAGTCCCAATATACATCCCAAACCGGAAGAACCGCGCTCTTTTTCGATCCTGCGGTCCCGAGGGTTTCCGGCTTCCGATGTACATTGCCCATCGACGACGGTAACTGCGTTAATTTGTCAGCTGGCGATCGGGGCGGTCCATTGTGTGCAAGAATGTGGTGGTGAGGAAGGGAAGGAGAGTGCACGGGAGAGGCGGCCGGTTACACGCGCGTGTCGCGCACGTGATGCTTCGATATGCGATCGCCATGAGAACGTCGGACCGTGGTCACATGTGGCGATCACGTCGCACCATGAGAAACTCCCGGACATGTATCTTTGGCCGTGCGTTGATACGGGTACGCGCAGTTGTGCGCCGATGATTAATAGGAATCGACAGAAGCTGAAGCTGCGCGTCGCCGACGTCGCCCGCTCGGGAAATATCGCCGATAAATCCTTTGAATATAGTTTCTCTGCTGTCTGTTTCTCTATCTGTTTCTCTGTCTGTCTCTCTTGCGATCGCGCGGAAAATGAAATATTTTTCCCCCTGTCTGCTTCATCCTTCTTGTTCGTTAATAACATTCTTGTTCCAGCACAAACACGCGCGCATAATAAAGGAACTAAACGACTGCGAAATGCATTCTGATTAGGAATATTACATACCAATCGAGCGTTATTAATTTCTCGCGTTCGCCCGTGGGCGTCACGATCGGCGTCGATCAAAATGCACGCGATAATCGTGCTAATATGCAATTCCGCATGAAACATTGTCGAAGGGTTAACGATTGTAAACTGTTTCTCGTTAATTTCTCGTTAATAACAATTTCGTCGTTCTCCGTACGTTTTGCACGCGGATGCACACGAAAGGGCCCGGTGTCCGTAAAATGTATTATCATTAAGAACATTGTGTGGTTGATCGATCGTGATTAACGTACTGCGCTCAAGATACGCATGATGGCAATCAATGGCAACACGCGTATTCGTCCATTGTGACGTATTAAACAATCGCGTGCTCGTTTCCGTCGAACGTGCGAGCGATTTTTCGGGTTTGATTTCGCATTCAACTCGGAGGATACCTCTTCTCGTTAATGACGTTTTTCGATCCTCGCCGGAAACTGCGCGCGTAACGACCGATCGGTCTGTAACGTGCGTGAGTGCGTGCGTGCGCCCTGCGTGCGTGCCAATGAAAGAGTTGGAGAGACTGGGAGGCTCTTGTTAGGGACACAATGTGCACGTCGCTCGGTGGATGAAGCTCGGACGTTACGTGTCAATCGAACGTTATTAATTTGCGGTATTCATTATCCTCGTAGATAGATGGCGATTAGCGTCGATGATAATGGCACGAATTAGTCATGCCGGCGTATTATGTCGTATTAAACATCGGCTGCGCGTTTCCGCCGCGAACGCGAGCGATAGCGAGATCAATAATTTATGTGGATATGTACTTATGTCTCTCTCTCTCTCTCTCTCTCTCTCTCTCTCTGCATCACGATAACATGACAGAAATTCGGAAATATTTATCTTCGATCAGATCTGCGATTTTTCTTCTTTTAGTGCAAAAATATGTACAGCGCGATGCAGCAATGTGTCAAATCGCAATTAAATATAGAATCCTTTTTTTATGCCGGGAATAAAAAATCGCTAAACATTCAAGTAATGCCATTAAATTTGCAATAAAACGTATGCACACGTCACGGCCGAATATCACGCCTGAATTGATGCTTTTTCCAAAGCTGTTTTTCCAGACAGATATACTGCATTAATACTCAACGAACATGCACTAAGCTATCGATATATGGCATACTTCTTCAACGTGGCTTGATAGAAATCCCTAATACTGGGTGATTTAACGCGAATCGATCGCCGTGTTAATTCGGGACTTCGAAATTCTCGCCGGAGTTCTCTCCCCCGGGCGGGAGGGAGGATACACGCACGGCTGATGGCGACGCATTCACCATCAAAGGTGCGGAAGTGAGGGTCACGAAGAAAGAAATCCCCGGAATCGCCTTCGGCTGGGTGGCTCGGTGTCACGCGTGACGAACGCGAACATGTGCGAGATCTTCCGCGTGTATACACGCGTATTGTTTTCGCGTTGCAGGGGAATCTGCACCGCGCTCGTTTTACACCTCTCACCCTCGCCCGCCGTCCGCTTTCGCATTCACCCTCCTCGGCCTATGTGAGTTCGCGAGTTCCACGAGTGGGCGTTATTGTGTTACGGTGTACCGTCGCAGCAGCAGCTTCGCAGAGAAAAAGACAGGGAAAGAGAGAGACTCCCGACGGCGCCCTGGGCCACGAATTTGGGCGCAAACGTTATTATTTTTCGCAATTTGCTAAGCAGATGCTCCCTATTGTGAAGCCACCCGTTCCTCTGGTTCCTCCGCTCCGTCGCACGGAAGTTTATTTTCCCGGCTCGTCCACGTCCAGCTCCCTCTGCCCCAACCCACTCGGTACATCGCGATATTTTGTCTCCGTTCGTGCAGCGAAACGAATTTTTTGCGCACAGACCCATGCAATCGTGAAATCTTCATAGTCGCATGTACCGGCGCAAATATGCGAGACTTGCGAATTGTGAAAACATATTGTGCCAGCTAGAGAGTCAGTTTTAGCACTGAAATTTTTCGAATAATTTACTGAGTGATTATTTTAAGGACACAAACAATATACTTTTTCGCTCTCTGAGTCATTCTTTGCGAGGAGAAAGCAGCCACATTCTGTTTTGTATAAATAACCACATAAATAAAGGAGCAGAACAAGGAAAGGAAGAAGCATTTAAATAACGCTTTTTGGAGCAAACCCAGATAAAAATGTTTTAATAATTTGTCTTTTACATTTCCACATACATGTCGCAATTCTTTCAACCTTACTGTTTCCAGCTGCTTGCATAGCAGCTTGTACTTCCATTAAAGCACCCAGGAAGTATCCTCCTTCTGTCTCTTTATCCTCGTACACGGCTTCGTCTCAAGTTGCGCGTGAGCGAACGAATGGCGCGTATCCGTGCCGGGGGCTGAATATTTAAACCAACTTGCCCTGGCGCACATTGTTTCACCGGCATCCCCATCTCGGTGTGGACTACACACGTCGGAAAATAATGATCACCCCCGACCGTCGCCGCCGTCATCATTCCACCCCTTTCCTCCTTGTCTCGTTCTTTGCCGGCGCGTCGTCCGCGTCGCCGCGCTTGCGATACCGAAGCATCCGCGACAACAATGTTGCACTACCGGCGATATTGTACGGACGCTCTTCTTTCTTCCGTTCAAGCAAGGGGATTGGCGGTAGGGCGCCGATTGTGAGTTTTCTTCGCTGTACACCGCGATATCTCTGCTTTTTTTCTCTTGAAGATAATCCTATGAGATAGAACGCGCGGACAAATGCGATCGTGGATGGATAACGGAGTTCGCGTCTGCCTCTTATGATGGTCCATCGTCCATCGTCCACCATTTTTTGTAACCATTTGATCGGCGTATCAATGAAATAAAGGGTGGATGAACCCCATGGCTATCACGCGCGCCATATTGATTCGATTTTTCCTTCCATTTTTCGTAGTGTTCACGCCCGTTCCGTGATACGCGTGGGCTGAACGTTAACGTTACCGAATTGTACCCAGATTCGTTTGGAACGTTAAACGAGCTTGAATAAATGAAGGAAAACAGACGCGCAAAGGGTAGAGGAGAACTACCAAGTCGACGACGCACACCAGCAAGTTTCAGCGTTTACAGTCGTGCCGGCCGGTAGTCTCTTTTTCGTTTTTCTTGTCAGTCCTTTCCAAACATTCACTCTTTTCGAAGTTTATCATCATTTCTGTGATCTTCGGTGCCGCCAAACTTTCGGAGAAGCGATACTCTCGCGCAGACCGCACCGACGATTTTCCATTTCATTTTATCTATTAATACACCTTGCTTTTGGCAATATGTAATTATTAATTCAAATAACAGATATAAAGTAAGAAATAAATTGAGTACGACTATTCTGTATAATATATTGGGTCGTCCGGAAAGTTCATGCCGATTTTGAAGGAAAATTCAAAGGCAACATTTTTTTATGTCGATAACTATTTATTGACTTATGTATGCACCGTTTTGTTTCACAACCTTTGTCCATCTTTCACGCAACTGGAAGATTCCATTCTCCCAGAACTTCTTAGGTTTCTCGGCGAAAAACTCCTCAAGGTGGTTTTTTATGTCGATCAAAGAGTTGAAGTTCTTGCCGCTAAGAGAATTTTGCAAAGACCTAAATAAGTGAAAGTCTGAAGGTGCAATGTCTGGTGAATACGGTAGGTGAGGTAGCACATCCCAGCCAAACTCCAACAATTTTTGTCGGGTAGTCAAAGAAACATGAGGTCTGGCATTGTCCTGATGGAACACGACGCCCTTCCTATTAGCTAATTCTGGACGTTTTTCCTGAATCGCTGTCTTTAATTCGTCCAGTTGCGAGCAGTACTTATCTGCATTTATCGTTTGGTTGTGTGGTAGGAGCTCATAATATAGGATTCCTTTCCAATCCCACCAGACACAGAGCGTGACTTTTTTTGGATGAAGACCGGCTTTCGAAGTGGTTAATGCTGGTTCATTTCGCTTACCCCAGGATCTTTTTCGTTCTACATTGTTGTAAATGATCCATTTTTCGTCACCCGTCACTAATTGCTTCAAAAATGGTACGTTTGCGTTGCGCTTGTACAGCGAGTCGCAGATGGAAATGCGATCCATTAAATTTTTTCGGCCAAATTATGCGGAACCCATACATCATAGCGACTTACGTAACCAAGCTTCACTACATGATCGTGGACAGTGGTTTTCGATATTTTCAGTATCTCTGCTAATTCACGTGTCGTGTAGCACGGGTTATTCTCGATCAGTGTCTTGATTTGGTCATCATCAGTAGTAGAGGGTCTGCCCGAGCGTTCTTGGTCTTTAAGGTTAAAATCACCAGCTCTAAACTTAGCGAACCACTTACGTACGGTTCTTTCAGCTAAAGCGCCTTCTCCGTAAACAGAACATATCGAATTTGTTGCTTGTGAGGCATTTTTGCCTTTCCGGTAATAGAAAAGCATCAAGTGTCTAAAATGTTCTTTGTTTTCTTCCATCTTCAAAAGAGTACAAAACTGACACGAATCAATTTATCTGAAACAACTTTTTTCCTAAAGATGCGTTGAAATGTCACCTTTAAGCATATGTATATAAATCGTATGTTTTCAATAACATTGATATATTCAGACATGTTCCAACGCCATCTGTTAAAAATCGGCATGAACTTTCCGGACGATCCAATAGATAGTATTCCTACAAATAGTTTTAAAAATATTTAGACAATTTTAATCTGTTCTTGTATTCTTCGGATTCTTGTATTCATTTTATTAACAATATTTAGAAATGAGATCGTTTTAAGAACAAAATATTTTATTTTGTCCGTTACAGATACATCATGGAGGTGCGGACAGAAAGACCGCGAACCGCCGGCCGAATTGCGCCAACCGGAAGAGTAACACCAACGGTGCATCAAACCGGTGGAGGCCGAAGAAAAGCCATACCGGTCCCACCGCCGAGAGTGCCAACTCCTATGCCCACTGCGAATAATAATCAGCAAAGGTTAGAATTACGAAAGAATTATGTAGAAAAGATCAACTTGAAAATTCCGTTTCCTCGTTCGACGATTTTTTCGGAATACAACGTACACAATTATTCAGAATTTTAGTTTGATCAATAGCACGAATAGTCACGTTGACAATGCGACAACGAAGAATAAGTAATTCTGAATCGATCTCCCCGCGCCCTCCCGCTCCATTCAGTCGCACGGAAATGTTCCGGTGGCAGTGACTCGATTGTCCGATTCGCAAGTTCGCGCGGAACTTTACGCAACGGCGATATATCGAGGAGATCGTGCTCTCGGAACTCGCGAGCGCGCACGGTGCACCCCCTAATGCGCACCCATTCGTCCGACGACAGGGGCGGCGAACAACTTTGTCCCGCGGTCTGGTAGCGGATTTTACGGCGAGTTTCTAGTCGCATCAATTCCTCGCGAGGATAGGTGCCATTAAGTGCGTCGCGCCAAGGTGCAGCCGTGGGTAGTAGCATGGCTCAGGGTAGGTATGGCTGATTAAACTTAGTCCGGGGTAGCGCGCAGGGTTGTCTCGTTGCTGGTCGCTTCTCTGATCTCCTCCAGCAATCTGCTCGAGCGGTGCGCTGGCTCGTGCAGAACCGGGGATTTGCCCGCCGCCACTCGCGGATAATACCACCCTCGAGATGTTAAGCCTCGGTCGGTCGGCGTATTTTTCGGGGCTGGTGTACTGGTGCCCGCCGGGATGCTTGGGGATTTCCGAGGGTAGTTTATCGGGGCGCCGCAAACTGCGCGCGTAACAGTGGCGCTTGATAATTGAAGAGCTAAGTGGATGACGGTGGAATTTCTGACGCAACCGGGGTGATTATGCCGGAACTCACGTGTAATGATTTAATTGGCAATTTTATGGGGAAAGCGCTGAATTCTCGTTGAAGTCTCTTTTGTAATGTTACCTATAACGTTACGTTAATTTTATTTAGTTAAGAAGATGTATTAATCGTGAAGGCGAACTACTTTAAGCTAATTTCACAGAACTTCGGCTCCGAAATTAATTTTCACTAAAGTCGTTTTCATGTTTTTTCTGCACTCTTCTCTTTCAGTGATATCGAATTCGTGTAAAGCCTCGCTCTCGAGTATGTCGCTTACGCGTCCTGCCTAATTAAAGTTCTTCCCGTCTAATTAAGACGTTTTCCTTTTGCGCTGAATCTCGGGAACTAACGTTTTAGATAAAAGTGCCCAGTAATAAACGCCGTCCGGGAAAAGCTAGAGAGACAAACTGCACTTCCGCGTCGCCTTGTTGACATTGTTGATTATCGGCAGCTTGCGAGTACTTTTAATGAGCCTGTAATTAATTACTGTACAATCGCACCCTTTTCCTCGAGTAGACACCGGAAACGGTAAAGTGCACTAGGACGGCAGCGCGCGGCAGTTTTCCCCTCGACCGCGTGTATTTGCGCCAATTAAAGTCGTTTGCGATCACGACGCGCAATTTTTCAGCAAAACTTGTTCGCGCAGCTCACGGGGTCCTCCATTTCTTTCGGCGATAATTAGCTGACGTCCACGAGATTCTTTCAAGCCGCAACACCGTGAAACGACGTTCCGCGCGAATCACAAAGCTCGTCGAGATTCATATTCGTAATTACTCGTCCGGACATGGACACGACGTGTAGTCGTTAAAAGACCTTAATCTCAAGCTTGCGCTCCAGAGCAGGAAAGAGAAAGAGAGAACGAGGAATGGAAGGAGAGAATAATGGACCGTAGAAAGGGTGGAGGCGAATACAGAGATTAGGGAACTGAAGGTTATCTCGAAAAGTGGTTGTCGTCGTAGTCGCAGTATTCATAAGCCGCCCCGGGCCGCATCCCTGTGATTTTGCTGCGCATTACGTTGCTGTTCTATGCGAGCAGATCTACATTCTACCGGGCGGTCGGACTGCAAAACAGAGTCTAGCTCGCGCTTCGTGCACAAGCTCAAGATTATTAAATGTATTACGCGTATTGCACACATGCACGTGCACGATACCAAAATTGAACATTACTATCGAAATCGAGGTAATTACGAGCAGATATAACGCGCGCATTGCGATATCCGCGAATGGTCAAATCGTTAACAATCGTCATTTTTTAGTATTTTACAATTTATTATAATTTTTCTTAGTTTATAATAAGTCTATTTTTCTATGGTACAAATTTGCCGGGTTTTATTCCGTTGATAAGATTTCCTCTTCGTGACTATTGAATATATTTTTGGGTTTCTGAATATGAATTGATAACGCGAAACTCGAACATTGTAAAATTCGAGCCTATTAATTACGACTATTTCGACCGCAAAAAATGTTCGCATCAACTCTCGCACAATTTCCAAGGGAAATTGAACGCACGCTGGTTAAACGCTGATCATTGAAATTCTACGATTTTCTGGTTCACGGTATTTTTATGATTTCCGTGGCATCCCTTTCCTCGATTTCCTTTCTCTTTCCCGGCGCGCACGTACATTTCATTAAATACCCCTTTTTTTCTCGCCGCTATTCGCGGCCACCCTTCGTAAATATTCGTGCGGCGAAGGTTCTACAGCTATTCGCGATGAATCCCCGTTTCCCCGGGAGGGTGGACGTAGACGCGGAGTGAACGGTCGGGCGAGACAGGGGAAAGGGGCGGGTTGCGTCAGGAAGTTTGAAGTATTTTCCTCATAAAGCTTACGAGGTATCTAAAATATTCGCGACGATGCGGATTTCGCTTCGGGATTTTAATTAATTAACGGCCCGACACACTGACGGACCCAAACGAAACCTGTACGAAACCCGTTCGGTCCGTCAGACGACGTACATGTGTACATGCGTGTATATGTGGTGGGTTTGGGTGGAGGAAGCAAAGGTTCATTAGAACCTCGCGCAGCTTGAAATTCTGTCGACCACGATGTAAATAACTCACTCGTGCTTTATATAAAGCACGAGGGAGGGGACCTTTGTGCCAAAGAGCCGCCCGTATGCGTTCATTAGGCGGTGTTTAGCGTAGTTACACTGGTACATTTCGAATCGCGTTCGCGCGGACACAGACGTAGTGCGCGCGCGAGTAGAACCACGAGAAGAATCGTTGAAACACATCGAGAGGTGGTGAGAGAATTATTCGGTATCACTCGGAAACGCGAAGCCTCGCCGTGCCGATCCGCTTCGCGGTAATTGCATGGAGACCGACGGGAGAAAGGAACGCCTGTGCACGACTACAGGTAGCGTACTACATTAATAACTCATCTAGCGTTCATCGGAGTACGCGAGATCGTTTTGCAAACGACGCTCCAACTAGATGATGGTATTCGGAAAATGGTACTCGAGGTCGCGACGCGATCATTTTCTTTCGAAGGACGCAAACGCGAGAGATAGGTGGATGCATAAGAGGAACAACGATATCTCGCGTTTTGTGAAAACACCGTGGGACACCCCATCCCATGAGATTTTTGTCGCGAATGCATGAATTGCGCGAAGTGGATAAGGAGCACCGCAATTATCTTCGCGACTCGGCCGAGCCGCGTGGTCGCTTCCGCTAGAAAATACAAATACGAAAGACAATAATTCCAGTCTCAAAGCGATTCTCCAGAATCTGGTCCGTCTCATGGGAATATCGTGACTAACAAATGCCGGTTGCCATCGCGGCGGTATACACGCCAATTAGCTCGTATTTTTCGTCAAAGAGATCAAACCCCGATTCTGTATTAGTACAGGGCCGAGAGGTTACGGCCGTAAAGAGTCGTTGGTAGAGACAAAGTAGAGGCATCGTTCGAGAGATAATATCAAAGGATAGTTAAGCCGTAGTATTAGGGGGGTGATTTAGTTTTGAGGGTTTTTTTTACTCAAAAACGCATGTATTTAAATATGATAATGAATGAATACCTCAATCAAAATATTTTCCTTCGTTTTCTATAACTTTTTCCCATCTTTCTGGCAAGAGATGGATTCCACCACGATAAAACGACTCTTCTTTTCAGTTGATCCATTCGTCCACGAATTTTCGCACTTCTTCGAAATTATGAAAGTGTGTATCCTCTAAAGCGTGTTGCATCGACCGGAACAAATAATAATCGCATGGAGCAATGTCCGGAGAATACGCGGGGTGCGGTAAGACTTGCCATTCAAGCTCTAATAGTGTTTCTTTCACTGATAACGCAACGTCAGGTCGAGCGTTGTCACGAAGAAGAATCACTTTCCGTCGTTTACTCGCAATTGGTGGTCGTTTTTCGTCCAATGCTTGCTTCAACTTGTACAATTGGTGTCGATAACGATCAGCTGTGACAGTCTCATGCGGATTTAACAGCCTATACCTTCTTCATCCCACCAAATACAGAGCATTACTTTTCAACCGTGAATATTGCGTCTCGGAGTGGATGTTGATGATTCGCCTGGATCCACCCATGATTTTCTGCGTTTCGGATTATCAAAATAGATCCACTTTTCATCCCCAGTAACAATCCGAGACAAAAGACTCTTTTTTTTTTGCCTGGCGATCAACGAAATGCAAATGTTCAACCGGTTCGCAATGGCACTTTCCGATAATTCATGTCGAACCCATTCCCTTCTTTCTGAATTTTTCCCATTTCATGTAAATGTTTGGTAACTGTTATACGATCAACATTTAATGCTCTGGCAAGTTCTGAAGTGGATTGTGTTGGATTTTCGTGCAATAATGCTTGCAAATCTGCATTTTCAAGCTTTCTTGGTTGTCCCGAACGTTCTTTGTCCTTCACATCAGTATCACCACTTTTAAAGCGTCTAAACCAGTATTCACACGTCTTAATTGATGGGGCAGAATCACCATAAGTTTCCACAAGAATTCTATAACCGTCAGCCGCAGTTTTCTTTTGATTAAAAAACAAAAGCAACGCATGTCAAAAATGCTCTTTCGGATTTTTACGATGATATAAACACGACTGTTATTGCATCTATTGCTATAATGCTACTAAATGTCATGAATAATGTCAAGACTGTAAGAAACAACAGTTATCGGAAACAGCTATTGGAACAAACTGACACTACAGCCATCTGTTGCAAAACCCTCAAAACTAAATCACACTCCTAATATATAAAGCACCGGTGTCGGAGGGAAAGAAAGCGCTTCCGCAATTTCTGAATACGTATCCGACGCGCGCTTCGCTTTTGTAAACTTCATTTATCAATAGAAATTATTAACTTATTTTTTTCCTGTCGTTTTTTGCACGACTTTTGTGAACAACTCAGTCTACATTCGACTGAATGTTAAATGTGAGGATATCCGTGATACCATGGACAAGCGCGAGTCGTGTTAATAAATATGCGTGGTATTCTAGGATTTCGGATTTTAATTTTAATGATGAATACGAAATCCGGTCTTTCGTGAGAGAAAAATATTCGAGCAAGGCTGCTTGCCGCGACTTTTTAATATTCAGCATTAATTAGAATCCGGATCCTTTACATATAACGTCCACTTGAATGCAAATGAATGACACCAGATTCTATTGTTACTTTTGCAAACTGAGTCATCCTCGTCGTCTTACAAGTATAATCGCAATGTACAGTAATCGAATCGCGTTTAATAAAATATTCACTCTTCTTGTTAACGTCGCGGTAATCGAATTGTCTTACGACATGAATCAACGCATTCTCCGCGTTCATTTGAACTTTATCATCCCGGTTCAATATCCTCTCGCGCGTGATGCTCCCGTATGGGTCCAATTTGAGACGGGTTGAAAGACTCTGCCACTCGATTGATTTGTCGCACATGTCGAGAGTTAATTAGCTCCGAGCAGGCGATGGCAACCTAAAGGTTCTCTGGCGACCTTTAATCAAGCGATTAATCAAGCGATAGCTGGACGTTATCGACCACCGTGTGTGTGACGATCAAGACCACCTAGAACTTGGCGTTAATCAGCTTTCTTGTGCTTTAGTTAGTTATTCTTTTTACTGCAGCTTCCAATCCCGCTTGTTATCTCTCTCTCTCGATTTTGCAATCCTCTTTCTCTTTCAAACTGGATATAACTTTTAACTATGATAATTACTTCTATATTGTTAATAATCTTGCAATTTATAGTTGTATAATTTATATTACAGTTACATAAGTTTTATCATTTTACTCTTCTGAATATTTTGATGTTGATAAAATTCGATGATTTATGTCTTCAAAAATGATTTTTCTTGCGCATTTTTATCGGCGAATTGACTTTTAATGGCGATGCCTTTTTCCCATCAATTGTTCGTTGTTCTTTTCTTTCCCATACACAATTTCCATGATATACCAGTATCCCCCGAGATATGCACGCGGAACCCAACGACTCTCGACTGCAATTTACTTTTTTACGGCCGTTGATAGCGATTTATTTCTTTACGGCTTTTCGTGGACGATTTGCCGTTTTTACGACTGTTGATAGTAAGTCGCTGCACTTTACCGTATTCGATAGCGATTTATATTTTGTCGCTTCGTACCGTTTGCCGCCTTTTCTCGTCCCGCATCGATCTGCACCGGCGAATTCGCCGCATCGGCTTTTGATGGATTGTGCGAGTACGCGTGACTGCGTCGCCTCAAATACGCGGAGGCGTTTAACGAGGCAGATTTTCACAGGATCGACTGTTGAATACGGACATCCTGCTGCTACGAGCTCGACACTGCGTACGTTTAGATCGTGTGATTTCGCGAAATGCACGTATTAAACCGTATATGGTACACCATGCTAACCGCACGGGTCAAAGGCATGCGGGAATTTTTAACAAACCAGCGAATCGCCCTTTCTTCCATCGGCAAAAGGGATTCCGAGTCGCGAGCTTGTGTGATGTGTCTCAAAAATACCGTGATTTCCATCATTTCAATCTGTAACGTGGTCGAGAGAGATAATTATCATCTCTCTTCTTTCCCTCGTGTTTCCTCTTTTATCGTTTTTAATATACGTATCCATGTAAATAATAGAAGCCCTCGAAATTGATATCTTTTGCTTCATTTTTACTGCTACAGACTATTGCTTTAAGTACCAGTATATGCGGAACAATCGGCTGATACTCTTTACGTTAAGAAATGTTTTTATATTTTCGAAGAAGTGTTGATAAGCTATCAGATTTTCTAGTAAAGTTTGAGCTTGCACAGCACAGAACGATCTGCTTTATCGGCGCGCGATATACCCGGTGTCACGATAGAAAACCGTTGGTATCTCAATCTGGCGGTAGGTCACAGAGGCGTTGCAGGGCTGCTGCAGCGTCGGGACGCCGACAGTGCCCGGCGTCTCCGTTAGATAGGCGCCACTTTCCGGGGGTACCGTCGCCTCCCAGAGGGTGGTTCTCACCCCCCCCCGAGCAGCAGGTCGAAACTTTACTCTACCGAGATTCGTGCGGAAAACTTGGAAACCTCTGCGCTGCTCCGTAATTAATTAGATCCGGAAAATAGCGTGTGTCGTGTGCCGATATCAATTGCGGAGTCGTATCAAATTATAATTTTATCGCAAACTCGATAATAAATGCGTTCGATTTTCTTGATTCAGAGATTCGCCACCGAGCAAACTTGCCGTATGTGACACTAATTATATTAATTATCCGAGCGATCAGATTCATTTCTCGATCTCTCACGGTTGCGTTTCGTAAAAACGCATTTGATCAGCCGCTACTGGGATAAGCATGGGGTAAAGTGTCACCTAATTTACCGCGACGAAATAACGCGTGATGGAGCCTGCGAGTCATAATCGGGCATCATCTAATGCCGAATGCCGAATCGCTTTTCGTTCGCCCGGCACTCGTTATCCCGAGAATCACGTCGTATTTATCCGCATAGTGAATACTTTATCGGAGGCGCGGGTCGTTAACCTAATGGAAACGGCGTTAAGGCCGGCAGGGGGGATCGATATGGGTGCACTTTCGCCCTCGTCATCCACGAAGGCCGAGGCCAATCGTGAGAAAAGGCGTCGTAAGGAAAGGCGAGAGAATCCGCGCGGCTCTAATAGCGCGTGAACGCACTTAATGGAACCATTTGAATTATAATGCGGCCGATCGGGGCTGCGATTGGCAGTTTCCACCCGGCGATCTTGAAGAGAGAGAAAGAGAGACCGCGTTCACGTCTTGCCCCAATCTTCTTTTCCGATTAGAGAACCGGTACCGGTCAATCCCGCACCGTTACGAAGCAACAGCTGTAATGATAAAAGATTAATAATTACTACGGTGCATGCGCGCTTTACATTTTCTCCGCTCGTCGACATTCGTTACGTCGATTTCATTTTAATTGCGTGTAGAAGCGCGAATGCTTAATTAACGTGAGCGAGAGGCGGATGCAGTACGCGTGTAGCGAAAGTCGTCACGGACAAATGATAATGTCGCTATTGTGAGAGTTAAATGCTAAATACGCCTAATGAGATATCACTCGATTAGAAACTGCGCCTCACGAGTTGCCTTTCGTTAATTAGCATGACTAAAACAAAAGAAGTTTAGTCGGGATCTATACAAGTCATATGACTAATATATCAATCAATAGCTTTCTTTAAACGTGATTTTGATTTTATCAAAATATTCTCGAGAAAGCAGAACTCAAGATTCTTTTATAGTATTTGAACAGAAATTAAAATTAAATTAAAATAGTGTTTGAATATAATATTACTATTCCGAAATATAATTTGTACGTGTACATCCATTAAACAAACGTTTGTTTATTCATTATTATTATAGACTGAGGGATGTCGCGAGAGGCAACGATCATTAGATTACCGATGAGGGCAAAGTTCAAACGCGCTGCAGACCGAGCTACGAGCGTGCACTATTTTGCAACCGTCGAGATAGCGATCGATATTTCGGCCGTGAAGCTCCGTTAATGAGATCGGTTAATTCCACGCTCGTGCGTCCCCGTGTACACGTTTACAGGTCGTTACAGCACCCATAACCGTCATCCGAAACGTTTATAATAATGACGCTAACTTACGTCTCTATCTGTAGTATCTCAGATACTCTCACAATGCCCTCGCGGAGAAACGACGAGGACGAGCAAACGTGGGTGGTTCACGTAACTGACTTCGGGCTAAGGTCCTCGGACACGGTATAGACACCGCAGTAGTGGTCAACTATGGTTTCACACGTATACTCGAATCTGTAATCAATAAATAAGGATCACGTTTTACATTAATGTTACTATCTGCCAGGCTTGTACTATTTTTACAGCGATTTCTTTATTATTTTAGAACTGGATATAAATTAATATAGCTGTGCGTGAAATTTATTTTTATTAAAAATCGACGATTTACGATTAGAAGTATGTGTGAAGAAAAGTAGATTGTAATACCGAAGTGAAATCAATGTTTCTTACTCGCGTCGCTTCCGTGCTACTTGGATGCTGTCGGTTGACCACCTGTGGGTCCAGGATATGTACACAATCGTGGATGCAGGGTACATACGTGCGTGCATAAATGCGCGAGTTAGGCGCGTCTGGTGCCAATGATCCACTGTGAATAATCGACACCGTGTTTACCCGCGTTTACCTGCATTGGGTGGACAAGTGGGCGTGGGACATGGATCACAGGATTATCCTGTCCAAAGGATACCCTGTCTAAGGGATATCCTGTTTAAGTAGACACTATGCTCCAAGGCCATCGAGCATTGTCTCGTCCGCGAAACATGAGAATGCATCTCGGGAAAATTCGCCGAGCGCAGCAGATTACTTCTGTCTTGTTTAAATTAATTTTTTTAATTATATTCCTCAAAATATTTTATAAAAATATTCCTCAATTAATGTGAATTTGATTTTTAGCTTGCAGTTAGACGGTGTTTTTTCGTGATTTCATTATTTTCATTTGAAACACCTTTACAACTGGTCCTCGAGTTTTATTATGTGGAAAATATTCATTCGAAATCAATCGAGAAATGAGTTTTGCCTGATGGAAACTATTAAATATTGCGTGCAAATAATTGGACGGTTAACAATATTGCTTTTCATTTTATCGCTCGTGGGACAACGACCATCGAAACAACGTGAGACTATAACACTCGGTGACACGGATTGTTACCGGAAATATCTGTAACGGACAGTGCGTAGTGTTTTAATTTTATTTTTCGGCCGGTTATCTCGCGATATTTACGGTCAATATATCGCGTGCCGATAGTGTGCAACCCACCGTTTTATCATTCGCGTTGCACGCGTTAGATATAAACCGGCCATTATTATAAACACGTCCAGGACCACGGCGACCCATAAAATTTGCGTGAGACCGCTTTCCCGTGAATTACGAGGCGTAATAACGGAGCACAATGGAGCAGATCCTGATTGAATCTGCTGTAAGATTTTCCCAAGGCTGAGCAAAACGAGCGAGACACGTTTATCCAGCTTATTAATTGCGCGCGCGTTCGCCTCGAAATATACTTGCAATTAAGATATTAAACGACACCCCGTTACACGCGCAAACTGGATCGGCGATATTTACGCCGACGTTAAGGGCGTACTCTCTCGCGCGCGTCCTGATTAAGCAGACAAGATTAAGATTCAATACAACCATCATTAATTCAACGTACTTAATAAAATACAAAGTACTTAAAGAAGTACCTACACGAATACCTGCACGCGTGCAAACACTTGCCACATACAACATTCATTGATCCTCGTTTGCGTCGCGTAAAGGCGGATTCTGAGCTTCACACACGCACGACGTACACGTTGCACGATTCTCTTGAATCTCCTCATCAGTGGCGCAGCAATTTTTTTCTGTTCACTCTGCCTTTCTCTCTTTTTCTACGAGATACTCGGAATTATTGGGATTATTTGTAAGCTCGTTCTTTAGTAATGTGGCTCCGATGCGAGCACTTCTGGTTCATTGCCTGCGAGCATCGGGTCGCGATTGCATCGCCCTGAGAAGAAATCGAACCGCACACAGACAGGCTCGCGAGCGCGATATCGTTACACGGGTCCCGATGCCTTGGAGCGAGTCGACTCTGTTATCGGGCGGTGCTATCTCGGGCGTTAGCACACGCGTTTTAACGTCGGTGTAATTAATTAAAGCCCGAACCGGGGCGCGGAGCACTGTGCAAATAGCGGAGGCCGCGGAAATTATGCGTCGGTGCGTCAATATCAGCTCGCGGAATGCGCTTCCATATACTTAACGAGACGGCGCGGCCGCGAGCGAGTGAGCGAGACGCGGGGAAATTCAGAGTGCGGTGGTGTAATAACATATCGACCTGCCAGGTGTACACTCGCTCGCACTGAGTCGTTCATTGAGGGAGATACCCACGCGAGATACACACAATAGTGATATTTCTCTGATATCCTCCGCGCGCTATTTCCGTGCGGCACGATACCGCGCGAGCGCTAAACACCCTTGCACCGTTTATCCCGCATAATCCATATATTATCACCCGACTCTCGCCTGCGCTTCTCTCTTATCTGCGAAACCTTTGGCCGCTTTGTCGTTGGCTCTTTCTCGACGGCAGTAACGAGGCATCTTCGTCGTTGCGGCCGCATCTCACGAGCGATTAACAAAATCCACGTGTTCTCGTACGTGTATTATAATATTTTCGCGAGATTTCCAGATTCGCGTTTTCACCGTCCTGGATGCTGTCCGGTTGCGGATGCATACGTTTAGCTGTTATTTTATCATCACTGATAGCTACGGTGAACAATGCGTCATTACGAAATGACATCGGCATGAGCGATGGCGCAAGATTTCGCGCATTCTCATCTATGGAAATCTGAAGGAAGCAGTTGGCTTTCTTGGCAACAGCCACGCGAATCGTGTCACGCTTCCGCGATTCTCATATCGTCATATTAAGGGGGGAGCCTGCTTTAGAACGTTGAAAATAAGGTATAATTTTACGAATTTTTTTGGAGAAACTATACAGTAGATCATTATAAAACTTTGATGCATTTATTAGTACATGTTTAAAGATAAAAAAAATTATTTTTTGATTTGAATATATCGCCTGTAGCGGTCGTCCTGGAGGCATCTTAGTGCAGCCGGCATTGTAAATTGGTGAGCATTCTCCTGCCTCCAAATTTCATCCAAACTGAAAAATTGAAATATTTTCTTGTTATTTATGAATTCCCATCGTCGATGAACCTTTAATATTCATAAAAACATTAAGTTAAACAATTATTTTTGCATGAAAAAGTTCAAAAACTTTGCCTAAAAATCGTACTTTTGTGTTCTAAGCTCCACCATTTTAGCACTTTTCAACTTTTTTCTTCTCTCTTTGGTTCATCGACGATGGGAATTCATAAATAACGAGAACATATTTCAATTTTTCAGTTTAGACGAAATTTGGAGGCAGGAGAATGCTCACCAATTTGCAATGCCGGCGACGCGGCTGCACTAAGATTTCTCCAGGACGACCTCTACAAGCGATATATTCAAATCAAAAAATAATTTTTTTTATCTTTAAACATTTACTAATAAATGCATCAAAGTTTTATGATGATCCGCTGTATAGTTTCTCCAAAAACAATTCGTAAAATATACCTTATTTTCAGCGTTCTAAAGCAGGCTCCCCCCTTAAGTAACATCTTCTTAAGATTTTCTTTCCTGTTCATTGAACGCAACGTCAAAACGAAGCGACCAATTAATTTGCGAGACTGGATTCCAGACTATGAATTGTGATTCGCGCAACGTTTTACCGTTACCAGTGACACGTATAATTATACATATCGACACACGTCATCAATCGTTATCGATTTCCTTTACAAATGACCACTATTTTCCAAAGTGGTTATACCAGGATTCAATGTATCCAGCGATATATCAACCTTCGAAGCTATCCCCGCCCGAGTTCGTCTTCGAAGAACGTAAAATCGATTCTCCGACCCAGTCGGAAGATTACACGCGCGATAAGGCGCGTATCAATGAACAGGCGGAAAAGCGACGAGGTAGCGGCATTCGGTCGCAAGAAGGAGCACACGGGGATCACGCATGATCACGGGTCGCCGATAAATCTCCTTCGACGCTCACAATCGCCACTTATGGCGGCGATTTGGTCTGTGTTGCGGGATCACCGGGGGTCCCACAGGGTGTTCGGAGGCGCCGTGCTACATCGGCGCCGGGAATGTAATGCGGTCCACCACGTGGAATGCTCAGCGAACGCGTGTCCTAGCCTGATGTTGATGGATAAGCGAACCGCGCACCGCTGATGCGCGATTTGTCATCGTGCGGCTGATGCGCGTGCACGTCGTTGTTCTCCACATTTGTATCTTACTATTTGAGAGATAGATGTTGCTCGCCACTCGATCCTCGTGGCTAGAGACACGTTTCCTCATGTTCGTCACGTTGTCAAGAAAGAACGATACGTGGGCGACATGTGAGAATCTCGCTCAAAGTTAGTATTGATGAAATTTTTGGAGGGATCTATCAGAGCCTCCATATGTTCGATTATTCATTGATTTAAGATTGCGTGATCGAAAAAACGAGTTGTTCCACAAAAGCTCGTTTCAGGCGCGCGTATACAGAGTGAGGCACCTAAAACAGGCCACCTGAATATCTCGGCTGTTATTGGTGATAGAAAACAAATGTGTCAGACCAAACTTGCATGATTTGTTCTAAATAGTTTTTTATTAGGTGGACGCGTAGAGGTCATATGAAGGTCAACTTCGTTTTTTTTAAATGGTATGATATGTTATTTTACGTACCATCTAGTAGAGCGTTTGAAGATGCGCACATTGATCTACGGGTCAAAATCATTCAAGGTCACTGAAGGCTAAAATTTCTAAGTGCTATAACTTTTTCATTTCTGAGTTTACAGTATTTCAAATAGCAGAGAACTCTAGGCAATGTAAAAAATAATGATATCATCAACTCAGAACTTCTCGGAAAAGAAAAAATTTCTAAGGGCTAGAACCTTTTCATTTCTGAATTTACGGTATTTTTAATAGCAGAGAACTCTAGGCAATGTAAAAAATAATGATATCAACAACTCAGAACTTCTCGGAAAAGAAAAAATTTCTAACGGCTAGAACTTTTTCATTTTTGAATTTACGGTATTTTTAATAGCAGAGAACTCTAGGCAATATAATAAATAATGATAACAACAACTCAGAACTTCTCGGAAAAGAAAAAATTTCTAAGGCTAGAACTTTTCATTTCTGAATTTACGGTATTTTTAATAGCAGAGAACTCTAGGCAATATAATAAATAATGATAACAACAACTCAGAACTTCTCGGAAAAGAAAAAATTTCTAAGGGCTAGAACTTTTTCATTTCTGAATTTACGGTATTTTTAATAGCAGAGAACTCTAGGCAATATAATAAATAATGATAACAACAACTCAGAACTTCGCGGAAAAAGAAAAAATTTCTAAGGGCTAGAACTTTTTCATTTCTGAATTTACGGTATTTTTAATAGCAGAGAACTCTAGGCAATATAATAAATAATGATAACAACAACTCAGAACTTCGCGGAAAAAGAAAAAATTTCTAAGGGCTAGAACTTTTTCATTTCTGAATTTACGGTATTTTTAATAGCAGAGAACTCTAGGCAATATAAAGTAAATAATTTTCCCTTGCCTTCAGTTGGCCTTCAGTGACCTTGAATGATTTTGACCCGTAGATCAATGTGCGCATCTTCAAACGCTCTACTAGATGGTACGTAAAAAACCATATCATACCATTTAAAAAAACGAAGTTGACCTTCATATGACCTCTACGCGTCCACCTAATAAAAAACTATTTAGAACAAATCATGCAAGTTTGGTCTGACACATTTGTTTTCTATCACCAATAACAGCCGAGATATTCAGGTGGCCTGTTTTAGGTGCCTCACCCTGTATACAGGGTGTTTCCTAAGTAAGTAGACAAACTTAAGGAGGATATTCCTTGGCTTATTTTAAGAAGAAAAGGTCATATAAACATATGTCCTAAACTGCTTTGTTTTCCAAAAAAAAGTATCTGTCATTGTAAATACGTCTTGCTTGACGAGCGTTTCCATTAGCAAGACCGTATACGAAATGCATATCTGCCATTTCGGCGTTTGTGTAATTTACCATAATTAATAAAATTACTAAACTTAATAGGAACTAATAAAGTTTGCGTTAAAAATAACGTGATAGCAGTGATGCTGGATAGCGTGCTTTTGCAGTACGAGTCAACAGCGATGGGGATGGAGTGGGAATGGTCTCGCGGCAGCCGCGCGGCGCAGTCTGAAACGAGTGTTCACTTGCGGCGCCGTGAGACCATCCCCACTCCATCCCCATCGCTGTTGACTCGTACTGCAAAAGCACGCTATCCGAAAAGTGAACGAAAACAGTGATGTACTTTTTTTGGAAAACAAAGCAGTTTAGGACACATGTTTATATGACCTTTTCTTCTTAAAATATGCCAAGGAATATCCTCCTTAAGTTTGTCTACTTACTTAGGAAACACCCTGTATACCAGAGATCATACTACATGACTTGTGCCCAATTGATCAAATCTTGAGTGACGCGTCAAGCATGAAATAATTTCCTGAAGGAACCTACATTTGAGAGATATTCCGGAGAAAATTCTCCTGACACAGTTTGCAAAGCGAGACTCCACGACCGCGTATGATAACGTTCGACGAAGCGTTTGTGTCATCTATCAAACAATCGATCGCGAGAGGATAGATCTCGTGAAGGAGCGTGTTCCCGATACTTGACGTGAAAACGACGCCCTGTGCAAGAATCTCAATTATTCATGACGACTCGCACTCTTGAGTGTACCTTTTACGTGCTCTACACCATTGCACCATGCAAAGCATGGGGAACCCTCTGAGGACCCCTCCTGTGCCTTCATTTCCTTTTGCGAGCTAGTAACGATCGTCCGTGAAGCCATTCGCGCACGTCCAAGGCTCGCTTTGCGCGCCCAGTGAAATATTCTGAAATTATGCGGTAATATCTGGTGCGGCAGCGTAAACGCTCGTACCTACACCCATGTACGCTAGTTCGTTCTCGAGGGAACGTGACCTGTGCTACGGGAATGGAGAATGCAAAGATGCGAGGAGTTCCCCTCAGGATCTTCGGGGACTTTCGCTCGGGATCTTCCTCCTCTTGCTCATGCGGCGAAAATGTTCATAAACCGCCTCGTAAAGCACATTCGTAGCTTCCCACCATGCGTTCCCCGCTGGAGGATCTGCAAAACGGATACATCGGTATTAATTATGCTTCAATGGGTCCGCGGGAGCGGTTTCGTAACTTTCTGCCAACAACTTCGGGATTCCAACAAGTGGAAAGATTCAGAACAGGACGAAGGATGAAGTAGATCGCCTGCTGTAGTGAAATGCGACGGCGTAATGTCAGACAAAGGTTGCACAGGAATAAATGGTGATGTGAATGTCCATTTACGCTGCATTTTCCGCACTGCCTTGTTTCTATCTTTAACCCCCTTTTTACATATGCACGCGTCTTTCGTTTTAAAGATAAAAATGTGAGCACGTCGCAATTGAGAAGGTAATGAATTTGTAAAGTGAATCAAAGAAGCGGCAAAAAATTGTTGTTAGTTGTGTGAGATATGATTCTTCTGTGACAATAAAATCGAGAACGTATGAATCTTTGTTTCTGAAATAGCGAACGGTGAAAGCGCGCGGTGAAGCCATCGACCGCCAAAAATCTCGCGTTTAAATAAGCATGGGACGTTAATCGATGGAATCGTGCCACTGAATTAATTCGCTTGCGTGACAGACAAGAAAAACGAAGGGCCCTCTTTTTGTGGATGGCCCTCCTTTTTTTCATCCTGTAAGCAGTCAATGAATATGGACGGTCTTTGTGTCACGGCTCGCAGAGCCGAAGCTGCGTATACACGATATATCCGTTACAATTTATTTGATTGTCTGTTGGACGTACCAAGATTTTTCCATCAAACAAGTATCGGATTATACGGGATGCTTCATGCGCGAATAAAATTACGTCGGGGATAAGGAGTGCGTGAGGGAAATTATCACGATACCTTCCTCGTATTTTAGTCGAACTAGTACAAAGCTGGTCATTACGCGTATCTTCTCACTTTTACCGTATGTGAACATGACTATCTTCACGCCGTTTTAATTCTCGCTAGGCTTTTAAGGCTACCTTAACACAATACTTTAATGATCATACTTTGGATACTTTGCCGCGCAATTAAAGTACCGTTGATTTATGTTGATTTACGTGCAAAAGCGTTTGCTGCAAGAAGTTCGCAAATGTGTCTTCTTGCTTGTGTTTTACGACGCGAACTGCTTATATAGCCGTCTACTGTTTTATGAGAGACAACGAGAGAGGGTGGATTCGTCCGAAATGCAGTAATGAAATGTCGTGCCTAAGACACTATTGGACGACAAGACAACGCACTCATGAGATCCGGGAAGAATCAGGAGATTGTATAGATATACTGGCCATGTATGTGTTGCGCGATGGAGAGACAACACTGAACATTTGCACAAATGGCTATGCAGGTTGCACTTATAGACATTATTATCATATTTTTCTTCGGGGACTCAGGCTTCATTGAATCTGCGCCTAATAATTGCCATAAAAACGTTTCCCATTGTTACGAATTTTGTGCGATCGTGCTCAGCATCGTCGCCATGAAAAGTCGTACTATTCTGTTATGATCAATTATTGCGAATGGATAAACCTCCACGTTTCGTAGATATTAATACAAACATCGTCTAATTCCAGATTGTACGGCGAGATTGTACGATACACAGAGGCGTTCTATTTAGCTATGAGGTATACCTATGCATAGTTCTGTAATAAAAAGTGCAAATTCCAGCGCTGCATTGCGCGCCCATACCACGCCGTAATATCGAATTTTCGTATTGAAATTTAATACACGGTAATATCCCGAAATTCCCGGCGTAGGTGCAGAATTAAGCTGGAAGCTGGAAGGCAGTTCATGCACACCAAGAATTCCATATCATTATCAACGATCGCGAACTAAAATTCAGAGCGTGAGCACGGGTGTGTCTATTATCGGGGGCTCGTAATATTATGAAGTACAACAATACTAAATTAAATAAAATATACGTCCAGCCGTGATTTAAACGCGATGACCGCGTCACGCACATGTATATACGTCATTTAATTAAAAACAACTTTGCAATTAGTTTGATCAAATTTAGATGACAATAGAAATTTCCAATTTTTAGAATAGAATGATAGAAAAATATCAAATTGTAATTTGTAACTAGTTTTCAACTAAATCAATTTTCCGGTGCAAACCGTTCGGACGTCCAATGAGAGACGGTAATATTGTCAAATGGATTTCTATCTCGAATCTCGTTACTGTCATCTATTAACTCTTTTCAAAAAAAGCGGAAAACATCACCATCACATACCACTCACCTCTCGAATTATTCGAGTGTGAGGAGCACTTTCACGTAGGATACACGGGAATGGCATTTCATGGAAAAGACGCGCCTTCTCGTTATCATCATCTTATGATAACAGCAGTAGAGTGTCATGAACAATAAACGCCGGTAATCAATCTTGGGATCTTCTCCAGGAAGTTTCATATCCATTCATCCCGCGCTCATTTTCGCAATCCGCGAACGAGAATCTTGGATAACACGCGCGAGAAAATGGTGAGGAAAGTAGTCGTCCGGTTAGAGCATTAATGCCTTCAATAGTCCGGCCGCCCTCGGTGAAGGGAACTATTTCCAGACCGAGGGATTCCCAGATCCGGGCAGAATAGCCGCGCAAAGTCCTCGCGCCGAATAATCGCACGTGATAATCGTTAGGTTGAACGCTGATCGCTCAGTTATTCTCCTGCTAACTTGCCAGGAGAAATGCACTGTCAGTCGAAGATATAATCGTCTAAAACAGTTTGTTTTTTGCACTTGTTTGCCAATCACGTTTAAAGAATGTTTTTGGTCTTTTAATTATTACAAATTGTTTTCTTTATTTTATTGTTGCTGTTCATAGTAATTAAGAGCATAATTTCGGATACCCCTTTAAGGTATTTTCGCGGTTATTTTATTGAATAATCTTCGGATACCACCACTGTAAGACACGATAACGAAGATAATCGCATAATTCGTAAATGCTTCTTGCTGCGGATCCTCATTAAAAAACGCGGCGTTTCCTAATTTCCCAGTCATCCCGCTCGGGCCGCCCTTCATTAACGCGGCCGGGATCCGTCGTCTTCGGAACATGCCGATACTTGTCGTGCCTCCACAATTAACCGAATTAACGGGCAATTAGTCCGGGAACCTCGGCACTCGAATAGCGCGGGAGTCGGTCTAACGTCTACCTACCATCTCGGGATGCCCATCTTCCCTTCTTCAGGGCCACGTCATCCCGCCGCCCGCCGTCAATTTCTATCCGACGTTCCATCATCTCGAGGCTAAAGTGTCGATCGAATTACATCACGGCTTGTAGACCCCGGAGGAGAACGCCTTCGCGTTGCCCTCCGTGCCTTCCTAAGTCGAAGACCCTATTGCATATGAATATAAGTGTATTATCATAATATCGTATGCCGAGGGTGACTCCACTTCTTGCTTGGCTGCTGGGGGGATGAAATCTCCGGGATCGCGAACGTCGCCGGGGGATGGAAGCCCACTTTTGCGGGACGTATAGACGGCGAAAATCTCGATACGTATATGCTGGAATGCAGAACCGACTCGAAGGAATGCGCGCGGCGCCGGATATACGAGCTGCTTGCACGCGACATAGCGTGAAATATCGCGATACATTCGTCGAACCGTGAAATTCGACCCCTGAATAGAATGGTTATTAACTGGAGAAAGTTCCTGAGATATGATTGCTTAAAGCTTAACGTAACCATCGTCGAAGAGACGCTATTAATGTCCTATTAGCGTGACGCGACCGGAATCAATTAATGTCGATGAAATGAGTATCATATCTTTGATACATACATATATTCGCTTAATTATCCTTTCTACGTGGATTCTATGGTGTATATATAGCGCCGCCGGTGCAGCCAAGGGAATTATCCTTCTCTCTCCGACGAGCAGTTCTTCGAGCCGCTGACAATGCCATTCACGTCTCGATCGAGGTGTCTGTATTTATCCCCGAGCCCGCTCGGATTTGTCCGTCAATTAAACGAGCGCGCTTTAATTAATGCCAGCCCATCACGGCGTTGTAAGCCTATTCAGATATAATGTCAAAGATTGACATCCTGCTTAGGAAGTCGAGGAAGACGAGTCGACCGACAGCCCATAATGATGAGCGTATAAAGAACAATGACGAGAAACGAAACTGAAACTACGAGAATCCTTTTATAAAAATTCTGAAATTAATTTAAAATCTTTGTTTTCGAAAAAGGAAAATTGAAATCAAACAGATTATTTCTTTTTCAAGACTATTTATTACTTTAATTGAGTGTGTGACGCAAGTAATTAAAAAATTTAGGAACGATCCAAAGTCATTACAATGTGTTTCAAGAAAAAGTGAGTCTCCTTTTCATTGTCCCGGCGTCTTCTCCCGTCGATTACGTCAACATTGATTGGAAAGTGCGCCGATGCAGGCTGACGAGAAGCGTGCCTACCCAGACAACGAAGTTGAAGGAACAGAGAGGATTGTTACCTGTCCTCGGGATAATGGAATAAATAAAACAGGTCGGGCGAGCCTCCTCGTTCCACCGACCGTCCTCCCATTGTGCCGTCCTGACTTCGCAGGAATCAGCTTCACCAGTCTATTACGTCTGCTCCGTTTCTCGGATCGTTCGGGGAGAGCGCGCGAGGCCCTTCGACTTCCCATTCAGAACCTGCCGAACGGATGCTGGAAGATTAAAGGGGCATTCAATATCGAAAAGACTCGGCGCACATCTCGCTTTTTACGCGAACGCGCGACGAAAATCGTAACGCGCATTCTGTTAAATGCATGAAAGCGATATTCAAAGAAAATTCATCTTGAAATCGTTGTATCGTATTTATTTCATTTAAATAGGACGCAAACATTCTTGAAGATTATCGTGTCTAGCACATTTATAACTGCTTTGTTTCCTCGCACAAGGACACAGTTATTTCTGTAACATTTGCGACGCGACGTCGGAGTCGAAGATGGCTCGCAAGTGGGTCCATTTATATCCTTCAAACCTAACGAGAACTCGTCCCTTCGCTCGTCCCAAGTTTGCGCGGCGTTGAGAGCATAATATATCGGCTGGCATACGGAAGCGGGAGAACCGCGCGCGGTTGCGGTTCCGTAGTTTCGGCAGCAGCAAATCGATGGCCATTACTTTGATAGTCCCGTTTTTAGTTGGGCCTGCAAGCGCCCCTTCCCCCGGTCGGCTCCCGTTTCGCCGCCGTCATCTCGCAGAGAACAATGGGTCACGAATCAGGGGCGGCGTGCGCTAAATCTCGCGAGGTCCCGCGACCACGGCCACGTGAGTCTTAACGATGCGTGGAGGCAGAAGACGAAGGCCGTTTCGGTGGCCCGGCGCTGTCGTCTTTCTTTCCTCCCCCCCTGTTCGTGTTCGTGCCCGGTCTCATTCGTGAAAAGGGTCGCGGCGGGATTAACGGCGGCCGCGGCAGTTACGCCGTGTCCATTATTTTCCTCGTAGCCTTTTCTTCGGTCGCAGGAGCGGAAACCGCGCGATCATCGTCAGCTTTTCTCCCGACATGGGGAGTCTAATCGCGGCGCATTAGTTATATCCCGAGATTAATCGCGCTTCTTGCGAAGCCATGGTCGCGGGATCGTACGTAGTACGGACTCGTGTTTCCGCGGGCTTTTTACGGTGTTCGCGCAGTTTGCCGATAAAGGCTTCATTTCGCATTTGTTTCTGCTGTTCTATGTGGTTACACATGGAGCTTCATGCTTCCCTCAAACCGAGACGACAGACAAAAGACGGTATTAGAGGAACCACGCGATTCGCTGGCGCGTTACAGTTCTTTACAGCTCGCGGATGCCTCGCACCCTTCGAACGTTCATCATCCCCCGATAAGCCACCGTCTCCAGGACGCATCAGGGATATCAAAGGTGCGAGCTGGGAAACAGAGAAACCTCCTCAAGACCTCGAAAGGTGTCTTTTCCGAGGATCTCAGTCATGATATCGCGCGTGAAGAGATTCCGGCGCGTTCTCGAGGCTGAGAGCGATTGCGGAGCCGCGCGAGGAGGCACGGCGCGGAAAGTGGTTGCCGTCGAGAATGAACAAAGGTGGGAAAAGAGAAAAACAAGAAAATAACGACGCGTTCTAGCCGATTATCGTTATCGTCGATGCGCTACCGGCGATTAGGCTGCCTCGAACGCGTCCTCGTAAGCGACAGAATATGATATTCGGATATTACGGGTGTTCTACGAAGGCATACGTGAGAGTGGAAGAGGAAAAATAAGGCGAAGCCGGGCGAAAGGGATGAAGAAAAGCCAGAGAAAGAAGATGAGACAGAGAGAGAGAGAGAGAGAGAGAGAAGAGGGAAAAGAGGAGAGAGCAGCCTGGAGGCGAGCCGATACCATCTGATAGCCTATTTATCTTTCGACGCGCTTACCTGCAGCTCATCCCTTGCTTAGTGCATTACACCAGCTCCTTTACTTGACATCCCTGACTCGTTGTTCTCGCGTAACCATCCTCGTAACCAGGAAAGAGTGATCGGAGAGAAACAACCGACGCGGTTGATTTTCGCGCGGTGATTTTCGCGCGCGATTTGAGCTCTACTAGCCGAATATTCCGAACGAGCTGCACATGCGACCAGGTGCATCGAGCTCCGTCGTTTCGAACGTCGATCGTGCGATGAACGCGTTATCGATAGGTAGTACCGATCGATGCCAAAGGGGAAAGAGAGAGAGAGAAAAAGATGGAGAAAAGATAGCCGTACGCGACCGAAGACCAGACTCGATTGTATCGCGTTATGGGAGCGCGGCTCGTCCGCGCAATGGCAGATCGATATCGCGGGTCTTAACGGATTTACGACCCGTCTTATCTCTCAAAGACACCGACGAGCATCCCTCGCGATCGTCCGGCACGGGGTCGCTTAACGATTTCGTTCCGTAATCTCGGCCGTGCTCAATGCCAGCGATTGTTCGAGGTTTGGAAAGCTCGGCGCGCGATACTTACGCGCGATACCGCATTTTCTGGGAAACTTTTATTTTACCGCGCGCGAGCAACGGCGAGCTCGCTTATTGAGATCGTATACCGAACCGCCGGACGCGTATTTGCATTGAATAGAGGGTACGATAGGCACAGCTTTGCGCAGCAGGCACGCGGGTGATACATAGAGAGTCGGCGTGGACGGTTTATGAAAACGTAAATCTGGATTTCCTTACGGTGGCGACGGGTCTTTTATGAATACCGGTTTACCGGGAATTACCGGGGCTATAAATATCAGATCTATGATTACGTGATCCATATGTATCACGGGATTTGTGAATACCGTACGGTAATTGTTGCGAACACGTAATTTGCGATATACGCGCGTTGGAAGCGGAGCACGAATGTATCTTCAATTGTGCACCTTATCAAGGAAGATGATTATTTTAGGTAGGGCGAGATATTAAAATGGCGTTTATGTAAGGGTGGGACGCGTTCAGAGTGCGATAACTTCTTGGCTTTCCGGAGACCACGTTGTTGGTTTATCGCGTCGAGTGTTATCGCTCTTAGGTGCGAAGACGTCGAACGTATCGTCCTGTGTAAGTAGACGTAGTAGACATTGTTATTTCCTCGGAAAATACATCGTTATTCCTCGTTATATCCGGTGCACTTTTGAGCGGATTTCTCCGCTGCAAATGCTGATCGGTGGTTAATGTCGAAGATCATTGCAAAATATGAGGCTTTATTCATTTATCTTCATTTTCCTCGCATTTTCGAGTCGCTTATTTATTCAAAACTATTCTTGCCAGATTACGAGTTGTTACGTCGATGAAAGCCCAATGAATATTACAACACCTTTCCATCTTGTGGTTCAGGATAATTTCTGCGATGTGGGACAAACTTGGGAACTTTCAACATAAAACTGAAAAATTATTCATTGCATCAGTAATGAGAATGCAATTGTAATATCATCTTTATTTTATTTAATGCGCATGTAGAAGAAAACATGATTATATTGCAAAGAATTTAAATGTCAAATATATCACAGAGGAAAAAAAAGTATTAATCCGATTGATAAAAAAATCGTACCGTACGGTAATTTAACGTTAAATTTAACGATCGACGTTTCCAGAGGAATAAAACGGTCATATATCTTTTCGCTGAGGTATCGCTATAATTGCGCATAAATAACCGACGGGAAATAGCCGTCAAATGGATTGTCAAAAAATTTGCTGAAACCGCTCTCGTCGTAAACGGGCCGAATGACGGTCCGTGCGAAAAACCGCCACAGGTGTCGTTATCCGCAATATCCATACGCGCGAATCGGGCATAAACACGGTGCATAAAGACCGGCAAATCGCCCGAGTGCGGGCCTCCACGTGCAATATCCTCGAGATACCGCGGTTGCGAAAGTGCACCTTTGCCTATAAATGCGACCGGCAAATCGCCGGTATACGATCCCGCGCGATCGCGTGCCTCCGCATAATCAGAGCTGTTTACACCACCGACGAATATCGATTGCACGCGACATCAAGTGCGCGCACCTGCCTGGCTTTTGCCCAACCGGCGCACGGTATCGGTAGACCAATCGGTAGATTTATCGGTAGACCGCGCGTTTTTCGTGACGACGTGCTAAAATATTAAAAGATTACGACCAACGTGGATGTCCAGGGCGAATTTCAGCCGAGGGAACTATGCGACCGAATTATCCGAGGAATCTCCCCAACGCGCGAGACTTTGGGACATTCTGTAGACGAGTTGGATGAAGATAGTTGACAGGGATTGTTGGAGAGTTGCTGAGTTCGCGATATCTCGGCGCATACACCGTTGACTCTGACGGAGAGAGATCCGTTGGAAAAGTGTCGATCGCGCGGCGGGTACCAGGACCGCGCGATCGGGATCCGCCGAGAGGATCGTTGACCGATCATACGTTACGGAGGTAACGATCGATAATCTCCGGCGCTTTGCGGGAAATGATCGGTTAAGCAGATACCCGAAGCGAAGGGCCGCAGGCACGATCGAGGGTCCCGTCGATCGATTTTACTCCCACTAAATAGCGGGATTTACGTTTTATGCGGCGCGACCGGGCGCGCTTTATCGCTCGTGAAAATGGCAAGAATGTTGCCCGCGCCGTGTGCGCGCACGTTCCCGTGGTAGCTGCGTTTTATTCCGGGATGGCCGTGGGGAACGTTGTTAAATCCACGTTCAGGGGGAAACAATCGAGGCGTAAAATTTCGCGTACAATCTCGCTCGGTAGCAGTGACTCGCACAATGATGCGTGATGATCGTTTTTTCTTCGAGCTGATCTAGAATGTGGATTTAGTGTAGATTAATGAAAACATTTGATGTCTTTCTGGCGGAAGACAGCTACCAGATGCGAGACTGTATCAGAGCCCGCTGTGTTACTGGCAGTCTGCTGACTTAACGACAGTGCAAGGGCGGGTAGTGAGCGAGAGAGTGCCCGTTAAATTATCAAGTTTATCGTTCCTGCACTCGTAAAATCCAGGACATATCCGGGAATACACTATTGGCTCCCGATTCCGGCTCGAAACCTGGTGGGACCAAACATACGTCCAAACCAAACAAGATTTCGACTGTCTCTTTGGTTTACATATTTTTAACAAATTATATACAAATTATAATACAACAAAAACCTGAAAAATTCCCGTCAGGTTTTGTCCGCGAAATGAGAATATCCATTTCAAGTCGAATTTTCCGTTTTAAAGAGACAACCGTAAGTTCTCCAGATCGACGGTGCGAAGAGGCTCGATTTCGGCAAGGCACCGTACATCCTTGTTTCGCTCGCTCCATTGCGCGCGGGACGAGATAAGTTTCTCAAGTCTACCGTGAATTTTCATTCAGCGAGCGGCCAGCACGGATTTCCGTGAGAACCGTCTCGAGGGGTTTGTATAGGGGGATACACCTGCGGGAAAACAGGGGGACAGCCGGGCGACCGCGAAGCATTTACGGAGATTTAGAGCGAGCGTAACGGCGCGGTCCGTCTCGGCTCGGCATCGGATTTCGTCCGCTAGTCGGTCTTTCTCTTTTTCTCTCTATTTCGTATCTTCTCCGGCTTCCGCCAAGAAGAAGGTGCTGTAAAACTTGCGGAGACGAGTAAAAGGAGTACACGTGTAGTCCTGAAGATTATCTCCCACCGGCGCGCGGCCTTCGTGATCTCGCTTCTGCCGTCGTTCCTCTTTGTCCCACATCTCCTTCCTTATTCGAGCTCGCCTCGCAGATGGCTACTTTTTCATCCTCCGCGTTATTAACTCCCACACTCATCTCGCTGCGCCTTGTACGCGAGAAGAGAATAGAGAAGCACCACGTTTCCAACTTGGCTGTCTCAAATATATTCGCGTTGATGCGGACGAGTGAAACGGGACGAGCGATCGAACGGGTCAATGATCGAACGTTTCTCCGAAGTCTTGCGTTAACGTTAACGTGCAAGCTCGCCTTGGTAAATTGCTCGGCATTCGAGAATGCACGAAATACATGCCGGCAAGCTAGAAACTCAACTCGTCACCGCTCGAGGTGCCTTGCGTCTTTAAGGTACTCGAGGTGCTGATCCGTAGCCGGGGCAATAATTTAAACGGTTTCGGGGGATCCCGGTAATAATTTAACCCGGCAGGGAGGCCTAAACCGTCAGCTGCTCCACGACGCAGGCACAGGGCGACGGAGTCGCGATAAACTCTCATAATTCACTTATGGGATATCCACGGCGTATCAGCGTCTCGGCTCCCGCTCGCTTCGCAGTCGCGCGTCGCTTAAACGCACGCCTGGAGCGGAGGGACTCTCCATTCAATGCGAATGCGTGTTTCGTAACGTTTGCATATATATATACGCGCGCGATTATTCATAGATGTGCATTGTGCGCGCGCTTGCCGGGATTTCGCGAAAGCAGGAGCGGTTTGAGAACAGCGTGGACCCTCCAGAAAAATCAGGCATAATTACATAGTAAGATTTTGAGACTGTTTTGCGACTGCAATAATTGTGAAAAATATAAAACAATAAAATTATTTTTTAGAATTAAATCAATCACGAGACTTAAATTTCCAAACTTTCACATGGAAAATTGAGTTTAGTCACGAATTGGATGCTGCGCTAGGTCTTTTCTCGGTCCAGCCCTGGCAGAAACGAACGGCGAATGTAAATTTCGGTACAGCCTGCCACGGGATAGGCGGATAATTAATTTTGCGCGTAGCAATGCAGCAATGTACGGGCTGTGCGTAAGACGTCGCGAGGAAGTTAAAAGGTACACCTGCACGTGGTGTAACCCACCTGGGGATTAATGGGATAATTGTGAACGCACGATGGGGAATTCAGTCACTGTCTGACTACGCCGAAGTGCGCCTCGCGTCATTAGAATGCACGCGCGGTAAATAATAGTGCCTCGCAGTCGTAAGAAATTAATGGGAGGAAATCTTCCTGTGACCTCTCACTTTGTTGAGGCTTGGAAGTGACGCGACAGCTGGAAATTTTACATTCTCCTGTGCACAAAGTCTCGCCAAAAGTGTTAGAAATGCAAATATTCAATATCGAAACTGATCTCGAAAATTTGACAAGTAGCCGCGTATTGAAAACAAAGTGTGCTTCACGATCCGAATATAATTAAAAATTATATAATTAAACATAATAAATGATTTCTTTATGTGCGAGCACGAATAACAATAAATAAATTATCCGCTTCTTACTAGTGATTTCACTTAAACAGTCCTTCGTCCCGGAGAATTAACGGTCGATGTACTCGCATTCTTCCAAGAACGGTATCGTTACGCTATTCCAATGAAGACATCAGCACTCGTCGGTTGCCGACTGCGATTGCAACATTATAATGATCCCTCGTGGTCGCAGATACATATCGTATCGACCTCCTCTCCTCATTCCGAGCCGTTTCTGCGTTCATGTAAAGTGCAATCTGGCGCGATGGCCGGTGACGGTGGCAATGGTGTGGCGCTTGCACAATAGATTCAGTTTGATACATTGCCGTATGACACAGTAGACCGTTAATTTCGCGGCCTCCTGTTCCATGTGCATTCCCTCATCTCGCCTCGGCCGCGTTTAGATTGCCATTCTCCGTCAAACGTTCACGTTAATAACTCATCCAAGTAAATAATAGCAGTTAACGTCATGCGACCTGTCATTACCCAGATTTCAGCACTGTCGATCGACTCCGAGCGCAATTTGCATTCAATTTATCCGTCGTCGAGATTGGAGCTGGCGATCTCACCGCGCCAACAAGAAACAAACATAATGACCGTTTAACGGCTCCAGAGTGCTGATCGCGAGGGGTTCGGAAAAAATCTTCCCTCGCTCGCTCGCACGTCGCGTACAAGTCGACGTAATGATTTACGGGAATTGCACACGCGCGCTGCATCGATCGCGACCGGAATACCAGGCGGTGTTGTGCACGCGTCGCGACGAAATTCAGGCACGTTTCGACGCACTTTGGGCAAATCGAGGAGCTCTCGTTGCAGTCGTACGCGAACGTCCTCCTCTCGAGAGGAGACACACGTGCCCCGACTCCAAAGTTATTTCACGCATGCCGGGAATTTCGTGCACGCACGGCTGACCTGACATCGTTCGCCAAAATATTCCGGCAAACTGCCCGTCAACTACGATTATGATCGTGTCACCACCTGAAAAGCGACAGAAAATCACGCCAAATCGCTGATAAATTTCCCTGTGATTCGCATTCGCTAATTTTGAACAGCGCAATATACCTTTGAATACTGTTGAGCACCAAGATGTAATTATAAAGTGCAATATTTATGAAACATTTGTACTTGTTAATTTTCTGGCATTTGCAAAGCAATTTGGCAGCAATTTCTTAGATACGCAGCGCATATCAAATCGAGGCTGCGTCTTCTTCATTCTTCGGGTTCAGCTTACTCGAGTACATTCGATCTGAGGAATGGTCCCATCGCCAATTATGTCGCATAGCATTAATCTTACCCGTGCTCTCGCTTTCTACGAGAGCTCTCATCTCATCTTACGATGTACGATTCTGTTTTAGGAACAATGCCAACGTCGCCGTCCCGCCCACCGTATCGGCCGTGTCGAAGAAAGAGCCGCACGAGAACATCGCCCGGATAGCGAAGCGGTACCTCGACGATAACATGCAGCAGGCGTGGATCAATCCTCGTCTAATATCGATGGTGAGTGAATATAAATGCATCGATTATGCGCGGGCTGCGCACGTGCGCCCATCCGCGCCCATTATTTTTGCTCGCGAGCACTCTTGAAAAGATACGCGCACTTTCCGAACCGACCGACGAATTAATTTGCAGACTTGAGCATCAGGAAAGTTTTCTGATTAATTTATTGGATGGAAATACGCACACACGTGTACACACACTAATGTTCGTTGCTCGAAAGCCGAAACGCGGCGAATTTTTAACTCGCTCGTGCTATTTCTGCGATTTCCGGTTGAGGAGCCCGGGTGACGCAGTACGGGATCTCTCGGAGCATCAAACGACGGTACCGGGATTCTCCCAGCGCCGTTACTCGCCGGAGGAAAATGCTTTTACGATATCGTAAGAGCTCGATTCGGAAAATGGCCGCGGCAAGCTGGCGACAAGTTTTTTCAAGACGCTTCGAAACGGCTTACGAGGGATCTCGCGTCAGATGGCTGTACGATTTTTACGTGACGAGATTGCACTCAAATCCGAGCTGGAGCACTGGCGAACGAAGGAGCACAGCTTGGCTGACCGGACGGTCGCTTTCCTGAATAGAAAACGATTATATTATATCTCCAGGCTTGGTCTCCAGTTAATTGGAGCAAGAGATCGTCTCTTAGCGGATTTATGTTTATCGTGCCTTGCGTCAGTTATGATGGACATGCTAGCTATCGAACTAGCATCTAGTTTTCATGAAAGCGAATGTCTTGATTAACAGTCCGGAGCCTGTTACGGTTCCCGATGCATAAATATTAGATGCATCTCATGCCCCATCAAGGTGGACAAGTGGTCGGATCGGTGTTGCTGACGTTTCGAATATTGCGGAAATAAATCACGCGCGCACACAGCGCCTGCTCGAGTGTCTCATTAAAGTCGTAACTGAGCCGCTCAACGTCTCCGCGCGGCTTTGATTCCGCGGCTGGCTCGGAAGTCAGCTGGATGCATCTCATCTGTTCGCGCGACCCAGATATCGCTCGTCGGCGAAATGGGGATTCAACAATGGGGGGATGAATGCTAAAGCAACTGTAGGTCGGCCGATCTAAGTGTCATTAGGTTCTCTTCCTTTTTAATTCATTGCTTTTCAATGATGCCTCGCGAGAAACACACGGCGAGCAAATGGTGAAAGCACTCTCGAGCCTTTTCATTCTCAATATCTCGCGTCTTCCGTATGGTGGTTTTTCTGTGAAATTTTTATACCACTTGCAATGCACGGTACGAGTAACGCGGAACGCATAAATAAGAAATGTGGAGCTGTAAAAGTGACGTAGAAATATAATTTATACCGAATCTCATGAAACTTGCAAGTAACTCGAGCATTTCAGCGGGAAGTTTAAGTTCGATAAAACGACCGAAACAAATGTCCGATTCACCGTCGAGCGGTAAAATATAAATGCTCGGGAAATAATTAAGCTAAAATACTCGTTCGATAATTATCGAAAAATACGCTGCGCTAAATGAGTTGTTCGATTCCCGCTGGTTAAAAGAGTCGACATCATTGTGGGCAATCTTGCAATCTTATCCGTTTATCCTCGCGCGTATCTCCTCGCTTTCACGCGCGTAAATTCGGTTTATGTCGGCATTCCGCGCACGGTGACCGGTTATATGTCGTCGGCGGCTCTGCTCGGCACGGCGCATATCGGAACGCACTCGGGACAGGTAGAACGAGCGGACCGGTCATTAAGCGAGCCAATAACAAACTCGTGATCCACATAAACCTTCGTTACGTTCGCGGGTGCTATTAGCCCGTGCAAGGCAGCAATCATCGCCGGCAGGTAGGACTCGTTCCGCCGTAACGCGCCGAGGCGGCAGGTCCCGGTCGCGTCGTGCGAACTCATTATTTCCACCTCTTCCCGTTCCTTCTTCCCGCGTCGTCGTCCTTTTGCGGCGCCTTCCTCGGTCTCTTTTTGCCAGCGTTGTCGGCGACCTTACGTAATATCTCAGTTGCGTGTTTCCCCTCGTGCAGCTTGTTGCACCGATGATGACTCGGCTGTGTGTGCGCAACACCTGTGCGCGCCAGCACGCGACGAGCCCTCGGAAGAGGCGTGCAAGGTGCAGTGATGCGCGTTACGTCCCGGCGCAACGAATCGAAAATCCCGCGAGTCACCTCTCCAATACAAACATCACGCTCGGAGCCGAAAAATCTACGTGAAACCCGCGATCTACAGGGAAATCTGCTGACCATCATGCTGACAATCCGAATCGAAAAGAAATCGAGACACGATTCAAGTCTCGGAAGAAATTTTTTTGTTCCACATTCCATCCCAGATTTTTTTACACCATTTCGAATAATTGAATATCAAGTGCGTTCAAAGAAGCGATCCTTCGCGATATTTGATTAATCAAACCTATCGCAAGACACTAAATACATGTACGAGCTAAATTTGAGCACTGATCAGAGACCTGCCTGATCGTTTCTTTCCGTCTCTGATACCAACGTTGGCGCGTGCATTCATCGGTATCGCCAAGATTTATGATCGTTCCGTATTACTTGCACCCAGCGGCTTTATTAGCATGATTGGTCGCTCGGAGGATAGATCGCTGTGCAACCGGATCTCGTTCCCCGATCAGGAGGAGTATCTCGATCTTCCTGCCGCAATGCCGCGAGCTCGGAAGCGGCCCGACGTTCGTTCAATGCCACGTAGTTACCGGCGCTTCGTCAGGAGCCAACGACACTATTTGTAATTTGTTACGAGGGTCGCCTCGTTACAGCCGGCTTTAAATCCTTACTATCATCCTACCGACACTGCCCATGGGCGACGGGGGTTCCGCCCCATCGCTAAGTACCGAGCGTAATCCAAACCTCGGCCTTAATGAATTTTCTTATTTAATAAGAGAGCGCGTCTAACAACCGCGACGACGAACGCCGGAGTTGACTGGAAAAAAATCATTTCACTTGCGAGAATGCTTGCGAAAATTGTTGCGAATACGAGTAAGGTGCTCTCGTTGCCGTGGTTCGCGTGTAATCACTTCGATAATGATCTCGGCGAGCACTCGCATCGAGATCTTGCGTGTGGTGTAAAATCTGCATCGTGCGTATTTTACACCACATGAGACAGCCATTCAAGAACCGTTTCGTGTATCAAACGTCGTACACGAATCGTTAATGGAATTCTCCATATGATTCTCGTGATGACGCGCGGATACGCGATTGATAACGAGATATGAAAGTTAATTAAGGAGCGCGGTACCTCGTCTCCCGATTTCATCAGCCGTTTAATAATCCCGAAAATTCTGACGATCAGGAAGGTCTGTGTGTTCGCGCGCAGCCGCTCTGTATGTACGCAACGTACATACGGAGTGGCGGCTTAGTTCTCCCCCGACGCCTTCCCCGAGTGCCCTGCATTCGCCTCCTTTAATAACAATAATAATAAGAGGGGGACGGAGGGGGCCGTTTTAATCAGAGGGTTCGCCCGTCTGACGTGATTAACTCGAAGGGCCGAGGAGGACCGAGGAGGAAGAGGAGGAAAAGGGCGGATGCCGCACTGTCATTTCGGGTGTTTATCATATCAGCGAGCTGAAGGGAGTCGCCCCCGCCTGGGGATGGGGTTAAATCTTTCGACGTACGACTTGTACCTTCGTTTTCCATTGCATCTTTTCGTCGGCGGTCTTGCCCTTTCACCCCGCTCCCCGTCCTCGTTTCATTATTCAACCGCTTGAGTGAGTGGAGAACGTTCTTCGTTTAGTTTCACCGTGGTCTGCGTATCCTGCGAGGATAACGCGAGTGTTGTGCAATGTTAATTCACCGCCAGCGGGCTTTGCCGAGGCAAGCGGTAGAAATAGCACGAGGCGGAGAAAGAGAGATAAGCAGATAATGCCACTCGCCAATAAAAAAGAAAAAGGATAGAACCCTCGGGATATGCATTTTGCACGAAAAGCTGCGGCCGAGAGACTCCCCTGTTCCCCGTTAACACTTTCTCTATTGTCATTCTGTTATTGGAAAAATCGGTTATCGGAAAAATAAAGCAGCTCGCCGGCCGGGTGTAAAGCCGCGTATTTCCCATAGCCGAGCACTCTCATACCGTGGTAAATATCCTTCCGAGAAGGATGTAGCCCTCCGCAGGGAAGAGAATGGACGGGAAATGCGCGACTGTGCCCTGACTGACAACGCCACTCTTCCTTTTGGCACAAGCCGTGTCTGCGGAATCCCGGCATCGGGAAGAAGACTCCTCCGGCTCCGTTCCCTCGTTTCTCTCCTCGATCCCCTTTCGTCGATTTTACGTCTCGCGCTTCACTCCGGAGCTCTAATTAACAGGGTTTTCCCATGGGTCTTCGAGAAAGGCACGCTCTGACAAGTAATGGTGCGATACGAAGTACCATAAAACGACTCGATCGACCGGCCGTTCGAATCCACGCGATGGAAATTTTTTTAACAGCGGAAATACGATTTCTTTGTTCTTGCTAGAGAAAAGTTTTATGGATTTTATTGAAATTGCACAAAAAACCCAACTCGATTTTTCTAATGCAATTCGAGCTACATAAGCTCTTTTCTAGTCGCGCTCTATTATTTCTTCGCGTCTAAACATTTTTTAAAGAGATTTAATCATTCTGACAAATAAATCTTTCTTCATATTTTCATGCTGTGAATATTATTATTTAACGTTATTTACAAAAAAATGCTAGCGATTAGACGTTGTACACATATTTCTCGCATTTGCGATGCGCCAAAGCTCAAAATTGTACTATCTTTCGCGTTCGCAGTTCTTGCACTATCGCCGGCTAACTTGAGCAAAGCAGAAAGAAAAATTGTTTTCTTCCGAGGAATGTTTTGTCACCTTCAGGGGATTGTATCGCGACGAGATTCACCCCGCGTAGTATCGAGGTATCGATATTTTCGTCGTCGCGGGATTACTCGTCAAGAAATTTTTCACACGGCTCTGCGCGATACTCGCCGCGATATCGACGGCATTTTTGTAAAAGTCATGAGCTTGGAGACAGCTGCGCTTGTGTATTATTCTCGGATCAACGGCAAAGTCGCGAAACGAATGTTTCACTTGATTCTTCGAGGACAATTTATTTAGATGCCATTATCGTGTTGACTCTCGCTTGGTTCTGCGCGAACGCGGTATTGTTTCTCCATAATTCCAAGATGAAAAGCTGGTTTTAGCTTTCCGCTTTTAATGACCACTTTGCAAAATATATAGCATACATAATTTTTAATAATTAAAGGATTAGTCTCGCACTCTCCTGCCTATTATTTTGATAAGAGCAATCGATGATACAGTTTCACGTTGATTTTCTGAAATCTATTTCGTGTGCAATTGCGGCGACGATGTCAGTTCGCAGGTCGGTGACTCGCTGAAGAAACTAGCATGGCGTTGCAGGGAAGATAAGCGTGAAGCGCGGATAGGAGGTTGGTTTAATATTCGGCTTTGTTCGCTTCATTAGCGCGGCACAAAAGTGGCTTAAAATAATTGAGTCTACCCCGCGGGTATAATGGCCATTCTGATATCCCATTGTTGCCGAGCTTCGGACTCGTGATTCGCCGCATTATCAATGGGTGCTTATTTCCTCATTGTGCCCGCGCCCATTGTTTTTGTTTAATTTTTCAACCCCCGCCGCGCAACTTTCGGTCCCTCTTCCCATCGTCGCCGTCGCGTATCCGGCCAGTACGGTGACGAAAAATTGATTTATCGTCGGATAACCGCACGCGTCTTAAAGTTTTTGCGGCCGCGAGCATTTTTGCCGCTTTGCCAGCGCGGAATGATTTATCATCGGAAATTCCTTTATCATCCTTCTTGCTGATCTAGCCGGTACAGCGTCCTTAATTTTTAACCGTGGGTCGAAGCAGCGGATCCGTAAAAAAGTCGGCGGAAACGGGACGATTATACGCAGTGCGTCCCTCAGGAATATCGCTGGCGTTTTCGTCGATCGCGATTTCGGAGTCGATTTTTCTTTAACGGGAATTCTACCGGACGCTTCATACGCTATCGTGATATCTGTTTTCTTTTTCACGTCGAGTGCCTTGATAGAGACTCATTATAATAGAATTTTTAGTGTTTTATATAGTTTAGGAAAAGATTCATTTTCTCGTTTATTCTCATGACCGAGCTGCGTCATGAGCTGTGATTGAATGCCGCGTAAAATTAGCGCCGCGATCTTCAAGTCTCTTTTCAGCTATCTCTGTTGTTCATTTCTCCAACGAGGTGCAGGAGCGGTCTCGCGCACTCGAGTCGCGAGTTCACCGTCCCCGGCTACGTTTAATTGAATTTTTAACGCGAACGTTTCATTTCACTGGCATAAATGAAGACAAAGGCCGCGGTTTTTTAATTATCACATTTCACGAGACGAGATACACCCACCCGGGGGGGGGGGGGGACACCACGCTTCTTGCCCGTGGGAGTGCCATCGTGGTGCCTTAAGAGCGTTGGAGAACGAAGTGGCCGAAATAGCGCATTCATGGATTCGCGCTCATAACGAAGGGCAGAAATGGTGCACGGAAATACCGGAAAACGTCTTTAAAAGCGTCTCTTTTCCTAAAAGGGAAATGTGACCAAACGGAGACATAGTTAAACGAATATACACCTCGACTCGAAGCATACAAAATTAAAGTTGTTGCAATTTTTGTATAAAAACATGTAAATTAAAAATTAGAGCTTGATATTAGCAATTCAATTTTTGCATAGCTTCCGAAAATGCTCGTGCAATCTGCGACTAACGTTTCTCGCTGACTCTTCCGACCGATGGGATCACATCGAGTTTATGGTAAATTGGCCAAGAAATTCTTATCATTTCTTTTTTCGACCTCTCCGCTTCCTCATTCTCGGTTCCCTCTCCTTTCCATTATCCCGGCACTCCACTTTTACGCATCTCCTCGCTTATCGTTCATTGTGAAGCTTCACGCAAACAGTATTGCAGTCTATTTTTATATCCTCTGAGTAAATAGCTCGCCTTCTATTCTTATCGATAATCAAACATATCTAAGAGATTGCAGTGGTTTCAATCTCCGTTGCGTGAAACGAGACTTGTTTACAATGTCTGCAAGGAGGACAAGTAATCTGTAGAACTTTAGATCGATCTTACACAATTAGCGTCACCAGGCGTGCTGCAGCTCCGAAACGCGCGTTGACGCTGTTTTCGCGTAGCGTCGTGGCTTCTTGACAGCTTTTGGATTTTGGAGTAATTAATAAAGCGCGCCCGCGCGATTAGGGTGTAAGCTTGCTTTACCCCATGGCTCCTCGACCCCTTTTCGTGACGAATAGCAATGTGAACGAAATCTAAAGGGTCAAGACGCTCTCTTATGGCTTCGCGCACGATATTTTGATCGTTCTAAAGAGTAATCAACTTTTCACGAGTAAATTGCATTTAATTAAATATTTGTCGTAGCAAATGCAGTTTAATTGTTTCCATGTTTGTAGTCGCCGACTGCAACACTCGGTTCGCGAAAGAATGCGAGAATGCCGCAAGATCACGCGCAAAGTGGCGACATGATTGATATAATCCGCGTCTACCGAAGCGGGCTTTCTAATTCGTTCATCGAGCAATTGACTCCCAACACTCTTGCAGTAATCCTGACTCTGCAACCCTCGGCAACCCCTCGGAGAAATCGCCATGGAGAACGACTCTCGGTCCCCTTCTCACAACTCGACGCGAATCGCATCGGAAAATCAATCGGAACGGCTGCTCCCGGCGAAAATACGCGGCCGTGTCGCCTATTATTCATCGACGTCGCACACGCAACGGCGTAATGCCGCGGATAACGTCGCGAAGCGCGTAGCACGCTCGGCGAGGGCGAGCGTGCGTGCGCACGCTCGAGTGGCGAGTCCGCGCGTGAGGGCGTAAGGGGTAATATCGCGGAACGAGGGATACAGTCCGCAAATCCCCCGTGATCCCCTCTTCAATGCGGGCGTTGTGCGGCGTCTTAGGTTTATGGATACCTTAGCCCCGAGCCCTCTGATGATCTCGATTTAATATTTATAAACCGGATATATCGCGGCGCGCGTACCTGCGCCCGCGCGCCGCAACGACTCTCACACTTGCCGCGGGAGATTGACTCGATCTCACCCCCGACGTTTTTCCAACGATGTTGCTGGGACTCTCAACGAATGCCGCTGAGATTCGCGGGCACCGACGTCGTCCTCATTTTTCATCTACGAGTTTATTATTTTATAATTTTACCGTTGGAAATTGCGTTTCTTCGACTGGTTTCTCGTATCTTGCATTTTGTATATTTATTGATGAACCGTCACGTGTGTCTTGTTCAAAAGTGAGTTGTTAGAGCCACTTAAAAGGGATGCGAAGGTCGCGGCTTACCCCCTACAAAATTAATGCCTTCCATTTGCGAATGGGGAGAGATTCGAAAGCGGAGGAGCTTGCATCGCGCGCGGCCTTTACAGTAGCTGTCACAATCGCCGAATCGGGAAACGGAATTCCCGATCTTGCTCTCGCGTGTGCACGCGCGCGATTTCGTGCGATGTCAACGACAGCGGTTGCGCGCCCCTAAAAAGATTCGGGTCATTTGGTAAAGTGCTACTTTGTGTCACATAAAAAACGCGTCGACGTCCCTCATCGCCAGGCAGTTGCTTCACAGTCAGCGTTTTCCAATGGCCAGGACCTTCGCCCTCCGCGATTTCGGCGACGGAGAGGGTCGGCGTGGAGAGGAATAGCTCGAGGTGATGTGCGCGTCCTCCCTTATTTTGGAAGTTGCCGCATCTTCACCGGTACCTCTTCCGGTACATTGACCGAAAAAACGTGGTTCACAGACGCGTATTTTACTTATATAAGCAGTCGCCTCATAAATGAATCAGCGTCTAATTTATCTCGTATGTGAAATTAAGCGGAACGCGAAAGAATTCAAAGCTTTAAAAGCTTTCAAAAAACGGCGGAATACTCGCGACGACAATGAAATCTCAGCTTTGTGACGTTTTCATCGAATGAGGTTCCGCGGAATTCGGTTGGTATTGTAGTCGCGAAACGAATTACGCGATACAGGGTAAGAATGGATCGCTGTTCCAGCCACCGGCGTCGCAAACTCCCGCGGGAAACTTTTCCGGCGCTTCCCGCCGCGCAATCGTAACGACGCGCCGACGAGGGGGCTGAAGAGAGAGAGAAAGAGACGCAGAGACAGAGGCAGAGAAAAGAGACGAGGAAGGAGATGCAAAAAAAGCCGTGTGGCAGCTTAATCGCTTCGGAAATGCATAGTGCGTTGTCGGGGCAATAAGTTATCCGTGGCAAGAGAAAAGATTGGGCAGGGGTGGATTTCCGCGGGGGTGAATCGTGCGCGAGGGTTACAGGAGAGGGCGACGTGGAGCTCCGTTAATTTATGGACTTATTTTTCCTGGCATGCGGCGGCAATTAATCCTGCCCTTTAATTACTCCGTAACGCGGCTCGCGAAAGGATCCTTCGAACTGATTAATCGGATTTGGTCGCAGTTGTCGTCGGACAATCTTGCCGTTGACGAGAGATGGGTCCGTTGTATCAGAAACGGTGAACGAAATTATAGAGATTCCTACAAGTCTCAAATACGAAATTTTGCTTCTCTAATTTCCACAAGTCGTGCTAATTATTCGCAGAAATGTAGTAATATCTCGCACTTTTCTCGCAATTGTACTCACAATTTAAAATAAGCAATTTAAATAATTTGGATGAAGGACTACAAAATTAAACTGATACTTAATCGATACTTATAATGATATTGGTACGTTTCCAATTTTTATTGCAAGCGTCGCGTCGTTGCGACAAGATAGTGACAACGTATCCACAATAAGAGCTATCATTACACGCAGTCGTTACTTGAAAAGCGCAAGTGGACGACGTTGCTCCGAGAGGGCCCGGTCGTCCCGCATACATTCGCATACTGCACACGCGATGCGCCCCGCAACTCTGTAATTACATGCGCACGGTTGCCACACGATAACGATATCCCCATAACAAATCTCGGGCGGTAGCGCCGGTGGACGGTGCACGCCGAGAGTTTCCAGTTATCGCGGAGAAACGGCCGTCGAGATCGCCCGTCCGCCCCGTATCAACGTGCGAACTCGCTCGTATTAATGAAGTCTCTCGGGCTCGAAAGCGAGCGTATCGAGTTGCAATCTCATCCAGCCCCGGCGCATCGGCTTCTTTCCCCGACCGACCGTCTGACGAGAAACAAAGCAGCCGTAAATCCTCCCTCGGCCGCCCACCTCCTCTTGGGATTCTTCTTACTTCCGGCGGGAGTGTTTTGGGCGGTTGCCCGCCACTTGCCGGGAATATATCCGAGATTCGCGTATCTTTCCGCCCCACTAATTTCAGGGTCGGGGAGAAATGACCGTGAAACAGCGAACGATACGGAGGAGCGCGGAGATCGTTAAGTGTATTAGGAAACTGTTACTCTCCTGCGACGAACGCGTTTTGCGATCCCTCTCCGAGCAGCGTGAGCAGCGTCGGCTACGATGGAGACGATAAAGACGAAACTCGCTTTTGGATCTTCGGAACCGCCGCGATAACAGGACGAGCAAGGGAGAAATCTTGGATAACTGTTTTATGAAATCCAACGTAACTTGGAATTATCTTATTATACATCAGCTTTCTTCCTTTTTTTTAAAAAGGCATGATGATGAATTTGGAGAAAAATGTCAGGAACGTTTTAAAATGATTTTTTAATATTTTTTGGAATTAAATATTACTGAAACAGGTTTTTTGTTTTTCAGAGATATAAAGCAGTGCACGATTTAGACGTATCAGAATCGTTTCCACCTGTTTTGCTAAACGACAGAGCTGTGGGGAGTGCCGGAACATTTCTTCCATTTCTTGATGTTGCCGTCGGAGCCTCACGAACTGCACGAACTCTCATTTTCCCGCGCGGTAACCTCCTCCTTCTTATAAATCATACTTCTATTCGGTTGGTTAACCCGAGAGTTGCCCGCCGTATCCGTCGTCGGCGACCCTTCCTCCGCACCCTGCGGCTATGTTTATGTGCCATTTGCTGGGAAAGTGAAATAATCGTTGTCGTCGTACTTTCGTTGTCGGCGCGCTTGCCATTTTCCTTCCCCTTGGCCACGGCTGAAGCAATCATCCCATTTCTCCGTGCGCCATTTCGTCCGTTTCTTGATCCACCGCGAGAGCTCCTGTCTTTACCAAAGCAGCCAGATAAAAGATGGTAATTGTTCTGCTTCCTCCTACGCGCGTGTCATTTCCATCGTCAAATATTTGGTGCCCACATTTTGCCGAAAATATTAAACCGACACTCCGCTCTCGAGTGAATTAGCGGTTTTACGCGCAAAATTCTTCTCGTCCTCTCGTCTCGCGGAGAATGATATTCAACGAGTATTCTGTTATACTTTGCGGTCCATTATGCATCGCAAAATTCCCGATTCCGCGCGCGTTTTCCATCCGTCCGGCAAAGAGTCGGGCGTGTTATTAGCGAGTAATGCGCGCGATAAATGATTTTAAATGAGTTAATATCTGCAGCTTCGATATTAAACTCCGCGTGGCGTATCGGAATTCGTTACGGGCCCGGAGAATGTGCGCGGGTATCGACAAAACTTCCTCGCCGCTCTCGAAACGGCCGTGAGCGCGAGGGCCCTCGGACACGATATATTGTGGTCGGATCGACGTGTGCTCGTCGGATTTCCATGTTCAGGAATTCCGTCGGAATTCGCAGTCTGTCTCATTTGCGACGATTTCAGCCGGCTACGCCGCACTTTTTCGACGCGCCGCTGCGGTTTTCTCTGTAAAAGCTTTACATTCTTCCCCGGAAATTTGGTCGTTTTTCCACGCGCCACAGTTCATCGTTGCTTAATTTTAATGCAGTAAACGGCAAACGAAAATAGAGTTACGCGATCTCCACTCGCGTCGCGATATCAAAATTGGTTAAACGTATAAATATATTCGCGCGTGTTTTTAACAATCGCACGGCAGTAAAATGATAAATAGACTGCAATCGCCACACTAAACAGAGGAACCAGATACTAGAACATGATCATGCTCGGGTATACCTTGACATTCTCCGATGTGGGACTGTAGAGATGATGTATGCACGTGCCATAATTCAGAAATATCGAAGCGTTCAAAGGATCCTTTGGCAACCTCTTTCCGTTATTTCCACTTTAATGGCGCCGGGTCGTGGATGTGTATAAATTTCAGGGCGTACAGCGTTTAAGAATGCACACCCGCGGTTCCCACGCCGTCGGCGTGTAACTGTATGCATACGCCCGCGATTCACGGTGTGTTATTGCATATGCTTGTGAGAATATCTTCTCGCATGCTCATTTCGCGCTGAAAGCAACCGTGCTTTCAAATCATCCCATTAATTTATTTCTATCAGGGTGGTTAGACAACGCTCTTGACGGTCGACATGTCGAAATTGCATATCGAGTTTCGAAAATAATTCTTCGCTTAGAATCTTTTTAGTATTCCCGTATATACAGGGTGAGGCACCTAAAACAGGCCACCTGAATATCTCGGCTGTTATTGGTGATAGAAAAAAATGTGTCAGACCAAACTTGCATGGTTTCGAGGGACACATAATTTGTTCTAAATAATTTTTTATTAGGTGGACGCATAGAGGTCATACGAAGGTTCGTTTTTTTAAATGGTATGATGTGTTTTTTTACGTACCATCTAGTAGAGCGTTTGAAGATGCGCACATTGATCTACGGGTCAAAATCATTCAAGGTCACTGAAGGCTAAAATTTCTAAGTGCTAGAACTTTTTCATTTCTGAGTTTACAGTATTTTTAATAGCAGAGAACTCTAGGCAATATAAAGTAAATTATTTTCCCTTGCAGTTGGCCTTCAGACCTTGAATGATTTTGACCCCTAGATCAATGTGCGCATCTTCAAACGCTCTACTAGATGGTACATAAAAAAACATCATACCATTTAAAAAAACGAAGTTGACCTTCATATGACCTCTACGCGTCCACCTAATAAAAAACTATTTAGAACAAATTATGTGTCCCTCGAAACCATGCAAGTTTGGTCTGACACATTTTTTTCTATCACCAATAACAAGCCGAGATATTCAGGTGGCCTGTTTTAGGTGCCTCGCCCTGTATATCTTACTGTCTGCATCTTACTGTCGCGAACATTGTACAAAATATTTTTACATTATACAAAGTCAATATAGAGCTGGCGATTTATACTTATTTATAAAATTTGGCTTAAAAGCAAAGTACAACTTCAATATATAAAAGCCGTATTCTTCAACACGGCGCGTGAAAATGATTTCAAGGGTACGGCTGGGCACAATGCGGACTCGTCGAGAAATTCCGACGCGCGTCACCGGGGGATGGCCGCTTCTGCTCCACCCTCTCACAACCGCGGAGTTGACGGCTGATTGAAAAGTTAGTGCGCCCCCAATCGAGAAGATGAGTCCCCGGAATCAAATCACGGCTACGACGAGGGTGGATGCACGGGGGAAGGACGGGTCGCCGTGCCCTCGCGCCGGCAAGGGAGCGCAGGAAAGGGCCGTGTGGAGATCGTCATGGCGATTTGTCTCCCGAACCATTAAGCAGTATTGGAGCTCGCTTCCGCCAGGAAGATCAAATCTCTAGCGACTCGTTAGAAATGAGAACGACGTTGTTTCTCGATCCGCGCCGCGAGCAAGCGCTCGTCACTTTCGTAACGCCGATCGTCATCGATTTAATGTGGATTTTGCAAATTGCCGTTGGATCAGCGAAATGAGCGGAATGAGAAACGTGTTGAATGGCCCATTCATGAGAAATCTCAAAGATTACTCGACTCGTAGTCAATCTGAAGAAATATCTCTTAACCGGCAATAAAATCGACGGTTTCGTCGAACTTTCTCGCGTTTGACCAGACATCAGTTTCTCCACTTAGCTTGGCACGCGAAATCTCCGCGTGTAATTTATTGCAATCTCGGGGAACAGCTCGCGCTGTTCGCGTGAGATACGTTCGATTAACGTGACGTTAAAGGTTTGGATCAGTTACGAGATACCTCGCAGTCATAGATGCGATAAAAAACTTACTAAGGAAACGTACGGGATCGTTTAGCCCCCGCAGTGCATCGGGGGTTAACCGCGCGGTCTCTTATAGTGGTGTTTGATCCCTCGCACGCGTCGACCACGACTCGATCGCGCGCGGTCACGAGAAGCCACGGGCGGCCACGCGCCCGGGAGCCGAGAGGAGACTGCGTGTCAAATCGCAATTTGTCCGAAATGCTTCCCGAATCGCGAGAAAGAAAGGGACCACCCGGATCGATCGCATTAATGACATTTTTACGTGATACGGCGCAGCGACTCGCACGCGAGTTATCGCCCCGCGGAGAAAAAGGAGCGTTCGTCGTCCGCTCGTCTCGCCGGTAGAAGGCCTTTCGTCGCTCGCATTTAGTTAATCAGATTAGCGCTGGTAATTAGCGGATCCCCAGAAATTCGTTTGTGAACGAGCCTCGCGCGCGCTGGTAATTAGCGATAACAGTCCGTTAATTACACGCGTTAACGAGAGGCTCGGCCCCGCTTCACTATGCTCCGCTTCGCTCCGTACGCACTGCATCGCGCACGGCTCGTTTTCTGATGGATCCGCGAATCGCGTGGCCGCGATTCTCCATCCGTGTAATTAATTGTCGCAAGCACAACAAAAACGCTCGCGCCGCGACTCGCCGCTCATTACTTCCGCTCGAGAGAAGCGCAGCGGGGCGTCTAGAGAAGCAGGCGACTTTCATCCCTATCTGTCGCTTCCCTTTGCCTCTCGTGAAACAGGCGATAATAAACAAAAGAAAATTGTTTTTCTCCCTTTGGTCAGGGGAGACGATTTCTCGTTCTGCTTTCTGTCGTTGCAATCGTCGCTGCGGGGGTTGGTCCGTCGCGCTGTTTTTTTTGTGCACTGTAATTAATTACTTTGTCTAATTATCGCGAGTCGCTGCGACTTGGCGAGCCGCAGATAATGGCGATAAAATTGGGTTTCGATAAAAAGATCCCTGTCAACATCATTGTCAGCATCGATGAGGGTTGTTTGATGTACACGTTAAAAACACATATTTCATATTTCACATATTTAGCACTTATTTCAATATTATTATTGTCGTTGCAACTACCGCAATGTCAGCAGTCTCATGCTCTATCCCTCGCGAATATAAAAGATGATGTGAAGAACCGTTGCAGTCGCGTGTTGAGGAAATCGTTGAAGAATGACGCGACTTCAAAAACTACAGGCAATTACGGAAAATTATTATTATCTAGGAACATTACTGGCTATTTTTCTTTATCGAAATACCCTATCGTATCACAGCTGTTCAAGATCTGCTGGTGGCATCGATCACGTCTCCCGTATGCCGTAGGATGTGCGCATCGGTCGATTTCTGCCCAGGCGCGCTTTAATTAAGATTTATAAGCGTTTTCGGCACAATGCACGTCCACCCTCGACGAGCGCCAGGAACCGATCGGAAGCAATTCTCCCTGACGTGGGATACGCGGGACATAAACCATTCCAGCGCTTAACGCGCGTCCGGAGGAATCGCTCCTGTCGCGCGGAGAGCCACGAAGCGGAATCTGGATGGACGCACCGCAGAAATCCGCAGTGCGCTTTAATCAATGCTAACAATCCGTTTATGGCGCGGAGGGTTGGGGTCGCGTTCGCGAAAACCCGAGGGGCGAGGATGACCTTTTCCAGATCCTTGCGAGGGTCAGTGTTCTCCTCCCGCTCGTGCACGAAATTGCGTTACCGCCCGGCGAAGTTCACTTCATTGGGACGACACTGGCCCGTGTCCCGCCCTTCCTTCGTCTCAGAAGAAATCAAGCCATCTCCGTTAATGTGGACGCGAGGGAGAATTGATCGCATCGATAGCTTCCGCCGGATCACCGAACAAATGATGAATAATGCAGCGTAATGTAATTCATTAGTCTCGTTTCTCGGTCACATGATCCAAGAAGAAACATGAAAAGAAACTGATACAAATTAATTATAATTAATTAATTATATAACAAAAGAGAGAAAAGATAAAGGTTTTGTTTATTAGCCATATCAGATGTTACAGAAATTTTGACAGCGTTCTAGTAAGCAAACTTGTATCTTTGCCGCGGCAAGAAATCGCAGCAAAACTCGGCGTTCAGATTAGCGTGGCTTATCAACAGTCAATTAAAGTCTGGCGGCGATCACGTTTAATTGATGGTTCTTCGCAGTCAATTAACTGCTCGTCATACCATCCATTATGTTCTAACTTTCGAACATGGCGAGCAGTCGTCTCGCATTTTTCTGCATCAGGCAAATTCACGTCCTTCCTCTTTTTTTTTACTGCTCTTACTTGCCTTTCTCTCCGGTTCCTACAGACCTCTTTCTTCCTTTTTACGATGCCAAAAAAAACCGAGAAAGAATCGTTTACGAGGACGCCGAATGAATATTGCAAGAGCGATGAATTATTCATTCAATGATACATCGGCGATACGTCGCGTGTGTAGAATTATATGAGAATCACATTAATATCATATTATCGTACATGTTGTTCATTCTTTGCGAATGTAATCAGATCTTTCATGACGTTCTCGTAAGATCACATCGATACGTATCGATTTTTATTATTTAATTTTGAGCTCCGTTATTCGCAAGGATCCTCCTAAAGATACGGTTGACGCGTTGCCAACTGTACGTAACTGTACGTGTACTGTTAATTAATAACGCGAATCCTTTGCAACGTATTCGGCGATAATGTAACCTGATCCCTGCGATCATGTATATGTATATGTATCTCTCTCTATCTGCCCCTTCCTCCCTTAGCGGAAAGCCGTCGACGACGTGAGTGCATTCGGGCGCGTTTGCACTTTCGGCTGCGGCGCGGCGCGATGCAACTAGGATATGGTGGCGGCGGTTTTAATTACAATGCAATTTTCCTTGCGGTGCCCATCCCTTTGAAATGCTGTTAGGCTTCCACTCGAATACACGAAGCAATCACGTACCTCCTGGGCGAGGGAGCGTCACTCTGTCTCTCTCTCTCTCTCCCTCGTGCCGCCGCGACGTTTTGATCCGCGAAGATTAAAGGGTCCCGCCCTCTTCCCTTCGCCCTTAACGTGCCCGCGTCGTCACGCTCGTGCCCCATCGCGCGGTGGTGCGCCGAGTTTGGCACGGTCGCCGCAAGTGCGTAAATATGGCGCAGAGCGTTACAGCGAGCCCTTTCTCAAGCTCCCCGACCACGAAGGGACTCGCCTCCACTCGAATCCTCAGATTCGAGTTGTGCTGCGGGAAATCCGGCAGCGTCGTTTCCAAATAATTTATTTAATGATGGTAATGGAGCCGAGAGAGCGCTATGATGGATGCAATTAATTTGCAGAGACCGAGCTTTGATTTACCGCTTTTTTACGACGGACCTTTGCGCAAAAAAGAAGTGACAATATTAATAATAAGAAATATACAATAAATATATATTAATCGTGAAAAGTATGTAATATATGTTGAGATTTGCAGTTCTTCTTAATAAGTTTAGAATCTTAAATACGTACAGTAGATTGGACCATCGCGTTTCAACGTTTCATTGATGACGGTACTTCGTTACGCGGTATGTTTTCTACCCTCGAATACGTTTTTGCAGTCCACCCTCGGGCCGAAGTGCCGTATAAAACCCATTTACGATCCAATCCGGCCTGATAAATTCCAGAAAACGTACGAGTCACGGACGGGATGCGTGTTTGGTGTAGGGAGGATGCAAGAACCATAATGGATTATCGAGGGACGGCGTTCGGTAATCGAATACCATTTAGGATTAAAACCCATCAAATTTTCCTTCCTGCCGTTATCGCGGCAAGACAGTAATGTTTCTCTATCCACGCGCGTTCGCTCATCCTTGCGGTTTTCGTAACGTTTCCGCAATATTTTCCTCACTGTTATATTGAATTTTTACTCAAATTTTCAGAGTAACTGTTATGCATTTTTGCATAATTTTTTCATATATTTTTCATCTTTATAATCCTCATGTTTTTTTATCGCCAAAACGATAATCTATAAAGTCGTTTGATCGATTGTTAATAAAAATCTCTTCATTTCTTTTAATGATTCTTTTGAAATCTCGTTCCACTTGACTTACCAGTTCAAGTATTGTTATCTCTGAGATTCGATATCGACTTCGTGGAGGTGCGAACAGTTGCTCATGGCTTTAAGATCCCGTAAAATTGGGCCGTGACGGAGAAGTTTGCTTTTTATGTCTCTGTTCCTGCGACCCTTTGCCGGCGAAGAGAACGAGCCTACGAATGCCGAGTAATTTCTTTGTCGTCTTTTAGGAACGACGTTCCCCACGTATAAATCAAAGAGCTCGTAAGGGCGTAATGATTCAGCGGAGAGCTTTTGTCGCAGGCGAGTGGCCTTTCCTCTTCGGTTTTTCGCTGCGATGCTTAATATCTCGCGGGGAACTTTTCACGTAATAGTTCAGGCGGTTTTTAGTATCAGACAAAATGGAACAAAGAACGCCGGTTATATTGAAAGTTTCGCAATTTTTATATCGTTATATCGTCAAATTCCAAGAAATCAATATATTCTACACGCAAAATCTCACAATAAATTTTTATATCGTATTTCTCCCTTATCGCAATTTATTGCATAACTTCCAACTTGAAGGTCCTAATCGTTGATCTTCAATTTCATTATCTCTTCGCAGATCCGCTTATCTAACGCGTGCATTAAATGCCCTTGTGTTCCTAGTAAGATTATCCGCGATCGGCCCTTCTCTCTCCGCAACGTACTCGAGACGCGATCGGGCCCGGATGATCGATGGTGACGCGAAACTTCGGCATCGCGCGCGGTCGTGCAGAGCGCGCAAGTGGACAGCAAGCTGGAACGAAACGCGCTCGACGATGGCGCCTTCGTTTCGAATCCCGACGTAGGAGGAACAGACACTGACGTTCCCATCCGTCATGATGTCGTCGGGCAGCCAGCGGCCCTTCAACCCTCCCGCTCACCCTTCCTCGGAACTGTGTGCGATCGGCGAACCCCATGTGCGCACGTTGTCGACGTAATCGTGCACCAGGTGCCACGTTGACGTCCCTTAACGAAGGACGCGGCTTCCCCGCGCGCCTCCTCATCCCTCACCTTCGCGCTTCTCTTTTCCTTCTCTTTACGGGCTCCCTTTCCTTCTTCCGGGGTGAAGAAAGTGGTCCACAGAAGCGGGGCGCTCTCTTAACAAGCATCGGCCGCTCGTGCTATAAAAGAGCTTTTTTTCTGCTTGTTAGATTGTTTGCTCGCCATGGGTCCTTGCTCGATTCGGACACGGCGACGACGCCGCTTTATCGAGATTGCACTGGTTGGATTTTTTGTCGCTCCTGTTTCGGTGATCAGTTCGACCCGAGTCGGGTCGGGAACTCGTGGGAGTCGCCGCCGTCGCTGTCGTTAGGTCTCGTTATCACCCTCGTCGATACTGATAGTACGATAATGCACGTGCATTCTACGGCGCAGCTATCTTCGTCGATTACTAATAGTTTGCTTTGTCTTGTAATTAACGCAAATGATCATGAGGTACAATAATCTCCAATCTTCGGATATTCAGGCGAAACGAAGGGAGAAGGGAGAAATCGTTCATTCTCGATAGCAAGATCAGCCGCTCCAGCGGAACGGGTTCAGATTAACGGAATTCTTTGGCGGGCCCTTAATTTTTTCCGGATGCCCCTCGCTCGCTCACTCGCGCGCGCTGCCGTCCCGCCAGACTTCGCAAATCCTTAGGCCAAACAAGCGGCGGAGGATCTGGCAGGTGCCATTTGCCATTGAAATCCCGCTGCCATTAGAGACGTCCGATCTAAATCCCAGTGGCATTTGCGCAGCGGATTGTCGTCTTATCCGAATGGCCCTTGCTCGTCCTCCACCACGTGGCCGGGCACGCCGGGTCTTCTTCCCGGTTTTCTCCCTCGCGCATTTCACTCCTGTTATTTCACTACTTCGTCCTTCCTTCCCGTCTTCCTCCCGATCTCTGCCTCTCTTACCGGCTCCGGCCAGTCGGTCGATGTAGGACTTCTCCTGGACCGTTTCTGGCGGCGAACGTTACCCTGTTAAGATCCGCAAAGCAAACAGCAACCGACAGATAAGAGTGTCCTCCGGGAACCCGGCCGGGATAACAGACGGCTTTAAAAGGTTCGCGGCATTCTCGCCCGCCTGCGACATATGGCCCTTCCGTCCCGAATCTCGATTTTCCGATCTCGAATTTCATATACGCACGTCCGCAAATATTTTCGAAAATTCCCGTCAGATAGAGCGAACGTTAATCAGAGATTGTCATCTTACTTCGTGCGTGAGATTGAATTTTTGACATCGAGGTTTAATTGCACGCTTGTTCCCCATTAATCGAATGAGAAATAGATATTCCATTATTGATATTATAATAATTAAACAATTTTAGCATCTCCCGCTACATGAAACTAGTTGAAACGTAATTTGAAGTAAGTAATTCGATATCATGATGCACAATTAAATGTATCAGTATAATGAACGATGGGAACTGTGTAACGCTATCTATGCGTGTATCTGTGTCGGAACGCGGGAATCGCGCCAAGTGAGCTTTGACGGATTAACCCTGTCTCTCGCTGACGGGGCGCGGTAAACTCGTCGGCGGTGAATTACTCCGTGCGGAGAGACAGAACAAGTCAAACAACTCGAATGACTCTCGACAAATGAACGTTAGAGTTTGCCGCGGCTCCCTTGGCCTCGCGGTGAGCAAATACCGGGGAAGTTATGTAGTTGATTTTGCCCAACAAAGCTACAATTCGGTTGCTCAACGTGCGCCGCCAGCCGCACGTGTCTCGCGCTTCCATCTTGCCGTATCTTGTCTTCGCGAAATGCTAATTTAGTCGCGTATCGATGTTCCGCTATTTGTCAAGTGCCCGCAAAGCCGCTCGCGGCGATCCGCGTTTTATGCGAAAGGATATTTTACAGCTCCTCGGCAGTATGCGACTTGGTCTCTTTGCATGCATCGGGCAATCATCGTCAACAGTGGTGTGCACAGGGTATGCTCGAAATCGCGCGATCTTTCACGTATCTTAAGAATCAAGAAAAATTTGTCGATATCATGATATCAAGATGATTTAAGTTATGGCGAAAATATTTTTGATTTCTGAGGTACTTTCTGCACATGTCCTTTGTAAAACAAAGATTTTTTGATATCTTTATTGCCAACAAAGCTATTCAATTCCCCATCCTTCGGATGCGTATTCAATTAGTTTGTAAATTCACTCGGCTTCTGAAACTGTTCGTGGGTGTCGTTTTCTGTTTGTGCAAGATATAGCGGGACGATGGGAAAGATTGAATTGGCAAAACGCTCGAATAATTTAAGCTTTTATCAAGCCGCGGTCACGACGACACGGAACCGCATTAAACCGATTGCCGCGTAGCGCAATGCCGACACACACGTTTATCGCGATCTCGGAATTACGCGAGTACTTTCGATCGTTGAGTCCCAGCTCGAGTAAAAAAGTATCGAGTGAACGTCGCGTTTTCACGTGGCTCGATCTCATGAACGATCTCTCCGTTTAATTAAAGGAAAACAGCCGACTGAACGATCGCAGACGTGAACTTCGCGTGGCACCGTCGCGAGGACGTAATATGCACAATCACCTCGCTAATCAGTTAATTGCGTGATTTTCTACTCGTGGAAAAACAGGATTAGATTCGAAGGGAGAAAAAGAGAGACGGATAGCGAGAAAGCGCAGATGAGCGCAGCACAGTTTCATGATGTGGCGAGAATCACGCTATCCGGCTGGATCATTAACGCGGATTTGGGTTGAAATACGTCGAATGCATCACCGCCCCGCTGTCTAATCGATAAAACTTAATCAAGTAGAGCAGTATTATTTTATTATTTTAACATAGTAGTGCACGTGTGTGTGCAGTTATGTATTAGGAGTGTGATTTAGTTTTGAGGGTTTTGCAACAGATGGCTGTAGTGTCAGTTTGTTCCAATAGCTGTTTCCGATAACTGTTGTTTCTTACAGTGTTGACATTATTCATGACATTTAGTAGCATTATAGCAATAGATGCAATAACAGTCGTGTTTATATCATCGTAAAAATCCGAAAGAGCATTTTCGACATGCGTTGCTTTTGTTTTTTAATCAAAAGAAAACTGCGGCTGACGGTTATAGAATTCTTGTGGAAACTTATGGTGATTCTGCCCCATCAATTAAGACGTGTGAATACTGGTTTAGACGCTTTAAAAGTCGTGATACTGATGTGAAGGACAAAGAACGCTCGGGACAACCAAGAAAGCTTGAAAATGCAGATTTGCAAGCATTATTGCACGAAAATCCAACACAATCCACTTCAGAACTTGCCAGAGCATTAAATGTTGATCGTACAACAGTTACCAAACATTTACATGAAATGGGAAAAATTCAGAAAGAAGGGAAATGGGTTCGACATGAATTATCGGAAAGTGCCATTGCGAACCGGTTGAACATTTGCATTTCGTTGATCGCCAGGCAAAAAAAAAGAGTCTTTTGTCTCGGATTGTTACTGGGGATGAAAAGTGGATCTATTTTGATAATCCGAAACGCAGAAAATCATGGGTGGATCCAGGCGAACCATCAACATCCACTCCGAGACGCAATATTCACGGTTGAAAAGTAATGCTCTGTATTTGGTGGGATAGTGTACTATGAGCTGTTAAATCCGCACGAGACTGTCACGGCTGATCGTTATCGACACCAATTGTACAAGTTGAAGCAAGCATTGGACCAAAAACGACCACCAATTGCGAGTAAACGACGGAAAGTGATTCTTCTTCGTGACAACGCTCGACCTGACGTTGCGTTATCAGTGAAAGAAACACTATTAGAGCTTGAATGGGAAGTCTTACCGCACCCCGCGTATTCTCCAGACATTGCTCCATGCGATTATTATTTGTTCCGGTCGATGCAACACGCTTTAGAGGATACACACTTTCATAATTTCGAAGAAGTGCGAAAATTCGTGGACGAATGGATCAACTGAAAAGGAGAGTGATTTTATCGTGGTGGAATCCATCTCTTGCCAGAAAGATGGGAAAAAGTTATAGAAAACGAAGGAAAATATTTTGATTAAGGTATTCATTCATTATCATATTTAAATACATGCGTTTTTGAGCAAAAAAAACCCTCAAAACTAAATCACACCCCTAATATAAATGCCGGTTGATGTAATCCATTTATTTATTCCCAACGAATTCGCGCGATAACTCACGGAGCACACTCGGCCCGACATTATTCCGCAGCAACGCATAATTCTTTAACGTAACATTCGTTAAGTTGTTTAACTACGGGCGCATCAACTATGAGAGTGGCATCAAGCGGCATGTTAACGAATATCGTTATCGAAACCGCACGCGTCACCACACGAGGGCGAGTGATTTTACACGCGGCGCTTTTTTTCCTCTTTTCCCCTTTTTTCATCTTTACTGCAGACGTAATGCAGTCTCGCTTTATCTCGCCCGTGCAACGGAACGTCCTTCGAGAACAATCTTTCTCTCACCTGTACGCAATATTAGAAATACCGGATCGTTACTCCACGCCTCGTAGCTCCCTCCTTCCAGTTCTATCGGGATGGAGGGACCATTCGTTGCGTCTGCTCGCGCCACCCCGACCTCCCTCGCGAGGTTTTCACTCTCGACTTTCTCATTTTCGCGCGGGCGATGATGCGAGAGAGTCTCGTGTGTCTCGCGATGATTATTCGGAGTGATCGAGGGAGGTTCCCCCGGGTGGTGCAAACTCAACCGTAAGAGATTGCTCGGCCTCTATATCTTCCAGCGCGTCTCACTCCAAACCTCGCCCGTTATCCACGTATCATCTTTTTGTCTGCCGGGCTTCTGTCCCGGTGGCTGCCCGCTTTTCTGCCGCGCCATTCAGTCAATCGGGAAATTTATTCGTTCTTGAGGTGCGACTCCATCGAACAGTCTGCAATCGTGCTGCGTCTTGCTGACAAATAAGAGAGAAATCCTCTGAATTGTCGATGGACCCTACCATTGTCCAGTTTTTCGAGATTCGATGTTGCCTCACACGCATTTCATGATCATGCACTACATTTATTATCCGATCATTCTATTAAGATGAGATTAACGCGTTTTGCGCGTAAAAGTTCCTCGATTTATTGATAACCGATATCTCTCGACGGTTGATGCTTCTTTTCGGTCGGCCTAACGAGGAAGAATGCTCGCAGCGGATATTCACGGCCAGCCCCGTAAAACTCCGCCAAATGAACGATGACTGATTGCTGGGGATAATACGTTATTCGTAACCGCGATGCGTGAGCGCTCGCGGTAATCTAACGATGCATTCGTTCCCCGCGAATGTTCCTCGCCAAAAGGAGATGCGAGCAACAAAACAACCGAAAATATTCTCATTCGGTCGTGCAACCGAGCGTTTGTAATTTGATTGGCCACGGCGAAGGGCTGGAGACGGCATTGAGACAGGTCAGTCGCCGTGAAAATCGGATGTGCCGACCCTGATACCACTCCCTCTTGCCTCCATCCTTTGGGAGAAATTCAGTTGCAACATCCGGGCATCGCGGTGCTCTCTTTGCGGTCGATGTGAAACGACATTTGTCGCTCCGACGCTATGATCTGCTTTTGCTCAATTGAGATACGATGCAATAGCACACTGTTGTACATTGTTGTTATGCATGCACCGAGCTTTAACATTGCAGCAGCATCCAGTTTCAGGGGCTTAATTAAAATTGCGAGGAAAAAGAAAAAAGAAAGAAGGCGATGGTAGTTCACTCTCGTTAAAATGAAGCTGTTGGGAACGCTGTTAGAGAACGGAAGCGAAAAACAATTACAGTTCAACCACGCAGACGGTATGTGGATTATAATAAAGTGCACATGAAGCGCGGCCGAAAGGTCGGCGAGGATCTCCTTCTTGACGGCGCTTCTCCCCAGCTTCCTATACGGATTTCGTTAAGCAAATCACTTTCATTCGTTGTAACTTCATTGCTCGTCATCCTCGTGAGCAACCACGCGGCCGGAACTAACCGCGTTACCCGCCTTTATTTGGTGTTTGCACGCGGAACTTTGTTCATCGCCTCATTTACACGGTAACCAAGGGTACTGCGCTCCGCTTTTGCTCTTCCCCGCTATCTCGTTCGTTCTCTGTTCTGCGATACTTCCACCTTTTTGCTTTTGCGCTTTTGTCTCCTTTATTTAGTAGTTTCTATCTACCGCGCGCTCTCCTCTGCTTCTCCGGGGGAAATATTAGCCGCGGGCGCAGTGGCGTTAAAGGGGAACGGTTAAATTAATAATTCCGAATTGTGCGGGGAAAGAGACGGAGAGGGAGGGAGAAAGAAAGACACTCGCGATACCTTTGTAGTTGCAGTTGCAGTTTCTTAGCCGGCGAAATCGGCAGCAAATGGAAATCTGGGTCCGCCGACTTTCTGAAGAATCCAGTTGTCCGCAGGTGAATGGATTGGAACTTGATAGTTCCGCGCGAACCAGCATTATCGCAATCTCGCCGCGTAATTGACCAGTTCAGCTGGATCGAATGTATTCCATCTTGTAAAAATGATGCAGTCTACCTGCATTGATTAAATCAAGGAAGGTTCGCGGGAATTGGTGAAATCATTCGTTGCAACAAAATTAACAGCGAAAGAAATTACTTTATTAGTACGTATCAAGAAGACACTTCACTTTAATCAATTTCTACAGCTTAAACGTCGAGTTTACTGTAATCACATCGAATTTGTTTCCATCAAGGTATCGTTTCCGTTAACGACGTCTCTTGCTCTTCACGGAGATGCCTTTTTAATCGTCCGTATAAATTATCATCGCCCCAATACGTCAGGGTTTAATGATATAATTTTTTCATTAACGCGGTCCCTCGTAAAATATATACGCCGGCTCGATTATCCGTCGATCGCCGTAATTTTCACGCGTCGGCCTAACGAGAAACGAGGTCACTCCACGAACTCGTAACAGGGCACCGGCTGCACCAAGGGGGAAATCTTAGCGACGCCCGTAATTATAGGGCCCCATTTTGAGACGGGCCTCACTATACGACGGCGGAGCTTGTTATTGGCAGCGTAAACAACATGATTATCTTTTTCCGCAGTGGAACCGCAGCTGAAAAAAGAATCTATTAATATTTATGACGATCCGGGAGAGCGTGCGATTCGCCTGGATGCCCTATGGGGAAGTTAGGCTTGCCAAATTATGCGACGGGATGAGTTATAGGCTGCAACGCGCGATCGTTTCCTGCGCTTTTATTACCATCGCGAAACATACCTGCTACACTCGTAAATGAGTGATGAAGACGAATGATGAGTGCATCTATCAATTTCGCGAATGTCGTCGCGCGACTCGTGTCGCACAAACCTTGTTGGATAAATCCATATCGTTCTGATATCTGAAGATGGTTTCTGTCGTATTATAATATCCGAAAAAGAAATCGCACTTCCGTGAAGTAGAGAAATTACGATCATATTTCTAGAATATAATTATTTTATTCGCTCCTGTGAATAATCTCGCATGGTTCACCTATGAAAAATAATTAAAAGGATGTACAAATTTAATATCGTGAATGATGTTTATTTCTGCGAATTTTAGGGATAATTGAAAATCTTCTGCGGGCTACTCAGAGAGATGTCCTCTATAATATATGTGAAGATCAAGATAATTGAAGGTGATTCCGTTATATTAAATAATTACCATATATATATATATATATTTTTATAATTAATGAAAGGTGAATCGATGACGTACATCCAGTATGGAACTTTCATATGAGTATAAAATTTATTTGAATTTTATACGAAACATAAGGCGCACGAATGCGATTTCCCGCGGGCCCGAGCAACGTTTCTCTTTAATGATATTTAATAATGCCGTACGTCATCCGCGGCATCATCGCGAAAAAATGGTCCCCGCATCGCACTTACCATTCGTTTCAACAGAACGGATTCGATCATCGGGTCGAGTAACGAGCGTTTTTGTTTTTATTACTCCGAGAAATCGCGTGCACGGCACAATCGACATGCAATGGCGATATTTTATTTTGACGTACCGTACAATATTTTTTTTTATATCTGTCACTGGATTTATACGATAAACAGGATTCAATAATCTACCGGGATGGATGGCCGAAAACCCGGCTGTTATTGATACGATGGCACGTTTTATTCGCTTGCATATTTATTTGTTATAAATTTAAAAACGGTGATGTTTACACAGCAGCTGATATTTATCTTTGACGCGTGTACATCTGCATGCTTTTATACGCGAAACGTAAAGCCTCGAATTTATCTCCATGAGGGCGGGGAAGGGAGAAGGGGAGTAAATACGTTGGAGGTGAATTAAGCAAAATCTGATTTTCCAAATAATTAGACCGCCGCTAAATTATACGCGGCATTCGCGCTCGCGAATGCAAATATATTACACACGTACCTACACGCGTGTCCCACGACAGCCAAGAATGTAAGAGCGCAAACAGCACGGAAAATCGAGTTTATCAGTTCGCGAGGTAATAACGTCGTGAACTAAGCGCTAGACAAATTGAAGAATGAGCATATTAATTACGTCCGTACTCCATTAGGATTTACCGTAGACGCCGTCGCCACATTTTCACGTTACGAGCGAAGTCCCGTAAAAATAGATGGACATTAAATTCCCTCCAAGCGACGAATACCGGGTTAACATTCTCGGAACGGTCGCTCTAACGAGTATCACGATAATAAAAGTGAAAGGCGAGTGCACGCGCGCGCGCGCGGGTTCGCCGCGCTCTTCTCTGTGCGCGTTTTCTTTGTCGAGAAAGGGGTTGAAGAAATTGGCAGGAAGGAAGCAGGGAAGGAAGCAGGGAAGGCAGGAAGGAAGACGAAGAAAACGGACGTAGGGAGAGAAAGAGAGGCAGATGCCGGCAGCGTGATACCCAGCTATCTCCGGGCGCCTTCTCAACATGTTAATTGTATATTTGAGGTGAAGCGATAAACAAGGCCTCGTCGGTAGCTCGCTGCTCTTGCCGCAGAGAGTCTTCATTACTGGCTTGTAATATATAACCGCAGCCCCCGCGGGGGCATTCCCGATTCGCGGAGCGAGTTACGAAGTGTCGGCCGTACACGTACCGGGTGATCCGAAGAGACGCGCGGATTAGATTCGAACGATTGTTTTCGCGAACTGATCCCCCCGCGCGATCAATAATTTCCCCGGCTGGTTCCAGAGTCTGGTTACTTCGTGTAGTCACCTGGACCAAACTCTGGGTCGAACGTTTCTCTCGTTACCGGAATGAGCACCAGCCGAGGAAAGGGTACGTTACCTCGGCTTCGCGAGTCAACTTTCGTGGACCGTCGCCGCGGCTAATCGCACCCGGACATCTCGGTCGTTCATCGTGCCTCGCGGCGTTCTGGATAAGGGTTCCGCGCGGCAACAAGGCGAAATCGCGCGTGATCTCGGGTACATCGGTTTTGAAAGTGGTCTCTTGAACGCATACAGGGTGTCCCGCATCTTTTTTCATCTGCGTAGAGATCTCTATGATCTGTTTGAAATATCCTTTTACACTGCTTCTACAAGAGTCACTGAAAGAATTTGAAAGACTGAGTGTGTTCACGGGAAAGAAAGTGGCATCGAATTCAATTTTTATGAAAAATTCCAGCTGCGATTTATCAGGAAAATGTAGAAGAATGACACTAAACCGCGGGATATCTCGCACATCCCGCTTTCGGATTCCAACTTAACGTCCATTAATCGATTTGAAAGTAGTCGTGGGGTTCGTACATGAACATTCTCTGGGACGTCCTGTATACGCGTGTACCGATCGGCCTTCGAGTTCCGAGGTGCGAACCGGTTTCCCCGGCTCGATTTTCGACACGAGCTCCGAGGCCCCTTCAACCCTCTCGGTCTCTTCCGACAGGGTTCTTGCGCATCATTTTTGTCCCCCTTGTTGGAGTGAGCGAGGTTTTATTCAGGACACGACGTGGCGGATAGCGACGGCACGCCCTCCCGGTGTCAGATTTTATTTATCTCACGGCGGCTTTTTGTTTCGCGCTAAATACTCCGGCGTTTAAGAAGACGGGCTTCCCCGATTTATGGCCGCCGTCGTTGTCTCGAGTTCAGTTTCTTGCTCCTCTTCGTCGTTCCCGCCGACTCGCCGCGTGCGATTCACGCGGATCCTTCTCGAGGATACTCGTCCCGTCGCTTATCCTGCGTCGGCATCTCGTCCCCGTCGAAAGATACTCCGATCGTTGGCCGTAAACTTGGAAGCGGCATTATAAAGTAGCAAAAAAATTGTAAGAAAAATTACAAAGAGCACGTGATAAGAAGTTCGCGAAGAGTATTCTGATTAACCGTGTCCTGTCGCATTCTGTTCCAGATAAACATGGAGGCAGTAACCTCAACCAACTACGACTCCACGAATCTCAGCAGGAACTTCAATCAGGTCGGCTTCAACACCTACAATTACTCGCAGTTCGAGGAGAAGTACAAGCCGCGGCAGATATTCAAATATGGTGACGAGTACCTCGAGTATGGTCACCGACTCGGCGCCAATGAGAGATTTGCTCGTTCCAAGTACCCGATAGACAGCACGAGACTCGATCAGAGGTACTCGCGGAGCCACTCTCAGCCGGAACGGCAGCATCATCTGTCCCAGGAGACGCGCTCCAAGTCGCAGGACTCCCGTGAGCTCACGTTCTACCAGATCGATCCGCCCGTGAAGCCGGAGAACGTCCGCCAGCACGACGGCAAGTCGCATCAGAAGACGAAGAAGGAGCTGACCTTTTACGAGATCGACTCGACACCATCCTCCGGTCAGGAGAGGAAGGAGAGACACGAGACGTGCAAGGAGCGCGTCGATAAGTCGGCCAAGTCTCATGACAAGTTTCACGCCGTGAGCCAGGACAGATCGCAAGCTGCAAAGCACAGGCAGGCCCAGGATCAGCCGAAGACGGCGAACGCGCTGCCAACATCCAACTACCATCAACTGAACCGGTCGCAGTCGGATCTCACCGAGTGCCAGCTACCGAATTACCACGGTCATCGGAACAACCCGTACATTGACCCACCCAAGTATCGACAGTTCGACAGGCCGCCGCGCTATCAGGAGGCACCGCCGAAATCAGATCCGCCGCCCAAGTATTATGCCGATCCGCCCAAGTACGCCGAGGTGTCCAGACGACAGGACGATCTTAAGAGGATCCAGGTAAGCCGTAGTATATAAACCGTAGTGGGGAAACTCCCTTGAAACTTGACCGACCGCAGACGGTGTACTCGAGGCCGCTTCGCGATCTTATCTCTTGATGTCGTAACGATCGGAGTATCGTAGAAGCCACGTCCAACGGTCATCATGCAATTTCGTGTAATCCCGCACAACGCGAACTTCATTTCCCTTCGAAAAATTTTAATTCCAGATAATCGTGGTGCGAAAGAAATGCAAAGTAAATCTCGGAGTGAAGTAGGAAATGTTTTTATTACTTTAGATTGTTGAACTTTATATTGTTGCAATTTTTCCTCAAAAAATCTGCTACTTATTAGCTGCTCCAGCATCATTGCTCCCTTTCGCCGGCTCACGTGGCGGCCAACCGAGTGCACCCGGCGTGGCAGCTTCGGAGCCAGCGCGCGTGGATCGTAGTACTACACGCCGACTACCATGTCGCGTTATCATTTGATAGGAGGAGAGAGGCAGACGACAGGCCGGCGGAGGCGGCGGGGGTGGCGGCGGCGGCCTCAGCGGCTGCGGCGGTGGCGGTGGCGGCAGTAATTCCGGTGCAGGAAGGGGGAACACCGGCACTCATGGCGCCGAGACGCCCTCTAATCTGGCCAGTATCACGCCGACCGCGCGAGAAGCAACACGCGCCGTGACCACGCGGCAACGGCTTGCCCACAAGACGTGCGACGTGCTCGTCACCAGCAACAACAACAACAACATCAATAACAACAGCAAAGAGAACTTGCTGCAGGAGACCGGCGATGATTGCCACCTGCCGTTGCCACCTCGCTGCCGCGTGGAGTCGCTGAAGAGTCATCATCATCATCATCATCAGCATCATCAGACCCGCGGGATCAGTGGTAGCAACGGTGCTAGCGGTGCAGCCGGGAATGCCCTCGTGGACTTCGAGGTAACGGCGTGCGATAAGCACAAGAGCACGGGGTCGGAATCGAGTCGGGGTGGCGACGCGGTCCAAGGTCGTCCTTGCGAGAGATCCATGCTGAAGATCGAGAAGCTGTCGGGGAAGGCGGCGCTGCACGCCACCGGCGAGACGGTGGGCAAGTGCGGCGCGGAGAGGACCAAGTCGAGCGCGCAGGAGATCGCCGGCTACGGCAAGCACGAGGTCAGCAAGGTCACCAAGAGCGGGCATGATGTCGGGCACGGTTACAAGGTCGAGAACCTCCGCTACTACGGCGAGCTTAAGGGCTACGGGGGTGATTACAAGGCTTACGGCAACGTGGACAAGCAACCATCCGCTTCGTCCGGTGTGCTAGTGTCCGCGCACGAGAAGTCGCATCTGCTCCACGTGCCCATGCCCTGCGAGAAGGGCGACAAGTGTCACGGCAAAGGCTCGTCTGTCGCGTCGGATCGTGCGCAGGGATACGCTGGCCTGGCCAAGACAGGTCAGCAGCAGACGGAGAAGAGTCATCACAGTGGCGATCATTACTACCATCGATCGTCGCACTCGAAGCCGCCGAGCGCGTATCAGATGTACCAGGGTGCCAAGTATTCGTACAACGGGGTGCCCGGGACGCCAGCGCAAGCCAGCGCAGCCGCGGCTTTCTTCGCAAGGTCAGTGCTAATTCAATTTTCCAAAAGCGGAATACCATCGTGAATGAAGCGCTAGAACTTTTCAGCTCTTCCGGTGTCGCTGATCTTGGCGAACACCGACGTGTTCGTCTATCTGCGAAAGTAGGGGGTTGAGGGAGAGTTATGAAACGCTACGTCCGTGCGCAAATTTTTATTTCTCTTAACTTTGCTTAACTTAACTCTTGACATTTCTGATGTTGAATTTAATTTGAACATTGCAGGTTTTAAAATATTACTTTATAATAATTTCGATAACTTGAAATCATATCACGCGATCGATCGATTCGATTGACATTTTTCAACACTTTGGATTTCTCGGCAGGACGGCGTAACGACACGCTGTCGACGATTAATGATTAATAAATCAGAATGAAAGATCTTACATGAGCGGTCTGCGCGCGCGAAAGTTTAGTACGGCCATTACGCGATTTTTGTTTGTACGGGGAAATTTATACTCTCTTATCTCACATCTTATGTCGCGAGCGAAGCGACCAATTTACAAGATCATAACCGCGTGTATGGATCTCGTATTCCGTTAGCGCGTATCTAGTGGTCGAACGTAAAAAGTCGACCGCCAGGCATTTTTCATCGTTATCAAGCAAGTCTGCTACTTGGAGCGTGAAGGCAATCGAAGCGGCGCTCGCGATACGCCGGCAAAAGCGTTATTTATTACGCGAATCGATAGCTTCTTTGCTCGGGCGGTCTGCAAATTTCAAGCCACCTAAAAGCCCAGCACTTTCTCCAACTCGACTTTTACGCGTGACTTTACTTTCCAACTCGGCTCCAATTGACGAAGATTGCAACGCGCGCTGGCGAACAACGGAACGCAAAGTCAAAGTACGTGCAATCGAATAATCAATCGAGAACATCTTTCTTTTGTGAAGACATCACGCACGCGCGCGTTGAACAATTCATCCCCCTGTCTGCATCTCGTGCATTTTCCAGGTTTCAAAGAGGATAATAATAACTACCCGAGTGCAGTTGTCCGTACAGTAACACTCGGCTTTAAGCCTCCTTGTTTCTTCGTGCCGCGAGCGCAGGCAACGGAGGTGCGAAAGCCCGAATTTCTCTCGGCCCGTCGGTCTTATAAAGCGCATTTTCATCGCGCCAGCCATCCCCGCGGAGCGGGGCACGCATACGCGTTCCTCCTATTCTTCCTGGTTAGGTCGGAGCCTGGAGCTTTGATCTCGGTACTCGCGTACCCCCTGACGTTTTCCGTATATGAAAAGCACGCAGAGGCCGCGGGAGCGTGCACGAGCGAGCGTAAATCACACGCACGCGTGTGGTTCACGCGCCAGGAGAGAGAAGGTGAGAGAAAGAGAGGGTTCGCCACGCTCTGTCTCGCCGAGGGCTCCGCGGTCGCAGCCATCTTTCCCCCTTAACCTTAGGCACGATCCCAGCCCTTTAATAACCTTGCTCATAGCTCGTGGATATTGTAAGGCACAATGGCATTCTTGGGACCGCCTGCTCGTGGTACTCCCGTCTCTCCTTTTCTCTCCCATTTCCGTTCTCCGTTCTCCGTTTGTGTACGCATGCATGCAAAGCGCGCGAGAATCCGTGTGAGTTATTAGCGGCGGCTAATTACGAAGTGCGCTTAATAACGACGTGCGTCGGGAATCGAAAGTTTTCTGGACGACATGACGGCCGAGCGCCCGAGGGAGGAGCGCTCCCTCCTCGCCGTTTCAGCGCCGGGCTTGGTAACGCCGGCCCGCGCAAATTATTCAAAGCGAATGGGACTGTTATTATCCGGATGCTCGGCTATCCATGCATATAATAAGCCCGGGCTTTCAGCGAGCGAGCGCGACCACGGTCGGCCTCAGGCTTAACGCCAGGTTTTAACAACGTTCCGCGGCAAAAGCGATGACGCTGCCTGATTATCGAGGGATATCCCCGAACAGGGATTTAAGTTGGCAATTGGTGCATCCGCGGTCGCATTTGCACCGCGCGATTCACAGATTCGCCCTTTTGCGTGCACGGTTGAACCCCGCGCACCCAATCAGCCCGGTTCAGGGGCGCGCGTCACACGTAGCGTATTTTTTTCTTTCTCCTTCCCTCTCTCTGAAACACAACCGATATCAGCTCGCGATATTTATGAAACAAACATGTTCCATCTGTTACGAAAATATTTCTCGCTCTGTTTTAATGGACGCGACAGTGGTGGTGGTAGCGGCGGGTCGTCGCCGTTAAATGAACGAATACCGGGAGGATATTGCGGAAGCGCAACTTACTTGTCGTTTTTTTATTTTCTCTGTCGACTTCCTGTTGGCTCGTCAATTTTCCGACGACGATATTTTCATTCTCGCGTAAGCTTCTCCGCAAGTATCCTCCTCGTGAGTCTCGCTAGAAACTGTGGAATCGCGATGTATAGCGCGCGCGCTGTTACAAGTCGCTTAGCTAACCCGTCATTAACGCATAATAGCGTATAGCGGGCATCCCGGCGATCGTGCCTCGGATCCCAATGATCGCAACGCGATCGTGTCGCCACAATGTCGTTCTCCATGTAATGTCTCTTCGATTCTCTCTCCTTCCTCCTTAACGATTCCGTGGAACGTGGACGCTCATCGACGCGTAGGAAGTCGCCGTGCGACGAGAATCGAAATTAATCGCGTTCCGGGCGTGCCACTTGTACTTTTTTCTGATGCTAATTGAACTCTTCAGAATTGTTTTAGCCGTCCGCATTGTACTTGTATTATCAGGATCTATCATTTGTACTCGCTGTTACTGTTCCATCACTGCCGGCATTAATTGGCCTTTCTCAATGCGTGAATATGCTAAGCGAATGCAAATTTGGTATTCATAGGGTAACGTTTACGACCAGCAATGCATGCTGCTAGATACCCTTTCACAAATATTAATTAACGAGCTGAGAAAAATGACGGGTCGGTTTAATTGCGAGGCTATGATACGATTACAGAATCGAGATACAAGTGACAAGTCAGCCTGCAAGTTACACGTAATAAATCAAATATGGAATTAATCTAATTTTTGCGAAACGTTCCGTTTGCGCCAGTCGTAAGTCCTGTCAAAGTATTCGCGCGGTTTTTGCAATGACTTGAGCTAGCGTTTTCGAGATTTTTCTGCAGCCGTGTATCGCTGTCAGCGTGAAAACGAGTTTCGAAGATATTCCGGATGTTATCCCGCCGAATCGGCGAGCGAACGCCGGCGAACTTTTCGCTGGGAAAACTCGCCAGTTCGCTTCGCGTTTCTTATTCGATTCGATTCGATTCGGGAATGGTCAACGCGTTTCGTCTTAACCGTTTCCCTCCCTCACTCCCGCCCTCCTCTCACCTCGTCCCCCCAGACCGGATGTAAATCTGTTTCGCGAACACTGCCGCGAACTTGCCGAAGAGTGGCTGCGCCTTTTTTTCCAAATTTCCCCTGTAGTCGGACTCTGATGGAGGTCGATTTCCCGATGGGCCTTGCCGCTCGTAAAGTTGAAATTTCAAAACTTTCGCGTTCTCTCCCGGAGTTCTCTCTCTCGGTACACACGACGGGCGAGCCCGCGACGGTGCTCAGTGCACACGGCAAATAAAATTGACCTAGGCTCCTCCGATGTGCGACGGAAAGAAGGAGCGGGAGGATGAGGAACAGGATGAGGAGGAACGGCATCGGAGCGCGAGGAAGAGAGGTAGAGAAACCGAAGGCGGCGGGCCAAGTCCACCCGTATTGTTGGTCGTCGTGATTTTATTGCACCCTTTATATTGCCTCCGCGGTACTCTCTCGTTTCCCTCGTCGCTGATGCCACGCTCATTTCCCTCTCCTCGCGTCTCCCAGACCTTCCCGCGTCTACGTCGCTGTCTCTCACTTCCGAGCCCTCTCGCCGCGCGTCTCGCGACGATTTTTACGAGACAGCTTTCCTTCTCTCTCTCTCTCGCGTCTCCCGAGATGCATCCCTGAAAATTGCAATTCCGGGGACTGCGGTGGGGAGAGCGGCGGGAAGATTCGCTCGTAATCGAGAAACGGGAAATAATATCAGGAGGGAGATCCGGTCGCACGCGTGCGATCATGGGGACCATCGTGATCGAGGAATCATGCGATGCACGCCGATCGTTAGGACGCGTCTCGGAGGCGACCGGGCTTGCGCGACGGCTTTTGTGTCAGCCGCCTGTAAACGTATCTTGCGTCTCTTTAGTACGTTTCCTGAAAACGAAAAATCTGCAGGAATGCAAACGTTTACGCGACTGAAGTGGTCTGAGCAGGCGGAATTCTACTCGCGCGAGCCGGCGAGACGTCGCGAAGATCGCCGTCGTGAAATCGCGGAAAAGGGAGAAGGCATCTCTCGGGATTTTTCGTCTCGAGCGAGCGAAATGCAGGCGCGCGCGCGCCTTATTCCACGCACATATTTATAGCATATAGAATTTTGTCTTCGTCGTCGGCTCCGCGTGGGCATCGCAAAAGCACGCCGGGATCCTATTAGACGTACACGGGATAACCCTTAATTAGGCAGATGGGATGCGAGGGACGCAAATACGCGCTTGCACGCGCGTATTGCTCGTGGAAACGTATCCTATTTAATTTGAGAGCCGAGGAAAGATCGTTATCTCGTTATGTGCGCGCAGGCGGTGTTACATCGTGTGCCTGCGCGCGGCGGTGATTACTGGCGCGCGTATAAGAAACCGCGGAATTATCCGGTGGGAATAAAACGGAGAACCGTCGATGCGCAAGATTCGCAAGGCAGGACGAGTGAGAAGAGACCGCATCGTCCCGAATCGAGAATTCTTCTTATTCCTGATGGCTATCTCGTTTTTCCTTCCGCTTCCGAGAGAAGTACCACGGTTCCTTCCGTTTCCACAATAATTGCACGCGGATGTAGATAATGTCTCCAATTATCTATGCTTCGTCTTGTGCGGCCTCCGAATCGACGCGATCCCTTGCGCGTTTTTCAACGTCAAGCGCACAGACCGCAAATTATCTCCTCGTGATCGCTCGGTCGTCATTCGACCAGCAGCCGGGACCCGCGGAATGATCCGTTAGTAACCTGACAACGTGCCCGGCGACGACCCCGGACATATCCTGTGGGTCACCGGCGATCTCCCCGGACTCTTGGTTCAACAGGTAGTGCTCGCTCTCTCGCCGTAGAGCCCGAGCTCGCCGGCGACCCAGCCCTCTCCATTATATTCATATCATGTAAATGCGCCCTACCGCGCTTCGGCCGGCTCCTATTTTCCACCCCTGTACCAAGCCAGACGTAAAGCCGTAACCGGGCAGAGAGAAAGGGACGGAGAGGAAAAACGAGAGTGCGTGCGAGGGAGAGAGGAAGAAAGAGAGAAAGCGAGTCCAGGCGAGAAGGACAAGAGGGAAATGCCGTCTCTGCTTTACATTTATTCTAATGGGATAATACCGGCTGTCTTGGCACCCGGACGTGGCGCCTCGTTTGCCGTAATAACTCGTCGGCTGTATCCCGGCCGCGATACCATTCGATTATCTCCGTCGCCGGCGATTTGTTCTCTCACTTCTCCCGTTCGTGTCGTGCTCTCTCTCTCTCTCTCTCTCTCTCTCTTTCTCTATCTATCTTCCTGTGTGTGAGGTCGCGCTACGCGATCGGCTACGCGTCGTAATTGAAGAGGGTGGTTGAACGGCGCGTCGCGTTAATGACCTCCGCTGTCGCGTTTGTGGCTTATCGGATCTAAACGCTGATCGATAAGCTCGTAATCCGCCGACCAGCGAGCCAATCCTCAGGCTCTGATCCAATTTCGGCAATTAAGATTCCTTAAGACCGAGTCGCGCGTCAGTATTGTCATGGAATGATCATGAAATGATCATAGTGGAATTTTGATTGGATCTTTTAATACGAAACATTTTCTCTTTCTCTCTCTTGCTTTTACCTCTCGTGTTTCTTTTCGCTTAATTTTTCATATAAACAACAGCTTTGCATGTTTTCTTCCTCTTTCTCGTGATCTCCTTAAGCATCCTCTGAGCCTTCTTTATATCTTTATTAACGCTGCCTACGCTCACCATGCGCTATCTCTCCTCCATCTTTCCTACCTAGTCTGAGAGGATTTTGGTTTTAGTACCCGAGAAATACACACGTAGAGATCTCTTCGTACCTTCCTCCAATCTTTTTCTCTCTTGCATTATGAATCCGTAGATAAAAGGAAGCGTGGAGAAAACGCCTTGTACATCTCCTCTATTCTTTTCTTTTTCTTCTTTCTAGCTCTTTCACCTTCCACTAATACATCGATAAGCCATCGACTTGTCTCGCCATCGTCATCGTCATTGGCTTCATCGTGTGGGTGTCACACACCCGATCAGGTTTCTCTTCGCGCGCCACGTCTCGTCGCGCATTGATGAGATCAACACTAAATGATGCACATCTATCATTTTTAATTACGCAGCGGCAAAATGACGTGGAAGAGCGCGTCAGGAATTAATGCGCGCGCTTGATAAACGGAGCTCGCTGGCGTGATTTATTCGTTTATACTCGAAATTATTCATTCACCCGAAAAATCGCGGCGCCTTTAATGAGTCGACTTAACAAATCTCCTTGCGCGTTTCCGCGACATCTCGGCGGATCCGCACGTCGGACAGGATTCAGAAATTGAAATGGTTCAGCTCGAGGAAAACTCGTTCGTCTTCCACCTTCGTGTTGCATGTCCGCATCCCTTGTTGGAGATGAACCAATTTATTTCCGATCGCGATGATTTATCTGGCGCAGGGTAATCAATAGCGAGTAATCGACTGATTAAAAAGCTGAGGTGCGTAACTGGACGCCAGCGGAGTTCATTTAGCATAGGATGCTCGCAGGCCGGTGCAACATTTAATTTCAAGAAGTCTTCAATTTGTTCCGTAATCTACTTCTGCTTATTAATTACCTTTCCGGACACGTTAAATCGATGGCTCCGAGTTCCTCTTTCAGCATGATGCGAGTAATATCGGTTCGATACGATCGCGAATCCTTTAAACGTTCCCGGTACGTGAACGTTTCAACGTAATTATGAAATCTCAATAAGGAAGTGTGATTATCGACATGATTTCTAAGTCCGCGTGCAACGCCTTCGCGAGTGGACTTCTCTGCGATGTTACGATAAATTAACGTTATTATTCCGATTGGTCTCGTCTAATCTTTCTACTCCATACGAGGAATTCGTGCTGAAAAAACACGTTCCTCATCATCATCCTTAAGTGGAGGCATTAATGAGCACGAAGCATCTCTGCGTGCGAATGCGCGACGACAACGGTGACTCGTCGTCGTCGTCGTCGTCGTTCTCGTTGTCGTTGTCGTCGTCGTCGAGTCTTTTTCGGTGCTCCGATTGAGACCTCGATTTCGCCAATTAGAGGTGAAATGCCCGCATTACGTCGATTAACCGCCGGTGTCTTAACGAGTTTCACGGGAGGCAATTATTAACAGCCGATAGCCGGCCGCGAAGACGTGACCGGTCCCGCGCGTATCCCGCGCAGTTTGTAATTACCGTGCCGGATGTGCATGCATACGTGAGTCAATGTACAGGCAATTATGTCACACTTCGGTCCCGATATTACTTTTCAATTTGATGTCGCCAATACGCCGATGGATGCTGCGGCACTGCATCGATCCCTTTTTTCCCCCATTTTCTCTCTTCCTCACGATGCATGCCAATTAACATGTATCTGCGCGCGCGCGTATGATCATGATTAGCCGTGTTAAAGCAACGCGTTGCGGATATTGAAATCGCACTCAGGGCGAGATAGATACGAGAAAACGGTGGTTACGTCCGATCGCGAGCGTGTCCGTGCTATTACATCGCAAAGCGGCGGCGCGCGTCCAGATTTATTACAATAATTTTATCGACGAGCATCGTATACATGCGGATGATCGACGTGACGTTAGATTGTTGCGCGCGTTTCACCGATTCACGACAGGGAACAAGCGATAAAAGAAAAAGAGGAAAAACCAAAACAGCTGAAGAGCAGTGAAACTTTTACAGCGGTTTTACATCCAATCCGGGGAACTCGTTCCAGGTTTCGGACAACCCATTTCAAATGTCAGTACAAGGGACCTTTGGAGCCCTCTCCGCGGGCAGATCCGGTTTCTCGTCCAGCGCTCTTCCGCTCTCCTTAAAATTCCTCAGGCGTCGCATGCAAAGCGGAGAAACGCGCGCACGATCGATCAAGCAGCCTGACGCGATTCGAACGGCTTTACGGCACCGTCGTATCGCACGGGGGGATTTTCGTACCCTCCTCGCTCGCGTGAAGTCATGAGGGACCCTTGTACCTGGCCAAGGGAATATCGGGAGCGCGTGAGCGTCATTAGTTATCCAGCATTATGGCCGAGGAACGATTCGAATCAATTTGGAGGTTCGTAACCTCGGCTACACGGGGGGTCCGTGGTCGCTTCATATATCACGGTCCAAAGGCGACCAGCGGTCTAAAGGCGCGGCGGATCGACATTCTCTTCTAGATTTTTTTCGGTCGTCAAATGTCGTAAAAGGGAGGATCGAGCGCGACCACTATGCCTTTTTATCGGCTCAATTAGAACGCGCGATTTTACACCATCGACGGGACACCTGCGTTTTATATCTGGTCCCTTCGGTGTCATCGTTATACCAGGTCGCCTATTATATCAGATCAGGTGTATCAGTTGCCTCGTAAACGACAAGAATCGATCGCGCTGGAATGTGATTTCTCGTGAGAAGAGTTTTGCGAGCGCGTACATCTCATGCTTGATTTTCGAATTTTTTGTGTCGCCGAAAATGTCACGGATATCTGTGACAAAATAGCGAAGAATCACAAGAGGAAGTAAAGAGCAACGTAAATTTGAGATATTTAACTGTGTAAAATTATATCAATAATTATATCAATAAGTTTCAAGCATCTTTTGATTCTTATTCGGTAGTAACATATATTCCGTTTAATGTTTTTAACGAATATATGTTACAATCTAACAATGTTACATTGCAAGAATAAAATTATCTGCTTAAGATCGAAATAAAACGGAAGAAGGATTATCTAATAGTGATTATAATTTACTGAATCATTTTTATGCACATACGTTTTTTTATAATGAAACTTCCCGCAAAAATATGGAGCTAAGTAAATTCAAATATTTTTTATGTTTTACGATTTTTCGACCCGGCATCCGTGGCGTTTAATTTAATTCCACCGTCAAAGCTGCGGCCGCGAACGACCGTTTCATACTGTTTTCTCGTCGCCGGCATTTTGTCACGCGAGCAACAATCCAATCGATAAAAAAATACAAACGAGCCCGAGCCCACCAGCGGGTGGTTGTCAGCGAGAAACGCACGAGCGAACTCCGCTCCGGAATAAAAAAATATATATTGCCTTCCATATACGCGGGAGTCGTTGCGCGTAGAACTTTTAATTTGCAAAAAGCACAGTGCCGAACCATAGCTCGATGACTCGTGTTTCTAGACAAATATGCCTGCCGGCACTTCGACGAGTCGTGTATTTTGTAACTTGCACTGTTATTTGTTTGCCTTGTCCAGTAGCAATAGCAGTAGTAGTAGTTTGCGAACGGCAACTAGCACAGTTTTGTTTTTCCATCCGTTATGCACTCCCTAATAAATTTTAATGAATACAGCAATCAGCCTCGTGAAGACATCAATTCTTGTTCGATCAGCGGGCAATTGAACACGATGCAATTGTGACCGAAATCTAAATAGAACTTGATATTTCGCGACGTTAACTTTTTCAAACACGGTCGGTCGATTCAGTGGAAGTAAAGCAAATATTTTCCGCTAACGCAGCTTCATACAGATATTTAATTGGTACGCATCTACCGCACATGTGAGGTCGGGAATGAAACGCCGGTATCTGTTTGTGAACTGGCTCGCAAAAGGAGTCTCGTAAAATACCGGGCAATGCCATTAATAACAGGAGACGAGAAATGCTTTGTGGCCGCGAACGTGCAGTCGGTTTCAACGATTCGGCCGCGCCATCGAGCGTTTATATTTTATGCATACGCGTCCTTTTACGCACACGCGGCATTTACGCTGGATATTTTATAATTGCAACGGCGAAAATTCGAGTCCCGGCCGGCCGTAATGGTCGGCCACGCGGTATCATGCAATTTCAAAAGGTTCCAGGAAGATCCGATCACTCGCGCGCGGTACGCTCCATTTTTAAATTGGGCAAATCCACGGAAATCAGACATGCAGTATCTGCAGATGGAAAAAATATAATAAAAATATAATCTACCTAGAAACTTATGTATAATACAATGTAATGCATGTTTTTTACTAATATAAGACAGTGTGTCGTCGGGAAATTATTCGTTTCTCATGACCCCCGAGTGTCACCTCGGTATCGCATTTCGGCCGATGCGGACTGCAAGATTCAATTATAGATGCCGACAGGTAGACAGGTAGACGTTGAATCACGATTTATCTATCCCTCTACGATATTTCCCGCGATTTTATAGCGGCGCGTCCGCTTCGTTGTCCTGTCCGCGTTGCTTTCTCATGGTGGTTTCCCGGACGCTCGTTCGGTCCTTAAGTATTACCTCGTTTTGGAGATTCAATTATAGATCCTAGGCTCTAGCGCGGGAACCGAACAGATGCATCAGCGCATCGGCCATGCATCTCAATTTTTATGGATCCCACGTTACGAGGAGTTAATGCGCTCTGGCGCAGTACGCTTTACGGATAATACATAAATACACTGATAAAATCGGTGTTACAACGTCTATGGTCTTAATTGCGAGTATCGTTCGTGTCGCGAAATTTCAAGCCAACAAAAGAGCGTGAATTTGTTGAAGTATTAATTTAAATATTATTTTAATAATTATTCTGGTCCCCCATTTTCGCGTGAAACACGATCTTTCCGATGAATATAACTCAGTAAAATGAAGAGAAAAGGAGGGAAAGAGAAAGGGAAGAGAGAGAAACAAGATGCTTATCGATATAATAAAGGTACGATTACGGAATATTTCGATGATAATAAAACGACAAATCTCATACAAATTATCGGCAGGCCGCGTGAATAACTTGCCGGAATAATTAGCGGAATAATTAATCACAGTTAATTCGGCGTGAATCGCGAACGTATTTTTTTCTCTCCCTCTCACGTTCCACCGATCACCATCGCAGATTACTCTCCCGTCCCTCGAAATAAATATACGTATAACGTGTTTCTGCGACGGTGAAGTATTCGAGAGGGTGTAAGCGAGGATTTTTTATCGCTCCAGGACGCGGTCTCGACCTCGTCGTATTCCCTGCGATCCGGAGCACGATGGAATATCGTGTAATGGGTGACGATAAAACGCGTTGTACCATGCTCACAATCACCGCGACAAAATAACGAACGGCTCAATTAGGCGCGTCGTAAAATGCAAATGTATGCGCGTGCCGCCTTCGAACGTGCCAGGCCGGACTTTCCTTACGTTCGCTTGCACGCGGCCGAGCGGGTACACGCTCGCGCGTACGCGCGGATAAGTAGGAAAGTCGTCCATCCGGAACCGAACGGACGTAATAACTTTAATTGTTAATTAACGCTAGCTTTGCGCGGGCCGGGCACCGTGAAGCCCTTGTGCCCCTCGAATATTACCGTCGACAGACCTGTTCTTTGTTCTTTGTCTTTGGGACTCTTTGCGAGATTCGAATGCCCTCTCTCTTTCTCTGTCGCTCGCGCGCCTAAGCTCTCTGCCGGCTGCGTCTCGTCGCGCGAGATAATTAATACCGTTGAATTTAATTACACCAGGCACCGCGATGCGTTCAACGTGGAGATGTGTTTGCGTTTTTAATTAGTGCAACTCCTCTCGCCTCTCGGCCAACGCTACGCGTACGCGCGCCACGGGTCGCGCGCTTTTTAATATAAATTCGCGGCAAGGCTTGTCCCAAGCGGATCCTCTCGCCATCTCGTATCTCGTCCGGTCATTTCCGGCGGATCCTGACCGCTCACTGAGATACTCTTCGGTCGGGATCCTGCGCGAGCTCTCCCACAAAATTCGCCCCTCCGTTAAAGTTGCGCGTACTTGAAAGCGACTTTTCCTGTCAAGAAGAAATGGGCACCGTGCACTAAGCAGCTCTGTACTTATTGTTGAGCTCTCACGAAGCCGTCACTTTTTGCTGCTCCTCGAGATTACGAGGGCGCACTTAATATTACCGTTTTCCTCTTACAGGGAGCAAACCAGGTAGCCTGTTGCTTAATAATAATAGCACGGGAGGAGCTTTTTAATTCCCATTGCTGACTTTTCCATGAAATCCTTATGAGGTGCTTACGTGTTACGGAATTATTTAATAGCTCATTAATGAAGCGCAGTTGCATCTTGAGCGATATTACTAAAATTTTCGCTTTACAACCCATCACGACGGGAATGCGCAATGAATTGATAATGATACTCCTTCCCCTGTCGCAATTTGCTTTCGTGAATGAACGTCGATCCGTAATCGATCGCGAGCACGCTGACGTATCGCATAAGCTCGAGTGCAAAAAGCTATCGCATAAATAGGATTTGTCAAATGGACCGACGTAAAAAGGACTCGATCTTGCAAGGCTCCTGCAACGGGGCGGCTCTTTGTGCAAACTCAATAGTCCATTCATCATCCTGACTACTCGATCAACGCCTGGTATACGCCATTTTCATGAAGAAAATGGCGAAGAGAGTGCAGATTATGTCCCGGTCGAACTTTCTACAACATCAACTTATTACTCGATAATAATGTGTCTTACATGTACTTGCATATGATACGCACGAAGAATATAGTGCCAAAGTTCGGAATGTTCTCCTAATTTTTGCTCTTTTTTATGCGCTTTTTCGTCGAATGTAAAATAAAAATTGGTAGATCAATGAAAGCATTTTATTGAGAATATTTGAAAATATTATCAAGAGATAGTAATAAAGGTATCATTATTTTTGCATTCGGACTTGCTGGAACTTTAATAGAGAGTCGGTTTGACCACTTTTAGAACGTGAAATGAATCAGTTCCAGTTTTAATCTTTACGAAATTCGCGCTTTCCCTCCACGTGGACGGCACTTTTTGGCCGTACTACAAGAAAGAATGTCGCGATTTCTTTCCTTCACGTTTCTCGTAATTCTAACGATGAACGAGACAGAAATACCAAGAGAGAAGCCCATAGCGAAAGACAGATCCGACTGCTTCAGCGATTCTCGTCACATTCGAGGCTCCTTCACAACTCACTTCGCTCTCGGAATTGCCTTCGGTCGAGCAGTAGCGAACGTTTGAGCAACGAGTGGCACGTCTAAGATAACTTTGCGATTTTATTGGACGTCCTCGACGATTGTCCAAAGTCGCTAATTCCGAATTGCCTAATCCCGGACAGAAAAAACTTTCGAACTAATTAAATTTCAGGGCAAATCTCCAAAATAGAAATCTTCTTTCAGGATTCATTTTATTATTCCATTTATTAGGGGTGTGATTTAGTTTTGAGGGTTTTTTTGCTCAAAAACGCATGTATTTAAATATGATAATGAATGAATACCTTAATCAAAATATTTTCCTTCGTTTTCTATAACTTTTTCCCATCTTTCTGGCAAGAGATGGATTCCACCACGATAAAACGACTCTTCTTTTTAGTTGATCCATTCGTCGACGAATTTTCGCACTTCTTCGAAATTATGAAAGTGTGTATCCTCTAAAGCGTGTTGCATCGACCGGAACAAATAATAATCGCATGGAGCAATGTCTGGAGAATACGCGGGGTGCGGTAAGACTTCCCATTCAAGCTCTAATAGTGTTTCTTTCACTGATAACGCAACGTCAGGTCGAGCGTTGTCACGAAGAAGAATCACTTTCCGTCGTTTACTCGCAATTGGTGGTCGTTTTTGGTCCAATGCTTGCTTCAACTTGTACAATTGGTGTCGATAACGATCAGCCGTGACAGTCTCATGCGGATTTAACAGCTCATAGTACACTATCTCACCAAATACAGAGCATTACTTTTCAACCGTGAATATTGCGTCTCGGAGTGGATGTTGATGGTTCGCCTGGATCCACCCATGATTTTCTGCGTTTCGGATTATCAAAATAGATCCACTTTTCATCCCCTAGTAACAATCCGAGACAAAAGATTTTTTTTTTTGCCTGGCGATCAACGAAATGCAAATGTTCAACCGGTTCGCAATGGTACTTTCCGATAATTGATGTGGAACCCATTTCCCTTCTTTCTGAATTTTTCCCATTTCATGTAAATGTTTGGTAACTGTTGTACGATCAACATTTAATGCTCTGGCAAGTTCTGAAGTGGATTGTGTTGAATTTTCGTGCAATAATGCTTGCAAATCTGCATTTTCAAGCTTTCTTGGTTGTCCCGAGCGTTCTTTGTCCTTCACATCAGTATGACCACTTTTAAAGCGTCTAAACCAGTATTCACACGTCTTAATTGATGGGGCAGAATCACCATAAGTTTCCACAAGAATTCTATAACTCTCAGCCGCAGTTTTCTTTTGATTAAAAAACAAAAGCAACGCATGTCGAGAATGCTCTTTCGGAAGTTGCATTTTTACGATGATATAAACACGACTGTTATCGCATCTATTGCTATAATGCTACTAAATGTCATGGATAATGTCAAGACTGTAAGAAACAACAGTTATCGGAAACAGCTATTGGAACAAACTGACACTACAGCCATCTGTTGCAAAACCCTCAAAACTAAATCACACTCCTAATAACAATCCGTTTTAAGTGCGCTGCTCATGTAAGTTCATAGTAACTTCGAGGTCCATCGGTAAGGTCAAAGATTCAGAATGGGGTGCTGACTGCCGGACGTGCGAAGAAATCCCCGAAAGTATCGGAAGGGTCCCGGCCAGTCGTATTAAGATCGCATTTGGCGTCGGATCGCGCTAGATCCTGATGGATCGCTCGTCGATTACGTGGCTCTAATCCGGGCTCGCATGACTACGGCAATCCGGGGACTCCTCGTCCCGGGGAAATAATTTGTCATTCCACTCTCGTTCCGTGATCCTCCGCTATCTAAGATTCGGGGCCGAGCGGCCCGGTCGCGCGTCGTGTGTGTCGCAAAACATTTTCGCTCCTCGTGGCTCGCGATACGGCGATACATCTTCCTCACGCTACAACGCCGTGCCCGTCACTGCATTATACGGGGAGCAGGGAGAGACTGCCCTTCCGGACTATGGTATCTCGTAAACAAAATGGATATGAAAAAACAAATAACGAATAAAAATCGCACGACACAATACGTCGTGCACGGATGATGGATCGCGCGGACCTTTCGAGCCGCTCTTTCTTAGGGAACTCGTTTTATCCAATATCGCGCTTATTTTCACGTGCCGGCACGCGTTAAACTTTCGCCCTCGTGACGTGGGACACCCCGAGACACGCATTATTGCGAATCTAATCGAGCTTGATCTCCGCGGGATATTCAGAGAAATGTGAAACTTCACGCGATGGCTCGCCGAAAAATGTCGAGAACAAAAGTAAAGGATTAATTATCGCCTTTCGTGCATTTAGCGTCATCGGAATTTCCATTTATACGCGAATTATGTGATCATATTTTCTGACGTGTAATGTTACAGATAACGAACAGAATAGTTCACATGAAAAAATCACGTTATTACAAGTTTGAGAAAAATGTGAGTTGCTCGTTATCTCCGCACATTTATTTGAAATAATTATTTCTCAGATACATTGACTGCACTTCGAAGTTCACGATTCTGATACCATACCTTCCATCAACGCACAAACATCCGTTTTCGTTCTCGTTTTGATGTCCGCCCCCCAACATCGAGATGTCGACTCTCGATACGGCGAGTATTATATACTCAGACAACCGCAAGAGCGCCGGTCGTTTCCGAATGCAGAATGCGGCTGCCGCACGTGTGTCGACTCGGATCCCAAAGTTTGGCTACCCGGAAGGACGGGTCTCCCTTTGAGGTCTGCTCAGACAGAGAAAGAGAGAGACAGAGAGAGAGAAGGGTCTCTTCCCTTTCCTTGATATTCTTGAAAGTTGTGCGCAAGATAGGCGGACGGCCAGCTCGGACCGACGTGTGATTAAGTTTAATTTCGAGTTGCGGAAAGATGCCGAATCAACTTTCTCGCGGAACTTCATTCGCCCCCCATCGCTCGCAGACATGTCCGGAAGTTGCGAAGTGTTCACCCTTTTTTTGTTGTTCCGCCCATCGCCGAACGTTGTACGAAGCTTCGCTTGTTTCGCTAAAAATTTCACTGGGTCGAGCACCTGCAATGGACGTCACCCTTTATGGTATATTCTCTTATGGTATTACTAGATGACTCACCCTCGAGAATATATACCTCGACAAGTGTGTCTTCTCCTTCCTTAACGAACAGTAGCGTTACTTTTACTTTAATATCATTAATTACGTTCGCGTTACATAATCCGTTGTCAGAATTATCACCGTATCATCGTGTTAATGATGATTTTACAGGATAATTCTGTTAACAGGAAAACCATAAGATCGTGCAACAGTGTCACGGCGAGAGGATTACATGCATGCGCGTGCATTACACGCACGGGGAAGGAGGAGAGAGAGAGGAGGAAATGTTGTAAACATTCCCCGATCGAGATCAGAAATCGAGCATTCTCGTGCGCGTACGTATCTTCCCTCGAGCGCTATTAAAGTCGACGATCCGCCAATTAGAAATCTCGTGTGTATCAGCGGCAAACACACGAGGCAACGTACGTGCCGCCACCGTTACCACTATTACCACTATTATGTGCTGCTACTGCTATTACTCTGCTCGTTATTTCGATAGTCACGCGAGAATGCCTCTCTCTCTCTTTCTCTCTCTCTCTCCTCTCTCTCTCTTTCTCTCCCTTCACGTCTCGTTCGAGTACCCGCATCCACTTCACATCGTGCGCGCACACTCTCTACGTCTCAGCGCAAGACGCACCTCTCAATGATCTTGCTGATGATGGTCCCTCGGAAAAAATACTCGTTGGATTTTTTACATGCTGATATCATTGTAATGTTGCAACATGTACATATTTTTTAGCATATAATATATATATTTATTTATTATTAATTTATAAATTAAGAAGATATGTGGAGGAGACATTTAACAGAGTTTCGTTTTTCATTAAGAGTAATTACATTATTAATGTAATTACTAATTGGATTTGTTACATGTAATTATGAGATAATGGTCATGTTTTGCTTTATCTTATTTATTGATTTAAAAGCAGCGAGAATAAAACGCTGACAGAGGGACTGGATTAAATGGCTTTATGGGACACAATTCAGTTTAATGGATTTGGTTATATATAAACAGTTTCAAGGGACGACGCATGTAGGTTAATGGATTTTAATTCGAGTAATTTGGCCCTTATGTTCCTCCATCTAATTTTAGCTGCTCGTTTTTCGGGATTCCATTGATCGTGTCACACTCGCATCCCCGTTTGTCCGCTTTAAAGTCACGATTTTCTTGTTCTCCGCGCGTACCCCACCCCGTGTAACTCCGCGCAATTTTTATCTCGAAACTTTGCAACCCCGAGCTGCAGGCGAAAAGCCTATCCGATTTATCCTATAGGGTAAAAGCCGTGGAGCGTCTCGAAATTTTCGTGGCATATTGTGCTCAGCCGCGGTGGACGTTTCATAATTCCTACGGGGATTCCGAGTGGAATACCGTTTTTGCCCCATGGTAACACGTAGCGAATGCCGCGTTACGAATAGAAACTGGACGTCGAACGAAAGGTGATTAGCGACCGATGAAAAACAAGAATCGGATGGTAACGCAAAAAAGGTAACGCGCGCACATATAGTATTGTTACCCCGTGCGCGGGCGAAAAAAATCCACAATGAGGGCGGATAAAATGGAGGGGCGAGAGAGGGTGGTTAACGCTGGGAACGACTGGACGAAGTTTCTCTCTTTCTCTAATAGACTAGCGAGATAGAATAAATAGTGTTCCGAGTTCCATCGGACCCCCGCAAGTATCCGAAGCCAAAGTCGGGGAGTAAATCCATTTTCTGCGACCGCGGAATACAATATAAGCGCTTTCTGACAGACGGCTCGTCGTCGTCCCCTTCGGGCTAAGTTTTTGTCCTTCTCCTTCGCCGACCCTCCGTTTACTCGCGTCGGAACTTTCGGCTACTTGGGAAAGCCGTGTAGGATAATACGATTACAGGAATCCTTCCCGATATCAGGATATCCCTGCGAGATTAGAATCCGGAAAGCGGAAATCGCTCAAACGCCGCGTCGCATTGGCCTGATCACGTTGCTGCATTAAGTTTCTCCGCGATTCTCTCTCTCTCTCTCTCTCTCTTTAGTTCTTGTTTTTATGATATTATCATGGTTACGGAGACTTGGCTGAAGCCTGTCATTTCTGATTCTGTAGTTGCGCTTGCTGGTTACAGACTCCTTAGGTGTGATAGAACTGGTAGGCAGAGTGGCGAAGTGTGTATATACTATCGCGACACGCTCACAGCCGTGGAAATTCTGTCATCAGTTTCTGATAAATATGTTGGAGGATCTGAATTTTTGTTTATAGAGCAGTTCTACTCTTAGAAGATCGTTTATGGGCGTCGTGTATCGCCCTCCGAGAGTTGCGTTTGCGTCGAGTTTAGAATCTGCTTTGTTCGGAGTCTGCCAGGATTACTCTCACAAAGTCATTATGGGCGATTTTAATGCGGATCTATTTTCGAATTCCGCGGATAGTTTATATGAGCGTCGGATTGCGGAATGCGGTGGGTTGCATCTTGTCCCGTATGGGCCTACTCACTTTACGGCGACGTCGGCGACCTGGTTGGACATATGTCTTGTAGACTCTGCTGAAAGCATAGCAAACGCCTACCAGGAAGCTGTACCTTTTCTGTCTGCACACGAGTTGATTGCTGTTACCTACAAGGTTCGCGGGCATCGGCGGACTCGGGATGGGACGGTATTTACTCGGAATTGGAGGGGATTGGAAAACCTTTATTTCTAGAGTCCATTAACGCTCTAGACATGTCTGTGATTAATGGGTCTTGCTGTGTAGATGAAGCGTTGTGTAAGATCTGGAAAGATAGTCGAGACTGACAGGTCGTATAGAGGATCAGAATGAAAACAAGTTGATCACAACAGTAGGAGTATTGGCCGTACAGCCTAAGACCTAGGCGTGTGAACCAGGGATCCCGGAGAGTTCGAGTTCAAATCTAAGGCAGTCTCCTAGTTATTTTTCGCCTCTTACAATTCAGAAGTGGGATAAAATCCGCTACCCCTCGAAGACAGTTGAGATTCATCCGCTATCCCTCGGAGAGGAGGGAGTTGAGAAGCAGCTGGCCGGTAGTGAAGCCTGAACATGGAGGTCGGGACGGACTCAGAGGAGTGAACCAACATGGAGATTGGGAAGGACACAGAGGAGTGAACCAACATGAAGGTTGGGAGGGACTCAGAAGAGTGAACCAAAAATGGATGTTGGGAGGGACTCAGAAGAGTGAACCAAAAATGGATGTTGGGAGGGACTCAGAAGAGTGAACCAAAAATGGATGTTGGGAGGGACTCAAGTGGAGTGAACCGACGATTTGGAGACATTCGGGGACGAATGTAATGTCAGGCTGGCCGAGCTGTAAGATCTGGAAAGATAGTCGAGACTGACAGGTCGTATAGATCGGAATGAAAACAAGTTGATCACAACAGTAGGAGTATTGGCCGTACAGCCTAAGACCTAGGCGTGTGAACCAGGGATCCCGGAGAGTTCGAGTTCAAATCTAAGGCAGTCTCCTAGTTATTTTTCGCCTCTTACAGTTGGTAAAATTAAATGATTTCCTCTCGCAGCGACAGGATGGGTACGCGCAATCCTTTTCCGTCCGGGTGCGTAGGCCTCCGGCGCCATGGTTTACGCCCGAAATAAAGCGTCTTATTCGCGAGCGTAATCGGGTCTATGCCCGAATTCGCCGCGCGTCACCGCCGTCTTTGGAGCTCAGGAGTGCTTATAAGGGCTTACGGAGACGGGTCAGAGAGCGGGTTCGCGATGCTCGCTCGAATTATTGTTTTTCACGTTTGTCGAGTATTAGGGATGCACGTAAGCTGTGGATCGAGCTGAACAGTTTGCGTGTGGTGCGGGATGGGAGGGCTGTGGGTGAGTGTGCTCTGGACCCCGACGCTGTGAACGACTCTTTTTGCGGGGCTTTCGGGCGCGCTCCCTCTGAGATGTGTCTGTCGCGTTTGCGTGTCTCTGACTTCGACGACAGTCAATTTTTTTGCGCATGTTACTACGGAATATCTGATTAAGCACTTCCATTTCCCGGACTCTAGGGTGGCGGGGTGTGATGGCTTTTCGGGCTTCTTTCTGAGATCGTGTGCCGCAGCTCTTTTTCCGATATTGTTGGAGATTTTTAATTGGTCCCTCAGCTCTTCATGTTTTCCTGCGGTTTGGAAATCAGCTCTCATCACGCCAATACCAAAAATATCGAATCCTACGCGGCCGTCTGATTTTAGGCCGATCTCTATCCTCTCCGAATTTTCTAAAGTGCTTGAGCGCGTTGTGCGGGACGATGTCGTGAAGTACCTGAGTCAGTCTGGCTACGCGGATCCGACACAATTTGGTTTTAATGCTGGTGGTTCTACTCAGGCTGCCCTGCTGAAGGTTACTGACGATATTCGGAGGGGGGTCGACAATCGCAGGGTTACCGTGTTGGTGCTGTTCGACTTCTCTAAAGCTTTTGATACAGTCGACCACTTTATTCTTCTTCAGAGACTGGCGGCATTGGGTTTCTCCTGGCCTGTGCTTCGGTGGTTTTGGTCGTATTCGACGGGCAGGAGGCAGGCTGTTAGGGTCCGTCAGGGGACTTCCCGTTGGAGGTCGGTTTCGTCGAGCGTGCCTCAGGGCTCGGTTCTCGGACCTCTGTTATTCAATCTGTACACGTCCGCCGTAGTCTCGGTAATACAAATTGTCAGGTTGTGAGATATGCTGACGACCTACAGCTGTACCTCCACTGTGACCCTGCCACCCTTGGTGATGGTATTGCTCGCGTCAATGAGGATATCGAGGGGCGCTCTGCTGCTGGGCATCGGATAACATGCTGCGTTCGAATCCGGGGAAAACCAAAGCAATGATTCTCGGTTCTGCCAGGTACGTAAACTCACTCGACCTGAGTACAATTCCACCTATCAGAATGAGCGATTCTGTCGTTGAATTTGTTACCTCGGCTAGGAATTTAGGGATTTACATCACGCCAACTCTCAGCTGGCGCGAAACGGTTACTGCAACGTGCAATAAGATTTACCGCACACTCTATCAGCTGAGAACTAATAGTGGTTGCCTCCCGCTTTGTTTGAGGAAGACACTGATCAACTCGCTGATCTATCCTCAGCTTGATTACTGTTCGGTGGTCATGTCCGATATAACTGGGGTGGAGAATACGAGACTCCAGCGAGCTTTAAACGCCTGTGTGCGTTTCGTTTTTGGCGTGAGGAGGGATGAGCATATCGCTCCATATTTCAGAAGAGCTGGGTGGTTGAAGGTGCATGAGCGGCGCGATTACTTTATAGGTGTCTTGATGTACAAGGCTCTGCGGTATCGGGTCCCACTTCATCTGTCTGAGAGGCTTCGCTATGTGACTGATGCTAGAGACAATGTGTGGGCTTGACCTTGTCGTTCCTAGTTGTCGTACTGCGACTTATCAGAGCTCTTTCATTGTCTACGGTACGCGTCTCTGGAACTCCCTTCTCGCGTCCCTGCGTAGCTCAGCCTCGGTGCCGGTTTTTAAGCGTGCGTTGTATGATCATCTTTTGGAGCTCTCCGTCCATTAATTATAATTAATGTTCTTCCAGTGCATATTAGTGTAATGTAAATTTTGTATTAACTTGTTATTACGAGATGAATTGTATTAACTGAAATTCTGTATGGGTTTACCCACTTTTGTTTTTCTTTGTACTTAAGGGCACGTACCCAGTACAATAAAATAAATATCTATCTATCTATCTCTCTTTCTCTCGTTCGCGATACTCGTGCAAAAAAATGCGATTCCTTTCTCGAGTTACAATTTCTCTGATAATTCCATAATATACCACGCGCTTGGCCTGCATCCATTTATTATGGGAGCAACGAGGCAGCTAAAATTAAACCGTATATTTTACCGTAACGGAATAATCCGCGACGTCGTCCATTTGTTACGAAATTGACGATATCACGGCGACTCTCATCCATTACATCACCCTGTGATTTCTCAGCAGCGCTTTCGCGATAATATCGCGCCTCGTGCAAATTTGGCTTAATTTCTGGGGCACGGCGTTACACAACGGAATCGGTTGCCTCGTGCAGGTGAAAAGTTATTCGAGCGGACGCGCGTTAAAGTGGCACGCTGCACTTTAAGCCGTCTCGATCTCATTCGTTAACAACGTTTCTTTCGCGTCGCGAAACGAGCTCCCGGCCGCTTCTCGCTCGATTCCACTTTGCCATGTCGAAGATTGGGTACGCGCGTACGCGATACGTTCGCGGAAGCTGTGCCGGCAAACACGGGGTAATGAAGCTTCCGCTTGAACTCAACCTCCAGGACGTGGCGGCGGAGGGTGGGTGGACGCGACGCTGAACGGTGCCTGTTTATACTTGGGGGTGGGCGGCGAAATAAGTGAATAAATTTAATGGCGCCCTCGGTTATTCCATTACTTCGGGCGCCGATAAAAAATTGCATGGAGATACACGGAAACCGTGGACAACTTCTCCGCCACAGTTCCGCGCAAATATCGTACTAATAAACAACGAAACACGCACCACGATGAAATATAGTTGATTCCCTTTCTCCCTTCCCGTAAAATTCAATTAAACCCCGATCTATAATTTTGTAACGGGTCCGCCGTTTCATCGACGTTTTGTAAAATAGTAACAATATAGCACACTGCACGCGCAAATTAGAGGGACCGCATTTGCGCGTGGACGTAAACAACTCTTGAATCAGAATTTTCATTAAAATGCGAGAGATACAATGTGCAAATAAATATCATTTTAATAACAATCAGTGGTTCGAAAAATCACAGAGAGGAGGATTGTAATTATTTGTGTTGGATCTGTGGGCAGACATCAGCAATGCGATCGGGAGGAGCGAGATGAAGAGAGGAAGAGAGAGAAGGAATGTAGGAGAGAGGCGGGATGACGAGGAGACACCGATATTTCTCGAATGAACTCACGCTGTCGTGGCGTGACGTTATCGCTTCATCGTGTAATATTGTAATTATATTGCTGCACGTCACGAAAGGCTCGGCGCGGGTTACCGAAAAAAAATGTGGGGCCACGATTCGTCCCGGTGAGTGACGGTTACGTTATCCCAATCGTGGCCTTACATTTTAGGGTTTCGAGGGCGTGCGTGACTTATCCGCTTCCTCGTAAACTGGTGTTGCTCGAGTGGCTGCTCGCTCGCATTCACTGGATTTCGCGTGATTAACGCGATTTTTAATTACATCTCCCGTAAGGCGTCTGGCGATTTACGTTTCACATAATCCCTTTGTATTCGGAATTATATTTGAAATTGTTAACTATTTCAGTTTTATTCGGTTAATTTAATTCGGGTAACGTTAAAAAATATTCGCGAATATGAATTGCACTTGGAAAAGTACAAAAGGATTTAATTATTATTTTTATAATTACATCTGGGATTAAATAGTCTGTCTTTGTCTTCTTCGAAAGAATATTTTCGGAGCGAGATGCTCTGTTTCTCGATCTAATCAACGTGGGATTCTAGTTAAGCTTTGACTCGCTGTCTTCGCTATGTGTGCGTAAAATGCGTGTACCAGTGCGGAAGCCTCCTCGCAATCGGGAACGCGTAATTCTGCGTCTAGTTTATGTCGGATAATCGCCATCGAGAAGACGTCAGTGCAGCACGCAGGCTCTTACTTCCCAGCACCTCAAGAAATTTTTACGCAAAACTGGATGGCTTCTAACTTGAAACGGACACTTGCCTCCCGTTTCCGACTTAACATTCTCGCGAGAAACGCGCGTAAGGAGACGTCTACTCTTTTCCTAACCGCTTTCTCATTCGTTTCACGTGGATACGAGGAGAGACGGTTTTGACTTTCCTCGCGCGCGCGTCTCGTCCATCAGGTCGTGGCAAATTAATTGTCCGGGATCCATCGGGCCGGCTGTATCTGTCCATCTATCTGGATCCCTTAATCACGCGACGCGCAGCGCGTTTCTCTGAGCGCACATTCACGTTGCGTCGTCCTCCGGGCAGCGTAGCGCCGGTCTTATCTCAGACGGAGATTGGCTGCGGGCCGAGGCGTGTGCGCTGGGTTGACAATGTTATGGATCACCGAGGGTGTGCGTGCGTGCGTGCGTACGTGCGTGCGTACATGCGTGCGTGCGGGCGGGCGGACGGGCGTGCTCGGACAGCCGTGTAACCATTCGCATAACGGTCCGACCGCGGGGGTCCCCCTTTCGTCCTTCCTCGAGGTGCACAGTGTCTCCTTTTGAGCCCAGTCCCTTGTGGAGGATGGTGGGTGCCGCCACTAGGTCAAACGGAACGAACACGATGCCGTATACCGTCGCTACCGCGTCGCTCGCGAATGACGACTGGACCACCTGGGTGGTCTCGCTTTTAAAGGCACTTCGTAGCACGTAACCGCGGAGCGTTTTGCAATCACGAGATGAAGAATAATTATAGTAATGAAGATATAATTAGTCTTATACAATATTTCATATTTCTCAATTTTTATTAATAAAATTAATTAATGTTTATTAATAAAATAAAATAGTTTTTCTGTTGCGTCGCATTGTCATTCAGATTCGCAATTATTTGTTACTTTTGGTGTCCGTTCTTTCAAATTCTAGGTACTTTCGATAATCGCCGACTAACTGCCACGCAAACCGAGAACTGTCGAAGTATTTCTTGCCTTATTGCGTTATTAACCTTTATTAACTACGGAGAGACACCACACTCGTAATGCTTCTCACGGATGTCAGTGCACTTTCGTCGTTCTCTCACCACGTGCGGTGCGTCGCTGTCCCTTAAACAGGCTCGCGTGCATTTGTACGGTCGCCTTGCTCTTTAACCCACCCACTCACCCATCCACCCTTTTTCTGTTTCTCCCTCGCTATTGTTATATCGCTTGCTAACACGACATTAATACATTGCCGAAGAGTTATGAGGCGGCGACATGCTCAATTCGGGGTAGGAACTTTTCGGGACTTTGAAAAATCGCCTCGCGCGCTAAAAGCGTCAGAGATTAAAATTAAATCGGAGGGCACTCCCCCATCGGTCGGTGGTTGGAAACCGCCGTCGCCACCACATCACTGCCGCTCTGCTATCATTTGTCCCGGCAACGCACGTGTCGGCACGATTTTTCGCCGATAATTAAGCGCCACCGAATTCCACCGACGTCAATCAGCTTACTACATTGCGTTATCGGCATTTACCTTCGAAATCCCACGCGAAAATCATTTACCGCGACGTCCCTCCGCAACCGATGATACGAAACGAAGTTTTCGCACGTCGCTTATCAGCGAAACGTCATCCGACAGGTTTCACGCTCGCACCGAATCGCACAGCGACGTTAAAACGTTAAAACGCGCGGGATACGCGCAAGAAATTAGCCGTTCTCCTCGGTTAGTTTCCCGGCATCCGTGGTGCATAAGAACGTGCAATTTCCGCGTCAAACGCGCGATCGCCGACGCGCACGGCTTTGATGTCTAAGGGAATTCCGCTCTCGGCGGCGGAACACGGCGGAATAAATATTCGCGTATCGGTGCCTTTGAAAAATGCAGCCACGTCCATTTATTCCTGGGCGTATTCGGATTCGCGTTTTCGGACGATTCGCGAGGGGGATGGAGAGAATCGTGGCACGGGGGCGCCCTTTTTGCGTGCCCTCTCTCTGGCATCGAAGCAGGTTTTTGACGGAGCGCGGTAGAGTCGTTCGGAATTTAATTACGGCATCGCACGGACGCGGGGCGGCTTTTCGGGTGAGTGACCCGACCGAATTTACCGGCGTATTCGCGGTTAAGCCGAAATTGCCACCATCCGCGCGCGTACGCGCGGACCGACGCGCGAACCGATAATTGAAATGCACTTTTCCGTCGTCACGGCCCCGGCACGGCACTGTATTTAACCGCTGATTTTTTCCGCCGGAATAACAATCCTCCCCGGACCGTCTCTCTCTTCCTGCCTGTTTTGTCGTTCGCCGCTTCGCTTTCTGGCGAATCGGATCGGAAGCCATCGCGAATTCGAATCGGTGGATCTTCCGCACGATCAATCCGATTTTACTTTGTTTTACCGCTCGTTTCACGCGAAAATTGACTCTACTCCGTCATTTCCAGCTCGGGAATTTAAATAGAGTCCACGCCTCTCGCATGTAATTCAGACAATGCAGGAATTAAGATGCTTCTCAGTATTTTCTCAATTTTTTTATTGGTTTGATTGTTTCTTCCTAATATATTTTAAATTATGTTTTGTTGATTATCCGCGCTGTAAATGGATTATGTAAAATGTAGTGAATATGATTAAATTTTAATAAAGTTATATACGTGAGATAGGGCCAACTTTAGCTCGAAAATGTAATTTTTCAAAGTTAGAATGTGTAATAAACTTCATTAGACATAAGCCTTTTTTATGAAGTATACTTCTGGTATACCAGAATTGGTACTTCATTCTGCCACCCGCTATATGGATCGATTGCATCACGCAGGTTCCTGTGTTATCTGCAGCGTGTGTAGCAGACCTTTCGGAGAGCTCGGACCAACGCTTCGAAGAGGGCGATACCATTCTGTTTTCGCGTTCACGTTAAAGCAATTTTCCTATTATTTAAATTCTGCATTGAATATATTTAAAATAAAATTGTCGAAACAATTTGTACGTTAATTTGCTTTATGAATTAATTTTTAATAAATAATGTTGGACATAGCACTCCAAAAAACAACATCAAAGCAACATTAGAACTTCGTATCAAGATTTCTGAAAAATATTCAAGTACAAAATAAAGAAACTTGAAAATAGAAATAGAAAACAAAAGTCGAAATTATCTCTACTTGACCTCAGATCTTTAGATTTAACAGTTTCGACTTGATATTTTAGACTCAACAGCTCTATTCAATTTTTCATCGTTGACGAAGTTAATCAAGCAACCGATCGACTCATGCATATGATTCGAAACGTTCCCGCTCGAGAGAGACCATCTGCCGATGACATCTCGATCGGTCCACCTTTTTCCGGATTCGATCAGACTAAAACTCATAATAATTGCAAAGCCCCGCGCCTGTCGTCGGGCTTGCCCGTCGAATACGGGGACGAGTCATTAAAGCATAAGTCAAGCGCCGATCGTCGAGGAAGATAGTGTTCGCCGATCCGTCGGTCGCCGACATTCTCATAATTGCCAGTCGCTCGCTCGCTCGTTCGCTCGAGAAATTTTCCCTGAGCCGAGGGGAGAGACCGAGAGATCAGAACCGTGCCCTGCGCTGGTCCCCCGCGAGGGGAAGAGAGAGAAAGAGAGAGACAGAAACAGACGGGGAACGGGAAAGAAAAAAAGCAAACGGATCGGCGGACGCGCTAATCCCCCGGGATATAATCCGCTGCGAAAACGAATTAAAGACGATAACGCGCGGATAATGGCTTTTTGAGGATCGGTCGAGCCTGCCTCTGACTTCTGCCGCCGCCGAAGAGGCAATTTCGTGGTTTTCGCGATTCGCGCGACTCCCCCTCGTTCTTCTCTTTTCCTCTCTGCATTTCTCCCTCTTTTTCTGCGCGATTCCTCTCGGCGGTAACGATAACGCGACGAGGATCGACGACAAACGCGCGACAGCACGGGTGAGAAACGTGGAAACGAAATCACACCGGGAGATGACGAAGGGCTCTCTCTCCGAGCGCTGCCGCGCCCTACGGCGCGGGAGGGCCAAGTATCGTTGGGATGAGACTAATCGCCGAGATGAGAGCCCGAGTCGCATGGGTCCCTGCATTCCATCTGCGTATCGCTCTCCGTGATTTTGGCGGAGAACTCAAAATCGTGAGTGTTCGCCGTGAAACGCACCAGATGCTTACGAGAGGGAGATTCCCTCCGATCGTGTGTGCGCGGGAAACGACATCGCCGAGATGAAAAGACACGGAAGGAACTAAAGCGAGTAACTACTAATTTATCGCAGAATTGCTTGTGCAATGTGCACTTTCATGTGATGGACTCTAATCTCGATGAAATGGATACTTAATTGCGAAGTGTCCATTAGAACTCGCGGATAATGAGAGTCAGTGATACCGTTAGCATCATTGAAACTACTGGATAGCGATGATGCAATAATTGATTATGGAAATTACGGATCGGAAATAACGGAGATTCGCGCTATTATTTGTGCGGAGCGATATCGAGCGCTTAGAGTAACGGCAGTGTCGGCCGGCCGATATAAATTAATTAGAGATTAGCGGCGACGTTTAATATACGGTCGCGGGTAGAAAGCGGATGCGATTAATTAAGACGATGAAAGGAGAGCGTTCGCGAGATGAGAGTGCGCACGCCGCAGGCGGGGCTGACTGATATTTAACGCGAGTCGACCCACGGCGAAGATATCCATCTGTATGCGAAATAAAGAATCGTTGCTATCGAGCAATTAGAGCAAGAAGTGGCTCATGCTTTCCATCACGATATTTTTGTGACCGCGACTGATCACATTATGATGAATGCGACGTGCTTTCTATCGTGCATCAGAGCATTTTTAAAGCGCGCGGAACGGAGCAATATCGATCGCGCGACTTCACCGTGCTGATATCTCTGTATCTAGAAATCCAGTTAAAACGCTAGTACTGTCATCCGATTCCCAGAAATTTCTTTAATCCGCGCGTGATTTTCCGACGACGTTGAAATATTTTCCGATTGGACGCGCTTTTAATCCGCGAGTGCGCGAGCAAAATGTCCATCAAACTTCGCGTTAATGAAGAAAGAGCATAAATTTGTTTATCGAACGTCAGCGGTGAGTGGTCAGCGAATCTCGTTACGTGCGCGTCAATCTATTTTCTAATATCTGGTCCTGTCAAAAGAAGTTAACTCCATTAAAAACGTCAATCTTAATCTGCATTCCCGAAAAACTGTTTCTCTCTTCAGAAATCACTTGTTTTGTTGGTATTTCTGTAACAATAAAAACTATTTTCCTCTCATTTTCGCAAACATTATTATCATCGTTGTGATTTAAAAATTCAACGGGTGATTTAAAAATTCGCACGATGTGGAATCGAAATCTCCATTTAATAATTTTTTGATGAAAGTAGAAACACGACTCTCACGAAGCGGAGCTTTCTCTTGTTCCTAAGCGCGTGCTTGGGACTCGACGTCGTAAAACTGCATTGACGATCCCACCTTTAATTCAAGAGAGCAATCAAGAGAGCGCCGGGGTGTTATATCCATCGGCTGGCGATAATGTATGCGAATCCCGACACGGATATACACGAGGGAATAGAGAGAGACGGGCTGCGGGCCACACAATGCGGCCGCGCGATCGCCGGGTTTGTTCCGATTCTTCCTTTCGGTTTCCGGAGAAAATAGCATTCTCGAGGGGTGCATCAAGAATGCGACGGTGGAGAGAGAACCCTAGGAGATTTCTCCGTTCGCCTCTATTCACTCGTACGACGACGATGGGAGACGGACGGGGGGCATCGCGCGCCGGCGGTTACCGCCAAAAATATCCAAACTATTCGGAGCCATTAAGAGAATGAGAGAAAGAGAGAGAATGGTCGGTCGCGGATACCGCGATTCCCCACAATCGAAGGGGTCGTGCGAGCATAGACAATCAGTGCGACGTGCGATTCGAAAGATTTGCAGACTTCACCAGCTGTCTCCAGAAAAGAGACAGCCGAGACGCTCTCGGGATCTTGCTAATCCACCTCGGATCGCAATATCGCGGTGGATTATGATAATGAGCTTCTGAAGAAATGATTCCCGCTTGCTGCATATCGAGAACTCCTGACTTTTGATATTACATCTCGAGGATTAAAGTCGAACATTAAGACATTAATTTAGAACAAGTACTAGTCGCAATTAGCACGAACGAGTTGAATAAACGCGTTTAACGCAGAGCAAACCCACATTTATTACGCGTATTTATAGAAACCGGGATCAAGTCGATTAGATACTCATTTGAACGCAAGCGATCCCGCGAAGAATTGTCTCTCGATTTACATCGCAGCTGATTAAGAACGGCGGATGGGACATTTTGCGATATTCATTATCGGTGGCAGCTTGTCAGCGTAGGCAACACAATTATGGCAGCGGTTGATCCGGCCAGGACGACGGTTCTTGCTGTCCCGGCGGCTTTCCGCATGCGGGTCTCCTCGCCGGGCTCCGGCGGTACTCACCCTCCGGGCAAATTATATTCATATTTGGGGGATTACGTTGGCGATCCCGTCCCTCTACCGGCGACGGGATCAGAAACCTTAAAGGGACGCCGTGCTAATTATTTCCCGGCACGATCTTCCGTCCAGATTGAATTTCGCGATGGCGGCGACCGCGGCGTAGACGTCGATGACGGAGGCGAGAACGAGATCCCGCTTTGTGCGGGTGACGTCGAATACGGTCCATTGCACGCGCGTACGTATCAGTCGGCGTGCTAATTAGTCATGCCGCGGTGAGTAACGAGTGATAATCAGGACGGAAATACGCCACTTCTCGCCGCCGCTCGGCATTGATTTATGGATTTTGGCATGGACTGACGTTTGATGTTAATTGGATCGTAAAGCCGACGTTTTCCCTTCCCCCCCCTCTCTCTTTCTCTCTTGATCTTATATAAATCATATTTCATACTCTATTTCGTGTGAGATGTCTAAATGTTAGACTTCATTGACGTTACAGATTTGTCATTTAATAAAATCAAGCATCGATTATATCGATAGATCGATATGCTCGATTTATCATCTTAAATAGGTCTTCGTGCACTCGTGATTACTTTTCAGTATGCAGCTATCCCTAATGAAACCGTGGCGGCGAAACTTTCCCGGCATATCCGGAAGTTGGCGCGCGTTAAGTAAGTCGTTCGGGTGGCAGGAAGCGACGGGTGGTGGTTAAAACAGCGCTCTAATGCGAGCGCGGGAGGCGGAATCGCGACGGGACTTCGATCCGCTTGCCGCTGCTAATTTGTACGGCGCGATATTCCGTGCGGCTTAACCGAAAGTGTCAGATCGCGATCGTTACAATCGCGGTTACAATCCTGGCGAGAGTGCGATACCCGCACTCTCGCGTAAGCCGCACGATAGGTAACGCGCGGCTGTGTGGCTGCAAAAGGCATGCACATTCCGCCTTGGGCTGTTTTGAGCAACTCCCGGACTAACTCGCGAAAGCGCACACTCAAGTTATTCGAAAGTCACCGAGGAGGAAACATCGAAATTCGCGTTGATAGCACACGTCGCTCCGGCCGACTCTGCAAAGTCAAACTCCGGAACTACCATGCCGAGGAGCATCGACGTTCTCCTGAGAACACTCTTGCGAATGCAAACGGAGGCAAAGAACGAAAAAAAGATATGCAGGAAAGAAACGGCGCGACTTTTGATAAGCGCAACCAGTCCTCGATAATCCCACTTTCCCTGTCGCGGTGCCCGACTTCATTCGTTGATTCACGCGGCATGGACTGGCACTATCAGACATAATGAAAGAATCGTTCAAACGTTTCTGTGCGCGCTCGAATCCAGCTGCCAGGCAGATTCCCGAAGCCGACGTCGGCGTTCAACGCGACCGCGGCTTAATCCGCTTTCCCGGCAGGGAGAAATAAATCTAAATTTGAAGAGTTAGAGTCTGACTGCGGAATTACTGCGGGCGCCGTATCTCTCCGACGTCGATGTTACAGTCGTCAGCGCGAAAATGCACTTTCGATTTGCGCGGCGGACTTGGGCCATCCGTTACTACTCGCTGTCTCGAACCGACGTCGAGAGGTGTTTTAAACTTTCGCAATACCCGACCCGAGCTCCTCCGGCGTTCTCGCGAAACGAGCCATTCCGCCTGGCGGAACTTTTCGCCACCGTTCCTAGGGATGGGCAGGATCACCCCGAAGACGCCGGAGCACCGCGCGACCCTAAAGCGCCCCTCGCGATCATTTACTGTCCGCACGCGACGCCCGACCGCGAAAACGCTCCCGATGGCCGCATTTATATTCGGAGCGTGTCCATACGCGACCTGCGGCGGGATCCAGCCGGCATATTGCCGTCCCTCTGCCGCGCGAGGATCCCATTTGCCACCCCCCGATGCATGCGACACGCGAGGGAGACACGCGCCCTCAGGACCTCCGCCCTCGAAACAACGCGGAGCATGTAGGACGACACTCGGGCATGAAGAGCGAGAGAGACGTCAGTATTGTCGTGTATTCTGATATGCTCGTGGACTCGCACGTAAGGAGACTTTATCGTTACGAGGATGGGTGGAGGAAAGGGTCGGTGTTTCTTAAATCGAACGATACGCTCGGATAGGGAGGACATTTTATCGCGCCTGCATGCGCGCTCACCGAGAATGCGCTGTTTCTCTTTCTTCAAGAGTCTCTGTCGAGAACATTATCGGGTATGCGTTAAAGATTGCATAAATCATGATGCATGCACGGACGCATATTCGTATTTGTGGCGAGCCTCCGTGATGCTTGGAAAAAGTGGTTTTTCCACGGTGTGCTCGTAGAATTTATTGTAATTGTTATGTATATTGCGCAATTTCATAGTCCTATCATAGGATTTTGTATGGAAAAAGCTGGGTGGCAGTCTTATTTGGAATAATAATACGTGTGTTGTTATTATTAAGAATTATTTTTAATTTAACAGCGAGATGGAGATTGTTTCATGTGGAAAGTAGAACAGAAAATTGAAAATTTCTGTAACATTAAAAATATTTCAAATATTTTTATTGCTCTTTTGTCGTTTAAATATTAAACAAACTCTGTCGATCATTAACCTAGATTCCGGCGCACGCGTCGCCGCAGCCGAAGTAAATTCCTAATTAAAACATTCGTAATTAAAGTCAATGTTCCGTCGCGCAAACCTCGTCGGCGGATGGCTGAAATATTAAACGCGCGCGAGAGAAAGCGTCATTCGCCGGCGCGAATATGAAACGGACGGAATGGAATAAATACATAATCGGTTAGGCGACGTCCTTTCCGGTAAAGAAAGAGAAAGAAGATCACGGCGGAAACGCCTGAGGATTTCCGGAAGAGCAGGCGCGCCACCTTTGCGTTTTCGCGGATCTACGCGTCAGAGATTCTTGATAAATGTGTTACATATTCTCAATTGCAGCCTTAATTTATAGAAATTTATAGAAATTGTACTGGAGAAATTTCTGAAAGTGTGTAGAACTGTATCGCGTTTCAGAAAATTACTTTCTTTTCAACGGACATTTTAGATTGAAGGAGAAAAATGATTCTTCCGATTTAAACTTCTCCGACTTGGCGTTCGCTATTTCTTTCTTTGCCACAAGTTATTCTTTTACATATCTACATCGCGAGTGCATTTTTTGCAAGTAGTTCCGAGTGCAACGAACGCACCTGGCATAATACCGCAGGGCAATCTCTCGATCTCTGGTCGATCGAGGTATTGCGGAATGCTGTCGGCGCGTCATAAAAGCGAGGGTGCCCATTATTCGCGAGATATACCTTGTCGCTGGGTGCTTTTTTGTCGTCGGTGGTTTCCGCGTAGTGCGCTCGCGCGCAGCGAACATGCGGCCAACGGGCCGTACAACATATTTCTGTTTTTTTCCTTGAACGTTTCATCCGGTTCAAAGGCTCCCCCGCGTGCTTTTTGCAACGTGAACGACACCAGGTCACGAAGCGATTTACATTCAGCGATTTTGCATGCGCCGCGTACGCACGGGATCCTATTTTAACCAGCTTTATTCCCCATGTACGATCCCATTTACCGGAGATACTAAAAAGTGTACGAACATCCGAGGGAAAATCGTGGAAAAAATTCCTTTTATGAAACTCGAAAGTCCTTTTTTCTCGCATAACTGAAAAATTGTCAAATAACGCTGAAATCTCTCGTTAATCCTATTCCATGATTCCGTTCACGTATCAAACTAACGTAGGAATATATCATCGTGCAATTACCTACTTGACAATGATGTAAAACTTGACGAACTTTCCCGGAAAACCCTTTCACTTTGGAGTTATCTCGCTGTACTCGTGCCTGATAGCCCGCCGTTATCTGCCGTGCCGAGTCCAGTGCACTGATGATACGACACTCGGGTGAGATACCTCGGAACCGTGTCTAATTTACATTCGTATCGTCCCCCGAGTGAACGCGCCGGATGTCTGTCGGTTTGCTGCCATTATCCTCTAATCATTCGTTCGTACGGCGAAGCCTTACGACGTCCTTTCCTCGCGGAATTTGAGCACGTGTACATTTGATAGCGTGGAACTTAACAATGTCATAAGCGAACGCAAATTACCATTCGATGTTTGTATAATGAAATTATATTATATTTCTTCGAGGAACGCTGAAAATTTTCTTGCATCTGTCATTAGCAAGGAGTCGGCTTCTCTTCGACCTGTCACCTTTAAACCGTCTCGATCTCATACAGGTCGTATCAGAAAGCGCACGCCTTCTCCTCCTTTCTTTAGCTGATTTGAAGTTGATCTTGATTCACATTGTTCATATCAAGTAATTTTACGGTTGAATTCTCTCTACCGAATTTTTTTGTCGAAAAATATCATATTTTAGATCGCTCGAGACACTTTCGCATTCGCGACTTCTGATACGCCCTGTATATTAAAAGCGACTCGCGGTGCTGAAAGAGAGCGAGAGTGAGACGACATCGAGGGGTCGACAACGGGCTCGTTTGAGCGTGCTAACCGCCGAGGTTAAACCGCAGTCAGTCGTCACGGACGAGACTCGTAGGAGAGCGGAGGGTGGCTCCGATAGACAATGGGGGTGGTATCGTGGAATCGCGTCCTGGCACGCATTGTGCGTACCCTCTAACGACGAGCGATTACCGGCCCCCGTTTCCTGGGGTCGAAATGATCCCGCGAGCGCACGAATCAGCGCGCCGGCTGTCCGCGGAGCACGGAGGATTTTTTCTCCGCACGAACGAGAGCCAGAGAGCGATATCAGAAATTTGAGATCTACATCTTTCCCTCTTTAGAAACAAAATCTGTGCGCGAGCACTTAGCTTTCTCGATTCTCTTTTTTTACAGAGAAATGAGGAAGTCAGTTGGATAGCGCAATTATTCTGAAATTAGCCGTTATCGTGAACACCCGTTCGTATCGTATCGTTTAATTTCACAATACGAGAAATTACTGGCCGCTGTAAATATTTCTGGTCTCCCTCCTCCGCCACCGATTCCATTAACATATCACAGCTGATAAATGCGCCGCTCGCGCAACACTCTTTCCGAAGGGGGACCCTTTTAATTAATAGACATTCATTATCACTCGGTGACTTGTCGCCGGAACGGCGCTTTTTTCACGCTTTGTATCGCGAGAGGTCTATTAATAAGCTCGCCGCCACTTGACAACCTGTTAACAGCGGATCGCCGTAACTTTCGTCACCTTCTCTCCCTCTCAAGCCTTCGCGATACTAAACCGAGGAAATAACTCGTCGCGAGACTGCCGGTCCCGAGAAAAAGCCCGGGACGATATAAATGCGTGTCATATGCCGCCTTAAAAGGTTCGATCTGGCTCGCTAGCACGAACGTTTCACAGATATGCATCACGGGAACGAAAACCCTCGTTGTCCCGGGGTGGACGTGCGCCAGTCGCTCGAATACGACCGATCTAAAAATCCTGATTCATGGTGACCTGCGGAAGCAGCCGATGCGCCAGGATTTATGGCCCTCTTTTGGGTATAAGCTACGTTCTCGATCTCACCGACGTCCGGCGAATCTCGCGTTGCCAGAGTGTTTGCGAATCGGACACGATTGAGGGATACCGGAAAGATCAGAATCCTTCAACGTGTGTCGTGAGATACACCGTGTTTCAGCCTGAACGCGTGAAAATCACGATCGTGCGATTTTCTTAGCAAAAGTTCCGCACGGTTTCGTTGCTCGCGGATTTTTTCAATCTCGTGATCGAGGATACCTTGAATTTCGCGCATCGAGATCTTTATCATGAAAATTAATTGGAATTAATCGGAAAGGGAAACAGTTTTTATCATTCAAGTTTGATCACAGAAAGAGCTTTATTTGTCTCAAATATTTATACAGAAAAAATTGATAGAAATTTAATGAAAAATGTTCCCATTAGAAATGCATCGCATTAATTCGCACCCCGTCAATTACTCGTGTCCGTATTGCCGGCGAGCCTTTGTCCTAGAACGTTGATGAACGCCTCTCCTTCTCTTTCTCCCCTAGGATTTCCGCTCAACGGACATCGGCTCTAAATTCGCCGAGAAATCAATCACAGTCACTGTGGCTAGAATTGGACACCTTGTATATCCCGGCAGAATTCACCAGCGCGTACGGACACGGTCGATCCCGGGCAACGGTCCGGCGCTTTTACGACGCCGATCCGCGGTGATCCTCTTCGCACACTCAACTTGCGCAATCAGTCACGTTGATTTTTCTCTTCTCCCTGCGTGCTGCGGCCGAGCTCCGCTCGGACTCACCGGACCGTTGGAGCACGTGGAAATATCGCGTACCGGAATGCGAGGAACTCATTTCCGGGTGTGATGTCGTGTACGTGGTCGGTTCTGCACGCTCGATTCTCGCGTGAAAGTGGAGGAACTGCGGGCAATCGGAAACTCGTTACGCGATTTATCTATCATTGAAATTATTTCGAATTTATGGGCACATTGAGACGTACTCTTCTCTCTGTTTTATTAGGAGTGTGATTTAGTTTTGAGGGTTTTGCAACAGATGGCTGTAGTGTCAGTTTGTTCCAATAGCTGTTTCCGATAACTGTTGTTTCTTACAGTCTTGACATTATCCATCACATTTAGTAGCATTATAGCAATAGATGCAATAACAGTCGTGTTTATATCATCGTAAAAATGCAACTTCCGAAACAGCATTTTCGACATGCGTTGCTTTTGTTTTTTAATCAAAAGAAAACTGCGGCTGACGGTTATAGAATTCTTGTCGAAACTTATGGTGATTCTGCCCCATCAATTAAGACGTGTGAATACTGGTTTAGACGCTTTAAAAGTGGTGATACTGATGTGAAGGACAAAGAACGCTCGGGACAACCAAGAAAGCTTGAAAATGCAGATTTGCAAGCATTATTGCACGAAAATCCAACACAATCCACTTCAGAACTTGCCAGAGCATTAAATGTTGATCGTACAACAGTTACCAAACATTTACATGAAATGGGAAACATTCAGAAAGAAGGGAAATGGGTTCGACATGAATTATCGGAAAGTGCCATTGCGAACCGGTTGAACATTTGCATTTCGTTGATCGCCAGGCAAAAAAAGAAGAGTCTTGTCTCGGATTGTTACTGGGGATGAAAAGTGGATCTATTTTGATAATCCGAAACGCAGAAAATCATGGGTGGATCCAGGCGAACCATCAACATGCACTCCGAGACGCAATATTCACGGTTGAAAAGTAATGCTCTGTATTTGGTGGGATGAAGAAGGTATAGGCTGTTAAATCCGCATGAGACTGTCACGGCTGATCGTTATCGACACCAATTGTACAAGTTGAAGCAAGCATTGGACCAAAAACGACCACCAATTGCGAGTAAACGACGGAAAGTGATTCTTCTTCGTGACAACGCTCGACCTCACGTTGCGTTATCAGTGAAACAAACACTATTAGAGCTTGAATGGCAAGTCTTACCGCACCCCGCGTATTCTCTGGACATTGCTCCATGCGATTATTATTTGTTCCGGTCGATGCAACACGCTTTAAAGGATACACACTTTCATAATTTGGAAGAAGTGCGAAAATTCGTGGACGAATGGATCAACTGAAAAGAAGAGTGATTTTATCGTGGTGGAATCCATCTCTTGCCAGAAAGATGGGAAAAAGTTATAGAAAACGAAGGAAAATATTTTGATTAAGGTATTCATTCATTATCATATTTAATTACATGCGTTTTTGAGCAAAAAAAACCCTCAAAACTAAATCACACCCCTAATATTTGCGATTCGAGAGGAAATTGGTGATTAACAGCTCGTACGATGACGCAGCGCTGTTCGCTGTAAACGTATTTATGACTAGTCGTTAGCGGCCGAGCGGGGTCAACTCCGAGATAATCCCATAATTTTTTAACTGTCCCCACGAACGGTGTCCTCGAGGGACGTAACTCCGGGATGTTCTGAATCGAATAGATAGCGAGTCGGAGCTGCCACGAGCTGACGAGCCGGGATTACGCTTTGATCCTGCCGAGTCCGCGCTTCCCCTCGCGCAGAGCCTTTTACTTAACGCGGAAGTCGTCGTACGAAGCAACGAGACGGTCGGCTCCGCAAAGGATCCCGGGTACTTCCGTGTCATTGGGTATTCCGTTCAGCTCGGGCCGCGCGTTTGTTAACGCGCGCCCCGTTATCGCCATGATTTATGGAGCGTATATAAATACGCAACGGTAACGTATGCCACCGATATCTGCTTCCACTCTGCTACTTCCAGCGGAAATCTCTCGCGGTTCCGCCGCGTAAATTTTCCGCGAGAAATGAAATATAAACAGTCGGTGATCTTGGCGCGGCTAATTACTAGCTGACGCCGAGTTAAGGCGCGCAAGCGAGCCCGACCACGAGCTGCTGTGAATAACAAATTTATGGCTCTCCGTGCGGACGGGATCGCTCCAATTACTCTATCCGCTCGGGAAATTTGACGTTTAACCGCCACCGGGATAAAGAAGTAGGAGGGTCCGGACGCGAAATGAAACGGATCGTCGAGGAGATCTGTCTGACACGCACCGCCGCAGCGGTAATATTTATGACGGCGTAGCATGGGTGAAATTATCGAGCTAACGATCAACTGCACTCTCCTCTTCGTAATCCACTTTCCTTGCCTTTCCCTGCCACGCGCGAGAAATGTACAATTATTATTTTTATATAGTTGCAATTATTATAATTATTATAATTCCTGCGGAATCGCGAGAGAACAGCGAGACGCAAGAGTGAAATTTTCAGCTCGGATGCCGAGCGCATCCTCACAGCGGACCGAAGATTAGGAAGTGCATCGGGCGAGAGGTGTTCTTGGACTCGAGAGAGGAGGTCGTTCTGCATGAGATTGCAGAAGCGATGAGGAGGGTTGCCGGTGGCTCAACCGCAAACACCTCACGTACCGTCGTGTAGATTAAAGCTCGGCATCTCCGCACGGTCTCCCGCGTGCGCGCCGAAAACACACGGGAAATCTCGCGAGTTCACGGATCAGAGAGGGTGGGTGGAGTGAATCGGGGGTGAATCGCGATCGTGGAGGCGCGATGGAACGGGGTCGGGATGGTGACGACGCCGAGAGAAAAAATCAACTCACGAACTTACCCGGGATCAGACACGCGTTCTGAAGGGCTGGTAAACCCGGGGGTGGAGGGTCGGTACCGTTGTCGTCCGTCGAGAATAAGACGGTGTTCCGTCACGAGATCTCCGGCTAACTTCGCCGACGTATTAAAAGCTCGTAGGAATCGCACGTGATCGACGTCGTCGATCGCGACGGTCATTGGGATTTCCGGCGCGCTGCGAGAATCCGTTTTCCATTACGTGCATCTCGGCACATTCGTTCCCCGTGCCGCGGAACTCGGCCCCTTTACGATGTAATCTTGCATTATTATAGTAGTCTCGCTCATGAGAAGAACAGCGCTTCGCTGAGCGCGATTACGTAAAACTAAAGATGATTTGAAACATGCGTTGAATCAACACGAGTTTATTAAAATACGATGTCTAAATGCAACTTTTCTTTCGATTGTTACTGACTAATTAATAAATTCACTCATGACCAGTAGCACTTGCGCGTTTTACCGAAAAGTTTTATCTTGACGTCTCAAGGAAAACTATGACAGTTCTATTCCCATTAAAGCAAAATGAGAAATTAAAGCAGTCGCGCAATTAAAAGTCACTGTCTTTCCTTCGTTAAGCCAATCGTGATAAACATCGAGCCTACCGTCTCATCGCGACGTCTCATCACGGATTCTGCTGGCATGAAGGTCCGCCTACGAGCGGGACAATTTCACAGCCGTTAAGGGGGGAACCTGCTTTAGAACGTTGAAAATAAGGTATAATTTTACGAATTTTTTTTTGGAGAAACTATACAGCGGATCATTATAAAACTTTGATGCATTTATTAGTACATGTTTAAAGATAAAACAAATTATTTTTTTATTTGAATATATCGCCTGTAGAGGTCGTCCTGGAGGCATCTTAGTGCAGCCGGCATTGTAAATTGGCGAGCATTCTCCTGCCTCCAAATTTCATCCAAACTGAAAAATTGAAATATTTTCTCGTTATTTATGAATTCCCATCGTCGATGAACCTTTAATATTCATAAAAACATTAAGTTAAACAATTACTTTTGCATGAAAAAGTTCAACAACTTTGCCTAAAAATCGTACTTTTGTGTTCTAAGCTCCACCATTTTGGCACTTTTCAACTTTTTTCTTCTCTCTTTGGTTCATCGACGATGGGAATTCATAAATAACGAGAACATATTTCAATTTTTCAGTTTAGACGAAATTTGGAGGCAGGAGAATGCTCACCAATTTGCAATGCCGGCGACGCGGCTGCACTAAGATTTCTCCAGGACGACCTCTACAGGCGATATATTCAAATAAAAAAATAATTTTTTTTATCTTTAAACATGTACTAATAAATGCATCAAAGTTTTATAATGATCCGCTGTATAGTTTCTCCAAAACCAATTCGTAAAATATACCTTATTTTCAGCGTTCTAAAGCAGGCTCCCCCCTTAAACGCGTACTGTCCGCTCTCGAGACTGCTGGCATCGAGCTTTCCCCCAAAAACATGGACGAATCTCAATTTTGCGGTGAGTGCAAAACGCGCCACGTCTCGTCTCTTAATCTAATAGCGCGAATTCCGCCGACTTTATGGTCGTGATTCATTGCGGACGACCGCCATTGTCTGCGAGCTGTCTTTAACGCGCCACTAAATAGGCACGTGTAAAGAGCAATGCGACCGTCAAAGTTACTGTTACGATCCTCGCGCGCGTTTCTTCGCTATACGTTCTATTATACTTTCTCTCGTGAATCATCGAATTTTATTCCCGTACTTCCGCAAACGACGTGAAGACGATGAGCGCAGATCTTAGTTAGCATTAAATTATTCGAGTTTCGTCCGCTCGTGAAACAAAACTAACAATACGCGCGAGTCGCGGCAGTGATCTAGACTTGTAATTTAATAAGATTCTGATCGCGGAATCTGACGCTGCTGGAAATTATCATGGAATGCACCAACAGATAAAACCCGCGGTGGGCGGAAATAAACTGAGCCAGCCCGTTAATTGCGATTGCAAATTGATTCCGGTCCGTTCGTTCGATTTATTCGGGATGCCTGGACACATCGGCGTTTTAATTATCAAGTTTTACATCGCGTTGCCAATATTTTGGGAATTCGCTTGTCCCGAGCCTGTCACTTTCAATAAAAACGTCCGCGCCGACGAATAAATTGTAAATTCGTTCTCGTAATCTGCTTCAAGATAATGTTCAATCGGGATTCTCGGGCAATCTGTAAAGATTAATGACACGTTCGCGCTACGAGATCGATCCGCTCGTGGACGCGCGCAGATCCGGTACAGCTTCGGCGCGACGCGCGGAGCGGCGTCGCGACGCTGTCGGCCGTAAACGCGTGAGGGCCGCGCAGCCGTAATTTCGTGCCGTAAAAGAGGAGGCTCGCAGGAGGGTGATTTTAGGCTCGCATCGCACCACCCCTGAACTCGTTATCGCTTTACTGACCCTTATACGGTCGCCGACGAATATTTAAGGGCCACAAAAATCGAGCAGACGTTTCGGGACCGTTTGATCGACGATTCCCTGTCGCTTTTTGCATGTTTCTGCATATACCAGATGCGCGATACCAGATAGGGAGTGCGTTGCGCCCTCATAAACGCAATGCTGTTTGAGTTTCGCGAATCGCGATCTGCATCTAGTAACATTATGTATTACAGCGTCGTTAAAATTTAATTAAGTTCCTTTGAAACAATGTGCCGTATCCGGCGAGCGGAATTTACATAGCGAGTTATCGGGCTCGGATCTAATATTGTCAGACGCATAAAAAGACTCGCAATCGAGTCCCTCGATCGATACATGCGTGGGAGGATTTTTAGTTGTATCCAATCTGCGGGTTTTTAGATAGCGTGATTGCGACCGTACAGGCAGAAGTTTTTATGTAAATGCGTTATGCACATTAGAGTAATCTGGTTTACCCATCATGCATTATATTGCTTTGCGATGTCATCTCTTGCACATTGAATGCCTTCGACAAACATGACGGCAATGCCGGCAAGAATATAAAATTAATACTAATATTGCATGGAAATTATTGCATCTCGATAATGAACAACGGGAGCTGATGCGCGCGACATGGGGAGTGAAAATTATCGCTCCCCAATGTTCGCCCCTGGGTATAAAGAGGGGAGGGCGCGTAACATTTCAGAACACGAAATAAATCCGCGATCGTGCGGGATAATCGGGTGTAGCGAGCTCACGTGATTAAGAGCCCGATACATCTAATTAAGTGCTACATAATACGATACAGCCGTGTTGTGCGCTCGGGAAAACTGTAACATTTCCGCGACACGCTACGGAAAATCACGCGGCGAGGGTTTAGCGCGCTCGTGCCGCGCTGTGCTCGCGCGTATTAATTCCCCGTCGTAAAGTTTCCCATTATTTTAACAGCCGCTATTCGTAGGTCGACGATAAAACTTCCGTGGTACGGGATTTCACGCGGATCGTCCACGTGCGCACACGTGTCTCTTTCTCTCCCTTTCCTTAATGAAGAAAGGAAACGGGGATCGTCTGCGCGCCGAAGTCGCGTCAACGCTCGTAAAGCGAGAGCTCTTCTCTGTCGCGAGGAACGGCGGGAACAGATAGCCGAAGGGACGGAGAATGGATGACGAAGGGCGGCAAGTAGCCGAGGAGGACGAAGCGACTCGTACCCGTAGACGAACCGGAGAAATGGTCCGGCTTAATCCACGCGCGCACTTACGCACGCTCCGCGGAGCGGAGCGGAAAGGAAGAAGCGTGGCTCACTCGCGCGCGCGCGAGCTTTCGGCTCGTTTCTCCCGGGTATAATGCCCGCGAAATAGCCCCTTTAGTATGATATACGTATCACTTACGCGGCGCGATAATGAAAAGATTTGCCGGCTCTTTATGACTTCCGCGCAACGGCTAACAGGATCGTTCGTTTCTCGCCCCGCGGCTCCTCCAACCCCCGGCCGCCCTCCGCTCCGGCTCGCTCACGTTTTTCTTCCTTCGCGCGGATTTCCCGGTTTTCTATTTTTCCCGCGTTCGATCGGTATATCACGCGCACAACGTGCGACGTGCCATCATCGGTTCTTTATGTGCAAGCTTGAACAGGTTGTTGCGGCTTAGGTAAATGGGCGAACGCAATAAATCTCCGATTGTAGCATCGATCGCCAGCCTCTCTCAGCAATTCCGAAGCGCGTGTCTGTAGACTTATACTACAGGCACAAATATTTTTCATCGGCTTGCAAAAAATTTCGTGTCACTTTCCACGTATTTTTTCCTCGGCGCGGTAATAAAAACGAGACAGTGAAAGGAGTTTTGCGAGCGCGGCTTTCTACGCGAATACGTGCCGGGTTACTAAGTGCTCCGGTAATTTATGTTACCGCGCGGCGACTCGATCGATCCTGTGACCAGTAAGCGGATCGTTTTAGGAAGAGACGACACCGCGAAGAAGAAGAGGCTAATATACGATCGCGCTGTTTCACGAGGCGAATCGCTTCTTCCGCGACTTCCCGCAGCGATCCCGTAGCATCACTGAGGGCGTTTAACAAGTTCACGACGACGAATTGTGGGCGGTCGTGGCTGAGTTAGGGCGACGTCTCGGGGAAAATCGAGTCGAGTAAGCGTATCGCGTATCAGCCGGCAGTTACGCGGATGAGCGATGCCGCGAAAACATCGCATTTCGCTCGCTCGCGCCTCTATTTCCGCGCGCGCGTTAAATCATGCTTAAAATCGGAGCCCTTGCTCGCTTTTTACCTACCTAGCTAGCTGGTAATTTATGAAATCCACTCGTTCCCCGGGAAGAAACGATCGTGCTCGAGCACCGCGCACGGTTCTTAAATACACGACTCATTTTACGGTTTTCCTTAAGATTCTTCACGGTTAATCGTATTATCATTTATACATCGCTCTAATCTCGGGGTAGAAGAATGACGACATTTCGCCTTGACAAGAAAATTCCTTGATAAGAATGTTTCTTTCATATCGAGCGACGTTTCCGCATGTTTATTGGCCACAATACTCCCTTTATGTACCATATACAGTATTATGGAAAAGACTTAACTCTAGAGAGCACAGGATATAATATATTCCGCTCCACTCTACTCTACTCCTCGCTTGATCCTGCTCCCATAAAATTCGCCCTCTCGCTTGCTCTCGTTGCCGCCTCGAAAATTCACTCGCTCCGCACCGTATATGTATACGCGAGTGTGTCTGTCTCTGAGAACTTCGCGCAGCTCCTCTTGCAGGAGAGCTTGCACTCTATTTCCACGACGTCGCTCTCCTTGTCTCGTGACTGCGCGTATTCCGGTAACGAGCCCGCCGCGCCGTGCTATCGGGGAGGAAAAAGATTGGATTCCCAGGAATTTCGAGAGAAGAATTTTTTAATACGCGTGCATAAACATTCCGCATCGGGCCGCGCGACGACGGCGTCCCAACGACGTGGGAACGTTCCTCGCGCGGCGAGATCCCTCTCGATCGCGGCGCGTCGAACGAGAATGAGGGAGACGCATCCTGAAAACTGCGAGACACCGCACCATCCTTGACGATTTATGCAAAACGTCATCGCGGACCGAACAATAGAACGCAATTCGAAGCGGCATACAACATTCAATAAATAAATTAAAGGGATACCCGAGACAGTCCTGGCGATGCTCTTCGCATTCGGAGATCTTTACCCTCCTTGATCGATACCGGCCTTGTTCGCTCGGGGCAACCTTATTGTTAGATCATGGCGCGAAGCACAGAAACGGCAGAACGTAGGAATGCAGCGGTCCGCGTCAAAGGGTCGCGATCCCTTCCGACTGCGCCCGTCTGAATCGTCGTTGGCGGGCGTAAGAACGAGGGGAGGTTGAAGAGGAACGAGGAAAGAATTCTTCCAGATACTTTCGCAGCGGGAGACGCCTCGTTCCCGCTTCTGGGCGAATGCAAGGAAACCTTGCGTTGCTCGCGAAGGACGAGGGGCACGATCGTTAAAAGCCGCCGTCATCTCCGCGCTCGTCAGCTTTCTCGTCTTCGGGAAGGATTTTCCGGCGTCCTCAAAGAGTCAATGCGAGGGGTGGGACTGGTGCGAACAGGCTGATCCGAGACGGTGCAAGTAGAAAGCGCAGATTTTATAATCCGCGTTTCGAGTCAACTAATCCTCGTGCATTAGCCACATCCGATATACAGGGTGGGGAAAAGTTATTGGTCAAACTTTCGCCAGTCGATTCTACTCGTCGAGATCGCCAACATTGCATCATAAACATGGTGCCGCAAAATTAACTTTCAAGGTCATTTTCAATGTCAAATTGTTTAATTGGCTTAGTCGATTCTACTCGTCGAGTTGAACAAAAGTCTCAAAGGGACTATATGCCGGAAATCAATATTTCATAGAGAAATCTTCGTTTGAAGTTTTTAGAAGCCAAAAAATTTCGTAAAATTAATTGTGATGAATGTAAAATCTGCTTAATCTACCCGATCACAACCACCACGGCCACCACGTCGAGGCATGCTACAGCAACGTTATTCTTAGAAAAAATTTGGTAAAAAATTAAAACATTTTTTTTTAAATTTTACACTGAAAATTGATTCAAGATCAGCGGCGGTCTTCTAATAATCACGAAAAAGGTCTGGATATGGATGGAAAGCTTCTTAAGCACAAGTAACGAATGTCTTATGGAGCGATATATTATTCCTCTCCGAGGCAAATGACCGTTGCTTTAAGGAACCAACAGCCGTTGAAATGTTACTGGGTACCAAGATACCCCGAAGGGAACAAAAATCTACCACGCCCACGTCGTTGTTCCTGGGTAGCGCTAAGAGTAGATTAAGCAGATTTTTGACCTTGAAAACGAATTTTTCGGGGTCATTTTTGGGAGGTGATTTTCGCTAATCATGATCAGGATATTCAGAACATGATTTTAAGAACTTTATAAGCATCAGATTTATTTTCTGACTTCATAAAAATCGATTTTTTTGAAATTTCAGGCAAAAAAACTTAAAACGAAAATTTCTCTATGAAATATTGATTTCCGGCATATGGTCCCTTTGAGACTTTTGTTCAGCTTGACGAGTAGAATCGACTAAGCCAATAAAAAAATTTGACATTGAAAATGACCTTGAAAGTTAATTTTGCGGCACCATGTTTATGATGCAATGTTGGCGATCTCGACGAGTAGAATCGACTGGCGAAAGCTTGATCAATAATTTTTCCCCACCCTGTACATCCGGGGAAATCCTGAAAGATTCGGCGTCGAGATTTGTTTACAATGTTCGCTTCAGCCGAGATTTGCTCCTTTATTCATCACGTTTGATCCGGCCGCACGCGGCGACAGTTTTGATTAAACTAACTTTATGTAATGAACCCCCGCGAAGGCGAAACAAATTAACCGAAACGGGATTAATCCAACTCGAGGATTATCTAATAAGCGTGCTTATTAGTTTTCGAAAGTCCGAAAACTTTCTTCGTTTCCTATTTTTTTCTAATCTGCTATGGAGTTAATTCCAGCATATAATCTTGTTTGATCGGACAGAGATCGAAAAAGCGATCGAGAGCGAGAGGGACGAAACGTGCAAATGGTATTCGGATGGTGAGCCTGTTTGCGGTTGCGATTAATTGTCGAAATAACTGTGGACACGCGGAATCGTTTAGGTTCACGCCCCAGGACGTGGTACGTCCGGTTGGAACGTGTGTCTCCGGACATCGCGGGACATAATATACGGGGACAGTTACGGTCCTGGTGCGACGTATATTATGTTCCGCGTAAGTGTAGCCGCCCTGGGCGTTCGTTGCGTACCGCCCTACGTGTACGAGAAATACGCTCTGTGAAAAATGAACTTGGTCGGCCCTAAGTTTGCTCAACGATGTCCTCGCGATGTCCAACCATCGCGTGATGCATCCTCGATCGATCGGAATCGTCGAGTTGACGTCCGAGCATTCCGTGCTTTTCTTACCTTACCGTAAAGAACAAGAGCGTTTTTTAAATAAATCCATTACATGGAATCTACTCTGCCGCTGGAATCGCACGGAACATTGTTCAAGTGTAATGTACAAATGTTTAATTTTAATTTCGGATCCCACCGCGCAAGTAAATAAGGGGAATTTTATTCTCTCTCGCGAGCGCAAGGTGAGCCTTGTTTTAACAGCGCATTTTCACACCGAATTTCGTGTCGTGGCGAAACGAGATTTTATTTTCCACCCTTTCCCGCGCACGCGCCACGTGACACGGCCGATTTGTTCCTTCGTCGTCGAAATCAGTTGTACGATAAATAAAATCCGCAGGGAAAAAGGTATACGCAGGGACGAGAAACGCGACGAGTCTGCCACGGCTCGTCGCGCTCTACGCGCGATACACGCACGAATACGCGCGGTGGTGTTTCGCGGCTGTCACGTAGACGGCGTTTAAATTGAGCGCAGAAAAACGCGGCTCGTTTCGCAGCACGATCCCCACGTGCCGGAATTTTTCTCTCGCGACGGCCATTTCTCGTCAAGTCCTTGCACGAAATGACTCATTATCGTCGCCACTTAAAATAGAATTGTAGTTCTCCATGACATCTCTTCCTCTCTCTCTCTCTTTCTTTCTCATTTTATAAAATACCTACATATTTTTTATAAAATATAAATAAAATGAGAAACTCTAATGAAACAGACTGCAAAGAAAATCTGTTTCAATTAAATTAGCTTATTTTAATTAATTTCATTTCATTTCATTTATTATTTAATTAATCCTATATGAAAGACCGTCATCCATGCTGTTTTCCATGGAAAACGATGAAAGAATCACGCACAAGTCTGTCGCGGACCGAAAGACAATGGATCAAGAGACAAGTCGCGCCTTCGCCGCCGATTACGACGGTAAAGGCGGCTGCTAAGCAAAAGCTCTCGCTAATTGCACTCTCGACTTTAAATATCTTTTGCTCGAAATGTAGTCGCGCGTGCCGCCAGACGCGGCCGACGAGTCGCGCGAATATTTACGACCGCTTCACCCTCGCGCGGACCTCGGATGCTGCTGCGCGCGAGCGCCGCTTTAGCAGGCGCGCGCGAGAGGAGCAAGAGAGAGAATCCATTCTTTCCGTATTAAAATAAAATTAAACGAAGCCCCCCGTGACGAGAGAAGAATGGCCTGCATGAAAAATCACCGTCCGCCTCTCCGCGAAGAAAGGATATTACGGATGTTACGCTCCTCTCGCTGGAATCGTAAATCTTCCCGTGCACCGCCGTCGAGTTTCGCGGGGTTTTACGAGACACCAACTGGCTGCTCGTTGAGGCCGACAATTCCTCCTTGACCGATGAGCGCCTTACCCCTCGTACATCGTCGGACGTGATTTTCATCTTGACGTCGCGCCACACGCGCGGAACGGACGCACCGACGAACAATCGATCGTCTCTTAAATAAAACGCCAAAATGTAAAACTCCAACATGTGCAACGTGATAAATATTTATTGCTATTCTTCAGAAACATGGTTAACTTTACAATTGGATACAATATTTTATAAACATTTGACGCCGTCACTCGATGTCGATGCAGCTTGCACCGCGACAGAAAATGCCACGCTGGAGATCTTTGCCGATAATGAGAGGCTTCCGGCCAGTATCCGATAGTTCATCGATAAAGCGATACGAAGCTCGGATACCCGTCGTCGCAGACTCGAGACCGGTGTCAATTAGGAGCTAATTGATTTCGAGTGTAAATCTAATGCACGGTAAGGCGTTTTTCAACGGCGCCACGCGGCGCTTCGGTCCTTCACGGGGTGGTTGCGGTTGCGGCGGAGGGGTTGCAGGCAGAGCTTGCAGGCGAGAGCGGTTGTTCCCGCTAGATTTACGACGGCGAGGTGGGCCAACCCTCCCGCCACCCTTATGGGTTCTCTCGCTCGTATTCCTACGGCTCCTTCCGTTAATGAGTCCCGATCGTACGAGCGCCACATGTTTCCACGGCTGTGCTGCGTGGTGTTTTCTTTTCTTCCTTTCTTCTCGCCTTTTTTTCTTTTTCTTCTTTTTTTTGTTTTCGGGGACCAGAGCTTTTACGGTTACGGTTCGTGCGTCCGGTTCCCGCTGACGTACCGAATCCGCGTGTAAAATGTAACTTGACCGTTTTACTGCGCGCGCGTAACGCTGCGGCCCGGGGGCCGCCATTAAATGCTCGATATTTTCGGGTTTATGTTATATTCATGCCACTGACTCTTCTCTCCACCGCCCCGCTTGAACCTCGCCTACAATGGACGAATGGTGCCGCAACGGGAAAATTTCATCGGCGCGCGAAATACAGATAAGCAAACAGATATATCCGCTGGATATGGGCGATGATGGGAAATCAATCACTCGATTGATGCGCGTACGCGTTTATTGTTCGCGGGGCCGTCGAGGTAACTCTACAAAAATTTTATCGGCATACAACTCTGTCGTCGTGCACAGGCACGCCGGTCTCTCTCCCGCCGTTCCGTATTTTAATTGGCAGCGTTCGCGTCCAGGGACTCGATGGTACGCCATGTTCCCTTCACTGCATCGGAAAAAAATAGAGAGACTTTCGTGACACGTTCTCGTACGAAAACGGATGGTGGCTTTCGGCGCAGCGAACGCGACTACGTACCGCAGGTGAGATGCGCGAAACAGATCGCCCCTGGACCGCAATCCTCGTCCTTTTTGCAGTTGCTCTTCCTGTCCTGGCTATCGACCTCCCGCCTTCGTCTGTCCGGCAAGTGCAGAGCCACGATTTCCGGTTCGCCCTTTTTTCGGACATGTGTGAATGTCAATGTTGTTATCGTGGAGAATACTCCGCAAGAATGAATGAGAGAATTCGAGCGACAAAGTTATCGTGCAATTAAAAATTTTCCCCAAAAATAATATGCGAGATTGCGATGAATTGTATTATGTATTTTTTTTTGTTTTTGTATTTAAAAAGTTGTTTGGGGTGCTATTGGAATTATTAATAAATTTGGAAAAATTAAAATTGGGTTTTTTTAAAGAAAAACAGCAATTTTGAAGAATTTATTTCAATGTTAAATTAATATTAATGATAATAAGTTCTTATATAAATATAAAACTTAAATTATCAAAAATAGATAATTAAGATTTTATATATTATTAATTGATATATGAATGTTTAAAAACTTATATGTAAATGTATAGATTAATGTATATTGATTATTAAGATTATTATTAAACATTATAAATAATGATAATGAAAGAAAATGTAACATTATGTTATATAAAATATTATGAATCTGATTATATTAATGTATAAAATCTTAATTATCACAAATAACGTATATAATTGTTAATTAAATATTATAGTATTAGATTTTATGTGATCATATCATTATTATTTATTGAATATTATTACTTAATAATATATAAATACCTTATATAAATAATTAAGTGTTATTTAACCATTCAATAAAAATTAGTTTACTAAAATATAATGAGTTTATACTGATATTCTAATTGGCTAATAAACATTAAGTGATGTGATTATCGGACTACTCACAGATTCCATGGAGCCGTCCATCTCGATCACGTGGATGTCGGACTTGCCCTACGGCCAAACGACCAAGCGTGATTAGCACGTAATCGCGATGTAACAGCACGGTACGCACGATCCGTTTGATCGGCAAGATCAGTTGAATTAAGTCGATTCTCCGTACCTTCTTGTCCTGTATGATGCATGACTCGCTGGCCAGCACGGTGTACGTTAACAACGCGAGAAGAAGAAGTCGGCTCATGTCGGATTGCGCGTTTGTTCCTTGGAGAACTGCGATGCCTTACGAGGTGCAAGACTGCGCTTTATATCCGTTTTCGTTTCGCAAAGGCGCTCGTTACGAAATTGTTCCATCAGCGCGTTCTTATCGGGGAAGTCGTTAAACGCGCAGCCTTCGAAAGGCGAAAAACAGCCGAGACAAACACGAGCAGAAATTACGCGGCTGATTCCCGACGCTGCGTTCAGCTGCATCCGCGTGATGCGCACATTCTCACGCCTATTTATCTAAATTAGAAAAAAGAAGCACCGTCGTAAAACGCGGCCTCGATACACCTCACGCTATTTTCGACTTAAGGAACCGAGACGTCGCTATCTCAATTTTATGAAGCCTTTGAAGTACTTCCAATGAATTTTATCTGCGAAGGATATTCCGATGATGCTTGACTGATTCATTCTCACCTAATTGAAAAAGAGATTCCTTGCTTCTGGTTACCGCGCAAAATGGAGAAACCACGTTATCATATAATAGAATATTATTGTTCCTGGCGCAGCATCTCGATTCAGATTCAAAGAAGCATCTGGGTGAGCTTGCGTCTCTCAAGAATGCTCTCTTATCGATTGTTTCCGATGCGTTACGACGATCGGCGCAGACTTGCCGGCGATGTCTGCGTATCTTCATTCGATTTCGCAGTACCCCCTTAAGCGATATATATTTCCGGGCTCTCCCGGTCCTCAGAGACAGGCGAGAGGATACTTACTGCGCATTTTCCGCGGAATACCACGCCGCCTTCCGTGAAACAAGAAATACGAGACGTTCGTTTTCCGATGCTCGAGCACAGCCTCGAGTCCCGCGAGTGCAGTATGCATTTTCGTGTTCTCTTGCCGGGCGCGGCAATACTCCGGCAACTTTTCACCGGAGATCGACTTTAATGACCGACAACGAGGAGAAGGAGGAAGAGGAGAAGAGACCGCCTTTCATCCACTCGTGAAATGCAGGAAGAACGAATCGCCGTTACGAAACGGTGGGATTGAAAACCTTTAATCAGCCGCGCGAGCATTAATGCACTTTGTTATCCCGCGATGGTACCGTTGCAATTTGTCGCGGGACAAAAGGGGAGCGAAAGCGATGCGAAAAGGGTTGAAGTACCGCCGGCGCATCATAGTCTGGGGCCTGCCGGCCGGTTCTTAGCCGCGTCCGAATGATTATCGTGCGGCCCATTAGCACTTGAGCCCGCGCTTATAATCAAAGAACGCGAATAATCAAAGATGTTTTTCCGCCGACGGCGAAACGGCCGCATTAGGAAGTTGCACGCTCGGCGCATCGCGCATATCGTTATTCTCGCTACCTCGTTATCTGTCTTTGAGAGCCGAGTTCTCTTTCACGTCGATATGCACCTAGCCGCGTCCGCCCGCCTCCGTACGGAGAGATCCGGTGTTCGCATCGCATGTTTGCCACGAATGCGAGATCATTAATATCTCGCTTTCGTTGCGTCATTAGTTCGGGAACGGAATATCACCAGGGGAAGATTTATTTACGGCGTTTCCTTATGGCTTTGCGCCCAAACGAAGGTTTAAATATGCGTGATTACGTGTGAACATGATAATGAAATCACGCGAGAGGATCGCGTTAAAAGATTGCACATCTCCGCTGCGGTGAGCGTTACTTAAAAACCGAATGAGGAAAGAATATACAGGGTGAGGCACCTAAAACAGGCCACCTGAATATCTCGGCTGTTATTGGTGATAGAAAAAAATGTGTCAGACCAAACTTGCATGGTTTCGAGGGACACATAATTTATTTTAAATAGTTTTTTATTAGGTGGACGCGTAGAGGTCATATGAAGGTCAACTTCGTTTTTTTAAATGGTATGATATGTTTTTTTTACGTACCATCTAGTAGAGCGTTTGAAGATGCGCACATTGATCTACGGGTCAAAATCATTTAAGGTTACTGAAGGCTAAAACTTCTAAGTGCTAGAACTTTTTCATTTCTGAGTTTACGGTATTTCCAATAGCAGAGAACTCTAGGCAATATAAAAAATATAGATATCAACAACTCAGAACTTCTCGGAAAAGAAAAAATTTCTAACGGCTAGAACTTTTTCATTTCTGAATTTACGGTATTTTCAATAGCAGAGAACTCTAGGCAATATAAAAAATATAGATATCAACAACTCAGAACTTCTCGGAAAAGAAAAAATTTCTAAGGGCTAGAACTTTTTCATTTCTGAATTTACGGTATTTTCAATAGTAGAGAACTCTAGGCAATATAAAGTAAATTATTTTCCCTTGCAGTTGGCCTTCAGTGACCTTGAATGATTTTGACCCGTAGATCACTGTGCGCATCTTCAAACGCTCTATTAGATGATACGTAAAAAAACATCTCATACCATTTAAAAAAACGAAGTTGACCTTCATATGACCTCTACGCGTCCATCTAATAAAAAACTATTTAGAACAAATTATGTGTCCCTCGAAACCATGCAAGTTTGGTCTGACACATTTTTTCTATCACCAATAACAGCCGAGATATTCAGGTGGCCTGTTTTAGGTGCCTCACCCTGTATATACATATATATCTCACACGGGAAACGGAGGAAAATTAGAAAAAATTTATTTAGAGAGTATTGTACTGCACAGTTCTAAGCTTTTTCTGCGAAGGAACATCGTGCCGCTTCTCGAGTGAATCTATTATCGTTGCGACGTGTATGCTCCGTTAATTCCCGACGCCGCATACTTAAAGCGAGGGAAGTGCAGCTGTTTGCACAGCGTCGCCGCTACTGTTGGCAAAGTTGTCGCGTGAAGGAGTTCAAACTAGACGGTGGCGGAGTCCTCGACGGTCCGTCGACGTGACCGGAAGCCCTTTGTTCACCTGATTGCCGAACAACGTGGAAACTACTCATTAGCTTAGCAAATAATGCTCTTCCGAGTGCGGTCCTAACGTTCGCTTAAACATTCGCTCGCCACTGTCGTCGCGATTACTGTGCCACTTAAACCCCAGCATTACCAGCTTCCTTAGCAGCTATCGATATTTATAACGGATAACGAATAATGAATTATTATTATTTTGTTTAAGATATAAAATAAATAATAGGTAAAATATAAAATTTCGAGATAGACGAGACAGTGCCACGCAACGTTTGCCGAGCTTTCCAAGTTCGGTCTCGATATCCGGATGGAATTTTCTCTTCTCTGCCATTACAATGAGCTTCTAAAGATGAATTTTCGATGGGTGATGGTAGAATTATTCATAAACGCGTAGCATTTCCCCATTTCGATGATCTATACGGCGAGGTGAGACGCGCGCGAGAAAGGGAGTTCTGTCGGTTTGTTCGGATTGCCGAGCGTTTTACGAAAACAAATTGGAAACACTCAAGAAGAATAGAAACAAGCGTACTACTGGTTTACCGCAGCGGTCGCTGACTCCGCGAGAAAGAAATGCATGGACCAAATTAGCTGGAACAGTCACGGTCCAGACGACAGGTTGTGAATGATGAATGCTGCAGGTAATACTTCGCGAAAGGTAATTTCGAACTTTCCCGCGGTATACGGGAAGTCTAGACACTCGTTTGTGAGAATAGTACGAGCACAAATCTCATAAACTTCAGGACATACAACTAAGTACCTGAAGAGAAGATTACGAGCTTTCTGCCGCTCTGCCACGGATACGTTTAATAATGCTAACTTATGCAATTATAACAATAACGAATATAACAACGCTGACAGAGATCCCGAATAAACTTGGATACAACATTAAAATATATCCATGCGTTTATTCAATACAGAGTACTCCGATATATCATATTTCTACTCGTTTCTCGACACTTTATATGTAAATTTGAAAAATTTATATGTATATTCGAAAAATATCACGATACAACATTTAATGGAAATATAATAAAAATTGCTTTTGCCGCCATAATTAAACGAATCAAATGAATAAAATCAAATAAAGATAACATTTTATTTTCATTTGAAATTTTAACTCGCAACGATTTTTCAATTTTTAGATAGTAACAGTAATTATATGACTAATTCGTAGTATTACCGAGAAAAAATATACAGAATGATTACTACAATTAATTCTCCGTCACTTTCTTTTAAGAATTCGAAAGCACAGATGCCACCTTTGCTCTTTGCAATCCCCATAGCCGTGTACGCTCTCCAGAAGAAGCGCGTCGCTCTTGCGCCTGTTAATCCTGTTAATCGCGAAAGAACGCGTTCGTGGAAGCAAATCGAAAGCGAAAAAGGCGAGGCGACGATCCAGCTCGTTGTCACGCTAAACGGTCGACGCGTTGCACGCGAGAGTGAACGCGAGAAAAACGAATCACAGATTCGCCGGCAGATCGTTCGTCAGCTCCATATATTTAGAACCGTGGCCGCATGTTCTTGACGTGGCGACCGGTCCCGCTCTCTCCTTTTCCCCCGTTTTCCAGACTGACATTGTCGAGCGAACCTCGAGACTCCTCTGAAGATCAACGACGACGACGACGACATCAGCTCCGCTCCGACACGCTCTCCTCGCGTTTTCCTTAGGTCTCGGGAACTTTTGCGAGTAAGCGCGTACATCCGACCTAAGGCTCATCCGATTACCGCGCGGAGAAGCGGATTACTTTTTGCGAATATCGCATTTTTCACTTTGCGAGGAGGCAAAAAATTATTTAACGCCGGTCACAGTTGCGCGCGCGTGTGTGTCCGCTCGCGCGCGCGAACGGACGCGGACGCTCGCACAGACCGGGTATATTCCCGGGCGCTCATGCAGTATTCATCCGAAAGCGTTTAATAACCAATACCGTCGGCGAGCGGAGTGTAATATTTTTTATACCTGTATAGAAAAAAGCAAAAAACTAGAGACAGAAAAAAACGACGAATAAAATGAATAAAATAAAATAGTGATCCGATATATCGGCGCGAGATACACGGGCCAGCGGACGGGCTTCGTTCGGCGCGTCGATCTGTTTTCGCAGATTTTTCCGCGGACATTATCGCTCCAATGGCCGATCTTTACCTTTATTCCGTCCCGATTCTGCTCATAACCCGAAAATAACGCACTCCAATGTCGATCGTTGCTACGCGATCCGCCACGAATGAAGATTAATGATAAAGCTCGACGCGCATTAAACGGTACGGATAAAAGGTCCCACGAAATTATTCGATATCGATACGTATCTATATGTGTATACGCGTGTACGCATATATACGTGGACGCGGCACGTTATTGATATCGGTCGCCGGCACGAAAATTGCCGTGGACGGGACGCACGCACGCACATATTTACGCACGCATGCATACGGAGTCCGTGGGAAAAGCGGCTTAATTGGAGCGATTATCCCCTCGTTCACAAAGAGATAGCGACCAGCATTTCGTGATGCACTTACGTAACGATTATACCCCGCCGTGCACAGGGCAGTAACGAGACGCGCGTGTGCTCGAGACACATCGTTATCGATGGAACTAATGCGGGACGGAGATTAGGTCCTGTGGTCGATACGGCGATGCCCTCATCGTGTTTAAAACGGCCCCGGCGTGCCCCATCAGTCACTTTCCCGTACTTCTTGACTCCGTGGAGGAGCCCTTTGTCTTACGTGCGGATCGATACGCGCGATTAAAATAACACCGCGGATTCAGAAACGATAAAGCGTCGCGGCGCGGTTGACACGAGTCGATATAATTTCGCCAACGAGGATAGTCGAGTTTTTTCAACTCGCTGGAATATTCAGGATCCAGACATTTAGTATTATTAATAAGATCGATACGTGAAATCTCATATAATCAACGATAAATTATCATTTATTCATCATTGTACATGCGCGTGATACGGATTTTCGCTTGCCATCGCGAGCGCGCGAGCGGTACGTCGTATGCCCAAATCACGTTTCTGCGGTATTTTCCTTTTTTTTCCGGGGATTCCCGACGATGCACCGCGCAATCAGATAGCGGTTCCTCTCTCCTTGGATTTCCGAAGGCCGATTCGTCTTCCTCCGTCGACACCCTGTCGTCTTTCGGGCAACAAACCGGCAGCCTAAACCGTTTCCGCCCTTGCGCCTACCAAAATAATATGGTCTAATTCCGACGGTGTCCCTCGGGGAGCATCCCGGGGGAGCAATAAGGGGGGCCACGCGGAAATACTCACCCCGGCATTGAATTTCGTCCATCTGTCCGGTCACGGAGAGGACAGCCGCGAAACTTCTAATTTCCCCATACGTCACGTGCGCGAATACCGTCATGACATGGCCAATCGTACAAGCCTTCCCGCTAAAGGGACCATTTAACCCTTTTTCCCAGCCAGGAGCTAATCACGGAGCTATTTTTTGTGCTTGTAACATGCAAATGCGTCAGTCAGGAAGAGGCTCGTTCGCCAAATAAATAATTTGGCCCGCGCCTATCTACTTCGGGGATTCCCCATGTATCAAACGCAGGCATGGTGAAACACAATACACTCGATGGCGCGATAAATATACCTGGCCTGGGAGAGTTCGTGACTTAATCTACAAGGGTATCTCGAGCGTACAAGTCGCCTTACGCACCTATTCGTGGATTTATGGCGTTGTTCGTGCTTTCAGACCTCTCCACTTTCCGTATCGATATCCGCACGCGTTGCGTAATAATGCGCGGGAGTAACGTCGCCAGCGTATTTGCCGGTAATGGCGCAGACTTGCCTCCGAAAGCGAGCTTACTTGTACCGACAGCACTAGCGTATCAAATATACCGATATAAACGAAGGACGGAGATATTATTAAGAAAAATATTATATCTACGAAACACGGAATGAAAAAGAAATGACAGGGAAAAACACCTTGCAGATCTCTCTGCTAATCGCCAAAGTTAATTGATTAACGTTGCAAGACAACGACCTCAAAAACTCATCCTCTTCGCCGTATGTTAAAAGAACTTAACTAATTTAACTAATTTAAATTTGAAATATCAGAGAATTTAATTTGGATTCTAAAAGACGCATTTAAGCTTTCCTTAATTTCACGATTCATTTTATTAATTGATGTATTCAACTTTCAATTATCCGGCTCGACCATTTAGCGAGTCTTGATCTCGTCGACATATCGGAAATTCGCAAATAGATCGGCGCGATGAGGATTTCCGTCCCGGTGAAAGACTGCAATTCACGTCGTGGAAGCCTTATGGGAATCTTCGCGAGTCTATGGCAGGGAGGAGGCCCGAAAGCTGCACGACGTCGGATATATTTCGCTTGCGCGGCTTAGGGACACCATTCTCCCCGGCGTCTAAGGCGGAAATCCTGGGCAGCGCGTCGTCGTCGAGATTCCCGAAGTGGAGTATCGTGTTCGGGTGTCTTCCGCGTCTTTCAGTCGCGTCGCTCACATCCCCGAAAAGAAATCGCGAGCGCGGTGGCGCGGAAACGCGGATTCCCTCCGTCACCGCCGAGCACTTCCGCCTTACAAAGACTTTCCGCAGTTGAAGGCTAAACGATAAACCAAACAACGATACTTATCGGATGTTGCGCGCTTCTTTCTGGAATTGCATATTAAAATACTTCACTTGTTCAATCCAAGTCAGAACTTATCACGAATACCAAAGTACTTTACTATATAATACTAATAATTTCGGTGCTGATTCAAACGGACAAAGGGAGAAATCCAGCAAGAAGCTAGACGGAAATGATCGCGGAGAAATCGGTGACGAATTTCCGCGAGTCCAGCAAGTGCCGCGGGAGACAGTGGCATAATAAATCTTACCACTCAGCCGTCCGACAGCGGAATTTTGCAGCGGGGAAGAAATTTCAGCGCGGCGGCGACTGCGACGGCGACGGCGACGGCGACGGCGCTTTTTCCTCCTCGATATGGGAAACGCGTCTAATGGAAGAGAGGGCGACAGACGCTCCGGGATGTCTTAAAGCCCATCGATTCGGGGCGAACCTGTCGGATAACTCGGTAGTAAGACTTATCGCGCGTCGTAGAACGGCCCCGAGGAGACAAGGGTCCTTCACGAGTAGGGCAGTTTGTCGAAACCCTCGGCGACAACTATCTTCCGCAGGCAGTGGCTCTCTCCTTCTCTGCCTCTCTCTCGTTCGCTCGATAAGTGGCTTAGAATCCCGCCCGTTCTCTCTCCCGGCTCTTTGTAACCGCCGCTAGTTGTCCACCTTCGAAAACGATCCCTCGAACGCACGGAAACGACCGAAATGGCCCGCTTTTTCCAGCCGAGCAGCTCGTTCAGTCAGAAACGCGCCGCGTTTCAAGCGGTTCCCTGCCCATCGGCACGTGCGTCGATTCCTGCTCGTCGAGGTAATCCCGACGGAAACCGGCCATTTAACGCCGATTCGAGCCTGTGCAGCGGAAGCGAAGCGGAGCGAGAGTCGTGCGGGACGATTCCGTTCGACGCGCGGCGGGTTCTAATTCGCGAGCGACGTGATACGCAGGCTGACGGGAACAAGGGACAATAATTGTTTCTTTCGACCCCCGTGATCCCTGGATCTATAAATTAACGGCTCCTTCGGGGAGCCCTCTTCTTAATTGGGCCCCGCGTATTAATCCCCCTCCCGAACGCAACCGCAAGGATTTATTTGCGGGGCGACACCGAGGGGAAAGAACGCCAGTGATAAGCGGGAGTCGGAAACTGGCTGGAAACGTGGAAGGACACGTGGGATTACGAGGTCTTAACTGTGCGTGCCGAAATGGACGAGGATCGCCAGTTGCCTGACGTTGCGGCGCGAGACGTCCTCGGACATTCGAAACGCGTTGCTCGGAAAATATATCAGCGTTATTGTATTTAATATATTCCTAAGATGCATGTTATATTGAAAATTTTTTAGCTATTACTCCGGATTTTTCCTGAATAACAGTATCGAGGCGCAATAAGCGCTAAACTACTGCAATTCTGAAGCCAGATACTGCCGAACGTTCTTTACTCCTCGATCTCATGATGTCTCATTCTTGTGAAGATTTCAGCTTTAATAAAACTTTAATTAGTGATTCGTTTGGATGACATTATAAAGATTGAGAAAATGATAAAAAATTCGGAGAAAATGATAGAGAAATTTTATTTGCTCTTATCAGTTTATAATGTTGACAACAAATTATCACGGGATGACGTAGGGAAACAGTGATATCTCTAGTTATTACGACTCCTTCATCGGTATATCCTAATTTGATTCACATTTGCGGAGATTAATGATGCGTGCCGTGTGATATTGATGAGGCGTAATCACGCGTTCATTCGGTTTCCCCGATAACGCCACGCGGGGGACTCGTCGCGTCGGAAATGGTACGCCGAAACGCCACGTTAAAATACGCATTAATCGCACGCTATAATTTTTCGGCGCGCCGTCCACCCCGCCGAATAAACGAGCCGCGACTGAACGGGCGCACACACAGGGGGAGAAAGTAGACAAATTTGATCAACGGCTGCGACACCTTGACGTCCTATTCGTTTCCGGTTGTCGCGTCAGCTTGCTGGAAGCGACTAATTAATAATAAGCGCTTAATTAAGCGAATGGATGCGCGCTTTTGTCGGTTGCGCTCGCAGATACGGATGGATGCTGGACGCGACGCACGCGAAGAGGGACACAATTCAAAAGCGTGTTCCACGCCCGCGCTCGCGTGTTTACGGATACATTTGTACAATCGGATGTGCAGCCGCGTGGCGATGCAACCTGCTACTGCAAACGCTACTGGTAACGCGCAATTATTGGTAAACTAATATTTATCAGACACGTGCGCGCACATTTACCTGCGGGTTTGCCAAACAATACAAAATCGGCATGCGGTCGCGTCGCATAAATTCGCCGCGCTCGTTCTCGCGAGCTGTGCATTTTCGCAGCGCATCCCCCCGAAAAAGCCTCACGTGACATTTCACTCCGGGATGCTCGTTATCAAATTTTTTTAATCGAGTATCGAGTTACAAAGCGTTCCGCGCCGTGTTAAAATATACGCTTTGCTCTTTGCGCGAGAATTCTGAAATTTCGAGTAGCGGACGTCGCGTCGATTGGTTGGCTGTTTCCGCGTCTCTCGCCAACTAGGGCTTTCCGGAGTGCGCCAGATAGACAGAGCGACGAGGGATGCGTCGAATCAAAAGATACGTCAAGAGGATCCCGCGTCATTGTCGACGTCACAACGTTTTATCGCGGCGATTTTCGAACGGGCCTGCCCCTGCATCTCCTGTTGACTGAGGGAAGTTAAATAGGGGTGACTAGAAGAGAGAGGCTGTCGTAACGATTTGGGAGCCGCTTTGACGTCGCGTACCTCCACCCAGCTCCTTGTGAGTAAATATATCACGAGCATCCACACACAGACGCCGGATAAGGGATAAACAGCCGTGGGATCCATCTTAATTTTAGAGCGCGGCTCGCGCAAAGTATGGTTCTCATGGTGTCGCGATGGAGAGAGAGCAAGGCGCGACTAATTGAATCACGAAAGGAATTAGCGTAGTGGGTGCGCGTGATCTGCCGCGGGGGTGCAACTGAAGATTAATGAAACGATCTCGCTAACGATCGCGTCCCCTTCGAAAATCGTTAGTGCCCTTGTTACCCTATTTACCGCCCCAAATCGTTGCTATTATATTCAGTACCGTCGCGACCATCAGTATTATTATGCATAACTCATTTCTTGATTAATTGTTGTACTTTATTAGTACAACTTTACATTCTTCTACCGACTTGTGCTAACTCGGTCGAAATGAACGAGCGATCGCCCCTGATCACTTTCCTTTTGTTATCTACGAATCTGTAATTAATGGTCGCTCTGGATCCGCGTATTCGTGCCATCTATGAACGCACGCGGGTGCGTGCATCGCAATCTCCGATCGGGCTCCCGCGATTAGGATGGAATTTCAGGGCGTGCTTCGCGCGCAGGGGGGTGAGGAGGGTCCCTTCGTTCACGACGAGGGGTGCAGGTATCGCAGGTGCGCGATAATTAATAAACAAACTCATAGATATGCGATAGAACGTCCACGCGGGATGTCGCGTGAGATTTACGAGGGGGTAGCTTTGCCCTCCGCTCGCTTATCGTCGATTAGAAACGCGAGCGCGCAGCGACCTTCGATCGCCGTCTCGTTCGCGCGGAGTGGCCTTTTATTTTACTTCCTCCCCCGAGGGTGGCCCTGGCAGTTACTCGGGGGTTAAAACGCTTTCCAAGCGCCGAAGTATAGGGCGAACCATGCGCCGTGAGCCTTCCGCGGTGAAAGTCGTTGCATCGCGCAAAAACAAGGGTGAGTTACGAGCGAAGGGCGCGTCCGCCCGTCCGCCTTTCTCCACCCTCCCTCTGTACTTACGTGCTCGCGTTCAGGAGCCGGATAATTCGGGCGATACATTTGAATTTGCCGCCATTACCCCCAGGATCGCCCTTCCCGTTTATCTTCGTCCTTCTCCCTGGGGATGTTTCCATTAGGTAATTATCGCGTCGACGGACAGGCAAAGTCTGCATTTTTCCCGATAAATCGACTGACTCTTTCGATGAGTCTCAAGCTGCATCCGCGATCATCGAGAGTTGAAGATCAACGACAAGCGATATTCGTTCCTATACAATCATATCAGTAAAAAATTATTCACAAATATCTGTTTAATATTGGGTCGTCCGGAAAGTTCGTGCCGATTTTAAAGGAAAATTCAAAGGCAACATTTTTTTATGTCGATAAATATTTATTGACTTATGTATGCACCATTTTGTTTCACAACCTTTGTCCATCTTTCACGCAACTGGAAGATTCCATTCTCCCAGAACTTCTTAGGTTTCTCGGCGAAAAACTCCTCAAGGTGATTTTTTATGTCGATCAAAGAGTTGAAGTTCTTGCCGCTAAGAGAATTTTGCAAAGACCTAAATAAGTGAAAGTCTGAAGGTGCAATGTCTGGTGAATACGGTGGGTGAGGTAGCACATCCCAGCCAAACTCCAACAATTTTTGTCGGATAGTCAAAGAAACATGAGGTCTGGCATTGTCCTGATGGAACACGGCGCCTTTCCTATTAGCTAATTCTGGACGTTTTTCCTGAATCGCTGTCTTTAATTCGTCCAGTTGCGAGCAGTACTTATCTGCATTTATCGTTTGGTTGTGTGGTAGGAGCTCATAATATAGGATTCCTTTCCAATCCCACCAGACACAGAGCATGACTTTTTTTGGATGAAGGCCGGCTTTCGGAGTGGTTAATGCTAGTTCATTTCGCTTACCCCAGGATCTTTTTCGTTCTACATTGTTGTAAATGATCCATTTTTCGTCACCCGTCACTAATTGCTTCAAAAATGGTACGTTTGCGTTGCGCTTGTACAGCGAGTCGCAGATGGAAATGCGATCCATTAAATTTTTTCGGCCAAATTATGCGGAATCCATACATCATAGCGACTTACGTAACCAAGCTTCACTACATGATCGTGGACAGTGGTTTTCGATATTTTCAGTATCTCTGCTAATTCACGGGTCGTGTAGCGCGGGTTATTCTCGATCAGTGTCTTGATTTGGTCATCATCAGTAGTAGAAGGTCTGCCCGAGCGTTCTTGGTCTTTAAGGTTAAAATCACCAGCTCTAAACTTAGCGAACCACTTACGTACGGTTCTTTCAGCTAAAGCGCCTTCTCCGTAAACAGAACATATCGAATTTGTTGCTTGTGAGGCATTTTTGCCTTTCCGGTAATAGAAAAGCATCAAGTGTCTAAAATGTTCTTTGTTTTCTTCCATCTTCAAAAGAGTACAAAACTGACACGAATCAATTTATCTGAAACAACTTTTTTCCTAAAGATGCGTTGAAATGTCACCTTTAAGCATATGTATATAAATCGTATGTTTTCAATAACATTGATATATTCAGACATGTTCTAACGCCATCTATTAAAAATCGGCACGAACTTTCCGGACGACCCAATATTTGTTCTTCTCCACATATCTACGTAATGTTACATCCGTAAATGTCGTGGAAATTGTGATTTCACGCTCGATTATTCGACCTCTTCTTGCGGAATCAGCATACTATTTAAGAGCCGAGGATCGTTGCGGTAATTTCCACGGAACGGAAACCGCGAGATATCCGCCTCTTATCTGCCCGAGTACGCGAGCGTCCACCATTTCTAGGAAGGGCCGTATTTCTCAGATTATCGCGTGCGCATCCGCGCGAGCGGAACACAGGTTTTATCATCAGCGGCGTAATTAATTATCGCCCGGTTCGTAATCGGTCGGCGATTTAAAGCGCGAGATCGAGAAGCCCGAATCGGCAGCGCGCGGTTGCGTGATCGCGCGCGACCAAGAAATTCGCCGATCTAGCCGTAAGCTGGCCTGCTCTTCGTGTGCATAATTTAATAATTATTTTTCTCCTTTGATTGCAGGTAAGCGACGAACGCGATGGCCTACTTTGCGCGGCGAGGAATTGCGCTCTCGTGTTTTAGCGGAGTGGCCGGATGACGCCGAGTTCACGAGTAGCTTGACAAGTCGCCTCGCACGAGCGAAAATATTTTCGCTCCAGAGTTGCAATTCCGCTTGATGCGTGTATCCAGGTACGGCGCGCTATATCTTCGCGGCGTTACGATAAATTGTCGCGGCGCCTCGGCTAGACCGCCATTTACGTAAACATGTCCGCTCGCGCTCGTGTGCACACCTCGAGCAAAGTGGAATATAATAAAACACGGTGGAGGATCGATAGACCACGAGAGAAGCTAAGTGGGTAACGTAATGGTGCCTGGGTTAACGTGGAGGGTGGTCGGCGCGATGGTAGGGCAAAGGCGCCGGAAAAACTTGCAGTCGTCCTCCTCGGGATTCGTCTCGCGAGTGCTTGCCGGAGGGTGTTCTCCACTCGACTACCGAGGAAATATTTTCCAAGGGGTTTTCTCGCGATCTTGCGTAATCTCATTCGCGATATGTCGCGCGGTGGAGAATGGCGAGAGACCGATGCGTCGAGCTCACCGAGCGAGCGTTGCTTTATAATCTCGCGTTATTCCTCGCCACTACTTCCGTCGTCCTCGTTGACGTTGACGTTCCCCGACGTCGTCACGAACGCTCCCAGCTGAGAAAGGAGAACGAGACGCACTTTTACGAGCGCTCTTGCAGGCGCCGTAAATTTCGCGTTTTACGCCGGTCGCACCGAGAGCGTTTTGCCGCTACGGCTTTTCTACGAGGACAATGCATCGACGATGATCGGCGAACAATGCCGCACTTTCCCGGAGCTTTCGCGCTTTTGATAACTCCGACGATTAGGCCGGCGACCGGCGACTTACGGAGCGAGTTCCTCCCAATCGCGAGGATCGTCGCTCTCTCGCTCTGCGTTAGCGTAGGGATGGTAAAATCCGAGGGACCGTTTACGCCTTCCCGTCCCGTATTCCCTTTCCCTTCCGCACGTTCCGGTTTACGGTGGTTCAATTATCGACAGTAAGGACCAAGAATAGGGAACGCCGGTAAATCTCAGCTGAGCGCAGTTGTGGAGAGACAACGACACGAGAGTCGGGCCTTATAAAAAAAAGAGAAATTGACATCCTCCGAATTTCTCAGTTTCGAATTTCTTCATGACGAATTTGTGATTAATCTATCGCGTCTCACGCTTCGTGTTCGATGTGTCGCCAGATGAATTACGTTCGCGTGTCCATTTTGACGTTCGTTAAGGTAGATAGTCCAGCGCGATTCGTAAAAATGGAACTTGCCAGAAGAGAAATCCAATAACTTCTCGCGCAGAACTTCGTGATAAGTTAAAATCGGGATTAACGAATTAAACAGTTCAACGGGCGGCTTTAAATAAATCCCGTGAACGAGGAAAGAAGTTTCATAATCGTCAGCAAATCCGATGACTTCTGGCAGATGGAGCAGGGAGTAGGTAGAGGGATAATAGCATTTTATTTCCAGAAATACAATGTCTTCGTCTAAGATGTTTTTGAGTATGATACGTGCTTTGCATCGCACTGCGTGATAAAAAATAATCAATCTTTCCGCTCCTGATTTTTTATTCGTTTAGTTGATCTCGCAACAAGTAACAGCGCGCGTGATTGCTCTCTTCTTCCACTTGAAGGAAACGTCCTCATTGAAAAAGACCATTCCTCACGTCGAGTCTCCTGAGGCCACTTCATTAAGATGGCCTATCAAACGACGGTCTCTTCCGAACGAGCCGACAAGGGGCCGTTTCCTCGACCTGACCCTGTCGAAGACGAGGGACAGCCGGACTCTCGAAACACATTCATGAGTGATCCATAACGAAGGACAGACGGCCGAGCGAAGTTTCTCCTTGAGACTCCGGCACAAAGAGAGACGAGGGAAAGCCAAATGGAATCGCTTTTCCGACTTCTGGCTGCGGTGCTGCCTTTCGGGAAAATTCGATCGTCATTGGAAAAACCCTTTTCTCGAGAGCTTCTCTCGCTCGACGGACAAAAGAGCTCGACGTTAACGAGCACGATCCCGAACTCGGTTCTCCTTCGCTCGAAAGTTTCTCATCACGAAGATCTCCGGGCTTGCAAATTAACGGCGCGAATCGCACGTCTGCCAGAGATTTTATCGCTCTCGTTATTCTTTACGGGAATATAATTTATACGGGGAGAGATAATCCCCGGAAACCGCCGCGCGATCCGACGTGGATTTCCGGAAACTCCGCGATATATGCCGGCGTGCTCCATCTCGCGTTTTCGCACAAACGGCGCTCCCGCATACGACTCTTCGTATCCGTTTTACCGACTTCCAGGGAGCCGCGACGATCCGCGGGAATGGGGTCCTAAAACTTTCGATACTTCCTTCCTGCCTCCGTCCCTCCTCCGCGATGGCAGAATCGTCCTCGTTCCCGGCGATCCTCAGAGATAAGCCTAAAGACAATAGGGTGCGCTAGTAGGAAATGACAGCCCACGACGCTCGAAGATCCAACCCCAAGATTAAGGGTCGTGAAATCTCTCCGTCTACCCACGTGCCCTGCTGCTTCTCTCTTTCTTTCTCTCTCTTGTGCACCCCTCATGCTTTTCCCCGCATCATTTTATAAACTTGGCGAATCCCCGCTCGCGAGTGAGCGCCCACTCGAGTTCCCGGCTGAAACACTTGCCGAGCTACACGATTCAGGAGGGAATAAAAAATCGGAGAGGGCCGAAGAGCGCTAAGCGAGGAAGAGAGACGGAGAGAGGGCTGGTCCCTGCTACAGAAATGCGTAACCGGTATGTCAAATCCTTCGCGGACGAACGCAGGCACGACGTCTATCCGGAGATAAGAACAAACGGTGCGCTCGAGAAAACTTAAACGGTAATAGGAACGAACTTGTCTCTCCCTCTCTCTCTCTCTCTCTCTCTCTCTCTCTTATCTGACCGTGATGGTTTTCCCTGCCTTGAAAGATTATCCCCTGAGTGGCGGCGCTCGGCGTTCCCGGGCATTCTGCGTGTAACGCGACGCGTAAAGTGGCCGGATAAAAACCGCATGTGAACCGCGGGAAAGATATCTCTGAATGTACTCGAATATACTTGAAGAATGAGTATCCGCGAGGGAGAGTCCGAAGAGACAGACCTCGGTCACCTGCGAGGGAGAACAATTATAATGCTCGTGATATTCGAGTTCTTGATTGCCAAGGCAACGAAGCGGACTTTTAATTCAAGTAGTAATTAAGCGAGTGCTTTTAGAAAGCACTGTTGTCAACGTTTGTATTTCTGCAGTCATATGAATTGTATAATATAAGCGTATAATATAATTACACTTTTATTACCGTGTAACTACCCCCGCTTTACCAAGAGGGTACAAAAGTACGGATAGATTAGTGTCCCTCATGTCTACTAAATCAGTCACGCTGTAGGCACGCCTAATCACTAACTGCAGTCAAACGGCGCGTTAATCCGTGGAGTAGAGCCGATCTCGAATCTATGCAAATACAATTACCCATCACCATCTCTCTCTCCCTTTGCCATCGAACTGTGCGGCGCCCTTGGCGCCCGAGATCGGTTCTTATCAGGTCGTTTCTCAGAGTATCTTGCAAACGAGGCAGGATCATCCCGGGGACTATGTTAATGCAAGGGGGAGAGCCTTATCCCGCGGGATTAGCCAGGTTTGCGGGCCCATTCTCCACTCTTTTTTCCGACCAAAGTTTAACCAGAAAGGATCGATCGTAGTTTCCTCTCGTAGGCACGCAACATCGTGGTCTATTAAGTTCGACATAAACGTACGAAAGTGCAGGATAAATAAAATTCCCGTAAAGATCGCTCCATGATCAAGCCACGTTAACTGCAAGCATTTCTTCCGAAGACAACGTTCCGCCTGCGCGCAAAGATTATCGTGCATGCGTTCTTCTGCGTGCGATTTCTCGGTGATCCCAGTTAAATTGGGGATTTGTAGAATTTTTGCAGCTTTTAATTTAAGTTTCCCTCGTTTCATTACCATTCTCGCCGCGATAGGAACAAGCCGGCGGGAGCGTGTTATCCCGCGGGCGTGGCAGTATTCGGAACATTGCATGGTGCAATGATGGTTCTCCGGAAAATTGACGGAGCGCCGCGGATTCCGGCTCTATTAATCGCGAGAGTGCACTCGCTCGCGATTCCCCCGCAGATGCGGGGATGGCACTCGGTTATCAATGCGAGCGGCAAATCGCGGGGAATTCGCATCGTATAAATCAGGATTTAACTAAGGGCCCCGGGCAAACGAGCGAGAGAACAAGAGGGAGTCCCCGACAAATCGATGCGTTAGATCGCGCGCGTCTCGACCTCGCGCGTATTTCATCCGTCAGGAAATAATGATTCGCGCTGCATCACTCGTTCGACGGCTCGGATGAGCGGTGTCCCGATGCAAAATGACTTAAGCTCCCCTCCTGTCGCGCTAAGAGCGATCTGAACTCGATTTCTCCGAGATGACGCGAGGATCTCTCCATGAATTCGCAATGGTGTACAAGTGAGAACCCGTGGAGCGTTGTTCTTTACGAAAGGAAGCGTTTTGCTCGAGCAAACGAGCAGAAGACAACCCCGAGGAATAATGATGGTGCCACAAACGATGATACGATCGAGACTTTAATATGCTCGCCGCCGCGAGAATGATCCGCGCGTTCTCTTCGCCGGCTTGGACGTTTCGTAGGTTTTCCACGAACGCAGGATGTTTTCGCAAGGCACCGTCGACGGCAAACTCCCGCTTCACTCGTTCGCTCACTCGCGCCAGAAATAATCACCGGACAGAGCGAGTCCAAACTCGTAAAAACGGAGTTACGTTCGCCAGCCGTTGCGCGCTTATCGTGCTCGTTCCGTGGTCGACTTCTGACCGCATAGATAACGCGAGCGGACGCGCATCGCACTCACTTGCAGTGCCAAATGATTCGTAGGATCATCGTAAAATATTACACGTGAGTGTCGTCAAATGCGCGTAGCGCGCGCACGCCGACGCGCACTGAGACAATCAGTCAGCGTTTCGGAAAAGGGACGGCATTCTGAATTCTGATCGATCGGTCCGATGATCCTCGCCCGGTCCGAGATAGAGCGCGGTTTTACTGCGGTCCCCGTAGATGGATAAGGCCGCACCGGTCATTCGGTACGGCCGATCTGCGGCGCGATAAAAGAAAATTACATCTGCCGAGCGTAAATCGAAATACGCCGCCGCCGTCGCCGCGTCGATACGCGTACGGTTACGAGCCGCAGTTATGCCCGCGTGAGTGCCGGGCCTTTGATAGCGCAAAATACACGCCATGATACGACGTGGTTTCTTTTGTGTCGGTGGAAACGCCACTGGCGCTCGACAGCGCGCGATCGCATCATGCGAATGCAACGCGAAACGGTTGCAGGTAGTCATTAATTTTTTCAGTGGGCGTTTATCGCCGCGCTGATCAGACATTCGGAACGAAGTGTCGAATCGACATAATTCCTGTGCGCGTATTACAAGCTCGTGCGAGCGCATTGCGAGCCGTGTGTGTAATCCGGTAATAACTGGCAATTAAAGGCCGCGAGTGTGAGGAATTGATCAATTACGGTTTCCTAATTACGTTTCCTGCGCAGATAATCCAATCGCATCATATTTCATCAGTTTGAGCGCTGGCCGGGAGTCAGCGCGTTTGCGTAAACTCGCTGCTTTCTTGCTTAAACCGATTATGCCAGAACGCAGTGTAAAATAGGAAAGGAGTCCGAGAAGCTCGAGAATAATTGTGTAGCAGGCGTTTCAAGTTTCTTCATACGTTGTTCAGCATGGAGGGATGAGGGAGGCGCGAGAAGGAAGGGTCGGGCGTACTGTAGATTTCACGAAACACATTTCCATTCTCATTCCCATAAAAAGTTCTGGAGCGACCGCGGGGAAGCTTAAGGTAACGAAGAGAAGCGACGACCGCTGTCAGCGTCTTGCGACGAAGTGGCTGATTTTTATGAGTCCCAAGGGTCTTTCCCTAAACGTCATACGCACCAGCATCACGGTAAACCGTTCTCCCTTCTATTTCCGCTGCGCGGGACGTTAACCATTCTTCATAATTGTCAGAATGCCACGTTGATGGTCGAATGTGCACGCCGCTGAGAGACACGCTCGGTGAGTCTCGAATTTATTCCTCGAGAGTACGCGCGAAAGACTTAAAAGCCGACTTGAGAGACGAGTCGCCACGAAACGCGGGGGAATTGTACATTGTGTAGTTTTGATTACCGTATTTTTATCAGCGTTTACGAGGGTAACGCGGGGAGACCTTTTATGTACGTCTCATGCAGAAAACGGGGCGGTCGCCGAAATTATGCTGCCGACAGTAGTTCTCCGTTGTAACGTCATGCTCCGGTATACGGGGCTATATTCGTTTTTACGCCACTGCGATCGGGGATTGTGAAATCGCGTTAAACTCCCCCTCTGATAGGCGATTATGCTCAACGAACCTTCTGCACTTACGCACGGCGTCACGCAGCCCCCTTCGGATTTAACCAGCGACAGGCTCGTGCCCCGACGACGAGACAGAAAAAGTTCATCGCCAATAAAACGCCAGGCGGACAGTTTGCCGTTAATAGCGTCGGTGAAATACGGCGCTCGCCGTATCAAACACGCTCGAACGACACCTCGTAGCGTCTCCGCGCCGTAAAATCGATTACGAACGAATTCCGAGGGCCATCGACGGGCCATTTTAAGCCGCACTTATGGCCGGGAACAGCTGTTTAATTAAGATAATCAGTCGCAATAAGCAAGTAATGACGGGTAATGGAAACCAGCTAAACGAGGAGAAGAGGCGTAACGCTGGATTTACTCGAGATTGAGCGTCCTCCAAGATGAAACCCGACGTAAAGGACGGAATAATGCTCGTATCGACTTTGTACCTTCGTCTACGTCGTCGCTCCAGATGTATTTGAGTCTTTAAGCGAATCTTCAACCGAGTTAATCCCGTGCTGAATTAACGCTGCTAGAACTCGAGCGGGCCGCACGAGGATTTAGCTCGGACGTTCAAACTTACACGGGGACAGCATAAAGAATCGTAAGTCGGCAGCACGTCGAGCTAATCTCGCTTCCGCTTCCTTCGCGGCACAATGGAACTTAATTGACCGGAAGACGTCAACGCGCGCGCCGCCACGTTTCGTCGCCACGAACGTTCCTCGCCTCGCAAAATATTCCTCGTCACTTTCTCGGTCCAGCGCTCATTAAGTCGCGTTAGCACCGCGTTAGCGCCGGATCGCTGCATAATGTTCCGTGGTGAAAAGTTTTCCCGTTAAGCGAAACCGTCTCCCGGCCTCGTTGAATTAATCAATACGCTCGGAACGAGTCGCGCGCGTTCGCGTCTCCGCCGCGATACTCGAAACGGGCGCGCGAGATGATGGATCTTTAATTAAACGACACGACCCGCGCGTCAACGCCTCGCCGAATCCAAAATCACTATCGAGCATGGAAATGATCGAATTATGGTGTTACTTTATCCGACAAATTGCGGAAATACGAAAACACTGACGGAAATGTTGCGGAAAATCCGAGCTCAGGGACACGTCTAATATGATTGGCAGTTAAAATTATAAACAATACAATTTCGATTTAATCGTAACTTACTACACCGGATTTTTTCAAAATCTCGATACGACGAGCGAAACCGTGAAACTTCTTCAGAAGTTCACGACTATCAACTCTTCCAGCATTATCTCTCTTCGATCCTCCGCTCGTTTCCTCGTAGGTTTCCGATTCCGGTCGCAATCCCGTTGGAAAACAATCGGACATCGAGTTCCGCAAATTGGCATCTGCCTGCCGATAGTTCGATCGCCCGGGACCATTGTTGTTGCTGCGTGAACGAATAGTTAATTTTTCGCCGTCGCGGCGCCGCATAAAGTGGGCCAGTGTGTACCGATCTGTCGATGTGTCGATTACTCGGGACAATATACATTATTCCCCGGTGCCGTTCTCCTCCGCTTGGCGTTCGCGAGCTCGGCACGGTCTCGCGCGTCGATCGATACGTCAGCCCGGTCGATGAAAGCTCCCGATTTCCATATGCACCACGCGCCGCTACGTGCATTCGTATTTCCGTCGCCCCAGCAGCAGCAAGGCGCAATGCCGCCGGTCGCCTGTATCGCCGACGGTTATTGCATCGCAGTCAATATCAATCGACAGTGTTTCAACATTAATCGCCACCGTGCCCGCCGTTTTCGGCGGTTTCTGGGATATTATGTTGGAGTAACGGGGAGATCCGCGTAACTGCTTAACGAGAATGCCTTTTTCGCGCGCGACAAACGATTGTTTAAAGACGAGAGAAGATCGTCAAGTTAGAATACGAATACCAAGAATACACGTAGCGATGATGTCAAACTAACGCAAAGCGAACGCGACAAAATAGCCACGTATGTGCATCACAAGCGAATGGTAACGATGATGCTCTCATCGAGCAGCCAATTCGCATATAATAAGAGTAATTAATTTTATGTATATTTTAATCGCGATTTTCACGAGTATAGGATTGAAAGGAAGAGTGAGCGAAAAGCAGCATTAGTGCCGATCTCCGATCGGAGAGAACCGTATTGATCGAGCTCGACATGTCCGCTTTTTCGTACTAATGTCGCGTTTCCTCGTCGTGGCAATCTATGCATGTACAATTATTCCCGGACAAGGACCATCCGAGGTACACGCCGACAGCGGCAGGATCGAATTGCTCGTTTCCATTGGCCTGCTCGTCCTGTCATTCGACGCCGCAGGGCCGTCAAGGGCGGATACCCCGGCGTCCTGCAGTGATGTTACATCGAAGTGCATCAGCCTCGTAGTGCACTCCGCATTCCGGTTCGCCTGCATAAATATTCCTTCCGAGGAACGGCGTTACTCCAATGAATATTGCGACGATATATTACCCTTCCGCGTTGATGCCATAAGCGCAATTCCGTTTACTGACGTTCGCCGGAATAACTGCGACGGAGTCGACGGGATATTTATTTTATTGCATCGCTTGGATTATTGCGTCTCCGATAAAATGCACGGAAAGATCCGCGCAGATTTGCTTTTCGAAATCTCATTCTCCGGCGTTTCTCCAGCTGCAACCTCAACCACCCCCAAGTCATTCTGCGCCAGCCACTTCGTGATGATTTCATGCTTTCGCATTATTTCACGACACGCACGATACGTTACGTCGATGTGACGGCGCGTCGCTTGATTTCAGAAATCGAAGCAGGATTTCGCGCGTTTACCACGAACTTCCAAGTCAGCCTTGTCACGAGAGTCGATCGGCCGGCCGGCCGAATGCGTTTCCACGGTGTCGCTAATGCGCTAATGTCGATCCGACATATAGTCCAGCATAGTGCTGACGTGCCCGTTGTTTAGGACGGAACAACGACGTCGTTGTTCCGCCGAATAACGGATACGGACGTGCACGTACACGTACTCGGACGTCCCTCCGGCCATCCAGTGGGATGTCCCGCGAATTGCGTTTCCGTGCTGCGACCGCGTGCGAGTACGCGGGACCCCGTGGCCGACGGTGCGTTTTATGGTGGACGCGCGTATCACCGAGATGGGCCGCGGCAAACCGGAAATGGGTCAGAGCCGAACGACACGGTGCATCAATTTCTACGATCTCGCGCCCGCTGCTTTATTACCGCGACGGGGGTGGTCATTAACAAGGAGAAAAAGCCTCTTTCCCTCTTCTCTCTCACTTTCTCTGTCTTTCTTTCTCTTCTCCGCGGTACGTTTATTTTGCTAGTAACGCGGAAACCGGCGGCCGCCGTTGTTTTTCTCGAACAATGGAGCAATATTTGATGCCGCGGAAATGGAAATATATTTAATAACCGATACGCCCCGCGCGCGCGTTACGGCTGCGGCGTGGTTCGCGATACGCGGTTTGTTTTGTCCGACATGGATTACGCGTTGATGGAATATTATCGATACGCCGGTGGCACCATGGCACCGAGAGGGACGTGTACACCGTAAAATTTTATGCGTCGGACATTGTTACGCGCAAAACGAATTTTTAGCCAGCGGCCTGATTAAACGAAGGATGCGTGCATGACTTCGGTTAAGGAAGCCACTCATTCCTCGCTCCAGGCTTAATTTTATTTCGAGTAGGTGTCAGAATAAACAAGTTATTAAAATAAAGCTTAAATTGTAACGATATTAATGATAATAACGATAATAAATATATAGAATAAAAAAATTAGCTTTTTATTTATCTGATTCCTGATAATACAGATTTTCGTATTCGCGATAATTTTTACGAAACGCAGACTAACGAAATATTAATAAGTAACGCATTATCGCGTACGCTCGTACATTTTCCATAAGCGTCATCAATAAAGACTTCAAGCTCGTGGTGTATCGTACGTGGTGCAGTGCGAGGTTTTAATTATCCGTGTTGTCTTTCCAGCGAAGTTGATGTTGATCGAGAGGAACGTTTCCATTCCTGCCATTTGTCTCGTTGCCTCACGTCTTCCCGCGGGACCGTGCCGGCGATTTGTGTATTTTGACGAGTTTCGGGCTCGTCAGGACCGGATGTCTCCACTCGGGAGACCCGAGAGGCGCAACCAGCTGTCTCTGGTTTTGGCCTCCCTCGACACCCGCCGCCACCGCCCCCTTCTCCAAACGGTTTCCCCATCCGCAGGTCAGAACGCGCATCGTTACAAATGCAAATAGCGTCTCGCACGCATTTTTTTCCGCTTTATACCGCGCCGCAGTGCGACGAGGTCGGGCCGAGCGCGTTCGGATCCAGGAAGAGGATTATTAGCATAGAAACGTTAAATGAAATTTACGTGCGCGCGTCTGCCGCGCATTGTCCCGCTGGAACGTATGCAAATGCAACGAGACAAGGTCCGAATCGCCGATTTATGATTGTACTCAAAGGGAACCTTCCCGAGGACTCTTGAAACCGTGTCGATGACATGTCTCTTAAAATTCAATGATACGCGATGTTGCGAAGCTCGTTTATAAAATATATAAAATATATTATGAAATTTTATATTGCATTAAAAATTACATTTTCGAGAAAAAGTTTCCCGAAAGCTCTTGAGATACCCTAACCCAGAGATCTGCAGCCATCGATTGGCGCCGGCTGAAGAGATGATAATGAAATTCATGAGGTATAATAATCACCGCATTTAACGGTACATATTTTTTCCGCAGAAAATAGGAGAGTCCCTTCCAGCTCGCCCTTACACTTTTGACATATTATTATTTTCTCCACGCGCCCTTAATAAATCCCCCGCCGGGATTTTATGAAAACGTCGTAATAAACACTCGTAGATGCTGGTTCTTTTCCCGCTTTGCCGAATTCCCGCGCGCGCGCGAGAAATGCCGGATACTGAATCATTTTACCTTACTTTTCCGAACCGGGGAAGACAGGGGAGGTGAACGCACACTCGCACGTGCAACAAAAAGAAAAAAAACGAAAAGAGAGAAAACGAGAAAGAAAGAAAAGGGAAAAACGTCAACGAACCGGTGTCGGTGGCGCCTGCGCGGGTACCAACGACGCCGGGGTACTTTCTCACGGCGTGGCGCCGCGACGCCAGGCGTCGTCAGTAGCGCGGCGTGCGCCGTCATACTCGCATGTTACTCTTCATCGAGCCGCGCGTGCACATGCAGTGCGAGGTGTCGCACGTCTTTTCGTCTAGACACAGCTCTGATTTTTCTTTTTATCTTCTCTCTTTCTTTTTTATTTTTGCGAGGCGTTGCAAATTACATAATAAAAATTTCAGAGAAGACTCGCGATCGGTTCGCCGAACAGAAACGCGCACGTGAGGACTCAGAATTTCAAAATCAATCGCGGGATTAATTGTAGAAACAAGAATCCTGAAAAATGCCGTCGATGAACGTATCGTCAGGGTGATAGAGAAATTTTTCTAGGACAGTATTTGATGACGAACTGCGTGTACTTTGACGAGAAATCAAACGGAAAACGCATTTTCATATCCATGAATCAGATTTCAATCTGAATCAACATCGGAGATACGATTGCCAAGAAGGAAATTATCAGTGATGGACAAGTGCTCCACGTTCACCATTACGCAACGCTGGACTTTGTTAAGAAAGGGATGCGGGATGGATGAACGAAGAAGCGTCGCGATCTAGAAGCGGCTCGCGGAAATGATCGACGATAAGAAACGGAGATTAACAAGAACAATATATATAATTTTCAACATTCGAAGTTTATAACTTTCGAAGACTTCTGCCATAATGTGCAAAAAGTGAACGTTAATAACGAACATGGTACCATGTGTGTCGCGAATTAACAATCTTCAGCAATCTTGAAGAAGCAAGGTCGAGCCAGTTGAAAGATGGACACAAAGTAAGCCAAACGAAGAGCACTTTCAATCCTCGCGTATTCAATAGAAGAACGTAAAGACGTGCGTTTCGCGGGCTGCCGAATAAATTGCGATAAATCGCCGGTTCGTGCGGGAGCGAGCACGTGTCACACTTCTACAGCAATTTCGGGCCCCTCGTCCCGAATGTTGAGTCGCTCTCGGTCTCTCTCGCTTCGTTCGCCCCCGAAATATTACCGGTTTATTACCGCCTGCGCCACCACGTTGTGCCACGCCGCGGCAGCTGTCGGCAGACGTTTACCTCCCTGTTGCTCGTGCTATCAGTCGTTCGTACCAGTTACGGTGGCTCGACCGCGGACGGACCTGTTGAGACATTCGAGTGAAGTTTCGTCAGACGCACCGGAACTTTCGAAACTCGTCGGCGTGCTCTGTTCGATACTTGCTTGCGAGATGTCGACTGTCGGGCAAATCGAGAGTACCATAATGATAGAAAAGTTTAACAAGACATTAGAATAATGATTCGGGTATGTTCGATGGAGCTAGATCGTCCTGACAAGCTGTGTCTTCATCGAGCTTAATTAGAACCGTTCTAATCAGATTTTATCGTTGACTCTGACATTGTCGATGGCTCGCATCGCTGGGCGCGCTTCGCTGGCGAACTGTGAAAGTGTGGTGAGAGAATTGTGAAAACCCGGAATTTGCGTGGCGCAGCCAAGGATCCCGAGCAGAAGATTCCTAGGATTGGTGCGGACGACATGGCGACCGGTCAGGAAGGCAAGGAATCCCCCAGGTATTGCTTTCGATGCAACTTCAAATAATTAAAGCAGCACCGAAACACTGCATTCGACATATTCGTATCGAGGGATGCATTGAAACAAAATTCATTTATGTGCATCCCATGAGCCATTTATTCCTACTAATAATTTAATCGTAATAGCATCAGGGAATACTCGCTCTTAATTTTGATAACGATAACCGACGAATTTTCTCATAGTTTCTCCTTCGGAAAATGTTTCCTCGGGAAAAACGTTGACTCGTTAACATCCAATCGAGCCTCCGTAGTCTATAATCAACGAGATTATTCCTTCCACTTAATTGCGCGTGGCGGCGGACTCATTACCGTGACTCGCGATTAATTGCTAATGGATAATTAAATTCCAGCTGCTCCTCTCATTATCTCCCGTGTGTATCGCGATGTACAGTGTCTTCTCGCGCACGCGATCATCCGCGCGTGCATCATTCGATTACGAGAAACCGATGAAGAAAGAGTCGCAGCAATGCGATCGCGCGCCAAGGATCGACGATCGAGAGATTCGTTTCTGCCGATCGGACATTGGAAATAAAATCCCAAAGAGTCTTCCCTGTTCATTCGGAACATAGCACGTATTCGTATATAGGGATGCATCTATGAACGTGATCGACCATCGGACGCGTTGCAGTTACAGTTGCATGTGTCACTCGACTGTCGAGTGATACGTGCTGCAAGGGTGCCCTCGGCCGAATGTATGGGAATAGAATCGCGAGAGCAAAGTGACCATACAACGATTAATTAAAAATTGAACAAACCGAAATATGCGTCACTTTTCTTTCTGAAAATGAGAAACACGACTTGCGCTACAAATCCGCGATAATCTGTTCTAATTTTCGTAACGCAAGAAGTCTCGAGACGACATCGCGTAAAGCGCGCGAGTTGTCTCTTGCGCGTCCAGATTTCCGGCGCGAGAGAAGCAAGACATCCCTTCGTTCGGATCGCGCACGTATCCCGGTACCGATATCCCGATATCGATACGCGAATAATCACGAAGGGAGGACAAGGGTGAGACCTGAGGAACAGTAGATGCGGCGTTTCATTACTCAGCAGCAACAACGTAGCGAAGAATACCGGGAGGAAAAGGACCACTGCGATTCTTCCATCGACGGCGACCTCTGCCCTTCCGCATCCTCCGTCTCTACTTATTATGATCCCGTGTCGTTCTCCTCGAAGCCGTTCCTCCTCCCTCCTCGTCGACCCCCAATCTTCCGGATATTGTATGAACCGCGACAGACCGATCATCTCTCTTGCCCGTCTTTCCATCTCGCTCGCTCTTCCTCGTCCGGTTATTACGAAACTCGCTTTCAACGAGAAGACGAAGGATGCTGGAGGAGGAGCAGGGTAGAGCAGGGCGGTAGGACGAGGCGGTGGAAAACGTCGGACGTGTGCCCGCGAGGCATTGTCATTTTCATCGGCTTGCAGTTTTCCCGCGGCTTTTCCTCCATCTCCTCCACGTCGTTCTCCTTGCCGCCGTCTCCTTCCTCCTCCATCAGCGCGAAAAGCCAGCGGCAATGAAAATACGTTGGCCCTTTATTCCGCCGCGAAGCGTGCATCGGACGTACGTATGTACGTTCATACATGTCTGGGCGTTCGGTCGTTCGATACGTTCGGGGTGCGCACGGGGAAGGGAGACGATCGTAGAATCCCGACCGGTGTATTGTCGAGCCCTTTATTGAAAATTAACATGAAATGAAACGGCATCCGGCGTCACCGCACCGGACTGCAGCCGCGCGGACGATACCGCATACTACACCATTATTCAGGGAAACCGAAAACGCCACGAGCGAGCGCGCCTGTCGACGCTCACAATTTCACGATGGCGATGTGTTAATTAGCATCCGGTTTGAAATTTAATTACATTTCGTAGCCATTATCCGCACGCAATCTTGAAAAGCACGGACGGCCGAACTTCGTGCTTCTCGAAGGAAGCTCGATCGCTGAAACGCGGACGGTTAACTTCTTTTCCGGGCTGCCTCGATTTAATTAAACAGCAGATTTAATTCCGCATCGCGTCGCATTGAACATCGAGCCACAATCATCTCGGAATAAAAGGTATCGCGGCGTAATTAATTATTACGAGTTATTAATGGCTCGGTATCCTTTTGTCGAGATTTCATTGTAAGAAGATCAGTTAGTGGTGTACGACAAGTCGAACAGAATCTTCGGATAGAATGGTGGGTAGAAACGCTGTCGCGACGGAAAAGAACATACTGCAACTGTCAGGAAAGGCGAGGGCGAAATTGCCGCGGCAAGAGAGCAAGATATGACAAATCTCATCGCTGATGTCGATTTCGTCCACACATTCGTCGCGCCGGTTACACGTGCCCCACGATGCAGTCGCTTTGTACCCTCTATTTGTTTGTCCCTATCTCCCTAGCTGGTCGCGTAAGCTTTTCCTCGTGGATGCCGTCGTATTTGTTCTGTCGTTGATGCGCGTCAATCCTCCTCCCTCGGGACCACGAGAAGATATTCCGTCGGCTTTGTGAAGTTAGAGAGATACGCATTATACCCAGAGCAGAGAAAGATTATAAATTTAATACTTATCTCTATATATATAATTCTTGTAAAATTTTCCGGAACTTTCTGGATGTCAGGCGATGTCGTTTCCTCGATGCGAAAATTGTGACGTTTCCGAGGGAATGCGATTTTCGTGATTTTACGTGATGCCGTTGGATAAAGATATATTTTTGAATTGGAGAGAAGAATGAATTTTTCAGCCGGACAGCTCTATCGTGATCCTGAATTTCACGAAATTTCCTCCGCACATAATCTGCAATTTTAATCTCCGAATTAATTCTTCTAGTATTCGTATCAGGCACGCGTCTCGTCACACAATCTTCTGGAAATTAATCGCGTACTTGCGCACGATATCACATTGGCATAGAAATGGAGCCGCGGCTTATCTTGCGCTCTCAATCTCGCGGGCTAATTCAATCTCAGGTACCTTCAGTAATCTTCGGGCATTCGCGTATCTCGTGTTATTCAGCGTGATGAACTGACGGCCCGGGGAAAAGCCGGTTTAACCCGGCGAACATTTGACGAGACAGAGCGGCATCAAATTCGCGATCGAGAAGCCGCTCGACGAGGAAGTCGACTCGCGCTGGGCTCAATGAAATTTCATAAAGACGCGACGTTAACTTCATCGCGAGGTTTTACAGCCCGTCATGGGCAACATCACGTAATACGTATTTCGTGGAGAGCCTTTCGACGGCGGTTTACGACTAACGAACGATTCTTCGCTATAGAAAAGAAAGTGTCTCGTCAGCGTCAGCCTGAAAAGACGAGGAAAAGCTTGCCGGCGAGAGGCCGCTGGGAAAATTACGCTGCGGGATTTCGCATGCGGCGGAAAGGAGACGGACTGCTGTAATTTGTTTTCGGTCTCCTTTGGCTATTCGCTCTTTTTCTTCCCCTTTTTTTCCTTCCTCTCTTACATGTACTTTCAACGAGCGGGAGAGCGGGTCCCCTGGCCCGGATGAATCTTCAAGGAGTTCATTGATTAATATTTCCTGTGACTGGAATTGCGTTTAATTTTCGGACGTACGCGTTGCCATAATTAAAACCGCAGTCCACTCGCGAAGAAGAGCGAGAAACGAGGAGAGCATGTACGCTATTTACCTGTTATCCACGGGCTTTGTGAAAAAATACGTGTTTTATTAAAGCATCACGTCTTGCAACTCGACTCGCACGTTTCCACATGCGCATGCAACTTGCGAATGGCCAAAAGCGCCAACAGTAAAGTTCCTTTTTTCCGCGATCTGTATTTTCTCGGATGCGGTTGTTGAAGAATCTACGGACGTCGAGGTGCTCGCGGATTAATTAATCCCACGACTCTCCTGGTCGATTACGTTGCATTAGGGAAAACTTCCTAGATAACTGGGACCATAATTTTTCTCGCGCGACGATTACGTTCTCGCATAAAGTACGGCGTGTACATCCGGCCATGACTCGCGCCGCATAAATCAGCCGGCGCGTTACTCCACCGAACGCGAAACGTCATGCGACGATATTCGTGGATTACGGGTGGTTCTCGGTCACGCTAAAGACCGGGTAGAACGTCTTCGGAAGTCGTGCATCGTAATGAATTACTTTTTGTTTCCGGCACGGCCGTGTACCGAGCGAAGATCGGCAAGTCTCCTCTCCAAAGTCCATCGGTCGCGCTCGAGTCTGTCTGGAAATTAGTTTGAGTATCTCGTGAGAAAGGAGAGAGAGAAAGAGAACCTAGTCAAGGAGAGACTAACCAGAGGTGAACCAACGCGCGCGAGCGAGCGAAACTCGCACAAAATGACGGCAGATTGAAAAAGTTTCCTTGGTCGGCGTCGACGGGCATTCTCCTTCTCGCCAGCGGCGAGTCGCGGCTTATCCGGCTTAAACGGAAGTGGGATACGCGCGATTATGGTCTCCATTATTGAAAGAAACGAGCCTGGCGAAGTCGGCGCGAGCTTGCTCGCGCCGAATCGTAAACCGCGCGACTCACGCGACGTTTCACAGATTGCTGAAATTATGAACGACGATTCGAGCTGCGCGCGTGTACACGATACACGTAGCTGACCCAGGATTTCATTCATGGAATCTACGGGGTACCTGAAAACCACCGTCCATTTCGTTTAAGTAAAATGCTGACTCGGCGAGGATTTTAATTAGCAAACGTCGTTGTTGGTCGCGCGAGCTCTTCATTTTCGGCATTAAACGTCTTGGCGATCGAGCAGCTCCTAATTAATCCCGCAGCAGCAGCGGTTCGAAAAATTGTCGCGTTGTTTGGCGGCACTCGGTACATCGTCACCCACCGACGGTGACGATTAGCGCGATTATCCGCAAATACAGCAGCATACAGCTTGGGTAATCATGAGCGCGTTAATTGGTACCCGTTTACCACGCTTATCTCTGTACTTAGCGCGCGCGGGCGCGCGGCCAGCGATACGGACAATTCATTTCTACGCAAATGAAAGTAAGGTATTAGAGTCGTATTTCCCCGCGGACGTGCACCGCGTGTCCCGCATGCTAATTTGGATCTCCACGGCGTGGCTGGATTTAGGATCGCGCGGACGCGCGGCGATACGTTAACAGATTCGACGATTAGATCCGCCGACGAGACCGCACGCGACCTTTAGCCGCGCGATAGCCATTTAATTCATCGCTCTTGCGAGGGCAGTCCCGTGCACGAGTCGGAATAAATGAGGCCGAGATAAGCGGCAATTTTTCAGATAAACTTCGCTGAATAACGGAATCCGCTTCGAAATCATCCGAGAAATAATATTTGTTACGTAATTGATATTCTTGCCATTTATTCGGACGCAAATTTCATGTATCTCGAAAGTCTGGGCGACGCGTGTGCTTTATTTTCAGAGTAGCGCATTTCGAATTGCGAATAAATATCGCAATCGTACGCGCGCCACGTTAAAGACTAATGAAGCGGAGCGAGGCGAGAGCAGGCGAGAGAAGTTAATTACAGGCTCTCTTCTTACTTGTCGCCATTTTTCACGTGCACGGATTCATCCGGCGGCGAGAGTCGGCGGCAAATAACAGAGAGACCGCGCTTAGCGACGGTGAAGAGAGGAAGGTGCGAGAAAGGGTGGTGATGGGATAGGTAGAGACGAGGAAGGCAACGACGGCAAAGGTAAAGCCCTTCGGCGAGATATACCGATGGCCGTGAGCGGCAGCAAGAAGAGAGATGAAGAGCGCGAAAGAGCTTTTCTTGCCCGACCAGCTTCTCCCTTTTGCCTCCCACTCCCTCTTCTCGCCGTGGAAATCACCTTTAGGAGCCAATCGAGCCATTCACGCTAAACCTGCGGACCGCCGATTACGGATTTATTTATCGGTCCTATTGTCCTTTCTTCCCACCAGCTCCTCCTCCTTCGATCTTGTGTCGGAGAGCCTTTCTTTCCCGCCACGACATATTACCCTTCACCTTCGGCCGATCTTACGACGCCTTTCTATCCGCGTCGGTTTTCGCGTCCTGGACAATTTGTCAATTCCCCGACCAGCGTGCCGGCGTTATCTTAAATCAATGTTGCCTTTTCGCCGGGAAACTTGCTTGCGGTTAGCGGTGCGACGATTTTCGCTCGTCGTCGTTGTCGTCGTCCAAACGATAGCTTCGCAATGAAATCATTTCCCAACGGAAACTTCGTGCGGACGCGCGTGCTTTCGTGTTCGATTAGTAACCACGAACGGAAACTGAATTATTCCGCGGAATTATCGATGGCGATTTAAAAAGCAATGAGGAGAAAAACCATCGGATCGTTTAACTGCAGCGTCCCGTACGATAATGGAATTATTGTAATATATATTAATGGCCGTTGGAACAAACGTGCGCGGGCTCCCCTCGATATCCGCCGCATTGCCCGCAATAATATCGCGTAAAACGGTCTGCTCACGATAAACGCCACGTAAACGCGGCCCTTGGATTTTGTTAAACGCACGCGAGGCGCTCGATTTAACGTCGGTGCATCGTGCACCGGCACGAGCCTCATGAATGTTTAGCGCGACGCAACTTTGCGTCTCGTAAATGTCCGCGTTTTTCCGACGTGATTGAAACGACATGGTTTTAACGAGTTTGCCACATTGAACTGAACGTCGACGCGAAATTTCGCTGCGAGTAGTTATCATGGTTATCAGGTCGTCGCACGAACCTTCCCTTTACAAGTGTCGGGGTGAAGAATACCGCACGCGGTTTTATTTAGACGCCGTCTTCGTGTCGCATGCGAAACGTTACGAAAGAACAGTACATTTCTTCCCAAGTGGTGCAACGGGCAAACTGGCTTTTGTAGAGATGCATGAAATTTTATAATAAAGTAAAACTTTAGTCCATTGAGCACACACACACACACACATACAAATAATATTAATTAGAATGGGAACTTCTGTTAGTGCTTTCCCTTCCGAGGAATTTATCCGTCATTATGATTCATCCACGTAAAGTCTCCCGGAAATATGCACGGTATGAGAAACAGTTTTTTTCTCGTCGCTTGAAAAACGTTGCCCGCTGCTTGCAGCGAGCCTCGTAATTATCCGTCGTAAATATCCCGTTATACTGGATTGAATTGCTCGTTTCTCGTCTGGATCTACGCGAGCTACCAAGGGCCGCGTGCAGGAAACGGCACGGCAAGAAATATAATCGAAAAAAGATCCTACACGCCACACGCAATGCGTAATATTACTGGCGCGTGCATATCGATCGTACAGAAGTCAATCCGAGATACAATGTCGACCGTGGTGGTGCGAATCGAGAGATGGGCGTAAGTCCGTCAGGAAAACGACCAACAGCCTTTTCAGCAGAGCTTTCCGCACGCGGAAAGCCGATGTCCCCGCAAAAACGCGTGATCTGTGGTACGTTTCTTCCCTTCCGCGATTCGTGACGATCACAATGCACGAGAGCGAAAAAACGTTTCGCACAAGTGACAGACAGCGCGACATTCATTCTCCGCGGTCCGTCTGTCCGTCTCTCCGATCTTTTACCCGGCTAACCAGTCACTGGATCGAAACTGCTTCGAGTAGGAAATATCCCGATGCATTGGATTCAGACGATCACGCGGATACGCGATGAGTTGAAGCGAGTCTAGGCGAATCTAAGCGTATCTAAGCGGAGACGAGTGTGCGGAATGAATGCTAATGCCGCGATCGTTGTTCTCGCAGCGTCTTCGCATACGACCGCTGCACGTAATCCTGATCTCAGCTTGGACTTGGCTTTTTCCTATCATTGTTCTCGTCGTCGTCGTCGTCGTCGCGTCGCGTCGCGATGACGATCGTAAATCTTTCGGTCCCCGGAATTCACTATTGCGCTATTCGGCCGGCTTAATTAGCGCCGCTACGACCCGGGAATAACAATAGCGGAAGACACCGGGAAAAACTCCCAGACGGAACTTTCTTAATTATGCTAGCGTGCGTAGGGCCGTCGGATAAACCCTCCGACCCGTGACTTCACCCCCGCGCGATCTTCTTCCGTAATCTTCCCACCCAACTCCTCCTCCTCTTCCTTCTGCAGCCGCCTGTCCGTACTTTTTTTTTTCTCTCATCCCACCGACGTCGACGACGTCTCTGTTCCGTTTCTCTCGTCTCACCTCGGCGAGCGACTCCGCGTGCTACGTGACGTGCACGCTGAAACGTCCGACATTCGTCGTCGCTCGATATGTACCCTCGATGGTATCCCGCGCGTTCGCATCCCCCTCGCACGCACCAGGACCTACCTCCTGGCCCAGGACGCGGTCTAGTCCCTCTCTCCCTCCTCGTCTCTTTGAACTGCCGCTTCGATTGTCTCTCCTCCGCTCGCACGCTTCGCTCTTCTTCCCACGCGAACGAACCCAACGACCCCTTCGTCGTGCGTGGCCCGGACGATATGGAAATAAAATCAATACCATTGTTTCGCGGTTTGCGCCGTGAAATTGGGTCGTATTTTATTTGCGCCATCAAGACGCGCACGATGACGAGGAGGAAAAGGTGGAGGAGGAGGAGGAGAAGCAGAAGGACGACGACGACGACGACGGTGCCACCCTCGTAGGCACCCCAGGCAGAAGGGTGTACACGCCCTGATTTATTGATCGTCGATACGCCGATCGTGTGCTCTCCTTCTGCGTCCCTGTCCCTCCTTCCCTTCCTCTTTCTGCGGTATTTTTTTAGGCTCCTTCCTTATAGCTCGAGCGATCTGCCATCGAATACCTTTCCAGATTGCGTGTGTGTCGCGTCACGTACTTAACGATACCACGGCAATAGTTACGACTTCACTTGGAAGCGGCGTAAAGTCAGGAAACTTGGCATTCGAGTAGAAATGTATCAATTTTACTATCAATCTCGGAAAGAGGAAAAACTTGAAATATAAAATCTTTGCAACCTATTTACTTCTATCTTCCTTTTCCCGAGCTAGACTCATGGAGCCTATGTCACGTCCAGGGAATTCAAAGCGATTCAAGTTCTTTTTGTGTGCTGTCTATATGTCGGGCTTTAAGGCGGAAGTAGAGACGCGCCGCGATGAATGTAGTTTACCGGGTATCGATTACGAGCGCGATACTAGAGCGAGTCGTCGGGGAACGGCAACTTTTGCCGTGCAATGTGTCAATGAAACGTCGACTGCCAACGTGGAAAACATACACGGCATACAGCCGTGACGACGTTAAGAGACGGTGCATGGAACAAGAAGAACGATTGTCGCGAGAGTTATAATTGCGAGAACAGAGCTGAAAGCGTTTTGCGCCGCTGACGCTGTCGCTTGCGATAGCTATAGCTTGAAATATACAGACACGTGAGTAGGTCGAGATCCAGACAAGCCGGCCGGAGAAAAGTAATTCCGATTCACCGGATATAACTACGGGGGCGAATCGATAGAGCCGGACACCGCGTGAAACACCTGGGCTTCCGTCCTTTAACCGCGGACATAAATGGGGAATAATCTCATTGTACAGCGACTCCGTCGCGTTTACACACGCTTAGCTTAGCAATATGAATAATGTCGCACCGCGTGCCACAGTGTATTAAGCTGCATTAATCCGCAGGAGTATCTTTACCGCGTGAATGTTAATTGACGCTCCGCGGCGCGGCAGCTCGCGGTTCATCACCGCGGCTTTACGCGTCGTAAAACTCGTCGGCTTCCACTCAAGATTTGCCAGACACGTCGCGGATGAAACCACGTGAGGCAGCCTCTCGACGTCGCTTTACAACCGATCCCGAGGGCTCCGTTCCGGAAGGAGGCGCGGATGCTGCGGGGCGGTATATCTCGAAGAATGCGCTTCGGGGATTGATTTCCTCCTCCTGCTCCTCCTCCCAAATCGCGGCGTCGTCATCACCTGCGGCGAAATAAGGTGCGAACCGCTGTAACATATATATCGTAACATTGCGCGCACAAGACACACAGTAGGCACGCGAGTGGTGTGCATTAAAACAAAGAAGCGAGGGTGGAAACGCGAGTGCACTCCTCGATATGTCTGTGCCTATTACGTTATGTCAAACCCGACGCATCCATCATACAGTCGACGGCACTCAGACGCTTCTCGGACGCGGTCACGCGCGCGCAACGCCCTCTTTCGCGCGAGCGTGTACGCATGAGACGCGTGTAAATGCGTTAGTATTGTTCACGTACGTGTTAGGCCAGGCACGCGCGTTTTCTCCTGCTCCAAGATATCCCGGGTCCCGAGGGATGGCCGTGGCATCAGCGACACTGACGTGACCCTAAGGGTGACGCATGTCGCTCTGACACTTTCAGAAATATGCGCGGGAAGACATCTTTCTTCTTGGCGATTTCGCCCGGAGATGTCTTGGCCGCAGCGACATTCGCTTCCCTCCTTCGCGCCATATAAAAAATGTCCCGTTCCCGTCGTGCCTCGCGTGAATGATGCGCCTCCGAGGATCCGATTTGACTTTGTAATCTTTTGTCTCTGCTTACGGTTGAAGAACGTTGTTAAAAGAAACCACGCGACGACGCGTCTCACGTGTTTTATCTTGGTTTTGTTTAACGCATCTTTGTCAAGCTTAATTTTAATAATATGATATCATTCGTAACTAATTTCATAAGTTTTGTTAACCGCAGTAGCAAGCATTCGTTCGCGTACAATAAAACCTATAAATAATCGGACTTTTGCGGCAGCTCTTTTTTGGCACTGCTGGTGTACGGAGACATATGTGCGTGCATTAATCAACACTCGCCTCCAACGATAACGGATCACGCAGACGGCTTTTTTGTCGCAATTAACACCCACGCGTGACAAAACCGGTCGCCGCGCGACAGCACGCTTTCGTCGCGATCAGCGCGCGAGAACGCTCGTGTTTTACTATTTCCGACGGGTATTCTCATCCCTTTGAAAAATGAATTACGGGCCCACGGTGGCGAGACGTCGGTCAGTAATTTTAATTTGAGGCCCGCGGATGCTCGGCAGTGCGGTAATTTAGGACACGCGCCGGCGAGGGGAGTGAAGAGCCGGCGGGTTATATGCGCGGCGTCTCCGAAGATATTTTAATTGTAGAAAATTTACTATCGCCATGGGGCAATTCAGGGGGTACCTTTGATCTCCGAGACGGCACTCTGAAACTTGCGATGAATGTTCCACGGATCCTTAGGGCGATTTTTCGGCCGAGACTGAAAGTTTGATTAAGTGCCCGGGCAAAGGCGAAAGAGCCCGTCGATTTAAAACTGAAAGTTCATAAGCTCGCGATTCGTCCTACATGTAAATTAATTCTCGTGTCATAGAATTATTTCCACCAACTTGTTTTACGAATACAGCGCGCGTTTAATGCGACCAAATCGATTTGATTATGTAGAGAAAACTTGCGCGCTCGCAGTGCTCGCGTTCGATAAAGCGTATATACGCGAGCATTATCAGCGCGAGCGTAATTCATTAATTAATGTTCGTCGCGAAGCTTCGTGCGAGGCGACTTTTTCCGCCTGGCAAAAATAATGGTTTTTACTTGACAAGTGAACGTGGCACGTTCCCTCCGGAGCATGACTCGCCGTTCACGAGCGCTTCGAGAAACGCTTCGATTAAAAATAAACCAGCGGACGGCTCGCGCGCATTTCGGCTATGTACCATCACGAGAAAAGACGAGAAACACATTCGGTCTCCTCTTTTTCCCGCCTTCTCTTTAATCTCGCCGTACCGCCACGCAAAATAAATAGCCGCGACTTTAAACGTTAAAACAGGAAGCACCCTGATAAACGCCCGTACTAACTGTCGTCATAACTAATCATCCCTCCTTTTTTTTTTATCTTGGCGCACGCGAGCGAGTTTCTCCACTTAGCAGCAGGTATCGGCGAAATGATGCAACATTGTTTTTCCACGCGTGCATTTCCCTTTAATCCATTATACATACGAATGTCATGGCCGTATTTATATGTTTAGTCTGCCTTTTGTTCTCGACCGGCAATCGCGATATTATGTACAGTATTTAGTCGCTGTTTCCTGCCGCTAGGAAATTTTGCAACAACGTGAAAACAACATCCCGGTGACGGTTCATCAAGAAGACGAGCTCGCTGCACGAGATTCCCAATGATAAAATCAGGCAACGAACTCGCTACAGCAACGAGAAAACGTTGTTTCGTCTGGCATAAATTTCCGTCTCCGCGGAACAGCGAAATAATCCGCGTGATTTAACCCGCGGGCTAATTACCGATGTGAGCGTCGGGAAAGAGACCGAGAGACAAAGGGGGAAGGAGAGAGGGAGAAGAGAAGAACGAGATCCTCTTACCGTGCTGGCCATTGCTCGTTTTCTTCGGTAGGATTATGGAGCAACAAGCGAGGAGCAATCCTTTGTTGCTCGTTGTACGTCCAGCGAAGTGCGGTGAGAGATGGGAAGGGAAGACTGGACGAGGGTGGGCACGTAAGACTCGACGAAACTTGGCGAACGCGTTGCCGCAAGACGAGACTTCCATCCTCGCCGACTGCATATTGGTCCGGGGATGAGGGATTGCCAGTGAATGAGGTGGCAGAAATAGGAGCTTCGCGAGAAGACGGGCTATCCTCTCCCGCCAAGTCGGACGAAGTTGCAGTCGAGCGTTGTCATTGCGCTTTACACGGCAATCGAAACGCGAGAGTTACCGTAATTGCGGGCTCCTCCGCGCGAGAACAACTTTGGCTCGTCAGTTGCACCCAGAAAAAAAAGAAAACCGCAAATTTAATTCAAAAGATGCGAAGCACGATCGTAAGTAAAATCGCACGTGTTCGCTGAAAAATCCCGAGTTCTCCCCGAAAGCTGCTTTCATGTTGGAGGATAGTCCGATATTGAACGGAATTTGCATCCTCTACTTGTATTTAAACTATTGTACTTAAACTATCAAATTTAAGTACAATAGTCTACCTTCACCTCATATTCTTGTACGCTGTGTTCTACGGCGAATCTACGCGAATAATCGTGACGCGCGTACGCACGAGACCTACCCCCGTAAGACTCTCGAAAACTTGGCTTAATATTGCTTGAGTGACGAGGGATTAGAGATAGCTCCGAGGCGGTAGGGTTGAGATGGGGTGGAGAGAAAGTCGAGAACTTGCATCGGGTCGGAGTTGTATACTCGTGGCGGATTGCTTACCGCGTCGGAAATGCTGCCGCGCAGACTGACGCGAGGCTGTTCTTATGCTGTAATACGATCTCCTCTTGCCACGATTTGGTTATTGCATCGCGCTATACAGGTATACGCACTGCAAACGAGCATTCCGATAGTCTAAGGTACTTCGAAGAGAGCCGCGGAATCACGGCGAACCTTGCGAAGAGCGGTCTCGCCCGTCTGGAACGGTCCGCCTTCCATGTGTTTAGAATCTGATCACGTAAATGTTGTTACTTGCTATTGAACGGCCTTGCTATTGAATAACCATTTTGTGGAGACGATAAATCGTCACACTCAATGCTTCGGAATTGAAGGAAATTTTATATTCATTCTGAAATTGATTTTGCTTATACTCTCTCTCTCTCTCTCTCATAATTTTATTAATTTCGCCGTAATAATTGGAAGTCAACGCGTCGCTGTTTCTGCTCGAGACGTCACTCTGCATTTCCTCGCATCGTGGATTAACGCGTGTATTAACATTTTCCAGTCGTTAACGTCGCGGCCGCGATACGCTCCGCTGATGAATACCGAAGCGGAAGGTCGGAAATTGCGTGTCGAGCTCGCGGTCTTGCAGCTTTCCGTATGCGATGAGGATTTTTTCGTGGCATGGTCGGCGCGGCATTGTAAGATCCGCGAGCGATACAAGCACGGACGATCGATCGGCGACGGCACGGTCGTAAAACGCGAACTTGGCGAACTCAACGTAACCCAGAGAGAGAACTCCCGTCCGCAGCGTGCAGGCACCTGTCAAGGCACCGCCGCTTATATATTAACGCTGGCGGGGATGGTGGATGGCTTGGGGTTCGGCAAGGGGGTGGCTTTTGAAGTCGCATAGTTTCCTGCAACGGCACGCAGACGTTGCGTGTCCAGAAGACGACATTACCGATCGTCGACGGCGGTTACAGCGTGTCCCCGTGTGTACGGGCGCGTGTGTGCGTGCTCCCGTAACTATGCCTGGTTATCGTCACGTGCGGCATTATGGGAATAGTTTGCAAATTAAGACCGCGTACAACACACGAGGATGCGACGGGATGAGAGTACGCGCGCGATGATCGCTCGACACCGAAGTGCCTCGAATGACGATGAGGTTCCTGTTGATCTAGTTTAACATAATGGAACTTGTAACGAAAGTGAACTGTATGATCCCGAGTACGTTTGGAAAGATCCAGAGAGATTGGAAAAGTAGAGAAATACCGTCAGTTTTTCCGGTCTTCTATGTCGCTTTAGCTGTTCGTCTTCACGTTTTTCTGAGCCATTTTTCCGATGATGCGTTGATCTTCATCTGCGGAGAGAATGAAGCGACAGACTTGTAGTACGTACGGTTCACTGGAAATATCTATCTTCGGTTGCGTTTCTAGGAAGTAAAGATGAACCAGCGTCAATAGGCAGAGATGAAAGGGCTCTTAGAGTTACGACACACTTGGTCGTGTGTACCGTGCTACCGAGAGAAGTTCAAAAGCGGAAAAGAGATTAAGGAGCTTTCATGCGATTATTCTGTCATCCATAAAATCTACTTCGTTATTTCGCTTTCGGATGTGTCTGATACTCATTAAGGACTCATTAAGGAACATTTAAGTAACACTTATTCTCAACGAAAATTTCATTTCCTCAACGAAAAAGAACCGTCTCAAATATATCAAAATGTGCAATATTAAAATACTCGAAATGTATCTATAGTTATTAGAATTATCCTCCTTCCTACACGATAATTACGCTAAATACATATATTAGGGGTGTGATTTAGTTTTGAGGGTTTTTTTGCTCAAAAACGCATGTATTTAAATATGATAATGAGTGAATACCTTAATCAAAATATTTTCCTTCGTTTTCTATAACTTTTTCCCATCTTTCTGGCAAGAGATGGATTCCACCACGATAAAATCACTCTTCTTTTCAGTTGATCCATTCGTCCACGAATTTACGCACTTCTTCGAAATTATGAAAGTGTGTATCCTCTAAAGCGTGTTGCATCGACCGGAACAAATAATAATCGCATGGAGCAATGTCCGGAGAATACGCGGGGTGCGGTAAGACTTGCCATTCAAGCTCTAATAGTGTTTGTTTCACTGATAACGCAACGTCAGGTCGAGCGTTGTCACGAAGAAGAATCACTTTCCGTCGTTTACTCGCAATTGGTGGTCGTTTTTGGTCCAATGCTTGCTTCAACTTGTACAATTGGTGTCGATAACGATCAGCCGTGACAGTCTCATGCGGATTTAACAGCCTATACCTTCTTCATCCCACCAAATACAGAGCATTACTTTTCAACCGTGAATATTGCGTCTCGGAGTGGATGTTGATGGTTCGCCTGGATCCACCCATGATTTTCTGCATTTCGGATTATCAAAATAGATCCACTTTTCATCCCCAGTAACAATCCGAGACAAAAGACTCTTTTTTTTGCCTGGCGATCAACGAAATGCAAATGTTCAACCGGTTCGCAATGGCACTTTCCGATAATTCATGTCGAACCCATTTCCCTTCTTTCTGAATTTTTCCCATTTCATGTAAATGTTTGGTAACTGTTGTACGATCAACATTTAATGCTCTGGCAAGTTCTGAAGTGGATTGTGTTGGATTTTCGTCCAGTAATGCTTGCAAATCTGCATTTTCAAGCTTTCTTGGTTGTCCCGAGCGTTCTTTGTCCTTCGCGTCAGTATCACCACTTTTAAAGCGTCTAAACCAGTATTCACACGTCTTAATTGATGGGGCAGAATTATCATAAGTTTCCATAAGAATTCTATAACCGTCAGCCGCAGTTTTCTTTTGATTAAAAAACAAAAGCAACGCATGTCGAAAATGCTCTTTCGGATTTTTACGATGATATAAACACGACTGTTATTGCATCTATTGCTATAATGCTACTAAATGTCATGGATAATGTCAACACTGTAAGAAACAACAGTTATCGGAAACAGCTATTGAAACAAACTGACGCTACAGCCATCTGTTGCAAAACCCTCAAAACTAAATCACACTCCTAATACATTAAACATATACATTAAATTAATACTTCAGAGTAATGCGTTCACCAAGATTTTAATTAAATATCTACATATTACACACGCATTTCTCGTAATCACATTTAGCCGCGTGTTTTCCATGTTTCCATTTTTAGCAAATCTAAGCAATCTACACTTACGTGCCATTTACGATTCACGGATCCGCGAAAGAATGTTTGTGATTGTAGAGGAAACACGTTCATTCATTCGATCGATCGATCAGTCAATGATGCCAAGACTCGCACATTCTTCTCGCGGTATCGCTTAAAAGAGTCGTTCGTGTCCGATGTACGTCCAAGAGCGAGCACTTGCCTCCTCTGGTACTATTCAGAAGCCGGCACGTGGCTGACCGCAACAACGTCTATACCACTGCCGCTCGTGGCGGCGTCGTACATCGTCGTTGTCGTTGCGGCGGCCGAGTGGAGCGGATCTCGATGTGGTCAGCCGGTCCAAGCAACCGTGGTCCTCGGTCCAGCATCCCCCAGGAGACGGAGCGGACCTCTCGGCGGGTAATTGCGTGAAGAACGTCGACTCGAGATAGCCGGCACGCGCGCGGGGTGAGACACACGACTCGACGAGGAAACGCATTATCGGTGATGTCCATCTCGGTGGTGGTCGGGGAGATTGTCGTGAGCGCGAAGAGGAACGTTTTCAGGGGCGACATGCTATTCTCCTCGCGAATAGACGAGCGGATTTGAGGCTGCGTGCGACGCGCGGATAACGTCTTGTTTCCCCGTTTTTCCCTCGCTTCTCTCGCCTGTCTCGCTTGTAGAGGGTGAGGAGGAAGGTCGCGCCTTTCTCCGGAAAATTGATCTACGTTCTCGGGGCGGTAAGCTGTATTCGGCGAGAGTACAATGTTCGTCGCGATCGAATCCGACCTGCGGATAGTCCCCTCGCGCGACGCCGGAACGGACGAATGGACGGCGCATCGCGCCGAGTGCAATTCGAGAAGGGAGAACGGAAAAACGAGATACGTGCCTCCCCCTGCCCACGGCGCGAACGTACATCATCCGGAAACGCTGTTTCGCGCGACGCCTGAATGCCGCGCGCGGCCGAACGCGCAGATTTTGTCGCCGGGCGTCGGGCGCTGGTCTTCTATCACCCGAAAGCACAACCTTGCGGTTACGGTACATCCCATATAATAATGCGTTATCGTCGAGCGACGTCGCGTTCATGGCAATCCGGACCGTGCTTTTATGAAATTTAACGTCGCTTCGTTCGCTCGCGGATGAAACGGCGCCGGTTGGGATTATCGCGAGATACGTCCCGTGATATTCCTCGCGCGTAAGTCATCCGACATCTTTTATGGATAATACATATTTCGCTCGCGTCCAATAACGGCGACGACGACCCCGCAAAAATGGGCAACGCGCCGCGCGCGGGGTGGTACACTTTTCCTCATTGTAATGAAAAAATAGCGTTGTCGTGTCTTGGCGTTTTATCGAGTTTCCCGACCGGCCGGCCGGCCGGTCGGATTAAGCTGACGGGGAACACGGACGGGAGGGAAGATTGCGCGGGGGTGGCTGGTTGTGTGAAAGGGTGACGGGCGGAAGCGCGCGCTCAACGGCCGCACGTCCCGGCTATGGCCGCGTGGCTGTATCTGCAGTTTATTGCCGCGAGATACAGACGCGTCCAGGTCGAATACTCGCCCAGGGTAGGGGCTTGCGAGAGAGTTACGTTTTGTGATACAGGCCACGTTCGACGGACAAAGAGCGCCGTTTTCCGGGGGACGGCAAGGCGATGTCGTAAACCCGACACAACAATCGAGCAGCGCATCTCGCTCGTGCGGACCGGGGCGCAAAAGGTGGCAACTGGCGAAGCGAACTTCATCTTCTTTCCTTCGAGATCTCGCTCGTATCCGTCCTGGAAATGGCGCTCTAGAAACGCGATGAAACGGGGTTGTCGCAGCGCGACTGATCCGACAAAAAATTCATCGGACGTGCGATCATAAAACGTTTCTCGCGCTGCTTCTTACGAGCAGATATAACTGATCTCGCGATAATCGTCGTGTGAATTTCACGGAGATCCGCTCGGCGGATGGAATGATCGCCGAACGACTCGCGTGAGATTATCGTGCACGTTGGCATCTTGATTTTTACCGCACGTTGATCCTCCGAAGCTTTGCACGACGCGAACGTCGAGCGACGATGACGACGATGGAGCGTTATCACGCGTTAAAATATTCTCTCGCCGCGACGAGGGAAAAAAAGACGCGGAACTCGCGGAGAAGACTCGCGGGGGTGAAGAAACCGCCACGCAGCGCGTAGGCAAATTGCGCCGCCGCTCGATAATGCCACCGGTTCGTCGTAACTCTCGTTCGCGCCTTCGGGGAATATTTTTTCGCCCACGTCGCTTTCCATGCCCACTCCGTCCAACCCCCCGCGTCGCATCGCGCCGCACCGATAACCCGGAATTTTACAGCGGGTTGCCGTAAAGCGCCGCGACTCGCAACCCCTGGAGGTGCATCAGAGCCCTGTCTGACATTTTTAAGAAATTCCACCGCCCGCCTCTTCTTCCCCCCTCAGCCTCTCCATCACCTGCTTCACCCTTATCCATCCGTCGTCCACCGTTTTTTCGCCGTCGCTCCCGGCTGACATTATGCTAACCAGTCTCTCCGACCCTCGATATTTCGAGTCGCTCGTCGCTCTCCCGTTGATCTACGAGCTCTATCCGCAGTTTTCCTGTCTCTCTTTCTCTTGCACCGCCACTTGTTAACGCCTGCGAGACCAGAAGCTGCACCTCCCAGGACGAAATACCCTCGAACTGTCAAAATGTTACAAACCCGCCGGTCCCCGGAGAGCTCAGGGGAGAGCGCGGGGGTTGCCGGGACGGAAGTACGGAACGAGATTTCATCCTACCCTGCGTGAGTTATCGTCCTCGAAACCGATAGCGGCCTCTGATAACCTTTTCTTATCCGGATTACAATCCAGCCGCGTGCCGCATGAATGGGATTTTGCATGAATCGAGTTAGGAACTCCCATCCCGGGGAAAGGATAGCGACTCGGGATAAGAGCAACTACTTTACGACGATCGGCACAGTTAATAGATAAGTTCAAGCTGGTGGAAGCGGCTCGGCGCAAGCGAGGTTCTAATTTTAAATTCTATTCAATCTCCAATCTTACTCATCCCCGGCGATGACGTAAAATTTCAAGTGAATTCTAATTATAATTTCCATGCATCAATCGCGCTTTATGAATAACGTTTGCAATTCAATGTCGCTTTCACGGATTTCCCAGAACCTGATATAGGTAATCTCAACGCGATTTTTTAATTTATTAATTCTTTTTCTTTCCTTTTTAATTAATGATATAATTCTTTTTCTCTCAACGAAGGGAGAAAGTCATTGATAACGTTCTCCAGACGTCAATCTCTTTGCGGACGTGGGCCATTCGTTCACAACGGCATTAGGCAAGGGTTACTTTGTATTATCCGTTGCTCAGACGTGTTCCTGTCACACACCTGGCATATTTCAGCATATTTCGACGACGGGAACCCGATACGCGCCGTCGGGACTGCGGAATCGGAGCGATCGTCGCCCGTCGACGTCGGTTTATCGAAAATTTATTCGTTCCCACCGACACGCGACTGCCTGCCGCTTTGAAGAGGACCGACAGCCGCCGGCGAGCGTCGTCGCGGCGCTCGCAAATGAAAGTTACTCGATATCGCGTCAATAATGGTTCGACGTGCGCGACAAATGGCGCGCCAGCGAAAAACGGCCAAGAAAGGCGCGGAGCTCGAGCAAAAGGAATACCAGACAAACGCTTTTTCCATCGGAAAAAGCGCGGAAACCGCGCTCGTAAAAATGTCATTGCGCATCCGCGTGGTCCCGCAATTTTTGGCCGCAATACGTCATACACGCTCATATTCGCATCGCAGACGAGCCGCGTGACGTGAAAAAGGCCAGCGATATACGGTCGCTCACCGTCGCGATTTTGGTCCCCCCTCCCCCCCTCCCCCCTCTCCCCGACGTATTCCATGCTGAAGACATTTTTTCACATTACACCCGTTCGTTCAGCCACTCGCAACGACGCCGATTTATATCTCCGACACCCTCCTGTGATATCAGAGATCGATTCATGGGGATCGATTAGATCCAAAGTGTCGCAACTCGCGTGTTGCTGCCTCTCCGACGCATTATGGCTGTTCCATCGGAAACGTGATAAATATGGAAAGCGGATGAATTCTGTGAGACTACCGGCGCGCCGGGCAAGCTAACGAATTTATTGCGACACGCATTTTTAACTCTTTTACCCGCCGGCGATGAGAAATGGTCACCACCGTCTGGTTTCATCCTGATGCCAAAGAATGATGTCGAATAAAAATCTGCTTTTCGCAAGGGTGGATGTGGGGTATTCTTATTTGATACGCTTGTACATATACGCTTATATGTATCGCAGAATCCATTGCTGCGATAATAAGTTACATTCCTGTTTTGACACTTTGCGCGCGACCAGGCGCGATTCGATCGGCGCGTCACGCGCAATTCGACGATTCGTCTGCGACTTGCGTCAGGACTTTGCCAGAACGAGGAAATGCGCTGAATGCCGGCGAGAATATATGGCGCGTTTCGGAAGGATCCCGCGATCTGCCGGGGCTATACGGCCGCATGGAAGGGCAAACGGATTGTCGTAAATTCGCATTCGCGTAGACGCGCGAGCGTGCAAATATCCGCGCCGAGGAGAACTTTTGCCAACTTCCTCCGACGCTCATGCGGAACTTGCATCCCTGAGCATCGCGAGTATTTACATACTCGCTCCGAGGCTCGCCAAGCATTTCTCTCTCTCTTTCTCTTTCCCTTTTCGCTGGCTGCGAAGAGCCTTACGTTCTCTAATCTCGCGCCCTTTGCTCCGATAGCTGCGCGAACTTATAATCGAAAGGAGTTCGCGAGCGAAGCTTATCGAGTGATGCGCCAAAGCGGTGTTTCAAGCAGTTATCAAACGTTACTCGTTCGATCTCTTCTCCCCGAATCAAGAAACAGTTTCCGGTGATTGTTCACTTTTTCGTAACGACCAAGCAATTATAATATTTAGTATTCGCGATCACGTGTTCTCCATTGATTACCAGCGCGAGATCTCCCGTTGCAAGTTCGAAGATCAGGAAACTCACAGCCCTTGGCCGATCCCGTCCAATCAAACTTTTCCCGTAACGCAAATCAAATTTCCACGGTTCCACGCACGATCGGAGACCCAGGCGATTCTTCGAGGACCTTGTGCTTCTCGTCGCCAGCCTGAATATTTATGGCCGCTCGTCGAGAGGGGCGCACTCGTTTTCGCGAGTCCGTCGACAATGGAGATCGTCCTGTCGTCGTCGTCGTCGTTGTCGCAGCGAGCATGCCCATTAATGCGACGATAAATCAGGGCAATGTTCGAAAATTACGCGTGTAACGCGCCGTGAAATGAACCGATCGCCCGTCAAACCGTGCCGTCGTGAGATTCGGCACAAAGGGAAATAATCGTATTTCACTCCGTGGGGTTTCCGCTCGAGCCATTCTTTTCTTCCCGCACACGCTACGCGTTTCCTTCTGTTTTCATTCCCGCTGTGAATATTCGATGTTTCGCGACGCGAGAAAAATTCCGCGCGGTTCTTGAGTGCGTGATTGCTATAGCTCTATTAGCAGTTGTTACACTCAACAACAAGTGCGTCCGCGATTAACGTTAGACAGAAACCAGACAGCCGCGTTTCAAGGGTCAAACGCACAGCGAGGCTGCGAACGGCTTCTCATCACGTTCCGCGTAACGCACGTCAGCAGCTGCATCACTCCGTGCGCGGAATTGCACAGGTCATTCCTCGTGATGTCTCGTTAATGGACAAGAAGCATGCATGTGAGAATCTGACATTGAGGTCGTAATCTTATGTATAATATTACATTTGATCAAAAAAGGAAAAGAGACGTTGTGTCAAATGATTTTAATCGCAAAAAATTGATTTGATATTAAAGGTAATCTCTGATTAACATTAAGAGAGATCGACAGTTTTTCGGGACGCTTTGACTGAAATAAAATCTCTTTGCATCCTACGCATGTATCCCTCTCGTATTAGGAATTTCTACAGGTGACAGCGTGACGCAAAGTAATATTTCGTACCCACTTGCGAGTGCACGCGAGTGCAAGGCTACAGAGAGACACTCTCGGCGGAACGTTCGCGAGATAAATATTATTCATGCGCGATTGCGGACGAATTTATTTCGCCACTCGCGTCCGCTCGTCTTCCCCGTGACACCGGGCGTTCCGTCAAACGTCAGGAATTCCGCCCCGCCGTATAAAGCTGCGGCGGCCGCATCCCTTCGTGGATCGCGGGTGGATGCATTCCGGGTGCCTGCGGGCGAAATGTTTCTCCCGCAACCGTCCATGTAGAAAGGAAATTATATCGACAGCTCTTACGGGGACGGGGACTACGAGCAATGGGCGCTTTTCCTCCCTTTTCCGTTTTCCTTGATTTTTTTCCAGCGCGATCGGCACGGCGCCTTACGAGACTCGACAGCGGCGAGGCAGACGAAGGACGAAGGGCTTGGAAAAACGAGGATTCGGCCCGTTTCTTGAGCCTCAGTGTCGATCTACAGGAGTCCGTGGAACGACCAGACCGTTCTATCGCGCGAAATCCCCCCGTACCGCTAATGCAACTCGAGGCAAACAACGTTTATGTCCGATACGGGAAACTTTCCTCTCACATCTCCCTTCGATTCTTCCCTTTACCCCACGGATTTTTCAGATTCGTCTCGCGATACGCATTATTTTGTATATCTTGCTGTACTTTCTCTATCTATCCCGTATTTCTCATTTATATTTTCGATTATTGTTCTCGTCATTGTTACTTTTCTCTTCGTATCGCTTTCACGAAACAGTTTGTCATGTCGAGGTCATATGCACTGCAATACAAGCTATTGTCCGTAACAGCTGATTCGTTATGCACGAACAAACGGCGGCAGCGATTCAATCAGAGTTCGCAGCATCGATCAGCTGAGACATCCGGGCTTTCTTTCGATCGCGGAGCTCTCAGAAAGCTGCTCCCTTCTTTCGCGATGATGTCCCATATGATTTACGATGCGGGAGCCGTGCACGTACATCGATGTAAGTTAAACGAACCTCTCTCGTAGGCGCGATACTTTCATGGATGCTCATAACTGTGAATTTACTGCCATGCCGCTGCACGTACTCGGCAAAAAAAAAGAAGATCGACTCGTCGAGTATCCTATGCGAGGAAGTTTGCTTATCCACAGACGAGGTACACCACGAGTTATCGCCGATGGCCTTTTTTTATACAAGTATAAACTCTCGTTTACGAGTGCGTACTTTCTTGCGGAAATATTCCCTCGGAATATGAGATCGGCCATACACTGCCGCCGGCTACTTGCTCGCTCACTCGCTTGGTAGCGGGATTCTGGAGTGAAAAATCCCAAGGGATCGTGTATCAAATTTAGCGTCTCGCGGCGTAACGAATAAGTAATTTCACTCGCGAGTGAACCAACCGCTTTCGCTAAAACAAGAATGCACGATCGCGCTCGTTTGATGAATATCGATGAGATAATGAAGGTGATAATATGAGAAACGCGAAGCGCGGAGTGGAGTATTTTGTGGTTTTATATTTATTTCGCGTTTACCATCACGCTCGATCGGATTGCCACGCGGAACCAGCGCGATTTTATTGACAGACAAGCTCTCTTTATCCGTTGAAAAATGAGGAACGCGAGATTATCGATTCCGCGCCTGAAAAATGGACGAGCGAGGAGTACGAGAAGGCGGCCTAGAGGACAGCGGAGAGGACTGGTAAGGATTAAAGCAAATGCACTCTTGATTATCTCGCCGCGGTCGTGGCGCGAGACCGGGTTCGGGCTAAGAAAAATACGGAGAGAGCGAAGGTAATGCGAGAGGCCGATGAATACGCGGTCGGGATTTTTCACGGATCGATTATGGCGATTCAATTGGGAGACGGGGTGGGGGGGACGGGAGTGCGGACGGAATTTGTCGTTTCGACGTGGAGGCGAACGCGCCGGGACGCGGTTTATCCGCAGGAGGGGTACAAAGAGAGGGAGAGTCCTGGTGAGAGCGGCGACGTCCTCTCGAATGTGCTCTCCATCCATCCCGGCGGGATCCCGTCGGTGTTTTCTTTCCGTTTCCGGGCAACCAAATGGAGAAAGGTGCGTGACGGAGTCCCGGTGGTGAGACGGGACGGGACGACGCGGGGGACCAAGGAAGGAAGGAACTACGCGACCACGACGACTGCAAACGGGAGTTTGCCGAGCCACTGCGGCACTTCGGGGTACGCCGGTGCGAAGTAAAAAGAGACTAGGACGGGCTGTTACGTAATTTATGGAGCGGTTACGCGCAGCTCGTTCCCATCCTCCGTACCCGCGGGGGGCTCGATCGCGCAATGGGTCACGATCTCAAGTGTGCGCGCACCCGGGAGAATTATTCAAACATTTGTCGCACCGAGAGTGACGTACCGCACGACCGCAAAAGGAGAGTTTCAGAGGAGAGCGGAAGAGATAATCAGAGGGGAGGAAAGAGAAAACAGAGGAAATTATTGGCGAGGAAACGTGCGATCTTTCTCAGGAATACCTTTTCAAGAGACATTAATCGGATCCCAGTATTTATACAGAATGGAGATTTACGGATTTTTCGAAAAACTGAGAACGACTTTTCAGGTTTATACGCGTCGCACATTTTTTTCCATGATTTTGTTATGCGTATCCTAAATCCGTGCAGAAGAGAACGTCGTTTCATCTGGCGCGCACCAGATATTTAGCCGCAACGTGGAATTCTTAATGACACGGTACTCGAGTGTATTATTTCGCTGTGCTACGGATTGCCGCGAGGAAAGTCCAGCGCAAAAGCCGCGCGCACGTTTCATAAGCGGGAGCGATGTAAAATTTATAGATCGTAGAGGTAGCGTGTAAGAGGCTTAACTTTTCGGGCGATAATACTTCGCTAGTAATAGGTCGGAAGCCGGATTCGCACGCAGGCACACACACGCGACATATATAAAATGTATACATATACATATACGTAATAATGCGATTACTGATATCGGTTGCAACGGGTAGGGAGAGCCGCATTTCAACTACAATTATCCCCCGACAGTATGAAATACCGTATGAAATATCGTAGACTGCGCTGGCTGTGATAACGTCAGACCACGCCGTCACTGATAGTCGCGACGCGAATCCGTCGCGAGCGCGGAAACTTTTTCCGCGAGTATTCCGCGAGCGTAAAAGCATTAGATATTTTTCACCGGGTGTCCATTAAGGTGTTTACAGAACGAGGAAGGTGCGCGAAGGGGCTTTGTAACTTTCCGCAGGCAGGAAAAGCGGTTAATGAGGATGCAAATTTAATCCGTCCAGAAGAAATTTCATTTGTCACCAGTCTCGACAAATAATTTGTCGTGGCTCGGTGAATCTTATATAACTTTCAACGTTATGCGCGGTTATCAAAACCTATCCGCTGCCTCTTGCAAGAGGCAACGCGAGATATCGTCGATAAAGCTCGATCAGCACGACTATCGCCGATAACCATAATAAAAAATTTAAAAAGAATATGATATTAATTAAAGAATCGATAAGGGCGAGCTTTATGAACATTTTATTCTCTCGGAGAATTTTCCTTCGCGGAAGGTAGTTCGATGAATATTAAAATTACGACGGAACTAAAACTACCCGTAAACTGTCGTGCAACGTTTCGTACTGGCACATGCGAATAAAATGATTAAACTTTGCAGAATTTCTCACAATTTCAATGAAACATGCTTCTCCTCGTTTCGTACATTTGTATATGTGTTCTGTTCCTCGTGAACAGCAAGACCAGCATGATGATACACGCGGTTGCTCGGCGGTCTCGACGTTATCGTCTATGCTCGACCCTCGGGGGTTCATTCGCGGTTTTAGTCTTGTCGGGCGGAAAAAGCTCGATCGCGGCATGCACCGCTCTTGTGGCTTGTTTAATTAATCCGCCGCCTATAAAATTCTCCGTGGTTGGCCCCGGGTCGCGCCGCGTGCTCGTAAAATCTCGTCACTCGCGGCACCCTCGAAAGTTTTTAAATTCACGTGGCCATGGCCGATATCGGACGTGTCGCGGCGCGAGATATGCGACCTCGGTAATGGGACCGGACATTTAGAGCGTTTCGCGCCATAATTTCCTTGATTAAGCCGAGATACGTGGCGGATTGCCAAGAAGGGTGGCGTACCTCGGCGGCTTTTCCGCCCCGGCTGCCTCCCCGACGCCGGCGATGGTCGGCAAGTGTCCGCTCGCTCGTAAATAACATCGCGAATTAAGCGCGTAATTTTCGCGCGAATTACGAGCAGTCCCCCTCATCTATCTCGTCCGGGTTTATTTGCGATACTTTTACTATAAAAAAAGCGCGCCGCAAAAAAATTTACGATTTCCCGACGAAGTGCGCTGCCGGATAACGAATGTCCGACGCATCGAAATCTCTGCTGGGAAAATCGGTAATACGGCTGGAAAATTAGTCATTTCGCGAAACGCGCGCTCCGCGCGAGGCCGAGCGACAGGTAGAGAGACACGAATGACAATTGAGCGAGAAGTGACGGTGGGGATTAATGAGAGCAGAATTTTGACGGGAGTTAACTGCGTCGGAACGTAATGCACTTTTGCATCATTTTGTAGCGCGAAACGCGTGTATTTTTGCAAGTGCGCATTTCGCTCTGGAAGCGGCACGAGAGTCACGCGGTTCGATTTTAGTCCCCTTTTCTCTGCGCGCGCGTACAAATCGCGCCGTTGCGCAAGTCGTATTTCCGCGGCGTGCAGTTTAATATTCCACGTATCGGCATTTTATGCCCCGCTTTTAAGATATTAAACGTCAATGACGATGGGGGCGGATACGTGGGGATTTCGGCGATATTTCATTGGAAGTTTTGAATACATGTATGAGACCCCGTACGCATCTGTTCCTCCTGATTGATGAAATAGATTGTGCTCTTGTGACACGCACCTGCGTCTACCAACGCATCCTTTCACGTTCTGTTTTGGATTCTCCAAGGCACATATTGCGAGGTGGAAGATACATCACTTTCTCTCTCTCCAGAATGGGCGTTTCCCATCGGCTTTGCGTAATCTTACGACTGCCATCGGCTCGCAGTGAAACGCCGCATTGTATTTTTATCTTGCCCTCGTAACAGTCGTGGAATATATCAGATTTTACGATCTCAGCGCGGACTTGCGGAAAATTAATGTTTGTTCCCATTTAGCAACACATTTATAAATTGTAAACTCTGTTTCCATCTGCCAACTCGCGAGTTCAAGTGGCTCGTTACACGATGAAGTTAAAATTCCATTAAACGTACATTGTTCATACATACTTCTACACGTTAATATTATAGTTTCAAATGTTGAATGTTAATTTAATGAGATAATTGCATGCAAACGTATTTTTTTGTTAGCATTAGACATGTAACGCACGTGGTCAGGTAAAATATATGTTCCTCCTTTCGCGCAAATGTACCTCTGGATACCACTTGTTTCGCAAATAATTTTAATGTAACAACACAAGCGCTTTAAGTGACGCGCGAATTATCAAATTTCCAGTTGTTTTTCCGCGTGCGTGCGTTCGCTCTCCTCCGCGTTGAATTTGGATCATCGCGTTACTGTTGAGGAAATACAATTCGCTGGAAAGCTCCTGCGTCGCTAATGAGGCAGACTGCTTAATTACGTCTGCATTAATTACAGAAATATCTCACCGGTATCCGTCGTGTTTCATGACGCGTGCTACATCAAGTCGGAGAAAGAGTTCGCAGTAACGTTTCGGCATTATTTTCACCCGCAGTGACTCCGGCAGACGTTTGAGAGGAGCAGCAGGAACGTCCGCATAATCGCCGATGAGACAGACGGAAGACGCATTGACGCAATTGTCCCTTTGGCGCGTGGCCAGCATCGTTACGGCGGCCATGAAGGAAAAATCGAAAAGAAATCTGCATTGTCCCGGGGCATCGATAAAACCCCGAAAGCGCGGTCCTCTTCCCCCGAAGTTCAGGGCGTAATTTGCTCGTCGAAGTTCCGCTCCATAAACTTGATACCCGCGCGCGCACCCCGCCTTCTCTTCTCCACTTGGTCTCTCAGAAAAGCTGACTGTAAATAATTAAAGCAAGCATAAAACTCGCCGGGGCTACCGTGGTGTTCCGCGAGGCTGCGCTCGCCCGAAGCGCAGAAAAAGCGCATAAAGTTCCGACGGGGTGAATGCAGGAGGAGAGCACCAACCCCCCGCGGTCTCTCGGGCAGTTCTCGCTCGTTAAAAACGGCCACGTCGGCCGGCCGTTCTCGCGGCTCACCCGCTCGCTTTTTTCTCTCTGTCGCATGCCGTTTATTGCGCGCAATAGCGTTGATAGTGCGCGAAAACAACCCTTTTGAGCGGCCCAGCAAAACATGCCGCGTGTCGACGGATGTAACGGCGGCTGCGACGAGACTGTTCGCACGCTCGCTCGCTCGCTCGTGCCCGCGTTACACCAGTTCAGCGTCGTTGCACCGGAACAAAAAACAGCCGAAAGCTTTCGCGCGCAATATTTCGCCGGGTGCCCTAATTGCCTTAAAGGTTTTACATGGTTTCCGGCAGCTCGTGCTGCGTTCGGCGCGCGTCGATCCCGGTTGAGACAGAATTGACGAATTTTGACTGGTTTCATAATTAACTTTGAAGCGGCGCGTTTTCACGTACCGATATGCTTCGTGGAAATTTTCTCCTAACTCTAATCTACTCAGCAATTAATTTTTCAATCGTCTGTTACGCTCCGCAGTTTTCATTGCAAGGAATTCGGATATCGGAGATTTTATTCCGCTCCGCAGGTACCCATAGCGGACTACCTTTTATTATGTAATCGCTTCGGGGGTTGATACCGCATCTGCTTTGAATTCGTTACCGGAAGAGAATTGTTACGTTGCTCTCCCGTTCCCCGCGAGAAACGCAGCTCTCCCCGGCGTAAAAGTTTTGAGAGCCGCTGCTCTAGTGAGCGTTATATGAACCTTTTTACTGTAGCCATCTATCTCAAAAACTATGGTCGTCTGTCCGGAAATTACCCTATTATTTCACCGTGTGCTTCAAGGGACCAGCTTAGAGTGGCGTGATAAAGTCATCCACCTTTTCTCCCTTTGCCTCCCTCTTTTTCTCGACCCAAAATCTATTAAAGAAATCGTCGACGGACACACGTCGCAATCCTCGTACAAGTCGTTTCACGGGCCGCTCGCTCGCACCTGCTCGCGCGAAAGAGCAGCGAACGACGTGATTCACTTGATGAACGAACGAACGAACGGACGGACGAACGACCAGACGGACGGACAGACGGACGAACAGTGCGGCCGGCGCGAAGCGACTGCAACCCCGCGGCGATAACCCGTCCCCTTTCCATTTTTTATGACACCCGAACCCGGCGACGCGCGGGAACGCGAGGGGTCGACGGGGGTTGAACCGCGGTGTCGACCTCTCGGGGGCGAACGAGGCGCGCGCGCCCGAGAGGTCGCTGGTATTTCCAATTTCACAGAGCGTGGGTTAACGAGGCCCACGAGGGGCGGAGAGAAGTTAGGGCAACCACCCTCCGTAACTTCCCTCGCTCCCTCCGACGCCTTCGTCGCCGCCAAAACTGACGCCGACGTCGGGTACCGCCACAGCGCGCACCCCCTTTAAACGCGGCTACCTCACCGCGCACCCCGCACGACGTTCCATGAGGTTCCGGCACATTACCTTCGCTGATTACCGGGCCCACCCCGCGGAGTATGTCACCCAGTCGCCCACGAGACACATACCTTCCGGTATAGGGCGACCCTTTCGCAGGTACGGCCAACCACCTCGTCTAACCGAGATAGGCATCGCTCACGAAAACGGAGACGAGAGCGAGCCTGCTGGATCCTCGAGAGAGGCTCGAGTGTTTGGCCGCTTATAGGCGTCGCGTCGCTTGATACGTCCGCACGGATCCGACGATGAAATTTGAGACGCGAGTAATATTCCACTTTACTGATACACGTTTTACATATCATGTGATAAAATATTATAATGCGATGAAATATAATAAATTCAAGGAAACACGAGGCAAAACGTAATTAATTATATTAACGTAATTAATTATATAATTATATTATAAACGTAATTATGCAATTCTGTGGCAAGTGCTAATAATAATGTAATCGTGATGTTGGTTCTTGTGTCAGCAGGGCAGCGCAGAAATTGAATCTGTCGTCGAGTCCGCATCGGAGACGACGCTCCGGCGACGAGAACATCGGACCTGACGAGCTGCCCATTTTTCCCAATGGATACGCGGCGCTCCTTCTCAAGTCACCACCTCCGGCACCACCCGCCCTACTCAGGAGGATAGGCGTAAAGGAGCTCACGGGGGTCGGCAAGGTAAGCTATCGATATCGCTGCCTCGGGCCGCAGGCGACGAAGTTTCGCTCGTTCACTTCGGAAAATACCCGACCTATGAATTTATACCGGCCGATCGTTCCCATCACGACCACGATGGAATCTATATAGACATACCACGTCTGGACGTTAACCTTGCGTCTTATAAAATTGCTTGAGAGGCTCACGAAATTTTATAAGACACTTTTGATAACATGAGACCAGGACTCGATGCATGTAAAATAGACGCGACTTTAGAATCAAGTGCGTAAACCGCAAAAAAGTTTTTCTGGAAAACTGACGCGACGTTATTTATCGATTTCCAGATCCATAAAAAGGAAACCTGAATGGAATTAATTATTTCTCCTGATGAACGGATAAAACAAATTCGCTTCCTTGCGATTGTAGAGGAGGCCACTTCCGTTCGAATTAATCAATCACGTGAACCTGACGCGAACGCGTTCTCGCATAGGTAACGGCGTCTGTTCTTCCTCGATAGGATTTCCGCGCAGTTTAATCGGGACAGAAGAACCCGCAGCGGGCCTCCGCCTAGCCGTCTGATCCGGAAGCACGGTCGACTTCCGTTCGTTTCGTTTGCGCGGCGCTTACCGTAAATCCGCGGCCGCCCAATTCCGCCACGGGGGTGGAAGAACGCGGGATATCCGTCTTACGTGCACGCCAACCTCTCGTATGCGGATGAAAACAGCCGCGGCATGCACGAGCGACGCGTCTTTGGTACACGCGAGCGTGCACGCAACGCAGGAGCAGAAATGAACGTCGCGGATCCGTATGCGTGAATGATGTTAATCAAGAATGCATTCTGATGTTTTCTTTTGCTTCTAGATGATTGCAATTCTTGATTTTGAACACGACTGATGATGGAGAAAACATTTTTTGCAAATAATTCGCAGGACGTATTTCATAATATTGGGTTGGCCAAAAAGTAATTGCGTTTTTTTCCAATAGATGGACATACGTGTCTTGAAATGTAACTAACGTCATTCTAAACCGCAAATTCATTATGTAGGTTAACAACTCACAGTTCAAGCTTGTTTTAGAAAAAGAAAGTACACAGTTTCGTTAACAATTGTTTGTTTGCCGTCGATTTCAAAATGGAAAATCAAAAAGAACATTTTCCTCATATTTTGTTTTATTACTTCCGAAAAGGGAAAAACGCTGTGCAAGCTCATAAAAAGTTATGTCATGTATATGGCGAAGATGCTTTAAAACTGCGGCAGTGTCAAAATTGGTTTACTAAATTTCGATCTGGAGATTTTAATGTGAAAGATGCACCACGCTCAGGAAGGCCAATCGAAATTGATGATGACAAAACAAAGGCACTGATCGATTCCAATCGGCGTTTAACGACACGAGAGATTGCTGAGAATCTTAACATATCGAAATCGAATGTTGAAAACCATTTAAAACGACTTGGATACATTAGTAAACTCGATATTTCGGTACCACATGAGCTCAAAGAAATTCATCTCACTAAGCGTATTGACACCTGCGATTCTCTTTTGAAACGTATGATAACAGGCGACGAAAAATGGATCGTCTACAACAACGTCATACGAAAAAGATGGTGGAGCAAGCGTGATGAACCTGCTGAAAGCACTTGAAAAGCAGATATTCACCAAAGAAAGATTATGCTGTCAGTCTGGTGGACTTAAAGGTATTGTGTATTTTGAGCTGCTTGCAAGGAATCAAACCATTAATTCAGACGTATACTGTCGTCAACTGGATAAATTAAATGATGCCATCAAACAGAAACGTCGAGAATTGGTGAATCGCAAAGGTGTTGTTTCACCATGATAACGCTAGACCACGTACAAGTTTGGTCACTCGTGAAAAATTGTTGCAGCTTGGATGGGGTGTGTTACCATGATGTTACCACATCCACCATATTCGCCAGACCTGGCACCATCAGATTACCATTTGTTTCGTTCTTTGCAAAACGCCTTGAATGGTAAAACCTTTACTGCTGATGAGGATATGAAATCGTTGTTGGAATTGTTTTTTGCTGAAAAAGATAAGAACTTTTTTGAGCGCGGAATCATGAAGTTGCCTGAAAAATGGCAAAAGATAATCAAACAAAATGGACAATATATTGTTTAATAAAGTTTTTGTTTCCCATGAAAAATTTTATTTATATAAAAAAAAACGCAATTACTTTTTGGCCAACCCAATATATTAATTCAGCGGCTCGATGAGCACATATAAACGCGCATATCAAATTGCGTTGGCGCAATTATTGTGATCGGAATGAAACTCACGACCGATAACTTGATGCGAAATCAACGCGATACGTATATCCACTCTCGCGTTTATCCACTGATTTCTCTAATTTAATAATCACGTTGCACACGATCGCGCGCGCGAGACCGCTCCTGGACGACGCATTCGGATCCGCGGAAAGGCGTGCGTACGTACAAATCTTCGTGCGGCCGTGCGATTTGAAATGCAGATGAGCGTCTCGCGCCGCTATAAGCCGCCGGGATGCCTCCACTCCGGCGCGCCCCCGAGACTACAACAGCCCCTTCGTCGCTGTTTCCATTCTCCGTTCGCCGTTGGAGCCAGTCGGCAGAAGCGAGACGGAGAATTAGAACGGGAAGAGGGGTGCGGGCGTCGAATATCCGGTTTAAACTATCAAACTGGATATCCGCAACGGGAGCCCTCGGAAGCGGTCCCAAGTTCGCCAAACGCGCTCGAAACGTGAATCGAGATGGAGAAGGTAGAAATTGGGCGGAGCGGATCGGACTACTCGATAGATCTCTCGACTTTCCATGGCATTCGCAGACTCTATGTTGGTAGCATGATGCATATACATCTTCAGGATTTCTAGGCGATAAAAAAATAAACTATATTCCTCCTGCAAAACTCGCCATTTACAAAAGTCGCGGAAATCTTAAGAAAATTCCTCTTTCTGGCGAGTCCCGGAAGTGACATCGCGTATATTGTCATAGCATTTGTTGTAGAAGCTACGAAAAATTAGCTCTTTAAAAATCTTTCGATTGCATATATTCGTTGATTCGCACGATTGTCGATCTTACTGCATTACGACAAGTCATAAATTGTTTAAATGTGCACCGCGCGCGAGTGGTGTTGGGTCAAGTTCGCGTGGCAGGTCGGGGCGTTAGATTTGATCAGTGTGTTGATGAAGATGAAGTCGGACGAAACGAACCGAAGCTCCCCGTGTAATCTCCGGAGTGTACAGACGCGATATGCTTAAATATTTGCGCGCGGGATAACGATGAGGATCACGCGGCGACGACGGCGAGAATGATTTGGCCGGTCTGAACATAACCGTCCGTATCTCCTGGCGCGACGAGTGCAAGCGCGCGCGCGGAAAAGAGGACGCGATATGATGAAGAGCAAATTTCCCCGTGGTGCTTAATTATGATCGAGTTATACGGGACGTCCGGTAATGTCCGCGTCAAACTCCAGCAGCGTCTTTATAAACTTGGAATCTATCCTGACGAAGTGCTGGTGCGAAACATAATTAAGGGCATATTTTATTCAAAACTTGAGAGAACTCTTTTTATTTCGATTGACTCGCTTATGAATCATACGTTTTTGTATTTCGTAGGATACGTCGCTGATAATAAATATATCGATATTAATTTCATATTGATATAAATCGTACTAAGTTGATATTATTATATAAATATTAGATTGTAACATATATTCCTTATTAAAAACACTAAAGAAACGGAACGAATATATTTTACAACCCAATAGAAAGCCACGAGGTCGCTCAGACTCTTTCTTTATTCTCCTTCTTCCAATTACGAGCAAGTCACAAGGTTCATTCGCAAAGTAAAAATTCAGAGATCGCTCGATATTTTACGAGATCGCCGTGCGACGTTTCCGAACTTCGACGACGACGTATGTCTGATTTTCTTGCGGCCGGGGTGACGGTTCAGGAAGAGGATCCTGAGGGAGCTTAACGTGGTCGGGTCTCAGGAATTCTGACGAAGCGTGGGGCACAGTATAGTATTACATGAAAGGGATGCTCGTTACGTTTTGAGACGCGCATCCCCAGCGGGATAAAAGCCGGCGGCGACGACGACGACGACGACGACGACGACGACGACGACGAGCCAGCAGACCGGGGAATTGTTTTTCGAATTAATTTGTCAGAAATAACGGCTTATTGTTTACCGACGGGCGGAGCTAATTAAAGTGGAGGAACGGGGACCGCGACTGCGGAAGGATGCGGAAGGTTAAAGCGCCGTTCCTCCGCGGCGGACCAGCCATATTGTTACGCGACGAAGTTCGTCCTGGCGAACTAAGTCGTCCGCTTTTCCATTCCTCTCGCTTACCTCCTCGCTTCCACGCGAGGCATTCTACCGCGAAGGAGATATCCTTCAGCGGAGAAAATAAAGTTTGCCCGCCAAACCGGTGAAAGCGCTCGGCGCTAAGCGCGTTTGACTCGCATTAATTAACGGGCTTTCCCGCAATCCGCCGTCGACTCTTCGGATTTCGGTTTATTCAAGCTCTCGATTATCCGGCCGTTTCCACGGCAATTTCGTCACGGAAATTAAGAGGAACTCCGCGTACTCTGGGCAGCGAGTTCGCGCGCGAGTCAGACTGAACTTTACGCGATGACTAGACAATACAGCTTTTAATGCGTTTCACTGATCACAAATTTTCGATCTGTTCAACTTTATTCGAAATTTGGTTCGATAGCTTTTCTGACATTTTACAATCTTATTTCTATTGTACAACGTATAATTAACATTATGCTATTTGCTTCTTATGCTATTGCTCTTGGCGCTCGACGAGAAACTTCTCGAAGATCACCAAAGCCTTCCGGACATCGTCAGCTGCAACACTGGATGCTCGGCACAGGCACAAACTCGCAGTTTCTTCGCGCGCGTGTACGTGCCATCCTCACAAATAGATTCCAACTTACCGTCGGTAATTACTGCTTTCCCGACAAACGTGTGCATGAGAACCCGCGTCTCGCGAGGCGGTCTGTCCGGATATCTAGTGTCCTCCAACCGGGACCGGAGAAAGAGGGAGAGAGAGAGAGACAAGAAGGGCTAAAGCCGTCCGTGCAAAATGGTGGCCGCGCGAGCGGGTGCTTTATCCCGGTTTCGCGCTCGTTTAGAAGACGAGTCGTCTGCTACAGTCGACCGCTCGCTTGCTCGCCCGCTCGGTTGGTCCTTAAGCTAGGCCGCGTTTGAGCGCCGGCGTTTTGCCGGAACGTCAGAGAGACTTTAGAGAGCCACCACAATCCCGTCTCCCCCTTTCCTTTCCCGCGTCTCCGTCGCCGTTTCTGTTTCTGGCGGTACTTTCGGCCGGCTCTGTCCGGCTTCCAATTTGGAGAGCCCGGACTATCGCGGCGTGTCATTTCAACCGGAGACGCGACAAAGCTACAATATTATACTGATAGCGAACTCGGGTACATCGCAGTACACACGCGAATAGAGTTGTCTCGATCGCGAGATAGCCACTGCGATCACGGGTGATGAACTTCAGTGGCAGAAACGTTCTTGGTTGGTGCTCGGTGCGGCTAGCCGAGATAACCGGGATTAGGTTTTCCTTCAGATCGCTCGGAAGATGTATTTCATTTCCGCCCACTGCAGCGTATTATTCCTCCAGCTCGATTCCATATATCCAAGCACGGCCTTTCTCATCTTCAACATATTGGTCTCCGCCCTTGCAAGTTGATTTAAAAATTGCTCTGTGATTTATACACCAGAAACAATCTTTCTAAAGTATTGGGTTGGCCAAAAAGTAATTGCGTTTTTTTCCAATAGATGGACATACGTGTCTTGAAATGTAACTAACGTCATTCTAAACCGCAAATTCATTATGTAGGTTAACAACTCACAGTTCAAGCTTGTTTTAGAAAAAGAAAGTACACAGTTTCGTTAACAATTGTTTGTTTGCCGTCGATTTCAAAATGGAAAATCAAAAAGAACATTTTCGTCATATTTTGTTTTATTACTTCCGAAAAGGGAAAAACGCTGTGCAAGCTCATAAAAAGTTATGTCATGTATATGACGAAGATGCTTTAAAACTGCGGCAGTGTCAAAATTGGTTTACTAAATTTCGATCTGGAGATTTTAATGTGAAAGATGCACCACGCTCAGGAAGGCCAATCGAAATTGATGATGACAAAACAAAGGCACTGATCGATTCGAATCGGCGTTTAACGACACGAGAGATTGCTGAGAATCTTAACATATCGAAATCGAATGTTGAAAACCATTTAAAACGACTTGGATACATTAGTAAGCTCGATATTTCGGTACCACATGAGCTCAAAGAAATTCATCTCACTAAGCGTATTGACATCTGCGATTCTCTTTTGAAACGCATGATAACAGGCGACGAAAAATGGATCGTCTACAACAACGTCATACGAAAAAGATGGTGGAGCAAGCGTGATGAACCTGCTGAAAGCACTTGAAAAGCAGATATTCACCAAAGAAATATTATGCTGTCAGTCTGATGGGACTTAAAGGTATTGTGTATTTTGAGCTGCTTGCAAGGAATCAAACCATTAATTCAGACGTATACTGTCGTCAACTGGATAAATTAAATGATGCCATCAAACAGAAACGTCGAGAATTGGTGAATCGCAAAGGTGTTGTGTTTCACCATGATAACGCTAGACCACGTACAAGTTTGGTCACTCGTGAAAAATTGTTGCAGCTTGGATGGGATGTGTTACCATGATGTTACCACATCCACCATATTCGCCAGACCTGGCACCATCAGATTACCATTTGTTTCGTTCTTTGCAAAACGCCTTGAATGGTAAAACCTTTACTGCTGATGAGGATATCAAATCGTTGTTGGAATTGTTTTTTGCTGAAAAAGATAAGAACTTTTTTGAGCGCTGAATCATGAAGTTGCCTGAAAAATGGCAAAAGATAATCAAACAAAATGGACAATATATTGTTTAATAAAGTTTTTGTTTCCCATGAAAAATTTTATTTATATAAAAAAAAACGCAATTACTTTTTGGCCAACCCAATACATTGCCGGGGCGAAAAGTAAAATGTAATTTTTTATGAAACTCCAAATATTTTTTAATCACGTATACTCAACTGTTCATAATTCCGCCAAAGTAGTCACGATACATGCGATAAGCCGTGAATAATAGTGACGCAGGAAAAATTATTGCATGTTTCCTGATGGTTCGTAAACGATCAGGATGCACGATTCGCTCTCGCCGATAATGGCTATCGATGGAAACGAGCACCACGAGGATCAATTCCGCGCGGGCGCGCTCACGGCGAGCTTAATAAGCGACGTATTAGAAAATCTCTACGGAATCTCTTATTTCTATCATGACGCGGACGCACGCGAGGATCGATCGATCGCCGTTATTCGGACGTGCCTTGCCTGGAGGTACTGGCGCAAGGACATGCGCAATTTTGCCCGTGGAAGCTGCTGACCAGAACTCGTCGCGGTCAGCGGTTTGAACCTGCCGAGCTTTATTGAAATGTCCGGTCTTAGGCTCCCTCCTCGTCGCAGCCGCTTCGTTACGTGCAAGACGGAAGGGAACTCGGTCGCCTCGAACACCCTTCCTGACCCTAGAATGCCTAATGAGGACCTCTGATTTTACTCGGAGCCCCCAGAGCCGGACGTCGCAGCATCCCGGCCAATCGCGCGCGCCGCACTAAATACGGAGATCGAGTTCGGAATTCGTTATTGCGCGACGATGCTCCTTGTATTTGCAAATTTACGAGATGACTATGCTTTTCCGACGCAGATAAAAGGGACGAAATTAGAAATTAACCCTCGCGAACCCCCGATACGCCCCGAGTTGCTGAAAGGAAGCTCGGAAGTGTCGACGTCCCTACTTACTATACATGATTTCAAATATAACAGAAACTTCGAATTTATGTCGTACTAGAGAAATTCCTTAATATCTTGATGCGCCAATTTTATGTATTTGAATCATACTTTTTGACTAAAATTCGCTAAGAGCAGTAAACCGTGTCATCATTTTATCAGTAAAGAAATTCGCAGGGCAGAATCACGATCTTGCAGGAGTAGCAGATATCGTTTCTCACCCGGCGAGTTTGCACGTGGGATAGATCGCGCGGCGAGAAAATTAAGTCCTCCGCGCCAAGATTCATTACTCGCAGCGATATGAAAAGTTCCCTCTCCGTGGCGCGATCCGTGTCCACGCTAATTTCATTTCCCGCGCGCGTTACTCTAATACGCGGCGATAACAAGGTTTCGCCGATAGGGTTATTTTAATAATGAATTAATCTAGGGGGGGCATTATATAGGCGCTAGAAAGGGGCGAGGCAAGAGTGTTTGCGGACAGTCCATGGGGACCACCGGACCACGTGGTCCACGTGGTACCCACAGGATAATTGGAGGTCAGTGCGGTTTTAGGGACTCCTCCAGTCCCTCGCGGACTATTCTGGAGGAACACCTAAATACGGACCGCGCTCGACGGCCGGTCTCGCATAATTATCCGGATTTCTGCTTCGATTTGCCGTGCAGTAATTAAGGAATAGCGGCTACGATGGTATACTGCGCAGACCACGGCGTCAGTTGAGCGATTAAACGTACTTTATGACTACGATAGGCTCACGAGTACTGGATAAGATCGAGGTCAACTTTAAGACCTTAGTTATTAAAGATTTGGATATTTTTATTCAAATTTCTTAGAAAAGAAGAAATTCGTTGTTATAAAAACTATATTTAGTAGAAGGATATAGTTATATTTTTAGAATAGTGAACTCCTTTTTTGATTTTTCGTTAAAATTCTTTGCCGTTTTTACTTTGCTTCATTTCGGAAAGTTAATTATATAAACTTTTGGATAATCTGATTGTTATATTTTTAGGTAGACCGCTAAATGCGATTATACTACGATTTATAAACGTTCCAAACACGCTTCTAGTGGCGTTTAATTAGCGAATGGGCATTAACTGAATAGAGAGGGAAAATCAAATTAGCAGTGGAAGGAAACTGCCAGCAAAGAGGAAGTACGAGAAAAACCGTTTTGTTGTTAGCCGCCGGTGCTTATCGATTTGTGCTTTTTTCGAATGCTCCCACCGCGAGGGAAACTCGCAGCGATTAATGTTCTTTTACCCAGCCGTATCTTGTTACTCGTTATTTATAATTCGTCTAATGACTTCATTCAATTAGTAGGCCATCAAGTGCAGGCTCTCGATTATGCCGGCAGATTGATAACGCCATATCCCTCATTCCTGCATTTAATAAATGAGACGATGCAGGAGCCAATTCTCCTTTTGCTTAAGTAATCCGGTTAACTCGCGTTTCGATCAATCAAGCGCGAAAGATCGCGAGGGACCGGAAAGTGAAAAAGAAGCGTTTCTCGGGCGACGTGCTTCGCGAAATAGCATCCTGTGAACGTGCGGACTCCGTCGACGGAAATTAGTTATCGCTGCGCTTATAACCATTCCTTTTTTTTTATTTTTAACACCGCGCTGCGAGATAAATTCTTAACGAAGTTGTGGAATCGCCGTCAGAAATACCGCGCGTGGAAAATCAGTGATGCGTTTCAGCAGGAGCGTCTTTTCCGGTGTGCATTCGACATTCGCTGGGCGCGGAATCTGTTGGGACGAATATTTCGGAATGAATTCCTGTTTAATTCAGTGCCCGAGAAACCGCGCGTACTCCCGCGGGTGGCCGACACGCTGAATAAACCAATTAATAATTATCGCACGAGCCCATCTGACCCGGTATCGACGAATCGATTCTGCTGCATCGTTGCACGTGATGACGCATGATCGCCGATTACGAGAGCAGAATATTTATGCCTGCCATGCATGTCTGAAAAGATCCGCTCGACGTTACGTGGGAAAACGTCCGATAATAAAATATCTTCTTGCGGGGGATGATACTGGAGAATATAATATCGGAGAATCGTGGAAATGCACGGTGCGGTGAGCACGTTAACGGACACTATTATCTCGATGCTGCACGGACGTACGTGTGTTAATATCTCGATGCAAATTATGCGTAATTACAACATTTGATTAAACCGTTCGTAAACAAGGTCGCCGGTTAGACTACAGCAATGTCGTTATATTAGCGTGAAACGTATTCGTTGAAATTCACGATCGCATTAATTCAACACGTTATGTCTCGTTTTCCCTTTGCGGCGTATGACGCATCGATAACGCCACGAATTTTCTTCGGAAGATATCGGTGGAAATTCGCGATTCGCGATTGCGTCGATGCGGACGGGGAAAACACGTCTGTCGGCATTAAAGCACGATCGAATCGATGCGCTATAGGTGCATATTTGCACATAATTCGGTTATTTGCGAGCGCATCTCGCGCACCCAGAGACCCGAAATTCCGACCCGGACGCTGTATTAGTTCTTCGGTCTTTGTGCCGTGGGATCGACTGCGCCCACGATGCTCGTTTCCGAGGGAAGGGCAATGCTGCCGTCATAATTACACGCTCCAAGCGACTTAACGAGCATCGGTACTACTACTAAATATACCGCCAGGTACCGTTCCGCTGTCCCGAGATTAACTTGAGCTAAATGCGCGCGTAAGTTACGTCGGCGGGGCACTTTGGCTAAATAGCGAATCCATTAGTGTCTGCTTAGCGTAAGTGAGCCGAGGGATGTCGATAAATTAGTATTTATGGATGTACCATCACCGTGCCATAAATGCATAATTCCGCGGACCCTTATGCGAACGTATACCGAGAAATGTTCCGGAAAACGAGAAACGTTTTGTGTGCGCTGCTGCAACGAGAGATTTACGATCGCGATCAACGAGGCATTTTTGGAGCTTTTTCAGATAGACTGTAAAGAAAATAATTAAACGTCTGTTCTTTCTCTCTTTCCATACATGTATAGGTAGATGACAGGGCGATGAAAAATTGCGTGTAGATAAGCGGGGATGAATTCTGACAACGTTATCCGACGACGATAATCGGCGCGGCTTGGAAATTGAAGCGCAGCTTTGCGTTTCCGCGTTAGATTTCCGCTTCGCTTTCTTCCTCTCCCTCCCTCACACACTTTTATAACGTGTACGCTTACACTGACCACCATCCTCTCCCGCTTCATGTGCAATCCGAAAGAGTGTACCTTCGGCACACGGACGACCGCTCGAATCGGTCTGCCCACTTTCTGTTTGCTCGGCCGATGAATATCTCGGTGTAAATGCGGACACACGGTGGAACGGGAGTGCGCGCCGCACTCCTGGGGGCCCGCACCGTCGGACCAGCGAGGAAACGCTGTTTAATTTCGGCGAACACGCCCGCTCCGCGTCCGGCGCTTCCGCTGTTTCGCACCGCAGACGGTCCGTCTGGGATGAGGCATCCATCGTGAGAAAGAAATCTCTCCTCCAGCCTGCAGCTTCGCATCGCGACACTCGCGCAAAATGCCGCGCCATTGTGACTCCCGCAGGTACACATACAGGGTGAGGCACTTAAAACAGACCACCTGAATATCTCGGCTGTTATTGGTGATAGAAAACAATGTGTCAGACCAAACTTGCATGGTTTCGAGGGACACATAATTTGTTCTAAATAATTTTTTATTAGGTGGACGCGTAGAGGTCATATGAAGGTCAACTTCGTTTTTTTAAATGGTATATATTTTTTTTACATACCATCTAGTAGTTTGAAGATGCGCACATTGATCTACGGGTCAAAATCATTCAAGGTCACTGAAGGCTAAAATTTCTAAGTGCTAGAAATTTTTCATTTCTGAATTTACGGTATTTTCAATAGCAGAGAACTCTAAGCAATATAAAAAATAATGATATCATCAACTCAGAACTTCTCGGAAAAGAAAAAATTTCTAAGGGCTAGAACTTTTTCATTTCTGAGTTTACGGTATTTTCAATAACAGAGAACTCTAGGCAATATAAAAAATCATGATATCATCAACTCAGAACTTCTCGGAAAAGAAAAAATTTCTAAGGGTTAGAACTTTTCCATTTCTGAATTTACGGTATTTTCAATAGCAGAGAACTCTAGGCAATATAAAGTAAATTATTTTCCCTTGCAGTTGGCCTTCAGTGACCTTGAATGATTTTGACCCGTAGATCAATGTGCGCATCTTCAAACGCTCTATTAGATGATACGTAAAAAAACATCTCATACCATTTAAAAAAACGAAGTTGACCTTCATATGACCTCTACGCGTCCATCTAATAAAAAACTATTTAGAACAAATTATGTGTCCCTCGAAACCATGCAAGTTTGGTCTGACACATTTTTTTCTATCACCAATAACAGCCGAGATATTCAGGTGGCCTGTTTTAGGTGCCTCACCCTGTATATATTGTATTACATTTTTATTTCCTTTTTCTAAAATAAATTTGTAAATTGTAAATGTATAATTTGTTCTGTTAATTTGAGTATAATAGAGTACCTTGATTGTGCTAAATAGTAATTTTTCTTTCTTGGTGAGAGATACAAATTTATTTGAAGAATTCAGTGATTTTCTTGGATAGAGTTTATATACTTGCTGAGAACGCGAGGGTTGTCAAGCGTTCACGAGCATCGCGACGACGCCCGTGGCGGTTCTCGGCCCTTCGATAACCCGCAACCCCCAGGAGAGCTCGTACGACACTCCCTCTCTCTCTCTCTCTCTCTCTCTCCCTCTCCCTCTTTTGATCTCTCTTGAGAATCAGCAGTACCGGTTTAATAAATGTCCCTGACGCATGGACGGCAAGGGTACAAATCGCCTGGAACCGCAGACACAATGCTTAGTAATAGCAGTGGACGGGTTCGCGCAGCCGGTCCCACTGGCAGGTTCCCCGGGTCACCGTACTTCGCGATGCCCATTCGTTATGTACCCCGATTCCGATTGCTACTGCTGCTGTTGCCAACGTGGTGAATGCGCGCGTGCGCGCGCGATCATTGCGATTTGATTTCGGCACAAATCGACGGACAAACGACGGTAATTAATCCCGGGTCGTTGGCCCGCGGCGCGCCCGCCAGGTGTTCGAGCGGGGTCTATCGGAAACATCATCGCGTTGATACCTAGACACGACGTAGCCGCCCACTTGTAATACGAGGACATCAATCCGCGTAACTTAATTCGAGCTAGTTAATTCGAGCCCTGGAGGGATAGAGATGGAGTGACTCTGGGAGATTTCTTATCGAGTGCCGCTGGCGTTTGAAATATTACAGTGTTTCTCGGATAAACGTACCTTGATCTCTCCGTCATTTGGATTTTGGATCCAAACCGACAATTGATGCAGCCTCAAACGAAGCTGCTTGAATTATATACAAAGAGGTGAGAGAAGTCTTGGAAATTTTTGATGCTACCTGCATCAGCCTTCGCGACGTGTCCTCATAACTAAATTTGTGACCAACGTTCGGTAGTCTGAATGGAACGCGATAGGTACACGAATTCTGTTCTGTTCTCCGCCGTGTTCTCCACGATACCGTTCCAGACTGCGTTTCACGTACGATCCCGTCGACGTCGCGCATTTTCCCAGAGAGATCGGCGTTATTGACATTTATTCCCGCGCATGCAGCATCGCTGTCACTGTTCCGTAGACGCGAGACTGAGATCCTGAATAAACAATGCTGTCGATGTTCACACGAGCCGGCCCCGGAATCCTTGAAGGATTCATGTGCGACCGGATTCATGCGTGTCTGCTCCCGCATTCCCTTTGAGTTTGTCTCTTTACGGGAAACACGGAGTCGCATATTGCTCCGGCGAGTCTCGGCAAGAACTTTATTACGGTGTACCGGCGCTGTGCTGGCCACGAAAAGATGGCCGAGTCCCCGAGGAACACGTATGAAATACACAAAATCAATCTCGATGCTCTCGTGCATGCCGCCGCCGAGATACGAGACCGGAACCGGCGGAATCGAGTTCCGCTGATCTGTTTATAACGACGGTGACGATGCGATCTCGCGAAACGTGTGTACCAATATCGACCGTACACGGAAATGCGTTTATAGGTAAGTTCCTGTTGCAATATTGCCTTTGGAATCCACCGGCGCAACTTCGTTTCCTCCTCCCCCTCCCCCTCGGCTTTTGATCCCATATTACGTGCCGCGAATCTATCGAGGGAATAAATTGATCGTGCTCGACTCCGAACCACGCGATAGTTCGCTAACTGGAGATCTTGTTACAGCGCGCGTCTCGCGTTGTTCCGGCCATTAAACGAGCGTTTGTTCCGAACTGAACAAATCAAAATTAACGTAATTCACTAATCAGAATTAATTTCCATGAAACTTTTGACAATATAATGCCGAAATGAGATTGAAGTTTCCAGTGGCCAGAGAGAAATCTCTCGTCAATCTCGTTACCAGTTCCCAAAGCCGGAAGAGGAGATCGAGGTAGCCGCGAATTAATCCTTCGAGCGTGGCGCATCGGGTTGCAGACGCCTGCTGACTTACGGGGTGGAGCACGATGTTGTTCGGGTCAGTCGGAGAATTAATAGTCCACCGGTGAAAACCATCGGAACGAGCCCGCTCGAACGCAGAGGAACAGAGAACGGCGAGACGAGGCGGCGTGATGGGAGGAGGCCAGCGGAACGGAGGGAAAATTGCGTCGCGAACGAGTAACACGAGTCGTTAGCAGCTAATCCGCCATAGGGAATGTAGGGGGACACGGGTTCGAACGAGGGTGGTGGTGATGGTGATGCCCCAACCCTGTACCGAATTGTACGGGCTCAAGAGTTGCGCGAAAACGAGAGGACGGCTTTTTGGGGGCTCGCGAGAGGAAGAGGGTTTTAGCTTCACAGACGAGGAGCGCGGGGGTGCAGGGATGAGCGAGAGGGAACGACATGCTGGGGGTCCGAGCGAGGGGGCACCAGCCGGCGGGAGCTTTCTGTTGATTCAAGTGGGCACGTGATAAAAATGACAATGATGAGTTAATGCAATAACTGTGTACCTTCCGACCCTCGTTCGGCAGTTGCCGCGCACACATCTGTAGCATCACATCGTCCGTGTGCAATCGTGCGCGTAAAACGCACGCACGTAGACGGACACACGCACAAAATGCGGCGACGGGACGATCGGATCGCGACGACGACGACGTGTTGGTATAATTTTCGAGGGAGAGAGAAAGAGAGAGAGAAGATTTCTCGATGCGCGCGAGCAAAGTTGACGTGTTAATTACCGATATGAGGCTGAAATTTACGTGACTATCGTGCCGACAGTCGAATTAACGACGACAGTATCAAAAGCGGAGGAGGAATTGATTCCGGCGCCGTGCGAGCTGCGAGTAAACTGAATAAAAATATTCAATTACTTCTGACATCGAAATCAAATGTTTTTATCTATCGTGAAATCGCGAATAATTTCGCTATATAATAATACATCCGCCTCTTTAAAAAATTAATCGCTAATTTTTAATCGCGCATACTTCATCAATGAATTCAGATATTCCGTTATTTTTCGAGGCATAGTGTTCTTTGATGTCGTCGAAAAAAACGCGTCGGAAGTCTCTATGCTGCCGGCGTATCGGATTTGTTATCATAGACGGATCGGTGTCGCGCGAAATTCGACGGTGCGCGATGCATTACGCGTAAAATTAATTGATCGGCGCGAGAGGTCCTCGATATATTCGTGCACGCCCGTTTCGTTGGCGAATTCAAGCAGACCGGACCTTTGTAGAAGCAGATTACGGCGGTACGAATGATCGTCGATGGAAACTGTATTCCTGGTATTTAGCGGCGACCGTTGCCAATTTACTTCGCGCGCACGATAAACCCGGCTGAACGGGATTAATGTTCAGCAACCGGTGCCACCCTTCGGACCCACTCTTCGATCCAGCCTCGTCCTCGTGTTACGCCGCCAAGGATACTCCTCGTGCACGCGGTGTAACGGCATCGGTTTCCTTCCAGCGTCCTTTTTCCCGCTATGTACCGTAGCACCCTTACGGCGCCGAAGCGTGTCTCGGTGCCGAACGTGCCGGAGGTACAAAAGCGAGTTTCGAAATACCGAGCGGGTCGTTGCCCGTCTTCTAATCTCGTTGTGCGACGCGAATCTCGATTTAGCGAGTCGCCTAAAAGCAATATCCGCTGCAGTCGAAGCTATGTCCATTTTCGAAATGCTCGTATCGGCTTGTACGTAATTAGAATACGTGCATATTGAAAGAGTACCTGTATGTATCTCGGTTCATCTCGATTTCATGATTCGCAATTGTGTAGTGCAAAATGCAGTAGTACCGAGACATCGAGATCGAAATAGTTCGTAACAGCTCTACTATTTTAAAACATCGTAATTGAAGCTAGAACATGACGCGCGCGTATCACAGCGTGAGAAAGCTATCGTGTGATCTAGCAGGATTATTCTGAGAGTCCTCCGCGGCATCAAACGACAGATTCGTTTGTTTCACTTTTCTTCCAACACGCGAAAAAGCCCTACGTGAAATTATTCATTACGCGTAATATTTGCGGTTGGCGATTCACATAGTTCGAACGCGATTAAAGCCGGCCCGTAATAAATGATTATTAAAACGCGCCGGCACCGGACGTCGATGAGGAAATTCTCGATTACGCGTGATGAAACGGATTAACATAAATCGATCTCGCGGCTAATCGGTGCAGCCGAGGGTTTTCGAAAAAAAATACTCTACTGCGGCACGCGCGCGGCGATCGCGAGAAGTGTCGTCGACCCGGCATCGATTCCGGTATTTATATAAACGTTCATTCGCGTAATGGCTTTTTCATTTAAATCGCGAGAAAGCATCGGCGACACGCGGCTAAATTCTCCAGCTGAATCTTCCTCACTTTCGCCCCGCTATCAACGCTCGCCTTCCACGGTGACACGGCGAACCGTTCGGTTTTCGTGGCTCGTGGATGTTTTTCGAGTTAATTGGCCACCGGACAGCCGAACACTGCATCGGGGTCCGAGATTCGCTGCATAATTAATCCCACCGTCACCACCGGGTTCACGATGCACCGTACTTGCGCAATTCGAACGCTCGGTCGCCCCCCTCGCGCCTGATACAGTCAGTCGACCGGTTGGTCGATCGTTCGGTTACTCGAAAACATCGACTTACATATTCAGTGGACCACCGCTGCACTTGCTTGCTGTTCGTCCTGATACAACGGTAGCTTGACAGTGAGGTGATTTAAAGCCGGACGCGTCGGGCTCGCGATAAAGGGAAGCGCGCGGCGCAGTGGTGCTTCGCGAATGCATCTGCGTCGAATTTTGGCGAACGGTTTCCCCGGCGAATTGAGCCTCTTCATTTGGAATTATTCCGAACGGCGGCACGATAGTCAGTGAAGAGAAGCGAGCTCTCCGTTCAGCATGTAATGCTGTAGATACCAAAGAAATGGCTCCAGTTTCCGTTTAATAAAGAGCCAAGGATTGAACTAATCGAACTTAATGCATACCCGGCGATGTAACGGTTACATGGTCAGAGTACATGATCATGTTCCCGATACTCGTTCATTAGCAGCGTGGTTCGATACACTATCCTCTTTGGGACGTAATGCTTTACCGATGTCCGCGTCGGCAAAGTGTCCGTTAATTTACCCGCGAAATAATCCTTTCTCCATTAAGGTGCCGTTGCTTCGTTGTGGTAGGAGGACGAGGGAGGGAACTGGTCATTTACCAGCGCAAGGCGCCTCGTTCGCTCACATTTTCTAAGTGAACGAGTGCATCAGGGGACCGTCACAAAGAGAATATTCATAAAGTCGGGGTGAGCGAGCGCGCTCTCGTCCTGTATCCTTCGCGACAGAGGTGCATGCAGGGCGGAAGGACGAACTTCGGATGGCTGAGCCGCTTAACGACATACGATACTCAGTCGGTCCATTTCCATCAGCATCCACGCGGACTGAGCCTCCTTGCAGCCGATGGACTGCACACTCGCGTCTCGAATTTTGCGATAATAATTCGTACGTGCGTGAATACCTTCGCAAATTTCAGGCGAGTCACAATTCGTACGCATTTCGTACTCGAGTGGTACTCGCGGAATTCGTGCGAGAAAACGCGCGCGTCCGAGTGCGAAGAAATTTTATCGCGCGCTCGTCCCGTTCGCGCCGTAGGCCTCGGCCTGTTTTACATTTAAAACGCATTACCGCGCCGGCCGCTTCGAGGCTCGCGCGGCGATAAAATGAAATTAATGGTCCCACCCGCCGATTCGAGATATATCGACAGGATGGCGGGGGCGTCGGCGGGGGTGGCGGCAGACAGAGGAAACGCGCGTGAGGAGAAAGAAAGGGCGCATCGAGATACCGCGCGGGGGTGTCAATCATTCTCCCGCAAACTTGGAGAAACCGCCCCTCCGCCGTGGCACAATGCCGAGCCGATACATAAAGCTGAAACTCAGTCGCGATGGGAACACCAAGCTTCGGTAACGATTTTGCGTTTGCTGCTGCCTCAATAAACGTATCTGCATATATTCTGCGTCTACGGCTTCACTCTGGGATAATTAATTAAGATGAATCATACGTTAGCAGTCTAGATGTCTGAGGGTTCTTTAATCAATTCCTGATTGATTTTCTATTAGTGAAAACATTGGATTTCATCAACGTCCTTGTGTTCTGAAAAATTCGTGAATAGCCCTTCGGTTATTATAATGAGAAATTAAATGTTCGGCGCACTGTGTGAAATACAATTGCGAAAGAATGCGGCTCGGTCATCTTGAGACCGTGCTGTTCGCGCTCATAAATTTGGGAATTAATTAATGTCCATGCGTAATGGCAAATCTAGTTTTGCCTGCGGAGTTCTCATTATTTTCATCGTCTATTTTGCGGCGCTATTATAATTCATTAAATGTGATTAATTAACGGAGTGGTTAAATACCATTATCGCATCATTAAACCGTACAGAGGATAACATAATTACATTCATTCAATTGCGAACGAGTTCGATTTTATGAATTACTATTACGCGAGCTAATTGGCCGGCCCGATTAATCGATAGTGCCGATTTTCGTTACAGGATGGGGTAGAATATCGCGATGGGAAACTGCTGTTTGTTATAACGCTCGAATATTAAAACGTTAAATAATTTCACGAGCGATAGGAGCTCCAATAATAACATATTCTCTTTCTCGCTAAAAGGATTTATTTATTTATGTATTACATTATTATCAAGCTCTTCAATTATAATATTTTGAAGATTTTGGCGATACAAAAAAGGTTTAGCCTTCTTTAAACATTACATCCCCGGTAATCTCGGCTCGCGGAAAGTAGATTAGCTGTTTACGAACAATCGGCAGCAATTTCATGAACACGAGAATTTCATTCGATCGCAGTGAAAGCCGCGCGACACAAACACGTCGAGATGGGTAAGAGTGGCGGCGCAACAGAAAAAAAGAGAAAAGGCAGAAGAGGCGGAAAACATAGGAAACAGCTATTTTCCTGCGTTAGCCGTGCCGCTTTTTGCTCCTACGGGGGTGGGGGGAGGGTTATAGCCGGCGGGAATACCTCGCGAGGGTCAGAAAATATGAGGAGACTCTCCCGCGCGGTAATAGACGAGCACTATTAATTAGGTAGATTAAACTTTAAGTGCCCATCGTTAGCCGGGAGGGCCGGGCGGCGGGAGGCGGTTCGTTATCCTCCGGGAGGCACGGAACGAGAAGAACGAAAAAAGAAAAAGAGAAAGAAGAAAAGAAAGAAAGAGGAACTACGGGAGCCTGGTTTGCCGATGTGACATTTACACGCGGCCGGCAGAAAGAACAGCGGAAGGTAAAGGCTGTCCCGTTCTTTCTTTCTTTGCTTCTCTCCCCCTTTTCTTCCCGCGTGCACGAGTGCTAATCTCGGCAAGGGAATTCGTTATGAGAGTAATGGAGCGGCGCGGAGCGCGCGAAACGGATTAACGCGATACATCGTCGTCTCCCATCGCCGTTTCGCGAGCGGGCTCGTCGGGGCTTAATCGATTCACGCGGCACCGAGGCATTCGATTTTTGATAACCCGCCGCTAATAAATAGTGATTGCGGCAAAGGGTGGCTGGACCGCGGGGAGACCGCAGAATCCGTTTAATACCGGCTGGTCCACTCGCTGTATTGCGTCCTTTTTCTTGGCCATTCGCTTCCTCGGAGCCGGCCGACAGTGCTGCTTGCTCCTGCCACTTTTTCCGTCCGTGGTTCCCGCGAGACTTCCGGTACCCGTCTGGCTATCCGACGTTAATGGACTCCCTTAAGACTCGGCCGCTACGGTCTCGCACGAGCGGACGACGGACAGCCGGACGAAGTAACTGTTTTAACAGAAATTGTATTTGATATCTGCCCGGACTCTCTTTTATCCGGACGCTTTATCGGTGCCGCTGATGTTAATTTCGTTTGTTGGACGGCGTAAACTGATTTTCCACTTCAAGAAAGACAGGTTCTTCTTGAGCGCGCGCGATGCACCGATTCGCGCTTTCGCATTCCCGGTCGAGACGTGATACAAAAGCTAAGCAAAGCGGAGTGCGCGACTCGTACGAGAAGTAATTTCGTGAACCTTCGAAATTACTTCCCGCCTGCGTCGTATGCGGGATCGAATGAACAGAATTGTTATCGGCGTTACAGCATCGGGAGTCTCCGCGCGTTTCGCGCTTATAAGACTCCAGCATCCTCGAAATGTACCATGAATTCGTGTTCACGCGGCAAGGAGGAAGACTAGCACGACGGAAGGACGCAGGGATTTTCGACGACGTCACCCTTCCATTTTGAAATTAAACCTCCCGATTTCATCCGAGCGAGAGCTCGGATTTCCTAGGAGATCGCGTCGGAAGAATGCGAGGTGGGCGATGGTGTATCGCCTCCACCTTTGCCATCAAGTCAATAATCGATAGTACTCGTACTCACGGGGCTATGAACCCCGACGGGATCATCTCTCTCGCTCTCTGCCCTCCCACTCACGTTTTCCACCCCCTCGCCGCGCCGGCTCGCCGCGGCGCGGTCGTGGCCCGTTCAGAACTTTAATAAAATATCTGAAATACCAATATTGTTTCACGCTCACATTCGCGCATGTCATTATATTAGGACCGAACCGATTAAACGCGCGAATGCACATTCGGGTATACCGGATAATTTCCCCCCCCTTCTCGTCCTCCTCTTCTCCCTGGTCCGGGATGCGGGCAAATTACATAATTCGGTTGAAACTTCCGCGTCACAGGGCAATTCGTTGTGCTAGGTTATCGCGCACGATAAAAATGTTACGGGCCGCCAAAACGCATCCACCCTCTCCAATCGCGTTTCGCCAGAATATCGCCGAACGTCGGATAAAGCGCGCGTGCACGATGTACTTCGCTTTCATCCGTGAATACCCTAATTAAATTATAAGTATGTGTGCGCATCGCTGTACAGAGACAAATAAACGGGACCGGTGTGTCGCGCAATTGTGCAACTGCAATTACGATAATAGCACCCGACCGAGACGTCAGAGCGCGCCCGTTCAATTTGCATTGCTTCTCGCGCGAATCTCGCGATTCCGCACTGCTTCTCCGATTCCCTTGCGCTCCTGTCTTTTCCTCTCGTATTCCTCCAGCCCCCGTCTTGCGAGCGACTTTCGTATGAACTTTCTTCCGCTCGCTTTTGTATCTACGGGCGGAGGAGACAGGCGACGTCAGCGCGCGACGAAGACGAAGGTCCGAGGACGAAGTTCTCGTCCGAAAAAGTTCGTCGTAACGAGGAGACGGGGGATTAAACAGTACCCGAGCCCGTTCGCCGGGAAAAGTTGAGTGCGACTCGCCATGTCCCCTTCGTGGCACGCGATGTCAAGAAGACCGGAAATAATTGTTCCGGAATTTCGAAGCACTTCAGTCGAGACTCGTACATTTTTATCGATGCGCCACATTTCTCCTCGTGGAAAACGTCGTGCTGCCGAGTCCTTCAAATGATGATAAATTCAAATGAAAATAAAGATCGGTCTCCAACCCGTTCGCATCCCCTCGCGCGCGCGCGAGGAAGTTTGAGTCGTAATCCATTTCTTTCGCCGCAAATCATTCTCAGCGCCGACAATGCGCTTAACCGTTAATTAACGGCGTGCCTTGGGAGACAACGTTGCACTGCTAATTAACACCGGTTACACGGAGCGCGGCTTTAAGTCTTTCAAAGGCGCACGCCGAGTTCAAAACTGGGATCTCGTGACTAATTACGTCTTTAGATGCGCATTCGTTTGCGCTATTTACCGTCGTCCCGGTCGTCTAGTCTCCATGCGGCTGCGTTCTAACGCGTAAAGCGGAAAGCGATGCCGAGGGGATGACTTTTGGTGGCGGTGCCGCGAGAGTGCCACCGGCTGGAAGCTGCACAGCAAATCCGAATAGGCTTGCTAGAACATCAGCCTTCGTAGACGCGACTTATTATCGTGCACCGCGAAAGCACGAAGGAGCTTAGATCGCCGGGCAGAAGCTTTAAGGTGGCTTTAAGGAACCCGACGTAAGTCCGGTTGGTAATTACTCCATTATTCTCCTTGCGCGAGCGAGCATATAACGATAATAATAATTAATAATGCGCAAGCTGTGCTCACGACGTCAAAGAACTCCTCTCTCGTCTGCTTTATCGATGTCTCGGGTCGATGGAGACGCACACGTCTGCGGCGAATCGCCAAAGAAGTTTGGACGAGTTTGCACGCAATGAACAAAGTTGAATAATAAAGCTATTGCATAATGCTTTTCTATGTATCCGGATGCAGTTTCACATGCATATTCTTTTTTTTTTTTAAATAAAATTTGTAAAATTTGCAAGATTAGATAAAATATGTATCACAATCTATAAGATTTAAGATACGATTACGAAACATCGTTGAATTCAACTATCGAACGTGAATAAATATTCATACGCTATTCAGGAAATAAATGTGAGTAAACGTTCGTGGGGATAAAACCGTCGGGCAAATCCCTCGGGAATTTTTTATGAGGGGTCCGTTCGAGGCCGCAGCGGAGATTTCTTTCTACGTACGTGTTGACGAGCGGTTAGCGAGCGAGCGTAAGAAAAAGCGATTCGCGAAACGCGCGAGCGGGGCGTCGTGACGGCAGCAGACGCGGCCACCGCGGCGCGGAGAGCCGCGGCGAACCGCAAAAAGTGCGGTTTGACACGAAGTCGACCCTTCTCAGACCCGGCGAACAATCCGGCGGAAAACAATGCCCGCTTCCACTCCAACTTCCGCTATATTGCTTCCGTCTTCCTGTCCGGGGCTCGCTGTCTAGCCGCGAACGCATTTCGCCGGCCGCTTCTTCCAGCGTGTCAGACCGCGTTTCGGGCTTCTTGTTTGTCCACTTAATGGATAACACACGAATTAACAAAGGGCCACGTCGATGTTTTCCGCGCTTGCCAGACGAGTAAATTGACTGACGCCTGAGCGAGGTTTGCGATGGAGTTTCTCGCGATCGGAATTAATGCACGCCGCATGGCGGAAATTACTTCTTCGGCTTTATGAAGACAGACCTATGATAGGGAACGTACAACTCGCCTATAACGGTGCATGACTTGATATTGAAATTTTCGCTCGTTTTTTTGTAACTCGATTTATAATCACACGAAAGTTATCACGCAACTGATACGCCGCTATCGACGTTACGTCGAAATCAATACAAAGTTTGGCGCTTGAAAAATAGCGTGAACGTGCGTCGAAAACGTCGAAATGCAGCAGCTTGTTCTGTCGAGAGTAGCAGCCGGAGCTTAGAGAGTTGTACAAACTCTCTTTCGCCGAGGCGCCGAAACACTTCCGCGAGAAACAATGGTCCCGGTCTCGGGTTCCGGGCCTTCCGCCGCCCCTCGCGGTCCTCTCGTTCCTTCTTTTCGTTCCCTCTGTCTGCACAAACAGAGCTTTATCCTCGATCTCGATCCCCGCATACTTCATCACGGCGGCGTAATGCGGTGCACCGCACCAATTTGTCTTCCATTCTCTCGAGTCGCTTTGAGGATTCGTTCTTAGGAGAGGCGCGCACTCGCAAGGATGGGAATGCCGTTGTTTCGCGAGGTGACTAAATGAAGCGGTCACTTTTTCGGTATCCGAGGCAGCCGCGACTCACCGACTATGTTCTGCTGCGCAATCGCGCGGAATTTCCTTTTATTCCCAGTGCATAGGCGGGAGAAAGCGCAAAGGAAGGCGACGAGATAAGAAGGAAGATCAAATAAAAGGAGAATATCCTCAAATTGGGGAAGCACTTACGCGATCCTCTGGCGGACTTTTATTTTTAATGGCATCGATGGATGGAAAAAGTTGGGCGGCCGAGTAAATAAGCGACGGAGGTGGAAGGAAGCTGAGCCCTCTAAGCCGGCCGCCCCTTTTAAATTCTCGAGGCACAGCGGCGACGAGGGTGAAACGTTGGCACCTCAACAGAAAGAGAGAGAGAGAGAGACAGGGCGAGAACGATATATAAGAAACGTAAATCCACCGATTCCCTCTTCTTCGTACTCCTCTCTTTTCTCGCCGCTTTGGCCCGCCCTTTCCTTAAGTGTACATGTACGCGCCTTTACCTTCCTTCACGAGCTACGAAGGGGAGAGGAAGGCAAAGTGGAACGGAAGAGAGACAACCTCTCCGGAGCCAGCGTTCTTCTCTTTCACTTTCTCTTTCTCTTAGGAAGAAGAGAGCGCTTATCTGACTTGCTAATGCACCGGCGATATCTCACAGGATTGCGGCGAGGCGCAGAAGGGGAGAGGCTTTGGCGGCTTTGATTATTCGGACCATGGGCTTGGTGTTCTCCTTATTGTTCCCCCGTTCCCCCACCTCTCGGGGCAGGTGACTAGCGAGATAAATTTTCCGAACGTCGATTCGAAGATATCGCTAACGCGTTTCACAACTCGCGACATCAATTAGTCGCCGTTTGCGAATCTCCGCATGCTTGCGGCGTGTTCGTGTTGCTCGTTGATCAATGCAGAATCGAATGTGGAGGGTACGGACGAGCGGCCATCAAAACGCACGCGTGCTGTAGTCTAATCTCTAATGCATCCGCGTTGCGGGTTTTGACACGCGTCACGCGTGCCGGCGAACAGCGGCACGTTCGGCCAGGCGAGGAGATCGATATTGTTTCTGTGCACAGATCGTGGACTGAGAAAATAGAGGGTGCTGCCTAAAGTATCGTTTCGCTATGCAAAACACCGTGACATTAATATTGATCAAATATTTTCTTGCCATTTCGGAGTATCTTTCTTGGTTGAATTAAGCGGAAAGCCGAGAACCTTTGTAGATGTTTCGTCATAACAAGAAAATTAAAAATGCAGAAATTTGATTGGTTAAATACCTTTGCAGTGTTATTTTTTATTTTTATCTTGAGGACGATTCGCGGGGAAGTTGAGGGCGAAATATATATCGTACCACCTTTATCGCGACACGAGAGGATGATGTTCAGTTCTCTCTGCCTATAAGCGTTGTATGCTGATCCACCCCTGTATGTCGGATATTGGGATGTCGAGAATGGGCGTATTCGATGTATTATTAATCCCCGGATAACAATGAACAGCGGTGCAGAGCCGATGGAATTCGCAAATTGAGACCATGAAGAGCATTCGTAATCTTGGCTGGCGGTTTTCGCCATTATTATTCCATGCATGTATAGACTGACGTTCCCTTGACATTTCACGGAAGGAAAAATGTTTTAATGATCCTCCAACAAAACGTGCGTACCGGAATAGCTTGGAACGTGTAGTTTATTCAGCTACGATATCTATTGCGGGGATGATCATAGAATGGTAATCACATCTTGACAAAAATACCAGTGATGCTCGATTTCGTTTCATTTAATTCTGCCTCCCTCTCAAGAGAGTTGCCTCCTTTAAATTTTAGAAAATACTTCGGTCGTTTAATCCTTAATCGCGCCACCGGCCACCAGTCACTGCCATGTCCCCCTTTTTTAAGGATGAGTGATGTCTCGGGGGTGCACTATCTGAGAGATAACCTCCCGTCCCGAAGGGCGAAAAAGTTAAGTATATAATTACTTGGGGATGACGAAGCTGGCCGGATGGAACCCCAGAAGAATGTGCTGACTGTAATTTGAATTAACCGTGGACGACGTTCTTCACCATCACTGACTCTCGCCGAATGTGATTATTTCTTTTTCTTCTTAAGCAGGCTGATTTAAAATTAATTAAATAATGAAACAATCGAAGAATATATAAAGAATTAAATATCATTTCGCGATCGGAATTGTGAGTAACTGGTTGCATCGATTCGTCGCACTCATGTCGTAAATTAAATGCGTTTCCGCGGGGAGAGAGCGGCAATTATTGGTAACGTCGAGTGAAAAGGACGACAAAGTGATTTCTCAAGCCGTTACTTCGCCGATGCTTAAGACCGGTTAATTAGGGGAGTCGCAGACGAGGGAGGGTGCAGATCTCGCGGCAATGAACGAGGTTCGGTATTAAAATGTAAATACCCGGGGGTCGTCCACCAAATTGACAAATGAAAAAAAGAGGTCTGGAGAGGAAAAAAAGTTTTTGACCCACTGTTCAATTCCATCAACCCTCGTCCCACTGTTTCCACCCCCCAAGCCGTCCTCCCTCGAGGATAAACGTGTCCATCAGACGTCTCGTTATCGCGGCGCGGGCGAACATGCCGTCGGAATTCTTTCTTTTCGCGGAAACTCCGTGCTTAATGAAGATGAGCGAGGTTATGATATGCTCGAAACACTTGACGCGCCTGAACTAATTGCATCACGGAGATACTGCATATTTATAAAAGCTCGCTGTGTGCAAATAACAATACGAGCCATGCGCGTCAGTATTACGCTTTCGCGACTAATTAACAATTAGCTGCGCGAAGTACAGACGCAAATTTCATAATTATATTGAAACGATTACGCTCGCGGTGTACGCGGGATTCGCTCGCGGTGTCGCGGATAATTTCCACACATTCTCATAGATAATGAAGTCTTCATGAGGGATAAGCTTCGAACTTTTCTTTAAACATCATACGAAAAAAATTTGCGTTTTTCTCGTTCTTTTATACGTGCTCGTATAAAGGAAAAACGCTGGTTTCCTGTATTTTATTATATTATGTCATAATTAATTCGCTTCCCGTGTAAAAAAATATATAGGGTCCTAAGTAGGACCCGATTAATTTTCCTCAATATTAATATGGCCCTAGAATGGTATGTAACAAATATTTTTTCGGGACCTTATAAGGAAATAATAAAAAATATAATATCTAATCGGGCCACGATGTGGCAATGATAGGGCATCCCTTTTTAGGACATCCCTATTTATTCCTTATAGGGGCCTTTACTTTCATTAGGCCCTAACAATTTTCTGCACGGGTTGTTAACTGAAGTTTCCCCGTTTTGCATCATCGCCCATCTTGGCGCGGAATGTTTCCAGGCAACTGTCAGCACATTCCGCATTCATTCAGAAACCATCCACATATTCGTTATATTAGGGGTGTGATTTAGTTTTGAGGGTTTTTTTTGCTCAAAAACGCATGTATTTAAATATGATAATGAGTGAATACCTTAATCAAAATATTTTCCTTCGTTTTCTATAACTTTTTCCCATCTTTCTGGCAAGAGATGGATTCCACCACGATAAAATGACTCTCCTTTTGAGTTGATCCATTCGTCGACGAATTTTCGCACTTCTTCCAAATTATGAAAGTGTGTATCCTCTAAAGCGTGTTGCATCGACCGGAACAAATAATAATCGCATGGAGCAATGTCCGGAGAATACGCGGGGTGCGGTAAGACTTGCCATTCAAGCTCTAATAGTGTTTCTTTCACTGATAACGCAACGTCAGGTCGAGCGTTGTCACGAAGAAGAATCACTTTCCGTCGTTTACTCGCAATTGGTGGTCGTTTTTGGTCCAATGCTTGCTTCAACTTGTACAATTGGTGTCGATAACGATCAGCCGTGACAGTCTCATGCGGATTTAACAGCCTATACCTTCTTCATCCCACCAAATACAGAGCATTACTTTTGAACCGTGAATATTGCGTCTCGGAGTGCATGTTGATGGTTCGCCTGGATCCACCCATGATTTTCTGCGTTTCGGATTATCAAAATAGATCCACTTTTCATCCCCAGTAACGATCCGAGACAAAAGATTTTTTTTTTTGCCTGGCAATCAACGAAATGCAAATGTTCAACCGGTTCGCAATGGCACTTTCCGATAATTCATGTCGAACCCATTTCCCTTCTTTCTGAATGTTTCCCATTTCATGTAAATGTTTGGTAACTGTTGTACGATCAACATTTAATGCTCTGGCAAGTTCTGAAGTGGATTGTGTTGGATTTTCGTGCAATAATGCTTGCAAATCTGCATTTTCAAGCTTTCTTGGTTGTCCCGAGCGTTCTTTGTCCTTCACATCAGTATCACGACTTTTAAAGCGTCTAAACCAGTATTCACACGTCTTAATTGATGGGGCAGAATCACCATAAGTTTCGACAAGAATTCTATAACCGTCAGCCGCAGTTTTCTTTTGATTAAAAAACAAAAGCAACGCATGTCGAAAATGCTGTTTCGGAAGTTGCATTTTTACGATGATATAAACACGACTGTTATTGCATCTATTGCTATAATGCTACTAAATGTCATGGATAATGTCAACACTGTAAGAAACAACAGTTATCGGAAACAGCTATTGGAACAAACTGATACTACAGCCATCTGTTGCAAAACCCTCAAAACTAAATCACACTCCTAATACATTTGCTTCGCAGGGCGCGCGAGTAAATACGCCGCGTGTTCGATCCCGCCGCCGCTGCGTTTGGCGCGAGCAGCGATTAAAAAATAAAAAAAAGCAGTGGAAAAGAAAAAATCTCCGGGGGCGGCGGCGGAGCAACAAAAATGGATATCCGGGCGCGCACCGACGCCGGGAATCCCATCAAAGGCTCCATCGGCGTGTAATTGTCGAGTCTCTCCCTCTTCTCTCTCGGCGCGCACACGCTCGCGAAAGCTCCGCTTTACACGCGCGTGTCCGCGCGCGCGATCGCTGGACATCCGCACAAAGTAGCGGCTTGACAGCGAGCTCTCGCCGACATATTATGAGACTCGGGCCTCGTAAATGTTTAATGGCCGCGGCTTAATTGTGCTTTTGAATCAGGGTGCGCTCGGCTTGTCGAGCGGAGAGAAGGAGCTGGAACCGGAGAGCGAGACGGATCACTCTCGCTTTCTCGTCCTCTCTTTCCCTGACGGTCCTCTGATATTCATGCATAGATGAAATGTACCGAGCAACGAAGCCGTTCGAGGCCTGCTATAAAATGCATTAGAAGAACAGACGTGAGAACGAGAGAAAGCGGGACGCGCGATGCGACGATAGAGCGAAAGAAATACGGCAGATTGACTGTAAATTACAAATCAGCCGATTGAATCTCGAATATTCTCGCGTTGCTTTTCACAAAGTAGCATTTTGATGCGTTCATTTCGCATGCGAGACACGAGTTGTGATTTCATGTGACAGAAATGCAGAACTTTTAGTACATTGTTCGCCGTTCTGCGAAACAATTCTTTATAACGTGCATGCGTTCCTGCGAATTCTTCATTCTCGATATCGAAATGGCAAAAGATTCGCGCCGCGCTCGAACAGGAGGTCACGATCCATTAAGAACAACGACGCGCGCGTCCACGCGTTGCGAACGATTCCGCGCGCGTGAACCGCAACGAGGGATGTACGATTCCGTTACGAAAGGGTGAGAATCGACAGCCATAAAGGATCGCGGGAGAGGAGAGCGTCGTGCGAGCGCGAAGTGGCGGCGTGCTCGAGCTCGGATGGTAGGGACGGGAAGGTAGTGCACCCTCAGGTGCTGTTCCGGGGTGGCGGGCAACCCTTTCGGGGTAATAATCGGGAATGATACCCCAGAGAGGCGTCTGGCCTTCGTGTATTAGAACGAATGGTAATAATGGAACGGTGCATACTAACGATGTTTATAACCGAGGATGCGTGCCACCGTAACTCGTTATCCGCGCTCCTTTCGTGGGATTTTTTTCAAGACACAAGATTCGTGGCCATCGCTTCCGATGTCGCATGTCAAGAAACGAATCTCAAACACGATTTAAGGTTTTTTGATATTTCCTTAAGAAGATATCGAATGCGATATCTTTTTACGAATGAATTGTTTATGAAACTTTTTTCTACTTGCGTCTTTTAATAAATGAATAGCGGTGACTTAATTAGGCGATTGTAAGCTCGAGATCTAACAATAGAATTCATCAAACGATACAACGCTTTAGCCGATCTCGTATTTCGCATTTTATTACTTTAATACGCGGGATAATATGTGACGCAAACAGCTTAATCCTCAAGAAAACGGAGCTTAACACCGACGAACGATGTAATATATAAAGATATAAATGGAGAAACAGCTTGAGACAATGTTATCTCTAGCAATAAAATAGTCAAATTAGTAGTCGCGCGTAATATCTGCGTCGCGAGACTTTAATGCAATCGGGAGTTTAATTTACAAAATCTAACGATGTATAATACAGCGCGTCCAACGATTTCAAATAACCGATATACTTTCCCGTGTCAACTAAGATAAAGCGTGCATGACAGCGTATATCAATTTCTCGGCGGTCTGACTGCGTCCCACATACGTCACGATGGACGACCGACTCAGAAAGAGATAGAGAGAGCTCAGCGCGGAATTGTGCATATTTCCCGAGTTATCTGTCTGGTCACTGAACCTTATCCATAATTCGGACGCCACTGCGGCGCGGATCCTCCCGATATAACTCGGCGAATTATCGAATCGCGCCGTCGAATTAAAGCAAACGAATCGCGTGCCGCGGGCGAAGGCGAACAGGAGCGAGGGGGAGGGGGAGGGTGAGATCGATTTCGAGAGATTTGACCTCCCCGTCGTTGTCGTGAGCGCGACGGAACGCGCGGCGCAGGGGTCGCCGATGGAGAGATGGTGCAGCAAGGGTAGATCCACCGCGGTCCGCGGGGCGTAAGGATGGACGGAATTTAGATTGCTTATTAAACGTCGAATAAATAATGGCGGCAGTACCGACTTCCGAGTGAAGTACAGCGGCCACTTCCACGTTCCGGAGATTTCTGCGAGTTCACCTCAGGCCGATCGAATTACCCCCGTCGCACTCTTTCTCTCTCTTTCTCGCTCTCGAGATGGAGAGCGAGTTTGATCGTTTGCGTTAATCGGATTCTTCGGATCGCGTTAACCGGATATTGAACGGCGACGACTCTTTCGCGACATTTGTAAAGCGATATTGTTGCTCAAAACAGAGCAGATTGGTTGCTCCCATATAAAAATATGTTATATAATTCTATAATGTGCAAAAATATAGAAACAGATCATTTAATTCTGTAATTTGATACATCTTGTAATTTGATTTGCTCTTCTCTGATTTGAATCTTGGTACTTCCGGCGTTAACTAGCTTCTCCGTTCCATTTCGTCTGGTCTGTGTCGCAAAGCAGCGGCCGTGACTAATGTTCAAAGATTTCTCTGACGAAATCGCTCACGTGGACTTCTTTTCCGCGAGGCGAAAGGGTTCTGGTATATTTATTGCAAGAAGGTACCGGGACTTCCGAGTATTATTTCAGCGAGTTCGGAGCCGAGGCTCTTAGTGTTCCGTCTCGCAGGTAGTTTCGCCAGGTGTTGTTAAATTGCTCTTTTAATTTGCAAAGCACAGACGAGCGAGCGAGCGAGCGGCCGCGCTTTCGCTTTCTCTCCGAACCACCCCCGCCATTGTACAGCGCACCGTACAAAGGGGTTGCCGACTTTGTTGTTTCACAGTTGTGCCAACATCACCGGAGCATTCTCCAACGTCGTGGAACACTGGGCTGCCAGCAGTTAGTACAACCATGACGTCTGCTGATCCCGAAGAATAGCAGCCGGGAATGAGAACAGCGGGCGAAATTGCGAGAATTCACCGGTGAATTGTATTACGACATGAAGAGAGAGGGAGAGAGAACTTGACATTTATGCGAATTGTTAGGCTAAGGAGACGCTCCGCTACATTGCGTCTAAATATATTATGATGGCTAGTTTCTCAGACGATGCTCGAGTTGGAAGCTTCGAGAGGATAGATCGAAATAATCGAGCAGCAGATAATCATCTGACTTGTCATTCGCGTAACAAATTCGACGTTTACATAAAGAAGTCGAGAGACACGGTCGATAACTTCTTTCGCGATAATCGCTCGGACCTTAGCATCAAATATGTAAATACCGTGACGATTTGTAACGATGTTCTAACGTGTCGGCGGACTGAAGCAGAATCCAATATTTGCTTGCGTTTCTTCAGCTTTAAGAATTCACGTCGGAGCTTGGAGAACTGTGCAAAGGAAACCGAGTATTAATTTAACATTTAAGAGTCAGATTGGGAACGGCTTGCATGCGGCAGCCCACCATGAGAAATTCATGCATCGAGGTAAGAAGATTACGTTTGTTCAAATTTACGGACGCGACATGTCGTCATTAAAACGATATTTCGCTCCGATCCAGCTTGCTGCTCCCTCGGTCGTTCAACCCTGCGCTTTATTATAATTCCTCTGAAAAGGCACTCGTCGTGGCGAGCACGATTGAGAAAGAGAGAAAAAGAAATCCAAATCGAGAAAAAGCGATACCATTCCGACCCTTGAAAATTCCGTATCGAATTCGCTTTTGGATGAATTTACGTGATCTTATTTGCCGATTTTACGAGCGGAATCACCGCTCAGTTCCCTTCCGTGTTCCGGAATACACGCTACGATACATCGACTTTTAATCCAAATGGGGTAAATGGCGCGGAGTAACAGAGTCGCTCGCCAGATTCTTTTTCGTGCAACGCGAAGCTTCGATCTATACACGTCGCACGACAACGCTGTGGGGGGTTGAGCGACGCGATACATAATTCCGCTCGCTCGGCTGACGATACACGACGTCTACCTGGTTGAAATATGCAGGCCTCGTGAAATATTGACCGTGGTAAGTCGTCGCCGAGGTGCAGTCTCCTTTGGGCGCTGACCTAGGAATTAATCTGCTTAACCCAGTCTCTGTGCATAGGGCCGATTCTTTTGCTCGTAAAATGAAACGCTGCCTCCGCGAGACGCAACTAAATTCGACGTAAAAATAAATGTTTCATATTACTATTTCATAAATTAATTTTATTTATAAATTTTATAAATTATAAATTAATGTTTTCGCGACCTGTTGAGACTCGTTTCGCATCTCCGTATGAGGCATGACGCGACGGATAGACGGAGAGAAATAACGGATACGATAAAGGTAAAAGTCCATCGTGTTTCACGTCGTATGTATGTACGTGACGCGAAAAATTCACGTGAGATAAACGTGGAAAAAAAGCGAGCACTAGGAGGGATGCTCGCGGAAGCCACGTTTCGGACTTTCGCGTTTTCGCGCTTGACGTGCCGCGCGTTTCATTTCGTTTCGCTGCCGCGAGTTAGCATTCCGCTACTTAAAGCCGCGACTGGCTCCTCGGAAAATAAAACGGCGTTCTTTCACCGGAGGAACTTTCCGTTAAGCGCCCCGCGGAATTCGCGGTAGGACGCGAGAGCAACGGCGTCCACCCTCTTTCTTCACCCCTTTCTCCTTCTCTCTCCTTTTCTCGGTCGCTCTAACATTCTCTCTTTCTCCCTCTCTCTTTCTGTCTCACCGTGCTTTTGTGCGAAATAATTCAGACATAAAATACGTACCGCGAGTCGCGCGAGTTTGCGACGTAAGCGTGCCATTGTTTTCGCCGCTTCCCTCAGAAAAGGCTGCACGGCATGAAGAAGAGAGAACGGCCAAGTGAAAGTACGGGGAACATCTCTTGGAGGAGAGACGGAGGCTGAGAACTACCAGACTCGCTGATTAAAGCTGATCCTTGTCTCTACTGGAATCGCTTCTCCGAAATCAAATGCGCGTTTATTGCGATTAGAACGGAGAGAGCGATCAGCTAGCAAAAGCTTAGATCGACGAGACGAGACGCGAGACTAAGATCTAGTTATTGGCTTTACGTGGAAGTTAAGTTATTGGGAATCAGCTTCGAGGCGAAAATATGAAAATGACAAAATAAGCGTGCTCTCTTTCGATCCCGCTTGCAATTTACGCCGCACCTCCTAAATCAGAAACGACACAAATGGCCCCTCTCGTCTCCGCCAGATCCGATAATATATATTCCCTATTACTCCCGCGTGGCATATTAATTAATTTACGAGCGACGCGACGGCGATGCTCTACACGTGTTGCCGCGCTTTACACATGTTTTTACTTTGCGCGCGTATTATTCTTCTCGGACGCGGTCGACGGTCAACGAATGGGAGCAGCCATTGCAGTATAACAAGCAGAAATCGTACTCACGCTGCGAACGCACGGCAGCTCGGAAAAACGTCTGCACGTTCCGGAGATTTCATCTTTTTATTAGCCCCCGGCGTGGTTCGTGGCGCATAAACGCGGTCTGCCGTGCCACGCTCGCATTTCGCCGCGCACACGATCGCCAAGTGCAATCTGTAAACGCGCACGTATAGCCACCCTGCGATGGCATCGATATCCTCACGGGAGAGGCATCGAATGGACACCTGCAACACGCGCGTCCCGAGGTCAACCGGGATCAGGTGTCGCAATTACGACGTAATGTGCTACCGATGCTGTAATTAATATATTAGTTTTTTAATACGATGTTACAACAAATGGACTGTGCGGCCGTTGAATATCAAGCGCGAAATCTGACGCTGATCTGATGACGTTGCCCGTGGCGGTGTCGACACGCTCACTGGCATTTCGCAAGAAAACAGATCGACGTATCTGTCACCGTGACGAACGATGACGTATTGAATTATAACGCGTTGCCGCGCTCGGAAAATTGGCGGAAAATCCGGGTGCCGCGTCGATGTGCTTAACTTCCCGCGTCGCCGTGATTGTATTTTCCGCGTTGGCTTTTACGCCACGCCGGATATACCGTAACGAGAATCCGCGCTCGCGGCCGACGTGAGAGAGGTATCAACGCGAACATTTCGCGTAACGTAATGCGCAGCACGTGTAAGGATTATTTCTTGAGAATCGGAGCGAATGATTAATGCTGTTAATCTAGTCTGGAGTGTTTCTATTTTCAGAATTATCCAAGTGCAAATTCGTCGTGAGATCCATGACGGGAAATTCGCGACTTCCTGCGTGATTGCTTCGGAATGCGCGGATCAGCGAGTCTCAAGATACGTTCTACCGCGGAATCGATTCGCCGCGGAAAACTTGGGCGTAATGAGGTTCTACAAAGTGGCACGCCTTCGAGATTCACAACTAGTTTCCGCGTTACCGTACGGCCGCTCCGACCGCTCGGCGCGCGCCGAATAGCAATGCGCGCCGATAATTTGGGCGCGTGATGCACATATCCGCGACTCGCTTATGCTTGTTAAGTCGCGTTTCTGCGGCCTGTTATTCACACGCGTGTCACGCATCGCCATAATTTAGTTGCCCGGGAGTTCTCCGCGCGGAGAACCACCGAGAAACTTGTGCAATCTCCGCGCGGCACTCTCGCGATTACATCCAGATTTAATCTGAATCCCGGCGTGGTTCGCTGTTTTTTTCCGCGCTACCGTTACTCGTACGCGCGTACACCGATGCGATTTTCCCCGCGCAGATCCGCACGCGTAATCCAACTTTAACGAGCGTACCGCGCACGGGTTCGCAAGGCAAGCAGCACGCGGCGATCGACCGCGAATTGCATCGCGCAGTCGAAATACCGTCAGCGCGTTGCGGTGTTTATTTCATAAACACGCGTTCAAAAACGATCAGCGGCGAGCGGGGGATTATTTCAGGTGCGGCGGATGGAGATTCCGCCGTGAATCGCGCCGGGCTGCCGGTATAGCCGATCATGAACGAGTATTAATTCAAGCGGAAGGCACGCCGCCGCACGTATCCGTCTCCGCTCTAATCCAATTCAGCTTACCGCACGATTTTAGACGTAAAACTCGCTCCGCTTACGTAAACACATAATAAACACCGCCACTGCTACCGCCGCCGCCGTTCAGTTTAATCCCGTCCCACGGGAAATTCCGATCGGTGAAACGGATTAAAGGAAGACGCGATTTCATTTGGCTCGCACGCTTAATGCGCGCCTCTGCCAATTGAAATTTCACATTGATCGCGAATACCACCTCGTCTAATTGATCTCTTTCGGATGTCGGTCTCATCTTTCGCGCAAGCGAACGGGCACCGCCAGCCGCAGCCGGCTCGTTACGCGGGCGCTGCTTTATTTAACTCGCGCGCGTAATTTTGCGAGGTTGCGAGCGACGAGCTGCCACCGTGCATCTCCTACCCCCCGAATGGGGCGACGCGGAGAGGACTGCATAATACGTTTACCCGCGTAGACGTGCGCGTACTAACGATACACCCCGGATATGTGCGAGAGCTGAAGCATCCGCCTAACGACCGCGACTCGCTTCCTTGGCACCGCATGCCGTTCAATTATCCCCCGTGTCTCTGCACCCCTAATGGCAATATCGCCCCGGAGATAGCGCAATTCGTGCTGTTAACGCGAATACCAACGCGCGAAGTGTTACCTGCCCTCTCACGTGAAATTCGTCGCGCTGCTGGAACACGAGTTCTCGTCGAGCTCTCTCTCTCGGGACTTTTAACTCACACCTTCTATATATTTTCGTTAACCCCTTCGTCCCTCGAAGAGTTGCCCTATAAATTACCTAAATGTGATACGGACGTCGGACGAACGTGTAAAACATGTCTTAATTCTTCGCGTGTTCTCTTTCTGACATATTCTCTGGACTCTTTTATGATTTTTCTGAAACGTTTCTACCATATTTATCTCTTACTGTCATTTAGCTCTTAAACTGATAGGCATTGTGATGAATTAAGCACTCAGACGAGATGAAAAGTCGTGGACTACATACGAGGTTAATAATCTCGATACGATACGATGTCTCATATCATTTCATTAAAATCACAGAACGATAAATCGTTAAAATTTTTAAATTTGACTCGAAATGACTAGAAAATCTAATTAGCCAATTCTTATCACGTGAAATTCGATCACGTCGCGCTCTCTTCTCGCGGGATGCAAAATTCACGGACTAATTTGCATAGAAAGAAGAAGAAGGCAAAAAAAGACGATGTCGCGTCTCTTATCAGCGCATAGGAGAGCCTTCATTTATCACCGCGTCTCCGAACTGTCTTCGCTTCTCGCGCCTCGATTCTCGAGACGCGCGCCCTACAGGGCTTCTCCATTACCCCCCTACACGCACATATACATCTCGGCCCAATCTTCCATCGATTGCGCCCGTCGTGCCGTATCAGAATGCGGCGGTCGTCCTGTTCGCTCGCTCGCTCGCTCGTTCTCGTACGAGTCGGAGGGTGCTCTCGCGACAAGGGAAGGTCGGCAACGAACGGGGGGCACAGGCGGGTGCATAAAGCGAGTTCATATTTACGCGTATGGCGGGGTCGCGTGCCTCGTGGCATAACGCCAGCGGGCATAGCCGTACATTCACAGCGTCCCTTTCCTAGCGTCCCGGTCGGTGGTTTGCGTCGGTCGACTGGCCGGCCGGCCGGTGCGGGGCGTCGGCGTCGACATCAGCGTCGGCGTCGGCGTCGGTGCACGGGGCCCGAACGCTCGCGCGTACTGTATATCATTGATAAACGTCCATATCGCGAGCCCCCCTTGCCACTATCTTCCGCCCGACCGCGTTTACCTCCTCCCCGTTACGATCCAGACACCACCGTAACGTATCCATTCCCGGGGGTATGAGAAGCTCACCCCCTTGCCTGTAACGCGCATTGTTTCTTGTCCGACCTGTGTTTCGTGCCGATATCATCTACCGCCAGCGGACCGGCTGCTCTCAGGGATTAAGTTCGCATCCAGGAGCAACGTCGGATCCGATAGAAGCCACGGACGATGCACATGTTAGATGGAGGGGAGTCGGATCGTAACTCAAAGGGTGCTGATGAAATCATCGAGATTAATGGAAAACTGCGAAAGCGTCGCGCAGTTTTATTAACAAATTACTGCAAAACTGTACAATGGGGGATTTATGGTGTTTCGATTATTCTTATATTTTTACGCGTGGATAATTTTAACAATCACGTTGTTTAATCGTTATTATTACAAATTATTGCAAACTACATGTTCTGTATAATGGATAAATAATGAATAAACGATAGGTTCACTGAACTCTGCATGTGTAAAAAGTGGCGGCACAGTATGGTATATTACGCGAAAGGGAGAGAAGTACACGGCGCGAAATGCGAGGAAAAGAATCGAGTCATACATTTTTAATGAGGAACGATCACGATCCTTGCATCTTCTAATGTTCTCGAGATGGTGCGCTCGATGGAACTTTAATGGCGTATTAATGGCCGGCGCGCGTGTCTGCAAAGCCCATGCCGCGCTCGGCAGGGTGAGCAAGGTAAGGGCGGAGCGCCGGAAAAGAAGACGACGAAGCAGACGAAAAAATAGAGCCGACGGAGATCCTCATGACGGTCTGCACGTGTCGCTGCCACGAAGTAACGAGTGCTTTTACTCCACGGTCGACTTTAAGTTTTCTCCCCTCGGACTTACTATATCTTACTACTCGCGAGACCAGACGTGTCCGTTGCTCGCTAAAGTCCGCGCGTCAACCTCCTCAGCCTCCAGTTAGTTAGCTCTTAACGTATTATAACAATAGCTTCTCTTAACGCGGGAAATTTCATCACGCGGAGTGCACGTTCGTCATCTACAATTTATATCTTGACGTATTATAAGATTGTTCGCTGCCAAACAACACAACCCTTGCTTTTGCCGTGAGTAATGAAATATATAATAAAATATAAAAGTCGACAGAGCCTTTCCTTAACATCAAGACATAAACAGTGCGTGTTCCAATGCTGAAACGTATTTTGCTGAAACAAGTGCACACGCAAAAATTGAAATTCGAGTGCTTGTACGCGCGAGAGATGGTCGACGTATTTTTCGTAGACTCCGCTACTTCGTGCTAGTTTCTAGTCGACGTGCAACGGACTATGCTGCGACACGCCGGACACTTTGGGGAACTCTCGCTTTATCGAAACAGCCGCAACTGCTAGCAGCGGTTAAAAGGGTGGACCGACCGGGCAGCAGTAGCCGGTAGCCCTCGGGGGGTAGTCGCGGGATTCGCTACGGCCCTGTCGGCGGGTGCAAGGAGGGTGCGGCTGGGTGGTAGCACGGCAGGTACCGCATGATTCCCATGTTTCCTGGTTCCCAGGACTAATGTTCCCTCGGGCGGGATACCTCGCTATATCTGGCCACCGCCCCTCAAAACGACTGTTCTTCCACACTGCTGGTCGATTCTCTCTCTCTCTCTCTCTCCCTCCCCCTGTTTCTCTCTCTTTTTCCTTTTCTTTCCTCTCTGAGCCGCTCCCTGCTACCGGGTGTCATAATAAAGCCTCGATCTTCAAGATAACGACGCAGCTCGCCGTAAAGCGCTTTACATTCGCAGTAAAAGAAACGTTAATCACGGTGCCAGCTGGGGAAAGACCGCTGCTGCCTCTCTGCCTGCCTGCCTGCCTGTCGGATGAGCTTTACTGCCGCGCAGCTTTTATATCATATAATCAAGCTGCGGTAATAAAGCGTGAATTAACGGACCATGCACGTAATTCGATACGTGATTTCGCAGTGAGTGGACGCGGCTGGACACCATCGTCCTCGACAGCGTGGCTCGTAAATCGCGTGTAAACTATTTTATGTTATTCAGTTATGTGCATATCACAATTTCGCAACAGTTGTCTTCCCATAAGACCGGTCGCCTTTCGACGACGACGAGCGTTGTTGGACCATTGGACGGTGTTACGGAATATTGGCTCGTAGAGTCGACTTAAAGGTATTTGAATGAAGATCGCGTTCACACGAGTCTTATGAACTTCAGTTCTGCCAGGCACGCAATTTCTTATTCGTGATGCGAGCAATTTACATGAAACAAACCCAATCAAAATTACAAATTTCTATAATTCCGCTTGAAAATCGCTTCGGCTACTTAGCGAGATGCTTGAGGCGAGAAGAAGCTTACTGCTTCAATGTCTCAAATTTCTCGCGGACTCAACCTCAAACCGCGGAAAGAATGAGCTGGGTATTAAAGGATTAAGCCTTCTTCTCGATTATACGACGTTACCACCGGATTAAACACTCGGGCGTCAGCAGCGCGGGATGCTGCGTTAACTCTCCAGCCAACTGTCGCGAAAAGCAAATATTGCTCTACCTTGCTGACGAATATTTATTTCGTAAAACTCGCCAGCCAGGCGCGGCGCATCACGGTAAATTAGCGTGTCCCGTGTCTTATCGCGACATTCCGGGCAACCGATTAACATTAAACGGCGCGAACGAGCGTTTCCGTGGGTTCCTCGTCCTTTCAAACCGGCATGAAGCTAAAAGCCGCTCTGCAAATTCTTCAACCGGACACCTCGATTCGAGAACACACGAGTCGCACGCGATTGTACCGAGCTAAACGGATGTCGCTTCACGAGCGACTGGAGAAACGTAAGAGTCACGCAATTTCCTCGGGAAGCCGCGGCATCCCCGGACCGTCCTGCACCGTTAAGGTCCTCGTAAATTTCCTCATAAGAGTGGCCTGGCGGCGGTCCAACCGATGGGCTCGAAAGGACGACGGCCGGAAACGCGCTGGTCGACGCGAGTGGAACAGTTCCGACTGGGCGGACATTGAAAGCTGGACCAATATTTTCGGCGATTAAGGAGGCACACGAAGCGATCGCGGAGGGAAGGGAAATTGAATCTCTCGATCCCTTACCGTTCCCTTCCTCTATCTCTCTCGACAGTTTTATTTCTCTCTCTCTTTCGCTCTTCTTCTCTATTCTTTCGGTTGTTCCTTCGCGAAGCCGTTTCCACTGCCGTTTTCGTTGGCGCCTCTCCAGAAAATATCACCCGCTGCCGGCTGGCGCGTGTACCGACCCCGCCGTCATTCTGCAGCCATTCGCGGAACGACCGGCCAAAGTGCTAACCGATAAATATCGAAACACTTAGCCTCTGTTTTGATAGCGACTGCATTCAGTGCGCCCCGGCCCGCCTCGTGCCCTCTTCCCTTCCACGCATCCCTTCTCGCCGGTATTTTTCTTAGCGCACGACTCGTTCAACTTCGAACCCTCCCTCGATCTTGCCGGGCAGGGGTCTCGGACGTGCAAGTTGAAAGGCGGATCGGGCGCCGTACAAATATCCCGAGTGGCAGCTGTAACTCTTTCGCTCCTTTCGCGAGATGTACGCATGCTCTCGTCGGCGATGTATCGCAACACTTCCAGACGACCGAAGATTCTCCTCCGCGCTGACAATTTTCCCCGCACAATTTTCTTCCTAATCTCGCCTCGTCGCGATATAAATAAATGAATGAACTTTATCGCAACAGATTTGAATTGAACTTGAATCATGAAGAAACTACTTGCTACATAATTATACATAGCATGCTTCCATTTTTCCCATGCTTTCTTGAGAATGATTCACCATATTCTTTATCAGTTCTAACAAAGTAGACAATTTACACCTTATCGAATTCATTACCGTTGCACAGTGGGACAAAATCCCGAAAAGCTGGTCAAAACCTCAAAAATGAAATTTTGATTCCGAGAATTTTGAATGGTGGAAGATGTAGAGAGATGATTGGTGCATTAAATTCTATAGGTGAAAAAGGCCTACTCTCATACCTGCGTCTGTGTATTCAGTTCAAAATTAACCTTCGTCTAGTGTCACGCATCGCACGAAAACATCGCACAAAATAACGTGTTACAAAGAACGTGAATAACTTGGAAAGGAAATATTCAATTTAATTCAATGTCATGGAGATGCTTCCTGGAGGTAAATAGAATATATGTTTACACTCATGGAAGCTAAATTTAATTTTTATCGTGTTGAAATGAGATATGATTCAAAGCGGTTATGAAAACGATATAATTGTAAGAACTTCTATTTTCAACTAGAGGAAAAGTTACATATCCCGCGAAGATCAAAATTTTGGGCTTTAGTTTAATCTGTTATCTTACGAAATTCACAAGAACTAGCTGCCCGTAGCTGCCCATTCGGCTGTAATAATTTGTAATACTTAATCTAACCAACATAACCTTATTTTATTTATTTTAACTTCCAATCTGACGTGAAAACAATGCAGGCGCAGTTCCAAAATATTTAATGAATTAGTTTGTACTTTGTTTATTTTACAGCATCTGCTGATGAACAATTACAGTATACCAGAAAAGAAGTTTTTTTAATTATAAAAAAGCATTTGAAAGAGGAATTCTCTGTTTTAATAGAACACTTAGAAAGAAGTATCTCCGAAAAAAGTGGACGTTCGGTATATATCGTCGCGATTTCTTACGAAAGTGTTCGAGAGTCAAAACACTGGAAGATACTTTTAATAGGCTTTTAATAACTTCTGATCCATATATTTCCAGTCTCAGAAAATTACCGCAGAAAAAACTAAAGAGTTTATGTCGGGAAGCTGTAGAGCTATTACTCCCTTCTGCAGTGTCTCTTACAACCGGAACGACAGCGATTCAGAAATTGAATATAATTCTGACATGAATTCCGATTCTGACATATATTAATTTTATTAACAATTGTTTGTAACGATGAATTTCAATTCTGATGTAAAGTAATTTCATTAATAATTCTTAATACCGATTTTTATCCATATTTAAAACCTATTTTAAAATAAATAGCCAATTTTTTCAAAAATCTAACATTTTTCATAAATGCGTCCTCCATATTGGATCCGCCATCTTGTTTACAGTATTTTTGACTTCGGATTTGTAATCAGCGACCTCGAAACCTTATGTATACCAATGTTTTCTCGAATCTATGTACAATTAAGGTTTTGGCCAGCTTTTCAGGATTTTGTCCCACTGTGCGTCGTCATAAAAATTTAAATTTTATCTTTCAGTTTGACGACTCGAAGCAACGAAGATAATATGCTTTCGATACCGGTTCGTCATTTTTCCAGCGAGGGCTTCGCCCGATCGTAACGTCGGGAACTTCATTAACGCCGGGCCCGTTCGCTCGTTCTCAGACGCGCGAACCCGATATTCGGCCTGAGAAACGGGCACAAAACGTTCGGAAACGCACGGCAACGCGAAATAATTATATGGCTCGCCGTGGATGGTTTCTTTCGCGTCGCGATATCGAGTTTATCTTTATACGGTCGACTGAATAGAAAGCCGGGACGGATTGGAGGTCGGGACCGTAACGGATATCCTATTATCCATTAACGTGTACCACGCGACGGCATCCTCCTCCACCTTCTCTCCTACCTCTCCGCCACCTTCCGGCACTCCCTCCCGGTCATCCTCTCTTCGTTTCAGGACGATTTATCGATTTCGTCGGGCAACTCCTCTCGCGCGCTATTTAATTCCGTGGATATTTCGAGCGTCGACTACGTGAGATGCGAAGCATCTCGCAAGCACCGCGCGTGATGCAAGTGGCTGTAATATTATTAAACAGTTCATCCCGATCGGCTCAGCTGTCGTTTGACTATCGTGGATCGGCTTGACTTAATTAGCACATCCGTGTGTACATGCATACCGGGAACCGATAGACGAGTCATTGTCAAGAACCGCCATCTTGGCAATTCGAGCGACCGTGAATCACAAAGAGGATAGAGGCCGACCAACTACGAGCTCGTTTCGGGTCCAACTATTCGCGTTTCACCGGACGGTAGTTGCGCGATGAAATCCGCGTTTCGACCGGCCGCAATTTTGCGGCGACTGAAACTCCAATTGCAGGCGCAGTGATAGGTCGTTCATTGAGCCACTGCAAACCGCTTAATTCTATCCCAGCGTATTTAGTTCGTGGCTGTCGCGACTATCCGACTAACCGCCGACGCGCGTACAATCGCGTGTCCGGAGTCACGATGCAGTTGCATTCTGCGTTTTGTATATTCGAAAATATCTCCCGAGGTTGAAAAGGGAAGAGGAAGCGAGGAGAATAGACAGCTTGCCGGCCCGTCTACGGTCTTTCCTCGCAATTTTTCTCGATGCGTAATAAAGGACGCGGGATAATCACATTTCAAGGTGGAATTGGACGGCGGGTGCAACCGATTCACAGAGTACGCGTGAAACGGGAGCGACACGTACCTTTTCCGCCAGCCAGTTTCAAAGGTAAGGGGCGGCTTCTCCCTTTTGTGACGCGTATTAAAGCCGGTCTAACGAGGCCTCGATTTATCGAACATGCGGTTTCGGCTGCCCGCTCACCGCGAGCACTGTCATTATGGGCTATTTTGCGGCTTTTTCCGTTTGAAGTGTTAATCAACCGGCTACCGCAATGACGCCTCCGCAAACCAAGTCTAAATGGCCCGAAATGTAAACAGCCACGGCAACATAAAGGGTGATTTCCTCCCTTCGCTTTTCCGTTTGCGCATCGTTGCCTTGTGCATGTTTTATCACGAACGCCGAACATATAAAAAGTGTGCAACGTAAAATTCCTGAAAAAAATTCGGATTGCCAGAAACGTTTCTTTCCACAATAACTTGATTGGTTTTACTGAATGATTTTTTGCGCCCTCGAAATCGTTTTCCGTCACGTTGATTTTTCTCTGAACAATCCCAGGTTTCACGAAAATTGCCAGTTATGGCCAGATTCTAATTTCGTTCAAGCGAGAATAACGATCGTCTCGTGGAGTTATGCATGCGTTTTGAAGCGATTTTCGCCGGTCAATTCGCGTGTGATATAATTCCGTTCCCACAGCGCTGGAAAATTACATATTACAGAGTCGCGTCGCATAATTTGCGAATCCAATTTCGCTTAATGTCCATCACAATGAAAATAACGGCACGACCCCCGCGTGCGTATTATCGAACGCACATATAAGATACAATGCACGCTTTGTACGCAAAGGACACATCATGCAAAAATTCCCTGCCTGACGTGCTTTCATTGATATGCGTTACCCGCATATTTAACAACTTTACAACAACTTTATCTCACTGCAAACTCATGGACGATAAAGTATTTCCGAAGTTTTCGTTGGATAACGCGAACAACATCGCTGCCGCGTCGCAACACTCAAGTTTCCGATAATCATGCTGAAAAAGAGAGAGAGCTCGATTGTGCACCGCGAAAGTAACGAAAGTCTAAATTAAATGAGCCACTGATCAAAGCTGATTTATATCCTTTGATGATCCTTTGGCGCAAGGAGGACGCGGTGGTGCGGAATGGCGAAAAACAAGATTGTACCACGTGGCGAGAGAACGATGCGACCCGCAGCAGCAGCGGCAACAGCAGTTCGGACCACCCCTTCGTGCGTGCAGTAATGCGACTCCGTAATTACGTTATTCGCGGCTGATCGGCCCGCCAGTACGTCCGCGTTAACGTAATTATCAAGGAATCGATCACTTATTCCGCTGCGCTCCGATATTCCGAGCTTCGCCCTTCTCTCCGCTCACCCTCCCGTCCCTCACGCGCGCGCGCGATTCCCGTCCCCGTAATTCCTCGTCGTTCCGTCTGCCCTAAGCTGGTCTGCACTACGTCCGCCCGACGAAAAGTTTTCCGCGATTGGACGCCGGATGCAATTAAATTGCAACGCGACGAGCACGCGACGGGAAATGGTCCGAAATGAAAAAGGGGCTATGAGCTTCATGATTCGAAAAGCTGCCGGACGAATTGGAACCGGCGTGTATCGATATATCTCCGGAATACACCGTATTCTCGCTTACGAAGCCTCATAATACCCTTTTGCGCATCCCTTTTGGTCAGCCCGCGTCCGCTCGAGCTTCCCGCATCGCGAACTCGAAAAAAGAATATAGTTCACCGTTTGGTTCGATTTTCGCTTTGAAGAACGAAGAATGATTCAGTTTTTCGAAGTTGGACCAGCTCTCGTGACAGGAATTTCGTTATCCAAATTTAATCAGAGATTTCGCGATCGTCCCGTTACGTTGCCGCGCGATGAAATACGATTAAGCTCGCCGGGTCTCTCGATGTTTCATCAGATAACACTCCGATAGTAGATTGGATACGTCGAAAAGACATCCGGCTTTGAACCTCTCTCTCTCCCTCCACCCATCCCCATCAGCTCTCACGCGAATACCGAAGTCCCTCGGGTGTCGAATGGCGCTATCTCAGGTAACACTCTTGCGAGATATCTATCAAGCCTTCATTTTCCCGGTGCCGTTTGAAAAATCGAAACGCAGCAAAGACTCCCCGGGGAGAGTCCTGTGCTGCTTTCTTCTTCGTCGAGACCTTATCGGAGTACGTTGCGACAGAGGCCAAACCTCGGTTTTTGCAACGGACGGACAGACGGGGGTGGTACAGTGAACCGGGAGACATTCAACGTTTGCGTGCTGGCGGAATCGTCTCATTTGCATAATGCTGTTGGTACTGGTTGGCTGCCGATGCGACGAGCGGCGGCGAGGGTAAAATTGCGCTTCGTGAGAAAGTGAAACGGCAAGGACAGCGGTTCTGCCAGCGAACCGCTTGGGATCGAGTGGATATCTGACAGGTGCGAATGTGCTTCCTAGACGCACTTTGCATCTTCTTTCTTACGACGGATAATATCCAGCTGAGTATCGCAATCTGCATACAAATTCGCTTAAACAGGAAGCGAATAAAAAAAGACTGCCGATTGATACTAATTGATCTCGTGAGAGATACGAAATTAAATATCTCGGCGATATTGTTACGAAATATTTTCAACGAAGTGTTTAATTAACGAGAGAATTTCAGTTGCAAAATTAAGACCGGAAGTCGCTTCTGGTAAAGCACAGCAACAGTCTAAATTCGGAAAATGTCGTTCAGTTTTATACTGCATAATAAAAAGCAATTATCGATTTTATTATATGTATATTCAATCGATCGGCGATAGCCACGCTCGCGAGTTGCGTCGGAAACAATGGCAACGTCGGCAAAAAATCGTTTATCGTCGGATTGATATTGCACTAAAAAGGGAGTACAACTCGCGTAATCGTGGGGGGAGGATTTTGAATGACGGGCACGTTCCTGCAATATGCATAACCGGGACTCGGAACACGGGAAACCTCTTTGTGAGGCGCGCGATCGGTTCACTAAATCATTCATTGCCTTGGACCGTCTCGGATGACTAATTAACGTCGGCGCAGATTGCTTTATCCAGCCTTTCCCCGCTTATCTAATCGATGTATGTATAACTCCGTGAATTTTCCGACCAAAGAAATTTTACAATGTTAACCCTAAACATTAAATATAATACGTATCGTTGATCGTTAAACATTTTCTGATGATCACAAGTTAAATCTATAATTTAACAACGTTACGCAAAATTCTACATCGTTCGGAAGAAGAAAGCAATCAAAAGTACAAAAGAAGAGACACATTCGTAAGAGTTAACTGTACCACGCATCCTCCTTGTTCTTATTAAACATTTAAAATATATGTAAGATAGAACGTATCTTTTGTGAACGTAATGTGCTATCGCACAATCTTATCTCAAGGCACTCTGCTTCTATTCAAAGCACTTTCGCGACTTTCCACATGCGATCATCAGAGAAATACGAGACAGTATTCTTGGAGGGAAAAAGGATCTATCTTCTTCCTTCATGCCAAGGCAGTAAGCCAGGAAGGGTGAGTGATCCCGGCTCTTTATTTCCTCTTCGACATCGTTAAGCGAAGGTCGAGCCCGTACCGCGCGACCCGGCCCTTTCAGAGCGATTGAACGATTTGAATTAACGGCCCTCCGAAAAGAGGTGCGGAGGCGCACGGGCGGAGGGATGGTTTTTATCGGGTCTGATACGAGAGTAGCCGATGTCCCGGGATAAGGCGGGACTATAAACTAGAAGCTGCGAACAAATCAATGTGAGTGCTCTCCGGTCCGAGGCGTCGCGACGGAGACGAAAGGTGGAGAGGCGAGTTCACCTCGCAAGCGCATACGCGAACGCACGTATCGATGCAGCTGCATCAGTCTGCTCGTCAAGAGAAAAGGGGCGTTTTTTCAGTCTATTCAACTCATAGAGCACGGAAACGAAACCGTTTGATTTTGTACGAGAAGCTTCTCACGTTCCTTGTAGTTGTACCAGAACGAGCATAAGTCGCGCTGAAAAAGTTTCTGTTCAACAAAGTTGATAATATTTGGAAGCAGTAATTTTACGTGTGTCTGAATTGGATACCGATATTCGAGAATCTTTGGGACTTTATTGTAACGTCGAGACCCTTAAGAAATTTAAGGATTACCTTTTCACGGACTTAAGTTTCGAGACGTGGACAGAGTCGAGATTAAAGCTTCGAACTTGTTCGAAATTTTCTTCGAGCTTTAATTATCGACATACAATCTCTTCGCGAGCATGTAAAAGTTCATTGCTACTGAAACTACCATAGTACTTTATCGGATGGACGACCGATGGGAAGAATGAACGAAAGCAATGAAATATTGAAGGCGGTGACTTCATATAGAAGCTGGGAAAAGCGAATCGACGAGCTGGATCGCGTGAAATCAGTGAAAGTATTGCGGGCTCGCTTTCCTGAAATTTAAAAACGCGGGGGAATGGGGAGGAGAAGGTAGGAAGATCGTCTGTACGGATGAAAATTTCCTGGACTTTGGATGGTTCTTGAAATGGGATGAGGATTTTCTATGGAAAAGATTTCATGAAAACCCCGGACGAAGTCTGCGTCTGACAGTCCACGCCACCGAGCTTGGACACCGGAAGTCCGTGAATTGAAAGCTCGTATGCTATGAGAGGGAGAGATAGAAGGAGCGAGAGCAAGAGCGAGAGCGAGAGAAAGAGCGTTGATATCCGCGACACAAAGTTCCTCTCGAAAACTCCGAGTTTCGTGAATTCGACAGCGTGAAAAACGAATTTGTGATTCTGAGGCTTCGATTCGAAACGCCGCGTTAATTTAATCGAGCACATTATTATTCCATAATAAAATTTTATTTCATCATTTGTATCATGTGATACTCTTGTTATGTACATGATTTTGCTGAGTTCCGCTGTTGATATTTGCAAACAAGTTCTGTATATTCTTTTTAAATAAATATAAAGTTTATATAAAATCATTGCTTTTGTATTTGAATTTTGTATTCCCATCATCCACATTTCTCTTTATAATCGAATTTTATAGTCCTCAAATTCCTAGAATCACAATTTTTGGAGTCTGTTCTCGTGTTTCTTGCGTTATAAATAAAATTGGAATTGATACATATCAAAACGCGTAATTTACATAAAAGGTGCAATAAAAGAAATCGAAAGGGCACGAGACCATCCACCACGTGCGCCAGCTTTCGGGTCCGAGGACCGGCATTCTAAGACGCCCAAGTAGAAACGGCCAGCGCGGGCGGACGCTGGAAAGAATACGGTAAGGATCACCGGGTGGATAGGGACAGACCGAGTGGACGAAGGGGTGAGTTTACCAGCGAGAGAGCCGGGGGCAGGACAAGTCGGTTTATCGGGTCTCGCTCGACGGCGCCATTGAATGAACAGCCGTTTAGACCAGGCGGCGTATTGTCGAACCAGACATCACGGAAATTCGAGTGCACTCTCCCCCCCGGCTGTCCCCCGCGTGTTCTCCTCGGATCGCATTTTCTCCTCGCTTACGTGTTAGCGCCGACTCGAAACGTCGGCGACACGTGGAGACGCTTTAGCCGATCTGTACATCGTTCCCGTCGTCGTCGCGCAAACGAAGGGCTTCATGCATTTTTGATAAACGCCATCGTCCTCCAATACTCGCGACTTCCTGCTTGCCGGCGCGCGTACGGCTCCAAAACGTACGTGACGGTGTGGCGCTTGAAGAGTCTCGATAGATTTTCGAATGCTATTAGGGACCGTCTGGCGTGTATGTTGTCACGACGACAGCTGCAACTGCCCTCGAAGGGACTACAACTTGTAATTGAAAACGATGGTATGTGACAATCCTACTTTGTTTAACTTGACTGTAACGTCTCCTAAAGTACATCAATTTTTATTCCTCTTGAATTGTATAGGTGTATACATAAATCCGCGTACATATGTTTCACAATATGTGAGACAAGACCTTCGCGAACAACAGTCCGTTTTAAATTCAGAGACGAGTGCGATCAAAGTATCGTTTTGTAGGTATATCGTCCCCGAGATTTAAAAGGGGTTAAAATGCAGCTAGAGGGTTGGAGAGAAAATTGAATTCGAGGCTCGGCCGTAAAGGGGCGCGGATGGCGCGACTTACGCGAAAAGTTTTTCAGTGGCCTTAAACTCGCGCGTGTAGCGTCGTCCTCTCGTGGATTTCGATGTCACCGTAGGCAGCTTGGCCGGCGAAGTGAAATTATCATCTACTTTCGGATGTTGAGAGCGCTTAGTCCGCCTAAGCACGGGCAATTTACGACACTTTCCGGAGGTTTAATCCGCGCGTCTGCACACTCGAGTGTCCCTCCTGCGACTTCACACACGTCGTCTGCTGCACGTACATACGACTGATAAGCGAATCGACTTTAATACTTTACGCGAGAAAAATAAGATAACAACTTTTATTAAGATCAACTTTTATTCTTATGAATAAATTACTAGATGTATGCAAATTTTAGTCACTTTGCATGTTTTATTCAATTGAATTGAAAACTTGAGATACTGGATAACATACGTAACAATTTTCCTATAATAATAGCTTAATAATATCCATAAAATAATGATGTACAATATACGCTACATAAATACTATATACGTTTTCATTAACTAATTGCATAATTACTCCTTTAGAAGCTAACGCGAAAAAACAGTTTCGCAGAATCTTCGGCTCGCGATTAATTCGGACATCGATTTAACTAGGATGCACTGCGATCCATCTCTGTAAGATACAGCAGTATGCTGTTACCGGTTTAATCTTCCGATCGGACGCGCGGAATTTATTTCCTCACGGCAGGAAAACGATTCGGTCCGCGCGGCGGATTGGTGAACGAACGGGATGGTGGCTACGCGGCACGACTGCTCGGCAGATTTTGCCAGGTGCAAATTAAGACGCGTCGAGGATCGATAACGAGTGAAATACGGCGAGCGTCATCGCCGGGTAATCCGATGTATTACACGTATTCGTGTGCCGGCGAGAGACACGGATACCGGTATCCCCCGCGTCGCGTAATGCAATTTGTCCGCGTGGCGGGTTGCGAAAGGCAGAGGAAGAGAGAGAAAGAGGGCCAGGAGAGTGTGCGTATTCGTAGATGTACGTGCGGAGGTTGGAAATTTTTTCGGAGGCCACTCGAGGATCAAGCCCCCTTTATTAAGTGTAGTCTGGAGGGCGAAGAGCGGTAGGCAGTGCGAGCGAGCGTTGCCAAAATTTCCAGCAATTTTTCATCCCCCTTTCGCTCGGCCGAAACGAAGCGGGAACGAGGTGGACCTCTCCGCGTCCCTAAACTCGCACGACGCGTGTACGCAGCCGGCGCGGAGTCGAGTAATAAATGGAACGGAGGTGCGGACGCGCGCCTACTTTTCAATTCGGGAGGCCTTCGGGGGTCAATAAGTGTCGACGGATGATGTACAGCGTTCTCCGCCAAACGTAATAAGGAGTACCGGAATTCACGGTGGGGTGGGACGCAGCTTCCATCCTCGACGACGGTCACATCCGACAAAATTTCGTTGTTAGAAGCGATCTAGTTAGCAAAGTTTCTTCCTTGAGATTCTCAGCTCATTCCTCTTATATCATTTTTAGCGCATCAATTCACTGATCTGATAGTATGCGCGCGACGAATCGATACCTCCTCAAATGACGCGGCATTTCGTACGAGGTCGTTGATCCGAAAAGCATATTAAACTCTCTATAAATTGGCACGCTATAAATATCTGATGCTTCAGGCGAGATTAACATTTACTGCACGTCATGCTTCTCTAAAATCGTCGATGGAGACGCAATTTAACGAGTCCATCTCGAATTTCTGCCTCGCATTTAGCCGCACAGGTAACGCGCCGTCGAGGGAGAGCGTGACTGAAATTACTCGCGAAGGAGACTTTTAATATAAATTCATACTTGCCGGCGTAATGAATTATTCAGGACGCAATTTGGAAAAACAAATGGCGAAATAGCGCGCGTTCGCCGCCGCCGCTGCCGCCCAGCCAAAAGAAACCGACCGACGCCGCGCGCGGCTGCGTCGAGATTGCTGGAAAAAGTAAGAGGAATAATGCAGGGAGTACTAAATTTTTCCCGTTTCAATTCGCGACTTGTTACCGCGCGGAGATGGATGCTGGAATTTGTGCATTTTTAACGCGCGCGCGCACGCGCGCGACATCAGCGTTTTTCTACACTTTTCTCTTTCAGATATATGAGAGTCAATACATGCTAATGTATTGACTCTCAATAGCAATAAAAATGCCATTTCGAAATGAAACAGGAAATGCATGCACTTTGAAGTCGAATACAGGTCCATTCGTAATTATACAGGGTGAGGCACCTAAAACAGGCCACCTGAATATCTCGGCTGTTATTGGTGATAGAAAAAATGTGTCAGACCAAACTTGCATGGTTTCGAGGGACAAATAATTTGTTCTAAATAGTTTTTTATTAGATGGACGCGTAGAGGTCATATGAAGGTCAACTTCGTTTTTTTAAATGGTATGATATGTTTTTTTACGTACCATCTAGTAGAGCGTTTGAAGATGCGCACATTGATCTACGGGTCAAAATCATTCAAGGTCACTGAAGGCTAAAATTTCTAAGTGCTAGAACTTTTTCATTTCTGAGTTTACGGTATTTTCAATAGCAGAGAACTCTAGGCAATATAAAAAATATAGGTATCAACAACTCAGAACTTCTTGGAAAAGAAAAATTTCTAAGAGCTAAAACTTTTCATTTCTGAGTTTACAGTATTTTTAATAGCAGAGAACTTTCTAGGCAATATAAAAAATAATGATAACAACAACTCAGAACTTCGCGGAAAAAGAAAAAATTTCTAAGAGCTAGAACTTTTCATTTCTGAGTTTACAGTATTTTCAATAGCAGAGAACTCTCTAGGCAATATAAAAAATAATGATAACAACAACTCAGAACTTCGCGGAAAAAGAAAAAATTTCTAAGAGCTAGAACTTTTCATTTCTGAGTTTACAGTATTTTTAATAGCAGAGAACTCTAGGCAATATAAAGTAAATTATTTTCCCTTGCAGTTGGCCTTCAGTGACTTTGAATGATTTTGACCCGTAGATCAATGTGCGCATCTTCAAACGCTCTACTAGATGGTACGTAAAAAAACATATCATACCATTTAAAAAAACGAAGTTGACCTTCATATGACCTCTACGCGTCCATCTAATAAAAAACTATTTAGAACAAATTATGTGTCCCTCGAAACCATGCAAGTTTGGTCTGACACATTTTTTTCTATCACCAATAACAGCCGAGATATTCAGGCGGCCTGTTTTAGGTGCTTCACCCTGTATATACATACATCGCACAATGCAAAAATGGAATACTCCATTACTCGATTTTTTCCATACTTTCCCATACAGGGTTTCTCCCCTGACGAAAAATCGGGACAAATAACGTAACGATTTGTTTCTCAATCTCACTCGCATGATACATATCTTCGCACAAACGTGCGTTATTTATTTCTCCCCATTTTCATTTCATTTATCTCTATGACAGGCCGCGCGCGTGCACTGCCAGAATCGCGCGAAATTCCCAAGGCTTGCTCCGGCAGCGTGCGCAATTACGTGTTTCGCACCTAACGTTTGCGGGCGTGCTGTAAGTATCTTTCTTTCACGACAATTTTACCGTCGTCCTCATGATCTGACGAGCTTCCGTACAGCTGTTGCAGCACGCCGCGGTGGCGGAAAGGGCTCGCAAGAGAGCGCTTTAACGGCCGATGATAAATCCCACCTGCCGTGGCAGCTCGCCGATGAAATCGCCCTGTCGGGGTGGCGAAACGCGGGGATTATTTCGCGTCGCTCCTCGTATCCCGCGAATGCGGATGCCACTCACCCTCTCGCCTCCTCGAAAGGGCGGGACAGGTCGCGACGCGTCCCCGAAACGAGTTGATTGTATCCCGAGACGCTCATATGTACGCGGCCGGGTTGACTACCCGTCCGAAACACGAAAGTGCACTCCGGCGAGTTACGAGTCGGCGAGGCGCCATTAAGAGCACTGCTTGCCTCGGTTATTAAGAGTTATGATCGTACGAGACACTTATTAACTTCCTCCTGGGCGGCCTACACTTGTTACACCCGCTGAATACGCATGCATGTCATTACGACGACGTTGATCCTCGGGCCGGCGCGCGGACTTCCCTCATTTTGTCTTTTTCGCCTTCGTTTTTTTTCCTCTTTCTTTTACGAGCTTCTTTTAGGACCGCTTAGGGCGGGCAACGTGGTGCTAATTTTATGGTTAGCTGAATTTTCCGTTGCCCACGTCGTTGTACGCGGGGCCGCGTAACGCGGAGGAGGATAAACGACCCGCTACGCTACGGGGATTACCTCGGGACGTGACATCGCGCGATGCAGCCTGAAGATTACGTGGGAGGACATTCCATTATCTCTTTTATATCCCGGTTCGTTACGTCGATACGTTAATCATTTAACCGTGACAACCGTGCGGGCTGCGTATTTCATCGTACGCGGCTCGCGTTAAGTTCGCAATGAATCAATATCTCGTGTATCAGACGTGTCCAGGACGGAGCCATTCCTCCATCAAGTCCTTCAGCAGGACAAAACGCGTGTGAAAAAGAGAGAACTCCCGCAGATATTTCGGTGAGACGACCTGTAAAGTCGTCGTACAGCCCGTCATTCCGTCCGACGTACTCGTGACGCGGCTCATCTCTCCCTTTCTCATCTTCATCTCGAAGGGGAGAGACCTCTCCCTCCTCCCTGCCTCGTAATGCCCACGTCCGGAGCAGTTTGGCAGTTTAACGAGACAGTTGCCCGCGGTTGATCTACGTTTAGATATTTTTCTCATCAGCTTTCGTCCCGGTATACAGTGCCCCGCGAAGCCCCGGTACTGCGCCGGGGTCGAAAGAAGAACTCGTCGTCTAGGGTGGACGTGACAGCGGCGAAGGGGGACAAGGTTGGCGGGAGGGACATATTTTTCTTGAAATTTGTCGCGGCTATCTGCCCAAAGGGATCTACCCTCGTGTATAATTCCCAGCCGGAGAAGCTGCAAATCTCGACTCTTCTATCTCGTCCCTTCATCCCCCGCCTACGTCCCGCTCTGCGCCGCCACTGGCAACTGATATAAACGTTCGAGTCTTCCGCGCTTACGCGCAGCGGGGCAGAGAGGTGAAGAGAAGACGCGGTGGAGAATGGTGGATTTACGCGCGAATCGTACGGTGGCTTAAGCCCGAGATCCTCCGCAGGTCTCGTGACGAGAGACGACCCCCGGCGCGACGAAGGAGATGCTCAAACTCGCGTTCCTGAACTTTAACTAGCTGGAGAGATATCCCGTGTCCTCGCGAAAGGAATTCCAAATTAGGATACTGATAATACTGGTCTGTTCGTACTGGTAATCTTAATAATTTATAAATTACTTTCCATGTCAATTAATTCGACAATTAGCTATGAAACTCCAACAATCAACCCGCCGTCGACTTATTCATATCCCTAAACACATACATACTTTCATATTTAGATAATAAAATAAATGCTTCGACACTTTTGCAGGGCACGCGTCAGTTTTCCGCCTGAAGCTTCTCTCTCCGAATACACGAAGTTATTCCTCCGGTTTCTCACGCGGACCCTCGATGTGAACGCGATCCCGCACACGTGGACCACGGCAATAGACCTTGACAAAGTGCGCCGAGCCACTCCCCCGGACTGAAATCCACCCTTAAGGCGCGCGCGCGAGTTCGGCGCGCGGCGCTCTCCGCTCGCGAAGCTCCTCCGCTCGGTGCTACAAATCTTCTCGCCTAACGCGCGCGTTACGCTTGTCCTGTGCGAGGCGTGTCGCCGAGGAGTTAAACGCACGGCCGATTCTCGCAGATGCCTAAGACGGATTTAACGACTCGCTCGGCACGGCTCGTCTCGCGGGGCAGGGATTACTCGCGGTGGCTCACGTATATACGTGTCCTCGGTCACGTTTATTCGGCGGAATTAACGGCGATAACGATCGCCGTAACTTGGCGGCGAACGCGTGCTTCAAGCCGATAAGGGATTCAAGTAATCCCTTCTTCGATAGAATACGGAACATCCTAGATATCCTGGTGTTGATTCGAACGAGCTGCTCTTCGATCAATTTGAACTGAAATTTGTATAAAATAAATTGAAATATCGACAACCGTTGATTGATATGTAAATTGTACGCAGATTATGATACGTTTAAATTATTATGCAAACAATGCACAAGTAATAACATGAATTCAGATATATATTTCTTCTACGTAATCAGATAATTTTTTTCAAACAGACTTATCGGTGGATTTCAATTGGGCATTTCAATTCACATCGTTTATCGGGATGCTCGGCGCTCAGTATTGAAAGGAGTGAGTTCCGCGGCTGCGAACATCGTGCAATCGGGTTTTGCACGGGCGAGGTGCAACGACCGCCTCCGCGATTCAGCGCGTCTAATCGCGCGATCACGCGGAAAATATGCACCCCGTCATGTGCATCGACCCCAATGTAGGTCAGCGAAGTCAAGGTCGCGTTCTTTAATTCGCCGGTTCCCCGAGCACGCGGCACAGGGGAAAATCGCCCCCTCGTTTTTAGCTCGTTTAGGACGTGCCGGTGAAGGGGGACGGGAGCGTCAAGGCGCACGTTGCGAGAGACAGCCCGACTGTGAAACTCGCTTCCCCTGCTTGCCGCACCACCGTCGAGGAAGCCATCCCTGGCATCCCCCGGTCGGCTGCTCGATCCCCATGGAAGCGTACATATTTAACGTGACCCCGTGTGAATAATCGATGGGTGAAGGCGCTAGCCATTTGTACTTCTCTGGTTACTAACTGCGCCTTCTTTAAAGATTCAGACCACCCCCACGAGCGAGACGTTCCTTTCTACTTTTCTAGTAGCAAAGTGCAGCCGGTCGCGCGACGGGCGGAAAGGAGGAGTCCTCTTACCTGGCTTGACAGTTCGATGGTGACGGTTGTACCAGACGAACTTGGCAAACAGCATCTCAAAGCGGTGGATATCGACATTGTCTCGAACGCTGCCTGCCGCTTGCAATAAGAGCATTAGACGCTCCACTTGTACGTTTTGTTTTAATCCCGCGCGATGCGTTGATTTAATTTACGCCAAAGTCGTTGAAATGTCTCGTTAAATAATGAAATCGCTCGTACAAAATGCGATTCTTGCTGATCTCTATTTCATCGATATAATTACGAGTGACTACTCTGCACTGGTAAAGTGCAGTTTCATAAATAAAAATATGAAATTACAGGAAACCAGATTTAATCGTTTGATATATTACAAAGGTAACTCGGACGAATAAATACGTAACTTTATATGAAAAAAAGTGATCAACGTGAACGCCATTTGTTAACTTCTCCGGCGCGTTTTATCGGCCGAAACGCAGTACTGTGTACTTTCACGTTTTAATGAAATTTCGGTGCGTTGGTTTGGGGACACCGTACGTCGAAATATACCTGGGCTCGACAAGCCCGCGCCATTGCGAAGCGGAGGCATCCGTCATAAGTCAGATGTCCTGAAAGATGCACCGTGAATTATTTGTTATAGCGCGCTACGAGCGGTCGAGCTCCCGCTCCAAAGCGACATCTCGAAATGCATTTCGTGGGGAAGAGACCAAAAGGAAAGAGAAAGAGAGAGAGACTTATTTCCTCAGGGCGGACAACACAGCCCGGCTGATTTAATAACGTGTGCCCGCCGCCTAAGTATTATTAATACCGCGGCGTACTCCCACGCAACCTTTCCTCCCCCCGGTCGCAGGAAAGGGTTGAAAACGGCACTCCATTACGAGTTACGACGGTCGGCTTTAAACTTAACTTTGCCCCTCTGACTTCTGTTCCGCACGAAATTTGCATCTTCACGTGCGCCACGTGCGTTACTCGCGTGATAAACGAGACGTCGAGCGGCAGATACCTTGGTGAGCGCGCCTCCGTACAGCTTCCTGGACCTAGTCGACGATGTCGTCTCGACAATGTCAGAATGTCGGACAACCGTTTTTAACAAAGGTCACAGACGCGATATTCTTCGCGAACTCGCTATTTCGAGGCCACCTTGACGCGATTCGGATCGCAGATCGAAATATCCGAGACGGGCGTTTCAATTAACATACCGTCAAATATAGGCAAAAGTACCGATGTTTTAGTATCAAAAAAAGAATTGGGTCACGGTCTGCTAAAGATGACTCCCGCAATGTTGCGACGGTCAAATGGAGGGGAAGAGTCGCGATTAAATCGCCATGATCGACCGAGATCAGGCGCGATAGGTCTCTCATGAATAAACCCGCGCTTTTTCGAGCCGTTCTCCGAGTGGAGCCGCGCAGATAGAACGATAACTGGAAATTGAACCAGAATCACGTTTCCTCCTCCCAGCTTTTTCCAAGAGGGTTGCGTGCCGCGCGGTTTGTGCCGTGCGGTCATCCTGTTCCTCCGTCTTCCCTTTTTTCGCGGACTTTCCCAGATTTCCCGCCGCTTGGAGACCCGGGCAAATGCGCTTCTTGTACACGTAGAAGTATCTGGGCTCCGTCTTGAGCTTGTCGCGCGAGCAAACAGCCCGAGCTAATGAAAACAAAACAGTCTCGCAGCCGGGCTAAGGCTCCCCCCAGCGATAGCAAGAACCTCCACCGGCGGTTGGCTGCACCGGCAAGGTCTACACGAAACTGATAACAGACGCCGAAGAAAGGCGGATTACGAACTCGGGGGATCTCTCCGTAGAGATTCGGTAGACCTGCGCGGCGCGCACCTGATTTGCCTATTCAAATATGCCCTCTTAACACGAGCGATAATTCAAACGGCATTGTCTGCCAACGTTGCGCATTCAATACACGACTCGAAACGCGAGCAAGACACATTAATCGTAATAACGATAATAATAATAATTCGATGAAATTTCGCGCGACGACAGCCCGGTCTTGACAAACAGAACCGCCAAGAGTCATCCCTAATTGCCTCTCTTCCCCCGCGAACCAATATTTAACGTAAATGTGCTCGCGAGCGCGAACGCGTGACTTGGCGCGTTTCGTGGGTCTTGCCGGAAGTGCGGCAACCGCCGAAATTGTTGTGCGGTACTCTGCGTCGGCGGCGGCGACCGGGTTCGCTAAATTACCATTTCCGACTTCATCAAGCCGGAGCGGAGAGGAAACTTGCCGCAGTTATCCGCGCGGCTCCGCTCCGTGGGCCCGGTAAACCCAACCACCTTCGCGCCGGCACACTCCGCATTGATATTAATGCTGCCGCCCTCCCCGTGGATTAATATTAATCGTCGTGGCCCGCGTACGTGCTCGTGTTGCGTGCTCGGGGCCACCGGGGGGCTGTTCCCCCCGCAAACATCCGTCGTTAGGTATCTGCCGGCGCCCTCGCGCCGTGCGTGCCCAGCCACCGCGAAAATTCGAGTCGACAACCGCCACGCCGGCTCGGCGAGGCTTCGAGGGAGAAACTGCGGGGGTGGGCACCACCCGTGAGTTCGTTTTAAGAAACCCCTTCGCGCACAACTCACTCGGAGCGTTCCGAGCCCCGCCCGCCATGGTTTACAACCTGCCGGCGCAAATCGCGTGCACCGCTGATACGTACGTACGTATATTGCGTAAGGCAAGCGTGACGGCAACTGGAATATTGCCTTTTTTACTTTGCGCCGGCGTTTAGGATCCATTTGGATCTCGCTCGCGAGCATTCCGCACTCTGCGATTGATGTAACGCAAACATCTCTGCGTGGCATGTGAGCTTTCCGTTATCAGTTCCTGCTCTGAGTTACTGGTTTTCCAATCTACGTTGTGAACGCATTTTGTGGCGCACGCTTGCTGGAAGAGGAAAAACGTCGAAGAAGAGAGAGGTTCCATGCGAAGGCAGCTCATCTAACGAAGTAATCCTAGTTAATCGACACACATTTTGATGGCACTTTCTTTATGCACTTAATATTACTCGTTCCGGAAAGCCTACCTTTGTCAACCGCAATTTCCGTAATTAACGTCGCAGCGTTTGCAGCGTGCGTGGTATTTTCGCTTCGCGCAGCCGTAATTTCTGCCTCGCGTACTCGCTCTGCTTTGAGGAATCCACGCTAAACGAGCACACCCGAAATACTTTGTAAAACAGTTACACGGGATTTGATCGCGGAAGTAATCGCGGGTTTTAACCTTTTAAACCCGTGAAATCGATCGCACGAGCGATCACAGAGCTCAGCCGGCCGGCAGCCGGAAAGAAGCGAGCGCAACGTTCAAAGAGCGCGCGAACGGTATGAACCTGTCGAAATTGTACATTCCATGGGGGCCTCAAAGCCGCGGCTCAGACTTCGTTACGCGGCATCAACCCTTAATCCGCGTTGCTTTTTCGGCGAGTCGCCGTTCGCGTAGCGCGTCACGCCGCGCTTTGTGCCGCGCGTTACTTTGTTGTACCAGTCACCGTCGAGAAAATCATGAAAAAAATAAAAGAATCACGTATATGAATGTGTATGCGCGTACGTATGTGTGTGATGGGACTGCGATCCGCGACGGAAAATCCTCCGCTCCCCTACTTTTTTCCACGAGCAATTACACCGTTCGTTTAACTGCGCGCGTAACCGAGTTATGTCGGCAGAAAAGATTTCTAACAGCCGGATTACCAGGCTTCGACATTGCGTTGCATTGCAACGACGACGACGACGACGACGACGACGAAACAACTCTCTGTCTCCCTTTGACTCTCGAGTCGAGAGACGTACGAGTGATTTTACGCAGACGAAGAATATATTTTTGATGGAACGAGAGTAATAACGTCGCATGAATCGTGGAGAATATTCCTCTCGAGATGCAGCTTGGCTCCGTGCAACTTGTCGCGATTAAAGAGCAAAGAGAAAAATAAAAAGGGTGAGAAACGAGATACACTTCTATCTTGCAGTATCTCGTTAGAAACGATTGTTATTCCGACAGCGTTCGACAAACAAAACTTGCGACTGCACGTTTCGCTCATTTACAACTTAAAGATTTACATCAAGCGCCTCTCGAAAATTCTTTCTCACCTTTAACCAATAGCGCTAACAACAGCGTTCGCAGATTCATCTATAATATATAAGGGATTATCTCCCTTTCTCGCGTCGCTCCAACCCTTTCTACTTGTCTCGCGAGTAACTCGAACATCGTTACCATTTACGGTGCAGATTAATTCCCGATCCGCCGTGCAGTTTGCGACGAGTCGAGCGAATGAGGCGTAATCGAATCGTAATTAAGTCATTACCGATACAATGGCGAAGAACATTGAACGCGTCACGCGACAAGACACGAGATTGTGTGACGCGAGCGGATCCACTCTCGAGCGAATGTTCCGCGAAAAATTTCCTCGTCGGAAAAGTCGCGAAGCGCATCGCTACAGACGATCGAATCAATTTTTGTAGTCGCGCGACTAGGCTTTGCATAATCCAAAGCGATAAATTTTAAATCCGCCTGAACCGCGCATTTGAGTCCGACGTGCGTTATCCTCGTGAACGAATCGCGACTCGATCGCTTTTTTACGAAATTGTAACGCGGTGCAGATCGTAACACGCGCTACACGGAAAAGCCTCGTAAAATTGGTGGCAAGCTTGCATTCAACCGCGATTGCACAGTGAAGACCAGCTTGCACGGCGTACGAGCTCGTTTAATAAAATATGATCCGAAACGAGTTATTCCTTCTAGAGTCAGTGGAAAATTTCGATTAACTCGCGCGCGCGCGAGCTCACTTTTTATTCGAATGAAGAAAAACATAATTAAAAAGCTTCTCAGTTATCACGAACCGAAAAACGTCAACCGGAAGCTTTGCAATCGATGCAGTTGCAGTCGATGGATCAGATGTTCCTCTTCCGTTCTGCTATCAGCTTCAAATCTTCCCATAAAACCGAACCTCGAGTTTCTTATACGAGCCGAATACAGTCGCTGACCCAAGAGTTTGCTCTCCAGTCCGATTCCTCCGCCAGGAACGAGACAATTACGTGACTGCCAATTCGGGGCGTGATTCATGACTTGGAAAATACGAGGTAATTTTCATTTTTTATCGTTCGCCATGTGCTCGAGAATCAATCTCGAGGCGACCGTAAAATCGCGGTGCTAGCAGACGGGGCGTCATCTCGCAACGACGTTAAGACAGAAAAAGAAAGACGACGAGCATATATAGGTATGTGTATATACACGTACATACATATACGTATAGATACATATCTCTCGTCCGAGGAAAATGGCAGGAGCACGATTTACGAGCGCCACTTCGTACGATGTGGGCTAAAGTTCGCCGGGTTTATGCTCGACATTAAACCTTCACGACTGCTGTAAGCCACCTGCTCGCGGCGTACAATGTCCATTTGAATGTACTTCATCGATTATTATCCCGGGGGTCGAATTAGGCAGGACGTGATGGGATCCGTATCGACGACGAAGCGACCTCAAATGGATGCATGATTGTCGCAGTGCAAATGCGCGACTAGCTGAATTATGTATTCGGCATATCGCGATGAAGCCATTTTACGGTTCTCGTCTTTCTTTCCGGACGATTAGATTCGCGCGGAATTTGCGAGGCGAAAGCGAGAACTCCGTTGCAGCAACGAAAGTAGCGTTTGCTCGGTCGTGATCGATCAACGGAGAAATACGATAATAATTATCACATTTCTTCGCCTTGTCTCTTTCTATATAGTTCTCATTTTTTGTATGATTGATCGTCATTTATGACTTCAGATTTTCCATAGACTAGAAAAGTAAAAGTTAATTTGAAATATCACTTACACATCCCAAGTAATAATTTTTCAACCGACTAAACCGGGATTGCATCTCTCCTTAATTCCGTGCAATCCGCTTTGCTGGATTTCCGAGTGAAGTGCTTAAACGATAAGTTGCCAACAATGTAAATCAAACGATAAACTTACAACTGCTTAAAATTCCTGCGAACTCTCCGCGGATCTGCAGCCTCGCATTTCCTCGCGAACGAGCACGAAACATCCTCATTCTCTCCCTTTAGTATCTGCCGTATCGAGTCGACCGCGCCGTATAATTCGGCTTCCGTTTCCCGCGCTCTTCTCGTACAACCCGTCGAGTAATTGTTTACGCGCCACGTCGGGCTATCGAACATGACGCACACGAGCGAGCACGCCGACGTACCTGTTGAAAGCTCCAGGTGCGGGTGCAAACCTAGCCAGGGGTGGGTGGTTCTGACCTACCCTGTCCTGCCCTGTCTGCCCTGCCTGCCGCCGTTCCTTTCGGGTCACAGTAATTCGATACGAATGCGAGGAACGGACGCCTTTTTGCGTCGGCTGCGCACTTGTTTATGCCGCGCACGCCAACGCCGACATACCGGCGGAAAGCGTGAAATTGAATAAAGTTCGCAGCGGGAGAGCAGGCGGCCGTGCGGGAACGCACCTCGGGTATATCGAGCGGAATGATATATTTGACAAGGTCTATATTGATACATGCATATTATATGCGTGAAAAGGAAGAGGAAGAGGCCCCGCAGTCCCGGCCGTCTGACCACACGCGAGCTCGTATCACTTACGGTTGCCCGGCTCGCGTCGCCTCTCATCCTGTATCGCGCTTTCTTTTCTCGTTCTGTACCGACACATACATCACGCTTGGTATCGCAATAAAACTTGGGCGACCAGAAAAGCAGAGGAAGAGAATCGGCTTGGCTCGAATCCACGATTTATAGTTTCAAACGTAAGATTGGTAGCTCATGCGTAAATTAATTCTGAATGATTTTCTCATATCGTCGAGCGTTACTTTGATGTTCCGAAAAGAGACATTTTAATAAATGCAGATGGAATTTAGCTATTTATGGCAACGATAATATATTATAAGTGGACCGAAAGTGGCCTGCATGCATCGTGATTCATTTATGAATATGTAGAGGCGTATGATAGCGATCAAACACCGGAAAACTGCACGCAGAGCGCGAACATGAATATGCTAAGCGCAATGCGGTATCAGGGGATGCACAGTGATTCTTTTTTTCTCGCCAAGCCCCGATTTTCGCGCGCAGATTACAGCGTGGATTCCACGTGCAGAATGATTTCGCAGTTTTATCTGTCCTTTCGTCTCCGGTTGGCCGCACGACGCGAAAAAGCGCTGTTATTCTACTCCAACTTAAGCTCTTCGACATTATGAAATAAAGAGAGCAAATTTACGAAAATGAAATCGGGGGAAGTCTTTACTTTTTTCAGTCGCAATCCCGAATTACTCTCAAAAATTTAACTCCTCTCGCGCTGGCAATCTCGAGCTGCTCGAGCGTTCCCCTCGGGAAGGAAGGAAGGAAATTAAGTTTGAGATACTTCGAGATTTTTTTATCTCGCTCATGTGCATATACCCTAGGTAACTATTTTTAATAATTTTGTTTGCTACACCCTTTAGGCAGATATAGTTAAGCAGCTTTAACATGGCTTGCATAATTGATCTGATTCTTCCGCATTAAACATTCAATATTTTACTATAGTTGGATAAATACGAACTACATTTCCAGCAGAGATCTAAATCATGCAACAATCTCCAGAGAATTATTCAACAGCAAATATACAAATGCATCTACCATTTTCTGTTTTATCATTTATTCATTCGCTACCATGCAACACGTAATTTCTTCTTGCACGTTCTAGCCGTAACGAACACGAGTCCGGTTCGGAATGTAGAGGCAAGACACGAAGGAGCGAAAGGGCACCGATGTATTATCAATTTCCTCACGCGCGGAACGAAGGCGGTGAAAGCGCTGAAGTTACAGAGCAGCGGTGTACTAAAGCATTAACTTCATCGCTTACAATCTATATTTTCTTCTTTGACGGGCGTACCGGCTACAGGAAACACGAGAAGGTTTATTAGTATTTCAGACAGGTATTCCTGTTCTATCCACCTAGCAACTCGATTTAGCGGAGCAGCCGGCATTCGCCGAGCAATGAAATTACACGTAACGATATTGAGTGTTACGGCATCGGGCGCGGGACAAGATAGATAACATTCGATAAAAGGGTACAATGATCCCGAAATTTGAACTCGTCACTTAGTGACTCGTTGTCACTTAGAGTACGATGTACCTGCCAGGGAGATCGTGCTCGAAAGTTCTAAAAAGCGGGGGGGACTTTAAACGTTCAAGTTCCTTCTTGATCGATTCGTGAAATAAAACCTTCTTCGCCTTCTCCCTTGCTCGGTAACTTCGTTGTGTCAAGCAACCGGGCATAAATCGTGATCTCCGATACACGCTCGTATTTTATTTTTATCGAAGTACGAAAGAAGAAGAACGCTTCGAGATGGAAAGGACGAACCGATCGATCGCAGAGATAACTTCGGCAAAAATTGGAAGTGGTTCGAGCAAAGACGAATTCGTTTCGACTGAGTATCAGAAACGGGCACAGCGAAGGGTTTTCGATGCATAATTCCCGGACCGCGCCCACGTCGACGGAACCCTTCGGCCTTCGTCGAAAAGCATCCAGCAAACCGCGACGTCAACGTTCTCTTCGTTACGGCTGCTCGTCACGCAGACCGTTCCTCGGATATAGAAACCGAGAATTACGAGCGCGGGGAAAGTTCGGGCTTTATCTCGGGCTTTTATTACATCGGCTGTCAGGCGTCGGGCGCGGGCGAGAGAACGCGTGCCACGGAACACGTGCGATTTAACTCGCGACGACAATAATTGCGCACTGCACTTTACGAGCGCTCGTCACGCCCGTATCATTGATTCCCTGAACCATACTTTGGCTTGTTTCTTTCTGCACCCTTTGCTGCACGACGTGACGCATAATCCTTGTAATCCCCGCGGGTGGCCTCTAATAATTTTCTCCGCGAATCGCGTTCGAACGGTCGCGCTTTAATCGGCCGACAAACCGACCGTCGTGGTAGTTGACAAAAATCGCGGCTTGCCCCCGTGCATAGGTACCATGTCCCGTGATTATTCACTATTTTCGCATCGGTGTTTCGCGAGATATCGTCGCGGAAAACACACGATAGCCAGGCGGGACGATAATTACACGCGCGTGTAAACGACTTGTCGTCACGCGAATCGTACATTAATCCACCGCGCTCCGCTCGAGAGGAGAGAAATTCGCGCGCGCGCGGATAAATAATAGGAATGTACATTTTATTATAATTGCGATATAATCGCATGTTGCCTCGGGTGCCGCTTTGACCCATTTGCGTTGCAGTCGCAATACTTAATGTTGATAACGGTAAATAGCCTGCCTAATGAGAAGTACACGACGGTCGCGTAATGCTCGAGTGCAAAATTGTTTTTTCGACATCGAGTGTTTGTTTAATCTTCGCCGAAGTCAAATCAAGGAACTTCAGCATTTTAGCCGGATACAGAATGACGAAAGGAACGTACTTCTCATGCGCGACGGGATTTGCGGATATCTTCGTCGTCAGTGACGGAGCAGGCTGAATCCTGGTGCTCGAATTCCGACGTTTCTTAACCCTCGTACGTGATTTCGATACTTTATCCCCGGCCGATAGACGGCAATCGTCGTGTCTTCGCCGCCGTGATTTATTACACCGCGGCTTTAGGCAGAAGCGAGCAATTTACATTCCCCGCTACATGTACGTTCGGTTTCATGCTCGGCTCGACGGTATATCCAAACGTCGAGACGTCTCCCTCGGCTGCTACGCTCCACATCGAAATTACCAGGGATTACGTACGGACGAATTGCCCGACGCACGTGGTACACACACGGCAACGATAAAATAGTGTACTCATGGCACGCTATCAGGAGTCCGTAGTGTTATCGCCAAAGAAAATGGCGTCTTAATTAGAAAATATCTAATCTGATGGATTTTCCAGTTCTGATTAACAGAGATTGTTTAATATTACAAGATAATTGTAGAAATAAACTGAATAAAAAAATATTTATTAATATTGATTATTATCGGATATCATTTTTCTCCTCTCTTTGCCTGAAAATCTACCAAAAATAAATTTCATGTTGTATTTTTTTTCCATTTGAAAAATTTAGGAAGGCAAAATTTCTGCCTTGGATAAAGTACTATAATGACGGGGGAGTACTTGTTAAAAATACTCGCGAGTGCTTTATCTCTCATCATATCTCGGGCACGCTCGTCTTGATTATCCTCGAGATCAGCGTCTAAAATTTCGCGTAAGAACGAGCGAGTGGTGTCTAATGGACCCCCACCGACTGCCATCATGCTCAAAGGACGCTGGGATCCTTCAAAGGATCGCCCGTGCCGAGTTTCATTTGCATTCAAGATTACGATGGATCGCAGCACAGCGTGCCTTTCTGCTGTAGCACGACGCGAGCCTATCTTTTCCGTCGTACGGTAATTGGGTCAGCGGGGTTAGATGCACAGAAAAACGGACGGATGACGATGGACGAGACGCGAATATCCGATACAGAGGAGACGGCAAGGACTGGGCTGACAAGAAGGCCGACTTCTCGTCGAAACGAAGTGGCCTGAAATTAGTTTACCTTTGGAAACCAATTTCTTTCTCTTTCGTTGCCCTCCGCCCGCCTGCCACTTCCTGTCTGACATAAGAGCGATTTTTCTCCTGCGCGCGCGGGAAGAAGGGAAGAGGGATTCTCCCGGGTAACGAGAGACGAAATTGCCAAAGGGAGGAAAAATAATAAATGAAAGGCACGAGTCTCGTGAGCGCGCTAGATCAATGCCTGATAATACGGTAAGTAATACAGCTATTCTCCACTTCCGTCGCATTACATTGCATTTATGCAACCAGCTGTGTGTCACGTGCAACATGCCCACATACTGATAGTCCACCGGCCTAATTACATTCCGTACCGCAGTATGATACCGCGACTCTGTGAAAACGTAGAAACACGCGCGATCGAATCTATTCCAGTGCGATAACGAGCAGAAAAACGCCAAGGCACGCGACGTGAGAGTCGCGGACCTTTTAATGAGCTCGCGAGGGAGTAGCGGATGGTTTTCACGAGAAAACATTAGCGACATCATTAACTTCTTAATGACAAGCTCGTTGTTACAACAATAAATTCTTCCGGCTTGGCAGCTATCACGATACAAGCCTTATTTAAAAATCGATACTTGGAATATTATACTCGCGTTTAGTCTACATTGAGGAAAATGCCAGTGTGATGAATTGAAGATAGAGACTTTGAAAACTGATAAGTTTGGAGATTTTCTCTGTGCGTTGCTCATCATGTTCGCCACTTTTCGCCATTACTCTATTCCATCTCGGATGTACATTCACGCCCATCGGTGTATACACGAGAACACCAGATTATCACGATGTAAAGTTAAAGCGGATTTGCGCGCGTCCGCCTTCGTAAGTTGAGGAATGTATCAAGCGTTTCTGATTTGCTCGGAAAGAAAGGAGGATTGAAGAAAGAAGGATGAGAACAAGAACAAGAAGAAGAAGCAGAGGACGGAAACTAGTAGAAGTTGGTGGCGCGGAGAAATTTATGACTGTCATACTTCACGGCGCGTCAAGCTGTGTTCCTTACGGCTTGACTGCTATAATCTAGGCACTTAGCATCTCGGAACCCGAATGTGATATTTTCCAGCACGAGGAGGAACGCACGAGAAACGTTTCCGCTCGTTTACAGAGGATGACGTACATTCTGCAAGATTGCAGTCGCCGATTTCGCGAAACTTTGTTCGCGAAAGGACATCGAATATGCTAACAGATTCAAAGCGACAAATTCCTAAGCAGATACCTTCCTTTGACGATTCCGTTGGTTATCGCAAACTGCGCGGGCATCCATCTCCATCCACATCTAGCCGGCAGAATCAATAATCAAAGAGGAGAGCCGAGCCGGTCAGAAGACAAGATGGAAGATCAGGAGAGCAAGGTGAACGTCGAGCAGCAAGCAGCGATGACGAGCGAGCATTTCGAGTTGCTCCTTTCCTTGGCGGCGTAATATTAAACGTATAACATATACACGGCCAAGCCATTATACAGCCATTACGACGTCACACCGTTGTACCAAGGTATACCGGCGTGTGCGATTTCAGGCTCGGTCCTGGGCTAAAGTAGCGTGCGGCACGCTCCCGCGCCGTACTCCCGCTATCGCTGCTTGACTGACAACCCTAACCGACGCAGGACCCCTTTCGCACAAGCCAGCCTGAGTCCGCCTAACTACCCCTCCGCCTGCCCTCCCGCTGCCCGGTACACTCTGCCCTCTTCACCCGCACCTTTGTTAACGGGACGACCGCGGAAGTATTGCGTTACCGCGTGTACGTTCTTTCTCTCCTCCCGTGCCCGCCACGTCGCGATGCCTGCATACTGAATCGCGAAATTCCGTCCGGCCGAGATAAGCCGCATACCGGGTAACGCGCGAAGGGCCAGGGTGCAGGGAGCAATAGCGAAGGAATAGAGTTCTTCCAGCGTGGGGCAGGAAACACGTGAGGAAGGTCTCTACATTTTGTCGGAGCGCAGATTAGAACTACGTGGGAAGGATAAACCTTGCTCGGATGCTAATGCGACCGGTTGAGAAATATTTTCCGAGCAAACAATCTTACAGTCTGGCTAATCTTGTTCGCGGTAAATTGACGGAGAATTATTCATCTCGATAGAGCGGCTAGAAAAAGAAAGCCGCGCTCGGTCTTAATAACGTTGGAAGAAGAATTGCATCGAATCGACGCGGTAGTATTCAATTATCTTTTACTTCTTGATTAAATATTGAACGAAAGGAGAGTTAATAAATTTTCCTCACTTTGTTCTTAACGTTTCGAAAGACGTGAGAAGTACAGAAAAAAATCCTTCTGCGAAATTGACTTCTGATCGTGTGGCAGGAACGCGGGATTGTGTGCGTATCGCCCTGCAGGTGCTGCTTCATCGTCGGGGAAAATTCGACGCTGATGAGATTGCGTTCGCCACGTCTCGCGAAAATCAGATTTGTCGGTAGTACATCCCTTACGAGGGGCGAAATGCCCCTGACCCATTTCGTGGCGTAAATTTCGTTCGAATCGCCCGGAGGTCTTCACGGTGTAAATTCCTTAACGGCCGAGTCAGAAACTTTAGCTCCCCTTGTAGCTCGCCCCGAGGCCGGACATTTAGATGGTTTTAGCGATATCGAACCATAAATACGTATCAAGCATTAAACGTCGCGTCCTGCGATATATTTCAGTGTTGTATCGTGAAAAACATTACAAGAATACATCCATAAAAAAACATAATACCGTATCTTGAAAAATATCGTACTGTTTATTCAATCTTGAAAAAGTCACGTTATTGCAGTCCATTAAAATAAGTAAAAACCGGATTAGTCACGTTGCCTAGTAAGAGTAAGCACTAGTAAGAGAACGAGGAGTACGTATAATAATATTGCAAACATTAGATGTAAATTAATTAATTAATCCATGCATTTGCGTGCGGCGTGCTCCTTCCCTGCCTGCGCGACAGATTACGACCAGTTTACACGCGAGATCGATTCGCCTCGCGTCGGCATCGTCGATCGTCGGAATCGCCCCGGGGTGCGACTGCCGAGACGACGGTTACTACAGTTTTAACGAAGGGCTGGCACAACCGCTCCCCACGGGGGATGACGATTACTTAAATAAACCGCGTTCGGCGAATAATATTCGGTTAAAGAGCGCGCAGTCGCGACGCGCGAGCCTTTTGATGATATTCGTTGTCGAAGTTAAATCCCCTCGGGTCTTCGCTTCTCGTCTCTTGCGAGCGAGGGCCACGCCACGACAGACTGCGGAGCACCGCAGTGTGCCTTGTCGGAAATCGGAGTCGAGATGCACTCCGGTTTCAACAATTAGTTTCCGTCATTCACGTCTCGCTCTCTCCCGCCGCCGCAGCTACCCTCTCAGACAGCGCACGTGAAAGCGCTTTGCGTTCCGCCAAACAGATCCTATTTAACAATGGCTAATATCTCTACGTGGTGTTATGGGAGAAAGAGTATTGCTGAAGCTGAAGCCTGGAATTATGCGTGCTGATGCGATAAATCAGATTACGGCAGACGAAAGCGGCCATCGCAAATTGTTGTGAAATCCCGAACTGCCGCAAAGCCGGATACCTTAGATGTCTGCGAAATAATTAATAACAAATTAAACTATCCGTTCCAGTTACAACGGATGCGAATAGTGCGCTTTGTTATTAATTATTTCATACTTTGTCGTTGCTAAATGAAGGAAATAAAATGTGTGATAATTTATCAGCAATCTTGACTATGTTTGCGTTAATATCTCTCCCTTGCTTACATGTATTCAATCATATTTAATCTTGAGTAAGTTTACGCCGCATTACGCGTACAGGATGTGCTTTAAAGTTGCTACCAAATCCTCGCAGATTACCCAACTTTTGCGCTAAACTCGTGCCGGCATTGTCTCGTTCTCGGTGCTTCAGTAATTGTTATTACAGATCATTACGGAACTTTTGACGTCGTTGCTATTCGGGTGCGTGCATGCGTACACACGTGTATGTGTGTGTGTGCTCGTGTGCGATTCTGTACCGGATAGCAATTTCGCTTTACGGACGCCGGATCAAACCGTAAACTTGGCATATGGCTCGACTGGGACTAGCGCGGCGTATGCTACGTATCCCTTATGCAGAACGTGTAATAGCCAGCAGCGAATGAGACTGTGGCGGTTCTTAGTCCGTATCTTGTCGACGCGTTACGCACTGACGCTCGTCCGAGCGAAATATCATTAATGCCGTGCGAAAACACTGCTTTGTGCAAAAACATTGTTTTTCACAAACCAATGTTTTCCTCACGCTCTAAATGCAATTACCGATCCGTGTTATCGTGCATTTCGACCTAACGAGTTATACGTCGCGTTACAGAATTGCGCGGATAAATACTCGCACGCGTTTCGGCCGAATTTCATCTCGGCTTTCCATTCCGCGCGTTTTCGCGCGCGTCACTTTCAGTTCGCAAAATGATTTGCAACGACGTCGCGTTACATCGGACTTGTTTATCGTTGACGCAGATCGATCATCGCTCGATCCCGCACCGCGCGTGCAAGCCGATGAGCCGACGATCGAGGACCAGACGGGAATTTATGTGCAACTTTGCGCGACGTATCGCTCATTTATAAGCGCCGGACACGTCGCGCCATGATCGTAAATTGGCGGATAATACCAGCGGTAGACGAGTGCCGTCATAAAACACCTGCACGCTGTAACTTAACATGTGTACGCGACACATAAGCGCCTTCGCCGGTCTTCGAGCGTTAAAGAATTAACGTGCCACCTCCGTCCCAGGTGCCTCTTCCGATGACGACACTCGAACGCGATATACACGGGAGACGTTCTTTAATGGCTCATCAAACGTTACGCCGTTACTTCCGCCACGGTTAATGAAACCATTTCACAGTAATCAAATTTGCGGTTCGCGTATCGCAAACTCTGCTTGCAATGAAAACATTATTAAGTTAACTAATACAGGAGCGAACAATTTTGCAGTCACACTAGTCGAGACTCTCACCAACAATAAGAGCCAACGTTCAATTCGTGTAGAGGCACTTGAACGATGAGCAGTTCAGTAAATTACTCGACGGATACAGTCCTTAGTAGACCTCGAGGAGATCGCTATGATCACCGGCGCGTTGATCATAGTTTATCGCCGAGCTTTCGTCCGAATCAGTTACGTGTTTCAGGCCGGACCACGGGCTAATTAATTCCAACGTACCGGCGCGTAAACCTGGATTCATAGCCCGTAGAGAGGACGCATAAATTCGGGCAGAGCAACGGTAAACTCCCCGTTCCGTTTCGCGAACTGTACGTACTTGGCCGAACTTTGATGGTTACGAGAGTCAGGCCTGGCTTACCGTAAGCCATCACTTCCGAAATGTAATTTTCGCGGCACTTTATCGCGGCACGTAAAAGTCCGAACCCATGCACGGGATAAAGGCTAGTCCCACACGAGGGGACACAATTCTCCCTTCGATTTGACGAGCGAGGGAAGAACGATATGTCGAGGAGGCATGTCATCGGTGCTACTCAACGAAATCAGAATCGCGAACGCGAAATCAACTAATGATCATTGTGGCGATGGCGGTCGGTTTGAAAGCTCGCATATCGTGTCGCGCATCAATTCGCAATGGGTCCCATGTAAAATTCAACTTAACGGCCAGTCTCAATTTCGTGTGGAATACGCGCGTGTGCGTATGATACGTTCTCTCCGAGTGTTACGCTCGACGATTGATTACGCGCGGCGAAAACTCGCGCTCGTGTTCGCGGGAAATCGATAGCGCTCATTCCTACGGGCGGAAACACTATCGGCGACGGTGCCATGAAAAATTCAGTCGCACCACTTTTCCGCGCGATTAGACTCCGACGGTGTGCAAGGAAATGGCGTTAAACTTGAAAATATGAGAAGCGAGTAGTGGCGAGAGCTTTGATATAAAAAAAAATGAAAACCAGAAAAAAGATGCTTTAATTCTTATTTTCGCATTGATAAAATGATAGACGTTAATTTTCTGTTTTCGAGCGAACTTTACTTTCCTTATAAGCTAATAATACTACAGATTATTGCATGTAATAATCGTAACGTATCAGAGCGATACGGCTCCGCAAAGTGTCCCTCTCGAGCCGGCCTCGAGGACGCGGGGACCGATCATCCTCCAAGTCCATTCGGGCGGAACCGATATCCACCCTCGAAATCAGCCACGTAACGAAATACCGGGTGACTACGGGTGAGCAGCACGTAGGGACGAAGCTTGCAGCTCGCAAACAGCCGAATTTCGTGAAACGGAAGGGACACGGAGGGCGTAAATTCACCTTCGAGACTGGGACACCCTTGACGGAAGGGTGGGCGAAGGGTGCTGAAGGGGTCCGCGATCGATGCATGCAGAGTTTCAGCAATAAGATCGGCGCGGGGAGCCGTTTTATTTCCGGTCGTGGCGATTGTACCGATTCGGTCCTCTCGCAAAACTATCACGCGGTCGGAGGGATGCGCAAGAGGCGACAAGGGTGCCGCTGTGGGGTGAGAGAGCGGGGTTGATGTCAGACAACCGCGGGAGACGGAGACAAAAAAGACGCACGTCTGGTTTTGTACCTGTGCGCGGTCGCAGCGGCGGGGGCGTTGCCGCATGCGAAAGATAGGACGTGCACCGCAATCTGAACGAAATCTCCAAACGCAATTTCCTGGACAGACAGACAGACAGACAGACAGACAGTCAGACAGACAGACAAACGGACAGACAGACAGGCGAGCGGACGACTAGCGGTGCGAGCAGATTCGCGAGCAGATTCGACCGACGACATCGATCGTAGCGGTGCACCGAGAGGACCGGATGTGGTTTTAATAATGCATCGCGATGACTTCACGCGCGCGGAGAAACGCGCCGCGGCGCGTCTTATCGCACCGGGACGCTCGAGTTCGCTTAAATCACGCGCGGGCGTATCTCCATTCGTGAAATGTGGCGCAAATCGTAGATAAGAATAATTGAGTCTAGAGAACCGACTCGATACCAGTTACATCGTTCTTTCCTCTCCGCGTGTTTCCGATCCACTTTCGATCCGCTTTACTATTCTCCTGCAGACAGCAGTCTCTTGCAAGTAGACTCTTTTTAGACTTGCAGGAATAATGTAATATTGTCAAGCAGTAGCGATTTTGTCACTTGCTGACACAACTCAACGGTTAATTGAAATGCTGAGAATAAGTATCGGCAATAATAAATAAAAGAAATAAAAATTAAGAGTCGAAATTTCGCAAGCGAAGAAGAATTCGCAATGTTACAGTTCATACAATATTTACAAATAAGTCACGAATGCAAGCGCGCATCGATCGCCGTTGTGCAATTTGCAAAATGCTGAATTGACAGAAATGGCAAAATGTTAAAAGCCATGGTTAAGTGGGGTCGCGGGTCCATTCGGCGTACGATTATTAAAAAAGCAGCAGCTACACTTGTTTACCAGAATGCTCAACTGCCCGTTCGACGTACGCGAGCGATATTCGATTTCACGAGTGGCCGGCAAATATCTTCTCGCGTATTTGGATACACGCGTCTCTCCGCTATCACGTTACCCGTTGTGTCCATTGCGGCTCGAATATCGTAATTAAATGTCATGTGCCTGGCTTTTTAAGCTGCACGATTGCTCGATGTTTGCCCACATTTACGTTCATCGAGGAGCGAGTCTTTCGGAAAGTTGCAACTAAATTATTCATAGCGCAGAAATTTACATATTGCAGCCATCATGCAAGAAAAACGCGGACCGCAATGTTTCAATTAAAGTCCATTTACGTACAACTGACACAGTCTCGCATGGATAACAATGAGATATCATCGTAGCCAGATTATCTCGCCGTTATTTTCATACTGTTTATGTAAAATAATGTTACGTTAATCACGACATTTACATAAAATAATTGGCAAGAACGTCACTGTGGATCGCGGTGGTTATAATTGTCGTATCAAACACGATTTTGTTACCTAACGTTCCGTCGTGACGTATATTCCATAAGTATCGTGGTTGAGTTCAATGACCGTTCGGTTAACGTGGATCATAGTAAATTTAGACCTGACGTTCATTTGCTAGTAGAAACCGTCTGTCAGACAATTTTGATGAGCGCATTATTCGGTGCGAGAGAAGAGCTGATTCATTATGCAGTATTAACCTATTGAAACGGATTCACCGGGCGCTTAAGTGACGGGAAAGCTTTATCTTTAGTCGACAAATGTAATCTACTGCGCCTGTCCAATTGGCAGATTCCAAAACTAATTTAATTTCACAATGATTAATGTAGTTCTCATTAAATGCTGTAATGCTCGCGCGATCACGGTTGAAGAGTTATATTTACGCTCGCGCCGCTAAACGAATGATGAATAATACAATTAATTCCGTTAAAACGCGCCATCAGTAACGTTCATATTTTATGAAATATTCCATTTAATCTTAGAAAAATGCAATTTTTACATTTCACATTTTCGCAGGAAAGTCACTCTCAAATTAGCATTTAATTCTCATCTTCCACAATTAATCTCGACAGAAAAGAAATTTAATAGCAATTTTCTTCTGTTTCTTCAGGTGAAAGTCATGCTGAGAGTGTCGCCCGGAGACGGAGGCAGTTTCTTCAACGCGGATAAGCGGAAGAAGCAGGTCACCCTGGTGGATCCGGCATCCGGTCAATCCTCATCGGCGGAGGATCGTCGGCCGACCGTGGCGGCGCCCAAGATGTTCGCGTTTGACGCGATATTCACCGAGGAAGACTCCCAGGTAGATTACATGCAAATCGCAAAAACACGTGCGGATATGGTGGCAAGTGTAACTGAGACACTTCGCCGCGGGATTAAGTCAACGGAGAAGCGAGCGGGATTTAATTTCTGCCATTCAGAGTGCCCCGTTAACGTTTTAAATTTCAAATGGCACTCGAGCGCGACGAGCAGGGCTCGAACAAAGCGGCATTTATAACGAGCGCGTTTGAGGCCGCTCGATACTCGAGAAAGGGATCGTGCACGCGAAAGAGAGACTAGGAGAGAGACGTCGAGTCAATGACGCGTCTTCGTCGCGGCCAGCTGCTCCGGAGAGTAGTGAGTAGCAACAGCCCTCGATGAGAGGGCGGTTGCTGCCCCGTCCTCGAAGACACTCTCCTTCGCTCGCTCGGTTTGTTCTCGCTTCGGAAAATCCTCTCCTTCCCCGCGGCTTGATTCTTCGAGGACCTCTGGTCCCGGCTCGGCGGAATTCTACGAGGGGAGAACGCCGGGTCTGAGAGAGGGCTTGAGGAAGTTCGCGGTAGATAAAAGAGGAGGAGAGGGCTGCGAGAGAGCGAGAAACGGCGGCGAGAGCAGGAGAGAGTCCTGGGACGTGTACGTGCCCCGCCGAGGACTTACGTCCGTGGTGGAAACGTAAGAGACGTCCCTGCCGGGCGCATAACTAAACTAATTTCCCGACCTCTAAACTCCACTCCTCTCCGACAGGAAAATCCATCCCCTTCCGGGCGAATGTTGCTCTTTGCCTGTGACTTCGCCGGCGTTGCTACCGACTGCGTTCTCGTCGGACACTTTATCGCGTTACCGCGCGGCCGGAATATTTTTCTCCGTTCCTCGTGTCGTGAGACGCGGCGGTGCCGCCTCCGTTTTTCGCCATCAAGATATCCGTAATCTCCCGAGATGCGTTTTTTAAGCTGAAAATGCGCAGAGCGAATATTTCTCTCATAAATCGTCGTCTGAAGATAACGTCTGACGTGGGTTTCGTCGTCGAGACAGACTTTTGGTGTTTCACGGTATCATTCGAAATCAATTTGTCGATCGTTATCACCGATAATTCTCCTCCGCGTGCCGATGTACTCTCCCGACGAACTGCATTATGCAATCTTGACGGACCGCACTGCCAGAACAGATACCCATGATCGCGACGGCGCGGGCGTTATATACACGTATTGAGATATTTCGATGCTCCTGAGAGACATTATTGAGCGTCGGATTCAAATGAGCCCGGAGCTACTGGATATTCCCGTATCTCGCTCTTGCGCTCCGGCTCGACAACGGCTATCTCTTCCTTGTTCCCTCCGTCGCTCCGTTCCTCCAGCGATATACCACGTCTCGTACTCCAGAGAGAAGGAAAGAGAGAAACAGAATACTCCGTCCCACTTACACTTTCCTCTCTTCCGCGTCTTCCTGTCCGGTCGGACCTCCCTCTTCTCTTTCCCTTTGGTATTTCACCCTCGCGGCGGCTGTGTTTAGAAGAACCATAGAAACCAATCGATTGATTCGATCAAATGTCCGTCGGCCACGGCGATTGTCATCGAAGGACACAATAGGCCGTCTCTGCTTCCCCTTGCACCCTCCTGTGCTAGCCCTTTCCCCTTTTCTCCCTGCGTGGTCCATCGAATCTGGCTGCGAACCAGCTGGGCTTCTACACGAGGATGGGGGGAGGATGAACTCCACGGGATGAAAGAGCCGAATTCGAAAGAGCGAGTTCCAGCGTCCGGCGCGACTTTCCGTCCTTCCCGATTGGCCGTCAAACGCATTCTCGCTTGAATATTTTAAAGACCAGTCGACCGCGCCGGCCATTCCATTGGGCCTACAATCGTTCATCATCATGCCGGTCGATCTCTTTGACGTTTTTGTAGAATCGCGAGGGGGGGGATCGATGCGGCCGATCTCGCCTCCGCCCTTCGAGAGCTCCGCTATCGATAGCGAACTTCACGAACGAGCGCGGTCGTGACAGTGGATTTTCCTCTTTGATGCCGGATGAACGTAAGAGTGACGAATCATTGAAGCCAAAAAAAAAGAGAAAAAGAACAAGTCAAAATATAATTTCGGCGCAATAAAACGCAATAATTTCTGCGACTTTCGTTTTATAACGTCATATGAGGACGTATATGCAGCCAAAAGCTGGATTTTGAAACGGCGAAATTCAACTATAATTCAACATTGTTTTTCGACTGAACCAGACACACGTGCGCGCATGCGAATGATGTGTAACGCATCAGCGAAAATCCATCGATTTTTACGTTTCACGTTCCACGTACCATCGACAAGCGAACGATGATCGCGACGGCAAGTGGACATTTATCGACAATTCCCATCCGTCGACGACGGTAATTTTAGCGGTGACATAATCCGCATGATACGTGTTTGCGCGTGCTGCATCCGCCCGGCATCTCCATAAATACACCCCGCGGGCAATTTACGTCTATACATTTGAGCTGCAAGTCAGCAAGGATGTCCGCCGGCCAAAGAAAATACGGCCGCAATCGAAATTGCAGCCGCGCCGATGTTTGCGATGAGCAAAGCCGTATCGGGCGCAATTTCAATTATTAACACTTCGACCGGTCAAACATTAGCGGACCGGTTGTAATCGCGGCGCGAATCCCCGGCGAATCGCGGCTTATTTGATAAAGTCCACGATAAATCGCGATAAAGCTGCAGATTCATTTAAAAGTCGTTCGCTTTTAACATGGTGCACGAGCGTAGGGTAGAAGTCATGCTGCAGTGTGCGAAAAGCGATGTCGGCAAACTAAGCTGGACCAAGTAAACGAGTTTATCCCCGCGCACGAGTTGTAACAGGAGGAAATGAAAAGAAATGGAACGGAATCCTCTTGTGCGGTCTGGAGCGCGCGAATCGTGCGGAACTTCCGTCTCTCTCGGCGTAACCGATCACGCGAGCGGATACACGTGGCCCACAAAGTGCACCGAGCAACTTGCCGGAAACAATAGACGAGGTCGGGAAACTAGCAAGCCGCGTTTTCACGACGCGAAGTAATATTACACCTCTCAAAACGGCTTGTCGGAGAACGAGGTACTCGAAGGCGCTTGTTCGCTTTTCTCAATGGTCCATAAAACGAGTTCAGTTAACGCTCAGAGCGCCGAGTTATAAATCCAAGTGTAGTTACTTTCGTTTCCTCGAGACTACATCGCTTCGATATTTTCTTTTTTTTCACGTTAAGTTTGTTGTTGCAGCAAATTCCTTTAAACGCGCGCTTAAAAACTAGTTACTGGGAGAATTGAAAGAAAAGTGATTATCGGAGAACACAAATGATCGATTACAGGTCCACAGTCTGCGTGAAATGAGCGAATATTCCCCTCAGCATCTTAATACCCAACGTATCTCTGCAGTAAACTCTAATGAAACATATTTCATTAGCATTATCGTGATCCGCGCGATTCGTTTTACGTCCGTGTATGGTAAGCAACGGCGCGTAAGCGGCAAAATCCGCCGGAAACTAAGCCGGCTACTTGAGTGCCAACAATGAGCTGCCAATGGGCAGACCGCGCGAACGAAACCCGGCCGCGAATCAATCGACATCCATCTCAATTATGCGCGTCATACGCGCAAACAGCCACGCATTCGGCACGCACGCACGCGGTATATCGCTGTGTGCATACCTCGCCGACAATTCCAAGCCGGCCAGGACAATGCATCTCGGCCGGAATAATTCACCGCGGCCATTATAGCCGCGGCAGGACAAGGGCTTTATTATTGACTTACGACTAATAGTCACGCTGTGGATTACGCGAAGGCGCGCGCGAGCGTGTATGCGCGTCCGTGTATGTACTCGGTCGTTGTGTGGGCGTGTGTGTGTATGCACGTCACCGATCTATTGCTCATTTGCCAGGGTATGTAGATTGAACGAGCCGACCAGTGAGACCTATGAGCCCGCGATACCTTGCGAATCCTCGTGAGAATTCAACTGCTTCGCAAAAATGCATAATTGATTGTTGGGGGTGTTGAGATTTTATAACTAGTTCCCCAGATTCAGCAAAATATTAGGAAATTACGTTAAGAAAGTGTCATACTTTTAGACCCGCAGAGATAAAATCGGAATAGCATAAAATATAAATCACGAGACGAGAATTTCACGATGAGAATAAAATGTCAGCATGACAATCTGCATTTTGGTTGGTTGGATACATGTCGCGTGAACACGTTACTAAATTTGCGTTCTCGTCATATTGAGTCTATGTTTATTAATACAAGTTGTTTTAAAATACACGTGTCGGACTTGGAAATAAACTAAACTTGATTTAGTTTATTTGGCAGTTTTGTCGACATTTCACGCACTAAATTTGCGAGTTTGTCATGATCAAATTCAGCAGTCGCTTTTAATACTCGCCCTGGCACGGAGATATTTCGCATCGGCAAATAAGCATGTGACCAGCTCTCGTCTCGACCGTTTACCAGCAAATGCACGGTAATCTATAAACCAATCATACGGTTCTGCGTCCGGAGTATCCTGTCTGCCTCAGTCGCGTCTACACTCCTTGTCCCTTGGACCGCTCTGTCCGGCGGCATATCCGTCGTATCTTCCCGAGTGACGTATTTCCATATTACAGCGGGATTAATTTGCGCCGTAGAGCGCGACCGGCTGTTAAGCAACGCTGATGAAGTTTGACAGGTGCCAGCTGATCGGCGGCGAAGACAAGCGAACAATCGCTGCACCTCACTGCATCTCGGAGATGCCCGGATCTCGGAGATGACAGACGACCACGGCAAACTGTGATCAGCCCCGTCCTCGCGGAGTACACTCAGTTGCGACGTGGATCGAATAACGACGTGTGAAAATGACATTTGCGGCGCAAAAACGGAACGGGACGTTTCCCGCGCTCGGATCCGTTCAGCCGAAAAGAACTCTCCGGACACTAATCACCGATCTCGGCGAGAATTTGATAAGCTCGTCGTCCGTCGTAGTAATTACTCGCGAGTGAAATTAGATTTACCAACAAGATTTCATGGACTACATTCGCTACACCGGAAATGAGGGGATTATCGAATTATCGGATGATACTTCTCGGAGTGTCAGGCGGTTCGATTTTCAGGAAATCGGATATCATCGAGAGAACGGGACGGGTAAAAAAAAGTGAAAAAATCGAGCAACGAAGAGGAAAGTTTGAAAAGCGAGGAGGGGGTGCTGCCGAAGGGGAGGTCTCACGGTTTCGATTTTGCATCGCTCAGGCAGGCACCGGGATTTCGCGAATGCTTTTTTGATCCGGCAAGCCACTCCCGCCCGCGCAGGGGTTAAAGGGCGACGGGATGAGGACCGGAGAGAGGGGAAAGCAGAGTGAGATCCGGTAGGCCAGGGGATAACGCCAGCGCAGGGCGGACGGCACTCGCTCTCTCCCCAGGCGCCAATGACGCCAATCTCCCGTGTAAATCGCGACATATTTCACGACATCGCGCGACGGAGGGGTGCGAGCCGGCTCTGCCATCCTTCCGCGCCACCCTCCGCGCGCGTCCTCGTCTCTCACGCCGCGCACCATTTCGCGGATCAGCTGCCGGAGGTGGATGAAAAGTTTTCCGAGTTGTTATCCCGGGAGTTATCGCGCCACCACGCCGACGACGGCTCGAAAATTCCGCGATGTAAACGCGATCGGCCTGCGAGCGGCGAACCACCAGGCTCTCTCGCCGGTTTCCCCGCTTATTGGCATAGCCGCGAGCTTCCTCCGAATTTATCGGCTGACGTTTCGTAAACTGCTGCGAGAATCTGTCAGCATCGAGGCGATTTTTATCACGTGCGTACATCGTATAATCGTACGGCTCGTTTATCAATGACTGACATACAGCATTCAAGCCGCGAGTAGATAATGACCCGCTGTAGCGCAGTAATTTTAATCATTCGTTCGTCGCGACTGTATCACGAAGAATGCAGCTCGTTTCCGCTGTGGATAATTACAAAAAAATTCGCTCCGGTAATTATTTATTTATTCGCGGACATTTAATCACCGTGTGTCGTTATTTATTAAATTATTAGTCATCGATCACGCTGTGGCTGCACGGGCTCCGCTTAGGATCCGTTTTTCGCGGCCGCCGGCGCGAATTATTTATAAACGAACAGGTTAAAATGAATCACGGTATGCCGAGCAGAAAGCGCGTATCGCAATGCAATTTTTGGAATTACCGGCTCGTAAATTCCGACAGGGGTATTTCCTGGACGTGCGTAAGCGTGTGTTTCGCACATTTTACTCCCCATGCCGCGCGTACCCCTCCCGCCCGGTGCCTCGTCTACAACCGCTAACCGCTCGTGTCTCGTCGCGCGTATGCGAGGGCGAAAAGCACCCCCTCAGGGCTGTTTGTTTTTGATACGGTTTTCATCGAACAACGTAGACATTCCGTGGCCCGCGCCACCAGCATCTACATGCAAATGCGATTACATCTTGCTCGTACAAAAATGTGCTACTGCCTTGCTTACTCTTGCCAATAACACTCCAAAGTGTTACGGTAAAACGGAGAGATTATCGTAAGATAACTCGCGAGCGCGATTAAGAAAGAAAAAGCAGTTGGTTCTGTAAATTATATTTTTATTTTATGTCCTGAAAATAAATACTTAGAAATAAATACTCTTAATCAGTTCATTGTAATTAATCAATCATTATAATCTGTTAATTGTAAATATGAAGAGAAATATCAATTCAGGCCGATAAACAAATATTAGAAATGTCAGAAAAAGGCAAAGTATCCTAAAATCCGCTTCAATAATATCAACGAGAAATTTCTTGATCGACTCAAAATCGATCAATTAAAACGTCATTCATTATTAAAAAGCTAAAGAGATGTAATAACGCAAATTATCGAGTGACTATTTTCGCAGGGCCATTATAAAAGAAACATTCGCAGGCGCGAAAAAGAGAGATCGCGCCGCAATTGTCAGAAACGAACACACGTGATTGGCGTGATTGTGAAAAGGTCGATGACGCTGACAATAGATGATTTAACGTCGGCCACGATAAAAATGCTGATCGCGTCTTTCTTTTTTTCAATCGATAGCAAAATTTCTGTTCAGCACGTTTTTCCCATTTTAGCGTTCATGATCGCGCCGAAGGAAGAAATTACGTGACTCGCATTCGCTGATGCGCGAGTGCCGAACCGACGAACAAACAAGCGATGATATAATTATCTGTCGTCCGAAAAAGCGCACCGCCACTTAATAGCGCATTTATTTGACTCTCGTTGAACGACGTAGAGGAACGGTGCTCCGCACGGAATATTAAAATAGCAACAAAATAGAACCGCATCCGATCTAGCCGGATTTTGTTCTCGCGCGCGATGCAAAATTTCGAGCTTCAGCTCGTTTTACATGACAATATTAATTCCGCGACGCCGCCTCCGGGCGTTCCGCGTCTTAACGAGATTTCGTGCCTTTCACTGCTGTTTCTATAGCTAAATTAATATTGATACATCAGCAGCATCGCGCGGGAATTTGCATAAGAACGTCGTCATAGCGCATAAACGCGTCGACCAATGGAACGCCCGACGTAAGCCGCTGTATTGTACTGCCAAGTTTATACCGAGAGTCTTATTGGTCGAGACGCTTATGCGCGATGCTCTTATGTAAATTTACCCGCGATAGGCTTTAGTTTATGCTTTTACAAAAGCGCAACGCTAAATAGCAAGTTCTGCTATGGTGCTATGGTACGCAAACGAAGCAATATTTCTTGTCGAAGAGAAGCGAGGTGATTTCTCTTTTGTACAAATCTTATGATCGATACCTCTAGTCGTAATTTCCTCTACAAAAGTGGAACCTCTCGCATTAAGATTCGACTGAAAAGAACATAATATCATCTATGTTAAATCGCGTTGATGCTTTCTTCGTTGGAAGAAACAACGGTCCAGTCTTGTTTGCGGAATACTTCCTCTCGCGTGGATTAATTGCGTTTATCGTCGTACAAATGGCGTGAAGTACTTGAAAGAGGCAGACTTTTCGTGCCGTATTCCCTTATCGGCAATAAAAGTGTTTCGCGAGCACATTGGATGGAAGAAGCACGAAGTTCACGAGCCGTGAAAGCACCGGGCGCTCGGAAGTCGAGGAATGTCCATGGCGGAAGACGTCACCTCCGATTCCTCCCCGAGACATCTGCCGGGCGAGGCATCTGGAAAACTTGCGAATTAAGAGATTCGCTGGCGAGGCGCGGGCACGGGAGAATCGTTCGATTATTTCCAGCCATTAAGGGAACCCCTCCGCGCTCGTGCCACTTGAGCGTCATGAGGGTCGAGGCGCGTTTTCCTCCCAGCTTCTTTTCGAGAGAAACTTTCGACACGAGTTTTACATTTCGCGCGTTCGGTGAAAGGCGACGCAGGGACGGAGAACGGATGATTCGACGACGGAGAGCGAAGTCGACGAAATCGCAAGCAGTGAGGGCGGCGGTGAGCGACCTTCGTCGCCGGATTCTTCTTCACGAAGACAGGCCTCCGAGTTGCGGCACATTCGACCCTCCGCGCAATTGGTATTCCGGTCCGGTACGCCAATATTGCGTTACCGAAACGCGTCGCGCAAACCGAATTCAAACGACTACCGAGCGTGATGACACGACGCCGCTTGTAAGTCACACCGCGGCGCGTGTCTTTTAATTCGCGCCACCCCTCCGTCCCTCGAAATAAACTACCCCTCCTGCTCTCGAGATGAACGCGATTGAGACGTCACGTTCGCGTCTATCGATTTTTCTCAATTGCCAGTACTCGCGATAATCGTAAGAGGGAGCGTTGATGAGTTACGAGAGAATTATTTTCAGGAAGCTATCGGCTCGAAATTACAGGAATCGCAAGATTCCTTCGTTCGTCCATTATCCTAACTTGCACATCTGGCTCGCTAAGAAACTTCATTCGAAAAAAAAGTTTCACGACAGTCGCGACACAAAGAGCCGACTGGACCAATTAACTAATTTTCGTCCGATTTTATTTTCGGTTGCACGTCGCGCATCGATTCCGCAGATTTCGATTATTAAAAGGACATCAAAGCCCGAAGTGGATTGCTATTGTTACTCATTTTTAACTGGCGAAAATCCGAGCGAGCGAGCGGGTTAAACAGTATTACGCACGGGCGTCTGGCCCGAGGGTGGACATCACAGAGGGGCGTTCTCTCGCTGGTGAAAATTTTCAAAGGCCCGACATCGATGGGCTCTCTCGCACGCGAATGTAGCTTCCAGGACCCCCTTCCCGCAATTTCTCCCGCCGCTACAACCGCACGGACGCGAAATCAAGTGTTCGAGATTATGACGGTGGCTCCGGTCACGTATTTCATTAACTGTCATGCCGACGGTTCGGTCAGGCGGGAGAAAGAGAGAGAGAGAGAGAGAGAGAGAGAGAGAGAGAGAGAGATTGGGGGCGAGATCTCCTGGCGAGCGAGGGCTCCGCAGGTACCTGTGAAATATGTTTGCTTTACATCCCTCGGGATGATCCCGTTATAATTATGAATGTCGTTGTTGTCACCGTGGTAAGTGTCAGATATAGTTTCGCGCCGATCCCCCGCGATTCCGTATGGTTTCGTATGAGAGGAAATGTCTGATTACGTTTAGACATTTTCCACTCGTCGTCGAAATATCTTCGATATTAAATCAATATTTTGCAGCAACTGGTTTGAGAACAAGTAATATGAACACTGCGGTTTGAAGATAAAGGAGATTAAATATTGTGCTTGAAATAACTGATTTTACATAAAGATGAGTCTCTCGTTATATATACAGGGTGTCCCATGGGAAGTTGCTGAAAGTAAACGATTGTTTCTCCCCTCCATGACTTCAGAAAGGGTCTTACGGTTAACGGTCGTTCATCTGAGTGTCCGCAGTTTTATTCTGGTTGTGGTAGATGCAAGCCCGTGCGCGTCAAAATGAGTAATCTGACGACGGAAGAAAAGATTTATCTTGTCGAGTGCTTCTTTCTAGAGGAAAAGTTTATAGCAATGCTTACAGGGGGTTTCGTACTAAATACGGAACACAAAGTTAAGAGCGAAAACACGCTGAAAAGGTTAGAATTTATTATTTCTTTAAACGTATGCGTTACGTCACTCCATTTTTTGGCAATAAATCTGCATTAAAATAATGTTTTGTGTTATTTTTATCAGAATTATCGATAATTTTATGCAGTATGGAACTATTCAAGACCGTAGACATGATCTGCCAGGTCCTTCTGTGTCTGTAGCTGCAGAAGAAAACATTGAAGATATTAAGAAGTATTTTGAAGAGAATCCAAATTCTTCCATTCGGAAAGCTGCCCAAGCTCTTGAAATATCCAAAACAACGTTACACAGGATTTTAAAACATTTCCTGAAAATGCATCCCTATCAAATAATATCGCATCAATTGCTAACCAAACGCGCTATGACGAAACGTGTGGAATTCTGCAAGACGATAAATGGAATGTTTGAAGATGGAGAACTTGATGCAAAATTGATAATTTACACGGACGAAGCACATTTCTGGCTAAATGGTTATGTTAATAAACAAAATTATAGATTTTGGGGGTCGGAAAATCCCAACGTTTCCCTAGCTAAACCTTTACATCCACAAAAAATAACAGCATGGGCTGCGATCTCGGTAAAAGGAATTTATCTGCAATTCTTCGAATCAACAGTCACTGGTGAAAGTTACAAGCAGCTTCTCGAAACACAATTCTTCCCTCATACAAAAAAAAAGAGGCCTGGTCAGAGGATTTCATTTCATACAGGATGGAGCGACACCACATCGAACCCAGGAGGTCTTCGAAACAATCCATAAAGTTTATGGCAATCGAGTCATCGATCTGGATACCCCAAATTTGCCCAGGGGGGGCTAGAATGGCCACCGTACTCGCCGGATTTAAATCCATGTGACTTCTTTCTTTGGGGATACATTAAGGACCATTGTTATGCCGGAAATCCAGAAACAGTGTCAGATTTAGTAGTAGCTATTAAAAAGGTCGTCAGCAACATTAAAGACGACATGTTAGAAAAAGTTTTCACAAGTTTTCGTAAAAGAATTGATTTTTGTACAAATTCAGATGGTGCACACTTTGAAAATATTTATCATTAGCTTACTTGATTATTAGCATATTTTTCATTAATAAAATAAACTAATATACAAACATTTTGCTAAATTTTATTTATACCCATTAAAAACTGCAGACTTTCCTCTTTCCAACGCAATTTTTGTTTTTTCAATAACTGCATACGTTTAAAAATGACAGCTGATTAGTTTCAGCAACTTCCCATGGGACACCCTGTACTATTAAGTTATGTTCTCTAAAAGTCAGAATATATATGACGGCTTCGCGACAAAGTGCGAACAGCGGAGTTCAATTTAATTGACGTGCGATCACCCGCGCATAAATCAACGAGCAATTCCCTGTCCAGAATTCCTTTATCAAGGCGCAGTGAAAAGGAAAGGCAGTTTCGTCGGCCGTGAATCGGTGTAAATCCACGGCGATATCGGCAGACTCGTTTGCGGCTACACGCTGTACCGCCCTCTTTGAAAACGAGCAGCGACAGATTGGCATTACCATATTGGGAAAGGGACTAGACTCCTTATTTCCCTATCCTTTCGCCGTCATGGGAAAGGAAAAGGGAGACGGAAGAGAAGGCCGTCGTCGGTCTCTTTTTCTCTCCCTCTTTTTCCTATGACACCCCCGTTACCTTACTTCGACTCTCCATCTCGACCGTCCTTCCGGAACATCCCCTTTCCGATCCCCCGATACACTTCTGCCTCCTCGTGCTTTCTCTTTTCTCGCGCACGTCCCTTTTTCCATCTCGGGCTCATCCGATTCTCGTCCACGAAGATTTCAATCTTGTTTGGTCGAGGCATCGACACGTCCTCATCTTCCTGTCGATTTTCCCTGCAAACTGCGGAACCCCTTTTCGTTTCTTCGTCTCTTTCTCTCTTTCTCTCTCCCGTGTTCGGGCTTGCGTTTGTTAAGAGGCGAGGAAGAATGGTCGTCCTAACGGCATTCTATATCGATCGCGACGCATCAGCCGCAAGCCCGATTGGGAATCCTCGGCAGCTTCCGCAGGAAATTCGCGGAACACGCCTCCTGAACGAACGACCCTCTGATTTTCGCGGGTCTCTACCTTCCCCGAGTTTCGTCGATATTCGAAATCCCGATCAGTGGTCGGCCGGTCGTCCACAATTCTCTAACCAGGGACCAGCCCTTTCCGAAGAGTGACGGTCTTGCTTGAGCTTGAGAGCGTTATTTTCCAGCCTGAGAAAAGTCTTTTCTAGTCTATGAATATATTAAGAGCAAACAAAGGGCCATCTCCTATAATCTCGCAACGTCTTCCCTCCCCCCACGAGTTCCTCTACTTCACTTTTCACTCCGGAGACGTTACGCGCGTTTATTAAACCCGGCCCTACGCTTTCTTAAGCACTTTACGGGAGTCCGGGCGTGCCGCTCTTCTCCACGAAAATGCTTGCTGTTCCGCCTTTCTCTGTTCTCCCGTCGCGATATTATTACGAGGCGAACGCAATTAAAATCGCGTCCACTCGGTCGACCTAAAATTGCACTGGCGTTTCAAACGCAAGAATCGACGATAATTCCAAGTTTGAATTTCGAAATTGCACGAAATTGATTACAATCGCATTTAATTGATCACTTCTTAATTAAGTTTCGGCGATCGTCAAATATGTATACATTCGTTCGTTATATTTCTTTTCAGACCGAGATCTGTTCGAGCGCTCTGACGGATGTGATTCACGCGGTCATCAACGGGACCGATGGTTGCCTGTTTTGCTTCGGACACGCTGGTTTGGGTAAGTTCAAAGACCTATGACGTTACGTACTCCTTTCTCCCTTTCTGATTTAACGCGTCTGATTAGGAATTTTAATTCTTATCTTGTGCTCAATGACTCGTTTGCCTCAGTTTCCCGAGTTTATTGCAAATTGCACAAGATACGATATGTTGCGCGGGCAACGTCCTCGCATGCTGCACCTCTCGAGCGCACATATAAAGACGTTACGGAGCTCTCTCGGAATTTAATAGACTCCCGCACTCCGAGAAATAACGCCTATATCTTAGAACCCGCGCGAGTCGAGACAATAGTCCGCTGCTGGAGCTCTCTCGCCAGCTTTATTCGACGAGCTCTCGCGCGCTTTGCGTTGGCGAGGTAACGCTGGCATCGGTACTCGACTGCGCGAAACGCGTCGTGGAGAATAAAAATAATTATGCGAAACGTGAATATCTCTCGCAGAATTTTCATCCCGCGGGCCTCTTAACGCCGTCAAATGCAAAATGGGTTCCACTACCATATTACTACTTGCTCCCCAGGAGTACTTATCCCCGGTGCTCCTCGAAGAGCCCGATGCAATTGGACGACACTCCGCTTTCTGAAACAAAATAATCGCGACATCTACGAAACAAAGAACACGACTTCGTCTTTGGATTAATACGACAACAATAAAATATCGAAATTATTATGCTACACAAGAGCTAAGTCATTATGAAATTCTAGCTGTTTTAGTTACTTTACTGTTTTAGTTATATTGTAATTATTTTACAATATATATTTCTTTTTCTTGTTTAATACTATCAACACTGGCTAAATGAACTTTATCATTTAGAATTTAGATCCTTGGATAACTATAGATTAAACATAACTACAGATCGATGAGACGAGTTTTCTTGTATTCTTGTAGGGCAGAATCTTGTATTATTAACGCGACAGCAATTTAAATTCTCTTTTTACTGCTGGAGCATCGTTATTCGTTCGTAGACGTTTCGATACGCACGCTTTTCTTGACCCGTGAAATAAATTATTCGAGCATGTTCTCTCGAGAGAGAAATATCGCGAAGATTTTCTATTCAGATCCTCCTACCTTCGTTCGCGCGATTCCTCTTCGTCCTGCGAGAAACACGCCAGTGAAGGCGCGGAGAGTTGTTTTACATTTTAAGTAGTGATATCGAGTTTGCATGCAAATGCACGATTATGCGTGGAAAGTACGCGAGATTCCCCGGGTGGTAATGTCGGCGCGGAAAGAGTGCGAGAGAAGGGAAGGAACCGGGGACACAAAGAGGAATGCGAATGAAGAACGAGGAGACGAAACCGGAAGGAATGGTGATAATGTATGCCACTGGGACACACTCTCTCCCTCCGATTTTCCGAATCTTAATGCAGTTCGAGAGATCCTGCACATCCTGTTCGCTCATTTTCTGCGCGAGGACGAGTATTGGATTAACGAATTTACTGAGAATACTACAGTCATTTTGCGTAAAGCGCAAATTTTAAAGCACACGTTTATTGATCGAAACATATTTTCAGTAAAAGGGCAATGAATATGTAGTTATTTTACACATAAAAGTTATAAATATGATTATTCAAGGAAAACCATGCATCGGCAGTGGAAATATTTTCGTTTTTTGAACCGTTTTTATAATTCTGCCAAAAAAATCGACAATGAATCCTCGTTAATATCGCAATCGCAGACGATGCTCGTTAAAATATTTTTGATATCGACCGACTAAAGTTCTGATAACACGATAGACGCCTTTGCGCTCGCTCCTGCAGTCGGTATCAGAACCAATTAAACTTTGTAAAATGATACTCTCTCGTGACGGGTTTCTTGGCACTTTCTATGTTTCTCGTCGGAGGATTTTTTATATTTATACAGACAGACAGATAGATGGAATCTTATTTAAACACGGTATATGCAAGTAAGATAATATTAATCGAACCGGACAGATCTCGTTATTACGAAAGTGGAGTTACAGATCGTTACAAAAGTCCCCACACGTAATAAATTCTTGATAAATTCTCCCCGAAATCACGCGAGCAAAATACCGCCGGAGGAACTTTACTTTCAAGATTTACTTCATCGTCGAATGCGCGTGCAATTCCCTAAAGCGCTGCGGCCTTTAAAGGGTCTCCCTCGTTCTTGGACCGATATGGTTTCATAATTCCGCGGCGCGTCGAGGAATCGTCGGTCCGCAACGTCCAAGTTCGCGCAGTCGAGCGGGGGAGAGGAATCGATAAAGTCGAAAATAAAAGGAGGCGCATCTATGAGATAAGAACGTAACGACCATAGACAAAGAGCCACGTAAAAGGAAGCCAAACGAACTCGCACGGTGAATTTTTCCCCCGTCTCTCGCGTTCTCTCTCTCTGTCTCTTCTTCTCTCTTCCAAAAGGTACTTCAGGCAAGTCCGCGAGCAAACTGCTTTTGATCATCGCTACGTGAACGTTTCTCTCCCTCTCACATTTCCTCGCGCTTCCCGAATCCCGCGTTTTCCTTTCTCGCTTCCTCCGACTTCTTCTCGGTCTCCTTTTCAGTCCGATCTTCCGCTAACCCTTTGCCTCCTCACGCCATCGTTCTCGACGAGAAAAAGGATGACGGGAAAGAGAGACCGACCGCACGGTTAGAACCGAGGAGGAAGACAAGTCCAAGGGGAGGATTTGCGTGGATCTGTGAGAGGTGGAAGGAACGCACCCTACGGAGGCAATCTAATCTGCTCGACGATCTTCAGAACGGCGCACGCCTTTTATTTCGCGATGCGTTCGCCAACCGAGTACGTACGTCGTTCGCGTACACGCGCCTTCGTCATCCGCGGTCTGACAAATCGCGTGCAAAGAGCTCTCGGGGATGGGAGCCGCGGCGAGATGGGGAGAACGTGGAGGAAGACGAGTGAAAGGACGAAAAAGAGGGCGAAAAAGAAGAACGTGGGATGAGAGAAACTTGCGCTCTCAAAGCAACGGGACTTGTCTCTCGCGAAGGGACAGAGGGCGAGCGGAGGGCTATACACGGATATAGCGACGACAATGGTCCCGTTTGTACTTTGTAGCGCGTTCCTAATTACCCTGTGCGCGCGCGCAGATACCCTGCCAAACCCTTTGAGATCGTGGAACGACCGTGAAAGTGGATTATGCAACGACGATGGCAAGGGGAAGAAGCACGCGTGCTTGATGCACCCGAGACCACCCTCTCGTCCCCCTCTCAAAAACATGAGGCTTTGACAGTGATAACCTTAGTAAGCGATTCAGTCAAAGGAATGTGCGCGTGCTCCTCTCGTTTCGGCTCTGCCCTACACGGCTTAAAGGATTCTGGTTCCTGCCAATTATGCGTGTACACGATATAAAGCTCGATGCAATGCGCGAGTGTATTATTTTTCTTACAGTAAATTGAAGCGTAAATCTTAAAAAATTCTCTTCATAAATATATGGTTGTATAAGCTAAAAGTTTCTGTGCTGAAAGCTCGTAGAGCTGAATCGGGAGATAATAACGTTCGGTGATTCATTTGCAAACCGGAAACCTGAAACGATAATCGTTAAGCCCCTAATTGCTCACAAATAAATCAATTAATGCAATCCCGAATATAATATTACTTCGCTTTAATAGAATATCTCGAAACATATGAGATTGCTTATCGAGAAGAAACGATAAAAAACGACACGGGAATTAACGAACCCGTAATTAATGTCACGATGCAATCCGTGTTGACGTTTTTCTCGCGCAACAGGATACCCGAGCGGAATTTTAATTATCGCTCGCACTCGCTTCAAAGTATCTTCGCGTGCAAGTGTCGATCGTCGGTCGCCCGAGAATGCAGCAGTCTCCGCTCCGTTTTTCTGCCTCGTCGTCGTCGCGAGCCTCGTGGCGGCATAGCGCAAATTCTTGCGGAATTTTTGCGGTTTGCCCACTCGAATCTCGCCGGCGGCGATGCGCAAATTTTCCGAAGCATGGATTGCCGGGTAAGTTTCCCGAGAGAGAAACGCGAGAGGTCCGTTACCGGCGAGACGGTCTCGAACCCTCTCGTTTTCCTGTCTCCCGCGCTTCTAATTAAATAACAACATAATTCACCGTCTTACATTAAGACAATTAAATAACGTTTAAGATTCAACGGCGGCTGCTGCTTTTCCATTATTCCGCCTTTGCCCACGGCTCTCCGCCACCCTCCGCGCCAACCCCTAGGATATCGTAAGCCTCCACCCACTTTTCTACCGTAAGTCGTCTCCGCTCTCGTCCGACTGTTTTATGATTTTAATAAGAGCTCTTTTATTTCTCTGTCAATAGTGGAGCGTTTGAGCACCGCTTTCAATTTCGCCGGAAGTTTCACGCTAAAGTTCCGCGCTCGCTGCAATACATGCCGCTGTCGCCGTCAAACGCCCCGCCGTTTTTGCGCGCACGGGCTGTAATGACGTGCCGATTAATTTTAATATCTGACTCGCGCGCTGTTGCAAAAAGCTACTTCTATTTCGGTAAAATTCTGTTCCTGCAAATTCTCGCTCTTCTATTTTGGCGCAATGACCGATTGTCATTCTAGTCATTTTAAACGTATCCACATATATATACGTATATACATACATACATGCATATACACAGTGCCGTTCGCGAAATAGTAAACAAATTAAACGGCCCGCTCGTGTCCGACCGCAAATCTGGCATCGCAATTATTGCACCCAGCCCGGCCGCGTACATAAACGGGATTTTCGAACTCGGCCATGTGAATTGATTCGTCGCGACACGCGCGAGGGAGGCGGAAATCACGATTATGCCAATCAACAATGAAGCTTGTCCACATACCGGTCGCACCGGTGGCAGCAGTTACGGGCGTTAATACGATCCCTGCGTCAATAAATCCGTCAGTCCGGCAAGGATCATTCGAAATATTAGCTTTGACCGCTCATCGCGCGCTCATCGACGCTTATGAGGGAGTACAAAATATTCGATTTTTATTGCACGCTCTTCCTAAATATGATACCTCTTTTCAATGGCTAATTACAAATTTAATTGATCATCAATGTGCAACAAGGTACTCGGGAGAATCGAAGTCGCGCGACTTCCGGCACAACTCGTGTAAACCAATCGGTTTTACTATTAATCGCGATGAATAATTTTCAGTCGCACCATTTACATTTACATCGCGCCTTTAACGCCTACACAACGTCTATACAAGCAGTAATCCCGCGGTTCACGTAATCAGCGAGAATGTCTAACAGTTTCTCTGCTCTAATTCAGGCAAGTCGCACACCATGCTAGGCACACCGGAGGCTGGTCACACACTGGGTGCAATCCCTTGCGCCATAGCGTGGCTCTTCCGTGGGATATCCGAGCAACGCCAGCGAACCGGCGCCAGGTTCAGTGTACGGGTCAGCTGCGTGGAATTGACCACCGGCCAGCAACAACTGAGAGACCTGCTTGCGGCGCACGCGAACGGTGAGTAATCCTTCCAATTAGCCGGCAAGTGTCCTCGCGTGAAAGAGCCCAGGACTTTTTGTTCACGGCGTCTCTTCTCGTTCCTGGCCAATTAACGTTATCCACTTAGCGCCGATCCGCGACAAACGACGTAGATATTACATGGTATATATATACTTGTATACATGTTATATCATGAGTGGATTACGAAGCACTCGTCTCCGTTCGAAAAAATGTCGAACTTTCTTCAGGATAGAATTATCCAGATATAAATTAACTAATGCATCATTAATAAATAAAATCAGAACTTAAATTGCGATTGTTAGTATACAATAGTATACAAATTAAAGTATCTCGCAATTCAACGTGCAGAACATCGTAGGAGAAATCTGCAAAATGTCGACCTGGAGAATCCTTCATTTTACTTCCCGCAGAATTTTCTTTTATCGAGGGAACGACCGGCAACGATCTCCGTGAAAATGCGAACGTTTCATGGCCGTGATCGAGTTTAAAGACGCGGGACACGGCCGGACCGCAGAGCCGCATACGGAAATTGCAATGGCTCGCACGTTCCATTTGCCTGATACGCGCATTGGTCCGACGAGGACGACCTCCGACGTTCCCGAATCGGTTCCCGACGAAAACCGGTCGTGTGGCCGATCCTCGAGAGCATGGAACGAGATTGTCCTCCACCAACCGAAAGTGATGCACGGAGGATTCCGCGGTAATATTCAGGAAGTAGGACGATAGTCGGCATTCGGCCGCAATTTGGTTTCGTCTTCACGGACGGCCGAGTGGACGATTTGGTCCGTAAAATTGAAGGGCAGGATTATTTCCTCCCCTTACTTCAAGTTGACCGCCACCCGACCGCGTTCTTTCTCTCTCTCTCTCTTTCCCTCTCTCTATTTTACTTTTGTTATCTGCTCCTTTTATGCCACACATCTCGAAGAGAAGAGAAGCTAAGGACTCGCCGGACTAATAAAGAGTCGCTTCCTTGGAGGGTGAATTGCTATGGTGCACTTATGGGAACGATCGTCAAAGCTCTCCCGTCAAGAGCATCGCCCTGAAAATTAACTGAGCTGTCCGCTCAGGAACATCCTCCTTCTTGTCTTCTAGAATGTGATCCATAAATTCGCGCGATATCTCTCCGATGTCGGACATTGCACCAGTTATAATCTAGCTGTACGGATCAAATATACGGATAAATGTCTGCAACTAAACGTCTCGTGTTTGCGAATTCCGATATTCTCTCGACCTGTTTCTTCATCATATATTACCTGCGGAAATAACTTGGACAAAGAGAAGGAAGAACTTCTCAGAAGATTGTCAGCGATGCGTTTATGACAAATTTATTGTCAAGAGAATCTTCTGCAAATATCGATTTCCCATGCATCCTCGATACGTAAAACAAGAGAATATATTCTCAGTTTCGATATTACGATTGTAGAGATACTCTCCAGCGCGTAGAATCGAGTGTATTTTCTCTCGGGCACGCTAAAACCTAATTGTCTGTTATGTCGCGAGGCATCTCCTCGGGGATTTCATAGCCGCGGGAATTAAGACGTTTATTAGTGTAAGTTACCGAATGTTCCGGGTACGTGCGATGCGCGCACTCCACGTAAAACTCGCGTTAGATGCGTCGTTTGAATGCTGGCTTAACGACCGCGTCGCGCGCCTTTCCGTTCTCCCCGGACTAATTAAGATGCGATGGAATTAATTTTCCAGCTTATTAAATAATTAACCTGTATCTATAGGACTATCTTGACTTTGTAAATCTATCCTTCCTGTTTCAGCTGTCCTCTTCCTCTTTCTTCCTCCAAATCTTATTTCGACTCGGTATCAGTGGCGTAGCCTGGTATTTGAGCCTCTCTTCACTCTTCGTATTCCAAATAAAGGATTCGTTTGCTCTTCGGTTCTTCCAGCTCTCCACGATTATTTTAAATGATAATACGCGGATAACTTGTGTATCTCAAGAAAATGAAATATAACGTAAGACATAAGTGCGTGTAACAACTTTCAATCTTCCATTATTTTCTTTCTCGTATCTCTATTTATATTCATCTTTCCTTTTTCCTCCAATCTATCCATCTTATCCCTTTTCTATCTTGTATTTTTTTTTTATCTTTTCTTGCTTAACATACGAGGACATTAGTTACGCCACTGTGCTGCAACCAGCGCGTTCTTCGTTCGAGATTTAAGTCGAGTAGCGGCACCCTCCAAGTTCGCGTTTTCCCCGAGGAACTTGATAATCCCGCCTGGTAATTATTTAAAGTTTTCGACGGCCCGGATCTTACGCGAGCGCCGCCGACGAAAAGGGGGAGAATGTCTCCGAGCAAAGGTTTACTTTGTTACTCGTAACTGTATGCAATGGAATATTTAATTAAGCTTACGCCCTTAATGCAATAATTGAGGCAACTTGCGGCGGAATATTTAACACTTAGCTGAGCTTAAAACTGGAGCCGCAACTTGTTCACGCCGGGTGTCACAAATGAATGCATTCGTGAATAAGTAACCTGTGCCGCTGCTGCCGATTTATATTCGCCGTTATAAACATATGACTTACCCTCCCTCCCCTCTCTCCCGGATATACATCATACAATACATGAATGCGCGCGCGTTATTCATCCCTTAATGCAATTTATACATGCACATTTAATATTAATATTATAAATATCAGAGCTGTTTTTTCCATTAGCACATTAATCAGTAATGTGCAAATGTCCAGTCGCTCAAATGGTTACTAAAAGCGTATTTACTAGTTTATTGTATTCAATGTGGCGTTCTATTAAATACCAGATGCTCTTAAAAAAATAATCGCGCAGGCGATACATCATTATTATTGTAGATAACCTGTTCGAAAAATCACTTGCAGATCATTCGAGTCGATCATTATATCGTTCTGATTGTTTAATAATGTAATTATATTCGTGGCAGTTATCTGCAATCAAGCCGGATATTTACAGTAATAACGTATAGTTTGTGAAATAAATAATAAACATATCAACGAGAATATCGACCGGTGCATGATGCTACATAAGCATAGGAGAACACGATACATCGGCATAAATATATTAATATATTGTTATTAATCCGTAATACCTCTCTCTCCCTTTCTCTTTCCCGATGCAAAAGCCATTTTCTCTCATTCGGCAAAATAATTTTGAATATCATGCTTTATATATACGCAATAAGTCCTTTCGCGCAAGAAATTGATAAACAAAGCGAGCCAGAATTATCTTTTCATCACTACATTAAAACGCAAATTCTGAAATATTAAAGATTTTGAAGTAATTGATGCGGAAATGTATAATAGCGTCATCAAAGATGTACAGTTTTCGTAAGATGCAATAAATCTTGATTTGACATTTGCAAATAAGAGGAAAAGAAATCTATATTTTTTAATAGTAAAGTACGATTATTTACTTTTTCGATAAAAATCTTATTTCTACTGATGTGATAATATCACTAACATCCGATTACCTGTTTATTCGACAATTGGAAGAAACGGGCTTTGAGCTTGACTATACGAATTCCCGCGTGGCAGATTCCCTCGAATCGTATTCATTTTAATTGGCCGTATGTGCATATCAATGGGCGGTCTGGCGCGAACGACAGAGAATATTTTTTATCCGCCCGTCCCTCGTCCGCGATAATTCCGGTTATTGTTTTATATTTCTCCCACGTATCGGTCTCGCGAAGATAAGGGCGAGGGTGAGGAATAATAGAGAAGAAACAAAACGTCTTTCTCTCTTTTTCGCGCTGACTCGCTTGCGCGCGGCTTTTAGCGTGTACGACGTAAAAGTGAGACGAAAGGAAAAAGCGCAAAAAACTGCAGGGGGAAGGCGAATTGAAAGGGAGGAAAGTGAAAAGGGGTAGGAAAGGACAGCGACATGTGCGAGACGGGGGTTGCTGCACGGCGTTTTACATTCCGTGCTTTCTTGATTGCACAGGATACAACATTCCCATCCTCCTATCCTCTCATCCTCAGCTGTATCCCAGATGAAACGTGAAAAATCACCGCTCGAATCACGGCGCGATCGACTTATTTCGGGAAGAGAGATGAAGTGGTTTGTCTCTGAAAAAACTCAGTCGAAGCTTTGAGAAGAAAATAAACATTCAAATATGCAGTTAAATTATTAATCAGATTGATTCAAACAGGTTTCTTAAAATTCCTTCAACTGCATAAACATATTTTGTGTTAACATTCTTTTGATAAATCTCAAATTAAACAGTGCAGCAGGAAATGTCAACCAAAGTTTGAAACGATTCACCACTACGCCGACTATCATTTTACGAATATTCAGTTACACGAATCGTTTGTTAATACTCAATTTAAACTGTCATCACACCGCAAACAGTAACCGCGATACCGCATCGACTAGAAGCATGGAAAATACAACAGTTTGATAAACTATCAGAGTTGTTACCACGACTCTTGCTCTCAATTTTCAATTTTCAATATTCAATCAAATAATTTCTAAGGCAGCGCGTAATCACAATCGCACCATCGAGAAACAATTTATCATAAATCGATATGAATAAAGCTACCCTTTCTAAATGATTTTGCGAATGTTAATATTAATTTCTAAAATTTCTCGTTTAAATTAAAAAAGTTTCTACATAAATTTATCTAACATTAATATATTCATTACAGTTAGAGAGAGTTTGTAATTATTTCTTGCATCATTTATTTTCTCCAGAAACCCTTCTTTTACAATCCACTATTTTAAATTTAAACTGTGTTTAATTTTAAACCGTGTCTCAAAATTACAGGTTTACATGTTCCTAACAGGTTGACTTAAGATCATCAGGATCGTAACCGACGGTATGTCGTGTACGTGAGGCACAAAAGGCAGGCGCCGTTAAAGTGTCGAGTGGAAGGCGTACCATTCTCGAAACGGCCGTAAGTTTCCTTCCCCATGGGGAAGTCGGCCACGGTCCATTGCCCGACACTGTTCGCTCGGAAGCCACCCGGTACATAAGACGACGGTTTTCTTTAATTGCTCACTGCAAAGTACATCCGTACAGCCTATCCCCTCGTAAAAGTTACGGGGAATGCTTGCGGCGAATTATCCCCTAGGTGAAGGAAGCGACTCGCGTTGAACTCGGCGATAATTAAACACGCTAGAACGTTAATAAATGTATATTACCTATAGAAAAATTAAAAGTGTCACGACGCGATGACGCAAACAAGGAAAGAGCGTTAAAGTAGGAAATAAAGTGAAATTTTGGCAAAGCACGCAACTACGAACGTGCAGCAAACTGGATATTATACGTGGCGTTGACTTTTCGAAAGGAGAAACGATAAATCCGTGGCTTTAAATCAAAAGCGCAGTTTACATTAAAAGCTCTCCCCGCGGGACTTCCCGCCGGCGCAAAAAATAAAGTTGCCGACTAAACGAGCGGCCGCGTGCGCGCATTACGACGGAAAGTGATTTACACCCCGGGAAAATACGGAGGAACACGCCTCTTCATCTCGGGGTGTGAGGCACGCCGTCGAATTTCGGCGACAAGCGATAATTCGCCCATTAATCCCGGCTCCTTCGCGGTAGAACTTTCGCCAACCCTTTCACGTCGCTCGCATATCCGCGCCGTTCGTCCAGCGCACGGGGGTAATATTCTCTGGCAACACTTATTTCAGCGAGCGTACGTTGAGCACGTAGACCCCGTCGTTCTCCGGCGACGAAACCCGCTCGAGTGTCTCCACTCTAATACGCGATCCGAGGGTTCGTTAATTTTCTTCTGGCTCCCGAGTCGTCTCTTCTTCACCACCGCAGGGGAAGGGTGAGCCGCGATATTGCACGTGGATACACTGGGTGTCCTGCGACATCGAGCGAGTCGCCTTATTCCGCGCGCGCAGAGTGGTCCTGCTAGCTCGCAGTCGATATATCAACCATGACACTTCTGGAAGAGCCGGTCGCGGCCGCGTCTCCATAATGCACTCCCGTGCGCCCAAGTGAACGAAGAAATAAGGACACTTCGAGTGATGTATGATGCCTAAACGTGGCGGACGCTCTCTCGGCGAGTTATCACTCTTCGAATATTATTCGATGACGTTGGTCGTCTAATCGGTTTTATACCTTTGCGCCTCTTATGCGACGGATATCTTGAGCGTCGAAAGCTCGCGAACAGCGTCGATAGCGATAAAATTTTTACAACTGTTATAAAGATCAATTTCCCGAGAGGTCACGTTGTATAATACAGATTCTATGTGCTGCATCGTCGAAGGAAGGGACCTCAGGGAACTCGCGTCAATGACCAGGGGCGTCGCATTCTGTCTCGCACTATCTACTGAGTCCATGAAATGAAAGTGTTTCAGGATATTAAACCGTCAGGAACTCGTAAGGCGTTATTAAACCGTAAAGGACAAAATTGCTTTGTTCCAGAAAGAGCTACATGCATAATTCTGTTCTCGGTTCACTGTTCCACGTAATACCTCTTCGATCGGCTATCTCTCTGCGACGCGGTGGATTAAAGAATTTGTCGAGACGTGCATAACGATGGTATTGTCATTAGCCTAAACTTTTTTATTAAAAAAAAGATTATCTTATCAAACTTCGAAGGTCTCGTAATATTAAACGATCCTCTTATCTCGTAATGTGAAATGGTGATATTAAAATGACAGTATTATATCTGTAACGTGCACTCTGATGATCCAACATTACCGTTGCCTTTAAAGTATCGCAATAACGAAGCGATTCACGCTATCCAAGACGCCATCCAACAACCCCCGAATTCCGGCGCCGAGAAATCCCGTAACAGCGGTCGCCGCCTTTAATAACGATGCAAGCCGGATAAAACTGTCCGAAGGGCTCTGATTCATAACGATACGTCACGCGTGCTCGGGGCAAGAAACTTCTCGTGGAAATATTACGCGGCTCGGGAAACAAGTCGCGTAGCGGGACGCAGCCGGCCGTCCGGAAAGGCGAAACAGATTTCCTTTACTGCCCTTTTGCCACAGCGACGACAACGACGAGGACGAGGACGAAGACGACGAAGACTGGTACAATCGAGAAGGGAGCCGAAAACGAGAACTGTATTCGAAACGCGTCGAAAAACGATTTATTCAGACGAAGGGTGCGGCCGTACCTTTTCTCGAGCCCTCGCAGACACCCCCCGTGAGCGTGCGCCAAACTCACCCGCTCGCAGGATTGCCCTAAAAGCAGAAACCGCGTCCATCATGCATCTCCGCGCCGAGAGGAGAGTGCCGCTCGCGGATCGCCCTTTTACCTCACACTCGCGGTACTCGTTGTCGCGGTGCCCGTCGTCGTCATCGTCGTCGTCGTCTCTTTCCTCACAGTACTTCCGCACCACAGGGCACAGATGCCGGTAATATTACATCCTCCGGTCCCTTTTATGGATATTGCTACGCCGCTCCTGCACCGTACATCCACGCTACGTATCTGTGTGAATTATTATATACGCGGGCGGCGCGCACACACATAGATCTGTCACGTATATCCGTGCAACGCCGGCTAGACCAGGCCCGGGTCCTTATTATTACCTCGAAGTGTAGCGTGTCGTGAATTTCGGGGCGTCATGTTCCAGTCGCGAAGTTTAAGCTTCGTTTCGGAGCCGTTTGCGTCAACCCTCGGTCAAGGAGTTGGGAAATTTATATGGTATAATGAAATCTGGCTTCCCCATAATACAATGGTAAAATGTTATTCTATGTGTCTGTTCACCATATTACACGCGTCTGCATTGACGCGTCGATGCAACTATCATATGACTTTATATTGAAGCAATCTCACTCGCTCTTTAATGTAAAAGTTAAAATCACTCGGAAATCGAGAATAGAATCCATCGATTTAATAATAGTAAATTCGCTGCTTATTTTATCGCGAGTTTTTGTGAGAAGAGCGACGAAACTGCGAAGACTCGATTCGAGCCACTTCACGCGTCTCATAAATATTAACACCTCCCTTAATCTGGATTCTTACGAAGTCTCGCGGAGAGAGACTATCGCTCTCGCCCACTTTCGCGATTCTATTAAGGGCTTTCAACGTACAGGATCCACGGAATTATCTAAATTTCCACCAACAGAGAAACGCGCGCGCTATCGTCGATTTGTGCGAATATTCCGATGTCGCGTTTCTCTATCTTTCTCTTTCTCTCTCGTGCTCTCACTCTTGTTGGATACGCCTCGTCGAATTTCATTATCGAACATCTACTACGGTTAAGTCGGTTCCCCGGGACTTCGCAAATTACGGAAATCAAGGGGGCTCTGGGAAGTCTAGAGGATACTCCGGCTTCCTGCCTTCGCGCGCGCACACACACTCCTTGTTCTCCGCATCGCACGCTCAACTGCTCGACGCGAATCGGCTTTCGCTCAGACTATGGTACCTCTCGTCTAATATGATCGGATATAATCGAGATCAATCGGCCGCGATGACTCGACGTAGGGCTCGGGGAAGCTCCCGCTCGCCGGAAGTACGTGGCGTAGGTTCGTCGGCCATTTGCCCGGCGCGCGGCGGCATAAAGGACACGTGGTAAAAGGTTTCCGGCGGAGGAACAGATGTGAAAAGTCGCAGACGGCCTGGCGGAAATAAACTGCGGCATATGCCGTCGTGCTCCGTCCTTATCCTTTAACGTTCTTTTTATCCTTACGCTCTTTACGACGTCGTGCCGGAGGGATAGGCGGAGACGAGCTCGCGCCCGGCTGTAAAAGGCTAATTGGCAATTTACGAACGTGCGCGGAGTTATCTAAACACTGTAGAAACGCGAGCGACGTCCAGCATATCAGTCGCGGGCTTCGCCGAGCGCACAGGGACGCGGTCGCGTAAAACTACGCGTCCGGCTCCGGATCGGTGTACGAGACTCACAGTGAAAAGGTAATTTCGGGTGGACGGATACGCTCGTGCACAAGCGCACGATGTCGAGTATAAAGCCAGCCGGAGTACTCGGAAAGCATTACTCGAATTAAATTCTCGCTGCGCCTCCCGTCCGAACCTCTTCATGGACCCGCGTTTCGCGGGCACGAAAGGAGTGCATTACCAAACGTCGCGCTCTCAACCAGTTGGCGTTTCTTTCAACTACTCCTCCTTGGATCGAGCTTTAAGTCACGTTAAAACACGCATGTGTTCAAATTCTGATATACAATACTGAATACTGCTCGCATTTCCGCGAGAACCCTACTCGAAATCCACTCGTCAGTTTTACGGACATCCCGGAGTTCTTCATGTTCCATGTGCGGAATATGCTTCTCGTAAAAATGACGTGTTTTTCCTCGCTGCTAACCGCGACTCGCACGTATCGCGGACGTTTCTTGATCGGAAATCCGCATGAATTCGCCATCGCAATTTTTTACGAGCGCTTTTATGGATCGCTATGGATTCGAATGCAACGACGCGAGGAAATCCTTGGTCTGCATTTTCAATCCACCCTCGCGGACGACGCGCTTTCGAATATCCCTGCGCGAGAAACGACTGAATGCGCGCATGATGTTCGCGATTGCCTCAGTGTTCCACATTTTATGACTCGAGATATTTTTCTAAATAAAATGAGCACATTTTTCACGTATAAATAATAACTGTAATTATTTATTGCGCTGCTGGCTTACTGCATTTATATAGACATGTTTAACTATCTTTACACGTTTCTTTTAATAATAATATATTTTTGATATATTTGAATATTATTAGAGATGAGTTTTCATATATATATTTCAAGCTTTCAGTATATGAGCCCTGTGTCTCAATCATCCCAAATAGTCCGCATGCCATCAAATTCTACGTCGCTCGTGATTTCCTCGGTCTCGCTCAACGTTTCGTAATAGCTCACGTAATCCCACGACGTTTATCGCCTCGCGCTCAATCCGGGATAATTGATAGCTCACAGTGCTTTCTTCGGGATTTCCTTTCAAACCCTTTAGCCGAGTAACTAGCCTCTTAACTGTCTTTCTCCGTCCACGAGCAGACTGCTTTATTTGCACGGCGGAGCAGTAACGATATACGAAGATTGCTTCGACCGGTCCAGGATCGTCTGATCCACGTGCATCCCTGTTCCCGTGCCGTAAGTGCCCTTTTACGCTGATCGCTGTTTACGCTGTGTTACGCATTATACTGATTATTCACATGCAGAGCCGCGACCGATCGCTTTCGAGCGGCGTATGGGACGCGTGATAAAGCACGATAGCGAAACGCAGTGTAACTCCTGCGACGTATCTTCCGACGTTTTATCGACGTCGTAATTCAGGACAAGACGTCCCGCGGATATCGCGAACCCCGCTTCGACCGATTTACGACCCCCGACTGGCGCGCGCACCTGCATCTCGATCCTCTCCTCGTCCCGTTCTCGGCGGATATTATTTTTCCGCGAAATAATGGAATCAAATAAACGAAGAATACCGGGGATGGAACGGGCTTAGGCGAGCTCGAGATAGAATCTTGTGTGCGAGGAGGGATGTATTTATTTGGAGAAACCGGGGGTGGCCCGTTCTTCCATCGTCTCTTTATGATCGAAATACATAGCGATCGTTGCGTCACAGCGCCGTAATATGACAGGGCGAAGATGGGAACGAACGGGCGAACAAGCGGCAGATGCACAAGCTATTTACGCGTTACGATACGAGAAAAATCCTAACCACGTAACCACGTGAGATTTATCGCGCTTAGTTAGCTGGAGTATTTCCCGGCAACGAAAATAAGAATTACGCCTGCGATAAATGCGAAATAATACTGTTATGTAAGAGTGCACATTATTTCGCAAGCATTTTCCACACGAAGTGCGCTTCGCGCGAGAACGCGGTGACAAGCGTCACGTAACCGGTGATTCTTTTGCTTCCAGACTCGGAACAGTCGCCGGCCGTGTATCTCAGAGACGATCCGCTGTTCGGCACCCTTCAACTGCAGCAGCACAGCGAGCTCCGCGCACCCACGGCGGAACGTGCGGCCTTCTACCTCGACGCGGCGGTCGCCGGTCGTCAACGAGAGGATAGCGACGCTCACATGCTCTACACGTTGCATGTGTATCAGTACAGCGTCGCCGGCAAGGGTGGAGGTAAAATAATTCTACCCCAAATCTTCCCAAATCGCTAATCTGAGTATGAAGTCGGAAACCGACACCGTGCACAAGAAAAGTCGTCCCGCGACATTTCAGACTATTTGATTATGCATCTCACGCTCATCGATCTCTCGAGGAAATCGTGAATCTCAGTTATGTCAGTAACATGAATGGAAAACGGCTATTTAAAAATTGGTCATATGTCTCTTTACCATTTCGAAGTTCAAGTATAATGACGTTTATCACTGGCTTCTTGTAACATTATATGTCGTTAGTTTCCTGTTTATCATTGTAGTTTTCGATTTCTATCAATTTTTATCACGACATACAAAACGAACACCGTTTCTCTCAAATGCACAGTCGCCGGGGGTAGAAGCCGACTGCACCTGATGGACTTGGGCAACTCGGAGCGCGGCAAATCCTCGGGCGGAATCCCCTTATCTGGCCTGGGCAACATCCTGCTCGCAATCTTCAATGGTCAGAAGCACCTGCCGTACAAGGAGCATAAACTCACTCAACTGCTGAAGGAATGTCTCGGCTCCTTGACCTGCCATGCGGCTATGATAGCCCACGTGTCGCCCAACGCTCAGCACTATACCGAGACGCTAACCACCGTGCAACTAGCGTCGAGAATCCACCGAATGCGACGACGGAAGATCAAGTTCGTTGGCGGTGGCACGCAGGGTGCCGGAAGCGGTGGGAGTTCCGGCGAGGAGGCGGCACGGCAGAACAGCGAGTGCGATCCGAGCTCGAGCGATCTGTCGGCCGATACGGTGATCTACGTTGGACCAAGCGCTGATGACGCCACTGATGGCGAGCACCCGCCCGTCTACATACCCAGCTTGAATTCAGGAGACAATCGTTGCGCGATGGGTAGAGTGCTTCGCGGTTCTGCTGCTGAGAGACCGAGTAAGATTCCGGAAGAGCGCAGCCCGGCCCACAAGTCCTCGAAGACGGTGAAAACGCTGACGCAGACCGCGTCGAAGCAGACCTCGCCGGCGCACAGCGTGACGCCGAAAGCGAGTCCGGCCAGGAAGAACTCGTCGTCCAAGAGCGCCTCGGCTGCCAAAGTGAACGATTCGCCCGGTAGCAAGATCCCTGTGGCCGCGCCGAGCGGTGGATCCGATGAGCAGTGGATAGACGGACCGAGGATCTCCAAGTCGAAGGTCGCGGAGGCGAGGCACATGTTGAAGGACTCACATCACAAGCGCGAAACGTGGATCGACGGGCCGATGCAGCTGAGCGGTGCGCCGGCGTTGCAGCTGCACGCGCAACAGCATCAGCACGCGTCGGCCGGCTACGGGTTCATGGACAGTCACAAGAAGAGTATGATCAGGAAATGGGTGGAGAACCAGTCGTCGCAGATACAGCGAGCGAAGCACGCCGCGCCGCGGCTGGAAAAGATGTCTTCGGGCCAGTCGTCTGGCCAGTTCAAAGAACTTACACAGTTTAAAACCTGCGGCGGCATGGACGACGACGACACGTCGCTGTCGACTGCCGAGAGCGACAGCCTGAAGGCGAACGAGATCGAAGACATCACCGAGAAACTGAGCGCCAAACTGAACCTACTGAACGTCAAGTCCAACACGGACTCTGGATTAGATCTGACAGCCAGTCCGGTGATGGATGATAGTGTCGACAAGGGAAAGCTTGACCTGCCGGATGATGAGGACGACGATGAAGAAATTGTCGTACCTCCACCGTTGCCACTGATTGAACCACTCAGCAATGGCGTGAGTCGAGAGGTGTCCATGGAAAGTCTAAATCTATCGCACAAGGACATCGTCCTGCCCTCGAGGCACTCGTTATCCTCCGAGGACGAGATTTTGGAGATTGTCGAGGTGGAGGACCTGGAGCCGGTACCTATGCAGGATTCGTGTCTACAGGTGACTGAGGAGGACATTGCGCTCTGCATGGGTGAAAATCCTCTGCCCGAGAGCGATCAGGAGGAACATCCTTTGAGGATTCTCAGCCAAGAGAATCTCACTGTAGTATCGACTTTCACAGGTGAGCGAATCAGTGTTCATATAAATATGTCTATCTCCAAGAGAATTTCTTCAAATACTTATTATACTTTAATAGCAATCTTTTTTAAAATTTAAAATATAAATACATCATGCCTTTCAATTCGCGATATCGATTTAATTTGATTTAGTATAATTTATATGATATATCGAGAACGTCCTGTACTTTTGATTAAAAAGGTAATAACTTCTCTAAACTCTTTTTCTTTACGTGCCCCCACATTTCTCGTTCGTTCCATCGCGATTGCTTCCGTCGTCAGTACTCGAACAAACTTCTGTGAAAACTACCCTTCGCGTCATCTTGAAATCGACTTCTCGGTCTCAGGAACACGTAATAGGCCATCCGACAGAAAACAATAATCCATTTGCCACGAAGAGAGAAATCCCGATGCAATTACATGTCGATGCGGCCCCATTTCGAATCAAAGCAGACAGTTATCTGAGAGTTTCGATATTTTCGATATTTTCGATATTTTCTCTCATCGTTCGGTGGTTTCTTCTTGCGCGAGATACAAACTTCGACAAGCGTAAGAAATGGTACGAGACGGAAAAATCATTTCTAGACTCCATGTCGGTGATGTCGGATACGGAGAGATACAGGGCGCACTACGCACCGCCGGTTAGCGCGGGTGTACTTCCAAGGCCGTACTTTGATCACGAGGACTTTCTCGAGCAAGAAACCAGGCACAAGTTCGATCAGCTAGCCCGCCTCCACGAATTGTACCAAAGCAAGCTCGCGCTCGCCAACGTCTCCAACTCGGTGACTTATCAGAGGGAAAATTCATCCACTGTCAACGTGCGAGACGCTCCATGTAAGTCTCGCCAGGTTCTCCAATTCGATCGAACATTCACTCGGACATTCGTATGGCGCAAAAATCCTCTCGGATCGGATGTTGCCCGTCAGGATTACCTACCATATGCGAATTTCGTAATCTTTTAACATTCAATTCGATCGTGATCGTCGATCGCGTTGAAGATACGGTCTTGCGCGCGATTTTAACCTATCCCGGAATTCGCGTAAACGCTAGTATTTATATCAAAATTCTTTCTTGATTGAAATAAATTTACGAAACTCCAGATATACAGGGTGAGGCACCTAAAACAAGCCACCTGAATATCTCGGCTGTTTTTGGTGATAGAAAAAAATGTGTCAGACCAAACTTGCATGGTTTCGAGGGACACATAATTTCTTCTAAATAGTTTTTTGTTAGGTGGACGCGTAGAGGTCATATGAAGGTCAACTTCGTTTTTTTAAATGGTATGATGTTTTTTTACGTACCATCTAGTAGAGCGTTTGAAGATGCGCACCATTGATCTACGGGTCAAACTCATTCAAGGTCACTGAAGGCTAAAATTTCTAAGTGCTAGAACTTTTTCATTTCTGAGTTTACGGTATTTTCAATAGCAGAGAACATTAGGCAATATAAAAAATAATTATATCATCAACTAAGAACTTCTCGGAAAAGAAAAAACTTCTAACGGCTAGAACTTTTTCATTTCTGAATTTACGGTATTTTCAATAGCAGAGAACTCTAGGCAATATAAAAAATAATGATAACAACAACTCAGAACTTCTCGGAAAAGAAAAAACTTCTAACGGCTAGAACTTTTTCATTTCTGAATTTACGGTATTTTCAATAGCAGAGAACTCTAGGCAATATAAAAAATAATGATAACAACAACTCAGGACTTCTCGGAAAAGAAAAAACTTCTAACGGCTAGAACTTTTTCATTTCTGAGTTTACAGTATTTTTAATAGCAGAGAACTCTAGGCAATATAAAGTAAATTATTTTCCCTTGCAGTTGGCCTTCAGTGACCTTGAATGATTTTGACCCGTAGATCAATGTGCGCATCTTCAAACGCTCTACTAGATGATACGTAAAAAAACATATCATACCATTTAACAAAACGAAGTTGACCTTCATATGACCTCTACGCGTCCACCTGATAAAAAACTATTTAGAACAAATTATGTGTCCCTCAAAACCATGCAAGTTTGGTCTGACACATTTTTTTCTATCACCAATAACAGCCGAGATATTCAGGTGGCCTGTTTTAGGTGCCTCACCCTGTATAAAAGAATAACAATAACGTGAATATAAAATTAATAGTGGAACTCTGCCACTCGACTGAAGACAACGAATCATCGTCGGACGAGTGATAAGATTTAATTGAGGCACTACAGCCAGCTACCTGCGGTTTACATCTACTATAACATTAACGCAGGACAAATTCCAGCAGCGACCGTCTTCCGTCCGCCGTCTCGCTGTCAGTCCTTGTCTCTTTCGGATGTCTTGTTCAACGACAATGCGAGCAATCATGGCAGCATCTACAGCGAACCCGCATACATAGCCGGCAAGCCCGATCAGGAGAAGATCTGCGATAATTGCCGTCAGAGCATGTCCAGACCCGCCACAGCCTCGTATTGGTATCCCAGCAGCGTCGCCCATCTCGCCAGTCCCAGAAGATACTGCGGTAAGCTGGGTGAGTGCAACATCTCTAGTCTGAGGCACCCGGACGGCGCCTCGAATCCCAATCTCAAGGAAGAGATCGAGAGGATACCCGGAAACGGCGCGTCCGGCTCGGACCCCGAAGAGGAGTACATAGAGGCGAAGAAGCTGTTTACAGCCGCCGAGAGATCCGAGCGAACGGTCACAGGAAAGTCTGACTTTGAAGAAGACTTGAAAATCCAAGGTACGCGAAGACCAACTATTATACTGTATTATATATTACATTCCAGAAAACATTCTAAACTGTTTTCAGAATCTTTCATAACAATTGCACGAACACTTTACTTATTTTAACATAGAAAGATTAAACTATAATAAACTTTTATATAAATACCGAAAGTCTTGAATAATCTTTTTCAAGAACATTTAAAATTCATTTACAAATCAGTAAACTTATTTAACATAAATTAATGCTACCGCATCAAAGACAAATTCCGTAATAACTCCGCGCATTTTTGTATTTTATATTTCATTGGCAATTTCAGGTGGCACACCCCTGCAATTGCCAATGCCTTCTCCGACGCCGTCCTCTGGACGGATGCAACGGAAGATCCTTAGCCTCGGCTCCTCGTTCGGAATAAACAAAGAAGGCTCCGATTCCGGAGCAGACACAACACCACGCGCAGCTACCAAACTGTCGCCAGCTACGCTGTCCAGACATCGCGCTGAGAGCTCCGGCTACGACAGCATCGTTAGGGACAGCGAAACCAGCAGCATCGCCAGCGACTCGTCCCGGCAGACCGGAGCGTTGCAAGAACATCAAAGTGAGTATCGAGCATCTGACTTCGACTGACCATGTTTGAAAAAACATTTTGGCGAAAACGTAACTGAGATCGCGAAGCATAAAGTCTATTCTTCCAAAATGGAATCGATACACATCTAACAAAATTACTTACACTAAAAATAGAACGTAGAGAACTGCTTCGAAACCGATTCGGTTCCTTATACGAATACGAATTAATAAATAAAATTAAGAATAGAAGAAATAAAAAAAATATGAATTAATCAGTTGATTAATTATGTCACTCGTATGACAATTATCACTCTTGAACAATCATCATTTATTCGAAAAAAATAGTTTAGCTATTCCAATTTTTGCAAGATTACTCAAATTTGGTCGCAAAACACGAATGCGTTTGCCGCGAGAAGCGTCCGCATGCCTAGAAAGGATACGCAACCCCTCTAAAACGACCCCTCCGTACGGTGATTCTCCTCAGGTGGCGCGCTGGGGGTTTTAACCTCGACGTTGTGCGGGTGTTTCAGCGGTGGAACGGCGGGCGGCAGGGTGCGGGCCTCGGCGGTCGCGGGCCCATTGCCGGGCTCAGCCGGGGCCGCCCGCGGCACCGGCGATTCTCGCGTACACAGGCGAGGACGTAGACATCCTGGACAGGCGCGCGCGGGTACGCTCGAATCCACGTGGAACGATGTCCAGGATACACAGCCTGCGCCTGCACCAGCGCCTTCTTAGGCTGGAGCTGCGCGATGCTAAGAGGCGCCTCATGGTGCCCGACAACCGCTGGGACTACAATCGTAAGTACGCCGATTCCTCACGATACATGCTACGCGATAAACTTCGATAAACTTCGATAAGCAGATTATTTAATTTCTCCGTTACATTGTGTCACATCTATTTTGTGCAGTTTAGTAATGCCCGGAATCGTACGATAAATGATGGTCATCTTCATCTGTCGTATCTTTCCTCCTCGTTTTTATTTATCATTTTTAATGTACGAAAATATAGAAAATAAATAAAAAACTTCAACAGTCAAATTGGCCATCGATGATCAATTTTTCATTTACGATATTATTCAGCAATGCAACGAGTCATATGCAAGTAAGCTCTTCTTTATGTTTGAAAAACAGTGTACGTGGAGGACAGCATGGACTGGCGGGATCCATCATTTCTGGAGGCCCTGACGGTCGAGACGTGCATCTTGCAGAAGAGAGTGGAGGCCTGTAAGAGCCACGTTCTTCTGGTCACCTGCTTCGACTCTTGCCCTCAGCAACAATACACGCCAACATCGGCCGAGATTAAAAGCACCTAACGCAGACTCGGATCAGCACGCACCACCGCGTGTTGATCACTGATCCCGCCCACCCTACGAATTTAATCGAATGTTGAAACGAGACGAGCGAGGTCGCCGAATGAAACGGAATGAATTAGCGGGGAGATTATTGGCGTCGATGTCGCTCGACTCCGTCCAGTAGTTGTTAATTAATGATGTATTCTGGTATCGTCATCGTCATCGTACGTCGTCGCTATCGTTAAGTCTAGGTACGGTAATTAGCAAAATTCAATAAACGAGAAATAAGAAGGAAGCTAAAGCGAAAGTTTCAGCACGCAAGTGCACGCACGTACACGCACACGCACACGCACGTGTCTTATGTCGAGATCGCATCACGGAGTTGTACACGAGGAGCGCATTCATGTGTAGAGATTTCGCGGTCGCTTCAGTTTCAACGGTGTCTCTCAGGATGCAGAGGACAAAGAGATGTCGGGTGATTCTCGCATTTCTTACGTAGATACTTTACACGAGATCCGATTCCGATTTATCCGAGCGCGATTCATTAGCGTCGCATTCTCGCCGGCGTTAATAATTTAACGGTGAGAGTTGGTGCTTCGTTCTTACGTCTATCATCCGTCAGAGTCATTTAGAGCGTTATCACTGCCATCGCATCTGACTGCCGTTACTAAACTATAAGAGAAAAATGTTCTAGACCTAAAGACTGCCGGCCGACCGGCCGAATTATCGAGTTCATTGCAGATACAGTGATGCACTGAACAACAAGATGACGAAATCGTCGTGGTAGGCTAGACACGCTTATCCCAATACAATACGTGTTGGTATTCGAGTAAAAGGATCGATCAAGACGTACCGACTAAAATACAGTTCAGTGAAAATTGAGAAAGACCATGAACGAGCAAGTCAGGTATGATTGTTGAAAATATGCAATCTCGATGTGAAGATTGATGAATTTTTTCCTTTTCTATCTGTGCTATCAGCTAGAGTTCTGATATTCAAGGGGAGATAAAGAAATCGTCGAGCGACGTTAGTTAACCCGGGTTGTCGATGGAAATGACTCGTAAAGGTGGACTTAAGGTGCTAGGAGTAAATGCGAATTTGTTCATGGGGAAAATCGAGCTTCGTTTCCGGGGGGAAAAGCCAAACGAGAGCAACGCACTGCCAAAAAAGTGCAAGAGAATCTTTTCTACGATTAATGAAATCGATCGATTAACGAAACGCGCCGTACGTAATGTATCTAATGCACGCACGTTAATTCATGGTATTATCGTAGCTTTAATCGTTATCAGCAGTTACCGCACTTCGTAGGGTTCTGTAACTCACTTAGACGCGAAAGAGACGTGACAGAGAGCGAGAGAGCGTATAAGAGAAAGAAAGAGAAAGAGGCAGACGAAAAGAAAAGGATAGAATGAATGAAAGAAAGAACGGAAGAAAGGAAGATCACGCGCGCGCGCAAGATAAGAGAGAAGAGAAATAGAAGTAACTATAAATCGTAAACTTTTGCTAATCGTAAGAGACGTTACGGTTCTTGCGAGTATCGTGGAAACTCGAGGAGAAAGAGAGACAGAGAAAGGGAGTGAAGCGAGAGCCGGAGGGAAACGGGAGCTCGAACTCTCTCGTTCCCGAACGTGAGAACGTTACGCGAAGAGAGGACGCGGAGGTAGGATATAGGCACAGACGGGTATGAGATCGGGGAGAATGAAAATAGACGGGATGAAAATAAATCGGTATGGGAGTAATGCGAGGCAGAAATAGAGGCATTCTAGTTTTCTGATGCGAGTAGACGACGTGGTGGACCGACGCCCAATATCGATGGAGAACCACCTCGTTTCTCTCGTCCCGAACTTTTGTACCTTGAGGTTCGTTTATGCATGATACACACGTATATACTCGAATATATAAGCGCATACACACGCATACACGCAATACGAACGTCCACGTATCCACGTGGGTAACACACCGAAACACGCACACACCGGGCCTGCATTTGCACTCCGCATTCAACGCTATACGCGATTCGATTTGTTTATCGAGTGATATCCTTAAAGTAATTCGAGGAGTAAAAGTCATCATTGCATCACCTTCGCATTATCGCATATTGGAAATTATGTGATCGCGTTTAACGTTGAACAAGAAATGCACATGCGGATCGAAGGCACGAACGTCATTTTCACGGATTCATAGAGTGGCGACAGATTGCCGATCGACAAACGGTTCGCCGTCCACGGATGAAAAGTTACGGACCGTCGACCCCTTCGTATCGCCCCATTACTAATTAAAGAGATCCCGTACGCTCATTTCTCCGTGTCTCATTCATCGATGACCAAAGACGCGAGTTCGCCGCCGAAACGTCGTCATTGCTTCGTCTATTGATTCGTTCTGTTACGAGCGAGTGTTCGATTATATCGCTGAAGCGATATCGTCCGTCGCGAGAGGAATAAAATTGGATACTTTTTCCTTGCTAATTCATCGCTCGAGCTATCGCGACCGACTATGGTGGTCGTTATAATTCACGGCGCAGCGTTTCGTTCGCCAGTCTTCCCGATTATATCCAGGAAGCGAAATCCCACCCATGTTTTCGCCATCTCGAAAGTCGCGGAAGTCGTCTTTATACTTTACGTCACGTTTAGATTCGTGCATGTGATGTTGATTTTACCTACCGTCGCGTGTCCGAATTCACCCTGAGTTTAAAGACACCGCCAAGAGCGTGTCAGTCCGTCTGCCGTGAGTACAGTAATAATAACGAATTATAGTGATAGTAATTATTAATTGTAACTAGAGAGCGACCTACTTCCACTTTCCACTGGGAAACAACACGCGTCTCTGTATCATAGTACTTGTATCATATTTATATTTTATATGTACAAATTAGCCATGTAATTTCTTGTAATAAAGATCAATTTACAACGTGTACCGTGAGTCATCTTTTCTCTCTGTTATTTCTCAATTTCAGCTGCCGCGCAAACCACTTATTTTACACCTTTAAAATGTCACTAATTATCCTCGCAAATCAACTGCAAAAAAATATCGCAAATTAAGAAAAGGTAGGTACATGTAAGTTCTACGAATCAAGCGTCTCAGATTTGTCGTTTTTCACGGCGGATTGCGTTACTTCCAAAATAAATGGCACGCATATCGTCAACTGAACGAGCGCTGGAAGAGAAGCGACCCTGACGAATTCCCGAGACATTTTATTGGAATGTTCTAGGCCGCGACGCAATTCTAGACGACGTATGCGAATGTAGGTCCACCTCCGTTTGTCTGGCGACGTTGATACTTTGTTTCACAACGTGAAGCTGCACGCGACTTCGCGTAGAAACGAGCACGGCGTCCAGAATGGACCGTGGAGAAATTGCGTGACAGATAACGATAAAATTAAGACATTATAATAAATGATTCCATTAAATAGATTAAGTACATCACAGAAAGGTCAAATCTTGATAAAAATAAGAAAGTGTAAAAGAACTTTTCTTAGAACTTAGATTAAACAGTTTAATCGAGTTAAAGTTTAATTGAGTTAAATAATTAAGATGTCTAGATGAGTCATTAGATTATAAAAGGCATAAAGATTCAGATCCATCGATTTGAATGCAATGTAGACAACGTAATCAAAATGCAGAGCGACGCTCGAAAATCATTGCCTCAGTAATGCCCGTTAATGCAATCACGGAACGTGTAGCCTTGCAGTCAATTATGCTAGTCACCGATAAAATATGATTATGGTCACAATTAAATCCTTAAAATCCACGCACTGATTACAACGTGTATCGCGTAATCGCGTAACCTTGGCATTTGAATAGTTCGAAGATGCAATTGAATCAATGACGATTTCATGCATGCGAAGAGAATACGCGCCGCTGTAATACGCGAATGATAGCCGCGTACGTGCAATTTGATCGCACGCGCGCACACATACCACGTAATTTACGAATCTATCACTGAAATCACACCTTTATCACCTTATTACAAACCATTGTTGACTTAAACGCGGGAAACGTTTTAACTGTGCTTTCACGCGCTGCGAAAATGACGATGCACATCGAATAATTTTCGGAATATTTCGAAATAGGTACGCAAATTATCAAGATTCTTTGTAGAAATTCGTTATAAAGAATCAAATTCAAGTAAATAAAATAAAACTTTGTCCTCGACACAGCCTGCCACCAATCCCTTAATCCGGGCAACAAATGTGAACGCTTGCAATTGAAATGCACGCTTAAACGATAAATCGCAACGTGCATGATCACGCAATGCAACTTTCGCGTAACAGCATCGCCTCCACGAGGATTTCATAAGATTACATGAGCGTTATTTATCCCACACGATAAAATCTCTCAAAGATCTCCTTCCGGCAACAGAAAATAAATCGTTCAATGTTTTACAAAGAAAATAGAAAATAGAAAACTTCGGTAATTTATCAATCTGCTGCTATTTCCTGTATATTTGGTCATTCACGAACGGCTGAGATCAACGCATCATCACGTCAAGCGATCATCACTCGTCACGAGTGGTGGTTTATAGATAGAGAATGGAAAAGAGAGGAAGATAAGCCCAAGAGTCACGTTCGGAGAGATACTCCCGATTGCACGTTAGGCTATTAGCTGCGCCAGGATCGGGGATGGGGATCGGAGCGTGTCACGAAATTATCAGCGAGCCTGGCGTTTCGTCTGCTGGGAAGAGCGACAACGACGACGACAAACGGGCGGCCTGCGGAGCCGCGGCGGCGGGAAAAGGCGATTAGGGGGCGACAAGAGCAGACAAGAGCTCGTGGCCAAGTCGAACAGCAGTAACGTTAAGGCAGTCCGAGAGAATGGCTCGCGACGCAGCACGCTGGAGCGTCCTGCTGGGCCGGCTGGCCCTAATCGCGCTGGCCGTAATCGCGCCCTACACCGCGGCCCTGTCCCGGAACGATCTGTATCACTACACGGGACAGGGTGCATCCACCCTCGAGAGCGGCCCCAACGGGATGCTGATGTCCGCCGAGACGGCCCTGAAAACACCCATCGCCTTCTACGACAGGATCTACAACTCGATATTCGTGAGTACAGATCGCAATCCTGGACGCCGTCGAGTAATGTTCTGGATATTCCGACCTTCGTCGAATGCTTAAATGGTCGAAGAGAATATTATGATTATCATGAATATTTTTTTGCTGTTAATGAAACTTACACTTTTATAAATTTTCGTTGGTTGAGTGATACTACTAATATATTGAAGTACTATAATGAAGATAGATGTTAATAATGTTTTCTCTTTTCCCCGATATTCTTAATGCACGAATTTTTGTGAAATAAAAGATGGATTTTTTCACAGTCACTCGCGATATATTCAGAACTGTTCACTTTCATCTTATAATCATGCTCGTTGTCCACCAGAAAAATCTCTCTTTACGCACATAGCTGTCTTTCTTGTTTCGTCCTATTTTGTAAATGATGATACAATTATTACCAGACATTTAAAGAAACTTGTGTATACAGAGATCAATATTACATATACACATGTTGTTATCGACATATCACAGTATGATATTTTTTGAATCAATGTCAATGAAAATTTGCGAAAGATAACGAGAATTGTAGTGGGAAGCTTAACCGACTCTGTGACAAGCATGCATATAATTAATCCTTTGATCTTAATTAGAGCGTATAAAATAGCTACACGAGTTCATAAGCGGCTTAAATGTTTTAAAGTTCGTAAAATAATAGAATATATCATGCAACGCGCTTCATCTCTCTGATGACATAATCGTTAAAATTTCTACTCTATTAAACATCCAAATTTCTTAGAAAGCACTCAACTAATAAAAATTTTTATAAACTATTATAACCTTATATTAGAAATCGGTATGTTGCGCCGTTTGTATTTGTGAACACGAGTCAAAAGTTAATATTAGATAAGTTGGCTATTTTTGTTTTTATATTCGTAATCCGATTAGCAGTAGAAAAGATCATTCCAGTCAGACAAACGCGATTAAGTTTGATAACCCGCAACAAATCTGCGATCATGTTATATTTTTGCATTTGCTGCAATATTTGTCTGATAATCTCGTTTCCTTTGCAACGAGATAAATTGCATTTTATTTTTTGAAAGAAAACAATTTATAATTTCGAGATATTCTGGAGTTCAAGTTAAAATTGGCATCAAATTTAGATCAAAAGTAATTCTATCTCATTTCCTATCCTTAATCATCATTAATACGAAATTTCCTGATTACATTCCTGATCACATTTGCTCTAGAAGAAAAATCTATAATGTAATCGAATGAGAAAATCTATTATTGATACAAATAGCAATAAAGTCGTCAGATGCATCGATATGCTTATTTTATCCGCGCGACTATGCAGAAAGAAAAACTTTTATAGAATGTTTCCGGCCATCTTACAGATTAGAAAACTTAGCGTCTGTCGTTTACGCGACGAAGTTCAATTTATCGTGATCTAAGAAAAAGTTGCGAGACGGCGAGACGAGCATCTAGTAAGACGGCGGCGCGTAATTCCTTGGTTAATATCAATTTATTGTGCGCGCTAGACGACGATGACGGAGTCGCGCACGCATCATTCTCTCAATTCGGCTCGCGGGCCTAATCCGGTCGACATCTTCTCGCACGACACGAATTCATTGCGCTCACGATGACGAACGAATGACTCTCTGGACGGCACAATCGCGCTTAATTGCGGCGGACGCGCCGCTCGTCGCGTATAATTTACGGGGGCCTCTTAATTCGTATGAATGAACGAGCGACAGCGGCGCGAACCGGAAGACGATGCAACGCGCATCTCCAGATGCCGAAACGAAACGCGCCGAAAGTCCGGCCGGAGGGAAAGCGCGCCTCGAGGAAGCGCGCGATGCAAAAATGCAAGCGATGCAAGAATGCAAGAGAATGGTCGCAGCAGTTCTCTCATAATCTCAGTTTCGAATAAAAATCTGTTCGTATTCGATTCTGAACGATTATCGTCGAAATCATAAGGCATGAAAAAATTCCGAGCATAAATCTTATGAAACTGATTGTGAGATAATTTTGTATTTGCAGTGTCAAACTTTTCAAGTCTCGGACATGACTTTCAATAATTTAATTTAAGTTACGGACTATGAAAACGTTAAGCAAACATATCGAAATAGCTTCTGAAGACTCGTTCGCTTTCTTGAACATCCATCACATCTCTCCTTCCCATTTCGAGGAGTAAGAAATCCTGGGATCATCGAAAACGCAACGAGACTACATGCTCCGGTCCGTTCCTCGTTAGCGGCAAAGAAAAGATGCTCGGATCTTGATCGCGCTCACTTGAGTCATCGCGTGAACATCGGTGCGAGGATAGATGATCGTGGAAACCGGCAGCGATCAGAAAAGTTCCCCGCGTGAGATCTCACGTCGCGCGTGATCTCACTTTTCCGCGAATCATTGTACTACCGTGGAGGCGGCGGTGCATGAATGAACGTTAATTATGCGCCTGGTACTCAAGCACAGATTAACGCGCAGGATTCATCTCCCCGGAGCGATTTATTGCGAATCAAGGTGCATGAGCTCACGCATGGAAGCGTTTGTGCATTACGCCTCCGCGAGGAGGCGGAAACGTGTCATCAACATCTTCTCGAATGAAGAATAGTCTTCCTAATGAGACCACAAACTTTAATTCAACAGAAAGAGGGGCACCTTCAATAAGCCGCGATTAACTTAATCAGCATTTTATCAGCTCTTTGAGGAGACACATCTTTACATCGGAAAGATACATATCATTGAAATGATCAAATTATGCAGGTATTGTATAAAGTACCTATATTAAAAGCTGATTGTGCAATTTTCAATTTGGAACCAAAAATTGTCATAATTTATTGATGCCGCGTGCTTTCAAGCAAGGCTGCGATAGGAATATCGGTCCGAATACCGATTCTGGAATTCATTTTCGAATCAACATAACGTTTGCAAGTCGCCGCCAAAGCGCGGTATTAGAGTCATGATCCGCCGTGATCCGTTCCATTCATTGGGGTCCGTCAATAATTCAAGCGTCCGCACAAATCATCGTCGCATTATTGATGACGTGCGTACGTGCGTTTCGCTTAGGGACGCGCGTCGAGCCGAATCACACGCGGAAACTCGGCCGGCCGGACGGGCGCAAAGTATAATGACGGATAATTGTGAGAGACTAGGCGGATTAAGAGCCTAGAATGGGTGATTCTCGATTTTGCAGGCATGGAAGTAATACGTGCACTCTCCTACCTACAGTGATTGTATCCTCCTGACAGTACAAGACACAAATATCGAGCGCTACTGCCGTGCTTCGCACGGTGAAAATCAGTTTTGTATACTCCGTGAAAATTCTTTATTGTCTTTCTCAGCGACAGAAGCAAGGAGCAGTAAATATGACAGAAAGAAGAATGTTTTAATTTAGGATCTCATTTAGATATTAATTCGATTAAAAATTCCGAGCTTATTAAATTCTTACGTAATTTCTCTTATCCTTCGATGTATGTATATTTATTTCTAATGATTCTTTTGATCTTAACATTTTCCCAAGTTTTTCAAAACACTATGCACAAAATTACCATTTGACGTTAACAGAAATGAAAAAAAAACTGAGAAACATTAAATGCACCGTTTGATAGCACAAATCATCAGGCGATTCACGTTTAAGTATTACCATATCAATTATAAGTCACGCATTAACGTCATGTGCATCTCGCGGAAACATAAACATCGGCCATTAATCTTGATAATTTTTCGCATTAATTAAGCTGCATTCGAGGAAAAATCGTGCCAATGCGTATCCTACATCCGCGTCGCACGGGAAAATCGCACGCCTCGCCGTGACCAACTGGCCATAAAAATAACGTCACTTGATTCTTCAGAAAAACATCGTGCTAAAAATAATTGTACGACGTTTCTTACTTTTGTGCACTGAACGCGTACGAAAAGCTCGGCGGAGCACTCGCAATCGAAATACGCGATAACGGGCAGACAACCAGTCTACGGCGTGGAACCGTCGTACAATTAGCCTTGGCATTTTCCCACATTATTTAGCGGAGTGTCAGTGGGAGGAATTGCGAAACTCCGCTCGCGAATTCTTCCAGAACGTCATCGCCGGCGAAGTTCAATTAGCCTCGGCACGAAATTCTCAATTAATTGCAACATCTTTTCGAGTTTCCTTTCTATGACTGGACTTCCGGCCTACATATCTCGTCGCGCGAACCTTGAAATCATCCGCTACGACTGAAGCTGCAGTTTCGCGACGCTGCAGAGGATTGTTCAACCGTGCTGAAAATCAACTTTATATGTATAATATATACTTTAATTCTCGCATATCTTCCTTGATCCAACGCACTCATTCCATTCATTTTTTTGGATAGCCATCTTCGCAGTTTGTCAGAAATGCCAAAAGAAGAGAGCGCGTGCCACGTAAAACTTGCTAGCCGAGTAAACTCAAAAATAAAGACTTCGCTTGGAACGCAAAGATGGGTGGAAGTAAATTGATATAGGAATTTTACTTCGTACGCGTTATAAGGGAGATCACGTAAGAATTTAGGAAGCTCGGAATTTTTAATCTCTCAAAAATGACGCAAGACGATCAAACGATAATCGTCATCGTACAATACTACTCCTCGCAGAGCGCTCGTACGCTTGTATTTGCTATGCAATTTTTCTGGTGCAATTCAAAATGAAAACAGATAGTTTGAATAAATTACTTCCGCCGGTTACTCCTCTCCCGTTTAATGAATCTGTTTGTCGCACGCGCACACTTCGAAATAGGGATTCAGACAATTTGATAATAACGGGATCAATTGCAGGCGCTTTCTTAAAATCGTTAACCATTCTAAAAGAGGAATAAGGTAGTTTCGGAGACATTGACAGAAAGCTGGACATTTGTCACAATCTGCATCATCAGTATTAATTGACATTCATTAAGGTACAAGATTGGTAGCTGCCTAAAAAGAGATTTATGCTCCAATTTAAAAGACTTAGCATTCCGGGATTCCAATGGACATTCCCGTGCCCGTTTAATAGAGCATCGGAGCACGTGGGCGGTATTATTATTACGCGGGCCCCAGGTCAGTGGCAAATCGCGATCTGGCACAGATGCATATCGCGACGTATCCGCGAGCGAACTAAGACGCGACGACGGTCTACTTAGAGGACCTGCCTACACGACAATCATCTCCATTTCGTCGGTTATCGCCGACGATTCGCAGTCATCAAAATGATTGTGGCCGATTGCGCGATTGCGTTAGCGCGCGCGGCACGCGTTACCGAAACCGGCTGCCTCTTGATTACCGTCGCAGATGACTCGTGCGCGCACGAGCGAGCGAGCGACCACTACTATGTGCTATTGATGATTCCGCATGCACCGAGGTTACCGCGGATAACATCGAGGTCCCGGGATCAGCATACGAATTCATGTACATCCGTTCTATGCACGCGCTCAGCCGCGCTTACGCGTCGTCGAGATGTACCATGGATGTTCATTGCGACCGTTCGTTGAGATTGTTATAACGGATTACGAACGACGGAAATGTTTGCTACCGCGCGTCGTTAAGGCGAATTACGGTGATAATTTTTCGTGAATATGTATGGAAGATATCCAAGCTGATAATAAAACATCTGTGTTTGTTAAGCGTTAAATAATACAGTGAGAAATTACTTTCTCTTTAATAATTGTAAAAAATGTGTAAAATAGTAAATTTTTTTAATTGAAAATGCTAAATTAAAACATGAATTATGAAATCTTTGTCGATTCAGAAAGTAATCTTAATTAATAAAATCACTACCGATAAAGAAAGAAAAAATCGTCGAACGATTTCGCTCAAACAAATCCCTCGTTTCTATCCCCGTCCACCTTTGATATTGAAACATTCGTCGATGTGTGGACCGATCAGAAATTATTTCCGTAGTCGTATCCGACTTGCCAAACACTAGAACGTTATCGACGGTATCAGGAAGAGAATCGAACGACCAGCACGGATTCCTCCTGTTACTTCCAGGCGGTACTATCTATTTTCACCGTTTTCTCCCCATTCATCGTGGTGTGTGTACGTGTGTGTCATCGGCTCAGCTCTAACCTATGACCTCCTCCGCGATAGCCTCGACGGTGATAGTGGACCGAGCTCTCCCACTAGCTGACTTACGCGAATGTCAAAACGTCCGAGCACGTAGACGAGCTTCGGCAGCGGCTATCGGTATCGGCTTGATGTTCCCAGACATCGATTATCGGATGCCTCGATGACCGATACTGATTACCGGCCCGTAAACTTTGCGCGTGTGCCCATAACAGAACGAATAATATCGATTGGACGTCGGAAATTGGAAGGCATTCGCTTGTTTGAGCTAATTGTTGTTACGGTTGCTGGATTTAGCGCTCGGAAACGAACCATACGCGATATGAACAAATTACATCGAGAGAAAATCCAGAAATTCTCTCAACAAAATCGCTCGTGTCAAACGTCTCTCAACGATGAAATAAAAGACTAGTACCTTTGCCCAACGAAATCATAAAACGAGTCTAATGTCAGGATAGTGTCGCAATAGGGATTATTACTTTGTCGCCCTAATTCGTGTCAATTCGCCTGAACCGGGTCGTCGGTTAACGATTGCGCGACTTGAGCATTAAATTCGACGCGGCGCCCGTGATATTAACCTCACGTGAAAACAATATGGGTCATTTGAGCAATCGGACCAATCCAGCCTGAACTTAGAATGGCGCATAAGAATTACCAACCACAAATCGGAACGTGGGAACACGAGACACGAATGCAAATCGGACGTCAAAATTTCTCGTGAATATTAAACGAACGAACAATACTTCTATTCATCTGCTTTAGAATCTGAATATTGTTTTGCAAATATTCATCGTTTTTAAGAGAAATCATAAAATTGATACTTTTCTTTTAACAGCCTGTTCTAAAAAGATTGAAAGCTGGTACGTAATTATGACGTAAGTTTAAATCGTTCATTGAAAATAAAATTAGAAGACAATGGATAGCGTAATATCAAGTTCACTTCCTTGATTTAAAAGTTAAGCAACATTGTCATGCCAAGAGCGAGCACAGTGTGAGAACCGCGTCGATCACCTCCTCCCAGCGTAATATTTCGAGCGGTTGCGCTGCTCTTTCGGGGGAGTTTTAATTTTGTCTGCTTAATGACTACGAGAGCTCCTGTTTCTTACGAAGAGACAGCTGCGCTCCGACGCTGCACGGCGAGTGCAACGTATCAAATGTGAGGCAAGAGTCGCGCGTTTGGCGCACTTCATTTTAGCCAATTGACGAAACGGATGAGCGGTCCCGATGACATGCACGCGCGTGCACGATCGCTCTTCCTTCTCTCGTACAGAGAAAAGATCAGAAAAGAGTAATAAAGAATAATTCCAATTTTATTTCTCCGCCAGTTGTACGATCCTTTCCCCCCGGAGATTAAACAAAGTTTCGCAATATGAAAGAATGATAAGAAACGAGGAATAACTGGATTCGGATCTTCGAAAGACGATTTTGTCGTGTACCGAATTCTCACCTTGCGATTATTTTATAACGTTTATATAATAAACTATAATTTATATCCACTGTCACGAGATATATCAAACTATTAATTATAACGTTACATTAATAATAACATTACATAACATTAATTATAACATCTTCGAATAATACAATCGCTACTCGTTAGATTTCTTTCTTTCGCTCTACGAGTTTGACTAGAAAAGCTCGTTAACGTCCTGCAGACACATTTCGTCACTCTCACCGCGGCTCCTCCAACGAGATCATCACGATTCCTTAGCTAGACTAAGCTTACGCGAGTGCGACGCCGTGTTCCCGCGTCATAACGAGCGCACGAGTCGTTGGGTGAATGACTCCTCGACGACTCGAGCACTCGCTCGCTCATTAACGTGCGTGCGTGTGCATCGCGGGATTCGCGCGACCAACGTCTATGATACGGGGGTCCAAGACCCCCTCTTTGATTACATCACCGTCGATTTTCGCCAGCACGTGCCGACGAATTACCTGCTGACCCGCTGACGCCGATCCGACCTTTCGCACATCGCTGGACGGGATCTGATTTACTGTCGCGTGCCGACTCGTTCTCCACGCCGGAATTAACGCGGCGTTACCACGGGTCGACGCACTCTGCCATCCAGATTCGCGTTGCAACGCGTCGAATCGCGACGAAGATCGCGCAATTATTACAGCACTCTTATAAAACATCGCCGAAAAAGATACTCGAGTGTCGCGAATGTCGTTAATTAGCGTCGCTTAGTTAATGAAACTGCAGCGCTGTAACAGAGGAAAGTTAACGCGCGTTCAGGATACTAATGATAACGTGGTATCTAATTGATCATCGTGCTAGGTTGAATAACGTGACGTGTATGTGTAGGATTATAACTGAATGTTCAAATGAATTATCATTTCTATCTCAACGTCGGAAGACGCCAGAGTAATCGCCATACATTTGTATTCTGCTATACTTGTGTAGAATGCTCTTATACACACACATAAATAGATAAATGAAACTGTTGAAGGTTTCGTGACCGATTTATTTCTTCATATCGAGCATACTGGCAAATGTAGAATAGAAAGTGATTAACAAACGTCGAAAATCGGTTTCTCCACTTTCAGGTAAATGGGAACGGGGTTCTCTCGTTCGCCAGGGCCATGCAAAGGTTCTTCAACATCGCGTTCCCTCTCGATGATCCAGTCATCTCGCCCCTCTACACGCACGTCGACACGAGGGGCTCGGGGACGGTTTATTGGAGCGAAACCGATTCTCCCGAGATTCTTGCCAGAGCCGGAGGGCTGGTGCGAAGCGCCTTCAAGAACGCCATCGACTTTGTACCCACACACGTCTTTCTGGCCACTTGGGTGGATGTCGGTTATTACAACGAGCGGAACGATAAGGCAAGTTTTGAGCATCTTTGAGCATTCTGCACTCCCCGTTTCTTCGACGAGATAAGTCTTTAGTTTGACTTGACGAGAATTTCTGCCGGCACTCCTCTGACTTCCGAGATCGCATTTGGAATTGAACGTTTCCTCGCGTAGGGAAGAATAAATCCGCGTAATAAGCTTTCGCGAGAGCGGCATTCAACAGCGGGGTAGTTTTTCAGGTGAACACTTATCAAGTCGCTGTATCATCCAACGGCACGCATTCCTTTGTCGAGCTGTTGTACCCGGAAAATGGTATACAGTGGATACAAGGTGAATCGCATCCCAGCGGGCTCCCAGATGCCAAGGCGCAGGCGGGATTCATGAGCGAGGGCAGAATGTATACCCTGAGGGGCTCGGGCACCGACCAAATTCAGAATGTCGACAAGTGAGTAATGGGGGAGAACGGAGGCGGCGCGGCGCGGCCGTATTCACGCGCGCGACGTATTCATGGGGCCTTTGTAATTGTTTTCAGGTGGTCGAACATAAATAGGCCTGGCCACTGGCTATTCCAAGTCGGCCCGATCGACGAAGGAGAGAACGTGAAATTTCCAGATAATATAGAAGGTAACGAATTTTCTCAAAACAATTATCAGTACGATAAAAAGTCAGTAAAGTGTCAGAAAGGAAATGTATTATAAAACGTTTCAAGGTATCAACATATATTTGCTCGATCATATATATTTTTGAGAGATCAAAACATTGTTTAACATGTTTCCAACTTTCTGTACGAGTATGACTTGATATACATCATGTATATCATTATTGAGATAACCAAATTCAGGAATAACAGTGCCAGATGCTATACCCACGAATTAACCAATATACATTCGTTAGACACCATGACTATGCATCAAGCGGCCAGCTGTAGGACCGGCGCCACCACTTGTCACAGCAAGGCGACCTGCGTCGACTACGAGATTGGGTTCTGCTGCAGTTGCAAGCAGGGCTATTTCGGCAATGGGAAATCCTGCCAGCCAAACGGTAAGCTATTCATCAGCGCGGCGTTCGCGATTCCGTAAAAAATTCGCGTGCTCGCGGTCACGAGATAAGCTCGAACTAATGGCATGCAAACGCGACCTTTGAAGTGTTCTCAAAAGGGGGAACCAAAGAAGGGATCTCTCAGCGTTTCCCCTCACAACACTCGACGACGCTCCGTCTAACGCGGACAAAGGTACGCAGAAGTCGCAGGGCAAATAGATGCAGTAAATAGCTGCGTTTGCCCGCGTGCTCTCTGATCTATTCATAGTTTCCGAGACTGATTCTTACGACTTCCATGGTAACACCGTAAAACGGCAATACGAATACCCTGAAACGCGAGCTGTGCGGCTCTTTGACGACCGTCTGCGCGTAGAAGCGCGCCTGCCAATAATACCATTTCCATAAGAAGAGAGCTGCGACGTTTCTTTAAGAAATACAAAAGATTGAGATTGTATCTCCCGAAGCGCTACTTTGCGCACTTTACACAAACCTCGTATAATCTATACAATATCTCGCATGCGGAAAACGATTACGCAACGATGGTAATTTATCAAAGGAGATGAGCGATGATATTGAAAAGGGAAATATATACTGCGGAACTTTCTCTGAAAAATTCAATTTTCAGACGTGCCTCTTCGTGTGATCGGACGGATAAGCGGCACGCTCAACGGCATTGAATTCCCCTCGAGAGATCTTCAGTGCTACGTGCAAACCAAAGATGGACGAACATACACCGCGTTATCGAGGGTACCCGAAGAAATTGGCGCCAGTTTCCAACTTCTTGGCAACTTGGGCGGAGTAATCGGCTGGCTGTTCGCGAAACCTGTTAGCGACACCGAGAACGGATACGAGCTTACAGGCAAGAAGCTTACGTTATATTTATACTATAGAACTATAGAATTCTCGGAAATAGAATCTGTCCACGTAACATCTTTGAGATATCTCAATCTCTTCATCTGATTGAAAAACCTACACGATCTTCTATATCTTTTTAAGTAAATTAATAACTGACGGAACTACATGATACGCTGATGTTATGAAAAACACAATAAAAATTTTCAGGCTTCTCTTTAAGAATAATCATTTCTACATCCGGCACTAAGTACAATCATGATCGTCCTAATACCGCATTCGACTAATTTATAATTGGAGAGATTCACGCGATAACGATCACACACAGACGTTCATACGAGCATGTTCATGAACAGGCGGCTTATTCAATCACACGGCCGAGCTGGTCTTCCCAGCGACCGGCGACAAAGTGACGATACACAGCAAGTATCTCGGATTGGATGTCTTCGGTCAGCTCAAGATGGAAGCGGACATCAAAGGTTCGGTGCCGTACCTGGAGCGGGACACCCGAGTAGACTATGGCGACTATGACGAGCTGTATACCCGCGCCAAACCAGGATTAATTCGCGCACATAGCGAACGCACTTGCAAACTCCTGCGGGGCGGCGGAGACGAACGAGAACTTACCTTCACGCAGGATCAGGTAATTAGTTACCATGAGTGTCCGTACGGAATCTTCGATCCTGAGGACGACACGACCAGGCTTAAATTCTCCCGAGGCATCACGACGTACGAGGCCACCGAGAACATCATCCGATTTGCCATCAATACCAAGATAACGCCTCTCGAGGAGGAGGACCCGTGCATCCAAGGACGACAGACCTGCGGCCATCATAGCTCTTGCGTGGTCGACGGGGACAGTTTCAAATGTGTGTGCAACGCGGGGTGAGTGTTTGATCTTAGAAAATCTCTTTTAAAAAATTTGAAGAAAGTCGCTCCTTATACTTGAAGATCTTAAATGAGTCACGATTCTTTGAACGAGTATCGATAATGTATTATATTTATTATACATTGTTAGTGTAGCATAATACTGAATTTATTATGTTTTTCTAAAAGGTATCAATATCTGTACGAAGAGGATGGCAGTGCGATCTGCGTGGACGTGAACGAATGCACGGCCGGTAATCATATGTGTTCTCCAGACGCGCAGTGCATTAATCAGGAGGGCAGTCACATGTGTCAATGCCGAGCTGGCTTTACAGGAGACGGTCGAATTTGCGAAAGTAAGTGCACTTGCAATTATTTCGTAATAAAGTGTTAGTTCTGCAGTCGCAGTTACCGTATCACGATAACAACCGCCCCAAAGTCGGTCATTCTTCTCGCCACTGATAGCAACGAGAGGAATCTTAACATCTGACAATATTTTCTCGATCAAACATTATTTTTTAATTGTCTCTCTTCTGCAGGATTATCGACTTGCGAAAACATCCGCTGCGGGGATTACGAGCAATGCACGATGATCGGAGGCGCGCCTACGTGCATCTGCATGCCTGGTTTCGAGGACACAGAACAGGGTTGCTACCCCGCTCAGCATGGTAAGAGCATTTTCGAGATATATATTATGATATATTATGATCGGAAGCTGATATTCGCCGATAAACGCGATAACTATTCATTTACAGTGTCCTGCAATGAGGAGGAGAACTGCTCGCCGTACGGACTCTGCAGTTACGATGGAAATAGAAAGAAGCACGTGTGCATCTGCATGCCCGGTTATGTCGGTGAGTGAAACGCGAGGATTCTTTTGCCTGTGGTTGATAATTTATCAAAAACAATTTCGAATATGAGATGTATAAAAATCGTAGCATCTAAGAAATAACTGCGAGATTCTGTGTATATAAATCGTTAATATTTGGATACAATATCCTACTTATCACAGGCTGTTTATCTGCAGTAGGTGTCCACGCATGTGACAAGGAATACTTGGTAACTCATAAAAATGTGTCATCTTCGTTATTTTTTGTCTCTTCATTAATAATTCTTCGTGCTGTTATCTCTCATAGAACCTTTTTTCATACATCCAAAATATATAATATGCGTGCTATACATTGTAATTTGATAAATGTTTGATTGCCTTAATTGAGTATATTTTTCCAAAAGAATTTAATTTTTAATATTTTAACGCGCATTAGAGACGAAATGATTAAATTAAATATACTCAATTGTCGTTTATCGCATGCAACTCGATGCAAGTGTAATCCACAATCGTATAAACCCCTCTAAACTTGTACATTTTCTATCCGTTATTCCCATACACGACTGATCGCAGGCGATGGGTATACGTGTTACTCCGAGTCCGATGTCGCCACGACAGACGAACCGCCACGACCGCAGTGCCTGATTGGGGTGTGTTGGTGCCCGAGCGGCTGGGACTACCGCAACCATACCTGCGTCAGGCAAGAGGGAGAATACACGACGGTTGACTACAATCGGGACTGTAAGTTGCGCGCAAAACAATCCCGTCATCGGTAAATCGTACGACGTTTCCCTCCGCATAACTTTTGCGTAACGCGACAGTTTCGAGCTCGAACGACAAGATCGATCGCAATTTCTCTCAGTTATTTGAACGTGCATCGTAAGCATGTTACATGCATGTGGCATGCATAGCACGAGGGAATTATTGACAAATAATGACATTTCTTAATTGCAACGATAATTAATCGAGCATCAATGTAATAACTCCTCTTGTCGAGATGTTTGTAACGTTAAAAAATTGAGGATTCCCGGAAAATACTACCAGGATACGGAACTGCAAAATTTCATGATAAAAATTCGGACATATAATGAAAAAAAACAGTCCGTGTAACAAATAAGAGTAATATTTTATATAATGGAATAGCGTAATGGCTGTATTACATTGTGCAATTATTACATATTCAAACCGCAGCACCGTTTGAATTTGAACATGCGTATATTTTCCGGGAATCGTTCAATTATACAAGCGAGTACTAAAATATCCAGTCGCGAATTAAAAACGCGGTTTGTCCGAAAAACAATTTTGCACGAATAATAATCGCATGCGAACGTATTAACACGAATAAATTGCGTCCTCGCTCCCCTACACGACAACCGTATTTCCTGACGAAGCAGATGTACGATCGTTAACAGTATGCGACGAACATCGTTCGTCGATACATCATGCGTTTTAGTATCGGCACGTCCGCTCCAGGAATGCATCAACGGCGTCTGCATATGTCCCCGGGGATACAGTTACTCCGATTTGGAACAAATTTGCGTTCCGCTACCAGGATACCGCCACGACACGAAAGGGGGTTCACCAGGATTTAACCGTATGCACTCACGATGCACTTACGAGGCACTCACTGCTTGGCTTTAAGTTTACCCATGTTCATTAACGAGCATTAAACTGCTTTTACATGCCTGGGAGACCATCCTCTTTAACGAGCGTCTGCCCCCTCCGTATGACGAGCTATCCTTTATTTCCGCGCGCGATTGTTCAATTTCATTAACCCGCCGCCGCGATGCGCAGCCCGTCTCGTCTTATCGCGATAATTAACGAAAACGCTCGCGGACTCAGACCGCGAATTCAAACGCACGCACGCGGCAACGTTTTTGCGACAAAACCGCAGCAGTTGTTGGCGGTGTAATGAAACGCGTCGACGTCGTTTTCACGAGGCACGATACGAGTCGCATGAACTCATAGCAAGCGAACGAGCTTGTACACCTGGGCTTTTTCTTGAGAGGCAGGCCGAGCAGGGAAGAAGTTTACCCTGTAAATAAGTGTACTCGAAGTTCCGCCATCGTGCGAGTCCTTAAACTCACTTTCAGAAACTTACGATGCGCAACCTTTTAGTGAATAGCGCGAACGGAAGATTGCCTCGAGAAATTGGGAAATGTGTCTGCAGAGCGTATAATTCTCCTGGGAGGGAACTGCGGGGCCGTATTCAAGCATGATTAAAATATCTCAGCCCCGTTAAACGGTGGAACATGCATTTTTCATGTTTCATATTTACGTTGTGAACGTAGAAAATATTTTCCTCGTCTCAAAATAATTTCATGCGCGCGTACGATATATGATTTCGTATCGAGATGCTCGGGCGCTTCGGGCAGAAGATGTTTTCAGTGTTCATGCGCGAGATGTAAACGTTCCGAAAGCTGTGCATCAAATGATATCAAACTAGATTTGATATCCCGAGGATTCTAAACCTGCGTCAACTTTCGTATTTTCCGGTGATATTTTCTCGCGAAACTTTCATCCCGCGTAACACTATAATAACACTATCGATTCGTCAGAGAGAGAGAGACGCGGAACGAACACCGGGTGTCCCAGAATACCGCCAACGAACATACACTTTGCACGTGGTTGGCGGAAGAATTCGATAATTACGTGCTCGTAATTCCTCGTGATCGCACGCTCATAAAACCGCGGGCAGGATCTCGCCGTGTCCATTAAACTCTTCGGTCTCGCTATCGAGACAGCCAGCCATCGTCGCCGCTTGCCATGCAATGTATCATAATCACGCACACACGCTTGTGTCCAGTATCATGCAACGTGGTGAACAGGTGTCATCCCTACGCCCAGTGCATCTACATGGCGGCTACCGGCGACTACGAGTGCCGCTGCAATCCGGGATACGAGGGCGACGGTATGGAATGCATCAAGACAGGTATGTAAAATCTTGCATCTTGCGTCTCTTGCGCTTAGCCAACCGACAATCGATAAGAATGCATCGGAGAGCGCATGTTAAACACCCCGCGGCAATATATTGCAGAACGTAACGCAAACTTGCGAGGAAAACTTTCTCACGTGAATACGGTAAGATCAGAATTTTTAAGTTATTGTTGTTGCGCTTTTACTAAAAGCACGAAAGTTTCATAAAAAAAAAAGAAGAGCATCTCAACAAAATTCAACATCAAACATTTTGTTTCCTCGAGGCGTAACAGCGCTCTTCGATACGCTTCTTCGTTCATACTTTTGCAATCGTATTTTCCTAGAAAAGTCGAGAATCGCGCGAAAGGAGTGTGAAGGTACGTTAATCATATCATAATGCTGTGACTTGCTCATCTTTTTCTTCGAACAGAGATATCCTGCTTGGAGGTGGACATCTGCGACCCGAACGCGTCCTGCCAGCACGAGGAACCGCTGGCAAAGTGCGTGTGCAATCCAGGATACGAGGGCGACGGAACAACGTGCAGTCCTATCGGTGCTTCCCTACTTTTTTTTATCAATTTTTGTTCCGCCAATTTCGCACGTGTCGCACTTAGGCGCGCCTCTACAAATGCCGATTTCTTCGATCTTTCGATCGCGACGATCTTGAGCCACGCATACATATTGCCTCCTTTGCATCCGCCGCATTACCATATAAATCGAGAAAACCACGATCGTGATCTGGCTCTCGGGCGTTCTCGGTTCGACCAGTAATTATTTCAAACGATATCAAACTCGCATGCGTTCTCTTTTACAATCGCCCCGCGCGACGCGGAATCGACTCGAGATACGGTCCAGGTCCCTAATGATTTTCTCATGTTCCAGACGAGTGCAACGACAATTCTGACTGCGAGGAGAACGAACGGTGCACCTACCATCCCATGAGCTCACGCTACGAATGCACGTGCAATCCTGGATACAGCATGGTGGACGATCGATGCGTGCTGTCCGATTGCGCGACGAATCCGTCTCAGTGCCACGTGAACGCGCAATGCGTGCCGTTCGGCGACAGTGGCTACAAATGCACGTGTATAAACGGCTATCACGGCGACGGTATGCGGCAGTGCGTGGAAGACCACATTGGCTGTAACGTTTTGAATAACTGTGGTCGAAACGCAGTCTGCGGATACAATCAGACGTCGGCGAATTTCGCGTGCATCTGCCAACCGGTGCGTATAGACTAGTACCGGTGCCATAATACAAGATAATCCACGTATCACGTACGTATCGTGCAGTCACACGTAATGTATTACGTGATACACGTTGCATACGTGAGTATGTAAAGTAACATTGTACGCGCGCTACCAAGTTAATCGTGAACTTTGAGAATATTCTGAAATTTAGCTTGATGGGAATTTAAAGATTATACAGGACAGAAACTTGCTCACGTCGAAAATAAAAACAATTCAAACCGTTCTATTATCAATTTCGTCTCAATTATATTCACTTTCATCAATAATCTAAGTATCAATAATCAACTTTATTTCGAAACTTCATATATTCAATAAAACATCAAATTCCAAAGATCAGATATACTTGTTTTCGACGACGCAACATCTGACGATCACTCTAACGGCGAATCACGGTGTAAAACGGAAATGTGATCGTGATTCTGCTTTTAGGGCTACTACGGCGATGGGTTCACATGTCTACCGCACACCTCGTGCAGACACGACCCGAATCTATGTTCCGTAGATGCAACCTGCGTTTCGGCCGGCGAAAATCAGTTCACCTGCGTCTGCAACGAGGGTTACACCGGCGACGGTATACACTGTAAACCACGACCGAGGCATGACTCCAACTTTTTGCTGGTGAACCAAGGGATGGCCACGCTGCGGATACCGTTTGTACCCACGCCTATGAGCCCGGGCCACCCGATCTACATCGCTTACTCGCAGATGGCGATCGCCTTGGACATCGATTGTCTCGGAGGCAAAGCTTACACCAGCGATATTACCGGTAAAAGCTCATTTGTATTCAGATAAAGCTATCTACTCCGAATGTGGCCAGCGTGTATCCTTGACGCATCTAAGCTTTCAACGCTCATGGCGAAATAATACAGTTTCCATGCTATTATAGATGCAAACGCAAAGCTCCAAGCCGCGTAACACGACAAACTTCGAATTTGACCATTTGATTTATTGCTAACAACGTTTCCCGATGAAGTAATTATGATCCGAGAACGGGATAATCTTACAAGATAAAATCGCAATCTGTCTCTCAGGCAACAGGATAGTCGAGTTATCTTATAACGGATCGATGGCGCAGACGTTCATTCCGAAAGTTAGCAGTCCCGAGGGATTGTCGATCGATTGGGTCTCGAGGAACATCTTCTGGACCGATTCCGGCAAGACGACCGTCGAGGTCGCCAGTCTCGTGACAAAGAAACGCAAAGTCCTCGTTTCCGATGGACTGGTCAATCCGAGGGGAATAGCTGTTCATCCATACCGGGGGTAAGGATGCCGGCGCGGGGGAAATCTATTTGCAAAACTTTTCAGTCCCGCGCACTTCGGAATTCCTGTCGATCTTATCTGGAATCTTTTGCGCTATCTGTACGAGTGAAAGGAAAGTAGAGCGATGCATCTCCTCAAGAGATTTAGATCGCGAATTATTTTACATTGCATGCGAATTATAGAAAATCATACAGCTTTCCTTAAATTTTTAAGTAACTGAAAGTTGTTGAGTTTAGTTGACAGAAATCATAGAATGCTTTTAATTTTACTTTTCAATTTTTCAATGTTATAATATTATCGAAGTACTTACATTAGTTATTAAATTAACATATTGTTGACGCGCACAGTCGTATGTCAAAACTCACGAAAATTAATTAATACCGTCGTTTTAGGAAAATATTCTGGTCCGATTGGAACCGCTCCTCTCCCAAACTCGAGTGGGCCAATGAAGACGGTACGGACCGAGCAATCTTCCTTCAGGGTGATTACGTTAAGCTGCCGAACTCATTAAGTATCGATTGGTCGACGGATGAGCTCTGCTGGGCTGACGCCGGCACATCCACGATAAGTAAATACAGATTTTAATCACGTGAACGCTCCGAAATAGCATCCATTAATCCTAGCGGAAGAATGTGTGACGGCGCTATATATATTTCGTTATCGTGGTACTCGCTGATTTCAAATGATCTCTCATTTTCAGGCTGTATCGAGATTGACAGTAGGGAAGTCAACGTCGTCGCTAACGAGCTTACTTATCCGTTCGGCTTGGCAATTTCGCAGAATTATTACTACTGGACCGATTGGAAAACGTAAGACAAAGTACACGTCAGCAATCGCTGACAATTCTTGCATCACGCTCTCCTCTGCGTTTCAGACACAAGATCGAAGTTGGCATGAAAACCAACGGCGAGAGGCGACAGCCCCTATCGGTCCCGCCAGGTGGAAGCGGAAAATTGTACGGCATCGTGGTCGTTCCCGAATCATGCCCGAGAGGTAAATTTTCCTGTTCCCGCAATTTTTAAGGGCAGGAGACATTCTCGAAGTGTAACTCCAAGTCGCTGCCTCGGCCAAGTTTTAATCGAGACCAAAGACAGAGTTAACGAGACTTCGGAATTTTTCTTGTTTCTCTTTAATGACAAATTCTTCGGAGGAAAAATTTAATATCACCGTGGATTCCATAAATATTCACGACCGTCCTCGTTCGCAGTAACCAATGTGTGCCAGTACGACAACGGAAGGTGCAACAAGGATCAGCTCTGTCTACCGGACGGCCAGGGCGGCAGGACGTGCGCGTGCGCGGACGACGCGACAGGACCTTGCACCGACTATCGTTATCCATCTTAGATTCGTCCACGATCTCGCCACTGGGAGGAAAAACGGAGTCCTGCACTACGTCCGACTAACAATACGGTAGCAGATAAGAAAGTCTCATACTGGAGCTCACGTCGAGCTAAAGTCGCAAGTAACTAAGCACTAGACCAAGTGTTTAATTAGAGCTATCATCGACATTGTCAAGTAACATCTACTTTTGTATCTAACAGCCGCGACGCGCGCGATCCAAGTTGTACTGCGACCCGGCTTTATTTAATAAAAATAAACGAAACGACAGATGACGTTGGTTTTATTCACCACGTATATATTTATTCATCACGTTTGCACTAGTTCCGCCATCCGAATCTTTCCGGATTTCTCTCGCCTGATTACTCTTATAATTAAATACATGAAAGTAAAATAGAGACCGTAATGTAGAAAGTACAATGGAGAGAAACTTAATAAAAAATTTCTTTATAGAGATTAAATATAAAAGAATTATCTAATATAAGAATTAAACCTGGCACAACGAGGAATGAAATTTCATTAACCGGCAATCACGGTTACAGAAACGATCTCTTCATTTACGGTATATAACGCTAATGAGTACGTACAGCGTTAATAAGTAACTGTAATACTACCGCTTACACTCTAAAACTGTACAAAAGAAAAACGAAAAGCGGAAGTAAGCACGATTTTTCTTACCAAGAACGCAGTTCTGATTCTCTAACTTTCTTTATTCATAAAATAACAACCGATTAAGTAAAAGCGAGTTGGTACCTAAAAACACGTTCGCTGCTTTATTCCGGGATTTCGAAGGGATACGTGTTCTCCTTTCAAACACTTCCTGTGTGATTTCCTCAGTCCCCCTCTGTCGTCCGAATACTGTCACAAAATACTTCTTTTGAAAATGGTATTTAATCGACCGCGGTGAAATTCGACGGGCGATACGGCGGAAACGAAATGAGAAGACGATATAAAAGATAAGACGGCGACCTCAAAAACCGACAAAGGAAAGACTCGGTGCTCTTCAATGGATCCGCGCGAAGCGACGAGAATCTTTCGGAAACGCGTCTCGAGAGAGAGAAACGGAGGGACGCTCTTTCTTCCCGGTCGCTCCATATAATAATGGCAGAATTCTGAAAATGGAAGGTAGTCGTAACGAGCGATTATCTCGTGACACTCGTCGGGAAATTATATCTCTTGGCGCCCGGTGCTCGTGCGCTACGTGATAAAACCAGCGAAACAAGTGCCGTTCCATTAACGAGTATTCTTTCTCAGGGGTTATTGCGAAAACGCATTACGTAACGCACGAGGCCACGTGGAAAACGAGCCGACCTAAAATAAATCGGAAGATCGATGCGTCACACATGAGTATCAACGAGAAGATCACGTATGTGACTTCTTTTTTAACGGCACGCACATTTTCGTTGTAGAACGGAACGGCGTGAACGCGCCTATCTTCGAAATCAGTAGATAATAATCAATTCCGATCGATGAGCTGAATCGATTACCTGACCGAAGGTTACATTGTGAAATAGATATAACTGGATACATGATGGTATGTTTCTTTGTATCTCTGGAAACCTTGAAAATCAATACGGCACGTTATTTTCCATATGAAATACGACTCCTGTACCTTGATTGTGTATAAAGTTACGTTTATGTGTAATCGGTGTTACAGCGATACAAATTATAGTCACAGAAGTCAGATAAAAGCGGTTCAGTCTTTTCACGTAAGAGTAAGTACTTATCAGTCTTTGAAAAAATTAATTATTTGACACAACAGAAAGAAAAAGAGAGAAATTAATTAAATATACAAAAGGAAATTACCTTTTATATTAACCCATTTTTAAGTAATTATAAAGCATTTAACGTGTATCTTCTTTTTATAATCGTTTAATTAAAAGTTACGTAATTTACACATTTAAGCAGAAATTAATAAAGCACGTGAGAAAAAAATATTTCTTTTTATATTATAATAATATAAATATTATTTCTTATGACGTATTAATTCTATTATACCAGTCAATCTTGCAAAACTAATAGATATTGCAACGGAATAATTAACTTCGTCTTTGATCGAATGAAGGTAAATTTGTTTCATAGGAAGGAAAGTATCTCAACGCAACAAAACGCTTTCGTTATACTTGTCCTCAGTGTACTGCATAAAACAATGCAACTAGACACAGGAGACAAATAGCGCAACTTCATTCCTGTTTTTCGACGACACGAGGATCGTGGTGTATAAATTAGACCGGAAACAACTTGGAGCAGCTGAACGTTAATTTATAGTCCGTAGTAAAGCCATGAGAAAGCACTCGTAAATGCGAGCGCAGTCAAATGATCGACGCGAACAATCGAACTTCATCAACTAATAAATTCTTTTGAATTTACTTGATGAGTCCCCGAAGAAAGATAAAAGAATCTTTAAATCGACTGATTTTACGATTCCATAAATATTTATACATCTCGGAATACAGAAATTCCTGAATTTCTCACTTCTTCATCTTTGAATCTCAAGAAATTAGAGAACGCGACTTGATAAAGGAAGAATTAATGAAATCGGAAATAATTCAAGAACTTCGGATATTTCAATATTTTATCGTGCGAAGCATTAATCACCGAATTCTAGGATTCTAGAATTAAAATGGCGGGAAGGGCTCTTTTAACGTTCCAATTGATCATCGTACACGTAACTGCAGTTAGCAATTTACGCAAATAAGCACTGCCTTTGGTGATCGGGGAACGCTGAATACCCCGGTGGATTGGAAAAAAACTGGCTGATGTCTGGCATCGACAGGTGCTCGATCAGACTGTCGCGCTATAGCTTTTCAATAAGAGCGCCCGCCGAGGAACGTAATACTGGCCCACGTGCAATGTTCTGCCATCAGATGATTATACTTCAACCACTCTTATCGACACATGAACCTTCGACTAACGAGTTTTAGAAGATCGAGATTTTCCGACATTTGTCGATAAAGTCGACAAATATGCTCGAAGTTCGTACTGATCGTACCGATAAACATGTCTCATTACTCAGCACGCGAATCAATCAATTTTTCACCCAACGATGTCATAAAGATCTCAGAGAACTTCGTAAAACGGAAACACCGCAGAGAACATTTTGTCCGGTTCCTTGTAGATTAGTTGAGATCCAAGTTCCTTTCAACGGTAACAAAGTTTCATTTACTAAGTTAAGTAAAACTTTCATCGCGAAAGTTGCGGCTAACAATTATCATAATATAGTTGAGATGACCTGAGGGAGTTTGCCGCAATCAAAGCGAAATGAAAATTGATAACGAACTATTAATCTCGCCCATAAAATCGACGTATCTTCTCTTCTTCTTATAATCTTATTCTCGTAATTCTCACAATTTAAAAGTTTCCAACGTCAATCTACTCCTGTCCATGCAATTTCGATCCAACGGCTCATCTGTAATCACGAAAGAAACGTTCTCCGCGCGCGTCCGACTAGTTTATAAATCCTATTTTTCCTTCATTTACCTAGTTATTGTTTCCACCAGAGAGCTTGCGCGCGCTTTTCGTTTCCTTCATTATGAATAATGCATAGCGTGGCTACAAGATCCGACCGTTTACTATCTTATTACAACGTTACAAAGGAAAGAATGGGGCAAGCGCGAGATTAAATCATTAAGATTAAATCATTATTCTGCATTCAGCAGGGCAGAGGAAGATCGTTGAATGCCTGCATCTCAAATCCATGCCTCTTAGCGCGTGCATCGCGAGTTGAGTCATCCCTGCGAGATCACCATCTGGCTCGAGAATAACCATCGTAACGATAATACGTGCATCCCATCTAACGTGTCGAGCGCGCATCTCGACGTAAACCCGGCAAAAGCGAGAAAAAGGCAATTATTATCGTAAATGCCTTCTTGGGAGTAAATGTCTTTTGTGGGGCAGCTTTTACAGGGGCTTCGCGCTAAAAGTGTAGCCCCAGGTCTCGGGAGGATAATGCGTCGGTGCGACGGAGACGGCGCCGGAAGAGTCGCGCCGAACGCGCCGAGATACAGCAGAGAGACTGCTGCCGGGTGCAAACCGCGGCTAGTAGTCAGTCGGCGGTCGGAGTCCGCGCGCGGCGTATCGTGGAGCGACGAACTCGTAATACTCGCTCGCTCGATCGGCGACGTCGCGACGCCGCGGCTGACTCGGTGAAACGGGAGCACGTGCAGGCGTACGTACGTACGTGCATACATGCATGCGTGCGTGCGTACGTACGTGCGTGCGTGTCACGGCAAGTGAAAAGTGCGCGTGTTTGTCGGACGGAAGCGCGGTGTGATCATCAGCAGTGATCGAGCTCGGGTTTTCGAGCGGAGTGCCTCGGGGATACGGCCTCGTCGACCAGGCACTCGTCTCGCCTGGACCAGTCTCGTTCTCTCGTATGTATCCACGATCGCGAGTCGCACCCGGGAAAGCACGCAGTGGACGCGATCCGGAGCAACGCGTTCCGGTGGTCCGCGCGACAAAAATATCCGCGAAAAATCTCGGCAGTTTGCCAGATGGCCTCGAGAGCCTTCGTCGCTTCGAAAGTAGCTTCGATAAGATAATCGAGAAATCATTGTGAAACCAGAGGGGGATGATGAAGCGCGAGATCGTTCCATCGTCGCGAGCGAGCGGCTCCGAAAAATCGACGGACTTCGCGATGACGTAAGGGTGTTCTTGCGTGTTTCACGGAGTTTCGAGATTCTTTTCGGGGGTTGTGTTGCGTCCGATTACATATCGCGTCGACACACCGCGCGCACGCACATGCACAAAGAGAGAGAAAGAAAGAAAAAGATAAAGAAAGAGAAAGAGACAACGGCAAGCGCATGAATCCACGGCTATTCTTGATGAACGGAGGCTGTGTCCGACTCTCCTCCAAAGGGAGCGACACGTCTGACAGCTGAAAAGGAATACCCGTGCGAAGAAAAGAAACGTCAAGTATTCCAGGCACGCGTGTGTGACAGCGAAAACTCGTTCGTCCGATCAATTTCTCTTCATTCTTCGGAATTCTTTCCAATTGCATAAGTCGTGCTTCTCAAACATGACACTATTCGAATTTCGAAAATCTCTGGTCAAGATACTCTCACGCCGAGTAAAGTTATTTAATTATTTCTTGATACAAAGAGCGCTGTATGTGACTGCGAAAGGGTCTAAATGCGCGAACAACAAGCGCAAGTATTCCATGCACGTCTCGCTTCTGTCGGCGATGTTACTGCGAAGAAATCCTCGTGCTTTCATTAAGCGAATACGCAGCGCGAATAATTAATGAACAAATGAATCGTTGATAACTAATTATCTAAACTTTTCCCAGTTTAATACCGCGTTTTAAACGCGAGCAACAACAGGAGTCCCGGGATGCCTGTGCGATATTTAAAAACTCTGATAATTATAAATTCTGCGAGATACTATTTTATCTACGGGAAACCGAAGCTCATGAATAAATAAATTAGCAGAAATACGGTGTGAGGGGAAAATCGAAACGAGTCGTGCGTGTCTGACGTGATGCCACTTTTTCCCCTGAGTGTCACAAAATTTATTCAAAACGAATCGATTATTTTTTTTTTCGCTTTTCTTTCCGCGATCGCGAATAGAATCTGAAAAATATAATCGGCGAATAGAAATAGGAATAGGAAATACCGGAAAACCCGCTGCAAATCGAAACGCAGCTATTTCACGGAAAAACTGCCATTTCTGCAAGCACAAAGTGAAATGCAAGCTTTCGTCGAGGTCGAAAATCTTTCTACTTAATGACAGTCTGCGAATTCCAGCAATCTTTGATTACAGATAACGTTAACGCGTGATCGAAGGAAGGCTGTCACGTACGATGTAATTTAATTGGATTGGATGTAATTTAAAAGGATATTGCCTAGGAATCATTCAAAAAGTTCTCGCACGCAATGTGTCAAGGGCGGAGAATTGGTCGACAAAATTGCAACGACATCCGAAAGCATGTAGACGGAATTCGTTCCGAATTCTTGCCGAGTGGAATCATGTATTCAGTTATGCGCGAACAGAAAAAAGCGAGAAAGGGAAAGAAAGAGAGAAAATGTGTGCGTATCGAGAATGCAAGATCCCTAACAATATGAAGACCTTTTAATGCAAAAAATGTACAAAACAGGGGACTGTTAACTTTAATGTCATCCTTCCATGAATATGAATATTTTTATGGTAACGCAATTTTGATGTGCTATTAAGGCACTGAATAAATGTAAAGTTACATTAAATTAAAGTTACGTTAACATAAATGTGACTCTTTTTTAATAATCAACTCTCGCTTGACACTTATTATGCGATCTTTCCCCTCGTCACGCAAGCTCCCTCCATGACACAACAAACATAAAAGAAAAACTTTATTTCACTCCTTTCTCCCGCAATTTATAAAATTATAAAAAAGCCCGTTATTTCCCAGCATTTCGCGTTTCGAGAATGTATCTTCGACAGTATTTACGTAAAATATTGCCGAAATAATTCGCCCACGAAATTGAACGAAGCCCCAACGGAAAGCCCGTGTTCGCGCGACACTTCGCGGCGCCGCTGTGTCGCCGAGTGCCGTGCGATTTTCACCTCCGCTCTGGTTGACACTGCGGCGCGAGCTAAACGACCGTTTTTATTCCACGCGGGGAAAAAGAAGACCCGCATAGGGTACGAGAAAGAACGACGCGAGGCAGAAACGGCGCGGACGCGAGAAAGAACTCCAAGGAACACCACCCTCATTCGCGCGAGACGCACGTTCGCATTTTAATCGGGATTAAAACTGCGAACGTCGCGAAACGTCGTCGCCGTGTCTCGATTCGTTAAACCGATACAGCCATTAACGACCCCCGTAATCTGCGCTGAATCGCAGCATCGTTCGATCGCCGCCCATCCCTTTGCCCGTATCTCTCCACGCGATAGTAACTCGGTTATTTCGCGCGGGCGTTTCTTCCGTCGTTCGCGGATGTGACACGCGTTATTCGCAAAGTACAAACCCTCCGCACAGCACGTGCGCGCGAATGCAAGTGTGTCGATTGTGTCAGTTGCTTGTCAAGAATACCGTGCCAGATATTACGCGCGACTTATTCCGTTGCACGATTTCAATGTAATCCTGTTTACATCATCCACAGGCGTCGCGTTAGTCCGCAAATTCTTGACGAATTACTTGGATCTGTCACTCCAGATCGGAATACATAATAACAAGGCATACTTTTCATGCTTTGCAAGTCGTACAAAATTTACGAAGGATCTAAATTTACGTGATCTAAAAAAGCGACAGTAACGGTAAATGGATTTGTACGCGACAAATTGTACTTTTCGGAAATGGAACGTCTTTAATCGCTTCCGGCGAGGCGCAACGCGAAGACGACGGCAATCGAATGACTCGCGCGAGGAAGGGTTTATCGGTTTTCAATTTTAACCGACGTCGCCTCGGCTCTCCGGGAGGACAATTGTCGCAAAAGAGGCCACGGCGGTACGCGAGGGGCGCACACAGGATTCCGTACGTTCACACGTATTCGCGTGCACGTAGGTACGCTACAGCCCTTAACCCTTAACCCGCCTCGTATTGCAACCCGTCTTCTTTCCAACATCTGTCGGCGACAGAGCGCTCACCGGCGCGCCACCGCTCCCGTTAAATTCGCCACGTCGATACTATCCGGTGTCGAGCTGTATTTCACTTGTAAATGATTTTTTCCCGCGAGTCTATCTCTCGGCACCTCGTCCATCCGTCCTTTACCCGCCATCCCTGCACACCCCTTTGGCACAAACGTGTCCCTAAAATATTTATGTGCGCACAGATATCGGGCCTGGAGCGCGGCTCGATCGTGCCTACCGCACGTGAATGCGCCGCAGGCCGATTAATATCAGGCCACCTGGCCAAATCGCGTTCCGATTGTACAGGGAAGAGAGGAAAGGACGGGGAAAAAAGCAAAAAAATGCCGTCATTTCGGAAACGCGCGCGCTCCGGGCGTTTCGCGCGATCTCACGCGCGCGCATCCCCTCTCGGTTCGCGCTGAATTCCCACGAATTTCAGGAATCACGTCGCCGTGGGAAATTAATCGGGCGTGCCCGCGTGTGCGTGCATGCGTGCCTGTGTATGTATGTGCGCGGGGGAGAACGCGATCGACGAGAGTGGCTGTTTTTCCGAGTGCCGGAACTTTCCCCGGATTCGGCGAGTGGAACTGGCGGCGGAACAGGAAACGCCGAGTGCAGCACAAGTGCTTCGCCAGGGGCGGCGCCGAGTGGAGCGAGTCCGTGCGTGCGCGGTGCTGGATAATAATAAACTGTGCTGGATAATAAGCGTACGGCCACGTGGGAAAGCCCGACGGGACATTAAATGAATGTTGTTGCGGCGGACCCTGGCGATCGCGACGGGAAAATCGAGGGGGCACGGCGGGATCGCTCGATTTAAATTCATAGATGTGCGAGCGGACGAGCCGACAATGGTGGCTCGGCTCCCGCAACAAGTTCTGCTGCTACTCGTACTCGGTGAGTAAGATAAAGCCCACGAATAACAACACTATGAACACGTAATTCTACTTTTCTTTGATAATATCGATCGTATTCCAACGAGAAGATGGAGAACATTTGATTCAATTTTCAAGATACTCTTCTCGCTGTAATGCAGTTAAGGAATACCCGACTAAGAAATTGTTAAGAGAATATCCGTAAAGGAGACACGACAATAGTAGAAAATATTTGTTTAGACACCTCTAAAATTTAATCTCGCTAGAATTTGAAATTTCTAAAAATTAAGATACTATTTTTCGCAGCTTGTAAATGGAGAGACAGATGTTCCGGCATGTCGGATAACCATATCCAGAATAACTCGTGTATTTTTACCTTCAGCTCATTGGTCGTGCCGATGTGAGAGCGTCGATGCGACAGGCTTATTTTAAAAATGTAGCTCAACCCTCGGGAAACTGGTGCGAGCACGAACACGCCATCAATTCGTACTCGTGCTTTCCGAAAATTAATTGTTCCCCGAAACTTCATTTACGCCACCTTCAAAATAAGTGTGGCTCATATATCCTCTATATTTAGATACACGACCGAGTTAACCAGCTATGTGTAAGCGCGCGTGTGGGATAAACGCATATAGCGTCAACTGATTTAGCACTTTCGCCGTTTCGCACTTTTTTCCTTGGGGACGTCGGCTTGCGTGATATCGAGTTTCGATGTTGCAACGAGGACGCAGGCGACGCAACACGGATCTCAAACTTTGTTTAATCCCGCAATGTGTTTGTTTTGAGCGAACGTTTGCCATTTCTTACAGCTGGAGAATCGAACAAGAGAATTAATTAATGCGAATTCAAACAATTCCGATAATCGACGAATCAATATGAATTCCCCGACACTGAAACAATGCCTATTATTTTCTCTGCGGTGCGGAGAAAATTTCCATTTCTGAGAATCCTACAAAATTAATTTGATTTTCGCGTACAGCTTTGCAGAGCAGAGCGGATTTCACGAAACTTTCCGTGAGCTTTTGCAAGTTGCATCACAGGTAGTTGCGATTCTGACGGCAGTAAAGAGTGACGTTATACGAGCAATTATTAGGACGAAGATCCAGTGCAAACAGTACAGACAAAAAGCACGATAAAAACGAGAGGCTCTAACGTGACGCGTCATTTAATCGTAGCGGCTTTTACACGCAGTTTCAAGAAGGAGTGAAGTTTAGTCGCACGTAAAACGCAAACGCCTTCTCGAACCACTTTACCCTTGCTTCTTTTTATCGCGTGCTGTCCATCCCCCGTCTAGCTGCGTGATGGCGAACGCAGCGCTGAACGACGTTGTTGCGCAATGCGACGAATCCACCGGACGTTAAATTTTTCGTTCGATCCGAATCCGGCATGGATTAAGGTGATACGTTCGTTTAATCCGCCTTGAAGGCCGGATAGAGCTCGCGGGGTGAGAAGTAGAAGTTTAATTAAGCCAGATTACAGGGACCGAAATGAATAAAGTTTCGTCAAAGAGGATCACGCGAAAGGCGCCTTACGCCGGCAAAGATCCATCTTGGCTAAAGTAAGATCAAATGTCGCGGAGGCGGAGGAATAAATGAAACATTAGATCGCTTATATATACACGCATATAATGAATGCGTACGTATATGTTTATAGGGAAGAACGAAACCATATAAACATTCGCATATTCATATAAAAGTTAATCCGAAGATAAAACATTAATAAATAAATCATTATGAGTCTTGAAAATTTCGAAGACAAAAATCGAATTGTTAATTGAACTATTTCGAAAATCGTATACGTGCATTTCTCGTGTTCGCAGCACATACCCAGTATTCACGTGCGTAGTAAATAAATAGTTATCAAAATCGTAAAGCTATCGTATAAAGCGAAACAGATTGCTGAAAAATAAATAAAACACGTCCTGTCCCCTTTTTCAATAAAAACTACAATGATTTGTTGCAGCCGTTGCTATCGCAAATTATGGACGGACCGGACGTTCAAGTGCCGAAACGATTTCCCTTTTTGTAATCACATCCAATTTCCACGTGTAAACCACACGGCATCCCGGTGTAATTTCGGTGGACATGACAACGCTTCGATTTTTGCGCCAAAAAATTCCGTCCAATTTTGCGAATCGATTCGCACGATCGTGCGCTAACGTGCAGCATTTTTCTCCCGTGCTTTAAATCGATAATAATACAAACGCTGACAGAGCCCTTCGTTGATCACGTAGCACGTCAGGTACTACCAGTTGCATCGTTAATTCGCGGCGAGATACGCTCTCGGCGAACGTACCGCAATTTCCCGGCACAGCCGCCGGCAACGATCGACTTTGTGCAATTTGTAGATTTTCTTGCCACTTAGCGGGGGCCCCGATCAAAGGGCAAATAATATCACCCCGCGTTATCCGCCCAATTCATCTCGAGGCAATCGAACACCGCGCGATACTGATCGAAAATTGTCGCTACGCTCGATAATTGCCTCGAAATAAGAGGAACCACATCGAAATTGAAACGCGGTGAGCACGAGCGCGCGTGCGAGCGATGCTCGTAATGCGTAAACCGAGCATGAACGACGCGCTCATTATCGACGGTAATTATGAACGTGATCATCCGAGATTAGAGGCACGAGGTCCCCGCGTTCCTGCCGCTCCGTTTTCCCTTTCATGCTAATACTCATGAATCGCGGATCACATCTGAGCAAAATTGCATAATTTCCTTAAACTGAAAATCTCGCGGATTTTCTCGAAAGACTTTTTTTCCGACGCTGGACGAAGACTTTATTTAGGAGAGATTAACTGTGGGACCAGTAAAGATTGTACGACGAAGACAAAGTTCCCGGTGAGGAGAATTCTCGTGAGATGGCTTGATTATTCGTCGTTATACTTAATCATATTATCGATACGAATCGCGAGACTGTTCTGGCGATGTAATATTGCGCGCAACATTGCACGAGCGCGCAACATTGACGAACCCTTTGTTGATCGTCGAGTATCGTTGCTGCACGATGCACGCTGCATCGCTGATTCGTGGCTAACACTCAGTCAATTGCGGCTTACTGCGCCCGCGCTGCTGCAATTTCAATCGAGCTATTAACATTGCGCGCCCGTTCGCCACGGCAATTAAGCGCCGTTTAATGCGTGTTTCACGGTTTAACGTCGTGCGAAAGGGCTAAGTGGCAGAGCGGAGAAAAATGATCGAATCCAGTTCGAGTGCTTTTTGACAGGCGCATGAAAAATACAAATCGGCAAACGATGCGCTGCAACTCGATTGTACATTAACGTGACTGGCGTGCATCGCCGATTGCACTCTGCTCCGTCGCATTGTACGTCGTTTTGTAAATGGCAGTGTTACAACGCGATTCCTGGCGAACTGTGTAACGTTTGCCAATCACACTCGCATCGATTCCGAGAAATTACGATTAATAGTACGACTGCTTTAAACTAAAAGTTATTATTTTAGTTAATTAATTATTTCGTATGTCCGCGTAATTTAACGTGGATAATAATCTTTGTCTTCTTCCATTTGTTAATTAATTCGTAAGTCTGATGTTATGTACAAATAGCATTATATATGACACGGAATATACGTTCGATAAATATTAATAATTATATTCTTCGTGTACACATTGAGGCCAGCAAGTGAAGAATGCTAAGTGGAAGCACGTAAAATTAGCATAGATCATTAGCGAGTGTCATTAGGATTGTGAGATGGATTGAAGAGGTTCAATTCAGAAAAGATAAAGTCAATTTACAAAGAACCAGAAAACTCCTGTTTCAATGAGACAGCTATTGTAGAAATCGCGCAATTCTTCCTCTCGCCGGGGATAAATGCATTGCGCACGATTGTGCCTCGGTCTACTGGTTTCTCGTTTTGAAACGAGTGTATGAGATAAAATCTCACAGGTGGATTACACGACATTGTAGCCTCGCTCTGTCAAGAGATAAGTTGAATCTAAATTCAAGATCAATAATAAATGGCCGATGTACATTTATCGTTATATTCGGATTTTTCTTTTATCCCAGTTTCCCTCTCTTTTCCCGAAGACGGATGTAATTTCATAAAATCTGTTTTTTTCATCCATTTAGCTGATATATTAATGAAATAACATTCTTTGGTATTTTCGTCTTTTATTTCCTAAAAATATTTTCGACTAAAATTCCCAGCGTTGTTGAACTCAATTTCTATAAAAAATAATGTATCTTGACTGACACAAATTCAATCTGTACGTTACAATGCGTAATTTGTTATTTGTTACACAAAACATCCGATCTCATTTGTAATGTTGACGTTTAACTGGTACGGACTGACTTACTTTTGAATAACATGATAATATTTTCGAAGCATTGAATAGAAATAAAATTCTTTGCTTGTAGGTGATTAAATGAAACAAGTTTAATTAAAGTAAGAATTATGCGTTTGATTTTAATCTGTGTGCATGTGATTAATTACTGTTCAAATAATATATGTCCTTTCGCAATAGTACATAATACGAGAACGATAAGAAATAAATATTAGATTGAAAAAGGAATAAGAGAAGACTTCTGTACTAATTAAAAGAAAACGCGCAGCAATTTATATTTCCCGATACCCGCAAATAATCGGATTGCAAGAAATACAGTTGAACGTAATAATTCCGCCTTCATCACAGAAACGAGGCTGGATTTATATCAGGAAGATCACTTTAATTAAAAGTTGAGTTGCGTAACAAACTGGGAATTCCGAGCAGCGCAAAGAATTCTTTTTTTAAATTCATTATCGCGCGAAAATGAGTATGAAGTCTGTTTCTCCGGCAATAATCAAATTAATCGTACGACGAGGAATGAGAGTTCATCATATGCTCGTTAAACTCCTTAAGCTTCTTGGGTATTATAGTTTCTTGTGCTTGATCTTCGCGATATTATCCGCGACGGAAGTGAGTATATATGGAGCATCGAATTTTTGCGAGCTTTTGCAAGCAAATCATAATTGTTGAAAGAATTGTGCATCATAAAAATATGAACCACGTGATTATAATCACACACAATGATTATAATAAGGCTAAATATAAATACAATTATATTCCATTATTCCCGATTTACTCTTTAAAATATGTTATCAATATTCAACAAAACTGTTAAAAATTTTCCATAAAATATTTCTTTCTCAAAAAAATAAAAAATTGCTATTTCTAAAAGAAGCTTACGATAGTGGATATTGGATTCGCGGTACAACTTTAACGAAGGTATCAAAAACGTTATTGCATTACGTCGTCAGTTATTGCTCGCGAAACAATGTCAACTGCAAAATTCGGGATTCTGATATTACAAACATCGAATCGCGGAACATGAAGTCACTGGGCGTTTACGTACTTTAGTTTGCACGCGTTTATAACAAACAAAAATCGCGCGGGGTACGCATTCTCTATTGGAGAATAGAACGCGTCAGTGCGCGACGAGCGGTAGCAAAACTGTTACAAAACAATTTTCCTGTGAGCGGTTAGCATCTAAATGCAAAATGCATTACACAGTCCATTTAATTGAAAATTTTGCAGTTCCACTGGGCGCGTGGTTTGCATCTCCACGTCAACCACGTCGTTTGAATAAACCGTTATTGTTAGCGATATCGACCAATTTGTATTTTAATCAATTGCTCCGTTGCTTTTATATTTCTACAATGGTTGCACTTTTTTTTCTTCTCTTAGGCATCACGCACACAGACACGTACTCGCCGATGCATACAAGTTATGGTAAATTTATACCTCGGTAAACGTAAATGAAGTTTTCTGTCGTGACGTGGAATTATATCGCACTCTTTCGCGCCTCTCCGAGATCCCCAATCAACCACGACGCGTTGTCAATACTCGTCGACAGAACGGCATCTTGGCGCTGATATAATAGATGACTAAAGTTTCGAGCAGATATCTGGAGGATCGCGTGACAAGAATCGCCTGCGAGCTGCAGGACGAGGATAATCCGTTCGGACATCGATCGTGTTTGCATGATTCTGGGATGGCGCATAAATATATCCGTTCCAACCTGCGTTTCCCATTCAAATGCACCGTCGCGCTCGCGGGAGATTTCCGGGTGCATCGAACCAATTTGTAAGTTTCGGTGGGACGTTTCGTGCTTTGCATTGCGTATCGGAGATTTGTGGCCAAGTGGACGTGTAATCGGGACGGACGAAGGGATCCGGGAAAGGGAGGAAGAAAAGAAAACCAATGCTGGAGCGCATGCCGAAGGATCCCAAACATAAACGAGACTGATATATTTACATATAACTGCTTTTGAAATTGCTGTCAACATTTACCGCTAAATATTCTCATCAAGGAAATTTTAGGAGCTTTCCTATGTGAAGCCTGAGTTTTCATTCAAGTACCATCCCATCAAAATAAAGTTAAATCCCTGCATTTTGAGACCCCGCGAGGTTCAAACTTTCTGACGCGCAATAATCCACCGCTGCGAATAATCGGAAAGGCGAAAATGAAACGGGTGCTTTCCGGACTAAAAGCGAGGGCAACAATTTCCATCTTCCGGATATGTCCCGATTCCCAGCGGAGGAAGCCGAGAGAGAACTCTTTCTGCAACGTCGGCGGCAGATAAAATGCACGCGATTAATAGACGTTCACCGTCTTTTTGCCGGGTTATCATTCCTGCGCGCGAATTGTTCCGCCGGACTCGATTCTGGCCTGAATTCTGGCACACCGACAGATCGCCGATGATATATAAGTTATTCGTGATCGCCCGTGACCCGGAATGTGTCCCGCGTTGGTACGCGCTTCCACACCGCACGAATAATGGCATAATAACAAGTCCGAGGAAAGAGGATGACCGTGATGAAGAAAGCCAGCAATATAGCGCGAAAATAAAATTGATCGTACGAGGAGGACAGGCGAAGGCTGACTTTTACGTTCCGAGATAGGCGGCAAACGAGAGAGCTGGTTTTTCTGGAGATTTTACGAGCGCGCCGATATATTCACCGGTGTGAATATAAATTGGGGTAATTGAGGCATGAACGTCGACAATGACGAAGCACCGTCAGCGTTCGCATCCCGTTTATCAGCGAAATTGTGGACGCTCCGTCTCTCCGAAGAAAGTCGGCTCGCGCTTTGACACGACACTCCGAAGTAAATGAGAACGAGCTACGAAGCTACGAGATCTTAAGAAAGGAAGGCACTTGTATTTGAAAAATTGCTTGTTTACGAGATGTGAGGGGTGCGCTATAATGGCGTGACATAAATCTTCTATAACCGTTAAAAGAAGTGTCTAAAAGAAAAACAGAATTGTTATTACGTACGACATCGCCTTATGTAACTTCTCGTAAATATTTAATTTTTTATTATTAATTATATAATTTTTTTAATTAATTATTTTAAACCTATGTTTCAACTGCAACGTTCACGGGTCTGATCCTCCGTTTTCGCGGGTATTTCATACTTGAGCTCGCCACGGGTACAGCACACGGTAAGTATTTTACAACAAGCACAGGGCAGTTTGCTATTCATTACTATTCATAAGAAAAGCAAACAATAATGTTTTACGATGCAATAAAATGTCCCGTTCCCTCTTCGCGATTATACGCTTTTGTTAATGCGAAGAGGAATTTAGGGTCGTTCCAGGTGGAGATAATATGTAACTAGCACCAACAATCTCTTTAAGCTATATTTTAACGTGCTCTATCCCAGAAAAAAAATGGAAAGCACATGAAAATCCGAAAACATAGTGAGCTAATAAATCCGCCGAAAAAATTAGCAGACTCCGTTAAAATAAGTAAAAAATAACGTTTTGTCATAATTAACGTTACGCCCTCGTATTTAATTAGATGCACGTAGGTATATACAATCTAATAAATACTACCACTCTTCATCGATAATTTCTTCATAAAACTGTCGACGATTCGTGATTCAATTATATTTATTTTCGCAGATTTTCCATCAACATTCAATTTACTCTTATCGCAATAAGAAACAGTTGAGTTCATTGACACGGGACATTCAAATAAGTTTACGTGGCAGGTGTGCAGATTCTTCGAGGAGAGCGAAAGAGGGTAAAAGTGCACCGAAGAATGACGGAGCGAATGACGAAGGGGAAGAAAAGCCTGAGAGCGGAGCGGAATGCTCGAGCGAGCATCGACGTTGAAAGAGAAAAACCGCATTTAACTGCATAAACGTGGTTACGGTAAAATTTAAAGTCTATCAACGGCGAAGAAGGAATATTAAAGTCGCGCCACTAAATTCGCGAGTGCTTCGCTACGTCGCGTACGAAATGACAGAACTTCCCGGACTCTTGAATACTATTTCATGATCCAAGGAGAACCACGCAATCATCCGCGAGATGAAGGGAGAGAGCTCAACGGAGCGCGAGGGTGGAAATAGATGGTAGGATTTAAAAATAAATACACGGATCGCGGAAGATCGGCTTAACCATAGAAATCGATTATTCACGCTAGAACATCCACTGCACTTTTCTACGCGCACGCATTATGCCAGACAGCTTTGCCGGGCAGCGATAAAATACGGTATTTCTCGCATTGAACGGTTCGATCGGTGCGAACGGAAAGAGTGGAATTCGTTCGTACGGTTCGTGTTTAAACTCCATAACTTATGCACTCTCACATCGAATATAGAAAAAATATATTCGCGTAGCAATGCGGTGTTTTATAGTGCGACGCTTTTTCGTGATAGTTTATGGTATTATTCTTCATGCAAAAATGTGAACTATAATTTTTTCCAAAAGAAGCTTAACGTTTCTGTAATGTTGAAAACGTTACCTTCTAACACGGTGTCGTAATGACAGAAGTGAATTAATAATAATCCACTGATTTTGTAGAACAAAGGTAGAAGTGAAATACGTGAAATCCTGTGAACACCCCGCTTGTCGAATAAATCATCGAATTTGCTCCCCCACGCATATTTCACGCGACGTACGTGTCCTCTTCCGCATGCCAAGTTAAATTAATTTTCAAACATTATTATCAATAGAAATCAAAATGTCGATAAAGCGACATGTTATACTGCACATCCTAATTTACAGAGAACGCGTTTGATATCTTGAAACGTTCATGGACCAGTAACTTTTATCGGCGCAGTCTTTCGAGCGTGCAATGGTTTAATTTTTTACATTTTCAGCTGCTCAACGAATGCGTTAAATCGTGTTTTATGCTTTAATTCGCATCTCGCATTCGCATCGGAAATTCTACCGAAATGTAAAACGCATTGGAAATATCGTTCCATACGTGACGCCAAAATCGCTATGCTGTTCGCAAAAATGTCGATCGAAAAAGCGGATGAACGCACTTCGGACGATTGCGTTGAGAGACAGAAAAAAAAGAATGACTATCACGAAGCACTCCAAATGATTACACACCAAGAGGAGCATCACGGTGCCACAGGGTGGAAAATGCGGGACAGTGGTGTCATTTCCGGCGGCGCGGCAACTCGCTTCCTGCCGGAAACTTCCGGTCAACGCTAGATTCGAAAACGCTCCGCAGCAACTTCTGTTCTCGCTTTATTGTTATTACACACGAACGCATCTCCAACGAGGTGTGCTACGGAGATATACGTCTACCACGTGTCTATCCACGAGAAAGAAAGATCTCTCCCGCTTCCTCCGAGGAAAATATGAGAAGCCTCGAGCTTACTTCAAGTTTATACAATTTGTTGCATACATTGTCACGCACAAGATATATCACGCTCATAATTCGTGATTTCACTCACGGTACATTCGCGGAAAATCTAAAGTAAGTCCGAAGTCTCTTTCTAGTCGAAACTCGCTAGATAATAATAAAATCGGATTTTCTAAAATTCAGGGAAAATACTTTAAATGTATTACCTTACACGAATTTCCATTTTACCAATAGAAAATTTTATTCCATTTTCTTGGTTTTTTAGCAAATCTTCTCTCAAAGTAAGTCAAAGCAAGGAGGTCGTCACTTGAGAAGCGTCGCGAGTTTCTTCATCACCTGTGACTTTTGATCAGCAATTAAAATTCGGGGGCGGTACTCATTCCCTTTCATTCCCTTCGCAACTGGTTTCCGAGTATAAAAGTACAAACGAAGTTGCTCGACTGCGTTCTCGAAGGAAAGCCCTCGCCCGCTCGTAACAATACATAGCAATCTCGGCAATGTTTGTCGTGCCGCTACTAGAAATTACTCGGCCGCCTTTGTTGCGGCTTCTCTTTGCGGGCATGGACATTCTCCTGCGGAAGCACCTTGCGCCTCAAGAGAAAGAGACCAACGAGGCACGAAGGGAGGGCACCGAGTTCTCCGTGCACACCATCGTAAAACGACTTCGCGCCGGTAACGAGACAGCTCCATCACGGGACACAGGGATATTGCCCTTTGAAATTGCCTCTCGCCGGCATACCGAACGAAACCGTAGAATTCACGAGTGGACACCGCCAGGTAAAAAGGAACAGGAGGAATAGAGGCAACCGTTGTATGGCGACATTGGGCGCGATACGACTCCACTCCGTGCGGCGAAGATGAGATCGTAGTTTATTTCGATCTGCAAGGCAAACGGTGACCATCAAAGACGAACAAATACTAGAGTTTCTGACTGTGCGGCCCACATGCTCAAATCTATCGTACGCGGGAAATAATCCTGACAAATCCGATCCGAGTTTGCATGAACTGAGTAGGGAGTCTGTACGAGAGTGCAATATATTTGAGGGAGTGCGCGCGCTTGCACATTCGTACTCGACTTTTTGCACGGCGCGATATTTCGAGATCTTACGCGGATAACGGCTGCGAGCGAGATGAATGTTAATGGCGACTGCGTTCGCCAGAAACTGCCGCAGCATTGTTGCTATACACGCCCGTTATATCGACGGGATCAGAGTGGTAGTTCTATGACCTGGCCGGCGCACGCGAGGAGACGAAGAGATATTAATATCTCGTACTCGGGCCATCTCTTAATTCTCTCTTTCCTTATGTACTGCCTTTCCAGATATAGTCCAACGTTGTGTAATCGGCCAGATTAACTCGCTCCGATTATTATGAGCTCGAGCTACCAAAGAGAATGTTATGAAAAATCGGGGACAAATTATAACGCTCCATTATCCGCATCAAACCGATCTCGTCGCAACGACTACCCGTGTAAGTTTTTTGTAGCGATTGAGGATTAATTCGTAACCGTGCGAACGATGCAACCTCTCGGTGCAATTCTTCGGCTCCCGAAATTTAATGAATTTTCTGCGACCGATTCCGCAGATCCCCGCGACTTACTGTTTCATGCGAAATTAATTATCTTCAAAATGACACAACGAACGGCTCGCAGTACGTGCACATGTCTCGTTGGTGTTTCAATCTTGGATGGCACGTCGACGAAAACCACGCCGAAGCTTGGCGTATTCATTTTGTTAATAAACCGCACCCGCTCGTCCGCTTGCTCATACGGATATATATATATATATACATGCATACGGGATTGACCCAATTCTCATTAAATTCCTGGCAGTCGTTACGACGCCCATTGCTCGCCCATATACGCTCGTTGTACGCGTACGTTTCCATATATCTCGCCTGGTGTAGGACGGAAAAAAGATGAAGAGACAGAGCGACGAGACGGGGGAAAAAAGAGGAAGATCCGCCAGCGAGAAAGCCAGTCGTTTCTTCAGTCGGAATATCTGCGAGCGTTTGAGAGACAATACTTTGTTCCGGGCTTTGTGAAACGCTGAGGCATGCATGCGTCCCCGCGGCAAACGATTGACCCACATATTACAAAATCGCGCACTCGGCCGTGAGTTTTACCGTCTACCGACGTCGGACTTCATTGTTTTCGCCGCGTACAGCCGAACGGAGCAAAACTGAACGAACAGACGGAAAATAATAGCGGAGATCGATTCGCTGAATCCGGTGAATAAATGCGCTTATGCACAGATTACAAAAACATTTTACAACGCTGCCCCTTTCATTGTTTTTCGGGACCGATTGAATAAAATGGTAAGCAATATTGTCGAAATAACAATAAACGCCAAATTATCGTTATATAAACGTGTTCAAATTTATGGATTATTGTTAGACTACACAAATGTATATTTATATACAGGGTGAGGCACCTAAAACAGGCCACCTGAATATCTCGGCTGTTATTGGTGATAGAAAAAAATATGTCAGACCAAACTTGCATGGTTTCGAGGGACACGTAATTTGTTCTAAATAATTTTTTATTAGGTGGACGCGTAGAGGTCATATGAAGGTCAATTTCGTTTTTTTAAATGGTATGATGTGTTTTTTTACGTACCATCTAGTAGAGCGTTTGAAGATGCGCACATTGATCTACGGGTCACACTCATTCAAGGTCACTGAAGGCTAAAATTTCTAAGTGCTAGAACTTTTTCATTTCTGAGTTTACGGTATTTTCAATAGCAGAGAACTCTAGGCAATATAAAAAATAATGATAACAACAACTCAGAACTTCTCGGAAAAGAAACAATTTCTAAGGGCTAGAACTTTTTCATTTCTGAATTTACGGTATTTTCAATAGCAGAGAACTCTAGACAATATAAGAAATAATGATATGAACAACTCAGAACTTCTCGGAAAAGAAACAATTTCTAAGGGCTAGAACTTTTTCATTTCTGAATTTACGGTACTTTCAATAGCAGAGAACTCTAGGCAATATAAAAAATAATGATATCATCAACTCAGAACTTCTCGGAAAAAGAAAAAATTTCTAAGGTCTAGAACTTTTTCATTTCTGAGTTTACAGTATTTTTAATAGCAGAGGACTCTAGGCAATATAAAGTAAATTATTTTCCCTTGCAGTTGGCCTTCAGTGACCTTGAATGATTTTGACCCGTAGATCAATGTGCGCATCTTCAAACGCTCTACTAGATGGTACGTAAAAAAACATATCATACCATTTAAATAAACGAAGTTGACCTTCATATGACCTCTACGCGTCCACCTAATAAAAAACTATTTAGAACAAATTATGTGTCCCTCGAAACCATGCAAGTTTGATCTGACACATTTTTTCTATCACCAATAACAGCCGAGATATTCAGGTGGCCTGTTTTAAGTGCCTCACCCTGTATATATATACAGTTTAGGTTATGAATGTTTTATAAAATGTTACGCAATATACAGTATGCTGGCTTTCTACATGAAAATAACCGTAATTTGTATCCAAATGAATTCGCATCGGTTATAATTATTTATATACTCGAATTCAGATCAACAATACACATTTCGCAGCGTAAATAAATAAAAAGTTTCACAGGATAATTAATCATATTGATCTTAATTGAAGCATGATTGTATCAAGCAAATGACATGCACCGTTAATTTGGAATAAAGCACAAATACTTTATGATTATTTAATGAATCATGTATTTAATAAATCATTCATGTATCTATGAAATCGTATAACTGCCAATTACGCTAGATTTTCACGATAGAACGCTGTTACATAAATAATATTAATTAGAGACTCTGCGTCTCTCTTCTCCCTCCTCTCCTTACCGCTCTTTCTCTGCCTATTACGATAATTTGCGAAACGATCGTGTTGTTTCTACCGCGATATTATCAATTTACGTCCGAAGCAACCATAATTACATCGTGTCATTAGCGCGATAACAAAGTTCATTATTAATGACAGGGAAGGCGAACAATGTAAACAAATTTGCCACACTCGGCCATCGCGCTCACATGCATTGCTCGGCTATTAATAAATTGTCACGAAATCTATGCGCGACGCATGTATCGCGCAAACACCGTTTAATTTCATTATACACCATGACGGTACTACATGTTTACTTTAAGCTCGCATTGCATCTCGAGCACGGGGTACTCTCGTGTGTAATCACCTAACTCAAATTGGTCCTGCACTCTGCACTTGCATGTACATATATGTATTAAAGCATTCCAAAATCTGGAAGTTCCGCTCTAAACGATCACGTGGCAGTTTCCTGCATATTTGTGACTTTCCGTGAGCACGACATCACGTACGCAACGTTAAACCGAACAACGCCTGCTTATTTTTCGTATGTAAACGCACTGACCGAGAACACGAAGAAATAACGTGCGAGATCATCGGATTTCATCTTTAAACTTCAAGTCTATCGGCAACCAGATTATTTTGATTAATTCGACATAAGTTTTATTTTAACAGACAACGTCCACAGGATATTCCACCGCAGCGGAACCGCAATTCGAATATCGGATATTGAAACAGATAAGACCAGAATATAATCTCTGTTAAATGGAGATCGAGCATGCTGGGGATAGTCCATCAACGGAAAACCCTCGATGGTCGACATCCTGCGTGCGACGTAGATTACGCGTCGAAAACTACGCTTCGAAAATTCCGCGACGCGACGGCGTTGACATTTAATCACTCCTGACTTGAGTGCCGGCACTTCAGGGCCGTTTAGCCATTTTTTCGTACGTCGACGACAGGAATAGGAAACGGTGATGTGTGCACGAGGCTTTTCGAACGATAATAACAGCAGTAGCCGATCGGATGCGACGTAAATTAGAACGGAATGCTTTTGTATCCTAGCAACACTGATGCTTTCCCACCTTTTTAAGTTTCCTGATGCGAGCGTTGCGATGCATCTCCATGCTTTCGGGATCTAATCAATGTTCGTGCGGAAGCGTGGATCGTAATCGCAATCAAAAACCAGTATCGCGATGTGACACCGGTAATGCCATAAATGGACTCAATTATTCGACTATCGCATTCATTTTGTACCGGCAAATGAATCGAGTAATCGAAAGAAATGATACGTATCTTCTGTAATATAAATTTAGTAGTTAATATAATTTTAAGTATCACTAATTGATTAAATTCTCAGTTGCAGCGGAGCATGCACGAAAACTTCACAGGCGTATGCAAACTCCTTAATTCGCATTAATCTTAAAATAGTAAACTATGTTGCAAATCCGGATTTGCGCTGTGTGCTGCACGCGAAAATTATTCCGCACGTTTTGCGTTTTACAACGGATTTAATTCAGCTGATAACTTCTTCAAGGAATGCATTGTATATATAATATGTATGTTTCCGAGCCGTGTTTATTAGTTATCTGTTATATGAAGCGCACAAGCATACAGAGTTAATAATTAATTAAATATCCTGTTGCATAGTCCCGCTGCCGTAGCTTCAAACTCCCTTCACCCTCCTTCCGTACAAACATTTCCATACCTAACTTGTGGCGGCAAGAGCGCGTAGCAAGAGTTCACCTTTAAGGTTCGTAAAACCCCTCTTGAAAGCAATCGCAATGAAATTTCAGCTGCAGCAAACAATCTCTAAGCGACTGGGACACTTCTGGCCACTAATTAAAGTAACTGTACGTTTTTCTAACCCACGAGAGTCATCAATCTTCACAGCGGAGGACCGAGGGACCAAGTAATTCGCTAACAAGGACGGCGGAATAATTTTCTCTCCCCATCGCGCGCTCATGAAGCGAGCTTCGATGTCCCAACCGCAGCTTTCGCTTTTTCTGTCGCGGCGTCCTACTTATCGAGGACAAAAAGACGTAAGGACAGAAAGATGGCCGCAAGAAGTACAGTAAATGGTGGCGGTCTCGGTTAACATCGCGACGAGTCTTGAAGGGTACGAGCGAAGAACGTTACGATAATGTTCTATGAGGGATAAAGGGGAACTTATGGTGCTCGAATCCGGAAGCCTCGCTGGAAAAGTTGGAGAACGAGAGACCGAGAGTCGAGAATAATAGAAACCACTAGACGTGGCGGCCACGAGGACAAGGGCGGAAGGTCGGAACGTAGCGGAAAGAATGAACGACTGGATCCTCGCGGGATCTCTTTGAGCCTGATCTTGGAGACCGAAAGGGCGAGATGAGAAACGGAAAAGACAAGAAATAAAGTACGAAAAATATCAGTGCCCAGGCGAATACTGTAGTAAGCGCAATATGCAGCTCTGCTCGGAAATTTACGCCACGTCTCATGAATTGCGGCGAGTTGATAAACAGCGCGATCAAATAAATCTTAAAATTGTGTTAAACAAACATTTGAAAAATTGACGAGCACATTCCAATGTTCGTGAAAATATTGAATAATTTATCACAATGTTTTTTCTAATTCGCCACGCTTTCGTATGTGCATTGCACATTTAGTCGCGATTCTGCAAATTATGTATAACGCGGAGTAATGAATAAATCTAGGGTATAAATGTGGTAGGGTATAAATTCATTAACGCAACGTATTATTATGCACTATGATTATTATATGCAATAAAATGGCACGCATAGTATATAACATAGCGTAACACATGACATAATATATGACACAAAATGCACGATGCTTGCTGGCGCGAATCCTGCGTGTATTATAGGAGAGAGAAGAATGTCATTGTGGATGGCGACTTCCACATTTAGCAATTAGAGTGCGTCAATGCCGAAATTGTTATCGTGGCCATTTCAGCACGTTATAATTCAACGAGACCGCTCGGCATATAACATAATGGCCTATTATCATACTAATCATGTTCCAATCAGATGTGTAGCATCGATCAGACTCCGCGACCGCCCATGATCAACCGTCATCTGCATTCGTGATCGCGCTATTCACGTCGCTAAATGTATCATCACTTGGAGACATCTTTTCCCGCGTATTGATTACGGTTTCACGACCCCATCCGTTGCGTTACATTTGCGTTAATACGTTTGGCACGCTGCCGTACCGCTGGTCAACGTTTCCCGCGTCTCGCCCAGCCGTTTCCAGAGACGGCGGAAAATAAAAGTTTTTAATGCACCATCACCAGAAACCGCTCGTTACATTTTCGCCCGCGATCTCGTCAGCTCGGCTTCGCCAAATTGTCGCTAGCGCACATTTAATCGACGATCCGTAAATTCGTAACTATCCACGTTAAACCGTTTAACGCGATGCAGTCCAAGAGAATCAATTCGGAAAAAGTTGCTTTTAAAATATGTATATATGGAATTTTATTATATAATTTAGTTGATTAATAAATTACATTCTCAAGCTCATGTCGTGGGATTAAAAGTGATATGTTGAATCCAACGAAGCGGGCCATATCTTGCATCGCGCGTAACAATGTTTTTGTCAAACGTTACTTAGCGAGAACGGCGGGCCACTTTTACTGCACGGGAAACATTCCTCCCTGGGGGTAAGCGTGTGATTTCTCCCGACCACATTGCCAGCATGGAATGGCATCATTTCTAGCGAAAATACGCAAGCGTTCTCGTTTCGCGCCAGCAAGGCTATCAGCGTGTCACAACAAATCTCTCTTATTACAACGCATGCAGCATGCAAAGGTGCATAATGGGTGCCGCTATTATTACCGCCATTAGACTTCATACTTTGCGTAAACGATCGTTACACTGCAAAAACTTCGTTTCTCTCCGCTCGCGAAATTGTTTTCATCTGCCGCGTGATTTCTGATCGCGATGATCATACACGTATTGTGTTAAGCCAGACTGAATCAACACGTGATGATACAGAAGGGTTCACAGTCATCAATAAAATCTCTTACAAGTAAACCTACGAAAGTGTCACTCTCCGATTTTTCTGAAATTTGGATATGTTATAATACATGAAAAACTAAGGGACACGTATTTTTTTTAGCGGCGGAAAAACATATTTAGGGGGTGAAACGACCCCCCAAAACGGGGGGTAAAATGGAAAAATTGCGATATCTTTGAGACCAGTGAAGCCATTTTAATGATTTTTGGTATGAAAGTATCTTTCGATAGAAGACGAAAATCGGCCTAGGTATGTTGGAAGGGGAGTGAAAATTCAAAATCCTATTAAATACTCATGGTATAAAAGTGGGTATATAAAAGAAAAACCGTTGGAATTTGATAATCCCGTTGATTTCTGTTTTAAAATTGTGAGACATCTTGCGGGTTCTGCAATGTGTGTGCAGTAATAAGATGTGCTTGGTGTAAAAAATCTTTGTGCATAATACATTTTTTTAACGAATATCATGTATGCAAAACTTTCAAAAAATGATTTAATTGTCAAATCAGCCATTTATAAAATAAAAGTAATAATAAAAAAATTAATGAAATAAAAACACAAAAACAATTAAAACGACAAAAAAAATAATAAAATTGAAATAACAAAAAAAATCTTTCGTTACCTGTACATAAGCGTTCTAACAATGAATCGTGTTCTGACACACTTACAGAAAATAGTGAGAGGCAAGGGGACTCACTCTAATCATTTTTCATTTCATTTTTTAGCTACATTGTTTAAACAAATTTGTTATAAACGATTAATATTTTTAACATGTTTAATTCACTTCACATAACTAACAATAAATGTCAAAAGTTGATTTTATTGTATTTTGAAAGTCGCATGTCGAGTTACTGTCTATTCAAGTAATTTTTCGAGTTTTCGTCCGCCATATTGAATTTTGAAAATCTGATTTCAGATTCGGATTCAGCGACTTAAAAAACCAATATATTAAAAAGATCGAACAGTTAAAAAATATAGTTTCACAAGGTGTTTCATGTGCAATGCCAAACGAACGCGGCAATTTAGGGATTGTTTACCCCCTGAATATTTATATAAAACAAAACAAAAAAATACGTGCTCCTCAATTAGCTTTCCTCTTAAAGTTTTAATAGATTTTACTTCGATCAGATCAAAACTGATTTTTTGCAGCAAGAAATTGGTCACTTTAGGGGTAGTTCACCCCCTAATTTTCACTCCCCTTCCAACATACCTAGGCCGATTTTCGTCTTCTATCGAAAGATACTTTCATACCAAAAATCATTAAAATGGCTTCACTGGTCTCAAAGATATCGCAATTTTTCCATTTTACCCCCCATTTTGGGGGGTCGTTTCACCCCCTAAATATGTTTTTCCGCCGCTAAAACAAAATACGTGTCCCTTAGTTTTTCATGTATTATAACATATCCAAATTTCAGAAAAATCGGAGAGTGACACTTCCGTAGGTTTACTTGTTAGAATTGTGACACGTTGCGGTCGCCGTCCACCCACGAGATCGGAACCTGGAACCTTCCCTGTCTGAAATTACTCGCATTCAGAACTTCCTACATCTGAAACTTATCGCAGCTTCCCTCGTCGATGGCATTCCATACAAGTGCGCTCACACTTGCAAGAGATTCTTTTTAATCGTACGAATTTGCAGTAATATAAAGTAACAAATATTTTAATAAATACAATGACATGGAATGTATGTAGATTGTATGTATGTGAACTATCTATCGAGAGTTAAGTTCTTTAGAGAGAGAGTAAACTTTCTTTAATAAAATTTGTGACTTTTCAAAATATTTCAAGTGTGCGGTAATCATTATTTGTTCAACATGTATTCTTCTAGCAGCGAGTTTAGACATTTCAGAAGGAGCAGAAGCACCTTATTAAATACAGAATGCGTCGTCTGACGTTGACTGAGACAAGGGGCAAAAATACGTCTCGGATACGTGCTCCGAAATTCACCGTGGGCGATATCGCGTACGTGCATAAGATGAAGGATTGTGCTCGTTTAAGGCGACGCACGACACACGTCGTGAAATCTTATTAGCCGAAAAACGTGGCGGAGCGCAACGAGGCATCTCCTAAGACTCGTAGCAACGCCTCGAGAGGAAAGCGAACGATAAAGCTCTAGGTGTCCCCGAGTATACTGCGTTTTGCACTGCGGGAGATCCGAGACGGTGCACGCTTTGTCGGATTCCCGAAGGAGATGGAGAATCGCAATTTGCGAGAGATCCCGTTCTACATAGCTTTGCCGACGTATTCTTATTGAAATTTCCTTAATAAGTGCATCTAACTCTGAGCATGAGGGGACTTTAACGACTTATAAAGGATTCCTGAATCAAGAATAGTCTTTATTCAGTAATTAAAAAATTTAATTTAATCTGAACGTGTGCGAGATAAGATAAGACGATGTGTTCGCAAAATCGTTTTTCGACAATCGCCTTCAAGAAATCTGGAATATCAGAAGTACAGGCATGCCGCGCCAGCCATTCTCGCGTTAACTTTTTTTACCGCACAGCATTCCCGCGAACTGCAACAAAGTGCACATATTTTCTGTTTCAATTTTATCCGACGAACGTTTTGGCAGACTCGCCATTCCTAGAGTCGCACACTAGAAATTCCCGTGTCATTCGCGCGCAGATCCGCAAACGGCCGTATGTTCTGAACGGAACGAAAAACACGGACGTTTCCAGCGAAACCTCATTCTACGAGCAGCACCGAGTTGGCTGGACGACGCCTGTAAGTCCGTCCACCTTAAAGCGGATACGTCGAGATTCCCTCCCGCTTCCCTCCTAGACGAGACGTGGTACTGGGAACAATCGTGACCGACGTGATCCGACACGGTCTTCGAAGTTTCAAAGAGGAACCAACTTCACGACCAAGTCGCAACCAAGTTTCGAGATACTGTGTAACTTGAGAGGGTTTCGCAAGCCGCCAACGCCGCCGCGACTTAATTAAAAACGGAAATCTCTTAATTCTGAGATCCGCACAAAGAAAACCGTACAGAACTCTGCATCAAGGCGAAGAAATCTTTTTGCACTATTACAGGTTAAGTAGATAATCGCGTCAGCTTTCATAGCGAGCGTCCAGTTTTACAATTCTCGAGTATCATTCAATTATGAAGCAAAGTTGGTAAGTAATGTCGTAAATATTACAAGTAACGTCGAGCTGCGCTCGACGGTGGACGAAGAACAAATCAAACGACAATTCAAGTTCGAGGATCGATCGGCCAAGTCTCTTATCGGCCGATTCGAGTCTCACGTACGTGGAAAGGTTTCCAAGTAATCAGAATAACAGGCAATATTGCGAAGCGAGAGTTATTAATCAACGTACGCGATTCGCTCCTCCGTACATAGGTAAAATCGAAACGTTCGACGGCTTAACCGACGAATAAATCAATTCTATGCACAAATGAACCTCCCCCGTTGTTCGCGGCGTCGGGCAAACCACCGAAACGAATTAATAGCGTCCACGGGAAGCGAGCGCTCGCCAGAAAAAAACATGGAGAAAAAAACGCCAACGAAACGAATTTGGGCGCTGCAACTCGCGGGAATGTAAGCCGAAATAATGCCCACGGGGTGAATGCTGGGAACCTTATTTACTCGTGGAAATGAAAACCGGCAACTACACCGGTGTAATTCGGTTGGTTCGCGCCAATGTATCGTAAAAGTTCGGTGCCCGGTGCACGTACACGTGACTATATCAACTTAATTGCCGCGGGCAGTTACGCAAGCGTGATTATGCTTTGCGTGGTATCAGAACGAAGTTACATATTATAACAGGTACAACGCACAGCTGGGGTGCACGTACCCTGTGCATTGCGTCGGTTTTTAATATAAATCTTACATCCTTTGCGACGTATGCTTCGTGTGTGTGAAGCTGGCATCGTATCATTTCGCGGAAAATCATTAATTATTGAGAGTTCTGGCTCCCTTTTTAATAGTTCTAGAGTTCCTTATAGGTTAAACACATAGTTCTGGCCATTAAAGCGAAAAAATCGCATAGTGCAAAGTGAGACGCCAACTTCACGCAGCGTCTCACTTTGTCCTGCGACAGTTTTCGCCATAATTCCGGCTAGATTTTAAAAGATCACAGTTCTACATGCGTTCTAGAAAGAGTTCTAGCGAAACAATTTTTTTCATCTTTTTATAATCATTAAAGCTAAAAAATGTTTAAGGGAATGACGACTGGTTAATTTCAGAGAGTTCTGTGCTTTATGAAATATTTCTCGTGTAGTTCTGAACATATTTAACCATTTTCGAAAGAGTTCTGAATGCAAACATTAACAATTATTTAATAAAAACTTTTTATCGTCCGAGAAAGACGTATCTACGGAGATATAGGTGAGACGCTGATCGATTTTCGAGAGTTTTGTGAAGATGAAAATATTTCTCGTGTAGTTCTGAACGTATTTAAGCGTATTCCAAAGAGTTCTGACCGCAAACATTAAAAATTATTTAATAAAAAATTTTTATCGTCCGAGAAAGACGTATCTACGGAGATATATGTGAGACGCTGGTCGATTTTCGAGAGTTCTGCTTATTCTAAAACAGTTCTCGTATAGTTCGGGACATGTACAATGCCTTTCCAAAGAGTTCTGACAGGAACGATTAGAAAATTTTTAAAAAAATTATTTCACCCGAAGAGTGGACGTTTTCGACTTTACCAGTGAGACGCTGGTTGATTTTCGAGAGTTCTGCTTATTCTAAAACAGTTCTCGTATAGTTCGGGACATGTACAATGCCTTTCCAAAGAGTTCTGACAGGAACGATTAGAAAATTGTTTAAAAACTGATTTCGCCCAAAGAGTGGACGTTTTCGACTTTACCAGTGAAACGCTGGTTGATTTTCGAGAGTTCTGCTTATTCTAAAACAGTTCTCGTATAGTTCCGGACATGTACAATGCCTTTCCAAAGAGTTCTGATAGGAACAACGATTAGAAAATTTTTGAAAAAATTATTTCGCCCAAAGAGTAGACGTTTTCGACTTTACCAGTGAGACGCTGGTTGATTTTCGAGAGTTCTGCTTATTCTAAAACAGTTCTCGTATAGTTCCGGACATGTACAATGCCTTTCCAAAGAGTTCTAACAGGAACAACGATTAGAAAATTTTTGAAAAAATTATTTCACCCGAAGAGTGGACGTTTTCGACTTTACCAGTGAAACGCTGGTTGATTTTCGAGAGTTCTGCTTATTCTAAAACAGTTCTCGTATAGTTCCGGACATGTACAATGCCTTTCCAAAGAGTTCTGATAGGAACAACGATTAGAAAATTTTTGAAAAAATTATTTCGCCCAAAGAGTAGACGTTTTCGACTTTACCAGTGAGACGCTGGTTGATTTTCGAGAGTTCTGCTTATTCTAAAACAGTTCTCGTATAGTTCCGGACATGTACAATGCCTTTCCAAAGAGTTCTAACAGGAACAACGATTAGAAAATTTTTGAAAAAATTATTTCACCCGAAGAGTGGACGTTTTCGACTTTACCAGTGAGACGCTGGCCGAAATGTCGGAGTTCTGGCTTTCCTAAAATACTTTTCGTATAGTTCCGCACGTACTTATGAATTTCCTAAAGAGTTCTATGCATCAGCGACATTGTATAATTTTAAAAAAAATTAAAACTGCTCGAAAACTGCATTTTAAGACAGAAAAGGGTGAGACGCTGGCCGAACTGTCGGAGTTCTGGCTTCCTAAAATATTTTTCGCATAGTTCCGAAGGTACTTATGAATTTCCTAAAGCGTTCTATGCACCTCTCATACATAGCACTCTGTAGGAAAATCATAAGTACGTGCGAAACTATAAAAGTATTTTAGGAAAGCCAGAACTCCGACATTTCGGCCAGCGTCTCACCTTTTCTGTATGAAAGTTCACTTTTCGAGCAGTTTTAATTTTTTTTTAAATTTTACAATGTCGCTGGTGCATAGCACTCTTCAGGAAATTCATAATTACGTGTGGAACTATACGAAAAGCATTTTAGGAAAGCCAGAACTCCGACATTTCGGCCAGCGTCTCTCTGGTAAATCGAAAACGTCCACTCTTCGGGTGAAATAATTTTTTAAAACATTTTCTAATCGTTGTTCCTGTCAAAACTCTTTGGAAAGGCATTGTACATGTCCCGAACTATACGAGAACTGTTTTAGAATAAGCAGAACTCTCGAAAATCAACCAGCGTCTCACTGGTAAAGTCGAAAACGTCCACTCTTTGGGCGAAATAATTTTTTCAAAAATTTTCTAATCGTTGTTCCTATCAGAACTCTTTGGAAAGGCATTGTGCATGTCCGGAACTATACGAGAACTGTTTTAGAATAAGCAGAACTCTCGAAAATCGACCAGCGTCTCACATATATTTCCGTACATACGTTTTTCTCGGACGATAAAAAGTTTTTATTAAATAATTGTTAATGTTTGCATTCAGAACTCTTTCGAAAATAGTTAAATATGTTCAGAACTACACGAGAAATATTTCATAAAGCACAGAACTCTCTGAAATTAACCAGTCGTCATTCCCTTAAACATTTTTTAGCTTTAATAATTATAAAAAGATGACAAAACATTTGTTTCGCTAGAACTCTTTCTAGAACGCATGTAGAACTGTGATCTTTTAAAATCTAGCCGGAATTATGGCGAAAACTGTCGCAGGACAAAGTGAGATGCTGCGTGAAGTTGGCGTCTCACTTTGCGATTTTTTCGCTTTAATGGCCGGAACTATGTGTTTAACCTATCAGGAACTCTAGAACTATTAAAAAGGGAGCCAGAACTCTCAATAATTAATGATTTTTCGCGAAATGATACGCCAGCTTCACACACACGTATGCTTCATATCAAATACCGAGAAAGTCGGTTATTTTTGTAATTTCAGTACGGTAAATGCATCGTAAAAATACGATGCTGTTCGAATGTTAAATGCGCGAACGTCTGCAGATGCAGATAACATCTCCTATCTATTCCCGGCGACGTTCTAATCATGGTGCCGCTGTGCTTAAGCACTTAACTTTGCAAAGCCTATTATCTCAGTAATTGCGGATTAAAATTGAATTATATCGTTAACTGTATATACCGATCAGAATGACATCGAAATCAATAACGCAAATTATCTCACGAAAACGGCTGGTTTAACTCGACTTAATAAAATTTAACGGTATTGATGAAAGTCATCGAGCGTGCATTATTATGATTTAATATCAATTTAGGGAGGTCAAGTGCCATCGGCGCGATCATTAAAGTCATAAACGGAATCAATAGTAAATTTATAAAACTCGGGGAAACGGAGATAACTGTTCCGTCATAGTTCGCTCTTGTTTCCGCAGAGCTTAGACGTGATATTTTCCCAGATGAAAACCGCGAGTCGGTATAATAGCCGCGTCAGCTAGCTTAAAAAGTATTTCCTGCTGCTTATCCTTTTCTCGCCTCTTTCACTTACGATTTAAACGTCCTCCGCGACGCGGCCGTCGCTATTATTGCGAAGAGCGAGAGATATATAACGCGCTATGCACACAAGAAGTAACAAACAGCGATATAATTCTCGTGGCTGGCAGGAATGCATTTGCAACTTTTAGCGTCCAATATCTCATGGCCAGAGCCACGAAAGGATGCATAATGCGATTCGTTTGTGCGCGCAATGGTCGCGGTAAACGCGGGCAGGAAGCGCGATGCGGCCCTTGCATTTCCGATTAAAGCCGGCGAAACCTTAATTAAAACGTGTTACGTGCAAATAGGTAATCACCTGTATTACATCGAATATCGAACACGCGGATAAAATATTCGCGCCCGATTCTACGCATTCCATGATGGTAGTTTAGTTCATTTCATTTACAATTTACGGCTGATCAAATTTTCTCTCGTGCCGCTCTTTAATTACGACCAACAAGCCAATTTAATTAAATCAAGCCCGGAGGACAAATACGGTCAAAAATTCACCATATATTAGCTTCAAGAGTCGAGTATGAGATCAACGAATAAAAAGAAAGTCGCGATTCTATCGTTTAATCCACGGTTAAATGATCTGTGTTATCAGTTGAGTAATCAATTTTTGATATTAATTTTTTATTATAATTTTATAATGTACATTGACAAATTTTGTTCGTGACTGTTCTGCGCGTAACGAAATTTTCACCTCACATCTTTACATGCATACATACATACATCTTTCCAGATCGTGGATTGATCTTCGTGCATTCTCATCGATCGCAGGGGACAAAAATTCTAATAACATGCAAATTTTTCCTAGAAAAAGGAAGGTATGATCGACGTATTTTCCGACCAAATCGCGATCGCGTCTCCGTTTTTTGTCCTCCATTTTCATACGGAGAACGAATGCTCGCCGGTTTTCACTAATATTTCACCATGCCGCGCACCGCATCACGAGAAACTCGAGCTGTCTTGGCGTTTTCTTAGGAACGCCATACGCCATACGCCATACGCGCGTCTATTAAATTTTTCCGCGTTTCGCTTCGTTCTCCACTTACGGGTATTCTCGGCGTCGCATCGCGCCAGATATCTCTCCGCAATAATTGAATTTCAGCAACCGATTTGATGGGAAGGTGTGTGCGGTTTATCGCGCGAGAAGAGAACGAGAAAGAAAGAAAAAGAGAAAGAGGAGAATAATACTGCCAAATATATCGTCCCCGCGCGGACCACACCGCTAATTGCCTGAACCCGGCGCGAATTATTAACGGACCGTTCACGCAGCACTCATTACCACTCAATATCGATTCGGCCACGAATTTTATTTGTCCCTCCGATAACTGCCTATATCGACGTAAATACGCTATGTGGCGTGACGGCCGCGATACATAAATGCCGATTGCAATATTCGACGCGCCTTCTATAACGCGCATCCGACGAGTGGTGCGTAAACGGCATAAATACGCGTATACCGCATCATTTACGGTTTAATTACCTCGTCGATGCCGGAAATCCGACTGTATTTAACGTCCTGATAGATCTAATATCAATCTGCAGCAAGTAAACGAAAATTTACGCCGAATCGTTGCAACTGCCAATTAATTCTGCCGTTCATCAAGTTGCTACCGGTTGCATTATTCTTCTTGCACAAACTATCAAAAATTCAAACATTCAATGGCCCTCGAACTGAACAAAGGAGGTTGACGTAATCGATTTCCAATTTAATTACGTCGATTGACTTCGCGTGAGTTACCTCGACGGAATCATTTGGGTTCCCGTAGGGAAAATAATTCGCTCTAGTACCAGGTGCGTCACGAACGCAGGGATAATGAAAATAAACAAGTGCACGCTAAATGCAAACGCGATTCCCGAGGTGCACGACGCTTTACCGTCTTAGGAGAGAATAAGCGAAGTTTCGTTCCCAGTTACAGTCGGAATAATGTACAGAGTTGTCCCACCTCGCGGCATTAATTAACAAACGGCCCTAGTAAAATTGTACACGGTGCAATTTCTGAAACTTACACGAAACGCGGATCGTCGTACAGCCGAAATCCGATTAAGTTCTCGATAAGGAGACCATGCACTCTACCTTTCGCACGGCGAATATTCTGCACGCGTGTGCATCCCTCCATGCGAATTTTTGATCGACTTCGCGGCTTGGATGCAGAAAACGTCCACGAATTCTTTGAAGTTCTTCGAAGAAGCGGCGTCGAGCGAGCGGAGAATTGTTAACCAGACCCGGGGTCGTTGAAGAAAATCCAATTATTACTTTCCCCCGTTGCTGAGGAACGTACCGATATTTTGTTCTTTTTTATTACCACACGAGAGAGAAATTACTCGCGAAGTCGCAGAGTGCTGCGTCGCGTAATAACACAGCCCGGCTTTATTAACTCTTACTGACCGTTACTAAGTACGTTTCTGGATTAATAATTTTTTAGTTTAGTTACCGCGTGCACAATTATAACGCGATATCGTGTGCTGCTCGCTACCATTCTAGCTGTAATAGGAACGAAGAAATAATTTATGCATACGGTATTAAACGGGAGAAAGCACAGCTGCACGCTTACAAATGCAACACATATGCTCATTATTGAATGAGACTGCATAGGTTCCCTAACAAAGGATATTATCGTCCGTCAATTTGACGTAGCAAAATTAATTATCTCGCAAAAAGCGTGACAAGCCCGTTTCACGATTAGCAGAATGGATTTCCGCGCGTATATCCGATTTTCCCGCGATTATATTCCCATTATATTTCTTTTGCCGCTTATTTGCGGATGCAAAGCAGGCGCAAGCGATGCGCTTCCGCTGTTGCGACCTCCAATGTCGAACGAAATGTACTCGGTTCTCCATTCCTGCACCAGACTCGCCAGTGTTTTCCTCGCCGATATAATGTATTTTACCGTCGAGCATGCCAGCGTAATACTTATGATTCCCTGGCGAGTATATCGCACACTGGCGCATCTTGCGCGCGAGTCGACGCAACGGAAATCGTTTTCGTTGCAAAAACCGCGCTTGAAATTTCGATCGGTGACTCGCGACAAGAAAATGATTTACGTTTGAGGAATGTCATAATTCGGCTCGCGGGCGTCTACGGGGATCGCACGAAAATCAGGAAAGCGGATGATGCGCTGCGGCCGAAAAATGTGCGAGAGCGCAGCCTCTGCAGAAATGTCTGCAACCGGATTGCGTAATTGTACGAGCACGTTTTAATGTATTCCGTGATTAAATTCTGCTGGGGTCACTGGTTCTCGGTAGCATTATATAATAACCTTACGATTCTTCAACGGCATCTGGAAAATGCGTCGGGAATTTGCACGAGCACCGCGCATAAAGACACATACGCTGGAACGGGAAGCTGCGAAAACAGAAATCCGCTTACTGGCGGCCGGATTTCCAGCGAATTTCGCACTATTATCTCACGCCAATTAAAATCTCCTGCATAGTCCGACCGAAAAGCGAGACCGGCTGCGTCGACGATGAAGCGAGATGCGGGAGACGCGGGGCGAATTTTATGAGCTGAACGATCTGCGGAGATGCAAATTATGCGGGACCATATGCACGTTCGGACCATGAATGCAAATCGCACGGAAAGAACTCTACGTAAGATTACCGTATATGAGTTCTCGCATGCGTCGCATGCGAACGTTTAGAGCGCGAATTAAATCAGTCCGAATGTTATAAAGCGTACAGAATTACGAATGTGAGCAGTTTCCGTTACACGATTGCAGGTAAACGAACACGAATATGGAGTAACGCGAATCAAGAGGATGTTACATGAGGATGTATGATTCGAAGCACATCTGCGAAACACCCCATAGTCGACACGTGTACGCTAGACACTTGAATCCAAATGCGACTGTTTGATTTTCATCTCGTGTTTAAATTGAACGCAATTTTCATTTCAGATAAACCGGAACACAACAAGCGGAATGTGAATATGCCACTTATTGTTGTCTAGCGAAATGTTCCGAATGACCAAGACTCACGATAGTAATAAAAATATGCGAACATTAACACTAAACCTATCGACAATATGCGAACATTAACACTAAACCTATCGACAATTTATATATATACTTATTTCTATCGAACATTATCAATATATAACAATAAGTAAGGGACAAAAGAGAATGAGATTGCTGCTAAATTCTGAAGAAAGAGTGAGAGTGAAGAAAATGACCAACGCATTGAAATTTCTGTTCATGAATTTTTGTTGACAAATTTTTAATCAAAAGTTTAAAAACGGTCCGGCGTGGTAGGTTTAGTGTTAATAACTTTCAGAGATTTTAAGAAAACGAAATCCCACAATCTCGTACTATTCACATTTTATCTGACTTGTAATATCTTATTATCATGTATAATTATTTATGCATATAATTTTGATAAACTCACAGTTGCTCAGTCGTTGTTTGATACTCCTTTTCTTCCTTCTTTCAATGGTCCATAAATGGGTGTTCAGATATAGTACTTATGAACACGGCACCCCCGACATCACTTGTTTGCGAAAATTTTAATTACGCGAACCGCGCAAACTAATCATGTGGATCAGTCGAGTACGATTTCACAGCTCTCAAAATGGCACTCCCAAAGTGGCGTGTTACAATAGTATTCGCAAGTTAATCATTCCCAGTTTTATTAATCCGAGCGATTTTACTAACAAACATTTTCCACAAAAAATGTGTAATAATAGAGACGGAGTGGCGAAAATCGCGCGTTATTTGCGATGCATTCAACTTTTTCACGCTTCGCCGAGACGGTTGATTCAATGTAAAATATTAAAAAATGGTGCAAAAATCTATGTATATTAATTCAATCAATTCGAAATTAATTACTTACAAATCGAGTTTTTTATAAACAAGTAGTTAAGGATATATTTGTTATGCATCCATGGCTTCAGTACAAATTAATATTTCGTGAAATTAAAGTCGTTGCTGCATGTGCTTCAACTCGTGAGCTCGTCTTTGCATGGAATAACGATGTCGAAACGTTATATGTGTACTCGGCTACACGTTCAGAAAGATTGGTGAGAATATATTAAATAAAACGTATGATGTCAACAACACTCACGATAACACGATACACATAATCCACCGTTCGTCAGGTTATCATTTATGCTTTGAAATGAATAATGAATTTAGTATTAATTCGATAATATATTTCACATTTATGCATTTTTTTGTCGATTAATATAAAATCTGACTCAAAGTAAATTGTATATGTAATTCAATGTCGCTAGAAATATAACAATAAAATAATATTGTTACGTCCGTTATATTACTTCGAGTTGTCTTGTTTCGAGTGAAAATATCTCGCAAAATATTTACTTTAAAAAGTATCAGATCAATATAAACTATTATTTGCTGAAATCAATACTTGTGTGGAGATACTGATAATATATTATTATAGAAAGTAAAATAAAACCGCTACTGGTAGAAAATACAATAATAAATTATAAGAAAAATATTAACTGCTTTCATAATAGTGTCTAAATATTCCCGGTGTTGCTTGAGAAATATTCTTGCCTCGTTTTACCAGATCCGACCAGATGAAGTAATAAAATATTAAAATAAATCGAACTAGACTGATTGAACCTTTGGACTGAGAGATAATCAGAAGAAATTGAATGACTATACTATAAAAATAAGAGAGCACATCGAGCTTAATGTGCATTTTAACCCAAATTTGGGAGTCATCGCGGCGGGCAATGCATCAAAGTGTGAATAGCAGCATGCATTTTTCATCGGTTTCCCGATGCGTCTGAAAAGGTTATCTGGCACACTTCCCGCACGGTTACAAAGGCAAGGAAGATGCATATAGTCGAATAAAGAGCGAGAGGCACTCGCGGATCGATTCGCGGCGGTAATCAAATTTCGCAAGATGAGCCTTTGATGCGGTTTTACAGTCGCGTAATTCGCTAACACGAATTAGGACTATACACTTCGCAAGTGTGTTTAACTTCAGAATAAACGTTGTAAGCGCGAGACTGCGAAGCAAGACGAGTAGTTAAACATTAAACGCCGCAGGTATACGATAGTTGCATTATGTCGTTTTGTTAAATCATTATGTATTCATGTAACGCGTAATCATAATCCACCGCGTTCGTCAGGTCATCATTTATGCTTTGAAATGACAATGAATTTAGTATTAATTCAATAATATATTTCACATTTAATACAATTTCGCTATATAGCGATCATACATACAGTATCGAAGTTCTAACAATCTTCTTCAGTGAAAAACGTGGCATTACACGCGGGGATAGTACAATATCAGATTTCATAAAATGCGGCACATATTGCGGCCGATATCGATTTTAATCATTTACGTTCACGACAATTTCCATGCAAACGCTTTTATTTCCTATACGGTGATATCGAGACCGCTCGTTCACTATAGAAGCGAAGCTTTTAACGTAGACACTCCAATTTTAAGGCACTACATTTTCATCGTCTTGTCTCGCGCACTGTAATAAATTTTCGCACGACGATTATGCACGGGATGTCCAAAAATCAAATAATAAATTATTATCTTACTGGCCTTGTTGGCAAACGCAATCCATGTTGTGTTCCATTTATTCGATCTTATAATCCATCGTTAAGTTACGATGCAGAATAATTCAGTGCGATAATGCACCAACTTCACAGTTTCGAATTTTTCAGAATCCACCGGAACGGTTAAGGCTGGCGACTATCTCACAATGAAATTTCGTAACTTCAATTAAAAACGATTGCCAGCAACGACACCGTTGTAAAATACGGATCACGCGCGCATTTACATTCAACTCGTTATCATCCTAAAGAGCGGCTCCTAAAGGGATGTTCGAGACACATAGACCGACTCGCAACTTCCCGATATCTGCGGAAAGGTAAATTAATGCGGGCTGGTTTCCCTGCAACGAGTAAACTACCGGCGCACGAATAGAGGCGACCCCTTTGGTGCGGAGGCGACCGGGCAATCAAGAAGTTAATTACGACAATGTTATGCAAAGGCGTCCGTCTTCTCTCGCGTTGTAATGGCACGACGGCTCGGCGATCCACGCCAAGAAATTCTCTCTTTACCTGCGTTCGACTTATAACCAGAACGAGCGGTACATTAAACGGGCAGCGCGAAGTTTTACCCTCGTCTCGCCGCGCCGCATTTTTTCCAGCCTTGCAATGCATAAATCTTCCGACTAATGTCGCGCAATTTGTAATCCGCGGCAGCTTCCAGTACATAAAGTTCATATATTACATCGTATGAATCACTACTTTCCGCGCGCTACTCCGTTTCGGCAATCGTTAGCGTTCCAATATTCGTTATATCAAGCATAATAACGACATAACGCGTGACGAACACGGCGAATAAGTTACCATTAAACGTTGATCGCTGTATCACATTTTCGACGAATTGTGGACTTGCGAGCATTGCAAAATTGAGGACATTTTAAATACGCCTTAATCGGAACTCTCTTTTTAATTGCGCGAATTGCGAAACGGAAACGAGACAGGAATTCATCGGGGGCGACGATTCCGAGTGTTAAGTCGCTTCCGCTTGTCGTCTATCGACCATCGAAGGATTAACGGTCGTTCGCACGATTCCGCATCCACGTCGGATCTACGTGCATCGACATCCGGTTCAGTGACCCGAGATACATCCCGTATTATGCATTCATAGACTCGGCTCTTTTCCTCTCTCTCTCTCTCTCTCTCTCTCTCCCACCGCACAGTATCTTTATGAAAAAGTTCTCCCATTTAAACGCTTAAAATATTAAAATATTTTAGTGGACTCGAGTGGTTGAAAGGTAGAAAATTTATAAGATGGTAAAGTCTGATAGACCCCAACCATATTCACATTTTTATTTAATTTAGTAACGTCCAACTCGCCACACGCGGCTATTTCCACATGCATATTATTTTCCTCTTGATTATACGAGTATTTCAATATAATATCTTTTTAATTGCAACATGGTATTGATGTGTGCATTAATATAATTGCGCGTTATTGCAAAAATCGCGAAAATTTCTTGAAGATCGCGTAATTGCTGCAATTAGAGTACGAACGGTATGAGGGAAGCTTTCGCGTCTATTTCTTTGCTAATTTCCGCAATTTGTTGGTAAAATGACCCATAACTCACTACAGGGAGGGGCCCACGCAACTAAATACACTGTAGGATAAGTAAAGCTTAAAGCGTACCGAGATAGAATAAATGGTCGGGTGGCCGAGCGCAAGTGGAACCATCTCCCTGTGGTTAGCCCTGTACAATTTTGATAAGAAAAGCTCCAACTTGGCCAAGAGCTACGCGTAAAACGTTCTTTAATACCTTCTCGGGTAATTAAACGATTTCGCACGAGATGCGGCGAGCGAGCGCCACAATAAAAATCATCAGTCATTTCATGCGAACGCGGACGGGACATGCAGGAAAAACTGTGGCGATTGCATCGCCGCAGACCCAGAAATTAGAAAGACGCGACCCAACGTATCATGATACACATATACACGCACATATTATACATACGCGTACATACGGGTACAGAGTCAACAACTGAAGAAGGTAGACAACACGCGAGACGGAAAGCGAGAAAACAATAATAGAGGAAGCCGTTACAGACAACCGTCGTAATTTATTAAAATCAAGTAAAAGTTGTATTTTGCTATACGGATTGCGCCGATGCACATGCACGTCATATTTAAAACCGCGAATCAAAGTTTAGAGACAGTTAAGCGTAGCCCGCGGAATGGATAGGAGAGCGAAAGGTTTTCTCTCGGGAAGATTTTGAAGTCTTCGAGAGATTTCCAGGAGGACACAGAAGTCGAGACTGGCGAGCAAACAAGCAGAAGTTCATTCGACCGGTATATCTCAGCGAGTGCGGGCGCGTTCAACGGGTGTATTCGGAATTGAGATTTACAATAAATTTCGGACGGACTCTCAACGCAAAATTAACATTTTCTTCTTTTGTTACACCCGGACACATTATTCTCCTGACACACAAAACACAGATAACCAAAAAACACGTGTCGAATATAATCTTCCTCCGTCGTCGTCTTGCGAGAATTTCATGAGAAGGGTGAACGAGAGCGCGACACTTCCGAAATAATAATCAAGTCGTGGAGCGTGTTGGTCCTCCTCGCGCAGCCTCTCGCCGCGCCGTGGCGGTGCAGCAATCTGGCCTCGCACTCGACGACGGAAGAGGAGGAGGAGGAGGAAGTTACCCGGAGAGGTCTGGGTACCGCGTTCACACGAAGGGATCGTCATATTTTCCTGGTGTCACTCGTAACTCATTCCCTTCACCCTGCTTTAAGCGCACCGCGTGAACCGGCTCAACCCGCTCGCAAAGACGAGCGAACTTGGTACATTATGTACGTCTCGTTAGAGCGACGAGATCCGTTCGTGCCAGAGACACGGTACACGTGCGGGCGCGCGCGTTGAATAAGAAAGTCGCTCGATAAAGAGAGGAGAGGACTACCGCCCGCACGTTCTCGTCGCGCGCCAAGAAGCCGATGAAACTTGTAAGAAGCGTTCGTCACACGCGATAACTACCTCGCATCATCGTCGAGACGGGACGGCCGAGTTTCGAGTCGAGAGGAACATTCCGAGTACCGGCAAACCGCCGACGAAATCGTCGTGGGAATTTTGCATCGAGTCCGAGAATCATGCGGCAAGATGGATTGGATGTTAACTCGTGGTAACTTGGTTGTACGGAGAACGTTGAGAAAACGAGCTGCCATTCGATCGATTCGAAAAGAATGGGAAAGATGAGTAAGAGACGAAGACGTAATCGAAAAATACTGGGAAGTTTCTTTTATAATTATAACAACAGCAAGAATCTTTTAAAAAATTTTAGACGAAAGAATTAATTTGAATGATCATTAATCACAGGTATAACAGCGGGAATGTTTAAGTTATGGATGAATTAACTATGGAGTTTGATCATACATTCATCTTGCTTAAGAATTATTACTGCTATATGTATAGAATTGTATCGCAGCTAGTCCTGCATAATTAAATTTTCCAACAAATTTTGAAATGAGAGTACGCAAAGAAAACTGAATCTTCTAAACAGGAAAAGAATTTATCTGGTAAATTCTGGCACCAATTGAACATGGGCGTTTCCATCATCCATCAATTTCTTATTTCATTTAGGTCGGGAAATTGATGTGCACTCGTTCTTTTTCGCAGCCGCAACCTTCGTAAGAAACTTCTCTGCACAAAGATCGATCACACTCTGCTATCTGACCCATTGTTACCATGAATAATATTTAAAAGTACTTGAAAGCACACAATACGCGCATCACATGTCAAATAGTGATTTAAAATAATTTATAATATTAATTATGTATTCGAGACGGATGTAATCATTTCTTAAAATAATATTATATGTCCCTTTGAAATTACGATTCCCGAAAATAAATGAGACGCGGGACCAGAGACATGTGTGTCATAATTTTGCAAAGCCTAGGTACATAATGATTCTGATAACGTCATGGAGACAAATGCACATTAATCCGGAGTTGCATCCTATTATCTTGTCGCTGGTCTACCGCAAACTAGTCTCATCAATGCGACACGCAATTCCCCAAGATGCAATACGATCTCCTCCTTCACGCATAGATTGCATCCCAAGCGACAGTAAATCATGCAATCTGATAATCTTGCATAAAACGATAATCATAATTCTTCCGTTCTCTTTTACGAATATATTTTTCAACTAATTTTCGTAATACGATTATTCCAATTCAATTCAACTATACTTATTTTATAATATATGCCTGTTATATACCAAATTTAGCTTTATTTTACTAAAATAGTCTAATATTTCTTTTAAGTTAATACAGTTTCTTATTTTTGAAAAATTTTGTTTAAGATATCCATGCAGGCTCTCAGCGAGAAAACCGATACAGCGCAAGGATTATGTCAAGTAGAAAAGATCGCGCATTATTCCGCCATCAACAAGTACATGGCTTGCCAATTTCCGGAGTACTTTCGCGGCCACGCATGTTTGCGTCGTTTCAAACCGGTCTGAACGATTGATCGTCCAGAAAAATTCAAAGATATTCATATTTTTTCTGGACTGGTCCAGTATGGCCTTTCAGCAAAATAAACATTCACATGTGCAAATACACACAGCACCGGCGCGGATACATCGAAATCGTATTTGCGAAAGTGACTGAAATTCGCAATCTCCCGCGCTTTGCAGGCAGCAGGTTACCACACCCAATATTGTTTTTCATAACATCAGATGGAATACAAAACGGTGATGACTTCTGATAGCCGATCGACCAATCAACGGATGCTTATTTTATACGAAGGACCAAATACGCGGCATGCATGCTCTTCCTAATTGTCAGTCGATAGTGTATACGGTCAGTAAACGCGAGTGACACACGTTCTGCTTGTGCAAAACCGATCTTGAACGTGTATTCTGCTGTGTATAATCGCATAATTGCAGCACTTATTAATTTGTCAATTTACCAACAATTAACATGCCACGAAACATGGTTCAAATATCTATACGTTTAGCATTTTTTTACACACTATTTCTATACTTTATAGTTTTACAGAACCTAACTTATAATTATCAAAGAGAGGAATATCTTATTCGGTGAGAAAATAATGTACAATATTTATAAGATATATAAGATATACTTAAAGATAACCACTTATAAGAAAGCATATGATAACCCGCAATTTATTACGTTGGCATAAAGCAGCTCGTACTAAATACTATGTACATAATTTGATCCAGACCGCCTGCGAACCGTTAAATCTGAATTTTTCATCAACGGCAATAAATCAAGGTTTCGATTATCGCGTTTGAGATATATGGTCGCGAGATTTTCACTCTACTCTAAACGATTACTCTGGCTCGAGACTGCGTGCACATTCGACGTGTGATACGGCGACACACAATCCGATTATAACGTTGCAGTGGAAATTTCGTTGCATCAATATCAGCGTGCCATCGACTATTATTTGTTCTGAGTCCTGCGCCGGCAGCAGCAGGCAGACGCGTTTCGATCCTACAGGATTCCCGTAGTGACATTTACTGCACGTATTTTCCTCGGTGGCAGCTGGCGCACGCCACTTTGTACAGCCGCTCAAATCGTACGCGACGACTCTCACGCCTGTATGCACGAAACGCGTATCTCTCGTTTTCGATGCATAAAGTGCAACATTAGTCGGTGGAAAATAAAATTTCGCGGGGAAAAAAGCGTCTGCTGTGCTCCGTAAAACGGAAATAAATAAGCTTCGTGACGTTCGCGGAAGCCAACGAACTACTGGAGAGCATGCAACAGCGTAATTTGCAAACAGCGAGAAATAACTACGCTGCTGTATTATTGCTGATATTTTATACGATACATTAAGATTCTTGTTCTCAAATCAATCGATGCAAAAAGTCGGACTAAAAGCTGAGGCACGGATCATCGCGTTTCCTCTATTGTTTGATCGTTCATTTTCTTATCGAAAACGTAACTTTTTCATTCTCCGATTCATTACTGCCTCGTTACGATAATTATGAGATTACATTAGTTATGAGATAGGAAAGCGCAATGCGTGCTCTAATTGCTCGTATCTGGTATTGTTCGACAGACCAGGTCTGCTACTGACGAACACTAACGGACATAATGGGTTATACCATAATCGGAGCCTTGGTACGGAGATGCTTAATGCACCGAATACGAACTGGACTTTGTGCGGTATCGTGCTTACCTTGCGTAGCTTGCGATTCCACAACGGCTCTAACAATAAGCCTAAGGGGACTAAATACGTCAGTTGCAAATATGCGTGAGGATCTCGTATCACGCGTAATAAACCGCGCTTCCACAGAGAAAGAGAGAAAACGATTGATAAAACACTTGATGAGGAATCAGGACAAAATAGAATACGAATAAAATACGAATGAAATATGTACGCATCGTCGCAATTCGCATCATCGTTCGCGATATTTTCGTGCGGAAACTGAGCGGATTGCGTACCATATTTCGGATAAAACATATGGGAATTATTTAAAATGCTAAGCAGCAGACATGCGAGCCGCGCTTAATTATTATTATTATTATTCCTTTTACCTCTTGCATTCACGGTAATCCGCTGTGTAGAAACATTATGGAACATTAAGCTCGCGCGCGCTTCGTGCGCGATGTTAATTACTTCGGCGTTTCCATCTCGTCATGATACTTCGTAAAGTCAATACAAATTTAATTTCTACCAACCAGATCGCAAGAAGTAAAAGAACCTGGGAATTACTAAATCGCAGGATGATACGTTTGCGTTAGATGATTACAGCGACGCCATAACGTAGTTTCGTAATATTTTTCAAATGTATGAGATACTCCCTTACTTTGATTGAAATTTTTATCTGAATAAATGTATCTTGAATTTATCTAAATCAATCATCTTCATGAAATGACGCGTTAACGATATAATGTGCAGCATCGCAGAAACGCGCAGGTGCGCGCACGTTGCAAGATCACGGCAGATATTCGACGTTGTTGTACCAAAACATGACGGCAAGGAAGAAAGCCCACACGAATCCGCGCGTGCACGACCCGCGTTTGTTTGCAAGCTAAATTGCAGCGGAGGAGGGAGTGCATGCGAGGCCAAAGGAAACCCCTGATGCCGTATACACAAACGCGCCGAGGTGGTTTCAAAACACGAGCGCGATCTCAAAGCCCGGTCTCGCCGAATGTGGGTTACAAAAATACCGTGTGCCGTTGCACACCCGGAATCCCCTGGCGCTACGGCGCGTGCCGCGCGTCCCGTCAGGCAAAATAGCCGGCCCGGAAACCCTACGTGATATTTCGATTAATGCGAAATGGAGGTCCGCGGGGGTGGCCCGCGCACGTATTTCCATTCGTGGCCACTGAATGCACGTACGTATGCATGTACACTTAATGCACTGCTACGCGCATCTGCACTCGCGGAATTACAATGAAAGTGTACTCACCGGTCGGAGAGTGTGAAGCTGCCGTTCTCTCGTCGCCTGCGATGCTTTTCACGTCGGTGAAAATTAAGCGTGCACGCAGACACATTTAAACGAGGATGAGCAGAGAAGGACGTGAGCTCCCACCTGGATCCGCATCTCGGGGCTCCAAGAGTCCGTGAGACACGCGCGATTCGGCGGAAATGCGAGCGAGCGAAGATGCGATGGGGAACGCACGTGCACGTTCAGCCGAGCGAGTAAATCGCGCAAATGGAACGAAAGGATTTTTAGGGTGACTGGCACTGTTGAATCGTCATGTCCTTGGTCGACGACCACGATGCAGGCGTGCACGTGCACAGCACACGACACTCCCGTTCGCGAGTCTCACGGTCGGCCGAGCGGAGGAGGTTAGAATCGCGATCCGCGCACTGATCAACGCGTCGCACCACCGATTGTTCGTTATTTCGCGCGGCACTCCCGATGTTCGTTGCTTGTGCGATGTAACAATGACCGGAGAGATCTGCCGGCAGCCATTATGTGACACCGAGCATCCAACGGCGACTTCAAGTCGCGACAACTTCACGGCGGTGCGCGGTACCTTGCGATCGCGAATCCGAGTTGCGTTTCCCGAGTTTGCGACTAATTATGGACTCGTGCACTAATCAAAGTGATGTATCGATGATTGCCCGTCTCTTCGTACGACACTCTCGATGATGACTGCCGGCGCGACGCAATAAAATGACGAACCACCGACGCGTGAGTATCACTGATTCGTACCGTTCCGCCGACGATCACCGAATGACTGCGAAAGAAGCCGGGCATCCGAAGGCAAGTTCAGGGCGCGGCAACTTCACGAAAAACTCAGCTCTCGCAGATTCGAACATATCGTTCGGAAAACAATCACTATGTACGTATCTATAATATTTACTCAGTATTCCACAAATACGCAGTGTACGTTTCACTGAGCGAACAATGCTCAATTATGTCCACCGATATAGCTCCTCTAGAAATCACGTTCAAGTTTAACTTCAGCGCGGAACAAACGTGAAACGAGCAACGATCGATACGAAGTGAAGATACAGGGTGTCCCATGGGAAGTTGCTGAAACTAATCAGCTGTCATTTTTAAACGTATGCAGTTATTGAAAAAACAAAAATTGCGTTGGAAAGAGGAAAGTCTGCGGTTTTTAATGGGTATAAATAAAATTTAGCAAAATGTTTGTATATCAGTTTATTTTATTAATGAAAAATATGCTAATAATCAAGTAAGCTAATGATAAATATTTTCAAAGTGTGCACCATCTGAATTTGTACAAAACTCAATTCTTTTACGAAAACTTGTGAAAACTTTTTCTAACATGTCGTCTTTAATGTTGCTGACGACCTTTTTAATAGCTACTAAATTTGACACTGTTTCTGGATTTCCGGCATAACAATGGTCCTTAATGTATTCCCAAAGAAAGAAGTCACATGGATTTAAATCCGGCGAGTACGGTGGTCATTCTAGCCCCCCCTGGGCAAATTTGGGGTATCCCAAACCGATGACTCGATTGCCATAAACTTTATGGATTGTTTCGAAGACCTCCTGGGTTCGATGTGGTGTCGCTCCATCCTGCATGAAATGAAATCCTCTGACCAGGCTTCTTTTTTTTGCATGAGGGAAGAATTGTGTTTCGAGAAGCTGCTTGTAACTTTCACCAGTGACTGTTGATTCGAAGAATTGTAGATAAATTCCTTTTACCGAGATCGCAGCCCGTGCTGTTATTTTTTGTGGATGTAAAGGTTTAACCAGGGAAACGTTGGAATTTTCCGACCCCTAAAATCTATAATTTTGTTTATTAACATAACCATTTAGCCAGAAATGTGCTTCGTCCGTGTAAATTATCAATTTTGCATCAAGTTCTCCATCTTCAAACATTCCATTTATCGTCTTGCAGAATTCCACACGTTTCGTCATAGCGCGTTTGGTTAGCAATTGATGCGATGTTATTTTATACGGATGCATTTTCAGGAAATGTTTTAAAATCCTGTGTAACGTTGTTTTGGATATTTCAAGAGCTTGGGCAGCTTTCCGAATGGAAGAATTTGGATTCTCTTCAAAATACTTCTTAATATCTTCAATGTTTTCTTCTGCAGCTACAGACACAGAAGGACCTGGCAGATCATGTCTACGGTCTTGGATAGTTCCATACTGCATAAAATTATCGATAATTCTGATAAAAATAACACAAAACATTATTTTAATGCAGATTTATTGCCAAAAAATGGAGTGACGTAACGCATACGTTTAAAGAAATAATAAATTCTAACCTTTTCAGCGTGTTTTCGCTCTTAACTTTATGTGTTCCGTATTTAGTACGAAACCCCCTGTAAGCATTGCTATAAACTTTTCCAAAGACTCATATAAACTTTTCCGTCGACGGATTACTCATTTTGACGCGCACGGACTTGCATCTACCACAACCAGAATAAAACTGCGGACACTCAGATGAACGACCGTTAACCGTAAGACCCTTTCTGAAGTCATGGAGGGGAGAACCAATCGTTTACTTTCAGCAACTTCCCATGGGACACCCTCAATAGAGGCGCGATATTCAAATTTGAAATTTCTTCGATTTATCGTCTGTTAATTCGTCTCTCTCGAACTTTAATAATACAAAAACAGGAAATAAGACGATTAATAACAGCGAGAGAGTGAAGAGATCGAGAGCAGAGATAAGCGATCCTAATAAAAGAAAGAAAGAAAGATAAAGATAATAGAGATGGACGTAATTCGTTACATAAACCCTCGCTCCGGACGCCGTGCGAATAAAAATCGCGAGTTCCATCTCTGTAATCGTCGCGTTTTGCTTCTTCGTCGGTCTGCGCTTTAAATCCAGCGGGCTTCTCCGCGTAGTCCCGGAATAATAATCAGAATGGATGTTACTTCTAAGGTCGGATAAGGCGGCGGTTCGCGGATGAATGGAATGCACAGGGCAGGGAATAGATCGTCCCGGAACGGCCGGCGTTGCTCGGGGTAATTCGTAGCAATTTAAAGCGATTTAGCATTGGCCTCTCGCTGCCGGCCCCGCGAGGATTAATCGGACGGATGTGACTGAAAAACGCGTCGGGAATCCAGAAGATCCCCCCCGCTTCTTGGCGAAGCGAAAACCGAGGGAAAGATAAGAGGGACGTGGGCCGAGAGAGCGAACACGAAGTTCCCGATCTCTTGCCGGATCGCCAAGAGGAGCCGCCGCGCCGTTCTCCGGCGCAGACGAATTTAATTTGTTGGTGGCGGATATTTATCTCTCGACTGGCGCACTGGATAATTAATCGTCGAACGAACAAACACTCGTTCACGATTCGCCTGCAGATCCGATAAATCGTTACATACTGCAGGAAATTTGATTTAAATTATAGTTTAGATTTAGTTTATAATTATAGTTCCGAGTCACAGATTATTCGATCGCATAAAGGCCAGAGATATTCCTGGATGATCAAAACTTGGTCCTGCGTTCGATCTATGCACAAACAATAACGGTCGACTCAGAACAAAAGGAAACCGATCGAGACAGCAAGGAAGCTCGGAGCAGAGGCAGGCTTTAGCTTTCCGACATGATAAGTCGGTTTTGGATTGCGGCCGGTCTCGCGGCTTGATTACACATTCGATTCGGAGCTAAACGAAGAATATATATATAATAATAGATAAATAGATAATAAAAGATAATAAAGTTATTTTTTTGGGGAGAAAAAAGGGTCAGAATTATTACAGTACGATTAAACAAGATCTTCTTATTTATCTTAGATTTAATAAATCTATTCTTTACAGAAAGAAATACTTGGATCAACAAAGGGACAAAAATAATACAAAGGAAAAAGAAATTCTGTCTTTTGCAAGCACAAGTGAGTGATATATTGTTAGCAAGAGGCACCGTTGTATCATCGTTCGCCTTTCTATCAGCAATTGCATTTGTCGCGATTTTTGTGAGATTATTATTCTGTACAATACGAGCTAACTGATTCCTGCGCCTTGTATGCATCTTTTACGTAATACTGATGTTTCATTCAAGAGCATTCACGAAGGTGGACAATGCCACCCCTTGTTGCACGTTGCATATTGGAGTTCGCTGAAATCAGTTTGTTATTCGCGGTGCGTTAGAACAATGACTACCATCGATCTGCACAGCATCGAGCCGCGAATTCGCGCTGGAATTTTTACGGTCGGTGTATCGTCATCACGCGTCTCGGCTAAAAGCGCAGTTGCACGGTCGCCAAAGTAACAATCGCGCATGCAGGGATGCCTGCGGTGCCGTGGACTGAATGGAAAGCAAACATGTACACGTGCCACGCAACCTATTCGCCGGTTGATGATTCTTTTATCTTGCAAAGAGCACAATCGGCGGGCGGTTTGACTTGTGCGCCGCTTGCGCGTATTGTTGCAAACCGCTGAATATCGTTGAATATTTTGCATCTCGGCCACGCGGGGCGGAAACAAATTCAAAGGTGATCGACGCGGTGTGCAGCTCGCATAATGTGCCCAAAATTTAATTACGCGCTGTTTACCGCCGTTCATTAGCACATCTAGTTTCCCGACGAACGTTTCGTGCATCTCACGTCGTTAGCAACGACCCGCAGCGAGATTTCAAAGTTCCTGCGAATAAACAAATCGACGAGATCAGTGAGCGCTTGACAAATTACTGATAAGAACACGCAGGAGAGAGAGACTCTTTTTAAAAGTATTTTTCGCATTCATTGATTATCTGATTTCAGTTTCCAAAATTAATCTCCAAAGAGTGTTAATCTCTTTAATTAACAGGCGATATATCGAGCAGATCGCTGCGGCTCAACTTTATAACGTTTCACTGCTGCACTCACGCGTTTACGCTTGGATATGAAGTGGCGTCAAAGCACTCGCATTCATCAAGTTTTTGCAGCGCACTCACGGCTGATTATCGAGCATTTCTCGCATTCAGATTTGACGTATAATAGACACCCGTTGCATGAATATAATACAGCCCACCATCCTATCGATCAGAACGAATGACTTGAATATCTCGCACACTGTATTCCGGTTCGTGCGTAGCTGTGGAATTGAACATTATCGGTCCGCTTCGCGTTCTCCTCAATGATAGTCACATACGACAAACGTTTCTCGCCTTTAAAAATAATCTTTCTGTTTTTAGAAGCGGCGGGATTAATTTTCCGCGACGTCGCGCAATGTCCTTGGTCGCATTTATCCACCGGGATGAAATTAAAACAATGCGGCTCCGTGCGTCGCGGAAAATAAAAGAGCGAGGATCGATCGTTTCGGCACGGTAACATCCCTAAGCGCGGAAGCGCTCGTCGTCCTGAAAAGGACGTCGACGTATTAAAACGCGTATTTCCTGTGACGCGCGGCCGTCGCGGAAATATACGCGACTCGTATATATCCTTAACATTGCACATTGACGTCTCGCCATTCACGCCCCGCGAGATATCGGAGTCTCGTGCGGAACTGGGCGAACGCTCGCATTGTTCACGCCGCGAAAATAATATATGGCCGTTTATTCGTTTCACAATTCCGTGGGAATCCCCGCTGAAGGATATCCGCGCGAGCCGTACCGTCCTGACCGTATCCTTTGATATACGACTTACGCGCGTTAAAACGTCATTCAGTGCGAAAGTCCACTTTATACCGCTCGTCACGCGACCGCGTCCGGCTTATCCCAGCTGTCCTGTTTGCCGTTCGCCAATCCGGCTCTTCCTGATGCAAACGTCACGCATAAGGATCCCAAGGATGTATAGCGAGATGCGTTTTGCAGACCAGCCCCTGCTCCCCGGTTCCTTTTTCGTCTCGTATCAAGACGGGTCGTCTCGCAAGCACGAGCCTCAGTACGGTCCACGGATGTCCCGAGGGGCGAGCTTTATTCCTCTGAGCTTTTCAGATTATCCCCGAAACGGTGTTAAGCAGGCATCACGCCGGAGAGCCACTTGGTCCACCGCGTGACACGACCTGATGCCTCTTCGCCACTTGATCCGCGCTTAATTGGATCAGCTTGCAACACAAAGCTTGCAAAGATGTCTCATAGTTTTGCAAGAACTCGATTCGGGAAATCATTCGGACGTGCAGCACCATCAAGGCGAACCGAAACATTCCTCAATGCTCGCCACGATATCCCAATTTCATGATATTTTTCCAATATTAGAGTTACATAATACCGGCGGAATAAAACACTGCATATTTGTGATATCAGATTCTCGCGATGTTGTCGGTAATATTCTTGAAAAATTCTCTTCACTGTGATACTTCTATAATATAACATGGAACATAGGTTAATACGCGTTCTCATTGAGATTACGCGTATTTCAGCCATCATATTTTCGTTGCGATGGCAAATTCGTATATCGAATTTTTGGTGAAAATGAGAAATCACGATTTCGCCGGGACAAAATGTGTCGCCGATATGAAAATGATATGTATTACGTTATTATGTAATACACGTCACTTCAATCCTATTCGAATATGAATAATGTAGTCGGACGATTTTTTCACGCGGAAAATATAAATGAGCTATCCTCACTAGCGGCCACTTCAATCTCTCATAAAATGACATGTAATTCAATTATACTCCAATTATCGACGGTAATTCAGAAAGTACAGCGGCGCTGATGGGAATGTTCCATGCGAGAGCCACGAGAGACTATTCTCGATGGGTCCCTGCAAGAAAGAATTGAGCAGTCAGGTGTGTTGAAGTGGAACACGGACGTTTCGAGTGGCCGAAGAAACTGAAATGGTCAGCCAATGGAGCAGAACTGCTTTAAGATACTCCGTCGAAAGTCCCATCGAGCGTCATAAAAGCAAAGTTTCTCGCTGTTGACCCCGAGATATCTGCGCCAACGGGAGAAAACGAGGAGGAAAAGCGCGAAAAGAGATCTCGACGCGGCGTAGATCGTCCATCCGCGTTAATGTCGGTGGGATAAGTCTCGGTCGAGAGCCTGCTCCATTCTCGAAGAAGAGAAGCTGCAGAAGAGGCTGCACAGCCTAGCGACGCATCTCATTTCAATCCCGCGAATTCTTGGAGCGCGTGATAAGCGAGGCGCATCGCGCCTACTAAATCCCGTCGAAACGCCGCGCAGCGCAATAAATGCTCGTCATTGCGGGCCTTCTCATTCCTCGACAATGATCCTCGCTCTCGTAAAAGGTGCGCACAATGTATCCTATCGTCGCACCTCATACGCGGGAAACGGTTTCACGAAGTCGGAATATACCGGATGCATGCTAGGCGAGGGAAACCATCTCCAGCTGTCATAACGAGAAGCACTGACTCCGAAACATTCCGCGCGTTTCCTCTTTCTCTATTTTTCTTTCTTTGCGCTGAATTGATGATTTTTATGACACTTTTATACGGTAATCCACCAGCAAAATATTTCTCTCTCATAAAGTATGAGCTAAGGGGAACTTAAAATTTCTTTGCGGCACCGTATCATTCTCAAGGCTGCACGTACGTGTGAGAACGCGTGTGTACATGTATTCTCAACGATCAAGGAGGGCAAATGCATATTTTTCATTCGCCAACGCGCACGTTAAAGTTGACGATGTAATGAAATTGCCTCCTCCCTTCCTCTTGCTCTTTTTTTACCGCCTCGTTAAAAACTGGCGGATCATTAATTTAACATTCGTTAACGAGAATTTGATGAAGTCACCGCCGATGCAACGGTCCGAAAAGCCCTTTATATATGCATACAGAGATAAAGTCTATTGTTTCGTTTGGGTACTCATTAATGAAGCCACTCAATTTCGCGGCGACGGAATTTCTGCAGAACTGAAAGCACGATTATTTATTCAAGCGACGATGGTGATAGCACCATTGTTTTTGTCGTGCGTAACAAATGGGCCGCGCTGTTCACAAATGGACCCTTACATCCCTGCCGAAATTACATCGCAAAATGGCACGGGCTCAAATTCGCTTCCCTTTATTTAAGGGTATAAAGCCGCCAAATTAGTCGCGTGCATATTAAAAATACAGAAAATATGCAATACAAAACCCATTTTGCGAAATCCATTATAAACGCATGCGAATCAGCATTTCAAAAGTACTTCGAAACTTGACTCTACATAAATGAAATACAACAGAGTAAATTGGAAATCAAGAATACGATAACGGTATTTCGTACTTCTCATCATGTACACAATGTAAACTGTAAAAGACACGTTTATAATTTTACTCTCGAGACTCAAGCACACAAGCTCGGTATTGTCTCAGCAGCGAAACAATAACGATCTCTCCGCACGGCACGAACGTCGGATTCTCTGCAGCAATCTCGGATTATCCGTATCGATCGAAAACCACACACGTATACATCCTCGTACTCATCTCGCGCGGTACGAAACCAGATTGTCGCGACGCGTTAAATATGCGATTACCAGGTAGAGTTTGCTAATGGAAAGATATTGCGATTGATGCTCTCTTCGCGCGTTAATTTCACCGTGCCGCGAAGAAAAGCTGACTCATCATTCAGATCGCCAAATGCATCGAGCCAGATCCGGCTTTAACGAGAATAGCCTACTGATGATTATGGTCCCTTGCCGATGAGTATATCGTCCGCGATGCGAGTGCACGGAGTGCTGCTGACGCTCAAACAAATGATTTATTTGATGCACTACGGTCCGCGGATTACGGGTTCCCATCAAAGGTGGCGAACGAGATGCTTCCACCGCGATGATAGTCGAGTAGGATCTACCGCGCAAGTTACTTACAACGTCGGGCTACTGTAAATATTTGGTCGGCGTTGCACGCGATGCCAGGATATCCGCTAAATTACGCGCGAGCGAGCGAGCAGCAAACAAGAAAATGATCTGATTTTCCTGCGCCCCAGCGATATGCGGAAATTTCACGTGGGAGTCGCATTCTGTTTTCCCGAGTTTCGCAGTGTGATTTGGATCGAGCGCGTATTTGCCTTGTTTCACGTAAGTAAGTATCGAAATGCTACGCAAACTTGCAATACTTGAGAGATAGTTTTCAATCGTTTTCTACAATGTTAACAAATATAAATAATCTAGCATTGCGATATACTAACATAACAATTACATTTGATCCTGTTTTTGTCTTTTGACGTTTTTCTCAGCTTTTTATCTTTTTGTCTTTTACACAAAACATGTTTGTCACTTGGTATAACATATTAGCGCGGTCTTGATCCATCACATTGCAAATCCGCACATCGCTGTGTTAACTATAACACGAGTAATGATCTCGACATATTTATGCAGGCGATCATGCAAAGACGCAAACGGATCAGCCCATCTATCTTGCGGCGGATAATTCAGCTTTCCTTACTGGGACTACCCTTTTTATTATTCGTACGTACGTTTTGCGGTAAAATTTGATCGAGATATGCCGTGATAATGCCCGGCTCTATTATACTCGCCTCCTCTTTTTCTCCGTCACCACCGTCTGGTCCAGCTTATCCTCAGCTGATCCCCACTAAGGGGCGTTTGTCTTTCATCTCCATCGTCCTCATATCGACCGCGATTCGACGACGCTATTTTCCTAGAAATGATCGCCGCAACAATAGCTGACTGAATCTCGACGAAAATCGCGCCGTAACCGCGCTTTTATGAGAGGCAGATCAGCTTACGCGAGATTCCTTCCTTCCGCCGAAATTCGGCGATTCCGTCCCGAGAATTTTGAACGATAGATTTTATTGGTCATAATAATAGCAATTTCAACGGTCAGAAACAACGCTGATGCATAACAACATGGATCAATATTCGGAGAGTAAGCATTCCCAGAAAACACGGAGAACACGGGGAAACTTGCTTCCGAAAGAAACGGGAATTCGTTCAAGTATTCTCGAATGGTCCGGGAGCGGTATTACCAAGAGTAAAATAATCAAACAAACCAGGAGTCTTTAAATTATATTGTTCGGCGGTAAGAACTTCGCCCATAATTCATAATTTTATAAGAACTCGTTCTCCAAACCGTCGGAGAACGGTGTTCGTAAAACTTATCCACTTGGTAAACTCATTATCCGAAGCTCTAATTGGCTGACTTTGCAGCGAGAGAAAATATCATCGACGAGGACGAGCTATTACACCTGATCAATTATTTTATTCGCGCGGATACATGAACAAATAAAAGCGTCAAATCGGTATTTGCATTTCGAGCGCGCGATAAACCGACAAACATGAACAATTATATTTATTCTGTTTATTACATTAGTAAAATATCCAACTCGAAATATGTTGATATCCTGTAATATCATACACGCGATGTTAATTACGTTTATGCTATTAATGATCTCTTTGCGTGTAATTGAATCAGATTAATCCTCTCTTGCGCGCAATCAAAACGGGAGTCCCTGATCGCATACTGATTTCAACAAACGACCATCCTTCCGTTTTGCCTGGCATGATCGTTTGTCAATGTATGTACGTATATAATCGTGTCGGTCGATCGTTGACTGTGAGAATCACCCTTTGTCAGTGTCTTAACTTTTCTACATTTTATTTCAGATCTGCAATTATTTTCGATTTGCCCGTGAAGCACCGTACACTGACTGGATAAACACGCAACTGCATATACTGCCTGCGTTCTCGTTTGTTTATGCAAAAATTTGGCAACGAGACGCGCGGTGAAAGAGCGAGCGGTAACGATACATTGTTATCGGAGGCATGGAAATCCGTTAGGTGGAAAAACACCGGAAACATTCCGCAGAGCGAAGCCTCGCGAAAAATTTCGCTTAGCCGAAGGAAAATCTGCGCTTGGCAGTCGTTTCGCAAGAACGATTTCGGTTGACGTCGATCTCTGTGAAAAAACGGCAACGTACGCTGTCCCTTTTTGCCGTGAACGAGTTTCCCTAATGATCCTACTTGTCGCGCAGCGTATTAGCGCCGTACACCGGTATACCGTTTGGCACGGCCGCAAAACGTATCCGCCGCTAAATAATCGGCGGCCTACCTAAAGCACAGCCGCAACGACCGCGTGGCACTGCTATAATTCTGGCAGACGGACGGTGACACGTGCAATTGACGTGTAATTGCAGACGTGCGTTCGCGACACCAGACGTCAGTTACGAGTGCACTGGTGCACCGTGCGAAGACTCGTCGTTCTTGCCACGGTAATGTTACGGTACGGTATTTGCAGCGACACCTTTCGTTAACAATTCACAGTGATACGATCTCGTTTTCAGATCGAGATGAACATGAGATTAATGAAAAAGAGAGCTGAAAGAAGAGAAAATTGGAATTTCTCTTTACCGTTTCTCTCTCTGCATGGATTCTGTAATTTCTGGATTTTTCTGGATTTTGTAATTTAAACCGTTCAAATGAGTGGCATGATTCCGCACTCAGAATTACATCACATTGTGAATAATTCGCATTTCACGCGCGTAAAATACGGCACGATCTTGATGCAGCACCCGAACGACGTCGTAACGATATCGCGTAAAAAATCGCCTGGCCCGAATAGACTTCCGTGATGGATGCAAGCTTTCACGCGCGGGCGATATTTATTTATCAAAAACCCGCCGTGTGAAATTCGCTCCGACAAATGGTAACGGTACACCGGTCGGCTCCACAGGTCGTTCCACGCCATTTTATCGCGACCATGAGCCGTGCGACCTCGAGTTTCCTTCCTATAAATTTTCTCCTCATATGACTGCACTCCGGCGGGTATCGCAGGAGTTTTAACGAACGATATGTATCCCGGACAGTTATACCGGCGCGAAGCGTACGTAACTAACGCGACCACTCGCAAATCACGCGTGCTAAAGCGGATTGATGCCAAAGTGATGCAAGAATTTCGAGCTTTAGAGCAGCGGCACGAGAAAGCAAATACTAAAAATTTTATTTCCTTTTTCCAATATTCCCTTGTTGCACGTATGAAAAATGTGCGGCCGTTAAATCACTGGATCCGAGTGCATTCAAGCACGCATTCTCAAACGCGAACAGTGCGGACCGCGTTAATAATTCGTAACGAGATAATCCGTTTCTCTTCGCGAAGAACCGCCAACACTAATTGCTCGGTCAAACGCCGAAATTCTTCCTCATTATGTACGCGTGTTCGCGAATCCGCGCGATTGCGAAAAGTCCGGATTAAGCTCGTTCGTTAAGAGAACTGTTCACATTATAGAGTAATTAAATTCGCGGACGCATCGCGCGCTTATTTGTATGGAACCGACGCGGGAGTGGAGAGAAAAAATAATCGGACGCCGTGTTAAAAGCATTTTCCCACTGCTAATTCACGAGCCGGCTTCGCTAATGCACCGGGACCACTTTCTCCACTTTAGCGCATCGTGATGACTTATTTAATTTAATTTTAATTCACTTTTTGTTACTGACGCGAATGATGAAACCACTCGAATCGACACTGAACAGAAGCATAAAATGGACCGTTTTATGGAACGTATTATTTCAACTTACTGAAACAGCTACAGTATTCTACAGTAATAAAAGACCGAAAAACATAACTTCTCCCTCGGACGAGACCAAATAGGACAAGAAACTGCATCTCAGACTTGAATGTCGCACTTGCAACACACTGTGCAGCATCTCGCGGGAGCTATTTTTCGCCGGAAAATACGGTTTAAGTTTCTGTTGTTTACTTCAAAAATAAGCACGCTCATTTATTTATTTATATTTTAAAATTTCACCCGATTCAGGAAGTCGTAAAGTAGTCGGTATTACAATGCTTCAACATTATTTTATATAATCCATAATTGACTCGTGCGTTGTTTCCAAGTTCTCGAAAAGTGAACAAGAAGTTCTCGACTGAGCTAAGACACTCGATGACAAATTCATCCTGACTGCGCCGCAAATATACACATAACCGTGCGGTTTCCGCGTAACGCGCAAGAAACAATCACAGGATGTATTAATTATCCTTAAAAGCACGGTGTAGCCCGCTTCATTAAGCGTAAAGACCGTTGATTAATGCCGCCGCCTGTAAGAAGCGAGCTGCTGTAACGACGACGAATTAGTAAAACCACGCGCCTGTGCTTGGGGGTTCAAGGGATGTAACGTTGCTTTATGGTAACAAAAAGGTCGAGGTGGTATCGAGCGGACAACCGCATTGTTAGCTGCGAAACGTTCGCAGTTTTGCCTGTGGCCAAGAAACTTTTCGCCACATACACACGCATCTGTCGCACGTAAACTTTTCATGTGCACGCGACAGGGATGCTTTAAGTTCCAAGCGAATGTCGACTACTCTTGTCAACGACGTTCAGTCCGAGAAGAAGGAATTTTTCCCATGTACGTCAGGCATGCTAAGACCACACGATTCATTTGAAACACGACGACGGTTCAGCAGCCGCATTCTTCGCTTTTTTGTTGCTGACGAAATTCCGACGATGCCACTCGCGGAATTTCTCGATTACGAGTTCGAGTTGGTCGTGAGTGCTTGTTCTCCAAGTTTGGAATAATGAAGCTCCGCGAACGAACTCGGCATACGAGGATTAAGGGTATAGTGCGACGATACGAGTGAGTTGTAAAATGAAGAAGGAAACCGATTGGACCGAGCGAATCTGTTTTAATTGACTTTTAACTTGGAATAAAACGTGAGCAACGTAAAAATGAAATTGAAAATTAAATTTCGATGGATGTACGTGGGCGCGGTGCGCGGAACGAAAGAAGAATAATACGTAACTGGAGAATAAACTCTGTAATATTTCATACGGCGAAATTACAATGCGGTATAATTAGTTTAAAATCTACTATGTCAGCTTAATTACTATCTCATGCACTCATACGGTGGATGAATATAATTGGCGTATGGATTATTTCTCCAGGGGCAGAGTTTCAACCTTAAGCAGGGAGAGCCCTCGCATCATAATAAATTGGCAATATCACGGCGAATTAATTAACCGCAAAATATTATCAAGAATCGTCAGTATAATTGTCACTGGTCAAATAATTCATTAAAAACATTATTTTATTTCAACTAGCATGCAAAATCAAGCGGGAATACGAATAATGAGAGTGTTTTGTTTTATTAAACCGCATGAATGTTAAAATGAAATGAGTTCAGGTAGATTGTTATTTTATCCGAAAAAAGCTTTTTAAAAATTAAATTAAAACATATTTATCAATCTAATTAGTTCAGCTTAATCATTTTGTTTTTGATTCAAGCAATATAAATCCCTGAATTTTTTGGCACGTCTTCTTCCACATATTAAAATATATACATATGTGAAGAATATGTGCTTTTTTGTGCAATTACATATAATTCTCCCACATTGTTCGAGGCGAACAATTTCATTAAGCGTTGCAATCGTTGGACCAGTTTTTCAGTCGAAATTTTGCTACTAAACTCGAGGAGAACAGAATTTGAATTTGTCCTGCGATGCAAGTAACGCAGCGAGATGCCTCGTCTGCAGTCTGTTCTATAGGGACACTGGCAGGGCCTGGAAGGCAACAAAAAGACAAGAACACCAGAGGAGGAAAGGGTCAGACGGAAATAAACGGGGTGTTAACTGCGAAAATTCAATTGAGGACGACGCACCTGCGACACGACGAGAAAAGGTGGCACGAATCGCGCGGGCTTTTTCCGTTCAAGTAGCACCACCCTGCAAGTTTAAAGTGTTTCTCAAAGAGCAAAGGAGAACTCGCATATTCCCGTTATATGTAATTCTCCGATGGCGCGAGATTTTGTCGCGTTTACACTGTCGCATGCGAAGAACTTTCGACCACTTGAAAAGTTTCTTCAACCCTCTTGTGCGCGGTCTCGCCATCGGTTTTCCCACTTTCGGAAGAAGTTCGCGGTTCCAGCAAGTTGCTGGTGCGTAATCTACCCATTAAAACTGATCCACTAGCTGCCACAAACGATTTACACCGCAATCAAAGTTGTTTTACTTCTTACGAAAGGAATAATAACGAAGAGAGGAGCGTTTTACTGAATTGCGTTGAGTTGTGATAGATCGATATTACCGTATATCAATGAAATTTTATATATTAGTATGCAAACAATGAAAACAACGTTGAGGTAACACTTTGCGAAAAGCGCATTTAAATTAATGTTATTTAATTACGCTAAGTTTTATATTTTTTTTCCACACAGACATAAATCTTTTGATAAGGTAACGTATATTTTCTGGCAGTAAATCTTTCATTGTGTATACGTACTCTGGAAGCATCTCCGAAAGTCGAGCACACCAGAGGGAGAAATTAAAGCGGGATGCCTCGTATTTCGCGAAGCTCAGGACGGATCCGTAAAAATATTTGCTAGTGATGCGCTCGTTTTTCACTGGATGTTTTTGTCTCCCACCGAGTGGCCGTCAGCGACGCTCGTCGTGGAGAAGTAGCCCATAATTCTCTTCTAACGGATTCCTGAAATGCCCTGGCGCTCGCCCGAAAGAAAAGAGATACCAGTGAACAATAATTTATATTTCTCGCAAACGAGACTGACGAGAGACCAGGACCAAAATTGTCGACCGGTGTCTGCAACTCGTCTTGAGACGAAGGGATCCACGTGTTCCGTTCGGAAACTGAAGGACGTAAAGTCACGCGAGACACGGAGGAAGAGGAATCGCTCTCGCGGCGAGAAAGGAGACAAGCCGCTGTAAATTTAGAATTCGTTGCATTCCAGCTGTCGTGAGCATACATCGCATCCGACACTCGCATATCGAACGCAAGAGCAGCGTTGGCACATCCGTTAAAAAAATATATATATATATTCTCATTTTATTTTCAATATATCATCTCTATTTCTCTTGCAGCGAGGGACGTAAAAATGGAAGCTGTCCGGGATACGCACGAGGTGTACGCGTCTGCCTCTCTCGTATTTTGCATTTTCGATGGGTAGCAAAGTAAATATACCAGTCGATATTACGACGACTTCGTAAACGGCACCAGACCGATGCTAGAGCAGCAGTCCGCTACTTGGAAAGGAGATTGATAGTGCTGAGGAGGACACTGGAGACTCCGGGCTCAGCATGAAGACCGATCGAGGTCTGCGACGATCTCCCTTAGATACTGGCTCCGAATCCGCGACGGAAACTTTCACCCACTTGCTCGGACCAGGGTGCCCGTCGATTTCCGGCGTGTTCATGGATTCTCGCACGCCGTCGTTGTTCACCATCCAAGGAGAAAACGCGATTGCGCGAGACTCGAAGTGGATACGCGCGGAGAAGTCGGCCGAATTTTCAGTTATCCCGCGCGAACAGCGCGACGATTTCAGTTCGGTATTAAACGAACTCAGCGCAGTCCGTCTCGCAAATCGCACGATTACGTGAAAAAAGCTGTACCTATGTGTGAGGTGGATTACGCTCGGCGTGGGTTACGCTGTTGCGTTCAGTCGAAATTTCAGCGCAACGGCGGCGATAAGCTGTAAGTAATGAACGTTTTCCCATGTTTCGGAAACATTCGCGTGACAAATATCAGTTTTTCTCGTTTTTTCTGCTTTTTTTTCTTTTTTGTACGTTGCACATACAGTGACGCAGAGTCCGATTTTATCTTATTATTTTCACTAGCCCAAGTAATCCACGGTGCAAATACTGTGCGCGCGCGAAATCTCGAAAAGCAATGCTGTACGCAGCAGGTCGGATATTCGCATTTTGCTGGGAAAAAAAATATGTACGCAGGATCGAACGAATTTAATACAGACGAAATAAAATGAATGAGATGTTGTTGTCGACACGGGTATTTTCGTTTAGTTGAATCGCTAGAACACACGTGCGTATTTGACAAGAGAATGTTCGTTGCTTGTAATTATGTTTTCCATTACTTTAATTTGTTTTTCTTAATTACACTCTCGTGTATAATTATAATAATTGCAATTATTATTCCAATATAACCTGTGATTAATTCCAAAAGTTTATACACGTGTGCTTTCGTAAAATTTTAGTTTTTGGTAGCGGAGTAAACGCATCGCTTGTTATTGACGGCTTTTCCAGCTTTACCGAGTTTTCCGGTTGATAGAAGTTCAATCATTAATGCGATTGGATAAAAATACGCAGCGGTTTTAGCGTAATCCCATTATTTATCTCAACTACGAAGCTCAATAATGGAATGGGGATTGATGAGTGTTCTTCATTTAAACGTTCCTCGTTAAAAGAGCTATCGGGATTTGAATCGGTGGAATTGATCGCAGCGTGTATCCCGCGCCGGTTCACGTCAAAAGTAACGCATTTCGCAAATCCGAAGAATCACCAAAGAAAAAAGAGAAAGATATGTGGCGCATGAATGAACCTCTTGTTGAAGACCAGATAACGCGGGACGTGCATCACCCTGCCATAAATCGGCGCCATTCGCATGTCGCAGCCGCATTTTCATCGTGTCGCGTAGCGGCCGCGACCTCAGGAAAGATTTATTTAGTAAAGTGATTTAGTGACAGAGACCAGTCCGTAAATCGGTATGAGAAAAAGAGAGAGAGTGAAGGAGAGAGAGAGAGAGAAAGGGGGGGGGAGAGAGGAAGAGACTGACCGAGCGATGCGCGCCTGCCAACGGTGCACTGCGTTGATAAAGGAAACGAAATCCAGGGAATTGCGATTGGACGAGGGGAGTCTTGTTGGACGCCCAAGGAAAATATCGCGGAAGGAAATATTGCCCCAGGAAATATCGCTGTTCCAAAGAATCGACGTTACTCTTATTACATGGCACCATATAAATTCTGGTCGGTATTACTTTTGTAACTTCATGAAGACTGACCGGCCGCCTGAAATATTGATCGGTTGTAGAGCCGGTATGCGGAATCAAATTCGCTTAATTTGAATAGTTGTGCCGGATGTTTTATAAAATTTTTCAGATTTTTCCACGTTAACAAGGAATATAGGTATAATAAATTTATACAGCGTTATCGTGTGTAGCATTTAAATTTTAAATCATCATTTATTATCATGTATCAGATTTGTTGAAAAACGTACTATCAAATGATTACATGATTTTTTTCGTAGCAGCTCTAAATAATTTTAGCAAGCTTTTAAATTCAGACATTACATTGTGCAGCGGCACGCAAGAGATTGCAATCAATTTTCTATGACACCATAAATGCTCGTACGTTGATGGAGATACGCGAACGCCGTTTGTGCGAGTTTTGCCAACAAACGCAATGAAATTGAAGCATAAAATGACCGGCATTTTGTCCAGGATAGATCTTCAAGGCGATTGCACGCACGAGCCTGTCCTGTAAATACGTTTCGCATTCGAGTGAGTCGTTCAAAACTTCAGGCGACGATAAATCTGCCTCGTACGTACGTACGCGCAGCGTTTACGCTAGCAGCTGGAAGACGTAAAATGCGCAAAGTGACAAGTGTCGATGAAAAACTTTGCTGCCCGTCGAGGGATTTACGGACGTGTACGAAACGACCAATTCGAATACTCGCTTCACCGGTTCATTCGTGCGCGTCATCAGACTCTGATCAGAGTGCCAGAAGCTCGTTTAATTGCACGTCGATCGAAGCGGCATCCTTCAGCGCGCGGACTTTACGTGCATATAGATTTAACATCGTTTCCGGTAATCTCGTGGAATAACACATTCGCACTTGTTATGCGCCGTCCCGTCGTCCTCCTTCTCTTTTTACATCCCTTTTCTTTTTCTTGCTAATGGATCTCTTTGATGACCCATTCGACGAGATGCTTTTGCCAGTCAGTAAAAAGTAAAAGGAACAGCATGCCGCGTTACCTTTTCAAGCGTTCTAATCAACTTCCGGAGTCGCGTAATAAATCTAGGAGAGAAGAGCATTACCGCGAGAGCGTGCCGTTACGGTAATTCCCGACCTTAGCGAGTTCCTTACGTGTAGATCGACGAAAATTTGTCCAACGTGCTAAAGCGACTCGTACTTAATAACCCGTATATATTGAACGTGGATTATTTCTTGTCTCCTGCTGCAAGAGAAGAGAGAGAGTGCGGAAAATCGCGACGGGCGAGCGAAGGTAAAGAGAAGAATATTGAGTGACATGATATTTTAGAAGGCCGAGCAAAGAAACTGTCAAAACAGTCAAAAACGAGACAATGCTTTTCGGATCGCCGATGACAAAGAAACGTTAACTTTATTACAAGACAAAGGGCCTACATCGGGTGATCTCGTTTCACGGTAAATGTGAAGATAGAAATACGGATCGATGAGCTCCATGAGCCGCGGACCGTGTGAGCACGATTTTATGTCAACGATCCCCTTCGGGGATGAAGGACGTTCCCTTTAATGGAAAGACGATTTAATAGACGCGAGACTGCTAGTTAGATACTATCACAGAGAATTATCGATGATACTGCGGAATTACGAGCGGCCTTCGTGAGATGAAGCAACGTGTATATCTCACGCGACGACAACGGGCTTTGATGAGATTAAGAAATAAAAGCCAGCGGGTACTATATAGCGCGACGCGCAAAAAATCAATCTATTTCTCATGTAAAAACTTTATTCCGTGTCTTTGCTCGCTGCTTTTCCGCAGGGAGGAGAGAAATCCGTGGTGTTCTCAGTCGCGCGATTTCCAACCACGTGTATCGATTCCACCAGCGCGAGCGGTGGAGTGAAATCGCGCCTCTCTTCACCTACAAATCGAGGTCGACCTAAGGGATTCCGTCTCTCTTGACTCTCTTGACCATAAACGTGGAGACGTGGTAGCCGCTGTTATCCCGTTTCCAATTTGATGGCGTAAGCGTCACGTCGTTTTTCTCGTATTCGCGAAAACAATATCCAGTCAAGATCCGTGACCGGGAATGAGGGAAACGGGATTCCTCGTGGGTTTTCTGTCTTGAATGTGAACCGATTTTTCCGCATGCGTTTTTCGCGTGTGGCCTCGATAGTGTGTTATTCGTTCGCACATATTGCGATCATATTGTCTTTTTACATTTTTACATTTACATTTATATTATACATAACTTGTACATACGCGCATATTTTTAGAGAAGAGCGGAAAGGAAACGAGAACATTACTACAGATACTAACACGAGAAAGCAAGTTGCACGTTGTGCGCCCAACGATATCTCGGCTTCTTGTTTCCTTTAGACGGAAATACTCGCGCATACACGCGACACACTTAGTTATTCAAGGCGATAAAACCACGGTGTGCTTTATACCGGTCGTATTTCAGCGGAATCGTCCCGTTTCTGGAAACGTGTATCAAGCACGCTTAATATCACGACGCGCGCGCTGGAAGTCCGTACGCAAGCCTAGTTCGCGCGTTGAATCATCATCAGCAATATAACGTACTTATAACTATCTTTCTCTTCGTTGCAGTTTATAGCAGGTAACGGAAATGGAGTGGAGCCAGAAAGTGTATTATCGAATCTAAAGCTGAGTTTTTCCTCTCTTTTTTTCCTCACCTTGCAGAAATTGTTGCATTTAAATGTCCGGAAATAGATGTTTTATTATGAAATTCTGAATTAAAATTCTGCATCTAGCAAAATTTATGTTTTAATTGAGATAAATTCAAATCCATATTTAGAACCCCCTGGCGAATAAAACATTTTCTATACTTGTTATTAATTGAGATAAGATCGATTTTAAATTAACGAAGAATAATAATATAATTAAATAATCAAAATCATTTTAAAATGAACGGTTTTTCATGATTTAGTGGATATAAGCGAGCATAGATCACATCCAATTCTGCAGAATAAAGAACACACAGTGTCAATCTTCCACGATTTTTACTTCGAGGAGAGTTATATTATTTAATTTGGAGGATGTGTAGAATCTGGTGAAAGCAAACTTGTCACTTTCATATGTACTATTACGTCCCACGAGGATCACAGAATCTCGAGAAAACGATATATACACGGCTACTATCGAGTGACAAGGTTTGCATATGGGGATTATATGCATGCCTACAGGATCATACCAGGGGCCAAGGGAATACTTCGGGAGTCGTGAGACTTTTCTACGGGACGTGAGAACTTTTCCGATCCGTCATGCAACGTGTTCCTTCGCGCGGCGTATCTCGCCTTTCACAATCGTAACGCGAAAAATAAGTTATGGGTGCCGATCCCGCACCCATAGGAATCGAAAGAAGCAAACAATCGTGCAGTCTTACGCGCGTGACCGCGATACAGAATTTCGATGTGTCCGTTCAGCTCCACCGTTTTCGAATTTTCCATTTTTTCCGTCCAGATATTTCAAACAGTACGTCAACACTTTTCTCCGAATTGCGTTGTTATTCGATCTAATAGTGCTATGAATTCGTGCGATATTTTCGAGTGAATTTGTGATATTTTCGAAACAAATATCCGTACGCGGAAACACTAATCTCGCGCGCGCTATTTGATTAATTTTTAATAGCGCGGCCTTTCGTGCCGCTATTGACAATATAACAATTTTGCAATAGCTTTTATTTCGCGTCGTCGCAACACTATAGTTTATTAAATTTCCTTTTCACGCTAAATGCCGATCAAGCTGCAGAAAATTTTAATCTTACGAATAAATTTGCATTTCACATGAAATGAAATTAATCGAATTATCATTATCCCGAAGGGATCGCTTGAAACGTTGCACATTACAAAATAATCAATCGCTACAAATAACTTCTTCCTGAATTCTGTACGCTAACCCGTGCGTATTTTCAAGCTTCTTCATCTTTGAAGATTTGTAACGTATCTTTGATTCGCGCAATTAACATTTATGCTAATTAAAGTATATGAGAACACTTGAAATTTGTAAAATAATTACTTCTATTCATACAAGATGGTTAATAGGTTTCTTAAATATATATAATAAAGAATTACAAAAAGATATTTAAGAACAGCATGAGATTCACTGCTTTGATAAATGATAACGACAGATTGAATATTTGATAAAGAGTAATCATACACATATATATCTCAAGATTTGTGTTAGGTGTAATATTAGGTGTAATATTATGCTATTAATCACACGACAGCACGAGCGCAGAAGTATCGCCCGTTTCGCTCGAGATGCGAACTATATGCGGCCATTTTCGAGATGAGATGGGAAAGATGGAAGGTCTTTGAAGAAAAAGCAATGGCGTAAACAGCGCGATGAATGTCTCGAGCGGAGAAGGTATTATCGTGGCCGCGCTACAACCTGCCGGTATGAGAGACAGAGAGAAACCAACGTGGCAAAGTGATGGAGTGATACGGGAAAATCGAGAAGCTACAAGGAGCTACAAAATTGTTTGCCGAGAAGCACCAGGATGAATGAGGGAGAAAAAAAGAGAGAGGACGAGACGCGTACCAGGCGAGGATTTGATTTACTCGCTGCAGGTGGATGTAGATTTCCGCCATCCTGCTCTTAAAAACCTACTCCTGGACACGTCCGAGACATGACGTCGCAGAAAGTTCTCAAAGACATTCAGCGATGCAATTCTAGCTATTAGTTTTAATAATGAAGATTCTAACGTTATGTTTAACGTTACGAGATTTAATGCGATAAAATTAATTTCAGTAATCAATTTGATTTTGGAGTAATTAAAATCATTATTTGATGAATGATGACAGACAGTGGATGTCGATTTCCGTCAAAGTAGTCAAGATATCGAAAGCAATATTCTTTTACGTAAAATTAAAATCAAACTTATTTTGCTTTAGCGTTTCTTTATTTTCCATAGTCTCACCTGTGTAGTCTGAGAAAGCAGCACGAACTACCACGACGTTCGGCTGCAAACTTTACTTGGAACAACGGCAACTGGAGCAGGCGGTTACATACGAATACCCCTCTTCAGGAAATGAGCGGCAAATGGAGCGAATGAATTTTGACCTCGCCAGTGCACGCGGTTACTCTCGATAAGAACAGTGCGCACCTTTATCTAGCTGGGTCTAGAAACCGATGGTAACACTGGGGATGCATAAAGTCCGATATTTATGAGGCGCAGGTAATCACAAAGAAGTAATCGGCGCGGGAGCTACACTTGAGAAAATACCGCCCGAAGAGAATCAATTCGTAAAATAACCCACAAAACAGACAAAATGATTAATGGCAAATTTGTGCTAATCTAAACGATTTATCCGGCGCTCTTTCTCAAGTCACTTACAAATCTGGATAATTATTTCATCCACATTTCTCTCAAGGTTAAATCATATATAAATGTATGAATCATGTGATAAATCAATATAAATTATCAATTTCGATATTATTCAGGTATACCAGAAGAATAACATTATTGCCACAGAAAAGCTCGCGTAAATTATTTTCAGCTTGCCGTTCGGTATCGAGGAAGACCGCGCTGGGAATCTTTGGAGAGCACCAAAGTTCCGGATAAAAACACTCCTGGAATAAACTCTTGTCACGCCTTAAAATCACTCGATGAAGAGGAAACCTCTTGTAAGCCCGCCGACTTAAAAATTTGCGAGCAACTCGATGCTGACGCACGACGAGAGCTTTCTGCCTCAGTAAAAAATATAACGAAGCTCAGCTGCCATCGCGCAATGAGCGGTTGCGTGATGTTATCACATTTTAGCCCGGGGAGGGAAGCCACATTGCATGGACCCTATAAAGGTACGCTTTAAGGGGGGAGCCTGCTTTAGAACGTTGAAAATAAGGTATAATTTTACGAATTGTTTTGGAGAAACTATACAGCGGATCATTATAAAACTTTGATGCATTTATTAGTACATGTTTAAAGATAAAAAAAATTATTTTTTTATTTGAATATATCGCCTGTAGAGGTCGTCCTGGAGGCATCTTAGTGCAGCCGGCATTGTAAATTGGTGAGCATTCTCCCGCCTCCAAATTTCATCCAAACTGAAAAATTGAAATATTTTCTTGTTATTTATGAATTCCCATCGTCGATGAACCTTTAATATTCATAAAAACATTAAGTTAAACAATTACTTTTGCATGAAAAAGTTCAACAACTTTGCCTAAAAATCGTACTTTTGTGTTCTAAGCTCCACCATTTTGGCACTTTTCAACTTTTTTCTTCTTTCTTTGGTTCATCGACGATGGGAATTCATAAATAACGAGAACATATTTCAATTTTTCAGTTTAGACGAAATTTGGAGGCAGGAGAATGCTCACCAATTTGCAATGCCGGCGACGCGGCTGCACTAAGATTTCTCCAGGACGACCTCTACAAGAGATATATTCAAATCAAAAAATAATTTTTTTTATCTTTAAACATGCACTAATAAATGCATCAAAGTTTTATAATGATCCGCTGTATAGTTTCTCCAAAAACAATTCGTAAAATATACCTTATTTTCAGCGTTCTAAAGCAGGCTCCCCCCTTAAAGCCTATATTGAGACGCCGTCTTTCCGAATACCGTACAAAATACGGTATACAACCCGTTAAGCGTCGTGTCTTTTATACCGAGCTGCAATGTGCGTTCAACGAAGAGAATAAGAGTGTTTCGCAGCAAACGGAGAAGAACTAGACGAAGAACATGATTAATTAATTCATTATCAAGATGTTTCGTGAATCGAGGAAGCCGCTATTGATATTTGCATCAGCTTTTTGTCTGTGCACCGTCGCATCGAGTAGCGATAATCAATTTGACAAAGGGGCAAACAGTCTGTGAAAGAAACGAGAGACACAAAAGCCGGCACCGACGCGCTCGTTAAATCAAGGCGTGATCATTTTGCTGCGAATCAAGCTGCCTGTATTTCCGCGCGAACAGCGGGATTTAAATCTAGTTAGTTATCGAGAGTTGGAAGCTAAAAAAGAGAACGCGCACACGAACGATAAGTTAGAGAGGCGCGCGCGGAAATTGTATCGCGTTCGTTTCCGTGGATGCAATCTGTACGTGCAATTTAGTTGCACGTTTTTCTTCCCTCGTGCATCGTATTCCACTCAATCGAAATGAGAATTAACCGTTCTTCGGGAAAATACGTCATTTTCCCTCTTCCTTTTTAGGGGACATAAGTGAACGCTGCGATTAAGCGGCGCGATTTATTGTGACACGCTCACTGAAGAATTATGGAGTCATACTACATTTCAATATTTCATAATTATTCTCTAAGTGAAATACTCTCTTAACGGTAAATGTGTCTGTCTCAATTGCGATATCTGCTGAAGACACATAGACTTTATCTTCTCGATGAGTCACTCTGCGTAACTTTATTCTATTGGGTTGGCCAAAAAGTAATTGCGTTTTTTTTAATATAAATAAAAGGCGAATTTTTCATGGGAAACAAAAACTTTATTAAACAATATATTGTCCATTTTGTTTGATTATCTTTTGCCATTTTTCAGGCAACTTCATGATTCCGCGCTCAAAAAAGTTCTTATCTTTTTCAGCAAAAAACAATTCCAACAACGATTTGATATCCTTATTAGCAGTAAAGGTTTTACCATTCAAGGCGTTTTGCAAAGAACGAAACAAATGGTAATCTGATGGTGCCAGGTCTGGCGAATATGGTGGATGTGGTAACATCATGGTAACACATCCCATCCAAGCTGCAACAATTTTTCACGAGTGACCAAACTTGTACGTGGTCTAGCGTTATCATGGTGAAACACAACACCTTTGCGATTCACCAATTCTCGACGTTTCTGTTTGATGGCATCATTTAATTTATCCAGTTGACGACAGTATACGTCTGAATTAATGGTTTGATTCCTTGCAAGCAGTTCAAAATACACAATACCTTTAAAGTCCCACCAGACTGACAGCACAATCTTTCTTTGGTGAATATCTGCTTTTGAAGTGCTTTGAGCAGGTTCATCACGCTTGCTCCACGATCTTTTTCGTTTGACGTTGTTGTAGACGATCCATTTTTCGTCGCCTGTTATCATACGTTTCAAAAATGGATCATTTTCCTCACGTTTCAAAAGAGAATCGCAGATGTCAATACGCTTAGTGAGATGAATTTCTTTGAGCTCATGTGGTACCCAAATATCGAGCTTACTAATGTATCCAAGTCGTTTTAAATGGTTTTCAACACTCGATTTCGATATGTTAAGATTCTCAGCAATCTCTCGTGTCGTTAAACGCCGATTCGAATCGATCAGTGCCTTTGTTTTGTCATCATCAATTTCGATTGGCCTTCCTGAGCGTGGTGCATCTTTCACATTAAAATCTCCAGATCGAAATTTAATAAACCAATTTTGACACTGCCGCAGTTTTAAAGCATCTTCGCCATATACATGACATAACTTTTTATGAGCTTGCACAGCATTTTTCCCTTTTCGGAAGTAATAAAACAAAATATGAGGAAAATGTTCTTTTTGATTTTCCATTTTGAAATCGACGGCAAAGAAACAATTGTTAACGAAATCGTGTACTTTCTTTTTGTAAAACAAGCTTGAACTGTGAGTTGTTAACCTACATAATGAATTTGCGGTTTAGAATGAAGTTAGTTACATTTCAAGACATGTATGTCCATTTATTGGAAAAAAACGCAATTACTTTTTGGCCAACCCAATACATTGCTCGAATTTAAGTGAATATTCTTGATAAAAAATTAAAAACTTTCATTAAACCACCTATTATCAAACGACTATTTTGAATACAGATTTTTTGACAAAATCGAGTGATTATTTGGCGCTGTTATTGTGTTTCAGTCACTGGAGCGTCCACGGGGGAGACCGAGGACCCGCGGTCGAGCACGTACAGCACTCGTAAGACTCGATCCTCGCTGCCGCGAGCCTGGCCGTCCTCGAGTGTGGAGCACACCGCGAGGGAGATCAGACCCTCGAGCGGCAAACTGCCCGAAACTACCCCTTGGAGCGTAGATAGATCGAGCCCCGGAACTCGATCGGACCTGAGTTTCCTGGGGACGGTGGCGGAGAGATCTGAAGAGGACGAAGACGGGACGAGGTTACAGCCATCGGGGGGCAATGACATCGGAAGTGACGCAACCGTCGCACGCCATAACCCGTCCATCTCCTCAAGGAGCGGCGAAACGAGCCAGACGGATCCGCTCAATCGGATTCCCATCGAGTCACCATCCGCGCGGTTCTCGACGATTGGCCATCGCGCCGGGACCTCGCCGGCTCCTGCAGGCTCTCACGACGTAATTTCGTAGCGAATCTCGTAGAATAGTGGTAGTGCTCGCTCGAGAAGTCGGTCACGATCAAGGCTGTAAATATCGGACTGTCCGAGCAATATCAGGGCTTTCAGGGATTTTAAAACCATTAATTAGTTTTTCCACTCGCATCTCCCTGTTCTCCGATAATTTGATTTCTTAAATATTTGAGGTGGAACTGCGAGTGGGGCTAATAATCGCGACTATTAATTATCCAAATTGCGCTGATCGATAATTAAATCAGATTGAGTGTTTGCGCGAACATCGCGAACCTTTCATGACGGAACTCTGCGAGAACCAGATGAAGCTGTTCGCGACGCGTATTCTGATAATAATCGGCCGCGGTAAGATATCGATGTTAAACAGCAGCAACGGATTTCTCCGCGTGATATCGCTCATCATAACGATGACGTAATAGTCGTAATTATTCAGCGGTGCTCCCAATACCGTAATGCGGGCGATAACTATAATTTAGCACTGTCGTAGTACCAATGCACAGAGCGGAATCGGGCTGCCATTTAATTAACGGCTCGATATCCCGGTATTAAAGGCTTATGGTTCACCGATCGTATAAATTTTCGATCTCGCGCGGTTCTCCCTCTTCCGGATTTAACGCGACACACGTGCGACGGCAACAGCAATGGCGAGAAACTTTGACTGCGTCAAAATTGCTCGTAAATGCACAGAGTCTCGTACGCGAGTCATAAATTTCCGCCTGACGAAACTTGCCGCTGTATGAATTACAAACGGGGACCATTTCACGCGCGGCGATTTTCGCTTATAAATTCAAATGTGACTTTACGTTATCTGTGCAGATAGTGCCGATGCCCGAGAAGCTCTCGCGCGGGAACTCGCAGAGCACGACGCCCAAGACGATGTCCTCGAAAAACATCGGGATGCCACGACGCCAAATGAGGCACGTGCCAGACATCTGCGAGAAGTTTCAAATCGGGGACGAGGTGAAGAGGGAATTTTACAGCCCCAATTATCCCGAGGCGTATCCAAACCAAACCGATTGCGTTCGAGTCTTAGAAGGTAAGTCGCTCCAAAAGTAACAGAACTTCAGCCGAAAAATGGAAATCGACGATTTGAAAGAGATAGACAGCAAAAGAGCTGTGAAATTCCTTCTGAATATTGAACTAAACGATATAAGCTTCTCGATAAATTTAACTCGTAAGAGTGATCTCATTAGAAATCAGTACCTCCGCGATAGTAACAATCATTCGCCGTCATTTATTATAACGAAACATTCTGTAAATCCAAATTACTCGTAAGCTGGAGACTCGTGTTTGTCTGCGGGATGGTCGCAATGTTCGCGATTATTAATCGTCGGAGATAAATAATTAATCTGGTAATCACGGCAATTGCGTTGAACCGCGACTCTCACAGCGCTGACCAGAATATCAAGGGTACAACCACTTTCGCGCGCCGATAGCGGCGGCGGTGGCAGTGGTTTGATGATCAATAATCGATCCGCCACACGTGCATGTCGTATCTCTCTGAGAAATCGGTTTTTGAGCGTACATCGTCGAAAGCTTCTACAAGATTGCCCGCAGCAAGTACACGCTAGCCAGATTTCACTTTACTGCCGCGCACCGTTCGCCGATAATGCGGGGAAAAAGGGCGAACGTGTTGGGAAAGGGCGAGCTCTTTCCGGACAGGGACGAACCTTTGATCCGCGATTCTCTCGGAGCAAATGTTTTAAACAAACATCGTTTCCTTTCGAGCAAATTCCTGGCTAAGTAAAGAGCATTAGATTATTTCTTATTTCTTATTTCTCGAAGACGGTATATCTAATAACGTAATCAGATTGCCGTCCACGGAGTCCGGCATACATGAATATCGTAACGTCTCTCTCTGAATATCTCTAGCAGACATTCATTGATTCATATGCTATCTTATACATTTTTTAATTATTACAATAGTTATATAATTTGATGCATTGTATAGGCACTGTATTAATTTGGAATTTGGGTCAATTGACTGTTTTAATTTGAATTAATGGCAGCGCAGGCAACATCAATTTCCTCATTCATGTCAAATAATGAAAGCATAAATAACAAAAATGTGAATAAATTTGTTTGATGAATTTTTAGCGCGCTTCGCAGGTGTGTCGGCGTTACTGTTGAATAAAAGCGGACGTTGCTATCAGAATGATTCTCATTCGTATCTATTCTACACCGCGAAGCTCCGTGAAAGCGCTCTGTGTTCAGCCCCGTTTCATATGTATAAGTTCCATGCAACTTCGTAGCTTAGAACATGACTAAACTTTCTTTGAGAGGAAAGAGGAGCCGCGAGTGATTGATACACCCCAATGGTTCGGTTCATTGGCTTGGGATAGCGCGAGAGGATAGTAAATTTTCCTAGACTGGCCCGCCTTCGCGGGCCACACAAAAGCGGAAGGAACGTATAAAGGAAACTCGCCCATTCCGACGACCACGGTTTCCACTTTAATCGGTGCAGTATTTTTCATCGGTGGACGCGATCCCGTGGATATTCATTTAATAGGTCAGCCGCCACGTTGCGCTCTGGGAAATTCCCGATGAACATCGCCAAGTTTCTCGATAACCAGATAACAGCGATATCGGAAATGGGCAAAGAATCGACAACGACTCTTTCATCGCGAGACTTTCGTTACGAAAGAAACTCGGAGCACGATATATTCTTCTTCGATGCTCGTCATCTTCGGCGTCAGAGGAAATAACGCGCGGCGACGAACGGTTTCTCGTTTTATCCTCGTGCACACTAGAACACGGCGACGTGAGACGATCGCAGATAGGAAGCCGAGCGAGGGAAAAAATTGGTGAACGCGTACGATGGAATCATAAATCTTTGTGAGCCCGACCGCTTCTCCTTGTCCGTGGCTGCACGAAAGCAATATCTCGATAACGGATCGACGTGTCTACGAACGATCGGGGGAAACTGCTCGCTACCGTCCGGCGGAAAATGTCCCCTCCCGTTTCGAGCTAATCACGCGTGCGAGATTCCGAGGTTTCAGAAGCCATCTATTTTCCGTCTTGCAAATTGTAGGTACCGGCCACATCAATCTACCGTTCGCTCACGGATGCCGGACGGAGCTACGGTAAAGTGTGATTTGCATTGTGCATTAAGCGATGTACACGAGACAGCGTTCACCGAGTGAATTCGTCGATTCGTGGAAGATCTCCCTTTTAGCCTCGAGGCCTTCGAGATGCGCCGGATTGGGCAACCTGGTGGCAGCTGGCTCTTGTTTGAATTTGAGTCAGGGTCGCTCGCGAGTCTCGCTCGTGAATTACTGGGTTCTCCTCGCGCGTACGAAAATAGCGACCACGACGGTGATCATGGCGCTCCTCGACAAATCTCGGAGACGGCGGAGCGCATGTGGCCTCACGTACAAACCATGCCACCGTGCACAAACTCGTAAACATAATCTGGAGTAAGCAACGCATAAGCGGAAACAGGAATTATGGAACATCAGATATATTACACCTCAAAATATTGATGAGAGGCGACATTGTGCAAGAGCGTGCTGCAGGCATCACTCATCGTCCTAATCACGATTTCCGTTCTTTGGATGTCAAGACCAAATCGGACTTTTATCTTATTATGAGGCTCTTATAAAATAAAAGTAGCTGTTACTTTCCTGAGTAACGTTTGAATAAAATGTAATAATTTGTGTATCTGGATTTTTAGGACAGGCAATCAGGCGTGTCTATTAATTGGCTTTTTGTCGATCGAAACTTGATGTAGGTAACGAGCAGGGAACAGTAATTGGCTTTGTATGGAAGGAAATTTGTTTGTCATCGCATAACGGCCATGATTGCGCTCGGAAAAGTGATTATAGCGTATTAGGCATCTTATGTAAATTATGTCATGTAATTATCTCGACGTCGACGTGGCTGGGATTAAGGAAGTTTCGCCCTGATGACAACCGTTGCTGTATATCTCCTGACGTTCATCCCCGAATCTGCTCATCGACAATTCCAACACGTCCACGCAAAGAAACATTACAGTTGTCAGTCTAGAACCAGTCAGTTTAATCTGCAAAACCGCTTCGAACTCCCGATAATTTGCGTGGACGTCCGTATTCTGGAATATTTCACATAGAATCGTAGGTACTGAAATCCTCATTTAATAATGAATATTGAAGTTAATGTGGAATCATTAATGGCGGTTTAATTTGTAAATGATGCGTATGCACAGATCGTGAAATCATTTGTAAATCAACGATATTTCAGCAATTATGAGGCAATTTGTAAATGATACGTATGCATAGTACGTGAACTCATGAATCAACAATGTTTCGGCAATTGTGAGGCGATTAAATTAGGCAGTAAACCCTGTTCTTCTATTTCCAGTAACAAAACGTTGCACATTGCGCCAATTGGTACAGTCACGTGCGGCGATCGTCGGAACACTCGGTTGATTATACGATCTGACAAACTTTAATCCGGTCGACAAAATATCACCGCGGCATCCGGAGTCACGTTTCCCGGAATTTCCAAAATATGCGGGGCCCCGCGCATTATCTGGCAATCCGCGGTCGCCACTTGGCAGGCTATCAGCAACGAACTTCTACGGAATCTTGAGAAGGATCTCCGTTGCTGCCATACGTCGCGTGTCGTACAATTTCCTCGCCTTATAAGTCACTGAATCAGTGCAGCTCGTGGAATTCCTGAACAATGGTGAAGCACGCATGCACGGAGGTTCCATTTGTTTTAATTAATTTTAGGTTCGTGCATCTGCCAATCAAGTGCTTAAAAAACGATAAGATAATGCAACGTTTCCAAGCAAATCTTCGTATTATGTATTAAATCTTCGTTAGAATTTGATTACACCGGCGAGTTTAGATCGATTATTCTTATTTTTCAATCGAGACGCTTCAAGATGATCAAAAAGATCAAAAGATGGATATAATCGTATCACAGATTTTTCTGTGTCGCATTCGTATCACTTATATGTATCGTGAATCTCGTCGAAAATATCGCCGCTCAATCATTATTGTATCATTCTTCGTTGGCCATCTGGCATTGCTAGGTCAAGCACGTACAGCGCACGTGCATTACTGTTATTTTGTTAGTATTGGGACCATTACTACTATTGACTGACCCCTTGACCCCAGAATCGAAACGAGATGTCTTCGGTAACGATTGCTGGATGTGCCGGAATCCCGATTTCATCAGATGTCCGAGAGATAAATGCGACCGAGAGCAGAACTTACGTCACGTACGACGAAATGCTCTTATGTTTTATCCGCTGCAACGCCGAATCAAGATACGAAGAAGATATATTTTGCTGAGATTATTTTTGTTCTAAAGACTACATTCTCGATAGTTCGGACGTTGTTTTTCGCTATTGTTTAATTTCTCTCATCGTTACACGAGAAATTAAAGTTGGGATTAAGTTTACCCGAGATTAATTGAAAAACAAAGCTTTGCTTTTCAATTTTACGAAGAAAGTTTATCCGTACGCGCGATTGCCCGAAGGTGTACATCGCGTATCATCAATTTCCGCTCTCTCTTTCTCTCTTTTGCAGATCCTCGACTTCCGTTTTTTAAATTCGTGATCTCCCATTTCATCCTCCATCACGTGCGAGAAAGCAGCGCGCCGCGCAAAACCTTGCAACAGTCGGTTTACCATAGTCGCAATGTTGTAAAATGACTCCGGCCACAAAGGGTTCGTTATCTCGATGACTGTTGCAAACGGTGCCCGCTCGTGACGCACTCTCCCTCACGTAACAACGTCACACGATCCTCTTACCATGGTGCGAGCCCTCCAGCATCGTTTCGAGTCCCAGTTTCGACTAAAGCATACGAGCGAGCAAGCGGGCGAGCGAGAGAACCGCGTCGTTTTCGCGGTTTCCAAACGGGCGAGTGATTTCTCTCGCAACGCGCCGAAAGCCATGCTCTCGGACGCGGAAGTCCGTGCTCCGAGGCATTCGCGAGGGTGGAATGAACTGTAACCCCGATTACGTAAACTTACCGCCCCGCCGGAATCCGCCACGAGATCGACGCTCAATCGATCGGAGCGGCTGGCCCTGCGTTTGATGCCTCGATGTTGTGCCGTATTGACCGATGCAAACATGCGAACCAATGCATTTATGTTGCAAACGGCGAGGCGAATAGCGTGGTTGAAAGACACGGCGGTGCAATAATATTTCTGCAATGAGCGAGAAGTCGCAGCGGACAGATCAATTTGCACGTGCATGTCACGTTTCCATATCCTTTCTAACGGTGAAATATGTTTTATCTGGCAGTTTTATTAATCGGCGTTGTCGCCGATATGAATGCTTGCGTTATCTCCGTTATTTTCGATACGCGGCCCCCGCATTAGATCGGCCGCGGTGAGTTTCACGATCGTTCAAATTTCCACGCAATATCCACGGAAATTACTCGGATTCCACTTGCATACTCTTCTTGAAATGATCCTCGGTGCGCGCGAACGTCGATGTCGACTGTATTCCAGTTGGAGAATACCGGCTTAGATGCAACAATGGCAAAAAACAGAGAATTCCTATCGAAATATCGATATCGTAAAGTTTACTTACATTTATACGGTATGGATAGAACATGGATATTTCTATCTGATGGATATCGCTTCCGAATAAGGTAGAAAGAAAACATTTATTGTTTTGCCATCCTGTGTACGCTTATTTCCAGATATTTACTTCGCAAACATCGTTAAACTGGCATGATCGGCGCAGAAACATCAAAGTCGTCACGGAGGAATTAAAATGCGGACGAAACGAGGAAGCGGCTGATAGCCGATAGCCATTTTATATAATAATATTAAAAGTTTTTCTCTCTCTCCCCGTGTGCGCACATATCTCTTCGTGCTCTTCAAATATGCGTTGACAAAATAACATATATAACAGAATCTAGTCGGCTTGTCGAGCAAATATGTTCAGATACGCACGTCAACAGGCTTTTTGCTTTTTAAATATTTTAGCTGACGGAACAATTTCTCCCATCGCTAATGCTGCGGAACGCGCACTCTGAACACGAATAGTGTTTATAAATATCATAAAATATTCCACGCTTTGCACGGGTGAGTGGCTTTCCAATCAATGATTATTCGAATGTCAATTTCAGCCAGGAAATTTCGCAGTCTTCGTCGAAAGATCTTTAATGAGTTGAGAGTCGATCTAACCAGCAGTCGGAAATCAAAGAGCGCTGTAATCTTATTTTATGTACATCATGACTGCATATTACATTTATTTGATTTCAGGCAACGTGAAAATTGAATTAGAAACGTCTTCCAACTTACTTAAATGCGGACTGCTCTGAAATGACACGCAAACCCATGAAAACGTTGGATCTTACTGAATTCCGCGAATTTTGCACGTCTGAGCTAAACCGGTTGCTGTTCTCGATTGTGATGTACTACGAATGGATGGTTTAATGACCAGGCGCGTTCAGGAATCTCACCGAAACTGGTGCTTGCGATCGAGCGAGGACAAATATCGCGGAAGCTATCAAGAAACTTGCGAACTGTCCGGCAGAGTGTTAACGGAATTCCTAGCTTCTCCGATTATCTTCTCGACGCTCGAGCACATCATAGAGAGTATTTCCCCATTCCACCATAAACCAATCCACTCTAACTGGCTGAAGTGGTAGGCAGCCTCCAGGCATTCTCAGTTAAATCGTTCGCTATTGAATCTCATGGCGCTGACACTCTCCGATGGTCGATGCCGGTTACAAGAGAGTTTGCAGAATGAAAGATTAGAACTCATGCAGAGGAATGGAACGCCTGTGCGATTGCGATCCAACAATTCGCCTGAACTGATACCTGTTCACTTTGGTTCTCGAGCGAAATACTTGATGGCGGAGAAACAGACATGACTGATGCAAACAATCGCAGCAATTTAATAGTATAGCACCCGTGAAATCGACAAAATGGTTATTTACAAATATATCGTAGAAGTGAATATACAGAAAGGTATGAATTTTTACGTTAAATAAAATGAATCGCGGTGATATTCCTATTTGTTACTGATTTTGCTACCCGATTTATGGGATAATGGAGATTTCGATAAAACGAGTGATCATTACAAGGAACTTTTGGTAATTATTCACTGCTGTGATTCGATCCTCTGTTATTTAAGGATTAAGCGTGACCAGAATCTGTAAGCAACGTTGTTTCGAGTTTGCAGGCAGCCAAGCAGAGATGGGATTACCGTAACTGTCGAAAGTTTTCGTTGGAAACGCAACTTTAGACACAAAGAGAGAACAAGAGAGAGAGAGAGAGAGAGAGAGAAAGATGTATAATCTCTTCTTCCATGTATCACAATGCATAGGAAATATTCCAGCGGATATAAACATCAAATTTACTGATCTCATTAACCGATCCGTCATAGATTTTTATATAAAAAAATTTATTTTTTAGAGAACGCATTTAATGCGATAAACATCTCATGGATATGGTTCAGCGTACAATAATGTTGCATTCTATTTCTCTTTCGTTGCATCTCTAGATCTATTCTTTTGTTCTTCATTACCGTAAATTATCCAAACCGTATATTTATTGTTACGTGTTTTAATTAAAATTAAAATTACAAGCTATCTTATGTTATGTATGTTTTAATTAAAATTAAAATTAAAAGCTATCTTATGTTATACAGAGTGAGGCACCTAAAACAGGCCACCTGAATATCTCGGCTGTTATTGGTGATAGAAAAAAATGTGTCAGACCAAACTTGTATGGTTTCGAGGGACACATAATTTGTTCTAAATAATTTTTTATTAGGTGGACGCGTAAAAGTCATATGAAGATCAACTTCGTTTTTTTAAATGGTATGATATGTTTTTTTACGTACCATCTAGTAGAGCGTTTGAAGATGCGCACATTGATCTACGGGTCAAAATCATTCAAGGTCACTGAAGGCTAAAATTTCTAAGTGCTAGAACTTTTTCATTTCTGAATTTATGGTATTTTCAATAGCAGAGAACTCTAGGCAATATAAAAAATATAGATATCAATAACTCAGAACTTCTCGGAAAAAGAAAAAATTTCTAAGGGCTAGAACTTTTTCATTTCTGAGTTTACAGTATTTTTAATAGCAGAGAACTCTAGGCAATATAAAGTAAATTATTTTCCCTTGCAGTTGGCCTCCAGTGACCTTGAATGATTTTGACCCATAGATCAATGTGCGCATCTTCAAACGCTCTACTAGATGGTACGTAAAAAAACATATCATACCATTTAAAAAAACGAATATCATACCATTAAAAAAACGAAGTTGACCTTCATATGACCTCTACGCGTCCACCTAATAAAAAACTATTTAGAACAAATTATGTGTCCCTCGAAACCATGCAAGTTTGGTCTGACACATTTTTTCTATCACCAATAACAGCCGAGATATTCAGGTGGCCTGTTTTAGGTTCCTCACCCTGTATAATACACTTGCGACATTTTATAGTGCTCTTATGACACGTCCGATATTTCAATTTGGCCATGTATTGGCGATCTAATCTTGACAGCCAGGAAAATGAGTGCCGATGCCACATAAACATGTCGTGAATCCAGATACCGCTCGACGTTCACTTCCGGACGAAATATTACATGTTTCGGTGGCCTTTCCCTACATCGTCCTTTTGGAGATATCCTTTCCATGTAATATCTCGTGACGTGGCACAAGCAAATATTGATCTTCCATTAGTCCTGCCGCCTACAGAGCAGCGAAGTGTCTCGTGCGCTCGAGGAAGCCCATTTCCTAATTACGAACTTGTATACGAGATTCTATTATGTAATTTACGAGGCGCACGAGCACGATCAGTACATTGTCCGATGCTCAAAAGTGCTTGTCTGTCTCCATAGAACGTGTTTATCAATCATCTCTCTCATTGTCACATATGAATACTATTGCGCGAGCAAAACTCATTCCACGGTAAATGTGTTCCGACAATTAAGTACAAACACCACGAAATTTTTTATTTGAAACTAAATTAAATTAAACTTTTTTTGTGGTACCACTTCAGGATATCGCGCATTCACGTGCGAGCGAACGCTCGTTTCTAGCAGCAGGCAGATTGCAATCCCGCAGATGCCAATTTCTTTCGATTGCCAGGCGCGATATTATAAAGCGCGCACGCGGACGAGAAGTCTTTAAAAGCGGACCGCGATAGAGCCGGTCGCGCGGTTAATGAGATCACGGCCGATTGGAGGCATCCGAATGAGGCTGCGGGTCCCGGATCGAAGCCACGAAGTCATTCGGCTCCCCCTTAAGATTCCCGGTCGCTCCTCAGCATCCACGAAGAAATCGGAGTTCGTTAAACAAGCGCGCTCGGTCGCCTTCGTTATCGCGCCGTAACGAGCTGGAGAAGCGACGGGTTGCCCTTTTCAATTAATCCCTCGACATCTCACTTCCCCCTTTCACACACCCCGGCAATGCCCGCGGGTCGCGCACCGGCAACTCGAATTTCAATCGGCGATAATGAAGCCCGGGTTCACGACACGGGCTCTAGATACCAAACCCGTCCGATTGTTCTAAGCGGACTCGCTGCGACGCCGTAGAGCCAGCACGAGACTCAACCACTTGAGAGAAATTACAGACTAGTGTAAATCTCGTTTGGAGAATTCTTCCGGGAGTGGTTCCGGCTTTGGAAAATCGACGCTTTCGTACGTACATTGAAAACTGCTTGCAAACATCAGCGGTTGAAAGTCCCTTCTGAGAGAAAGAGAGATAAAAGCACGTTCAAAACTGGCAGGGAAGCGGATGCTGCTGGATTAAATCAATTATTCGCCGCCCGAGAATAAACCGGCAACGAAGGAAGAACTCTTATTTTAACTCGGAACAAAGCAGAACGTATCAATCAGCTTTAAGTTTTTGCTGCATCAGCTGTATCGTGATTTCTCTTTCAATTTCCCGGACTTGACGTCTGATCGAGATTGCAAGTGGACCGCTCGCGTGCGTCCTCGTGCAAGACAGTTTCCGCCATCAAATGGGACCGATGTAAATAAACCTAGCGCACGATCGCGGCAATTTTTCGTGCGGAACTCCTTGTGGTCCCTTGGCTATTTGAGACTCACCGAGACGGCCTCATGGGCCCCTAGTGTTCGTACGTTTCACGGACTGCGGCAACAAAGTTCAGGGAAGTTTGCGGTAAACGAGCGAAGTTTATGGGCGACACTTCGTTAAGATCGATAGGAAAGTTTGCTCAGAATGCCGAGGTAAACCTGTTGGCTCACCTTATACATTCGGATGGAATTGTTTGCTCGAACATCTTAAATCGCGCAAGAAGGATTTGCAGCATCAATGGAGGATTTGAAAATCTTGTGTGAAACTGTCCATCACAGAGATTTACGAAGATGACTCTAACAAAATTAAGACCGAAACGGCGCTTTGAACGCGAGATGGCGATAAATCCTTTATGCAACGCAATCTTCTTATATTGCACCGTTGATGATACAGTTATTCCGATACTCGTGAATCACATTGGCGGGAGGGTGAAGGAAAGGAAGCGACAGGAATTACAGGATACGATGGGGGTGAACGAGGGTAAAAAAGAGGGAATCGTCGCTCCGGACACGAGTAGCGGAAGCCACTTCCGCGACGTCGACCGGGAGAGATGGGCATGGGGCAAGAGTCGTGGCTGAGTTCCAAAGTGGGCCAGCAAATCAAGTTATCAACCACTCAGGAGGTAAGGGACCGTCAAAGGGAACCGTTTAATGCGATCGCGCGTAAATCAGGTCCAGGCGAGAGGCCGCCGTCGCCGTGTTTCGCCGGCGAAATACCCTAAGAACTATGAGTGCCATCGTGCAGCATTAGGGGACCATTAATTGCGGTAACAGCGCCGTTGCGCGCTTCTCCTTGAATGAGCGGAGGACGTTAACGACCGTCCGCGGCACGTTCGTACCTGCATTCGTTCGTTTGTTTGTTCGTCAATTAATGGCTGCCGAAATTGGTTGGGTAGAACCGCCTCCCGATTAATTGATTTGACTGTTTGCGGATATACATTTTACGAAGCGCGCTTGAGGCGAGACCAACCCGGCTTTTAAGGATTCTATTATTTCGATTTTCATGAGAAAAAATATTGGAAATGTCGGATAACCAAAGAGGAAAGTGAAATCGACTTGCAGTCGCTGCTTAACTTGCCGGCATTGCGAATTTACCTAAATGACTCTTGATTGTTTAACTCATCGCTATTAACGTCCAATATATCTTACTATTTAATGTCTCGTTCAAGTCACATCTCCCAGCAAGACGGAACGTTTAAAATGGAGGATCTAAATGTAGATAGCGATTAAGATAGGTAAAGCCCGGTATTAAGTGGGGTTAAACTTTAAACGAACTTCCCAGAATTCACGGTGGCTGAATTTAATCCGCAGTTGAACCGAAAGAGCTCTTCGAGCATAGGGTGATTCCACTCGCGAATAACGGCTTCTCGAACGGATTAGGCTGACGAACTGTCGAAGACCGGATCGCGTATCGTGGGTGCATACATTTTTATGGAAAAATTTGCGCTAAGTAACTTTTTTCATGAGCAAGACAAATACAAGTCCGATCGGCCGATGAAATTGTTAACTTGCGAAAGAGTACACTGCAGCTTAAACAAACTTCCGATCTACCTATAACGCTGCGGGCACGGAAGCTACCTCTCGGAATAATCTCGACGGAAAAAGTAATTAAACTGAAGTTTGTTGTAGCTGTATGCGAAATGTTAATAGACCATGGATCGTTATCTATCGAGGGTCGTCGGCAAACAGCGACACCACTTTGGCTGCGGGCTAGTTAGTTTCTTCTCGCGGACCGATCATCCCCTCGTTTCGTCTCTGCTCTCCGGCCGCCACCGTCGTCGTCGTTGTGCCATCCCCGTTCTCCCTCTCGCTGTCGTGGCCATTGTACTCGCTGACCAACGCGTCGCCTCGCGCTCCCCCATGAATCACTGTGAGAACGGATATCATCTCGCGCGGTGCGGCTGTATTCGGCGAGAGTGGTTCATGCGCGCGTTGGTTTGTGGACGGGGCTGTGTTCAAACGCGCCCGGGTCCGTGTTCGATCATCGGATCCGGGATCTGGATCATAGGTGTGGTGGCGAACCGTTCTGCCGGGATAAGGTGGCGTCCATCCGGCAGATATCAGCAACGCGACCGTGCGAGGATAGATAATCCTCGCCGCGATCGTAAATGCGATCTGGAGATTATCGCGCTCGGTGATTCGCCGGAAGCGAAGAGCCGGATGTCAAAGGATCAACGCCGAGGGAAGCTGATCGTTGTACTCCACGAGACTATCGAGCGATCGTACCTCTCCGGGTATGAAAGAAATTTGCGACAGCCCATTGCCCATCCGGTCACTTCTGGGTTATTGGATATTTCGGATTATTGGATGATGGCCAGGAAATTGGTTCGAGGCGCGTCGTATGGACTGCAGAAAGTCGGACGGAAGACAATTTCTACGTGGGAGTTATTTTGTTCGGGCGTATGATGTATTCGCGCGACGCGACGTATTACACGCGGTCGTTGATATGTTCACGAAGATGCACGTGCTAATATTTTGTAGGTACGTTTTTTTCCTATTTCTGTCTTTTTTATATTTCATATTTAATAATTTTATATTTCAGTAATTTTCATTCATTCAGTAATTCATTAGCGATGAGTAGGAAAGTGTGAGTGTCGCTGTTTGGATCTGTAACCGATTAGCTGTAAAGTGCGGGATTAGCACGGCCCAGTAATTCTCTCGAAACTCCGGGCATAATTGTTCTTCCCATTGCATTGATCGCGAGGTGTGACTGAAATTGCCCGGTTTTCGAACGCGCGCGTGATCTGCTGCTTTTCTACGTGCATATTAATTATTATCAGGACGCTAAAATAAATTATGGCCATCGGCGATTCATTATGACTAACTGTTTGCTGGTTTAATGTACATTGGATGGAATTTCATATCTCGCGCGCGTATCCGCAGAAAATATTCACAAATTATGGCAATGGAAAATTATACCTGTAAAATGCACGATATAATTTATCTTATTCGAAAGATACAGAAGAGCTTCTGGTCGCGTGAAATAACGCCGGTTGAAACGCGAGAGAAGTTACTTGGCGAACGAAATGGAAAAGGGTTGCAACATCGTAAAGACATTTTAAATTATTATTTCTTTTGTTTCCCCCTTCTGCCAGCTCAATTAACTAAAGTGCTCTTCCTGTCTTGAGGAAAATGGTTTCGGTAGCATGAAGCACTTTAATTTTTTGAACTTTGCATATTTAACTTTAGTGCTCCTTCTATTTTCGCGTCTCTTTCTTTCGCGTTACATTTCGTTTAACGTTTAAGACGAGAGACATTTTATTGTCGAATATATTGGAAGCTAAATCAGATTTGAGTTCGTCAATTTAACGTTTTCTTCCCTTATAGTTTTGTATGAAATACAGGATGTATACATCATATATTCATACGAGGCTTCTAAACAGTATAATTCGCATGCGAGTTATCGATTACCTGAGAATAATAAATTGAGTTACGTGCGTATTCATGAGCTGAATATTTCATTCATTGTAAATTATGGAATAACCGCAAAGGCGCAACGCACTCCATAAATCGTGTGAGGAAAACTTCGTCGTTCCATAAAAGCTTAAAAAGTTTTCGATGTTAGCTTTGTCTCATACACTATGAAGGCGAATCCGCACCCATGTCATTTCTTTCTCGACGTTCAATTTTCCCGCAGTTAAAACGTTGTCTCGTATCAATGATTTATGACGTCACGCGAAATAAATACATCGGCATGCATTGCAATTTTTGAGAAATTGATACGCGACGCGACGTGTAGAAAAAATTTATACGCAACGTAACGTTTATTATTCTCTTATGCAGTTTTTCAAAAGTCATGAATAGAAAAGTCATTTTGATCCAAGCAATGTTTTATTTAGCAAGTACATAGAATCACTAAACAGCCACAATGACCGCTTTTTCCCGGTTCAGAATGGGATTGACGTGGATCGTAGGATTAGCTTGTGACGTCACTTCTATCTCATAATATTTGAGTATATCATATCATTCCTTTCATCTTTCTTTCTCTCTCTTCGTCGCCCATCTCTGAATCACCTCTCGTCGGCGAAAAATCCGCGCGCATTATCTCACACAGTAGCGTGCCGGCAATAAACATCCAGTCCAGGGGAGGAAACGTGGTATGCGGAGGAATGCATCGTTTTCCAGGAGTTCTGTAAAACAGAACTCGATTGGCTCGAGCAACTTCCGGCAAACGCAGACTCGCCTCTTATTTGGCGAGGCTCTATAGAAAATTCGATAGCTATCCGAAGGGAGGCGTCGATCGTTACTACGAGGACCACGCATCCTGGCAATCGCCGGGGAAAAAAAAGGAGGACGCACAGAGGAACGTTCGCAGAGGCATTCTCCATTTTTTTACGGCGCTGTATTTTATTTTAGACGTAAAACTATTTATTTGCTTTATTGCGCGTGTGCGCCTGGCAGAGAGGGACCGCCACCAATATTCGCTTCCGTGCCTTTTTTTAGTTGAATTCCATTTTCTTCAGTTAGGCTGTTTAATTCTGACGAGTTATCTCTTTTTATATATTTTTTCCCGCGTTTCTCTCATGCAGCAATCGATGCGATTTTTGCAACAAAAAATACCATGATATCTGAAAGATTGGCACTGCTGGTATATTTGAAAACTAGCTTCTCTCTATAATTATTCTCCGTGTGCTCTCTCTATATTTATCTTCCTCCCTTTGCCCGACGCGCATCGTCCACCGTTGCATTTTTATTCGTGTCGCTTGCGCAAAATACCAGCGCACTATCGGCATCATCCAATTATACGCGAATTGCCGGGAAAAATTATGCTTGCGCTGCAGCTCCGTGCCTCTTTAACGTCGGTACGTGAAACCAATGCCGCATCGCGATATTTTCACCAGGTTCGACCATCCAATTTCCCTTCCCGCCCCGGCATTAATTGCAACGCGCAACACGAGTGTCCGTCCCTCCGCATTCCGCAGGGTGCGCGTAAAGGCGCCACGGAAAACTCGATGGTCTTGAGATCCGCAGGGGCGGGACGCCGCTCGTTAACCGGAGAGCCACGTACACAGTCGATAGTCGTCGGAAAGTGGCATAATTCGGAGATGGGGACGACGACGAGGGTGGCGACCACGAGAATGTGGATCGTGTGTGCGTTACACGGGGATACACACGTACAGACATGACGGCACACAGATCCGCACGCGCGCAAATCACCGAAGCACCCGCAAATACGCTCTAGCGTCTAACCGCTGGCAGAATGAAGCGGATATATGTACACGCACGCGTGTTTCTCTGTTTGTGTCTGTGTACGTGCACGAGAATATGCAGTCAGGATTTCGTCGGCGAGACGAGAGGACTTCCTCCATGACAGAAATTGTTCCGTCTCCGCGGGCCCGCTAGAGTTCACCAACGCCAACGGGGTGACTTCGTCGCGACACGAGATTCCGCGTCGCTACGCGTCGCGCTGACAAGCGCGCTCGGACCAGATATTATCTAGCAGAATGAAATTCAGCGGGTTACGGTTTATGTCGTCCTCCCAGGCGACGTTTCAGCACGAAGAAGAAGATGACGACGACGAACGAGAACGTCGGCGAAGAGAACGACGACGAGGAGAATGAAACCGCGAGAGAACCACCGAGCGCTCGTAAAGCTTCCTTGCCGTCGAACGGCCGCTATTTTATTACTGAAGTTCTCGCCGCTCTCGATTGTTTCCATAACTTATTAGTAATATACGGCAAGAGCGATTTACATGTATATGACACATGAGAGTGAATTCGAGTTCCGCAACGAGGAGGAATTTCGAACTTCGCAGCGGTACCTGCTTGTCGAAAAATACCTTTCGGATTGGATTCTCGCTGGAAAGGATGTACCATAAATTGATCAAGGAATAGAAAAGAGAGACGTAAGAAGAATGGAGGAAAGTGGAAAAAATCCGCGACACTGTGAGATGTTCCGGAATGCTCCACGTTATCGAGAAAGACTGGAGAGCTTCGCGTATCGAGGCAACATAAAGAGAGAAGCTAAAGAAAGTTCGATGTATCCCGTGTAGCCATTTCTCAAGAGCGTGGAGGGATATCGACGCAAGATTCTTCGAATGATATTAAAAGACGGACGTACAATGTATATTAATCAATCATTGCGACGCACTATTGCGCGACGACGTGATTTCGCGTTTTCCTGACGTGGGGGAAGAACTTCCAGCACAGATGGAAGTACGGCATTTCCATGCAAAAGCAGGGACAGGAACTCCACAAGAAAGTTCATCGAGACTTTTTGCTGGCCGAGAAGCTGTCCGTGCTCCATCGTCTATTTCCCGTTTTTCCGTCTCCGTTTTCCCCGGTTTTAGAGTGCCCGATCCTTGCCAAGGGAAGTCCGGGGATGGGACCCATCGGGTCGCCATTCGGATGCGGCGCGCGTAAGCGAGAACATCCGGTCGCGGAGACGTGCAGCGATTTTTGCGGCGCCCGTTTCGAGCGAGATGCTGTATTTTCGGCACGGTTTTCTCCTCCCTCCCGGCGTGGCGATCTTTCTCGCCAACCCGAAAAAGTCGATGCGGCCGAGCATTTTGCGCGCTACAAAGTGGACTTACGCGCGCGAGTCCTCGGCGAGTAGTAAAGCGTGGGCTTTACGGCGGAGCTGGCCAAAGTTTCATTCATGGGCGAACTTTGACGCGACAATTGCTCCTCGAATGAAAGCGGAGGACTATCAAACGAAAGTCAATTCCACGTTGGCTCTTTCGGCGTTAGCGTGTCCCAACGCGGGCGGCCAAAAGCTCGTTTAAAATTCGCATCAAATGAACGTAAATTAAGAAATTGCGACAGTATAGGCGTCATTATGGGAAAAATTCAGAGGAATTAATGAAAATATTTAGTCCTTTGTGCTGATGCGTTTTTCTACTTATTTGTTTTGTAGATACAAAGTTTATATTTTATTATCTCTTTATTTCATAGCTCGATGACTTCTTATTAATATTTTCTATATTTTAAAGATACAAACATGGTCTTAAAATAAATTGTAAATGGTTTCAATAATTGATGTTAATTGCAACGAGCCGCATTTAGGCATAATATTTCGCCACCGATGACTTCTGCGCCCGATGAATCTTTGGTGTTTGCAATCTTTTTCAAGGAATTCTCTAAAACTGCAATTCCAACGAAAATTACCCGTGAAAAGTTTGGCAAAGACGGCCATGCTCGTATGCATCGATTCCTAGGAGCGGCCTTCGAATAAATTGAGTCGTCATCGCGTGACATACTGCGACCGAGATCGCTTTCGCAGATTTTCGACGGATGAGATCTCCAAATTGTCAAAAGCGTCACTAATTTTACCGAAGACGCTCCGGCAAAAGGGAGGCCTCCACCGTAATCGCCGTTCTTGGCGCGATCTTGACGTCCAGAATAGACGGACTATTTTTGGGAACGCATTGAGAACTATTTATGCCCAAGGATAAATATATCGACAATCGCTATATGGCCGTGAGTCAACGTTTCCTTCATCACCGTGTTGATGCCTGCGTTGCCTGTGTCGCGATTAAACCATGGAAAATTCATCAAGGCCCAAGCGTACCGTACATGGCTCTAATTACAATTCATTTACAGATAATTTGAAATTCACAAACGCACAAACGATGTATCGACAATGGAAGGTGTTATTGATGCTCGTTGCTCGAGGAAAAGGTTCATTATCGTAGCGCTCGTGCGCGCGGATGCAATCGACATTCGTGGCAATCGCCGCGGCTGCAATAACACGTAGACACGCATAAGGGACGTGTTACGCGGATAATAGGATGATCCTGCGGTTGCCCAGGGTAATGTCTAAATGCCATAGTCAAGTGGACCAGCGTGGTTTCATATACCGACATTTATGCACGCATACTCGCCCACATGCAAGCGCACACAGACGCACGGATTACGCACGGGAAGATCGCGGTATCTAACTAGAGAACCGGAAGATAGAGTGTATCCTAATCTAACGATCGGTCTCGCCTGAATAATTTCCGGATAAGTGTTGTACGTGCGGAGAAAGTGAAGTCGCGTTTGCATCCCCACGGCCTCATTATAGATCGCATCGCGTAGGAATTTAGTGGGACCCGATGACACGTCCCGACCTCGTCCCCTTTTCTGGAGGGTTGCCTCTTCTTGCGTACGCGATAACAGGTGACGTTAATGCCACTTTCGAGTGCATCGTCATTAATAAATTAAGAAAAGAACGATTTCAAAAAATCGGCACTTGTTTAACTTATTTACAGAAGTTCCTTCTCATGACATCGCGCCTTTTTTTTGCTCTTTGTCGGCATGGGGTTTCAAAACCACTGTAGATGTTCCATGATCTAATGCAAGTATTACGTTACGTGGAAAAATGCTTTGCAAGCGCTATCACATGGTAACCAACGAGAAAAGAACGCAGCTTCGTGTCACAAGCCGAGCGGATGAGCAATTTGGCGCCGAGCCAGCCTCACTTCCGGGGCTAACGACATTGGAATATTTGTCGAGTAACTCGTAACTCCGAGCATAAAAGACGTTCGCGCAACCGATGGCAGCGCGAACAAAAATGCGTTCTGCGTATTATAGCTGCGACGCACGTTTCCGCATTTTCGGGATAGAGGTGGCGCAAAATAGGGATTAACATAATCGAAACGTGCTATTTGTGCATACATAATGATCGCGCGTTAATAATTACGCATAATAACGTTGCAAATCACGTAGGCGGTAGTGTGATACCTGATCATATGTGTGATCTCATAGATCGGATGTGCTTATCGTAATATTATACGCATTATACACATTTTAAATAATACACGCTATTGGCTCATTTAGTTGCAAAATATCGCCGCAGCCATACATTAATTGCGGTTATCGGTTAACCATAATTATTCCGGTAAATATTCATTAACAAATCATCACTTGAAATCAGTCAGCAAAACTGAATTCCCTCATTTTGCATTTTACATATAAATTTTCGTATGTTTCATATATAATTCATATATAAATATTCCGAAAAATCATGCCACACCGCATTCATCGATTTTTTCATCTTTTAAAATTAAAATTTTTTTCAATTTATAAGCGATTTACTTGCGATTAACTGTTATTTTATAATATGTCAATCATTGCTAATGCTGACGAGAAAATAGGAGTAGAAAAATAGGAGCTTTTCATCTCCATCGTAGAAAGTGCACAAGTAATTTTCATATTCTTTTAATAACTGGAGACTCAAATTATATGAATTAAGGAGCTGACAAGCCTTCTGCTAAACAAAGTGACGACAAGCACGCAATGTTTGCATTCGCCAGCCTAACGGTCCGACACCTCCATCGTGCTCTATGTTCCCGCTAGGAATTCCATGTGCACGGCCGTGAAATCTACCCCCTTTCCCACCTACCCCTCGTCTTATTTATGGTATACTCGCTAACGGCTCGTCTCTGACTTCTCTCGTTTCAGCTGACAAAGGTATGCTGGTAAAGCTCGACTTTCGGGACGAATTCAAGCTCGAGGACAGTCCGGGCTGCCGTTTCGATTTCCTCGAGGTACGTGACGGCCAGCATAGCTTCTCCAACCTCCTCGGTAACTTCTGCGGACCGAATTTCCCTCCCGAGATCACCTCAAAGACGCGATACCTCTGGCTGCGATTTCACAGCGACGAGAACATCGAGGGCAAGGGCTTCAAGGCCGTGTGGAGCATGATACCGAGGCCGACTTATCGTAAGTTTCAAATCACCAAATTTCTGATATTTTCCCCTGGACAGCAGTTCCGACCCAACTCCGTTCAAGATTCAATCTCGAGCACGATCTGCACAATCCTTAAATCCTCAAGTGTGCAGAGTCTCCTCGAAACTGCTGTCGTGTGTTCCTCCAATTCCGAAAATAAAAAAGACATCACAAATTCCGGCAAAAATTTAAAGATACTTCTTTAACTTAAAGAATTCTTTAAATTATTTTTAGTTTGTCAACTTCAGAGTATTTCCTTTACAAATCATTATTGCTGATCCGCGTTAACCTTACAGCCCGGTCCATTTCGTATTCGCTCCACGGAACATTAAAAAAACAGACGAGTGCTTCTTGAGAAAAATCGCCTCGCGAGACTGCCCTGGCTGGGCCCTCAATTTTATTAGCGTCTAGCCGGTTCCCTTCGCCTTCTTCCTCTACATGCACTAGAAATTTGTCTCGGTCGCGGGCTCCGTCTAACTCTGATCTACTGGCGACCATCCGCTTCTCGGGTGCGATGCCCGTATATCCTACGCGCGCGTAACCGTGCGGATTACCAAACCGATCGATAACGAGCTCGAGATCGCCGTCCCGGTTCACCTCGCGCTCATCCGTATGATTCTCGCGTATTCCAGCGAGAGGAAGAGAGAGAACTTGTTGCTGATATAATTGGCCCGACACAGTTGTGATTGAAACTAATTCGGCCGATGCACCTTAATCTAATAACACGTAATAACGACCCTTGCGAAGCGATCGGCATAACCGATCACTCTCATTTGTGCGGACCGCGTTTACGAGGCCGCAGAATTGAGAGGGCAGGGATAACGAGGGAAAAAATGAACGGTGCTTCGCGTAAGCGGAAAGCGCGGGGATAATAATGGACGTGAGGCAGGAAAAAGCGCACCGAATAACGGATATGACATCCGACGATAACGTACGATAAGCTTGGCGCACGATATTACGGTATATAATATAATATAATAAATCGCCCGTGTGGCCGAGATTGTGAACCGGCGCGGTGGAGCGAAATTCCGAGCGGCCGGAATTCCTCCGCGCGATCTTGTCGCAGCGAGAGGACGAGAATCCCAAAGAAAAGCGTAACGAGCGCGATAACAATTAACGACTCGTGGGGTGAATACGCCGATCGTCGAATAGTCGGGCTACCACGTCGTGCGTTCTTGCACGACGAGAATTACGAGATACTTTGGAAATAGATGGCCCGCGGCAGGCGAGCGGCGTGCAGAAGCGAAGGACCAAAATTAATTCGCAGTTAACCGGGTGGGAGGGTGCCGTGAATACGCGGAGTCTGGTTTTAATCGGGCGCTTAGATCGATACGCACACGACGAACGAGCGAGAGGCGAGCGCGACCGGAGCGATTAAACATTGAAATTTTTATCTCACCGTTGTTGATTAACTCATTCGTTACCGAGTTCCAATATGGATGCCTGCTATTAAAACATTTCTCTATGTCTTTGGCATTGCCACGGTGCGCTTCTGTTAATGCATGTCTTAATGCATTTTTTAATGAAGTTAAGAGAGGAAGAGGGCATCGGGATTAAGCAAGAATTGATGGTATGCATGTTGAATCCATTTTTATTTTTTTAGTCTTTACATATGTTTTTTATATAAAAATACCATCAAAATTATAAATGTATAAACATGATTGGTGGACTAAAACTGTCGCACCGTAGTTATTCATGTCTACTTGTCGGTTATACGCCACGTTAGAGAATCTGAAGATTGGCACGTAGTAGCATATTACCTGCCTAGAGTAGCTCTCATTCATTATTTATGAGTGAGGGACGTGTGAAAACCGCATTAACGCGTCTAAGTGCTCTAACTCGGCAGAAAATTGCGGTGAAGGTGTGAAATAAAAACGCTGTTTATTCTGCACGCGAGTTGTTCTGATTTTGTCGTGGAGTATCGTAAAATACTGCGCTGTCGGAGTAATATATTAAGAAGAATAGTTCTCTCTTTCTCTCTCTCTCTCTCTCTCTCTCTCTCTCTCTCTTTCTCTCTCTGCTACATCATTTTGTCCCGCGAAGCGTAAAAGGTTTCTAAAACATTTCAAGTCACTAAATTAGCGTTGAATAATTTTTTCGGTCCAGAATCTAAATGTTATAACGATGTCAATCGTAAATCAATTATTATAACAATTCATCAGATATTATCCAGACTGTATAATTAAAAATTATAATGATTGACGAGTACACAAGTATCGGAATCCGGGCGTTGACGTGCGAGCCTAGGAAAACTGTAGAACTGTAATAGGTTTGATTCACAGCGGGCGTGCCACCGGACCCGGAAGAGTGCATACTTAACATGACGGGTACGCAGGCGATCATTAAAAGCGACGACGTGCAAAACATAAGGATCCGGGCTGAGAAAGAGGGACTTCCATTGGACTGCCTGTGGGTCATTCAAGTGCAGGAAAAGTGGAAGGTAAGATGCCTTGTCCTTTATGCTATCATTGATTTCTGGATCAGTAGAGGATCTAGAGAAGAGCAGAAGAGGATATCTGCGATGCTGCTCTACCATCGAGAATTTAATATCAGCTAAGGCATAAAGCACTCCTCCCTACATTTCTTCAGCGCTGCAACGTCGCAGTCCTTATTCTATTTGAGTGCACCTCACTACGCTGAATTTCAATCGACGCGGATATTTGTTATCGGCCCGCGGCAACGCGTTTCCTGTATGCCGCGCCGCATCGAGCGCAAAGTAACGCGCGTTGCTGAATAATTCGCGATCGCTGCCGCGCGGGGCGGAAATAACGGCGCGGTTTTACGTGAGTTTAGCTCGCCCGCGATACACCCGTTGCAGAATTTACATCGCGGCTGATAGCGCAGCTGCAACGTGACGGCGGGATCTTTCGGCCTCCGAAACTTCGTTATTAAAATTGTTAATGAAGCCGGAGCCCGTTCTCTTCCCGATGCTTCCGCCGAAACTATGCATAAAGTTAATACTGAACGACAAAACCCGCGGGACAGACGCGTGCTTTTTACGACGTTCTCGGGAAGTTTCAATAGCAACTTTGTGATCAAATCCTTAGACTGCATCTTACACTTAATAAGGCTCCGATGTCATTTCGAAAGCGAATCATTGCTCGATGCGAACGCGAATCCGTCGCGAAAGTTGCGATTTCCTGAACTGGTATTGCTGCAGTGAAAAAATTAAATTGCATTTGACAATTTTCAGATCCAGCTGTCGTTCGACTCTTTCAAGCTCCAGCGGCCTAACGAGTGCGACGCCAACTTTGTAGACATCTTTAGGGAACACACCGAAATCGCACACATGAAATCGCATGAGAGGAATTTTTGCAGCAGCATCGCCGAAACCGTCGTTGTCCCGTTCCACATTGCTTACGTGAGATTCTACGCGGAACCAAAGGCCATGAACAGTTGCTTCGAGGCGGTGATGACTGCCATCAGAGACAAGGAAAGTGGTGAGAAATGTAAGTGCCGTCCTTATTCTTGAACGTAGTGATAAACACGCGTGTACGCAGCCGAACGTGTTTCCAGAACGGCGAATCGGTATCCTCGCACTTTCGCGGAATGCTCAGCGTCGTCATAAAATCGCCGATTAAGATGCTACTAAAAATTTATCGCTGAATATTAAAATCAAGACGTCGAGATGGCACGAAATTACGATGCGCGGACGATCGACCTGCGGCGCCGCGAATTTAACACCGTGCGCTTTTATAGACGTGAGTAATTATGGCATCGTTAGACGGATCGTGTTGGCGGTGATTTACAGGTTGAATTTTAGACGCCCGTCGCTCGATCCAACGCGATAAAGTCTCGGAATAAGATTCGCGCGGCGCAGATTTAAATCGTGAATAACAGAATAAGTGACGAGCTGCAGCATATTCCGGGTAGATAATTAAATGAATGTATTAGATACAATCAAGTTAATAAAGCATGAAATTATATTTGCACTTTATAATTATGCGGTAATAATTAATATTACCTTGTTAATATTATCTTGTTAAATAATTAACTGACCGTGCAGAAAATTGTTTATTATTCAATGAATTAAAGCAGCACCGCAGCAAAATTTCACGTTTTCTGCACTTTGACAAGATCCTGCTAATTTCCATTATTTTGCTCTTAATATTATATTTAAACTGCCTAGTTAACTTCGAGCATAATAACATTAATTCTGTTTTTTACTAATATATATACATTCTACATCTGATATTTTATTTTATTTTCATTCAACATCTCTATAAATAATTAATAAAATAATTCCTGCTTAAGTTATTGAAGCAGATATGAATAATGTGGCAGTTTTAAAATATTAAATAAACATTTCTTGCGTCCCACAATCGATGAATTTCTGGTGCAGCAAGTGAATAAGACTATTGCGAGACAAAGGTACACATTTTCGCACGCTAATCTATAATTACGCGTGCTTGATCCGATAAGCACCTTACGCAGCCGGTGAAAGCGACCGCGGATAATCGTCGGTGCAAGAGAATATCAAATCCCAAATTAACGATTGCGCACTCGGTCGAATGTTAAATGAGGGTGACCCGCGGAATCGCAGTTACGTGTGCGGAATTCACGCGGGTTTTAACACAGCACGAGAAGAATCTCCGGCTTTCCGCACCTGCCGCCAACGCGGAACTAATATCTTGCCGACTGTTCAGCAATTCCCTTATCCAGACCACCGTCGGGCGATAAGACTTCGTCTTGCAATTTTCCCATGCGAATTAAGGGTCGACTGTCACGGCCACGTATTTCACAAGCGACGGTGGCCCGTCTCTCTTTCTTTCTCTCTCTCTCTCTCGCCGGCGATTAAGCTCACACCGTAAATCTGCCTGGGAATTTTATACACGTCATTACATGTACGTCACGTGCGTCGATGTATACGTCGAATAACGCGACGGAAATTTGACGATTATCCGTATTAACGAAAATTCATCTCAGACACGTTTTGCGTTAAATGGGTGAGACTTGACGTGATGTCGGCCTAATATCAGACGTGCCGATAATCGGATGAGCGCGTGTAATTGTTCGAAAAGAGACTCGTAGATAGATAGAAGCGAAAATCTAGTAACTAGAAGCTGATGTTAATTAAAACAGTTAACGCAGCTCCGCTTGTTCGATAAAATCGTATCAACATAACGTAATCTTCTTTTTCCACTTTGCAGCCTGTCTGGAGAACGAATACGATTGTGAGGACGCGACATGTATCGCCGCGGAATTGGAGTGCAACGGGAAGGTGAACTGCCGTTTCCGGTGGGACGAGGACGACGCCAAGTGTGACGTGAGTTTCACGTTAGCTTTTTGCCCGAGCCCTGTTTCGAAGTCTTCGCTACCGGCGATCTACGTTATTCAATTCCCGGATTTGGCCCATTTCCGGCGTGTCCTCAGACTACATTCTACCGCCGCTCGCCCTTTGCCTCTCGCATCATCGCATTTTCTTGCCGCTTCACAGACTCCTTCTCACTTTCTCACCTTCTCGTAAACTACGACGTGCGGAAATTTAAATCGCGCGTCGTGGCGCGAGCTTGCGAAACGCAACGGGAGATGAATTTAGGAGCGCGAGGCATGAGGATCATTTACGGCGCTTCCGACATTTTCGAATTAAGAGATAAGAAGCGCTGGGAATGATATCTCAGCGTAAGCAACACAAAGAGCGAAATTCAGAGGAGGGTCCGTTAAATGTTGAAATTATTGCTGTCGGGGATAAACGAAAACGGGAGCGGATGGAGGGAGAGAGATGCTTCAAATACATGTAGCCCGGGAGCGAGTTGCGTCTTCGAATAACGTTTTCGCTCGCAACAATCGTAGCGCAATAACCACCAGCTGTAATCTAGCGCTGTTCGCTCCTTCGCTCACGTCTCGCCCGCGTTAGTTAAATAAAATCATTCGCGCGTACCTACGTCCTGCACCACGAGGGTGCAACCCCCGATATTGCAGCGGCGTGGCGAGAACGATACGTCGTGTCGTCCTAATTGCCCTCCGAGCGCTCCGGCACTTTACCTGCCCCTGATATTCCCGGTTAATTAATTTATTCGGGGGAAGTTTTACGGCTCCTCGCCAGTTTAACTCGACTCGGCGAACAAGGCTCCTCAGAACTCGTAATCTTAGAGCGACAATTTACTTCTTCTAATTGCGAGCGGAATCAGTTTTATAGGCCGCTTTTGTCCCCTTCTCTCCCGAGCCGAGTGATTCTACGTTATTCGTTATTGTATTACATTAAACATTGCTGCGATTTCATTTCACTTTCGGCGTTATTAATCACACTCGTTCTTCCGTAAAAATGTCGGATTTGTAAAAGTAACTTAATTTGATAACGCGGCATTCTCTCACCGAGATTATCATTGCGGTTTGCACTCGGTGAGGAAGGAAGGACGGATGCTTCTATGCAGGGAACTGTAACTCGATTCTCGAAGTGAAAGGGTATCGCGAGAGGCATGATTATCTTCCGAGTACAAATGGTAGTCTCTTTAGAACATAGCTTTAGTTCATGATCTCACGATAAACGCTGAGAATACTTTGTCTCAAGAACTTTATAGTCTTTTAACTGGGATTATCTCAGGGCTTTTGGAGGGTTCATTTTACATCGCCCAACCAGGTACGCGGAATATGAAACCCTGTGATGACGAACCGCGTTGACGAGACGTAATCATTTCACGATCTTTTACCGCATCTCTCGCGTCTTGATCTCGAGCGGACGACGCTGCGAGAAAAAATTTGTTTGATACTTGCGAAATGACGTGATTCAATTCGATGGCAGTAACGATAAACCTTCATTTGGCATTCTGTCTGAACTCACGCTTAGTATCACCATTGATTAACGAGATTAAAATTATCAGTTAAAAACCTAATTACTTTCTTGACTTTTTGGCAGATTAAGAGGAAATTTATGCGAATCTCTACCAACTTATCTCTACCAACTTATAATTTAATATGGTTTATGTTATGCACAATGTAATATTTCTAAATTACGGCAAAACGTACGAGAGTAGGTGCGCTATAAAATTCATGCAGCTCGTGTATCGCGCTAAATATTTACCGCCGACGTAATGAAGATTAGTATTAAACGCCGATGCATAATTCCGCGCGCGAGATCTGGCATTAGATAGATCCCCATAGAACGGCACGGTCGTCTACCAGGATTTACCGTAGTCTCTTATTTGTTAGCGCCAAACCACGAATCCGGGACGCGCGAACCCACGAGGGCTGTTTCTGCGACTTAATCGCTCTTCAACCCCGCAAAACGTCCCGTTCCTGTCGCTTCCGCCCACGCCGCACCGGGCTAATTAATTTATTTGGACGAAGTTTTGCACAACGGAGGGAAAGGGAGGAAATGGCGATGGAACCCGCGCTCAGTCTCCGGATTTCGCGAGAAACCCTCTTCGAGGCTGCGCTCGCCCCCGTGATGATATTCGGACGTGCGCCCCGACAGTTATACGAGGGTGGGTGTTTCCGGTTTCGGGACGTACAATACTACATGCTTTTGGCAGACTACCAGAACAAGGCACCGACGAAACGACGGCGCGATGCCACCGACGGGATATTAATCTAACGGCGAATAATGCAGCCGATATTGCCGCGCGCGACATTCCGCCGCGGTTACATCGCCACGTTTTATATCTTCGCCCGAACATTCTTGGACCGAACGCGGAAATCAAGCGATGAGATCAAGCGGCGAGATTAAGGGACGATGACGCGGCGGAGATTTGCCGGTTGAACAAATAGCGGATTATGATGTTGCGTAACTTTGTTCTGAATTGAGCAGGTTAACGGAAAATTCATCATTGTCAGGATTGCAAATAACTGTCAAATCAAATGTCTATGAAAGTTAAATGCTAAATTGAAAGCTAAATCGAACGAATCTCGGACACAATGAGAATCTGTTTCCCGTATAAAACTTCTCGTTTTGAGCGATTTTCTAACTTGAATTTATTACTCTATTTATTTCACTGATCTCCTTTTGTCTTTCTTTCTGTTTTTAAAAATGTATTATCAGCACAGGGCGATGATTGCTCGTCGAAAATTGTTGGTAATTCGAGACACTTGTTAAATACACTGATTTTTTCACATGTAGGGTGAGAAAGATGAATACACTATTATTTCGCATTTTATTTCAGTTTTCATGAACTGCGATGATTTAATTATAACATTGGAAAAATTGATTAATTGCGAAATCCTGCTCCACGGTGCAATCAAAAAGTTTTTTAATCAAACGGATATATATTTCCTGATGATTTTATTATTTTTGACATTCTCCTTTTTCATTATTAATTTGAAATAGTGTGTTTTTTTTTATTAATATCTACAGTACTTAAATATCCGAAAAAAAGAGAACAGTAATTCATTTAATTTGCTCTATTAAATAGGAAACAGACGTATCGAATTATTTATAAGAAAATTCAAATTATTCAAGATTCCTGGTGCGCAGAAATGTCTGTTTAATTCTTCTTGGTAAACTATCTTACCGAAAAAGTACTTGTTTGTATATTGAATTTGTCTTCGGAATCTCACTTTAATTTCACACAAATAAGTCTCAACTAAACGATCAACGACTATCAGAGTCTTCTACTTTAAAACGTGGATATATGCACTTTGTCTCTCTTTTGGTCGGAAAATGTTCTCACTTACTTGTCAGTCGCAACATAGCGAATTTATCGAGCAAACGATGGAGCGGTTGTTTATTCCGACAACACGTCTGCTCAATGTGTCACTCGAACGAATAAATCGATGAACAAATCAGTACTGAATTAATTCGGCAATTATTGATTACACGGAATTAAATATCATTTCTCTGCGTGTCCGATTGCGATTGCCACCGCTAAAACGGGCGTAACTTCGTTCCGCGAGATACTTTAATGCCAACGTTAAAAACAGATGTTTCGAGGAGCGCGGTCGACCACTTTTTCAGCAGGTGCAAGCTTCATGCATAGCTGTACAAATTCTGTGTTCAATGTCGGATGCATCTCTCTCTCGTCTTTTCACCCGTGAAAATCTGCAAAAAAATAATTTTCCGTTTAGCGCGCGACGACGCTCGCGTAAGTAATTCGGCAGTTAACTGTAATTGGACGTGGAAAATGACGCTTTTGTCAGACTAAAGGTTCCGCCGCGCTCGAGTTACAAATAAGTTCCTCTCGCTAAAGGAAAACGATTTCTCTTTCTGAGTAATTGCATCGCGCGCTCCGCTCCGTGTCTCGCGGAAAGACATTTATACTATGCCGATGTAATTGTGGAAAGACGCAGCTCGTAAGTCCTTCCGCCATTAGATGTAATGGATGCCACATAACTCGGACGACTCTTATTCCGTTTATTCGCAATAATCACGATTGCGGACACGCGGATGGAGGTGTCCCGGCGATCATACGGTACAAAATGTGCGGACATCAAAAATCCTATGTGCAGAAACGATATCACGATATAAAATTAAAGTAGAACCGTGCATTTTGGCGTTACGCGTCATCGCTCTGCAATTTAATTCAGCCGCGCACAAAATGGCGATTAATTAAATTAAAAAGTGTAATAGTCAAAAATGCCATCCACCTACATGTTCTCGTCCCGACTCTCTGTGCCACTTTCATATCACCACTTGCGCACTTCTTTTTTATTTTTTATTTTATAATCGCAATTGTGTCCAGCTGCGAACGCACGGAGATTGAAGCGCGCGCATAAAAGTAATATTATCCATTCGAATATTTGTCCAATGATTATACGATATGTAGAATTTTCGCGTTGTGTTCCACACGTTACATACGTGCAATATTTTGCGAATTGCTTTTATCAGCAGCTCCAGGCCCCACAAACTGCTAGAAATAATATCCGTCTGTCGAGTTTCAACACTCGCGCTCGCGGATTTTGGTCAAATTTATTCTTGTGCGAGAGTCGGATTTGCATTTTTATTTATTCCCCGCGAAGCTCTTACATCGTGTTACGTACACGCGGGACTCCACAGTTGTGTTCGTATGCCGAATAATGCAGTATGCTAGGTTACTGTCTGGGCGAGTACCAGGCCATTCGCCATCGGGGATCGAAGCGATACTTGTGCTTTTTCTGACATGAGCAAGTTGAAGTACGAGCGCCAGAGACCGCGTGCAAAATGAATCGAACTTTATATCTGTTCAGCGGCTTTGTAAATCTTTCAAAGAGTTGTCTGAGAATTATGTATGGGATACTCTCGTAGAGAGTTAAGACCATTGCATTAGTCAAAATAAGTCGTGTAATAAAGTATCATTCGTCAAAAATAATGTAACGTAGAATGAGACTGAAGAATTAATTACGAGGAAAAAGAAGGGAAGCTGCGCTTTGATAATGGCAACGTTTTCCTTCGTTTTTTTAAGTAACATGCATTCAGAAATAAAGTAAGTAAGCTAAGTAAACAATTTGAGGATCGTGATCACGGGCACCGGTTCCCATAAACTATTGGAACCATGACGACCGCGCCATTGGGCGACAGTAAACCAAGTAAACCAAGGATTTGGTGCACACCCAGATAACGCTGTCGTGCGCGCGAGAGAACTCGACCACGAAATTGCTCGCACGAACGAAACGTGTGACAAAATCGCGCGCGGCTTCCATCCAATTTTATTCCGACATGTAGTGGAAGGACGATCCGTTCCTTTTATCACGCGGTGAAATCGTAATAGCTGAAAGCACGACGCGGTGCAGGCAAGCGGCGTAAATCGCGGGAGCAAAATCGTCTGGTGTCGCCAAGGATGATACGAGAAATACTCTCTTTTTCTTTCCCTTTTTGCGAGAAAATGAACGTGTCTCCATGTCTTAGAACTGCTACTGATGGCAGAGCGCATTGCGCAAACGGAAAGAGAGGAATATTATGTGCCCGGGTGTGGCACTGACATTTGCATTCAGAGACTGTTAGAAATAACACGTCAGAAATAATATCCATGACACCAAAATGAAATTAGTTATGCTAGATTCATAACTTTATTATTATGCTTTAAAATAAGGTATTTAACATTGCTTCATTTGTCGAGATTACTCCTGACCTGCCATCGAGATTAAGGGGTTAATTGACGCGCAAGTGCTCTAACAAGAAGAAAGCTACATGATCCCGATCATGTGAGTGACACGGTTCGTGCGGATCGATCTCTCGCTGAGATTAACTATGTGTTTTCGACAAACACCAGCAACAAAGCGAACCGAAGGAAATGTTCCCTAATGAGCAGCCTCTTTAGCGTGCTTGTTTATCGAGCGAGATTGGTCTGGAGGGCATAGGGGAAAAAAACAAGGGATGCATTGGATTGGCAACTAAGTGCACGCGCGTACGAGGGGGGTTTCTTCCTCCTCGCTAATGAGAGGTTCTCGAATCTTTCCCTCGGCAGTCTTCCCCAGCGGCGACTAATTATTTCCGCTTTGCGGAAACTTTCCACCCGGAGTTACCTTCGATTCTCCTTTTTCCCCGCTCACTTCCAGCGCAATTTGATGGAGAAGGTTTCTAATACCGTCCGGTGGGAGAACCGATGTAAAATGCTCGTCGCGTAAACCTCGCACGATAAAAGCGACTCGTTCCACCGAAGTAATAAGATTCTTCGAGCCTTTGTCTACGATCGAACGAAAATAAAAGATCGATCTAAGATCATATCCTTTCATTGGCGATCGTGAAAGCGCGGAAGAGCTCAAAGAATCTGCGTGATCCCACGTTTGCATCTTCCATTGAACATTACGGCGTATATAAAACTTTATGACGTGGCTTGATCGAATGCTCCTAATTAAACGTCCCTTCACCCCATACCTCGGATCCCGAATATTAAATGCGACCGCTGTTTGCGACATGGCGAACACGAGTAAAGAGAACACTCATCTGATCGCTCATGATCGCGGCACAATCCGGCGCGCGAAAACTTTCAATCCCGTGGAAACGGCTTTACGGGGCAGCGCGAGAATCGACGTGGAGAAGGGAGAACGTAACTTTTACTGGGGTTGACAGCGCGTTTCCGGAAACTGCACGTCCGAAGAAATGCTACCCTGGAGACAACGGCGGCTAGCCGGCTCGAAATTTGCGTTCGCTGGAAATACTCCAGTTGCACTGTGTCTATATGGACTGCACAGATCGATCAGTCGATATCGTGCAGAGAACTTCGGATGCGAGAGAGAGAGAGAGAGAGAGAGAGAGAGAGTGTGTGTGTGTGTGTGTGTGTGCTGTCCTGTGCGAGCAGACGGGCGATACGTGAGAATCTACGATACTTGTTGACGTTAAATGTTGCTGTGCGTGGTAGCGATAGCATGTCCGAGTTACCGCGAAACACCCTGATGAATGACACCTGCACCAGCTTAAACACAGTGGATCTAATTTGGACATGGTTTCCCCAACGCCAAGATTTCGTATTAATACAGAATATCCGCTGTGTTGTCCAATTGACACGCCGCTTTGCAGAACTATGTCGACGTTCTTCATCAAATTTTGACCGAACCGTCAGATATGCCGCTAATGGATTAAATGCATTATTGAATTGCTCTTCTTCTGATCTCCGAATTATTCCGTAGCTCGGTGTTTGTTGCAATCAAACATGCGCACGATACGCTAATTTTTAAACGGTTGCAGTGTGCCTCTGTAAAAGCGTATTATTTTTTTATTCCTGAACCGCGAAAAACATAAATGTAACGTGACTAAAACTGCACAGGCTGAGTAATAATTATTTTATATTATTTTGTGACTATATTTGTTTATTTCTGTGCAGAGTGCTGCAATCGTTTGGTCGTGTACCATTTCGAGTGGTTTAGTGGCTTCAAACAAAGAAAATACCGTGTCCGACATGTTATTGACGATCCGTACGAGCAGCATATGTTACTATTGATATCAATGTTACTAGAGTTTGATACATATGTTAATGCGACGTAACAGATGTATTTTTGCGGGTACCTTTTACAGTGCGCGCGCACGCACATGGCAGTCTCGTATAAAAACTCTATTTTGCGGATGCATGTGCATAAATCTCTCGCGAGAGCCATCTATGTCAGTTCGCGTATTAATAATTCAACGTGGTGGTCCCGCGACCGGAATTTTCAGAGTGCTGGCATTTGTGGACATCGAGTGCAGCACCGTAAATAGCGGAAATATTTAGAATAGCTTCAGCGTACCTTTATCTCGCCGGTGGCTCAGCACCGTACGCGTGGACAGCGTGGTCAAGAATTTCTATTGCTGGAATAGTACAAATTGTCCACTTCCCCCGCGACGGAAACACGTGAAGGCTACACCGTCCGCCGACAAATCGATATCGCCAATTTTACGCTTACGTTCTCGCGTCGCACCCTATTGATATTCGCAAAGAGAGATTTGCGATGTGGAATTCTAACTGCGATGCACATTGGGCTCTCCTTTCTCTCCTTTTCTTTCTGCCTTTCTCTTTCTGCTTTTGAAAAATCCGACACACCGACATCTGCAAAAAGCATGCATCGTCGTTTTAGTGAATTTGCAAGACTGGAAAGATCACATGGGATGAAACGAAACATATTTCAGTGCGCTTCGTGAACTCCGGATCGTATCGACGCCAATCACCATAAATCAGAATGTCATTTTACGTACTCGTACGAAAACCGATGTCGATCACGAAGCGGAACAAAGCGCCGACAAAAGATAATGCACTTTTGGGAACTTTCACGAATATATCACGTCCGGCATATCGCGGATCGGTTAGCTAATTTTATTTTTAATGTCATTTAACATCATTTCCGGAATAATTCTTCAAAGTACACGTTTCTACGTGAATATTCTGTGATTAAGTGAGCTGACGTTTTCGTCGCTCAACGGATTCTACATTTTCTCGCGAGTGAGAGGGAATTCCTCGTTGAGAGAGAGATTATCTTGATATTCGCACGAATTACATGGCAAACCGAAAGTGGACCCATAAACCCACACGTCTATGTCATTTATCGCGCAGCTTCTCGACGGCGCAGATGACGAACGGTACCATTTGCGCGCGGCCTGCAGCACGCATTTGCGGGAACGCATGATGATTCCGCGCGTATGAACATAACAATAAACCACTCAGACTTGCGGAAGCAGAAGGAAGCATCCACTTGTGCAATCCCTCTTTGCGGTCTCGGGACGGCATCGCGGCTCCGCTGCTTAACTCTTCGCTCACGAGGGAAATAGAGAAAATGAGGGAAAGAGACATGAGAGGAAGAAGAGCAAGAGATATGAAAGAGCGACTTAGAGGAATAACGCCGAAAAATGCCGGCGCCGAGATGCTCGTGATAATAACGCGCGCACGCCGGAAAGAGGACTTAATATCCGCACGATTCTCGTAATTGCCGCGCGCCGACAGATTCTCCTGGGCACGATTTGCGGTTCCAGTTCCGTCACGTCGCCGTCCCCGTCTCGTCGACACGTTCCCCGTGCGCGCGAAACGTGACATCCAGAGTTGATAAAAAAAATAAAAAAAACAATCCCACCCGCTAATATAAAAGCATGATCGATGGACGCGCGTGGAATGCGAGCTGCTCCCGTATGGAATCGCGGAACCGGGATGTAGTTTAACACTTTCGGTCGTACACGCCCAGTTTGGAGTACGCCCGCGATAAATTGGAAGAAATCGTTTCGCGCGCGCACAACAGAAACTGTATTACGAATTGTCCCCGACACGGAAACACGATCGCCAAAATAATGTATTTCACATCGAGGTCTGGTAGCACGCGCTCGTATTATACTCCTTGTATTAAAGTGCAAACTGATTTTCCGTCGCGTTGAGCATTTCGGAGCTGGACAAACGTATTTTCCGGAGTGTTCGCCTGTACATGGGTGAGTGCGCGGAAGACAGATGTCGGGAAATTATGGTACGGCTACTGGGACACGGAGGAACGCATTCGAGAACAAAAGAAGAGAGAACGACGTCTGTTTCTCTTCGAGCTGCCACGTAAACGAACACGACTGAACGCGAGCCACATGCGTCGTCGATATAAATTACTCGGCAGTTTAACGGCGTGTTCTTCAGTCAGTCTGGGACGCCATGAGTATAGTCGTAATGTCGCTGTTCCATGTGCGAGACCAGCCCGTTGAAATTCGTTAACGCTGTGCAAGCGTTGAATACGTTAACGTGACTTGCGTGCATTGTGTCGCGTAATATACGCTCGTGGTACTTTCCGCGCGCGCGAAGTTTCCCTCGGTCACTTGCTCTCAGCATTATGAGATTACCTTGTCATGATGGATGATGGCTCTCTCGCATCACTGGCGACATCTCCATGCAGTCGCACATAGCGATGACTTTTTCAGACATTTGAGAAATTTATTCTCCGAAAGTTATAAATATAAGAAAAGATTCGAAAAAATAAAACGTGTGGGCCTCGAATCTTCGAGGAGCCAAAGATCTTTTTGAAGCATAGTTTATCCTTTAATCGCGTTGATTATAATATATTTTTATTATTATAATTATTATAATTAATATAACGAGATGAAGTTAATTAATAACGAGATCAAGTTGGGACATACCTCAGGCGCCGGTAGAATAAAATAACGTATGCCTTCGTCAAACGGGCCCGCGTGAAAACCTCGTAAGCAATTACGAAGTTCGCGATCTTAACCCGTCTTATACCTAACCGAGGCCTTGTCCGCCGTCTGCGTAGTAGTATATTTGGTGATTTAACTATGGCGCTCCTACTTGCGCAAGTATGCAAATTTGCAACGCTTCGCGCCATACGAAGTTGCAGTGTTCGCGAAACTTGTTCTAATCTCGCGAAGAAACGCGAGATCGAGGGCAGGCGTTCGTGAAACGCTCAAGAATCGACGAAATGCGTAAAACTCAAACTCGGTGAGCTTGAAAAGAAGAGGCGGAAGATATTACGTAAACTATCGAGGAAAGAGCTGAATAGAGACGAGAAAATTAATGTCGGAAAAATGTCCATTATGAGCAACTTTACGTAAAAACATATTTTTACTCCCTCTCGAGGAAGCTTCAAGTGGCTAAGAAAAAAAATTCTCGGTGAGGGGAAGCCGTCTCCCTGGTTGCTCGTCAAGAAGTATTCACCTGCCGCAAACGCTTGGTGCATCTAAATTTTAATAAACTCTGCATAAAGTAGCGCGTTCGTGGTTGCGCGAGGTTGCTTTCACGCTCGATATTCGCGCCGCGAGACCACTTAGAGCAAACGAGGAGCAAACAGGCAAAATCCGCGTGGCGGCGTCGCCATTCTGCTAGGACAAAGGGTGGCACGCGACAGACACGTAGGGGTAGCAGGCAGACACAGGCGGGGACGAAGACGGATCGCGTCGATCCACCCTTGCTTTGTGCATTCTGTGCATCGCGGTGTTTCGCAAGTTCCTGCGCACCCGCGCTTCAATCCCCGGCTCGCTTAATGTGTAACGCTTTCCTGAAATTTCGCGGAGGCATTTGGTAGCGCGAGACGCCCCCGTCCTAGCCGGTGAACGTCGGGAACTCGGGATACGAGCGACGAACGACAAGAGCGTAGTGCTCGCGTAGTCGATGTCGCGGTGCACCGACGAATCCGCGCGGATCTCGAAACGCTATTGTCACGAGAGAGCATCACGCTTCTGTGTTCTACGGAGAAAGGTTCCACGTCGGAACGAAAGGATAATTAGCATGCTATCTCGTTCCTCTGTTCTCCTTCCTCACTCGCGATTCTCTCGTTTGATTTGAATGAAGCATCCTGTAACGGATGCAGTCACGCTGCGAATTACGGAATGCTTGTCATTATAGCGCTGATGCGAGGTCGGGACTGTATTGCGAGCGTGTGTCGAGATGCTCCTTCCATAATCTATTATCTGTGAATACCTCTGCAAGAAGGATGCCGGAAATAAAAGTCATGGGAGAAAAGGGAAGGCCATTGTTTCTGATTTATTTATCAGAAAGCAATATACAACGATTTACTTATCAGAGAAGAGAAGACACATAAGATACATAAAAGATTTCGACGTGATACAGTTCGTATTTTCTAAATTAATTGAAGATGAGAATAGAAATTTTCTCTTTCCGACGCTCGTGCTTTACGTGAATGCCAATTTCACGTAAATTTCATGTTACATGTAACGCGACATTGCATTTGCGGAAACGGCGATATTAAACGCGCGCTCAATTTCCTTTCTTGCAGAAGAATATGTCACGACTGATCGATTCGCAGCACATCGTCATAATTCTCATCGTCTTCTCTCTAATTATGTTTGGCATGAGCTCCGCCTTTCTCTTCAACTGCATCCGCAAGCTCGTCCGCGATCATCGTATTATCCAGGTGAGTGACTCTTATTTTTCCAGCGAGCTCCTCGCAGGCTGCTTCGTAGTTTCTGCAGTTTCAATAAACGAAAAAAGAACGAGAAAACATCGTCTCCACGGAGATGCGCCGGGGTTTCTTCCACGACATTACAGAGGAGGATATCTCATAAGAGTCATCCGTGAACGGTCCCCCCGTAAATACTTATATTTCGAACAATTTATAGAATTGTTCGTTACGGAGCCGCGCACAAGTTTCGCTTATGGATTTTATTAAAAATCGACCGTACGTTTCCCAAGTGATAAGCAGCGAGAGCCTGCTCGTAAAATTTATAGATTCCCGCTTGACATGACGTCACTTCGATGATCCAGTCTTTATCGCTTGCCGTTAAAGTTCGCGAAACGACGAAAGTATTTATCTCAACGTAAGTTCGTACGTTCATGCGGCGTACACGGTATGTTTGAAAGCATAACGGGATTGACGCTATACCGATTCAAACGCTAATTACACGTATAAATAATTCGCGAATAGATCTTTAGATTTGTTTATTGGTTTATCGTGTCCAGCATATTGATGCTGCATCGATGCCAAAGAGATATATTTGGAATACAATAAACGATTTTTATATATCCCGTTATTTTTCAAACATCGCTATCATCGTATGCGCGTTGCGGAAGTGCCGGATTTTTTTTGACCATATCGCATTACTGTTCCATAAATGCTACTACAGTTTGCTGAATGTTTAAAATGGAAAAAACGTTGTAAAAACTTTTTTCAATGGCATAAAAGAGTCGTTTATTTTGCAGTGAATTATTAAACGCTGTTATCTGTTTAATCGTATTGCAGAGAGGCGCAATAACGTTCGGTCGTATTTTTGGCGGTAATCGTATTTTCCGAAATAACAACTGCGCCATATCAAACATTCATACATGTGTTCAAACATACACACAAATTCCTCTCTCATTATTATACAGCGCAATGTCGGTGCCATATGAAATATCATTAGCGGTTTCGTTGTCCAATGTTCACTTTACAGGCGCGATTTATTATTAATTTATTAGAGTACAATGAAATGAAATCGATGCCTCAGGAACCTTAATTTGTCAATTTAGTATGAAGCAGTTTTACATCTAGAATTTTTATGTTTAATTGCACATTCCTTTCGCAGAGTCTCGGCTTATTTATAATTCCCTTCACTGCACTTCACGCATACAGTGAACGCAGCGATTTGTGATAACGCGCGGTAATGCACGCGAAATGAAACAATAACGGTCATGAATACGGATGGTTGTTTAAGATCAACAGAGTTACAGTTTATTAATTAATCTCGATCAGCGGTCCCGCAATTATTTCTCGGGATGGAACGAAAGCTTCATGCGCTATATGTGTGTAAATCTAATTCTCGAGAAATCACGTTTCAGCATCGAAGCAACGTATTCTCCTAGATTAACAAGTTCTTCATGTGTCCATTTTTTTATGCATGTTGTTCTTTCTCATATTGTCGCACAGGAGCACATAAGGCAGTCCAGGGAGAACCGCTTGGACGAGCTGGGTCGGAAAGCAACGCCATGCCCAATCTCGACGTCCAGAACGGATCTGCGCGATCGCGGCAGCGAGTCGTCGAGCCTGGAAGTCCTGCCTAGCAAGGAGCTCATGCCGACCACAATGATAACTCAAGAGTACACCAAGGACCTAGTCCTCGAGATGGCTTACAACGGGGGCGAGATCACCGACATCCACCAGAGCAATAACGTGAGCAACGCCACTCAGGAGCGACTGCAGGAATCCAGCGAGGAGCCGGAGATGCGCGACAATTGCTGCCAGACCAGAGAGAGCCTGTTTGAGCCGCGAATACCGGACGCTGTGATGCCGTTGGGCTTCACGACGTTTGGAGTACGCGCTCCCAGCTCCCAGAACGGGACCAATCATCACCTTCATCATCATCACCATCATCACCATCATCTCCAGCAGTCGCAGCCGCAGTCGCAACAGCAGAGTCCGCAGCGATCTCACCCGAGCATCCAATCGTCGCAGCCGAGCTTGCAGTCGTCGCAAGTTTTACAGCAGCAGAGCGCCTCGCAGTGCTCCGGTTGCAGCCCAGCATCCCGCGGACGAGACGGCAGCATGGGTGTCTGTCCGAAGCACAATCCGATACCAGCTCCACCAGGTTGGGCCACGCACGAGTCCAGCTTTCCGTTGCCGCAGCAGGCTCAGTACCCGGAGCAGCTGGATTACCCGTCTTACCAGCGGTACCAGAGCCCCAAGCCTAGCAGGGAACCAAGTGGCGTGTATCGACAATCGCCCAAATTCGCGCGACAGCCCACCGTGGGCTCCGGAGAGAGATACGGTAGCTCCATGTATGGTTCCGGTCACGGTTCCAGCAACACTACATCCAGCACGTCGCAGCACTCGTCGTCGGGCACGTCGAGTGGTAAACGCCAGCAAGGGCAGCTCGCGACGACGGCGGATCCTCGGTATCGGGCGGAAGCGGTGATCGAGGTGGACCAACGGCGACCGTTCAGCATAGAGAGCACGAAGAGTGCGCCAGACGTGATCGCGACGCACTGACGCCGGGGTCCTGGGGATTGGGAGCCCTACAAGAGACGCCATCCCCGTCAAAATACCTCGGCGGCGGTGCACAGCGAGAGCGGCAGCACCGGCAAGGTGACAGTCGCCACGCAGAGCTCCCTCGACGACGACGCCTCGACGTGCTCCACCGTCGACGCCAACTCCTCCTCCTGATCCACGTGTTGCGACGCGCTCGATCGCGCGCGATCGAGCGAGCAATCGCCCGCGACGAACGGCGATAAGCGTGGCTGCGGAGAGTCATCGGGGACCGGCCGGATCGAAGACAGACACGTCGAGGAAATTATCGGCGACTCGGTCAGATCAGAGGGAGGCGACGCGTCCAGCTCCAATTCAACCAGCATCGTGAATGCAGAATCTCGATGCTTGGACGGCGCTTCCGTGTTCCAGTCGACGAGTCGTGTCACCGTTCGACCGAACACTCCGGCTGACTCGCCACCAATCTCGAAGACTCGAGCACGACCCGAGGCGGCTCTGAAGCTGCACGATCTGCCGATCCTGCGGCCGCCGGAAGGTTTTCGAGTACCTGTGTTTAGATGCAGGACGCCGTCTCTGTCCTGGCAGCACTGCGGGTGTCCGTCGCATACGCACCTGCCGCCGCGACGACCATCGATCAGCCGCAGTGCCTTCGAGAGTTGCAACACGGTCTCCATGTACCGCACTTGGCCTAATCTGGCCGCGAGGAGATTTGGACGACCCTCAAGGAGAACGGTCGGCACTCAGAGCTCGCTGGACGGCGCCAGATCGTCGCTGGGCGTTCTCCGATGCGTCGTCAGGTCGATCGACATGACAGAGAGATCGCTGGACCAGGAAATCGGAGTTTCTATACCTTTCTAACGTTTCCGCGAGCTTTGATTGAGGGATGACAGCCAGAATTGTACATCAATTTTGTTGTATATCAATCAATGTATATAGCCATCACGTTTCTGTCGATGCGTTATTAGTGCGATCCAGATAGAAAGACTGCGGTCGAACGCAATCGGAACACGTGTTCCCTAGAGGAAAGAGAACCTCATCGCGATCCACCGAACGGTCCAGGTAGAGGCGTCATCTCGCGACATTGCGTGAACGGAAGTAATCCTCTCACGCGAACCGTGCATTTTACCACGCGAACATCGTGGACGACAATCGCTGCCTTTCGCGCTTTCCCGCCGCGATGAATGAATGAGTCGCGAAACAGAGAAGAAAAGAAGAAACCCGGATCATAGCTTAGACCTCGGGTCAATATTTAAACGCGATTTAATCGCTCGAGACACTCGTGGTACATAGAGAGCAGAAGTGGTAGAGAGAAAGACGCGCTGTCAATTCCATGAGGGGATGAAGGCTTTTACTCATAAATTTGCACTTCTGAAAAAGTTTAAGGTACAGTTATTTTACAATAATTGTTTTCTTCGGTAAATGATTTTAGCACGCTTAACATTGATTCAAATTATCATGCTAACGGGATCAATGTTGCCGGGAATTAAGAGGGATTTATACTTTAAAATGCAAGCTACAACTCGTTTCGAATGTATTAAATCAAAACCTCGTTATTTCCTCGGCCGGCTGGTTGTCTTCGTTTTTCCTCATTACAGTGCGAGGTAACGCCTGCTGCTGCAATTTTACCGCGTCGTTTTTCTTCCGAGCGGCTGAATAGTTTCCTGATGCTTGCGACCGGGCAACGTAGTGAGAGACAATGTACGCCTCATCGATGCTGCTTATCGATTTTTCCGAAATCACGCAGGCTTAATGGAACGTAACATATCGGCAACGAAACTTCATTCGTCCCTGTACACCGCGGCACCGTTCGGGAACAGAGGCGGGCACCGGGAACTATTAATCACGTCAATCGAAGAGGAAAACAAACTTCCACGAGACGATCTCTCCCTGCTTAGCCGCGGCAAAAGAAGCGAGAAAAGTGGCCGGCGTAGTTTCCTCCCGCGCGAGCCGTCAGAAGCGACTAATTATTTTCGATCAGTTCAGACACACCTCGCCCCGCAAATTGTCGGCGCCCGTCCGAGAACCCGAGAAAGAAACCTGAGGCGAACACTCGATAAAGCCATCGGATTCATAGAACAACGTGCCACGCGGCGCGTATTCCCGTCACGTCGCTCGACTGTATGCGTTCGCGAAACGATACTTCTTCTTTAACAACTTTAACGGCGTGCTCTGGAACGTTTCCCGATTTATTTTTCCTAAAACCACCGCGTGGTCGCGTCAGGCCGGGATTAACGTTACGAAAAGAAGCGATTCTCGTAGAACCAACTTTATGGCAGATGCGCATTCATGTCCCGCATGCGATTCTGTATGTACCAATTGAGTCGCGGCGCCAGATAGATAGACGTGCGGAGTTTCGATCTTCGTTCTAGTACTCGATACTTCGCGAAATGCGACCAGCATTCGATCGACGCCCCCAGAGACGCGATCGCGACGCTGATGATGTTAGGCGAACTATTTTTCCACATGATGATTCCTGCGGAAACGTGCGGATCTGTGCGCGCTCGGTCAGCAGGCGGTTCAAGAAATGTGCATTTGTGGTACACATTTGTAACACACATATATACACACACAGAGGTGCACGCACGCACGCACGCACGCCTGATCGCGATCGGATCTGCATTTCGGATCGGTTGGCTTGAGGCTGTCCACTGCGAGCGCAATATTTCCATCGACGACACGGGAGGCGCAAATATCCCTTTAACCGAATTACCTGCATAAAATCGATAGTGTTACGTTTATTTAACGGATGCCGCGGGCGACGTCTGGAATCACACACACCGTCGGGTAAACGCGAACCGCTAATTTTCTTTTTGTCCTTTAGATCTTTTGGATTGTACGCTGTATTCCTGTGGCTAATTTCTTTTTAACGAGCGACGCCAGTCGTTTATCTCTGTCTGATTTATAATCGAGTCGATGAGCAGAACAGCGGTATAAATCAGAAGCTTAACTACGAGGCACATGTAATGCATAAATGCATAATTTATTTACTTAACATATGATTTTTTAGGCTGTAGTTAAATACTATAATTGAAGTTTATTATAGAAGTCTTTTCAAGTTATTTATCTTTTCTTCAAACTTGAACAGATATGATTTATACTACTATTTCATATTTAATACATCGATTACATTTCACATTTTATGCTGCCTTTATTGTATAACCTGCTAGGTATTTTTATTTATCATATATAATTATTTATACTTATTTATAATTTCTTTACGTAAGGTAAATGCTCCATAATTGTAGCTTTAAGCGAAAACTCAAAATAATTAACATGTTATCGATAAAAGTCCAAATTTCCTGATTTAGAATACAATTGTTATTTGTTACCAGCATCGTTACTGTTGTTAGCAGTTATCAGAAAAAGAAATGGAGAGACAATTGTACATGGGTGTCATATATGCACGTATGTGTGTGTTGTGTGCACGCGCGTGCGTATGTGTGCCACGATCAAATCTGATGCGAATGAATCAAAATCTTCATCGGAAGAATCAAGTTCCCACGTCGTTACGAGGAAGCGTGAGCGATTTGTACATATGTATAGCCGTACATATCCGACGCAGCAGTATTATCGGCGATGACTATGTGCTGTATACGAGCGCAGTTTGTACCCCCCTTCGTGTCTCTCTCTGAGCCTCCCAGCACAGTCGCATAAACGGGGTGCAACGCGCCGCGAAGAGATCAGAAAGGGGTAGACCATGCGTGTGCGGACCGTTGTATCCTCACAACTGGATCGCTGATTAAATTAGTCAATTAAATGCCGATCAGGAGCGTGCGCGAAATCGTCGCGACTATCGATCGGGAAAGCCGCGTTCTCACTGATGCGCACGAAATCTCTTGGACAGAGGAAAAGGAAGATTCAGGATCCAGGATCCAGGAAGCTGATCGAGCACACGAGATCTTCGCTTGTGAGTACAGACCACGTGCGAGCGCGTGTTTTACGCGCTAAACGGAATGTACAGTGTGTACACATTTGTATATATACGAAGTTATCCACAACCCGCGACTATGGAGAAGTTACAAACGCACGAGACGAATTCTACAAATATAGTACTTTTAAAATAAGAACCGCGTTGATTTTCTTTACCCAATTTCGATGTTCAGGCAAGAAGACTCTCAAGGTAAGTCACGTCGAGTGGTGGCAGATTGACGGGCAGGAAGAACTCGTCGGTCTCCGCTTCCTTTATCCCGCTTGTATATTCCGCTTTGTAAAATCGCCGTCTAATGAGGGAACTGTAATTGCGGCGCAACACTGCACTCACAACGTTGATTTCGCCACGAGGCGAAATATCGTACCTTTTCATCGACTTCTCTCCGGCTTCTGTCAGTCTCCCGATGTAAAGCGTATATCTGGCTGTTGTTTGTTTCAACGTATCTCACAATTAGCCTTAAACGATTCAAAAGTCAGCCCGGTGAGAATTTATCCCCTCGCGGTAATTAAGAAGTACGATTTTACATCTCTGCCGCAAGGGGAGAAACTTCGCTCGCGTGGCGGATAGCAACCGCAAATTTCGCCTTGCCATTTTTCTCACTTTTCCCGTGTTTTACATGTTTTCATCTCGCCGCGCGAAAGCTTCAGCTACGTGCGGCGAAATGTAAAGCCAAGTAATTACGTGTAAGATGAAAAACCGTATTATCTCCGATAATTCCCGGTGTGTCTGTCGCGCATAGATCATGCCATCGCGCTTTCTGTGCCGTGCAAATGCACCGGGCGAGGGCAACGCGGTTTTTATTATTAATCACGCATTATACATTACATGTAAATTCATTCCATTCTCTTTCCGCCATCTCGCACGTAATCCGGAAGCTGAAAAAACAACCGTTTCGTTAAAATATCCGCTCGCGATTCGAGTTAATTCTCGATTATGACACGTAATCCACCACTGACTCACCCAGCATTTCCAAGCGAGCGAATTATGATCGATCCGTTTTTAATCTGTCACGTTGCAGTATCGAATCGTGGTTCCGCTAAGAATTTAATCAAAAATCATTCAATCGATGCTATAGATACATGCATCGCATTCCGGATCACATTCAATGCCCCATGCCGAAATGGGATCATCGAGGAGATCTGATGTATCGCTCGGGGCGTAGGAAACAATGAGACTTTGATTTCCTCTGCCGCTTTCGCGTTTACAAACGCGCGAGGAGGACTGGCGCGGCGATCCTCCCCCCTCTCCTTCATGAATTTATTCATAGCAAATATAAAACTATTCATGAACTAGATCCGACTGTGCGGGGTGTATGTCGTCGCTCGAATCATCGTAGCGGAGAAATGGCGCGTGAGTTACAGGGTGCTTGCGCCGTGCCTATGCGGCGGACAATTTATCGCCGCGGTGACATCAAGCGTGCATAACGACGAAAAGTTTCGATACGCTGCGGGAAAACGTCTCGCCGTGCGGATGTAACAATTTTTCGGCCGCGCGTTTCCGTTGCGGGCGGATACAGCCTGCCCGAAAAGTACACAGCAGCGTCCCGGTGAATCGCCAGCTGAACTTATCCGTGCCTGAAAAATTAAATTGCTCAGCATTTCAGCGTTTCAAATTTTTCTTCTTATTAATCATGCTTAGATACTTGTGACGACTCGCGTCAGTGCAAAATTTTGCTGCGTTCTCGAATGTTTTAATTTTAATTTTGAAAATTAAAAGATATTAGAAATAGAGTTATCTTGAAAAATATTTTACTATTTTTATCATACTTCATCATATATTGTTTACAGATGATTTGTTATGCAAGACCTCGTTTCGCGTTTTTTATCGCCAGCGTTGCCTCGTTTGACATGTAGAGCGCGATGCATTAAGGGTATACAGGCTTTTGGTCCGGATTGTACAAAAACGGACCTCTACGTGTTAGCCACTAGTCCTGCCGTCTGTTTGTCAACGCTAACTAAATATTTTTGCCCTATAGAAGAGTTGTCACCGCGGCTGCGGTACAAATGCGCGCATTCGTCAGCAAAGGAATGACAACGTTTGTCTGTGCTGCGGCAATGTGTTAAGTTTTAAGTCATGGTGTAATCTTGATGGACGCCCGTTTTACATTCACTGTAGAATACAAATGTTCACGGGGTTTTCACACGTTCTTGTGCAAACCAGAGTGATAAAATTGTTCGTAAATCGTAAACACGCGCTTGTACATCATAAACCTGATAAATCGTACATTTCCCTGCGTTAATATTTGCAGAAGTCAACAGAAAGATAACGATTGCGCGTTGATAAACTGTGTAGAGGATCAACACGTTGAGAGGATTAACGTATCCCATGTAGACGGCTCTTTTACAACGCAGCTAAAACGAGAGAAGAACGACAGAGACATTTTGCGGAAAAAGGGTTCGCTGCGCATCGCATAAAATTTGCAAACATTCGCGATACCGATGTACTCTCTGATCCTACCCACCCTCTCCCACCCATGTATTTTTGTTTAATCGTTAAATCGGATTACGTAGCTAGATTTTTTACGTCAAAACCGGAGACACTACGTGCGTGCACGCGGGCGTGGTTTACCGAAATCGAAATTAGCGATATCTCCGCCAGTAATCTGGATTACAGAGTCCGCAGAATAATCAACGAAAAATGGAATAATCGGCGCTGCATTTGTGCCGATTAAATTTTCACTTATTGATAACAAATATCCGCGGACGTCACAAAACACTAAGAGCGAACGCGGCAAAACGCGAAATGCCTGGTACCGGACAAAAACCACACGAAGTCGTACACGTAGAGTGCTTGGCAAACACAAATCGTACGTCCCTTCCGTTATTTTTCAAACGCAAATAGTAACAGTGACAAACTGCGCCTACGATCGCCAGAAACTGTTTGTTTAGCGCGCGAATGTTCAACCGGACACGAAAGTGCGGAAGTTCCGCCGCGTTTGCAGCCGGAAACGGGGAAACTGCACTTCGTCGCGTTCGTTAACGACATTTCTTTGCGCGCTCAAAGAAGCTTCTATATTTCAGTTCATTAAATCCCGCCACGGCGAAGTCGTCCTGAAGTACTCGCTCGTCCGTTTCGATATCTTCCACCGTCCGACATTGAGATAAAGACCAAGAAGACTTTCGAGGGAAAGAATGTCTTGTGTATTGTATAATTCTCTTTCTCCTACCACCGGTCGCGAGCATTTAATTTTCTTTTAATGAAGCGTACTTGAGACGGTCCGCGGGCTATCGCGGAGAATAAATTTATCTTGATATATACAACTACATACACGTTGTTATATCGTGACGTTGGAAGTCTTCAATAATCAAAAAGGAGAAAGATTCAATTTCATACGCTGTTTTCTCGATTATCGAGGAAGCTCTTGCCTAGCTTCGTAACGAATTTGAAAACTATTTTTGTATTTGCACATGTTATTGATCCCCGGTCGGTGATCCTTAAAAAACATGGTCCTTAAAAATTCCGCGCGGATTCATTGTGGCGTGATCGTCCGCATAACTTCGGTAATCACAATCACACGTTGAACGCAGCAATGCGCATTTTACGCGACCGCGACCGAGGACAACGCTGATTGCATTTTTCGAAGCGAGTCAGCCCGAGATCTCCGCGCAGTATGACGACATAAACTCTGAAATGAGCCAATCTCGGCGCCTTCGTGCCACGTGAAAGCCGCGGAAATTCCGCGAGTATCTGTATTGCTTCGCGGATTAAACATCGCCCGGCGCGCAAGAACGCGGGAACGTTTCCGCGGGGAAACGAGAATCTATCCCCCTGCCTCTTTGCCGTCTTTACGACATTTATTCTTAGTAAATGCATTTGTGCATCCCCTTGAGGGGAGGAAACCGCGACCGCGCCGTACACCCCCATCCATTCACGCTTGTATAACTTAACGCCGTTCGCTCTCACCGGTAGTCCGATAATCGTTTTAAGCGCGTTTCACTTCGGTCGCTATTATCACTTTATTGCATCTTACGTGACGTTACCGCGATCGAGCGCGTTTCCCCTCGCGCACGAATCAACTTTACACGGCATTCTAATGGTAGCGAGACTAAAATGCAAGGAGAGAACATCATGAGCATCAATCGAGATGTCGGATCCGTACCTCTCAAATTCTCGCCATCTCCTGACTACACGTAAATCAGATAATCGGATCACGCTGCCGTCATTACGGCCAGTCAGCCTGCAACCGGGATTTGCCGTCCTCGATATTTAATCTTCTGCTCCTAAGAGACCTCGAGGAGGAAATCTAGAAGAGGCCAGACGGACGTAGTATGGACTTAACTTGCAGGAAGCTTGCCAGAGGGGAGAAACACAAGAGAACTTGTGCATGTGCAGGTAAGAACATGATCCAGGCTTGCATTTACCTCGTATTCCGGTTCCTTGGTAACGCTGAAGCTTTCTTCCGCAATTATTCGCATATGAAGATAAATAATCGCAGGATAGATAAATAATAGATAAATGCAGTTTTGCAATTTTTTTTCTCTTTATGCAATTATAATCAATTTTATCATCGATTTTATTATCAGTATAAATATTGTAAGTAAAACTTGTTTGTCACTGTCGTATTTATACCGGGTGTGTGACAAACATGTTGTTTGAAAATTGCCAATAACAAGATGACTTACCAAATTATTTGTCGCGTTATAAGTTACAAACATCATTTCAGGTGTTTGCTTGGAAACGGTTAGTTATTGTCATCGTCCGAATAAAATTTGCCTGCAATATTATCATGATTTATACATCCAACAATCTTGATACATAAATATTTTATTTCTTACACAGTAGAGCACAAGGGTGCACTAACTGTTTGCTGGTTAAATTACAGCTACCGTTCACTAGAGAGGAAGTACTAAAAAGAGAAGAGGCAATAGACATCAGACATTTGTCCCGCAGCAGTAAATTTCCTGCCTGTGATACTTTTAAGGTTTAATTTCAACGACTCAAGTTTCTCGTTTAACGTCCAACCGTCTTTGTTATCATTCGCAATTACAATTGATACGATATAGTATTCGGAGGGACTAGCTTGCTGACATAATCTCAATGTCGCTGAATCCAGGAATTGTGAATGCAAACTGATAAGGCTTCCAATGGCTTCACGAAAGAAGTTAGAAGACTGTCGTTGTCGCCTTGATGGCGACGCTTTTTTCCTAAATGTCCCCACGATTTCTCGTTCCGGATACGGTAATGGGCATAAAGCAATCGCGATGGGATTCGCGTGGACCAAGAGACATTTCGACGACGCACGGATGGGGTTCGCGAATTACGGCTGCGGAAGTCCCGCGGCTGGTCTCCGGAAAAAGAAAAAAAAGATCAAGAAAGGAAGAAAGGAAGGAAGCGAATGGCACGGGGTGCTGCTTTCCGGTCCATCTGTATTTATTGTCGGGCGGGTTACGGCACCCCAAGTCGAGAGTTTTATGCTCATTGGCGAGGATCGTGCCTTTATGACGTCCCGCCGTAAAATAAGCATTCCCGGAGCTTTCCCGAAGGAGGTGGATCCCGACACGGCGCTCGCGTAACGCCGCAGGAATCGCGGAAATGGAGTTTCTATATTACGTCTACGTTTATACGGCATACACGCATCAGAGTATACCCAGCATTGCAGTAAATATCGATATATTGGAGATATATACGCATGATATACAATGTCTATCCGTCCGGATATCAATAATCGGAAACGTGAGCTCCTAATGTTATTCTGAAACAGAACTCCCAGCGCGTAGAAAAATATTCTGCACGCGAATACAGAGCGTTGATCCCTGCGTTTCGAAATGCCCATCGGTATTACGAGTATTGCACGAAAATAACGAAACAGGTAAGCATCGTGCGAACATTTGTATAAAAGGTGAACATCACCGATTGAATTGGGAATTCGGGAGTTAAGGAATACGACTTTCTCTCTTTTACAGGTGAAAACGCGCACGCATGAATCTTCTGCTCGTTTCTGCAAGCAGATAGATCTCTCTGTGTGACAGTACCATGTCGTAAAGTAAATTTTTCTCCCTCGCGTGCTTCGCTACGTCGAAACGAGGAACCACGGTTTTCACGAGGACGTTGCTGTTTCATCATTGGTTTTCGCGAACGGCAGACAGTAAAGTTTCTAAGAAGAAGAACGTACTGATTTGTTGCGTAATTCTATCGAACGTCTCACTCAAGCCTCATATTATCGTTTAACTCCTGAATCCTATTACCAACTTCGAGTCGTGAAACATTCGAGGTTTGAAAGTACTCTTTAAAGGGCCGCGAGATAAATCCCTCGCAGCGACTCTTGAAGAGTCGATTAAAAGCCTTAAATGCATTTAAGTGCAATTTAATACGTGCGGATCTCATTATAAGTTCCGCGAAGCTGCAACTTTTTCCAGCGACCATGTCGAAGCGAAAAACTCATGTTCTACTATGGACAACCAACGCCTGTGCGACACGGACGCTGTGCATCTCCGTGCAACTTCTTTTTTTTCTTCATTACACTCTTTCTCGTCACATTTCTCACGTCCATCCCTTCCATCACGTTTACTCGATCAAAGTCCAAGAATTCTAATGAGACGAAACGAGGTGGACCGACGGTGGTACGCGAGACTCGCAGAAAACTGGATTTAAAAGTCACATTTACGATTGAAAATTAGTGTATTCTTTTCTTTCCCTCTTTCTTTTCTCTCTTTTCGACTCGTGGATTTATTTCACGTAACGCGAAACTACATAGGGCTGCATTGGGCTACATTGCAGCCGAATTCGCCACCGAACTGGTCTCCGCGATTCACGTTCTGGCGCCACGACTCCCGCGGAGAACGGAGAACGGATGGGACAGTAAATTCGTCTTTGCTGTCGGACGACAAACGTAAAACTTCATCGAATGCGCGTTTGTTGCTATCTTCATTGTCGGTGGGACGAATTTACGCTCATTGGAAGATCACGATTTCATGATGCCTCGCTGTCGAAGTCGGCTGATGTACGGCCCACTAAAGACGCCTCCGGAGTGTGCTCGGCATCGTCCTTTTAAACGGCCTATTGAAAAATTGCACGTTCTCTTCGTCGTACAGATAGGTTCGACCTGGCGCAGGGCCGTTACGTTCCCGAAGACGATGCATCTCCTTGTGTCTTGCCTCTTGCAGCGGCACAAATACACGTTAACGGCGACGCTGTCAAGCGATCCAATTATTTCGTTCAGCCGAGCGCTGCGGATTAAACGGTGCGTCTCGATAATGCTTCATTAATAGCCACGTTTTAACGACGTCGGAGCAACATCGGATACGCGCGATAACCTGCGTCAAAAAACAACGATCACCGATAATGCTCCATCACTCGGACTCAACGGTTCGCAATCTGTGAATTGCGCTAATTAGAACCCGATAGATGGGGAAATTATTTCCAACTTGACTCCGGCTAATTGAGCATCGCGGCTAAATTTGCCAACTGCTAAACAATTTCTGTTTACACGTTCAATCGCGCGAATAAATCTTTCGAGTTAACTCGAGAACGATTCATCGAATGAATCTCCGGAGGAAATGCCTCTAGAGAACAATCCGTACCGGCCATTAGCCGTCACCTACCGAGCAGATTCCATCGTATTTCATCGCGAACGTAAAAACGTCAACGGCCGGTGCTGCGGAAGGCGCGCAGGCAAACAGCCGATTTAATTATTGCTTTTATGCCGGCTCGAGAAGGCGCGGCACGCAAGCAGCAGAAAAATTTACATAATGTCAGGAAACGTTTAGCGTTAATTCCATCGGCATGGTAGCCTGCAGTTAACTTTAACGTGATGTCCTTGTACTGCAAACACGGAACCGTACGCGTAAATTATTGTCACGGATTTCTCTGCGCTCTTACAGCATGTAGTATTCATAATTACGCGAAATGGAGTTGCGGATGAAATGATGGAAGAGAAATAATATACAATTTAATATATTCATTAAATATATTTCAATATATTTAATATATTCATTAAATTTATGATGTTTGTAGATACGATATTTGCCCAGTTGTTGTTGTACATATGGTAGTCCGGAATTATCGGTTTTCAATAAGCGAAAGGTATGTTTTGCGAACGGAAATATTTTACGCATGCACCGATGCGTTCAATCGGTATTTTTGTACATATTAACAGCACGTGATACGCACGCGCACGCAATCTGCAATACGGGAATGGCACGCGAGCCGTCCGATATCACTTACGTGTGCGAAGTAATTGAATTATCGTTGTCGGTTCAAATACGGAATACAGGGACTCGGAATTATCGGAAGCGGCAGGGGGAAGAATGGAGGGGAACGGGATCATCCGTCGATGCATATTAATGAACATTAGCATAGTCCTCGTGCTAGCACTTTGCGGCTAAATAAATTAGTGACTGAAAATTGAAAAATGCGTTTTCGCTGGATTAATGCCCTGACATGCACATTCCGTTGCCTTAAACTTCCGAGCCCTAATGGAGTTGTCGATTAAGGATTTAAGGCTAATGCTCCGTGCAAATACTTGCTATCTAAACCCTCTGCTTCCTCTTCCTTTCGTGTTAGCTAGCTTTAAATAAAGAGAACGATCCTCGCGGAGACTGATCGAGAACGGATTCTTTGCACGAGCGAGGATCGGTATTGCTCTTAGAGCCGAAGAGGAACGTAATATGGCGATTTATATCCCCTCAGCTTTTTTACTATACCGGCAAGCTCTCAAGTAATTCCTCGTGTTCTGAAAATTATTGATAACGTCACGAAAAGTATCGGAATCACGCGAGCTCTTACTGCAAAGGGGTACTATTATATTTCTTACCTTTTAAAAGTTACATACAGAAATGAGGAAGAAAGATATTCATAGATCAACTAATCGTACATTTCATGATGTTGCAATGTTCGAGATTTTCACGAGATCGATATATGATACATCTAAATTAACTCTATCAAATATTATCTACATGAAAGATGATATTGAGGAATGCGTGTAATCTCCGATATCGAGCAATTAAAACTAACGACGTGCTATTAAACCTAGCTAGTATTTAGTTACTCGCATGCTGCAAAGCACACCCATTGCTCACGTCGATTCCCATTCATGTTACTATCGAGTAGTATCGAGGCGCGCGTAGCACAATACCCGAAACAAGCGAACGAGTGCATCAATGCATTGAAGTTGAACGTCCCTAATTTTCCGCCAGCAGGCAGTGGAAAGAGAGCGACACGGCGCGTCGATTCGGGATCGTCAATTTTCCGGGCGACGTGTCGCCGGCCGGGATAGGCCGGGACATCTGTACTCGCCGTTTATGACTGTGTAACGCATAGCTGTAAACAGGCCCGTAACCGCGCGAGCGTTCGCGCGCGGATATGCCATGCCGGAAAGATCCGGGAAGAACGGGTGATCCCGTGGAGAAAGGGTGGAAGCTAAAGGGTGGCGGCTGGTGAGAGATAGCGCAGGATGCAGTTTCGGCTTTACGACGTAGCCCGGTGTCTGTAGATAGCTGCGGATCAGCCAACGTCACCGTCGTCGTCGTCGTCATCGTCATTGCACCAGCGGTGCATCTACATCCACGGATCGCAATCAAAAGTCTCGCGCAGATCGCAGAATTTGCAATACCGGCTCGGATTTTAATTTATATCTGGACATCAGCTGGCGGTTTTAATAAAATGTAAATACGCGCTGATGGGTCCTCGAAAATAAATTAATATCATCACCATCGATCGCCGGCCGCGTACTTAATTAGACTTTTCTCACGCTCAGAAAAACTCCTGGCGAGATGAAGCGATTAACGATTAACAGATGGACGAGGGTTAATTCGGTGACAAGGGACAAACGCGTTGAGTTGATTGAATTGTGCAATTCAGGGTAGCACGTTGCGCGAGGGGACGCGATCCTTGTTAGTGTTTTATGAGTGAGGGATTCTCAAGAACTTTGCACAGTTTAATCTCTCAGTCGAAGCGGAGTTGGTCATTACGTACCTTCCAACAATGTACGGCTGCGAAAGAAGGCGGACTTCTTGCTGGCGGGTCTTTAATTAAGTCGACTGGAGAGGATCTGGGATGAGTGGCGGAAAGCGGACAAATGGAATAATCATGCCGTAAATGTGACAACGCGCCCCGCGATAATCAAATTAATGGTCTCATTGCGAGATCATAAAAAAATAACTACTCGCTAGAGACAAGTGCAATGAGTTTACATAATTGACGACACAAATTGCCGGGACATGATTTATAAAGTCATTAAAGAGGATGTAGTGATTTTACCGATGGACAATATCGTGGTACAATAATTAAATCTATTATAATTGATCCTATCTCTAATTGGAAAGCTTAATCTATCCACATCCCTGCCTCTGTCGCCCGATTTTTTTCTCGTCGAGTTGGCCTCCTGCGGATTACTGTAACTGAATTGACTTTGCGAGAATCGAACGTTCGTATATTTCGGTCGCTGTATGTGCACGCTGGAGTACGCAACTGGAGTGTGCGGACCACGTGAAATAGAATCGTTGCTTTTCCGATTATCCCGGTCGATCGTGGCACCGAGACTCGTCGTGTCCTCTTAGTTCTCGTAGAAAAAATACCCGAGGACGACAGGATATCCAATTGCGGCGCTCATAACCTTCTCTGGTGGAAATCCTCTTCCTCGGAAAATTGCATTTGCGATAGAGCGGATGGCGAAGGGAACGGCTATTCAATCGTCATACGACGGAGGGACGCGCTGGTAAAGGTAATATATCGCGATATATAGCTATGTATTGCTAACGACGTGTCGCGCCATTGACAGCATATTTAACATCCGTCGCTGCGTTGAAGCGAACTAGTGAGAAATATTTCGATTTGCGCAAATTAAATATCGCAGAATATGATTATACGATTTCAAAGAAAAATTTATTAAAAATTATATTTTTTTTAATTTGACGGTTACGAAATAATTCGTAATATAATTTTGCAGAATGGATCTTTATTCAACATCAGATTTTCATTTAAATTACGAGATCTCTGTTACAGATATTGCATCGTGTTTCCCAAGAAATAATGTCATAGGACTGCGATAAAAATTACATTATTTGATGAATACTATCTGATACAAGCGAGACAATGAACTTTGTTCGCGTCAATGCCTGTTCGTTAGTCGTTAAATGGAGATAATGATCTTAATGACTTTCATAATTAAATAATTATGAGCTTTTGTGTGTGATCTCATCCAAAAAACGTACTTTAATTGTGTTCAGGTAATTAGTGCACGTGTCGTTATAATTTTTCGTCCAACGTAAATGGAAAATGAAAAAAGATATTTCTGTGAAATTTTTATGACAAGGTGGAAATCCTCGCAAATATTTCCACCTTTTCAAAACTGTTGCGTTGTGTAAAATCAGTTTCACAACAGAGAAATAAAAAGTTGCTTTAATGGATGGTAATACGAGCTATATAAGGGAAGCCGCGTAAAAAAGTACGACAGCTTGTAAAGTTTTCAAAATTAACGGCTCAACCTCGGCGAGTTGGATTTAGACTGCTGCTTTCACGCAATTCACAATAATTGGAAATATACGATTTTGTATTAAATTACATTGCGAAAGAAATGTAGATTTTTAGGCTAATTATATATAAAATGAGAAAATGAATTTCTGACTTACGATGGTATCTTATAAATAATTTTTAACATGTGTAGTATTACCATAATAAATTGCTCCATTATGTTATACGAAACAAGCCTTTCAATGCCAGCTTTTGTAATTATTGACCACAATAAAACACGCGTTGTCACAGTCGCATATGCGTTATGAAAAATATATTGAACGCATTACACATATGAACAATGGAAATGATATAGATATAAATAACTAACAATGCGTGGAAATTTCTGTCTCTCTCCATTTGTACATAAATACCCAATGCATATTGGACAGAGATCCAACTCAATAACGCCAGCATTTACCGGTAATTGCAGCCGGTTACAGCTTTATAGGATTCCCGCAATTATTTAGGACGAGGATCAATGATTTGACTACTATGAGTTACGTATCGTGGTTTTCCGGCTCTGCACATGAATAATATAATTGTTACAGGACGTATATAGAATTATATTTATATATTAACGTAATTAATACGCAACATATACGTATAACAACGATTTCATAAATTACCATAATAAATATAAAAATCTGTTATATTTCCAGAAAACGTGTAAGCATGTACGCAGAACTAATGAGACTAAAAGAATTACCGCAAAATGGCAATTTTTATGCGGCACATTGGCGATACGTCATCCGATTAATTCACATCGCGACTTGTTTTATCGGACAAATGCGTAATAAAAGTGGACTTCATTATGCTCTTTACCTTTCTATGGGCAGAATCCGCAGTCAGGGATGTTTTAAATGTTTAACTCGGCGGGTCAGATATGCGTCGTTCGTGAAACGAATTGTTCCACATGAACAAAATTAACTCACCTAGCAATAAAGAAAAAAGAAAATAAAGAGAGTATAAATGAAAATTTTTCATACAATTCCAATGACAAGTTGAAGTGTGCATCGTTTTAAAAAGAACAAAGTGCAAATAGTAATAAAAAAAATTTACAGATCTACGATCAGAAAGAAATTAAAATATATATTTTTCTTTTTAATTCTTGCTTCATGATATTTTACAGCTTATAACAAACGATTTATTAAAATACATAAGATGCATTATGACAAGAACATAAGCATACGCGGAATGCGAAAAGTAAAAGACACGTTCCACACGTTCGCTACATACATTTTTCACAAAGTTATAGTATTTTGAAGATTAGACATACCACAAACAATTTTTCGTCGCAAGTACGTGTCACGAGCACGTGGTCGCGAGCACGTGGCGAGCACGTGGCTGAACGATCATTGCGGTCAGTGGCAGTCACATGACCCGGTAACCACTCGCCTCCACTACTAGATTCCGATACACGGCTCGATATTTTATAATTAACAATATCTTTGCACAGAAAAATCGCAGCGAGATGTAATAAATTTCATTTAAAAGCTGAGACCACCGCATCCAATAAATCATCGACCATTTATCTAGCATAATTAATTTACGAGATTGGTTAAAAAGAAAATTTATTTTATTCAAAAATCAGTCGCTGTACATGAAATAAGGATTGTTGGAGCACTTGACAAGTTTTACAATTTATTCATATGTGATACCAGAAATTCATTAGTTAACTGGATCATTGAAAACATATGTTAATCATCGGGCATGAATTTACTCGTCGCATACATTTATTTTCTAACTCATCGCGTGCATCAACTTTCCGTCCTGTTCTAGCTGAACCAGATTTCAACTTATCCTTCTTGTTCCGAACGTTCTGAGATCCTTACAACAGCTCTTACGAGCTCGATAACGGTTGCATCAATCCTCGTTCATTTACGAAAGTATCATCGCGCGCGGATTTCCGCGTACGTACGGCGGAGATCCCGTTTCATCCCCGAAAGGCGTCGAACTGCGCGATTCCGCGCGGGGTTGCATACTCTTGATTAATTCACGAATCTCCCCGGTCTGCGCTCCCCCTCAGTTTCTCGCCCAGTTGCGACAATCCGGGTAATCGAGTCACTTGCGGCTGAGCGAATCCAACAATGCAGATACTGTTACGCGCAGATAGCGCCGCGAATGGCCCGGGATCCATTAAGACTTGAATCGCGACGCTAGAGCGTCGGTTGCACGACGCGCATCAGGACTTCCCGGCGCATTATACGTGCACTTTGCACCTGTAATAGCTATCTCCTCGCGCGCGCTGACGTATCGCGAACGGCGATGTCAATTACACTTGATACATCGGGCACTGCGCATGAGAAGAGATAGCGTAGCGTTTCCGGTGTGACGGACGCCGAATAGCGGCGGCAATCTGTCCCTTTAACGGGCCAGTATATAGTAGCGACCTGCCGATAGACTCTATAATGTATCGTGTTCTCCCCCCCCCCTCTCTCTCTCTTTATCTGTCATTATCGCCCCTATATATCTTCTTTTAATTTTTATATTAAACTCACAAATCGATATCCATGATGCCCCGATATCCACGTATTGGGTAAGTGGAATTATTATCTATCAGTCTGTTTTTAACAAAGTGTACACGAGACTTTTACCCCTTTTTTTTTACTGTCGTGACTATGAATATTCATTATCTATAGGCTAGAAAACGCGCGTGTCCGGAATATAGATCGTTTTTATTTACGTAGCGTTTTATCGAAACGGTCGAAACCGTTGATATGATCAGTGGCAACGAATTTCTGCTATTTTTGCGTTAATCGTCAGTTATAGTAAATTTAAACTGCACAATCTTTCGACGGAACGTATTTTAGACCAATAAATACATTTCAATTAGACAGATAAAATGTTATTTTTTTAAATTATCTTTTTTGTAAATAATTTATTAAAATATATGTGTGACATGAGATACTCGTACTTATTTTAGATCTGACTTTGTCACTGTGAGTAGTTGAGAAGTAAAAGCAGGAAATGTATCCAATGTATCTCTCCTTCGTCAAGCTGAAATATGAATACGCTCAAGCTGACACGGGAAACCATTGTTGCCCGACGATGCTGGTGACAATTAATCAAACTTTTGAAACATCAATGAGGTTACATTCTGGACTAATTTGCTTCGAGGTCGCACTTTGATCACCTGGTAATCCTGTTAAACTCTAGCTATTATTTCGTCCATTAATCACTTTACTTTGCACACACTGTATATTCATGCTTCCTTTCGCTCGATCCCGTCCCCCTTCAGGGTTCACGTATTCTAATCGATTTGATACAGGAAGCAGAGCCTAAAACAATGTTGAATACAACTTTGCGTATCTCGCAGAATTAATTTTGTTAAAAAGTTAGTCACAAATAAAATTTCATAAAATTATTGTAAATAAGTAAGTGATGATCATGTTCTTAAGTCGTCCCTAAAAATTTGTCTTTTCAGAAAAAAAGATAAAAAAAGATGCATAATACAAGCGCAGCATATTATTTGAATCTATTTTCTTACAAAAACTGTGAAATAATATTTTCGGAAACTTTCAATATCGAATTGAAGATCTATCGGAAGCTGGAAATTATTCTCGATGTCCAAGATGTTATACGCAATTCTGAGATCCACGATGTCCGAATTAAAATTTTCCTGAGGTTACCACGTAACCTCTTTTCAAACACGCGTGACGTTTCCAACGTTTCCAGGTTCGCGCACGGATTAGTTGTATAAATCGCGTGACTCAACATTCTGCGGAGTATTAAGCTTTACAGTAATTACTAGCAACGATACAGCACCTCATGTGCCCCAGTCGTGGAAACGTCATTACGAGTCTTTACACATAATGCTTCCGTAACAATATTATAGTTGTTACAAAGAAAACTGAAGAAATAAACTGTAGACAAGGAAAAAGTTATTTAAATAAGAGAAAACTTGATTTTTATTATATATAGAGAGATTATATTTATTATATTATATATCTAGAGAGAGAGAAAGAGAGGGATAAGAGAATGGCTTGTTATTACTAAAAGAAGATAAAAAAGATTTGTTACTAAGTTACAATAGCATTCATTTCGTTAAACATTTGTTAAGAGAAATCAAATAGAATGTAAAGATTATTTTTCTGATTTTTTCTTTTTCATTTTTAATATAACTTTTGATTGACTGCAGTATCGTCGCGAACCAGTGCGAGTGAAAATCAACTGACAATGAATGCGAGTGAGAATAAACTAAAAATAAACGAATCTCCGTCAGCTTTGCGCCCGTCGCGAGCACAAAGAGAGTCAGGATCGTTCGCGTTATCCATCCTCATTGCCCGGAGACCCTTGCGATGGTGGCCACCCCTTCGCCATTCCTCGCGGCCTCCATCCTCAATTCGCTGGGGACCCACTATCCCCGGGCTCCAACAAACGTGGCGCGGTCACCACGACATGTCGGCACACACGGATATTGGGTGTCTCGGAACTACTGGATGTCCATTTAACCGTACATTCCCTGTGATAATAAATCTTCGGTAAACGCGGAAGCACATCGACGTGCCGACGAGTCGCCGCTCGAATAATAAAAGATAAAAAACGTCCGTGAGGCGACGCAAACGTACAACGAGAGAAACAACATATCCTCGATCGATTGTAAATTGTGGATGGACCTCGCGTTCACTTCATGTTCACTTGCCGATCAAAGTAACAATTTGCGAATTCAAGGAGTCGCGGTGAAATGCAGCAATCGTTGTGTCGAGAGAATCGACTCCAAATTGGCCGAAGAATCCACGATTAAAAGCTGATTCTTGGACACCTTATGTACTCCCGGAGAGGCGCATGTAGTTCTTTCACCATTCACGGGTTTTCCTGTTTCTCCTCTTCGTGCCCACAGGGGATGCGGGAGGTTGTTGAAATCCAGACGTTGAATCGAGCGCACCCCTGGGTACGAAGATTACGCCCTTTCTTTTTCCCTTTTTTATCTCGACCACAGTTCCACCGCGTCCGCATCCCTCCCGATCACCGATTTTTCTGGATTCTTTCTATCTCCGTCTCTTTCGTTTCGCGATCTCCCTACGATCTTCACGCCTCTCACCGCGTCCGTATCGAGGAGCTGATAAAACCGAGAACAATCGACGGGGATACGAGCGATGCTGTCGACGCGAATTGACCACCACGCCTTACTGGATCTTCTCGTTTTTGTGAGGAATAAGAAAGGAGCGCCCTGTAAAATCGCGAAATGATGAAGGGAGGAGAAAGAAATCGGTTTATGGTTCCCTGTTGAAATAAACTAAGCACATAAAAAAGGCTCACAAAAATGCTGATGCAATAGGGAACTCCAATTCGCGTGTCGAAAATAAAAGGGGAACGAATTTTATCATTTCGCCGAAAATGTATGCGCATAAGGAAAATTCGTCTGTTCGTTAACAAGCGGCTGTTCATTCATCACGCATGAAATTTTGCTTTTATCTCGAAACGATGCAATAATACCGAAAACCTTTTATGTCAAGCTAAATAATTTTTTTTTAATATTTTTGAATTTTTTAAGACTATAACGATGCGCGTGATGCACTGCATGACATCTTTGGTCCCTATTGAATAATAACACGTCACGTACGAGAAAGTTTAATCACCTAATCACAAGCACGTGACGGAACAATTTTAATTTCACCGAGCCATCATCTTGCCAAAAAAAGATTATTCTCTGTTGCATGCATCTTCACTTATTATTTATATATTGCTATGCATAATTATATTTAATGGATACTGATTGACAAGAAAGAACAGCAACGATGACGATTATTGGAGAAACACGTGTGACAATCCTGAAACGATGCCACGATCCGCGAGTTTCCGCAATATTTCTCTGGATTGACGTTATCGGCGATCTTTATTAACGCGCACCCACTAACGGCGCCGTATGAACTCTCCGGGGCTGCTGGAAGATAATGGCCGGCTAATGGTCGATATTTTATCAAACCAGCCCACACGACGTTACGTTACCCGGCACACCGATGTCTAATTTTACGCTGATTAATGCGCCGTAATGTCGGACATTACGCACGTATATTTGCACGATGTCCCGAGGTTAATGCAAACTGTTAAGGCTGCATTCATTGCTGGAGATTTTCGTAGTATCGTTGCTCTCTGAGCCGTGGATAAACTGTTGTTCTCTTGCGTCAACAAAGATTAAAGTATTATCTCGCACGCATCAAGAGCATGTAATTATCTTGTGCATTATTTCCGTTATTACACTCAAAGATAAATACGTGACAGTATGAATGTATTAAGAGGAGAAGAAGTACAGTAAGTAAAGATTGCGAGATAATGTGAATACGTAATCCGGACGAGGATCTGAAAAGCGATTAGTGATGTCGACTAACTCGCGGAATTACGTCGTTTACGTGGCAACTGGTCCGATAAGGATCTAGCAGTTGCAGAATTGCCGATCCACTGCCTAGTCGCTGCCAGCGAAACTACGTCGTACTAAAGCGTTGTCCGAATGGCAGTCACGGAAACTTCCAACCGCAAATCGTAAGCATCTGTCGTCTGAAACCGCCCAGGCTCACTCGCAAATCTCCGTATTCACTGTTGTAATTTACGGCACAGGCATACCTATATACATGCAGATATTAAGTCCAACCCACCAATGTAAGAGCCGCAATGTAAGACGTAGCTCGATGTAACTCAATGTACGTTCAATTAACTACGAGCTAACGCAATCGTCGACGAAACTTTTACTTGCCTGATGAACGTAAAATTTGCGGATTGCTAATTTTCAATAGCGAGAGAGATTGCTTTGTTAATATTAAATTAATTGTAAACAGTTTCTGCAGATAGTCAACAGTTGAATAATAAATTTAAAAAATATTATATTATTATAACACAGTATCAAATTTTAATATAACATAATATGATATGATATTATATAATATGAAATCTAATTTCAGGTTAAATTTAATTTTGAAAACGGAGTTAACTGAATGCAGCGTTCAGAGCATATTATTGTTATTGTTGCTCGCGAATTAATTCATGTTATTATGTGAAGCAGCATTTGAACCATAGAATAGACATGTCTATGGTTTGAATATACCGACAATTAACCCTTCAGAATTTCCACGTCGCCGCGAGGAATCGTAAGCGGATTTTTAAACCTGCCGACGATAAATCAAAGCCATTGAGGATACGGCAATTTGAAGATACGAGCAAGGGCCGTCTGGAGCACGCGTGACCGCGGAAGTAACCGGAAAAAGAGGGAAAGAGAGAAAATGAAAGAGCGGCCGTGAAATTGCGGAAAGACGAGAATCCGATATAATAAAAACATTTAGCGGAGAACCGTTTCAGCCCGTTAATCACTCCCGCGCGGGCGAGTAATAAAATTCCGTACGTTTCCAACCGGCGGCAACTCGCTGAAAGCTCGGACCCATAACTTGCCCGGGCGAGCTGCAAGTTATGAGAGTACGTGCGGTGGTGAACATACGTCTCGGAACGTGGCGAGGTACGCGAAAGAAAGACGCGTTTTCTACCCGTACCGTAAGCGAAATTACAGAGTCGTCGCGCAAACAAAGCGGTGCAAATTTCATTTGCCGCGTCCGAAAACCTTTTCGTCTTCGATGGGTTGTCGCGAGAGAATTTTCATGGGGAAACTCCGCGGGCGTGCGTGAAAAGAAGGAAGAAAGATTTGTATGAAATGCATTACGAAACGAAAAATACGAAATTGGAAAAATTGCGGAAGAATCTTCGCAAAACTCGATACACGCCGGGGCACCACTGTTACTTGAACTCAAGGGTTACTCAAGGTATATCCTGATCCAGATGGAATTCTTAAAGCGGAACTTTCGAATAACGCCTTTATTTGTTCGACGAAGCAATAACTGAGAAGTTCATCGATAGCGCCTTCTCTTCTCTTCGCACAAATGCCTTGCTGCACTTTTTCGGCGCACGTTTTCACCGTCTGAGGAATTCCGCTGTGGGAATTATCCTGTTCCTCGTTTTCGCATTCCCTTTCCTGGCGCATCCCTTTATCGTAGCATCACGCTGGTGATCCACGCGAATCCATCACGAGGAAAAGTTTCGCGCGGGATAGTCGACAAAGTTTGCTTACGAACGCGAGACGGGATCTTGTTTGGAACTTTATGAATGGCTGCGGAACTGAATGCAGAAATGCACGTAAAAAGGATGTTTTCCGCGGGGAAACTGAAGAACTGAAGAACACAGACTGCCATCGTGAAATTAGTCAGTACTGGCTGTTTCATGCCGTGTTCCGAGATCCTGTGTCTCAAACGCGTCAAAGAAGAAAAGAAGAATTCTCCTCTTAACGAAGAGATCTCTGACCCGAAGAAAATTAATTTGTCGCGCTACAATATCGTCGATCGTACATAACGTTTTACGGTACGCCGAAATCGCACTCTCTTTATTTTTTACGAGACACTTGCTCGAGAAAATGCGACGGGATTTGCACGGAAATTCCGAGCTTTATTACGACTGTATTTTTTCGACCGTGATGACTTCCTTCTAATTTCACTCTGTATTTCCGCAATAACATCCTGACGAAGGAAAACGGTAGTTACCGGAAATTTCCGCGACTTTGTTTCTACTGAACGCGGCACGCAGTAATATCACACCACGAGAAATGGAAAATAATGATGTAAATAGTATCTGAAATCTTTTGAAAAAGCTTTCCAGGTGAAAAGCTTTATTCGCCATGAATGGTATGATATATCCAGTTTCAATATTATCAATATTATTATTATTAATTTAGATAATAATATCATCATTAATTTACAGTTGCATTTTTGTACTTACTTTTGCAAACAAGCGCAAACAATCGCAAACAAGTGCGACGTGCGTATTATTTAACGTCTGCTTTGCCTCTTATATATGTGTATGTGTGTGAATGTATGCGAACAGTGCAAAGTAAAGTTACAAACGCTTTGGCTGCCCGGAGCGCGCCCTTACATCCCGTTCTCCATTATATTTCGACCAGCCGCAGACTCCGCCTCGGTCGCCCTGATAATTTACATCCGGCCGAACTTTATGTCGCTGCAGAAAGCGCATCCCGCCCTGGTGTAATATCGTCGCCCGGCCATCGAGACGCCGGTGCAACTTCGGCGGCGCGAAACCGTATTTAATATTTTAAGACTATAGCTAATATATGGCTATTGCAATCACGACTCGATGCGACTCTCAGTTATACGAAGTATTATATTCTATTTTGTATCCCGAAGGCCAATTTAACAAAATAAATTCAACAAAACTTTCCTGTTATAATATTCTCTTCTTTTGCGAATAAATATTATGCGGAATAATCTTCGAGAAAAAAATATTTTTCTTCTCGGGCTGCTCTTGATATTGTACGCGTAAGATATAGTATAAATTGTTCCCCTGATTATTTAGAGTTAGGCGTATAAGGAATACCGCGAAGTTAAAATGCGCGATGGCAAGCCGGGTGTATAAAAATGAACCGGGAACATCCACCCTCTCCGAGGAACTGGCCGTAATGCCGCCGTCTGGCCCCCGCGGCTCCATCAACTCAAGTTCCTGGACAAAGTTTAAGAATTACTAAGAAACATCGCAGAAGTTCCGCGCTCCGTCATCCCGCTCCGGCTACAGAGAATTACATTTCGTTTTGCTCATCCATCAACCATGAATTCGGCGTGTGTTCTGCGCGAGCATCCGTTTTCCGTTTGGATGTCGTTCAGTTTGCCAGTGTTTTTAATAACGTCATCGTTAACTGGCTCGTGCAGATAATTGAAAAACCTCGATGTTTTTCAGAAGATTCTTGTGCGATTGTGACTGTTAATTCAGCTTGCAGCCGAGCCAGATTATCGAGCGGGCCCAATTATCATTAATTATTATAGCGATGAATCTCCGATAATAAATCTCTGAGCACCCAGAACGTTAACTCCAAATTCCATCGTGTTTTATCATTACGATAATTTGTATTATGTAGTAATTAATTTTAGATTGCTGCATTTAATGCATCGCTTAATCGACATCAAGGGCTACCCGCGTTGGGGATGCAAATAAGCTTTCGTTAAAATCCCACCGATGACCAGATATGGGTACGTAATTTATCATCGAGATCAGATCACCGAGTGTGTAGGACTGAGATACCGTGCTCGACGATTAAAGTACGTCAAAGGGTTGACGTGCAGACCTGCTCGTTAATTACTTACTCGTTACGCGAACTCGTTTTGCTTCCGATCCTGCGCACCCTCAAACGTGATTCGATAATTATGATCGCGCTCAATCGAGGGATCCATCATTCATTAACCCCGATCTGCGATAACCGACAAACGTCAGGGAATGAAGATAACGAAAAATTTGTGTAACTTTTCAGATCGCGGAATTCAGGAAAAATCATTTCACGAATTCGATGCTGAAACGCGATGACAAGACGCTTCGGCAACTACTTTTGCTCAGCCAGTAACTAGTTAAACTGATAACATCCTTGCCTTCGCGCCAGAAGGAAACTAGCATATCGAGTTTATCCGCGAAACTTGGTGAACGATGGTGCAACTTCTCTGAAACAGATGCTCAATGAACCCGCGCAGTCTCTGATCCTGTTATTCGCGATGAATTGGTAGAATATTAATACATCTCGCGTTACTGGACCGTGAACGGCTGCAGGAAGCACCATAAGTGTACAGTAACAAGTATGCATTAACGATCGTGGGATTTCGTCACTAATTAATGAGCGCTCAACTATCTAGCAAGAGATATATACGTGACCTGTTAAATTAAATTCTCGAAAGCAATTCCTGCAAAAGTGCTGTCAACGCTCAGAATTTCCATTTTATTAAATTGCAGTGACAAACCATTAAATTACTTCGTGATCTTCGTAGTATTCTTGCTCAGTAAAACTTTTTGATATATTATTCCTCTAATTATGTATTCAATTAAATCTCATGTAAAATGGCTTCGAAAAACTAATCATGTGAAAGTTGAGGAGTTATTTTAAAAATATACTAACAATATATATCGCAAAATATGAGCGTAAACGGAAAAAATCGCTATTCGCGATTTAATAAAGGTATATATTTTAATATAATACCTAATTAATTTAAATTACTTTTGGATAATACCTAATATTTTATTAATGATATAAATTTTCACATATATATATATATATATATATATATATATATATATATAAGTGCCGTCTGTCTGTCTGTCTGTCTGACCGCGAACTACTCCTTGATTAATGAACCGATTTTCTCGAAATTGGTACCAAAAGTTTGCAAATTTTTCAGAAATGGTTACTATGTGGTTTTTTAAGTTTTACACCCCCATCCACCCACCCACGCATCCACCCACGTATTCACACATTTATTGACTGATTTTCTCAAAATTTGTTTCGCAGTGTCCAGTTATTAATCGTGATACTTTTAATTTCATTTCCATATTATTTTCATTCACCCCCATCCATCCACCCACGCATCCACCCACGCACTCACATTTATTAACCGATTTTCGCGTAATTGGTACCAAAATTTTACACATTTTTCAGAAATGGTTACTATGTGGTTTTTTTTAAGTTTTACACTACCACCCACCTACTCACGCATCCACCCACGCATTCACACATGTATTGACGGAACGCATTCACACATTTATTGACTGATTTTCTCGAAATCTGTTTCGCAGTGTCCAGTTATTAATCGTGATACTTTTAATTTCATCTCCATTATTTTCATTCACACCCATCCATCCACCCACGTATCCACACACGCACTCACATGTATTGACCAATTTTCGCGTAATTGGTACCAAAATTTTACAAAATTTTCAGAAATGGTTACTATGTGGTTTTTTTTAAGTTTTACACTACCATCCACCCACACATCCACTCACGCATTCACACATGTAGTGACGGATTTTCTCGAAATCTGTTTTGCTCTGTCCAGTTATCAATCGTGATACTTTTAATTTCATCTCCATTATTTCATTCACACCCATCCATCCACCCACGTATCCACCCACGCACTCACATTTATTGACCGATTTTCGTGTAATTGGTACCAAAATTTTACAAAATTTTCAGAAATGGTTACTATGTGGTTTTTTTTTAAGTTTTATACTACCATCCACCCACGCATTCACACATGTAGTGACTGATTTTCTCGAAATCTGTTTTGCTCTGTCCAGTTATCAATCGTGATACTTTTAATTTCATCTCCATATTATTTTCATTTACCCCCATCCATCCACGCGCGGAGCGCGGTCCGAAACGCTAGTCGAATCATATAATGCAAAATGGCTGAGAGACAGTAACAAATAATGTGCTCTCATACCGCATTTCAATAATTACGCTTAATTTACATTTAGCATTCGAACAAGAAAAATAATCTAGATCTCTGTTTAAATCGGATTTAACGCGAGAGATAAAATTTATTTTCACGAGACGTAAAGAATCGCTGACAAACTTAACTTCTATCTACCATTTAGAGCTTGCAGTACGCGAGCTATAATACACTAAATTACAGTAAGTGCAATACGCTAAAATAAATTTAATCGATCGATTTTAACGTTACATAATTGAATTAATTTCAGAATTAAAACACGATCGGAGATCCGCGAGAAATATAGCACGTGGAGCGTTCTCACGACTCGCTCGGAAAACGCGACGATCTAATCTGCCGATGTAACGGAAACTAACTCGCGGGCTCAGTACATATCTGGTCTACGTGCTAAAGCCGCACTCGCGGTATTGTGCCGAACGGAACGCTGCGAGCGTGGCACAATCGAGATCTCCCGATCTCGAGAAGATCTTCGAGCTGCATCTTGATCGCGAGACATCGTCTTATTGCGTGCCCTAAAGGGATCGATAGTGCATTCTCGAGCCGTTTACGAGAAGCCATGGAGGGAAGCTCATCCGTTCGCTCTCACATAGAAAAATATGAAGCGCTGCATCAATGACTCGGAACCGACTTATAAAGTGAGCTTTCGGATTACCGAGAGAGAATATAAAATTTTTATCGCCAGGAGGAAACGATGCGTATCATATGCTTATCAGGGAAGAATAATTGGGGAACAATCACGCACGGAATAATGTTAAAAAATTATATGTTTAAATTGAAGAGTAAATCAAAAGGAAAAGTTTTGATGAACTGTGAAATTTTTTAGTAGAAGAAATTCCCTTATCCGTCTTAAGACGCCGTAATTTACTATACTGTTGGTAATAAGAAGACAGGAGTTAGGTTGCGGCGGGGAAGTGCGTTTGTCGTTTCGGAGCGTGAAACGGGAGCAAATTTGATTTCCTCGCTTTTTAGTGCTTTCAAAGTAAAAGCGTGTTGTCACGCCGCAACGATTTCACGCCGTTACTTTGCGCGGAGATGCTTAAAATATGCTTGATATACTTTCATAAAGCTTTTCAGCAAAGCAGGCATAGGATGCTTTTGGCGTGATTACGGCGTTAATCGAGAACGTCCGGGTGCCGTGCGCATATTTTTCGGCTTCTGATGTATCCACCTTCCTACAGCTACCCGTCCAGCATCCGACAAGATCGATACGAGCCGGGAGCTTCACGGGACGTTTGCATGCTTCACGCACAGTCGCGCATTACAAAATAAGGTTCGTCAGGATGCGGGTGAGGAGTTTATCAGAAACTTTCCGACGCTTCCCGTTTATCATGACGCGCGGCGGGAGGATCGACGCGATGATTAACTCGAAAGAAAATGAGAACGATGCGAAAAGGGGGGGGGGGTTGCCTGCTGCAACGGTTCAACGATGATTAATACGCCGGCTTTGTCAATGTGTGACTTGCGCGAGCTCGTTACAAATTAATTAAGCCACGCGAGTGTCCAAAAGAATGTGATTTATCGCATCGCGTTTACCACGACGCGCGATTGCAGTTGCGAAAACGAGTTTCCGGAATCTCAGTTACATCTGGGAAATTTTCATTGGAACGCCTTCAGTCGCGATCACGTAGATTTTTAATAAGATATTGGCTTTAATATCGCAACGCCATCCGCGATGGTCATGAAGCATATCTTTTGCATTACTGATTCTGAAAATTACATGCTTCGTTAAATAATCTTGTAATCTTCTACATTCAATAACGTTCAATAATTGATCGTCAGATTATAAATAAACCAGGCGGAAAATCCAACCATAAATTACTTGATCAATGAGCTTCATCGATCTGCTGCTGGAATCCGGCACGGTTTTCGGATGTTTGCGAAGCGGTGTAAGTGCGACTTAATAACGGATGAATGCTTAAGCGGTTATATCGATTCCAATCGATGTTCTTTCTGTTTGAAGTTTATCGTGGGATTGTACACTTTGACCGGCGATGTCTCGCAAAGTCCAATCACGCCGACCTAGTTTTATCAGTTTTCGTTTTTTTCCCCTTTTCCTTTTTTTACTTAATCGAATCTCCGACGTCAGACGCCAAAGTACTTTGCAGTAATGCGCTTTCATCGTACCAGCTGGAAGGAACCCGGCCGGGCAATGCTTCCTTGTGATCAAAAGAAACTCTCGACGTCACGTTGCCTTTGTTCGTGCCCATTGGAAATTTCGTTTACGCCAATCTGCTACGCCGATGCAACGGGGATTCGCAATCGGATTAATTAATCTTTGTCATTAAATCGGAAGAGGATCAAATCGAGACGATGAGTTTCAAGTGTCCCCTCGTGCGCGCATAATCCTTCGTTTTGATAGAGAACACCGGAGAGAAATAATTTTTATACTGTTTTATGTAATAATAACCGAACTGTATAATGAGTGATGGATATGTCTTACGTTAATCGTACCACATAAAATTATATAATTAGTGAAAGATTGTATAAAATAAAAATTCCATAAAAACGTGATTACATTGTTTTGCATTTTTATTTCTGAAGATCAACATTTATTTTTTTTTTACATATTTTGTGACGCACACCGGTATTATTTGTAATGAGAACGACATGAACATCATTCATCGTCACGAGTGAAGGGTACGTAATGGGCTTCATCCAAGTGACGAATAAAGCGAACGTGTTAAAGACAAATGACGCAGTCAATCACGTTTTACAATCAATTAAATCGCGAACGTTCCGCGTGAATTCCGGGAAGCGGTAGCGAAAAATGTCTGTCATTAACAGAATAAAGATTAAGTGTTACATAACACTTGACATTACTTGCAGTGAAGCTCATTCCCTGCTTGAACAAGGCAGAAGATGTAAATCGTGATGTATTTGACGCGTAATGATTATTCGTACAAAACTTACCTTTTCTTTGAAAAAGTACAAGAAGAACGCCAAATATACGTGCTGCTTGATTTTATAGAAAAAGTATAAGATAACATCATTTCCACACGAGTAGAGATATCAAAATATCGTTTCAATCTTTAAAAATTTTAAATTGTAATATTCGATTGTTGTATAATTCTTGTTGTATTTTTGCAAAAAATACTGCAGCACCAAACTTTTTACATAAAAACAGATTTGACGCTGCTGGATTAACAATTTATGTTTAAAAAGCAGTATTGTCAAGTTTCTCTTTCATTTAAAAATTTTATGCTACAGTATTTTTTTATAAAAATAGGACAGAAATTATACAACAATCAAATATTACAATTTTTTACACCAAAATCGAAACGTTTTGTATAGCGATGACGAATATATATATATATATATGTCATATAATATTTTGATAATTGGACTTTGCATCAAAATATCTCTAAGGTTGAGAAAAATAATTTGTCAATTGTTACGCTTGTACGTGAAATTTACTTTGTCAGTTGCAACGAAGAGCCGAGAAGGAGGAAGAATGTCCGAGTTTCCCGTTCTAATTCATTCCGCACACGAATGGGGTTAATTACTCTCAACGTCGCCCGTTATAAAAGTCACCAAGTGGGGTAGCTTCCTGGGAAACTACCGGTAGTCGATTTCCACGGGTCTCTGTCCGCGGGTGGAGACAACCGGTGGAACGTCGCCCTTTCAGAAATGCTGACGCGGCGCGCGCGCGCCGCTGCGAAAACAGTACTGAAAGCGCTAAAAAGAAACTCGCTTACTCGGCCACCATTCTCCAGAACTTTACAATCGCTGGGCGGAGTGCATTGCCGCGTGTGCGGGGGTTATTACGGTGAGAGAAATTTCCAAAGACAGACACGTGGGCCACTCGCGTAATAAACGAAGTGCGAATTACGCTTCTCCTGTCTCTCCTGATGCGACGGGACACTCAATTTCCGCGGGCGATGAAACTTAACAAAAGTTGCGGTCGGAACAGCCGCAATTGATCGTGCCAATCTTTTACTGCGAGCGTATAAAGTATTCCAGAGAATAAGATGAGACTGGGACACGCGAGTGAAAAGTCGCTGAGATGTAATGGAAAGTTTTTACCGCCAAGGTGAAAATAATATTTCCTGGCGGTCGTGGGAAATCGTCGGGGAGCATCCACCGTTTCGTGAGAAACGACACGTCGCGCGTCGTGGCGGAAATTGTGCCGAAACACAGGGAGCAAATTGTATTTATGCTCATGTGAAGAGGATAAGTCACCGGTGTGAATCCCGGTGTATATTGCGGTCCAGATTTCTCACTTCTCTCACGACGGAGGTCGACTTTTACACGTCGCGGGTCAGGGTCGACGTGGTTTCAGGTGATGGCACAGAAATACATAATCCTAATGGAACAGATTCAAAGAGGATTTAATCTTCTTATGAAATAGCTACTTTGAAACTACTTCAAACGCATTACATATACAGACACAGCCTGAAGGAGCCATTGTCTTGATATTAAAATGTTCACATTTACGACCTCAAGGTAAAGATATATAATAACAAAAGAGAAAAACAGTTTCTTGACAGGAAGAGCTTTGATGCGAGTCTTTTGTGGAGACTATTATGTTAATACATCCCCAAGAGGATACTGTGATGCAGCTCTTTTTGCACACATGTGTCAACAGTGGATCTGCACATAGGTACGTACCATTAACATTCTTTTACGTTTGCCGCTACATCAGCGATTTTTAACTCAAGCCGAGCGTTGATTTCACAAAATCCTACATTCCGATAACGACCCCCTCCGAAATTAATCGCGAGTCAATAAGAAATTCTCTGATTCTCTTTTGTCGACGATATTATAGACGACCGTCTATACAAGGGTGATATTATGTAATAATAGACTGTCGATTGCACGTCATCGAGAGATGAATCTCCAACAAGTGCTTCCAGTTAGTGAAGCAGACGTAGCTGCGTCATCTGGAAAAGAAGGAACTCTTGGGAGCTCTTGCGCGGGATGTATGCATTATTTGATTCCGCGCTGCACGCTGCGGCGAGTTCTGTCTGTGACCGGCAGAGACGAGATCATATTTTATGGCGGTATATGCGTATGGGGATGCAACGTATCCGCTTTCTCAGCCGTGGACGTCAAGGCAAGAGACAGGAAATTCTATCTCTTGCATGGTGGTTGCCTTTCTTGATACCGGCGCATATCTCAACGCCGTCAATTATAATGATAGTGACGCGTGTTGCGATCTTATGTCTGAATTATTACGTGATTATCAGGTCGTGATGTTAGACTGTTATTATACTAATAATTAGATACCTTTGATCGCACGCTTATATATGTATAAGTAGAACGCTGACGATCGCGTCGTTTGAAACTTACTCTCGGATACGCGTTGGCTGAGTTAATAGCTGCGAGTAATACGATTTTATTGAGAACTTTATACTTGCGGTGCTTGCGCCGTTATGGCAAACACTGTTGGCTAGTAGTACACAAACTAATTTCTTGATTATGGAGTCTCGCTCCGCGAATAATCCTCTGTGCATTAACCATTTAATATACGTAATACCACTTTGCAACGATATTCGCTAATTTACTGGAATTATTACAACATAACCAGCCGTAATGTAAAAGCTTTTGTTCTGTATGCCGCGACTGCGCGCAGCCGTTCGCGGCGACACGACGCGAAACATCGAATTTAACGCGTAATTCTCCGCATACCAGGAAACATTAAACATGTAAAATATTAACGCATTTATGCACATGTTTATAGTGGAATTATAAATGAACTGTAATTATGATTGATTATGGTAGCAACGCTATACTAATTATCAATTGTACGCAGGTTGCCGCGTGAAAGGGGGAGTGCGATAAAAAAAATAGAGCGCTCAGGGAAAAACGTAAATGGAACTCTGACACGTGGTTTACGAAGTTTGTAAAGCTCGCACATACGAGAGAGACCAGAAGCCGCGTCGCCGGAAGCTGCGTACATGCGATATCACTTGGCAATTCAGCCGCGGATCAAGGATGCACTGACGCTCGCTGGTGCGAGCGGATGTAAGCACGACGTATCGGCAGACGTATCAGCTTTCTTTTTTTCCCTCTCTTATTTATTTCACGCAGGTGGAGAGCATTCGCTCTATTACCCCCGTGACCCGGCCGATGTGTGCTCGTCATCGCGTATACCGTTCTATCTTGCGGCCTCTCACCGAGAACGGCAGGAAAATGCGTTATCGCGTCATCGTAAAAAGACACGTCGCACGGTTCGCTGCCGCGGCCACGGTTCGACGTGATAAAGTCTCACGAGACCTTTTTCGGAGCACTTTTCCTCTTTCCCGACTCTCTCGTCGTCGACTTCGTCGTCGCCACTGCGAAGCTCCCACGAAATCCTCGTTATTGGTCGATGGCGGGATCTGGAGAACATCGACGAAACGGATGGCAAGAGGCAAAGGGATCCGAATGGCGTCTCATCTTCGATTTGGGGATCCTGTCCGACTTGAAAACAGCCGGGATAAGCAGAGGACTTTTACGTCCGACTCGTTTTGCGGCGCGATAAACGCGAGTGGTCTCATCTTAACGGTTCTACTTAATGTTGAACAAAAGGTGAGACTTGGGATCGTCGTTATCATGAAAATGTCAGTTTTTTAACAGAAGAGTGCGACCGGTATTTTTTTGTTACTCGGCTTCACCTGACGCGGCCGGGTCCGCGGCTGTCAGGTCGCTAATTTATTAAAATATACTAAGACGATATATGTACTGGGCGCCAACTGATTTTTATAAAACCAGTAAAATTAATAAGGTTTCAGGGGGTGGATAATTGGGAGGACCCTTTTTATATAATATTGACTATCGGAACAATACTATACTCTACATAATATAGACGATCGACAAGATATGATTGAGAAATAAATAAAAACGTTAGATGAAACTTCCAATACTATATAATATAAATTTGCTTTAGGCAGAATTGTACAAGTTTAGAGTACTCACAATTCACGACGGGAGGTCTCTTACTCTGTCAGCCTTTATTAGGTATATTATTTTGCAGTCTCAACTGTAACCGTCTACGGATGATAGTATTTCGTCAAACGGCGATCCGGCTTCTCGGGAGTTGACTCCTGGATCCTGTTAACTTTAGACAAGCACAGCCATCACAAGAGTGCCACACGGTGATCCTACTCCTTCGAGCATAGACCGGGTACGGTGCCGTCGGTCATTTGCGCATGTGTTCCTTGCCATCGATGGATCGATGTCAATCGATATTTGATGCTGACAGTCGATATAATTGGGCATACGCCCCTGGTCATCGTCCATTCTCGTCTGTTCTATGGGTCCACATCGGTCGCCTTCTCACTGCGTCTCCTTCGTCCACAATTCGATGACCAGAATTGAGAGAACCTCCCGTTTGTCGAAATATGAGCAGTACAAGGTTTATAGTGCAACAATTCAATAATATAATACAATAATTTAACAATTCATACAACAGTTTCCAAAATCAATGATAACTTTCAATAATTTCAAGAATTTCAATGACATATTAATAGTATATAGAAAAAATATAACCACATATAAACACGAACATTTACCAAATAAATATATATATAATAAAATATTTACAATATTTATATTATTACAAATACTTCCGACGAGCCGGATCACGTCGACGTTGGGGGAATAAACTTACACCGTCACAAGAGTGAACGAGAAAGGAAGGCAAAGTAGTACGGATTACCGCCACACTATCCAGTTTGCAATACGATTTTTACAGTGGATATGTGGATATACGAATATCCGCGCGAACCATGTACGGCGCAACGCTCGGTTAATTATATACTCCGTTCGATTAACTCGCATTATGTGTGGATCACGTAAGCGACATAACTAATTTCCGTGCGTACGAATTAATAATTCATCGATGACGCTATTCAATCTTACTGAGCATGAAATTGATGCATGCTCCAAGTCACGCGGCAACCGTGCGTGTGATTCGATGCTCATTGATGGCAGATCAAAGATACGCTCATCAATTGCATAATTGAGCAACAATCGAATTTCACTGAATTCGTAGGAAAATGCTCGACGACTGTTCAATTATTTGTGGCGCAACTTTTCACGCATGATATCATGCAGGAGACGTGCTTGTTTCTTTGGATGCTTCATTTATTCACGGCTGATAAGGCTTGAGAATATCGCCTGAGAATCTCGCGGATGCTTCTCTGGTGATTACTCGCGAACAAGAAGCCGTTTCCGCAGGAAACTAATATTAAATCAAACACAAATGCGTGAGCCCGAGAATTCCGTCTCGTGAGCACGGGAAGATGTTCGAACGCGGCGACGGAACGATAAGCCAGAATGGAATAAATAAAACGGAAGACCGAGCACATTTTTCTTCGGCATGAAATATTAAATCGAGCGAAGACGATTTCGCGACGAGTAAGGAAAAAAAACAGTTTCACGCGCACGTCTACCGTGCGAATTTTCGGAGCAACTACACCCACAGAAAAGATTTCTGGACTTAATGTTATTACTCTTTAATCTATTATAAAATAAGATCGCTATAGCGACAATCATATTTATTATTAAAAAGAAGCATATTTTAATCTTGAATAGAAAATTCGAAAATCTAGATTCAAATAATCTTGGTGCTATCTCATTAATTTTCTCAGAAGGATTTAGATAAAAATTTGTAGCAAGTTCAAAATATTCTTGATTTAAGAATATTGTGAGATCTAAAAGACATCTTATTCTATTCTTGTAAGAGAATTTGTAGAATCTGCACAAAACGGCCAATATTTATGTGTTGCAATCGAAAATCGGGAAAGTGTTTCTGTGTATTTCTGTGTTTCTGTTATTTACAATGAATAAGTGCAATACTCTCCAAGAAATATTAAAAGATATGGAAATGTCTTATCTTGAATCTTATTTCTCAAGTAAGTATATACAATATACTTACTTGAGATTGCAACACATAAATATTGGCCGTTTTATCCGAATAAAGGACGCAGAAGCGCCGAGTCGACGAGCGACTGTGAGAAAATGATGCGTCGACATCGACAAAGCCTACTATAAAGTGGCGCTAATATCAAATCATTCTACATACAAAAATATATAAGCATAAATTTGTATATGTTACTCTTGTCTCAAGACAGTAAGACAATCTTATTTAATTCGAGAGAGAAGAATAGAAATTACTGATTTAAATTAAAAATTGTTTTATTTTCATATTTTTTATACTTGTAATACGATTAAATTAGTCAAGAATATTTTTCGTCTTGTTATCAGAAATCCTTTCTGAGGGTGTATTGGGCGCTGTTATATATAAGGTTGTTTATCGCTTTATATTTTTAATCCGAAGGGGAGAAATATAATATCAAATGTAATTGCTTCCTTCAGTAAGAAACATTTAATTTCCGTTACTTCGCTCAAACGGGTTCCCAAACGTTAATTAATCGACGTAGCAAGGAAAATGCTTCCGGCCGAGGCGCGTGTCTCGCATGATCTTCGCCACCGTTTCGGTCAATTGCTCGTACGTCCAAAACTACCGTATAAGGTTGTCGCACAGGGAGTGCTCGCTGAATATTCGGTAGTTTACGATATGTAGTAATTTCCGAGGATAACGACAGTCTCGCAAAATGAACTTTATCATGTTAGTTCGAGGGCGATCCACGATATCACGCACATGCGAAGGCGAAGCGGTACCATTCATGAAACGTGCACGGTGATTGCCGATGGCGAGACCGCGACACATACGAGCCTTAGGTTTCGTTATCAATGCAGTTGTTTGGGAATTTACCGCATCTACCGCAGCCACGCATCAATGTATACGCACGCATGTTACGTGCAACGTGCTGCGAGAGTTCATTCTCGATGCCGGAACGCCGTAAAAAATTCATTTCGCCATGGCAGATGCGACATTGGGCGGCAAAGCCGAGCGAGGAGAACGCATCACCCTCGGTCGATGAATTTATGACACGTCGAGCGTCGAAGCGTGCTGCTTTGCCTATTCGAGCAAAATGGAGAGCCGAAGAAAAAAAATAATGCCAAGCCCTGCCTCGCGCATCCCGTCGGCCTGAAACAGATTCAACGGATGAAGAATCTGGGCCACGTAATCGTGATGGAGAGAGACCGAACCCCAAAGTTTATGCCGGGTTTTCCGCGGTGAATTGGAACACAGTATCTGCAACATGGCGGCCAGAAATCGGAGATTTAGCATTATTACGTGGATTTACCGTTTCGTTGCGAAAACTTTTCTGCTTGCAGTCCGCCTCGGCGCAAACGCGACGAACGAGGGATAGCGGATTAATTAGTATCCGGATTATGAAAAGTGTGCTCGAATGGGCGCAAAAATGAAGATAATGGAGTGATAAAGGAAGACTGTCACATGTGATAAAAAGCTCTTGGAGAAATATGAGAGATAAGTTTAGTAACACAGAAAGAAAAATTTGTGCTACCGTAGCTAATCATGATTTGCTAAAAAATGTTTGCTGCCGTAGCTATAAATTTCTAAACTACAGCAAAATGTTTGCTCTTGCAGCTAATGAATTAGGAACCTTATCTAATAAAATAGGTATCACAGCTAAAATTTAGCTGTCCATATATTACGACTGAATTTAGTTACCACACGCAGTTTTTAGCTATGGCAGCTACTTTTTTCTTTCCGTGAAAAGGAACTGAAAGAGGTGGCGGCGCAGATGGCAGATTGATATTTCATTAATAGCGCTGAGAGTGAAAAGAAGCGATTGATCCTCGTCTCTCCGCGCTCCTAATCGGCGACATCGACTTTAAACCGACCCGATGGCTCTCTCGTCACGTAGAGCACGTTCCATCAGTTTAACACGCGGTACTGGCGAGTTCGCAAGCAGTTGTAACGGAGTTACGACTAATCGCACAACACGAGCCCCGATCGATGGCGTGGTGTATACACCGTTGATTTTCCTGGTGGTTGTACGACGTCGTTCCGCCAGGAACTTTCCGCGTGCGTCCGCTCCGAAATCCGACACGCGCACACGTGCCGCGCGGGCACGCGCGCGGATTCGTATCGACAGGCGGAAGACGGATCGACAGGCCGTGTCCTGGTACTTCGCGCGTTCGTATGCACCGGATGTTGCCCGGCCGCAATTCCGGCCGTTCGGACGCCAATCGTCACCGTGAACAACTGCTGGACAACTGCGAAATGAAGTAGAAACATACATGGTTCTGCGTATGCTGCGGTTTCCGTGGACTTTCCGTAGACCAGAGGGATGACAGAGAGAGAGAGAGAGAGATAGATAGATATTTATTTTATTGTACTGGGTACGTGCCCTTAAGTACGAAGAAAAACAAAAGTGGGTAAACCCATACAGAATTTCAGTTAATACAATTCAACTCGTAATAACAAGTTAATACAAAAATTTACATTACACTAATATGCACTGGAAAAACATTAATTAGAGAGAGAGAGAGAGAGAGAGAGATTTCTGAATCCACAGCGAACGTGACAGGGATCGTGGAGGTTCGCCGATGGCCAACCGACGGATTTATCGCGCTCCGTTAAGTCACTGTAATTGAGATGATCACGTTCGACAATCGGGCCCGGTGAGCCCGATGATTCGAGATGGTTTAAGGGGACTAACGAAGGGAATACCGTCGAGGAGATCGATGAGGAGAATACGATTCCAGCACGGTGATTCTGGATGCATGCATTCCGCTATTGCCTCGTTGCCTGGCGAGTCATGTGAACATTTTTATGTGAAGAGTGTGTAATAAAGCAACCGTGCAACAAGAGCACGTAAAAGCACGAGCCCATAAATATAATGTTTTTCAGGAACGGTTATTTTTGAACATTTATGTAGAATAAATGAACGGAAAAGTGCGATGGAGCAACATAATTAATTGACTTGCAACTGACTTTACTGAAAATTCAGTTTAAGATATAACAGCTAGAATTTGTCGTGCGAAATATTCCCGAAAAAAGCACATAGCAAAGATATGTACAAAAGGTTTGCAGAAGCAAAATTGGATGACGATCAAAACTTGTTCGTTGGTAAAATAAATTTATAAGTACATGCCAAATTTACGAGAGAGTAATTATAGTGCTTTGTAAAAAGAATTCTTTATAAAGCTTTATAAAGCCTTATAAAGCCCTTTGCAGAAAGAATCGAATCATCGTGACTTTCGTATCGCTTTTATCGTGACGCACGAATATGATGGATGAAACGGTAAAATTTTTCAGAGATAGAATCTGGAGTACGTTGTGGATCCCTCCTCCGTTAATATTCGTCAACGAATGATGATCTTTCGTATGCATAATGGATCATTCTTAATTACTACAATGCGACAGCAGCGAAAGTAAGCGTCGGGACGCATTACTGCGATACGATGCGACGCAACGCGAACGATCAAGTGGGTACGCTCGACTTTTTCTGCTATTTTAATAATTTCGTATTCACTCACTTCCGCGTTTACCGCGGCACGGCGACGCGCAGGATCATATTTTACGTAGTGGAACGAGGAGACTGTCTCGCGGACCGCGCCATTTTTCACAATGCTCGATGATTAATTGCTAAAATAATATGCGCCGCTATTACCGCTTACAATAATGCACTGTTATACGTAATTATCGAGCGATCATGCTTCACTGCTGCGTTGCATTGTGCATGTATACAACGCTGGAAGTCATAATTATAATTTAAATAATTTTAACGAATATAATTTAAATGCTCACGGTAAACAATTCTTATTTATCAAAAATTTATTACAGAAACGAGAAATTACACGATGCGAGATACAGACCAGTCAAAATAAATATAATTAATAAATATAATTAAATATAATTAATTTTATTAATCTTGATTAATACACTTAGATTAATCCTATTGTTTGAAAGCGAAATAGATATCAGAAATATCTCTCTCACAATATCGTCCACTGATTAATACTCGGCAGTTTTGCATTTATTTCGTTGTGCTGGAGGTATCTCGGCTACTGTTGTAATTGGCACTTCCATTTCAGCCACTTCAAACAGATGAGAGACAAAGGCACGGATAAGATCAAAGCGTCTTCGTACTCGTTACGATTTTCATCATGTGCTTTCGTGCGCGCAGCCTACCTGCGTGGCTTAACTCATTAATTCACCAGGGAGTGCAACTACGCCCGCAAGCTATGTGGTACGCCATGATCCAGCGCAAAAGTTAAACATAGGGTTTTAGCCGCGTGCACTTCGTAAAAATCCCCGAAACCGATGGTACAAGGCAATCCTTTTTATTATACAAACCGTGCCGTACTTCATCATCCCTTCAAAGGACCATTAAGCCCTGCGACGTTTGCACGGAAGCACAGCGTGCTTCTAGCGAATTATGTCGCGTTATTTTCAACCGGATTCGTCGTCCTTCAGAGAGAGTCGTCATTTCGCCATTCAGTACACGAAGTGTTTCTAATTGGGATTCAAATTGAGATTTTGGAGGAGTAATTGCCTCGTGTTTTATTTCATTAGCATCCCGGCAGGAACGGCAACTTCACAAGGTATCCTTTGCACATTTATTATACCACGCCGAATTAAATGTTCCACGTATACATGTAATATGCGAGGAATCGGACGAAAGAGAGATAGAAGTAGAATTAAATCTAATCGAGCAGCCGATGATTCGCAGTTTCGACTTGCACTTCGATTCGGCGTTTCGATGGATAATGACACGGTGTGAAACAAGCAACAGAAGAGAAAACACGACGTGAAACAGCACAACGCGCGCGGTAACAATGCGCGGAAGTAGCGCAAGCATCCGGTTGACTGTGCGTAATTAACACCCCCGATCGTCAGCTGCACATACCCCACCTCGCGATTAACTCCACCATAGTTTCCGATTCTAAACAGCAACGCGGACTAAACACGGCAGTTAATTGCCAATTTTCCAGATATCAAGGCGCAAAATCGCTTATGTTTGTTTCCCCCGACGTACAGTTATTTAATCTCCCTTCTACAGCCTGTTGTCCTGCAACAGGGACCGAGTTAGAGCCGGACGAACTGCAGTCCGAAACTCGTGGAAACCTGTACATGCTCTTCTTTCTTCTGGACTGCAAAATCCGTAAAGAAGATTAGACTCATTTCGCGGTTCATTGGTAACTCGCCTGTATCCCGAGAAGGGTCGTTCTTTTTCTCAGATTACGATATTTTCCGGCCGGACTGATGAATTCTGTACAGATGAGAACGATTTTCTCTGCGCGATCTCCCTCTTCCTGTGTGATCTTTCCTTTTATCTCAGAAACTCCGAAAGATATCCTTTGCACACTTGTTACATCATGTGTTACATCACATTTTCTTCTTTCTTTCAGCCATCGCAAGGATCGCGGCATGCATTCTGATTGCGCCTCGCGATATTCGGTTTACTCGGTTTTCCTGCGGAGCGTGCACGATGACTCGCTCGATGGCTTTCAGGAGGAACACCATCGCTGCCCGGTCGTCAGTCTCGCGGACAGTAACATCAGAATCCTTGAAAAATGCAGACATTGAAAAAGGCGGTCGTGCCGGGAACGCGATGGCGGAACGTTGGAACGAGGAAGACATGCATTTTTCATCCGGAGCTTTCCCCTGCGCTCCACATCTCTCTTTCTCTCTTCTCCCTTCTTGTTCTTACTTTTCTCCTCTGTCTACCGCAACTATAATATGATACTCCGGCACGCGCGGAACGGCTTACGCAACATCTCGTAGAGAGCCTCACCCCATGGAGAACCATTCATCGTTGTCGCCGACACTTTGCAAAGTTGTATATGCTACGCTGTTAAACGCGATCGTTGTCGATTCCGTCAGTAATGAGAAACCTGTACGCGCCCTCCTCGTCGATATTCGCATGCATAAGTGAGCAAAGCATTGTACGCAATTGCGGGATTCAAGCTGGGAGAAGAAACGCGCCGATAGCGCAATGTATTTCGTGGAGAAACAGTTTTTAACGAGATAAATTTCGCGCGAGACACGTTTTGATTTCAAGAGAAAGCAAGAAGCGGTTTTGAGCAAACCGGAATTGTATGAAGCGGATGCAGCAATAAATTCCGATTGACGGGAATACGCGCGTGTCGTGGAATACGCGCGTATTGGCAACGGGGCAAATGTCACGACGAAATAATGCAATTATCGTCGCCGTCAGAACGTGCTGAATATTTAATCGGCTTTTTGCACGATGTTAGAGAGAAAATTGAAAAACGCTGGAGAGATTTGCACGCGTCGTGCGTATTAAACAATTCCGTCATTCTCGCAGCGTGGACGGAATACGCGAATGGCGAACGTAGCAGCGACACATTTCATGAAGCTCGCGAAACATTCGCGTGGATCATTCGAGCAATGCGCGCGATAATACCCACATGCGAGTGCGAGTGCACCGAATGGAATAGACCGAAAAATGAACAGGCGATCGGCATAATGAAGGGGGAGGAGGGGTCGGATCAAACAGAATCGGATTGTTTGCACCGTCTGCCCGGATCAATCGCGACGTTGATCCGAGGCCAGCCGAACTAGTTGAACGCGCGTCGACTTCTGTTTTAAATGATTTTTAGGGCATTTACATGGAAATTTACGTTTTTCGACACTCGTCTGTTTTTTAGCATTTAACATTTATCCGCGCAAACAGCTTGCCGCTGCGTTAGCAAACAGAAAGGTTAAAAACAATCGATTAAAAATTATTTTCATTTTATATTTGAGTATTCAAAATATTTATATTTGAGTTAAAATATTTATAAAGATTTATTGCTATTTTCTTCTCTTGGATGCACACTAATTAATTGTTTCATTGCCGTTATAAAATGCTATACAAGTGGAAATCAATACTCGCAGATTACGTCCTCAGTGAAAGCTTTTCTTAATTATTTACTCCATTAAGTATTAACGATCATGGATATCGTATTCCGGTTACGATGCGGCTCATAAACGCACTTCCTTGAGAGGTATCGCTGCAACCACCGACGCGTCTACGTATATTAGCACGCGGATTATTAATTACAGCCGCCGTTGAGGCCAAACCCCGTCGACGTCTATTTGATCCACTATCCATCATGAGATCGTGCCTCGATGGCAAGCCGGAAGATGGGGGAGACCGATTTCGCTGACGCGAACGCGCCAATTTTCACGACGTGCTCGGTGTTTGAGAACTCGTCAAAAGTTGGTGAGCGAAACAGTTGTTAACAGTTGTTTGTGCGACGCAATATTTCGTAGGATGTAATTGGCGGGATGGAGACATGGAAGGGGAGCGAACATTCGATGAGTTAATTGCACGTTCTTTGATACAGAGAATAATTGAATCCCTTTGCGTTTCCGCTTTCAGATTGCTGCGCCACGTTTCTCCAGTGCTGTCTGCATCATCGGACGCCCCGTAAACCGGCTTCTCGCCATGACGTCATTTCTGTACCGTTCCCACATGACAGCCGTATCAATGCTGAGCCGCGAACTCTCGTGAATCGACGCGGTGAAGCGTAAGCAGATCTATTTCTCTCGCGACCCTTTCTTCCCCGGGAAGAATATTTGTAACCGTATCAAGTCGATCCGCCGAAAGCGAGAAACTGAATAGCCGGAATTCACAAGCTAGCTGTTAACGCGCGCGTAAACGACCACGAAAGATCTCCGGGCCAACGGTAACTCGCGCGGTATATCTTTAAAGATTTCTCCGTGTTGGGAAGTGCATCTCGGGGAAGTCGGTAGTGATGCTCGTGAAATTATTCAAGATCCAGAAATTGAAATACTCGAATAAATCTCGCGCGGATTTATGACCGATCAAACGCGGTGTCCATCAGTTCCTCGCTTCCAGATTTATATAAATATTCTGTCGTACGTGTGTGCGTGAATGATGAATATTCCATTCTCTCACTCCGTCTCACGAGATATCGCCTGTGCGGTTGATAACGATATTCATGCATTCCGCGTTCCAACGGGAACGCGAAACACAGGAGTACCTACGGGTCGTGTTTCCGCAGTCTATTACTGTAGTCTACTCCGCTCATTAAAATCCACGTTTCGCCGCGAGCGATAAGTAACAAACGCCCTTTCGTATACGAAACGTGAATGGACAGTCAATCTCGCATTGGAAACTCAAAGTCGGAACCGAGAAAGAGAAAGAGAGACAGAGAGAGAGAGAGAACAGTGGGATGTTAAGCCGAGTTTAATTCGTAATTGAGAACGAATTCCTCCGATCCGGACATTGCACTCGCGATCGCAATGTTACGCGATGGCGTTTCCGTTTTCGCGACATAATATGTTTAATCGATCACCAACAACAGAGAGAGATAGAAAGGGCAGAAAGAGAGAGAGAGAGAGGGAGAATTGTGCGAAACATTGGCGCTCGTACATACATCGATTCAATAGGTTCCGGCGATGCACGGCGTACAAACGATGGGATTTCCAAGAAAATTAATTAACCGAGTTTAAACGCGGGTGCGTCGCGGCCAGATGGCCCACCGGTTTACCGTTCGTGCATAAAGCTTCGAAGCTACGGGCGATGGCATACCGAGTAACGATCGCGAAAAGGCAAACTGAACTAAACGCCGACAAGAATAATTCCCGCGGAATCAAAGCGGAACGCTTCGGAGTATATTGAAAAAGCATGGCTGTGCAGCGTATATCACGCAAAATGTGCAAAACCTGAATTATGCAGATGCAAAGGAGTGTGGAGAATCGAGAATCACCTCGCAGATTTTTTCTCTTTCTCTTCCCGCGATTTTAATGCAGCAGTTAAACGTGACTTTGTACGTCACGCAATTAGTTTTTCCGAATTGCGAGATTTAACGTGCGTTTTGGGATAATTTACGTTTTACATTTTAATGAACTACGGAGCACAGTGCAAGCTCTGATTCTGGTTGTTTTGTGGTGCTTCGTAATGAGTGCAAAATCATGCCCCGCTCGCGTGTAATTATAACGGAGCGGATGAATTTGCGAGTGCCAGAGAGTTATTATTATATCACATCTTATTATATTATGTCACATTATATTATATCATATCCAGCAGATTCCTGTTGAAGCTTCTCCCTTCTGTCTTTTACGTTTTACATGCAATAGAATGGCCCTTGTAGTGCAAAGCTCATGTCATTATCGTTGTATGCGATAGAAAGGACGAAATTAGATTCAAACGTGTCGCGAGTATCTTCGTTGCAAGAAACTATCTTTGGAAACCTATCTCGGACGCGAGCAAGCAAACGAGGAAAAAGATCGGCCGACGAGACGGACACAAGCGATCGATAGGACAAATAAACGGCCGCCAGCAAAGACGGAGAAGCTCAGGTGGCGTTAAGTTTCTCGAGGTGACAGCAATGTCTCGCAGAGATTCGCGAGAAGCATCACACGACGCGAAGCTGACTTGGTGAAATGAGGAGAGAAAAAGGAAAACTAGAAGGTGGAATCAAGATTAACCGGGAAGCTGAGTTTCCTTCCGGTCGAACCGCTAGCCAACCTTTCTGCCATGACCTTTCCTCACGGCTACGTCTCCATCGGTCCATTTAGCGCCTTCCTCGCTATTGCATCCGCCCAATAAGCTTTCAATTCCGGCTGTAACAAATGAGGGCCCAGAAGAACTGTTTTAGTTTACTCGCCTTCCTGATCGTTTCCTGTGCCGGAACATGGCAAAGAATTTTCCGCACTGAGACGATAAATCGTCATTAATTGATACGATAAGTCTCAAAAATAATCAAGATTGAATGCTATATTAATTATGCTCTATCTCTTGCATGTAACTTTGAGTCACAAAAAAATTAAAATTAAAATTTGAATAATTTGCGTAACTATAATAAAAACACACAGTTAAATTTTTATATATCATTTTTAACATATAAAATAATAATTAAATATTACTTTTTATTGATCAGCGCGATTGTTTCAGCCATTCTCTTTAGCTCGCGCGATGAGAAACGGTCCACCATCGTCGTGTGTTCGTATGCACGTGTTACTCGCGTTTACGTACCGCCACTCGCCGGCATTACGGTATTACTCTATTACGAGGGTAGAAAATCCGGAATGCACTCGCTTAACGCGGAGAAACGGTTACTCGTTCTCACAAAGGATGCTGTGGTTATTTGCCGAAGCGTAGCGAGAATTTTCAGTCGCGTGGAATCATGATTTTAAACCGCCTTTGAATGGCGCGATAGTCAAATAAAAATAAATTATGGAATAAATCGAAACTCGCACGAGCGATTGTAAACGTTATGAAAAACGATTTAACCGGGAGGAATATTAAATAATTGTATAAAATTTTTGCACCTGAATTAATTCCGGTAACGAGATCATTTCGCTGGCGGATTGCGATTCACCTCCGTCATCAATACGAAACATTATGAAAATCCCAATCGACCGTGGAACAAACAAAACAAAAGCACGAATACGCATCGAACATTTGAAAAATAGGAATATAATAATAAAAAAAAAGAAATATCGATCTCATTGTTTTTGTTATTCGCGAGCATTTGCTGTAAAAAATATCGTGTAAATCTCTCTTTCTCCCTTTCTCCTCTCTCTCTGTATCAAACAAAATTCAAATTCGAGATTGAACCATGAAAGCACGAAGCTTATTAAGAGTTCACTAGAACGTACCGCAATGTTCCATGCGAATATTCACTCACAAGCTTCTCTTCCCTTCGGGCGAATTACAATCCACCCTTTTTAATTACTCGCCGCATTAAAAAGCCGCATTAAAATGCTTGCACGATGCCTCTTGCGCCTCTCCCTTACGTGGAACCAGATCTTGTACCTTAACGCAAATAAATTACGCCACAGCAAATATGCCTTCCTATACTGAGTTTCGCTAAAGTTGTGCGGAGAAGGGCAATCGTCGCTTTCGCGGGAGTTTCGTAGAGCAAAGGCCGATTCACGAGCGATGGAGAAAGACAGACAACACAGACAGGGAGAGAACGAGTAGCTGCTTAATAGACCCCTCGCTTGGAAACAACGCGCTGTACATCACACGTGTAACGCGACTTCGACAGCGCCCTTCAATACCGCGATCTCCGGGATCTCGTTTCTCTTCCCCCGGGATCTCCCCCTTCCTCCCTTTCCCGTTTGCGATATGCAAATGCTCGTGATTTAATGGCAACGTCTTATATGCATGCGAATCTCTTTACGTAACATCCTCAACAAGAGAGAGAGAGAGAGAGAGGCGCGTGAGGACTTACGCGGTGTTACAACGACGCCCGCCTCGTCTCCGGTCGTCTTCCTCGTGGAGGAATTGTGAGAAAGCTTCTTGTCGCACCTGCGACTCCCTCGGCAGGTAATTTACGACGGAATACGTGGACTTTGATGTAGAATGCTGATTAAAATGAAAAAGACTGACCGAAGGGAGCAGACGTTTCGAGCGGGATCAACTGATGGCATAATTGGAATCGCGGAGCAGTTGGAATAAAACAATTCATTCGGAGAGACGTTGAAATGTAAAAGTTATTAATTATACGAAATGTATTATACTTGTGATTCTTATTATATTTTTACAGAGGAAACGAATTCAAGTTTGAAATGGTACGATATGAATCTGCAATGAAACGTTTGTGTCGGGTAGAAGCCCGACCGTGCGTGCACGTGCGAGTGCGGGCGTTTAGATGTACGTGTATCAAAGATAGCGCGAATCGTTTCATATCAAATAGCGAGTTTGTTATGCGAAGAGTGTCACAAATCACTCTGCTCGCGGTAGCGGCGGTTCCTCTGAAGCCGTCGCGCCGTCGAGATCAACGATGCCGCAATCTTGCGGTGTCTGATCAGAGCGACTTATCGGATCTGATTGTTCAATGCCGACCATCCAATAGAAAGATTGTAGCCTTCCGATTGGGTCCTTCTTATAACCAAATCCGCGAATCACCTTTGAGAGTTGAGCTGTCGTGATGATCGGGTATTGCGAGCAGTCAGAACCGATCGAGAGGTCGAGCGATATACCACGCGTCTTTAACAAAAATCCGTTCCGGATTCGAGCAAGTCTGACTTTGTTATACGCACGGTAGGCCCAGAGGCCGAGTCCTCCAAGGCGTTGCCGAGCCGTGTACGATATTTCACTGTATTCGAGTGGTGTTAATAAATTACTTTCATTAATCGAAACCACAGTGTATATTTTAATAAATAGACGCTGAAGTACTAAACATTTGTCATAACTTTTATTTCACCCTCATTTTGCGAACACGAACGCAGAGAATGTAGGGAATATACTCTATCAGCGAACAATGTTTTTAATCCTGAAGGAAAAGGGTAGATACTTATATACCGCGATTATCGATTGACTGTTGCGACTATTTATGTTACGCAATTCAAACTTGATAAATCTAGCTGAGCTTAATATTTATGAGACACCGACGCCTAACGGCATATCGATTCGTCAATTTGAAAATATTATCACCTTACGGTCAGGTCCATATAAATGCAAATACATCGCCTTGCGGAAATTAAATTCTTAACGAAAAAGTTTTGCCGCCGTGCAATCAAAAATAGGTAACGGATATGATCCAGAAATTCGCGATACTGCGAAGAGTACGGATAATGAAGACTTATAAAATCATAGCGGTTAAATTACTTTTAATAATTTTCTTATGCTTTTTTTTTCCGATTTAATGGTTTTACTCTGTATGCCATAAAGTCCATCTATTACGTTGTAATTTCAACATTGAATAATAATTGAACATTGAACATTGAAAAATAAGATACAAACTTTTGTTTTATTTATTCTCGCATACTATAAATTAATGTCAATAGAAATTCAAATAAAAATATTATTTCGCGTTTGAAAGTGCTATATATACACACGGATGTATAAATCGGTAGAAGCTGTTTTCAAAATGCACGATCGTGTTACGAGGAGCAGCCGTAAAAGCCTAAAATAAAAATGAATAAACCAGCCATTTGAATTTACGTATTCTTTGTTACGAGATAGCGCGTAGTTTTTATAGAATCATAAGACGTCCGTATAAATTATGCTTCTCTGTAACTTTAATAATGCGTCGTTGTATAGCCGGGCCAATTGAAACGCGGAAAATTACGGTCTTTATGGGCAGATAAAGTTACGGCTTTATTGGAAATAAATTCTCAGGTTTATTGCAAAGAATTAAAATTTCATCTCGCGGCGGCACGCGCGCGGACGGCGCGCACGGGAACAAATCTCCCTTTTTATCGTCCCCCCCCCCCCCAAGGAGAGGAAGGGAAGGAAAGGAGCAGGGTATCGCACTCTGTACGAAAATCCATCAGTGAAGAAATACGAATCGACAAAATCAACTTGGACTCTATAAAAACTCCCTGGGCTCTCGCATCCCCGTCCTGAAGAGGACACGTTGCTCCAACGGAGTTAATCTCGCCGATCGCGGATGTGATAAAGAGTGTGCACAGCTTAGCGTTAAATCAATTATAGTTGAGCTAACTGGCGAAGTTTCGGTGAATTCGAACCGACAAACCCGCCGAGCTTATTCTGCTCGCGGCCGAGTTGGCCACGCGCGCGATTGAAGCCTGCAAGCTATACGAGATGCTCGATGATTCCGCTCAACGTGTACATGTGCGTATCGACATCGACGACGCATCGATACATCTCGGGAACGTCGTAAGCGGGATCTTTAATCCGTATACACGGCGGAAGAAACCGCGATGAGAGAAGCGTCGAGAAGCTTATGCGTGCATTCAGATTACGGGAAGATTACCGGATAAGTTGCGCGTTACCCCGAAAGTCTGCGGCGATGTTCTATCCTGTTACACCGCGAATCGAATTTGCAGCTCGCTCGAACGGGGTTCGATACGTATAATCCCGCCGCGGGAGAGCCACCGCTATTATATTAACTTCGCGAAGTTTGGTTTGCGGCTGACGAACGTCGCTTCATTACTGTCTCTCTGGTTACGTACAGTTAAGTATTTCATTTAATCCTAGAAGCAATTATGCAGCTAAGTGTTTCATTACTGCGCGCGCGTACATCGTACAATTGAATCGCGTCGAATTCTCGAATGAAATCCATTCGATTAATCACTTTGGTTGCATCGATCATTCCAGACGCGCGATTTATTTATTTTATCAGCATCACAATTAACGATTTCTACAAGAGTAGTAATACAGAAAAGATTCTATAGTAATTTTAATTAGTTTTTTTTCAGATTATGATATTAATCATGAAGTGGGTCCGTTAGCAAGGCGATTTAATTGAGGACTGTTGATGTTGATTGACACGGTCGCGAGATCGGCACGATTATTGTGCTGAGCGCGTTAATTTTCAATTTTCGCGTCTGATGAAATCAAATCAGGACGGTGTTTTAATATAAGCGAGGAGGAGGGCGTGAAATGCGGACCCCATTGTTTGTTATCAGCCTTGTAAAAACCGTTCAACTAACGATATGGCCGAGATTAATTCGAAGCGACGTGTGTCCACGACAGATTCTCTCTCTCTCTCTCTCTCTCTCTCTCTCTCTTGTTTACAGCAGAAAACTTGGAATACTCCTACGAAAATTGCATTTAATTAAAATCTTTTCACGCGCCGGAACGTGAATTTGCAAGATACCCCGCCTCGTCACGGGTTTAAGACAGCGTCCGAATTTTAATAAAACACGCTCGGAATTATTTCCGCGTGTAAGTTCTGCCGAGGGAAATGTTTAATATAAAATATTTTTCGTAGAGCGCGGACACGCGTAAATTTACTGTTGGTTCCCCGACATATTGCAGACGGACTTCGAATCCCGCTTTGTCTAAGTCGAGCGCGCACAAAGCGGCCCTTTCAATCTACCAGATATTACGTTTAATATCAGCAAATATTGAAGCGAGTAAAAGAGAGGAAGAGAGAAAAAGGGAGAGGGAGAGAGAGAGAGAGAGAGAGCGCTAATCGTGTTTAACGTGGTGCACTGATTGCCCCATAATTATTAATTGTCTGCTAATGCGGTTTTGGAAGATTATGCAAGAGTTACGTGAGATGCAAGTAATGATGGTTCCAGCGCATCGTTTCGCGATGTTTAAATAATCATTTTATGCAACGGCGCGCGATTCAGCCACGAGCTGGCGATGAAAGGATGACAGAAGATGATTAATCTGCTTTTGTCTCAGCACCTGATGACCGGAGAACGAATATTGATTATCGCCAAGGTAACAACAGCTGCTTGCGTTTATCAGTTCGGGCACTTTCTTAGATTCTTCTCACATACATCATGAATCATGTGCATTAAGTTTATTTTTACAAGCGTGATTTAAAAAAGATTATAAATAAAATAAAGAAGAGCCGTTCACACGATTGCAGCAGAGCATAAACGAAAAATGGTTCGAAAAATGCACATATCGCAGCGAGAGCGAAAATAATCGCAGCGAATTTCCATCGTGTTATCGGATTAGCGACAGCCGCGCGAATGGACCGAAATCGCTTATTCGAGAACCCTCGTTGCGAGAATGCTCTAATCTTCGTAATAGAATTACTAGCGATGGTGGATCAAGAATTACTCTTAATCAGGAAATAAAATTTTCGCATTCGCTCGTTGCATGTTGCCTATTAAGATCCATGATATTTTGCGTGCTAATAATCGTAATTAACCGTTCAAATAAGCTTATTCCTCGAATTTGCCGGGCGATCATTTATTGTTCATCCGCGCGCGAGTGGACGTCACCCGATGTCACGTGATTTCCGATACGCCGGAAAATTTCGTCTGCACCCGCATCGGCTATCCGATTACCGCGACTTCGCAATCGACTTTAGGGATTATCAAAAGTTCGCCGAGCATCGGGGCCGAAGAAATTCCGCCAACGCAAGTTAGCCAGGAAGATCCTCGCGAATCGTTCGTGCGAGTCTTTCGAATTTTCCAGACTTCGCGCGTGAGCAAGTCGCTCGTTTATCAGTTTTCAGGCAGGGGAAATGATTCCCTCTCGTTCGTCCTCGCAGAAATCCTTCGCGCCGTCAACGCCGTATCGGACAGCTGTTCTACTCACAAACGTTCATGATCAGTTTCGCTCTCGCATGACTTACGCATGGAAGTTTCAACGAGAGTTTCAAGTAAGCGTCTTTCTTTCGATCCAGATAAGAAATTTTCTTTTTGTTTTGATTTTTTAGAGTTATATAAGGTGCACTTTCGCAACTGTTTGATCCTCTTCGGATTCTGCGAAGCAACGAAGCGAGACTCGACAGCTCGCGCAAAACCAAGTCGAATAAATGTACGATGTGAGGAAGCGAGATTGTAATCTTTGCTTCCTGTAAGAGTCTTGTAGATACAGATATGTCAGACACATTATGTGGATGCGCGATAGCGTCCATTTCCCGTGTTCTTTCTGCGATGGAGACGGAACGGAAGTTGCGACTTGCGTTCGCCACATCCTTAGGAGCTCTCAACGGCTTGGCGAGCTCACATTTCGACGGCGTGTAACCATCCCAACCCACGACGAAGTTTGACAAAGGATAGGCAAGTCTTGGACAGCACATCGCGTGAACAATGGCGTCGTCCTCGACGCCACCCTCGTCTGCGCTTTACAGCCTCCTGAGGTACGCTCGTCTTGTCGGTTTATTGGCGAATGCGCGCCAAATTGACAGCGGAATTCGAACGCTTGCAAACGGCGAAGCAGACGTCGAGGAAACTGTTCCGCTTTGGAGTCGAAGGGAAGTTTGTTCTCCGAGCTGTCTCACGATCATCAAATTGAAAAGAAAAGGATAATAAAGCAAGAAAGCTCATCTCCATCATTCTTCTACAGCTTCAGCAGCAGGGAAGTCCTAATTGAAAGGATTGAAGATGAAATAAATATCAATGGATTATCGCAAATGCATATTTTTGTTATATAAAAGGTAAGAAATTTTTTTAATTTTTAGTAATTTTTAACCTCGATTAAATATTAAGTGAAATACGATTTATGATTTTCTGATGTGATTCTAGTGTGTCGCCGGAGAACTTTGTGTGCTGTCCACTTTACAACTTTAACTATCATCTTAAAAGATTCGTGGAGATCTTCAAATCTGTGCTATTATAATGAAATTCCATCACCGCTGCTATAACGGTTATCGAGTGAAATATCCTTTGAACCTGTCTAAGACAAAGGAATTCTCATTCGTGCCGAGAATTGCTCAGTGCAGCCATTTGTCCAATTTTAATTACCTACTACATACCATGCTAATTGATTAATCTGTGCGCAAAGAGATCGTCTTAAAACAAAAGGTACATTCGTAAATCACATATTAGATGAAGATAAAAATATTATTCTTAACGTACATTTACACGCATCTCTTATATACGTGTGCAAAAATTGATAATGCCATTCAGACACTTCAAAAAAGCATATAAACTCTTGTTTTATTACAAAGTATTCAATCGAGTGCTCGATAATTCGGTTAATGACGCGACTTAAACGAGTTTCTTAAGAGACTGCAAACTTGGCTTGGAAGTTCGAAAGGTCTTAACACGAAGATCTCAATTCGAAGCGCGGCGTATGGCACGAGGTAAAAGACGAAACGATATTCCGGCACAGACAGTTCTCGCCATATACTTACAATAGTGGCGAGCCGGTAAAAGAGCAATTTTTTGGTTGTACTAAAAGGCCGCTCTAAAGTCTGAAAAGCGAAGAACATGGTTGGGAAACGTTCCCGTGCATGTACGAGCGTTAGAAACATATTCGTTGCATACATTTTCTACTTTAAAAGCATATAATGTTGCGGAGAATTGTCGAAAATTGCGGCAAATAAAAAATAATCTTGTGCATCATATCCCGCATCGTGCACGCTACGCAGCGGAAAGTAAGTTGAGTTTGTTGTGCGCACGTCAGCGTGCGGCGATGAATAATGCGAGGTATGAGTGACCGAAAAAATTGGCCTAAAAATTTCCATGTAACAGCTCCATGTTACTTGGGTGCATGATCGAGACATTTAGTGGCGAAACTTTTACACTCTCCTTGTCATGTGTGTCGTTGTAATCGAGCATTAAAACCGAGTGCTTCCTTATGTAGCCAATCAATAGCTGTCTCAAAGTTTGGGATCATATTATAGCATGCCGAAACTTTATCTTTGGTCTCGTTCCAGTTATCAAAGTTCATCAAGTTAACCGCGCGATGCTGCCAGCCGTCAAAGTGTTGTCTCGTTATCGAAAAGTCGTTTGGCCACTCAACTCGTGAAATTGATCTGTTAGTCACTGAACTGCTCGAAACTTGACGCTCAACAAATCTCAAGTAGTTGCAAATTTAATCACGCCATGACTCGATTCAAACGCTCGAAAGTCCTTAATAGTAATACGATCTCCCTTTTAGTTCTCTAGAACGGCGCATCTTTCGTTACAGAAATAGTTTATCTAGAATTAATTAAAAACACAAACATATTATTGTAACTAAATACGCGTAAAATAATAATTCATTTTGAGTATCGAAATTGATAGCATATAACATATAACATGCAAAAATTTATAAATTAACGAAAACAGAGGAAAATTGGGAAAACCATTATTAACGACTGCAGCAGAAGTCAGAAACATGAATGAGCGACAGGATTAATAGTTTGTGCAACAGTTAATAATTATCGCAATCACAGATTATCGAAAGCATATAATACAATGCTTTCGGATGTGAATTGCCCATCGAGAGAAATGATTGATGAGATATAATAGTTTTGATAATTTGACAGATGAGGGGTCGTTAACAATGGCAATCTCGCACCACACCGTACAGTCCTGCCGAAATGCAAATTTCATTTTCACATCGGCGAGAGATGAAAGCAAGTGGTAGCTGCGGGTATAGCGGCTATCAAACGACAAATGACATTCCTTTGTGACATTAACCGCCGCTACGCTAAATGTTTAAACACTAACGATTGAATTTCAACTGGGTTTTGAGGAATATGCGAAATGATCGTGATGATGACTTTTGTTTCCGATTAAACGGCGGTTTGCCCTTGTCGATGGATCTTCTTGTGAACCGGCGATTCATGCGTTTTACAACTATTGGTCCCGTTTGTTCATTAAACATCTCGCTATTTGCTCATTGCGAGATTTCATGGTTCCGCAAAGGTAATATATTTCTTTCTACTTTTTATTACACGTCACTATTATTTATTTACGCATATTTTCTTGTATAAATGTACTGAAAATGATTCGCGTACTTGTGGTTGAATAATTATGATTCTGGACGGGTTGAAGAATCGTAACTGTGAATGCGTTTTGCAATAAAAGCCCCTGTCGCGTATTCTCACGGAGCTTTGGCTGCGCTATTCATCTCCGTCGACGTAAGTTTCGCCAAGTCACTATCAAGGAAGTAATTATAATATGAAAGAGCACAGTCATTGGGGAAATCAACGGCGTTGTTCATGGGATACTTATACGCGGGAAAGATATTGTATCGTGGGATCCGCACGCGTAAAACTGTTAACTGAAAATTGACGGATGCTACGCATAAATATAGATTATTCAGATCTTATTTCGTCAGTTCTTTTTATTTTTGGTTTTTATCTTTTCTCTGTCTTAATCCATCTCTTATCTTCCGTCCATCAGAAAAGAGGAAAATAATGTATTCATTTGTCTCTTGGTAAAATATGTCTTCGCAAGATAGAAATTCGCAAAAATGGAAGGTACTCATCACCATTAATTACAATAATCGATTTTTTGGTGATCCAACTTGCTCTAATAATTTCTATTGCATTTTTCAGCTGCGCAGCCTCATAAATCGACGGAACATCGTCGACTATAGTCACCCCTGCGCCCATCACATATGCTACCGGTAGTATTTCACGGGGACGATATAAACAATTCATACATAAATAAGAGAAGCTTATTTAGTTAGAAGAACGTGACTGGATAATGCTCGGAGCCCTCAGCGCGGGATAAAATTAAGATGCTTCCCCAGCATCCTCGTGCGAGGTTCCTCTAAGTAGTCAACTCCGTTGTCGTCGTCGTCGTCGTCGTTGGGAGGGTGGAAAAGAAAAAAAGTACCCGGCGCTTCCTCCCACGTTAGACGGAAACTCTAATCAGATGTTCGCAATCTCAGCTCGAGAGACGAGAAAAATTTATTTCATCTCCGATAAGATTTGCTATACACGTGCGAGCTATCGTTTCTTCCAGGAGAATCTCTCGATTCTCGATTGCATCAAAACTAATACACGATGAATGACGAAGACTTCCGACGTTCGTCCGGCCGCTAAAAATTGTCAGCATTCGTAGAAGAATGACCGAGAAATAATCCACGCGGAATGGAGCGTGCCGACGAATTCTGGTCCGATCTTGACTCTCGTCGAGGAAGAACGGAAGTTTATTACGCGTTCTACGATCTATCACAATCACGAGTACCTCTACAACTTCGTGTCTAAGGAGGCAAGATCTTCAGTAAAATTTTGACGGTTCTTCAATAGGACCTGGTGGGCAGATGTAAAATACACAATTATTATCTCCCGCCGAGATAAAGTCAAAGTTTCTTCGATAGACATTACTCGACCAAAAGTTGAAAGGTTTACAGAACATCCCAATTCTCGTGCATCATTTTACCATGACACATTGATCGATTTGGCTCTTTCATTTCTCGGTGAAAAATGTCAGCGTGCCAATTACGTCAGTTGTCAATATAACTGTAAAGGCAGTATTCATATATCATCAATCATGTACATCAATTCAAGAAGAAAGTTTTACTTCAACAAGTAATAATTCTTTTAATTATTTATCTATTTTCGTATAATAATGTAATAATCTATCTCCTTTCAGTTGGAATCTTCTTTCTCACAATCAAGATGGGACACTTTCCCGAGTTAGTATTTTCCATCAAATCTTCATCGACGTCTCTCTACGGAATCAGAATCACTTAGCCGAAATATTCGAGAGAACCGATGGCCGGTTTAATTCGACGCGGGTCGCAAGCCGGACAAAGAGGCAAATCAAATGAAGTGGACGAGATTGAAGCGAATGACGTCAGCGCGATTATTCGAGGCGTCGTCGCTAGAGCTGTCGAATTATCGAATTGACCCTCGCCTCTCTCGGAGCCGCCTTAAGTGGAAGTTCCGGTCGTTGAAAGCGCGTCGCGTGTTGAGTGTCCGAGAATCGGGAATTAAAATCGTTCCACGTTGTTTCTGGCTGAATAAGCGCGAATCCTTCATCTTGTCCGGCACTTCAGAAAAATCACTCATATTCGCACAATCCACCTTCGGATGAGACGAATGAGACGAGAGGAGAAAATGAAAGAGGCTGAAGAATTTGGAGAGAAACAGCACTTTCCCGTGCAGAAAATTGTTAGGGCCTAATAAGAAAGTAAAGGTCCCTATAAGGAATAAATAGGGATGTCCTAAACAGGGATGCCCTATCATTGTCACATCGTGGCCCGATAGGACAGATGATTAAAACAATATTTTTTATTATTTCCTTATAAGGTTCCGAAAAAATATTTGTCCCTTATAAGGTCCCGAAAAAATATTTGTTACATGCCATTTTAGGGCCATATTAATATTGAGGAAATTAATCGGGACTTTTTAAGACCCTATTAATTTTTCTACACGGGTTATTTCGCGGACCTAGAACAATAATCCGACGGCTAATTCGAAGGCTGCTGCGCGGACTTTATTTTCAGTTTATTACGTTATACAGCGAACCCTCGGCTCGTCGGTTTCGACCTGAAAGTGAAACAAGATAAATTCTCTCCGGAGATATAATGGACGTCACGGTAACGGACGACTGCGGGAATATAATTGTCGTTTGTCAAGCTAACTTTGAGTGCGTTTCGAAGCGTGTTCCGGGACGTGTTTGGCAACGACCATCCCATGTAAATCCTCGAAACTGAGCGTTAGCAATTTTGCTCGTTTAATTACTTGTTTAATATGAAATGAGACTCATAAAGCGACATGCAGGTGACATTGCGTCCATACAAGTCTTTTGCACGCTTTTACGATGCAGGAACGTTTGCGGGAAAAATCGCGCGGTGCATACGATATTTCGAGGACGTGCGTGACAAGGTATTTTCACCGTATCCGCGGTATTCGTCGGGTATTTCGAAAACGACAAGGCTCGCGATGTCATAAAGAATTCCGATCGCGAAGGTACCAAGTATCGTCTAACTCGCGATAAGAGCGCGGAAAAACTACTTGCGACCTATCCAACTTTTTACGACTCGCTTTAACACGTAAAGTCGTCGTTTAACGTCGCTCGTGCGTTAGTGCGATTAACTCGAAAACTCTTTCTCACGCGGGCGTCGCGACGTTTGTGCGACGCTCACGCCCGAACACCCGGTAATTCGCCGACTCCTGATCGGACATTAAACAGCCTCGGGTATCGGAGTGTCTCCCTCGCTCTCCTTTACCCGCGAGAAAAAAAGGAATTACGCCAAATTGCGAAACTTCTGTCGACCAGAAATGGGAGAAGTTTGTCGAGGAGAAGATCGACATCCCCCGAGAAAATATTTGCCGTGAAAAATGGAATAGATAGGGTAGATTTATTTAGATTCCGAACAGAGTCCCCAAAGAATTATTAACAGGAACTCACAGCGACATGAATAAGTAAAAGATTGATAAATCTAGCATCTCTAACCAGATATATTCACAATTAATAGTAGATAAAGCACATAGATCGTTCCAAGTCAATTAAAAAAATTGTTGTTGAAAAATTGAAAAGGAAAATGGGCGACGGATATATACACGTAAATAAATATAAATAAAAGGTAATCAAATATAATGTAAATATATATGTACCTATACAATATCACATACAGAACGTGGAGATATCATAGACCGTTTATTAAAATGACAAGTGTGTGTCGTCAGCTGCTTCGCGTGCGCAGCAACGATTTTCCGACATGGTTGGAGAAATAAAACATTCGAGTTCGGAAATCAGTAGTTGCCAAGCACACGTGACGATACACGCCGATTTATTTTGCCATGCAAAGCGAAGTCACGTTTTCCTGCCATCCATCGTAAACTTCGCGTAAGCAAATCCGCGGATTATACGTTTCCGGATGTAACATGCGGATGCGGACGCAGGAGCAGAGCGTTACGCGATGCGCTATAAATTCGTCCAGCCGTAAATCATACATTACATTCAGACGCGTTACGTGTCCTTGGCATCCATCAAATTAAAGGATATTCGACATCATAATTCTTCTTGTCGCGCTCGCGAACATGTAAATCTCAACGTCGAACTGCGAAGCAAAATACTTTAATCTGGCATTGTAATCCCGCGCATTTCTGATTAACGTAAGCACGTACTTTATATTTAGTAAAATATATTTCATCTAAATCTCTTTTTTAACGTGGAAACTGTACTCGTTAAGCGCCAAAGTTTGTAACGATTATTCGATTGGTAGTAGCCTCATCCTAAATTGTTTTCGAAAATAGCAGATAAAAAATTTTATTTGATTTTAATCAATTTTTATTTTATTTTAGCAACAGCGATTACTCTACTTGCCAACGCCATACAGAATTGTTTTGTCCAATGGCTGCTTCACCAATGGCTATTTCACCTTGTGCGCCGGCCAGTCTCTGTCCCAGTAATTGAAGCCGTCGAACTCATACATCTCATCCCATTCGGCATTGATCTCGCGTATGTACGGGTCAAGGTATCGATACTTCTGATCCTGCTCGTACGTGATCCACTTCTCTCTGGGTAGGTATACCTTCAGGAAACTCAACTGCATAGCACGTATAAGCCTGCAAAGCACACGAAACTGCCACGCTCGCAAAACTCCGGAGTGGCTTAACTGAAAAATCAGCTGCATAGTCGCTCTCCCAGAATCAAAAGGAAAAGAAATAAAAAGTAAAACAGAGTGAAGGCGGAAGCACCGAGATGTATATATATATATATATATATATATATATATCTCTCTCTTTCCTTCTCTTGCAGACGGTAAAAAGCTCCGGCAACTACCTTAGAAAAGCGCGAGCACCGGAAGTAGAGCGACTCGAGCGAGCCGTCGAAAAGCGTTCTATCGAAAGCTCGACTCGCACACGAGAATATGCCGGTCAGCCAGCTGCGAAGGCAAGCTCCAAATTAGAGCTTGTTAAGCGAATTTAGCATTTAATAAAAGCACCAGGCACGGCGACTCCTTAGAGCGCGACGCATCCGGCGCGGCGTATCTCATCCGGCCAGTCTCGTATACATAGCTTCTGCTATCCAATGAAGGTATCTCTTGAGGAGTCTACGTGCCGCCCTACGAGGTTCAGCAAAACTTTATATCGGCCATTTAAAAGAGCGAATGTTGGGCGAATGGCCCGGCCCGGGACGTAATCTTCACTGTTATACGTCGTAGCCGTTAAAGTGAGATATCAACCCGGTCGCTGTATTGGTGCGCAGTTATTTTATGAAGTATTATATTATATATATGCAGTTACATTTTTATATATAATTTTATTAAAGTATTAAAGAGGAGAGAGAAGAGAAACCGTTCCTGTGCTTCTGTACGCGCTTTCACCCCCAACGAGAGGAATATATATCCGCAGCTAAACGCACTTTTCATATTTGATTATTTTGTATTGCTTTATATTATTCATTTGATATTATTTTGTGTAACCATTCACGGATGTTGATAATTTTTAACGTTACAGATCGTTGCGATGTCAAGTCCATGATGTATTACCTAAAGTTCCTGGTGTCTACCATCTCTTCGGGCAATCTACGCAGAGCTTCCAGTACAGCAGGATGGGTGTGATCTATAACGTCGTGCGTGTAGAGACCGTATCTGTTGAATCCCGACCATTCAAACGCCAATCTACTCAATGTATATTGCCATGTCTCTTTACTGTCACAATTGTGCCGACTCTGCGCGAAATTCCGTTGCAGTAATTTAAGACTTTTCATCAATGTCGAAGGAAGTTTCATGCTGCAGGAAGCACGCGCAAGCACGTGTTCTCATAAATCTCGCCGCGATTATGAAAACTTTTATAATCCGCGTTAAGATGTTAACCCTCCAACGATTATCGAAGCTTACAGACGGAAATGAAGGTGCAATGCGTTCCTCAATTGTTCCGATTTAAAACGCGTGAATTTATTAGCGCAATTATTTATTTAAATTAACTTTCTTAATGTAAGGATTAGTATACATTTTCTGTCTTTTTTTAATTTTTTAGAATGTGCACGTAAGTAACGAAATTGTATGAGCAACGGTACAGAACAGACAGATTTATAAATGACGAAAGTACAATTCTCTTTACAAATATTTTTGTATTATCATACTGTGCAAAATGTACATCTTTCTGCATTTTAGAATTCTTTTCCCCCCCCCCTCTCTCTCTCTCTCTATCTATCTCTTTCTCTCTTTTTGAGCGAACTTGCAAAACAGTTAGCTGAAAGTGAAGCACATCGGAAAGCTGCAAAATCTCGCGAAAATAAAGCCACGGTGGAGCCACCACACTTTGTCGAATAGCCGGCAAATAGGAGGAAGAAAAAAACGGAAAACGGAGAGAAAAGGCCGGCGGCGCGGAAGTTGCCCGCGTAACAATGCCTTTGCGAGCGCTGCACTTCTATCCCAGTCGGTCTTCGTATCGCCGTTCCATTTATCCCCGACGTGCATGGAAGTAACATCCACAACGCTGTCCCATTTCCCACAGAATCCCACCGCGCCAATTTCTCGCCTGCGTTTCGTCGCCGCGTACGTTAGCCACTCGATCGTTACACGATTCTCGTTAAAGCGGAACGAGCGGAGACACGCCATCAGCGTTCTCCAAAGTTGGACAATTTAATTTACCAGTTGGTGTTTGTCAAATTAAAAATCCACTGACATCCCGGAACAATTGTGGCCCGCTAAATACGAATTATTGTATTTCAATTAACGTAAACGCGACCGCGAATGTCAGCGAGCGTTCGCGCGTTTTGCCGGCGCGCGAGTCGCTTTTTCTCTTTTATGCACTCAGATGTATCGTTTTCCTGCCGCGTCCCTCCCTCGTGATACTTCCATCGTTCATTGTAATTCATACGTATCCAGACCACGTGGTGCAATTTACCGGATGTCCAAGACGTGACACGCGGCTGTCACGGGCGTTTCAAGCGCGCAGAACACTTCCGTGTCATGCTCAATGTGCTCTGATGAGTCGCGTTGCTGCGCCAACGTAGTCGCGCTACGTGACGGAACTTTCTAATATTTTATATATGCCCGACCGTGTTACTGCGTAATTAGACACGTCGCGAGATCAAGTTGTTATAATAAGCGTGATACTTTCTCGAATGCAATACCGATGTTCTCGGGATTTTACCGCCAATTATTATTTATTCAAATTATAATTTACTCTTCGTCTTCAAAGTATAATTTAATCACGATTGATTTTTAAGATATTACGGGGTATATCAACTGTCTGTCTTCATCTGCTTAGCGCTGCTATCCCATTAATTAATTTCGCACGTCATGAGCGCCGACGAAGCGATTAAATTACAAAGAACCGCGTTTCAAGTAGCCGATCTCTCAAACGAGCGGGCGGAAATTGCGGGGGTAGTGTGAAACATTATTCAACGAAAAACTCGCGGAGGTACTCCCTCTCTCTTATCCATAAAGAGCACGCGGTGCCGTAAGTTTTCGAACGGCAGAATCTCGATGGGGCGAGATGAGACGGCGATTCTGGCGTAGCGCAAGAGCCGCAACAACTTCGTGCGCCGCGCCATAAAAAACTTGTTCGGAGATGTTTCCATTCTGCGTGCGCACCCTTTCCCCGCGCGTGTCATCTATCCGCGCCAAGCACCCACTTGGATTTTCATTCCATTGTAAACCATCGATCGATCGCCGCGGCGAAGGGAGACTTTTTCGTTGTCTCCGGTTCTCGCCCTTTTTACGAGCGACACTATCTTCCGCGTTCCTCGCCTTATTCAACAGCGAGAGTAATCGCGCCGCGTGATATATACGATCGTGAGAAAGACACTCTCCACGAGGAACACGCCCTTTCAGTTTCATTCGCCCGGATTACGTCCTCCTCATCGAGAGGAATAAAAGTTTAAGATTCCGCGGCGACTGGAACACTCGCGACTACAAATCCAAATGTGCAAAGGGACTTGGTAGAGAACGTAAAACTGGCGCGACGGTGTTCTGCTCCTCCTAATCGATGAGAAATGCGGAGAAAATTTCTGCAGGAAGGTATTTTGTTTTAAAACTGTACGCAGCGTTTGAAGTTTAACTGATTTGACTGCTAAATTTAATTCTTGAGTTTTTCACTATATTATAACTGCGCAGCTGCAGAAAGTACGTCGCAAAATGTGAATAAAGCTAGAAAAATGAAGCTAAATATAATGAAATGAAATGGTACAGTCACAAGTTGGAAATTAAATGGTCCAAAGCTTTTTATATCTACACAGAAAAAAAGTGTCACATCAAAACTTATATACTTGTATATACGCAACAATTTATAATCTTCGTAAAAGAATTTAATAATCTTAAAAATATATTTTTCTTGATTGAACTATACAAAATTGCTTTATTTAAAAATTGCTTTCTTCGTTTAACGTGATATAATTTCATTATTTCATTTTAGTTGAAATTCAAGATTATTAAATTCTTTTACGAAGATTATAAATTGTTGCGTATATACAAGTATATAAGTTTTTATGTGACACTCACTTTTTTTCTGTGTATGCTTTAATATTTAATACTTACATTAATTTACTGAAAATGTGAATAATATTAAACATGAAGTAATATGAATATTTTTTACAGCGCGCTTATGTTACCCGTTTCACAATCTAATTTTTCTTCTGCCAGCAAATCGGAGAATCTTGAACAACGTTCCATGGAAATGCAATCATAATCCAGCCGCTATGTAGGTCAACACGATGACATTTCGACCAGTAATTACTCGTGCCGGAAATGAAACGACGGCCATCTTGCACCTGCCGCAAATCGAACGGACCGGCAAATCGAGGAAATTAACCGCAGCAGATTTAATTCCTATGGGAATTGACGATTTCTCAGAGGACGCAAATCGACTTGGAAGTGACGGTACAAGCGCGCTGAATGACTGTATTGGGGAAAAGTCCATCAATGAAGCGAAGCTGCAGGATTCCACGGGAAATGTGGAAGAAGGAACGGGAAGAAAAAATATGCCGAAGAAATAAAATTTGCTAATATGAATTTATCAACATACACGCTTAAAAATATATAAACATTTAAAGTATATAACAACAAATCATGTAGTTACAAACGGCATTTCTCAACAATCGTTTCACGAGGTACAACGAGGAGACCACATTTCCCCAACGTTGCTACATCATTCAGGAAATTCCTTTACTGTTAAGGGAATCGACAAAGGGTGCAACTGCCACATTGGCTTTTCCGGAATGTATATTCGGCACGATTTGTCACATTTACAACGACAAGTACGAGCTTTCCTAGACAGATTCCTGGGCCTTACGATACTCGAAAACACTTCCATGCTCCGTAAAACTGCGTGGACTTCTAGGAGACGGATCTTTCATCGAACGATCAATTTTCACATGTGACATCGTCCCTGCTTCTTTCTTCTCATCAGGCTTGCCGAAACCACCACCGCCCGGAGTTTCCAAGATGAATTTATCCTATAAAAAAGTTATACAATAAATAAGTGTAAACTTATAAGCTAAGCATTCTTGATACTACAATTGCATTTTGTCGAATTAAAAGCGTTGCAATTCATATTGTAAAAAAGCATATTTCTTTTTCATGTTTTTAAGTGTCGCAAGTTTGTTATAATTTTCTTGCATACAAAGTGGAATATACGTGTATAATTACATAAGATCCATAATTATTCACAGTAGAAAAAGAGAAAATGCAATTTACGTTATTATCGTGTAACGAGCATTAGACACGCATTTTGTCGAATATAAAAACACGCACATTACGGCATTACAGCACTCGTAACAGTCGCCGAAAGTTTAAACTTATCGTGATCAAATTACAAGTTTATAATTATTAAATGCAGTGAGAGACGACAAATGCGAGGAGCACACGTGCGGTCACGCCACGCTGCTGAGGCTTTTCGCCGTGTGTACCGTTGTGCATCCCAACTTTTGATCAAACCGCTAGAAACTATTCCATCGCAAGTTCACCGCAACATCGCGACATCGCAAAATAACATCATCGAGATTTTTGGCAAAATTGCGTTCGCGCATGACGCGAATCCATCGTGTCGCATATTAATGAGAGATTTATGGCGGAAAATCACGCGATGCGGAAGCAAAGAGCGTCAATTACGTTCATATAGAGAGCTCCCGCAAAATTACCTCATGTATAGGAAAGCTAATGCAATTACGGGCATCCTCGCCGTATGATTGAGCAGTTTGTTACTGTAAAAAGGTAGCGCGCAATTATTAAAGAGTCTCTTACAAATGTTTAATGATGCAAACTCGTATCACATAATCGTTTTAATTAAAGTAACAGCACGGAGAGTGTTCGGACAAATGGAGAACATGTTTCCGCGATACGATGATAAGCACGATCACGTGCCGCGATGCTCAAGTACAAGCTCTTTATGAAAAGTCTTTTTATCCCGTCCGCGATGAATTATGCGTCAATGTCCGTCCTTAATGAAATTCACAAAATTACTAACGCGCGGAATACCTGCCGGCGACAAAGGCCCCGAACGCTCGCTCGCTCGAAGGGTCTTTCTCGTTTGCCATTTCAAATGCGAAAGAGGGCAAAGATTTTCTCGCCAGCCGTGAATTCGTTTCGCTCGGCGCGGCGCGATATGCCGAGCGGAGATTAAAAGAAGAACCCGGCCACCGAAGGGAAAATGCAGCAACGGATGAGAGAGAGAAAGATGAGGGAGATACCAGGGAATTCCGGTGCATACACTTGCATGGTAATCGCCGTCCTCTCTCTCTTTCTTTCTCTTTTTCTTTTTCTCTCTCTATGGCTAACACGAAATGTTTGGAAACGTGCAGGCCGCACGGACCCTCGTGGTCCGATGACTTTAAAAAGAAATTTTCGCGAAGCCCGATGTCAGCGAACGCGTACAGCTTCTTGTGCACTTCTATCGCTGCTTTTGCCTCTGCACTACTTGCCTCGCGTTTTTTTATTTCGCTGCGGGAGCGTTACGAGAACCGGAAAGCGCGAGTCTCGCCGAATGCACAAAGCTCGACTTCTTTTAATGAAATAAGATAAAAGCGAAGTCTGTGAGAATTTCGTTCGACGACACAAACGGAGATGTTTGTGCATTCCACGGTGTGTACCAATTACAATTTGTGATAAGTGAATAAAAGATATGTGAGATCTAAAGCAGAAAGCATCATAAGTGTAATATATAAATTATCAGGCGCTAATTAATTTTAACGAGATGTTACAAATAAAATAAAACACGACGGAAATGATAAATAATAATTTCTAAATAGTGATTCTAAATTTTCATACGATATTGCTTGATTTTGCAACTCTTGTAAGTCTCTCGAGTTGAAATGTTCTCAAACATGAAAAAGAATATTTCAAAATAATTCTTTTTTAAGCTTATCTTAATTTTTGAAGCTTAATATACTTATATACTTTTGAATATAAATAATTTTGCAAAATATATCGACTGTCTAGGCGAAAGGGATGTTAGTTAAAGTATCACTCACCCCCGCGTAGACCGAGATGGCGGCTTTCGGACCTAAGTTAATTCTTCTGCCATTTGCGCGCACCAGAGTATTGCGGCCACGCGCTCCATCACCACCATCACCGTAACCGGGTGGTGCGTGCACCCTTCGTTCGGTTAATACGGATAAAATCATCGGAGCTCTGCAGCAAACGTTGCAAAAATCTTATTGTAAATGAAAGTAATAGCTTTTCTCACAACTACCCTTAATTCCAAAAATATTACATTAATAGTCTTTTGATATTCTAATTCTTTAGTAACACAAAAAAGGAGGTTTGCACGAATATCGAAAATGCTTTTTTTTATCGGTTCGAAAGGAGATTCCGATTACCTAAACGTCATTTCACGCACAACGCCGTCACCGCCAACATACGTCCCATCACCGCCGCTTCCGGGTCGAAGCGAGAACTTGTCGAGCACAACCGGATACCGAAGCTCCAGTATTTCCGGATCGGTAATCCGCGTGTTGGTCATGTGCGTGTGAACACCGCTTCTGCCATTCCATGTCGGTCCCTGAGGAAATGTGGATGTTATCTGTTAAAGAAGCACTCTTCACGGCTTCGCCGAGAAGATATGATGCCCGTCTAATCTAAATGAAGTCCACCCAAATTCCATCTCACGAAAAATGAGTAGATATCATATACAGGGTGTCCCGGGTTTTAACCGACAAACTGCGGGAGCATATTCTACTAGTGGAAATAAGAAAAAATTCTTATATCGAGTTTGCTTAGAAATGCTTTATTACAAAGTTATAAACCAATATTGAAAAGAAATATGAGATAAGTAACAACGAATTTTTTCACAAAAATAAAAATTATCTACGCAATGATTTAGTGACGCATTTCAAAATGTTGTCCTTGCACATCGATCCAAGCTAGACATCGACGTAGAACAGAATTTGTTACAGTACGACATTCCTGAAAATTTTGTTGCATCTCAGTAACTGAATTAGTAATTCGTTGCTTTAAATCTATCTGGTACTCTCCTGTTAGGAAATCTACGTTGATACTCTCGTACGGCAGCTCGTGCATTTCCGTGACAGAATCCGTACACGAAATGAATATCAGTGTATTCCTCATTTGAAAACACTTTTGGCATTCTGATAGTAATTGCTAGTTCACACGACGATTGAAATCTAACGGCTACTGTTGTGAAAGTAACAATCATACTGAATCGTTTCAACATAGTGAACATGAATACATGTGAATACACATAACATAAACATCTTCGACCTTCCAAATTCTACACTATGTTCCGTTGTTACTTATCTGATATTTCTTTTCAATATTGGTTTATAACTTTGTAATAAAGCATTTCTAAGCAAACTCGATATAAGAATTTTTTCTTATTTCCACTAGTAGAATATGCTCCCGCAGTTTGTCGGTTAAAACCCGGGACACCCTGTATTTTTATCTTGTACAGATTTTTCCGAGGATTCTTGCTCATAGCTATTATTTTCATATCTTTTATAATTTCTTTTGTAAAATAAAGAAAAAGTCTTTCAGTTATTCAGGGTAACTCACTACTCGTCTTGCAATTGATTGAGGAGATTTATAATTATTTATAATGATCTTACTGCTCCGCTACCACCAGCGACCGTCTCATAATAGCCCCATTCTTCGGTGCCCAAGGTGATATTGTTCATGCAGCCCTGCGAGGCCGCGCAGATCTCAAGAGCTGTCAGGATCACATCGACGATACGCTGCGATGTGAGGACGTTGCCGCCCACTACCGCCGCGTTCTCCGAGGGATCGAGCAACGAACCCTCCGGGATAATTACTTTCACCGGCTTCAGACACCCCTGCGGAGAGAACGAGACGTTTCGCAACGAGAGCTGGAATTGATCGTTGGGTTTCCTGGGGAAAACGTTTCCCGAGGAGAGGCGTTACCTGATTCAACGGTATGTCATGGCCGACGATGCACCTCAAGCAGTAAATTAACGCCGACAGAGTTATCGCACGTGGCGCGTTGCAGTTACCCCATAACTCGTAACCCGTTCCTCTGCGAACACAAATATCGCTCTGTAAAATATCGTTCCGCAGATTTGCGACTCTTACGTGAGGCGACACGAGATTTTCTCAGAAAGCGATCATTATTTTCAGAATTTTTTAAACTTTAAGATTTTATAAGATATACCTGAAATCGAAAATCGCTTCGCCCTTTTCTATATCGAAATCCACATGTAACTTGATGGGACTGCCATCATCGAGATAATCAACGGCGTTAGCATTCGTCTTCATCGTTCGTTGTTCGATCTGTGAACCTACCCATTTCAGCATTTCCCGCACAGCAATTTCGGCATTATGTTGTATATGACCCATGTATGCTTGAACCACTTCAAGAGTGTATGCATCGATCAGTTCGTTAACTAGCTGCGAACCCTTAAAAAGGAATTATAGGAAATTTTGCTATTAGATTTAAAATGGAATCAGTATTCCAAGTGTAAATAATTTTATAAAAATGCTCGTCCCGATATTTTATGTGAATAATTGAGACTTACTTTTTGGTTCGCCGCGATCTGAGCTTTCAAGTCGCTAATGTTGTTCGTAAGGTTCCTGGTTCCCGAACTTCCTGGTACTTTGCCCGGCGCCATCAAAGCATCCGTCAGTTCCTTTTCTCGAAATTTTCCGTTCTGCACCAGCAGAAAGCTCTTGAAAGTTGCGCCTTCCTGAAAAGAAAAAAGAAGAAAGTAAATGCACATGTATAATTTTCGTAAAACATGCTTAGTAATAATAATCGTATGCTCGTACCTGAAGCAGGCTCGTTGAATGCGGTGGCATCGAGCCTGGTGTGATGCCACCAATGTCAGCGTGATGGCCTCTGCTAGCCACGAAGAATACTGGTGTAGGCACATCTCTGTATACACAAAATTCGCATCAGAATACTCTTAGTTAAAATCTATCTAAAACTGATTATCAATGAAAGAAAGAGCTTCTCTGGGAAGATCGTAACTGTACTCCTTTCAGTTGTCACCACGTTAGTAGTTAACTCGCGAAATTTCACGGATAGAATAACTATCGTGTCCCGAATAATCGTTTGTTGGTCTTTTCTGGTGAATGAGACATTAAATTTCCCACGAAAGAAAGAACCGTGGAGTCCGCTGTGAAACAGTGAAGAAAAAAATCTCAAAAATAAATTATTAATGAATCTTTAAATGTTAATGAGATTTTTCATAATTGAAACATTATCTCTAATATCTGTAATATCTGTACTTTCCAGAGAATTTCTTCAAACATACGAGGATATCTGTAAATACGAGGAAACCTGTAAAATACTGGCGTAATGACTGTCAAGTCAGGAAGGTGAGAGCCGCCCGCTGACGGATGATTCGAGAGGATCACGTCCCCTGGAGAGAATTTGCCGTCGAATGCCTTCATCTGGTATTGCACGGTTTCCTGCATGGCACCAAGGTGCACTGGGATGTGAGGCGCGTTCGAGACGAGACCGCCATCGGGGCCGAAAATCGCGCATGAGAAATCCAATCGTTCCTTTATGTTGGTGGAGATCGAGGTCCTTTGAAGCACCCTGACGAGATTTGGAAACACAGGTATTACTCCACGGCATTTTGACGAAAGGGAGTTGTCGTTGAAATTATTCACTGACGCACGTACCGACCCATTTGTTCAGCGATACTCATAAAACGGTGCGAGAAAATGCTGAGCTGGATAGTGTCGAGATCAGTGGTGACTTTCGTTTGCAAACCTTGTCCAATCGTGATCTTGACGTCTCCGCGACAGGTAATTTCCGCGACACAATCCGGTTCGACCAAAATTGTGCTCAGACTGTCCATGATGATGACGGGACCACGCAGAGTATCTCCAGGTGACAACGAATTTAACTGATACACACCGGTCTGTTGATAACCGCCTTCGAAGTACACCATTGTGGTCTAGAAAATATATAGTATTTGTTTCTAAATTTTTCTATAATAATACTCAATTTAGTTTTTTTACTTTAATTTAATTTAAGCTGTTTTTAATTTTAAGACTCGAATTTAATTTAAATATAAAAAAATTCTTAATTTAAAAAATAAAAAATAACCATTTGGATTGTTTTTTTTGGATCTATCAGTCTTACCTTCTCAGCTTTTGGTGGGGCTCGCGAACGAGGTAACATGGGATCCTCGGTGATTTCTGTTTTACCAGTTCCCCGTATTCTCACGTCGTTCACCAGAATCTTGCGCTCCGGCATAGTAAAACCAAACTCCGTCATGTATCTAAATTGAAAGAAAATTAAAAATAAAAAAGTAATTAAAATGTATTTTATAATTTTTCTTTAATGTCGATAAAATCTTGCCTTTTTAGGAAAGAAGCGAGGAAGTCTCCGTGCCTAGTGCCGGTTTTGTTTGAATCTCGATCTGCGGTACACATCAAAGCGCAATCCGTACCCTCATAACGCAAGTGTAAAAACGATTCCGTTTTTATTTGAGAATCGGCGAATCCTTGTGCGCGAAGTCTGTTACGAACTTTAGCCTCCATTGTGTCCAGACGATCGTCCAAACGATCGAAGCTCGCTGCACATGCATACAAATTAAAGATTATGCAACAATATTGATAAAATTTCACGAAGTAAGAAGAGTTGAAGAAAATAACGTTATTTTAGATTACCGGGATCATAGGTTTCGGCACTTGGTTCCTGGGCCTCCTCGACGACGTCTGCCAACGCCATACCGTAAGCTGACAGAATACCGGCGTACTTGTGGACGAAAACTGTGCTGATGCCCAACGATCGAGCGATTGCACAAGCATGTTGTCCTCCGGCGCCACCGAAGCATGCCAAAACGTGACGAGAAGTGTCGTAACCTTTTGCCTAGAAAAAAAAGAATTTTTTTCAAGAAAGAAAATAAAGATGATTTAGATGAGAATGCATCGAGAAACGTAAATTTTAGTTTACATTATGCTAACGTATAATGCAAAAGCTAAACGCATATATCTAAAAGATGCAAGCGATATAAATTGAACCTGAGTCAAGGCGCGAATCGGTCTGCACATGGTCTCGTTCGCCACCCTGATGAATCCCATAGCCACCTCATCGATCGATATGTCTTCCTGCAGAAATAGCTTTATCTGCAATGTACGTGAATATATTTTAAATATAAAGTAACTTATATAAAGAAGAATATTTTCTTACTTTAAAAGAAATATAAAAATATATAATAGAAAAAGTATATAAAAGAAATAATCTTTCTGCGATTTTCAAACGACACTTCTTACTTTTTGTGCATCACAAAATTACCTCGTTGGCAAGCTCCTTGAACATCTGCAACGTGCAGTCTTTATCGAGCGGCTCGTTCTCCTTAGGCCCGAAAATCTGAGGGAAGTACTCGGGCAATAGACGGCCCAACGCGAGATTCGCGTCCGTCACGGTCAGCGGGCCATGCCTCTTGTAACATGCGGGTCCAGGACATGCCCCCGCGCTCTCAGGCCCGACCACGAAGAGGCCCGACCTGAAGAAAAGCATCGATCCACCGCCCGCCGCGACTGTGTTGATGTCCAACTTCAATTCAATTTTTACTTAAGCGAATCGGAAAACTCTCTCGCTTTTCACGGGTGAATGCAGCTTTGACTTGCAGTAACCGCGTATGTTTCCAAAATCGTCAAAAATAAGATAAAATCTTGGAAGAAAGATCTATACCTGAGGAGCCTGTATAGCGATGCCCGCTGTAGTGCTCTCGTAAACGTGCTCGTAGCTACCTCCATATCGGCTTACGTCGGTCGATGTGCCACCCATATCGAATCCGATCACCGGTAGATCAGTCTCTTTGCCGTAAGTTGTCATTGCGTATCCTACGACACCGCCAGCTGGTCCAGAGAGTATCGCGCGGGATCCGTTAAAGCTTGAGCGTGTCAAAAATCAAAATGCGGTCTCTTTTAATTCTGAGATAATAAAGGAAACTGAAAAATGACTTTTGCCGATAGTTACGAGTGCATAGGTGTCAATCCACCGTCGCTCTGCATGAACAGCACGTTCACGTCCTTCAGATTATTCCTGAATCCTGAGGAGAAGCTCTGAAAATGTATTCGTCGCAATTTGAAGATTCCTTAATTGCTCGGGAAAGTCTTTGAACTTTGTAATTGTCAAGCAACATTTTATACCTGGAGATAATTCTTAATGTGCGGCGTCAAGTAAGCATCTGCGCATGCCGTGAAGCCTCGCGGGACTATTCTGGTCATCGGCATCACCTCGTGCGAGAGAGACACCTGCGAGAAACCAGCTTGTCTTGCCAACTCGCCAATTCTGATTTCGTGAGCCGCGTAACTGAAGTGTCAAACAACAAAATCATTAATATAATAAAAATAGAATTAACATACAATTATATAAATTTCAGAGAAATTCGGAGAGATTCAGCTGCAGTCTACTAACGTATAGCTGTGCGCCAGAACGACGGCGAGACTCTCTATTCCCAAATTACGGAGTTTCCTCAAGTCTTCCATCAGTTGAGCCTCATCGAGTTCCTGAGTGACGAACAGATCCTCGCCGGTGGAACCCTTCACCCTTCGCCAGGATTGGTTCTCCAATTGGCACCTTCCTGGCAACGACGGGATTACTCTGCACTTCACGCCTATCACATTTTTGTACAAGACCTCCGGCATCACTATCTCCTGCAAATATTTAGCCAGGAAATCAACGGAAGGAAACCGCACGATTACATAATCGAGATAAATCTCGTGAAAGTCGCAGACTCTGCAGCTCGCTGAATTATCTCGAAATAAATGGACTTGTATGATTGAAGTGTACGAACCAAATCGAATATGTTCGGCCGGGCCTGGTTACCGATGTACAAGAGATCCTCGAAGCCCTCATTTATTAACAGCGCCAGTTTCGCACCCGTTCTCTCCAACAGCGCATTGGTGGCGACCGTCGTTCCCATCCTGATCCAGCCAATCTCAGAAGAATCCACCGCGCCATCCATTTTCACGCCGGTTTCCTGAAATCGCAGAACCGTGAAGACTACGAGATGGTTTAACATCAAGAATTCTGTGTGAAATATGAAACATATTTATGCAATTACTATGAAACGTGTTCCGTCCATTTATAATAATATCATAATTTTCTGAATCCTTTTTCATAATTTTGCTTTCACAGTTTTCGTGCACTCGTTCTTGCAACTTTGTCAGCGTGCTTGTTCATCTTTGCAGTTGCAATTGCTAGTTGCAATATATGATCGTAACGTACCTCTTCCAGTATTCTGCGGATACCCTCCGTTGGAGCGTCCTCATAATTCACAGGATCTTCTGATAGCAGTTTCATGACTCGAATCTTGCCCCCGGGACACCTGGCGTATATGTCAGTGAACGTGCCACCGCGGTCTATGGCGAATTGGAATTTGTTGTCTCCCATTGCTCGCTGATGTGGACCAAACTGAGGAGAAGAAGAATTTCACACGTTATTCTGTGAACTTTGTTCTTGTGACTTATACGAATTATATCCTCATGTTTCTCTCTCGATATCAAAATTATTCTTGTATAGTTTGATGAAACACAATCCATCTTAGAAGAGTATTTTATTGTAATGTAATCTAAAATCTTAGTTGCTTGATTTTATCAAGTTTTAAATGAACACTGATACGTAATTCGTTCGCACATTTTACTGCTAGTAACACTTGGTTATACGAAAACCGGTGTGTACAGTAGTACACTCGAGCACGATTTCTGATAAGAAACTAATTTATATCACTCCCACGAGAGGAAGAGTCCTGATTATTTGATAAGATATGTGGAAGACTACATGCAAACGTATTGCGTAATAGATACTCTTCTGTATCAGAATTGCTTCAATATGATCCCGATACAATTTTGTTTTCGCACTTAGCATTTATAACGTTATCTTAGGTAACAACAAGTCTTGTTAAGCATTTCAAGAACTCGTAAATATTTCTTATAAATATATAAGCATTTATAAATATAAATACTTATAAATATAAGTTTCTCCCTGTCTATATCCGTATCTATCTCTGTAACTGTCCGTATCTGTTTTCGCCGCTCGCCTATTTATACGGATTATAAGGCAAATAGTACTTTTCCGAAATTTTGCCAATCGAATTTTGGCACACCAATTTATTTGTTTCGCATTAAAAGCCATAAATACCGTCTCAGGTGTTTAGCCCGAAAATGATTAACTTCATCGTCAACGTATGAATCCGTATGCAATTCTGCAATTCATCTACAGTATTATTATAACTCAAGTTAACACTTTTAAGGCCAACGCATTGTGATAAATATTTCACAACAAATTTCGCTGCGTTGAATAATTTTACTGCAACACATCACGTAGCAATATTGTAACGATGAAAATACATCATGTACAAATGTATCATTACTATCTTCGTTTTACCACGAGGCAACGTTGTGTATAACCAACAGCTGTAGCAATACTAATCTACTACCGGAGCGACTGTGCCTGGAATGCGAGGAATTTCAGGGTCCCTATTAGATTCAAGGGTCCCCATGAAGGTTCTCAGCCCAAAAGTTAGAAACCGACACTCTTGGTCAACAGTAAAATTAAAATAATTTTTCCGGAATTTTTATATTACTTACACTTGGCAAGTAAAACGTCACATTCCGCTATTTTGTGACGTTAAAGAATTACGTAATTACAATTGAAAGAATTATATAGATTTATTTTTTTTGTGTTTTATTATTTTATTTTAAATATATTTTATTACATAGAAATTAAACTTGACAGTATATCATATGATATTTTCTATTGTGTATTATGTCAAATTGTCTTTAATAAAAAACTGACATTTACAAATCATGAGCACGCGCGTGATGAGAATCGCTGAACAGATATAGAGACTGCGCAGAGAAACGAAACACTCTATTATACCGGGTGACCGAAAAGTAAAATAGTCCATACGTAAAAAATATACATGAGTTTTATTGCCGAACCTAATAAAAAATATCGTTTTCTGGGAAGAAGAATTAAGATTGTTTAGAGTTACTTTCGTAATCGTAAATTCTTTATTTATACAACACTCGTAGATTTCTAAAAATAGAAATCTAAAATTTCATAAGCATACAGCCCCGACTACACATGCATTTGTACGAATACATATGTTTATTTTCGCAGAGGCTAAAAGATATTGTCACTTATTAATATGTCATATAAGAATAATAGAATGTCATATAAAAATAATTCGATTTTATGTGAAAACAGTTGTGAAACAAGTATATATAACTACAATAATCATGTAGAAAAATAGTTTAGTTGTTGATATTTTTCAAGATATAACAGTATTAATTACATTCTGCAATTTGTAATTGTCTGTGGACTTCCAAACTCTGACAATTGCAATTCATTAATTTACTTAATGAATCGGCTTGCAAATATATGTAATATATAAAATATAATTCATATTAACCATTGATATCACAATCATTGTATGTTAATTATTATACAAATTGCAGGCTATGAAAAAGAAATCAGCACAGTTGTGTTTGTACAGACTGTCGAACATATATCATGAAGCTTTTCAATTATTCACAGTAGCGCCATAATAAACAACCAAAACTCGAAAATTCTACAAGATTTAGAATTAAATCGACGCCGTCTAAATATGTATACGTATATAAATCAATTCAAATTTTCTACATTATGATACAATTATTTACAAAAGTTATTACATGATTTTTTATCAAATATAAAAGTCTAGCATAACGAACTCTTGTACTTATAAATTTGCGCGTTTGATGTGAAGCTCGATAAGTTCACTTCCCGAATTTAACAAAGTAACAACGTATCATAAACTCGCGAGAAAACGTAACTATGTAAGACACATTCAGCTTAGAGAATCATTCTTTCAGTCATTCTTTTAGCAGTTTAATGAACTTGCTAATTTTCTTGCAGCACATGCATTCGCATATATTGTCGTGACTTTGCTGCCGTAAGTGATCTATGAACTGCAAAGCATCAGATGAGAAAAAGGCTTCTCTATTCCATTCACTCTTCAAAACAACGTGTATTCCCTTACACGCGCGTATATGCAAAAATAATGATTTGCGCGACGACTTGATGCTCCACGAAGTTACTGCGATGTGATGTGCGATTTCATCATTGGAAACTTATAGGATTATACGATCGATCACTCTAAGGTATGTGTTCCGTTCGGTGTTCATTTAACGTTACGTTCATAGCATCTTCTCTCTTCTCATCGTGAACACAAGCGAGAATGCGTATCGTTTCTCCCATTAATTTTACCACTTTTACGATATTCGAAGCTTTCCTTCGACGATATCATTGTAAAGCTCGTCAGTCAGTCTCACATAGACATCCTTGTTGAGGAAGTAGATTGTATCCTTCACCTGCAAAGATTCCTATCATTAGAACATCTCAACTTTTTCGAAGAAGAAAATAGATTTTGCAGAGTACTTGCCTTTTTAATATCAAAAGCCTCCTGTTGGAGATCCTTCTTCTTCAGCTTGTACGTGCCTTTTCATAAAACGAAACGAATTACGGTAACGATATGCATTGCGAAATTTTACACTAATTCAGAATTTGTTAGAATTTTGCAGAGAAATATAAAACGTTACCGGTTATTGGCAGATCCGTTAAAACGCGAATGAAACGAGGTCTGGCGTAAGACGGTAGGCATTTCTTCAATCCTTCCGTCAGTACTTTGAGATCCAGGGATTTATCCGGATCATATATAGATACCATGCCCGCCCTGCCCTCGTTGCCAGGTATCTAAACACATAATTTTTACGTTTATGTATGAAATATTCATCACTCTTCGTTTTTAGGATTGCGTAAGATTTATTCTAACATTCTTTAGCCATTTATTGGCGTAAATCAAATTTTTTTTCCTTTGAACATAGATTCATAGATAACATAGACAGATAACATAGACCAATTTATGATTGATTGAATTGTCATTTACCTGGACACCGTATACAACCGCATCCTTGAGATTTATTATGTTACTAATGACGGCCTCTACTTCGGAAGTTGCGACATTTTCACCTCGCCACCTGACAAAATAATGTATTAGTCAAATTTGTTAATTGTTTAAGTAGTTTTCATACTTTCAGTAATATTGATGATTATCGAGTTCTTAATTTGTAAATTAATTATTTGAGAATACATACCTAAACGTGTCACCAGTTCTGTCTCTGAAGTAAAAGTATCCAAGCTCATCCATAATTAAGATATCACCTATTCGAAAAATTTAATCATTAAAAGTTAAATTCGATTTCAGAAAAATTTGTGATATAGTATTGCGCACATAGACTGTGCCATATTACTAACCAGAATTAAAGACCTGATCGCCCTTCTTGAAAACGTCACGTAAAATCTTTTGTCCCGAAGCTTTCTTGTCCAGGTAGCCGGTGAAGGAGCTTATTACTTTCTTTGGATCAATCTTGCCCACGAAAAGGCCAGCCTCGCCTAGGTGAAATTATATAACAACAATAAATACACTCTTTAATAGATATATTTAATAGACACGTGTTTTCTGATTTATTAATATTATAATATGATATATTAATAATATATACCAGGTTTACAGCGTATGCAGAATCCATCTGGACCTCTTATCAATTCCCCCGTCTCGTCATTGATCTTCAACAGTGCAACCGGATACAAATGAAAGAGATACCTCGGTAAAAAGCCGACAGCACCAACTTTATTATCAAAGTTGACTGAAAATCATACGAACGTTCGATAATTGTGGTAGCAGGTACATCACCAACGATTTATATTCTCGCTTAATTAAAAGAGGCTCAACGCATCAGAATTGTACCAATCATAAATCGATTACGACTATCGCAGTAATTCCGAAATTAATTGAAAATTCAGACAAGTGAGTTACCGAGATTCGAGTTTCCCTCGGTGGCTCCATAGATTTCGCCTATCTGTTTCACGCCGAATCTCTTTACGAAGGATTCCCAGATTTGTGGTCTCAAACCGTTCCCGACCATTAAGCGCACTTTGTGTGACGTGTCGTACTGGCTTGGCGGAACCGTCATAAGGAAACGGCAGATTTCTCCGATATATTGTGCAATCTGAAAGTTTAATCTTTTAATTTCATCATTGCCATTTTCAAAATTCTCGAAGACTTATAACCATATTGAATATTTATATAAGGAGCATATAATTACTATAACATTGATTAATTGTATTATTAGCAGAACATTAAGAAATCAGAGAAAGAGAGGGAGAGAGAGAGAGAAACGCAAAGATTCAAACCTATTAAGAATTCCTTCATTTTTCAACATGAGCTGCGTCCAGCTCATAAAAACGCGATCTCTTTTACGTTTCTTTTACGTTAGATTATAATTTCTTAAAAGCTTTCTAGAATATTATATGAAGAACAGAATAATTACAGTGCACTTGTAACGGACGCAGTCCGGCCAAAAGTTGGACGCGCTGAATCGTTTGCGGAGCACGACGGTAACGCCACACAGGAGCGCTTGACCTGCTCCAATTATACCACCTGCGGTGTGATAAAGAGGCAGAGAATCATAAATACGATCATCCGGGCGCAGTTTAAGCATTGTGCACAGGCCACGGGCTATGTACATGAATCTGAAAATGAGAAAACAGTGGGCGTCTGCTGGGATTACTTTTTCGTTCCTACATTCGAGGATAACGTATCGTGGAATATACAAGTTAAGCATACAAATATACGTAACTTATTTCACTGATAATTTATTATGTTGCAGTGATATTGCATTGACGTCATAAAATATTTTTGTCGCAACGACCGAATGGAAATAAATGTTCTCAATCCGGTTCACGAGTTATCAACAAGCCGATTACAAATTCTTTATTTAAAGATCCATAATTGATGATTGTTTTAAGTAGAGTTTATCAGCGTAGGCGTCTAAGTCGGACACTTATCGGAGTCAACGTGATGGACTCTGACCGGTGTCAGATAAAACTTTACCGCGAAGTTCCGAGGATGCTACAAACGCCCTCAGCTCGCATTCTTCTGATGTCATCATGAACACACGAAACACGCAATCGACAAATAGAAGATAAAATCAGATAAAACATTTGTCCTTCGAAGAGAGCATCGTATTCAACACGACAATAGAGAACATCGTATCTTCTTGCAGCGCACATCCCGTTTTATCCCGACAGTCCTCGCCATCTGTCTCATTAATAAATCTCGCGCGAGAACAATGGGAGCTCACCTCAAATTATTGATAACGGCGGCCTTCGGCATTCCTGTGGTGCCGGAGGTGTAGATGTAAATCAATTTATCCCGAGGACTGCCAAGGCTGAGTTGAACCACAAGGGGTCCAGGATCAATGCTGTTCATCTCCGCATTAAGATCGACCGCTCCTTCTAGAACAGGTGTGCCCGCAACCTCCGACCATTGGTAAAGCCCGACGTCGGGTATCTTGTCCTTAATATCACGAATTGCTGCACATACATACACGCTTGGATAATGGCCGCGATAATGCAAACGAGTTCGAATTTTTTAGCATTCATCTCTTGGAACTAGTTATACTTGTTAGATAAAAATTCTTAACCGATTACAATATAAAAAGATGTCGAGATGATATTTATTCCATTGTGACATGAACGATAGAATGAATATGGAAAAATCGCGTTACGATGTCGGAATCAATCTTAATTGTAATAATTGTACAATTATAGAATAATGTATAATTACAGAAACTACAAGAAGTGCGTCAACTAAGTCCTCGATTGGCAATTTTTATTTCGTCGAGAAATGCAATCACTTTATTTCCGTGTATACTCTTCGCCCAGGAAATGGTGGGACCCGGATTAACATATCGTGCGACAAGTGTCACGTGACAATTGTCATTGTCCGAAGTGATACGATTGAAGCGTCTCGCGTTGTTTTATGATCACAGCCGTCCAGCCGTCGCGCGTAGAACATATAATGCAATACAATCTTTCATATCAAAAATGCATTATCATCTCCTAAGTGTCTCCTTCTGAATGAAATCCATCATAAGATGACTAACCGAATTTTGCCAACGCGTCAAATAATTTTGTGTTACACAGTAAAGCAAAAATGATTGTATGCTTCCTACTGTGTAAGTTGATAGGAAATAGTACACTTTACATTTATATATATTTATATATATTTAAAAGTTTCTTTTCTCGGCTTTCGAGTCGCGAGCTAACATCGGCAAGAGGAATTAAACCAGTCTTATCTTTCTTAATACTTAATATCAGTGGGTTAGATCAGAGCTATGTCTTATGTCATTTTATTTCAGACATTTCGTGAATATTTCAGGAAGAGGAGAAATGTGATACTCTCTTTGATACTGTTTCAGTTATCTTATCTCTGCATTGATATTGTATCAATTCCAAGTTTTTTTTCTCTCCCTGATGAAGACTGATGACTGAGTATCACAAAATGAAGAAAAACGTTAATTTTCAACCTGAAAACTAAAACTGATAGTATTAATCAGTAGCGGAAAAGCTTCAAAGTTTTACCGTCTTTAAGATCGGATCCGAAGATAACAGCCTTGCATTCAGCAGTCTTGATACTGTGCAGCAGCACCTCGTGACGGAGATTCGTATTCACTAAGGCGCCCACGAAGCCACCTTTGTTGAGGCCCAGCCAGGTACCAATGTACTCGGGACGATTCTCCATGAAAAGTGCTATGCTATCAAACTGAGAGAATGACTTCGCGCGGAAGTAACGCCCTATGCAGTTGCTGAATTCCTCCAACTGTGCATCGTTCCGGACATAGAGAAAGTCATTATGCACTTGTAATATCACGAGAAATATTATCGTAAATTTAATGATTTCTTCGTTTAAGAAGAAATTGAAAGAACTTTTTGTCCACTAATTGAATTTCTAAAACTTGAATCGATGAATATAAACAAGTGAGTTTCTATTTATATTCATTGATTCAATTTTTTTATAATGTGTCGCTAATAAGAAAAACAGCTTTAAAAAATTGCCGAATTATTTAATATTCTCATTCAGAATTTGAATTCTTATTCAGGACGATTGATAATTGAGGACTGATTTCGCTAATTTTATGAATATTATTTTAGTATATTGTTTTAGTTAACAGTCAGAAACTGTGACTGTTGATCGAAGATTACGTAACGCTATTATGAAATCTACGTGTTGATGTAATCTTCGACGCAAAGATTTAGGTGCTCAATGCGGTTTCGCAAATTTACGTATGCAAATGATTCGTAAAACGACAGACAATACCTTTTGATAACTCCACTCTTTATCCTCGAAAATGTAAGCTATTTTTTCCGGGTGTGCCTCTGCATACTTCGAGAACAACTTTGCGACGGTATATTCGCGCTTCTCCCACCACCAGAGAAGCATGTTAACTTGTGCAAACCGGACAGCAGCCCTAGGCAGAACAAAAAATCCGGAAATCAAGCTGAATTGTCGATACGTTTCTCATAAGCTACTTAATATTTAACAGGAACTATTTAATATTAATGTCCTTCGATCGCATTTTCGTGGATCACACGGTCTCCGACCCGAGTTCGGAGTTTGGGGACATGGATCGCGATTTTCTGATATTTGGCGAAAACGCAGCAATTGATTTCGAATTGCGAGAAATAGCGTGACATGTTTTCTCAATTGACAATGCATCGCTCAGGCTCCCCTCGCGTAACGTCTTTTTCTCTCTCGCAATTGGTTAATATCGCCACACGACACGCACGTGATGTGTGTCACGCGAATGCAGCTGCTCTATTAGCAGCGACTCTAACACCTGGCAAAACGCGAGGAACGCGATTTCCGAACGATCATTGACAGGCAGGACCTATTGCTTCTTTTAATTTCACCTAATTATGAAGAATTTTTATTAATTTAATTATGTATTATGTACAATTTATTTCAATCTTATTCATATGATATCAAAAAGGAAAAAGTGGACAGAGATACCAGTTATGTAACGAAATTGTCAAGCAATACACAAATTCATGATATCTTGATTACTTAACTTTAAAACTTTGACTTGCAACTTAGGTTGGATCGTTTGGGTATATTATGAGTCATAAAAGTATATTGCGCAAGATAGTCTTTGAGAAGAAATAACTTATATTGGAAGAAATGAAAATTATTTATTGATAATTTACAGATAACATGTTTCCATTTTTTCTCATTTATATCGTGGATTTATATTCTTATCTTTTGAATTTTAGTTTTATATTTTACTTCTTTATTCTATATTTGGTGGCAAAAATGCTACAATAAATTTGTTAAAGTCCGAATCGTCAAGAATAATATCGACAAAATTTTTGCAGGATAAAAACAAAATAAACAAATATTGCGGAATTGTTAAATTAATAATGATAAAAGAAAAGATATGTCAAACAAAGATATACACAGATAAACAATTACGATCTTATTTATTGATGTTCCTTTTAGTATCACACTTTATTTTAACGCGACACAATTTATTCCATTAGATGTTTAGACGGCATAATTTTATTAATCTCATCGCTATATAAATTAAAGATGATACAACACATATTCTATCACATGTTAATTATATTAAACAATTCTTATCTAATTTGCGATAATTAGTATCACTGCTTATTATGATTACATGCAAATGACATGCGAAAAGTAATCTTTCAGGTTTTTATAAAAAGGTCTACGAATTCACTCAGTTAGATATTAAGCAACTGCTCTATAAATGGAAAATTGGAAATTTGCATTTGTGACGGACATAAACACACTACTAATCAAATTAAGCGTTTGCGTAAGAAGAAAGTGACGATCATCTGAGAAGATCAACAAGTGTGCGAATTCAATGATTTAATCATTTCAATATACATATAATTGTACATTTTATGTCTATATCAAGTTGCACGAAATATGACGATAATGCATATCACAAAATTATCGATCGCAGATTTTTTATGCGTATGTAATACTATAATATTATATTTATTTACATCTTATAGTCTCGTTTTTACATTACATTGAATTAGATGATACACTATTAATCTTTATTAATCTCATCGTTATTAATCTTTCAGTGTGTCATGTACTCCACGTGCATCCATTGAGAAAATAATAAAATATTTAAAACGATCTCTCTCTCTCTCTCTCTCTCTCTCTCTTTCTCTTCGAATGCTTCGCCACCAAGCGTGTACGCATATTTCAACTTATAGCTATCAAAGGCTGCTCGATCAAAGGCTGATCGTCAAAGGTCACTATCATAATTGTAAGAAACGCAATTAAGGCAGAAATCACGCAATCGACGATATAAAAAATAATGTTATTACGAAGTGCGATAAGAGCTCGTATTATTAACGTCGACTGGTGGCGTCTATCGAGCATTACCATTAACCAGGAAATTACCTAACTATGAAGTTTAAACACAAAAAAGATCCGTCCATGTACTCAGCATGTTAACACTTTGTTTAAAAATGTAAATTTATTCAAAAGCAGAAACGAATTATGCTTATCTGCAGCGGGAGGGTGTCAAGCTGACGCTTTGCGAATCTTGATCGTTGACACGGATGAAATATTACTTTTGTAATACAATTCTTGTGCTGTTGACACGTAATATTCCAAGCGACACGACTACGTATAATATAATACACATAATATACATCATTGAAGCTGAGGCAATTTTAGATCGATCGCTTCAATACTCGCTTCAATACAATGTAACGGAGCGATAACGATATAAAAATGTCATCCATCCTCTCAAAAAATAGTTTGAAACTGATGAGATAACAGAGAGTGCGACTTAGCAGAGCTATTTGCTCTATTTACATGTTATTTTGTCATAAATTGTTATTTAATTGGAAATCTTATCTCTTTTCCAGTTTATAGGATATCATTATTTACGAATATCATTACGAATATTGTTTATTTTCAAATGTAATGGTCATTTATAAATTTGTGTTTACAAATGTAAATCTTGTAATCGTTAAGCATTTTGTTATATTATAAAATTATTGATTATTATTGATTCGCCATATTCGCAACACAGTTGCATAACTTGCACAAAGTGCGTAGTATAATAGTAGTGTGACATTTCAATCAATTGACGGTTTTACGACTGTGATAAAATGCGTGCGAGTGATTGCTGCAGCGAGCTACGCGGACGTAATATGCTCAATTAGTTCTGCCATTTCACAAAAAAGTCAAGAATATCAAAAAGACAGAAAAAAGCTTTTAATTTCATCATAAAAAACGAGGTAACTATATCTGTACATAGATTTTGCATAGTAACTATTTATGTTACATAAATAGTTACACATAACTATTTATGTGCGTCTCATGTGCGTCTCAATTAAATATAATTTACATAAAAAATGTTTTGAATTATGCAAATAATATTGCGGGTGAGTTGCAAAACAAAGCAATTAATTATTCTTAAGCATCAAGTTATAAAAAGGAAGCAAAGAAGTTTTGCTTAGATCTACCAGACGTCATCACTTGAACTTTAAACCTAACAAATATCACTCTCTTATCTGTCTGAGAAATGAAATAGCTACTTCTTGATGCGTCTTTAACATGTATCTCTTTATATTCTTTTGATAATAAAATCCACGATTTTGCCAGAACTCATTTTGTCATTTCATATATCAAAATTAATTTTTCCCTTTAATTCAGCTTCTATATAATGAAAAATATACTCTACCAAACAATGTAACTATTACAAAAATTAATGAAAAGCTTATAAGAAAAGATCAACATATAATATTGTAAAAAAGATTTTTATATTTTGAATAAAATTCTCGTCTCTATTAGCAACATCGAACTTAAGTAGTAGCATTGTAATTGCTAATTCTTCAAATCAAATTATTTATAACCAGTTATTCTAATAGATAAAATAAGAACAAAATTGTACGGCTAATTCTCGTGAATTTTCCGACCTTTCACGCGTGCTACATTCTAGCGTAAGACGGAGCATTAACGCGGACGCAACAGGCAATCATTCAGTGTATCCCATTCCGGCTACTCAACGTAAATTACTAGTCCATAACACGATACATCATAACACGAATCTATAATGCCATAATTTGTAGCACAAAAACCTATTTCAAACCATGTCAACACTCTACATGAAGATTGTTTCCACTATTTAAAATTATAATTAAGTGGCAATCGCTACGCCAAAAAAACAAATAAACCTACAATATTAACATATATATATATATATATATATATATATATATATATATATATATATACATGTAAAATATTAGCATTATCATTCGTTTTCAGATTTGTTCAATAAGAAACATTCCCAGAAACAGGCATAAGGATCAACATTTGAACCATAGAAATCGCAACGATCATAGTTGGAATAAAATTTCAAAGAAGAAAGAAAATTCAGCGAGATGGAAATGGATGGCCAGGACGTACTCTCTCGTGGCAACACCTCCGAGCGTTCTCCAAAACGTTCTTCATTCGCTTTCGGAGGGCTGCCATGAAGGACATCCTCGTGGCCGACCCAGGCACGCATCTAATTCAACATCCACGGACACATTCGCCCCAGATATCATCCCAGCCGCGTGTCGTCTTCGCGCGTGTTCGTACTCACAGCACATCCCTAGGCAGTGTTTTGAAGAGCACGTAGATGAAGTGCCGGCCACTTCCGCTGAGCAGGATACCACCGAGCAAGAGACCTAGCGCGGTGATGACGACTTGATGCAGCTCCGTTGTCGCGATCATTTTCGGTCTCGTGCTTTCGCTCGACCTATGACTGCGGACTTAATTGATAATGCACCAGCGAGAAATGGCGTCGCGTCGCGTTGATGATAAAGGAATCCGACAGAGAAGCCGGAGAGAGAACCAAGTAAATTCGGTCGTCGCGCTACGACTGAAACAGGACCGTCGAGTAATCGCAACATATATCGACCAGTCAGATTGCCTTCCCGCGGCCACCGCACATACAAATGATCTAGCGTAAAACACGAACAGTCATCAGGACAGTCACTTGCCGCCGATCTGACGAGGCGGTGGGAGCAACTGATAGAACTCGGCTGCAACGACTCGGCCTTGCGCAGCTTCACGAGACACATGCGCCGGCACTGCAACGAGCGATGCGAATGCACTGAGCTAACAACTTCTGGCGCGTACTTCGATAAGAGAGCAGAAGCGGAAGCCCTCGAACTGTTCTCCTTTCTGAGTGATGCCTCTCGCGCGCCCGGATGCATCCTAACTAATTTTCTAACTGAAGGACCTGTTCTATTGCGGGACCACAATTATTAATAACCGGATAATCGAGTGTTTCTCGCATAATTTGTAGTCTCTCTTTATTTACCGTTTATCGTGATTTACGTCGGCAAGTGTGTCAACTATTTATATGTAACATAGATATGTATAGGTGATGTAAACTTTGCCCTGTATCAGCACTACTACTTTATGATGCAGTCGGCCAGTGTTGCGAGTTTTAATAAGCTGCAGTGAGTCATTAGTTGATCGAATATTTTTATCCGACTTTTTCGTTGAACAATTGAAGAACTGACTTACTTGTGAATATAAAATCATGATTAAAGATCGTATGCTGCATTCTCAGCTCTTGTTTTCATTACAAGAATATTAATTAATTCGAGGAAACCTCGGTGTCTTCGTTGAAATAAAGACAATTTTTTAAAAATTCTTAATATTGAGTCACACGTGAAAATAATGCAAAAGAATTATTCAACAATGATTTATGTTGAATAATTAGTCAAAATATATTTAGTCATAAAATATTCCTCTAAAGATATCTGAGGAGGAGGAACCGTTAATCTGAGCTGATAAAATATAGCGAATAAAGAACACATATATGTATATAGGTCATTATTATCATTAAATTCGTGATAGCGCATGTTCTTTTTTACGTGAATTGATATGAATGATACAAATAATCCGTATAAGTTGCTGATATCTATTCTAATCGCATTGACATTCACGTACAAATATAATAAACGTATTTTTAATAATAAGTATATTTTTTATTCTCAGAAAGTTTACGTTCAGACAAAAACTCCATAGATGACCGAAAATCAACCAGTCAACGTTTGTGTGAGCCATATAAATAACATAAAACGTTAAACACATGTATCTGTTACAATTCGATGTTTATTCCTCGATAAACATCGGAACAATTATTCACCCGCGAATCATCTCGAAATTTTCACGAGCGTTTCAACACTGATAATAGCTTTTTTAATCTAATCTCGCAATAATGTTGACAATAACCACCTATAAAACAGCATCATGCGCTGCATTTTCAACATTGTTCCGAGAAAATATATCTGAAATATATACGGGAAGAAGCAAGATCAGATAATTCGCATTATCTGATCTATCCCGTTTGCTACAGCGTGATAAGCGAACAGGCACAATTAACGCCGGGCGAAATAGAAATAACGACGCATTTATATGCAAAAATAATAGAAGATATATTTTTTACAGAAACTTATAACTATGCAATACGTATATATTATTGGTTCAGTGCATATTAATGTACAAGATGCAGACGACAGGTCGCCGGTCCCTCAGTCAGAACGTCGCCGGTTCACGTATACTTCACGATGATAGATACTGGAAGAGAGAAAAAAAGAGACATTGAAGACATTGAAGAAATTGAAGACTGCATCTCTAAGTTGTTTTGATTAATCCGGCGATTGTGTAATCGGAACACGACGCAAAGTGTGAATAATGTGACAAAAAAGAGGCAAAGACGCGCGAGGTTCGGAGTGTGTGTCTAGCGGAATTGTAAATTGCAAATTATGCTTGAGTTGGAATGTGCGACGAGGTAAATAAAATATTTCAACGGCTCCCGGGTGGTCTGCGACTGCTAAAAACGTTACTGAAGTTCGAGCAGGTTCAAGGAGAGAATGCGAAGAGTCATGTACCTTCATCCGATCCGATCATGTACCTTCACGATCGGCGGCTCGCGATCACATCGTGCTCGCTATCTGAGAACCAGGTAAAGCACCATGATGTCCAGAACTGAAAACGACACGCGCTGATCTAACTAACTGGATGCACTCGACGCAGTGGGCTGCTGAATTAAGAGCTTCGGAACTACGAACCTCGTGCTTCCGCGGCTGGGAAAACGAGTGGAAGAGAATAATTGCTTTTGCAGCGTCAGAAGGAATACGTAAATTTAATTGTCTTATTTGTTGTTTCTTCATCCGGCGATGATGTAATTGAATTTATATGCCGATTCTAGATTATCAATTTAATTTCGCGGCTAAGAAACGTTCGCTGATCGTTTTCTTAAAACTATGTTATACTTTAAAAAAATTTGTTTATTGCTATGTTTGTGCTATGCTCGCAGGTTGTTACTCCTCTCTTTCCCAGCCGCAAAACCGTCAGTTCTCCACTCGCGAGTCCTAATTACTTGCTGTTCTTGCCCATGAACATGGAAAACAGCCAGCATGAAGAAAAACAAAACGTGCAAGTTACGAGATGAGTCATGATGTTCAGAGAGCGTTAAGAAGGTGTGACGTAGGACTCGAATGCGGGAGATTCGGCATGCTCCTGTTTTCGCTAAGCGAATCGTTGAAAACGCGTCGCTGGTCCCTACCAACGATGAAGAGCACGATCGTCACGGTGATGCTGATGATGATGATCCTTGACTTGACGTTTTGCAGCCAGGCTCGTCGCTGAGCTCTCCTCGCCGCTTCCCTGAACTCGTTCCCGGCCATGTTGAGACGATCGCTCGCCTCCTGTAGATCCTCCAGCTTCTCGCCGCGGTCCATCACCTTCTGCACATTATCCCTCATCACGTCCGCCACCTCCTGAATCTGCAGCTTCACGCTTCAAGCACAGACATTTACGGATCACACGCACCGTTCGATAATTCAACACGCGGAGGCACGAAGTTGATTAAATAGAAAGTTGCATCTCAGTTATTTAAACAAACGCACACGATCTATGATAAATAAGTTATGACAATTAAGGTAAGAATTAATATTTAACAATACTCGTTTAAAGTTACTGAAATTAAAATCTCGCGGGGGCAATGACGCTCACGGAAATAAATTTGTAATCGAGATAATTTGTCCTAATTTGTCTCGTTACCATTCAAGGTATGAAAAATGCATCGTTTCTCACCTGTCCATCTTGTTGTCGACTCTTTCGTCCGCGTTGGACGTGCTCGGACGACTGCAATTGCATATCACACATCAGCGCAACCGAATCAATCGAGGCAGCCCCCAAGAAAAATGCGCAAGGCACCAGTTTGCTGGATGTAACATCTCGACGAGCAAACGCAAGTATACAAACAATTATAAAAATCACAATTTACGCAATTTAGAATGTAAAACGAAATTTAAAAAACGATTGGTTTCTAGCAGCGTGACCACTTCACCGAGTGTTCCACCCAACGAATCGACACTTGCGGCGATTTTTCACCATCTCCTGCCTCGAGATTTCTTCAACCGGGCGCAACGAGGCGGAAAAACTGAAATTCCAATCTTACGTGAACAGCATCTCCTCGTCCAGATCGCTGTCATGCTCCAATAGCGATTCCTGCGAAGCAACAGGCGGTTCAAACACACGTCACGCTTCCCGCCAAGTGACGCGTCACTTCCGGTGCTTTACGTGTTCTCTCTGTGTATTGCGACGCGAGTACTCACCTTTTCATCCTTATCCGCGGCTCTGATGTCCTCCCTGGATAGGCTGCGTTTACCGGACGACAGCATGCCTTCAGGAAAAGGAGACCGCGCGTCGCTCGCGGGTCGCAAGTGCTAGATTCGCGCACCTAGCTGGTCTCCGTCGCCGATCAGCAACCAAGCGCACGCAAGTACTCGGCCATTTTGACAGCAGCCATCCTGTTTTACCGGCCCCAGTGATGCGGCCCCCGCAATCAGGCGGTATTCAAACGGTGGATCAATATAGCAGAGGGCAGTATCGGGAAGCGACACTTTGCATGTACAATAGCGAGGGAAAATTATTTTAAATACTTAAATACTTCGCGAAAACTGATGATATCGGAATAATTTAAAATGCACATAACGTCGTGGAAGATCATTTCTCTTCAAATACTGACGCCAACGTATTTTTAAATAGCAATGTACAGGATAGAAATAATTCATTTTCAGCTTAACAGAAAGTTCGATATTTGCAATCGATTTGCAATTGCTGATATTCAAGAGACATTGATTTTGAATGTCTCTCAGTTGCTTGAATGGGAATCTTAGAGAATTTTACAGAATTAATTTTACTATTTATTCAGAATTAATTTATTGGGTCATTAAGTATGAAACTTTACAAATGTAAAAGCGCCATCTTTAACATTTGTTATCACAAATTTGGCGCCAGACGTCAGTATCAGGTTAGGTTAGTGTGATAGATGTATGTTCGCTCTTCAAATGTCATATTTGTTTGTTCAAATATCTTCATTAGTTTTATTGGTGGATTCTTTTTTATAGAACTATGGAAAAGTCCAAAATTCGCGTGATTTATGAATATGAGTTCCGCCGTGGAACCACAGTGTCGGAGACAGCTCGTAATATCAACGCTGTATTTGGTGAAGGTTCAACTACTAAAGCAACGGTGGGCAATTGGTTCAAAAACTTCAGAGATGGAGATTTCAGCCTCGCTAATGAGCCACGTGGAAGACTAAAGACGAAGGTGGATAATGATCACTTGAGAGCCGTAGTAGAGTCCGATCCATCTCAAAGTACACGTGAATTGGCATCGATATTCAATGTTTCCATACCCACCATATTGGTTCATTTAGCTGCAATTGGTAAGATGAAGAAGTTGGACAAATGGGTCCCGCACGAATTGACCGATGCGCAGCAGGCGCAACGTCTAGAGGCTTCCCTTTCTTTGCTTTCCCGTCACAAAAATGAATCTTTTTTGAATCGAATTGTAACCTGCGATGAAAAGTGGATACTCTACGACAATCGTAAACGCTCACATCAGTGGTTGAACGCTGATGAACCACCGAGACATCACGCGAAACCCAACATTACACAGAAGAAGCTTATGGTGACTGTTTGGTGGTCCAGGTCAGGTGTTATCTACTACAACTTTATGAAACCTCGTACATCGATAACGGCTGAAGTATATTGCAAGCAACTGGACGAAATGATGCAACAACTTGCTATTAAACAACCGAAATTGGTCAATCGGTCAATGCCAATCCTGTTGCATGATAATGCTCGACCGCACACTGCACGACTGACCGTGGCAAAGCTACAAGAGTTGGAATTGGAAACTCTCCGTCATCCACCATATTCACCAGATCTATCACCTACCGACTATCACTTCTTCCAGAATTTGGACAACTTCTTGGTGGGAAAATTCTTCAATTCTCAACAGGCAGTCGAATCAGCCTTCCGCGACTTCATCGATTCCCGTACTCCTGGCTTCTATAGTAGAGGCATAGACCAACTACCACTAAAATGGCAGAAGTGTGTAGATAACATGGGCGCATACTTCGATTGAAAATAAATCATGTCCATGTGCCAAAAAATGCAAAAGTTTATGTTCTATTTGTAAAGTTTCATACTTAATGACCCAATACTTAATTTTACAGAAAAGAGTGCTCGGCTACATCGATCTATTTATAAACTACAGTGTGATAATGAAGCGAAGCAAGCGGAATGTACGTTTATATGCGAGGGATAGCGCGTGAAAGAAACGATTGTGCTATGTCACATATTACTTTTATTTCGACATAAACATTTAGATGCGATTACAGATACATAGTATAGCACGAATGATAAAACAATAATTTGATTGTCATATGGACGCGAAGGTGGCTCGTTAGCGGAGAAAATTCCCGATACAAGCCAATGTATATCTCAAATTTTATACCGAGCGGCTTAACATCAATAACACGCAACGTGAATACATAACAAGATTCCCACAAAGCTGTGCGACCGCGCTCTATAATTTTGAAATTTCATTAAAAAAATTAATTTGCACGTTTGGCGAGAAATAGAGAGAGAGAGAGAGAAAGAGTGTAGGGAACTCTCTCATCGAATACTAAAATTATTTCATAATTTGTACGCGTCAGTCGCGTTTCCGGAAATCAAACGACAAAAGCAATCATATTTGCGATTTTTTAATTAATACTATAAAATAACCTCCTATATATAATAATTCCCTCGCGCGCACGAAATAAAAGTACTCTTCACAGAATTGCCCTTACGAAGTAAAAATTAACGCCGTGATTAATGAATTACGACGAAGGTAGAGAGAACGAGCATGTGTCTATATATTGTATAATATATATTATATATTTATATATAGATATACTTATATATATTTATATATAAAAATAGACCAGCTTTGGCGGAGGTGACGCTGAGGTACGCTTACAGTCATAGTTCTCGTGGAGTGACGAATGATACGTGCGGCGACATTATCGAGTCACATCGATCCGCAGTCTTCCGCGCGGCTCTTCGAAAGAGGTCGTCATATTTCGCAAGAACGCGCGCACACTGTATGTGTTTTCAAATTCAATCGGAAATTGAAAACTCCCCTGCCCCTGTGACGCCACGCTTTTATACCGGCTTATAAATCGCTCCAATCGAGCTGCCTCCCGCTCCCTCGCCCTCTTTCTCTGCCTTTCTCATTCGGTTTACGACGGATACCATACTACAATAGATAGTTTTCCATTCGCGAGATTAATTCGTTTCCGAAAATCTGCCGCGCGATCTGCCAAAAATCGTGTACATACATGCGAACACGGGAATTGAAACTGCGAGCCGCGCGTTTTGTTGTTCAGCGAAATAATCAAAGGAGTCTCGCGCGGGAGATTAATTTAGCGTCAATTAACGGGCAAGGGGCCGGGCGCGCACCGGAATGGAAATTTTCGAAGCGGGCACGAAGAAGAAGGAGAGAGAAATGTATTTGATATTTCACAGAAAATGCCACTCGCACGTGTCGTTTATTCCCGCTTTCAAGAGATCCCGCCCCTGTTTACGCGGTGTTTGCGTTATGGGAAAACCGCAAGATTACGTTTCCACGATATTTTCAAAGACGAGGACGCGCAAAGTCGATACCCCTGCAGACGTGATCGACCCACCCCCATGGTCCTGGGACCATTAGGTTCGCATTCGAAAGGGAGGGTTTCACACGACAGGCAGAACAGACACCTAAAGCCCCAGAATGGAAGCTGCACACCATCAATTCGTCACAACACGTACACTTACGTCGCGGACTTGGATCACTTCCGGACTTTTCTGTGTTCCGAACCTGAGGAGGCTCTCTCGGATAAAGGAGCGGCGATATGTGTGACATCATTCTATAAACGCGCGACGCGTTATCGTGTATGGCGCATTATCGCGTCGCAATTACGGATTATACTCTTATCTTGAAATAACATTTGCGCACCGGCAATGATAATCGCACGACGACGACTATGTACGTATATTTTATATATATTATATATGCATGTGTGTGTATTATAAGTATACATACGTATATTTAGGTAATGGGTGCTCGCGCGTCGGAGACGCGTCGATCTCCAAGACGTTTCTATTACGACTTTAGGCCGCGTCTACTTGAATGCATTGTTCTCCGTCAACAAGCGTGGCAAACGATAGCGAAATCACGCATCGAGAGGAAAGTGGAAAATGCGACTATATCGCTCTGATTCCAAATCCGCAGATTCGTGTCCTAAAGAAACACTACAGGTAAATTTTATAATTTTTGATTGAGAAGATTTGCAGTTGCGAATCGCTTGGAAAACAATTTCAAAAGTGCAACCAGTGCTAAATGAATTTTATCAATCGATGGGCCTGGATAGTTTGATTATTGCATCAAACTGGAACGTATCAGAAAAACGGAAATATCGACCACCTTCCTCAGACTCGAGTCGGTGATGAAAGAAAGTGTCCAATGCTAGTGCGTTTATCTAAATGAGAGCAATCTCTTCGCGATTTTAACGACAGGAATTTGCTGTTCCCTTCGTTTTACACACACTTTGCAATAGACATAACTCTTATCAGTTATCGAAAGATACGAAAAATAAAAGTGAAACAAAGGAGAAGAATGTACGTGTATAATATAATATATAGAATTCGACTAGATTGCATTTGTACACATTAACATCAGTGAGACTCGAGAAGAGCGACATTCAACTCTTTCACTGTTGCGAAGCGTCATAAAGATTGTCACTAATTAATTAATCACGTATACGCTTACTCGAGTAATCAAGCCTTCGCGAGGAAAGATAGAAAGAAAGATAGATCAGATTAGTTTTTTCATTCAACTCATCCTTGCACTGACGACTGAGAGAAAAAATCATGAAATTAGAAAAACGTAAAAAACGAGATATTTGAGGTGAAAATATTTTCTCTCTTTTGCATCTTGCGAGATATCTGCGCAAGAATCTCGCAAGTTACGATAATCGAAGAACACGATTAAACCAACGTTATCGCAAGGTAACGAGCGGCACTTTGGATGCGTTGCGCCAACAATGTTACAACTTCGGCTAACTAATCCCAGCTGTTTTAGCCGTTCGTATCTGGGTCGCAGTAACTGTGTAACACATGTGTACAGCAGCGAATGAAAATTTAAGGGACCGCGGTAAATTACAAGACAGCGAGCGAAAGTGTTAAGCGCGGCTCTTAACATTGTTCTCCACCAAGCTCATCGCATCGACGAGTGTTATCTCACACAGCAAGACGCACACACACACATACATCATGCATCACACTACGAGAGACACTACGTCGTATATTATACTGCGGATTACATTTTACAAAGTGAAAAGAGACGACCAGCGTCACGAGTACCGAACGAATCCTGCGTCCAGCGTGGATGATGTACAATATATACGTGTGGGTTGGATCGAACATACATGGAATTTATCTCGCGCGACCGCGTAATTCCGCCGACCGGAAAATGAAGTACACCCTCTCTTTCATTCTTCCGTCCTGCCGGGTTTAATTACGTAATCGATTACGACGGATTATTACGCTTAGCGCGCGAGTACTTCTTTATCTCTGTAAAAATTACCTTGCGATGCGTTAACGGATTTGTTCGCCTTGTTCTTTTTTTACGAGAGACATTTAATATGATCGTACACTTGGAGCCGAGTATCGTCGCAGGCTAGTGCCAATTCGAACGAATAATCCAGACGCTCGAGTGAGTACGAGTAACGGCAAGCGATATTTTCAAGTTAAACACTTACGTTTGCCCAACGGAGAACATCGTCGAACGGAAATATCGCTTGCCATTATTCAAACTCGGACCTTTATTCTTTTCGTTTCTATTCCGCGCTGCTAGTTTTGCGATCCACGACACTCGACACATCATGGTAACGCGCGTACAGACGTCTTGAAAGAATTGCACAAGAGTTTGTCATGGTAGTGTGCTCACGATCGTTGTTAGAACATACACTAAACGTGGATAAGAATATTAACGCCTGTACACGAGCCAGCGAACCTTTATGCCTTTACGATTATTAATTAAAATACTGTTGCCCGTAATTTATTGCGTAAACCTCCGGTAATTATTTCGCGTCTATAAAAACGAGACAATTTTATAATTAGTGATCCAGACTAATCAACGGTTCAGCTAGACATCAATTCGTACATTCTGGATAGAAATCCGCTAATCTGTTTCTACAAAATAAGTTTCCCGAATTTTTGAGAAAAAATTGATCTTTCATCCTATTAATCTCCCATCGGTCTCGTTTGCTAGGTATGTGTGTTTCGGAAAATTGGGGAATGCCTGAGCGATCGAACAGTTCAGAGAGCCGGCTTTGTCCGTGAAACACAATTACCGAGGAACCGTTTACACTGGCGAGCATCGTGGGCCCGAATTGTGGAGGAACGCGTGAGACCGGGCGCACGTGCGCTCATTAGGCTCTAATAAATAATCAAATCGTTGCATTGCAGACAGACGACGCGCGTCAGGGTTACCTGAATGGCGCCGCCATTCGTTTCGCGCCCAAAACGGATGAGGTCCTGTGATCGAGAGCGTTAATCTTAAATTCTAATTTCACGTAAACACGCATACAGACGTACGCACATGCACACGGTATAGCCGTTATTATGCACAATGACGGTTCCGCTATTCTTACCTGACGCTCTCTGCTTCTCTCTCTTTCTCCCTTGGATTTTCGATCGTATGAAAAACGTGTACGAGAGGAGAAAATGAGGGAGGAAGGTAGACGCGGAGGCGCGGAGGGTTGAACTCGTTCGTGAGAGTCCCTTTAATCCTTTAATCGGAGGTATCTACCTGTGTATGGTCTTTTTCCCGTCGCTTTCACGGGGGATAACGCGTCGATCGGCCATGTTTTGCAGGAGCTTAAAGACTTTAATTTACAGTTTACTCCCAAAATTTCGATCTCACGCATAAGCCAGGAATATTATTCAATTTCGGGAAGAAAATTAGCTCGAGCGTCGCCGGAGAACGATCGACAATTTTACATCAGAATCTCGTAACTTTGTTACGAAAGCAAAGTATAAAAGTACTAATGTAATTACGTGATAATAACGTGATAATTGTCTTATTACAACGTAAAAGTTTTATTATCGTAGCGAATTAAAGGAAATTTTGCTGTTAGTAGATATCGACGTGCCTCCGTGATTATATAAATTACTTCAGCCTTTCAAAGTTTTGATCCATTCTTCCTCGCGAGACGACAAAGGGACGCGCTTGTGCTTGCTTCCTTCTCGCTCGTCGTCTCGCTTCGACATCCAATTCGCGAAATTAAAAGGAAACCAGGAGGCACCCGAGCTCTCTTGTACGTGTTTTAAATCACCCCAACAAGAATAACGCGTTGGATAATGTCTGGCGCTGCGAGAGGAGGGCGCGTCGCACGGGGACGAAAGTCGGGACGGCGAACATGGGATGTATGTACGTGGGTGGTAACAACTCATCAGAACGCGTAATCAGCCATTGCTCGTAAAACTCGTGATGATCCGAAGGCGGCGGAAAAGGTCTCGGCCGAGTCAGCGTGACTTTCTACGGAAAGGTCTGCGTGGAACGTAGAACGGAAAATAGAATGAAACGCGGAAAAACGCGAAATGTCACGCGACGCAGCCTCTCGCAGCGGGACGCAGCTGATTCGATCTCGATCACCGTTCGCGCACTTCCTCGTTCGTGAGATCGCACGAGGAGTCCTTTCGCGATCCTCCCGAGAGGATCCTCCGCCCGCCTGCCTTCCGCGCTTTCGCGCTATCTCACAGCACGTGCAGGTTCTCACAGCTCTTGCTCTTGTTGTCATGCAGGCAGATCTTGTTGAGGATCTCGCGGGCGAGATTCAGGTTCAGCACAGTCTTGCTGCTGTGCAATTTCGACAGCAGCTTGCTCTTGCTGCCCTGACGGCGTAGCTTCTTGTCGCGGCTCTCCCTGAGACGAATCTGCTTCAGGACGCCGACCAGAAGCTCATCCACCTTGTGCTTCAGTCCGCTTGACGTCTCGATGAACTTGCACTCGCGTGACGTGGCCAGCTGTTTTCCCTCTTTAACAGATCGCAGAGAGCGATTGATTGAAATCGCACACGAAAATTACTAATGAGGATATAAATTCAATTATGTCTCGCGAATTTCAAAATAGTTAAATACAATCGAGACTTGAATCGATAAATTGGAGGAATATATATATATGTGTGTGTGTGGTTAAACTACAATGACAAGATACTTTGCGTATCACTATTTTTTATTAGAAATAATAATCGTGAATTCTTCGCGGAAATCTTTCATGTACAAATAAGTTATTTTCTACAAACTAAATTCTTGCTCTTTTATTTTCCAGACTGGAGGTTACAGCAACGAGAAAATAACGCGAGAGGATAAGAGCGCAAAAAGAACACAAGTACAAATCACCCACGTATACCAGTCTCTTATTCGCAGTGTATTACCGTTTGCGGAAATCGTCCGGCTTCTGGCGAGATCGGACTTGTTGCCGACGACGATGACCGTCCGCTCTCGAGTGTAATGTTCTTGCCATAGGTAGTTCAATGTCTCCTCGGCCACTTGAAAGCTGGTACGTGAAATGATCGAGTATACCACGATGCAGGCGTGCGGTTCGTACGTCGACAAGGAGTTTTCAACCTGGAGAGTATCCGAAGATTCTCTTTATTTCCATTAATGTCGCTCGCACAACGAGATAATCACATAACCAGAAGAATTTATTGCAAAAGTAAGTACACAGAAAATAATTATATAGCACACATACACAAAAGAGAGTATGGTATTATATTAGGCAGGTGTTGTACACTAAATATAGCAAGAAGGGTCCTAATCCTGGAGTTCCGAGTGGGAGCGGAAGAGGAAAGCTTCCCTCTTACACATCCACCTTTATGTTATAATCCTCTTATGTATGTATATATATTTGTAAGGAACACCATACCAATTAAATCAAATATACATATATATATATTTCATGATGTTGCTCTTTTTAGGTCACTCTGTGGAAAAGTGTTCAAAGCGGTCAAACACTGGCTGTGGTCCATCGCGATAAATTATCAGTCAGCTCTATCATCCGTGACACAATGTGTGTGAAACAACCCGGGAGATTGCGATTACAGGCGGGAGAGGCAAACAGCATTATAACTTTGACAATATATTCATCTTGCACGATTCTTCGTCGGGACGGGGAATAAAAGGTCGTGGAAAATGCACGTGCGAGCTCTGAGGTCTGGCCGCGTTAAAACTTTCTGATCAAACAAAACTCCATAATCGAGATATAGTGGGACGAGCCGCGATAGTGCACGTGGACAAGCAGACGAAGTAGAAGCCATGTTTTGTTGAGAATTTGCGTAACTTTAATGGCAATGCGATTGTTACGGCTACGTTAAACTCTGTTCGTCGTCGGTTCGTAGATGCGGCAGTAATTCATTTGAAACTCAAGCGCGTTTGCAATTATGATTTACAAATTTTTACAACGTTTTATGACTTTTAAGTAATTACGAGAATCATTTCTACAAGCTCGACATCGCTATTTACGATACGATTACGATTACCTACCACAACCACATCGTGCTCCTTCTCGAGGAAGCAACAGATTGTGCGAATACAAGCAACTCGGTAAACTTTGAAGCGGCGATATTAAAGTTACAACGCTCGTCGACTTGTTACGGCCTGATACACGAAATTCGCATTATCGCACGCTGAGCGAACCCGGCCAAGTAGCTGAACAAATCCTGAGAGTGATGCAGATCAAGGAAGTCGATTTAATGTACCCTGAATGTCAGAGTACTACTTTGAAGGAATTTCAAAATTCCGCAAGCGCGAACTTCACGATGACGTTAATCCTATTTGCCAGCAAGCATCAATTCGGAGTGCTTATATAATAAATAACTCCCAGAAATATACCCGTTCATACAATGTAAGAAAAGTAGCAAAATAGCCAACGATTTTTCCTATGAAATTTCCAGCAATCGACATAAAACCGTCGCAGCTCGCGTATAACGCAATGGAAATGAAATTCTTCAGAAAGCATTTTACGTCTTTCTAGCGAAATATGTAATGTCGTGAATTAGCCTCGTCTTTAATTCCGCGTCGAAATTATGCAAGACATCAACAGGCCGAGCAAACGCCAAAAGGAGTCGCCCTCCCAAAGCAATTACCGGGCGCTTCCTTCGCCCGAAATTTCTCGCAATCCCGCTCGTGTGTTTCCCCGAGCAACTCCGACTCTCTCTCCCTCACGGTTGTCGCATATATTAAATTAATGCCGCCCCTTGCCCTCAGATCCCGTTCTTTGATTTCTCCGTGACCGCTTTCAGTGATACCTGGTCCCGTTGCAATTACCGGCCGGCAAATTACGTTGTCGCGCAAACAATAATTAAGAAGCCCCGCCACGGTCGGGGTGGAAGATGGCTTTCGACCGATGTAATCGCGACAGCCTTCGCTTGCCCACCGAGGGATGCACGGTTACTGACGCGGCAAGGTATTGCCTACCGAAACCTAAATCGAGCTCGCTTAAAGGGATAATCTCGGAATTACATCGTGATGGAAAAATACAAATGGAGCACGCTGAAGACGACAGAATTTCGAGGAAAGTTACGAGGGAAGATTACTTAATAATTATACAATTGCGGACAGACGCTTGGCAACGTCGAAATTTTATACTGGTCGCTTTATATAAAATACATCATTTGATTAGCAAAAGATCAGAAATTGGCAAAATCGATGAAATGAAGAAGATTAACGAAAATGGAGAAAGGAAAGAGGAAGGACGGCGGAAATAGCGGAATAATTGACAGGCTCATCTTGATTCCTCTGGTATCATTCTCCACTTGTAAGACGGCAATTAATAATGGAATCATAGTTTGGGGAACAACGATACAACAAGAAAAATCCACCAAAATAGCAGAAAAATGTAGCGAAATTGGTCACCTTTGGCGAGAGAAGAATTGTATCGAGCGACGTCTTTGACGCAATCAGTATTTGCATGATAAAAACCGTTAAATGTCACCGCAGGCCCTTCGTTCATTTGTATTCATAAGCGAATTTATGTGTTACTGGGCGAGCTGCACAACGTATCGATTCGCTGGAGATACTCTGTGTTGCACAAAGGAAGTTTAGAACACCGTCAGCCATTAAGGTTGCAGATAGTTTAATATGCGGTGTGGCAACCAAATGTTCATCCAAAATTGCCTATGTGTATCTGTACGTACGTGTGTACGTATGTATATGTATGTATATGTAGGTGTGGATTACGAAAGATAGGGCATCATATAAAAGCCTTGCCAACGAGGCTGGGTAAATTCATGCATCAACGAATACAGGATCCCGCATAAGCCTCATATTTGATTTTGCGCAAGGGCTTATCGTGAGTGATCTGCAACGTTCAAAGTATACGTATCATCCAAACATTTACACAAAATAATGCGAAATGATGATTTAAGATAAAGCTAGATTTAAGAAAAAAAAAACGTTCACATAAAGAATAACAACGACAATTCTGGTCTTGTAGTATTTTTCCATTTGGAGCTCGTACGCCGAGAGTAATTGAATACTTACGCTCATTTCCACATGCGGATGGTCGATGAAGACCATTTCCGATTCCACGCCGTCTAACAAAATGGAAATGGTCTTCTCGCCGAACTCGTCGTCTACAACATAGAAGCGGAGGTCTTTGCTGAATGTTGTTGAATATTGCCGTACGCGTGAGCATTCATACGATGAACACACCTCTCTCTCTCGCTCATCCTTTATATCAAGTGGATAAAAAGAAATTACATTTACGTCGAGTTTGCAATTTTCCATCGCATACGAATGTCGAGGCGTTATTATTCATTGCGTGGTTACACGTATATTTGCTGCTTGTTTTGCGATGCAAATGCACAGTTAATGTTAAGCTAATTTGATATCATCGTGCCAATTAGACGCGCTTTGCGTGAGTCAATAACAGTAATTAACGTCGAGATCCCGCACACGCCAGCTTCCGTGCGATCGATGTTATTTAATCGTCTTTAAATCATTTAACGGACATCACTTTTGTTTAATGGTAAATCGGGAATGCGCTAGCGAACAATCGAGAGCTTTTAGCACTGCTCAGGATTCCGAGACGAGATTCACACGATACGTTCCAACGCATTCAGTCGCCAATAAATGTGCGATTGCGCTTTCAGAAACGCGCGCGCGCCGCAAAACTGATAGATGAAACTTTGAAAAGTCTGCCCTTATTTCTGACTGTGACACAATGGATGCATTTGTCTTAACGCGGTAGCATCAATTCTGCGCGGAAAATGTCCCGCAAGTTCGAAGAAAGACACGTCGCGTCGCTGCGCCTGGCTAAGATCAATCATTGAGACTCGAACTTTATTTCGCGTTTTACCCATAATGCTGGCGAGTTTTGCCAATCATATAAAAAAAAATAGTTTTTCGAGATAAATTGCATCGAAACAAGTACGAACTATTCCAATAAGGATCTTCTAATGCTCGAATCCGAAGGAAATAAAATAAAAGTGGCAGTTGTGTTCACAATACAACAGAAATGTCATAACAGTCATGAATTTATGAACGCAATTCGTTATGCATGACGAGATCACTTTATTATGTATAACAATAAAAAACAAGAATTTTTGCGAGATATATTCCGACATGAATATATGCAGGTGTAACTAAAGCAACGAAGATAAAGTAACGAAAACAGATTTGAATAATAAATTTGAATATAAAAACTTCGATCTTCAATCTTTATGCAAGATTTCCTTCTAAAATCAAGAAAAGAAAATTAAAAGAGGAGATTAGGGAAAGGATTTAAAAAAGGGATCAGCCATACCAATTTATATGTAAAATTGTACGAGGTGATCTTGACTTGGATATAAAATTCATCTGCGTTAAACGATTACTCTCATAGACGTTCGAATACACATCGCAGACGGAACATGAGGAGACTTATTATAAGTTGAAACAAGCGGACCGCATTTCAAGGAGGAAGGCCAAACTAACTCGGCACGGCTAATGTACTAAGCAAACTCTGCAATTTGTCGCGCGCAACTTTATGCACCATTAACTATCCCGTACTACGAGCTACATTTACGAATGCACATTCATTGCTTTCCACCGCTGTGGATCCGGATCAAACAAACTGGTTTTATGGATAACGTGATACGGACAGCGTGCCGGATTCTCGTGCTAATCGCATGACATTGACGCACATGAAATTTTCGAGGCTACGCCATGCCCATGTTGATAAATAATTTAAAAGCCATTCGTTGATCAGACGCGGCACATTTTACGTATGCACGTTCGATATAAGTACAATATTTGCTGTGGAAAAATGTATTCTTCGCGGAATAATAAAACGCCGCGTAAAATTGCCAACGTTTCAAGATAAATACGCTGTGAAATAACAGATTTTTATTCGCGCCCGTGTGCGGGCGCGAGAGAAACAGAGAGAAAGAACGAGAGAAGGAGAGAGAGAGATAAGTTTAAAATATATTAAAATTACATTTTACACAGAATTTACGCGATTGAATTTGAAAAAAATCGAAAAAAGAAGAAGGTGGCAGATTCACGGAATGAATTATAAGGTAATTCTCGACTTGAAGTTCTTGTTTTATTTGTACGAATTTAATCCACGGATAAATCAAAAAACTTCTATCGCGAAGTGATAAAAATAACATAGAGCGATACCGGGACGAGTGAGGGAAATAAATAAATGCCAAAAGCTGGTGTTCTGTGACGCCGCGATAGCGGCACAACGCGCCACGCCGTGGGGAAACAAAAAATCCGCCACTGCAGCTTCACGTGAGAGTGGATTCCCCGATGCATCGATTTTCACTTTGTTGGATACACGAAAGCGCGTGAACGAGACGAAGCTGCACGCGATAGCGTTATAACGCTGCATGCCGCATTTGTTTGCGCATTAAAACCGTTTCATTGGGATGTTCATCATCGGGGCGCCTGACAAATTTCCCGTCGATGGATACGCTCTCTTCTTGTTCATCTTGTTCATTCTTTTTAATGTTCTCCTTACCTCGGATAAGAAAATCCATCACTGCCTGTTTTTCTTTCTCGCTCTCTCGTGCGCACGCGTTTTTTCTTCGTTCCGACGACAATGAATAGAATTTATTTATGACAGAAAATATGTGGAGTGTACTGAGAACACGAGATAAGTGAACGTAGCCACGAGGGATGAACGTAAGCTGCATTTGACAAAGAGGATTCGCTTCAAATGAAGTGGCGAACGCGGTACAAACGTGGAATTTTTCCAAAGTTAACGGCAAATCGAAAATATGACACTGCAATGGACAAAATTTTGGAGATTTTCTCTGGGAGCACATTAATGCGCCCAAATAAATCAAGGACGTATCAATTTGCTCTTCATTTGTGAAAGTATTTAATGTGAAAGAGTAAGAGAAAGAAAGAGAGCGGTAGAGAGAGAGAGAGAAATTGCGAAGGAAACGAGGTTTAATCCAACTCCCAGCGAGAGTTCTCTTACAAGTACAAGTCGGAACAAAGTTAACATTTCTTACACATGTATTAAATACTAGACTACTAAAAACTAGTAAAACTACAAGATTCCGTTAAGCTAATTAGTGTAAAAATTAAATTAGAAACCTCGGCACAGTAGTGTATTAAAAAGACCGTAAATCCGTGGAGCTTAGTCACTACACAAATTAAAGATTCAAGAAACTCTCGAAATTCTTTTGAGGGAATTCCTTGCCGAGTGATTGGAAATACGAGGCGACAGACATACGAGTGCAGCGACAAATATATAAATAAATAAATCCATCCGAGCACAGGCGAGCGTGATCTACATGACGTGTGGAGCTCTTGAATAACGCACCCCAGTTTGTGGAGCGAAAGAAGGCTCTCTCACGTGACAAGCAGACTCCTCGTCGTGTACCTCGTACATGTGCGGCTGCATAAAAAGGAGCGAATATACAACTCGGCGTTATGCACCTGCAAAATCCGCGGTTCGAGAACGTTTGCAACGTACCGCGGTCACTATTGCACAGGGATTGCTCGGGGGAGAGAGGAATTGGCCTCTTCATGGCAGACACGGGTGTACGTACTCGCCGCGTTTCAAAGCGCTACTACGGCTGCAAAAACTGCGAAAAACGAACAAAGTGGGTTTTTTCCCATTCCGCTTTATTATTAACCGCCTTTCCTTTCAGGAAGCGCTCTCGGAGGGAGAGAAGTGGGCGGAGGGCCGCGTAAACCCGCGATCGCGGTCGTGCGAGCGTGTCCATCTGTCTTTGAGGAAGAGCGCATGCTGGAGTTTTCAAATTAACTAATTAATTAATTAATTCAGGGAAAGTTAATTAACGGTGGAAGCGTATAAAGCGCGTGAAAGCGAATCAGCGAGAAACTCGACATCTACACTGTCTTTCTGCGAGGTATAACCGGAAAAACTGAAAAACCTCACGCCGATCTTCGGTAGATGGAATCCGCGAAATGTCCCAAATATTTCCCGCTATATCTGCATCGGGGGAACAAATTAAAAGCAAAAATTGCAAGCTGGAGGCTGAACGCGTTGAGAGATTTCGACAAAGAGAAAACACTGGAGGCGAGGGATAACCGCACACCGAATTGCTCCGAAGCACGTACTTTCAGGACACACCGGATATGTGGAATCGCGCATCTGGAAGTTGCGGGACAATCAATCCTTTTACTGGAAAATAATCCCGAGCTGGCGTGCACTTTGTGCCGAAGGGATTGCCAAGCCCCCTGCGCGCGCGCGGCATTGTCGTGTCGTGCGAGGGTGCACAAACTTACCTAGACTGGCGTCGTACGTGTTTATGTACTCGCTCGTCATGAACTGCGAGACCAGGGCTGTCTTTCCCACGCCGGAATCGCCCAGCAGGACGACTCTGTACTTGGAGATGCTTTCTTCGACCTCGCTCTCGGGGCTGCTGACGTCCTGCCCGCTGCAGCAGGAACCGTCAAATGGCGATCTCTCGCCCGACACGTTGCTGTTTCTGCAGATACAGCGGGAGGAAATATTGAGAATTTCGCCACGTGACGCAAATGAATCGCGAGCGCCAGAAATATGAGAATTGAACGATGGGATGAAAATCAATCGGATAAAAGAGATCTTTTGATTAATATTCATTCGCTCGGAAAAGAATGTTCCAACATTACGATCCAACGCACTGCTTTCGCAATGCGACCATTTATTTTCGCGATAGATATACAGTCAGCTCGAGTGGTAATAAATACGCTCATCCGCGCGCACATCTGTGCACGTAGATTGCGCGCGTAATATCGTTGCGCGAACACTACGCTCGAGCTCGGAGCGAGCCGGCGAGGGCTTTGACGTGCTGTAATAATTATCGCGTTTCAACTGGCCAGCCGCGTACAATATCAATCCACCGGATTTCGTTTCCCCTAATGGCCGACAAGCTGAGCCAGCTCAACTTCGATAAGTTTGCGGATTACTGATGTCACCCGTGATACCGAGCAGTCCGCAAGCGAACAGTCGGCGATACGATATATAGCTATCATTGCTGCTTGACGCTGATACAGTAAGTTGTAACGATTTTTTGTGCAAATTAGATGGAAATTTTCTAAATGCAATAATGCGGTATTTCGGTAAAAATGTCATAAATTTCTTGTTTTTAATTTCTCATCGATTATTGTCATTTGCACGCGATTTATCGAGTCGCGATCGTCATTATTGATCAGCGTACTCGCTCTGCATAGGAAAGAATGAAAAGAACGGCATGGATACAGTTTATCGGCGAGTCGCTTTTGCTCGTTAAAGCTGCGCGCACGTGTATCTCGCTGCGTGCGGGCGAGCTTATCATTGCGTTCAACGTCGGACAAAGATGCGGAAATAAAACCAGGGCTGACGAGGAGGTCTCGACATGGAATTATTTTCGACGGTATTGTGCGTGCGTGCACGTCTCCAACGACAGCACAGAAATAGAGAAGCAAGGACATCCCTTATCGAAAAGAAAGAATCCTCGACGATAGCACCTTAACAAGAATCGTTAAATCGTACAATTGAAGCTCTCCGAAAATGTTCTTTGTTGCTTCTTTCTGTTGAATTCTGGTGAGAGTGAGAATAAGGATTTCTCCGTTCGCTGAGAGGAGCGCGTCCGCAAAATCCATCGTTTTACGTATTACGTTACACGTGCACACGCACATACACATACACACAATGTTTGCCAAAATGTTGTACAGTGTTTGAGCAAAGCGAGTTTCCGAGGACTCGAATATCAAGTAGTTACTTAATTAACCGCCACTCGCTCGGCGCCCAAATTGAGTCTTGTAACTGCGACACTGTATCTACTTCCCATCGGATGCATACCTTCCGAATTATTGCATTTCTGCGTGATACATAAAATGCGGCGTGAGCAACGCAGCAGTTCAATTACCGCGATCGCACTCGCGCTCGCGAGCGGCGATAACCGGATCCTAATTCCCCTGAGAAACAATGCGCTTATTGAAGTCCAGATTTCCGAATTCCATCGACACGAAATGAGGACAACGTCTGCCAAAGACCTAAGGACCTAGGATGAAGAGGAGAACGCTCCATTTTCTCCAGCCACAACAGAGAGACGAGCGAATTGAGTCGGGCGAAGTTTCGACGGATTGGAAGGAACGGATTGGACGAGAGATTTTCCGCTTTTACAGCATACTTTTTAGCCGTGACGATATCCAATTACGCGATTTACGCGCAGACAGATCAGAAGGTATCCGCGACATCCTCGGAAGCTAACAAGGCACATCCCTTTTCTCTCGTCTCGCCGACTCCAGGCAAATGGATATAACATAATACTTCACCCTCGTTTCATCTTCTCTCTTGCTCTCTTTCTTTCTCGTCGTGATTCTCTTTAGTGATTTGCTCGCGGGATCGAGTAACGCGCTACATTTACAACGCTTCTGCGGACGGAGTATAGTGCCATAATAAGTGTAGTACAAACGCAACGACAAATTGTATAAAGTTAAGAAACGCAAAATCGCAATAACGTGAACTTTCGTCGCAAAATCATTTCGAGGCTGGATAACTCGCGGATTTGTCGGGAAATAATCCATTTCGCTAGCGGGAAGATTGACGTTAAACAAAAAACAGTTGAGCGTTTTCGCTTCGGTGGAGCACGAAGACAACGTTCTTCCTTGCAAATTCACGTCGATGCCTTTCCCAATATCCTGACAACGTCCGGAGGTATAGCCGACAGCTTCCTTTTGACGTACACCTAATAGCAGGTACCTACGTACGTGTGAGTATGTGTACGTGTGTGTATTATTCTCAGAAATCACAAAATTCACCGGAAATTACTACTGAAACCCGGGAAGAGAAAGAAAAGGAACGAAATTTATTTCTTTGTATTATAATTTCAAGACGATAATATTGATCTTCAATTCACCATTTTCTTGGAATAGAAATGGAATACGCACCACTTGGTTCAATAAAACGCCTCGCGAATTCATCGAAGCACGATATGCAACTTCAATGGCTCGTTAAACGAATTCACGCTGGATTGAAGCTTCACAACGTTACTTCGCACAAATAACGATTCTTCCCGACGGTTTCACATCGATGTATCCCCATCACGGCATCAACGTGAAAGGTCATGGCCCGACCCTGGCTAAAGAACTCTCCGGAATTCCTAATAGCACGAGGGTGCGGGACCGTTCGCACTCGAAGAAACCCTCGATCAAGCCTCACGTCGACGCGCGATCGTTTGCCACAGCTGCGACATCAACGGTCTCCCGCAATTAAATTTTAAGACCGCCAAGTGCATTAATATCCCCGCGCTCCCCTCGCCACAAACACGAGAAATGAGGCAGAAGGATCGAACATTTGTCCGGAGATACGTTTTGCTATGCTACAATTAACTGAAACGTACAAAAAATAGCGAAATATTAAAGAAGACGAACCTGTTGTGAAATTGCAAATGTCAACGTCACGCGGTGATATCGAAAGCACATATATTGTGTTCTTCATAATTTATTTATATTTGCTGTGCTTAATTAGCTACGTTTCACGTGCGGAAGTGGAAACCTCGGAAATTCGGAAACAACGCTTGAAAGCGTGCTCGCTTGAGGCTCCAAATGAAGCAGTGCTTTGCACACAATGCCTATTTTGCTACACGAACTCGCGGCAACAAGGTTGCATTCATAATCGATACGGCTGGATTACACGAGTGTTTACTCTTAATCCCGCTACAATCAGAAGTAACGCGATTTCATCACGCACGCGAGGACGAATCGCGAAATAAAATCTCCCGTGATTTCCCACGTGTGCTTCATTTCGGTGAATCCGTTTCTCCGTGAGAAATGACTAGTCCGTTACACAATAGCGAATTGTCTCTTCGGTTGCGACCAGCCAAACAAAAGGATCGGTTATTTCATGGACGGAGCCAGTAAATGGAAACGCCGGATTTACTATCGTGCAACGCGAAAAACAGAAAATGATTCACCCCAAAATCTGCCGATCGGCCTTGAAATTCAATTAAAAGGGACGATCGTGCCATTGAGTGAGCGTTCGTTTTGTTTATAAAATAGATCGACGTGATATTCTTTTTTACTTTTTTGTTTGCAAAATAACCGCTGCTGTCGGCTATTATCTCGGCACACGCACGCACACGCATGCCAATTCCAATTTTGGCTGGAATGATTCAATACTACTTTTATCTCGCGTACTTCCATGTACTAATATTAGTGTGACGTAATCGAACTACGAGGCATTACGGAAGGCTCAAGACTCTAAAATTTCGCTCTAAACGATGAAGGATTAAGTTCCCAGGCGAATTGTAAACCTAAAGCGCGGCTTCTTGTCGGTTCAGATAATCTCGATGCGAGATACGCTCACGCGATCGCAGGTATCATGCAGACCCGAGAAACGAAGCGTTCAAGTGGTAATTCGTAATTGGTGGCAAAACCCGATGCTGCAACTACATAAAGGGATGCGCGATGGCTAACTTTCATCGCATTTCCCGGCAAAGCTCGCTGATCCGTAACGGCCGTATGACCCAAAAAGGCTATTACTATGGGAAACCCCTGGGCTAGGAGAGAATCGGTCATACGATCGCCAGCGTCCGTGACCCGAGAGGGTCACCGACGGTTCGTATCAGGAATATCAGGACCCATGGTCTGCGACGGTTATGGATCGTTCCGCGTCAAAAAGCAAGCGTGAGTTGAACTTTCGCGAGTGACTTGTGCCGAAAAAATTGCTCGACCATAAAAACTGCCTTTTCTATGGATTTTTCTGCATATAGTGATCATACAAAAAAAAAGGAAACGGGAAATCTCGCAAAATATCAAACGCCGGAACCTTTCATCTGTTGTTCCATCGAACGAATCTGGCCTGTTCCGGCCGACGCGCGTCTATAAACACGCGAGTTCATCGCTATGATGAATTAACGAAAAATCGTCGGAAAACGTCCGCGGAGCGGCGATCGGAGGCGATCAGGCCGGAAACGCGGCGGGAACAACATTATTCGCCGATCCTTCCACTTTTCCGCGGCGGAGAGAACAGAAAAAAGAAAATGCGCACCTTTGTGAATCCCATCATAAAGCGACAGTGTTCGCTGCGCTCGGATTGCAAATTAATTGCGCTCTCTACAGGTGTCGGATTAAGTTCTTTGATACGCTATCGTTAATACTCGCTAGCGCCAGGAAAAATTGCTGCTCACCGTTGTTTCGCGCGACATTATCAGTTCCCTTTCCGCCCAGAGAGCCGGCGAGATGGACGCGCAATGGCAAACCTCCGTGAAAGGGAAAATGTTATACATCATCAACGTGAGATATAATTAATAACGTAAAAGGATCTGTTCGATGCGCTCTTAAAGCAAGATCGGTCTCTGTTATCGGTGACCATTTCCGCAGCCTCGGAAGATGTAAGCGCAGCTTCTCGCGGAGGTCGCAGAGACCTCTCGGCAGATTAATTATGGCCCCAATTAACGACTTTGCCTTCGCCTCGATGCGCATTCGCGTGCACTCTGACCCCATGCATTTTGGCTTGCATTAAGAGTTTTCTGGCCGGGCGTAACCGCGTATATTTCAGCCGGGAACAATTCGCCGTGACAGCGGTTATGCTTGGCACGTGTGGCGGCGTACACGTGCCTATGTGTGCACGGGCATGTCGACGAGAAGAGGTGGAGGAAGAGCGAAAAATAGATAGCGAGAGAAAGAGAGAAGGAAAAGGAGAAAACAAGCACAAATATTTATCCTGTCTATTTGAAGAGGCGTCCATCGACAAGAACGGAAAATCTGCGCGGTATATTAAGCGAGACGAGAACAACCACGTCTCTCAGCAAGTTTCTCTCTTTTTCTTTCTTTCAAATTAAATCTTAAACTCTACATTTCGTCGTTGTGTGATTAAGAATAAATAAGTCCTGTCCGCGTCGAAGGATTAAGAAATATTGAATGAGATATATTCTGCAACAAATCGAAAAGTTACGTATGACGAATAAAAGTTTAAAAAATATAGGCTGTCACGTTCGCGTGAGGGAAAGACGATTGATGGACGACGAGTCCAGCGTGAAAGGGAAATCAGTGATAAATGATCGAACGCCGGAAGATCTTTTCGTGGAAGCGATCACAATGGATGCGCGCCTTTTAACACTTTCTGAGTTTAAAAATATTTCCCTTTCGGCTTACATCTCGCTCGTAAAACGGACAGAAGCCGACCGGTGCAATAAAACCGAGCTTACAACGAGCACCAACAAAGTCGCGACTATTTTGAGAAACGCGCCAGCGAAGCTGTGGCTCGCCACTTAGCTCGACACTCGCATGGAGGACCGAGAGGTTTGTGGGTGATACCGGACGAAGTGTACGTGACAATTACACAGTAATTCTCATGGTGCAACGAAGAAGTCGCGCGTAAAATTATTTCCGCGAGCTGGTCTCGTGTAGAATGCAATAATAAAGATGCAACATGCAAGTCATCGAAATTAACAAAGTTCTACGATCAATGTAAGAATTCTCGAAAGTAATTTAGTTCCGAGTGTAATTTTACACTCGGATGAAATTTTACACGCAGATGTCCCGAGAAAAATTATACTTCCGGTTTTTCTGCCTTCAAGAAAAATTCCGAGAATTTATGAACTGGCAGTTTACACAGCATAACTGTTTATACAGCGCGTTCTCGGCATTAATTACATTTTTTGCGCCGCAAATAAATATCCCTTCGCTGCCTTCGGGTACTAAGATAGCGCACCGGGATAAATCCAGCAGTTCATCACGTCACGATGTCAGCCTGAGCGGATCCGCGCGGGCGGGAATTCGCGGTTGGACGTACGCGCATCAAAATAATGCCTTGAGTAATTACATTCCTCGGCGTTGCCGGCCAAAACGTAGCCGGCGTTGGAATCCACTGTCTGCGTCGTAGCATCGTTTTGGACGAAATCCACGACACGAGATTCTGTCAGAGATCCCGGGACCAGTCTGAGTCATCGATGCCAAGCCATCATGAAACGTGCCGAAAAGATTAGCGAGTAGCGCGTCACGGTTGAGTCATTCATCGCTTCACGGAAGCGAAGAAGAGATGTCGAATCGATGATGTTTGGAGTTTTAAATGGATGATGACTGAGATTTCCCGGGAAATCGCCTCGGAGCTCGTCGAAATTTTCATGACAATTAATTCGAGACGAGAAGCGCCGCGTAACATTAATTTTATTAATTTTTTTTAACGGAGGAAATGTTATGCAGGGAAATTTTCCGCGCAACTAAACGCCGGATGCGGCTATTGAATTACCGATTGATGATTTTCCACATTGAGAAGACCGCAAACGTGCAACATGAATCTCTCCTCGGTCGAAGAGACTAAATACGCGCAAACGACGAGCGAGAAGAATTCAATTGCCTGCGGAAAAGCGGCTCCCTGAAATAATATAGAAAATTACGCTGCGCCCGCTCGAAATCAAATTCACCTCGAAATGGAAAATAGCTCAACGCGGCACCGCACAACCCGAATTTATCATAATCTCATTGCGCGTTAGGAAAAAAAAAGAGAGAAAAAATGGAAAACCGTCCGTCGAAGGAACTCTAAACTTGGCGCTTTTCCTCGAGACGCAATAATGCGCCGTTCGTAAAGGCGAACTTTCTCGGATGAACTCTCGTTCAGCGCTGAGAAAACTTGGAACCAATTTTATATCCAGGGTGTTCACAGGTCCGCCGAAATACGCAATGCGAGTATCTTCCCCGTGTAATTTTTAGAAAAGCAAACATAATACACTTGTCGCGGTCTCATCGGCATATGATCTCTTGGAAACTGTCTAGCGTGGTTCAAAGCTACGCAACACAATCGCGTGCCATTAAATTTTAAACGAGTCCCGACATCATCACCGTGTGAATGTACCAACCGGCGGCCGCAAAACCGTTAGATCCACGGATTCCCCGGGCACGGTTTAATTCTCGCATGGATTTGCCGCAGTAATGGTCGTTTAACGCGGTTTGGCTTCCATTCTACCGCGACCGGCGACGCCGTAACTTTTCACCATTATTCAATGGAACAGCGAGCTTTCCTCTCAGCGAGAAGTATAACAACGCACCGCTGCAAGTGCGCACTCGTTTATCGAAGTGATTCTCGAAGTGATCAATGAAGCCCATGTGAAATATACTTGAGTAAATACGACGCGCGCTTTATTACGAATGCGTTGCATTCTCCGCTGAGATCGAGGAAGGGAAAACTCAATGGAAATTTGTTCGAAACAACTTCCACACGTTTTTAGCATAAATTAATGAGCTGTGTAACTTGAAAATTCTTTTTCTACATCGCTAAATAACGCGTATAAGATTTGAATTCATGATATAAACGCGGAGTATGTCAATCACGTCGGCAGAAAAGAATCGCGATTACCGAGTGCGAAATAATTCTTCTCTTAAAACATGATTTCGTCGAGGTAATGCTTTATACGCAACTAGTAAGTCTCGCGGAGAGAGAACATACGCGCGGTCTTTTGCGTAATATTCCACGTCGAAATTGGCCGTAATTTCGATTCCCTTCAATGTCAGCTTTTTATAAGAGCCCGGCCAATCTCTCCTGTGAGGGTTCCTTCATTATGGGACACGCGTATCCTTTCCATGATCCTCATTTATTCGTCGCTGCTACACGAGATATCAAATATCTTCTCCACGATGTATCAGCAACAATATGGTGACTCCTAACAGCTACTACAGGATGGAGTTACTGTATCGACGATTTTACGGGAGAGCAAGCAAATCCTGGGCCGTACGAAAATAGACCGAGGTTTGTTGGCGCCGAAATGCGGGACTGAATGGCCGAATTTAGGAATACCAAGCTTCGCCGACGTTCTTCCCAACGATGCTCCGGCGCAAATTGAACATTACTGCAATGATACATCGCTGTCCACTTTTCCTTGCGACACGTGAAATGTTACTTGCGCCACGCTATCACGACACGCTATTCGTTCTCGTAAAAGTGTCGCCGCGATACCGTTTTCAAATATTCCTCTGACAAATTTGCGAATGTATTTGCTCGACAATCTTGAAAATATTTCGTCGCTGTTCGCGAGTTGAAATTTATTGTGCACTTTGTTTATTAGATCATTATTTATTAGGTCATTAGCTAAATAATCCGGGTCGCATCTAGATAGCTAATCAAACTAAATACGTACTTATAGCAGCACAACTGCTAAGTAGCTAGCTTGTTACATATTAATTTTATAGCGAAATAAGCAATCTTTGAAAAACAAACAATAAAATTCTTCAGAACATCGCTACAGAGTTGTATTTTAGACGTAACCTGAATTATTTAGTTTATAACCTAATATCCTGTTATTTCCATTTTATGGAACTTATTTGCACCAAACTAGTATTTAGAACTTTTCTCCGGAAAAGGCCCTTTATTTATTCATTTTTCCAGCCACGGTAAAGCATGAAAAGTGAAAGTTACAATAGAGAATCCAGCGTCGGCAAGAGATGTAGGATTGCATATTTCACGGGATATGCTCGAATGAACGTTGATCAGGGTGAACGGCCTGGTGTAAAAGAGTATGGAGAACAAGTAAAGCTGCGCGCACATTAGCGTATCTCACAGGTCTTCGAATAACCGCAACAGACAGCTGTCTCGTATTCTCTTCGCGGTAACGCACACATTGCGTGTACATCATGCATTTAAAATGTCAACAGAGAGGATGCAGAAATGCGTGGCACACAACGCAACGAAATTGTTGAAGAGACAACATTTATTTTAAAAAATATACGGTAACGTATGAATCATACAAACAGTATAAAGTAGCAATTATTTCGCGTCAACAATATAAAACAATAAGTGATGCGATGGAGATTGGACCAGGCTGCGCCTGTTTTCCTTCGATGCTGACGTTGTTATCACACATTATCGCGCGTTTCACAGCATCATCGAGCTTCGTATCTTTTAGTATTATTTCCGACCTGCTGTCGGGTTTGTCGGCGGCCGCCACCCTCTCATCACGCAAAACGAAGAGCATTGACTCAGCTATGCAGCCACCGCACTGCACCGTCGACCGGGATTCCACGAATATTCCACATCGCGGGGTTTTTCATCCATTTTCCTCTCACCGCGCGTTCATCCGCCGCCACGTGATCGCGTACCTTTCCCTCTCCGCCGACGTGCCGGCGGTTTAGAATAACCCGAAGCTCCGACGTTCCCGCTTCATTCGTGAGTTCGATCCCGGCTGCCTCGCGTCACATTTCTCTCACAAATCGCAAATCCGCTCAGGAACTACATCGAAAGAAGGAAACACCGTCATGGAAGTCGCCAAAGGTAAGCTCTCTGGATTCTCGCCGCTGTGGCTCGCTGGATTTTCGTCTGGAATCCCGCGATTTTCCGGACCACCTTGCGGAAGCTGCGCGGTTCCGATTATCATTCGACCGGTTCGCAATTGCTTCGAAGTATCCGCTAGTTCTCTCGCGCATTTGCTTACGAATAACGAAACTTTCATGGACCGAGATTACAGCAAGTGTCGATCGACAAGTCGCATTGCACGGGCACTTTGTTCGATTGGCATTCAACGCGACGCGCAGTTTCAAGCTTGTGCATGGAGATGAGGGGATCTCGAATAGCGACGTGATTCTCTTTGACTGCCAAATATATACGTACCGCCGTGGCGATATTATCTATTTTATTCGGTCTAATTAGTTGCCCGTTGCGAACTTTGTTAAAACATTGCGCATCGCATCGCTCGCGCAACTACTCATTAACTATTCATTGATTATTTACGGTCGTTTATAATACAGCAATTATCCACAGATTTATTAGTCGCCCATCCGGTACGCACGTTAATCCTGCATTCATATTGTTTTCTGCAATTCTCATTATTAATTGATATTTACAGTAAGCGTGCTACATATCCCGCTCCCGTTTTCATATAGGTAATATCAATTATTAGCTTCAATCAGGATTAACTAATCACGCGTGAATTGCGATCTGCCGGTTATAATACGCGGAATTACGTATCACTCTCTTCGATGCTGGATCACTCGCGAGAATCACGGAAATTCGATCAATAGAAAAATCATAGGAACCGCGCGTACTCGTGTTAATATAATATTAATACTGTGCTCGATGTTGTTTCAGTGAACGACTCAAATAACAGCCTCGTGGAGCAATCGATGAACGTAACGTCAGCGACGAAATCCGTCTCGACGAGCAAGGCCGTGCAGAGCGTACAGACAAAGTCAGTCATAGAGTCGTCGACCTCGGTTAAATCCGTCACCTCCTCGTCCACTAGATCCCAGCAGTCAACGGAGTACGAGGAGACGGTCGAGTACAGCGACTAGCGCGATTAGAACAACGCAAATACCTCCAAGAGGAGAAAGACACCACGTGGGAAGGGGCTGAGGACGCGGCGGGATTCAGCTCGACTGGGTTCTTTGTGTGTCGTGTGTCCAGGATTCGCTCAGGAAGTCGCATCGCGACTCGCATCCCGACGACTGGATCATCCACCTGCTCGGGAGGGAAACCACTCGTAAGCCAGAAATGGCAGCGGATCGTCTGAAAGTTTGAACCTAGAAGAAGCCTCAGATCCGGCTGGGCGATGGAATCCCGGCGACTCGTCAGATACGACCTCCCCGAGGATGTCGACGATCGAGCGGTCTCGGGTCCACTGGTCAAAGCATCTCGCTCGTCAGGGTTACACCGAAATAACGAGCTGTCAGCCGCATGCACGCGGCCGCAGCTATGCGACCAGAAGAAATACGACGAGTCAGAGGAGACGGATGGCGTGGAAGAAATTGAAAACGTGCGCGCGAAGGAACGCTCTCTCGGCAGCCTCTGGCTCGCCTCCAATCGAGCTGTGGTACACCGCCAAATAGCGGCTCGCCCCTGCCTTTTTTCTTCCCTGTCCCCGACAATTTTTCCTGACCGACGATCGCCGTTCAGCCTCTCGAACATGTGGATCGCCCTGTATCGTGTCAAGACGTGTGCGTGGCCTCGCTGGCTATTTATCTTTGTGTAATAAAACTTTCAGGACTTCAGCATCGCCGCGTTTGTTCGTTGACCCTCTTCTCTCTATCTCTCTCTCCATCCCCTTGTTTGGTTTTAATTGCGCAAATTGTAATTAACGTTTGGCCGGTGGGTGTTGATACAAGCATGCATCAGGTAAACCGAAATCTTGCCATTATCACAGCGCAAACAACCGTGAAATAGATTCTCGAAATAATAATTTATAATGTTATATATGTGCGCGTACGCAGTGAGAAAATGATCACACTCATTAATGCAAAGCGAAATAAATGTTCTCCAGAGTCGCGTACGTTCGAGCAGGGATTAGACACGGAGGAGTTAACGATACCTCAAGACTTCAACCCGAGCGTTTCGCGTCGGAAGCGGAAAGCAGGATCGTCAACATCAATTTGTTGAGTGCCATATCGCTTCAGAAACAAGCGCGGGATGGATCTTTAAGCTCAGCTCCTTAAGCTAATACGTCCTCAGGCCTTCAAGCTGACACGTGGCGTGGCAATTCCATCCGTGAGATTTATCATAAGCGCAACAAAGTGCCATTTATGCCAACCGGCACTAATACTGAAAAGATTCGAGGAGAGAGCAAGGGCTTTCGACCCCACGCTACTAAAGTATCGCAACTTTCGTAAATGATACCATTTCTTTCTTTCTTCCCTTTTTCTGTATCTCTCTTTCCCTCCGTCCGTCGCAGCCCTACCTCCTCTTCACGATACTAAATCCAACTGACACGTGCTATCATGGCTTGACAGCGGGAGGAAGAATCGCATCGACCGAGGGAAATACGATTTTGAGGGAAGGATATCGAGGGTGGAAGGATGCGGAGCGATAAAGAGGAGTCGGCAGGGGCGGCACCCTCGGAGATTAAGTGGCTGTTTTCTCCAGTGGGCTTCAACAGTGTTGGCGCGCAATAAGTGACGAGCGAAAGTTTTAGAGCCGCGCTAAGTGCGGCGTAACGTCACGCGCCCCCGAGAATTCACGGCAGGTAACCGTCGAGCTCACCCAGCGGGTGAGTTCGCTCGATGATCTTGCCGGTTACAGAACGAGGCTTTCGATATCCTATCGTTCAGGCAAATGGAGCAAATGCACGCAAGAATATGGAGATTTCTCACAGTGCTTCGGTCGCATCCGCGCGCGGACTCGCGCGAGCCGGATCGAACGATCCACGAAAAACGCCCGATAGTCGCACGTCGACTTCTATCTCGTGAGATTGATTTAGAGTCCTGGAAAAGATCCATCTCTTCGTCTCGGAATAGAAACGAGACCCATCTCGACCATATAACATTTATCGCGCACGAAGCAGTATTCGTTGACACAATTAATATCTGATGAGCGATCGCTTCATGAATCTGTGATCGCACGTCACTGTGTGTGTGCGTGGGCTTATGCCCGATACAAAAGTTTGCTGTGAAGATCACACAATGATGAAATTTTCAAAGAATTTTCCTTCGAATTGCATTATATTTATTCGATCCGTACACCAACGTGTGAGACAGAGAGATTGCCGCGGGAATCGAATATCGCGAATTTGCGATTATTATAAGAAAAAGGAATAAGACGAGTATCAAGAAGATGCTCCATATTTGGCTTGAATCGTATCTGCTGTTCTAATACGCTCGATCGCGAGGGGCGACGCTGATTTAAGCGAGATGGATCACTTAAAAGGGATTCTCGCGAAAGCAGGTCACATACATCATCGGGACAAGCTTTCAACGTTCGTTCGAGGGATCCCGTGCGAGGGAAATAGATTGTGAATCGTCACTGACTCGTTCTTTCATATATATATATATATATATACATATCGCCGAAGATAATTTTTTACGTGATCGAATGTACGAACGCCAGAAACGAGATGATATTTGCGGAGAGCTGGGAATTTCATTTTTGGTTCTATTTTCGGGGACGCGTAGATGGCACTCACTCACCGTAATAAGGGTAGGTCTTCGCAAAGCCCGGTATATTTTAGTCAACTCCGTTATAGCCGATAGCCGATGCAGAAAGTCCAGATTACACCTGAATTAAAGATAAAGCTTGGAAAAAAGATTTCCTCCCGAACATCGTGATTTTTCTTTCTACGTCTAACGCGATTTTCAGATCTCTCCCGCTTGTTTGACAGTCCTTTGTACGCAATAGGATAAGCCTTTCAATTCCGAGAGATGATTCTACTCTGAACTGAACGAAGGCTGCCTGCTAAAACAAGGTATCTACCTATCCGTCGTTCTCGAGTGCACATCCAATCCATCATACTACATCATAGGAACAGGATTCTCGTTTATGGACGAGTGTGTACGTAGAAGCAAGGTACGTCGATTGAAAAAGCATTCGACAAAGATGAGATCAATCCTCAGGAAAAATTCTCGGAAAGTATTCTACGGAGGTGTAACTTCTTCCTGCGAAATTGATCTGCCGATTCAAGAAGATGGAAAGAATGGCGAGCAAATATTTTCGCTAATTGTGAATGCAGGTAGAACACGCAGAATCCACTAGCCTCGCTCTTTTAAAGGTCACTTTATCGGGAGGGCTTTTATCAGGATTCTTTCATGGCTTTATCGGCGTGCCGAAACGATACCCTGCATGATATACAGCCCCATGTGCACGATGCCTTTGTTCTTCGTATCGCGCGAATCAGATTCCTTTCGGCTATTTATGGTCGGTTATTTATAATAATCTCGAAGCTCTTTACCGCAACGCGGAATTTCGTAGCACTCTTGCTTCAGAATTAAAGAGTAATGCGCATAAGATTTCAAGAATATAATTCGAAAAGATACAATTCTGAACGCAAGGCCACATGAAATATGTAACTTGATCCTTCTCTCTTTCCTCAGCCGAAGTAGAAGCATAAATCAGTTACATCGTTGTTTTCGGTGGTAACTTTCAGCATCTCTGCCTTGCCATCAATCAAATACCCGAGTCTACTTGTCAACCCGCACTCCGTGTTTCATGTAACCGATACGATGCTCCGCGTGCTCATTATGTAGATGTAATGGATGTAATGAATATATTATAAAAATTTCAGGCGAATTTACGTCCGTTCATCAATTTTCCTGTTACTAATCACTCGTGACTTCGTGAAGATAGTATGGAACTCACCTTTTGGTTTACGAACATTAAGAGAGTTAACTCTGGATAAATTTCTCCTCGGTGGCACGATCCACGTGTTTTCAACATCCGTACATCCAACATCTGTTTTACGAGAGAAAACTGCGGTGTTTCTCCGGTTCCAAATTCTCGGATGACATATTCATCACGCGTGCGTTATCGCGCGTATCCATTTCGGGCGAGGATGGATTTCTTCCACTGGTGGGTTCATGATCTTTCCAATTTTATTCGCACTTTATTCGTGCGAGCTGTCCCGTTTCCCAACGCAATTCCTCAAGAAAAATGATACGAGCGAGAAAACGGCGTACCGGCGAAAAGTACGTGTAATTTTCCGCGTAACCTCGTAAAGCGGTCTGCCCGCGAGCTCGCGCAACGCGTTTAATTTGCTAAGTGCGGAAGACATTAAAATTTGAGTGCTAGGGATTTATCGCGAGAACCGTCGCTCTGAGAGTACTCGGAAAATAAGAAGTAAATTGATAGGAGCGCGCGAGCGCCGGTTGAAGCGGAGCGATTAAAGTTAAATAGAATTAGGAATTAATCGCAGAAATGGCTTATCCGTTTATCCTTGTCCCATCCCTCGAGTTCGTCGAGATTCTATAATGATGCAAACGATTACGGAAAACGTGCAAATTAATACCTCGTTACTACGTAATTGCTCGTGAAATTGCGTCGAGAATAAAAAGCAGTACTGATACCAACGAGAATCTCTCGCGATGGCGATTCATACAATGATCGACATCTCCAGTGATCCAACGCCAAAAATAACTGTCAATGTAATTAGGAAAACGAAATCAAGTTTGAACAATAAAAGCACGCACTCGCAGAAGCACGCCACGCTGTTACTTCATTTCGTGCTAAAATATATAAGGCTTCGTTGACCCGCCGCCTTCTTTTGGACGGCGAAAGGAAACAATCAGAAATCTAACAAGGTTTCGCAGGATTAGATCCCCTGATGTGAATTCGCAAAGAATTTTCTCTCACCTTCATTTCGCCTCCCCAAGTTGATAGCGCCGAGCAAAGGGAGAGAGAGAAAAAGCAAGAAGAAAGCAGTAACTTGGAGGAAAAAGAATATTTGCGAAACAAAATTTTGGCGGTCGAAGGCGGCCTGCAGTATCGTATTTGAGATTACTGTGTCTACGCCATGTCGATCCGCTGTCGGCGCTTCGAAGTTCGTTTGTGTCACAATATACCACTCTCTGCCCGTCGAGATGCCTTTTCTTCCTTCACGCCAAGAAGGAACTCTTCCGAACGCTTTCGTTTCGCTTGAAGCTTAGAATCGTAACTTAGAATATTGACACAAGGACTAGAGAAAGAAAGAAAAGGAGAAATAGTCGGTTTCTGATATCAATATTTGGTCTTTCCATATTCGCGAAAGAAAATTCGCGCAGCAAAGTTAAGTATGCGTGTCCGTCTTGCCGAACCATGACGCGTATTGGTCTTATAAAATGCAGAACGTGATCGAAATCGTGAAGCAGCACCATCGTCGTGAAATCAAATGTTGGCAGAAATTCCGTAGTCGTCAGTTTTTGTTTATGCTACCATTCGATTATTAAAATATTAGTATCTAAATAGAGCTTTTGAGCAATCTGGCTTATTATTATAAAAATCGCCTACGAAAGCGACGTTAATTTCTGAATATGGCTGAACGTATGTTCAGGCTTCGTATCTAAGAAATTTATAAGAATTTTTATAGAGATCAAATTTGATTCCAATAACGATGTCGAACTAATTACATTATCTTGTTTTAGGTGAAACATGCGATGCAGATCACGCAGCGTTTATGATGACTGAAGCGCGCGAGATTGGACATGCATTAGCACCGCAGAGAAAGATTTCTCTCGATTTAGCAACTTGCCTGCTGCTGTTGACGGAGGTGTTGCTCCTGCTGCGTCTGGAGATGATGGAATCACCCCGGTTCACGACGCCCTTGGGAGTGATGCTGAATGCACGCAACCTGTACAAGTCATCGCTCGCCCGGGGATTGTACGCATTTTCCGGTAGACTGTGCACACGTGGCCGTATGTGGTCCGGTACTGTAATGCAACACGACGAGACTCGGGATTAATAAACGAGATTTCTGGTAATTATATAATGTGTAAGATGTGTGTGTCTAGTGATTTTTAATTTTCCAAGAAACCTATTTATTCGTGTATTATAGATTCCTTAGAAGAATAGTTGAAAGGGTTAAGTACGACCAAATTATCTGATCTATAATAATTTATTTTATAATCATATTTAATTCATAATATCTAATATAATAGCATTTCATAAACGCGCACGTTCGATACGAAAAATAATGATAGGCGATCTCGCGATGAGCCTAATTGCTCCACCAATCCTTAACGCCATTGAAAATCGAAAATCGAAAGCGCATAGCCGCACCGCTGTTCTTGCATGACAAATGTTATGGCTTCCGGTGGAATTACAATCAGCGCTAATCGACCTATAAATCCATACGTTGACAGCTAATCCGCGTTTTGCGTGCAGCGCATGCTGCATAGATGGTTGTAAAATCCGACACTTGGTGCAAAATGCGATGATGCTAAACGCGAATCTTTTCCGTTCTAGCAATGCCAGGCTCGTGCAATGCGTTTACAGGCGGATCATTCACGTTGCTCGCGCAAGCAGCGGCGAACATTTTGCACGTGACAGCATCGACTTTCGGATCGACGGCGTTACGCTGCAATAACATTGCCAGATAAACGACAATCGATGGTGGCTAAACTAATACCGTCCAGTTAAATATTCAATTCCATTACCGGCCGTTATCGATTCAACGTCGGTCTGTATACCGCACGGCAATAATTTCAGCGTGCAACTACGAGCACGCCTGGATATCGTATAATCGCTGATCAAACGTGGCAGGCTGGATCTTCATCGAAAACTTATGAATTATATCTTGCGCGTTGTACTGATCCGTTTAAGCGCTTTCTAATTATTTCACAAATACCAAACGGAATGTAATGATCTCTCAATGTATTCTTTTAATGTGAAATGTATGTTGTTAACTTAACATAATTTTGCCATATTTTGGAGTCAATTGCGCTATCGATTTTATCACGAAGCGATAATTAATATAATTTTCAATCATTTTATTTTGACATTGATGATGTAACTTATGTCCATTTGAGAAACGAATAAAATAAAATATTAATGTTTGTTGTAATAAATAGAACAAGCTATGTTAATGTTAAATATTACGAGCAATATCGTTAATCTACAATGCAACAAATTACGGAAAGTGCTCCTTTCAAAATTACTTTTGTACTTGTTCGTACCTAATAATAGATCTCATAATTAATTGCGATATTAGAGAGTGCTACCGTTAAGAACAGTCCATTATGTGAAATATCGGGCACGGAGTAATAAACGCACGGGAGTAAGCACGTACAAATGGCAGAAAGGAATGCAAGAAAGGGCCAAGGGCGAAAGGAGTACAAAATAACTCCATTTCTCTTTTTGAGAGAAAGAAAGAGAGAGAGAGAGAGAATATCACCGTTTCGCCTTTGGATAACGAAGACAAGATGGATCAACGTGGGTGACCCACATCGGCCGTAATTTGTCACTCGAAAGCGTTAATTGGAGCTCACGATGATTAGGTAGCAGCTTCTTTGTCATGCGAGAAGAATTATTACGGCGGCATTCGATCATAAATCGCGCGCGCGCAAATATTATCATAACAAATATCCACCGCGAAGAGGAATAAGTTATTCGCGAGTCCACCCCCTAGCGATTCATCCCCATTTTCGAGGAACAATTTCGCGAGTCGTCCGCGTTGATCGATACTACCCGCGAAACGCAAACAACGCGCGTAATTAACCGAGCGCGCGATTATCGAGCGTAGTTTTTGGGCGTGACACACATGCGGGAGTTTTTCGAGATGGGTGGGTCGAGTGATTTTGCGTTAAATGGCACCCTGTTACGGGAAGAGAGGGTATCCGGCGCAACCCCCCCAGCGCTGTGGTGGACGCGCGCGTCGTCAGACGCGAAATTCAATCGCGAACAAAAGCACCAGAAACTCGCAGATCCCCGCGCGCAGTTTGAGCCTCCAACGCGAATACGAATCTCGTATAAAGTGACAGTTTCGTTCGGCGGAATCCCACCGGGAAATCGCTCGTGTGCGGTGCAAAGGGACAATCCTCCAAATTTCGCAATTTCCATTGGACATCCCTCTCGCGATGGCGTCTCATATACGTTTCCATTCTTTCCAGGGGTAATCCAGGTAATCCGGGCTTCCGCGCGAAAACTCCATTCCGCTCTGAAGACGTTCTTAAGCCACTCGATCGGACAAACTAATCGCACTTTCGAGTGATCCCACTGTTTCAGCGAGCAGACCGACTGATCGACCGAAAACTAGAATGTATAAATGCACTCACGAGAGGAACGAATCGATAGGACCGGGCCAGCTTTTGCGGTTGTAATTAAACCACCACATCGTGCTTATCGTACCGAAAACGACCTCGACAGCACATTCGTTTCCGAGCTCGGTTCGCCGAGCTCGCCGAATTAAATGACATTACGAGCGGCATGGACGAGTCAGCCAACGAGTCGATCCAGTCTAACGTCGGTCGGTCATTAGCGGTTTTTAACGGATTGGTTTTACAGAATTCGTAATCCCCTTTCGTTATCCTTACTCGTTATCCGCGCGAATTATCCAGCAAATTATTTGAGTTCCTTCCGCGCGATTTGCAACAGCGTCGGGCACAAAGCGATTAATATCAATAAGGGTACTATATCGGGTTAATCTGCTGGAAGCGCGGACTGGAAGCTGCGATCTTTAAATCGGCATTTACAGCGCATTTGCAACACGTTTATGACGGTGAACCGCTTCGTTCGATTCGAGCAGATTTATTGCGCGCCGTTGGCATCGCGTCAAGGCACGAGTACGTGTATACGTGTGTTCCCGTTAAGAAAATTATTTATAGACAAAATTTTCGTTGCGCGTGCAAGCTATTGCATCCGTTTTTCCGGGCTGACATTGTATTAATGCGCTCTCCCGCGATATCGAGCTCGTAATTGCATCACGACGTTAGTCGCGGCACTTATGCTCGCAGCATGCCCCGCCCATGGAAACTCCGTGCCCCTTAAAATCGCATAGCAGGGTGTTGTGCGTGCTGAGGCACTTCAATCTTTAACGCAGTTAAAGTCAAGAAGGAACGCTCGCGAAGTTTCAGCATCGAGTCTCGTCTAATTACGCGAACCGCATCTACTATAAGTTGATCGCACGAAATTACAACAGATTTTTCGCCGTCTCCGGCGAAGCGACATCGACCCTGCATATTAATTAGATAATTAGCAAAATTAATTACAGCTTGAAAAGTACGCATTACTACGTTCAAGAATAACGCTCGGATTCGGTAAGACCGAATAAGATCTAAATGAAAAATCTGAAATGTGCTTCAATTTTCTGTGCCCAATTTCTGCAACAATAAATTCTGATACAATGCTACAAAAAAGTTTCGAATAACTGCGTGAAATAAAGGTCAATGGTAATTTGCTGACTTATCACGTTTTCTCTCGTGTGTCCGGCGAGTTCCATTCGAGCGATATTTGAACATGGATCGATAAGGAGTTCGCCTGTCAACGTGCGTGAATCTTAGCATCGATTTTAGGGCAAACTTTCGTAATCTTACTCGTGAAATGTCCATTTGGTAGCGCGACTCTTGACGAGATAGCTGCCGATATTAATTCTGTCAAACTTAAATGAAATCAACCGTAAAAGAAAATCGCTGTTCCATTAGGAAAACCGGGATTACTTGCGCACTACATCTCGTACTGAAATTCCGTTTCGCAGAAATCCAATTCTGAAAAGGAAGAGGGTTCATGGAGAGTTTATGCTGAATAATAGAGAACGGACCTCAATGCGGTGACAAAGAGATTAACGACTGGGGGTGAAGAAAAAGATCCTGTCCAAAATTCTTGCGAAGGTGCGACAAATCTCCGTCAAGTATTTCATTATTTTATTATACCGTACGCTCTGTCTTCTCTTTCCTTCTCTCTCTCTCTCTCTCTCTCTCTCTCTTCTTTTCGTTCGCTTTCTTTCTTTTTTCGTTAATAAAAGAATCCACGCGTGACACCCTCGGATTCTAGAAGTGCGAACTTCTAACTTTTGACATTGTTATCTGAACTCTTGGAATAATGTTAGGTTGTAACGTATATCGTCCCGTTTGGTTTTAATAAATGAATATATGTGACAACCTATTAAAGACACAAAAAAAACGGGACGGATACATGTTACAATCCAACATATTTTCTCAGATTGAGAAGACTACATACGTATTATATATGTACATATATAATCATCGAATTCTTAAGTTTCTTAGAACTCAACGTATTGAGACTATTATCTAACACGAGAATGTCGCGTGCCGCTGCAAATAAATGGAACGGTTCCAAAAAATACTAAAAAAGTAAGTAATAATTAATTTCTGTCGCTAACTTCGTTCATTTCGACTTTCCACACGGCATAGCCAGTAGCAGATTCATTCCGTTTGCTCGCGCGAGGTATCCATATATAATATACACATATATGTACCGAACAAAGACGGCGGATGGGTAATTAATTTCCAGGGCATTTAGCGTTCGTCACTTCGAGTATACCTTCGGGATAATCCGACAGTTTGATGCGGTTCCCGAGTTATCCCACAGGTCCGTGAGCGGATGACATATCTGGCGCTCGAATAACTGCGCGTAATCTCGCCGTAAAACTCGGCTCGGATTAAATTAAACCAACGTCAGTTTAAAAAACTTTCAATTACTCGCGGAGTTCTCGGATGGGTGAGCCCTAATGGCTTATATTAATCCACCGAGTGTACGCGCGACTCGGAAGGCACTCGTCGTCGTTGGGCATCGATCGTGAAATCGAATCTATCGTTATTTAACGAAGTAAGCAATTAACCGCGCGATACGCGATCCGCGGCGCATCTGCGACAGCTTGACCGAGAAAATTAATTTTATACTTCGCGCACGTGTATCGGACTCGATATTATATTATAATATTCATCGTGAACTCCGAGGTCTGGCGACGGTTGTTTAATTAAAGCGCCGCAGACAGTGCAGGCGCAGGATGACGCTCGCGTTGCCGTGAAAGGCGAGAGGCGAGAAACTTCCGGATTTAGCGACGTGTGCCTCTCCCTCGCGGTTTCCGAGGCTGCAAATTTCCCGAGACGACGATGCGCGGGTTTCGTCGCTCTCGAGAAAGAGCCCGCTGGATGCACGCAAACAGATCTCCTCGTCGGGATAACTCGGAAATGGGCCAACTGTGCACGTTGATTCATGACACCCTTAACCGATTTACGTTGACTCATTACGCTCGTAAGTTCGGCGAACCTACATATTAGGCACGTCAGCTTATGTAACATGCTTGTGTTTCGCGCACCAGGAAGCCTGCCGCATTCGTTAATCCGACGTCGTGCGTTTATTAATTTGACGCGCACCATACTGACATTTACGGCAGGAGATTCGGGTGGAAGCCGATCTTAGAGCCGTTTTATCGTCTTCATTAAGCGCGGGAAAGATTACTGCGAAAACGGTGATTAAGGTTGCCTCGCATTTACATAATGCGAAAGCGCGGAGGACAACAATAAAGCGAGTCTCGGGTCGCGCGCAAACGAGAATAAATACCGTATTAATTCCCCGTCTACGTTGCGCCACGACTATCACGTTCCACCGCGCGATTTAAAATGATACGGGAAAATAGGGCTAGTGTGTCAAGGGTAGACGGCATACTCTTTTCCTCCATGTTCCCTCCCTCGAAGTCGCGTAACACCCGAATTTATACTCCCAACATAAGGGGAAACATCGCGGAAAATTTCGCAGCGAGACAGAAGCACCGCGCGCGTTGAGTCGCGGAAATAAAAATCGAGATCCTCCGGGAAGAACGTAAAAAAAGTAGACGTCGAGCGAGATTTCCGCGGCGTGTGGAAGCCAGTAAATTTGTGCAATATTTTTGCAAAGTGTAAGTAATAATCTCGAATAGTGCATTTGCGCCGCGAGTATCGACAGTGAATTTATCAGCAGTCAGCAGAAAATATAAGTAGCGGACTCCAATCGATACGTTCAGCCACTTGCGCGCAAATGAAAGCGTTATTTCTAGCGAGCCGCGCCTGATGCGGCTTCTCGATCAAATGCTGCAATGATTTTATTGTTATCTCGCCATCGGGCTGTCACGTGCTCGAATGAACGAACGAAGACTCCACGAAAGTGCATCGTTAAAGCGAACCATTTTACTGCAAGGAAAAAAATAAAAAACAGCCTGCGAGATTTCGAAAGGTAATGCGTATCAATTAATCCGCCGAATCAATCTTGGCCCGCAACTTCCTTCAAAGTGTCGCTATGATCATGCTGATCATACTCACGCCACAAACGTTTTGAATCTATGCGGAGCAATTATCCATCGCGATTATTCGTAAACACCAGCACACCAGCGATGACGGTGTACCGTACAAATATCGCTCCATGATTGACGCTACGGATTACTCTGGGTATTTGAATTTCAAAAGCGAAAGCCATTGTCGGGTTCACGTCGTGGTCGAGCCAACCGCTTCGTGCATCAAGCTTGCACCGAATATATGAGGATCGCGTGTTCGAAATCTGCTGTTATCACACGAGAAGGTCTCTAAAGTGTTCTGCGTTGTATCACGATGTATCTCAGAAGCAAAATCAAACGTTGAACTTTACGGTCAGCTCGGTTTCGATCACGTCGAACGATAAAGGTCCATTGTCGCTGAAAGTGCAACTCGAAATATCATCGGTATTCGCCACGATTTTTCCATTTTGTCGATGTGTGCGCGAGGTGCGTTTTTTTTTCGCTTTCACATCACGAGGCAAACTTTGTTCGAAACAGCCATCCATCGGTATGTAACAGCAAACGTTTATCTCGCTGTCGCCGACCTCGCCTGGACGAGAGAACTATGTATTCGAAGTTTTAACCAGGCCACAAACGCAACCGCCAACATCAGCGCGTTCAATAAGGCTTCCTGCGAATCTATGGAAAAGATACGCCGGCGAGAACCATTTCCCAAAAACCAACCCGTGCACTGTGAACTGCGGAAAATCACGTCGGAGTGTGATTGTTCGTTCAGACACTCCATCGTTTTAAATAATCTTTTTACGGAGAAAAGAATGTAAAATGAAGAGCGATATAGAACAAGTGTTCGTCTCAAAATAAGAACACAGAAAGATTTCTGTTTCTTACATCGAAAGAGCAGCACGTTCGGAGAGCTCTTTGCCTTGCAAGCTACTACACGCGTGAAGAAACATCTCTCACGTTCTGCTCAAAGAAGAACGCGATTTCCTAAGAACGTAAGAAAGAATGTGTAAGTAACTGCTTAATTAGTTAAAACAACAAGCGCAAACTTCTTTTCCCCCCGTAAACGTTTGCCTTTTGTATTTCAGCCCACGTAACGCGCTTCATCACGTGTATGCAAGCTAATTAACAAGCGAAATCCCGGCGTAGCTGTGTCTATAATATAAAAACGTTGCATCAACATTGCGACGTCGCATTATATAAATATAAAGCGACGCTTGCATTACAAATTGCAGATCAAAGCGCGCACATTTTTGTCGACGCGAAACGCCACGGCGTTAAAGAGCAATTGTGTCCGACCGATAATCAAAGTAATTAAAAGCCCTACAAGGGAACCCAGTTATAAAAACGGCGAAACCTTTCAGCAGTTCAATAACACACAGTTAAAACTCGCGATTATTAAATTTTTCTTTCCTAGTAGAGAAATATACAGGGTGAGGCACCTAAAACAGGCCACCTGAATATCTCGGCTAATATTGGTGATAGAAAAAAATGTGTCAGACCAAACTTGCATGGTTTTGAGGGACACATAATTTGTTCTAAATAATTTTTTATTAGGACGCGTAGAGGTCATATGAAGGTCAACTTTGTTTTTTTAAATGGTATGATATGTTTTTTTACGTACCATCTAGTAGAGCGTTTGAAGATGCGCACATTGATCTACGGGTCAAAATCATTCAAGCTCACTGAAGGCTAAAATTTCTAAGTGCTAGAACTTTTTCATTTCTAAGTTTACGGTATTTTCAATAGCAGAGAATTCTAGGCAATATAAAAAATATAGATATCAACAACTCAGAACTTCTCGGAAAAGAAAAAATATCTAAGGGCTAGAACTTTTTCATTTCTGAATTTACGGTATTTTCAATAGCAGAGAACTCTAGGCAATATAAAAAATAATTATAACAACAACTCAGAACTTCGCGGAAAAAGAAAAAATTTCTAAGGACTAGAACTTTTTCATTTCTGAGTTTATAGTATTTTCAATAGCAGAGAACTGTAGGCAATATAAAAAATAATGATAACAACAACTCAGAACTTCGCGGAAAAAGAAAAAATTTCTAAGGGCTAGAACTTTTTAATTTCTGAGTTTACGATATTTTTAATAGCAGAGAACTCTAGGCAATATAAAGTAAATTATTTTCCCTTGCAGTTGGCCTTCATTGACCTTGAATGATTTTGACCCGTAGATCAATGTGCGCATCTTCAAACGCTCTACTAGATGGTACGTGAAAAAACATATCATACCATTTAAAAAAACGAAGTTGACCTTCATATGACCTCTACGTGTCCACCTAATAAAAAACTATTTAGAACAAATTATGTGTCCCTCGAAACCATGCAAGTTTGGTCTGACACATTTTTTTCTATCACCAATAACAGTCGAGATATTCAGGTGGCCTGTTTTAGGTGTCTCACCCTGTATATAATACATCACTCGTAAAATTCAGCGTATTTCCAATTTTTTTAATTAATCAGAAAAATTCGGGATATTTTTGTTCGAAAATTTTATTCTAATTTTATTCCTATCTGCAAGCAGACAGGAATGACTACAATATGCGTACTCACCTGGCAATTCGAGAAAATTCGAGGTCCTGCGTTGGCGAACGCGCGGATGGGCACTGAAATTTAACGGACCCACATCCTCGTTGGTAACGTTGGACACGTTGGAGCACTGACTGTCACGGGAGCCGCGTCTCGAGGCCAGATAGGCTGCAATGCAACAGAGCAGAGTGAAGCTTGACGAGAAAGCCAGAGAGACCTAGCGAATTCGCGACGCCAGGCTTTGTTCAAAAGGGCACGTCAAAGGGTAAACCGCATCGCGATGCACCACCGTACAATCCCCAACACACTCGCGGTACATTCGCCGATTGTGCATTGTCGATTGTGCATGACGTTTTGAGGAAAAGCTCGTCGACGTTGCGCAATAATGCGCCTTAAACTTTTACGAGTCGCTTGTGGGAATAAATTTACGGTGACTATGAATACGAGAATAGCGCTTCTTTATGAGCCGATGTAAAATGAAGAGCTCGAGATTGTACGGTGAACAGTGCGTTAACGTACAAGTTTCAATTCGGCGATAATCTCCGCGGTGTCACTAAAGACACAGTTGTATTATTTAAAAATTCTCAGTGAGCTCCAGTGAGCATCAATCTGATGATCCAGTCCGGATCTAATTTCTCCTGCGCGGCAGTCGAAATGTGAACAAAGTACCATATAGAGACCCAATCGATCGTTATGTAAATGATATCTCTGCGACTGCGACGCGAAAGAGATACAGCTAGCAAATCCATATACGCGTCGTCGCGCTGACGATTTATCGGCGTGATGATTCTCGCCATCCTAATGAAAATCGAATGGCCAATGATTGAAGAGGATCGCAGGATTAAGTCTCGAGGGTATACCCTGACTTCTTCATCTCACTTTGTCGATCCAAGAATGGAAGACGGAAAAAAGTAAGGAGGCAGAGACAGGGAAAGGACAGGAGAGAGACGGAGAGAGACGCGATAAAAGGAACTTGAGCAGACGGAAAAAGGAAAAGTAAAGGCAGAAAAACTCAGACGAAAAACTCAGAAGTGAGGAAGAACTTCTTCGTTTAGAGGAGACCGAAAGTGGCTGAACCGAAAAGGATGGACCAAGTTCATCTCGTCGCCTTAGCACGCCTTGGCCAGAATTCAATCACGCCGCGGCTTTATTTCGGTCCGGGAAGCAATTATCTGGACTCGCACGCGTGTGCGTACACGTGTAAATTACGCACGAGTGCGCTTAACACGCGCGACTCACAAAGTCGCATGGCTTCGTATCGATATTAACGCGCGATGGATTTTCGCCAATGGACCGCGCGCGGATTCCGCTGCATCTCGCCAGAATGGAGCAATTATGGTGGCGCGGGCGCGTGCGCGTGTTCCGGGTTATTCACGTGCCGCGCGCGCGGTATTCATCTACGTAATTCCCATTTCAGTTTCGGATTTACCTCCTTCGCGCTCGCCAGACGATCCTTTAACCGCGACCGCGACACGTCGCACGAAAAGTACCCTTTGTGACCGGACGACGCCACAAAGACGTTGGAACGCGAAGCAATTTGCAGTTTATTAATATCCAAATTGTTTCCTTGGAATTACGTCACATTACCTTACTGCGCTGCTCACAGAAATACTATAACAGTGAAAATTGTTTGGCAGCGAAAAGAACTTTAATTATGCAAGTAATAATTGAAAACATGTTCAACGTAAAATAGAGAGAAGGTAAATCATCAGTAAAACACAAAGTCTTAATTCCAAGGAACGTACATATTAAAGCGTCGTGAAATCATGCAGTTTCTCCAATTGTCTAATAAATCTTGAATGTTTCATTCAACTTCTAGACTGCTGCGCTTTCAATCAACCAACTCTCATCACAAGAGAGAAAGTTTCGCGCCTCTCGAGAGCGTCGGCTGCCGTTTATTGCTGCAATCGCGCTATTGTCTGCAGCCAAAAGGATAAGGACGTTGGAGACGAGCACAAAGCATGAGCTGCCCAAAGACCGCTTTGTAGAAGGAAAACAGTTCGTGAAAAAGCGAGAAATAAGAAGAAAAAGAACTTACCAAGACCGCCCTTCATGGAGCCCCTTCTTCTCGGACTGGACAGCAGGGTGATTTCAGTATCAGCGTCGCCCATGTCCGTCAGATCGCTGGTGGATCGGCGCGACATGTTTTTGTCACCCCTTCCATGTCGCGAGCGCTCATCCGAACCCTTACGATGACTCCGACCCGCCTCGTCCAGACATCCCTGGCTCTTGTTGAAGTGCCCGGCCATCCTCATGCTTCTTGATACTCTGCTCTCGCTGGTCCCTCCTGCAGCGGTCTTCTTCTGTATACTGATAGGCTCCTCCAAGGAAGGCAACTTGCTCGTACCATTGCTGCAACTGCCGATCTCCCTGCCAGGACTCTTCGGCGTGTTCAACTCCGAATTCCGGTCAAGATTCGGACTGGTCGCCTCGTGCGACGTTGGTGTCACTATTGTGGGCGACATCGGACTCTTCAGACTCGGTAGGCCGAAGTAGGAGTTACGCCGCCGGTCGAAAAGCTTCGGGCTTCTACGACCATACGAACCGCAGGACGAGTTCATCGATCGGCTGCGATCGATCATGGTGGACGACGTGCCGGTCGCCGGATAGCTTGCTGTCTGTTTCAGGCACTTGCGTGGATCGCAGAACTGGAAGATCGGCGATTTGCGACCGGGCGAGTGCAGGATCTCGCAAGTGCCGTCGCTGCTCTTTGGACTGCGCAATGGACTCACGGTAGCAGGCCGCATGTAATAACTGGGACTCCTGGAGCCATGTTGCTGCTCGAGGTCGCCGGCGCGCCTGAACTCGTCGAAGTCAAAGTTCGTGTTGGGCGTCTCCGGATAGTATTCAGGCGGGAACTCGAACACGCGGGGAGTGCTAGGCGATTTGGTCTGGCTGTGGCTCGTTGGACTGCGCTGTTCGCCGATCGGCGGCTGCGGTTGCGGCTGATAGCGAGGCAGAGCCGGCAGCTGCCGCGGGCTCCTCGGAGATTTTAGGTGGATCAATTGTCCGGGACTGTTGGTCGCCATCTCCGATGCGGGTTCTTCTAGCTGATGAATTTCTGCTCGTCCCCTGGTGTCGAAACGCGCCTTCTCGCAACGATCGACCGTTCGATTATCGAGAGTGATCACGCGCCATCATCACGTCGCAGGAACGATCCTCGTCGATGCCATCGTCCTCGTCGTCCTTGCGATCACGTCCGTGAATCGTCTTGCGATCGACCGCGACGGCCACCCTTTTCATTTTAATGGATCTTCAATCTTGGTCACAATTTCGCGTTGATGAGGATCCTCAAGGGACACCGCGGGAACGAGTTTGCATTTCACAGTGGTTGTTCTTCTAGTCGCAGACCCTTTTGACTGTCGAGCAGAAGAAACGGAATTACATTTATGTTACACTTAGATCGAAAAGCGTAATTTAGTTGTATAATTATCATGACAAAAACTGTCTCCGTGCATTAACGCGCACATGAAATTTTGTGATGTACTGCGTATTTATGACTCCATAGCTGTCTATATACGTGAATGAAATTAAAGCATAAAAGCGTGAAATATGTCTAAGGACAGTTTTTCTCCGCTTATTTTGCAAGGATAATCGAAGAAAAATCCGAATTTTATTTGTTAAATTTTAATAATTCCGTTGACATTTTTCTGAGATATTTTTCTCGTGTGAAAAATAAACCAGAATGATATTAATTCAACTGAAAATTGTTCCCTCGCATTCAATCGATCCACGATTAATTGAATTGTGACACGATGAGGCACGATGCTACTGTGATATAATGCATGACCCATAACCGCAGGGTTAAAACACATCTGTGTCAAGTTCACGATCGAGTGGCTGCGAAACGCACATATCGACCTGAATAAATTGAAAAAGCGCGACACAATTTTAATTATTAAATGAATATAATATAATATAACTATCATTCAAATCCGGACACCTTCTGCATAATAATTCGCGCAAGACAAATTCACCATTAAAAAATCGAAACGCTCCAAGAAAGAATCAGCATTTGCCAGAAACACAAATTTTCACGTTTACACGTTTTCGACTTGAATCAGATATTTGATACTCACCTGCCGCCCCTCTAGTCGTCACCAAACGCGACGTTACAAAATTCCAACAGAAAGAATGTATCTTTCAGTCATTGAGAACAATTTCCCGAATATCATTATCATATCACCAGCAACCAGCGGTTACACGCAGCCTCCTCGCTGTATCCGTACCGCAGATGACGGTATATCGTAGATGACGGCGCGTGTCGACGAGCAGCACGACAGCCAGTAAACAGAAGTGTATGCGTATACAGGATTATTGGCCGGTGTGATACCGCCAGCTAGCCAGCTAGCAGGGATTAACCTGTTGATCGTCGTCGTCGCCGTGGAACGTCGTCACATTGTCCAGCCGCGTCGCGACGCCGAACGACGACGTTCCACCGAGACCAGAAACGGCTTCAGCAGAGCGAAACGGCGCCCTCGCTGATCCCTCGCTGATCGAAAAGATCCGACCGTCAGCACAGGAAGGAAGATCTGCCTTTGGATTTCGAGATCGAGGGAGAAACGAAGCGTCGAGCGCCTTGAGGTACCACCACGGCGATGGTCGGCACGCTACTGAGGGTCGCGATCCAAAAGCCACCCTTGCGCCCACCGCAAACCACCCCTACTGCACTAGCTCCTGGTCCTGGGGCTCTGTTGTTTCCTCCGCACATGCTCCTCTGGTGCTCGAATCGCGATCCGCTCGGCATTATTTATAACGCTGATTTTCATCGGCAAGGCGTAGCGAGAGCGCAACGAGGAATACGTATAACGCTGTAATTATGTGATACTTGTATAGAATATTATGAAAATGCGAGAAGATAATGGAAAGCTCGCTCGCTCGCTCGTAGTGATCCGTTTCGATGTTACGTCGAAATAAAAAAATTTAATTCGCGTCGATTTTTTGTATTAATTAATTCTTCTTTCTGTTTGCGAGGGATTCCACCCCTTGACGGAACAATGTATCGAGCGAGATTGCGTTTGCGCTCACGCCGCCGCGAGGAAAACCACGAAGACATCACAAGCTAGAGACACCTGGGGGAGAGAGGAGAGTCCGATGCAACAATGTCCAACAGGTAGACGGTTTGGTGTACGCAGGCACATGTTGCGGAATTTAATAGTTGCCTGTGATGTCGGGCCAAACCCGTTTACCGGGCGCAGCTCGGCCTTTAATCAGTAAGGCTACTACAGTGAGGCACTCTGCGGAGGTCCAGTGCGACGGAATCTGATTTGGCCCTCTCGACAGTCCGTAACTTTGACTCATCGGTGATTAACGTCGTTTCGTTCAGCACAGCTCGGTCTGTAACAGGCGATGCGAAGGTCGGCAAATGTCTCGAATCGAGTTTAAAGCGGACATCAAATATTCGTACGAAGAGGAAGAAGAGGCACACGCTCGCGTGGACATCACGCTCATCAAATACTTTTGAGCTGCAAATCTCCCGGAGACAAAACAGATTGACGTCTCTGCGGTTTCTTATGGTGCATTAATCGCCTGATTGAATTTGCATGCTAGAAAAACTCGGCGATAACCGCATGAGTTTGAAATTAGAAAATTTCTCTTCGAAAATGTATTCCGCCAGGTTTCTAAAGGGTTGTAAGGTTTCTAAAGAGCGGAATTATTATAATATTCATTCGTACAGTTATGGTAACTGAAATTGATGAATTATTATTGTCGGCTGCATATCATATCGCTCCATCTGATCTCGTTCAAATGAACGAGCTTAATAATATTGGGAACCGCCAGACAGCAGACGTACAACAAAGTAAAGAGCGAAAGTAAAGAGACATTTCGTTCGTCGCAGTAATCACTGATTAATAATAATACGTCCATAGCATCCGTATAAAATAAAAGTTGCTATTTTAATTTTGTAACTTGATACCTCAGGAAACTTATATCGCTGCAATGGCAGTAACAGTGTGGCGATATTATTGCGTTTAACATTTGTCATTCGATATTTATCGTGACGTTTCAATACTGTCTATTCTCATATTACCAATTTGATCATGTCGCGATTGAAGAAAGAACAAATCGCGTTTAGCAACTTTAAATGCATTTTCAGGATTTGTAAATTGTAGACTGTGAACCGAACGAACCTGTCTGTCTTCGACTTTCTGAATTTATGAAACCATGTGCAATGTGCAATGTCTAGTTCGATAAGACAAACTGGACTATCGCTCTTTTTTTATCTTGATAATGATAGCGCTATTTTTAATACGTAAATTTGTTGTTGACAGATACCACACGACGTGCAAGGAAAATATTTCAACTGCTTTTAAGCGATTGGCTTTAAGCGATTATCACGGAAACACACCACGGAAATCGTACAGCTACCAAGTTGACTCACGTTTCCTTTATCACTAACAATAAGTACTGAATTGTCCAGCGAAGGGAGAGCGGTAATTCCCCATACCACATTAGCAGAGAACCAACAACTGTTGCAGCAAACAGCTGTGACATTCAATTCTTGAGCTCTTCTCTTCAGAATCAATATCGCTCTTCGGATCTCCGCCTCTTCCTTCGTTTTTATATCTGCCTCGCTTATCTCCCTATAAAGAGCCGCGATAAGTTTCACGTTACCGCGATATCAAAGAAATGACGTCAACCAACTGTGCATCCTGACCAGGCAGAGAGACTATCTTAACGTTTTCAAGTTCAGTCCGAGCTCGCCGCTCAAGTTCGTGACCTGTCATCGATCGTGCATTGATTTCAATCACATTCGACAAGCAAGATCTTATTACGAGTGCACTTACGCGTGCAGTTACGAGTGCAATACTAGATAAAGAGAAATGCCGTCGATCCAAACATTTTACGTCGAATTCGATCGGCCGAATGCTATTTATGCGCCTGGCGAAATCATCAGCGGCAACATCGTCGTCAATTTGGTTAAACAGAAAACTATCAGGGGTAAATAATCCAATTGACTTCTCAAATCAAGAAAGATCGTGTCGATCGCAATCATGATGAAAGTACGATCAATTAATGAAATCGTTCTCTTTTATTAATTGCGCTGCCTGCGTTTGCTCTCCTTCTTCCCTTTTTTCAATATGCACGGAAATACTAAAAATATAAAAAGATATTTTTATATGGAAAATTAAAGCATGAACGAATATCACCTAAAATTCATTAACTTTAAGTGAATTTTTTAGTGTATTAATTAATTTAGCGTATCAATAATATAAAAATTCCAAAATTACCGCATTTTGTATCCTGACACATTAGTTTAGTGGCTGTAGAAATTATCAGTTCATGTAATATCAGTGGCAACATTCTAGTCGGAAACGAGCAGATTTACGGAATTACGTCATTCACACGCTCATACACTTTGATAATGTGTCCACAATGTAATATAAATTACTTTTATAAATTAATTAAACATGTTAATTATTAGACATATCTTGCTTTCGGTAAACGCAGATTTATTATTATTTCCTATATATTAAATTATTCTTGGAAATATTTATGTTGTAGCGTTAAATTTGTCGGCTAAAGGAGAAGCTTATGTCAGATGGAGCGAACAAGTACCCGAAAGAGATTCTAATGGGAGAATACATTTTAGAACTATTTATTACGCTGGGAGAGAGACGTACTTTCATGTGACCTACCCCGTGTTGGCAAAATCGAAAGGTTGTATATCGCCTGCGAAGATCGATTCTACATTAAGCCAGTCGAAGATTTTACGAGAATACGTAAAAGTGCAGTGGATTGCCAATTAACGTCGATTGCTAAATTGATCACTAAAGCGTGCTTACATTTGATGTAAAGTTCAGAATAAACAGACAATTTGTTACGTATGCGATACGAAGACGAGCAGAAGATTTCTTTAGGGAGTTTTACGTCATGTCTTCGTTAATTTCAGACGGAATGGCGTATATTCCTGCAGGATTAAACAGATATCCTTTTCATATCCAAATACCATTAAATATACCGTGCAGCTTCGAACACAAATATGGTTACATCAGATATACGATAAAAGCTATTATTGACAGGCCATGGAGATTCGACCACGAGTGCAAAGCTGCGTTCACCGTAATCACCATATACGACTTAAATGCTCATCGCGAGCGATGTGTAAGTGAAATCGACATCTGAAAATTTGCACATTTAGTTTTATATAGTGTTACATCATTTGTAAATATTTCAATTTAATTTCGAAACCAACAAATGTACAAAGTTACAATAATGATTTTATTGTAGTTTTAAGAAACAATATCTTGGATTGACGTATGTTGAATAATATCTTCAATCTTTTTAAATTAATTTCATGCAACATTTGAAATCTATCATACGTTGAGGATCAATAATCCACTTTTTATTAGATAAGCTTGCACGATGAGGTGTGTAAAAATTTCTATACCCTCTGCTGCTTTGACGGCACGATGAACGTGGAGATCACAATACCGACAACCGGGTTCGTCCCGGGACAATATATCGAGGTGACTCTTGGCTTGAGGAACAACAACAATATAGTGCAGAGGGTCTGCGCTAAATTAGAACAGGTAAGTACGCAGATAAGGATTAACGGTATATATTAAATATATGCATGAATTTTAGTCATTTTATCATACATTTTTACAATATATACAAAACAATCAAGTCATACAACATTTCAAAACTATAAAAGGGCAGGAACATATTAAAATAATTTGTTTTAAGAAGGAAGATTAAAACTTATGCATACACATAATAATACGTAAGACATCGAGCAATTACCGAATCCTGATTGATAAAGTCGATCGGGGAATTCAGTTTTCATGCGATGAATAATTCGTTTCCGTTCGTCTTAATAGTTCTTACAGTTTCACGCAAAGGGAGACTTTCATATTTCATCAACCACGAAGAGGGACAAGTCAATTGTGGCGGGAATGCAAAAGATGGGACCGTTTGATCAAAACGCCGTGATCAACCTACAAATATATGTGCCGCCGATACCACCGTCTGATCTGGAGTTCTGCAGCATAATTCAACTGCGATATTTTCTATACATCATACTTGAAGTCTCAGGCTTGTATGTGTACACCTCTGTGGAACGTAGCGACGAAATGAGCGCGTATTAATTAATGAGCGAATCCGATCGATGATTCTTCAAGTGGAACGAGCGAGTCTAATGTCTCCTCCAATTCTCTTCGTCACAGACACTTGAACATCTCCAAAGAGTACCCGATCGTGATCGGGACTTTACCACTGCGCCCTGACCCATCTGCACCTATGATTTCGTCGCCACCTTTGACCTCAACCGATTTTCAGTCTACCTCAAACGAGCCGGATCCTTTGGGATTTGGTGCAGGACCAAGCGCGTCTCCAAAAACATCATCCGCGAATAATTATTTTGACGGTATGCTCGCCTGACAGATTTCACTTATCACATAGTTATTTTTAATCAATTTGTATAATCATAATAAAAATATGTTATGATATTATCATGTGATTTTATCATAATATGAATTTTAGATTCTCATATCATAAGTAATGCACTCGAATAGTGATTTCGATATGATCGAAGACACTATTTCCACTTTTTATCTTGATTATATCGGAGAACAAAACGAATCTTCTTACACATTATCAAACTGCAATCCAAAATTCTGCGAACGTGATTAAAAGGTGTATTTACAGGATTGTGAATTGGAGAACTTATTGGATTTCTTTTTGTATCTAGCACCTCCGTCATACGAAGAATGTTGCGGAAGTAGAGTAAACAACATTAAAGAACATGGCGAGTCGGAGTACGTGTACGGTGCGAATCAGCCATTCGCGCCTAGATATCCAGTCTTCAACTTTTCCTCGTCATATTCACGTAAGATTACATTAATTAAATTCGTATTATTTGGATTAGTTGCGTACACTCAATGCGTCAATCTTTTATTTGCAGATTCATGAAAGAAATTCATCAAAAAAATTGAAAGATAATCTGGCTCGAGACTATACCTCGAGCAAGACACTTTTCAAGCAAGACACAAGATACCAAGTTAACTCTCCAAATAATTCAATAAAGAAAGACTAAATAAGAAACATGCAAAAAAGATCTTGTTTGAGGAAAGTATTTTTATACTTATAATATATATAATAAATCTTATTTTTTTCGAGAACCTGTTTCCCTGTTTTCGCATGTATCACCGCGATCATTAATTACCACTTCTTTGCATCTGCATCTCTTATATTACAGGTGTGAGAGAGATATAGATATAATTTATTTAAGTAAAAATTTTGCTTAAATTTCACTGTGTGTGTGAACAAGACGCAATACACCAGTTTGTCGACTGAACCCTACAAATGTTAAACTCTTTATTGGCATAAGAAAATCAATATTTCATCGTCTCCAATTTATATCATCGTCATATCACAGGAGGAGTGCACGAGAAGCTAGTAATATCAAAAGCCACCAGATAGCGAACTCGTACAATGCGAATTCAACGATTATTCGTTCCTACGCGATTACCATGCAAGCATCTGCTTTGCAATATATTTCGCATTACGTAATAAAAAATAAGAAAAAGATCCCGTTAAAAAAATACAACGTAAAATACGAAGGATACTCATTAGTCATCATCATTCCAGCAGAAATTTCGTCGGTTTATTTCAGCGTTGCTGATAATTTCAGAAGCTTCAAGGAATAATTTAAAACCATAACATTCTTAGAAGCTCTCAATTAATTGATCCGCGCGTGGATATATAGTCCACCTCATAACGTAAAACGCGATGCGAGACGCCACTTTGTCTCTTGGCACGAAAGGAATCTCTTTATATCATTTACATATATATCGCGCGCCAGTTGCACCGATTGTTTTTATTCGGCAATCGATCAATCGCAACAGCTGCGATTCCGCAATGTGCTGCTCAGCGGTATTTCCGTCGGAAGCGGACGGCACGCGACGCACTTCTGCGCGACATCGATCGACCATTAGCAGACCTGACAAATTACAAAAATACGTCGTTTGCAGAAGTATCGCGTTCCCCAGCGGCATTTCCGACGAGGAATAAAAATATTGGCAGCGGTAGTGCACTCCCACTGGGAGCACTCACAAATACGCATAACGCAACATCCGATCGTATCTCTCGATTATGTTTGCCCTGTCTATTTTTGCGGGTGGTATAGCCGATTACCCGACCTTTGCGATCTTTCTCGTTGATCGATAATCTTCGCGTTACCGTGACGCATCGTGACACGGAGTGACGACCTGTTCGCATCTGACGTCGTTCTGCATTACGCGTTGCAGCATCGGTTCCCCGTAAAATGTCGAGGTTTCACGGAATCATATTTTTATCCATTCACGACGTCACGTGCGACGTGTATTACACCCTCGACAGTGACTCACGTTTCTCACGCTTTGCAAGAATATCTTGAATGCCTCATGTACGCCCCCTCATTGGGAACACATCGTTGAATGAGTTCCTGCAAAGCGTCTACGACGATTATTATAAACTGGCTTCGCGCCTGCGCCAATTAATAATACGCACATACATCCGTACGAAACATTCAATCAGATTCCAATTTTTAAGCAGGTTCAGAACACGCTCATCCTTCCCTCAGCCTGATCGTTTCAGCAAGGTTTCTCTCTGTCAGATTAACGAAAACAGCGTGCTCTGCGACCATGCAATTTCCGGTACATTAGAAATGCCTCCGATAATTATCCGGTAATTAATCTTCATAACTATCGTTACATTATTTCAAGGATATACTGCTGCTACCAGCGAGCTGATACTCTCCTGTCTCATCACGCATCACGATTACTGTCCCCATTCCATGTTACGCACTATAATTCCCTAACAATGTATCCCTAGCTGGACGAGGAGGATCAGGAGACAAAGAGGCTTCTATCATCAACAAGGGCAGCAACCGGCACGCGCGGCGTGATGACGCTTACGGCGGGGTGCTGATACGAACGAACCCACCCACGGCTCGCGACGCCCGGCGTCGACGTCGACGTCGGCGTACTACGACGACTCAGCGAGTCAGTCAGAACACGCGGTACCAACGGCGCGTACGGTTGCTTTCGCGCCTTCGTCATCGTACGTCTCGTCTTGCCGACCCATTCGCGTTCCACGTGATCCCCACCTGCCATCCCTGATCGTGTCGATCGCTCGGCCTCGATCGCGCTCGATCACGGCGGCGAGATCTCGCCGCGCCTTACGGAGCAGATGCCGTCGCTGAGGACCTTCCGCATCGAGTTCGACCGAGCGGGTGCGACTTATTCGCCCGGTGAGCTCGTCACCGGCAACGTGATCGTCGATCTGGCCAGGGAGAAGACCATCAGAGGTAAAAATCCAGGAGCGATCCACGCGCGGCGACGAGCACGTGCATTCTCGCCGATCGAGACCTACGAGTATCGAGCGATCGCACCGCCGGCGCCGCGACGCAGGAGCGTCGGCGCCAGTGAGAGCGTCCCGCCGCCCGCCCAAGTGCGCGCGTGTACGTAAAAACGTGCGTGTGACAGTGTGCGAAAGCCAGTGCCGTCAAAGGGACGCCGTTGCGGGGGATCGGGATGCATTGTCGCACGTGGTGTACGAACATCCGAATCGGAAAAGAGGAGTCGGAGTAATCGAAGAGTTTAGTTTAAAATATGGAGAGGAACGAGCAGTGGCGTGTCAAAAGAAGGAGTTTAAGGAAACTTTGACGGTTCTTCATAAAAAATGAAGAACGTAAGAGAAACCTGATTTAATGAGAAAGTTGATTAATTCAGTACGATGAATTCAGACTTAATTACCATTGTATCGGAACACGGCGGTTTATCGAGTTAATCGGACGAATTAACACGTTTATTACACAATCGATTAAATGCAGTTCATGCAAATAGAAGATTTCTATGCGGCTCTATAGCACAGTGACATACGTGTCATCAATGTGCATTTGATCTAACGACGGGAGAGATAAGATATTGATTTCATGTTCTCCTTCAACTCGAACGTTGTCAATCGAAGAATAGGGCTCTGTCAGCCACAAAACGGCCCTGTGGTACATAGTCGGTATGACGTCATTTAGCAACATAAACTGGGGTCACATGTGCGAAACGTGACGCGACGCGAACCGAACTGCTCACGTTTCTCGCCTAACAATGCTGCGAATGAAGTTATGAAATATTTATTTCGCATCGTCACTTTATAAATTTAAAATCCGGGGTAATCAGAAAAATTGCACATCGCGTAAACCGACCGTAACAAATGTCGATTGGATGAACAGTCCATTATCGATTTACCGCATTATCAGAAACGACGCCTGGACCGAGATCGAAGAGTTCACGCAAATAAAAACTTGATGAAATTATCTCGTTACCGCGTGTACTGCAATAATGAAGTCAGGGAATTACCGTTAAATATATCATATTTTGCGATTATTCTGAGTAATACATTTTTATTATTTTGAAAAATACCGGCTATTTCGAATACGATATTTCAGAATAAATCACGATATCACAATTGGAGTAATAACGAACACATCTTCGCAAAATTAATCAGACACTAGCGCGTTCATTAGAAATTATTTTATTTCGTAGAGCGTCGAAGGTAAACGTATGCATCTCGCAATATCTACCCACAGAACGGTAAACAGTCTAAAGATAAATTTATCAGAAGAAGAGTTTAACATCGTCCTTCGTCGAATAACGTCAAACCGCTAGAACAAGCGCAAATATATTATATTAATACCAGGTCGCACTTTTTTTCATTTCCTTTTTTTATAATTATGTTTTACATACTCGTCGTGACTAGTTTATGTAATGCATTTCTATGTAGCGCATCTATGTACGTAATCCATTGATACGATCTCGATTGACACCAAGCCTCGCGTGATGTGCGTTACATTGTATAATTTGCGAAATTTTCCTATGTATGTCATGAGAAAAATTCCCAGTGTCTCTCGTATCGCCTTTCTAAATATTCTTAACGAAAACATTTTGGATTGATTCGTTTCTCAACCGCTATATCATTTTATAATTAAAATTAAATTTTGGAAATCACACATTTTTCAGATTTATTAATTTTCTAAACTGTTTTAATCTTACTAGATGCAAAACAACGCAGTTGAAATTGATCGCTACGACCGAACTTTGATGATTGAATTTGCTTCAATAATTTTGCTCTGAGAGATAGCGAGACGTATCATTTTTTGAACACGACGCGTCGTTCCAATAAGAGTCTGATAAAAAGGAAGGCATCGATATTTCTCATTGCAGCGCTGAAATTGTCATTCAAGGGGGAAGCCAACGTCAGCTGGGAGAGAAGAAGAACTACCAAGGATTCCCAAGGACACAGTCACACCCACGTTGATCACTACCGAGCGAACGAGCAGTATTTTAATCTGGTTTATTACCTGCTGGGGGACACAGGTAATAACATATATTCGCAGGATCATCTCTGCGTTATCGAAAAACTGTGTTCCGAACGGTAAACGAATATATACTTCGAATAGGTAATTCGATAATTTAACGATCGGATCTAATTTAATCGCCGACGAAGCGTCCCTCGACTTTACATTATTAAACGAAACGCCACATCGATTTCAGCCGATGAAGTGCGAATGCCAGCGGGGTTCCAGAAGTACCCCTTCAGTTTCTCGCTTCCCCATAACATACCGTGCAGCTTTGAGCACGCGGATGGCTACATCAGGTACACGACGAAGGCCGTCATCGACAGACCATGGAGATTCAATCACGAGTGCAAAATCGCGTTCACCGTGGTCACGTCTTACGATCTGAACGCTCACAGCCAGCAATGCGTAAGTAGAATCGACGTGACGTCGACAGACTCGTATGTTTTATCTACTTTGACATGTCGATCGTAAGCCAAAGTAAAAGTGTACGAACGAAAACGAATCGATGAAAACCGAACTCTGTTTTCGCTTAGCTTGGCCTAGACGACGAAGTGACAGAGAGCTTGTGCTGCTTCTGCTTCAACATGGGCTCGATCAGGCTGCGTATCAGAATACCGACGACAGGCTTCGTCCCAGGACAATCGATAGAGACAATGATCAACCTTGATAACACCAGTAGTGTCGGCGTGACGAAGATCTGCTTTAAGCTGCAACGGGTAGGTTTTCCCGTGATGATCGTGACGTCGTAAAGCAATTATTGCGATTATAGAAACGCTTATAGTCCGTCCGTCTAATATATAATTCGATTCGTCGAAATAATTTCTACCGATGAATTATATTAATTATATTAATTATATTAATGAATTATATTAATTATATTAATTATATGAATTATATTAATTATAATCTTCTTTACTTAATTCCTACTTTTTTCTTTTTGTCAGTCTTTGGTATTCCATGCAAAGATACCGTACAGCACGACCAAGACGGATGAGGCAACTGTGAAATCTGAAGCGAGCATGGGACCGTTCAACCAACATGTTGACATCGTGTCACGATTGCAAGTTCCGCCAATATCGCCGTCTCAATTGGAATACTGCAACATCATAGACCAAAAGTACAGCTTGCGCATCACGATTCACGTCTCAGGAATGTACGTATTCGTTCTTTAGACAGTTTAGACCATCAAAATAATTAGGAAGAAAAAAAGCGAAATTATATAAGATAAAATAACAATTTTATCTTACAACGCGCAATCAGTTTCACAATGAAGTGAAACTGATTGCGCGTTACAAGAACTTCGAGCTCCTCTCGTTAGTTTTTTAATTAATAAACTATCAGAAATTACTATCGACATCGAAATCCGCAACATTTTCACATTGATCGACGATTCGCTGAAAAAAATCGATTTATTTTCTGTGACAGGCATTGCAGCATCACCAAAACCTATCCGATCCTGATCGGGACCATCCCCCTACGCTTGACGATCCCGTCAGCGACGGCATTGCAACCTACAGCTCCCATAATGCACTATGATTACGATCCACCACCGCCAATGCCGATGGCACCACCGGAGTCTCCAGAGTATTTGCCACCAAATGTGCCTTATCCACCACGAACTTATGGCTTTTCGAGTCAACCTAGCACCTCGACCAACCAGTGGGACATACGTGAGTAGAGATCTTTCTTTTTCTTTATAAAATCGACGTTTCGACAAATTATTTTTTGTGAATAATTTCTCTTCGTATTTAGACAATCATGAGCGATTTTTATTTCTAGCGCCGCCGTCGTACGAGGAATGTATGCAACGAGCGGATAGCATCAAGGATGACGACGAGTCTAATTACGTGCACGGCGCCAACGAGCCATTCGCGCCAAGATATCCGGTCTTTAATTTCCCAGCGTCACGTAAGTATGGAATGTCACCGTTAAACGTTTTGTATCAATTTTAACACGACGCATTCACGTGCACTTTCGATATTTTACTCGACAGATTCGCCCGGATCCGGAAAATAAATGAAGACAAAGTGAAACTTATGTCATCTCATCGAGCAAGCTACTTTGACGCGTTTGCTGAATCGAATGAAGAAACAAGCATTTTTCTTCACCAAGAGTGCGGACTCTGATCGCTTCTACCTCACGATGTCCGACTGTTTAGTTTTTTTTACAGTAATGTGATATCGTGTATATTTTTATACATTATGAAATGCTCTCTACTATTGCAAATCGTACGTTACGCGGAACGTATGACAACTTTCGAATACGTGTTTTATTGTTGTATTAATTTACAAAGTACAATTAGCTCACTGGAATGTTTAAGGAATTTAAGGGAAGATCGAAGAACAGGAGTGCAAACGGACACTCAAAAGGGTGCAATAAAGATAATTGTACGAAAATGGTATATTTACACAATTTATTTTATATCTCAACATCATCATATCATAATCATCATCGAGTCATATAATAGCAAAAGTAACGTTCAATTATTACAATAAGTAATAAGGAGAAAAAAATTCTTCGAATTTCGGCAGGAACGGACAGCACGAAAAAGAAAGATGGGAAACGCAGGTTGGGGGATTCTCAATAGATCGCGCGATCCAATCAATCAGGAATAAAAATTCGGAATTTCGAGAACGTGGGACACGGTGATCGGAGATGGAGCGAGGAATGTAAACTAAAGAGGAACAAGGGCTATGTGACATGTGATCTCGTGAACTTAGCGTGAACTCCTATGCGAGAAGGCTCTCTCTATCCTACAGTATATTAATTGTACTCCAAATTTTTACAGCATTCGCAAAAATGTACACGGCACAGCTATTCACACCCGCAGCCACCGAATGCCCGGCGAAACGTATCGCTGTATGTAGGAACTGAACCCATCTGTCTCTCTAGCGTTTCGACGCAACGCTGCCCTTCAATATTGCAAAACGTTGAGAACTCTCGATGTCGCACATGTTGCTGTCGGATGGAACTGCGAAGGATCACAAGACTCTATGACACGAGAAACGGATTCGAGCGATTGAATTCTGCCGAAGGAAACGAGAAAGCTATTCTCTCGGGCTCGTGGAATTTATCTTAACGCTTGTGGCTCGCGCGTAAATGGTCCCGTTGATTGTTGGAACTCGATCCCGTCGACGCAAACATCAGATTTGAGAACCGATGGTCCACTTTCACGTGGAGTCAAGTTTGACACGATTCGCGGCTTTGCAGCGTCGGTTCGAGGCGAACAGTTCGTTACGAAGAGTGAGTGCCCTGCGGTGGAAACAAACTCTTCTCGCCTTCGCAGACATTTGAGGCAAGATCGGATAGGAAACGATGCGATTCGTGGCGATTCGATGGGATATGACTGATGCGTGAACGTGTACGATCCTAAATCGGTATGTTCGATGTACATACGTAGAAGTTTTACTCGTGCTAATTCGGCGTACGATTGAAGCAGAGGTCCGGAAAGGGGTGGAACGAACTCGCGCAGAGACGATGAGGAAAGCTCGCTCAAGGAAAACGACGGGATCAGGGATTGTGGAGTATGGACTCGTTTAACCGATTACTGAAACGGGACTAAAGCTCGTCGCGGAGTCACCAAAAGTTGCCGATCAACCAAACCGATCAAGGTACTTATCAAGGTATAGAGTTCTACGCAGGCAACGGAAGTGGAGAACCGCCTCTCCGGAACCAAATCGATCGTTCTTTGACTCGATAATGCTTCCTGATTTTCCTTCCTGGGCTCTTTTCTCCGCGCGTCCTGGTTGTTCGGAGGGGGGAAAAGGAACTCTGTGCGCTCCGACTTTACAAAAATTTACTTCGCATATATTACAATAACCTTCCCTCAAGATTCAAGACATTCAACCATTAATATATTATTATCATAAATAAATTTGGTCTATATCGGTAATATTGTGAATACGCCGGTACAAATACTGGCAGTATTTGGTTAAGTAGAAATCATGATCACTAGAAGAGGTAACTCGTACTCGGGGGTCGATATCATGCTTGCTGTTACGAACAATTCCATTTCGCATTTCTTTTTCTTTTCCTTTTTACATCCCATGCCGGAATCCAGAGACATTTTCGTCTCTCATCGCGGACACCGACGGAAAAGCAAACGTTACATGTTAACAGTGTGGACACGCGCACGTTACTACTTCCAGTAAACCTGATTTGATCAGATTTCTCAGATGATTTGCCGGGAGAAGGGTGTTTTGCAGATCTATCCACGACGAATGCAGAACAGAACCGATCGGACGATGATGCAACGATTCACTCTTCGAAATCCGCACGCGATTTCGCGCAAGATGAAATCATAACAACTACCATCTATTTCTTGCGATCAAGATATTCCACAGATAAAGAGCACGCATCAATATCTGTGAAGACACGAGATTCCTGTCGGCAGAACGCTGCCGCGATTCTTTAAGGATTTCGTGACGAACAGACGGCGAGAGACAACGATGCTTCGTGAACAGATCTGTCGAGTAGAGAGGAAACCGATAGGTAGGACGTGTGCTATGGAGTCAGGTAGATCGGCATGAAAAAACGGGCGTTGTACAATACAGGATGGCTTGGTGCATCCTCGTGTATCTGCCGACTGATCCATCAAGACCGCCGCAATATCAGCGTGCATCGTAAACTATCGCGACTCACTCGGTGCTTCGCGGCGCATCGCTTTAAAAAAATAATCAGTTGTTATTATTGTTGTTGTTGTTGTTATTGTTGCCGCCGCAACGCAATGTGGCGCAATGGGTTCAAGACAAACATCAACATCTCGCCTCCTATCTGTATGCACGCATACGATACAATACAGTTTTTTAACGTTTCAACTGAGATTAAGGAGAAAGGCATTATATATATTACATCGCCACGCCGTGTGTTGATCCAAGTCATGAACCAGAGGACCTTGAGTCGTGCACACGCAGTGTCTTGTTCATCCTTTTTACATATATCTATATTAGTATATCGTGTGTGTATGTGTGTGTATAGGTACGTGTATGTGTAGCGTGTGCGTAGTATGTGTCGCATTTTGTGTCTCACATGTGTTTCGCGCAATCACTTTACATTATTACACTGTTTCTTTTTTTTCATCAGTCCACACGCTTTTCAAAGACCTGCAAAGGAAAATTCAGAGATTTGCCCAACTTGCATTCTTGCTGAACGACGACGATGATTAAGTCTCTACACTGCCATGCCATGCAAGACACATACACACACAAGACGACGACGATGATTTTTTTCCTGATTGGAATTCTCGTTGGCTTCCGTTTCATTCACGTGTACGCGATGCGGCATGCAGCGCGTGGAACGATTTCTTCGGCGCCGAAAGTAAAAAATAGATTGGTGCACGGGATCGACAATCGGACGATCGACTTGAACAACGAACTCTCGTGCGGCGGCAAGCAGTGTAAGAGAACCGTGCGTGCAACCGTCCCCGAACAATCGATGCTGCTACTCAACGAATGCTGCGACACCCGGCCAGGCGCGATACCGCTGCCGGTTTTGCGGTAGGTCGTGCGCGACGCGAATGAAAAATCGCCGGCGCGATCACGCGTGGGAGAGAGAGGAGGACTGATCCGCGATGAAGAATCGTCGAACGATTTGGAGGTAGGCAAGTTACGTGTAATGAAGATTCTCGGTCGAGATTTGTCAAACGAATGAAAGCGTCGGGGCATACCGTGATCGCGTGCGTGTCTTTAACCTTCTCTCTTGATGGCACCGGGCGCTTCGGCCAGTCCTTTGACCTTGAGCCGATCTGCCGTTTTGAGGAACGCCGGCAGCTGATCCTGGGAGACGTTTACCTCCCCCGCGTACATGAACTCCAGGATGGCTTGCAGGTGGCTGTATGCGACGTCCTTTAGAATTATTATCGGATGCTTGGACGGATTCTCCTGTAACATGCGAAACGAGCAGCACATTAGTGGCAGTAGCAGGTCAAAGTGGTTCGGTCGGACGGGAGCAGGTACCCGTAGACCACGACGATGAATCGTGACGGTGGCAATGTACCTCTAACAGGGATTTGAAGTAAGGACTACAGGCGGACAGGACCATCTTGTGGGCCTTGCAGGTCTGACCGTCGCAAGCCAGTGTCACATCCGTGAAGCTTTTCTCGTCACGCAGGTGCTTGAACGACGACACCATGTTCGACTGGAAGTCGTTCCACTTGAGAAAAAACTGCTGCTGCTCTCCCGCCATTGTGCGCGCCGAGGTTGCCCTATAACTCCTGCGTACCTGGGCAGTCTGCGAAAACCAGTCGCATCCAGAAACGTTAGTCAATCGGGAGGAGACGAATCTGGGGTCGCCTGAACGCGGAGGAGCAAACGGTGGATTTCCCGCGCGCCCCGGAGGTCTTTATAGGTTAAGCCAGAGGATGTCTCGGTCGAGCCGAGCGAGCAAGTAACGGAACGGGCGAGTAGAACACGACTATCGACTAAGGTTTCGCCGCGAAGCGGAACGCATCGTCTCTTGACGAGGCTCGGGTGCGAAGTTCGCGAAGGGCACGCGGAAGGCTTCGCCTTCGGCGTGGCGCGCCTCGTCAAAACAACGACACGCGCGCGTCCCGAACGTCAAAGAGCCGCTCGCCGGAGAGCCGTCTCGTCAAAGGGCTGTTTCGGTCAAAGGGCACGCGCGCGGGGAGGGCCCCGCGCCGATAGAGCGTGTCAAGGCGGGGGCCGAACCTCGCGATTCGTCTTGCGGGCAACTTCACAACGCGGACACGCGTCGCATCCTTACTTCGCGTCGTCGACGGGCCGCCGAATCCTGGACGAAACGGCGACGTGTTGCCGATGAGACTTAGCACCCCGTTGGAGAGACGGAGACGTTGAAGGGTGGGACGAGCAGGGTATCACACGTATCGAGAGAAATACGCAGCGCTGAAAACTTTTTCAAGCGCGATCGCCACGGATTTTTTGTTGTTGCTGGTGTCACGGCGAGGCGAAATTCGGCTGGACTCGAGTCTTTCCGATGACGGACGATCGCGTACGACTGTCGCGCCGAGCAAAGCGCGGTGATTGGCGCACGCCCCGTCAGATGACACCACCGACACGATCGCGCCCTTAAGTTTGACTCGTCCTTAGAGACGCCCTTGGTTGCCCCGCGAAGGGAGTCGATGTAATCGTCGTGGGTGCAGTAATTGCATTCTCAAATTTCACGCGACATTCTTCGAGATTTCAGTTGAAATTAAATGCGACTTAAATGCTGCAACGTAAATGTTGTAACATATTTTAATAATGTTTTAACGCCAGTGATAAGTCGCGATCGTGTACATGAAAAGAGCATTTACAACTTTACAAATTTACAAGTTACGTAACACGAAACTATCATAGTTACCATTTTATCTCCGTAGTCTAGCTTGTTGGCTGGAATTAATCCACTTAATACCTTCTTGCGTCAAAAAAAGAGATTTCACGCGTAGAACGAAACTGCTTTTACTCCGAAAAGTGGGAGGCAGCCGAACTTAAGGGGAACGAAAAAAAGAGCGAACAAGAGATAGCGTGTTATTCGGGGTCCTTTTACTTATTCCCGTTTTGTAATCCGTGACTGTTATGTAATACATGCCGTACAGCGGCACGTACATGAGACGCGAATTAGAACGCACGAGATGCTTAATTAGCGATCGCCGAAAGGACGTTAATGCGATCTAATCTCGGTGTTAATCGGCGCGCAAAGCCGCTTCTGCTTTTTTCCCCCCTCTCTTTCTCTCTTTCTTTCATGCCTTGAAAGCGAATCGACAAGAGTGTCGACGTTGACGACGACGACGACTCGCTGATATGCAGAAATCCGTCGCTCTCGGCCCGCGCAATTAATACACGTCAGCGTGCGTTGGCTCAACGCTTAGATCAACGCACGCGTAACTACTATACGCGCGCGCACTGATATGGAGATAAAAATTCACATTGATAAACAATCAAACATGACGCCACAATGATTCGTCTATTCGCTCGCCACGTGCGATCGCGAGATGCGTCTGCCGCAAAAATCGAAGAATTATCCGCGCAGATTAAGTTAATGTCGATTCGGCGATAACGTCAGCAGAGCACGGACGATTAAAATGATTAAGACATTTTGGGATATTCTCCGGAAATGAGGATAAACATTTTGGAAATCGACGACTGTCAATAAAGAGCGCATCAAAATTTAAGTATAAATAAAAAAGCAAAATGCTGGTCAGCATTAATAAAAATAGCCGCAAAGTCCGAAGGATAGAAAGATCTGGTCCTGACGGCTCGTTTACCGACGTAATCCAGTATAGAATCCGCGTGACGAGAGCGATTCGTCATTATGGATCACAGATCAGTCTGTGACTTCATGTTTGAACATGATCATAATTTCTTTGCAAAGCCGGTTTATTATTATTACTGTTATCTAATTTATTCAATGATAGCGTTCACACAGGACGATGCTGATTTGCATAAGCAACGAGAAGAGGATCGCCTCAATCGCAAAATCTCACAAAAATTTCGACGAGGAAATAAATACAAAGTCCCGCAGGAAATCCTGCTCAATCAGTTACCATCGATTGCGCAATATCGTGCAAACGACGACTCGACTTACTGTCGACTATGATAGAGTACATAAAAATAAATACCGAGTACCGCGATTGGCGCCACGTAATAATAAAGTCTGGATGTGCGCGATACACGTGGTGTCAGGTATGAAATACGACTTTGCCAAAGGTATACCAGGTTGGACAGTAATTGGACATGACATAGGTACGCAGCCCGGAGACTCAAGTTTGACTCAAGTTTGACTCAAGTCCGATTACTTCACGATTCAATCATCGTCCATGCGGTGGCTGAGGAATCGCGGTTTGCTAATTGCACGAGCGGGAAATCCGTCCACTCGATTGAGGGGAAGACTACCTTTCGTCTTGGTCGCGTCGTCGTCGTACGCGAGCGGAAGAATCAAGAGCGGAGAATCTTTCCCGTCACGCGGAGCCGTGACGAGATCGCGCGGCGGGGTGAGGGATGGCGAGGAAAATAAAACCAGAGTGAAAAAGGGACAGGAAGCAAAGGGAAAACGGAACGACAGACAATCGAAATGCTGCCGGAGACGTTGAGAGGGAAATATAGAAAAAGAATGGAATCAAAGGAGAGTGTGTGTGAGAAAGAAAGAAAGAGAGAAATAGTCGCTTGCAGATAGCGAACGGAAAAAGCAAGAGCGAGATGGTAACAGAGACAGAGGGAGAGAGAGAGGGGGGGGAGAAAAAGCAAGAAAGAAAACGGGGCTCGGAGGAGGGCGAGGGGCGGAGAGACGGAGCGAGCGGTCGTAGCGAGCGGAGGAGCGCGGCGTGGACGCGCTTCGGCGGTCGGTCGGTCCCTCCGCGGCAGCGGTCGGTCCCTCCGAGAGAGGACCGACTCGCGCGGTCGGATTGTGGCGTGCGCGCGGGGCGGGAACGAGAGGAGGGAAACTCGGCAAGCGGGCGCAAGCGCAATGGAGTGCGGAGCGACTCGCAGAGCGTGCCACATGAAAGCTTGCGACATGCCGCCGAGGCGCTCAGTCGCGCGCCAACTCTCATGCGAGGTTCGTCGTTGCTTCGGGTCCCCTCTCACGTGCTCATTCCCTCGTACAATCACGGTCCCGGCGACGGTGTGTATATTCCTTCGTAGTGCGAGAGAGAAGGAGAAATAGAGAGAGAGAGAGACGGGCGTGCAGAAGCGGATACGTACGCGCGTGTAGGCGTCAGTAAACGGCGCGTCGACGCGAGGCGGAACACGCGACCAGCCGCGAGCAGGCGACTAAAGTTAAACGGGAACGACGTCGTCGCCGTCGTCGACAGACGGAAACCGACGTGGTACCGTCGTCCTCGAGGTCCCGGAATACAGTCCGGGTGCCATTAAGTAAGTAACTTGGAACGGTGTCAAGAGCCAGCGACGCGCGGTTTCGGCGAAACGAGGCTCGTCCGTTGTCCGCCACGGTGACGGTGTGACGGCGTTGGATCCTCACCGAGAGCAGTTGTATCCTCTCCTCGCCTCCTGTCGGCTCGTCTCGGACGACGTAGTACACGCTACGACAGCCGAAGGAGAGGGAGATTAGAGCGTGCGATACTTAGGCGGACGAGCAGAGGTAGTGAGTCGTGGAACGTACGTGCGGACAAACAGACGGATACATCGACGGACATAAGAACGGTACAGGTGGTCGTGGTGAAGTCGCGAAAGGATCTCCAATCTGTGATGTGCGAATGAGCGATGGAGTCACCGGTCATGTACGATTCCGCGGCCCATCAGGCCCAGGCACAGAGTGCGGCCGATCTGAAGAAGTCGCAGGTGCTCAACAACAACACTAGCAATCAGAACAACAACGCCGCAGCGAACAACAATAACTCCACGCTGCAGGTCAACCACAACCACAACCAGCAGCAGCAGAACAGCGCGGTGGTGAGCAAGGTGTCCGCCAGCAAGGCGACCCTGCATCAGCAGTACGCGGAACATTGCGCGGCCGCGGGCGAGCTTACCGATCTCAACACGCCGGAGATCTCGTTGGATCTCCAGCATCTGATCGACGACAACCATTTCAACGACGGTCTCCTTGACATGTTAAACACCAACAACGGCGTCAAACATGTCAGGAACAGCGGTTACGCGCGTACCACGCTCGCCTACATGCCGCAGCCGGTGCACAGCGGGGCGAGCTATCATCAAGGCAGCAACAGCTGCAGCGACAGCAACAGCTCGAGCTCGGAGTCGCCCAGCATCAAGGAAGAACCACTCGATCCGACGGATTATCGACGTCACTGCCCACAATATCCTCCCACCGGCTACAGTCCGGTGACGAACAGCCCGTTCGCCAACGGTGGACCGACATTCACTACCCTTACGCCGTCCACGATACCAGGTGGACATCCCGGCGCGCCAGTCCATCAGCCGCCACCACGGGGCGGGCCGATGAAGGGCCCAGTGATGGCCCATCAACACCACGCGTCCGCTGCTAACGTCGCCAGGAAACAAAGCAAGACCGTCGACAAGGCGAGCGACGAGTACAGGCGGCGGCGGGAGAGGAACAACATAGCTGTGAGGAAAAGCCGCGAGAAGGCGAAGGTGCGGTCGCGCGAAACCGAGGAGAAGGTCAAGATGCTGGTGAAAGACAACGATCTGCTGAAGAAGCGGATCGAACTGCTCACCGAAGAGCTCAACGTGCTCAGGTCGCTGTTTAGCAGCGTCGGCGTCGTGCCCGAACAGCTGCACCGCGAGATCTCCAGGCATCTCGATCAGTTCCAGCAACACGCTGTTGGGCCCATGTAGCGGTAGCATCGACAGCGACTGCGGTAGCGGCGGCGGCAACCGCGACAGCAGCAGCGACAGCAGCATCGTTGCCGCGCGACCATCCGGCGACGTTGCTGATAGATCCGGGACTCGCGTCCCTAGCCTATCAGGCTGACCCGATTGCGAGGCCGAAGCCAAGTCGCGTCTTCTGCTTCATCCCCGCGCCTCCCCGCGAACGACGACGCTCTCTGCGCGCATCTCCCGAGGAAATCGTCTTTCGTCTCGCTCTCGCGCGTTTTCCTGTATCTTCTTCTCCTCGCTCTTGCCTTCTGCTCTCGTCTTCTGCGTCGTTCTGTATGTCTCTGCTCGGAGCGCGCGCGAATCGGGCGCACGTGCATACGCTCGCCTTCGTTCACGTCGGGAGACGCGAGAGCGAGAGGGAGGAGAGTCGCGTAGGCGGGCGACCGAGAAAAGCGAGATGTTCGAGCTTGCGTCGGCCGGAGAACGCACTCGGCGGATCACACGTGCAGGAAGAGAAGCGTCTCCACCTGCGGGACAAACAGCCCTTCGTTCAGGAAAGGAAGATGGAAAGGCATGTCGAACGAGGAGATGAAGAAATGAAGCAAAAAATATATATTTCTAACAGCAAACCGCGATGAATTAATCGCGTGGCGCGTAGATAGGCCCACTGTGTTGCGGATCCTCCGAAAGAAGGAAAATCGGCAAACAGTGCGAAGAAAAAAAAGTCTGAAAACCTTCATCTCTTCTCTCGTTCATCCGCCTCGTTCTTTCTTCTATCGTTCTCGCTTGGCGTCTACTTAGGAAAGAGAGGATTACGCGAGATCGGTAGTCCATTTCCGGATTTCCAGGCTGACATGTGTCCTCCTCTCTTTTCGGACGCGCGGAATCGCGACGCGGCGATGCGACGACACTCCGACGAGCGAATCGCGCCACCTCCGATGATTCACGCGAGAGAATATTTTCTCATCTTAGTTGTATACTGCGTTTCGCATGTACACATGCACGGGACACATACACGACACATCCACTCCACGCGCAAGAGAGAGAAAGAGACACGTACACATATACATACAAACACGGCGTTGTATTTAGATATTCGGTTCTTTAGATAACGTTTAAATTAATGAACTTAGACTATGTCCGATTACCAAGTACCTAAATAAAAAGGAAGAAAACAGAATCGTCATAATCAAGACACGGCGATCTGCAAAGTGGCTCGAGAGGCCGACGCGACCAGCTTCCCTCAATACATATTTCGCTCCTGCGCTCGCGGTGTCCGATGAAGCATGGCCGAGCGACAGAACCGAGCACTCATACACATCCATACCCTTGTATTATATAGTTCTTATTAATTTTATTATTATTATATTCGAAATGTATGTACATAAAATGCTAATATATTTTGTTAGAAGAAATGCATAGAGAGAGAGAATTTAAAAATAAATGAATGCGTGAGTGAGTGAGTGAGTGAGAGAGAAAGAGTGTGAGAAACGGCCGTAAAGGCCGAGAGAACGGTCAAAAGCAAATGTATGCGTGCGTTATGTGAGGCTGTGTAATATGCGTGTGCAATACCGCGTGCACGAATGTATCAAGAAAGAATAAAAATGTGAGAGAGGAACAGAGATGTATTGTTGTAATTGCATATTTTATTAGATATTGACGAGAGAAAGGACCGGATTACCTGAACATTTCGTACAAGCGTGCGGTTGCAATTTGGAACATTTCATCTTCGCGATCGCGATATATGTAGAACGCCGAATGCGACAACGAGCAGCAGTATAATTAGTGTGTTTTCGTTCGCATGCGTGCGATTTTATGAATTGCGCGGTGATAGCGGCACGCGCTATCATACGCGTGTGTCGGTACGCGCGGCGGGTGTAAATGCGACATTGCACGCGTGCCTGCCTTTTGGTGTATGTGTCTGACGTACGACGTTAGGGTACGAGATTACCCCTGTCACGGTTGTCTATGCACAAATATATTTTGATATGAAACATATTTCTCAACTGCCTCCTTTCTTTCTTCCGTTCTCTCTTCACCTCTCAAATCCTCCCATCGCTACTACGTTTTTCACTCGCATTCCTATTTTAAATTTAATCTTGACGCGCTTAATGCCTTTTAATGAATGAAGTTACTCTTCCGAGAAATAAGATAACGCCTCCTCGCCGTAATTCTGAAAATTTAGGATTGTCCGTTAAATCCCGCATTGAATGCTAAAACTATTGCGTTATGCAGCTACTCGGCTCCCTCTCTTTTCATGAGAAAAAAATCATCTGTATACTAAAAAAAAATTTTCAGCATAAATATAATTATACAGACAATGCGAGATATCGCTATCGTAAGATCAGCGATTAATCCAAGTGCTCGAAAAGGTTCAATCGGAGGTGTCACGGCAAGCGATAAAGAAACCGCGTACGTTATCGCGTTCTGGACCGAGCTGAACGACGTCACGTGCGCGACCGAGGCGGGAACGAGTTTTGCCAAAGGGAAATTTCTGCGGACTCGCGACACAAAGGAGGGACAATGGAGTGACCGGTCATTTATCCGCCGGAAAAATTTGCCGGCGCACGTACGCACACGTACGAGTTTTACGCGTAGCGCGCGAACGATCGGCGCGGTACCGCGTGCGGCGCGAATGAGTCACGAGATAAGTTTGTTGTTAGTCAGATTAAATAGATTAGCTGCACATTGTGACGAGCGTGACGCGAGTTGCAACGCGCCCCGCGGAACAGGATACGGCGTTCCACGTGTACGCGCGGTCGCACGTGCTCCTCGCCCGCGTCCCGAATCGCGCGCGTCGTCCGCGCCGGCATGATTAGCAAAACGAGTTTTGCGCAATGCGAGAGACTGCAGCGCATCGGTATCCGACTGATCGAGAGTTCGAGCAGTGATGAGATGAGATCGGCGGAAGTTGCGGAATGGAGAACCGGAAAGTCCGTAAATGCGACGAAACAGAAACGTTTAAGTTAGCGGCTCGAGAATTGATTGTGATCATGAGGAGAAACGTGAATAGTATATAAAAAATGATGTATATAATGATATAATTTATATATATAATATGCATATATGTATAATATAAAATATAAGTAACATGTATACATGTATAATGTACTTATTATTTATATTACAATATATACTATACTTATATTATATAAATACGTTATAGTTAGAGAATTAAATCTGTATACATCCACTTGAAACGATTCAAGTCTGATTTTCGCCGCTCGATCAGCTATCGAAAATTATTCCAAAGAACAGAACTCCTTGAAAAATTCTTGATCCTGTGCTCGTGCACAGCGAACTCGCGTGATTTCACGGTTCGATTTGACGAGATTTCCGTGGGACAATTTATCGAGTTTTTACGTGACACAATGCGCGACGTCGCACGTGTATGCACGCAGGTCGCGACGCAGAATCCAGGCGTACGAGGAATGAAAGTGAAATTCGTCGGGACGCGACATATTCCGAAGAATCGGAGTCGACAATGATGCAGGAGAATGCAGAAGAATGCACGAGACGCATACGTTATTTAGAACGATGCAAGCGCAGCGTTTTAAAACGACTTATTATTGGAAAGGGAGAATGATACGATAATAATTTGATTCGATAATATTAGATTATAACACATGTTTGTTCCATTTTTTTAGCGTTTTTAATAACTATATTACAACTCATCATTAACACGTTCCTTGCCAAGCCGGTTTTGAGCCATTTTCAGGCTATATGTACGGTATACGTTATAAAGTTTGATAAATGTAAAAGTTATCTATTTTTTTGCTTTTTGTGAACTAAAATTTTTTTAGTAGAATAAATAATGATCCAACAAACTAACAGACAAACTAACAAACATCATCATAGAGCATGTAATAGTGATAAGCAACCTTAACGGAAGAGGTCACACAGAAAGAAAAATTTGTGCTACCGTAGCTAATCATGATTTGCTAAAAATTGTTTGCTGCCGTAGCTATAAAATTCTAAACTACAGCAAAATGTTTACTCTTGCAGCTAATGAATTAGGAGGAACCTTATCTAATAAAATAGGTATCACAGCTAAAATTTAGCTGTCCATATATTACGACTGAATTTAGTTACCACACGCAGTTTTTAGCTATGGCAGCTACTTTTTTCTTTGCATGCATGTTATTAGCGCCAGAATAGTGCTCCTTTCTTCGCCGACACTAATTATCAAAATACCTAGGAATGTACCGAAAAATCGATAAATAGCAACCAGAGAGACAAAAGATCTAGACAGAAAGTCTTGAACGTCCGCCGTGTGAAGACTTTTGTGTTCGCTCTTATCGCTGTACCGCTGTTCTCTGAATTTTATATCTTTATTTCTAATAAACTTCTGGACTTTCTTGTCTATAATTTTTCTAAATAATAAAGAAAAGTTTTTTATTTTTTCCCCTACAAACACTCAAAGAACGGGATGAATACATGAATATATATGAGTATGTTACAACCGAATATAAAGCACCAATTTATTTATATTACTCGACAGTAATTGTTCAACATGAATGATTCTAATTCTGAAAGACAATTAACTCTTCGATAAGCAGTCATGTGCAAGTGACTGTACACCTTCAAAGAACTTTCGAAGTTCACATCAAAATATTTTGAATACCTTTTGTGAAAGCTGGGTGAGCTTTCACATAACAATGATCTAATACATTTAATTGATTTATGTTAAAATGAACGCCAATAAACGCCGAGCTGTTGTAGATCAAGTCTAATTAAACTGGGTTAAAATATCGTATATTTCTTTTACTTTTGGCACTTATACTTTATTGAAAGTTTGAAATTTTATACGTCCGATAGAGCTTTTAATTCCAAATAAATAAACGAAAGCTAAATAAGATAAAATAACGAGTAAGAGAAATGAGAGACGGCAAGGTATTTCTGCTCACTCTTATCGATTAGATAAAAATCAGAAAGATACGGAAATCTAATTTGGCTTCAATGAATCATATCAGTAGACGATAGACAAGTATAATCGGAAAAGTGGAACATCTTTCTTTTTAAAACTTTCGAAAATCTTCTTTGAAAATTACTCAAGAATGCAAAGAAAATTTTCGATATTAATACTAAACAATATTAAAAATTATAATGTTAACATATTTAGCTCGATAATTTAGTAATTTAGCCCGATTCTTAATCTAATAAGCAAATTAGAAATTGTTGATTTATATTTTTAGTCGCTATATCTTGCTATTTATTTCCACTCCCTAATGATTATCTTTTTTATTGTTATTATTCTTTATTTTATTTTTATTTTTTCCTTTTATTCTCCAAGAAAATATGTTACCTCTTCGGTCTCAAGGCGTACTGCATTCTATGCTAGCATAGATTGTTTCTTGTCCTCGAAACGGTACGAAAACAGGCTCAAGCAAACCTACCTCATCTTCTATATTTCCCGATGTCCGACTCTTCTGCAGGCGCTTTGTCGCCGCGTTAAATCTCTGACATAATGCGCCAAGTTTTGACGCCGAGGTGTCTGCGTGCACGTGCCGTCGACGATTCCAGTTTTAGATACAAGCTGTGCCAAAATGCTTGTACGTGGTACCACCATTTTTCGTGCATTCCTCCGTATCGTGCAGCAACTTCTGGTACAACCAAGACGATAAGTCGGTGCGAGCATTTCGACCTTGCTAGCCAATGAATCACAACGTTGTTCCCAACGAAATTTATTGACCAGGAAACGTCGAGATTCACGAATCACGAACGATTTGCCAGAGCGACTCGTCTCGCTCTCGCGTGTTTTCGTGGCCGCCTGTCAAATTCGATTTAATTGAAATTTCGTCTCTGTCATGCGCTTTCTCATTACCGCCTCTTAAGTAATTACACCTACTCAGTCGCCTTAATCTCGATTTCAATTTATACGTTATCGCAGTCGCTCATTACTGATCGATTAAATCGAAATGTTGATTCAATTATCACGCGTCGTTTCGCATAATATTTCGGATCATCTCGTGTGCTTTATGTGATCAATTAATTTGACTGATGCAACGACCACATTTTTCATCGCGAATATTACCGGCGAGCCTCCTGTTTGCCGATCTTTTATTTCATCGAACGCTGAATATACGAGATCGGGATTAGCCTGTATGTGATACAATATCTGCCACTAGTATTCATTATCAGCATTTCAGTAGTTTCGCTTAATTCCTTATATTGACTAAACTCGGTACTCCACGTTTCGCCTAGTTACCTATGAAATTAAATTTCATTAAATCAATCCTTAATTGATGGTAATTTTACATACTTTCTTCTTTTACAGCTTTGTACCTGTCATCTTGTTATTGAGACTTTTCTGTTATCAATTGTGTACGTCATATGCTTTCTTAACTATGCTCCTATTATCAACTGATTCTTTATTCCATTTTCAGCGAACGTAGTGTGGTGCCAATTCGGATTATAAGAGAGAGAGAGAGAGAAATAAAAGGCAGCTACATTACTAATTTGCGCTATATTATCATACACTCTACTCCATGAGCATCAAGTGCCACTTGCATCAAGTCCATTTCAGCTTCTCTTACGCGGACGTCATATTTCGAAAACAGCATGCGAAATTCCGTTCAAACAAGAGATACAAGGAAACCAATATTTATAATTATTAAATAAATACCTATTAGATAATGTGCTAGCAATACTGAAATAAAAATCTAAAATTCCTTAAAATTGCTCGGGACTTTTCCACGCATTTAAACCAACAGTCTTGCGAGACCGCACTTGGATGCACATTCGGTCCAAGCAATTGTTCACATCCAAGCACCTTCTCGCACGAAATTAACATCGAGTGAATCAAGCCTAACCTTGAAGTTGCGATTCGTTCAAAATCAAACGGCGGCAGGGGATGGATCGGCGTTTCACACGCGCTAATCGCCGTTTCGCCAGCAGTTTCGCTCGAGCGAGACCTCGGGGGGGAAAAAGCGGACCCGATGAAGGCGCACCGCCAGCAATTCGATACTCCGGCTTTCCCGACCGTGTTTATAGAGTTACCTGCGTTTCTATCCTCTCCTATCCGCTCGCTCGTGATCGCCCGATCTCTATTCTGGCTGCGACGGTATATGGGTTAGGGCCAGCTCTGCCAAGACCGCCCCGCACCCACGCGCGCCCGCGTCCTCTCGCACGCGCGAACGAGAACGGGCGGGCGAGCGGGCGAGAGCTTGCATTCGCGCGGCGCGGAAAGGGAGCTGCACGAGTGATCTCCGCTCCCGGTTGCATCCCAAGAACCTCTCCACTAGCTGGTCCAGCTGCTAACATTGAGCCCGTGAAACGAGAGCGTCGTCACTGCTCGCCGTTCCGGGATCGTCCGGGAAAATGCCTCCGAATTGGTCACGTCACCGTGCAACCTCTTCGCCGGCATCCGTCGCACTGCGTATCAGGTCTATTAACTTCAGCTATTAATGTCTCCCCGGGACGCGACAAATGTCATTTATTATCAGCTATTAGCTGCTGAGATGTTGCACGCATACACCTAGGACGATCCAGTAGATATACTTCGCTTGATGTTGAAGAAATTATAAGATCAGAAAGAAGAAAAAGTGAATTTTTTTTGTTTGAGAATAGAAAAAGAATCGTCGCTGAGAGAACACATCGACTTGATCCGGATCGATCAAGGAAATTGGAGATAAAAAATCCACGTGCTTTTAAGTAAATTATAAAAGCGACGTAGGAAGTGTAAAATTCGGTGGATTTTGGAGGGCCGAATTTTGGGTCGACTTGTTGTTTAGCAGACGCGTGTACAATCGTAACTCTATCTCGAGACATAGTAAATGCCCAGGTTTATAGATCTTTCTGGCGCCTCTGGTTTATCGTTATCGCACGCACACTCACGCATCAATGTCTCACGAGCAACCTGGTCCAGCCATATAATCGCAGCTTTAGAGAATATCGAATTTATTACATTAAGCTCGAAATTTCAACTTTAATTCTCATATAAATTTATTAGTTATATGAGAGTTTTTCAGAAATTTATCAGAAGAAAACACAACAGGACAATTTAAATGCTAATAATTCGTCAAATATCAATTATAAAGAAGGCTCTCAAGAGCAGAGACGCTCAGGAAATGATGTCACAACGTCATATTAACACCCGGAATTAAAATGGAACATCGAGGATCGAAGATGTTGGATCACCTCCAGTCGCGTTCGCCGTTTTCAATTTGGAATATAAGTGCACGTAAAATTTTTTCGGCCCCATCATGCACGATTCTACTGGAGCTGGATGGAAAAGCATCTAACGCGACGTTAAAAGGGATCTGCCGTCGATCGGCATCGCGCCGGCACAGCGCTGCGAGCACGATGTGGGTGTGACCTGGTTTGCGAGAGTTTCACTTTCCTGTAACATCGTTGCACGGAGGAGGTAAGGAGGATTCGACCCCAGAGTTACGTCATGCATTGTTATGCCGGCCGTAACGGCTCGTAGTCGTACGTGCGGAACTCCGCGGGAATGAAAATCAGCAAAAGACAAAGAAAGAGAGACGGAGATAGAGACAGAGAGAGAGAGAGGCATGAAACACCGTCTCGCGTATCCCGTGCGATCGATCGTCGATTCCAATCGATGGACTTTGGCGATGCGCGTTGTATTATCACACGCGTCGTACATTTCGATCGCGCGTAGCGCGAAACGACGTCGTTTGATGAGAAATGATCGAGGAAATGATCTTGAAAGATCGCGCAAACCCGGGGATTCGATCCATCGGATCTTCCCCACGGACGTTCCTCCGCGATAGCCCGAGATAATCCTTTTAATTCGCCAGCCACGGGAAGGCACCGCGTCGAACTCGCGATGCGCAATGCATGCGCTGCTCTACGCGTGAGCGTCGACGGCTGCACGCATGCACGCATACATCCTCGCCGCGGATCTCCTCGAGTGCCGGAGTGGCGAGTATATAAAAGAGCGTTCTAGCGTGCGACCTATATATTCCACGCCTGCATCGCTATATTAGACGCGTACGACGCGTCAGGGACGCGCCTGAAAGTACGTATCTCTCTATCTCTCTTCCTCCTTCTTCCTCCCAGCTGCACCTGCTACCAATCAAACTCAAATTTGAGCAGCGACAGAGATGCTTCCATCATCCCCTTTGACGCGCGACCTATCCTTAAACACGTAATCATCATCAGCGCGAAAATGAATTCTCGCCACCGGAAAAAGCAATATCTGAAACTCGCACTTTCAGTTACTCGCCCGTCGAATGTTTATTAGCTACAACCTGGACACACTTCCGGGCGCAATGAAACAAAAATATCGCAGACACATCGATATAGAGCATGGACTGCATCCATATCTCCATCCATATCTAAATCGTGTGGCCAGGAAAAATATAAGAGATAGAGTGTGAAGACGGCCAACTCTCTCTCTTTCTAGACCAGTATCGCAGCATTAAATAGAAAGAGAGAGAGATTGGCCGTCTTCACGTCCCCTCCTTCTCATTTTTGACGACCACTTTTATATATGGATGGCGCATGTCCATGCTCTGTGCATAGACACAATGAAGCAAAGATATAAAGACACCAAAGGAGCAGCGAAACGAGGAGCGGAGCGCGGCCGCGCCAAGCGATCGAGCGCATTCGAGATTTCGGACGCGCGTGCGCTCGACGAGAACCGGCTGCACGCGCGTCCGCGCGGCAGTACGCGTGTACGTTTACGCGAGGAAGTCGGAGGAAGGATTTATTTTCGTCGCGGCTGCTGCGTCCAAACGCATCACCCACTCGATCTCTCGCTCGCTCTCTCTTTCTCTCGACCGCAGCCACTCCAGAGGCCGTGCACACCGGCGCCTTTGTACGGATCGTTTATTCCCCTACGGGTCAACGGGACAGAACGAAGGCGGAAATGCCGTCCAAAAGCCAGCGAGAGTCACTTCCGCGTCGGAAGATTCGACATCGCGAAATCGGAGGATCCTTCTCGGAGCCCCGAAGAATCGCTATCAAAGAATCGATCGAGTGGCGCCCGGTAAAAAAAAAAGAAAAATATTGGCGTCGAAAAAGCTGCATCGCGTTGATTATGCGCGCTTGGGAGGCTCATCCGCGTCATCTCGCGCACAGATTATACGCGCGGCTTTCCGCATTCGAATTTAATAATCGCGAATATAATGTTTTTATAATCCGGCTAATCTGCAGATTTATGTGGCGCGTGTATTCAAACCGGTGTTGTAACATTTCTATTTCTACTTTTTTTCTGTCTTTTTTTCGCAGTCGCTTTTGACGTCACACTTATCGGGTCTGCGTCAGACCGGTGCATCGGCGGGGTATACGCACAGCGGCACACGTGGTCCTTAATTAAATTTAATTAAATTTAATTAATTAAGCGGGCAATGCAATTCTATAGTATAATATACTGTCATGCAATCCGGATAATCAGTACGGGAACATTCCAAAAGATATGCACATCGCTCGCAGCGTAAAAAGGTTAACGAGAGTGTTCTCATGAGTGGATTATGCCACGCCACGGTACCTAGTTAACGTCGCATAAATCTAGCATGACTTGTATGGCTCCCTGTGAATCGATGAAGGTATGATCGTTCGGCATGTCGTCGCAAAAGCTTCGATTCGCACGCATGGGAAAACGCTCAGTGAACGTTAAAACGTGGCACGGCTCGCTGCAGGAATGCAACAAGTTCGTAACCTGCAAAAACGCACTTCACATATGATTCTGTGCGATAATTAAAATCAGCCTCATAAATTATGAATTCATCTCGTTTTGCATTGAAATCCCTGTCTACGAGAGGAGGAGGAGAAAGAAACGACGCGATGCAACGCGAATATCGAAGACATAAAATTTTCGAGTACCACTGTTAAGCGATTTTAAGCAAGAATTTTTCTAATAACGCATAAACAAATCATATTCGCCAGGAATACGTCGCGCTCTCGCTTTTCGGAAGCACATATTAATCTAATTGGTGAACGCGACAGCGCGGTATTAATAACCAACTGAGAAAAAAACGCAACGATTCCGTGCACCATATGGCCAATCTAAATTCTAAAAGTCCAGGCGTAACTAACCGAGTAAAACCGAGATAAACCCATAGAAGAGAGTGGGAAGAGAGACAGCGGACTAATCGGATCAGACAGTCGGCGAGATCACCGGATTCGTCTGCGACTACTGCATGCGATCGGTAGAAATCTTTTTTCACTGATTGCGAGTCTTAAAAAAGAGCAAATAAATGAAACTTTCAGCTACGTAACTCATATAACTATCACTACGTGCACGTACTCGAATCATAATCCATAGAATGCGATCATAACTTTTTCCTTGACTTCATAACGTTGGATCGATTGTGATAACGCGATAATTATGCGTGGCGAAAATGATCAGACTGAGCGACTGTACAAGTTACCGCGAAATTCCTTTCATTCATGACAATCATATAGTAATTCGTACTCGTTAATGCGTTATTTCGCAGCGGCGCAGAGTACCGCGAACAAAAAAAAACAATCCGCAATCTCGGTCTCACAATCTCAGCGTACCAATCCTATCTTATCGATCTGCATCGATCGCGGCGAGCGATCTGACCGGCCGACTGCAGTTTTCTCAAAGCTGCGAAATCCGGGGACACCTAATTGGAGTATCGAGATAATGACATTGTCCATGCTGGTTACGCCGACAACGCGAATCGAATCGCTTCGTTCCATGATCGGGGAACCCGCGCGATCCGCTCGAACCGAAAGAGCGCGTGCACCTCCTCCGCCTCTGTCGGCGCGATTCTGCTTCTCCTCCTCCGCCTGCTTCTCCTCCTCCTAACCGCGGTCTCTCGACTCCTCTCATTAAATCACAAATGAATGACATTAGCGGTGCTATAATATCGTACCGCTATTACCGTGACGGGTATTACGTGTCACGAGGCGTGCGCTCGCGCTCGCGCGCGTTCTCTCTCGTTCTTCCATCCGTTTCTCCTTCTCACTCTTTCCCTCTCTCTTTCTCTCGCTCTCTCGAGTCTATCTCGTTCCCTCTCGCTTCCTCTCAAGCCTCACCACTCTCTCTTTCCATCTCCCTCCTCCTTCCTCTCCGCCTCTTCCTCCTCCTCCTCTCTCTGGAAACGCTCTTACTGTTGCATGCAAAGAATCAGGTCACTGCGCTGCAAGAAAGCAAGAGCCGCGGCTACGCGAGAGAGCGCGGATTAGTATTATCGAATATATACCTATATCCTCCGGAAAAGGACGATGACTAAGGCTCCGTTTCGACAGAGCTTTCGCGTACGTACACGCGAGCCGACACGAGCGAGCACACCGCACTTCATCGTCGTTGTATGTGGAAACTTTATCGGCTATCACAGCAAAATACGTGAAATACGGGCTCGCGATTATCCGCGATTTTCATTTTCCCCGCGAAACGCGCGAAACGAGCGCTTCGGTTCAGCGCTTCGATAAAGCGCACAGGATGCGCTCGCGCGAGCGTTGCATCGCGGCGAAGATCGGAGATAGGTCGCGAAAATTCTCTAATCGCCTGGCTCCCCTTCTCGAGCCGGTTCCTAATTTCAACGGTCATTATGCTAGCCATTATGTCAACCATTATGTCAATCGTTTATCTCCGATCGACAACCCGATCTAGTCGGCATTATTTTCCGCGCTACGCTTCATTATTGAACACTCGCTGTTCTGAGAGATATCCGATATATCACGCGGTATATCGGCGATACGGTAATTGAGCGTGTACAGTAATCAGCCGGAACAATGATTATTTCAAATTTCTCGCTGTTAATGCCGGGTGGCTCGCACGATCAGCTGATACTCGGGTAGGAAGCGCGAGCGGGAGGAGCAGCGCGGAAGGGTCGCTCGCGCGGGTCATGGTTCAATTATCGTGCGTGTGACGCCATTCATACACCGTGCACCGCATCTGCATGCTCACGGTAGTCCCAAATGCTAATGGCATTCCTCGGACACCTTTCTCTCACGCGCTGCGCCGCACCGCGCAGCGCGCGATCGCGCGAACGTGTATTCCCGGCGTCACTTTTCGCGCTCGCTCGCTCGCGCTTTTCTCACGCGTTTCGCAAGCGCGCCGCCGCGGGTCCGCATCCATTTGTCATTCGAACGTCTCCCCGACAATTACAACGGCGTCTCGTAACGCCGCTGCAATTAGCAGCCGCTCGGCGATTGCGAAATAATCCAAATAGCCGGGATGTCTCGGGCACGCGGAATATCCTTTCGTTAAATAAAGGAGCGCTCATTCCGCGCGGATGGCCGCGCGAGTATTACGACGCGCGCGTCCGCGTCCGCGGCGACTTAAGCGGAAAGTGAAAACGGGCTCGTTTGGCTTTGTTTTACGTCTGGCTGGACACGCGCGCGGTTAAAATGTGTATCGCTTTCATAATTATTCCTCCTATGCTCGAATCAGCAGCTACAAAAAATAAGTGCTCCAACGATTTCCAGTTCTGCCTCTCTCTTTTTTTTCTTTTTCTCTTTCTCTCTCTCTCTCTGAAGAGAGAAGCGGCGGCTTAATTAATTATAACGTTCGATACATGTCAAACCAGCTCGTACAATAATATATCGTACAAATACTTAGAAATATAAATATATATATAAATTCTCATAATTAGAACGCACACTTTCTTGCTAGAAGTATGATGAAAATGCGTTACGGATTTTGGATATTAATGTTGCACAAACATGTACACTCACATCGGCGCGTCGATCATTCGGATTCTTTTGTCGATCGGAAAACGCGACCTTTTGGCCTTTAAATAAAGACTTTCACCTGGCCAGGCTGTCTAATGAACTAACACGTCGTTAGTTATAAAAGTGGTCATTATCTCGCGCGTATCTCGCGTGCTCGCGAGACGCACACGCACGTGCGCGCTCGAATCGCTCGCGGTATAAATTATTGCAGACGCTCGCGTGAATGGACGGAGAAGCGCCGCGACGTATTTTCGCGACGGGATACTGCGAAATCGCCGATGAGACGGGGTCAGTAAAAGTAGGGCCGAGACGGGTCGCGGTTCAATGTCGTTTAGTTATGCGCATCGTTAAACGATCGAGAGGATAATCTGCGTCGATAGCCACGGTGCGTAACACGCTTCGCTAAAAGAAGAAGAAAAAAGAGAAAAAGAAGAAGATACGGACTGCACCTCATTACCACCTGGCTATCTTGCTCAGCAAATCGCAACGGCACGACATAAATCGTTCGCGAGCTTCGAGAGCGAGGCGCACGTTGCGCATGAATTTTGGCAATTAAAATAAACCAGGGAATGTACAGAAAGAGAAGGGAGGTTTCGTAAAATTTTGAAGAAGAGGAGTTGCGACACTTGCGATAATTTGTATCTCTAGCTGGCATATACGCGCCGGGAGAGAAAGCAGAATCCATAATACACGCCAAAACGAATGAATGCGAATGCTGCGGAACGCGACACACCGTGACGTACATATGGATTGACGAAAGAGCATAATTATTTAATTAAGATAAAAATTCCTTGCTATATATACTATGGCTCGGTGATTACTTAATTATCGCGAGCATTCGTGAGTTAATTAAACACACGATTCCCCCTCGAAGAGCTCACGATGAAATGAGGATTCGACAGCCGAAAGGAAGCCGAACGGAAGCTACGCCAGATAGATGATGCCGACGCGCGACGCGGATACGTACATGCCTGGGCCATCACACGCGCGCGCGGACACTTTAATTAATTAGAGAATTAAAGCAACTGTACCGCAACGGCCCGCCGCGTTCCCGCTTTCGCAAAGTCACGACTCGCGTAATCGACTCCCTGTCACTGACGCTGTTTCAATTAAGCGCGAGCGCGAGCGCACGCCGTGCCGCACGTTTCGGGATGCTCGCGTTTCTCGTCCTTTCACCTTTCCTAAGCTGGCATCGCGAGAGCTTTGCATCACGTTTCGAGAAATGCGAGTGCTCGCTCGCTCGCTCGTTTCCTATTCAAGAGCGACAGTCACGAGTGCTCTCTCGCGGTTCATCGAACCGTCGATTAACGAAAGAGCGACGATGTCGCTCTTTCCTGTCACCGCTCGCAGAAAAACATAAAACTTCATCGTTCAGAAACGAGTTCTCTTACTTGAGTCGTTTAGTCGAGATAAGATATTCCATCGTGCCGTTTCATATGAAAAAAAGTAGGTACACTTTGTAATTTTATTTAGGTATAAACTCGTATATGTAACAAGCAAGAATTAAAATATTGACAGATCTTGTTTGCCTATCGAGACACGTAAATAAGCTGAACAAAAATGCAGATAGCACATTAACGACTCCGATAGAAAAAAAAAACATAAAGGAGACGGCTCAGGTGGGCGCAAATTTTCTCATTTAATTTCATCGGTTCGGTAACTCGACGCGAAGGTGAGATATACCGTAATAGAATCGATAATGAGCATCGTTCGAGTGACATCGTCGGCTCGTTGCTTCCTGGATTCCACGTGCGAGGACGAGAGAGAGTCTCATCCTTGGCGGCTTCCAGATCCTCCGTTTACGTGAATTCACGACGATGGCACGAAGACCCGTCGCCTTTGTTCCTATGTTCGACGAGCACTTTTGCCAGCCAACAGAACACACGATCGTGCCACTTTTTTCCCTTAGCCCTGCTGCTTGTCAGCAAATAGCGGTCGTGCCGTTTTCTCAATCTTACACGATTAGTTTATGCACGGTCAATTTGCACGACCGAGGTTGCATCGAGTTGCACCTCTCCCCGCATTTTAATTTACCGAAACCGCGTAGGTAGACAATATTGATTGTTTGCGGTGCTAGCATCTTAAAGAATCAGGGTTTTCTCTCTGTGCTCTGCAGAAAAATATTTAGTTGATTCACAAGCTACGTCGCGAAAAATTTATTATTATACAAATTAACGCGTAATACACGCATATCAAAGTAAATCCCCCTGCTTATCGTGCATGTTTGTCGACTGTGAGTTCCGGTGACGTTAATCGCTAGTGGAATACATCCCGAGAATGACGCCGCCGATGATGCGATAACAATTTCGCGCAACCGTATCAAGAATGCTCACGACTGATAAGCGTTTCAAGTTCGGCAAACCTCACTCGTATCGGAAAATCTCTATCGGTGTGATGGAAAAAAACCGGCTTGCACTAACTGCTACTTCATATAATGGCAAGAAAAAATAAATATAAAAGATTGTAAAGTCGATAGAAAAAACAAGCAAAGTAAATGACATTTTCTCGGTGGCGCTTTATAAAGCGTCGGCCTTGAAGTTAGATTCTTCAGATCCTGGCACTTCGACTGCCGTCTGGAAATTCAAATCGGTCCCCAAGGTCCATACTAGGATCTCTATCTTGCTCTCTTACGATTTACTGAAAACTTTAGACGATATAAAATCTCCCAGATATCAAATCCTCACTGCAATTCCATTAAAAAATGGTGAAAATGGAGATTTTATCGATCAAAGTTGATCGTATCAATTGCACAAATCACAGTTCCCTGCGCAAAGTTCGTCGCGGTTTTCATGCATCAAGGTATAAACTATACTGCCAACAACAGATCACGCAGCGTGTAGGTGCATTAACATTAATCCTAAAGCATGAATAATCACACATTCAATTCTAAAGAGACCGCGCTACTCCAGAGTCACATTAGGCGTTCAGTGGTGGCTTAATCCTGACGTGAGGGTGTCTCTAAGCGCCAATAAGCGATTCGCAGTGGATAATCGTGCCGCACGGAAGTGAAGAGAAAGAGAGACAAGCCGGGTCGGCCCGGTCTGTCATTACCGCTCGCCGAGATCCGTGTCGGTGGTGTTAATCGCGCGCGATCGCGAAGCCGCACGCGCAATTATTCATAATCAAAAGGATAGGTCGGGTTACGCGATAGTACCGATACGGCAGCCGGGCCTACAATTGACTCGCGATAATGACGAGCAACGACGACGATGACGACGATGACGACGACGGCGGCGATAGCGACGCGATCATAATAATTATTGCATAATGAACGCCGGAGGAGTCCTACTCACGATGGCAGACGCGGTAGCCGGCCACTTTCCTTTTTCAGTGGCCTGGATCATCCTGTCTTCCTCTCTCGGTAGCGTGCAAAAGCCGGCGTGGCTTCGCGTTACCTTTTACTCTCAGTTTCACCGATTTGTACACTCAACGGCGTAGTAACCGCGATCGTATCTGCACTATACGAGCTCAACTGCGTCGGATAAAACACAAGAGCCACCGCGTGCCACCGGAATAAGAGATGCACGAAAAAGAGCCTCGGATAAAATCGGAAGGATCTGATTCGGATTTCTAAGAATACAAGATTCGTGTATAATATAGAATATTAATAAATATCGTTTTCTCCAATGTATCAGTCAAATGAAATAATGTATTTGTGATGAATTATTTATATTATTTATATTATTTATATTATACTGATAATTAGCTCCCCAGAGAGTTATCAGTCATCAGATAATATAACACTTCCGCAATCGCAATAAAGCAGCGCGTTATCTATCACCCGTCTGTAATTATTAATTCTGACACTTAATTCTGAAATTGGAGATCGTAGTAAGCTCAAAGCTGCAGTTCGGGATCTTCCTCGCTGATAAACTTCGACCGATCGGCGTGCGGCTCGTGCAAGGAAATCGCGGAATCACGCGATTTTACGGGAAAATCGAAGGAATTCGGATAGACGAGAGCGACCCTCTTTCGGTCGAGGTTTAAAAAGATCGGCAGTTCGGGACACGTGTGCGCACAAGTTTTTATTCATGCGCCGCGAAACTAGTACCAAGGGATCAAGGTTCAAGTGACGACGTACATTCAGTTCTCGCTGCTCGAGCCACGTGTGTACGACGTAGGTACTCCGCACCTAGGCGTTTGCATCTAACGTGTACGCACATGTACACGCGCACGCATGCAGGCGCGCATACACACACTGCCTGCCTTCTTACGCCGGGGAAGTCTCGGGGGAATACTAATGCACGTCGCTTCGTATAGCAGTCGCTTGTAGCAACAGTGACTCTCCAATGAGTGCTTCCGGTCGCCGGTTGGTTCAACGAAAAATCATAGCCGGCGAACAGGTTTCCTCTCGAGGAGTTTTCCGTTATTCACTGTGTTATTGTATTATAAGATCGCTAGCTGATGACGAAATTTCTTTCTTTTCGTGCGGAAAACTTTGTTGTCATTTGTCGTCGATTATTGTGATTTGTAATGACGAATGCGATTTTATAACAATAATGTATTGTTCAATTTGACCACCAAAGAATTTAATGTGATTTATAAAGAAGAATAATTGTAATTACACACACACACACACACACACACACACACACACACACACACACACACACACACACAAATATACACGCGATGAAAAACTGGATTGCGAGAGGTTGAAGACACAAAAAAGGGGATGTCGCACGAAAATTGTGCCTGCATTACATCACGCTAAATATCACTCCGTATCGTCGGCAGGAAAGGAAAAGGCATATTACACAATGTAACCATCAAGCTCGCAGAAGGAGCCACACCGGCACATGTGCCAATAATGTCAGGTGTTCTGTCGCTTTTATCACGCATGAACAGTAATAGGTACGTGATGGTAACTGATGTTTTGTAAATCGGGCAAGATGAAGTCACGGCACATTGCACCGGCGAGCGCCGGTCTCGGGGAGGCTTTTTCCTCGCTTGATTGTGACAGTTGAAGCAATTTGTATCTCTCGCGGACTCGATAGGTTGATTCAACTCACCGGACGAATCACGCAATTATACAAAGTACGTAAAATTATTTTGAACGAGGATAATGACGCTCGATGTTCCAATGAAATTAATAAAGTAATGATATTAAATATTAATAATTTTTAATTAATATAAATATCAAAGAGTTTGTATCTAATATTATTTAATACTTTTATTTTTCTGACAGTACGTAAAATATGATATAAATGTTCACAATATTTCAAGCATTTTTTTCAGCAAAAATGGTTCGACTTGACTGACGGAGAGCAGGTGCGTTAGAATCTCCGGATACGATCAGAAACTACCGGAATCAACGGTTGAGCGATGCATTAAAGCAACGAGCATAATTTTAAAACACGTATCCACGGCCTTGGAGCACCGCTCCGTTTCGCCCGCCTTTTATTTGGGTTATTTGCCTTATTTGTTCAGCAAACAGAGCACTATCATCGCTCTCGAAAAGCTTCGTAAAAGTATAACGCGAGGAGAAGGACACCTTTTTCGGAGCCTTCGTTAGGAACGGGGTCGCCAAAAGCAAATAATCTCGCCTTTAATTGCTGATCCGTCGCCGCCGATTCGGGAATTTGCTGAAGCGGCTGTTATTACATTATTCTTAAAACAATTCGTTAAACGCGACGAAAGCGAATCTCCTATATCATTCAAACTGACCTGCAAGACAAAAGAGAGAAAATAAAAAGGCAGAAAAAAGAGAAACTTCTTTTCTTTCTACAAAATTGGAAATCAATTTAAAATCAACTCGCATGTTTCTCAAACAAGAAGAATCACCCCCAGTTTCACTTGGTTCGTTCTCTCTACGCTCGATACCATAGATACTCCTTTGTTGAGTCTTGAGCAGACTCCTCCAGAGCGAGTGGGACTGCTACTCGGATGTAGAAGCGGACAAAACCGGCAAAAGATGTGAGCTTTTTCTTTTTGTCTGCCACTCGCACGACTCCACGATCGTTAAACGACGCGAGACGAGAAACGAAGGTTGCCCGCGCTAGAGAGCGAAGAATAGTTTCGGCTCATCCTTTCCCCGGGTCCCCGCGGTTCTCCTCGCGGCGGGTACAAGAAGTGGGTCAGCATTAGATACGAGGGAATGAGGCGCGCGTAGGAGAGCAAGCACGCGCGGGCTGACAGGACGGACGGGCGCAGCCTTCGCGGCCGTCCCGACATGGTTCTTCCCTTTCTCCGTTTGTCTACTGCCTGATAACGGGCCTTCGCATCCCGCACCGAGGCCCATCGTGAGGCCCGGATATCATGCCGCCTAATCGTGCTTGGAACTCGAAACGTGAGATCGAGACTCCTTATTCTTACAAGAAGCAAGCGTTATTGCGCCGATATCGGTGTCGGTATTCGGCTAATTGTTCGAAAATGATGATACCGATGATGCTGAGAATAGAAATTCAAAAAGATACGAATTATTTTGGATATACGATTGATTTTGGAGTGTCCCGAATCGGGACTCCTGAAATCGATTGAATTTGGATATTAAAATTGATTTTATTTTGTGCTTCTTCCGCCTGAGAGAAGCTGAAGCGATAAAGCCGAAGGCTGAAAATCCTGCCCAATCGCTAGACGTTCAAGTCGTAAATGTGAAGTTTCAGGATTTGCTTAATCAAGCAAGATTTACGGATATCTTCTCTTTCCCTCTGTGCTAATCAGGAGTCGCAGTATTAACGAGTCAGACGACACTTTCTTCGACAATAAACGGATAAAACCGCATTTGACGTACAGATTGAATGAGATCATCGCGATGATATGCGACGATGCCGCATTCTCCGATTGCTTTTCCTGTTGGCCGACCGTTCACTGTCTCACTTTCGTGTCTTTTGTCCCGTATCTTCTTCCTACGATCAGCCTGTGTCTGTACGTGCAATGCCGCAATTTCCGCGCGCTGGAGCATCCATTTGCGCCGCGAGCCGGCAAATTGCTCGGTGGCCTTCCTCGCACTTTCATTTGCAGCCAGATCAACTATGGTACTTTCATCCGCACATTAACCGAGAATGTCGCGAGATATTTGCACAGAGATTAATCATCGCGGTGGAAATTTTCCCCGAATTTCATAATTACACGATTTCATTGAAGAATCTGACACTTTTCCCCATAATAATCATACGCGACTTAACTAGGACTCTCGTGTAATTAATGGAGAGTCACTTTTTTACGCTACACGCTCGTCGCACATAATCGCGAGTGATCGAACAAGATATATGATTTTTAGATCAATTTTTCATTTTGCGCACAAGAGAGTGAACTTATCACACGGTCACGTATCCCAGCATCGATTGTTCCGATTGATCTCTCGCGGTCTTTCAAGGATTCCGCCAAATTGATGACGCGTCCCGACACATCTCGAAGTTCTCCGCGAAACGCGGGTTGACATACGGTTTTTCCTATCACGAATCCGTTGCATGAATTTTAATTACTGCGCAGCGGCCGGGATTAGAGCCGTTCGCGCGAGACAGAGAGAAATGACGAGCTTCGTGAACCGTAAGAACGTACGAGAGAGAGACGTTGACCGACAGAGACGAAGAGAAACAGAGACAGAGAGGAACGAAGACGATAAGGAGCACTCGCGTGCACGCATTTATCATGTAAGTGGTGCGTCGCGCACCGAACCGCTTTCGGTCTGTATACTCTACTTATTTAACTTTATCTCGGTCAAATAATTCGGTCGGTGCTTCGTTCAAATTATCTATCTATCAGGGAAAACGAGTCGACAGACGGATAGTCGGTGCGTGAACTAACAAACGACCTGTCCTTCACCTTCGCGCCACTCTCTTTCTCTCTCTCATTATAATTTACGCGCGCGCAATTACGTAACGTATCAAATATAATTTCCAATTGACCATCTTATCTCTGTAAAAGAGAATTCTGAATCCGTCTCGTATCGGGATCGTTTTTTTCTGTCGTCGACGCGGGACTTCGATCTCGTGCTCACGCAGGAACTTTTTGCCGGGAAATATTTCTCACATATGGATATAGACAGCCATTGACGTCATTATAATGACACGTTTTCTCAAAAGAAAACGAAAACGAAAAAAAGAAGGAAAAGGGAAAAAAAAGAGAACGATACACTTGAATCGTACACTTCTCAGATCGAGTGCAATGCTGCAACTTTGCACTTCGTTCGCGAGCCCGAGCTATGCCACCAAGCCAATTTCCTCGCACGTACGATCACTTCTATTTAATGCATTGCTGCCAATTTGCGGCACGATATTGTCACGACCTCGGCAAACTTGCACACGTATCGAAAACGGTAACCCAGAAACGCCTGGAGGATTTATACGAACGTCGCGTTGTACTTGTCACGGCCGAATAAAATAAAACAAACTCTCTGAGCAGATGTGGTGCTTATTTATTTCTTGACGCTCACCTGTTTATGAAAAATTCATCATCAATCATTCATCTTGATTGAAAAAAATCGTACGCAAATCGAGGCAAAATAAATTATTTATCAAGCGGTCTGTCCACGATTCGTCGGTGCATCGCGTGATTCCCGTGGCAAACTTTCCGTCGTTTGCTCGTGGCTCGCGATTTCTTCGCGCGCGCTTTGCGTATTCGGAAGATTCCCAAAATATTCCGAGCAGTTCGACCCACGAGATGTTATTTCCATTCAATCGAGACATTCCCTTCGTTCTCGTACGACAGATACTATTATCGGAGGGGGGACGATAAAAGCGTCCACGTTGCCCCGCGTCGATACTCAAGAACGTGCCCGGCTTATCGCTAATAATTAAGACTCCGAAGCGGGGCTACTCCAAAAGCGTTTTCCGGCCTCGATGCACAATACACGAACAAGAGATTATTTCTTTAGATCCAATAATTCCTCTCGTTCTCGGAAAGAGAGAGAATCGCGATATCTCAATAAACGCGTGAGTACGTATGGATCGTAAACTTATCTGCTACGAATTACGCGGCGTAAGTTGAAGTTCGGAAGGTCAGAGATGATCTTGCCGCCGCTCCAGGCTACATCATCGGAATGATGTAAAACGAACACGCTCGGCAATCAGATCATTCACAATCGCAGAAATGAACGACTGATTCCTTCGTCACTAAGCGCGCCTCAAGTTTCTGTTTTCCGTAAGATCTGTCTTGGGCTGAAATCGCAAGTCGATAGTTCGGGAGACATTGCACACACGTGTTATATTAGACATCCAGTACTTTTGCTTAATTTGCTGTAACCGATGCCTGTAAACGATATGTTGACAAGTAAGCATTAATTAACTACAGTTTATTCTCGATGCAAATAATAAACTTCGATGCGCTGAAACATTTAGTAAACGTATGATAAGTACTTAACTCTTCTTTAAATGCGCATAAAAATACATATTGATGAAAATAGCAATAATCATACATATTCACGCGGAAACTAAATGCGAATGATAAAAGTAATTGTGCTGATATTTGAAACGTTCGTAATTATGTTGTCAGACGCAAAGCATAATCAGCTCATTACCATCCAATTTCTAAGTGAACAAAAAGCAATACATACGACGATGCTAAAGTTCTAGACGGATATCGATTTTAATCCCAAATAAAACGCGACTTGCTCCGAGATGCTCCGGCGATGCTTGGACTGACAGTTTTCGATAAAAAGTCGAAAAGCAAAGCATCACGTCGTATCACTTGTTTAACCCCGCGCTCCGTATATCGATTATCATTATCGTCGAAGACTTAATTATTAAGTTCGCCACGGCTGGAAATATTCAGCATATCACTCGCAAAGGATACTATCGCGGTATCGTGCGCGAAAAAGAAAAAGCGAAACAGATAAAGAAAACGATACAAGAAGACGCATCGAGCACTGTAAAAGAAAAATAAAAGGAAAAATTAGATAGACGGGAAAGAAATTAATTTTTTCTTACAGCGTGCTCTACGAGGAAAACTCGGGAACGCAGGAAGACACATATCGCAAGTTATTATCGAAAGATTTATAGACGTAAATTCGAGAGATATCGCCACGCCGCGATAATAAAATTCTATTCAGCCGGAGAGGAAGGAATTGCGAATGAGGAACACGCCAGTTACCACACAATTAAGAGAGTTCAGAGAAAACGGAGATCGGCTGCGACAAGACTCCGATAACCCAGATCGATAATCGTCCGCTGAAGAACAAATGCAATTTTTGCAATTCGCCGCAATCGCGCCAGTTAGATTGCGATAATCCGCCCAAGTTGAATGATCCGCCGAATGTGGCCAGGACATTCGTCTTTCTTGAGGACCCGGTGAATCAATCGCGCGGGCATTTAATCGCTCTTCGACCGATACGCAACCGTCCTCGATCGGTCGGCGTCCGCTGACTCTTAACTTTTATCTCGCTGATATTTTTGCGATACTTTATCTGGATGATTTGACGCGCGCTTTTGTATCAAAGTGCCCGATATTTTGCGTTCTGCGATTTTCGATGCACACTATTTCGTGCGTGTCTCTCGCGGTCGAGTTTGCATTAACATTACGCCAAGTTACGCATTGCGTGCGATTCCAGCGGCATCCCGGCGAGCTCGCGAGCGCGATGTAACGCACGGTGCGTACACGCACGCAGAGGCCGTTATTCGCACGCACCCGAGCGCGCGCGCGTGCACCAATGCGGCTCGCAAGGTCGCACAATGTGCATCGCAAACTGCATTACGTGTACGCACATAGCTCGCATTGCGCATCGGTCTCTCTCGTACACCTGCACGCTTTCTTTCTCTTTCTCTCCTGCTGCCTTTCACTCTCAGTCCTCTCCCTCCGTCTCTCTCGTTCTTGCCGCTGCGTTCTCTCGTCTCCCTCTCATCGATTTTTCTTGCACCGCGTTGCATTTCCGGTGCTGCTACTGCTGCTGCTGCTCCTCTTCGCAACTTCTTATACTATTTCGTTCTATTATATTTCGTTCTATCGTTTTTCTCCTGCTGAAAATATTATCACGAGATATTTGAACGAAGGTTGCTCGTTTTAACATACTTCAACAATAGGCATTTAACGTTGATGATTAAATGTTTAATCCTCCTTCAATTATTAAAATGTAATATTTGATTATTCTGTTATTTCTAGCTGGAATACAGTTTGGAAATGAATAGCAGCGCGTTTTAGCTTTTCACGGAGAATGCTATCGTGCTGAAGGATTAAAATCAATCCTCGTAAGCAAACGTGCGCGGAAGCACGAGGTGTCACGATGCAGAAAATCGATAGCGCGTCCTCGGGGCCGCGCATATGTGGTGTCAGCTTGATAAAGAAAGAAACTGCATGTGCCGAAAATGACTCATCGAAATATTAAGAGCTCTGTACTGTAGGTGCAGCGGAGTTCATTGACCCACGTAATCGTTGATGACCGGACAGCGGCGTTGATCACCTGTCCGCTTCGCCGGACAGCGATAACACTTTCACGATCGTGACACTCGGCCGTGTGATCTCTCCTATGCGTGTCGGTTAATAAAAAAAAACCATGCTTGAAAAAAAAACAAGTGCGATCAAACTGCGAGCAAAATTCTGTGATCGACTCGAGAGAGTGCTTGATGAATATTTGTTTAATAATAATGTAATTTAAAATAAAATCACAGGAAATTACTCGTTTTTTCATTTACTCTCAGCTTTCATCTTGACCTTATGTAGATTCTTCTAGATGTAATATTAATTCTGTGTTTCAAGAATGCACGCGTGGAAGATTGATTAAATCTTCGCGTAACTGTCGAGCCATCGACTGGAGTTTCTTTATTCGGAAAGCTTTTCATCGAGATTCTTGAAAAATATGTATAATAATTTAAGAATATCATATGTTTTTCCAACAAAAAAAGAAAACGATTTCAACGGGTATTAATCTCTTCACGAGTATCCTCACGCGAATCTTTCAAACGCGATAAAGCACGTTAATTTAGCTGTTTATCAACACAATTTTGCGAATACAAAAAACAGAAAAAATAATCGCAACGAATCGCTGTGCACGCGCTTCAACGAATATCAAAGTAAACACGTGATAAACGCATTTAGAAGAAATGTATCGGCGTTACGATTCGAGTCGAGGTGCGATAAGAAGCCCTGCGCCAACGCGCGTTTTGCCTCTTGATAACACGCCACGTGTTATCAAGACGGTCGAATCTCCGCGGATAACATCGTGTGTCCGAGAGTGTGCCCAACGTGGACGAATTAATCGTGCGGCTCGGCGAAGACGCAACGATTCAAGCGCGTGCCCACGTACTGTGGCCCACGTGCCTCTCCTTACGTGTCCGTAATTTAACCGTAGCTAACGATAATTACTTTACAAGCGTAATCCCTCACACCATCGCAAAATTCTGAATCCGTCGGTGACGTCACTGCGAGGATGAAGACGAGTACTTAACTGCCTTGATCGTCATCTCGAGTCGCGAGCCGAGCATCTGTTCGGAAAAAAATTCCTAAGCAGGCATTCAGTGATGAATCTTTAGTAATGAATAATGATACATCCTCCTCTCGCATGATCGAGCGCATAATTCAGATTCTGGAAAAGTAAAACGCACTTGAATTTAAGCGGACGATAAGGTCGTTGTTGATCACGACTTGACTCTTTAGCCTGCGAAGATGATTCTGCAGCTCGCTGGTAACTTGGAGATCATTGACGTTCCGACTTTCGCTTCACGCGGAATCGAGCATGCGGATCTGTCAATTGGAAACTGAGCCCAAAGCATTGCAAACAATTCATCGATTAATATGCATATCGCGTAATGACGCGGACAAAAACCGCCATACCACTTGAACGCACGATATGTTCGGCGCGATATCAGTTTTCGATGCCTTATCACAACGTTTCCACGACATAGTATGTCGCATTGAGATAATATACAATTGCCCGGCAGCAATTACCGGCGACAATTATCATACAATTACTTTCTCAGCATAATTTACGATCAGCGTCAACCGTTCGCTCGCTCGCTCGCTCGATCGAGGCCTCGGATCGTTCTCGATACGTCCCATTCACACATCGCGTACACATAATTACGCCGTGATATATCTCGCGCGTAACTGTCGCGCGAACTGGTTCCTCACAACGCGCTGCAGTACAGTACGCATCGGTACGGTAAAAGATCCATTCATATTCAACATATAAAACGACTTTGCATACACACGCGTATGCACGTACAATAAAAGAAAAAACGCGCAAATGCATAATAAAAAAAAGGTAGAAACGTGCTACGATTATCGAAGAAACGATGGTATATCGAAGATATATTAGGTTGGCAAATAAGTTCGTTCGGTTTTTGCTTCGGTGCAACTTCTTTCCAATTCACTCTTGTTTTTCTCGACACTATCGCGCAACTTCAGAGTGCATTTGAAAGTACATGTTTCACATAACCTTTCTGTAAATTTTGGTTTGACTAACATCAATATTGTGTGTGCTGCGTAGCTGTAAAAATGGAAGTAAATAACGTGCATTATCGTCATATTTTGCTCTATTATTTCAAGAAGAGCAAACGAGCTGCAAAGGCTCATAAAAAGATATGCCGTGTTTATGGAGATGATGCCTTAACAGAACGCGTATGTCAAAAGTGGTTCGCCAAATTCCGTTCTGGAGATTTCGACGTCAATGATGCGCCTCGCTCCGGTCGCCCGATCGAGATTGATTCAAGTAATGTCAAAGCTATCATCGATAAAAATCCATCCCAATCGGTGCGAGAGATTGCTACAGCACTTAATATATCTCATACAAGCGTAGAAAACAATTTGCGCCAACTGGGATACGTTCTCGGCTCAATGTATGGGTGCCGCATGAATTAACCGAGGCCAACTTGGCAACTCGCATATCCATCTGCGATTTGCTGCGGAAACGTCAAGAAAACGATCCATTTTTGAAGCGGTTAGTGACAGGAGATGAAAAATGGGTCGTCTATGAGAATGTAACGCGGAAAAGATCATGGGGACACAGCAGCGAGCCACCACAAACAACCTGGAAGGCAGGATTGCATCCGAAGAAGATCATGCTCTCCGTATGGTGGGATTTCAAAGGTGTCATTTACTACGAGCTGTTACCGTCAAGCAAAACGATTGATTCAACCACATACTGCTCGCAGTTAACAAAATTGGACCAAGCACTCCGCAAAAAACGTCCAGAATTGATAATCGAAAAGGTGTTGTCTTCCACCACGATAACGCCAGACCTCACACATCATTGACAACTCGGAACAAATTACTCAGTCTTGGCTGGGATGTTTTGCCTCATCCTGCGTATTCACCGGACCTGGCCCCTTCCGATTATCATTTATTCCGGTCGTTGCAGAACTCTTTGAACGGAAAATTCTTCAAGGATGAAGAGAACGTCAAAAGACACCTGGATTGGTTTCTCGCCGATAAGCCTCAGATGTTTTACGAACGCGGCATAATGAAGTTGGTGGAAAGATGGCAAGAAGTCATCAATAACAATGGTCAATATATAATTGATTAAAATTTATTTTGTGTATAAAAAAAATTGTATTTTATTCCACCTTAAAAAACCGAACCAACTTATTTGCCAACCCAATAGAATATGCATTCGACGCACGATTAACATGTTGATTCACCATCGGCTCCGTTGCGGTTTAGCATCATTATCGATCGTCGAGTCGTTAATCGTAATTCGGACAGTACGATGGCTGACCGCGATGACTATCGGCTCACAGTAATTGAGTGTATTAATACGTCTACGATTCGCGTCGCGCGATAAAGCGCGTGCTTTACTCGAGAGAGAGGCTGTTTCTGTCGGCCGCGCGATAATTGCATTTTATCCTATCCGCTTCTCTCGTCTTCGCTTTAACGAGCGTTTTCTGAAACGTCTCCCCGTGTCAACGCGCGAAAGATTACTACACGAAATTGATGTGCGCGCATCCTTATCCACACGCATATTACGGAATTTATACACGCTGAGTGTATCGGAGGAGCGTTAATTATTAAAAGTCGCACTAATATAAACAGCCAAGCTCGACGTATCACGACGAAATATTATTACAATGTGATTGCTGTGTTATGGAATATTACACGGGGTAAAAATTACAGACGTTTTATTGCACCAGGCTACCGTTTTATTGCACCGTCGATCGCTGACACATTTTTTCCATTCACCCTTACGTAACGTTCGCGCTTCGTATTTTCGATCAAATACATATACGCATTCAAATAAAAAAAAGAGAAATATTCTCTTTTATTGCTTCGTCGCGTTACATCAATCGGGAATGCTGCGGAGTAGCGGCGGTTTCGAGGATATCAGGCGAGTTTTTCCTTTCGAATGGCGTGCTGGAAAATGCATGCGTCGATTATCTTTACGGAACGATTATCCTTATCTCCCGTACATATATCCTCCCGCCGGGTACACTGACTCCTCAAGAGCGACGGCGCGCCGGTAGTTGTTCACCTGTTGCGCGCGGCGCAACGATAGCTCGACAAACACGTTTTAAAGCCGTCCCGACAGCAGATTAGCGACGACAAGCGTGTGCACGAGTCATTCCTTTTTCCGCGAAAACGACGGCAACAGTTTACTGCACTTTCGGCCAGCGATAACGGCGACGGTGACCGGAAAAATTGTCGCCGGGAAGCGGAACAGCCGCGTTATCGCGCCGATCCCGAAATAGATCCGCGTCGATCTTCCGTGATGTAACGAGACGCGACGCAACGTCTTTTTTCGTTTCCTTTTCTCCGGACCGGAAGGAGATCAGTCTGTGATATCGCGGTCTGCGGAAATAATTCCGAAAATTCCACGCGCGCGTTACGCGGAACTGACGATATTTTAATAAGATCTACACGCGCGCGTGCAGAAGGATGATGGCTGTTGCACAAGGTTGCAACGATTCCCGCGTTCGGCGGAAATTTATGCAACTACGAACGCTCGATTGCTAATAACAAATTCCCATAAATTCATTCCGCGCGATCGGACGGAAAAGAAAAAGATTGATGGATAAGCATAGGTGCACGTGCCACGCTCGATGCTTTAACGTTATACGGACGGTGAATCCATAATCTCTTCCTCACATTGTAAGAAAAAAGAAAAAAAAAAGAAAACTGATGCGATGCATGCAGCGTGATGACGAAAAGTCGACCACCGATCACCGCGATATTACCGCGTGAGATATTAATAAACGCGGTCTCGCGCGATCTACGACGCGGCCGGGACCGAGCGCAGACGAGCAGCCAGTTTTCGACGAAACGCGTGATTACGATGCAGCATTCGCGTAGAATCGCAACCGCAGAATCGTCCCGTGACTAATGGCGGAAACTGCGACCGCGGCCTGCAAAATCCGAGGAAACGGCATCGAACGGTTGCGCGAGTATCGGCCGCATTTTCGTCCTTTAAACGGCTGTGCGTACACGCGCGTGTCGAGAGCATTAAGGGGTCAGACCGGTGTAAAATTTTCAAAAATTCGAAAAAAAAATTTTTTTCTGTAAAAAATAGTTTGAAGCTTGTAGAATAAGGGACAAAAGGTTTTAAGTATAAACTCGAATTAGTTTACGAGTTCCAGAGCCTATAGCGGACTCGTGTACCTGCGCGCCGGCCGCACAGAATAGGCCGAGCGCACCCTAACAAGTTAGGCAGGTTAGACAACAGGCCTAGCAGGTCAAAATGTTGGTATTATGTGCCCCCACTTTTCAGTAAAGATAATTTGAGCGCTGTTTGGGTGGTTACATCCAAAATTCTAATGAAAGCTTGAACGCTTTAATTTGGACTTTTGCTCCAAAAACGACATTTAAAATTGCTGTCAATATTGCCAGCAGCATATTTAATCAGGGCTATTCAAGTATTCTTTTGATGATGAATACTATGAATACAATAATCGGACCGATTACGGCAAGCATTTGTGAAGCCTTGGACGAAGAGAGAATTTTGACCGCTGAAGCACGGACGTTCGAGGCATCAAAAGAGGGCCGTATTTAAAAATGGCAGAGCAAAGCAGGAAGCGACGATGCGGAAGATACTTATTATGAAGCTGGCATGGCAGATTAGCGGTAAGAACAAAATAGTTTGCACTGTATAAATGAAAGACTATGTTGTAAAACTTTAAATGCGTTTTTCTCAAAACCATGTTTTTCAAAACGGTGTCGAAGGTTTCTCGGGATATACTTATCGGATTGACTTGATTTTTGATTTGTTATTATCCTTATAGTTTTCTCTAAGCATTGACCGAGGATTTTTGCAATATCATTGTTAGTTTGCAAAATATCAACAAACGAATTAACAATTTTGGTGCAAAAACACGACCCAAAAATTCAAAAATTTTTGTTCAGTCACATTTCAAAAACTTTTGAAAAAATCTCGATCAATGCTTAGAGAATACAATATATTCTAATAATATTATTTTTTCTTTTATTTCAGACCATCCAATATGGCGGAATCGTCGACACCGATTACCTATGTTTAAAAAATCAACTTTTCTTAATATGTTAATAAACAATATTCCAACTAATTTTTTTTTATTTTGCACATTTCATACCTTTATGATGTACTTAAGTAAAGTGCCAAACCGCAAGTCTCTAGCTTTTCTATTTCTCCGACAATTCACGTTTAAATATTACCTATTTTTTTCGGTCGATCACACCGGTCTGACCCCTTAAAAAAGCTGACATCGCGCCTGTATGCACGCGCAGATTTGCTGACGCCTTATTTTTCAAAGTAAATATCGACTGGATCAAGTCCGCGCGAGCGTGGCATTTCGAAAAATTCGAACGGATGTTGTATCGAGGCATTTTTAACGGCTGAAATACGCCGAATATCCTGTCGACGTTTACGGAAATACCGAGCTATTAACGCGACTTGTATGACCAACGCGCGAAGATCGAAGCTACCAAGATGACATAGCTTGCGGTTTCCCGTACATTTACTTTATTGTATGTCGTACCATACATTTTAATGAACGGATGATCGGGAAATTTCCCAACATTCGACGTAAATCCCGTATTTCCATAAACACACTTGCCTCATCATCGTGCGTTGGAGAATTTAACACGTAGCTGGGAAAGATTTGTACCATACTAGATGAAAGTCGAATCATCTCGATTTCATCGTATCTGACGTGACACCGACATGATTCACTTTCGTGCGTTTCAGAAATTTTAATCCGCAGGCCCTGATATATCTTCTATCAATTTAATATATTCTAATATATTCTATATCAGAAAATAAAATTTAATATATTCTAAATCACGTTCCACATAAATTATAATATTACAAGCATGTAAAATATTTATATCGATCTGCATCTCTCGCAATATAGCATGTTTTACTTTCATTTTTCTCAAAAAGTTGCCATGGGGAAGAGGGGAGAAGAGGCATTCAGCATTTAATAAATTCAGCATTTAATAAATTCCGAAAATTCCTCGACGAGAGGAAACAGAGCTTAGTTTGTCATTTTACAGGCACTGTCCATATCTAGCACGCCTATTCGAAATATATGACGATTACTTTGACTTATCGGACACAAGTCGCGTCGTCGCGCACGTGTCGCGAGCGGAATCGCTCATGAATGAACGCGATGCGCAAATGTCGCCATACATCACTCCGTTATTTTTAAACGGTAGACAATTATCAGCGATTCTCGCGTGATAGTCGATGCTGTGCTTATCGTCCGTGCAGCACGACCGACTCGACGATGGCGTGCATGACTAAGAGAAAACAAAGCGGAGCCTCCGGTGGAAGCTACGCGAAAACGGTATGATTAATTCCGTTCTATTCGCGTTATCTCGCTTATCGGTATATCGACTACCCCCCGCGAGATCCCAACAACGTTCACCAATATTAACCAATGGACAGGGATACAGATAACACACACGCGTGACGATGATTAGTCGTCATTCGGATAATGATGCGTCAATCCAACACGATTATATATGTATTAATTATTCGAACAATCAATAATGAAAAATAACACCAGATACCGTAAAATGTCACGTGAAACCCTAACATTACCGTAAGTTCTTCAGATCGCGCGATCGCGTCTCGCGTGTATACGATTCAACGGCGATCGCGGGACCAGGCAGATCGTGCCGAGGAAGAGGCCGGGGCGGAGCGGAGCGGCGCGACGTCGAAGAGCTTAGGCGATAGAAATCCGAATCCGGTTGATAGAGATTTCGCCGCGCGGGGATTACCCAATTCGCTTTATCCGTTGGCCAATCGTTGCATAATGATAAGCAGCGGCTCGTGGCCCAAAAGCGACCGGCACCGCGGCCGGAGCGCGTTCAAGCCAAGTGAAACTCGGTGAAACCGCGACCGCTCTAGCCGGCCCCGACCGACGACAGGATCATGGAAACAGCCCGGACTGAAAATGACCGAAACGAGAGTTTAGGGAGGGAGGAGGGGAGAGTGACCGCGCCGTTGCGTACAATGCGACGTCGCGGTGAACGAAAAGAAAAGGCGAATTGACAAAATAGCCGTGACTTGACCGGTACTTTCACTAGATTAAGCTCGCCGCACCGGGATCCCGATTAATTCTCCCTCTTGCTCTCTCTCCCTCTCTCCCTCTCTTTCTCTCTGTGCGGACCCCGTGCACCCCTCTCGCGCCGCGTCCGACGCGGGGGACCGTGACGATCTGCATCAGCGTGTATCACGCTTTTTCGCACTCGTTTCTTACGCGGGTGACTCAGTGGTCCATGTTGGCCGCGCGAATGGCGAGATAACGTGCGAGAAAGAGAGAAAGAGAGAAAGAAAGAGAAAGAGAGAGAGAGAGATGTCATACGACTCACGTTTTGCCATACGGTATAATTAATCATCGATTTCCGGGGTTGAATTTGGCAGATGGAACCGTTACGCTCGCGGGTCGAGCGTGAAAAGTAGTATTTTGCAATTAACTTGCGCGGATAGGTCACGTCGACTCTATTTTTCATTCTTTATCCTTAAACGAGAAACAGGCGTAAAATAAACGCGAAAGTATATTAGTATCCATATTAGTAATTCGTGCCTAATAAATCGAATTAGTCATTATTCCAATTATTAATTCCAATTGATAAGTCTCTCTCTCCGATAGAGAGAACACGAGCTGCTCTACATACATAAACGCTCGTGGAATATCTCCATTCAGGTGCAATCAACCCGATCGGCTTTGCTCATCAGGATTCCCGTGGCTTTCATCATTTTTTTCTCACGAATTTCGCGATATCGCGGTGAAATATCGACGATAAGATAGACCGTATTCGCCTTTGTTGACCGACAACGGGCTTCACGGGGGATCCTGTAGTGCAACGTATCGAGATTATCTGCATCGGCGAATTGATCGAAGACGCGACGCTTCGGTGGATTGTCGTGGCTTCATCGATACGAACGCCGTCGATTTTCTGGACAAACTTAATAACACGAGCAATTAAGATGTCGTTAAGACATGCGACACGGGGAACTTCCCTTTTCTTTCGTATCTTCGTTTTCGTGCGGCGTTTTTAACGCGAATGCAACAGATACATGTATCCATTATCCATATGAATATAGACGCGTCTCTGGTTTCCGTGAAACATGGGCAACGGATGCACTTAAAGTGTCATTAGCGATCAGACGACGAAACTTTCCTTTCTACATGTGTGTCCGCGGAGAATGTACATGTACTCTCCTCATCCTTCTTACGAGCCGATAAACAACTCATTTCTTATCTCGTTGCATACACGTATGCAGTTTCCGTTTCGTCTTCCAGCATCCCTCACTAGACCTTCCGGAAGTGGCATTTATGAGTTCGCGTGTGAATTTAATGAGCTTGCAATGCCAGCGAGACGTTCAATTCACCTTCAACTTGAACTGTCAAATTGAAAGATGCGTTTTTAACAGTTGGATAGTAATTGAGGCCTTCAGCCTTCAGACTGCCACTTTTGTTACTCTCGTCGGAGAGGTTTGATCTGAAATTCGCAAATGCACGTGTGAACACGATCATGCATGCAGCTCTCCATTTCTGAGTACTGCACAAAATCAACGGAACGACAGGTAAATGCTTCTTCTTAATCGCGCGAGATTGATTCGCGATTAAGCGTATGACGTGCGTAGGCGCGACCGGAATAATCTCATGCAACTTGTTTCCTCGCGCTAACGAGATCGCGGGATCAAGCGCGATCGTAACAATATTCCTTTGTTCGCCGATGGTTTTCAAGTGGTAATACCCGACGTCAAATCTTTCAACGTGAGCAGATCGTTCAGAAAAGTGATCCGAATTCTCGTGTCTCGATATCACGGAGATATTCCGGCGAAACTAATTTATGAAACGTTCAGGACTACATATTCATGACTGTCGCACGAGTCGCGTAATTCTCGTCGCGATAAATTTCGCAATTTATGTGCATAAATAAATTTCTAGAAGGAAAAACTTGTATAGACGCGTGGAGGGAAGTTATCAACACTAACTCCCAAATATCGCAGCATGATTCCCGATTCGAGTTGGAAGAGAAACTAAAATAATAGTCTGCGAAACGTCTCAACATGTTATTCTGTCAACCTCGAAACTACGCGATCAGCATCGCGAAAATGAAGTATAACGATACTTGTACTGCACGTATAAATTTTTAAAAATGTAAAGAGGTTCCGGCATCACTGTGAGCCTCGCTCGAACAAGGCGAGGAGAGGCCGGGAAAAGTAAGGGCTCGCGCGAGCAAGCGGGCGAGCGAGCGAGCGGAGAAGAGCGTGCACTTCTGCCTCCGCCGTTATGTAACCGAGCGATTCTCGGAGCCAGCAGCAGCAGCAGCCGAGCAACGCGCGAGAGTGAGGTCGATTTGTGCGGAGCCCATCGCGTGCACGTACAGGCACACGTATGTGGCACACGCGTGCGAGCACGCGTGTTGGTGGAGCGTCACGCGCACGAGAGCGAGTTGGGATCGGGCGTAGAGCGTGAAAGTGAAGCGGCCGACGTACGCGTGTGCGTACGAGCTGTGTACGTGTGCCTGTGTATGCATATGTGTGCGAGACGAGAAGCTGGCGAGCGTGAGAGTGTGCGTGCGCGGGGAACTGCGTGGAACGAGCGGCAAGATTGCCTTACACCATTCACCAAGTCGGCAGCACCGTTATCGAGGAAGAACACGAGGAAAGATGATTTATTGGGAATAACGCCGTGATTTTTCTCCGCGCGCGATTGCATCCGAGGATTTCGGAGACGGTTCGTTACAAGCACGAGAGAATCGTTAATACTCGAATCTCAAAAAGAAAGAAAAAAGAGGAAACAGTGAGAATAAACGCCGCATCGTACAACAATATTCTTCCTATCCATTCACCGATATCTAAATTATCAAAAAAAGAAAAAAAAACTGCCCATTGCCATCCAGCAAATCGATACAACGCGTCAATTATCGCGAGAATATCGTAAATCCATACACCCGAGGATCCAAGATCAAGAAACAAGAATCTCTTTCATCCACGGTCATCAAAAAAATTAATCACGTTTCCATTTAGTTATAAACCAAGTCAATGATTTTCTCTCTGAAAATCCTTTCGATTTCACAAGGGTAAACGCCACGGAACTCGATTATCGCGCGCTCCGAGACGCGGAAGACAAAAGGGATAGCACGGCAGAGAACGACAGCCGGGAAGCCCAACCTGCGAGGGGATGACAAAGAGACTCGCGCTTCCAGGAGCGAGCGAGTAGGTGAATCGCCGCGCGCGCGCGCGCGGCTTACCGCGTGGCTTGCCGCAGCCGTGTACGGCGCGGCTCGGCGCGGCGTGGCGCGGCGTGGGGTTGTGCCAGTAAGTGTGCCAAGGTGCACTTCTCGAGAAAGCCGGACCGACCGGACCGCTACCGCGCCGCGCCATGCTCCGGCTATCGCCGGCCGCACGGATTTGGTCCTATTCCATCCACGCCGCGCTGGGCGCGATTAGGGATACCTGTAGGTATCGGGACCACCTCGATACCGAGAGAAAGAGAGAGAGTGAGAGAGAGAGAGAGAGAGAGAGAGAGAGAGAGAGAGAGAAGGAGGAAGGGAAAAAGGATCCCTTTAAGTTTTGCCGCCGAGATGTTGGCATATATGGTCATGTTCATCTGCGTTGCCAATGATTAGTGATGAAAACTGTCATTGCTGTGTGAAATTTGGAAAAGTTGAATAAAAAATCTTCCGATTTTGTTGCATTGAGCGGAAGCGGAGTATGATATGGCGTGCGACAGGCACTTCGCGAGTACCGATGCGAGAATTTGGGCAATAAAGGGAGGCAGTAAAAGTGACCGGGCGGATGAGAGAGATTGATCGAGACGATCGCGATAATGAAGATAATAGCACGGGGTTACTAATGAATGTGATAATATAGTTAATTGCACGTTATTAGTGTAAACATGAAGAAAGTGCCGTAACGAAGGTAGTACAACGACGATGTGACGCCGTAGCTGAATGGCACGCGAGTATTACGGCAATAAAGTTGGCGCGATGTATCGGTCAGGACCTGTTGCGATCTACGCAAGCGAGAGTTATTGTCCTACATTTTTCAATCTTTACATAAACCTGTAAACAAATGAATTTTGAAAACCATTTCGACAGGCAGATCGCTCGTAAAATTTTGTGAAACGTGTATGAACGTACTCTTTCTTTTTTCATTTTTATATCTTGGTTCCGTTCGAAAAAATAATCATTTTATCCGTAAATTTTATAAAATGTGCGTTATTCTAAATATATTTTGTTTTCTTGTTATTTTTACCCTACAAAGGAACGATCGCATTCTGCATTGATTCGAAACCGCTCGATGGACTTGGATTATTATATGGAATGTCGATTTAAGTAAGAATACAAATTCCCGAATTAATTCTGTCATTAATATGTATCTGCGAGATCTCGATCGCGATTCTAGCGGTAGGCAATTCATCAATTCATGCATGCAATCATAACTCGCATATTCTGCTAATTGCGGAAACGGGTTGTACCCCGCGTGAGCGTAAAAATGCCAATCGCGGCGTGGCTGTTGCTGACGTAAAACCTGAAAATGCAATATATTCTCGCTTATCTGCAGCCTCGCTTTCGGAGAATATTAAAATATGTCGATGCACATCGATTGTTGATGCGAATCTATGATATATAACTTAAATCCGGGAAAAAAATATGCAGAGAGAGAAGAGACATTCGAATATGAAAAACACCGAACGTTTTTCATATGTCTCGTTATTTTAATATGTGAATATATTGTATCTTTTTCCTTCTGCGAGTTTCTAAAGATCGCGATGATGACACCGCCGGAAACGAGTCGCCGCTGCATAATTGTACGCACAATCGAATTACGAACGTATCCAGAGGATGTCGAGACATGACAGGAGGAAAGCCCGTCGACCGCAGGATTGGAAACGGAATTCCGGTCGGTATCGAATCTTCTTCGTCGTGAAGAAACGACGCAAGATGACCTACTTAGCATCATTCCTTTACACGGAATCAGGAAAAAAGCGACGGAAAAGGCATATGCACGTCAATATGTTTTATAAAATTTTATGAACAAACTACGCGTCGGAATCCTTTCTGAGAGAAATTATTGCTCACCCCCGTCCCAATACAAAAATAAAATACGAAAGATATGACGCAATAATCCAGAGAGCGGAAAGGCGGATATACGCACCTGGCTTCTAAAAATATAGAACAGTAAAAATACTAAATTCTGTTTTTTATGGAATCGTCGAAATGACTATTGTCGTCCCGTATAATTCTCGTTCTTATTCATCCCGGGAACTTTCGCCCGTAAACGACCACCGTTGCCGGCAACAAAGGAAACCGACGGCGATTTTCTCAGAAACGAAACGGGGAACGCACGCATGAACTCGAGACAAGAACGAGACGAGAGGAAGACACGCGGAGGAAGCTGCACTGACCACAGAATTGAAAACGAAGTTTCCGTTGTGCGCAAGCGTCATTCTTGGAGAACGCCATCGCGGAGTCAATTTCATCCCTCGATCTTCCAGAACCTAATCTGAGTTCAGCATCGATTGTTTTCAATGATAATTTAAAGTGACACACCACGTTAATTCAACAGCCACATCGGAAAAAAGCATTCGCTGCGGGGGGCATCCCCTACAGTGACCCAGGTCGATCTGGTCGACGTTTGCTCTCCGTCGTGCGTTGGTGCCCCTAGCGTACGTAGGCGAATGTATGAAGACGCTGCGTGCACGCACACGCACGCGCGCCGAATATAGATGCCGGTATTGAGGGCGTCCGCCCTAATAATAGAAGCCGAGAAAATTTTTAGCCCTTGATGCCGGGCGGCGGCCGCGCTGCCTGTCGTAGGGATCCGATGTGGGTCTGCGGAGATAAGCGGCGATGTGAAACGAAAATTCAGTTGAGGAATCGCGATCACTGAAACCGGAAGAGAGTCGACATTGCGACGATGCAAACTGAAACATCCAGCAACAGACGTTTTCTTCGATATTGAATTAGAAGATTTCGATTATAGCCGAATTAGTTTGTCTAAAAATTCGAGTAGAATCGTAAAAAGAGGAAAAATCATTTTTTATACATCATAAAAAATTATTTTTCCTCTTTTTACGATTCTACTCGAATTTTTAGACAAACTAATTCGGCTATAATCGAAATATAAAACTCCGATTAAATTAATATCACATTAGTTTTATCGGAGCGATAAAAGGATGACATAGATCTACAACTAGTCGTATCTGTTAAGCCGTTCATTTGCCGAAAACGTACGTCGCGGAGTAGGACATTAAATGCTATAATTATCCCAAGCATTTTCCGCTGACTCGCAACCTCTTTGCCACGTCGCGTGTGAACACTTATCACCATTTACTGGAGCTACAGAAATGCACCAAGCTATTATTCATAGATGAAACGTATAATGATTGATTATTATTCCGACACTGCGAGTGTGTGAACTTTCATGCGAGCCTCGAAATATTATATAATTATTATACACGATTAAAACTATCTGCAGCTATCTATACATATTACAGCTAATTATCGAGAATCGGAATTCTAATGGATATATTTTATTGTATTATAATGTTAAAATAAAAAAATAATTAAGCAGATATCGAAAACTATCATATTCCAATCTCCAGAATATCGATTTCTGAAGATAATCGTGGAAATTAATTATCATCGCAGCCAGTAGAACAGAAAACCGAGATTACAGATGATCATTTCCCCAATAATAGAAGATGCTTCTGTTATTATCATCTCACTTACTATTATTTCGGGTGATAACTCAGATCGCATTAATTACAATGCACATTACCGCCGGCGTCAGAATCTTTTTATCACGCTCACGTGATATCCACCGATAACGTGGCCCCAAAAAGGAAATTTAATGATCTTACTTAGTTATTTATTTACGCGAACGTTCGCCTCGTTCTTCTGTTTATTGCAACGGCACTTTGCTTCTGCATAATACAGCTGCAATACGCACAGCGCGTTGCGAGCTTAATGGTTGTTTCACAGATCCAAAATCGGATTCAACGATTCATCGAATGCACGAAATCACGTGCATTCGTCATCAAATCGAACAGTGTCGATTCCACATAATTTTATGCTTGTTTTTCTTTTATTTATTTCTTTTATCTTTTACTTAATGTATTCATCGTGACTCCGTGACTCAGCAATTCATTAGGAAATGAAACCAGAACCAAAACCAGAAGCGATAACGATCGCGCAGGAAGATTCACGAGGAGGATCATCGTTCACAAAATCCATTTCTTCTTTTTTTTTTCTTCTTTTATTATTTTTACATTCGTGCCAACTCTGAGCGTGCGTGCGTGACGTCAGTGCGAGTTATGCGATACTCGCAGCAGAGCGATTCACGGGAATCGCTCCGGGCGTCGATGCTGGAATTCCATCGAGCCGATCGGCGTCGGACGACGCCTCGTCCGACGACTTTTCAGGTATTTCCACGCGGCGATCGGGAACGCCTCGAATCATCCGCGTCTGCACCGTTTATTCTGCTTCTAAGGAGATACCCAAAACGATAAGATAAAGACGCGGCCGTGTGAAAATAAGATAACCGAATACATACGCGCAACACCCACTGCTGCGTCGTAGGGCGCCACGACGTAATTCATCCGATCCACCTCGATCAATCCCATTCTGTGATAAATATTTAACCTGCTGCGTAAATTGTTATTTTAATGGACGCTCCGATACGTCGATGCAACGCGTGTAGGATACACACACGTGTATCGCGTTGAGGATCTACCATGGACACCGAATCAATTCCGGAATCCCAGCGGGTTCTATCGGCTATACACTTATCGCCCTTCGCTGAGATCTTGTGGATCTTTTTGTTTTCGGGCGGCATAAATCTGCGAGGCGGTGCGAGACGTCAGGCGGACGCTAATTGTAAGGCGATCGCGCGCCCGTTTAATTGGGATACGGGCCTCGCGCGCTTGGGCCAAGAGGCCTCGTCGTCTATTCATAGTCGTACTAGAACTAGATTCGATGACGGTGACGCTGACTTTGATCCGAAGCCCCGTTCCGGCTATGCGCGTGTGCGTTGCTCCACGTTTTCGCGGCGGCTTCGTCGAAGACGAGGCTCACCTGCACGTTAATCCGCTTGGACTTGTGGATAGTGCCAGACTTGCCGTCCAAGGATCATTCTAACAAAAAGAGTCATTCCGCCGAGCGATTGCGAGTAACTCCTTTATTTCTAGGGTTCGTCCGATATCCGAGGAGACTTCTTCAATTGAAGAAGAATATTATTCCGAAGGATAAATCCGATAATTTAATTAATTCTGCAGTTATTTGAGAGATTTTTCGTGTTTTTTGTAATGTCTGACATTCGTCGATCTAACTTTCGTACTCTTCAAACTGATTTTCTGCTCTTCTGGCAATTGCTGCTGGGAGTGTTCTCTCACTCGCAAAAATAAACGGATAACTGGATACAATGAGGTTTCATAGTCCGCTAGCTTCGTAAAAGGATTTCAAACGATCCTTACGTCGGTTTCAGTGCGGCGGGCGTCAATTACGGACGCGATACGATCTCCGCGTACGACAATGGCCAGTCGTGCGCAAAAGCCTGAATGACTAGTTTTTAAAACAGGCCGAACACACAGCGAGTGCCGCTGGTGTGCGCCATGCCCTTTCATCGGGCCGATCGAGAGTGCCCGAGAGAGCAAATGAGCCAGCCAGTAATTCACTTTCTCGTCCTTGATCGTCCCGACGAGGCACAAAAGCGTCCCACGAGTTCCGGCTGCTGAAGAACGCGGATTTCGTGAGTCAAGGGCCCGGGCTCACGGGCGATCACGGACAACTTGATTCGGATCAGATGAACGACGTGACTAAAGTGAGATCCGACGATACAACAATGCGTGGAGAACGTCTTGGACCGTCGAGCAGTTTCACGGAGTCGTAGACGCGGAAGATCGTCGGCGAATTCTTCCTCGGACAATAACGTTCCGTTAAGGAAGAAATAAAAGTGAGATCATGAAACATGAGGAAGTAATCCAGACTGTTCAACGTACTCGTGGCTTTCCGTAAAACGAACGAGCCGCGGAAGTCGGAGATAAATACGACGTTTTATAGCTTCGTTGAAATTGAAATTAAACGCGATATATCGTATTCCGTTTTGTCCTGTTTTGCATTAGATCCTGTTGTGTGCTTTTAACCACATCCCGTGGAACACGATACCTCTCATCAATACCTCACCAAATTATCCATGTACACCCATGTATGAGAAAAATTATCGATGGATTAAAAAGGAAAGATTATGGCCTCATTTACACCGTGCATTTTAGGCCGCTATCAATACCCTATATTTGACCTAAAATTGGGAAGCGACTTAATCTGGGTTGGGTGAGGTTTCTTTTTCACTTATAAAATATTATAGGTCTAAACGATGTAAACGTTTACTTGGAAGCTTACTTTAGGTCAGAGTACAGGTCAGGTGGCAAACGAAGCACGGTGTAAACTCGGCCTATGACAGTTAAATATCAATTTTTGACCAATACTGCGATAAAAAAAGTAACATATGCGAATGCAAACGCATAGCAATGTTCACATATTCGACTGAACCCTGCAATGGCATTTCTATATTTGCGTCTGAGATCGAGGAAGCCGAGCGAGGAAGCGGAGCTCGAAAAGAGCACGAAAAGAACTCGGCATACGACGACAACAAACCCTGGACGAGCCGAAATCGTCGCTCGCGCGCTAAATTTACGCGCGATCGCCTAGAGGCATCCCGAGGGCCGATCGAGGGATGCCATTCAAGTATTTCCAATTAAGTCGCCGTCGACGAGCGAAACCCCTGCGGCAGTACGCAATCGTCCGCAGACGGCACCGCGCGGAAATGAAGCTGCGCGAACGTTGGAAATTAGAAGAAACCTAAACGCGCGCACCGGCGACCGGCTGGCGTTCAGAAGCATGACGCAGTCCGAGGAATGCTTTTTTTTCATTAGTACGCGTATACGCGGCGGAACTGTATAATATCTGTCAGTCAGCAGGATGTCAGTTGCAGCATTCGTTCCTCATTAAAGTGTCGACCAGTAAAAAAATTATTTCACGCTTCCAACTAAACAATCCTCAGCGATGTGAAAGGAACATAAAAGAAGTGAAAAAAGAACAGAAAAAAAGAGATACGGAATAAGATGTTGAGGAGTAACAACAGAAAGACAGAGGGAGACTAATGCGATCGACAAAGAGAAGAAACTGAATATCAGGATAAATGAGGAATGAGGAAAAGATAACAGCGACGCGAAAAACGAGAAGAGAGGAAGCGCAGATAGAGAAGCCAGAGACCAAGCAAGGGATCGAAGTAAAAAGACGGGCGAGCCGATGAGAAAGCACTCGTGAACGATTATGCGTGCGTATACGCATATATGTGCACGCGTGTACTTGTGTGCGCGCGGTATAACGCATTTGCATAATTTCTAATTAGTAATCAGTCGGTAGCCGCCTCGCCTTCGCCTCGCCGACGCCGCGACGCGTCGCAATGAACTATCCGCTTGAGGTACAAGCACGAAACCTGCGTCCATGTGTGCGTGCACGTAGGCACGCACCATGCCGAGCGGATCGCCCGCTCCGCGTGTGCGTGAACACGGACGACGTCGACGACGACGACGATGATGATGACGGCGACGACGACGACGATGACGACGATGATCGCGGTGGCGCAGGCCATGCCTGACCGGTGTGCCACTTTCACTGACTCGTATTTGGGTCATCGCATCCACCTCGCCCGCCCCTCTTGCTCGCTCCTCTGGAGGGGTTGCTTGTTGGAAAGGATCCGCTCCGCGCGCGAGAACGCCGCGGCCGCAGCTGTTCGCGGAGCGCAAAGCGCGGAGAACGCTCGCATCTCGAGGCGAGGAGCTGAGCGGAGCATTCCGCGTCACCCATTTTTCTTTGTCGATTGGATCATGAGCGATCGCTGTGGTTTACGCCAATCGAAGGGATAACTGGGAAAATCCACCCTCGAGTGCACGGCGAGCTCGGGTTGATGATTACGAATGTTTCTTTCTTTCTGTAATTTTATTTGCGTTACACGCAGGGAACTGATAGCAATTTGCTTTATTTATTTTTAATGATTTGTTACTGACGTAAGGTGTGATGAAATAAGAACAATATGCGCCAGAGTTGTATATATTGGGTTGGCAAATAAGTTGGTTCGGTTTTTTAAGGTGGAATAAAATACAATTTTTTTTATACACAAAATAAATTTTAATCAATTATATATCGACCATTGTTATTGATGACTTCTTGCCATCTTTCCACCAACTTCATTATGCCGCGTTCGTAAAACATCTGAGGCTTATCGGCGAGAAACCAATCCAGGTGTCTTTTGACGTTCTCTTCATCCTTGAAGAATTTTCCGTTCAAAGAGTTCTGCAACGACCGGAATAAATGATAATCGGAAGGGGCCAGGTCCGGTGAATACGCAGGATGAGGCAAAACATCCCAGCCAAGACTGAGTAATTTGTTCCGAGTTGTCAATGATGTGTGAGGTCTGGCGTTATCGTGGTGGAAGACAACACCTTTTCGATTATCAATTCTGGACGTTTTTTGCGGAGTGCTTGGTCCAATTTTGTTAACTGCGAGCAGTATGTGGTTGAATCAATCGTTTTGCTTGACGGTAACAGCTCGTAGTAAATGACACCTTTGAAATCCCACCATACGGAGAGCATGATCTTCTTCGGATGCAATCCTGCCTTCCAGGTTGTTTGTGGTGGCTCGCTGCTGTGTCCCCATGATCTTTTCCGCGTTACATTCTCATAGACGACCCATTTTTCATCTCCTGTCACTAACCGCTTCAAAAATGGATCGTTTTCTTGACGTTTCCGCAGCAAATCGCAGATGGATATGCGAGTGGCCAAGTTGGCCTCGGTTAATTCATGCGGCACCCACACATTGAGCCGAGAAACGTATCCCAGTTGGCGCAAATTGTTTTCTACGCTTGTATGAGACATATTAAGTACTGTAGCAATCTCTCGCACCGATTGGGATGGATTTTTATCGATGATAGCTTTGACATTACTTGAATCAATCTTGATCGGGCGACCGGAGCGAGGCGCATCATTGACGTCAAAATCTCCAGAACGGAATTTGGCGAACCACTTTTGACATACGCGTTCTGTTAAGGCATCATCTCCATAAACACGGCATATCTTTTTATGAGCCTTTGCAGCTCGTTTGCTCTTCTTGAAATAATAGAGCAAAATATGACGATAATGCACGTTATTTCCTTCCATTTTTACAGCTACGCAGCACACACAATATTGATGTTAGTCAAACCTAAATTTACAGAAAGGTTATGTGAAACATGTACTTTCAAATGCACTCTGAAGTTGCGCGATAGTGTCGAGAAAAACAAGAGTGAATTGGAAAGAAGTTGCACCGAAGCAAAAACCGAACGAACTTATTTGCCAACCTAATATTTGCAATATTCTCTTATAAATATTTTTATCATCTTTTGTTATTGTATCGTTGAGGTAAATTGATGACTGTCATTTGTAAGCTTCATTTGGTCAGTTCCAGGCGTTCATTGCGGCACGACTCGAGTTAGTCTCGGTCAACTCGGTCGGCGACGACCGAGTAAAGCACGCGTCACATTTGAATACCCGACTTGAGACTAGGAACGCTACAAAACGCGCGTTCGCTCCTCGTCTGAGAGACCGCACTTAAGTTATCGCCAATTACGTAGTTACCTCGCGTTATGCAGCTAAGTGCATTATGACGCGCGTCTGACGTTTAACTTGTCTGTACGATTTGTTGTGACTCCGGGAGTCCGCTTTTCTTCACGCAGACCCACATTAATTCGCTTACGCAAAAATCGATCGGTACTCGCACGCGGACGCACACACGCGCGATAAAAGCGAACGCGCGAGTGCAATAACAGCGCAATTGTGCGGCGTAACCGCGCATTATTATTAATGCTCGGCGGCACCGCGCGAGAGGAGAGACGCGACGTAAATCTTTAATGATCGTGATTGGAGGCACTCTTAAACTTTGTTCGCATAGACACTATTAGAGCCAGGTCGCGAGAGGACGATCATAAATCTCGCGGGGAACGCATAACTCCGCGAGCGCGGCGTGCGCGAACCGTGCGCGGTGACACACATACGTGCATTCAAAAAAGAAAAAGAACTGGATAGCCGCTCGCCGGCGCAACCCGCGCCGAGGAATCGCGCGCGATTTCATCGTAGATTCAATTCTACGGCGCCGCATAGATTGGCGTGTTTCCCGCGCGCTCGAAAACGTCCCGCGCGCTCCAGCGGAATTCACATTTCCCTCCGCGATCAGAATTATGCAATCCGAATCGCGCGGACTGTCTCATCCACGCGTAGATCGCGGCGCACCGCGGGTTTAACGCTAAAACTGCGGTGATCGCGAGTCTGATTCACGTCTCATTATGATGTACGTTACGATGATGATCGTACAATTTTCACATCGGGAAATAAAACTCGCAGTCACGCAAATGCGGTGCTAAATATTACCATATTACCGCTTGAATTTGCATTAAATGCTAATCTTGTCTATCACGGACTTCTACGGATCGCATCGCGTTCTTAGGAACCACCGCACGAGCGAATCAACCTTTGCAACTTGTAATCGCAATCTATCCGCCGGATAAATAAACAAATAAATAATAACGAGCAAACGTCGTGATTCTCCGGCAGCGCGTTCTAAAATCGACCTCGAGGAACATTTCTCCGTAATCGCGTCGGCAATCTCCGATCACTCCCCCATTCACGCCTTCCAATATATCAACGCATTCGTTACCCAGAAAAAGCCATGGGCCACCGACAGACTTTTCAGCCGGTGCACGACGAGGCCGCAAAGAACGCAACGCGGCTCGTGCCGGCGAGACCTTTTGCGAATTCTCGAGACGTTCTCAGTCTACCGTATCGTGCCAGAATCGAGCGAGTCTTGGATACGTATCGTATAAGTATAGTCAGGATCGGGGATACTCCCTAAACAGCGTCGAACACTCCTCGCTATCGACATTAACCGGCTATCAGCTTGGATATCTCGAGGAGATAGCGCGATGAGGAAACACCGGCGCTCCGAAACGCGCCGGATGCTTCTACGCATCAACTATTTCTTTATTCATTCTGGGAAGCTATTTTCTTTCTTCGCACAGTCTTAAAATATCAATGCATCGATGGATTAATTCAACGATAATTAACGCGTTGCGATGCAACTTTCCGTTTTCTTCGCGGAAACTGGCTCGCGACGCTCGCGCGCGCTCATGATTTCGGGAATCCAGCGCGGGTAATCGGCCAGCTCTCCGGCATTCTCGTGAAGCGGCAAGCGAGTGAAAGTATCGATACCCCGTTAAATTTAAGCATCGCTACTTAGGACACCGAGATCCACGACGCTGCTGCTCGCCGATGTCCTCTTCGCGCGCTCGGTGGTGCAGGCAAGCAGCCGCGCGGAATCGTGCGGTTCTCCCATTTACCCAGTTCCCCTCGCTGTCGGCTTGCTTGCTCGCGCGCGCACGAACGTACCTCGGTTATGTAACCAAGTGAAAGTGGCACAAGCACCGCCGAGCACCGCCGAGCAGCGCGCGGGCACCGAACGGGCGACGTCGAACAGGCCGCAAACAGCCATCCACCATGGTACTAACTGCGACGCCACCTCCGGCACCCATCCGACCGATCGACCGAGCAGCCGATCGAGCGAAAGATCGGCGATCGGCCGACCGATCGACCCAAGAGACCGTGAATTGGCGATTTGCTCGTTCCTCGAAAAATTCTTCTAAAATGTCTTGTAGTTTCTTCAGAGAAATCTTCTAAATTATTCGAAAAATGGCTACTTCGTGGTAAAATTCTGTGAAAATTAGCCGCATGATGCAACAGTGATGGAAAGCATCGGGTTGTCCGCAGTACAGCGTTACTCTGAGTTCTGAATGTCCAGATCTAGATAACTATCTCTGTTTCCTTATTCGCATATTTTATTTTATACGCTGACGTCGCGCGTTTAATTGGCCCATTACGTTCCGCGCGTTGCACGACGTCTACGTTCGATGAGGATAAACGTGGATGATAGAGTCGTAGATTAACGTCAACGTTCGCGATTACACGTGAGAATGTCGCGACGCTAAACGCTCGCGTCGAGTGACGCCGATCGCTTTCTACGCGGAGATATACGCATCGGGTTTACAATCCTTTTAGGATCTTATTTATCTTTTACATAAAGAGATCAATAGAAATATTATATGACGGATCGGTATATCCGTGAATGCTCGAGCAGGAAATGATGCAATTCTGGCCGTTACGGAGACCGTTAAAGGTATGAATAACCGTGTCGATCTGATGTTTATGATGCCTCGGCTCGTTATACGTGTTTCCTTATTTATGAATCTGTGTTATAGCGTCTACACGGCAACGCCAACGCGCCTTTCGCCACTAACATAATTTCCCACAATCGCGTCCTTAGACTCGGCCATTATTTCGAGCGAGATGTCTGCACGTCGATATCATCTCGCTCCACTGATACCACGCCCAGAGAGAAATCATCAATGGTATATCTACATATCCATGGGAGATCCATATCTATTGAGATCTACGTGCCTCACCTTCCCTGATTAATCAAAGATTCTCGATGAATAGATCGCTCTTTCCCATTATCCGATCTTAATTGAAAACATGAATCGCAAATGATTTCGTAATTATTATTGAGCGGCACTATCAACTTTGAAATGATTTTGTAATAACTGTGGGTCATTGAGGGAACATCGTAAATATCAAGCTGTCGATCGATCGATTAAAACGCTCACTGGATCAACGTCATCGCGTGACTCTCGACGTCATCTTCATGTTTTGTATGACGCGGGAATCGCATTAGAAAACGCGGTCAAATTCACGTGCTGAAATCAAGAATGCGAGAGCACCGGCTGCAAAATGTTCGCAAAAAGTCCAGTCCAGCACAGTTACGCGGTGGATTACCGAGGATCGACCGCGAGTCGCGGTTTCTTCGGCAATTTCTCCCCAAAGGCCCGAAAGGCCCGAAGACCGCCGAGGCGCGGCGCGGCCACGAGAACGAGTCTCTCTTTGCATTCTCGGCCGAAGTGGAAAAACATTTCGTGGCCGTGCGTGTAGTCGACTTCCAGTGTAAACAGACGGTGGCGTAATAGGTTTCTCAGCCGGTCTGGCTCGAACGGCTATCGAGGTGGATGTGTTGGGCACTGCTACTTGGCCGCGGTCCCTCGAGAGCGAAAGGAATCCGCTGTTTTGTCGCGAGACCGCAGGGAAAAAGGGAAAGGGCGAGAGCGTGCGTTTTGCCTGCGCGTTTTTCCACGTTCGCATAAGGCACACAAAGTGCACTTTTGTCAAGCATCGCCGGGAAAATGATTGGTGTAGAAGACAAACAGTAACTCTGATTGCAAGAAATGAAAGTGGAAGAATGTGTCTATATGTAGATCGATATTTTTCGGTGTGACTTACTTCACTGATAATGTTGCAAAAAGCAGATCAAAGTAGTGTATAAAATAACAAAAATCGAGATACGCCTTTTCGCGCCTGCAAAGTAAGCGTAAAGTGCGCTTGCACTCGCACTGTTTTTTGAATCTCTTTGTCAAAGGGCAGTTCTTATCGGCATTACGTAATTATTATTGCTTAGTTTCTCGATGAATTAAGTCACGTTGCGGTGGAGTCGAGCGATGGGACGCCTGATTGCAAGGCGAGCAAAGAAGCTGTGTGAAATTGTTGCTCCAGATACTAATGTCCGATCGATCGTGTGACATTGAACATTTGCGGTAACGAAAGGGAAAGAGAGCGAGACAGAAGGCGGGAGAATGATCGAACTATATTCGCGCTAGCGGTTACAGATATCGAGATCCGGTGTATGCAGATCTCTACTATCCATCCATCAGATATCTCCTCGCCGGCAGAAACGGGGGGAACGCATTTCAGAAGCTGCACGCTGCAGATAAATCGAGCGTAATCGCACCGGTAACCGTGGAACCGGTTGCGTTACCAATGCTGTAATAATACTGCTCGCAGTGTACGAACGGCAAAGGTCGTTAATAAGAATGATAAGCGTCTGATAACAAGGACCTCTTGGAGGCGCGAATATCAACGAAACTCGCTTGGTATCGCGACAAAAATTTTGTAAAATATAATACGAACGCGATAACACGATCACGAACGAAATCAATTATCGTCTATCACGCTTCGGATAAAAATCCCTCGCGATCAATTATCAATGTCAAAGATATCATTTCTTCCTTATCAATGCACCGCTGTGGCTTTTAACTTCAGATTTCCGTTCATCGAAATTCCTGGTTCTCGAAAATTCACTCGCGACTTCTTCAAGCCGTTCTCACCGCGGAAGGTTCTGCATCGTGAAAGAGAGGAACGCGTTTATCCTGTCAGGAGCGATTCGTGTAGGTGAGATTGATGTAGGTTTGCATCCACGTCGCTCGCCGTTCATGGGGAGGGATAATGGAGGCGAGTGCACCCCGTTTAGTCGTTGCACCGCTGCGGCCCACGGGCCCCCCTCGAGGGTTATATAACGGTTTAATTACTCTGCCCCATTTTCGCGAGGCATTGTCTCGACGGGGGCACTCACTTTCGAGCCTGGTCGTCGCGCCGAGCAGAGCGCTTAGGAGTTTAGGAGCGTTCGCGGCCGCACGATCGCGCCACCTTGCGCAAACCTCTCCGCTCCTCTTCTCTCTTTTCTCTCTCGCAGCCGAAACCGCCAGAAGAATCCTTCCTCTTTCGCTTTTTTTGATAAATATACCGCCGGTTACTTTAAATTCCGCTCTGAATAACACAGAAAGCGATTCGCAGTCGCATCTCCTATCCGCCAGGTCCAAAGGGTGCACCTATGTCTACCCACATGCCAGACGTTAATAGCCTACCATCGTATACCCATTCGCCAACGAGGACGATGTGTGAAATCGCCAGGATATCAGATCGCTGACACAGCAAAGAGAGTTTCAAGAAGATATATAGTTGCACAGGAAACGTCGCTGGTTCTACGTGACTCCGCGCGCGAGCAGGATGCTCCGTGGTCGGCGATTATAAATAGGAAGAATCGTCATATCCTGAGCAAAAGTCTATGTGCGGTGACCGCGTCTCGTCCCCTAGGAAAGCCTAGGCGTGGGTGATTGACTCACTCAGTCGCGGTTTAGCGATCGGCGGAGAGCATTTCTTCCTCACGCGGAAGGAAGACGGTCACCGTATCCTGATTCACTTCCTGGACAGCGTGCGGTCTACTTCCGAGGAACCGGAAGTTCCGGCGGTGCATGTGTGCCGTCAGAATGCTCGCGTAATCGTAATCTCTTCCGTCGCGCTTCCTTTCGCCGCGTCATCGCCATCGCACCACGTATATCAGGATGATTAACGATGCCGCAGCGATCGGTCGACCGCTCAATCCGACGTTTTCCCGTTCGGATCCGCGTCGTGGGAGAGGTCAATGGCACTTGAGCGTTCGCCGATGTAATTGCGAGCGCGGGCGTAATTTTAATCGGAGTGCAGTTTCAATCGCGCGCGCGGTTGAGCGCGGACAATTAATACGAAATGCCAAGAGAACGCCAGAGGTGACTGCTGATCCTAGAAAATTAGCGCGATGCTCTTCTCATCTCTCTTCGAGTATGAACGCTGAGAAAAGTGACAGCCCGCAATTGCGACTCGCCATGTGTGAGACTCTTCTCCATGCTTCAATCATACCTACGATTCTTTTAAAAAAAGGATGCGCCAGTGTCGATTGCAGCGAATCATACTTTATATTTTTCGAACGAAAATAAAAAATTTTTTTCACATATCCTTGATCACCAACTTCATTTTACTGAAATTTTTTATTTCGTTTGTTCTTACGTCGGACCGTCGCACAGTGGGGGAAATCGGAAATATGCGGTCAAAAATGGGTTTTCAATAACATTTTTATTTTAGATAATAATGAATGAAATCTTTTAGATAACATTTAAAAGTATTTACAAACCGTTAAACATATCCAGTATTTGGAAAATACAATGAGATTTGTATGTAAACCTGTATATAAGTAGTAGTATGTTTCTTACTATCCTTTACTTACATAAAGTTCGACTTGCTTTTAAAAATCAACTAGTTGGGATTTATTTTCTGAGTAAATTAAATTCACTGCATATTTATGTGTAGAATTCATAAAAAAAATAGTAAATCAATAACTTATATGTCTGTTTTTTAAACAGCTTCTGAATACGGAGCTGATTTAAAAGCACATATATGAAAAAAGATATTATTTTCAATACATTTTTCATAATGATAGACAGGAATAGACAGATTCTCTTTTACATAAAATTTTTCCTTGAGATCTCTCCTAAGAGTTAGTGAAAACCCCATTTGCAGATATTTGTAGATATGAAAGTTACAAATAATATAAGTCAACTTAGCTTTGTCGGAGCGCGTCAGAGCGCTCGCGTCAAAAATAAGATATTGCGGTCAAAAATGTGTCAAATCTTTAAAAATCAACAGATCTTGTTGAAATTAAAGATTAATATCATTTCACACACACACACACACACACACACACACACACACACACACACACACACACACACACACACACACAAAATATTTTTTTATTAAAATTGAATTCATGTTTGATTTTATTCATGAGAATATCTATTTTGCATTTTTATTTATGCAGATCGCTCCTGTCAAGAACGTACAATTTAATTTGATATTATTTGATTTTATTTGATATTATTTGTAATTTAATATTACATTTCATATTACAATATGCAAAATTCAGTAGTTTTTGTTTATATTCTGTTATATATATATAAATATATGCATATTTGATTCATTTGTAAGTTCATTACATATGTTTTTCAAATTGAATTGAGTTCCTTTTCTCTTTCTCTTTCTGTATGTGTGTATTATATTTATTAATCTATATTTCAAATAGCCAATCTTTATTTAGTATAATATCCAAATTTTAACAAGATTCGTTGATTTTTAAAGATTTGGCAGATTTTTGACCGCAATATCTCATTTTCTCCCACTGTGCGTCGACGCGTCGTACTTTCTCCGAGGTAAAAAAAGACGCATTTTTTTTAACATCAATGCAAATTATTTCTTATTACCGTTACAAGTGTGCGTTATTGCGGCATGATTAAAACACCGGTGGATGATAATCAGCTGCGGCTTGCCGAGCTGCAAACAGGCAGCTTTCAATTTGTACGTGTCGGTATCTCATAGGCAGCCACGCGGGTTTACGATCGGCAGCGAGTAGCCGCTTGCTGATCGCAACCTCTCGCAGAGACGGATAATGCTTAATTGAGTGAATTTTGCTGTGATTAACGTGAATATTGACCGGGATCGCGCGGATACTCGCGTTCGAGCGCGTACACGGCACGGCAATAAACGTGATTGCGGAATTGCTCAACGGACCGACACGCCGTCGCCGTCGTGGAGCCTCGTTTCCCCGTCTCGCCCATCGATCGATCCATCAAGTAATCATTTTCAAAAAGAAGGAACATAATTCTCGGGAAGATCGGGATACATATTCCAACAAGTTCCAGAAAATCGGAACTTCAACGCAAACGCGTACTACTCTTTTAAATGTTTACAGTCTAAATTCGTGTTAAGAATAACGAAGCTGATGAGCTGCTCGCGCGATTTTAGATTCTGAGGTATGAAACAGCACATTTTCCAGAGGATTATCGACAACGCACTATCTGTGTCATTTCATTGGTGAACTTTATCCTAAATGCCATGGACTTTAGGATTTAAACTAACAACGCTGGAAACGATCAGCTGATAATTACTAACGATAATTATAAATATCGTTAACGCGCGACTTTGAACCATACTGTGATATAGAAGCTATTCCACGTCGAAAGGCGCAACATGCTAATTGCTTATCGCGTCCCGACGTTTCTGCTGTATCGCTGTAAATCGATACATACGTGACTGTACTCACAATCAGCTGTACACGGTCGCAGAGTGCATTCTACGTGTCTTTGAAAAATCCGCGATTACTTGCGATTGTTACTAGAGAGATCGCCTTGGAAGGTCGCCCCTTTACCACCTGTATCAGTGATCGCATTCGCTGATACAGAATCGTAACGCCGGTACTTTTACCTCATTAACAAATCGAAACAAATGCTGCGGCTAGCCTTCAGCTTAACATCGATGAATCAGAAATAAATATATCGCGATACCGCAACGATTTATTCACAGAACTTTGATCCAAAGTTTGCTTCCAAATAAAACAGCCTTATAATCAGAACATGAAGCACAGCACGTAATTCGAGTTAATTATTATATTTCGAAAAGTACGTTTCAAATCGTTCCCACGACGTTCGAAACGACCAAGCGAGCTCGGGACTGCTCGAGTAGGCCGATAAAGTGGATGGAAAATTGACGGGAAAATAAGTCCGCGCGATGGAATTCACGCGGAACGCCGGTGTTCACGATAAAACATTCGTTTCTTCGTTCGACGCAACCGGTGCGTCCAGCTGAGACCTGCTCATGAGGAATCGCGATTTCCGTCGAATCGGTCCGGTTGACATTCGAGCGGAAAACCAGCACGATCGATGACTAATCGGACACGGCGGCGCGCAATCGCGATTGATGCGATCGCACGTTTCAATCGGACCCCAGTTCTCCATCGGTTCCCTGAACTCGCCGGACTCTGGCATCGAAGTAGGCAGTTATTTAACGATTTTAGTGAAACGTTCGCAGCATTATACAATCGGCCTAGATCCCGGAGTCACGGAGCGTCACGGATCGTGAACGCTGCCAAGCGAAGTCGATTACCTTCACCGCGGAGAGCAGACATGCTGCTTCGTCCCACCGCTCCCTGCCGCTGGCTTCTCTAAACTCTTTCCTTCCCGCGCGCTGCTTCATCCGACTTCGCCCCGGCGAGTACTCGCGAGTACGCGCGAGTTGACACGTGCGAGGCCTTTTTGCTCGAGAAAAAAGGACCCGTTTTCACTTGCAGAAGTGCGGTGCTGAAACGATCCTCTCTCTTCTCTCACGGCTTAGTTTGGCCGTTTTGTGTTCGCGTTTTATGCCCCGAGTGAAATTCAAAGACAGACGACGCGAGTCTAGTTGATCCCGACTTTCGCAAAACGACTCTGGCCAGGAAATTAGAACAGGTCTTAGGAGTGATCTTTAGAAGGATCTTCAGATCGCGATAATCACGATAAAATGGAAACTTCTGGAAAAATTCTTTCAGGCGTTTATCGCTCACAGAATGATTAGGAGAAATATGCGATGACTAATAACTATTAGCTATTTTAATAGAATTTTCAATTAAACTCGCATTAACAGCATGTTATCGCATTGAAATATGTGAGATGCTCAAGTTTGTATTGTCAATGTATATATACATTTACTATTTCAATCACTGATTAATTCTTTTCGTCATTATCACGTGTACATATATAACATGAATCACATGATGATTCGATCATCATTGCATTCCTTCAACTGTATTGTTATGCGAGCGACAAAACTATTCCGGATTCGACGCTTCTCGTTTCGCACGGTGACGATTTTAGCTAGTTACATTATGCTTCCCCATTTCCTTTCATGCTATGCTCGTAAAAAGAGTCTTTGCCGGTCCCACGGCAAAACGAGAAAGAGAGAGAGGAGGCCGTACGACCGGTGAACAGTGAAAAGTATTTGGAAAGTGACACGGCCTGCTCACTTCCGGCCCTTAACAGTTCCCCACGAACGATTCTCCACAGTCTCTCGCCGTCTCGCGCGATGTCATCTTTCGTTTTAACACGCACAGTTCTCGGAAAGAAATTCAAATGACGCGCATCTGTGCGTGCGCCGAAATGATTTCAGCAGCGAGAAGGAATCCGTGAAAATTTCCAAGACGAACTGTGTATCCTCAAGCGCAACCTGTATTCCACATAATTGAGGCCTCGTGAAGAGGAAAGCAATCTGGATCTTTTTTTTCTCCGCAGGTAATCGGTCGGTCAACGGACAACTTTTTTTTTCCACGATTCTTGCGATTCTTGCATTTTAATGATTCATTAAAAATCTCATTAATATTTTATACGGTCAAACCAGAAGCGAGCGTCATTTTCTTTCTCCCTTAAATTTAATTCGTTAATTTCCTGCACTTGCTTTTGATTACAAAACGCGCCTTCGAGACTTCACGATGCGGCTGTATTACGCTCGAATTGCGTCGTGCCGCAGTCATCATCCTCGTAACGCGACAACGGGCAACAACGTCGCGCGGACAAGCTTCCTTTTACGGCGATTTCCTCCCATGCTCGCCGCGATCGCGCGAGAGATCGCGACCACCGAACTCCGTGCGTATCCTACAAGATCGCAGCATCCGAATCGCGGGATCCAAACGATTGCCTGTCGAACGAAGCGCACCGATTTCCGCGAAACAGACGCGGCCCTCTCCGGCTCGACGACCCACTTACCCAAAATTCACGACTGCTTCTCCTATCGAAAGAGAGGGCGAGAGGGAGAGAGGACGCAGCTTCGTAGGTAGGCATTACGCAACATCTAAGCGACATCGAAAGCGTCCACCTCGTCGAAGACGTCCTCGACGAGCTACGCGCGAGCGTAAGCGCTTTGAAAGGGAGAGTAGGCGCACACTTCTCAGATCGTATTTTTTCTCCCTCTTTCTCTCTCTTCCTCTCTCTCTCTCGTTTGTTAATTCGTACATTTTACAGAAATCGAGGAATAAGGACGCGGGAGTATGTGGAAGCGGCGACATTCTCGAATCGCGAGAAGCCTTGACATTTATCGACACATATATCGCCCTGGCGGAACACTTTCCGTAAACTCTACGTCTGAGATACGTGGTCACGTAGTGTTTCATTATCACGTGGAGAAACACTCGCGTGCGATAAGCGAATATTCGCGGAAGAATAACCTGGAGAGTGCACGTCGGTGATCTGCACCTCAACGAGATTCGAAAATACGGTAAGGCGGATCCCGACGTACGGTGAATCCAAAACGTGATGGGACATTTTTCTGCATAATCGCGCGTTTTATGTAAGTAATTACGTAAGCCGCGCCCACGCTTTGCAAATGAGCAACATGGCAAAAACGATTCAATATACCCGGTAAAGGACGCGGTGCTTTCGGCGACGTGATAGCGTTTTATTTGCGCTCGGTAGACCCGGTGACACACTTTTCAGCCGGCGTATACGAGCGGTCTCCACGGGAAACCCGTACCCGGGGGGAAAGTGACAACACGAACGAAACCGGCAATCCGTTATCGATCGTAACCGGCGAGTTACGTCGCCGATGATGGTGATGATGTGCGTGCGCGCGCGCGAGCCGCTGCGGCGGGTACCACATTCCGCCACACGCGCGTGGTATTTAAACTTTGGCGTAGGATGATTCCGCCGATGAGCGAAATGAGCCGGTCGAGGTTTAATCCCGCAATCTGTTTTGATCATCGTATTATCGCCAGGAGTCCATTCAAAATCGCCGAGTCACCAACGCGCGAGTGATCAATCCGCGATCGTACAAGAAACGATAAAAGAATGAATCTGCGAAATTCATCAACTTTTTCAATTTTGTAATTGATGAATTTCGCGGATTCAATCGACCATCGAAGTGGATCTGTCTGACGAAAATTAAAAATTTGAAAAATTAGAAATTACAATCTCCACGCTTGCAGAAAAGAAAAGAATAACTAAATTAACGAGCAATTAGTCAGAAATAGTTGGACGACGTGACAGATCGCGAAACCTCAACGAGGACCGCCCCATCAATATCTCGATCGTTTACTCTCGTGGATGCATCGCGAAATTAGCGAGATGCGATGCAGCCAGCATCACTCTCGGGATAAGCACTCCCGCCCGATGCGTGTCAGTGGGTCTCCGCGCGCGCGTGTGCGCGGCGTTACATCAGCCGGCGCAAGAGGATTCGCTTCCGTCGGCCTCAGCCGAGCGTTGCGCTCGACGGGAATGCCGGTCGTCGAGTTCCCCTGTTACGCGAGGCACACTTCTCCCTCGGTTTCACTTATCTAACACCTTCTCCGGCGAGTAGTCATCGTTATCTCGAGTCAAAGTCGACGATAACGAACGTTAAGAGCGTGGCTCTCATCGAACCCTCCTTGAACCTATTTATATATATTGAGCCTATTATATTATTTTCCCCATTTACCCCTCACGCGACCTATACGCGTCACAGATACCTACAAGTGCGCATATCGCGCGTATCTTGAATACGCTTGGAGATCCGTGAAGATAAAAGGTATCTTCACGTCAATCATCTTTCCGGAGAAACTCGGCTGTCCCAAACTGTCCTAAAGACATTAAGCCCTCTCCTCTCTTGGTGACTGTCGTTAGAGTATTATCTCACCGAAGCGCGCGATCGTTATCACGGTCTCGACGGAGTAATCCTGGCGTGTCGGGCTGTAATCTAGGATGCGTGAGCATCGTCGACGGGGAGAAGGGCTCCGAGGGTACGCAGGCATGGAGAAGCGCCGAAAATGACGGGCTAATGAGCCGCGTAACAATTAGCACGGGCGGAACGGCGCTTGATGGCCGATGTGCCCGCTTCGCGTACAGAGTTTCACTTTCCTTCTCGTCGACTCGCTTCCGCCGGCTATTTTTGTACCTCACGTATCTCGTTCGCGCGATACCCCCGCGCCTCCTCCCCCATGTCGCGACGACGTATGGCCGTGGTGAAAGTTCAAATTTTCGAGGGTCACGGATGTGTCGGGGGGCCGGCGCGCTTTCGTGGCCTCTTCTTCCACTCTTTCGAGACGACGGGGGAACTCTCTCACACGCGGCGACCTCGTAGATCCCACGACCGATCCAACGCGATCCGATGGGATGACGAACGCGCGAGTCCGCGATCCAGTTACGCGAAAATAACGCACACGCGTGGGACACGCGCGAGAGCGCGAGAACAGGCCGCGACGAGTTGTCGGGGCTGGCAACAGGTGGTCGAGAAATCAGGTTTTCCATTGATAGAGCTACTTGTTACCGGACTCGACGCGCCGGTATTGGTGGACCTATATTCGAAGGCGAAATATCTCGCGCGTCCTGCTTTTATATTCTTTGATTAAAACCGAATTAGAGAGCCGGTTGATTCCAGCGTTCCATGGAAACGCCCTAACTTGAATCTCTTGTAACATTATCAAGAAATAAAAAATGATTACAAACCAGTTTATTCCTTTTTTTATTCCTTAATTTCAGATCATGCTGGAAGAGAGTTTGCTTTGTTAATTAATTAGGCTTCAGCTCTTCTCCAAGAGAAGAAACTTACGAGATCACTTAAATTCATCGACAGATCTTTACGTACATGTTGCACTCGAGAAGTATGTACACTAAGGTGCATTGATTCGCGTGGTAGCAAATATTTATATTAATATTTATTAATATTACCATATATAATAATATATATATTATTATATATATATATATACATATATATTACATGTATATAATATTATAATATACACATATATATAATATATATATTAATATTAATAAATATATATATTCGCTACCACGCGAATTAATGCACCTTAGTGTAGTATCTCGGCGTGAGTGCATTCTAAAGGTGGGATCCCACGGCGCGTAGTTCGTCGTTGCTCGTGGCTTGCTTAGGTTCGTCAATAAGCTCGTCTCACGAATTGGCAAGGTACAACAAGCCGCATAGAACCCACGGCGCGATAGCTTGTCATAGTTCGTGGCTCGCACAGGTTCGTTGGTCTTCCGCTCATTAGTTCAAAATGGATAGTGAACGAGAAAAGATCGTGGCTGTGCAGCAATGCATGTTATTTTAAGTGGAGAAATTTTTTGGAACTTTTTCGTTCGACCACTCCATAATGTATGCAATTGGTGACCGAATCTTCTAGATTAGAGCCTAGACGCAACGTATATGTTTGTAGTATAATATTCGGGTGATTGGAAAACGTATACGAGGCTGCGATGCGCCGAACGGAAAACAAAAGCGAGCGCGTGATCGAGCGAGACCGCGAAGCCGCGACGGCGGGCCAGTTCTCGTATGGCGAGCGAACGGATAAGACGAGCCAAGAGCGCGTATTGTTTCCTACGATCCTATTTAAGAATAATTTGTGTAATCGTATCGTTACGCTTCAAACCTGTGTAATCGTATCATTGCGCAATCAAACTTTGTTCTCACGCATTCAAACAGAAATAAAGATTTTACATGTTTTAACAAATGAATCTACGAATTGGGCGGTCCAACGGCGCGTAGTCGTGGCGGGCAGCTCGGCAAGTCCTTTGACTCGCGACCTATTTACCGACCGTCGACGGGAAGGACGATCCACGAGCCGCGAGCCACGCGCGATAGCGAGCAATGCTTATCCCACGGCGCGAGGCTCGAGAGAGCTCGTTGTAGTTCGCCCAGGCTCGCCGAACTTCTACGCGCCGTGGGATCCCGCCTTTGGAGCGTTTCGCTCGCGCTGAGGCTATCTCTTCGCACACGTACTCGCCGATGTCGAGGCGACTGAGGGGAGCTGCAGCTTAGAACGTCAAGAAGGCGATACGATCGAGGACGCATATTCGGCAGCCGAGTCGGCTCTTTCAAAAACGAAAGTCCGACCTCTTCGCGTATTCCAGGCTCGTGTCGGCCCGCGAGTTTCACTGAACATTCGCGCTACGTGCGCTACGTCTAGCGCGAACGACCGTGGAGAGCCTGACACTCTCAGAGAAGGAACAAGACTCGCAGAGAACGAGCGTATGAACGGCGCGGTAGGAAGAAAGAGCGCGTTGGAACAAGGCAGCAACATTAGACACGGCGATCATGATGCGGATCGTCGACTCGAGTCGACAATCCGATGATGTCGAGACGACAAGACCAGCGAGAACGTAGGAAGACAGATCTGCTTTTACCATTTACCGTTCACTAACTCAGACATAAAAATGTCCGATACAAGCACAAAGCTACGATTTACAAGAAGAGACGCCAGCACTTGACAGACCTTCCGCTAGATCGTATCGTCTTGTACAACGGAAACGGACAGTCGGGAAAGTATCTGACCGAAGAGAAAAATCATAGCGGATGATTCAGGACTGAGGAATGTCGCTATTAGGTAACCGAGCAAACTCCAACCTTGGAGCAACTCGCGAATTACTGCGTAGTTCGCAAGATGATCCCCCGGACGCGTGTACCATTAAAATTCTGCCAATTCTTGGCGCGCTGCGCGTCTCACTTCACGGACGCGATTTAATCATCGACGTCAGTCTTTCGTATTTTCTGGTTTCTCGGCGGAACCAGGGTTTCACGTTGATTGAGGATGCGCGAGGTCGATTTGGGGCCTGCCGAAAGTGCCGGCGGACGAGCCCCACTCGAGCTGGGCCTCGCTATCCGCCAGCTAAACCGACGTCGACGACGAGCGCTAGACGAGCCCCGGCCAACCTCCTGATGGTCGTGGAGCGTGGCGTCGAACGCTGAAAAAGTGAAACTCGGCTCGCTGCGCGTGTAACCTAGAAACGGGGAAGCGGTGCTCAACTGCTGCGGGCGCCCGTAGCTACGCGCGGAGGATCGCGATCGACAAAAACTACGCAACGGATCGCGCGAATCCCTTATCGCTACACGCGTTTTCCGACTCCAATTGGGGTAAAAGATGCAGGCGCCGGCCTGCAGCGTACCCTGATAACGCGCGCGAGCGGGCGCGAGGATTCGCCCTGGGCGAGCGAGTTCAGTACCGCGACGCGGGACTGAACAATTTTTACGCCCAGCGAACGGAGCGTTTCCGCGTAAAAAATTGGAGATTCTTAACGAAGAGATCTTCTACTAAGGGAGAGAGCGCGAGCGACTCAGACCGAGACAATGTCTTGAGGTCTTTGCGGACGAACGCTTGTATCCTCCGTTTAACGGGTCTAATAAGATTATCGCGTAAATTAGAAAAGTAACTCTCGATTTGGATCTTCCGAATTCGAAACATGATTCTGGCCCTCGCTGGTATTTCCTCCATTATCAAAAAACCCAGTGACTCATTCAACAACCCATAATCCCAGGCCCATGCTTCCCAGCCAGTCGACGGCCGCGCGAGAGGAAAAAGGGCAACGCGTATATTTTATTATAGCGGCGAGTGTAACGGGACCGCTGGGAGATAGTCGGACGAGCGTGTGTGGCATGGTGCGGCATGGTATGGTATGGTATGGTGTCACATGGTATGATACAATGGTGCGATGCGGCATGGCAGAGTGGGCAGCGCGAGAACAGGGACCAGTTGAGAGCCGCTTCTGTGCCCGCGTCTAGCTAGGCGAACATAATGCGCGATCGTACATATGTACGTACGTATACATATGTACACGTACATGTACGAGCGTTCAGGATAGGACAGGACAGGACAGGATAGAGTACTTAGTTAGTGAAAGTGGCGAGTAGCGCGCTACTCGGGCTCCGGGCGACTGCAGCATTAAGGATCAAGGCCGGCCGCTTAGGCGACGACTGCGGAACGCACGATAATAAGACGTTCGCGTTCTCCATGCCGTTTTCTATTCGCCGATACCCTCCCCCCGGCCCACGGAAGCCACGCTGAAAGCCACTGCTAGCTGCTGGCAGCCGCGAGGAGATCGGGCCCGGAGATACTTCGCGGCCGACGAATCGGACTCCGGGAGGCCACAGACGGATGAACGGCCGTCACGGGCCGTTTGCGTAATTCTTCTTGCTTGAATGATGAAGCGCTCGTCCTAATCTCGACCGAGCAATGGAAGTCCGGATCGGCAGCGTCCAAGTTCGCGCGGGAACGCGAGAGGATTGCTCTCGGAACGTGGTCCGAACAGGCGGAGAAGTCGGAGTCTTCGAGATGGCGATCGTGGAATATAAATTGCGATTGATAATTAGAAATCTTTATTTTTTTACAAGCTAGCTCGAGCATTGGTCCACGTTGAGGTGTCAAGTTTGATGACTTGAAAAAGTGTGGAAGTGATTCTCGCTTTGACTGGAAAATCGACAGTCGACGACACGTTTTTTCAGAATCACCGCAATTTTGTTAGATGCTATTTATATCTGTATAATTTTCAATATTAATTCTCCAATTTTTCTCTGCGATATTCTAGTGCGCTTCGCTACCGTTCCATCAGATTCACGTTCTCTCTCCGTTCTGCTCGTGAATACGAAAGAATCGAGGACCGCTAGTCCATGTCGCAACAACGACGACGACGACGACGATGACAACGACAGTGAATCTAAGTGCCTTCAAGAACGGCACTTCGCTCCGCAGGAGGCCGTCGCTCGTAAATCCGTGTTCATCGCGACCGATTCTGAATTACTGTGACTACACTTCAACAGAACGAGCTCACTTTCGACAACGAAGGAGTTCTTGAGATTGACTGTCGCGGATACACGCGATCACGAAATGCTTTCGCGAGGGATTAATAGGCAATATACGTCCGCACTTATGAATTATTGTATTATTATTTTCATGGCATTGTTACTCTCTAACAATGTGCTACCATCTGTTTTTGTGACGAAAAGAGCGAAAAATATAATAAAACACCTGGAAACTGAAAAATCCATGTTTGTTTTGTTCTCCGTTCCTTGTAAATAAAAGTTTGAATAAATATGATAGTTAAATAGCTTCAAGGATATTTTTAAATATTAAGCCTCGGCTTTTAAATAATTGTTAAATTTTGCACTTTATCCAATTCAAGACAGACTTTTAATGTTCTAATTTAATCGAGAACTTGTCGAGAGATACTTAATGTCAAAAAAGCGTAAATTTATATCAAAATGTATTGCTTAACCCCTTCAGCGGCAAACAGAATATCACTGTTTGTGCCCCTGGTGGCACCCAAAAAAAGTAATCGGATTTTAAAGACACCTTGTATTTAGGGATTTTTTGGCTTGCGAAATATGAATTTGAGGTACAAAATTTAATAATTCAAAATAGCCGATCCAATATGGCGGTCAAAAAACCAAAATCTATCTATTTGTTATGAAAACTGGTATCTAAAGGGTTTTTGAGCCGCTGAATACGAATTTGAGATACAAAATTTCATAATTCAAAATGGCGGATCCAATATGGTGGTCAAAACACCAAATCTATCTAAGAACAATTGAAAAACTGACAAGTATTTGTATCTTAGAATTGGGAACCCAAACTATCTTTGGAAAGATGCATCCAAAAACTTAGTCAGTGAAAAAAGTTTTTATTTATTTTGTGCCACTTCATTGGGTTCGACATTTTGAATTTTGCAATTTTGTACCTCAAATTCAGCGACTGAAAAAATTCTTGGATACCAGTTTTCATAACACTCAGATAGATTTTGCTTTTTTGACCGCAATATTGGGTCCGCCATTTTGAATTTTGGAATTTTGACTATGGATTCGTATTCAGCGACCCAAAAAGCTTTTGGGTACTAAGTGTTATGAAGATCGGCCCAATCAATCGAAAAAAATACAAGGACGCCATATGGCGTCAATGCCGACATGGACACGTACATTTTTCGCGCCACATGGCGTCAATGCCGCCGAAGGGGTTAATCGAAAATCCACGAAACATCGATTGAATTAATCATAGATTACAGGAGCGTTCCACGTAACGGCGCGACTGCTTATTTTTTTAAACGTCTCGCGGCGCTATTATTACTTCCTACTTAATAACCGTGCTTTTATTACTCATCTAACCGGACAGTACACGTAATCGTATGCAAAACTGTCGTCGCGCACAAAGCGTTCGTAGGTGGCTACTCGCGCAACAATCCCTACGACTACCTTTAGAAAAAAGTATCGATCCCGGTCTCGAGTCACGATCAAACGATCGTCCCGATCGAGGAGACCTTCTTCTCGCCTCCGTTCCACACCTAAGACCGCCTACGCTGTGTTCTCTCGCATCTACGTACGTATACGCATGTACGCACGCACGCACGCCACGACACGCTCACGTCCGGCGTGAGAATTTAGCGCTGCGCGCACCACTCCCTGGTTTCCTACGCATTTTACCATTTTCATCGGCGACCGGAGCAAACGCGATACGCTTCAGGAGCGCCAGGAGCTGGAAAACTGTCGGCTTTTCCTGCGGAAAAATCAGTTTTCTGCACAACGTTTCAGATTTACGGGACAAGTGTTGCGTTACGATCAAACGCGAATATTATTTATAAAGTATGTTATCCAAGCAAGAGAATATTACTTTCTTTCTCTAATGCTACACTATAAATGACAGTAAATTTTGATAAAGGGTAAAAATTAAATTTGCATTATTAATCGTAATACGATTCAAAGTTTATGAAAATGTTTGGGCGTACATATCTTCCAGCGAAAAGATCAATTGTCTACTCCGTAACAAACAATAAGACACAAATGTACGCAATAGTTGCATAAACAGCAAACGGCTGAATCGCACCTTCCGTTTACTGCTCTTCCGATGAGAGGTCAGGATGAAAAGTAAGAAACACCTTTGTACATTGAACCTCCGTTCCTCAGATACTCATCAAACCGCAGTCATTCATCATATGTAGAACGCGCAGCGCATAATATTAAGCCGCGGTTTTATTTATGTTTTTCTTCTTGAATGAGCGAAGGCTGAATACACTCACCCAGCGAAACCGAAGGCTATCGACTCTTCGCGAGCCGAAGAATAGGTGGCAATGTACACGTCAATCGAAGTGTGGCGTGTCCACATTCCACATACGCGGGCGAGGACTTACTATACTTTTCTATGGCCCGGTCAGGAATAAATTATGTAAAAATCGCATTATTTAAGGTGCAAACACGAAATATAAATAACAGGATTGGTTTGCGATATAAATTGCAAATTACGCACGCACACGTGAGAGATACCTCCTAATCTACCCGAGAAGAAACAGAATAGCCTCTTTCATCGTCAAGAAATCTCTTATACGTCTATATCCTTCACCGTAATTAATCATCGGATCACGGAATGAGCGGCGTGACGTGTTTTCGGCGTGAAGTTAATTTCATTGACCTCAAGGGATTGAGAGAGACCGCGTGGGTCCAATGTCAAAGGGCGGATGGACGTGCGTGGGGCACGCGTGACAAGTGCGTTAACGGGCGACGCAGTCCATCCGCTGATCGACGTTGGGAATTACGTAAGGGAATTCTTGACGCGTTTGCACGCACGTACGCACGCGTGCACCCGCTCGCGTTCGAACGAACGAACAGTAGCGCGGCCGCGCCAAAGGTCACGATCAGAACGCGCTTTTTCTCTCCGGAGTCGCCAAGGTCGTCGCCGTCCGTCGCGGCCTCTTGTAGGAGGAACGATCGTACGTGACCTATGCGAAAAGATGGCGTCCGGGACGGGAGGATCGCGTGAGGAAGCGATCGATCTGCGCCGAGAGGAGCGGCGGCGCGGCGCCGATCGGCGATTTCTGCTCGTTATCTCTTCACGCTGCATTGCGCGTCTTTCTTTCTTTCTTCAAGAGAAGCGTTACGTCGTCATTGCGTGATTGCGTTAACATCGAGCGCTTACTCTGCTATTTTAGAAATTCTAGATAAGGCTCGAGTTGGAAAAGATGCTTAAGATTTCGGATGGATATCGGAATAAATGTTAGCTGAGAAGACAGAAATTGATTCTAAATTCATTAGAGAATCTCTTGAAAGAGAAAATTGAAAATGTCGGACAGGGTCAAAATCATGTAGGCTTCGAATCCACCTTCGCAAAATTTGAATTAAATGGATCAATTCACGCACGTCCGTCGTCCCGATTCTCACGAAAGCGGCGCGTGGCGCAGATAAAACATTCGTTATCTCCCCCGCAATGAAAAAGAATATTCCACGAGTCATTAATCCGTCTGCGCGTCCACATTTATCTGTATCAGGTCCTGTGTGAATTATAAATCACCGTTATACCAAATCGACTTCTAAAGAGAAGCGCGCGCGAAGATGACTCGCTTTGCTCGTGCACGACTCGTTTCAAGGATCGAGCGATGAATCTTCGACGTGCATGTCATGCACGTCGCACAAGAATCGCAATTACCGTTCATCCTGGACGATCGCTCGAACCGAACGAAAATGGAAAATGGCTCGACTTCTTTCATTGTTCGACGCGGATGCTCGGTTTGCGCCACTCGCCTTTCTCTCGGCGGCGGATGATTCATCGGCCGATTGCCGCGAGTGCACCAAGAGAGCGTGAGTTCGCCTTCGCACTCGCACAATAGGAAAGAGAGTGACGTCGCTGATGGAGAACCAGAAGGGGACTGGACACGCGGGAGGGCTGGAGGACAGGAGGGCGCAGAGGCGGAAGCAGAGCGACATTCGCGAGCGAGTGCGAGCGTGCGAGTTCGTTTCGCGCGCTCCTACGTGTGGGCTGGGTTAGGCCTTAACAGCTGTTTCGCGAAACCCTGACCTTGCCTGGCTCAGGCGGCGTGTGCACGGCCTACGTCGAACGGACAAGCCAGTCAGTCAGTCAGTCAGTCAGTCAGTCAGTCAGTCAATCAGCCAGCCAGTCAGTCACTCGCGCAACTGGACGAGCGAACGATTTTTCGCAATCGACGTCGCTGACCTATCGGCTAACGATCCGCTAGACAAAAGCTCGGGTCTGCGATCTCTCGCTCGCGCGTTAAGAGATTCCCTTGCGTAACGTTAAGTAACACCACGACAATCTCGCGTTAATTGCCGGATGCCGCGTTATGATCGCGCGGTTTACGTTCGCCAATTTCACCACACGCGCATCATCGTCATTCGGCTAGAGAGATTGATTTGCGACGCTAGGAAGGGATAGGAAGAGATCAGATGAGAATATTGATCCAGCGTCGATCAGGCTCGCGCGAGAGTCACTGCTGGATCGTAATCGTTCCGGATAAATCATCTCCGCTCGACACCCACGGCGGAGTCGAATGATTCCGTTTAAATGCTCCACTCTCGTGTGCGTATTGCGATCAAGTAGCAGCGTGGGCGACACGATCTCATAGTCTAGGCTTCGGAGCAGCAATCTAGAGAGGCGCCACGCTCGTGCACAAATATACACTCGAAAGCGCTGTTTATACGTGCGCCGTCGCATTTATATTTAGCGAATCCATTAATCGCGCGAACGTATTGTCGGATGTCGAACTAACGAGCGTCGATACGTTTGTTACGGACTCGACGAGCAGTGAAGTTATAAACATTTCTTCTTTGACATGTGAAGACGTTGTGGAGGCCTACATGCACTACATATTGTAGGACATAATCACCGAGGCGTGATACAGTCATTTTGCGGAATTATTTATCTTGAAGAACGTTAAATGCAAGAGATGCAATAAAGATTATCGGAGGCTCTCCTGGAAACACGATCGCGCGATTACAAAGTTATATGAAGAAAAATCACACGCGGATCTCACAGTTTAATATTAATGGCTTTGTTTATACATACGATTTTGATAGGTAAGTATCGCATTCCTTTAAAACTATCGCAGTGAAAACGAGTTCGCTGTAGAAAAAAAAACGTCAGACTTCGTTGATTATTCATGACTCGCTTCCTTCATGCTTCTGGCAAGCTCGTTTCACGTTGACTCGTCACGGTGGAGAGATCTATATTTTTTCCGGCGTATCAGAGTGCAAATCGAATCGTAAATTATCGGGACAATGGAAAATCCCGGGAAATAATAGCCGGGGAAACCTACACGTGCTGAAAACGCACACGCAGCCAGTTTTTATCCGATGAATCTATGTTTAGATGCGAAAATAAACGATACGCTGCAAATCCCGGTAGTATTTTATATTTTCCTGTTTCACCGCACGCGCGTAAAAATTCTCACGGGTTGTCGTAGGTCGGGCATTATGTAAAACTAGTTATAGAGCATCGGGGAAATACAAAGGAACTGCCGATACGAAAGCGCTTCAAGCAAAAATTGAATTTTTCTGATGATACTTTAGAAACTGCAACAATATGAAAAATCTGAATAAATAAATGATTCCTTTTATCTTCATCTTATTTTATTTTCGCGACGATGCGATGCTCCGAGCGCCACAGACGTTCGAAGCCCGCCTTCGCCGTGATCGATACCGATCTCGAGCGTGTAAGACGCAATACGAAAAACACGCGCGCCTCCTCGGGAGCCAAACGACAGATATACAGTTATTTTATCGCTTGCGCGCGTGCTATAAATAATTATATCGCGCGTGTGCTCTTCCGCGTTTCTGCCCCGTCGTCTTCCACGAAGAGGGGCCCGCACCTTCTCGCATCGATCGGCAAATTAAATCCGCCGGTGGATGAGAAGGGAAAAGAAAAAAAATGAGAGGCGATCGTAATTCTTCTTCGGGAGCTCGCTCGTGCACGGCTGACCTTAAGGAGACGTGCCGTTCGCCAAGGCGCGCGCGTCCACGAACATCACCCACACGGACACGCGTTTATTTATGCCGGACGCAAATTGGCAGGCGCCCAGAGCCCAGAGCGAGCGAGTACGAAAAACCGAGACGTCCGCCGGTCCCAAATCTACCTTTTGATTAGGGTTCCCGGCCGGTACCGTGTTATTTCGTGTCTTCCTTTTCTCTCTCTCTCTCTCTCTCTCTCTCTGCTCCTGCACGAGAAACGAGAAGAAGCGAGGCGGAAGTCTCTGGCTCCGCCGAGATATTTGACTTCGAGCGAAATAGGGCCGTCGACCCTTTCCCTATTTTCTCCGGTCGAGAGTTTGCCCATCTTGCACGCGCGGGAATCTCCACGGGAACAAAGGAACACCACAAAGGACCGCCGAAAGAGAAGACTATTTTCAGTTCGATCGCGGTGCCACGATATTTATCGTCTTGCCGTGCGCATACAGTCGCGTAAAAGATGGAGATTATACTCCACGAGACAGACGCACAAACGGGCTCACGAGTGTTTGCCACGGTTCAGCCGCGTTCACTGTGGCTGATTTCTCTGACGCTAGAACCGAGCAACAAATTTGTCGATAAAACGACGATCAGTATCGTCGACGCGGGCACACAAGCGTATCTATCACCGACCGAAAAATAAACCGCGCTTTGTGCAAACTGTAGCTGAACATTCAAATTTCTCCCGAATACACGCACAATGAGGCTGTGTGCAACGAGTCGACGAGTGAACCCTAACTGCAACGAGACCAGGCGCCGCCGAAACTTTCGAGAATCGCTGTTATCTGTCATCGAAGACCGCCGGCTCCCGTTCGACCTACTTAGCGAAACGCGCTCGTTAGAACGGAGGTAGGCTGCGACGACGACAAAGGGACAGTCACGCGGGGTACCACGAGGAAATCATGCGCGTCGCATGCGCGAGCGGCGAGTTGACGGAAGAGAAGAGGTCAGCGATATCTCGTACAAGGTGCGCGGCGGTCGTTGGCCCGCAAGAGTACACAGCAGGACAAGCAAACTGGCAGACATGATCCCCCTCGCGGGCCCTCATGGCCCGACACGGACAGGCACAAGCAGGCGGTTCCTCCCATCGGTGGGCCTCACCTGCACCAAATTCCTAGCTGGTCGGTCGCGGTCGTTGACCCTCCTAGAAGAGAGCGGCCCTTGCACCGTGCTGCCCCCGCGCTGGCCCCTTGGCTCAGAAGAAGTAGACGTCCACTGAGCAGACACCCAAAGTCCATCCAAATAGTGATATTTGTATTTGTCAAAAAATAGTTTGGACGTTTATCTGCCGAGATGAGCTAGAAATATCGTAGGGGAAAGGGAAAAAAGGGATCGAGGAACCTTACCTGTCTATCTACCGTATCTTTTCGATAAAGAGAACCGCCTACTTGCGATAAGAGTCGTAGGAAGAGCACAGTTCTGTGCATAACTGTGAGTTGTCGATCAAGGAGCGATTATTGTTGGAGTAATTATGGCGATAAATTTTTAAATTGGAGTACTCCGAATTAAACTTTGTTTCTTGTCACTTTTCTCCAATCTTCCAAGAGTATAATGGAACATAATTCCAATATAATGGAAAAATTCAAGTATTCGAGTTCTAAACTGACGATAATAACGTCTAATTAAAGCCGGTGTTCCTTTCATCAGGACTGCCTGCAAGATCAAACGCTCAGAGAGAAGATGATGCGTCATGATGAACGCGCGGTCGCAAGAGCCTTCGGTTTGCACGATTTCCCGCGGTTAATGCAGAACGTTAGTCATTAATACTCCGATTCTAAGTAAGCGTCTCGAGTCATGGACGCACGTGCGAACTGTGGGAAAGTCGTCGTCGTCGTCGTCGTTGTATGATGCCGAGGCTGGCGTTTAAAGGTAGCCTCCGCAGGAACGGCGATCAATTATTCCGCGACGATCCGCATTTTGCCGCGCGTACTATAATAAGCGGGTATGTAACTGATTCAACGTGATTTTCTTAATAGATGTTATGAGATATTGTGATACACAATGGGAGTTTTTAAATTGCTGGGATTTCGCGATCGGTTTAAATACTCTCTAAGTTATCGCGCGAATAACAATACGCTGGTACCGAAATAAGCTTGGTAAATTGTGCATACATGATCGTCAATTGTTTACAACATTAATTCAGAATTTTAGCTTCATTTAAAGGATAAATCAGAGCTTTTGAACGTTTCATGTGTTTCATTCTTTTGTTTTACTCTAATATAAAAGTCAGAAAAAGGGATTTTGGAAATACAGAGAGAGCGAATGGAATTTTTATTTGAGTTTTTCCCTTGAAATCGTATTTTTAAAGTGTACGTTTCTCATCAGAATCTTTATAGATTTTCACGTAGAAATCTGTGCTTTATGAAGAAACTCGAATTAGATGCCAGATTCTAAAATATTTATCATGTGGTACCAACCCGCTAGAATCAAGCGAGTTTCTAACGGTCTGAACCGTGACCAAGTTCGTCTTCGCTATCGTTGCTCTATCAGCGCGGCTACGAGAGGCATCACATCTCGATAAATATATCTCGTACTCTGTCTTAACGTGACACATGACATTCTTCATGACGCTTACGATCACACTTACGGTAACATTAACCGAAAGCAAAATAAGATTGACCCCGCGCGCATTCTGCAGAATGCTTCAATAAAGATGGCAAGATTTTATTATTTTATTTAGATATTATTACAAGATTTTACTATTCATTATTCAACGGTACGTTGAATATAAAATATGCATCTTTACAGAACTCTCTAAAGAGAAATGCAAATAATTCGGATTATTGCAACATTTCTTTCTTAAATGACCTTTTAGATAATTTAGATGAACGTGACGTACTTCTAAAGTTCGTTGACCAATTTCAGAGATGCATGTATGATTCTATCATTCGAACGACGCGTTGCCGAGAGCAACAGCGCGATTTACGCGACGTGACGATTCACCGATTAGAACGTAATCACGCGAGTGCGATGAAGTTCCGTGATGCTATTTTTATCAGCGGAATGGAATTGGCCGATGACGCGTCAGAGATGCCGCAGGCAGCATCAGTGTCGTCTTGTAACAAACGGAACATAAAATCCCGCGTCATAAGTAATGTATCAAGATATTTTGATATTTAATATTAAGACTCATAGCCGTTATAGTATAAATTTTAAGTAAATTTCGTACTTGTCGGAATCAATTAAATTGATGGCAAGATGATTAATATTCTATTCCGATCACAAAATGGAGTCTAAAAAATAAATTCTTTATACAGTTAATGTTATATCATGTGCATTCGCATTTATTTATTTGGATTGCTTAATATTGCAAGAAATATTTTGCAGCTAATCCTTATTTTTCGTTGATCGTGGTGATTACACAGGTGACACTGATTATCGTGCAAAAAGAAACGAATCTGAGCGCGCGACCGGCCGTATTCTCGTGTAAATTCTCGAGGAAAATTAACAGGAATCCCCGCTGAATCGGCGCTGATGTCAGAGCGATGTCGTTGCATAATTAACTACATAATAATGCACGCGATGCGAAGGCCTCGGGCAAAGCTCGAAGGAAATCCCGCCGTAATGAGAAAGCAGCGCGGCGGTGCGGTGGCGGTGCGTTTTTCGCACGCAAATATTAACCCGGGGTTAACGCGGACCTCAACGTGTAACCATAGATATAATCATCCACCTGCTTTCCTACACTTTAGTAGACAAAGTGTAACGACCTTTCCTTCCATTGCTAAGATCTCAAAAGGTCTGAATCGAGAAAACTATTCGTAGCGGAAAGTCGTTGAAATTTTAGGTCACTTTCTCAGAGATACACGCGTTCTACAATAATAAAAAAAAAAATATCGCTTTGCGTTGCAAAACTCTCACAATCAGGCCGAGTCTGCAGCTGGGTCTTACGGCTTGTGCAGCGAAAAGAAAAAGAAAAACCCGGAAAAAGAAATTCCTCGGCAATGAAATAGGATACCGAATTGTCCATGCAACGAACGTGCGGCTACGTGCGTGGGACTGCGTCTCCCTGCGACTCATTGTCAGACAGATCGGCACGCGGGTATTACCCGCGCCGATTCCGCGTGTATCCGAGGATATGTATCGGACGCGCGGGAGTCTCGCATACGAGCACAATCGCAATCGATGAAAATGATCGGAGACCGACGTCTACGCGGTAAGCCGACGCGTAATAGAAAATGCGTCGGTCGCCATGCACTTGCGTCACTGGCCCGACACACCTACGATTTCTACGCCTCGAAAAGCGCACCTCCGCCGCCGAGCCGACTTTAATTGCCTCCACAATCGGTTATTACACGGCTGTTATTACATGTGCGCGCGGTTGTTGCACGGGGTTTTTCTCTAAATTAAACTCCGACGCTCGTTTAGTCGCGCGCGCTCGCGTCAACGATCGCGCGTTTCCCGGAACTGCGGAAAAATAACTCGACGATTTGCCACCACGTCTCCCGCCTTTACCGTAAATCATTACGGTATTATGTTGTCACGCGAGGCCGCATTTCCATCGACGCGGAAATTAAACGTGAATGATTTATCATTCATGTTTGACGAGTTCAAGTGGCTGCAGGATAGATCATGAGCCACCGAGATTCAGACGCGAGGATCTGTGCAATTCAATTCTAGAAATAAACACGCGATTATGTAGAAAATTCTCTACGGCGCGTCGATAAACATACTGATTTATAATTAAAATATATACGTATTCATCGAACGGCTACGTCACAGCCAGCGTGTTACGTAACGGTCGCGAATGAATAATCGCGAGGATAAAAATGAATGCATGTATACGGATGCAATAGAATTTGATTTCAATTGATCACAAGAATTGATTAGAAAACTTTTTTTAGAACGATAATGCGATCTTTGTACTCTCCAAACTCTAATTACACTTTAACGCGTTATTTCGAAATTATCCCGAGATGAATTAATGTTTCCATGAATTGACTCTTGGCCGCTAATGCCAAATTCGCAGGTGCGTTGAGCCAATATCGCCGCGGGTGTTACTCGATCGATTCACTCGAGAGGAAAGTTGTCTCATCGCCGAAAGCGAGTCTCATCGTGAAACTGTGAATCCGTCGTGCGGGATTACGTAATCGCGGCCCATTCGCGGCCGATCGAAATGCCACATCCTCGCGGGAATTCACTCCGGCCATGGGAAATCGCCGATGCGTCGGCGATCTAACCGCACGTATCGTTTCTCGCTATTAGCACGTGCTCCACGGAGATTCGCGAAAACTGATTGCCGTTTCGAAGCGTAAACTTTACGCGCGCACGTACGCTTGCGGCTCAAACGCGCTGCGCTCGCAAATGAGATTCATAGATAAAGCGACGCTCATCGTTCGTCCCGCAGAACATTTATGGAAAAATTTATGTCGTTAAGAATAGTCTGGCGCATTGGTCGACAGAAATATTTAATAAATAAAAATTCTAGAGTGTCCCAGAAATACATGATGATTCTGGATAATAATAATACACTGTAGCAACATTCTTCCACGTAATTTCTTCCACGTTTGCCGACTCGGGCCATAACCGACAATTCCGCGTTTGCAATCTTTTTCCCCGTGATTTACGCTTTCGCGATCGAGCCGTGCTGATCACGCTCGGAAAAATATAGTAGCCGGCGCTTTCGCGCTGCTAGAAACCAAGGACGTGCGGTCGGTGCCTTCCATATTTGGCGATTTCTACAAGGCGCAATAGCGGTTAACGTGTTAATTAATCATCATTTGCTCAATTAATGAACATTTGAATCGATCAACGAACGAGTTGTTAATTGTCCAAATAAATTATTCAAATTTGTCAAAATGCAATGAAAGATTATTTTATTTAAACCGAGATCTGTCTTCCTCATAATCACTGTATTTTTTTCCTTCACTTTAAAACAATTTTTTAATCAGATCAATGGATGACATTATTAATCTTTCTTCTAAATTATATTTCTCTCATTCTCAAGCATCCTAATATCCGTTTCTAAGCTGACGAAACAGCGTATAGGGCATCATTGAGAGCCACTGCGACGACGAGGCTTCCTAAACAATGCCCGACTCACTTTCACTTCGTCCCCACCGTCAGGCCGGCGTCGCTTAGTCGTCATCATCATCATCGCCGTCGTCATAGTTGCTTGGTTACGCGCCAAGTGTAACACGCTTTCGATAACAATTAATTGCAAAGAAAAATCCGCGCAATCGCCGGCGTAACGTATGCGGTAAAAGTGCCAGAGTTCTCTTCCAACGGCGTCACGTCGTCGGTGACAGCTTCGAGTACATGTTCCTCTACATGTATTCCTCTCGCGTCTAGGCGCATCGGCAGCGAGCACGTTACGTTATTCAACGATGATGAAATTATCGCTAATTACTTGGTTTAATTTATTCCCGAGTAGAGTTAATTTTCATTCATTAATTTATGCGATGAGTCGCTGATGAAAATATTGGCAGCGAGGAACGCGCTTCCCGGTGACTTCCCATCTTCGAGCTTACGTAACGCGATTACACGACACCGACACGCTGTATTAATATGATTACGTATCGCGTTGCCATAAATTATGTTCATCTTGAACTTGTTTCAGCGCAACGAGCGAACGTACACGTGAGTCGCGTTCGATAAATAACAAAGTTGCTCCCGATAGCTACCTGTGAATATTCATTCCACGAAAGGAACAATACGCGCCTACCATATACAATGTTTGTGGGACGCGATCGAGATTTGCAAGCAATACACAATTAACGGTCACTATCATTAACCTTTTCGACTGAAATATTCATCGTGCATTATCTAGCACAACAAGAGACAATGAGATACACGTTGAAATGGAGACGTAATTAGATTTGTAGGGGACAATCGTATCCATTTCCCAGAAAGAACGACGAGAATCGTTACGATCGAAGACTCGCAGCGCCGATCGTTCCGATCGCGAAAAGAACAGATCAACGATCAAAGTTGGATCTCTCGCTGCAAAACTTTATTCGTCCGGCAATCGGTGAACATAACAATCGTCCTCATCGGGTCATCCTGATCCATTGAATCGAGCATCTCAAGTCGAGCGGCGAACGTGACGCCGAGAGACGTTTTGAAAGCGCGCAATCGTCATCGCCATCGTCGTCGCCGTCGTCGACGCGGAACGTGAACAGAGGTAGAGAGCGCGAAAGATGAAGAAAATGATAGAAATTCCCATGCGACTCTGTGCGGCGCGCGACGGGAGAGCACGCCGGGATTATAAGAAATGCTTGGCGCCGTTTCGCAAACTGCCTCCGCCGGATTTGCCTCGCAACGTCGCTCATTGTTGCGCGAACTTTTGTCGAGCGTCGTCTCCTACAGGGCGCCGATTGGCGGGCGCAACTAGATCGGGCCTGGGAAGATTGCAAAAGCAGGAATTTCTTAGCGGCCGAGCAACAATGGAGCGCGCCCGCGAGTGCGATCGTCGAATCCGCTCCAGATTCGCGCACCCGCGAGACAGACAGCGGTTCGCGCGACCCTTCGCTAATTGCCGTAATTAGCCTGCCACTCGTCGCGGTTTCGCGTCCGTTGGTCCCCTTCGATTTCGACGCGATAAACGCGATTGAGAGAATGCGGACGCGCTCGCGAACTTGCCCGACGACGAGCGATCGGGCAGACCAATTTTATTATTATTATCGGAGTCGGTTTAGGTCGATAATATTGCATTTGTGAAAGAAGAACGGTGATGCATATTAAAAAAATGAATAAGTTTTTTAACATTTACCTGTTTTATATACTTTTTTTCGAGATGTGCAAACCTCTCTCTATCTCTCTCTCTCTCTGTAATACAGGCTCATGTTTATTCTTGTTAGAATTGTAATATTATTTATATCTGTTTCCGTGAAAGTTTAATCTTGTAACTTGGATCTGAATGATGGCGTCCGGTCTCAGCATTACGATTGCATCTCGAGGACAAAGATCCTGAGGAGTTTCATGCTCTTATTCTCTCGACCGATTCACGTTCTCTCGCCGCATCTTACATGATCATCATCATCACACATTCATCAGGTATCCGGATGTTATCAGTTTATCTCGCGGCTCTCTTCGCGCCGTTCTTTTCATCCCTTCGTTCCCTTTGTTTTTCCACCCACCATGATGCTCGTGTACGGCGTTTTGTCCCGGTTACTCTAGCGGAATGGTGTCAGTTACATAAGGACTCCTGGCCGTGCCCAGAGAAAAAGAGAAAGAGAGAGAAAGAAGTGTCGGCGCGCCGGGGAGGGAGATCACCCGTCCTGGAGGGGAACCTCGGCGCACGAGCGAAAAGGATCACGTTCGTCAGAAAGAGAGGCAAGGAACGGGGCGAGAGCGAGAGAAAGAGAAGGGTGAGAGCGAGAAAAAGAGCGACCGGAGAGAATCGGATGGCGAGAGCTTCCATCCGAGTGGGGACGCCCAATGAACGCGAAGACCGGACGAAAATCGAGCCAATCCCTGCCTGATACCGCCATGGCACTTTTTAAGAAGCGGCTGCGAGAGGGGCGAAGAGGTGAAAAAAGTGAAAGTTCGCGCCAACGCTGCGAAGCAGTCTCCCTCCCACCCTCTTCGTCAACCCCCGCCCTTCACTCTTTCCTGCCACGAGCGAGCGAGCCGGTTCCCTCTTTCCCTCTGTCCGTCTCGTTTGCTCTATGTTCAGATCGATTTTCAGCATCTCCCTTTTCTAGCCGATCGTCCTCGTACGCCATGCTTGGTCCCGAACTTCTTTCCCCCACGATGAGTGTTTTTTATCATCCGTATTCGCGTAATTCCTGCAAATTATTGTCGTGGATATTGCAAATTGTATCAAAAAATTTCTCACGTGATATGCTATTATTTAGATTGTTTTACCAAAGATTTTATCACACCTCTGTAAGAGAGAAATATATAATATCGTCATTATCTTTGAGTAAAAAATAAGATTTTTCCCATGCGACGAAGTAATAATCTTTCGGGGAGGAAGAAGAAACGGACCTTCTAATAACATGTCATTACAATTGCATCAATGCAAAAGCATCGGAGCAACGTAAACTCCTTTCCACGTAACTCAGGAAGTCTGATTCAACACCACCCGAAAAGATAATTCGCAAAGCGCTCAATTTCGCCGGGGTTACGCGATTACCGCAAAAAGTGAAATAAAAAAAATAAAGGGAAAAAATCGTTCGATTTCGTACGCGCGCCTTTCCCTTTCTCAAGCGAGGTCATCCGAGCGAAATCGAGTAATGAGATCAACGCCAACCTACTTCCGGCAGACATGCGGGTTATACTGCGACGTGCGAACTGTTTGTTCCTGTCAGCCGAGTGACTTCTTGGCGAAGTCTCGGCATCGTCGTCGGCGTGGCAGAGCGCGAACAAACGACCAAGCACTCCGGCACGGCGCCCTCGATTTCACTTTCATTACGAGGCCGGCGAAGCGCTTCGCTTACGCTCATTCACTCTCGTTCATATGTACGTACGTCCGTACGTACGTGCGTGCGTGCGTGCACGCGTGCATGCGTACTTACATACGCCGCATCGAGAGTGCGGGCGTGCTTGATGCGAGCGTTTTATTTTTTTTTATCGCAGCCTCGTTATCTGAGTACGTAAAAATAGAAACATGCGATGCGCTACGGGAAATCCGCGCGAGAGACAAAATCTCTTCCCTTTCGCGGAAACGCGCTGGAGTTGAGATGTGCCAAAATCCCGCTAAAGAAATTTGTCAACATAGAAATAAAGTCTGCTATAAGGATTGACTCTATCATGGTTCATACATTGTATGAATTAAAAAACTTTATGGGGAAATCTGCAGCGAAGGATACATCGGATTTATTATCCATGGGATAAGTAAAGCTTTCGCAAAGATTCCGGAGGTGGAGTAATGGTTCTTTAGTTTTTGGTATTTTCGAGATTCAGACTTCGCCAGAACATTGGAGAACGTGCTCGTAGTCGCCACAATCGGCGAAAAATTGTCAGGCAAACGAGCGACTGAAATTTCCCTAATTATGGGAAAAGCAAGTCATAATGCATTCGGGGCACGCCATTAAAACAGCAGCGAGTGCCCTTCTATTTCCGTGGTAGAAAGGCAGTACTTTCTGGGTTAATGGCGTGAGCTGAATTCTGAGCAACGCTTAGGGTATGATTACTACGCGATCGTGCCCTGTTGACGCGACAACTTCGACGTTCGATTGAATCACGTCAACGAGGCTATTCCAGTTTTGCGCATGCAAAAATCCGTCAAATGGATCATTCGATTAAACGAAATTATTTTTTCAAATCTTCACCGCCTCCACTAGTACAAATCTTATTTTTCTTTCACGATGCAAAAATGGCGAAGATATAACAGAGATGTTATAGAGAGAGCTGAATTAATTTGTTTTTTACTTAAAACTTCCTCGTTTAGGTTTTTGTAAAATCCATTTAATTTCAATGAAAAAGCAATATTTCATAAAAAAATTCATGATTCCCTTGCTTGACGTTTAGAATCGTCACGGTGGCAACGTTTGTCAATCCCATTCTGTGTTACCACCGCGATTTTATTGCCCCACATCGTAGAATTTTACAATCATCATCGAGGGTAACGTGCAATGTATAATAATCTTTTACCGACTTAACGCTGAACCTGGTAAGCCATCTAAACATCTAACTGACATAATATCAAATTCGCGGGTGTCGTAACCTACTTGTAGATGAAAACTTTATGCTGGCTTTGATGTTAAATTGGATTCAAGGAAGATATTTTGGTAATTAAAAAGGTAATATTCCATTCGTTAAAAAATGTCGATAAATAATAAAGTTAATTAATGAGTAGTATTCATTTTTCAGTTTTAATTGTTTTCTGGATAGTTCTCAAAAAATCCTAATAATTCTGGTAATGTGTCGATAACTTCCTAGTAATAAAAGTGGAAATCAGAAATTAAGATAACGACTGATTGTGCAAAGATGAATTATACGAAAGATTAAGAGACAATATGGTGTCAGTATCAATAATTTAATAGGTGAGACTCGAAACTCGCAAAATACACTTGTTGTCTTGTATTCTCTCACGAAAAGCACTTCAATCACAGTAAATTGCGAGAGAACCGCCAATGCCGCCGCGTTCAACTTGATACGTAAATTACTTTGGCGTGTTGTGCGTCATTAAAAGATAATTAGGAAGATTAAGCCTGCATGATAACGCGTCCAGATATTTATCCTCCGAACGCTATGCAATCATTAGAAGAATACTTGTTGTTCGAAAGTGTGATATCAATTCTCAATCGCGTAAATTCTAATATATTCGTGGAAAAAGTAATGGTTTCTCATTTTATTACAATACATAATACATTTGTACTCCGATAATAAAAAATAAAATAAAATAAAAGCCGCGATTCTGTCGCCGATAAGATTGGTTTAGCACATAGCTGCCCCGTCACTCATATACAGGGTGAGGCACCTAAAACAGGCCACCTGAATATCTCGGCTGTTATTGGTGATAGTAAAAATGTGTCAGACCAAACTTGCATGGTTTCGAGGGACACATAATTTGTTCTAAATAGTTTTTTATTAGGTGGATGCGTAGAGGTCATATGAAGGTCAACTTCGTTTTTTTAAATGTTATGATATGTTTTTTTACGTACCATCTAGTAGAGCGTTTGAAGATGCGCACATTGATCTACGGGGTCAAAATCATTCAAGGTCACTGAAGGCTGAAAATTACTAAGTGCTAGAATTTTTTCATTTCTGAGTTTACGGTATTTTCAATAGCAGAGAACTCTAGGCAATATAAGAAATAATGATATCATCAACTCAGAACTTCGCGGAAAAAGAACAAATTTCTAAGGGCTAGAACTTTTTCATTTCTGAGTTTACAGTATTTTTAATAGCAGAGAACTCTAGGCAATATAAAGTAAATTATTTTCCCTTGCAGTTGGTCCTCACAGTGACCTTGAATGATTTTGACCCGTAAATCAATGTGCGCATCTTCAAACGCTCTACTAGATGATACGTAAAAAAACATATCATAACATTTAAAAAAACGAAGTTGACCTTCATATGACCTCTACGCGTCCACCTAATAAAAAACTATTTAGAACAAATTATGTGTCCCTCGAAACCATGCAAGTTTGGTCTGACACATTTTTTTCTATCACCAATAACAGCCGAGATATTCAGGTGGCCTGTTTTAGGTGCCTCACCCTGTATGTATGATGATTTTAGTAGCTTAAATAGGAATAACTTTGTCAATTATTTATAGAAAAAGTGAATAAAAATAAAAAAACTATTTATGCAATATATTTTAATGTAAGACAACAGAATTAAATTATCATGGGCTCATGCTTAGAATTAGCTGGGCAGTCTATATGTTAAATAAATAATTCCACAAGAAGCTTGTTGTGCGGAGTTTGCAGACATGAAGACTCTTAGTATCTGCTCGCGAGGCAGTATACTAATACTTAATCTCAGAATTCTCGAAACGACCGCCGCGTTAACGAACGATGTTTTTTTTATCAGCATTCCGCGTACAGTTTCAATCTTCTGCAACGTTTCCTTCAGATAAAACCAAATTGTTGCACTGCGCGAGACTACGGTTATCGTCGAGAAGCAGACCGAGGTATAGTCCCAGCTAATCTTTTACAACTGCTGAAACGGAAATTGTTCTGTCGGAAATCGGGCACCGAGCCTTTATTGTTACCAGTACATCGTACGTTTTTTATTTTGCTTAAAGATTCTATAAAAAAAGAGCTCAATCGTCTTGCGCTTGTACTTGCGATTGTACTTTTACATGCTTATGTAACAGGGATAATTGTGAGCCCGGTGTTAATCTGTATTTGAGCCGCGGACAACGTTAATCAATTCGCTTGTAATTTTCTAAACGCGTGGCGTAACGAGTGAGCGCGCGAAGCAGACATTGTATGGAAACGCGGCGCCAGCGAACGAATTTATTAGAGCCGTGCCTTCTCTACACGGCACAAATAGACCCCTGCTGTTGCATTAGTCAATAGTGGTGCATTTGTTTTGAATGGAAATACCCGCGTTAAATTTCACGCTCGCATTCGGTAAGTGTCGGCCAGCGATCAATACCGCCGCTAGAAATGAAGAGATCAGCATGCATGTGGGATACGCGCACCGGTGCGCTGCTAATAAGCACACTCGACGAGAATACGAAATCGAGCGATGGTCTTTATAGCCACTTGGAACAATAATCGCTGAAACAACACTTCCGACAGGCATTTAAGAAATTCTTATCCTCTGAATATTCACGCAATTCACGCAATTGAGAATTAATATTGCATTTTCAACAATTCTTCTATAATGATTCTTCTATAATTGATAGCGCTTGAAAGATAAATATCTGGACGCATTATCAGGCTTAAACTTTCTAAATCTTAAACATTTTGGTCCAGCTAATTTTGAGCATGAGGCCGTGGTAATTTAATTTTGTAAATTTTGTTATATTAATAATAATGTATCATACAAATGGTATTTTATTTTATTTTAATTCAGAATCTCTACAAATAGTTAAAATTATGCCTACTTAAACTATTAAAATCGTCACCATGTATTGATAATAGAATTCATGTGAAAAATCATATTGAAAGCTTAACGAAAGCCTAAGAACAGACTTCTCGGAACTCTGATTTCAAATTTTTTAATTCTAATGATGAAATGAAACATCGAATCTTCTCGATAAAGCTTGATAATGAAGCTTCACTGACGATATTCTTCGTGGATTCGGAGTCGCCGTAGCGAGGCTCTATCGCTAGAAGGCAAGAGTCAAGAGAGTCGGGGGACTCTTTCTAATAATAAAGCCAACAAGAACAGGATCCGTGCCTAATACGGCACAGTAGGTGGAGGAGACGGCGGGGGGAGGGACGGGAGCGACGTGAAACCGTCGGCGTCGCGAGGGATCGACATAATCGGTGAAAGTAACGTGCCCACTACCTTGGCCTTAGGTTAGCGGATAAACGGGGTACGAGTCAGCGTGCTACTCCATAACGGGGCACATAACGTAACGCATCGCCCGTGTCACTTTTACCGTGAACAGGCGAGCGAGCGCGCGCCCCACATACGCGAACCGCCCCAATCGAAGCTGGTTGACTTGCGGAACGACAGCTCGCACATGCGAGTCGCCTCGGGCGACGGTGCATGATACTTTGCGTGCTTCTCTCAAAAACGAAGGCCAAGGTCGTTGTCGCCGACGCCGACGTCGACGTCGTCGGAACGATGGCACGCGCGGCGCGTTTTCTTGTGTCTTTTTATAGAAATGTGCCATTCTGAGCACAACTAATGTGCGAGATGATAAGCACTTGTCACAGAGTTAGAAAAATGCGTGAAAATCATAAGAAAATTGATTGAATTTAGAGGAATCGTAATGTCTCTTCTAATCGATTGCCTTCGATTCGATTCTAATCGTAAGCTGTCTTTTGAGTCGAGAGTAATGGCCAACGAAATTCTGAAATGAAAACAAACCGCTGCCAAGAGAAAGAGTTAAATTGACAATTTAAGACTACGGGAATGTGAACCTTCCGATCAGCTCGTCGCGCCTGTCGTTGTCCGATTAACAGGTGCATCTATTAATTAACAATCGTCTCGCCTGGATTCGCGTACTCAGAAAGGGCAATCCGATGCAATCGATGCATACGCGAGCACATCTATGCACGATATCTACAAGTATAACATCGACAAGTCGCTAGTAATGCCGTAACCTTGACTCTGGCCAAGCAGCTGGCTGCTAGGCCAGGAATAAGCTCGATGCGCGGTTACCATGATGCGCTGCTAATATTAGCAGTCGCATGTACTGCGAGTGACCGAATGACCGACGCTCGTGTCCGCTGCATCCGTCTCTCGCGATTTCCTTCTCGAAGGTCACGGAAAAGGGATACTCATCGAGCAAAAACGGCCCGAGAAGAAGATAGGAAAAACGATGACCCGAGCAAGTGCAACAGGAAACTGCGGAAGGAGATCGCTAACTCGTGAAGGAGCTGAATTGGTCCTTGCTTAACTTGGAGTGCACGTATGTCATCTAAATTGCGTAGATGAAAATAAATAATAAAAAGCTGACGCACGTGCAACGGATACGCGGATTCTTGTCACGCGGATGTAAATCGAGCGAAAGTAAAATGCAAAATGGAATGAATCGATGAAAACTTTCGAGATATTTTGTCAAATCAAATGAAGTGAAATACACGTAAGAGCCTCACTGTTTGTGGCCCATTACAAGTTCATAACTTACGACCCAGACGGTTATCAAAACGGCGTGATCATGCGTGGCATTGGAATGTATTCGCAGCGCAAGTCTCATTAGATTGCATGCATAAGAATTGATCCGGTTACATAATACATGAGCATTGCCGGTTACATAATACACGTCGTCTAGTTGCCGTACGAAAAATGCACGAACTGAAGAGGCCACATTACCCGTGATAACTCGAAAATATTCTCCCGGATCAATAGTTCCGATAATAACACGCGATATCTACGAAGACCACGTCCAAGGCGACTAACATCTACGAGCCAGTCCAGTTCCCGTCTGGAATAAAACGAATCACGCCGACTGATGTAATGGAATATAACTTACGTACTGGCACAGGCGAATGGAATCGTTGGAAGGTCAAAGGACGTCGTCTGCGGACCGACGGATTATATCTGTTAATTATATTGTCTTACGCCGCACTAATCTGCGGCTCATTACGGACGGGGGTGGGTCAAAGGTGGCACAATCAATCAATCACTGTGCCATTTCTAGAATTAAAAAGCGCGAAGTCGCAACTTCATTCGGATCACCGAACACTCCGTCTGCATTTTCTGTGAAGTCATGCATCGTTATTACTGTGCACGTTGTATTCGTTTCATTTATCGGGTTTACAGTCGCAGAAGGATCCGCGATGATTGAGGATCGTTTCAATTACGGACGTGCCCGCCACGACGTTATTTTCAACGAGCAAGCGTTATCACGAGATCCGTTCATCATCGTGTGTTGAATCGTGTGTTGAACCGATCGTTGCAGACCTGCGTTAAAAATAACGCCTTATCAGCCAAATTATGAAGGATTCAATATCTCGTGACATTATGGGGCAGTCTTCCACCGTAAACAATTAATATTATCACAGCGAGGAGCGATATGTGCGCAGTCTTTTTGTTCGCGCGAATGTGACTCACGTATACGGCTCGCCAAACATACACGTATATGCATACAGACGAGTATCTAAAGGGTGATTTAAAATGTAACGCGAAGTTAAACATACACACTCACAATCTATCATTCATTACACAGATTTTATCGGGCGACTTAAAAGTGTACTTATCACAGTAAGAAATTTCAACAATTATCTACCTGAAAAGCGCGTAAAAGGAAGCTTCTAAGAGAGCTGCAGCGAATATCTCCCTCGTTTCTCGCATCACATACACTCAAAATATTCCAAATCACGATAGTTCGATCCGAACGAATAAAACAATGCGTAACAAAACCTGCTTTCTGGAGTGACACCTTGAATGGTATCGCGCTAAATGCCACAATTTGTCCCCTAAAAGATATATCCAAGATTGTCTAATTTTTTGAGGAAAAATCTTATTTTTCTAACTTTTCCGGCCAAATACATCGGTTTCGCCAGTTTTATCCGGCTCGCACGTCAGACGCACTTGTCGTGTTGTATCGTGTCGCAAAATGTCGCCGTCGTTACGCCAGTTCGACCCAAGACAAGTATCGGATGTGTCTCCCGGATCTGGAGCCGGCGGCTGATGCAACTCGGGGGTGTGCGTTACAGGGACATCGATGCGCGCAACCGGCGACGCGACGGCCAATGCGAAGGGACGTGTCGGGATGCGGTTTGATCGAAGACGCGAAGATCGGATCCCGCGACGCAATGGGACGCTCTCGTCACTGGGCGAATCTCTCGCGGCGACGTTATCGCGCGAGTTATCGCCAAACAACGAACGATGCGGCGACGAGGCGAGAAAGAGGAACATCCCGCGTGCTCGCGCGCGATTAGGAACGCCGAAGAGGAGCAAAAATACGACACGATAACCCCCGGGGGATCGTGTTATTACTGAAGGCTACTGACGCAATGGAAATGAGCGATAGACGTCGCAGGGGGTCCGCGCGGATCGTTGTTATTGCCGTTTTCCACCCATTGCCCGTTGCCCCCTACGAATATACCCCGCACCATCCCGGTACCCCCCGTTGACCGATAAGCGCTCGTCACCTCTGAACTCTGGACACCCTCGCTTTCCGTCACCGCGAGATCGCGCAACGCCGTAATTGTCATCGCGGGATTTATCGTGGACCGACGTCAACCACCGCGTATAATCGATCTCCCCTGACTGCGATGACTACGATGATGAAACCTCGATGCCTAATTGCTCGTTGTCGGCCCGATTCGGGAATGCGAACCCGCGTAGGGAGGAGCGGAGCCGAAGGCAAGAGAAACGAGCGCTTATCATGCGCTCCCGGGAATCCCCTCCGGGCGCGAGTCGCTTATCAGCGCGACGAAATATCAGCGAGTTATTAATATCAGGACGCGGTCGGAGCGCATTAGAGCTGAGCTCTCTCCTAATCCCGAGAATGCGGCAAGCATTTTCTCGAGAAGACTCGAGATCATTAACTCGCCGCGTTCGAAAAATGAAGAAATGGAAGAAAAATGGGAAATGGAGCGCTCGCATAAATCTTGTCAGTAAATCCGTACCGCGTCGGTCCTGTGTTGCGCGATTAATCGCGTATTTCTCATTGTACAATATTCTCCAGGCGGCGATGTGCTGATAATAACTCTACGTTCTTCCTCCATTGATCCGCGATATTTTCCAGCAGCGCGATAATCTGTGACATCAGTCTAAATCTCCCGCCCCTCTCGTCGATATATTCACGATTGTATCCACAATAACACTTCTATTTGCGGTATTTCCGCTAAACAAACATACGTGCGTCATTATGCATTATCTGCGACACAGCGCGCCTCACGCGACGCGCTAATTACATCAATGCTGACGCGAAAACGCGAAAATAAAGATATCAATCCTTGGTACGGCGCCTGCTAAATTAAGTCCGACATTCCTTAATGTACGTCAATAAAAATAACGTTATATAACAAAATAAACATCGAACAGCTACAAATATTATTGCTTCTATCAATAATGGATGATTGATTAATTCACTTTAATCTTCTCTCGCGCGATTGTTCATCCATCCTGTGCCGAAAATAAACGCAGAGAAGCAATGAAAAGTATTTTGTACTACGAAGCACACAATAAATTAACCGCTCGTTAATAATTGTGTCTAATTGATACGCGAATAATTAATCGAACACTGCCGTTACGTCTCAAGAGCGGACAACGTCGTCCAGTCCGCATGAGGAAAACCCGCGTCGAAGATATAACGGTGTTCGCAGATAAAAAATAGAATGATAGTCCCGCGTACTTCCGATAACCCTTATCCGCGCGCCGGCACGATAACTTCCCGCCTGAATACAATTAATCGTCTACGCTACACTATTTTCTTATATCGTGCGCTTTTTTCACGTCTGCACTTGTATCTCCGCGTCACGCCTTGACCCAAAGCTTCGGATATCGTGCGATTATGCGCGACCGTCGAACCAATAATTTCCAGAAATTTTCGGATAAAAGCCGACAAATTTGAAAGACGACGGCGAACCACGCAGTGACATGATTTATGTAGCTATAAACACGATACATTTATTTGATATGGTGCGATCTACACGGAACTTCCTTCCAAAGAAAAGATTGCCTCTCTGCATCAAGAATGTATAGGACTTGTTTCAGAAATTATCATTTTTTGATAGACGCACGTGTGTGAAAATGAATAAAAGTTTAGAGAAAAGTAAAAACATGCTGTCTATTTTTTAATCTATTTCTTCCATTTCATTCTTAATGATATTCTGCTTTTCTGAGATTGAGGACGGCATCCGCCGAGAGTTCGTCGCGCAAAGCTCATCGCGAGCGGCGCCGATCGGAAGCGAATGTGGGTCGATCGAATTCCTCGGGTAGCCTCGATCGCATTGAAATGGAAAGTTGGCAGAATTCAACCGTTCCGTGTGCCCGATGTGATTATTCCGAGAATGTTCGTCCACGGCGAACGATGACCACACAAATTCCGAAGAATCCAATTCCCTCCCCCCGATCTGTCTTCTTCCTCCTCCACCTCCTGTTCGAATCGCGTGCGTTCACTTCGCCGCACATCAAAGTGGGTTACGGTTCTCCTCGTCGTTTCCTTTTAAAACCCCCTACGTGCACACTAGCACGCCTACTTTTAAGACTCCCTACGTGCCCACGTGTGCTTCCCCTCTGTCTCAATGTGGGCACATGCTCGCGCGCGAGTCCGGCATGACGAGTCAGCACCGGCATCAGGATTTCAACACGGATCCCGAGGTATTCCCTGATGTGACGATCGCGGATCGAATGCAGACACTTCGCATCATCGCCTCGATCGTCCTTGATGTTTAACGCGATTCCAGACGCAAGATACTAATAGTACTTCCTTAACATTCTCCTCCTTATTGTCATGTCACCCTTACTCTCATGTCACCTGATATCATTCACAATCAAACTGGTTCTTAAACTCTTTTGCTTGGAATTTTTTCGGGGAGAAAGAATCTCTTTACCGCTTCAGAAAAGCGAGAGGGTTCGAAATTTCGCGTTTAAACTATTTGTATTAAAAATGTAGAAATTCATATAATTACAGTGCTAATCATTACTTAATTAGTACAATCATTAGACGCGTTTCAGGTCGACATAAGAATCGTCCGAGACTCGTCTTCGCAAAATGGGCCACGGCACCGCAGGCGGGCGCGCGAGCGTACGTAACCGCCAGCGCGTAAGTAGCGCGCGTTATCTAACAAACCGCGACTTACGCGAGAGCGGGTGAGCCGGGGCGCTTCGCGATGAAAGGGAAATTCTGCCTGCTGCCCCGCTTCGCGAGATCCACCGAGATCACGATGCGGTTCCGGTCGTTGATCCTACGTATTCTCCCGCCCGTGGTAGACGAGCGATCAGCTGCAATTTACCCTCCCCGTCCGGTCGACTGGCTGGCCGGCCGACCGCGCGCTGCTACTACTTACTCGACAGCTCCACCGCTCACCTTCACCTCGTCTCTTACTCAACGCGATCGTATATACGCCCCCCCTGATCCCCCTCGATTTTCTTTCTCTCTCTCTCTCCGTACCCCCGTTGCGTAATCGCGCACAATCATTACCGAGTCGAATCGTCACTCGAGCGGAATAAGTGCGCACGCGGGGGGGGGGGGCTCACCCCCTGGAGCCGGTACATTACGACGAGGCGCACCGCCGATCGGTCCGGTACGAAGTTCACGATGCCGAAGTGAACTCGCGACATTTGGAGTGGACACCCGGGTCCCGAACCGGTCAATCTCGATTGCCTCTCTCGATTGGCGATTGATTACGCGCGCGGAAAAATTCAGGGTACCTCTTACGTTGATTATTGAGAGGCGAGAGCGTTTCTCCGCGCCGTTAAACCGCGCCGCTTGAAAGAGAGCCGCGATTATCGAGAGGCAGAGAAAGAAGACGGCTATCATTCGCAGAAGAAAAAATGTCAGGCAGAGAGCGGCGGCGATCGGGAGGCTTTAATTAAATCTTATCCACGCGATGCGCGATTTAATCAAGGCACTTTGAGCGCGCGAGGTTACGCGCGACGTTACGTAAGACGACGAGCGCGTTGCTCCAGCGTCAGACTCGTGCGCTTGAAAATCTCGCGACGCGAACGGCATCACGTGGCGGCTGCCGCGAATATTTCACGTGACGATAGATACTGGCGATCCCTCTTTCTCGCTCCGTTCAGAGAGAGAAAGATGATCGATCGAAAAAATCTAGTGCCTTCCTGTTGCTCCCGGATTTCGCGGATTGCAAGCGTCGCGTGTTTGCTCACTGATGCGTCTCGCGGGGTGAAGATCATCGCGCCGATGCCGGAAAACGACGTCGCGCTTATCGACGCCTCACATGCCAGCAGTCAAGGACTCGGCCTTATCATTTTTCCGGATGACGGACGGCTTGTTAGGCTCGAGCAGAAAATACCACCGTTTTCAGGCCGATTTTTACAACGCACTCTCGCCGCCGACGTCGCCATCGCGTCCTTGCGCGGAGTGAACGTTGAACCCCGTCAAGAGGAACAAGCTGTACGGCCACTCGACATCTCGCGTTTCTCTGTGAATCATCATCCGTCGCTGGTGCGCACAGTTGGGATCGAAAACCGCGATTATATCGTTCGCCCGTTCTCGATATAAATATGATGGAGCGATTGCACGGCGCGCGCTCATCGAAACCCCGAAGAAACTCGGCCAACATCGGTTCTCACGTTGAGATCTACAATTCCGGCGTAAGCGCGTGATAAAATAATATGCAAGATAAATATCAAACGAAAAATCGAGTCACCCGATTGTGATAGAATGACAGAAATCTGATATACAGGGTGAGGCACCTAAAACAGACCACCTGAATATCTCGGCTGTTATTGATGATAGAAAAAAATGTGTCAGACCAAACTTGCATGGTTTCGAGGGACATAATTTATTCTAAATAATTTTTTATTAGGTGGACGCATAGAGGTCATATGAAGGTCAACCTCGTTTTTTTAAATGGTATGTTTTTTTACGTACCATCTAGTAGAGCGTTTGAAGATGCGCACATTGATCTACGGGTCAAAATCATTCAAGGTCACTACTGAAGGCTAAAATTTCTACTTTATTATTTCTGAGTTTACGGTATTTTCAATAGCAGAGAACTCTAGGCAATATAAAAAATAATGACATCATCAACTCAGAACTTCTCGGAAAAGAAAACATTTCTAACGGCTAGAACTCTTTCATTTCTGAATTTATGGTATTTTCAATAGCAGAGAACTCTAGGCAATAGAAAAAATAATGATATCACAACTCAGAACTTCTCGGAAAAGAAAATATTTCTAAGGGCTAGAACTTTTTCATTTCTGAGTTTACAGTATTTTTAATAGCAGAGAACTCTAGGCAATATAAAGTAAATTATTTTCCCTTGCAGTTGGCCCTCACAGTGACCTTGAATGATTTTGACCCGTAGATCAATGTGCGCATCTTCAAACGCTCTACTAGATGGTACGTAAAAAAACATACCATACCATTTAAAAAAACGAAGTTGACCTTCATATGACCTCTACGCGTCCACCTAATAAAAAACTATTTAGAACAAATTATGTGTCCCTCGAAACCATGCAAGTTTGGTCTGACACATTTTTTTCTATCACCAATAACAGCCGAGATATTCAGGTGGCCTGTTTTAGGTGCCTCACCCTGTATTGGAATTAATGATAGTAACAATAATTATTTATTAATCTGTTATATCTCGTGTCTCAGTGCAAAATTAAATCACAGTGCGAATTATCGCGATATAGGTATCTCATCACCCGTCTGATCCCGGATGCAAAGCGCGCTACGATATTTCGCACTGTCTCATCCACCATGAAGTTCAAGAGAATCTAGGATCTGCTGACTTACGGAGGGACAGTTGTGGCTCTATAACCGATATAAACTATAATCGATATAATCTCCAGTTGGCGGCGCAAGAGGATCGATTTCTCTTGTACAAAAAGGGCAACAGGAGGTCGATGTTTAAAACGTAACAAAAGTTAACAGCAAAATACGAAAACATGTTTTGATCGCGGCGCGGGCCACACATGACACCAGTCGGTATCATCGTCAAACATTTTCTTCGCTATACACGATGCATATTATGTCTCTCTCTCTTTATGAGGGGTCACGATCCCCCTTAAATAACACGGTGCGCTAAGCAAAGTATGCACTTCATCACCCTTATTATCTCTTTATTTGCTTAGATATTTGACCCCCCTGTTAACTACAGTTTAACTTACGATAGGAAAATCCCAGGAAAAATTGGCGTTACATTGCATAATAGGCAGAGGAAGGTGCTTACTTTGCGAATAAATAAAGGAGGATGGGTCTGCACGCATAAAGGTTTACATGGGGCATTAAGAAAGTATGATTTTTCTCCATGTGCGAACGACATCGACTTATTGAAATCTCGCGTACGTGGCACTATCGACCTCACCGCGACCCTCGAAAGCCGATAAAGCACATCTAATTTATTACATCTAATTTATCAGGCGTTTTACGACGAGGGGCGTGCGCGGGACGCGGCATACTCAGCGTTTCGTATCTCCTCGAACTAACGCTCGAATAAGCATGATTATTCAAATATTTTCTCGATTAAAGAAACGTGCTGCTACGGTTGACACTTGTATAATGGATAATCCGATAATCCCTGACTTTTATTAAACTCTTTAATTATCATTACAAGCTTGATGAAATAAATCCCTGACCTGCACACAATGTTAACAATCAAGCTTAATTTAATCTTCCCCAGTTTCTGTGGAAAGTTCTTACTGAACGCGCCTCGATTCCGAGGAATGATTCTGATGAGCACATGCAGTTATCGACCGACGACGACGATGATGATGACGAGCAATGTGGATGCAGTGACGGGACTCATCGTTATCGTTATCGGCGCGTTCTCCGGCTGGCAAAACATCGATCGGCCGGCCCGCGCGAAAATACACAATCATTATCATTGCGTATGAGAATAACGACGCGCGTTTATGGGTGGTACGATGGCGATGTCGACCAATGGGAAATCTCGTTGCGGTGCCTTACCCACGTACACGTGACCTCGCGAGAGCCACTGCTACGTCACTATCGCGGATAACCCCGCGGGGGCAGAATAATACGGCGATATTTAATAACACCGAAACAGAGATGCCGGCTCTCGCGGGCCGATTATCTCGACGTGCCGTAAATCATCCGATATATGGACCGCTTCAGCTTTGCCTCCACGTGGCATCGAATACGGTTGCGACGCTTTCGAATCGCGCACGAAGCGAGTCAAAAGTAACTAATACGGGTTTTTGCGTGAGCCAAGCGTAAGAATGCTCTCAATGCGTGTATGAGACTGATTTTGCCACGAGTATTTGTTTTTGTAGAATTTTGTGAGAATTTTATATTTGAGTTCATAAGATATTGGGTTGTTCGGAAAGTTATTTCGTTTTTTCAAGGAAAAATGAAAGGCGGTTTTTTCATATTTAGAAAAAATTTTATTCAGTGATGTATTGGCCATTTTGTTCCACTACCTTTCGCCATCTTTCTGGCAACTTTAAGATTCCACGCTCATAGAAGTCCTTCTCCTTATTGACAAAAAATTGAACCAAGTGATTTTTGACGCCTTCATTTGAATCGAAGTTTACATTGTTCAAAGAATTTTGTAGAGACCGGAACAAATGGTAATCGGATGGTGCCAGATCAGGAGAGTATGGTGGGTGTGGTAGCACATCCCATCCAAGCTGTAAAAGCTTCTGGCGAGTGACCAAACTTGTGTGTGGTCTGGCATTGTCGTGATGGAATACGACACCTTTCCTATTCGCCAATTCTGGTCGCTTCTGCTTGATGGCAGCATCCAATTCATCCAGCTGACGACAATACACTTTCGAATCAATCGTCTGGTTGCTTGGTAGTAGCTCGAAAAATACGATTCCCTTCCAATCCCACCATACAGAAAGCATCATCTTCTTTTGATGAATATCTGCCTTGGATGTCGATTGAGCGGGTTCATCTTGCCTGGACCATGATCGTTTTCGCTTAACATTGTTGTAAACAATCCATTTTTCATCTCCAGTTATGATTCGCTTCAAAAATGGTTCATTTTCTCCACGTTTCAACAATGAATCGCAGATGGTAATGCGTCGAATCAAGTCAATTTCCTTTAAATTGTGTGGAACCCAAATATCGAGCTTTGAAACGAATCCAAGGCGTTTCAAATAATCGTAAACGGTCGAATTCGATAAATTTAACTTTTCAGCAATTTCGCGTGTTGTTATGCGACGGTTTGCATCCACCAGAGCCTTTATTTTCTCGTCATTAGCTTTAATTGGCCGACCTGAACGTGGTGCATCTTTCAAATCGAAATTTCCAGTGCGAAATTTCGAAAACCAATTCTGATACTGACGTTCACTCAATACATCTTCTCCATACACGGTACACAATTTTTTTCTCGCTTGCACTGCATTTTTACCCTTTCAGTAGTAAAAAAGCAAAATATTACGAAAATGCTCACTTTGATTTTCCATGTTTGATGTGATGCCAAAAAACAATTACTTGACAGATCGCAACACAATAAGATACTAAATGACGTCTGAAATGTCAGTTGTCAAAATATAAAACGAATTTGCCGCTTAGAGTAAGGTTAAGTATCGAGGAACGCGACTAACGACATCGCTTTGTGAAAAACGAAATTACTTTCCGAACAACCCAATAATATATAAATTTCACGATAAAATAATACTAAATAAATTATTGATTAATTAATTGATTTATTAATTAAAATAATAATTTTTTATTAATTATATTATGAATAGTTAAATGAATAGAAATATAAAATTACATGTTTGTTAACAATGTTTTACGTATGAAAAATGTATGATGCAATAAAAGATACAATTGAATGTCTTATTAATTTCCGATTATTTATTAACATTTTTTTAACTTCACTTATGATTATAATGATTATACTTGAATCTTTTATTTATTACTCGAAATGATTTATAAAGCGGCGGCTTTCTCTACGTACGTAGATGCCGCTATCGTGCAAGATTGCTTCCATATCACAAGAAGCCGATAAAGGCGGAATCAACGGAATTTGAAAATTATTCTTTATAAAATGTAATATTTTTAATATCATTTTATGACTTTGCAGAATGTATCACCACTAAACTTTTTACTATAATAAATTTCTTCTTTCACATTTAAAAATATTTAATATTTTCATATTCAAAAGTAATATTCTCAAATTGGGATAATTTCTTGCGCATTTGTCACGACAAATATTATTTAATAATTATCTTGTCAATGCGATGATTTCAATTTTTACTTTACATGTTATGTGTATATGAATCTATCTATTGCGAGCCCATGAAGTTGATCACCGACCGTTGGTTATACCAGTTGGTCCCGCTTTGATACAAGAGAATACAGCGTGATGCCCAGCAGTATCTTGCGATCCCATCGTGCTACATGAACTTTTACCGGCCGAGTACAAGTATCAAGTACCGGTATTTTAAATGTTCACGGATAAATTCGTGTTTTGAAATCAAATATTATCCGCTGCAGCCAGATACTCGAGTCACGAAGCTATCGTAAAGATGGAGCATGCAAAGTACTCTGGCGAGAAATTAGTCTTATCAAGTAATATCGACGTAACTCTGTGCTGGAATACAGCAATGTTTCCATCCGTTACCAGGGAGACTATTCTTTCGAGCATTTCTGATTGTGAGTGCAGTTCGCATAAAACGAATCGCTGCGAACAAACGACGTTTGCAAAGAAGAAACCCATCGTTCACAAAGGTAAAATTTTTACTTGACGTTGCGATGACGCTTTAATTTTGGTTGTGTTCGAAGATTATTAAGTAGCTCTCGAAAGTAACTTTTCTTTTAATTGCTGATTAATTTAGTCATGTTCCGCGAAATAAAATTTATTTATCATTTTTGCAAGTTATTATATCTACCGACAAATTAAGTAGTTTGCAGACCAGGAACGTCCAGGCTGCGTTTATAAGAAAATCTCGTTGGATATTCTTCGTGCGTTTCGCACATGTCATTACGATCGTTAATGGCAGGGCCAACAGTAAATTTATCAACGGTGATCGTGTTCCTTATCGCCAGCGCCACAGGCACGAGGAGCAAGTCCCACAGGTGAAATGATCAAAGTTTGCAATAGGCGCCGCACCACTCGTGCCTGTCACGTCAATTTCCACGTAATATGTCACGTATAGGAGATACGGAATTGCCGCGGGACGTCTTTGATCTTGCAGCCTGCGCCCGGCCCCCTTCGGGCTCCGCCGCGGCTCTGTCCACCTTCCCGAAAACCCTCCCTCAGAGTCACGCGCCACGTACGCGCCGAGAGACGAGGGTGGCCAAATCCAATTTTATTGTTTGCACGCTTAGGCGCAGCCGAATTACACGATTCTAAACGGAAATCTCTCTCCCCTCTTTTTCCCTCGCCTGCTCCGATCCTCCTGCATCCCGCGAGTAAGGTGCAAAACTTGCACACAACCCAATTTACAATTGGTTCGCGCGTATGAATAAAAACCGAGAGCGAGTGAAAAACAGAAGTGCGTATCCTCTCGTTTTCGAAAAATATTTCGGAAATATTAAAATAATTTTTTATTTTTATCGCGAAATTTACCATAAAAGTATCAATGCTGCCTTGCGATAAAGTATCGATACCTTATAGTCGTACAAGTACATACATATCCAATACTTAATACAGAAGAAATAGATCGAATTAGGCAAAATCGTGGAAAATCCAACTTGCCTTACGAAATCGTACTCGGTGCTCCGGAATCGCAGATCGGCAAATTTGACGTTCTCGACGAAGGTATGAAAACGTGCTGCGTCAAGCACCTATTATAAATAACGGGGGTGGAGCGGGAGGGGACGGAAGTATCGTCGGCAGGAGCACATGAGTCCGACTTACCGATTCTTACTGGCCCATAGATCATTCCATTGTGCCAAAGGGGGTGTGTACACACATTATAACAGGAGCATAATGGCAAAACGCCGATGTGTGTACACAGATCAGGGACAGCGGCGACACAGAATGTGCGGTGTTTGGTCTCCATTAATTTCGGATCGACTCGATGGTTTACTGCAGTCCACCTCTTGTATCTCCCGTTCTTTTTTTTTTTTATAGGGCCATATGTCTGCCGTGCGTCGCGTCCCCGCGCGCTCATTTGTCAGCTCGCAATCTGCCGCTGCCGTTGCGATTTGATGGCGGCGGTGTCAAAACACATGGGCCGCTTTTCCGCAAACTGCAAGCGCGATGCGCGCTCGCATTTCCGAATCCTCGAGCGTCTCGAGAGTCGGCGGGGTGAGAAATCGAGAGTTGCGCGGAATATTAAGGGCACACTCTTCGTTCTCATGATCATTAAATGCAATTAAAATAAAATACTCGTATTCTGTCATATGTTTCTCTAATTTGTAAGATATAAAACCATAAAAAATTGAAACCTTTATAATTATATGAAGGCTTTAATTTATAATATAATGTACAACACATAAATTATCGTAGATTACTATCAATTTATATAATTTATAAAAGAACAAGCGGTGGTGATCGACAAATCAAGGGTTGAAGTCACAGTCGATTCTAATCGTTCCCTATTTAGTCGTAATTCTTCTACAAGGGGTAAGGCGACATAAATTCTCGTCGGAATAACATTCGCGAAATCCTCCCGATGATGAGAACAAGACAACCAAGGCGTACCCCTCGCTATCAATAAGTCAATGAAGCATCCGAGCGAATCGTCATCTTGCAAGCGAGAGATCACGAGTAATGTACGTACGGTGACGTAGAAAATTGCGGTTGCTATTTTGCGAGGAGCAGAGGAGCCGCGGAGAAGAGAAAGGGGCGCGCGGCGGAGCAGGGTCGGCAGGAAATACCGAAAGGGCGAGAAGGGTGCATCTCTCCCCACGTCGCGTATAATATCAATGGACGATGGCTGGCTGGGTGGCGATGATCGCGTCACGTTAGCAGTCGAGCGTTCTATGAGCGACTGCCACATCGCGCGGTTGTGCATGTGCGCGGGGAAAACTGTATACACGTACGTGCACACACGCACACGTACACCTCGGTGGTGGGATCACCCCAACCGCGCGCGGTGCCTTCGGATGTAAAATAAACGACACCTAATTATACGCGGCCCGTCTGCGTGAAAAGGGCCGGCCGGGAGCCCCGCAAGTGCGTGCGAAGGTGGCCGTCTGCTTAATGGGATTACGAAATTGCAATTTAGATTGATCGTCTCGCGCGCGACGATATTTGCAGGCCGAGCGGTGGGTTCCGGGACGCTCGTGATATCGCGACATCGTTTCCGCGATACCTTGTCGGCGATTCCTCGACTGTTCTCGCGTCCGATAACGTCCGCTAGATTTATGACAGGTCTTCGCACGCACAATTTTTCTTTATCTCAATCTCTTTTGTCTCTCAACAATGACGGTCCGCTCTGAATCATCGTTTTAACGATTAACGATTGATTTGTTTGTCACTCTTTGTTGCGAGAATTGGAAAAAGAAAGCGCGGTGACATCATTCTTCATGATTTAGCTGGACAATGTCAGGTATCGTTAATTACTATCTGTATTTTTCCTCGCGAGTGCATTCTTTATGAGTGCACTTGACGGGATCATGTGCAAACAATGCCGCGTCCAGCGAGTTTCGCCGGAATTTTCCGAAATGCACGTTCATGCAAAAATCCCGCTACGTAACGGCGACTTCGACATCTGGATGCGGCTCGTAATATATGGAGGTGTCTGCGTAACCACGCTCGTATTTTTTTCCCCCTGCCCGAGCTTCGCGCGAGCTGCCAAGGGGATGGTTCGCCGTGGGCGCGCCGGGCGATGATTAATTAGCGTTTGATGAATATGTATGAGAGAAAGACTACCGCGACTACGGGCATGTACGTGTGCACACGTACGTACACGCGCACACGCGCAACGATGTGTACGCCACGTTGTCGGGCGTACATCCCTCGCTTTACAATAACGCCCAACCCCCTTCACGTACCTCGTTTCAACCCGCTTCCACCCCCTCGACCTGACGACGTCGCTCCGCGTTTCACCTCGACGGATTCTGCGAGTCCTCCGTGAGCTGTTTAACGATTCGTTCCCCACGCACGGTAACGCCGGTTAACGTCACGCGATGATCTACGCCGTCTCTATAAATTCGCACGGAAAAAAATCACGTCACCGAGTGGCGTGGAAAAAAATGAACGGGGAAAAAAGGAAACGGTGCACCTAATAGTGAACGAACAATGTTTATAACTGCTACAGCAAAGAGCTCCGCGTGTAATCCACATGATGATGATAAAAATATCTTTCGCATTAATGTACTTTTCTTTCGAATTGTTGAATTTACCGCAACAGACACGTTCACATCATAAACAATTATTGAAAAAAACTCACAAGCGAAGGAATTATTGATAAAAGAAATCAAGCATGAATATTACAAAAATATAAATCTGTAGAGTTAAAGAGAACACAGAAAACCGAAAACGCGTTATCGGAAACGCATGTTGGATACGGTGCATCATGTATCCGCTCTGAAAGTAATTTGATAATCGTTCCAATTGAAAATTACGATCGCGCTTGGCGCGGAGCGGCGGATTAAAAAGCCTCTATATCGATATGGATATTTCCGATCGAACGAGCACTCGATGGGCATTCGTCGACGAGATACGCGCTGTTTTCGCGGGGGTGAGATATCGCACGCGGGTGGAGGCCGGGTAGCGGCCGAGGGGTTTTAGGTTTCGCCAAAACGCGCGGCTGAAAGGCAGCGCGGCACACGGATTGTTCGCGCCGCGAGGAGAACAATGCAAACAATGGCTGGGACGTAGCGCTGCGGTGAGCCCAGGCTTACGCGGCGAATACAATTACATTATGAACTCGATTACCATTTAAATGGAAACAAACGTGAAATGCTAAAATACACCGGCGAGAGCCCGCCCTCCACCCGCCGCCACGCACGAGACCGTGCGAGCGAGCACCACCCCTCGATCATCGGTATGCAAATTGTGCGCGAGCATTGTATACGGAACGTTCTCCGCTCCGCGTTTACCGAAAAAGTATCTCGCGCGCACGGATTCTTTGATGGACGCAGCGTCGAGCTCAGAATGTTGCTTAATTAGCTCGGATTGTAATAATTCTGGTTTTGAATAAAATTACATGAAATTAGCATCGAAATAATTCATTAACTATTTCTGCTAAAGGTATGCATATTAGTTACATTTAAAAAGAGAAATTGTTGCGGTTTGTGCTCAAGTCGATCAAATCCTGCCAAAGAGAATGAAGTAGGTAACACAGTACGATGGATCGTGTACATACTAGTGAGAGGAGGCAGAAGGGAGAAGACGGAGCGTTTAACGTCATCTATCTGCACCCCGACTCTAATTATTATGCACTTAATTTCCTAATGAACCACATCGAACGAGGGTCGTGGGGAATGGCTCGCTCGTGCACTGATTTCACGGGCCACCTGTCGCACCGTGCGCCTCGTCCGCCCTATTCGTTTCGTCGCATCGGTCACGCAGGGTGTAAGACATTATTCTACATACACGGAGGGTCACGCCGCGTGGAAACCGGCTCTGACTTATGTACGTGCGAAAATCGCAAACGGGAAACTCCGCTCACGCTGCGATCGAAGCCAGTCTCCTGCTGCAACGCGTGTCAATCAGTCATTCGTCCGTCCTCTCGCCTCTTAATCCTCCCTCCATTGCCATTTTTAAAAAATAATTCATCTCTCCGGAAAACGAGGACTTGGCATGAATATTTCAAGTCGCACTATGAAAGTTTTTAACGTGAAACTGATACATTTGAATGTCGCGTAATCGATTAATTATTTGTAGTATGTCATCACGTTGATGAAGAAAATAAATTAATAAACGATCAAGATAATCAAAATCGCGATTGGCATCGCGAGAAACTCGGATTCGTATGCTTTATCAAATACACCTATTGAGTACATAAAAGTGAAAGATTTCATCGAGCTTGGTTGGGAACGTTACTCTGGATCTTCGAAGTCGCGCGCATGCGAGCGGGGAGTATCGCTTTGTCGGACTCGGTACGGATGTTTCCCAACAAAACCGCGCCAGCCTCTCTCAGCTTTTGTCGTCGTTGTCATCTGTCGTCCGTTTGGACACAGTACCGGTGAAACGACAAAATACGTCCGGAGATCGCGGGGAGACAAAGGGAAGCGCGCCGGGCCTCGGAACGCCCCTTCGACTCAATCGATTAGGTGCGTCCACCTTCTCGCGACGAACTCGCTTGCGCCACCAGTTCGGCCGATCGAATCGCGCCCTTTTTTACGATCCTGAAATCGACGCTGATCGATCTCTCGGTCGCGCTATTTCGATAAGCAATGTCAGAATAATCGCCGAGAGGAACAGAAAAAAGAACGTCGAGAGGCACGGACGACCGGTGACTTCTCTTCGTCTTCGCAGCATCATCATGGAACAGACGGTCGGACCGACAAAAACCGAGGGTGGTCGGGGGGTGGGTCTGTCTCTCCCTCGGACAGATAGATAGGTAGGTGCGGTCAGTGTCATGGGGGCTGACAAAGGGCTGGCCGCCGGTGGGGGCATTCAAATGGTAATCGGCTCGCGCGTCTAACGTACACCGACGCGCCCTACACCCGACCTCGTTCTAAAGGGGGATACAAGAGACAGAGAGAGAGAGAGAGAGAGAGAGAGAGAGAGAGAACGGGCGTACCCCTCGGCACACAACCGAGCACATTCGCACCAGAATCAAGCCAAATATTGGCAATATCATCCCCCGGCATTGTCCCTTGCCGCGCGACCTGCCTGCTACCGCCGTTGCTGTCGCCGCTGGTGGGAAACGATGTCCATTTGAATGCGCGATTCCATTACCGATGCCGGTATATCGGCCCGAGGATATCGTCGGATTAGGATTTAAAGGGAGCCGGGATCTCGACAAGGGCCGCGGGAACTCGGTCATTCCTGCGAAATAACGCCGCGATACCGCGACAGTAAACACCGCTGGCCAAGTCAAAAGGGACGGAGAAACAGGTTCACGTTTTTTCGTATATGTTACCTGCATAATATAGAGCAATCATAGTTTGTAAAGTATTGTATAATGCAAGAAGGATGGCATACTCTTCATGTGCCCGAAAACTCTCCCCAGAATTTTTGAATGAAATTCAATATTCAATATTCGTTGCAATATTCCGCATCGGAATTGACATCGCAGTCGAACGAATCCTTCTAGGATAAAACTGTAAGAATAAAGTTGTAAAATTATTTCGATAGTAGTATTATACAGTAGCACATTCACATCTCTCTAATGAACGAGAATCAATTATTAAACATTCCACCGCTCCGAAAAGACACGTGAAATAGCATCCATTTTCCCGCGATCACGCTTAATTAACGCCGTCATTTCGGTCGGTGCGCACTTGATGCGCTTATGATAGTCGCCGGTAATCCGCTCCAGGTCGTTGCGCCGATTATCTCGTAAAACGCGCTGCCCCGGGATTCGCCGTCCGTTTGACGTTCACGAATAGATCTGTGCGATTCGCGATCGCGCTGTTGATTCAGGGTGGTGCAACGTCGCACGTGCGCCAGTGTAGACGCATGCAAAGCCCCCGCAACCCGAACTTCAGCACGCGCCACGATTACGCGATTACGCGATTACGCGTGTCGTCTCCCCGTCTCGTGTAGTCCGAAGGGCTGACGCCCTGAAGGAGAGGTCGAACGCGAGCAATGACGCGGAAGATGATCCCTGCCACCCTCGGCGAGCGCGATCCTGCGTTTTGCGTAATAAGTGCATCTGCCGGAGAAACGAAGGGACTTGGCAATTTTTATCGCGTCTGAGATCACATTTGATGCTGACGACATCACATCAGCTAAAATGAGAATAAACACGATAGTGGAAAACAGCAGGAACAACAATAGAACAATGCAATGTGGGACAGGCAAGAATTTTAATTCCTGTAGTTTTAAGTGACAAGTGCACATCTACAACGATATTTTTAACGTAAAGCATTTGCCTTGAGGAAGGGATCGTGTGGAGTTCCTATAAAATTGAAAATTTTTAATATAGTTCATCTGGTAAAGGGAAATCGTATGCAAGGCTCGACCGAGGCGGGCGAGGTATTATTTTCTCTTTGCGCGTCGCGGGATCCGAGAAGGCGTAAGGATGCATTTAGAATGGCATGCGTACGTATACTGGTCCGGGATTTTGCGCGTCGCCTGCGCAGCGCACGGCGGGAATTAAAGGACGGGAGGGAGCGTGATACGTACTGTCGGCACGAGTCGACACGTGGCGGTAGCGCTTTATACAAACAGCATTATGCACGCTCGCGCTAACATAAATTACTGCGGGTTTAATATTGGACGTCGGCGTTGCCCGTGGCCGACCACCTCCTGAGCAAAACACGTTAAATGCGGGGTGAGCCGGGGTTGCATTCGACCGCGATTTCTTGGATCGCTCTCGCGCTCCGCGCGACCTCAAAGCCGCTAATCGCGCGTTTGCGAAAATTCATGCAAGACGTTTTGCGTCGACGATAACTCGGAATAAACATTTCGGGGATATATTTTATATGATTTTAGATTTAATCTAGATTTTATAGTTTTGGCATTTTGTTTTTGTAAGAATATCTTGGTTCTGCTCGGGGATGGGATTTATCTCGGCCGGATGCAACACCGGTTAATGACTAGTTCGAGTCGAGCAAGCGCGAACGCAGATACGTGTAAATGGCATTATTCGGAAAATCCCGACCGAATTTCACAGTGGGCCCTTTCACCACGCGAAAGCATCCTGTATAAATGAGCTTCGGGGAGTCTCGGGGCCCTCGGGGAGCAACCAAGTACCGTGGCACCGCGAAGGCGAGAACGGCCGGAAGGAACGATAAGTGGGCACCCTGCGGAGAGTGATGCGATGCAGGCCGTTCGTGAATTAAGGTCGGCTTCGTTCATGAATGAGGATCCAGCACGAGCCGTGTGAAACGATTGAAGTGTTCCCCGCCGGCGAAGTCGTGTCTTAATCCTGAAGAAGCAGACCGCGTGACCGGATGCGGCCTCTCGAGTGCCATGGCTGGACGGATGGACATTGTTTACCATGGATTTACGGAAAATCAGAGGATTATAGCGCGGAGACAATCGATAGCGCGTAAGGGACGCTTCTCCTTCGCTTATTCGACGAATAACGCGAATAAATTGATTAGAGTAATTAAAAACGAGATGAATATAGGATGATAGGAGCTACTTTGATTCAAAGTTCATAAAATTGGCGTTGGCTCGGTTCTGGATCGTTTTCTATCGGAGTTAAAAACAGTCTCGAAAACAATTGATAATTTTAGATCTTCTTGCATACTTCTCGTGGTAGACGGAACGTCTCTCTCAACCTCGCCCTTGATTCGTAGGATAGCAGAATGTTTTGATTAGACAAAATTGAGTCGTACGCGAAAATTTATGTTCTCGGGCAGACAATGGCAAAGACGTTCTACGTTCGGAATCCTTACCCGGTACCGGATGTCAGCCGAGAAGGACAGTGGATATCGCGCGGACCAGTGTTGGGAAAAAGGGTCTCGCCGACAGACAGAGACTGGAACGTCAAATTGAGCGCCCACGAGCGTCTCTTTGCTCATCACACCTTGAACAGCATCCGCAGGGATTGCCGATTCGTCAGACCGCAGGTTCGATGTTTGATATCGCAGTTAGACCATTTTTATTAAATTTATCAATGTAAATTTGTGATTTCTACCTGTCACTCTATAATTTAATTTTTGCATAGGTGCCGGACGACGCTCTCGATTTCGCGCTGACCAGTGTTTACACGCATAGTCGCGACAGTCTGCTGCCAAAGACGTACGTGTCCGTGCAACCGGAAACGCTCGGCAGAGAAACCTGGCGCGTCTTGCGCAACGAGATCAAGGTACACCCGAATTACCTCTGTAAATACGCATCGCAAAAATTCGCGGCGTGAAAAGTAAATCGATGTACAGCGAGATGTGTTTTCAGATCTCGCCGGAACCGCCGAAACCGGACAGGCCGATGCATGTGAGCGGTTATGCGGACGAGGAACCGAAATCGGCAGCTCGGGCAGCTCTATCGGCGGATAAATCGAGGTGTCACAGCGGGCCAAGCTTGCCACGGAGAATCCATCCGAGCAGCGTGAAATTAAATATCGAGGGTCCTCATATGGACCAATCGAATCCCGGATACAGTCGCAAAATCGACGGAACTTTTTACAGTATTTAAACACGGATTCGGATGGTGTTTGAGCGGCAACGCTCGCGGAACGTTCGAATTAAGCTGAAACCTGCAATTCGCCGGATGAAGCTCGCGCTTTTGCAAATACCATTATCGCTATTGGCATAATTTGTCGAGATTTCCGGAAAAGCGGAAGAGCGCTCGGAGCAGCGGATCATCCGCGAGTCGTAACGAAAACGGGAAATTTATCGTATTATATCATACAAGGAACTCTACGATATGTCAGCGTCACACGAAGACGCGCGGCACGCGCCGCGATTAAATCGCACCCAGATCATCGGCTTGCCATTATTTCGCGTGGCGTGGCCAAAGTATCTGAGTGTCTGATCCGCGATTACTCGTAATTCGCGCTTATCTGATCATGTTGACAAATTCACCCAGCGGCTCGGTGTCTCGCAAATTCGTACAGGCCTATCGCGACCGGCGATCTTCTCTCGGCCCCCTTTGACGGTCCGAAGCGCGGGGGCAGCCCGGCGGAAGATCGAGCGGAGTGAGTGGGCAGAGAGAAGCGAGTGAGTCAGTGCGCGCCGAGCTCTCTGCTCGGCTCGGCTCGGCGGTGAGTCGGAGGGACAGAATGTCCCATTACCCGGGTAATCCTTGTTTGTAATAAACCAGCGCCCCGCTGCCAACTTGGGGGTGACACAAGCGGAGCCACCCTCGGACTGAGGGGAGTCGGAGCACGGAGGTGGCAGCGGAGGAGCCGCCATCTCTCCGTACGCATATGCTCCTCATGGAATATCATTTATGCTTCTCGCCCCCGCGCGCAGAGACGTCTATCTCGCGACCCCCGTTTGACCCGGCACCCTCCGACGCCCACCCTCCGCCAAGGCGGGGGAGAGGCAGCACGATCCTTATACATACGTCTAATCCGGCCATGATTGCCCCGCCGACCGCCTCGTCACGAAAACTCCACCTCGGCTGTGAGACGTAGCATGCCACCCTTCCTCTCTGTTCCTCTCTTTCTCTCGTTGTCTCTCTGTCTCTCCCTTTCGCTCCCTGTGACCCCGTTCTCTTGGCTCCTTTAAACCGCTTTTCAACGAACAACGCGGGATGATGAATTCTCAAGCGCGCGTTTAGCTTCCGCTCGTTATTTTTATATTAAAAATCGCGGCGCTCTGCAGAATTCCCGTGCTGTTGCGGATTAAAATCCATACATTCATTGTTTCATTGTTTGATCGTGCCATCATTTGCACAACCGCGATTGCGAGGCCCTCGCAGCGAGGGCTCGTCAGCGTGATCGTTTCGGTTAATCGTAAACTCAATAGTCGCTGGAGATAGTAATTCTTCCGCGGATTACATCGCGGCGCATGTCTATTGACGCGGATCCTTTTTCTTTCACGGTATAACAGCGGAGGGTAACGCCCGGGATGGTGTAAGGGTATAGAACGATCTCAGACGGTCGTCAAGCTACGAGCGAGGTTACCAGCCAATTACTTGGCTGAGCGGTTTTATTTGTATTTAATTCTTATTTAATTTACTTTTTACGGTCGCGTAGTTTTGCCGTCGCCGCCGCTGTTACGGAAATGGAAGGCTTCTTCGTCATTGCAAATTAACAGCGAGCCCACAGTCTTCTGCCCTGTCGAGTGCGATTTATGCAAAAACCGCCAGCAATGTGAATAATTTCACGTTCTTCAGCAATGAAATTCGCACTCGATGAAGTCGTTTTCTAATTATACCTCGTACGAATGAGATGAAAGATGCATTGATATTTTCGTCGCATTAAAATTAATTAATCGAGTGGTAACACGGTAAACAATCGTATATTATCAAAACGCATCAAAAGTCAGATAAATTTTACTTGGCATAGTATCATTATTTTAGAATTATTGATATCAGATAATATCGGAGCAATGATACAGAGAGGGGCCGCGTTTGAACTGACTACTCTATTCGATCCTTTCACGCGTACGCTTTTCCAGAAGGAAATTCTGCGTGAAAGTCGAAGCAAAGTTGCATTGATCCCTCCGGGATGAAGCTGTTATTCCACTGAACTTGTTACGTTATATTTATCAGCGCGATGCACACACTGGCGCACACGCCACCTATCGGGGGTGGTTTTATCGTTTCTTTCGGATCCGTCCTTCCACTGTCGTTTTACCGAAATAGACAAGGCTGCGAATGATACTGCGGGTAATAAGCAGCAACACGTCGAATCAAACGGGCATCGTGCATTATATAATATTCATTTTAAACCTCATTCATGAGATAAGAATTATTAAAATTATATTTCTTTATCGTATGCTAGAATTTCAATATAACAGATACTGTGAAAGTGTAATGCAAATATTGTAGCAATATCTGATCAAGTATCTAAAACTTTGCTATAAACTAAGCTAAAACTAAGCTATTGTGATATTCAAGATGTTAAGTAAAGTTCTTTTCAGTATCTTATTAATTTTCGAAGCGATTTTGTAATATTGTAATATTTTCGTAATAATTATTTGTTGTTTATGTAGAACTTTGTAAAGTCTATGTATATTTATATCGCACTTTTACTTTGTACTTTGTATTCTAAACGAATTTAAAATAAAATCTCACGTATCAATGATAAGCTTATATTGATGTTCAATTAAATTGGCAGGCGATCCTATAAAGAAAGTTAAAACTTTGACTTTGGTTTATTTTCCGTTTCTCAACCCCATCGACACGCGAAAGAGAAAAAGAAAAGAGAAGTTACCCTTTCTCCAGCGAATTGGATCCATCGCCGGGGTTGGTGGCTTAGGAAGCTTATTTTTTAATTTCTGCTCAATATGGTCGTACGCCATACTGTTTACACAGTGTTTTAAAGTTATTTTAAAACAACTCGTCCCATGGGAAAGGGGTATCTCGGGTGGCGCGAATGTCAAGGGTTGGCATTATGTCTCGTGTAATTTCAAATGCAGTGGGAACGCATGGGAAACTGTCCACTGTGTTATCATTTCTACTGTACATAAATGTAAAAAAAAGCTGCGCGTGACCGAAATTATCAAGAACACAAATATTAATAACTTAAAAATTTTATAATAGAACGTTTTATAAAAATAAAATAGAAGATTAAGGGAATGAACGTACTTTTTTCGGCAATCGTCGTACGCACCGTGCGTTCTTCATAAATAAGTATATACATCTCTCTCACGTAATCTCGAAATAAAGAGAGCGGAATAAATTGTAGTGTCGCGCACAACGCCTCCACTTTTTCTCGATCTTCCGCAAGCCAAAGACAGGGGAGGAAGAGGAGGAGGAGGAACGAAGAAGAGAAAGGCGGATTAAAACGCGCGGGGGCGAGAAAAGGCGCTCAAACGACGGTGGAAGGTCAAGCCCGAGATTACGACGGTGCCGGTGCGACGTTTGCTCGTTAATTAGGGAGTTCTAATTATAGTAAATGCGTGAGCTCCGGACGCGGCGTGGTGGCGCGGCGAGATCGTGCCGCGGCGGAAGCTCCGGGGATCAAAATGCAACCCTCCGCGAACGAGCCAAGATTACCTTCGAGGGTCCTCCGGGCGCTTCCCTCGCTAAGGCTCGACCCACAACCTGCGCGACGACGACCGTTCTCCGTCCCCCTTCTGCCTCAATCTATTCGCCGTACCTTCCCCTCGCCGTCCACCTCGCCCTACACCTCTCACAGCCGTATACTCCCTCAGATATCACCTAAAATAACAGCGTCCTAGCGCGCGCCCACTCGAGCGGATAGATTCTACTGTATAACAAATGGATTAGTATTTCGGTAGACGCGTCTCGTAATCCCCACCCCTCGTTGCGATCCCGGAGATTATTTCGATTATCCGGACCTGATTTTAGTTAATTAACGCCCCCCACCGGGGAGACCTGGGTCCGATCGCCCGGTCGAAACTGCCTCGGACTTACCTCTGATCGTCACATCGATTGTGACTGTTAACTACTTATATGCTGTAACTGTTGCAGTGGACAAAATGTGATTTTTATACAATTAGTAATATTATCTACATTATGAAGACTTTAATGCCAGTAATATTATCAGTTGTTATCACTATTACAGTCATTATCAACATTGTATCATATATCAAACATATGCATATTTATCATTCTTGGTAAATATAAACTACTAAGAAAAGATATTCCGATACGGTTCGTGCAACAATTTAGTAGATTCCTCGTAATCAGAATCAAGAATGATTCCGCTTAACGAAGCTACTGTTCAGCAGAAATGCAACACGCGAAACGACGGTTCACCGCATTTTCTCTGTTACAACAACGAGGTGGTTATTTGCGCGGAGTTTCGAGCGCCAGCCGTCCGTCGTGAATCGGTCGCGTCCACTTACAGCCGCGAGTAGGGCAAATATCGGTATAGAATCCGCGCGAGGGCGAGAAACGTGACGTAACGACGGCACACAACGGGGGTGTACGTGTGCGCCGATACGACCACCGGCGTCGTCGACACGTGGGAACGCGGACACGCGCCTCTCGTCACCCCGCTCGTGCGTGCCCCGACGCGATGCAGCTCTCCGAGGGTTGTTCCTGCCATCTCGACTCCCTCGCGGCACGTCTCGATCATGCAAATTGTTTGCGGGAGAAAACGGCGACTGTCACGGTCGATTGTAACAACAATTTCAATACCGTTCGTGAAAATTTGAGTCAAATCTGCTTAAATATCTCACGTACTGGCGACATGCAGATAGTTAGATAAATTAGTATGAAAATCCAGAGGCGCGTTTCAAGAAATACCTCTCACGAATATCATGTTCCACGTTACCTCAATATTTTATTTAATTTCAGCATTCGCTGCTCATTGCTAATTATTTCAATTTAAATGCTCGGATATCCGAAAGTACCCACGAATCTTTTCAATGCAATAAATACCCACACGCGGAAATAAAATTGCGGGACGTATCGCTTCCGACCGCCGCGGTGAGAAACGCGCTTCGACGGAGATTGCTGCCACCCCCGGCGCGTTTTCACCCCTGAGGGTTTCCCCATCCGTTCGCGTACAGGGAGCGCGCGTCGCGTCGACTCACAGACGCGGAAAATCTGACGGATGCGAATAACCGACGCGTATAACGTATCTATACGTCGCATACGTGTGGCATTCGGGGAGGGTAGGCGGACACGTAACAATTACCGTGGCCGCGAGGGTGATTGACATACGTCAAGATCGTCAAAGCAATCCCGTTTCTTATCAGACGATTACGAACGGTGGTACATGACGCGCGAGGATAATCAAGGGGTCGTTGAGGCGAATGACGAGAGAGTGGACATAATGGAATATCAGAACGAAATGCAACCGTGTTTTCGAAGATTTGTCACGTAAATTGAATCGTCATAACAACTGAAGTGCCAAGCGTTCTAAAAATTGTACGTAATAAAAGCCTAGATATTGCAGCCCGATGAAATAACAGTTTTGTAGTCGCAAACATCTTTTTTCCACTCGATGAGATAAGGAGCTATTCCTTCCCCGCATTTCACCCCGCCATTTACTCTCTAATCGATTGAATGAACTATCCATTGCTGATATTTTATTATACGTTCGATAAAAAGCAAACATCATTATTTGAAACAATGTTTGAGAATTGAATATATCGTAATAGAGATTAATCACGTACATGAGCTTATGGCCGCTTCGGCTGCTTCGGAAATGGCAGAAATAGATGCCTCTTTACCTCTCCATAATCTTATCGTTGATCATCTGACTCGCGGTTATCGAGATCGCAGGAAAAAAGTGTCATTTCATACACACGTGCGTCATGACGCTGTGTCGTCAACATTTATTATACCCGCTCGGCAAGCATAATTACCCGTCGATGGCAACATCACGCTGAAGGATCCTTGGGGAAAGATAAGAAGTTACGAAATATCCCGGACGCTTCAGAACGTCCTATCATCGTTTCACTCAAATTAATACGCCGACAGGAGAAATGACGATCTAGATGCATTCATAAACAAATACAAGAGATTCAGAAATAAAAAGAGAAAAGAGAATTAAGAAAGAAGGTAATGCGTCGAGTATTTCCTAAAATGAATTTCGAAAAACTTGTTTTTTAATTTTACAAGATTGAGCGAAAGAGTCCATGACAAGTAGTGGTAATTCCGCGACGCCCCGTAGATTCGCATCGCGATCATTTCGACACGAAGCGTCGAGCGCAATTTGCGAGGACACGCACACTGCACAAACATCTCGGGAATTGGCCAGCCGAGATAAAACGAGTTACGAGAGAGAACGTACGCACGGCAAGAGTGCTTGGAGGCTGGCGGGAGGACCGCTCGTGCTCTTAATCGTTTCTCGTATTTACGTAAAACCCAAGAGAGGCGATAGCGGGAGGGGTCCGTTTGCTCGCGCCGAACAACATACGATAAGGTTTTACGAGCTGTCAGTCATCGACGGCGAGACGGGCCGTCGTTCGACTCCTACATGTGTGCGTGCGGGCTTGCGAATTCGTCGTCGACATCGTCACGAATGCAAGGGCAAGGATGGAAGGATAGAAATCGCCGCATGATTAGGGCGACTCCAATTTCTCCCCAAACAACGGGTCTTTATTGCCGCAGGAAATCGGAGGGAAATTCTGCCCGTTGCGCCGCGATGTTCGTTACATCGGCTGATGATAATTTCCACCGAGAAACAAAATTACCTTGCCTTGAATCATCCCCGGAGGTAGTAATTGTCGAAACAAGGAACAAATGTATTGTAGGCGGATCGCGAAATAGTTGCTTAAATCGGTGATATTCAATATTGCATGCGCTGCGAGATACATGATTTGTTAGATTCAGCATCCTGATGCTCTTAACGTTTCTTCCTTGTTACCATTCATTATCAAACACGCACAACTTCTCACGTTAATCCACATCCTAGGCGAAAACAGGAAATAATTTTCTGTCGGATTATCCAGTTCAGAGCGGAGACTAACGGAGCGAGAAAAGTCGTCGTGATAGATCTTACGAAAGGCAGTGGAACGACGTTGTAACGATCACGACCGAGAAACCAGCCAAATAGGTCGCCTAAATAGATCTTAGCGGTTCCGTCGAACGCGCGCAACATCTACGAGCAATTACGTCGGTTGCCAATAGCGGCGGTGGCTTGATTTTGATAAATGAGACCTAGGGTGGTTACGACGCTCGCGGAACTTTAAGGAACCGATGGTACGGTTCGCATGGAGGAAACCGCGCGAGGAAACCGAGCGTGAGGCTCTTCCTTTCGGCAGGACGCCGGCGAAAAGCGCCGAGGCGGAGTATCGTTCATCATTTCATTGCCGGGACGAACAGGAATATTCATAGACTGCCGCCCGAACCCGCGCACCCCTTGCAGCGCCGGAATGACAGAGAGATGCAAAGGGTGGAGTAAAGAAAAAAAAGCGAGCGATCGAGTGAGAGAAAGAGGAAGAGAGAGAACGAGAGAGAACGGAAAGGGTCGTGATATATGAGCGCGCGGTAAGAGCACGTGGCTCGTTTCACACCTTCTTACAATCTTTGTTCCTACTGTGTCTTCGTGGAAGGAACTTATCTTTATGTCGGTCCTTGAACGTACACTCGCGTTGCGCATCGGCTGATGCGAGCGGTCCGCGCGCGCTCCAACACGCGCGAATACGCTCCTCCGCAGGATAAATGGAAGAGAAGGTTCTGCTCGCGCGCAGCGGTACTGCTTGATCTTAAGATGATAGAAAACGCAATTCATATTCATCCGCCGCGAAATGTTTCACGAGACGTCGTTACGTCGTTATGCAAAAATTGTATTTCGTGATATAAACCTGCTTTCAGTGAAAAAATAAGACGAAAATATCTGTCTCTCTCTTTCTTTCTCTAATTGCATGCTATTATACTGTAAAGATTTATACTGTAAATTTCTACGTATAATTATAATTATTATGATTAGAAGCAAATTTCGCGGTCGTCGTACGGTTACAATAATTTTCGGCCGTTCGAGAGGTAACTCTCCAATCATGCGACAAGGCGATTATCTGAACCGCTGGAAAATTCGAGCCCTTAGCTCTCAAGGTATTTATAGGAACATTATCATCGGCGCGCAGATAGAACCGGGGATAATTATTTTAGGCAGGCGCTGCGTAATCCGGGCCACGGTGGGAAAATAATTTGCGATATCACCTAAGCCATCGTAAGTTATGCGGAGCTTCAGGCCGAATGAATTTTCCGGGCAGACGTACTTTGCTTTTCCGGTCATTATTATTTACATGAGAGAGATTAGCCGTGCGGTGCGCGCGAAAACTCCGTTTCCAAAGTCGCCTGGAATCCGGCGATGATATATTATTGACGCACCCTGTGCACACTTGCTCGGAGTCTCGAGTCCCGGCTCCGCGGAAGGAACAATAAACGTTTCCCAGGGCCGGCCGAGCGATAAATCGAACGGAAATAAAAATCGGAGGCCCGACATATGAAGCGCCATTCGCGGCGACTGATTTCAAGCGACTTCAGATATCGCGATTCGTGTCACCGCTGATTGCACCGGAGTGTATCCTTTAATTAAATCGCGACCCGATCTTAATTACGTAACCGCAATAATCGTTATGCAAGCGACGGTCGCAAGCGCTGACGCCTAGATTGCAAGTCCAGATGCAAGTCATGTCCACCATCGTTCTTACGGTTCAATTATGTCCGCCCCTTAAAACAAGAAATCTTCGAAAGGAAGATTTTTTAAGTGGAATCATTTCAGAATTGGATCGTCGAATTATTCAACATGAAATTTCGTATGTTTCTTGTCCGAGATTTGTAGGCGCGCATCATTTGTTATTGGCCTTATAATTATTACTACATCATTTCTCCCGTTGAGTTCTAAAAGAAAAGTTACTTCCGGTTCATCCGATTCGAAGGATCTCTGAAGATAAATTCTGGACGGATCAGGTAATCAGTCAGATAAATCAATCACGTTAGGAGTCACAGATTCAGCAAGATTTAATTAAGAGTAGAAGCATCATAGGACAAGGAGCGAGTTTGGAGCGAACATCAGGCACTTGTCGTGGCAACAGCGTCGTTCGAGCAGCGGGCTGCAAATTAAGGAGCCGATGACGCCAATGATTCGATAGCAGTCGCTTCACCTGTCGCTTGCACTTCACCTCACGTCCGGCGACGTGCAGTCGGCCGAGCGGGCAGCATCGCCGTGCCTGACGCTTACTGAAAGCAATGCCGCTGCGGATAGGATGCGTCTGTGTCCGGTCCGAGAATTACGTGGGTCACTGCATCGTGAAATTTCCGGCCGCTTTGCCGCTAGATGAGAGAGAGACGCGAGTGCTCCGTGACGGCGCCCGCGACAGCGAGCAGACGCCGAGGAACAATAGGCGGAAACGGGAGTATCGACGAGAGACGTACGAAGTGGATCTTCCTCCGCACTGTGCCCGCCGGCGGGCGAGAGAGACGCCGAGCTGCCATGTTGGCCGACACGGAAGGCACCGCCCCGGACTCGCGATTCCATTGGCCGTCGACGTAGTCTCGGAGCTGCGAGGGAACGCACGGGGTATCGCGGGGTACGCTCTCTCCTCTCCTCCATCGGTTTCACCCCGGACTCCCCGCCGCGAGGGGTTCCCCTGGCGGTCGCGTGTGTGCGAGACCGATGTACCGGTGTATAGCCGCGTTCCTCGTGCGAGTATCGACGCGGCTGCGAGCGTGTGGGTGAGTGCGTGCGTGCGTGCGCGCGGGAGTGCGCGTGTATGCGCGGTATCGACGCACGCGATACGGCAACGCACACGCTTGCACCGCGAGTAATTTCGAGAAGGACCGGAGGGTTGCCTCTTCTCGCTTCCTCGGGGCCGAATCGAGGGCAAGAAAGCGACCCTCGCGCGCATGGACTGGATAGGTCGTAATTTCGAGTATATTTTGCGCCCTGACGGATCGTCCCGTGGACTAGACCGGAAAAGAAACAGAGACAGAGACAAAGAGAGACAGAGAGAATCGAGAGCTGGATTACGGGAAGATTCCTTTGATTTCCCTCGATATTATTATTTCGTAAACTTGAAGTGTTGCGACTGTCGTGAAGGAACACACAGAAGGGAGTGGATTGGATCGTTTTGCGTTCTACAACGGTTGCATTGATTAATCAGACGATTAATTAAAAATATTATGATTGCATTGAGGCGGCACTGCGATCTTAATATGATATCTTGCGACGCTGGAATTGATAATCTGTGTCTCTATCTTTTTATAATTATGAAATAAATTCTTTGTCAATTCATATTTATGCTGTTATTATTATTTTTAATATTCGAAAACATATAATAATATACTGATTATCGTATACCGACTATCAATTAGGCTAATTGATCCTGTCGATATTATTTCGTCGGTGCAAATTGCCGGCTCCAGCGACGAGCCTCGATCAGCTGTGCCTTCTATCCGCCAGGCGATAATCGTGGGAAGATATCTTTATAGTCGTGCCGTCGCCGCGAAAAGAGATAATTCGTACGAATGTTAATATTTGCCATTCGCGCACATTTATTATCTCCATTGGCGTTCAAACATAGCCAATACGCGTGCTGTCCATGGTTTCATTAGGATTAGTCACGCGTGAGACTCGAGCATTTGCCAATAATAAAAAAAAATAACACTTGCTTATCTCGCGCGCCTCTCTTTGTCCACGTAATCCCGTGCAGCACGCATCAACCCACGGAACGAAATCGCGACCATCATTTTTTCACCGAAACGAAGCGGTTCGCCCACTTTTCCATCGTTAAATGATCATTTCCTTGCGTTTAACGTTTAAAGATTAAACACGATGATGACATAGCACGACTCTTTTCATGAAAATCGATACAAGAGGAATTTTGTTTCCGAGGAATAAAAATCGTCACTCTGTTTTTGATGGAACGTCTCGAAAATGTCTCGATGTATTCGAGAAATGCGAAATTGTATAATTTCGAGGAGATTTGACGAGAAACGGGAGGCATTTCCGTCATCTGTCACGACGAGGGAATTTCGTGGACGAAAAGACAAGTGAATCGCAAGTGTGGAAAGGTACATGAAGGAGGATAGAAGAACGAGTATATAGGTAGAGCTATAACCGGCCAAAGAAGGAGTCGCGATAACCGTGGCGGCGGCGGCGACGGCGGAGTAGAGACTTCTTTGTGATTGAAAATTGATGGAGTGGAATCAAGGGAGCTGAAGGAGGTCGGGTAAGGGGATGGCGGTGCTCGCGGTTCATTTATCAAAACACGCAAAAGGGTGACGCCGTTTACACGTGCGCGTTGAATTTCAAAGTAACGGCGAGTTCAGCAATGGAGAACGGAGGCTTTCGCGCGTCTCGTTTTCTGCGATGAAATAATAATTACGATCATAGTGCGTATGAATAAATCAACATCTTTTCATGCGATATATCTTTTTCAAAGTATATTATAACGTCAGGTAGTTTAGGTACGCGGAATTGAAAAGACAAACTGAAATCTGTCATATTAAATATGACATAATTTTCATTTAAAATATCTTGATAACTTAAAATACCAGCTCCTGTGTACGATCAATTAATTTTTCCATCACGATAATTTCTTATGAGTTGTTAAATGAACGGAAAGTATCAACGATTCTTCGTTTTGGCATCACGACGCTTAATTAAGGGGAAAAAAATTGAGGCACAAGAATCAGACGGCGAGGGCGACATCGAACTTGTTGGGAATCGGGTGTCGTGCTGCGTATTTAAAGAAGCGCGAAACGAATCCGCGAGCGGAATCGTCTGCTCCATTGAAAGCTCGTTAACGGGATCGTCGTCCCTAATGCCGCTAAGCCGCACTATCGCCGGAAGGTTGACCGAGTAAGAAGCCAAGTTTTCGCCTACTTTCCGTCCATCTTAAACAGGATTAACCTTAAACTGGGAGTAATCCTCGCCGTATAATCGGCCGGCAAGCGGCATAATCGCGAGGGGGGCCGATCGATTCGTCGCATTTGTGACTTATCATCCGTCGTACCTTCTTTCTAATTAAGCAATTTAATCGCGATCCATATCCCGCATCAATTTCAGACCGGTTCAAAGATCGCAAATTCAACAATTTAATGCGTAAGATATCGCGTGGCTCTCGCTAAATCCTCTTCTAGTTCGTTCATTTCTAATTATACGCGCAATCTCCACAACGATCAGAAAGTTATCTACATTATTGCTGCCACTTATCGCTCATTACGCATGTCAACGTATGACATGTATCGTTCGCAAAGCCCGATCGTGCCAGAGAAAAGGGAGCGCAGGATTACGAGAGACGTTCTCCCTCGGAACACCGTATTTCTGGTGGACATCCAGGAGGACGTATCGGCGATCGCGAATTTTTTAACGAGACAAGACGTGAAGAGCGTTCCTCGATATAGAGTCCGTCCGACGAACTACGGTTACTACCACCCCTGACGCGGCGCATCATCCCCTTCCACACGGTGGCGGTATTCTCCTCTCGTCGTACCCCACGTCGACGAGAGTGAACACGAGGGGGTGTACGATTCGCTCCGCCCAGCCACGTGACTACAGCGTAGACTTTTGGGGGTGGCGAGGAACCGAGAGGGATGATTTGGACCGAGAGACTTCCCCTCCTTCGCTCCGACTCCTCTCTCGCTCGCTCTTTCTTTGTCTCTTTCTCCCTTTCTCTCTTCCCTCCTCGCCCGGCTTCTCGACGACTTTATGCCTCATAAAAATGATATAAAATTTGTAAAGACGGAGCACTGTAACGACCGAACGGCTTGGCCATATGGAGTGGGAGTTGAGGGTGAGTCGAGGGAAAAAGGCGAGCGCGCGGGGGGAGGGCAGGGTGGTTGGCACCGCGGCAGTAAACGAAATCGAAACAGAGAGCAACCCCGCGCGAGGCACACCGTCTTGACGGCAATCGATATGATTCCTTCGTACGAGAATAAACTCGGGACGCTTCGTTCTCTCTTTTCTTCCCTCCGTGCGAATGTGGACGCGACAACGCGCGCGCCAAGATGACAAAATCCATACCACTGAAGGTGCTACGATGTCGGTCCACGATATACGTCAGGATCTCGGAATTATTTCGGAGTTACTGCAAGTAGGTGTCCATCGCGCGTCGTTTGTTCGAATCGCCGGCGAGCAGATTCCGCCCGGCGATAAACCCGCGGCGCGTCCGATGGACGTCGCGTTTTACAATCGGAGATAGATAGATTAGCCGTTTTTATCGTACCGGCCCCGACAGAGAGCGATAGAGACGACAAAATCGATCGAGGATGTTGTAAATTATCGTGTCGACGTGCGTATCTTTTTGCGATGCGTCGCATGGCAGCTGAATTGCGGGGAAGAGAGAGAAAGAAAGAAAGAAGAAAGAAGGGAAGACGCGTAAACGGGATCCATAGGAATCGCGGCTTCTTCGCTTCGTACACATGATCTAGCTTATGAGATGAAATTAGATTGAAACGTGAGAGCTATTGTCGGTACTTTTGTTACGGAAAGATCTGTTACGAGTTGATCAATAAGCCCGTGAAAAAATGACGAGAGGCTCAAACGTCCTCTCGCGCTATTAAACAAGTGTTTACGCGTTCTAGATAATTGAAGATAACATGGTGCATTTGTAAGCGCAACGTTAATCTTCAAAGCGAGTCTCATTTTTCTCTCAATCGCGGCTCGACCTTGAACGCGGCATTCGGCGACGATGTCACATGAAAAGCGGATTAATCGATTACCCTGCAACGATCGCTGCGGTCGATGCGTATCGTTTCGAGAACGTTTGATAAGGGAGGGCCAAGAGAGAGTCCCGGAGAGGAAAGAATGTCATCTCTTTTCGGCTTCCTCGCGAGAAGCCTTTGTCGAGATTCGGCGACCGCCGAATGGTGGCGAGCACAAAGCAGGGCGTTATCACGACGCACGGCGGCAGATACGAATCTCGAAAACGATATTCCGCGCCCAGTATCGATTGTTTGTGCGCCGCGTTTCGCTATCGCTAGTAAAACACGAGTGGAGTCACGTCGACGGCGGCGACAATTGATCTGCTCTCACGCGGTCATAGAAACGCCTCGTGCCGCCGATGGTTCCTTTATGGTCACCGCACCGACCGGCTTATCCCGCCTATCTCGTTGATATTTCGAATAAACCAGGTCGAGATTCCTCGGGGAATCATCGGTCGTCCGTCTTTTTATCCGCAAGACGCGGAGAGACGAGAACGGAAGCCCGTGCTGGAATAACGAAAGCGTATGATATTTACAAAGGGTTTAACGGTTCAACAGCATGACAGTGGCCTAAATGACTTCCACATTTTCGAAAAAAATTGGATTTCAAGTTGTGAGGAGATTTGTTAAACTGAAATTTATGAATGATCAAACCTTCCTAATTTCGGGAATATTTTTATTAAATATGAGCAACCGAGCATTATTGTAAGAGAAAAATAATGCTTCACGTTATCTTCATCTCGCGAATTTGATAATTAAATTGATAGGTATTTCGAAATTATCGATACTTGCATTTCAATATCGCAGCTTGGATGTGTAAACCACCAGATGCGGAAACTGAAACCATCAATGATCAGTATCGAAAGTCGAGTGGACGTTTCTCGAAAATATTCCATACTTGCGTAAGAAACATTATCTTGACAAATGAATCTCGTTTCGCTTTGAATGGTCGAAGCAGATAAAGATTCGTTGCGATACGCAAATCGTGGATCAATTCTACACAAAACGATCGTCGAACGTGGTTTCCTTGCATCATTGACCGACAGAAACGTCCTCCTTTATAACGACATTAATTATCTATGATTTTTACACATGTACATTCAAGATAAATCTATTTTACTATCTATTTTACGCAACTATTACACATACAACAAACAATCTGACATAGCAAGAGCTTGCAAGCACACAATTTCATTTACTCCACTGAAAACGGATTTGCTCTCGAATCTATTTTCGCATATGTCGATTGCATATCTTGCTAATTGCAAAATGCAATGTAATCCGTGACTCTCTCTTTCGCGTGTTTTTCGTTGCGTTGCAAAATAATCATCCGGCGAGTAATATTTAAATTAAAGTCGACTGCACGCCAGCAAGAGTCGAGCTCTTGTCGTTAAAACGAGCGACCGTCTGCTTGTGGCTGATAAATGTCTATCTTATCCTTTTATGGCATCCCGGCAATAACTTAGTTTATGGTTGTCACCGATATCGAGCAAATGGCAAGCACAAGCAATGACAAACAATAATCACGCGAGCAAGATGCGGAGCAATAATTCGAATTACACGGATTTATTAAACAGGAGTAATGCACAAGACTGTTTTTGTCGGCTCGTAAAACCGGCTGGAAGGCGCGATAACAGTCAGAGAGACAAATAAATAAATTCGGCACTGCTAATTTCGCAACTTTGTGAACACAAACTTCGATACACAAACGATTAACGAAACAATTATTCATCGCAATATTCATAGCCAAAGGTCAAAATTCCTACTTAAAAATAGGAACTTGTTATAGCTACAAGAGCTATAAATTCACTCTTCAAAATCTACTTTCGAACAATCTTACGTCATCGCAGAATAAATGACAAAAGTCGTCGAATCTTGTAATAAGCAACAAACTTTTCCCTAATCACATTATTCACGTTTGTGAAACCGTGCACAAGCTTTTCGCAAAACGATTAGAATTCAGTCACCGGCGACGACCCCTAGACCTGAACGCGGTGGATGGGAGACGACCGGTGCTTGGAAGCGTAACGTCTGCCACTTTTTGGAACGAACAGCTCGTAAGCGCGTCGGTTTCGGAGTGGACGTTGCGGCCTCACAATAGAGAAAAACGTCGCCGACAACGCATCGCGCCGTTACGCGTAGTTTAACTATCGGTAGAGCCGGTAGCTTGTCGAATCGCAGTCGAAGTTGAATGTCGATCGAGAGACAGAGAGAAAGAGCAAGAGCGGCAGAGAGAAAGAGAAAGAGAGATACCAATAGTGAATAGTCGATACGATCGCATGCGACGGCCTCGGTGTTGAGGCCAGCCGCAAAGCCGTACCGCGCGTGGCTCTCCTATATACAGAGATAATCCGTAATCCTTCAATTATTATCGAATTACAATAATTATGGCCGGACGTATATCACAAACACCTGATTCTCCCGTCAGTCGCATGCCGATGGAAACGCGGCGTTGCAAAATTCCATCTGTCAGTGCATCTTGTTATAAATATAACGGGCATTATAGTATAAAATTACATATGTGATAAAAAAATTTATATGTAAGTTTTATCATAACTTTTGTCTCCTCTTTACATCTCGTTTAGCATACCTAAGGTGTCGCAAAATTACGCGTTAGTATCAGAAATCGTAACGCGCGTCGCACGTGGTGCACGACAAGTCGAACAAGAGTGCAACATTAAGTTGCGCCGAGTCCATCGACGTTCGACAGATCCTTCGCGGTGCCAATACCACTGAAAATAAAACGTGACGTATCATGACGAAATATCATCGGTGCAACACACGTGACAGGGCACGCAAATGATCTTCCCTCGCTGCAACTTGGACCGGCTACGCGTCTTCGTTCATCCCCCAACCGAGTCAGTCGCGACTTTAATTCACCGTCCGGACAGAGTGGCTTCCACGTTTTCGGTCGCGAAACGACGTCGCGCACATAGTTGTCTGTGGAACTCGGTCGGCCGCTTCAAAAATCAGGAGACACCCTGGCGAACACGTCCCACCCCCGCGTTCCCTCGTACATAATCCACTCTCTTTCTCTCTCCTTTTTCTCTCCGTCTCTTCTCTCTCTTTCTCTCTTAGTCCCTTCTCTCTCTTTCTCTCTTGTCCCACCAGACCGCCGCCGAGTCGCATCGATGTTGGTGCTCCCACTCTGGCTCTGAGCACTGGAAAGTCACACGCACACACCGGCAAATAACGCCCACGCGGCCCGCGCGGTAGGCGTGGCCATCTTGTCATTTGTCTCCTCTACTTTCCCCGAGGCGTTAGGGGGATCCCCGGGATGGCGCTCCGTTCCCAGCTTGACGTATGTACTGCCGCTACAACCCCCGTTTAGGTATCGCGCTCTCTTCGTTACCCGCGCGCCCGCGCTCTCCTCCATCGAGTGCTTTAGAGTCGCGTCCCTCCTCGCCAACTCCCCGCACCATGCCCCCCCGACGTTGCCACCGATAGCCGCTCTCTATCTCTTTTCTCCTCACGGATTCCTCCCCGCATCCCTCCCTCTTTTGCTCTCAGTCAGTCTCTCTTTCTCTCTCCTTCACGAGAACTCTCTTTCTCCTGTAGCCTCTGCGCCGTTTCGTTGCGTGACAACTTCTTGACGCCAGTCACGACGTCCTCGGCTTCCCTTTACTGGCGACGATTCTCTTACGAGGATCACGCGCGGCCCACTTCGTCTCTGGACCCTACCGGACCTTCCGTGACGATAAGGACAACTTGCCGTCGTGTCTTAAAAGTAGCTCTGGAGGAGCCAGTAGGTTATTCAGCGATACATTCTAATAAACGAGGGATGCGCAGGGCTGAATGCAGATTGCAGTTTCGGACTAGCACAGGATCAGGTTGATCCCGAAGCTACGGGACGAGTTATGATATTCGGCTGATCAGCTGTCCTCCTCGTCGCCCTCGAACTTCGTTCAGTCATATCAAGTTCAGGAGCCAAACAAGGAATAAAAGCAAACTACATTTTCTGGAACTTAACTCCGTTTCAGTAGCATGAAGAAAGACCAAAGTGATTCTCAGGACCTTGCCTGTTGCGTTTTCAGGACTAGGACCATGCACATCAGTCTCGCTCGAGGTGGTAAGCCGCGAGATCATCCCGCTCGATTCGCCGACGATGGCGCTCCTCCTCATCGAGGATAAAGGAGCTGCCTTATCCTCGAATCCGTCGAAGTCGTGATGACGATAACACACAATACAATAAATTGTCGACGATGGTCGATCGTATCAATTGATAACGATGGATCGGGAATTCGCCGTTTCCTCGAGATCGAGCACGCAGACGTGCGCGCACAGCTCGATTCGGTTCGGCTCGTAAACTCGGGCGCGTCGTTGCGCTGCGCGAGAGGCACACCTCTCGGGAATCGGACGGAATAGAACGCCCAATATAGACGACAGCAGACGTCAGCGCGGGCCGATATTTGCTTCGACTGATAAGCCGAGCGATAACCGCGCGTAGTACCAGCGTTCCGATTTTTCAGCGCGCGGCTTCAGCCTCGAGCGGGATGCGATCGTACAGTCGCATGACGGACGAGCTCTACGGATTCTTTAGACAGAACCGTGTCGAGAGATCAAACGCTAATTAATGTTAATCATTCGACTGTTCGGTCGATTCTAGTTTCTGCTGTCTTGACCTTTATTATTTCATGTTCCAGGTCGTGGACAGTTGTCGGGATGACTCGCAAACCGCCAAGTTGCGCGATAACGTTACTTCCACTTTCGCTACTTGTGTACATCGCGTGCAAGCGAGACGACATTATGACTCTCGGTAACAACTATGTAGCTATCTGGAACTCCTTCTTCCAGTTTAATTCGCGTGAAAACCTTCAGGTAAACAGTCGGGGATGCAGCGAAGGCGAAGGGTAATCGCCGGGACTGCTGCTCCGGGACGGTGGCGAATCGCGATTTTGCGTGGTCAAGCCGGCGGCGGTGGTACCGAGGTCGACCGGGAGAGACAACAAACGATAATCGCGGCCAAGATCCCGGCAAGATCGCCGTCGCCGGTCCAAGAGAAGGGAAGAGGGAGACACACCACGTGTGCGTGTGCGTGTGCGTCGAGGGGGCTCGAAGGGGCGAGCACACGCCGGCCACCGTTGCCGTCGTCGCCGTAGGTGGGATCACGCGGGAGTCAAAGGTGGGGTATGAAATTCGGGGTAGGGATGGAGTGGAGAAGGGGTTGTGGTGCATCCGAACGTTCCTGACGCCGAGCGTTAACCGGCCGCTATCGCCGCGGAAAAGAGGCGAAGGTGAGAGAGATCGCGATGAAAAATACGAGGTGGCCGAGGCAGATGACGGAGAACAGGCAAAGGAAACGATAACGACGAACTGCGGGAGGGTGGACGCCGTTGCTACCTCGCGTGCGATCTGTGCGCCGGAGATCGCGTCGGGAACGACAGGAAGGAGCACCACGTCGCGCTCCGGAAGAAGGGATGCTGCGTGAGCGGAAAACCTCGCTGTCGCGGAGGGGTTGGTCGTAGCGGGTGCGCGGAGGAGGGACAAGACGACAGCGTTAAGGGATCGCGAGGTAGCGAGCGAGAACCTACGAGCGTACACGCGTACGAACCGAGTTTACGGGAGGGTATGGGCTGTAGGTGAATAAAGAGAAACAGACAGAGAAAGAGAGACACGATCCGAGGGTGGACGAGGTGTCGAGGGAGGAAGGGAGCGAGTGGCGGCGCGAGCACAGGCGTGAGAGATCGCGACCAAGGGGAGAGCGCGCCCAAAAGAGCGAACGACGCCAACGAGGGGTACGAGAGCGAGACGCATCTAGGTGGGGAGCCTGCCAGCCGGGGCGTGCAGAGACGAAGAGAGAAGGAACGGATGGAGGGGAGTAAGAGCGAGCGAGCCGGAGGGAGAGGCGCAGTCAGACAGTCAGGCAGGCCGTCCGGCAAGCAAGCAAGGAAGGCAGGCAGGCAAGCAGGCAGCCAGGCAGGCAGGCAGGCAGGCAGGCTACCAGGCAGCCAGTGCACCAGCCAAGACCACTAGATCCGCACGGCTTACCGACTTAGAGACTTAAGCCGGCAGGCAGTCCGAAAGGCTCAACCGGCTAAGCCTGGCGGACCCACCTACCAACCGACTTACGCGGCGGTAGCCACTACGCCGCGACGTAGATACTTCCATCCGCCGGCGGGAAAATCGGGACACACCGCTGTGCGACCGGCACCACCGCCGCCGCCTCCTTGTATTTTCCTACGAACGCCGTGTCTCGCTCCGTCGCGGTTTACCGGCGACCGGCGTGCAAGATTGTGTCAAAGGTCAAGTAGTGTTGAGTGCCGCGTGATCATCACCATCATCGTTGTCGTTGACTGACGCGGCCAACGACGGCCGCGGATTGGAGGCGCCGTCGTCCTCGCACCAAATCACGCGTAGATCCACGCGCGGTGGTGAGAGAACAGGACGAAATATCGGGATACGGAAGTGGTGACAGTATAAGTCGCAGTGTCGCGAAGGTATCGCGCTTATCCGCCGCTCGCGTGGAACTGTCGGCTCCGATCAGTGACTAGAGAACCGATGGTTCACGGTGAACGTCTCGCTTGAAGACAGTTGGTGCCCAGTGCGTAGCACTGAGGATACCGCATGGCAACTTGATTGCGCATCACCTGTCAATCTGTCAACTCGAGGTGGCGATTCCCAATCGCGAGACTTGCTCCGAGTCTGAACTGCTCCACGCGCGTCTTCGCGTGGGAAGGCGTGTTACAGCGCGAAGATCGCGAATGTTTCCGACAACAGTCTCCAACGAAACGAGAGAAAAAGGGAGGAGCACGGTGAGAGAGATCAAGAGAGACGAAGACCTTCAGTGAGGTGGAAGATCACTCGCAAGGATGATAGTGCTGCTAGTTTAACCCACTTAACGCAGCCGGTTTCACAGTCCCGTTCTCCGTCGTCTCTTTTCCTTACGTAACACGGCGACGTTGAACTCGACGGTTTATCAGATTTATCAGGCATCCGTGAGTTCCTCCACGCCGCTTTTTGTGAATCTGCGACGAGTCCGTCCACATTTGGATTCCCGTAGATTCAACTTTTTCTAGGTGCCGACGGTGCGAAATATCGTGTACGTGCGCACCCCGTCGCCAACTCTAAGAAGATCAAAGAGGCGTGAGCAGAGTACCGACGGCACGGTGGACTAACGCTGTGAACCTTTCCAGTCATCTTTCTGAAAAACGAATCGCGGACGTGAGGTTTTCCTAAACGCGAACCTATGTCGAGGCAATCCATCGATTCGCCACTGACAACCGCTACGCGTCGGATTCTCGTGCGACGGGCACTCTGACGGAGTCCGGACCGTCCAGACCCTTGTGAATATTCAACCTCTCTTCGACGGAAACAAACTGCTTCATGTGCTCGATCAGGCATCGCCTCTAGGAGACACGTGAGGATCCTCGCCGACGATACCTCGTTCGTTCGCCAATCTGTGATCCGTCGGGGACACGCGAATGTGTTCGTAGGCTGGTGGACACCGGCGGGCAGACCGGCGTTTGATCGCGCTGATTCGCGGCCTCTCGCGGGCCAGGTTGATCGTGTCACCGAGTCGTAAGGAACAGTCAACACGACGTTAACCTTCTACAGCATGGAGCGGGGCGGCGGGGCCGGGGGGAGCCTCGAACTCGCCGGGGGCGGCGGCGGCGGTGGAGGCGGCGGCGGCGGCGGCGGTGGCGGTGGCGCGGATCTGTGCCTTCAGGATCTCGTGATCGGGCCTACGAGTGGCCTCTCCGTGCAGCATCATCAGCACGCGGTCGCGGCGACCGCCTCGATGGCCGGCCTGCATGGCGATCACCTGCAGGGCGCGATGCACCATCACGATCTGCACGGCAACTCGCATCACGACACCTCGATGCTACACAATTCCAGTCACCAGCTGCACCACGAGCCGCTCGAGAAGCTTAAACGTGGTGAGTCGTTCACAATACTAGAGACGGCGGGCCTCCTCGGCGAGTAGTCCTAAGATCGTGAATTTTATGGTTGCTACCGATCGCCAACTATGTGTCATCTAGTTGATCTCGTGAATAAACACGGCGTCTTTGTAAGAAATGTAGGATTGCGGATACCGTGCATTTTCCAGCGTTGAAATTATCAGGTCTCATCTTCATTTATGATATAAATTGAGAAATGATTATGAGATCGATGATGCGATCGAATAAGTTGTAATTTGTAATATTTTGTACATATATGTATATAAGCGATTGTAGTTGGTACTGCTTTCTCGTAGAGAAATTATTAGAGTGATCTAGTTTTATGCACAAAGTGCTCAGAAATCATTTATATATAATAGTTACTAAATCGGCGATATTAATTTATATAAATATTAATTTCTTTAATCAAAATTACATTTGTTCCTGCTCAGACGTGCAGAGAAATGGTATCAATTATTTCCGTTCAGAATTATTTCTCATCTACTTTTATGTACACGACGATAGCGCCGGATTTAGTAATTCGTCGTTCAGCGCAGAGTAATATAATACGTAATATAAATCTACCGATACAAATGTATTGAGATTGAATCTTAATTGGATGTAATTGACCGGAAGATCGCTACACAAAGTGCACTGGAGATGCGACCAACTATCGGATCGCGTAGCCCGAGATCTGAGTGATGAAGGGATTAGGTGAGCGCGCGATAATGTCACGGTAAAGTGGCTTCGCGCGAATGAGCTCGATAATTACAATCGGTGTGTTCCTTTGTGTATCGATCCCGACATGATACGCGATTTGCTTTTTTCCATCGTCGCCGCACGCGTTATCGCGATGTAATCGCTTGTAGCTTGCTTGTCGTTAACGTTTGGATTCCGTTGTCGGCGATACTATCGAGCCTCATTTGTCCGCGCGATAAGTATCCGACAACGTTTTCCCGACTTTGCAGCCGCGGCGCGAGCGGCCGCGCTATACTCGGCTATTATCTCCTGCATCACCGCCGAAAATCGCGTATCGCGGACGTTTCACGGACGCGGACGCGTTCTGCAAAACAAGACTGATACGACTGTGACGCTGCACAAAAGCGCGAAAGCCTCCTTTATTTGCGACAAACGCTGCATATGTGCAACAAATAAATACGCGCGATGCGCGCAAACAATCGCGCCACCCGAAATCAAACGATTCGACGATGGGAGCGGGATACGCGGCGTGATTCAGCTCCGATGAGTCGCGATCTGAAATATTCAATTACATACCACCTCGTCGCCGATAAACCTTGATAAGAGGGGGAGCAAAATTTAATATATTACGTATCCCGCTCGTTGCGCGCACTCTTATCGGGCGAAAGGTAATTCAGATGCGCTCGCTGCAAACATTTCCACTCCCGCAAGAGGAAATATCGTGCGAACGATATTTCTGTCGTGATTCACTGTCCGAATTATCGTCTATCACGTCACGCGCCACACGTTTCTCAAATGACGGTCTTTGTGCGATGATGATCCGACAAGTAATCGTTCGGCGGGATAAAAATTAGCAATTTGAGAAACTCGTTGTCTACTGAGATGAATTATTAAACAGTTTTTTTTTTTCTTTCAATGCAATGGGCAGAGGAGATTACCGTCTGATGAAACGGTGTTGATTCTCGTCAAGTGGCAGATAAAATTTTGGTACGAATAACTTCGATAAGCACCGCTACCATTCTGTTGTTCCGCCGCGATACCAACCAGGTACCAGATAAAACTTTGGGCTCATTGGGTGTTAAAGTGATCGCGCGTCGTCGTCGAAAAGTTAAAAACTCGCGTTTCTCTGCGGGACGCTCTGCCCCTGCATTCCTGTCACGTAAATGATTGCAGGATAACTCGCCATTGAGTACATAATTGTTTAATTTTTCTAGGTTCGGCATAAATGTACGGAATTCTTTCATTCCGTTCTTTCGTTGCCGAATCTGTCACTTCATGTCAAGAGAGAGATTTCTTCATATCTCACTTTCTTTTTTACAACTTTCAAGAATCTCGGGAAGACGAATAAGCTTCGCTCATACGATCATACGAAATTTCCGCGCGGAAACGCTTATGTTCTTCGCTTGTTAGATCGAGGACGTGGAGAACGCTCGCCTGGACGAACATCGAAGTCGAGCCTCGTAACGGCTGCGATGTTCGTCGTAAAGCGGAGTGATTCGACGGTCGAACGAATTCAGTCGCACGTACGGCGATCATCGAGGACGACGAAGACGATCTTCCCCGTAGTGGCAGCGCCGCCACCACCTGTTTTGTGATTCATTAACTCACCGGCTTATCGGGATAAGGCAGACTTATCCGGGGCTCGAACCCGACACTGCGGCTAAACCCGATCTTATTCCAATGGCATCCTCCTCCACCTATCCTATCCCCGTTTCAGTTTCAGTCCTAGACCCGCCGGCGCCGGCGAGTTTCCGCTACCCCGGATCGCGGCTACTTTTACGCGAGACTACTCTATTCTTCCCGCGAATGCACCGGATTTCCTCGGTCGCTTGGTCCCGGTTACGACGAAACGGTAAAACGTGATCGTACATCGATCCGCACATGTAAATTAGCGCGACTCTCACGTCGGGGAATCACGCCGCATCCGCATTGGTTCGATCGTCTCTCGGCGAGTCTTTTCGAGAAACGAAACCGCGGTTGGATGATCGGAGATCGTGGATTATTATAGTTTTTCATGCATAATCGTTTCCCTGTCGTTGCACGAGCTGGCTTATTTTCGAGCCGTGCGTTGTTTGTCGTCACGCCCGATCGGGTCAACAGGTACGACATTGACGAATTCGGGGCGGTCGCGGGCGAATTAAAATTTCTATCGGGAACGCTCTACTCCACATATTATTGTCATTAATATCGCGGCGGGATTACGCGGGCTCTATTAATATCGACGCGTCGATAGGAATTAACGCCAACGCCGACCGCGATAAAAGCAACGCGCTCTCCCCTAATGAAAACGATGACGCGGAAACAGTGGTCGGCCACCGATCGGGTCGAGATTGCGAACGAAAATTCGACAGGAGGAATCGTCGCAGAGAAAATCCGTTACCCCTTCGACAGTGGGGCCCAATATTTTGCCAATAGAGCGGCATACGGTCTGCTCCGATCTGCGCGGCCACCGTTAGTCATTAACTACCCCTTTATTATCACGCGGCCTTCGGCGATCGGGCTAGCAGATGCGCCAAAGTCAACCCCTTGGTGCCCCCTTCCGTTCTTCCCTCCGTCGGGCTAATGGTGTTGACAAATTGCTCGGCTAGCCTCCGGCCTCCCCGGGGAACGTGAACCCGCAAAAGTCTCCTCGCGCCGCAAACTTATAGGCGTTTACACGCGAAATTGGACCGCGGATCGGGATTTCTGCATGCGGGACATAAACTTTGCCGTGCAACAATCTCGGATGAAACTTCGAATTCCCGAATGAGACAAAACACCCGCGCGACGGGCAAAATGTTTCTCAAAACGGCGTTTCCTCGATCTCTGTCTAGGGAAATTTAAGTGACAAAGGCAGCAAAGTTTTATTAGTAGCGACGTCGCGATTATATTTCAGAATTGTTCCGGGATAATTAACGGATACATTTTCGCGCACGATTGCTCCTTTTTGAATCGTTCAACACCGGCGAGCGGGCGGTTCGACAAGCCGCGCTGACGTTCCGGTTCGATTTTCTCGATCAGCCAGCCAATCGTGACGATCCTTTAAGCGCCGGGGATCGAACCGGTGGGATCAACATAGAAATGAACTGATTTCCTTCCCATTATCTCAGCTGCTGCGGCAAGGCAGGTCCCTGTCTACCTCAACAACGAGGTTCTGTGTACTCAGTGGGTTCCAGCCGTCGGGGTAGGCTCATTCCCGAGGGTTGTTTCGACCAACTAGATTCCTGTGCGTGCCGATGTGTGAGAACAGACCGAGAGATCGGCCGGTGACCAAACTGTGTGACAAACGTACACGATTGTCAAAGCAGGTGCTGGTGCTATGTCTTACGACCATGTTGGTGAATCGAAATTATTTTTACAATGTCGTTTCTAACCAAGAAATATGTATATGTATATATTTTATTCATTCATTCATTTTTCCATGTTCATTACTTCGCGTCAGAAATATTTTATACGTGCTGCCTTATTTATGTCTCCACTCGATCGCGAGTGTAAATAAATCAGGGTTGTTAAGGAACTCGGATGATCGGTCGAGGAAAGCCGACACGAGTCGATTCTTTAGAATCTTGTATGGGAAACCATGTCTCACGCCGGCTGCATAATTTCTCGCCGCAACGAAATATATCCATATCCACGAGTGCCTCTCGGATTCTAATCCTCGAGTTCCCGGGGAGCGCCAGGCAGTCTGTGCTCGCGGAACCTATCGCCAGATTTTTCCGAAACACCCTCGGTCACGCCCCTTGAGGTACGAAGCGGACACTCGTTCTCGTGTTACCCATCGGTTCCATGTGCCTCCGTCACGTCGCGCGTCGGGACGAAGCTAAACGAATTGCGAGACAGCCAGATAACGAATCCTATCCATGGAACTGCCGACGTTTCCGTGTCAGGCAAACAAACTAATCGGACATGAGGCCTTCTCCCTATCACGAGAAGAGAAATTGATCTCCCGCATAGAACAAAACACTCTAAGATAATCTACTACAAACTGTGTAGTAACAATTACGCGATTTCAGACACGCCACAAGTTGCCGAGATCGTCAGGAGTTGCGAAGGTGAATTTCGACTCCAGCTAATATCAGAATCGCATGTCAGAAAGACGAGAGGATCAGAACGACTGCAACAATCCTCGGTTGCACTCCTGATCTCCGTTCTCCAACAATAGATCGCTTTTAACGAGCATCGACGTGACGCACCGCACGAGTGTCTTTACGTATTTATAGGCGGAGCGATTTTAAGACTCCGGACACAAAATACTTTGCTCACGGCTGACGCGTAGCGCCCGGTTGTGGTTGACTAATAAACGACTTCCTAAGGAAGCCAAGGATTAGGAGATTAGGGGCGTAGACCCTGCGGGGCGGACTAAGATCCTCTCTTTCTCTCCTCTCTTTCTTTCTCTCTCGCTTCCGAGGAGATTGCCGGGCCCGCAGGTGCTCTCACCATGCCGTCGTACCTCAACCCTGACGTAACCCCGATGTGCCTTCTCTCTTACGGGGAGCCGTACGCTTTAGTAATTATTGGACTCACGGCTGCGCTCGTCCGTCATCCGAGAAACGCCGTCCTTCCCGATACGTGACACATTTTGGTTTTCTCCGGAAAGCACCGATTCAGGAAAACGTGCGTCCGTCGGAGGAAAGACTCGCGTCTTGTTTCATGAAATGCAAGCGCGGAGGGCAGATTGATGAAAGGAATAAATATGGGGTTAATGCGATACGAAATATTGTTGCTTATTACTTTTTGCTTAATTAAAGTGTCAGACTTTTATGCAATGTTGACGGATTCGAGATGCAAGTGCGAGAGCGTAAGAGAATTCCGACGATAGAGCGATTCGTGTGACTTTTCAAGCGCCTCGCAGCTGCGTGATACGTATATTTCGCCGACCCCCTTTTGTAACCCCCTTTGTCGTCGAGTTACGGCGCGCCATGGTCCACTAAACACCCACAATTTTTGCGCCACGTGTCATTTATTCATACCCGCGTATTACCTTCTCATTGGCCATCAGTGACGCCGCCGAGCGTAAACTGATCAAGTCTTTGAAAATCGTATTAACAACGTCATCGTCGTGTAGAAACACTTTTCTTGGCCTATTATCCGCGCGTTACGCGGAATTTATAAGTGCACGAATATTTATGGAGAATGCAACACATTGTATCAATATTTGTAAAAGGTTATAAAAATGTAGATCTAACTATAAACGTATAAACTATAAACGTATGTTGGTATCAACAACCTGTTAACATCTGAGTACTATTTATAATATTCAGCCTGTTCTACAGTTCTTCATATATATGTATAATATAAAAATTGTCATCCAAATAAACGCTATAGACGCCACGAGGAATATAAATCATTTTTCACGAATTAACGCGATCGAGATATCGCCGCGATTACGGCAATAAATTAATAGCAGAACGTCAATTCGCCAAATATCTCTTGATCGACGCCACGTATATTGATGCGAGCTTTATTGTTGCGCGCGAGCAAAACTTGTGGGTGATGAGAGCGGCGTCGAAATAACAGCGCGCTGTTAATTTTGTATCGGAGATCGGACTAACAGTGGCCTAAATCATAATCCGCGGCTTTTATAGTTTCCACGGCTTAACGTCGGTGTACAGTCATCGCGGTCCGGATTATGCCCGCGCGTATATCGAAAAATTAACGCGGATACATTATTTACTCGCGCTGCGAACAAACATTAATTTTCAATTACGTCGGCCGCACATCGAATTATTGTGGAATACCCGAGTTGCATTTTCAGTTTCTTAAATATTAATAACACGTTACGGAGGAGAGTTGTGTATATTATTTTGGTTACGTCGAAACTTAAGGTAGAAATTAAAAAACCATCAATTTTCCTGATTTTTACATAAAATGTAAAATTATACAATTATAGTATATAAAAATGAGAAAATCAACTCAAGAATAATTTATCCTCACATTGCAGTAAATCTCGTAATATCATGTAACTCTTTCGCATTAACTATTATTCCATGGAAAAAGCGCATCTACAGTCAGTTTTACGCGAATCCTGATACATTCCGATTGTGCATAGTGGTTCTCGATAGCGCGACGACAGAGGGTTCACTGTAACATCGCGATATCGACGAAAGGGCGTACGTCGACTTGGTCGGAGCGCAAACTCGGGCATGGCCGAGGTCATGGGATCCGGACGAAAGAACCGATGGGGCTAAATGGGATGGGATGAAAACGTTGTGCACGCGGTTTCGCCGTTTAGTCGTCGTCGACAACGACGACGACGGCGACGACGCTCTCGCATGCACAGCCGCTCCGTAAAATCCGTGCGGATTAGCGGTCCACTAATATATCCCGCGCGCGTAAAAACGCTGAGCGCGACGAGGCAGCTGAGATATTCGTTCCCGTCGTCGTGTTCCCCTCGCTCGCTCGCTCGCGGAGCACCGGTTTGTCTTTGGCATAAAATAACTCGAAGCACGGGGAAAAGTAATAAATTTGTGAGTTACAACCTGTCTCGTCGTCCCTCTAGTTATCGTCCCTCTTCCTCACCGCCGTCGCTCCTTTTTGTCGTTCCAACTCGTCTTTCTTTATTCCGTCCGGTCGACCGTCTGTGCGCTGCGATTCCTCTCCACCCTCCTATTTCTCTTCCTCCTCCTTTTCCTCGTGGACCGAATTTCGACTTGTCGTCTACTGCGTGAAAACACGTGCGAACCAACGTAATGCGACACTATGTATTTCCCTCGGTGTGAAGGGATCCGTCGAAGCGCCTAGGCGCGCCTTTCTTCTCTCTCGTTTCACGAAAACGTCGGAATCGAGGGTGCGCCCTTCTGGTCACCGTCGTGCGGATAGCGCGTAACCTTACCCCAACGTCCAATTTCAAGTTCGCGTTTGTTCCATGCAGCGTCGATCAGTCGAGCCCTCGATTCCATTCCGCCTGGAAATTCGCAAGGTATCGTTGATAGACGTTATCGTCCAAGGCATACGAAGCGAGTCCGTTCATGCCTGCGTCCACTAGAAGAAAAGTCCATATTGTTTCGACGTTTTTGGGTCGTATGGGATCAATATATGATCTCTTTTGTGCTCTCTCTCTTCGAGTAACGGGATGCTGCAGCGCGAATAGGATCGGGGCCGTCGAACGAGTTTGACAGCACGGGGTGGAGAGTGTCGGAACCACATTCCGCCCTCTCGGGCTTCTCTCATCCTCTTTCTCTCTCTTTTTCCCTGTTACTCGCCGGCAACTCGGGTGCCACGGATCCACGGTGGCCACCGGCGGACAAGCACACAGCCGTCAAACGATACGACATCTTAAGCCTCCGGGAACTCCGCGGGGGATCTCGTGGGAACGTGGCGCGCGCGTTAGACACCACGAAAGTGTATCCACACGAGCGACACTCTGGAAAATCATTGCGCTACGTCCCTCCCTCGCGCTCGTCTCTTATCAGAAGCGTGCAGGAAACGTTCACGAAATGCACGTCGCGACATTGAATTCTGCCATTCGGCGCTCGATCGAGCCCGATTTAAGTCTGAAACTTGAGAACTGTCAAAAAACCGATAATTCGGTGCTCGGATGTACGGAAAAATATAGTAATATTGTCGCAACATATTTCGCTCGCCTTGTCTGTCACTATCTTCGAAAGCGTATCGAATTTTGCCTGTCAAGTACTCAAACTGTCAATTCGAATTCCAATTGCATGCGTAAATTCAGTTGCACATCTCATAATAACGAATAATCGCATGATTCTATTATAATTACAAGAAAAAAGAAAAAAGCGTGCTCGCGAAAAAGTGGGAGGAACTTGACGGCCCAAAGTTCGACGCGTGTGCACACGTTTGCGATGCACATCGAAGCGTGAGAAGAGTGGCGGTCTATAAATTTCACTCGGTGAGTAGGTCGCTCGAGAGTAGTGCTAGTCAGATCACGGTGTAGATTATGCGATTAACTCTAATCTTGAAATAATATACAAGCGGCCACGTGCGGGAGACTCCGCTGGTGCACGTTATCTTTATCGGAACGAGGAAGCCGAGTATCCCTCGGTTTAACATTTAAATACTTTCGCAGCGCGCCAAAAAAACGAGGATCCGGCAATTGCGATTCAGGAATCGCGGAAAGTCGCGCGATTAAAAAAGACGGATGAACACGTTCCAATTCACTAAGTATTTGTAATTCTCCCTGGGAACTGCACATCATTGTTATCGCCAATAACAAGATAATCCGCCTTGCACCTTCGAATAGTTTCGGAATTACTGTTTGCCTATTTGCGGGGAAAGGACTCGGCGATAAGGCGGCGGCATTTCGGCGTGCTCGTCCTGCGGCGGCGAGCAGCCTTGGCAAACAGACCGCTCGTCGTGTTTCACGAGGTTTATCTCGGTATGCCCACTCGTAGGGAAACACTTTTACACGTGTTCCGCGGCCGCCGGGCGGCCATTTAAGTAACCGATCTGTTTGCACACCGGAGATTACGAGATCGCGGCCTCGCAGCACCTATTTACACGCCGATATCAAAGGCATTCCATCTGATAGTTTTTTTCTTTTCTTCTTCTTTTTCTTTTTTAGGGGGTGCAGAGGGGAGTTACCGCGTTCCATTGCATCGCGCGCAATTTGGGGAATAAATTTTGATTGTGAGATTACCGAGTCAGACATTTCCGCGGCGCGATTTCGGCGTGCCACGGCACGCGGCTGCGCTTCCCGATCGAGATCGCGCCGGACTTTGTGTCTTGCATAATCCGCTTGTCGTCGCTGCTCATCTGCACGTGCGTTTCGCAGGTCGGCGAATTAATCACAAATTCCGCTTGGCGAGCCGTGTATTTATACGGTGCCCGCAAGGAAACGCGTCCGGCAAGGCGGGGATCGAAATCGACATAATTTTCGGCCAGCTCGAGCTTCAAACACAGGTTATTCGTGCGGAGGTGACAAGCAAATACCGGAAAGGAAAAGTTTCAATCGTTGACCGATGAATTAAATCATCCCGAAATGTCAACGTTCGTGCGATACATAAGACGTTATCGTTTCCTTCAAGTGTGCTAAAGAGACGTGTACTATATAGTATTATTATTATAATTTATGACGACACAGAGCACTTTGTCCCTCTGAATATTTTGAAGCGTATCACAAATGTACTTTACGTTAATCGTCACGGATAAACGCGGAGATCGCTTCCGCGTATCTACCACAGCGCCAGGATCCAAATTTCCCGAAATTACACCAACTTCAATCTTCTTCAATCCTCCGTCGCCGCGAGCGATAAATAACAGTAATGATTGTGTAAACATACACAGCGCGGAGCGCACGAAAATCCGCGTGGATGATCGCGCGGCGCTCACCCGAGCGAGATTGATTTACGCGACGCGAAGTCGCGATATTCGTCAATATCAATTTTCCGCGGCAGCACGATGATTTTCGCCACGTGCCCCTTCGGTATCTCTCCTACGAATTTATAGCCGAGCTATAAATACGCGATGGCCTGGGAGTGAAAGGGAAAGAGACAGAGGCAGGGAAGAATCCGCCAGTTTTCCGGAATATGTCACTTGCGCGCGATTGTGATGTGAAAAGTCGTGTCGACGCGCGAAACAGTCGCTAAAAGCGCTCTTGCCGAATGTCTTCGCCCGGTGAATTCGACCAATGGAAAGATACAAACGACAATGCTCGCTGAATCGTTTGATGACAAACGTCAACGACGAGCGTTTGGCGCGCGTCCGCCTGACGACTTCCTCGATTGCGCTGCGCGAACGACCATGCAACTCGCGAGTGGAGCGAGTAAATTAACGCCGCACACGCACACGTCGCCTTGAAATATCGCGTGCGCCGACAGGTACGTCTTCCGCTGCCAAAAAATCTCGCGTTTACGTTCGCGCGCGCGAAACGGCGCCGTGATAAAGTGCACCGAGATGTCATAACTTCGCTTGAAATAGGCGCGAACGAAATTACTGAAATTTACGTTTAATTACCATGTGACAGAAGGAAAGAGAGAGAGAGAGAGCTAGTCAAAACTTGCATAATATTAGGATTATGCAATTATCATACGATTAATAAAAATTCTGTAATCGTCTGTAATGAGAGAGATAATTATGCCATTCCCGAAATTATTTTTTCAACAGTGTTAAAGTTTCTCTAACAAATCAGGAATCACCCTTTCTTGAAACGAACATCTCTCTGCGTATCTAGATATCGAAAATAATAGATTTCACTGCACCAACAATTCGATCCCTTTTCCTAAGACTCTGAGAAGATTAATTCAAACTCAATCTTCTCTTTCTCAAATTAATGTTTCTTCAGTTCTCAGCGATTGTCGATCATACTCGCGGTGAAATTACACCGATCTCCGCCTTCGAATAAAATTGACTAATTCCAGTTCGATAATTCCAGTTTGAGCGTGTTCGAGGCCTCCGTCGTTGAAATATCGCAGAAAGGAGTTCCGTCTGTGCTCCATACACACATACATACACACATTCATACATCAGTGGGAAACACATGTGTGCACTGGGTGCACACTTGGCGAAGCGTCGTGGAAGAGTGACACGCGCGTCTTTGTGGTTCATGGCAGGCCCAGCGGCACTAAATCAGCTCGAGTTATGCGCCGACTAATTGTGAACCGCGTCCCTCCTCTTTGCCGCCCCCGTGGAAACCAAATATAACTAAACGGAGCGCAACTAAACGACCGGGCCGATTAACTTCTCAACCCGCCCCGCGTGACATCGCTCGTACGTGAAGGCTCGCACACACCGACGACCCGAACCGCGGAAAGAGAAAGAAGAGAACCAATCTGGAGGCAGATTCTCCATCGCTTTTTTACCACGTCTACCACGTCGCCGGATAAATAGTCGTTGATTGAGGGGCGGTTCGCCATGACGGGACGTAACTTTTATTTGGGTGGGCAAGGAACACGCGTTTATCCATCATCATTCGTGCGAATTGTGTGTATGACTATTACGGGAAACTACATGCGCGTGAGTGTACGCAAAGGGTTCAATAAACTTACTGGGACACTAGCACGAAATTGTCACCAGAGATAAAGCTAGTAAACGATAAAGAGAATTAATTGTCTATAAGTTAATAATAAAAATAGATATATTAAATAGATATAAAATAGATATGTATATAATTTGAGAAAGCGCCACATTTGCTCCTTTTATCGAATCACTTGAAGTTATTAATCAATTTAACGGTATCAACAATGAGACAGTTTGTATAATAAATTAGCATTTATCCATAATCATCGTCTCGATCATTCGTCTTGGTCGAATCAGAAACGGCAGTGCACTGTTCGTTACGTTCACGAAATCGTGCGAGGATGACTGAGCGCAACGCTCGAAAAGAAACGAAAAGAAACTCGGTCCCCCCAATTAACGAGCGCGGTCTCGGCCGGGAATAAATAAGGATTACTGTGCGCCTAGACGACGTTGCAAGAGGGTGTGATGTGTTTTGCAGTCTGGGCGCAGAGCGACTTCGGGGACGAAACTAACGGGGGCCTCGCAAGGCTCGACGCGGGTCACGGCGCCCACACCCCCGGTGGTAGCAATCCCAGCACACCGGGAGCAACCCCCACAACACCCTCCGGTGGATACTCCACTGCTCAGCCAAGGAACCGCACAAACACCACTCACAGGCAGGACATCCGAAAAGGTACGTATCGATTACGCGAGAATAAAAAGGGTTCCGTGACTGTCTTGCGCTTTTTTCGTGTTGAAATTATGGCGATATTATAGAACGGAAAAATTACACAATTACAACAATTTTTGTACGATGATGTCATCTAATATTGTTTTATTTTCTAATGTTATCTTGATTATTTTAATATTATTTGGTATTGAGACATAAAAGTTTCTATACCGACTTTCATACTGTTACTGCTTAATTTTATTGCTTTGTTATTGATCGTAGATGTTTCATACTTTTGATGTATTGTTTCAAAATGTACATGATGTCTGGTATATCCGCAATCGCTCTTGATTCAAAGCTCGACATTAGACAATGTAACGAGAGCGACGTATTTGCACGAATCAAAATTTAGTTCACGGAGGGAAGAGAGGAGTTTCGATGGACGCCATCCTCACTCGCGTTTACACGGAGTCCGCGCGGAATGGTGGATGACGGCGAACGGGTGGCGGGAAGAGGTGGAGGCGCGGAAAAGGTCGCTTACGTTTGTTTGCACGTTTGTTCGGCACTTAGCCGGAACACTCTCACCCGCGTTCTAAATCCCCGCAAATTGAAATATCTCCCGGAGTCTTAGGTTCCCGGTTAACAACAAACCTTCGCCGCGATCTCTTTGTCCGCTGTAACAGTGAGCGGAAGTGTCGGCACCCCCACGTGGTTCTTGCGCGAGCAATCCGTCACATTTCCATCATGGGATAACCGCATAAACGCGAATCAATCGCAGTTTATTTATTAAATATATGATAAAGAACATTATTTTTAAAGTATACAACAGAAAATGGTAACTAATGAAATGAAAGTCGGAATTGCCAATGGTTTTTTGATTACGATTCTTTGTCAAGATTTGAACACGTGTATCAAATAGATACATGATTAAATATTGCTTGTGCGATTAAAGATAGCAGTTTTAATTTATGATCAGTTCTCTACTTGGCATACTATTGATGATTTTGGCGAGGATATGATATCGTAACACTTTGCAGGTGTACGAACACCACCAGAAGTGAAACACGAATTGGGTGCCGGTGGCGGTGTCGTTTCCCCCGGAGTCAACGATACCGATGACAAAGATGGGAAGAAGAACAAACGACAGAGGCGACAGAGGACGCATTTTACGCAGCATCAGCTTCAGAATTTGGAGATGACATTTATGAGGAACCGATATCCAGATATGTCGACCAGGGAGGAGATAGCTTGCTGTACGAACCTCACGGAAGCTCGAGTCAGGGTAAGAGAATGTATCACAATTTACATTGCGAAGATACATTGAATGTTTAGCGCTAGAATCATTGCGCAAATATTTCAATGATCCCGAGATGAAATATAAAGATGACGCGAACAGTTATTATAAACGAAATTGTCTAAAATTTTAGATTTTTATATAATAATTCGTCTTAAAACTTGAAGTTTGTTAAAGAAAGTATACAAACACAAACGTATATTTAATGAAAAATAACTGAAATTCGATGCTTTTCAATAATTTGTTTGACCAAATAACGTTAATTCGATAGAATGCCCGTGTCGGGTTTCCGCTTTCTGAAACATTAGCGATCCCGAGGATTGTCTTCTCAGGAAGTCTTGGAGAGGCGAGAAGTAACAGCAACATTGGAATGGTGCCCAAAAATTTTGAGCCCGTGACGAACAAAGCGGTAACAGACACCTCACAATGGACGCATTGAGGCGTCGAGATATCGGTTACAAAGGCAACAATCTGTAGACTGTGGCTGGCACCTCCGTGTCTTGTATCAATGAAGTCCGCGAACGATTTTTAGAGACGAGAGATGAGGACCAGGACGTTGTAAATGACTTATTAAACGTTAATTGATAAACACTTCTAATCGTGACAAGAATGTTTCTTTCAATTTCTATTTGATTATTTAAAAGGAAGAATCATCTATCTACGAAATAAAACTAATAATGAAACTCATAATCAGATCGAAAATTTCACGCAATTATCGATCCAAGACAATCACGTATCATCATGACGCATTAAAATATGACAATGAATAGAAATGAACAATGAATAACATTTCTCTGAGAGTACTTCTGAAGCTGTAAAAGGAAGATACTTTTCGGGACACGACTCGAAATGCGGAAACTAGACTATCCGAAAGTTCGCAAAGCCGAAAGTGCTTTATGAATCCTCGGTGCTCACGGCGACTGATTCGTGAACAAACGACGTCGCAAGTCCGAGAGAGATCTCGGAGCGGCCAGTGACACTCTTCAAGAACCCATTCCGGCGAACGTTCTTGAGATCGCGAGACGACGAAAGGCGCGAACGGCGAATGCGTGGACGAGGCACCGGAACGGAGGAGAGCACGGGGGGATTTGCAGAGGAGAGCGGCCAGATAGGAGGTCACACGGGGAAAGAGGTGAGAGTGCCGCGGGCAGGCCGCAGGGGAGGCTTTGCGCCGGTAAGCCCCGGTGGATTTATAGAACCGCACACAGCGTGGTACGGTGTTCCCGCCACAGTGCTATACGCCATGTACCAAAACGCTGCAGATCCCTGGCCGTCGCGGTACCGTCGCCGTCGGTGCCTCTGCTCGCTCGCAAACTGTAACGTCGTTATGGGGACATTCTTCATTTTAAACCCTCCGCGCGTTTACTTGAAAGGCGAAGGACACGTCCATCCCGGGATGATCTTCGATCTCTTGGAGTACAAGTGAGACGAGTTTGAATACCCTTTGAGGTGATGACGTAGATGCAACTCGGAGAACGCGATCTACATTCGCATTCAAATTTTTCGAGGCTTCCGTTTGATAAAGTCAGAAAGAGAGAAAGTCAGTATCTTCCGGGAATCCCCTTAGCGAGATGCTATCACGCTGCACGAGCGAAACCGCGAGATCTCGGAGGGAGGAATAAGCCGTTAACCCGGCGCGGAAAGTATCTCTGAGTTTCGCATTCCGGTGGCGTGCTACAGATTTTGCCTCATACTCGGTCGCGGGCTCAATTATCACACGTGCCGAGATGAGAGGCGAACGATCTCATTGAGGCAAACTAGGACCACGGCGATTGCGTCGTCACCCGAGCTCTCGCACATACACGTGGCACTCACGGGGGAGGAGCTCATTTTCTCGGCGCAGTGTAATGTCACGGAAATCCCTGGTGCCGGATAAAAGATCCGGAAACGTCATATAGGAGAGGAAAACAGAAAGAGAGGGAGAGAGAGAGAGACAGCAAAAGAGGAACGGAGCGGAAAGCGAGAGCGAGAGTGGAAGAGAGAGGCCAAGCGCGCGCGAAGCTGGGTACAGTTATCTGCAAAGAGGCAGGCGTATGTTTCGGTCGGTGGCAGCAGAGCGCGGCTGTCCGAGATAATCCGCCGGTGATTAAGACCATAAATCCATCGGCGGATTAGTATGGTTGCACCGCACACCCCGTGGCGGCGCTCTGGCTGGTGCACGGCAGTCGCTGCAGCCTCCGGCGGTGTAGTGCTGCTCTCTCTCTCTGTTTTCCCTCATCCCCTTCACCCTGGAGCACTCTGTCTCTTTTCGTTCTCCATCCAATTCTGCGAACTCTCTCTCTCTCTCTCTCTCTCTCTCTCCTCTCTTTCACCCCCGCACAATCATCCACCCCTCTGGACCCCTGATTGCGGCGCGACACACATCCAGAATAACGCGCTGGTGTACTTCGGCGCGGCAAAGGGGTTGCGCGAGTGAGAGAGATAACAGATAATAGAGAGAGCAATTGACAGAGAGAGATAGAAAGAGAGAGAGAGGAACCGAGCTTACACGCCATGGGAATGGGAAATGGGACGCCACGGAATATAGGTGGACACTAACCGGTATGAGAGTGAGGATTACCGAGTGTCATCCGTATTCGGCCGGGTTAGCGGCTGTCAGCGGCCAATGCTATCGCTATATATCAATTATTACCTTTGGCCGCGCTGCGCAATGCCCGACTGCATTCCAGCCAACGGGAAACCCGCCCGCGCGTCCGCTCGTCGTCCTGCGTATACACGTACATCGGCGTCCGCATTGCGCGCTCCGATTTGCATCGCGACGCGCCGTATGCAAACGCAGCGCCGCTACTACCTCGGTTACGCCGGGTTTAACGTCGAAACCCGCGGCCGATCGGTCGATCGCAGGCCCTGCACTCGCCAAGCTCGTAAGTCCCGAAGATTTACAAAAAATGCAACGTACTGCGAGTATCTTGAACTTCCGGAGCGCACAGAACAATCGAGAGAGAGAAATACTAACTGCATGTTATTGTTCTATGGATACAGCGAATGTATCGAGTAGCTACGATAGTGATCAAGTAATGTTAGAATTTGTGAATAATGATGATAATATGCGCACATAATGCGCGAATGTATAATCGCTCTTATAATTGGAATAAAATAATAATTGACGTAATATGCGATATGCATGCATGACGAGTGATGTAAAATTGTGTATAGCTAAACAGTTTAATGTAACGTAATAATCAAGACTAGCACGTTATTCAATGATAATTTGGAAAAGAGAGTACTATTGCTTCATTAAATAATAGGTATTGCTTTAGAGGCGTTTTTCACTCTAGAATTGTTGTACGAAAAATTTAGAGCAAAAGAATGTTCGAATAATTTCAGAATTTGTAAGATGCAGTTGTATGTGTTTTAGATTTCTCAATAGAGGAAAGCTTAAATGCGACTTCGTGTGTTTAAGCTTCACAGCTGATAGTCGAGTGTATATATATTTATAGGCGGTGAATGCATGCAATATGGAATAAATTGAGGCAGTCGGATTCAATTTAACGTTAGGCACCGTAAGTTTTTATCCCGCAAAAGGCTCCCTTCGGGCACCCGAATTCGGGCTTTCGAGCGGGTCGAAGCGGAGATACGATCGGCTTTACGGTAATGTCCGAGAGTGGCCGTTTTCAAGTTAATATTACGTTGAACGGGATGAAAAATGGCGAAGGGCGAGTCGCGCGCGTACTCCGCACAGGCGAATCAGGATTCGTATCGGCGCGGCAGTTAATCTTCTATCGGGCATTGTATTTTTGATACAGAGCGTTCCGCAATTCCGCCGCGAAACACACCGGGCTTTGCGGAGTTTTGGAAACTCGGAATCGTCGTTCGATCGTGACGCGCGCGCAAAGTATCTTACATTTACAATTAAGTAACGCAATTGCGAAAGAATTCGGCGAAATAGCGTAAAAATACCACAACGATTAGTTACAGAATATTTCATTGTTTAATGTATCAAAATTTCACCGATATTAAAAGTGTCAGGTATATCAAAGTTTTTCCTCGTAATCTCTACGCACTTGATACATTTATATCTCGTGGGGTCAAAGTCGCGGCACAGATTTTCCGATAATCGCGCGAAACTGATTAATTATTCTTCCGGTGCCAATCATTCATCGCGATAAGAAATGTTTGCGAGGTTTTAACGGTCAGTGATCTCCACTCGCAACATGTTGCGTCCAGTTGTATCCGGAATGGATGCGTACGTCGCAAAGTGTGGAATCGTTACGCGCTTGGTTCACGCACAGTGCAGGAAAGCAGGAAAACATGACAAAGCATAAATTCACTCAAAGCGGAATGCGTGCATCAATAAATAGAAAACCGCACACCCTTTTCGATAGTCTCCGCGATGATGTAAAATAATATAAATACTTTTTTCAATAGTCCACTTTTTCGGCGCGTAAAGTTAACGGCACTTGAAGGTCTGGCTTTTAATTGATACGAAAAGAATAAATAAAAATATACAATAATAATAATATAACGAAATTATAATTTGCATTTGACTCTTGTTTGCAGAAAATTAAATAGAAAGTTGTATTTTCATTGTAATTTACAATTCACTAAATCGCATAGACGAAAAGTATCCACAATGGACTGTGAGATCCTAAAGTACCGAGACTCACTTCGCGGCAAATTTGCGTATGCACTTTTGCGGCAATATGTCGCGACGAGAATCGCGCTGCTCGAATCCGGAATCCGATGACGACTGAGGTAGCGGAAAAAAGAGTCAACGGGAAAAGCGGCGTATTAACTGGGAACGAATCGGCGGAATAAAAACGCGGGCAATGAACCATAACTATTTATAAATTACAAAGAAACCGAGCAGGCTCGAAAGAGAGAGAGAGAAAGAGGGAAGGAGAGAGAAAGTCAGCATAGGACGGGCGCACGGCGGCATTAAAAATCACGTGTTCCGCTTGAGCTCATAATCTCGTATAATCTTTTGCAAAGTTGTTAATACTCGCGGCTTACGGGTGTTAATTTAATATCCATACAGGTACGCCGACATTGAATATCCGAATCCCGCCGGCTGCAGCTGTTACGGTCCACCAGCACAACGATAAAAAAAATCCATAAAACTACTCACTCCGTGCGCGCGACGGCGGAGAGAAAGAGATGGAGAAAGAGCTTCCCATTTCCCGCGCCGGCTCCATACGCCGTTTGTATCGTTCAGCGGCGCTTTAACGCGAACGATTCCTCGTTTCCGTCGTGCAGCATTCTTCCGGTCTGCTGGGGGGTGGCGCGCGCAGTAACTGTAAAGCACACAATGAAACGTATGGCTGAGTCGTAAGCAAATACAAAGTATCTCAAAGAATCTCGGACGTGAATCCCCGCGTAACTTTTCTTTCCATCCCCAACCTTGAAATCTGAACATTATTAAGAGAGTTCTCTGTTTTAGGAGTAATACACGGTAATCAAGTCTGTCTCGTTCACTTCTGTACTAATTATTTATTATATTATTTCTCTCAGTCTCTTTCTCTTATTCGATGATATGGATGGATTACGTGATATGAAATATTAAAATCTGAGAAACAGAAAGAATAAAAATGAAGATTATCGAAACGATATTAATACGCAAAAGTGTTATAATATCTGTTAAGTTAATATTTACTCACTGTCGGAAACAGAGCATATCTCTGCATTCATTTTTCATTATTTTATTATAAATTCCGTTATTTATATATAAATAACGAATATTTGCGTTAAAATGATAATTATCTTGGCTAGCCTGGACGCAAGAAGAGAGCAAGAGAAATGTACTGTATCCAAGCATAACGTTCTTCCTTGGATTGCAAATCGAGTTTAAATCGTTGATATACGTGTAAACCGTGGCCCCGAGGTGTCACGGACGTGACGAATTTTCTCCGTATCCACTCCGGACGGCCGATAGTTCGCCATCGCCGGGTGTTCCTCGATCCGGAGCAGCATCTTTGCAATACCGGCGCCTATCCTACGTGGCGTACAATACGGTGACGTGTCGTGAGTATGCACGTATGCAACGATACAAACGCAACGTGTCCCGGTTTCCCCTCCCGCGTGTCGGACGTGGCCATTCCCGCTGATCCATCTCGACGTTATAGCGAGATTTATGGAGACGCCACTGTTGGAAACTGAGACTGCGAGCCCGGGTGCGAGGGTGTACGCCGGGCGGTAAGCAAGAGGAGAGAGAGAGAGAACAACCAGAAGACGGAGAGTATTTCGCGTGCGAGAAAGCGGACGTGCGCGCATGTGAGTGCATATGGAGGAGAGAGAGAGAGGAAGAAAGAGCCAGCGAGCAAAAGCGAGAGGTCCGTTCACGGCGAGAGAAAAAAGAGGGTCAAAGCATGGGTAGAGAGAAAGACAGAGAGAGAGAGAGAGAGAGAGAGAGAGAGAGAGAGAGCCCGGGGAGAAAACGAGAGAGCAGAGAGAAGAGGCGAAGGGAAGGAGAATTCATCCCTCCTGGCGGCCATGATGGTCGCGGTAAAGCGCGAGCTTGCCATAAGCGAATAACTGGGTGCGAGAGAGCAGCTTCTTCGGTTACGCCGAGCGTATTTATCTGGTCGTGCGAGAAGGAACGTGTGCTTAAAAATTAACTGGGACGTCACTCGCTGCGCACATCTCTCGAGAGGGATTAATCGCTCGTGAACGATGGCGTGGCGGGCAACTCGAGGATATCGACGGAAATTAGTCGCGCGATGAACTTCTTCGTGGCGCCGCGACGACGAAGACGACGGCGATGGTACTCGCGCGCGAGGAAGAGCACGGATATTATTATAAATCGCGCGCGACGTCGCAAGAGCTTTCCGCAAGGAGATGTAAGAGTAGTTCAAAGTTACGAGTGGCGAACCGCTTATTCCCGACAGACAAAAGGTTTTCCACCTTCGCGCCACCGTCAAATCCCCGTGAAGCCCCCGGATATCCGGCAGTATACTTCATGGAATTTACTTTTAACGAAGTGGCGTCGCGCCACCGCCACCGACGCCGTGTTTTCGGCGCGCAACTATACTGACATCGCATCTATTTGTTTGCTTCCACTTTTCTTAATGATAATGATTTTTATGATGGGAGGAAAGTAACGGTAGAAATTGAGCAAAGTGGATTGAGATGGATTGAGATACGTTAGCATGTGATACTGTTAACAATATTGATAATGCATATTTGATGCTATCGATGATATCATGATATTCTGAGAAATGGAAAGACTAAACAAAGATTATCGAAACGATGTTAATACTGTTATAAGTGTTATAATATCTATTAATTTTGTTAATGTTTACTCCCTATCGAAAAGCTCGTCGATGTGTTGCAATGCGATCGGTAGAGAAGAGGGTAGAAAATACTGATCGTACGCACTTTGCATAAATTTAATTTACACTTTTTACACTCTATAACTTTACCAAAATCGGAGCAAACTAGACACTTGACGGTAATCGACGAGTAAACGAGTGTACTTCGCCAGTTAAAGCTTAGAGAAATAAATAGGATTAGGCGGTCGGCTCTTTGTTTATTATTGGAGGAGTCTATTTCAAGTAGAGAAAAAATGGTTACATCTCTGCTCGAACATACACGTGAATAAAAACACAATACAACCTATTTCTTGTTAGCTGTGCGATCTAACTCAGCGTCGATCTCACGAACAATATCTATATCTATTGGAGTTTCATACAGACAATTATACAGGGTGTTATTGATGATAGAAAAAAATGTGTCAGACCAAACTTGCATGGTTTCGAGGGACACATAATGTGTTCTAAATAGTTTTTTATTAGGCGGACGCGTAGAGGTCATATGAAGGTCACTTCGTTTTTTTAAATGGTATGATATGTTTTTTTACGTACCATCTAGTAGAGCATTTGAAGATGCGCACATTAATCTACGGGCCAAATCATTCAAGGTCACTGAAGGCTAAAATTTCTAAGTGCTAGAACTTTTTCATTTCTGAGTTTACGATATTTTCAATAGCAGAGAACTCTAGGCAATATAAAAAATAATGATATCATCAATTCAGAACTTCTCGGAAAAGAAAAAATTTCTAACGACTAAAACTTTTGCATTTCTGAATTTATGGTATTTTCAATAACAGAGTACTCTAGGCAATATAAAAAATAATGATATCATCAACTCAGAACTTCTCGGAAAAGAAAATATTTCTAAGGGCTAGAACTTTTTCATTTTTGAATTTACGGTATTTTCAATAGCAGAGAACTGTAGGCAATATAAAAAATAATGATAACAACAACTCAGAACTTCGCGGAAAAAGAAAAAATTTCTAACGGCTAGAACTTTTTCATTTCTGAATTTACGGTATTTTCAATAGCAGAAAACTCTAGGCAATATAAAAAATAATGATATCATCAACACAGAACTTCTTGGAAAAGAAAATATTTCTAAGGGCTAGAACTTTTTCATTTTTGAATTTACGGTATTTTCAATAGCAGAGAACTGTAGGCAATATAAAAAATAATGATAACAACAACTCAGAACTTCGCGGAAAAAGAAAAAATTTCTAAGGGCTAGAACTTTTTCATTTCTGAGTTTACAGTATTTTTAATAGCAGAGAACTCTAGGCAATATAAAGTAAATTATTTTCCCTTGCAGTTGGCCTTCAGTGACCTAGAATGATTTTGACCCGTAGATCAATGTGCGCATCTTCAAACGCTCTACTAGATAGTACGTAAAAAAACATATCATACCATTTAAAAAAAACGAAGTTGACCATCATATGACCTCTACGCGTCCACCTAATAAAAAACTATTTAGAACAAATTATGTGTCCCTCGAGACCATGCAAGTTTGGTCTGACACATTTTTTTCTATCACCAATAACAGCCAAGATATTCAGGTGGCCTGTTTTAGGTGCCTCAACCTGTATATTGACTTGATTGAGTCTTAGAAGGATAAAAACACAAGAATTCGAAATAAATGCAAATTTCTAATTTTTTTAGCAATGTCACATAATAATATTCTATAAAATTGAGACAACCAATTAATTCTGCGAAAGCAACATCCTGAAAACCCCTGAAATGTCAGTAAACCGAAAATACTCCATCGGAGAAAAAAGTGCTAAAAAGCACGCAACCAACTCACGGTACAATAAAAGAGAGAAATGGAGAACATCGGGGAAGAACGTTTACGAGACAAACGAGAGAGCTGCACCGAATTATGGATAGGCGAGTGTATGTAGAGGGACAGAAACAACGAGCGGCGAGAGATAGTGGAAAGAAAGAGAAAGAGAAAGAGAGAGTGGAATGGAGCGGGTCCGCGGCGTCAAATCCTCGCGAAGCCCCCGGATATCCGTCGGCTCCTTCACGGAATTTATTTTTAATGAAGTGGCGCCTCTCTCGCGCGCGCCTCGTGCGAGAGGTCCTCGCACGGTTTTCGGGGCACCTTGCAACGGATCCTCCGTGGCCACGGCAACGCTCCACCACGAGCCGCCCTTCGTCCCTTTCTCTCCGACACATGGAAGACGCGTAGGAGTAGCGTAGCGAAACAAGGGTGGCGGCGGAAGGTTGAGTCGGAGCGCGGTGGTACGGGATGAGGATCGTGTAGAGGATCGTCGGCCGAAGGAGCGCAGGAACGATGGGACGTAATGGTGGCCCGTCGTTCCATTTTCCCTTCTCGCGTTTTTCGAAGGGCTCGTTGTCGGAATGAATGACACGCGGGACAACACGCGCGTGCACGGCCAGGACAGTTTCGCGGGTTTCGAGAGGTCGTAGGTGTGCGCATACGTCGGAAACGGAGACGGAGGGATGGTGGATAATATAATGATGGCGTCGGTCGGGCGAGGAGGGGCGGGGCTACGAGGGGATCAATATTATCCTCCTCCACCTCCGTTTCCTCGTCCATGCATCTCTCGTTCTCTCTCTCCGTTTCTCCTGTTTCGTTACCTCTCGCTCTATCGCGTTCGCGTGCTCTCTCTATCTACCAGCCACGACTAACCTTCCCTCAGACTCCCCCTCGGGTTTCCCCGCCGACGCTACCACCATCACCATCTCCACCCTACGAATGTCGGGTTCCTTTCTCTCTCTCTCCTCGGCCGCCTCCTCCTTTCGGCTCGTCCTTTGGCCTGTCTCTCTCCTTCTTCCAGCGCCGTCTTACGAAGGGAGACCCCGAAGCGAGCTCGCACGAACTCACGCGAACGGAACTCTCGCACGGTACGGGCGAGATCGTTAATCGTTGGAAGCCACGCAAAAACGTAAAGAAATTACACCACGAGAGACTTATCTCTTAAGTGTTTAACCGTATTTGTACGTATTATTACCAATTTGCAATGTATTATCCGCGTGGGATGATAATGGACGAACTGATGTCAAGATTATTATAAATACAGAAGATGCGATCTCACTGTAACTCAATAATCACGTGTATTAACGTAAACTTGGCGAAATTTGTCATCACCGAAACAGAATCATGTGTGTCATGAACGCACACGAGATGTGTTCCATAAAATTTACGAAGCCAGCGGACATCAAGCAGTAACCGCGGTTGATAGACTTGAAATCACACTACATTTCAGCTCACTCAATTTCATCGACGAACATTTCGCATCACGGATCAGAATTCGATCGGGACCGTCGGTGATACGCTCGCAAACGGCGCTGTAAATCGGCGCAGCGCACAAGCTATCGTTCGGAAACCTCTCCGTTTAAATAGGCCTTACTCGTGAGCCGGGGCTCCAGCCCCGGAGACTCTCGGCCTGGGGATAAGGCTCTTCTGACCGAGGAACTAACGGCGCGGCGTGGCGCGCAACTTCTGAGCGCGATGGAACAGATCGCGGTTGCCCGGAGAGCTCGAAGCCCGATGTTAAGTCACGGGATTACCGTGGACGGGCCGCCGCGGTGCTCGAGGGTGTCCATGTGGCACGTAGACGTATGTGCGGCGCGGAAGACGACCGTGGAGGGAAGAGCGCGACGTACGGGAGCGAAGGGCACGGGGCGAGCGTAGGGGGTGTGATTGATGAGGCACCCCCGGTCACGGTCTCATTACATTTATATAAGCTTTCGTAGATTGAGCCGGGCGGGCACGCGAGAAGCGAGAGCGGGGGCTTACGCGGTAGCGAGGGGTCGTGATTTGATGAGGTTTTATTGCCCGAATGACGTGACGGGGGCCATTGTTCTCCCGGCACCGGCTGCCAGGCGGAAAACAGTGGATTCGATTTATCGCGGCTGTCGGACCGCCTTCGCGAACGTCCGCCGGCACGACGTCGACGTTCCCGAGACATCGTCGAGAGTTACTTGTCCCCCCGTGAGATCCGGTTAATCGTCGGGGGGACTGTGGACTTACAGCGCGAAGATGCGCTTTAAATCGCGCCGTTTTATCTCGTTGTGAAATTTTATTTGAAACGCCAATTTCGTGACAGATTTTATGCGCCTCGTTGGCTCTCGGTACTCCGCGGGTAATTGGAGCGATTATTGATGAGATTAACATAATAACACAGTCGCGTCGCATGAATTATTATCGGAACGCGATGATACACGGGTGCATTTGCTTCGCAGGCGCGATTCCTCTCGCGATTCGCAGATCACTCGGTCAATGGGAATGAAACTCGCAGTCGATCAAGCGGCAGTTACCGCTCGAGATATCGGCGTGCATTCGTCACATTTACGGGCTTATGAATCAGACGGGATATTAGGACCACGCTGGTCATTCCGTATCGGTGTTGGTCGAGATTCCTCGTGGCGCTGTTAAACTTTATGGGCGCGGCACCTCTCGTGTGTACACGGCGCGCCTTTGTGCGAGAGAGTTTATTGATTCCCGAGTCGCAGCATCTTTCGCCCACCGTGCCAGTACCATTCTGTCCTATCGAGTTTACTCCCTCCTGGCTTACCGTCGTCGCTCTGGTAGTGTCGCGACCACCAGGCCCCGCTTCGTAAAATTCAATGATGTTCCCCGCGCGGCTTATCGACGTGAAGGAAAAAACGAAATACGCTTCTACGCGCAAATCTTTTGCAAGTTTTGCGATCGAGGGTAAATTATTTTCTGCGACGGAGAAGTGACAGAGCGATCTTGTAAAATATATAATTTGTGATAGTGACAAAAATATGATATAGCATATACAGGGTGTCCCGGGTTTTAACCGACAAACTGCGGGAGCATATTCTACTAGTGGAAATAAGAAAAAATTCTTATATCGAGTTTGCTTAGAAATGCTTTATTACAAAGTTATAAACCAATATTGAAAAGAAATATCAGATAAGTAACAACGGATTTTTTCACAAAAATAAAAATTATCTACGCAATGATTTAGTGACGCATTTCAAAATGTTGTCCTTGCACATCGATGCAAGCTAGACATCGACGTAGTACAGAATTTGTTACAGTACGACATTCCTGAAAATTTTGTTGCGTCTCAGTAACTGAATTAGTAATTCGTTGCTTTAAATCTATCTGGTACTCTCCTGTTAGGAAATCTACGTTGATACTCTCGTACGGCAGCTCGTGCATTTCCGTCACAGAATCCGTACACGAAATGAATATCAGTGTATTCCTCATTTGAAAACACTTTTGGCATTCTGATAGTAATTGCTAGTTGACACGACGATTGAAATCTAACAGCTACTGTTGTGAAAGTAACAATCATACTGAATCGTTTCAACATGTGAACATGAATACATGTGAATACACATAACGTAAACATCTTCGACCTTCCAAATTCTACACTATGTTCCGTTGTTACTTATCTCATATTTCTTTTCAATATTGGTTTATAACTTTGTGATAAAGCATTTCTAAGCAAACTCGATATAAGAATTTTTTCTTATTTCCACTGGTAGAATATGCTCCCGCAGTTTGTCGGTTAAAACCCGGGACACCCTGTATATAAAGAACAATTATTACCTCAAAATTACAGAAAACTCGAATCGATAAACTATTATGATAAATCGAGCATAATTTATCGCGCGGAATTTTGAACGTCTCACAATTCTTTTTTTCTCGTCACTACCCGCCATCGTCATCTCATTGAAGTTATTCCGTACGGTTGCACACAATCAAGGCCGCTAGCAAATTCGGGCCGTTACGCGAATAATCGTCGAGAGGAAAGGACATTATTCTTCATTAGCCAGACTCCCGCCCCCACTTTCAATGACCCGTCGCGCCTCTTAGCGTTTCCACGGCGTGATCGTGGGGCCATCCATCTTACGGGGTATTCTCCCGAACCTCCTTCAACGTTGCTTCACCCTCGGCTTCCTACAGCCATCCTACCGTTTCTATCCTTTCTTCCCGGCAACTACCCGTCCTTCCTTCGTCGAATACTTACTCCACGACCCTCCGTGTGTCGCATTTTCCCGCCCCTTGCCTTACAGTTACGCGAGAGCGACGTGTATCTGAGCGCAACCACCCGTATAATTGTTGAGGGTGAGCAGGGACGGCGGCAGGGGCGTCGTCGAGGAAGAGGGACGACATAGTCGTCGGAGGACGCCGGGTGGGTTTGGGGGTTGAAGGGCGAGCCGAGATGGGAGAGAGGGTGGAAACGGCTGACGAGGTACGCGGTGGTATCGAGCGCGCCAGAGAAGGGCCGCCTTGAATTAACGCCGTCATATTTCAGGATGGAGGAGCTCGCCGGGGTTTTCTTGCTATTTGTCTCGGCACTCGCCTACCCACGCTAGCGGAAACCCGCTTTCTTCGTACGCTGCGTTCGTCGACTAATAACTCGTGCTCGCGAGAAATCTGGCCACGAGATATGCGTTGTTGCGCCTTTCTTGCTCCCACACTCGTTCTCGATATACGAGTTGTACATGTATACGTTAACGAAATCTCGAGGCAGCAACGCGGAAAAGTAAATCGCAGGCGTTTCGCATTCAAAACTAAAAATGTGAACTATCTCAGCAAACACGCATATTTGCAGCGTCATTAAGTTTCTTATATTCGAATAATATTTATAACTGATAAATATTGACATATTAATATATTTCCTGGAACACTCCGTTCTTCTACTTCTAGGTTTGGTTCAAGAACAGACGGGCGAAATGGCGGAAGAAGGAGCGCAACGCGATGAACGCTGCCGCGCAGGCCGCGGCGGACTTCAAGTCCGGCTTCAGCACGGCCAGCCTGAACGGCTTCATCGCTCAACCATTCCCGGACCCAGACACGCTCTACAGCTCTTACAGCACGTACAATAACTGGGCAGCCAAGGTACCCTCGCCGTTGAGTGGCAAGAGCTTCCCCTGGATGAACACTCTGGGCTCTGTGGTGCCCACGGCGTCGCACCATCATCATCACGCACAAGTCAGCCCGGTGAATCCATTCAATGCCGCGGCGACGTCAGTCGCAGGCAGCCACGTGGGTGGAATGTCGGTGTCGGTCGGCCAGGCAGCCACGTCCATGCTACCAGGCATGGGTTCCGGTCTGGGCGTCGCGAGTTCGCCGGTTGCAGCTTCCGGTGCAGCGTGTCCATATGCGGCGCCGGCGGCGCCCCATCATCCATACGGGCCGCCAGTTTACACGCCGCATCATCGGTCTCCCGAATCCTGCACGGTGATGACATCAAGCAGTATCGCATCACTGCGAATGAAGGCGAAGCAGCATAGCAGCGGTTACGGCGGTGGCGGTACATTCAGCGCGGCAGGTGCCACCGGCGGTACCACGGCTGGCAGCATAAGTCCCGTCAGCTCGAGAGCGTCATCCGTAGGAGGTGGTGGCGGCGGTGGTGGCGGCGGAGGCGGTGGTTTGAGCGCCTGTCAATACGCGTTGACGCAGGCGGCCGGTGGGAATCCGCATTCCCCGGGTCCTGAAGCGCACGCCAACGCGACCGCCAGGGCCCAGGTCTGAGGTGACGCGGGGGCTACCTCTAGCCCCCATCATCACGTCGCGAATCCGAATTCCGGGAGTTCCCTCAGTGGTAGCGGCGGTGGCGGGAATCAGGTGGTGCCGACGGCCGCCGCCGCAGTGTCCGGCCAGCCGGGCGACAATCAGCTCAGGTCGCAAGAGTGACCCAGGCCTAGGTCCGCCGCATCGCCGACGTTGTCGTCGACGCCCTCGTCGACGACCTCGCACCCGCATTACCTCATGTACGACGAGGACGGGTCCGCGGCGGACCAGAAGATGGACGTGGACGAGCGTGGAGTCATCGAGGCGAGTGGCATGGTAAATCCTGAACAGGTGGCCGCCGCCACCGGTGGCATCGGCGTGGGTGTCGGTATTGGCGTGGGCGGACCAGGCACAACCGCCGGAGGTGGTACCGGACTAACTGGCTACTGGCAGCACGCGACCACCGCCACCGGCTACTGGCCGTCGTTTTTCGACTGCTGGACGACTCCGCCGATCGCGTCCGGCTCGCAGACGCTGTCTTTGCCGCGGGACGACGATTGAGGCCAGTAGAATCTTATCGAATTATCATTGACGTTGCTGTGATTCTCTCCGATTGCTCGCGAGATCTCGTTTTGCATATCGAATGTCTAACGCGAACACATCTTGGAAGCCAGTTGTACAAAATCGACTTGATAAGTCTCACACACAATATGTAAGCCAAAATAATTGTTTGCATTTTACACTGCTTTTTTAAAATATCCGTAAAGATAAAAAGACGTGTTTTTACTACATTGATTAATCCTCGAGTAAAATTGAAGTTGTGTCGAAGCAGAAAGTAATCGATTCTTGCAAATTTTGCGGACGATAATGTCTAATATCGAGATCTTCGTGGGATAATCGGGGACAACAGCAACGACGAGGAATCCGTGTCTGTCGCAGTGATCAAGATGTTGACAGGACTTGCAGTCAACACTTGCTAACATTGTAAATACGATAATAAAACACGAGCAGCGACTACGTCGGGCGCGTTCGACGGACTGCGAATTCAGCGAGTTCCGTAGATTCGCGGATATTCCTCAAGACAGGTCAAAGTTGACGGAGTACAAATGTTAAGCTTCCGCCGCGATCGTGAATGCTTAACCCCCCGATTTTCTTTCCGACTTTACTTTCGGCGATCCATCGTGCTGTATATACTTACCTATGTCGCGACTGTAAATGAATGCGTAATATTATTTCGCTCGGGAGGAACAAGAAAAAAGAAACGCGTTTCCCCGAGTCGAGCGACGCGAACGCGCTAATCGTATACGACGCCTGCTTTAATGATCCCTTGGTTTTCCCTTGGTTCTTTCGGCGCGACGCGAAAAGTCGGAGGGTTGATTTCTGAGAGGAAAACAACAACGCAAGAGCGACGCGGCTATGATAAAGATCCCGCGTGGATCACGTACTCACTATTCTGTAGATACATGTATAGTAGATGCGCCGGTTTGTGCGCGGTGCGTAACTGTATACCAAAACAATTGTTACACCGTAATGACGATAATAACGACTATTCAGTGCAGAATACGGAAACCCTGTAGGCTGTAAGTTAAAGCGTGCGGACTGTACAGTGTATGGAATATCATAATCGACTAGGCGTACGTTATAAATATGAATTAGTATCGTCGAGTAATTATCGAAACAATATTCGCAGTTATCCTCGCGCGGCGCGTGCAATTGGACTTTTCGGGATCCGTCGAGACCTACCACCCCTACCGAAACTACTCCTTATCGTTCCAGCGGCAGCGTTTTAACTTATACGTATGTCCCTTGATTGTGTGATTAACGGAGCGTTGACGTTAACCAACGAAATGTCCTATTTTTATAAGTAGCTTATTATTTGATATAGACCGCAGAGAGAAAGAGAGAGAGAGAGAAAACGAGAGCAAGAGCGAGAACGAGAACGATACCAAAGTTGAATCCAAAAAGTACCCACATATGTATAGCGATGACGCCGCGCGTCGAGGCCACGGAGGTAATTGTGTAAATTATTATGTAACGGGGGAGTGTGGTGGTGCGTCTCTTGGAGAGAGATTTGGACCGGGGGGAGATGTAACGACGACGACGACGACGACGCGAATCTATCGACTTAAAAAGTCGACAGCGCGGCCTGGCTGATCTCGCGCTGTAGATCGGCACGTAGCCACTTAAGGAACGTTAGAAGCGATCGCTATTTTGTATGGATCCCGATGTCGTACAAACGTTCGTCGTAATCATGTCTAGCCCTAGTCCTCCCCGCGGCGAGCGATCCGCGAGCAGTCGCGTATGGGGAGGACATACCCCGTTCCCGTTTGTCACCTCACTCACTACGTGTAAACGTTCCTACTGGGCGATATTGAGCGCCGTAAAAGGCCCCGTTTGTAATCTAGTCACAATAAAAAACTGATTCTATTCTAAAGCAACGCCTCGCCACTGTATCACCCTCCCTACCCGCGCGAGTTTGCTGATAAGATTGCTATATTTGTCTTGCGAGTTCGCGATCCAGTGAACTCTCGCAATTCTGAAATTTTTATTTCACGAGGGAAGCAAATTTTTCGTGAAAGGAAAGATATTTATGACAGAGAAGACGAGACTCGACGATGCCTGTACCATCGCCTGTTACGTCACGAAACATAAGGGCATCGTGCGGGGTAGCACCGGGGCAATGAATGCCGATACATGATCGCGCTATTTATAGGTAGTTAGTTATGCTTCCCTCGGACATTGAGGGAGGGTATCGATAACCTAACACAGAGTCCGCATGCACGCCGAGCGTGTAACGTATTGCATTACGGCGATCGGGACGCGGCGATAAATTATGCACCCTCGGCCGGGCACACACGAGGGTTCGGTCGCGCGGCGGTGGCTCTCGCAGCCACCCTCGTGCTGCTAAACTAAACTAAACGTATATTACAATGATCGCGGGCGCCGTTAATGGCGCAGCAGTTATAAGATGCCGCGCGGCATCCCCGTATGTTCCCCATTATGCGTGTATGACGGGCCCATTTAAGAACCGGCTTTATTGCGATCCAGTAACGGCATCGGAAAACCGGCACGTTAATTATATCAATTACAGTGATTGCTATTTACAGCGACTCGCAATTTTTATTTTATTGTGCGAGCGGTGGGTGTGGCCCCCAGTTTTAATTAGAGTACTCGCGAGTGCACCGTTATCGGCATGTTTTCTTTTTTCGAGATCTCGGTGAAGTCGCGCTACTTAAAATTCTACCTAATTATAAGTCCAATGTACAAAGAGCGTTTTATCTCTCCGCAACTTATCTTCTTCCGTAATCTTATCGCACAGCATACGACACTCTTTCCTCAAAAAAAAAGCGTCACGAACTCCTTCAAAACGTCGTCTCGTACACGCATTTCTGTATCCGAGAAAATAAAAAAAGATCTCGGAAAGATTCTTATTCTGCGCTTTCAAAATTTATGTGACAAATTTAATAACAGAAAAACCTGGAAGGATTCTTGAAGCAATGTTCCCCTTTAGACTAATTAGATTTTTATTTGCAATTAACTTAAAAAAAAGCAAGTTGCGCTGGAACGAAATTTTTAACCGCGTGACGCAATACTTGGCGAAAAGAAATGAAAAGGGAGAACCTTTTCTCATCGGACGTCCTACTTTCTTCTCGCCTCGCCCCGAAACAACCAGTCCTCCACTGCCTCCTCGCCGGTTCCCTATTCAGGCCAGGTAATTCGGTTCTCGTCCGCCTCCGTGCATCCCCGGCTGAACATTTGAATACGGACGAGCTCCGGCGAGGGACGTGGCAGGAAAACGAGAGGATGGGCGAGGACGAGATGGAACGAAGTAGGCTAGGGTGGGCCGCAACCCCGCGACGAAATGACCTTCGCCAGGGAAAAAGACGTGCTAGGACTGTCATCGTCTATGTTGGCTTACGAGCAGTCGTCGTAACTCCCGAAACTTCTCCGCAGAACGAAAGAATCACGCGAGCGACACGAGAGGAAGAGAAAGGGAATGAGGATGAGGATGAGGATGAGGAGGAAGAGAACGAGAGCAGTAGCAACGAGGGTGGGTTAAGGACCATCACTGCGGGACGAATCGCGAGAGGGCGAAGGAGACGACGCGAGGACCGAGGCACGGGTCCGCTGAGATTCGAGGATTTACCCGCGGAATAAAATCCGATACAGCCTCGTGAATATGTTGCCTCTTACTTACGGCGCGTTCGTTCTCCCATGGGCGACGCCGATCTCTTCCCCGGCGCCGAGACGCAACCACCACGTATCTATACGTACATACGAGGGTGGACAAATATTGCGGATTCCGCACGTGGTCCCTTCTGCGACTATGGAATTATACCGAAAGGACCGTCGAGGACTAATATCGGATTCATATTTTTAGTGTAATTTAATATCGCAAGACAAAAATTCCTTTTAGAATAGCGCTTTTAAGATAAAAGTATCTAATAAATAAATTATTAACATAAATTTTGATATTTCTACGATAATCATTTTTCGTGATCGTTCTTAGAAATGTCTCTCGATTATTGATGCGTTTCGATTATTGAATCAAGCGTTTTCGCGGCTCGGTACGTCGCCTCACTCGTTTACGCGCTGTAAAGTTTGCGAGGATCACGCGCACAAAATATCAGTCGTCTGAGTAAGATAAAATGGCAATTAACATTAACTTGAGCAACGTGTCTCGCGCGCGAGGGGTAATAAAGATATGAGGCTCGCGTATCTGCGCCAACGTCTCTCATCGCGTTATCATCATCGCTCTCACGCATTGGCGTAACCAACGCGTTTCGTCACCTTTCGTCATTATCTCATACTGTTAACATAGCCAAGGTCAGTGATGCAGCCAGAGTGGCGGGAGACATCGACTCTGATTAAAAAAAAGACAAAATTAACGGCGTCCAACATTTCGACGTTTGCCATCGAGTGTCGATTTATCAAATCTCACCAGCTCGCATGCACTTTCACTTCTCGAGGAGGATGCCGATGCAACGCTCAAAGTTCGGAACGTACTCGCATTTTTCGTCGCGATACTATGCTTAGACGCAAGATATTCGGTTTCAAGCGTCGGCAGTTTCCGTACGCGCGACGTCATTCCCATCCGCTTCGCTATATATTTACTGCGCGGTTCTATATGCATACTATTGCACGCTACTATATCTCGCATGTGCCGTACAGAGTGGATCTTGGAGTACCACGTTATTTATTACCGGTACGCGAGCTAGCGCCGCTGGTGCCACCAGCTCTCGAATCAAGCGAGCGCCGTTCGCTCCGGTGTTCCGCTCACTCTCGAGGTTGCCTCGACTGGCTCATTTTGGCACCGCTCATTAGCATAGAAAATGTGTTCCGGGTTGGAACGCGCGAGTTTTCCTCTGATCTTTGTTATAAGATCCTTATTCGGTTTGAGAAACTTATCTTCCGCGAACTGCCATCATAGCGCAAATGTCTTTCGGTATGAATAAATGTGCTCGGTATAAATTATTATACAGTCGTTTGAAAAAATGGAAAGGAATTTATTTCAGAGATGGAACGGAGAGAACACTTTGGCGAATTATTTGTTCTCCCTATATAATTGCTATAACATCTGGAGACCGATGTCGATCGGTCCATTTGGCAGAGCCGATTGTCTTCGAGCGTGAGCAATCAACCAAAGTGCGAAACGTTGTACGTACCTATGCACGCTGCCATAAAGTTGAGCTGTACTCGCATTTTCTCGAGTATCAGGCTGAAGCGACCCTCGAGTGATTAAATGGATGCGACACGAGGACTCCGTCTGTAAAAAACGACGATCCTTTCTAAATTTGCACCGTACAAAATAAGTAATAAAAGTCATAGCAAAAGGAGAACAGAGCATGGTCAATAACAGCATAAACAGTCAGCAACTAGAGAAAAAAAGAATATAAATTTCTCATTCTTTTGAAGACTCGAACAACTACGAATATTTCCTACATCTTTAAAGCAACTAAAGATTAAGACAATTACGAGAGATGTATCTCGCATTCTCGAGAATACATGCGAGTTTCTGTAGCGGATGTTTGGTGTCCGCCTCGAGGATACGAGAGAGGGCACGAGACGACAAACTTCGATTATCAAAAAGATCCTTTTCCAGACGCAATGAAAGTGCATTGTCGGAGTGCGTCCACGGTTACGCTTAACGATTCGGAGATTGGTGGTGAGCGTGCACAGCACGCCTATAAAGTTTGTGCGTCGCGGAGCCCATGCATAGATGCATATAAGGATCAGCGAGGTACTACATAATGCATCACCGCGCGATTCTCTCCTCCCCCGCCGCGTATGTACGCGCACAAGAGCGCGTCTATCCGGCGTATATCGCATCCGACTAACGTGTTTCAAATGGAGCCCTTTGTGGCTGCGCCGCCGGCGTCGAGATTGAATATAAACGCGGGAATAAGAAGCCATTTTATCACGCTTCCCGCGTTGAGCTTTTACTCTAGTGAAATTGAGGGCTTAGGGCGGGGGCTTAGAGAATTGGGAGAATTCTTCCTCGGCTTCGTTTGCCGCGAAAATGAAATGACGTTGCCTCGTCCCCCGGACGTGGGGGAGCGAGGGAACCCGCTCACTAGCGTTCCTCCATCCGCGTTTAATTCTTATGGTAATCGTTAGCCGCCCGTGCGCTTCCGAATATTCTCTGATTCGCCCGCAGTGGTTACCCCCGGTGGTTAGACCGGAGGCACCTCGCCTCGCCTCGCGGGTCCTACCGGAAATAAGCGTGCGCTTAAATTTGCCGGTGTTCACCGAGGGAACGTTCCTAACGCTTGCAAATGCCGGCGAGATGCGACGAGCAAATCGAACGGAGTTATTGCGCTCAGAAAGCGAATCGAATCGCGGTTCCAGGATGTTCCGTTTCTCTATCCTTGTTTACAGATCTGACTGAAATAATTTGGTAAGCGCGTGCGCTTCGGGGGTGTCTGGCATTTCGTTCGTAAAGCATCTCAGAGCGCGTACCGAGCGTTAAATCCAGGATGCAGCGCGAGTGTTACTCGCGATGGGGCGAGGACAGGGACGACCTGAACAGAACAGGATAAAAAAACGCGCATTCGACGAGCACGCACGAAACGGTGTCGTTAAGCGCGACTGACGCGTCATGATTCAACGTTCTGTCGTGGCAGAGGATTCGAAACGGAGAGCCTGCACCTGCAGGGCACTTTGAAGTAAGGTAGGTAATCCCTGCTCGCGCACGACGGCGACTAAGCCTCCATGATTTAGAAGCTCTCGGAGTATTTTAAGAGTCCCCTTTGCTCTACCACCCCCGAAAACAGCCGCTTGTACGATCGCGTTCTTGCCTGCGTTTAAAGACGCGACGCTGTCCACCGTCTTGACTCGCCTAATCTTCCCATAGTTATGCTATCACTTCGCGGTACCTATACATTACGTAGCATGCCTTAATTGTCTCGAGGAAGATCCCTGTAGAGGGACTGTCATTACGAGAAGCGAAAATCGAAAATGCTCCGAAAATCTAATTCCGACTTGTCTAACAAATTGTAATGTCGAGTCATAAACAGCAGTGAAGTTTGCATTGTACGTGAGTCACTTTGTCTTTCATCTTGCATGTAAACATGTTTTCAAAAACAGATGTGCCATAATACAGATATAAATGGTAAAAATACTTAATACCATAAATACGAACTACATTACTTATTGTATAAATGTCACAGATACAGAAGCGAAAAGAATTCTCGCAATTACGATCGTGTTAATTAACTTTCGCGCGTTACGTGAGATCGAGTCTCTTCTTTCTGCCGCGAATCCCGAAGGATTCGTTTACGTGGTGGACAAATGCGCGACGCACAATTATCTCGTGGGAGAGCAACGATAAAATTTACTCGTCGTGAGCGAGGACGGAAACGAACGATTCCGCAAGCGCCAAAATCTACCCGGTAGATCGTAGGAGAGGGTCCGGGTGAAGAAGGACGAGGGGGCTTGTCAGGATACTGTGAGGAGGAACGGGGGAAACCTCTGGCCATCGTCTGGCAATGGCCCTCTTCAGCGACGTACCTCGAGAGCAGGCTAACCTCCTGGGCGACCACCTTTTCCAACCTCTAGCAAGCCACCCCGCACCCTTCCCTCTTGCCGCTCGTTGAATCTAATTACACCCGCCAAGACCAACCCGCCCCGGAAAACGTGTGGAGAGAACAAGAGAGACGGAAGAAGAGTGACTAGGAGGACCAGAGTGAGAGGGAGAATAAAAGAGAGGAAGAGAGAGATCGGAGCCAGGAGATAGGGAGTAATGGAGAGAGACCGAGGGAAAGCAAGAGGGTAAGAGAGATGGAGGGAAAGAGAAGCGGAGAGGGTGAGCGTGGAGAAGCAGAGCGTTGCCAGGCGACGGGAGCCATCTTGGAGGGTTGCAGCCACTAATGGCCTAATGAATTTAATGGAGGCTCCCCGATATAGAGTAACAGGAGAACCGAGGTGGAGAATAACGGAGGCGAAAGAAGGGAAAAAGAACAAGCCGGTCCGTAGAAAGAGAAAGGTGCAAGTCGACATCGTCGTCGTCGTTGTCGTCGTCGTCAACGTGCTTCTAATTCTTCTTGGTGTCGGTGGAACACCGAAAGCAACAAACGCCGCGAGGTCCCGATAGAGAAACGAGGATGAAGAATGACAGTGGCCATGACACGGGGTAAGAAAAGAGAGAAGAAAGAGGGAGAATCGTCGAGTTTCCGGACTATCTGAGCGCAACGGGGGTGGCGCATTAACCGAGCGTAGAATCCGGAAGACCGAGAACAATCTACTTTTCGGATTTTCGCAATTAAGTAAGGAACGAGCATCCGCGTCACCCTTCCACGAAAACCGAGGATAACGAATGAGATGAAAATCGCGACAAATTTCGCAAAAGACCACGCAAGAGCTCAATAAAAAAGGGTCAGTTTTGTGAACAAGAATTCGTCGTGCTAAAGAGAGAGTAATTTTCATCAATTTCGTATCAAATGACTAAATAACTTTTAATTAACTTTAACATCGTTATGGTATCGACGTTTCCCACACAAAATAATATTGCCGTATTCTAAGGGCTATTTCGAGGGTTTGCGAGGTTTGTGAGGGTAATTCGAGGGATTCAAGATTGATCGGCGCGCGTGTACCTTCCTCACGCGTGCGCGTGATGCATCGCGATGCCGTGGCAAGAAAGCGATTTCGCATCAAAGAGAGAAAAGAGATGAGTTTCGTTTACGGCGACGAGGAAGTGTCATTTGCCGGTACGTGCGTGGCGAACGATCCGAGAAAGCGAAAAAGTAATAACCGGTTACAGGTGGCTATTAAAGCTACCGCCTGTCCTACGCCCTACGCGGTGGTTTAACTTCGTTAATTATTTCTAATTTTATCCGTAGCTTCTCTGCCGCTTCGATGTTAACAAACGAGGAGTTCGACGAATCAGCGAATCCGATCGCACGTGGCTGCATCGTGTTTAACAAATAAATCCGTTCGCCGAATATGCCTATTTATTACGCGAAATTAAGCAGAAACGAACGGATTCCTAAAATTCGCGATTTGCATAAAAATCGCTATCTGACGTAACATTTATTGCTGTTAACCTTACCGGTGTAATTTTGTTCGTCGGACTTCCCGCACTTTGACGTAAGATCTTACGTCTCTTGGAAAACGATTTCTGATAAGATTGCACGCGTTGGAGAACACATGCAGCGCAACTACGTGCAGTCATTCTATTTTTCTATTAAACTTGATAAAAGTGAATTAAAACGCAGGATTTTCCGAGTATTCAGACCTAATTCCGTCGATATCCTAAAAACCTTACGAAGAAACGTATCATAAAACTGATCCGTGTAACTGATCGCTTCAAAAGAAGATCGAAAAAATGTGTACAGCATGAGCGCCCAAAGGACGCGCGGAAAAAGCGAGGCGCTACATAAGAGCTGCGTAAACACGCGTCGACGATGCGCGCGTAATTGAAGCGCGGCGCAAGAAAGAAACGCGTGCGGCGTATCTCGTCGACGTGGCGTAGGTTATAACCGTACGTTATACACACGATTTCCTATCTTTACAATAATCTCATACCCTATGCGTCGGTTATCAGCGTGTAAACAACCCTTTCGAGGGGACCACGCGCGCACGTGTTTCACTCGGGAGAGATTTATCTGAATCGTGTGGCGTGGTCGGCGCGGGCTCTCGCGCGGCTCGCCTCTATATTGCCGTTTCGATCGGGGACGTACTTTGCAATCACGATCCCGTAAGCTCGATCAGCGTAATTATGACACGGGGGTAAACGTGACATTGCAGGGCACTTTATCCGCTTTAATCTCGATCTTCCCGTGATAAACGCGAACCCGTTAGAAAATCGTTAAAAGCGCCGGTCGCTCGTTTGGCAGATATCACGATAAAAAGCGACGATTGTCGATCGTCAAATAATGTCCATTTACACACTCCATTCGTTATTCCGATTAATCCTGTCATTACGGCAGCTTAGCGTGAGGAAATCGCGACACGAAAGATTATTTTGAAGATAATTTTTTGAGCCAGCGCGCGAATCATTGAGCTGCTCTCTCGATCAGTCGTTGACTGATTAAGTAGAGCTTAAATGTAATTCCAGATAAGAAGGATTTAAATGGCTCGACGTAAAGCCCGAACCGAAAACTATCGATAATACGCGACAGTATCCAGCGGATATAAAATACGCGTCCGCTTCCGGGCCGGAATTAAATGTTCAATCTCAGAAACGCGGTGCGAGATTCAATTACGTAACAGAGCAGACTCAATCCCGAGCGACCTGGTCGCCGCGTCAAGTATTACATTTCCGAACCGTTGCAAACAGTACCGGGCAGAAATGAGGCGCGCCATCGAGGCCGGGGTGAGGATCGGTCAGCGTGTTCGCCGAGTTAGAAATGAATGAAGGAGTTGACGGGGCCCAGAGGGAAAATGGGACGACGGGAGAGGTCCCGGCTAACCTCGGGCAGATGAGATAGGATTGAATGGACGTCGCGAAGGCGCGCGGGATAAGGTGGCGAACGGAAAAAAAGCAAGCAGTGGCGAGGGCAGGGAAAGAACGGCTTGATGGAAGTAGAATCGAGAAGAAAGAGGAGGAGACTCGAAGAGCGAGAGATACGGAGAAAGGGAGGAACGAGGGACGGCAAATGAGTTGACAACGGGATGGAGAGAGAAAAGAGAGAGAGAGAGAGAGACACACACATAGAAAGAGAGAAAAAGAGAGATGAGAGAGAAGCATGGGGAGATACACGGGCGATGAGACGAGACCGGATGAGATGAGATGATAGTGTTGCATGTAGCGCGTGCGCGCGCCGACTCAATAAACATCCGTGGAAGCCTCGGTAAGACCCGGGGCCGCGCTCTGGATTACCGGCGCTACTTTCCTTTATTTTTCCGGATGCAATGCCCACACCCCTTTCACTCTCTAACCCCTTCCTCTATGTATTCGTCTCTCTTTCCCTCTCTTTCTCTCTTTCTCTACTGCATGTGTTCATCTCTCTTTCCCTCTTTCTCTCTTTCCCGTTTATCCCTGTCGTCTCTCGTCGGCCGTCGCGTTGCTTTCCTTTCACGGTTTCCCTCGCTCGCTCGTCGTCGTCCCTCGTTTCTCTGCTTCAACATAGTGGAAGCGCGCGCGCGCTATGCTGCAAGTTTTCCCTTCCGTTCGCACACATCGCCGTCTTCCTCTTCTTTCCCTATTCCTCGATCTCGCTCCTCTCGACTCGTTTCCACCCGCGGCTCCCTGCCCTTTAGCGGAACAGACGGAGACTCGTCACTGCCCGACCCCGTCCCCGCTACGGATTGTTACCCTCCCGGTCGAAATGGAAACTGCTCCGGTGTCGTATTCCCCGGCTCTCGCGCTCGCGAAACCGAGCTTCCGGATAATCCACTGATTTGTCCCGTAATCACGAGCCATCGCCGCTCGTCGTCGATTTCGAGCACGGCGAATCGCGCAAGTCGGCCTGCCTCGAATCGCAAAATGCTGGATCGGTAAATAAGCCGCGAACATAGCGTAGCGCACGATAGGCCGTTAACTGCTCCGTATTGCGTATCGGAATGAAGAAATACAACGGGGAACATATCGGGAAACGCCCTAGTAACGTTGATTTCTATCTTCGCAAACGCGCTCTCCGGGGATAACTTACGAAACGCGACTTTTACTTTAAGGACTCCTTGGTGAATTCGAAACCCTTGAAAGCTTCGGGACAAGCACGAAGCGAGTGCGTAATTTCTACATTCAAAAATCTCGCGTTGCGTCAACATAGAAATCCTTCATGGATGAGAGAGAGAGAGAGAAACTCTAAACTTGCCATTACGATTTTTTCAATAGTCACCATTAAATTTTCATTAAAGTCTGATCGGCCAGAATCGGGAATTAAGATCGGTGGATTTGCGAGCCGGCTCGTTGAAGAGACCGTGATATAAACCGGAGAGCGGCCACAGCGGCGCGCTACAGGCGAGGACGATCTCCCTTCGGGGGCGCAAAGCCGATAATCGATGAATCGAGTCGCGTTTAATCATTCTTTCGAGCGAGCGAGCGAGCGAGCGCGGGTGGTTTTTAGCGCGGCGGACGATGCCCGCGCCGCACGAGCGAAAGACAACGAAGAGTGCCACCTAAAACCGATAATTGGCGACCGAGATTAACGTTTCTGTTGTCTCTGACGACGGAATAATGTGTACACTCGTACCGGCCGGCTCGCCCGCGCCCGCTCGCCGCCACATCGGCCTTGCCGTGTGACTGCCATTAAAATCTCGGAAAGCAGCGAGAGCTGAAGCACTCGCCCGGCGATAGGTACATAAAACCGCTTTTACGGTGGAGAGATTAGCCGGTGGATTTCGGCGCGAGATCGCGGCCGATTACGCGCCTTATAATATTTTAGTACTCACGATTAAGGGATTGGCTTCGCAGCTGATTCGCGGAGCCTTCTCGCGTTATTGTACTTTATGTAGCGCTGAGGAAACGAGCGGAGGGACATTCGACAGGGGAATTTTGGGGCGATTCAAATGGTAATCAAATCTTTGATCAACGGAGGTTCAAGGTGGTCGTTACGTGGAAACGTGGCAATTAGTTGGCCGAGATCGCGGGATAAGTAAATTGCGAGATGCGTTTCGCGGCGGATATTTTAATTCGCGATGTTACCGCAAATTAATCGGCATTCATTTATTGTGCGTCTCGGAGAGTGCAAAGTTTTTTTCATAATGCATCGTCAATCTTTTATAATTAATCAATCGCGAGATGTTTAGATAACATTAAATAACAATAAAAGAAAAAAGATATGAATAATACAAAAGAATCGGTATCAGAATCAATTTCGAAATCTTCCCTCTGGATAATCCTCCAATAATCTATTACAAAACCGTTTATTTCACCATCGTCGTAGATTAGTTTCGTTCGCTTTGACCTACCTACGACAACGCATAAAGGCAGAAAGAACCAAATGCCAAATGATATACGTTGATAAGGTGTACTTCGCGAAAATATCGCCGCTCTCTCGTCAGCTAATAAAAAGCGCGGGCGGAGGTGCTCGAAGGCGAAGCAAGGATGTTCACGATGATGAGTGGCGAAGGAGGAAGAAAGGGAGGAGCAGGAGGAGAGGAAGAAGAGGGTGGAGGATGAGGCGACTCGAAGGTGCGGAGGAACGGGTACCCGAGAATGTGAAGTAGGGTGATTTCGCCGAGGCCTTCTAAGCGGCGGGATTAAGTGCTACGTAAATTCTCGGCGCGCGCTCGCCGGGCACGCTCTTTCTTCCTCGCGCGGGTAAAGAATCGCCGTCGCTCGGTTAGACGCATCGTCAGCGAAGGAAAAGTGAAAGTCGCCCGCGTGGACGCAAAAGGATTGCAGCCGGGATTACGCGGGGCTCTCTCGCGGTAAGACGCCGAGATACTTCCGCCGGATCGTTACTTTGTCGTAATAATTCGTCGTCGGGGGATGGTTATTATCAATTGTCGGTCGAATGACGGATCGCGTTGCTATGTTGCAGCGATAATGGTACGTATAGTTGTGATATTTGTTTTTATTAAGTGATGTGTAAAGTGATTAGGTAATGCAGATGATTGCTAATAGCCAAGTGGTTAGAGTGAAGTAACGAAAATTAATATTCGTGATAAGATGTCGGTTGCAGCATCAAATCTTTTCGATTAAATTTCATAAAATTGAAAGAATGATGATAATATGACAGCATTTAATTGAGCAACTAAAGAAGCTGATCGGTTTTAGAATGAAAGTGAAAAATATCTTGTTCCTTCAATTTTATATGATAATTTATGTTTCTTATTATTATGGTATCAATATTCATTATACCTATAATTATCCCTTTGCCTGTAAACGTTTTTATGGCACCTTTATCCTGTAAACGGGGGTCATTTACGTCCACCTCATTAAAAAATAGGTTAAACTGTTTTAAAAAATCTGAAACAATTCGTATAGTTATATTGACTCTTCTATTTTGTAAATCAATCGGAAAACCAAGTAAAAAATAGTTTGTTTAAACAATGTGTTTATGTAAACAAAGTAAAACACGGAAAATGTACTATTTTGTTTAAAAAATTATAATTTGGGGACAAATTATCGAAATAAAAAAAATCAAACGGGAAATTAAAGCGTAAGGATAATACTTTCAATAAAAAAATATTGCAATATGGCACAATAAAAAAAAAGCTTAATTTTTGAGCATGAAAAAAGCATTTTTAAAACATTTGTTTAAGCATGCAAATACAAGTATTTTACAAGAAAATCAATACTTTTTTATTTTAATGTTATTTTATTCACACAAATAGTTTGAGTAAAGAATATTTACATATAAAAATTGTTGATATGAGAAAAAATAATTATTAAAATAATTATGTTTTACTGCTAAAAAGTGTACTTACACTAAAGATTTTGTCTTGAAACTTATTTTCTAAAAATATATATTACAAATCTTTATAAAAAATGTAAAAAGAGTTGATGAAAAAATCACTCACCTACACACTTGGTATACGTTAACTGTAAACGAGGGTCGTTTACGTCCAGACGCAATTCGAACTGCTTGCTGTAATGGCTGTATGTGGACGAAACTTACTAAACTTGGGGAGTGTGTACACTGTCTGGATACAATTTTACACGACATAGTCCAAGGCGGCTCCCTTCCTCCGTTTTTAAGGTACCGAAGATAGTCGCTTTCGGCCGGACACAAACGACCCCCGTTTACAGGCAAAGGGTTAATATCATACACATATAATTACAAATTAAATTGGATTACTCGCATCGAACTGTCTTAACCTCTACGCGTCAGAACAACCGCGAAGAAGTAATCCAAAAATCAAAACTCATCAACCGATATTGCCGAGAAAAACAAATAAAGTAGCTACTTTGTCTACACTCACGGCCGATCGCATCCGCAGTCAACTGTTCCGAGTGCCACGCGAAATCCGAGTCGGCATCAAGCATGTGTCGTACAAGTGATAAAATGACATCGGATGCGGATAATTGCACGAGCATCGTGACACCGTATAGCTAAAACGGCGATGAAACCGGGTTACATCGGCACTCAAATAGCAAAGCTCGTTAACATATCAAACGACACCGTAATGGCGGCGCGAGATTCTCTATGCGTTTACGGCAGTCATGACTCGCGCCGCGTATGCATGTGATACGAAGATACGATACTCACGATATCGCTCACCCGTACCCGCAGCACGCCTCGCCACCCTGGTGCCCTTTTCGATGGCTATCCGGCGAATTTTTCCACGAAATCGAGGAAAATCCACACGAAAAGAACGGCTTGCACGCGCGCGATTTATGAGCCGTCGAAACTGCTTAGCGGCCAATTTAAATTTTCTCAATCGCGCTCTCGCGCGTGCCGCCATCTCGCGGAGCGTTACTGCGGACGGTAGCGACTGTTACCGACGGCGGCAGTGTTACCAACGTCTGACGGCTCCCAACGACCGATGATCACGTTCTGACGGAGATAACGCGATCTCACAGGCGTGACGATAAAATGTATGTTAGAGAAAATTCGAAAATATTAACGTTCCTTTCGAGTAAAGGATGATTAATATTAGGGGTGTGATTTAGTTTTGAGGGTTTTTTTTGCTCAAAAACGCATGTATTTAAATATGATAATGAATGAATACCTTAATCAAACTATTTTCCTTCGTTTTCTATAACTTTTTCCCATCTTTCTGGCAAGAGATGGATTCCACCACGATAAAATGATTCTTCTTTTCAGTTGATCCATTCGTCGACGAATTTCCGCACTTCTTCGAAATTATGAAAGTGTGTATCCTCTAAAGCGTGTTGCATCGACCGGAACAAATAATAATCGCATGGAGCAATGTCCGGAGAATACGCGGGGTGCGGTAAGACTTGCCATTCAAGCTCTAATAGTGTTTGTTTCACTGATAACGCAACGTCAGGTCGAGCGTTGTCACGAAGAAGAATCACTTTCCGTCCTTTACTCGCAATTGGTGGTCGTTTTCGGTCCAATGCTTGCTTCAACTTGTACAATTGGTGTCGATAACGATCAGCCGTGACAGTCTCATGCGGATTTAACAGCTCATAGTACACTATCCCACCAAATACAGAGCATTACTTTTGAGCCGTGAATATTGCGTCTCGGAGTGGATGTTGATGGTTCGCCTGGATCCACCCATGATTTTCTGCGTTTCGGATTATCAAAATAGATGCACTTTTCATCCCCAGTAACAATCCGAGACAAAAGACTCTTCTTTTTTTGCCTGGCGATCAACGAAATGCAAATGTTCAAATGGCACATTTCGATAATTGATGTCGAACCCATTTCCCTTCTTTCTGAATTTTTCCCATTTCATGTAAATGTTTGGTAACTGTTGTACGATCAACATTTAATGCTCTGGCAAGTTCTGAAGTGGATTGTGTTGGATTTTCGTGCAATAATGCTTGCAAATCTGCATTTTCAAGCTTTCTTGGTTGTCCCGAGCGTTCTTTGTCCTTCACATCAGTATCACCACTTTTACAGCGTCTAAACCAGTATTCACACGTCTTAATTGATGGGGCAGAATCACCATAAGTTTCCACAAGAATTCTATAACTCTCAGCCGCAGTTTTCTTTTGATTAAAAAACAAAAGCAACGCATGTCGAGAATGCTCTTTCGGAAGTTGCATTTTTACGATGATATAAACACGACTGTTATTGCATTTATTGCTATAATGCTACTAAATGTCATGGATAATGTCAACACTGTAAGAAATAACAGTTATCGGAAACAGCTATTGAAACAAACTGGCACTGCAGCCATCTGTTGCAAAATCCTCAAAACTAAATCACACTCCTAATAATAAAATATTAAAACATTGGAAGGAGAGTTTTTGATATCGCACGTTACGATGAAACGGACTTATCTTTGTTGTATCGTTAATTATTTCAACGGTTACTGTTGAATTTTAGAAAGTGATTAAAAGAATAATTAATTGAAATAGAAAAGTTCAGTAGAAACTGTTCTTTTCTCATCAAGAAAGGAAAAAGTGCGTTTTACTTATAAATAAAATATTTATTTATCTTGTTCAACAGTTCGGGGAACACTGATTCACCGTTATAATTATCATCAACCAGTTGCTCACTTAATTATTAAAAGAAAAAAAAGGCCACGTTTATACAGAAACGCGGTATTCGTATAAAAAGAATATTATACTGCATCCAATGCTTCTGTGTCTTACTTGCTATATAAACAGCCGCAGGTATTGCTATGTGCATTGCAAAACGAGTCGTTCAGGCGCCGGTAGTTGTTGCTCAACGTTTCCCCGACTTTGACCGCGTTGCAGAAGCGGCCGCCAATGTCGCGCCGCGCGATTAATCAGTCGTCCCAATATTTCACTATTGCATCGACCGTGCAAATGTATACCCCAAATATCTCTGGTATTGTTTGCAGGAAAGTGTCACATTAATATACTAAAACCGTTGGTTCACTGTGAACACTTTGAAGAGCCCCAGTCTCTTTGAAATGCAATGAATTAAGACAGTCCTAACGAGGATAAGATGAATACATTCTTAAAAATAAGGGCTAATTTAATTCCAGCAGGAAGCCGTCAAAAGGGCGAAGCTGCGAGAAATTTTCGTCGTACGCAGCTTCGCCATTGAGATTCTCAAAATTGCTTGCGAATTAATCTGGACAATTAAAGTTTATCATTAATATAATAATTTAATATAAAAAATTATATCGTCACTTTATTCTTGATTTTTAACCCGAAATGTAACTTATGAAAACGTATTAATAATCTAATCTCATTAATTAATTAATTTATTCTTGCTGGAATTAAGGGTCCAAGAGAGGGAAAGAACGCGATGTAGAATAAAATGAGCTACCCTCGCGAGATAAGTATAAATAGTAATATCGAATAAATAAAACTACAGCTGAAGAACAAATCAATGAATGCGTCCACGAGTCTTCCATCTTCTGGAAACCGCACATCACGAGGGTGATGAACGCGCCGTGGCTATCGATGTGCGTACGCTCGCAGCGGATTTTGTATCTCGCAGGACGCGTTCTTCAGGATACCGTAGAACGGTAGTTCCTCGATTCCAGACGACCAAGTACCCGTCTTCATCATGCAGGAGCACTCCATGGCGAGGACGGATGCTGCAACAAGTTAAATTCATGATCCTAATTTTCAAATTCACGAAATTACCAATTCCAGTATAATAATTTCCCCAAAGTCGCAAAGACATTTCTGATAAAACGAAAATTCTTGCGTAAAAACAACTTATGTTTTACTTCCAACTTATTTAACTTCTATGTCATGCAAAACTTCACACTTGACACCTGTTTCAGGATTTTAGAGTTAATGGCCTGATTACTTTAATTCTTTTTGCACATTTCTACACGAATCGTGGATACGGCAGGGACCGTTTCGTCGTTTTACGTGCTCGATGATCGCACGGGAGGTACGTAATCGGACACGATTTGCGGTATCAGCACGACGGTCGGTCGTGCGATCGGTTCGAATTGCAAATCTCGTATTGTCACATGCACATACCAGGCTCGTCGGACTCCGTATGTCATAATGCAGAGATCGGACACCCGTGGTTCATCCTGTACTCCACGTAGAGCATACCCGTGTTGTGCCAATAATAAAGCGCCAGCACGACCAGCGCATGCCACCACTGATGCGATGATCCGACGTAGTCCACCCAGCCTACGGTGAAATGCGAGCGTGCGTTTAATGACGGGAATGAGCAAAAAAGCGTTTCATTGTTTCGCGAAGCGCATAGTCTAACGATACGCAGTCCGCGCACGAGCACAATAATCACCTGGGCAGAAACGTTCGGGTATCTTGGTCAAGTAGACCAAGAACGCGATCGCGTTGATGATGTACATTCCTACGACCCGAGGGATGAGCATCCGGACGATGGGGTTGTCTAAGCCGCCCATCGCGATGGTCCAGTGCAGCGTCGGTAGCACCCCGTATATCGCCCAGCCCACGAACACTATCAGTTTGACATTGCCGTTGACGTTCAGCCGCGGTATCTGCAGGATCATCGCGAAGATGAAAATCGCCGCGACGGTTACCAGGTAGAACCGCTGCAGCTCCTGAAAAGATCACAGGCTTGAGAACGGTTCAATTCCCCGCGAAGTAATATTAGATGTTTTAATTAACTTGTTAGGATTTATTTCCTATTAATTTATTAAATTTATTTTTGGAATTGTTTCTCAAGTGCCAAGTTATACGTTTTTACTGAGAAGCTACGAGAGAATATTTATTTTAAAACATTCGTGACGTGGAGTTGTGAAACAACGAGACCACGCAAATTTTTAAAAAACTTTTCACCTTGTGACACCAAAAAGCATAGTAGACGCCCGACATGTAGATCGACAGCATGCTGAGAGCGATACCGAATAGGTCGAAAGATAGGAAGCACCAATAATCCTTCTCGCTTCGACAGGAGAACGTATGATACACGGACGAAAGGATCATGCATACCTGAGATAAATGTAACTCATTTAATGATGTGTCTAAAATTTCATTTTCTAGTTCGTATAATCTTTTTTTTCAATTAGTGCAATTTTTCTGACATCATTATCTGTTTTGGAGAAAATAGATTTAAGCCACAAAATTTTACGACAATTTTAAAATCTTGAAATATTCTTTTTAACTTAAAATTAATTCAATGAATCAGTATATCAGTATATTGATTTTTACCTGAAAACAAAGAAGTAACAGAGAAACGATTACTTTGTCACTGAACGGCGCGTGAATATTCAGTAGACAAAGATCATACAGGGTCAGACCGAAGAAGAGCATCCAGCCGAAGATGTGGCTCCATATATTCACAGTCTCGTTCGTCCACCAGAATATACTGCAACACGAATAGCATTTCCATGAAGAAATGCGCCAAGCGGTAGCGTATTATATTTTCAAGATGTTCCTGAATTTGCCAATTTATTCAGTGTTAAATGCCAACCTTTCCAGGCAGAGTTTCGTAGTCAAACAACAACGGTAACCGCGCAGTATGTAAGGATTGTATTGAAGGAACTCGGGTGCCTCTTCAAAGCGCAGCAGCCGCCTCATCTTCTCTTCCTCTTCCGGTGTAATTCTTTTCTTGGCCGGCGGATCATCGTGGACCTGTTCCAGGACAAAAACTCCACGTTCAACGTATCTCCGAAGCAGCATCCAAAAAGGAATGTTGGAAATTCAAGAGATTCGTGTGACCTGTGTGTTTTGGACTTTTACTTTGTTGCTGCGAATAGCGACGCGTCTGTCCAACACCTCTCACGGAATGTGTGTCGAAAGTTTCTCTCGACTGCCCTGATACAACGGACCAACGCTATTTGTTCGTCGCGTTTCTCGCGTTAGAAGATTTAGACAATTTAAAATGCGGGAGGAACGAACCCTTCGCGACTTTCGAAGTTTTCGACTTTTGAAAAGAAAAACTTTTACGTAATTTCGATAAGTTTGCAGTACCTATATGTATACACTAACTAATGCATCGAGCACTACTCCCGGAAGTTATCGAACCGATAGAAAAAAACGCTAGTTATCCTTCGTAGGAATTACGAAATTAGATTACATAATGGAACACGCGCAAACTATTTGATTATACATCTACATTTTTTTAGTGCAACGTGTAACTTTTTTTACATTTTTGCGATTTGCGTCATGAGAGACCCCACCGATCACTGACTTTTGCAATGATAATCATGTAAAAAGTTATTATTTCTTCGTCTTCCTCGTTAGAACTTTTCACGAGGCTCGTGTATACGACCTGGTCTAGCTTTCAACAAGCTGCGTAAACGTTGCGTGTTGCGCAAGAGCTTAGTGCAAAGACGTTTCAATTGCACCTGCAATATTCCGAACAATACAAAGCGCTTTCATCGCTTTCATTTGTAGCATTCCTCGACCACGTAAACTCGCCGCTGCCAACAATGGGATGATGTGACTTTACGATAAAATGAACGACCATTCTTACTCGATATAATTATCAGAATAGGAAAATGTCGCTCCGCGAAGTAAGGTCATGGCTCTCTCATAACATGGAAATTGCCTTCATATTTGCATTTTTTATTTTAATGTGCCCATTAAATGAGAAACTGGCCCGATATATAGCGAGCGATTAATTAACCGCACGAAGAACTAGAAAGGATCGCAGAATTGCTGGAATCATTATCCAACCATATATCTCTCTCATCAAATTATTCGATCGAGCCGCTCTTTATGTAAGTAGTCACTTTCTAGATTTAGTTGAATTTATAAGAATGATCAGATCAGCTCTTAACAGGTGATATCGGTCTACATTTCAGTTCAATATTAATGCAAATTAATATTGATAAATTAAACGAGGCTCTCCTCATTTCGTGAGGAGAGAGTGTTGAATTTAATAGCCGAATAATCGGCCCACTTATTAACATAATTCAGGCAGCATTCGATTTTTCTGCTCATTCGTCACGACTCACTGACTGATGCCTTCCCTTCTGGCATCCTATCGCGTTACGGGAAATTGCTCGAGCGGAAATCATCGCATCGGCGCGAACGGATTCAGCGTAAGACGGACGCCCGATTCCTCCTAGTATACTCGCGCGAGGAGATACACAGGCGAGAGATCGTTTTAGTCGCACTCTACGATCTCTCGGCGATACGAATGCGGTAAGTGGGCCACAACGGGACCTGCCTTTCATCCGAGTGTGTCAAGTTTACGGCGTCTGCTTTCCTCTCGCGAGCTAGCGAAATCGATTCTCCGCGGCGCGCTTGTGGCTATATAGGCAGTCGCGATTAGGACGATTACTTCTATCACGAATAATGAGGCATAATCGGTCGAATAACGTCGAATCTTCGGATCCGGCGCGTAATTTCGCGGGGACAATGCGTGCCTTTGTGCCGTAATGAGCGCTCGCGACTAACAGCCGAGTTTCTTCAACTATCAACCGTCCAGACGGAAGAGAGCGGAATAAACGCGAGGTAAAAATCGCAAACGACCGTGGCTCTTCGTAGACGTGGACGTCGCTCAAGAGTCACCGCGGGTTTCACCGAGGGGGGGGGGGGGGGCGAAAAAAATACCCAGTTGATCGTGCGCGTAAGAAAAGGGGAACTGGAAAATTATACGTGGGACCCCATGCATCGCGCAGCCTAGAAAGTCGCGGTTAGCGTGTCTTCATTTCGTGAAACGGAAGCGACGTCGTTGACGTTTACGGGAAATGGAGCACATCTTCAACTGTCCGATGTCGCATACGTACGACGTTACTACCGCAATCCGGAATCGAGCTATTGATCTCTCGCGATCAATCGCGTGCTCGCGGGGTGATGGCCTTTTATCGCTACTATTTGCAACGGCACGCCGAACTCGCGTGACTGCACGCGTCGTTTGCTCCGCACTCGGATTTTTGATCCGTTCCCTTCTTCCTGCTCCCCGGATCGGATCGATTTAGCTTTCCTTCGCCGTTATCTCTGATTGATATATTTATCTATTTAATTGGAGAATCTGGCACGCGACGCGACCAAGACGTTGACTGACCTTGCTGACGAGCGGCTTGCTCGCTTCTTGCGCCAATTCTGTCGCAGATTGCTTTTCATGGGTGTTATTGTTGTGCAGTTGGCCATTACTAGACTCTTTTTCACGATGGTTGGTTACCTCCTCTACACCCGCGAGTAGTTTCATCATTCAAGCGACGCGGGCCTCTTGTGCAACACCTGCTTCCTGAAAGACATAATGAATGAGAGATCGTGGAGACACAGCTGTTCGTCACAGGAACGCACTCATTAATGTTGCCGCAAATTGCTGAAACGCGACATATCCTGACGCATAATTTCCATGCAAAACACGACATAGTATGATATTAAGACAGCTGAGTGTTAGGTAAGCATTCAAGCAGTTGGATCTGTAGTTAATCACAAGAACGTGACTTTGCGGTTTTCTTATTTTCAGATTTCTCGTAGATCACTCGCGATAAATTAATCGTTTTCGATTCAGAGCGTTAACATAACGCTTGCGTGTACACACACATATATATTACGTATTTATGAAGAAATCGCGGATGCGGATTACCTTTCCGTTAATTTATCGGAAACACATTTCTCGGACGATGCACTGTTCTTTCTCGATGAAAACTGCGAGTAAACTGCTCCTAGTATTCGTTATATATTTTGTGAAACCCTGATAAGACCCGGCCGATTCGCGTGGTTTATTGTTCCGCGTGACGCGTAATGTACGCACGTAACTTTCTCGCGGAAGGCAAAGAGATCGGACCTCGCAAGAACCGTCGTAAACTCGCGGAGTGCTTTCTTGCGCGGGTCGGCGCAACTGGCGAACGCGAATTTATACTTGCGCGCGGCCGAAGAGAACGGGAACCTGCGCGGCAGTTCCGACGGGCGCAAAAATCGCAATGACAATTAAATTTCGCGAGGCTGCAATCGCGCGGCTGCGATCGGACACCGGGATTAGAAATCTCTCGCGGCTGGGTCGAAAAATAATGCCGTGCCGAATAATTTTCGCTTACGAATTTCTAGTCATTAATCCAACGCTGGTCGAGAAACGCGTAAGACAGCGCGATTAATACTGAGTGCCAGTTTCGAAAATACCCGTGAGATTCGTGTGACGCGTCCCAGTTATCTTTTTTATCTGGACAACGACAGAGAGAGAAAGAAAGGGGCGAGGAGGCGAGAATCCTATTCACTCTCTCTGCGTCACGCGACGACTAATCTACGAGAAAGTCGAAGCCGCACTTTGGAATCCGTCGAGATCGTACGTCTGCGCCCGGTGAAAAGTACGAACAGATTATATTTTCACCATTACGAGCAGGAAGTAACCGGAGGCACGTCCGCGTAACGGCGGGGATTCGCGCTAGGTTTCGATCCTTTCTTTCTCCCGATGTTGCCCGACGTCGATTTTGCTCGTCATGCGACACGATAATGAGTCATTAATGCGTCAGTACATTAATGAAAGTACTCATAATGTTCGCTAACAAATAACAAATTCCGTCGGTATTCGCAAAAACCTGCTGTTATTTATTCATTTCATATCTATGGTTTTTCTGAGCGATTTGTTATATTCGGAATATTTGTTAAAAATCGCTGAAGTAGTCAAGAAACTGAATATTTATGCGTTACTTTAATAAATATTTGCACGTTGTGTTGCTTGATGTCACTTTTGACATTTCTGATATCGATCTAAACAACAGCAAAAAGTAATGACGCAAAAAGTTTTTCTGAATCTCAGATTTGATAGACCTTCCGGTGCTCTTCATTAATATGACTGATCTTTAACCCCATTCCGTTTCCGTTAAAATGAAATTTCGTCTAAAGTAAACCTAAGAGCTGAATAATTCATGTTAATCACATGCAATGTATGCAGTGTACGAACGCTTATGCGTAAGTAGACACCTTATAGTCTCTCAATTTTTCCTCCAATTTGTGTATTTTTACGGAGGAGAATAAGAGTATCGCAGACACTTGATTAAATCATCTCTGACACATTTCTAACATTGCCCGAGTCAAAATTTTGCGCCTACTTTAATGCTTTTAGCAGTCGTACGAACCTACTTTTAGGAAAATAGAACCTAGAACTCTTACATTGAAACTCAAACTCCTACAAACAGATGTTAACATGCTATTTTGACCCTGCGACATTCGGCTGTAATCTTGATCGTAACCTGCTTTGACGCTCTAACGGCAAAAAAGGAAATTTCGGACATATTTTAGTGTTAAAGTAGTAGCTAAATAGACGCTGAATAACACCTCAAATGAAGAATTCGAGGTTCAATGTAGAACTAAAATTTCGACTCGGGTGTAAATGGGAAAAGACACACGACAAATAAACGCGCGGTGTGCAAACACGTGCACCCTTACGTTCCTCAAAATTGCAACATATTCCTTCAAGTCTACAATCATCGAGATTGCTGTCGTAAAGCTTCCCGTCTCAGCGAGCTTTACCCTCGCACGCATCCTCGCTTATCGTTGATAATAATCATCGATCGCCATACAATGGTTGGCATCCTTCTCGCCTCGCGCATGCAATTAAGAACAATGGGAAACGTTACCGACACCCATGGGAAACGATAACGCGTACACGCGACACTTTTCATCGCGCTTAATTAATCAAGAGGAGTAAACAAGAGAAAGAGAGAGAGAGAGAGATCGACGATAAATCGGATACCTGTGAATGGTAGCACGCGTATCACGTATGCCGCGATGCGTGACACGTGCAACGCTTCATTACGCGATTCGCTCGACAGGTCAGGCTGACAACAATAATTCATCGAAGTGGTGCATCGCTGTTTGCTATTGCTTCGTTAGATTCGCCGGGACCTCGCGTTGCATCGCGAAGAACCGCGTGGCGAGAATAAGATGACATTGAATCTATCGAGCGACGCGTGCGCCCGCGTGTGCCAACTTTGGCGTAAGGTTCATTCGCCACCGACTTTGTTCAACTATTCGTGTATCAGCCTCGTTCCAGAATGTAAGGTTCGGACGCACACAAACTCGTGCGAAGCTTCTCTCGATCTGGATCAGGAGTCGTTTGAGCACGTAACGTCCAAAACGTGGACTTAACTTTATTTTTTACCAGCAAAGTTCGCCAGGTGATAGTTCGAAAGTTAGAAGTTCAAAGTTCGAAACATAGAAGATCGTTCGGAGCAAGCCTGTGTACACACTATTGATAAACTAATCTTCCTTTTTTCAACATAATATGTACAAGAACAAATTATAAAGACTACGTTAATATCCCCGCCGACGAAATATCTTTAGCTATTCAGATATTACGGTATTCATATTAATTTAGCTTCTCCAGCATCGAAAATTCTTATGTTACAAGTTGAAATGATAGATCACTCTCTTTGAAGTTTTGACACTAACCGATTTATATATTTATATATTTTTACCGATTTCTATATTTTTAGTAAAACGAGAAGATATTATACATCGTGGTAGACTCATTGGCAAAAGACCCGAAAGGATCGGAGACGGATCGAGTTCACTTTCTGCCGATACCGGTCATGTCGACGACATGATGACGATGAAAGGCAACCACGTACCTTAAGGAACGTCGGTCGGTGGACGATCGAAGACGAAGAAACGGACAATCATCAGCGTCTTGTGGTGTCTATCGGTACATTGGTGCACTGTATTCGCGCGTACGAGTCACTGCCGCAATCACCGTATCGGACTGCAACGCGATTCGATCGACCGCACCGAGCACGCCGAGCAGAGTACTGGTAGAACGAGAACGTCTGATCGCGGAGTAGCGGTGGTAACGGCGGCGGTAATGACGACAATGACGACGGCGGCGATGGTGATGACGACGCCAACCAGGGTCGCCCCCGAAGAGCGCGTTCCGCGCGATCGAGGAGCACGCGAGCTCAAACACCGACAATCGTCCCCCCACGTTCTATACGCAAAGGGGGACGCTGGACTTTCACTGCTTGGTCAGCCGAGAGCCCGCATGGCGATTTTTCTGCGGCACTCACAGAATTCGCCGATCACTCGACGGCCTTCGTGTTATTGATATTGTACATTCGTAGTACTCGCGGAGGATATAAATCAATAATGATTATATAAGGTTCATTAATCTAATCAGCAATTCTCTTACATATCTCTTATATTAATCCACGTTGCTTTTTAATCCATCCACGTGAAATCTCCTTGCAGAACTCTTCGTTCACTCTCTGTACTCTGTGATATTGGAGTTTCCGAGATACTCTCGCAATTTTCCAGATACATTTTTATATCAACTTTGGAGAATGGTGTGGACAATAGTTTTAATTCGAAATTTTGTATCTCGTCTCATTTCTACAATTTACTCGGAACGTTTCCAAGTTTGACCAATTGCCACCTGAGTATCGCAATGTCCACCCAACGTGTCTAGCGTTACTATTTAAGACCCGTTTTCGGTAGAATAAAAATTATTTTTATAACAGTTTCACGGTGCCCAAGGATCCCTTCGCTTATAGCGTGAATATCGAAATTTTTAGGAACATAGGTCGGCTTTGCGTTACTTTCACGTGCACACGCCGCGTCGCTGACATTGAAGAATTGGGAGACGCGTCAACGGTCAACCGGACCGCTGCCGAACGAGGTCAACGTGGATACGATAATACTTTTGCAGCGACAGCGCGAATCTTCGGTTACACGGAGAGAAAACGCGAGACCGTGGCCATCACGTACACCGCGATATTCGATTTATCGTTCACACGTTACGTGCAGATCCACGGCCGCGGTCGCGGAGGAGAAAGAAAGAGAGCAATCGCTGCGTGTCACCTTATCATCATGTGGACTTTATTATATAAAGGGCTAATGCTAAAATGTACACAAGATAAGTTATTAAAAATGTTCATTATTGCGGTAGTAATAATTAATTATACACATGAATAGAATCGTCTTCTACTAGAGGTGAACGATGATCAATCGGTTTCATTTTTTTTCTTTTTTTTTCTTTTTTTCTCTTCGAGGGCTATAACACTTTTAAATATATGTACCAGATCCGACGTAATTTACTCGTAATTAAATTACAGCAAATACACGTTCGCGTGTGAGACAGGGTCGGCGCAAAAACACAGAGCGGGCCGCCGCATTACAATACTAATCGAGAGATTTTGTCTTCTCTAGGTTCCCCTCAGCCGCCCCTCCCATCAGCTTGCCGCGTGTCTCAAGCACCGATCGCACACCGATGACACTTCGCTCTGACGCCGCGCTTTCGCACGTGGCTCGCAATGACCGAGTCGTTCTCGCTTACGTACTAATTAAGTAATCGCATCTCTCGTGTGACGTAATCAGATTTTTATTTATCTATGATTAGAAGCCAAAAAACACACTGCTAGCACCATCGAACAGTGCAGTTTTATGTAGTTTCGTATAATCTTAAACATACTGTCGGCGTTGAACTCGGCGCCTCGCGATTCAACAATACACTCCGTTCCATCTTGTGTGTACAGTTTTAGGGTTTATTCCTTCCTTTTTCTCGATTTTTTTGCGAAGTAATGCGCAATCACATTGCCTCACCCTTTACAGCCCACAATACAATTGGAGATACAATATCGAAATCGCAAGTGTGTGTGTGTGTGTGTAAATTAACAGATTCTATTCTTGTTTTTTTTTAATCTTTTAAATCTAATGCTCGTCCACGTGAACAGTATGGTCGTAAGTGTACGCAGGTATTATATTGTGGGTGAAAGGAGAAACACCTGGTCACGGAAAACTAAATAATAATATAATATTAATAATAATAATATAATAATAATAAAATAAAATAATAAAAAGTCGTCGTTTTAAAGAAAACACCTGCACGCGAAACAGCGGTTAAAAGTATCGATGCGGGTAAAAGAACGTCGCGATCGACGACGGGCGACGCGAATCCCTCGTTCGCAGGACGAGACGCACGCGCGAACTCGGCGGCGCGCTCTCCACGCGCTGTGCGGCCGCTACGAGACGAGCCCACCTCGAGATCCTCGAGTTTCATGCGGCGAGATCCTCCCATGGACCCTCCATGGAAGGTCCGCGTATACAGATTTCATCGACAGTCGGAGAACTCGATCGCAACCCTCTCGTCCGTTCGAGAATCGTTGTTTGCCGCAAGCGCTTCGACATCTCGGAACACGAGAGAACTGACAGCCGCAAGGAGGGATCGCGAGCACGCTCGCGCGACCCGCTTCGCCTCCAGAGCACGAATTGGCGAATCAATTGTCCTACAGATTATCCCTGCGAAACTGCAGACACAGGGTGCCGAGGAGGGAAGAGGCGCACGGACGCAATTATATTATAGGACGCGATCCCTTCGTCTAGCGCGTTTGCATACTGCCGCCGGTATTACTTGAAGTCGGTCGTCATCCGTCGATTGTTAACGATATGCATAATTAAATTACTACACACATACACACAGGAACCAAAAGCACAGATTCGAGTTACTCGTAGAATTTGTTAGACAGGTGTGAGGAATTTTCTTGTGTTTTTTTTTAATGATTGAACAAAGCATACACGTAGTTTTAATAATATTTATATATATATATATATGTATATATATAGCCCAGTCTTACAAAAGAGTGACCATATCGCGTTTCAAGGGACGGGCAAACATTGCTCACTTGCGTTAAGACTAACAATCGATGTGCTGTCAGTTCGAAAAAGTTTTTCGGAGAACCACTGAGAAAGTAGGTGTATCGTAACGTTACAATTATCACGTATAAGCACAATAATTCGAAATCAATCTAGTCAGGCTCACAAATACAAATCCTACTTTCACTCGCCTATGTATATACGGTTTTATACTTCCATTTTTCCTTTTATTCATTATGAAAAAAAAAAAAAACAAAGCGGACATGTTTTTTTTCGGTTTTCTTGCGTTGTGTCTGATTCGGTATATATGTATATAATGCTGGGTGACCACCACATGTTTCAAAGATCGCCTTGATCGCCATCGCGGCAACGTCGTTTACATACGCGCGGGCATTCCGAGCCGCCGGGGAAGTTTCACAGGATCGATCGTTCACGCTCGCCTGAGGTTTCCTCGGGTCCGAATATCGGCTTAAGTTTAAAAGTATACGAGCCGTAGCTAATTTCAATCGGTGCTGATGCGTAAGTGGCAATAGGCTGGGGCTGTTTCTTGGTGGTGTTTGGATGTCGAAGTCAACGGAGATTGGCGCATCACATGGCATACTTGCGCGTCCACTCGCGCGCCAATTCATTGTACTTCTCCCTGTCGGTTTTGTATATCCTGGCTATTTCTGGTACCAGCGGGTCGTCTGGATTTGGATCGCACAGCAGGGAGCATATTGACAGTAACACTGGAAAATTATCGGCAATTGTTCAACCTCCTAGTTCAACCTTCTCCACGAGGCGACGCTGCGTCTTTGAGTGCACGCGCCAACGGTTACACGTACCTTTTGATATAGTGAGCGCGGGCGACCATTGCGATCTCAGGATATCCAAACAAATACTTCCGTTACTGTTGATATTGGGATGATAGATTCTAGTCGTAAATGCCACCTAGAGAACAAGCAACGATTATTAGTCAGTTGGGCCTGCTGCCTCCGTTTCTCTCACTGTAATTCAACGTAGAATCGAAGACTCGGTCTACGCCATCGTACCTTAGGTGGTTTGAACGGGTAATCTGTTGGAAAGTGTATTGTTAGGAAAAACACTCCTCCTTGATACGGACTGTCGGGCTGCAAGCAAATTGAGATTCGCAATGATAATATGCACTATACCATAATCCAGTTCTGTACTGTCACAGCCACCCGGTAATACATACGTTCGCATCTAACATACGATTGCTATCAAGTCAATGTTTTGTTTTTAATCTGATAGACACAAGCGTAGAAAAATGTACTTACTGGTCCCATGATGGTTGCCTGCCAATGGAATACTGGAAAAATATTAGATCAAACAATTATATTCACCAATTATCGATGAACCATCACATATATATTCTACAACTTAATTTTACATAATCTTCACACCTAGATAAGCGCAATCATGGTGTCTAAAAGATATATTAATATAATGCGCGACACTATTTCAGGATAGTAATCTATCACTCGGAACACTTTAGTCATCTTACGTGCTACTTTAAATATTTGTTTGCTGGACGGACACTTGACACTTACAATCATCTCCTACAGGTCCTGCGGAGCACTGTGCTGGCGGATCTCTGCCGAGGTCCTGAAGTTCCTGAAACGATAGACATGGGGAAACGGCATTAGATGACAAGTCTCGATACACTCTGCACGCGTAACGTTCACAGAATGCACCGCATTGTGACATCCTAATGTGAACTTTAATCAGATGAGGTCAAAGTTTATATTTAGGATACACAGATCCTGCTCAATCTCCTACTATATATTCCACCGCGACGAGGCTCTGAGGCACACGCATTGTACCGTTACTCTATACAGAGACAACTTGGATTTTATTTCTGAACATGCGTGCACACAATGCCAAGATCGTCTTGACGCACAGGCCGAGCTTCCTAGATCAATTCTTTTGTGCGATGGAAAAACATGTCACTTGATAATGATGGAAACAGATCGCCGTATTATTTATCGCCTACGTGATATCTTTGTGCCACAAATGAAAGACAAATATACAAGTGTCAATAGCACCATCTGCAAATGTACAAGTGGTTCCAAGTATTGTGCAATGTCCCTCTTATTATCAGCCATTGATTGCATTGGAAAACGTCATGAGTAATCGAGGACGACATATAGATGGATAGACAGAGGAGAGGTGGCCTTTCGCTGGACCTTCTGGACTTCTGGAGGATCTGCAGCAGACGTATCATGCTCCATTCCGCGACCGACAATACAGATGACGAAGCAGCATCGGCACTCGTGTCGCAGAGACGCACCGTGTCAGAAATGACTCACTGAATCGTACCGATGACCGCCAACGAGAGCCTGCTCACGGGCTCGCGGTGGACCACAGCAGAGGCCGGTCACGAGCAGACGTACTGGAGACGTACGGCGCGAAGGGCACAAAGGGCCAGCGAAGAGCACCAGACCGAGAAGGACTCCGGCGGAGGGAGGAAAAGCGCGATCTTCGGGGTACGTGCGTGCGGATCCGCACGCATGGTGTCTCGCGTCTAACTTCCGGGATCGCGCGGGATTCTCACTGTCATCGCGGGCGAGCGGCCGCCGACGGGGCCGGCGCGGCGGTTCCCGTCAGGCCCCGCGATCGCGCACGGCTACGACGAGAACCGTCCGCCTCTGGGAGGCGGCCCAGGAGGAGGCTGCGGGTTCCCCAGCGGCCGTTTGCTCGCTCGCTCGCTCGGTCGCTCGTGTCGCTGCTCCGCACTGATACTGGCACGGCGAGGAGGAAATCGTTAAAGGGCGTACGAGAGAGCACCGGGGGAGCCCCGGCAACACACGGCACACGACGACGCCCGGGGCCGGGCCGCGATGCGGCACGCGCGCCCACGGGCCCTCCACGTACCTTATTAATTCGCTTTAACGCCATTTGACGAACTGTGTGTGGATATTAACCGGCCGCAAACCAGACAACCAACAGCGATACCCGCTAGCCGTGGATCTTTGATTAGGGATTGCAAGATGGCTGCCTTCTAAACGTAGCCCCACTGCGCTGGTCAAGCGCGCGTTTCGTTCACCGCGGCGCGACGCGTACGGACGGGACGGAGCACGCTTGCGGATCGAGTGCGAGGCCGCGCGACGATTATTGTCAGCCACGGCGGGTCGGCTGCGTTTTTTATCGCGTCGCTTTTACGTCGTCGTCGGGACCCTCGGTTACGAGACACACGCTTTTCGATCGTGCATCCGGCCAGTCCGGCCGTCATGCGGATTTCCTTTTATCGGCAACCAGGCGGATTTTTCAGCGCGTATGCGCCACCGCCGCCAGGTGGCGCGCGCGCTCGGACGCGAAGTCGAAAATAAAGGAGGCCGCGTCGACTGGGGCGACTGTATTTGGTGGCTCAATGTCGAAGGGTCGAATCGTCGAATGGCCTCTCTCTGCTCCTGCTCCTCTTTTCCACCCGCGTGGATGGAATTGTGCAGCTTGAGATTTTTGCACTCGCCGCGATGGCGGCGTGACCCTACGCGTTTGCGGCTTATCATCGAAGCGAGAGCTTCGATCGACTAGCTTAGTCACGCACATGAGAGCGCCTCGAAAGATGTCGTCATCGAGTATAATCGAGATTTGGGGGCTAAAACTTCTTTCATGGCGGAACTCTATAGATATTGATAAAAAAGAGACGACAGGGACTCGTCTAACTTATCATCCTGTAAAGGCTGAGATAGAAATTTCATCCGAGGTTCATCGCGTGATCACGCGATTATTACACCACATGCACATACACGCAGCGGCTTTCCGCGCATGCGCGAACCGGTTCTTTCAAAGTTCACAAGTTCGAGCGAGAATTTCTTTAGGAAAAACCCGCTATACGCTCTTCTCGCGTTCTTCGTCATTATGTCATTAAACGATAACATCGTTAGGACCTTATCGTTATAACATGATTACGGACCGCGTGTCATTTCCCATACAGCACCGATTAATACAGAAAGCTTTCGGGAAGGTTTTAAAATCATTTCAAGATTTCACATTTCATATGCAACATTTCTAAAAGGATTCCGCAATATGTCATATGAAATGTTGCAACAGAAATGTTTCTAACACCTACCACATGCAATAAATTTGAAAAAATGTGAATATTGTAAAAAGTAAAATTATATATATATACAGGGTGTCCCGGGTTTTAACCGACAAACTGCGGGAGCATATTCTACTAGTGGAAATAAGAAAAAATTCTTATATCGAGTTTGCTTCGAAATGCTTTATTGCAAAGTTATAAACCAATATTGAAAAGAAATATGAGATAAGTAACAACGGATTTTTTCACAAAAATAAAAATTATCTACGCAATGATTTAGTGACGCATTTCAAAATGTTGTCCTTGCGCATCGATACAAGCTAGACATCGACGTAGTACAGAATTTGTTACGGTACGACATTCCTGAAAATTTTGTTGCATCTCAGTAACTGAATTAGTAATTCGTTGCTTTAAATCTATCTGGTGCTCTCCTGTTAGGAAATCTACGTTGATACTCTCGTACGGCAGCTCGTGCATTTCCGTCACAGAATCCGTACACGAAATGAATATCGGTGTATTCCTCGTTTGAAAACATGATCTGATAGTATTGTAGTGAACAATAAATTAACATATGTGTGAAGTAAAATATACTAATCGTTTATATAACATAATATGTAATACATACATCTTCGACCTTCAATTCTACTATTTCGTTTTTTTTCATTTTTTTTTTTTTTTTTTTTTTTTTCTTTTTTTTTTTTTTACTGTATATGCTGAGTTTTTTATTATACCTAGACCAAGTATTCGATCTTTAGTGAAGCTAACCAGTTGACAAAAAAATGCATTATCTTCACGTATCCTTTTTTTCTTTCAAATATAAGTGTTGGTTGAACAGAGAATTATATATTTATATAATTCTTTCCTTTTAATCAACTATTTGGAGGAAGAAAAAGGAAAATATATAATATAAGAATGGCTCTTTGTCAATGTGCCAACAATTCACGCTTTTTAAAGGGAAACTTGGTGAATACTTGGTTTAGCTATGTATGTGTATATCTATATATCTTATATATATAGATATATATATATGCATATCTATATACATCTTATATATATTATGTATTTTTTTCATTAAGCATATTTCAGAAATCATATTTATTATATTAATTAGATTGCAAATATTAAATAAAAACGTACAATAAAAATAATAAATACATTTTATATATAATTTTTATTATAACTTTTTAGTATTTGCAATCTTCTGAATACTCGTATAATAAATTTAAATATAATTTCTGAAGTATTTTCAATTTATTTTAATAAGAGCTTTGTAATTTGTGTGCAACATCATGGGAAAGTTTCAAAATTATTTCAATTAACCTTTAGTAATATATCAAAAAGATTTCAGCTATTTTAATAATCTTTCGGCAATATTTCAGAAAGGTTGCAGATTGATCTATACCTTTCAGCAACCTTTCTATAAGGTTTTGAATGCAGGTGTCGCGGACATTTTGCTATTCCGGAGTTGTCTCATAACTGTTGCAGAAACATTTTGCAATATTTATGAGATGCTTTCATCTGTCAGATGAAATACTTCTGAAATATTTCTGAAATGTTTTCGTGCTGTATGGGAAAAGACGGATCTGCGAAATTGCGTTACATTAAATTATACCGAAACTACATCTAATGGACGGCCATTATCATTACGCAAATTCAACTTGCGACCGCATTCACGTCGATCGATTTTGGTTCCATTTTGGGGTGACGTAGGGTTGCAAAATTGATAATAAAATTCTGCTAGTGCGTCGTTTCGACAACTCATCTATCCCATATCGCCGAATTCACGATCCCTGTGCCAACCATGACCGAACGCAGCAAGCGGCAGATCTGTAAGTGTCGTGCGACCAAGGCCTACGTGCATCAGCCGAAACGGCCTGGCGAGCGTTGCAAGAGGAAGCGGCAGGAATTTGTGTACAACCCGGAAGAGAAGGTTTGGCACGAGCCCTACATGGAGAGGCTGCGTCTTGAGCTTTCAGAAAAGTCCGTGCCGTGCGGCTCCAAGGTCGAGTTACCATGGCAGGACATCGCCCTACCGACAAAGGGCATGCGAATACGTCCCAACGACGGCCCGACATCATCATCGGCTGAGCATCAGGAAGCCGAAAACGAACCGGAAGCCGCGGATGTCGAGACACAGGACGAATCTACGGGCATGACGCTGCCTTGGGAGGATCTGCTCATCGCGAAGACCGTGCCGAGTGGCTTGCCGGGCGAGGCAGAGGTCTGCGACTCCTCGGTGGAGATACCGTGGGCCGATCTCGCCCTGGAGAAGCCGATGGTGATACAGCCGCCGCAGGAGGAAACGTGCGCGCCCGATGAAGTTGAAATTCCGTGGGATGACATCTTGATTCCGAGCAATATTGTCATCCAGCCTGAAAAGCGAAAGCGGCACCCGTCATCGGGACGGCCTCCGCGTGTACGCGGAGGACCCACGGCGCCTGCGACTGCAACTTGTTCGACTGCTTGTGATGTGAATCCCTGCTGCGGCAAGACTCGCATGGACACGAGGAACATCAAGCCGTCCATTTGGACTGCCACCTGCATGTAGCCTAAGTGTAAATATTTCTGCGTGCTCATCAAATTTTTCATCAATTTTAAGGGGATCCTGGAGTGGCCAGTGAACTCCGTCGCGGCGTCTGAATTACCGGCGGAATCGGTGATTTTCCTGCATTTTCTTTTTATTGAATTCACAGAATGAAAAATCCTTTTCCACGATGAAAGTACACACAATAATCTAATGTGAAAAGCAGGACTTAACTTTCCAAACGGAAAAAAATCACAATTTTTTATTCAGCCACGATTTCATAGGCATACGTAGGCACGAAATGATCACGAATCTTTCTGCACTAATTACTTTTACACTAGGCTTCTAAAGTCATTTCTAAAAGCTTCCCCATATTCTTTCATTTTGTTCCGTCCTTGCGATTATCGAATTTTGGCCACACAAACTGCAAAACATTTATATTAAGAACATTAATGTACGAGGTGACGTCACAATAAGCCGATAATAAAACTGTAAATTTTTTTGTCGTTTTTAACATAAAGTCGAATTTCGCTCGGTATATTTCTTTGTATACTTTAATCGTGGAGAAGGATTTTTCATTCTATACAATCATTAAAGAGTAATTAGTACAGTAAGATCGACCAATTCCGCCGGTAATACAGACGACTCCAGGATCCCCTTAATTTGCAAAAACTCTCTTCAAATCCGCGCAATTGCGTCAAGTGCAATTTATCGACTGAGCGAGAAGGACGACTGAGGTTGGTGGCGCCTCCCCCACTCGGTCAGACTCATCATCGGCAGCGCTCGGGCCCGGTCGGTTCTCGTGATGTCGCCGCCAGTCCGCACTCGGCAGCGAACGCGAACGGTGGTACGTGGTTACGCGCGCGACACAGAGACGTGCAATCGAGGGCGTCGCGTACCCGCGACGATGACGACGCCGTGATCGCAACGTGCGGCCGCCTTACGTTTCACGGACAGTGCAGACACGATCTCGTAGGAGCGAACGCGTCCGCGCGCGCGGCGTCATTCCCTCGCGGAGACAGTCGACTCAAGTGCGCCATGATCGACTCGGGACGACGAACCCGGCGACGTCGTTAGGTGGAATTTCCACCAGTGTGCACCCCGACCAAGTGTTTCGGTGAGTCGCGCGCGTCGAAACGCCAACCGGAAGCCCCGGCCGTGCGTTCGCCAACGACGACGCTGACGCGAGCCGCCTGAACGTCGCGCGAGACGACGTGACGCGCGACACGGGGTGTTTCGCGTCGCGCGGGGGAGTACGTGCGTCCGGTTCCGCGAGTGCATGAACCCGACCGAGGGGGCCGGCGAGGGATGGCCAACGCGATTAGGATTCGACGGAGGTGATCCTGTCCGCTCGTGACAGCTCGACGACTCGCTCGGCTCCGGGCGAGACCAAGATGGCGCCACCGGCGTTTTGACACTTGCCGAAGGACGACCCGTCAGCTGGACTACACCGTCACCCGCAGGCGATCCGTCTATTATGAGCAGAGAATTCTACGTACCCTGCACACCTTACGCGTATCAGGTAAAGCCTCTGACAGTGAAGTGCTCGTCATCCTCGTTCGGATCGAAGTCTGCACCGAAAATTGCGGTTTTCTTTGCGCCTCGCGTTTTGCGCGCTGCTCCCAACGTCGCCCAATCGTCGTTGTTAAAAGATTCGGTGATTTGCTGACTTTCTCGTACGAGATTGGAGAGTTGAGAATTAGCATTGATCGTTATGCGTATCGAGGTGCTTCAGGAATAGGATCGATCGGATGCTTCAGGGACGTGATTCGATTCGGAAGGAAAACAAAATAAGAAATCTATATAAACACGGAACCTGTGCGCGACGTTTAATTATAGCGACAGTTACACGTGTGTGTGTGTGTGTGTGTGTGTGTGTGTGTGTGTGTGTGAAATCATTTACGATATAAAGATTGTACACGCGCGTTTCTATTAACTACAGATATTTAACAATTTGTTTATACGAAGAAATAGGAGAAGTCTCTCCATCATATTATTCGGATTTTCGTTGAGTTTAAAACATTCTTTTGCAGTTTATTCTATTTTGCCGTATCGAGGGGGACCCCTCTCGTCTGTAATTATATAATACTTTAATAATTGCGATACTGCGGGTAATGGCATTTCAGACGTCACATCCGTCATTGTTACGTTATGGCGAACGCTTGCAGACTTGATTACAAAATCGTTCAGCTCGATTCATTTTGCTGCGCTAATTGCGCTATCGGAGTTTTACAAGTATCGGGTATAGCCGCTTGATACGTAAGAGCTCGACACCACGGCATAATTAAACGAACAAAAACGACTCGAATGATCGATACCGAAGTGCACGACATTCAAATTGATAAGTGAGATCGTGCTGTTGATTTGCCCCTTCTTTATCGGCGACGTGATTCAGATATGAGTAATACGACAACTAACAGAGAAGCTTCGCAGTCATCAAGCTCGGATAGCTCGAGACGGCAAGCTTCCGTGGATGATAGTGCGTCCCCTGGTTATTTTGATCGCAGAAAGCCCGATAAGCAATCTCTGGTTTCCACGATACACCGAAAGGTGAGCGTTCAGCGTTCAGGATTTCGATAAAATTGTTTGACTGAGGTGCAGAGGACTACTGATAACGAGACCTGTTCAGGAACAGAGACATTTAACGAGGAATTTAGATAAGTGTTATCTACGTTTCGGGGGACTTCATGAAGATCCGTCATCGTCATGTTTCGAATCATTGTTAACATTCAGATATTTATTCTGTGTATTTAAGTTTATGTCGTTGAACGTGGAAACGCGTTGCAAACAAAGATAATGCTAGAGGAGACTCGATTAAAGTCTCGCAGAGAAAAGTCCAACGAACTCCTTGAGGACGAGCTTACAGTAATGCATAATTAGTACAAGCTTTTCTATTTTTATGCGGGAGAGACTTAAGTGCAAAAAGAACAATGTTTCGTGGAAAAAACGGCGTCGGTAAGACTTTAAATATTGTTCGTGCATAATTACCGACGTTTCACAGTCACGTTAATTTGCGGAAATCTCGACTTTATGAATGGCTTGGACGGAAGTACACTTCGATTGACCGTGCGACCGCATGAGCCGGATATAATAAAACGTTGATTAACGTACGCGCGTCAGATGAAAACGTCGCCTAACAAACACAATGCACAAACAGATTAGGTCGAAGCTGCTCGCCTTTGGCAATCCCCTGAGCCGTTTCACGAGAACGAGGAATCCGCGACAGGTCGAATCCCAGAGTCCGGAGAACGCGAGCAATCGCGAAATCTACCCGCGCGTTGCCGAGGAGATCGACGAACTCGCGAATCCCGGCAGCGGTAAATATCGTCCTCGGACACTTCGATGCACGTTTTGCCGATGAATCGAAGTACCCTTTTAAGACCGAACAAGCAAGATATCTCTTTCCTCAGCGTCCACGTCGAACGAGCGAAGCGCGATCAAGAGCAATACCTCGGTTTATCAGGCAGAGCATCATCCCGTCGCGTATGCCACAAGGACGCGCGAATCTTACCAGGACCTCGCCGGTTACTTCTCCGAAGTCGACCCCGATGAACCCACGACCTCCGCCACGAACATCACCGTGCACTCCGCGAGTACCTTCGATCGCGATGCCGAGAGAACGGAGTCGAGTGAGACCTCACGGAATTCAAGCCCGACGCTGCCGGCTTAGTAGATGCGGAATCACGTAACACTCTCGCACGAGCGATATACCTCCGGAAACGGAAATCGAGCCTGTTTTATAAATCCGTCCGTGTTTCTGACGGCGTGATTTAATTGTCGATAGTGGGCTGAGAATTGCGAAAGAAATTTTATCGTTTTATCTCCGTTTAATTGCGCGAATAAATCAATCGTTGCGGGTTCGGGTTGCCAGACGATTGGGAATTACGGACGCGACAAGTATCTTTAATCACTTTCTTCGTGGCAGGGAATTACTTTCGTGCTTTCGATAAAGAGCAGTAACGGTATTTTGATATTGCCCAGTTCAATGATCGCGACGTAAAGCGACTAGCTCGCTCTACTCAGCTACGCGTTAAATCGATACAGCTTAGACTCGGGTAGCCTTTAACATGCGCGTGAATTATGTGATGGGAAAATCGCGTGTCGGTCGCAGCGTCAATCGAGCGTCTTATCCCCTATATCGTCCGTTTTTCCTCGGCGACGCGCACGTTGCAGGCGAGAATCCGCAGAGCACGACGGTGACATCGTCGACTTCCATGTCGTTTGACAACGAGACGACGGAAACTATGTCGAGTTCCTTGAACACGGAGGAAGCGTCGGATACCGATTTGATGGATGCGTTGCAGCGTGGCACCATCGCGATGATCCCCATGGGAGTAGCGTTCTCCGCCCAATTAGGGTATTTCTTTCCCGACTTAAAACGCTTGATATTTTGCAAATAGAAATTTAATTGCTGCAAAATGAAAGAGGAGAAATTCAAATTACTTTCTTGCTTTTTAATTTTTAATGCAATTGGATGCAGTAAATTGGATTTTTAAATATTTTAAATGCATCCAAGAAAATTAAATTTAATCCTACATCTGGCAATGTTTCATGAGACAGAATAGCCTAATTTCTTATGCGCTCCGATTCGAACTGGCTTTATGCATCTTTACGTAAACTTTGTTTTTTTGTCTTAACTATCTACACTGAGAAAAAAATGTAATTGATCCAACGAAATGTCTTGTCACGGGGCGCCAACAAAATATATACTTATTTTGACAAGTTATATATTGAAACAAATATGTAGTTCTTGGATTACACACATGAGAATTATAATCCAACAATTATATATTTGATTCAATATATAACTTGTTGAAATAAGTATATATTTTGTTGACACCCCGTGACAAGACATTTCGTTGGATCAATTACATTTTTTCTCAGTGTAGACTTTTAACGTCGGATCTCGGTACCGCGTAGCTGGGATAGTCGAGATATCGAGTTCGCAAGTGCTCACAGAGACGCACGTTGCGGCTCGTGTTGTGCGGTCCGAATCCGCAAGTCCGTTCGCGTGTTAACCACGCTAAAAATCGGTAACGGTATCGGCAGTGCGGTCGGTTTACATTCGACCGGCGTCGGCGACATCGGTATGATACTCCGGCCGGAAACGGTCTCGACTGGTTGATCAGCTTGACCCTTATTGGCCCGCGTAAACGATACAGACGAATGAACTTTCAAACGGTGAGGTGCCTCGCCGCTTTGGAGTCGCACGCGATCGTACTTTGCGGAGAGCACAAAGCGCTGCCTTCTCAAATGTATACTTAATATCGTGCTTATTACATGCTTGTCTTACGTTACGCTCAGACGCGCGTTATTACACCAGTGTTCTACAGGAGCCGACCAAGCCTGTAAGGCTCGCCCCGAGCAAGAAATCGTATTTAGAGCGAGCTTCGCGAGCGATGGATACTTGCTCCACTTTTGACCCGAGCGCTATATTTATTCGCTGTATTTACTCGCCGGCTTTTCAGTATTGCAGACTGGACCTTGTGTACGTTATGAATTTACGCGACTTGTATATATGCAGCCCGGCGAAACGAACGCAAGCGCGTGTCGCAAGGGTTAGCCGAATGCCCCGTGTTCGCCGAGGGGAAATATAATCATTGAATTACGACCCTACCGCGGGCCTCGGGCTCCGCCTTGTTGAACGATTTTCACGTTAAAACTGCATTTCTACGTGCATTATCGTCCGCGGATCCGAGCCGCGACGGGTTCTGCGGGGCGACGTGGGGCACAGGACTGCACTTTCACGGCTCCGCGTCCTGCTCACTGGATCGTACACAGAGATCCTATTTGATTACGGGCTGTGCTATATGCGAGCGGCGGTTACGTCTCAGCGTGACTCACTCGCGCCGCGCACACGCGTGCAAGCGAGCGAGCGAGCGAGTACGCTTTATATCTATCGACCGCCTCGTTTGAGAAAGTTGCGTGAGGTAACACGCGCGCATTGAAACATTAGTTTTGCCGTAAAATATGAAATTGCCCGTCGTCAAAGCCGCTGACAGTATCGGCAGTTTCTATCCCGCGCGATTCTTTATTCCGCTTTTATCTCGTCGGTAACGCGCTTCTATCTGTCGCTCGAAGCTGCGAGCGCTTACTCAAATGAGTAAGCCTGTTTTTTGAGAAACAGCCTTTGTTTTTTTTCTCGGTTTTGTTCGATGATATTTTTCAGCGTGGCTGTTAATCATTCGCATTTGGCATTGAGCTCCACTTATTTCGTTCCGCGTCTGGCTGGAACGTGCGTTTCTCGGATTACATGGTGGATACACGGTGAATGAGTCATTCCGGTACTGTCGCCTTCTTCTTCTTCCGTTTCTCATCTGCTGCGATTTAAAGAGACAGAATCTCTGATGCCTGGTGAACATTAATAACGTCACGGTGACAATATCAGTCAAAGCGATCCAGTTATATGAAAGCGGGAAGACGTGCACTTTCTCTGGTGCGAAATGCGATGTATAGATAGGAGGAATTTGAGCGAATTTCTCTTCCCGAGCTTTATACTGCGGTTATTTGTCCGTAGTCTCGTCTCTCGTTCGCCGCACGGATCCTCTCTAATGAAAGCTTAAATTGCGCTTCACCGCGGAATAACTTGGGCGATTTGTCGGGCAGGCAGGTGCATCCTGGCACGGAATATGGATTCGGGACGTCGTACGGTGGAACGGTCGATGTTGACGTTACATCGTATACAGACACTTTCTGAACTCTGTCGAAAAAGACTTGTTCACTTGTTCTTTCATAAATACCTTTTTGAGAACAATTTAATAGAATTCGTTTTTCGCGTTTTAATTTTATCGCACAGAAATTTTATTAAATCAGAAGATTTATCTGTAAAGATTAATTTATGATAAATCACGATTAATTATTCGCAAGAATTATTAACAATCGGAGGTTTCTGTTAAAATATGAAAAGAGTTCAAAGATGAAATTTGAGACGTGAACCATTCTAGCGTGCTCGTAATAAAACTTCGAAAAGTTTGATCATGAATTATAAATGTGAATTAATCATTTATTACACGGCATTTTCTTACAATACCACCGATCGAAGTCAGGAAAAGTACTGCGGGTCGTGGCGTGCTGATAATTTCGGTGAGCAGCTACCGGTACCATGCGGCTCTGCTTGGAGAATTCGTGTCGAAGTCTTGTCCGCAGACTTGGAAAGCGCGTGTTTGCTCACTGCTTGAAAACTTACTCGATTGATTGGACGTAAAATTACCGAACAAGAATCTCGTCGAATCTCGATTAAGCAACGGTCGTTAATTCGCGCTAAATGCCTCGACCTTGCACCGAAATTCCTTCGTGATACAGTGCGCGAAGTGGGCGTGAGTCACGAAACACATTCTGTGTCAGGGAAAGATAATAACATTACAGAGAGAGAGAGAGAAGGCAGTCGGGGCGGAATGAAGGCACGACTAAGAGACTTCGCGTGTTAATTGATGACAGATACGAGCAGGCGGGGACCACCTCATCGCGCGGGTCAGATGAGCGCACGCGCTCGTCGAATATTACCGTAATTCACGCGGGCGACTCCCAAGTTCTCAACGCGGCTTTCGCGCGACTTGCGGATACGTGCACGAGTAAATTCGCGCGATGGTAAGTCTTGCTTATTGCTTTGGAAAGTAAAAGTCTGCAGTCCGCGATGCACCACGCGCACGCAACGCGTAGTGCAACGCGAAGCGAGGTTCCTCGTGAAACGTTTTTTGTTTTTTTTTCATGCGAGCGTCCATCGACTCGCCTTGTTCCCTTTCTCGCGATCTATTTTTAAGCAGTTCGTTGATGACGTAAACTCAGGATAACTCGTTGATCCCTATGTCATAAAGTTGACACTATTTGACTATTTATTTTGAGAAGAATTATCTTCACAGTCGTAATTTTTCGTTTAGAAGAATATCGAACAGTTTGGATATACGTTTATCTTGCTCGTTGTTTATTAAAATAAAACTCCTTAGAAGCTTATTCCTCAACTTTGACTTTTTTGTAAATATAATGTTTGATCGTGTTAATTATAAGTTATAAGCTACAATTTTCGTGGACGTAATACAATCTAGCTAATGATAATTAATCGAATCTCAGGACAGAGATTAGCGGCACGTCCCAGACGACGGAGTCGAGGACGCAGGATCAAAGGATCAGCCGGGACGATCCACGAGAGTTTTACGACCGGACTTTACGCATGATGATCCGCAAGCCAATTTGTCCGCCGGACGATGAGCCCAGCATATACTGAAATTACGTCGTGGCTGCCTGTAATTATCGCGAATTGCACGCGAGGGAGGTACCTTCCCTTTCACGCGGTGTCGCAGGGGACGTCACAACGAAACGTCGCTGGGAAAATCCTATAAAAAATAAAGTTTTCTGCGGACGAACGCGCGCGTAGTTTCATCTTCTCGAAGAGACGGACGGCGAGAAAAGGATCCCGCTCGCTTATGCAAACGACCAGCAAGTAACTTGTCGAGACGTTTCCTTCGGGCGACTTCCTTCCTCCTCGCGTATCCCTTGAATTTCGCTGCGCGTTTTGCGCACCGTCGCCGAGCTGTCTGTTCCACTCGCATCGAAAAAGGGCTTAAGCGATTCCTCGTCGTCGTTTGTGCGAGGGACACGTGCAGGAAACGTCTCGTGAACATGTTCGTTGCACCGAAGCAGCGAGCTGCACGATCGATAACAAGAGTTCTCCCGCAAATATTTAAGATTATACACTCCGCTGTCGGGGCGCATCACGACGCGATGTTGCATAGCTAATAATTTGCGTCATGTTCTCTTTTCTTTTCTTTCGGTGCTTCGAGGTGCGTGAAAGTTCTCTCATCGCGGTGATTCGGCTGAAAATAACGCGCGTTGTGGAAAACGTGTGAATCTCGCTGCAACGCAGTAAATAAGTTTCTAATTACGGATACTTTATTTGTTCTCGTTTTTTTTCGACGTCGATGAATTTTAATGTTGAAGATTCTTTTGAAGGAATCTTTTAAACTTACAGTTTGCAAGAATCATCAGGATTAACGACGACACGGTTTACTTCCGTCAGGTAACACGGTGATCCCGATGAACGCATCGAACGCCGATTTCTCACAAAAGCGCATACCGGAGTGCCGGAACAATGGCGTGCCCACTGATGTCGGTATTATTAGGCACAATTATGTGGCGGTAGCGCAATCACCGTATGCAGTGAGGTGTAACATTTATAATTAACCCGCAGGCAACTGCGCACGTCGCGCGCGTAATCGGGACTTGTAACCGGAAGTAATCTCTCGGCAGAAAAAAACGAGAGGAAGATACCTCACTGTCGTTTTTACGAGGTCAAATTTCAATCATTATTATTCATTGTGTTGTTACGCTAAACAGCCAAGGCCTGCCTTGAACGTAAAAGCACAATCAGCACTTTTCTAAGTGATTATTTCTTGAACGACCGTTTTCTCTGGAATTTATTACTCTCACCATTTTCGTAGGAGCGCTTTCATCCTTTTTCATGATACCCCTTTTAGTTTTATTTTCAAGAATACATTCGCGGCCATTTATTTTTCTGACTGAGGATTTCCCAACACACGCACGACGGTAGGAGAAAATCCGCGACTGACTGAGTAAAAAGACGCGATCAAGTTAATCGTCCATCATGGTTTTTAATTGCTCTATCTAATCTGAGGAGAGAGACAAATAACGATCCGTCCTAGTTAGTAGAGCACTTGCGAAGGTGCGAGCGTTAGGCGCTCGCACATGTCCGAGTGCCGGTGTTAGAAAGCGAGTTACGCGAGTGCGCGCGCGTGCCTTTGTTCGCGTTCATTATCCATGCGGTGACGGTGATTCGACGGTAATTTCATTTTTTTGCTTGCCTGTTTGTTCTTTTACATAAATGTGCGCGACGACGACAATAACGATGATGATGATGAAGAAGAAAAAGAAGAAGACGACGAAAGTCCGCCAAGACAATGATTGAGATGTCTCAGCGTTCTGCGACGTGCAGTTTGCGTTGCACCGACTCGCCATGCAATTTTGTTATTGCGAAATACGATTGCGCAATTTAATCCTCGTGTTCTTTCACGGTAGTATTATTATTTTAAAAAGATATGCGCTAGAAAAATTATTCTGCGAATTGGGCCGATTAAATTATTTCAAGAGAACGTTAACTCGGTTAACTTTTGATTTCGCGTGGATTTACTCAATTTACTTGATTCTAATGTTACCGGAATTATTCAAGATTGCCACGAAATAGGTTGCCTTGTCTCCTCCCCGTTGTCTGCAATATGAGGCCGGCCAATTATCCAATTTGCGACTGGCGAATTCACGTCGAACGAATGATTGGGATTGCGCGGCGCAACTTACGTCATCGGTTATACCGATCACGCCGAAGGGCGTTTTGTACGATCAATGGTACCGGGGCACGTAATCAAGTGATTCGGCATGATTGCACGTTCGTTGCGCGTTCCCTATCCACATAGCTCGCAATGAAACGGCGTTAAATGGTAATACCGCGATTGTTACGTAGTCGTGTCCATTGTTCTCGCAGAAAACGAGTTCCTGACATTGAAAACGCGCGCTCACGTGTGCCCACTCTCGGAGCACTCTTTTTCGCGTGACGCTAAATGCGATCGCGGTAGCATGGCACTTCAATTTCGGATGACACGGCACGTATGGCTTTGAATCGTATTATGTAATTTTTATTCGAGTTTACGAATGTTCGTCACGACGATATGACAAACTACAAAACACGCATTTACGTTGCATATCGTGATTTCCTACTTTCTTTTCAGAACCGCGCGTTTCTCGCGATTTTTACGCGACAATTATCGTCACTTCTGTATCCGGTTTAGCATTAATATTCTGATATTCTAACTATTCAATTGACATTTAAAATCCGAAGTTTCACGGTTTCACGGTTTCTCTGGCCGTCGCACGTACACATATGTAACTTTTATGGTATTTACCGTAGAAAAATATTCAACTCACAGCAGATTGCATAAATTTCTGCGCGCGGTTTGCACAGGTGTGACACACGCGCGTGCGCGCGCTTTCGCTAAGAAACTTAAATAGACCCTGGTGTAAAAATCGCAGTTTGCGAAAAGCAATCCTTTCTCTCGTGTACCATTCTCGAGTCTTTGCTGCAAGCATTGTTTATCTCGCTGCAATAGTACAGTACTCTTAATCAACTTTATCTCATCAAAATCATACGTTGATATTTCAAGACGTTGAACGGCGAAATTTGTCGATACTGACATCGATTAATTACAAAATTGTAAAATTCTGACGATGAATATTTAATTATTAAAAAATTATTCTTCGCGTCGACATAATTTATACGCTTAAAGTACATATCTACGCGCTGTAATCTTGTCAAGGAGCATCTCACGCACACCATACGCACAGTGACGTTTACCGATGGAAGGAAAGCCTTGTGAAGGTTTCACTAGTGCGCTTTCAGCAGCTCGTCCGTTGTGTGTAAGAATGGTTTGCATTTCACCGGAGAAACTCCTGCGGGGAACGAGCGGGTCGACGAAATCGTCTTGCGTTCGCTTTCCATCCTCCTCGACACGGCTTTGTCCTTGCTCGCGCTACGCGGATGCTCTTTTTCGCAGCTTGTCGCCCCGCAGCATCTCGAGGCACCATATGCCGCACAGACGAAGGAACCGTTCTCACTTCTCGCCAATCTTTTCTCTTTTGGCAGGCGCACAAACATCTGCTAAGCGTTTAACCCTTTTCCAGATCTCATCTCGGTTGGCCAATATTTGCGGAGAAACTAAAAGGCGCTAAAAGCGTATTAGATTCGATGATATTGGTAAATCGCGACGATGATGGTAAATCTTTCATGATACGGACTTGAGTAATACTTTCTATTTGACATTTTTCTTTGTATTTTCGTTTGTGTTATTATAACTACTACTTGCGGGTATATCGATATCTTCATTGTTACGGTATCGATTTTTCTTTTATTGACTCGCAATTTTATCCGTTTTTGCTTTTGGTAAGAAAAGCCTCAAGTCACGCGCGAATATGATGGGGAGGAGACCCAGTTTATAGACGAAAAAGATTCCTCGCGGAGGAGAGAGCGCGGATCGCGGTGGATTTCTTTTATTGCCCGTTTCCCGGCGCTCGTCTCGCTCGACAGAGTCGCGGTTGGAAAATTCATCTTTGGAAAGTGTGTCGATAGCTCTTTTCGAGTGCGCTCCTCCCGCGGGACGGAAACGTGAAAGTGTTTCGAAGGTCGGGAAATTAAGGCGCGTGCGATTAAGGCGGTCGCGTGGCGAGCATAAAAACGTGGTTTGATCGGGACGATCCCGGGAGAGCGATCGTAGAGATTTTGCTACACCGTAGAACGATTTTACGCGCCCGTTAACGGCACGATGCGTGCTCGATCTCTCTCGAAAGCACGCCCGCTATCGATGACCCCTCGTGTAGCGATGCGTTAAGAGTAATGCCGGCCACGTTAGCGCATTCATCGCCAATGAATCTGCAACACGTGCGCTCGTTGTACAAGCATAGGAGCACAACGAGCGTTGCTCTCGCCACGTTAATTTATGCCAATATCCGCGTCACACATTTTTGCTATAATAGATGTAGCAGATTGTACGCGTTTTTTTACGCGTTACGGATGGATGATTTTCTGTGTCGCTTTTACTTTTGACGCATTATTTGTTGAGCCGTACAAAATAATTGAGAATATGTGCGTAACACGTGCACAGTTTGCGTCGATTTTTTTATGAGTCTACCGCAGAGTGAATCGCGCCACATTACTTTTGAACCGTATCGATGATAGAATCCGGAGCTGTACAGAGGGCTGATGATTTTTATGGTAATTAATTCGAAAGTTGCGCTCGCGTCGAACGCGCGCGTTCAATTTTCATTAAAGCAAGCGCGTCGAGCGCGCAGACGTGCGACGTGGGGAATCGCGTTATTTTTTTTTTCTTTCTCTTCTCGGCCACGAGAGATGGAGAAATATCCGCTTGCAAAAGTGCGGCTCGGCACTTTAATTAAGTCTCTTTTCGTCGAGTGTCGTCGCGCGGCCAGAAGAAAGTGGCGAAGGGTCTTTCGAATGAGTCCAATGAAATTACGCCACTTTTACGAGGTGTTCCTCCTAGTCACGTGTAATCGACGGCCGCGCATTAAATTTCATTTAACGTGTTTCTTGCACGCGCTCGCTCGCGCTGCCAAGCGCGTGCTTTCTCGACGTAATGGCCGTCCATTACTTCGATGGAGATCATCGCTGCGCCGTACGCAATCGATCTCGGCGATCCCCGCGATTAAACCGCGATGCATCCTGAAATACAATCGCCAACCGTAAACGTCTTCTAATAACAAAGTATTACAGGATGTCCCAGAGCTGTCGCATTTTCTTCCTGTTACAGATTCTTGGTACTCGTTGTGCCGATTTCTCCAGGTGAAAACGTATTTATCAATTATCTGATCTTATGTTTAGCAATTATCTGATTTTCAATATTGAATATTCTGCGAATTTAATGCGAAATTAAATTTAAAGTTACGTAGCTGAATCAGAATGGAATGAATGAGAACAAAATCTACTTTTATTGATCATTACGCTGAAATCTCTCTTGGCTTGAATGCTGAAACATGATCTCTCACATGAAATGTTTGTTACGGCAAACGATTTTGCAGAGGTGCAATTTCCTTCACGTCCGTCGAGAAATTCATAATTGAAACACAACACAGATTCTTGATGTGCGATGATATGAAATATATTTATTATTACATTACAGAACCAAAGAGACGTTTCCGACTGAATTCGAACGTCTCTATCGATGCTTCCGCATTCGGTCAGGCGGATCGTTCTTTTCACGGTGTTCGGCGCGTTTCGCTCGTAAACGTCCGCACTTTATCACGCGCTCGATTTTGCATTACGTTTATCTGCCGTAAATCGACTGCGCTCGCCGATACGCGCGCGTATCGGCACGTATCATGGAGAGCAGGTTCCGGACGTGACGAGTCGGTGGACGCGCTAAATTATCGGATATTATCGGAGAATTTTCCGCTCTCGAAGTCGCGAATCGTGAAGCGGCCGCCTCACGATCGTAAACGTTGCCTGCGTCAAACTCGCGGCGAGTTTCTGTCGCGGACCTCTTCAACCGTTGATATGTGTGTCAGCGTGTTAGCTATACGACGTGTCTCGCGACCCGTTTCCTTGTTTTGTGGAGGCAACTTTTATAGCAAATCACTCTTGCGAGCGCTCGATATCCCGGAAATCGTCGTGACACGTCCAAGGCCGCGTGCGCAGTTTTAATTCGCGCGGATATTGGATGAACTCTCAATAAAGCCACGTCTGGAAGTCGCCGTTGGCCGCACAAGAAAAATGGATATTTTACGCTCCGCGAAAAATCGGGGGGGCCGATGTCGGCGCGAAAAAGTAGCGAGTTAAATCCTTCTTTCGCAAGGCCGATCGATCTTTCACGCTCGATCACCCGTCCTTGATTCCATTCGCGCGGTAAAACCGCGCAAGGAAATAATATTCCGCTTCTGTCTTTCACGTCCGAGTAGATCCGCTTGGACCGGTCGGTCGATCAATCGGCCGATCGGTGCCACCGTTCGTCGTTTCTCAACTAAAAGGAGTGCATTGGTGAATGTCGGCTCGCGATTTCCGCGATCGGCGAACCGGCGCGCCCGCGTCGCGACTCGCGACGAGAGGCGCCCGCGCGGTTTTTCGAGCGGAGCTGCAGGTCGCGGCTGCTAATTCGCGCGGCCGCGTCATGTTGCGTGCCATACCGCGATACGGGCGAATTTATCGTTGAACGATAAACCGGCTACATACGCGGAACGCTCGAGCCGATAAATCGCGGTTAATAACGGTGAACAGAGGCCCTGCGCGTGTAAGGTCGCCGGTGTCTCGGTGAACGCGCATACGGGTACCCGATCGTGCGATTAGCGGCCACGACCCCCAGCGAGCGGTAACGCACTTCGTGAATTGTAACCAAATTGAATAACACTCGCCGCTCGACGCTGCCAGTCAAGCTGGCGGTACGGCGGATTATTAATTGCGCGTAATTGCCGCGTGCGAGCCGCGCGCGATAATTCCCGATTGAACCGCGCGGGTCAGGGCATCGATCGTCGATCTGCGAGCAGCGAAAATGTCGATCGATGAAAAAAAGTGACGGTTCTCTAAGCTCACGTGCCTCACGCGAAACGCAGCGTATTCGCGACGTGTCTTGCAATTTATCGTGAACTTATCGCTAACGCGTTTTTCATGTATCGCCGATTACGCGAACACTCGAAATGGACGTATTATTATGGACGTATGTATTATGTTATACAATACACTGAGACGTTAAGCGAAAAATCATGAGATTATTTAGCGATCCGGCGCTGATATCTTGAGATCGAAGCAATTATTGGAAAGCTAGATGCCACAGGTAAAAGCAGATTAAACGTTGTCGAAAGTACCTCAGGTCTATAAAAAGCTTATTCAGGAACTGGATTAAATTTATATAGGACCGAATTATGAGCAGATTAAATTTTTACGACTTGAAGGCACACTATTGTGATGCCTGAGTGCATCCTCGGATTTGAGGTCACGAGATTTTTCTGAATCTCCGATTCAATGATCGGTCGCTGATGGTTCACCGGTCATTCACTGGCGCGCCTATCCTACTTTTTCCTTTTCCTGGCGCGTTATCTGCGCCTCGCTGCCCCGGTGAGTGTCTATTTGGAAGTGATTGGGCGAGAGAACGCGCGCCCTCGTAACACCTAATCTGCATCGAACGCGGAAGCGGTCATCGCGCGCCGTCTCGTCGTCCGGCGGAACTGGTTCTGTTCGGGGAAGATCAAGGCTCGATCCGCAGGGCGATCCATTGACGATTTATCTTGGATGCATGTCAACGGCGATTAGCGATCGCGGCCGGTCTCGCTTCGGATCGCCTCTTTTTTTCGACTCGCGCGGCGTAGCGGATAACGCTCTCGGGTCCGCACGCGATTCACGCATTCCTGAAGCCCAACGTATCGATACCTTACGCGCGCCTCGCCTCTCCCAACCGGTATGATGGGATCTTATATGGCTCGTAACTAGTTACTAGATGCATTACGTTATGTTGCTAATATTCCATCGCTTCCTTTGCCATCTTCATTCTGCGCGATAAAGCGTACATTTTTCTTTTGCAATATATGATATTCCTCTTGGAGAACCACCCTTGAGCGAATCTGAAACCTGGTTTCAACTAATGTCATTTAGTTCATATTCGTTTTTAGACTTTATTCGCTAAAAAATGAAGTATAATCGATGTATAACTTAGCATATAATTTAGTAAAACTTTATGTGTTTTGAATTGTGAAATGAAATACGTAGATCTCTTGTCTTTAGACAGAGTTGCAGGGAGAGAATTGTTGCAGAATAAACGGCGCGAGAACAAATCAACTCGGTGCGATTATTTTACTCACGCGGTAGCCTTCGCAGGCGCATAAAAATGTTCATGACAACGGCATAACGAGCCGCGTGGGGGACCATAAAACAATGACGACAACCGCGGCTGTTCTCTTGCCGGAATAAGACTCGGCTGACATCGAGGACACCTTGCCTCTTCCGGTGACGAACATAAAAGCATCGTAGCTGCGCGCAGATGCGTTTTTGCGCGCGCGATCTCGATCTGGCGACGATCGTCGATCATCACGTCTCGATCTCGCCGGGACGCCGCGAGCAACGCGTGTAGAAGGCGATACAAGGCCACCGTCGTTCACATCTCAACGTTGTTCGGAAATAAACCGGCGGTCTAGGCCTTGCCTATGCTCGGTATATGGCGCACAAGGTTGCGCGAGCAACGAACCGACGAATCGTAGCGGCGACCGGCGTGTCTTCCGAGCCCTCTCACTTTTTTTTCTTCTTCACCCGCGTCTCCCCGCGTGGCATTCGATTTCACGCAGTAAATCGATCGGTCGAACTTGCTCGGCCCGTTTGCTCGCCGTCCGGCTGACTACATTTCCTCGTCGTGCTCGTAAACGCCGCGGACGATACTTTATTGACAGTTAAATTTATCCGTAACGCGCTATTAATAACTGTCGCTCGTTCGCGGCAACCTGTAAAGCCGCGTAACAGCATCGTTAGCTTCTCGCAAGAGAGTAGCGCGCGCAAGAGATTGTCTAATAATTAATATATGCATGTAGTTTGTTTTCTATCGCTACAGACGTATCTGATATTTGCACATTACATAGCAATAGAACCCGGATTGCTCACGAATTGTTAATGGAATCTCCACGTTAATTTCAATCATACAGCACGTGTTCCAGTGACAGATGATGGATCTCGCTGCGATTAAATCAAATTAATTTCGCATTGACCGGACGAAACGAAATTAGCTATCAAGAGCGCTCGCAATGTATCACGAACGTATTAAAGCCTGCATAGGAGAAACGCTGTCTTATCATTAACTACGAGTTTATTAACGCGATTCTTCGCGGCGTGATATGTCGCGCGTAAAATCCGCGCGGTCGTCATTAACGAGCGTGAACTCGCTCTCACGGCATTCAGTCTCGCTCGGAGCTCAACGATAAGTTTTGATTAATCTAATTAAAGCGAATGTAACCGACCGATACCGTTACGTATCCGTTGTGTGCGCGTCGCCAATTAAATCCACGGACAGGGACGCGCCTCCCGCGCGTGCAATCGTGAGCGCGGAGTGTCGGAGTGTGATTGATATCGATCACCGATTTCGCGATACTGTTAGGACGCGGTTAATGCCGGATCTCGCACGACACGGCTCGTTAATCGGCCAACTGCGATATTACCGCGTTGGAGAACGTAGGCGGCCATTGTCTCTCGATCGTTAAGCATCCCCATGCGATTCTGCATGCGTAATTAACCGACATATACGCGCTAATCGACAGAGGATTTTAGTTAATCTAGAGTTTCATGCTGGATGTCTGATCTCGGTATTAATAATATTTTTCTTAGATCTTTATTGTTTTGAAACCTTGACTTGTTTTATGCGGTTGTGTTAGCAGTTTAAATAATTTGGAATCGATGTGAACTTTATTTGATTATCCCTCATCGATCAAGGGACTTTTGTTATTTCATCATACCATCTTAACGTAGGTGCTTTCTCTTGTATGTACTTGGGCGGACTTCCGGCTTGCCTCGTGCTCGTTTGCAGACGCGAGAGAAGAATACAAATGTCGTCATGAGGTTGGTATATACTTGCTTCGTATAAGCACATATGTACGTCGTGATACGTCGTGATGTACCGACACGCATGCTTGTTGTGACAAGCAAGAATCGTAGAGGTATCGTGGCGAGTGCGGCGATTTATTTTTCAACAGTAATAGTTTTGGGTTGGCGCTTGTCACGCTCTCATAAAACACTGTGAAATTCGCAAGCCTCGGTTTCCGCAAATCGACAGCGACACGTATCTTAAATTTCGCAGCGTTCACCTCGCCGTACTAGCTGTCTCGTCGTTTCCACAAACGCCAGGAACTCGCCGGTGCTTGCATTACGCGGCGTAGAGCATTCCTCGAGGCTCGCCAGCCGCGAAACGGCGGATTTGCATAATGCGGATAATTTATTAACGTTCGACGCACTCGCGGGCGCGAAATCGCGCGACGTCCACGCTTTTCCTTTTGGCCGTCGATGGTGGTTTCGTCGATTTGCATATTACTGCAACGTCCTGCTGCCCGGGGCGGTTTCTACATAGGAACTAGGCGGGATGTCTCGAGTCTCGAGAGCGTACACGTACGTTATTCTCCTCAAGCGAGCGATACGCTTTCCGAACTTCCATACATGATAAATTCCAGTGATCGTAATCTTCTGATAATAATACCAATAATGATGACTAGGATCATGAATACGCATGTATATTTTAACAAGAGTTTCAATATTCAAGTCGCACCACTTTCAAGGTGATCAATTTGCATTTCAAAAAAATATGAGGAATGTTTTCATGCTTCATAATTTTACTTGATTTTTTTATTTTAATTTTACTTCATCGTATTTCATCGCTTTCGAATTTAATTAATAAATTTCCGCGCGTTTCTGTTCTGTTTTCATAATTACCGTTTGCTGTATTCTACTGTAGACGAGAAGAGGATTCTCATCAAGCTTCGTATCTCGGAATACATGTGCTGTTTCAATCCCAATATTCCTCTTTTTACTTTTACTTTTTGCTCCATGCTGCCTTTTATTCCTTTGAAGCTTTTGGATGGCGCGGCAACATTCGCCGTGCCGCGTGTCACCTTTCGGAGTCGTGCAGCCGGTGTTAGCGTATGCATATGCATTATGTAAACGAAATGCATTATGTAAAGAAGTCCAAGGGGTCAGAGTTCGCGGTCTTGCAGGTCATTGCGCGTTTCTCGCGCGCGCTTTTAAGCGTTCACGACGACCCAGTCGGCCGGCGAGCAGATTACGACGATAAAGATGACGTATAAAAGAGGATAAATGCATGCTGCTCAGGTATGACTAGAATTCCTGGCGAGTAGCTCGCCATACGCCTGTCCATGCATCGGCCTCAAAAGCGCGCGTTCACCGCGACCAACAATGCGGATTTCACCGTTTTGCGGTATAAAAACTACTTCCGCGTTTAATTCGGAGCAATTTCAGAAAAATGAAGTTATCCAACGTTCGAAATAATAATCGCATATTCATCCGTGATCCCTTTCTCCTGGGTTATACCACAGTCCGAGTGTACACTCTATACCCTCAGAAAGGATTTCTGATAACAAGACGAAAAATATTCTTGACTAATTTAATCGTATTACAAGTATAAAAAATATGAAAATAAAACAATTTTTAATTTAAATCAGTAATTTCTATTCTTCTCTCTCGAATTAAATAAGATTGTCTTACTGTCTTGAGGCAAGGGTAGCATATACAAATCTATGCTTATATATTCTTGTATGTAGAATAATTTGATATTAACGCCACTTTATAGTAGGCTTTGTCGATGTCGACGCATCATTTTCTCACAGTCGCTCGTCGACTCGGCGCTTCTGCGTCCTTTATTCCGATAAAACGGCCAATATTTATGTGTTGCAATCGAAAATCGGGAAAGTGTTTCTGTGTTTCTGTTATTTACAATGAATAAGTGCAATACTCTACAAGAAATATTAAAAGATATGGAAATGTCTTATCTCGAATCTTATTTCTCGAGTAAGTATATACAGGGTGTCCGGTAATGATCGCTCCAGCTTCCGTACACGAGTAGAGCGGATCGAGACGAAGAGAAAAGTCCTATACCGTTTTGCGATATTCGCAATAATAATCGAAATATTGAATATTAAAGTGAAGCGAATCCAGAGCGCGCGGAGGCGAGTGCCGAGCCGCTCGAGGTATAGGATTATTATTGCGAATATCGCAAAACGGTATAGGACTTTTCTCTTCGTCTCGATCCGCTCTACTCGTGTACGGAAGCTGGGGCGATCATTACCGGACACCCTGTATATACTTACTTGAGAAATAAGATTCGAGATAAGACATTTCCATATCTTTTAATATTTCTTGTAGAGTATTGCACTTATTCATTGTAAATAACAGAAACACAGAAATACACAGAAACACTTTCCCGATTTTCGATTACAACACATAAATATTGGCCGTTTTGTGCAGATTCTACAAATTCTCTTACAAGAATAGAATAAGATGTCTTTTAGATCTCACAATATTCTTAAATCAAGAATATTGTGAACTTGCTACAAATTTTTATCTAAATCCTTCTGAGAAAATTAATGAGATAGCACCAAGATTATTTTAATCTAGATTTTAGAATTTTCTATTCAAGATTAAAATATGCTTCTTTTCAATAATAAATATGATTGTCGCTATAGCGATCTTATTTTATGACAGATTAAAAAGTAATAGCATTAAGTCCAGAAATCTTTTCTGTGGGTGTAACGAAGGATGCATGTTCTATTAGAAATTTATTTTGCAAGAAGTAGAAAAGAAAGAAAAAAGAGAGAGAGCTATATAAATATCGCAGCGAAGTCGCAGAGGACGATAATTAGAACGTGTCCAGGATACTTTAAAAAGTCCATCTGTTCTTAACGGAAGTTTCTAACAAAGTCCGAAACTTCCATTATACTTAACAAGGAAAAAGAGAATAATGCGCCTTACGTTAGCAATTATCAACCATTCCATAGATCGTCTCGCGACAGCGCGATGTCTTGATAAGCTCGACGTCAACGATAATGCATGGGGTGCATCTAGAGAGATTTCCGAGTGTTGCTCGTCGCCGCAGTGAAATCGTTTGTGTGTCGCAACGGTCGCGAGCGGTTGAGTCAGGCGCAGTCTTTGAAGTTTCCATGGCGCGGGGCATCACAAAGCGCCGATGAACTCGCGACGCGAGCATGCTGATGAACCCCTGGGTCAATGAGGCGCGTACTTCCTCGCGATAATGGACACTGCATATCTCGGTTTTTTTACGTAATAATATCGTCGTGCCGCGTAATAATATCTCATGGCGGGGGCACAACGTGCAAGCCGCGAGCAGAACCCCAACGGTACCCGCGGTAGCGATCTGAAAGATGGATCCGTTCTCGCGCCTGCACTTTCTATACGCGTGTTTTCCATTTCCTATCTTCTTCAGGGAGGAGTCAATACAAGCAAATATCTCCTGTGCTCTCTTTCTCTTTTTCTCTCTGTTTCTTTCTCATGTCGAATATAGAAAGCGTTTCAGAAAAGAATCGTTAGACACCGAACGCGCGTCTGAATAGTGAAGAGAGGAGTTCGCAGAGAAATAGAGAGAGAGAGAAAGATTCTGTTGACGACTTTCCGTAATGTAATTAAAATCGTCGACATACACGTGTAACGAGAATTTCTGAAATTTAATTAGGACCTGTCGGTAACCAGAACGCGCGAAGCCGGAGGCACCGGGCTGGTTACTCTCCTCCCTTTCTCCTCCTCTCTTTCTCCGACTTTGTCTCTCAGATCTTTTTATTCTTATAATCGACGTGTGTAACGTCAGAATTATCAGCCAGGGTCCGCGACACACTGGCTTACATAAGGTCTGGTCTGGTCCGTAGGACGAAGGATAACACGCATGTGCGTGCACGAGTGCGTGTGCGAGGACCGGTCTTTAAAGGAGGGCAGTCGGGCTTTCGGGGGTCGAATTCGAGCCGCCAATTCCCGTCTGTCCCTGGCCGATGTGCAAACGTGTTCTGCGCGCCATTGTTGCAATTGAATTGACGATATGATTCATGAAAGAAACCCAGTTCACACGGATTTATTGTGGTCAGCGTTTCTCTCGCATGCGGAGAGATAGAATAAAATGAAGTAAGAATGGCGATGAGTTTATTACGTTCGCGTGCACAATAAGTGTAACGTCAGTCTTAATAGATGATTTATATTTAGTATTTTTCTTTGCAATCTTTGATAGGAATAAGAGAACAGGCGGATGTAGAATTTTTATTTGAAACGCGTGACTGCATAAAAGGTAGGCTTCCACTTCTGCGGGATTTTGTAAGATCTGATTCTCGAGCATTGTTGCAACAATGTGCAACATTGCATGACCATAACAGAATATTCGTGCGGTCTATTTTCTCGCGCGCGTCATTCCGTCGTTCCCGGCGAAAGGGCGCAGCAATCTCAGCTGATGTTACACGTCCAAGGCGAATCATCGGCGAAAGAAGCGATGGATCGTGAAATCGAGAAAGTAGAACCCAATCGCGTCATCAAGCGAACGTTATCGCGTGCCGCAGGCAGTCATTAGATCACAAAGTGCGATCCACGTTCTCGCCTCGAAGCGAAGGTACAACCCGCAGCGTTAAAGGCGCATTATCCATCCTTCTGTAAAAGCAAGATCGTCACTCTTGATTATATGGAAACTGTGAAATATTCAGCTCGCGCAACAAAGGAGCCTAATAGCATTCTGCGTGTATATTACCTGCGATTGCGTCAAACCTCGCTCCTACGTGGCTCGTAAGTAAAGACGCGTGAGTCATGAGTAATGACGCCAATTTTCTAACAAATTCTCTAAAACATTCGCTAATAATTGCTCTCGCGAAACCAGTCGAGAGGAGCGGTATCAGCTGACACGAGATTACCGAGATTAGCTTCTCCACGGCTCGAAAATTTTCCGCGAGGTAACGAGAGATCTCGAATTTCCGTTAAGATAAAGCTGTTTTCACGCTCATTGGAGAATATGCCGGTACTAATTTCCACTTTTTATGGGGCATCCCGTGCAACGTGATTCCGCAGCGTTTTTATGTTACGCGCGTATTGTAGCAATGACGAAGATGACGACGACGGCGACGACGACGGCCCGCGGAAGTAGACGTCTGACAGGTGAGACGAATGTAGCATAACGAATTACGCAAGCAGTATCTCTCAGCTTTCTTGCGGCGATGCGATGCGCTCGCGCTTGCGCGCGCGGAAAAGACCATTCTTCTCTCTTCGCGCCTCCTCCTCCGGTCGCTCTTACTTTTTACCGGGAGGTTCCGCGGCTGCTTTCTTTTCCGCGTTAAGGGATTTGCTTGCCATGCTCGGAAGCGCGGCTCGATAATTATTGCCGCTCGTTTCGCGACTCGCGGAATATTCGCGATATTATTTCTGTCGCCGTTATCCTTCGCGAAAAGCGGACTTTCTCAATTTTCTTGACAGATCTGTCAGAGAATCGAGGACATAACAGGAAAAACGCACACGAATTTCTGAAATCTCGCGCAGAATTTCTGAAGCTGGCGCGTTTCGTCTTCCTCGTCCTGGGCGAGCAGCGACTCCGCTCGTGCCATTGTATCGGCCGTCCTCCTTTTAATGCCAGGCGGAATTACGAGGCTGCGTTTAATTGAGAACCGGCGCGGACTCGACTCGCCTAAGGATAACGGTGCGTTTTTATTACCTCGTTGGCCTGGAACAATCGGCAAGTCGGACTCGCTTCGACCCAACTCTGGTCAGGATTTTTCATTTCGACATCCGGTGCGGAAGCGCCGCGTGATACTTCCCCGTGGTTTAATTGGCGACTGTCTCCCCCGGAAAGTGTTAATTTTGACCCGGCTAGACGAAATCTGCATTTCATAATTGGCACGAGCGCGGATGGCAGATCCTTGATTAGATCGACTTGTCTTAATTTTATTATTGAAGTCCGTCGCGTTGCGCAACACGTTTCTCTTCTTGGTCTACTTTGCGTATAAACAATCTCGCTCGTTAGTAAGACGATCTTAATGTACAAGCATTATTTCTTTTTCGCTAGTAGATAATTAGCGTTAGTTTTCTGAACGAGTTGTGTAAGTGAAGGTAGAAGAGAGGCGAAGATTAAAGTGTACTTTTCGTATCAGTCAAATTTATCGGGCACGCAGCGTTGCAAGCTTAATGGAGTAGTCTCAAGCAGGAAATAATCTTGTCTGACATGAAAGCATCAGGAATTTCTCTCGCAGGAATTTGCAATTATTTCCAACGTATACCGGGCATTATGTAATTCAGCGGCTTTTCCGAACAATATCAAACGTCATATCCGAATGACAAACGAGCGTACTCTCATTTACGAGAATAGCGAAAGAAAGACTTCCGCCGGTTGTCCAAAGGTGTCGGACACATACTCGTATGAAGGAGATGAGGAGAAAGAAGCGAGAACGCTCCCGTTCTCAGTCAGAGCAGTGTCTTATCGGATCTCAGATGTCAATGAGGAGATAGCGCAGGACAATTAAGTCCTATCTACAAATTGCCCCGTCGTTGCTACCAGATGCTATCTCGTCTTAATAATCGGGTCTCGCTTATTGTTCCACTATATTTATTACCGTCTCGCAAACGGTTCACGTGACTGAAACTCCGACGTCGGTTTCCGGTAGCTCATATCGCTATCAATCGCTCGAGGCACATCGGATATCGATGCACTTCGGAGAACTAAGCGCATTTCTTTCTTCAACATTATTAACACGGCTCTAAAATTTCAAGCAGAAATTTTTCGATTTTCTTGAAAACAGTATCGGTCACCACTTATGACATTGGCTGCACAAATTGTTATCGGTTGAATCGAGGCAAGACTCTAGCAAGACAGAGATCGATGATTAATAAGGCGAGGGTGATCCAGGAAGCGCGCGGATCGCGCGCTTCGTGTCAGGATCGGAGGATCGATGAGTCTCTGTACTAGATCCTCGATTCCCCTCTGGGGATCTCTCCTCGACCTCGTGGAGAGGTCGCGATTCTTTCGCGGTCCACCCCCGATCCGTGATCTACTCGGATTATAAATCGCCGAGACTCCCACGTCGGGACGCTCGCGACGCTCGCCTTCGGCGCTCGTGGGAGGTCAATTATACGCGAACGCGTCAATTATGCGCGACCCACGTCGGCCAGGCTTGGGATTTGCGAACGTGAAAGTGTTAGCATGTCAGGAAGCCCCGCACACGTGTACGATCTGTTTGATTCTTATCTAGGCGGAGCGTTTCCCTAATCGGATTCGAGGCTGATTCTTGAACGAAGTGATCGTTCAATGCGATCGGGGATTCTTTTCTCCTTTAACAATTATGTCTAGTTATTGCCGTGAAAATTGTATAATGTTCAGAAAAAATGTGCTATTTTATTTTTCGAAAAGATTTTCTACATGGAATGCACGTGGCGTGTCATGTGTACGAGATACATAAATATAGCTGTAATGCGATGCAACAGTCTCAGTGGAGCATCCGTTAATAGCGAAAAATACCGTTATTTAACGTGCGTCGCATGTGGAACACGACCCGCGCCACGGCGGATTAATTAAGCGTTTCATAATTATTCGCAAATTCAATCCGGATTTGCCGTCGTTGTACGTTTGACAAATATGTTTAATTATCTTTCGGCCTTTTGTTGTTTCCGACATACTTTATCGATAATCATTTCGGTCCTCGTTAGAATTGTACGGAGATTAATTGGTCTCTTAATTAACGACTGCTGAGCTGTGCAGGTTTGACTCGCCGCAGTGAGAGGTTCACGCATTTGGCTGCGACTGCGTGGCTACATTTCATTTTTATCTTCCATTGTGTCGGTCGGCCCGTGTCGGCGTCTTGGAGCCGCGCGTTTTCTTTGTTGGCGCGGACGAAGCGCGCGTAATATCCGGAGGTGAAGGGTTCCTCGATGAGAGGAGAAACACACAAGCGCAAGGGGGGAGAAAAAAGTCCCGCGATCGGCGTGGTTGCGCTCGCAGCGAGCGAGCGAGTGGCCGCGCATCGTCGCGAAAATGATTACACTCGCGCGGGAAGTATTCTCATTAAGTACAGTCCTGCGGAATAGAGACTCTAATAAAAGTACTTGCACCTGCACGACCGTCTGCATACCTGCGGCTCTCGGCGACGGTGAAGATGACGATGACGATGACGATGACGATGACGACGATGGCGGCGGCGGCGATGTTACTCGCAGCGTTTCTACATCGAAAGAAACCGACATTCGGTGCACTTTTATGATCGATCGATTATTTTCACCTGCAATCTCACGGTATCGTCGTAAATATTCGCCAAGAGAAAACGTACTTGGATTAAAACTTAAAATCTGAGATTATATTTATCTGCGATGCATTTATTTTGCAACAACGGCAGCTCGAGCGGCGTCTAAAAAAGAATTGCACGATTTACGAGATATTTCCTCTTCGTATGGTTTACGAGATTTACGAGATGCAATCTTCATCAATCTTCCTATCCTTTACGTATCCCGTCCGTTCGGGACGACGCAGCTCGGCCCGGGAAGAGTGGACCGATTTTTCTGTCTTCTTCCACTGTTTCTTTTTTTCTTTTCTCCCCTCGTTCGCCCCTGCTTCCCTCGTCGGCTGGATAATCGCGGCCGTCGTCGCGCAGCCCGCGGAACGAGTTCTGCAACTAGGCGACCTCCGCAAGGCGAGCGCGGCTACAAAGCGAGCGCTCCTCTCTCGAAGAGACCGAGCGCGAAAGGCGGCCAAAAGAAGTCGCACGAGCGTGTTGCATTTTGCGTGCGGCCAACATCGCCGCGGATGATCGTCCCCTCATAATAAAATAAGCCGATAGTTCCGCGGACCCTGCTTTTGCGCTCGTAAGCGCGCTGATCAACTCCGTGTAAATGTACAAACGACCTGTGGTGTGGGGAACTAAAAGAGGGTACCGAGAGTGCTACCGGAGGGAACTCAGGTAGTGCGGGAGATCCGCGAGCTTTCGGATCGCATCGAGAGACGCGATATACGCTAATGAGGCGACAGAACGTGAGGAACGCTAAAGACAGATCGTTTACCCGCGCGTAATAAATGCGAGACGTCGATCGCGAATGGTACCGCTGACTTTTGTACGTAAATTGGATGAGGCATATGTATGTGCATGAAGAATAAAATTCTTAAAAAACAGTGAAAGAAAGAGAGAGGATTGTGATATAATAAGAACGAGAAATACAAGAATTATTATATTTTATTTTGTAATAAATAATTTAATATGAAGTTTCGAAAGAGATACAAAAAGAACGAAGATTATTCTCTAATTAAAGATAGCGCGCATGTTTTAATTATCAAACACAAAATTGCAAAGCAACGTTTCAGGAACGGTTGGGCGAGGTGAATTTCTGCACGTGACGTAAAATTTGCGCGTGACGGTCGATGCACGCAGATTTACGTAAACAGCTACGCGGCACTTTTTTCCTCACGTGAAGCTCCAGTTACCAGCGACGTGATTAGATGGCTCGGGTGTAGAATTATCTCGATGATACGTACGCATCGTGGTATTATGAAGCAACGCGATATCGAGATGATAATCCACCGCGCGCGTAACGCACGTCGCTTCTGCCCGCCGACAAAGACAAAGATTCAAAGCCGTGCACGAATAAAGCGTCCCGAGAATGAATCAGGCGTTTCTTCAAGATTATTCATAGAAAGATTAAAGAGTCAGAAACCGGCGCGTAAAATCACGTACGGTCGGCTCTCTCGTTCCGCGTAACTTCGTCCCGATTGTTGTCGGCTGGTTGGGTAACTCGGCAGCCTTGAACGAAACGATCAAGCGGACTAACGGCTCGGCGTCCCTCTTCGCTCCGCTCCGATTTTCCTCCTCGGGCGCTCCGACCGTCCGCGAGCAGCCTCCGATTAATTTCGTCCGGTCGATTTGGCGCGCGACGAATTAAATCCGCTGGATCACTGTCAGCTCCCGAATCGCTTCGGGCACATCGGCCGAATCCTGAAAAGGCAGAATGACAATCGCGCATCCTGCGGAAGCGGATGCCCGCCGGCACGCTTGGCTAACTCCCCCGCCGCTTCGCGAGCCACCCTTCCACAATGAAGGTAGATTGTAGTGGACGTTTGCATTGTGGTGATACGAATGTGGTGGAACACCTGATCTCACAGTGACGTCGATACCGCTTTCGAGACTCACCTTTGTACGAATCTATTGAGGATCTAAGCTCTGAAAAATTAAAATTAAAAACGATAACTACGGTTTTTTATATTATTGTGATGACAAATGACTGCAGAAATTATTTTCCTTTTTCCTGTCACCGACTTTCTACCGGATATAGTCCAACGTGATCACGAAGATTTAATTGCAATTATCGCGTGTTGCGAGATGCTTTTCTCTTCTTATCGCGCGGACGCTGTAACATTGTGAGCGCGAGGCAATTTGCGCGGTATCATTTCGAGGTGCGAAATGTTCGAGTTAGCGTCGGGAATAATCAGGCTCTACGACGCTGCATCGTTTTCCCCCATGGTGCACCATGTGCACCATATGCGCGCGGCCAGGCTCAATTCCAGGAGCCTAGTTTACGGACGCGAACCGACACGCGTGCAACGTGCGTGCGGAGGAACGGGTTAAAGCGGACGTGCGTGTGCGCGTTCGCGTTCACGAGCACCGTGTCGAGATCGCTGCAGCGTACCCGGGCTTGAGCAGCACTTCCGGTTACATTGAACAACTCTATCGACGACGAAGCAGGCCCGAATGAGTCGGAGTCTCCAGAAGACGTATAAACCTTGGTTTATCCTGGAATTATACAAAACTGTTAATTTGCTTCTTGTGCGTTTATGCAATGTACAAAACAATATCTTTGCCGTTACTAACTTATAGAAAGATAAAGCACACAGGGATTGTGGCACGCTTGCTGCAAATTATGCCTTAAGCTTGATCATAGACGATAGACGATACGTGTCTTGCGACGGAACAACTGGTTCGAACTTGGGCCGTCTGTTGCAGTCACGATACGCAATCAGATACGCGACGACGTAATGTGCTTACAATCACCCGCTAATTGACTCGCTTATGTCCCGTTGACGTAACTTCAGCGTCCGTTCTCCCGGATTACGACGTGCACCGTGGACGCGAACGTAATCTGTCCCACATTGTGCCTAAACGTCGGTTCGTTGAAACAATGTTACGGGAACGGTTATACGCAAAACGCTTCCCTGCGCGGCTCGAGACCGAATTAGCAGAATGGGAATGACACGCAACTTGCAGCCAGCAATTCGATTCCCGTTACGACGAAAGAATAACCCGTCGCGCCGTAATCCTCGACCGTCCATCCGATGATTTACCACGTTTTCACTATTATTAAGAGAAACGTACCTCGGATACCGTTCCCCGTTTGGCAAAAAGTCCTTACTATCGCTCGTGAATCTTCGGAATCCCGTGTGCCGTTCGCGAGGAACAGGATGTCGCGGAGAACGAGGTGAATCGGAGGCAACTTTAGGTGCAAATTTATGTGCACAACAGAATGAATGGAAGGATGGTGTCTGCGGAGTCGCGAGAACGCCGTCGCGGACCTAATTCGCACATCGAAGCGAGCGGAAACGCGGATCTCGTATTCTCCGGCCACGTATAATACTCCAATAAATTTCTTTTATAACTTGCGTTATACATCAGAGCAACATAAAGATGTAACAACGCTACAAATTTACAGGCTTTAAATTTTTCACGCAAAATCGTTATTGACACGTGCCTCCAAAAATTGACACTTTTTCTGTTTTGAAATTAATATATTTTTCCGGGAAGCGCTTGCGCGTGCGTGCTGCAATTGTTCTCGGTATTCCAGACTCGAATCTTGCCACAATGGACCAACGCAACGACCGACCATGTGCGAATCTCGGCGTCGGCCGAGGTCTCTTCCTCCGCTGGCGGAGGTTGAACGCCCTCGTAACGCCTCGAAGGCGGAATGATTGAGCCGCAGCCGCAGAGCTGCGCCAGTCCGCCGTCATTTAACCGGATTAGGAAGCCAGAAACACGAGCGAGCCCGTGTCGCGCGATACACTCCAGATGCAACGTCGAAACGCGCACGATCAACACACGCCTGCTGCGTTTACACGCTCGCGCGTGTTACGCGGCCGTGCGCGTGCGTTACCGTATGGAAAGACCAAAAATTCCGTAAACTTATGTAAGGTTCGATAAATTGTTGTTTTATGATGGGGAACATGCCAAGTTGCAACTCGCCACCACGATCCGTCTGCGTGAAAGCCCGGAATCCGTTCGTATTTTTCGAACATCGTGCAGAAATGAGTAACATTACTTGTAATAATAATTATATCGCACATGCACATGTGAAAGCGCAGAGGTTTCGGTTGATGTCAAAATAATACCCGCGCGAAAGTATAATAACTTATTACTGCAACGTGTTACGACATCTGCCATGCTTGAAGCTAGAAATAACAATTTTTATTACTGAGTGTAACCAAGTGTAAATGGTACACTTCTTGTATTTTATAATCTATTAATTATAAATAATTGTAAATTTTCGCTAATGATTCTTACGGCTGGAATGCACTTTGGACGTACAGCTTCACACATCGTCTTGATAGATTTTCGCACGCGTATAAATACGCGTGCACGTAGGAGCAATTTGTCCGTCAATCGTCCGTGAATTGCAGGAGGCAGCTCCGCACGCACTTACGACACTTACGGCTCGAGTGCCCGCGGCACTGAGTGTCGAAATAACTCATGCGGGTTGAATTTCCGGCGACGGTACAGCGCGAACATGACTCGAGAAACTTGTATCGCATCCGAGATACGCGCGTATTTGGGCCTTTTGACAGCAGAAGTCCCGTTAAGACGGAATCGTCGAGACCGCCTCGTAAGCACGTCGATCTGATATCACGGGCACAATTTTATTTTATTCCTGTGGAACTTGCGAAGCTTGCGGCCGGGATCGTCGATTTACCAAGAGAAACTCGCGTGCAAACGACTCGCAGAAAAATGAGAGGAACGATATCGGAATAATTCAATCGATCGATCGAGCGGCGCAACGACCACACGGCACGCGAGCATTTCCAGCTGATAGTTTGCGGATCATCGGCGGAAACGAACTTCGGAGATTTGCGGCGCGCATCGCGTGCGACACAATGCCTTTTAACCGGGTTTAAAAGGCACGAGTTTCACGTGACCGCATTCATTTGCCGAGCCTCGCTTATTTCGTGGCTCCGTTCCTGCAGACGAAAAAGCTGCGACGATAAAACTTGCTTAATCAAACTCGCTCGAGCGAGTAGAATCGCGATGATCTTCGCTCGCAAATTGTAGCTTGCTCGCGCGTGCACTGAAATCACTGATGTTCATTCTACGCGTTACGCAGCTGCTTTAATATCACGGACATTTAATTTACGCTTCCTTTTAATTAAACAACGAATAATAAGAACGGGAACCGCGAAAGGACGTACGTCGCTTCGAACGAAATTCTCTCTTTAAGGGGGGAGCCTGCTTTAGAACGTTGAAAATAAGGTATAATTTTACGAATTGTTTTGGAGAAACTATACAGCGGATCATTATAAAACTTTGATGCATTTATTAGTACATGTTTAAAGATAAAAAAAATTATTTTTTTATTTGAATATATCGCCTGTAGAGGTCGTCCTGGAGGCATCTTAGTGTAGCCAGCATTGTAAATTGGTGAGTATTCTCCTGCCTCCAAATTTCATCCAAACTGAAAAATTGAAATATTTTCTCGTTATTTATGAATTCTCATCGTCGATGAACCTTTAATATTCATAAAAACATTAAGTTAAACAATTATTTTTGCATGAAAAAATTTAAAAACTTTGCCTAAAAATCGTATTTTTGTGTTCTAAGCTCCACCATTTTGGCACTTTTCAACTTTTTTCCTCTCTCTTTGGTTCATCGACGATGGGAATTCATAAATAACGAGAAGATATTTCAATTTTTCAGTTTAGACGAAATTTGGAGGCAGGAGAATGCTCACCAATTTGCAATGCCGGCGACGCGGCTGCATTAAGATTTCTCCAGGACGACCTCTACAAGCGATATATTCAAATCAAAAAATATTTTTTTTTATCTTTAAACATGTACTAATAAATGCATCAAAGTTTTATAATGATCCGCTGTATAGTTTCTCCAAAAACAATTCGTAAAATATACTTTATTTTCAGCGTTCTAAAGCAGGCTCCCCCCTTAAGTAAAATCTTTATTTACGGCACATAAATAAACGCAATTATCAGTCTGCCGCGTATTGACCGTCGGCAGATATGACATTAACCCCGTTTTCGGTGGCGTGTTACCGCAGCATTGTGTAATGGATTTCGGCAAATGTTTCGACAGCGGATTCCAGTAGAATCCATGCTCCGACGATTTCGCCTCTGTTTTCAACATTACGTCGTTGCTGCCCGCCAGTCGACCGATGTGTTTAATTGCGATTACGACAGTACGACTGAAAAACGAAGAAGGAAACGCGCAGCCTACGGTGGCGAAGTGTGAATTAGCCGTAATCGGGTTCGCACCTGTAACGCAACACCAACGCATATAATGACCGTAATTACAGCGAGAAATGCAAAATAAATCGATCGCTCACGACGTATCGCCTGCTCATTCGCTTTCATTCGTGTTTAATTCGTAAGATCCGCTCAGGAAGTATTAATTACCGCTATTATCTACTTACGGAATTACACTTTGTCGCCCGTTGCTTCGTGAGTAGAAAGTTCACGTCGTGGAGAAGCTTCTTTCTCGTCGCGCTGGCTTATTATGGATTTGCGACCGTAATTCGTTACCATTTTTATAACGGAGCAAAACGCGCCGAGAGGAACGCGCGCGCGTGTCAGCCAAAGTGCATTTCAGTGTCGCCGGGTCGATAGCGAATTAATTGACCGTTACGGTTTCCTTCTCGCTTGGCTTATCGGCGATTTGCCCACGGTGCGTAATCAACAACCGTTTTTTCTTTCTCCCTCCTGTGGTGAAGGTATCCGCTTTTATTCACCGCTCCTTTACATCCTGTAACAGTATCGCCGATGCGCGCACTAACTCGCGCCGTGCGCACTTACGCGCGACCAATTGCCCCTTGCGTTTTCCTGGGGGTTGGTGCGTGTTTGTTGTACGCACGATTTAATCGTTGCCCACCTTCGACACGACGGGGTGCAAATATTGGAGATAATTATGAGAGTAATTCGTAAAGATACGCAAGAGGGGACGCGATGCAGTAAATTTATAATAAGCAGAGCGAAGATAGGGATGCATAGAAAGTAATTGAATAAATTAGGCAAATTTTACGATATATCTCGAGATGTATCGGGAACGTACGTCCGGGGGAATACAAGGATGCAACAGTATTGTGAAAAATATAAATGCAGATATATTTATCTTCTTTTATACAGCGTTAAGAAGCCTGAATTGAAAAGCGCGACACTAATAAATAATTATATGAGATCATGGTGTTTTTGTATTGCGCTCTTTTCCCGCGAGACCAACGCGAGTGCAGTTTCCGCGATCGCCAGACTGCGCACAATTATCGCGATGCAATTAAGAACCGACTCCCCCGACGTCGTTTACCTCTGACCGAAGTTAACTAGCTGTTCTCCGCGGGGAACGTAATGACGATGATACGAGGGGAGGTAAATACGCACCAGTAATCGGCGTCGGTAGAATCGGGGGCCCTAAATCATCCTTGATTCTGCCACCCTGCGCATCGGCCTGCTGCGCCAATGGCAGCGTTCAATTTCCGCTCGCGTCCACCTGTACCTTTTTCTTCTTTCTCCCTCTTCTTTCTTTTTTTATACTCTGCACGTGTTCCGAGATAATCTGATGCTGCGCGTTGCAGACAGGACGCAACTCCCTAGATAGTTTTACGGTTATGCCTACGTTGAAGGGCAGAGTTCCCGCGTGTAGCGAAGAGTTGGACCTAAATTCACTAAAATCACCAGCTGCAGAGAGATAAGAAAAACAGTTTACATCTCCTAAAAACAAATAGTTGAATGTGTAATCATGTAAAATAATTCAACGAAGGATAAATTTACTCTTCTGAGTTCATTTAGAAGTTATAAAGGACGTCCATCAGTATATTCACATAATACTTATATCTATTAAAAACTTATCAAGTTAATTAATGCAGTGAGAGTTAAAATTAATTGCAAGTTCATATATGCAGAGGGAAAGTTAATTTTTTTAAACCTTTAATCTTTTTCGTTCCACAATACCTTCTCTTTTCACGAACAGATTTTAGCGGTCGTAGAAAATTTCATCTTAAGCGCCTTCTAAGGTGGATTTGCTGCTTTACGATATGTTAAATGAAAATACTCGTAGACGGTATTTTTCTTCCTCGCGGCACGCATTGCGATTCGCGATACACGCCGTTGGCCGATGCGCGCCGATTTAAAATGTTGATAACGTCCCATTATGGTTAAATAACTGCTGGCCGGGAGTAGCGCTCGCCAGCTCTGACCGTGGATAAAATAAAGCGGTATGCCGCGGCCACGCTCTACAAATCAGCGGAGAAATGCTCCCGTCTAAACGCGATGCTGCATACCACGCCGTTCACGTTTTAACTCATTGGCTCAACTTCTATAAAAAAAATATAATAATAAAATGAGGAGAATATCATCTGTAGAATATAATAGCGCCGTTCTCTATTTTCTTCACAATATCTCCCGAGATTTAAAGTGGTATCTTTTTGTAATCAGAAGAAGAATGGCGCAAATACATGTACGGCGATACATCCATTGGAATAATGAATCAGAGATTACCTAGCGGAATGAAGAACGGCGTGCGTGATGAATGATCGGGATTAATTGCGTAGGAAAGAAATAAACGTTGGCGTCTTTCAGCAAAGTAACAATTACACCTTTCGAATCGCGGAGCTGTATCCTCTGAAGCAGGCGCTTCGATCGAGACGGAGCGGCGGTGGCGATTTCACTCGTCTCGCGTACAGCCGTTCCCAGCATCCGCCATCTGTCATCTTTCGGGACCACCTGTTTACACTGAGAGCACAGATCCGCGTTTCCTTATTACACCGGCTTGGCCGCATCGCCATCCGCGAGAAAGAAGGTGTATACGTACCACGAGTTTAATTCAATTTAATTCCCGATTCGAGATAACACAGTATTCGAACGAACTCCGGTAGCTGAATCTCTGAAGCGCGAAGGAGATGTAATGCAATTAGTAAATGCGCCGCAGACGGAGAGACAGAGACAGAGAAGATCGTAAAGATCATATTACGACGCGTACTCGGAGAATCGCAAATTGGTACACGCGAGCTAGTTTTTACCAGTTCAATCACCGAAGCTTTGAAACATGTTCGCATGAAGATGCGTTTTTATCGGCGAAATCGCGTGCCCGACGATCACTATGTAGGCATCTATTGGACATCCAGTAGCAGTATAGAGTCAGCTGACTCTCGCGGTGTCCTCCTCTTCCGCGACTGCTCGATAATTACACTGGCCCATTTCGCGTCTAGTTACAGTTACTCGCAATCAGTGGTATTACGCGGTAACGCTAATTTCTACGGATGCGCGACCCAATCTAGAGTGCGTGGTGCGTAATGCACGTATGATAGTTACAATGATCGCTTTTCATTCCGCCGAGAAAGCCACTAATTGCGGCGGGCGTAAGAAATGTGATTTGCGGGCTGTGTGCAATGCTGATCGTGATTACCGCTTGCGTCTTATTGAGTTCGCAATTTCGTGGCTAGAATCTGGCTCTCAGGGATTCTCGCGGCTAGAATCTTGCTCGATTTGCATACAAAATCGCACGCGACATGTAGCGCGATCGATCGGGGATTCGCATGAAAGCGCAGAGCGAGCGACGAGCGAAATTACCTAATGAATTATTCTTTCCCGCCGCGCGCGTAGTCGTTTAATTCGCCATAATAATTTCCCATTGAGTCGCGAAAGGTGTACGCGTCGATCCAATCGATTCGCAACGCTCGGGAGTGAGCTTAATCGCCTGAGCTCCTTCCACTGATGAGGAGTTTCAAAGGCACCTCGGTTTTAGAACCATATCACTTAAGGGGGGAGCCTGCTTTAGAACGCTGAAAATAAGGTATATTTTACGAATTGTTTTTGGAGAAACTATACAGCGGATCATTACAAAACTTTGATGCATTTATTAGTACATGTTTAAAGATAAAAAAAATATTTTTTTATTTGAATATATCGCTTGTAGAGGTCGTCCTGGAGAAATCTTAGTGCAGCCGCGTCGCCGGCATTGCAAATTGGTGAGCATTCTCCTGCCTCCAAATTTCGTCTAAACTGAAAAATTGAAATATCTTCTCGTTATTTATGAATTCCCATCGTCGATGAACCAAAGAGAGAGGAAAAAAGTTGAAAAGTGCCAAAATGGTGGAGCTTAGAACACAAAAGTACGATTTTTAGGCAAAGTTGTTGAACTTTTTCATGCAAAAGTAATTGTTTAACTTAATGTTTTTATGAATATTAAAGGTTCATCGACGATGGGAATTCATAAATAACGAGAAAACATTTCAATTTTTCAGTTTGGATGAAATTTGGAGGCAGGAGATGCTCACCAATTTACAATGCCGGCTGCACTAAGATGCCTCCAGGACGACCTCTACAGGCGATATATTCAAATAAAAAAATAATTTTTTTTATCTTTAAACATGTACTAATAAATGCATCAAAGTTTTGTAATGATCCGCTGTATAGTTTCTCCAAAACAATTCGTAAAATTATACCTTATTTTCAACGTTCTAAAGCAGGCTCCCCCCTTAATTGCACGCGAGCCACTCGTGTCCCCGCAACAATGCGCCGAGTTGCACTGTTGCCGGTCGAAGTGACTTTCAATTGCGATTCTCGCAATTAGCGAGACCATGCCCTTCGCCAAGAGGCGGCCGCCTTAATCGACGTTGAAAAATAAATGCAATGATGGGCATTTCCCTCCCAATGTTAATAGCCGCAACAAGGACCGTCCGCGGTGCGGTCTTCTGTCGCTCTCGAGCGTTTGCATCTCATAAAATTACATAAATTCATATCAATTATCATATGTGAGAATTGTATAATTTACTGCGAAATTTATATGAATTAAAGGAATGGTAGGCGAGACATCAACTCGAAGGCGAAGGGTCGCCGGTACGGTTTCTGATCGTGGAACAGGCCACGCCGGGATTATCGGCCGGTGATCGCGATATTGGTCCTGATCGATTAATGGTGTCGATGCGAGCGAGCGTATCCGGCTCCGGTGCACCTGTCCGTTTCAGCTTGCAAACGCAAGCCGCGATGGGATCAGTGCCGAGGCGGGGTAGTCGCGGTCGCGGTCGATTAACTTACGTAATCACGCAAACACGGGAAGCACGACGCAAACGCGCGTTCTGTCACTGCGCTCGTTTGTCTCACGGCGAGGTGCTCGCTCGCTGGTCCACGTCTCGATGTCTCTCGCAGCCGCGAATTTCCGGATAATCCGCGATCATCGCTTGCGATAATCGGCGCCGTTTGACAACGCGAGATGACGAGAACGCGCGACTTATGTTACTCCAATTACAATTACGTGCAAGCTGGGTCAACGTACCCGACATATCCGCACGCGGAGTCACGAACGGCAGTATGAGTCGCGAGCGAGCCGCGCGCAGGCCGATAAGCGCAAGCCTCGCGCGTCGTCGCGCAGGCACGCGAGAATTTCTCTACGACTCCGCCATAGGATCGCGCTAATTGCCGCTTGTTGCCCCTCGTCGTTTGCTTGCGGAGATTGTTGCCGCGAAGCCGGCACGAGAACTGCGCTTCGGCTCCCTCGCCGGCTGCCCTTGCGGCGTATCGTGTTACCTTGCTGGATCTGAGATAGGACGGCCATCCACGTGGCCTTGGTATCAGAAAGTACCCGGCGCCGATTACTGCCGATTGCCGCTGGTATAAAATACAAACTAAAACACAGAACATATGTGATTTACATAAAAAATAATATATAATCTAGGTATAATGTATAATTTAAAATATAAGAGAAAATCGGTAGAGAGTCGATCCGCGCATCCAACTTGTTTTCTCCAGCTGTTTTCACACACGTGCATGAAGCGAAGCAGGCTTGAGCGAGCAGATTTAGCTTCGGCGCGCTTACACATCGTGTGTGCATCGTCCTGCACCATCTTTCGCTTCGCATCGCTCGCGAATAATGGGTGATTTATTACGGGGTGTGCTCGCGCCAACAAAAATGATACGGCTCGGGTAGACCGGTACCTACGATCGAACGGAACGGCGCGCCGTCACGGCAGTTTTATTATCGCTTCTGCGCTACCGTTCGCCAGGCGAGAGAGTTACGGCGACGAGAAGCATGCGGTCGGATAAAAATGGGTCGAGGAGCACCGACAGCGCGGGCTGGCACCTCGTCATAAACGTCATCCTCGTGGCGTTTATTAAATTACAGAGCTGCTCGCCGACCGAGCATCGTTGTTTTTTCGCCCGTGCCTTCCCGGGGGATAAATCGTCGGGGAATTCCGATTGAGACGTCGGCGGAATCGAGTAGCGAGAGGTATTAATTAAATGGGCGGTAAGGCGCGCGTGTATATTCGATGAACGTTTCGTTGGTCCCGAGCAGATAAAAAAATCGATCTCGCGATCGTCTCTGTTCAAGAGAAGCTTTCCAATTTGAGTTAACGTTTGGGTACTCGGTCAAGTTTGAGCACGCGAAAATTCAAGCACGTTGCAACAGCAGTTCGCGATACTGTTAGGAATCGTTATCTGATGATCAGATACAACCTGGGAATTAGTGCAAAAATTTTTTGGTCAGCGATTTATTTATTCGCGCGGTCTCTTCTGCGGATACTCCGCTCATAAAAGAGAACCCCACATGTTCCATTCGACGAAGCAAGCATCACGTTCCGGGATAACCGAGGACTTAATTAGCCCGTTACCGGGATCACAAAGGCGCGACGATACAAGCTAAATCCGCGCGATTTTAAATAAAACATACGTAATTGCTGCGTAAACAGCTTACTCCGAAAATTGCCGAGACCATATTTTCTGTGTACATAATTATTTCCGTAATTAATTAGTCATCTAATTGCCCACGTCCACGGCGGTCACTTAATCGTTTACTTTTCTTTAATAGCACGCTGCCATTTGGGGAAGAAGCAGGGAAAGGAAGAGACATTTGCACGCGCGAATTACGTTCGACCGCGTTAGAACTCACGTTGTCTCAAGAACCTATCATTAAAATAACAAGGTGGCGAGTTTCAGCACGCTCTATATACGCTCGATTTTATAGGTCGATATTTCAAGTGAATTGGACGGCTGCGATTTATCCAAGTTGAAGTTCAAGTGCGGCTATTGTTTAGACTCGTCAATGACACGTTGAAAGGAGACACTTTCGGAAAGCATGGGAGCCCTTGTTTCTATCCTGTCACGCGTACTCGTTGCAACGCAATCGCGTACACTCTCCCATGCGTATTGAGTCGCGCCACGCACGTTCACGGCGCACGTTCCACGCTGCGAATCGCCGATCAGTCGCATCCTCCGACCTCGTTCCCTCTCTCTATCTCTCTTCTATTCTCCTGTTCTTGCACTGCGGCTTTTGTTGTCTTGTTTCACATTAACGCTCTTGATAAGCAAGGCTGTTAAGTTGCGACGAGAGACTTTAACGAGTATCCGTATCGTTAGCCTTTTTCTGAATGGTGAGCGAGCGCTGATAACGCATATCGCAGCTGACGGACGAGAGTTCATTCCAATAAGTAATGAACAATAAGATTGCGTGTACAACATGAATATGTTATACAAGATGTTCCAAGATACACCGATGGGACTCGTGCTCTCTCGACTGCGAAGTCTTCGAGCAATTTGGAGATCATTATTATTGCTTGGAAAATTTGATGATGGAAATAAAACATAATTTCTTTCCGTGACACGATTTCTGATGATAGTAGTAGATAGATGATAGACTCTTATAAGCCTTCATGTATATTTGATAACTATTTTTAGGTAAGAATCGGCTATCAAGCGTGGATTTATTGAATGGCCGTCCATGCTCTATAGTCGTTACGCATAAATGTTTTGTTATATATATATATATATCTATAATATATCTACGTATTTTATAATAAATTCTCGAGTAATTGTGTCGCCGAGCCGAGCCGGCGTTTGGTCGATACGGCGCCTCCTGACTCCGATATTGGTCTACATTGCTTTCACTTTTGTCGAATTCTTACTTTCCCATGGTCACACCGCGAGGATTATCCGAGTTCTACTGCGATTGCTCTATCGCGCGAGTTTACGAAAGATCCCGGGAATTGCACCGTGTTAAAACAGGACGTTGCGCGATGTAAGAAGGAAAGATCAGAATAGAAACCGTCTCGCCAAATCGAGCAGCGCAACAGCTGCCGGCGCGAAAGTCTCACCCTACTCGCGTATTCGATTAAATTCCGATTCCTACGTCTGTCTCTCTCTCTCTCTCTCTTCCATTCTCTTTTTCTCTTTCATTGTTTCTCTCTCAATGTGTAATTTCGGAAAGTACCGAGACGCTGCGTCGGGCGCAGCTGTGTAAAGCGCGATAATTCGCGTTCACTGTGTTTTTCCTCGATCGAAATATCGTGCACACGTCTCTCCTCCAGATTTATCGTTAACGAGATGTTCGCTGGCGCATTCGTAACACGTGGCGCGCATCTGCTGTCCGGTGAATCGTGGCTGCTGCTGCGCTCGCGATGGAAATGGAAATCACGTTCGTCAAGTCGCGCTTGCTGTCCGTTCCGATATTACAACACCGTAATCGTAACGTCACGAATTGATATCTGAACTATAATTCCTCATCTTTGCGAGTCGCGTGAATTAAATTCACAGTTAATTGTAATTATGATACGTGCTCTTTAATTCGCATGTAATATTTTACATGACATCGTGGCATCAGATACCCTGCGCGATATATAATTCCCGGGCACAACCCTTCTCGCGCTAATGGCGACGAGTTGCTCGCGTGTCGGACGGGAGCGGTTCCGGCGGTTCATCTTCGTAATGCGCGTCCGCGCGTTCGGTATGACATTAAAGCACGAGCGTGAATGAAGCACGCACGTGAGTCGAGTGCAACCGTTGCACGCCATAATCGTCCATTACAGCGGGAGGGCGTCGTGAAAGCGAAATTGTGGGAGTTGGAAGAAACCCGCTCCCGCTCCACTTTTCTAGTTAATTGTTCGACTGACTCGGAATCGCGCTGAGAATCGACTGGGACTCCACGTGACGACATGCTGCTTCCAACATCGTCATCGCCGAGGGAGATTCCGTTTGAAATCGGAGGAATACGAGAAAGCTCTTCTGACGTCTACGATTCGTCATCGACTTGGCGAGTGTTCAATTTTGATCCTTCGTTGCGACATTTTGATAAATCGATATCGGGAATCGCGCGCTTAAAATACAGGCGGAGAGTGGCTGGAGATCTTCATTAATAAAGCGGAGAATGCGACTTTATCTCGGGCGGTCAAGCACTCGAGTCGTTTTAGCACGTGGCAGTGCCACATGGATTGCTCCACTCGAGTATTTTAGGAATTATCTCGCTGGTCATCGAAGCTGTGATCCGACCGAAATAACCGTAACACTATACAGGCATCCGGGATTACTCCACTCGTCCGGCTGGACGAGATTACTCCGTGTCGCTCCGAGAGTCCGCTCTTCCTCGCGGAGGTTTATGATTTACTTTCGATATCGCTCTGGAGCGATATGTTGGATCGTTCCTGGCAACGCGTTTCACCGTTCGCGCGATCGTCGGGGAATATTAGGGGCGGCGAGAGCACCCGGAACGATCTCGCATTCCCCGCATCGTGATGACTCGCGGCGATTGGAGGAAGTTGAATGCAGGTGTGCCCTTCCTCTCTCCAGCCCCGCGATGAAAAATCAACGGTAATGAACGAGCCGGGAAAACGGCACGACATAAAGTACGTCGGGAAAACGAGCGGTTGGGAGATGCAGGTCGCAGGGCTGTAATTTCGCGGATACGTACCAGTCTTTCTTGCACCGGGTACGAGAATCGAGAAAATGATTAGAGGAACAGGCCGGCGGTTCGCGTTCCCGGAATGATAGCGGCGACCGATCCGAGACGGGCACATCCGGCGTCGCGGGATCCGCAATTAGGATCGCGGGATTCGTCATTAGGTGCCGCCGTGATTCGCGTCCTCCACCGAGTCCACGTCGAGCGCAAATCGCAAACCCCGCTAACGATCGGTGATTTGTGGCATGCGCGAAGAGAGTGCGAGTCGCGCGTCGAGGCGTGCTCGCCGGAAATGATCGGGTCGCCGTTCGTGATTGAATTTACGCGATTTCGCAGGGCTGCTGGCGGTCGGTCGAATTATTCGAACCAGTTGTTGCGCTTCTTGGGTCGGCCTCAGTTAGACAGCCTGGACCCCAGATATGCAATTATTTTAAGATCGCGACGCGATGTCCGCGGGCCACCGAGTAGTCACTTTCGCCGCGCAAACAAAGTGAGAGAGATGGGAAATGAGAGACAGAGAGGAAGAGAGAGAAAAAGACGACGATGATTGCTCCAATATGATCGCGGCGAGCCGAACTGCCGGAAGTGTTACGTCGACGACGCATTTTTGTACCGGTGGCTTGTCTCTCGCGGCGGATCATGTAATCGCACATTTCACGCTGTTGTCGCGAAGGCGACGCAGATCCGGCACATTAATCTTTCGTTATGTATCTTTTTTCTGAGTGTAGAGAGCGGTACCTGGAAAGTGTACGTGTTTTATTGCAATTCGCCGTGTTTCGAGGTGTTCTGGGAGCCAACTAATTTATCCGAGATTGCGCGCGCGTGTTTATGATTCCGGCAAATTTAACGATGATCTTTATTTTGTGTTACGTAAGCGTGGATTCGATCGAATAATAAATATCTGATAAATGCAGGCGGAAATAATTGCTCTGTACGCAGCAGCGATGGAATTTTAAATCGCCCCGATGTTATACTTCCGCTCTAACGCGTCCAATTTATCGCGCAGGAGCTCTCCTACCGACCATCACCTCGTTTCGGAAGTCAAGACACACGGAAGGTGATCGAGAATATTAATTAAGCCGGAGAGAATAACCGAGATTCCGGACATCGGTCATTAGAGGCTAACAGCATATTACATTCCTGCAGGAATTCCCGGGAGAAAGCATAATTGAACGTGATTGTAGCTTCGTGTGTTGGCAGTACGACTTGAAATTGTTTGCCGTATATCTTCTATTATTGCCGATATCCATAATTTATTTAGCATGCTCCTTTTAGGATGCAACGTTTACGCTGCAATATTTTATTCAGTTTATGCGCTTCTGGAAATACTGATTGCATCGTGGAGATCATGAAATCTCTCGTGGATCTCGAGATCCGTTCGTTACAGAGAGAAAGAGAAAGAGAAAGAGAGAGAGACAATCGGACGATACTTAAAATTTCATTTTATGTAAGGCGGTTGGAAATTGGGTCCATGGCCGGACGGACGCAGAATCGCACACGAGATGACAGCTGGCCAGCGTATGTCCTTATATCGATGTGCCGATCGATAAATTCCATAACAGGACACCGTTGACCAGTATTATGTAAACCCTCAGGGACCGAGCGGACGAGGCAATCGGGTCACCAGTCGGCTGATCGAGTTTCCACTGCGACTTGTCACGAGTTTGGGTGATCCGACATTTTTTAATCTTCTGCGAGCTGAAACCATCTCGAAAAATCGACCGGCATTAATTGTTTCCGTCATCCGTGTCATACGATCGCGAAGACCTAGTTCGGTCGTCGATTTTTTCACCAATCTCTCTTTTCTTGCGTGTATTGCCTACACAGTATTCGAAGCTTAATGATAGTCGCCGGCGTTAACGAACTTTTCGAAAGCGATCGGATATTTTGCGCAATAGAAAGTGAAATCGCTGTGAAGTGCCAAAGAAAATGCAGAGGCGCTAATAACATGCCCAAGTTCTTTTTCTTTCTTGCTGGGCGATGATTTAGTCTTCCACCTTTTCTAGCAGTAAACTATGTCCATCCGATTGTATGTTCGATTTACATAAAATAGTGATCGCTTGTAAAACGAACTCGCTCGACCATTAACAATTTGCATTGAAAATCTTTTCTCGTTTCACATTTCGCAGCAAGGTTCGAACAGTTGAGTCTTCTGTTGCCTGTAGTAACCACTTGGGAGACGCTGAGCAGAATTGAAAATAGAGGGGGACCAATGTCTGGCTGAGCACCGCAAGATGAATGGGCTGCGTAAACATGCAATAGAAAATCGGCTGGAATGGAAAGCCGCGCCGCGTCAGCAGTCCTACTTCTCGCAGCATCGATATTGACCTTGCGACGCGGTCGGGTCTCACGAGTCATTCGTTCTTGTCGAATCCATGGTGATCCGGCCGATTCTAGGCGAGGAACGTCGCAACGAAAACGTCAATCGATCTCCAGGCACTGCAATCGGTATACCTCCTGCATCGCGACGCGAGTGGAACGTCGCGAATCGCTCGTTTATCAGGTGATCCCGTGGTCCATTTGTGGATGTGCTCTTTTACGCTGGAACGCTTCGTATTTCTCGATGATATCTCGACCGGTGAGAACGAAAGTCGAATCGATCATTTCGATCGCGAGAGAAATGCTCGGCACGGTCTAGGCTAACGGAAAAATTTCGGCAGTTTTTCGGCGAAGCTCGCCTCGTGACGTTCTCTTGAATTATTTAATTCTCTCGCAAATAAATGTCAAGGTATATACAGGGTGAGGCACCTAAAACAGGTCACCTGAATATCTCGGCTGTTATTGGTGATAGAAAAAAATGTGTCAGACCAAACATGCATGGTTTCGAGGGACACATAATTTGTTCTAAATAGTTATTAGGTGGACGCGTAGAGGTGTGTTTTTTACGTACCATCTAGTAGAGCGTTTGAAGATGCGCACATTGATCTACGGGTCAAAATCATTCAAGGTCACTGAAGGCTAAAATTTCTAAGTGCTAGAACTTTTTCATTTCTGAGTTTACGGTATTTTCAATAGCAGAGAACTCTAGGCAATATAAAAAATAATGATATCATCAACTCAGAACTTCCCGGAAAAGAAAAAATTTCTAACGGCTAGAACTTTTTCATTTCTGAATTTACGGTATTTTCAATAGCAGAGAACTCTAGGCAATATAAAAAATAATGATATCATCAACTCAGAACTTCTCGGAAAAGAAAAAATTTCTAAGGGCTAGAACTTTTTCATTTCTGAGTTTACAGTATTTTTAATAGCAGAGAACTCTAGGCAATATAAAGTAAATTATTTTCCCTTGCAGTTGGCCTTCAGTGACCTTGAATGATTTTAACCCGTAGATCAATGTGCGCATCTTCAAACGCTCTACTAGATGGCACGTAAAAAACATATCATATCATTTAAAAAAACCAAGTTGACCTTCATATGACCTCTACGCGTCCACCTAATAAAAAATTATTTAGAACAAATTATGTGTCCCTCGAAACCATGCAAGTTTGGTCTGACACATTTTTTTCTATCACCAATAACAGCCGAGATAATCAGGTGGCCTGTTTTAGGTGCCTCACCCTGTATAATAATTCTGTGGTTGAACAGCAATCTGAAGAGATAAGGTACCGGATTAGGTATTGGAAATTCGATTGAATACTGCACACAGTCGAGTGGCACGAGTCAAGGTCTGCTGCGAGGATCATCGTCCTCCGCCGAGAATATTCGGTTTCAATGTCGAAGGTCGAGTACTTTGAGGCTGGAAAGTAACCACATGATTGTTGCACTGATCTACTTCTGAGCAACATTGTTGATACTGGTAATTGACTGATCCTAATTTATAGTGTATCATTGAAGTTCACGCTGGTTGCTCAGATTTACTATCGTGCGTTAGTTAATACATTGTTTCGGTAGTTAATCACTGTAATTTCATGTGCATTTCCTGATGCAAACGGATATCATTGAGAGAGAAATAATTGTCTGATAAAGTAATTACATTCCTGCATACGTTTACGACACGTGTTTGCCACGAACGAGCGCCTGGACATGTTTGAATGTATTCGCTACGTTAATTTCAATCCTGCCGTATGCACATTATTTTCTCTCATTTATAAGTTGCTTTTTATATAAATTTTTTATATGATTGATACAGTTGCTCATGTACTGAAGCAAAAAATCATTATTCACGCTGCGTTACGTTCGATGTCGTAATGTTTCCATCGCAACACCGCATTAGAGTTTTGTTGAATTTTCGAACTGAATGTGATGTTTTGCGTATCGTTACGTTTTAAATGTTGCGCTGCGACGACCCAGATCCGTGCGATTACTCATCCCAGGATCAAATCTACCGACAATTTCATACGTTTTGCGCCGAAGAAGCCAGGCGTGCCGAAGGAAGGCAATTTACTCGATGGCAGACGATTCTTTTGTGGGAATAAATTACGTGGGAAAGTTCGTAGAAATTTTCACGGGTCAGCCTATAGAAACTGCTTCCTAGTTACCGCGACGTCTCGCGTGTCACAAACCCCATTACTCATCAGCGACTCCCTTGACCCGCATACGGCCCGCCGCCAATGCTCCGATCTATCTTCGATGAATTTTCAGTAATTAAGTCCCTGAGATTTCGAGACCATTCAAAGCCAATCAATGCTGATCAATGCTAGTGATAGATCAGATCAGCAAGACCCGATTAGAGAAAGCCTCATCGAGCTCATTTTCTATCAATTGACTCTCGTTCACGGATTTCGTGCAAGTCACTCAGAAATTACAGTAATTTCGCCGAATGTTACTCGATATCGTGCACCACGATAGTATGTATTAATCAAGGTATACGTACTTAAACCACGTACTTTGAATCTTCAGTGAAACCGGAATAAGGCTGGAAATTGGTAGTTTAAGATAATTTGAGGAAAAGTTATTTCACTTGTCTCTCTATCTTCCTCATATTTCATCCTGCATTTTTCACTGATGAGAATGTTTTAAATATAACACATGCATTATTATACCAATACATTTAACGTGATATTATAGTATTAGGTCATTAACTAAATCAATTAATTAAATAATTCAGGTCGCATCTAGATGACAATGAATCAAATTAAACACATACTTATGACAGTACATAGCTTATCGTGTATTAATTTTATAACAGGAACCTTTAAAAAATGAAAAATAAAAAACAAAATTTTCCAAAGCATCGCTATAATATTTGTATCATTTATTTATTGCAGACGCAACCCGGATTATTTAGTTAATGATCTAATATTATAATATTATGTAAATATATGCATTGAATGATTCTTCTTTCAAAAATGCCCCTATAATACGCGTTCATCAAAGCCACTTTCGATCAGGGTGCTCGAAATACTTTGCCAACGTATCTTCAGGGCTTTCCGAGGGATATTTGCCGAGACAGCCATCCACATTGCGCACAGCTGGCCGATCCTTGGAGTACGACCTTTCCGTGGCTTCGTTCTTTCGTGCTGGCGCCCACATATCGCCGATAACAGATAGTCTCCCCGGCGAGTTCGTTACCGAGAGTGCCGTGAACTTGAAGCGTAACGAGTGTAGCCTCACGCAAGTCCAACCGCGCGCGCTTCGATCCGCGCGGAATATTCGCGGAGCGAGTCAAAAACGCGTGGTGCTGAATATTCTCAAGAAGCGGAAAATTCAAGATGAAGCGTACGGAGCTGCTCGGCTCGATTTTTCACGCGGTCGATGCTCGTTCGTGGATCACGAGGAGCGTATTATCGTGTGCGTGCGTGACGTGGAACACGCGGTCTCCGCCACCCATTGTCCGTGTCGAGATTAAGTGGATGCGTGCGTGTACCTTGTCGCATTAAACCGCGTCCTTGAGACGCGACACCACTCTGAGTACTATACTTGACCGTGCTCTACTCACGCGTGCACAAGAGGAGGTTTCTTCAAGTAGTTCTCCAAGTTGTTGCCTCTCGGCGGCTACCATAGTTTGCGACCGGTACTTTGGTCTCCTATGCGCTCGGATGCATATTTGAAACGGGGTAATGGCTATTTAGCGAACAAGGATGCTTGCGGTTCTCCACCCGAGAACTAGAACTAGACTTGAACTTTATCTCGCAATGGATCGATCAGAGATTAGAGTTGCAGGTTCACTTAGAATTAATTGGAAAGGCGCATTTTCTGTGTGTGTGTGAAGCTGGCGTATCATTTCGCGAAAAATCATTAATTATTGAGAGTTCTGGCTCCCTTTTTAATAGTTCTAGAGTTCCTGATAGGTTTAACACATAGTTCTGGCCATTAAAGCGAAAAAATCGCATAGTGCAAAGTGAGACGCCAACTTCACGCAGCGTCTCACTTTGTCCTGCGACAGTTTCCGCCATAATTCCGGCTAGATTTTAAAAGATCTACAGTTCTACATGAGTTCTAGAAAGAGTTCTAGCGAAAAAAATTTTTTTCATCTTTTTATAATTATTAAAGCTAAAAAATGTTTAAGGGAATGACGACTGGTTAATTTCAGAGAGTTCTGTGCTTTATGAAATATTTCTCGTGTAGTTTTGAACATATTTAATCATTTTCCAAAGTTCTGAATGCAAATGTCTCCGTAGATACGTCTTTCTCGGACGATAAAAATTTTTTATTAAATAATTGTTAATGTTTGCGGTCAGAACTCTTTGGAATACGCTTAAATACGTTCAGAACTACACGAGAAATATTTTAATCTTCACAGAACTCTCGAAAATTGACCGGCGTCTCACATATATCTCCGTAGATACGTCTTTCTCGGACGATAAAAAGTTTTTGTTAAATAATTGTTAATGTTTGCATTCAGAACTCTTTGGAAAATGGTTAAATATGTTGAGAACTACACGAGAAATATTTCATAAAGCACAGAACTCTCTGAAATTAACCAGTCGTCATTCCCTTAAACATTTTTTAGCTTCAATAATTATAAAAAGATGAAAAAAATTTTTTTCGCTAGAACTCTTTCTAAAACTCGTGTAGAACTAGATCTTTTAAAATCTAGCCGGAATTATGGCGGAAACTGTCGCAGGACAAAGTGAGACGCTGCGTGAAGTTGGCGTTTCACTCTGCACTATGCGATTTTTTCGCTTTAATGACCAGAACTATGTGTTTAACCTACCAGGAACTCTAAAACTATTAAAAAGGGAGCCAGAACTCTCAATAATTAATGATTTTCCGCGAAATGATACGCCAGCTTCACACACACGCATTTTCTTCATACATGATATCATTGATTTCAGATTTAGCTCGTGATGCTTGTCTGATCTAAAATATTCAAGATTCTGCAGCTGTCTAGTCCTTTGTTTTACTTCCGGGATTCGAAAGTTCTTTTCCGCACACGGGACGTCCCTCTCGAAGGGATTGCCTGTTCAAATATAATAAATTCGCACGACTTGAGATAAGCGTCGAGGATTGAATTTACAAGGTAATCTTAGGGGATGTAACCTCGGTTTATTCTCGGCGTGGTTATCTCGCTTAGTACCTGCACGCGCGCGCGCGCTCGCGGTTGCCTCTGCAGCTTTCGGCCCTGTCATACGACCGACGTCGGTTACGGCGGATTAATTAAACCTCGGGCAAAAATATTGCAACACGCGGAGAGGCCGCGCGTCCAGAGAGCTACGTAATTGAGCAACCGGCTCTGCTTCGAACGACGCGCCCGGTCTTCGTAAAAGAAACCTGATGCGTTCCCTCGTTCCGGCGCGGTTCGCTGGACACGTAGGTGGTGCACACCATGGGCTTTTAACCGCGCGACACCCACGCCGTGCCATCGGCTCGAGGAGTCGTTGGCGAACGATAAAATCGCCAGTCGAGTAACAAATTAGCGTCGCGGGGATGTTCCGTATCGGGCTCGCATTTTACTTGCAAGCTCGCGCCGTAGCGTAAAATTAGCGCGCTCTCTCAGGCGGAACTGCGACAGCTGCGCGTAGTTACGAATTTCTGTCAAATAACGAGTAATTTGGGGGATCATGAGCTTCTGCGAACTTTTAACATTTGAGATTTTTGATATCGAATATTTTAATATTATTGCTCTGTTAATGTTATTAATCATCTTTATGAAAGCTTTTCTTTATCGAGCAGAAACGGAGTTATTGTTTCTAAGCCTTTCGTGTTGTCATCCGCAAGGAATCAGAGGAGGAGCTGACTGCGCTCCTTCGAAAATTCAATTTAAGATATCATATCCGTATCGCAATGCAAATAGCTGGCAGCTCGCGCGCTCATCTGCACGCTGCGACCTCGGGGCACGTCGGCGCAATCAACACGTGGGGTGTTTAAGAGTCACGGCCCTTTACATCAAGATCTTCACTTAGTGGAGTGAGCCTTCACGTGAAGCGAAGGCGGGCGATGGTGCGCGAACGGAGCGGGCGACGCGCGCCAACACGTGGAGGCGGACGGGATATTCTCTTTCTTTCGCTCTCTCTCTTTCTCTATCTGTGGGTCTGGTTCTCTCTTCTCTCGCATCAGGCTTTAAACTCTCTTTCGTCCCGCTTCCTCCTCGTAGAGGCGATAGACGCGAGTAGAAAAGGAATAAAGAAAGAAGCAGCGAACGCGCGTAGGCACTGGCTCGCTCCTTATAGGAGTGACACGCGCGTGCAACGACCGAGCCATTATTATGCGGATGATTACGGCATGCGGGGGCCTCTCGTTGCACGCGGACGAACCCGCCGGGGTCCACTCCGGGGGACTTATCTCGCAGGCCGGAAAGAAAAGCCGTGGTATAAGGCATCGACGCCTCGTGAATCAAGCGAGAGACACGAGTTCCCTCTCTCTTTCTCACCTTCATTTCCTTTCTCCAGCAAAGGCTTAGTTTCTCATGTTTCTCGATTCAACAGTATTCTAGTGGATTTTATGAGAGAAGGGGCATTAAGCGATTTCTAACTTCAAATATCAGAGAATTAGTAAAGAACATTTCCGAGATCTTTGTATTCCGAAGGTATATAAAACGAAGGAAAGCTGCCATTTGTTTTCCGTATGCAGCGATGACGACTGAAAGTGCATCGCCATTAAATTGGTTCTTTACGCGGATCTGGAGTGGATCTCGAGATCTGGAGTAAACGATCTAGAAATCGTGATTACACTCGACCTTATTCGAGGCGCGTCGGTGGATATCCCAGGGCTGCAAACAGTTACGTCCACAATTAGCGTCAACATCCGGCGCAATGTCGATGATGGCCCCTGCTCTATCGAGCGCTTTGTCTTTCAGGGTGAAAAGGGGACCTTGAGATCAGCATCGACTCTTCGTAAATCACGCGAGTTCTCCGGCGCGCAGGCGGATTTCTACACTTCTCTTTCTTGCAGCACTCGCTCGTAAAAGTTGGGCTCATCGACGTGAATTTACGCGACGGGTAAATTACCCGCGTTAATGATAATATTACTCTGCTCTTCTTGAACAATCCCATAAACAACTACACCCCTTTAGCTATCAGCTGCTTGACTCGCGGGCCGGGCGTAACGAGATGTAAATTAATTTCGCCGTCGTTCGTTGATAATTATCCCAAGAGGGACACGTGGCTCGCGAGATAATTAATAGAAAATAACATTTTTACTTTGACGACGCTTGAGATGAAGTATCAACGAATTACTGTATATTCTCGATTTTTCATAAATTATTAACAAATATATGCTTACTGTTTTCTATTTAAGTTTATATTGCTGCTCGATGCATTTGTTTTCTTTTCTCATGGATTTTCTAATTGTTTTCTGCTTTTACCTCGTGATTTTTTAAAAACTGAGGAATTGGAATTACAAACTGAAGGCGCAGTATTTTTTATTCAAGGTAACGCACATCAATCTTCCGATGGCGATCGTGGACAGGACAAATCGTCGAAGGATGATAATGCCCACTTTATCGGGAAAGATCGCCTGGACCGATCGCGGCCGGGTACGTTCATAGTCTGCTCGAGTCGCTCGTAAATCCGCGCAAATCGATCCGATATCACGATCGGGCTGGCCTCTTAAAGGAGTCGGGGAGGTCGCATTGCTCCTTTGCTCGAACTTAAACGCGCGTCCGTTGCATTGTGCGCCGTGACCTCGCATAAGGATCGGCTCTTTGCGACGTCCATCCCGTTTCGAGCGCGTCTAACGAGAAGCATTTAAAAGGAGCGGCGCGTTTAAGTGGGAACAATGGCGAAAACGCGTGTGGGTGAACACTGGGGAAAACGCGGAGGCCGTGCGCGAACAGCCTTCGATCCGAACGAGAACTGATCCATCGAAACGAGAGACTCGGTGACCCGTTATCGAAGAAGCTGAGCACGGAGGGACTCGCGATGGAAACGAAGAATCGAGGATAAATCGCTTGATTAATTCCTGGAAAAAATCCTTGCGCAAAAGAGGAAGAAAACTGCCGTTGTGAGTTTCCATCTTCCGCGAAAGAATCTTCGGCAACTGAGCTCTTCGAGTTGAAATCTTATTAAAACGTACTTTGCTGCAACTTAAATGAAGATTCGGACTCAATCATCAGATCTAATCTAGTAATTATCTTCTCGGACTGAGATAAAGTTTTAATGTTTATTTATTTGCTTTTAATGCTTATGTCCTCTTTGGATCGCAGGTCCAAAGATTCAACCAGCGAAACTGCAGATACATCACTCCGCTTCTGACTTGCGACTCGTCGAGGAGCGAGGACTCCACGTTTCATGTTATTGGATCGATTCAGAGACTGTATCATAACTACTCTTCATTTCACGTCGAGTGATACTCGAAGGTAATTCACGGAGTCCTCGAGTCTTCGAATAAGTAAGCGGTCGGACTTGTTTGGACAGGTCGGCTGTTGTGAACTGAACACGCGCGGTGGATCTTTGAGGATGACTATATGCCAACATAGTATTTTATTAGTATAATAATATAATACTCTAAAATACTGCAAAATGAATGCAATCACGTTGCGCGGTACTCGAATATGCCTTATTCGCGAGCGTGCACACGCGAATAAGTTCGCGCGGAGATATCGTAGTCGGACGATCCTGACGCTGATTCCGTGTGCCCGACGCCGTGATACCGTCTGCGGATTGTGGCATGAATCATCATCGTTCATGGACAAAGATGGGATCCGTTTCCTCGCTCTCGGGACGCATTATGCTTCTAGTAACGCGTTGCAACATCGCGCTGCTTAAACGCCGCACGGAGGTGACCGTACAGATAAAGCAGCCTGGCATTGTGCAATCAGTGCAGGTAGTGGAGAAAAATACTTTACGCAAGCATTAATGAGTAGTCGACAATCGCCGCCAAAGTTCTGCGCGTCATAATCGCGAAGCCTCGCTCATGCAACGCGCTTCCAGTAGTCCAGAGAGACCCGTAAAAATTGTTTAAAAAACGCTGACTTAACTTATTTATAAACACTTTTACGATATTTTTTACTTTGACGTCTTTAGATGCCACCGACTCTGAAACTCGGAATACTCAGCGAGTAATAAATAAAAGTAATAAATTTCTTGCGCGATTCTTATCGACTACTGCGTCCAGTTTCGTCTCATGAATACAAATATTAACATTAATTAATTCTCGTACTGTCTGAAACACATTGGAGATTACAAACTGCCTGCGATCTCCTTCTCGATATCTCTCGTTCGAGGAACGTCGAAAGGTAAAGAAAGATAGACTTTGACACAAAAGCCCCGTTTTCTCTCGCACTTTCCTGCTGCTTTGCCGCTCGACTAGTCACATCGCCACGCATCGCACGCTGCATTAAGACGTGACGGTAACGCGTATCACGCACAGCCACGCGTCTCGTCGACGTCGTGCGGCGCGACGACAGAATAACGGGCGCGAAAATCGCACGGAAATCCACCATGGGGGATTTCCACTTTCTTTCTCGACCACGTGAATCGCAGTTTTGCGCAAGCTGGAGCTCAAACCCAGCGACACGTTCTACTGGCTACCACACAATAGTTTGTTTGCTGCAGAAATCAGAAAGGTTGATTTTTCAACGTGCGCCACTAATTTCTGCTGACGTCGCACGGCTAATACTTGCAATTAAAAATAATTGTAAATGATTAAAATGTATCTCGCGAGGCTCGAAAGCACGTCTGCTTATCACAATACGAATATGTTCCCCGATTATCTGGATGTTCACGCGCTACTTGTTGCACGATCGTGCTTAGTTGGTCGCCGTTGATGTTATAATTGATAGCCTTATTTCGAGAGCCTTATCTCCGCGAAGGATGCTCGATAATTACGAGATATGGGTGCACGTAGCGCCCGATTTTCTCTCGTCGCTGATTGATTTGTGGGTAGGAAAGTAACAGCTGCTGCGACAGAGAACGACATCTCGGTTTCTCCCTTCGGACGTGGTCAACCTGGTTAATGGGGCGAATTGCCCGCGCGTTTACCTCGGTCTCTCTACTTTCGGTCAAGAGACCGATTCGTGGGCGTGTAAATGCAATTAGTGACCGATTTGACGTAACGGCCGCATTCGCCATCGTCAGCGAAACAGGCAGTGAAAGTGCATACCGGCAATTAAGAAGAGGAGAATTACCTCCCTGGCCCGTTAGCCACGCCGGCCTAAAATCCGGGTCATTAAGCGGGTAGAATCAACCCTTTTATGACGGCGATGCACATTCACCGGTCGGATGATAATTGCAGGCGATTAGCCGTCTCTCGCCCCATGAATTCCCGGTTATCAGCCGTGCAATACGCGCGCGAGTGAAAGTACGCGCGAGGGAACGCGTGCAATCAATTTGATTATCCCGCGAGCGAGCAAACGAGCGAGCGGATTATCACGATGCGCTCACGGCGTGGTCGAATCGCGCGGCGTCCGTTCCGGAAGCGGCTCCTCCGCGGAGAGAAACGAGCGGATATTAGGCCCCAATAACCCGATTCTCGTTTGCTTTATTCTCGCTGGCATCAAGAGCAGATATAATTGCGGTATAGAAACTTCCGAGAGTGCCGCTCGCCGATGCAGCGAATATATCCGATTACTCGTTCGTGCGAAGACATCGATATCTTCACAATGTTCTAATCAAATCTGCACTGGGATTTCAGAGTAACTTGAGTACTATTTGCTGCAATATTTTCTTATAATTAAATCATCAATAAAATTATTGATAACTTAAAATGCAGATTCGGCCAGAGTCAACTCTTATTTCTTCGAAAGAAGGAAGACTCTGCTTCGAGATGCACAAATGAAATGTGTTCCATAATTCTGAATACATCGGATTAATGAACAGTCAAGATTGATCGGCGTGCAGTCTGATACAGCGTGCTCCAGAAACTCTGATTTTCTTTACTGAAGTCTCTCTTTTTTTTTACTGAATTGATTTAATGCAGTACATTCTAAGTGATATCGCCTGTCTGAAGAAGCGTGTCAAATTCCACTTTGGACGAGGAATACCTAGAGAAAAACGCGTCGTGAAAGTCTGCGGATCGGTGTCTATTTGTCACGAGCGCGAGACATCGAACGTGGCGCATCCCTTCTCGAGTGCTGGGGGAACTCGCGGGAACGAGGTAGAAATTGCACTTTCGAATGCGATAAATTACGTCGATTATCGGCGTAATTTCTGCTGTCACGGTTCGTTCGCACGCGCGGGTGTGTCCGAAAGATACGAACGACGCCAGTCGAGATTGACGGAGGAGAGACGTGCCAGACCTCGCGGACTAATAGCACATCCATTGCGGATAACGCGCCTCACTTAGGGTTGCCGAGTGTGTTATTTTCGCAGGAAAGTGGATGGTTTCACTGCACGCTTATGGGGCTCCGTTTCGCGAGACCGCGAGGCTTATAATGTACAGATGGTTAGCAAGTGTCATTTCGTGTCGATTTGAATCAATGAAACGGAGTTTACGTGGATTATTGCCCTACAGTCGTAGACGAACCGACATCTTTTTCAATCATTGCCTAGTGTTACACGTTTGATTGTGCTAAGACTAGCATTAATCAGAAACACATTCTAAATGCTAGAACGCGGCAATTGTTTCATGTTTTAATATAAATGATTGTTTTAAGTCTAGATTAACATAATGAAATCGAGAATTTTAATTCAAGATTGATGAACTCAAATTAATATTGAAAATTGATCTTTTAATCTCATTTACGATACACATAAAAAATTACAAATATTTGATTGCGAAACGCAAATCACATAATCAAACGCAGAGCAAGACTGTAAGGTAGACGTCTTCTTGATTGTTTTAGCAGTGCGGCAGTGGCAGCAGCGGCGGTGGCGGTTCGACGGAGGGCGTCGTAGTGAGCGTCGGTGCCGGCAACGGCGTCGGCAGCGGGGTCGGCGTCGGCGGTGGCATGGACTGCATGCCCCTGCGTCCCGGACCGTTCCATTACCTGATCAGCGAGCAAGCCAAGTCCCTGGTGGCCCTGCAGGAATTGCAGAATGAGGTCGGCGCTCTCCTCGAATTCCGGGACCTCGTCATCGAGACGTTCCCAAACCTCCGGCACAAGATGGCCGCGACGGCGTCCGCGGGTGCGTCCGTGATGTCATCCACATGTGCCCAGGGTTCGCACATCCCACTGCCGTTGTCGAGCCCATCGTCGCGTAGGATCGGCGAATGGGAACCCGGCAAGATAAGGCGACGAGTGACGCGCGAAGCTGGAGGCAGTGTTGGCGGTGGCGGCAGCGGTGGTGGAAGCGGCGGCAGCGGCGGCGGCGGGGGTGGCGAGTCCTCGTCGTCGTCGCTGCCTAGGAGTCGCAGCAACTCTCACAGCGGCGGCACCAAGAACAACTGTAGCGCAACCGTCCAAGATTCGGGCTTCAGCACGGAGACCTCATCGAAGGATAGTGCCTCAACGGCGATTGCTCCACGAGCGAGCAGTCCGCGGCCGAACGCCTTGGATGAGGCCGAGGATGAGCTCTGGAACCTACTGGACGTGATCCACCGCAAGGGGATTCGATTACGGGAGGAGGTCGAGTGCCTTCAGGGTCGCCTGGAGAGCGTGGCGACGGAGGAGTTGGCGTCGGCGGATGTGTTGGAGGCCATAAGGAAGGTCACCGGCCTCAGCGATGGTGACGAGAGCGTCGATCGGCAACAGGAGCAACTGCAGCGGCAGGATAGCAGGGATCCGCAGGTGATAGCGCTCAGGCGGGAGAAGGAACAGTTGCTGGACAAGGTAGCCGAACTCGAGGCGGAAACGATATCAAGTCGCGCTCGCGCCCAGGAACTGCAAACTGAGCTGGCCGCTTTGTCGGCCCTGAAAACCGGTCTGGAGGATCGGCTGCGGGCCGGACTGATCGAGAACACGTCGGACATCCTTGCACCAGGTGCGCAAAGGCTGCAACCAATTGCGCCGGTAATCTCGTCGCCGAAGAACGCCAGCAATATCGGCAATATCAAGAGCAAGGGTTCGGCGTTCGCAACAGTCGCTAGTCCCGGCGGGAAAGCACATAAAAGTCGCTTCCGCACGAGGACCATCGAGAAGAACGTGCTGCTAGATGTGGTCGGGCGTTGCGACGAACCACGTAACATCGACATCGACATCGACGCCGGCGTGAACGAGAGGCGAGCCAGGCTGGGAGCACTCGATTCCATCCTAGTGTCGCCCACCAGAGTGGCTAATGTGAGGGACGTAGATTCGAAGAAGATCGCGGCCATTCTTCGTGAGCACTCGCCTCTCGAGCTTCAGCGGCATCTAATTACTACTACCGTCCACAATCAGGTACGATAATAAAAGGTAGTCAATAAAATGAAATAAAATCAATAAAGTTCTTGTTAATTTAATTATAAAGAAGCTAAATTCTAAATAAATGTTGATATATCAGAAGTTCTAATTATTTGCGGTATCAATTTGTTGATGATGTATCGTACTTGTAGGCCCTACAGAAAAGACTAAATGAAGTAGAGAAGAGCACAGAGACTCTTTCCGAGCGGCTGGATAAGGCGCGCGAGGAGAACGACGATCTACGGTTTCAGGTGAGTCGCGGTCAAAATGGCGCGTAATTCCGATAAAAAATATCTCTAAAAAGAAAAAGGTCTAACTGATCGTAATTCTCTTTCAGTTGGAGGAGCGAAACATCGAGCTGGAGGGCACGCGAGCACGGGTGCGCGTGTTGGAGCGTCTTCAGCAACGTCCGCCGACGGAGACCGAGCCCGAGGCGGACTCGGAGCAGCCTAGATGCGAGCAGAGCGGTCTCGAGCCTGGCAGTAGTACGGAATCTGCACGCGATCATCATCAACCGGTGGAAATCAAACCGTCGCCGCGGCGACGTCCTAGTCGTATACCTCTACCTGGCAGTGCGTGCAGCAAAGCGATATCGTCCACGCCATCAGCGACAGCCGTTGCAGCGAACGCGACGGTGACCGCACCGCCTCGACCATCCAGTCATGGCAGAAACGATAGCAGGGAATCGCTCAAGTCGCTTACGAGACCGCCGCGTGATTCTAGTCGCGACAGTCACAGCGGCGGCAAGTCGCTGTCGAAGCCGCGCGACTCCAGTCGGGATTCGCTTGGCAGTAGGAGCCTGTCCAGGAATGGCGCCAGCAACAGTAACAACAGCGCCAGCGGTGGTGGCGGCGGCGGCAAGGAAACGAACCGGGAGTCATCCTTGAACAATCGCTCCCTGCCACGTAACAATTCCAGCCGAGACTCCCTAAACAAATCCTCCTCGCTGTCCCGCGCTCGCGACTCGCTGGAGTCTAACAACAACCTTGGCGCGTCCTCGCCCGCCACGGGAACGACAACGGCGAACGTCGGGCCTCCTCGGCGACCGCCCGCTCCCGCGCGCCGTTCCCACAGCCTGGCGCGCGCGGCGACGTCCGTCGACGCGTCCGAGAACGGCAAGGTACGACCCGTAAAGCAATTCTTTTGGAGCAGCTGGCTGAAGTCACCGTTGTCCAACGGCCCGGTATAGTAGAGAGCTCTCGGCAAGCCGACTCTCCGTTCCAGGACGACGGGCCGTAGTCGCTCTCTCTGTCTCTCTCTGTCTTTCTCTCGTAGGGACGGTCACCGCCTCCAACACGGCGTTCCTTCCGAAAAATCCACTCATTTACCTAAAATAATTTAAGATCCGAAAGCCACCTGTCTTACTTACCTCCTACCTTGTGCCACTCCTCGATCAGAAACCGCTCCGATTCCCATTTCCGAATTCGCATCGACCTCGGGCTCGTCGAAGTTCGACTAGACAGATTAAACGGCGTCGCTCCCTATCGTGGACGTGCTTCCACACGATGACGAAATCTCTCACTTTTACTGTCTTTGACTAACTGTGTCTCACCTCCGTACCTCTCGCCATTGTGATTACTGGTTACCGTCATTACCGTTACGTTACACCGTGTACGGGTGACTATCTACCGGTATCGACCGGTGAGTACCGAAAAAATACCATTGACGTTGCGTTTTCACGCATATACGCCATGAATTACGCGAATCCGAGCTCGGTATCCCTTATGGACAGATGTACGTACCGATAACACCTTTCGCAACGCAATCTCATTCTTCCTCGCGTGTTTCCCGCAGTGTCTTTCTCCGTCCACGTCTCGTTCTTCCATTTCCCGCCCGGTTCTCTCCTTCCCCGTCGTTTCTCTCTCGCGGACTTGGTACCACCGACGTACGTACATACGATCACCACGCACACGTACAGAGACGGAACTTCTGTTTTCGCTGAGCCTGCCGCTATCTTTGCCTATCAAACCACAATGTTCCTGAAAGAAAAAGAAACGCAATCCCTATAACGATACGTGCAGAGACTCTCGAGCGAGCGAGTCGACCGATTCTTGTCTTAATACCACCACAATCGCCCGCCCGACCGTCCACCGTACCGTCAAATCAGTCTGATCTGGAGGGCAGGCGAGCGTGCGTTCGAGCCCGTCCCCGTCGGCGGTCCAATAAAGAAAGAAAAGTGGCCCCTTCTCGCGTGCCGCCGGTTTTTTCTCGTAAGTTATGCTTCTTTTATTATCATTTGCTTCGATGCTTCTTTCCTGGATGTGGTGAGCTGTGGCCTCTGTCTGTCTTTTCAACCCACTCTATCTCTCTTCCTCTTTTTCATACTCACCCCCGCTCACACAACATATATACGTACACACACATACACCGGTAGGGTGTACACTGTGGTTTGATCGCCTCACATTTGGAGCTTGGCATGCGCATGTTACCCGTAGTCGAGCATCCCGAATTGCGAGTGTGCAGTAAAATGCTTACGCGTAACTCGCGAGAGTTTTTCTTGGTGCTTTCGGAATGGTTGACGAGTCTTAATACTCTGCGGTTTGGCTTGCAAACGTAGAGCTTTGAGTCATCGATCGCTCTGGGTTATGCTAGCCCATCATCGTATAGTAAGCTAAAGTATGTAATTTCCATTTTTACTCCAAGATACTCCAGGATCATTTTCCCAGGGAAAACTGCTAATCATGCAATTCGAGTTTTGTTCGGTGAACGAATTTATTATCTTCCAAAATGTAAAAATGCTAACTGCATAATCGTAGAATTGGATGGAAACTAATACATTTCCTGCCGCGTGTTTCGGTTCGAGATTCCGTTTACCTGAGATTTTTATACACAATGCTCACGAATGATTGCCTTGAAGTTTTGGAAAACTAGCGCAGAGAGAAAATTATATGGCAGAGGTATCTACACGGTAAATAATTTTTTATACAGGTCGCAGGATTTCTCTCCGATCACGGAAGACTAACACGGTTCGCACGTTGGATCTTGTTGTCGCTTTTTATCCTCCTTTGCAATTATTTGTTACATGCCCGCGAGAGATTCATGCATGTGTGTGCGCCGGGCTGAAAAATTCGCCGCCGTGGAATGTTGATTCAAAGTTCATCGCGTTCCGATGAAATGTGCGAACTTACGGCAAGGTTGACCGCTGATCAAAATTGCATAGTCCTACGCACGTTTGGATAATTAATTTGTCAAATTCGCCTGCGTACCTACAGAACCGCATGCGCTCAACCAACGCGTCTCCGTTCACCTCCCGTGCATAATTCCGCCACCGTTTTTCTGGAGCGTCTTTCAACCCTCTCGATGTCGAGGGGAGGGACCATTCTATCCAGAGCACGCATCCGCATCCGGTCGTCACGAGCGTTTCTCTCGCGCTGGCGAGCCTTCCTGCCCCGTTCTCTTTCTCTGTCTCTCGTGTTGTGTGCATTAAGTTGGTTTGCTCGTTTCGTTTGCTGAAATTTTTCGTCTTATTTGCTAGCGTTGCTTGTACGCGCGGACATTAGAAGCCCGAGAGAGCGGCCGCTCCGCTCACGCGCGGGTGCGACCGGCGATCTTGAGGGAAAATGAATCGACCACACGCTTACCCGCTTGGCCTTGCGGTTCATTGTCCATCTCATGTGTTCAGCAACGTCGCGCGAAATCTATGACGCTACACTATGCGATACCTTTGCTCTATACGCAAATGAAACGCTCTTTTTTACTTGATTACCACGATTCTTCTTACGTATGTTTTATAAATATAGTATAAATATATTTATAGTATATAAATATATATAGCAATTTTATAAATATATCTTCCAATTTTTCGAGTTCAAACCATACCAAGTAGCAAGGTCGCTTGCTTCATACAATGATTCTCACTTTGGCCCATACACCGTTTTACATTATACAGATTATAACGCGTAATGCCACGGGGCGTGTACGCGAGATCGATACCTCGAAATTCAAACAGCCGGCGGTATTAGTTGTTCCTGTTATGACTCGTCATCTTGTACCTACACGCGATTTACTTCTTTATTCTCTTCATTTTCTCTTTCGCACCGCGAGTGATCGACAATGACGCACACCGGCCGTTTCAATTCTCGAGTGTTAATATGATATCGATCCTCGTGGCGCGCCTCCAAGACACGAGGCTTCGGAGCCTCGGCAGGAGAATTCTTCCTCGCTTGCGATAGAAAGAACATCGCGCCTTGTCCGACCAATTAATTAACGTCTTCGTGTTTTCCAGAGCTGCACCGAACCACCGAGTTCCTGGTGCTCAAGCAACAGCAGCTTCCGGCACAGCGACTCGTCTCTCTACCCGGACTCCCTGAATCAGGAGACTTCGTCCGTCACCGGTTCCACGAGGGTAGAGTTCATGATCGGCTCGCCCACCAGGCGCTTCCGCACGAGCACCGCATGGCCGCATCGCTACTTCGACAGCATCGACTCGGCGGCCACGGTACCGGAGAGCCTGCTGACCGACGAGTTTCCGTTGCGACGCGGCGAAGCACTGGCCGAATGCGACTCGCTCGAGTGCCATCCGATCTCGAGCGAGGATTGAGCGGCGATCGGTGATATCAGCTTCTGCGCGCTCGCGTGCACCCGCGGCCTTAATCCGTGATCGAGCGTGTCACGCGACGACGGGATGAGGGACATCACGTTCAGCTAGACACGTGCTGAAGGAGATGACGCTCGCACTCTCTCTCAGTGACCCTTAACTCGGTGCCTTTTTAATAATCTCTTGGAAGCGTTTTCAGTTTGCTCGCGGAATCGCATCTTACCGTTGGTGGTTCCGACCGAGAGAAATCCAGCGTTGCGATATTTGTGTCTTTAAGGAGACGCAACGGTACCGTTTCCCTGCAGGAACCTATATATACTGTGTACTTCCCTCGACTGGCATTTAAGTAGCATTTCATACACCTTTTTAACACGGACGAAGGACTGCAGAGCGAGTGATCCTTGCTGTCCAATTAAAACTGATATAGCAACTTTCTCGTACATCGATTTGTAACGAGCGCATATTTCACGTAGCTGACAACTGCGAAAAAACATATTAAATTTATGATAAGTTTGGACTCGCGATATCGGAGCATGGTCGAATTTTCGAATTACATATTGAATTATATTTCGTATAAATGTATGTTTATTCCTCCTAACGTAAGGGAAAAGTACGTGCACAGATTTAAGTAACAGTCATTTCGCAATATTTCTCGATGAAGGATTTTCTGCACATATTCATAATACTTTTATTTTTGTTCAGGCTTTTCATGTAAAACATACTTAACTCATCAATGGTATATATTTAATAATTCTCATGAATAATTCAACATTTTTGAATATTTTATAAAGTCAAATTAGCAAATTCAATATATTGCTTTTGATGTTATTCAATGTTGTTTGAACTTTGATATGACAATGCAAAAAGAGTCATTTGAGTCATTTAACCAACGTCAAGGATGAGTTTGTTAAAAACAAACTTTCGATTACTTGGTCCACGTTCGGTAAGTATTTCGGGACTTTTTTTTCATGTAGCTAGTATTTTCATACGAATATTTATAATTTTTCATCTCCGGGCGAAGAAGCATTTATCGAAACTTTAACGAATAAAGCTGGTAATTAGCTCGCAACCGGAGAACATCGGAGTCGACAACCGACATTCCACACGACGTCCAAGCCGCGACTTTGTATTCCATTTAGCATTTGTACCTTCGAAGTTGAGTCTGCGTTGTGATCGAGATCGTTTTCTTATTTATTGCGCTGTGTGTGTGTGTAAGGATACATTGTAATGGTGCGGATTTGTGTCTGACGAGAGTTTAGTTTAGCCGACGCGACGCGGAAAGAGAGAGAGACCGAAAGAGAGAAGCGTCGTCGTTTGTATGGAGTGAATGGAACGCGCGAAGATGAGGGAGTTGAATCCGGAACTCAGCGGCGGTATCGGAAGCGCATCGAGCGCACTGCTCACATTCTTTCGAATATAACACATATCACATTTAGCATCGATCATCGTGCGCTCACTCGCAACGCTACGTAAATTACGGACGTGCGAGCGACAGATCCGAATTTCTCCTGATGAGTTTCGGGGAATGCGAGGAAATATCCATTAGTATTTCTTCACGTTCGATCAGGGTGAATTCGGATTGATCAGTTGTTCGTTCGCGCGACGTGCACCTTAGTCGAGAGCGATAAGATTAAGAGCGAGAGCGACGTTGATCCTTACTCGTCGTAGGGGAGGTAGCAGGGGATGCTTTTCGGGATCCGCGACTCGACTCGCGATCCCTGCAGAGGAGACGAGAGACAAGACACTATGTACCACACAGTTCCTCGCTTCAACAACCAATTTTAATTATTTATAACTATATAAGGGACGACGTAACGTCGCGCCGCGAAAAGCTGAACGATAATCACAGACGGAGCCTGTGATCCTCTAGCTGTAGATTACCGCGAAACACATGTGATTGTAACGTATAGTTTAAGGTGCGAGCCACAGGACTGACGGACTTTACTTATCCTTTTATTAGCGCCTAATGTCTCCGCGAACGCGGCTGAACGAACCGAGGGGGAGGGGGCCCCTCCGTGCCCCTTGTTTCTCGCTCTCCATCTCGTGCGGAGGGTTCGTAACGCCAGCGGAAATGCTCAGATATTATTGTTACTCGTGTACAGCCGGTGGACTCTGGTGCCCGTATCAGCGCGCCGACTGGAGGCTATTATTTTTTATACCTTTAATTAAAATTACGTGCGCGACGGCGCGGCAGCCTCCCGATCGACGGCTACCGAAGGCGCTCTTCGCGTCACACTGTATTATACCTTTTATCTAGTTTAGATATGTATTATTACTGGAGGATGATTAATTTTATTTGTTTTGCGATGATACATACACACACGACACATATACGCGTATACACGTGCACATCGGGACACCGTCACATATGTACATAGACGACGCCGCGTTATTATTTAAAAGGATAGCTCTAATGTAAATAAATTATCTGTAACGAATCTGCGACAATGTGATCCGATTAATAAAATGAAACTACTTGAAGATAATTCGTTGAATCTTTTACGAGTCCATTTGTGTCACATATTGACGGGACTGCGACTAAATTATCGCAATTGCAAGCAATTTTCGGTTCCTGACGCAACGAAGGGAGATGTATTTTATCATATTTCCACATATATTTGATCGAGAGAACTCGGAGAGTAATCTGTTTTTCTTCCGCGTGGTTACAAGCGATGATATATTTCCCGCAGTTTGTGCAATTAAAAATTACCGGTGACGAAACGCGCGGTCCGACGATAATCGTGAGTCGGAGAACAAACGCGTTTCCAACGTGTACTCGTTATTTCTACCGGTGACCTTCCGGCATAAGTTGGCCTTACGCGGATAATTAGGCAAATGCGCGATAAATATGCATTCAGTGACGATTGAATACATTCATCACGAACTATTTCAAGTGTAATGCGCAGAGAGCAGACAGTTACGTAACACACGAGAAATTATCGCGGCGAGTATTACCCGTGCGAGTATTCATTGTTGCAAGAGTTATCTTCGTGGTTGCACCGATGATAATCGCGTTTCGCAACGCAACCGGCACGATGCGACGAGAAATGTGCCGGTTGCACTAAATACCGAGTGATTATTCGTCGATTAGCGTACAGCGGATGTCTCGGATTATACCGGAAAAGCGCGCGTCTTTGACGAATGCCACTGCATTCGCTTGAAGCACACCGGGTCTCTCCTGAATGCAGACGAATCTCTTTTAAGTTTAGAAACATGACTAACTGTCCCGATATTTTTGCGGCTGCAAACGCAGGTCTACGAGACAGAACTGACAGGAGCTGGCAATGAGCTTCTCCTTTCGATCTCAGAAGATGCAAGCGATCGCGATCGATATTAAGACGACTTCGTACGTTGTTTCTCCGAATCTAAACGTCACTTGATGTTTTATCAAGCATAAGATATAAGAATCATCATTCATCACCGCGTTTTTCCCGGCGATCAAGCGCTGCGCGTTCTCCGCAGCATTAAGTGCCGTTCGCTAAACGCATTAGCGGGAAGACGTTAATACAGTCGAGAGACACGCGAGCAGGCTAATAGGCGATTTATCGGCTGTCGTATCATCACGCCGGACGGGAGCGTCCGCGCGGAATCAGCGCGCGAGGTCCGGATGCTCGCGCGCCTTCTTGATGAGGCGATCCAGCAGCGAGCGGACCTTGCGGAGTTCCAGGCAACGCGAGATAGGATCGATAGGTGAGAATGGTTCGAGGCCTCGTTACGTTGATGCACGCTTCTGCCTTAATTTGCATTCGCGATCGATCGATCGATGACAACAGATCCGGCAGCTCGATGAAGCAAAACGCGGAAAGCGTCCAGGCGGATCGACTGATTCAGGAGGGCGAGTACGATCCCTTCGCCAACCGCCCGCAATCCGTACCATTGACCTCGTATGTCTCCCATTTTCCTTTTGACTTCATTCAAAATTCATTTAATTTTTACTTTAACGTGATCAGCAGGCAGGTTTAACCTGCGAAGTAGCGATTCCGATCGGAAATTCTCCAGGAAATGAACCAGTCTTGTGTACTTTTTATTATTTATTAGAGAGATGTAACATGAATGTAATATGACTAGACGCTGCACATGCGATTACGCAATAGAGATAAGTGATGTCAATCGCGATTTACAGAATGAACACATAGAATACCGCAACGTGTAACAATAACCGAGTTTCTTCGGTGCTGATTCATGATATGATAAAATATGATAAAGTTAATTTCGCGTTGTTGACAAAGTTTACCTAACCGGATATACGCTAGTAGATCTTTTGAAATTATTGATATAATTACCCATTCATTTCCTGGCCGGGTCTTATCTTGATTATCCGGCTGATTGTTTCAAAACAGAAGACTGGTTTCATATACACGAACTTCTGAACCGTTCAAGTGCTATCAATCTAATCTATCTCCGACAAAATTGTTAGAAACATTATCATGTGAAATATTGATCCTCCTAGCTTTTTTCTAATATTTCATTACATTACATTACAGTACATTTAAAACGTTGCACAATTTGGAGAATGTCTAAATTTCTGCTGAATCATTATGATAAATTACACGGAAGATGTTTATTAAAATCTTATTGTTTATTCAAATTAATTATTGATCATTAAATTAACTATGAGACGTTATCTTAATTAAATAATCGGAACTGCCGCGATAAATAAGCAGGAAGATCGCATTTACATTATCACGTGCGATAAAAACTGTTGCAGAGACTTCGCCGCGTTCATGCATATGCTGAAGTGCGCAATCGGTACCGGTATACTTTTCTTACCTCATGCCTTCCGGAGGACCGGATATGTGATGTCCTTTACCTGCGGTCTGATCGTCAGTCTCTTGTGCACACACACGGCCATCCTCATTGTACGATAACGCACAGGAAAAGAGAAAAAGCGAAAGTATAGATAAGATGCTCGTCGCGCGGTTATCGAAGTTTTCACTTCAATTATTTTTTTTCTAACATCTTCTCAAGATTTATCGCTAAATCAATGCGATAACAATAATTAAGTTAGTAAAGATAAAGAGAGAAAAGGTTCTTCTTGTTTGTGTGACATTTGAGATTCTTCTCCGAAATTGATTCAGATGTTTGCGCGATGATCCGGTTGTTTGCGCGCGACGCATCGACCAAATAATGCCTCGAAAATGTGAGAGATATAGATGCAAAAAGAAGATGACCCATTCCGCGCGCGGGAAGCTGCTTCAAGTAGGTTCTCTCTTTCTGGTATGCAGGTGAAGTGCTCGCAGATGTTATGCAGGCGGAAACGCGTGCCCATGCTGGATTTTGCCGAAACGGCGCGGTCTGCCTTCCAGACGGGCCCAGAGTGGATTCGAAAGTACGCCGAGCCGTTCGGCGTGATTACGAACGTGATCATCTGCTTCGTGCACTTTCAAGCCGCCGTGATATATATCCTGTACGTGGCCACGCGTTCCAGCAGGTACGACCACGTGATTTCCAGTTGCCGCAATACTGACACAATAAAACGGCGATTCTTTAAAGAATGCTGTTTTTTTTTTTAGAATCCTTTACATCGTGCGGTATCTTTTATTTTCATCGCTCTTTTATTACTTATATATTAATTTATTAATACTTTGATCAAAGAAGGATTGATCAAAAATTGATCCCCGAGGAGGATCGCTAGTCGTTAAAATTTAGATGGAATTCTACAAATTTGCTACACTGAGAAAAATTTTCATCGGATAAATCGATTACATAATAACAAACGGATATATCCGATTAAAGTGCATAAAAGACAAAGGAAAATGATCGGACATATCCGATGAAGGTAATCGGAAAACTATTTAATCGGTTTATCCGATGAAAAATGTTTCTCAGTGTACAAGTTCCCCATTGTCCATGCGCGTGCCTCACTGTCTTACTCCGTTTACGTTTTCTTCATTGCAATCATCATTACAAAAACAATGGGATGACGAAACCGGGAGAGATTACGATAAAACAAAGGTCGCGGCGAATTGCTATCTGCAACGAATCATGATTAACTGCGCTTTTCGTGACAATGCGACTTTTTTTGTATATTTTGATAGAATCTCGCAGATATGCGATTCCGGCCCGTTTTCTCGAGCATCGCTTTTGCTCAAGGATTTCGATTCCTTCGCAGGTGATCGAGTTCTTCTCGGATTTCGAGATGAATCCGCGCGTCTACATCATCTTTTTCCCATTCACGGGCGCGCTCGGTTTCGCGCCGTCTCAAGTGCCTTGTACCGTTCTCCGTCATCGGATCCCTTTTCCTGATCGTTGGCGTCTGCATCGCGTGCTACTACTTCCTCGCCGTAGTGCCTGATCCCGGTAGACTGGATGCCTTCACGCAGATCCTGCCTGTGCCCATGTATTGCGCCATATTCCTGTTCGCCCCGCACAACATGACCCTGTACCTGCCGCTAGAGAACACGATGAAGCATCCCACACATATGCCGCGGCTGATCGTCGCCAACATGATACCTCACCTTCGGCTTCCTCGGATACAACAAGTACCCGAACGCCTGCGACACCGTTATCAAGAACCTGCCGGTGGACGAGACGTAGGCGCAACGCGAGAATGATGTTTTGATGTTGGATCTTAAAGCGCGGCGATTCGCGCTTGCTCGCGTTCCGTCCCTCTTGATGGGTTTAATCGATTAAGTCTCGGTTTTAATCCGGTCTGCAGCGTTAATCCGATCGATCAATCATGATTTTCCGATTGAGAGATCGCGTCAGCTGTGCGGATCAGACGGGAAGCTCGACGGAGCTTGTAATATAAATAGAGTTCGCATTTTGTCAGAAATGACGAATAAATCGTTACCAAAGGCGATTTAATTATACATCGTCGCTCTCGGTAATCGAGTACAGCTGCTCTGTTAATTACCTGCTTCGAATAACAGCTATGCAATTAACGCGCGAGACGCGTACAATCGACGAATGAATGATTCGCAGAACGGAAAGTGCTTAACACTAAAGCGACCGCGTATATTTTTCCGCGTCGGAAATTCCCGATTCAGTTTCGATGTCCCTGGTACTTTGTAGAAGTCATAAGATCAAACGACCGAGCGTATCCACGGCGAGTCCTTCGAATAAATTAGGTTTAAGAAAAGCAGAACGAGAACCAGTCGGCCGTGCGAGGATCTGTTTGGCCGCGTAAAGGTGAAGGTCTTAAGCCTGATTCGGACGGAGTAACTAGTTTAAGGGTAACTTCGGGGAACGATTTTAATGGAATTATCAGTCGTTGAATTTTGCGCGAATATGATTTTGCACCTACATCTCCAGACATTGTCTGATCGTCAGACTTGCGCTTGCGACACTTCGCGAGCGATACACCTTGATCTCATTCGTTCGTTAAATCGGACACTTATCTAAAAATGTACTCGACAAGTATACTCGACAATTCTCGGTATCACTATTCACACTTGTCGCTCGATGACGTAGCTTATCATATAATTTCATTATCAGCTTCTTTTCTCGCGATTTAATGGAATGTATACACATGTGTGTACATTCCATTCGATAATTACAAATTTAATCGAATCACTGACAAATCAGCGCGCGCTCGTCGCACGGCATTTTATAATTTGTAATTGTGCCGATACACGGCGTTTCCGCGTAGCTAATAAGCGCAATTAGTTTTTCTTCGTCGAAATTCTCAAGACAACAAACAAGATTTTCGCGCACGCAGTACACATCAGTCCCATCTGAAGATTAATTTGCCCCCTCCCCCCCCCCCTCCCCTGCCTCTCGATATAATAATCGCGTCATGAAGTAGCACATTATCATCCTGCGCGTAATACCTTGAACCAAAATTTGGCCTCGCGGTAATCTGATAGATCGGTATCTAACGCTGATTGAGATTCATCGTCCGTTTCGACGCGACGTCGCGTTTCATCATTTCGCGACTTGCAGGCTGGCCCAGGTAGTCAAGATCGCCATTTCCCTGTCGGTGCTGTTCAGCTTCGGCCTGGCGTACTACGTGCCGATTAGCGTGTTGTGGCCGATAGCTCGCTCGAAGATCGCCGCGAAGAGCTCGCTATACCATCGGCTGGCCGAAATCTCGCTGCGACTAGGCGGCGTGACCGGAACCAGTAAGTATATTGCGTGATAACATGACATGACACGCACGGTACGCACGTGCGTATCGTACTCGCAGGAAGTAAGCTGTCCTTGTTCTTCTCTCGGCCCCCAGCACTGCTGGCCATCGCCGTGCCCCAAATGGTGCCCCTGCTAGGTCTGTTCTCCGCCTTCGGCATGTCCACGATCATGCTGCTGATCCCCATACTAATCGAGACGTCGACCAAGTGGACGGAAGCCACGAGAACGATGCTCGTGAAGAATGCCGTTATTTTCGTCGTGTGGCTATTGATTTTGGTGCGACTCTCCTTTCAAGCGCTGGAGAAAAATTCCGGATTCGAGTTCGAAATAATTTCAGCTTGATTTCTCTTTGAGATCTTTTTTCTCACTTTTTGTTTTAAGGTTTTAGCTGGACCTGGGGTTTTTTTACTTAAATTTGTGAGAGTAGAATATATATAGTTTGAGTATTGAATTTGAGAGAAGAGTATACATAGAGAAATATCGGGGACTTTGACAAATTTATCAATTTATTAATTACTAAAATTTATCTTTTTTCATTAATCGCGTTCTTATAGATTACCGATCACGTTCAGAGTTATTGTTTGTTTATTCAGCAAATACTGCTTAATCGCTGTATCTCGTGATTCTCGAATGTAATGCGCATTGCTTCTGCAGATTTTTGGAGCGATAGAGAGCATGTGGTCAATTGTCAGAGAATACGGTGGAGTGAAGCAAGAAAAATGTTGATCACGCATGTCCGCTTCCCGCTCAAAGAAGAGAAAGAGAAAGAAACTTTCAGTACAACATTACGATATCTGCTTCCAATTTTCCATAACGTCAATATGTAATACAAAAATTATCAAAATTATCTGGATATCAGGAGCTTCACGATAAACCGGCAAGCTACGCATTAATGCAGAAACATGTACGCGTGGATCACAGAATTTCTAATACAACAAACCAAAAGGGCGATGCAGATGAAATACATTGAGGAAAGAAATAATAAATTTCCAGCGACTACATTTATATAAAAAAACATATTTGTTGCTTTATATGTTTTATAACAAAAAAATGTACTAACGTTCGGTCCGAGTATTTCTTCGTGTTTTCCTCTTTTAAACATCTGAGATCGATTGATCGATCAACGATTATCATGGTTGATATTGAGGACCCTTTAAGATCAGAATGTAACGCTTGCAACACTCGAGGGGGCAGGAGGACTTGAATTTCCCTCGACGTTTATGTAACGCGAGGCACGGCGGAGTCATGCCATTTGCGACGTGGAAACAAGAGCGACGGCCCACAATGAGAAACTGCATCGCAGTTGCAGGCCCACGGAGATGGTGGGAGTCCATCATGCAGGACCTTCTCGCAACGGGACGAAGAGAGAGACGGAGCGAGGGCGCGACCCGTGCACAAACGGAGATGAGGATAAGGTGAAAGGGAGCGCGCGCGAGGAGCGGACCGAGCCGATCGCAGTCGAATAGGCGTCCCTATGTGTATGAAACCCGGCCGAGTAGTATTCTCGGGTGAATTACTCTGATGGTGCAGTTCCTAGAACCGGGATCCGCTGTCGAGAATCACGAAGATCCGTGCAAGAATTTACGTCGCGTCCGTCTTCGTCGATCCCGCGACTTCGTCAAGTGTCACTGATCGATCGATCGCGCGCGCGAGAATCAACGTTTGGGCTCGAATGCGCGATGGGATAGAAAAGCGGAAGTGATAACTGGGTGAATAGACAGTGGAGAACACTTCGATAATTGGTACTTTGGGATGCGCGATTTGCGATGTGTAATATGCTTTTGAAGGGTCGTCGCGCTGGATCTCGTTTTCTCCTACAAATATTTGTAGAAGCTAAAAATGATTCTACAATGATTCTCGTGAAATCGCAAAGATTGAAGGATCTATCTTGAAAGAAAGTGTTGCTTTGCGAAGAATAAAATTGCAATCGATTCATCGATAACCATTTGTTTCCGGATATTCTCGTAATTATTTCGCAGCCCTCGTACATCTTGTGCCCATTTTTATCTCTGGATCTGCGAGCCGCGTCCAGACACTTTTGTAATCTCCAGCAGTTACGAAACTTGTCCGTTTTATGTCAAAATCTCTTTCTCGCTTAAAACATCAAGTTCCCGATTAAAACATCAACTTGGATTACAAGCGATTAAGTGTAATGGATTAAGTCATTATCTTAGTCGTGATCGACCGATAACGACAGACAGTTTTACCTGACCAAAACTACAGTTTCGACCACGTGGGATCGACACAAATAGAATCCTCAAAACCTACTCATCGCGCACGAAATCGGAGCAACTTTTTGGTTCGACAGCAGTTCTCTGTCACGATATCTATCACGAGACGAGATCGAATTAATAAAGACCGAATTCACCGGAATTACAGTCATCGCCGTAATCCCCGTGCACGCCGCTTTATCGCGTCCGAGTACTCCAATCCGCGATTGGACTAAGTACTCCAATCGAGCGCATTACAGACCACCACTATCTACTCCCTCTCCTTGCTCATGCTGGCCACGAGCGAGGAAGCTCATGTGTACGGTAGTCACTCACGTGCGCCGACTGTTCGCGTATATATACCTGGCTAACGAGGACGGTGCTTGCCCAGTCGTGTGCGGCCTGTCACCGTTTCACATTTAATTTCACGTTCGCCCCATTGTTGTCCGCCCTACTCCCCATCCGCGTATTTCGGATCGGGAAAAACACTCCGATATCCCAAGAAGATCGGAAAAAGCATTCGATAACCACCCACGTGCATCATCCCTGTCGTGTATCCTCCTAGGTGTCGAACGGTGAAGAGATCAATTTGTGAATCGATCGTCGCGAGATCCCGCGACTCGGACAAGCATCGGTGCAACAATCGTAAACTTCTGGAATTTAAGGACGAAGACCGCACACGGACCTATACGTTATCGGACGTTCTAATCGAAACCTTCCACGGTATACTTGCGGACCTTTCGTCGCCGCCGAGTGAAGTCCACGTGATCCGTCAGCTCGCGGTACGCTCGAATTATCCTAGGGAACGACGGACGGATCCGCAGCAATACGTGGATTTGCGACACCGATAAGAAAAGAAAGGTGAGGGATTACCCGGTCGTTGTCCCGCCGAGACGGCGCGAGCTGTCGCGCGCGCGAAATTCCCGCTTGGATCAAGCCCGGGGATCTTCCTTGAATAAATCATGCCTGCCGATCGCTTTGTAATCCGCCGATAATTCATTATCGTCGCTATCGTCACCGCCGCGGCTGCATTATAAATGTAGCCTTCGGGAAAAAGAAGACAGAAGCGGACGCAGACGAGACCTTGGGCAGGACTTCGTAGTTTCCCGTTCGTTCAACGCGCGACGGCGAGTCAGAGACAAAAGGAACGAGACTCGAGAAGTCAAACGAGAAGTTTCAGTTGTACGTCAAGTTAAACAAGAAGATCGACATTCGGCCGAGAAGGAGACGATGTAAATCGAGGACCCCTTACGTGTTCTTCAGCGTCGTCAGGAACAGAAATAAACGTCCTCCGTAAATCAAGAGTGTCCTTCCTCGTTTCCGTGTTGCAGCACAAAAGAGTAAGTCATTATTGAGTCTCACATTACGTACGCATTTATTGCAAATGAGCTCCGAAAGATTTACGAATATTAAAATGTGTCGAAGTTGGAGCGGCCTTGTTATTTATTTCAAGCGCGTTTCTGCTTTGACATAATACATTACATTGTCATAGATAAGTTATCAATGTATTAGCTGGGCAAAGAAGGCGACGTACATACGGCGTTCCTCGTGGAAAAAGTTCCAATGATTAGTTTATCGTGTCTAGCACGTAAGAATATACAAACATAACGAATTTTTATTAGCTTCCTATGATAAAAGAGGATCCTATTAAAAATCGATTTATCATACAACCTATCATTCAAATTTTCTTGTGGCGGGGATGCCGGATGCGCTGTAAATCAGCTTCACAGTACGTTTATTGATGCCGCGGCAAGCGGCTACATACGACTCGTTAAACATTTCTTTGTCAAGAGATTAAATGAAGTAGTCAAGTGCAATTAATTCCTCCGCAAGCAACGTTCGTATCACGGCTAGGATAACGAGACAGAATTTGTGCGTACTTACACGATGAGAGAAAACCGCGATAGCAATGCCTGTCGACGATCGATAAAAGATTAGCGGCAATTTAGCGTTGATCCCTCATCGTGCTTCTGTTCTTTCATCAATCTGATAAGAATGATTTACACGTGCATGAGAATAATATTTACATATTTCCACTCGTAAATAATATTGCAAATTTATCAAGCGTCAATGTGTCAAGACGCGTTTCTCATTCACGTGCATATTGAACGTGATTTTTTCCTTGATACACGCTATAAAGATTCGAATGAGATACTCGAGTCGGTTAGATCGTTTTTCCTCACGATGTAGATACTGCGTCAACTTGCCCACCAATTCGGATTACGATCGCTACGAACATTAGATTTTCATTTAATGCTTCCGGGGACAGACGTATTTCACAGGAACTTGCAACATCACCGGTAATCTCTTTGTGCAATTAGTCCTAACTCGTGAAAGTTAGAAAGTGCCAACTTTCAGCCGGACTTTTTGCCGCGAAGGGTAAAAATGGTATTCCTTTGTAATAGCAGGATGTCTTGCGACAATGAATGCCTAAGCGAACGTTTCGATAGACGGCAACCACTCACGACGAATAATCATCCTCCGATTACGGAGATGCAACCTTTGGAACGGGAAAACCATTTATAACTGCAATTTATAATGCACGTGATTCATAAGCTAATTAATGCAAAAAACTACAAGATATTAAAGCCTGCAAACTACGCAAATTCAATCGGTATCATTCAACTGGAACCTTTGGAAATCATGATAAGATTCGCGTCCATCCTACCCTATTTTAAATTGAAAACTTATCTCTAAGACTTGTATCTCTATAAGCCTTGTATCTCGTTGTAATTAATTTGCCGATAAATTTAGAAGATACTTAGAAATCGAGTTCGACAAAATTCCTTCACTGTAATTCTGAATTATATTATATCTCGATGCAGATAAAACGAACGTGCTACCAGTATATCTTTTTGAGGAGTCATTCTTTCTATTTTTGTTACCGTCGTTAATCGTGCAAAAAGCAAACTAGCGTATTATTTACAGTCTTCTAATAAAGTCGATGATGGAATCGGAAGCCGCAAGAATACTCGCTCATACATATCTTGAACTATTATTATAATTACACAGCATTGAAATGTTTTCACCGAAAGATCAGATTTGATCAAAAAAATCCTTGACGTTAATCGGGGAAGTATATCTTGAAGCGATCACATGTCAGTGCATCTCTCATTCTTCGCCATTTCTTCGCGTTGAAATATTTATGAGACATATTCTCAATTGCACAGAGTCCTTCACGAGATTGAAATCTCTCGCATGTGGACCGCGCGCTCAAATGATCAAGGATCCCCCGGAGGACCCACAATTGCGCATTCAAATTCGTTGCAGCGAGACCGCACGGGTGGGTCCGTTCGCGTAACCGAGACGTTCTACCTGGCGCTTTTACGTAAAATGGCGAAAGCAGATCGCGAATCGATCGCTAACGGCCGGCCGCGATCCTGAGCGCAACGGACACTTGCACAACTGCCGTATGATTTTTTGCTCCTTTATCACCCAATTAATTTTCCAAGCGAATCTCAACTGGCCGCGCTCGCAATCCGCGAAAAATTTTCGTCATCAGCGCCCGCCGAATGAAATTTTATCGACGAATAAATTTCGGGGGAACTCTCTCGTGGAAATCGGTCAAGGTGAGACGTCGTGTAAGACGTCTTGTGCCCACTTGTCGCGTACGTATCGTGCATTTATGTTGCTGTACTTTTATAATTTTTTTCTTTTTTTACATGACTGGAATCGCTTGATGATTGTACGCACAAGCTCGCACTAAATCCTTGCACGTTACGTAATGCCTTTTTGTACCTGAGTTTCTTCATTCTCGTCATTAATATATTCCGTATCTCAACGGAATCAGAGCGTCTGATAAAAATTGATAATCGATCAATCGAGTTTAAATTCTCTAACTCTTGATCTATTTTGCGCAGATTTCTTTGTTGCGGCGTTTTTGCAGCGCTTTTCGATCCAGTAAAATTGATTCTTGATTGATCCTCTTCGTCAATCCTTTGCTCAATCTTTTTACCGTGAAAAATCGTATTATGGTCGAACGTTTCAGGCAAGTATCACGAGCGATATGGATCCAAGACTTGCAATGGGTTAATCTTATCGAACAGCAAATTTGAACGCAGGTTCACGGATTCCTCTGATTCAAGTATTTTTGATACCGATTCGTACGAAGCTATCGCTAGCTGGAATTATAACGTATCATGCTTCGCGATCGACTGATCTACAACAACGAGGCGTGGCGTATTCGATTCCAGTGTTTCCTTTGCGATCGAATAAATGCTGCAAATCATCGGCAGCTGTTAACATCATTAAACACCGTAGCGTGAGCATAATGTCCCATAACTCTTTCCGTCTATTTCCTGTTTCGCACGTGCGTTATCGCGAGTACTTGAGCGAGTGCAAGAACATAATTAGCATGATATCGCCGACGATATCGATATCGGCGATCAAGTATTGATGAAAAAGTTTCATTGCGATTGATGTGCCCGACTCTCGAATGCGGAAGCTTCGCAGATCGAATTAATCGCGTTAAATCGAATTAATAACGTGAAGAATCGCGGTCAATGAATTGTTTGTTCAGCAACCAGTCGTTCAATGCTCTTTAGGTTCACAACGATACGGAAACCTTGTTCGGACCTCTGTCTCCGAACGCGGCATGCTTGGCTTGATAACACTTATCAGACTTACCGCATCGACTTACCGGTTTGCCTTCATTAAGATCGCCGATCCGTGTTCGATAGACTACAATATAGATACAATAGGGGAAAATTACTCAATGTCACTATTCCCTTTTTCCGATAATTCTATACGACTAGCGAAGACTATCCGCGTTATCGCTAGAAAAGTGTGCCAGATGTGTCAACATCGTAACAACTAATCATTTTTATATCATATACTCCAAGAGAAATGGATAAATTGAAATCACTCATAATACTATGAAATTTAAGTTGATAATGGGAACCCTATTTATCCAATTGCCTATCTATTAATTAACAAGTATAACAATGGACTCAATAATCTGGTTCTGCATTATGTCAGAACACATAAATGCCACATTAAAATTATATCTCTCAATGATTTTTATGTGAAATTATTGTCTTCCAGAATTGCCATGGGTCGGATAGAGAAGGAACAGTCGGCCAGCGACAATCCCATGAAAGAATTTAGCAGCAGGTACTTTCGCTGTTTTAATATTTAATGTTGTATCGTACGTATCGATCGAAATTACAATTTCGTTAATCGTATCAAAAAGATTCATTGATACTGGCAGTCACAATGATACGAAAATCACGCTGATAATTGAAAGTCGAGCATGATAATTAACATCTATTGTCTTTTTATTTAATGAACAAAATTATCGTCCATGACGTCTATGTCCCAGATAAGATGATTTTTGTATACTCGATGTTCGAAAAAGTAATTATTATTGATTGATTGGCGATAATTATCTGTGTGGAATGCGATTATATCGCGGTCGCACAGAGATAAGGAAGCGCGTTGTTATACAAACTTGGTTTTTCCCTACAACACTTGATAGAGATGTTTCAATTCTCATCAGGAATGTTGGCAAATTCGGCGAGTCATATCCATATGACTAATGATATTGTGAAATATCCGTCATACTTCTCTGTTTTGCTTGAGATAAAAACTCGTAGCACTATTATTATATGTAATTCTTCGCAGGTGTGTCTATTGTATTCTATAATTTTCGAATTTTAAAATATTGTATACAGATTAATGCGATTTTTTTCTAGAGCAAAAGTTCTTTTAGACGAAAAATTGAGTTGCGAAAATATCTTTAATTTTACTTCAGAAAAATACTACTTTAATGCAAATTACATAGAATTACATTATAATAACAAACTATACTGATAAAAGTATAATGATACTGATAATAGTAGAACGCGAGTCTTTAAGCATATTCTTTATAGTGTTACGCATTACTTCTCTATTTCTAATATTCAAACATTAATATTTTATGTAATCATTACTGTTATTCAGCACCAGGATAGCTCCGGCCGTTATCGGCGAATATAAGGAGAAGGATGAGCTGTACGATCCCTTCGAGCATCGTGACAAACGACAAGCGACCTCGTAAGTTTCGTTCTGGAATATCAGTTATTATGCAATTCTGTTATATTTAACATTTAAATCGCTGTAGATGATAACAGTAATCACACGAGCGTGTTTTCGTATTATTTAAAATGCAAACTCATCGACTTATTCTAAGAACAACATTCTTATCTTCGTATATCATATCTTCGCGTCGATAGACCATAGTATGAAAATTCGGTGATTTATGCTATTGCAAATGGAAATTATCATAAATATCTCATCTCAGTGATGTTGACATATTTAAATAACGATAATTCATATATCATCAACTTAACATTCTAATCAGACAAGTTAATATCACGTAATCGCGTGTTTCAGGGATCTGGGCTCGCTGGCACATCTCCTGAAATCCTCGCTGGGCACGGGGATCCTGGCGATGCCACATGCCATTAAGAATGGCGGATTACTATTCGGCGGGATCGGCACGATCATAATCGGTATCATATGCTCGCATTGCGTGCACATCCTAGTGCGTTCGTCCCACGTGCTCTGCCGACGCACCAGGACGCCCCAAATGACATACGCCGAGACAGCGTACGCGGCTTTCCTGTGCGGACCCAAGCCGCTGAGGCCGTGGGCGAACATCAGCAAGATATTCGTGAACGCGGCACTATGTGCGACATATGTGAGTGGAGCATGTGTCTACGTCGTGTTCGTCGCCACGTCCATTAAACAGGTACGCATCATTATGTAATTCATTGCGAGACATCACTTTTATCGAATGCAAAGCGACACATCAAATTTTTGACACTACTTTCTGAATTTTCCCGGTTTTTGTTAATTAATGTAACTGGAATTATTTTAGTATTAAATCGAATAGGAACTAAGGTATTAATGGGTGAATTGCTCGAAATGTAGGATACTCTGTTCTACGATTAAAGGTCGGCTTCTGATCCGTCCGGTCAGAGGGCTGATCGAGTAAGCGTTTTGCATCATTTACGGGATATCGAGTGAGCGACCTTTTCATTCACTGTGGTTATTTTCTAATTGCTGTTGGTTCGATGACGCAACGTGATCGGTGGGACGCAATAAAAACATCGGCGGGCGTGACAGCGTAACGATAATTACTATTTGTTGAACATACGATCAGGATGCAATCACTGCTCCGTCTTATTACTTATACGTAACTGCCAAGTTTTTTCTCTGATACTTATTTGTAATTACTGATTACGTATCGTGTGCCGTCCAATTACTCCGAAAGTACTTTATTCACCGTTCATTTTCGTCTATCAGGCTACCCAGACCAGCCTTACCTGTCCCTTTTACATTAAACCTATCGCAGTTCCGGTTACACATTAGCAAAATCGGTTTCAGATTTAAGCAGTTCATAGCGAAACATAGAAACAACGCAACATAAAATAACGAGTTCAGTGTTCAAACAACACGCGACGTTGTTGCTTCAACAGGGATGCGAAATAATTGTCATCACGAATCACATTTTGGAAAAATAATTCTGTCTTCTGCTGCGATCAAGCGAGTGTCCTCTTCCTCTTCGGTCCTTCTCCTCGATCTTCCCCATGAAACTGTGTCGCGACGTCGCCCCGAGCCCTTCCTAAGTCGTGACCAAGTCAGTCTTCTTTTCCGAACATCATCACCATACGTTTCATTTCTCTGATCTCTTCAGGTCACGGACTTCCGCACCGATACGAACATAGACGTGCGGCTGTACATCCTCGCGCTGATCCCGGCGCTGATACTGCTCGGTCAGGTGCGCAATCTGAAGTACTTGGTGCCGTTCTCGATGCTGGCGAACATCTTCATGATATGCGGCTTCTCGATCACTCTCTACTACATATTCAGCAATGTGCAGCCACTCGACAGTGTCAAGCTGTTCTCCTCGGTCGAGAATCTGCCGCGATTCTTTGCGACTGTGATATTCGCCATCGAAGGTATCGGCGTTGTAAGTTCTCTTCACATATTCATTCAATGTGTACTCGCGTCGCTCTTTCGCTTTCTCGATCAGCCGGATTAGAAAGACCCGTCGTTCCACGTGTGATCGTGACTGCAGGTGATGCCGGTGGCGAACAACATGCAGAAGCCGCAGCACTTTCTGGGCTGTCCTAGCGTGCTGAACATCACAATGTCGATAGTGGTCGGCCTATACGCCATCCTGGGGATATTCGGTTACCTTGCATACGGCGAGCAAGTGGTGGGAAGCATCACGTTGAACTTACCCACGCAAGAAGAGTGAGTAGATAAGCATCTTTTTTTTTTCTTCTCGCGCAAACTGGCTGGGTGAGTAATGATGAACGATGTGCTTTAGTTTGGCGCAGGTAGTGAAAATCCTGATCGCCGCAGCGGTCCTCTTCACCTACGGGCTGCAGTACTTCGTGGCGCTCGAGATCATATGCAATTCCGCAAAGCACATTTTCAGTCACAAGTACGCGGCCGTCGGCGAGACGGCGGTAAGGGTGGTCATGGTGCTGGTAACAGGTAAAGAGATGTGACAATTTTATTTTCAATCCTCTATTGCTCTAAATTTCAACTTATTTGTCGTGTTTGTTGCGGAAATGAACTTGAAGAAGCAGAAAATATAATTAACTTCAGAGAGCCGACTTAATTTAATAGAATAATTTTAACGATATGTAATTAAATAAAATAAACGGCAGAGTTGGCATTATTAGATGTGCGAATGACGCATGATCGTCGCAGACGCAGGTGGTTCCAGGTGTGACCGGAAAAACGGTGCAACACATACGAACACAGCAGAACCGTATACGAGCGTGCAGACGGTTCGACATAGAAACGCATTCGCCTTACTTTTTACTTTTTACAACGGTGTGATTCAGCGCGTTACCTGCGCCGCCCAACGACTTCGCGTCTTTCTCCGTGTCCGTAAAACGGATAGGCAGGCGCCGATTTTTCGAAAAGATCAAGATTTCCCCCAAAGACCTTGATGTCAGTTCCTAGAGAATTTTTTCACTAAAAAATTTGCCGTTCTTTCGATGAATTTTAATCTCGCGTTTCTCACGAAAAGCGTCGACTTCCTTCTCGCTCTCGCGAGTGACGTTAACGGAAACGGCGAGTTCTTACGCGGAATTTTTCTTTTTTTCCCACCGACGGTATCCCGACGCGATCGCGAAGCCGTCAGAGAAACCGCTATTAAACCGTGATGAATCACGCGCACCCGGGAGTAGGAGGTCGGAGACCCGATCGCCATGTCGATCAAACGGTGTCACCCACTTACTCTAACGTGCGTGTAAGCGCGCGATACGCTTTTTTATCACCGAATGCACCGAGAAAGAATGAAATCGGCTATGCATGTCTGCTTCTGTCACGACTTGGATCGGTTCTTTCCTTCGCCCTGGTACAATAAGTTCGGCCCAGTTTCGCTTCCGATTCGATTCCTTATTATGGTCTACGCAATTAATCTATCGATTTTTTTTATCATAAATTGGTACAATAAATAAACTTAAGAGCTTGCTTGGTTTAATCCGTTTTTTGAAATGGAATTGTAATCGAATTAATTAAATTACGATTTGTGCAGTGGTCGTGGCGTTATTGGTGCCCAGCCTGGAGCCATTCATCTCCCTGGTCGGCGCAATATTCTTCTCGATCCTCGGTATCAGTATTCCAGCCATCGTCGAGACGGTCTCATGCTGGGAAAGTCACTTGGGCACCTTCAAATGGCGGCTGTGGAAAAACTCATTACTAATCCTATTCTCGTTACTAGCATTAATATTTGGCTCGTGGATCTCAATATTAGATATAATAGAAATTTATAAGAAATAATAATTATATGTATATATTGTAAGCGTCTTCTATTTTTGTAATCCCATACGTATCTAAAAGCGAGACTCATAAAAGATTTTAATTATACTCAATTCGAACGAAATTTCGATGGCGGATCTGCTCGATCGTGGATTGTTTTATTTTTGGCACTAATTTGGAATACTGAAAATCGCGTTGACTTTTGACTTTTTTGAAAAATAACTAATTGGAAATACGCTTCCGTGCACCAAACGATGTATACACGATGGATTGTGTGATATCAGTACGCTCTGCACCAGATAACGATAGTTACTTTTTTTTCCTCGTTCTGCATACAGAAAAACTGTCGCCAGAATAATCCCAATTACGAGTACCATCGGGATTACAGAAATCGCAGCAGGAACATCAATCGCTGAATCTGATACACGAATGCTATAAAACGCAATTCTATCGTGTTGGTCTGCAATATGAAATACGTGAAATGCATAGTTTTCATTACTGATTACTAACTAAAACGATATGAATTTTAAAGATTATTATTGATTATTAAACTTGATTATAATACTTTTATTTATTATACTAATTAAACTTGATTATGTTAATTATTTATAATCATCTAATTACTAACTTTAGATAGCATCGTTAAGCATTTTATCGCTTGCAGCGTAGCTTCTGCGACATTAATCGCATATTTATATATTTTTTCAATTTTATGGTGAATGGGGAGGCAGAAAATTTATGTTATCGATCTGACATGGTAGCAAGGATCGATAAGAAAGATATATCAATTTTAATTATTGAAAGAACGTAGGATTTAATTATACCTTGCAAACAAGTTCCTACACCTTTTAAACCTACACCATTTAAAACTGGCGGTTATCGATGGTTTAGGGATGGAGGGGGAACAAAATTTCGTGGTCATCGACATGGCCGACAGCGGCGACACACGACAGAGAAAAGATGGCGGTATGCAACTCTTCCGGTCGTGAAGTTCAGTTTTCTTGACTTCAGTCCCGCATTACACTCTTGCTTGCCGGAAAACATCAATAATTTTCATTAAAATTTTTGCTTTCGTCGTTTAGTCTTCGTCGTTGGCCTTCGCGTGATAAATTAAACATTAACGCGGCATAACCTATTGTCAGACATTGCGTGTGTTTTGCATTCACTGGGAAGCAGCATGAACGAAGATTTTAATTTCGCCGAGCTCTGCAGGCTCTGCTCGCTGAAGAGCAACCAGCAGCTGCACATATTTGACAAGGAGGGCGAGCAACGACAACTGCTGTTCAAAATACATTCCTGCATTCCAGCCGTGGTGAGTAATTTGCGATCTGCAATTGTTATTGCCACTCTAGTTGGTCGTTTATTATCTCGAATTTTATTGCAATCATAGCTATGTTATATACTGAGATCTTTGTACACAGACAATATCATGTGTGTTGGTGATATTTCTACAAACATATAAGGAAATTTCTGTTAAGATTAAATTGTAAAAATCAAACAAACGTTATTGTGTTGATTGGATTACTGGATCAAACAGAAGAAGGAAGCAGTGTAGCTGACTTCTTCTGTTGTCGACACTTGTAACTAAATTATATGTACAAGTATATTACGATGAAAAATATAGATACTCGTAAGCACAAGATAGTTATAAGCTTGAAAAAAGCAATCAGAGTCAAGCTAAACAGCTGATTTTTGCGGAGACTCTTTAGCATAAAAAGAGTTCTTCCTCAAGGATCGTATTAATGCCTTGAAGATTACACAGAGATGATGTAGTATCAGTCGAAGAGCAATACTATAGCTTTCACCAACCAGGATATACGAACCAGAGTCCACGGAGCGATCGAGGCTTGTGCGAAGATGGTGCGCAGCCATCAATTTATCCATCCAATTGAAGATCAGTGTTTTCAGGAAATGTTTAAGCTAGGTTTCACAGAGTCATTTGAGCCATGAATTCTATAAAGATCGTATTTACGATGGTGCTGGCGTAGTTCTTTGTTTTCTTCGAGTGTCTTCACAGAAATCACAGAAGAATAATACATTCCTATACCTTCAATAAATTCAATAATATTTTATCATTCTTAGATACCTACATGTACACGCATACACGCACGCACACACAGCAGAGAGGGTTTGAAGTCAATAAATACCATATTGCATTCTATTATATTTGTATTGGAATAAGTACTTTTGAAGCAAACAGAACATTCAGTGTGACTGGTCTTTTGGAAACCTTTCTTGCGATGTTCTTACATTAATTAAAGTGATGACTATTTTGAGACATGAAACTTGCTAAGATTCTAGCAAGAAAAAGAATAAAAATCTGATAACAGTAATAATAATCACAACTGTCGAATCGTTCATGATTTTTGAGCGCATACAAGTATTGGAGAATCTAACAATAAGTAAAACTAACAACTAACAATTTTTTTAATGTGAAAAATTTTAGATGAGAATGTCTATGTAGCACGTATATGCCAATCGATCCAAGACGATGCTGTAGTTTGTAAAATTAAAGAATTCGTAGCAATAGATGGAAAATCAGAATGACACTTGAATGTTAGTGCAGTAGCTCGTTCGTCTAAAACTTTGGATCATCAAAAGTGGAGTAAGCGAGTCAGCGAGGAGTCGGCGAGTGGCATGAGATCTGAAAACAGATTCACAGTTCCGCCCTCACTGGTTTCATGTGATTTATCAGAATGAAACGCAAGGGTCTGCGTTTTGTTGCAGATAACGAAAGAGGATGGACTGCCCAAGAACATTTGCCAGCGGTGCATCTACAAATTAGACATGTTCTACGAGTTTCGCGCCAGCTGCATAGCCACGGACACGGTGTTGAAGAACTACGCCGACAGTTTGAAGAACATCGCCGCATCAGTCAGTAATCAAGTGAGCCAGATTCTTCCTTCGCTCAATTTCGTATGAATCGCCGGGAGCAGTCCGTTCTTCAATGCACGCCACGATTCTCGCGGCGACCCTTTGACGTGGCTTTTGACGTACCGACTTAGCTGTACGTTTCATGTTTGTAAGAGGTTCTTTATGTGGCGTGCCGATGCGGCTCTCTCCTTCTCTCTTTCTCTCTTTCTTCTAACAGTAAACCGAGCGACTCAGTGAACCAACGCATTCGGCATTCTTTTGACTTAAAGTACCGGCTCTAATGACTCTAGAGCTAACATCAGGAAACTCATGGGTAGAATGAAACGACACCGGAGGAACCGGTCGTTATCGAGTATCAACGGACACGAGGAGAGTATCGCTAAACATGCATCCCTTTCCTTCTCTCATGCTTCTGGTGGCGGTGAGCGAGAGAGATAGAGATACGGTCGGACGGGAGCACGGATTCTGACGGTAGAGGAGCAGGGGGCTCACCAGGGAGAAGGAAAGAGGAAACGTGTACAGGGGCGTCGCTGATCGGTAGCTGGAGGTGTCCTGGTCCCCCCCCTGAACCCCCTTCCGCGTCTGCTCGACTCGGTGGCCTGCGATCTCAATAATTCCACCCTCGCGCACGCAACAGAGACGTCGGCAGCGATGGAGAAATAGGGAGAGAATATCAGAGAGTGTGAGAGAGAGAGAGAGGGAGGGCGACGTCGCGGCGGCTATTGATCGGTGCGTCGCGACCGCGAACCCGCGTCGTGCGCATAGAAAGCGAAAGTCGTATACTCCTTTCCCCGCCGTCTCGACTGGTTCCCCCCTTGCCCCCCTCGTTCTTGTCTGCTTCGCCAACCTATTTCTCTTCCACCTGCCGTGTTCTCTGTCCCCCTTCTCTTCTGCCTTTCTCTCTCCTTGTCGCGTAATGCGTCTCCGTTCGCGTTCCTTGATTCTGCGCTGCGTTCCTTCCTCATCATCTTCTTCGTCTGCCTCTTATCTACTCTCCTCGGCTTGTTAGTGCAATGTAAGTCGGGCTATTGTTTTTCAACGTGCTTCAACTAACCTTAATAAACATGAAGTTTCACGCAAGATGCGATAGAGAAGATCGTTGCTTGTTGCTTTCGCCCATTGAAAAATAATTAGAAGTGCTAACTTGTGAGTTCCTTGAGAAAAAAAAGATCGAATTTTCGTCTGATATTAAATATAATCAAATTACGTTGTAGTACGCCTTTGGAAATAACTACTATTTATTATACATAAACAACCCGTGTCGAAATAGATGGATCTGTGTACTCGTGCCATGTTCCCGATGGATTTAGTCGTAGAGAACACGATATAAATTCTGCCCTCTCTTTCCATCCCCTCGTTCCTTCTCTCTCTCTCTCTCTCTTTCTCTTTCTCTCCGTTTTCCCCTAACTTCTTTGTCACTCTCGCACTCCCTACTTCGAACCCGGATCCCTTCCCCCCCGCTACCGGTAGGCACAGGTGCAACGTGAGTTGCCGAGCTCTCTCGCGCACCTTCGAGAGAAACCTGTTTCGAAACCCGGGATATCCCGACGATCGACGCAGCCTCGTTACGTGGGTGACTCTCTCTCTCTCTCTCTGTCTCTTCCTTGCTCTCTTCGCCAGCAATCCGGAATATCGGCGGCGGCTCGTCGAAGGGCGGCGCGACGAGGATGGTCGCACATCGTCCTCGTCGTCTCTGGCGTCTCTCCCTTCGACGTCTCTCGGCTCCCGTGTTGCAGACGCGCGCGCAAGGTCTGTTCCCCCTTTCCGCCCCTTTCCTCCTTTCGCCTTCTCTCTCGCTCTCTCAATGTCAGTGTCAAGGTCAGCGGGCCGACGCACCGGTCGCCGTCGCCGCCGCCACCGCTGCTGCACACAGAGCGGCGGTGATCCTCGTGTATCCGGTATTGCTCACCGGTAGCCTGTGTACATACACGCCGAGAGACGAAGAGAGGAGAGGCGGAGAAAGGCAAGTTGCACACGCGAGACCGCGTACATACGCCGACACCCCCACGCCGGGGCACCCCCTACGAGCGACCTCCTCGTCGCTCCTCGTCGTGCTCGTCGTCCGTTGCATCGTGCCATCCTCGCCGTCTCGCTTCCGCCGACTTGGTCGACCATCCGCCGCATTCCGGGGATATCCAAGCCGGTGTATCGTGACGCGTCGCGCTCGTGCGTCGCCGGTTATCCACCAGCATGCTTGGCGGCCTGCTCGTTGCCTTTCGGTCCTTGCCTATCCCTCTCGATCCCCCTAAGTGTCTGCATCTTCGTCGTCTGTCTCCTAGCCTCCCGGTTCTCTCGTGGCGCGATACACACGGATCATCGCCGCGTGCGTACACGTGAACGCACACCTTACCCTCCCTCCCTGTCGGCTGACGGCCGACGGTTCATCTCCCCATTTTCATCCCTCTTCTCTCTCTCTCTCTCTCTCTTCATCATTTCCCCTCGTCTCCTCGAGACTGTCTCCGTTACGTGAGCTTGCTCGCGCGATCGTCTCCTCTTCGTTGCACCCTCACCCTGGGGCCGGCCACGGTGCATTCCGCGGGGAACCTCCGCTCAGCGTCGTCTGTGCCGCGCGCCGCTCCGTCCGTGTGTGTCACCAGCTTCGTCTTACTTCTTTCTCGCCGTTCCCTCCTTCGCCCCCATCGTCTTCGCACACACGCTCACCATTCTCGCTCTCGCTTTTCCACGACCTTTCTCTCTCTCTCTCTCTCTCTTTCTCTCTCGCTGCCTCCACCGAACTCTCTTTCCCTTCACCTGGTTCTGTCTTTCTTTCCTCTCTTTCTTCTCTTCTCCGAGTCCAACGTCTCCCTTGTCGTCTCCCCGACCGTCTCGCGCTTATCCCCTCCGCCACGCAGTCGGCTGCTTTTTTCGTCTCTTTGTCCTTGCATCCTCCCGCGCCGGGAATCAGCGGCGGTGGCGGCAGCGGCGGCCAGCTTCGCGGGTTCTCTCTCGCCCCATGAACCGCGAGATTCCTCCGAGGCGTCGCGAAAAGTACGCGCCCGTGTGAAAAGTGTGTTCCTCGCATAATAACGTGCGTGTCAGTGGTGTGTCGAACAGCGTGTCGTCTCGCCGGAGTGTGGATACCCTCCCCCTCGCGCCTCGATCGTTGTGAACGTCTTTAGACGATGAGGATTTCGACCGTGCCGAAAATGAGCGTGCGGCCTTCGCTGTGAACTTGGACTCGGGAAGTCCGAATCGAATGCTCGATTTTTACCGGCAAGGGCTCTTTCTTTCCCCTCTGTGATTTTTGAAGGTGCCCCTCGCTCTCAGAGAGCCTTGGCGGTCCCCTCTGGAACGCGCGCAGGACTCCGTGGTGGTAAGCGCGCGTCCGAGAAGACGGGCGGCCCGTCTCTTTTGTGAGAACGATCGACTCGCGCGACGACTTCTCCTCTCCCGCCGCCGTCTCCTCTCCCGCGGGAACGTCCCTTGCTTTTCGGCCATTATTGCACGGATCGCTTCGCTCGTTGCTCGGTTTGTAGGAATCTCGGGTGCGGGAACGGCATCTTTTCTTGATTGACAGTTACATGCGTTCAAAAGCGAAAATTAATTGATAAAAGTGACCGCGAAATCTCAGATTTGAGATCCGAGTACCTTAATCGTCTGAAATTTCTTGTTATAGAATCAACCGCCGGCATTATTTGCGTCCTTTGTTCGGTTTTACGTGCCCGTCTTGCTTCGTGCTTCGCAGCAATCGTGATTTTCAGCGTCACGCTTATGTATACCTATCTGTCAGCTGATAAGAATAATGATCGTCGCATCTAGTCGAGTTTGGTTCGTCTATTGATAATCTCTTGTCACTTTTTAACGGCGGACACTGATGGTCCCTTCTGATAATTAACGCTTTTACGGACCTTTTTTGGAGATTAATAATTTCCTATTGACAGTGAGTAGAATCAAGTTTCTATTGATTTAGGATGATGGGAAATTGATCATCGGCTTGCAGCGGTTTCGTTGAAAATATTTTCCATCACGCCGACTTTTCCCATTGTTTCTTTCTCCGAGAGACCTTGACGAGGCAATAGCATACGCTGGCACCTGGGAGGGCAGTGGGTGTCAGGGCCTGCACTTGCGCTTTTCGGAACCTTCACGGAGGGAGGAAGAAAACCTCTTCTTTTTTAACAAATTAAGTGAACGTTCAAGAATCTCGCGAAGTAATTTGTTGATAACATCAGATATATTTTGATACTCGATACGCGCTTCAAGGTAAACGAGCATAATTATAATGAGAAATTGGATTTTAATTTGAAAAAGAATTTTGTCGTGTGCAGCGCTACATGCAGGTCTTCGATCTTTATTTTTGATACATTCTTCTCACGACAGTGACGCTATAGGGGATAATATAATCGAGACGTGCCGAATAACAATCAAGCAACACAATAACTTGCATCCGCAATTACGTTTTAAAATGTGCTTAACACTTTAAACGCCGCAACATTACGACATTGTTGATATGCCGATTTATTCACAGGCTGTTCTTTTTTTAGTATTATTTATTTTTATCCACAAAAGTTGCGAAGGACAAAAATGAATCAATGATAAAATAAATATTTCGTTTACATTTATCATTTACGTGTGTCGTTGATCGGACTTTCGCAAAATCATCGAAATCCGCGTGCAGCGTTCAATGTGTTAAATCAAAAAACGTGATCGTCATCGCCGGATTACGTGACGAGCAATCAATGTGCGGTTTTCGAATTTCATTAGGGCGCAGATAAGGACAAGATGTCAAACAGTGGACAGCAGCAACGGTCGTCTTACGTGGAATCACATGCCGTGGCACATGCGGCATTGCAGCAACACATGGCCCAACAGGCCGCCCAGGCGAGGCTAACCGGACCGGGGCCACCTGCAGCCCCGCAACCACCGAATCCTACTTTTACCTTACCGGATGATGGACTTGGTTATGATGATGGCGTCAGAGTACTCCGTTCCATTGGGACATGGTGCGTTTTAAGTATACGGAATCTTTGACCGATGTTCCACTCGAATTAAAATTGATTTTTCGCACATTGGAGTAGTTTTTCTTGTAAATGCAATCTTCCATTGACGACAGTTTTGTTCTCCAATCAGTCAGTTATAGTTTTCGCATGAAATATAACTGATTATCTGGTTGGAAGAAGATTGTTAGAAAAAATCAGGTGATGGAGTGATGCTTCTATCTGCAAAATGTATTTTGAACACATGTACGATCAGAATTGCTTTTTATCTTGATTTTGAGGACTGCATTTTCAACACATTAATTTTTCAAGCGGATTAAATTAATATTTATATTTTAATGTTCATTTATCGTGTTCTCGCAGGTCACCGGATTATCCTGCCGCGATGCGTGGTGGCATGATGCCGGCGTTTCCCGGCGCGACGGATCAACAATTCGGCAGTCGAGCACCCACGGTGAATCAACCCTTACGGACGACCAGCACGACGACAACGAACAGCGTGAGCATCCGTCCGGGATCTGTCTCAAAGGCGACCAACACGGGCGAGCCTACGACGAAGGCATTCTCCTGCACCGTCTGCGGGAAAGGGCTTGCCCGTAAGGATAAGCTTGTCATACACATGCGCATACACACCGGAGAGAAGCCATATTCCTGCGAAGTTTGCGGTAAGTGCGAAAATCTGCCGATTCCATAAGAAATTGCCCCTGGAATCCCGAACTGGAAACCTAGAACGTTGAAACGGAAACGAGCGAGTGAAACTAGATATGCGATGCACGTTGCAGGGAAGGCATTTGCACGTCGAGACAAACTGGTCATCCACATGAACAAACTCAGACACAGAACCGGCGTCTCGCCTCTGTCGGCACCCACCGCACCTAGATCTGATCAGCAACAACAGCAGCAACAACAGCAGCAAGCGCAACAGCAGCAACCACCCCGCCAAGACAACAACATTCATAAACTGAAGGAGGAACCGGTGAGCTGGGCTTGCGAACTCTGTGGACGAGTGCTGGCCACGAGAGATGAATGGACGCAGCATGCACGGTGGGTTTCATTCGATATTCGATATTCAAATCTCGAATATATCCAGGTTTTTCTTTTGACTGATATCTTGATCTTCCTGATCTACAGATCCCATCTAGAGACGGCACCGCCGCAACATGCCGCGCCATATTTCCCCGGATCTGCGCCGCCGCCGCAATCATATGCGTCCGAGAAGACGTTCTGCATGGTGTGCCGTACGGAGTTTACGGACAAGGCCGAGTTTATGTTCCACATACGCACGCACTTCGACCCGCACGCACAGGCAGCGGCGTCCAGCGGCAAACAGAGCGGCGGCGACGCCGCGACCGCCGAGCTCATCGCTCGGGGATCCTTCGTCGATCCTTCCGGATTATGCAGCTAGAATTATACGTCCTCCTCCTCCTCCTCCTCCCCTTCCTCGTCCTTATCCTCCTCCTCCTCCTCCTTTTCCTATTCTTCCTTCTCTCTATCCTCCTCCGCCGCTTCCTCCTGTCACTACATACCGTCGATCTGTGTCTTACCATAGTACAAGTTCTCTGCTCCTCGACCAGAAACTTTCGCATAGGGTGTTGTGCATATTGTGATTGTATAATGATATGTACATGCCGGCTCTCGTCGGCGGTGGATACACAGTAGTGCTGCCTTTAGGAAGCTCCCATCGTTACGACGAGAATAGCGACGTTTCGTTTACTCGCTCAATTCGGTTCAACTCGAGCAGCGAACTCGAAAGTGCATCATGCGCTGTCGAGTTCAACTGCCTTTCTCAGATTGCTGCTACTTCGAGTAGATGACGATCTTCGCGTTTTCTCACTTCACGAATAATTTAGGAATGATACGGTGGTTTATGTGCATCATCCGCATCACGGCGTGACATATCACCAAGTATCTTCTAGTAGGAGCTTCATTTTCGGGCACGCTGCTGTGTATCCCGAGCTAGAGGTAAGATATCCACATTACCGGAGAAAGAGAGATTTTGTTTTAAGTACTGACGCGATACTGTCACGCTGGCAGCAAGAGCGCGCACTGTTGCATCGGTACTTAAATGCGATTACTTAATAGTATACGTTCCTACATAGCTAGCTTCCCGCGCGCGTCGTAGCAGCACGTACGTACTCTCTGTACCCAAGTTTGTTCCCAATGCTATTTCATTATTCTTTTTTATATACATATATTTGTACATTTGAGAAGCGTTACAATTTTACTGGCAGTGAGAATTTTATTTCACCGCCATACATTAACATTGATAAGGATCTTGCAACATTGACGATCATAAGACAAGGATTGTGTCTTTGTCTATCGTTTACTTCATTTATTATAGTATATTCGGCAGAGTAATCGTCTCATGCATTACATTTTTACGATTTAATTATTTTTAGCTCTTGTAAGAATTATCTGATAATTTATTTGAGCCATCAGTAATCAAAGTGCACGCGATGCGATTCCATCTTCGACATTTGACATCGCGAAATAACGTGAGGATCATTGTCGACCTGTACACGAAACATAGATTACAATGACATTTATTTAATTTGATTTTTACGGTTTCTAATAGCTCGATGGTTCGTTTGACATCAAAATTTGTACTTGGATTGTCTGAAGCGTTCTACTTTTTTTTGACAGTTTTACAATTTTACTTAGAGATTTAATGACTCAAGCATCATTAATTTCATATGAGACTAAGACTACACGATTTGGCAAACATAAACTCTGGCTGCCAGATCGCGTGGAGACTGAAGAAGAACGTATCTTCGTTTACCGTTTACTTCGTTTACGTTTAAGAGAACACATGTGCATTATCTCGACTGAGAATTTAAGCGACAATAAGTTCAAGTTTCAGCTGGATATTGAAACACGCATGTCAATCCTTTGGCAGACATTCCCGGGCGTTTCAACATGAGTCTTGCATTGCGAACAAACTGTATTTCTTCCAGAAAGGAAAGCCGATAGGATCCGCTTGTTACGGCGCTTGAATTTCCTCTCGTCTACCTTAGAGTAGTGCCCTAAGATAGGTCAGTAAAGCGCGCTAAGACTGCCGTGCCTCCTGTCCCCACGTACAAATCCGCTTCCGGGTTGTTTTCCATTTCGACGATCGCTTTTCGTAGGACGACCGTGCCTCTGCGTGACGAAGAAAAGCGAAGAGAAGAAAAGAAAGAAGAAAAGAAAATGAATCAAAAGTCGGAGCCTAATGCTGAGCGTATATTTTGTGTAACATTTACAAGCTACGTCACAACTAGAAGTAATGCAACCGCGCGACAATAGCAACTATCTCTTTAGATTACCGATCGCGTAAGAGACGATCGATCGATGTAGCAACGTTTCGAGTCTTTTTACCTCATCGTATGTTTAATGTAGTCGAGATTAGCGGACGATCTCGCGATCAGCGGGACTCACACTCTTTTTATGTTTCATAATTGCGTCGCGCACAATCCGTGTGCGCGCCCTCGCCGACATCGAGCAAGGTGCAATCAAAAAATTTGGATCACATTGTCTTTTTGGAGCTAATTCACGTTCACGATCGGACGGATGGTATGATGCTCGCTCGCTCGCTCGCTTCGATCGGTCGCGGTCAATCGAACACCGCATTACCGTCGTTTCGCGCTCGAGAGGAGAGAACATTGGTACCGCGCGAGTTGGCGCGTGTGAAAACGGAGAGATGCGCGCCGATTGCACGCTTACAGCTTCTGGAAAGCGTGACGGTGCTCGTACGCCAGTTCACGTTATACTTGGATTTGTTTTTTGTCGCGAGGAAATTTTGCATGGAGGAAAAGAAGGGAAAAGGGAAAGAGAAGACTCGTGTCTTCAAGTAAACTTTGATTATCCTTGTTTCGGGGTGCAGCGTGATGCCCTCTCCTCTTTTTTTCTCTTTCTCTCTCCCTTTCTCTCGTGCGTTAAGGATTTCGAAGAATAGACACATAGTGCCTTTTCTCTGGGACTTATCCACACACCATCGTCATCATTTGAATTTTCACGTGTAGGGAGGCACACCGGCACACATAAAGTGGGACACGACCGACGACGATGATTAAACTAGGCTCTTTCTTTCTTTTTTTTTTTTAAGATAAGACGACGATTATCATTTGATCATCGTCCCTTTCGTTACGAGGAGTGCGAATGTTCGATTGCCACACTGCCTCTGTAAGCAGCCGTTTTAGACTACTTTTATACTGTTGATGTCCACGCGCAGCTAATCAGAGTCTGTATATTACTGCCATAATTACGGAACGAAATGTATACCCAATATACCTTTATAAATAAAACACGATCAAAAAGTCACAAGATCTTATCATGTCTGTTGGACAGACGTTAATTTTACGCATACAGATTTATGAGCTCCGAGTCAAGCAGGTAACGCGAGGATAACACGAGGATAACACGTTGAACATGTCGCAACGGTAATAAAAACGCAGTATGATCAACATGATCGCATATCGAGATATTACAATGCATTTGCACGGGCGACGTCAGGCTGACGTGAAATATCTCGGTATGCTCGTTTCTTTCTGCCCACCTATAAGGTTGCCGAGTTCCTGTTCGGGTATTCCTGTTCGCCTTGCCGTGATCATGTGCCGCGCCCGTATTATGGCTAACAATAATAATGGCCGACTGCCTCGACTTCGTAATTTTTATTTCCTCGTGGTCGATGGCGTGGCACACTCGCATTATCACTTGCAAGCCTGGATAATGAGATAATCGCTCCTTTGTCTCCCATTTTCTACTGTTTCCAGTTGGCGATCGCTGTCCGTCACGGAACAAAACCGAGCGGAGAGAAATCGGTATTTTATGGCAAATAAAAATCGCGTTTGATAATGTATGCAGATTACAATCAAATCATTACAATTATAGTGAAAGTTAATATTATATTAGAGATGATAATAATCGTTCCATATTTTATTCAACGCGTGTAAAAATGTGAAAAGAAAAAAATTGAAATATCTTCATTAACATAAAATATACCGTCACTCATTATTGAAGGAGACAGATTTTGATTACAATATTAATACCGAATAACATTAACCACGATAATTGCGGCGTCGGATCGAAACGCGTGAGAGAATAATATCATGCTTCCAACCTATGTTGTACCTCTCTTGTACAAATGTATCGGGCGTATCCCATAATTCTTTCGGAATCGTGGGATTCTCAATTGCAACACTACTGGAGAGCGCAAAGGTTACCGGATGAAAGTGAGATGATTCTATGCAGCACGTGATTGTGCTCGCATTTACGCGCAGGAAATTGCCAGGCAATGTATCGATGTTGCATGAGTGAACAAAATAAAAGCCGTTCGATTCTACTTTCCTCGGCATTTTAGGCTTTTACGTTCCACGCTAAAATAGATGCAGTCACGCAGTGACATTAAAGTATGTAATATAAAATCTATTCTATTGATACAACTTTTAAAAAAGAGCAAGAGATATCTTAATATAATATATAAAACATATTATACTTAATATATTTCTCAATTTTACGATATTCTAAAAATTTTACATATTTTGACAAAATTAATATTTGAATTCTTAATTACTTTCTGATTAATAACGCATTTCACCCTTTCTTTTTTAAAGTTTTTTGCAAAATTACGAATTTTATCAGAAAAGTTTCATGAGAGAATATTATGGCAGATACTTTATTGTTTCTCATAATCTTGACTTACTTGCCATCTAACTTTTGATGAACATGTAGGAAAAGCCATCGGGGGTCCGATTGAAATCGAGCTTCCCCGGTGGGTAGAAATTGCGGGGCGCCGGTGTCGTTATCGCATTGTACTGCGGCGCGGGGCGCGGTTGGGGCTGAGGCTGATAGTACGACCTCGAAGGCGCATACGAGGGTATACTCTGCAATTCCGGAGGATGATGATAGTGAGGCTGCACCTGTGGCTGCGGCTGCAGTTGCGGTTGAGGCTGTGGTTGCGGTAGCGGTCGATACTGATATTGCGGCTGAAATCGTGGCTGATAAACGACAGGTTGCTGCTCATAATCCGATTGATAGCGTCGCGCGTATTGTTGAGGGGGCGGTGGTGCATAGCTGGGGGGCTGATAATCCGGCGGATTGTATTGCGACAACGGCACGTACTCCGGCTGCGGTGGCACCGGCGGGGGTGCACTGGGGATGTGGTCCCCGGTCGCCTGCGAAACGACACGAGAATTAATCCAATGTCCGATCAGTTAAATAAAATTCACTAAATTCGAATCTCATTGACACTTGATTGTAATTTGATTATAACTCGAAATAATGAATCGATGAATCTATAATTGATTTTTAGATTTAATTGTGATTTAGTTTAAATTCTTTGCTGATGTTTGGTCTTCTGCAAAATCCGGGTTCGCGTTGAAGCCAATGTTTGAGAAACATCACGTATGATTAATGATTAATGCGTCCAACGAAGGAACACGTACATTAACTCGTACCTGGAAGCCGTTCTTTCCTGCCGTGTAGGTCACAGTGTGCCTCTGCCCGTTCGGATCCACGTATGAGTATGATCCTCGTCGATTGCCCTCCACGTCGCTCTCCTCTTTGAACTCCACGCCGTCCTCTTGAGAATACGCCGCGCCGAATGTGCCATCACCCGCGAGATACCGCGCATCGCTCAAGATCGCCGCCCGATGTGACGACGGATAATGAGGACCTTGGCAGGAGGCACCAATGATGACACCCACCAAGATGATCTGCAGATGGCGAAGAAATTTAAATCCAGATGAATGAATTCGACGAATTAAATTTATGCAAATTATTTCTATCAACAGTATGTCACAAATTACTGCATTATCACTTTTGTTGCATTTTGCCAAACGCAGTTATGTATCGCTTTATTGAACTTTTTATAACTGGGTATATATATATATATATATATATATAAATTTTTATATACGATTGTATATTATAATAAAATTAAAAATGAACGATTTGACACAAAGGTATTCAGGAAGAACTTACAAGTGCAGCGTGCATGATGAAGGAACAGTGGATCGTTAGACTGTGGGAAGCGCAGCAGTGCACCCGGGAGCCGATGAGAGGGGCGTTTTATATGGCAGGTTGGTTCAGGGCGATCCAGCAAAGAGGCCTTGGCAATCCGCGCGTCTAAGTCGTGGATCTTACAACGGTCGTCCACCACGCCCTACGATCTCTGTGCACAACTCAAGTCTTCGTACTTTCCCCTGATAACCTGGGCTGACATTTCCTCCAGCAGCTAACGGGGAAGGCGAATATTCCACTCGCAGTTTATCCACAACTCCATAATTTCCAGAACCCCCCATAGCGATTTCGAAATAATCACTTGCCTCGTCGAATTTTTGCGCGAGAATATCTGTAAATGATTAGCATTTTTTAATTATTTTATCTTTTTCTATTTCTAATATATCAATTTATTTTCAGGTTTTGATAAAAATATAATGCTCAGGCTTAAAACGATTTATTCTCAGTCAAAATATTTAGACATGAATAGTTTCCCACACAGAAAAAAAGTGAGTGTCACATCAAAACTTATATACTTGTATATACGCAACAATTTATAATCTTTGTAAAAGAATTTAATAATCTTGAATTTCAATTAAAATGAAATAATGAAATTATATCACGTTAAACGAAGAAAACAATTTTTAAATAAAGCAATTTTGTATAGTTCAATAAAGAAAAAAATATTTTTAAGATTATTAAATTCCTTTACGAAGATTATAAATTGTTGCGTATATACAAGTATATAAGTTTTGATGTGACACTTACTTTTTTTCTGTGCAGTTATAACTGAAAATGCAAAACTATTCCTGAATATTATTGTTGTCAGATATGAGATGCTTATTTTTAATTAATTGTAAATGATATTTTATTAAGTCGAATCTTTCAATTTCATTGTAAAACTTTTGCTGAGGACAAATCGTTCTCAAATTACTTGAGTAATCGCATTGTGTTCAGATTTATGTAAATGTAAATTTGTTACATGCTATTGTAAATAAATTATTTTCTCGTATCATGAGTAATTGAATTCCACGTTCAAAACACGTATCGTACTCGATTTAACGGTAGATTACATACCGACATCCTGCAGAACGGTTCTTACCGACTTCCAGCAGATTATCGAAGAGGAACAGCGTCGAGCCTGCTGCAGCTTCGAACATTCTTCGGGGTTGGCGTGGCGTGCAGAGATTCTTCAATTTCTACCCATGCACCGAAAAGCGCTCATTAGAACAAAATTATTCTCCACTCGCAAACAGATCTTCGGTTTCACTCGTGAATTCGCGAAATTACGATCGTGATTAATGAGCTTTGGAGCCATTACTTATTCACCATTCAGCAGGGACGGATTAAAGTAAATTGCCGCTGTGGGCCTAATATTATTGCCGCGCCTTTAGTAACTCATGAAATTATATTTAAAGAAAATAGTCTACCGCGGCCAAAAGTATAAAAATTACTTGTGAAAGATTCCGTAATGAGGAAACAAAGGAATCACTAATTAAAAGCATTCGTAAAATTGCATATTCATAATTCTTAAATGGATAATAGAAGATTTTATTATAGACAGACATAACATATTTTTAATTAAATTTGAAATCTCTTTCGACGAGTCTTCTAAAGGCAAAATCAAAAATAATGTCATCGATGGTGCTAAGTGTCCTTCGATGTATAAAATTGTTCAGTTTTTCATTTGTCACGCGCTCAACGTTCGCTCACTACCGCGCTACATCGCTTATTGTTTTTTGACTCATTTTGCCGCTGTGGGCCCGGGCCCACTCTGGCCCCCTTATGTTAATCCTATGCTGCCATTCAGACTGCAGGAAAATAAAAGAAGGAACCGCGCTTTAATGACCTGCCTCCCAATTAACAAATGTATTAATTCGCCGGCACCGCTTTCGATTTTTTTAATAACTCCATCCATGGCGAAACGCCGATCTTAGCTCGCCGACTTCGACGCTGTATTTTTCTCGTTTACGATTATTTCTGTTATTTCTGCAATCGGCGCGGTGCAAATAATGTGGTGCGATTATAAAACTTCCCCCGGCGTTAACGGCGATGAAATATTCTTTCCGCTCTCGCGTGTGCGCCGAGGATTTCGAGCGCGATACTTTGATCCCGCTGGTTGCGCACTTTCGTAGCTGGACGCCTGAGATCGCTCATTCACCGAAACGAGATCTCCTTCGCTTCCAATGTTTTCGCGATTTTTCATCCCCGTGTTTTCATGCGTGATTCCGTCGGCGATCTTGAGCGTCTAATGGAGTACTTTCTAACGTCGAGCGTGGGACACACCGCTGAAATAAATTGTACAGGCGAATTGTAAAGGCGAATTAATCCATGCGTGATATCTATCGCGCATGATGGTAGTACATCGTGATCGTGATATCGCATATCGCGGGAAGGCGGGGATCGCTTGATCGTCCGGCAAAGCGCATTTCTCTCTTTCTGTCCCTCTCTCTCTTGCTTTCTCGATGCGCAAAGTTCGCGTTGCGTGAAGTGACGTCGTTTCCGGCGCGCCGCAAAATCAGGCACCGCGGACACGAAGTCTTCCCCGTCGATCGACTGGGATTAATTGACTTTCTCCGACCATTTCCTCTAGTCGGGGCCTCCTTTTTTCTCTTTTCTCCGCCGATCGTACCTTTCGAATCTTATCGCGACCGCGAAAGCTTTCCTCATCGATATCCGCGAACGCGGGCCGACGCCCGTTCGGGTGTCGCAACCTCGTTCACCGTTTACAACTTTGAAAATCGCCGTCGAGTCAGACTTGAAGCCTGAAGCCTGGGAAGGGAAGAAGGAGGCTCTAAACGCCGGAAACCATCGTTTTGCGAGACTTTGCGGTTTCGTTCGCGCGCCGCCGCGCCTTTTCCCCCTTGGCCCGGGCTCTCTAATGTGCCTCCTTATGCTTGTACTCGATATTCTTTCGCTGCTAAACAAATTACCTCCGCGTTGGAGAACGGCTTCTCGGAAAACTTCCTCGAAACTCTCGATTCTGAGATCAAGGCATCGGGCGAGAAAATAATCCCGGAGTAGAGCGGAGCGGTACACCTCTCGTTTCGACACACCGAAGCACCGAAGGACATGGAACACGGCAGGCGCGATCAACTTCGTGACGTGAAAATAAGAAGCCTGGTGTTAGCTCCTCCTCTCTCTTTTTCTTACATAGTGAAAAGCGGCAGGACACGTCGCTGTTAACGTGGCTTTAATTGGCGCAGCTGAAAGCGTCAAGCTGCAGGATAACCGTTCGTTAGTTGCAAACCTGCAGTTGCGTCGCGTTAGCGGCTCGCGAGCGTCACGGTGATCGCGCAATTATCGCGCGAGAGATTTCCTCTTGCGCGCGCGCGGCAGTAAAACCGCCGCTACCGGTCCATTATCCCTCGAAATTTATAGATCCGTGCTAAACACGCGATTTTTTTCCTCTCGCTTCGCGCTCTCGCCACCCCGTCAATTTCGTCCCGCAGCGGCCGGGAGCGTTGGCGATGACCACAGAGATCGGCGGTGCTTGAGCGCAAGGCGCGGAGATCGTTTGCACGTTGTAAATCCAATCGCGTAACAGCAACGCGCTTAGCGCAGCATTCGCTTACGACATGCCGTTAGAACGGATCTCACGACTCGCTTTGATCATTGTTCGATCAGAGCCGGAAGGATCCGTGCAGTTTCGAGTCCGATTCACGCCTGCAGCGGTCGCATGATGCGATTCCGGGCCGATTAAACGGTCTCGATTCTGCAATTGCTCAAAATTTCGCGTCCAGACAAAGAGACGGGATGAATATTGAGAAATGAGGGATATGCATGTCACTATTGATCGTTTTCCTCGAAAAGCCAAAGGAACGGCGTACACGGTACCAAAGTGGCTGTTCAATCCATTTTACGTAGTGAAATTACCTGGCAAACTCGACTTTCCCTTAATCTCCTTTTTTCTCTCGGTGATTTTTTCGTTCTCACCGCTGTTGGACTCGCGTTTACCATCATTTCGCACGATTGAATACAAGGAATGAACGTTATATGTTGCCTGTGCGCACGGTGCGCGCCAACCGAGAAGGCTCTTGTTTCAATTTCTTTTTCCGCTTCATACGGCCTCGTGTAATCCCATACTCGCGCGTGTCAGACAGATCGCAATGAGAAATTATTTATGGACGCTCGCCGCCGTACCGTGCGCTTTCTTTTCGCCTGCTACCTCGTTGTTACTCCTCATTTGAGACGGTTTAAGCGCATATGAACCCCGACGGCTCCGCTTTAACGCTCCGAGGCCGAGGATTTAGCTAAAACACACCTGGCCGACGTTTCTTTCTGTGTTACGTACTCTCATTAAGATCTCCGGGACCCTGCTGGCATGAAGCCCCATGATTTCATCAGACATTGCTGAAATCTAAAAAATTACTTCGAGGAACTTGAGGTCGAACTCGCGCGCTGACGTGACCAACCCTCTCCCGCCTCGATCCTCGCGATTTCGGGAAAGGTCGTTTTGTGCAATGCGTCTCCTTCGATCTGCACTCATAATTTAGAATTTGGTCGTTCAATCTGCAAGAATTCTTCCTGTAATTAAAATTTATTCCTTCGCTTCGCCTGTATTGTCAGTCGTCATCTGATTTTCTCTGAACGCGGGCAGTGTCGTCGAAGTATATCTTCAAATATCGATTTGCCAAATATATTTTCAAAGAATGATTAAAGATATCAGCGCAACATTAAAACGTTGCAACACAGAAATCAGAAGTCATTATGCTGTCATTATGCATTATGTTGAATCGGAAAAGGAGGGTAAAACCCGTGTCGTGGGGATCGAAAATCCTCTGATCCCTCGCGGGATCGTTCCCCATGAGAGCAGTTTTACAATGGTGTTACGCCAGAGGGACGCATTCTTGCAACGAGTGATAATGTATCCTCGCGGGGAAGGAGGAAGAAGAGAAGGTGGAGGAAGAGGAGGAGGGGCCTTTGCCGTAGTTCGCTCGTTACCGTGGCGGAATTACTTCTAAAAGTAGGTAGCCACCATAGCCGCGCGCTGCCAATTACGCCGGGGCGACCACGACTATATAGAAGAGCCACGCCGACCCCGCCGGCTGATTTCAGCGAGTAAACCCGACGCGACCATCTCCGCACGCAGCCATGAGAGTAGTAGTGAGTGACCGGGACACTTCAATTCCTTCTCGATTTGTCGTCTACGTCGCGTTCATAATTCGATATAGTGACGAATAGTTTTTTCGCGGAGATATTCCTTCGGTATAGAGTTTCACAAGTTGTGTGATCTTCCGGCGATGTGTGATTAAGGACTGAGAGCAGACGGTGTTAATTTGATGTTGTTCCAATCTATGATTAGTTTTAACATTGATTTTGTCTGATGACAGTTTGCAACTTTTTCAATGTCATTGTTAAACCGGAAGAATACGTTTTCATCTCGCTGTTAATTCTAAATAATTTCCTCGATTGTTGTTCATCAGAATGGAATATTTCTGCCTTTCGCGAACGACTTTTTGATATTAGATCTCAATTGGTCTGAAATTTCAATTTTAAAGATCAGTCAGTTTGACATCGATTATTGCACATTATTAATGATAATGTTGACGGTAACTTGCAATTCGCTTGCAGATCCTTTTTGCCGCAGTGGTGTCGACCGCCTGGGCGGAAACGAAGAACATCGAGCGGCCTGTTCGCGCGCCGCAAGGTCAGATCAGATACGATACTGACGGTGAGTACGCAGATATCCGTTACCTTCATGAACGCCGTTGAAGACGCGGTTCAGTAATTGTTCTCTGCCCGTACCTTGGCCCCGATCAGCGATTAATCGTTATTCTCCATTATCGCGGTGCACGCAACAATTTTCCGATTTTCCCATCCCAGATTTGTGAGACAATTCCTTTGTCATCCCCCTTCGCGGGGAACCGAGGTCGCGGCCGTTGCGCAAGCATCATCGAGCATTTGCACGCGATTATTAGATGAGCTGGTGGTAATGAAGCGGTTTCTATGTTGCAGCTACCAGGGCCGACTGGAAGTATCTTACGCCGCAGGAACAATGGCGATCACGAGTAGTGGGCAACATTCAACGGATCCAACGCGCCGAGAGTGGTCACCGTCAACGACAGAACCAGCGTGCTGTGCCGCATCAGCAACAGCAACAACAACAGCAGCTACAGCGCGTGCAGTCGCCCCAGCCGGTTCAGCAGGCCCAACAACAAGTCCCAGGCCCACAATACTATTCATATAAACCGTACACGGCGGTGCCGAGCCACATCAAGGAGCTGATCCAGTCAGCCTATCAACCGCAGCCGCCCTACATCGATCCCTCATCCTTCCTGTACTCAAGCTACGTCGCGCCGCAACAGTACGAGCAGCAGCAACCAGCATCGGCCGCGTCTGAGTTGCCGCAAGCTGCCTACCAGAAGCCATCAGCGAGGTACCAATCGATCGACCCACGAAGAGTGCAGTCCAGACGGGAGTACAGCGACAGGAGAGTCGAGCGTCAGGATAGAGTCTACGGGGACGAGTACGCGCAGCAACAACAGCAACAGGAGCAGCAACAGGTGCCGATTGGCACCATGCCGGAACCTCCCCTGCCCACGTTGTATCTGGACAGAAACATGCCCTCGGCGATCAAGCAGCTGCTGCAATACCAGGCGCAAATTCCGTACGACGTGACCGCGAATCGCATCCAGTACACGCCGAAGAACGTTTTCATCCCGAGGCCCTTGGCGGACGACGCGAAAGGCCCGTACTATTACCGCAGTAAGGTGTACTACCCGAACGAGGGCGGCGAGGAGGCGGACTACCCACAGGACCATAAGCCAGTGGACGAGCAGCAACGTCACTGACCGCGATCCAGCCTGTAATGGCGATTCACGAGTAGATTTAGTAGCCCTATTTTTGATAAGTCTCACGACGAGGGACGACTGGTTCACTCCAAGACTCGCTCCGAGCTTGAACCCCCGGCCCGTTTCTTCACCCTCGGCTTCCCAGCTTCCGGGCTCCGACAAGACAAGCGCTCTACGCGCCTTAAATTATTGCTTGTTACACCTCGATGACGTGTGCCTTGCGCTGCTTCACTCCGTGTTATCTGACACGTCTGCTTCTGTTGGTGCTTTGAAAAACAATCGATAGAAAATAATTACTCGAACTGTAATTCAGATAAAATTGTTATTTTGTTGCAAAAGCGAAAAAGCTTGTGATGGAAGAAAGCAAATCGAGCAGAAAGTTAAAAATTGAAAATTGTTTCATCGAAATTTGTTACAGGAAATTTAGACACATAATTGTGACGGTAAGAGGATATTCGCGCCCGCAAAACTTCCTCTCTTGATTTTCTGCTCGATTTTCATTTCGCCGAGTCGCCCGACCAGTTTTTCGTATGTCAAATAGAACGACTAAACATACGGTGTAGCGCAAGGAATGTAAGTGTTTTTTTTATGAAATAAATTGTTTCCGCTTCTGGCATCACGGAAGTCATTCACCTCGTGCGATCCTTGTGCTTTTATTATTTCAGCTCGCAGAACTCCCGCTCGTAAGAAGGTGCGTTGGCGAAAATCCGATAAACTCGAAGCTGTCTCGTAGGTTTATTCCTTTCAGGAAGTGCGCGACGCGTGGTTTAGCTAATTACACATGAAGATAACTACCGCTGAGATCCCACGTTATTAGGAGCAAGTGGAAAGTTGGACGATTTTTAGCTTTCTATCGAATAAAGATATCTGATCGACCCGCGATATTAGAAAGTGATCGTCTCGCTTCGCGCGGAGCAGATTCGCGAGAGGAGCGCACGTTGTGCGCGGGATACGAATTTCGCGCGGGATAGAAAGTGAATCGGCAGCGTGATATAACAGGTCCCTTATCAGATCGAGTCGCATAAATTACGGAAACTGCTCCACCGCGACAAACGTCGTGAACGTCGAGAGAAAGAAGTACGCGCGACACCTCGCAGCGCGGCGTGACTTTAACGGATTCATTAACGGGTTCTATGCGGTTTTCATTAGAAAGGTATCGGCTGGGATTTATCGTCGGGGATAATTCGATGCACGGCATTAGAGATCCAATCGAGCGGATCTCATTGTTGGTGCATAATGATACGGGTGCCTCGCGCGAAAAAGCGTGTCGCTCGGTCGTGCCTGTTTTGCATTTCGCGTGGAAGCGGCCGTGCCTCTTTTGGATTTCACGTAGAAGTGGACGTACTTCCAAAGCGAAGACAGCATTTCTCCGGGCGAGGAAGACTGACCGATCCACTTTCGTGGCCTTCGTGCATCGGCGCGCCGTCCAAGACGGTATCGTGCAATTGCAAACGTGGCTCGCGCTCATTTCGCCCGATACAACGGCGAACTTTCATTTTTACTCGTTTACCATGGCGCTTGCACGGATAGATAATTTGCCAGGGGCACGCCCTTTGGGTTCACCGGTCTTGCTTCTTGGGATCGAGAAAAATCCTGAAAAATTACAGATGCAGTTGTAATCTTGCTCGGTAATTCATGATAAATTTGTATTGTTACGGTAATTGTTTCATTAAATTTTTCTGGTAAAGAAAATTGGAAAACTCGATAACTTCTGATTGGAGACATGTATAGAGTACAAAGGAATAAGATACATGCGTCTCATAAATTAGCTATAATCTTGGTTTGCAACTGACTGAAATTAATGTTCCCAGCCATCTATCAATTATTTTCGCTCTTTTCTTTTTCCGAATGCAATCATCTGAAACGCGAACGTATGAAATTATGCAGTCTGCTCGCGAATCATCCCATGCTTCACCTTTTGTTCATTGAGCATCATTTCCTATATTGAGCCGTATCACAGAAATTATTTTCACATGCCGATGCAAGGCTTAGAAATTATAATCTATAATTTCACGGGAGATCGGCGATCTATCTGCGACGTGTAACGCGACACACAGTTTAACTTTCTACAGTAAACTGACGTAACTGGTGTCTCTGCTTGCGAGCAAGAGCGACTTTGCCAAGCCGAGTAACCGAATAAAGAAGAGAAGTGCTCGCTCCCACACGCACGTCCGCGTATCTGAAACAGAAATCTGCTTGCAGCGGATAACAACAATAAGGATCTACGATTTTAATGATCCAGAAAGAGAGAGCATCGAAGATCCGTTATCTCGAATCTGCGAGTAAAAATAGATACTTGCCTGCAATGCCTGGCACATGCGGAACCGAGAATGTGGCGCTAAGAATAATATCGCTACAACGAAATCGGAGCAATGTAACAGCTTTATCAAGAATCAATCTCCGTAATTACACTTTTGTAGCCGCCACCTGCGGCGGCCGCTCGATACACGATACCTCGATAAACGAGAGAGAACTTCTCAAGTTTTCCGCTTTCGCTTTCCTCTGAGAGATGCACTCTCTCCGCGCGGTACCAATCCGCATTGTTCCCAGCAGTTCGATGCGAGCAGCAAACGGAGTTTGCAGCGTGCTGTTGCGTAACTAACGAGAGACGACGATCGAATCCAATGTCGGCAATTAATCGCGGATGTGCGCGGTCTCCGCATCGTAACCTTTGAGTGGCGATCGCCTGGGAAAATGCTCGGCGTTGCGTCGCGCATTCCACCGCAGCTGCAACGTCGTTTTCCATCGGTGCGCCCAGGACTTTTTACCATTGTAATGCACCGTGGAGGAGATGAATGTTTCACGGAGAACCTTTTCTCGCGTGAAGAGGATCGAGGTAATCGAACCTCAAGTTGAAATTTTGTAGAGTTTATACTTGTATAAAATTAAAATAGATTGTCGTACCGTTGAAATGGAATAAGTTACGCGTACGCGGATCATTTTCAAGGATTTATTTAAAGATTTATTCAAGGATTTATTTATTTTCCGTTGTTCGATTCGGAAATATTTGTTGTTTTGTCCATGCCTTGATCCTTTATCGTTATACTGAAAAATCAAATTGTGATTGGTCAATAAAATAAAACGCACACTACAGGAACTATTTTTGTTTTACTGTTATTCAGTCGATTCCACGAAACAATTACAAGTAAAATTGTGCATCTCACGTATAATAAGAACAGATACATGAAAAATCTATTTAACAGAAGTGACAATAGGTTCTAAAATAAATATTCACAAAATGCACAAGAATTAAAGTTAGCATTTTTAAATACAGAGCTTTATTAATATAATAAACAATATAATTGCAAAACAAAAATTTGCAAAAATGGATTTTACGAAATTTTGTCTCCTGATTAATGTAAGATTCTCATGTTACTTAAGAAGTCATTTCCCTCAACATGTCTCGCGTTTCTCTGGGAAAAGAGCACCGAGTGCACGTCGAAGCACGATATAGACCGGCCGGCACCGCCGACAAAGTGCAGGCTGGAGGTGGCTCTCGCGCCGAGTCACATCCCCGTCGTCGAAAGGCCCCTTTTACGTGGCCGCCTATAAAGTTGTTCTGGTGACCGCGCGCCCGCCTCAGAAACACTCCACCCTCGAACGAATCGACCAGCTTTCTCGCCATGAAATTGCACGTAAGTACGATTTCGCCGTCTCATGCTTTTTTTCGCCCATTAATTAAGAACCACTGCGATCAGCTTGAGAAAAAAAAAGACAATGGAACGCGCGTACGGATACTTTCCGGAAGTCGCCATTTCCCATCGGGCGATCGGTCGCGATGCGATCGCGTGCGCTTAATTGTTTAATTTACGAGCCGGATACGAGAGGCAGTTCGATTAATTATGCGACGATTCGATTAACGGAAGCCGGCCAGATATGTCACGTTGCTGCGCGCTAATTTTATGTGAAATCTTTTCTCCCTTAATCGCCGATTAATTATTGTGAAACGCGTTGATAACACATTATGTGGATCGTGTATGCAGGTGTACGCAGGTGCGTTTCGCGATGATCATCTGGACGCATCGAAAGCTAGGAAATATGCGGAACGATGTTCCAAACGGCGAAATCCCGCTTGATCATAAACGCAAATTGCACTTCTTCATTGCACACTTCCGTTTTTCTATCGTGATGGCTTAATATTCTGAGTTTCATAGAATTACGAATCTTGAAGTGAAATTATAAATCATTAAATGAAATTGCATCGATCGCTTCAGTAAAATTTCATTACTTAGAAATTAAATCTGGCGGCATATGTGTGATCTTCGCAGATCAATGTCCAGTTGACATAATTTACGAAGCCTTCAGTCATCGTTTAATTATTTATTTATTACTTTTATGCCATGAGCGTGTCCAGCAGAATTGAATATTTTCTTGTACGGTTTTATTCGCAAGGCTCGAAAACGGGAAATCGCTCGTTTGTTTACCGGTCCTCGGCTTTCCGTCGAAAGGTAACGAGGTAACGCGCCCAAGAAAGGGAAATGATGAATGTCGTGCGCTTAATTGCATCGTCGAGTGTCGCAAAGAGAACGACGATTCGACGGAATGTCGCTTAATTGCGGTCACTGGCCGGGAGTGCGTTTTGCGAGCCAATTAGCAGTCGCGGATACGAGCGATCAGGATTTCGCAATCTCATCGCAAGCTCTTGTGATCGAAACACCGACGTGGAAAGTGGCAGTATGCTTCATCGATCCGCTTCGTTGGTTCCCTGATATATCGTCTGCAAAAGCCGAGCCGTAATTAGGTATCAGACATACACATAAAGATGTAACTGTATGGAAATTAATTTAATTATATAATTAGAGCGTGTTAAACATTAATTTATATATCTTCCATTTTACATTTTTAGACAATTAAATTATTTTATTTCCTAATAATGCCTGTCCTTAATTACTGCTCGTTTCCCATGATTATTCATATTCATATTTTGCTCTTAAATTAATGTTACAATTGCATCTCGATTTTCCATTTGACTGTGCTATTTGCTATTTCATCATCCCATTTAACCGAGAAAACTCGCGGAGACCCCAATAACTAGCATGCGTGTCGCGATTCGCGTCTCGCAAAATGTCGGGGTTCCGCGTTCTGCGACTAAGACTCGCGCGGAATTCGTCCGCGAGCGTGTAATAATTTCGGAACGATAATTCGCCGCGACGGCGACTTGGACATTGCTAAGCCGAGTCTAGACCGAGACTTTTTTTCCCGAATAATCGCACCGGGCGTGTCTGGCTGATTAATTTATATTTCACTTTCTATAACGAGCGACGCCGGGTGCGTAACGCTGGTTCGCGTTGCCAGTTTGCGGTCCGCGCGCTTTACTCCATTTCCCTTCCACCTGCCTTTTTCTTGTCCCACAGCACAGATCGCTGTTAAACGGCGAACGCGTGCCGCAAACCTCTCTTTTCCCCGATTACCGTGACTACCGGCCGATTAAAGATTCATGTGCTCGCGGACTTTCCCTTCCAGCTTCCCGCGGTGCCAGGTTGCTCGCAATACTTGCACTTCCATATGCCTGAATGCGGTACGCGCCCGTATCTGCCCAAGGCAGATTCAGGTTTTAGTGCCAGTATCTGTGCGTTAGATAACTATCTGCAATCGCTCGGTTATGAAATACGCGCTTAATACTGACAGCAAGGTGGATGCGTAATTTACATCATGCGCTGATATCGTTTTATTCTGGCAATCAATCGGATTGATACAGTAATAAGGAGAAACGTGCTTCATCAAGTATTTAATTATAGTAATTAATACAATTATAGGGATCGTCGATATACATAATTAATGAATGGTTTGCATTTTGCACCTTTGTCGAAGATTAATTTATTCCTCTTTTACGCATACAATTGTTACGTATGTGTGAGAATTACGTTCCATGGGGTAATGCCGTATAGATCACGGTGCACCGCCCCGCACGTATTTCATTACCACGTATCGTAATGCGACTCGCGTGTACTGAGAAACTTCGTCAAGTCGTAAATTGAATGCTTGTAGGTTTTATTGCTGACGGCGCTTCCCATGTGCCTGGCTCAATTCTCAATCCAGGGGCCTAGCGACGGGCACCGGCGGGCCCAGGGTCTTAAGTTCAGCGCGGAGAAAGGAATCGAGTATACAGAGGCGAGCGGTAAGCACTCAGATAAACGATCGACAGAATGCGACACGCAGAGTTCAAAAGCACCGAAACAATCTACACCTGTCTCTCTCTGTCTGCCGGATTGTTTGCTTTCAAAACAAAAAAAGATTCGATCTTCACAATCGAGCAAGAAATAACTTTGGCAATTTTTTGCATTGATATCTTTATAATTTTCAAATCGTAGTAACATTAAATTGTGTTTAAAATACATCGTCGCGACGATGTATTTTACATAGTTGCATTTTTCATTACAATTCCTTAATATCTAGCTATTTATGTGATATAATTTGATTTTTAGAGGGAGGCGGACAAGGAGATTTCAGCATCCAAGGCGCGACCGATGGCAACAGCAATTTCCAGATTCAAGGTGCTACGGACGGTCACTCAAACTTCCAGATTCAGGGTCCCTCGGATGGCGGTGCGGCCACCTATATACAGGGAGCGTATGATGCTAATCAGGGCAACGGAAAGGCACTCGAGTACAACGATCCCAGCGGTATCGTGTCATCTATCTCGAGCTTCATCGTGTTGTTTCCTGCATGCTGAATTAACACGACGCGTTAATTAATGAATGCATAGCATAATCGTTATTATTTGAATTGACATAAGACAATTAACGTGAACATGCTTTAAAAGGTTACAGGGTAAATTGGAGATCGTACGAGCGCCAGGCGCGTCCGCAAGCGCAGGTGGAGCAGCAATACGCAGCGCAAGCGCCGGTACCGCAGGCACGACACCGAGCGCGTCAACCGCAGCCGCGACCGCGACCGCAACCGCAGCAACAGCAGGTTGCGGAACCTACACCTAATTACAAGCCCTACAACAATGCGCCGTCACAGATCCAACAACTGCTTCAATTTCAACAGCAGATTCCATACATCAATGTGATCCCGGAACAATACAGGTACCAAAGTGATCCGAAGAAGGATGCGGATTAACGCAAGGCGTTTTCCAGAGATTTTCCACATTTATCGATTAATATGTCTCTAATCGTTCGATTAATTCACAGATTCGACGCTGAGGCCGCGATCCAAGAGCAGGCCAAGCAGGTCCACGAGCACTACCGCCAACTGGCGCAGCAACCAGCTCGTTCACCTGCTCCGGAACCCGCGCCCGCGCCCGCGCCTGAACGGCGTCAGAAGTCGCGTGGCCACTCCAGGAGCAGACGCGAGGCGAATCCGCAGAAACAGCAGGCACAACTGCAGTACCGCACGACACAGGCGCCGGCGGAACCACAGCCGCACTACTCGCCGAACTTGCCGTCGCACCTGCAAGAGCTTCTCAAGTATCAATCGCAGATACCGTACAACATCTTCGCCAATCAGGTCGCATATCGCGGCCCGGACAAGCCGTACGTCCCCCAGCCCGTGCAGCCGCCGCAGCAGCAACAGCAATTGCAGCAACAGCCTCAGTTGCAGCAGGCTCAGTATCAGGGCCAGGGCGGAGCTTTTGAAGCTCAGGCGAGTGCGTACACGCAAGCTCGCGTGGCCGGCTACCCGGACCAGCAACTGGGCTACAATCAGCAACAACAGCAGGCCGGCGCGGGCGTGCGGCCCGTCACCGAGAATCAGTACTGATTGGCTTCGCATTGTGATCTTAGAGCGAGTCCTGATTCTGGCAGGGTCGAGATCTTGCAATTCGCGATGAGACAAATCAGCTCGATTTAATTGTGTGATTATTGAAGATAGATTGTTTTCAAATGATGCTGAAGTGAATAAATGGAATCGTTTGCGTTCTGAGGATTTTGTAACATGTACTTATTAATGGAAATTTACAAACGAGAGTCCTGTAAGTAAGCGATTGAAACTGTAAATTTGAAACTTTAAATTGTTTTTGCAGTTTCTGAACTTCTTGGCCCTGCTAGGGTTAAGATGAAACGAGGAAATGATCTTTAATTTGATGATATTTAATGCGATGTTTGTTATGCGATATATTATGGACCTACATGTCTTTTTAAATAATATATGCGATCTAAGTATCTTAGTCACCGCAGGTTTGAGAGTTTAATGTTACATAAGCTAATATATCTATTTTTAAGTTTATCGGAGCTTGAAATGTTTTTGATATTTTACTTCCTTCACTTTTTAATTAATGCGAAAGAAAGAATTTTGTACATTTAAATCGCGTTTCACAGCGGCACTTCGTTGAGTCCGCGCTCGAGAAAGTACACTCTTACTATGTGCGAGCGGAAGTTTCGACATGTCGAGACCAAGATAGAGCGCGAGTGCCGTTCGAGCATCAATCGTTCGTTTTTTTCTTGATGTTTTTTGTGTAATGGAAGGAAACGGCAAAGTCAAAGTCGTTGCACTCAACGTTGCACATGAATGCATCGAAGTGCTCGTACGAGAATGAATGCAAAACGTATACCATGTACCGTAAGAGTTTGTTTTATAGTTTTTTTTAAACTTGTACATTTTCGAATAAAAATATTTGCGAATGTATTCTTCCAACGTATTGGGTCATTAAGTATGAAACTTTACAAATGTAAAAGCGCCATCTTTAACATTTGTTATCTCAAATTTGGCGCCAGACGTCAGTATCAGGTTAGGTTAGTGTGATAGATGTATGTTCGCTCTTCAAACGTCATATTTGTTTGTTCAAATATCTTCATTAGTTTTATTGGTGGATTCTTTTTTATAGAACTATGGAAAAGTCCAAAATTCGCGTGATTTATGAATATGAGTTCCGCCGTGGAACCACAGTGTCGGAGACAGCTCGTAATATCAACGCTGTATTTGGTGAAGGTTCAACTACTAAAGCAACGGTGGGCAATTGGTTCAAAAACTTCAGAGATGGAGATTTCAGCCTCGCTAATGAGCCACGTGGAAGACCAAAGACGAAGGTGGATAATGATCACTTGAGAGCCGTAGTAGAGTCCGATCCATCTCAAAGTACACGTGAATTGGCATCGATATTCAATGTTTCTATACCCACCATATTGTTCATTTAGCTGCAATTGGTAAGATAAAGAAGTTGGACAAATGGGTCCCGCACAAATTGACCGATGCGCAGCAGGCGCAACGTCTAGAGGCTTCCCTTTCTTTGCTTTCCCGACACAAAAATGAATCTTTTTTTAATCGAATTGTGACCTGCGATGAAAAGTGGATACTCTACGACAATCGTAAACGCTCACATCAGTGGTTGAACGCTGATAAACCACCGAGACATCACGCGAAACCCAACATTACACAGAAGAAGCTTATGGTGACTGTTTGGTGGTCCAGGTCAGGTGTTATCTACTACAATTTTATGAAACCTGGTACATCGATAACGGCTGAAGTATATTGCAAGCAACTGGACGAAATGATGCAACAACTTGCTATTAAACAACCGAAATTGGTCAATCGGTCAATGCCAATCCTGTTGCATGATAATGCTCGACCGCACACTGCACGACTGACCGTGGCAAAGCTACAAGAGTTGGAATTGGAAACTCTCCGTCATCCACCATATTCACCAGATCTATCACCTACCGACTATCACTTCTTCCGGAATTTGGACAACTTGTTGGTGGGAAAATTCTTCAATTCTCAACAGGCAGTCGAAACAGCCTTCCGCGACTTCATCGATTCCCGTACTCCTGGCTTCTATAGTAGAGGCATAAACCAACTACCACTAAAATGGCAGAAGTGTGTAGATAACATGGGCGCATACTTCGATTGAAAATAAATCATGTCCATGTGCCAAAAAATGCAAAAGTTTATGTTCTATTTGTAAAGTTTCATACTTAATGACCCAATATTTGTCTTTTGTAGATACTAATCCATTATAATTATCTATGTACATACTAATATATTATAATTATCAATACAGGAAACGAAGGATAAAAGGATATATTTGCTGATAAATGTTAATTATCATCATCAAAATAACAAGTTATTATCATCATATTATACAGTTAACTTAAACGACTATTTAAGTACATCTTTGAAATTAATTTATAATTTAAATTCTGTTACTAATTTTCACACATGGAAGTTTTATTATATCTGAAAATTCAATTTTTAATTTGATGTTCAATGTCAAATAATTCTGTAATTTCTTCTCGTATTCTCACTGAGAAAAGACCAAGAGAGCCGACATCTCACGTATTATAATTTCAAACGGGACTTTTCGAGTCATTAGCTGCACCTAGTCGGATTTAATTGTGGTCAAATTTATTATGCGCTTGATCAAGAATAGACTCGCTAAATATAGTTAAATAGCGTTATGTAGCGTGCTTATCGGCGCTGGAGCGAATTCGGAATGTTGAAAGTGGAATGCAGAATTCCTTACGCAATCGTGGCGCATAAACGTATGTATGTCGATAGAATCGCAGTAAATGAAAATCGCGAGCGAGGGTCATTCCCATGTGCAGAATCACAGTCGATCAAATTCCTTTGGATATCAGATATAAAATTTTATCGGATATTGTGTAGCAGCATTCTTTCTTTTATTCTTCTTATTTTTTTTATTCTTCAATATTTCATAAAAACATTGCGCACGAAACATTTTTTGGATACCACGAGTTAAACTTCTATCAAACAATCTGCTGTTTGAAATTATCTATTGCTTACTGAATAAAGTGTTAATTAATTTCTTGCACGTCAATTGATAACATTAGGTGAATGATTTATTTATGTACGTCCGTAAACCTTTGCAACTGTTAAAGAAAAAAATTGCTCGTCCTATGCGATTATTGTTAATCTCTACTTAATTATTAAACACATCACTTTATTAATTAAAATCACTTTATTAAATAAAGTATTACATTCTAATATAAAGGAATATACCGCGATGCCGTTATACTGCACTCAGTTGCAGCGATGCACTTAAACGGTGCTCGATTTACAAGTATAGCGAATACGGAAGCGGTGCGCGCATGCATGGATTTTCTGCATTGGTGCCGACTCCATCGTTACGTGACTGGATACGGTGTATACCCTTTCCTACGGGGCCGATATCTATTAGCGTGCACCTCCGTTCATTCGTCGGATACGTGGAATGCCACATTTCTATCGCGAATGCCGAGTCAACCATTATGTTGCGCTTATGATCGCAAGGTTCCCCGGACACCGCAAGTCTGTAAATCTTCTGAAGTTCTCTGCACTTACAATATAGCTTGAGAAGTACCACGAAGCATGACTTACGATCGTGTTTCTCTTCTCTCTCCAAAGGCACGATACGTTGCTGTAGTTATTAGGGATAATTAATTGCGAAATGGAAGAGCGCGAGCTGAAGCTGTGGAAATTAAAACGTGGTGAGTATTTTCAATGAACTTTATTTAATTTATACGATGGGTAAGAAAAAGTTAATTGCGTCAGCGTAGTTTGAGCACGGGAATTAGTGGAGCGAATAGTGAGATTGATATACACAAAAAGGTATATACGCTGTACACAGTCGTAAAAAGAATTTACAACTTTCACGCGAAAATGACATAATATGCGGTGACGTTTAATGCGTTCGGCGTAATCGACGAACTCGATAAGCTCAACGCAAGAGCTATATCCGAATTATAAAATTTGACGCATGGTCGTGGGGAAATGGCAGAGAAAAGGGACACGGTCGAACCAGTTTCACGTAATGATATCGCCGTAATCTACGATGCAACGCGGAATTATATAATGCGCGCGATACTAAATACTAAATCCCATATGGGAAGAAATGGAATTATTGTATTATCATGCGACTTTGTGATTTGCAAGTGGATATTTTCGTTCCGTTCCTGATGTCTCGGTACTACTATACGACTTGCATTCACAGTCAGCGATTTAATTGCTTCCGTCCATAGACTTACTATGTCTATGCTTCCGTCTCGAAAATCTTATTAAGTCAGTCTTGCTTTTGTTGTTCCGTTATTAGATCGCAAATGACGCAAGATTCACAACATTCGAAAAGAGACGTGACTAGTTGCTGCATACGTAACGAAATCTACATAATTAATTCTTTAAGAAAAATATACAAGTATTATATAAATTAATAAACTTAAAGTATATCGCACGTTAATAAGACAGTATCAGTATTAAGATCTCTAGTATCAATTTCGATTAATTGTTCCAATCAATTAGATAAGATGATAACCCGATACTATACTACGATTTATCACTCATTTGTTATGTAACTTCATTTTTTTAAATTTCGATTAATTTTTCAGTTTTAAATCATGCCAAGCATTTAAATTTCACGCTCCTCCGTGTTGTCCGAAATACCTCGAAGGAGACCAACGCACGTGCGGTCGCTATGACTTTTCTAGAGTACCACGTTGCCGATCACTTCCTGGCTCGCCGCAAGTGCGAGGCGCGTTGGTTCGTTGCGTCGGGTTACGTGACGACGGGCGGGGAACCCGCCACACGCGAAGAGAAAAATCGCTCAAAACCCGACCAACCGTGAAAGCCTGGTGGTGGCCGACGACGCGGTTCGCTCTGGGCCCCATATAGAAGTGCATCGCGACGCGGCCGCCAGTTTTGTTCCGCCGCCCTCCGAATATCATCGTTCAGCATCATGAAATTCCTCGTAAGTCTTCGGAGCCCTTATCGACCTGCTGATCACCTTCCTAAGATCCGCCGCGATGGGAGAAAGTGCGCGATTAGCCACTCCGCGGATTCAGCCGATGTCCGAGTGCTCTCGTTTGCTTTCCAATCCTGCGCCGATCGTAAAAACCGTTACAGACTCTATTCCGTAATCGCGTAATCTGCACAAGAAAAAAGACAAGAAAGAATTACCGCGATCGCTCGGTAATCGCGAAGTGCAAAATCGCACGTGCTCCAAGTAGCTCCTCGCTTCCGGACGCAAAAACCAGTAAGAATCGAATCGCTCACGTTCACGTTCGCTATTTCCTTCTTTTTCCTGCGGAGGCGCGAATATTGCTCGATACGTTACATTACCATAGAAGTAAAAGTAAAACACGGATAGATAAATCTTAAATTTATCTCATATTAATTTTTCTAATTCAGGCGCGAAAATATTTCTTGGACAGTTCCTTGCGAGCGAGTTCTCTGCATTTATTGTGAGTCCTGTTGCGTTACGTTCGATCCGGAGAAAGTCATTATTATACTTCACGCTGATGGTCTAAAATTGCACGCCGCAACGGCTGTTAACATGAATTTGTGAAAAATATTACCACGAGATCTCAACAATGTCTCTATTCCTTAATTCGTCAGGCATTGTTATGCGAAATCGTTGAAGGCGATCACCACGCTTGGAAAACGCCGTTTTTTCAGTACGAATCAGGCTTGATCGCGAAAATGATTCACCAGCTGGTTATCGAGCACGATCAATTTGTTTTTCTTGATACACATCACGGCGTCGATGCATTGATAATCAATGCTGGCCATATTTGCGTGAAATAATATTCAGCTTTCTCAGGATAACGGCTTTCGCAACGTTACACGCGGATTGTACGAAAAATAGCGCGATTTCTCCCAACTTTCTTTGTTCACGTGAGAAAAGCGCATTCTTTTCTACGAAAACCATATCATCGTGCTGCACGAGATTAAGCCCGCTTTTCTTATCATGTTACAGTTCTTGATACTCGTCGTAGCGCCAGTGCTTGGGACGGAATTCTACAGTGAGTAACAAATTTAACGGACCCGTCACTTTCTCCAAGAAAAATTCAAGAATAATTGCTTATTTCAGGAATACTTATTATATTCCTATAACATAATTATTCTTCATAATTATAATGACGTAATCTACATAATTATTCCACAAAGCAGTGAGAAATTATTCTTGAATTATTGACGGAAATTATCAGCAGGTTTTCGCCAAGTAGCTATATCATTAACCTGATCTCAATTATTTTCAGATCGTGAGCGGAGGCAGGCGCACGCACAGCAGCCGAATTATCAGGCTTACAACCAGGCGCCGGCCGCAATTAAGCAGATATTGGCGGCGCAGCAGGCACGCGACCCGATCGTTCATCTTCCGCCGCAACCGGTGCCGAATCTATCACCATCCAACCCCATCCAGCCGCAACACCTGAAACAGGCCGACATACCGAACGGCTATCGGCCGCAAGTACAGATAGGCCAGCCACCAGCACAGCCAACCTACAAGCAGATCCCCGTGAGACCAGCTCAGTACAATCCTCCAGCGGGTGCGCAACAACCGCAACAACAACAGTACAATCCGCAGTACCGCACGAATTACGCGCCGCAACTGCAACCGCAACAGCAAGCGGCGGCTGCCCAGCCGAATTATCAGTACTCGAAGAACCTGCCGCCGCAGCTCCAGCAGATCCTGCAGCTCCAGCAGAACCTGGCCAACACGATCCCGCAGGGCCAACATCAGGGATAATCGGCGAGTCCGATTATACTGCGCAACTAATACCGGTGTGTGTATCATGTATCGGTGATTGTCACCCTCGTGAGATCATCGATCGTAGCGTTGTTCATCTCATCCATCATCGCACTGTCATCAGATTTCCGCGGTCAGGGTGAATTAGAAATGTATCTCACGTGATTCTCATAAAAGGCGAGAGGTGTCAATGACGCTATTCGCTTTGCTATGTTTTTTGTTTACTAATGTGACTCGTAGGCTGAATTAGGTCGAATTGAAGCTAACAGTTGCAAGAACGGAAACCGAGTTGCTTGTAACACGTAAAATCAATTTGCGCGAAGTAGTCACATATCTCTGCGTCTTTCATATTAGCGACTCTTCTGAATTCGTGTCACGCTTCCGTACTCATTTCACACCATTTCACAGTTGTCTCATGTAATTGCACCGGATATCTTCACGTCTTCATCTATAAATCATAGGATCACGTATTGTACGAGAAATGTGGATGGGGAAAAGATTTCTATGAATAAATCTCGTTCAATTTCCTTTTAAGGACTCAGAAATGTCTCCGTGAGTGCATGCGTGCGTGCGTGCGGTTAATGTATGCGATAAATCGTCGCGTTAATCGCGCGATCCTTCCATTAGACTAAATCCGACAGAGAACGTATCTCTCCAATCGACAAATGCAGTTGTGGAGCGGCATAGCTCGGCCGAGAAATCCGGGGGTATCATCGCACCGATGGTTCCGCACAAGGGGCGTATCTGCGCGTCACCACTCCGCCAGGACAGACAGGAGAGAGAGAGAGAGAGAGAGAGAGAGAGGAGACCTCTCCCTCTTATGCGCGTTGCAACCCCCATCCTCCATCCTTTTTCCTTGACGGCCCGCACGAACGGAGCGCGATCTTCACCTCGCGCGCCCCGGCGAGGCGCACACGCACCGCAGTCACGCCACCCCGTCCTGCACCCTCGTTCCCTTCGCCGTCGATTCTTACCTCCGTGCTTACGTCCCGTGAATGCGCGTCCCCCTCGCCGACAAACAGGGAAGAGGATTAGCGAGTCCATTAAAGTCGCGGACTCTATTATCCGGAGGGCACGGCCACGGTGACATCAACCGCCCGGCATTGGCGTAGATCCCTTTGCGAATTGAACGTTGTTTTTTTTCACCCCAGGGGCAGCAGTAAAATGTACCTCCGTGGCGAAAATCATTCCGCTGTTCTTACTGTTTCGACCTCGGAACTGAATCTTTCTATCTCTCCGGTTTGTATTATCGTCTGTTGTAGATAACAGTATAATATAATAATTACCTGGAACGAACGATAATTATTTATATGTGTGTATTTTCTTCTACAAGATCTTTCTTTCTGCAAGGCACATTTTATTGATGAACTTCGTTCGGTTCAGTTCAACAATTAGTTCCACATTATTATTGCCACATACTTGCATTTATTTTTCTGGCAAAAGCGCAATGAATCAGGATTTGACGCTAGAACCGACGACGGCCGGCGAATTGTTGGCGAATTCCATGCGCGCAGGGAAAGGTCCACGAGAAAAAATCGACGCCACTGCAGCGGCGGGAGGGAGGGAGGGGGTCATAGAGGCAAATTACAAAGGGAGGATTACCGGCAGCTGGGCTACCAGAGCAACCATCTCTTTTCCAACTCTCGCAAGCGGGCCATCCATGTCGTTCGAGAGCTCTTTGTCCTTCGACGCATTGGTAACATAATTATCGGAGTTATAGCAAGCCAAAACCCAAGCCGCATCTGAAAGGGGTAACGTGCGTGACGGGTGGTTAGGCTGCGTGCACCACGTGTACGTACGTGCGCGCACGTGGTACGTGTTCGCACCCGCGATTCGTCGACAAAGCTGCACAACCAAGTTTGACGACGCAAAACTCGAAGGGTGATCGCAAAGTATTCGCCAAAATACCAAAGATACTGAAACTAGAAACGTGTTGCTCCAGCTCGCGCGCAACTTGAATCGTCATCCGTAAACGTATTGCATGCTTGTATGTCAGTTTCTCTTAACTCACGCAGTTATATTCTAGCGACGATTTATTTCTATGATTATTATAATTAATAATTATAATAAAAGAGTAAAGAGGATAGATTATTAATAGAAAGTAGATAATTAATAAATTATTAACCTGCTAATACACTATTGTACTTTAACAGTTATAAGTATTAAGCGATTGCGATAAATCTTAATACCGAGGCAAAAATTCAAACAACGGGATCGAAACTTTTGCTGTGCTTTCTTGAAAGGAATTTTAACCGATGTTTAATATTCGCAAGAACGTTAGTACATAGCGCATCGGGAAAAAAGCGTGGCCGCGCGTGCTTCAACGGAGCCAGCCTGCGAAACGCGGTTGTGGAAAAAGTGCAATGCCTAGCAATTCATTCGTGAATGTCGACTGTAGCAAGATTTTCTTTGGCTTAGCTTTTGTACGACTAATCATCAGGCTAATGCGATATAGGTAAGTACCCATGTATCTCGGCTGGTTGAACCGCGCGTTTTTCGTCCGCGAATTTCGCAAGCACGCTATCACGTTTCCTTCGTCGAGGCAACGCGACGAAAGAGAGAGGAGGCTGGCTCTCGCGCAGAAATATGTTAGCCACATAAATTCACACGTGTAACACAATGCATACGGTGTCTCGAGTTTTCAACACTAAAATGATACTCAATTTCTCTTGAATTAACTGATCCTTGACGGCATCGTCGAGAAATTTAATACTCTTTAATACTCTTTGAATTATAGACAATTAAAAGTGCAGGAATTTTTGCGAGATAAATATTATATATACGCGTATAAATAACTAAATATATACGCGGATAAATAGCTCATGCTTTATTTAATATTAAATAAAACTAGAGAATTCTTTCATCTGAGAATTTTTATGTTAAAAACTTAATATTTGTAAAGGTGAGAAGAATTGGCGACACATAGTGTATTCGACACGTGCAAATTCCGACATACAAAACGCGATTAATATTATCTCGCTGTACATTAGACGTTTTATTGCAGTCCGCTGAACCGCACGCTCGCTCACGTGGAAGTCTTATGATCGTTCCGAAAGGGATCTCGCGAAAGGAGAATTCGATATTTTCGAGAGATAAGATAAACAGGATGCAATATTGCATCTGACTTTTATGTTCTTTAGAGTGCGAAACCTAATGCCAGCTCCATTTCTTATCTTTTTATCTTATCTTTACAACACTCGTAAAGCTATAATTATGCCAAAATGTTTCTAGAGATAGAAAATAAACTATTCAAATTATTTCTATTAAATTATAATAGATTGACATAGCATGGTAATAATAACATAATTTTGCATTGAGCATGGTTAAGATTAAGCTTATAATACAATATAATATTTCTTTATATTTTCAGGTCAAGAATTTTTACATCATAATTCAGCGTATTTTGATTTCCCTGCAATTAACATCGTTACGATTCAATGAGATTTTATCATTTTGTTTTCGTTTGACGTAAGTGACCCGTGATTTTTATGAAACTCATCAATTTGATCTCCGTCGTGTTCAGTGCCGCGCATTCATTTCCACGGCTCTTGAAATATCACGAACGGAGCAAACTCGCACAACAGCTTGACAGGACATAAAGAGCGTGTGAAACGGGTTGTGGTCTGCCGGAGTGATTCCAATAATTGCGCTTAATCCTTAGGGTGGCGGCACGCGGCCGGCAATCGTGGACGAGTCCCCGTCAACCCTCTCTCCTGCTCCCTGTCTCTTTCCATCTACCTCTCGACCACTATTACTGGCTCACTCCAGATTCCCTTCGGAAGTGTTGGCGATGATTATGACGGGATTTATTTCAATAACAGAGGCACGCCGCGATTTTTGTTTGTCATAAGCGACACGCTCGTCCCACGCGGAGTGCTTCACGTGTCATCAGCAACAGTCAAGCATATCGAACGCCAGACACATGAGGCATTTTTATACGACCAAGAGAACGCACGTATAAAAATATACTTGGTAAGTAGGGAAAGAAAGAAAACACGAAAACGTTTGCTTTCTCTATTCGAGACTTTTTAACATGTAAAAATTTGTAAATAAATTTAAGAATATAAGTGTGAGAGACAGAAAAGGAAAATGTACGTTTTCCAGTATCAATAGCCCTTCATACGACGTCGAGTTCTTATTTATCAAGAGATAAATTCTACGGACGGTTGACTCGACATTGATCTACCAATTTCATTGAGTCGATGAGCGAGTCGACTGTCAGGCGGACAATGAATAGCGGAACGTTCGCGGGCGCGCAGGAGCGACGAGAGATTCTATTGGACCATCTTCGGTCTCCGCTGAAGCTACTGACCCTGTTTCAGGCCCGCGATACCCATTGTAAGGAGAAGCCAGACCGGAAAAATCCAGCATGGCCGACCGGTGGTAGCGGCCAATCGTTGCACTCCTGATGACAGCTGCACATCCCTCGGGAACTCGTTTACTTTGCGCGATCGTCCCTCTCTCCCTGTCGCTGGGACGCGGCAAAACCCGGGCCCTAACTTTCTGATTTTTGCCTTACGAAGTCAGCCATTGTGAAAGAGGCCCGAACATCAGGCGACGTGCGTGAACCTTCGTGTGGTCTTAAGTCGCATCGTCGTTGTCGTCCTCGCAGTTGGTCCCACAATTGTCTGTCGAACACACACGCGCTTTTTAGCGTCTTAAACGCGTACCGAATACTGGGGGGAATGATCCTTTGAGCACCGATGTCGCAACATAGGGAGGATATTTTCTGAAAAGGTGTCACGATCTCGCACGATCTCTCGTTATTGTCTGAGAGATAAAGATGTGCCAGCATAATTTTTCATTCTCCGAATCGTCAAAATGATGTTTTCATTACTGTGGAGCACTTTCGCGTGAAAACTAAAACTGTGTTTTAAATTATGTAAAGTTCGGTGAAATCCGACGAAGTCTGGCGAGGTTCAAGAAATTGTTGCGTTTCGACTTGACTGCTTGACTTGGGCATAAGAGGACACTGCGAAATAAGAATTATTGCGGTAGAATTTCATTTATAATATGGATTTCACGCGTAACGAGTAGCGACCTTAGGCTTCACGGTAGGTAGCTCGACCACCCGCGGTGAATTTTAATGCAGTTTTAACAAGCGACATGGTGGCACCTGTGGCAGACGATTAAACGATTACCGCTGCTTAAGTCTGTTCTTTCCCGAATTTCGTTTAAACTAACAAGGTATTTTCTACTTAATGTTTAATCTTCTTTTTCCCTTCTGATTGTTTATCTTGAAAACATTCCTCTTAACTGGATTATAATTAACGAAATAGTACACATCGTACACATAGCAACTTTTGCATGTAAATTTTAATTAATATAAATAAAAAACAACTATTATTTTAGAATGTGTTTCGCATTTCTTTGACCCGTCTTGATATCGTTAATGCAATTTGTTTTGATAATTACTTCCGCAAGGCGTGCTAAGTAATTATGACAGAATGTCGTGATTAGCATAGTAGACGTTAAAAATGTGAAACTATATAATACAACCAATCCAACCTGTTTATGCAGGAACAATATCTACCTACTTTGCACGCCGGTTACAGTTATATAAGTTGTTGCCACATATGATGACATAACACGTACTCGACACAGTTTAATTTTAGTCTCGATTGTATAACGCGAGCATGTATCACGTAAAAGTCGCCAATCCAATATCGATATCACATAATAATCACATAATAATAACATTATTACGTACAACAATAACATAATTAAAAATTAAATTTTTTACGACAAGAACACATTGTTCTCAGCTCATTCATCCGCTTCTTATTGCAGAATTGATGCGCTACCCGCGGGGCACACTCAGTGTACAGGGATTTCTACCAGCGTGCCGTTGTTTTGCCGGATCGCAACGTCGACGGGGGATGCTGGCAGCTGGGAAGGTTCCCGCGACTCCGGCACGGCTTTTCGCCGAGTCCGGCTCTCGCGCAATTCGGGGGTTGCGCTCGCTCGCGAACTCAGCCTCCGGATCCGCGCGCAATCTCGGCCCGGCGAGCGAATATTTGCACGTGCCGGGCGTCTCGCGTTAGGAATTTAATAAAGCGGGGGTTGCGCGCGCGAACTACCGCGAGTGCGTCGCTTTGCGCATTTTCAATGCACGCCGCTAGGAGACAACGACCACGACGACGATGACGACGACGAGGATGATGACAGTCTCACCCCTCAGCTCGTCTCCCCCATCGCGCCGGGGCCCACTTACTAGTCACCCTCTCTTTCGCCACTTCCCCTGCCCTCCCGTCGTCACTTCTGGGCGCAACCATCGCGCTCGCTCCTGTAAAATGCTATGCTCCCATTGTCGCATCCCGCCACCGAGATGCGTCCATTATGTCTACTTGGCTGATGGGAACAGATTATTGTTGGTCGCTGTCATTGAGGGGCTCATCACCGCGCCTGACACTGATGCCCGCGGAGGGTAGAGCGCCGGCATAGGCGCATGCTTATTGTCCGAATAAATTATATTGGGGGCACAAGCCGAGCCGAGCCGCCACCCCGTAAAAACGACGCGGGGTGCGCGCCCGATTTCGATCATCCACCTTTTTTCTGTTGTTCACGATTGGTACCGGCACAGAGCTAAATTAAAATAGTGATGTCATACATCGAAAGCTTCGATAATGAGATAATGATTTTTGTGAACATTTTTATGAACTTGGCAGACATCAATTTCGACGTTGAAAAGGTTACACACAAATATAGATATTAAGGTAATTATGCTTAATATTTATAATTAATATAATGTCAATATTTTTTAATTCTTAGAATATGATTTGAAGTGACGTTGAAACTCTCGATCAAAACCATGAAAAGCGTGGTTAAAATATCCTGAAAAATCTCGATTTTTCACTTTACGAGGATAAATAATAAATCAGTCTTCTTCAATGTGCATTTATTTATACTGTAAATAATATTATAAAATATAAATTTTAGGTTCACATGCAAAGACATCGCTGTGCCGAAAACTCAGGCAAACATCCCATTATGGTACAACGTGGATCCAGCATCACATGGCCGCTAATTGACTACAATGGCGGTAGCGTACGGAGCGCGTTTTCTATTTTGTTACCTCAAAACAAAGCCAACAATGGATGCACAAAGCAAATCGCGATCCGTGAGTGGTCACTCGAGGCGGTCTCCCCGATCTCTTCTTTCTCTCTTCCTCTGCTGTTCTCGTTGCTTCTGGCCATGGAGGATCGGCGACGAAATCGAGATTGTAACATATAGTCGAGTGCCCTTTGTAAGTACGAGCACCGGTCGCCACCGTGGGGTGCAATTACATCGTCGGCCTATTGTGCCCCTCGATCGCGTTTTGTTACTGTTACCACTGTTACTCCAGCGATACACACACCGTCCGGATCGGCGGAGGCGAGCAATGGGAGAGATCGGCGTTATTGTTTCCGGCATTGTTCCCCGGAATGAGCCGCGCTCGTTCACGGATTGTGCCGCGTGTTTTCGTCGCGGCACAAGGTGCTGGGGTCCGATACTCCACCGGTGGGAACCTACTCGAGCGCGCACACACGCTACCGCGCACCGAGCCACCCCTTCGGACTGGCCATGATCCCCAAGAAATCCCGCAAGTCCGTCGAGATCATGAAGACGATCGCGTGAAATTCCGAAGCAGCGTCGCGCTTTTAAAAGTCGCACAAATTTATGCGCGAGTTGTTTCAGCTCGCAAAATTCTTAATTAACAATTTTAATTCTGCTTTGCAATTTTACAGGAGTGCGGTAGAGTTTATAAGACGATGTTCCGAAAATCTGCAAAATTGGGAGTAGCAGAAGCTACTTGTGATATCGCTAGAAAATAGATAGATCAAGGATAGAATTGCGTCGGCGTCGTCGTGTCTGTGTTGGTATCGCGTGTGCATCGACGGGAACGGCTTTTATTTTAAGCGGAGGAATTTCACGGAGCACGGGGCTGCCTGTATGTGAGGTCGTACTAACAATGCCGGCACTCCGTTGTCGTCATTGTTGCAATCGTTGCCGCCGGAGTGGCTCGTCGTCGTTGAGAAGCCCCGGAATTATTATTCACTCGCCCGGAAACGTTACAGTGTTACTTGCTGAAGAGCGTTGGCCTCCTCGACTACGAGAGCCACGTCGTCGCTTTAGGGATGCGAGGAGAGCGAGCGGGGTGTACTCTCTCTCTTTCTCTCTTTCTGCCCTGTCTCCCTCGTTGGTGGCGAGAACACTTTGTGCGAGAAATGGTAACATACGGCGGCTCGAGGACTTTATTAAATCGAGATGTTAATTGGCCGCCGCGACGTATCGCTCCTCTCCATTTCTCTCGCGCCCCCTGGGGGTTGACGACGGGGGCCCGGTGATTTGTGTAACCGCGATGATCCTGCACTTTGATGAAATCTACCGATATCAAATCTGTGATGATGATTATCTACAAAAAGAATACGTACAAATTGATGACAGCTTCGTAACATTAATGAGAATGAAATCCAAATTTGAAATCTGCGAGGGAGATTAAAAGAAAAAGAGAGGTACCGTGCGATTGCAATCAACTTTGTTTTCAATGGTTTCGATTTGAATTTTTAAAAAACTCTCTTGAACACGAAGCTTTCGTTTCGATGATCAAAAACCATCGTACGAGAATAAAATAATGAAGAATATTGGCGAGTCGATTATTTGGCGCGCAGACATTACATTAAACAGTAGCCGCAACGCGTCCGAGCGAATGAGGCGGAATCCTCAAAGGAAGCACTCCAGCATTGTGCGTTGACAAATTACTCAGGTAAACAGTCCGTTTTGGCGCTACTGAAAGAAAATGCAGCAGTGTCTGTCCCATTCTTCCTGTGATCCACCGGATTTTTCCGAATGTATACGCATCGATGTAGAAAGGAATGCTATGCAAAATCTTGCCAAAGGGCAAAAATCAATCCCTCAACATCTCGGAATGTATTTCCGTCGTGCACGATGAAGAATACTGGATTGCAAGAAGCAATAAAAACGAAATCCTACTGAGAACAACGAATAATTATAGTTAGCTCAATCATAATTAAAAAAATCAAACAATCGCACGAATATCTTAAGGAATGACGTCGCCTTTGCGCGAATTAGTTGCGTTCTTTTTCTTTTAGCTGCGTCTTTTTTAACTGCGTTTCCAAACGTGCGAGGCCCTCGTGCGCGTAAAGTCTCGGCAGGCAAAGAGGGTGAGAATTAGGATGCGTATCGACATAAACATATTTAGGGAGAGCAGGAAGCACCGAGTGCCAGTAAGTGGCAACACATTCGAGTGTTCGCTCATGCGAGTGACGAGAGTCACTCAGCCACCTTGGTCGGCCTGAGCGACGTTCTCCATCCGTATCCCGCATCCCGCAGCTTCGTGAGAATATTTCTTTGCGCTTCTTGAGTACGTCGCAGCACAAGCGCAAATCGGCAAACTGCACCTTGGCTCTATATGCTATGTATAATAATTTCACGGTGCCAGAAACAAGTCAAAAAGATAAAAGAACAAAACAAACCTAATAAATTCTCGAAAACACCACACGCAGGCACAATTTCGCAAAAATCTTTAAATAATCCCGGTAATATGATTAAAGGCAGACTCAAAGAAGTTACGTCGAACGATACTATAGATGTTTCTCTTCGACATTGGAAAAATATCTTCGATTTTCGTGAAAAGCAGATCGAATTAGAATACGAAGGGATCGCGGGGAGGTCTGTTTGGCGATACAGAACGACGCAACAAAGCCGCATCTTGGGAAGAACCAGATCTAGGATCATCGTTAGAAATAACAGAGCGCTCGCATCTCTGGCAGGAGCGTGACGACCGTTGACAAAGACGCCCGACGTGGACTTTACGGGTTCTGTCGACTGGCGACTATTTGCCCGACTGGGTGATTACATGTTGGTCTACCAAAGAGTAAGAAACACATCTCAAAACGCGCTGACAGCGCGGTCGGTGCCCCGGGCGCGGGGCCCCTTTGTACCGCGATTACCGCTCAAATCACCATGAAATTCCCGCAAAATGCGAGGCATTGTGTCGATGCCGGACGGTCAGGTAACAATTTTGGATACCTCCACAATCTTTCCTCCTGCAAGCACAATGGAGCGGTCCAGCAGCAGCCGTCTTCACCTTCTTCGGCTACCGTCGAATTTTCGCATCCGAAAATGATTAGGTCGTCCTTAAGCGCCGTTTCATTCGACGACTACAGCGGTGACGTTTACACGAGCGCAGCTCTTTTCATGATGTCAAAATATTCCGTCACTGTCTCGTTTGCAGATAATTTCGAATTTGCAGACGCGTTTCACTCAGAACTCAGTTACATCTGGATATTTGGACATCCTGATGCGCAGTGAGAGGATGAAAGCAACGAGAGATTGGAGATACATTTGATAACATTTTATTTACATACTTAAAGCTTCATTTACGCGTGCTACGCGGGTATGTGATTTACCCATCGAGAAATAAGATCATTTTATCTTAAATAGAAGCTGTTCTTATTCTTTAGAGGCTTGTATAACGAAGTTACACTTGTATGTATATACATACTCGCGTGCTTCGATCGCTACATTTCCTTTGCTTCATCACTTTGCGAAAAAATTTGCAGTTTCTCTTTGTAAGTTTCTTCGCAGCTTCGAGAAGTTTGATATCATAATTCTACGTTGCCACTGAATTTATTCCCTGTTAATAAAACTTATATCTATTATATCTATTATATCTCCTTTAATTTTTTTTTGTTCAAATTTTCGCATATCATTTTGTTAAAGTGACAAGATTCATGCAATCGTTGCATCATTCTTTCTTTTTCTTTCTTCTCTTTCTAAGAATGAGTCAAGATTTCTTCGTCGCGAGAAGAGACCCAGATTTCTTAAAATCAGGATTACTCACTGCTGCAGTGTATGTGCGTGTATATTATTGCATAATATCCTGTATTCACTTCACATAATCCTATTCTAAGAAAGGCGTGTTAACTTCGTGAAGTTCTTTTTTATCGAATATTGAGGCCTCTTTTCCGCGACGCTGATTGGTTCTCTCGCTTGGCTCGAACTTCGTGTGACTTGAACTTCGTGTTGCGAATGTCAGAATGTCATAGTGGCTGTCAGTGCGGTTATATTAATTTATTATTTCTTAGGAACGTGAAAACGGCAGCTGTCAATTCTGTCAAATTTGTATTGATGAAACACGATGAAATAAATAACACCTTTAACGCCTTTTTTAGAATAGGATTTGTGTTATTTATTATATAATAAATAATAGATGAATATTATTATTCGAAAACATTATTAATATTGAAAAATAAAATAGCGCGCGTAGCGCGCGCCTGTGTTGCTAGTAATATAAAAATAACGACTCGTACGTTCTTCGTACGTATGTTACGTTGGAGTTTACTGCAACGTGATATGTTCTCATCACAGCTCGTTTTTCTTCTCGCGTGCCTTGCCAATTCTTTAATCACTTGCGTTAAAAGCACTTTTCTAAACTAAATCCATGTTTAACAGAAAACAAAAAGAAAGAATGCAGATTACAAGTCACGGAAATTGAAACTAGATTACAAGCCACAGCAAGTGCCTGCAGTGGTTTACAACGGCGTCATATAATAAATATGTAATATGTAATCTCAGATTACTATTTTAAAAAATTATTACAAAAACAGATAATATAAAAGAAAATATAAAAACAAATAAAAATTCTTTTTATTTAATAAAAATTAATAAAAAGTTTAATAAAAATTCTTCTCTCCTCGCGCGTTTATACATGCAGATACGTCAGTATCTTTACTGCAGATTAACCGTTAAAATTAATATTTTAATTTCTCTTGTCAGATTAAAAGGAGGCAGCGGAAGAAGGACGCGAAATAGACGATTGATAGCATAAAACACCTCGCGATCCTGATCGTCCCGTCGACTATTACGTTAATTAGATGTCTTATACTTTAAGTCTTGTACATATCGCACATAATCCTCTCGATCGGGATCTCGCCGATGGTCCTCTTGAAGAATAACTCCTCAATAGCGCGCGCGGATACGGTGCGCAGTGTGGGCAGTAACAGCAGCAGCTTGCCGAACCTCAGAGCATCTCCGTTCAGCCGCTGTCCCAGGGCCAATTGCGCGCTATCCCTGAGCTGGGCGACGGTGGCTAATTCCTTGAGTCGCCCTGGCTTGCTGGCGGGGCTGGCAACCGTGGCGGTCGCCGCTGATTCACCCTCTAGGCCGGAATTGAACAGCACCATCGCCCGCACGCACGCGTACTCGTGCTGGTCCAGGTGCATCATGTGGAAGCTGGCGATGATCTCGCGGAAACGGTTTACCTCGACAGCCAAACTCATTCCCCTCGACGAGAGTAGAACAGCGGGGTCGAGGCTAGGTATCATTTGCGCCGTGGCCAACAAGAAGAGATCACGCCACGAGGACACGAGCAGCGCCAGCTGATCCTCCATCGCGAGGCCTGTGCTCGCTGCCAGATCACGCGTCCAGTGCACGTTCAGGAAGAGTAATCTCGCTGCCTGCTCGCACGTGGCTTCCGGGGTGATCGGGGTAATGAATGGCAAGGGTGGCAACCGCGGCAGCGCCGGCAGACCTGCTGGTGTTGGCGACACCTGAGAACAGAGAACGAGATTCCGTGTTTTATTTTTCTCTACTTCGATCAGAGTGATATCGAGATAATAAAAGGTTGATTTTGTATTTAATATTGGTAAGAGCATACCTTAGGCATTGTCAACGAGCAGCAGTTAGGATGCGAGATGGAAGAATGGGGCGACGGTCCAGCCACGTGCGTCTCGGCCGATATCTTCGGTAGTGCAAGATTCAGAATTGTGGATTGCGATGGAACCGTCATGCTGGCCAGCGCTTCGGGTTCTTTGAAGTACAAAGCCATTTGCCTGCGAATTGTTGAGTTCCTTGGCCCTCGTTCGTGTTGCACAGCTGCAACAAGAGTAACATGTTTCTTCACTCAATAATCGCATAATCGATAATCGAACGCATATAAATATTAATTTAATATGAAATGGATTGCTTATATAAAAAGTTTGTTAAAAGGATAACTTTTAAAAAGCAACAACACGCTGAAAATGAAATGGTCGCTATCATCAATGAAAAAAACGAACATTGGTGTTCAAAATTACCATCTTTGTTCATGCCAACTTCGACACATTTCGCTAGTCTACAGGATCGACACTGATTCCGATGTGTCTTGTCCACCATGCAGGCGCCCTCGGTCTTCGCTTTGCACACGTATTGACGATTCCGTCTAATTGATCGCTTAAAGAAGCCCGCGCATCCGTCGCACGCAAATATACCGTAATGCTTACCCGAGGAGTGATCCTGGCAAACCTTGCATGGGATATCATAAAGAATCCGGCCTGGAATGAGATCAAGAGACATTCCAAATAAAGTATAACAATTTTCACCTTTTATTTGTCTTTAGAAAAACAAAATATTTCGAGATATTTTGTACTATTATAAACGAAGATTATAATTTCATCAAAAATGTATGTATGTGTTTAACTCAGTATTCAATTTTTGCTTTAAAAGCTCGACAACTTGGTAAAAGATGTAAAATGCGGATACAAGGATAAGCTTGTGTCTGCATATTTTTCCATCACTAAGAATGGATATTTTCTTCTCACAAAATATCAATTTATCAGTAGTTTGTTTAAGGAATGCATGACGTGATGTTCTTCAATCTTCATCGTTTCTTCATTAATCTATTCGATATGGACTTCACGTCGACTTCCTCGCGATTTCTGTGAAAGAGTCGCTCGCCGTTCGAGGCGAGTAAGCACCGGCATTGTCGATGACAATCGGTGGCGAGGGGCGCGTTAATCTCGGCCGACGAGAATGCCGGTATTTTGGATTGGAACCCGTTTACGAGCGACAACACGGGTCTCGCTGAATGACCGTCTCGGACGTGAATGGATCGATTTGTCGCCGAGTTTTGGTACCCGGCAGTGCGGAGCTGAGATCGCGCGCACATACACACGCACACGTATGCGTGCGTCCTTTGGCCCCCTTGGCGCGGGGGAGGGTAGGAACGCGCGCGCTCGCAATGGGCCACCAACTCCTTGTCACGGGCTCCGCCTACGCCATTGAGTGCCGACGAGATCGTGAATGGGTCCTGAATGGACCGGATGTGGCTGCTGCATTCAGCGGCCCTAAGTGAACAGCCAGAAACACGACACTTCGACCCCGGGCGTATCGGGCCTCCGGATCTCACCCTCGCGATCAATTCCACCGTGATTCCTCCATCTCTATCCGCTAGTAGTACTCATTATGGTGGGCGATACGCCACGGGGAAACAGCCAAGGAACTCGTTTCTTCGTAAACGCGCAACAACCTGTTGATTGACTGGCGACGATGGCTGCTGACGACTTTAGACTGTAACCATGCCATTGAATCAGATGCGGTTCTCCATCAGAGAGTTCTTCATTAGGCCTCTCGAGAACCATTCTGGACGAAAGAAAGAAACAAAGAAAGAGTATAAAGCTCGATCATCGAGCTCCGACTCCAAGATATCGTCCACGTCTCTCACGTGCCTCAATTGTCAATATATAATAGCGGTGAATCGCGAAGTTTCCCGGTATAAATCGCTCTTTCTCCTCGCGCGACGAGCCATGGTTAAAAGACGCGGTCCCCTCTGGTGGCGCACGTGACCAGGAGAAAGAGAGAAAGCGCCACGGCGTTCCCGGAGGGATGAGGACGAAGGGACTAAATCGATATTCATCATTAACGAGGAGTTACGGTAAATGCGCGAAGCGCGGTGCACATGTTCACAAGCGGAAAGCAGACGGGTTGCGGCCGAATGACAGGGCTGCTCCCCTCGCCGCGGGAGTCGCTACCCCTGCCCGCCCACCGCCGCGTTTCCCTCAGTTCGCGCAAAAGAGGGAAACTCGGGGACTCGTCAGAGCGCGACGCGCTCTCTTCAACGTCGGAATCACGCAACAGCGTGTCTCCGCACCGCGGCCGCATGAAACTTGCATGCGGTCGGCGTCACGAGTCATTCGCGATTGAATTTTTCATCGAGTCGAGGAGCCGAGGCTTGAGTTACACGTATGTGTTCCGCTGAGCGCCGCTCATCCCCATCCGCGATCATCCCTTTCACGGAGTGTTCAAGGCGATTTTCATGACGATTCACCGTAAAAAGATCAGGTTTTCGCCGTATTCACCGTCGTCGGAGCGGGCTGAATCGACAGGAAGGAAGTCCCTTCACGGAGTCGCTGTAAAAATCGCATGAATGTTTCATGATCGCGCGCGAATGCGCGCAAGCTCGCGTTTTCGAGCGAGCATGTACGCAAAAAACACTGTTATTACTCTGCAGGGTCCCCCAAGGGTGTGGTTCGCTCGGAAAGAGGGGAATGTAAAATCGTGCGTTTGCGAGGTGCGCGCGCGAGTGTTCTAAAGGGTATCGCGAGCGCGCGCTTCCACCCCCCGAATATCAATTATTTCATTTGTACGGTGACTGACCATGTCGCGACGGGAACCGTCCGAATGCGCGTGAGCTACGTCAGAATCGCAAATTTTGACCGAACATCCGAGCGTAATGGTGAAACTTCGGGGTCGAAGGGATACGCGGGGTGGCGGCGAACACTGTCCGCCGGATGTGATTCACCGGGGTAGCGGCGTACGGCGTTTATTTCGGGTCGCTGTTCTCTCTTCCGCACCCGTGCTGGGCCCCGGCGTTGGCGTCGGCGACCACAAACGTGTGTTCGTGACCACGAAATTAAGGGAAAAGTTTGTCGCGCGCATCCCCGTGGCCGGTGCGCGTTCGCATGCAAAGGGTAAAGAAGAGCGAAAGGGGGAGAGAGACAGAAAATGGCGTAAGTGTCTCCTGCTGGGTCTGTCGCGTGCAAAATTATGAACTTTTCGATATAATTGCGAAGGATGGGGATAGGGGGTGACAGCCAGAACCTTTATCTCTTCTTTCTCCAGTTCGTGAAACACATTTTGTACGTTTTATGTTCGGCGATGGTGGACGCCCACCGTTTAGGCGATGTGAATTTCATCGACAAAAAACGGCGACTCCACTCTCTATCAAACTTTTTTTCTGTATTTTGCAATAGTCTTCCACGAATTTTACTTTATCGACTGTTCCTTTATTCGCGTCACTGATATGATAGCTGCAAACCCGATATCGATTAAATATTCTATGTTCTTCTCTGTTTCTCTCTCTGGCAATGTTTTATTGTATCAAAATTAAATGAAATTAATTAATTAATTTTGAGAAATGTTCCGAATCATAACTCGGATGAAGAAATAAGACATGCAAAAAGAAAACAAGAACGTTGCAATGTTGTAGGGATATCTTCTAGTTGGGCTGAGAAATATAGAAACTCCCGTTAGTGGGAGATTACAGAAATGGATAATTTCCCGTTCTATCATTTCACGCGCCATCAGGTGGCACGCGGTAAACGAGCATGGGAATGTAGTAACATGTGTTAGGAGCCGGCCGCTTGCTGTCGACGCATTCATCTATGTGTATAATTGATCTAGAGCAATGGTAACCGTCATCTGGTCTTCTCACTAACGCATCCCTTCCGTGAAGATGTACTACATTATCTACATATTACTTAACAATCTCCACATTACTTAACAATTAAAATTCAGTTATCAATCTTAGTCTTACATCCGTATATACTTTACGCTTATATTGATATCCTACATTTCAAAATTTAATCTTCTTATTCATCAGGTTTGTACAAAAGAGCTAGATGATGTACAGAGAAAATCATACAATGCATCGTAATTTTATTAAAGAAATGCTCGTCGTCATCATACAAATAATGCAGATACATATCTAGATACACGCGATTCTCAGATAGGTCCGTATGTCAGTTCGCGCAAGCAGCCCGGTGTATCGCACTGATTCGGAACCAAATGACGCCAAACTCGGTCAGCCGCGACAACCTGTTAGCCGACTATCACGGTGATTCGTTCGTTGCTTTCAACCATCTGTCGTTATTTTCTCATGGATGAGCTACGCACGGGGATGAATCGTTTAAATCGCCCGGTGGCTCATTCGCATTTAAAGGCCAAATGCTTGTTGTTTCACACGAGATGAAAGTTAGCATGCCGCAGCGCCGTGTCGTCATCGACTTCCGCATTCGACACGTCATCCCAAATATTTCGGTAAATTCTTCACACGATAGTACCTGTAGTAGATCTTTTACGTACATGTTTTTGTTCAGTCACGTATGAATCATCAGCCTCTCGAAGACGTGCCGCCAGTAATAAAAGCGTAAACGAAAAAGCGTCTGAAAGACAAGCATTGACAACCGAAGAGCAGGTAGTAATTGGTGGGCTTCTAATAGACACATACTCACGGGACATTAGAGGGAAAAAAGCTTTAAAGGTTTGAAGGATGAGGTATCGTTGAATCGACACAAGGAAAACTATAAAGCGAATCATATTATGTTACAGTAAAACCTAATACACCTGATAAATACCATAGACGGATTTTATTCCAGACATTGACAATAAAGCTAATCGTTTTTGGGACGAGCAGTTGAGACAGTGTTTATGACTTTTAATGTTTATGACCTTAAAGACAAATCGGCGTGCTATTGTGCGATTGGCAATTTCGAAAAGTTAGCCTTATAATTCATATAAATAGTCAAGCGATGAAAATAGAGACGGAAAAAGATATAGAAAAAAGTACAGATAGACAAATGGATAAAATGCGTAGTAGAGTAGTTTTATATTTTTTATAAAATAACGACTTTTCAAAACAAATGAGTATTAATTATTGCAGCTCGCCAAGTCATTTGGCTCCGAATCAGTGAATATACCTGAATATGCGGTCTGGCATGCAGAGCTATTTGAGAGTCACATGTATTAAAAATGTATTAGAAATTAATTAAAATATTAAATGTATGAAAAAGTATTAATTTTATCAAAAAGTCTAAAATATATAAACGTAATATTTATTTTTTTCGAAATGTAAAATTTATTTGTGACCAAGCTGGCAATACAATACGACACTGCAGACATTACGGCCGAAACGTTGTGCAGTGTCGTATTGTAGTGTCAGCTTGGTCACAAATAAATTTTACATTTCTATTTCATCTACTGGCGTTTATTGAAGTTATTGAAGATTAATTTTTTTCATTTGAGGAAAAGTCAGGGACGAGTAATCATAAAAGCATGACGACCCTCGAAAAAAACTCTCAAAAGTTTATGGTGCAATTTCTCAAAAGCGAGAAAGTCAATAAAAGCATACAATGAGTGCAATAATTTTAACAGAATCAAGTAAAACATTCTTCTTTTTATTTTTACAATTTTCTGCGTGTAAATCATTCGGTAGATAAAAAGGATACTTTCAAGTTACATGCAACAATTCAATGAGAGAGAAACATTGTTAACGAAGGCAACCGATGTCCAATTATTATTATTAATTAATTAATTAATTAATTAATTAATTAATTATTAATTAAATACTATTAAAGTATCGTATCATCAACTGAATTAACTAATGAATTATTTACTTGACGAAGCCGAGATCCTGGACGATGACATGGGCGGCATCTGTGGCTCCTGATTCTGCATCCCTCGCGGTGGCCGCCGCACAATTCGGAGATGACTTGTAGATCCAACCGCAGGATCGCACGTGCGAAATATCAATTTGCCACGGCAACACACCCGATGTGAAAAAGATACGTGCGATTATCACTCCACAACGGTCATCGAACGACTGCAGGTTCGCGCAACTGAAGAACAGAGCAATAGTCGGGCGCTCGTAGCGCGTCCGAGCAAAAGGTAGTTTTTCTCAAAGCCGGGTGTCGACTTTCGGGATTGTTGCCCTGCAGCATTTATGACATGCTTTCGCCGTTAGCACAACGGAGCCCTAACACTGACCAGACCAAGTGTGACTGACAATCATCGTCAGTCGGCCCGACTTTTCCGTGTCGGCGCCGGTCATGGTCGGTTTTGGGACGCTACATGGAAAGCTCACCCCATTGGCCATCGGGCTTCCCTACCCTCGGCACGGAGGGCGATTAGGGCGTGTCTCTGGGTATCCAACGCGCTGTGGCGTCCGCAGCTTGAATATCGTCCCCTCTATTGCTGAGACTGGGGTTAATATCATCATCCCCGCCACCGAGAGCACCTATTCGCGAGAGTCACCCTCGGAGCGAAGGTGAGAAGGAAGACGTTCTCTCCCCCTCGTAGCATTGCTCATGATGATCTTTTCGTATTGTACGTAGATTGCCTAGCAGGAGAAAGGGGGACGACTAATTTGCTATTAGGATATACATTAATAAGTTGTGAATGGCAACAAATAAATCCATTTTAATTACGGATTTTAATCCTTCTGTAGTAATCGAGACATTTTTTCGGTCTACCAGTTCAATACTTGCGTTTCTAGATCGTCAAACTTTTTACATGAATGGAACATGTTCTTAAAGTTTAGTAACTTATTTCAAAATATCTGTATAATATGAAGATGTTTCAAAATCTCGCAGCTATGAAATTAGAGAATTATCAGAGTGAATAATTTAATGAAAATTATTGATATTCGTGGCATTTATTGCAACATAAACCAACTGGTATAATTTCATAGTGTGAATTAAAGTATATTCTATGTTGCTTCGCATGAAGACTATCGCGGAAGAAAAGTTGCCGTAAGTCCGCACCATCGTGCTAATAATCCGTGATTCTGCGGCGCCGCTCGAAACCGGAATTAAATCCCTCGCTGCCGCGGCCGTTGGGGCTCGTTGATGCGTGCGCCCGGAGGAGGCTCAGGTAGAGGACGAACACTTTTGTTGAAGTTTCGCCATTGAACGCGCAGATACGGGGTGGTTGGAGGAGTTTAAACGACGGAGTGCATACACACGTCGTTGGAATAATAGCAACGCGGGCAGATGCGCCGCGCCTGACTCTCTGACTCCATCTTGAATTATCTCGTGCCTGATCCCCCTCGGCGATCCCCAAGAGGGGACGCAAAGGGGGCACCGAACGTGCAGTGTATGCGTGCAGGCGTACGCGTGTGCGTACGCAAGACCCGTCCGGGGTTGTTGGGGCGCGAGTTGCTCGCCTGCACCCGATGAATTACGCCAGGAATCCGTCATAACTGATGTAATATCGCGGAGATTGGATCTCTCGATGGCGTATCGCGCGCTCGCCTCCTCTCGCTCCCCTCGCGAGAATCCCACTTGAGTGGATGATACCTTCGTAGATTACACCAGGTGTATTTTTGGGACGCGTCGCGGAGGCGTCGCAAGGGAGGACACTTAGGGTGCCGACTGCGATTAATCGCGCGCGCTATTAATCCTGTCGCCCTTAAGCACGGACGCCGACTGGAAAGCACGTATTCTTTCCCAACTATCTCTGTATTGATTATATAGACATTAGAGAGAATTTCGAGTTGCGGGCGATTTTTGTCGCAAAGATCGAACATTTTTGTCAAGCCATCTCCAAATAAACCGTTCCCCCTCGCTATCAGGAGAAAGGCTATTACCGTATCTATTCCGATAATTGTCCATTTCAGGTAATCACGAATCAACCAAGCGCCGACCATCATCCGGTCGGCGCTTGCCTGCCACTCTTTCATCACAGGACAGGAATATTTGCACGTTGGATTTTTACGGCCACATCAGTAATCGCACTTTAAACACCTTAAATATTGCCGACGCATTCCATGAACACGTGATGGAAGAAGGAAAGTTTCCGCGCGAAGGGATCCGTCTTCTCCCTCTCTCCGGATTCGAGTAGTATGTTTGCAACCCTCGACTTGGCCGCCATTGAACACCGAGCCCGACTGGCGGCGGTTTAATGCTCGTTGGACCGTGCGCCGTTTTGGCTTTGGCGCAATATGTCGGGATAGAAGATTATCTACGTCCCGGGGAATACACCCGGACCCCGACAATGGCCACGGCGCTCTCTCTCTTTCTCTGCTCCATTCTGCGGCGCGTTCGCGCAAAGGGGGAGTTTCGCGGACTCCCTGGTGAAGAGACTCGAGTCGCTTTGTCAAGAAGGCAAACGTCGCCTAAACGGCTGGTAATGGGACCGAAATCAAAATACGATCGTCCGCACGCCGGCTGCGGATTCCGCGCCGCACCGAGGATGCAACAATGGGCGAGCGCGAGGGGTAGTGCGCCGATGTTGTTTTAGGGCGACGTCATCAATTCGACGAGGAAGTCGGCGACAGGTACGGGCTTGAAAACAGGAAGGTGAAACGCACGGCCCACATGTTCACGTGGAACATTTATTGCGGTTCTGTTAACCCTTTTTCGAGAGTAAACGGCACTTTCCGTTCGGCAAAGAGCACTTGTCGGAAGAGGAAGAGAAACGTTCCCTTTTTTCTTTTTTTAACAGATGTCTCGTTCTTCTGACAGATGTCGGAAGAGAAGAAGCTTAAAGCTTCTTAAAGCTTTCTCGTTTATCGTACGCGCGCATGCATACATGCATGTATCGTCGATAACAGGGTCAGCAGAGTGCAGGCAGTACAAAGCCAGTAGAGTTTAGCGCAAGCTCGCCCCAATCATGTCATCGACATATCAACGGACTGACGGCGCGGTCGGGGGTCATCCTCACTGCAAATGAACACGGAAAATCTGGACGGGAAACGAACAAGGAACACGAAGAAGAAACAGGCGTGACAACGGAGAACAACGGACGAAACGAGGGTGCAAGAGAAAGACAGAGGAGATCGTGCTTAAAATCCAAATCCAGAATCGCGCGAGCGCGGGGAGTAATGCCCAGGTAGGGCGCTGCGCGGGCCCTCTGATGTCCTACCGCTATCTTCCGACATCTCGGGGTGGGTCTGCGCTGTCCGAGCGAAAGATAATCCTGTGGCAGTGGTCCATTCACTGTTTGTGCCTTGTTTTACCAGTATTGCATTTAACGAGGTTCCGAGACAGCCTGTGCGTTACTATAGACGCCCGTAAGCCGCAGCCAGCTAGCTCCCTTCTTTTTCCTCTTTTTTTCCTCTTCCCGGGTTTTTTCCGAGTGCACTTTGATCTCGCTTTCCTGGTGTCCACGTTTGTACAGGAGAGATGCCGCCTTCGAAACTGACCGAGGTTTCCCGTTTGGTTTTGTTTCGTACACGTGTCGCCAGAGAGAATCGCCGCTGCACTCTGATTTTTATACATAATTTGATTGTTAATTTGATCTTGTCTTTACTGTCGTCTCTTATTGGTTGAGCATGTTTCTTACGACGGTGTTGTACATATTTGAAATTAGATTAAAATCGATTTCTTTTGACTTATCTTCTTGACTTTTTATGACTTCAAACTTTTGAACAAAATACTTGGTAGTAAAAGGGATGTTCGGTACCAGAAACGAGAAGAAGCATTATTCGCGAAATAGGCGATTTGATCTCTGTGTACAATAATAGATTTGTCATCGAAAACCCCATTCAAAATCCCGGTCGAAGATTTTACGCGTTTTCCATGTATTTGTGGAGGGAGAGGGGGCGAATCCGTCGTAAACCAGAAAAGCAGCATGGATTCCTCGTAATCGCAGAGTAGAATCTTGCGAAATTAAGTTGACATTTCCGTGGATGAAGCGGCTTCTTCGTCGGGATCGTCTAGGCAAGGTTCGAGACGGAGTCGCTGTAATCCCATGCTATCATACGGTCGACTTGCGGTGCACCATAGGCATTGTGAACCCCGTCAAGATTCTGGACCGGTCTTGGAACTGAAAATAATGCCGGCGCACAGGAAGGAACGGTAAGCCAGGTCGCGTTAATGGAGGATAAGCTCGAAATTTCAGACTGACTCCGTCTCTGTGCGTTGCTACTCCCGAATAAGCTGCCTTTTACTAAAGTTCACCTGGTTTCCTCGTAATTGGGAATGAGGATCTATTCCGTTTCCGCAAATCGCTCGTTGATCCGTCACGAACAATTCCTTGTAGAGAAAAAAATACAATAAAATAGAACTATTTCTGCTGACGTTTCAGTTTTAATAACCAACATGACTGTGAAAAGAAGACTGAATATAAGATACTGAATATATTATATAATGTGTAATATACATATATAATATGCGCAGTAAGCATAATACTTTTTCATTTATTTCGAACGATCTGACGCAGCGCAACTGATTCGAGATTAGGCGATCAAGATTCGCGTGACCAAGCAAATTGTCAGGTCGCCCTTTCAGAGGCGTGACGGTATGATTAGAATAATGAGGCGCGGGGTGGTTGGAGTGCCTACCTGTTGCTGCCTCGATTTCGGTATCACCGCGTGTATCAGCGAGGACGTCGGGATGGCAGCGTTATGGGAACTAACGAGCATATGGTCGGGTCAATATCGCGTAAACGCGAGTCGGCGATGCGCCCCCGCATTTTACCTGATCATCGGTGGGGGTAGGAGCCCTCTAGAGCGGACGCCCTTTGACGGTGAAACATAGGAAAATCCGCCATATGCGGCGAACTCGCGCCCATGAGAACGCCCGAGCCGCTCGCTTGAACGTAATTTGACATGGGAAGCTCGCGCTGGAGAACGCGTTGCATCGCCCGATGCATGGCGGATTCGAGAGAATCTCCCTTAGCCCGCGGGAGGGATGCTACGCGGGAATTGTCGGAGATGAATTATAATCTCGTAGTACATTTTCTCGCAATACGTTTTAATCCGTTAAATATATCAATTTTTATTCTATATTCAAATTTTAAATTAAAAAATTCTAAGTTATTTTATCTTAATTTTATTCTGTTACATTTTTCCAGTTTTATTCGACAAATGCAACGTATCTTCGTAATAATACAAAGAAATGATTCTCAGGATAAGATTTGCCTTCAAGTCGAACTGATGATTTCCCATGAAGGTTTGCCGTTTCGACAACGTGGCGTAATACCGGATCCGCCGACTTTTAACCCCTGCCGGCTGCTCGCGCGTCGGGACCACGAAGTTCTTCGTGGATGCCGCGAGACCGACCGGAGGGAAAGATGACGACGAAGAAGTAAAGAGAAACGAGGGCGCGAAGACGTCGACGTCCGTTAGTCGGCCGGAAGTTCAGTGTTATGAAAATCAGAACGTCGGTTGGTCCCTGTAACGACACGTAACGAACTTTCCGGCGTTTTCGTATTACTCAAGTGGGCGGTGCGGAGCGACAAGTAGTTGCACCGGCCAGCAGATCAGAAATCAGAGACGACGCACCTTGAGAAAGGAGAAACGCGGCAGCTCCTTGAGAAGTACCTTGCAAGACGCGCATCCATCCTGGGCGGGGACATCCGGCCTCCGGTTACGCATTCACCTCTATGAGATCCGCTGCACGTCGCGTCGTTATATCAGAATAAAGCGAACGAGAAAGAGAGAAGGCAAGTAGGACGATTGGTGGGAATCGTTCGTGGAACCAGGCTGAATCGAGGAGGACTTTGTGATGCAACGTACTTCTTCAATTCCTCCCCCTGCAGTTTGATTCTTCGTGAGAGGAAAGAGTCGTGTTCACGTCGAAGCGGAATCTAACGGAAAAATAAGATACGCCAGTTTTTGATATCTTATGTGTCTTGGATTTTATTTAAATTAATATTTCAGCGTTTATTATAATAATTATAATATTATAATAAAGAGGTTTTCGTCTAGTTCATAGACGTCAGTTTCTCACGATAAATTTTCGGTTCTAATCTTACGTTAAAAACTAATCTTTTCGCTCACTTTTGACGAATGCGAATTTATGAGAACTCTGGACGCCAAAAAAGGTGTCTTCTTGTACGGGCTGCATCGAGCAACATATAAGAAGCATCCCTCATCGAATCTCGTGGTCGTCTACCCGCACTGACTGTAAAGCGCAGCTTTGAATGGTCTCTGCTGAAAAAAGCGCAACGGTCCCGACCAAGTAACGTAACTCGAGCTCGCTGTCAGTGCTGGTAGTACGCTAACAGCCGATCCTTTGTCAATATTCTCTTGCTCAGCCACGCCTGCTCTCATCCTCTCACTTTTTTCTCTTTCTCCCCTCAATCACGTAAGAATAATTGCTCCGAATAAAAATTTGGCCAGAGTGTCGATTGAATTCTTCAACTATGTCATTTGTTATAACTTCTGATTAAACAGATTGTTGTATGGGTATTAAATATAATCAAAGAAAGTTTGTCGTTAATGATAGACAACATATAAATATTATAATAAAGAATTATCAAATAATGATGGACGAAAATTGCAAGGGAGAACAAACTGCGTAAAATAATCAACAAATTAAAGAATACTATATTTTATCAGAGAAATTATTGTATAATATAGATTCCATTTTGTTTTGTACGGCTATCTGGCTATATGTATAGTCCTTCATCCCCGATCTCCTGACAGGACTCGTCCATCCCTTTCACAAGTTGCGCGCCTCCTTTTTGCGCCGGTTCTCCTTACCCTATTAACGAGCGACCCCGTCCCGTCTGCTCCTGTTTCGCCACTCCTCGGCTTCTCGAATTTCCACCGACGGCGTTTCGACGCTCTCGCCACCCCCTTTTCATTCGCGTCCTCGCCTGGGCGATTCGCCTTTTGACGAAGTGCTTCTTTAGTTTGAAAACGTGCGTCATTCAATACCGCCCGCGCGGCAAACAAAGCATTTCCGGAAGCGCCATGAGACTTAACTATCTCGGCGCGTCTCGCAGGTAGTTTTGCTACCGGCTGATTTAACAATCTTGCGTCGGTGCCGCGCGGATATCGCTCGACAGCTAATTTGATGGACGTCTCGCCGACAGACAAGAGGAATCATTTTGCGATTCGAGTTAATTGTTATGGGAATAATAAAAACCCCCGGTCCATGGTCTTTGTTTCCCTTGGTCACAACATAAAAATTCCTCCAAGTAAAAATTTAACCGAGATGTCTGTTTGATTTGTCACCTGTGCCATTTGTTGCGAGGCACTCTAAACTTTGAAATTTTTGGGTATTTCAGATGTTGCAAGAGACCAGTATTCGAAAATCAAGACAAGAGTAAGGTAAAAAAGAATTCTCTCTGAGAGGTTCTACATCACTGATATCGCAGATATAATCAACAAATAATGCTGATAATAATCAGCAATTTCTGGTCAAATAATTGCTGACCAGAGGTTGCTCATCGGGCGCCATCGATCAACCTCCCGATTTTTGTCGACAGAGTGACGCGAGATAAACGTAAAATGGAGGACAGGAGAGAAATCCGCTACGGAGTGGGAGATGATTCATGCGAAGCACAGTCCAAGGCAGGGGGCGGCACGACGATGAGAGAGAAAGAAAGATTCGACGGGAAAAAGGAGAGAAAACGGAGCGCACGTGTTTCTTGTATGGAATCGTTCACACGGGGACCGTCGTCGTCGGTTAATCTAATCATCCGAATGTAAGGTACATCACGTATATACAGGGTGCTCGTTTTCTGTCCGCGGATGCTCCTCGGTGGAGCCGATTTGTTTTCTCTTCAGTGCAAATACCTATACATCTACAACTGACTCCTGAATTAAATTTTGTTGTAGTTCATTTGAAGTTCAACTATGTGACATGAATTTGAAGCGTGAAGAATTGGATATGCAATTGAATCCTAATTTATGAATATTTCTTGATCGATATAGAAAGTTTCCGCATTTGTGCATGCAATATTAGTATTTAATTTTTCATGACATAATTTTTTAATTTGTTTCGCTTACTTCTTACAAATGAAAATCCTGAGACACCCTGTGCACCAAGACGTCCGTGCAGCAGCGCCGTCGCGACGCCTGATCTCTATTCGTCCCCGCAGCATACGACATTTCGCGCAGCGATGTCAATGCGACCCCCGTTGAGAATTCCATTATCGCGGCCGCGATTTATGCTCGACCTCCGGTCGGGAACGAGACGGGCGCGCACTCCTCGGTGAAATGGAAGCGAGCGTCGTCATCCGGCGCCCTTTGTGCCCCGCCGCGAATGGCGCGTGCGAAATGTATGTCGCGGCGACGTTGGGGGTGGTTTTCATAAGCGACGCTATTTTCACGCCACACGACCTTGCGCGGAGGGGAATGGCGTCTGATTTATAGTGATCGAGAAGGTGACGAGAATCGATTCAAGGATGGAGGGTTAAATTGCAACGGAATTATTATTATTATTATACAAAATATCTACAAATTGTGCAGATTCCGGAACATCAAAAATTTCCTGAACAAAGAAACTTTCGAATCAATTAATTTTATAATAGCTCGTGTATTTTTACATGTCTTGAAAATTGAAAGTCTTATGAGACATTATGCATGCAACAAATTTAATATAAACTATAATAATAACTAAATTTATATAACAGCAATAAAAAATGTTTCACGAGATTCGCATGAAATACACTTATAGTCAAGTGCTAAAGCAATATTAATGAGTCTCAATGAATGAAATTTCAGAGTCAACCAGCCAACGCTCTAAATATGATGCGTCTCTTCATCCACTTGCCTTCCCGAATTTATCAAATACAACACATACCCGATGACGCAAGAGATAAGGCAGGAAAAAAGGGATGCGTCGGGTGCCAGGTGTTAATGGAGCCATTAAGAGTCGGCGAAAGGGAGGGTGTATGTGTACCCCAGAGATCGGATCACCACGCCTTCCGACATCCGCCTACGAATGGTTCCCGCATGCGCGACGAGAGCAACGCGACATCCCTCTGTGCTGGTCGTTCGTACCCACAATGGGAAGGATGTGCAACGATGACGTATATTTAGCTGTATGTACAATGTACACGACTGTACCTGCTTCGACGAGCAACGCAGGTCGACCCCCCACGAACTCCACGTGTGAAATTCTGCTGACGCAGAATGTCGGACCGACAATGTGGGTTCCATATTATTATGCTTGATAAATTACATACAAATACGCGCTTCGACAACAGCAGCTCACAATCCTCGATCTTATTATATTTAAATTTGAGGAACGTCATAGTTATGCACGGAGTTTGCAATGTTACATCGTCAAATAATAGGTTTCGCGTTTTATATTATAATAACAGGAGGAAGTAATTCATGTATCTGCATAAAAATCACTTCTATCATTTTATTTTTAATTATTTTTATTTAATTGTAATATATTAATTATTCTTAATCACTTTCTTCTTTGTCGGAATACAAATTACGATATTATTTATAGAGATCGTAATTTTGCAAACTCGGAACGATGGGAAGCACAAAATAACAGCAAGGTAGTACGAAATATGTCAACGCTATTATTATATATCATTTTCATCCTTCTTTTCCGCAGAGGACTGGCATGATGCGCATTGGTAATTACCGGGTCATCATGTATCGAGAACTGTGAAGAGTCGGGAGAGAATTGCAGCGGGGTTGGAGGGCACGCGGACGCACCATGCCTTTAGCGTCGCGACGCTACGAAGTTGCGGTGGAAATTGTAGAGCGTGTTGCGTCATGCAACCCGCTTGCACGAAACACGTTCACCCTCCACGTACTCCACGTGGCTCACGTAAGCGTCCATGAGAACTCACGGTGGCGATGTGCAATCGTCATATGGAGCTCATTAGTCAACTAGCTGATGACGCGCGATACCATCCACGCTCGAGTGCTCGCGCACTCGACGCACACGCACGAACGTATAGGACAAGATAAATCGACCAAGAAATCGATGCATATTGCATAATTTTTGTAAATTAGATAAAAAAATCAGCATTTTAATTCTAATTCTAATACTTTTAATTATTTAAAAATTATTAGAGTCTGGCATGTGTAAATTTGAAGTATGTACGTTTATATAAATTATTTACGTAAATCGCAAAGACTGAGAAATTCACATTAAAAAAGTTTATTGCCCAATAAGCTTTGTCTGCGTGCACAGTGTGAAAGTACGACGGAATTTCCGTTAGGGCCTTTCAGCAAAAAGCTTAAGGATTGGAAAGTCCAGGCAAAAAGCGAGCAAAAACAAGTGAACGCTATAGAGCATCAAAGGTGCCGCAAGGCGAGATAAAGTCAAACATTTTCGAAAAAGAAAATATTTCCTGACTTTCGCGACTTTCCTAATCATCATTGTCGTTTCTTTCTTTCGTAGCGACCTTGCACAGCAACAGTGTTCAGTTTCAGCATTTCGCTCCCTAACCGATCCAAGAGAAAAGTGCATATTATCAATGTTATAGTATGTTTGAACGGACAGAACGAGAGAACTTGCGCAAAGAAGCGGAAGCGGAAGGCACAGGAAATTAATCGGGGCAAGAGTAACCGACGCGGATTCCACAATGGCGCGGCGGGGTGCTCGCGATATAAATATTTGTCTCGCTGAGGCAGTCGAGGGTGCCGACGGAGCAAGTGGCGAGTGAGGGATGGTGCGTCTCGCGGAGGGCCTCCGGGAGAAATAATAATGGTACCACACGCGCGAGCGCGCGTATACGTGAATGCGCGCGCGAGCACGGGGAGAGTTGGAGTTCCACCGGTCGTGGAAAGCCCTCTTCGGGGCACTCGAAAGACAAAAACCACCTTGGTCGATGTCGGCCCGCATATCTTCGCCGCACCAGGAGAAGTTTTGTGGGAAAGTTTGTCGGACTCTCCCCCCCTCGTTCCTCCTCACCCTGTCTGTGGGCCATTCAGCCGATTCTTCGCGGAGACGTTTATCGGGAGGGGAAACGGGAGGGAGCTTCTGCAGCCCTCGTGGTAATCGTAGTCAATACGGCATTTCGAAGAAGCCTCATTTGAAACACGAGATCCCTTTGAGCGTTTTAGGGTAAGTAATATGACGAATTAGTTCACGTAGTTCTCCCTTCATTTATTTTATTGTTATAACATGTGACAGTGGTGTCTTTTTATTATTATTCTATTAAACTGTCACTTGTTTGTTTTATTATATATTTTATTATATTACTTTCCATTATTAACTTGCTTAAACATAAATTTAATTATATAATAATAATTAATCCAGGAATCGAGCGGAGGATCCTGCAGAGGAACCAGTGACGACCGATGATTGATTCATTCGTATCGCGCGATATTAAGATCCTCGTTTCGGGTCGCTTTCGGACGGAAAGCGGTGCGCCTCCCTCTCGTCAAGGATCGTACATCTGTATTCACAAGCGCGCATAATGGCGGCATCCACGGGGTGGCAAGGACAAATCACTTAACGCGGACCCGTTCGCGCCGATTTGTGGCGGTCGCTGCTCGATAGCTCTTACTCGATGTGACAAATTACTCGGTCCATTATGGCGCGACGATGACGCGCCGGATAGGGGATGAAATATGGAAGGCGCTCGTTCGTGTCGGGACTTAATTAGCGCGACATGGTGATGCAGAAGTAACTCGCTGCGCCACGGCTCTAATTGCTGTCTGAAATAACGACGATCAATGCCATCAAGATCGAGCATGATGGCAGCTCACGCAAATCGAGGAAAGAATCCACCGTCTTCGGAGCTGTTGTTCAATTAACGTTCCCACGAGAACCCGAATGCTCAATTCATCGGACGCTCCTCAACGAATTCGATAGCTTTATAAGGCGGTCGATGCGTTTTACTGCGACAAGCAAAGCGGCGATCGAACGAAGAAACGCGCGTCGCACATACCTTGTTGGAACCGGCATTAGCAAAGTGTAAGTTTTGCATTTTATATCTTAATTCTCTCTTTCATTTTATACTTTACGTTCCGCGTGTCAATTTACATTTTATACCTTAACCGCCGAGTGCAGCGTGCATTTACCGTATTTTGTATTTTGCAGCTGGATTCACGGTCATGAGACGACACGTATATGACGACGTGATATCGTACCTTCCGTCGCGGGACACGTGAGCGAGAATTTCTAGATCGTTGAATTATCGATGTGATAATCCTAAAAGATATTCCGGCAGATACGCCTCGTGGCTGCCGGATCGATCCTTTTCGTATGCAAAGGCGACGGGGCCCGTTCGACGCCATTGTCGGTCTCATTGTCGACGTCGGACGGCCGGGGACAGTCGTCACCGAGAAATTCGCTCTTTATGCCACGGCAGCGGCCGTTGGATCGTCCAGATCCCGAGCTACATGCTCGGCGAGAGATCGCGCGATGCGACGATATTTCCAGCTCGTTTTGTGGGCGTGCGTCCCATCGAGTCCACGACCGGGAGGAGGGTACAGGATGGATATGCTTTTGAATGGACGCGGCATTCAGTGTTTTATCGGGGATCTACGTTGGCTGAATGCCTCCGTCGACTACCATTGTTGTCCGGTCGCGTTGCGAGTGGATCCCTCGAGGGGGGAACGAGGGCGTGGGAGGAATGACGAGTCGCGAAGGACGAGGGATCCTTAGCGAGCTTCCTCCCTTGCCCTCTTTATCTCGTTGTCGAGTGGATCCTCCCTCCACCAGTTGTTGTTGAGACCTTCGAGAAGGTAGAGCGGGGGCGAGAGGATAGTGCGCACAGGTGGTACCACCCTCTTAGTTCGTTCATGCACCACTAATTTTTCGCTCGTTATCCTGCGGTGGTCATTCTCGCAGGATGCCTGAGATTTTCTGCTTTCCGCTTTTCTGCGATCGTTTGCAACGTTCCGAAGATCAAGATCTCGCACTGATTTACAAAAGTTTCATTCGCTTTATTTTATTATTATAAAGTTGAACATCGGACAGCAGTACTTACGTGATCTTTTGGATCATTGCGATTTGAATCATTGTGTTTTTATTTGTTTTCCGACACGTTCTAAAAAATACTTGAGCGTTCTGCCTTCTTTGCCAGAGAAAAAATTTTGATCCATAGGTCATTCTCCAATATTCCACCACGATTTTCAAGGTTCCGCGATTCTCGCACGTCCAATCATGGACATCTCGGGGATCCTTCGACGTCGCGCGTTGATCCCTTAATCCTGCACCCTCGGAGTTGCGCGAGCGATCGCGTCATCCCTCTCGATTTAAAAGCAAGCGTATATCGAAGTCACGTGTAAGCCCGCGGGGTGAATGATGCGCGTCCGCGCGTTTGCTCTTCCACTCTCGCGCGACGCTCATCCCGTTCCGGGGTCGCACCCTCTCGAGCATGCACTCCGTAACATGCCCTGCGTCCGATATCGCGTTCCCGGCTGACAGTGCGAGGCCGAGGGGGATTAGCGTTTCAATTATTTGCACAATGAGGAGCGTGACGAGGGCAGCGCACGTCGGCCGGCGGTATATCGAGTGGCGGAGCCGCGTGACCGTGTTTACTCACCGTCGAAAGGCTCCGACGGTTGGTCCTTTGAGTGCCGCTCTCCTCTCTCAATCTTAGTAGTTAGTAGTAGGTAAGAATGTACCGCTACAGGTAAGACCCGCGTCTGTCTTACCGACTCTCTCACTTGTCCGGTGAAGGGCGCTCGAACTTCCCTCTGCACGGGGAAGGGATGCAAAAATGTGAGAATACATTTTTTAGTGTGCTTTCTTGGACAATATTGCTTATAAAGATTCGAGAAGTTTGCCTACTTTCTTTGTTCTTTATGATCTGTATCTTTTATTTTCATTCAATGAGCATATTGAAAAAATGTGAAAGTGGCAGAAAAATGGACGCTAAGCTTGGTTTTTGATGGCAGATATTTGAAGATTTTATATCTAATTTTATTCTGATTTCAGATGATTACAAATGAAATGCTTTCCCAATTATCGCGGGATCATCGAATGGATCCGCTTCAAACGACAGTCGCACATTTGGAAGAATTTTATTTCTGTATGTGCAAATTATCGCCACAGATGTATTACGATGAATGCCAAGGCGATGGACGCCGTCGCGCGAGTTTGTTCATCTCGCATCTAATTTGCATATATCTCATTCGACATGCGTGTCATTCATTGAATCGTGATCGAAATGACTTCCGAGATGTCGACTGCTCACAACAGATTCACACCGCGGATCCATTACCATTATTTATGAGAGCGCCTCTACTCTACGAGGAAACAAGGAAGAGGATCTCGAAGACTATCTACTGACTAGCAACATAGTGCAATGCCGTTGTGAAAAGCAACAAAAACATTAGTCAAATATCATCTCTTCATTACATAAAATTTAATTTAAAGAAATAGCACTGAAAAAAGCAAGTAAAATTGAAAAAATTACAAAAAAGAATTGGAGAACACACCAATTCGATCGTAATTGCCAGTGTGAATCGTATGTTGCGCGCATTAGCGATCGTCGATGCGGGAGTCGAGTTACCGAGACACTCCTGACGAACGTACCCGGAGGAGAGAATTGTCCGGTACCCCAAGGACGTTCACTGCCCCCACGACGAAACGCGCGAGAGTACCTCGTAAGAGTACGTCTCGTCTGGCGCCACGATAATGAAGAACCAGTCGGTGTTGCGGCGTGCAGCGATCGATCCTGTCGCTCGCGACTATTCGGGTTTTCTTCTGGGTTCCGCCTCGATCTTGCCGCGGGCGACGCGGCCACGTAGCGATTAAGATCGATTCATGATTAGGTTCATGACCGACGTCGCGACGTCCGCCATAAAGTTGCGGAATGCAGAATCGCTCTTCGAATTTGGCACGAAGCAGGCAAAAAGTCAAACCGTCGATTCGATTTTTGAATCCTTCTTGGTAGAGTTGTTGATGGAATGTCCGGATGTGTGAGCTCTCTGAGACTTGTAGATTCTGATATGTTATATTTGTGAACCTAAACCTTTCAAAATTAAAAAAATTTTTATATTTAATTGATATCTGATAGTGATGATTTAATTAAATTAATTATGGATATTGAAATTTAGAAGTTTTTTATATTCACGCTTTCTTTTTATGGAAGTCATTAAAATTTAAGATGCTTGATATCAATATTTTTGTTGTGCTTTTAGGTACTTAATGTCCAAGATTAATGGCTTTTATCTTACTTGCGGTCATTAAAGATCTGTTTAATTTGCAGCATGTCCATTTCTTCCTGGCACGGACAAACCAGCAGGCCTTGCAGTGGAAAATGCAGTGGAGGAACGTTGCCGTCGATATATCTCTCCCTGGAAGCGTCCCGACAGGACACTGTTATTAATATCCGTTCCGCCCTCTGGTCCCGCTTCAGAGACGTTGATCGCAGCAGTATTATTGTATGATTTACAAGCGGAACCAAGAGTATCATTAGCGCGATCATTAGGTCGCAAAAAAAGGATTGAAAGCAGATCGCCGCGTTCCTGGAGAGAGCGAACCCTTCTTTTACCGATTTCCCATCAATTTAATTGAACGTTTTCACGTTCGGGTAGTCATTCATTCGAGTGCAATTGCGATCTTCGACTGGCAAAGCATACGTATCGAAACATTTTGCACATCATCGTCTTGACTGACGAAACGTCGGGCCGTGAGTGCGATCCGCGCGAAACCGCTTCGGTTCCGCCTGTAATCTGATGCGTATCCCGGGGCCACGAGGATATAATCGAGGCCCCCGCGTATCCCGCAAGAGCTGACATTACGCTGGGTAAACGTATGCAAATGGACGCTGAGAACCCCCTTTAAATTCGTGCGTAAATCAGCGACGATCAATAACCCCCCTATTTTCGCAATCTGATCGCTTCATATCTGAGACGTGCGCATTATCGACTTACCTTCCGGGCATCAACGGAGCCGTAATCGTCCCTTGTCTGCAAATAATCGGGATTTCGTTCCAATTTCCTCAGTATTAACCGAATATTTTTTAACTTCGAAAAAGTTATCAAAAGATTAATCTTTGAAACTCGTCTAACTGAAGGAAAACTACTGTAGCATCAAAAATCAAAGAAGATTTATAATAAAATTATTGACAAATATTCAGTTTAATTACTCGCAAACTCGTTTTACTAAAAATAATTTACTCTGACGCTTAGAAAAATTTTAGAAAGATTAATTTCTTATTAAAACGATAAATTTGCAGATTGAAGGAGGAAGGAGGCAGAGAGAATTCTATCCTGGAATGAAGTATACACCATTTTCATCGATAATGGATTTATTACAAAGTTGTGCGCTGTTGAAAAATGGCGATGGCTGCACAGGACTATATGTAACGCTTTAATGGTAAATATTTTATCCTCTAGGATGCATGCCTTATACACGAGAGAGGCTTCTTAAGAGATACCGTCTGTAACATATCGGGATGCTTTAGGAGTGTACGTACGGGGGAGTAAAATAGAATAATCGGGACGTTACTTAGCCTACGAACGTGAGCAATACACGCGAGGGATACCCGAGGAATATGTATACCTCGGGTGTCCCGAGAATAACGTCGCTGCTCGCAGAGATTCCTCGACTATCTTCGGACCGAGTCACCCTCGCGAGAGGAAAGATGCGACGGTTTGCGGGACACCCCGTACACGCTTCTCGCGAGTTTCACGAGACGCTACTCAGGATATGAGCATACGAGCACGCTCGTTCGATATATTGCGTGGCGAGAGGAACTATCTCAAAGAACTGAGGTAATAAGAGAGAGAAACAAAGAGAAAAAGAGAGACAGAGAAAAAGGATGAGCCAGCTTAAAACGCGAAACAAAGATGATACGCTGCAAAAGAGCTGAAACGAGCCTTCTCGCTGATTGAGATACTTCCTTTGACGCGGAACAGCCTTAACGTCTAGGCGACTTAGGAGCTAGGAGACACGCAGGGACGCTGCCGCGACAAGTCGGTCAGTCCGTCGTAGCTGCGGGGCCCGCCGGGGAACGGAGGAGGCTCCGGTCCATCGACCACCCGCGGACGAGGGCCCTGGCAACTGCGACTTCCTCGTCTACCTCTTCATCGCAGAAGCGTGACCGCGGTAAAAAAGCACGCGAGAAGGGGAGTCTCAGTCGATGACTCCGGAGGCTGTTGACACCGGAACATTTGGGCACGTTTAATTTATTCCATGTGCTTAAACGACTTCGATATCTCGCGACAGAGACAGTTTCTAGACCGAGATGCAAGGTTTATCGAACAAATCTGAATCGTAGAATTTGAAATCTGAATTGTAGAATTGTAGATTAATATAATAATAAGTAATATTTGATAATAGGGGATGAAATTTGGTTTCTTAAGTGACGCAGAAAAACGCGCAGAGAAATCTGACAATGAGTGTTCCGGCGTCAACTTTTGCAGCAAACAATTCGTCAAATCCCCTTCGGCTTGGAGGAATCCCCGATCGATATGGGTCTCTCTTGTCACCGGTATTTCTAGCGTACAAAAGACAGGATTCACTTATGATTCACACGAAATCGCATGATCATGACGTTCGATCGGCGATCCCTGACGCTCCTGATTCGCTATTTTAAAAAATCGGCAGAAAGATCGTCGGTTTACGAAAACAAGACGTCGTGGATTGTTATTTTCGCATTGCGAGAGTCCTTTCACGCGGGACGTGTCCAAGCGTGAGCATCAGCTCCGAATCTCTGCGGCATGTTCGATTCGGCGCGAGATTTTTTTTCCTTCACCCGAGATCAGAGATCAGAGATCAGGGATCGAGGATCCGTCGCGGTTACATCCTCGACGAAGACGCAACGGTGGGCGAGAGGGGATACGAGTTCTCGGTTATCCAGAAATATTCAGCAGCGAGGACGCGTATCGATGTCGCGCGCAAGGATCATCGTCGGAGCAGGCTTAAAATTCGAATTCGCGAGTTACGCTCGCGCTTATCTAATTTCCCACGCTTATCTCGCGTAATCGTGATAATGTTAATTCAATGGCTAATTCCATTCGACAAACCGTCTCGATCGGTTGCCACAATCGTCAAAGGCCATCGCGCTGCGCCGCGACACAAAAGTTCGTACTTTCGCCGCGCGAGTAACTTTCATCTGTCAGTGTTTCGCAATGACCGTGCATTCGAGATTCGACTTTCGGTGCGTCGCCGGTCCCAGACGACTTTGAATCGATCCTCGGGATCGATAGCGGTCCGGACACACGGATCGTCTCAACCAGGACATGCGGCGGGAGCTCTTCCTTAGATCCTAAGTGTCGTTCTTAAAATTAATTGTTGAGGCAGTTGAGTTGGCAAGAGCAAGAGAATCAGTCGTGTTCGTCGTCCCCTTGACGACGCCGCCCCGTGGAAGCTATCCCGAAGAAGCTCGCGATTCGCCGGTTCGTTGCTGTTGTCTTCGTCATCGAAAAGAAGAGATATATTATGCAGATGGATATTTCTGACACCATCATTGTCGACGACAGATCAACTAGACCTCAGGGATTAGTTGACGAAGACACGACAAGCCTCTTAAATTATCCTCGATCATCCAGCTACGTCATGTTACACCACGTTACGTCGCAATCTGCGGAAGACTCAACGCAGACTGGTAAATGAGGAAACCGACTGCATTGGGTTCAACATTGCACGAGCTTCGATTCAGGCCGCTCATAGTTTCCTGATGGCGCGTCGCTGCGTTCTCCACCACGGCGCATCCTTCGTCCTCGTCGCTCAGAGAGCCAGGAACTTCATCAGGGCATCATAGATGAGCTGAGGATTGATGGTGCCATCAGCGGTGTATCTGACGCCGCGCAGCGAGCCATCATCGTGACTGACTACACCGTACTCGCCGACAATGAAGCCGTCTGGTGTCCTCTCCTCAACCCGGTATTTTCGGTAGTTCTGACCCTCCTCCACGTAGCCGACTTTGTGGCCGTCCTCGCCTGGAGTCTCTTCCGTCACCAACTGCGGACCATGGACGTTGCCGTTGCTACCAACACTGACCGACTCGTCCACCTCGTAGTTCTGCTCATCAGGCTCACCGCCTTGCTGCTGACGGACCACTGGCTGGCCTTCAGAGTCGTACACCTTGCTGGGTTCGCCATACACCTTGGCCGGCTGCGAGTAGACCTTGGCCGGCTCGGAGTAGATTCTAGCCGGCTCCGAGTAGATCTTGGACGGTTCCGAGTAGACCTTCTCTGGTTCGCCGTAGACCTTGGCAGGCTCACTGTAGACCTTGGCAGGTTCGCTATAGACCTTCGCTGGCTCGCTGTAGACCCTGGCAGGCTCGCTGTACACTTTGGCCGGTTCACCATACACTCGTTCAGGCTCACCGTACACCTTGGCCGGCTCGCTGTACACCTTGGCGGGCTCATTATAGGCGCGCGCGGGCTTGTACGATTTAGACGGCTGACTGTATGTCTTCGGACCCGATCGATTGTAAAGTGGCGCGTCATAGTGGCGCCCCATCTTGCGACCCTGAAGGCGATCTGTGGATTGCGCCTCCGACGGCTCCTGGTTTGGTTCTCGCGGCTCCGCGTTATTCACCGGCAGCTCATAATTCATCTCCGTTGGCAACGTGATCGCATCAACGTCGATGACACGCGTGGCTTCGTTCGTCTCCTCCTCCTCTTCATCCTGATTCTCATCCGCTTGACGTCCGTTCGTTCGCACGTACGCAGGCGTCTGCTGGATCCGCGGCGTCATGGTCGCGCGACCGCGCCAGCTCGTCCTCGGCAAGTCCTCGTCCACGGAGAACTCGCTCCTGTTGGACTCCGAGACGATGTTGCTGAGTTCCTCGGTGACAAATCCTGACGATGGCGACGGCGGCGTCGTCACCGCCGTCATCGTCGTCGTCGTACTTGTAGTAGACGGTGATAGCATTGGACGACTGGTACCTCTCGTCGTGCTCCTGGCTGCTTCTCTAATCGGCAATTCGACCGAACTCGGGGGTCGCGTCACCACCGCTGCATCAGCGCCGTCGTAGTGCTCGACGCGTACCTTGTACGGAGTCGCCTCCACCGTGGACGTGACGCTCACGCCAATCACCTTCTGCCGGCTGACGACTCCTCTGCCGGTTCCGCTGGTCCCGTTTGACTTCAACGAGGTCGTCCAATCGCGGATACCCAGCGGCGCGCTCGCCATCGTCGTCGACGTTGTCGACGGGGTCAGACGCGTCGAGCTGATACCACCCGGCGTGCTCAGGTCATCAATCAACGACGCCAGGTTCTGCTGCCGATTCTCCAGCGTGCGCTGGCTGATGGGGTAGAAGCGAACGACCTCGTCGCGGCCGTTCGCCGGCTGCGACCTTGACACCGCGATCGGTCGACCGCCGATGGGGTTCCGGGATATCCGGTAGATCGACGCCTCGTGCTGGTGCGACTCGGCGGTCGCGCTGTCACCCGCTGCGGCGGTCGCGTCGCGATGACCGCCGCGCCGGAAACCACGGCGTCGCTGCGGCGTCGGCGCCATCGCGCCGTTTATGAAGACCGAGAGGAATTCCGTGCCCGCGAGTATGTCGCTCTTCTTCGCCGGAGCGCTGCGCGCCTCCTCCCAGACCAGTGCCGCCTGAAGCAGTACCTGAAAAGCAAGCGATCATTTAATATCACGTCTCTGATCGTATGCTCTGAATACGCTCACTTAGCAAGATAAGCGACGGTTCATGACGAATAAAAAAAACTTTTAAGTTTTCTTATTTCTTTCCAGAGATTTAATTAAAGTTATATTTTCTCCGTAATTTTAATACCAAACATTTTGACACTACTGAGATACTCTAAAGACTGTTTGAGTAAGATCTTAAAGTTTGTTAAAAGGAGTCTGCTTTACTGCAAATTTTTGTCAGTTTCGTTCCAGCGACTCATTCATTTCTCGATACTTTGAGGAAAAGTCATTGCTGACAAGAATGTCTTCATATGCAATATTTTGTATTCACCTTGTGATCATATACATTAAAATTCAAATTGAGCTGTCTTTCTTTCAGTCGCAATCTCGTAGACGGGAACCATCGCAGTAAACAGGAAGCTCAAGTACACGTTTAAATTACGCTACATTGCTGGAACGAATAAATAATAGCAAGCAAATGAAGTCGTATCGACGCCCGAATTGCCACGTAACGTGCGAGTAAAGAGTCCGTCGAGGAACGCGGCTGACGTCGTTTATAGGGTGCAACATTTTAGTCCCGCGCCTTTTGTGGCGTCGTTAAACACACGTGAAATCGGCATACAAGCTCGCGACGCACTTCAAACGTCTCCTCTGAAGAAACCTGAAGAATCGGAAAAAATGTGCGGTCGTGTCGAACGTCGACGATGGACGATAAAGCGCGTTTTACGCGTTCCGCATTCGCGAAGACGCACGAAGGACGCAAAGACAGGTGTGTGCATCGCTTATAAAGTCCTCCAAAAAGACATGCCGGGACCGCTCTTCCTCTCTCTTTCTCTTGATGGAAATCTCCAACATTTTTACAACAGATTCGCCTTTCGTTCTCGTGGCGCGTTTATTACTTCTTGCTCGCTGAATCTCGCGCAATTCTCGCGGCAGCTACGGAAGCATTGATTGCAATTGTTGAGTGAGACAAAAAAGATTCGATTTGTGCCCATCTAAAATAAATGAAATCTCAAAATCTTTGGTTGCCTTTCGAGCTGTATTACATAGATTCCAATCTATTTTATTATCACATCTTCTTTGTTACGAATAATCCTTGGAGAAAGCCGATTCAGGTGGAGAATGTCGAGGTCCGCGCTGCACCATACGAAACGTTGCGTTCTCCATGCAATGCGCGCGTTCTATCGCACGTGGATCTATTCGCTATCGCGTCTCGCCGGTGTGAGACTTTCAAGCACGGGGCATGTGAATTATGCACCGGACGCGAGTAATTATCGTCCGTTAAATATCCGTCTGATTTTTCAGCCGCTCGAAGTTTATCGATCGCTCTCTTAATCGACTTCCAATCGCCGCTCGCCGCCGTATGGTCCCACGCCTGTACATAATGAGACACGCGAGCGGCTATCGCGAGCGTAATGAGATACCTGGATGCGCCTTGCGAGTACCCTGTAACCGCGACCTTGACGAGGTAAGAGGCCTGACCCGTCGCGGATGCGTCGTGATTTATGCGGGAGCGGTGCTACGGTTTATCGGGATCCACCCCCTCGCTCTCCGCCGTGCCACCGAGATTATCGCTCAATGCAGCTGCCCCGGCGTCTAATAGAACTCCGGAACCATTACGCGCCCCGGAGATCTTCCCGCATTTGCAAACAATGGTGAACGCCCGATCCTCCTCGAAGCGGAATCTCGTCGCGAAACCCGAGAAACGCGAGGCACCAGGTGCGAGAATCGCGCGAGGTGCTCAAGATGATCAAGAGAATCCAATTAATCTGAAACCGATCTGAAACGCTCCATTATCCGCGCTGAGAGGACGGTCTAGCAAGAGGACGCGTCGCGAGATCTCGTGACCGTTCGCGGACCTTGAAGCAATTTCAGCGATTTTTTGTCTGCCACGACGCTATCCGCATCCGAGGCGTTCGTATACGCACGCTGCGGCGATCTGTATTCATACGTTTCGATTATAGTGATCATCTCCGCGCGGAGGCTACGTGACTGCGAACGTTTGAGCGATCGAGTGGACACGGTCCGGCCCCGGACGCGGAAACGACGTGCTCGTGACGCTTTCTTGACAAAAGAGGATCCAAGATCTTCACGGTCGCCGTGAAAAATCGACGTCTCGCTGCTTCTTGTCCGCTGCGAGGGAAAAACCTGGAGCAATCGTGCGGAAGGACGTCTCCCTCGGACGACGGAGCAGCAACAAAAGCGAGTCTCTTTCTCTCTCAGCTCTCCCTCTCTCTCTCTCTCTTTCTGTCTCTCGATTCGAATCTTAATGAGCCCAGCGTAACATTGTGAGCATTTTAAGGCAAATTCGATGGCAATTAGCTGTGCGTGCTTCTCACGTGCCGGCGAATCCGCGTCCGGGAGATAGCGGTGGCGGCGGCGGTGCGCGAACATAAACGCTTAATTTATCTCTTATTACGCGATTGCCCGGCGACATGCACCACACACATACATACAGCACGAGGAGAAAGGATGCACTGGGAGGAGCCGCGGACGAGCGCCATGGGCGCCGCGAGGAGCAAGGAGACGCACACGCATCCTCTCACGCACTCGGAGCGGAGAATTTATTTGACAAGTAAGTGTTTCTCAAAAGAAATCTTCCCATGTGGAACGTCTCCCCGATATCGGGCGCAAAGTTATTGTACATTCATACTGAATAAGTAACTACGCACGAAAAGCTGCGAGCTGTAAAAGAGATGCGAAATACGGGGATTTGCATGGCCGACGTGTACATACCGTACTAATAATTGAATCCGGTATTTCGATCGCGCGAGAGATTCCAAAATTCCGCGCGACAATCCGTACGCTCTCAGTTTCGGTCCATCCGGAGGGACGGATCCGGCGACGCCAATGCACCCTTCTAAAATCCCGGGGACGTTCACGAGGCCGAGATAACATGCCCGATCGAGTGTGCCGCGGGGAACGTTAAGCGCGAGAGATTTAAGTGGCGGGAATAATTATTCCGGTCTCGCGTCAGGTCGTGGAATTAACGTCGGCGAGATCGGGGGCCCACCGACCGTTCACGCATTCAATTAGCTATCGCGCGCGTCCCGAGCGGTAACAAAGTGCGTGTATCTCGCGATCCGCGCGTTCTGTACGCGTTATTGCGTGATAGTACGGGGTTGCGCGCGAAAGAGCGCCGGCGCGGACGAAGCGGAGGGCGGCAATACGTTTCCGCTTTTATCGCGCAACATTATGCGAGTCTGCGAGCTGCGAAGGGGGTCCTGCCGAAGTTCGATTTTATTGCCCGGGTTCTCCTCTTGCTGTCTCTGTGTGCTGCGGACTCTTGCGGCTCTGCGGGAAGGTCGCCGCCGTCCTTGCCCCGATCCGAGTGACGGTTCGCCTGCTTAAGATGCTTAAAGATTAAGCGCGGTGTGTTCAACGTCGCTCGGACTCTGCGGTTCTCCGCGCGCGAATCAAGTGAAAGGTAATCACAATGAATATAATTAACAACATTACCAAATAATCCGACATCGAGCAACATAAATTTGATTTGTCGTCTCGATAAAAAGATTTAAGTTTTTTTTAAGTTTAGTTTCTTCGCGATCGTGGCTGTTAAGTGTTCTGCATCTGCAGGTTTTTAATCTATCTGAATTTGCTTAGAAAGTGCTCTTCTTCGATACTGACTTCGTTTTAGAATTGCCGATCTTTGGAGCATGATCATACGGAATGCGCGCGAAGCGGCTACTGATGACATCGCTCCTCAGCAACAGGAGAAACGAAGGTGCAGAGAAAGGGTGGGATATAGTGGGAGATATAGAAGAAGGGTGAGAGCCAGGAGAGGCCCGCGGCGTGGGTGTATACGTGGCTCCTTTATGATGCACCGAGCGATGCAGTATTTTCTCTCGACACGCCGTCGTCGACGCTCCTCACTCGAACGCCCAATCTCCATGTTTTCGAAATAAAATCACGTAATGAGACTAATGAAAGAAAACGCACGGAGGAGCAGAGAGGAATCTCGGGAATGCGGGAAAGAGCACAATGAAAAGTGAGATCTTTATTCGTCGTCGCGATGAATCCGTTGGACCTGCCAGTCCAAGAATGCAACGTTACGGTATCCATCTCTTGCTTCGACCTCTTTTATTAATGTTGGCCGCGGCTGCAATTATTTCGCGGCGATTTACAGCGCGGGGCTTTATCCTCGCCCGCGCCTTTATTGCTTATCGTGCCCCCGCGATTGCGAAACGGAAGGCGAAGAGGACGGCGGGAGAGGACCGAGAAGTTACTCCGAATAAAGCAGTCGAGATCCGCAAACCGGTACCACCGGTGCGCCGCGCCAATACTCGTCGCGGTCCCGCGCGAATAGACGCGCCGTTTCTACTCGTCGTCGTGAACAAACACGTGTTACGGCCGTCTACAATCGCATCGCGGGCAGTCGCGATACCTCACGGCTGTTCAATGCGTTCAATTCAACGCGTACTCGATACCGTTTGGAGGAATCGGGCCGCGCCCTTCGTGCTTGGGGTGCCGCAAGTCTCACGACTAACGAAACAATTTATACGACCGACAACCGAAAAGCAACCCAGATTGCTTTCAGGATATATTGCTTATCTCGATTCGGTGATTTACCTGGGCCGCGACACCGGCGATCCATCAAAACGCCAGGAACGCCCGCAGCATCGATCGCCGAGGCCGAGTTTGAAACCCCGAGAGCGCGTGAAATTCAAGCGCACCAATTCTCCCGTGCACCAGCCACTGGGATGAAAAAGTACCGGGCCCCATGGGCGACGTGCCCCGAACGCTTGACCGGTACGCTTAATTCTTCGCGGATGATTAATGCCGGCTCCTCCGGGATGATTATCGCCGCCGCAACGAGCGATCGACTCTTGAGACGTGATCCGGTCGATGTTTGCCCGGTGCTGCCGAGCGGGATTAATCATACTGTCTTCGGCTCGCGCGCGTTCACATAAATCGGCGTGATCGGCGCGGCGCGCGCGAGAGGAATTATAAATATGCATAGGATTAATATCGCGCCGATTTATGCAGCGGGGCTTGGCGGGACCTGCGCGGGATGTTAAAAGGCGCGCGCGCTCGGGACTGGTCGATCGACCGGCCGAATGGAACGATCGGTTTCCTGTTGAAAGGAGAACACGTGCTGTCATGCGGACACCGCGAGCTGGAGGTGAGGTCATACCGAGTCCAGCCAGCTCGAACCGTTCCAACCGCGACCGACACGCCTGCGATCGCGCGAGCGAGCGTAATCGACGCTTCGCGCCCGACAGCGTCGTTTATTAAGCGCGAGAGCGACGATCTTCGCTCATCAACGCGCTGCGACGCTTGATACGCGCTTGATGACGGATGATTGTTGCTAAATCGGACTGTCGCGCGTTCTCGTTGCTCCCTATCGGAATCACCAACTCTCGTGCATTGCCCTGCGTGCGCACCCTTCTATTTTCGGCGATACCTCATTACTACGCGAGAGGCCGCGCGGCAGGTTTATCGCGCGTTGCACCAAGGCCTGCAATCAATTATTTGTTATTTACAATGTGCGCGCGGCCGATTGTCTTCATTGCGAGAGCCACGTTGCTTCCTTCTCTGGTCCGCCCGAGATGGACTCGATAAATCGCGCTAATATATTTGTACCGAGCGGTATCGCCGGTAATTTGTCCCGTCATCCTGACATCCGCGCGAGATCGAGCGCTTCCTTCGCGCGCTAACAAAGTCGTTATTTCGCGTTATATTGATTATTCCTTCGTTCTTCCATCTATCATGCACGACCGTGTTACATCGCGCGAGAAGCCGCGCGTTTTACTCTCCCGATCGCGCCGATATCGGAGATCGAATTGAGGAGAACGGCGCTTTCAACGGCCGAGTCATTGCAGATCTATGAGTTACGTATGATCGATAATTGGAAGGCAGTGCTGCGACCGGGAACAGGTATACGTTATTTTACGCTTAGTTACGCGCAGCTTCTCAACGAGGATCTAATTCGCGGTTTGATGTCGGTGAAAAGCGAATAACGCTAATCTAACGGTAATCTAATCTAATGAAGCAGAATCCCACGCATTCTGGCGTAAGCAAAACGTCTCCTCGCAGCATCGATGTCATCGCGAATCGTTCGTAATTTCTTTGTCACGGCAACGATCTCCGGCTGATAATTATTCGTTTTTTTTTCTCAATTATTTACGAACGTCGGAATTACAATGTCCGGAAGGGTCTCCGCGGAGGCGAACGCACCTGGACGAACGAGACGACGCGCGCGATCGCGTTCCGATGTTCTGATTAAACGCTCGCTCGCGCGAGATCGACAACGCGCGGCGATACGGCCGGTTAATAAACGGGCGCAGGAATTCGCGTGGGTACCGCGCGAGAAGCGTGACGACGTCCCCTGCAGCTGGACGGATTTATCCGACGGATACTTGACGACTCGTGCCGTAAACAATATGCAGGTGCGGCTCGTCTCTTTGAAATGACGATCCCGTCATCGGCAAAGAATCACGGATTCGTGCGTACGAGACGCGCGTGGTGGGCGCGAGTCAAGTTAATGCCCTCGCCCTCGTTTTCGACCGCTTTTTGCCCCGTGCGTCCCTTCGGACATATACCTACGCGTCCTACTTTCAGCCAGGTGGAAAACGAGAAGTAGCCTCTCTTCAACGTGTAATGTCCGCGGTCTCTCTCTCTCTCTCTCTCTCTCTCTCTTCCTAGCTCTTCCAATTAAACAAGATATGCCGAGGTGGACAAGAACGCGAACCGATAACTCACGATCCGCGATTATATACCGTTTTGAATGTATCACACATCACAAAAGGTAGATCTCCAGATACATCTTGGTTTTAAATACTCTCAATGTATTCTCTGCCTAATATAGCACGCAATCTTCATGTAGATGAAATAATTTCAAGTCCTTATTAATGAATAGCCAAAAGACAAACGTGGCGAGATACTCATCAAAGATTTGCTGCCGCTTACCCGTGTAAATGAGTGCTTTGTTCGCCAGAGAGATCTTACTTCATTGGAGGAAATATTGCTCTCCTTTCGGGATTCCTCCGCCTTGTATCCGGCAACGCGGACATGCCGACGCGAAGCGAAGTGATCGAAGGGATCGCTCACGGGCGGTATGTGAAACAAATTGACACGGGCGTATCAGGTTCTGAGGAATCTGCGAAAGAGGCCCCGATCAAGGTTGCGGCTGGGCGTGGTACGTGTGTGAGTGCGTATATATAACGCATACACATAAATCCGCAGATATTACCGCGAAGATATAAGTGAGACAGATATCTTCATTACATTCGTAATCGGCACTCCATTTAATGAAGTTTGATTCTCGAGGCCGGGGCCTGCCTTATCATTTATTAATGTCTCGACGTTTCGTTATCGCAGCAATTAAACTTCAGCGAAACAAATTTAAATCCGTTAAACTTCATTCCGGATTAAGTAAGATATGTGATCTTTAGTATTCACACTCGCGACTTAATCAGACCAAATTCTGCAATTCGCGATATTATCGTAATTACAGTTCCCCATTTACGTCACGCGCATAGTCGGCGTAGATTGCGATTGGTGCCGCAGTTCTCTTCTGGAGCGCTCTGCGCGAGGCGTTCTCATTCACGAATCTCACCCGACTCGTTCGTGATTCAATGCGAGCGATTCCTTTCCGATGGTTGCAAATAATTGCCGCCTTGCGTCGACTTCCTTGCACGTGTCCTCCTTCCCCCTTTCGTCCGGTGTATTATAATCAAAAATGCAGCCAACGCAGTTGCAGCATCGCGCTCCCGACACGCGGAATATACGGAGGTAATACGCGGCTTAATTTTTCGTTCTATTCGAATTGGAACTGCAACTCGGAATCCAGATCTTCAGATCTTCAAATATCGTCCGAGAGAACTTCGCAAAGTGTACAATATTTATCTTATCGTGCCCAATTACGCGCGCTCGAACTCGCTATCGCGCGTATTTCACAAGAGTCTTCATGCTTAACAGAAAGCTCCTTCTCGCTCTTCGAAGTTTCAGGATCCCGTTTGTTGCTAGAATCCATTCTCGATCGCTCGCGATCCGGTCATTTCCTTAAACGCGGAAGAGCGTGAGCGTATGAACGGGATCCGTATCATGCAAGTCGCGATAATGCGAGATGCAGCAAAATACAAAATTACCCGTGACTCCCACACTTACGGCACATTCTGTGCCACGCAAACGCACGCTCCTACGCAGTGAGAGCGTACAGCATCATCTGAACGTGTCATTCATTGAGATTTCTACGCGATCCGTGCGAGCGTGATATGACAGTCACGGGATATCGGTGGACTGATCTTAAAAGCCCAGAAGATCAGCGCAGGCGATAAGGAAGCTTAAGAGCGCGAAAAGATGACAGGATTTTCAGAGGGAATCCGCTACTACCGATAATATCGACGCGCGTGTGCATGTTAAGTATCGTAATATATTATAATATAATACAACGTACTGTCCGCACACGATCGAAAACCGTGAGCAGTTTGCGAGTGGTTTGCGAGAAGACGTAATTAAATTACATGGAGAAAAAGAAAGAGAAAGAGAGACAGGCGCGCACATTCGCCGAGATATCACGGCTATTAATTGCGAAACGATCTCGGAGTGCTCAAGTGCCTTAAATCCGAAAATAACGATCCCGGATTCACGCATCGGTGCGTCTTTACGAATCGGCGTTTACCCGTTGCTTTTATCGGACCCTCGCACGCCGATTATGCCGCATACCGCGTCTTTTACGTGGCTCGACACTCGCGCGCGTTTTACTCTTTCTCTTTCTTTCTCGGAGCCGCCTCTCTCCTAAATCAGAATACTCGTAATCGCGGTTAATCTCGAGGATCGCGATAAACGAGGCGGACGCCGCTATTAAGCCACTCACTAACGCGATTAACTCTCGCTGTGGGGGTCAGCGTGATTTTCAAATAACGTGCACGAGCGTTAAGAGACGTAACGTGCGGTTCATTCCGCCGCGCGATTCGATGCGGTGCACGTTCCTTTTTTTCTGTTACCATTAATATAGGAGATCTTATGCAGCGCGCATCTATCTATCCCATATCGTTCCCATCGGCATCCTATAACTCGTCTGCCAAAGCTATGAGGCTCTATGATAGTCCTTTCAAATTAGACAATACTTGCTTTCAAGAAATCGTTACATATGTCAAATAGAATTATCGTTGTTGATCTATTCGATCTTAATTTAATTCTTAGGAATCTTTTATTGATATACTTATTCATTTATCAATTTCAATTTCGAATACATTTTAGGTAAATTCCGTTTCTTTCCTTGCTGGAAGTAATTTCTTTTCTACAAGTTTCACGCTGCATTATTTAAACAATTCTCGAGGACGCGAATGCTAAGGAAGAATCAAAATTTTGATACTCATTTTGATTCGATTGCTCTTCGAAAGCACGATCGAACATATATCTGACAGTAACTTGACATATTTTTCCCATTGAACGTATCCATCGGTTGGTGTCAGATGTCCAACGTGCGTTTATCGTGCGTTTCATCGGCGGGACCAGCCGAGGGTCAGTTTTCACCGTCCACCCAGCGAAAGTTTAACTAGTCTGCGTACCTCGACAATGCTTACACAATGGCCACAGTGGCGTAATTTCGTGCGCCGAGTCGCTGTGGTATAAATACACGGGCCTCCCACACGCGCAGCTTCTAAATAATTTTACGTAAGAGGCATGTGCGGGTGAGAGCGTGTTCGCACGCGTTTTACACGCGTGATATGGCACGCGCGGGCGGACCGGAGGAACCGCGAGATTTCCGATCGAGTCGTTATGCAACTCGGAAAAACTGTCTTGCACGATCCGCAACATTTCAGCTCGTTGCAAGAGTTCACGGGACGCGAATTCCGCAGGAATCACTTGACATTACCGCATCGGTAAGCTAATAAAAGCCACGGGATTAACGCATAAATCTTTTTTAATTATCCAGCGAGAGATTGGATGCTTATACTTTCTGGAAGTCTTTCCTGTCCTGGAAAGCAAACTTTCTTTTCCAGAAAATATATTTTTCACATTCTTCAATATTTAATCAAAGCTCGATCGAATATTAAATCAATCGCGTTTTGAATCTTGTCTCCTTCCAACTTGCAGCGAATTAGCACGTAAACTTTTCTGCTCCAGATCGTAACTTGTTTATCATGAAAATGTAAAAATTCTATACATCGACGATTAAACATGTTTGCGCTACCGGCCTCGCCCGGGTCCAAACGCCATCGTGATTCCATTCCGGTTTTCGGAGCAGATTTCATAGACTTTAAAAGTAAGGAATTTTTCTTATAAAACCCATTGCGAGTCGCGCTGAAAATGCATTTTCACATTTTCGAAAATGCTTCGACGCTCGTTCTGCTGAGCCTTTATTAGAAGATTGCGAGGTCATGGTGTCATGAAGGGTGACTCCGTCTTGTGAGGAAACAACGAGAGACTGACGCTCGTATTCGCATCACTGATTCTCAATAAAAGTGAAGTATCAGAAAATTGCGCCAGCTACGGATAAGGTATGATTGTAATTGCGCGATTCTCGCTCAACGTCGCGCAAAAATTCCACTGTAACATTTTTGCGGCCACACGTCGAGAACGAAAATGTCGGTTTGTTTGCAGATCGATTTGCGGAACCGTTGAGAAAACTACGTTCCTTCGTCCGATGCGTGAGGCGTTGCCCCTAGAAGAGAAAGTTCGAAAATCGCGGTGGATTGCATTGAAAAAGAAGCTGGTTTTTTGCTCTGGGACGTGAAGAGAGGATCCCACCGGAATCGGATAAAAACTGCGGTTGCGTAAGAGACGGGGCCTCAAATCTCCTGAGAGCATGACTTGCAAAGTAGTAACGACAATCATCTACCGCTATCAAATACTGCAAAACATTGTTTCGGAGTACATATGATTAATAAATTCAGTCGTCGATATATAATCGCCGCTAACACTCAAAGGGCTAAAAAGAGACGAAGGGATTGAATCAAGAGATACGTATTTCCGCTTATCACATTTCTATCAAGATAGAATTTATCTTATTAAAAATAGAAAAATTATGAGATATTTTGTGATGGTTTTCTAATCACAACAGTGATAGTGAGGGTATTAAATACGGTCATCACATTGGTAGAAGACGCACGAGAGAAAAGAGGAGAGGGTGAAGTGCGCGAAAAGAAAAAAGATGCGCGCTGTATTTCACCCACTCAGGGAGACAGCAAAGAAAAGAGAAAAAATGGACGTCAATTTATGCGCGCGGGCGGACGAAATCGGTTTAATAATCCGGCGCAATTGAATAATAAAGAAATCCTCGCATTCGTCACAGCCGCCGGCGGAGGCGGAGGCGGCCGTTCGTTTCGCGTTCTTGCCCGTGACAGGTTGATTACCGCCGCATTATAGATTCATCAAGTAATTACTCGCGGGAGATACGGTATCGCGGAACGGAGCCGGCAGGTAGGATGAGAGACGGCAGGACGAGGGGAGGAGAGTGGAGGACGGCCGCGGGGGCGGGAGAGGTTAATAAATCGTTCGCCTTCGATATCCGTGGCGGTGTAACTCTGGCGGGAGACGATATATGGTCGCAGCGGGAGACGTTATTACTGGCGGTGCTTGCTTATAATGGCCGGCGAATGAAGCGATAAACGATTATTGTGCTGCGCCGGAGACGATCGGTGCGCGCGGAAATCGGCAAGTAGCCTGGCTCCTCGCCGTGATCCTCCGCAGCTACGATGACGTCGAAGAAGACGACGATAATGATGATTCGGGCTGATTAGGGTAACATCGAGAAACGAGCGAGGTGACACGTGATCGCGACAACGTCGCCGGGTATCACTGAGAATTGACAGTTCTCTAAAAGCGTTCCACATGCGCGGACGGCTCCGTGCTCGGAGCGATTTCTCGTCGCGGCCTTGCGCGATTACGTCAGGAAAGCAGAGCAAGAAGAGAGACGTTTAGCCAGCCGACACTCTGCAGAAACTTGCGACTCGCGCGTGCGAGCGGGGCGAGAGCGCGGCTCGGTTGAAGGTAAATGCGATTGCACGAGTTGCGCTCGTGATCGTGAAAGGCCTGCCTAGCGCGTACCTGCAACTTAAGAGCAACCGAGCGGCAAGCCTAAAGCCACACACACTTTCTGAAACGCCCAAATTATTTTTCCGCGCGCGATCTCTTTCTTGGGCAATTTTCTAAACGCCACGATACCATAAGCGATACATGTTTGCGTTTACGGGGTTTACTTTTACCCGTACTGGCCGTTACAGCTTATCATTTCATTTTTCTAGTCATTTTCCGAAGTTCTGCGTTAATTATCTCTGTGCTCTCAGCGATTAATACTGTTATTTATTATTGTACTTTATTTTGTTTTGTGGGCGCTTCGAGGCCATTGCTCGTAATTCCCAAGATTCAAGCGACAGGAGTCACTTTAAATTCCTCCTCCCCGTCGAATTCACCGCCGAAGACGTCGTTGTTTGGTTCCGTGATGGTTGACGACCACATTTGGCGGCGGCCAATTCTTTCATAAAAACCCTAACGCGGCCGAGCCAAAGAACAGTGCCAATCGCCGGCCGGCGGTTGGGCATAAAACTTGATGTTTGGACGTGTTACTTAAGGGGGAAAAAATGAAAAAGTCGGGCTCGCATCTCACCGCGAAGGTGCGGAATATCGTCGGCGTGTCGGTTCCCAGGCGGAATTTAATTGAGACATAGACACACGCGCGTGCATTCGGCGTGTGTCCGTCGCAAGGACGAGAAGGAACGAGGGACAAGGACCTTTCTTCGAGAACGAGACAAGCCGCGCTCTCGAGAACGATATTCTCTCTCGCGCCATTCGCAAGGAGGATTTTTAATTTCTTCTCTTTTTATTTTTGCTCTCTTTCGTGCATCAAGAGAAGCTGCTTCAACTCGGATAAAGCTCATGCGCAGGTAGACGTGTATCAGACGTTGGTACCATGACGTTGGAAGGACAGCGCGACGAGAGGAGAATAATTTCCGCTCAAATCCCCTTGCGCGCACCCGCCAGAACATTTTAATAATCGTCCTCTCCGAGGCGCGGAGAGTAATCGTGCGAGGCGCGTAACCGGAGGAATTAATTAAGTCAGTCCTCGCTCCTGCCGGCGCGTATAGTAATGATCAATTATTACCGTCACTCCTGCCGCTTTTTTTTTTGCTTTTATGCGCTCGCTTAATAGAATCCACTGTGCCCGTTGAACGACCGGCCTTCACGCCGACACTAAAGCCGCTCGACGTAAAATCTATAACAGGATATCCGATTCTATATTTCACGACAGCTTAGTGCGAGCGAAAAGACAAGGGTAGTAACGAGTTTAGCTCTGTGTCGCAAGTGTCGCAAGAAAATCGTAAGTTAGCTGGCGCTGTTATGTGGGCCGCGTGACGTCAAACATGTCCCGCAAAATGTCACCTCGATTTACGATCGATAAGGTATCCTGGAGTGATCAGAACGAATCACGGTTTTACCTTTTCTTCTGCTTTATCTTTTCCAAAAGCTGTTTCGTAATTCGATACGGAATAAACAGTGTTATCCGGTATAAATGTATTAGTTAACAGATTCCCGTATCTCTAGGATCACGCTTTCATTATTCACCTGCTTAAAGAAAAAAACAATGTAACGAAAATCAATATTATACAATATGTAAGTCTGTATAGCGTGTTAAGACGGACAACTTTTGCAGGCACGATACTTATCGATCATCTTGTCTCGTTCGTCGTATCATCAATGCGACGTGCGACACGAGTACCGCAAGTCATTTAATTGCAACGGCTGTTTAATCACGGTTACAGTTACACGGCGACGTTAACTTCGACACGACGACAGTTATGTCATCATCCGTGGCCGGCGTCGCTCGTAATTTCGAGCGGTGTCGCACGTGGAGGATCGATCCGCGAGGCTGGATTTCGCGCGGTCGTTTAGCGCTCCCGCGGAAAATACCGTCACGTGGAAGATCGGGTATTACCTCGGGGTTTCATGAGATCCAAGCGTCCAAGTTACGCGGCGATACCTCGCGATACCAGCCTCGCCGGCATCGTCGTGTGCCGACACTTTCAATCGCGCAACGCGTTAACACGCTTCTATAATACATTACAGCGCGCTTATTTGCTAAGCTGAATCGAACGCGTCGAGCTGAACTTTCACTCGTAACTGCGAGATAACGCTTTTCGGAGTTTTTAGCTTTGGTTTCAGGCTATCGAATCAGCGTTGTCCTGGACTCTCGAGGATGAACTTGAAGAAATCATCGTCGTAACTTCACGATGAAAGTTCCAAAATCCTCGTTGCAGCGAACGTCCTTCAGTTCTCGCTGCATTAGTAATTAATCTTAAACATTTATTTATACCATTCTCGTCGCGGGGGACTTTGATGGATTCTCCAGGTAACCCCGTTGTGTTAATGTCTCACTTGTTATAACTTGAAATTGCATCAGGCTGTAGAAGCTGCTGCAATATCAATGATTTACTAGTAGTTATTAAAAAGCGCTTACGAAGACTGTTACGAGGATTACTCCAGCCAGGAGCACTCGCGGATCCGAAGTCGGTCACACGCGGGTGCGTGAACAGTTATACATACAGGTCAGAATCGCAGCTTTTCGTTCTCTTTCTCTGAATCTTGCGGAACATCGTCGTCGCAGGAACAAGTTATTGCTCGTTGCACGACGCGGGATAGATAGATAGATGGAGAGGATAGGTCTCATCTGGGAGGTGGTGCGCGGGAGGTGAACCGCCGGCGCGCGGCCTGGCATTTACTCACAGTTATGTGAAAGGCATATCTCGCCCGATACCCCAAGGTACTCCTACATAGTACGCACACTTGCACAACCTGTGGCAAATCGCGCACACCGTGATCAGCACAGCGCGGCGGTCGAAGCGCGACTTCAACTTGAGGCTGAACAACGGGAAAGATGCTCCACAATTAAGCGAGCGTCGTTTCAGCGCGCCGACACGCGGGTCAGGCACACGCGCGTTTCATCGCGGGTTTTAATCGCGACGACGACACGTGCTGTATCCTTCGAGTGACGAATGCAATTTTCACGTAATAATAAAAGTGGAGCTCTGCCGGACTCGTCTGATGTGGGGAGAAAATCGCACGGTATTGGAAAACAGGTCTACGTCAGCGGCGCTGAATAATTATCGGCCTCGCGCGCGAGCGTATGATTTAAGGCGACGGATAGGCGGTAAACCGCGAAAGGGCGCGAAACTAGCTCCCGATCTGATCGCTCGCGTATCTGCGAGGCGGCGCGAAGGGTATAATTTAATCGTACCGCCGCTCGTTTCGCCGTTTTTAGAGGCAATGACGTGTGTCGCCTTGGACGTGATTCTTTTACCGGTTGACATTTTAATTAACGCCGAGGCCTGGCCGACCACTCGTGCCACCGACTGGAGAAAGAAGTCGCGGTTGATCGCAGAGACCTGAACAAATCTTTACGCGCGCGCGCGATCGCGCATATTTGCGCATCTCTCGATGGAAATATAGGTCGCACGATACAGCAGATTCTCGATTAATCTCGCTGAACAATTTCTCGTGGCGTATGTTAGCATCGTACAAATGTCCTCCCCGAAAGCTCGTTGCGAAATAGGAACCATAAAGATCACTAGCGCTGATCATTGCACTGATCATCTTGATCAGTGAGATCTTTCTCGATACCACACCACCAATCCGTCAATTTCCAATGTCACGTGCGATTTCGTGAAATCCATGTAACGAGTTCTACATACGTGTTCCTGAGCAGGTTCAAGCGCACGTGAATAGCGGCGCAGACAATCCGCGTACTAAATCCGCTCGAGGATAAAAAAAAACGTTCGAGATATCGTGCATAATCGAGAAACTTTTGCGCGTTTCAGAGACACGAATTTCCAGAGGCGAGCCGTCAATTCATTCCTCTTTCTGATCTCCGAGGAGGATAACGACGTTGATGTATAATAGATAATAACGGTTCGGATAAAGAAGAGAGGCATTTTTCCATTCTATAGTTCATGATCAATCAGCGAGCGCCAATCTCGAGGGGAATGTTTATTTTCGCATCACGCGTGTGAGAAGCCGAGAGTGTCGGATACCGCCACGCCGATTATAGGTAGTAACATTGAGCGAGCTGAGTACTCGCGGTGATTTCAATGCGCTGCAGCGTTTGTGCGCGCATTGAAATCACCGCGCGGTCGCGGACCTTATCGGCACGCTCGAGTAAGCTCGGTAAGCGCGCGCCGTCCTGCACCTGCCATATGCAGCATCGCGATTCATCTCGTTTCTTTTTTTTGTGCGAGGACGCCTCGCCTGAACGGAATTTTCTCCCACACACGTGGGAATCGACGGTGTTGAAGAACGCTGAAAAACGCGGAATTGATGCAACGACAATCGTCAGCGAGATTATAAAGCAGCAGGTTAAAAAGCGATGTGAGATGTTCGGTTATTCGATCTCGATAAACTGTTAATTCTGCGGAAGCGAGGTCTAATTAGATTCTAAACACTCGGCGCTGGATTATTAGACTCGTTGGCAAAAATTCTTCGAATGTAAATTAAATTAATGCACATCGTAGATCCATTTCGGAATTTGATCGACGAGGCGCGTTCGCCGTCTGATCTCCACGTTTTTTTTTCACTGCGGCGATCATTATGTCGCTCGCGTGCGCATTATGAGCGACGGATCACCGAGATATTTTTTTGCTCCGTCCCCATGACAAATTGCGCGGGATGTAAATTTATTAATACAGAGACTGAGAAGCGTAAGTATCCGGGCGATTAAGCACGCTCGAAGTGGACGGAGAGCAGCGATCGCGCCGCTCGATAAGGCGCTCTTTCGTCGTGCCAAATTTTTTGATTACCGGGCCAGATTCCGGCAGTGACTGATGAACAATGATCCCGTTGCTAATGTATGCTGCTGCCCCTTTTATCTGTCTGCGGATGACCGTGACACGAACTCGCGTCTCCGCTCGCGTGAACCAAAAGGTCAGCACGCGTGCTCGGACCTGATTTCGGGGTCGGTCTTGCAAACGAAAATAGCCACGAGAGTAAAAGGGTGAGGAAATAGTCATATGCATGAATTATTCTCGGAGACGAGTGCGCGCACACTTGGCGAGCGCGGTGCACGAGGAGAACAACGAAGTAGATATATGTATATGTATACTTGCGTATATATATGTAACGGCATCTGCGCGCCCTCCATGCATTGCGTGCAGTCGTAAATCACGGGAAATACGAGGTGACTTTAATGGCGACTGCGATTTTTATCCATTGTCGCGAGCGTGCGCCTCGCCTCCTCTTTCGCGCTGCGTGCAGACAGGCACGAGGGAAATAAAGAAGTAATTCGCCGATGGAAGTGTCGAGAGTATCCACGTACCTCATGGGAGACTCATGGGCGGTTCTTCGGTCCGGAACACGCGAGAGATTGTCTACATCGTACGCATAGATCGCTTGCTCCGAAAATCCTCCCCCTGAGTGCGCGCATGGACGTCACATAGGTGCATCACGCGATGTGAGGTGGTATCGCTGAAGTTCACGAGAGGATCATGGCGAAATTAATAAGGATAATAAAATAATAAGAAATAAAAACCGCCCGCGAGGAGAAACCGTTTATACGCTTGAAGATAACGCGCAGCGTACGCGCCGTTAATGCGCCCGCTTTATGCGACAGCTCCGCCGTATCGCTGGCGGATATTCGCAGACGGTTTATGAATAATTAAAGTTCTTAACGCGGACATTAAATTTATTAAGGAAGCGATGGGACATTCGTCGGCCGGCCATAACGACAGTCCGTTTTGCGAAAAGTAAAAGTTTGCTTTTATGCGCGGTGCTGGGGGGTTCGTCGGTGCACGTCGGGGGGGCCTCCCTTTCTATTCTCATTTCGATGACGACGATGACGACGACGACTCGGCGGTTTTTCGACGATGCGGAACGCACGCGAGCCGCGTCGTAAAGTCGCCGGGAACGCTCTCGAACATCGGACCGCCGCGGCGGGTGCCGTGAATTAATTTAACGATGTAAATGACACCTTACGACACTTTAAATCATTATCTCTCATAAACGCGCGTAGGGACGCAGCCGCGCGCGACTCAACGCACGCGCTTAAAATGTATGTTGCGCAAGGGTGCTCCGGGACTCCCAGCATCCCTGGTACATAACTGGAGAATTAATACGTTCTATCTCTCGCAAACGAGCATCTCGCGTGCATTTGAAGAGACTCCGCTTTATGCCATCGATGATATACGTCCAGGAACTTTTTGCCGGGCAACACGCGCGTCTCAGTGGTTTCTTAAATCGCGACTCTTCACAACTCCTCCGGCACAACTCGTGCAACTTTCGCGAAGAGCGATGAGAAAATTAAACGGATTTATTACAGATTCAATAGAAGAATGGTATTCAAATATGTCGCGTATTATTTTTATTGTCAATTAGAGTCCAAGTGAAACGTGATGCGCGCCATTCTTTTTCTCTCGTATTGTTCATGCGCGTTCTTCTCGCCGAAAGAGTTAGATCCCATAAATCGCATTCGCACGTCGTCTCGTCGTCCCGGATGCGTCCATGGTAATAATACATCTATTGGAGGACCAATTTTTCATTTCTATCTAAAGGGTTTTCAATCGTCGAGAACTATTCACAATATGCCAAATAACAATATAAATAGCACAGAACTCCTCGGAAAAAGAAAAACATTTTAATGGCTAGAACTTTTTCATTTATTGATTTAACGAATTTTAAATCATCGAGAACTCTAGGCAATATGCCAAATAATAATATAGATACCCCAGAACTCCTCGGAAAAAGAAAAAATTTCTAGGGCTAGAATTTTTTCATTTGTATTTAAAGGATTTTCAATAGTCGAGAACTCTAGGCAATATGCCAAATCCACTCTTAAAAATCCGTGTTAAATGTCTTCGCGTGGAGGTTAACAATTTGGTAGAGTGTGATAATTGTGCATATAATAAATAATAGATGAATATTAGTATTCGAAAACATTATTAATATTGAAAAATAAAATAGCGCGCGCATAGCGCGCGCCTGTGTTGTACATACTACAAAAATATGATTTAATATAGATACAGGTTTGCAACTGTATTCACTATTTATGCAAATAAAGAAGACAACAAGAAAATATTTAGCAAGAAATGAAATTTTCCAAGATTCGTAATAGAAATTTAGCATGTCGACAATATTAATCGTCAGATCTACATTCGTTTAGACTTTTTTGCATACATTCTCCTGATCGCCTCGAGCGATCTCAACCTCAGTTAAATATCAGAAGAAAGATTTATACAAGATAGTCCATGATGATATCACTGGTCGTTTCGATCCTAGACTGGTAGCCGGGTCTGCATTCAGAAACGCCATGCCGTAAATCCACACGGCGCGTGTTTCCCCGCGATCTCTTTATTCGAGACCATAATTCAGGAATAGGAAAGGGCTGCCTGTTAGCCTTCGTTATTATCTTGGCGTGAAGGGGACAGACGGGCATTTAACGATGGGGTGTCGCGAACAGACCGCATAAAAAAGATCCTCTTTCCGTCCAGATCGTTCTCGCGAGGATCGAAATCGTGATTCGCGAAGGTCGTTCGATGCCGTTTGCGGTGGTTGGTTCCACGATCTTTTGGTAACTTTCGTTTAAGCACCCAATCTCGATTTAAACGACTCGTCTTCTCGTGGCAAGTGGCCAGAGGAATGCTCGCGCTGGACGCTTCGGATTAAATTAAATACGTGTTTATATCGCATGTATCATGGGTGCTATTTCGAAGCCTTGAGTAATGCGTTAGTCGCGCTTTACTCGCGAGGATTTCGAGACCCGATGATCGAGATGATCCGGTAATTGTGATCTTTCCGAGAGAGAAAGAGAATGTTTTCACAATGCGAAGTTCCTTGAAAACGGATTTTGTAAGAGGAGAGAAAGAGGCCAGAGATGACTTGCAGTTAAAACGAAGAAAACACGATGTGACGCATGTGTGCGTCCTATCCGGCGCGTGCGCGCGCGCACATTGCATTTAGCCGGAGAAATTGCACGGGGGAGAATATGTCACATTGCACACCCATAAAGACCGCTTAATTGCCCGTAAGACTACTCCGCGCGTTCGCGGCGCAAAGGTTATCCGTCCGGTTTAAGTGAAGCCCTGCCAGGTTTACCTTGAGGAATGAAAAGTCAATTCTTTACATACCGCCTTCTTCCCTCTTTAGAGAAAGAAATAAAGAAAGAAGAGTCGAAAAAAATCGCCTCACGTCGTGCCTTTCGCCACCGTTCGGGGTTTCACAAATGACATTTTCGCGGACATTACGCAGATTATAAGACGCGCGGAGGCTTTATCTTGACTCCTACATATCCGGGAGCCCGCGGGACCAACATCTAATGATATTTCATCGGCGGGTAAAATCAAATAATCTACTAGATTTGAGGAATTCATCGAGTGGAAGCCTTACTGAAAAAATGTGTACATCCAAACACAGCGAGGATCATGGATTTTTACTTATTTTTATTCAAAAATTAAGATAGGAATAAATAAAAGAAAAGAATTGTTCTGCTTTTACTGCAGCAAATTGCGGATCACAGCAAGTTCGAGAGTTCTCCAGCTTCACAGAATCTCTTCGGTTTCAGAGATCGTCGACGATCATGCCGGGTTGATTGCTCCAGGATGTATCGCGTTGCTCTGTCAAGAGCCAGCTGAAGATCCCGAGGAGGGAAGTCCTGCGCGCGGAAGGGAGAAAAATGCGCGAAGAAGTGGAGGAGGAAGAGGAGAAGATGAGGACGCATACGTGGCTGTTCACCCAGGACCTGTCTTCGTCCTGCCGTCGTCCTTGCCGAGGTCCTCCAACCCAGCCGCGACATGTGGCGTCAACGGCCCAAATATATGACGCAAGAAACAGCCGCATCACGAGATAAGGACACTAAAAATCCTCTCGAAATTCCCGCGTGAGATCGGCCCCGCCGCGCGACTCGATTCCCGACGTTGATATCGCGCGGAAAGTGGCGCGAACGGGGAAAAAAGAGGGAAGAGATCCGCGAGATGGGATCCGACACGACGGCGCATTCCGAGGGGGTCCGGGGGCTGCGATCGTTAAGTTGACGTCGCCGTTGTTGGCTAGTGAGATCTGCGCGTGTACCGATAAATACGACATAATTAATTGAGGCGTCGTTGATACTGGCTCGGATAGCGAGGCAGACGCAAAAAATGCATTCCACGTAAATATGAAGGCTCCTGCAAATTCGAGAGAGAATAATGCGCGTGAGTTGTGGTGCTTCGTACATCACGATCCGGTAGAACGGATTTTTTGGGGGAGGCAGACGGGATCCTCGAAAAATGTAATATACATTTTCGCAGATATCCATGAACGATCTCGCGGATTCGCAATTGAAACTCGACGGGACCAGCAGAGGGAATGCGGCACGACCGACCTCAGGAAAAACAGATTCGATCTCTTCGAAAAGGTATATCGACCTGTCGACGCACAAGACAAAAAGACTCAACAGCCAGTGCAGCAGCGGTCGACGCAATCTTCGATCTACTTTCCAGCGTGCGCGAGGATTTACGAGCTAAGGTCGCGCGCACGAGAGTATGAGAGCGTGGATGCTCAAGACTATTTTTCTCGGCCTTGCCTCCCCCGATGGGGGAGGGTATAAATAACGGGGCGACGATCGGCGCGACGGTTCGACGCTACCATTACGCGCGATCTTGAGCGGTCTCGCGCGAACGTCCAGGCGCATTTTAGTCCTCCGATGCTCAGGACGAAGATCGAATCGATCGTAAAACCTTGCTCGGCTTGCAGAGGCTTGGGTTTGCTGAGGAGCGCGCGTTTTCGCCGCGAGTATCATGCCGCATCTCGCCGTATCTCCCGAATGTTCCCGCCGGACGATTGACGCACACCACGTCAAAAAACCGGTACGAATAATCTGTCCGTCGGGACACGCATCCCCCGTGACTGCGCACCCTGCGGCTATATATAAGCGAGATAAGCTCAGTTCTATTAATAGCGGCGAGTCCTCGCCCTTCCTACCTGCTTTCCCCGCCGACGAATGTTTTACAGCTCGAGGGAGGCAAGAGATCCATGTCCATGTGAGCCCTTTACCTGTTCCACAGGGAGCCAGGAATTTTTACGTCTTGTTGAGTCCTTCGAACTCTCTAGGACTCTCCCCTCTCGCGCGAATTCCAACTCCCTCGAAAGAATTTAAACGTTTTCACGGGCATTTCCTTTTAGCAAACGTTAAGTGCCCGCGACAGAAGGAACGCGCATATATTCATATGAATAACGACGAAAGAGAAGATATTTCTAAAGAGAAGGATTAAATTGGACAAAGTTGCCAAGTTTCTTTGTCGTGTATTAAAAGGGATTAATTTGATTCGCAATTTCGCTCTGTCAAATTGCGAGAGGGCTACGTCGTGTCCTTCCCTTTGGGTCCCTCCGATAAACGAACTCCGAACGTAACAGCGCTGTCGTACATTTCTGCGCGACGCTGGAAAAATTTATGATCGACGATCTGCCTGAGAGACGTCACATGCAAATGACATGAGCGATAAGCGCCTTCCCCTTCTCCGTCCTCCGCCAAGATTAAGCCCTCTTAACGCGAAATTCACCGCATTGGTGAAGTCGAGGTAAGTTAAATTGTTAGGCCGGCGCTATACGTTAGAATCATCCGGAATTAATGATTCGCGCTTCTGCGCCGAGGAAATATCGCTTGGATTAACGTAATCCCCCGTGAATTACGCTAACCGACGAAGCGCTCGGTGGAGCCGCAACGCCGATGTATTCCTCTCGGCGGGACCGAGCGGTTGTCAGACGATCCTCGAGACACCCGTGCCTGCACGATAAGACACACCGACCACTGAATATTCTCGAGATTAAAACACGACGCTGAGGAAAATTACAGACTCGAGTAAACTGGCGCCCGGCCGCCGGCGACTTGAGCAATTTTCATAATTATCATTTGGATTTGTCATTGTCCGCGCTGAAGAGCCTCCTCCACAGAATCGAAACGTTGGAACCTTTATCCAATTTTAATTAACGAAAGCTTGTAATATACGCGCACCGCCAACCGCGTTTCTTACGTTCTTGTGTGTTCAGATTAATATTATTATATTTGAATGAAGCCTTTGTTCGGGATTTATTTAATTAGCGAGCAATTAAAATTTTACGAATACTGATTGGAGAAAGAGAAAGAGACAAGTGACGTAACGACGCGAATCTAGATCGGATCCTTGATCGCTCGACGTCAACTACCATTTCAGCGTTTCGCAAGGATTAATAAGTCGCTTAGTGTCACCGGGGCTGGGATTGCCGGTCGCGGATTTATACGCACATTCGCACGGACAATGCATTGCGATTGACGGGACCAGTGACTCGGTGAATGAGCGTAGGCAGGATTTTCTAACGAAAAGTTGTCGCGCTCAATAGACTTGCTGGTGAACACAAAGCGAAATGTAGGTGAGACTCCGGTTCTTTCTCTTTTCTATTATAATTCGGGATTAGCATCCACACGTTCGGTGATTCGACTAAATTGTGCCGATTGCCCTTGCACAACGCCATCCCGTTCTCGCGAAGCCGAGACTAACGTTAGACGCGCGTCGAGAGTGTTGATTTTATATATTCCAGATTTTCTCGTGCACGTGCACTCTGAATGTTAAACTCTGGATGCTAGTCACGATCTTTTATTTTGCGACGAAGATACCTGGAGATACCCCGCGATACAAAAATGTACCTGCGCTCCACTCGGTATAAATAATATATTCACTGTTATTTATTCCCGGTTTTGCATTAATCATTTCTGCACAAAGCCCGTGCAGCACACATCCGTAACGCAAACACGCATGAACAACAAACGCAAGTTTCTTCGTGTTTGTCAGTTTTTCAATTTCGTCATATTTTCATTGTATATCTTTTTCCTCAACATTTGCAAGTTATTTTACATTTTGTATTTCCTTTAGTTCATCCCTCCCTGTTCTCCTAAAATTTACGATTAATCGAAAGACCATCGACGCGTCGTCTGCCAGAAGCAAGTCGCGCGTAGCGTAACACGGGGAGGATGGGTATCTCCCTCCTGGCGATCCTGCGATTTCGCAAGGTAGTTCTTCTCTTGGCAGGGGAACGATGGTCCGCGATCGGAATCCGGTCGGTCGGCCGTTATCGTCCTGGTTTAAAAATATCTGGCGCCATCCGAGCCGCCTCGAATCGTGGGTGCAAGCGAGAACACATTGTCTTCTGAATTATCCTGACAGTGAAAGTTTCGCGTGCGCGTGCAGGACGAGACCCCTCGGCGGTCGGCGACGTTACCGGAATGCGAGATCGCGGCTCCGTGTCTTGTCCGGGCTACTAAAAGCGCGGTTCCCTCTGGCGCGTCGTTATTTTTAACGTTTGGTGACAAGAACGCGAAAAAAACATTATTTTAAATACGTTTATCTGCGCCCGCGAGTCGCAGATAAAATAAAAAAGTAGATATATTACTCGGAGTGCGAATAAGAATTTAATACTACGATATTATCCTGTTTCAAAAGTTCTTTAATTGAATGCTAGTATAATTCACATGATTTTGAACAACGAAAAAAATAACGAGGAAGAAACAGCGACTCTGCCATTCGATATCAACCGTGTTATTGTCTTGATTAATCATGGCGACGAGAAATGCGGGAAGGCAGCTCACCGGATCATAAAGGGGAATCTTGCTCTTGATAAAAATGTTAACGGAAGCTTCCCATCAGCCCGGCCGGAAATTGGGTTAAAGGGTAAGCGGAACGTATATTCGTTCTCCAACTAGTCCCCAGTAGCTCCACTGGGACAATACTGGGATTGAGTGTCGGATGTTTGTCGACAGGATGTCCTGCGAGAAAATGTCCACGCGTTAATCGTGCCTGTTGCACCGCGGGAATCAACAATTTAAATGAACGCCGAGCAACGTCGAGCAATGCCAGCGAATATTCACGTTACCGTCACGTGTGCTGCATCATAAAGTGCAATTAAAGTTTAAATTGATTCATCATCGATCTTACGGTAGTCATCGGAGGGAACACGGAAGCACGCGGGATTGCTCGTTCTCCAAGAAAAAAAAAGAGAAAGAGCCAGTAAAAAACGTAACGACGCGCTAATGAATCGAAGCGAACAAGAAACCGTTTAATGCCCCGCCTCGATCGGGACACTCGGGAATGCAAGGGAGAACCCGTTGAAGGCGCATTAAACGACGCGCCGCGATGAATGGCTATCAAAGAGCGACGTGGGATAATATATCACGCGGTCCTTGAAAATCTGACGTGTCATCCGCCATTATTGTCCCGTCGGCTGGCGGGTAATTTACACCCGGCCGATGTACTTAGGCCACTTACGGTCCGTGGTTGCTGGTACCGGAGCAGAGGGAGACCAGGACGTCGTAAACTCGATTCTCATCTCCTCTTTGCATCTCTCTCTCTCTTTCTGAAACGCACTCGCGCGCGCAACAATATACGAGACGGCCCCAGATTGCCGTTAATAACGCGACTTCCGACGCACCTCTCGAGGGAGAAAAGAGCAATCATCACCGATCCTGGTTCTGCGTAACGAGAACGACAACGTATCAAACGACGATGTATCATAATTGACGTAATCATACGTTATTTTATGTATTATTAGGCCACTCCTCTCTTTGATAAGGTGCACTGTAAGGTTCACGAAATGTCGAAATTGAAGTGACAAGAAACGCTGCTCCAGTTGGCTTGCTCGGCAAGCCAAATCCGATTGGAATAATCAACAGCCTCAACGAAAGCCTCAAATCTCGTACGTCCTTTTCCTCTTTGTAGACTTTGATCATCCTGCGATCACCAATCATCGGACTCTTCATCACACAGATCCTCCTTCGCATCTCTCACGACCGTCGATGGAATTTGATCGAAGCGACTCGGAACGCTTCGCTTCCATCCCGATCCGGATACCGTAGACGATCATCTCTCGTGCAACTGTTACCGTTTTTTCATGGACATCTTATGGCGGTCACGCAGGCTCGTCGGCTCCTCCAGAGGCGGCAAGCCGGCGCTCTCTATCTGTTACGGTGTACCGTTATCGAGGCACCATCGTGCTTTACACGCGCGTTCGCCACAATGCAACGTGGAATTCCGCGCGTCTTTACGTCCGTTAACGGTATCCCGTGGCGTACAACACACGGCTATCTTTTCAGCTCTACGTCTCTGTAGTGTAGTTTTCCCTGCCACGGTCGTACGGTACCGCGCGATTAGCCGCGTCGTTCCCGTGGAACCGGGGGTGGCCCCCTCCCGGAATTTCTCCGTGAATGCGCACCTTAATCGTGATTTAATCCCATTAGCGAAGCGTGCATCGCGGCTATATGGTCAGCCACGATATTATTGCACGTACAGCTACGATAATATAATTGCATTCTGACGCGGTATCGCCGTGCCTGAACGCCGGTTTAGCGTCGCAATTCCGATATCCGATCGTTTGACGATCTCTGCATTCCTGAAACTCTTCCTTGGATGATCGTCGAGCATTCTCGGTAACGCGAAGAGATGACATGCGAGAGGTTCGCTCGCATGCAATGCCAGATAAAGAGTCTGTTCTAACCGGGAATGCAAAATAACGAGACTTGTTTTCAAGAACAAGAAATCGTTTGGTTTCCCGAATAAACAAAAATAAATAGTAGCTTGAAAGCAGTTGTTAAGTACAACGATAAAACGTCGATGTTGTTAGAAATAGGGACAAATAGGCGTTAATATACCCCGAATGAGCGTGCGAAAAATAATTTTCTTTCTCCTCTCCGTCTAAATAACCAAACTCCTAACAGGGCTGCATGCATACCCGCTCGCGATGCAACCCCGGCACAAAAGGGGTACATTTTTGCGCACCGCCGTCGGGTGATTTACAGACCGGCCGTCCTGAGGTTACCGACTTACGAGCGAGGCAGACTCGCTCCGAGCCGGGCTGGTCCGCAGCAGCCGAGCGCGGAATGCGCGCCGCGTGAATCATTCGTCCTCACCTCTGGTTACTGGTTCACCGGCGATCAGCCCGGTTGCACAATGCAGAATAAAGTGATTTAAACGCGAGGGAGATACGCCGGAGACTCCGCGGAATAAATCGCACCTGGGACATTGCGGCGAACGACGCACGAGTACTTCCATCTGAAAAACGCGGAATCGACGAAGCGCGCACGAGAGTCTCGTCGAGGAGGCTCATTGCCTGTACTTGGCTGAACGATTGACCGAAATACATAGAAAAGAAATTCGCTTTAGGAAATTAGGTGCTGCTGCGCAATGAGTAGATCATTCACTGAACTCCGACAAGCGTAGTCGTCCCTCGCAAACGATTCCTCCGGCAGCTCGTCGTTTCCGCAAACTTTCGATTCCCTCCGCGAGGTGTAAAAACGAGTCGTAAATCCAGCGGAGCTACTCCGCTCGCTTCACCGAGAGACCGAGATTTTTTGCCGCGGTGTCTCCGCGATTAGCCTAGATTCCGCGACGAGTGTTACGGCCGCGGCGGCCGGCGCGCGGTTCTTGCGCGGATTTTCTCCCGCTCGATCGTTCGGCGAACGCGATCTCGCGAAACGGTGGCGTGAAATGCGCGCGTTCTGCCAATCGCTTCGGCGATCCCGCGCGGGATCTCTCCTCGACAATCCGGCCGGTTATTGTTGCATGTACCGTTGCGTCGTGTTTCCACGACGTCGACGTGGCGTACGTCCGCTGGCGGGCAAGAGCGATAAATTTCCTGTAATATCGTTGGACCGGTTTCGTGGATAGTTCCTCGTGTAACAATGAGCACGCGCCTCAGCCTGGAACGCCACACGGGCAAAAAGAGAGACTTCTTTCTTTCTCCTCCGATCTTAGCGTTCTTTAGCCGGAGGTCGCCTTGTGGCGATGAGCGCCTCGTATCCTCGATCGAGCAAGCCTTTTTTCCGCCCGAAACCGCTTTATGCTACGTTGGAATCGCGCAGTTATATCGCGTATAAAGACATATATTGAAATATGCACACGCTTTATATGGACGTGACTGTTAAAACGATGTATAAAATTCAAACTCATGATACCTGCGGGAAAATAATTACGTGATACACAGAGGAGTATCGCTCGGTGAATGCGAAAGTAATAAGGAGTAAACTTACAGATTGGCATTGGAATGGACCTTGCGGGCAAAAGCGCGCATTTCCGCGATTAAAAAAGTGTAAGTCGAGATACTGGACGTAAGCACTGGGCGAGCATCGAAAGAGGATTATCGACTAATAATCGAGAGAGAGAGAAGAAGCAAACATAATGACCCCGAAAGAACACTCGCGAGATAGATGATTCAAGATAAGCCACTACTTAAATGATATGCTTGGTAGCTTGGTGAGAATTTTTGTAGAGAACGCACCGATCCGGAAGAAGGAAGAAGTCACTTTGCGTGGCCGTGACTTTGAACAAATCGCGATAACCGCAGACAAAGATCACACGTCGCACCCTACGTGCGTGGAAAATGATCATTCGTTGTGCGAAATCATAAATCTCTTCGTTAGCTAGAAACAGTTTCTGCCTGCGGGAAAGCCACTCGTATCGGCCTGCAAATTGAGCGTCTACGGTCTAGCAATTTTTCAAACGACATCGCATGTCCAGGACAAATCGCACTGCTCAAACATCAAATTTTAAAGCAACCCAGTCTCCTCTCACGATTTTTCAGCGTAAGGCTGTCAGTGCGCGGCACGCGCGCGCGGATTTATCGCGCGTGCAGCAGCGACTTCCTTAATTAATCACGGCGCGAGCGAACGTATCGCGCTTACGCGTTGGAGAATGGAACAACAGTGTTAACCGCACACGTCAGATTTGAAAAACGCGACTTGAGCGATAATCTCGCTCGCACGCAACGCGCACGCAGACACGCACATACGCGACCTCACATATCAACATCGACATTTATTGGAATACGAAGGTGCGATATTCTTGCCAACAACATTTTTACGTTATTAATCTGAAAACCAGATGCGCGGGCCGACGTATTTCCAACAGTAACTCATGCACTCCGCCGAGCGCCTTACGCTCCGATTAAAAAGCGAGAGAGACGGAGGAAAAAAGAAACAACGGGGCATCCGCGATTTATCGGATTCATCGATCAAGCTCGGAGGTCGCTCCTCGTTAACGCCACAAGCAGGCACCTCCTCATTTCGTGTCGGTTCTTGAGCGCCCGGTACCGTCTAATTAAGCGTGAGCCGGCGCGAGAAAGAGAGAAAGAAAGAAAATCAGCGTGAGAAAGAGAAAGAGATGCTGCCGGCGCGTCGATTTTCGTCACTTCCGGTCGCGGATTAATCCGCGTGCTGTGCGCAGCATTGATTTTTTAAAAACCGCTCATTATCCAATTATCCTGAACCTCCGCCGCACGCAGGAGTGCTAATTAAACGAAGCCGTCTCTCGCTCGCTCGCCATTGTCGTCGCGAATGAAGAGGCTCCGACTCGCGCGAGGTCTCGGAGTGTCGTCAATATAGTTTTGCATTCACGCGGCCCGTTCGCTCTTGGTGTATCTTAATTAACGCGTGGAGACTGCGCGAGCAAGCCACGGAGACTCGCTTGCATTGTTAATCTCGTATTGTTAATGCCTGTAAAGCTCGCTAGCGTTTACCGGGCGGGTGGAGCAGGAACTCGCGTCGCGACGTGTGACCGAATCCGCGTGGAAACGTCTCGGCGAGAGAATCCCCGACATAACAGTGCGTTTTTCTCGCGCGCGAGGTAACTCTCGTGCGACGTTTCCTGTTGCGGCGCCGTGAAAAAACTCCCGAGATAGCGGTCGTAACGTGAACCAGCCGGCGGAAAATGCCGTATTTCTCCGGCGTCGGAACGCGATGCCAGGCCGAGGAACATTTCGCACGACGAGGATCCCGGCCTGTTCCGCAGGCCCGTGCACTTTGCGCTAGGATTACGTACGTAACTGCGACATTAGGCGAGACGGCCGGCCGTCTCCGCGCGGCAGAGAGCCTTTCCTCGCGCTTCAGCTGGATGTGCCATCGGCCTCGCTCGCTCGTACGCGAGCGATTCTTCCGCACCGGGCGGGAGCGTGGTCGACTCTTTCCGAGCGTACACGGATAAATTACTGCATCTTAAACTACCGCGAATTCTTAGACGCATCTGCCTACGCGGTGCACTACCGCACACGGCGCGGACGCGTGTGGGACGGAGCGGAAAACTCGCGCGCATACACACGTGTCCGAGATCGTCCGTGCGGGAACGCAGGAATTGTTCAGCTCGTGAATTTGGATTTTACGTAAAATCGTCGATCTTTCGTGCTAGTAATATTCTCAAGCGCTCAGGAAATCAAGTTTTGAAAAAATGGACTGATCCGTTACATAAATTCATCAGAAATTATCTCGAAAAGAACCTTGATTGCACGAGTATTCGTATTCCAAGTATCCGAACTTGAAAGTTTGATTCGCCGAAAGAGGCCTCGTATTAAATCAAGTTTTTTTTATTAAATCATTACTAGCGAGATGTTCCTACGTCGCCTTGCGCAACCAGTCAATTACAAGCGTAAAATAATACACGTGTGTCGCGCCCCGCCCTCGTGTCGCGGTATGTCCTAAGGAATTAATTATTCATTTTACGTGTAATTCCGTGCGGGATCATAACTCGCTCGCGCGCTTCTCAAATCCCGCTGCTCTCGTTCTCTCGGTTGCAAACGAATTGTACTTTATGCGGTCATAAATCTCGTTTTACCGTGCGCGATTTTTCAACGGCGGCCGTTATGGAGAAAAATCGGTTACGATATTCGAAATGCACCGAGAAATTCTGCGCTCGTAGTAGAGCCCTCGTAAAGAATCGTCGCGCGGACAAACCAGTTGGCAGTTGGAGAACTGGATCAGTTGGCGATCAGACAATCGTCGCGCGGCGTCTTAATTAATTGAATAGTCGAGCGTTCCGCCACTGGATTCGTCGATATAATTTAATGCGCTTGCACGAAATATCTCTCTCGCTTTGAACTCGAGCATCATTACGGCAATCACGCGATTCGCGCGCAGTGGGACCTTTAACTCGCAAGGAAAGAGACTCGGTCCAGGCGAGAAGGAGAATGCGAGTATTCTCGATCGATCAATTAAAGCGGGCTCGTGGTAACGAGCTTAACTCGTTACGAGCGAGCGAGAGTGGTAATTATTGATGAAATTTTAATTAGACGCGCAAAGTGGCTTTACGCGTTGCTACAAAGTTGATCCGCATGGGTCTTACGTTCTCAGAAATACATACGTTGTACGTTCATCTCGAAAGAGCATAACATAAAATCAATGCGGATGTCTGAATCTATAATTTCCTCGCAATCTATAATCTTCTCGGTTTTCAAAAGAGTGTCATTTACGAGCTGACCAGGCTCGTTTGTAACGATCATCGTGGCACGGACTCGAATATTAATTATTAATTATATTCACAAGCGCGATATCATTTAAGTCGACACAAAAAAATTGCCTTTTATTTATATTAAGTATTAATTACAACTGTGCTCTCGCATGAACGTCTCCTCGAAGGGGAGCTGATTCGCGCGATTAATGCAGCCGGGAAGCTTAATCGGTAATTAATGTACCTCTCCATCAGCGCCTTTAAAAGTTTAACCTCGAGAAGCAGCGAGCAACGTTGCTAATTATGCGGTATGCGTAATTATACATGTCGCCCACGGAAAATTAACGCGGCGCTCGCGCAAATCGCGACACATGTACATGTTCATTCGCTCGGCCAGTTCGAGCGCGATTCCCGCTTCGAATTCTTTCGATATTTCGAGGAAACGTCCTGTTCCTCCTCGTCCTCCTTGAAGACTCATCCTACACGTAACGTCAATTTTCAATATCGTTTCTCACTTATAAATTGCACACTCGCGTAAATTCATATTATATGGATTCCATCGTGAGTTTCGTAAGTCACGTTATTTAATTATAAGTAATTTCACCGCTCGTGAGCGCAATTTAATCTCGATCCCGACATTCCGCGATCTGATAGCGCGGTCAATTAAAAGTTCACGCCGACGTTCGTCGGGCGACTTTTCCCCGTAAATTCCGTGTAACTTGGCATATTCTCCCTTTCTCTCTCAACTATAAACCGCGGGTATTATACGGGCCCACGAAATTTTCGCGTCGTCCCATTTTACGTGGCGTTGCGTAAGAAAAAGCACGTAATCGCAAAGGACCCAAACTTAAAGCTGAACATTCCGCGCCTTGCATGAACGAAAGTAGCGCTCGGCTGCGATGACGACGACGATGACAAGCACAGCATGCATGTACATTCGTCGAGCATGTACCCACTCGATGTAAGTATAAAGCGAGCACGGGCTAGATAACGGCCGGTATCCTTGACTCGAGCCGCGTATGCACGCCGACGCGTGCCGTGTGTGAATGCCACTCTGCATACGAAAGCACTTACGCGCGTCAGGATCTCGCGGGACTCGGGACAATGCCGGCGATATCGTGGAGATCCGCGCGTGGAACAGCCAGTATTTAATCGTTTCTCGTCGTTTCTTTCCTTTTAGATACCCTCGCGTCGCGTCGCGTCGTCGCGAAGTCGCACCGGGACATTATTCCGCGGATTCTCCTAAGTTCGCGCTGCAAAATCGCCTTCACTCGCTCCTCGCTTCGTCGATTTACTAATTTTAAGTGGTCTGTAATATATCTCATCTTTATTATTTCATATCAACAATGATTATCTTTCGCTGTTTTTCGATTCTGGCGACCGATTTATCATCCCACCGCGCAACCTCGTAAAGACGGAGTGCTTCAAGTAGTAATGGACGGCAAGGCCCGTAAGGAGGTCCGGATCTATCGAGTACGCCCTCGCGAACGCGCGCTATCGGCCGCTCAGGACCCGATCGCTCGTAAAGTAGCAACACGCAGCAACTTACCAGCAGGAGAAGCGCCGTGCCCGTGGCGGTCGCATCCACCGACATGCCGCACGCCATTCTCGCGCTCTCGTACGAGGGAGTCGCCCGGTCGTTCTTCCTCTACCAGATCATCCTGGATCGTTCGCCCCCTTCGAGTCAACTAGCAGGGCCCTCCCCGGGTTCGCCGCTCGCCGGGAGCTGCTCGTCGATGATCCACGCGACGATGATACCCGCTGACGCGTTTTCACTTCCCCACGGCACAGAATGAAGACAATCAGATTCACCAAGCACGTCCGCGAGCTTCGCGAGCTGCCCTGTCTCCTTTCCTCGTCACGTAAGCAAGAGGATATGGGAATCCCTCGTTCAGAGATTTCGTCGTCGTCGATAATTATAATGGTAACGACGACGACAGTAACGATTTAACGATCCGATCCTCGAGGTCGGATTACGACCGATCATGCACTCGACTGTCGATCGCTGCGTCGTCGGCCTTTCGCCTGTCTTGGATGCCCGATCGCTCGTTCACTCGTCGTTCGCCGCAATGAGAGACTCGCTACGATGAGCGAGTGGACGACGGACGAGCTCGCTGCCGAGGACGACGCACGGCTGGCCTCGTCGGCACGTAGCTCCTTCAAAAGGTGACGATTACACGCGGTCCTAACCGTAGCACAGGGCTTGGGCAACTGACAGCGGGTCAGAGCCGCAGCAGACGGCGCCACGCCGCTCTCACAGCTGATCCGAGAGAGCCGATCGCCTCTATCCGCGGGCCCCCTCTCTGCTTCCTTCGCGAGGGGGCTCCGCTCTACCCTCTCTCTAACGTGCGATTCTCAATCCCCGCGCCCCGACGCTCCCGTCGCGACGATGGTGCCGATCAGATCCTTGGTCACGATCGATGATAATATCGATGAAATACGTGGTCGATTTGAAGAACAATTAAGAATTCCGTTAATTACTGCTCAACTGGTTGCTATTGGTTGCTGGATACTTGAGGAGACTTGAACGATATCTTCATCTATTTATAAGACGAGAGATATTATGATCTTAAAGTCAAAAGAGTACTTCCACTTTTCATGCAGCATGCATAAAGTCCAAAAATGCAATTAAATGCAAACAATATCATGTGACGTAATTTATTTCGAAATTATCGTATCGCCGGAAACTGACTCGCCAGAAGCAAGTCCTAATCTCGAGGACGGCGGTACGGTTCGAAATCTTTCAAGATCATTGGTCGCAATCAAAAATCAAGGGGGCGGAGAAGACAAGCGGAACTGGCATCACGAGATTCTCGGAACGACCGTTCGTTCTCCGGTATTTCTCCCTTGCATTACAACGGTCGATGATGACGACGATGACTGGCGGGAAGTACGAGGCACATTTAACGAAATCCCCGTACAACGGGCGCGGATGAATAACCGGCCTTGCGGTCGAGCGGGGACGACCTTCGTGATGGCGCGTTTGCGAAGGCAAGGATCCCGTCTTCGTCGGGTTTTTCGTGCCGGACGCGTTTCCGAACTCAGGTTACACCGGATTTTTGGATCGCGTTTACACTCGAGCAGGTCCACGAGTCGGACAAATGCTGGAAGGAACGAACCGGAATGCGCAGCGATCCCGCTCGCGCGATGATTGACCGTGATTTATCGGCGCCATCCCGACGCGACTTCGTTCTCGCAACTTCATCCGACTACCGTTCTTTATAAGAGCGGAACGAAAGAGGGTCGAAGGGAGTTCGAGTCTTGAATAAGCTTATTCTTTAATTAATCCTTCTCCAGAGAAATAAGTATCAGTATAACCTGCCGCAAGAATGTTGCTCCATCCAGGATGAATCTGAATGATAAATCAATCCTGAATTCTCATATCGGTACTGCTTTTTCCAAATAATTAATATTATTTCTTAATTTTTGGCGTTTTGGAAAATTGATATTTTCTCGGAAATATATGCAAGCAATTTTAGTTTTTTATTGGTTTATTAAAGTTTTTTTATTGACTTAGTACATAAATAATTACTTTATTTCTGCAAATAAATGAAGAATCGCAACGGAACTTTTTTTAAGGTACGGAATTTTAGATCGTTCGAATCGAGCCGAATCAATATACTATGCCGGGCATCGATCGGTTCATCCATTCTCATGGTATTGGCGTATCTCGCGAGGATCGTTGCACCTCCCGGAGAGAGGTCGAGAGATCGAGACTGCCGTGAACTGTGAAGATCGCGCGTGCACACGCGCGAGCCGCTAAATTTCCCCTTTATCTGCATTACTCGCGTGCCTGTGCACTCGTCCGCGGCCCCATCGCTGGAATTCAAGGGACGTTGCGGCCGGAGGTCTCGTATCGGAGGTCACCTAGGCATATCCGCGCCGGCACGCGCATTGTTCCCGCGCGAGCGGCGGCATTGTCTCGTGATTTCGCCGACGAAAGGTCAAGATACGTAGGACCGGACCGTGAGGATCCGTATCTCGAAGAGATAACCCGGAGCGTGAGAGGTGTTTCTGGGGTGAAAAAATCGCCGCCCGGCCGAGTGCTTTGAGGATACCATCGACGGCGAGACGAAATCCTTCCACCGCACCCGACAAACTTTAATCGCGACAATGCGGCACATCGCAAAAAGGAAACGATTGATTAATTCGTCAAAGAAAAATATCGAAATTAATTTAAGGGTTAAAATTTAGGGTGATCTCATTACGAGAATAAATACACGACATGGTGCAGACACAAATACAAAACTGGGAGATAACGCGCGAATGAGCGACGGATGGACGAGGTTTCGAGGAGTAATTTCGTTTAATCGATGCGGCCTTAAACGACACCGAGTGACGGATGAGGAATAACAAACGTCTCGTCTTGTTTAAACATGCGGCGCAAAAATGATCGTCGAAAAGTACGAGCGAGGGCCGTCAGTCTCGCCTGCGGTCCAGTTCCGCGCCATAAAAACGTCGTATTTATTCTCGGCGCATTCCTCGTGTCCGCGCAGACGATGTAATTGCATTCCGCGGCGACTACAATGTATCCGTAAGTCACTCGGCTCTCGTTGGTTCTCTCACGGCCGGGATGAGGGCTGATCTCTCCGCAAAAGGAAAGACTAGACCGTTCTCTAACCGACAGTCGAACTTTCGGACTCTCGTGAGACTCACCTTCATGAGATTCACGCGGAAACGCGCAATACATGGCTGATTTCTAAAATTTCAAACACTCGTGCGAGTACATTACTTGCCGCGGATCTCAGGTCGATTGCTAAGAGACTAAAAACCGGTCTTGTAAATCTTTTAGTTGTGCGTAGTGTCGATTTGTTGGTAGTGTTTCCCAATTAGCAATACATAAATAGTGCAAAGGTAGTTTTCCAATAATAATCTAACGGAAACGTAGCGCAATATCTCAAATGGCTAAGATATTTCATTTATCCCTCTATTTATCTTGTAAGCACTTAACCATTTCCTTATTCGTTCCCGATATATCTTGATTGATATCCGATATCAATGCGAAAAGTGCTAGACGGGATTTATGCGATAGGATCATTTGCTCTGGCATATGAACTATTTCGTAACTATCTCGCGTTTCGCACGAGGCATAGAATACGGATCTGTCAGATTTGATTAGCTTTTTAGACGCGATCTGCGTCGCGTGTAGCTTTTAGCTTCCCATTTTTCTCTCTCTTTCGCGTCTCTTGCACATACATATAAGAAATGCTTATACATTTTTCACACTGTTGTGCCTGCACTCGCGAGGGACCGCGCACGGACGGACAGCGAATGTTCGGGTGATAATGCTCGCGCGAAGTTGCCGTAAATCTCGACGGTCGGCCGGTTTAAATCGCAACTTTATTTCCTCCGAGTACGACGTGGATTTAGCAGGATTATTAAACGAGGTCCGCTTTTAACAGGATTGCCTATTCAGCGGGACGCCCGGCTCCGCAGTGATAATTGCGTGCGTGTAACGCGATGCGCCGCAAAATTCTTTCAGCAGCCGCTTCCCTTCGTCGTGCAATAAAAGGCAGCTCGACGAAGTGCTCCTTTGAATAAACGTCTTCTCAGTTTCGACCAAAAGAGGCAAATGTATCAAAATCAGCGCTTGTGTATGCGAGGAATGCTTTCCAATTACGACATATCGAGCATATTTCTGATTTTAATGGGATGTTACATTACTTCTGACGCGAGTGACCCTGAATAACGCGCCTCAAAGAAACTTTCGCCTCGCGTGTATCCACGTATCGATATCCGGTGAGTCAACGGGGACTGCCTTAATTATGGAGCTCAACGTCATCGCAAATGGCTCATCGGCTCATGAAATTACGCGAATCAATCCGCAACATCCGACGATTTTTGTGAAATATCATACCGGACTCGCGGGCGACGATTGCGTTCCGTTGTGAAAGCATATGACAGTTTGTTCCCCCAAACAATGTGTGAATCACCATTTGAATCGCTATAATATAATAAAAGTGATTGTCATTAATTGAAATAATAAGAAAAATTCTAGCCTGAGACCAATCGTCGATCCACTTTTTCCGAAGAAAATCGCCAAGATTGCAAAAGAAAGTCAAACACGCTTCCGCACATGAATTCAGAACATTCCGCAATCTTCCTTGCGTGTAGCAAAGCCTGCGGCTGTAAAGTGGCGCTTTTCTTCTCGAAACGGCGTATTCGTTCTTTTTCCAGTCACCACCTCGTTTTTGACTCATCGAAACAGGTATCCCTGCGTATGCTGCTAGGACATGGTGTGTCGCCGCGAAGCTGTGCCGAGAAATGGTGACGCGCATGCGGCGCAGTTGCGCGCACGAGGTCGGGACGACGGAGGCCCGGCGAGCTATCTGCAAGCGCATTAAGCGAGCAGGATGTCGGCTCGTTATAAATGGCGTTGCATTCTTGAAATTAATCGGCGGGCGGGGAACGGCAAGTACCGGACCCTTGTACCCGGGAGCCGACTCGGGGGAAAGAAAAACGGAGGCTCCGTGACACTTTTCATTATGTTTTCGTGGGTCCCTACGTAAGACGGTAGCGGGTCCCGGACCCGGAGATTGACATTAAGATTGCCGCTCGGCGTTTAACCGGATAGCTGTATCCCTGCACGGGATGGGGGCCAGGTGAACGTTGCGTGCGTTCAGGGTCGCAGAATATACATTGGTACCCGGACAGAAATCCCGACGCTGTAAATATCCCGCACCGAACAAGTAAGCTACGGACGTAGATACGTATCGCGTTTACGAATTTCGCCGTTGATCGGCACCAGTTGTTAAATGATCGTTCGGCGAACCACGGTTGACGGGCGAATCGGATCCTCCGCGACAAGGCTCGTCGATTGCCAAGACGAAAAGGACAAAGTCGTTTTCAGTTTCTCGTTGTCTCGCAGTCTCGTTTATTACGAGCTTCGATGGTTTCCCGTAAACCACTGAGTTTATCGTGCTCAACTTATCGGCGAATCACTCGCAAACGTAATTGGCTTGATTCGCGAGTGTTCGCTTCCTGTTGCTTGCCGGTCGAGGATCATCGAGACACTCGAGACACTGTGCTGCCCGCGTCGAGAATGGTACCCTTTCTAATTTCCCTGAATGCATCGCTTCTGAATTTAAAAAAAATTGGGGTAACTCGCAGAATTTTCGTTCTCGATTGACACACGGAGAGACGCTCGACTTCCTCCTTGAATCCCGTCGATTCAATCCCGCGGAGAGAATCAGTGAGTGGATCAGCGGCGGCTTTCAAACGGAGATCCGTATTAAGATTAAAAGAGTCCGGGCTTGTAATCGATGCGGATGGCGCGTCACGTGGCGTTTCCGTCGGCGCGTACTTGCACAAACAGTTAATAAAATCGACGAGAGCGAGAGGAGGCGGGATGCTCGCGGCGGCCTTGTTGTATCGGTAAACATCGCTGATAAATGGGAATGAGTCCGCTAAATCGATTGGGACCGAATCAAGCGAGGTCGTCCTAAATGGAGACGCCGCCTGCTCGCGAGTGCAACAACGCGACAAAAAAGCGGTCCGGCTTCCGTGATACTTTTGCATTACGTTACATGCGCCTTCGTGTGGCGGCAGCGCGTAAAAGTGGTAGCGATCCGGTCGGGATTCAGCTAGATCGATATCAAAATCGCCGCCAGGCATTAATAAAGCATACTCTTATAATAAAGCAGCGTCTCTGAGTGAAAAATAATATCTCAACGCTCTTGAGCTCGTCTCAAAAATTGCATTGCTATATATTTGTTAAATTAATTGCACGATCGATTTCGATTAAATTGCACGATTCGCCATCATGCGGAAAAATGATACTTTTACGAAGAGACGGAGGAAACGTCCGAGGACCACCGATGGAGGGAAATTTGAGTTGGCCGTGCATCGTCGTGGGTGTCAGCGACTTTTACGTGGCCACGACCAAAGCATCGAATTTTTATGCTCTCACGTGTTCCGTCCCTCTATAAATAGTTTGGCGGCGCTCGTCGCTCGGACAAGAATATCGGGGGTGGCTGATCGGGCCAAGTGTCGATAAACCTTCCTCCACTCGTCTGATCCTTTTAATGCCCATGATCAGGTCCAGGGAGACGAGGCTCCGGTTCTAACATATACGCGCGTTGCCCCTTATAACGAAAATAGAATCTGGCGAATAAAAAGGCTCACGCTGGAATTTCGCGGAATTCCGACGTTCCGGCATTCCGATCAAGGCCCTTGGGACCCGGGGCCCTGGGTCGTTTCCACGCGGCCGTCCGTTCCCCGATCTTGCGTGGAGGCGCGGCGACGATACTGAATACGTAACGTTTGCATTTTTTCTCTACGTTATACAAACCAGACAATCACGAAAATCAGCAATGAAGACCTTATCTTTCTATTTATTTTTTATTTTCTATTTTCTATTTTCAATAAAAAATAAGAAATATGCAATGAAGAAATTAATCCTTCTATGCAAAGAACGATGTAATAAAGTATAATAAGGCGTAATACAAAGGTAGTTATCGCGACGACATACATCTACCGCTATACCGCTGTCATATCGATCATTACGGCTGAGACTCACAAAGAATCTCGAGACTTCAGACAATATTATGTCCATAAATTCAGACAATATTATGTCCATAAGTAAATATGCATTCGTAAATATGCATTTGTACGAGTCCCTCATGCTTTGGCGAAGATTAACGATGCCATGTTTATGTTGTATGGGGAATCATAAATCTCCATACGTTCGAATGACGGATATCTTTTACGCAAATTCCGGCAGCTCGATTAATTATACAGTTATTCGATCGTGAGCTCGTTCTACCTGTCGACGACCATCCATCAGTCTCAATATTACGTTCATTATTTTCTTGTATTATGTTGCGCCTCCGCGCGTGTTCACTCGTTAAGAGGGATTGATGGATCTCTTTGAGCAATTCGTCGTGTGACATGCAATTCAGCGAACATTCCGCATATCATTTTCTGCAGATGTATGCATTGAGATGACAATTACTAAAAATCCTGACTTTCTAAAAGAATGTTTTTATTATATCGTAGGTACTTTTAATACACCGCATTCTTAAAGCACTACTTGATAATCTGAAACACTTTTGATTTATACCTGATATTTTTCCTCGCTATCCGCCAGAATGAATAATCGTATCTTTTGCTTTAAAGTATACTGTCGCAAAAGTGCTTCCACACAACAAGCACTAAAAATTCCTGATACTCATAAATACATGATAAAACGTACGCTTTAGTCCTTTCGAGGCGCAGGCCGCTTTGACTTACCACGATTTATCGTTCTCCATACGTCCGGCTGTGTCCATACGCCGTTTCAAGCCAAGCGCCTTAAACAAACTCGCCGCCGATTATACCGATCTGCGAGACTGATTCGCGCAATTATCGCGATCGCGATCGCGATGCGAGTCCCCGCACCCCGCCGCGGGACGTCAGGCTGCTTTTCTGATCTTTACGCTCCTCGCGCGCGGATTAACATGTCACGAGGCGCGACATCGAGGGATGTCGAGCGTTTTCTGCCGGTCCAGTTTTCTGTTTGCCTCGCGCCGATGCTGTTCCGCATAATTCGGATCGTCCGTGATCCGCGTGCGCGGATCTGCATTTTTCGCAAGGCCAACCGGTGCTCTCTTTTCTTACGTCCCGACACGACCTCAGCAGCGGGTCGGATTTCTCTCGGCCGGGCGATTTTTCAACGGTGCCGGAGGAACCCGTGCTCGATCGGTGCGCGCGATTTGCATAATGCTGCTCCCCGGGACGGTTTGGCAACGGTTCGCCGTCCCATTTTCGCGCTCTTCGCACCCGTCGCGACCCGAATGTGTGATAGCAAAGCATCGTGTACGCGGGATGACCCGTCGTTACCACGTTAACCGGACAACACGTTGTCCGACGAAACCGAGGCTAGGCTTCTTGCTCAAGTTTATCTTCACCGAGGGATCTCCTCGTGTCCCGAAATCTCGATAAATTACCGAATCGAGCTGTGGCACTGAGGCCACTGAGTCGCGAGAATAATTCTGTTTTTTTTCTTTTGGTCGTTTATGTGCACGCGCGCACACACACACACATATATACTGGAGGATAACGTGAGTGTCGTGACGTTTAATTCAGACGCGTTTACACCCGTACGATTAATAATGTCCGCCGAGTGCGATCGCTCACGCTCGCGCGCGAATTACGCCCGAGCCGGCTTATCGACGTCGTTAATCTCGGCCGATCGCCGGTGATCGTGTCATTATCTATTCCGCGGACAACGTCTTTACCGCGTTCATTACGCGCGCTGCACCGTAAACGACGCTAGATGTTTGTCTTCGACGCATAATAATACATATCACTGCAAAGGACGTACCAAATGAGAGCTAATTGGACGAGGGCTGGATTTACGTGGCGCGATCGGCAGGGGACAAGCTCGGCGCGCGAGTGCAACGGCGGAAAAGGATCGCGCGAGCGTTTAACGAGCTATCTACGCGACGCTGCGCGCGGTACACGCAACACGAGGCCCGTTTACATCCGAGCGAATTAAGAACGGCGCGTCGGCGGATTGCCTTGATTTCTCGTTTACGAGTGATGGATGAGGAATTCGCAAAACGAAACCCACACGTATCCAATGTCAGCCGGACAATATCGCGAGTTAGCCGTCCGGCGTTTAAGATTCCTCGCGAATCACGCGCGCCCGTATCGCTCCTCTTTATTGCGGTCTTTATTGCCGGGTGCGAGTGACATCGCATGGATCGATTAAAATCTCGTCGGACAATTTGTTTTGTGGCCTAAGATGCTGGATAAAGTGCGACGCAATTAAATTAACCGGCGGTTTCGTCGCGCGTCCATGCGACGATAATAACGTATCTCCGTTAATTTGACGAAGGTGATGCCTACCGGCGTGGCAGTAGCAGCAGCCGCGTTCCCGCAACGAGCAGGAGCATCCTTAAAGGCGCGATCGCAAAGCAGATCGACAGATAAAGCGTAATGTGAAAATAGAATAGCCTCCGAACGCGACGGCGACGATCACCCGCGGAGAAAACGGCCGTCACACGGAGAGCGGTAGCGCGCCGCGATATTAATCGTTACAAAAAATTCCAACAATAAAATCCGAATGTATTTTACAATTTTACTGATCCCGTATCGTGCCATGCGTTTCACGCGTAATGCGGCGTCGAATGTATTCGAGTCCCGCGTACAATGTGAATTCAACCACTTTACCGCATTCGAGGAAGATGGGGAAACCATATAGGAAGAGTCAATTGCGCACGTTACTAGGCCAGTTATTTACTAAGAATTAAATAACTGTATGTTACGCTTGATAAGGACCTGAACTAAGGTCGAAACGTCGTGTATCTAATAAAGAACTGGCCAGTTGTGTCGATTGACAAGAGATTTTTATTTAGTACTGTTCCTGGCGAATCTAACGATTTATTTAGAATAAAAAATAATTATATCAACAGCTCAGAACTACCCGGATAAAGAAAAACTTTCTACGGGCTAGAACTTTTTCATTTCCGAGTTTACGGTATTTTCAATAGCAGAGAATTCTAGGCAATATAAAAAATATAGATATCAACAACTCAGAACTTCTCGGAAAAGAAAAAATTTCTACGGGCTAAAACTTTCATTTCTGAGTTTACGGTATTTTCAATAGCAGAGAACTCTAGGCAATATAATAAATAATGATATCATCAACTCAGAACTTCTCGGAAAAGAAAAAATTTCTACGGGCTAGAACTTTTTCATTTCTGAGTTTACGGTATTTTCAATAGCAGAGAACTCTAGGCAATATAAAAAATAATGATATCATCAACTCAGAACTGCTCGGAAAAAGAAAACAATTTTAATGGCTAGAACTTTTTCATTCAGTCCAATGTGCACGTTGCGCAGCAAATTCATGAAGATTCACGTCTCCGCTTTTCTCGCTCTGCACATTCGAGACTCCTTTTAACGATCGGTAGTGACGTTGCTCGTTTCGGGTGGCCCACGATCATTAATGACACGCTCATATGCGTCCGCGGACCGTCGATAGTCATCCGTGACATTTCGATCTCGCAGGTGCAACTTAATCACAAACGAAATACCGCACGGGCGAACGATGATTGGCTGCCGATGATGATGTATCAGGATGAAACAATTTGAACAAGAACTCCGAACCGGTCGCTAGGAAGCCGCGCGACCACCCGTCAATACCGTGATTCATCCTTGATTCGAACGCCCGGACCGACAGTAATTGTAGCTCCGGTTGTCATTATCATCCATGCCATGTTGGAACCTTGAAGATAGCCCCTTTCGACAGTCGGAAATTTTCGTTATTTACGTTCGCGCCATTGTAAATTATATCGGCGATATCGTGTGGTGCGGCGACCACCTGAGGAACCTGACTGCCACAGATGGCCGTCGATGATACAGGAATAAATGGCACTTGACTCGTTACCGGGGAATCATGCAACTGGTGCGCGACCACAATGTTAATCGACTCGACTGTTAATTATGAGCACCGTTGTGCGCACTGCTATGTCCTCGTGATCGAAACTGTCGGGGTATAATTGGATCCGAGGATGTTCATCTCAACGCCTGCAAAAACATCTTGGCGTACTGGTAGCTCATTCTCTAAGTTGCTTCAACGACAATCTCGTTACTGTTACATGAGTCGTAATGCACAATGTACTTGATAAGTTGAAGTAAATTGTAGCGAGACCGTTCGTATTCAGCATGAGTATTAGGAATAATGACAACGTACAAAAGGCATATAAAGAGGACAGTAAAGCTGAAAATCTTGCTGCGAGAAAAGAATACAATAAAAATGTGATATCATCATTCTACGTCACGTTTGAAGAATGCAACAATAAGAACTTTCCGTAGGCTTGAAGTTTACGGAAACTTTTTCACAATTCCTTGCAACAAAATCGAATTTTAATGTGGTTCACCATCGTTGCTTTTTCAACGTGACAAAATTCTTGACGGACTGAAAGCTTCTTTTATTTTAATCAAAGATATATCAACGAGGAAGTTTTAGTGATTCAGTAGGAACATTTTGATGATTTTCGTGGACTTAGATTCTTCCAGGTGACTTTAGATCGCGTGATAAGGAAGTTGAGAGATTAAGTGTCGATAGCATTGCTTAATTTTTCGGGTCAGAATCTTCTCGTGACATTTATCATTTTCCTTCGAGAAAATATAGAAGGAACTGAGCACTTCAGAGAGCCTACCGATTGATTGCCTCACGCAGCAAAGCCGAGATGAAAGTCTGAGCTTGGGCGTTCTTTCTACATGCACTTGAAGAGATCACAGTGTCGGTACCTTACGGTCTGATGGAGAACCTCCTACTCAAAATTATTCTGTTTGTTATTAATAAAATATATTACTATTAACATATATAAATACGTTATTTAATCATCATTATGTGTTAAATATTTTTTTCTTTTTTATTAATAAAATGTATTAATAAATTTCTTTTCTTAAATGTACTTTTTATTCTTATTATAATAATATTATACGTTAATGTACATGTTTAAATGTTACTTTGTTCACAAATAAAACATTACTATGATTGTCATTCGACAAGTTATTGTCGCGGAAATCTGATATCGATTCTTACGTAATATTCTCATATCCATGTATAATATTTCCGAGTTGGTCTATCAATAATGCACGAGGTTGAGTTAGCCGCGAACCCGACGAAGAAAATCCAATTCATTCCCGAAAAGGATTATAGCAATTTAGAATTGGTTTGCTACACGCGATAACGATCAGATCTACACGATCCAACGATCTGACTCGTCGCTCGTGCATCGCTTGGGCGTGTATCTGGCGCAAGACACTACCGTGTCTTTTGATACGCATTACGACATACGCATTACAACTGCGTTGCATAAAGATAACAAGTGTGACATGCAATCAATGGGACAGGCAAATAAGCTCTCTAGTTACGGTTGTCATTCAATTGCGAAGGAATCCCGTCCGCTTTGTTTGTCATTGCTCAAATTCCGGGCCGCTGTTCCTCACTCACTTTCACCGTATCATTCTGTCATTTGCAGATAAATTTCTATTTTACATTGATCTGCTTGATCAGTTACTTTCATGTTTTCATTGAACACACGAGTGTAAAGAGGATATAGACAAATCGCGATAAAAGACTAATCAGAAAGAGAAATTTAAGTAAAATGAAATTAAACATTTGAGCAGTATGAAATAGGTGATGTGCACGAAATGTAAAAAATAAAAATGAAATAGATATTCGTGAAACTTCGCTCGAGATTAAATTGTCAATCATTTGGCAGTTCACTGTCATCATATGCAAAGCATGGCGATTGCATGATTAAAGACAAGAAATAATTAGCGGCGTGATCGTTAGCGCGCTATCGATATACAAACTACTATTTCTCGCCACTACGATTTTTATAACGCCGTACGATTCTCACGAGCGAAGCCACGCTCGCAGCAAGACGGAAAAAGCAGTAGGCTTCACTATGTTGCGCCGTGATATTCCGCGTCGCCCTTATTACCGGCTAGGCTAAATGTCAAGAAGTTCTCTTATGATCGGGAAAGTTCTGGGTTAACCCGCCGATTCGTATAATTACGTAAACAACACTCGTACGATTTGCGTATCGCAAAATGTGAAATCGCTTGCACGGTGCTTGCGCGTTGTCTCGTTTTCCGATTCCGCAATATTGCGGAAAAGCCACCCGGGCTCAGTGTGCTCACTCGTCAATAAGTCTGTAGGAAATGCAAGAAGCGATCGATGTACTGCAAACAATTCGACGTCGTAACAGAGATAAACGAGAATAAACACGAATAACGCACGATCTGAACAAATATATCGTAGCAGAATCTTTTTGTTAATTCGATTAAAATTAATCGGTTTTTAATATTAACGTCTGATGTCCGAATCGGTGAAATATTAATTAAAGAAAGTGCTGAAAAGAACAATTGGAATAATTGAAATACTTAACTACCTGCATCGATAGAGAGAAAGAAAGATGAAGAGAGAGAGAGAATATCCAGCATTGAAATCACCGGCATTGAAATCTCTGGCATTGAAGTTTCTGACAAATAATCTGTCCCGTGTAAACGCAGCCGTCCTCGAAATTATTTTGAAACGAATATGCCAGAGGCGTATATTAACTTGCGCTGCGCGAAATTATGCTTATCAAAATCAAGGGCGGTTTTTAATATGTGGTCAAGGGTATGCCACCGGTTAACACCATGTCAGGCTTTGCGTGCTCGCCAGTCACTCGAGTAACGGAACGTGGTGGAATTACTTATCGTCAATCGTAATATGCATTCTATGAGATTACATATAATTTCCTCGAGCTGAGAAATAATAATACAAAATTATTACAATGTAATACGTGTCCCCATCATCCGACTTAATAATTATTATTAGCATTAACGACTACAACACGTACATGCCGAACTTCGACGTGAAATATTACAATAAAATATTTTTTATCCATACTTGGAAACTTGGAAACCAGAAAAATTTAAGTTAATGGCACACGAAACGCAGACAGGCGAAACGATAAGGAAAGATCTCGGAGAAATCGCGAAGAACAGATACTGATAATCATGACCGTAATGATAGTGACAACGATAACGAAGGGATATCCCTGCAGCTGTAGGTATTCGAGAATTCAAAGGAGAGAGCGAGAGCTAACTTTTGCCCTGTCTCACATAATTTCCGCGGTAGACGTCGTGAGAAAAGCACCTGCGTCTGCCATGACAGTATTACAATAGATCGATTATGATCATCGTCATTCGCTACCGGTATTCACGCGTTATGCAGCGCTTTGTCGAGCTCTACGAGCGGGATATTGCGGCGCATTGCTGAGCTCCACGAGTGGGATATAGATGTGGCGTTGCTGTGAATGAAGATCATGCAAGAGCACGAGAGATGCAATGGAGAATTTTCAGTCTCTTTGTATGGCAAATCCACCGAGTACCTAGATCGCTGTTGAGGCTGAGGTGGAGGTCGGGCCCATGGGCGGACCCCGCCGCTCCCGAAGGGAGCCTATATAAGTAGACTCGCTTGGCGTATAGCGCGATTCTACACACAATCACTTCTGCCTCATCAACAACCAGACATGTATCCTCCGGTGAGTACCGTTTGTCCTCTTTCTTCCGCTTACTCGTGAATGACATGATCGAAATTATTTTAATTCTTCTGATTGATTTTAATTATGACATAATTATTGTAAAATAAATTTAAAAAATAAAATTTAATATACACAGGTGCATTATGTTCGTAAAATTTCATATTTTAGTATTATAAAATTTTTGAGGTATCTTCCAGGTGACAGAAAAATCGTGATTAACTGGTTTTAGGATGACAGTTACATTCGCATCATCGCATTGTTTTGCGAAGAGTGACGGTTTGACACGTCGATGAGTTTTTCAATCAATTCTTATTTATCTTGTCTGTCAGACAAATGGAAGTGCGCGAAAAATTAAATTACGAAAAATTAAAATTAAATTAAAATTAAATTAAATTACGTTGATAACTCACAATGACAGAAGAAACGCATCATTGTCGCGTCGATTCCGATCGACTTTCTTTGAACGCTAAGGCGCGTGCGACGTCGTTGGAAAGTGATCTGAATGCCAACGTTTTCGTGTGATCAGGTGGTGTTTCTCGTGGTTTCCCTCGGCCTTGCGGTCGGCCAGCACAATCAACCGTATCCCGTGACCACGCCAGTGCCTATCTTAAAACAGATAAACAAGTGAGTGCCAGATTAATATTACATAAACGTGCAACCAGCATACCTTCGAATACCTTTGCGTAACTATTGTATCGCAATGACAATAATATGTATTTCTTATAATCATTCTAATTTATGATTTTATTGCTGGAATAACATGATGGAATCGGCAAAGAGAAATTTTGTGATACAACTGTTTCTTCTGCCAACAGACACAACGAGGATGGCAGCTACAGTTACGGTTACGAGGCAGCGGACGGCTCGTACAAAATCGAATCCAAATACCCGAGCGGCGAGGTTTACGGTAAGTACGGCTTCGTGGACGATACCGGAAGCGTGCGCGAGGTCGAATATGGCGCGTCCAGGCGCGGCTTCGAGCCGGTCGGTCCTGGAATAAATGTACCCCCGCCAACCTTGACCGGCAACAGCATCGCCGGGGCCAGCAACTCGGGGCACGAGCCCGAGGATGACGGACAATACCGCGAGGACCCGTCGATCTACTACACCGATCCGCGTTTCACCAATGGAGAACGCTACGATCCGTCACCCAAACCATATCGACAGCACCAGCCGATCGGGTACAATCCGCCGCAGCAAATTGCACCGGCTTACAATCGGCCGAGGTAGGTGATGTAATCGTCGCGTAACATCGGTATGAAACTAGGACTAAAAGAATGTTTCGTGGTTTGAAGCAGGCCGTAAATGAGGCATTGTTACTACACTCCGTGCACAAAGAAAAGTAATTACCTCGCGTAACTGGTAATCACGATTGAGCGTAACGGAGCTTACAGCTGATCTCAAAGTCATCTAACGTGGTTCTTTACTGAGATCTTGGTGGTTCTTGATGAGATTTGAATGAACTTGCAATTATTTTTGTATGAATTATAACGTACAAAAATTCTGAAAATTAATTATACACTGCAAAACATGTCCACTTTAAATATAACGGAAAAAAAGGAATTTTTTTCCGCTTTAACTTTAAGTGTGAAATTAAAGCGGAATCATATATATATATATATATATATATGATTCCGCTATTTTATATATATATATATATATAATATATTGCGAGTTGCCATAGTTACGTTATTTTCGTCCGCTTTAAATATGTATGACCGAAATCGTAACCGATGATCACATCCTTTATAATATCCGTTATAATGCTAAATTATTACCAGTCCTATATAAATTATATATATATAATATAAAATCCTTTATATAAATAGGACTGGTAATAATCTAGCATTGTAACGGATATTATAAAGGATGTGATCATCGGTTACGATTTCGGTCATACATATTTAAAGCGGACGAAAATAACGTAACTATGGCAACTCGCAATATGGCAGCAGCGTGAATTTCTTCTGATCATCTTTATAGTTATAGAGTTACATGGTTATAAAGTGTTAGACATATATTTTTGTCTAATCGTCGTAATCCAAGCAATATGGGAATCGATCGACGTGGTAATCCTCGAGACAAATGTACTGCATGTGATTGTGACGAATTTGAATTGCCATCGGATGATCAGACAAATATATAATATATATATGATTCCACTTTAATTTCACACTTAAAGTAAAAGCGGAAAAAAATTCCTTTTTTTCCGTTATATTTAAAGTGGACATTATTTTGCAGTGTACAAAGCTAGGAATAAAAGAATAGTATTGGTTTGAGACCAACCGACAAATACGCATGGTTGTCACTATGCAAAGTCAAAAATTAAGGACGAGTAATTCTGCGCGCGGGAGGATTGGCTCAGCACGGAGAATGCAACGAGATAACCAGCAGGATAAATGTCAAGTGAATCGCTCGAGAGAGATCGCGAGTCGCTCGTGACTTGGCGGGAAATCGGTCGCGCCTTCAGCGGGAACGCAATTGAGCCGATTGACCCAATTTCTCTCTTTTCAGGTATAACGCACTCGTCAATTACGCTCAACCAGCACCGGTGGACCCGCAGTTCCAATCGGAATATCAGCCGCAATATCGAACGCAGTACCGGCCGCAGTATCAAGGTCGGCAGCTGCCACCAGCGTATCCTTCGCCCGCAATTCCGGCCGGTTCTCAAGGACACGCCGCGACCAACATCGACGTCCACGCCGGGCTGACATCCTATACGGTTAATTACAGACGATAAAAAAATAGAGAGAAAAAAAAGAGAGAGAGAAAGAGAAAGAGAGAGGAACCGCATCGCGTGTACATACAGCATATAGATTATGCGGAAATTATTCGTTTGATTATCACACGTGCTCTTGAATGAATTGAGTATTTGAAATGTTCCGATGGTTTCCACGGATATTCTCGGATATTGTTATCGGATGTGTTAAGAATGCAGAAAATCGACATCAATAAGTATAGAAAGTTTTTGCAGCTCTGCTTTATGACGTTACGTTTGTATTTGGCATGAATGATACATAATTACACCGTCCATCCGTGACTACTGTATAAATAATAATTATGTATCAATTGATAATATTATGATATATTTTATGATAATAATTTAATGATTTTAATAAATATTCGTTTATTCAAAATATTAAGCAGTCTGAATGGAAAGTTTAGCGTGGACCACCACCGGTGGTACACGCAATCCAAATGGAAAGTCGCGCAAAAACAGTGTAACATGGAACGTATAATAATTCTTAATTAAATAGTCGATAGTAGCACGATTGCATTAGCCTGTATTTGTTATTAATTTAGGTATATTCTATTCTATTTTATTCTATACGGATCCATTGTCTTTCATCGTCGCGAGTTTCTGCAAAACACGATGGCGATGTCTTTCTACCTCTTCTTTCTTCGACACCTCCCCTTCGGGGAACATCTTCCACTTTGGAGATTTCTGGCTCTCTTACTAGAAACTTGTACCTCGTTGTGACTCATTTATTTCTATCTTTAATTTGTGTTTTTCACTTCCTCCTTTCGCAGCTGCAGTCATGTAAAAATCGCGTGTTAGCGTAGAATTATTGCGATATTACTAATTACAAATTCGAGGCTTTCACGCTATTGATTATTACAATCAGATTTGTAATCTCTTCCGGGTTGAAGCTGCGTATTTGATCACTTTAGTTCTCACGTTTCGTGGACATTTCGGTTTATTTCATCAGGGATAGGAGTATCAAGCTGCTCCTGATAGCCTCATCGGATCTGCGCGAGGCAGATCAGCGAATAGGATTTGCGAGAGATTGACAACGAGAGATTGACTTGACTCAACGATTCAAGAATCTGAGGAACGCGTCAGTGAACGACTTGGAGGCGGCCTTGCGACGATATTGATCGATACGTAACCGTACAGCCAAGTCGGTCGATGTAAGCAGCCAGCAATAAATTCCAGTTGCACGCGCCAAGCTAACGGAGGCCCCCGGATTCCTACTTAATGGCTGAAAACGCAGTTAACATTTTTTTCTCTCCATCGGGCTAATGCTCGACACACCCAGGAATTTTATCCGCGCTCTTATTGTTGTGCAACTGAAGGCACCCGTAAGTGCTTCGCGCTCGGCCTTTCCCAAGTATGATTTTAAAATAAAAATTACACCGTGCGAATATTGTGAATCGACGAGAGACCGAATTTGCCAATCAACTCTTCTCTTATATCTTCTTATATTTTATTTCTTTCTTGCAGTCCTTCATTTTTCGTAAGTCTTTCTCTGGCGATTTATATCAGTCGCCAATCTTTATGTCTATAATTACGGCAAATGTGTCTGAAAATATATATATATTTCACATTTTATATTTATTATGACACATTGTTCTTCTAGATAATATATCTTGCGCTCTATAATTGTTTCACGTAAAGTTTGATTGTAATAGCAGAGCGTGTCTTGCGGAAGTGATAGCAAACTATTTGAAATGATTTAATCGAGAATCAGGAAGGAATAAAATTGATCTTTGTTGACTGATTTAAAAGCATAGCGATGCAATAAAATACGATTAGAACATATTTTTCTTAAATTTGCATGCAACACAATATCGTCATCTATTCAGTGACGATATCTCGCGAGTGTCTGCGTGGGTATAACAGGAACTGTTGGCTCGTGGCTACCATCACGCATTTCAGCATTTGGATCTGGATCCTAATCCGCACGCACGAGGGTTACACGTTGCGCATACCTGATACTTGGAGAGTGCCACGGATCACTGCCCAACTCCACCTTTCACAATATAATCCACGATCTATTCGATTCCGCCTTCCCTTCGTCCTCCTATCTCGCTCTCTTTCTTGATCGAGCAGGTTATTATCGAGGCACATCCGTTCTTTAAGAGAAAAATGTGTTAAAGTTTTCCTTCTGCTCTTGTACCTCCAAATAGGAGGCCGCAAATCGTTGCAAAGAATTTCGTATTAATTACATCAAGATGACATGTTTGCAATCAATAAGAAAACGATTGAAATAAGATGTTGTAAAGTTAAGAAAAATTGCCACGTGTACATCAATGGCTAATTTGTTCATCGACTGTGTAATATTACATTTAACATTGTGCAACAGTGAGTAGTCAGGGCACGCTTGACCAGCACGCGCCTTGCAAGATGTCGAGTAACGTTATGGAACTTACAAAGTTCCATAACGTTACTCGACATCATTGAGTGAAAATAAATTCTTGAAAATAAGTGATAGAAACGTCAGGCGTTGCGCGTAACGATTATATCCTGACTTGATAACAAGCGAAGTTTCCATTTCCTCGTTTGCGATATGCGCGTTTTATCGCGATACTGTGCACGCGCGCGGTATCCGCGATTCCGCGTTCACTCTCAAGACATTCTGATGCAAGGCGTGGTACAAGTCGGTCTGCTGTGCCAGATGTCGACGGAACTCGCTTTCCTTTACCAGCGTAATGAACACGTATAACTTTCGGCTTTTTATTGTGATACACGTAATTATAAGGCGATTCGATTCGCTCCGAGTCGATCGAGAGACACTTTTGTATCCCTCATTAGGATAATACGTAATCGAGAGACACGGTAGTGTCTCGCGCCAAGTGCACGTATGTGCCCCGTGTACCTTTACGCGACCTGTTCACTTGGACGGAAGCATGATTTTCGTATCGCTTTTTTATTTCTGAGTTTACGGTATTTTCAATAGTAGAGAACTCCAGGCAATATAAAAAATATAGATATCAACAACTCAGAACTTCTCGGAAAAGACAAAATTTTTAACGGCTAGAACTTTTTCATTTCTGAATTTACGGTATTTTCAATAGCAGAGAACTCTAGGCAATATAAAAAATAATGATAACAACAACTCAGAACTTCGCGGAAAAAGAAAAAATTTCTAAGGGCTAGAACTTTTTCATTTCTAACTTTACGGTATTTTCAATAGCAGAGAACTCTAGGGAATATAAAAAATAATGATATTGACAACTCAGAACTTCTCGGGAAAAGAAAAAATTTCTAAGGACTAGAACTTTTTCATTTCTGAGTTTACAGTATTTTTAATAGCAGAGAACTCTAGGTAATATAAAGTAAATTATTTTCCTTTGCAGTTGGCCTTCAGTGACCTTGAATGATTTTGACCCGTAGATCAATATGCGCATCTTCAAACGCTCTACTAGATGGTACGTAAAAAAACATATCATACCATTTAAAAAAACGAAGTTGACCTTCATATGACCTCTACGCGTCCACTTAATAAAAAACTATTTAGAACAAATTATGTGTCTCTCGAAACCATGCAAGTTTGGTCTGACACACATTTTTTTTCTATCACCAATAAGAGCCAAAATATTCAGGTGGCCTGTTTTAGGTGCCTCACCCTGTATATGTAAAATAATGTTATAATGCATTAAAATTAATAGCGTTCCCGGCGTTTCTCAAATCTTCCTTTAATCCATCTAATCTGCGCAGTTCAGTTTGTCAAAACATGCTGCATCTTGTGAATCGCGTTTATACGTGGGAAAGATTGAAAGTAGGAGAAACAACATCCGCTTCGTCACGTGTGACGAACCGCTGTTGATTACTCGTGGAGTCGAAACTTCACAGGCGTGGCCTTCAATAAATTACAATCGCTTACGACGCATGAGGAGACAGTGTCCTCATCCACGCCCGTTTCTCACGTCGAAGAGTGCGCGGAACTTGCAATCTATCTAATTAACGTGGGAAGCGATATGTTTTCTTTACGAGTTCCTTTTCTTCTCAATTAGCATTTCCCTCTCGTTAACATCCATCTCTCGAAGCGCTATTAATTTTTATTATTGAACAGCTTAGCGGCGTGATGGGATCACGTATTGATGGCATCAGGAATTCCCACAATTCACTTTTACTTTTTCCGTTTTCGACATTTAATTAACACGTTTTTCTACATTGCGTATTTCGTTGGGAAAGAATTTTCAGGAAATTGCCCAAGGGATAATCCTGCTATTCTTGGAACATCCTTCCTAAATTACCAGGACGTAAAGCTATGATAAATCTGGAGACTGAATGCGAAACATACATTAATAAGATGAACGGAGGCTTGCGCGTAATCGCGTCCATTTCTGAGTACACGCGCGCGCGTGCCATGACGGTAAAACGACTTTTACGTTTCAGATAGCCCGCAAGCGCTAATCACATCACGTTCTCTTTGGTAGCGAGCACTGATACCGCACCGTCGAGTTTTTGCGGGACTCCACTTGCCGCGCAAGCAGTGTGATCGAGTTGTCGTTAAGCGCGGACAAACGTTTCTGACCATTGCATAAAATAGAAAGCGACGTTCAATCGGAAGAAGCTGCTGAGCAGATAGAAAAATTGGCCGGTCGAAAGATCACACATTTCGAAACGCTGCCGTGAAGAACCGAATCGTCGACGCGTTCGATGGCGCTCGAACGCTTTTTTCGTTCTTTAATTATTTTCCTAGGCATCTCGCTGTGGGATATCGATCGGAGAGCCAGAGATCAGCTTTCGTTACGAACCGTTGCAACAACGCCCGTGACAGTTACGTAATGAAAAATAGGGAAACGCACACGCGCGAGATGCAGGAGAGAAAGCACGCGCTTCATCAGATCGCGGATGGCATTGCCGGACATGCGATCGCCTATCAAGGAACTAATTCGACTCGAGATGATCTATATCGGTAAATGTCAGGGCTGGCGGCACCGCGCGATTGTTTCCAACGGCGGAGACTCGTGAAAGGCGAGGTTCCTTCGGTTGTGGTCCATTATACCTCGCATACCTTGCAGCGGATTATATGACGTATCCTTGTGCAGGTATCCACGCGACCACTTCCACGTCAGGCAATAATTTAATAACGATCAGCTCGATATGGAACGGCTTGTTACGAGAATATTCAAATTTGAATGACCTGTTGATTTATTGGACGGCTGAGAAGTCTCCCACTGGAAATCTAGCGGTTTGAAATTTCTCCCGTGTAAGTTTCTGGGATGTTTATTTATCCGGCTAATGTCCAATTTCTAATCGCTTTCTCGTAGATCGAGTGCTAATCTCGTGTCGTCGATCTTGAACATCATCAACAGGTTTGCTACTGGCGTTACATATGTAACCGATTTCTTGTGAGAGACCAGTGTCACATATGTAACAATTCTTTTTTCCATTTTTATAAAGACAGAAAAATCTACATTTCCAATATAAAAAATTAAAAAATTCTAGGTGGTCTGTGGTGGACGGTTTTCCAATCGCACGGTGGTAGCAAACGCGTTAAGTCGACGAGATCACGTATCAAGCTGAAAGCCACAAAGTTGCAAGATTGAAGCGATCGGGCCGTTTCATAAGACGAAGATTCAAGTGGTTGAGGTAAACCAGTACATCGAGGGATTAAAGCATGTCTCTTTTTGGTGATCGTGTAGGATTGACCGATTCCGGCCTGCCTTTCACCGAGTGGCATTGGAGTCGCTGCAAAATACAGATCTTCGACGAAACGAAGCTGCGAACGCGAACGCGAGTGTAATCTGGGTCGTTCGCGGGCAGTTATCGTGGGTCTTAATCGCGGGGGTACACGCCCCGTGGAAGTCATCGTTAAACTGCACCGGCGGAGGCGGTCTTAATCGCCTCGAGGACCTTGAGGACGCGATTGCATCACGGGCGCGGGCATGGGAAATAAAAACGTTCCCTTCCTCCTCCTTTTCTCGCTCTCCTCTCTTGCGAGGGATGCATGTTGCTCCTTACGCATGTATATTCGCGTCATACATGCCTGCTCGCGTCTGCATCTCGTAACATACGTGTCCGCGCATTATGCAACGCGGTTTCGTAAAATATCAAATAAGTGCAGCGTTAAAACTGTGTCAGAAATGTCGGCGAGCATGGCAGCGCCGACACGTCGTCGGCATTATCAATATTAAATGGCGCGGCGAGAAAAATCCGGCAATTCGGTGTAAGAGGTGGGTATCTCGGCCGTCTAATATGCCGATAGAAAGTCGCGAAATGTCGATCCACCGGACAATTTCCACAGGCGAGACCCACGCGGCGCGTTTCGCAAACCCGCTGAGTGAAAATGCGCCGCCATAGAGTGACCGGGCTCCACCCGGCACTCGCAAAGGCCGCACTCCATTTTACCGAATCGCTGCTCAACCTTGCGTTCGGTCAGTTTCAAGGAGACGAACGGGACTCACGCCGTTTGTATTTTGAGGCTCAATGCCGCGCGCTCTCCATTTTCACGGACGGAACACAGAATCTAACATGAGAATCTAACCGAGCAGAACGTTCGCGCGAAGAACCGCCTGCAGATTAATGTTTCCTTCTCTAGCGCTCAATGCGGAAATGCAATGTCTTGCATATATGAAATTAATTATTGAATTAATGTCTCAGTACGTGGTGCAAATGATGATGAGAAGCGAGTGGATTTCAGATATCTAAAACTATCTAAACGATATCTAAAAAAAATATTTTAAAAATCGACAGTGTTGCTAAATTTGCGTATCGCTTACATTTAAACTAGCGTAACTTTTTTTTCTACGATGCAGCTACAAACGTAAAAGCGCTACAAATAAGTAAATAACTACAGATGTTTCTAAATCAAGATATATTGGTGAATCGTTTTCATGTAAAAATCAGGTAGGGGCGATATATGTAATAACACTTTCTCTTTTTCGTGATACCACTTGAACGCGAGCGAGAGTGCGTGTCGCCAGGCGGGACGTATTGTTGAGATCGATATTACGTAAAATATCGTCGATTGCTTTGAATTGCGGTCAATTACACTTGATTCGCCAGTGAACGGTAGTGCACGCGAGTTTCCACGGAAGCGCGATTTCGGTGGCAAGTACTTCAAAATAGCGCAGCGAGCAGAACAAAACGAGGTGTACGTCCGCCCGTTAATTCTAACGGTTGATGGTCAAGTATGCGTCACGATATTCTCATAATTCGTATCAACTACCTTGGCAAAATAAATTCAGGCATTGTGATCATCTTTAGAATTCAGGTTTTATTATATATTTGTGTATACAAGTACTGTATAAGCTGTGTATGTATAAAACAGAGAAAAATTGATCCGACTTAAAATATAAAAAAAAATTTAAATAAATATTAAATGGCAAAGTTGTAACTTTAAAAATAACAAAAATGTCAAGTCGGAATAATAATATTATTGATTGACAAGTAGCAGAGACATTTTAGTAGCGAAAGCATCCGCGTTCCAAATGATTGCAGGAACATGCATGATACGGGCGTTGCAGAACCCGTCAAGTCAGTGGTCCAGTACTTTATATTTAAAATTTTGCACGCGCGAAAGGTCGAGCGACACGAAGCAAAGAGATTAAAAAGGTTCGCTCATGTTTTTTTCTTTTTGCAAGTTATCCCGCGGCTGGGAGAGACGGCGGCCGGTGATAAGAACTCAAGCATTTGTCGAATTATTCGAAACAGCGCCCCTCTGTGCGTATTTTCTCCTTCGTGGCTCCGATCTGGATCGGCAGTTTTACATAATATCCCACCTTAGAAACCCGGCACACCAGTTCCACAAAACCGATCCGATTTTTCGCCGGGGGCGGGTTACATGATCGTCGCCGGTGCCGGCAGCTAAATGGAAATTCAATCCGCTCGCGTTCATCGACGAGAAAATTTGGCGAGACGAAAACAGACAGGAAGAATTCTCTCCCAATTGCGCCATGCGTCCGTCACGGCTACCGGAACCGCATTTCTCTTTTGATTGTTCAACGAATGACGGAAACGATGTACGATGCCTATATATCTTTCGGGATATCTGAAGTCGGGCGTTTTTTAATTCATGTTGCTCAACGATGAAATTCTGTCGGCATATCCGATTCGAGAGCGATCAGTCGAGCGATTTTCCAGATTCCCGAGAAACCGAGAAGGCAGCTTGGTGGGGAATATTTAGGGGAATATAAGGTGCTGTAACGAGACAAGGCGATCGCGTACAGGAGTAGTCGGTTAGATAGTGAAAGTCCCCCGGATCGAGCACCGGAGTGCACAGGGCGGGAGAGCGAGGGTACGCAGGAACGGGGGGGTCCCAGTAAGGTATATGAGGGCCTCAGTTCGAGCAATCGCCGGTACTCTAGCCTCGCTGCCTACTTACATTCACACACACTAACACGACCACCGACCGGGAAACACGATGCACACCCTCGCGACGGTATGTATTCTGAGTGCGTCATCATCAGCATCATCGGTGTCATCATTGTTACCCCTCTTTGGGATAGAGTCCCCCCGTGTAGCCGCATTTCTCACCCTGTCACGGATCCATTGCCAAAACCGCTCCAGAGACGCGACGCGCGAGAGAAAACGGAAGCCGTGTGTGATGTGATTGTGGCTGTGATCAGTGCGTTTGAATCCGTATTGTGAGAAAAGCTTGGAAAATTTACGTCATAGGAAGCGGGAGCTCGTTCTGATTATTTCGATACAGGCCATCCCTTTGTCTGATTGAGCTTCTCTGAGTTTTCGTTCCTTCTCTGTGACTTTGCAATCGTTGCCGATAAAAGTCGAATATCTATGCTTAAGAGTATAATTATTGTGAAAATGCGTGTTACTATTAATGAAAATAATAAAAAAGAACTTCACAGTTGAAAGAAAAGTTTAGAAAGAAATTCCAGATATTTGTCTCACTTAATTACATATTAAAGTTACGTGATTATTTAATTTTCGATTTATGTCTTTTATATCAAGCAATGATATTTCTACCCTACTGCAATTCCTTCCAAAGTCCACGGCAAGAAACGAAACAATCGATACATGTGCAAGTTCTGCTGTGTTGCGTAATTTCTGTGATCTCATTTTCTACTTTCTTCCACGACGCGGAAAAATGTATTAGGATTTCACCTATTATGACGCGCTCGCCGCGAGGCACGTTTATTTTTATATCGCGTCTATTGCGCGCACGGGAAAACAGGATTATATAATCCGTTATTATGTCTGATCGCAACGCTCGCGTTGCGATGACCAGCTGGAGAGACGCGCGCGGTTCCCGCAAGGCTTGCTTGCACCAACATCGTCGGTTAACCATCGTTAATTAAACCCTCACCGCACCGCAGAAAGTATCTTACACCGCACTGTGTAAGATATAAACTACTTCTTTTTCTTTTCCCTCCTCATTTCCTACGTGGTGAAAATACACGCCCTCCGCGCTCGAAATATTCTTCTCTTTGTGAAAGAATGCGTTACGTTAAATTATGAAAATCGAGAAAGAGAAGAAGAAAACAGTAGTTTACTCATATCGCGGAAGTTAAATTCAGTAGAAAGTTACAATTACTAAAAATAAAATATACATACAAAGTTTAGAGTACATGTAAGTAGAGTACATTAAAGATAATTAGAAATAAAGATTATCTTTCGGGGCAATGGCGAATGTTTGCGTTCATTGATAGCAGATATATAAAAAGAAATAATGTAAAAATAATTTGACAGGGTAACGACGACGTGTACAGATGACTACCTGAATTCAAGGAAATGTGGTTTCCAGAGGATTGGAAAGGACTAATTAAAAACCAAATATATTCCAAATCAGTCGAAATCGAGTCTGATTCAACTTCCTCGCGCGCGTGTTTCACGCCCGTTGACTTACTGTAACAGGAAGCATATTATGTAGATTGGATGAATTAATTAATTACTCTCGTTAATTTTAGAATCAGCACGCGTCTGTAATCGCGCACCGGAGTGGACAAGGCGCGGCATGTACGCGGTCACGCGTAAGCGATCACGATTAGTGTAACGTGATTTATCGATCGGCAAATCCGTGTGGTCCGCGTGTGCGTGTACGTGTGCGTAATGTGAGTTCCGCGACTTGGAGCCCGTTTTCTGTCGCAATCGCGGGCGATCGCGGAATCCGGCACACCTCGGAGAACCGCGCGAATGCACCGATCAATCTGTTGCCGATCGATGGCGACGCGATCCCGATCTGGCGGTTAAGGTTCCAACGCGCTGAACAGCCTTTAGGTTCGCGCGAAGTTAATGACTCGTAACAACATGATGTACACTTAAAGAAATAAGTCCCCGCCTTATTTCGCTCCCCTCGAACCTTAATGTTCTCTCCTGAGCGCGCAAAAACGCAAAAAACCAAATGCCAGAATCGTGAAGAAAAAAGGAATCGCCGACTCTAGCGGAATTAAAGAACGAGGCTATAAAATGTCATTGTTATCTGCAATTACTTGTCTTGCGATTAGTTTTTCGAAACTTTTTGCTGCCGTTGTAAAAATAAAACGGACATTCATTTATCTGCAATGTAATACATTGTGCAATAGAGAATTGATTTTACTTAATATAACAATAACGATCGTACAAACGCTTATGTAAACTAGTTTCACGAAAGTTTCATTTATTTACCTCTAATATGTATTATTCATAGAAGAAAAATTTGGTAATAATCACTTTCTCCCTGCACCATGTGGTCTCTCGAACCACCATAAGTTAATCTACTCGCGAGAAAGTATTTACTCGCCGAGCGCTTTGATATCACCGTCGAGATCAAACCGAAACTCAACTCTTTGAGCAGTAAGGGAAACGCGGTTGGCCCAATTGCGCGAGCAGCCAGCCATAAATATGTAAATTAATGAAAATGCGAGACTCTGTTATCTCCAGCGTACCCCGCGGGGCAGCGTATCCCGCGGAGGTGCGCGTTCTAAGAATAATAATTAACTGCGAGCGGCATCAGCGGAGAGAACTGACGGCACTTCCGTGTTTCAGGTAGCAACGGTGCTGACCGCGTTGCTGCTAGCGGTGTCGGCGCAGCAACCCGGCGGCAATTACGTCGACGATTACGCCCAGTATGACTCGCAACGACCAAGTCAGCCTACCCCGCGTAGCTACGCGACCGACGACGTGCCGGCCCGACAAGCAGCCGCACCGGCAAACGCGAAACCGCCAGTCGCGATCCTGAAGCAGATCAACCGGCACAACGAGGACGGTTCGTACACGTACGGGTTTGAGGGCGCGGACGGCTCTTTCAAGATCGAGACCAAGCTGCCGACCGGCGATGTGCGTGGCAAGTACGGCTTCGTCGACGATACCGGCAAGGTGCGCATCGTCGAGTACGGCGCGAACCAGTACGGGTTCCAGCCAGCTGGAGAGGGTATCACCGTCGCGCCACCCACCCTCGTTGACGAGACCACCAGCAAAGAAGCCATCGATGCGGCAGCGTATCAGGAGTATCAGCAACAGCAACAGCAGCAACGAGCAGCAGCACGCCCGGCTTATCAGCCGCCACCCCAGCAATCGCATACTCAGGCCGTATACGCACCCGCACAGGTAGCCCCGAGTAGACCCGCGCTTCCGAAACCACCCATCTTCACGCCAGCCGCCCCCGCGCCCCGACAATCTCTGCTGCAGAACCCGGGCTACGAAGAGCCCGCGCCAACCTCGCAGCTCTACAATCAGGGACCGGCGCAATTCAGCCCGGCGCCCAACCAGCAGGAACGCCGTTCCCAGCCGCAGCCCCGCAGCGGCGGTGGTATCCTGGACCAGCTCGCCAGGGACTACGCCCTGCCGCAAGGAGTGGCGCCGCCGTTGCACGACATCAGCTTCGGCTACTACAAGTAGTAGTCGTCTACTAGTCCTGCCCCCCTTGTCTACCGGAGAGCGCGAGAGTCTGGGATCAATCGTTACCTGAACCTGAACGACATTTTTCATTGCGTTTCGTAACGATGTTATGCTCTTTGAGATTATTCTCGTATTTTATTTTGTTTTATTTTTTTATATAACACACAAGGAATCCGCCTCGTATTGGCGTAGACTTCTGTTTTAGCAAATGCAGCATAATTCAGGTCCAGAATTCAGATCACGAGTTGGCGTTAACGATCGATCCCGTCCTCTTCCGCGCACCGGAGCGTGTTGGTCTTGTATTCTATTCGTGAACGCCAACGCCCCGACGACGCGAATTGTTAACTCGTCGTGATCGCGGCATGGCTCACTCTCCCTAAAGTCGGCCGGCACTGTGATCTATGATCGCCGCGACTGGATCGTCCGCTATGGTCGGAGATCGAGGACCACTACTGACGTCTGAAGTCACGAGTCGGAAGCTAAGCTGACTCCATTCTGTCCATGTGACGCATCGTGCTTTCCATACTCTTTGATTAACAATTAAAAATGCGCGCATTATGATGCAGACAATCTCATTATCTACAGATTGTTTTGCGAATAATGATAAGTCGACAGCGGAACTAGAAATAATTTTCAGCAAAGATCAATTCGTACGTCACATGGACTAAATGGACGCGAGGCTTCTTCTTTATTCTCTTTGATTTTAAAAGTTCAATAAAATAGGATAGAGAACTATGTAACAAAGTTATATTGTAAAGCTAGAGACTACATGAACGCCGATTTCTTCGCGGGTCACCAAGGTCCTCGATTTCCTGCTACGCAGTTACAATCATCTCACAACGGTTTTCACCGATACTCACCGAGTTGTAACGTTAGGGAATTCGACATCATTATTTGTATCAACCATAAAAATTATCGTTACGCGATTCATGATTCATTAAGGAATTTGTTCGGATTAACGAGCGATAATAATTAGGTGATAGTAGGAGGTGTGAAAACCCCATTCTGTAAAAAGAGTGTATATAAAATCTCTCGTCTTTCTCTTTGAGCGTCCACCTTTGTTTCTTTTTCTTTTGTTTTTTTTGTTTTTTCTTTAAAAAATGCAGCGCTCGCGCCGAGAACTCGACGTTGAGGCACCGTTGCGATCCGAGTTACAACCGCGTTTTCACGACGTGGTCTCGCGGGAATGCATGTAAACTGGGCGCGCTTGCCGCTGTAATTAGATTATTGTAAGGTAATTCGAGTGGAATAAAGTGAGGCCAATACTAAATTCCGCCATCTACCATGAAACGCATAAAATTCCTGTACAATGTGCCGGCGCAATAAAATCTCCTGATTTCACCTTTCCAATTACGCTCTCGTCGGACGTAAGGACTCTCGTTCGTATTCGTCGAATGCACGAAAGAGTACGGAGAGTCCTGCCACTGTTCGGGCGCGGTAATCTGCACTGAACTTCTGGATTACCGTATCGCCCTTCACATTTACGAAGGCGGCAAAAAATTTAATTGATCGCGGATTGCATGCGATAATCGTGCCGCCCATTCGATTGCGTAACGTTCCGACAAGGAGCCTGTGAGCTTCGACATCCGTTATGTAACTTCTTCCTCAATAATTGCTACCTCAAACATTCACATCTCGATATTCCTTGTAAGGAAATAATTCTAGTTGCAGATGTTTAATATCAAATACAAAATATGCTCATTACTCGGTATTTTGTTGAGACACGATTTCGCTTACGTGATCTCAGAAGTCGCCGTAGACGTTTTCTTCAAACTTCAAACGTCTCGTATCTTGCCTCACGCAATATCGTTTTCATTTCTCGTTATACCTTTGTCGAATGCTCGCGCATGCAGGATTTAAGAATCGCCTAACGACAACCAAAGCCACATTGTTATAGAAACGATTGCGTGCGCGGTCGCGATCTTATCTGTTCTCGCGTCAGCTTCGGCAACGATTGCGAAATGTGCCACGGGTGGAGACAAAGAGAGAAAGAAAGAGAGAGAGAGAGAGAAAGAGAGAGAGAAAAAGAGAAAGATCGTTTGAACTTCTCACAGGATAAATTCTCGCGTCGCACAGCATCTGGCGCAGCTCGTTATCCTCTGCCTTCTGCCGAATCCTCGCATTCCCACATCTTTCTCGTCTGCATATGCACGAGCGGCTTTCGCGGTTTCCCTCGGAATTTCACCGCAGCGATGATTCGACCGATACCCCTCGAAGTATCCGTCATTTCTAAAGATATATCCGTCATACAACCGAGGGGCTGGTTGCACCGAACAAAGGAGTTCCACTTTCGTTCGCAGAAAGTCTCAAGGTGAGCGGGACCGCGCTACTTTTCTATCTTGAAAAGTTTTCAGTGCGACTGATCCGGCGCGAAAAGTTCACGCGCGCGAATCGACAAGTATGCTAAGCTCTCTCGAGATGTAAAACCGCGACCTTGCACGAATCCCGTAATTTCTGGCGTTCCCGCTATTTCCTGCATCTTTCGCAACCAGCGACCAGAAATAATCGTACGCAAGTCGCACGCGGCGGATATTTCCTAATTCGCTCGTTATTTTTGCATTTTAGCCGCTCACCGTAATCTTGACTCGCGATTTTAAATTCACATTTTTATGCACGTTTGCGATTCTCTCTTATGTATGTCACTTTTCGAGCATCGCCAGGCTCGCCTTTCTTCCTGACGTATTCAAGGGCGATGAGAATCTCACTCGCATAATCTCACCCGTCCATTTGCATTATTTATGCTTTCGCGTTGCACTTCAAGGGCCGCGCGTTCCGCGGAGTACATAATAAACGTGCTCCTTTTTTTTCCCATCACGTATCGCGATTTGCAAGGTGAGGACACGCGCGGATTCGCGCGGCCATACGATCAAGGGCTCCATCGGTCGGCACTTGCATCGGCAAGTGCAGGCACCGTGTTCGCGATTACAGGACAAATCGCAATCGTGTGGCACCGTGGTGGCGTCGCGCCAGGCATCGCCTCGCAACGCATAACTTACTCGCGCGAGCCGACTATTACTTCATGCGCGTTGACCTTCTCGTATGCGAGGAGGCGCCTCTCGGCGTCGCGGATGCAACGACCGAGGAGATTGACGAAGAGGCGGCGTGTTACGCAAATGGCATACACATACGTGCGTCGATAAATTGGCGGTGTGTAAAACACGTTGCTGACACTCGTTCTTGGGAAAGGCACGATTGCTGCGATCTTGACTGTCTTTGGCATCTTAAGGGGGGAGCCTGCTTTAGAACGCTGAAAATAAGGTATATTTTACGAATTGTTTTCGGAGAAACTATACAGCGGATCATTATAAAACTTTGATGCATTTATTAGTACATGTTTAAAGATAAAAAAAATTGTTTTTTGATTTGAATATATCGCCTGTAGAGGTCGTCCTGGAGGCATCTTAATGCAGCCGGCATTGTAAATTGGTGAGCATTCTCCCGCCTCCAAATTTCATCCAAACTGAAAAATTGAAATATTTTCTTGTTATTTATGAATTCCCATCGTCGATGAACCTTTAATATTCATAAAAACATTAAGTTAAACAATTATTTTTGCATGAAAAAGTTCAAAAACTTTGCCTAAAAATCGTACTTTTGTGTTCTAAGCTCCACCATTTTGGCACTTTTCAACTTTTTTCTTCTCTCTTTGGTTCATCGACGATGGGAATTCATAAATAACGAGAACATATTTCAATTTTTCAGTTTAGACGAAAATTGGAGGCAGGAGAATGCTCACCAATTTGCAATGCCGGCGACGCGGCTGCACTAAGATGCCTCCAGGACGACCTCTGCAGGCGATATATTCAAATCAAAAAATAATTTTTTTATCTTTAAACATGTACTAATAAATGCATCAAAGTTTTATAATGATCCGCTGTATAGTTTCTCCGAAAACAATTCGTAAAATATACCTTATTTTCAGCGTTCTAAAGCAGGCTCCCCCCTTAACTGTTGAAGCTACTCGGCTTCGCTAATTGCGCTATCGACCTGATCGAACTCGTAATCGCGACGAAATCACGTATAGCTCGGCGTAAGTCGTTGACACTTGTCAGCTAGGCGAGTCACGCACAATCCTCCACTGGATTTCAACATTAGACAGGCTGGTGGGCTACTCCCCTATCACGGCTGATTTTATGCACTCCATCGAAATTGCGCGAACTTTACAACGTTGATGCAACCGATCGTGGCTTTCGATCGAGCCTCGCAAGGTAAAGAATTTGGCAGAAGTGATTGGAACGTTTTCTCTTGTTATTGTCTTGTTTGGCTTGATGTAAACTTGTTTTTCGATTCATCGGGAGGGCTCCGATCTTTGGATCCCAGCCGGAAGGACGTTGATACACGGTATCCTTCATGAATTTGTAATTTGCGTTGAAAATCACACATTCTCGATGCAATCATTCATGGCATTACTTCCACCGATGGTTCATTCTATCAGCACCATTTGCAAACAGGATAATTGATTATGCAGAAGATTGCTATGCATTTTCTTTATCAATTACAATTGGAATTGACTTCCGGGTTGGAGTCGCGTTTTTCGTCACTTGGTTCCGACGTTTCAGTCTTCATCAGGTAAAAGAGAACTTGATAATGAGTTGCATCTCAGCACGGAAAGCACGATTTTTCGAATCTTTTTTTACGTAATTGTCTCCTCTAAAAAGTTCGCTTCCGCACTATCGTCGATCTTCCTCTGCGGGGGAGAAATATATTGATGAATTCTTCAATAAAACACGCCGGTCACTCGCGATCGCGAGGAAGCGTTTCGTAATTCTATTCTCGCGATAATTAATAACGGCGAATTCCAAGTAAACGCGTAACGGCGAGCGATAGTATCCGAGCACAAGAATTTTTACGTAACACCAGAAATAAAACCGATTAAATTGCGAGCCGCACGCGAGTTACGAGGGGATAACGAGACGAAGATATGTAACGCGCTTATGAGCACCTAGACCGGGATCTGCGAGTGTGAAAATAGCCGCGTGAAAATAACTTTCCCCTTCGAAAGTTTTGAGACGGTCAGCTGAGCGTCGCGGAATCCGCTCGCGATCGCTCCAGGAAACGCGGCAGCATTGATAATGAATCATGCACGGCTGTATATGGTTCTCGGCAATGTCGAACGTAATCGTTGTGCGTGTCACGCACATATATATACATACACACATGACGTTCTAGCAATTATTACAAATTACTTTCAATTACCTTCTCTTCCCTTAAAAAATATTTTCTTTTTAATGTAATTTCACACATGTACATCCAAGCAATCTAATTTTTAATTCTTGTATCTGATTTATTACATCGAAATACACATTCATGACTCGTAAATTGTAAGAAATTGGGCGAAGAATCAGAGATTTCTGTTATTTACGGAAACCAACCAAATTGATCGTCATTAACACTTTCGCTACCACGAATGAAACAAAAAGTAAAACAAAAAGATATGATAGCAAACATGTTAATTACAAGCGTTAATAAATTATCAATCATCGTGTTCAAAGGTTTGATAATGTCGTTCTCTTATCACGGTGCAAGTCAATCAATCGAATAATATTACTAATGAAGCTTTTCATGGTACTAATCAATTCGATCGCGACCGAAACGATCAGCTGAGCAAAATGCCGCAGCATTGATAATGAACCGAGAGAGTCTGGGCACGCGCCTATCCTCGCGAGAAGAGATGAATCGATGCCTCGCCAAGTAATAACACCGTATTCCACGCTGCCGGCGGCAGCGGTGGCGCGAACGAATCACTCATCCATTCTACACGCCTCGTCTTTCCATTGATAGTACCGAGAACGAACTCGAGTAACGCCTTCATCCGCTCCAACGAAAGTGAGCGACCGCGAGTGGTTTCCTCAGAGAAACCGGCTGCGCGCTATCGATATCGATTAATCCCAGAACGATAAGGCAAGGTTCATCGATGTTTATATGCATCGCTACTTATTGCCCATAAAACTCTGCGATAACTTCATCCGAACCCGAGAACGGCAGGCTTTCGCGCACGAGCGAGTCAACCGATTCGCTGCAGCGGTACCATGGCAAAACGCGCTAACGCGCGCTTCATTTCATCCCGTAATTACGCGAGGATGCAATTAGCGCGATTAATGCAGCCGGCGAGCGATCGCACGATCGCATCCTGCTGCTTTTAATATTCTAGTCGCGATGACTCCAGGCGGACCAGCGGCAATCTATCGACGGGCGATCGCCAATATTCGCCATTTCTTCCTTATTGCGAGTACGACTGACAGATACGAGTCGATGAATAGGCCGATTATGTTAAGCGCTCTTCCGCTCGTTCGCAGCACAAAACGAGCGAAAGCGCGCCTGTCGCCGCCTGAAGTTTACACAGATCGCGCGAACGCTCTGCTTCGTAAGAAGCACGGACCATCAATTACACGCTGGCTCTCCCGAATTAATATACATCGTGTTCTCGCGGCATCCGAGACGCTAGCCGCGATATTAAGTCGGTATATTCACGGTGGTCTTTCTCTCTCCGTCGCTTTCTTCCTCCCGCGCGCGCGAGCGCGTGTACTCGGCGAATAATACTTGCGATCCGATGGATTAGCGCTCCAACATTGTTCCTGCGAAACCAGCGATCTCGTTACTGCAAATTGTACCGCTCCTATTTCGTTCAATTGCATGAAGATAAAGGTGTTCAGTGAGAGCCACAATGTATCATTTTTCCGCGGGGATTCCCATCAATGTTTCAGCATAAGAAGATAGACTTTCGATTTATTCGCCATTAATGGATATAGCATATTAGATCGAAGAATATTCGTTTCCATGGGAAAAAATATGGGAAAAAAAGTCTGAGAAAAAATATAACTACGATTGTACGGTATAAACTTACATTCGGTTTATCAGAGGAATACGTAAATTACATTAGTGCGAAAAGTAGTAGATTTCTAAAGTCTAATTTATGTATTAATTTATACTGATTATATATTTTAAGCAGTATTTAAATTAACGAGTAAATTTTCTTCGCTTTATATTATATTAATTTCCTTTATTTTATATTCGCTCATATAAAAGATATTTCCTCAGGCATTTATTTTATAATACGATACGATACGAAACCGACGTTTCCAATCACGTCTATCTAGAAAATGAACACATTTTGCATTAGAATTCCTCAGCACTGTGAAGCATATTGTATCTTGATTAATATTAAGATCAAAATGCAATTGTGTAGCAAAAGAAAAAGGTATTAAACGGCCTCAACGGTACGTATATCAGTCACGAGTGTATGTCGAATACATCCGCCCACGTGTGCAGATTTTTCTCACGACCCTGCTCGATCTGGCCTCTATCGCCCGATCTAAACTATCATACCAATCCACCGTACGCGCTCACACAATGCACGTAGTTTGCACGCACTCCGTTTATAATTAGGCAAGGTGGAACCGGCGGCTTTGAATTGATAATCATTTTGCCGGCTCGCGAGAGACGAACGGGGAAGTCGAATACCATTAACAGCGAGAGAGAAAGACTTCAAGTCCGTTGTATGATAATACAATCCCAACTTTCAATTCCGACTTTCAATTCCAGTTTTACTCGGAATCCGATCGCGCGAAAAGTCGGTCGGCGCTCTCGCGGATCTCGCGCCGCCGAAAAGTCGAACTGTCGGCTCTTAATCATATCCGTGATCATCGGCGTGATCATTTACGGCAAAACGCTCACAGCAGAGGTATACGTTATACATCCGTGTAACAGATCGGTTCATCGATCGCTGATCGATAATTAAAAACGCCAGCGCTCTAATCACATTCACGGGTGGGAGGGGGGGGGGGAGCAGGTTGGTCCCGGGCCCTCTTCTTGCGGGGGTATCATTTACCGTCGTGTATCAAAGTCTCCTTTCCACCTTTCGTACCCTGCGATACCCGCTGACAATCTAATTTGACACGGGGCACAATGCGGCGCGGAGCCGCTGCCCGTGTGTGCGCGCGCGAGCGCTCGCGCGCGTAGACGCGGTTCTCACGACCCTGCTGCTCGGTCCGACTCCTTGTATCCCCCTTTGAGAGATCGATGTGTCTCCTTCCTCCACATCTACGTGTCCGAGCATCACCAACGTGTGTGCACGTAATCACGAGGAATTTCGGCAGTGGTAGTTCGCCAACGGAGGGATCGCCGTCCCCTCCGCCACAGAAGAGCCCCCTGGCCGGGATCTAATTCGCGGGTGTCGCGGTACCCGAAGAGGACGACGTTACTATCCGACGTCGGGCCCCCACTATAGGCAAAAGCCTTCGTGTAGGTTATAAAGGACCGAGCGGGATACTATACGGCTGCACTCTCTCAGTGAAACTCACGGAGGACCGTTCCCCGACAAGTGGTATCACCCCCCTCTCCTCACGTCAGCGACGCGTGCACCATGAGGATTATATTGCTGGTACGTGCGAGATATACTGTTCGGGTTATACTGTTTGTTGAACGGGTGAATGAATTTTTCTGGATACATTCCCGTTTCTCTGGTCGATTTGGTCTCGTCTAGAACGCGAACGTCCACTGGAATTTCGACGTTTGGACTGTGATTTGCGACTCGGTGTGCCCCATTTCTTTCTGACGTTCGTAAAATGCTCGTAATGTGATGAAACGTTAAATTTGTAAGATATAGGCGCGAAATAAATTCTACTTTTTGTAGGGAATAATTTATTGATCATTTACGAGATTATATTTACATTAATATTCACGAGATTTTTTTAATCAATTTTTCTCTTCTGCAAGGATATTGTATTGATAATTTTTATTTTTTGATACTAAGATTACGTAGATCTTATCGCGTGTACCTTTTGTTTTTAATTAATTTTATCTTGCAATATTAATATATCGAGATATTATCTAATTAGTATAGTAATTAGTTAATCGGTATTTATATTTGTATAGATAATAAATAATTTTAAAATCGCTATAAAAATTATATTACAATATATTCATTATACTCTATCAAGTCTGCAGACGGCGCCCATACCTTTTACGTTAAAACGTTAATTGCGTATTGTGCCTTGGCATCGTATCAAAAACGGCTCATTATCCCGTGACCCGCATCAAATTAAACGTCGTTAACGCAAGAAAGTCGGTACTCCGATAAGATCTACCTCGTTCATTGTTGCAATTCGCGTGCGAAGGCGCTTCATAAATTCATAGACGACGCGTCATTAACGGAAAGTGAATCACGTCCGCCTAGCCAGTGTGCTCTAAATACAATCACGACAATTTCCCTCGTGGGAAACCACCCTCCGTTTTAACGTTAGCTTGTGCAAAAGGCAGCACGTCATGGAAAGTGTCGGCCTCGGAATTGCAATTTTCCCGCGACCGGTCGTGAATTAAATGTACGCGATGCAGACAGCCGTTGACACCAGTTCGCACCTTAATGAATCCGCAACCGGGCAGTTGGGCAACGCGATCCTTTGTTGAATGGGAATCGGATTCGCAGCGAAACCTCCGCAAAGAGTGCCCCGCAGGCTCGCTCGTTACGGACCTCCATTTCTCTCATGGCGGCATCGTCGTGTCGCGACCAAGTTGTGTTCGGTTTTCAAACGTGATCGTTACGGGTTCCATGATGCTCCATTGATCGATAGTGAAAGCTCTGTCCATTACGTTTCGCGTGCGTTGCTGTTGCAGTCAAGTCATTAAGCGCGTCGTGATTCACCCTGTTCGCGGCTACTTTCGACCCCGAGTTGCCGATCCTCTCGCCGTCGACGCGTCTCTTCCGTTGTTGGTTGTTCAAGTTCTCACTGGGAAGATTGACGGTATTTTATACGATCGACAATTGTCGGCTGGGAAGATTCGAACACAGGCTCGACTAGATCACGTTGATTACGGGCTCGCACAATTATTAATTGTCAGCCGCGTTCCCTTACGCGTTCGTAAATAATCTTGACTTCAACCGAGTACACGCGGGAGCGTTTAATAATCGTCGATTTCACTCGATGCTATGTACTTGCCACTAGCATCAAGCGTAATTCGCGAATCGTGCAAAGAAATGTTTGTCCCGCGGATACGTTCAACTCGCCGCGATTTCTCCGAATCTCTCCCGTTTCCCCTCGCGCGGGCTTGAGAGTAAAAACGCGACAATTAGACGCTTATTAATTCACAAGCTGTCTTTGTGTCGCGCTCGTTTCTCCCCGGCACCGTTGTCGCTCCGGAAGAACGACGAGAAAAACGGTCTGCGACACTCGTCGCAAGTGGAAAATGATCCGGAATAACTCGAGACGTGCGTGCGTCTCGTCGAAATGCCTCAAGCTGATACCAAGAAATCGGCGTACCTGAGCGCTCGGTGCGGCTCGATCAGTGGCACTTTCACCGATTGCAAATATGGAACGTTCGTTTTCGCGGAACTTTTCGCGGGACTTTCCGCGGCGACACACGAATCAACATCCTGTCGTCGATAGTGTGGACCGATTGAAAGCTCGGCGATGAGTAACCGTCGACATCGAAGGTAGAAAGATGTCTCGACGCGAGAAACACGCTCTTCCTCGCGAGTCGCGAGAAACCACGATGGAAACCTCGGTTTCCAATGACGCAGCTTGTCTGCTTCAGGGATCGAAATGCTCGACGAGATCGCTTTTTCCGCTGGCTTCCAGCCGATCAAAGTCGCTCGAGCGCAAACGACGACGACGACGCGCACGCGAGAACACTTGCGAAAAGAAAACGAAAAAAATGATGCGACCGTTCCTGATGATTGTCTTCGAGATTATCAACTGGGTGTGCCCGGTAGGAATTCGCTGACGATAACGATAACGGTGACGATCACGACGACGACGATGACAGCAACGGTAGAGAAACCTCGCAACGACGAATTGCGAAAGCGAAACTAATAGGAGCAAACATTCGCTTTCCGCGGCGATTCCTCGGCGATAAACGATTTGAGAACCGGAGAGGCTTCGTCCATTCGCGATTCTTCGGCACGCGCCTTAAAAGCGTCATTTCATGCCGCTTCAACACGCGGAGCTATCCAGAGTCGTGAAGTATGACCGTTTTTTCCCGTAACATTACGTTACGCAACAGGAAACCGATTGTCGCGTGCTCCTTAATTACGTCGGCTCATCCAACATCAGCTGGCTCGACCTGAGACAAGTGCAATTTTGGCGAAAGCTCGTACTATTTCTCGCTGCACGATATAATTTTTGCATCTTACCCTTGTTTTTTTCTATTTTTTTTCCAAAGAACAACTGTGAGGTTTGAGCGCGAAATATCGACGCAACTATCCGGCACGCTAATTAGCATTCTGAAGCGGAGTTCAGCGTTTTTACGCGCGGCCGCGACGCCGCTCCCGTGGTCCCATTAGGCGGCCAGTTCAGAAGAAAATGTGAGAGCGAGAATATATCGCAACACGCGCGCGAGCAAATCCATAAATTAAGGGCATGCCGATCCTTCTAGAACGACGCCGAACGGTCGTTCCTTTCGAAACGCCCCGCGCCGTCGGTGGTGTTATAATTACGCCCGGTATTGTGGATGCACGCAAACGCGGCCGAGCAAACGCATTAGCATTCGCCACACAGAGCTGCGAGGTGTACTAAGAGGGATGGTTTAGAAATATCGGAGAAACCGTTACGCGCGTGCCTTCGTTGCCGCACGTGCAACGACGAAGTTGAATTCGCGTCTGGCGATAAAAGTGAAACCCTCAATTATAATAATGAGACGGTTAGATTGATACGATCGTCGGGTAAATCTAAACGCTATTCCTCGCGTGGTTCTCGATACTAAATATCAATGACACGTTCAATATTAGACGCGTCCGTAATTATCCTTTCGATCAAGATTCTGTTTCAAAGAAACTCCGGCTGGAATTAATTGAGGGATAACTCGATCTGTGTATGACGAGGAAGACTTAATTCGGAGAGAAAAAAAAAGAACCGTCGACTTTCCACTGGCCGTAATTCGAGAACCGTTCGCGCTTCAACACTCCTGTCGAGCTCGAATAGTCAGCTGCAAATCGATCAAGGGACCGCGCAGTGTAAAACGAAGTTGCGAAGCACGGGGGAAATTGGAGTACGGCAGATTGCTTATTAATCTGCTTTCGACTTTCCCGCGTGGCGACCCGAAAAAGCACGTAGCCGGCGTACGCTGACCGAGTGACATTCTAACGACGGGCTGAAAAACGAAAGCCAGCGGCGCGAGCGGGCGCGCGAAGGCTGACTGCCCGCAAACGCGAATCGGTTTCCTCGATCAGCCGGAAGAAAGTGAGAGCGAACGCGGGACGCAAATAGGAGCGCGAATAGATCCGGCAGATCGGTCAGTGTGATCATCGCGCTGCTAAAACGACAAGGGCACGCCGGACCCCATGAGCGGCATGCCAACGCGCGGCCACGACACCCATACCAAATGAGTCATGAGCTCGCAGAACGCGTCCCGCGTTTAAATAACGTACGAGCCTGCAAGCGTCGCTTTCCGAGCGTCGACTTTGAAGCGAGTCGCACTTTCAGATATCTGTCCTGATCTTACGAGAGACGCGAACAATCGCGAACAATCGCGGCTTTACGGCCTCGTTTATGATGCGAGCTTATGGCGGGCGTACCGCGTTTACATCCGGCTCTCCTGCATCCCCTTCACCTTGTTCTCGTTTCCGGCGGATGCACCGCCCGCGAGGACATTACGCGAGGAGAGGAGAACTTCTCCGTGCAGCGAAGAATGTTTGTCTTCATCCGCGCCGCGGTTCGATCCTGGAGTCGATCTTTCTCGTGAGAAAGTCTGCTCTCCGTAGACTGTAGACTCGGGAAACGTACGTCCCCCGGGAAAATGAGGTTGTCAGACCGATTTTTCGTAGAATCTTTATGATGCGTCGTTCTTGACGAGGCCGCATTCACGTAATCGTGATGCCTCACGTGTGACTTTCGCTCGTGATAAATGTGAGCGCTTCACGTCGTCCGCGTACTTATTATTGCACGCCCGTTATCACACCGAGATCTACACGTCGTGCTTTCTGCACGCAAGAGATGCGAACAAGTTTCGGAAACGCGTCCCGTTTATCTCTCAAAATCTTACTTAGACATTTCGACAGCAGCGGCGAGAATTAACGTATCGCTCCGTGTTCTTTGTTGAAGCGGGATGTGCGTCTCGTAAAAAAACGGTCTCGTAACTTCCCATTATTGTGCCGAACGCTCGTTCGCGTTTTCCCTGGAGCGTTCCCTCGTGCGTGCTGTGTGCGTGTTGCGCGCGCGTTCGATCCCATTAATCCATCGCGTAAAAATTGCGCAGGACCTTGGGATGCAATCTTTGATCCACCTCCTCCGCTGACGATCTCGATTGGATTGCGTCGATCGGCATTACGTCACCGTATAATTACAGACGCGATGGATTATTTGGGTCTTGCCTTTCGTCATTCGCCTATCCTTGCCGACGTTATTCACTCGCGTTAACGCTCGATTCTCGTGACACGGTTGATTTCAACCGTGGCGGCCCTTCCTTCCCCGCATCGCTCGCTCACCGATCGTTTACCGTATCGTTTCTTCTCAAAGTCTGATCGAACGTGACGACGACGCCTCGATTCCCAGATATGCGAGAAGAAATCTGCAAGGTTAAATCATTGAGCTCCACCGTTCGCGGTTATTACGCATCGCTGGAAGATCGCAATTTCTCATCTCGACCGTTCCATCGATCGGTTCCTCGAGCGGCGCTCTTGGGCTTTTGAGGTCGCGTCGACGCGCGCTTTAATTGATTTTAATCGTAGCGACCAAACGATCCCGACGCAGATCGTATCGCGTTTGCCTCTCGATCATCTCGCGCCTGAATCAGCATTCTCGCTTTTTTTACACGTTCCGCAATCCGCCAGTGCGGCTGCCGGAAACGGCATTCCGCTCCGAGTGTATTACTTTCCGCGTGCTGTTTATTCATACTCATCGATAAATAATCGAGCGGACAGAGAGGATTCACGACGCGTTCCCATGCATCCCGTCGAACGTAGTTACGTCATTACGCTTACTCGAAATGAAATAAGCCGCGCGGGTGGTGCGCTCTCTTCCTGTTGCTCGCGCGCGTGCAATTAATTAACTACGTCGAGAGTTCGAGACGCATTACGGCGCTAATTTCCGATTCACGCTAATTACCGATCGTGACGCGCAAGTCCAGTTAATCAGGAACGAGTGACGTACGCGCCTCCCTCTTCCGGAACAAATCCGAGCGAGGAAAGTCGCAGCCGAATTGTTCCAGCTACTTCCTGCTGCGACTTCCTGAAACGCCGCAGGAGCGAGGAGCGTTTTCTCGTTTTTCTGGCCGCGTCGGATCTACGTCACGTAAAAACGAACACGTATTCGTTCGTGTACGTGTTGCGTGCATTCGTGACGGATTACGCGGTTGCTCAAATGCAACCGGTCGCCGTCGATCACGCGTTGATCTTTTTCTCGCGCGGAACCGACGCGTCACCTTCACCGTGAAAGGTACCACTTGCTATCCCGCTCGACGACGCCAACGCGAGCACGCTTTTACCGTTACGTTTGCCCATTAGAACTCGATCGGTCGGTTTCGCTATCGTGAAACCCAGCGGCGAACGTTTCCCTTCAACGATACCGTGTGTGTCGTGCCCTCCGTCTCTCTCCCCGTACGAGAGCGCGTTACGAGATCGCCGCGCTAATCGCGGATCCGGTGATTGGCTCGGTTGCGACCGGTCCCACACGGCGGTGCCGAGCTCTTTCATCCTCTCGAAAAGCCCACGAGTCGCGCTCGAGCAAAGTGGTAGTATCGCTTATTAATCGTTTCCTGCCGTCAAGCTGCACTCCGCGTGAAATTAAGTGACCGCGATGGTAACGATCGGCACGGTGGCTTTATCGCGAGAGGCGCGAGCGAAATCGCCGCACGCGAAATGGTCGCGGTGGCCCGGTCGGCCGCCGGTGGTTGGTCTTCCAGTTAGGTTTCTCAGTCAGTCTGGTTTCCAGGCACGAAACCGGATCTGCATCGCGTATACGTATGTACGCTTACGATTAATAGGAGGAAGCAGAAGATGGAGCGTGGAGAGAGCGAGTTTCGCGGATCGGTGAACGCTCGCGCGCGAGCGGCATGCGCGGTTAAATTCTTTATCGCTCGCGTTCGAGCGAGCGGAATGCCGCTGCTCGTGGCGTCTCGCGGGCATTCGTTAAACGCGAGCAACGAGCAGCGGGGTGGCACACCCGATCGGCGACGTCGTAAAAGGCGGTGCCCGCGTTTGCAGATCGCATCTGGATCACCGCTCGCGTAACTCCTCGTTGCGAGAACTTCGGGATTCCTGAGCGGATTAACCGTCGGCTATTATTCTCGCGGATCAAATCAAATTTAATTCCGTTCGCGCGAGGTGTGAGGAAAGAACGCGCAATCTATATCTCGGTCGCTATAATGTCTAATTTTGTACGGGTAAAAGTAACAATGTACGTGCGTTTAATTAAAGCGCCGGGATATACGGTAATCGTTCTCGAGTTAGCTGGGGGTTTAAATTACACGTTATTTTACTCTCCGGCGCATGCACGTATGTATATAATACGATGAAGGATTTCTCTTATCGTGCGATCTCGTTATTTAGCTGGATAACTATTTAAGTCCCTCGATATTCTCCGCGGCTCTCGATCATGATTGCCGTATGTATTACATCTCGCACGCTCACGCGCTTTCCTCGCGAGGCTGACCGCGCGTCCTTACTGACAAAACGTGGTCCCGACTTCCGGTAAGCTGGCTCGCGGTGGGAACCGCCCCGGCGCACACGTGTTACGTAATTTCTACTACTCGGCTGACCCGAATACGGGGCGAGGCTGGCGCGCGCGGTCGGCGTGCCTACCGTGAGAGAGAAGGAGATTCAGATCCAGAGCGTCGTAACTCGGCGCGCGTTTCGCCGTCGTTGTCGAAGCGGCCGGCCGCTTCTGGATCTCCTTGAACCGAGCCGAGAGCAAAACGCGCGCGAGCACAAAAGGCAGGCGTTGGTAACCACACCTAGCGACGACCCACAGGAAACGCGCTTACCGCTTCTACGAATACAATATAAAAGATAGACACGGCAGGGGAGAAAAGAAAAGAGAAACTCCATTATCTCTGGCTCCATTATTCTTTGGTATACCGTGGTACCGTCGCTCGAAAGAATCGGGAATCTAATTTACCCGCGAGTCTAATTTACGAGCCCGCGCGACGACACGCGAGAAATTAATGAGAGCCTTTCGCGTTCGCGGCCGTTTCGGATTAACTATCTCTGACCGCCTTTAATTAACGCTCAACATGAATAACGCCCGCCGCGGACGAGTTTGGATCTTCGCGAGTGAAACGATCCGCGCCTTTGCGCGTCAGCGACCATTTACGGAGGACAGCGTGGAGAACAACGGCTCTTTGGACGGATACCAAGTAGTCGTTAGATCCCGCTGCGATAGGCCCGTTCGCTCCGTGAAACGATTTCGCGCACGCCGGTCGAATGCCGATAAGATCGATCGCTCGACTTCGCCGACGACGACGCGGGGGATACATTCGACGATCGCGCATTGGCACACGATCCGTCGTCGTCCTTGAGGCTGGAAGGCACGTCGTCTCCCGAGACTTTCGAATGATACGGTATGCTGCGGCGTGCTCTCCTGAGCGTGCGCTGATTAATTTCCACACGCCGCCGGACACCGTGATAATAAAATGAGTGCCGATGCCTTTCTTCGCGACGCACGCGCTGCCCTCGCTGACGAAATCCACCGCCCGGCCGAATTCGGCGCGTACATGATAAATGGACAGCGGGTGTCGTAAGCATCGACGCCGAGCATTTCGTATGCGAAAGTCGCCGCTCGGAGTTCCGATCGCCCCGAGCCAGGACTCGCGATCGCGACCGTAAAATGGTAATATCTCAGAAACCGAGACACCAAGAGCGAGAATTAGCCTCCAGCAGCGGAATTTCGCTCTGCTTTCCGGTTTTCGTCACCTTTCACGAGGCGATCGCGAAGGAAAGGGTACTTGGATACGCAGAACCCTCTCGCGAATCGCTGGACCTCGTCACTGTCGGAAAGCGAACACTACCATTTACAGATTTGCAACCGCCCGGAGCGAGCGGTTCGCGCGAGTCGTTTCGGCGCGGCTTAAATGGATTTCCGGGTAGATTTCCGAACGCTTGTCGATCGTTGTCGAGGATCGGGGTAAACCGCGCGATTATCCAACCGGCCAAACGATTGTGGTCAAACGAAATCGTCTGCGTTAGCCGCCCGCTCCGAAGCGCTCCCTGAAAATTGGAAAGGTCTTCGATCGTCGGCGGGGTGAGCCGATTCGCCGATTATCGGCGCGCGCGCGCGGCTCAGGGCCCCGAACGAGACGTGGAGACTCGCAACGTCGTCATTATCGTCGTCCAGGGAACGCGCGCGCTCTCGCTCGCAACTGTCCGGATCACTGAAAGCGTGTACTGGCTAATGACTCTCCTCCATCTGGTCCGGGTTGGAGGAAAATCGTGACGCCGAGGTAGGGCTCCGCAATCAACGGTTGCGGCTGGTTGCCGGTCGATCGTATGTACAGTGAGAGGCGCACCGACACATTCGGGTCCCCCCCGAGATACCCGGTTGGGAGCAATCGACCACGGTGCACCACGCCTCGTCTAGTAAGTGAGGCCCCGGAGGCCGTTAGGAGAAAGGGAGAATCGTTGCGGCCGCAAATGCTGCTCAATAAACATACGTCCTGCTTTTTGCACGAGGCCCCTTATCGCCGATTTTGATCGCTTCCGCGACGGACTTTTCGAAAGTCCGAACGCGAAGGAACAACGTCGAAGAGCACGTGGGCGCTTTCTTCTTTATATATTGCGAAGGAGACTACCAAAGTTACTGCTGATGGGCATTTGAAATGCAAATAAAGCGCGCGATTAATAAGGACCGAAGGCACTCGGTGTAAAACGCGATTCAGTTTCACGATTATACGAGAAAATGCTTTTCACCGCGTTACGTCATCTCCCGGAATAATTGTGCGTTGCAGCTGACACTCGATACGAGCTCACGCGTTTCCATGATGGCTTGAGAGTTTGCATCGCACTGTAGCTTAACACGTTCATTCGTTCACACGTTCAGATGCTGATAAAGCACTACTTGTTCCGTTGTTCCTCGTTGCGCACGAATGCTCATCGATATAGAATTTTGGTGTTCTTTTATTAAACGTAGTACCTTGTAAACTTACTTTCCCGCAACGAATCACATTAAGAGTGATTTATGTTGATTAAATATAAGTGGAAACGTTTAAGCATGTTCCCGAAAGATAAAACTGATAATGATACCCTGCAAGATCAGAATGGCCTTTGCAGGAGAAATTTCTCAGTTCGCAGACTTCTCAGACTACTGCGATACTTTCTCACAGCATTCGTGTGGAGTTCACACAAATTCCTTTCGATTTCCACCGAAAATGCCCGGTCTCGCTTCCCGTTTTCACCTTGCAAAACTTTCCGAAATTTCGACTTGGCGCGAGAGTGCGAACCGGGCTTTCTTCCATGCGCATCACGCGTAACGTCAACGCGCTAATTATCGTGCCACGCATCACGTCCTGGTCGCGTTTGTCGTAATACAAGTTCCTCTTTGTTCCCAGGTAATCCCGGCGTGTCTGCTCGCCCTAACAAACGCGCGGCGGGTGCAGATCCGGCCCCGAGTGACGGAACCTCAAGTGTACTACGAGGCGGAGGACAACCAAGCCGCCGAGGACGACTTCGACAGCGTGGCGGTTTACCAACCGCGCACTCGCGCTTTGCCATCGCCACGATCGAAGGACACGCTGCACGGGTCCAAGCCGCCACCGGTGCAGACGATCAGGAACTACAACAAGGTCAACGATGACGGGTCCTTCACCTTCGGCTACGAGGCGGCCGACGGTTCCTTCAAGGAGGAGACTCGCGGCACCGACTGCGTTGTGCGTGGCAAGTACGGTTACATCGATCCGGACGGTAACAAGAGAGAGTTCACGTACGTGTCGGGTAATCCATGCGACCCCAACGCGCCTAAAGACGAGGACGATCTGTCGGACAACAAGGATGAAGAGGAAGTCCCTGGGCCGGCGAATTACCCCGCTGTGAGGCCGGTGCCTCGACCGATTCCGGTGCGACCCTCGTATCAGCCATCCACCACGCGAGCACCCACCACGATCTTCCAGACGGAGTATCAACTTCAGGACGATGATGCGAGCCAGGAGCTGACCGAGGACGACCTGAAACCGCAACTGCGACCCACCGCTTTCAGAAGACCGACGACCCTGGTGCAGGTCACGCCGTCCACCGCCATTTACGAGTCCTCGACGGCGTCACCCAGTCCATCCCTCTATAGGCTAGCCTCGACCCCCCAATATCAGACCACCGCGTCGCCCGTTCTGCGCGGTCAGCCCACGATTGCCTCAAATGTCTATCAACCCCTCGAGACGACCACTCGACGACCGGTCACTCGCCACCCCAGGCCCCAGTCGGTCGCGATCACCCCACGACCCCACGTCGCCCAAGTGGCTGCGCAATATGTATCCCCGAGTAGCACCGAGCGCCCAGGCGGTCTCATCTACGCCCAGACCCACCCCACAGCGTCGCCACATCTGCGTACGACGACCGCCGCCGCTAGCACCCCTCATCTCGACTTCGCCGCCGAGCTTGAGCGTTACGTGAACACAGTCGGCTCGCACGTGTCCGCCGCGCCCCCCGTTACCTCCGCGAGGCCCCATCAGATCCACCAAGCGTCCCAAACCGCCCCAAGAGTCAAGCCTGCCGCAGCCGCCGCCGCCGAGCCCATCTACCAGTCGGAGCTCGTGTACGATCCCGCGACCGGTCAGTACAATACCCAGCTTTATCAGACACTGCCCCAAACCGTGGGTGACTTCAGCCTCAGTCACAAACTCCAACCGTTCGTAGCCCAGCCCCAGTCCCTGCAGCTCGGTCTGCAGCAGTTGCAGCAGCTACAGCAGCATCAGGTCCAGCGGCCAAGCCCGGTCTACAAGCCGGCCCAGTCGGCGCCCGCCCCGACCGTCGCCCAACCCCAGGAAGTCCTCTACAGGAAGCAGCAGGCGCAGCTGTTGCAGCAATCCCAGCAGCTGTACGCGCAACAACAACGCCGCCAGCAACAGCAGCAGCAGCAACATCCGCACAGGCTCCAGTTGCTCGAGTCGCAGAGGGAACCCCAGGCGTTCTATTACGTGGCAGCGCCCTTGAAGGGCTCCGCCAGCAGCTCGTCCCTCTCAGTAGGTCAGATCGATCAGTTTCTCCGCGGTAGCGGCGCCAATTATTGACGCGGTCGTCGACGATCCTCCTCGATCGCGCCGTTTAACAACACCCCACCATCCACCCCCCCGAATCCTCCTCGAATCGCCCTCGCCCTCTGCCCCCGCGGGCCAAGTCGCCGTGGGATCTCGCGCTGGTAGAACGTAAAACGTTCCGCGCGCGTATGGAGGGTATTATATATAAGTATATGCATTTTATATACATATATATATAGTCTACATGTATATTATCGTAGAGACGCGCGACACGCGCGCTGGGATATGTATGAAGTATATTGCCGAGAGCGAATGGCACACACGTACACACGCAATACACACATACACAGACACACACGAGCGTCTTGATGCGTGGGGAACATGTGCGCGATATATATTTGGCATAATCCGCGCTCTTCGCCCGCGAACACAGATGCGGCATAGGGATTTCTAACATTGCGATGCATGCCGCGGATATTCGTTGTCATTGATCGTCGCATCGATCGCGTAAAACCGCCGATCGCGTGTGGATCGTTCGCGAATCCTTCCGCAATTCTCGTCTCTCGCTGCAAACGTGGGATTCTTCGTATCAGCCTGTTCTCTCGGTAATGCTTTCGTGTCTCGACAAGCATACACGACATTAGCGTGTCATATCCGTTCGCGTTTCCGTCCAACGAGCGTCTCGAAGCATTTTTTGCGCTACTTCCGCCCGATCAGCGAACGACAATATGATGCGTTAATGGCGATGAGATCAGAGAACGATTCGTTGAATAATTGAAAGAATTAATTAATATCACGTAGGTGATATTGGATGAAGGAATCGCGCGTGTGATTACGCGGATGTTGGCAGTGAATGAAAAATAGGAGAAGTTCCAAAATTAGATCTTCGTTTGTATATCTGAAATTCGCGATTTCTCATTCGGACAATCTCGTCGCGATTATTCTTTCGTTTGTACGAGCAAGAAAAGATCAATTCAAATGAGACGGTGACCGTAAATCGTTTCGGTTCGCGTTCGCAGCGGCGAAATTTGATTGATTCGCGCATCGCGTTAACGGCGAACGGGCGTTTCTCTCGTTTCTCAGGCCGAGAGCATTTCTTTCCAGCCTAGTATCTCTCTCTTTCTCTTTCGTATACACGTGTAGCCAAGTGTAGGTTTACGAGGCACGTTAGAGAGTGAAAGCCAACGACCTGACGCAATACTCACGCACGCGTACGATGTATTACCGTGGCAATTTCTCGCACCGGTCCCCAACACCGTACTAACGTACAAAGGAGGTTCCGCGACGTTAACGGAACGCTCGTCGACGCGGACCTTTTATGCACGGGATCCTATATAAGCCCAAGCCGCGTAATAACGTTCGAGCGCTCGATTACAAAACATCGATCCGCGGTGCAGAATCGAGTCGCATGAAAGGCTCAGTGAAACGCGATCAAACGGAAGGGAATAATTAGGATCGGATCCGTCCGCGTTTCCAGATACTTTCGATCGACCGCGCAATGTCGAGGCAATGTTGTTGCGCGCCACGCTATCGTGTCATACATCAGAAGTGCATTCCGAAAGGAAAACATTATTCATTCCTTTGCGTTCGATTCATACGGTCTCGTGCAAAATTCCAAGATTAATCACGAGAGGAAAGTGCTACAAGAGGCATTGATTACATAATTACATCAATATTGTACATTACTTAGATTTTATCATTTGATCATTATTTGTTTTAATCAAAATCATAATTCAGAATTTTTTCAATCTGTTCAGTTTTGTTTTAGATTGTCGTGCAAGTCTTCGTCGCGGAATGACATAACGTCGCGATAGGAGTATCTCAGGACGATCTGATGTTCCGCGACACGGTACATACTCTCTCGCGCGTGTGATCGCGAATCGGAGTTTCCAGATTTGACGTGTTGTTACGTTACTCGAACCGCGTGCCGTTCGCGTCTCGACCGGCGGCTAACGATTCCGATGTCCGATACCGCGAACGTCGCTAGGAAGTGTGCTCGGCCTTTTGCAACGTGGAATTTTGCAAGCCTGCCGCGAGCAGGGTTCACCGCGCGAGCCCGATCGTCGAGGAAACCACAATACGCTCTTATTGGCGTGGTCTGGTTCGCGTAGGGACAACATTCTATTCGCGCCTGAGCCGCCGCCGTCGACTTTCTATTTGCATTCTCTGTCACAAGTGTGAGAATCGATTCGAGACCAATGCGTCCCGCGGAAACGTATATCAAATCCGGGAAACGGCAGCGGGCCGCGCACGCCGACGAGAATCGTGAGCTCTTACCGCGACGTTCGCAGTCGTTAATTATTCTTACGTGGACGTAAGACTCAGGCACGTATCGTTCGGTCATGAATTGCGCACGTTCGAAAATCAATCTTTCTATTCAACGGAATGGATTGATGTTGGATCCATTGGAAGATGAATCCAATTTGCGTAATTCAATTTGCGATTATCAAGAGCCATCAATTCTGCTTGATGCTTGACGTAACGCTTCGCTCTGGCCTCTGGTATTTGTGACTGAAAGACGTCGTGCTGAACCTTCGATTAATATTATTATTATCTTATTAATATTATTATCTAGCTCCATTACGATCCGTACTCGCAAACGTATCCCAAATCGCGATTCGGCGGCTGAATCTGCAAACACTTGCGCGTTTCCGAAGGAGGCGCTTGCACATCGGCAAGGGATGCCTCGATCGACAACCCCCATGATTTAATCGCGATCACGCCGTAGCTGTGACCGGCTGAAAGCAACGATTGCCTACTCATTATTGTAAATAATATTTGTTAGCGTTAATGCATATAGCGGCTACTTAGCAACCTATACGCACGATAACTGCGAATAGATCCTCGTGGAGAAGAGTCTTCACGTTACGTCAGTTGTTTTTCCTTTTTTTTCTTTTTTATATTATATTTGTAAGAGTACTCGAAAGAAAAATGTCACTGCGGAAATCTGCTGCGCCGTCACTTCATTTACCCCGATTCCCAAGTATCATTCATCCACTTTCGCTCGTTGAGACACGCACCGTGGGCCCGAAATATCAGCACGCACGAATAGAAACTCAGGCGTGTCGAGCGCTCGTTTTCATAAAATCACAACCGTGGCGGATACTCGCGACAAATGTGACCGACTCCGCTTCCGCGTTCCTCCATAAATCGTCGATTGCGGAACGACGGTGTACCATGAACCGTGCGACTTATATCTTAATGTTACACGAGGAAACCGAAGACACGCCTGTTTACTATCTCATAGTTAAACGCGTATAATTATTTAACAATCAATCTAACGCCGCATCGACAATGAGTCATTATCAAATTAAAAACTCATATAAGATATAAGAAAATTACAAGTTATAAGCGAATTCTCATGAATAACAACCGCAACGGACAGTTTAATGAAAAGAGATAAATACTTAAGCGTCAATGGTCTTTTCCTTCTTGATTTCAAAAGAGTTTTTTCATAGATACTCAAAGATTAGCTTCTCCTTTCAACCGAGCTTTTCACTTCTCATTGAATGAAAGTACTTTGCTCGCACGCGAAAAATTTTATCTCGCACGATTCGTTCAGGAAGCGGATCCTTCGTGGTTTTCAGAGTTGCTGGACATTTAAACGTGCAATTCTCGTGAGATGAAATGTTGACTGACTGACGTCCGATCCGTTCTCCATTTCGTGCCGCGGAACCGAGCGAGTGGACAACGCTTCCGCTCGAGGAAGAAATTAGGAAAGTAGGAAAGGCCGCATGCGCGATTACACGTGAACGTCGTTACATCACGAGAGTATGTACGAACTACGCGTTTATCCACCTGCGGCGTTTTCTCCGCTCCGATTATGAATCACGTGCCGTCATGAAATCACCGTCATGAAACCGCGGGCGATCATGCGCATTTAGTGCTCGTAAATCCGAGCTAGATTATTGTGAGATTATATCTTGCGATTTGATGCAATGATAATCGATTTGAGGAGGAGACGTTCGGGCCTCTATTCGTCAAAGCAGCGACTTTAATTGCTACTTTCCGACGTTCTCGCGGATGCTTCCATTATTTCGCGCCTCGCGTTTGATTCGACTTGTCTTCCTGCTGCGCATTTTAAGAAAGGGAATTGTTTCCTGAAAAGGTTAAATAAATCTCACATCTCATCGGACTGTACTATCGTCACCATTATCAAATCAACGTCGATATGCATAATGACCGTGCAAGACGTTAGTCTCGCCTGAAAGGTAATCTTAATGAAATGTCAGTTTCGACGACGCAGCATTTCGAACGCAGGATTTGCACGCTTTCGTAACGTCGTTAATAATAAGTCTAAAAGAGTTTTTACTATTCGAATATATACATGTATAATGAACGTTCGTTCTCAAGCACTGTCAAGCCGATGCCTCAATAAACAGAGATATACATTATGCGCGCGCAGATTCCATTTTGCGGTAAAAGTGGTTTGCAAGCGCCCCGGTGAAAGTCATCGAAAATGAAAGAGTCGAGCGAAGTATATTAAATCAAACCACGCCGAACGGCTTTATACACGCGAGACTGCCCGCTGCCAAGTGTATTATCTAATTTTTGAGACGAGTGCGCGAGCGCGGATACAATCGCGAGAGTAAATTGTATCAATGATTTATACGTCGACAAGATCATGTTCTATCTATCATTCTATCAGTTCTATCGACTCGTGTAGCCGTGGAACTCCCTGTTACAAAATATGCGCAACGGAAGAACGTCCAGAAGAACATTTCGCCTGGAATTGCAATGTACGTTTCGCCACTTTTGTAAATGTATCGATATGCAAATAGGTGGAAATAAATAAAGGTTTGATAACGAGAACGGATTGTTTTGAATGCTCTTCCCTTATTCCTGATGAATTCAAGCTTTCTGAGATCTGTGCCAACTTGTAAGCGTGCAACCTTGAACTCGGTCGCAGTGGACCGTGATATTGCAGGTCACGGTTTATTTGTCGTTCTGCGGTTAACGTAAACCACGGATTGTTAGCGAAAGTTTCACCGCTGCTTTCTAAACGCGCTCTCCATTTTACCGGTGGAAGATGAGCGGGACAATTGCTACTATCGTTTAACAAACGACCGCATATCTCCGTGATCTCTGTCTACTGTGAGAATTCATAATCATCATCGCTGCCGTGTAATCGCTACGAGAGCAATATTTTACCCGTTGAGCAAACGATGCATTAGTAACGGCAAAAATGTACCGCAATAAAATCTCAGATTACACGTTTTGAGATTAAATAAGTACGTCGTTGTTTTATACGAGATTCTCTCGAGAGCTTCCCGAGTAGTTAAAGAAAAGCTACACATTTAAATACAAAAGAGAAATAAAAAGATAGATACTAACGTTAGGTATTTTTCATAATTGGTTAAAATATTCTCAAAATTTGTCCCACATATAAAACGCGTAATGGCCAGATAATGGCACTCATTAGCGAGTGTTAACGTGGTTCATCAATCAAGCAGGATGTCAAGACGCGAATCATAGGATGACGCGTTCATGCGCAACATCCTCAATCTTGCGCGATAAATGTCAGCAGGATGCCGACAGCCATTCGGTTCTTGCTACTTACGCGTGGCAAATATAAATACGCGAATTGACATAATTTAACGACGTTTATGTTACTTAGATGCGCTACGTACCCGATACTAGTGCTAGCGAAAGAAGCACCCGGTACACTGAGATGACAATTGCCGCGTAATTCTCTGAGGTAATCCAATTACAATAATTTCGCGGTGAAGCTTCGCTTTCATTGTATGCCAAGAATGTTGCTCGCGGAAAGACGCGAACAATACGAGATCCCTCACGGAAATGATAATGTAATTGAGTGGTTGGAGCTGTGCCAGAAGCACGTGTCAGATCCACATTCATGTCATGCGTACGTATAATCCAAGGAAAGAAAAAAAAAGATGCCGAGTACACGCGCCGGGTTTAATTATTTAATTATTTTATCTGTTTTCCTAAAAAAAAGATAATACCAAAAAATTACGTCAATTAAAAAGATATCAATAATAAACCAAAATCCAATAAGCACGCGCAAATATACACGTTCCACATGTGGATCACACATGCATTACGCTCTTTGTGAGAGAATTGTGATCAATCAATTTTGCATTAAAAAAAGAAAATATCTTGCATATCCTTTCATTATTCATCTTTTGATACTGTTATTTTCATATATTATTTTGCGAGGTTGTGAATTCCTTTCCTTCACATAAATTTTCTTTTCTCCCACAGAAATATTTCCTTCATCATTCGATGTCGGTAGTAAATTGTGCAGGAAAAGATTAATATCTTTTTGCGTTGAAAATGTAGTGTAGTTCCTGACGCACTTTGTCACGCTGCGCAGAGCTGTAGGAAAGGCGGCATAATCGAGGCGTCGCACTACACTATGAACGAGTCATACCTGCACGTAAGAACTAGTTCATTACAGATGATAAAATATGTATTTAGGATGGGAAAAGCATTTTGCGATGATCTAATACTACACTGTTATAGCTGGATAATGAGTCTATAAATAATAAAAGGACTCGATCCGTGCATCGCGGAACATAAAGACATCAATAAAAATCGGTTCCCAGAATAGCCGCATATTCTTTTGCTGATATCATACTGTAATTTCCTTAGAAATGCGAACGGTGGTGTCTGGAATTGCAACATTTAGAAAATTTTACATAAGCGTGCACTATCTTAAATATATTCATTTTCAAAAATTCAAAAATTTCAAAAAATTCAAGACAAAAAATAATCACTCATTTTTAAGACTCAATTTTTTTAAGAATTTTATTTTTATTTGCTACAGTTTACTAATTTATGTTTTGATATTCATCTCGCGTACTCTTCAAACACTTGCGAATTGCTCAATTAAGACGTGTTGTTTCGCAAGCTGCATGATAGTCGTAGATTTCGACGCGCCCAAACAACGCATTACGGTAATAAGGAGCGGCACGGTTTCCGTGGATTTTCGGCATTGTTGGCCGCCGAAAACAGAGCACGAACCTGTGATTTTCGCAAGTATAATGCGAGAGCTCTCGCAAGTAACGAAGTGGGCGCGTCACTCGAGATACAACCGACGTAATGTGCAACCGGTGATTGCGTTACAATTAACTCCGTACTCGCCTACTACTTCCGAAAAAACTGATCACGCAAATGTCAGGTTGTCCGGCCATATAGAGAAATTAGATATTAAGTAATTAAGCAATCGACGGAAACTACAAATGCATGTCACAATTTGGGGGAGTAAAAGTGCTCTCTAAATTTGCAATCCTAACAAACTGATACTTAGACAACAAAACAAAAGTACATTAACTGCTGTTTCTAATGTAGATACTAAGAGCCGACGTTTCCCTGGCGGAAACTTTAACCGGGAGACCTAATTAGTGTTACATAACGTCAGGAATAACTGGGTTTTGGTGAATTAAGCCTCACGAGCGTAAATAGATAACGAGATCTAATTTTTCGTTCGATCTCAAATGTGCTTTACTTGAAGATTTAACTTTATTGTCTTAACTATATTGTCGATGATTTTTAATTGTTATAATTGAATCGTGATTGCGATAATTTCATAAAAATATCCTTTTTAACATTTCCAAGTTTGTCGAAAAATTCTTCATCAACGAAATAAGATTAATAACAGAATTTAGAATTCGATCAATCCATCAATTTCGCCAAATGCAAAAATACAAAGGGATCGACTCCGTGAGTGCTGAGCAATCAGCAAGCAAGAGAAAGCGCGGGCGTCTCCCGATGCATCCCGCGGACTTTTTCCGGATATCCGGTAGATTTTATTAGTTAGATTTCAATGGGGTCCATCGACAATGTTGCGAGTGCTCGCTTGCGGGCCTTCGGAAGAGAGAGAAGTCGTTAGTCTCCGATTGAGACAACAATCCTTCGCGGAGGAAACGTGTGACGAGGAGTCGAGAGATAGACAGCCGATACGTCCGCGAACACGCGGCATATCAAGGTGGCATCAAAAAAGTGGATACGAAACCTCGGAGGAAATTGCATGATGTAATAATTGTCCTGTGGGAGTGTCTGCCTAGAGTGGAGCGAATACCACAATACCCGTGTTGCACACTATGGGAACTATTGTTACAGATTTTACAGTCTCTCTCTCTCCTTCTATTCCTCTCCGCCCCTCTCTTTCCCTCTTTCCCTCCCCCCTCCCTTTCTCTCTCTCTCTCTCTCTTTCATTGCTACTCCACTGTTTTTGCTCGGCCGTCAACTCCCACGTGGCTTTCACTTGTCCCCGTGAAGCCAAACTTCTTCGCGTGTGTTCCTGTCAGTTCTATTGAGCACTTCCGCTCCCCTTCGTCATTTTCGGCGCGCTTTCTTCGGGGAGGCGCCCGCGCGACTTTTCGCGCTTCCAACAATTACCACGACGAACCACGTCCGGGATCGTACACGAAAAAGGGAAAAAGGTAAGAATATAATTCACTCAGCGTAAGCATCATCACAAATTACCGGCTCACGCGTTGACGGCGCGAGACTAAGTCGCGTATATTTTAATTGGGAGAAAGGGGACGTACGCGTAAAACAAGCGTCGCGAAATCTCCGCGCGAAACTTGAGCACCACGGAAATCGTGAGTGTTAATTTGCTTGACGAACGGACGGAGCATGCGGCTACTCGAACGCGTCTGTTTTCGCGCTCGATCATTCGGCGATTTTTCCCGTCCCGCGCTCGTTGGAGCAATTTTCTGGGCTTGGGCAATTCCGTCCGACAGCGCGGAGCGCGCAATCGAGATGAACAAACAACACGAACCGCTCTTTATTGTCGTGTATTTTCTGGAGGAGCGCGCGCATTTTTACCGTCGTCGTCTACGAAAGAGCTGTCATTTGGCATGCCAGGCGTCTTAATGAACGTTTAGGGGTCATCAAGGTTGAGCGTGGCGGCGCGGCGACGGTGGGAGGCGGCAACCAGTGGTTGCCTATTGTGTCACCCTATATATAACGGCACCCGACACCCCACGCGGTATTAAGAACGTTCACCGCATCCGCGGTAACATGGTTTCCAGTTCTAGCAAGGTATATACGCCGCCGTCGAGTACTCCGTGTGCGCGAGCGCGTTGTTCATGGTGTCCGATCTGATTCGATCCGATCAGCGAACCGAGATTCCAGCTCAGTCTCTCAGTCAATCTGAACGCGCACGATCCGATCGATCCATTTCGAGCGAACGATACCTTTTCCGCGGGATTCGATTATTGGTGCTCGTGGGAAAGTGCGCGCTTACGTCTTCAGGGACTCGTTCTGAGGAGCATTTTCGGAGAGCAAACTCGAAAGGAAATTCGTTTTTCGCGGAATGTCTAGAGTGACAAGTGTGCGTGTGGATACGAATACGTGTTGAGAAAGCCTTGCGTTGTTTCGCGTTGTTACTTCACGAAAGAAATCGATGCTCGATACGAGTACGTAGTTCGCGTCGCGGATAGCCGAAGCTCGACGCTTCATGTAGTTTCTCGCTTCGAATCGACGTAAATGGATATGCGATATTTCACAAGCGATACGCATAGTCACACCTCACGGTTATAGTCGCGTCATCGCGTTTTCTTTCGCGGAAAGAACAGGAAATCACGCATTTTGCTTTTAAGATGACGCCATGGCTGATGGCATTCTTCTGTCTGGCGACCGCCGGCTGCTCGAACGTCACGGACCAGCAAACCTCGGAGACGCAGCACGATCATCAAGTGGCGATATTGAAGCAGATCAGGAAGGTGAACGACGACGGTTCCTACACGTACGGCTACGAGGCCGGCGATGGATCCTTCAAGGTAATTACGTGATCGGTTAAGCACGACGTGCGATAATTGTCGACCGCGCCTGGCTTTTTCTTAAGCATCATGAATTGCATCGCACTGTGAAAATTGCGTTCCCACGGATGCATCGGACGTTAATCATACGGATCGAGTTATTTTTCTTCTCGCGATTGTATTTATAGTAACGATACGTAGCAATGCCAACAACAATATTAATACCAATGTCACTGTTAATTCGAACAATCGCGTAAGAGAATCTAATCGCTTTCCGCAATTATACATTTGCATGTATACATTTATATAAATATCATATGTATACATTATACTTGTAAAATTTACAACACATTGTTTAAGAGTCAATAAATAGTTCGAGAAACAATTTTCAGATTTTATCATTAATTTTCGAAAATCATTTAAATATGTTTTCATTACTTATCAGCGCGAGATAATAGTTTATATTCCTTTACAAGTACAATATTGTTTAACTGAACACAATTATTGCACGAACGTACCACTTGTACTTGTTTCGTCAGGTCGAGAGTCGCGACGTTTTGGGCAACATTAAGGGCACATTCGGTTTCGTCGATGCTGATGGTGAGATAAAGAGAGTCTCGTACTCATCATCAAACGGCACCGGTTTTAAGTCAACCACGATGCCGCCGATGCAGGAACACGTGTCGGTCGTGCAGAGCATACCGCGAGTCAATCGTACGTCCACGTCCACGAGGAAGCCGAGCATCGTGTATGCCACCACGACGGAGGCGTCGACCAAGTCGTCGGTCGTGCAATCGATCCCTCGAGCGCGGAAAACGACCAGTACCAGTACTACAAGTACCACCACCAGCACCACGGAAGCGCCCAAGACGATATTCGGCCACTATCTGAAGGGCACGTTGAAGAGCAGGCCGCGTTTCATCATCAACGGTCAGCAGAGACCGATTGTGATAGAGGAGCCCGCCGATGATGAAGACTCGCAGATCAACCGACCCAGCACGGATGACAAAAGCGGCGTCTATCGCAGGATCGTATTTGCCAAGCGACCGATCGAGCACAGCCTGCCACCCATCTCCGACGACTTCGTGGAGAAGGAGGACGAGGCTAAGATCACGACCGGGAACAATCTCAGGAGACAACTCCACGACGATACGAAACCCACCGTAGATACTGGTGACGATCACTCCGATGTCTACGGCGGCTCTCTGTCCACGACGCGACCTCTCTTCACCACGACCGTCCCGTCGCGAGTCCTGCAGGGGAGAGTCAGCAGCACCACCGTGCGCACGGACCGACCGAAGATCTACCTGAACCGAGAGGCTTTAGGGGCGAGTCGACTCGATGGACCAAAGTACGATGGAACGCGGCTCTACGAGACCGAGACGAAGCCTCCTCAAGAAGAACGCGTGTCCTCGCAACCGCTTCTGCTGCGCGGTACCACTCCCCGGATACCTCTGGACAGTCGCGACTACGCAAGACCGACGAGCACCGAGTCCGCCTTCCTGCGGCAGCAAGCTGATCAATATCTGCGGGAACTACCGCCCAGGATACTCGTCCAGTCCCAACCGGGGAATCTCGATGAAGAAGGAATCTACCGAGCGATACCGATCGGCAGGATCCTGTTCAGGCCGCCGCCGTCGCCGAACCAGCAACCGATCTATCCAACCGCGTCCACCACGGACGCAAATGTTCATTACTTAGCGGAGAATGCCGGCGTGGCGGATCCAGAGGATGAAGCACGGATCGCGATGAACGCGAACTACGTGCGTCCGCGGCCCCTGATGCGGCCGTTGATCTATCCGGAAGCTGAACAACGTGAGCGGCCAGTTCTGCGCCCGGGGCCGAGCGCGCTCGCGCGTCCAGAAGACAGGGATTATCAATCGACCACGCCCGAGTATCCTTATCGTACCTCCGGAGGTTTGACACTGCCGCCGGAACCACCGAACCCGATCGCGCCTCCCCTCAGTCGACGCGACTTCCAGGCGTTGCTGAGGAGGTTGCTGGTGAGCCAGTACGGTGTGCGGGCGCTTTCTTACCCGAAGAGTTATCTGGAGGACGCGCTGTACGACCAGCAACCGTACCCATCGTATCCGGTGGGCTACCAGACGCCGATCCCACGACCCCCCGAGCTGGTATTTGATCAGCAGGCGCAATACGGCGACCGCGTAGCCCTTAGACGTCCATTATACCCCAGGGCATTGAATCCATTGTACCAGCAGTACGACGATTACAACGATGGCAGGTATAAGCGCGTGTACAGACAAAAATTCTACGCGGATGTAACAGACGATAGTGACGAGATCTTGCCGGCACCAATCAGGGAGGCGTTGCTGTTGAGAATGGTGAACCTGGCGATCAACGCCGAGCGGACGACGATAATGCCGACGACCATGGTGACCAGTACGACTACGCCGGTGTCGAGGTACAGGAAGACGGGCCCGGTCAGGAGCGTGCAGATCATCACGGATAACGACGAGGAGAAGGACATGAGGAAGAAGATGTAGCGACTTAGGAAACTCCTCGCGAACGAGTATTAATCGCTGCAAGTGAACTGCGAGCTAAGTTGTTATTTGTAGCGTTTTGCGTATCGTAGCTATCACGTTATTCTCTGTGAGGAAGAGACGCAACGAAACTCGATAAGCAACTGCGCAAATGTATTGCAATACTTTAGATGTATTGTAATTGTTAGAGATATCTTTCTGCAATCTTCTTCTGATTTCTACGATCATATTGCTCCTTGACTTTGGAAATTTAAATAATGTCAAGAAGGAGACGAATCCAAAGTGTTTGAGCGGCAATACCCATAGTTACTCACACGTACATATGTTTCATGTTTCAGTTATTAAGTAGAACGATATTGAATTCTCACGGTAATATCTTTAAGCATGACAAAGCAGCTTACGTCAACGATAGCGGTTTTTTTCTGGAGAACGGATATGTCCGTCTGCGAGCAGGGACTCACCGTCGTGTGTGCACGCGACGGACGCATTCGTGTCGTTAATGAATCGAATCAGTTTCACGAGAGGGAAATCGTCGCTATACGCGCAGCCCGACCTATTTTCTGCACGACAGTTTCCCAGGGTTCGCCGACGCGCATATCTATCTTTCGTCGTCGCATATTTATATCTACGGCTAATAATAATGATATAATGGATGCGGCTGATTAAGGAATCATGTGTTAGATAATTGAATTTTCTCTTGAGAAGGAGTACCGTTTTCTCGTATGTTTGTTAACTGCCGCGTATGTAATTAAATGTTTCGTACGTTGCAAAAGTTTTGCGTTCTAAAATTATGTCGCTTGAAATGAATGAATAACGAAAGGAAAAAATGTCGAAATAATTGATATGAAATCATCAGTAACTGGTTCCAGTCGATTCAGACAGTTTCAATTCTCTTACAATGTTACGATACTTATGTATGTCTTCATAATTATAGCATATCATGTCCACAATTTTGGAGAAACTTACCGCACAACGTAATCACGCTGAAACGAGAAAAAAATTGGAGCTGGCATTTACTGATGAGCGTCAAGTCACTGGTGCACCATACTTGAGCCATTCCGAGAAAAATCCCACGAGACGCCGTTCTCCACGCGGAGTACACGCAGGATACAGCACCCAGTACGATTCTCTAGCCCTTAAGACACCTCCTACGCGTGCTCCTTGCTTGCAACTGTAAATACGTTACGTAAGAGTACATAGTGTGATATATATACGCGTAGAAATAAAGAAAGAGTCGTACGCGCTAGACTGAGGCGTTCTGTGAGAACTCATTTCATAAGTCCCTGAGAGTTGGCGTTACCGGGAAAGAATAGTAACGCGTCTACTGCCGGTAATTAGCGTCGCGACTTGCGACACTCTCTTGCCTGCGGTCTCCCTAGATCTGCACAACGAACTTGCATAGACCCACGGAGCGAGTATGCGACCGAGGCCGCCAGGGATCTCGGGACTATGAGATCTCGTGCGGTTTCCACGCGGTTTCGGAGAGTTCTCGCTTGTTCTCTGTCGAAAACTGCGAACGTTACGTACGCGCGACGTCTTTCACGCCCAGGACGAAAGCTTTGGAGGCCAACGAGTATCGCGCGGCAAATGTTCCATTTGCACGAATGACGGAATAATGGCTAGACGATGATCGATTCGATGACAAAATATCATGACGAATCTATTGATGATATGTACGTAATTGATTCATCGGAGGAAAGAGAATAGAATAATCAATCTTTATACATCATGCTATTGACGTTATAAAAGTATCCCGAGTTCTTGCATCAATATTACAAACATTAAGATGTTAAAAAAAGATCAGACTAGTATGAACTTCAAATTTTGTTAGAGAAATGCAAACATATGGCTATTAATAATTAATATAAAAGGAAATGGTAACAAATTATTATCCCCGGGCATGTTCCACGCGAACGATAATCGCCAAGCCAATGTTGACTCAACACTCGCGCGGGAATGTCGATCAAACGAGTTCCGGCGCGTAAAAAACCGGCGTGCGAAGTATCTCAAATCGCGGCGAATGGCATGGCGTTTTACGCGGATACCATGAATAACGGCTCGATTTTCGCGCGCCCGTGCGCGCCGGATATGCACGCGTGCACGTGAAAGGCCACGCCGCCGTAAGAGAGACACACTCGTGCCGACGGTGATCTTACACACGTACGTCTTCCGGTATTCCATGCATGCATTGGCTGACGTGTAATGACGTCCCCGCGACGAGATTGGCGTCGATAAGAGGACAGAGCCCGCTCGAAGCTGCTCTAATTAGAGCGCCGCGACGTTTATATCCGCTTTCCTCTCGCTCTTTCTACCGGACGTAGAAAGTCGGAGGGCGCACGCATTGTCTCACAGAGCGCGCGTAACGCGTACGTCCGTAATACGAGTTGGGAAATAATGGAGAAAATCGCAGCGGTTTCGATGAGGCGAAACTTCGACAATAACGGAAAGCGAGCGTGATCCGAGGCATGGAATACGATGCTCGGTACTCTCCCGACTTCCCTCGCATCGAATTTCTACGTGACGCATACAATGTCGATGCTTTTATCGTTCGTCGACTTTCCACTCGCGAGGAGGATTATCAGTCGGCACATCTACCCGTCGTTACCCACGGCATCGTTTCGCAACAATTCTATCTGGAGCAGCGGCAGCTCAAATCATACTGCATCCTGCGAAGCTCGTACACGCTGCGACTGCTCATGACAAAATGATTATTGAAATGGTCATCGTAGTAAACTCATGCACAATTCCAAATGTAATAAATAGGACCTAGATTTTTAATATTTTCTTTTTCTCTCGTTTTTATTTCCTTCCTTCCTTCTTATTCTTTTAATGTTCTTTTTCCACAATACTTCTTTATTTTAATATACTTTTTCCAATATTTTTTATATGTATCGTTCGAGTACTACAATTTATCTTAATGATATAAATAGGTGATTCTCATTTTTCGAGACTTATATACATTCATCGTATTATTCACACGTGCACTCGCATATGATATTACTTACTACACACTTCTCTACCGCGATCATCCGAAGGGATAGAGCATCCTTGACACAAAAATGGCACGAGGAATTTTCTCCGCTTGAACAGTCATGGTTCAATTGGAGGCTATCGAGATCTTCGAGTGTATCGACGCAGAGCGAGGCACGTTCTTCAGGCTCTCGATGTCGTCCTCCAGCGCGTAGGGCACGAAGGGCTCGGTCTGCACGCCCACGTCCTCGTGATCGAGTTCCAACGTGTCCTGTTCATAGATCACGTCGTTACTTCGCGGCCTCGGCACGGATGGGATCCATGGTTGTGGAACGCCCTTGCCAAGTGCCAAAAAGACAGCAGCGGTCGTCAGCAGGACGACAGACGCAACCCCGAAGACCAATCGCCAGGAGCCAGCGATCTGGAATCAATCGATAATCTTTCTTCAGCATCACTTGTGTCAAGCTTTAGTTTCGCGTCAAACTTGAATAAGATAATCGAAATTTGGGATAAAACCTAGCCAAAATAAAAAAGAGAGCTAAGAAAATAAATAAAAAATAACTATTAAGAATTAAGAAAAATTAAAGAAATAAAATATATGCTATAAGCAGATCAATCGAAAGAAAATCTTGTACTTGCACTGCGCGTGATCCATCACAGAGAAGCTGAAGAAACAATTTGAAACAATAATTACATATAAGACATCTAAATGCCTGCAATTACGTATAGCGAGCTACAAGATGAGTCAGCTGAGGTGTACAAGCGCGCGAGAAAGAGGCTCATCGCTAAATTCCTCTTGCGCAACGCACGTGCAGGACGTAACGCGACCATTTAACCAATTACAAATTACATTCGCTTCCGGTCGGTCGTAGCGGATTCGAGAGACTTACGGATCCGTGAAGGGCCTGGGTAACAAAGTAGTTGGCAGCCAGGAGACCAGCGGCCCCCAGAGTGGAGCAGATAGCGCATGCGGCCGCGGCGCATGCTGGCGATTCCGCAGGTGCAAGATCCGCTATAGCTGCAAGTGCACCGGCCGGTGCCGTACCGGAAACCAGAAGGGCGGCGATCCCCAGCCAGGCGGCACCCAGGGCTTGACAGCCGGCGTATCCGGCGACGAAGAGAAGGGCCGCGGGGATAAAGTGCGCTGGACGAAACGTCATTCGATATCGATTAAATGAGAGCTCAAGTCGAAAAGTCGTTGATGTGAGAAATGACGAGGAAATCGCGGATATGAAACTTCCGGTTCGTTGTTCAATACATTAGCTTGTCTTTGGTTATCGTTTGGTTATCTTAATAAGATCGTGAAAGGCATTGCTGTTGCTGCTCGCGAAGGCGGAATTATACCGATGATTGATTCTTTCAACTCCTGACGAGTGAAATGAGTAATACGCGTTGGTCTCGTATTTTTCCGTAAACGTGATCCGACGAGATATTGAAACTCAATGGTGTTCTCATAATGAGTAATTTAGTAATAAGCAGTAATCTCAACGATACATTGGATTTCCTGTAAATTTCCATATTGCAACATTGCGCGTTGTAACTCGAAACACTCTCACATTCGGAGTTTTCTAAGAGCGGAAAACGGGCATTATTGCCAGTGTGTGTATGAAAGAATCGAGATGACTGAAATTCTCGCACGCATTTCGTAGAGTCGTAGGCGTAATGCGTAATACTCACCTGTGTAAACGACCAACTTTCTCGCCGTGGTCGTGGAGACTATTTTAGCTTCACGAACATGATCCACCAGGAGACCACAGGTCAATGCAGCCATGAAGTGACCAATGTGAGGTAACGTAGTCAACACCGAGTCCTAAATTCAGTTGCAATTTAATAACGGAACGAGATCTGTTACGCGCTAACAGCTGTTCCCTAATATCGATCGGTTGGAGAATCGAGTCCTCGATTCCTTAACGCATCCCTAACGCGATTTTCCGTTATATAATTAGTCCATAAATACCAACCCAATTTTTTCGAGTAAATTAAAATATTAGCTAACAATAAATCTGACTAACGCAAGTTACTTACGTTAGCTGTGGAGAACCCGTAGATGAGCTTCAGGTACTTGGTCATGCCGAGGGCGAGCGTTGCATCGCCCCATTGATTGCCCATGGTCGCCACCGCGGACGCCCAGACGGGTACGGACCTCAATAGCTTCCCCCACGGTATCACAGCCGCCTGAGATCATCAGCAATCTCGTGAACTCCGCTCGCAACTCGGAAATTGTCTTGTAAATTACATCTACGTGTGGCAAGTCTTAAATTATGCCGCGCGGTTGTCGCGACGAGTTTTTCACAGGTGCTAATCAGCGAATGGAAAATTTCTATCGCGTTCGCACACAGAAGAGCCTTCCAGCAGCCAATTAACACGTTCAACATCGACTCACATGAGAGAAGAGAGCGACAGCGGAAGTGTCCCGCGTGTAAACGTGTCGAGAAAGAATCGCGAGGGAATGGCAAGAGGATCTCGAAAGAATTACGAGAGCATCGCTTACGTTCGTGTCGTGTTGATAGGACTTCGGCGTATCCTTGACGAATCGACCGAAGGCGAAGTACCAGCAGAGCGCCAGGAGAACCAGACCGTAGCACAGAGAATCGCGGCCGAACGTCCGCACCACCGCGGTGCCCAGCCATCCGGTGAGGCAATAACCCACGCTGACGGCTTCAAGCATGGGAATTAGGATTAGTCGATTACCTTGAACCAGAGAGCGCGACACGGAGTGCGCTCGCTGGAACGTTTTAAAAAGTATCCTACGAGAGTGCACGAGGTATCTTCCATCGAGAGTGCCATTTCTGCGGAACGACGTTGAAAGCAACGCGTTGCTCGCTCGCTCGCACGTCGTTTAAACCTACCGCGATCGCGAACTACCAACGTACCTGCGTAACAACTAAAGTACCAGGTCCTGTGGTTGCTCTTAAACCAGGTCATCGCGAGCATGTGAGCAGCAGGCATGGTTGCGCCCTAAAAAAGACGAATGTCGCAATGATCTGTCGCGGTGATGTCGTTCCATAACGCTGTGCAATAATCGAGCACAGGTTGTAAAGCTGGTGACAACGACTTACGGTGCACAATCCTTGAAACAACCGTAACGCAACATGCGATGGTCCGCGCCAGGCCGCGGGTACTAATAGGGATGCTAAACAGGCGCTGAGAACCGCACGTGAGAACACCATGGAGGGTCCGGATCGGCCCCATACCAGACAACCACCCAAGATCGGTCCGGCGACCTGTCCCCATAGAAAAGCCTCGCGCATGATGGACTCCGTTCGCTCTTCCTGCGGTAGCTGTTATTCAAAATGTTAATAATAAATGTCTCTGTTATTTCGTAAGACATTACAGGTCTCCTTACTTTTTTCTCTCCTTATAAAAATTACTTTAAGACATTAGACTGAATAATTAAAATAAACTTAGACGAAGCAATGACTAGTGCAAAATTCATTTAGCTGACATGTACATATATCGACCGGCAAAAATTTCTCAGGCGGATAAGAGGCAGACGAAACTATATTTAGCACTGAACGAAACACGCATCGGAATATTAGGCAATGACATTTGTGTACCTCCATGAGTATAACTTCGAAGTCCTCGGTGCGATTGCGGCTGGTGATATTGACCAGCATGTCGCAGTGCCAAGACGTGTCGATGATGGCATGATTGTCTTCCTGATTCGCTAGTAGTGCAACGGAGGAGCTGACTTCGACCGCGCCGCAAAGTGCAAATCCAACTGCGACCAATGCGGCAACAATGTGTCGCGCTCGTACAGCCGCTAGCGAGTAACAATATAATTATGTGATACATCGTGATAATCGCGCTGCGATCAATTCGATTAAACTCAAACACAGTTAAAAGCTTGGCTAACAATAAGATAAAAAATCGTAACTTGCTAGCGAGAATTACTGGAAGATTTTTAATATATTTTAATGATCTGATTACAGCCACATGTTGTTGCTACAATTTTTTATCATTAAATTAGTAGCAAAATTTATTAAAACATTCTCGCACGGACATTCTGCTAATTAGACAGGATCAAGAGTTTTCATGAAATTGTTATTCCCGACAAATTAGAAATGCAATAGTAGCAGAAGAAGTTATTCTGCTTGTGTGTACATCCATTATCGTAGTCTCCAAACATCGGAACACGGCAATGTTTGATTTTGATAACTTACTCAAACGGCGAGCACGATGGCTTCTGCGCACTGATTCGAAACTTAAAAGGCAGTTCTTGAGTTTTTCTTAATAGGACATTAAGTTAAGCGAATTTTCATCTTAATTTTAATTTGTTAATTCTTAGTGTAAATTGCAAACCATGGCCATCGTATTATTATTTAATCGCATGACATTAAATAATTCGTTGTAAATCCATGATACTAACATTATTACACAAAATTGTCGACCGCGCGACGGCGCGAAATAAATTTACTTCTCACGTAACGACGATAAAATTAGTTACGGCGATTAAAATTAAACGAACCTCGAACCTCTTGCGCAGCGAGCTTTATTTGACAACTGCCACGTTTGACGAACTGCACGCTACCTCTCTTGACGAAGTCTGCCATCTCACAGAACACAAAAATAATGAGATCGACTTCCACATCTCGCTCTTATCAGTCCCGGCGTTTGGCTCTGACACTATCTCTCCACTACTCTCAACCGCACCTATTGTGGTCGACCTCGACTTTGGCTCGATGCGATGATGTAACGCAAATAGCCAATTTTTAAATAAAACGATGAAACACGTTTCCGATTCGTTGAGTAGAGCGCCGAGCGGAGAAACAGCGATCCTGCTACTCGATCCCGACATTGATCTGTCTCTCGCGTGGATTACGAAATGGATGTGCAATCAAAGATCAATAACCGGCAATAGGCGCAACGTCAACATCGACTTTGTAATTTCCAACAGGATGTGGCCGTAATCTCGAGATTTCCGTCACGGAAGAATCGCATTAATCGAATAATTTCCAGCTGGAACAGTGCAGTCGTATCGTATGGCGATCGCGCACAAGATATACACTCTCGACACGATACGAATAATCAATAATTTTACTTATTTCTCTGAATCGGACAGATGCAACGCGTCCATCGCGGATCATTTGTCAATCCCTTCGTCCCGGAGAATCGTGGTGGTTCGGTCAATTGAGGTCGCGCACACGTACCTTTGACCTCGAGTGCCGCGTGTCTCAACTGGACGCTGCCGCGTTTGAGACGGACCAGCGCCGCCATCGTGGTCAAACGTGCTGGCACAACACCGATTGCGTTTCCATGATAGGGCACTGATAATACGTCAGGCTGAACATATCATCGATAAGGAGGTCCGGCAGCCGTCGTTTCCGGCGCACTTTCGCACCGCGCGTGAGCGAGCGGACACGAGCGGGACGCGGCGGTGGCGACGAGTTACGCGGGCCATACTGGTCATCTGGCCGGTGCGAGTGAATGAACATCTCCGTTAACGAGACTTGATACAATAAGTACCTAGGGTCAGCCTTGAAGCATCACCGTGCGCGCGACGCCAGCCTCGCGTTATATTTTCGACGTCGCTGAACGATATCGCCGGCAACGATCTTGAGACAGCGTATCTACTGGGATTTCTTTCTTTCGTCGAAGCTTATCGTCGCGCGACAATGTGACGCCTGATCTGGCGATAAATGCTGCTGATACATAATTGATACGATATAATTATTGCGCGCGCGTTTTTCCGTATGTAGAGTCTGCAGCGGTTTCTCAAGATACGTCGTTAATAAATAAAACAGACGTTCTATCAATTAAACTAAATATTTTTAATAACGATCTTAATAATGTACCAAAATTGTACATATAGACATTACTATTTAATGCGGGGGTTTGTTGCATAAAAGTCCCATTTCGAACTCTCGATTAGCAGACGAGCAGATCGCACCTGTGTCGTATTTCAGACGTATGGATCTGCGCCGCCGAGTCTAATGCATGCTAATTAAATCACTGTAATTTAAGGAGATCCTGGAGTGAGTGCCGAACTCTGACGCGAAAGCGCCATCATTTAGATGGAACTAAAAAAATCGTGATTAAGATACCGACAGCATTAACTCGGGAGGTATGATAAATTATGAAAAAATGCTTTGAAACACTCTTTATTTCCTTGTTTTTAATTGAAAGAAAAAATCGATCTGCTCCTCTCTCTCTTTTTGCGTCTATCTCTGTCGCCTCTCTGCTGTCTAGCTCTGTCGTCTATCTTTGCCTCTACTCTTCTTTCTTCTCTCTTCTTTTCTCTTTTCTATCCTCATGGTTCCGCGAATGACCGCAGATGTTATATTCTCTCTTGGTATCCTTCGATAGCACTGCTTATTATTCCTGCCTTTTCCTCTCTCTTCCTCTCTTTTCTCAACTCCTCCGTGAGAACTTTAATGAGACTTATAGACCGGAATATTTCGGGCGGGAATTTTCTGAGCCGCCGGAAGAAGAGGACAGTTCCTCTTTAAAAAAACGTACGCCTGGCAACCCGATCGTGTAATGCATATTTACGTGCTCGAGTTACTGTAATGCGAGGCTGCATCTCGCGTTTATCGACAGGATGGACTTTTGAAACTTGATGTGCACGCAGGCAACTTTTGCGTTAAGGAGATAGGGATTAAGCAGTTAACGGCATACACGCGGAAATGATACGGTGCTAAACGCAAACTTGTCCCAGAGAGGAGCGATTTCCGCATTGTTTTACGGTCGCAGGTGATAAGTGTGTCGTGCTCGGCACACGTTCTTGCACGCGTGATGCACTCTCATTGAATAAGCGCGGCATGATTGCGCCCTGTCGAGACTCAATCCGATTTTTGCTGATATCAGCATCTTTAGCAATTGGAGATATATTTAATAATTGCCTCCAAATTTGATTGAAATCTCCAAAAATTCCTTTTTATGATGAAAGACTGTATTTAATTTGTACTCGTGTAATGTATTGCTGTATACATCATGGCATTGACTCTTGTGGAATCTCAAAAGCATCAAACTATCATCAGTTGGTAACGGAGGAAACCTCGTTCAGGCTTCGAAGTCCGCCTTGCTTCGCCTTCCTGAACCCGCAGACGTCGTTTGCTGGACGATAACGCTTCGGAACGCCAAGCAGTTCACCATCCGTTGATGGTTGAGATACTAAGTTACCAACGACCAACCAGCGTCGGTAGATTCTCGCTAACCAAGCTAAACCCTGGTCCGTAGACCATTCTATATGAACGAGTCCCAGTGGGGCCCAGCAGGTTGCGTGGCAGGTGATTGGGCCCCTTTCCTGGTCGCCTGCCGTCAGCAGGGGACCAGCGGGATGCCACCTGCACGGCGATTGGTCAGTTCGCAGGCAGGTCAAACGGCAAAGCGATCAGACAGTCGGCGTTTGTCACACTTACCCGCCGCCTCGGAGCGTGCGGTCCTCTCAGTCTCGCATTTTTTGCGTTTCGGTGATCGGAACGTACGCACGCACGCACGTGAGTGAAACAACGCCGCGATTATCGTTGCGGTGATAACCACGGGGACGGTGATTCTGAGGGAACGGGAGAACGCGCGCGGAACGACGCGACCAGTGGGGCCCCGCAGGGGAACCACAGGGGAACCACAGGGGAACCGCAGGGAGAGGGAGTTGCGAGTTCTGCGAGTGCCGAGGATCGCGCCCGCGCCGAAGATCGCATTTGAAACGCGGGACGCGCAGGACGATGCGACGCGCTAAGCGGCCCGTCCATTCTGTGTTATCACTGTGCACTATTATTTTACTGTCACATTTTAGTGTTATCGTGCCCTAGTGGTGCAGCACTCCGCAATACAAAATCCCGTGTAACCGCCGTCGCGACGGTGAATGACGTGGGAGGCGTCGCCGGGACGCAGCACGGCACGAACGAGCGGCGATCACGAAGAGGAGGAGGAAGAAGAGGAGGAGGTGCTGGAGGAGGTGAGTGCACTCCGTTTCGATTGCTCCGTTTCAACCGTTTGCTTTTAGGTTAAGTTGGGTGCCCTGCTGGGGTCCCGAAGATCACTGGGATCTCTGCTCCCCCCTTTTTCATCTCCGCTCCTGCTCGCTGCGAGTGGTCCAACGCGGACAATACGGGGCCCCGTCCGAGAGACCAACGAAAGGCATCCGAGTCCCCTCCGACCGAGGGAGCCCAAAAGGTCCTTTGAACGATGCGTACCGGCGCATCTCTTCTTCATCATCTTCTCCTCTCTCCCTCCGCTCTCTCCTTTTTCTCTGCTCTCCTGTACCCTTATCTCGTCTTGTGTTTCCAACGCGACCAACTTCACTCTCTTCGTCCTCACTGAGCGTGGTCCGCAACGAATTTTTTTTAATTATTTTCTCGCCGTTATGACGCAACGCGATAACGTCGCGAGAGACTGTTGGCTCTCACGTTTGCATTGAAATGTGCATTGGGACATTCGGTACCGACGTATGCTTTTCGTCACCGCAAAGAGGACTGTCTCTTCAACAGGACGTGTAAATCGAAGCAATTGACATTCGCTAAGTGCACGGTAGCGATTGCATTCAAAAGTGGTGACGTCAAAAGTAGATATGTCGGAGGAATGCTAACAGCATTGTCGAGGTGCGAATAACAATACCAGACGCGACAGCCCGCTGTAACATCAACCTCGTTTCCTAAGTTGGTTACTCAAATTTCAAGCAATAGGACGTCCCTGAACAAGGACTATTTTTATAACAACTTATCCAATTTTATAATATTATTAATGAATTCAATTGATATTAACGACAGTACAATTATAATACAATAATAAAATCACATTTGATATTCGATATTCACGATATTCTTGATATTCGACATTACCCGATTCGATTGCCGTTTCAGAGAAATGAACGATATGCACGGAAATGCAATTATTATTATTGCCAGTCAACGTCAAAATTCGCAAAATTAAAAAAAAGACGATCGAAATCACGAGACGCAAGAATTTGCCAACGAAGCAACGATGCCTGCCGAAGCATTTGTCGTTTGCATTTGAGCGCTTCATGTCCAGTAGAGGAATGTCGCGAAAAAATGTCTTTTCGCGTGCCGTAATGACGTGACGTCTCGTTCCGCGGCGAGGAAACGCCGAGCGGAGCGGTTGCACGGACGGGGTAATTTTCTAGCATAATTGAGAAAATGCACCGGCAATGGCCTCATTACGGTGGTCTTCGTCGATCTCTCGTAAACGACTTCCCGCGCGCGCGCGGACGCGTTCCGATTTGGCGCTTCTCTCGTACCCGCTCCTGCACGTTGAGGATAATAAAGCGGACGAGATATCCCGTGCCACTTCCGGGGAGCGATCGATTGAAAAGAGGTGGGCACGATAGACAGATAGGGTTTTATTAATCGCGTGTGTGATTCTCAGGCGCGAAGTATACGGTTACGCTCGCCTCGGGGATAACGATCGGCGATCGCTCTCATCGTTCGTAATATTAGAGATTTACTATCCCCCCGCGTACCGTTGAAACGTGCCAGCGGGCAAAGTGCACGTACGTAACCCGGCTACCCGTGTTTTCGTCTCGCTTTCACGTCAATTACCCACAGCACGTCCCAGAAACAGAGACCTTGGTGCCTAATCGTCTGCGGAAGGCGCATCATTTTGTTTCATAGCAGAATTTCGATGGCATCGGAACGTTGATAGGAAAATACATTTTTCATGAAAATAACGATGCCTTCTGACGCCGTCACGAGACCTAACGTCCTCAGTTTTCTCGCGATAAGTCTTAGTCGTACACCTTACTTTTCCAGTTTGTCGGTATCAGAGTCAGCGGAAAGAAAGTAGTCTGGAAACCTCGATTTTTCCGCCGTTTTCAATCTTTGCGGCGACGAAGAATGAGAAAAAGGAGGGGACTTTCGGAGCTATTAGGCGAGAGACACGCAAATGGAGCGTAAAATGGTTCGCGTCTCGAAGCAGCGTCAGAGAAAACCTAGTTTCACTTTTGCGAACGTCGTTCCTCTTCCTCTTACTCGGCTCCAGCTCCGTTAATGGATTTTCTAATGGTGATCATCAGATGCATCGGTTACAGTCGCGAGCGCAGTTAATTGAATCTCGCGGTGGTTTGGTCACGCGCGTGATTTAGGTTGTGACGATTAGGGCGATTCGCGCCCGCGAACGTGACGCTTTTCGTTAGCTCGCGAGAGAACCTGGCGTCTCGCTCCGTTTGATTGCGACGCTGATTAAAACCGTGCGCGCGATTGATTTACGTGATAGAGACAGCGCTGCATCTCTCGACGATATTCCTGCTAATCGATAAACACGCGTACTCGAACAGATGACGCCTGGAATGCACTTGGCTCTCCGAAAGAGCCGGAGAGTCGGGATTACATAATTCGCTGCGTAACGCATTCGTAATTCTCAGTGAGCATGATGGCGAGCTCTCGTCAAATCGAATTTCCGCGACTTTGGAATGCGCGTGACATCGCAATTACGCAATCTCATTGTTTAGCTGTATGTTAACAATGTTACGTCTCTGCGCTTTTATCCCAGAATCAACTGGTACACCGATAGCGTAACGTGGAAACCTGATACACAGGTACCAAATCGGTATCGGTATCAAATCATGTCGGGCTACGTGTTATCTAATTAAAGCCATTGTCTCGCTCCTGACATCGCCTTCCCTGATTCTACATGCATGTATTCGTTCTCTCGTCTTTCTCCGCTCGGCGTGCACTAGCATTTCGGGCAGTAAAATCAAGCATTGTCGGAAGCATCCGCTGGTTATAATTCTTCCTTTTTATGAAGCGAGTAAGTCACGCCGACGTAGCGTTACTGCCCATATATATTCTCATATATATATATATATATATATATATATATAAAAGCGTTCGCGTTCAAAATCGAACAATCGATAGCAACGGTATCCCACCGAGGCACGTGCGTGTCCGAATACGACGACGAGTGATGATGGAGGGCCCGAAATGTCACGTAAAAATTGTCATGATCACGCAGCACCCACAGCAAGCAGGTAGTAGACTCTCTCTACGGGATTGTGAACTCGTTTCGGTCGCAACGCTCGCTGTTCCGGCGAGCGAGCGAGCGCGTAACGCGACACGCGCCGGAAAATGACACGCGTCCGCGAACGTATTCATTTTCTTCCGCGACTTGCAAACACAAACCGACCCACGTAGCACCTTGCGAGTCGGTTGCTGGGTAAGTGAACGACCTTAATGCAACGGTATTCGTGCACGATTGCAAGCACGTACATACGGCAAACGGCGCGCGTAAGGTCGCGCGCCGAAACCGCTCCGGTTACGTCGGATTCTCGGGTCCGTGATGCGTCGCGCAGATTTATGTGCGATGTATGCACAAGCGGAATGCGGGATGAGAAGATTTAAGGAAATGCAATACGGTTTCCTCACTCGCGCGATGAGTGGAGGAGCCTGAACTGAGATACTCGCTCTCGCAATAACGCGGACTTGAGACACTCGAGTCTGAATTTACATCGCAAATCGTTTCTGTTCCAGATTTGAATCTGAATAGATGCAACGATAATCTTCCATGAGGAAATTGATGAGGTTTTGCGCATTATTCATGCGCACAGAAACAAGGACTAGAGTGACTCATATTTCATTGTTGAATATTTATATGTGAATTATTAAGATATATGAATAATTAAAATGCTCAGCTTGTCAGCAATATTTAATTGACATAATAAGCGATCGCAACGTCGATGAAATAGATTAGATCGCGCAATATCTTCGCATCTTGGGAAAGCTTCTCGTCAGCTGCGAGATTATTCTGTTTTTCGTGCAAACACTATTCGAAAGTAAAGCAGACAGCTCGATAAAACTCGATTAAACTCATTTTGATGAATGGTAACTTTCAAGAACCGTCGTACGAGTACGTACGCATTAGTGCGGGATAACAGGACTCGCGTTTCCCGCGCGTGAACCGGCACGAGAACCGACAAGGGGGGACCCGTAAATCTCCCAGGATTATATTAATTAGCTCAGCGCATTCACTCGTGGACAAACTTACAAACTTGTCCCGCGATTTTCGTAATCGCCGTCGAGAACCGTCGATTTTGAAAGTCGACGACCAGCACGCCGCGCTCGCACGAGAACGCTCGTATTTTCAGCACGGATGGAAATGAGATCCAGAAATTCTAGTCGAAGAGGGGGACCTGCCAGAGGGATCTTGCGGATGATCCTATGGTCAGAAATATGCAGGGGGACCCTCGAGAAGCGCATTCCAAAAGAAGGGACCGGTGAAAGAGAAAGAGAGAGAGAGAGAGAAGAAACAGATAGATTCCAATCTGTCTATCTCAATAGGGGGAATTTTACTATGGCTCCCCTTATTCACAAGCGAAATTCTTAAACACGAACCATCGGATACATTGGCGTATGCCACCATGTCGCATGCCATTAGATCATGTCGACGTGTTAGACATATTAATCGTATCGTATTAATCACTCGCGATAATTGAAAAGTCGTGTTCGCTAAAGCGAAACGAAGAGGAAGAGAAATGGCAGACACAGACAGTTTGATGGGAAGAGAGGATTTTCTCATTTGAAATTCACGATTTACATTACGAGCACCAGACGAGCGCCAGCGAATGTTGAAAAAGCTTTCTCTTTGGATATTACTCGTATGCTACATTTGTATATGAAATACAAAGTCAAAAACAAAACTCATAATCTCAAGATAATGTCAGGAGTAGAGAGGCTTGTTTAGAGAAGTGGCGCAAACATAAATTATAAGACAAAAGCTATTTGCAACGGCCTTGAGCAGCAGCAGCTGTTGCTGCTGCTACTGCGTACGATTTAATAATAATGAATAAATTTTCTTAATGCATTTGCATCAGTATCTGCACCGCATCGCACAGTAACTGTACCGGTAAATCAGTTAATTTACATGTACCGTTGGTTGAGGTATTCGTTGATAAATCATTAATTTCAATGACAGGAATGGAAACTACACTGGCCAAGTACAAAGAAGCGTAGTGAGAACACCATTGTTAATTTAAGTGCAAATTACAAACAAAATAAATTTTCCTCGTTCGACCGCCGCATACCAGCGCGATTTTCTCTGTCTTGGAAAATGAGAGCATGATTATACTTCCACTTATTAAAAGTGCATTCTCGCGCGTAGTAAGCAGCAGCGCGGCGTGATTTCTTTACTATCAGCCGCCTGTGGGATCTTATTACTTAATCACGATTGTTTAAAACTCACAAATGTAGCAACGCCTTATTACGAGGCCGCTTGAAACGCCACGATCTCTTTCTTTCGTCAAATCGCGCTCACGGAAGGTCTTCCACGTGTGGGCAGCGATTAACATTCCGCGATATGTTTGTCGTTCTTATATAACACGCATCTGCGCGATGTCCACATATGAATTTTAATTTTATCCTTCAGCATGTACTTACGGCAAGACACGCACAGGCGAGCCGCGCGTTTCCAATTTTCCCGCTGAACCAATACATCGCGTCGCAGACCGCGATTTCTCTGACTTCTCACGGCCACTGATAGTTTCTCCTCGTAGAATCTCTTCCCGCAAGGTCAAAGGACAGTCTGTCTGACCCTCCTCAACTCACGAATCGCATTTGTCCTGGATTTGAAATATCCCATCCTTAGGCGGCGAAAACTTACATTCGACTGAGTCGTTTTCTTCTCGACAAATTATGCATATGGATAAACAAGTACATAAAGATTTATTACTAGCATGCTGCCAAGACAAAGTACGAGTAATAAGAGGAAATATTGTTCAAGCTAAAAGTACACATGCATCTTGTACAATACGTGACTTAGAGACATGAGACATTAACACGGAAATAAGATATATCTAACTAAGATCTAATCTAATTCATAGAACGAGAGATAGTGTGATGATTATGCATCATTATTCTGGATGCCATATTCCAGAATGTATTCTTCTACCTTGCGCGACTTTATCATTATCCCTCATAAAGTTGCGCATACATTTCTAATGATAATTAAATTAATAATGATAATTAAATTCTAGTCGCAATAATCGCAATCGTCAGCGTAGTTTGCTCAATCTACTCCTACCAAAGCCCTTCAAGATCACTCCATCAAAGCGCAAATCCTTCTTCGATCGCGATCGAACGCAATTATGGCCACGTAGTAGTTTCTCCGCAGGAAGCCTCGTCCTCCGGGGTCAAAGGACAAAACTCTTCCGCAGTGACCCTAGCCAAGTCGCCGATGTCCGCCTTGGGCTTGAACGGCAATTCCGATACCAGAATCCCTTCCTTGAAGACTCCCTGACCCTCCCCATCCTCTTCTTCCTCCTCGAACTCCGAAAAGTCATCATCGCTGGTCCTCGCACCGGCGAAATCCGCGTCTGTCAGGACAATCGTGTTCACTCTTCGTTTCCGCGACGGTTGTCGTGACATTCCGCTCGGGATCCCCTTCCTTCCGCCGCCAGGGAATCCCCCCTCGCGTCGTCGTCGCGGGGACGATGCGGAGGACGTGAGGACGACCTCGCTCCTTCCCTCGATCGCCTCCTGTTCACGGTCGGCGTCCTGATTGATGGTACTCGGTCGCCGTCCTTCGCCGTGCGTGCTGCTACTCGGCGGCTTCCTACTTTCCAGCGCCGCGTTCTCCGGGAATGCATTTTTATCCGCGCGAACGGCGGCAGCGGCAACCGCGTTCTTGCTGGTGCCACCTGTTACCTCTTCCTCCGGCTTCCTGCCAGTCGCAGAGCGACTCGGCAGCCGCCGACAAGCGTCTGTGATGTCGGCCGGGCATGACGACGCCGGCGTCGTCGTCGTCTTTGTCGTCGTGCCGGTCGTTGCCGCGTCGGGACCGTAGGTCTCCTCTACGAGGTGGCTTGAACTCGGCTCGGCCGGCAAAGCGTCCGAGATGGACCCCTTATCGACGTCCCTAGCCTTCTCGACGTCCGCCTGCATCCGCGGATGTCGGCGATACTCGTCCTGCAAGTAAGCGCGGAACTGGTCCTTGAAATAACCGTCGATCATCCTCCATACGGTGGCGCTGTACCAACTCAGCACGCCGAGGAGGATCACCCCGCGAACGGCGAACGCCAACATGACGAAGCCTCGGACTAATTGACGTCTGGTCGCGATCGATTATCGAGACGCAATTGCAACATGCAGTGTATGTTGTAATATGTTGCGGCCGATAAGTGTATCCTGCGTGTATCCGCGCGTCAAGCTAATTCCCGCCGTGATAATCCGCCAGGATCGACGCGACGCGTTGATCGTGGGATTTAATAACGCTTCCCCCAGGGACTGCGCCAGCAGGCTGTCTCGACGCTAAGCGAGAATTAAAAGGGTTTAACGATTGATCCATTCGCTGACTTTGTTGAAAGTTGTAAGTAGGAAGATTTGCTTCTTCGGAGATGGAGAAGTTTCGGCAAGAAAAATACAGGGAGGAACTTTATCTTATGCCAACATCATGGTCGCCAGCATCTGACTTTCAAATACCGCGCGAAAAAAAGTTCTGTCGGGCGTATGTCCGCCGCTTTCTCTCTCTTTCTTCCTCTTTCTCTGGTATCCACAAGAATATTAAATCTCGTGAAAGCTGACGATTATTCCTCGCTTGCCGTTCCTCGGCATTGATCTCCCGCCAATCTTAAAGTCGAACGGAATAATTCCTCGCGTCCTACTTTTACAATCAACGTAATAGGCAACACAATCAGGAATGATGCTAGTAAAATATCTGCTTGCAATCTGCTATTAGTTCGATACCTATTTGGTAAACATTGATGTTTACCGAATATGATGTTAACAGCTTTGTTTGAAGTTAACAATGCAAAGAGAACGAAGCTGACGTTATAAACGCGCTAATTACAATCGTAATAATTAAATCTATTTTAAAGAAATAATGTTAAATCATATAAAATGTATGTTTACGTCTAATTAAATATGCGACACTAAATACATAACTACCCCTAAACAATCTTCAGAATGATTCAATCCTCTTCACCCACGAGATAATCTTTGAGGATGTAGAAGGATTCTCTCATATTCGGCCAAGCCATGGTCACGAAAACTAAGATCGAGTTCGCGATCACGAAGAGCCGCATCATCTCGACACCGGTGCTGGACCGCAGCCAGTTCCCGAAGTCCTGATTCTCATCATCGCTCATATCGCCGGAATCCAACTTCTCGGTTTCATTCTGGCGACTCTTACCACCCTTGTTCTCGCTGCCTCCGCGTTTCTTCATGATGACCATGCAGCGATCATCTGCAAGTATTGATTCTGATGCTGAACAGCGTGGAGGTACGCGCTTTTCAGAAATAAAGATCATCTTTCACATTTAAATGCCGATTTCTCTTTGTCAGATTTTTAGATTCATCGGGTGATTTCGAATAATTTTTCAACTGAAGTTATTTACTTGTACAATGCTATATTATATGACTCATTAAAGAGCGCTGCTATTCAACGCTATTTATCACAAGACGAGTCAAAAGAGTTGCGGATACTTGCAACCGTGCAATATTCGCTCGCATCAATCATCACGCGTGCAAACTCGGAGCTAATCTACCCGATCTGTTAGTCCAGTCATTTGGTAGTTTTACTTGGAAAGTTTTCCGGGAGTTTTGATATTTGGCATTTTTATAGATTTCGAGGTGCTCTTTTCGAATTTTCACTTTGCGACCTCGTATCTTTGCCGCTTGCGCCGTCATATTGGAAAAATGGCGCCCAAAAACGGTTTGTCGACAATATCTCCTTTCCGGCTCATTTTACGATGAAAATAGTTATGTAAGAAATTAAACTAGAGGAATTTTCCTATAATTTATGTCTGTATCATATATTTGTAAAATAAATAGTTTCGGCGTACGAACGTCGCAAAGTTTACTTCAACACGTGTATTGGCGGAAAATACTCATTTCCACGCCATGAGGTAGAGTATATAGTGCGTTTTTTTCCTTACCTGTGGTATCTCCAGTAGGCCTAATCCACATACCTCACTTCCTATTAACAGATTTTCACAAATAAAACAATTACTTTGCTTAGAAGCCATGACTAAGTGTGCCACAGTACTGCGATTCTGCAACTCGTTATGTAGTATCGTCTTTTACCATATAGAAAAACTGCGCAACGATAACAAAATAATAACGATACTGCATATATAACGAGTTCGAATCGCACCACAGGACGGCGCATTTTGTCTTATGTCGGTACCGAAGATATCTATCGCTTGCGTGGATCCCAAACACAATAACACTAACATTATATAACATATAGCATATAACATAACTTATTAATACATGTACCATATAATGCGTAGTATAATATTTTTCACTAATGTACGTGTTGAAGTAAACTTTGCGACGTTCGTACGCCGAAACTATTTATTTTACAAAAAAATGACACAGACATAAATTATAGAAAAATTCCTCTAGTTTAATTTCTTACATAACTATTTTCATCGTAAAATGAGCCGGAAAGGACATATTGTCGAAAACCCGTTTTTGGGCGCCATTTTTCCAATATGGCGGCGCAAGCGGCAAAGATACGAGGTCGCAAAGTGAAAATTCGAAAAGAGTACCTCGAAATCTATAAAAATGCCAAATATCAAAACTCCTGGAAAACTTTCCAGGTAACCCCCTTTTTTAGCACCAAATGACTGTACTACGTGGGCACGAAGCAACTTTGAACAATCATTCGTTTTTATCTCGCGCACTCCCGATCGAGAACGCACAAGAAAACGTAAGCACGAAGACGAGCGTAGATCAAAGTTCGCCGTATCGTACCGAGTAAATTGCGAGGACGAGTAGCAGAAACGTTATCGACGGAGAACAGTCTTCATCAGACCTCACCGTTTCTCTGTACAATACTCCATTTCCCTCCTTTCCCGCCCTCTCCCGTGCTGATCTCCACTCCGTTTCTCCAATGACGGGTTAGTTACCAAAATTTTGCCCCATTATTTGCAGTTCAACGATGAATAATAGGGATACGATGTCCCGCGAACGGTGGAAACAGAAGCCTCCTAGTTGGAGAGTATTAACGCCGACGATTGAATTTGATGGGGAACCTTCTGCGCGCCTTATCGAGGCCTTCATAACTGGCGAAGGTACTACTCCGATAGCAACCAAGCGAATCGATAAATGAGTGATTTGATTTGCTTCGGTTCTCTCGAACGCCTCGACATCGCGTGCTTCTTCATGGGACGACATGAAGAGCCGAATAAACGTCAAATAAATTTCGCGCGTAGTCGCACGAAATCACCGCAGGGAACATAATTATGGATGGCATCAAAGCCACGAGACTGGAATTATTGAAATGAATTTGCAACGATTGGAGTAATTACAGTCGAATGTTGCGGCACGATCCGACTATGGTCGAGCAGATCTTTTATGGAAACGAAAGACGGATGTCTTACGTGAACAGAAGACGTGTTGGCAACATAATGAACGAAAATCGACTTCTTGGTCCATCAGGTATCGACCGTTGCTCCGATAGTTGCATAATTGCTCGTCCCATAATTAAACGGGTTCAGTGTGTTGCGTCACGAGCGGAAAGTTGGTCACTGCGAGGTAACAGTACAACGCTGTCCGATGCTCCACTTCCGAAGTCGTCCGTCGAACACCCAGTTAGAAAAGTTGCCTCGGTCATTATTCCTATTCGAGCGCGCGTCGGTCGGCCTCGTCCGTTATCGAAAACGATGCGCACATAAATGAAACCGAGCTGATACGATGATAGCACGTCGGTAACGGTATCAAAAGAGACGAAACAAAATTCTTCCGATTCCTGTCCAGATTCGAATCGAATCTTTAGACTGCTCTATACATTAAAAAATTGATACGCAATTATTATAATAATTAATTTTAAAATTTATCTTTTCATGTATAATTGCAAATCGAAATTTATTAAGAGAAGTCTTTCTTATTCCTTTTTATTTTTTTATTCGCACAATGGTGCGCGATATAAAACAAGGCACGCGAATTCAAACGCGAGCAAAGTGCAATTGCAATGGTGCGGCAGTTACCAGCAAAAGACGGTGTGGAGTTAGGCGCGATTATTTCTATGGTGAACGATGTGTCAGACGAGTCCTCGTTCTCTCGTGTATCCCTTTGTCGTAAGTCGAATCGTTCTATTGTACTGGTGGCTGTGAAAGTTTAATCTCCCTACATTCCGTCGCTTTCACGCACCACACGTAAACCGCGGTTGGTGAACTTCAACAACTGTCGTCGATATTACACATCTCGTCCCAAAACGTCGTCAAATATTTAGCCGGTTATAATTGGAGAGGCGAATTTACGAGGACCGTGCTACTTGACTTCATCGCCTTTGAAGACGACAGTAAGGCAATGTGCGACAGCAATGTGCGATCGTTTACGTTCATCCATGAAGAAATTTCACTGAGCATCATCTCTCGATTACCAACGTAAAATGCCTCAGGAAGCATCTGACAGCTTTAACTAAAACATTTTTTTTATTCGATTGGTCCAATTTTTAAATGTCCAAAGGCTGGTAAAATGAAATGCAAAGGAAAATTATTTTACTTGTAGATCGGATAAGTGTCAAATTTTCCGAGGACAAGTCTCTCATGTCTCTCGTCGACTCTTGCATTTCTCGATTTTTTAATTAATGTAACATTTTCGACAGTCATTTCGAGACTCACCTCGCTCTCCCTCTCTCTTTCCGAGTCTTTCTCTCGATCTTCAGAATCGCGAACGTTGTGCGAATCTCTCGTACACGAGTCACCGTCGATCCCGAGCAGCTCGCGTTCTTTTACAGCTTTTTACGGAACGTGAAATCCCTGGCGACGTGACGCACGCAACGACTGCCATCAACGGTTTGCCGCTTTTCGCTTCTGCCTCGCCGCGGGGCATGGCGATGTAAGGTTTCTCGGCTTGGTAAGCTCATTACAAGATTTCGCAGCAGCGTCGAGGGTTCTCCAAAGCTCGCGTGGTGCGTGACAGCACGCTCCAAAATGTCTGGTAAATTCAATACGTGGCGCAACACTGCGTTCGCCTTGCACTGCAACCTCACGTGCGATGTCGTGCAATCTCGCGAATAGACTTTGATTATGTCAAGTCTACTACGTTCTGTTGCGACGACTATTCGCAAATTACATCAAGTACCGTTAATCGAGTTTCTGTGGCTTTCACGCTGAAATCGTTAGGAATCTAAATCTTACTTGTTCCTTAATTTATTTAAAAATATAGCAATATTCAAACGTGACGTGAGCAAGATGCATATTTTGAGACGAAGAGGGAGAAGTGAAATGGCAGATAGAGTGTAATTATTATTAGATTTGTATGAGAATTATGGTACAAATAAAGAAATTGAAAAGTAATGTGATTCTGCAAATAATGCTTTTTGTCGGAATTTTTGTGATTTATGTTTCTGTATTGATCGTTCTTAATAAATATTTGATATAATTGATTATGTATCTTCTTTCTGATATTATTTTATGTTTATGTGGATTAATAATCCAATTTTTTTATCTGAACAATCATTTGACGATCAAGTGCCGGTAATTGCTATGTGCGGTTTAATAAATCACTAGCAAATGGAAGTGAAATCTGACCTTGTCATCTTCCGATCGATTAGATCGCAACGTTTCCCGTGTTTCACGACAATCAATAATGTGAACTGTCCAAAATCACGAACAGAACCACGCGGTTCCCATTTAGAGGGGACGTGCATGAATAGCGGAAAGTTGAATACAATGCGAGAAAACGTTCGCATCATCGACTTTCTTCTGCGATGATAGAGAGTTATCCAGATAACGGCACAAATATAATTTCCTGCCGAAGAAACATCGGAAGAAGAGATTTTTCTCGAGATGTGCTTCGGGGCGTGTTACCGAGACGAACGTTTATGCAAAAATAAAGGGGAACACAAAGGAAAACGCTTATTTTCTGTCTTATTTTATTTCCTTTGGTTATTATTTTGATTTCTGATAACTGTACACATCTTCTTATTATATGTACCAAAGAGAAATTTTCCTGTAAAATAAATAAACAAATAAATCGTCGAATCACGAATCGCGATTCACGGACGAGAATTGTTTCTGCGAATTAAAGCTAGCTGCAGAATGAAATGCGAACGAAACGGATTCGTCGAATCTCCGCGACCGGAATAAGAACTACTCGTGCTGTCTCTCCATCAAAGCCTCCAGGGAACTGCTTATTCTTGGCTGGAGAGATTGACTCGTAACACGGTTATCCGGTACTTCGTTTCCCCGATAATGCCAAAGGATCATAGATGCATTTCCCACTGACAGTAGCGGACGATACGGCATGCTCGATGCAATTTTCCCCGAAAGTATTACCCGACGTCGTCACAGAACACCGATATCCAATAGCCAAAGTTTCAAAGCGATATGTCTCTCTCTTTCTTTGTTGGCTCGTTATTAAGATTAAGAATGTTGCACGTGTACGTTATCGAACATATGCTAAACGAATTCCTGCAGAATATAGTAGATTTTAATAAAAGTGAGAGGAAAAAAATGCAAAAGCGAAAGAAGGAAAATTTCGTAATTATCGGCATCGTGTTTGGTAATTCTCCCCGTGCACGTGGCTACCAGATTCCATCGGCAATTCCGTTTCAGCTAAAAGCGTCAATTGCCGTAGCACGCGCGTTAATGCCGTGTCGTTCCACCGCGTTCGTATCGCTCGCTCGCTTGCCGCTAATCGCTCGCACGAGCCGGGAAATATTCTCTACTTCGCGCGATCAACGATGAAATTGCGTTCGAGCCACACGCAATTACGTGGTCGTGAAATACAATACACTCATAAGGACCGTTAAATCGCGCTTTTACTCGCGTAAAAGTATGGCCGTAGCGGTTGTACGTTTTAACCAAATTGCACCACGCGAGTCGCGCGAACTATGGAGCGCGACAGGCTGCTCTTTTCAAGCGGAGGATCCGCGCGGATTTGCCGTCACTCGCGATGTACAAACTTTTTGGCAGCTCTCAAAACGCTCACCAATTTCGCTGGAAATTCCCCACGTTTAATTATTGACATACCGGTTTTAACGCTCGATCCTGCGCTCGTGATTCGCGCGTCTAAAAAAGCGCACGACGAATTATTCAATTTGCAAAACTGATGCCCAATTAGCGCGAAAATCCGCTGCCAACGAAGACGCGTGGAGATAATTTCGTCCGTCATTAATCGTTTTCATAACTTTTATTGCTGCGTGAATGTTTTGTCCTGCTCGTCTAGAATATCTCGTATTTTTGTTGTATCTTGATAGATCTTTATGCAAAGAAAAATTCGAAATACTTCGGGAAATGCACAGAGAATAAATCTAAAAGCAACTTTGATTTTGAATACGGCAATTCAATTAAATCAAGAATAATGGAAATGTAAGTAAAGTGTAAAAAGAAACGAAGAAGAAGAAGAAAAAGAAGGTGAAAGCGCAATTAGAACGAAATCAGAGGTCGAGCAGAAGAAGAGCCCAGGAGGGGTTTATGGCAGTTTTCATTATAGTCCTAAAAGCGTTGTTTCCCTTCCTATTCACTCAGGGCATCGCCGGAAGCCTCGTTAAAATTCCTCATAATTACATTTCGTCATCGGCGCAAACTTTATCACTGCTCCCTTAAAGATCCCTGCGTCAATGTAAGTGTTTAAACGCTCTCGATAGTCACGCGAAAGTCCCTCTTCATCTTGATCGATATTAAAGGGGGTAGAGCAATAACGCTCCCGGCGAACGTGTATGATCTGCCGAGCAAAATGAGCAACTATTTGCTAGTATCGGATGTAGCAGGTGCGCGATATCTATCTTACGGTATTATTACTTATCGCGGTCTGATTTACAGCGAAAAATAGCATGTAGTTATAAATATCGCCACTAACGTATTACTTCCGACACACTCTCAAACTGAACCAGATTTGAAAGGAACATGTTAGGATTAGACAAAGACAACAACCCTCCTCTGTATTGCGAATCGTAAACCGTGAACTACATAACGTGGTTTTTACAGACGCAAACTAAAAGGCAAAGTTGCATTAATTGCAAAGTTGATTCGGCGGAAAATCCAGCACAATGTTTTCCGCGTGCAATTTTACCTGCTTCTTAATCCTTTTGCTTGCGAGATTTTGCACATCAGAAAATAAAATGAAATAATAAATCTCGCTATATTTGTACTTCGGATTATAATTTCGACGTGTATTCGAAAGATGTTTGTACTGACCTAAGATTTACCTAAAAGTAAACACAGACATTACAATGAGAGAATACTCTCATATACAGGGTGGCCCACATAACTCTTAACAGCTGAATATTTCGGAAACTATTTGTCAAATCAAAAGTTGTTCATAAGAAAGTTTTATGTATTCGAGGGGCCTTTCTAACTACATAAATATGAAGTTACCCCCTTTAAGCCCCTGCCCCCCTTTAAGCCCCTGCCCACATTTTGCAAACATCACCAAACAGTTGTTATACGAAAAATTTGAAGACAAGTGGATAGGTCGTGGTGGACCTGTTCAATGGCCTCCTCGATCTCCCGATCTAACACCATTAGACTTCTTTTTGTGGGGATATGTGAAGGAGAAAGTTATGTTTGAACCGCCAACGACGAAAGAGAATATGAAGCAAAGGATACGCGACGCTTGCGCTTCAGTGACTTCCGAAATGTTAAAAAATGTTAGGAGTAATTTGTTGCTTCGAATAAATACATGTTTACAAGTCCATGGCGGACATTTTGAACATTTAATAAATTGAATAAATAAACAAACAGTGTGTTGTGATTTTGATTTCGTGTAGCTTCGAAACTTTACACCGCCATATCTTTTAACAGAAACATCTGACAAAAAAATGTTTTTAACAAAATTTACTTTTTTTTACCCGTAGAACCCAACCATCTAACATTTTATAGGGGGTCCCGTTTGAAATTGTGAAGTTACCCCCTGCCCCCCTTAAAGGGGGTAACTTCATATTTATGTAGTTAGAAAGGCCCCTCGAATACATAAAACTTTCTCATAAACAACTTTTTGATTTGACAAATAGTTTCCGAAATATTCAGCTGTTAAGAGTTATGTGGGGCCACTCTGTATATATATGTATACTTGGAGTTAAATAATATCACCTACTGCAAACGGATTGCACTGCCAGATACCGATGGTGACTGAAAATTCAGCGCAAACTGTTAATCAATCAAGCAGCCCAGACGGCTGGCTAGCATATTCTGTTTGCAGGACGAACTGATACCCCGCCAATACGTCACCGTCCGCTTAAAGTGGATGTTCAATTATTCATGAAATTGTCGGCGAACGTCACGCCTCGTACGTCCTCGAGATCATGCTCCATTACCGGGGACCGCAAGTCCAAACGATGTGCGAGAATCGTCGAAATTGACTTCCGCGAGAGACTTCGCGTCTGCAACGGTAGCGTAAGAAACGGAAGCCAAACTGATTGTCGGTGTCGTTCCGACAAATTTCGATCATTCGACGTCGTAAACACGCGAAAACGACATTTATCTTCTCAATTCAACGGGATCAAGGGGAACTCGATTCTACTCTCACGATGATCAACGAGAACTCGAATCCGCTTCCACGTTTTTACGTCTCTATAAAATTAAAAGTCAATTTCTTTTAATTCATCACCGATTCTCGAGCGATACGCGGAGTATAATCCGAGAAATTATTAAATCGTGTGCATTCTCGTCGCGTACCCCGCAGGTCGATTTCCTTCTTTTTCTTTTTCTCTCCTTTTTCTCTCTCTCTTCCTCTCTTTCCCGTATCGGCTTGTAAAAGTTCGCAGGTATTTCACGCGCGCGCGTGAGCGCGAACGCATCTAATTAGGAACGCATTATTACCATCTCTCCGCCCTCACTGGGTAGAGTAATTAATTAAGCGCCCTCGAGACAGAAGACCGCCCGTAAGAATCCTACGACTGTTGCAAAACTGCCGTTAATAAATCCAGGCTAATTAGTTAGCGGACCGACTAAAGGCAGCAAACTACGCGCATCGACATGTTTTATGCACCGTTTGCGCCGAGTTTACAAAGTAAGACGCCGTGCATTATCGTCACCGTCACCCTCGTCGTCGATCTTGCAACGAGAACATCGACACACGGCGCTCATTTTCCCAGTCTCACGCCCGCAAGAAATCGATTAACACATTTTTCACGATCCGCCCCCTCCGTTTTTTCATAACCGCTCGCTCGCACGCGCATGCATCGTGCAAGCGTTGCGATTTTAAAATGCCGTCAGCCTCATCTCTCCCGTTGGTCCCGCGTCAGGGATGTGAATTTAAACGGTTACCCCACGAGTAGCGTACTCGTATTATATTCGAGATGGAGTTTTCTGTTGTATAAATAAACGATGCGATGAAATAGCCAGATTAATTTTTTCACGTATCTATCTACTTCGTGACATCATTACGCGTTAGAAGAGTTCGCGTGAAGAGTTACTCTTGATAATGAAATCCGGAAATCCCCAAAATGTATTCCGCGCACCTCTTCCTAATCGCAAACTATTTAATCCACCTTTCGCAGTTGCAAGGTAATTAATTAGATTGGTATCGCCGGTCCTTCGTCCAGGAATTGTTCTAAAAGCGACGGCTTAATCGAATTCGTAGTGGCGCTACGAACGTGCGTAAAATATTGAAAGGTCGATATATTTAATTAATTCTTTTAAGTACTGATATCGTCGTTAACGAAGTTAACGGTATCGCTGGCCGAAACGGTCGGTTAATTAATCGCATTTAACTCAATACTTTCATATGAACGTTTTAACGGGTACCGGCGTATGATCATGCGATCGATCGACGTTCACGTGGCTCGATCCTCACCGGGCCATGCGTTCGTCCGCGAAGCATCCGAGGGATGAACGGGAACGGGCGGGGGCGCAACAGTTGCGTGGGTGGATGCGCGCCCGATGAGGGGACGAAGCGGGGTGGCGGAATAGTGGAGAACGAGGGGTACGCGTAGATGGGGGTTGAAACCCGGCGCCCGATCTAACGTACCTCAGTGTTCATCTGGCATTCACGTCGCGAGCAACTCCCTGGTCGCGAGGCAGACTTCGCGAGGAAGCTTTCACGTCCGATCAGAGAAAATCTCACGTGCGCGCGTGGAAATCGCCTCGCGGCCGAACGCGATCGGGATTTCCCGTTGAATCGGAATCAATTTTCCGAGAGACTTCTCTGTCTCTCCGTTACCTCGATTCTTTCGCGCCGACATCGAGCAAAGCCTCATCAAAGTGCAATTAGTGATCGGTGATCGGTAGTGCGGCGAGCCGGATCGTCTCACCGACGCGCGACGATTTCGCGATTAGGAATCCCGACATCGCGCGGCGATACCACGTGGTGCTCCATCCGCGAGTTCCATCATCCGCCTCGCGTTTTGAATCGGTAGCATCAAATCGTACGTTATGACAGAACAATCCAGACCTAATTCAGACTTCAGTTCTTTCGAACATTTCGCAAACTTTTGGGAAAATATCAGATAGAGTTCGAACAGTTTTCGATAATTATATGTGATTACGCAATAGGTATCACACTCTTCGTTCACTACGAATTCTCTATCATTCGTGAACAGCCTTCTGCTCGAAAAGAATAGAAGAATAAAGCAATTAAGCTTACGTTCAGATTTCATATGCAATTATTTATTTAACATTAATTCTTAATGTCGTGTAAAAAAATTTCAAATTTATTGGTACTCAGCAATTTTGACGAATAAGTTCAAGTTGATACGAATTAAAATTCCTCTCTATTTTTCGATTTTTCATTCCGGGCTACATACTGTACCGGGCTTTGTCCATTAGAGACCGCGCGATGAGGTTTCCGGACTCAAAGTTCAGGGTTCAGCGTCGTCACAAGAGTGGGTGGTATTCCTCATCGAAGTCCGAAACGATGCACGGATGAGATAAAAACCGGAGGCACGTCGGTACCGATACGATTTTCCGCGCAATATTTCCGTAATATCGGACAGCTGACGGTATACTCCTACGCAACGTTCGCACAGCAGAATGCAGATCGCGAGAAATCGCGCATATCGCGAACGCGCGCGCGCGCGTGAAGACGCGGGAAATATCGGAAAAACGGAAAACTGCAATATTGAATGCAAAAAATAAAATTTATTTAATTCTTTGTTTTACATTTACACGTTTTTGTGTTCACAAATATTTAATTCTTTTTTTCATATTCACAAATATCAGATGTATGTGATTCCATTTCAAATTCTTTTTTTTACAAATGAGGTAGCGCGAATATTTGAATAAGGTACGTGGTAACATGGTAAAATAGCGGATAAAAGTTGGAGATAACAGATTATACTGCGATAGGCAAGCACGTGGCGCGGTACGCTGACATTTGTTGCATAACTCGACTTTCTCCTTTGTTGCACGGCGTACGTTAATCATTTTCGCGCGAACGCGGTTATGCGTGCGTTCTCTTTTAAAGGGCTCTCGCGTGATCAATATTGCTGCCAGTACAAATACTGTCGATATTTCATCTCGCAGCTTCCCTTTAAGAGTTCCTCACGCGATTGGTGTCAATCAAATCACTGTCAGTATTTTGGTGATTTATTCACGCCGTATTAATGAGCACATGAGAATCGCACTGATCGATCGACGATCTTGTATTTAATTGCGTATTTATAATATCCATACTCACCACAATCAATGCAAAATCAATTATATTGCAAGTTTGCAAATTTAGTTTCATAATTAATGCAACCAATCAGCGCGAGATAAAAATATATTCAAATGTAATAAATTCAAAATAAATTCAAAGTAAATTCGAAATATAGTAACGTTAAACTTAAAAGTAATTTTTTATTTCAAAATTCAAGGTTTAATTTTAACACGCGCACATGCGAAGTTATTAGCTGAAAATGTTCATGTTTCCGGAACGGCGCTTTTCTGCTTGAATGCTGCTGAATAGGTACATGTTACTATACCACCAGACGAAAGGAGTACATAGGAGTTAATTAATTAATTAAAACCAGCAATTTGATTTTTATGTGCACATATACGCACACACAAACTGACCGATGGAAAAATTGTATATTAAAAGTCTCATTATAACATACTGCAAACACACGTCATTCCGCAAATGCCTGGTGTTCGCGTGGAAAGACCGGTTTTTCACGATAGATACATATGTAATTGTTAAGTTTCTTTCAGGGACACGCGTAAAATTTCAGATCTCATTTCATGTATCTCGCAGCTGAAGCACGAACGTGAGATAACTACCGAAAATGTAAAAAATTACCCCGTTTCAGAGAGAGACGCGGTATTAATATCACCGTGCAATTCGCGAACTGCTACAAGCAGGACCAGATATCCGTTAACAAAACGCGGAAATTCTTCGTTTCGGTCCCCATTGATCGCTACACCTCATTAAAATCTGCAAACCGATCGCTTTCCTAATGAAACCCCTTGGGAAAGAACTATCGTTTTTCTCTCATCGCGCTTTGTTGTCGTGTTCAGTCTGATGGCGAAAATTTCATTTAGCTCCAACAAGCAACTCGATTATTTAATTTCTTACGAATTCACGTGTATTTTCCGATCATCCGCTAATCTGCACTCGAAAGGTGCGAAAATTCGTCAGTTGTGCACGCGGTTGCGCCGCATAGTGCAATTCGCAGAATGCAGACAATGGTCCTCGCGTTTCATCTTTCTTCTTCTTTTCTCGATTCCTTAATTTCACACTTCTTTCACATTCTCTTTAACGAATCGGTGTGTACGGAAACGTCACCTACGAAATATTCCGACAAGTTTTACTTCTAATTGCTCCGAAATGCGGTAGACTTTTTGAAAAGAAGAATTAAAGGAGAAAGAAATACGGTACGTGGAGTGAAAAAGAGCATAGCTTGAAAGTAATGTAGAAGAATTGCCGAGGAGAGCGATATACCGCCTTGGATCGGGTGAATTTTCGCGTCGACGAGAAATTAAATTTGCGGCCTTGCTGCAGGAACCGATCGTGTTGATGAAAGATTCTAAAAGTAACGATAAGGGATACAAGAAGGAAGAGGTTATTGCTGTGCGACACGGCGGAAGGCCGACGATGGACGAGGATTTCCGCTGCAAGAAAAATATAATTCATAACGGGATTCGTTATTGCAGGATTAATTACTGGGTAAAATGATGCAAAAAAGGACCTCGAGCAAAAACGTCGTTGATTGCGTTCATGCGAGATAAAAAGAAACAATCTCTCGCGAAACGAGACGTCGTCAGTTCAACGTCCGAGCGAAGGATAAAATTATCGGCTTCGAATATACTGCATTGATAGTAGATTTGTTTGGCGCAACGAACCTGAATGGCTGAAATAACAGATCGAATCGCGGACAATTTATGTCCCGCGAAAAGCTTCGTATGCAAGAAAAAATAGATAGTCAAACTGTGTTCATTGAATCCAGCGCGAAAAAAATTAACGTAATCATCTTTTATGCACTTATCAAATATCTTGCATTGACAAAAAAACGGAATAGTTTTTATTATACGGAAACCAAACTCCTTATTTTTTTAATTTTAATTAAAATCAGTTGTACGTTGCTAATTCCACATATATTTGCATCATCACAGCCGATCCTATGCATCTAATATTCGCGCATTACTAACCTAATAACTTCTGCCATTTCACGAGTCCCGATTTAATAGGACTCATATTCCTGGGAATTGTAATTTTCCGCGGGGAACAATGTACTGGAAATTCGATAAGGAATTCGAGCGGCTTTCGAGCCCAGTTCGGCGACTTGCGGAACGTTCGTCCCGCGAGCCGGGCGTAAATTCACGGCGTAATTCCTCGTGCAGGAGCGGTCCACTTTGCGGAGGCGCTATCTTTCATTCCGGCGAAATTAAATCATCGCGATCCCGCCGCTGGAAATTATGACGCCGCGATTCGTTTAACGCGGCCCGTGCACGCCGGCCGCTCTTTCCACAGTTCCGAAACCGAAACGTTCTTCTCACGTATCATATAAAGAATCCCGGAAATCGCCTATGTGTCCCCCTATTAAATCTTTTCATGCGAGAATTTCTCTCTCGCGCCTCTTGACACCCGCCCACCCGCCTGTCCATCTGTCTGTCTGTTTGTCCGAGAATGCTGCCGAGCGAATTCTCCCAACGAAAAACTGGAACGAAAATCTCGTAACGATCGCGTGGAATGCGTGGAGATCACTGCGATGCGTAATGGATCGCTTCAAATGGCGAACGATTAGATAATCCAGAAAATAAATTCAAGCACTAAATGCGCGCGCGCAAGCCGATCCGATTCCGCACTCGATGGGATTTTCATTTCGATAATCTTACACAACAGAGGAAATGATTAATGTGGCCTCTGTCGCAGTGTAGATGCACGTAATGCACGAAACTTTTTACACATAAAATATTTCAATACGTAAGGATAATTTTTTTTAAAGACAACATCATTGCGAGCGAATACATATGGACTAAAGAAAAAGGCGTGAAAACCAGCAGCTTCGTGCGTTTTTCGATGATCATTTCTTCTCGCGTCTTTAAAGTTCTCTGAAAATTTTCGACACTGATCTCGCCATGTTATTTGCACACGTCCCATGCACACACATACATACATATCCACGCGACACATACCACGGATTCGTTGAATTGGATCGAGAAAAGAGGCTATGGGAATGATACGAGTGCAATGGTACATTGCGGCTGTCAGGTATAGCTGTCGCCGCGCGTCGAGGAAGCCGCTTTATACCAGTAATACGTCGTTTATCTCGCGGTCTATATCTGTCGCAACTCCTTAGTAGCGGCATAAACTCTTCTTCCATCCCGACTCGATACCCAGCGTCGTTCGTCGCCGTTACCACCTTCGAACTTCTTCCATGCCGAAGAAAAAGGAAAACACCGATCAGAAAGACGCCAATCCTTTCGATCTTTTCGTCGGGTATCGAGAGTCGCCGCTGCTGTTCGCGTTCCGTTTTTCTTTTTCGCATCAGAGTCGCAAAACCTAACGTCGTATCAAAGTACACTTCCATGTTTTCCGTCTATCTTCACACGTCATTTACCGCGTGATCTATGTTCTTCCAGCTCCGCAAATTAGCGCGCATGTCATTGATTCGTTTGACTCCTTTCCTGAATATTCTGCTCGCCAAGGGAACGATTGCCGCGACAAACGTGCGAGAAAGCATTTACGCAGAGAAAACGCAATTATCGGGAAAACGGGTCGCGATGTATTAATTAAATTGCAACGGAAATGAATCGTCATCTTCTTTAGCGTCAAGCGTGTCTTTAAATCAGAAAGTGTGTTTCACTCGTGTATAAACGGGGACATTCGAAATGATGGATCGACAGGGCGAACGGAAAGTTTTCGAATATCATGATGTGATCCATTCTCCATCTTATAACGGTGCGTTTGAACGGAATGCTATGCACATGTCGCACAAGACACGCGCACGTCACGCTTCCGAGCTTGAAGACACGCAACAACATCTGGCGAACGCGTACGCGATGTTTCTCGTCTTCGTCTTTCCTGTCTACCGTTAAGGTGCAACGCCGGTAAATTTCGCGAACTCTTCCTCGCGAGGACCATTTCAGAACTTTTCGCTCGAAAAGAAGAAACGGCAGTGGCGCCGTTCTCAAAGCAAAGTTCAAATTAAGAACGCTCCGTCCGATCCACGCGGATTTAACCCCGGAGAAAAGTTAAATCCGCTGATGGAATAATTTTATTACTTTCTTTATTTCCCCGTCGGCCATCGGATCGGCAAGAGGAGAGGCAGATTTATTTTCCCCGTTCCTTTTTTGTCCGTCCGTGACTCCCGCCTGTACTTAATAGTAGTTCTGAATTGGTTTCAAGCGCTATCCGACTGTCGCTGCTCCGTTGTGCAAATCGTGAAAGGTATTACATTGTTTAAAAGGTCCGGTACATCAAGTTAAGTAAATTGAATTTTAATAAAGAAGCAGCAAACAAGGAGAAAAAAGATTCGCGAAAAATCCGTGAACAGTAAATCCGCTGCTAGAAAATTACGACAAATGCAAAATCTGAAATATTCTGCTGCGTTGATTCATAATTAGTAATTAAAAGCGGAAACTCTATAAATCTTGAGTATGTATCGAGAAACGATACGTACTCAAAGACACACAATGGCAAAAATACTCCTTGGCAAACATTTCCGATTCGGCAATAAATGCGGATTCGTGCAACGAATCGTAGCGAACGCGAAGTTCTCGAAATGTCGATCCATGATGTTGGTATTTCCGCAATTGGTGATTCGCGGATTATCGTGGACACTTGACGGGACGGACGGGCGATCAGGACGAGGACGAGGCCTCGAGCTTTTTGGGCGCAGCTGGTCGCGCGGAAATTATGTCATCCCGTAAATTTCCGCCGGTAGTCAGCGCGCATCAGTGAGATCCATTGAGCGGGCCGGCGGATACTGGAAAATTTGCGTAACTGGAAAATCACTCGACCGCGTGTAGACACTTCAATGCGGACAATTCTTCGTTCGCGATTGGCCACTCGACTGCGGTCGAAAAAAGAATGAAATCAAGCTTGAAAATTCGAATTTTCCCCAATCGTCGTATCGGGGAAGAATAATGAGTCAAAATGGTAAATATTATATATTAACAGTCAAAATAAAAATCCAATGAAGAAGTAAGATTTGATAAACGCGGTTGCCGATGTGTACATATATCCGTATCGCTTAATATTTTACAATAGTATAATATTCGAATGTTCAAATCGAGACATATTTTGTTATTCTAATTTTCATAAATTCCGCGTTAATTTCTCTCGAAACGGCTGAATGCAAGTTGCATTTTCTCATTAGTTCTCGCCAAGGGCAATTTATGAGCTTTGTTTTCCGCGTTCTCGGTTAATCCTCGAGGCGGCCGAAGTCTAGAACTGCAACTAATCGTCAATCGATCGGTCTGCTCGTGCCACACCGTCTTTCGCTCTTAAGCGCATCTCTTTCCGCCGTTGAGCCAATGGCTGCTGGCTATTGTGCCAGAAAAGATTGGATCGCCGATCTTCTCGTCTCTTTCACACATGTATCGCTTGAACGAGAAGCTCCTGTTTTTCACTGTTTTTCGCTTGTCGCATCGTTTCGGAAGGTTCTAGCGGCAACTATTCCGAAATGGGACTTGTGTCGTGCACGGAGGTGTATCGCGATCTAATCGATAAGAGAACATCGAGAATCGCCAACGTCACGTGTAAGTTTGCCAAAGGAAAGATCGTTCATTTTCGCTACGCGATGAATTAATGCACTACGAGCATTTAATTGATGACATTTTACAAAATCGCGGAGACAAAACATGAGTCGCAAATCCATTAAAAAGCACAATTTCAGAGAATAGAGGACAATATTTATATTAATACCACGGTAGCATTAACATCTCATGACGTTACAATATAAAACGTTAAAAAAAACATTTACATAAACGTTTGCAAACTGCTTATTTATGAAAGATAATCCACGTATCCTTTTAAGAACAATTGATGATCAATTCGACGATTAATATAATATAATATAATAATCATGCATTTGCAATGTCAAATGAATTATGACCGTCTGTAATCGCAGAGTATCGTTACGCGGATTTCGCGGAATAAAACCGATTCGTACGCGGATTCTGTACGAATCAAAGGAACCAACGGCAATCCCATTGAAACGAAGCGCCGACGCTGTTCGAAGGGTGGAACGCGCGTAGATAAACGGAATCGATAATGAGGCTAATTATTCCGCGCTCATTTCGGTGCGGAAAGTGCTATCCATAATCGCTTCGATATCGACATGTACATTCCTACCGGTGATAATGCGTTGCATTCGCCAATTCCGGCACGGCTGACTTTGATAACTTTCGATAATAATTCGTGGAAAATCCAATTATGTTTTGAGTGTCACCACGGTATCTTGCCATTGACGGTCGCGACAAGGTAGTTCCGAAAGGGTTCGACCTCTATCGCACGAAATATGACAAAATGGGAAAACCACCCTCCGTTATTTTCATCCCTGTAGCGTTTCGTCTCTGAAGCGTTCCCACATATACAATTTCATAATTGCCCGCTGACTAATTCTTCCGCGCTCTTTCCCGCATTAAAAGTGCTATCGTACTAGAGCTTCATTCCGAATATTGTTGACAGGGTTTTCGTTTATTAAAACGAAAAATGTAACTGAATAAAATAGATATTAAATTAGTATTGAATACTTTTAAAATGCACAATTACCGCGAATCATAATCGAGTCTCTCGTATGAAATTTCCCAAAATCGATACGCGAATGTGTAACATGTTTTAATTGTTTCGCGTTAACGCGACTAATGAAATCTGAATGATATAACCATCTCGAGTGACTGATTCACCAAAGATCGTCGATCGTTAGTCGCAGTCTGAAGGCGATCGCTTCCACCAAAAGCACATCGCGAGCTCGCGAGAGTCTCATTCGAGCGAGGAAACGTCGAACACCATAGCGCGTGATGGAGTAAGAAGAAAAAGAGGAAAGGAGAGAGAGAGAGAGAGAAAAAGAAATCGTGGATAGTAGGCGCGACGGATTGGTCAGCCGTTCACTGCGTGGGTGCACGCGTGTAATGGTGAAACGAGTTGCACGCGCACGATGCAGCTGATGACCTTGAACTCCCTGCTCATGTTCGACCTGGTGTTCCTGTTTTTCCTGTTCCTCATCGGGGTCTCCTGCCTCGTGTACTACCTGCCGGGCACCCGGGCGCACGCTTTCGCACCGCACGAGATCATCGCGGCGCGAACGCCGTCGCGCTGCAACTCGCCGATCGACAATGTGTAAGGTAAGAGGAACACCCGAGCGACCACGAGTTGATTATGCGAATTGGGATGCGGTATCGAATCTGTGCCTGCAGACCGACTCAGGTCAATATTGATCGCATGATTCGCAAATAAACTAACCGATAGACCAACCGGTAGATTCATCGAAAGGATTCACCAAAACTGAAACAGTTCTCCAAACTGAACTACTCGCAAACGTATCATACACCGGTTCGATTAAATTGTTTTTTTATCGACCTTCTCCGTCGTGATTGGGAAATTCATAAGAGTGTTACATGCGACACTCGTTCGCTTTCATCGCGATGGAACTGGCACCATGCGCGTTGTGGATTGTGCAGCTTGATTCGTGCTGGCTGATTAAATCGCTTGGAAATCTGAGTGGCATTTATCTCGTACCGATGTCGAACCGATTGCCCCTAATTAATTTCGCCCGCGATCGCTTGCAGAATTATTTTAATGTTATTATAAATGCATTTCCGTCGCAAACATTCTTGCGGAAAAATGTAGGTGTAATGATTTGGAAACAGCGCATGTAAACGCTTTCATTAGCAGCATGTGCAGTAGCTAGTAACGATAATTAATAACGCTAACCGGTGAAGCGTGATGGTAAATGGTACAGCCAACTGACGTTCGATTAGCTTGGAACCGATTATCGAAACCATGTGCAAAGTATCGAATCTGTCGGAAGCATTCAAGGTTGCCTCTTTAAACTGACCGAATTCGGATATTGCATAATTCAACGACGTTCTGCTTCGGGCATTGCATAAAGGACGACCGAGTTGCATGAATGGTTGCACGGTTGCTCGCTGCACTCCGAGAATAATCCAATAGGAATGACCCAGTGTAGTACAAAGTAAGCCACAGGCTCGTTTAAAATAGCGCACATCTCCGATTATAGTTTTAATACACGCGCGCCAGTGATAAATATAGATAGTGTATCACAAAAGTGAGAGTCAAAAGTGAGAGCAGCGAGCTTCCGGATGGATAGTAGTTAAAGAATTAAGATAATCGACTTAAAATTGCATACATAATCAATTTTGTCACGTGTGAAAATGATTAAGTGATATCCGTATAGCAATGTCACGAATAAACCGCAAAGAGATCATAGAAATATCTCACAGTACACATTAGCGCGATTCGGAGTTAATGAAAGATTTTTCTCACCACGAACTTTTCGCGTTTGTTCGACACTGAGTAACGACGAAGGTTTTGGTGCCATTACCCGAATTGGCTCGTTAATTGCTGCCGCCGACGTTTTCCTTTATCGCCAGCCGACTCCGCGGAAAAACGGCGCCCGGCTTCGCGAGACGGAATATTTGTCGCAGAAAATTAATATTTTCAGCGAGTTTCTTCGCCTGGAGAAATCAGATTTGAAGCACGATGCTGCAAGGTAGTGCAAACAGCGATATGAATGAAGGCTGAAACTTTCAAAATTGGATGATGCTCCAACTTTTCGACAAGTCGACAAGAATAAAGTAAGAGCGGAAACAAGCACAAACTCACGAATATTTTTAATCAAAAGAAAAGAACATGTCCAGTCAATTTTTTATATCAAATAATGTAGTGATTGTCGCAAAGTTCTTTAATAATTCTTTGATGTATTTATCAAGCTTCCCAAAACACTATATCTAAGAAAAAAAAGCAGCAATATCTCTCGACAATTTTAAATCAATTTGAAATACAAATTGTACGAGAATATAAACTTATTCAAATTAAAACAAGAGAATCGCGTAATCGTAATCAAATTAAAAGAATATTCGAAACGACGCTATTATCAGTGACAACGTGATATCAAACAAACAATCGCTAATAATCGCGAAAGTAAAGTTTAATAAATATCGAGACGTGACTGCGCGAGGCAAAGGGCAATATCCGTAATAAATCCCGTTGTCACAATGCGATATGGCCCTTTGAACTGCAGAACGTATCTGGATATCCATCATCGCGCGATTCTCAATATATTTTACGACGACTCGTCGAATGGAAACGAGCGAAAAGATGACACGCGATAAACGCGCGCGCGAGTTACTATGATTGAATGAGAGACGGATCGCGAAATGTGCCGTTTGCGGTTAATCGAGGCGTTTATTCCACAGTATAATTCACGCTATAAATAACCGCGATCGCACAATCGCGCAACCGGAACGCGATGCCTCTCTTCTATAACGCTGCTTAATTACCGAAGGAAAATAACATCGCGTAAATTACACGTTTCATTTACAACTTTGTTAATGTAACTGCCCATAAAAAATATAAGCGATACGTATCGAAGGGAAAATTTACGGAATGTATGAGATAACCGGACAACCTCCGCGTGATACATCTTGGATAATGTTAGTGCCGGCAATACTTGAACTTGGAAGACTCATAACTCAATAAATTCTCATCGAAAAAGGGTCTAAATCAGCGTTTGAAAACTGTCTCGACATCGGTTACAAGAATATGCCATGAAAAATATGGGATACCCTGTATGTTAGCGGTACGAATGCGATCATACTTCCATGATCGAATAAAATCAAACCTACCGCGGATTGGCAGCCGTCCTACAATGGAGTTAACCACAATTAACGCCACGTCGATCGAACGAGTATCGGAATAGGCCGGGAAATCCCACATTGGCAAATCTCTGCGCAACAGAAATTCAAAATATAATACGGCAAATAGTCAATTTGAAGATACATTTTTCCCATGTTGGCGCGAGAAAACATCCGATTGACCATAATTGCACACAATTACAATTGTGTAACGGTCGACTGTTGAGGAGAAAGATGAACACAATTTTGAGTGAACCGTTAGAGTGGGTCAAAGCTTCTTTCCGATTTTCGCAAAAATCGCATGTAATGTTTCCACGTTCATTTTCCGAAACGACGGATCTGAAGATTTAAATTCTCACGTTAAACCGCTCGGCGTAACAACCGAATAGCGGATTAAATTTTGATGCAATCCAAACAGGTTTCACGCGCGTTTGCACTCGAGCGTGTGCGCACGACAGAGCCCTTCCCCACAATGTGGTCGAGCGGAAATCAGCGAGGAACAGCGAAGGGCAGATAACGATAGCCCACGTTACTTTGCTTCAAAGAGCAGTCGCGGAGGAGAACACTGCTGAAAACGAGGTTGACGTCTATTGTTTTCTCCGACGACGGTATATATCTCTTGATTGTTCCTGGGGATGTGCATATGACGTCGAGATTCGCGAATGCCGGGCTTGCATGCGGACAAAGACCACGAAGGAACGAGCACGTTGTCGCGCGGTTTGATTAAAAATAAATCCGCGCGAATACGGAATTTACATTTCCGATCCGTAAACCCTGTGCATCTTGATTCTCTCGTGAACTTATTCCTCGACATAGAGAAGATGTTTTATAGCGATAGAAACCTGTTTCCTGGCAAAATGTAATTTGCGGAATATTTCAATTTAATTTCATTTTTGGAGCACAATAACAGTTTTTCTAAAAAATCATTAAAACCCGTAAAAAGTATCATTAAAAAATAATACGATGAAAAGTAATAAGAAGTATATTTATTTTTTGATTTAATAAATCAGTCTCACACACACATACACACATACACATATACACCAGAATCGCATTTACTTTAACGCGAAGATATTGATTATTCTTGATGTGCTGTTTTAATAAGATTAAAGCTGCGTCGCGTAATAAATCTAGCTTTTATCGCGACGGAATACGGAAAGCTTCTCGCTCCCTGTTTACGCGGCTATATTGCGCTGGATGAAGGAAATGAAGGAACCTAAGTAACCTTCGCAAAATGGTTCCTCGTTCGCTAGTACGTCAAACCACGGTGACACGCTAGAGTTCAAAGGGGTTAATATAAACGCAGCTAGCAAGCAACAAGCCCGATACCTTCAATATGCACGCCCCGGCTTGTTTGCATTTGTTTATTCGCGACACGGACTAGGAAACAAGTGTTGCCCCGACGTATAGTTTCCCCAATCCTGTGTGTGTTCATTCCGACAAAGTAAGATAAAGTATCGTTACCTGTTCACCAAATCCGTACTCGGCAACCCTTTCAACACTCATGTTGCATTTTTACAGGGCTCATCGTTACAGCGCCGTGCTTATTAACACTCATACAGTTCTGTTAGTCACAGAACATGCAAAACGTGACAGTTTCATTAACTTAATTAGGAATAGAAATAATTAATAAGAATAATTTTATTTAGTACTATTTATAAGATATATCTAATGAAAATAAAATATTTGTATGATATACATTAATGTAAGAAACAAAATTAACATTGTCACAGGCTCACGTTGGAAATTAGCTGGCCAATCAAAGTGTTGAAAAAGAAATCATTAAAATTTTAAATGATTGAATCCTTAATTTTTAGATACTCATGAAATATAGTAAGAAAATGTTTTTCTTATTTCTTACTTACAGAATGCCGACAGACGTGACCGGGGGCCCAGGACTCGCAGTGGTGGCAGGAGACGTCCTTGCCCTGCGAGGCACAGGTCTCGCTGCTGCAGAAACATGGGCTCTCCTTTGCCAGGCTGCCCAGGCCCTCCAGGACCTCTTTCTCTCGAGTAAGTTGAATATTCATCACGGAACGCGTTATATAATTCCATGCACTAAAAAATAAACCTATCGTGTGCGGCAAGTAATTTCGCAGATGAGAGAAAACAGATTATGATATGTGAAAAGATTCAATATTTAAGATACATGCGTAAGAAATGCATAATTAAATGCGGCTAATTAGCAATTAAAATCAATGTGAGACCGTAACTATTTAAATATGAACTCAACGCGAAACACAACTCATCTCTTTAATAACGTTATAATTTATTTTCATGAAAAATTCGTGTTCACATAGATGTAATGAGAATATTAATAAAAATGATATTATAACAATTACTCGTATAATTCGTTCTTTATTTAATATTATTTATGTATTAATAATATTTATGTATTATTAATTCATTAATGTGACGGTATTTCGACTAAATATGGTTTTTGTCTGTGCCGTTCATCGATACAAGCCAGTGATGTCTGATTCTGTCAGTAGTCAATCTCCGTGATCGCTCGGACGGGTCCCCGTGTAAATTAGAAAGCAGGAATGTCGGAACGCTTCCAGCGATAAACTATTTCCGTTCTACGAAAATTTAAGCTCTAAGGAAATTAGGTGGGTGTGCGCGGATCGACGTGTTTCCCGATAAAGCTCGACTGCACTCCAAGCGGACAGAAACGGCTCGCGTAATCACGTCGCCTGATCATTAGCGAAACGGTTTCCACATCGGTTGGTCCACGTATGCACATAAACGCGTTTAAAATTGAGTTACGCGCAAAAAAGCTCGCGTGCGTGCCACGATATACCCTCCGGTAAAATCGAATGTAATTCCGGTCGGTCGAGCCGCGGCAGTCGCGGGTTTCCGTTTGCTCGTTTTTTGGAAATATCGATTTGCATACTAAACACGTTAATTATCGATGCTATTTGCATTCCGTCAACGGGAAGAAGAAATTCGCCGGATAAATTGTATAGCGTAACCGTTCGCGTTCGCGTTCGCGTCATTTATCACTGTCGGTTTTTGTTAACGGCGATGGATGTTATTTCGCATCCGGGACACGGTAGTCGATCTCCGCAAATGACTTCGGACCCGCTCGTCGATATCGTAAAACGAAGACGCGATTCGCTGCTCTTCCGAGATGCAAGCTCGCCGAAACTGACGGAGATCTTGCTACAGACGCGGGACGAAACGCAAGATCGCCGCTTACGGAACGTTCCGCCTGGCGGAAGTTGACGGGGAAGATTTGCTCGACAGGGAGAACAATGGTCGCTACTTGCGAGATTCCATGCAAAGCTCGAGTAAATTGCACTGAATTTTTTCAAGAGGAAAAATGTAGAACAAGTGCACTGTCGTCCATTTCTCAATTATATTATATTTTTTATTTCTGTTACATTCTTTCGAAATAACGTTTCTCTCACACGCAATTTTCATGTTCTTGTACATAGTTAGAGATCATTTCCGTATATCAAATGTCGTTAAAATATATTCATAGTAGTGAGAAGCCGAATGATGATTCTATTAGTCTTCTTTGTAGCCGAGTGGCTGAAGACGCAAGAGTGAGTCCTCTACATGCAATTAACGTGTAACATTAATTATTGACGGCAAATTATTGTAACTGTTTGGCTAATGTGAGTTTTCGTAAGTGCATACAGTCGTGATAGCTGTTTACGATGTCCTCGCACGTGATTGATGATCATGCGTATACAGCAAACATTAGGTCGCTCTTTCCACATACCATCGCATCTCCCGCGCCTGCACGATGCCAAAGGTCAAAGCAAATCTCTCGTGTTACATTGCATTGTGTTCTTTCATCGATCTTCGTTCAGGTAATAACGCGTTAAGGAAAATAAGGTAAACCTTCCAAAGCTTTGGCTCGAAAGCTCCGATGTGGACATGCAGACATTTATATTTCTTTCCGGACTTATGAGTAGTCAACATAGCTGTCGCGACGAATAAATTCAACGTATCTAATTCATATAAAGGATAATTCGAGTAAAGGAAAGAAAAATTATATGCCAAGATCCTCAGTTTTGACCAGAGCTCTCATTTTGATTAAAAAATATCTTATTGTGATAAATATCTTATTAAATACTTTGTCTTTGGTAAAACTTCTTAAATTTCGCCCGAGTCTGATTCAGAAATGGAAACATACTTAACGAACTGATGATCGATTCGGATTGTCGCGAATAACGTGTTTTGCATTTCTCATATTGCAATAACTCTTCTGCGGGGACAAGTGCAGCAGATGATCTCAAACAAAGCCTCAAGGCAAAAGAAGGCACACGACATTGTATTAGACAAGTGCTGCGTTGCATGATTCCGAAAAGCAAATTTTCCAAGAAAAGCCGAGAATATTTGCTATTCCCGAGTAGTATCGTCGACACCTCATCGAAGCGGAAAGCGCCCGAGGATTGTTTTAGAGATTCATGAAGCGCCGCAACCGTTCACCCATTTCCCAACCGCGTTGGCGGATTCCAGGACGGTGTCCCGTTCGTGTGGGTGTGACGTGGGTGCGCGTATGTGTGTGGGCAGAGAACGGAGAAGGATGAGGATTCGCCCTGGTCTATATGCGCGGATATATGTATATGCGAGTTTCGACATTGACGGATTGCCGACCGGAGCCCTCCGTTTCTGTCTGCCCTATAAACACTGACCGTTTCAACTTCCCATCCTCCTGCCTGTCATTCTATTTAGTGCCGGCTGGTATCCATTGGGTATAATTCGGCGGGTGAGACACGGCTGTCCGCTCGGGGAAAAATCCCGCGAGGAAACGAGGAGATGCGCCGCGAGCAAAGCGAGGTTCTCCAGTGACCGAGGATCGACAATGGAAAAGCGACTCGAGAAAAATGAAATGAGTAGTCGGTGATTAATTGCATTTCGCGAACTGACCGTTCGTAGAGCGATACACTGTGAACGATGTGATCATCACGAGAAGATCTGTCATGGATTATTTTGAGATGCGTTTGATTCTAATGGCACCGAGTTGCTTCCGCGAGAGACATTTCAGCTAGTGCCCTTCGGAGCTTTAAAGTTCTCGCAGAAAAAGGGAGAAATGCGAGAGCCACGGAAAATGTCGAGTCGATCTGCCTTTGTGACCGACGATTTATGGTACGAGTTCCCTGCGGATCAGAGCCAGCATTATTGGCGTGAGCGCTTTTAAAAAGGGAGTCTGATATTGACGCGCCTCTTTCCACTCAGGAGTGTGGAAGAAAAATATGCTCTGCCTGGTTCCTACTAGTAGCGTGGCTTATCGCGATTCTGGCAACTAGTTATTAGCATAATCTTCAAAAGTTCGCACGAGGAATTTCTGTCATTTTAAAGCTGGGCTTTATTCTCGCGCCGAGCCCCGACAGATCTATCTAAATGAGATTCAAGCTTCGTTGGAAATCAACTACATATTCCAAAATTATGCGAAGCAAATCCGATCATTTTTATATTAACATTTGGGTGGCCACATCACTCATATATCGCCGACGTTTTTAATAACTTAAGTAGAAGTGATTTATTATATTAACTATTTATGGAAATATTAAATGAAAAAAAAATAAAATATTGTTTATATAGGTAATATATATATATATATATTAATATAAGAAATAAATGCTAGCACGGACTCGGAATTAGCTGAACAGTTCAAGTGTTAATTGCTGGACGTACGTTAAATTTCATTCGTATCTGCGTCACTTTCATACAGAATTAATCCTAGTTTCCAAGGTGACAAGCACGATACGAAGCTTTTATAATTTCCACAGTTTGATCGGCAAGCTGAGCAGCTTTAACGCGGCTTTAACACGACTTTAACGCTATTAAAATCTGGGTCGACCGTGGGATATCGAGAAAAATCACGCGCGACCGGGACTCGACCCGCAAGGCGAACGCACGATAATACAGCGTCAGTTTTCGCACGGCTGGAATTTCATTTTATAAGGGAGAATATGGAAATAATCGAAATTCCACGAATCTTCCTGTTACTCGCATAACTTTCCGCTACGGTAGGCGCGACAATTCACACACGAAGACGCGTGTTCCGCTGCAAATGCTGCCCTTGATTGCAGCTTATATGCGCATCGATTAGCAATAACGGAGAACACGAGTCGCGATGCAATGTCCTCTCGCAAAAAAATACCGTATCCTTTTAGTCCTTAGTCCTGTATCGAGACAAGACAGGTGCAAAACCGCTAGCGCTCAACTTTCGTAGTTTTGTTGCGAACGGTTTTTCACCGTTGTTTCTCGTCGCATCGGTCGGCCTAGTAAAGTTCCCCAGTGGACTTAACTCTGGTCGCATTAGCCACACCATCGGCCTGGCGTTACATCGAAACGAATGTGAATCCACCGATTCGCGGGCGTCTGTACCTTTAATGGCAATCCTCTGTTCCGCGACCGAAGTTGCAGGTAGATTGCATCGAGAAAAGCGACACGCGAAGCACAGCGACGCGTAACGAATACATTTCACGCTGCAAAGAACACCAGAACACCCTTTAGCGATAAAAAAATTTGCATTGCTTGATGTAACAATGATTCGCGTCTCTGGGCAATTTGCTGCGAATATGCGTCAGTCAGTATGATTTGACGAAATGCACGCGGGATTTACATGTATCTGTCTAATAGAATTTCTTTTTAGAAAAAGAACATTCGCGTCTTTCTAGAGTAAATTTAGCCTCGAAATTGAGTTCTACTAAAAAGTTTTATGTAACAGTATCGGCAAAAGGGAGAGACAACATCGAGCGCAGTTGTAGCACGGAAATGAGTCGCATTTTTATTTCGATTCCGTTTTCACCGCGACCGTCAATATCGTTTCGCGGAGATTAAAAACTTCTGATTCTCCGGGAGGACGAACGAGATGAAGTTCTGTTTACTCGGAGATGTCTGCGAGAGCACGGGTTCTCCAGTGAGAAAATAAGTAGCGAGTCGGTGCTTCGGAAATTGGTGAACGGAAATTATATTAGCCAAATCGACCACGTCCCTGCGAGAATCGGTTTTCACGCCGAGGGCAACGCGATGATGCAATTATCGTGCGGAGGGAAAAAAAGAAAAGAAGAGTCAAAGTGCGAAATCGAAGCCCGCGGCGGAGGGAGCGCGACACGGAATTCGAGGAGTAAATATTTAGTGGTGAATCTAGTGAGGCCCGCCAAGCGTAAATGACGCGACGCAGATGAAAGACCATTAACGGCTACATCTCGCTTCAAGAGTGAACGAGGGTCGCTCACCCCCGCAAGCAAGCTCTAGCAAGCCCTGGAAGTCGGCCTCTTTGAGTGTTGCCCGAGGGAACACCCAGCCGACTCGAAACGTACCGCTCGTAAAATATACCGCGTACTTTGCATACGTCTCCCATTTTTCCCGGCGCTTCCTCCTGGCCTTTCCGCTCCGTCTGCTGGCGCGAGCACGCGCGAGCAGCGACCCGTGTGTGCTTTATGAATGAATTGAAACCGACGACTGCGATAAACCCATTGATGGCAAGATTCCCCGGACAAGGCGGACCATTTTTCCGGGTCGACAAACTCCGTTCAAAGCCGAAGCCAGACTTGCCTTACTTACTTCTCTTGCTCTCTTATCGCAGGTTGATTTAATTCTCTTAACTTCTAATTACACATAAAGTCACCGAAATATGAAATACATTTTAAGATAGTGACGAAATAATCGACTCTCATCATTGATGTCTGACATTAATGTCTGACAAATTATAATTTGAGAACCTTAATTTGAGACGCACGCACAAGTTAAGATGCAAACTGTTGAAAGCGATGGATTCAGGAAATTGGAGATCGCGTCGAAGTCCACAAACTTCATCCCCAAATTTCGTTACTTTTCGAGCATGAGTTGGAGCTGTCTTGAATGGTTCATCAGGAATCGCGGAATATTATCCGTCTGGAATATTCGAGTACGCATTCGTAAACCGTGAAGGAGGAGTTAGAAAGGTCGTTAAGCACAAAAGACGTTCGAAGTGTACCGGTGCAGGTACGTAATTAATGATCGAGATGGAAGTCACTAGCCATCTCGAAGGGAAGACGGCGGAGGGAAGGTGGAAGACGGACGAAGGTATTTCCCACGCGCGAGACGAGTCTGGTGGAGAAGGGAATCACGGAATCCCGCGCTCGCGCAGATGATCGAGTTACGAACATAGCGAACCGATGATGCTGCTATCGTGATATAACGCAACCGTTCTCTCCTCATAAAGCTATTATCGTAAATTGCACGTTGCAGTAGTTGAGAACACACGGTGAAGGACTATCTGCTAACGGACATTGTTAAGGAAGTGCCGCCGATACGTAGCGTGAATCGATCTCACAAACGCACGGGTGCTGGAATTAATAAAAATAATAGCAAAATATATAAGTATTATATAAGAATAACTTATTGATACTATCGGTCAAATTTTCAGATACTGTTCCGAGTTTTGTCACGGACGTTAAATTTTCCCATATTCCTTTTCAAATTTTGTCATATCTTCTATTTCTGTCTCATACGAATCAGAACATCATGTTGGGATTACCTAGGATGCTCGCCCTTCGTCTCGTTATCCGTCGGACGAAGATGGGGAAAACGATACTGCCCGGTCTCTTTTGAGACTCGATGTACTTTTTTTATTTTCGACCGAATAGTAATATGGATGCAGATTATCGAAGGATTCGCATGAACATCGCGGATTCTATGGATCGCTACATACTCGACGCAAACCGAGTCAACTTCATATATCGCGATTACCACGCTTCCTCGTTTTCGCTGCGTGCTAAGCCACCCGTTCTCTTTATACTGCAACCTTTTGAATGCCGCGTGGGCGTTTATAAGCATTCGATAAATTTGTCTCTGTGAATACTGCCTGCATGTGTGATCTGCACGCGCGCTTTCTCATCGCGAATGCGGTTTTTCGACATCTATATAACTAGAGTAGAAGTTCTACATCAAAAATTTCACTGAAAATTCTAACCGCGCAAGAGATATAATAGTACGCAGAAATGAATGGATTAATGAGAAAGAAGTATTACGTTATGAATGTGCGCTCTTCCACATTTTCTACATTTCAGTATTTTCAGTAATTTATACATCATAGCATGTCCGTGACAACTTTTTCTTCCCCAAACTCAAAATGCAGACGAGAAATCACCATTATAACTCGATTCCTGACATCCAAAAGCCTTCGATCAACATTTTAAAATTTATTCCAAAATTCCATGTATAAAATGTATAAGATGTGTTTAAATAAATGCATGATATCTTATTCAACATATTTCTTAATTTCCTGTGATTAGATATTGATCATATTTCCTCAGATTCTTCCTTTATTCGTCATTTCACAAATGTTAGCTCTTTTGAACCGCTTGCAAACCGCTAATTAATTTTTGTAATTTGATTCTCGCTCATATTACTGCGAATAAGACAATAATTTCTAACTAGAGAATGGAACGTCGGTTTGCGCGGCATTCACAGTCGACTAATTAAAAATCGATTAATTACGATGGAAGGATTTCGGTCGGCGATGCATGAGGACGACGAGCATGGAAGGAGCGCAATACTCGATGAGGTCGATGTGAGCGCACGCCTTTGACAGATGCGGTCGAAAACATCTGGAACAACGACGAGCGTGTCATGTCGGGTCCGGGTATTATTAACACGAACATTGCACGAAGATGTTTCAAAGACACGTGGTGCACGCTCGGATTCACCAGTGACCCTGTTTGCACGGCGACGAATGGGTCTTCGCCGACGGCACCGACGTCCTGTGTGTTGCCGACATTATTAAAGTCCCTGTACATTTTCCTCTGCGCACGACCAAAGGGCTCTGCCTGCCGGAATTCCGAGTTTCGCTGCCACGAGGCGTACGTGCGGCTGGATAACGTCGCTTTGACGAAGAAAAGGGCAACGGAAAGGGCGGTTCTTTCGCGGTCGGCCGGTTACGAAGGCTGCAGATGGCTTTCCTCCCCCGTCGAGAGCGATTACATGGCAGGAATGATTCTCGACGGTGTCATAAGACCCGCATTCCGAGTTGAAAACATTCACGCTCATGCGGATTCGCGTGGCAATCCCGAGCTCCCGCGATGCGAGGAAAAGCGCAGCGCCTCGCATCTCGAGGATGCGCGGCCGCATCGTTGTCACACACGGATGAATCCTTGGGGCACGCGTACGGAAAATTGCACGTTCGCTCTTCGCACAGAGGGCCGACAGGGAAAACGTAGTAATACCGTCAAGACAGTCTCTTTGCTTCAGACATTCCAGCAATGTTCAACGATATTAACAATGTCGACGTTAATTCGCTGATTTGGCAACGTCTCGAAAATAGCGATATTACAAATAATATTACACTATTATCACGCACGGTATTAATACCGTAACCTTACCTAAGATTTATTTTAAAAAATATATCTGATTATCCACAATTAGTGTCTATCACTACCACATACGTTAAATAAATTCGACGCTCCGTGCAGCACGACATTCGATTTTTCGCAGATTTCGAGGGAAATTTACGTATTTATTGCGCATGACGGAACGTTTAAGATTCAGTCGAGATGTCACAGACGAAACGGAGTTTTCGCCATGTCGGAGCATCCTCGGTATGTGGAGTTCCGGGGTCCTGCGGTGCCGGCGAGGCACCGTTTATTATACCGCCCGTGAGTCATGCTATGCGGCATCGCATGCAATCGCATGCAGGATACCTCACAGCGATCTCAGGAAGATCCGAAGGGCCCGAATAGCCGACATTGTAAACACGCCTATTAAGCCGCGCGTTATGCAAGTCAAGAATGAGACGCGAGCTCGGCGCGACGCCGAGCGCGCTTCATCTCGCGCGAAGGGGTTGCGCCCGCGAAATTTCGATAATCGAAAAAATATCGTTACTTCGCGCCCGCGCCCGTACTTCGTTTCACACGACAACGGTGGTCGTATCCGAGGGTTAAGCCGGGGTCACACATAACGGCGGCTCGCGGTCAGCTCGAACAATATTTTCCGCAAAGTCTCCGGGATTTGCGGATGGATCATCTTCGCTCGCTTTATGTGTTATTCGTATTAAGCCGGAACCCTTTCCATCACGAAACAAGTTTACACATATCGAAACAGTTAATGCTATCTAAGCACCTACTCATTTGTTGTCTCATTTCCGATTTTCCTACTCAAATGATTTTGCAGACAATCGCATTCAAAGTGAGAGAGAAAGAGAGATTGCTTCTTCTCACCTATAATGGACAAAATATATAAATTATTTAAATCAAGAAAAGAAACATGAAAAATGTACATATTGCTGGTAGCGCAGCTCTGAGATAGCGTGGAAAAAATTTTTGAGGAATGATTCTTGAAGAAAAAACACTATACGCTAAGTACCACAACGCATTTAGCATGCCGATTCTGTCAGCCCTCACTAATTTTCCTTCGTGCTCTTATGGGACAGGGAGAGGGAAGAATTTGTCGGTTGGAGCGCTTGCCTAAATTACCGGGACGTACTAGCGGTAGAATATTCTCCGTGTCAAGGCGCTTTAGCCCACCATTAGGCTGTTAATGTCCGTGACACGCGCAGAATTAGCACCCCGATGGCGAATTATACGGGATTTATAACGGGACTAGTATAATGGATGGTCTGGCACTTTGCGTCAGACTATTTGCCGTTAAACAAAAGCGATGTGAAAAGTCCGCGTGGAAAACGCGACGGTTTAGCCGCGACATTATTATGACATCCAAGTAAAACGGTATTAGCGTAAAAATTCGATTGACGTTCCTACAAAATGACGAAGAAACACCTTGGACCTAGTCGCTTTTCTAATGACTGTGCGATGTTCGTTTAACACGTTCACCGACACATGATATATAAATAATGTTAAACAATATTATGAGTATAACACGCAATTATTTACATGTGCAAGAGATAATGACAGTTTAATAATAACAGAAAAGCAAACCGGACAAAGTGCATCTATAAACAATTTAATACGTGTATTTATTAAAATTATGGAAATTGCTATACCGACATATTATGATGAATTTTAATAATCCACTTAACGTGAACGGAAAGTCAATGAAATTACGCTTGGTGGTGAATGTATTGACGTAGAAGCCGCAGGTAAAATTCGATTCCGATCGATTTCCGTCGTTACCTCGATCAGAAGCAGTTAAAGAGATCGACGAGCAGCAGCCATCTGGGTCAACATCGGAGACAACCGGAGGCGCAGATCGGGATGACTGAAGAAAACACGATTACGAGATGCCAGAAGAAGATGAGATTTCGCGGAGAAAGAGGTGTTTGAAGTGACCCGTGGTTTCCTCAATCTTTCCCGGACTTGATGCGATTTCTCTTCCTCCAATTACGTCTCGGGAAAGAAGTGCGCGGTGCGTTTTACAAGCGATAATAAATGATTCGGAGCGACGGGGGCGCGCAATCGCGGTAAATAATCCGGACGGTTTCCAGAAAATCCCCTTGTCGAGCAAGGATCCCGGGCGCGCACCTGTGAACCAACTTCCGGATGGCTTTAAGTCTTTAAGTCCTGTCACCTATCAACTAACTAACTTTCTAGTCAAAGAATTAATTATTATCTTCATTTTGTAACTAAGTAGTTTGGCGTGTATGATTGATTGCGGGTCCGAGTAACAAATCATGATCGTACGACACAATAAAATATCGTGATATTAACGATATCAACTCGTAATTTCGATAAAAAGATGCTAATGCAATTTGCACAAATAATGAAAAAATTAAAGAAAGTTAAGTAAAAGTGATTGATAATATTACCTGAATAATTTGATGTTTTAATTAAATTTGTTATATTAAAGTATTACAGTTTTTTTTATGGAATGTTATTGCAGAAAAGATTTACCGATAATCGTGAATATTAATTAACGTGGAATTATCTCGATCAATTCAAAAATCTAAAATTTAACGTTACTCTATTAATATAATTTAGCACCAATGCTCTTGAAATTACTGCAAATTCCAAAAAACCCAAAGGCGATCACGTTTCATCGAGCACTCGTTATCGAAAGAATCGGTACTAAAAGGCTACTAATGTACTAATAACGTTATACAATACTGGCGTTCTCGCGCAGCGTCACACTGAGAAGAGAAAAATTACTAACCATATTCTTCATCCCTACGATAAGGGAAGAATTCTTGTTTCTCACGGAGAAACTACGAAATATTATCACGCGGTACTATTTCCGCTAAATACATCGATGCTCCTCTTCAACATTTTCGTCAATGTCACCAAAGATATCACAGATAATCCACGCTCGGTTATGTCAACCCTCTCTCGCATCGTTACTCTCTCAGCGTTTGGGGTGCCCCGAAGCGAGAGACGAAGCAGTCCTCTTACGGGTTACCCCTCTTTATATCCGGTTTATTTCACGCATCGACGGACGTCGGTGGTGCCGAAAAAAATGCCTTCCGTATGACGGGGTGCGCTATAAAAATCGCATCCAGTCGCCTCATCTACCCCTCCGGCGCCAAAAATCCTCAGCGACCGAGTTACGTGATTGATGATGCATCGAGGAGGTACGCGAGGGTTCTTTTTTTTGTCGAAAACCAACGAAGAGATCATCCAATTAAATCTTGCCTCTCTACTGTTGTTTTTCTACGTGATCTGCACTTTTATCATTTATAATAAACAATAAAAATGAAAAAAAGTTACAACAGCGTTTACGCATGTTCGCAAATATATTTTGAAATGCGTGAGCCTCGTTAAAATTCTACCTCGGACTCTTGTATTGCAATTTTTATTATATCCGACGAGAAACACCTGTTTGCAATCATCTGTATTATAATAATACAACCGTCGTAACACGCACGTTAAATAAATTTCTCCATATTTTACGGTGATTTTTTTTAATCAAAACGCCATTCGCGACGCACGTGATGCTGCGGTTCTGTTGATTCATCGCCTGCGGCGGTAAACAAATTCGTTATAATGGGTACACTTTCGAGAAATTAATACACTTGCGAAAACACTATTACATTTTACACAACACGGAATAATATTTTCGAACTGGCATAAATGAAACTGTGACGCGACAATACGAAATTACGCATCCGCAAGACTCACGATTTGTTCGCTTCTGTGTTTAAACGTGCGGCATGACGCCTGGGAAACTGTAAACGGAATTTCAGGGATATCACGGACGATGCAACCCGACGGAATCGATTGCACCAAATCTGATCACAGGACAAAGGCCCAAAGAGGCCGCACGTCCGCTAACTCGCATGTATCGTGCCGATTACGTTATCGGTGTTCTGAGCAAGTCAAACGTCGGACGTTAAATATTCAATAATCGCAAAGCATCATAAGACTGGCTCGTAGATCGTCAAAGCGACGCCGCTAATCCGGTAATCGAGGACTACGCTTCCGTAACATTAATCGCGTCATCGAGCAAAGCCCTGCGTCATGTCGGCCGATTCATCCGTGAAACTTGGTCGTTCATCAAGCTTCGAGATTAATTTTATGATAAATAACTTTTGTTCGACGTAAATATCAAATTTAATAAAAATTCACTTTAACGGAAAATGTAACAAAGCTTCCATTCAGCGATTGTTTTCAACCTCTTACATGTTTTGAATGGTCTAAAAATATATGCTGATTCTGATTCCTGTTTTCAAAATCGTAATTCGTCGAACGCCTTACAGAAGCGGAATCTCAAGAAGCGCTTTTTCTCACAAGTCTCTTTCAACGAGATCTCAAAAACTCGCGCGATCTGGAGGAGTATTTTCCCCGACAGAGTGCGACTTAACAACGGAACATGCATCAAAGCCTCTGCTAGCCGCTTAATGCTCGCAAAAGATCTCGAACATCTCGAAAATAGCATCACGATCTATTTTCTAGTACACGCACCTCTCGAGAGGAACAGTTTAAGTCTAACAACCGCCGATACTTTTCTGTTCTTGATCGCAAATATCATAGTATCGCTGTTGTCGCCGGCAGTCGCGATGAAGATCACTGTGACAATAAATCACGTAAATCAATACGAGTCCGGTCTCCCTGTTCAATAATCTGTCGGATATTGAATATGCACGGTAAAACATGGATACGGAAGCGATGTAACGTTATTTCTTCAATATACAGGGTGAGGCACCTAAAACAGGCCACCTGAATATCTCGGCTGTTATTGGTGATAGAAAAAACTGTGTCAGACCAAACTTGCATGGTTTCGAGGGACACATAATTTGTTCTAAATAGTCTTTTATTAGGTGGACGCGTAGAGGTCATATGAAGGTCAACTTCGTTTTTTTAAATGGTATGATATGTTTTTTTACGTACCATCTAGTAGAACATTTGAAGCGCACATTAATCTACGGGTCAAAATCATTCAAGGTCACTGAAGGCTAAAATTTCTAAGTGCTAGAACTTTTTCATTTCTGAGTTTACGGTATTTTCAATAGCAGAGAACTCTAGGCAATATAAAAAATATAGATATCAACAACTCAGAACTTCTCGGAAAAGACAAAATTTCTAAGGGCTAGAACTTTTTCATTTCTGAATTTACGGTATTTTTAATAGCAGAGAACTGTAGGCAATATAAAAAATAATGATATCATCAACTCAGAACTTCTCGGAATAGAAAAAATTTCTAACGGCTAGAACTTTTTCATTTCTGAGTTTACGGTATTTTCAATAGCAGAGAACTCTAGGCAATATAAAGTAAATTATTTTCCCTTGCAGTTGACCTTCAGTGAACTTGAATGATTTTGATCCGTAGATCAATGTGCGCATCTTCAAACGCTCTACTAGATGGTACGTAAAAAAACATATACCATTTAAAAAAACGAAGTTGATCTTCATATGACCTCTACGCATCCACCTAATAAAAAACTATTTAGAACAAATTATGTGTCCCTCGAAACCATGCAAGTTTGGTCTGACACAATTTTTTCTATCACCAATAACAGCCGAGATATTCAAGTGGCCTGTTTTAGGTGCCTCGCCCTGTATAAGCACTCCAGATTGACATTTACGAAGAAGGAAACGGAATTTCTGTAATTTGAAACAATATGAGCATGTGGATTTGTCAAGAGAATTTTTATGCGTCTGATATTTATATATGTGCTAAATGTCATCGTCTCAAAACTTTATATTTTATTTTTTTCTCTGCATACATGTCGCATGTGGAAATTTTTTAAGGAAACGTATTTAAACAAATGTCAACTTTTACAGGAAAAAATACGCGCGTAATTCTATATTTAAATGTAACTTTTGCCTTTATGAAGCATTCAAAGATTTCATTGAATAATATCGCGTTATTGGCCATTACCATTGTGTTTTTACCTATTGCTATTTAATACTATAAAAGATTACACGTGATGAATAAAAGATTAAATTTTATTAATTCGAGAAAATATCTCTGTGACCATTTCTGACTTTTAAAAGTACGTTTGCCAAGTTCTCGCCATGTTGCACAATGGCACGGTAAGAAACAAGTTCGTAACATCGAGACAACAATCTCACATTCATCATTAATATTTGTTCCAGATGGAGGTGTAGTGGGTGGTTCGAGGGCAGGACCAGTGGTGACTCCGCATACACTGGAGCTGACACCACGTGGTAGGGTTTTGCTGCAGCTCGCACCACCGGAAACCGCTCGGGCGTATCTGCCGCCAGAGTATCGACCCGGTCGCATTTATTCAGACACGGATTCGGAAAAAGTACGTTACGTTCAGCGCGCTTAATGACGCGCCATTAATTCAATAACTAATTGCACCTCATTGCAATCAATTGCAAGAGCAACGTCTGTCTTCGAAATAAATCGCCAGGAGAACTGATGTACTCCGCTATTTTTATCCCATGCCTGCTTATCGATGACGTCCAAACAATATGATTAGTAAATGCCGCGAGATTGTGGCATTTCACTACGTTCTCTTTATTTTCCAGCAAATCCTCCCTTTCTCCGATCGGTCTACCCACACTGAATGATATTGCTCTAATTCGCAAAAAGCTTGAACGAGCTTTCGGGCAGACAATCACGTAATATGATATCCAATGCCGAATTTAATGGTATTATGTACGATAAAGGTAAATATTCCTCCCTCGAAATAGGATCAAATCATTGCACGAAGTAAATATGACGGTCGAGGAACGGTTGCACACCGGTATCAAAAACTGCTCCGTATTGCTGGTCAATCAATTATACGCGCAAATTACAGTAGCGTATTTACGAAGAGGCGTAAGACCGACGGCATAATTAAAAGAGCATCGCGCACAGAATTATTAACGCATCCTATTAAAATCCTTTCAGTGCGCGAAGGGGATTAAGCCGCCACGCTGGCGGTTCTTTTGATGGCTTGACGACTCTTTTTGTTCGCTGGACTTCCGCGTTTCAACGCCGAGTGAATTTTTAACGACGTCGGACGGCTCGCGAGACGGTCCTTCCGAAAGACCCGAAGGACGAAGGGAGGGAATAGGACAAGGGATGGTCAACGCCAATTTTCGCGCACCTTTTGCAATCAAGTGCTAGGCGCCATTTCCACATTCTCCAATTCTTTTTCGTCGCATCCGTCGGATTTTCTGCTACTGTTCCTGCTTCCACTTCCCCTTTCATTCCTCTGTCCTCTCGAACACCATTCTTTCTTCCTGTCAACGGTCCGATAGCTCCGTTGTTTCAAAGCGCACATTCCGGTATTTATCTTTTACAGATTAAACGGGGAATAAATGCGGCGCGAGTGATAAATAAACTTCGTTGTTCTTTTACACCGGCAATTCCGAGATCTCCACCGTCTGTCTCTCCAGGAAAGCGCACCATTCTGATCCCTGATCCCGTCGTATCGCTCGTTAATCACGCGAACGGACGCGATTGCACGTAGGTACTTTACGTTGACACGCTATGACGGAAGAACACCACAGTTCCGTATACCTATATTGGCACAGCGTGGAAATAAAACCGTCGATGTTTACGACGGAGATTCAGCGGCGAGGATGGAGTTATATGAAAGAAGCGAGTAAAACATCGAGAAAAGAACGAGAGATAAGAACCATTACGCTTTTACGATTTGGAGATCTACGATGAGGAACTTCTTGCGGGAAATCACGAAAAGAGTCTGCCCTCATAAATGTATTAATGCTCCATAAATAGTTCAACGTTACATCTATTAATACGTATAGAGAGAAAGAACGGTTTCCAGATTTTCCGTTGCGATAAAAAAATGATAAAGATAAAAAAAAGATACGACTTCATTGCGCGCAATATAAAATATAACAAATTTTACTACGCTTCTAGAAATAATTAACAGTTCGTTAGACATTTCGCGTTACTTCTTGAAGACGGTAACGAAAGACGACTGCAACGTAGTAGAAAGCGCAGAAAGAAAGTGCCGTCTTTTCCTGCAACCTCTTTCCGTAATATAATGAAAAGGAAAGAAAGAGCGACGGTGACCCGTGTAACCCCTTCGTAACCTGCTCCGAATTCTAAATGACACTGTAAAGAGCAGTAGCAGACCTTGAATCGAGCAGAAAAGATTCGAATCTTAATTCCGAGCAATTATAAAGTCGTAATTTTGTTATATGAGGTTAAATTAGATTAAACAAGACATGATGATTCCTGCATTTGTACAATTAATCTGGTTTAAAAAAAAGCAGAAAAATATTTCTATCAGGATCAGCTGAAGATTCAACTTCTGAATAATGTCTTGGTTAATATAAACTGCTTTCGGTGCAGAATACTAAAGCCGTCACTGATAACAGAGCTCTGTTGTGCTCGACGTTCACGTCGCGACTCCACTTTTCCGGAGAACACAGGATGCCCGGCAGCATCACGGGCCACCACAGCATCACGGTATACAACGGCGATTACCTGGACGACACGAAGCTAGCGCGAAAATGTGCTCCCTTTTCCGGCGGCTTTGTCGCTCTTACATTTTTCATCGCGCGCCACGGTGTACAAGCGGGTCGTTAGAATGATTTCGGTGACATGTACGTGAGAGTCGCGCGCAGATGTCGTAATTCTGTATGTACAACGCAGTGGTTGCCGTTCCTGTTCACGTGAATAAACGAGAAAGCGCCGAGATCGTAGTCTGAAGCCGATGCAGTTTGATGTGAGTGCGCGATGTGAATCCGCCTTTTTTAATTGTAAAAGCCGGCTATATTCGCGTACCGTTATAACAAACCAGAAAACACCGACAGAAGTAATTAAAAGAGATGTAACATTTAAGAATTTCTCGCAGTAAAACGTTATTCATAGCAAACCGATTTTTGCGTCGTTGATATCGTGTATGTCATTTATCCTGTGCGCATTAAGTTGAGACATCGACGATACTTCAACCGTCGATGCTTATTTTTCAAGTATCCAAGTACGCAAAATTTATATGGACAATATTTCACGATGCTATCGACTAAAATATCGGACGATAGTGCTTTTTCGCGACAAGTAAAAATATCGACAACTGATATTCCCTCTTGGATCTACATAATCTTCCTAGATGCATTTAGATGTATACGTGTGTACGCGCGTGTCTATGCTTCCCATGGAAATAAGAAAAATCCGATTATTAAATCCGCTTTAGGCGGAAGCAACCCCGGCTCACGAGATCCGAGATTGATGTATTATTCTTCCATGTGCGATACACAGACTAACCGGTACGAGAGGATTTATCGTGCCCGAGGACGCTATACCTCTCCTCAGGGTAGCATCGCTCTTTAATTTATCCACCCCAGCGATACACAGGCCTTTGCTCGGTGCAAGAACTGCGTTCCAAAATTCATCGTAAGCTTAATCGGGAAAGCTCATTCGACGAAGATATTTTTGTCGGTTTCATCTCGTCGACATAATCACTCATTTATTCATCGGTACAATAGAAAACTTCATCCGGATCAAGAAAGCGCGTTCCAAGATCCACAAAAAAATTATTACAAAATTAGCGAGCATATTTCTGCCTGTTTAATAATACTCTTGGATATTTTACATACAATTCCAGTCGATGTAAGAGAAGGTGCAGGCTTGCAACGAGGAGTACTTCAACATCGATCAACAAAAACTGGATGACTTTAATGCAGCTTATTTAAATACATAAAAATATGAAATGTATTACAAATGGACCCGGTAATCTCGGAAAATAACGGACAATCTGAATGTTCTTTTAATGCGTTACGTATATATTCTGAACGTAATTCAAAATATCGTAAGCGTAACTCTCGGAGAAAGAATTATTTATTACACGTTTGATATGAACAGCACAGTTTGATCGATTTTATTTTTTAAAGTACCTGATGAGCATTGAATATTATACTATATACTTTTGATTACAGATGTGGATGTACTCTCTGGGGAGAGCGTTACTGGATACGACTCCTAGAGTAGCGGCGTTGACGGGGACCGTTTCCGTTTCGCCCACATCCGCCTTGCAGTCGGTCTTGGCGGCTATGACGGAACCCGATCCTCGCAGACGTGCCTCCTTGATGAATCTACTCGACGTAAGTCTTCGAATGTTATCGGAATTCCTCTATCCTTGCGGGTTTCTTCGGCCGGTGATGTTATCGCCGATATTTCTGGCAGTATTCCCAATTTATTTTAATCCCGATATAATATTTACTTACTCGTGCGCTGAATCAAGCACGTTTCATTCGCACTCTTCAAAAGAGCTGTCGAACTCCATTTATCATCAGTACGCGTACACGCACACACACTCACCCACACAGACTCGCGTCCGCGTTACATAACTGGTGTGCATTGTGCGAACGCGCCGAGCGATGTACAATCTGCTAATAAAAGCCCCGAGACTGCCGCCGATTTTGTGCCGCGTGGGCACGGCCAGATAGTTCAAAATTTTGGAGCTCGTTGTGCGCATTGTGCTCATACTATCGACCGTTCGAAATAAATCACGACGAGTATCGGACCGACGCGAGCTCTCGATATTTCATTCCGTGCGCGCGCGAACGCACCCGACGCGCGTAAGTCACCCTCCGCACGTAGTATGTATCTTTCGCCAAATAGATTCCGAGTCCACGGTTTCATCGTTTCACTGGTAGACACGCCCGTACGCCCGTATTCGGATAAGCACGATACGTGAAACTGGTACATGTAATCTAACGATGCGCACAACAGTGCACTCAGCTGTCCTTCACCCTCTGCTAATAAAGCAGGTCCATGCACTTTTGCGATCTGTCTTAATGCATCTCTCGCACTTGCATCCATTTTTCTGGAAGCACGTTATCTCGAATGAAGCGTTATCTCGGATGCATTTGCATTGGCAGCTGAAGAAAATTTCAAACGCGAGATAATGAATGGATCTCAGGACAGAATGCTGTATTAGTGTATTAAATTAAGAGTTTTTCGAAGTATGCTATAATTAAGGAATAATTATTATTACATTATATTATATTAAAAAAGTTGTTCTATTTATGCGAACTGATGCATTATTGGACACATGTCGTCACGCGGCTGCAATCTTGGTTGTCTATGGCTAACAATATCCCAATCTAGCCCACGTGATAGCATGTAGCAAAATTAATTTCCATATCACAATTACTGAATGGTGAGTAATTTCTGCATACGTGTCAGAGTGAAACAACTGCGGACGGATTAAACGCATAGATTTTTCATTTAAATCAATGCGGCTTATTTTCAAATAGAAAATTTTGCTCTTTGTATTTAAAATATTTTATCTTTTGTACGATAAAGAACAGACAAGTAGAATGATTAAATTCCTAATGCGTACACGAATAATTAAATGTCTCTGGTTTGAAACATGATTTGAGACATGATGCTTGGAAGACCTGCGAATATCGTTTAAATATAAAGCTAGAAAACTCGTAGCACGGATTCAAAATGTTTAGCGGATTCTACTATTCTTATAGAAAATTGAATGTTTCTGGAAACCAAGTGATCAAATATGATTTGCTCGTTCTTCGAGTCTCGACATTTTGCACGTCCGTATTCCGCGTCATGTAAATCACATGGATGGCCGCGTGCGCCTCGAGCATCGTTCCCGTCCGCCGTCTCGACGCGCAAATGTCGCGCGGCGTGCTCACCCTCTCCATGATGGGTGATTCAATTAAAGCGGGCTTCCATGCAGGTCGACGACGTACACCCAAGAGCCGCGTGGTGTCGTGTCCATGATTAAGTCTATGCGGTCTATCGATTAATCTCTGTATGGATATCACCCAAGTTAGACGCGTAAACCACGCAGTCGACAGCCGCACCGAGATGAAATTAACCGCGGTGAAGAGAATCCCGCAATGTCGCTTATTCGATCCTTTTGATCTCCTCAATAGAATACTTAAGCGAATAATTCGGAGGATCGATCGAGCATAGGCGAAATATAATGAGGACCCGCGATAGTAAAGTATCCCATTGCTGCGATCGTGTTGTTTAAATATTAACGGTTCAGCTCTGACAGCTGCGAAAAGTAATGTTTGGCCAGTATCGCGATCTAAACGATCGTTGTGTAAAGCGAAATTCACGAGCTGCACAAGCAGGGAAATGGGGCGCGTACAATATCAGCAGCTCTCGATTTTCGAGAACACGGACGGTACACGGGACTGAATGCGTTTACCGCAACGTTTAGTTGCAGTTACAAGTTAAGGGTCGCTCCGACTCCGTTGTGCGTTCAGCATCAGGAAATTTCGCCGCTATGGCAATGCCACGATTATATAATGACAAATTGCTTTTTTATCTATTATTCTCACTGCAGGCAAATCACTATGCGCTGCAGCTCTTGAAATTTCCCTTCGGTTAGATTCAAAAATTACTAATAAATTTAATTAATATTTATCGCGATTCACAATATGTGAGTAATTTAACGGATGCTGTCGACTTTCAACCGCAAAAAAACATGCATAGAAATGTAGTGAAATTGTGAACTCACCGCAGCTGGTTCTGCTTGATCTAAAGTGGATCCCTCGATGCTGCATTCAGCCCATCGTAAGCACTACACTATCACTATCACTATCACTAATCGTCAACATCTGTAAAAATGAGTTTTTTAATTAGATGTCGATGCAATTATGCGTTATCCTTCGTGCCTTGCAATCATTTATTGACGCCGCATTGACACGCGCGACACAAAATTGTCTCTTAACATGATTTTGTGTATATATTTTCATCGTTAAATTTATAATACAATCTATAAACTTTGCACGTTCGCACCGTGCGTGATACTTTTAATACGATCACGACAGTGAGAGCTAATCGAGATATTTGCAATCGGGCTCCAGTTAAATAAATAGTGAGTTTACGCACTCGAATCTTCGTGAGATACAATTAAATCAACACGTTAAACACGAATTACGGAGCCTTGTGTGCGTGCGACGCGTTCTGTAACAATACTCATTTTATTATGAAAATAATTCATGTATTAATTAGTAGCATGTTATTAATAATGCAGGGTATGTTGATGTGTTCATAATCAAGAACTCATATATGTATCGTAGTTTCCAGTCTTTTTTTCTTGTCAATAATTTCAAAAGTAGAGAATATGATAAAAAGTTGTTTTTACACTCAGCCTTGTACTGAGAATAAAGAAGATATAAATGCGTCAAAATCTAGTCGAGTGAGATGATAATTGCGTTACGGCAGTTTAACTATGAGTAATTTATCATTTCATTTGAATAAAATGAGAATCATTTCGAAGATTACTTTAGCGAATTTAACAAAGACATATGAAGAAAGTAATAGAAGATATAATTGTTAAATAAATTGTTAGGTAAATGAAATTTGAATTTAATAAAATAAAAAAACTCAAAATCTATATATTTCTATCACAAATCTCTACTGGATTACATATAAAAGAAAATTCTATTTAACAAAAAGATTGATAATGTTCAGATGTGCAAATATCCTTTACTTATACTTTTATCTATAAACGAGAGAATATCATGAAAAAACTTAGAAAAAGAGAAGTTGCAAAGTCGAGAAATATGGATTCAATTTATAATGGTAACCCAGTTAGACAAGTTTAATATCAATAAACAATTTGAAAGTTTCCGCTAATAAAATGTCAGTTTAAGTCAGTTTATCAAGATATTTAATGTCGACAATTAAAAAGTTGTGTAAATCGTGTTTAATGAAATTGCATTTCGTTCTTTTTCTCTTAAGAAAGGAGCAACTTTTAATTTGTTAAAAGAACTAGTCGTTTAAAGACAAGAAAAAGATATATGTATGAAAACTATTATTATATATCTTTTATATATTACATCAGAACGACTGACCATTTCGTAATTTTAACAAGCAAAATGGGATAATACAGCGAAGCGAGTTGTCGTCATTAAAGTAATAAGAGAATTATGTTACGCAACATTGCTTCGTATCTCGACCCTTCGCTCTAAAAGTTCAAAAAGTAATTTATCATAATTATGTGCGAAATTTACCTATTGTTGTTATTCTCTGTTATTCTCTGAAATGTAAAATCTTGAACATCGAGTCGCTCGGCGAAACTAAAAATCCGAAATTTACTGAAATGCATTCAAAAGCAATGGCAAAGTACATGAGCGACTTCAATGCAAAGATTGATTGAATTACATTGTGATTTTACAATTGAGAATACAATGTTAAAAGCACAGAAAATACAGGAAAGAGAATAAATTTCAATCAATTACGTCTAGAATTTTTCGTCTCTACCAATAACTTTTTTTAATTCTCAACGAATATGCATACAATCAAGACTACAGAAACCATAACTATAATGTGATCGAGTCTATGTTAATTCGCGGATCTCCACTTTAGTACGTAAAAAGGTTGCGCACGCGAAATTACTATCAACTACCGAAATATATCGTCAAGCACTTTATCCACATGTATGCACGTTTTCATTTTGAATTCCTACTATAATATAAATTTTCAACGAGAGAATGTTTCATCTCATAATAATATTCGCTCAGTGAGGTATGAAATAACGTAATTTCTCCGTTCTTTGCCAAAAAGAGAAATATAATTCTAATAAAAACTAATACTATCCGCAAAATTCAGGCTTCTGACAATTTAACATGTCTTAATTGGCTCCCATTTATGCATAAGACTGGGGTTTTATTACATATTAATAAAGAAAAGTGGAGCAGAACCGCAATGTCATAGTATACGTCAAAAAACACATCAGAATGTATAAAAAGCAGATTGAATCGATATCTGCTCCGTCAAGCAACCGTATGTGATGGTTCATACATGCGGGTGTAACAGCAGCTCGCAATGAAAAAGATAATAGAAATGACACACGTGATGAGAAATATTTTGTACCGCCGCGAAGATCCGATGATTCGTGCACAATATTTACGCAAAAAGCCACGTTTATTTTTGCAAATGTCAAATCGCTCCCGATACCGCACATCAATTGCATCCCACTCCGTGTGCTATAATTTAAGCAAATAAACTTTGCACAAAATGCAGAATGCAAATAAATATCGCATCGCATCTAATTAATTCCCGCCGGTTGACCGCAATTCGCCTGCATAAACAAAATGAAATTAATATTAATTCGAACCCTCTCTTCCCCTATTTGCGTACTAGAATTAAATCACGAATCATCGGATGCGTTTTCCAGACGCGGTGCCAACGCGGTGATCTGTGATCTCGGGGTTTCGTTATGCACGCCGCGGGAATTAACGGTTGACGCACACGGACGAGTGCCATTTTCCCTCGGTCTCCCTTTCACCCCTTGCACGCCCGGGTATCGACACCTATCGATATATAAATGACAAGATGCAATTTTATCGTGGACTGCGAACTCGTGACTCGCCTCCACGTGTGCGTTTCAATGATCTGGATCGGACAAGCAAACATATGGAAAATGCAAAATGTAAATATTAGGATAAATGGATAACGTGACGGAGGAGAGTATAGTCGGAACCCATTGCATCGCCGTTGCAATCCGACCCTGAAACGGTCCTGCCAAGGATGCGGCACGCTGAGGTGCGTTCTCGCACGAACGTGGGGCACGCGAGCGATGTGATGCTTCCCCGAAATTTTTCGATCTACTTCAACCGGAATGCGGAATGCGGAAATTGAATGCGAGACAAAGATGCAATTCCTCTACCTCGACTGCACCTCAGGCAACTTGCGTTGGTGCACGAGACAAGACAATGTTTATACAAGAAGAAGAAGAATATCCGCAATAATACTTCATCTTATCTTCACACGTATTGACTCAGAACATAGTCAAGAAGTCTCTACGTGAAGCACACACGCGTATATCTCGCGAGCGTGCACGTAACAGCATATTAATTACGTGAGCCGGGGAATGAAGATTAAAAGGGGTCGCGGTGCAAGCGCGGTGAAGTCGCCGATAAATCAGCGCGAGCTAAATCGCGTGTCCAAATCTCGTACCCGAGGGATCGCTTTATGCAGCCGCGGCACGTCATTAGGTACGGCCTTATGACATTACGAGGAACAAATTCGCGGGTGGGTATACGCGCGCACAATTCCGCGGATCCTCCCGGAGGGGTTGGCGCGGACGGCATGTGAGGCACGACGGTAGCTGCGGAACCTCGGACGCGAAATTGCATACGAGCAGTACCTATAGCTATGATAATTTCGCGCCGCACCCCTGATGATTAACGGCGGGCAATCTCAAAAACGGCGGCGGTCGTTATCACCCACGCGCGTAATAAGTCGTCCATCTCGGGTCGCGATAATTCCGCAGCTGCAACCCCGATAACCTCCTCTCCTCCGAAATTGATGAAATTGGTCGACAAAGCGAAGGAGAGAGAGACATAGAGAGAGAAGGCGACGAGAGGCGAGGGCACGCGGCAAACGCGGCGTAACGCGGAACCGCAATTTCTACGGGAGGATTCCTCGGCGGCCAATAAATTATCCGCTCGAGTACCTCTCCGCCCGGCCCGGTCGTGTCTATCCGCGTAGATAAAGCGCGAGGCAGCCGGCGGACCGAACACGCCGTCGGGGTTAAGGCGAGAGGCCGCCGCTGAATTCACCGCCGCGGGTCATGGATGCAGTCGTGGCACGAACCGATAGTCACCGGGGGCACCAGCTGCCGTTATTTGTTAAGAGTAATAGTCCTCGCAACCATTACTCTTGCCGCGCGCGTCGCTTACTTCCGAATGTCCCGACGGTAATAGAATGGCGAATCACAACGTGTCGCGGCCGTTCGTCGCCTCGACGCGCCAGGAAATTCCCGTCAGCGAAATGAAAAAATCTGGTTTTCCATCTTATCTACTACGCTTCGCTTCCGAGTATTTTACATTCTCTGACTGATCTGGAAATTTCATTTGCCTCTTTATCCAACGATGATAACACTCGTTTTCTTATTGAGCGGCTTTCTTTGTGAAGAGACGAGGAGGACTAATTCCTGTCAACTTAAGGGGGGAGCCTGCTTTAGAACGCTGAAAATAAGGTATATTTTACGAATTGTTTTTGGAGAAACTATACAGCGGATCATTATAAAACTTTTATGCATTTATTAGTACATGTTTAAAGATAAAAAAATTATTTTTTGATTTGAATATATCGCTTGTAGAGGTCGTCCTGGAGAAATCTTAGTGCAGCCGCGTCGCCGGCATTGCAAATTGGTGAGCATTCTCCTGCCTCCAAATTTCGTCTAAACTGAAAAATTGAAATATGTTCTCGTTATTTATGAATTCCCATCGTCGATGAACCAAAGAGAGAAGAAAAAAGTTGAAAAGTGCCAAAATAGTGGAGCTTAGAACACAAAAGTACAATTTTTAGGCAAAGTTGTTGAACTTTTTCATGCAAAAGTAATTGTTTAACTTAATGTTTTTATGAATATTAAAGGTTGGTTCATCGACGATGGGAATTCATAAATAACGAGAAAATATTTCAATTTTTCAGTTTGGATGAAATTTGGAGGCAGGAGAATGCTCACCAATTTGCAATGCCGGCTGCACTAAGACGCCTCCAGGACGACCTCTACAGGCGATATATTCAAATAAAAAAATAATTTTTTTTATCTTTAAACATGTACTAATAAATGCATCAAAGTTTTATAATGATCCGCTGTATAGTTTCTCTAAAACAATTCGTAAAATTATACCTTATTTTCAACGTTCTAAAGCAGGCTCCCCCCTTAAGGTGTACCATCTTTAACAATTGTAACAACATAAGGACTGAAAGATCTCGTGGAATTACCCACGAGCTCTCTTAGAAATGGAGAGCTACGAACGTGCGTATTGCCTGAGTCAACCTGCTTAAAGTCGATTACTTAAGTTGATTGTGGAGCGACGAAGCCACAATGAGTACGCCCGAAATTGACGTTTTGATTAATTGGTCGAACACGTTCTCGGCGTTTTCGTGAACGGGCATTCCATTACACGATTTTCGCGAAAAATCTTAAATTACGTAAAGTTTCGCGTTTATCACCGGTGGGAGTACAATAAAGCGTTAATAGGATAGTGGCACTTCTCCCCGTGGATCTCGGCTTACTGAATCTATAGAGAATCCCGGCTACCTCAGCCATTGTTCCGTTAAGCCAATAGTTCATCTGGCACGACGCGAAAGTTCCAAAACTAGATAATCGGCTCGCTTGGGCAGCACGATAAACGCATCGGCGCACGATCACATTACGTCTGCAATGATCCCCTTTCAGATTTGCATGGACCTCCATTTGACGTCTATGTATCCAGTATAATGCATCACATTAAAAGTATTTCTCTTCGTTTTACCTTTAGACATCAAAGCGATTATTGAACGTTCTCATTATATATTTAATATATAATATAATATAATATGTTGAAAAAAGTAATAATGTTTATAGATTCCACAGCTTCCTCTCTTATTTCACGCGCATTCCGATTTTACGCAGTAAATACAGAGCATATAAAGTGGTTTGATCATACGTAATCGATTACTTAATCAAACAATAATTTATGCCAAGCTTCCGCTCCCACTGAAGCCAGCCCAGTCATATCAGATATCGACGAAAGCCGCTCGTCGACAATGCGGCTCGACAATGATGTGGTATCATATTCTCGCTTTGCAGGTAATATCCGAGTATTATTATCGGACGCGTTTGCAAACCAAGCCCTTCACGCATATAGTGATGGACATGTATCGAGAGGTAGTGAGATCGCCACAGTATGCCGCACGGAAGCGAGCAGCCTGCTATCAGCTCAACATTCTAAATTGTCCGACGCGGAGCGTCGCCGATCAATCGAATCACCCAAAGACCTATGGCTACCATCACCGTCATCACCATCATCATATGCAATGGCAGCAACAGGACCACGTCCAAGCTGCGAACGGTCAACTGACATCTCTTCAACATCAACCTCGTGTCGGGCAACATCTGTCGAGCCAGCAACAGCAACAGGACCCGGTGCAACATCCGATCAATCAATTTCGACCGCTTCAGCAGCAGCAGCAGCAAGATCCGACGCAGCAGCCGGCGAAGGATCAGCAGGATCACCGACACAATAATCACGGTCATTATCACGCAAAGGGATCGCTCTTCAAAGCACAATCGCGCAACTCCCAGTCGCATCCAAACCTGACGACTTTGTGCGACTCGCAGCAACAGTCGCAGCAACAATTGCAACAGCAGCAGCAGCAACATCGAGAAACGGTCGTTTTGAACGGTCACAGGACGCAATTTCGATCGCAGCTCGACATCCAGAGCGGCAGTCGCTCGCTCGGACCGGCGACAACCCATCACCAACGCCACCGAATCCATCATCACTCGCGGACGTACTCGCAGCCGGTTTACACGCGGCTGCAGCACACCAGGAGCAGCGGCAACCTGCCGGTGACGACAGGCGCAACGGCCGACGGTAATCCCGATGGGGACGTCTACAGTGATCCGATATACGCCCTGCCAGTTAAACCCTTCCTAAGCTCGCAGGATGTGCGAGTCAATGGACTATCAGCGAAAGCATCCGCGATCCGTCGCGCCGACGAGATCTACGGCGGCTCATCATCGATAAACAGGTACGTGCGGATCTTGTTCCATATATTCGCATGCTTCATGAGCGCCAACCGGTTTTACGTGTAACTCGAAACTTTGCGTAATTTAATAAATATAATAATTAATGTAATTATTATTATGTGCGTGTGTCAATCATGCATCTAATAATAGAAATAATTTATGTAATTTAATTAATCTGCGCACAATCGTTTTACATCGGTTGCATTACGCAACTTCTTAACTCGCGATGTTAAACATTGTTGTAACACAGGAGAACTTAGTTTTCCCTCGTTTCCTTGTGAGCGAGAGATACGCTAGTGGTATCGTTCATGTGGATCTCGCGATCTTTTATTACAGACCAAAAATGCTTTGAGGAAGATCTTACGAGAACGGACGTTATTTAATATCTCGAGATAATAAACAATAAATTCAAAGTCAAACAAAGTCAAAACCGATCGCATTTTCACTTTAAAGGGCCTGAAAAAGACTCTCTCTTTAGTGTCTGATCGAATAATAGATAATCGTAAGAGCGCGTGTGAAACAGGCATCCCTCGAATACCGGCCGCTCGCAGCCCGACGTAACTACGCAACCGAACGAGCGCCTTCGCGAAGATATTTACGGACGAACGCCTCCGGGAAGGATGCTGCTGCAGAGGCAGCACTCGAATCCCCAACTACCGAATAGGACGCAAGCGGACGAAGACTTCAAGCGTCTGTCGCAACCGAGCGTGGCGTGCAGCGAGATCCGTTGCGTCGCGCGAGATGACGAACAGACGCTTCGGCAACAAAATCCAGTGTCTTCCATGAGACCCAGGGGACTCCAGGGACCCCCGAAGCCACCCCGAATTATCACCACTTTGAGAAAAACTGCTCTATCCGACTCGGAGTGCAATAGCCAACCGGAACCGCCGGCGAAACCGCCCAGGTAATCTCTTGTTCTTATTCCTAGTTTGTATTTGCGTAATCAATTATCTGCATTGATTCACCGTGGTCTGTTGAAATCAGTTCTTCCTCAAAATAAAAGAATCAAGAAAATTGCATGTTCCGAGATTAAATAACGAATTATTACTCGTTACAAGAGAGAAACGTACAGTTCTGATGCAACGTGCTACTATGAGCCGTTCAAGCTATCGGAACAAAATTTTAATTAATAACCGGTTTCGTTTGTCGCGAGGCAGAAGGAAAAGATAAAAGGAGACTTTCCGGTATGATTTCCTTTAATTAGACGTCTCGCTAACGTGCTCGATATCTCGCCGAGGTAAAAAGATAGAAGAAGAAGAATCGGTCCTCAGAAAGCCCAGAGTCCCAGAGCTCCGTTAAACAACGCCGATATACGAGGCGTCGTGCGAGAACACGAGTGAACTCGCAACTTTGTACAAGATAATGTCAGGCCACGTGATAAAGGATCTCGAAATTTATATATGTTTACCCCCTCGAAATTCACACTTTGCCGGCCGGAATTTCATCAATCTCTTGCGACGAGGACAGGGGCGTTAAATTAGGGCGCGTGTAAAGGGGGAGGCGGCGGTGGGAATTAACGTCAAACAGTTCCGGGGTCTTCGCGCGCGACCCGCATTATTAAGTTTTGCCTCCCAGTCATACGTTCGCGTTAATAAACGTTTCCGAGTTAGGCGGGCTCGCGAAACTACTGTTCGCGCAAAGAGAGCTTGTTCTCGCCTGGCATTCTCAACTGTCGTGGCGTCTTCGAAGCGCGAGGAATACGCCCCGGGCGCGTGAAACTAGCCGGATGATGCAGCCACTTGCAGTCTAAATGCATGCCGGTCGAATGCTGCCCCCGCAGCAGTCCGTAGGGAAAGGTCGAAACGTGGCGTCGACGACGAAACCTTTGACCTTCGCGAGACCCGCGAAGCCCCGTTTTTACATCCAAAGTCGAGCGGAAATAGAATGCAGATGTGCATGCACAATTAGGCGGAAAACTGACGCAACTTTTGTTTGTATCTAACAATTAGATCGCAGCCAACCATTAACTCGATGAAATCGCCTTTACGGCTTATGTGATTCCGACATAGAGAGAATTCTCGATGTAGGATACTGCAATGACTTTTTCGGTGTTGACGTCCAATTCCGCAAGCGAAATAAAGTTGCGACTGTTGGCGTTAAAAATAAAGAAATTCAACCAAGTGTTTGAATTCGGCCACCGGCGAAATTTTTATAAAAGTCCATTTGAAAAATTTCCACGGAACGTAACTAATTCCACGAGTAAATTTTCGATTCATCCACACGATCGATCAATAACCAATTAATTTGCAAAGTTTTAAATGAAGCCTTTTCAAAACTTGGAGTGCAATTCTTGTACTCTTTAGACTGCGCTCACGGATTGCTTTGGCTACTTCTCTCCCGTGGGCATTACATACCTAACGCATCGTGAAAATTGATTCGGCCTCGGGAGAACCAGCGACCTTTTATCTTCCGCTCTTCTCGCGCCAAGTTCGCTCACAAACGAGAGAAGACGGAACGGAGCGCAGAACGGAAAAAGAGAGAGACAAAACAAGAAGGCACTTAGTAATGACTGCTCTAAAAAACATCCGGGGGGAGGGTTACCCTAGTTAAAGTTTAATTAAACTCGGTGCGAGAGTTCGTTAACGTCGCCGCATATATAGCGGATCGCGTTCCACATGACGTCTGTCTGCGAAATTTTGCCGTAAGAGTTCCGGTCCGCTGCATAATTAGGTGCATCGCGGTCTGTTATGTCGAATGAAAAGCTTCCCCCGCTTTAGTCCATATTAATCAACGTGGCCAAAAAGACGAGAAAGAAAAATCTCGAGTCTGACCACCTCAACATCCGTCGACTCGTCATCAACCGGTTACGTCGCTTTTTATAATTTTACAATTTTTCAAAATATTTTTTTCTAATATGATTTGATGACACTATTACGATAATTAGCTTGTTAGTATAATAATGAAATCTTGCAAAAACTTTCAGAATTATGGTTAGGAACGGGCCAAGAGCACGACGTGGAAAGGCAGTGCAAAGGGCACCGTCGCGCCTTTATAGGACGCTGGGTGGACCCATGAGAAGTTTCAACAAAGCGCAATGTGTAGGACCTGAATTTGTGGTTCGTGCCAATCAGCCCCCGAAAACACTATGCGTAGGTCAAGTTAAGGTACGAAAATAATATTAAAATAAGGATAGAACGCAGATGAATTACTATACTTTGAGATAAACGATAATTCATATTTCACATTATTATTAACATAAATTTATCATCAATTTGAAATTATCAAGACACAATAGCAATCATCTGTGTTTAATGGAAATGTCTTATACTAAATCTTATTCACTCCCTTTGTTTTCTTAAAAAGCACATTTTTAACACAGAGGAGTATAAATAATTGATAAAAGATAAAACTTTATTATCCAGGGAATTTTATTTTCTGACATTGCTTTTTTCTGCTGAATAAAATTGCAAAAAAAGATTTCCGGTACCGGGAATCGAACCCGAGCCTCCTGGGTGAGAGCCAGGTATCCTAGCCACTAGACCATACCGGAGCTCGGTAGTCTTTCTTTTACAAAGTTTAGTTCTGTGTCTACCATTTGTGTTTCAATACTTAAATGATTATTATTTCATATTTATCTATCATAAAATTTAATAATTTAATAGTCTTTGCACACTGCTGACATTCGGTCATCTGAAAACAACTATATAATCGTCTTGCTTATATTATATTTATAACGAGACGACCAATAGTAATGTTAATGGTAACTTCATCCGAATAATAAAATGTCGATATAATAGTTGAAAACTAATTTTTAAAAAATAATATTCGGTCAATATACATATATTCGTACAAAATTGAATGAAAAAAAATATTCCGGTACCGGGAATCGAACCCGAGCCTCCTGGGTGAAAGCCAGGTATCCTAGCCACTAGACCATACCGGAGTTACATGGAAGAGACTTAAATTTATATATCAATGAGTAATCAATAAACTCAATTGATATATATATATCAGTCATCAATAAGATTATTCTCTTTAAAAGATCATTTTAGCATGCGTTATTAAAATCACGATCCTAAGTAATATTCAAAATATTTTAATTATTACTCAATATTTATAAAAATCTTTATAAACAATTATTAACATTTTATTTAAAAAAATATACAAATCTTTGATAAAAAGTATATAAAATAATTTCAATCTTATTATCTGACTTACTTTTCATAAAAATTGCGAATACAAAAAAATTCCGGTACCGGGAATCGAACCCGAGCCTCCTGGGTGAAAGCCAGGTATCCTAGCCACTAGACCATACCGGATTGTTATACGACATCCCTTTTTACTCAACACGTGGTCTTCTCTCATTCTCTGAATGTTATAATGCATGATATTAATTATTTCAATATGAATTTTGCATATATTATTATGTATTCCAAAAGCTTTATCTTTAATTAAATGTAACAATTAATAATTTATCTTCTTAAATTTATCATTAGTAAATGAGTTCTACTTAAACGAAATAGTTATTTTAAATTTTGGATTGTATGTCGTTGTAAAATATGCTTTATTGCTTGGATAAAAACTGCAAATACTAATATCGTGGTAACATTAACGGAAATGCATCATTCATGCAATTTGTGAAATAATTAATTTCATTTCGCGAATAAGAGTCTGACATTTCCTTTGGTGCAAAATAAATGAACCTAAATGAATGAATCCGTATTAAATAATATAAAATTGCACAGGATCGTACAATGATTGTAAACTAATAACTCGTTTAATTGCGTAGGCCGGCAGCTCTGGCAGAATAGTCGTAATAATGTTAACAGGACAACGCGTGGAGGTAACTTGCGATCCTCAAAAGGTCACTGCCGGAGATTTATTTCAGGTAAGTAATCCCGTAACAAATTAAAATGCTTCGAATATTTTAAATCCTTCATAAACAGTGTGCATATATTAAAGACTAAACATAAATGAAGAAATTACTCAAGTGAGAAGCGATCTTCAAAACTATTATTAAAATTCGACATATCACGTCGTATTCGAAAGAACACAGATGAAAATTCAATCAAAACTGCAAGTTATCGAGTATTCACTGTGGAGAGTGGCCGTCACCGATAAGGGACTCAATTTACCGGCCAATTATATCTGAATAAACTAAAATCGCTCGATGAAAAAGTATCTTCGCATACAATCAATATCGCTCTTGAACATGTCAGTATTACAACACGAGATTTAACATGTAAAAATAACAAACATCGCAAATTCGATGTAACGAGCGTCAGTAAATCAACCAAGTCAAGACAAAAGCAGTGCAAGTACTTTTATCAGCAATCTTTGATAATACTCTTGAAAAACGCACATTCTTCTACTGCGTGGAACCTTTCTCCCGCGAGAAATTCACTCCTCGGGCTAATAAATTGTATCACCTGAAAGTGAGATATATAGCGTCTCGAGATCTCGGCGAAGAAATGATTTGCTTTTATTTGCCGCGCGCGCATTTTGCCACTACCCTAGTGCAAATCCTTTAAGAAGTATACTTCATCTCCGCTAAGTTCTCGAGCGGAACTGCTTCGATCGTAATACTCGTGAACCGTGGCCTCTCAAATCCACAGCCGGGCCGCGAAAGCCAAGACGTGGCCGGTTGTTTACGAGACCACAAATTCCGGCGTGAACTCGCGAGAAGTTCTGGCGAGCCGCCAAGCCTAATCATTATATACGACAAATCCACAAACCACGAGTTATGCGATCGCGACAAATGTCTCATGCAATTCCCTCTGGTCTCATAAAAATTTATTTGTATCAATATTTATCCAAGTCTGATATAAAGACAGATATTTTTACCTGGTGATACCACCAATAAAACTACCCGTAAAAGTATCAACCATTATCATAAATCATTCATGAGACTAGCTAAATGAATAAAACTTTACTTCATAGAATAGAAACTATCATAGTAATTGGAGAAATAATATAGATTAATTTGTCTATAATTTTATATGCATATAAGACTATCGCATTCTATACGAGACATATAGAATGCTCACATTGACCTTTTCTTATAATTAATAATACTGTATAATCAAGAAGCAATGAAAATAACAGATATAAACTGTTGAGATTCGATAATTTTAAAAGACAGATCGCTATCTCAAGTTCGCGGCTGTATGTGGTACTCAATTCAAGTTTTCAGACGTGACTGGAGTATTTTGTCGTGCATTTTTAATAGCCGATTTGCAAGGCACTCGAGACCTCGAGAGCCCATCGTAAACTTTGCAAAATTGGGTTATTCTCGGAAATTCGCGCCTATAGAAAATTACATCGCGCGCGATGGAAATAGATATCGCGCCGCGCTACAATAAACTTTTGGAGCAATCAAATGCATCGCGAGCGCCGTCTCTCTGCGTTTAATTGCTTGTTTAATTTCGCATAATAATTCCACGAGAGATTATAGTTTACGAACACCATTATCTCAGCTTTCTCCGCTTATGTTTTACGTGATCCGTATAAATGAAAAAGGCAACGCGAAATCAGAAAAATAACATTGGTTGTTTGCAAATTTGCATTCTCAGTTTTACATCCGGAAATTATTCATCAGCAAATATGGCGTATGCATATGCCATATTTATGCCAACAAATTAATCATTGCACCTCGTGCATCGCATTTATCCGCTCTAAAACACTAAAACAGCCGTCAGTTGAATTTATAATCGGACTTAATCGTTTTTGGTTACGGGTATGCCATGTATCATCCCGCACGTTATTCGCAAATCCTTCCAGGCTATTGTCCAAGCGGAGAACCTCGACGAAAACTTCACCCTGGGTCTAGCTGTGCTACTGGCTGGGGATTTCGCGATGTTACCACCCGACACGAAATTGAACAAGGTCGCGCCACCGGGATGGTTGAGCAGCGGCAAGAGCAAGGGTCTCCTGGGTCTACCGACCAGTTTCATGCTGTATCTGCGACTTCGATTCTTCCTGCCATCCCTCCGTGGTATCAGGTACATTCACGGGTGCGGTAACTCTTAACACTAACGCGTTCCAACTTCGATCGCTATAAGTAACAAGCCTGTGCTGCTTTCAGAAGCTGGATATCGAAGCACCTGCTGTACCTACAGATAAGACGATGCATATTGGAGCAGCAGCTGGTTTGCCCTTATCCTGAATTAATCAATCTGACGGGCCTCGCGCTTCAAGCCGAATTCGGAAACTACAACGTCAACGTGAGTTAACGCGAGTTTCATATGACGCGCGCGATATTTGTAACGAAATTACATCATGGAACGGTGAAACGTTCGAGAGCGATCGTTAAGCTCCTGATAATAGGGATTAAGTGAAACGGGAGGTATCTGTGGCATACTGCGGGGAGAATAGTCACGACTTCCCGCGAAGATTCTACACGTTCGCGTCGTGGAATGCAATTAACTTCCACTTAACTCAGCGGGAATGAAACCTCGGAATATTCGCGCGGATGTACAAACGCAAGAATTTGAAAAAAAGAATCTTAAAAATCCTACTATCGAAGAAATATTAAACTTTGAATGAAATAGAGGCCAGAAATTAATTGTGACCGTACCGTACGATATTCCGAAAGTAGACGGGGAATACTTCGCGCATTAATTTCAAGGCTTTAAGTTTAGTCATTAAACTACTCCAGGCCCGGTTATTAATAGCACGGCATTAATAAGCTCTTAGGAAGGGCTTAAGCAAATAATGTCGGAAACGTTTCGACCCGTGGACTACGGTGCGGAGCGACGGTGATCCGGCCGTAATCCGCGCAATTTCACCGCCTCATCGAGGCTTTGTTGTGTGTCCCACAGGAGCACGGCTGTGGCGATTACTTCCTGCTCGAGCACTACGTGCCGGAATCCTTGATATTGAGCGCGGACCGGCATCAATCGCAGGCTTGCGTCGACGCCGATACACTTCGGGCGCAGCTACACCGCGCCCATCGGGATCGCCGTGGCATGGACTCGAACAAAGCCGAGGAGATGTTCATAACTCACGCGCAGTCCCTGCCGGATTACGGCTCGCACTACTACATCGCCACGGTGGACACGAAGGGGCTCGAGAAACTGATGGCGCAACAAAGAAAGGGCAAGGGAATGTTCGAAAAGTGTGACAACGACGTGGAGAAAGCACATCGCCAGGAGAACCCCGGCCGGGAGACCGGTCCCCTTTACGGCGGAATCCCGCGATTAGACTCGCGCGAGAACGTACCGATGAATCCTTATGCGGACGAACACGGGAGGGGTGCAAAGAAACTGCAAAAAAACCGCGACGAGATGTGCAATAATCATAATAATATTAATAATAATATTAACAGTATAAACGGTACCAACAACAACAAGAACAGCGGCAAGAGCGGCAAGAGAAAAGCAGAGAGCAACGTATGGCTGGCGATACACGCGCAGGGATTGAAACTATTGGAGCGAGGAGGCGAGCCGAGGGAGAGAACGGAACTGGCCCACTTTCAGTGGCGGGACGTGCAGACGTTGAGTTACAGCAAGAGCTGTCTGGTGGTGTACAGCAAGCTGAACGGGAGACGGTGCAAGTTCAAACTGCGGATGGATCATCGGAAGTAAGTTCGACTTCGTCGCGAATTCGGAAGATCGATCGCGACGGTGAGAGAAACGCGCGAACAAACGCGTGTATCGAGTGTGCATCGCCCACACACCATTTTCAAGTAACGACCTACGTAAAGCACCCTTTATATTTTCCAGAAGTTACTTCGCCTTCAAGCTCACTTCCCTGCACCATCAGTTCTTCCTGAGACTTCGCTCGGAGCTGACGTCGCTTCAGGGCCTCGCCAAAGGTAGCGTACGCGCCCTTTCCTATTCCCGATTAAATTTGCTGAAACACTGCGAGCTCGAACTTTCGCGAAAGTTAGGCGCGGCAAGCAACTAGCTGAATTACGACACTTGGTCGCGCGCGCGTGCGATTTCCCGTTCCCGTGAAAATCTTCTCGCAGTTAGCAACATAGGCGGGAATTGAAACTTGCGACGATTATGTCGATAATTTGGCAAAAGTCATTAAGCGCGAATGTGATTCAGATTCTTTAATTAATATGTTACTGAAATATATTTCGTTTGTCAGATTTATTGGTTTTCAAAATAGAATATTTAACGTGAACAAATCCTTCGGAAAGTTTACAGATTTACCAGCAATAATAATATGTAAATCTAGAAAAGATTCAATCGTCATTTTTTAGATTTTGGGATACCCTTAACAACAGAATCCAAAACTACACCACTGAAATCTAAAATCGGCGACGGCAGGACCAAAATAGCGATTGCAAACACAGTCAAGGTGCAGCAGAGGATAAATTATCCGATGCAACTGGAAGAATACCAGAATAAAGAAAATGAGAATCCGCAGAAGGACGCCAACGTAGTAGCAGTGACGAAAGACATCCGTCGCGACCCCGGCTTTTACTCGTCGGAGGAGGACGCCCTTTACGCGCAGGTAAATGTGCGATTGGAGCCGGAGGGTGAGTCGCGCGACACGGAGGAAGAATCGGAAAGGGGTCTAACGACATCGAACGAGATCTTGTTAGAACCCAAGGAAACCAAGTTGGAGCACGAGAAACTTTACGGCCGCCCCGGTCTAGAAAGCGAGACCGAGACCGACTGCACATATTCACTTCCAAAAGTCATAACAAACAGCATCAAGCAGCTGGATAAACCTAACAATCCTGAAGAGCTGTATGCCGCCATCAACAAGGTTCGGCTGTCGAGCAAGAGCGAATTTCCGGTTCCGGATGAAGTTTGGAACGTGACAGATGTGAAGAAGACGCTGCAAAAGGTAGCATGTCAAGTAAATGAATCGTTCAGCATAATTTCGTTGTTTCCAAAGGTAGTCTAATTTAAATTTGGATTAAACTTTTAATGTTAAACTTCTTTCGAAACATTTATCAAGTTTCTCCATTTGACGAATTATATCCTTGTTACAGATGAAGGCATCCAGTTTACCCAACTATGGCACGCCGAAGCAGTCTGGCGGTTTCCGTACACCCAGTTTGCCGCGTCGGTTGGGGGTGAAAATGGGAACGCGCGCGATTTACAGCAGTTTGGCGCAGAAAGACACCGCGCTTACCGACGACACGGAATCGCTATCTCTAAAATCCGATACTGAATCGTCCATCCAATCTCTGTCGGCGCGATCCGCCGAATCGCCCATGCCGGAAGCATACGTGCTGAGTGCGTAACAATTAAAAATATATTTTGCTTGAAAATACCTTTCTCTTGTATATTTTACAAATTTATACATTTTTCTTAATATGTATAATTAGAAATCTTTATATTATATATAATCTTGATATTAAAATTTGATACGGGTTTTCACAAACTCTAAATTATCCTAACTCTTTATTTTTAAGCAAAACTTATTTTTAATCGGATAATTCTATTATCATCTGTGTGCGAAAAACAAACTTTAGCTATTTCTCGCATAATTTCAAGTTTTTAAATATTTATTATCGAAATCGTTATTAAAGTAGTTTCGCTTAAACCTGTTTTCTTTTCCAGACACCGATATACGAACCGACGATGAAACGTTCCGAGTTCCCGAGGAAGAATCGATGTCCGCATCTTTGGTGGCACGTTTGGAGGAATTATCATTCGTGGACGAACGAATTCTGCACACGATCAAGGTGGAACGCGGCCACGGCGGCAGTATAGGTCTGCAAGTAACGGAGGGTAACGATGGTGGCGTTTACGTTCAGGCGGTTTCTGTTGGCGGATCAGCCGATATGGCCGGAAACGTGAATAAAGGTTCGCAAACACAATAATCGCTTAAAAAAGCGACGTCCAATCGAGATAACGATTAAAATAATTATGATACACAAAAAGATATAAAAAAATTGAAATAAAAATTAATTTTGATTAATTTCTCGACAGGTGACCAGATCGTAGCGATAAATGGACAGAATCTGCTGAATCTTCGTTACGAGGACGCTCTCAAGATGTTGCAGAGCTCGTCTGAAACGATCGAGTTGGTTCTATCACAACCCACTTCCCGAAAGAGCACGGAATCGAGAGATGGTCAGGACCATGGCCCTGTAGAAAGCAATTACTTACAGTGAGTACTTAAAACTTAATAAATAAAATAAATAAAACTTAATAATACATGATCGATCCTAAAAATTTTTAATAAACCGTATTTAAAATGCAGAATATTATTAAATGTTTAATTTAATTAAATGCATAATTAATGAAATTCTTCCTCTCTCTGCTTTTGCATTTTTTAATCGGTGAGCTATTACCTTATTTTTCTGTAAAGTGAAAAAATTTTATCGCATCGGCGAAATTAATATTTTCTCTCTCTTTCGCTCGCAGTGACATCAAGTTTGACGTATCGTCGGAAGCGGAAACGTCCAGCATGACGAACAAGTGGATCGTTCAGAAGACCACGGACGTAGCATCCGTGCAAAACACTTCAAGCGCATACAGCAGTGCTGCGTCCAGCGCCATGGACAACCACAATAATGCGAACAGCATATACATGACTGATTTCGTTGACAATAACGCGCTAAAATCTGCCAGTATGCTGCTGAGTTTAGAAGACTTCGACGTCAGTAGAACAAGCCGACAAGTTTTCATTTAGGTGAACAATTTTTAATATTACTATCGTTCGCGAATTATATACACATGTATATTTTCATACGTAATTTCGTTAACGTATACAGTGTATACTATACACCAAAAACTCTTGCAAAAAATTCTATTTGAAAAGACTATATTTTCCTTATTAGACCATACATGGCCATGTCAAAGAAACAACTCGATGTTCGCCTTGTGTAATCGAATTGCTGTTATCCGTTTAAAGAAGCCCTGCTCAGAGTCATCAAAGTATTCCGTTCGCGGAATGTTATCTCATTCACGCCCAAGAGAAAATATTATTACATAGATCGTAATTTCATTTTTCAGAAATAAAAAAGAAACTTCTCGCTCTCTCTTTTAATTATCCGACAAGTAACTTCACAAATGATATGCACTTAAAACAAATGCATATTTCTTAAGTTCGCTTTTAATGAAAACATATCTTAAAATAAATATATTAGATGCTTTCGTCAATATTTTTTTACAATTACGTATAATATATTACAATAGAAACGCAATGAAAATTTTTTGTAGTGATATTTGATTTTCTGGCGATCTTTTTTCCATCTCTGTTCTTAATGAAATTAGATCCAGTATGACATTAAGGCTTGGCAATGGCATATAAGCGTTGCTATTGACCGTGTATCAGGAAGGGGAGGTCTATCGAGTCATTTCTAAGGAATCACCTTTAGTATGTCTCGGACGGTTCGACGCTGTGGTTACTTCCTCGCGTTCGCGTTTTATATTTTACAATTCGTCCGTTAAGCGAAGAATTTAATATCATCTTTCACATTATGCATAATTGTAAGAATAGCAACAAATGTTATGACGATCTAATTGCAAATTGCCAAGTAATCTATTATTCCCGAAAGAATCCTTGAAAATTTCCTTTTTTCTATCAGAATTAAACAATTCTTCTCTAAAATCTTAAATCGCTTTATCCATTACAGATAACGGAGACTCGACTGAACCACCCGTGCCACCGCGGCGAATGAAGCGTAAGATGAAAATCGCGCCGAGCAGCGAGACGACAAAAGGCGCGAATGGTAACGCACGACTCCAGCAGAAACATCCGCCACCTTTGCCACCTCCGCCAGGAAAACATCGAAGGAACAGATCACGATTTGCTGTCGAAAATCGCTCACAATGCGACATCATGAAAAGCGAAAACGTCGACGAGCGAGATCAAAGTAAATACCACACCGACATCACGATCAACGCGAAAAAGTCTACGAAATCGCACGATGATACAACATCCGCAAGAGAAAATTCGATGACAGATAAAAATGTAAATGATGGTCCAGTTTCCAAGTCGAGATTGCCGTTTCTGTCTTCTCGCGACATTGCATCGTCCGAGCGGACAGCGCGCGATGGATATCCACCGCTTTTCTTCACGCTGCGCGACTTTGAAGATGTAATGTCCGCCACATGGAGAAGAGATGATCCTGTGAATGAGACATCCGCCGCGAATCTCGGAGATACGCGTTTATTCACGGATTCAGAGATATTCGGTGGTTCATGCGAGACGGAGTTGCGGGGGATGCTGGATGATGATGATGATGATAATGTCTGTTTCCGCGTGACAACGACAAACCTGCCGTTCGAAAAGTGTCTGGGCGGACGGAATCGTTTCGGCGGCGATGCATTCGATAACAGTACGAACGGAAGTGATTGTATAACGTATAACAACGTCAGAAAATCATCCAACAGTTTCGACAACGACGACGACTCGGATCATCGTGTAGGCACGAAGGTGCGATTCGTGATTGAATCATCGAGCCCTGCCAAGTCCAATCGCGATCGTAATGGAGAGATTGATGTGCCGTGCGACGATTTGCGAAGTTACGAATCCGTTCTCGGCAATGAACGAGTCAGTGAACAAAGTGCCACTTCTTCCGTGCAGCTGTTGACCGAGATCCGGGAAATAAAAGATCGTGGTGACAATTCGCGAGATAAATCGTGCACTTTAAGCGCCGAGGAAGGAAATTTCGCAACGAAAGAAGACGATCTTTTTATGCTGGCGGATGCAAGCAACGTTGACGCGATATTTAAGGCAACTCCAGAGACGTGTTATTACGATAAAAGGAATGACATTAATTACGAGAGGATTCGCAAAGAGGATTCTAACTCGATATCGTGGAGTGAACATATCGAGAATTTCAGAATCGGCAAAGGAAGCACAGTGATGTCAGTAGATGAAACTGATGCGAGCGAGAGACGCGCTGCAAAGCAAATGGATCAAAAGCAGACATTGGTTGCTTCTTCAGAAATTGCGGAGCACATTCGTTTCACAGACGAGAGTACGGATACGGCTTGTAGGATTGAAGAAGCAAACGCGGCGGAAATAACTGAAAAAAAAACGCACCGAGAAGAAGAAATATTTTCGAAAAGATCCGACAAAAATGATATCAAAGAGGATCACATTACTAAGAGCGAGAGGGTCTTCATCGGTGAATCACTCGAAAGTCTTTTAAACGACGATGTGAGTCGAGATAACTGCGCGGACGGGTCAGGCAAAAAAATTTCCATCAACGATTTCGCGGACAAATCGCTGAGTCTTTTCGATTCTCAGCAATCGTCAATCGAAGAGAGTGAAGAAAGAATAACGAACGATTTTGCAGATTCCAAAAATGACTGCGAGAAAGCTTTCCCGTTGGAGAAGATTTTTACAAAGAGCGTTCCCATGAAGATCAGGCGAGATTCTTTCTTAGAGACCATGCTGGCCGACGATCCAACAGACATCTCGATAGAATGCGCGGCAATTTCTACTCAAACTATGATGTCCTCATCAAGCGTGGATAAAGAATTAAGCATGCCGAGCGAATCAATGAATAAAATCCGGGAATTGGATACGGATAGCGCGAGAAGACACTTGTACGGTTTCGATGATGCGATAAAAGCGCACACGGAAAACCAAAAAGTTCTAATGGATACTGAGAAGACGAGAGGAAGAACCATCGATGTGTCGAGTGTCAATGCAAAGTCCACGCAATCGAGGAATAAAAGCGCCAGTGACGCAAAGAATGACGTGCTGAACGAATTGCTCTGCAACTTCAGTAACATAAAGTTAAAAATAGTGAGTCCCGAGAATAACAGATCAGCGAGGATAGACGACGAGAAAAATATTATTGCTCGCCCAGTCACGATCGATAATAGAATCTCTACAGAGAACGGGAGCGCGAGTTTCAACATTTCGCGTTCACTTGAAGAATGCAGAAATGAAGTTCGCGATGTTGTTGAGGTTAATTGTAAGCTGGGATTGAGCATCGAGAATATAGACATGAAAAACGACACGGTGACCATTGGAAAAATCATGAAAGAGGATTTCACGAAAACGAAACTCGATTCAATGATTGGTGAGAAAATCGCGAAGAATAAAAATGTCGCGATTTCGAGACTCGGAGAAGCATCTTTCGATGTAACAAATAAAATTGCAAAAGACAGCCCTGCGAAATCGAAAGTCGGCGAGAAAGACGTCAAGTCGGAAGATATCCGCGCGAGATCGAGGATCGAAAAACCATCGAAGAATACGGAAAGTGAGGTCAACAAGGCCGAACGAGAAACCAAGAAATCGCGAGATGCTTGCACTCCCAAGACGATACTCAAGAAGAAAAGCGCTGAATGCGAGCAGGCGAACCAATTTCAAAAGAAAATTCCCATCGGGGCGCCCGCGACGATGAACAAGATTTTCGATAGCAAGGAGCTCGAGATGATCGCGGACGCATCGCACAGAGTCAGCGTGAAGAACGTGGTGAAGCACGCGGAGGTAGTTTCGAGGGAGGCTCATAGTCGCGTCGGAGAAAAGACTGACGAAGAGATGAGTGACGAGGCCGATGCTGATCCAAGAAAAATCGCGAGTCGGTCGGCATTATCACTGGCAGAAGACGCGACGAGTAGCGACGATAAATGTGCCATAGCTAGGAAAAACACTTCCATAATCCCTTGTAATAATAATGACAATAACAGGGCCGTAACAGCCGTAGCTAACGTAAGTAACGACCAATCGCTGCGCGACGTTGTAACGATAACTTCGGGTAAAGTTAGGAGCTTCGTTAAGTATTACGAGATTCGGGGCGACGCAACGACCGTCGAGGGACATTCTAAAATTAACGATAGGCAGAAAGTAGCTAAACGTAAGTCCACGAAGAACCGAGCGGCACCCGTCACCACAAGGAGCCCGCAGCGGCCGGAAATAATGACGAAGGGGAAGGAAACGGAAGGCGGAAGTAGAGACGCGAGATCAAATGATGATCTCAAAACGTCGTTCGACAAGACGCGACTTTCCTCGAGGATGCCGGAAGATTCCCCCAATAACCAGGAAACAGGATTGAAACTTACGAGGGAACGTGAGAGGAACGGCTCGCACGTGCCCGACAAGACACACGTGCCACTCGCGAAAACTAGCGTGAAGAAGTCGGTGCAGTTCCGAGGCGGCTTCATCGTGATCCGCTCGGAAACTTTCGACGAGGATGAGGAATCCGCGAGGATCGTCGACGCGAATGCATCGAGGAAGAAGAGAACCTTTGGAATACCGTCGTCGCGGGATTCCGAGGGACAGATTCGCGAAATCGCGAAGTTGGAAAAACCACCGGACGCCAGAAAGGATTTCTTTCCGCGGGAGACTGTTGCTCAGGTCGGTGAGTCCTCGTTAAAACGTTTAATAATGCTCGTCGAGTATAACGATAACGATTATATCGTTCGCGATGTTACAGTTCCGCAAGTTCTGATATACTTTCAAGTATTCATTACCGAGCTCCTCAAATTGAAGTTTCTTTTACTACAACATGATTCATTAAATGCTTTAGTAGAAAATAAACTTTGTCATCTACTTGAAAAATAATCTGCTGTTTCTTTTTCAGATGCATACGGTAGCCGATCACGGAGAGAAATCAGGTATTAACCGCTTCGTTACAAAACCTGAAACCCCACAGCTCGTATTTTATTGTACTGTATAGATAATACGTAGGCCTTTTATGAGCCGTCGTTGCTCCGAGTCTCAAAGAAATTGTATCGTGCCGATCCGCCGTGAATCCCTGTGAATGTTTTAATTTTCGCCACCAATCAAGGAATAGATTTTGCGACGCTATGTAACGCTTGCTAAGGAGTAACGCTTGTTAATGTGCATCGTGTGTATGAATGTGTATGAAATGTACGAATATATTTTACGTTTGAATTAAAATCTCATTTCAAAGACGAGGTCCAGTATTTGAAAATATTAACATGTTACTTTCCTTAGTTTTTCATCATAAAACTAGATTAACTTATTATTATTATTAATTTGAGAAAATCACATATTTCGACATAAATTATATACAATAATTATACATGCATAATATTCTGCTTTAAAAATTATTTTAGCCATTATTTTAGTCATTATTTTAGTCCGTCAAAGCTATTCAGTGAGCTGGATATGACATGTTATCGATGAGCGAGATACGCGACGCACGGAATTCGGTGCCAATAAGCCGGTCACGCGCGTGTCCGTTAAAAGCAACGAGTGGATTTGCAAACGACCAAATTCACCGTGTGTCCCGAAAGGGTTCGAGAATCACGGTGAATTATCGCGGCAAACGGACCGCTCGGATTCGAGTGCTTTAACTGTAGCATGGTCTGGATATTCCCGACCGTGAACAAATTCCGTCGATTTATGGGAAGACAATAGCTTCTTTTCCGCCAGGCAATTGTTCGGTTTGTGACTCTCATAAAATACTCTAATTTCCGGCTTCCTCGGTGCCACCATTTTTGTGCCGGATTTAACTTCCAGCATCGGCGCAAAATTACTTTCGGTACACAGCACAGGAGCAAATAAGGACATCTCTTCATGCACTTTGCTCATTGCTCGTACTTGAAATATTGCTTGAACGTTAGCAACGACGAGATGGTTGATGAAATCTTGAGATGTCTTATTTCGTGTGTATACATCACGCAACATACCCGATGGATATTCATGGCACTTTTCATGATAACGGACTTCGTCTTGGAGCAATATGGCAAAACTGCGAGTACGCTACATTAGATTCTAAAGTCGAATTATTGTACAGAAAGAGCATGTGCGATCAAACACAGGATGCAACGATTCGGTCTCGCATAGATCTTCCTCGGGAGCTCCGCGCGTCGTCGTCGTCGACTCGCGCTCCGTGAATATTTTAGACGCAGATTTCCAGAGAGGAAATCTCCAGTGTGCGTTTTGCAGCTCCGTTATCATCGAGCACCCTTTCCGCGAGTGCTCGACGACGGAACCGGGTATCGGAAAAGCCACACGCGTCCCACTGCTCTAATTTACGAATAGGATAACGGCGAGATACACTTGTTGCGCCTTTTATGTTGCGCATACGTGCTACTCGGCACGGTCATTTAGCGCAGACCGTGTCCAAGCCGGATTCAGGACCCGAGTGCAGTCCGCGGGTCTGACCGGACTTGATACATTTATGGACCGCGCGTTAAAGCACCGCGAGAAGCGCCTTCCGCCGACGGCGATTTCACGCGGGTGGCGAGTCGAGTACTTCCGTTTAAGTGGCTCACACGAGAGCTATATATAATCATTTCCGAAGAAACGGATCTCTCTCGGGAAGCAGTGCGCGATTAAACGCTCCTCGCGAAAATATTTGATTTTAACCATAAGCAAGCGGATCCTCTGTCGAAATACGGTAATGTCGTGCGCGGTCTTGGATCATGTGGCTGCGTACGAACCTCTTACGTCGAGTTCCTGTCCGAGCAGCTTGAGCGCGAGCGAGGATCCGGTAGTGTCACGAGTTGGAAGTCCTCTTTACGACGGATACAGTATTACGCGACACGGCGATCCCCTCGGAAAACGTGCAATTCCGCGATAAACGAGACGTGACGCGCCTGTAATTACGTAACAGTAACTGTTCTGTTGACTTATTATGTAAGTATTATGATTTATATAGTCTGCGCGGCGAGCGAACTGAGATTGCGAGACGCCTCGCAGTTAGGCGTGATGCTGGTGATGCTTATTACTGATTTAGTATTATTATCTATACATATGCGCGCATATATACTTGCTACGCGTATTATCATTATCATATTATACATGTACACAGCGTAAATGTAAGTATGTCACTACGCGACACGACGATTCTGTAAAATGCTATGTGAGAGCAGTCGCCAACCCCTCTCCCCTTTCCCTTTCCTCCCTTATCTCTTGTTGATTATGCACACGTTTTGTATAACATTAATTGACGCGTGGATGTGTTCGCGAAGCGCAGATTTTCACATAGGCGCATCCGAAGCAGCTTCTGTACGGGGAAAGCAATAAAGGAGTCTAGAGAATGGCGGTTTCCATCTAATCGTGTCGCTTATCGCATGTCGGTGGCCGCGATAACACGATCGATTTTAGCGTAAGTCGGAATCGTGAGTCGCGATCACCCTTAGTTCGTATATCGAGACCGTTCTAGGTGAGCAGTGCGCTTCGAACAATCTCACGACAATTGAATCCACTGTATCGTTTCGCGATAGACTTCCGTTACATCCTCTAGCGACGAGTCGTGGCGAATCAAGAGCCAATGAGAGGGTGAAGAGTACACTGTACATTCGAGATGTATCCAGCGACGAAAGCTAGGTGAGATTTGTTAGACGTAGCATGTAGGTGAGAATAAAAGCGATCGTGCAAACGACTAAATCCAAGCAATCTCTCTCGTCGTTCTTTACCCTCGATGCGTTTTCAGGCCCGGGATGTCGAGTGCTGTTCCGTAACGTTTAGGTGATTTATGTAAGTGAACACGAAGCCAGGTGTGCCAAAGCATCGCGCTTGGCCCGTATCTGGTGATGCAGTTTGTGGTCAAGCCGCACGCCACAGTTCCCATTTACATACATTTTTTCGGAGGGACGCAACACCCGGTAGTTTACTGTATACGTTTGTATCTCCGCTGGAGATGCTGAATAAATTATTATTTTTTATGCTGTACGACAATACCTCTCTTCCACTTGCCGGTTCTTCCACAAAGTCGTCGCTCCGCTCGCAATACAGACCGATCTCGCTGTTTCTCACTGTTCGTCAGATTGTAACATCCTTTACCTCACGTTCGTCACTAAGACGACTGCACGCATCTCGGGTAAACCTGTTCTCCGATGAGACGCGATATTTAAATTACAAGCGCGAGTCGTATAATTAGAGGTGGCGCGAAGTCGCCTCCCTCGCCAGCTCCGCAATTTGTTCGGGGACGCGTGCTTCGGCGAGACGTAATCGCTGGAGATGACTAAGACGACGGTTTCTGGCAATTACACACCTCTTGACTCATCTCCCGCGAGTTACGTAAGCGCGCAGCGGTTTAACGACGCCTCGCGCGCGGCTAATCGGTTAACGACACGCGGTGAACTCCATCTCGGTGCAAATATAGAGAGAGACGTCGCGCGCGATTTCTACTCCACTTCTAATGATACCAGCTGTCGTTGATTTCCTCCGCACGTTCTCGAATCGCGATAAGGACACTCGTCTCGCGAGCCGTAATCGCGGACCGGATTCGGATCGACGAACGCACGCGCGCGGATTCCGCGCGGACGTACATGGCGCGCTTGCTTCCTTATCCGAATTTAGCGCGACATCGCGAGGACTCGACGCGATATCGGGGCCATGTCGGGTAAAAATAAAGAGCCTGTTACGAGCAACCGCGGATCGCTCGGCGAAATCGACGTCGACACGCTCGAACATAAAAGGCCAGCCAACCGATTTTTTATTCATGATGCCTGACACCGTGACGCGCGCAATGCATTTTTCCCGACGCTGAAATGTCTCCCCCGACACGACTCGCGAGAGCGATTCGCCTCACGAGGGAGTTTGGTTGCACAGAACGTGCGACTCGAGTCGAATCTTTTTCGTCGTCATAAATATGAGATGCAACTCGCGCGGAAAGTGCGCGCGCTCCTCAGCGGCGCGTTATGCGAATCTGGAAATATGCTAATCCAAAGTGCTGTTCGCGAAACTCGTTTCACTCGCATAGCGGCGGAAGCAACGTGAGACACGGGTCTAAAATTATTGTTAACGTCTTCAGTCTTCAACAACACGTGGAGTTTTTTTTAAACAACGTAATATTTCATTTTTTGTATTTGCGCGCTGGCGTTTAAGCTCAAAGTGCATCAGAAAAGACGATGAAGGCCGATCAGAGTTGCAATACTGTTTTCGTGTTACACACGTACCTGATGCGTGTGTGCATCTGTACACGCATCTATGTCGATCGTCGACCCTGCTCCAAGATGGATCGTAAGCAAATTTCTCGCGGAGCATTGATCCATCCTTGAGATGCATCGATCGCAGCTGCCGACTAACGTCACGTATCCAGAAAGAGGCACGTTTGACAGCAAAAGCGCATACAGGGTGACTGAAGAATTACGTGTTCCTTTTAAGCATCTCCATGAGAATTTAAGATCGTACAAAAGTAATTTCACTTTATGTATAAAACAACATTTTGTTATGCATGTCGCGAAAATTTATTTATTTATCATCGATTATTATTTAGTAATTATTAATTCCTCAACAATTCGGATGATTAAAGAAACCATAAATAAATGAGTGACAAAATGCTGACAGTTCTAAAATGTGACTATTATTCATTGCCACTATTATTATGAAGAAGTTTTAGACCGAGTAAACATAGATTTCTAAAATTAGTCTCACGATTATCTCAGAAACGCATGTTTACAACGTGAACTTGTTGATTCAAGGGAAATCAAACTCACGTTTCTATATGAACTCGAAAATTATATTATGATAAATTAGTGATTCAAGAAATAAGATTCGTGATACGATAGATATCCCGAATATTAATACTTCGTAATACAATGACACCTGCTTTATCATCACAAAGGTATAGAGTGCAGAAGTTATTATTATACGAGCCCGTACTAAAGTCCCGTCGTAAAATCATCCTCAAGATAAAGTGCCTGAATCCAAGAGAACTTCAAAGCCTTTTAATCTAATACGCGACACCACTTTAAAGACTTCTCGTAAAGTTACGACGCTTCTCATTACGATTCCTCGCTCCAATACCTTTAATCTAACTACCCCTTCATGCTTTCCATTTTTACGATCACCGATGCGCACTATTCTATTCTGCTCCGCACGTAATGCAGATTACACAACGATTCACGCGCGCTCGGATTCGTAATCTCACACGTACGAGGCGAACCGCAAGCGGGATTTTCGTGCGGATTCGCCCACGCATCTCGCGTCGCTCGTGCACGCACCTGGTGCGGGCGGGCAAACGAAAACGCACACACATGAGCCTCTGCGCTGAATATTCGTGACATGTTCCACGTGCCGGAATTCCTGCACCCTACTACCCGATGGATCCCGCGGGATTTATTTTCGGATCGGCATGACGCCACCGCGCGAGCGTTTACAGTAGTGCCGCGTTGCCCAGTCCCGAACGCTTCTCTCTCGCGCGAGTAGCGTCGATCTCGTCAGTGAGGTACACGGCTGCCTGCCGCGCGCGACTCACGCGATTGATCGATGTATCATTCATCGATCGGGATTCCGAAACGTGCCCGAACGCGCGCGGAAGCCGCGATAAGCGGGACGAACGAACGAAGCGAGACGAGACGAGACGAGCGAGCGAGCGAGCGAAAAAATCCCCGTGCGCGATTAAACTCCGAGGAGAATTAAAATCTGTCTTTTCCAAGTTCCTCCTGCGATTCCTCGTGTCCACGTATGTGTTCCGGCATAATATCCGTGTAGGCGCCGGAAAATCGGGTCTGCGATTTCCACGACGCGATTCGGGGCATGCCGTTGATTAACTGACGTTTCGTCGATCGCTATGTACAGCGCTACATGCAACGCATATTGCCGTGCTCACCGTTAACGGATAATGGAACTGAAATAACGCCGCCACTGTACCATCAACGGACGCTGGAAAATTTTACTTCGATCAACAGAGTGTTACGTGTTTCCGTTAAAAATACGCGCGTCGATACTAAACACCCACCACCCCGGGCGACACGGATGCACAGAGATTATCGCAACAACGACAAACGGTGCGGTATCATTTCACGGACTGAACAATCTCCCGTTACATCTTTTCAAATTACGAGCGAATTACTAGCGGCGCGGAAGATGGATCTTCCTCGAGTCCGCTCGCGATACGAGACGAGACGGAACGCGACTCGCGGATGAGACGCGAAACATACGTGTGACTCTTTCTCTCTAGTTCTTCCATTTCATCCGCCTGCTCTTTCTCGTCGCGACGAAGGAAGAAAGTCAACTCGGCTGTACCGCCGCCGCGAATTTGACAGGCTGCCAAGTCTGGCGAGGTCGCGTTACATAACGCGATGTAACACGCGCGCAACTTAGAAGCGGCGGGTCCGCAAACGCTAGCGCGAATCGGCAGCCCGTCCTCTCGCGATCGTCGTCGATCATGTGATCGTAACGACAGATTACAACGAATCGTTGAGCGCGCATGGCTTGCTATGCACGGTCGCTCGGAAAACGGTACTGCAGTTTTATTCCGGAGCCTTTCTATCGCCAAGCGCGCGAACGGTCCAACGACTGGCAATCCGATCGTCCGCTCCAGATCCGGAATCATCTCTTGATCAGCGATCGTGAAGTGTCACGTCGCGATTTCGATCGTGATAACTATGTGGCGAAAAAAGCCAGAATCTTATTCTGTACGTTACTAATTATAGTGTAAACAAATATTTATATTCGTGCTAGGAGCATAAAATATTTCTCATTGCACTGTAGACTGTCTCGTCAAGAGAGGAAATATTCACCGGATAATCGACGACGTGAACGAACGCGCACCGAGACGCAACGGAGGTTGGTACTCCTCCTCGGGGCACCATAAAATTCATCGAGCCACGGCACGAGGTCCGTTAAGAAGCCCAGTGGCGACGAACCCGTTCGAGACGAGGAATTAATCAGGCCGATCGAGGGAGCGAGTGAGTGAGCCAGCGGTTTTTCCCGCGGATTATTCGAGCGAGAAGAGAGAAAGACGGACCATGAAGAACGCCCATCCGATCGTCAACGCGACGGCCTCCGGTCCGGTCGGTCCGGATTCCACGAGTCTCGACGAGTCAGCGGAGCCGGTCATCCGGCTCAAGGTGCAGAAACCGCTGCACTGGGAGTGGGAGTTGACGACATCCGCCGACGCGTTGCCCGTCATCCAGCTGCTCGACAAGGACGGTCGACTCCTGGTAGAGACCACTGGCCGAACGGCGCAAAGAGCCAGAGGTTCCTTCAAGGAAGGCCTGAGGAGCCACGAGCAATTTTCCGTCGACGAATCCGGAACCAGCTCGCGCAGCAAAACTGAGCAAACGTCTTCGCCGTCGACGTCGTCCGCGTCAACGTGCGTCGCGACGGTGATTCAAGGTAACCGCAACATCGATGGCTTCAGCAGCAAATTCGGCACGTGTAACTTTGCACCGCGCAAGTCGCGCAGTGATATCAACATCAAGGAGAACCGCGGCAGCAAGGGGAAGAGGCATTCATCGGAGGACCCGAAGACACGGAAGACGAAGAGCGAGAAAAACGTCGGAGAGGGAGTGGGATTCAAAAACTATTCGGCCGGGGATTATTTGCGGCAGCAGATCATGGACGACTTGCGGACGCGCAGCACCATCGGCAAGACCACCGAGGAAATCGCCAAGAACAGATGCAGGAAGGTCAAAGCGTACCTGAGGAGTCGGAGCGAGAATCTGCTGAGCCTGGTTCGCGAGGAAGAATGCAGTGGCGGGATTGAGGATAGGGTTGAAATCGGATCGCGCGGAAGGAATCTAGAAAGTCGCGATCTGAAGAGGAGCGACACGGTCGACCTCGAAACAAAACGAAGTTCGAGAGACAGCGAAGCAATGAAACCGTATCTGCGTACTCGGAGTACCATGCTGTGGAACGAGCCGGCGACGATGACAAATTCGGAAACAAACGAAGTGGAGAGAGTAGTCCGCAAGATTAAGGACGACATGAACGAGGAGGAACTGGTGAGGATCAGGGCGTTTCTACGCGAGAAGATACAGCGACGGATGAATATGGAACAGGCGCTCGTTCGCGCCGCCGTTCCGGAAACGCTCGGAAACGCCGGGATCAGGAAGAGATACTCGGACTACGTTCACGAGGGCGATCGCAGGAACTACAGAACGCGGAAAGTGCGTAGCGAGACGAATATTCTGCGATTCGATCCCGAAGTGCTCGCGAGGGAGAGGTTGAAAGCCAGCAAACAATCAGAGAAAGAAAAGCCGACGACGAGTTGCAAAGAGTCCTCAGAGGATTCTTTGTTTCAAAGGCAATTACGCAATTATCGGCGATCGAGGAGCGAGGTCTTGAGGGAGCCTTCAGATAATCAACCTGGGCAGGACGATCGATCGCAACCGCAGCTGAAGAGGCAATCGTCAAGTGTGGAGAGGAAAAAGATTTATCGAAAGACCAAGAGCGACGTTTTGCTTGGACAAGCGGCGGCGGCGGCGATCAATGCGGACAACGAACAACAATTCAAGGATCTCGGAAATCCTCCGAGACGTATAAAGAGCCAGGAGAATGTGGAGAGGTCCTGGCGGGAGTACAAAGAGCGGAAGAGAAGCGAGAGGCTCCACCGAGGCACGGGGAGAGAAGTGCCCGAGGAGGACGACTTCATGAACAAGCCGAGATGGAAGGACCTGCAACGCGACCTCTGCTCCTCGCGCAACTGCAAGGTCTGCCAAAACTTGAGAAACTGCGTGGACCCACTTCACGAGCGAGACGAGAAGCGTATCTCGCGTCAAGAGGCGGAAGCTGCGCCGACAGCGCGGCGAGACACCGTCGCCAAAGTTCCCGAGGACGAGACGTCGTCGAACAACAGCGGCAGCAGACCCGGCACCAGCCTGCAGGAGAATTACTTGCTGATGGACGAGAGGGACACAAACGGACTTCGATCGCCAATCGTCGGCAAGATCCGTGCGAAGAATCGCGACGACGAGATCGGCATCAATTCCCCGGATTTCGGCTACAATACGATCCTCCCGAAGAGCGTCCTCAAGGACTATCGGGAGCTGTACGCCCGCTCGAACGTGAAGAAGAGCGACACTTTCAAGATTGTCGACGGTAGTGAGAATCCGGAGGAACACACAGACGACTGCAACTCTACAATAAATGGTTCCGATGGTGATCTCGGCTATCTGAACGGCGTCGGCTCGCTCGCGAATAAATCGAACGAGGACATCACCCGAGATTACTTCAAGAGAGTTTACGAACTGCTGAAGAGAAGGCAGGAGGAGGCGCGGAGAGTGGCGAACGGGAGCCACGAGATTCCGACCCAGGGCGACTCTTCGTCCTCAAATTACGTCGAAGAGGTGCAACGGAGGAAGCATCGGCGCAGGCGGAAGGACAAAAGCCCACAAGGTAAAATGTTACGCGAGATAATTAACGATTCGATCAGATGGAATCAGCGATCTCGGAATAATTTACGTCATTCCTACGAATTATCACACAATTTCATCATTTATAGTCATCGATAATAATTAATGGCGTTCCTCCAATTGTTATCGCTTATCGACTAACAACTAGCCATCTTGTTCAGATAATCGTGTCATTGCCATGCAAATACGGCGGATCACACGGACGCGATCCCTCGAGTAATCACAATGCCTCGTAATACAATAATATGGAGACACGATCGATGTTTCGTGCGTCATGTTACGGATTTCAAATTAGCACCTCGCTTCATCTTTGTTTCGCCGTGTAGTTTCCCCAAGAGCACGATAATATATTCGGGCGTGAGGAATTTCAGGAAGCGTATCCTTCGAAGCTAGTCTAAATCAGGGAAAAGGGTACGGCGAGAAAGTGAAACGCGCGAGGAGAGCTTCGGAAGAATACCACTCGGGGAAATACCGAAACTGCTCCGGCGGAGCAGTAATTACGAGCGCGATGCCTGAGAACTTTAATTTACATTGCGATGTACATAACTATCTCCCCGCAGAGGATGGTACGGCCCGATATCGCCCCTTCTGTCTTTTGCTAATGTGAAAAGTTCCGTCGCGAAAGCACGCTCGCCTTCATTGTATCCGCTTGTATTTATGCGCGGCGGGTATTTCGCGTCTCGTATCTCAAAAATATTTAATATCCAAATACGACGGCAAGTTTTCGCATCTTATCAGGCGAAATTGCACGATATCCTACGGTTTGACAACAGCTTTTAATATAACGGCACAATCCACGCGATCATAGCGAAATCGAGCGCACAAAATACACGCGATATTATAGGTATGATAAATATCTCTCGGTACGATAAAACCGTGCAATGGCTAGATAAGTACGTCACGGAGGTATTTTACAGTAATCGAAAATCTACATTGTTCTTGCGACTTGACAGAGTATCCAGACATCTTTCAGATTCGTGGCAGTTAATTTCCCTTCCTTTCACGAGGCGATCTGGTGCCACGGAAAATACCGTTTTCGCTTTCGATGAATTTTCTTATGATTTTCCCGCGATTGATCGCCCGTAGCCTTCCAATATCCGTTCTGTCAGCCTTTCAAACTTTGATGAGATTTCCACTTGCACCGCACACTAGGACCTCTGGTAGGTAATTAAATTTACCTGAGCGACAAGAGGTATTGACCGTACACTAAATCGCGAGAAATGTCTTCGTTACACGGAAAGCGACGCGAAATTCTATACATACATCGTAATTATTTTATCCAGCAATTCGCGAGTAAATGTATCGTCGTGAATGCTCGTTAGTCAGATGCTCGTAGCAAACGAACGCTGAAAATAATTTCAACAGTCGAGGTAGCAACTCGTCAGTCACGTCAAATGGAAATGTTAAATGCACCCGTATCATTGAAATGTCACCAGCCACGTCTTGTCGTTGGGTAAATCTCGCCTTGTTCGCGGCGAGATTTACCCAATCATTAACTTTTAACTTTCGTGAATTATAAAACGCGACCTTCCCCCGGATTCTCGGACAGAGACTCGACGTCCAAGGAGAAATATCGACCGGATACTTCGAAAACTTCCCTGGGGCATTGTCACTTCTCAGAGGCCTTACGTAAACTTTGAAACTTTTGGCTTGAAAAGTTCGGCAAGGCTCCCGGGTTTATGGGAATCACGAAGAAAGCGTGCTTTTGCGCCGAGTCCCGTGTCCGCTCTCCGTTCTCGCGTGAGTTGTCTCGTCACTACGACGAAGAAACGTGGCGTAGATATGCGATCTTTTGACTCATAGGCCGCTTTGAGTTTCAATCTGAAAGCAGCGCAGCATCCAGTCAGCTGCGTTCTTCGGCGAAATGAATATTTCAATTCGCGCTCGTCCGAAAGAGACGTACTCATTGCCTGCTATCAAGAGATTATTACGATCGTTCTGCTGCAATTATATTTCTCCATCGCAAACGTCTCGTTCAATTTTCAACAATATATCATGCATTTTATAATCCAATATATCAATCGTATCAAGCTTAAAAACTTTCGCGACGTACATTTGTAATTCTGATAAATAATTACTCTCATTTACTTGCTGATGAACTTGTGTATTTTGCGAGAAAATATTGCGCATCGCAATGTTTTCTCGTTTCTCATTGAGTCTCATTTATTTCATTAATTAAGAGCTGTGCCAAACTCGGCGATTTTCGCACAGGTCGTGTATAATTTGAATGACACAATTAACATATTTCGGATGAAAATTTAATAGAAAGGAGAGAGAGAGAGAATATCGCTGCATAAATTAAATTTAATAATAATTTCATAAATGTACACTGCTGGTAGTGCAGCAATAACTCGATATGCTAATAAATCAATATTATCCTGGAACGTGTACAGTTGAATGAAATAAATTGCACGTTTATCAAATAATCCTTTTCCGCTTCGGGGAAATTATCGCGCCTGAAATTCCGGCGAGATGTCTTAATTAAAACGCATCACGGTTGCTTCCGGGCATTTGCATACGTAAATAAAAGGACAGAAACGTGGAATGTCCGGCGATCGCTAACGCGAGGTAAAACATCTTCCGTTCTCCCTTCTCGCCGAATCACGGGACGTACAAACGCGCGGAGCGGAAGTCGACACGCGCGCGGCAACATTTCCGCTACTAGCCCCTCGTAAGAAGCGCCAAAGAGAACCAAGAATTCTCAGGAGATTTACGGACGGGTGGAACAATCGCGCGAACACCGGAAATCACGTGCGCGCGTTCGTTTCCGGTAGCAATAGCAGGTAAATCCAATCGAATGCAGCGATCAAGTGCAGCGTGTTTTCGGTATCCAATCGCGCGTGTAAAAGTACATACATAACTTCAACGTAGAAGTGCAGGCTAAATGAACAATAATAAAATGAACAATAAGCTTGATGTCGCGAACGACGTCAGCACGAATGGCAGGTTTTCACCCACCGGAACACGCGGGACAATCAGGCGACCACTTCCGCCGTGCTTGCGACACGGGAGCTTGACATGCCCGTCACGTCTGTCGATGTGCAATTATTTTCTCGTTACGGCCGATCGGACTTGTAAAATCCGAATCAACCCGAGCGCGGAAATGACCGCGTTTCACGCAGTGCGATACGAAAGGTGCAATTCGTGCAGTCGGCGACCTTGTCACGAAATACTCCAAGCTGATGTACCTATCGAAGCGAACTCCCAAATATCAACGGACTTGTTGCAAGGCACTAAACGATGCTTTGTGACGCTGGCAGATAGACAATTGGCTAGCGACATCGTCGTCTTTCACGCGATAAACTGCGTCCCTCTTTCCATCTATTCGCGTCCCGATACGTAACCACGCGATGCATAAACGTGTGCACGTAGGTGAAATACGTACGTATATATAAAATCAAAATCTTTCGACACACCGGATACATCCTCGGAGGATCTCGCCAAAGTCGAGATCAATTTAGAGCGCCTACGTCGCGTCGCCGGTATTCGCGATAATATAATCGGCCAGGATAATGCAAGCGGAAACGGAACCAGGGGGAAAAATCGCCGGCTTTCTCGGCTTTCGTGTTCTCGACGAACACAACGACTGCGTCAAAGAGCCTTCCACGCGATAAGGAGAGCTTAACGAGCATCTCCATCCCTCTCGCTGGCGCTCTTTGATCAGTTAAACCGCTAAAGCAACCCTTCGCGTCACCGCATGTACACACGGTGTTCGTTGCATACGTGTACACACGCGCGACGTTACAACGGTATAATCGCAGTTGATCGCGTATAAACGCCCGCCAGATTCACGCGTGCGAATGCGTCAGCGCTTTTCGTACGATTCATTCAAAGGTGGCGGCGTTGCATTTATCGGAATGGCGAGGTGACGCTTCCTTGCCTCCATTATCCCATCATCGCGAATCGACGTTCTCTTCACCTGGGGATTCGACCTGGGAATATCTTTCCGTTTGCCACGAAGCCGTTACGTCGATGACGTCAATCGTTTGCGCGACAACCGCGACGACGTAACGAGTTTCCCGGTCCTCGTCGAACGCTTTAATAAAGGACGGAGACGACAAACTTCCGGAATCCGGAATCTGCGAGAACTTGCCTGAGAGTCCCGTTGTATCAAAGTTCAATTACGGCCTGATGCAAAAGTTACATTAAGGGACGTGCAATTACATTATCGCCGAACTACCTCGCGGCGACGTTGCTTCGCGCTTTTTTGACGAAAGATACATAAAAGACGGCACTATTCCACGCGCGCGCGCACGTGCTTGCGGGAAAGCAACTTTATAAGCCGAAGTGCAAACACTGCTTCGCCAAACTGTCGCCTTTCCCGACCACCGTTCCGTTATTTGTAACTCCGCTAGAGCGTAAACATTACTTCATCGTGCCAAGAGTGCATGTGTATAATAAAACTTTCCTGTCTCGAAATGTACGACAAATAAATAAACAAGGCGACGTTTATCCATTCTTTCCGCCCATTTTGCAAATTACATACACTTTAATAGATACACTTTAAGTGATACTTGCCGTCGCCGTTCTTTTCATTCAGGAGTACGCGATTGTTTTTCTCAAATACATTAATTTCAGAAAGTCATTTTCGGGAGTGCAAAAAGTTGGAGAAATAAAGATTGACATTTCTGCTGTTGAGCTTGCAAAAGTAATTTTTTAACGGATTACTTTATCTCCATGGGGAGTCACGTGGAAAAAGGTCGTCCACGTGTGTAAGCTACAAACTTTTTTTCCGGAGGAGGTGAGTTAAACCTCAATTCGATTATACTTCGCAGTTGAGGTGCACCGTGAAAAATTGAAATGCTCCGCGTGGAGCTGTTACGCGATATTGGTTTCTCACGGCAAAATTTAACGGGCGCTCGGACGAATGGACGATTCTGCGGCAAAAAAGGACAGATTGGAAACAACTGTTCCCGCGCAATTACGCAATTGTCCGCTCGCGGAATATTAAATTGTATTCGAACAAAGTGGCATTTCATACGAGACATCTGCCGTGCACAAATAATAGAGTGCGCGATGGAGGGAAATAAGGGCGGAAAGAATAACACGGAAAGCACTTTCGCGCATCCGCTCTCGCTACTAAATGCACAGATCGCACGGTAAACTACGTCAAACACGGTTCCATTACACTGCGAGTATTACACGTGACAATTAACGTAAACGATCACCTGTATATCGCTACTTTCCGCTCCACCACGCTCGCAGTTAGTCGGAATATCGCACGTGGATCTCGCGCAGTGAAATTTACGGATATATCGATTTAAAATATCCCCTGTTTCATTTTCAGTGGCACTAGAAAAGAGTACGATGTACCCCGGATAATAAAATATACCGTGGATTATCTCATGATTGAAATGAATTATTTAAATCGTGAATTATTTCCGCAATTTCGTTACGCGTGGCATAAATCATAAATTACTTGCTCGCGGTTACTTACGAATGCAATCGATACAGTTCGCCATCGGAAACGAGATGCTGGAATGTTTGCGCATACCGTTATGCATTGCAGACCAATTTCATCTAAGGACTGTTTGTACAGATTTTATATACAACAAATTAAAGAACTGGCAAAAATTAAAACGACGATTCGAAACCAGTTTTCGCAGCAATTTCGCGATATTTGACCCGACACGAGAGTTCGATTTTCGAAACGCCGAAGTTGTTTGAGTTTATGATCAACTCCAGATGAACACCGATAAGATGCACCGAAATGTCATCTTTATCCAATCCGATCTTGACACGCCAAGTCAGTCAATCGAATAAATAATATTTCGTATCGAATGATTATATAATAAATATGTACTATGATCAACAACGAAAAATAAACTATATGTCGAGCTTTCTATATTTATTTTCTCCTGGAGAAAAGTTCTCGAATAGCTCTCGAATCTTGAGCAAAACGATAATTAACTATTCCGTAAACATAATATCTATATTTCGTGTTGTTCGATCGTAAAAGTTTTGCGCGAAGTTTTTAATTAAAATCTTCGCAAAACAAAGGCAAAATAAATGCAAAGAATTTATTTGTATTTGAATAAATGATAAAACTGAACAAATACGAAATCGAATAATGGATGATATAACTGATAACAGAGGGAATGTATTTACGTAAACAGGAACAGTTTTATTTTAAGCAATACCACTAGCAAAGTTAGCATTTCATTTTAATAAAAATGATAAATTCTCTTTCTCTCTTTCGGTCTCTGTATCTCCACAAACATGTCAAAAGACATAAATTATCCGTGAGTTTACGAGGATGCAAAAAATTGATCAAAACTTTTTTTTTCAGACACTCTTTTTCACAAGAAAATAATAACACACTCGTAGCGACGCAACGATGCACCAAGCTGCAATGTGTTTTCGATACGTGTAAGACAAGTTCACTTTTGAAATCGAGGACGTCGCATGACGGCAGAATTATCGATTCATTTTCTTGCTGTCGTCACACACAGTGTGGCGTATTGTTGGCGGTAGTCCTATTTAAAAATGCCGGGAAAGAATTACCGCTTTAGCGCTCACCATGTTCTTCCTTCGCGGTTGTATTCGTTTGTCCACTCGTTCGGCGAGCGACAAAGCTGCACATCGTGCGCACATGCATCGCTGTAATGAATTACAACGATGCAACGCAATGAATACCGCTCTCGAATAGCAGAGATCACGGCCGGTATGTAAAGCCCGTTTTATTTATATGCTCGATCACGCGCAATCATTCGAATGTACAGTAATTATTCAGCGATAAAAAATGACACGCAATGCGTTCGCTTGTCATTCTGCGATTGAATGTTCGTCGGTCGATTTATTCAATCGAGTTGCATCACAAGAGAGGAAAATAGAGAGAAAGAGAGAGAAAACACGATGGACAAAGAGAGAAAATAAAACTATCCAGTTTTGCAACTTATGATTTATGCCATTGCAAGCGCAGTTAAAGCATCGAGGATTTTGCAGCCCGGCAGAGCTCGCGGCAACAATTCGCGGAAATATTATATACTCGGAAGAGTAGCCAGTAATAGTAGCAGGAAAGTAGCTCAGCGAGAGTTAGCCGCGAGAAAGTTCCCGGAGGAGAGAAGCGACGCCTAAGTGATTGTGAAATTGTGAACTTAAATTGTCGTTTTACGGGAGGTATTTTCGCAAAATCGCTCGGGGCAAATACGAATACTAGTAGAGGGAGAGTAAGGCATCTCGTTAAGAACATTGGAATTTTCTGCGACGAAAATCTTTTTCTCGCTCGCTCGCGCGAGCGATGCAGGCGCGATTATCGTAGCAAATATTTGCCGAAGTTAAAATCGCGGTTTCGCGGGTATCTCAAATCGGTAACGATAGTGAAGCGCTACACTGGATCATGCAATCTCGGCATGGTACATTATGCCGATTACATAATGCGACATCCATCCCTCTGGATGAATTGTAGATACACGAATCGACCGCAGGCAACCGCGTAGACGCTGAAACACAAGCTGTAACCCAAGCGCTTGCATATGTCGCTGACATCGCGTCGCATATGCACCACAAACGAACAGAATACCTGCGCATAATCGTGCTGCAAATTTCGTCTCGGAAATTTTGCGAGAGTCACGTTCGACATTTTGAAGGATTGTATGCAAAATATTCGATACACAGCGAATTCTAACGAATCACGTAATTAGTAATTAAAAATATCGCCTGTATTAAACTAACAAAAATACTAATCATTGAATTAAAATATACATTTTTACAAATTGGATATTTAATTAAAAATTAAAAATTAAAATTAGCATAAAATGTTGCATATTGATATACACACATTTAATGCGTACAACAAATCCACGCAAGCAAATTTTTATTCAATAATGGCGTATAGTTCTTTCTTAATTGCGTCTTTATTCCGCAGCTCTCAAATGATCGGGATTTCTGAACATCGAAACCTGTTTCGATCAATGTCGTGTCTACAGAATGCAGTCAGTCGTAAATGTAGTTCCATGTGTTCGAGTAAATGCTCCGAAATTCGAAGGTATCACACCGGGGCCACGGGGATAATGGAGCTTCAGAAACTACAGCGCGCAGTGCACCTTTCCGAAAGGAGACATTGGCCCGCGCTCGACGAGCCGTAAACGCGCGCGTGTTACAACGTGATGGCTATAAAGCTTTTATTACTTGCATGTCGAAACAACGCAGCCCGGTGATGCGCACGCGAATGTCCACCGGATATCATGGCCCATTGCGCTTACAAAGCGCGAGTGACATTAATAGTGGTATCATTTATATTAAAGGAATTAATTCCCGTGCTCGAGCGTCATGTGAATCGCACGGCGCTTTAAAGAACCGTATGCTTATTGACGTATCGTATTCTGTAATAATAAAAGAACAAACTTCCTGTATGATGAAGCAGAGCAAAGTGAAAAATACATACCGCGCGGTTAATATACAGGGTGAGGCACCTAAAACAGGCCACCTAAATATCTCGGCTGTTATTGGTGATAGAAAAAAATGTGTCAGACCAAACTTGCATGGTTTCGAGGGACACATAATTTGTTCTAAATAGTTTTTTATTAGGTGGACGCGTAGAGGTCATATGAAGGTCAACTTCGTTTTTTTAAATGGTATGATATGTTTTTTTACGTACCATCTAGTAGAACGTTTGAAGCGCACATTGATCTACGGGTCAAAATCATTCAAGGTCACTGAAGGCTAAAATTTCTAAGTACTAGAACTTTTTCATTTCTGAGTTTACGGTATTTTCAATATCAGAGAACTCTAGGCAATATAAGAAATAATGATATGAACAACTCAGAACTTCTCGGAAAAGAAAAAATTTCTAAGGGCTAGAATTTTTTCATTTCTGAGTTTACGGTATTTTCAATAGCAGAGAACTCTAGACAATATAAAAAATAATTATAACAACAACTCAGAACTTCTCGGAAAAGAAAAAATTTCTAAGGGCTAGAACTTTTTCATTTCTGAATTTACGGTATTTTCAATAGCAGAGAACTCTAGGCAATATAAAAAATAATGATATCATCAACTCAGAACTTCTCGGAAAAGAAAAAATTTCTAACGCTCTACTAGATGGTACGTAAAAAAATATATACCATTTAAAAAAACGAAGTTGACCTTCATATGACCTCTACGCGTCCACCTAATAAAAAACTATTTAGAACAAATTATGTGTCCCTCGAAACTATGCAAGTTTGGTCTGACATATTTTTTTCTATCACCAATAACAGCCGAGATATTCAGGTGGCCTGTTTTAGGTACCTCACCCTGTATTCTAGATCAAATACAGTTGAAATCAGTTAATTAAAAGTGACCAAATATAAATAACTGATAAAGGTCATATCGCATTGTGCCATCATAACGTTGTGACCACATGAATATATCGAATCATTCATTAAAATTTAAATTTATTATTAGCGTTCGCATGTGCAATTGTCACATTTGCTAGAGGCATTATATCGATTTGCGGATAGAATCTATCGCGGACTGTGTATACTGACGTGTCGCGCGTAAATGGCGAACATTGTAAAATCAAGCAGCGGATCACGCGAAGAAGGCAAGCGGAAGGAATCGGGAAACTCGGAAGATCAAGGGAGCAACCCCTTGTCACGATGAGTCACGTCCCTGAAACCGTAGCCATTCCCCTTTTCAAGTGCGCGAGCGAACTGGGCGAGCGCGCTGGTCGTAAAAGTTCTGCAGCACGTCCGCCTCCATTTCACTCGGCTAATTCGAATGAAATTCCCAACTTCCGCGTGATTAGAAAAACGAATTTACGCCACCGTCGCGACCGGGGAAAACGTCCCTTTTCCCGAATAATCACGGACAGTAATTCGGAAGACCCGTCGAACGGCATAAGGATCTCTATCACGTTCTCTCCTTTCCTCACACGGGAAAAACGGAACAAAAAAGAAACAGAAGTCGCGAGTGAAGAACTTTCGACGAAGAATAAAGTATAAGTAAAATGTATCCGCCGTTGGGAGATTCGAGGGGAGACTTTATGCATCGAGGTGAATTTCAGACGCGACGCGACGCGATCCGGCCGCGGCGAACTGAATAACTTTACGTCATCCATCGACACGACATCCATCGTGTATTTTATTTCACGCAGCCGATACCCATTGTTTGCATAACGGTCGCGTCTGATGTCTCAACTCCTACGATCATGAATACGTAATTTATGGACGAACCACACTGACTGACGCAAGGATAGCGGGTGAAATATCTATTTTTGACGGTAAAATTGATTCGCGTCGATGTACCGAGAATCTCAATCCTGATGCACAACTTTATTTATAAAATTGATTTGATTGACGAGAATACCTCAATTAAATCAGTTCTCTTTGAGGGCACCTGTTTAGCGTGTCTGTTAAAACTACAATAGCTGAAACTGAATATTTGCAATTGGACGCTTTGGTTAGATTCGAGAATAATAACGCAAATGTTACAAACGCATAATGCTGCAAAATTGTTGATAATTTCATGTAATATTACGAATATAATAATATGAATAATACAATATATTATATTATAAGTTATTTTATCATTAGTGTTCGTGTATGCAACATCTGCATTGCGACGAGATTTAATTTCATGAGTCGTATTAAAACAAGTAACGTTCTTCATACGTTATACTATTTTATTATACTATTTTTATTGCAAGATGTGATGTAACAGCGTAAGATACGGCGCGCAGCAACCATGAATGCGTTATATATATATATATATTGCGTATACGTGTACTACGCTATTGATTGCTGAATTTAAGCCGTTTGCTCGCCCTGACCCTTTATTTTCGGCGCGTGCGGAATAAACGACGAGACGAATACCACGCCTGAATCGCGCGCACCGTTTCGTTCTTCCGAAAAGAGGGTCGACCGTACTTGCCACCGGGAAAATCGTTTCCACCACGAAAATCGTACGTCGAATACAGAATGCAGTTCAGTTTGCTTCTCCTTTCCTATCTCCCTGTCGTATCTGTCATCGCTCTATTTCGCCGCGGATGCAATTGTCTCCCCGTCAGTCAGCCAACGCATACCTGCGCGCGTCACCTTCGCGATCATTCACGATTCTTCCGCGAATTCCGCGACAATGGCGATCCAAATAACTCGACGTCTCCTGCGAGAATAAGAGCAACGTAATAAAATTTCGTATCGTCCGATTCGAGAGAGGACTCGTCGTGCACGTTTCGCCTCGCACCGACGCACAGTGGGCTAGAATCGAAAAAAATTGGCCAAAAGTCGAATTTTTTCAACTCTTGGAAATCTGTGCATTTCGACCTTTTTTGATTCATGGATATCAGTATTTTCAAAAATGTGAATGGAGTTTCGTAGGAAAAATTTCCTTTCCATTAATCAACAATTAATAGGAGGCAACGCGTTAATGTTCCGAAAAACGAATTATGAATGAGTATAGGCTACAGCTTACATTCTTGTATACGGATGCAAGTAATTTTGCTTTTTACTCTATAAATAGAATTGAAACTCTTTTCCCAAACAGTTATAACCATTAAAAATGTTTGTTCATCAATTTGTGTTAATCTAAGTTTTTGGTTTCTTAAAATATAAGAAAGAAGTAAAGTTCAATATCATTTTTTTTAAATAGCTGTAAAAGGCTGTTTGGGATTCTTGTTTTATCATCTTGTGTAGGATTCAAACTAAGTACTTCCGTTTGAATTGTGCACACCAACGCACACCTTTGCGTTATATACAGGATGTTTCATTTTATTTAATTTTCATATCGTAATAACTCGAAAATTTGGCGTTTTGGTAAAAAATGTTTGAAATGAAAGTTGTAGGTTTTTAAGTGAAGCATTACATAGCAATACCAGTATGACCTTGATAGTGTTGTCAAGATCATGTACAGATCACCGTGAAATTTTTAAATGCCGCGAAACGTACGACGCGGCGCGGTAGCGACTGTAACTTTCAAGCTTCATAACTTCGAAGTATTTAACGGATAAATACTTTGTTATAGTGTTCTGAAAAGCTCTTGAGGTAAGCTACAAAAATATCTAATGAAAACTGGAGGTTCCCATTTAAAAAATTCAAGGTGACCTTTGCGTGACCTTGGCAACGCTATTCAAGGTCATACTAGTATTATTATCTAACACCTGATTTAAAACTCTATAACTTTTATTTGAAACATTTTTTTCTAAAACGTCATGTTTTCGAGTTATTACTTTTGGCCAGCTTTTTTCGAGTTTAGCCCACTGTGCGACGGCCGCATTCGCGAATCGTCGCAAATCATGCACGTGTGATCTCGGTACCTGCGAACGAAACTTTTATCAAGCACAAGTAGAACCTTCTCGTGGAGCATCGCACCGGTGGAAAATCGCGTGAGAGATCTACTCGGAATTTCCCAGCGAGCTGGGAAGAACGAAGATGCGCGCTCGATGCGCGATCGCGGACGAATGAACGTTAAAAGGAGAAACTTTGTATCGACTGAGCATCTCTGTTAAAATTACCATAAGTTTTCCTTTCCGCGATTCCGCATCGACGATGGCTATGACGTCAGCGACATGCAGGGGAAGAAAGAGAGAGAGAGAGAGAGGGAGAGAGAGAGAGAGAGAGAGAGAGAGAAAGATCCATAGGCGACGCGGATTAAACTTCGCGAGGCGTGAAGCCGAATCGTAGCGCGGAAACACGCCGGGATTCTCTTATTGTTCGTAATCCCTGCCTGCCTTTTGTTCGCAAATCGAGACGGACAGACGTGAGGAATGAGCGCGCGGGAACGGTTCCTCTCGTCGGAATCGAGGAAAGAAGGCTCGCGGGTTCACGCGAAAAAGACGGAGCCGTTACACGCGTGCGTCTCCTCTGCTCCTCCGTGGCCTGCCAGACAAATTGTAATAATCTGTGACGAACACAAAAGCCGAATTCCCGCTTCTCGCGCATCAGCTGCGCGTTAATTGTTGCGAGATTCGTCTAGTATTCGTGGCGTGCTCGCACTGTCATTATCCACGTTGACTGCTTTTACTCGCAGGTCGTGTCTAGACCCGTTGATTATTTCGCGGATGTCGAGTGACCCTCCGCCGACGCGGGCAATTAGTTCCCCAGTTCTTCTTAATGTGCACGTTTTACCCTCGTTATCTCACGAGAACGCCGAAAGCGAACGAGAACGCTCTGCTTTGATCCGGAATGAGCCCGTGATTTGATCACTCGCCAATCGAATTACTCGATTCAGCTCGCGTGATTTCTTCCGAAACTAATTCCTTGATCTTTAATAATTGATGATGTGCGCGTATTATCAATAATTTATCACGCCGATAAGCGCCGAGACGCGCGTTTCGATAGTGACGGAAAAACTGTTAAACGGAGGGAGTGTCTCGGCGGCGAGATAAATCACGTGATTACGATCGAAGCGATCCGACACGCTCGCGAGTTTATCGTCGCAAATAAATAAACGATTAGTCATGCTATTATAATAAATGATTGTACGGAGTATAATAAATGACTTTGCTTATCGATCGATGTACGCGTCGCAACCGTCGCAATCGTGCTGCTACTTGACTCCTGGCATTTCTTTGGCTAGATCTGCCGTAATTGTCTGAACAAACACGCACGAGGAATTCTGGAAAATGCACGTGGTTAATTAGCATCGCGTATGCTAATAAGTGTGACGCAATAATCGACTGATGTCTCTCATTTTGCGCGTTTTCAATCCGCGTACGTGTTGCAAGCTTGACGCATGCTCGCTGCGCGCGCTCGTGCTCTCTTCGGAGAGTTCGCGTTCTATAAACCTATATAACGTCCTGACGTCATCATCTCATCTGCGTTAAAGCAAATAATTTTGCGTTACTGTCGGGACCGCTTTACATGAAATATATGAAATGTACATTTTGCTATTTTATTTATAATGCGGAAATAGACGCAAAAAAAGACAAGATGTGAAGGATGATTCAAGAAAATGCTCAAGAATGTTCTTCGAATGCCGTAAAACGAGAGAAAAATATCCCTTGTTGACGACTCTATTAATCTACACGGCGTAGGTCAAAATGCATTGTCTCGAGCGAAATGTTCTTCAATGATACTGTTAGATACGACCTTAAGATTAAGATTTAAGTACTAAATCCGATAGCACGGATTGATGCTAGTATTAAGAGGGTCGCAGGAAATTACAATTCTCCCAAGGTGAGAGAGCTGGAAATCTCCAATTTGTTACAATGTTAAACAAACTAAAGTAACAAACTAAGACTCAGGTTGCATCACTGAAAATACGTTACACTCAGGTTTCCGTCAACCTTTTCATTATTAATGACATTAAAAACAATGAATTGTAGTAAAACATCGTGTCAACAGTTATCGATATCCGTTTCTTAGGTGCAGTAACGTTTCTCCGCCGAAATACCTGAGCCTGACGAGCTCGACGCCTGTAATATTTCTCCAGAGGACCTCCTCCGGAGTTTATCACTTTAAAATTCTTCGACATGCTTCTCACAATGAACTTTCAATAAACTATCATGTTATTCCACTGATATCCTGAGCGCACAATAAAAACGCTCGCTCGAGGCCGAGATGGGACCGACCCGGAAGAAAGGTATTAAGTGTGACAAAGTATGCAAGAAGAAAAGCGTCTGACAGGTGCCAGGATTCATTGTCGCCGCCATTGTTGTTGTTGTACGACGGGGTTCAGACCGCGTCGATCCGGACCTGGAATAAGTCCGGGGGTAAATGGGGATGCACGTCAAAAGGTCGTACGAGGATAGGGGTGGCAGTTGGTGGCTGCGGCGGCGCGGGTACAACGGGAAGGGACCGACCAGGATGGTGCTGTTGGTACCTGCTCCTCCACGGCGATTCGGTTCGTTCGGTCGGTCGGTCGGTCGGTTGGTCGATCGGTCGATCGGTCGGTCGGACGGACGGAAGGTTCGTCGGTCGGTGCCGTTGGTTCTAAAGGGGCGGCGAGAAAGAGAGAGAGAGAGAGAGACTTGGGTGAGTTTGCGTTGGCGCACGGCCCGCCAGTTTCTCGCGAGCCGCGAGCCGTGTCGCACCGTGTCAGGTGCGAATGCGAGCACAGCTCGTCCGCTCGTCGTTTCACCTTCTCACGCGTGTCTTTTGCACCTGTCCGTGTCTGACCGATCGACCGGACGATGATCGGCTCGCGCCTTCAATCGGAAAATCTTTTCAGGTCTTGTGTCATGCACACGCGTCGCATAGCGAATCTGGTGTCCTGCTCCGAAAACGAACGTACACGAGGCGTGTAACGAGTAACGCACTCTTCCTTGTGACGCACATCGTGCACATGCACGATCGACGCCGGAAACGAGGAGGACGCTGACGATTTTCATTCATAATCGTTCGAGGGTAACGACGCGCGAGACGGCACGGCAGCGCGTGGTGATTAAAGTGAATGCGCCGCTGCGAGGACGACTGCATTTTCGTCAAGATATCGCGTGGATTGTGCACATGTCGGAATTTTCACTTCGTGAAACAACATTAGTGCGATTGCCTGAAAGATCGATCGCGACGCTGGCAATCCCTATGGCTGGTATTCATAACGCGAATAGTTGCGAGAAGTAACTTCGGTGAATCGAGAGTGCATAGAGTGAATTTACAAAAAAGGATATCGAGATGTATTAATTATAGTAATCGCAATTATTTAATTCTGACACAAGAGTGTGTACGAATTGACAAAACTGTATATACATACGCGTGTGCCTTTTTTTCTGACGCACTTGGATTGTGTGAAGTACCGACTTCAATTACCACCGCCCATTCCCTAGTTTCCTCGCTTCGCGAGGAGGTGATTAAAGTAAAGCTCTTCCTAACAACGGATCCTACTATCGCGCCTGATCATAAGGACCCGCCACTGATTTCCTCGTCCCTTTCTCCGATAAACTCGATCTAAAAATACCTCCTGCATCGCCTGTAGGCTGCGCGCAGAAGTACACGAAAATGAGTATGCAGAAACGAAAAGAGGCGAAGTTTAAAGGACATCGATGCGTCCCACGAATGTGCCCTTAGATCGATCGATCTCGCGAGAAACGAAGCTCACGGTCACTTCTCGTGGCTCGGAGAAAATATTCCTCGTCGCAGGATCTCCGCGCGTGTCCGGATTGCTGTAGGGAAAAGGGCCAAACCTTCCCGCAAGCAAGAGCACGCTGTCCTTCGCGCATTCCCCCTCCAAAGGTTTCCTCACGCGCTGCAGTCCTTGCTCGGTGCAACGCGTGCATCCGCTCTCGTTGGAGAATCAACGAGCGATCGAGGACGACGAGCCGTCTTTGCCTGCGAAAGTGAACGGAAATCGGGCCCCAACGTTTAACCGACGCTGAATCCGGAGGGAAACGAGATGGGCCGCGATGGGCCGCGATGGACTGTGCAGCGGAAGTGCAGCGCACCAACTGCGGAGCAGCCAAGTGCATCAGCCAGTCGTTAAGTCCCGGCTACTGTGAATCGCCGTACGAAAAATCGTGAGTGCTAATAAGAACGTTAGATGGATTACGTTGGACTTTCCCGTTTCGACTTTCCATTCTCAGCATTTACTTAAAAGCGAGAGAATCATGATCACGCCGCTCAGGCAATGATTCCTTCAATCTAATCGATGGCTTGCTTTCGCTTTTGTTAAATTCAGCTTATCCGCGGGAAAGCTTTTAAATTATATCTATTGCAATGATATCAATTCGCGCGAACTATTATAAAGCAATCGCTAAAATATTAACGTGCGGAAATGTTCGGTTAACTGCGAGTGTCCCGTTTTGTCGACGGAAATTCTCTTTTCCATGATGCGGGCGCACACAGGGAACGGCCGCTTTCAAAATACAATGCAAGGATTGCCGTTTCTTTGCGGACAGCCTTGGGAGGGAACAGAAATACACCACCGTCACGCTGTCCACGGCATGATCGACGCGCAAAAACTACGGAACGTCGTCGCGCGGATAAGATCGCGTTGATGAAAATTAATAGGTATCAGACGCGCAAGGTTTAATCTCGAGCCACGAACCTCGACAACGGGGGCACAAGAAACTCCCGCATTGTTACAAATAGCGAACAGTAAAGAATCGGTTCTAGGACGTCTTCCAAGCGGGATGACGCGTCCGACCGATTGATCACTTGATCGAGTCGCGACAGATCAAAGTATTTTTAGCGATGTCGTGCTTCTGCAAAGCGAGTACCAGAGTGCCTTCATTGACCAGGTGACGAAGCAGAATTGAAAAGATTCACGTGAAATCAAAGTGGTCAAATTCGCGCATGATCGAGTCTATTCTTGGTCGTCTACTGTGCCGGCGGTTCTGCGACGCAGCGTAGCATTCTACACTTTTTCCAAAGGGTGCTTCAAGCTCAAGCTTTGAGGCTTGAAAGGCACGTGCTTTTGTACGGCAGAAATGAAGTTTTTCCAATTTTTCCGAAATTATTTTGCGAACTGCCGACTCCGACGTAACTTCAACGTGACAATTCCATTAAGCTAAACTGCCGCTGATTTTACTATTCATACGCAATTACATAACGTTACTCGTGATTGGAATCTCTTCAACGCGATACGTCTAGGAAACTAACCATCAATCGTTCACGTTCGACATAGTTCGTGATCTTCAACCGAACACTCAGTTTCAAGTTTCGTGCAATCTAAAAAGATCTTCCCGCGTAAACATCTGACTCACATCGGACTTAAATCTTCCCCGATCGCGGGTAAACGGTACGTTCAAAACTTCACCGAGAAAACTGTACGTGACGGTGCACCGATACCGCTCAGACCGCGAGACTTTACCAGAAACCGCAGCATGGTTCAAATGCTACCGAACCGAAGTTTGCGAGATCGTCGCCGGGTGTATGGATAAAACTCGTTTACCCGTTTGCGCGTTTGCGTGTTGGTCAGTGCTGCAAATTTGCAGAAGGATTTCGTTGTCCTTTCGTAAATTTGTACATCTTTGTGTAAGCAGGAGAAATATACAATAAATAAAATAATGTCTAATGCCGTTGTTAGCAATGAGTGTAGAGTAATACTGATGATTAAATAAGAAAAGATTTGGATTAGCAAGGGCGGTTAATCGAGTCTAAATGTAAAAGCTTCTATAATACATGCACGACGAATCGAAGTGTTGAATCAGCGACGTAGAAGTAACGTCGGTCGACGTGCATCGGCAATGGCGAGTCGCGGTGTTCCTCTCGAAGCTTCGTCGTGAATTCCACGAGTGTCCTGGTCGTTTTAAATTAAGACGCGTGATCAGGTGGTGCGTGAAGCGCGTGCGAAACTCACTCACGCGCGAATGCGTGCGCGAGGACTGGTATAGGGCGTACATCGGAAGTAACGACTGATAACGAGTGCACGTAGTTATTATGCGCACGGGCTAGCGGAAAATTGCATCTTCTGCTTATACTCGCGTACTCATTTTAAATATTTGATGCGTTCTCTCCTGTTCTCCCTTTTTCCCTCTTTCTTTTTTTAGGTACACGCAAGTTCACGTCGACGTGAGCTGAAGGCGAGCTTCGTAAAAAAACCATCCTATACGACCTGCGTATAGCAATGTCTAACGGAACGAATTTATAGAACGTTAAAATTATACTAGATTCTGTACACATTAATCTGGAGCTTCACGTTCTGTTCAACAAAATATAAATAAAGCCAATATAATAGTTATATCTGAAATAAATCGCATGATAAATGTAAAGTTTCTTGCACGGGCAAAACTACGTGGAACAAAACACATCAATTTTACAATAATAAAATGGATGTCAAAGTTTTTAGACACGCTTCAAAATATGTTGTTACATCATGTAAACTGCGGCAATCTTCGGGAAGCTTTTGTTCTGTTTGCGCTTGCAAGTATAATCTGCAGATATTCCTAAACGACCCAGGATTAACACACAAAACCAATCCTCCGGGACTTTCTATAGAGAGAATCGATTCTAGAATGTATGACCGTAACGAACTTTGACGTCGTTTGGTCTTTGGTATGTTCTTCCGTGACCATCTCGACAGCCCGTCCAGTCCATCTCGAGATGGACCGGGTGTCTAGACGGAGATCTTTTTTCGCGAAAGTGGGCTGGGAACACATTGAATGGAGCGTCGCCAGTATTCTTTGGGGACGATGCATCGTTATGCATTGTGATGGCATCACCGGAAGAATCCGGGAAAGCCGTCGGGAACGGTCCGGAATGGAAAGAATGAGAAACGAGAACGTGCGGAGGCGGCGGTGAGAGCTAGATCGAAAGAGAGAGAGAGAGAGAGAACAAACGGGAAAGAGGCCGAATAAAGGGGGATCCTGACCCAGATTCGGCGCGATTCCACCCCCCTAATCCCCGTTCTCTCTCCGCACGACCTTGTGACCCTCACGAGGATTTCGGGCGAGAAGTCCGGCCGGAGTTGCGTGAGAAACTCGGGCACAGCGACGCGCAAATTGACGTAATCAAGACCCGGATTGGTCGTAACTTCGGATACGAAATTTCGCTGTAAACGGATGGATGGTCGGACGGACGGACGAATGGGCGAATGTAGCTAACAAACTGCGCGCGGCAAACTGCTCGGCTCCAATCACCGTAAATATTTCTTGCGTCTTGAGAATTCGCGATGGGAAATGATGGGAAGTAACGCAGCACAGTTGAGAGGAAAGTATCTCTCGTTGCCAAAATTTAGAACAAGACAAAAAGATGATGTTTTATTTGTTTCGATCGCGTTAGATCGAGCAAGTCGGAAGCTACGATGCGCGAAATACATGGTGTTGATAATTATGATATAAAATAGAACCAGGTTAACGGTGACGATAATAAACGGTGATAATAGAATCGGTTCGAAACTTCGAATATGGATAATAGTAATATGGGTAACGCATTAACGAAAAGCTAATGAAGCAGGCAAAATGGAATACAACGCGCTTCAATATTCGCGTAGCCGCATTAAACGTTACGGCGAAAATGAGCTCGAATTAGTTCAGGCAGGAATTATCGAGGTGCCAACTTTGCGCCGTGGCAAAAACTCTATCGGTTTCAGCCGCGATGAAAACTCGAGTGATCGTCTTCGTAACCGTTCATTACGGCACAAATGCGTATCCCCGTGACAAAGGACGATGGGATTAACGAGATTTATGACAGATTCCCTCGGCATGACGCCCTGTAATGTATCCCCCGGTGTTTGACAGATCGCGGCTTAAACAAGATTCAGGCTATTGATAGAACAAGCAGATCGTGGATTAATCTCAAAGGAAACGAAATCAAATTACGCATATACAGATCAAACGTTGGCTCAATATCGACACTAATTAATGATTTAATTAAATGAATGTAAAGTATATAATTTGCACGCGATTGGCATTGAAACATGTGAATTATTATAATTTGATCTAAATTTAGTGCCGATCTCTTCAAGAAACGCGACAAATACGCGATAAAAATATAGAACATAATTTTATTCTATAGCTTCTTTGCTGCAAGATCCTCTTACGCAGTTAAGCGCCGTGTATCCTCGATTGCGCAGCATCCCGTAACGTTTCCACGTATAGTCCGTTTATTAGCACAGACCGCACGGGTCCTTCGATCGTATCGAGTTGTTGCCTTGACATCGGCGGTTGCGTCAGCATGATGAGTAACATTTCGTGGCTATATCGACTCGATTATCGTCTCGGTGTTATTCTCGCCGCGACGACAATATACATGCAACCACATGATGATGATGATCTTGAACTGACCGCAAGATGAAAAAAATGATCGTCCGAAACGGAAGTACCAACATGTGTACCAAAATTTCAAGAGAGACGTAACGTCACATCGAATTTCCTAACGAAATAACAGCAATAAAAGTTCACCGCAAAATAATTCGTTAATTTTTACTATAAAATTAAAAAAATTACGTACACGATTATATCTCATTTTTTAACTAAATCTTTCAGCTTCCATTTCTGCGCAAACGTCCCAACATTCCAATCACTGAATATTTTATTCACACGTTGCAGAGGGAATCGCGAGAAAAGCTCGACATGCGAATGTACAATTCAACATCGTGACTAAAAACGTGTCAATGCGGTTACGTGATTCACGTCACGTTTAAGAACCGAATATTCGCGTATAAATATTCGAGGAGATTTCGTGATTACGACATTTAGGCATGAGGGAACCAATCATATCAAATAACTTAATAAAATAGCAAACGTATGCACACTTGCTGACTCGCTCGCTCGCTCGCTCGATACACCGAAAGACGACGTTAAGGACTGTGTGTAAATCTACCATGCGAGTTTGACGCGCGGTATCAGGCACCTCCCTTATCTGCCCTAAATAAATTGCCACATCTCCCTGCCGGCTCCATCGTTCTGTCCCTGATACACCACTCGGATTCGAGGGTTGGAAACTCGCGAAACGCGATTACAATGGATAATGTCTTCCCTTCGTTTACGTCCTGCAGGGGATGCAAGAATGCGCGCGGCAACGGCGATTACATGCAGGATCGCATGTCGAAGCGAACGCTACCACACGTCGTCTCCTCAGGCTTCAGCTTCCCATCGAGCGAGCGCGAGAGAGCGGATGCGCACTCTTCGTATCCACGCGAGCGAGCGCCGCATCTCTTCGGATCTCAAACGTTTCTCCACCTCGGTTTACCCGTGCCACAGCTTCCGGATATTTTTCCTTCGTTCCGCGCGTAATTGTTCTGCGCCGTTCTCGTTATTCTCGTTTGTCAGAAATGATCGGAGGCGCAGGATGCAACCGGTAGACAGCGAATCTTGGAATCTAATTTGGAAACGCTTGCGATTTTCTTTCAATCGGTTGAGACTAGGCGTGTCTTGGCACGGAAACGGAAGCACTTAAAAGATGTCGTTAGCTAAATCCTTTTATTATTCGTGAAAGAATTCTTTCTTGCTAATTGTAAGGCAACTTTTAATATATATTTTTCGGTACAAAGAAGACTAGAAATACCCGCGAAAATACATTCAAGAAATATAACAAGACAGTTGAAGTGCTTCAAAGTATACCACAGACTTCGTTCTTCGCTTATGAGAAACGCGGCATTTCTACGTTACGTACGCTAAAAGCACAAGCGTTGTTGTAGTAATGTACTCGTGCTTTAACTTAGATAGTGTGTACTGTAATAATTCAGCTGTAAGCGCGCGTCTATCCACAAAGTAATTTCCAAACTGGTTAACTACTAACAACTTTTCCTACTCATGCAATATGCAAGTCTGAAGGACATTTGTGAGAAGCGACGAAATAATTTTAAACGTCTGTACAAAGCTTTCGGAGCTGTTTGAATAAATCCGAGAGAAATAGAGAAAAAAAACAGTAAAAATTGTTGATTTAATTGAAATCAAAATTGACCAACAAAAGTCATATAAAAATCATGAAAAATTCTCAGATAAATCTAAAAGAAATTCTATGGAAATTCACGGCGCGCCTACAAAGATTTTGCTCATCCAACGAGCGTACGAGAAAGGTGTGCCTTAGGATCAAGCTGCGATCCTTCGTCTGCGTCGTCTAGGGGAGTGACGTATTTTGTGTCCACGCCATCCTGTTGAGTCACGGGCTATCGTACGTGATAAAAATTCTGGCTGCGTAAGATTTCTGGCAGCGGAATTCTTATTTCCATTCGAGAGATCGGCTTACGCGATGTTACGACGCTCTTAACAGGCGTTTATTTGAATTCTCGAGGAGTACGCAGTTGACGAGGGTTACAGACGAAGATGTCACCGGATCTTAGCGTTCCTCTGATTATCCATCTACTTTCCGATGACTTCCATTTCTAGCAATGTCAAATATATCACGATGCGATAGACTTTTTACTTTGAGTTGATTTTCAATTAGCTAGGTAATATTAATTGAAAATCAATAAACGGATATAAAGAGACTAAATATTACTGACTAAAATACTGACTTTAAATGAGAAGTGAAATCAAAATTAAATTAAGATTCAATATTAAAAACAAAATTCGTTCTCCTAGGTCACAATTACATAATTACATAGCACAGGGATGTCCATGTGCTTCATCGTTAATAGTTCAACGTGGCTGTGGTTTGGACTGCGGGTTGCATGTTGATGCAATGGGACAAGATTGCCATACATGATTAAGTCAAGTCACTCAAATTATTTTGACGCTCCGGTTTATAGTAATTTCTCGTAAAGAGCCACCGCGCGCGCACCTCGCGATCGTTTTGATGAATCGCTACGACACACTGATAAATAACTGAACCATAATTGCGGCCCGCGAAAGAGCTCAGCCGCAGCCGCAATTCTATCTCAACGTTTTAAATCCCGTACCATGCGCGACTTTATTAACGCGCACCAGTGAAATGTATCTTACAACATTCACGCCGAATACACACTTTTTCGCCAGCGCCCGACACAATCTGGCTTTTTATCCTTTTCTTTGCCTTTAAATAAGCTCTAGTAAAAGTGTAAAGCTCTTTTAACTCGTCGTGAAAAATACTCGCTCGAATAACACGACCGGTACCTGTTCATCGATCGCCGCGTTTTTCAAACGAAATGCCATGATATTGAGGGAGAATGCTTTCAATATACATTACACGATCGGGTTTGTACAATATCGAGAGAAGTAGCATGCCATGCGAAAATTCAAGCGCCATAAATCTTCCCAAAGAAGAACGAAACAAGCAGAACGATTTATTTTACCCATAAATCTGACGCTTTCCTAGGTTTATGTATCATATTGTACATGCCACGAAGAACACGTGACATAATTCGTCGAGTTCAGTAATGAACAGTGTAATAGTACGTCCAGCTCTCCGTCTCGATCGCTGTAAACACCTCAAGATGCGACGTTATCTAATTAGCATTTAATTTGCATCGCGCGTTAAACGGTTTCAGAAATTTTTTATCACATTTTTTACATAAATACCCATCAGAGGCAGCTGTGGCACCATGGATTTACCTCTGAAGGCTTCACGTTCACGTGGATGATTTAATTTATTCTTTTTATCACGCGGCGCTCATGAATATCCCTACAGCCCGCTTTGGGAACTCACAACATTTGCGGTTCTCATTATGTAATATGAAAATAAATTTTTAAACAACAGTCACACGTAATTGTTCCCGCACGAGTTTATTAGTGTTTATTCCTGCGTGCAGATGCATATGAAAGTTACAATTTATCGGCACGATTAACGCCAAATTTCTCAAATATAATCATAAATTTATGTTTTGTTATTATCGCGCGAAACCGTATCGTATTTTTGCATTGTTGGTAATCGATATTACAACCGATACAATTATAATGCATATCACGCTACGCTTTCAAATATTTAAAGTAAAACTTCTCTAGTACACTTCGACTAACTGGACTTGAGTAAACTTATCGTATTACAATAGCGCTTAGCGACAGACGAAAAATGAATCGCTAATTGTCTGATAATCCACCCAACATGAATCGCGCTCGTTGGAGAACGGCGCGCTTAAAATCGTCCATTATTCCTATAAATTACAAGCCGTAATGAGCTCGGCCGGTATTCACGATGACGACGACGACGCGTTAATTGCTTTTAACGAGCCAATTATCCGCGTGCATCGGCCAGGCCGATCGACTTTTATCGATTTATAATTAAATGCCCTAATGACTCTTGACGAGAAAGAAAGAGTGTGTGCGCGCGTACGAGAGAAAGGAAGAGAGAATTATTTCACCATGACGAAAGTTCACGGGCGTGCACCTGCCAAGGACGTGTGGTAATTTGCGACCAATCTCTCCCTGCGAATCAGAATGACCGGCCAAGGCGCGGCTAAGTTCGTTTTACTTTTAATGGCAAGAAATCGAATGATGGCGCGCGCGACGATACAAGCTGCAACGATCCGCGGTCCATGAGACAAGATTAACGACGGCTTACCGCTAACGTTCTGTCGTGGAAATTCCTCCATTTGCCGCTTTTATTACCGAGCTTTAAAACGAGCACGGTTCAGTCGGCCTGTAATGAAGGAAAAATAGCTCTTGCGTTAAAGATAAAATGTAACAAATCTCACTCATTACGACGAATATTTATACGTGCACTCGTACTCGGTCGCAAGTGCGAAACGTTCTCCAACGGAAACCAAGAGAACCGCGAGCAACTCGATCTGACTCGCAAAAATTCCCGGCAAGTTATCGTCGCGCGATCTGCCAAACGCGAGGCCACGATACGACGTGAATGGCATCCATAGGTCGTCGATAAAACGTACGAGTGCTGCTCTTCTGTCGGTCCGCAAGCGGTGTAATTTAATCGGGAATCAGAAGTCGGCCGATCACGGTCGTGCAATCAAACTTCTCTGAAATTATGGGTAACCGCCGGCGCGGCCAATCGTGCGCGATTGTGTGCAAATAAATTATCTAGATCTAGCTGGAGGACGAGAAAACGTTGCATCGATAACAGGCATAAATCACCCGGATGAGTTTCGCGCGCTCCGTTATTCGTAGAGATACTCGCGATAGATATCTGCTCTCGTGCTCGCCGGTTATCGCAAATCCGCAAAACTTCTCTTAATAATATTAATGACAATGTTCTCAGTAACATAAATTTAATTATATTGTATATTACAGTACACGAAAAAATGCAAATATTTATGTTAAAACATTTTAGCAGTGTCTACATTAAAGTTGATATAATATTCAAGTATGTAACATAAAACGCATGTCTGTAAATTTACATCTGAAGCATGAATTACAAGTTACACGTGGAATTACGTGGTTGCAATATTTTTGTGTGTCCTGCGATTTTCTCCGAGAGGGAAAGCAAGATACCGTAAATTGACGAGATAGCTCGAATGTATTTTGCACCGCGTCCGTGTACCTCCTGTACGGCGCGCGACAAACTTTTTCCGATTCCGAGGAAAAAGCCTCGAGCAGGAATTCGCGGCGCGGAAAATGTTGTTGCGACCGCGATCTCCCCTTGTATTTCCATGCAGAATACCGCCGCCCGCCAAACAACCGCATTCCGAAGCGATCTGCGCTTACTGCAGCTCTTGCATTCCGCCATCGTCGGCGCATTGTCGATGATGCACCGTATGCCATTCATGCATGTTGCACGCCCGGCAAACGCAATCCACATTGCGGTAACGCGCAATTTTCATCGCCGTGCGATTTTCTCTATTCTTTCCCCGACAAGATTCGTCAATCACCGACCGCGGGCTCTCTCGTTAGAGAGCTAGTGGCGTCCTCGGGCAAACGAGGAAACGCGAAACGTTTTCGCGAGCGCACAGGGATATTTGCATTGTTCCTGCAAACATGTTCCTACAATTGTTTACCAGCAACGTGCGTGTACATTTTGAACTCCGATCATTCTGCAACGCGGGATGTTACGAGATGAGTCTAAATTGACATTTGTAGCTACCCTTTTGTGCGACGAACAGGAGGATCATCTATCCTGAAGTCCCGCAAGGGCTCCATCGTCGACAAGAATTTCAACGCTTCGGTGCTGACACTCGCGAGCTCAGGAGTTTCTCTCTCAACCCGACACGTTCAATTTAAGTTTCAAGCTTCGAGCGATCTTTTACGGACGGTAATAAAGCGAATGCGATAATTTAATAACTTGGACGTAACGGCGCGCGTGAACTTAGGCGTATGATTTTACGAGAGAAGGGGAGAAGAAACGCGACTGAAACGTCAACGTTAATAGTTGCCTATGCGAATCTGGCTTTCCTTCAAGCTCGCTTACATTTGGATGAACCGTGTTGTAGTTCCGAGATGTAAATATCTCTACTGTGAGTCATTAGAATCTCGTGATTCAGAAAAATTTACGCGCTCATCGTGCCAAGAAGTTCCCATCGACTTAATTCTACGGTAACCTTGAGACAATTCGTTTCTCTTGAAATGTGATTTTAAAATCAGGACGACCGATGATCACGTTTGAATGATACATCTTCAAGCGTTTCAAAGTTTTATCGTAGGCACTTTGCGCTGCTGACACTAACGTTTAATTTAAGAACATGCCGATTTTTATTTTACGCAAATAAAAAATCCGCAAGGACTTTTTCCTCCACAGTTTCATGCATTGAAGAATTCCGTGTGCAACAAAGAGCACTCGTCGTGCAATCGTCTCGCCTTGAAAAAGTTCGCGAGACTACGACAGAATATAAATGAATCGCGCGCACAAATGTATCATGCACACGCGTACACATATACTTTTAAAAAGATTTATATCAGAAATATATGTAGCAATTTAAAAAATTATTTCATGCAAAATACTTGACATTGCGGATTAGCGTCAGTAAACTACTAAATCTGATTTTCGATCTCGTAGCTAGATAATAGTTTTTAGTTGCTGGATAATTTTTCCTACCTAACGACTAGGTAGGAAAATAGGTACATAGATGGTATGATCTATAATCTAGTAGGTATTCCAGCCGTTACGGAGATACGATAATCGTGCTTCCGCTCAACTAAAGACTTCGCATAAAAATACACACGACCCGTCTCGCTGCTCGTTTCTCGTTTGCACTTGAACTTGGCTCGAAATGTGATATCTCTTCATATCTGGAGTGAAGAGTGCACCGTCACTTTCAATCAAGGTATGAAAAACTTGTGACAATGAAGAAGCTTTTCCAATTACATATTATTACACGCGCACAAGATATACATGTCCGCGTTATTATAAACGTCGCTATTTACGCGTAATAAGATTTTCTGCCGTTGAAATATCGTGACGTGATTCCACTCGGTTGCCTGGTTGCAAATTTCACTCTGTTTCCGTGCATTCCAGCTCTTTGATCGAATTTGTGCATTTTCAGCAACGTACCTGACATTGTGATTTATAACGTGATTTATATAACGTAACGTTCGAAAATCATTTCGCGTGAACATACACCCGCGTTTGCACCGGCAAGAATTTTAGAGAAATCGCTTTGAGCGCCGACGTTTCGATGCCGCGTAAAATATAATTTTCACGTATCGCACGCTCATGAACATTTTCTTGGACGCGTGTCGTCGAAAGAGAAAATCTTTGTTAACGTTTGGACTGGTAAAATACGCTCGACAGACTCTCGACGGTGGAAAAATGGATAACGACTCTTTCTCTCTCGAGGAGCAGTAAATATTTTCAGGACCATAGTCACACACGTGTATGTATAGGTATATAAAACTCGGCATTTACTTCCGCGACACTTTACGGCTCCTGTTCTGAAACAAGGTAATCTTATGCGTCGTGTGTCCGCGTGCGAAGACGCAGGTGCACTTTTTATCCACCGTTACGGATAAAATTGTAATATTTTTCCACGAGGATCCAGGGGACACGAATATGACAGGGATGATAAATAGTTTCGTAAAGATTTCATATCTCGAAAACGCACTCTAAATGCACGTGTTCGTAGATATTTTACGATTGCTCGCGTGAGGTCGCACGTTTGTTACGATAATAAATAATGTGACATTAATCCCTCGATCACGCGAAACACGCTCTTCGCATATATACGAAAAATATATTGCAGAAAATATATAGAAAAAAATTATAATATAATATAATAATATAATATAATGTTACGTAATTTATTATATCGATTAGCCGTTACTGTTCAGCATAAATAACGGAATCGCGCTACTTCTGCGCGCCCGATCGAAAGCCCTTTATTACCTAATCGCCCTGTACTTGGCCACTAATTAAACGATACCCGGTGAACAAATGGTAACCACCGCGAATAATTTACCCCGCCTACATACGTTACCACAAAGTGATCGGGTGACTCTGAAACGGGACGCATTTTAACGAAACGCGTCGCGTTCGATAAGAGCGACAATTCACGCTCGAACACTCGCGCTCGTTCGCTAATTGCATATCGTTATGTTACGTAAACGCGGCGGCCTTAATGCGACACCGACCGCCGGTTCTGGCTTCCGATACAACAGCGGTTTTTGCCGCACATGAAATTTCGACAGCATCTCCCGGACGCGCGGATGCGATTTATCAGCGCACCGCGCGCGATACATTACACCTATACACATTTAGTGTCTCTCTGTCTCTCCGTCTCTTTCTGTCCTTTGCTCTCCCACAAGTTCATTTGGCGTCCTGAATGAGGGAGAATCTCGCGTCCGCGCGGTTACAGCCACGACGGAAGATGGCACACGTGCGAAATTTAATTATAAGCGCGGACTGACGCGCGAGCACAGCTTGATACCGCGCGTACACGTCGCCGTCGAAATGAAATTCTGGTTAGCGACGGATCAGCCGCGCGATAAATCCACTGTCACATTGATTGGAAGGTTTAATCGTGGTCCACCGGATGTGACTTTTGTTCACGTTTCCCGAAATTTCGTAATATGGAACATGTCCCGAAATATGCTTCGACCGCAGGCTTAACGAGATAAGTTTCCCTGTTTGAGCGGGAGCGTGACCAGGGAATTTTTATAAAATACGACTGCGAAAGTTTCTCGCACATTCGTGTCTCGCATAAATACGCCTCTTCTGTTGCGCTGTTACGAGATTAATGCATCGCCGAAAATTGTAATTTATTTAATCGGAAAATTAATTTATGAGGACGTTTATAAAGTATTTATGAGATAAATGTTCCACGTGCCCTTCTATATACTCGACAAATATTAATCAGAATTCGTAATACCAGCAATCGCTGGAATAACGTAAATTTATACGGATTATTTTGCGCATCTAACCGCATAATGTTCAATAAAGTGTTTAATGGGTAAGAGGTAGTATTCTCCGTGCCACCGACACACAATATACGCCAGCAGTCTTTGCAGGGGTGCATAATGCGCTTCCATTTAATCTTCGCGCTTTTGCTAGAGTAAAATTCTAACGACCTTCAATTTAACCACTAATTTTCAGGGCGCTCTAAACCCTCGGAGCGCATTTAAATGCATGAAGTTACCTTTCGCTGCGCGTCCTCACTTTATTTCCTATGTGCCAGCATACCGTCGTGGGTAGAAAGACCCAATATATTTCCCGAGGAAACACAAATTACAGTCGTATCCCGCACTTTTCCACATGTGGATCCGCGCCGCGACAAAATGAACGTCGTATCCGCCATGACTTAAACTACTTTTGGGGGCAAATTACCGAAGACAAGAAAGAAGCCAACAGCGACGCTTCGGATTATAAAATATTTGCATTCATATCTCATTCCTATTCAGCGAAATGTAATTCACTTCTTAAACCAGCGCAAAAAGAATAAGAAAATAAGATTACGTAACAATCTTGATTAAATTTGGTCAAGTCATGTCAAAATTAATCGGAAAGTTACAAAAAAAAAACTGTGCAAAAGTAATGTTTTAAACGCAAATAAAACGAACAAAGCTAATAATCTCACAACGAGGTAATTATTATTAACATTGTATTATATTCCACTTGATTTAAACCGAGATCAAATTGTATAACTCCGTAAATGATTTCAGGAGCACGTTCACTGAGTGAGTGTATTTTCGAAAAACGTTTATGTCCCCAAAATTTCGATGGTCCCGAGGCGCATCAAGCCACCGCGTGAGCAAACGACCGCGATCAATGCTGCATCTTCGGCGGTGCAGGCAGGCGCGATATCGGGAGATTGATAGCGCCCGGAAAATCTCGTGCACGAACTTTTGATCGATAATCGTCCATTCGTGCGCCAATACTAGGTTACTCACGGACACGACCCTCGCAACACGCGTAAGCGCGCTAAGCGCATAAAGCGCCTCGCTATTAAGGCCAATCCTCTCCGGTCCACGTCGTGGCGCCGACGTGCACGACGTCGGTCGCCTCGCGTGTGATTATAATTATCCTGCGTCGCAACACAGCATTGTTTCGAGAAGTATCGAAATTTTGATTTAATATTTTAACGTTTTATCCGACCCCTCTAAATTTTGCAGAACGATTTTAATCGGAAGGATATTAGAAAAGATAGGAAGGATAAGTCATTGTATGAAAAGTTTGATCTTCTGAATTTTTAAATTGCGAGGTTTTTCAAGAAATTTAAGAGAAATATTTCCAAGTTTGACTTCTGCTTAGCTGTCTTAGCTGAATAACGCAACCTGTCAGTCGACTTTTTTAAACTTCCAAAACGCAGTTTTCTTGAAAATTGAAGAAAAACATTCACTCACTGCCTCACCTTAGCTACTTGGTTTTAGCAACGTAGTCAGTTAATCGATTCTTTTTTTCACTTGGTAGAGATATTTTTTTAAAAAGTAAAGAAAACCTAAGCGGAAAGCGGAAAATGTTATTCAACAAAAAACTCCGCGCAAAAAATAAGATACTCCACAGCTCCATCGTATTTTATGTAAATAATTTGTGCTTACTGACGTGCCACTATATATATTTTTCCGTGTCGCATTCATCAAAAGCAGATTTAAGTTGCCTCGCTGGTACCTCGACCGTGGTGCAGTCCCGCAATTTGATGACGGAATATTTTGAAGCACGTATCACAGACAAATCGGGTTCCGAAATTCCAACAGAAAAGTCGAGCAAAGGCGCTATCCCGCTATTGCGCTATCAAAGAGCTCGGCTTCACAAAAATGAGGCAAAGGATCGGGAAAATCGGGCACTGACGCGCAGCTCTCAAGTGTACTTTGGCTCTTAGCCAGTAATCCGCCACAAAACGCGACTTAACCTTTTTGATATCAAAGCCGCATGCACATGCCGGGAAGTCGGCATACACAACGGAAAGATAGAGAGAAAGAGAGAGAGAAGGATCTGTTACATCCTACCAGCGTTGTAAGAAAACGCGAGCAAGGAACATTTGTAAAATCTGTGAGAAAACTTCCGCAGTGATATTCACCGACTGTAGTTTTGGCGCAAATGGATTTTTGCAGTTTTTACATGCCCCATTTTTAACGAACGAATTTAACGAACGAGTTTAACGCACGAAATAAACGATAAATATTATACATGGGAACGAAAAGCATCACTTTTTTCACTCCAATTATAAAAATTCTTGAATGTAACTAGAACAAATTTTATTTTTGCTATCTGCAGGCTGCGAGAATTCCGATTCATACTGAAAGAATTCATACTGCAACAAATGATAAAGAACTTGACGAATAATGGTGAGCGAGATGCAGAGCTCCTTCTCGATACATCAAAGAACGACGTTTTATTTCAATTTAACGGTAGACGAACGGCATTTTCTCGAGTAAATGTATTTGATTTATACCGCGGCTCGGATTTCCCAGAGCGATTCGTGCCTTTCTCGCGCCTTACAACCCGTTTTATTCATTCGTGTGCTATATCGAATCGTCTTTATGACATTTCGCACTGTCATGACACAAAACACCGGTTTTTTCACGAAAAAGCGTCATTTAACGCTCCTTCCGACGAGAGAGAGAGAGAGAGAGAGAAGAACGAGATTCGCGTACATTGGAGAGATGCAACCTGTTTGCGAATCGCCTGAGCTTCTACGGAATTTAATTTAATTCTTCTTACGAACAATTTCCGCGACGCGACAAACATAGAAATAATGAAGCCCGTGAAGCTTAATGGTAGGGAGATGCCTCAAAATTTCTTTTCCGCGCGCAGATTAAATGACTCACCGTCACCGACGAAGTTTCCTGATGAACGTGCAAAATGGATCACGTTCCTCGAGCTATCTCGAAGGGAGATGAGCGTTATGCAACTTCCCGGTGTATCCTCGTCGTTGTGTCGCCGCAATTTTATTTTGTCATTAGCCTAGAAACTTCAGGGTGATTTCGACAGGTCAAGAAGCTCGCTATTCAACGCGGAAAATGTCCCCCTTATGCACAACTTGCACGCGCTGCTTCTACTTAATTCAAGTCAAGAGGAAAAAAGCGCGACATCTTCCTAACGAGAAAAGTCTTTCGTCTCGATTACGTATGTCTACATTTCCAACATACTGAAATCGCGAAACTCGTAATATCATTAGATCAATAAAATTACGAAACGCGAACTTTACACGTTGTGCAGCGAGAGAATGTCATTAAAGCTCGCACGTGTGTCATTACAGTTGCGCGAGGTAATTAAAAACATTGTGACGGAGTGTTAAATATTTTTTGCTGCATGGCTTTCATCTGATTCCGTAAAAAGCGTGAATGCGTATACATCATGATTAATAATATTTTCCCGCGGAACAAACCGCTGAGGATTCTTTCCGCATAAAGGCAATAATGTCGCGCTAAATATCAACAGTTTCACGAGTTTCACCACGTGTAATCACACGCATATGAGCGAGAAATTTCCGTTTCAGAACGGTGGAACAGTATGAAGATTCATGCTTCCCCTGGTGTATTTTACATACATACCTACTTTTCTTTTGTGTGATCTAATTCATTATGCCGATGCGGTCAAAGGGCTTACGTTGCTGGGTAAATTAAGGAAGATTCATAATGCGGCGGACTTCTGAATTGGATTTGTAATGAGATGACGGAGGCTATCCTCATTTATTCGCGCGCTCGTAATCCGCGATGGATGCACGTTAAATAACAAACCCCCGCTGTGTTTCAGCGGCTGCACCGAGGGTGATGTTTTTTTTTCCGACACAATAAAACGTGCTTATACAGAATGGCGAAACTTTATATGGATATGGCTCGCGTTTTTATCCCGTGAAAAGTAATGCACGATCCCATTGAGACGGTGATGGGATTCGATTCGACTCTACGTCCGAGCTTTCACCGGCGTGTCGATGCATAAGTTATTATTGCATAAAAATAAAAAAGCGGCTAGCTTCACGCGAATCGCTGCAAATACTAATAACGTTGCAATTAGGTTACGTCATTCGATAATTAAAAGCTACGACTGCGCAGTTTTTCCCGCCAGCATGTTGCGAATACATCGAGACACAATACGCTTTCGAGTATATTCCAAAAAAATATCAAAAAATATTACCCACAATGAAGCAGTTGTTCCTGCAATAAAATTTCCTAACACCCCGTCTCTTGACGATAAAATCCTGTCGGAACAACCGGCTTGGCGGATTTGGATGACTTTTACGATACTCATGACAATACTCATACTCTCGTGGAAAACTTTAATCGACAAAATGCAAGAACACACCGTGAAGGGAAAGGTCAACAGCATCGAGAACCGCAGGTTTGCAGTCGGCTGCGTTACCACGAAGAGATGCGATAACACGAGCGTACGTTTCACATGCATTAGCAGACGATTGGAAGCCGAGCGCTACACAAATGTAAGCCTTGTCTCTCCAAGACTCCCGCTCGCGTCGCGGCACTCTCGCCTTACACTCGCAGCGTCGTCGTCGGGACGACACACAGTGAGACGGATTCCTGCGAAGCGTCTGGCGTGTCGTCGTGCTGACCTGGCTAATGTCACGAGAACTCGAGAGTCGATAAAAAGGGCTCGTTGTGCGCGAGGAACCCCGAGCTGGCCGCACACGGGCGTTAAACTGTAAATTACTAATGGTGCGCGGCGGCGTTCGGTGTCTCGCGAACGCGGAAACGACGAGACGTTTTACCCGACGAATTACGGCTCCGCTCCGCTCGTGCATTCACGAGCGAGTACAAGTGGGTGCTCGCGCACGTTTTTAACATCACCGCTTCCTCGCGATAAATCACCGCGGCGAGAGGCGCGTCATCAGCATTTCAGCGCGAGGCGAGCGAGCGAATCGCGCATCCATCATCGTTTCAAATGATGGAATCACCAACGATGACGACGACGATGACGAGAATGACGAGAAGATCGGAAGTGTTCACACGGTGATGACATTCGATCACGCCGCGTAAAACCAACGATCGTTTAGAAGATTACGTGTATCTGTATGAATTGCATGTGCTTAAACAGCCGAAGATAATAGATATTAGAAGTGTAATTTGTACGACAGAAACCTTAATAAAATTCGAAATATTGTTTTAAAGAGCGACGAACGGCGTTAATTTTCTAAAACTTCTATGTAAATTCGATTATTTCTTCTAAAACGTAGTAGCAGTAGCAGTACTTATTTCTCTTCTTCGTGATATTATGTTCATATTGAAAAATTGCTTGCGGGAGAGAAAGTTCTGAGCGCGGGCGTAAAGTAAATTGCGTACGAGTGTCATAATCACGATGCGCTCAACTTTTTCGCGCTTCGACTAAATTCACGGTTGATTCGATGCAATTTGGTTCAAAATTGATTCGATCGACTCAACATCGATTGCATGCAAATCGATTTTTCTACGAACAGATAATGTTTTTCTCGTGCATCCTTGATTTCAGTAGAAATCAATACTTTGTGAAAGTAAGTCATTGCTTTATGTGACTAAATTACCATTGGCCATATCGAGACCATTTCTGATACCATTCTATTGAAGAAGAAGAAGAAGAGAAGCTTTATGTGAATCAACTCGTGTGTTCATCTCCGCGGATGTTACGGACTCTCTCATCCGTAAGTGATTTAGACGATCCACGCTAGGTAATCAATATCATCATACTATCGTGAAACCAACTAACTCAAGAGAATCAATGCGATTTTTCAATATTACTATTGCTACTACCGCTACTCTACACATGTAAAAATCAAGCACTCACCGATAATGAATCCCTCGTAGTCCATCGACGAAAACAGCGACCTGGCACCGTCACGATTGGAATCATCGATGTAGCTCCGCTTCATCCTTGCACTTCTCTTGTCGGCTACATTTCACAAAGGACACGATTAGAGCTCAAACGATACTTCCGAAATGGTGCATTAACGATACGATACTTTTCGCGAATTAATTAATGTCAATTTTATTAATCCAAGCGATTTTACTCATAAGTTCCATGTAAAAGTGTGATAATGTAGACAAAGTGACGAGAATCGCACATCATTTGCGATGCACTCCACTTTTTCTCTTTGACAAGACTAATAGTTGATTCAATGTAATTTTCTTCAGAATTGCTTCGTTCAATTTAAGATCGACTATATACGACATGCAAATCGATTTTTCTACAAGTAAATAGTCAAGGATGTTTTTGTTGTGCATCCTTGGCTTCAATACAGATCGATACTTTGTCAAATTAAGTCATTGCTCTGTGTAACTCTGCTCATGCATTCGTCTCCGCGCGGAAAGCTTTCTCATTTACACAACATTTTATTTTTATTTTAATCATAAACTCTCGTAAATCTTTCTTTTCATATAATACACCATTCAATATTTAAAATAATAAAAAAATCTTTCATTGATTGATTGTCCGAAAAATGCTGTAATAATAAAGCATTAAAAACGTGCTTATTCACGTGCTTTACATTCCAAGTCCAATGACTTTAAGTATCGACGGTGTTTCTACGTTGCTATGCTACAGAAACGTCAAAACAAATGTTATCGATCACGAGAAGCGTTCGCACAGTTTCGCTGTGCGAGCTAAGCGTGCAATGCCCCTCCATTGATCAAACAACAAGCCCGATACATCTGCTCGTGAATTGCCAGATTAAACGAGATAAAATTTCAAACTTTGAAAGTGAATTGCAACTTTCCACCAGCACGCGTTTACGTAAGATTAAAATCAATAACGAAATAACGATGGACTTGGAGTGAATGTCTAGACTTCATTCGAGCACGCGAACTCTTGCACCGTAACGTTACGTCGCATAATTTACGGCGAAACTTTACGGTAAACCTCTCCGCGCAGCATTGCGCGGCTTTGAGAATTTCCGCTGGAAACAAGTACGTCTCTCGTTTTCGATACACACTGTGAATTTCGAGTGTATTCTCCGTTAAATCGGAAAAATCCACTTTGCATTTATACGGCTCTCGGCGATTTATGTTTCACATACAGTATTTTCATTGTACTTTCTACTGTAGCTCGCGAAAATTTTCGTCGGCGACGCATGTCATTGCGATACGCGTCATCGCGCGGTACCCTGACGCGATAAAATTCAGCGAGCATGCTCGGCGAGGAGGAAACGCAAAAAGCGAAAAAAAACGTGAAAAAGTACACTCCTCCGCGTGAAAGCGTCACGATGCATCGCGCACGAGTCAAGTCGCGTAACTCCCATTTGCCGGCGCAATTACATCATTCCTGAGCAGCCATCCATACATCCGTACATTGTGCCTATCCGGCCTAGCATCGGGATCCATCTGTTTCTGGATCGCCGGTTCGGACAATTGGACGTGTTTGCTATGCGCCACTTTATACTGGTGACCACCGAATCCGGCTACCGTCATAATTGCCGTTCTATCAGCCATAGCACGCATTTTCCTGTCCGCGCTGTTTGCCGCTAATTGCCGCGAAATAAGAGCCTTGGTGCACTAAATGCGACGAGAAAAACCGCGCGAAATTACATTTCATTATTCATCAATGCATTATGTTCACTTTCGTTAAATATACGTTTCACATTCGGGAATTTGCTTTGGGAATTGAATATCCACTTTCATGAAAGCGGAAAATTTCACTTGTTCTCGACACCGCTACCGAAACAATATCAAGCACGAAAGGCCAAACTGTTATTTTTGAATTCTGCAATCCAGGATGAAACGATCTTTTCTTCCTTCTCGTAGATTGGCATGAAATTTTCGTTTACCCCCGGCTCGCAATTACGCCAAGAACGTTGTTACGAGAATTAAAGAGACGTCTCGCATCATAAACCTAAAAGCAATCTCGGCCCCAATAGCAAATACTGATTAAATTTTTCCTCGACACGGAGTTGCAACATCGTAAATAAGAGACACGGAATTGCAAGACAAACGTTATGCGACACAAGAACTAAATCGAACGGATTTGTCCGTAACGTTGAACAAATACTCTATTGAATCTCGCACGGGCACACACACGGGCATATGTAAAATTCCCCGTTTCAGAAAATTCCGTTTCTCTCGTCGCTACTGAGTTGCGACGTCCGTTCGTTTTACCTACTCGATTACCTGAGAGGTTTACTACCAGGAAGCATCATTTTCCGATCCATGAATTTCACAAAGTTGCTCATATACCTATATAACGCGTCATATCATAAAATGCGTTTATGGCTTTTCGATCGTGCGCCTAAAGTGTTACGCGAAGACATTACAAACCCCAAACTGCAGCGAATAATGTTCAGAAAACGTAACGCAAAGCAACCGCGATCGCGCCAATGAGCAGCAACAGGGATGCGCAAAAAACAATTATCCAGGTAATCAAGACTGTTAAAATACAGAGAGAAGAGAAAACGAGGAGATAACTTTTTGGCGCGTCCGCCAACGTCTCGCCTCTCTTAACGTTTTTCCGCGGCCCGGAATATTTTCAATGGCACCACCGTAGAAAAATACCGACACGTTCCCGCGAGACTCTCGTCCGCCCTCAGCGCTCAATTACGCCGAGGATTTATCACGGGGAGGAAAGTATCTCGCAGCCGGCAAAAATGGAGTGGCGCGCGCGCGCAGTCGGACGAACGGAGCGGAAGGTTCGTTCGGCTAAATAATTGCAGCGTGTTGCAGACGCGAAACGACGCTGCGACGAGCACGGCGGGGTCCTCTTCCGGTTTTTTTCACCCCCGTCGCGCTCTTTATCTACCGTGCCTCCGAGCGAGTCGCGAGAGTTTCGAGCATTTCAAGGGAAAGAAGTCCTCCATGCGTCGGTGATGTTTTATTTTCCTTCTTTGCTCCTTTAGTTTTCTCACTGTCTAGGATCCCTTGATGCATCGACGATTCTGTATCAATATTTTCCTATCCTTCTGTCGTGAATTTATAACGAATTTATTTAAACACGATATATGTGTCAATAAGATGTACCTATAATTTAATTTTCGTTAATTGCAATATGAATACTTAATGCTTAAGATGTCAAACGAGTAATTTTATCTCGCTTCGGCTTTTGCTTGTACAAACACTTTGCGGGGTTATTATATTTATTACTACATTTTGATTTCATTTGTATTATGCATAATTTACTTCTTAATTACTTCGCAGCGATTAATGTCAAGCAGGATTTCCTGACTGACATGGCAATTTACGTCTACGCGTATCACACGATTAAGCGCGATAGATAGTCGCGGTAGATTGACTCTGTTGCACCGGGATCCTTCAGCGTATCGAGAACACGCCCAATGACTCGTGTCCCTGTATATAACGCGTCAGCAAGGTCGATTACTTGCCTTGCTGCTGATAGTCGCAGCTATCATCGTCATCGCGCGCCCTGGGCTATAAATGTGCAAATAAGCGGGCACGCGAACAACATTATTCTCATCGTGAACACGTTGTTTTTACTGTATTTCAAACCAAGTTCAGACTTGTACAAAGATGGATCAAACAACTTAATTGTAATACCATGAAATGTAATCATCCTTTTAGCCTTTTTGAACAGGTACTTTCCGCTGTTAAATAATTGTGATAATTTATTGCCGCATTAATAATACAGTGATAAATAATCACTTAAAGAAAATTAAATGCATATTAGCAACACCGTTAAATTCCATCGCGGAATCGAATTATTCATAACTCTCGCAGTTTGCATTTTTCTCGGCGTTCATAATACCGCGTTCTGCTGACGTAAAATTTACATTTTGCACGGACAACGAATCGTAAAAAAACCACGAGATCCTTCCCGCAACCGCACAGAATAAAATTAAAATCGACGATGCAGTTGTTTAGAAGATGAAAGACCGGCGACCATCGTCGAGCCACTTTACGAGCTGCGAAATATGCATCCTCGAGATAAATTCTCCGCATAATAAGGTACAGGGAGCGCAAATAAAAGTTGAGACGCAGCCGCGGCGCCGCCAAGTCGAGAGTTTCGCTTGAGACGAATATGTATCGCAAGACTTACTCGGCATTTGTCTCCGAACAGATCCAGTTTCCGGACGTTTTAAGTCGACGTGAATCAAAAACTACCGCGATGACGAAGATGAATAAGTTCCAGCCTACTAAGATAACAACGAGAATCTGCTAGTTTCGTAACAGTAGTGTCGGCAAGGATCGTGGTTCGTCCTTTCCATCTTAATTCAAAGCTCGAAATTATCCCGATTAAAAAGCAGAAAGTAACATAATTATGATTAAGGAAACCCTCGAGACTGAGAACCTAATTTAGCTTTAATGAGTTTTCTTAAACTCATGACTTAGTTCGGGAAATACTACGAGAAGCAAAATGTATGGCATATGCGAACATATCAAATTCCGAATTCTCAGTCATTCATAAAGATCTCATTGTTATAGAACATATTTTAATTTGAAACAGATTAATTGTTATAAACAAAATCCTGAATGAAATACCATAATCTCGAGTTAAATAAGCAATTAGTTGATTTTGATGATTATTAATGTAGTGGTAATTTATAAATATATGTAATAATATAAATGCCAATGTCATTGTTTCATAATAATTAATGCATTAAATCAATTATTTAATTCCCGCGTGTGTCGATCATAATCCATCTTTGTAATGTGATGTATATCTCACGGCCTTTTAATATCGATACGCGTCGAATGTTGAACGAAATTTCCGACACTTCGTTAAACGTGTTCGAAGTTTCACGTGGCGGCTGATACATGACCACGCGAACGATCACGTTGGCCTCTATTTAACAACCGTTGAATAATTCTGTATCAGATAGCTACACGTACCGCTGTAACGCATCCATTATTCGCTCCAATTTGCGATCGAAGTATAATACTCTATGAATATGCACGCCATTAGGAATAGTGTTTCTATTATTCCAGCACCTTGTACATCTCAAACTATGGATAGTTCGACCTCAGGGCACGTAGGATCACTAGTAGACTGTAGTAGTTACCAGGATTATGGAAGGCGTATAAACTGGACGCTTTGCGGTAAATACTCCGCGTAATAATAGTGATTATCAATATTTGGAAGATATATACTTAAAATATAACTTAAAAATAATAAATTTTATAGATTGATACATAATTTGATAGATATAAAATTAATTATGTTTACGAATAACTAGATTTCTTAGAACTTTTTAAATTCTAATATCCCTATGAACGAGTTTCAAGCTGAAAATATGTCCATTTTTCGTGGATGTCAAATATGAATTTCCAGAGACGTTAATATTGAAAGCAGAGATTTTCACGCGACACGATATTACCGGAGAACGGAAATATGTCTCGTATCGTATTGAAGTATAGCTTTGCACATTCGCGTCAGCTCGGAGCACCGTCCAGCGGTCGATCGCGTGCATTCTCCAGTACCAAAAAGCCGTCGATGCGATGGAGAATGCGCTCCTTAGGACCGCAAGTTATTTTAAGAGAACTGGTTTGGTAGCTGTGCTATATTTACTTTTCTCCGGCACGCCAAAGTCATTGACAGCGTCCTCTTAGCTCTACCTTACCTCCCTCGGCCTTCGCACTTGTGCCGAACCGCGGTTAAACTGACTTTTGCGATCCATCTTCTATCATTACGATTTATCAATTTGAATATTGCGATCGAGGTTAACAAAACCAAACTTTATTTCATATTAAATTCTTAATTTGAGGAATCTTATAATCATAAATTGATGTGTTACATATATGAAATGATATAAGAAATAGATATATCAATTTACGATGCAATTTTATCTCTATTTTTATTAGATACATTATTCTGCATATATTAATATCTTGTGTTCTTTTTCAATGTTTTAATAGTCCGTAAATACTATTATATGATGTAATATACTTTGCATTTAAGATATAATAGATTCGCTTCATTAAATTGCTGCCATTATTGCTATACACCGTCAAGGAAAGATTGGTTAGAATCAACGAGAAACACGAACATCAAATCATTCTGCAAATAATAACTCAAGACGTAGTTCATCGTAAAATGATCGTTCATGCCGTGCAAACTTTAACGCGGCATTACGAGGCGATGGCGCGCGTGGCTGGCTTCGAAGAACAATTTAAATCGTTTGTTGAAGGGTTTCCCCTTAGAATTCAACGGTTCATTCGCATACAGACTGCGGAGTCGAATGGAGATCTTGTGCTGCACTCGAGATTAAATCGTTCCTGGCCATAACAAAACTATAGACACGACTCTTAACCGTTTCACACGTGGCTTTTATTGAACGCCGACTCAGTTTCCGAGAGATCCTCTCGACCGTTTCCTACCGCCTGCACTTAGCGTCGATTATATTCTATATAGTAGTATCCGTGCATTCTATTTGCAACATTCACGTTTTGCCACGAACGTCGGGCAGTATTTGCTGAGATAATATTTCCCATCTTCAGAGCGCGTTCGGCATCGAAAATCGAACGCAAAGTGTGTGTGAAGCTGGCGTATCATTTCGCGGAAAATCATTAATTATTGAGAGTTCTGGCTCCCTTTTTAATAGTTCTAGAGTTCCTGATAGGTTAAACACATAGTTCTGGCCATTAAAGCGAAAAAATCGCATAGTGCAAAGTGAGACGCCAACTTCACGCAGCCTCTCACTTTGTCCTGCGACAGTTTCCTCCATAATTCCAGTTAGATTTTAAAAGATCTACATGAGTTCTAGAAAGAGCTCTAGCGAAAAAAATTTTTTTTTCATCTTTTTATAATTATTAAAGCTAAAAAATGTTTAAGGGAATGACGACTGGTTAATTTTAGAGAGTTCTGTGCTTTATGAAATATTTCTCGTGTAGTTCTGAACATATTTAACCATTTTCCAAAGAGTTCTGAATGCAAACATTAACAATTATTTAATAAAAAATATTTATCGTCCGAGAAAGACGTATCTACGGAGATATATGTGAGACGCTGGTCGATTTTCGAGAGTTCTGCTTATTCTAAAACAGTTCTCGTATAGTTCCGGACATGTACAATGCCTTAATGTATTAGGTTAAACTTTAACTTATCAGGAACTCTAGAACTATTAAAAAGGGAGCCAGAACTCTCAATAATTAATGATTTTCCGCGAAATGATACGCCAGCTTCACACACACGGACGCAAAAGTTCCGATCCGCAAAAATAATCGCGAGCGCGCACAGTTCCACCGAGAGACCGAAAACGAATCAACGCGATTCAGACCGCAACGTTTAATCGCGAGGGGGGATCTGCTTCATCGGAAATGCCGTCTCGATTTCACATGACCGGGCGCGACTGGGAGTTTCCGTCCAAACAATGGCGAGATCGTACTTGTGACGGCCGCGCTGAGTGCATTCCGTGATGCATTTCGCCCGAGGGTGCAGCGTATTATTATTCGTCCGCGTATACGCCGAGCGATGTCGAGACGCCGGTGTTAAGTGAATGCCGAGTCGCGGGAATGCTCAATTGCAGGGAACACTCCGGCCGAATTAGGCGGAGAACAGGCTTGACGAGAGGGCCGAGAGAACCCACTCCGGATATCATTTTTAATGCATCGCGGAAATCACGGGTCATATGAGATTTGTTTGAGCATCCAGATAAAAAAAAACGCACATCCGTGCTGCGGATGAACAACGCAACATGCCCCTGATGTCATACGGCCAACCGGTTTTTCGACAAAATGTCTGTAACGTACAAACTAAAAAATAAAATGGAAAAGGTATTTTCATACATGTAAAAATAATTTTTTTAATATTTTACGTGTGTAATTTTTGTTTTCGCAGATTTCCTTAAGCAGTTTGCGCGAGTTATGAAATTACAGCTCACGATTAAACGTATTTGACCTATTCGGCAAAGATGATTTTACGTTAAGAGCGTAGGAGCGAATTGAGAGTTACACGGCCGCGAAAACGAGGTAAAACGACATAAAAATAAATACCGTTTCGAGAGGAGATGCTCAATTGCACAGGACACCACGAAAGACTCAACGAAAGGAGTTTGTAACTCCCGAGGGAACGGGCGACCAAGTTGTTGGCAAGTTTCGCGATTTTACGCCAACCAGGACGCGCAGAATGCTGTTACCGTGGCGTGACGTTTTACGGTCGAATTATTCGGATTCGGGCACGTGTTCGTGCGCGATCAAGGTCGACCGGAAAAATCTCTGAAAATTTTGCAGATTAATTCAATCATTATAGGTACGCTGGTCGTAAAACGATTACGGTCCCGGAAGAGAGCGTGACGAGACAAGGACGAGAAGAACGGTTCGATAATCGAAGAGTATCGCCCGCGTTGAGAGGGTGCTCGATCGAGGACTCTGACCGAATTAGCGAGAAGAGGGTTGCCGAGGCAAAAAAGAGACACACGAGTGGAAGCGAAGTGCATCCATTCTCGACTTGACGCGCTCGCAGCTGCAAAACATTTCGCTGATACCAGTCCACCCGTTATATGTATAGACCCTATAGACTCGCGTGTTTTTCTGGTCCAACGAATCCTCAGCTCGCGCGAGAGAAGAGACGAATAATTATTAGGTCACCCGGGGCAATTCCGAGCTACGTCAAAGTATCCTGAACGCTATCCATTTAATCGCTACGATAAGCTTCGATAACAAAATACAAGAACGAGCTACAAGAAGCATGAGCTTACGCTGAAAATGAGAAGAAAATATGCAGAGCACGCGTTCCTTCTTTCACAGTGGATTTCGCAGTCCGGATAATTAATTGATCGTGACTCATCGCGAATATGGAAAGCTGCATTATAATTCTTTTGAGCATGATTTCTACGATAATCCGATAACTCGAAAATACTATCAAGAAGATGTCGAAGCCCGCGTGACGAAACCGCGCGTTGTTAAGCTTTCGAAAATGCTCGTTAACTCTGTTGTCTCCCTCGAGGAAAGTGTGACGGTACTAATTAAGTGAAAAAAAAGGGAAGTTCACCGTCGTGGAAAAGCGATCGAAAGTAACGTTGCGCGTGCTAAGGGCTTAACAGAGCGAGAATGAGAGCAAATACGAAGTCGAAAGGATGCTCCATCGCTGCCCGCCGGTGGAATTAGCGAGGGCGAGACGCGACGATGAGAAGCCTCGTGCACGCGAGAGGAGGAAGTATAATAATTGGATGTCAGCACCCACAAGTGTGTGCGGAACATTCGCGCGCGTACGTTTCGCTCGGCGTGCCATTCCATCCATTCCAGGCCGCCGTCTCACCCTTTTCCCAGCCTTCTCGTCTTCCTCTCTCGCTGCTGCTCGCTCGCGGCGACCCTCGCGGCCCGCGCTCTTTTTCCTCTTTGTGATGGATCCAGCTGCGCGCGTATAAATAAAATAAAGCTCCTTCCTGGCTGCTAACGCATCCCGACGCGCAAAGTGCGATTCCAAAAAAGAGAAAACGGAAGGCCGATGCAGCGGCGACGGCGGTCGTCCGACGGAGCCACGTGGAATTACGTCGCGTCGTTCGAATCATTTATCTCGCGACGAGCGCGTCTGGTCTTGCGCGACCTCGAGGAAACGTCAAGCGACGGATCGAGATAAATGACTACCAGGATAAAGTAATTAAAACCCGCGCTAAGATCGAACTAGTGCTGCAATGGAATCCGATTGAAGAAGGTATAATTATAGGATATATCGTTACTTCCGGTGTGTTACGCGCGGGACTGTTGGGTGGATCAACGGATAGACTCGTTAAACGCATCCCTCATTAAACGAATCGCTCATTAAAGCCGCCGGGGATCGACGAGCATCCCGCGCGCGATTGCGTTACCGTGTCAATCGAGACAGAATTACCATCGCCCGTAGCTCACAGCTCGCAACTTTTCGCGAAACGAAATTGAAAACGGAATTATTCACGCGAGGAGGATCGTCGCACGATCGCATGTACCACGAGGAAAATAGAAATGCCAAGATCGATCGAGCCCTCGAACGAGTTAAAGAGAGGAAATCGACGGCAGCAGCCACGACATAACGAGAACGTTCGACGATCACGAAGTGCACTTCGCTCATCCACGTTATTTCCAGCCGTGTTCTCGCATCCCCGCGTGCATCCGTCTCGATCTGCTGCGGGATAAACGTTCCCGCACAATGCATGGAATCCGACGTGGTCCCGCAACCACCGTCCTGGAATCGTCCGGGAATCACGGCGCGCACGACCATAGTATCTCAAATTTACATTTGATATGCACACGTAACATGCAACATGCACATAAGTGATTATCATTATCATTATTATTATTATTATTATTATTATAAGGTTTCGGCGTCGATTCGTCCTGACAATTCAACGCGCCGATGCATCCGTTGCATCATACCGTTTTAATTGGAAAATGACGAACTTCCCGAAGATGCTTGGGTATTTGTGCGTGCTCAACTGAGCTTCAAGATACGCGTTAATTTGTGATAATTCGCGATAAGGCGGAATCTAAATAAAGTGTACGATTGCGAGGCACTACTTCGACGTTACGCGGTCATTGCAATGTGTAATATGTTTATTGTACATTTAAGATTGAAGTATTACATCAAACCGTGTCAATACTGAGATGCGATTTATTTTCGCGAACGAATACTGTAGCTACAGTGGCGTTTGCAATTTATCATCGTCCTAAATCAACAAATACGGATATGAGTCGCGCAAGATCTGCCGAAGCGTCTAGCTATCGTTCTACTCCGATTGTTCTAATCGGTGGCGCGTATCGCTGCCTCCGATTCATCCCCGTGAGTACTCCGGTAAATTACAGGCACAACTGAGTCTCGTAAATATTTGCTGACTTAATGGAAACGTGATCGTCCTAATGCATTCAGGAACGAAAATCGTTGAAATATATGGGAAACGTATAAAATGAGAGGGCGGGATTAAGGGTAAAAACTCAATGAGAGTTTTTTACTTGCGTAAAAATTTCTTCTCGTACACTAATAACATATGATGTGACTATTGCTTCAGAAATCAGCTATTCCAATTATCAGATACTCTTTACTCAAGTGTTGCACAGGCACGAGATATCGTTATCGTAAATATAGATAAAGTAAAAACACATAGATAATCGCGAATTTCGCGAAAGTTCGATTCCCCTAACGATTTCGCAATGGAAGTTGCAACAAAGTAGCCACCGGCTTAATGCTCAGCCACGCGGGATGTCGATTTGTTCTCCTCCACTATATGATTACGTGTACCGTTCGCCGATCAAAATTACAGTTATAAGCACGCCAACAATAATTCGAACCACCTGTTTGCGATTCAAGATTGCTAAAAGGCTTGGTGATACGACTTTACGCTGCGTCGCGACGCATTTCCATCCTTCTGCAATTTCGCTAAATCGCGATGCAGTGCACGATTCCAAGGGCTTGAAGGTACTCGAAATGTTTAAAACTCTCGGTCACGATAAACGTCACAATAAACCTAAAGCATAGTCTGGGAACGTTCGCTTTATCTAACGTCCCGTTTTATCGCGCTCAAAACTTTTCCACATTTCTCACGCAGCGACAAGTGGCTCGAGTGTGTCCAAGATTTTCTAAGGACACTAAGCAGACCTATAAATTTCTAAGACACTACATATTTCTGTCCTCCAACGTACACGAGAAGACTCGAAACTTTGACGCTAAAATCGTAAAGGAGTCACGACAAAATTGTTATCCTTATCCTTCAACATTCTATATCCTTCCCGGCGCCATTCTCGTTATATTACAATACCATACACTCTTAAGTCAATTCCCGCTCCATCCATCACTCCATCGTTATAATTTATGCAACTTTATTCTCTGTACCTTACCATGATCATTCTCATTACAATTTCGATTATTTGATATCTCTCTACAATTAGTCTCAAACTAGACGAACTAGACCAGTCGCAAATCACAAATCAACCCAAACTCTATATATCAATCCGTGCAGAACGTTAAGATTGCAAGTACTATTTCCACGCGTAAATCTCGTCGAGCACACGCGTACTGAATACGCAATCGGACGGCTACCAGAACCGCGCGGAACCTAAGTAAGGCGCGTATCGGTCCATCGCGCGCGTACCGTATTCTTCGCGCTTCTTACGCAACCAGGAACGGCGATGCGTGGAGCTTTACCGGAGACGTTGCCCGCGTCCGAACCCATAAATTACCGAGGAGACTGCGTAGTACCCACGTAGACTCCGACACCCGTGGCGCATCCATAGGTATGCGAGATATCCCGGAATACCCCGGCAGAGAGAAGGAGAGGTACCGAGAGAGAGCTAAAGAGAGACGACGAGAGAGCAAGGGACGAACTTAACGCGATAAAGCTCATGCGGCCACATCTCCGCGTACGTCTCCGGTATACCGAAGGTGCCGGTGCACACGACGCCCCCACCTTACGGGGCCCCCAAGTACGGTCGCCAAGTGGCCGACAACTAACGACCGGTGCGCGGAGTATGTACCTACTTTATAGCCGGAGCCGAAGGCGGGTATAGCGGACGAACGAGCGGACGTACGCGCGCGTGGTACAGGCGAGACCGAGCGCGCGACGACGGTTCGCATGTACATACGTGTGTATACTTTATGCGCGTGCACACACACGTGCACACGGAAAACGGCATGCAGCGAGCGGGTACCGGCGGAGAGGGAAAAGAGCGAGCGAGCGAGCGAGCGAGACAGACTGACAGAGAGAGAGCAGTCTGATGCCGAGTAGTGAGTAGTCGGGCCTCAGAATCGTGCAGAGCTCCAGCCTCGACACTCGGCCGCTCGTTCAGGCACGCCGCCGCGACCGGAGAACCAGCCAGCCCAGCTTGCCTCGACACATTCCGACAGCCTCCCGTGGAGTCATCCGGAGAACCTGGGCCCCGTACGAACGACCGAGCTCCGAAATACCTGCCTGCGGCCATTCGCGCGGCCTCCTGCTTCCTCCTTCGCTCGGTGCTCATTCCGCTCTGTCTCTCTCTCGCTCGTCGTATGCCCCGAAACGCGTGTCATTCGTGGAATTTTGCCGTTTTGGTGCGCCGATCGAACGTCCAGACGTCCAAGATCGGTGATGATCTAGATCGACCTGGAGTAGGTCCAACCGAGTGGAATCTCTCGGACCGTCTCGCAGTGATAGCGAAGTGCTCGTTTCCGACGTTTTTGCGAGAGAATCATCCGAACGTGACGAAATACACCGACACTCGAGGAATGTCGTCGTTTCGGCGTGACGACCAAACGCTACGAGCTTGAAACGTCCACGGTGGAGTCGCCACCCGATCTGGATCGACCTGGAAGCGCTCCAATGCGACCTGTTTCGAGCGAATGTCGTGCTTGTTTTACTTTGCTCTGTGAGGAGATCAAAGGATTGCAAAGATCGTGCGTCGCAAAGACTCCCTGTGCATCGATCAATCGCTACAAACTGAATCGTCTTGGAACCGCTCCAGTGAAAAATTGCGAACAAATTTCAGAATGTTGTACAAGTTGCACCGTTGAGATTTTAAGAAGTCATTCCGATCGCACGTTGGGCAGAATATTACCGCGATACGGGAAACGTGCGTTCGAGAAATCCTATCATTTTCACGTAAAGTCAGCTTCGAATAGCTTGAAGCTCTATCCGACAAAATTGTCGTTTGAAAGAGACGCTCGCGCTGGTGTGCGTCCCGTGATGCAAGAGGATCAAACATCGTTCCGGGAGCTTGGCACCGCTCTGTGAATCGCGCGCTTGATCGCCTGGATTAAACGTCACGACAATTCCACGCGTCGACGAACCGATCAGCGCTCGGATAGGTTGAGAGCTACGCGCGCGCTTCGGCACATTTTCGTTTCGAGCGAACAGCAGATTCATGCTGTCAGTGGTGATATCATACCTCCGGTCGCGGGATCATCGACGAAGGTCCAGGAACAATTTCGTGCTACTGTGAGAGGGAATACGCGCAGCAAACACGCGGCGGAAGCGTGACGAGCCGAGCAGAAATCTCGTGGTGCTTCTGACGAACAGCGCAGCAGGCGTACGCTGTCTCGCGTGCGCCGTTCGAACAAACGGACGTTAGCGGCGCATCTTGATTGAACGGATCGCTGATTCCTCGCGCGCCCGGTTTAAGGAACTCCACGCCGCCGAGGTCGTTCCGATCAGGAACGCGCGAGTGCGCGCGCGAATAAACCCGAGAATAAACGTCTCCGTCGGCATTTCGGAGCGCAAGTTATTTCTACCCGCGAACGTGCATGGCGCTATGCAGTGCCGAAATTCGAGGCGCAACTTTCTTCGACTCTCGTTGGGCTCCACGGAGTTTCCGCAAACGAAAGGTACGCGCCGCTGGATTTCGCTCGAATCCTGAACAATCTGGTTTCTTCGACCTGCGCGATTTTGACTAGCCATTTCGAGAAGATCATCAAAGAACGCCGAAAATCAGCAAGTCCTTGACGGATTTTGACCTAACATATTTGCAGTTGCTACCTCATGCTGTTCGTCACACTGCGAGCGGAATGCATCGCGCGTAGCAGTGACGACGTACGATACACTCTGACTTGACGCGGGAAAGCATTCGCGGAGCGCATTCACATCGAAAGCACGACGAGCAGCGATTAAAGAAACGACACGCCGTGTCATTAGTGTTAATGGTCGAAAGTGCAGCAGTACTCTCGCACGCTCCAGTTTCTTACGCTGCGCGGAACGGTTCGTGGCTTCTTTAAATGTGTGGACAAATATTTCTTAACGAGGACAATTTTCCGAGATGTGCGTGCAGCAAAATCGTCGCGACATTACGGCCACGAGGAAAGCCTGACGGGTTGCGTAAACGTGTGCCTCGTGCCATCGAAAAATACGGAAAAAAACGAGATCACGGAATGTAAAGTGTCGTTGGCAGATCCGTGCAGGGATCGGAAGATTCATCGAACGACTCAGCGACGCGATTATCCGGCTTCTGCAACGTGAGCGTGCACGACGAAAACATGCGTGAGTAACATTGCGGAATAAAAAAAACGTTAAGAGATCGAGTATACCAGTTGAACACGTTGGGCGAGCACAAGGAGAGACGAAGCCGCGCGGTCGTTAGCAGATCCAGGTCGAAAAGTAAATCGGGCTGCACGGATCGGAGCACCTTGGCGATTAACGCGCGTAACGACCGACCGAGGGAGAGAGATAGAATTTTGCAGAAGGATCATTTGCGAAACCAGTCCGCCCACCACGTGCGCATACGCGGCCAACCCGAGGGAGGAACGGAATCGCGATGCTCACCCGCAAGCCTGTCGATTCACCTCCCCCGATACATTATTCAAGGATAAGTGCAAGTTACGCATGGTCGGTCGGTCGAGACTGCGAACGTTCTCCTGCCTTTTTCGCGGCCGGTGCAATTATCGGCGCAACAAAGCGCAATTTTTGCATAGTAACTTTGACGAGGTTGGGGTACTTGAAATTTTATCGTAACAAACAGCTACGTGTAATTTCAGAAAATCTTTCATCTCTCTTTCTCTCAAACGGTTCTTCGAACCTTAAATACGATCTGTATCCATGCCGAAGATAATGATGCGACCATTACGTAACGAATGCACTCGGCAATCGGCGATCGTAACTAACTATATTGTACGAGCACAACAGTCGTAACTAATCACGAGACTTGTTTGACGGCAGACAAATTGCATTAAATTTGCGATGCAGGAGCAATCTTGATTCCTGATGATGCTATTGGCCACATCGTACGTCCTACTTTTCCGCATGTCGCTCGCTAATCAGATGGAAAATAATATTATAAATACCGGTAATGAGAGAAGCAGCGCGCTAACAATTTCCGCGGCGCGGCACGTGGGAACACGTTTAGTCGCGTTTCACGTGCATCATTCTCCGCAGCGTAATGTGTTTATTAGCTGCGAATCCGCGCTTTCGCAACAACAATCTAGATAATTCGTCGAGCGAGTGAGCGCCAAGATGCTCCTGCATCGTGTGCACACAGGTTAATTAGACACTTTCTTGCTGCTATCCGCCCCCTCTTACCCGTATTCCGCACGTAATTCGCAGCCAGCTGCGCAAAGATTGCCTCCGCGTTAATCTAATTCCAGATTTATCACCCGCACCAGTATCAGATATTGCACTCGCGAATCATGACGAGCCAGGACGTGCCCATTACACAGCGAAATTCTATCATAACGAAGATCAATCCGAGTTCTCACCGTAACAAGGACTGATGCACCAATCAAACGCTGTCTACGGCAAATTGATGAACAGTTTCGACGTAACGAAAATTTAGTATCGCAATTCCTATCCTCGATGAAATTTAGTGCGCTATTACCAAATAATTAAATCATTTCTTTGCAAATAAAATTAATATCTAAACTGTCTCGAAAAGCTTGAGTAAAATTAACTAAGGGTAAAATTAACTTAAGTAATTATTTGTTTAATTTGCAGACATCAAATTTTTACCAAAGAATTGAAGCTAACATCTAGTTTTAATTAATATTTACGAGAACAGCTCTGTACAAATTTATTTTGCTGATAAAAAAACAAGATCACTCATGTTCCTATAATATTTCTTTACTTTTCATCGTATACAACAAACTTGCTAAACCGTATGTATAACAGCTTGTAACACGAAAACTCATTTTACATGAACATCTACGCGTGATGAATACTTGCATTAGTGCTAACATTGATGGATGAGGACGGTTTTGTGGGTGTGTGTTCCATAAAAATCGCACTAGACACGAGAACGCGCGGCCTCTCCAGGTAGATCGATATCGAGATATCCCTCATCACACGCCGTTATCTAAACTCGATACGTTATTCCAATATCGGCGGAAAGCATCGAAACCTGTTCAATCTGCACGCGCGGTTTACCTGCCGCTTTAGTTTCTCGCCGTTTTCCTCGCCGTGTCCTTGATTAACTAACTTTGCCGCGGCTTAGCTTTTGCGAAATGCAAATTCCACGCGGTGCTCGTATTATGGTGTGATATCAAGCGAAACGATGCGGATTAAAAGAAAAAAGAAGGAAGCGAATTCTCCGAATGTTTAAGCTGACGCTTAAAGTTCTTTTTAATTTGCATTCGTCGTGTCTTTTTCCCTGACCAATCGGATAAAATATAATTGCTTTGATTGCTGAAGCGCCTGAATAAAGTCCGAGTGAAGCGAGAAACAAAAGACTGATGATATCATTCGAAGCGAAGACTTTTTAAGCCAGCAACAATTACAAACACAACTTGCTCTGATTCATTCGCTCGGAGCGTTTTATTACCTGTGCGACGAACTGACGAGCGTTGCGGACGATGAAACGCGAGCAGCAGCTTGAAAATCACAGAGAAATGCTGACAGGTAATTCAATCTGGCCAATGTGCGATAAACACCGGCACACACAACGTGCAATGGAGAAAGAATAGTAGTCGGACATATACATTTCGCGATTGGATGCACATCCGTCGATTTCTACTGTTGCAACAAACGTTTTGAATAGTGCGTCCCTATAGCGATACGATGATTGGAAATACATAGAAAAATGGCATTCAGGAAACATTCATTTCTCCAACGCGTGCACGAGAAAATAGACAATGATTAACATAGGAAATTAATAACGTCCGACAAGATCATTATAATCGATCGAACGTAAAAGCAGCGTTTATAAAACCGCATTACACGCCAGTAACAGCAATCGCGCCATCTCATTTGTGAACTGCCAGGTATTTGAGGTAAAGCAATGGGATGATGTATCTATCTCGGAATAGTCACGTAATATCGCCGTTCGAAAAGCAGGGCGTGTAGCGTGCAACGTGTACGCGCGAGCTCACACGTAAGTTACATACCAGGCCAGCAAGTAAGCAATATCCGAGCAACAAGCTCCGGATACTTGGTAATATGGAATACTTGCTGCCTTGCCCGGCCTGTCCCCCTGTGGGGATCGATTCGTGCCGCGCGATACATCACCGCAAAACTTCATCCTCTTCGACTCGCCCTCGTGCAGGCCGCGCAAGTTTTCGCCTTCTGCACTCGAGAGAAGAGAGAGATACTATCCGAACGCATTCATGGTGAAACGACATCACGACAACTGCATTACAGAACTACGTTCGCCACGTGAAAACGTCTATCCGCAGCGTGTTACGTCGCCTTGAAATTTTAACGAAACCTGAGTAACGTGAAATCGAGCTTCCCCACGAGTTTCATGACTCAATCGCGGAGATGTTGCGTTGGACAGCGCGCAGGTGTATTTCAAAACTTTCGATCACTTTGACAAACTGCGTATTGACAAAAATTACTTGTATCTATTGCAATATACAGGGTGTTTCCTCTAACTGTAGCACTTAGAATATCTCTGCTTCGTTTGATGATATGAAAAAAGTCAAAGGACGAAAATTGTTCGATTCAAAGAGACTAGTACTCTGGTAAGAAAATTATTTTTTTTAATATGACCTTTCACAAGATATCAAGGTCATGAACATTTTTTTAAATGAGATGGTATATTTTCCTTAACGAAATGATGTAGCTTGTAAAAAAACAAATTCAACCATACAGAATATGTTGACCTTCAAATGACTTTGAACCACAAAAATCACGTTTAGGAAAAGAAACTCTATTTATTGTATGTATAACTACAAAGATATACCTTTTTACAGATGTTCGAAATGATCACCGTTTACTTCCATACACTTTCGAATTCGATGATAAACGATTGTTTTATGTTTTTGAGAGATTCCGGAGTAATTGCGGTGCACGCACGCTGAATTCTTTCTCGCATATCTTCAGGTGTTGTCGGAATTTTCGCGATAAACTTCATTTGCACGGAACATACTCAACGAATCATTTCCTGATCGCTGGATTGGAACGTGGTGGAAGAATTTCTTGGCCGGCTCGATCACCAGATCTTACGCCTCTTGATTTTTTTCTTTGGGGACACCTAAAAAATTAAGTTTATCGCGATTTGAAGGTCAACATATTCTGTATGGTTGAATTTGTTTTTTTACAAGCTACATCATTTCGTTAAGGAAAATATACCATCTCATTTAAAAACATGTTCATGACCTTGATATCTTGTGAAAGGTCACATTAAAAAAAATAATTTTCTTACCAGAGTACTAGTCTCTTTGAATCGAACGATTTTCGTCCTTTGACTTTTTTCATATCATCAAAGGAAGCAGAGATATTCTAAGTGCTACAGTTAGAGGAAACACCCTGTATGCATCATGTAATATTAAACATTATTTTCAAAGTCACGTGTGAATTTTATTCCAAAGTACAAGCTCCATGAAGTTGTAGTCGTGCTCTGTGCACACGCAGCTTGCAAAGAGAAACGATCAACAACCGAACAGCACTATCGCGACAACATGATCGGGAACGCAAATGCTAAGTGCGCTACGCCGTAATCGGCAACATTATGCACCGAGACGCGATGCGAATTGCAACAGCAACGGAGCGCAAGTGGAGGCCGCAGCTGCTCTCGCCGCTTCATCCCCGCGATTGCGACTCGCGCGAGCGAGTGCGGAGAGGCGTCCGCCGCGAGTATAAATCCTCCGCGGCGCAACCGGCTATGAAATTACCGTTCTGATGCTCAAGAGCTGCCACAACTATACATCATCCCGGCCGCGTAGCCCTTCACCTTTCCGTCCGCGTTTGTCCGTCCGCGCTTCGTACACCTTTCCGCTTCTCGCGCTCCCCATCTTTTCTTTCCTCTTTTCCTATTATCGCCAGTAAACTAGACACGAGATACTCGTGAAAGAAACTGGACTAATTAATCGCGGGGCACACTTCGCCCACGGCTCGTTACGTCGCACTCGATCCCTTTTCTGGAAAGGACTTTTTTCGAGCGCTCTTTTGAACGTTGTCGAGACGAGGGGAAATTCGCGCGCCCGTAGCAGGTTCATTACGCACTTAACTCCGACGTCTTCTTTCTCCCGTCGACTTTGCGCGATTATACCGCTCGTTTGCTTTGATCGGGACTCGTTAAAGAAAAATCAAGGCACTTAGACTCGCCAGCCCGGGACGGGACCTGCCGCCTCGGGCGATCGGGACCAGATATGCAACGACGCAGCATCCGAGCGTTGCGACCGAGACTCGCCGAACGATTACTTAACGGATGATGCTATCTATCCGTGCGGACGCGGACTGTTGAGGCGATCGATAGATTTGCGGTTTTAAAAAGGAGAGCGGAATACTGGTACGTTTACTTTTCTTTCCTAGAATATTGCTCTGAATATTTCCGGAATTTCCGGCCTCTCCTCTCGATTATTTGCGTATAAGTGCAAAATTATTATCGGCGCGGAAAGAACCGTTGCCACCTCGCAGAAAAATACGCGCGCTGGTGAGGAGAAAATAGGGGCAATTGTTGACGATGAAGCGCGTGTGACGGTGCAACATTCCTCGACGATAAAATTAACAGTCATCGTAAAATCATTACGGAATACTGCGTGTTAAATTAACAGCTATCATAAAATATGACTATTCACTTTTTGACACATTATACGGAAAACACATTAAACGGCACTGTGCCAGCTTACTTTACTAGATCGTAATTATTGCTTATTGTTCAAATGTTTCGTGCACGCTCGTAGTAAGTACACCTTATACTCTCTTGTCTCACTTTGTTACTTTACCGAGATTTATTTTATCGAGAATTAGTTTATTGAGACATTTTCAATATTTGCTTGCCATTAAATAACAGAGAATAATCCATTCGAATAACGCGTATTTACCACATAACAATGCAAAATCTATGCGGTTGATATTAATAAACAAAATTCGAGTAAATGCAAGTTAACTCACCGTCATCGTTGTCGCCGCCATTATCTCGCTCGTCGATGATTTTGTTGTTCTGGACACTCACTCGCACGTAAACACGACGATCGGGGAAAACGCGACGAACTACGATCACGCGGCTAATTAACGCGTTACGATAATCACCCGTCATCTATTACGGCACTCCACGACACACGGATGCACTCACGACAACCGGATGAACGCGACACGGAATGTTCGACGTTGTTCCACACGGTCCGACATTTGTAAAAACGCGATTCTAATGCCTTCACGGGACATGCGACGGCAACTTCACACCGATGCCGTATCGGACACTCTGCGAGGCGAACGAGAATGCCGAAGTTTAACCTAAAAATCATTTAAAAAGCAGCTATACTATTCATACCTCAATTATACCGAAAATCCAATGAATACTCTCGGTTTTCGATCGCTTCGAAATAACGCAAATAACGCGGAGCGATGTAAAATAAAGTGACGAAGATCGATCCGACGGCAACTTCATGTCGATGCTACGTCGATCATTTTACGACAGCAGAAATACCGGTCGCGAAGCTGCAAATCGTCACGAAATGGCTAATTGGTATCACTTACTTCAATTATCTCGAAAATCATCTCGAACAAGCGAATAACGAAAGCATGTTTCTCGCTGCAACGAACACCGGCTTCGATGACAAATGGCGTATTACTAGTAACTGCACGTATTCCGGGTAATCGACGGCAACTTCACGTCGATGCTTCGCTGGCACCTTCGTGGCGAAAATAAGAACTGATCGCGAATCCGAAAATAATAGTGACAAAACGGTTAATCATTATCACGCGCTGCAATTATTCTGCACATTTATTCGACACTCCGTCAATTCAAATCGCGTCTCGATAACGCGGAGCGACATTAATCACTGCAACGAACACTGGCTCCGACGACAAATGACATATTACTAGTAACTAGTAACCCATACAGCACAGAAAGTTGAAATAACGTTGCGAAGATGTTACAATGTTGAATATTAAAATATAAATATTTTTTCAACGTTGAATTTATGTTGATTCTTCTACATTGATTCTGTATGTTGCTACAACATTGAAACAACATGTAACAAATAATTTTATTAATTAACGGTCAATTTAAAGATTGTCATTCTTCTTATATGTAATAAATAATTATATTATATTTAGTAATAATTAATTAATAATGTTAAATCAATAGGTTTTCTTTTTCGCTGTACTTCTGAACTAGTGCAATAAGTTAGAATGAAGGTAAATGTTCATTGTGTCGCTCGTCGCTCATTTTTAACGTCAAAACAAGTCACGTGATCAAAATTAACGCTGGACATTGGTCAATGTTGATCACGTGATCTGTTTTGACGCTAAAAATTAGAGTGGGTAAAAGGAGAGTGTCGCCAATATACATGCCTAATGCTGATTGGTTCCGCCATTTACAGACAATTTCCGGTTAGCCGTCAATAGGTATTAGGTGAATGTAGTTGGGAAGTGTACATTTAAAGTAGTAGTGACGTTTTAATATCGTTTTACTTTGTCTGACAATGGCGACTTCCGGTTAATTGGCGACACTCTCCTTTACCCACTCTACTAAAAATGAGCGACGAGCGACACAATGAAATCGCACCTTGAAAGAAAGTATATTTGTTTCGCTCTAACTTATTGCACTGTTCAGAAGTGCAGCGAAAAAGAACAATCCTAAGATCTAACAAAGGTTTCTAAACGTTGAATTGCAATGTCTTGTAGATGTTGAATGCAATATCTACAAGACATTGCAATTCAACGGACATTAGACATTTATGCAATATCTTTTCTACGTCGAATCTACATTTTGCGATATTGATGGAACATTGCAATGTTGCTATGCAACATTTCTGAGATGTTGAGTTAACGTTTGTGTGCTGTATGGGTAACATCTATATTCGGGGTGATCAACGGCAACTTCACGTCGCACCTTGCCAATCGTGTTCCGAGGCGAACGAAAAGTGCCGATCACGAGTCGGAGGATCATTAAAAAACAGCTAATCACTGTCGCGTGCTTTAAATCAGCTCGAAAATTCGTTCGGCATTCCCGGCTTTCGCTCGATCGCGCGACGCATCTTGGACGAGCAGATAAGACGAAACGACGCACAGATTGCTACGATTGCCGCGAGTTTTGGCCATTGCGAATGACGAAAGTGGACACTGAAACATGGCGACCAGAACACGTAAGCACACGATATATATATATATATATAAATTGCGATCACGAATATCGAATCCCGACGTTTGTCTATTGGACACAATACGATTTTCGACCGGCGATACATTACGCGCGCGAGCGTCACAAGACGATACTCCGAACCGAGGCGAAGCTACACAGGTGACTGATCGCGAAAGGACGCGAGCAAAAACTACGGCGCGAGCGACTTGTTCTTCCGCAGCGCGTATAAACATAACGATACGATTTTCGACCGGCGATACATTACGCGCGCGAGCGTCACAAGACGATACTCCGAACTGAGGCGAAGCTACACAGGTGACTGATCGCGAAAGGACGCGAGCAAAAACTACGGCGCGAGCGACTTGTTCTTCCGGAGCGCGTATAAACATAACGATACGATTTTCGACCGGCGATACATTACGCGCGCGAGCGTCACAAGACGATACTCCGAACCGAGGCGAAGCTACACAGGTGACTGATCGCGAAAGGACGCGAGCAAAAACTACGGCGCGAGCGACTTGTTCTTCCGCAGCGCGTATAAACATAACGATACGATTTTCGACCGGCGATACATTACGCGCGCGAGCGTCACAAGACGATACTCCGAACCGAGGCGAAGCTACACAGGTGACTGATCGCGAAAGGACGCGAGCAAAAACTACGGCGCGAGCGACTTGTTCTTCCGCAGCGCGTATAAACATAACGATACGATTTTCGACCGGCGATACATTACGCGCGCGAGCGTCACAAGACGATACTCCGAACTGAGGCGAAGCTACACAGGTGACTGATCGCGAAAGGACGCGAGCAAAAACTACGGCGCGAGCGACTTGTTCTTCCGGAGCGCGTATAAACATAACGATACGATTTTCGACCGGCGATACATTACGCGCGCGAGCGTCACAAGACGATACTCCGAACCGAGGCGAAGCTACATAGGTGACTGATCGCGAAAGGACGCGAGCAAAAACTACGGCGCGAGCGACTTGTTCTTCCGGAGCGCGTATAAACATAACGATACGATTTTCGACCGGCGATACATTACGCGCGCGAGCGTCACAAGACGATACTCCGAACTGAGGCGAAGCTACACAGGTGACTGATCGCGAAAGGACGCGAGCAAAAACTACGGCGCGAGCGACTTGTTCTTCCGGAGCGCGTATAAACATAACGATACGATTTTCGACCGGCGATACATTACGCGCGCGAGCGTCACAAGACGATACTCCGAACTGAGGCGAAGCTACACAGGTGACTGATCGCGAAAGGACGCGAGCAAAAACTACGGCGCGAGCGACTTGTTCTTCCGGAGCGCGTATAAACATAACGATACGATTTTCGACCGGCGATACATTACGCGCGCGAGCGTCACAAGACGATACTCCGAACCGAGGCGAAGCTATTGGGTTGTTCGGAAAGTAATTTCGTTTTTCACAAAGAGATGTCGTTAGTCGCGTTCCTCGATACTTAACCTTACTCTAAGCGACAAATTCGTTTTATATTTTGACAACTGACATTTCAGACGTCATTTAGTATCTTATTGTGTTGCGATCTGTCAAGTAATTTTTGTTTGGCATTACATCAAACATGGAAAATCAAAGTGAGCATTTTCGTAATATTTTGCTTTTTTACTACCGAAAGGGTAAAAATGCAGTGCAAGCGAGAAGAAAATTGTGTGCCGTGTACGGAGAAGATGTATTGAGTGAACGTCAGTGTCAGAATTGGTTTTCGAAATTTCGTACTGGAAATTTCGATTTGAAAGATGCACCACGTTCAGGTCGGCCAATTAAAGCTGATGACGAGAAAATAAAGGCTCTAGTGGATGCAAACCGTCGCATAACAACACGCGAAATTGCTGAAAAGTTAAATTTATCGAATTCGACCGTTTACGATCATTTGAAACGCTTTGGATTCGTTTCAAAGCTCGATATTTGGGTTCCACACAATTCAAAAGGAAATTGACTTGATTCGACGCATTACCATCTGCGATTCATTGGTGAAACGTGAAGAAAATGAACCATTTTTGAAGTGAATCATAACTAGAGATGAAAAATTGATTGTTTACAACAATGTTAAGCGAAAACGATCATGGTCCAGGCAAGATGAACCTGCTCAATCGACATCGAAGGCAGATATTCATCAAAAGAAGATGATGCTTTCTGTATGGTGGGATTGGAAGGGAATCGTATTTTTCGAGCTACTACCAAGCAACCAGACGATTGATTCGAAAGTGTATTGTCGTCAGTTGGATGAATTGGATGCTGCCATCAAGCAGAAGCGACCAGAATTGGCGAATAGGAAAGGTGTCGTATTCCATCACGACAATGCCAGACCACACACAAGTTTGGTCACTCGCCAGAAGCTTTTACAGCTTGGATGGGATGTGCTACCACACTCACCATACTCTCCTGATCTGGTACCATCCGATTACCATTTGTTCCGGTCTCTACAAAATTCTTTGAACAATGTAAACTTCGATTCAAATGAAGGCGTCAAAAATCACTTGCTTCAATTTTTTGTCAATAAGGAGAAGGACTTCTATGAACGTGGAATCTTAAAGTTGCCAGAAAGATGGCGAAAGGTAGTGGAACAAAATGGCCAATACATCACTGAATAAAATTTATTCTAAATATGAAAAAACCGCCTTTCATTTTTCCTTGAAAAAACGAAATAACTTTCCGAACAACCCAATACATAGGTGACTGATCGCGAAAGGACGCGGGCAAAAACTACGGCGCGAGCGACTTGTTCTTCCAGAGCGCGTATAAACATAACGATACGATTTTCGACCGGCGATACATTACGCGCGCGAGCGTCACAAGACGATACTCCGAACCGAGGCGAAGCTACATAGGTGACTGATCGCGAAAGGACGCGAGCAAAAACTACGGCGCGAGCGACTTGTTCTTCCGGAGCGCGTATAAACATATACAATCGTCCGTTCGTAACTCACTTATGAAAAACACTTGATCTGATACGTTTTTACTATCACGCGAACTTTACCGTTTTCTACATAGACAAACTGAAATTTACGCGTATTTATTTCGATAATAAATTTATACATTTTGTCACATGTTTGCTCTTTGGTTTGCTCTCTTAATTCGCTGAGTGTGTGAGTACATGTGTATATATGTATATAAAACTAAAATTATAAATCTAATATCGTGAGAAATGTGCTTAGTTTTTTGTAAATATTTTTACGTTATTGTATGTGTGTGCGTAATATTTAAATAATTTTTGTCTTTGAATTAATTAGATGCACTCTAACAATCAATTATCATTAGTTTTGAGGTGTGATAGGAACTATGAAAATTCTGATATAACTGGGTAATTCAGATTTTCATAAGTGGAAAAACAAATAAGAGATGTGTAACGAACTCGTCTATAGAAAATTCTCTTTGAGAGAAACTAATAATAAGAAGCATGCAACGTACACGAATGTACACACATTATTTATATACCTATTTTATATTGGAATTGTTTGAAAATACTCTGACAACTTGCGCCTTGTGAAATCGTAGGCATAAAACTGCCAGGCACAGTTCAATCTCCAAAGTTGCTGGCATTCGCGGAACTGCGAAAGGACTTTGGTAGCATTAACTGCTTTAAATTAGTTTGCAGCGAATTGCTGGAGAGCCACTGAAACGTTATTAGTTTACCCGCGGTATAATGAGATTGCATGCACAATTGCGTGCCGCTATTAAGTACGTCACATACGATTTTCATGACAAGTAAGGAAACGTTACAAAGTCCTCGCTCGGTGAATCGAATTTACAGGCCGGTGAAACTTCAGCGAGCACTGCCGCAAATTTGAATTAAGCAGATCCGATTTCAGCTCTAATTATACCACGCGATACTGTTTTGACAGCAGCATTAAGGATTCAATAATTTGGTCGGCTGAATTGTTAATTGGGGCGGCAATGTAGACATTTCTGCGGTAACAATGATGGGAATATCACATGTCAAATATAAATACCAACGATTCTGCTGTGTTATAATTCGATACATGTAATTATCCTTGAAAAATGAACTATTTACAGATATTTTAAACAATAAGATTGTACCTTCGTCAGATATTTTGTTCTCGATCGCATTTAACAGAATTAAACGATTTTCTCAGCAGCTGTTGATAGTTTGGAAACATTTGTTATTGAAGAGCCAGAGAACGAATTCTCTCCAGGATCGCTTGACGACTGCCTCAGTCTTTTCGAAGCGTGTTTCTCGTTTACCATGCTGGTGCAGTAAATCGCGCGATGTGCGACGCGAATGAAAGGCAAACGAAAGGCACGAGCCGACTCTTTCCGCTCCGAATAGTAAAAGCTCTCGGAGTGCAGGCAGACATACGAGCTCGATAAGTCCGCCGTATTCTTGTTGGCGAGATAAAGAACGCCGGGCAGCTCCAACTGTCGAAACTTCTGGCCTCGGGGGAACTTTAAACATAGTCATTCGGCCGAACCGAACTCCGAAAACTACGCCGGCTTTCCGGATTCTGCTGGACCCGCGCGAATGCAGAAACCACGTTTAATACGGTGGAGTAGCCTGATCTATCCACTGCATGCATCGTGTTACACAACCGTACTCTCGTGTCGACCAATCTCGAAACTAATCGTCGAAAGCACAACCCGAATCGCCCCGGTTCCGCGCAGAAAAATATAGCTCCCCAAATGCGAAACGTTCTCGCGAGGTTTCATCAACGGTAACGGAATTCCGCGGAAATAGAACCTCGGCCTGATGATTCTGTAGAAAAACTTACGTGGATGAAATGTGGCTGATAAAACATTGACGAAGCGAAATAATATCGATTCGGAGTAACGTTATAACCGCGAGGTCATATTGGGATTTTCGGAGCTCTGGCCATTCGAGAAGAAAAAATTTAGCTTTCTAGAAGCACGGAAAAAATCTATACTAATAATTAAAAACGCTATCTCATCGCGCTAAAGACTTTTTTCATTAAGATATGAATAAACATATGCATAATATATACTTTTGGATACTTACTTTTGGAGTACACAGAGAGTACAGATTTCAAGATTCCGCGATTACCCATTTTACTCGCGATAATCGAAGATTTATAAAAATATCTTATCGCGTAACATCAATAAATTTGTTTCAGGACAGTTACGAATAAGCGTAAATCGAAACAAGTGTATGCGCTTCACGTCCACCGAAATCTGTTTACTCTCCCGCCACCTTTAATCTTCCACTTGTGACGAAAGTGAACAGCGCTTTGTGTCTTATCAATCGTGTCACTAATGCGCATTCTTTCGTTATCAGCGTCACTCATAGCAAGTCGATGAGTCTAAACGTCAGCCGACTATCGTGAGTCGACATTAGTGATTTTAACAACGTGTCGCGTTTTCTTCTACGCCTTGTCGAACACTTTATGTCAGGTATGATAAAATTTTACATATTTACGTTCCTTCGCGTGTCTGTCACGTTCGCTTTGCATTCTCTCTCTGATAACAAGAGCGTAAACTCACGGGTATATATCTCTTCGCTCGATGAAACTATTCTCAGCTTGTCACTCGCATTTGATTTGCATGAGAGGAGTTCGATAATTAAGAAACGTCATGTGATCATTTTATCGGGAGAGTTATGGCCCTTTTGGGAATCCATGCTGATGCTGATTAAACTGCGAGATTGCACCGAACGAGCTATGCCTGCTATCACCGTGTCATCGCGTCGTTCGACATTTGCATAATCCTCCGCTCCCCCGATCGTAATTGCGTATCGTCGATATTCCCCGAGGCTGGCAAACGGTATTTAATTAACTAGAACAACGTCGATTTGCAGCGCTGTTGCAATACTATCGAGAAATCGTGCGGGTAACGTGCAAAAGTATATGTACAACCATCTTGAGCGGAATGTATCTAATTTCGTCGATTTTCTCGCACACGCCGAGATTGGAAACATGTGATCTGACGTACTCTCATTTGCTCGCGGAATGTTAGTGTAAAGGTAATTGTCAGAAAATGTTGCGATCAAGTGCATTTAATCGAAAGCCCACCCACAGGATTGAGTGTATAATGAATATTTAGATAAGGAAATTCTCTCTATATATAGGGAGAGAAACCTAGAGTAAGCAAACGTTCAAGTTCGAGCTTGGAACTTGAAGATTAAATCCCGTGCACTTATGGAACTCTTGACTCCCGCGATTTTCTCGCTCTGAGAGCATTCCTAAACTTACAAGTAGATAAACTCCTGCAAAAGCTATTACGGATGCTAATTTAAGCCATTTTCTCCTGGTGTATTCTATCCTCGGAGCATTCCGCTTATCTGTTTCTTCCAATGTAGCTTTGAATACAGTCGCCACCATTCGTGAGGTCTTTATTAGATTAACTGCTATGGCTGCCACGGTCTGGATCGAAGAACGAGTCGCAGAAATAACTTTCTTAACTGAATGCATCTAAGGTTAAAATCTCGTGAAAAGAAAATACATTAAGAATATTAAGCTTCTAGTAGCTCAGTTTTACGAAGCTTGCGAGTTACATAAAACTGCTACCAATTTTTCATTTCCCTTTAAATATTTCTAGCCATTTCATTCCTCCAGAAATTTCTCTTTTCTTCTGTAAAGTTTGTACACGCGACTATGATTATTATATGTACGAAACCAATATTTTTTTATTTGAGATAAGAAATATGCCGTCCTTTCTTCGCCATTCATCTGGTCGATTTTCTTCATTTGCTGACCTTCCACTCTTACGATGCTACGATATTTGAGAGCTTGTATATTTCGTGCGTAAAATAGCACGGCCTGGTATCATACATCCCAGACCCGCGAACGATGTTTAATTACCCAGAACATCACAGCGGCCGCCTTGACCTTACGATAATAAATCCGCGGCAGAGATACGCGGGTTAATTGGCATATAAATGGCTTTTCTAGCGTAGCGTTTCCGTCCGCACGAGCACACTGCCGCCACTGCCGTTGTTGCTGCTGCTGCTGCTTGCGTTTGCGATCGGAGAGCACGTGCTCGGCATAATGCGAATTAGTGCACGACCGTACACTTAACTATTCCAGCTATTTGCGCTCATCCGTCCCGAATAATCTCGGATTGTTTTTCGCTGGCGTTGTCAGTCGATACAAGAGCAAAGGCAATTACGTGACGGTGGATCGCGAGCATTTCGATTCTGCTAGCGCGTGACGTTCTCTTGGAACTAATTATGAAGTAATTACAATGCCAGACTCGCGTTTATATCGTATACCTATATGTGTATGTACCGGTCCGGTATGTTCTACATTGCGAATTCTCTCTCCTTTCATCTCTCTCACTCTTTCTCTGGCAAATTCGACACTGAATATTTCACAAGCGAAGCCGCGCTCAATTTACTCGCGAATAAATGCGGCTGCGAAACCGCGATAATATTTCGGATGGTAACGTAAATTATTCTTGACCTTATGGAGAATGCGATTCAGCTTAGAACAATTGTACCATTAGAAATTCAGCATTTAGCGATGACGGTTATTAATTACGGGGAAGAGATGCTTAGAAAGAGGCACTATTTCCAGAAAGAGCGTGCATTTTTCTTTCCTGTAAGCGATTCCCGGATAAATTTAGAGAACGTTCTCTACAGTGAAAATTCAATAGAAAGTCATTTGCAGCAACTTTCCAACTTTCGGCATTAAATATCCCGGCAATTAAGTCTCTCGAATCAAATTTTACACGCAGCGAAGTAACAAACTCCGGACTTAAGGACTGCTTGCAATTAACAGAAAAATCAGATTTCATTAGAAACTTAACATCTACTTTTCTAGTTTCCGCGCACAACTCAGTTTACCGGAAGATTCTGTTACTTGTTCAACAACTCTTTCGTTCAAGAAGGCTATTGACCTAATTGTAGTATAAATACAAAACGTTTTATCAATAATAAACGCAATTAAATGCACCGTTATATTAAAATAATTAAAAACGTCCGCATACAAATAAAGCTGCACGCTGATTTAAGAATACGCATGACGAGCGCACGACTTTCGTGCAATAAATTTCAGCTATCTGGCTTCTTTACGATCACCAATAATTTTCCGCACGGTTCCCGTCAATTTCCCGCATTTATCCATCTCCTTTATTCACCATCAGTAGCTGCGGAGAAGTTCGAGATAATTGCCAGTGTCGTCGACACGCGCGGAACTCTCGTAAAATCGACCAACATGCGATTTTAGGATCGATCCATTGATTAAATCAAACGTACCTTCCTCTTTGTCATTACTCGCCATAAACGACTGCTCGTGAATCAACGACGCGACGTTACCGTCCGAACGTAAACGAAAGCGTCCGTTTTCTCAGCAGGAAACGCTCACAATGATCTTCCCGATTACGTTGTAACATAGCCAAAGAGAATAGAGAAATATCCTTTGTGTGCATATCTGGAGATCAGAAAAGCTTCTCGAAGTTAATTTTATCCGCGGAAACCGTAGTGCAGAAAGGATTTTCCAGATAAAATTTCTTTTTGATATCGAGGACTCTGAAACCACATAAATTTTTCGAGAAACTCGAGTGTCTCTAAAATTAGCAATTAATTGTTAATTTGTTGTCAGATTCAATAGCCGATACGATTTAATGCCGCTCTGTGTATATCCCATATTTACGCGATAATAGCCCATAACAGCATCGTTTTGCAGCTGGTACACGCAATGATTCGATAGGTAGGGACCATTTCGCTTTATCCGGCAACGGACACCGAGTTTAGACGCGGTCGTTTCCGGCAAAAATGTCCTCTTGTTAAAACTGGTCGTACCGAATGGAACAATACGGTTGGCACCGGCGATATCTTCACTAGCAAAACGTGATTTTTTTCGGACGGAAAATACCGAGAGGATTTCCTATTCCCGCGGACAACGCAACTCGCATCCGTATTTTGCGTCGAGATAAAAAACACTCTGTGCTCGCCACGTGTGCATCTTTTTCTCCCGAGCGCCATTATGAATGCACGCATTATAAACGCGTCACGCACTGGTAGGATGCAATTACCGACGCAACGGTGATTTCGCGTGCACGTTGGAGAAGAGGCTTCTTACGCGTCGAGCTCTCGAGATGAACGACGTGCCGACGAGGACCCGCGTATTTAAGCTGAGAATAATCGCACCGCGCCTTTCGTCGCCTTTCACTTGAAGACTCTTTTCACTCGGTGAGGGAAGCCGCGGAAGAGCATCCTCGGTATTTCAGGAGGCGTAAATTCGCCGCGCGACCCCTCTTAAAACTCCGTGCAAACGTTATAAAGCTTTTCACGGTAGTTGCCGCGTCTTCGTCACGGCCGATCTTCGACTTCTTCTTCTTCCCCATTTCCCTCGTCGTTTGCGCCGCAAAGCGATGTTTTCATCGGTTATCCCAGCGACGACATTATCTGAAATGGTTTGTATCTACACGTAGGGCGGAACTGCTCCAAATAATCCAAGGAAAATACACTCGGCGCGCGAACAAGGCTCTAAGATAAAAGTGGATTTTACGCGCCTTTTCAGATTACATCACTCGTAGATGGAGAAAATATTTTCAGATCTGATTATCGTCTCAGGATAAAGAAAGAGCGCTGCATAAAAAAGTACTTAAAATGCAGATTTTTAATAGTGAAATAACATCAAGTAGACCGAAATATCTTTTTAGAAATCCGTTTCTAAATATCATGCGATTATATGCTTTAAAAAAATAAATCTCACAATTTAAAGATGAGATTGATTCGAGAGAGGTTTTAATGCTATTACTCTATTCGCCAAATGCGGTTTGCCAGTTAATTTTAGCGATAGTGTTCGCACATCGGACGTCGCATATCTGTGAACTAACCAGCCGATTACCGTTAACGGTTGATCGTCCCGATTACCGCGGTACTGGCAACGTAATACTTTTCCCGCAAGAAATCAAGTACAAGCATGCGAAGTATGACTCCCAGGCATTTCCTCCTCGTGCGTGTTAATGACCGACTCTTTCCTTGAATCATTACCGACCTTCCGTTTGTGGGAGCAACGCAGGAGCATTCCTGCTGCGATTGCGCCTCGAATTAAAATTAGCTTTCCATTTTAATGTTAGTACGTCGAATGCACAAGGTGTTTAAATGCGCGCAAGAAAAAAAGAAGCAATCAAAAAAGTTTTATTTTACTTTGAATCTTTAATTGCGATTCTTCCTTAATACTGCTTTCTCGGAGATTAAAGTCTAAGGCACTCTATGGAAGAGACCTTGCAATCTGCGTCCTTAGAAAATTACGTTCGCGGTGTGCATTGAGTCTGGAAGCTCGCTCTCGCCGGAACGCCCGCGCCGTCGTAATTCACGACTGGCCGATCAATTAATCGAGTCGTTACAGCTCCGAGCTCACCGGTGCTCTCCCATTCTATCGTAGGCACGTTGACGACCGTTACTGGCTTGATTCTCTTGCGTCGAATTAAAACTTTCCGCTCGTAGACTCAACAAGTCGGCTCCGCGATACGAGCCGGCTTTGCGTAGAGGCGCGTGATGCACGTGCACGCATACCGAACACATTAATAATACAGTTATGCAACGAGCCGTGTGCACGATGGTTATTAGTGACTGGGACCGCGGGCACACAGCATGCAGAATCGGATTGCATAGACATAACACCAACGTGTCTCGAGCACGCCGTGAACGCGAGCGCGACTCACGTTTCGCAACCGTTGCGAAAGCTAAAATGCCTCCAAAAGCGAAATTGATATGAATCGTTCATCCATCTGATAATCCACACGCAATGAACATCGATAAGCTGTTCATGCCGTATATGCCGTTTTCGCCGGCTATTGATCATCAATTGTAGAATTCCAAACGGATTTTGAATCAAAGCAATGGTTTTTGCCAGTGCAATGGCAAAAACCATTCCTCGCGATTTGCCAATTATTAATTTTCATAATTGATCTCGAAATGAAGAGTAAATGTTGAAATATTGTAGTGCAAAGGATAAGAGCGTCATTTATTTCCATCTGTGCTGGAGCTTTATACATCAAACGATGTCATCAATTTAAAATGAAATATTGTCAAAGAAAAATTGATTTAAAATTCACTCAAAATTAATCAAGCGTGATTCCGCGTTAGTAGATGTAATTGAAGAAATTTCGAAACATTTGGCTAATTAGAATACTCTCATTACCCCTATCCTGTAAAACCGCACGCAGCTGTCCGGATCGGAGCACCATTTGATACATGGTGTACTCTGCACTTTGCGCAAAGCCGCATGAATTGCAAACGTGTCCAGATGCGCGGTATTCTGCGGGCGACGTTATCAATGTAAAACATCACTTGGTCGAAATTCAAACGCATGGATTGAAATTCTACTTTATAGCGCACGGCTACCGTTATCGCGCGCCCTGAAATATTTCGCCACGATACGCTAAGGCTCGACCTTAATTTATTCAATGCTTTATCTTCCCGTAAACCTAGAAGCAGCAGCAGCAGCAGCAAAGAAAAGATATACTCTGCTACTAAAGCTGCAGTACTCAATGTATACCACTCAAAGTACAATACACTTCCCTATCGTAAATCCTTATCCTTAAATCCGTAAAATAAATTTATATCACTGCTTTACAAGATCACGCGCGAAAATTTCTCTGTTGTATTTCTGCTCTGCATTCTAGCTCCCTTTTTAAACGTTATCGCGAAAGTCACGACGCGGCCAACAGCTAAATGAAACAACAGTTGACGTTTCGCGAATCGCGGACATGAGACAGGTTTACAGTTTGCGCAAAAGTTGCACGCGAGTCGCGACCGCGTTTGGACGTGCGATGTTATCTCCGTACCAAGCCGCTCGTCCGCTCGAAGCTGAAACCTCCGCCCGCACGCGACACGCGCACGATGTGAATAAGATGCATCCGACGTGATCGGATGTGAATGAACTCGATCAAAGCCGAACAAATATAGTTTCGCATGTCTCTAGCTGGAAAATGCGGTCGTAAAACCAAGGGAAATTAACTGATATGATTGAAATTTATTCTATCTAAATGTTCTTTATCTAAGCTGTCTCTCGAAACTAACTAAATGATCGCTCTGATTGGTTGCAGGCGAGGAAGTGGTGACAGTACCGTCCACCAGCAGCACCCAGGAGGGCTGGAAGGTGCAGAGATTGTCCGTGAACGGCGACTCGCAGCAGCAATCGAGCAATCGTCGCCGCAGCTGCAGCAATAGGTCGCAGTTGCAACCGGTACCCGTTTCCGGTGGCAAGAGGAACCGGCCGGCGCCACCACCGCCATCGCAACCGGTATCCTGTCGGGTCAGTGCCAAGGATCAGGTTGACAGTTACTTCGTTGACTGGCCGAACAAAGAGAACACGCCTGGAAATGCTGTGAACCGCTGCGAAGATAATCACCAGGCGAACCACGTATTCGGAACAATCGACGAGTCGACGATGGGCTCGAATCTCAGCAGGCACAGCGGAAAGGGCCTCACCGGCCGGCGCACTCAGTCTTCCGGAAACTTGTGCGATCCTAAGGGAAAGCTCAACAGCATGGGGAAGATATTGGTGCCCTGTTCCAGTGCGCAGAGAGAAAGGTTAGTCGTAGCTTCATATTTCTTAATTTCTCAAATTCGTTAAACTTTCTCCTTCTTCATCAGATGAAGAATATGAACAGATGAAGAATGGTTGCGTTTCTCTTTTCTCTTTCTCATTTCTACAATTTCTACAATTCTACAATTAATTTCGAGCACTATTTGCGATATTTAACGTTAATTTGTTTTGGTAAAATTAACGTTAATTTAGATATCTAATCTTTTTCATCAAAGCAGAAGGAAGACGAATATCACTTTTCCTTATCGCGCGAAATGTGTTCTTTGAGCAAGATATTAAAGCGTATACCGAAGCATGAATGGGAAATTAGATCGCAATCCGATTAAAAGTAGATTGAAGCTGTACGCGGATACAAAGTCGTGGTGTGGTAACTACGAGAAGGTGGGATTAAGCAGCATGAAATATTAGATGGAAAAAGAAGGAAGCGAGATGTTTCAATCGCGCTTCTCTCGCAGTGGAAGATTAGATCCCTCTTTGTAATGCAGCCTCGCAGATTACCGTTAATTTTTTAACGACTCGGAAAGCCGGTGAAACGCCGTGGGGGAGAGTCATGTTGTAACGCACGGAGGGAAAGGTCAATCCACGATCGATTCCTCGTGCGATACCCTTAAGACACTATCCATATCACGCCGACAGTTCGCTTGACACAAATCTGTGAATTATGAACATTTTCAGGACCACAGATAATTGACAAATACACGATGGAAATTCATAGCCATGTGAATAATCGTTTGATCAAGGTTTGATTAATTTAGTTAGTTTTGATCTATTAATTTTCGTGTCACACTAGGATGCGGTATAGGGAATGTATTATTAATTGCATAATATCTATGCGATTATTATGTCTGTAATAAAAAGAGCATCGGAAAACGCAATTATAAATTACATGAAGCGTATAAATCACGTTTATTATATATTATGAAAGGAAAAGTTATACGTATAAATTCAATGTGCAACGAGCAGGCATCAAATGAGATCGTAACGCAATTGAATCAATTACAACGATGTATATATATTATTAAGTTATATATTATATATTATAAGTATATATATTATGAATTTCAAAATTATATTAATATATTATGTTACGTATCACAAGGCGAGAGAGTAACGTAATTTTCACGCTTAATTTATCGTTTTGCGCGAGATACTTGTCGTTATTACAATTTTTAGCAATAAAATCTCGTGATTACGCAATCACTTTGAGGAATTAATTAGAAATGACAAAATATTTTCCTTCCACTTTTCAAAGAGTGTTAAGCAAGCTTATTTGCACGACACTCGTACGATGCTTGTCAAACGTGCGAAGAAAGGAACTCATTTTCAGTTACCGATGTGAATTGGTCTTTACCCACGATCTTCTGACGATAAACCGTGAATTCTTCTAACGTTTTTACATCTATTGCCGCTTTGTTCATCGACAGAAAACTGACTTTTAACGCGCGTATCTTTTATTAAAAAAATATTAAATTCTCTGGAGCAACTGCACTTTATTTTACTTTTTTTACTTTTTTATTGCTTGAAATTTTGCTGTTTCGAAGTCTGTTTCTTCCATGAGTTTCCATTGCGGGAACTGCGAGAGATAAATCATTCCCTTTGAATTGACCAACTGAAACATTTTGTTATAAGAGACTTGCAAGTACCTTGGGTATACAGGGTGAGGCACCTAAAACAGGCCACCTGAATATCTCGGCTGTTATTGGTGATAGAAAAAATGTGTCAGACCAAACTTGCATGGTTTCGAGGGACACATAATTTGTTCTAAATAATTTTTTATTAGGTGGACGCGTAGAGGTCATATGAAAGTCAACTTCGTTTTTTTAAATGGTATGATATGTTTTTTTACGTACCATCTAGTAGAGCGTTTGAAGATGCGCACATTGATCTACGGGTCAAAATCATTCAAGGTCACTGAAGGCTAAAATTTCTAAGTGCTAGAACTTTTTCATTTCTGAGTTTACGGTATTTTCAATAGCAGAGAACTCTAGGCAATATAAAGTAAATTATTTTCCCTTGCAGTTGACCTTCAGTGACCTTGAATGATTTTGACCCGTAGATCAATGTGCGCATCTTCAAACGCTCTACTAGATGATACGTAAAAAAACATATCATACCAGTTAAAAAAATGAAGTTGACCTTCATATGATCTCTACGCGTCCACCTAATAAAAGACTATTTAGAACAAATTATGTGTCCCTCGAAACCATGCAAGTTTGACCTGACGCATTTTTTTCTATCACCAATAACAGCCGAGATATTCAGGTGGCCTGTTTTAGGTGCCTCACCCTGTATCGTCGGATAATATCGTCGAATATTACAACAAAGGAAACGTTGCGGCGAAGCGTCGGAGTAGCTTCATTAATAGTTACAAGTGTCATTATACTCCATTTTGGTCGACAGTCTGGCACTACTAATTCACGTAATAGCTTTTGAATACCCGGGAGAGCAGTCAGAAAACTAGCACGTTACTTACGTCAGTTAAAGGGATCTTGGAGTCACTGCCGAATTCGGATGCGAAAGCGCTATTATTTAGATGGAAATTGATTAAACAAATCATGATTAACATTATCGACATATCGAGAAGACGTGATAAATTATGAAAAGATGCTTCGAAACGCTCTTTCTTTATTTTTATTTGAAAGAAAAAAGGGTATAAAGTGTTCTGAAATACTTGCAACGTCAATTGGACTACAAGCCAGTCTGTTAACATTATTTCGGTAATGTACGGTACGGTAATGCACGCAACATTTGTTTTGTTGCAACGAAAAGTTGCAATGGAAACTACAAATGACACAAAAGCATGTAAAACAAATATTATGTATATATCGCTCCATTCGATTGACAAGATCTTCTTTGATATTATCTCGTCTTCTTGATTAGTTCGGATAATCGGGACGGTGTCTGCCGCGCAAACCGCGAACGGCTGAATTCAGCCGCGAGGTGTGGGATCGCTCGCGAAGTGATGAAGCCCCAATCCGCAAGCACGTGCTAATTAAATCTGAGAGAGAGGAAGACGAGCCGATGAAGACGACGCGGAGTTTGCGAGGGATAACAAAACACGTAGCATCCTTCAACGTTGGAATCCTTCGACGCCAGGATCCTCCATCGACGGTGGAGTCGAACGTGTTGTAGCGAGTGTGTTAAGCCGCGTAAGACGATTAACGGATAACAAGGTCGCCGTGAAAACATGACACCATGTATGCCGGTGATACCTCTTTACTCGTGTTCGCCTAACCAGCTCAACGACGGATGCTAGCTGCTAGCCACCAATGACCGAGATCGTTAATCCGAAGGTGAATTATGTCCTGACGCTGATAAGGTAGATAGATGACGGTGATAAATCGGCAGAAAACAGCCAACCTGCAGCGCGCGTCCGCCACGCTATTAAATTAATAATTATTTGCATCCGCCGTATGTTCGCCATAATAACTGGGCTGGGCGTGAGGAGAAGAGAAGCTGACGGTTGATTTCACTGCATTCACTCGGCTGCGCGCTGTACCATCTAAAAACTATTAGCGAATCCGTCAAGGACAGAGATGCCTCGTTAATTCAACTTTAATAAGTTCTCCCGAACTACCGACTATTTTTTACCCAGAAGATGCCATCCCGCGATGTTTAATCTGCCATTCGCCAGCTTACCTGTATCTTAATTGATCTCTCGTTCGGTGTCGCGATATTTGTCGAGGCGCACGCGGTATGGGACGACAGGGATGGCAAAAGGCGCGGCTGAATAATCTGTTTGTCTCCACGTGCACGCAAATTTACGCTGTAAATGAAATCGTACTAAATTGACGGACACACGTACGCAGAATTCTTTGCTCGCAAATATTACTCATCGTAATTAAACATCCTTTGTGCAAAATGTCCGCGTACTCGCACGAGCCTGAGAATTCCGTCTCTGACAACAATTGAATCAAGCAAGGTGTTTAAAGCAACGACGGCGCGTTTTAAAGCGAAACGAGAGTTCGAATAAACTTGGCCGGAGCACGAAAACAGTCCTGCATCTCGCGACAACGTACAAAACAAGAGAACCTACTTGCGTCAGCGTCTCCTATGCGGCTCTTTCTTTCCCTTACGCATTCACTACACCAGGAGGGTGCAACTATACATACGTACAAACCGTACCTACGTACAATAGCTCGACGGTGCCTCCGGTTGTAACAAGTTGCAGGCCGCGAGATAATTTAAAGTGCCTCTTCTAAGGTCAGCCAGTCGTTGAACTGGGGCGACTTCCATTAAACCCTCGTTTACACGGGGACGGTGCGGAGCCGGGAAGGATAAGGGTACGTTGAAAGAGCAACCTCGCCAGGGAGGATAGGGGGATATTAAAAGGCGCCGGTGCGCGCTTCCTGATCTCATTTGCGTAAGTGCTGTTGTCTAATCCGGCAGCGACAGTAATATGCGGAAGCGGAATCGCCACCCCGCTATTCGCTCACTTAAGCCTGCGACGGAATGTCGAGCGCTTTTCGGCTGTGTGCGAGGTAATTCCTTCCACTCCGGAGATGTAGAAAGCCACTCCGAAGGGAAGCATCAAGTTTGTTGCGTTATTACATTGTTGTATTTATGCCGTGAAAAGTGTTCTAAGTTTTACGTGGAAATATAAAAAGAAGAGAAATGAAAAGTCATAGCGCCGAAATAAAATTGTCGTAAAGCGGTGACAGCGGCTATTTATTTATCTCATTCTGTGATAGCGCGATTATACACGTGCCGCATTCTATCTTTCGCGAGGAATTACGAGTGCGGCACAATGAGGAACTTGGCAGGATTTTCTACGCCATACCGCGAAGATTACGGAAAGTTAATTTAAAAATTAAGACCGCACGCGCGCGGCGAAAGGTCAGATGGCACTATCATTCCGTAATAACTCGGGTCACGAATTTTCATGTTACGCGTTAACGTTGGATCTCTCGTCGCGTCTTCGGCCACGTGCAGTCGCATTATGGTACCGTTATTTTTATCATTGCACTATGATGTTTATCCGAGGAAGCGGATAGAATTTTTAGGCTCCCAACCGCGGTATTCCGCGACGAGAGGTTGAAGTAAGTAGAGAGACCGGTGAAAGGTCAGATGTTCTGCGCGCTTATGCATACCACGGAGGTTTGCGCAGGCAAAGGCACTCGCCGCTATCCACCGGGCGTGAAAGCGAACTACGGCGGATGATGTCACGTACGAATTATTAGTAAAGTTCCTATACCGTTCGCTGGTACGGTGCGTGTCACGTAAGGTATTTTATGAGACACACGTGAACACGATCGCGCCGAGTAAATACGAAACGTGCCGCCACGTGTCGGAACATTATGCTGATTATGTCATGAGCTTTGGCTCATCTTTCAGCAATCTTGGAGTAACACATAACGGCAATGGATAGAAAACCGTACAAAACTTATTTTTTCAAAGAAAGGGTACAAAAAAGATGCCCGAATAACGACGACGACGACGACTTATTTAATAACTTATATAACTTATTTCAATTTTTTTTAATTCTCATTTCGGGGTGTCAACTTCACAGAGCTAAATTAGCTCATTTCTTCAATTCTTTTATTTAGTTTAGTTTTACTTTTTTTTGCAAGGTGGATTATATATGGACAAATTGTGGACAATTGAATGCCATATTAATTTTTTTAAATTCTCATTTCGGGATACCAACTTCACAGAGCTCGACTTTTTCCCATCTTTCCAGCAATATGCGAATACCACGTCGAAGAAGGAATCAACTTTTGAGACGATTCATCGACCCATCGGCAAGAACTTATTCATCGACCTAATATTTACAGTTGAGATAAAAATTGAAAACCATCATTGTCTTTAATGACCTAGAAAGATCCAAAAGGTTTAAAAAATATCTCCATCAGTCTTCGATATTTCTTTTTGTACCAAAAGAGCATGCATGCATACTCTTTGACAATTTGCGCGCACGGAAGCGACAGGATACCTTACGGATATCCGCAGCTTTTATTTCGGTTCCGGTACGCTCGATTTCACCTTGTTCGAACGTCACGTATGTCACGTATGTCACGTATAGCATGCGAACGTGCCGTCACGTCGGAATTTTTCCTTCGCGCCTCACGTGGTTTTGTTCATCGTTCATACGCGTCTCGCTCTCTTTTCTATTTTATTTCCGCGTTCGCCTTCGTGCCGACGTTACGGCCGCGACGATGGCGGTTAAACCGACGTGATCCTGTCACGTGCGCAAATTTACGTCGCGCTTAAATCCATTACGTTACGCTACGTGTTACAAATTAGCGGAACCACGCGAGCCGATCGTTCGCACCTGGAATCTGTCCGGATAAATATATCTATCTGTTTCTTTTCGCGCAGATATAAATTTTGCGGCTCTTTACCGAATCACCTGGATGATAAGGATGACGATCAGCGGGACAACAACAACATGTCCGAGACCAGCGGTAGCTTCGGCGGCACGTTGCCGCACAAGAAACGCTCGTTAGGGGTGCACTTCTCGGACAGCGGGCCGACCGGCACTTTGGATCTCGTTAAGCACCGATCACAAGACTCGTTGGACGAGAATGATCCTTGGAGGTACGTAATGACCAATGGCAAGTGTTCGTTCGAGAGGAATATTGTCGAGAGTCACTCTGGAAAGTGGTATAAAAGCGAACGCTGAAGCGTATTATAAAGTTACTCTCTTATCCATTTCTGTTTTCTCTCCTTTTATTTTCTCTCGTTTTACTTTCGAGAATTATCCTTGAATGGGATCACACAGCTCACAAATAATGTAGAGACTTATCTGACTTGTATTACGCGACGTCACGGGAGAATGCTGCGCGCGATGTTACGGACTTACGACATGTTGGGATTAATATCGCCCTTAATAAATTCCTGAAATTTATCGCCCTTCGCTTATACACACGATCTCGACATTTCACGTCGCGATGGGACGTGCTGCGATGGGACACGGCAATTTGGAGAATCCCGAGAACGTCCCTACGGGCCTCAATCGCCGTCGATCACCCGATCGATCACGCACATCTTCACGCATACATCTTTACACCCTCTCGTCGCAGCTTCCCCGCTTCGAGCTTGTCATACATTCCTCTTGCGATGTTCAAGTCTGAGAAAGCAGTTCTTCACATCAATGCCCAGCTTCCTTCCGGCGAATGCAAACACGGAATCCTCCGATGGAGAATCAATAATCTAACGATCCCGATCTGGTTTTAGGTATCAGCAAAGCGATCTTGATCTGGTGCGATGTCGTCACGGCAACTTCGACTCGGTGAAGAGAAATCGCAGCGCCGACACGGTGCTCGTCGACTCTGGAAGGCGGTACGGCCGCGGTGTCTCCTCCGAGGACAGATGCCAACGAAACTCGGACCTCGACTTGGTCGGCACGCTGCCGAAGCGCAAGCAGGATGCGCGGAACAGCAGCGGCAGGAGTCTGGGATCGAACTCGTCATCCTCGCAGCCGTGCATAGTGAACACCGCCACTGCCAATGTTGCCGCCCACGTCGACGACGATGATCTACTGATGAAGTTGATGCACAAACCTGACTGCGAACTGCTGAAGCATCGCCAGCAATTTGGAAAGTGCCCCGACCTGAAGCTGAACAAGCTGATGAGCGGCGAGCCGCAGGACCAGGGATATGCATCTGAGCGATCGCCAGAGGACGAGCATCCTCCGTCGCTGCCGGGACAACCGTTTCCAAACGTGACACCAGGTAAATTATCATAGACAGCGATGTCACCTCACTCGTCATTTTTCTCGAGCGTCCGTAAATGTCAGCCTCGAATTTTTTGATATGTATCAGGATATCAAAATATTAGTTGGAATAAGATGTCTGTTAGAGTTAGAAGAGATGGAATGGCTTAGTCTGTAGAAATATTCATGATCAAAAAATAGGTCTTCTATTTTTAAGTCTCCCATTGATCGCATAGTTGAGTATCTCGCAGATTAAAAAGTTTGTGAAAGAGAAACTTTCGTTTCTATTTTATTTAGAAAAGATAGTTTCTTTATTTGATTCTTCGTAGATATTTTTATTATCGATGTATTCATAGTATATGTATGTCTTCCTGTTAGATGCAGATTTCTTTTCCGCGTTACGCGCAACGTGAATTAAAACGAGGATGTCTCTCCCCGCGAGAAAGCAACGGTATGCGTTATCCGGCACGTATAAGTAACGTGCAATTAATATTCGCTCGAGCATAATCAGCTCATTGTTCGCAAGCGATATTCACTTTAATAATTCACGGCGGCCGTGTGAGATATATACTCGCTCGTGCAAGGCTCATTGAGCGAATGATTCTGGAGAAAATCGAAGAGAATGAAGTACATAAGTGAAAATGTTCACATAACAGATTCGGAAGACTTGGCGGTATGGATCACGCAAGAGTAAAGCACTTTTGACTGGCGACGACGCTCTCACACTCTACTTCGAGATGCGAACTATTCATATCCTTTCGAGATCAATCATGAAAATTTTTCGAAGATCGCGATTTTCTCTCTGTGAAGATTACATCGTCATGTGCGGCTGCTTGCTACACGCGGCTACAGAATTGATAACGAGCGACTGATAAAAACGAATGGCTCTCGGCGATGATGAACGAATGAAGAACGTGCTCGCCATGCAAAATGATCGCGACTTTAAACGGCCGGGGGAATTTTTGTAAAACTTCCAGTTTCTATTCAGGTTCTCTTATTAATTCGTTCTCGCGCGCATCGCGATCGCCAGTAACGCGACTACATTACAAGTACTTATAACGTTACCATGTTATAACGCGAGTACATTATAAGAGATCGAGACGATCTCTCACTTAGATCGGCGATGATTATACGCTTACGAATTCACGCGAAAAGGCGGCTTATTGCGCGTCTGCCCAGAATAGCCGAACGTTTCTATCTCGAGGGGTTAATTTCGCGCGAATCTCGCGGGACGGATTGTACATCGCGGGTTTGAGAAAGGTGCAGGTTGTCAATTACAACGCGCGCGCGACGCTCGTTTTTGACGTGTCTCACGATACTTAATGACACAGTGTGAAGTATATCCCGTAATTTAAAGGAGCTTAACGATCCAACTTGTTCGCGAATACGTTGTTGATACGTGACTAGATCAATCAATCGTCCTCGTCATCGCCTGTCGTCTCTCCCCCGTTCATAAATTTCCACTCGGAGAGTCACGAGGGAGTAATAATTTTCCCTCGTTAACGTTTAAAAGAACCGTAATCTTCCGTGTCTCGGCTAAATTGATAAAAAATAGTGTCGTTACAACTCATCCATAATGCAGGGAAATCTTGGAGCGCCATCGCGCAATTACGTTAATTAGAATTCTCGTAAACCCGCGCCCCGGGCCTCGACAAGGAACCTGTCAGATTCCGACGAATCTACATAACTTTACATATAACACGCGTGTTGAGAATGACGTTCGACTGTTGGAAAAAGTCCCTCCATTTCTCTCTTGACTTTTCTCTCTTGGCGCAGGAAACTTTGGAACGAATAATGTGTCGTTTACTTTCCGGTGATGGGGCCGATCGTAAGGCGATTTGATCGATCGCCGGTCGCGCACTTCGCACGGGTGTGTCTGTTACCGTGACGCGCACGGAAAATCTACATATTTTCAATTTCACCCTCATGCATTTGGAAGGAGCTGCTCACTGCGCGACGAATCCGCGGAATTATTTCCGTGCGTCACTTTTCGCGTCGCTTCGTTGTCGCAACGATTCAAGAGGAAGATACGAAGAAAAGAAGGAGTCGGCAGCTATTAAAATGTAAATTATTCTTAGTACCAGCGGAAAAGAGTAGCCGCTTTTCGGCTCGTGATTAATTCTTATAATAACCTTTCCGCTTCCATTTGTGTTTGCTTTTATATACATATTAAAGGAGCGACAACATCGTTCTCGTACAACAATTGACGTTTCTTGATTTTAACACGATAAAACGTAACGTTTGGCATTTAGCGCGGCGGTTTTCCGTTATTTTTTTAGTAATTCATATGTTCCTGCGCCGATACTATATCTAGTTGGACAGGCGAGAGAAATCATTTTTTCTTATGAAAAATAGATCGTGTTTAGGGTTGGAGAGATTAAATCGAACGGCGCGAGAAAAAATTCATTTCATCTTGTCGGATGTTCTCGCGACGTGGAGACACTTGTTCTTAGCGCGTTAATGGTGCAATTTAACGTAGCAACATCGTTGTTTATCGCGCTCGAACGAGTTTTGCACAGCATGCTAGTTATTACTCCGTGCATCCATCGCTCCTCTCGTCTACGTGTTCTGCCTTAGGCAGCGGTTCTCAAGGACCAAAGAGTGGCGGCAAAGTAGCTCTTTGGTCTCCGAAGAGGTCCCTTCCCAAGCGTTCACCGCGCAATCGTGATTCTCCTCCGCAAATCGCGCGGTGTTTCGCAAGAAAACTCCTGCTGAAGAAGATGATCGCGTCATTCTTCTTGAAGGAACTTGCCGCCTTGTGCAACATGATTTTTGTCAATCAGCTCTTCCTGAAACCTCCTGAAACGCGCGAGAAGCGGGATCACGAGCTCTTCACCCCTGTAATCTCCCGGCGACCATTCGATTTTATTACGCATTTGGCGAGTAAGCTCAATGGTGCCGTAACAGTACGAGTTTGCGAACGTGATATGGGATCGCTCGAGCAGTATGACGTATAATCGCGGGTCGCACGATCCGCTCGACGCGACGGCGAGATCCTTCCGCGCGATGGTCGGGCGGGCGCTTTCGCACGTTCCGGATATGTGCATGGGCGGCGATCGAGCCCGGTTGAGAGGCCCTGACCCAGAATCGTATATTCGCGGTCCTTCGCGAACGAACACGACCGCGCGGTTTGCTTTGCGCGGACTGATATTTGCGGGATCTGGCCGGCTGCACGAAATTACGAGGTTGTGCCCGTTAATGCATCACATCGTTGCCCCAGTGCGGCGTGGCGGGTCGTCATACAGGAGGAGGGTGTTAAAAATCGATAAACGATAATTAAAAGCGCGGACGCGGCGCCGCGTTTTAAACCTGCGAGGAGCACTCCCAAGCCACTCCATTTAAACGGCGGTCTATTAATCGAAGAGCGATGCTTAATGAAGCATTCTTATCCTCCTCCTCCTTCTTCTTCTCTTCCTCTTCCTCTCTCAACGTGGGTGTACGTAATCAGAGGCGCCCTTCGTTTCACGTGCATCTCGTGCGCGTGTTTGCTCGCAAGATCGTCGAATCGTGCATAATGCACTGAAACTTTGCCGCGTTAAACGTTACTTAGGCGAGCAAACTCACGAAACTAATAAACAAACTATCCGGCATTACGTTCCTCATTGTGCAGCAGTATTTGCTAATCCATTTGTTTGTTGCGGGTTAACAGCAACCACGACAACGTCGAACGAGACAACATCATGCCGCTAAATCGATAAGCAGTCGTCTTCGTTAACGGATCTTCGTTACGCGATCCCTGTGCTACTCGCGGTGTGGATTGTTTATACTTGGTATTATACCAATGCAGAGAACCGTGCTCCCGGCTGGGAAATATTCAGTTCACATAGTGATCAGGAACTCGATTCAGAATGCTCTTCCTGACGCGAATACCGGCGAAACGTCAGCCAAACTTGAGCCAGTACTCGAGTCTTGGCAGGCCATCCGCGTCTCCAGTATTCACAGGAATGGTAGAATCAATTCAAATCATACCTGTGTCATTAATCCTAGAATTTCTTTGATATCGGGTTTCCGACACGCGTATTTTTCTCTCTCTCTCTCTTAATTCACGTCCGCAGAGGGATTTAATCGTCATCTCTGGGATTTTCTCTCTCTCGCATGGTTTCTCCGGAACTTAATTAAAACTCGTATTTTTCTCATGTCTTCTGTATCGCGAATCCTCACGTTCTGTCCGCCGCAGTTTACCGAAAGGAATCAGCGGAGCGTTCGGCCGCCTTTGTGCACCATTTGCGTTAATGAGAAAACTCCAATCGCGCGGACGTAATCGAGATGAATGGAAGACAGTCGTGGCGATGAAGCCACTTCAAGTCTCCAAGAAGATTGCTAGTAAATCTCGACGCGGCTCTATCATAACGACCGAGAATCATGATTCATCCGGATGCCTAATTCCCCGGCTATCAAGATTTCTTTCCCGGTTCCGCTCGTCGAGCGAGAGCTACGAGCTACGGGGCTTCGATGTCGCGAGGAAATATCGGCCCGATTTAACGAGACCGCCAATAAAATCGGAATCGGGAGGAACGGTAATCGGAAATCGCGATTTCCACCGCGTAATTTGTCGAAGTCGCCGAGACGCGTACGTGACTTGTCGACGCCGCTGCGACCCGCTGCCTCGGATTCGCGGTTTTGCGGAAAAAGAGGACCGTTCTCCCTTTCTCTCTCTCTCTCACTGTTTCGTTCGACATCCATCGCGACAAATACCGGAGGCACTATGTGAATCCGCAAGCGGTCCGCTTTCGGTGCCGCCTTCTCTCGCTGACATCGGTAGGTTTTCTAAGTCAAGAATGCGCTATTGATCGCACGGCCGTTGCACGGCCGCTCTCCTCGCCTTATTCCGAACTGGGTCACTTCGACGTACGTTCCATGCGTCTCACCTATTGACCCATTTGTCCTGGGGGGGCCGTGTCGGGAGAGTAAGTGCGAAAGAGACGGCTAACTATTATATATTGTTTCACGGTTTCGCGACGTATGTCCTCGGCGCGTGTCTCCAGCCGGGTCACAAGGTCAGCGCGGTCGGACGTACGTCGCGGCGGGTTAATTTCAGTATCCCCCGGCAGACAATGCTGCACCGATGGCCAACTGACCGTAATACGGAGGTCGAGGGATATTGGACGGTACTTTCGGGGACGCGCTGGATATCTCTTGACTCAGGATGACATTTGTCCGACTAATGCGGTCGTTTTGTCCAGAGAGCCGCCGGAAACAATTTCGGTTTTTCGTTCTATAATTACTTCCGAGTGACGAACGATTACTCGTATACTCGTTTGTTACATTTAATGCAGCAACGTTGTTCTTTCAAGCTTATTTTATTGTATGTTTTAATAATGCGTGGTTAAATATCAAATATTAAATATCAATGCCTCATGTGAAATATCTACTTATAATCTTACTTAATACTTGTAATTAAAAATTACAAAATGAATTTTAATAGACTAAAATATTATTCTCTCTCAATTTATTTATAGCTTTGTTTGTTACACAAAGAGAATTTTTGTAAAAAGTTTATCTCTTCTGGCGACAAAGGGACTCTGGATAATTTTACAAATTCGCGGGCTACGTTCCTCGAATACTGAAAATTTCCAAATTGAAAATAGAACCGAATCGCCGCGCCGAAATTTATTTTACAAGCTCGCTGAAATATTATGACGGTCCATTTCTGTGTGAAACCACCACATTTGCAATCGATTTTCCTGATGCAGGAACGCCGGGAAACGAGGTGGAAAATAAAAGGGAAAGTGGAGTGAGGGTTTGTGGAGGAATACGATACGTAACTCACCCTCGTCATCGGAATAGCGTGACGGAAAGAGGTGCCTTGAAAATCATCACTTTCTGCTGTGATAGTCGTTCGATCTTTTTTTCCCTCGATACCTTATTTTATCACTGTGTTATACTCCGCATTATCTTTACTATTATATTTCATTTCATATTTTTTTTTATTATGTATGCATCACGCTAGCAGACGTGTAACGCATAACTTGCTGAGTGGAAATAGTGATTCTACAATAGAGGCTGAAAACGGAGCTCTCTGCGCAGCATATCATTTCTTCCTGTCAATATAAAAACGAACTTTTCGCAGAATAAATCTACGACTGCATGCACTGGGGAATTGCGAGTAAATTGTACGCGTAAAATAGATCGTAAAAAATCCGGGGGTTGATCTGCAGTGCTCGTACGCGAGAGCGCCGCGAGTTCGACGAACGTTACTAATCCTGGAAATTGGAATCGTAAGGGAGCAATTTTTCGCGCGCGAACGTCCACGGCGGAAACTTTCAACCTGTTCGATCATGATGCATTCAAACGAGAAGGCAACTTCACGGTTCGTTCTTGCGACTTCCGCACATTGTGTGCCCTGCATATACCTGCCCCTAATTGGCCTAATAATTCCCCGCTAAGAATGAGGAAAAACCGTAACGCGTTGAATGCTAATGAACGAGCGGGAAGAAAAACGACTCGCTTTCCGAAGAATGGACAAACCGGCATGCATCTCGCGATCTTCTCTCTCTGTCTCTCTCTCTCTCGTCTGCGTTTACCCGCGAAGAGATTCACAGTAAGAAAACGATTCTTTTTCATTTCCAACCGCGCATCCACAACCCGCGTGTTAGGTCCTTAAAAGCAACTGCGAGCGAAAACCGCCATTCATTTGCATAAGAATCTGCGGATGTAAATATCTGAAAGCGCGAGAAGTGAGCTAATCCCCGACGCGTAATTGCGCGTTGTAATTGCATTTATCAAGGAAGACAGCGAAAACAATAATGATCGCGTCGCGCTCTGATATTCCGCGCCTGCATATTATTCATGAAAAAGATCCCTGTGCATCTATCGGAGCGAAAGGATCCACACGAAAGCGATTCAGACTTGAATTTCCAGCTCCTTTCTCGCGCTCGTGTCGATCATCCGCCGCGAACGAACGAGCGAGCTGGTGAACGACTGAAAAACACCGGAACTTAATTCCCAGCGCCCAGCGCACGAAGGTAATTTCCGATCGACGACCTGTGCTTCGTTGCCGCGCGTGGCGCCGATCGTAATTCGCCAGGAAGTCCGCCTTGCCAAGCCGTGGGGTACGTCGCGTGGTGCGCGGTACCTGGTTGCCGACCCCGTAGCATGCCACAGCATGAATAATTTCGTCGACCGATTGCCTAGGTAATACGAGGACCCTTCCTGCCGTACGACGTTCCACCGGATGCCGCACGGCAGGGAAATTTCGGTTCCTCGACTCGGCTCGACTCCACTCTACTCGGGGTTGGCGTGCACGCCGCATCGAACCGGCCACCGGGCAATTCCTGACAGATTGTTGTTACGCGGGGCTGGCACAAGCGCTGGGTGTGAGGGTGAAATAAACAGCTAGTCGGCGAACGGTGCATTGACCGAGAAAGCGTAATTGGCGAGCATCAATTACGAATCTCATAAATCGAATGGTGGGTGATGGGTGAAGTTGAAAAGCGCAAAAGTTAATGTATAATGTAATAAATAAGAAAGAAGAAGGGCTCAATTATTATATGATGAGACTAGTAATCGAGTACTTCAATAGCATCATTGATTGAAAAGCTGCAGACGATGTAACGTGATTACGTACACTTTGCGTAAATTGGATAAGAGATTTTTAAGGATAAGGGAGGAACGTGAAAATTAATACGTGCAAGGAACGAAAGATCTTTATTATGCAACGTCATGGAATCATCACTGTATGAAGAATATAAGAACATGGAAGGATTGATGACAAAATTATGCTATAAAAATGAAATTTCTCTTGTTTAGAATTCCGCAAACTCGGCAGCCTTCCTAATCAGAAACGCCGTCCATTTTTCACCACCCGAGCTCGCAATATATCTTCTGCTTGCAATTAAAGTCTGGAAATTCGTGCAAATCATACTTGCATATCTCCTCTCGTGCGAAACGAGGGGGGCGGCTGTCGGTCCTCTCTGCATAAACGCCGTCGACACGAAACCGACTCTGAGTGGCACGCCGACGGAACGGCCACGGACGTCCGGGGTTTCAGGTACGACCGCTTTCCGGTGCCCCCTTCCGCCCGTCGGATAATCCATGGTCGGGCTGATGGCAATCGTGTTATCGTGGTTTAATGGCTCCTCTCGTGTTGCGTGTGTGTGTGCATTAACGTCGATTCGGTGGCGGGTCGCTCCTACACGCGGCCCGCTCCTGTGAATGATTGTCGTCGAGCGTGATCCTGCGGGATCGCGTGCCATGAACTCCCTGGGGAGACTCCGGGGAATCGGCAATAATACCTTGGCGATAAATAAACGTGCGACTTGTCAGATGCACTGCAATCTGCGATCCACTACTGCGGTCAATGCGGTTGCGGCTCGCGACTGCTTGGTCGAGTCTCTTTTTAATCTTCCGCCCTTGGTTATTCTCTGATTTCTTTCGTATTACCACAGCGCTTCCGCTAAACGAAGCAGAACTACTCGAAATAAAAGCTTACAATTGAGAGCTACTGGAACAAGAACCGGAATGAAGCTCTTCTTTAAAGGATAGTTTCAATGAGGCACCACCATTGATCTAGCTAATTTGAAAAATGACAAAACCCAGATCGGTGCCTCGTAAGAAATTACACGGATTAACAATCTTAGAAACTGATCTTTTATGAAGAGAATCTCTGTATTCCCGAATGATCGATGATCCGTTTTTCGCGGAAACACCGTAAATTATGGAGGCAGAATGTGCCACGTAGTCCAACAAACTGCGCTCTTTCCTCTATTAGAGATCAATCCATCGTTCCTCTCATGGAGCTTTCATCCATTATTGAGTAACCCAAGTGCCGCGAGTGCCGCGAGATCGCGTCGTGACAGGGGAACCGCGGGCAACTCTTCCTCGTTACTGTCTTACGATGCGATTTAATAAAGCGCGCCATTAATCACGCGAGGCGCGTGTTAACAGCACGCCGCTGTCGCCAAAGAAAAAGAGAGATAGAGAGAGAAAGAGAGAGAGGATCAATGGAACATTCGAGCGGATTTCCGATCAAGCCGCGAGCTTCCAAGTTCAGCCACGCGATTCTCCAACCCTCTCTTGGATAATTTATCGCTGGGTCGATGGTGATCGCGTTATCGCGGTTTAATGTCCCCCGCGTCGCCGTTATATCCCACTGGTACCCACTTTTATGTTCCCTGTAAAAAGCATTGGTCCCTCCTGACGATTCCTTTTCATGCGGGCGTCCCCGTTCCCTTGCTTCTTTTTTTTTAATCGGTTCGACCCGGTGCTTTATAATGCGATCGTATAACAGGCTCACGGACGACGTCCGAGCCCGTAAAAAATCGCGCAACACGCCGCGACGAGCTGACCTGTGAATAAATCGAACCGAGTTGGCAGGTGGCATTAATCGGCGAGCGATGGTGTAAATTGATGCGATTAAATCGCATCGCGACGGTTTACGGAATGCACGCGATGTCAATTTCAAGCCAACCCGATTGTTCTCATCTGATCCTCATCATTGTTCAGTAATAATGACACTATATGTCATTACGTGTTTTTCTTTTTTTATCGGTGAGATGCTATTTCGAGACAGCTGTAAATACGCATTCGGAAACACGACATTCATTTAATATATTCCATTCACAGCACGTCAACACGTCGCGTTTATTCGGGTTTGACGCCGTGTGTCCGTATTTTCTTCTCTGAAATTCGTTTTTATACGAAAAAAAAAACCCCGGAGCTTTAATAACGGTCGCCGTCCCGACGCTCGGCTCGACGTATTATCGATCAGAACGAAATTACGGCGACGATATCCGTTGCGAGGCGATCTTTGTTCTTTATTGCGTTATAAGGAAACGTCTCGCGCGACAAACGGACGACACGAACGGGGGAGCATGCAACGCAGAGAGGTGTTGACGACAATGGCTGTTTAACCATTTTACCCTTGAGAAAAAGGAACGACATGTCAAGTTTTCACCCTCGAGACCGAAAATTTTCCCGTGATTTTCTACAAATTGTTCATCGCCAAGATTAATATAGTAATAAACGTGACGTCACGCATCGCGCATAATATTAATGCGATGTGATAAATGACGCAGTAGTGGCAATTTTGAGACAATTACGTGAATTATTCAGAGATCACCAGTTTACCGACTACGTGAACGTGTTTCATTTCTATATTATTTACAATGTTACAATGCGATTGTTGCACTAGGGAATTGTCCCAAACAAGAGTGCAAATGAATAACACGGTATCATGATATCTATTATACTCGTATTTTGCTGCAACAGAATATCAATTTAGCGACCTGAATAATTAAAAATCTGTTTTACATCAAATATCAAAAAATATCGAGAAATTTTAATATATCTCGGAAATATATTTTCAAATTTATCAAAAAATCAGAACAAAAATATGTTTCAGTAATAATTCGTAATAATATTTGCAAAGATACATCACAATGACAAATGAAGAAAGGTCGATCCTAGAGAGATTTTAAAAAAGATCACAACTCAAGAGAGGATATCTTTCCTCCTCTCGATCGCTGCATTCCCGATTTATTATGCCTCGCCGATGATGCCATTGCCACGATTATTCTTCCCGGGATGACGCTTCCGGGACCTTGTTGGTATTCCGCGATTCGTTCGATATTTATTATCGCCGATTTAATAAATGGTGAAGCGGAGTCTGGATGACGGTGCACCAGTAGAGAATCGTATGACAAATGATGGACAGAGATATCTCGCGACCACGTGTGACGCGTATCGAAGACTACTCGTCTTCCCGTTTACGAAAAGTCAAGTTTATTAGTTTCTGTCTCGAACGTGTATAAATCACAACTTGAACGAACATGAACTTGAATCGTGAATAGAAAAGAAGTGATTGTAACATGATGAAATTACGATGTGCAACATTTCTTGTTGGACCGAAAAGACGTACATGATAGTGAACAATGAAGTATGAAGGAGCATTCACGTGCATATACTGGTCTTGATCTCGTCGTGGAAATCCTTATTTCGATGGTTTACGAGACCGAAGGGTTTATAGTTGCTAAAAGCAGTTATCTCCCAAGCTCCCAATAAATTACCCGCGTAACTTTTTACGATTACGGATATAAAACTTCGTATGTTATCGGGAAGACTCTCAAGGTATTTTAAGGAGTTCGCCGCAGTCGAATTGCGAGTACCTTTCGAGATGAAGTTTACTTTTTATTGATAGGACTGCCGTATATCCTCCAAGACATCAAAGCCGATAGAAACGAACGCCGCCGGCAATAAACGTAACGATAAATCTGGATCGGGAAAATCATCCTCGCTGCCAAGTAAATCCGAGAGTCATCGCTCGGAATATCCACGGATTGGGAAGAAAGCGAATCTTCTCGATCGAATCTTGCTCGGCATGGAATTAGTCGACTCGTCGAAGCTTAATTACCGCCGCGGAAATCGTCTCGAGCTTCATCATGGCGGAAATATAATCCGGCTCTAACGGCCTAGACCTCGATCCGTTTTATTGTGCCCGTTTCGCTTCAGTTCGGGATAAAGTGAACCTTGATAATTACTACCGACGCGAATGGGCAGTAAAAAAAGTGAAATCGCCTGAGATCGGCAGATAGGAATGGCAATTGGTGTGCTTGTTGCTAATCGCGATGATTATATGCCGAACTGACGTGGATCACCGGAAATATTCCGCAATTATATTATTTTCTCGTCTCGGAAACGTGAAATTTGCATTTATAATATTTCACGAAATATTTCATAAAATTGCAATTCGGCGCATTTTGAAATTATTATTGTACATTATCTTCATAAATTTTCAGGTACTATTATACATCGATTACCGTAACCGGATATCCTCGTGATAGTCGATAATTAACGTAATCAAGTATTATCATTAACGTGTACTATCTGTGTCCTAATCAATTATCCCGCTGAATATATAAATTACAGTATCAATTACGGTAATATAATACAAATCACGTATTTACATATCGCAAATGCATCTCAATAATTTTACTTATCTGTTAAGCTACGAAGCTGAGTCCCCTCCATGTAAACGTCTATTAGATTCATTCGTTGCAACGTACTCGCTCGCAATCGAGCGACTATCAACATTGCCGGGTGTTAATTACCCGCATGGACCGGCCGTGCGAGCAATTCAGGATACACGACGACGGCTTTAAGATCTAATCTCGGCTAAACCGAGGCAATCCTTTGCGGCTGCATCGCGTTGACATCGTGCGTCTCAAGCGAGTGGCTGATAATCGCGAACGGTTCTTCTCTCTCCTTCTATTTCTCCACGCGTATTTGCAACGCAAATGCGGTTATCGCCACTTGGTTTCAAACGCAGCGTAAATGTATCCGTGTGATGTGTCGTTCAGCCTGGACGAGGCGCTTTATCGTCGAGGTATTCGACGATAGAACGCACGAGCACGACGACGGTGCACTGTATCGTAATTCAAGCTAATTCAAGCCAACGCTTGCGACGCACGAAACCCGATCGGATCGCCGAGGCGTAACCCGATAAAAATGGGCCGGTCTCATGATTCATTTCGATTCATAAACGCGCGCGGATACTTTGATATTCATCGTGAAACCGAGCGCACGCTCCCTTCGCGTCCACCCCGATTCTTCTGTGAATCGTAAATTTCATAGCGATATTTCTCTCCAACTCCGCAAAACTCTGATCGTGTTTTACGTGTGGTAAAGTTTTACGTAGCCTTTAGAATTCTTGGCGAGTCGGACGAAATATTTCGGTCAAACGAATTACCATCTCACACGTACGTACGTTAATTAAATTCGTCTCTCAGAAAAAAATTCAACAGCGAGTCGCAATGAAGAGCCAGGCCTTTTGCAAATGTCCTCTTGAAATCGAGATAGGCAATCGGCGTGCGTTTCATGGCCGAGATATTAAGTTCGACGATTCTTCTCGGCTAAACGAGCGACTAAATATAACTCGCAGAGTATTCACGGCAGAAGAGGGCACCGAGCGCGAGTCTATATCAGCGATAATACCGATATTCGCGCGGCGCATGTAGCCGACGATAAGAGTAATCGTGGCGGTAAATTGAATGTAGGAGCAGGCGAGATAATGGTCTCGTCTCTTTATCGGGGGTACCTTACATAGGCCCACGGCCGGTAGTTTCCACGCGGAAAAGTAATGATCCGTATACTCCTCCCGACCCACGCCAAATAGTTAAAATATCGGCCTGTCAGAAATTCTGGAACTGAAATTGCATTCCGCCGCACCTCCTTCCTCGACCGACTATCCACCGTTCTCTCGCACGCAGAATCACTTAATTTATCTTTGTAGCTCGAAGTTTATGCCACTTCATGCAATGCGGATGCAAGATGATCGCGTATGAGTCTTGTTAAAAGCGAAAAGCTTCGTTGGATTTATCTGTGAGAATTTTCGCTGCGAACGAATCAGACACAAAAAGATCGGAGTGAACTCTTAGCAGAAGAATTCGATATGTAATTATTAAATAATGTTAAACTACGAAATTGTAAGGAATCGACGCGAATGCGCGTTCTTAAAATACCGCGATATCCCGAACTAAGATGTTCGAGGTAGAAATGTTAAAATTGATATAACGAGCCGGTTTAAACAGTTGTCGCTCGTTAAGTGCGTGTTCGTTCGGCGCGCCAACGACATTAGAGTTCTTGCCCGCGTTTGCCATTAAATGACGCATTTTTCGCCGATGAAAAGCCGCAACCTCGGACTAGAATGTCGGATCGAACGATGGAAAAGGAAGAAAAACGATGTCGGGAGAGAAAGATAAGATAGAAAGAGAGAAAGAGAAAGAAGGTGCAGGGAGAAAGAGGCAAAATGTGTCACTGGCAATCTGCAAGTAACGAAGTCGGCATTAAAAGACCGGTACCACCGGACTACTCAAACGTACTCTCGCGCTTCGTTCGCCGTTCGTCTCGTTTGCACGCTCCATCGCGCTCTTTGAGGACCTCATTTTACGACTGACATTGGCCGGTGCTTTTCACGACCGCGACGTTAATTACATGTCGGTGCAAACAGTAAAAGATCGCGGATCTGGACGCAATTCCGCGCGATGGAACGAGAAAGTTGCAGCCCCGAGAAACGCGGAACTCGTACGTTAAATCAGCGTTATTAAGTTCGAGCCATGTCTGAGACGACGTTCTCAACGTGGTGAAGACATGCGAATATCCACCGTGATTAAGAATCTCCATCATGGCAACATTACGTCCAGCTGCCGTTCAAAGCGAGACGCGGGCGAACGTTCGAAGCGGATCGGCGAATCATCCGCGCCGCATTAAGAGCCGCTCCATTATCAGCGATATCACAGGAGCCAGAGGCTGAAAAAGGATTACCAAGGGATCCGCGGCTCCGAAGAGCGAGGCGATTCTGCTGCGAGTCTCCGGCGATCGTCCTCTTCCTCGCGAAACGGTAACGGCAAGCAATGTGCAGCTCAGCTCGGCTCGCCGCGCGTTAGACCCATAAATATCGGTATCTTCATCGCGGACCGCGGCCAGCATCCCACTATCTCGTAATGGATTCCATAACGGACGTGGTGCACGTGCTAGTCCAGCCAACCGAGCCGGCCAGGCCAGCCAGTGTCGTTCATAAACGAGGTAAACCCCGCGGCGTTTCCTCCCCTTTCACGAGCCTCACTCTCTCGCTCTGTCTCTCTCTTTGCACGTTACATAATCCGCTGACCAACCTAGATGCGCACGTAGTCTTAATTAAACGAGCAGTCCGTTCGCCCGCCTTCGTTCCCTTCTTCATGCTACCCCCATCACGGATAATTGATCGTTTCCTTAATCGGATCGTTTTTAGCGAGCGTCTCGATTTGCGAGATGTGGAATGACGCCGGGCATGGATTCGAGGTGGCTGCGACAATTGTCTGCATCTCTTTTCCTCATTTCTCATTCATCTCAAGTCAAGCCGAAAGCAGCCGGAAGAGTGATTCGCGCGAATACCATGCGACATGAAGCGGACGCGCCGGGATATTCATCTGTCCGGTCGCATTGCGGAACGAACTGTCGCGATTGAGGATACGATGACGGGAGATATCGGGATATACGTTTTGCGTCGCTTCTCACTCTGCGTCGGATGCATCTGATTAATTAATAACTCCGTCTGCAATTGCCTTCTCTGGATACGGGAAAGTTGCGCGCGTGTACAAATATGAGAAATGACGTGACTGCGATTAATCAACGCAGGCTGAATCGTCTGGCATCGGGTTAATTAACGGTTGGGAGTCGACTAAATATAAATAATAATTCGAGTAATGTAGTTAATGATTTTCGCGCGAGGCGAGCGACTATTATTTAAATTAATTATTGAAGTTATCGTAACTTGCGAGACGATTACTAATTAGGTTAAACTAATTAGGAATTTAAATGATTAGAAATTAAATATAACCGTTTTAATATTAAATTAATTCTGAGCTTATCAGCTTTTAATGAGCGATCGTGGAACAGCTTATCAGGATAATTTGCTTATCAAAGCTAATTTTATAATCGCTCTCGGAACGTGAGGAAGCACGGGGCAGAGATTGTGGGTCCTCGGCTGGCAGTTTCCAGAGAGAAAGAGAGAAGGAGAGAGTTGCAGTCGCCTTGTCAGCAACTATGATCTTAATTGTAATGGCCGTGCGCGCAGTGAAAACAATGTACACGCGCGGCACTGAGTGAAGGAAAATCATCGTATTGCAATCGGCCATGCAATTTCACGTGACGTTTAGCAAGCGATCGGGGAATCCATTGAACGAGAGGAGGCGGAGAGGGTGGTGCTGCAATTTCGAAGCGATTCCGACAATGGCCGGGCCCGGTCTCTCTTTCGGGAAGCGAGTGACACCGTGTGACTCCAGACAATAACGCGGCAAACGTAAATTGCCCCCTTTGCAAGACGGGGACGCGCCGCGGGGGAGAGTACCGATTTGAATGCCGAGCAAAGTTAACAAAGTGAACAATACGCGCGATGTGTCGGTTAGATCGGCTCAATATCCGGCGGAAGGTAGGTCAATTCCGAAGCTGGCATCCACGTCGCGCTGATTTCTGCATAAACAAAAGAAAATCATGTTACATAACGAGCCTTCTGCGAAGCCGCGATATTCCAATTTATTGTTAGCGAAATGAAACTCAGTTGCAGCGCGAAACGATACGCAATAGGATACGCGTAACGTATATAATTACCATTGTAACAATATAACGTGCAATGTATAATGTAAGGTAATATTCAATTTCCATCGAATTCGTAAAAGTGACGGTACATTTTACCAAATTTCCGCGAATGCAGCTCGTGTAGGATCTGCGAAGCGATCGGGAGTCGAGGGTCTTTCCCATGAAACGCCACTGATTTGCTCTTGCTCGCAAATTTGTCGTCCTCTTTAGTGCTAGCACGTCGCTTCGAACTTCTGATGAATCGAGTTCTGCTGCAGCGTGTTCGCCGTAGGTAGTTCTCCGTCACTTTAATTGGTACTAAGTGGCGCGGAGCGTTCCGTTTCGCGATACGACTACTTCAGCTTTAAACGTCAAAGTGGCAGGCACGGGTACGGTTCCGTAATAAAATCAAACTTGCAAAATCAAACAATCGCCTGAACAGAGTCGCTTTGCTGTCGACGAGTTTAATAGCGACGTGCGTGACACGCGCCGTGTACGTGTGCGTACGCATATTACACGCACGTGCTCACGCATATTTCGGTAACGTGTCCCCCGAGCGACTGCCACTTGAAAATTATGACCGACAGGAAGCATTCCGCGAAAGCTACCGCGGCGCTTGAAATATGTATGCAGCCGTACCGCGAAATTGCACAAAATACCGCGACACAGAAAGTAATTGTTCCTATTCTACAGCTCTATGTGTCTTTCTCTCTAGCGCCGAATATTATTAGCCCATACGTCACTCCAGCGAAAGCAACCACGAATTGCGTTGCACACATTTTGCAGGCCGCAATGTCGAGAGATCAAAATCTCGATTTGACGAGGCGAGATTTATGTCGAGAGATCAAACTCTCGATTTGACGAGGCAAACTTTCCTCCTCTGTATCGCGATCGGTATCGTTACGTCATATCGTTATGTAATATTTTGACACAATGGCAGTTAACTAAACACTATTCTTTGTGATGAATTTTTTTATAAACAACATTGTCATTGTCTTCAGCACGAATAAAATTAAATCGTAAGCCTCGTTCCTCTCAAGGAGTTTGATTTAACTCACGATTCGCGTGTGCGACCCCTGAAGCGAAGGGTCTCCGAACAGTCTCGAAGCGCGCGAAGGGCTCGTAGGTCGTTAAAGCAACGTGAAGCAGATAAGCGAAACGTTTCTCAGTGGGACGTGACGCTGTCGAGGGACACTGGCAAACACACGCTAAAAATGTTTGAACAACTTTCAGAGAACACATTCCGCGTGATTCTGCAGAAGAGTAGTCGCGGCCTCGGGCTGAGCGTTTCCGGTGGCGGCACCGCGGGACCCGTCCGGGTGAAGAGGCTCTTCCCGCAGCAACCGGCTGCCATGTCCAACAAACTCCAGATTGGCGACATACTGCTGGCTGCCAACGGGGTCCCGCTGACCGGCCTCACCAATTATGTAAGTAATCAATCGGTTGCAACGGGGAATCGCGAATGAATCGAAGTTGATGAACGGAAACTCGCAGATTGCAAATTGTAACGACGTTTCGCAAACGCCGCGAGTACCAAGTCGACCAGATTTACTCGCGAGGATGAGATACCATTTGATTATATCTGATGCAGACTAAATCCGAAGCGCACGGAACATGTTCCACACGAGGGAGCCAGGAGAGACACCGGTTTTCGATATCTCTCCACACGATCTCAGCAGAAAGATATAAATAATATGGAAAGCTTTTACATATTACATCGGACGCATATCTAATCAAGCTCCTCTGACATTAATAATTCATATAGATTTATTGAAATTCACTCTCGCGCAAAGATCTACGCTCGTTCCGTCGATTCATTGAATATATATCGGACGCGGATGTCAATGTCCGTTTCCGAACAGGAAGTAACTAAGCGCTGGCTATTTCCATTGAACGGGCTTGAACGATATTAGCGCAGCGAAGCGAGGTGCTCGCGCTAGTAATGACTGCTAGGAGGATCCCGAGTATCCCGACTACGGCCGGCCTCAGCTTCGCTGTGCTCTGCCGTGGCTCTCCTGAAGATTTGCATTGGATTAGCATAATGCAGCTACGCCCGCGGGCCCCGGCGAGAGGATAGACGTTATCTTGGCGGTATACTTGGCAGGTTGTCCCACGAGGGCAAAAGCAATACTCTGCCTCCTTCGGCCAGCACGCAGGAACAAGCAAGCGTGTGCACCGCCTCGTAAACTCGCGCGCGCCCGCATAAACGCCTCGCGAGTCGGCTCGCGTCCGATGCTAAAACGTCGACTTTGCCTTAATTCAATCGGTCCGCTTTACCGCAGGACATCAGTAGGAAACGGCAGTTTTATTATCGCTGTCCGCGTTCAACCGCGGTCGTTGCTGCGGCCACAAAGCGAGATCGTCAAGAGAACCGAGCGCGCACGCGGCGAGAAACTTAAGGAAGTAAATCTACAAAATTGTCTTAGAACGAAGAAGTGAACAGGAAGTACGGTTTATGTCTTCTCAAGTGCGATGAACGTCTCAGGATTTTTATATTCCTGCGAATGTAACTCTCCTGAAGCGTGCTTGTACAGTAAAAAAGAAAACGAAGTGATAGCTTATAGAAGAATTATAGATGTAAAATAATTCTCTTTCATTTCTAGAAATTTTAAAAAATTTTATCGGTAGAGAAAAGTATTGAATCGTTTATAATTCTCTCTGCATTATGGTTCTCTTAAAATTTATCTTGAATATTTCTCATCGTTTTTCTTTTACCGCCATCGAGTTTATATCGTCAAGTTTCACTCTGGAGATGACGATCTCGCGCTCGTTGCAAAACACAAACTCGTTTTCGGCTTTTTAAACCGTCAAAAATCGTAACGTCTTTCGCTAGAAGTAACATCCTTAGTCGCAGTGATGACTTCGAGAGCGTTATCCGTGCGAAGAGAAGCAAGCAGAAACGCGGAGAGCTCACATAATCTTATTCCGATGCTACTTGTTGCAGGAGGCTCTCGAAGTTCTGCGTACGACGCCCAGTACGGTCGAGTTGGTGGTGTGTCGGCTTCCAGGAGATAGTAATGTCACGCCACCCGGTGCACCGCCGCCACCCCCGGCAAGACGGGAGCCATCGTCGTTACGTTTACTCAACCCCCTGCCGCCCCTGCAGATCGAGCCTTGCGGCGTAAGTACTGCTCCTCTGAAATGATAATGCTTCCATAAATGTATACACGATGGTCCGTCGCGCTTGTCGCGAATTGCAGGGTGAATACATAATAATGGATAATGTAATTCTGATGATTTAATTCCGTAGATAACTCGTTGCACATTGGAGAAAAAGAAGATTTCACGCAGAATAGGATTTAGCATCGTTAATGTAATATTCCTGAAAATTTCGGAATGTATTTTAAGAATTTTAGGAATATCGATTTTGGAAATGTGATTAATGGTGATATAAATGCTAATTTCAACGATCATGAGAGTAGCCGATATGATAATATGATAATGCGATAATATGAATGTAAATTTCAGTAAAGATGAATTATCGGTGACGCGATTAAATATTGTGTAATAGTAGCAATACGTATATTAGCATGACACTGGAAATATAATTACAGTGTTTAATTGCTCGCAGCGATGTACAAATAAAATAATTATTCATGAAGATGATTTAACCATAATATGCATCTTCTAAGAAATGTATATTGATTGATTTAATCATGCAACGAGTTTATTTTGACATTAAAAGCAGTTAGTTTTCTACTTTTCGATTAATTAACGCTTGACTAATTGGATTAGGAGTACCGCGAAAAGAAACTTTCATTTACAGAGATCCGTTTTTTGAAACTCGATCCATCTTCGAGGTAATTTTCGTTCAGGGTGTAATATTCGCGAAGTGGGGCGATAAGTGCATGTAATATCCCCTTATACCATATATTACGATTTTAATATTCAATTCTCAAGGGGACTTTGATATCGATCCGCGGAAAGTAATATTCATAAACAATAGTCGATGCATATGTAGGATCGCTTGTTGCAAGGCCATGGCTCTCTAGCGCAAAATGCGAAACGTGCGACCACGTGTGAAAATTCCGCATATAGAATGCATATGTGAATACCAATCCGATGAATATTTTTCGTGCATAGCTCGAAAAGTGTGTTCCATTTTCCCTTTTCTATTTTTGACATTTTTGACATGGAGTCACGCATCGAAAAAAGGCTTTCGAGCGTTTGCTGTCGTTTGGCGAGAGAAACCAATTCTACAGAGATCACCAAACGTATTTCGCTTCTTTATGCAAACACGATTCTCTACTAACATAAAATTAATTAATTACTTCTCCCAATTAATTAGTTTACAGATTTGAAGACTCGCGAGAGTCTACGGCAGATAGATAAATCAGATGAGAAGGATAAACGTAACTGTTCACAGGAGTTCGACATCGAGATGACGAAGGTTGGCGGCAGTCTAGGTTTCACCCTGAGAAAGGTGGATAGCAGTGCCCTAGGTCATTACGTACGAGCGCTGGTGCGAGAACCGGCGTTGAGCGATGGAAGAATCCAACCGGGTGACAAGATTGTCGCAGTGGATGGCGCGCCACTCTCACCGATGTCGCACGAGGAGGCAGTCCAGCTGCTGAGACAGTGCGGACCGACGGTGAAGCTGCGGCTGTACCGCGACCTGGCGCAAACTCCGGTCTCAGCGCTGTCGCCGACAGAACCTGATCATCCTCTCCGTCCACCACGAACGAGCTTGAGGTATCTTTACTTATTTATTTTCTATTTGTTATATTTATTTCTCTTTTATATTTAACTTATAGTATTATAACAGAATGATGAAACTGAGAGAGAGAAAGTTTGAAAAAAATTAATTGAAGATATAAAGCAAATTTTTCTCATATGAGTTTTTTTATTAAAAGATGAAAAAATTAATTAAGATTAATGAAAATTAATTCTGCAAATTATTAAATTGCTAATGTCCTTTAGTAACGATTAATCGCGCTTTGTTATAATTCAAAGATTTAAGTATTAAAATATCGAATATTGAGAATGAAAGAAAAATATTATCAAATATCGAAACGAGGAAAACCTGTAAAATCAAAGCATGTGTAAGTGGATGAAGTGGCAATAACTCTGAGCGCATAAATATTTAAAGGAAATTCAGAGAGACTCTCTTTGTCGTCAGTCTGTTATCTAGTTCTATTTCATTCGTCGACCCATAAAAGAATATTTGATATGGCAAATGTGATTTCGACTCTATCTCTGGCGGATATTCCTTTACGCTGTGTATCCGGAATCTTGTGTATCGCGCAATCGGTTTCCTCAGCAACATAATCGAATACGGAATCAATTTATTCCTTCCGTTTGAAATCAGTGAAAGAATATTGCCGGTAAAAGATCGTGGATCGTGTCGAGACGCGATACACAGACGAGTCTGTGCTCGTTTCACAATATCTTACATCGAGATCACCATATATTCGGCACCGATGCTCTCAACGAGTTATGACTCTTGTATTCCACGTTACGCTCGCAGACAAGAGGCGGTGGATATGTTGTGCGATTTGGCGGTTCGCAAACTGTCACCCGGTACGTCGAGCGGATCCAGCAGTTGCAAGCAGCAATCGCCCGGTGCATCATGCAATTCGCCACGAAGACTGCGTCGACTCGCCACACGTACTCCCACTGCCGAGATGGATCAAGGTATTGCCATATCCTAATTAATTAGAAACGCACGAGTAAGCAGCTTTGACGTAACACGTAGGCTTTCGGTGAAACCGGGAAAATTATGCGGAATCGACGTCAATCAAAAGGGATCATTTTGATAATATTAGCGAATTAATTATTACAACGCGATAAATTGATGTGAAAATTAATCTGGAAATCTTATCTGATATCAATAAAAATAAATAATAATCCTTATATCACGAATATCAAGAATTGATAATAATTTATCAATTCTTTGATATAAATTTTTCTAAACGTTCCTTGGTAATCACGATTTACAAAATACGTCTCTTGTGTGAGAGGAGAAAGGAATTTGGTACAAATTGAGAGAATTAACAGTGACAAGCTATTACGTCAGAGACCTCCTGGTTACGTTAAAGTAACGACCGCATGTTTGTCTCCCGGAATTATCTGGTATCGTGGAAGATTATGACGACCCTCGACGATAGCATCGAGTCTCTCCATGACAAGTCTGTTCATGACAAGTTTACGTTCTCCACAGAGATCTCTGAGAGCAAGTTGCACGATGTGCGAACGTCGTCGTCGACGGCCAGCCAGGCGGAGACTACGTCGGACTCGGATCAGTGTTCGGTGCGGACGCAGATCACCAATTCCCAGGCGAACACACCCGCGACCGACATAATAATCGATCCGCCGCCGCTCTACGTCGTCTGCGACGACGACGGCGACGGCGACGGCGACGGCACGTCGAGGATGACGCCCTGCAACGCAACAGTCGCCAGACCACGTTTCCTGGATCTGTCGGCGCCGCAGGGTAAGCCACATTTCCAGTTCTGCAGCGTCGACTCAGACGGGGAATATCCTGGCGAGGACGTGATCCTCGCCGAAGCAGAGCGCAGCCGACTGGCTGAACCGAGCTACAACGATGACAGGAGCGTGACGGTGCTGTCAAGCGACGAGCACGACAACGACCTGCCATCCGAGCCGGCCTCGATGCCGCCAGTGCTGTCGTCCACCAGCAGCACCAGCACCGCCGCCTTCAGCTACAAGAATCCAGCCTATCAGAGTGCCAATCCGGCCTGTGGCGGTGCCGTCAGCGATCCGGCTGTGCCCAAGAGCAAGGCCACCCACTCGAGCGATCAAGACATACCGGGTAATTATGTAATTTTATACCGCGTTTTCTCATCGCTTTCGTTTTATGCTCGGAAAACCGGGTGAATTGATGGGATCAAGTCTTGATCGATTAATGATTCTGGCTAATTTATTTGCTTCCCATACTCGTTAGATCGCTCGTTTTAATACTCGTTTGGTCTTCATGCGAAACTTGATTCGTAATTAATCTTAATAGTCTTAACTTTGATATCTTAATTAATTAAATCAAGCTTGAATGAATTGAAACCTGCTTTGCTAATAAATCTCTAATCTTGAAATTTATTACATAAACGTGGATGTATATATTAAAAGATTTACTGCTAAATGATCTCAAGTCCATGTCTCAGATCTTAAGTCTCAAATCTCAAGGGATAAGGATTACGCGTTACGGAAATGCGGTAAAGCTGCAGAAAGTTCGTAATCAGCTTATAAACTCAGCAGCTCCATTTTCTTAAAATATAAATTTAAGACGATTAATGCAAGATGAGCTTTCGGCAATTGATCGTTGCTGCTTGCGCAGAAACGTCGATCTGCCGATCACGCGCTATTTCGCTCGTTGAAGGCGTAAAGCCGTCCCGATGGAGGGAGAGAAAGAAAGATAAGATAACAGTCTCTGTGCGCACCGCCGCAAAAGTAGCGACCGATTCGCGCGGCTGTCAATCGCCGTTACTCTCGCTCCGACGATTTCCAATTTTTTTTGTCACGTCATGCAGGGAAGATCCTGGGAACGGACGATCCAGCTGGTAGCAAGGGACTGCTGAAGTGGAAGGGCGTGATGTTCGCTCCGAACGACGAAGTGGATCAAGCCGCCGATCATGATCAGGTGGACGCCGGAAGGGACACCACGGACTCGGTTGTCGGCGCTGAAGACGTCAAGCAGGATAGCGAGGTGAATTCCACGATACATGTTGCATTTCCGTCTCTGCGTATCTGACAGATACGCGGGCAGGTTTCGAAGTCCGGTTTCGCTATCGACGTACGACCCATCTTATCAAAATGACAAAGCTGTACATTGTTATTTTTGTACATTCATTTTATTGTCGGATACATTAGTTTTTATGTCGGAGCGCGCGATCAGGAACGCGAGAATGTTGCATCGCAATGTTGCGCAATCCACGTTCTTGCTGTTACAGGTGTTCATGGTGGAGCTGACGCGTGGGTGGAACAGCCGGCTGGGCTTCAGCTTGCAACCAGAAGGAAATCGCACGGTAATATCGGTCGTGCATCCTGATAGCGTCGCGGCCAAGGATGGCAGGCTCAAGCAGGGTGACGTGTTGCTGATGGTGAGTCTTGTATTTCTTTTCCTTGAGCTGTTATCTGATTTTCTACCTTGCTTGATCAGTTTAAAGAAATCAGTGTTGTATGATAAAATATTGAGTCACCTTTTATTTGAATTTATTTGAATTTTACGACTGCTCGTATCCACTTTGAAAATACATTAATATCGTAGAATTCGTTTTTAATTCAATCCTTTTCTCTTTTTGCGCCAGGTTAACGAGGAGAGCGTGGAGCACATGTCGACCGCTGACATAATAGATCTGTTGCGCAAAATACGTGGCTCGATAGGCATCACTGTGATGAGGAAGTCCAAGCGAGAGAACGTGACGTGACGTAAATCTAGTACACGATCGAAATAATTAAAACATAAAAAAACCGTAAAAGGAACGATTTGATCAACGTATGCCTAATCAGTGATGGATTTGACAATTTGGAAGCCTGACGTATAGAAGAGATGCACCGCGAAACCGAGCCAGACATAATTTTCAACGAAATATATATAAGAAAAGAATAATCAATAAGAAATAAATACTCGAGATAAAGAAAAAAAGACACAATAGATGCCGTAAATCTTCAGCGACGAACGAGAACTAAATTCGCCACTGTGAGTAACGATGAAAGATCGTCCGTGAGAAAGAAGAAGTATCTTCTCAAGATAATCTTATCATATTTTCTATCAAGGAGCCAGCGCGAACACCGCTGACGGCGCGAAAAAGATCGTCTTTGGTGTCCTGGTTAAGTTTAAAGAGTGCAAGACCAGAAAGAGAATGATATAAGAAAAATTTGACGATCATCAAGAATGACTTCGAAAGAATATCCGTTTATCTGTGAGAATTTCTCAAGGGAAACCACGAAGATTTGAAATCAAGAGGGCACGTCAAATGTTCAGCTGCGAACTTGTATCATTTGTGGCTTCAGGTCCGCTGCAATTGCAGCACTCTAACGTGATTTATTGGCTGTTATCCCGGAGAAGAGCTTTCAACATAATTGAATTGGCAACCTGAGTTGCGCATTAATTGTAGAATAGTCGAAACATCTTGAATCTCATTCAAGGCGCCCGTTAATGATGATTCCCGATCACGTAATACTCTCGAAAAGCCTGTTGTATTCTCTTACGATATTAACGCGCGCTTCAGCAGCAAATTCGAGAATCAAAGGGCAAATCAAAATGTGAGATTAGGAAATATTGCGAGACGAGATTTGATGGAACGTAAATCACATTGTTTTTCCGTTGCGGAGGCGATCTCGTCTTTCTATGAAACTGCGATATGCGTGTATGTATACATATATATAAAGATACTCTTGAAAGATATTCTTGAGAAAGCAGAAGAAACTCTAAGAGAGCTAAGTCTAAGAGAGCTTGTAGTTGATCCTACATATCCTCGTAAATTATGTATTCAATAATTATTGAACAAAGAGGTAAGAATTGTGCGAAGGAGATGAATGTAGAAAGAGCTTGACTTATGTACTATACATCGCGAATTTATATAAAGCTGAATCAGTTGATCTCACGCGCGCATTAATCCCGCGCGGGGCAAGATCGTCGTGTAGGGCAGCTAATTTCCACACTTCAGCTTTAACTTAACTTCGTCCATAATTAGGCGAGAATCTGCAGCAGATTGATACTTAAAATTGCGTGTGATAAAAAGGAGCGCGACATAGTTTCTTCGCGCCCGAGCGGGGGAGATAATCTATTTTCAGGAAATTTCTCCACGTAGGCTAGGTAATAGGAGCTAGGTAATAGGAGACTAATTGGCCTTTTGTTACGGCGGCGGCGATCTTTTTACCGTTGATAGTATCTCGCTTCCTCAGAGACACCGTCTCCTCAGTCGCTCGTCGAATCAAAGTCAAAAAGACAATCCTGAACGCCACGAACAAGCGTCGCTAATTCGAATCGTTGACGAATCGAGCGGTGAAATGAACCGCGACGGACAGCTACTTATAGCGTAACGTCTCGCACGAAGTCCAACGCTTTTGATCTTCCCGCTGTAGAGAGAAGCCCGATGATCGCACGCCGAGACGGAGAAGTTTAGATAGAATCATCTGCAGCACATACATACGTTTCAGCGTTTCGAGCAACTACCTCGCGTGATGCCATACCGCGGTGGAACAGAGACTGCTGTCAACCGTGGATTCGCGCGAAGATGATATTTTACGCGCGTAAAAAAAAGAAGAGATCATTTTCTAGCCGCGCAGAGGAGAAATGAGAAACTCGCAGGAGAAACGTCGACTATTTTGCTCTACAAAGCAAGTCTCTACGGGAGATCGTAAGAGTTCGTTAAGATACGCGAATTTCGTCTTTAGCGACGTTTCTGCCGAATATGAAGAGGATTTCTCGTTCCTGTAGTAATAACGCGCCTCACAAGCTGAGAGGAAAAGGTTTCGACTGTAAGATTTCATGCGGACTGTAATGATATAATAATGTAATGATATAATGTTAAGTAGAATTAGATGAGAACGATATGTAATGAATGTGATAGAGCCGTTTCATTTACGGTAGTTAGCGCGCCTGCAAATCTAACAAAGTTAGACGAGTTTATCAGAGTTTATCAGAACGGATCACGCACGCGTGCGTGTGTACATAGAATTGACTGTATAATTGTATAAATCGATACCAAAGTGTATTAATATCAAAGTTGCGTAATATCAAAGGCAGATATTTTATCCGTTGCGAGTGATCGTTAAAGACGGGTAGCTATATTTTGACATTACGCGCGTCGTGCTCATTAAATTATTGTTAGCGTTTATGGTTATCCAAGATACGTAAGTTGGTCGACTTTGCGCCGGTCGATCGTTTCATCCACTGTTGGCCTCCCTTTTTCCCTCCGTTTGGAATAGTGTAAAATATTCAATAAAATTTAATGTCTTTGATAAAAATTCTGATATCTTTCCTACCAAATGTCGATACGTTTATTATATTAAAATGTTGGGCAGAAGGTTGCAGATATGTTTAATTATTAGATGAATATTATGCGTATTTCAGTATATCCTGGATATATTTGGAAATATAAATCAAGTATAAATCACATTCTTTTGCGAAGAAGTCTGTTTAAAATGACAGATATGACAATATATATTATTGTATAAAATTAAGAAATATATTGCATGAAAGTAGCAGAAGGATGTTCGATAACAACATACATTACGATTCTATCATATATATTTTTCTGCTCTTATCTCTTCATCTTTTGAAAAAAGAATATTATTTCGTCTTTCTTATATATTAAAGGCACTATGTTTATTAGTAAAAATATATTATTATAACAAGAGTCAAATATTCAAAATTATATGACTGTACATTAATCAAAAATCTCAGCGTCTTCCGCTGTTATATTCTATATAGCATTTTCCATTTTCAACAAAAAATATACAAATTGATTCTCAATCGCAATTCTATGATTCAACTTACGTTGTTATCTTTTTCATTCTTTTGCTGACTCCATTCTTCAATTTAACAGTTTCCTTCACGGAACCGCGCGGATTTTTCGAACGAGTTGCACGCAATCGTCCCTTCCCACTTTGTGGCTTCTCCTCCTCGTTTCGTGTGTCCTCACCAAATCTCCCATTATTGAATCCCTTGGCCTCGCTGAGGCCAAGCCTGGCTGATTTTCTGATACTCGTCGATCTGTTCCCGTTCTTCTCATCGTCGCTTAACACGATTGTCATTTCACGCTCTCGCTTACGAAAACCGCAAACTTTTTTATTCTCGTCCAATGAATCCAAATTTTCCTTCTCGAATTTTGTACCGCCGGATTCGTACTTTTCCTTCGGATTTACGTGTAATTGCTCGCGTCTCGATCTCTCTGCAAAAGTCAACCTTTTTTCACAAAGGCTTCCATCAAGCTCCAGCAAGGCAAAAATTCACGAAACAAGAGTAGATCCTATTTTATTCAATTTCCTTTTAATTTTAAGCATACGTTACGTACCATAATCGCCTCGAATATCATCATCGCCGTTTTCCACAATCGAGTCTTCATCGCGCGAATCATTTTGCCGTCTACCTTCCGATTCGGAACGTGTAACGTGTCTCTCCGGGCTGTATGTTGCACCATGTTTGCGCCTCTTCGCAGATAATGCAATTTTTTCCCTATTTTCAGATTCGCTTCCGATAAATTCGCGAATTGACTCCTTTTCATCGGCCAATCTATCCTCCGAAACGTCACGCTCGCTTGGCCAGTAACTGGAAGTCATCTTTGCGTGCATTAAAGTAGCTTCAACAGATTCGTCAGTCTCCATAATCTCCGTTTTTACAACAGTATCATACGAGAGTGGACTAGCTTCACGCGAGCGACTCGAGGAGTCGTTGGAAGCACATTGGTCGGAATCATTGGACGAGCAAGACAACTCGACTGTCAAGAAATTCGTGGGATGTTCGCTGGAGTACGTCTGCAAGGAGCACGACGCGTTAGAATCCGAATCGTCGACGCGAGAATTGCCGGATTCGAAAGACAGGAAGTCGCTCTTCTCGCTAGTCGGACTGTTACTCGCGACGCAATTTTTGTACGGCACGCCGGGATTCTTCCCGCTCAATATGTTGCGCCTAACGGGCAACTTTCGCGGACTATCGGTGTGCATTTTTATCCTCGCGATCAAGTGATTGAAGCTGTCTTTATTGTCGGCTACTGGAAATAAAAAGAAGAAAATTCAGATTTCTACTGCTTGCGTTACAATCTGCAAGCGACCTAGAGATACGTACGATACTTCTTTCTCTGTTGCTCTAGAACATTGTGCTCTGTATGTCTGTTAACGTTCAGTCTCTGAAAAAAATGTAATATAATACCTACATGAGAGGAAATTGTAAGAGTAAATATATAGAACAATTATGTGCGACTATGTACTTACATTGGACGGTTTTTGTAATTTTTTTTCCAAACTCTCTTCCTCTTCGCACTGTTTAATCAACTCCGGCACAGGCCTCGGTCTAGCTTTATCACATTCCGCATTATAAAGAACAGTGTATTTTTGCAGTCTGCTCTCTAGTGCTCTCCTGTCTCCTTGAGACGACAAGCCTAATTCCTTCAGTTTCTTTCGTATCACGTTGTCTTTCATTAAACTTAACACTAACTTTGGCAGTGGTTTACGTTTTGGTTTATCGCTGCAAATTGGCAAGAAATCAAGTAAAGATTTCAGGAAAGATTAAACTTTTAAGATAAATTTTCTCTTTAACAAACTGAAGAGATAATAATCAAGTTTAATATTACATACTTTTCAGGTTGAGCCCTTGCATGATCCCTTTTTAAGCAATCGTCCAGGTGCTTATTTATGTTACTTTGAGGCACGTCTACTCTGCAGACTGGACATGTCACCACTTGGCAATTCTCCTCGTTTCGAAAACCCTTTCTACTCTTGGGTGTAAACATTGATGGTATCTTAAGGTCTGCGCTGGTGCTGGGAGTAGACGCATCTTGCTGATGATCCTTTCGCCCGCAAGGTGTTGGCACACCTAATGATGTACCACCTCCTAACACTGGACTATCAGAAACCTTATTTAACATCTCGTCTGTGTTGGAAGCGACTTGTTTTTTCTCATATTCATCGCTGTTCGGCCAACACTCGGCTCTTGAATTCTTATCTCTTGCGGTTGGTGTCTTCTCCGCACGAAATGTTTTCTCAAGCTCCTCTTTGACGTTCAAGTACTGTTCAATGATCTCATCCAGGATCTTGTTCTTTCGTAAATCTTTCTCGTACGTCTCCTCGGAACAGGTCGGGCATTGCGTCTTGTAATGCAGATACTTTCTGATGCACAGGGAACAATCTGCAATTGTGGAAGATGCGTAACAGGCATGTAACAAACAAACAACATTTTGCAGAATCACTCACAATTGTGCGAGCACGAAGTTACAACGGTGGTGTCCATGTACTCGTAACATATCCCACACGTAAGTAATTCCTCGATATGCTGCAACAAAGAATTTAACATTAATTCCTCGTAGCGAGTAATCATCGGGCGCGCAAAACCTCACGATGTCATTTTCGTGAAAAGTACCTTTAAACCCACATATTCCGCCGGCCACATCGTCAATCTCGGGGTTAAGGTGTTGCCTCAATATAATCCCGAACGTTGCGTTCTTACTTTCACATACTTTCAGTCAACATTTCATGATTTTAACACAATATTAATAGGAAAACGTGCGTACGACTGACGGAAAAAAAAAGATAATTTCATTCAACCACTAACAATAATGCGGTTTTCGTTGACGTAGCTCGGTGCAGTTTGGCGCGGTGCGCAACAACGCACTGTAAGAAATCACACCGCAAGAACGGACTCAGGTATGAGTGGCTCCGAAAGGTTTCAATGGGTCAAATAGTCACAAAGAACACAAAGGAAACCGAAAATGAAAAATTGGACAATATCGAACACCACTCCCCGAGTCTGCTAGCGCTGCACTGGCACCGCATGAACGCGCGTGCGCGAATAGAACGCATAGCGTTAGGTTAACCCGATCTCGAATCGCTCTCGAGGACATCGACTGATCGACCACATCAAACGTGCGGCTCGTGCCCAACTTCATGCGAGTGCCGCATTCTCGCATGTGCGTGTCAGGCGAGCGTGTGTGAGTCGAGTTGTCGCATTTCGCATCGAATTCACCCGTTGGAGTAATTTCTGACCGAATAATGGGCATCGTGCGGTTAGTACATTCGCTGAGGATTAGAGAGAACACGTTGTCATGGTACTCGCAGCCGCCACATCGCTCCGCGATGATTTGCAATGTGTCACGACGAGGTTAATGTCCACAGGTTCGCCGTCAAAGCCTCCCTCGCGGGCGGAATGGTTTACTATAGCATCCAGCAGGGATTGTGGTCCAAGTCCGAGGACACTGTGCAGTTGTACGGAAGGATGTACAATAACATCGCGCCTTACGTTAAGGACAATATCCCGAAGGAAGTCGTGAGCGAGGTGAGTCCCATTTTTGAGTGTCAGGTTAGCAATACGTAGCGCGTTTGGATTCACATTTAATTTAAACTGAGTCGTTCGATTTTGAACTTTGAATTCGACGAAAAGTGACAATGAATGATCCGATTGTTAACGATTGTTGCTTAATTATCGAATAGTAATCAAGTAAAATTAAAAATTGATTTTGATAGCTAATGTTAATATTTGAATGATGTGAACATGTAGAGGAAAGTCCCCGATTATGAGATACCATATCGATTTTGCCGAATGTAAGGAAATCTATAGGCAGAATTTAAAAATGTAATACGTTATCTTGAAGAGAATTTAATAAGCTTTAAGTTGGTGAAATGAAAAATCTAATTTAAATATTATTTTTTCTGAAAATTAAAAAAATGTGAAAAAAGAGCTTTACGCAGGATCGAGAAAGTGTGCTCCTAATATAAGATACCTCGAGAAATCGGTGTTAAAAGTGCAAAATACATCAGTATTGCAATTAAAAAACTTTATTAGATAGTTTTATAAAAATACTGCTGCCACAGCCTTCGCCAAATCTTCACGATTCCACTGTCGACGCTTCCTCGTATCTCTAACCTCCATAGTCAGATTCTATAAAAATTAAATACACAAAAATTCGTAATATAAATTCGTATTAACTTTTCTTTAACCTTAAGTAGTATTTTCTTTCTTTTTATTACACTACATAATCTTCATATTCGAGCAATAATTATCTCATATTAAGAGTATCCTGAATATCTCATACGAGCCACACGCCTAGCGGTTCCGCGATCATGAAATCTAACCTCTACAATTAAGCAATTCAACAAATTGCGTATTTTCCTGTTACTACGATTCTACTCTATCATTGCATACTGAATTTATTGCCAACCATTTCTTTATTATATAATAAACAAGGTTTAAAGACTTACCTCAAGTTCCTTTGACATGTTCACAATTTCACAAACCGTTTCTTGCAAAAGCTAAACGCAATAACGAACAATGAATTTTTCACTAAATACATTTTACACCAAGAGTAATAAGTTCATGGTGGAACTAACAGATGGTGCTCACTAGTTTAGCAGAAACCCCATTATCTCATATTAGGAGCATATCTCATAATAGGGGATTCTCCTCTAAATATTTAAATTTACACGTGCAATGATATAAAAAAACTCTTTATTTTATGCTTTTTGCATTGTGCCCCTTTTTAGCTATTTTTAGATAGGTGATTATTTAGGGGAAAAAGGTGTCATTAAATTGTCGTGTGTAGCTACCACCGCTGCCAAGTACCAGCGATCTTTCCAGTATCATGAGATCGTCGTGGAATAAGGGAGTCATGGCGAGCATGAAATTCCTGTCCGAGACTCCGACCCATGTGACCAACGGCATGCAGACGATCTCGAACACCGTGATGACTTACGTCGAGCAACAGAGCGTGTCCGAGAAAAATCAATAGCGATTCCTGATACTGTACTGTGGATTTTAGGCGAGCACTGTACCAGAATCGAGTATCAGTAGAGCTGTTACTGCCTTTTATTCAGGTCTTGTTGACTCATACATCTGCGTACATTGTTAATCATCTCTTCTTAGTCTGTTTTATTAATTTATAGTATATGTGTACAAATAAATATTTTGGCAAAGTTACACGTTAAAGCTGCCGTGAGAAGGGCCGATAGCTATCGATAGTATATCAATACTCTTAGTAAGGATTCTGACGAGTCAGATAGGATAATTAAAACGCAAGATAGTGGGCTTTGTACATATACGAATGTTTATTCTCTCTCAAATAGTTGTACAAACTGTCGCCAACTACGAGTCTCGCTCGACGCTTACACGCTTGAAAACACTTATATTAATGAATAATATCTCGATTCCCTGAAATTCAAAACTACGGATTCCTATCCTATTGTCAAACGAATGTAAAAAGAAAGGACAAAAGGAAACATGTGAGGTCGTGTGAAGGCGCGGCTAAACGTAAACGATAAAAGGGCTCCGTCACGAGTCGCGATGCATACTGGTCCCCGAAAAACAGTGATCATGTAAAGCGTGATGTCTATGTTACGCTAATATTTATAATCGTAATAATGTAATTGCGTAATCTACGGCAAAAGAAAACATGATGGCTCTAGCGCAATAAAGAAAGAGGAATAATAAAATAAAGATGTGCCGATAACGAGTCGAAATACAAACTCGCGAAAGCCCGTTCGTTAAATACAGCCGATACAGAAATCGCGTCCCAAAAAAATAAACGTTTCTTTTCTCGTTTCTCAACAACGATATAGTATCTCTTGCGATGCGGCTGGACGCCCCCAACGCGCGAAATCGAGCTCCCTCGATTCTTCAACCGACCGTCGCACGAGTCTCGTTCGTCCCCAGGAACGAACTCGGCACACTGTGCTTCCGCTGCTTGTGCAATCGCGAATCTATCTAGGCGGAGAAGTCAGAAACTTAAAAGGTAGAAAGTAGGAAATTAAAATGTTATTTTTATTGCGTATATCTCTTTAAAAAAAAGGAACCCCCGTTCGGATCGGTTAAGGAATCGAGCGCCGCAACGTCTAAATTCTTCAGTTAGTCCCCATAAAAATTTGTTTCTGTTTTTAAGTACGCTGTATATATACCTATCTCCCATATATAGATTTATATATATATATATATATTTATATAATTATAATCTTCTTTCTCATAAACTCAACGAAATGACTCTGCGGACCGTGGCCCGCCAATTCGGTACGCTCTCGAGAAGTGCGGCTCACTTCCTGGGCTGCTGGATGATGATGGGACGTGAACAATGCGCCGGCCGTGCGTCGTGCGTCGGTGTAGGCTTCTCGTGGAAGTGTTGCACAGCCTCCGGCGGAAAATCTGCGTTTCCCTTGGCCGGGGCGCCGCTGATCATTATCGTCTTCGGCGGACTGCAACCAGAATTAAGCTTTTAGTTTTCCATAGATGGTTTAGAGAGGATAGAGGCCTATGATGGCCTAGATGTTCTGCTTTTGCTTTCGCAACATCTTGAAAGCATCTGCAAGAAACATCGGCGACGTTAATCGGTTGCGAAATGATAATTCTGAAGCTTCTGCTATATTTTTGCAATACATATCGTATTTTTTTTATTTATATCTGGAGAATCGTGCTGCTTGGTTTCTTGATTATCGTAAGTGATACCGAGTATAGCACAGCAGTGATAATTGCGGTGTTTAGTACGGATTAAGTAAAGATGTCGATGCACTATTAAGCGCAAGTATCTCTATATACGATACTGCTATCGCTATCGCTGCAAACAGTGATTAACGCCGCCGAATTAGAAGTTATCTCGAAAGCGAATGTGTATTACGGCTTCTTGCGCGAGGAAAATTAAGATCATTCGTTTTAATACAAAATTATTTGCAGAAGTTCTGTGAAAGTTTTCGTGCGGCATTATTAAGCTTCCAATTATTCCGGGTTCAGTTGTGTCGTGCGCTTTTGCAGAAACACATAAATTGATTCTCTTTGTGCAAATGTTTCTTCAGATGTAACCCACGTTTATTTTCAATTGCGTAACCTTGTGTTATGTAAATGCACAAAACGCAGATAATTTTGCTTATCAACAGTATATTGGCGACGGACAGGAATGGATTAATCAGAACGGAAACGCGTGAGTTCTTTTTCTTCGTGTTTCGCAATTTTTCGCCTCGTGCTTAAAAACATGGAGAGTTATTCAAATTTATAGAAATACATTCGAGAAATCGTGAACAGGATCGGATTTATGAATGCATCGGCGTACTCGTCCCGCTCGGAGTGAGCGATAATAAAACGCGATTGTAAAACATACGGAAGGAACAAAGGAACATAATTACAAGAAGATACAAGCGTACTCAATCGGAAACAGTCGTTTCATCGATTGACGATGCTGATATCTATATGTATATGCACTTTTGCTCTTCCTCTGAAAGAGAAATATCGATAATGCCAAAACGATTAGCGTTATTAATACTTTTTAGACATTCTAGCGCGGTGAGTGATAAAATCTGACGAAGCTGAGACACTGGACCGCACGTCTATCCGACCTATTAAAATTCGATCAATTGATCGAGCTTAGGTGATCGATTTCTCGGCAATTTTTCAACAACCGTGCTCGTCGTTCGCTTAAATCCGACCCTGCACGCGAGTCGCCATCGCCGCGTGCAACCAGCTGCTACGCCGGAGATGCTTCTCCACGCGTCTTCGTAGAATTGCGACTGATCATGAAATCCGCGTCGGAGGACGAGCATCCTGACCACGTCGACGCGACACGCGTCGCGATGCGAGCGAGGTCGTGCGAATATTAATAGACCGCAGATCTATCAATCTACCTGCTGGACGGCTTGCTCTCCTCGACGTCCTTACTGGGCTTCGTCTCGCGCTCGTCCTTCGGCGTCTTGTGCTGCGTTATCCTCATGCCGCCCGCCTTCACTGAAAGAGAGCGGAACCGCGTGGAGAACCGCGCGGCGCGGTGTTAAAGAAAAAGAAGGCAAAGTAGAAGAGAATCGCGCGGACGAAAGGCCGACCTTGGGCCGAATCGCGATCGACAGGTGGATCCCCCGCTCGCCCGCCCGCCCCGCGACATCGCGAATCGACGCAGTAACCACGGGCCGGGCCGGGCCGCGTTTCCTCGCGACGTATACGGCCGGGTGCATGTACGTATCGGGCGCTAACCTGCCGGCGGATGCCCAGCCTTCAGCTCCAGCTTGCACTCGTCCGCTCCGCTCGACATCTCGTCGTGACCGTCGGTCAGACTCGTCCGCGCTGTCGATTGAGTATTCCTGATGGAAGAGTATCGGCCAGATACCGCCGCCTCGCCGTTCGTTCGTTCGTCCGCAACCGCAACGCAACGCACATACACTGCGCGCTCTCTCTTTTCCGCCGATCCGCTAGCGATACAGCGGCGGCACCCGCCGAGACGCGTCACGGCGCGGAGAGGGGATGCTTCTACGCCGATATCGCTTGTCCCCTCTCGCTATCCCTCCTCTTGTCGCGAATATCACATATGATAAAGAATATGTAGGAAAATTAAATTAAGCACGTTTATGTTAGTTGTGTATCAACTAAATTGACTTAATTAGTTGCAGTCGTATTTAAATATTTTACGTTTATTAGATATAATTAGTTAATGATGTGCTAAACACGCGCAGCTGTATCTAAGAGTGTGAATTTATTTCACGCCGAGAGATATGGACATTACAGTTTTTACATTTGGACTGTTCGTTGCCTTATTTACTAGAAAATTTCGAGTGCAATTAAATATTGAACAAGATTAAAGCAAAATATACAAGTTATACGACAGATAATCAGTTAATTTATCTATCAAATACATATTTTGCCGATGAACATTAAAGTTATGCGCTCGAAAAGAATGTAACGCAATGAAAGAGACGCGGAATCAAGATACGATGATTTATTATAAATTACACAAGTAGAAACCATCTTTTATTCTGATTTATTCCATGAACATATTAATCTGTCTAGAACGTGTACGTTACATCTAAGAGGAAGTGCTAGGTTCTGCCTTAGCTGCTTTTTTCTCAGCGTGATACGCGTAGTGCAGATCCTTGGAGTCCTCGTCGGAGATGTGCACCCAGCCGGTCGATTTCATGTGATAGACTGCAAAAGGAAAACGCATATCCAGACACTGCAAACATCGCGAAGAAACGCGGAATTATTTTATAACCGACCTCTTATGATGCCGCCCGAGTATGCATCCCTGTGCGTCGCGTGGTAGATCGATCTCCGTCCGAGTTCGTACGCCTGCTCGTCGGTCAGGTCCCACCTGTACCCAGAGTCCAGCACACCGAACGCGAACACCGACCCGGAACCCACGCTGAAGACCTTGCCAGGGGTGCGCGTGCCCTCCGAGTCGACGTAGTAAAGCCCGGGACCACGCTTGTCCCAACCAGCCAGCATCATACCTGCAGGATTGCATGCGTACTGTAAATCCTCGTCCCGTGTACGGCACACATGGAATTTATGCGAGTCGCCATGCGAGTAGCTTACCGATACTCAATCCCATTCCCTTGAAATTGTAGATCATGTTCGACATGAGCTTGCTCGCCGCCGCGATCGAGATACGCTCTCTGTTCCTGAGTTCGTACATGCGGCACTGCCTCGCCAGCACGCGGTCCCAGTAGACGCAGTCAGCGGCACCTCCAGCCAGAGTGCCGAGGAGATAATCATTGATCTCTACTATTTTCTTCATGCTAGATGAACCTGAAGAGTGAGATGATAATATCAGTTTGTTCTTATTATAGACAATTTCATGTCAGCCGAGATGAGACGCGATAAGCCTTACCAATGAATTGCCCTCCCGTTGCACGTGAATCCACTGCCAGGATGATACCACCCTGGTACTGGAAACCCAAAGTTGTGGTCCCATGATCGAATTTGATTTTCAAGTGCTTTCCAGTCTCGTCGGTGCCTTGAGCTATACGGCCAAGAGTTTCAGCTGGCTAGAAATACATAAAAGATTGCCAAGCTAAGCTCGCTATTTTCCAGGCAAAACGTAGTATCAATTTCAATTTAACAATCAATTGATCGATATCAATTGAGGATACTTTTCTCTTATTAACGTATGAACGATAACACTTGAGCACGGAGAGAGAATTTAGAAAGAAAACTCTACATTAACGTTGTTGATTATTATTATTATTACTAATTACTGTGACGATAACAAAGCACTTGTTTCATCTCGTTTAATAACTGTGCAGTTTGTTGCAGCCTATACGTCAAACCATCGCATGATACTGCACATTTGCATCTGGCATACTTACATTCACGAACGGCGGCACGGCCAACTGAAGATTGTTGGTGAAATTTCTAGTGTACCCCTCGATCTCATCGTCAATTTTATTCTTCTCTCGCGAATAGCCAAAATCAACGACGGAGTTGATACCACAAACCTCAGCGAGCGCCATTTTTAACCTTACTGACGACTGCTCGTCATCGTCAGTCTCAGTTTCATCTTATCGCTGTAGAGAGCGCACGCGTCTCCGACTCCTAATATTAGTTCTAAAATATTCCGCTACGAGCCTCCATCGTCTTCCACTTAAAAATGAGATGGTAGTATAACTCGATGATATGGCAGGAGAAACTTTTGTTTCGAGTAGTACGACTCAATGATGAAAGAGAGACAAAACATTCTTTTATTTTTAAGTAGAATTTGCAGTAGCAAATGAGGAAACGTTTTATTTTTAGATAGTGTATTTCAGCAATGAGTTGAATTAATCTTTTTATTTGCAAACAATGATATTCAGTGGCAAATAATGCTTTATCCTTCAAATTATAGTACGACTCGTAAAAACATAGTAAATGAAATTTTAATTATAAGTAGAGCGTACTAATAACTCTTAATATAAAAATTTGTTGTTAACAACAACATTTAAATACTTCTTTCTTTGGATTTCAATTTTAAGGTTAACTCCTTTTTGATACAAGCATGAACTTTTGTATATATGCAGAAAGTGGTCAGCGAAAAAGGTTATTTTAAAATCAAATAAAATTTTTAAATAAAACCACATCTTGATGCAAAGAGAGTCTTTTAATATTGGATCATTTAGCACATCATTCTTTGTTACAACAGTCTCAGAGAAAATACGGAGTAAATTTTTCTTCACAGATTTGAGCATCCCAGACTTCAGATCTACAAGCTCATTCTTTTTCCTTCGCTCATTCGATTACTCGACAGCTGCCACAAATCTAACAAAAAAGGAACAGTGTGCTTTTCCCTGCCCAAGCATGTGTTCATCGAAACATCGTGGCCTCGAGTATTCGACTTGAATATCAATGTACAACTGACATTGGAGCTTCTCGAGGGTCATCGCTGAGAATTCGTCGTCCGGATACGGCCCCCACGAACCAGACGAACCGGCTTCACGTATGATGGCCCCGTCCGTTCATCCATTGCTCGCTTGCGTTTCCCTTATTTGTATTCCACGGGGGAGGATCGCGCGTTAGGGCCGCGCGATGGAGAAATCATTAAAGTAACCGCGTGCACCGATAAGGCAAGGCTCACCTTGACCGGGCGCGCTCGAGGAGCGTCCTATAAAAGAAACGGACGCGCCTCGCATCCCGCACAAATCGCATCGCACCGGTACGATGGCCCGCATGATCGTCATCACGCTCCTCACGGTCCTGGCACTCCTGCTGCCGGTCCGCGCGATCGACCTGTCCAACAACAAGAATATCCAACTCGAATTTGCCGACGAGGACGTCGTGCCGAAAACCGCACTGGTGAGTCGTACATAATTTTGTAAAAATATCTTGCGTAGTTTGAGATGTTTCTTACGACGTGTCTTTTGAAATAAAACTTTGGGAATATATAATATGTGTATGTACCCAGATAGCCAAGTCTGCCGAAAGCAGATGATGCTAACTATCTGCTATCAACTATTGCCAGCCAAAAGACAACAAATTTGATACAGAAGTTGTTATTAACGATTAATTCGACAAATTGGTGCCAGAAATGCAACAGAGCTTGCTCGCAAAATCTAAGAACAGATTGGCGGCAGAAACCGAGCAGAATCTGCAAACATGGCTTGAAGTCGGATTGTCGACAGAAACCGAGCAAGATTTGCGCACGCGGAATCTAACGGCAGATTGGCAGCAGAAACCGAACAGGATCTGCAGCTTTTGACAGTATTCAAATTTACACGGCTATGAATATGTGTTTTCGCTCCGCACCGCTATGCGGTGCACACGTTGAGTTCTTACTCGATGTTAAGATTTAGCCTAACAGTTATATAAGTTAATATACGCGCCTTGGCACGATAATATTAATTTTTCTGAAAATTGTTGCACTTGCGGCACAGAGGCTCCCATAGACAACGTCCATGTAGTTCACGCACGCCACAAGCAATCTGAAGTTCGAAAGCAAAATTCGGACTTCAGATTAGAATAAATTAACAATAAGAGAGAGATTATGCAACGAACTGTCAGAAAGACACATCAAGCCAAATGTATTTTAATTTAACAAACAAACAAATGCGTTCTTTTAACACATGATAATATAAAATGCCAATTTATAGTGTGTTAAAAGTAAACACATGCTTTAATATATCGTAAATATGAATGGCCAAAAGCTGCAGATTCTGTTCGGTTTCTGCTGTCAATCTGCCGTCAGATGTTAACAGATCCTGCTCGGTTTCTGCCGCCAATCTGCTGTCAGAGTCTGTTAGCAGGCTCTGCTGGCAGATCACTATCCTAATGCGGACATAACGGATGCCAATTTGCTATCGACTTCTGCAGTAATCTGTTGCCAATCTGCTGGCAGATTGCACACATTTTGCTTACTGGGTAGTAGTATGTGTGTACAGAAATTAAATATAATTTTTCGTCAATTGTCAGCTTTTACGATACGAAAATTTATTAAAAATTTATCCGGCGTTCTTCGCTGGAATATTGAGGTAGATTGTGAAATCTCATCTTCCACAATCCAGAAAAAGATATTGAAGAACAATTTTTTTTTTTGTTGTATTTGCTATGATATTGTCAGACACTATGTACTAAAGAAAGCTCCATGTGTTTTCACACAGAAAAGCCTGGCGCCTGAAGTGTACAGTAATGGATTCATCGGAAATCTCGAGCTCGGCAGACGATACTCCGACGAGACGATTTTCCGCCGCGTAGTCGAGTTCAACAATCCATCGAACACCATCGCCTCAAGTACTCTGACGATGTCTGTTACTAATGGTAAAAAGAATAGTATCGTGTCACAGAACTTTTTGTAACTTAGTTTAATTAATAAATGAAACGTTATTAATATTTTTGATTTTATATTTGCACATTTCTCTTTCTTTTTATCAGGGATCATCCATTACGTCAGCGTGGTGAATGACAACGGCAGCTACGCGGTGACATGCGGTGAATCAAACAGCCTAGGATCGTCCAGGAGCAATATCAACATCCGCGCCTCTCCCAACACGAAATCCTACCTCACGATAGTCGTAGCGGCGCATTAAACACTGCCCAAGTACTATCTTTTGTTTAATAATGATTTTCTTTTAATGCAAAATGCATGTAATTGAAAAGCTTTCTTATCTTAGGAGAAAAGTAGCGCTCATTATAGCTGGTGCATTCATGATAGAAAAGTAAGGAGAATTGTAATTTTACTTTTGCTTGTCGCAGAGCTTTAGGTTTCACAGCTGTGATAACAATTTCCCTCCTGCTATAATACGAAAATAGAAAGCCAATCGATAGGTCAGTTACATATCAAGGCTTACATCTTATCAATCTTTAACAGACATATCTCTATCGCAATCCATCAGAAAAAATTGTTTTTCATCCGTATCGATTATTATAACACAACTACTTTTACTGCTAAAATTCTTTTACCAATGTAAAAATAAAAGCTGGCTCATCATTGATCAGTGATCTTGTGCGTCAATGTCCCAATTCTCCGTGCACGTAAGCATCATTCATGAAAGAGCGAGACACGTGAGTGATGTTGCGTAATGAGCGTCTGGACAAATCTTTTACACATGCGGTTCACGTACGGCATCGCCACGCGTGGCAAATACAAATCTTGCGGATGATTACCGCAATTTTCACAGTGTTGTACGTGATATGCTCGTTTTTCCGTGAAGCCGACCATCATCATAATTAATGAATGAACACCATCCAGTATATGGCATAAATTGTAACAAGTGCCGCGGTCTTAAAATTAAAAACAAGCATGTAATCAAAACATTCACGATCGACAATACGAGGAGAAGAAGAATGCGAAACTCGAGAGTGCGAGCAATCGAATTGATCCTTTTTCCTCCAAGATCTCGTAAAGGATCCTGGCTGCTTTGCATCCGCAATCCCAATGACGCAAAACGGACCAGATTCGTGGGAAGTTTCATACTTAAATATATTTTTCCTTGTGATATTTTTAAACCTCGAGCAGGAAAATACTTAAGATGCATCCTGCATCGATACGGATTCTCGTTCTGAATCGGATCGAGCGATAGTGAACAGTCGTAAAATTCATCTTGCTCCCTCGTACGAGCCGAGGGGAGCTCGTAAGCGGGCCACTTAACAACTAAATAAAATCGTACACCAAAACATTATCCTGTCGAACGGGCTCATTAGAGCATCATCGCGACTTTGCTCTCGCGAGTCCTTTTTCCTCCGTTTAACTCTGCTGCTATAATATAATGTAATTACTTCGTCGCGGGAACGTATCCTTATACTCCTCTTTTTACAGCCGAGAATAATGTAAGAGCGGCACGCATCCGATTTCTTCACTTTGAACATCTCGATTTTGAACGCATCTTATTTATGCTGCAAGTTATACATTATTATTATTATTACCATTATTTATATTCACTCCTTTTTATTCATTATCTAGATTAACACTGCACTGCTAATAAACAATCGTCACTGTTATTCTTTCGCCATCGTCCTCGCTCTGCGCTCCAATTATCCCGATGAAAACGGTCTCACAGCTCAGAGGATTCGTTAATAATGCATATATAATCGAAGTGTTCAACAAACGGCAATTATCTACGACGGCGGAACTTCGTAGCAACGCAAAAAAAGTCCGACAAACTGCACATTTTCTGCACGCGCGCCTCTGAAACTTTCAACGGCCCAGCTCGTCTGCTCGTGCCGTCGCAGTTCGTAATAAACGTAAGAAATTTCTCATGTGCACGGGACACGGCTTTCCATGTACGATCGGTCTTCGGCGACGAAATAGGAGGAAAAAAAAGGGAAACGACGAAGGTAAACGTTTCGCCGGTGTCGGTGAACTCCGAATGCTCGTTTCGCGCGCTCTTCGCCATCGTAATTTATTCATCGACCCCTTTCGTCGGATGGGCACGTCGACGAGACGATTATAGTGCATATACTCATTCTGACCGCTGCAATATTTATGACGGTGCAGCGTACCCTCGCAAGTTTTGCGAGAATTTCGCCGACATGCGTGATAAAATGATATCTCGAAGGTGGGGACAATATCGTTGACGAAGGAAGACAGTACCCCTTTGACGAATGGCATGGATCGTTCAAACGACTACAATGGTACTAGCTATCTTCTCGTTACCAGAATAAACAGCGCAAAATAGCCTTTATATAGTAGTGCAATTATTGCATCAAATATAAATATCTAAAAAATATTTTCTTCGATTTCTTGAGTGCGTGATCACAAAATCTTATATAAAATTGATCGAAATTAATCATACGAGAGGTCTGAACGTCTTCAGTTTGATTCCAACTATCCCGTACAATTAACATTTCAAAAGTGTTTATCTCTGGAATATCTTAAACGCAATTGATTAATTTTTTTATATTTTGATATATTACATTGTGAAATGTGAGAAATTACGTATTGTACTTGAAAGTGATATTTGGATAGAAGATATTAATATGTATTTTAATATTTGATTAATTGACTGCATATAGATCTAGAATGGGCAATTGGTCTGAATCGCCGCATGCTGAAATTCGTCGGTTTGTGGCCGCAGAACAGCGAGAAGGCACGCGAGAAACTATCGTCGAAATTTCAACTGCTGTTCAATGCGATCACGCTGGTCTTCGTACTGACAATACCGGCCATAATGTCACTGATACGGGTATGGGGCGACATGATGCTGATGATAGATAATTTGCAGTTCACTCTCTGTCTGTTGATCACGATATTGAAAGTTGCAATCATGTGGAGTAACAGAGCAGGTACGTATTACTCAATAAGTTATTTATTTCTTTTAGTTCCTGCCCTCACTATACCATTCGATAATTTATTCGCGAACTCTCGAATTTTCTCGAGATTCCCAAAACTATACGACAACAAGTATATCAATTTCCCAATAAACTCGCGCGAGAGAAATACGAAGATGTGTTGTAAGATCTAAATTTTGGAACTTATTTATAATTCCACACCCTCAGAAAGGATTTCTGATAACAAGACGAAAAATATTCTTGACTAATTTAATCATATTACAAGTATAAAAAATATGAAAATAAAACAATTTTTAATTTAAATCAGTAATTTCTATTCTTCTCTCTCGAATTAAATGAGATTGTCTTACTGTCTTGAGACAAGAGTAACATATACAAATTTATGCTTATATATTTTTGTATGTAGAATAATTTGACATTAGCGCCACTTTATAGTAAGGCCAATATTTATGTGTTGCAATCGAAAATCGGGAGTGTTTCTGTGTTTCTGTTATTTACAATGAATAAGTGCAATACTCTACAAGAAATATTAAAAGATGTGGAAATGTAAGTAAGTATATACAATATACTTACTTGAGAAATAAGATTCGAGATAAGACATTTCCATATTTTTTAATATTTCTTGTAGAGTATTGCACTTAATCATTGTAAATAACAGAAACACAGAAATACACAGAAACACTTTCCCGATTTTCGATTACAACACATAAATATTGGCCGTTTTGTGCAGATTCTACAAATTCTCTTACAAGAATAGAATAAGATGTCTTTTAGATCTCACAATATTCTTAAATCAAGAATATTGTGAACTTGCTACAAATTTTTATCTAAATCCTTCTGAGAAAATTAATGAGATAGCACCAAGATTATTTTAATCTAGATTTTCGAATTTTCTATTCAAGATTAAAATATGCTTCTTTTCAATAATAAATATGATTGTCGCTATAGCGATCTTATTTTATGATAGATTAAAGAGTAATAGCATTAAGTCCAGAAATCTTTTCTGTGGGTGCACCCATCAAGCTTTGTCACCGTTGATCGACATGATCGCGAGGGACTGGATGAGGGCGAAGATGAAGGAGGAGCGAGACGTAATGCTGAAACGTGCCAAGACCACTCGCATACTCGCTATATGCGGTGGCGTCCTGATACTCCTGACGCTGGTGTTCGGCCTCGGCTTCTCGTCTCTTGGTATGAGTCTGAGGCTCGTGACAAATCTCACGGATCCCGGTAGACCCTTGCCAATTCAGACGTACTACCTGCACGACGTAACCAGGAGCCCGCAATTCGAGCTGACATTTCTGGCACAAGGGATTGCGCTCACTATATCCGGTATATCTTACACCGGGGTCGACAACTTCCTCGGACTGCTGATGCTGCACATATGCGGCCAGATGGAGAACCTGCACCTGCGAGTACGGAACTTGAGGAGAGATCCGGACTTTAAAGCGACATTGAAGTACAACGTCAGAGATCACATCCGCCTGATCAGGTTCCCGCAAGCGAGTTTCGAGTTTAGATGTGGATCACGGCCGGCACTTAATCTGCCTTTGATAAAAAGTTGACGCAGTTTTCTAAAAATTTCTAATTCACGATTGTAGCTTATAACATATATTGTATATAATATTTATTTAATAGTTTCGAGAAATAATAATTATCGCTATCAAGAATTGTTAAGTAACGTTACTAATTTATACAAACGTGTAAATGATCAATATCGATCATGCAGTTTGCAAATATCGTGCGAAATTTCAATTTCTGCCTTCCGCAATTGCAGATCCATTGAAATAATTGATGATACATTTAATTTAATGCTGCTCGGCCTGACATTTTTATTTGGCATACTATTCTGTCTTCATGGATTTCTAATAATTAATGTAAGTGTGATTTTACTAAAAAAAATGTACAATCTGAATTTAAATTATGAATAACGGAATGTAGATCATGAGATGTATTTATAAAAAATGCATTAATGATGTTAAAGTATAAAGGAAATTCCAATTTGATATCCAAAGGTTTTGAAAGAAGGAGGCCAATTATCAGTTATGCAATTTGTTAATTTCGTTGCTGCTAGTGTGACCGTTTTAACGCACATGTGTCTATACTGTGCAGTCGGCGAACTTCTCGTGTCACAAGTAGGTAGAAGAATGGATAATAGCTTCAACAATAACGTACAATGTTAATTAATTATATCGATTAAAAAATAAATTTCGTAACTTAGTTTTTGCCGTGAATCATTACATCATCCGAATTGTATAATATATTGTATAATAATTTGCCTATTAAAATATTTAAATAATTTTAGTTTGCATTAGAGCTTAATTAATATAAGTACTTTCAAAGTAATCAATAAAGATCAATCTTTCTATAATATATTATGATATGATTTGAATATATTCTATTCGATCGAATTAACTTTTTCGCAGTCAGAATTATGTGTAAATCATATTTTCTCAGTGTGAAAAAGTTCACCACGCTACGTACGAATACATGTGGTACACTTTGGAGCCAAAGAAAGCGAAAAACTTAACACTAATGATGCTGCGTGCGAACAAACCACTCCACGTTACGGCGGGAAAGACGTTTCCGATGACGATGGCCACGTTTTGCAACGTGAGTATAATATACAATATACAATCATTCATGAATTATCAGGAAATAATATTGTTAATGACGTAGAGTGCATTTTACGACTTCTTAATAATCAATTTGTCCCGAGGCATCGTTATTCGTTTAAATCTCTAGTTTTTACGACATGTTAGTATGATAAAACCAATGTTTCAGATACTAAAAACGTCGGCGGGCTACGTATCCGTATTACTTGCCAATCGAAATTAACGATGGTGCAATTAGAGTAAGTTAGTAGTCAATTTTAGCACGACACCATCATATTCATGGAGGAGTGAGTTGGAAGTGTTTTATATGAGCATATAAATGTGTTATATGCGAAAATGTATGTAACATATTAAAAATACATTATTTCCTTTATCAATCACGTGTTTCATCGGAATTAGATTTTAAGTTTCTGTTTCACGTTTGCAACTATCGATTTTTTATCAAATTATCGATCGCACGTAGATAGGAAGATGATAATGATAAGGCAGATGCAAAAGTATATATTATACAACGACATTTATTCAGGTAGATATATTATTTTTCAATTAGAAGAACTACTTTTTTTTACCTTACTCTCTTGAAGCAGTAAATCACCTTTGGGTTTTAGTTTACTATCAAGGATTCGTTGCCTCTCCCGTTTCTCCTCTTCTTGCTGCCGAGCATGCCTATCGACCGCATAATCTATCTCCGACACTAATTTAACAATTCTTTCCTACAAATCACAACACGAATAAGAGATACAGGGAGAATTAATTCATAAAATAAACTCCAGCTAATTTTACGTACTGCGTATTGCTTCTGCGTGTCCATCCTTGTTTTTTGTCTTGTTCCAAGTGGTGTGGGCCTGCCATCTTTAAATGAATAATCCGGTAGATTTGTCAGGGGACCGAACGTAGTTGGATTGCTTGTTAACCCCTGCCTGAAGAAATGGGTTAATTAAACTACAGAATAATATATAATAACCGTGTTTCATCTTAACTTTAGAACGTTCATTAATAATATTGCAGTAGAACATATCAATAACATATCTCTCATATAATAGTTATTTATTTTAATATTTTTTAATGTAAATAAATGTAGATATAATTATTTTACTATATTATCACTTTTAGAGCAATGTACATTCATGCTTTATGTTAAGAAAGAAATATTTTTTTAGAAAGAATTGTACCTCCACCTCCACTTATGGTTCAACGCACAAAATTGATGAAATCCGTTAACCATGACACCGTAATCTACAATCACAGATAATACAAAATACTGGTGCTTGTTCTCGTATAATAACTTACATCAATAATGAATTTTATGTTCCAGAAAATATGTGTAATGTTCCGCGTATGAAATTGGTAAATAACAAGTGGAACAAAATCATAACCATGTTTAATTTTTTATTTTTGAGGTAAGTACTAACTTATGTGTCGCTTGACGCGAAATATCGCTCCTGCTACGGACACCATGTTTAATAAGGATTTTGTGTTAACTCGATGACAATATTAATTTAATACTCTGCGGTATTTATTACATTACACTGTATTTTTAGGTTAATATGTTTATAGGCGTGTGTTGCACATTGAACATTGCCGCAACTGTTTCTGTATTAATTCAGTAATACCAACGTAAAACACATGTTCTTTTTAGCTGCACTTCCTGTACTTATCTTTTCTCATCTGTATCGTGACGATATTATATTTTATTAAATATTTGACTTACAGAATGTAGTGCAATTAAATATAGGATTATTTAAAAAAGTATTGATTTTTGTTAAAAAAAATTAAATTAATCGCTCATTTTGGTATTTTGTAAATGTTGATCATTTTAAAATCGAAATATTTGAAATGAAATATTTAAACTTAAAATAGGTATTTTATAACAGAAGTAAATAAAATTAAACTATATTATTACACACACACCTGAATATTTGTGATACATAATAATTCAGATTCAACAAATTTATATTAGACAAAACAATGATGCAAAACATTTATTACATAGTTATATGCATATTTACATATTTTAGTTAACTATGTACACGAATGACGGAATAACTGTCGCAATTAGCTTCGTACACCCGGGACGCGATACAGGAACTCCCCGTCGTCATCGTAATAGCAATCGTTGATCCGGTACGTCATGCCAGGTTTGTGCAGGTGCTTCGCGATCTTTATTGGCTTGGCGTACTCCAATTGCGTGTCTGCCTTTTTGTTCCATGCTTTCACGTATGTATCCACCGCGTCCTCCTTAGTTGATGTGAAATCCAACGCCTTACTCTCACGTTTAGAAACTGCACGCTCGCTTTTGTCAGACTTCCGTACAAGTTTCGACTCGGTGGTCTCTTCCGCACTAACTTCCGCTGCATCAGTTGCAGCTCTCAGCTGTTTTTTATACACATCCAGCAGAACCATACCTTCCTGTGGACACTCCTTGTATATATCCTCCAGCTTTGCTTTCACGAATTCGTTAAACGGGAGTGCGTCATCGTGCTTCGTCTCCTTTTTCCGATTAGACAGCGTTAAATCATATTTCTTTGAATCTGCTTGCGATAGTAACGCAAGATTCCGGTTTTTACTCGACGTGAATTCCTCCGAATCTTCAACTGCAAAACTGGATTCATCAGATTTAATATTTATACTGGAAGAATCGTGAGTTTGATGAGAATGCTCGGGGGTAGTCGAGGCTCCATTTGAATTATCCCCTTGTGGCAATAATCTTTCGTCGCTCTGTCTTTCGTTCAAGCAAGATTGTACGATGTTCGAGAATAATTGACTCTTTGGTTTCGCGAATTCCGGCTTGGGTGTAACAAATTGTTTTGCCAGCGACTCCCTGTCCGTCAGGATAATCTTTCTGTTCTTGAACTTTGCTAGATGTTTGCCAAGCATAGGACTCACCGGTAATTTTCCAGTTTGAAACTTCTTCCAATTGTCGACCACCGCATTGTCGTACTGAATGACCCTATCTACCGACTTAGGCGCCCATTTGGCCTTCAAAATCTTTTGTACAGTTTCTGGTAGAGCTGGAAAACTCTCGCTGAGTCTCTCTATCGTCCATTCTTCTGGATCAGTTTCATGCAACTTGCGAATTAGATTTGTCTCCGCAAATGTCAGAAAACGTGGCTCTTTTTCCTTGAAATACTTTTGGGCTGTGATCTGTTGCTTCAGACGCTCCTTGTTTTGCCACATTTCCCTGAAAAATATTGTTTGTTAATGTTTAAATTTCTTTTCATGCTGTACTTTATACCTATATAGAATTTTTACATTAATTCTTCAGATTAGGTTACAATACAAGTGATAATAGTTCCACGTGAAACATGCTTCAACGAAGCATCGAACGCAAGGTTTTCGTATCGATATAAGGCATACCTCTCGTGCATCCTGTGACTCTCGCTGACATTCATGAAATCTGACTCGAATTCGCTCATGTCCTCGGCATCGAAAATCTCCATATCCTCTTCCTCAATTAATCGTAGCTTCCCACGAATACCGGCGAGCGAAGGCTCCTTTAGCTCAGAAGACATCTCTGGCTTTCTTGACCTCGTTGGCTTCGCTGCTTTGCGGCTAAACAGCCTACGCATTACGATCGGCAACATCCTAACTTCATTCATCGCGAAATTCAACTGATACAAGTTCTTCTACACCTCGTGTCGCCGGTAAACAAGCGATTGTGCATGTACGATCCGCGTGAGGCCGCACATTCGCCATCTAGCAGCTCGAGCGTCCGCACAGATGGATTTACGAACACTGATAACCGAACAGCTGATACGCACTGTTCGGCGTTCGCTACTTCTGCTAGAGTTGTTGATCGGTTACAACGCGCAGTAGCTTCAATACGACATTCTGTATGTTTCTTCTTATAGTCTCTGAATTAAGAAGAGTACGTTTTAATGAATTGACATTAACACGTTCACGAGAAATTCGTATGTTCAAATAAAAATGATGAGGGAGCCGTGCTCACTTTAATACTGCGTAACGAGTGAAGAAATAAACGAGATAAATCTAACGAATTGGGGGAACGAGTTTGAAGTCGAGTATCTACATTGGCAATGCCTTGTTGCTGTGTCATAGGATGTCACAACAGAGCAGAAAAAGGGCACAAACTCTATAAATTGCCCCAAGGAAGTAAAAACAGCACCAGGAGGAGACAATGGATAGAAAATATCAAGAGAGATCCATTGCCACTGCATGCATATGTTTGCCAAGTGAGCTTCCTTCAGCTATATTATATTATAAAAATTCGTCGTTTGCAGTATCCACTGCCTTTTTAGCGCTACTTAAAATTTGGTGCGAAGTAACGCATCTTGACAATGTTTTGTGTGGCAAGAGAAATGGATTTGATGAATATTTGTCACTGTATGATTACAATTATTATGTTATATGAATAATTTTGTATATTGTACAGCTTGCAATAAAATAAGATCTGTGCTTAAAGATTCTAGGAAATTAAATAGTTTTGATGTGCAATGCTTCTTTTATTTCTTCCAGGATCACTTTACGAACGATCAGTTTGAACTGAGAAGAGCGGATCATAAGAAATTATTAAAATGGAATGCCGTTCCCACCGTATTCCCTCATAATAAAACAGACATGAACAGAATGCCCAGGCAAACGGAAATGGTCACAACTGCCCTTGACTGCAACGATTTATCGGAGGAGATTATCATGGAAAACATGAAGCTAGAATCTAGAGTGAAACAAGAAATAAATGTCAGGAATACTAGGAGTAACGGCGACTCGGACGAAGTAGCAGCTTTAAAGAGTGAACTGAATTCCTCCCGCAAGCAAATACGCACTCTAAAGACTATTATATCCCAGCTGCAGGCGATTATAGAGAGATTAGTAGACGAGAATTACGTAGACGAAATAAATGATCCCGTGTAAAGGACTCGATGCTTGTTTTCTTATGCTTGGAATCGGCTTAAGTGCTCTTCAGATTGTTCTTTAGGTGCTATTAATCAAAAAGAAAAATCTTTATCTTAAGACTAATTAAGAAAAGATACTCTTGATATAGAAATATTCAAAACGCTCTTACAATGATGAAAACACCTCTAAAGTGACTTAAAAATTGGCGGAAAGGCTACGTTGAAGGCGCTTTTATCGTTGTAAGCTTCTGAATATTCTGAATATAAGCCATATGCGATATTCGGGTTTCCCGCGAGAGCGGTCGATGCCCGTTCGATAGAGTCGCCCAGCGATGGGCGCGGGATCATGAGATTCTGATTGATCTCGAGAAAGGAGATGGGCAGGAATTCGGTTGATAAAGTACACTGCACTTTCGAGTAACAATTTTTCTTTTTCTTTATTGTTGATTGAAGTCAATTTCACTTCAAGTCGGGAGCTCGGAGAGCGATAACAATTACGAAACCAACAAATAACAGTTCACGAAAATAACTTATTTGTCACGACTCGAAAATAAGGCTTTCAATACTTTGAAGAAAACGGAGCGGTTTAGAAAGCTTTAGCTACCTCCCATTCTTCTGTTGGTAGTCATTCTTCAGTCATTTTATTACTGTCGCACTCTGTGTTCAAAACGGCGTGGTGCACTTGGCCAAATAAAACAAACTGCGAAAAATGGCGGACGAGAACGAGGATCAGTGGTTGTACGGGGACTCGGCGGACGCGAAGGAGTACACGCCGGTGAGCACACAAGCGGACGTTCAGCATGATGATTCAACGCCCGGTAAGACTCAGGAAAAGGCCCAGCCTCAGGAGGAACAAGGTTCCGCAGAGGTTCCCAGCGAGACCCCGTCTGAGGTGAGATAACCTCTTTCAATCAATTACTACAAGTTGAACGCAAAGTATAATGTAAAATACGATATAAAGACATTTTATTTTATTTCTAGAATCCTTATTTTGAAGCTTTAATATACACTCGATGATTCATATTGCATCTTCCTGCCTTATTACTTGCACGTTTGCTCTAAACGGATAATATAACCTATACGTGACACTTGTATAATAAACAGTGTCAAATAGTCGAATATATAAAAAAACTTGTATAAATAGTGAACATTGTAAACAATCAACGCGCTTCTCAGAAAATAATAAGCATTCTTTCCACAGGTGCAGGATGATGCTGGCTCCCCTGTTGGCGGTGGCGAGGAATCCTTGCAAAATAATATGCAAGAAGAGGCCAATGCGGATGCGAATAAAAATGGAACGAGGGAAGCCTCGAGCCAAGAGGACGGCGAGGCGCCGAGCGACTCCGATTCGGACGACGACGTGCATGTCGTCATCGGGGACATCAAGTCGACGCCGGCGTATGGCAGCCTGAATATCAAGAGAGGAGGATTGTTAACTAGTGCATCCGGTGTGCCGGATAAGCTCAACAAGCAGCCTGGGAAGTTCAGTATAGATGAATTCGAGACCATCGGAGTCATCAATGGAATACCGGCTCATGAGTTCAACCTCGATCAACTGGAGGATAAGCCGTGGCGGCAGCCTGGCGCGGACATTACAGACTACTTTAACTACGGCTTTAACGAGGAGACGTGGAGGGCGTACTGCGAGCGTCAAAAGCGAATGCGTAGTGAGTCCGGTGTGGGATTGATCCTAAACGCGGGCGGCGGTGGTGGCAATCCAGGCGGCATGCGAGTGCCCCAAGTAGCGATAACCAATGACAATAGCAAGTACTCGGGTATTATGGGTCCCAAGAGAGCCGGCCCACCTCCGGGACGGAAAATGGCAGGAACTATAGATGTTATCGGCAGTTCCGGTTTGGCCTCTAGGCGGAATCTCGATAAATCTCCACCGAAGGGTAACGTTATACAGGTGATGACTGCCGATAGGAGGGAATATTCGAGGAAACCCGGTTTCCCCGACATGAGCGTGCCACCACCCGGAGCGGGCATGCCGCCGTTCGACATGCCGCCGCCGGGATACACTGGAGAACCTACGCCGTTCTACATGCCGGAAGCAGACCCCTATTATCACAGCTACGAGCCTACACAGGATAATCAATGGGGCAATGATCCGGTAAGAGAGCAGCACACTGTATGAAAACATTTGTAGAAAATTAGAAAGTACAATTACGCCCTTATTTCTAACTTGTTAAACAATTTGACTTTGATGAGAAATAAAAGTAAAAGTATTAATTTTATTGCTTCTCTTTAGACATGGCAGCCGACGAATCTAGCGATCCCGATGACCGAGGACGAGGATGATAAGGACGCGGGACCCAAGACGATACCCACGATGGTCCCACCAACGTCCATTCCTCCACTGATGCAGTCGCGTGATCCACGCGACGGCAGAGATCGCGAGCGAGACAGAGACAGGGATCGGGACCGAGAAATGGATTCTATGAGCAGAGACAGAGACAGGGATAAGGACAGGGATCGTGATCGTGACAGGGAGAAGGATTCCATGATGAGGGACCGCGATCGAGATAGGGATTCGATGACTAGGGATGAGGACCGGGAGCGCGATCGATCGAGATCGCAATATCGGCATAAAGATCGGTAATGAACCGTCCTTTTTTATGAAAATTTTGTACTAGAATTATTTTGTAAATTGTAGTTAACTTATGATTTGATAGATTAGTTTTTATTTTCATTACGTTAATCATTGTTCAACAATTTGTTAAATGTTGATTCGTGTTCTCCAGGCATCGGCATCGTTCGAGATCCCGATCTCGCAGGCACAAATCGAGATCCAGGAGCCCAAGCCGACGCAAGAAGAAATCAAGACGCTCAGATAGGGAACGCTCTAAAGAGGAGAGTGAATAAAGAACGATTATAATGTATACAAGTAATCCTCACATCTTAATTTACAATTATGTCGTAACGGAACACAATTTACACATTAGGAAGTAATAGTTTTTCATAAAATGAATTAACGTTTGTTCTCCTGGTCGTCACCGGGAGTGAATATATGCATTAATACAATAAATATTATATGCACGAAGTTAATTGTAAGATACATCGAGAGACGATTGTACAGCTTTTCGCAAGAATTATAACTTATTTTGATAAGTTATTAATGGAAATAATAAAAACTGTTGGAGGACTGATTGCAAAGATAAAGAAGACAAAGTTATATCTTTATTTATGTATTACACTTGAGATCTATCATAAAATACATTCCATTGTAACTTTCACACGTATTTTCATCATACACTTTCTAAGAATAATAAATAAAATGATTACATTTTCGAAAAACATTTATATTTCGTCATCGGAAAATACAATTAAAATAAGTAAATTTTAATTTAATTTAAATGAAAAAAAATTAGTTTTTGCAAAGTATTATGACAGAATTAATTGATATCAATGACTAAAAGTCAGAAAAGATTGCAAAAATCTATACCGACAATCTCGCGAGGTTCTGAAATTTTCCATAGGCGCGACAATCGTTTATCGTCACGTTGCGCGCGTTTGTCTTGAAAGATCGTTGAGATTATCTTAACCAAGAAACAGGTTGGTGTAGTTCCGAAATAATTATACGTATAATTGTACATTACTGTAATTTAATGAATGCGTTAATGATTTGACCGCAATTTTCATTTGCAGCTAGCAAATATGTGCAAGTACTGATCAATTTGTCGTATGAAAATGATAAAATGTAACTGAAAAATATAAGGTTATGTTCTTACTTGCCTATTTGCACATAGCGGTTATAAAATAGTCATTTTATATACCTATTGTATGTTGTACGATGTAAATGTTATTTAATTATGTATGACAATGATTTATACGTGATACTAATTGATTAAATTGATTAAACGCAGGCAAAGTATGTCATAAATGAGAATGAGCTGCTAATTTGTTAATTCTCCATGCTCGAGTTGATGATCTTGGTAAACAGAATAATATTGAATGTTTTTTAGATTCTATATTTTCGCTGTACTTTCTGCACCGAAGATGCCGAAATCGAAGGCTTACGTATCCGACAGCGACGATAGCAGCGAAGAGGTTCAATTTTTTTTGTTCAAGTCTCAATTTATAATTTACAATTTCTGTGACATCATTTTTGTAATATCATCTGCCACTTTGCAGGAAGTGAAACATACCAAGAAGAAGCAAAAGAAGGAAAAGGAGACGGAAGAGAAGGCGGTGTCCAGTAAAACGACGAAATCGGAGAATGAGGATACCATTTGGGACTTGGGCAATAATCGTCAAGTAAATGTGAGGAACTTCAAGGGCAAATATTACGTGGATATTCGTGAGATGTACTTCGACAAGGATGGCGATTTGAAACCTGGCAAAAAAGGTAACATTGTCAAGCCATAAACTTTTTATGCGTAAACCGATAATCCTGTATGTAATCAAAGAGAATAATTAGCTCATAGAAAATCTTATGTCCCTGTTTTGTTCAATTTAACACTATCCTTGTGATACTCTTTTTACAGGAATCTGCTTAACCATGCAACAGTGGCGGAAGTTCATGGAGGTTGTGGAGGAAGTCGATACAGTGGCGAAGGCAAAGTGTTAGAGTTCCAATTTTTATTTACTGTATAAAACGTTCATATTTTTAATTTCATTTATGTTTTGAATTTGTGATTTCTCTATTTACGATAGAGCGTTGGGAGCTAACCGTCCCAGTCTCTTTCCTGTCCCGTGTCTTGAAAGAGTAACTATTATGTTTTTTTTTTTCAATATCTGATTACAACTGTAACTTAAAATATCAGGAGAATGTTCCTTCAGAAACAATACTTATATAACAATACTTATTTATTTGTATAACGAATAAAGAAAATATTTTGATTTGGGAGAAAAAAGTACATCGGATTTCGTAAAATTCAGCAACGTTGCATCTAATTTACGTACCCAAAAACTTTGCAAATTAAATTTTCAATTATCCACTTTTGACGAGTACAATTGGGTAATGAGTGATATATAAGTTTGTTGAATTCCATTATTAATGCTGTGTGTGTAAAGTTAAACACTTGTAATAAATCTTGCGTTTACTAATTAATAAATAAACTTGAGAATTACTGGAATATTCAAATATGAATTACATGTTGACGTTACATGTTAATTCTTATGTTATATATATATATATGTATATATATATTGTACACTTTCAGTTTTATGTATACCACAAAATATCATATTTACATGTACGCGTTAACGGCAAAATTCAATGGGTATTGTCAATTAGACTTACAATCTACTACAAAATTTATCATGTAATCGTCAATGTTATAATACTATGTCTACAATTACGTAGATCCACGCATTCATCACGCGTATCTATCTATCTACACTCTTCCAAACTTTTAAAAATATTACTTGAGAAATCTTTCTTTAAATTAAGAGGAAGAAGTATCTTACACATGATCCTACACGTCTCACACACGAGACTTCAATTTAACATTATAAAAAAGCAAATATTTAGTTAACTATGCTAAAAAGTTAATGTACGATCGCATAGAATAATTCGAAAATCAAAGTATAAAAATATGCGCGCGCGTATAAAAATGTTAAGTTATCTAGACTAGCAAAATAAGCAATAACAAAGTACTAATGCTACGAATCGCTGTATACATTAATAAAATCATAAAACGAAGAGAGAAAGAATTATGTTACATGAAGATCGGTATCTATACAGTGAGTTGTGTAATATACATTTGTACAATGCAGAGAGTACTTATTCAGGTCCATGAACAGTAGCCAAGAATTCATCCAAACCGACTTTGTCCAAAACATTGCTGAGTAATGTTTGCGGATCGGTTCTGCACTTTTTCTCAATCTGGGAAGAAGAACAAATATACGTGTAACAGATATAGCGTAACTATATCCATATAAATCATCTTCTTACCGGTTTTATTTCTTTTGTTTCTGATAATTTTCTCGTTCGATGCTTGACAGTGGCATCTGGAACCGAGACATTATTCATGCAACGTGAATTTTTCCAACAAATTACGTTCACTTTATCTTGAGAAAATATTGTTTGCGATCTTTTACCTTTTTCCTGATGCTTGTCGAGTTTTTGCTTTTGCTTGGTGTCAGCTTGCGCGTCGTCGTCGCTTCTGTTTGTCGTAGTCTTTGCGACGGTCTTCTTCATTTTAGCCTTCGGCGACTCGTTTACTGGAGACGACGTGGCCAAAGGTTTTGCAGTGTCTTTTAAAGTGAACGTGCCAGTGTCCGCTCTGTGCGTCTCGCAACCTTTCTCATTCTTGGTAGACGGTTTCTTGTTCATCGTCCGTTTCCTCGATTTCGGCGGCAGATTAAATATTTCCTCGTATTCGGTGGCTTTCAACACTTTTATGCTCTCAGTCGGATTCGGATCGGACAGATCGGCATAATTGATTTCGATCTGTAGCTCGTGTCCGCTATATCTCCTCCGCCTCTTCCTCGTCGGCACCGTATCGTCGTACACAAAATGATACTCGGCTTTGTAATTGTTGGCCGTCTGTTGCAGCCCATAACCGATTTCTTTTCCAATTTCGTGTTCAGTTTGCTCCTGCTGATTCTGCTTCTCAGTTTGGTCCTCCTCACTATGCGTTTGTTCGTTTTTCTGCGCCGGTACTAATTGCAGACACTGGAGAACAGTCGACAACTCCTCTTTAGGATTCTCGAGAGCGTTAGTATCAACGTCCTCGACTGCGCTTGGAACTTCGACAGATTCCGGCTTTTCAATTTTCGTCTCGGCGATTCTCTTAGTTTTCTCATTTCTCGCGCTCGCGGACGAATGCGCACGGTGATCGTTTTCGTCGTCGCTGAACAAGTCTCGCTTCACTTGATCCACCTTGTGTCTCATTATTTTCATTGAATGCGTCTCGTCGACGCGATTCGCGAATCTCAGTTTGGTTGTTTTATCTTCCGTCTGATTGCGTGCGTTCTGCTTTGCTTTGTTCGATTCTGCAGTTTCGTGTGCGACTACGTGCTTCTCGGTAGAATTTTTCTCCCTTTCCAGGTTCTTTGCGTTATCGTCCTCTTTGAGCGTCTCTCCTGCTTTTTCTCTGGCAATGTTATCTTTAACACTGCAACCCTTCTCCGCGATTTCCTTAACGCCTAATTTTCCTTTTGAATCTTCTTGATCCTTTGGCAAGGAATTCTTGCACGATTCGCTCTCCTCGTTATTCTCAATTAAATTATTTTTTATGTCGCAGGTGTTCTTGTGCGATTGTTTCGTTGCATGATCTTCGAGCGATTTGCCATTATTGTTTTCATGATTCATTGAGCTGGGATCAGTGTTCTCTGATGTGATAACCGGGTTCTGTTCATTTGCGAGATCCTGCAATTTATGTTCCTTTTGTGCATTTATCTCAGCACTTTTATTAACGTTTTTATTGACTTTTGTGGTATACTTCGATACTTGATACTTTGCGGTTGATCGCATATTTCGTGCTGTACTATGCTGAGTGCCTCTCTTCAGATTATTGGAAATCTTTCCCCGTACAATGTGCTTGTGCCTTGATCCGCTAGGAAGGCTCGATTTCGCGTTGTCTCGGATTTTTGCGATCATGCGCTGCCTCTTTTCCTCGAGCTGCTGCTTTTGCGCGAGCTTGTCGGTTTGCCACGCGTGCTGTTCATGCTCCGACCGACATCTGGTTTTCATCGAATTTGCAAGCGCGACGGTACTCTTCGACGGCGACCGGACGCGTTGTACATTCACTATCCTCGGCTTCGATTTTGATCGTGACCTGACAGCAATCTTATCTCTCCGCTTTGGCGATTTACTGGATTTCGACAGTTTCTCGTCTTCCGTTATAATCGCCGTTATTTTCGTCGACAAATTCGTCATCAAACACTCCACTCCACCTTTAGAGCTGCTGGGTGTTTCCGAGATGTCAACTTCGTTCAACAGTGCCTCATCCTTGACGGGAGTCTCCTTCAGCGTGGCCCCAATTTCATCATCGGTTTTCGCGATCGCAAACACCTTCCTCGACGACGAGTCCCTCTTGATCACGAAAACAGCGTCGTTGTTCTTGCAGTACGCGTCAGACGGTGCGATCGCAGTTGCATCGTTCGCTCCTACGTTTGCATTCTTTAGCGCATCGACGCTCTTCTCCGCGCAGTCGCTACTAGTATCTACGCTCGCTTTACTTGGCGCCTTGTCATTATATTTCCCGTTAGGCGAACACGACACCGACGTTTTCGAGCTACTGGACGAAGACGACGACGAAGAGGATGAGGAAGAGGACGAGGAGGAAGACGATGAATCAGATGACGATGAGCTGTTGCTGTCCACGGTTCCGTCATTGACAGAATCATTGTGTGAATCGTTGTGAGAATCGGCAGCATAATTATCGTCAATCATCTCGCGATGCTCGTTCACGCTTTTAGACTCGTTAATCTGTATCAGATCCATGTGATGATCGATATCGGTAGGAGTATTGACCTCCGTCGCACTCGCCGAGTCCTTGGGAGTGGACGCGATTTTCAACTCCCTGATGGCTTCTTCCTTCGGCAGATTCTCCTTGATCACTTCGAACTGCGTAATCTCCAGCTTCGAGGTGGATGTCTGATAAGCGTTGCAAGAGGCGAGAGCGTTGTGCGTTGACTGCAATTGTATGTGCGACGAAGATATGATCGGTGACTCCTGCGGATCATCGGTTTTCGATTTAGGCACCTTCTCGCAATTCTGAGCTTGTTCGGACTCGGGCTTGTAGTACGGAGAACTGTATTCTCCTCTCTTTAGTATGTCCCTAGTCGTCTCCTCTTTCGGGCTTATAGCTATGCACGGGGTTATCGGAAATTCTGGCGTGGCGATGAAGCTGCGTATCCTGTTGGAGTCCTCGCTGAACGCCTTGATAAACGGCGTAATCACGTTACTGCCAGGGCTCAGTACCCTCGGTGTTGGCGGCGGACCGGATGTGTTGTCCAATTTCCTGGGTGTCTCCAGGTTAATCATGTCCGGCAATTGCAACATGTGTTGCGTATTGTCCGTAGATAAAATCCTCGAGATCTCCGATGTCTGTGTGATGTCCTCCACTATATTTCTTGTATTCTTCTCGCTGTCGGATTTCTTCCGCAGATTGGTCGTTATCGTCTTCAGCTGCGCATATTTCTTCACAGGCTTCTTTTCGACTGCGCTTTTACTCGCGTTTGTATTTATTATCGTATTATCCGTCACTTTTACCGATTTCTCGGAAATACTGCTCGACTCCGAAATCTTTTCAGATTTATTCGCAGCGAAGTAAACAGCTTTAATGATGTTTCTCGCATTCTGCTCGCTGTTTCGTGACTCTGCTGCAGGTTTCACTGGTAAGTCAGCGAGACACTGACTTCTTTTCACCGTAATTTTCATGCTCACTCGAGGATTCTCTTCTGGATTGTTGATATTTGTATCGTGAGTTGAACTGATGGGTTCCTTGTTCGCCTCGCACGTTTTTCTCCCGTTCCTGTTCTTGGTTGATCGCGAATTGTACTTGACTTTCTTGTGTAATCCCTCGGTTTTCTCTTTCGAGCAAAGCTTCCTCTTCGCGGACCTTTTCGTCTCCGTCGGCTCTTGCTTGTTCAATTCGATGCTTTTGCGCAAATCGGCATCCCAACTTGCTGCTAACGTTCTGGACGGTTGTATGATTTTGTCATCGGACGAAGAGCAGGACGCGCTGGTACTTCCATGAGGAGATACGTCACCTATAATGACGCCAACGCCGTTACATTTATCCCAACCGCCCATGAGCTTGGGCGCCGGGCTCCTTGTGGCTATGGGGATGTTGTAGGACTGACGATCCTTCATGGGAGTCTTCTGCTTCTGAGCGGACGAATTGGTGAACAACGGTGGCCGGAACAACGAGCTCGTGTCGATTTCCTGCGCAGTCTTCAACGGCTTGCTCATTCTGGCGTTTTGCAACTGCGCGTGGCCCGCAGAAGCACTCGTTTCCTCCGTCAACGGCGGCAGTGTCCTGACTATCGGCATCTTGTGCGCCACATTTACCGTTTTCAGGTAAAGAGTCTCAACAGACTTCTGGATTCTGTGCGGGTCCTTCGGCGCGATCGGAATGAAGCGCGAGGTGGACGCCGACGTGTGATTTATCAAAAGGTTATTTACTTCATCCTTCGAGCACACTATCAACGTCGGCATGGCCATGATTTCGTGCTCCGTCATCGGCGCCTGCTCGTTGCCGCTAGTCGCCGAATCGTGCTTCGGCTTTCTAGGTCTCGGTCGTTTCACCGTCGACTTTCTCGCTTTAGGCTCCACAACGTTGCTGCTTGCGGACAGCGCAACGTTATCCGTGCTCTTTGCGTCAGGCGGCTCCAACGGCTTTAGAGACGCATCATTTTTAGTTGGCGCAGGTACCGTCACTTGTACGTTGTTCTCTTGTCCGTTATCGTTATTCGTCACCGTCGGTTCTTTCGCGCCCTCGAGGATCTTCTTGTCTCCGTCAGGCGCATTGATAATATTGGCATTTATGATGCTCAACACCGCAGCGGCGTTTTGATCCTCCAAGGCAATCTGTTCCCTCTCTTGATCCTTCGCTTTATCGATCTCATCCTCGATTCTGTTGTACTGCTGCCTGGACGAGCTGCGAAGCCTGTGTTTCAAAGGCACGTCCGGCGTACTTCCGCTCTCCGTGGGTACTCGGACGTCTGCCGTCATCGGCTCCGGTGAGTTAATATTGCTCAAACCCGGCTCCGGTTGCTTCTCTTGTACTCTGAGAACGTTAAAGTGTTTTTAGAAATATTGCATATTCGTAACGTAAGAATTTAGAGAATGGAAAAAAGATATACGTACTCGGTGAGGGACTTCGGACTAAGCTTGCCCTCGCCGTCCTCCTCCGGACTCGTGTCGGTTTCATGTGGGCCGATGATGTCATTGAGAAACTTCTCAAACACTGGATCGGATTCCGTCGCTTCGACGATCGATTTAATGGCGTTATTCAATTCGGCCATAATCGAGGTATTGCCTTCTATGCCCAGCGACTCATTCAAGTTCTCGTCTCTGAGAGATAGTTCTGTAGGAATGATCGCCTTGTTGATATTCTCCGCAATACACTCTTGTAAGTCTGTACGATTCAAGATTTCTTTCGTTAATATCTGGAAATGTATATGAAATGTATGGACACTTAACATAATGCTCGTTACATTCTTGATAGATAAGTTTTCGATGGATCGCGAGACGTACGATCCAAGTGAGGATATATAATTGTATTATAAATAAAATTATATCACAAATTATATTATAAATTATAATAATTATATTATAAATAAAAAAAGGGATTCACTTACACTGAGATTCTCAATAGGCTCGTCGTTAGATTCCGACTCCGACTCGGGTATTTCGTAAGGAATGGTTTGGACCTCTGTACTGGAGAAAGTCAACAATTCTTCCGTGCTCGTGGCTGCGGTATATTGCTTCGGCGTCGTACTGGGTACACAACATTCCTCCTTTCTCTTGTCATCGACGTCCACTTCGCAGCTTGGCACACTCAAGACATCGTCTGCGTGAAAGAAGAAGCGAAGATAAAATCAACTATCGATTCATTCAATCATTGTTGTAACCGCTGTTCGCTATTTTCATAATCACCTAAACTCATTCGAGCACTACTGCTCCCGTTACGCACGGCAGCGTTGTTAGCACCGCTATTATTCTCGGAATTACACGGCTTATAAGATTCCTGTGCGACATTGTCGTCCGTCTTCTCAACCGCGTCAATATTACACTCCAATTGCTTTAGTGGATCGTTATTCCCGGGTAGACTCTCCAATGGCGTCGTCTCGAGATTGTGACAGCTTGCTGAGGAATATCATATTTAAATATCGTAATTGCAATTAAGTATCGCGATTAAATGAGGAACACATACGTGGACTCATTATGTTCGACTGTTGCGATCCACTCGATTGAGATTTGCTAACAGCGCGCTTCATCCGTTCGCTATTGCTGTGCCGCCTTTTGCGCATACTGCTTGCAATAATTGGAGAGCCATTTGACGTTTGCGTGCTGCTCTGTAAAATATGAGGAAAAATTATATTTTGTATAATTCATAGATGTTAATTTACGTTTAATTATAGAGATTATGTCACTGCAATATCAACCATATAAAATGAAGAAGTCAAATTCACTTAGAATACCTTGAAGAAAAATTAATCGCAAAATTGATCGATCATAAATTACCTGTGAAGGCACATTAATGTTTACGACGAATCGCTGGCCACGTGGTTCCTCGACGAGAAACTTGAGCTGCTCTATTAAGTCTCCACAGTGCTTCAGTTGCTCGCAGTCCGTGGCCTTGTTCAGCCGCTCTTGAACTGCAAGGAACAACTCGTGTGCATGAATGTGTGTAAAACCAAAATATGCTTAAGAAATTCCACAAGTAAGTCTATTTCTAATCCAATCACTTATATATTGATCATTGTCGTTTAAACAGAAGAAGTAAATATAATTTATCATGGCTTACTCATAGTGCTAATGGCAGAAAACTTTTCAATAATGTCCATTAATGTTACCCCACTGACTTTGGTACTGAATCTCTTTCCAAGAGAAAGTACCATGCGACATTCCTGCAAATGAGGAGATGTTTCCAAAAACATTTTCGCTGCTTCAGTACACTTCTGATCCTCCAAGTAACCTAGAACCAAATAAACTTGCGTGATGAGACTGTAATATAAATTACGTAATGGACTGGCATGTGACAGCAACGATACAAAATGTATGAAAATGTTCCTGGATAACAAAGGGAATACGAATTGGTTCTGGTTGAATTTTCTATTTTATTTCCTCCTTTCTTCTCGTCAAATCCAAAATTTACATGAAATGTGTAAAGAATGCAACTGAAATTAATCCAAACTAGTTTACTGAGATTTTGTTAAACAGGCTTGACTTATACTCAGTAAAAATGTTGCAATCACAAAATGGCTTGGTTGAGAGATTTGTACATTACACACACAAAGAATCAAGTATACAAGGCAAATAAAGCCAGTTGTAAAATAAAAACATGCAGCGTTCAGCATGCAATAGATTACATTAACGGTTAATTATGAGACATTATGGATAATACAGCCAAATTTCCAGAAGAGTGGCGTCCCCGCGGAAAAGGTTACAATTAGCGTTTGCATCTTGAGCAAAACCAGAACTCACCAAGAACTAAACGCGCTACTTCGGAGGGCAATAACGCTTCCATGGCTTCCGTTGGACTGCCTCGTAATTTCCAAAAAATCACATCAAGGCACTCATAGCTTGGAGCTTCGAACGCGTCTATTGCGCCTCAACAACGACAACAAACGCCAAACATTCATGTCGCATTGTTACCAACGTGTGTCGTGAACTTTCGCATTCGCTTTTATTCGCCTTTGCTAGACCTCATCGAAGACGCTTCACTTCTTTTCACTTCGACATAACCGCGCACCATGAAACCATCCTCTCTCGTTGGTATGCAGAAGTGCAGCGACGAAATGATGCTTTCAAACTCGCGCCAATTTAAATTCTCTCTCTCTCCCTCCCCTCTCCCCGTGACTAGTCACGTCTTTCTGACATCAAGACTCACCAATCGAAGAAAACTGAACTCTCTAGAATCTGAATTCGCGGGGAATTTCTTCGCGATGGTGCTGCCATTTGCACATTAAAATGCTTTTTACAAAAATTTGGCAATTTGTACGCACAAAATTGCAGCGGCCACCACTCGGGATAAAATAAAGGAATATAATGAAGCTTTTAGAAGTGACTTTAGAAGCGTAATAAAAGAGAAAAGTATATGTGAAACTCATGTATGTATGTATGATAAGTACAAGATACAATGTATGTATAGGTACAAGATTTTCACATATACTTTTCTCTTTTATTACGCTTCTAAAGTCACTTCTAAAAGCTTCATTATATTCCTTTATTTTATCCCGAGTGGTGGCCGCTGCAATTTTGTGCGTACAAATTGCCAAATTTTTGTAAAAAGCATTTTATTGTGCAAATATTGTGCGACGATGGCAGCACCATCGCGAAGAAGTTATCTAAGGGTACGGTCCAAGTCACGCTTCGAAGCGCTTCTAGACACTTTCCATCCTTTTCCTTCTGTCAAATGAGAAGAAGATAGAAAGTGTCTAGAAGCGCTTCGAAGCGTGACTTGGACCGTACCCTAAAATACATCTTTGTAGTGTGCTACGCTACTGCTCTGCGTTACGTGAAATGCTCCGCGCCCCGCGGCGCTACGCCACTGCCGCCGACGTGACGTCACACCCCCACCACGCCACCGAGTGGGGGTATATAAGCCGCGCCGCGCCGAGCATCCAGTCTTTCCTAGTCGGGCGCTTTCCGACTTCAGTTCGCCCGGTCGCCGTACGGCCGGCGGACCATACTACGTTAACGTCCGACGTAAGAGCTTACGTCGCGTTCTCTGCCATCAGCCTAACCTAAATATGCATGCGGATTACGGTTCGTGTCGATCACGTGTCGGTTGATTTTATTCTTTCCTTATAATTACTGCACAAGTAGCACTCCGACCCATTTTTCATAAATGTCTTCAAAAAGAAGAATCCGTATGCATATTTAAGTTAGGGCCAGCGCACGTACATTGCCTGCGCGGCTGACATGTACTGACAGGTTTGTTCGCGTCAACGCACGATGGCTTACGCGTCACATAAAGTGCTACGGCAATGTACGTGCGCTGGCCCTAACCTAAATATGCGTAAAAATGCGGGGCGAGAAAAGGTTAACCTCCAAAATTCCCCGTCAAAACTTTATCTTGGTGTTCGAGTTACGTGCGAGAGGTTAGGTTTGACGTCGCGGTATCGTCCGGTGCGCCTAATGAAGAGAGAGGGAGGGAGGGAGGGAGGGAGGGAGAGGGAAAGAGAGAGAGAGAGAGAGAGAGTTACCGTCCTGGAGGTACGTCGTTGCTCGTCGTTCGCGGCAGGACGGGTTATCCGTCAACGTAAACCTGACACGTACGATCCACGAAGATACTTCAAGTCGCGCGATCGTTCTCGTTCGCGGCGCGAACCTGCGAATATCACGTCGGCACCTCCCAGGTACGTTCCCTTCTGCGAATCACTATGAGCTAAGGCCCTAAGTAGATTAAAAGCGATTAACGCGTATCCTTGGACTGATAGCACATCGCGCCGAACACGTCGCCAGTGTCACTGGATGCTCCAATCTTGCGGCGAGGATCGAGGCTGCGGGAGCGAGCAACGATGCCCAACGGAGCGAATTTGGGGTATATCTGCGTAAATGATCTCGTGAAGCATGCGAGAGTCAATTGTGCGGGGAAGAAGCCACGCAGCGTGTACTAGAGGCTTCCCACACTGCGCCAGAAGTCCGAGATGGCGAAGAAGAACAGTAACGACAAGCCTTCCTTCCGCGGGGCTCTCGGACCCGCGGGCCTCCTACCCTTCCTCCCGCGGGGCTCTCGGACCCGCGGGCCTCCTTCCCTTCCTCCCGCCGGGGCTCTCGGACCCGCGGGCCTCCTTCCCTTCCTCCCGCGGGGCTCTCGGACCCGCGGGCCCCTTCCCTTCCTCCCGCCGGGGCTCTCGGACCCGCGGGCCTCCTACCCTTCCCTTCTTCCGCGGGGCTCTCGGACCCGCGGGCCTCCTACCCTTCCCTTCCCTTCTCCCGCCGGGGCTCTTGGACTTGCGGGCCTCCTTCCCTTCCTCCCGCGGGGCTCTCGGACCCGCGGGCCCCTTCCCTTCCTCCCGCCGGGGCTCTCGGACCCGCGGGCCTCCTACCCTTCCCTTCCCTTCTCCCGCCGGGGCTCTCGGACTTGCGGGCCTCCTTCCCTTCCTCCCGCGGGGCTCTCGGACCCGCGCGGGCCTCCTTCCCTTCCTCCCGCCGGGGCTCTCGGACCCGCGGGTCTCCTACCCTTCCATCCTCGGGCGCGGTTTTAGTGTCACCGACTCGGCAGCATGACCCACCCGTGGGGCATTCTGCCGGGTCTCGACAGGGATGCACGGCATTTTGGACGAGCGCAGTCCGGGTGGGCGGGGGTGGCCTGCCACCAGGCTGAACCTCCTGGGGGCAGGGGACGTAGGTCGTACAAAATCACCCTTTTTAGCCGGGAGCGTAGAACCGGCGGAGAGTCCTGACGTAATGCGCCTTTAGTTCCAGGACTCTTTGTGAGCGGTTTGGTTGGTGGGATAAATAAAAAACACTTACTTTTAAAACTAATTTTTCGTACTAATGAAAAATTTGTTTCATTTATTGAACATTTTAATCACTTTTATATTTCATAAGCTTTCTAATATTGTTATAATATTTATAATTATATATTATATAATAAGCTTTCTCGAGTCGCTGTTGAGTTGTATTCGAAAGTCCATCTCGTCGTTGAACAATACTATTTATTGAAAATTGTTGAAAATTGGTGAAAATAGAGTTACGAACGTTTTGCCGTCGAGTCGTACTACTACCTTGATTTTAACATGAGGCCGTGGTAATATCTAGCAGTGTTTCCATGGTATACCATGAAGGTGCCGTTTCATGCAGTGAAATAATCGCCGCGAATGAAGGTCACGTGATCATTCGCTGTTCGCTAGCGAGTAATCGCTGTTCGCTGAAAAGTTTCAACTTGTAGCGAATATTCGCAAGGAGCGAATATGTCTGCTCCAACTAAGAATGTTAACTTTTCAAATTGAGTTGCAGACATGCGTATGTAATTATTAAATCTCAAATCTTCTAATACTACGTTTACACGAGCGCTACTTCTATAGTAACTTACTCGAATTATAGTAACTTGCCCCGTTTACACGCAGTGAATTATCGGTTTACCCCGTTTACACGCAGAGAATTATCGTAAGTTACTATAATTCGAGTAAATTACTACAGAAGTAGCGCTCGTGTAAAGCTGAAGACACAATGTGAGGCGATAGCGATAGGAACAGGGAATAACCAATCGCGTTACACGATTTGAGTACGGATGACCAAATCGAGCAACGCGATTGGTTATTCCCTGTTCCTATCGCTATCGCCTCGCATTGCCTCCAGCTTAAATGTAGTATAAAACGAGTTTAGGTAGCACAGCATGAAAGAATCCATGCACTTTCCTTTCTTGAAAAATGGGTGCTATCCAATATTTCTTTTTACAATATCTTTTTTTTCCACTTTTTCTCAAATGTAAAAGTGTAGCTGCAACTGCAGCGGCTTTTCTTTTCTGTACAATATAATAATAATTTGCTTATTGTACATATTGTACATATGCAATAACCACTGCAGTTGGTGGTTATACCAAGTCCAGTTTATAACCGACTCGTCGTCCATTACAAAGATTTCAAGATTTTCCTACAAAGTAATAATTTAATCTATATTTGTTAAATATAATATTTAAAAGCATTTCAAAACAACTATGTATAATATTTTCTTACTATTGTTGACATGCAACTATACAGATGAGACGCTCACAAACTATTCGTGGTGAATTATTCGCTACTCGCTAAAAATCATTCGCAGCGAAAAATTCGCTGCGTGAAAAGGCACCTTTACTTCTTTCGAAATATGTTCTCCTACTAGCGAAAATTTGCTCCGGAATTCAAATTCGCAGCTCACTTCAGTTCGCTATTTCTTATCGAATCATGTCTTCCGAGTGATGCGCATGAACAGTATAAATTTGTCCGAAAATGATCCTTGTATTGTATCGTGCCTTTAAACGGCGGTGCGATAACTGATTAATTCCCGTTATACGTTATTTTCAGAGATTTTATATCTTTATCTGCATCCTCTGAAGATATATTGTACAATCATCTTTTATATAATATATCACATAATGTCAATAATGGCAAAAAATTATTAATATAAAAATGCCAAGAGAAACGATCTATCCAAGCACAGAGAAGTGAATATTTGGATTAGTAACTACGCGTACTACATATTTTGTATGGTTTATGATAGCGAAGACCTGGGGAAAAATAATCGCTCTCAAAAGCTGTTTTAAGTTATTCGACATTTATTACGACCCGTGTGGGATACACAGGACTGGTAAACTGATATAGACCTCGTCCTTCGATAATCTCATGAGTCAATAAGCAGGAAGAAGAGGAAGAAGAAGATATGTGATAGCAGAGAGAGGTTAGGTGTGATAACCTAAGAAATCTTCGATGTTTCTTGATAGCAATTTTCTTTCCTAAATGTCTAACTAAGGTACATCGTCGCAATTTTCTCGCAATTTTAGCAATTAAATTGTAATAGTTTTGGATTAGGTGTCATATTCCTTAGTTGTTAAATTATAGTAAGTTTACGTTCAGTACGTTTGACGTGAATGAAAAGATTTGTCATTTTCGACCGGTTTATGTGATTAATATGATTTTCCGTGATTATGTAATTCTGTGGATAATAATAATTAAAATGAAGTTAACACTTTTTATTCAGACAATGTAAATTATTATGTAATAACTTCAGTCCAGTAATTTGCTGACATTGTTTTACTCCGAGAGTGGAACTTAAAAATTCGAAAAGACTTGACTCGAAGTTGTAATAGAATAGCAATTATAATAGAATATGCAAGCATTAAACATATGCAATTACAATGATGTTATGTTTTTGTAGATACATAAAAAGATGGGTTGGGTATTCGAAGTAGCTAAAATGTTTATGTACATATCGTTTCCTGTGGGAATATTTCATTATTATCATCATCCAATGATCTTTGAGAAACTAATGATAGAGGAAAAGAAAAAGTATTTTCCTCCTACGAGTAGGAAGCGGAATGCAGAAGTGGAAGATTTCATTAACAAATATAATTATGATATCAAACGGAAACAACTGGAAGCGATGGAGATGCAGGAAAGAGGCAAATATTGAAAGAAGATTTGCAATATTTCTGTTTTTATGGCAATGTACCGATAAAATAAAGTACCTGCTTCATAGTTTATATATCGAAGATGAAACTATTGACGAAGAATTTTGATGTCCCTTTTCTCTCTTAAATTTAAGAAAGAAACTTGTAAAATTGTAAATCATTAAAAAACTCTACTAAAGTACTTTTAAGCTTAATCTTCCATTTGGTATTTTGTTTCCCAAAATTTATGATTATTTCATAATATTGTGTTGCATGCTTTTTTACAAATGCAAACAATGCAACTATTTCTTAATTATCGAAAGATATTGAAAGTGCATTTGAAAGAACACAAGCGATATCTACATAATTTTTTGGTGCTATCTATTAAAAATTGTTTAAACTTTTTATTCTATAACGCCTGCATTATTTATAACCCATCCTTTGAGATTTATTTAGCGGAATATGGAAATACGGACGCTGCAAGAATCGCGCTACTCTTTATAAAGGTTAGTTCCAGAAAGCTCCGTTACGAGCCTCCACTGTCTCTGACTCGAAAACGAGGTGGTAGTACAGTCAAGTCAACGACAGGGTGGCTTCGCGTAGGCGCAGTCCACTGTAGCCAACAGAAAATTGGGAGAGTCGCGCTACTGTATACGCCGTGCCCGCATGTCATTTTCGACAAGCGGAGTGTCCCGCTAATATAAACAAAATGATTTAAATACGTTTGCGATATCAACGGAAACGCGCCGTTGTTGTTCCGCTGGTCTGCTGAGCGTCTGCCGTCATGTGGAAGTGCCACAAATGCGGAAAACCCGTTTATTTCGGTGAGTCTCCGCTGGTTCGCACTTGTCGGAGCGATGTGCCCCGTTTTGACAAGTATTGTTGGCGATTCGCTTCATCAAGAATTGTCATGAAGATCTCCGATTGCGCCTTGTTTCGAGTAAACGAGCGGGAATAGATTTTGTTAAAAGAACCGGACTGTCCCTTCTTGCCGTTGTATCATTTTAATTATCTGTTATATCCAAGGCTGAGTGTTATCATAATAAATGTTGCTGGATGCATATTACATGTGTTATCTTAACGGTAATGGCACAGTGACAAGTATGCAAGTGTCAGCTTTATGATGTCAAGGAAGAGTTAAGGCGAACCGTCTCCTTGACGAGTCTATCAATTTTTTCAGCCGAACGTAAGCAGTCTCTGGGATATATTTGGCATCCAGAATGTTTACGATGTGAGGAATGTGGGAAGCGGTTGAATCCCGGACAACATGCAGAGGTAACACGAGCAGACTAATTTTATTCTCCTTTAATTACTTAATTAGTAAGTCGTAATTGTAATATGTGTTCTGTCATCTTCACAATCAGCACAAAGGTGTGCCTTACTGCCATGTTCCTTGTTACGGAGCACTTTTTGGACCTCAATTATTCGGACACGGCACAAGAGTGGAGTCGCACACGAGTTTCGGGAAAAAGGAAAGCCGACCATCCTTACCAAGGTAAGCTCTTTGAGTTGGTTAAAAAATTCAAACTTCTTTTTTTAAAAATTTAAGAATTCAAATTCAAAAATATTAATCTTGTATAATCCACAATTTAAATAGTTTGTTACTTGGTGCACAATGTTTTGTTATTTAATCTGTACAATTTTCTGGAAATAATTGTTATTCTCTTAGATCGCATTTGGAATCGAAGCTGAAAATTTTTAATCAGTATTATGAGGGCAAAAGCGGCGGGATCCGAAGTCGCGAGGTGAAAAGATATTTATATGTTTGCACTCTAAGCTCTACTAAGTACGAAATCTCTTTACGACAAATGCCGTTCGAAAACAGGTCAATGGAAGATTGATACTGGAGGGTGCGTTGAGAATTTACTGGGGCGTACGTGGCGTGATCCATCTGAAGGAGGATGACGACCAACGCACAGTGGTCACCGCGCGCAATAGAAACTCGTGCAGGCACAGCGTCACCGAGGTTCGTCGTCGCTTTTACTTACTTACCCGATTTGATGCGCGTGCGTGCATCTAATGCGTTTTTCATTGAGGCAGGATTTCGAGGACGAGGACAAGGCGGACGATGAGTTGTCGAAAGGTGGCACGTCGGACAGCGGCGCGGAGAGTAACGCAAAATCCGTCCCGACGTCCCCCGATCACCTAAAAAGCCTCACTCTGCCTATGAAATTGGACGTGAAAAACATGGAGTGGGACGAGCTCGACGAACTCCTACAGGTTTTGCTCTCACTCACTCTCGGTATCCGCACGAGTCTCGGCTTGACAGAACTCGGTCAATCTTACATTAATCAATTGCAGGTTGAGCGGAAAGTCGAGGACGGCAACAAGTTGTACCAGACGATGCCGGAGAATCTACCATCGATAAGCTCGCAATCCAGCGTAGACACGCCACAGTTCTCGTCGCAGTCGAGCCTCGAGCAGTCGGACAACTCACGCGACAACTCGGAGACGAGCAGCCCTAATCACCAGGCAGCCAGCCGCGATAACGACAGCAGTGTGAACAGCACGCCGACGCACAGCCTAGGCAGTTCCTCCAGCACGGACACGCCGGTCGGCAATCCGGGAGCTTCCAATCGAAACGGTACGCTCCGAAGAGTCGAATACTTTGACAGCCTGGAGAAGAACTCTGTCGGCAACAGATCGATCAGCACCGACGACAGCTGGATCGAGAAAGGCTTGAATCGCTCGCTGTCCGGTCCCGACTGCCTTCAGCGACACAGAACGGACAGCGATACGGATTCGGTGAATTCTCTGCAGTTTCGAGAGGACGACAACATGACCATGTCCACGGACAGTGGATTGGAGGTATTTTGCGTCGCGAACCTTCCTGCCTACGCTTCTTCCTGAAGGAAGAAGGCGCACTAATCGATTCTGGAATCGGGATTTCAGCTGGACGGCGTCGTGCTGCGTCGCAGACAGGGCTCCACCGCGATCAGGCGACGTCCAGGCGGCAGACGGCAATCTCGTAACCGATTACGGCGTCGCTGCTCGATCAACGGCCACTTCTACAACCGCGAGACCAGTTTCTTCACGCCGCCGCACGGCTCGCAGATGTCCGTGTGGGTGACGAGTCTGGTCAACACCCAGGAGGTCATCAATCTCATGCTGGACAAGTACAAGGTTGACGCCCAGTCCGACAACTTCGCGCTGTTCGTCGTGCGCGACAACGGTGGTAAGAGACAACTGGGATGGTTATCCGCGCGTAGAGAAAACCGGCGCTCGTACAATACTTCTCTCTCCATTGTGCGCAATGTCATTCGTTCTCAGAGCAAAGAAGATTGAAGGACGACGAGTACCCGTTGGAGGTCCGCGTGGTCCTGGGTCCGCACGAGAACGTCGCGCGGCTCTTCCTGGTCGACAAGCTGTCCACGCCCGAGATCAGCTCCGACGTCGCGCAGTTCCTCAACCTGTCGCTCGCGGAGTGTCACGGCATACTGCAACGCTATCAGTACGAGGAGGAGCGTCAGATTCTCCTCTTGAAGGAGAAGTGAGTATACGACACGCGACGAGTATACATACGCGCGCGCTCGCACGAGTAAGAATCGTGATAAACTCGACGTTTCAGGTACAAGGAGATGCGACGACGAATAAAGCAGAGAATGGAGGAGCTGAAGGTCCGGCTGTAGAATGTGAAACCAGTGTGCGCTTCAAGGTGGGCGATCATCCATGCAATTATTATTATTATTATGCGATAAGCGCCTCTGTAGAAGTGCGCGCGTAAGAATTATTTCTCGAAATATTTTCACGTGAGGGGAGACCTCGTGATGCGTACCGTGTGAACGCGTCGTAGCGTAGTAACGTGACACGGTCTACGATCTGCGAAGCATTTCCGAGATCTGCAACACGATACGCGGCTGCATTTCAGCGTGATCTATAGCTTAACACTTCCGTTCGTCTCCTTCTTCCGTTTCTTTGAGTCTCCGTTTGCATTTATCCGTAATCGTTATTTGTATGAGTACACATATTCAACAGTGTATTCCGTTTGGACGAGAGGAGATCGAATCTCTGTTATTGCATATCGAATTTCCGTTCATCAAACTAATACCACGTGGCATACATAATGTAACGCGCGTTATTTTAGTGCCCGGAACGGCTCTCTGATGAATGATTAAAGTGAAATGAAAATGCGAATGCGAGAACAGCTTCGGTGCGTTCTGTAACACGCACGAGGCGATTGAGAAATCGAACGACATTAGCATGTAGTAGCTGTCGCCTGTAGAGTCGCAGCGACGAAGAACTTGTACCCGACGTTTCTTCGCGCGAATGTTATTCATATTCATGTGAAATTCGTACTCGCACCTCGAATAGAGCGAATAGAAACGTTTTTCATCAGGATTTTTCAGCATCATTCCATCTCGTAGAGGTGATAAAAAAAAGAAAAGGAAACGATATGATAAAACGTATTTTTCTATCAGGTTTTTTAGAGGGTAATCCCTTTTTTATCGAGCGAGGAGTCCTTCTTGTCGATGTAGAGGTCGGCGCTAACGACTGTTAAGAATCTGAAGTCTTCTGCATCCCTTTTGCATGATAACGTGGCCCAGATACGTACAAGCGGATATACCATACGTATACGCACGTATGTGTGCGTACGTGTTCAACCAATCGCGCAACAATCGCGCTGTCAGATACCTGCTCCGATACCGCAATCCGAGACTATTGTTGCGCGAAACAAACAAATTGCAGGACGCGAAACAAAATGCCGGCACGCAGGCAATTAATCGTCAGAATATTGCGCCGCGCCGCGCGCGGATCCGTGGAATCGCCGTTTTCAAGCTAGTCATGTTTTTCACACGCTTAGTCACCGATATCGATTGCGCGCCCATCGCGTTTTCGACCGGAGGCTTCGAAAGCCTCACACCGCGTGCGTGCACACGCTGAGCCACGTTCGCGTGCATCACAATACGAAATACGAGGCACACTGTATACACACACACGTGCTCTCGATCTGCCAGTTTAGAACAATAAATGTAACAAACCCGCGCGTAATGACGATACGTTAATAACACTTGGATATATGAAAGTGTACTAAAGATATATACGGTAATCTTCCCTCAACCCCCTCCCCCCCCGTTTCCCTTAGTTCGTAGACAGCTTCTTTCGCTAACAGCAGGACGGCGAAATGTAATCCTCTCGTAATCGTCTATCGATTAACAAAGCGAATCGCGTCTCAGGCGTGACGCGTTAGGGTAAGATTAAAACGCGTCGTTTGATTCTTTTTTTTCTACTACTATAGTAGATGGACAGACGTAGTCCCGGGCGTTCGCAATTTTTGCGTACGTCGTTTCTAGGCAGACGAGAAATTAATCCACGATAATAGAATTCATGACACACTCTTCTGGGTCGTCTGGGAAAGTAGCAAAAGTCCGAAACTCTGAAAGTAGATGTCCGAGCATACTAAACATTGTACAAAACCGAAAGAAAAGAGAAAAAAAGGCCGATTGGACCGAAGAAGAGAGAAGAGAATCATGTAACACCGTTGACGGATTAATAAAGCGATATGTGGTTGCTTATCTCTGTTCTCGCCTGTGTATCTTCGTTCCGCTTTCTCAACCTGGGACGAAAGGAAGGAATCATCGGAGGGAGAGAAGAGGATCCATAAATAGATCCGGCCCCTCCGACTCTCGTGGAGGCGCGCGATTAATAATCGCGTTCTCATGAGTGTTCGATAACTCCCGTCACGGATTAACGCGTCCGCCTTCCTCCGCCAGATAAGACCTCCTCGCTGATAAGACCGCGCGGAGCCGTGCGCGGAAGAGAAGACGTAGCCGGCAGGGTGGAAGAAACGGACAGAGCGCGGATTGCGCTTGAGTGAGATTGGACAGAATGTATTTATTTATCTTTAAAGTGTGTACGTGTAGAGTTAAAGTAGATCAATGCAATCGTAATGAGTAGTAATCGAATAGTAATTGTCATACGAGTTGCTAGGAACGAGTATGCATACCCACAACACCGAGGAGCTTCAGCCGCTCACAATTTTTTTTTCTTATTTTTTTTGCACGACACTGATATACATTAAACGTTACAGGATAGCAATAACGATTATCACTGTGCCAGACGTTCCATCATTTCATCGTCACCCTTATCATCATCTTCATCGCGTCTCATCCTCAGCGTTTATCATCATCATCATCATCATCATCATCATCGACAGTTTATCGCGCGTGGCTCACCTCCTACCTGTGCCACAGCTTTGTTACACGACTCGCAATATCCTCCGTTCGTCGACGTGTCGACGATGCCGGATTCAACAATAACGTACCGCACACGCACGCACGCATGCACTCGCGCACGCACGCACTCACGCACACGCACGCACGCACATAGAATGGCCACGCACTTGTTTTACGCACGCACGCAGACGCTCGCACCCGCAGATTAAAAATATCACAAAAAATTACGCGAATTATGCGTAATGAAATCACATAATTAACGCAGTCCCGTTAAACGGCGTGTAGAGTATCGTAGATCGATTCGTCGCGGAATCGTTCGCCGAGTCTGTACTCGCAGCATCCCACGGATGCACATTCTATTCGTTTCTCTTTCGAATTAATGTAGATTTCGTGCACATATATTTTTCTTCTTTAACACTTTCTTTACGAGCATCCGGCGAGCAAGACCGCGCGCGTTCGGTGTCGCAGAACGTTCCCGCTCTTAACCGGAATAAAACTTGCAGTTTTTATGTGAGGCAGGCCGATGGTCAGATTGCGCGATTAATGATCGCCGGACACGAAACTCGTGCGCGGAAGACCGCGATTTTTTTAGGACCTTTTCTCGCGACCAAATAATTTTACGTAATCCGACATAGTTTTTTTTATGCCTCCCTCTCTCTCTCTCGTAACTTGGAATAAGCAGGCTTCTCTGGCCAATTACTCGTACGATTCATTGTGGACGTAATTTCTAGAGTTAACTTCGTTTTCGCGAGACGTTTATCTATCTCGAGAGAGCAATTCTTTCTTCGATCTATGAAATTTACCGTTTTCGCGAACTTTTGCGAACTGCCGATTAGAAATGAATAAAAGCGCCAATCGATCGCTCGCTCAAGCCGAAACACTAAATCGATGTTTCTTCCGCGCGCTTTCCAGACTCGGCGAAGATTCGTTTCAGTCGCAGATGATAACAATAATTAATCAAGACAACATGCGAGCGATATTCTGTCGACGAAGCTCTACGACAGCTGTAACAAACAAATGAGAATACAAGGCAGCGTTCGTTTCCCTCGTACCGCCCTAAATTACCCCCAGTAAGCGGTACGTTTCGCTAGATTTCCCCGAAGCGAGAAATCAAATTGAATTTCTGAACTCTTTATAGCCTCTTCTTAGAAGAAACGTTGCCTCGTGCGGAGACCCGTCGATCTCCGTAATCTCCAGTACGCTAAGAAATTAAAATGTCTCCCTCATTAAGCGAAAGAAAGCAACAACAAACGTGTTCCCGAGCGATCGGAAGCGTCTCAAAGTCCTCGTCGCGTTCCTCGAGGACGACTCTTCTGACGCAAGTCGGGAAACGATCGATCGAAACTTGCTCGGGGTAGCGCGTGGAAAAAGGGGGTCGAAGCATCGCACTCCCCGTACTAGCTAAAACGGTAACAGGCCTCGCTCTCTCACAGCTCTTTCTCTCTTTCTCTCTCTTGCTTCCGGAGGGAGATCAAGGAAGACCCGCGCCGCCGAGTCGAGTACCCGGGTCGCGTCTCCGAGCGCAGATAGTAAGTCGGGCACGCCGGTCTCGTCGTCCGTCCACGTGCGACGACGCCGCGAACCTGGTTTATCACAATTATCTGGCGTGGCGTACATGAGCCATACAAAAAATACAATACTTGTGCGCGCTCGCGACTTTTCTATGTATATCACAGACGACCGGCGCGCCGTCGCGCTGATAATCACGACCCGCGTCGCGATTTCCGCCCTCCGTCGCGAGGGCGATTCGCCTGCGCGATGGCGAACGGAAAGCGGAAGTCCCACGGATGGAGAACGCGCGCGGGTGCGTCCGCGGGGTACGAGAAAACTGGGACGACGGTGGGTCGATTCGGCGGTCGCGCGCGCTACAAACTACCGCTAAAATTCAAGTCGCAAAGTTCCAAAGTGCCAAGAAGTCGAAGAATTCCAGAAAACCGGGATTCGCTGACGCACATGGGAGGATACGCGCTGTTGCGTATAGGTATATAACGTGCACTTAACGTATCTTGCTTCCGGAAAGCGGAAAGGAACAGGTCGGAAGTTACCGGTCTTGAGAGATTACAGACTTTTTCTTTTTTTGTTTTTTTTTTTTCGTTGTTTTTCTGGAGTGAAGAGTAAGTTCCACCGGTCCGAAGCGGCAGCTAGAGTGAACCTCACAAATTGCGCAGCTGGTCCATTCCAGCTTCAGAACGCTTCACACGTAAGATGGAGAAATCAGATCAGAATGGGATACAATGGTTTCGCGACGATGGGGCGGGAATAATATTTCTTTGGCACGTTTGAGACTCCTCGGCTTCGATCGATATCGTAGCAATGAATATTAATTGATAATCGCATCTCTCGCGCGGCGCAACACGGCTCTTTTCTCGTTTTCGTGTCGTAAGAATCGAGCTGCCAACACACTTGGGAAAGACATAGAAAGACTCGTTGTACGCGACGGTGTGTGCTCGAAAGGGAAGCAAATGGAAATGGAAAGTACAAGAGATTTTATCCTGGTCGAATACATTATTCGCGCTTAAGTATTCGATGTGCTCTCTTTTTCATCCTCCACTCGCACGCATTTCTCATGTTCCTCTCGCAAACTTTCTCTTTCTCTCGTTTTTCTCTCGTTACTCTCTTCTCCTCCCGTTTCTCTTCTCTCTTTTCCGCTTCTCTATCATCCCGTGTCTCTCTCTCTCTCTCTCTTTCTTTCTTTCTGTCATTCACAGCTCCATTCACCCTCTTTCTCTCACTTTCTCTCTATCATTCTCTCGCTTTCGCTCGCTCAACAATAACAATTGAATATGAATTAGAAAAATAACATTATATCGTAGACAACAATCGGTTACAATGTATATAATATACCGGTAATAGTGATGTGCTTGTTTCACACAATACTTTTATATCCCCCGTTTATTTAAAGCGTACCAATGACGTGGGGCGCCGCGCCAAGTGGCTCGTAAAACACTACAATTAATTCGTCGTCACTTAAGTCGTTTCTTTGTAGCTTGGTCGATCGATCGTCGATCACGGATCGGCGTTCGCGATCGATGGGATCGGATTCACAGGTGGGGTGGGGGTCACGCAACGTTTTGTACCAACGGCCGTTTATAATATACGTAATAATATGTATATCGAACGCACTTCTCGAGAACGTGGCTGCGCGATCCATGCGTCGCGATCGCAGCTGAGTACCGCAACCCTTTCTTGGAGAACGGACGCCATAAGGGTCGAAGCGATCGGCTTCGACGTCCGTTCCACTTCCGGTGTGCGGTACCGCGCGCTAAAACGTTTAAGCAAGATTCACAAAAGGATAATCTTGTATCTTCGTCTTTGCCGTTATTTCGTAATCTAAATACGAAAGCCATACAAAATAAGCCTCCTGATTGCACAAAAATTTTGCTTCACAGGAAGTCGCTTTATGCCTTGCGGCTGTGGGAACTTTACGTTCGAAGCAAATAATATCTAGAGGAACATATCGATGATACAATATACTACAACGATATCTCTTAAATTTAATTTCAATAAATCAGTAACAACAAGTATGACGCAGCAACGTGAGAGCAACAAAAAAGAATGAGTAACTCTTAACAAATGAATTAACAACGGATTCTCCCCGCGAAACCGTTTCTTTCTTCTCGCACGCTCCTTACTTTAACGTTATCGTCGTTATACGTTAAATCGCGACGCGATCGCAAATCCCGTTGCAGCGGCGCGCGCCAAGGATTCGCGAGACATTGTTTTCGCGCGTTGCGCTCCAGGTTCTCTTAATTAATTAGTTAGTTAGCCGAAGAGCCGGAGGGTCGCGGAGACGCGCTTCTCTTCGCTTTTGCGCGACAGCGCCCAGCGTCAGTGGAAAATTCGTGGACAGATTTCGAGACGGCATACGATATTACTCTTGACTCCATATACATATATATATATATATCCCGCACCTCTTCTGCCCCCTCCCTCGCTTCACCACCCCGTTTCTCACGCATCACGGTGAACGCACAAAACGCGCGTTCCCTTCCGCCATCTGCCATTTTACGAGAGTGTGTGTGTTCGTTTTAATAAGCTAACACGTACTAGCTACAGTAAACCCTAATTATACGGCTTGTACGACAGACACATATATGTGTATATAATATATATATAATATTTGTGTGTCGCGCGCGTAATATTATATATATAGAATATATTTGTATATGTATATATATATATATTTAAGTAATATATATATAATATTCATGTATGTATATATATTACAGTTAGATTGCTCATTGTCAATTCATCGGTTTTATCACATTTAGTACAAGTTGAAAAATATCTCTAACATCCACGCGCGGCGACGCGGACCCGCCTCTCCGCCTCGCGAGTCGCGCGTCCGCGGCGTCGCCTTTTGCACGATACAGCTATCGCGTTAATTACGCTAGTCGTTAAAATTACAATTAATTGTCTAACGGTAGGTACGACAAACAATTACGATAATACGGCCACGACTTATTAGATCTCCCCTTCGCGACGGCGAAGTGATTGCAAAATCGACTTTCGTTGAAGTTAAACGCGGGATCCTCCGTCGTCCTGCGGAGCCTTTCATCTTGTATCGTCGATTGTTCGGAGGATACCCACGGGGTGGATCGCGCGTGACTGTTTCAGCAAAGTTACTCGAACCTCGACGAACGAACCAGCAGAGCAAATTTAGATACAAGACCGTCGTATCAGCTGCGAACACGTGGAGGAAAGAGTAAACGGAAATGTACATGTGCACGTGTTTCGCGTATCAGAGTTCCTGTGGAAATCATATCCGTGGATATTATATAACTTTCGTTTGTTTTTTTTTTAAATCTTTTACTTCAACACATGCGTGAAATGGAAAGGAAGAATTAATTTAAAGTGGAGGGTTAACTTAAACATTGTACAAAGTGCATTTTCTGTCGGTAGCGAAATAAGAGATTGATAAAAATTTACTTATGTGAAAAGATTGATATGGATGAGAAATGAAATTTATACCAATCTACAAGTTTACGTTAGTTTCTCGTGATAAGTGGGGCGCCCACGGTTTCGGTCAGCTGATCAGCGATCGTTTTAGACAGGTCGGTTATACGTTTAAAGAGGAAGTAACGGCGACTTTGCCGTCTCTCATCGAGAGCAGCGACGGATTGGTAGGGCGGATAGATTCTCAGCGGCGACGACTAATTTTGCTGAAAGTTGTAAGCGCAAGCTACATCGAGTACACATCGTGCGACAGCCCTTCGTCTTTCCGATCGGAACTTTTTCTCTTCTTTTTCTTTTTTTTTTTTGCAATCACGCCGAGATGAAAAAAAGGTTCTCCTTAGGCTTGCTATTACACAGACCGAGGCTCTAGACGCTTAACTTCTTCTCTCCTCTTTTTTTTATATTTTCTCTTTTTCGCTTTTTAAATCTCTTTAGAATAGACACCGAAGACACCGAGAGAGACTCGAAGGAAGTTTCGAAAAAGGAGATAAAGTCCGTTCGACTAATTAGGTTCGAAAAATGGCTACTATTAACGAGCTACTACTTTCTACTGTCGTTTCGTGCCTTACGCACAGGCGTGCGCGTGTTTTTCACGCAGTGACGCGCGTTTTGTCCTCGCGTCCTCCTCTTCGCGTGTTCACCCTTCTTCCGTTTCTCACGCTTTTCTCCCGTCTCTTCCTATTTTCGTCTCATTTATAATCTACGAATAGTCGTTCCGCACGGACGGACCGACGGACACCGAGGATTGAGCAAACTGTTATTGCACGGAACGCGTGAAAATCGAAACACTCCCGAAAATTCCCCCCTTCACCCCCTACCTCCTCCCCGCAACCTCTTCTGCAGAATCTTACGTGCCAGCCGTGTGGATTCGCGAGTGAAGAAGAGCCTGCATTGCCTAGTTTCGCGCCTCCTTCCGAGCGACACTCGGGCGAGCGGACGAAATCCAGAGAAATCGGATTTTCTGAAATGTCTCGATGGAACTCTAAATGAATCCTTAACACGTATTAGACATTTCGTTCGGTTCTTTCCTTTTGAGCAAAGTGTACGTTTAGAATTGACTGAAAAATGAGATGCCGTTTACCTATTTACACATCTGAAGAATTCAACTCGCGCGCACAGGTGCGGACACCGCCGTGGACACTTGGTGTTTAAACGTGTAAAAAAATAGACGGTAGTAAAAGACGTCTGCGAAACGTAACGGAAGTCTTTCCGGCGAGGTTTTACCCTTCGAGGGAAGGATCGCGAAACTATCCCGGGGGAAACGTGGAGAGTGTCCCGAATCTGTCCGAGAGCCTGCAGAGGAGAGAATGATCCCGAGTCACGTTCGCAAATGAATCATCGATGGAGGGACGCGCGCAAGACGTCATCGAGGATGTCTGCGACGTTGCGCGGGGAAGTAACAGCGATTGACTTGGATATCGGGAATACCGAATGTTTCTCCTATATTCATCGACGTCTCCACGACGTCTCAGAACGAGCAGACATTCTCGGGCAGACGGAGTAGCGCGCGAGGACGCTTCCCCGCTGCAAAACACGTGAATCATTCATATCGCTCGCGACGTGGTCGGGACACGGATACTTTCCTTCCGGCTGGCAAGGCTGGTCTCTCGTCTACACGGGCACGCGAAAGTACGCAATGGAGGGTTTCCTGGCGTGAATAGAATCACTCTCGCGCTAGCCGGAGGTCTCTATCGATCAAACATTAACGGCGAGAGACCTTCTTACAGCTTCCTACCTAGATACACTTATTGTTAGCGTATATATCCTCGGAACATAGATAAACCATTAAAAACATTGTATATGTCCCTATCTACCTATACACAATATATAGATATAATGTTTGTATATCATAACCATATTAATATAGTATTAATTACATATATATTTATATATGTACGATATATTAGAGTTAAATAATTAATCCTTATGCGTATATCACATCTGATCGTTCAGTCAGTATAGGAAGACCCTCGCCTCGCCGTCGACACACGCAAACCCGTTTAATACACGTGCCCTATAATGTGCCTTTTTCCTCTCTCTTTCTCTCTCTTGCTCTCTCTCTTTCTCTCCCTCTCTCTCTCTCGTTCTATCTCGTCTCTTTGAAAATTCTGAAATTTGTCGCCTCGCTACACAACCTTTTTTCCATTAATCTCCGTTTATCTCTATCGCCCTCTCGTTTCTTCTCTCTCCCTCGCCTCCTCACGCACACTCTCCTCTTTCTCGCTCTTCCAACGTTTTAAACTAGTATTCGATAGTAGCTACTATCTAAACAGACATTTAAGTTTTGGTAAAAACCTGAAATCGCCATCGAATATCAATATAATACACTTATGTACTTATAGTATAAATATAGGAACATTCATTAAATATATTTTCATATATATATAATATTATCGTCATATATATATTTATATTTTTATATATGTATTTATATATATACATATCATATATAAGAATTTGCATATGTACAAATACATACGTGCGTATATATTTGTATATATTTTTATGTATATATATATGTATATATATTACTTGGTGTTGTAGCTATATAACTTTAAACGTGGTTTAAAATGCCCAATGTATTCCATAACGCCTGAACACCGTGATTAGTCTGCTATTTTCGGGAGATTGAATGATCAAACCAAGCGTGTCTCAAAGGCCAAGCGAACCGAATAAAAATTGATAGACGAGATGACGAGTATCGATTACCGTCGAGAAATCCTTCGTGAATGCAGATCCCATTTTTTATAAGGACACGTAACGTCGCGTCGGCTCGCACTTGCCCGACACGTACATAGGCCATAAAAGAGACGTATTGCAATGAATCGCGACGTCTGTAACGCGTGTAAATACATTGGTGAATAGAAATGTTACCGTTCACGATTGTGACATATTCGCCGGTCAAAAAGTCCGAAATTTATTCTTCTCAGAATACAAAAATACTGACTCAGGAATTAAATATTTTGAATTTATTAATATCGATCATTTAAGATGAACTTTCTGTGAAAGTTTTAAAGAATTATATGCTAAACGATCAAAATCGATATAACTCCGACTATGCCCAATTCTAGTATTACAGAGAATCAAAATTCATTGTATTTTTTTTGTTGCCCGATGAGACACGCGGTTTCCCGTGTTTTCGTAGCATCCATATTTACAGAGATTATGAAATAACTTCGATTACCATGAACGGTGGAAACTGCCAGACAAAGCACGAATAATTCTCGATTTAGCCTCGAATAATTCTCGATTTAGCAATCGATGAGCGTGAAGGACAATCGGAAAAAAGAAAGGAGTCTGCGTTCGCTTTGTACGACAAAACCGCAGTGATCTAATTCCCGGTGGGTGAATTTCGTAAACGCATTTGCAGGACATTAAGGGACGCTGATTCAGACGGGGGATATTGCGGAGATCGAGTTGCACAAGATCCGAAACTTCCGAGTGACGTCGCACGCTTTGCAATTGCAATCGCAGTTACGCCGTAGTGATTGTGGCACTTACCAGCACAAGATGCTGCGTAAAATATGCGAGACGTAAGCAACCCTGGAAATACCGAGCATAGCCGCCGCCAAGAGAAATCTTACCTAAAAAGTTCTCGTTTTTTTTAATTAAAATTTCGAAAACCTGTCCCCGTCGCTATCGCTCAGAGTCACACGTGATTACGTAATGTATCTCTATGTATAAAAATATACTTTCAATATATATTCTTTTAGATATATAAATATTAATATCAAGTATATATATATTAAATATAAATATATTTAAATATATTCAAATATATAAAATATAGATGTAGTCTTACAGAGGATAGAAATATATAATATATTCATATATAATCACATATCGGAATCAAAATTTTTGTTAAACAAAGAGGCGAATTAATTGTTCAAACAGATGAGAAAGACTTGTAGCGAAAAATATGGTTCGGCGAAAAATATGGCTCCGTGGTTTTGCAGTGTAAAGCCGGCGGGATAAATGGAAGGGGTCAGTGTTTCCAGGGTTGACTCGGAATCCGAGACATGCACCCTGCAGATGGATGCTCGTAGCTCGGTCTGATATCGCGGTGCCGATATCGCCGAGCCGAAAGTTACGAGCCGCGGCGCGAGTCAAAAACTATCTGCGATCGTTTCGTCCGCGGAAACGGCGAGAACGGCGAGAACGGCGCGCATGGGGTGGTGATAAATATATTATCCCGCGCGTCGCATTCGGTAGCGGGATAACTGCGGTACTCTCGAGTTTTACCCCGGGGGTTCGATTGAAAGACGAGCGGCTATCACGCGAGCTAACGTGCGAGACATGGCGAGTCGCGCGTGTCGCGATTTAATTGATTCGTGAAATCCGAGGTGAGTTTCGAGACGAGCCTCCAGGAACGAACCGGGTTCGATATTCGCGTATATCAGTTAATAAAAGTTGCAACTAAGTGATCTTGTGTCGTCCAGAAATCAGGAAAGAGCTACCGGCATCGCGTCTGTTTTTCGACATCTTTTATCTTTAATTATCTTGTTTTATTATTAATTATGTCTTTATGTAAATCGAACCTAAAATATTAAAATGATTAAAATGGAAATATTATCATAGTTTGTTGCAAGGATTGTGATGTTGAATTTGTCAGTATGATTTTCGTTTTTGTATGTTATTGTTAATAATATAATACACTGATACGGTAGCACCAACAGGTTTAAAAGTAATAAATTTAATAGGTAATGTTGATATTTGTTCAACTCGTCGTGCAAATATAATAGCAATAAACGAAAAATTGGACACACAAGTTCCGTTCCTGATGCACGCGTGTCTGGATCCAATCAACTTTACCACGCGCACGATTCCACGGGTTCCTATGGAGACCTCAACTAATTGCGAGAAGTGACTAGTATAGTCTCTGCTATATACTAAACGTCTGGCACATACAGAGAGAGATATCACATTGGATAACCGTTATTTCGAGGTACTTTTGTATTTGGCGATCGCGTCCTATCTCTGGACGAAAAAAAAGAACGCGTTTCCCTGGAGGAATCTTCATCGTCCTTGCCGTCACCCATCAAGAACATTATGGTGGAATCGTGAGGTTCCCATATCAGCTGTCGGACAGTGCACGGCACTCTGTCTCGGTTGATTCGACCGAAAACGATGGCAATTATGTGTGAACCCGGCGAGTCGTAGAGCCAGCCGTCTACAAAATACAATTAACACGGTAACCAGGAGCGAAACAACGCGCCACCCGTTGTAACGTCCCTCCGTAAACGAGATTAGATTGTCCGCGTAGTTACTGTTTAGCGTTATTAGCTCGCACGTGCGCGAGCGCTTCGTCCGGTGGTTCGCGTTTGCCGACGCTTTAATTCGAAACCTTCGTACCTTCATTCGTTCCCATCTTACGGGGCGAAGGGTCGATCCGCGCCGAAATTCGGTAAGTGGTAAACGCCACCCCCTAGATTAGCTCACCGACCGATCCACCTCCACGGATGCGGAACAATCATTTGGCACTGTGGCTACATCGCAACTCTAGTGAAATCGCGCGATTCTTCTTGACGAGATCGTGTGTTCTTAGCGCATATGTAGTTTGCATGATTGCTGAGAGTCCCCGGGATTATCGAGATTTTTGAGAGCCAAAAGATTCGGGAATTATGAATTGGAAAGCTTCGGGAGAATGGACACCGCGCGATTCAAGTCTGTCGCAACGGTAAAATGAGTAAAATGTATAATAAAAGTAAAATTCGAAAGTAACTTTGAAAGTTTTCAATGCTTCGATGCATTCTTTTTTTTGCAAAAAAGTTACCGGTCGTCAAAATTAAAATCTTACAGAAATGGCATTACGAGAAAATCCGTTAAAAATCTTTTCAGCATTCAGCATTTTCAGCATGTAGCAACATCATTCTGAAGCGCACGATTTCCTACTCAAAAATTCCGGTTAATATTCTGAAATAAAATTAGTACCAATTTTCGTACATGTAAAATCAATCGCACTGCAATATAAATAAACGTGACATCTCGAGAAAAGGACACTCGGAAATTTCGCTTTGGAACTCAAGAACCGCGTTTCTAATCTCGGCTTCGCGCGATGCAGTCTTCTCCGATTATCCGATAACGGTGTGGACAGCGAAAATAGAGCGACAGCTGGACAGTTGGGCAGTTGGACTAACGATCGGGGTGTCAGGCGTCACGGAACTATTTTCTTTAATCTCCTAGTTCGCGCTCCTCGAGCACGAGCGCGCGAGGACCACGTGTGTACGTCCAGCTTATTACTGGCGGACCAGTATATGTGTATATATATTTATATATATATATATTTTATATATATATGGCGAGAGAAAGTGGGACATTAAAACGGTGCAAACGCGAGCGAGAGACGCTTTTCGCGTTCCGCCGCGAGTTCTCGTTGACATTCGTTGGACACGTTTCTCTTAATAAAATCTCGACGCGATGGTCGACCACGCGAACGACAGTGTATCGACGTACCGTCCAATCGTTAAATTACATCCTTATCGAGACGGTAATAATAATAATAATAATAATACGGCGTGATTACGGACTAAATTGGCCTATCGCAGCACCGGACCGGTCTTGGAGGGAAATTGAATTTTCGCCCGACGGAATAGATTTTCTTCTCTTCTCTTTTCTCTCTCTGTTTCTTTTTCTCCGTCTGTCATTCTTGCTCTCCAGCTGCTCTTCGCTCTCTTTCTCTCCGTCGTTTCTAAAGAGTTCCCTTTTTTTTGGCACAGTAGACTTGTAAGCCGGCAACGTGGAGTTTTTTCTCTTCACTTCTCGTCATCTCCTTACGCTCCTTCTTCGTCACCCGAGTGAGAGGTACCGGCCGGCCGGTATCTGGCGATCAACCCCTTATTCGTTAGGTAGCACCTTCGTTATTCAACTTCGCTTCCCCGCGCGCTCGCGCGAGCGGGAGCGCGCGACGGTACACACAGCAGCGAGTACACACACTATGCGTTACGTGTATATACGGTATCACTTAGGGGCTAAATAAGTGTTCTGACCAAGTCAGAGAGGAGGAATCCTTTCATAAAGATGATTCTTTTCGTTCTTTATTTCTTCTCATCTCTCCTCGCTCTCGCGTCGTCCTCTCTGTCTCGTTCGCGATCGTGATCGCGCGATCGGACTTGGTTTGTGCGTGTGTGTATGTGGGTGGGTGTGTTGTGTGAGAAGTGGTCAGAAGTTAAAGCTACTTACGAGACCGAAATCCCGAGAGAATGAGCCGGCCACTCTCGTTCTGCGCTCACGCATAACCGGACAGCGTGTGTGTGTGTGTGTTATTCGTGTGCATGTGTATGTGTGTGCACGTATATCGCGTATGTACACGTATAGAAATATACCTAGAAGAGATTGGATAGCGACTAAAGCGGACAGAACTCTCTTGGAAGGATCCGAATTGTAGACCGTGCAACAAGACGCTACTTCGCGGCTCCCAAACGACGAACCTAAATCGCGCTGGTATCTCTGACGGGAGAAACGAAAGAATATATGTATATAAGTATATATATATATGTATATATATTATATATAGATTATTGCTATCCGCATCTCGCGCGTCAAGGAAAGGACTCATTCATTCGTTCGGGGATTCAAAGGCACCGGCAACGCTTTCCGGGAGGTTTTCGCCCTCCCGTTCGGTGCCAACGTCGAACACGTCGTTTCACGCGGGTGGTATCCTCGAGCAAGGCAGCTGTTCGATGAACGGTTCGACCCTCATGGACTAATGGAACCTCGAGGTAAGATGTACAATGGTCGTATCCGTATATTTTATATATAATCCGTATATTATATAAAATTTCTATATATATATATATTTTTTTTTTAATTTCGTCACTATTTAAGAGACTGATTCTATCCATGAAAAATTGATGTTACATAGTTTCTGTGACATTTTATATAGCTCCGTTGATACCCTTTGACCCTTGACCCTTCCGCTGCAAGATGGAGATTATATCAAACTTCATTTTCCTTCATATTAGTCCGCGAAGAATAAAAGTCAATTAATAAAATGGGCCGGAGACTTTTGGAAAGTTTCTCACGTGAAGCCGTTCGCGTGCCCCGCCTCGCGCTTCTGACAGCATAATCAAGGACGCTTGGCGTGGGTATCGCGAGCCTTTAATAAGACTTTGGTAAGACTCGGCTTCCACGGATGCAAACGTGCCGTGCAAGCATACGCTACTAATTGCTAGGGTGCAATTTTTCGTGACGGAAGGGCTCTTTGGGTTAAAGAGCATCTGGTACTCTAGTCAGTTTTTTGAACAATCAAAGAAAATTATAGAATCTCAGAATTACGAATACATAAAGTGTCAAACAATTTAATAATAGAGAAATTAAAGAGAGACATTCCGTATTAATTCTGTAAATAGATTCACAAAGAAGATGAATCTGCCCATTAGCTGTACCTCGACTTCCTCTCGTAATCGCGCAAATCGGTCCTCACCCGCGTGAAAGAAAGGAAAAAAAACGGTCCACCGACGTGTTCGCGTCTGCACGGAGCTCGCGTAGAGAGAAATTATCGTTATCGCACGCGGCATCTCATCGTTATCTCTCATCGGTCGCGAATTATATTACATATCGAGAGTACACACCGAGTATATCGTTTGGTTTAGCTATTAACGTTACAAATATATCACTTTGTCGACGGAGCACGAAGACGAAGAAGACAACAAAAGGAAGCCATTCGATCGTCGGCTTTTCGGCCGTCGCGTCGTTGCGCTCTTTGGTTTCGTTTCTCTCTCTTTCTACCTCTCTCTTTCGTTTCGTTTCTCTTCTCTATTTTTCTTCTTTTGGTTTCGTATCCCTTATCACAAGTTAGTCTCACTATCGTAGCCTAGAAACCAACGTCGGACGTGCCGCTGGCACGGGTCGCGGATGCAGCAGCAGCGAAATCGCGCGCAATCGCGCGCGCGTTTCGCAGCGGATTCTCCCTTTTCTCGCCGTAATTGACACGTCTTGTTGGGGCCGGCGATGGATGGACGCGGTCCGTTTCTTTCTTTCCTCCTGCATCCCTCTTCTCTCGGTAGAGGTCCTTACACCAGTAGAATTCACCTCTTCGTTCGACGTACTCGCTCGGCGATCTCGAACAGCAGGCACCGTAGCGCCATCAAGAACGATCGCAGATCGCGATTCAAGGACTGATCTTGCGAGGATAAGCAATTGAATTAAGCATCTGTATTCAGATATTCAAGCGTCAAACTGACACTCGACAATCATTTCTGTCAAAGAACGTCAGAAGGACAGCAAGTTCGGTGCATGATGACGAGTATCACTCGATCTCGCTGGCCTTCTTCGTCGTCGACACATCATTCCCGTTACTCCACGCTACTCGCGCAACCTCGCAAGATCAACCCTCGAGTCCCGGCGATGACTGGCAATGATCCGCAAAGAAAGAGGAACATCGTCGTCACTCCGCTCGACCGCCACGGAAGAGGTCGAAGAGGCGGTCGGGCGGAAGCCGCCGGCGGCGAGTCAGGTGTCGCGTTAGCGCTGGTGGATGTGCGTGGTGAGGTGCTTGGACAGATAATCGGCCCGGGCGAAGCATTTGCCGCACATCTCGCAGTGATACGGCCGCTCGCCGGTGTGGATGCGCAGGTGCCTGGTCAGGTCGCTCTTGCCGCCAAACGCGCGGCCGCAGAACAGGCAGACGAACGGCCGCTCGCCGGTGTGCTTGCGTACGTGCAGCTTCAGGTTCTCCTTCGACCTCACGCACTTGCCGCAGAACGGGCAGGCAAAACGCCGCTCGCGACGATCGGCCTCGCGCACCGCGGCGACGGCGCCGCGATGCACGAGTCCGAGTATCGCGTCGGTGGTCTCGTGCCGGTCGTCGTCCACGGCATTATCCATGTCCACGTCGCCGGCCTCGCTGGTGGTACCGCCGCCACCTCTGCCACCGCCACCTCCGCCACCGCCACCCCCGCCGACGCCACTTCCGGCGGGCCCCGTGGTGGTCTCCGTGATCTGCACCTCCACCGCTTCGCCGAGGTTCTCCTGGACGCTCGCGGTCTCCGAGACGCTCTCATCGCCACGTGCGCCTTCGGAGAACGCACCACGCGTCTCCTCAGCGTCACCCGGATTCGTCGTCGTGTCGCTGCCGGTCTCCACCTGGGATGGTTCACCGGTGCTCGACACCTGGTCGCTGCGCTCGGCCGGCGCCGTGACCACGACCACGCTGTTCTGCGGCTCGGGCGCGCGCTGCAGCCGCTCGAGCGCGTGATTGAGACGATGCTTCTTAAAGGACTTTAGGTACCTGAACTGCATGCCGCAGACGTCGCAGGTGAACAGCTTGTCGGCAGGCAGCCGTGCGCGATGATTCTGCTCGCGGTGCTTCACGTATGCGGACCGGTAGCGGTAACGCTGGCCGCACTGCTCGCACGTGAACGGCTTGTCGTCGCTGGTCTGGCCGGCGTGCTGCAGCAACGCGTGGCGCTCCAGCAACCACGGCGACGGGAACGTCGCCAGGCAGACGCCGCAGCGACGCGCCAACCCGGCCAGGCCGGTGAAGCCGCCGTGCCCGAGGATCGCTCCGCCACCCCCTGCGCCACTTGTCCGCTCCACCAGCGCACCCCATCCGCCCGCTTCAAGGCCGAGGGCGAGCGAGACCTGGAACAGAATAAGAATGATCACGTCGTGCAATCTCATTTCTTTTCTCAGAAGATAATTTGAGCTACAATTTGAAGTCGTTTCGATCAGAATTGAAGCAACGATTTGAAGATGATTCAAGATCCTTAGGACCCAATATTGAAATGATCCAAGACCCCGATTAATTTCGATCGTAATCTGGATATGACTTCACGAGGCTAACTACATAAATTGAACAATTTTCTGATTAGATAAGTGCAATAGCACGAAACTGCGGATTGTCTCTGAATAATCGGATAATTCGAATTATTTCGACGAGTCTGATGCAGTCTCTCCCGTGCGATTCCCACGATGCGAATAATTTCGCCGAGAAGGCGAGCTCCTACCGTTCATTTCGACGACTCGTCCGTTTCTCGAACGCGAGTCCCCGCGGGGTGCAGGATGCCTCGCGTCAGAAAGCGTTTCACGCGCGAATGGAAGATTATGAACTATGCACTTACCCTTTGTCTCGCACGGGCGCGCGGCTTATGATAGCGATAGACAGACAATCCCCATGGCACAATGTCGCCCTGGGTTTCACGCGAGGTTGGACACAGCCCCGTGGCCGGGGAGAGGGTTTGCGGGACATGGCGAGCAAAGGCGGACAAGAAGAGGCATACGCAAACGTATAATGCACGTGAAGTATTGTTAACACAAACAGTTTGCAGCTTTTATTTCACAAATCGTTAATTTACAACTATGATATGCATTCGTTCGTCTAAGAACCGAAACAAACCCAGTGTGTGTATATGTGTATGTGTGTATATGTGTATGTCTGTGTATATTTTTCTTTTTTTTTATTTTTTACTCTTTTATACTCTTTCCCTTACGCCAAGTCGAATCAGTTGTGGCCGTTCCGCAATGATCGGAAACGTTCAGAACGCATTGTCGATGTCTCGGTGAAGTTCTCACGGACGCGAGTGGGCTTTCGGAGTGGGTTTCCCTCTTTTTTTCCTTTTTCTATTTCTTTTCCTTCGCGAGCTCCTACGTCGTGTTCGAGTTCTGCCGATTTTCCGAAACAGCTCCGATTCCCGTGACACACAGCCGGAATGTATACGTGTACACGAGCGTGTTCGCGCGCACGGCTCTAATTCAATTTATTCGCCGTATTTGGTTCCGGGCGATTTAATACACATCGGGCCTCGCGACACAACGATATCCCTAACACTTACAGTACAGATTGAAACGTATCGGATGGACGGATGGAAATACTCTCGGATTATTCGCTCGGTCGCGTCCATCTTACACGTCTCGTTCATCCGGTGAACGCTTGTGCGTCAAGGGTTGAATTCGCTCGTAACGGGAGCATTGTGATTTTCCGCTCCTTTTTCGTGTTCGACGGCGAGTCGTTCGCGATAGCGCATTTCAGAGTCCGTTTTCCATTTTTGATCATTGAACGATTCCTCGGACGTAAGCTGAGCATTTTTGAACACTGTAAAATCAATATTTCGTAACGCAAGATAAATTTGTTCCAACGGCAATTAACTGTTAATCGTCGCGAGCGCGACGTAAATAAATTACGATATAATCAATGCCAATTTCCCGCAGTTTTTCAGTCGTTAAACTTGCGCGTGGTCCTAAGTGATTCGGACGTTACTCATTATGCTGCAATCTCGTCCTGAATCCTTTCTTTGTGCTTTCCGATAATTTAAGCAACACGGCGACACGTGCACGCAAGAATATCCTGCCAGAGATCGGCGCGAACTCGGGTTCTCGAGATCGTCGCTCGTCCATTATCTAATCGCGCGTGAAATTAACATCACGTCGCCGCGATATCGCGAACGGCTCGCAGAAACAAATCGTCGGATATCCGAAAACGAGACGCATCGTTCGCTCGCTCGCTCGGTCGATCCAATTTTTTCCTTCTTTAGTTTCTTTCTTTTTTTTATCCTGCCGCAGCGAGGAGATCGCGCTTCGATAACTCGCATACGTGTCCTATCGCAGCCCATAATATCTAAGATCAGCAAGGTCGCACTCGGGAGTTCCGAGTATCACGCGATACCGCATACGTACAAGGTGTCTGAAAAGTAGAGAAGCGAGAGAAGCGAGAAAATCGCGCGGCTGTTTTGAGCGAGCGATAATGCCCCGCGATAATTTTCGATGGAAAACGGCGGAAAAACGGACGTCTGATTAACGTTATCGGTAACAATTCAACGCGATTAACGCAATGACGTTGCGACCGACGACGGAAAATTGCATTTATTGAAAGTTTTCATTCTGCATCGACCGTTCTTTCCTCGCGCTTCTTCTTCTTCTTCTTCTTCATTACAATTAAAGAGAATTCCGTGCGAACGCGATTACATAATTTACGTCACGCGGCGAGACTAATCAACTTATTTAGTCCGGCATAAAGTTACAGGTGACTCGCGCGATTCGCTGCAACGTGTCGCGTAAAACGAGATCGTGGATTCATTTCCATCGTGTTTTAATCGTTTTGCTTCTCCCTGTGCTTCGATAATCTTTAATTTTATTTTACCGTCGTACAAAAACTCGCCGATCTCCAGAATGCGACCGAGAGACTTCCGAGACGCGCATTAACGCTCGCATCTTCGCCTCTTCGTGACAGAAAATCGAAGATCGCGCGGCTACCAAAACGCGATTGAGAAAACGTGACGGTGACATCGTTGCGTGTAAGAGTCTCCTAAAAACGCTACTTTGTTCTGCGAGCTACGACAAGCGCGGGTATATATTGCTCTCAATCTTCCACGACGAATCGGCGCGTCGACGTCGTCGCGGAACAGAAAATTCGTAACAGCATCGCTTGGCGTTCGTGTTTCGCTTACAATTCTTCTCTGGCTCTCTCACTCACTCACTCACTCGCACACACACACTCTCTCTCTCTCTTTTTCTCTCACAAAGTCCGATAATCGAATTACAGATAGGTTTCCGGAGTTTCTTGTCGCAAACATTTTCTTGTCAGCGCTCGAATTCTGTCCCTCGCTCTCGCCCGGAGAGAACAACGTTCTCTTTTTCTATTTCATTTTAACAAACTACACCGTGTACACTATACATTCGCCTTCTTTCGGTTTCTTTTCCGACTCTCTCTTTCTCACATGCATACTCTCTTCACTCTCTCTCCCTCTCTCCTTCTCTAATGTTCAATAATCAAGCGAATGGGCGTGGGTGCTTGGTGTCGAGATGTGCTAAGGTGGGAAATGGCAATGGGCGTCGATTCCTTAAAGGTCGGGTTAAAACGCGTGTGTCGTTGCGCTCTTCTCGTTTAACAGCACGTTTTCACTATCGAAAAGACCCGGGAAAGCAAAAATCTAAGACGGACACTGGTTGGCACACAAAAACGAAACGTAGTAGTGGTCGCCGCGGTACCGGCCGCGTCGCGTCGCGTCGCGGCGGACCGGACGGACGGACGGGGCGCGGGCGCCGCGACGGGTGTCGTCGCGAGTATGAAAAATATTCCGGTAACCGGTAACACGCCGTTTTTAAAAAAGTTATTGCATCTGGGTAACCTATGTTGTATAGGTACGTTTATCTTCCCTTTATCGTATATTGTACAAATATTGTTGTAAGTCGGTAGTACAAACGTTACTGTAGAAAACATAACAACTCGTAGGTTCGTATGTATCCCTTTCGTATCGTTACGGAAAGCTTAGTTAAGTGTTATACAATCTGTTAGTTACTATATGCGAGATTCCGATTCTACAGGGTGACTCTGAAAATATTGAACACTGCGTTGTCCTGTCTCTGCGCGCGCGTGTGTACGTGTAAATGTAATATGTATGTATGTATATAAGTGTGTATGTGTGTGTGTGTCTTTCCATACGTGTCTACGTGTATATGCGATCTCTCCCTTCTCTTTCCATCATTCTCCGTCTCTCCGTTGATTTACCGGGGAATCGAAAAAAAAAAGAAATTATGTGAACTCGGTTGCGCCGTAATCGAGCCTCGACGGACGGCCGTTATTCTCGCGAGAGTCGTGATATTTAATTAATCAACTCTTAATTTTTGTTATAACGAATCAATAATTCTTAATTTCAGAATTGACCGTAATACCAGAAGGAAAACAATTAACGAACCAACGAATCGAATTATTTCGACGTGATTTCGAGAACACGTTAAAAAAATCTACCAATTTATCGCGCAATCATTTAAAAGGGGACCCTTTGCACCGTTTGCGTGATGCACATCTGTTTCAGCAAAAAGCCGTTAATGCGCGCGAAATGTATGCCGCCCCCGCGGAAGAAAGCGCGACGCGGAAACGGCGAAAATGCATTCGTGGATCCCGAACAGCGTGCTTTGCCGAGTATCGCGGTTGTACAATGTCCGCCCGGTGCGGAACAATGACGGAAACGGATGTGCCTCGCGGGCGCGAAATATGCCACGGGTGCACAATACAGGCGCGACGCGTCCGACGATGCTGATGCGATTCTCGGTATCCTTAGCTTTCATTATATCCTTCGACGCAGGTATTCAGAGCGGACGGCGGTCGGCGCGTCGCGTTTTTGAAACGTCTTCAAATCGGAATACTCGAAACACATTATTTTTCACAAGAAACATTATTTTTCATATTCACTCTTTGAGCGCTGAGACGTTGCGCTCGCTGCGAGACGTTGCTCTCGCGTTGAATTATTAGAATCGAAAAAATTTGGATTTTTAATAATTTCGAATTCATAGAAAATTGAGTTTATATAACGGATCGTGCAGGATATTTTAAACTACGTGTATCGCGTGTTCTCCATCCGTGATCGTCTCTCTGTTACACAATCGTCGGTCTCCGATCTTCCGCTTTCCGGGCGAGATACCTGGATCGTTTCGCGAGCACTTTCGCACGCGGCCGCGCGGGATGAAAGATGATACCGCGCACAAACGGGTGAGAGATACTCCTACACGCGCGAGCATGCAAGCACGCACGTATCCACGTACGCACGCCCGCACGCACGTATACACATACGCGCGTAATCGCGATGCGGTAAATCGGTTTCAATCATCAAACGCGGCTATCGAGCGTCAGCGAGCGAGCGTCGGCGGGTGTTGCACGCCCCGTAAAGATATGACGTGTCTCAGGCGTACAATTTTTTTCCACACTTTTTTTTACATGTACGCGGAGCACTTTGAAAATCTCTCGACCAGAGATAGAGCGAGAGAGAGAAAGAAAGAAAGAACGGCGGCTCGACGAGCCGCTCAGCGTCACGATAAGGGGTAGGCGCGGACCGGGGGTGGGTGGATGAACGCGGGGGTGAGCGACGGGGGGAAAGAGAGAGAGAGGCCGTGATCCTGCGCGTCGACCTTATTGGCGGAATTCCCGCGGAAGAGATCCCATTAATAACGGAGCGACAAGCAGGCACGTACCCGCGGCCCGTCGCCCTGGAGGACGCGGGGGAGGAAATGCACGTGCTTCACGAGTCGGTATATACGTTGCTGCTGCTGCTGCATCATCTCTCGCTATTGCATACATGCCGCCCGCGTCCTCCTCCAATCCCCTGCCCCTCCTTTCCTCCTGCGTCTCGCGTAGATGTGGGACACACGTGCGCGGATGTGAACTCAACGACGACGATGACGATGACATGAGCGAGGCTACCTGCGCTTCCGCGGAAAAAATCGCGAGCTTCGTAAAAAAAGGAAAAGAAAAAAATACAGTAGCGTCGATTAAACGGATCGGCGACGATCGATTATAGAGACTGCAATAAGTAAAATCTTGTTTCTTTGTCCATGTTGCTGTATTCTGATAAAGTTGGAATGGAAGTTGCATTTCTTTCCGAACATTTACGACGCGTGTTTTGATCAATTTATACTTGCATGAAATTGTGATAATGATGTATTATTAAATAATGTTAAATATTAATAATGTAAAATAATGTTACATTTTTGAAAATTGATTGTAGTTGTAGTAACTACTAATGTAACAAAAAATGAAAAAATGCATTGCACGGTTAATGATCGATTGGATCGTTGTGATTCTATTTAAATCGGAATGATTATTACATTTATCGGAATGGTCATATCACACTCGTAAGGGATCTCGCTTTACAGCTGTACTTTATGACGAATGCTCGAACTTTGACATTTTGTAATGCAGATTGGCATTTCCATTTCATAGTATTGAATTTCTTTGAATTACAGTAGATAAACCCGATCTGACGTTTATGAAAAGCCTTTATATTGTTAATGTTGCTCCCGATATTGTCTTTTGTAATTCTGCCTACGGTTTCATGTTAGTCAATATAATTCTGCATGTTTGATAATGTTATCAAATTGAAATTGGAAATTTAAAATATAGTAGGATTAACCGTGTTATGTATGATTTTTCAATCTGATAAACTGGCATCACCTGTATATGATATTTAATTACTCTTTCTCATGTTATTTTAAATTACACAACACGATTATCACGTGTGATCGACAAGATTTGCCGATATTCAAAGTACAGTAACATTAATCACGGTCTCTTATAAATCAATTTTTACTACGATCAGCAAGCGACATGCTCGAGATCCAATTAATTTTCCTGGCTTACATTATCGATTGTAACCATCACGCAATTAATATCATATTTAAGATACCGAAGAGCAATGTCAATTAAATGACAGTCTCTTAAAAAGTCCATAAAGTAGCATTTTTGCTTGACCGCTATCCGATCAGATACAACTCAAGATATAGCTTTATACAAAATACAATTGGACGGTTTTTACATACGAGAAGTCAAATCATCGTCAAATCATGAAAAAAATAAATTCTATAAAAAGTAATTCTATATATATATATAATCTGTTTCTCGGAAAATATGCTGTTATATTTTATATAATTTGCATAAAAGTAACTTGCAACATGATAAATTCTCATTCTTGATGCATAATTCCTATTTATAAAAGTAAGCATTTGTCGCTTTTCATCTCTGTCGTTTATGTTTTTATCTAGTTTCCAATATTAAATCCCTCGATTAAAACTAAACAAAGTATCTCTTTTTGTATGAAACATTCAAGATTAGGTATTAATTTTTCGATAATATCGTCATCAAATCAAATCTTTTACCAATCTTCAACAAAAACTGTATCTCCGTATCCGCCAAAATGTACTTTATCCAATATCCCTATATAAGTTATTCGCTCGAAACAACTCGATACGATCTTTTAATCACGCTCTCGCATAACACGTGCTCACTGACGGTCGTCTGAAAATCCGACCGCTGGCAGCCGCGTAGTCGCGAGGGCACGTAGCAACGTAACGCGACATGCAGCCACGGGAACGTGTCACCGGGTGACCCGATCCGCAAACTCGCGAAACGCGCGACCCGCGCTACGATGCCACGAACTGGGCTAGCAGTAACAGCCGGCGTTCGCCGTAGAAGTCAGATGCGACTCGGCGGAGGCGATGACGGTGACGGTGGCGGCAGTGGTGGCAGTAGTCGATCGCGTGCCGTCCGGACGTGTGTGCGGAGGCCCAGGAGGCCAGCGGTAGGCGTAGGCCTCAGCGTGGCATACGGAGGACCCCGGAGGGACTCCCGTTCCACGCACACCCGCCTGAGGCGGACGCACACGAGCGTACGGCTGCCTGCACGTACAGCACACGGACGCACGACCACGCGGACGCGAGCCGCGCGTGTGCGCGTCGTCCGTACACGCGTCGCGTGTCGGTGGCCGCACACGCGTAGGCGTGCCTACCCACGCTCGGAATCGCGCAGGTAGGCGTGACTTGGGGCGGCGCCAGGTGAATACACCCCTGACCTATGCCTCTTTCCCTCTCTCGTTCCCTCGCGTTTCACCCTCAACCCCCGTTTCAACTCCCTTTCGCTCTATCTCTTTCTCTCTCTCTCTCTCTCCCGCTCTTTTTCTTTCTGCTCGCTCCCCTTCTTCCCGCTCTCGGGTACACGCGTGTCCCCGAATTTATATCGGCTACCGATTTCTTTGTCCGCGCGTGTGCGCTCGACCGACTCGCGCGAAAGGTCGATCGCTGTAACCGTTGGTAACTCGGGAGGCATCCCTTCCTACCCTCCACTTATCCTTTCTCTCTCTCTCTCTCTCTCTCTCTCTCTCCTTCTCTCTTTCTCCCTCTCTTTCTATTTGCTTCGGTCTCTTCCTCGCTCTAAGGCGTACTCGAGAGTGTGCGCGCACGTGCGTGTACAGGCATGCATCAGGCTGGTGGGCATCTCCGCCTGGTATCTCCTATTCGTTTCTCGCGTACCGCATCCCTCCGCACCCTCGACGCGACCGTAGAGTACACTTGGACACGCGCGTGCAGTCCTCGCGGAGTTCCGCGTAACGCGAGGTCTCGTCAGATTCGAGCCTGATCGCCCCGTGATCTCTCACGAACACGCCGGTCCACGAACACTATGATCGCGCAACACGCCGTTCCGCCCTTTCCCTCACTTTGATTCGATGCGGAGAGAGAATACGCTAGGATATTGGGTTGATACGACGCTTTATTCCTTTACGAGGCTTCGCGTTTGAACAGAGTTACAAATCCGAATTCTGGAAAAAAAATTTTCTCATGCATCGAAGCCAATGGTATCACGATAATTGATTAAATAATTGATGCAAGATTCAATTGTCTTTTTTGTCAACAAGAATTACTTTGAAATTGTACAATTTCGTGTTTAGCTTGATTCCATAAGCGCGATCGCATTCGAGATCGGTCAGTCTGCGAGAATTGATCACGCCCTTCCGTCGATTTGGCGTCTGCAGCGAAAGATATGATCGTTCGGAGAAAAACGCGATAGCATAATCATAATCGGCAATCAAATATAAGCATAATCGAAAGTAATCTGCAGCGAATCCGTAAATCGGTAGAGAAATCATAACAGCGTAAATTCGTCAAAAATCGTGTCTCATCGTCACGTTCGCAGGGTGATTCCGCGCCTCCCATTATCACCGAAAGAGTCTTGTGACACGTCTTCGTGCGTGAAACAGAGACACACGTATGTTCTTCAAGGCTAGATCTCCCTAAACGAATTTGTCCGGTTTTTCGGCAAAAATAACGCAGACATCGATCCGCGATGTCAATCAACACGATTTTACTTGGCGATCACACGAGCGTCGTCGTGATCGCCAAGTAAAATCGGTGATTCAGCAAAGGAGCCGTCGACGATGACACTCTGAGGCTTCGAAAAAATTGGGAGGATCTTGATGGACGGTCGTCGGATATCTGCCGCTACGCTACGATCGGACGAGACTTTAGCGCGCACTCCGCATTACTCTGGTGCGAATAGCATTCTGCACGCGGGCGAGTCTTCGTCGGGGACGCGATTGCTCTACTGAAAGGTACGTACGACGAGTCGATGGGAGTAAAGAGTGGCGAAAAAGCGACGCGTTTTGCCTGCTGATGCCGACCCACGTGGGTATATATGCGATGCGATCTTCGAAAATCGTACAAAACATGGATCACAGTAAAATAAGAGAGCACTCGTGCGCGCCCAATGTACAAACAATAAAGTATGTATATAATATATATAATATATATATATATTCCTACCTAAGAACTTTTTTATCAACATGTTCTCTCCGCGCTAGGTTTTCTTTCCTCTTCCCCCTCTGCCTAACTCTCTTTATCATAATGTCAATAATTATGATTAGGTGTCCCCGTAGTAATAATAATGCCTATGCATCTTTACATAATAATAAACTTTGTCTTAGTCTCTAAATACTCATTGCCCTAAAGTTAATTTCAGTTTAGATTAATTCCTATTCACATGTTTGTCTCTATATGCTGGTGGTGTATACAATAACTCTATGTATACATAGAGCATATATATATATAGATCTGTATCACTAGTCATATTCAATATATGTATATAATGTATCGTATAGAATATATATATATATATATATATATATATAATATTTCTATGCGTGTTTTATATATATTTACAGTGTCTCTCAGTTATTCTCTCATTTTTTCCCTCAGTCACACACGCTCACTCGCACACTCGCACGTTCGATCTTTGTATATTACACGTTCGTCACTTTTCTCTTTTGTAATATATATATATTTATATTTATATATTGTATCGCATATACTAAACTATTAAAATACTAGTATAAATATCTCTCGACATATAATATATATATATTTTTTTCATATATATGTATTCATTTATTCATTCATTTATTTTATTTATATATGTATAGTGTAAGAGAGTGATCGCGGCGGAGACGCGGAAACGGGGGTGGATGTGTACGTGTTGAAAACGATATACATAGCGTCGATCGCACCGAGCGTTTCGACGTCTCCGCGAGGTTGCCTCCTCTTTCGCCTCTTTTTACATTTATTGCTATCGGATTCATTGCGTAGTAGGTTCTCTCCCCGTGTATGTGTGTGTGAACTGATATATTCATTTTCATTTTATACTCGCCTGGCGTTTTCTTTATCTTCCTCCCTCCCTCCCACTCTTTCTTTATCTTTCTTCCTCTCGTTCACCCTCCTTGCTCGCTCACGGCGGTTTATAGAAGAGAAGATGTTGAGCGAGGCGAATCGTCGAAATTAGCCGCTCGCGCGCGACGTGATCGCGTCGTTTCACGCTTCTCCGATCGTGGACAAAGTGCGCAGCGGTTCCGAGTACGCTCCGGGATAATTAATCGCGAGTATTAATTAGCGGGTAAGGATCCTACCTCAGAGAGAGCGCGGGTACGCACCAAGCAGCGAACGATCCGCAGTTACACCTTCTTTGTGCGATCAAGCGTGTGACTTGGAGAATTTATGAGGCTTAGCTTAAACTACACATCAGTCCGACCGTGATACGGTATTCCTCCTCGTCCCCCTCCCGCTGCACGTCGTGCCACGTTTTTATTATATCTATCGAATCCCCGAACTCGCGCGAAAACGAACGTGGCGTTGTCTCCCGCCGCGCGTGTATTCTCGGAGGATGCCGAACGTCATCGTGGATCATCCGGAATACGCGAAGTCACGCGTGAAAACAAATTTCCGACGATGCATTTTTCTCCCGCTGATTAATGACGTTCGCGAATTTCTCGCGTCTAACGGAATTTTGTTTCGCGACCCGAAAGTGCAGCGTAGATCGCGCGGATAAATCGCGACAGCCTCTCTTTCGCCGATTCCGGAAATATTGATACCCGTGTACCCCCTTTTCCCAATTCAGTCAGTCTCCTCGTTAGAAAATGTAAAATATATCGAGCGTCTTTACGTTAACTCTAGGATTAAAATATCATGCCAATTTCTCTCTCTTCCACACTCTCTCTCTCTTTCTCTGTTTCGACCATCACAATGTTTCTCTGTCGCTCGATCACTCGATCTTCTCTTCCATGAGCAACTACTGCAACGAGCTCTAATTTGCTGCTCGTCGTCGCTTAATATCGATCGGATATCAGTTTTACGCTAATCCTAAGATTTATTACTATTTTTCTGTCTCGCGCACTTCTCTCCCCATTTTAACAGCGATAATTATCAACCCAGGTCAAGGATTGAGGATGAAAAAATTTCTTTTAATCTTAAAAATAAATATCCATCCACATGTCTCTCCGGAGCATCTTTCGATTTGCATTTTTGTTTTTCGCTGCTTGCCAATTTAATTTCCAAGTATTATATATTGCATTAATGTCAAATTCACTCAAAATTGAAGATTCCTTGATGATCAAGTCATCAAAATTAGATGAATAAACAATAAACGAATTTAAAGCGACATTTCTTTCTATACCCTTCCTCTTCCATCGAGGAACGGATTTATAATTTTGCACTTGGTAGAAAGTTTTATCACGGTATTTGATATCGGTGATGTAACATTGCCGATAAAGCCTCACGAGCATCGTGTTCATTCCTTTCGCTCCGGATACTCGACATCCGGCTATGATCGAAATTAATCGATAATTTCAATTTTAGGCGTTAAGCATAAGCTCTCATCCCCTGACCTGGTTCCAAGTTCGTGCGGGCTGCCCGCCGTGTCGTCGCCGTGTGAGTGCATCCGCATAACAATACACACAAGTCGCCCGGAAACGTGCGAAGGAAGGCATCAACGATTACGAGTACGCCTCTCCTCAACGCAGCCTCTTTTCTACACGCGTACATGTACGAAGAGAAGAAAAGCGGTCAACGTCTCCCCAAAAAAACACAAGCTAATAAGAGACATAATCGCCCGCCGATCTTCCGACTTTCGCGTAATCCAAGAGAGCGGCTAGGGGGCGGATAAGATGATGGGGGAGAGGGGAGGGCGGAATTAAAAATATCGATCCGAGATCACTTCGACGTTTCGACGATTCTTCCGCAAGTCCTGATATTCAAGGGAATATAGTGACATGGATCTTTGCGGTCTTGAATTTGGAATACTCATTTCTCCCTTCCATTCTTCTCCCGTCTACGATGCGGATTAGTTACGAGAATCACGTTGGGATCCGCGACGGGAACTTCTCGCGCACATGTTGCGATAGCCCCACGATCGAGCATTTCCGGATCTGGACGATTCGCCGCTGTTGACGCACTCTGATATGGAATAGAAACTGATATGCGAGTGACCTCTCGTTCACGCACACTGCGAGACTCGTGCGAGTGCCGTGCGAACGCGCGAGCGTGTCATCACTTCCGGGTGATCTCTTCCCGGGATTCTTTACGAATCACTTCCGTTTCGACCTAATCTCCGAAATCCGAAAAATTCCTCGATCACGTGGGAACGATCCTCCGGACGCGCACGCAACCCCTACCGGGATCGGCGCGATCAATCGATCGAACGAAGCGACCGCGCGACGCGTGTCGAAAATTCACGCATTGCCCCACAGAGCGGAAACGCGCGAGCAGTTACACCGACGATAATACGCGTATTGTGTGTAAAGGCTATCTCGCCTACGTGTAATTGTAAATCTACGTACTGCTGCTGCTGTTGCTGTTGCTGCTCGCCTATGCCTTGCGATAAAATACTATACGTAGGTATGCTTATGCCACTTATTGTATGTGTGCCTGGCTGCCTCCTCCCGGTTTTGAGCCGACGTTAAAGATCGTTAATGCTTGCTTGTGCGCCGGCGGCCTCGCCGAGCGTTCGCTTCGAATCCGCGTTTCTCCTCTCGGATGATGATAGCCGGGACGCGATCAAATCCCCGAGACGACCTCGAACGGAAATCTCTCCGCGTCGCGTGTCGGGAAACTCGAGCACGTGGCGTTAGCTTCCGGTAATGCGGTCCTCCCGACGTTTCGCAACGTTAGGGCGTTCGGTTCGTCTATGTCATGCGGATGTTACGCGTTGATGTTACGTGTGCGTCATGAAACTCTCGCGCTCGAATGCGTCAATCCGTAGCGAAGACGCTTGGTGACGTAATAATCGAGACGTGATAATCGAGAGTTTAATTAAGGAACGATTAAAAGATGGAACGATGTACTATTCTCGTGAGAACGAGCGCATAAAAATTAATGATGATTGAGGGAGAGGCGCATTGAGAAAATGACATGAGAACACAAGGCATAAAAAGGGGGATTGAGATATCGAGATTACTAAAAGGGAGTTAAGTGTTTCGGAGCTTTCGGTGTGACAGGAATAAAATAAAAAAGGTATCGTGTGTGTGAACGGAAGTTTGTATTTGAAAATAGGTATCCATGTATCTTAATGATGTAGACATACGTAATAAGTATTAATATACTGAATAGTCAATAATATTAATAACTAATAATAATAATTAATAATAATAATTAATAATAATAATAGTGTGTGTATGTTAGAATATAACAAAATAAATCTAACGTAACTTAAGTATATTTCGCGTATGGATGGTGTGATAAAAAAAAGGAAAAAAATAATAATTAATAGTACAATTAAAGGAGAAACAAAGCACCGTCATCACACATCGGGGCGGCGCGTCCGAATTCGGGAGCGAATCCGCGAATGCACCCCTGAGGAACTTTAGTCCGGAAACAACGTAGCGGCGAACGCCAAGGTTTATCTGCACGCGCGCGCGTGCTATGGATCCGTACGCGTATATAAGTACCTAAAAATGATTATTGTACATCCGACGTTGTTTCTTCTTGCTCCCTGTTACTACGTTAAACGCGTTCTCGCCTTCGCCGTCCGTACTTCGCGCGCGGCGTCACCTCCGGCGAAGAGGAGTCGTACAATTTCACTCGCACACTCATTCACGCACGCACGCACGCAACATCCGATCGGAACGATAATAATCCTAATATCTTGTACTCTGTTAAAGTGCTTGCCAATTACACGCTGTGTATCCGCAGATGTATTCTTATATGTATATATAGATGTATATACGTGTAAATGTATATATATATATTTTTTCATATGTATGTATATATTATATATAAAATTAACGACGGATAATTATTATAGTATACACGCGTACGCTCGGAACAACCTCCGACAGGATCACTTAACTCTTTGTAACTCTTTTAATACTGTCCACGTTTTCTACTAAACGAGAGAAGAATAAAGAAATCCGCGCCTCCCTCAGCGCGCGGGCGAACGATCGAAACCACAATCGAGACGGCGCTCCGCGAGATGGAAGCGGAAAATCAGGCAAGACACGAGCGTTTCAGATTCGCGTTTACGTTTACGTTAGCATAATCCGTGTTCTGCCAGCTGGCCCGACGATGTGCGCCCGACGATCGCCCGTGCGTCTTTTATTGCTAATCGTATTTGGAACGCTATCGCGCTGTCTGTCCGTTGTGCAACGGGGAACGCGATCTCGCGATTCTCTCTATAAATATGTTGCGTTATCGATCCTCTCCTAACGGACAAACAGAGGCAGGAAAATCGAGTAAATATTATGCGTAAGCGATATATTATGCACAATGTCGAAACGACGTTGATTATTATTGCGGATGATAGCTCGAGACCTCTCGAAGGATTTCAGCGACCACCGTGTCACCCGTTTGTTCAAATCGCGCTGAAGATCATTATTAAACTGCGAGAAGAAGCTACTTGACGCATCGTGCATCACCGTTCCCCTTTCGCTCAAACGAATCGACCTGGAGACGGAAACGCGCTCGTCTATCCAATCGAGAATCCAGAAATCAACTCTGGATTCTAAATTAATTTTGGATCTCGTGGATTCACGTAATCGTGATTAATACGCCACCGTGCGTAAATTTTACGACGGAAACACCGTGAGACAAAAATTAGTCTTCTTGATTATCAGATAAATTCTAGAAAATACGCTAAAATTCGTGATATATCGTTCCTCTCTCTCGTACGCTATTTAATTAAGTTCTATATTAAGATGGACAGCCTTTTTTCCTATATCTCCGACGATATTCTTATGCAGCTCCGCCGTTTCGGACGGTGGCGCATCATCCACCTTGTCGATTCTGTCATCGTTTTCTTCCACCCCGTCTCCGCGCTCGGCTTCAGTACTCCAGTAGCAAAAGCACACGAGTAGCAAAAGAGAACGGTGATGCTCGGTGTCCATCTGAGAGCGACTGTCGGAAGCGGGGAGAATAAAAGGATAAGGAAAGTAAATAAGAGAAATAACTCTTTATACGGCGCTCCCTACGATGCTACGTCCATTTGTATGATTCGCGGGAGCGGCTCCCGACAGCGGATTTCCCTCAAATAGAACGCCGGTCGCGGGAAACGTGCGAAAAAGAAGGTGATCCGATGCGGGGGTGAATCTGCCGCGAGATTCGCGCGTCGGTCGCTACTGCCGGCTCTCGCCGTGATCGCGTTGCGAGAAGGGGCGAGAAAGTCCGCTCGTCGGAGTGTGAGCCCGCCTTCTTCCCTGCACAGGAACTCTAACTAGGAATTAGTCTATTACTCGATATGTGTTTGTGTGTGTATTGCATCATGACACTTTCTGGCAAGAGGATAAAATCTCGCGCCTCGCTCGATTTACGGATGCTCCTCTGCATCTCGCGTCTCTCCGCTCTGCTCGACGTGCCAGAGACGCAGGAGGGTAACAGCACACAGTGTAATAACTGAGATGCTTAATTACAAGAGTCTGAAGTCGGAAACGCGTGATTCAGGATAGACATCCGCTCGTGATACTTTTATTGATTCCCACACGTCGCGATATGATTACTGCAGCGACTACGAATTCGCGTCTTCGTCTTGCGACAAAACGCCCTTTCGTCGCGTAAATATATCTATATAAACGTCGTACGGACTTTGAGTAATTCTTATTAAATTTTCTTGATATCGTATAAAGTTATCGTATCTAGTTGTACCTAGAAAATCGGCGATCCAGAGAAGATCGTCACCATCCGCGGTTAATGCGTTTGTTTCGGCGAGAAGTTCCGAGCGCGCGATTGTACGATTATGTGCAATTTGTGCTTTCGGTTCTGTTACGTTCCTGCATCTCCCTGGCTGATCATGTATGTATATATATATTATATATATGTGTGTGTGTGTGTGTGTATGTATCAGCAGACTTTTCGCCAAACATACTGACGCGCGGTAAGCGCGCGCGCGCGAAAACTTAAGAGTACGCTCTACGATATACCACAAACGGAAATATATTTCACAACGCATGCGGACGGAAGTGGATAGTAAACGGTGGAAACTCAATCGGTCCGGGTTCCATCGGGTCGGGGGATCCTCGCAATCCGAGGGGGATAATCGCGCTCAAGACTGGCCTGCGGTATTTCGGGGCGAGTTTTTCGGGGTTGTCGAGTATTCGGGGTATCCTCGCCGTGTCGTCGCGATTGCGCTCTCACGCAACGCAACGCAACGTTCGTCGCGGTATCATTACAGGTCCTAATATAAGGTACGAGCTACGTGCTAGCGATACTATGTACAGTCGAGTTTGGAACGCGGGTTTTTTGTTTTCTTTCTTCTAGGAACTTCAGAACAGAAACTCAAGAGCCACGCTACGAAACTAAGCTAGGACCTACGGCCAACGGCGACGGGGGGAGTTAACTGGGAGGGCTGCGGTATCGCCTCCGAGGGTGCAACTTTTTCGGAGTCCCCGACAATGTTCTCCGTTTTGTTTTCTCCGGGTTCGCTCCGATGATAATAAATTAAGGATAAATTAAGGGGGTTTCTATGAAACGGACGAAGGGACCTTTGCATCTTGCACGATCGTTTCAGTATTTTTGGCCAAAGTCGCACTTAAACGGAACGAAAGCCTAAGTGTATACGCACGTGTGTGTATGTGTCTGCGTATGTGGATATCTCTGTGTGTGTGTATGCGTGTGCACACGACGAATACTTATGCAACATATACAAGTACAAACTCTCTCTTTCTCTCTGCCTATGTACAATACAGTCCGACGTACAATAATATCCGAGGCACGTGCATTTTCTCGCGAGGATTCACGGCGAACATGATGATGAGATCGAAAAGACGTCGCGATAGGAAGCGCGGAGGGGAACGGGAGAATGACGGGAAAATCATTAACGGAACGTACGAAGCGTTCGGTTCAACCGCAAGATCTCTCTGAACGCGTTACACGGGCTTGGCGTCCTCGCAAACGATCTGCGCTCGACATTCAGGACGGATGCACCAGTGACCGAGCAGTTAAGCAAGTTAAACAGTCCCGCTGCGCAACTCGTTCCTGAAAGCGGGATACTACTGCATCGCCACGCGATTTCGGCCTTCTCGAGCCGCGTGGAAACCGAACGCGGCAAACGAGCGAGCCGTACCGACGAGATCGGAGTGATCGCGTTGATTCGTGACTCTGTATTTAATTTCTCTTCGTAATTATTGAATTACGCATCGGCCGGAGCGCGTGTTCTATTCGGCTGCAGAAAGAGTTACATCTGTATCGCTTGACATCTACGGGGGCGCGGAGCGCTCGCAGAGATGAGAGAAAGAGATGTAGCAGTCATTTGCTGGTGCGCCCATCCTGTCGCGTACGACTGAAATATCTGCGATCGCGAGACGCGGAGTGCCTCGCAGCGAGTTTCGCTCGGAGAGTTGACTCGCCGAGTCGGAAAGAGGATTCCTTTGAGACGGGAGGCCCCCTCCTTTGTGAGCGACGTGGCCGCTGGAAGGCTAAACGTCAAATCTTACATTCGCTCTTTCCTTTCTCATCTCCATCTTTCTCTCTCTCTGTCTCTCTCTCTCTCTCTTTCTTCCTTTCCCTATCCCTCTCGCGCGTGCATGAGCCGTTAGATGACTTAAAACCTACGTTAATTGGAACTTTGCTAACTGATTGCACCCTACGCCAGCAGCGAGCGTCGCGTCGCTCATTAATTCTCCCCTCGATTGCACTTTAACGGACGAGAGATCTCGCCGGCCTCTCTGTATCTCGAATAACGCTGGCGTTACGAACAACAAAGATCGCGAACGAAACGGCTCGCGCGGGAATTCGACGGCGAGCAAGGAAATCCACGCTTTCAAGCGACGCCGAGGACTTCGAGGCGAGGAGGGACCATGCGAATTGCATCAACGTAACGAAAAAAACGCGTGTGATTACTAGGAGCAGAGTCGCGCTCGACGTGTTCGAGGATGTCGTTCTCGGATCGCGAAGCGGATCACCGAGCATGAGTTTCATGCCGCGAGATCGTTGGACATTGAGAAGCGTGTATCAGTTGTGAACATCGTCGTCTTACGTTGTTGTTAGCGAGGTTTGCAGTTCGGACTTCCGAATTCACAATTTCGGCGAGTGAGCGGACGCGCACCTGAGCGAGCGCGTACGAGAGTTCGCGCTCGTTCCTGCGTCACTTTATGATTTAATTTACGACTTGTTTATCTAATTTATGTGATATTTACGGTTACAATTTCTAATGATTTATGTGATTTATCTGTCGTGCTGTGCGCGCGCAGCGCGATAACGCACGGGACGGCCGCGACGATGCACGCGTTATGCTCTTCTTCCCCGCGTGTGTGACACGCGTTTATATCTTCGCGATTGCAAGGTTACGCCCGCGGAATCCTACTGGCGTCAGCGTTTTCCTTGCCGATCGATTCGACCGACTAGCGAGCGGATAACGGGCGGCGACAGCGAAAAGAATCGACGCCGATAAGTCGACGGCGACGGCGGCGCACGCTCTTAATGGAAAAACCACCTCGGCTGTTTACCACGATCGAGACGATAAAAAAGCGCGTAGCTCTGCGCGATTACGCGGCGAATTAGCGCGGATAAGCGCGTTCGTCTCGCGAACATCGCGAGACCGAGTCGCGTCGCGAATTTCAAGTGGCCGTGATTCATGTACACTTCATTTTCTCGCTCGTCGCGCTTTTTCTCATCTTCTTTTTTCTATTCTTGCAACATTACATCCACGTCGTGCGCACGCACGCGATTACGTGAATCGGCGACGATATTGCCGCGACAAGTACGGACACTCATGGCGATATCATTGCCGACGATAACGCGAATAGAAAGTAGAAGACACGATGGAAAAACGCAAATAAGCGCGCTCGAGATCTGAAGGGAGATCTTCCAGAAGACAGCAATCTGCGGATGAACGTCCCATGTACAGTTTAAGTACATTTTAAGTATCTTTTACGCGTTCTGGTCTTGCGTAACGCAACGGCGCATCAATGCGAAAAAAGTGTTCTCCACCCATTGAATAGCGACTATGTAAACTATGCGACAATTCCTCTCATTCCGATCAGCCGAATGTACGTCGACAAACGCGATTGAGACAAATAAGTTGACGAACGAACGTGCGAATGCGCGCGAAGTGCACGGAAACCGCGAGCGCCGATGGAAACGCACGCCGCTCCGAGCGGAGTCGCGCGAGTGCTGGCGCGCGGAGGGACAGAACGAATGTGCCGAATGTTTAATTCGCGATATCATTATTTTAATACGACGGACGGATGGACGAACGGACGGGCAAACGGGCAAAAGCGTCGCCATCCCGTTGTGTAACGGCGCGGATTTCATTTTAATCGTATTCCGGAAATTTACAACGCGCTGACGGGCATTTCTGATACTCGGAGACTTTATGATCCATTTGCCGGACGTCGACTCTAATCTGCTCGCGGGTGCGGAATCACTCCGCGGCGCCCCTCATTCCGATGCGCCCTCACGCCGGTTGCCGGTCATTAACGGTCGCCCGGTATACCTCGTAAATATTAATTAAAACCGCCGCACGTTCGCCGGGCGCGCGCCGATTTGCCGAGCGAATATTTCTAATTAAAGTTACGCGCCCGGCGCGGCTAGTCTCGCGCATCTCGCGAGCCCTTCGCGTCCCTACCGTCCGTCTCTTCGTCCGAACGAACGGATTGACGCGCGCGATAGACGCGCCCAATACCTCGGACGCTATCCCTCTCCCCCGTTATTTCCTTTTTTTTTGTTTTTTTACGCGGGTGTAAAATAAATCACGCCTACGTTCGGGTTTTCGAATCGAGACGCGAAGATTTATATTTCGCGGGACAGAGCGAGATCTCTTCCGGGCACGGCAGATCGGCGCGGACCGTTCCTCCCTTTTCATCTCGAAGGGCATCCCCCGAGAACGCGTCGCGCGCTGCGCGTTTGAGAGATTTAAGGCGAAACGGATCCGGAGCTGAAACGCGCGCGGCTTTTCTGCGAAAATAAACGAGTTCTGATAACTGGCAACGATCTATCGTGCGTCACGATTAAGTTCAACGCTATCCAAGGAATAAAATCGTGATTAAATCCCGCACGTCCGAAGGCCCGCGACTTATAGTTTATTAATCGAGCAGGGGACATCAAAGGAACATGAGATGGGGACGCACCGTCGGCATTAAAACTAAGAGAACAACGATGGAATGTAAAGAGACGATAAGTGCGCTCGCCAAGTATCACAGAAGTCGCGGGGGGTCACGATCATCGAGACGAAGACGCAGATTCCGATTTCGAAATGAGAGAAATGCGCCAAGCGCGCTGCAGCCCGATAAGTTTAATTTGCCGATGCATCTTCGAGTGCTCTCAAATTTCACGCTCATTAAAATCGAATCGCTATACATATGTAATATAAAAATTTAAAAAGCAGATTTATTTGTCCACAGAGAAAGTAACTGTTTCCACATCTCGAAATGTCTCACGCGCGATGTTTCAGGGCCCTAGAAATTCTGTAATATAGAAATCCCGATTTTCAGAATTTGTAAAATCGTCGGTCGCGGCGGATCGTCCATTCGCGACGAAGAGAATCTGAAAGCGAGCAGAATTGGGTTCGCGCGCGTCCTATCACATCTTCGATTAATCGATATCACCCTCCCGTTCCTCCACGGGGCGATTCCTTCGGTGCAGTTTCGCGGGACGCCTCCGCGCACGGAATGCGATGAATATTTTAGAGATCGATCGATTTCGAGCGAGTCTCCGCGCTCGGTCCCGGGTGGTGCGGCGTCGCGCGGAGGACGACGGAAAGTAAGTGGCTGCTAAATATACAATGTGCTCGCCGAATCGCCTTAACAGGCGGCACAGAGACGAAGAGGGATGAAAAGAAGCTCGCGCGATCGCGTGCGAATCGCTGCGGCCGGTGTTTATCCGCTCTCGAGGATCCGCGAGGACGCCGCGTCCGCATGCTTGCCTGCCCGCTCCGCGTGTCCGTGTACGCTCGCGTGTCACGCCGAATTAAATTACCCTCGCGAGGAAATCGATGGGGTAAATCTTGCGTTTTGTACCATTCGAGGAATCGGACCGCCGACTGCACCGATGACGACGGTCCGTGAAGCCGTCTCCGCCCGTTTTCCACCGAGGGGAGGAGGACGAAAAAAAAGAAGAGCCGCTGATCCGCTCGCGTACAGGCGCGCACTAATTATCTTACCTTACCTAATAGGAAAATGAAAGCGCGTATCTCGAATACTGGTTCTCGTATCACTCGGACGTCATCGCGGGGGGTAGTAGGGGTGAGGGGAGGCACGCGAAATGTACGTAAAATCGCTGATAAAAATTCGGGCAATTTTTCTTTTCCTGAAAAATTAATCGGGCTCGTTACGTTAGACAATTTTATTGTTGTTGTTGTGCATCAATCGCGTTAAATTATTAAAGAATGAGAACTGTGGTAAATCGACAATTAAACAGATTTTGTGTTTTAGTATATATGTATATATATCACAAGATATTTCTCACTAAAGTTTAAGAAGCTGCGGGACAGAAAGTATCGTTTTGCTGCCTCGGCAGAAATATCGTCCTACTATCGAACATTCCGTGACATTCCGTGTCGGTCCCCGTTGCAAGTTTCCAACGTCGAACCTACTTCGTTCGCTCGTGTTCGATTTGAACGTGGTTCGATAAGAACGCTCGATGTTCCGTTCACTACCGGCATAGGGTGAATTGCACCGAGTGGAAATGCGATCCACCATGTTTCCCCGAGTGCACGCACGTCCGAGTGCCTCGCCGTTCGTTCCGAGCGTTATAAATAAATAAGGAGTGCGGAACGAAAGACGGCATCGCCCGGAAAACCGAGTCGGCGCGGGATTCGACTATCTAACAGCTACCTTACTTAGGAGCGCGAGCTTGGACGTTAAATAAAAATTCGACTACGAGTAAGGAAAGTGGCATAAGTGGTAAGTGTTGCGTCGCGCGGTCACGTATTGCACAATGTCTTAATGGCCACTTCTCACCGCAGTCTCGCAATCGGAGGTCGCGAAACGCGAGGAGGGTAATGCCGCGTTTCAGGAATCGGCCGATCTCCTCTTCGCGATTGGATTTGCAACGAGTCGATGAGTCGTTGCCGGCCACGCGCGAACTCACTGGAAAATGCACTCCGGAGAACTTTCGCCGCAGCACGCGCGAAACACCCTTCGAACGTCGCAAGCGTAAAAGAATGGCGGATCGATTATTCGGGTCGACGGCGACTCGCTTCGATTTGCAAAAGCGACGACGACGACGACGACGACGATGCGGAGAAGAAAAACGAGGAACGAAAATACGCGTCGAAGAGGCCGCTGTACCGAATACCGGCGCACTCGTAACAAATTTTCTCCTTCCCTCTGCTTCACGTTCTTTCTCTCTCTCTCTCTCTCTCTCTCTCTCTCTCTCTCTCGCTCTCTGTGTCTTTCTCTCTCTCCTTTTCTTTCTCTCTCCCGCTTTTTCCCTATTACGAATTTATAAACCACGCGTCCACCGAATTGAGTCGCACAGTGTAGAATTTCGCCAAGTGGACATTTCTACCTTCATTTCATTCACCTTTTTCCCCCTCAGTTGCGGGTCGTGTCATTACCATCTTCGGTGAGCGAGCGCGAGCACGCGCTCGCGCGCGCGTGCGTGCTCTATTCCCAACCCCCCGTGTCAACTGTATAAAATATTCAATCGTATCAACAACAGTCGCATCGTACAACGTCAGTACAATTATTACAATAGTTTATAGTTAATCGTAATCAATATAATATTCACAGCATTTTATCAAAATCTCTTAAAAGCACCAACCGTGGCGGCTCAAATTCCCTCCCCGTCCCACCCTCCGCCTGTCCACCCTAATCCCTTTTACTCTCTCTCGTCCCGCTTTTTCTTCTGCCTTTCTTTTCCTTCTCTGTAACTGACCCCCCATCTCGCTCGTGTATCGTATGTGTGGGTGTATATGTGTTATGTTGTATATATATGTATATATATACCTCCAATAATTTATCGATATATATATACGTATAATTTATAATATATATATATATATATATCTATATATATATATCTATTTATATGTATATAATAAGCTAAACGTTTCGTCTTAAAGCACTGATTAAACGAGGGAGCTCGTTTTTAACGTGTCCCTCCCCCTGAACACGCGTTCACCAACCATCCTAACCAAAATCACAGGACTAACTAGAAACACCACCGGCTACACTTGCCCCGTCGCGCGATTGCCGGGGGCTGTTCGGTGACGACGACGCGGGGAGTCTCGATCAGCAGGTGGACGAGAGGAGGCGAGAAGTTGTGGTATCGTGGATGAATTGGGTGGGAACGTGCGGGATGGGAGCGGGGCGGAACGTGCGGGTGCGGAACGCGGACGTCGAGGAAACGCGTCGCGGCGGCACCGGAAGCGGGGACGACGCCATCATCATCGTCGTCGTCGATCCGTTCGCGCGATCGGCGACGGCGACAACGCGGAGGCGGCGATTGGTAGCAGGGCGTCCCGTACGACGGTCATCGTCGTCATCATCGATGACACCATCCACGACGGCGGTGACGTCGGCGTGACGATGGCGATGGCGATGGCGATGGCGGTGGCGGCGGCGGTGGTGGCGGCGGTCATTGCTGTTGAGGCTAAGGCGAACTCAATGATGCGGCGGTGGCGGCGGCGGGGCCTCTTCCTCGGAGGGGTCCACGGGACTCGGGGACAGGAACTTGCGCACATACTTCGGATAATGTGTCTTTTCGTGGGCCTTGAGTATCGTCGACCTCGAGAAGGTCTTGCCGCACAGCGTACACCGGAATGGCCGTTCGCCGGTGTGCACGCGGCAGTGGTCCTTCATGTGGTGGCGCAGCTTGAACGCCTTGCCGCAAAACTCGCACTTGAACGGCCGATCGCCGGTGTGCGCCGGTAGGTGGGCGATCAGCGAGCCGACGTCCGGGAAGGACTTGCCGCAGAACTTGCAGAGGACGACGCCGGAGGTCGGATCCGAGTGGGCCGCGAGCTCGAAGTCCATCGGCTCGATCGTACCCGCGGCCGGGTAGTGGGCCTCGGGCGGCAGGTGCATGCCGGGCTCGAGGCCCAGCTGCGCCTGCAGCTGCAGGTGGGCCGCCTGCTCGCGGTACTTGAGCGACTCGAGGCTGTGCGAGAGGATGTGCCGCGTCAGCTTGCTCTGGTGGAGGAACGACGCACCGCAGTACATGCACGCAAACACCCGCTCATCCACACCCATCAACTCCTGCAACCAAACAAACAAGAACATCAACTTCTTGTCTTCCCCCTCCGGCGCTCTCTACCCCCGCGGGAAAGACTTATCTCCGATTCTCTCTTTCTTTCTTTCTCTCTCTTTTTTCTCTCTCTCTCTCTCTCTTTCTCTCTTTCTCTCTGCTCTCGTTTTCTTTCTCTCTCTTTCTCTCGTTATCTCTCTTTGTCTCTACTTTAATCTACTTCGAGCTCTATTTCTCTATTCCGATCTATTCTTTTCTTCTCGGCCTATATATTTGATCTTTTTCTTGGCCTAGTCCCAAAAGATACGATTTTACGAGCTCGTTGTGCTACCCTATACATCGTAATAACGCGTGACAGATCATTCGTCTCGGCGCTACTCGATCCGCAGGGATACACAGATGCACATATATGTTACATACATGTATATATATATGTATATTATATAGATATATGTATGTATGCTATTATTATAAATATATATACCGTGGCGCATCGTTTCCGAAAGGGACGAGCGCCAGAAAAACAAAAAGACGTTTTTTCGCTTCGCATCGTGCTCCCTCCTTCCGCTTTCTCTCTCTCTCCCTCTCTTTCTCTTGTTCTCTGACAACTAATTCTCTCTAATGCATCTAAGTTTTCGATAAAAAAAAATAAATAAAGAAGGTACAGGCAAGCTCGTTCTCTTGACACTACTAAGCACGTGTTGCAACTAAACGAGGTCCTCTCTCTTTCTCTTTCTCTCTGTCTCTTTCTTTCTCTCTCTCGCTCTCTCTCTCTCTCTCTCTCTCTCTCTCTCTCTCTCTCTCTCTCTCTCTCTCTCTCTTTCTTTCTTTCCGTGTCTAATTCACAAATTCCATTTGTTCGGAGGAGAAAGTGTCTCCGGCGTGGCGAGAAGCTGACGCTTCTCGGCAGCACACAAGACGGTATTCACAAGAAGTTGACGCTCATTTTTGTTTGGCGCGTCGCGCACCCCAGGCACATGTATGACAAACTATTCGAGTGTATTACGATGTGTATATATATATATATGTATATGTATACAGAGTGCCCCCAAGCTCCACATTGCCATTCCTCTCACCCACTTTCCTTCCTTGACCAATTGGAAAATTTTTCTTTTCGACAAAAACAGCAATCACGAATCGGAACAAGCGGTTTATTAACAGTCGCTAATCTGAAGTGTAATCTTGAATGATGAAATTTTTCGAAACGCAAACAATAAACAGTTCAAGTAAACAGAACCAGATTCGTCAATTAGTTTAAATCAAACCGAATAAACTTGATCAAAGCGAAGTAACGAAAATGCTTGATATTGACGAGGAGAAGCATATATGTGTTAGGATTTATCTTGCGAAACAGACTCCAAATTGGTCAAGAAATTCGTAGGCAAAACGAGCGGCGGCAGTTCCGGGGGATGCATCTTGCATACATATAAATAAATGTATAAATATATATATATACGTAGATATAAGTATATATAAGCAACAGAGATACAGATGTATATACGGGCCCATAACAACCCCCACAGCCTCGTTCTCAACCCGCCCCCCGTCTCGTCCCTCCTACCGTTTTATCGTATTTTCGCGGCATTTATGCCGCGCCGCAGAATTTACTCGTCGTAGCAAGAGGCATTGCACTCAACCAAAACGACAAATCGAAATACAGATATTACAAAGTGACAAATGGTAATAATGAATATGCCAACAATCCGGGCGATATATATATACACAGATATACATGTGTAAATAAATAAATATATATATGTATATATATGTATATATATGTATATATATATACTGCAACAAAAATATACATGTAAATATATATAGATATTTATACCACAGTGTACAAACGGTATGCGATGTATACATAACGTATGTGTATATATATATGTATATATATTTATATGTATATATATATATAAATGTAGTAAAAAACAACCATGGCCAAAAACGAAGGTCAACTTCTTGACAGTGAGCTAGCAAGACAGGCTGGCAGGACGGGAGAGGATTCGTCTGGCTTTCCGTAGTCTCTTTCGCTTTTCGTCAATCTTTTCTCTCGTCTCTTTCTCTCTCTATCTTTCGAGCGGTAGGTTCTGAGCGCACTTTTCCCTTCGGTTCCCTCGAAGCACGTGGAGATATCGGGTACACAGGTGGAAGGGACCGAGCTTTTGCGATGCGGGTGGTACGCGCTTGGTGCGAGCTGCACGCGTAAGCAGGGAGAAGAATGCTGCGCGATGGGGACGGGGGCGGAAAGGAGGCTGCGAGAGAGGTGCAGAGGCGCGAAACTGATTAAACCGACGGACGAAGATGTCGTATTCTTTAATTAATTAATTATGAATGCAACTTGGCTCTATTTCTCGCTTTAATGTGTCTCGCTGTCGTTTCAGTCTGGACAATTACGTTACTTGAAGAAGCAGATTGGAAGTAACTCGCTTTATTCCGACACTTTTCGCACCTCTGCTGATTGTGTTTAGAAATAGGCCCGGCGAATAGAATCGTACAGACGAACGGCGTATAATCGGTAGCGTAAATGGAAAGATGAACGAATAACGACGAGAGCAAAAGAGAGAGAAAGAGAATGTGCATCCCGGTGTCGGAAGGCAGAGCGAACACGTGACGGAAATATGCACGAGAATCGTGATGGACAATGTACTCGAAAAATGTGTTCGACAAAGTTCGAGGAGGAAGATAATACAGTAGACGGTATATAAGATAATACAGTAGCAAGCACGATCTCGTTTTTTCTTGTATCTATTACATCCCGATGAGGCTTCAAAATTGACGTCGGACGACACTCGGGCGAAGACTCGGTACAGAGAAGGCCGCAAATTTTGTGACAGTACCGCAGAGTTTTTCCTGCCATTAAAATTTTTAAAACCCCGTTCCGTAATAATCGGCGTTCTTTGAGCTCTTGTAGAAAGTGCGTCCTTTAGCAAAGTGCGGCAGATTTTCTTACGAGTACATAACGTTTACAGCCATTCTTCGTAAAACCAACGTTTCTGAGTCTTCGCGCGATCTCTGCCACGACAACTTTGATTCTCTCCGCTATTTTTCTCTTCTCTCTTTCTCTTTTCTTTCGTCGATCACCGTGGGAAACGACAGTTACGTTATATACTGCGCAGCTCCAGCCGCAACACAAACAGTCATGACTATAATTTTCCATATGAGAATTGTATAGAAGATACTTCCGAGGGTTCGCTTCGACGTTAAAACGATAGAAAACGTGACACAGGAGCGTCAACGTTACAACAGTTTCTGAAAAACGCGTCTCGCGCGAGCCGAGACGCTCAAGGAGCTCGATCAATGAGGGGTGGACATTTTCGACGGGGGAGATTCATTGCGAGTCGAGAGAGTCTCGCTCATCGTGAAGGATCAGCGATCGCGATCCTCGAGGTGCCGGCGATATCATTAATATGGCGCGGCGATGCTGTCGAATTAGCAGGGAGAGCAGCAAACAGCAAAGCACTTTGGGCGCATGCAAGAGACCCACATGCAAAGTGAATTTTCGGCGCGCACGCACGTACACACAGGGACGCGGGGCCGCGTGCGTGCACGTGCGTGTGCGATCACCCCATCGGGATTTTCGGGGGAGTGAAGCGAAGTACGTCTGTATGTACCGGCGATACTTGAAAGCCGCGTCGTCCGTCGTGGATTACGGGCGGTGGATAGAGCACGTCACGAACGATCCCGCCGTGATTCGATTCACATTAATGATAACGTAACGCGTGACACACAATGCATATGTTGCGTACGTACGCGCGCAATCGCAGCTGCAGCTCGGAGGGACGCTTTTGGCGCAGTACGCATCGTCATCTCATCCGCAACGCGCCGCCTCTGCCGACGATTGCGAATGAGCGGGACGATTACGGTTATCTCAATATGGTTATATATGTATAATATATATATATATGTATAGAAATGCAGAGCAAAGAGAGGATATATACGAGAATATATAAAAAGTAGTCAATAATAATAAATTGGAAATATAGAGATATATATACGGCTCGCCGGAGAAAGAAAAGGGAAACTCACCGGATCTGGCGGGAGTCTGTAGTCGGCAGATATCTCGCTGCTCACGCTGCGCTCCTCGGTTGACCTTTCCCAGTCCATTTCTTTTTTCAGGGACTGAAACGGGAGGATGTATCGGATTTACATTCAGATAATGAACGCGCGATAAATGCGCCGCTACTGATAAGTTGAGATTGAAGTTACTGTCGATTTTGATTTTGCATGTTAAACGTTGGATATTAATGTTTCAGATTCAGATTCAGATGGACTGAACGTGCATAAAACTGTCATGATAATTTCTACATAAGAGAATCGAAATTTTCTACATGCAGACAAAGTGTCGTTATAATTGCAAATGTTATTGAATTCCAAATTTCTGTCTACGCTGACATGCCAACATTTTCCTATGACATATTGTAAAATCCCAGGTGTCAATTTTGAATGATAGAGTTTTGGGACAATTTGTAATTTGAGTTCAGTTCTACAATCCACCAATGTAATACGACCGATTGGCGTTTTATCGATATTTGGAAACTAGTTTTCCACGGAATTATTTCGCAATGCAGTCGGATAAGCGTGGTTCATCCGATCCGCAGCTAATATTAACGTTTTCAATCCGTAAGTACATCAAATTAATTTAAACTAATTTAAACTAACTAACATTAATTAATTTAGAGTAGAATATAGTACTAAATGCAACCTGAAGCCCTTAAAAAATGATCAAAAGTTATTACTAACAATTACAGTCATCATTGACCCTATCAAGAACCCTTTAATTATTCCAGAATTTTCAGAATTAAATAATCATATTCCATGGTTCCTCCATATCAGATACGAATATGACAGCGCGTCAGCCAAGCTTCCGGCGACTTCTGGATCCAACGGATCCCGCTTGCCCGTTTCCGGGCAAAGTTAAGTTGCGCCTCCTCTGACACATTAATCTCGTTGCTACTTACTAGCGGAACTTGCTGGACCGGAGGTAAGCCCGACGGGCCGGCGAGGGGCTCGGTACTGTGCGGGGACGGAAGTCGGCTCTGCGGCAGGTTCAACGGCAGCACCCCGCCAGGCGCACCGCCACCGGTGTTGTTGCTGAGGCTCATGTCGGATGGTCCGCTATGCACCGAGATCGGGCTGAGCGAGCCTGCCCGCGTCTCCTCCAGGCTGGCCGCATCCTCGGAGTCCCTCCTGGGTCGGTCGAGGGCGAGCGGTCCCGGACACGGGCTGCCGCCGGGTCCCGCGGGCGACGGTGGACAATCCGTCATGTCCACCGCCTCCGTAGGCTCGCTGGGCGTGTTCTGTGTGATGCTGGGTTGTTGCTGTTGCTGCTGCTGTTGCGACTGTTGCTGCTGCTGCTGCTGCTGCTCGCATTCCTTGACCGACAACCCGCCGGCGACATTTGTCTCTCGTTCCCGATCCTTGCCGCTCGTCTCCTTTATGCTGTCTCTGTCTCGATCTCGGTCTCGGTCTCGGTCTCGGTCTCGATCTCGTTCTCGTTCTCGTTCCCGTTCTCGATGATGCTCTCGCGACGTGTCGGAACTGCTCGTGTGTTGCTGCTGCTGCTGTTGCTGCTGCTGTTGTTGCTGCTGCTGCTGCTGTTGCTGCTGCTCGTCCCTGGACGCTACCGCCGCGTTGATGTTCGTCATGTCCGCTAGACCCTTAACTTTGAGGCTCTCCGCTGTCTTGAGCAGGGCCGATAGCTGGCAGTACTCGACGTTTACCTCGCCCTTGTACATGAAGTCGACGAGGGTACGTAGCTCAGCGAAACGTACGTCCTTTAGGATGACAATGGGGTGGCGGTTCGGATGGTCGAGGAACAGGGCCTGGAAGTAGCTGGAGCACGCGGAGAGGACTACTTTGTGTGCGCGTATCGACGGTCCCTCCGTGCACGCCAGTGTCACGTCCACCAGCGACTCCGACTCCAGCAGTTGACTGAACACACCCAGCAAGTTGCTCTGATGATTGTTCCACCTCAGGCAGTAATGCTCACTTCCCATGTCTGAACTGCACCCCGCAACCCTGCTGCATGATAAAGAAGGGGATCTTTGTACGCTGCGTACACACAACTGACGATTCTCGCCGACAATACGGCGTCGACCACGTGGCCCAGTATCACGCTTCGCGACTTCTATAATCCTCCGTTCTTATGTTTCGTATGGATTTTGGAAACGCGGTTTAGAGAACGCAGGATTTCGCGTGGAAAATGCCGAGCTCAGTACGTCGTTATCAACATTTTCACAATGTTTTACCTCGCGTCTTTCTGCAGTCGTTGGAGCATTAAGAGTAAATGTCTTGGTAATTACATGTCAGGTCTGCACAGCAAAGTATTTTATTGCAAGTTCTTGCTCATATTTGATACGGCTAAACGAGTAAGGTTTTGTTAGCCATCTAAAGTGCAGTTTGCCGGGGGAACGAAAAGTAAAAAGAGCGCGCTTTCATCAATTACCATGCGCGTCCCGATGTTCCCTCCGAGAGAAAAATCACACGAATTTTCCGCATGGGATATCGGCACGCGCGCTAAATGCGTTTATTAATAGACATCCGATATTCGTCGGGACGATTGAGTGGAAGGCGCGCGAGCAACGCGAGCGACGCGCGATATTTTTGACACGTAATCGCGATTTATTATTCAAGTAACGTCCGTTTTTTTCCTCTCTCTTCTTTTTCCAGCGTATTGATGCACCGCCGACGCATCGACTTTTGCGAGCGCTTGTTTAACGAGCGCCGCTCTTCGTCATCACGTTTTAATGCCAGCGCATCCCCGAGCACATCCGCAGATGCACGGCCGATGTCAGCTGACGATACGCGCGCGCGTCGGTTTATCTTTTATTATTTCTTCTGCCACGCGTTCGGCTGTATTTATTGCCGCTTCCTAATGCGTGAGACGGCGCGCACACACGTGTAGCGGACGTGTACGCAGTTCCAGGATGGGCGACACGCACGCACGCACGCACATAATTACGGCGAAGCGTTTTATTCGCGTAAACGTACATTTGCGTGATCCATCCGCGGATGTATGCGCGATGGCGTGTGTGTACGTACCGCGCGATACTCGCGTGATCCGTTCGGCCCCCGCGATATTACGGCGACGCATGACGGAAACCTTCGCTGCGATGCACACACCGCCATCGTCCGATCGAAACACCGTCCGGTTTATTTTGGCAATTATTACTTCAAGTTAATTTCTCCTTCGTTAAAAGTAAAATTTATTTAAAATAAATTTAAAGTAAATTTCGATTAAATAAATAATAATAATGGAGCAAACTCTAAAGTAACGCGAATTTCAAAGGACCAATGGTTTTTGCGTTGCAGATGACCGAGAGCGAAGAGCTCACCCCACGAATTCATTTGCAATCGCTGCGACGCAATTGAGCAGCGGGGTTTTATTACAATCGTCATCGTTTCAACCCCAAAGACAGCTCTCCCTTTCTTTCCTTTTTGCAGAAACCACCGTTTATTACGTAACGATGGGGAGACCAGATGCCCCGAACGGCGGAGAATTGACAGCTGGAGGAGAGACCGTAGCGAGAAGAGGATACCATAGCGAGGTATCCCTTTTGTGCCTTGACGCCGCTTTATACACCGCACGGCCAATTATACGCCACAACCCGCGCGCGCGGAGGTTACCGTATCACGAAACGGGAACGGGAGGCTACGTCGAAGCGCGAATAATCAGTTTTCGAGCGTTTTAAAACAGAGCCCCTCTCTCTCATACATATACACACGCGCCCGCCGCGCATTCAGGCTTCAGATAAATTGCACCTGTCAATGCGCGCGGGACGGTTATAGGAATTACCTGTAGCCCCTCGCGCGCGCGCCGGCTAAACATAGCGCCGGCACACGATCGTTACGCATTGATTTCATCGTTTTAACGGCTATAACGTCGGTCGTTACCGGAACCTTCGAAACTTTTTTCCTGTCTTTTTTTCCCCACTCGCCGGAAGCGCCGGGTTCCACGCCGCGTTCACCGACTCGCGTCAAGTCATTTTCATTCATTGACGGTGTGTAACGACACGCGCCTCATCACGGAGGGAGGGTCAGAGTATCGATTGACGTGTTTACAAGTGTGTAACGCTCTCCACTCATATTTCGTACGCACTCTCCGGTCCCCGCTTGCCCCATTCATCCCCGGCCGCGAGATGAATTTATTCACGGCGAGTTTGAAATAACATCTCCGGCGCTCGCAATTTGCGCGGCTCAGTATGATCATCGCACGTTTGACGCAAATTTGTAATAACAATAATTTATAACGGTAACGCCGGTAATGCGTGTTTGCAGAAACAACGATAAAAGTAACGATTAAACGCGCCCGGCAACGTAGAACCACTCGCAGATACATCGCTCGCGACAGAGGCCTGCCGCAATCGATATTACGTATACCTATTTAGCGAAAACTAAAATAAAGATAAAAAAGAAAGACGGATAAAATATGCAGAAGCTGGCGGAGGGGGGAATCAGCGTTTAAATAATTTTCTGCCGAACCTAGGCCGGCCGTTATCACTTTTTCCGCAATAACCGCGCGGTTGCATTCGATACAGCACGTTCTCGGGCGCATAAACGCCGAGTACGAGGCACGTCGCATCGATCGCGCGGGATATATTGTCCGCATTAAATATAAAAAAATGCAACCCCCCTCGCCGCCCTTCATCGCGTTACTCGCGCGCGCGCGCGGTTTATCAGCCGCGAATGCAGAGACCGATTCGAAAAGCCGATCCGTGCCACCGAAGACGCGGACGCGCGCCTCGCGAGATGCCGCTGCTTCTTCCGCGCGATAAACACCCCGCAATCCCGCCGAGTTCTCCAGCATGCATCGCAAACTTCTCGTCCAAGTGCCCAGTCTCAGCGCGAAATCGCTTAATGGCGAAAGTTAAGAAACCGGAGTGAATGCGCGACACGCATTGCGCGTATTCGTGAACGCCAGCGGAGCGCGCGATATCTAAGTGCATTGTCGATTGTTTTCAGTCGTTTAGATTATTACGTGTATTCCTGCTCTTTACAATCGGTATTATTGTTCTTACTAATTCAATGTTGAGAAATAAGTATCTTTCTCTTTTTAATATAGTTTCACATTGTTTGTAGGTTTCAAGGAAAGCATCAATTACTGATAAAACTTTTACGATATGATGTAAGGACGGATATGTTTGATCCGGTTTTAACTGCCAACTGTATTCGTCTTCCGCTATTTCTTGATACATCGCGGTATAACTGAGTGTCTCAGAAATACAATCGCCAGATAGAAATCGAAGCTTGATTTTTGCGCGATTGCAAGCCGACTTGTCGCCGAGAGATCATTCCCGGCTGATAACCTACGTCTGTAATTGTGAATTATCGATATGAGATCGACAGAGCGGAGACATGCTTGTCTGATCGGATTTCGCAGAAGCTCGGCGCCCTGCCAGTACCACGACGTTTATCTCGACGTCGAGCAAGTGCAGAAATTTTCCCTCGAGAGACTCTATACGTTTTATAAATTTCGGAAAATTAATACTCTTCAAGATACAACTGTAGACCATAAGCTAATATATAAATTCGTGATCCAAAGTGAAAAAGAAAAGCTACAACCATTCGTATACCGGAACATTTGGATTAAAAACTATCAAAAGACTGTTCTAGCCTTTTCCGAAAGAACCGCGTAGAGTACAGAGATACACGGAGCTCCCGGCTGGCTCCATATTTCCTTTTATCTATAAATTTCTCGACGGCGAAAAAAATTCCCTGATAACTGCGCGATCGATATCCCATTGGTCTGCCGCGCGGAGACCGACTTGGAACATTTCCCGGCTTCGCTCTCTCGGTCTTGGCGTTTCCCTGGGTTTGTCGCGATCGCTACGGCTCGCGTCTGCTTCCGTCCCGCCGCGTGTACTTAATCTTCCTGCGCGATTTTTCTGCCGAGATTCGCGACGGCGACGGCGGTGGCGCGTATTGTTACGTAAGCCGATACGGCCCACACGCCTGCCGTTATTTGTGTCATTTCAGAGATTTTCCCTGGGTCAATCCGTTTAGAGCGATACGAGCGCGAGTACCTCGTTCGCGCTCGTACGTTCGTCCCGGGTAGAACACTGCGAGTCGCCTTTGAAAAACGGTGAACCGCTCGTCGGCGGAATTATACGGGTACCTTATCGTACAGATCCGGCTCCACGCGGAGTTTAATTCCGCGGACCGACCGGGAGGCGGGACGTCAGGGTGGTTTTTTTTCTTTCTAGTAAAGATGAAAATTTTCAAGGGACCGTTCAGGAGAGAGAATATATACGAGACACATAATTAGTGGAATTTTGGGAGAATCTTTATATCCGCGTTTATGGGCGACCACGGCTCTAATTACGGGAGCTTATCGGGCTATCGGTGATTCTCGCATCGCAATTAACAGCCGTTACCGTGCGGTGATTTAGGATTAATAATGTACACGGAGGAGCATCCGTTTCTGTCTCTTTATCTTTCCGTCATACGAGCGTGACAAGTAATTTTTCTCGAACCGAAACTTGGCAACGTACACCGCGAGATGCATCTCGCTGTCCGTCCCGGCCTGTAACGTCTTGTTTATAATCAGAATCTCGTTTCGCAAGGAGCGGTATCAAGATACTGTAGTTTCAATTATTGTATATTTAAACGCAGGTATGTCTCATCCACGAAAATTCACTTCTCAGGAAATTCGGTGCGGTCTGACATTCTTTGTCGCCTACGCAGAAAGCTACGAGAATATCGGGCGCGTTCAAGAAAAAGAGACAGAGTGAGAGAGCCTGAAAGAAATCGCCGGACCGCGATATCGCGATAAGAGAAAATTGATCGAGTCGGTGGCGGGGGCGGGAGAGGGAGGGAGAGGGAGGGAGAGGGAGCAAAAGAACGGGTCCATCTAGTCGCGTAAATCGCCCGTAAATCGACGGGATTACGGCGTTCCACTTGCACCCGCGATCTGCGCGGTAAAATTAGCCGGTGGCTACCAGCGGCGACGGCGGTACGGCAAAAATTCGCGATCGCGTGCGTGGGTGACGCGAGTGTATGCGTGCGTGCGTGCGTTCGTGCTCGCACGTACGTACACATTATATCACATAGCCAGGCCAGGCGTTATTCGCGATTGCGCACGTCGCGCGCACGCACGGCCAGTCGCGGCGCGTGTTAATTGATATGCGTCCGCGAACGTGTGTGCGCGCGAGCGCGTGGGATGGATAACGCTGTCAAGAAAGAGACAAGAGAGAAGAAAACAGAGAGAGAGAGATCGGGTCCTCCGAGTGGGAGGCACGCGCGGCTCGATGCTCTGCGAATTTTCTTCTCGCGCCCGACACGTTACGCAAAAATTTTCGTAACGGGTCTGTTACGTCTGTACATGCACCGTCCTCGGTAATAGACGTGTCCGGTGCACGTGGCAGCGCTTCTCACGGATATAGCAATCTTCATTTGAGAGTATTGAGACGCGAGTATTTCTCGCTTTACGGGTAATCAAGAAATCAGAATAACTCTTTTATAATGAGTATATTCTTAGTATTTTCTTGCGTTGAGATTCATTCAGATAATGACTAGTTGTGTTTTCGCAAGAGTGAAAATTGATATGTTTGATTTGTTTTTGACAAAATTAAATATGCGAAATTGTTGTTAATTGTGGCAGATTTCTCGACAGCTAGATCTCGTCAAAGTGTCAGTAGCCTTAAATTATCTGTAAGAAATTTCAGAAAGAAAAGAAACTCTCATTGACCAGGCTTTGAATAATTAAATAACAATATTGACTCATATTTAAATACCTGTTCCACTGAATTTTAATTCGAGATTTACCAAGTATAAATTTTCATGAGATAAGTATTTACCCTGCGTACGGTAATATGAGAGTCAACCGAATGAATTCTCAGCATCGGTGAACCATTACGTAACGCAAATCGCATCGAAATCGCTCGGACACGTATAAACAGCAAACGTATCTACATATAAACGGAGCAAATATTTATATCATTGCTAGCGCTATAAGAGAGAGAAAATTCCGAAAACACGGCAATCGCGCGCTCATGTTCCCTTTTCCTCCCCCCCCCCCCCCCCCGATGATTTCATTAATCGCGAAACGTATCCGAGCGAGTTGGTATCGTTTCCGCTTCCTATCCGGCACTCCAGGTATCGTGCCGTGACGCGGAACGACGATTACGGTAAAAACGGCCGATTACACCGGCGGCAGTCGCCCGGTCGGGGATTTTTCAGATCCGTCCCTGGTTTGCGTCAAGTGCGTCTTACGAAATCGCGCGTTCCGTATCGCCGCCGGCACGCACGCACGCGCGACTCGCAGATGCGCGTCACGATCGACACGCGCAGATTTTCCGCAAACAGCACGAATGCACATAGCCGGCGTGGGCGAGTGCGCGTGTTCCTCCACATCGAGGGAGACGCGCGAGGAGTTTTTCCTCATTTTTCGTTCTCTCTCTCTCTTTTTCTCATTGTTTTCCTCTCCTACCTTATTATTATCTGTCTCCCTCTTCCTCTTTTTCGTTCTTCGCGAAGTCATTAGAAGGTGCAATACTAGCGGCGCTTCTCGCGGCGATATGCAACGACGCGTGTGCGTTTTTACAAGCTGTTATGCACTACGGCGCACCTCGGCGTCGGAAGACCCGCGTAACCAAGAGGAAAGAACTTTGTTTTTTGTGGAGAGTTTCTCCTTAGGCGTAAAGGCGTTACTCGAAAATTCGGTGTTTTTCGTCTATTTTGTACGTTCTACTTTTCATCTTATTAATTTTATTCTTTATTTATTTAACTTCTCATGAAGATGCATCCTATTTAAACGAATAAACCGAGAACAAAAATTAATTCAGTCTGTTAATTCTTCCCGCATCTCTGCATTGATTTTTCGGAACAAGTTAGCTCGTGTAATTCGACGATCAAAAAGTGAACGCGAGTTAGCGCTGACAATTAAATTAAAAATAGTAACAATAGCCTTGCAAAACACCGAGAGATTCTTTTCGAATTAACGCGAAGGAGGAACGGTCGCGATTATGCATTATGCACGCCATATTTAACAACTCGATAACACAATCTTTTCCTTTTTATCTATAACAGCGTCACTTAAAATGCGATTTATTGTCAGTCGTCGATGCGGCTGACGCGCACGATGCAAAACGCGCGTCCGGAAAAATCCCGCGCAGCATAACGGAGCGTTTCCCGCGCGATAAACGCATTTTGTCGAAAACACAACGAGCGAACGGGCGCGGAATCGATAACACTCGCGATGAAACTTAGGGCGAGCCGTTTTACAGAGTCGTAACTTTAAGAGCGACTTCCTCTGCCTCCGCAGGACGATGCACCCACGCGTACATTCATATCTCGCGATATCTGGCATTTTAATGATAACGGTTGAAGGGACGCCGATATGTTAAAGACACGCTGACATATACCGGAATGACCGCTCATTATTCGCAATCGATTGCTCTAAAATTAAATCTACGTGGGAGGCTGATCGCGCCGATCGTCCTATCATCCGATTCACCGCTGCGTTTTTCCGACATCCTGTTTGCTCGGGCTGACTTTTACGCGTTCAGAGATACGCGAGGGACGTTTGTGCGATCGCGGAATAACAAGCCTGCATAAATATATTGTCAGATATTCAGAAATTATTTGCAGCTTTCAAGAGAAAGAGAGAAAAAGAATGGAAGGAAAAGAGAGTATGAGAGAGCGAGGGGTGGAGGCAGGGGGATAGCGAATTCGTTTCGGCCTAACGTTCGAGTTAATTAGAGGCTGCGTGGAAATTTATTTGGAAGAGACGTAAGACCCGCGTTAATTAGCGGGCGTGTGCGTATTGCGAGGCGGTGCGTGACGGCTAATGACGATATATCGTGGGCCGAAGCCACAGATAACGAAGGCACGGGGCCGCTAAACAGGAGAACGTACCCCTGGAGAACGTACACACGGCTTGTACGTACCAGTGGCGGCGATCACCGAGCGACGTAATCGCTAATCGTTAAAGTACGAAACGACGCTGCGTAATCAAGGCTACTGTTGCCTTATTGCCGGTGTTTCTTTCTTCGCCGCGTGATCGAACGAACACTCGAAGAATGTCTCGTCGATCGAAGGATTACGTGAAGAGATGTAATTTTCCGTTACGTTAACGGTGTATGCAGGACTCTGAAATACTCTTCGGCAATTACGCGTTGCGAGACGTCATTGGGAAAAGAATCAAAATAAAAATTCGTGGAATTTAGTCAGAAAATTTTCAGGATTTACGCGACATGGAAAATGTTATCTAAGGAAATAAAGAAAGTATCGACTATCTTCTTTTTTATATAAAATCAAGAGGCTAATTTGCGTTAGACTAGAAATGTGTATCTTTTTTCCAGAATCAAAAACAGCGGCAATCTCTGCAAAAAGTGAGAATCAGCGGTTTAAAAGATAAATTGGCGTTAAGAAATTACCGTAAATTGAATAATATGAAGCGATACAGAAGCATGAAATTCCACTGTATTGATTAAAGTGGCATGTTGTTATTTCAAATCTCGACGATGTATGCGGCGGATATAAAAGCAATTATCTAATTAAATGAAGGTTTCTAATTAATTAAATGAAGTCTCTGTTCAAGTAAAATTTACTTCGATTGAAAATTGCGTTTTATAATCCGCTGGCATTCTCGATATTTCATATTTACGAATTTTTGATGTGAAACATTATGCCTGCGTGAACTGGCTCGTTGCCGAAATTTCTCGCTGAGAGAATATCGAGTCCCGGATTCGTTAAAGGGTGAATAAGCGTCGGATTACTCGCGCTTTTGTTCCCGCGGGAGACGCGTGCGACTGTGCGAGGAAGCGCGTACGCTGCAAAAGCTTCCCTGAAACTTTTACCTGGACAGAGGTATTCGGAAGTTTGTGAGAGTTCCGCGCCGGAGACGCAGTCGTAACTTTATGGCGCCTCGTTACAACTTCAACGACATTCCAAACAGTTTATCGACTGCCGACTGAGAAAAAGGACGTCGGCGCATCCGTTTGAGAGGGAAAACGAGACGCTGGGAATAATGACGAGATGTACAGGACGTCTCGTAGTAACCACCGAATGCTCCTTCAACACATCCACAGCATGAAACATGAAAACAGCATATCCAGAAAAATGGCGCTTACTTTGATACGGAAACACGGCCGTCAATGAAGATATTTGGAAATGAAAGTCAAAGAATTCTGGCGGTAAAATATAAATAAACGATAAGCAACCCTCTGTGCAGTGAATCCTAAACGAATTACAATCGATGAAGATTCAATTCGGCCTTGCTCGTCGAGACATTCATGTCGAAGCCGTGGAGGATCAAAAGCGATAAATAAATCCCCCGGCAAAGTTTTTCGCTGAAATGGAAGAAAGCGATCCGGAGCCTGTCGCAAGACCCGTGAACTGGAAGGATATCCGGCAGTTCCGGAACGTCCCTTCGCCTCTCGTCTGCGTTTCGAAATTCAGTCGCGAGTCGGTCGACGGTAAATCGACGCGAATCGGACCGAAACACAGGAGTCGACGCGGCGAGCTGGCATTATCGTCGGAGTGACAGCGCGGTTGTAACGCATTATAATTAAATGATGAATTTTAGAATGAGCAAATCGTTCACTCGTAACGAGCCGGACCGCAATGACGGGGCGGTAATTTTGATCGCGGTAATAATTTACGCTTTGTTTCTGCGCGGTGTAACGCAAATTTTGTTAAATTAATGGCGAGGAATAATCGAATCGTTCAACGGATACACACATGTATATGCATACGCAGGTAATATAATATAATGAAGAGGGATTATATTGCTATTATGTCGCGATTGCGAGCAGCGCGGTTGACAGTAAACCGAAAAGTCCCGTTCACGGGAGATCATCGTGCAACGCGCGCCGGAGGCGCGATCGTCTTCGGAGATGCTGACAATTCGATCGGATATTCGAAAACTCTGAGATCTGATACGCGAGCCTAAATTATCGGGATCCGATTTTGGGATCAACGAGCCTGAGAAAAGCTGTAATCGCGAACAGAGCTGGAGATCCGTAGATCTCCGTGGATTTCTACCTATCGGTGAGGGTCCAAGATGAATCTGAGGCTGCAACGAACGAGTGAACGAGCAAGCGAGCGGGCGGTAGCGACGATGGCTGCGTATCGGTCAAGGATAACGATATTATCTGGATGTTCGAGTCAATTACTCGGCGAAATTGACGCGTAACGGCCGGACTTCCGGCGACGCGCGGAGGCATTCCGGCACGGCCACGGGGCATTTTTTTTCGCGTGCTCGCACAATCTCGCTCGGTTACGGGGTGCCGACGAGGGGATGAGAGGTGTTCGGCGGTAGTACCCAACGCCGTCGTTAACCAGTGGTAACGACCGGTCCTCCCTTCCTCTTTCTTTCTCTCTTTCGCTCCTTCCTTCCTTCCCACCCACACTTAAGCGCAGGTAACACGAGAGATTTATCCAGCGCGAGAGGAAAGGAGGATCAAACAGGCGGCGGGGATGATCGGAGGAGGAAAGAGGACCAGAGAGCACGGAAGAGATCGCGAAGAAAGAACGCTGGGAGGACGAAAGAAAGAGCAACCGGAGACAAACGCGAGGGAGGAAGACGGACTGCGTCCAGAAGAAGCGCGAGCACGCCAGGTTGGCTTGAACCAGGCGGAGGCTAGACTCCAGGCTAGGCGAAAATAACGATGGCTTGTCATAAATCAGTCGAGGCGACGGTCACGACTGCGGGAATCGCGCGCGAGTGCCACAGTGGCAAGAGGAAAAAGCTTCGCTCGGTTACCGATGACTAATACCCTCGCGGCGAGCTTTTTGCCAGGGGGATCCTTTCACGCGCGCGCGACACGCTCGTGAGCGCCGTTCCGCTCGCCCCTTTTGTCGGTTCTCCTCTCCTCTGCCCTTTCTCCCAGTCATTCGCGTAAAAGGATGATGGCGTGTAAGGTCGGCCCGTGCGGGCAACCGAGTATCGTCCTGCGACGGAGGTGGTAAAGTATCGACAAAGTATCGTCGCGTTAGCGTGAGAGAGCATCGACGAGCAGCGTTCAAGGAGACTCGTGTCGGTTATACGCTAATACGAGGACTACGTAACGAACACTCGCGTTTACGTTACGTTAGGAATGCGGAGGCCGAGAGATGCGCACTTGTTTGCCGTACGCACGTTCGTGCCTCCGTGCGAGTTCGCCGAGGACGCCGAGCATCGGTCGCGTCGAGGCCACGGAACGAGGACGTCGATACTTGGTATCTGGTATAGCAGCCGGCGTAGCACCCGGAATAGAGTCGGGGATGATCGGTGGCAGCGCGGTTAAAAGTTAAGTGACGTCTTAGGTCTCGCCGCGGCCATAAGTATAAATCTCATGCTTGTCAGCGTGTCTAACTTGCACGCGGCCGACTGCTTCCGCCGCGAAATAGTACTGGCGAACATCAGGGCTGCATACATGCGGATGACTCGTGATGCGCTAACAGCGTTAAAGAGGATCGATTTCGCGGATCTAATCGAGTGCGTGGCTGCCACCCTCCTTTTCCTCCTTCTCCCCAGTCTCCTCCCGTTCACCCCGTGCGTCGCCCGCGACTCGATCGGTCGTGGCGCGTTTTAAATGCATCGCCAGCATTTAATGGCACGTATCGATTTCGAACCGCGATGAATGGCATCGAGAACGGCACGCGGTTCGAGGGGGGGTAGCTCGGTCGGTGGCGCGGGTCGGATAGGGTTCGGGGATCGGGGGGGGGGGGGGAACGCGCGTGAGAGAGAGAAAGAGAGAAAACGAATTCTCCCCCGGCGAGAATGACATTTCGGCCGACGGCATGGCGGCGACGCGACACGCGGAGATGGGAACCAGGGGTGGAAAAACAAATCTACGAATCGCGCGGGCGCGCGAATGATGTTTCAACAGTGCGGCCGACTGGAGCAATTACTGGCGGAATATTGCAATCATTACGTCTCTATCTCGTCGCTTGGGAGCGCCTCGCCCGTCTGTCTCCGTCACGTTTTAAAAATGATCACGATACGTATACATATGTGTGTGTGTTTTTGTATGTATATAGATATATATTCGACGTGTATGCGATACGAGTGCACGTCGAGATTGTAGGCAAAACCGCCCATCGGCGGTGCCCATCGAAAATCACTCTGCAGAGATGCCGCCAATCAAAAGATCGTGGAACCAGTGGAAAACCGATTTAAGTCGGCCGGTCCGGATGACAACGGGATAGATAGCTGTTACGCAATTTTTGTTGCTTTTTTTTTCTCTACGATATGCATGGAAGCGCGATGTCGACCCGGCATATACCGATGGATGGATGGATGGATGGATAGATGGTTGGATGGATCGGGGTTACCGTTCAACTTTCGGTACCAGCGGACGAGTGAACGGTTCTGACCGAGAGTCTTTGATTCGTAAAGTTTATTCTAGCACTCTGCGCAACGGTGCTTGGCTCGCACCTTCGAGAAAGGATCTCGAGTGACTTCCTCGCGTCACGAATCACGTTTTCTTAACGTTACAGACCGTACCCGTATCTTGCAGAACAAACATGGAATGGGATATAATTAAATGTGCAGATAAAACGTGAAAACTGAAAAAGCTTATGAAATCAGATTTATTCTGGTTCCGAGTTTCTCGTACAGATTAGAATATGCTCGAATGTTTTTGTGAATCGAACAAACTATTATTTATTGCTCGCAAACGTAACACCTCGAACAGGCGAACTCTTTCTCTTTCTCTCTCTCTCTCTCTCTCTCTCTCTCTCTCTCTCTGTCTCTCTGTCGCGCGATTATGATTATGAATCGATAACCTGCGCCCGACATATACACTAGTGCGTGGTGATACACGCACGCGTCTCGCCGCGTACGATTTTCCCGTCTCTCGCGATAATTAGATCACGAACGCTAAGTAACGATGCCTGAGGCTCAACAGGATACCGAGACTGTTATTCGCGCGTTCACGCGCGCACGGTATCGATGCTAGTTCGCACTTTCTTCGAAAGCGTTGCGTCAGAACTTGCTACTATACATGTGATTCTGCAAGTGATCACAGAACAATGCTTGCGTAATATTAAATTAGCGAAAACCGAAAGGTAAGCTGCATATATGAAGAGACTAAACGGAAGAAAGAAATGAAAGAATAAAATAAAAGTTCGAAAAGATGTTGCCTGTACGTTACAAATATGTCAACTACCTTGAAATATTTATATTATAACACTAAACATCGTCTTGCATTTTAAATCTTTAATCGCAAAAAGTTAAAACAGATCACTCTAAATCACAAGAAATCGCTGAAATTTTGCGGAAATAAAAGTCAAATTTAGGATTTTAAATACATCGTATTTAAATACATCTGTCTGCGTCTAATTTATCGTAACATTGTAAAAAAATTATTTGAAAAATGAAAATGATGAAAATTCGATCGGTGCTTGGATGGCAGGAGACTAGGACGCCTCGCTTTCTTTTGATTTATCGGTGTTAACGACCTCGCGGCACGAGAATGCGTTAATCAGTGCAGAAAATGTACAAAATATCGCTCTATCTATCTATCTCTTTCTTCGTTGCAGCCAAATGACGGCTTTTCACGCCGTCGTGATGCGTGCATTGGCTAATTTTTTAAATCTCGTAGATTTGAAAAAATCTGACGAAAATGAAAAAAGCAAGGGAGAGAAAGAGATAAAGAGCGCGGGAAATAGAAAGGCAACATTTATTATACCTTGTCCATTTAGTCGCGTAATAATTGTTACGACTTTCTGTCAAGCAATACATAAATTAGAGAGCGAATATATATATATGTATATATATATATATATATATTAGAGAGACAGAAAATCTAAATTGCACCGCGGATACATGTACGTATACGAAAGTCGAAACGCGAGCTGCAAAAAAGAGCGAGAAATATAATGGACACGAGGGTAATTAATTCACAGACTGCCGCGACGGAAATTATCAGTCATATGGAAAAATAATCATTCTGATTACCTCAGCTACAGATCAATCGTGACGATTATTTCCTCGATCATTCCTTCGATCGCTATCGCGCCGAGTGGACAACTCCAAAGTGGAAGAAATAGAGGCTGAAATGGAGCAACCGCAAATTCTAAGAGCTTTCACATTCTTTGCCGAGTCGCATCCTCGTAAAAAAAAAGAAACAAAGACAACTCTCGAATCTACAATATACTTCTCCGCTCATCAGATCCTTATGTCGTTTTCTGGACGGCATCGCGCGCGAGATTCGCACGCGGAAATCAACGAGCAACGTCTAACGCGCGTCTGTACGCACGCACCATTAGCGGCGCGGTTTCACGCGTACGTGGAGCACGACGAAGAGGAGACGAGAGGAGATGAAAGGAGACGAGAGGAGACGAGAGGAGAGCACGACGGAAGCGTGCACGCCGGTGGCGTGCCGTGGCGGGAGAGAGACGGAGCGACGCCAGCTGATCGACGCCGCGGCGCGGCGCATCGCGACGTCGCGGTATCTACGATAGCGGCGGTGGCGGTGGCGGCTAACGCGGTGCGTTACGTTGCAATTTTCTCTCTCTCTCCCTCTCCCTCTGTCCCTCCCTCCCCCTCTTTGTCTCTCGCTCTCCGTCGGGCGATCCTCAATGTCACGTACGCCGATAACGCGCCGTGGCGGAAAGTATCGCCGCATAAAACAGGCGGCTCCGGCTGGCTCGTTCGTGTGCTCGCTTGCTCGCTCGACTCGCTCGCTCGCTCGTTCGTCAGGGAAGTCAGGCGCGCGCGGCCTCTCGGCGACGTTGAACAATTGAACGCGTAACGATCGTTAAATGTCGGAGCGCACGTATTGTATGTACTATGTACGTACGTGTGCGTACGCGTACGTATGTACGTACGTACGTGCGGAAGGCAGACGGAGCACGAGGTGGAAAAAAGACGGGGGCGAGACGGGGGCGAGACGCGGACGGAGAGCAAGAGGGAGAGAGAGAGAGAGAGCTGGGACACGCGGCCTTCGCGAAACGTCAAATGCCTATGCTGCTTAGAGTGCAGGGCCGTATTGCCAAAAGAATCGCACCCGCGATTTATTATACGTGCGTATCGAGCGCTAGGTGTTATCGTACATGCTTTATTCATCGATTTTAGTATTACCACGAAGACTCGTTTGTTATTCGTGTCTTTATTTCTCTCTCTCTCTTTTGATCTTAAATATCTTGAATTTTGCCAGCTTAGAAAAAAGTACAGAAGTATGAATAATGAATTGGTTGTTATGATTGAAAATGCTGCTTTTATTTTTGTCACATATTTGTTATTATTAATTTTAATGACTCGCTTTGCAATATAATATGAAAGACGTCATGATTTCCGCGTTTCTTGTCAAACTTGAACTTGTCAAAGAAAATAAAAACTTGAGCGTCTCGCTCAAACAGATAATCTCGTCATCCCGTATCGCTGATTTGATTTTCAAACCTCAAGTAACGCAAATTTCGCCTATATTTATATACAACAGCAAAATGATGATTTCGCTTCACGGCGAGTACCACAGAATTTTATCACGGTTACAGTAATCTCCCAATTTCTGTCGCGAGTACGCTAAAGTTGTCATACAGCTAATTATAAACTGACAATCGTGAAGCATCGCTTAATCGAGCGCGTCTACGAGAGTTTCCGCTTAATCAATTCCGCCAGAGAGGCGGAGATCTCTTCGCGGCAGCGCGTTTCGGACACGGACGAGCATCAATCAAGTCCTCGCGTGCAGTGAATGATAAATGCGAGTCTGAGGCGAGAATTATCAGGCTAATCTGTGTTGGCGCGAATAATCAGGCTGTCGTACGAAAAATCGTCGGCGCATACCGTATTCAAGCAAAAGTATCGGCGAACTCTCGTTCCATCGAGATTCCCGTAAAATTCGACGCGCGGCGTGACGACACGCGTGCGAACATCGCACGCGGTTCCTCGACGAGGACAGACTGCACGGCGCGATGGAACCGTGCCGGGGAACGAGGACGTAGCCGTCGTCTTCGGTATTTCCGTCCTCGCGCCACGGGCGATACGTCACGCGGCGGTCCGTCTCTGTCAAGGCGAGTCGATCGCGGAAACGCCGCTATTATCGCACCGTCGTGCACGTGCCAGGACCGCGGCACAATGAGACGTGCGAGTGAGAGAAGCAGGATACGCGATCTGCGGGACGTAATTGGAGACCGAACACGTCCCGCGCTCGAACACGTGAGGAAACGTCCGCGAGATTCCCATAATTGGGAAGAGCGAGGATGACGAGAACATTTTCTTACATATCAGAGGAGACATTCGCTTTCGAGGCGAAGGCTGTTCTGTCTTCGTACACCGCGAATTGGATCCCGAATTCGTCCACCGACACGTCACGATCTTTGCGAAATCGGTTGCGTGCTCCGCCAGAGAAGCCGACAATCGAATCCGTACGAGATAATTGAATTAATTCGCGAATTGGGAACCGATTCCCGCAGTCAAAGGGAAGGGTTCGAACACCGCGGGATACGTGCATCGCAGGGGGTTTGCGGCGGTCCGCGGGACTCGATCGGAGTAACGTGTGCCACCATTACTTGCATTTTGCTCGAATCGCGCGCGATCGGATTCTGCGGCAGTTGTTAAGCCCCTTTACGGAGCGAATTCGAGTAATTAGAGCGGCAGGACGGGACGGCGGGATGGCAGCCCCGTCAAGGGCAAGTGGATGTTGGCACGGGAGAAAATTCCGCGCGGAAGCGCGCGCCGCGCTCGGAGTACCTATTATTGGATCGTTGTCAGTCAAGAAACTCGGAGAACGGACGGAAAGTCGACGGCTCGTCGGTCGAGACAGATCGAAACGAAAAGCGCAGGGAAAACGCAGAGAAAACGCCGGGATTCTACTAAAAGGATTTCCTCCGCATCGACACTCTCTCAGAATTCACGATTGCTCGGATTTAATTGTGTCGTGCAGAAACGAGTTATTAATGCATTATTAATCTAGAACTAGTTTCACATCTGAATCTGGCAACTCACGGATGATAGTCTCGGGTAAATCAAGCTTGAAATCAAGCCGAGTTTCCACGCCAGGCTACGTGTAGCTTCAGTTCAGCTTTCTAGGCATCGCTAGGTTGTCTCTCAGACTCGCGACGATGCTGTCACGTCGCCTCATTGATCCACATGACAGCGCGGTATTCGCGGTGCTACCAAAAACGTCCCGAGGCTGGACGTTTTGCGTGCAACTTCACGAAAACTCCTCATGGGCGTGAAATTCAACGGCATTAAATACAATAGAACGAAGCAAGAGAGAATGAGAGAAAAAGAACGAAGAAAGGAAGAAGATCATCGCCGCGGAAGGGCGTTAAGGACCGACTCGTTCTTGCGTAACGTCGTCCGATCGATCGCGTCCGATCGATCTGGCACGAATTTGCCGGAACGAGGGCCCACCGCGGGGAAACTACGTCACTACGCCGATCTTTTGCCAAAGCGATACCGACGAGAAGAGGATACCGCGATGCTCGAGACCTCCTTGGCGCGTTCGCTCGGAGCGGACCGTTCGATCGTTCTAGATTTACGCGGCTACCGATCAGGACCGATTTCACGCTTTGCTTTTGCTCGCTCACCCGACGACGCTCCTCTGCACGGCGATCACCTCCCCGACTCCCTCATCGTGTTCCGAAAACGACCGCCTGCCGCTTACCTCCCCCTACGCGTTTTCCTCCCTCTTCCTCTCTTTTTCTATCTCTATTTTTCTCTCTCTCTCCTTCTCCCGCTCTATCATCAATTTCTCGACGCACGTGAGGTATTTTCGTCCGCCCGTGTTGGCGGCTCGCGGGACACGCACTCTCGCAACTCGCTTGCCTTCTTCTCGACACACGCGCGTGTACATCCGCACCGCTCGTTGCACCTTTCTCGTTCTCTTCTCGTCATGTAACGTGCAACCTTGACGAGAATTTTCCTGATTGTTACGTAGTCAATTTTTGCATCCTTTCTTTCAGCTCCGAGAGAGAGAGAAAGAGAGAGAGAGAGAGAGGCAGAGAGGAAGAAAGAGAGACAGAGAGACTGAGAGAAAAAGAGAGAAGTAGACTTCGCAAATGATTTTCTTCACAAAACGCTACGATTACGAGTGTCGACGATTCCAGGAGGCGCGAGAACGGAAGCCGTGCGCGGGAAGTCCGTTTCTCCTCCAGCTCTTCCTACTCCTGTTTAACGTCTCCTCGCGCGTTTCCTCGCTCGTACCCGTTGTACACGCGTTGCACTGGTTTCCACTTGTCACGTGTGTCGCGTCGCGTCGCGTAACGTCACGTTACGTCGCGGCACGCGCGAGAGCTCCCCGCATCGTGCCAAGAGCGTAACATCCCCGAGACGTACGCGCTCTGTTCCCGCTAATCTCCGTCTCGTCGTGTTTTTCCTGGCGAGGAGGTCCTCCCGCAAAGCTTTCGTCATCGACGCGGTAGCCGCGGACTATTTCGAACGTGCACGTCAAGAACGTCGTGAAGCCGGCGGAGGAACGTATAGCGGAAACCCCCGGCAGCGAGACACAAGAGCGCGGCATACCTTGCCAAACAAGAAGTTTCGGCAAGGTCGAGTCGCGGCGAATCACGCGGATCACTGCCGGAAACTCGCGCGGCCACGCCGCGCCGCACGCGCCGCGAACTGTCAGGAGCACGCGTTTTCACGTGTCGCCGTGTCGATCTCTCGTGATCGCTGCGGCGAGAGCGACGTTTGCTCCGAGTGCGTGCGTGCGTGCGTGCGGAACGTTCCTCTTCCGCCACTTGGCGCTTCGCGTGACGGCTCCGGTGCGCGAATGCAACTGCACGAGCGACGACCGCGCGGCGAGTCGAACGGATCGACCTCGAGATCGCGAAAATTAGAGAGACGCGCACGAAAAGAGCGCGCGCGCCGCGCGCCTAAGCGCGAAACCCGCGGAGAGAGCGCGTGTCTCTCAACGCGGTTTTCACGCCTGACGCGAGGTCGCGACTTCTCTCGCTCATTCTCTTCCTCTCCTCGTGGTCCTCTGCACTCGTTATCGGTCTTTTTCTCTCGCTTTCTTTATTTCTCTCTTGCTTCGCCTGTGAATCTCTCTTTCTCTCTGTGTCCTATCTTTTCTCGTTCGTCCGTCCGTCTGTCCGTCCGAACGCAAACTCGTCGTTACTCGCGACAGGCAGCGGTGACAGCGGTCGACGGCGGCGGCAAACGTCAATGGCAACGGGAGGCCAGTGGTAGCGGTGGTTAACGGACACGACGGCGTTGCTCGTTAACGTAGACGTGGACGCATCGGCGACGCACAGTGAAAATCGTTGCTCGCACCCTCTCCGCCGTGTGAATACATACATTTTTTCTCTCCCTTCCTCTCTTTTCCCTCTCGCCCTCTTTGCGTTTCGGTGCCGTTGGTCCGTCGTCTGACGTAAGGTGACAAAATCAAATCCGTCCGTCACGACGTGATCGCACGCGGTCACTATAAGAAAGCCCGGACGAGCGGACGGAGGAACGGAACGTCCGCCCCCGTGACGATGTCGACGTAGACATCGACGACGACAGCAATGACGACAACGACGAAGACGACGAAAATGACGAAAACGGGAGAAATATTGTTCGCGCACTGGGCCACGTTCGCTCACGTGAAATCGTAATGCACCGCGTCCAAAATATTTACCTTGCTACATGTAAAACGAATAGAGGAGCCTGCCTGAATCGAACGAAGGAAGGCTCGAACCGGCCCACTGTGACGTCGCCGGCCTACTGTCAGCTCAGCGCTCGCTCGGCCCCGCGGTCAACTAACCTACCGTGTTCGCCGCGCGGACCGTGCCGACAAAATAAATCGATTCTGCGCGCCGCAGCGCCGTGAGCGCCGCGCGATAAATCCGCGCGTACGCCGCCGCGATTTTTGGCGTCACTCGCGCTTTTCCGCGCGCCCGCGCTCGTCCGATGACGTTCGTACGGTCGCTCGTACGACTCACGTAGTAGTCAGGTGTGAAACGCTCACGGGCGCACCGCCGCGTACACACGCGTCCGCGCCATCACCCACACAACGGAGTGGCGCGGCGGGCGCGCGCACGCGCACCAACACACTCGCAGTTTCGCGACGTGCGAGCACGCACACAACCGCGGATTCGCGACGCGCGTGTGAGAGACTCGACGCGAAACACGGATGTACGAACGCACGCACGCACTCACGTACACTGTGCACGCACGGCACATACACGCGCGCAGTGGGAGGCAGCATCGCGCGTGATTTCCTCGAGAATCCTCGCGATTCGCGGCACCGGCGTCGTCGCGCGATCAAAAAAACACGCGTTCATGCGTATCGTGGCCGAGTTGAGGTTATCGCGGGAGAAGGGTGAAGGTGGCACACGTAAAAGTATCTCACGCTACGCACCTACGTCACGAGCCGCCGCTCGTAGGTTAATCACTTTCGTCGCGGCCGGATTTCGCGGGAACGCGGCCCTCCCCCCGCCTGTCATGGCGGATCGATTTCCTTCGGCCCGATCGCGAGATTTCTCGCCAAGTGGACCCGGTGAGTGGACAAACGGAGCGCGAATCTTGCACCTCGGAAAATCCTCGGCTCGCATCGCACTCGGGTACGCGTAAATTTCAGAGAATGCATCGAGCGCGTCGCGACGAACTCCGCGATAACCTCTAATTGTTCCCGCGGTTTCTGCGCGCTGCGACAAGGAGCGACAACTTCGCGCATGTGAAAGCTCCCGTGTAATTGACATTTTTACTACATCTTAATATATTTATAGTACATTTACAGCACATTCCGGCGTGTTCCAGCGTATTTGCGATACATTTTATAATACTCACACTGTACGTGCACATATACAGGGTGTTTCCTCTAACTGTAGCACTTAGAATATCTCCGCTTCCTTTGATGATATGAAAAAAGTCAAAGGACGAAAATTGTTCGATTCGAAGAGACTAGTACTCTGGTAAGAAAATTATTTTTTTTAATGTGACCTTTCACAAGATATCAAGGTCATGAACATGTTTTTAAATGAGATGGTATATTTTCCTTAACGAAATGATGTAGCTTGTAAAAAAACAAATTCAACCATACAGAATATGTTGACCTTCAAATGACTTTGAACCACAAAAATCACGTTTAGGAAAAGAAACTCTATTTATTGTATGTATAACTACAAAGATATACCTTTTTTACAGATGTTCGAAATGATCACCGTTTACTTCCATACACTTTCGAATTCGATGAATAAACGATTGTTTTACGTTTTTGAGAGATTCAGGAGTAATTGCGGTGCACGCACGCTGAATTCTTTCTCGCATATCTTCAGGTGTTGTCGGAATATCGCGATAAACTTCATTTGCACGGAACATACTCAACGAATCATTTCCTGATCGCTGGATTGGACGTGGTGGAAGAATTTCTTGGCCGGCTCGATCACCAGATCTTACGCCTCTTGATTTTTTTTTGGGGACACCTAAAAAATTAAGTTTATCGCGATTTGAAGGTCAACATATTCTGTATGGTTGAATTTGTTTTTTTACAAGCTACATCATTTCGTTAAGGAAAATATACCATCTCATTTAAAAAAATGTTCATGACCTTGATATCTTGTGAAAGGTCACATTAAAAAAAATAATTTTCTTACCAGAGTACTAGTCTCTTTGAATCGAACAATTTTCGTCCTTTGACTTTTTTCATATCATCAAAGGAAGCGGAGATATTCTAAGTGCTACAGTTAGAGGAAACACCCTGTATATCTCTGTATACACTCGCAGATAAGACAATCTTGACTTTACTATGAGTACAGACTCTTGCCGATGATAAACATGAGGCTTCTCCTCTTTTGTAGGTTTCCTCCATCTTTCTTCGCTGAAACTGTCCACCCTTTCGTCCCTTACATTTTCGATCCGCATCTGCGAACTTGCCTTCGATGTCTGACGAATGTGCTGAAGAGGAATCCCTTTCGTGTACCTCACAGACAACCGGAACTCTCTGAGTGAGTTCTATTTTTCTCGATCACACATCTATTGCTATACCGGTTACCTTTCTCATTTCTCGCGCGTCTCACTTCTCGCTCCTCGCGATCCTATTCGCGCGAGCATGTTGTGCGTGTGCTTTGAGTTCCACCGCGCGCACTCGTCTATCGCGAGTCTCGCGGCACTACGTTTTTATATAGATTCTTAGATAACGCGCGAATCGCGATGCTCGCCTGCATTCGCACTCATTCGGGCGAGAAGAAGAGAAGTATTCAGCAAGAAACAAATGGTGTTCTTTAATCTGAATCATTTCATTTCGCTTGCGGCCGCGAGCGATCGATCCCGCAAAAGAAATCGCTAATTAAAGCGCAATAGAGGGCTTTTAATCAAAAAGCTGCAGGCTGACGTTAGTCGTGGTGCATTATCTTGGGGCAGTAATGTACAAAGGATCATCACGAACAACGTGGTCATATTAAGATCTCTGCCTTTTCTGGTATCTGCTTGAATTATCTTTTTCTTTCGAAACATCGCCGAGGCAGAATTTACGTATCAATTTATTTTAATAAGACGACTCGGACGTGGCTGTATCGTCTGCGAATTTAAATGACATGCGCACAATCGGGTATATAATTATAATGACGAATATGTACCGCGTGAAGCTACGGCGATATTTTCATGGATCGAGATGCTCGCTGAAAATGGCTGGGGGGCACTTCGATACTTCGACGCGTGTGTATCGCTGGCGGGCACGTTTAGACGAAGAAAAGTGGTTTCGCGGTCACTATCGAGCGATCGTTACTCGTAAATTACGCGCAGATTAGTGATTTACAGTCGACACGCGGGTACATACCGCACGGACCAAGTGTTTCAACCTGAGGAGGGCCGAATCCGTGGCGCAATCGGCGTTGATATTTTCCGCGTTTGCGTGCCAGGCGTAATTAATAATTTCATATTCTGAAATAGGCAACACCTACCACGATTTATTACCCTCGCGTATTTTCCACGATCGCCGTGCCATTTCGCAACGCGCAAACATCACCAATCATTCGCCGAGAAAGTATATAAAATATATTGACAAGAAAGCGTTAAACGAAATCCTTCCCATTATGCGCGAGAGAAAGGAAAAGTTTTACAACCTAACAAACAAAATTTTCCCGCAGACACGTTAAATATCACAAACATAACTTCAACTCCGCTACACTTCCAAGTATCCAAGTTGAAGAAAAGAACTACGAGTCGAACAAATTATCGGGAAGAAAATTGCTTCGTAATGGAACAGTACTTTCCATCTTTTTCGTAGATCGATTTTTTTCATTTAAAGGTTAAAAAAAGGTAAAAGAAATAGAGAGGCAGAAGCAGCTGGCAGACATTGTCGAGCCTGCATTCGGGTATCCGCGATTCCACGCGTCGCACGCGCGATTATAGCCGTCCGGCCGCGAGTGTGCGACGCGCATCGATCGCGCCGTCGGCGATTGCACGCGCGCGACCACGCGTATGTCAATGTCTCTTTTCTTTTTTCTTTTTTTTGTGCAACCCTTTTTTTATAACCGCGTGGTTACGGTGAATTGCGCGTACTTAAGTAACGCGCGGCGCGCGCGTTGCGTGTGAACGTGGATCGCCAGACCGCTCTCGCCCGTGTTAATTTTTGCTTTGCGCGAGCGTGCATGCGTGCGCAAAGTGCGTACGGCCGGCCGGTCGATCAGTCGTATCGGACGCACACGCTCGGTGACGTCGCCCGAAAGTGCATCCTCGAGCGAACGAGCGTGTGCGTTATTAGGTAACCCCGAGATAGCGTGCCGTCAGGGTCGGAGATCTCTCCTCGTCGACGATTACGGAACGCGGTCCGGTGACTCGATTTATTCTCTCACCTCGCGTCTACGCGTTCAGGATTTACTTTCGATACGTTTTGATACGCGCGTTACGGTCGTCGTCTTCCGCGGCGGGAAATATAGCAAGGAAGAGAAATAGGAATGGAAATGGAAATGGAAAGAAATAGAAAAGAGAGTACGAGGTAGCGGAAACTGGCACTGTTACGCGCGCGCGCCGCGGAGAGAGAAAGAGAGAGAGAGGAAGAGAAAGAAAGAGAGATAGAGGAGGAATTAAATAAGAGATTAAAATAGTCACGCGCGTCGTAAACATTGCGATTTAAACGGCTAAACGTTAATTTCATGTCCCGTTTGCACTTGTACTTGAGTATCGCGGAAATACGAGACACACGGGCGTCCCGCGAACGCGTTAGTAACTGAATACATAGCGAATGTGAATACGCGCGCGGACAACATTTTGCCGAGCCGAATTTCGCAATTTTCGTCTTTTACAATGGCAAGCCTTAGTCTCTCCCGTAACTCCCTCTGCGCAGGAAAAACTACTTGTCTCGTCGTTTTTCGTAAAAAAACGCAACGTAAAGTTTCGCTTATGTGACGTTTAGGTCGTATCGATGCGTGTGTCTCGTCTTTTGCCGCCAACGTTCTCGTCGTTTGCGAGAGGGACAACGCGTCGTTAAGCTAACCGCAGAAACTGATACGGATCGAAAGCACGAGAGCTTACAAGCACAAGCCTTAGAAAAGAGAGTCTATGAAACGAAGGCTTAGAAAATTTTCAACAATTTAACGACTTTCGCTCATCGCGATACCGTGCACTTAAGCATCGGCTATGAATAGTGAATAGAAAAGTTGCTAAAAAGCACTTTCCAGTCCGATTACCGCATTAATTATTTTGCCACAGCGTGCAATCGGTACGCGTGCACGTGTCGTTTACGGCGTCTCAATTATTTACGAAGATTCTTTCGTTTCTCTCTTTCACGAAAAAAAAAGAGAGAAATTAATGTTCGCTTCTCTGGTCATGTCTGCGCATAATCCGGCGGCGGATAGCATCGACCGAGTGCTTTACTAAGAATTTCAGAGGATATCCCACTAACCTATTTATAATCTTGCGTATTGATATGGTGACCGCATTGTGGCAGTAAAATTGGGATCCACGTACACGCGTGTACACCGAGCGATATCAAATTATCTGACGCGACATTTTCTCCTTTTTTTTTCCTTCACGGATTAAACGTCTCGCTGCGCGCCGGCGTGAGATAATGTGCGTAATCTAACGAACGGTTTCTACAGTGTATATAGAAATAGCTATGCTTATTGCGCTTATCACGTAGCGCTACGTATTTATTACTGCACCTGCCATAATATCGTTAATAAGTGCCGCTCGGAATTGTTTTCTTTCAAACCGACCACATGCCGGACGCCAATTAAATTAAAAATTGCCAATTTAAAACAAGTGGCGCTCGCTTCAAAGGCGTGGCAATGATTTTCGAAGCGTGAACGTGGTTGCAGACTGCCAAGACGCGACTGGCAAGAGATGTTTGAACATGGAAGATTCGAAACAAGAATATCACGAAACCGGAACTTTCACGAAAATTTTCGTTTTAAGCAGAGACTTGTAGAATTCCGTCGTTGAGATCGCGACTTTAGAGTCATCTTTCTCACTTATCCACATCACATTGTCGAACGTTACGTAAAAGGAACTATAGCATCGTCACAATAGACGAATAGAAGGTATCCATCGCGCAGGTATCGATTCACATATCGTGTCTGCAGTTTTTCAAGAAATTGAACAAACAACTGTCCGTGGGAAGAGAAGTAGGGCGCAATCGCTCCGTTAATATGAGTATTAAAATATATTATATGCTAATCTGTAACCCCTTAGATGACCTGTCGAGAGAGACGTTGCGTAATGAGTACCTTGCGATATTTTTATATAAATACGCACTTTTGTTCGTGCACAAATATAGCGAATGAGATAAACAGAGAAAGAAAGGGGGAAGAAAGAGAGAGAGAGAGAGATATTTATGTTATTTAATAAAATCCGATTCTCACCGGATGGGTCAAATCAGATCGCGAATCGGATAGTCGGTTGCATCGCCGCGTAATTCGACAATATGAAAGTTTAACGAGAAACATAACGAGTGCATCAAGTGTTCGATCGAATAAATGAAGCGCATACTTAACGAACGTGAGTGCTCCGCATGCGCGGAATGTATTTATTTGCGAGCTAAAAATATCCAATTTTCTTTTTTATATTTTGGTATTTTATTTTATGCGGTATTTTCATTAAAGAAAAAAAATAAATTCATTGCAATCAGCGCGGAACTCGCAATAATATCGCCGTCCATAGAATTTGCATAGCTTGCTGGAAAAACAGCTTTATTTTTTGATATGTAAATTACTCTAATATGTGCTTTTGGCATAAATCAGTTAATCAAACGGGACAAACTCTTCCCTGTTTCTTCCCGCAAACGTTGAAATTTATCCATTTTAGTCGTCAATTAACGCTCGACTTGGCTAATCTGTAATTGAACAATCACCAAAGGAACTAGCGTTACCTATTCTGTACATTTCGCGGACCTTTTGCGGATGCAAGCAGGCCGCCGCAAAATAACTGTAAATGTATTCCACCACTTTGTGGCGGCGCAATGGAGATACATAATTTTTCTCGTTGCTCAATCGTCATAAATTATCTCATCCGATAGTAATAGACGCATTGCGTAACGATATTCATTACTCTGCGAATAATGGCCGCTTCTGAACGCAACTTTGCCGATGTAACCGATTACAGCCGCGCGTGTTCGCGTCTTTCATTACGCTACAAAGTATAATATATACAGCGAGAAAAAGAGAGAGAGAGTTTTGCTTGCGCGAGAGACCGAGTCGCGTTCCAAGTTTTTTCGTTGCGTGGCAGCGTTCCGATGCGCTCGATCGATACGGGATTTCAAGAAACAGCAGGAACTTTTCCGCTTTACAAGCCGTGTAATCAGACCTCGACACGCTATATACATAAGTAATACATCTCGTCGTGCGTACATAGCAGCCCTTTTTCTTCTCGGTAATACGCGACAGTGGGGGCAAACTCGTTACGGCTCGCGATCCCTATATCACGTTATTCCGTCCTCGGAAAGCGCGTTTCCCGAAAGCAAAGTCCGCATATTTCAGCGCACAGAACGCGCCACGTCGAGCGGATTAAATCACGTGGATCCATTTGTTCGAGTAAATTAAAAGGGAATCGTAAAGAGAAGACTGAGATCGGTGCGTAAAGCCCGCGAGCATTCTTGACGGCTTCGATAGCAGTCAATTAAGCGGGAAAGTCCTTGCTTATTGTCATACCGCCAATTTTTATCGGAAAATATTAATAAAATTCACTGGAGGACAGACTGGCGGAGCGGGGATGAGATGTTTTCGAGTGGGCGGAATCATCGGCGCGATGGATCTCAATTAAAAGTCCCGCAATTTGTTTCGGTCGGCGCAAAAACATTTCGCTCAGGAAACGCTGGGAATGAAAGCCGCGCGCGTGCGCCCGTGATGCGAAGTCACGCTAATTAATGGGTAGCACGTTCGGTATTGTATAATTCTATTTACGATGTATGAAAGAGAAAGAGAGGCAGAGGAGGTGGCGGGTGCAATTGCGAGCGCACAGTACATACACGCGTACGTCATATGGCGTCGCCCGTGCCAATTTCTACGGGCCGATTGTTTAAGTTTCCATTTATCGAAATGTAACACCCGAATGAATGCGCGCGCGTACGTCGAAAACGCTTTTTAATGCGACGGATAATCCGGACTGGTTGTTGCCGCCATCGTCGCCGCCGGCGTCCGATAAACGCGCTATCATCAATCAGCGAGACCGAACGGATTATTAATCGCGCGGTCAAACTCGAGCGCGCTGTTTTACACCCTTAGCACGTGGTGATCGTTAACGTCTCTTATGAGGGAACGAGTTCAGTCTGAACGAGCTTCGCACGTATATCGTGGATTTTATCTCGAAATGTACATGTGTTATTTATACGTTGTGTTCTAAAGAAACGCGAATTAGGAGTTAAAGAAGGAAGTTATTCTTTTAAATGAAAAATGAAAAACCGTTCAAATTTGTCGGAATAATTAATTATAAACGGACTTTGCGTTTATCGTTAGAGTGACTCGAAACACGAACGTAGGTACATATGCTTTCTGCACGTAGTTTATCACTCAAGATCGTAATCGTTCAACCGGCGCGCCGATACGCGTAATTAATTGCAAAGTCACACAAGGGACTTTAGCGTTAAAGGTATGCAAGAGCCGACTTTAGATGAGGTCTTTCGTGTGAAGGAACGCGCGAAAAGGGTGGCAGTCTGGCACGGCAAACCCGGAAATACGGAATTTCGGTGACAGCGCGGCCGAAAACCGGATATACCTCGCGCGACGTTCCTCCAGTCCGCGTCCAGTTTCCAGGCAACGCGTGTAACGTGCAACGGGGGGTACAGGGGGTGCCCAACCGTCGCGTTGGCCTCCAATCAAGCGTTAAGAGGAGGCCACCAACTGTGCCGCGGGACGTCGTGGCGTAGAATTTGCAACTATGCTAATAAGAGGCGACCCAAACGGACAGCTAATGGCCGCCGGGGAGAAAAAGGACGAGGGCCGGAAGCGCACAATGAATTCGTGAGGTCGCGGCAGCGTTGAGGCAGGATACGAAGGACGAAGAGGAGCGGGTGGCGAGGGCCGAGGACGAAAGGGCGCGGAAGGGACATCGGAGAAGCGGAGGCGGACGAAAGAGAAGGAGGAGGATGATAGTGGAGGCCGAGGGGGATGAGGAGAGCGACCACGGATCAATCGTAGCCTTCCGTATTCCCTGCCGCCCCTCGGTCGACTTTCAACCCCCGTTCTCCTCCCGCTACCCCTCTGGTTCGCTCCGTCGACTACTACAGCCGACCGACTTGCACCCCCTTGCAACTCGCCTCCTCCTTTCGTGCCCTCCGTCCCTCTCTCCGATCGTGCCCTCCCGCACCCTCCCCCGTCCCCCAATCCCCGTTATCCCTCGGTCGCCCTTATCCTCCGCTTCTCCTGTCGTCACCCACCCCCGCATCATCCCACGCGACTCGCACGAAACCATCAACCCTCGACCGCCGTCGCGTACTTGCACCGACGTGCACGCGTCGTTACGCAGGCCCAGACCTGCCGACCAGACACCAGACTCTCTTCTCTCCTCGCTCTCGTGCCCTCCCCGCGCTCTCAGTACTTTCATCCCTTTTATCCCTTCGCCCTCGGCTTTCCCGTATATCTCTCTCGCTCGTTTGCATGCGAATCGCATTTTCGTTCTGGCTTTCTGTCTTTCACCCTCTCTCTCTCGTTGCCTGTCTGCCTCCCTGTCTCTCATCATTTCCCCAGCCGTCGCGTCGGAGGGCGAAGCTCGCGCGGCACGGAGTAGGTCAGTGGCGTGAATGATCATCAGCATTCGCGGGAACAGGCGGACGAGCCGGGCGAGCTAGCGAGCTTGCTCGTGTGCGTGTACTCATTCGTGTGTACGCGCGACGCGTCGCACCCTCGTCGACGTGCATTCACACCCCTGCGCGACTCGTCGTCGCGCCCACGCTGCTTCGCTTCGATGATCGCGAAGCGGAAGCTTCTTCCTCGCGACAATCGAGGTAGCGAAATTCACGTAACCGTTTTACCTCTCGACCAACTGTTGGATAATGCGTTGAAAACGTATGTTTCTGAGGAGATGAATTGAAAAATGAAAATCGAAAATGAAGATCGAAAAACGAAAAAAAAACGGTTTCGTAGAGTTGCATTTCCGATTCATGATATTCGTCTTTAAATTTACTTGGAAAATTTAATCGGCACTTTTCGGCACGTTTCGACTGTCAGCGCGAAGCGTAGATTCTTAGGAATCGTCTAATTGCGTCTACGTTAGAGGATATGATTCTCGGTAACACGTGATCCCGTTAATCTCGCGCTCACGCGAACTCACTTTATCAAGATGCGCTGCTTGGAAATTAGCTACTGCGTCAAGATGGAATCTACGCTGGAACATTTGAACAATCTCGCACCCACGCGTATCCGCTGCCTCGATTTCACGGTGGCTACGGGAATCTTCTAATTACGTCTGTATTGAAATATAGGGATGTTCGATATCATTAATTCGCCCACGCGACCCTTTCCCTTACTTCGTGTACTTCGTAGAACTTTCATTGACTTTCGAATTCCTGTATTTAAACGCCTGTACTACAACGAGATTCTGATATATTCCGATATATCGTAATAACGCGCGTAACTTTTAGAAACACTCGATCGCATTTAATCCTTATTGCCGACTCCCAAATTTTCAATTTTGTTTGAGTGAATTTGAAATAAAATCCCGATGAACTTTTCAATCGTATGATCGTCGAGGTTTATTAATACGATTATTAATGCTAAATTACATCACTAAATTACATGATGTTTTTGCCAATATTTCGGATAGTTTGTCGTGTGTGGCTGTTCGACGTCAATAAAATCTCGTGCAATTTCGATATTTCTCGCCGTTACCTAACTCACGCCGCAGCGTATCCGCGCGAGTGGATGATGTGTGCGCGGAATTGCACCGCGAATTGCACGAGTTTCACGGTCCCGACCTTGGAGCGGTTTAACTAGTTTTCGCAACTTCTTGCACCGCTCGTGCATTGCGGGGATCATTTTTGCGGCCGTGTGCCGCGTGTCCGCTCGCCGATCGTAAAATTCATCGATCGTGAACGCGGTGGCCTTCCACCGCTAATTCGCAATGGCGAGCGATCGCCATTAGCTTCGGTCGCGGCGAGCGCGAAAAAATCGCCCCCTCGGTGCCGCGTTACGCGGGCACGGGTTACGTAAGGATACTTCACGGTGAACGCACGAATTAAATGTACGTATTTGTGGAAATCGTACAGCGCGATAATGCCACTCGCGAGAGAGAGAGAGAATGGAATCTAAGTGTTTCTGTAACTGACGTAATATTATAATATTATCGCGTTTTCGCAATTGTCGCGAATCAAGTTTTCATTTAGAAGCAAGGGGCGAGCGCGATTAAGAATTCCATGCTTCGTGAATTATCGCGGAAACGCGAAACATGAAGCGATTTGTAGATATCCCATTGAAATTTTTTATAATACATTGAAATTTTTTATGATACTTAATCTGTGCCCTTTTACGCACTGTAATTCGCGCGTGTTACGTAATCGAGAGCCGAATCCAGATCGGACGGGCTCCGCTAGAGGATTCCGCGGAGATTAAAGTCCAATGCCTCGGATCGGTGCTTCTTTTCTTTCCTGGTTTTTTTATTCCCCTTTTTTGCCTCCACCTGGAACCCCTAACGGCGGCACCGGCGTCAAGTCAGCCGGCGCTTGGTTTATGGGGACCGGAGTCTACGTAGACGTCCCGCGATCCAACCTTACCCAACCTCCAACCCCCTCCTCCGTCAGCCCTCCGGCCTTTCCTAGCTCTAGCCTAGCCTAGAGCCGTGTAGAAGTGCACTCCACTACACCGCACGGACGTCTGCCTAGTATTGATCCTCGACTCAGCTACTGGCTACCTTCACCCACTAATAATTCTTGTCAGTCTCCCGCAGGCGTGGCGATTCAGGCCCACCGCCCGATTCGTGCCCTTCCTCCGTAGTCTGAGATGTCGGTAAAAAGAAAAAAAGATGTCGGATCGATTAAAAGTCGCCGGTTATGACGAAAGAGGCCGCACGTTTTTCATCACTCGCGCATAATCGCGCCGCATTGGCGATTAGAGTAATTTCTCCGGAATTCCAACGCCCGATACGCGATCTTCGCTTTATCCATCTCGGTTGTGTATACGTTGGTCTCTTTTTAACATGTACGCGTTACGTATCGAATGGCGCCAGATCGATTCCACGTCGAGCAAACGAGAGAAACTCGCTTGGCGCTCGTCTGCCACCCGCTCCGACTCGCTTCGTTTCGTCGCGAAGCGTGACACGCTTCTGCGACGTTCACGGTCGCGAAAAAAAGCGGCTATAAAAAAGCCGTCTTTGTCTCGTGAGCGTGCGTTTTCCGCGCTAATTAATAAGCGCTCCCGCCTTGCAAGAGCATCGCGAGATCTTCATGAGCGTGCCACGATCGACGATGGATCGCACGCGGACATCTTGATCGTCTTCAAAGTGCGGGCTTTACTTCCGGCTTACTCCATGCTCAAGTCTATGTTAGAGTCAGTATATCGACGCCTTTCATAAAAAAGATGTGAGCACGCGGAGCGTGCTCTTCGCATCGGACGCGTTTACGATGGTCAGGCAGAAAATCATTCACGACGATGACTGAATTCATTGAAAATCAATGAAAACAATTCATCAATAAAAGTTAGTGCAAATAACACTTGTATTACATTATATTCAAAAATTATACACAAGAGATCACAATTTTGAGGGCGGCTGTAAACATCCGTCTGTCGTTACTTGACTCGCTGCTCGGCAACGTCACTCTGATGCCGGGGTTGACGCGTCGATGTGAAAAATACTCTCTCGGTGCCGAGAGAGTGAGTATCGATGGTATTGAGATAACGCGTGCATCCTGCGCTTTTAACGCTCGCAGACGACGTAGTCGGCGGCGTCGCTTAACGACGCCCGCGCCGACGTCGCGACGCTGAGGCGGTCTCGGGATCTGCGTCACGGCGCTGCAAAATGTATGCCTCCCGGTGATAAACGGAGCCAAACCACTCACCCCGTGAAGCTCCGTAGAACGCATCTTCACCCTCTGCCCTTTCTCCCTCGCCCTTTCTGTCTGTCTCTCGCCCTCTTATCTCTCTTCTTATCCTTTCTACTCGTCTCTATCCAGCAACGTGCACGCAGACATACAAACATCCGCGTTTCAACCCCCGCGCGCCCTCAGCTTCCTTCGTCCCTTTTTGGCCCTATTCTTCGGACAACGGTATGCGATTCGCGTTCATCCAGTTTCACGTTTTATTATCTCGCCCGTTCTCGAGAACGCGCGTCGCGGCTTTTCCGCTCCCTTTGTTACGTTTTCGTCCGTTTGGTCGATGAACCGTCTTACCCTCCGCCAACCCGCGTTCCGCGTCTCTGTGCACAAGCGCCCGCCGTCCCGACGCGAGCTGTGGCCGGGATGTTGCCATTGTGAACCGTGTTCGTACGTCGCGGCCACTCGTGCGATCGGACAGCTCCCGATAGCTTCCGATAGCTTGTTGCTGGATTATATTGTCGGAGAGATTGCGTAACTTCAGATTCGAGGTCGCGCTTCTGGTCATCGCCTGCGTAATTCCTCTTAAACAAAATTTGTTTACATGTGATATAGCGATACGGGGATAATTAAATTTCTACGATGACATAACATTCGTGTCATCCTTTTAATCAACGCATAAGTCACGCGCAATGTATCCCAGCTTGCTCCGGATCAGATGTATTCCTTTGCTCCGCACTCCCTTTTTCGGACCTGTCAAAAATAACAAGGCTTCCCTGATAATTCGCTTTCGATGCTTGCCGCGGGGTGATTACGACATGGGATCGCGCGTCGAGAGCGTCGTCGCGAAACGGATCCACGCGCTCGTCGTGATTGCATGCACACGCGGCTGCTTATCGTTCGCGATACAACTACGTTGCTGCGACCGAGAGAGAAAGAGAAAGAGACAGAGAGAGAATGACAGACGCGCGGTAGGAGGTACGGACGAACGAGAGAGAAAGAGAGAGCAAAACGGAGAGCGAGAGGGAGAGAGAAAGAGGGAACCATACATACATATATATGGGACACGTGCGCGCACATATACACGTGCACGCTCGCCGCACCGTGGTGCACCGTCGAGAGGGAGTACAAACGGCTGAAAGCGAAACGTAAACAAACAGGTAGCTCTTTATCCAAACCAAATAGCGAGGGGGCGGCGAGTGAAACTGCGGCGCGCGCCGTTGGAAGCCCGAGCGAGCGGGCGAGCGCGCGGAAACTTTCTTCTCCCTTTGTTCCCCATTATATTTCCGCATTACTTTTTTAACGCGCCGTTAAATACCCGAGCTGCCGCGAGTTCGCGGGAGAGGGTAGTTTTCGAGCGGACGAGAGAAAAAAAGGAGAACGGGAGAAGAGAGAGAGAGAGGGAGGAGGATGAGACGCCACCCTCTTTTCTCTTCGTCGACAACCGCGACAACCGCGGCCGCGAATCTCTTCCGCGTAAACACGCGCCGTTTATCGCGTTATTCCGCTTATTCGCGTCGTCCGCTCGTTAATCTCTCGCACCGATTATTCTCGTTGTAACGGTATCATTTTTACGGAATTAAAATATGCTCGGGAGTACACGCGGGAAACGGGTGGCGATATGCGCGCGGCGGCGCTGGGGATGAATGAAAGTCGAACAAAAGCTCGACGGCGAGGCGAGAATGCGGTTTATCAAAAAAATCGACGATGCTTTTTATTAAAAGTAAAAGTAGCGGAAGAAAGTCTGTTTTTTTTATTATGCGTGTAACAATTCATGCTTTGTAAAATAGTACAATTCTAGATGTAGACATACAATGAATTAATGAATCGTCTTGAAAAAGTTTCAATAAATTCATTAATATTATAATTAATTACATTCTATCCATATTATATCGATATAAAAACCGATTCATACATATTTATGCAGATCTGTACAAAAACGTTGCATCTCACTTATCAACAGTTTAATTCGCAGACAGACATTCGTACAGTTAACAAATAAACATAGATTTCCGCATCTCGTAATTTAAATCCCTCCGACTTTTTTTCATCTAAGTATCGTTATGTTTCTCGATGTTTTTCGTTTATAACGAAAATCACGAGAATGTAAGAATTGACGAGAAGCAGCGGCGGGCGAGAGAGGGAGGGAGACGGAGAGAAAGAGACGAGAGAACACCAGCGTTTCTTACTGCTGCGTTGCGAGATGGCCGCGCAAGAAGTATCGATTATACCTAGAACAAAGCCCCGCCGAACTACAAAGGAAACTAGTCTTGTCTTTGTAATCGAGTCTCCGCGTAGCTGCCGCGCCGCGGTTGAGGTCGCGGAACGAACGGTGCGTACCTGCCTGCCTACTCGCTAGGAGAGTAAATGAGTAGGCTACGGACAGTTATGAATCATCACGCGAAACAAATTTCACGGTAGCGCTCGGCCGACGACGACGGGACGGTCGAAGGAGGCATCGCTCGCTGAGGAACGTCGTCGCGTGGATAATAAAATCAGTCGCTCGAGAATGGCAGTCGAAATCGGAAAGAGGGACAGAGAGGAAAAACTCCGCCAAATTAATTCCAAACTGTACAGTAGGTATGTGTGCGTGAGGGCAGGGGCAGGTGGGAAATAAAGTGGAAGAAACACCGGACAACATGGAAATTGCGGAAAATTTTAATTCTTCCTGTCTGGTTCTCCATTTTTCTGTTCGTCCGCCTTGTACGCCTTCTGGTCCCGCTTCCTCCGGAGTTCGTGCCTTTCTTGCTCGCGGTTAAAACGCGTTTTTGAATTCTTAAAGCTGCCCCAAGTTAGCGGAATGAAGCGACGTACGTGGAACGAGCGCCGGCTGAATTGCGCGCAATTAAAGTTACCGGCGCGTAATTGACGTTGATGCGTAATAAGCGTGAAACTCGCGGCTGTGCACACTTCGTACGTTTCTGCTTGAGGGAGAAAAAGAGAAAGACGCCGGTCCTTGACGGACTGCGACCGGCAAATCGGCGCGAAATCGCAAAAATCGAGGCGTTCGCCGTGCGCCACTGAACCGGCACCGGGACGTGATCGACCACGTAGTGCAATAATATGCCGATAATACGTACGATTGTTTAACACACCGGCGTGCCACGCGAAGTGTCTCGTTGATGGCGATGCGTGATATGCACGCCAACAAGTCCAGTCTCCGCGCGTTATACGTTCATGTTTTACGTTTCCGTTCACGCTGTCTGGCCATTCGACGATCGGACGATCTGTCGTACATCCAGGCAGAGAAAAAGAATCGATTGAAACGAAGAAAACCGTCTGAGAGGAAGCCCCGATATCGAGTTGATTGAACTAACATCGCGACAAATGGTACAAGTGTTTATTTAATCTAGTCGATGATTACGTTCGATGGAAGCATATTGACGAGCAGAAATGCCGATAAAGGCGGCAATTGGCGTTTCCGTAGTTCTAGACTACAAATAATCAGAAATAACGGGGCACGCGTACGCGCCACCCGCGTGTCCCGTAATTTCCGTAATTCTGCGGAATCGCGAAACCGGTCCGGTCGGCTTTTTCGCAATAGCAATTCGTCACGGTCGCTCGTGATTCGGTAACCACCTCTCGGATGAATCGGCTGGTGCTTCAGACGCTCCCGCGAATCGAGGCGTCCGTGACGGAAAATCATCGATTTGCATGTTGTTTCAAGTACGCCAATACCTTATCTTTGTCATCGCCGCAGCTGCGAAGAATCGACGTTAAAAATACTCGGAACAAAGGCGCAAAGATACCGATATCCACTCGTTCTCGTCATTCCTAGCCTTAAGCCGTTTGTTCTCGGTTCTTGAATCGACGTCGAGTCGCGCACTTGAACGGATACGCAATTATGCAGCTATTGGAGTATGAAAATAGTTTCTCCGTTGTCGGGCCCTCGTGCCGAGCACCTTGAATAATTCGATGCGCGACCGGAGTCCCAGTTTCGCAAGAGCGGCGCGCATACAATTTTTACGGCCTCACTGAGACGGCGAACGCGAAAATTCCCCAGCGATTACAGTCGCGCTGCAATTTCGTGATTAATGTATTACTCGGAGAGTCCCTCCTCCCAACCAGATTTCGCGAATTACAAGACAGCGGCAAGCGATTAATTCTTTTTAATACCTACATCGATTCCCGTGCAAAACGCGATTCACGCGACGAGCGAAAACCGAACGAAGATGCTTGAGAGGAAACGCCAGGCTGGGAGCTACAGGCGGCCGAAGACCATCCAGTTTTTACCGCGTTTTAGAACGCATAAATAGCGTTATATTGACCTGCACGCAGGATGTCCGACCGCCGCGCGGCCTTTTTGCCCGGCTAATAATTATCATCGTCTTAGGTGCACCGCTGGGGGAGGCTAGAGGCTTCTCAACGAAGCGGAATTTTCGCCCGTGGCTACTGTGACCGGAATGTCAGCCAGAAGACGAGAGTAAAAGAGAGAGAGAAAGAGAAGAAGAAGTAGAGCCATTATTTTTTAACGTAAAACGGTTAATCCTGACGCGTCGAATCCATCGAGAACGCGAGGCCCTCGAGGTCTTTCGAGCGGTGATGTCGAATTAAGGCCACGTCTAACGACGTCCCGACCGTGTCTCGAAACGTATTATTCATGTAAGAAAGTAGCACGCTGTCGAGAGGATTAGCCAGAATTCCCTTGACGACGAATCAGCTGCCCTCATCCTCGAAGTGAAGTAGAGAAGTTCGATTAAAAAGAGTACTTGAAGTTTGAGTACTGCGCGAAAACAGGAACCATCGATTTAGTAAATACACGGCGAACAGTTGAATAATTTGACCAATTTGTGACGATAAGCAAATAAAACTTAATTTTAACCGGTGAATTTATTGCGCAATCAATTTACGTGCGAGAGAGACCGAGTTTTAAATGTGATAAGCTCGCCATCTTCTTCTTGCGCTTAATCATCCTTGATAGCTACCCCATCGACCGACGCGGAGTACAACGCTCCTAAAAATCCGCTCGATTGAACTCGTCGGCGATCGCGCAAAAACAGGACGTGCTTTCTGCTCCCCTGTCGTCGGCCGGAAGTCGTTTCCCGCGTCGGAGGATCGACGTCGCGCCGCTCTGGCGGCCGTTTTTCCGCGGATACGCGCGGACACCCAGCGGAAAATCCCGGCATCGTGGATTCCGTAACGAGAGGCGGACGAATACGATGGATTCGCCTAGGTCCGCTTTGGAAATCATCCGAAGCGTGCGAATCATGCTTCGCGGCAACGCGTTTCGGCATGGAAAGTATCTGATCATTGGGACATGAAAAAATATTGTAGATCAAAAGAAGGGTGGATTTTGTTAGTATTGCCCTGCAGGTGTCTTCTACACGATTTAATGGCGAGGAGAACGATGCGAGTTAACTCACTAAGAGCGAGTAACGATCGAATTTTGGCGAGGGAATACTCGCGATGTTCTCCAAAACATCACCTTAGTTTCAGGCGCTAAACGAACTCTATCTCATGCGGAAACCTCGTTTCTTTTTCAACGATGAGAGTTACATTTCGTAATTATATCAGGTGCGAAGTGATTAAAAAGGCAGACACCGTTGTTCAAGAACAAACTTTCTCTCCGGCTGGAAAACAGCGCTCGCTGCCTGGCTAATCCACCTAATGTTGCCGGGATATTTCTCTCTCTTTCTCTCTCCCTCTCGCTCTTTTTTTTACGCAACTTTGGGGCGAAAGTTTTTTGAGGGCAGTGTGTGGTTCTGAAAGGCTCGTATGATAATGCGCGGCTTTTTCTACCTTTTGGACCGACTCGCGGGCAACTCTGAAGTTTGAATTAAAAAACAAAAACAAAATAAAAGAGAAACGAAAAGGCAGAAGGGATAATGATAACGTTGGCGGGCTACCCTTTGTATGTGCGGGGTGTTAATTCCAAGCTCCAAGGTCGCTCACGAGCTCGCGCGCGCATCGCAAAAGAGTTAATTCGCGTACGGCATTCTCACCGCGCGAGACCGTTCGCGGGATCGTTTCCTTTCCGCGTGAATAGCACGCGCGCCGCAAAGCGAACGAAGGCGTACATCCTCGAACGCGCGTGCATCCTCGCGCGAGAACGCACATCTCCGCACGCAACATTAGCTATTCAGACGCAACTCGCGGTTGAGCCTGGTCTTTCAGTCGGACCCCCATCGTCAGACGGACGGACCCTGATCGCCTCTATAACTCGCAGACTGTCCTTAAATGCGTCTTGATCGCTTTGCCCCGGGCGATTTCGCGAGGACTCCACAAAACGTGAGTCTCTAAGTCGAGAATGACGCATGGAGCATAATCGGATGATGGAGCATCAGATCGCTTCAGTGCGACGCGAATCTCTCGCACGCAAACGTGATGTCTGCAAAAGTACATATAAGTATGCTAAAATGATTAATCTTACATTTTTTAAATATCATATTTATTTAATGTCGATTTTTGAATGCACTGTTTTCGAAGAATAAATTTAGTGAACGTGGAATATTATGATATGACAAATCAAATTGGTATAGCAAGATCATTAGCTCGACCGTGTCGATTTAAAGTAGAGTTTAAATTCTAGATGGATCGTTGTAATTATAGATATATCAGTGGCTGTCCTCGCAATGCGTTGTCGCATACCGAGAGGGAACAAGTAGAAAATTCTCCAAGACAGCAAAAAAATGCTCGCGCGCGCAGATAAACAGTGATAGAGAGAAAGAGAAAGAAAAAGAGAGGGAGAGGAGAACGTGCATTCTCGCGTGACTCCGTACACGCTCGATTAAACGTGCATTCACGATCGATCAAAGGTCGATCGAAGTCGACCACGAACTGAAAACAGTAGTCACGAGAAAAGCACGGGGAGATCGGGAACTATTTGCTCGCCTCTGTAAATATCTGCCTGCGGAACGACTTCGGCAGGTCTCCGTTGTACGTACACATCGCCGACTTGTACGTCACGTGTATACGCGGTGTTCCAGAAATCATGCGTTTCTTCTGAGCGTTCTAAAGAACGTGGTTTTCGAAGTGGAATCGTGCTTTTGACAGAATTTTCGATGTCTAAATTTATCGTGTTAACAAAAGAGAGATAATAATAATATTACTGCTCTATCTGTAAAAGAGATTTTAATATATCATCAAGTTTCTTAAACGTGCATGATATTTTAGATTTAGATAGAAATATAAGACCATAAAGAGAGAGGAAGAAGAGATAATTTTATTTTTATTACTTTATCTTTCTTTACAGACCCGGATTGGATTTGTAAACTTGAATTTTAATTATGCCTTCTACGCAATGTAAAGTCTTTCCCTGTGATTTTCTAAACAAATTAAACAAATGACGAAATCTCGTTGCTTTTTAATTTAATTCTAATGATTGAATATACACAATTTCTGGATTGCTGGTATAATGTCGATGAATGATTGAAGTGCAGGTTGCCTGTAGGTGGTAGCAGGCACATAACTACCGTGCACACTGTGTATATTCGCGGCTCGGCGAGCTCGATTTTTCCGCCGGAGGAATGCCGGCTTGCATCTCGCCAATTTTCGAGAGATTATCGCGCCCCAAGACCGTGCGAACCTCGGCCACGGGCGAAATTAGGGAAATGGTTGATGCACGAGTCCGCTTATTACCTAGGCTCATCGATGACGATATTCATGGATAATTGAGCAGACGCGCATAGGACGTATACGTATAGTTCGCAAATCTCTCTCAATAATTATTTTATTATTACCGCGATATATCTATATCATTTGGCAATTAGGTGAGGTTCTATCCAAACCGACAATCGTTATCAATAATATCAACAGTTAATCTTAGATTTCGATTATCTATTTGTATCCTCCAAGTTTTATTTATCAGGTCTCTTTCTGTTCGATTGCTTATAATTCAGAATTTAGTCTATTCAAAATTCTGTTGTCGTTAGTATCGTTCAACGGACAATGAATAATACTTGCATTTATGAGCAATTAATTCGACGCGCAACGTTCCAACATCCTTTCGTTGCAAACTCTTTCGTCGTGCGATTCATGATACATACGTGTCCTCGTTTCGATCGAGCGTCGGTTAACGTCGCGAAGAACAAACGCGATTATTCCCTTGCGCCGCAGAGGAGAAAAATGCAAAGGGCGCGCGCCGAGCATCCTCCACCCCCGATAAAAATGAGAAACGCGATAGGGGCGGTTAACTCTCTTCCACCCGCGTGCGCGTAGCACTCGCGGCGATGTAAATGCCAATCGAGGGGCACGGCGAGTCGAAAAGCGACCGCCAAGAGGAGAGAATCGACGAATCTCGATGCGTCGAGCCGCGGTCGAGCGGTGATCCCGCGGGGGCGTTTAACGCGTTCGAAAATGACCCCGGCGGTGGCAGGCCCGGGGGTGAGGCAAGGCGGGGGCGGGCGGTTACAAAGGGTTAGAGAGCCGGCTCGTCGACGAGGGCGATAAAAAATTTATTCGACGATCCGTCGGCGCCGCGCCGCCGCGTCGCTGGCGTCGCGAACAGAGGAAAAAGGAAAACGAGGCGGACGGGGTGGCAGGGGACGAAGAACAAAGTAGCAATACACCTCACAAAAAGAGCGCGATGACAGTGGAGAGCGGGACGGGAAAGGATGAGGGAGGTGGGAAAGGAATAACGGTGGATGTGATAGTGGTAATTGCTGGATTATCGAAAGCAATCTGTGCGTTTGACGTCTCGCCCGATGCCTAAAGCCGCTGGAACGGCTCTTTCCATCGCGATTTAAGCGGTTTGGATTCCGAAGACCGCGACTCGGTACTTTGATGAGACTCGGTCAGCGTTCTCGCATCGATCGAATTACTGAAACGCGTGTAAAACGCGACGGACACGATTCCCTATCGCGAGGAAGACGCTCTCGCGGGATGACGCGCGCGCGCGCTCGAGCGAAGGGAACAGGTAATGCACTTTTAAAGCTTGAATTAGATCGACGCGCGCGAACAAAAGGCATTAGGGGTATTTGCATGGCCGATACGCGTGCATAAATGCATTTGCATATTTACGATGTATTTACGTTCCCGCGTGAGCGCACGTACGCGCGCGTTCGGGTATCGCGCGGGTATCCGCGCGAATGCCGCGATAATGTCGCCATCGACATCCGGGAGCGTCGCGGGTACAGGAGCGGAATTAAAAAGCGCCGCAATAAAATTCGTATCCCGCGCGATGTATTCGCATAGATTGCAGGTGCTTCCAGGAGCAAAGAGAGGAAGAAAACTAGAGAGAGAGAGCGAGAAAGAGGATGAGAGAGAGAGAGAAAAAGACGATCGTTACGATTACGTAACGGCGTACCTCGGCATCGCGCTTACGCAACGGCAAAAATTATGCAATGCTCCAGCGAAAAGTCTGCGTTTGCAACTGCGAAGACGCACTTCATGCACGCGAGACCGAGCACTCGCAAGCGAGTATTACGCACGAACATTGTAAAAGAAATACCACGCAGCCGGCTCGTTCAAATCACTTCAACTTCAATGTTCGTCCGTTCGCGTATCGGAGTATATTGTAGTGTTAGCAAAACTCTCCTTCCATCCGCGATATCGAGTAACAGATTCTTGAAAAATCTTTTAAGAGCGCATTACATTCGGAGAATCATTTCGTTCTTGATACGCGAGAGAATCTTTTCATATCCCGGACTAACTCGGAGTATCGCTTAATCTCCGTTTGAAATTCGATCCAGCAGCGTATGCTCGCTCCTCCACTATCTTGCAACAAAACGCATACGGACACGTGACACGTACGAGCGGCAATCGATGGTCGTCCGCGATACGATGTTCGAGGTCGTACGTGATACAAGCGGGGGCGGACGCAGCTAATCAACGAGAGATCACGATGAGTGGTCCGCGATCGTGCTTCGCGCGGAATCGTCGAATTCGGTAATCGTGACGGTACTCGTCGCTGCCGCAGCGAGTATTTATGCATTTACGCGACGGTATCGTGCACCGCTGTCGTAAAGTACCGGTTGTGGCGGCCGCACTTTGGCGGCTTTAATTCGCGGTACGCAAGCGTGTACGTATATACGTTCTCCTCGTCGCCGGCTTACGCCTCGCGGTGCATCGCGCGACGTTACGTGCACGCGCTCGCGTGTGCGCGCATGCAACCGCGTGAAGGCTCTCCTCCTCCTTCTCCTCCTTCTCCACCACCTTCTCGTCGTTCCGTGACGAGGGACGTTTCGACGACGTCGCGTTTCCGACAAGCACGAGCAACATGCGTGCCTACGCAAGATTAGCGGAATGAGTCTGCACACACCGGTAATGTCGTAATGCAGTCGGCTCGGGCTTCCGAGCCGGCGGCTTCCCGAAGAATCGCGCGGCTCTTATTAGCTCGAAATGCTAATTACCAGCCTCGGCGCGCCGTGCCGCGTAACTTGAAACGAGGCAGAAAGGAAAAAGAAAGACGTACAAACGAGGCAGAAAGAGTGCCGACTGATTGACAGCCGTGGCTCCCGCGATGGATCGTCGTCTCGCCGGCGAACGAAAATTTAATTGCAGAAAAAATTTATTCCGTATTATATTGCGAGAGACGCTGTCCTGTGATAAAAGTATCAGGGACTGTTGAATTGCGCTTAATTATTCATACGGCTACCCGTTCCGTTCGTTCGGTGGGGAGCAATTTCGAGGGCGACTCGCTGCGAAAAACCAATCGTCCGTTCGCTGTTCGGCGAGCCGCCCGTTGCGTGCGTTGCGTGCACGCCGCTCTCGCACAATGGCGAAACGACCGGGAATGGGCTGACCAACCCGTTGTCGCAGCTGTAACCGCGATTAGCATTTAATCCCGTTTTCGGTGTTCACATACTCGCGACTACGCGCGAGGGAGAGACGCGGATCTCCGCGCACGGAAGACTCGCCGCGCGCAGAGAAATGGTTCTTATGGAGAAGCTGCAGGAATGTATTGTATTATACATAACGTCCACCATGGTATTTCGAGTCTTGCCCGCGGCCCGCTTTCGGAGGTTTAATCGCGCACAATTTTCGAATATTTCGGTAGAAATGCTACCGAAATGCTCGCCGTTGCCCATCTCACCGTTTAATTCGCGTTACGTTATTACGTGTTGCCCTTTCGACGCCATACGCGATTAATCAAAGAACAGCGAGAATATCTACCCATTTTGGACAATAGTCCAAGTCAACATTTACATTCGCAGCGAAGTCAAAGAAAAATTGTGTCGTAATAAGTTGCAGATTACTTGACCGGCGGTACCATCTTTGGCTCAATCTGAAGATGCGTTAACGCAAGCGATCCCGGTTTCTACTATCGCGCACGAACGAATAATTAGAAGCTGCATTAAATATTCGAAACATGTATTATGTGATTAAATCTCGCGGTGCTGGTTATTTCTCTTCTCGTCGATGAGAAGTTTATTATAATCGAGCGATAAGTTATTGATTCATGTATTGTACATCATTGTAATCATCGTACACATAAATCGGCGCAATTATAAATTATCAATCAAACGTTCGTGTCGAGAACGCGAGTCTCCTCAAGGCGATCGGGAGATAGAGAGAGACAGAGAGGAACGAGCCATTTTGCCGCGCGCACTCGCGCGCGTAAAACTCGTAAAAATTAATTCCGATTGGCATTTATGTAACGATAATATCGCGCCGAGTTACGTAAAGGCGCGCGAAAAGCGACGCTTCGTTCGAGGGGGAAAGAAAAAATTAGTTAACGTCCGTTCGTTCGTTCCATTGGGACCGTGCTTCACGCGCGAGTTGCCGGCCGCAGCCGCGAGATTTTTTTCGATCGACACGCGTTTCGCTCGATAGAGGAGAAGCGTGCGGACACAATCGGCTCCGACGTGGACACGAGGCCTTTCTGGAGTCCGGCAGCGCTAATGGCGAGGCCACTTCGAGCGAGGAGAGATAGGATCTTCGTTATACCTCTCCCTCTCCCCCTCTCGCCGTCCACCTTCGGCAACGTGCGTGACAGCCGGTCGGCTCACGCATGCAGGAAGGCACGCACGCACGCACGAATCGTACACTGGCACGGTCGGTGTGTAGTTAAACGCCAGAAATGTGCGTCACGCCAGCCTCCTCTTTATGATGTGGACTGGCGGCCGGGAATCGCGTTTGATCCTTCCGCGCGCGATTCCTTCGGAATCCGGCGCTGGCGAAGATAAAAGCGTATTCGCGCACGTGATTCGCGGCCGCGTGATTCGTCGTAATCGAAGCAGCCGCGCTACGCGTGCACCCGCGCATTTACGCATTCACGTACGCGCGTGTACACACATACACGCATTTACGCGCGGCGTAAGGTATTAATTATGTCGTGATTCCTATATACTCCTCTTGCTCGCGGCGCGCAATTAGAACGTTGCGCAAGCGACGTGCTCGCGCTAGATTGCGCAACGCGGAACGCGCGTCGGTGCTCGTTTCGATTCCCGCTTCTCGCGCGGCGAAATTTCGGCGACGGCTTCGGCCGACGACCACGGCGTATTGGCGGAAGATATTAGAGTCGAGATAGAGCGAAGGGACGTAGACCGGTCGATTAAGTTTGATCCGATTTGCGTTTCTCGCACGGCGATCGATCGATCGCTCGCTCGCTCGCTCGCTCGTCGGCTCACTCGGCGAGGCCATTAGCGCGCGGACTTAATCTGGCATTCAATTTTCTGACGACAATGTAAAAACGGTATAGAGACAGATAGATAGATGAGTTTAATTATCGCGGGACGGATATCCCGCAGGCGTGTGCATGCGTGTGCGTGTGATGCGACGCTGTCGGAGACGTGGCGCGATGACACACACGGAATTAGCGCGAATGATAACGATGTAACATTTTTTTTCTAGCTCCTTAATTATATACCTCGATTGTTGGGTGAATCAACAATGTACACGTATAGATTCTGGCTACATGTGTGCTTCTCACGTTTTTATATTGCTACGTATATGACAAGATGTACAAAAACTGTAAAATGTCTGATTGATGCAGATGCATTTTCTCGGGAACGTGATGCAACACGTTCGACGTTCTACGGAGTCACATATTTTTCTTTCATTCTTACAGCCCTCCTGTAACCCCGTGACGCAATAGTAAATCGCGTAGATATGAAATACTCTATTTTTGTCGCCTAATCAATTATCGCGTACAGATTTATCTCTCTGTGAGATTATGACAGACCTCTTCGCGTGGCGGAGTCGATCTTGCAAAGTCGAAAAAAATGAGCGAGTCGAGGAGGAGTGCCAAGCACATTCATGGGAGCCGCGATACCACGTGGCCAAGCAGGCAGTGGTCATTAAAACAGGCGACCGTGAAGTAATCACGCGATGTCATCGAACTCTGCGATTATTCTGAGATAAACCGACGGATTTCATGCATCCCAGGAAGGGTACAAATTGACGTGTCTCATCTTACGGATCGTCATTTTATATTTAAGGAACTAATGACTTCCCCTCGTAGAGCAGAATGACACAAGTTTTCTGTTTCTCTCTTTCTCGTTTGCGCGATACGATCGTTCGAATTTCAAAAATTTAGCTGTGCAATCAATCCGTAATTGCTCGCACGTCTGACTTATTCCTGTAATTCTAGGAACATTAAGAATATCTTATTTCTTGAATAACTTGAATAGCGCGATGTATCTTTGGTTGTCACTCCTCTATTTCTGACGTAATTATTTATTTGTAGATTAGAAAAACAGAGTGCAAAGATAGGTACACATATAACAATCATAACGTTCTCAAAATGTCCTCTTTTAATCACCTAAAGAGCCGCAACCACTGAAACCGTTCCATTTAAACCTTCCATTAAAAATTCAGTTTCGGACGAGATTGCGCGGGATAATCGCGCAACGCTCACTCGCGCGGCAGATAATAATAAAGCGGCGTGCATAATAACGATAATGCGTGTGTAATACCAATTCGGCTTTGAGCAAACCTCGTTTGAGCGGCGCGGGTATTAGGAGCGGGATGAACGGCGACGCTACCCTCGCATCGGAGACTTGATTTACGTGGGATTGGGAGTCATGCGGGTACTGGAGGAGCAGCTCTCCACGATTGCCGCGGGGGGAGGAATCCGCGAACATGGTCGTGCAAACACGTACGACGGAGCTTTAGACGTAATGCACACGTTGTCCGGAAACACACGCACCGTCGTGCTACGTGCTCTCCTCTTAGGACGATCCGCCTTTCCCCCGCCGACGGGATGGAGGAGGAGATTTTATGATAGCCGCTTCTTGCGCCCCCCGGCCTTTCGTCCGATGTCCTATAAAACGCTATCACCGTGCATGCACGACGTAGCGTTTTTTGCGTTGCGCTCGCGGCTAATTGCCGACGTTACTTAACAACGCGCTTAAATTAAGAGCGATGCCGTGTGTTCCCCCATTCCCTTATTTCGGGAATCGTTCGGCCTTTCGCATTTGCTCCTGTTACGGATACTTAAATTTAATCAAGCTTTTCGGGTATTTTTGTCAGTTTCACTTTGCATCGCGACGGTTGTCGATATTTCACGACACGTGTGTCGCTCGAAGTGATCGGTCAGAGCTGATTTCGCAGTGGTCGATTAATGAGCGGTTGCCCGATGGATTAGTATCAAGTTCTCGAGGTGGCTTAAAAATCCACGCGACATCGATGTCTGAAATTAGATCCTGCCGTAAAAGCGTACCGGCCAATCAGAAATATCGGCCTCGCGGAATACACACTCTCGTTCGGCGTTTCGAGGAGCCGATATTTTTACTCGCTGCTGCTTTTCCCGGTTATCGATGCGCGGTTGTCGTCTAAAGTATCACAGTGTCACGATGGCCGGTGCAGTATCTACAGCGAAATATCAATACTTGGGCAGCAGTATTTGCGGTAAGCGCGGCTACGCCGCGCGCTTCTTTCGCTCGCGTGTCGTGATGGCGATCGCATGCGAGCGCACACCTCGCGACGTGCACGCACACGAGCTCGATCAACCGCGCTCGCCGCCGAGGTCGGATACACCGAGTCAAATCGAGATTTCATAAGCTGTGCGCGATCACGCTCGCCGACGACTCCTGCGGATCTCTGCGACGTTAATTCGCCCGTCGAAAATCGTAGCGCGAGCACCCCCGCGACGCGCGACCGCGCGGATTGCCGCGCGTAAAGATACCCGCGCGACTTCCGCAACGTGTTCCGCTCGAAACGATGTCGCGATGCTGCTTGCGTTCTCATCTTGTCGCGTTGGAAGCTGAGTGTCACGTAACGCGGAAATTACCGGCGAGCGCGTAATCTAAAGCGACGCACTCGCGCGACGGCTCACGCCGCAATCCGGATTCCCGGGCTCGCTGCACGGTGAGATTTTTTCGCGCGTGATTCCGTGCGCGGCACGCAGCGGTCACGCGTTACGCCGTATCTCTCGGCCACCCTCGCGACCGTCATTATCCCGAGAGCGGGGGGGAAGAATCGTGCGCTTATGGCAAGGGCGAGAGTCGGGTCGGGATAATGACAGTCCGACGAGCGACTATCCGGTGACTGAGGCACTCCAGAAGGCGCAGCGTGCGGTTATTAAACTTATTCCGCGCGCGCGATGAAACTCGCGGCGAGTCGGCGCAGGCAGCGCTCGCGCGAACGTTACACCGTGTGATATCCGGGAATTAGTCAACGAAATACCTCTAATTACTTTGGCACGGCGACGCTGCGACGGCGGCATGCTCTCCATTATGCATTTAATTGCGCTTCGGAAGCGCGCGAATAGAAATGTTGATCAACTCGCGCTCGTAGGTATCTATGGGCACCACGCGCGTTCACCGCACTCGACGAGAGTATATAAATCGACAAGGCGGGATTCGTACGCTCGTTCATGGAGAGCAATTGATCGGTCGGCATGCAAAATGCACCCGTATTATCGCGTATTTCCGAAGAGTATAATGCCATCGATCTCCATATATGCTAGAATGCATCGCGTCAATAAATAAATTTATTCCACATATTCTAATATATCTCAATTTCGGCAACTGAAAGATTCCGAGGGAAAGAGCGAAGAAAATTTGCAATTCGCGAGATTCGTCTCTTTGTAAGTCCATTATTATAATTAAATCTCGAAAGATGGAAGATTTCAGTAGCCTTTGTCCTCGCAAATTCGAAAACAATTCACGAGAGGAACATAAACATTTCACTTTATCGGACAGCAGTTAATACTAACGTTCAAGCAACACTTGATGCTTTCAACAAGAATTGAAGAAGATACAGTTTAAGATTGGATAAAAATATGAATGTGCCGCGGTTGATCAGCAGAGTCAATCTTTCAAGAATCCAATTGGATCTTACGAGTTCTAAAATTGTTACTTTATAGTTCCTTCCTCCCAACGCTCGCGTATCTTTCGATTGTCGAACGACCGTTGGAGCCGCGGCGGCGATGGGATACGCTCTCGCTACGCGCGCGTCGCTCTCACGATCTCTCGTCCCCCCGCGAGCGTTTACTACGGCCGGTAGCCGGGAAAAACTCATGTTATTAAGCCGCGGCAAAAGTCCTCCGTTCCTTTTTCCCTCCCTCGGTCGGTCGGTCGGCCGACCAGCCTCCGCCACGTCCACGGCGAAGCTCGCTAGATTAGTTCATTACCCAGCACGGCGTGTCTTCTGTTTTTGCGCGCCGTGGAAATAGATTTGTTGCAAGATCGGCGGTCCAGGCCGCGGCCGTGGACGTTCTTCTTGCGTACGCGCGTGAGCGCGTACGTAAAGGCGAATTTACACGCTTCACCCTTGATAATCACGGGAACCGGACGAGGCTTCGCATCCGTGCTGTATTTTTTACGAGCGCGTTTTTCCCTGTATCCTGCATCGATATCGATGGCGAACGGATTGAGGGTTGGAGACTTCTTCCTTGCAAAGTGACATGTCAGGCGTATATTTCAATAATAAATGTAAAACGATACAGAAATGTGCGTAAGACATATACTGTTACACTTTGATAATGATTAACTGATTGCAAAGTGCGTAATTAGCTTACCTAAACAGTTGCATGTTACATGATCTACTTAGAAGGGAGGAAGAGGAGAGGAAGCATTTCCGCAGGGGATGCTATCATGGCAAGGGGATATCCTGCTCACTCTTTTTCGTATCCACATTCGACGCGTGCCTTGCGCGATCGTGTTCGAATTCGATTTGGAGTCACGGCGGTTGCCCCCTGTGCCTTTGGCACACGAATCGGCGCACAAGGGGGTGGGAATACAGAGGGGCCATTATGCGCCGACGAAACTGACACCGGTTATCCCGGCGTTAAATTGTAACACGGTTATCAGCCGGAACGTTCGACGTGGCCCGCGTGCATTCCCACGGGGTTGGAGGACGGGGTGGCCGTGTGATGTCGAGGGGGCGGCAATGCCACGGCGGTGGCGGCGGCATTTTTGTTGGGCCGCGTATCATTATCGATTCACTTTTATCCACGGTGAGCAGCAACCGCGCGCGCGTACTCAGCTGGATATACATGTATGCGCGTGTTGCGTGTGCACGTGCTGTACGTCGCTCTTTACATGAACAGGAAGTCCGAGGCTATTACACGGTACGGCATGGATAAAGCGTGCCCCCTGCGCTCTCCCGCGTATCATCATCTCTCTCTCTCTCTCTCTGCCTCTCACCCACCGGCTCTTTAAAGCACACATAATATCGCGCGCGTCCGCCGATACAGCGCACCTAGCCGCGATTAGAGATATTTTTGCTATAATTCGTTTCGTAATGGGGGACCGAAGGAAGAAGGCCAGAGAAAGGGTAGAAAGAAAGAGAGCGGCTGAGATCGAAGAGGAGGGAGGAAGAGCCGCGACAAGCCGGACACTACGCATGTTCTTACGCAAACTGTCCTCTATATTGTAATAATACGTTTCGGAACGCATTAATTGATCGTAATTCAGCTCGTGTCCGTACAAGCGGATGCCTCGCGTCGTGCGTATTGCTCTTGATCGCAAGTTAGCCGTCCATCGATCAATATTTGCATCGTGTAATCGCTCAATGATCCCGGCGAGCGGGATCCCTACATTAATTCGAATAACTTGAAAATTACTGGTATTTCCAGGCAGTTTCCTCGGCGGGAGGGAGGGTAGGATCGCGCGCGACGTGGAGTTTATAGACACAGGAGAGAAAGAATGAAGAAAGACAGGCGCGGGGATACTTTTATACACCGTGCCGCGGGAAAATGTTCTAAACTCACCACCGCGTGGTGTATACCCGGCATTACCGGTGCGCCAGCTCACGTCCGCGCGTTGTTTCACACACGAAATTACATTAAGCGGCGCTAATTAATTCACCGGCGGGCGTGCGGGGCAAGGAGTGTGGCGGGGAAGCTCCTTTCTTTCGGGACGATAGCCGGCGGACACGGGGGTGGCGGCCGCGTATTTAATTCGGGGTGACTTTACGAGGGATCCCGGGGGATGATGAAACGCCGCGCCGAAAACGGCCGGCAATTAACGCCGCCGCCCGCGAGATTTATCCGCCGACCTTCGACCGGAAGTCGGCAGGGCGTCGACTTATTTAACTGGCTGGCTGAGAGAGCATTCCGTATCTACCGCGCTCGTTATTGCATTTACGGTATTCGCCGGTGGCCTGTGTTGGTTAGAGAGGCGTCGTGCAAAATGGTCATAACGTGGCACGTTAAAACGCCATAAATTACTTATTATACAAATGTACATCCAAACTTGAAGTTTTAAATTACAATTGGTTACAAAAGAATGATAATAATGATCTGTCGAACTCTAAAAATACAATTTTTTAATATTTCTTAATTAAACTAGAAAAGTTTTCTGATTATACGAGATTATAGGGATAGAATCTGTATCAGTTTAACTTCTTGTGCTAACCACATATTATTTTAATAATTTGAGATACTGACGATAACATGGCTAACAGCGTAGAAAGTGGCTTTACTACGAACGTACTTAGCCAGCCATCTTCCTCTCGCGCTAAGTATGACGCGCGACTGCGAAGTGCGAGCTCTTTGCGGACGCAAAAAGCTCACCGCAAGTTTTACAAGGCAGCGTTTGATGTTAATCTCGAACGGTGTCGTTTTGTATGCACGCCGCGTTCGTTCTTATAGACACCTTCGATGGAAGTTTTACGCGCGATAGCAGAGTAGCTGCTGAAAGATCGTTACTACCAGCACGAGAGAAAGAGAGGGTTAACGGGAAAATGGGAGCAATCGCTACGGCAATGTGTCTATTCGCGGCTGTAGGTATGCCCTTGATTAATTCAGAATGAAAGAAAGAGAGAGAGAGAGAGAGAAACTCGACCGATTGAATATTTGAACGTTAGACACGCTTAAAGGTAGAATAACATTGCATTGTATTGGAGGATTGTGCATCTCATATGAACAGAAAAATTTCTTGAAAGAATTTTTAGAAAGTCTCTCGAAGAGAAAGACGTGATAAAATTTCTCGATAAATGTCTCAAGCAGTTATATTATTATTCTCCTCCTTATGACCGAGTTTTAGTTTATTTTAGCTGAACGCGCACGTGAACACGCGCGCGTATATTTTGCCATTGATTATCAATCCAAGCAGCAGTTTTATGAACATATGAATACCTGCGTTATAAATTCTCCTTAATACGCGGAGAATCGATGCGATTGCACGTATATCGCGACCGCCGCCACATGTATAGCCGCGTATTATTGACATTTTACGTTACGTGATACAGTCCAGAAGGCAAAAGGCTAATCTGGCGGTCACCATCTAATCTGGATTTCTCCGAGTTCCCGGGAGTCAAAGGCCAAGTAGTGTGCGAGCTGCAAAAAGAGGGACACGATCACACGAGTCCTGCCGAGAGAGGAGAGGATCGTGGCCCGCGAGGAGAAACCCTTTTAGCTACATGCGCTCGCGCGCGTACTTTGCCACTGATTAATTTCGCGCGAATGCATGAGTAACAATCCGGCCTTACCGCTTGTCAGTCAGCCGCGGCGGTAGTCAGCCTGTCTAAGTACATATATGTACATACATATATACGCGCGGGAAACGCTACGGAATACCGTGGCTGTCTGGTGATCTTAACGCGAGAACCGACTATTCGCTAAGCAAACATCCGATAGTTCGCCGCGGGGGTGAGCCAAACTTTGTTGCCTGTTCGAGACCGCGCTAATATCGGTCTACTTTCGCGATTTGTGATTTTTTTTATGGAAATAATTCCATAAATATTATAAAATATATTTGAATAAAAAATTGTGCCGAATTTGTGGAAATAAAAATGAGTTAATGAGATATCACCTTATAGTTCTTTATGAGAATTATATTTAAATGAAGAAATCACGTTCCATTATATTAGAAATAAATAATATAGAAAATCAATTGAATTATATGCATATTGTGTATAAGAAACGGAAGATTCGTTTTATATACAGGGTGAGGCACCCGAAACAGGCCACTTGAATATCTCAACTGTTATTGGTGATAGAAGAAAATGTCTCAGACCAAACTTGCATGGTTTCGAGGAACACATAATTTGTTCTAAATAATTTTTTATTAGGTGAACGCGTAGAGGTCATATGAAGGTCAACTTCGTTTTTTTAAATGGTATGATATGTTTTTTTACGTACCATCATATTCATATGACTTCTACACGTCCACCTAATAAAAAACTATTTAGAACAAATTATGTGTCCCTCGAAACCATGCAAGTTTGGTCTGACACATTTTTTTCTATCACCAATAACAGCCGAGATATTCAGGTGACCTGTTTTAGGTGCCTCACCCTGTATATTTATATTCGATTTTATGAACACTAGATAGACTCGATACATTCATTGTCGGTATTAGATCCAGTACAGAATCCAAGGAACTAACTCAAGTTTATTACATGGCGTGTAAATACAACACATACACGACATGTATGATTTGTAATCATCGTCAACTGTGAAACATCAAACGTTAAACAACTTCCCCTCGAAACGATCATCTCCATCGACACTTTGGCGGCGGATATGCCGAGATGGAACGAGCGGGACCGAGAGAAGAATGGCACGCGTGCAACGATGCAGATGTACGCGGCGCGCCGTTTAAAGCGGCCGGACGAAGCACACCTCTACCTTACCTCTACTTTACCGTTGATTAATTTCGCGCGAGCGCGTGAGTAACAGGGCGGCGAGTTACAACCCGTTCGACAAGCCGAAGCCGGCCGTCGTGCGCGCTCACTGATTATACATACACATACACATACATGCACTCCTCGGGATGACTTATCTTCCGTTCCTCGCCTCTTCCCATCGGCGATATCCTCTCCCTCACTTTCTCTTTCTCTTCCTCTCATCGTGCCGACTTCTTCCCCCGACATCCCTCCTCTCCTCCTCTCTCTCCCTCGCTTGCCATGTACACGTATAATGTATTAACGTGGAAGCACGCCTCCACTCTTGGCGACGCTTGATACTTCTCTCTCGCGTCATATATTTGCGGAAGTGACGCGAGGGTTTTTAAAACGCACGGAAGCGGCGCGGCAGCTGGTGTATTGCGCTCCGAAATAATGGGATAGTCGCGTGCTAAAAAGTACTCTCTGAAATATACCCGTTTACCCGCGCTGATCGTCATCGGTAAAGTTCTTCGGCAACTATGCGCGCGCGACGTGACGGAACGGGGTGCAACTCGATTTCCTTGCTCACCTGCATCTCAGGACATCTTTCCAAGTATTCGGTGCATTTGTCGGGGGGATTGAACATTACGTGTCATTTCGCGAACGCGAAAGGACCGCGACGAAAATGCGGCCGACGCGTCATCGCGCCTCGTCGGCGTCTCGAAAGCGCAAATACGCCCCGCACCGCGCTCGCATTTCTATTCTTTTTTTCCTTCCTTTTCTTTTTTGTACCTCCCTTATTCGCCATTCCGCTTTATTCCGCCTGGTCGGAAGTTGTTTTATTTGCGGCCTTTTATTTCCTTCTCTCCATCGCGGGCAAAGTTGATTGATCGCCGGCGCGATTATCACTCTAAAAACGACGCGCCGCTCTGGAACCGAGTCAAGAAAATATGCTAAATTGCGATGCGATGCGCGCGCACACGGTCGCGAAAAAATAAAACTTACGGACGGTCTGTTTTGCGAAGTGACACTCTCGTTACTCGATGCGCACACCGCCGCGTTAATCATGCACACGACGCGTTTAATTTCGGCCGTAGCCGTGTAATGCCGCCTTTTGATCAAAATTCATGAGGAACAAATAATTGGGCCGTATAACCGATAATTAAACTCTGTATTCACAGGGACGTTTTTGCGTCACCGATATCTTGTTATTCTGTATTAATGCGCTTCCACGCGTTAACACTCCGTTCTGTTCTGTATTTCAAAAGAGCTGCGAATCGATTCGACGTGGACCCTCCGCCAGCGGGAGACCGAAAATCCAACATGTAATTCGCAACTGATTGACAAATCATTTCCGTGAATAATTTTTATATAAGTGTTAATTCGTTCTTGCGTGACGTGAATGATTTCATTAACAAACTTTTCGTGAATTACACCAACGGTAAAAGTTGGTTCTATAAATATTCATCACATATGTCAAGTTATGTAGCAGCGAAACGATACGAAATAGCGGTGCATTACCAAGGATTACCGCCGCAGACGACGATGCATAAGTAATCGGAGTATATAGACAGCTGATAATTTTATAGACTTCCCTGCATGCAGTCTTTGCACGATTGCGTGCCAATTTCCGATCGTTCTTGTCGAAGTTGTTCGCGGATCGGTAATGTACTCCGCCTCGCGATCGCAGGCTGTCTTTCGCTAGCTAGAATAACGTGCGTTTAACCTTTCGGAGCGTTCGCGTCTCACGATCGACGGTGTTAATGCAGATTGTGATCAAAAGCGAACCCTTCAAAATACGAAAAGAGATTAGTCGATAACGAAACCCGACGGGTAAAACACGAAGATGCGAATCTTCGGTGTAGCGTTACTAAAATGTGCAGTACTATGTTGGCTTTTTGTGGCACTTGCTGCGTCCAGGATATAGATGGTTCAGAGAAAAGGGAAATGTTGAACAGTTGCGGCAGGCAATCGGGATAAGAATTAAGATGTGTTGATCATTTATTTAAGAGCCGTTACGGAATTAGAAAAAAATAATGCAAAAAGTGTGATTTGTATTATTAGATGGGACAGTAATGGCCTAAAATATTCTGTCTCTCAAGATACGACCGTCAAAAAATGTCGAATAGAAGATGGTGTATTATATATTAGGTTGGCAAATAAGTTCGTTCGGTTTTTGCTTCGGTGCAACTTCTTTCCAATTCACTCTTGTTTTTCTCGATACTATCGCGCAACTTCAGAGTGCATTTAAAAGTACATGTTTCACATAACCTTTCTGTAAATTTTGGTTTGACTAACATCAATATTGTGTGTGCTGCGTAGCTGTAAAAATGGAAGTAAATAACGTGCATTATCGTCATATTTTGCTCTATTATTTCAAGAAGAGCAAACGAGCTGCAAAGGCTCATAAAAAGATATGCCGTGTTTATGGAGATGATGCCTTAACAGAACGCGTATGTCAAAAGTGGTTCACCAAATTCCGTTCTGGAGATTTTGACGTCAATGATGCGCCTCGCTCCGGTCGCCCGATCGAGATTGATTCAAGTAATGTCAAAGCTATCATCGATAAAAATCCATCCCAAGCACTTAATATATCTCATATAAAGCGTAGAAAACAATTTGCGCCAACTGGAATACGTTTCTCGGCTCAATGTGTGGGTGCCGCATGAATTAACCGAGGCCAACTTGGCCACTCGCATATCCATCTGTGATTTGCTGCGGAAACGTCAAGAAAACGATCAATTTTTGAAGCGGTTAGTGACAGGAGATGAAAAATGGGTCGTCTATGAGAATGTAACGCGGAAAAGATCATGGGGACACAGCAGCGAGCCACCACAAACAACCTCGAAGGCAGGATTGCATCCGAAGAAGATCATGCTCTCCGTATGGTGGGATTTCAAAGGTGTCACTTACTACGAGCTGTTACCGTCAAGCAAAACAATTGATTCAACCATATACTGCTCGCAGTTAACAAAATTGGACCAAGCACTCCGCAAAAAACGTCCAGAATTGATAAATCGAAAAGGTGTTGTCTTCCACCACAATAACGCCAGACCTCACACATCATTGACAACTCGGAACAAATTACTCAGTCTTGGCTGGGATGTTTTGCCTCATCCTGCGTATTCACCGGACCTGGCCCCTTCCGATTATCATTTATTCCGGTCGTTGCAAAACTCTTTAAACGGAAAAATCTTCAAGGATGAAGAGAACGTCAAAAGACACCTGGATTGGTTTTTCGCCGATAAGCCTCAGATGTTTTACGAACGCGGCATAATGAAGTTGGTGGAAAGATGGCAAGAAGTCATCAATAAAAATGGTCAATATATAATTGATTAAAATTTATTTCGTGTATCAAAAAAATTGTATTTTATTCCACCTTAAAAAACCGAACCAACTTATTTGCCAACCCAATAGAATCTTGGAAGGCCACGCTCACTGGGTTAATACTTTGATTTGAGTATGTGCTTCGGACTGGTCCATTCCAATTTGATCTAAACGCAAATATTACGCTTAGCATTGCGGCATGCAATTGAACAAATAATCACCAATGGCTTGCGAAAGACGGAACCCGGAGTTTTCCATATTCGAATCTCTTCCATTATTCGATGTACAGAGGATCCAACTTAGAATAAAATTTCTGTTATCAAGTGGACTTGAACTTGGTTGCTCGTGGTTACAAATTTGACGCACTATAACTAGACCACAATGTCGCTCCAAATATTATTCAGCTGGTATCGTGGGCTTTTAGGACCATCCGGGTTGCGCTGATCGAAGGGAGGTGGTACTTGCGACCGATTACACGGCCGATTACGCAGCCTCAGGCGCGTTAGCAAATAACAGTGCGTTATAATACGTGCGATTTATTTCGGCCGACAGTACGTAGTCGCGCTTTTAACGGCGCGACGTGACGGTTACATCACATTTCGTGCTCTCTCTCAGGGCGCGTTCGCGCGTTGCGCCCTGCACATGCACGGGTCCCCGGCGGAGCGGAAGATCCGCCGCGTGGGAACTCGCGGCATGCGACCCGCTTACACCTTGTAAAAGGTTAAACGGGGCTCTTTAACGCACACCCAGAAAAGACCTGCTAGAGACCTTTCTATAGTCGGGAAAGCGCGTCGAACGGCCGTCGTCGTTATCGAGCAGTCGTGTCCGCGGCTTCGATCGATTCGCGCGATATCGCGTCCGCGTCACCGGATCTCTTCCCGCGGATCTTTGCCTCCCCCTTCTCCCTCGTCACTCCACCCGAAGCCGGAAAGATACTCTTCGCTTTCCCCGAGCGATCAAATGCGACATGGTCGCAACTCATGCGAACGCGAGATCCATGACCGCGTCCGTTGCAACTCGAACGGAAACGTCGTCGGCGCGGAAATTCTCGGGATTGACGGGATCGCGAGAGGACAGAACCGCGTCGTAAACAGACACCCGATTTTGTTCTTGACCGCTTTGGTGGATACCAGTATCGGAAGTCTGCGAGAGATAGAGACTTTGGTACTCTCGACCGTTCGCCGAGCTTGAAATGACGGCTTGATCGCGCGCGCGTCTCGAACGATCACGCGTGCACGAAATTACAACGGATCGGCACAAGCCGGTGCTCGCAAAAGAATCGCGCACGACGCGGTGAAACGAGCTCGCAGTGGAATTTCGCGCGAGAGACTCCGCCGCGCGCGCGTCCGGGGAATGCAGCAACCGGCCGCTTCTACCAGCGGCAGTCACGACGCCTCGAAAGTTCATACCGGCGTGTTATACTAATGACGTGGGAAATACGCGCTGGAAGAAGCCAATACTTATCTGCCACGACCCGGCGTTTTCTCGCGTCTCTCGCTCCTCGCATTCGCGTCGCTCTTGCGTGCGATACGATGCGGGCCCCTAGGCAGGGTCCTGTGTTCTCGATGATATTGCGCAACGCCGCCGAGTATCTCCTCACGCACTACCCGCATCACACCGAGCATCGCCCTTATCCCTCGGATTCGCGAAGTAATCGTCTACGTTGGATGACGCTGCGGTCTCGCCGAGTCGAAGTTCGACGAGTTTCCAAAGTCTCCAGATTTGCGGAGCAGGTTCAAATGGAAAAAAAAACAGACATTAGGCTACTAATTGATCTTTTTTCTGTTACTATGAGTTTTACAAAAAAATTACAGTAACGAATTATGGTAACTTTGAAAAAACATGTATTGCAAAAAGAGTAAGATTATAAATATTGGATTTTTGCGGAACAACTCGTTGAGCGCTCAGGAGATCCATTTGAGCGTTCGCGTGGTGAAAATTTGACGGCATCCGGGACATCGTTACCGTCTCCGGAAAAATTCGCGCATAAACTCGATGTACAGGGATGACGGGGAGATGACAGGGAGAATTTATTAGGCGACGTCCAGGGCCCACGGCCCGAGGACCTTCCCGAAGAAGTTTTCCCCGTTGCGACGTACACGTCCGCCCGATCCTCGTGGCACCACGTGTACTTTTGCATCACACGTTCTCGCACACGGCGGCTTCGTATCATCCCTTGGCGAGAGCTCTTTCGCGATGGCTGGAAATTTCGGCTGACGGTTTACGACGGTGTTTTCCTTCCCGGCGACTGATGAGGAGGGGGTGGAAGGGAGGACGAGGGAAAAAGTTTTCCAGACCCATAACTGTGCGCACGTCTCGGGAAGCGGAGAGTCCGGAAAGGGGCGTAAAATGGGAACGCGGTTTCGTGGGACGACGGCGGGAACGAGGGAACGAGAGGGTGGTCGAGTGGAGCGCGGGGGAAAGGCGGGTAGTTTAAGGGCGAGTCGAGGGCGTTAGGGTAGGTTGCGGCACGCCGGAATTCGGTCACTATTTTAATATCGATCCGCCCTCCGCGCTTTCCCCCGCTCCATGTACCGCTCGTACTCCTCTTACGTCTCTTTCTCCCTTTTTCTCTCGCTCTCTCTTGGCACACAGAGCATACACCCACACACGCGCGCTCACGCGCCATCGTATAACTCACATGTCGAGGCTCGCACGTGCGCGACGGGGTGACGCGTAAGGTCGTCCTCGAACTCGCTCGGTGAAATCGCGGAGTGAGGGGTAGCACGTGCTTGAATTCGTCAAGGATGCCCGTGCCGTGTGCCTGAACATGAAATCGGAAAATTATGGAAGGACGGACTATCCACCCGCGGAATTATCATTCCACCTACCGCCCGAAGCTACGCGGAACATCGCGATAACGGGTGCCTTTGATACAGAGTGACACGAATCGAATGGTATAAGCGCTAAAATACTCGCCGGTTTCCTCGGACGATTCCTCGTCTCGCGAGGTCTCGCGACGAGCGCGTTCCTCGCGAAAAGGGCCGCGAGTGTATTTCGCGGCGCACATTCGTCATGGTAAATGGTGATTAAGTGTCCGGCCGGATTATTAATTGCCAGTGACTAGAGCCGCACGGGGCTTCTCCCCGCGGATCTAATTGTAACGTATAGTAGTTCGTTCGCGCCGACTTTTTGCGCGTCCCGGTCGCTCGTGCTCGCTCGCGCGCCCAAAATTGATGCCCCGTTAGCGTGATTTATGCCGTGTCTTTTAAGGAACCGCGTAATTTACGTCTGCGTTAGGAGGCGTTTCCCAGACTAGATTTCCCAGAGGTGTGCCTCGGCGTTAATTCTATCGGGGCCAAGACCGATGGTGACTGGCGTATTTGTCACCCTTCCGCGCGCGGGGAATGTCGCGCCGGGGCGGCCGCTCGTTTTTCATCCGCGCGATCATCAAATTTACATGCGGCCGATCTCGTTTGCTCGCTCGCGTGCAATCGCCAGGCACATCGCCGATCGGTAGGAAGAAACGCTGGAGGGTTCACAGGGGTAGAGAGTGCGAACAATGCGACGTGTCCAGCGGAGACGTTTAGGATCACAATCATTATTTTATCCGCTTTCGATACGCGCGCACGTAGCATGCGATAAGACTAATAGATTCTCAAGCGTTCTTCGCGATACTTTATCTCCTTCTTGTTCGCCTCTTTTTACAGTTTTATCCTCGTTCTTTCTCCTCTCTGTCGCTCGCATGGACTAGGCGCGGGGCCGGGCGGTGCACCGCTTTACAGTTCGTTAATTTTTAATGCACACCCGTTCTCCAGTGCGCCCTTCCGCTCGATCCCCCCTCAGCTCGACGGCGGGTGAGCGAATTACGTGCTTTGACCGGCCGTGCTCTCCGCGAAATAGTACGATTACCCGTTTCGATGCTCGCGGCCGGACGACGGCGGAGAGGAAGAGGGAACGCGCGTAACGATTACCAGATAAAAGCGGGATCCGCTTTTAACGGCACGGCACAAAAGCCCCCTCCGCCCACTGATGCGTGCTTTCGAAACAATCGGCCGGGCGTTCTTTAACGCTAAATCCATCGAAATAGATTACGCGGATCGCGATAACAGAGGATGACGGACGCGCGCTTCTTCCTTTATGCACAGTGAAGGGACCGTTCTCATTCTGACACGGAATACATTCAGAGACAGGGATAGTAGCCCTTGCCTCTCGGCATCCGCCTAATGAGATATCGTTTTCATAACACGAGAATTTATTTTATTTGTTTCTTCCTCTTCCCGCTTTTATTGGTTTTCTTACTTTTTCTTTGTCCAATGGATAGTAACGAGAGACACCTGCGGAAACGCGTTCTTCACTTCTTCTTGTCAGACTTGTTTACACGTAGTTAAAAGTCGCTCGAACTTCCTTTAGTTCTAACTTGAAGCGGAAACGTTAAGCGTTGCGTGGAAAATGTATTATGTTGTTATACTCTTTTATAAGAATAATGTAGTCCAAGATGGACATTTTAATTTTACTCGAATCTCATACGCTCTTCCTTCGTCCGTGTCCGGCTGATTCTGTTACATCATTACGTTACATTTATCACTATTACGTCGCTAATTGAGGCGCGGTCGCCGCTGTGACGCGAGCCTTACCTCGTGCGATCAGCGGCCGTCCATTCTCGTCATGATGCTTATTCGCACGGTATACGGTATATACACGAATTACCGTGTGGGAGGGCAGAGAGGTGGGAAAAGTCGCATGTTAAGCCCGATAAACGAAACACAAAAGCGAGAGGAGGGAAACGAAAGGAGGAGAAGGAGGAGGAGAGTTCATAAGGTCCGTCGAGAGGGCGCGAAGGGACAAGGAGAAAAGCGCGGCGAGCGGGCTGGCGGGGGATCAGGGGGTAGGAGGATGGCAGGGTGCCGTCGAGAGAGGGTGGGTGGGTGGTGCAGAACATCAGCGTGCACATCCAACGCTCGTGGGTTAGCGTGCGCTGCGAGACACACGCTACCGCGCGTGTAGCTGACTTCTCTCCTTCCTTCTGGCCGCCGCCGATCGATACCGGCGACTTATTTTGGATTATTTTCAGCGGTCAGAGCGGCGTGGCGCCTCTCCCTCGCTCGTCGCATTCGCTCGCCCCGTCGCCCTTTCGGTCTTCCTCTTTCTCCCTCTTTCCATCTCTGTCTCTCTCGTCCTCTTTTTTTCTCTCTCTCTTTCTCTAGCAAAAAATAGGGATTTCGCGCGCGGACCGGTGCGGACGGTTTTCTGCTGAATTTCGTCGTCGCGCGCGCGCGCGGGCGAGGCGTCGTCGTCCGATGAGCGCGCACCAGCGACGAGCGGGAAGCTCGCCGAAGCGTGCCCGCCGCCGGCCCGGAACTCTTCCTTTTCCCTTGGCCGTCATTTGGCTGAAAATCCATACGAGAACAAAGACGCTGGACGACTTGCTGCGAAAGAGAGGAAAAAAAACAGAAGAGAGAGAAACGGTGTAATATCGTCCGCGCGCTCAGGATCGAGCAGCGTTTGTCACCCTGGGGTCTCGGTCCTCTTCCCACATGCGCGGTTTGTCCAATATATCCGCTCTCTGATTTACTTCGATCTTCATTCGCCGCCGTAAATCCCGACAGTCTCCAACGTCTGATGTAATAATTCGGATGTACGATCCAGTTACGATCCGCGCGCTCACGCGCTACGTTGTTCCTGAATAATTACTGAGACGTCCCGCGATGTGAAGTCTTTATTATTTATTTAATGTAATTTTATGTTCGGACAGATTCGCCGAGACTGCGATCTTATACGTTTTATTCGAAAAAACACATCGGGAACGCTTGAAAATATTAAAATATTTATCCATTTCGCATTTGATTGAAACACAAGAATGCTGAAAGGTACTGATGCACGTTTTTCTACCTGTCTCGTTTGAAAGTAACGATTTTATCAATTTATCGCTTTTACCGTGCTGCTCGTCGTTGTCGCGCTCTCTTTATTTTGCCGATGCAGTAGTCGAGCTCGAAGATGAGAGCATTTCTCGCGGCTCTCGAGAGAACCGCGCCGAGAGAAAATCACAATCGCGTTCGCCGTGTCAGCGCGACGGCGAAGAGGCGGCGACGGCTATTTAAACCCGTCGGGCATCAATAAAGCAGTAGTTTTTGGCGAATTTCATTGATTTCCGATGGAGTTGCGCCGATGTGCCGGCCCGCGTCGCCGTCCGCGTCCACAGAGGTAGGCTACATTTTGCACAACATTGTAATTGATTGGACCTGTGGCCTGATAACCGCCCGGCGACCTCGGCTCGCGTTCGATCGACGCGCACTCGGTCATGGAATAATTATTTCCCTCCTTCCTTGCCGAACCCCCCGTGGCCCCGCGCGCGCGCCCGCCACCCCTGTGGCGGATTCTCAAATGCCAATATCTGTCCGTCGGTAGTTTCGCAGGTGCAATGCATCTTGGCCGGTCGAGAGAGCCGGATCCGTCCTTGCGTCGGTGGTAGTATTATTAATAGTACTAGTAGTAGTAGTAGAAGTAGAAGCAGCAGCAGTAGCAGCAACAGCGGCGGCAGGGCAGCAGTAATAGTGGTAAATTTATCTAGAATCTGGGGCACGGCTCACGCGCGCTCAAAAATCATTAGCGAAGCGCTACGTCGCGTCGGTGTTGACCGGACAGGAGCGCATTTCCAGCGCGCGGTTTTGAATTTTCAAATGAAATAAGATGAAAGAGAGAAAGAGAGAGAGAGAACTGTGCGCGGCGCGAGGTAACGAGGCGAGCGATTCCTGTCGTGCGGGATTCATCGCGCGCGGGATGAATAATGGAAAAAAAGGGAGAAAGAGAGGAGAGAGAAAGGGAACCGTATACGCGCAACTCGCAATTAAACGGATCAAACGCCGCCGTACTCGCCAACCGCGAGTAATTAGAGACCTTTTCGACGATTATCGGGTAGACGTGTAATTTTTGCCGAGACAAGTGCGATGCAGCTGGCCCTCGTTGTAATTATGCGCAGCGCAGTGTGCACGTATGAGCGCGCGAATGCGTGCGTGCGTGCGTGCATTCGTGCTTGCGTACGTAATCTGTGTGCGTGTGTGAGCGCGCGCTGCGTTTCGCCCCGGTCTTGAAAAATTAATTTCGAGCCGATGCTCTTCGAACTAACTTCCTCCCACGTATATAATACATGTACATACGCGCGTCTCGCGCGGTGCGTGAGCAATTAGCCTCCCTGGAAATTATGAGATGGGCGCAGCAGATACGCATCGCGTTCGCGAAGTACACACAGGAAGACCGTAATTCCTCGGACTTGGCAACCGAGGTCCGGCGGCCACCTTCCCGGTAACTTCACGCGATAGATCCGCGCATTGGCTTCCGCTGTCACGGCAGCTGAAGATACCCGGGGCCGTAAACCCGTGAAAATCGATCGTCGCGAGATATCGTGAGGGAACATTTAATTAAGCGTTACCTTAACATATTGAAACTGCACTTGAATTAAGCGCTAATTGTAAGCCGGCTGGTCGTAGACTCGTACATCGTGCCGATTGATCACCAGGAATCACCCCGAAGATCCCAAAGCGAAGTTTCGATTCGTTCGCCGATACGTGGACGAGCGTATCGCCCCTCGAATCATCCCCTTTGTACGTATCATCTTTCTTACCCTCTGTTATAATCTCTCGTGTATCTCTCGTGGCGGCTTTTATCTCCTACGATCCCTTTTGTTTTCTAAGTCAATACGACGCGCCAACGCCGTAACGGCGCGGCGGGTCGCTACCGGCGATTCGCGCGATGCACAAAGGTGTTAAATTCCGCGGCGCGCGCGAATCACGGTACGTCGTAATCACCGCGATTCCGCGGATCCTTCGACGGATACAGATCGCGCGTACCCCGTCGTTCCAGCCTCTCGTTTCTTTTCTCTGTCTCTCCTTTCGGGCCGCTCGTCATTAGCAGCGCGAAGAGACGCGCAAGCGAGCCAGTTAAGCCGCGCGCCAGCACCAGCCTTCGTTTACAAGGTACGAAGGTTGTAAACGATTTTAACGGTTGGCAAAGAGTCGGTGCGCGCGGCGTGCAACCCGAGAAAACTCGCTGCGGTGTCGTATACCATCGACGAGCCGGGCTTAGATCCTCCGCTTCCAAGCAAAAACCTAGGCGATCATTACGGTATGCACGGAGTCGGGAGCGGACGCTGGAATTTCCTCCGCGAAAAGTAATACTCCCCGGGCACCCGGCCAGTAAATCCGGGACGAAATTGCAACGCTGCGCGCATCTGGCCGCTGCTGCGCTCGAGATTCTCGCGCGCGCCACATCGCACTCTTTGCAACAATCCGTTTGCGGTTCGATTTTAGATCGCAACCCTTTCGCCTTTCGCAACGCCCTCCATCCATGCGCGCGATCCATGTTCCGCTTATTTGTCGCGTGACCAGCGCGCGAAATGTACTCCATTTTGTGGTAGGTTTTACGCGGCAGATTCAGTGTTGCGGATCGGTAGAGCGGACAGAGATTTCGTTCCTTTTAATTTTATTTAATTACGTGATTCACGCGTTTACATATTTATTTTAATTACCGCGTGCATAGTTACATCGCGCGGAGAGAGAGTGTCATTTACACCACGCGGGACATTGCGTCCGTCCGTGTATCTCGGAATTCTCTCTCTTGCTCTATCTACCTCTGTCTATCTCTGTCTATCTTTCTCTCTCTGTCTCTGCCGAATGCACGGCAGCTCTGGCGCGGAGGTTTTATTTATTTAAAGCCGAATATCGGAAGAGCCGGCGCTCGACTCGCGTCGGACAAGATAAATCGGGCGCGATTAATGCAAATGAGCGCGCCAAGCTCCGGGTTCGACACCGATGCCGGGATCCGGTCTAACGGATGTTACGAATGCGAATCCTCGATCGCGACGGGAAAGCGCGATCCTACGAGAACGGCTAGGGAGCCAGTCGATGTGCGCGCAACGCGTTGCATTCGTGAGGACGTACGCGTTGCGAACCGTAACCGTCTCTGTAACGGGCGCAACGCCGTGCTCTCGGCGCCAGAACGGCGTACTCTTAACAGAACGAACTTTGTACAATGTATCACACGCGTCACGTCGTCGTTTGTCTAGATACGCCGCGGAAGAACGGAGACGTGCGTATCTCGCGAACTTCGCGAGATTCTCAATTGCGGCGTTCTCGCGGTAACTTCGCGCTCCGATCGATTAAAGCGAGATGCTCTCTCGCGTAAATGCGTGTCTACCAGGAAACTCGATGTGGGATCTGATACAGTACCTGGAAATCTCTTTCGTCTGTTCATTGAAAGTTTTGCATAATTTAGAATTATCATAATCCGGCCGCACGCAGAAATTATGCATGAAATAAACGTCGGCACAGTGTCACGTAAAAATATTTTTATTTGACAAGTCTGAAAAAATCCTGAAAAAAAGAAAGGAAAACCAAAGATCATGTTTGTTGAACGTTTTAACCGTTTCAACGTGAGCCTGTGGCGATCGGTTCCGCGTACCTGCCGGAAAGTTCGCGAGGTCGAGAGTTCGCGTAGCGAGTGCGTGTGCACACCGAGGAGCTCCGTTCCAGATCCGCGTTATCGTGCTCCCGTGCACGGGAGGAAAAGGACAGGCGTTCACCGGCGCGATGCAGCGGCGTGCAGCGAGAAGATCAACGTGCGCACCGGTCGCGCTCGTGCCCGCGCGCGAGCGCGATGATAATTATCATGCGCTGCCCAGCACCGGCAATCTTTGAAGGTCGACCCGCGCCACTGCTTCCTTATTGTGAGGCAAGAAGAAGCGAGAGGTGAGGCGGCGGGGTGAAGGAGAAGAAACGGCGAGGAAGAGAGAAGAGGAATGCACCTGTATTAACTTCGCGCCACGGCACGCCGCGCATATACGCGTTTACTCGCCGTGCACGCTCATTATATAGGCACGGCGATTTCAGAAATACCGGGCCCCGTCCGGGTGCCCCGTTCCGTGTTCCTCCTGGGCCGCTATCTTGCCTTCATCTTCGGCCCCGCCGTCTCCCTCTTGCCGCGCGGAGCTTGTGCAACACGGAATCTCGCTGAGGTTGAACTTCGCCGAGGATCAAGCGACAGCTGGTTACGAAGCGTGTACAGGGTACTTCGTGCGTGCCATTCGCTATCCCCAAAAGCGAAATTTCTAATAAAGAAGAAGCTACAAGAGGGAAAGAACACTAATTTATTTCGGCGTCTACTTATTTTCTGGACGTCGCCTGGCAGCGAAACGATCTGGACGATCTTAAACTCCACCGGCGCCGTGAATAGATGAAAATGCGATATGTTGGATTTAATCCTGCGCGTGTCTTGATTTAATAAAGGAACTCTAATTTAATGATTAAATGATTTAATGATATTTAATGAATAGAACTAATATATAAATACATATACGCAGAAAAGATATAAAGCAGAGTGGAGAAGAGACGAGGCGAAAGATAGAAAGAAGTCGCCGAAAGATGTCAATTCTGTTATAATTTCTTCGTGCAAGCTCTATTTGGTTAAAAATAATTTCGTCGCTTGTGATACATCTCGTATAACTAGATGAGAATAATTACGTCGATATAATTCTACTGGATCAATCAAATTCCATCTAATTCTATCGGGTGTTGAACAAGAAGTTAATTTTGAATTTAAACTTGACTCGATGAGGAGAGAGATACACGATATCTGTTGCGCATTTTCCAAGGCGTTCCCTTGCCTTCCTCTCGCCTTCCTCCCTCGGTTCCACCTGTTTCTCTCTGGCAAACGGCGAAACAGAGGTGAACTTCGCCAGGAATAAAAGTTGGGTCACAAAGTTGCGCGGAATTGTATCACGAATGCCACGGAACTTCGACCGGTCATATGCTCTGCTCCCGTCCTTCCCGTTCCCCTCACTTTCAGAAGCTGATATCGCTGAAGCCATTTTCTCAACCGTAAGAGGATTCTCGGTACTACACCTATCGCGATATTGGCGTTAAACGATTGAGGAGTTCTCCGGCGAAACTGTTTAACGCCAGTTAAATCGCTCTTTCTTTTCGCGTTGAGTGAGTTTAACGAGTGAATGTATCTAATCAGAATTTTCACCCACGAATATATATATGTATATATCGCGCATCCCAGAAATGTGCTCTTCAGCATTATGCGAGATTTCATTAAGTTTGATTGTCCATCATTTCTCAATAAATTTATCCTTTTCGCTTGAGATTTATTTAAAGTGATTTTAAAGTGTTCGGAAAAAGTTATGCAGTAGAAACTTTATTTAAGGATCTCTCAAGTAGCAGAAATATTTCGCAAAAAATCATTTGCAAGCTTCACCGTACATTAAAGGCTACCATCCGTTGAATCGTTGACGTTCGCTGATCGGCATTCCTTCTCGCGAGAAAATTTATGAGTACGATGCAATAGATGAAACTGGATTGCGATAATCCTGCGAAAAACCTCTCGTACGAAAAACGCGACTGTTTGACAATGCGGTGATCGATAATTTCTTAATAACGGCATCCGCAGTGCATGGACAAACGTTAGCCCTATGCGGCTCGCTATCGTGCACGAATCGATACGTTCTGAGAAAACTGTTCTGAACTAGTTAACAGAGTCGCGTGGGCGACCGTCGATTGAGAGCAACTTTATGGTGTCGTTCGGGCGTTTTCCGATCATGTAGAGCATAGTCAAGCGACAATTGCTGGAAGCGGACAAATTAATCGAGCTCGTGGGCGAGACTGGCCTCGGTTTGCCGTCCGATGGTCCAAATGGGAAAACATAAAACGCGTTACGACGCAAGTACAAATTGCCGTTACCTTCGCCGAAACACGTAACGGTGCTGCACGAAGCGCGAAATTTATCTTACCGGCGAATTATGTTGTAAAGCGAAAATTATTTCCATTTCAATCTAGCTCGCGCGCGTTAATGTCTCGTCGACACGTTGTAACGCGCGATAATTCAGGGAGGCGAGTCACTTTGCCGAGTCGATTACTGCCTCCTCTTATTGCGGAATTCCGTTCGATGCGCGCGAAGAGGACGATCGCAGTTACGAGGGACGCTGGTGATTGCACCCTCAGGGTACATGACGAGGGAGCAATCTTCCGCGATGATGACCACCACGTGGACGCGCCGTACCTCTCGCAGTTGACGTTTCGCGAGGGCGTTCGTCGAAGATCGCCGCTTGAAGAGACGAATCATCCTGCAGCAACGCAACATCCGTCCGCTGCACATCTCGCGGACTCGCGTGGGATAGAATTAAAATCGCGCCGTGTGGCACGAAGCACCCTCGTCGAGCGCTGCGTTCCGCAGATTCTTCGGCGCCATCCCCGCGGGAGAAGCATCCCAGAATGAACAATTCGCGAAACGCCGAGCTGCGACGAGCAACTGATCGAGCGCCTCGACTCTTCCTCAGGGCGCGACCCCCCACGAACGCCGGTTTCATGCTACGTCGTGACGCGAATGTCCGTCTTGTACCAGCAGATGCTGCGAGCTGATGTCGAAACGCGAGAGCCCGAGCGAGGTGAGAGAGCGAGAGAATCTCGTCTCGCGACGCGGTGTCATGTGTATGTGTGCGTGTACACGTCTCGCTCAGGAATAAGCTTTGCGAGATGGGCGTGTACACATATACACACATATGGATGGAAGGGCTACCGGTCTTGTCCGCAGGGCTGGACAACCGGCCATTATCCGTAACCCGAGGAGCACAGGTGCGCGAGATCGAGCGGTGGTTCCCGATCGGACTCGGCCTTCTTGATCGACGTCGGCGATCGTCGCTCCGAAAGTGTTGGAGGATTATTGTAGCGAGCTGTGCGATTGGATCGGATCCTTCATTGCGCGATCTTTTATACGTTTATTACGTTGTCACTCTATCTTTGTTACTTTATAATTTTTTCGCGGCATACTGTAACAGTGACATGAATTTTCCGCTCCTCGCGGAAGAGAAACGCCCGTTCCTCGCTTCCAAGCATCGCCTCGCGATCGTTAACGATGGGAATCGCGCGATTGAATCGTTATCTCTCGCATCATGAAGGCGAACGTCGATCTCGTCCGCCTCACTCGAAGGTGAACGTCGCCTTGGTCTTCTTCCTCGCTGCGCTCGCGGCCAGTTCTTCTATAAGAGAAAGAGAGAGGAGCTGCCCCTCGCGCGTCAGATAATTGGCGACTGTTAGGCGTTACTTGACTCTGACCTTAGTTAACCTTTTCTATCCACATACGAGCATGCCGTATATCATGCTGTTTATTGCCATTACATAAATCCTGCCGCATTGTGTCTCTCATTCGCTCTCCGTCCGCGCGTTACGGTAGTGAGAGTAATTATTTTCACCCCTTGGTTTCCTCCTCCCTTTATCTCTCTCTTGCTGCGCAATGCGAAAATAAAAACTGAGTGCCAACAGAAATAGGAAATGTGCTGGTGGTAGTTCCAGTTACTCCAGTTATACTGCTCCACTTCTCGTCGCTCCGTTACGACGAGGTGAGTATCGAGTCTCAATGGCGTTATGACATGTTCGACACTCCAAACAGATTTCCTGCGCCTATACGCAGCAAAACGTTCTCTATCACGTGCGAACCGCGAGAGAAATCGTCAAATCTCGCATCTGTATTCTACAAGGAACGTTGACACTTTCCGCTCAAATAGCGATCTTGACTATCGCAGACTTGGCGATGTAGTCGGGAGAGACGATCGAATCAATCACGATCGAATCATCTCCAACGAGCTGCCGAAGTGGCTCCTCTGTCCATTACTTTCGCGATAAAAGAATTTATCATAAGGTTTGTCATAGAGTCTCCCTTTCGGCGATCCTTCTTTCTTCTCCTCGTTTCGTCTTCATCACGTTTCTCTCTCGCTACCTTCCGTTTCTCTTTTACGGTTCCGTGGCGATTGCGGCAAGGTGCGAGTGCGGATGAGAAAGGAAGGAAGGCGAAAGGCGTGCGAGGAGAGCTTTTGGAGAACGTGGGGAAACGGATGCGATTACCGAGTGCAGAAACGCGTATAACCATAGGCGGTACAGGCTGAACGCGGAAGCGGCGGCGGCGACTGAAGATGCACCGTTACATGTACGAGTATATTTCGGCTTCTCAGACGATAGACCGGCCAACAAAGCGACCTGTCGCTGCTGCGGGACCGGAAATGCGTGCGAGGCGTCGCCTGGACATTCGCGATGCATCGGAAATTAAATTGGCGCGATTCACGCGGCGAGCGTAAAGACACGCACGTTTCCGTACAGGATTAGGATCACGATTTTCCGGCGATCAAAGTTCCGAAATCGAATTGACTTGAACTCGTGGCGAGATAGAGGGTTCTCTCTTTCCTGCCGCGTTCTGATCGTTGCTCGTTGTTCGGCACTCGCTCTCGGAAACGTCGCGCGTGACGTCGTTCCGCCGTTAACGAGCGAGATGTCAGATTCGCTTGGCGCTTTATGAGGACCCACTTTGAGCGTTTCAGCAGTAACGAGCATTTAAACGGGGGAGAAGCGCCGGGCGTAATGCAATTCTCTGGTTCTGGGTTCGCGTCGCGTCGCGACGTGTCGCGACGCTCAAAGCTCCCGGTGTGTCGGAGGCGTGCGCTCCGTTTTCATTATTCGTCGCGTTGTCTGAAGGTATCGATTTTATCGTTCATTCCGTGGCTGTTTATATACGCCGCTATCAATAATGGCAGCCCCCGGGGCTCGACCAATCGCCGACTGCGAAAGGACCTATTTCTGAATCCGTCCCGGTCTGAGCGCGACGAACCGCTGGCTGGCTGGCGGACGGGCGGATTTAATGACGATCGACGCGGCGCGGACTGATTGCCGAATCATCGCGCGAAGATTAACGCGGCGGTCCGACCCAATTAACACGGCCGAAAACGAGGTTACGCGCTAAAACGACAGCGAGATAAATATCCGGCGGTCGAGTCGCACGAGAGTCGATTCAATTGTTACCTGGATATTTTTGCTCGCAATTTCGAAATGGCGTTACGGGACGTGAGCAGAACTGGATATCCTTTGCGGCTGGCACAAAAATACTTTTGATATGTTTATGGCAATCGAGACTATTGTTCGTTCGAGACAAAATTTTGTAGTAGTAATCTTAACTTTTTTAACACTTGATCAGTGCTAGATGGAGACTCGCGGTGAAGTAGTCTATAAATTCCGCAACACAAAAACGTTTATCCGTACTGTTTCAAGCATCAAATAACGCAAATAAAAGCAATTTACACATTATCTGAGAATAATAGAAAAGTGACGATTTGGCGAAACCGAGCTATTACCTGGACGAGAAGAAGGAGGCGAGAAAAAACACTCTGGTCCTTCTCAGCCCGGATATTATCCGATCGTCCGTTCCACGTCTCTCACGCAGCTCATTATTGCTGGCCGGCGCGCGGCAGTCAGCTTTTATTCTTGCCGTTACGATGAGTGCAATCACCGTCGGCCTGGCGATTCCTTCGTAGGAAGGTTTGCCGCACAGGTGCGAGCGCGCTCGGCTCGATGAGGCAAGAATTGCGAGGAAGAAGAGACGGAAAAACGAAAGGGAGAAACAGAAAGAGAGAAAAGGAGAGAGATAGAGAGGGCGAACGAGAAGGCCAGGAGGGACAGAGATATTTCGTCCGATCGATCCGAGGTTTCGAGTTTATTACCGACGCCAGTAGTAAGATAACAGCGACGAGGAGTGATAAAGAACATCCATCGCGCTCCCAGAATCGCGGAGTTACGGCGAGCCGTCTAGTCTGGATGGAATTTTCCATTCATTCGGGAGGGTGAGAGGGGGCCCATTTCGCGTGAATATGCACATCGCGGACCTGCGATCTCTCGCTACGTGATGATTATAATTCAAGACCGCAGAGACAGAGTACGGGACCACTCCTTCCGTCTCCTCCTGATTTGCGTAAATTGTGTATTGTCGCGCTGCAGTTAGTGACTCCAAAGTTACGGCGTTTTGTGACTAATAACTGGAAAATTCTCGCGTCTTAAGTGTCGCGATACTGGAGGGATACTTAACGCACGCGACGTTCGCCGAAATAATTTAATCTGTCGCTTACTGTGACACGTAATAATATCGTGCAAAGCACAGCGCACGAAAATTCGAAATTCAAGTATCTCGCCCTGGGATGAGGTGCGTGCGAAAGTAGGGTAAACATTGCATACGCGATCTCGAAGAACGGTGCGAGTTGAGTGAGAACCGCACGCACCAGTTCTAATTTACCTTTGAACGCGGACGCACCGACACGTATCTGTTGGAATATCTTATATGCAGTAAGTGCAATGCTAAACGAGGTGACGGCTCGGTCTTTACGATCTCAGGCTATCGAGTGTAGTTCCGGCGATCGTTACGCGAGTTTACTGACGTAGGAACATCGCGCATCACAGAATAGAAAGCGAGAAAGGGAGAGAAAGAGAGAGATACGGCGATTTCGACTCGCTTCTTTTTTCCGTCTGGCGGTGAAGTCGAACGCGACGCACGACAGTGCGGAAAACGGTGAAATTCGGCCTCGAAATCCGCACCGGATACCACGCCAGTCTCGACACGGCGGGATTGACAAAAACGGTGGAATTTCACGGACGCGCGATCTCCGTGGCGAAGATCCGAGGAGCGTTCTTCTTACGCTGGATAAGAAAGGAGGCTGTGCGTCACGTGATGATCGGCAACCGATTTTTCACACGTCGCTCCCTTTTTTTCCCCCTCGATAAAGACCGCGCGTTTATCTTAACACTCCGACGATTACGCTCCGAAACAAATTGGTACCTGGATTGATGTTCGACGTCAGCTTCTTTCATAATTTCTAAAAAAGAAATGCTCGTGTTTACATGCATCATTGATACCGTTGATTCATAATTTAATCATATTATATATTATTAATTATAATCATAATTTTTTCATGCTCATAGAACAAAGTAGCACGCGTAATTCGCAAAACTGATCTTCAAGCTTCCATTTGAGATTGAACCAAACTGTTACCGATATTCCCCCTCTAAACCGAATAATTGCTGAAAAAAGAGAATGTTGTGTAGTCCGTTCAAGCTACTTGCGATCGTGAACGCACAAGCGAGGCACGGTAGTCGCGTTGCACCCGGTAAGGCGAACGACGTGGGCGACAGGGGTCGTTACGCGAATTTATAGACGCGTCCGTGCGGTCGCTGAAATTTAACGGAGGGATTTAGCTTCTGGACGAACGAAGCCACTCCGCTCTGCAATGATTCATGTGCCACTTGTGCTCGTCTCATTTCGCCGTCGGTCCGCTCGTTCGTTCGTTCGTTCATTCGTTCGTTCCGCCGGTGGATGCGCGATTATGCAACGTGTCCATTCTTATATGCGCCTCGTAGAAATCCGAACGTAATTGGAGAGCCGCGAACAAATACGCGTGAAAGGCATCGGTGTCTGTGCGCGGCGCTACCGCGGCCGCAGGGGCTGCTGACTTCCGTTTCGCCGTTTACGAGCCAATAAAGCAAACCCCTGAGTTGACCGGAGGTCTCACTGCCTCTTCCTGCGTCCTTACTGCTCATTTGTCCGAGACGTTCACGATTGCGTCTGGAATCGCGTCGCGACTCGAGCGAGCGACTCGCAACTTGCGTAAAACTCGTGTTTTGCGAGTTACTTTGATGTTTCGGGGAACTTTTGTTTCAGTCTTTGGTCCCTGAGATGGTGGTATTATCTCGATGTTATTGATAATTGCATGCCGTGTTGATGACAGCTACAATTTGTTAAAATGTTTTCATGCGACCTCGCTCTCATAGTGAGGATAGGTTTCTTTTGGCAAAAACTAAATGCATTTCAAGGAAGATTGGTTCTTACATCTATAAATATTGTCATGTAATTCTTTGTTAAATAGTGTCAGTGATTGTTGGACATTTTAAGTAGAGAATGGAGATTTTTACGAGCACAGGGATATTTTCAATTATGACATATAACTTAAATGATTTTCTAAATTAATCTCATCAGTGCAGGCATTTATGAATATATCAGATTCTGAAATCGCGTTATCTTAACATTTGATATAGATATTAAAAGACTCAAGTTTTATGAATTATGAGTGTAAAACAGTATACGCCACGTTGTAGTAATAGTAATGGCCTGCACGGAGTGAGGCTTCTTGCGTTTTACAGGCGTAATTTTTGGCGCGCACACACATGTGCCACACGGAGGAGCTTACGGAGATTTTCCAAAAATGGCGAGACATTGACGGTGCATCAGCGTATAAACTTTTATGCGTTTCTCGCATGCGCGCGCGCGCGTAAAATGTATACGTACGGCAGCAAGCTATTTTGGGCGATGGGGTACCGAAGGTACAGAGGCGAGAAACAAAGAGCGAAAGACTGTAATTCACGATGCATTTTCCGGTGAGGAAAACACTGAAGGGAAACACTAGCAGGAATACACTGCTGTTGCACGATTAATTGAAGATCGAAAACCACGTTTATCCACAGAGGAATAATTCGCGCGGAGTTCGTTAATTCAATTGACCTGTTTGACGTCCAAATGTTTCTAATAAATTTAATCTTCCGACGTTTGTAACTAAAATTAATTTTGTAACTTTGCAGCGCAGTTTGCTTTGTCGCGCGCGCCGGGGAAACGCCGCACTGCAGTTTCCACTCGCGTCTGGCAGCCGCGAAGATCTTTTAAAATTTCTGACGAATGAAAATTATAAAAAGGGGCACCGCAACCACGTGCAACTTCCTTAGTCTTGTCTCATTCGAGAAAACGTTGGTCCCGCCAATGCGGTCACGGCGCCGACCGTTTATTCGTTCTTGCGCGGTCACGATGTGACTTTCTGGCGCGGTAGCATGGTGCCGTTATGGAATTAATCCGGCATTCGGTTTTCGGGATGCGTTTCACGTAGCTCGACTTTACCGCGTCCGTCGTCCATCCGTCGTATCGCGTCGCGTCGTCGCGCGTCGCATCGCATCGCGCGGGTTGTCCAGCAAGAACGGTACGTATTACGCGAATAGACGGCGAAAGAGAAGTACGGACAAAGAGAGGGAGGCGGCAGCGAGGGGGCGGGAGGGACGACGAGGTGGTGGCGGAGAGATGGGCGCGAGAGAGGAGTTTAACCATCGTCCCGTAATATTCTGTTGCTCCGGCGGCGGCGACGGCGACGGCGGCACGGTTAGATGAGAAAGGGCGGATGTCGGTGCTGACAAAAAATGGAAACTATTTGATCGTGAACCGCCTCCTCCCCCTCCCGCTTTCCCTCTCTTTCCCGCTACTCTTCTCTCTGTCTCTTGTTTTCTCATCGTGCCTTTTCCTTTCTCTCTCTCTCGCTCTCTTTCTCTCTGTCTCTTTTCCTCTTTCCCTCTCGGCGTTTACACCATCTCCTCACCGTCCCGCCACCCTTCCCGGACGTGGTATACTCACCTGGCTGTGATCGTGATACACACAGGATGTCTATCGCTTGCCTCCCCGCGCTGGTAGTGGAGCTCGGAGAATCAGGAGGAGAAGTGTAGGTGCGCAAGTATCGGGAGCGAAGAGGGCAGGAATAGTGGTAAGAGGAGAGAGAGAGAGAGAGAGAGGAGAGAGAGAGAGAGAGAGAGGTGAGATGGATAGGGTGGCGCGAGCCGGGGACGGGGCTGGGCTACTCTGCCGACAGTCGAGCGACTGTGCACACGCCTAAAAGGGTTTTCGTTAGATTTCATTTCACACCCAATTACCTGGTACACACACGGAGGGAGGGAACGGACGAGAGGCGCTGACCGAGTGGAGAAAACGAGAGGGGCGGAGGTGATTGACAGAGAGAGACGTAGGAGAGAAGGAGAGAAGGAGAAGATGTGGAACGAGAAGGGAAGGGTGACAGGGACGAAGGGACAACGTGGCGCAACGAGAACGCGCGCGGCCACGGTGTAAAAATACACTAAATGTGGCGACAGCCGCACCGCTATTCAAGTTCCAGGCTGTGCGCGCGGCCACGGTTTGACGTATGCCCGGAACATGGCGGACACACGGTGCTCTGGCCGGTGACAAAGTTAAATTTCAGTTGCTTTCTTTGCGGCGGTTCGCCACCGCCGCCGTGTTGCGCGCGGTTGATATTAGATGATATGTAAAAGTGCCCGGCGCACCCTTCCGCTCGCGGGGGGTCGCTCGGCGTTTCTTTGGTCGTGCTGCTGGCGACGCTACTTGTTGCGAAACCGAAATGCGCCGGTGATCTTTACGAGAAGCGAATGGGAGAATCGCATTAATAGCCGGCACTTTGTCTTCCATACGAGCAGATCATGTAAAATTATATGCACGTCGTAACAAGATTGCAAAAGATATTAATGACGCGATAACATCGAGGATCTCGGCATATTTCATCAAGGTGGATCATGTCTCTTCCAAGGAAATATCTTTATGATATGTACATTTAAATATTTTAAATCTTTTATAAAACTCTGAAAAGAGATACGTGTGATCGGAACGAGTTTCGCAAGAAAAGACATAAATACTTTTTGAAGGCAGAATGAGGATTGCCGAGATGACTCGAAATACATCGCAAAACGTATGTCTGAAAGTAGCCACTTCACATGCGGGATCCAATTTCTGCCGAAAGGGTCGCAGGTCGCTCTTCGAGCGCATGAATATCGGGCACCTGTTCCGGTCGTCATAAAATAAGCCATCGGCTGCCGCCCGATTCGGACTTAATGCAAACGCGTAACGCGCGCCGCAAAATCTCCGGTTACACCAGCTCAACCGTCTCTCGTTACGCGTCTTAATTTATAGGTGGTTTCAACGGGGCGATCGAATATCGCGCGATACATCGGCAACGTTTACGCCATCATTAAGGCTTGGTGTGCCGCGTAAGTATCTGAGAAATCCGGTGCGTTACGAGGGAAGATGAAAGGAAAAGACAGAGAGAGAGGAATAGAAATGGAGAGAAAGAGAAGAGATACATCGAGAAAGGGAGACAGGCGAGAGAATATTCGCAGATTTTATTGCCCGCAAGGTGATGCACGACGAGTCGCCCGCACGAGATAGTGTCACGGAGATCGGTATCGCTCGAGATATAAACGCGAGGGAACAGGGACGCGGCGTACTGGCCCGACGGCGAATCGATTAACTGTAATTAATTGAATGCTAATTAATATTATGCCGCAGCGAGCGAGTGGGTGCCCGCGCGCGCGCGCGTGCAACCCAATTTGCGGTAATTACTTAATTAACACGGGGAGAAGTCCGCATAGCGGCACTCGCGCGATCGGCAATAGACTCGAAACCTGTTTTTCGCCGTGGTCTCCCGATGTCTTTTCCGTTCTCAAGGCGCGCGATCAAGTCGGAAGTAATGTTAGCCCCCGAGCTAATGAACCGGTTGATCTTATTAGCGTCGCGCGACGCCGCGCGGTTACGTGATTATACAGTACAGGCCGTCCGCCGATTATTGGTCGTTTTGCGATTTGCCATTCTTGGCGGTTAACCGTTACCCATGCCGATCCGCTGATTTCGCGAAACTCGCGAATTCGCGAATATCCACGTCTCTCACTTTGGGATCCGCACGATCGAGCATCCGAGATCGAGCGATTCGATCGTAGGTTTCGTGATTTCACGATCGCGCGAGGAAACATATTTTATTGAAGGTAACGTGGCGCGTTCTTTAATCCTTAAATATCACGGTATATTTAGTAGCACTTACACTGTGCCGATCGTACGTGATTTCAGGAAGAAACCTCTTTTCTAAAATACGTAACGTATCTTTGCTCATTCTCTCTTTTGACGTGCAAAGCGGTATTTCGTGTCACTCTAGAATTCTCGTTTTTGATAATTCACGTCGTACTTTATTTTGTCGTAAATGTAATGTCTGCAGTGTCTACGTCACGTGTACTATTACTATTATTCTCTATATTCTTGTATATGGAATACTGCATTGTATTGATATTTGCGTCTATGGTTGTGTAATTGTTATGTATTAATTTTTTTGTCAAGCGCTTGAGGGGACTTGTCCCAGAGTGCAAATAAACGTCTATCTATCTATCATAGCTATAATAGATAATTTGTAACAAAAATCATACATTTTTGGCCGCTAGTGCATACAGGAGTATAATCGTTATCAGACTCGCGCACATCAGGACTGGAACTTGATCAGAATCGATTCCGCCAGACAATTAGCGAGCGCTCGGCTGTTTAGACTCCAAGCACTTATGCTTACTTGACCTCGGCGCTTCTAGCGAGAGATCCCCTCGATCTCCGGCTTAGCACACGCGAACACCGCAGCGTAAAGGAAACTTCGACGCACATCGGAGTGCCTGTGAGGACTCGTAAATGAAGAGCACGGCGGCTAACCAGATTGCATTGCTCGCTCGATCAATTTGTACGGGGTAATCAGCTATCCACTCTCGAGCTATGCGCCCCACTTTCGCGTTCTTGCCGAAAGTCTCGCCAAATTGTCGTCGGGAAATCAAATAGTATCCGCCATCAAAAAAGATATAGAAGACAAATATAAATCGTCTCTCCGAATAAAATACAATTTTTATCATTTGCATTATTTTAACAGATTGCATAAAAAATAATAACTAAGAGCACGAATATTGCATATTATATTATATTGTCGTCTACGTATCATTCAAATAAAAAAAACGTGTGTGCGTTCTTGCACAAGCACGGAATCGTAGAGATTGCTGAAATTAAATTTATAAAATAGACGAAGAATTCTTCGACTTGATTTCTTATTTCCGAATCTAATTAATCGCGTTTCGTCGGCGCCTCGTCGCCGTCACCGGTATTCGACGCTGCGAGTGCCCACCTCGGAGTGGCCGATCGGATCGATACGCGGTCGGCGCGGCGTTGAGACACAAGAGCGGAACGCGCGAGGACGAGCGATTTGTTCGGTCATCTTCCAGGTACAGAGAAGCGGCGCTGTGAGGTAACGGAGGCAGAGGATCGTCGAGGCAGTAATGGCAGCAGCGGCAACAACAGCAGCAGCAACAGCAGCACCAGCAGTGCCAAAGGAATAATTCCCCGTGTTTCCGAGGAACGCGTTTCGAATTACCGGCGGATTGCGTTGCATTCTGTCCGTCGCGCTTGGCTAGCGCCGAGCAAATCTAATTCCTTTCGGACTCTCGGTGCCGATCTCTCTGTCTCTCTTCCTCTCCCTCTTCCTCTGTTCCTTGCTATCTTTGTCTCCCTGGTTCAAATAGACGCGTCCTTTAGTCCTCTCTCTCGCCTCCGCAGCGCCCCGACCCTTTATCCATCGTTCTCCATCGGCTTTCCCGTCTTCCTTTATTTTTCTTCTTTTATCTGTCGCTCCTTCCTCGCTCTCCACGATTCGCCTCTCCTCTGGCGCCCGCTGGTCTCCTTCGTCTCGGCTCCTCGTCTGTCTCCCCGGGGAGAAGACGTCGAATTCACGGACCGATCGCGTTGCGCGCGTATCCCTTAGCCGCGCGGCCCTTCCTCTCGGGAAATCCACGGCTCGAAAATGCTCGGTATCATCTCGATCGCGAAAACCTCCGTCGTCGAAAACGCAACCAGCGTACACGTTGTCGGCGCTCGGAGAGATTCCTCGGCGAACATCTGATCCGGAACATTACTTTACGTGCCCTTACAGTTTTTGTGGACGATACAGTCCACTCCGTTCAGATCCGACCGAAGCAAAGTCTTGTAGATTTACGATTTAAGGATGCGAATTTAACGTTTGACTCGTTTTGTTTCTCAAGGCGTTGCAGAATTACCTTTCAAGTACAGACAAATAAATTTCTCCGCTGTCGATGCTCAAAGTATCTTTTCCTAAAGCACACGGTATACCGAATAATCTCCAGAGAGACCGCGATTCGCAGAAAGTACCGTCCGCGAACCCCGCGTGAATACGCGAAAGCGTCTTCAAATTTACTGCGACGAGAAAGGTATCATCATCAGCTCGTTTGTGCGAGAGAAGCTATCGATCATCGCAAGATCGCAGGATCGAAGACTCCAACACGGTGGAAGTGGAGGAATGTCCCGAAGGGCAGGACGCGTGCGGCGCCGCAAGTCGTAACAACAACGCTATCGATTACCGGGACTCCGAAGCCGCGGAAAACAAGTGCATTTTCGTAAGAACCGCACGCGCCCTCCTCCATCTATTCTTCTCTCTGACTGTTCTATCTATGCAGCCATTCCCTTTCCCCGGGCGTTCCAGTCCTTCCAAGACCGGGCCCTGAATAAACGGACGGTTCTCCGTGACGGCACCTTCCCAGACTATCGTCTCGACCACGCAGAGACGCAACGGCGCCACGGAGACGCACTCCTTCGATCGGATTCTTCGTCTCCATTTACGTCGCGGGAATTTCTCTCCGCCGCCTCTCTTTTTCTCCTTCTCCCTCTTTCTCTCATGCATCCCCTTATCCACGATACTCTCACGCGTCGCTTCGTGTCGCGACACGAATGCGTGCGCGCAAACCGGCAACTTGAGCGTTCTCGTTAATCAGAGCGCACCGTCGTGCGTCTCATCCGCTGAACGAACATACGTGGAGTCAAGTTAACGCAAATCTCTTCTCAAACCGCCAACATCACTGCGAGAACAATCGGAGGCTTTTTTCCCGAAAAAGTTAATTGAGAATCATCATTATCATCGTCAATTTATCAAGACAATTACTCCAGATTATAAAGCGCGGCGTTAAGTAGAGGTTGCAAAGATAGCGTACACGGCGTACGGAGATTGCATAACGGATCTGTCATGCGAGGAGAAGCCCGAAGCCGAGGGGGCGGCGATTCGTGCGGGCATAACAGCTGGCCGGTCGGTCGGTGTTGTTCACCGGCTACCCGTAGTGTCCCCATTATCTGTGTCGTAGGGACACGCGATACGTAAACCACCACCGTCGTCCGGCTTTATCTGTTCAACCGGGTGCATTCCATCCGGCCGGCGCGATGCCGCGCGGCCTCCTGGAACGGTCCCCGGGCAGCTTTACGAGTTCGAGTCGTCAGCGGGACCAACCTGAGAACCGACCGGGAGTTCGCAGGTATCCCGAACCTGTGTGTTGCGCGTCCAGCATCCGTGCATCTCATATACATACTTGCGTATAGCCGGAACTCGCGCCTCTTCTCGGAACTTACCGGCACTGTTCTGCTGGCGGCGCGTTTTGCTTGGGAGCACGCTCGGCCAGAGATCGAGTGTCTAATAACGCCACCGTCCTTCTCCGCCCTCTCTTTCTCGCCCTTCCGCCCACCTCCTGCGCTCTCATTTATCCTCTCGTCACACGCGCGAAAGTGCGCCTTCTCCTCATAGTGCGCCCATCTGCCTCCAATCAAAAAATTCAACGCAACGGTGACCACCAATTGCTCTTTTCTTCGGAGACTCGAGAAAACTGTGTGTGGGAAAATGAAATTTGAGCCATTTCGCTCAGGAGTTAAAAACGTAGATTTTAAAGTTTAAGTATCTTCGATATAAAAGAATTTTTTTTGAAATCTAAACTGATTAAATCTAAAATTAGGTACATTAAGTATTGATCTACTTTTGGGCTGATATTGATATCTTTAATAAAGTTAGTTTGCTCGTGCGCATCTCGGTAAAAACATGGTAGCTAAAGTTCAACGATGATTGAAGATCAACCAAACGAGATCTTAAGCGTATAATCGCGTTAACCTTCAGACGAAGGTTGACCGAGTGACGGTCCTTTCTAAAATCTTAATCTGATAGAGACAAGAACGGCGTACAGTTAAGCACGAATGATTTAGCAATACTTTTGTATATTAAAGAAGAATGCATTCTTCGTATCGCAACAAACATGATGCAAATACATTCGCGAAAATTGCACATCTATACAATCTTATTTCAAATTATAAAAAATAGCGAGATATCTGTTTTTAGACAAACTACGACAATGAAAATTATTCAGTCGCAGTTTATACGTTCGCTATACATACGATACTGAATTTTTCGAAATATTCCGGACTCTTCGAGAATTCAAAGAAGTTCTGTTCGCCCAACCTCGTTACAAGCTCGCGTGCGAAACGAGCGAGTCGGTTCGAATCGAGAAGCGTTAAGGCAGGTCGCATACTTCGACGCGCATAAAATCATGGGAAGAGTCAGAGGTGCAGACAGTGGACGAGACGGGACAGTGAAGTCGCGAGTGCCGAGTGAAATATGCATGGATATTTTATACACACTACACACGGGAGCGTGTGTGTATGGGCGTTCGTACACGTGCATGGGATTCCGTCTGCACGGAGAGAAAGAAAGAAAGAGAGAGGAAGGGAGTGCGAGCCCGCTACCAGCCACGCTGTAAATTTTATCGCCCGGATAAGAGCGGACTCGTAGACGGCGCTCGTAAAGATACTTTACTGTGTATTTACATCCCCGGCGTAATACGTTACGCGGCTTAATATTACCCGTTAAGTGAATCGAAACGGTCCGATTGCTTTGCTCGACCGGCGCTCGATGTTGCGTAAAAGGCAGCGAATGTGTCGATTCCTCGCCGCGCGCGATCCGTTATCGATGCTGCTTGGATTCTCTCGTTCGTTCGTGTGTAACCCGCGATATCTACTTATGATTTGTGCAGACAGTCTGGACTCGAAGTGGGATTTACGAGTGTGCAGAAAGATAATTTGATGATGAATGTTGCCTGTCATTAATGTATTTATTAATATATTTTTCCTTAAGTAATAATTAATGAAAGCAGAATAGCGATATATTTATTAACAGAATGGTGAACGCTCATTAAGTTTTGAGGCGTCTTATAAGAAGCGCAGGTAAACATTAAAAATCAGGTTATAACAGATTGAATATTACGTTGTGATAATAATGAACGCAATGATCGATTTTTTATTTCGATATTACTGTCTTTCGTTACTCGCCGGCGTATCCGATTAAACGCATATAAGACGGTTCTCCAGCGAGGTTACTCACCCCCACAATAACAAAAACAGTAGCCCCGAGACGCATTTCTCGTTATTCGCCTCCATGTCCATTACACGTTACGGTTTCACCCATCCCCCGTGTACCCGTCGGATTGTAAATATATCCTCGCACACGAGCATCCGCGGTCCGCGTTGATAGCGATGAACGGAAATACAATTATCGGTGGGAATAAAACGCCGCGGATCGGTGACAGGATTCGCGAAAGCGCCGCAGGATCGGACGGGTTGGAATATGTAACGCGATTGCGGAGGGATGGAGGGCGGGCGGCGGGAGGGTTGGCGGCTGCGATGGAAATCGCGGCGTGCACCCGCGGGATGCTCCGGGACGCGGAGCGTTCGACTGGTCGTTTGATTACGTAATTCGCGCGGCTACCGGTAACCGACGACATCGGCGGACGACGACCGGTAGGTCGACTGCCACTTTTTGACCCTTCGCCCTTCGCCCTTTGCCCCTTCCTCAACCCAGCGTTCGCTGACTCGACTCGCGGACAACAGCGCGTGAATCTTTCAGCGCGTTCGGAATTCAGCGCGGCCGGTCGCGACTTGACTTGACGTTTCGAGCGTTTCCAGCCAACGTCTGGCTCGACAAATCCAACGATAATGCGCGTTGCGTGATTTTCGCACCCTGTCACAGAAATTTGACAGCGAGGACACGGTAACTTATTCGGACATGTATTCGCTTGCGTAAAAACTCGCTGCGTGCTCGCTCATACTGTGCATACTCAAAAATTCACGCATCTCGCGCGGATGTCCGCGAATCTGATTTCGCGACTTGTCGTCTCTGTATCTCATTTCGTCCCTTTTTTCGTGATACCTAGACGATGCAGGAGAATTTATTTAATCGTAGTTATGCTAATTGACGTTGACGTCAACCGGTCTTAATGAACTGTTTGCAGTTATACCAAGTTCTAACATGATTAACGTAATAATTCCGTCGTCGAGATAGGTCAGTCAGTGGATAAATGTATCGTTATTGCATAATAAATATCGTTCTCATTTAAGTCTCGTCATCAGTCCGGTCTTTTGAATAAGGCAGGATGAGAAACGGGAATGCAAGCTTATTTCTTAGCCGTTTGCAAAAATGAAAGCGACCACGGAGTGTAATCCCGGCTACGAAACCGTGCTTGTCGACGAGAGGCGAATTTACGATTTCCCACTTGGTTCGTTGGACGTGTGCGTGGTGTCTCTCGAAAATGCAAGCCCGCAGGCAGGCAGGCAGGCAGGCAGGCAGCGAGAGGGATATCGGACTGGGCCGCATTCCCGAAAAGCATTTGGCGACGTCGGAGAGAGCGGCTCGATATTCGGGGTGCGGTTCCTAGGTCCGTAGGTCCTGGGTTTGCGTGAGCAAGGGAGCGAAGCGTGGCAGAGAGCAAGAGAGAGAAAGAGGGACAGAGAGGCGAAGCGGCCAAGAGAGGTCGAGAGAGAAAGAGAGCGAGGGAGAGAGAGAGGGAATACTGAAGCGACCAACAGAGACCAAGAGAGGGCAAACGTAGGGAAAAGCAAGATGGGAAAAGAGAAGAGAAATGAGAGACGAGGAGAGAAAGAGAGAGAGAGAGAGAGAGAGAGAGAGAGAGAGAGAGAGAGAGAGAAGTGGCGAGGCGACCGCTGGAAAGAGCAGATACGTGCGTGTTACTTCGTACTCTAGGTATACCTACGTGCGTGCGGGGAAAAGCACATGTCTACGTGTGTGAGTGTGCGTGTGTGCGGTGTGTCGTAACCAGTGGAAGAGGGTCGAAGAGGCAGCGTGGCAAGAGAGGACCGTGGGGCGGAGGAGCGGGGTAGCGAGGAGCGGCGGGTGGAGGCGGGTGGCAGTCGGTCGGTCGGTAGTGGGTGGTTGGGGTGGATGGCAGGCGGGTGAGGCGGATTGCACGCGTTGTGCAGTGCGGTTAACGGCGTGTGCGTTGCGCCGACGGCCAACGACGCTGCTTTTCGAAAAGGGAGTAGAGAGGGACGAAGGAGGAGTGCCGAAGGGCGAAGGGTGGAAACCGAGGAGGGGCGCGCGGGGGAGGAAAAGTGGAGGGTGTGGGTGGCAGCGCTAACGGTAGCAGCTATACCAGAAGCACCGGCGTCAGCGTCAGCAGCACGACGTGAAAGCACGGAGGACGAAACTCGCGGGAAGGAGCGACCGAGAGGGAAAGAGAGAAAGAGACGAAGAATGGGATAGACAGGGACGGGGAAAGAGGGACAAGGAGGAAGAGAGACAGAGGGAAGGAGACGAGGCAGAGAGAGACGGAGACGAAGACCACTGAACGAAGTAAGATAGGCGAGTAGCGGAAGCGAAGAGCAGAGAAGAGAGAAGGAAGGAAGGAAGGAAGGACGCGGGCGTCTCGGCGTTCTGGCAGACGAACGCATCGATCCCAGGCGGGTCAAGCACGGAATCTGTCTCCGTCTCCCTCTTTCTCTTTCGATCCTCGCCCACGTCTCCTCCGCGCACCTCTCGCGCGCGTCGCAGAGCCGCTTCTCTCTTTCTCTTCTCTGCTCGCTTTCTCTTTCTCTATCCCTCTACTTCTCTCTCTCTTTCGCGTTCTTTCTCTGTCGTCCCTGCGCGTGCAGCCCTCTCTTCATCACTCTCCACGGGCCGCCACTGGAGTCCTTCCCCCGTCACCCCCTTTGCACTCTTCTCGCCACTGAGAACCGTGGCCCACCGCCTTCTCCCCCGCGCCCTCATCCACCCTTTCTGGCCGTCCTCCCCCGCGCCTCAAGCCGCCCTTCTCGCCGTTACTACGCGCTCGCCCCCGCCAGACAAAGACAAATTACGCTGCATTTTCAGAGCCCCAAAGAGCTCCAACGTCCTACACCGCCTCCCCCGCTCTTCCCGTCCTTCTCGTCCTCTTCCTCCGCGCGTCTCACCTCCGCCCCCGATCCTCGTCTACCTCCTTCCACGGAACTCGCCTCCTACGTCGCCCAACCATCCTCACGCCACTTTCCTCGTCCCTGCCCAGACCACCATCACCCACCCACCCACTCCACCCCCCGGTCTCCGAGACTCTCTGCTATGTAGGGCATCAAATGGGTGCTCAACCCCTACGCACTCTGTGTGAGAGCGTCTTGTCCACGAGTCGGCTCTTGCTGCTTCCTCTCTTCCCTCCGCAGCCTCCGCAGCTATCCTCTTCCTTTAGCCCCTTGCCGTTCCCGCAATCCACCTTGCAATCGAACGTGCATGCCGGCTACGGGTGATAATAGCGGATAAGCTCTGGCATGACGTCATGGGGGACATTGGGGTTGAGCATTCCGGTGAAGCAGCGGCACCAGCAGCAGCAGCAGCAACGGCTGCAACAGCCCCCGCGTATTTCCCGTGGGAGGAAATTATCGAATGGAAAGGTCGCCCTTACGATAAGATGTCTTTTACGAGTTCCGGACCACCCCCGCTTCGTGCCGGACGCGTCCTCGATATCGGCGCTCGCGTGTTCTCTCGCTTCAGCGGATCTTTCTCTTGAACTTTCTCCTTTGACGTTTTGAATGCGCGTGAGCGAAGCGCTGAAAGCGATGCGGATCTAAGTTTATAAGCATAAAACGGAGTTATAAATACGGCAACTTTCCCACGCGAGAGATTGCGAGACTCTAGACAATGGAAAAAAGATGCTTTTTACGGAATATCGTTCAACCTGTAAACGTGAACGCTGCGTAGATTTCCGTCCAGATTTATGCGTAACGGATACTGAACTTTTTTATTCCTTACGAATAAATTTATTCGTTTGCTAATTGAATTTTTAATTAGATTATTAATTAATCTAACGCTAGCTATGGAGAACTCTTAATTTGTGCGTAACTAATTCCTACAGTTGGCTGGAGAACGCCGAGCTCTCTTTACGTTCGCAATGTCCGCGCGACGATATTGCGGTTCTCTTCCCCGTCGAGCGAGTTCCGTGATTAACATAGCAGATGCAGTTCCCGCGAGTTTGCACGGCGATTAATCTCCTTCCGCACGTAGTTGGCGAAGATAAAACTTCCGATCAAGTTACTCGCTCGCTCGCTCGCTCACTGAGAACCGCTGTGAAGAGCTAGATCAATTACCGCGGCAGCGTCGATTCTTCGCAATATTTTATCGTCGCTAATCACCCCGCGTGCGTTCCGTTTGCGTTCCGCTCGCTCGTCGGGAAAATGTACACGTCCGATTATACTCGCTCGCTCGCTCGTCGTTGCCGGATCGATCCGAGTTCCCGACACGCGCGCGGAATCCGCGCGCCTCGGCGCGAGACTCGGCCACGAGTTACGACCAGCACGACGTTATTATCGGCGGTTGAAAAAATTTCCGCGGGAAATATGGCGGGCTTCTCTTCTCTCTTTCTTTTTTGTTCCTCACACCTCCCAACCGCGGCTTGCGACCGCGAAACTTTGCACTTCGTGCATACTGATAATACTTAAAGAGCGGGCACGCGATTAAGGAAGTTGGATGGAGTCCCTCGTGGGAAGGACCGCGGCGTTTCCGGCAGAAAAATTTCAGTAATGAAAGCCCAAGGAGAAGAGGGTCGAAGTGTGTTAATTAAACATTCCTGACGGGAGTGAGAAGCCGGGGGTGGCGGTCGGTCGCTCGACCATGGGGGTGCGTCTCGTTGAAACGTGGAGAAACGTTTGTAAAGCATCCTTCCGTAAACAACGAAACGATGTGAACAACGATGAAAATGCATTTAACCATTCACGGATGCGGTACCTTCTCATTGTGTCTTAATACGATTTACCAGAGAGAAGAGCAGCGAGTGAATAATGTCACGACATGTCAATAAATATCATTAATGGGCATTCCTGGCTTTTTAATAAAAAAAAAACAATACTCGATGTATGCAACACGTGCGATGATTTAAATTGATAGAAGGCAGTTGTAAATTGCATTGAAGCCTTCTCGCTGACGATAATATACATCTTCATTTCGTTGAGTTTTTATTGATCGACGATTAATCGCGACGTCGTGGAGAGCACAAGATACTCGAGCAGCGCTGAATCACGAGAGCGCTTTACATCTTTAATCCGTTCTAATCGCGTTGTCGCTCGCGGCAAACGCGATTACCGTATTAGGGACGATATGCTCGCGGGGAGCTCGCGTTCGCCCCGCGGGAACCCTCTTGCTAACCAGTTTGGAAGGCGCCTCGCATTCAGAAGGATAGGCGATCGCCAATCTGCACAGGAATACCTTTGGCGCACGCAGGGACGGCATAAAAAAACTCCCGCCGCGCGTCGTACTAATCACGACTGTCGCTGGAAACGTCGCATTCATTTCGCCGCTATGAATCTACACGCGTTATTTTGATGGTGCACACATCCGAAACGCCGGCGCGCGTATAAATAAACGACACCGCGCGGAGGGACCGCTCGCCGGAATTATATTTTTTAGCCGGCGTGCACCCGCGGAAATTTGTTCAAACACGGACACAGGCGTTCGACGTCACGATCGATGTTAACTGCATCGTCGTCCTCGTCGGTTTTATCTTTTATCGGACTACCGTGGATCGATCACTCGCACGGTGGTTGAAATCGAAGTCTGATAATTATTTCCGCGGTGGTATCGCGGTATTGTTATTCCATGCGCTGGCTGGCGTTGCTCGATTCTTGTACTTTGGAAGGTTCGCGTGTATACGATACAAAGTGAAGACCGATAGAATTTGCTTTCGGAGGAATCGAGTGTTCCGTATTTATGGCTGCTGCTTTTAATCATGGAATCTACACGGAATATCAACTCTCGTGTTTTATATAATTATGTGGGTGTCGAAAATATGTTCACGCGTTTACAGCAAGCGATGATACTGGAGGTATTGGAACGTTTTCCGCGATGCGTCCGCGATATCGAGAACGTAGATCTCGCTCTCAGGACGTTCCGACGACCGGAGGAAAGCATTAAGATTTCACGCGATTGCCCTAGGTTGGGGACCATGGGGAAAAGTGCGGACGACATCGACATTGAGGGGGATGAGGTGTACGCGTAGGTACGTGTGCGTGTCCGTGTATGTGCATCGTCTCAGCAGAGGCGGCGTTAGGACGTGGGAGGAGGGGTGGTGGTTTGGGAGGCCGAAGGACGGATACGGGAGGACGAAGAGCAGTAGTAGGTGGAGGCGAAGGACGGCGGTAGGTAGCAGTGGGTGGCAGGCCGAGGGTGGCAAAGGAGTAACGGCAACGGCAGCAGTAGTAGTAGTAGTAGTAGTAGTAGTAGTAGCAGCAGAAGCAGTACCAGCACCAGCAGCACCAGCAGCAGCAGTAGTAGCAGCAGCACCAGCAGCAGCAACAGCAAGAGGAGGTGGAGAAGGAAGAGGACGAGGACGAGCACAGGAGGAGGTGGCGAAGGAGGATGAGGACGAGGAGGTGGAGGAGGAAGAGAAGGAGGAAGTGGAGAGCGAAGGAGGGCGGTCGGTTGAGACGCGGAGGTGCAGGCGAAGGAGAGCGTAGTCCGGTGGGTTGGGTCGGGTTGGTTTGCACCGGCACCACACCAACGCACCGACATGGTTCCAAGCGAAGGAGAGGATGGGGCAGGATGGCCGGGCCTCTGCTCTCGCTCGATAGAGGCGCGTCCCGTCGTCCCATGATTGGAAACCAAATCGCCGCACATCCATCCCCCTCCTCGTACCGCCGCCGCCGCCGCCACCGCTGCCTCACCCTGCGCTTCCGCGATTCTCCTCCACCCCGCGTTCACCCCCCCGGGAATCCCCCGACCGCCAACCATTCACCCTTACTCTCGGCCTTCGCAACCCTATCCAGAGCTTACTTCCTCGGAGAGAACGAGTCCCTCTCGCTTTCTGTCCCTCTCGCTCTCTTTCTCGCTCTCTCTTCCTCTCTGTCTTCTACGTTCGCTGTAACTCCCTCCGGCTTTCTCCTCTGTCTTTCCCTCTGTCCCTCCTTCTCTCTCGCTCCTTTCCACCGGTCTACTTCGGCTTTCCTTCCTTCCTTCCTCCTCCGACGACCGGCGCTTCCACATCCACATCGTCGACGTCCACATCCACTGCCCGCCCGTCGCCCGACCCGCCGCCGCCACCCCCGTGGGACGCTAATGTCGAGCTAAGTCCTTAAAACCCCTCAGCCGGAGGCCGGCGAGCCCGCAGACTGGAATGGCCTCCATAAGTAACCGGGTTTACACACCCCAAGACCCTATTTCTCACCGTGGAAAAACTGCAGTCGGCTCCGTTGCAACCGTTCCAGCGTCCCCCCGCTCTTCTGCTCTCCTACTCATCCTCCTCGTCGCGTAACCCGAACACCCTCGATGCTTAGTTCGTCGATGCTGGATTGCAACTTCCGCCGGACTCGGCGTATCGACGGTCCCGGGAAGATTAAGAAGACGCGGGTCCACCCTTTCGTGAAAAACGCGTCGGATCTTCTTCCCACGAAGCAGAGAACTACGGGCTTCTGGAAACGCGGGCGCAAGCTTGCCGGCGCTCGAAGATTTTTCCATTCACCACCAGCCACCCCTCATGCCTCGTGCATATTCATGCTTTCCCACGGGGAAGATATGAAACGCTGGGCATTTACATAGGGCGGTGTGTTCCCTATGTCTTTACAATTAGAGCGATTCTACGCAACGCTAATGAGCATAATACGCAGACGGGTGTGCGTTTACATCGCGTGCCCTTTAAGGGAATCGACCGCACTTATTATTAATGCAAAAATTTAAAAAGAAGGGTAAACGCATCGCGCGACTACAATTGCGTGCTTGCGCCACCCTGATTCCCGACTAATTAGCGGCATTCGGCGATCAATTGGAAAGGGCGTATGGTAATGGAAGTTCACGGGGACGGGTTATACAACGTTGTATATGGTAATGGGTTGACTTAATGGCTGAATGGTAAGTGGGACGGCGGCGCGCCGCTGCGCGCGCGAATGGCATATTTCTAACGATATCGAGGGTGCAAGTGCCGTCCCGCCGTGGCGGCGAAACTTTGCCACGGTGACGCCACGGGTACTTTCACTTTTGCTCGTAATGTTTATGCAGAACAGCGAGGAAACTTTCTTGAGGTGGTGGTGGTACTGCTGGTGGGGTGACGGTGGCGGAGGAGAGGTGCGCCGCGCGGTAACTGCCGCCGATGTTGTGTGTACCGAAGAGTAAGAGGGAGTTACGGGGGAAGAGGGGGAGAGGACTGCATCGAGTGTATAGAGTGCGCGAAAGTTCGAATCGAATATCCGTAACGCACGTGAGATATTAAATTGACGAGCGACGAGAACAACTATCGGCGACCCACCCCTTCGCTTTTCCGATAGTTTCGTCCGCGGCGGAATTCTTCGTCCGATACCACCTGCCTCGATTTCGACGTTGCGCGAAACAAAAAAAAAGGAATGCGAGCATGCCATTAGGAGCGAGATCCGAAACGCGGGGCCATCGATTTATCGTGGTGGATCATCGCGCGGATTTTTAAGCGTGCCCGAGTAATTAAAAGTTCATTAAGGAGCCACAGCGGATTGCTCTATTTTATAGCGGATCGAGGATACTGTAATGAGCCGCGAAGCATATTTATGATGGCGCTTTCTCTCGCAGCGTTAATTATTTCCGATACTTAAGCGCGCGGATTATCCCCGCTTGATTTCTTTTCCGCGCAACGAGCATGGATACGGCCGAGAAGAGGGTACGAGCGAGAAGATTGAAAATAGCGTTACGAAACATTAAAAGTAATTTCAGAGAGAGTACCAGTTAAAATCAACACTTATCGTACGCTTGTAATGAAAAATTTACTACCACGTGACTTTTCAAGATTCTCAGCTGACTAGAGATTTTTTCACGTTGATAAAGCGATAAAGATCTGCATATTCCGATGATGCGGAAATCGATACTCGTTTCATTGAATCAAGAAACTTCCAATATCCATTTTATTTTAAGTGCGAATAGTGTACTTTCGTTTACTTAACTGTCGAATTCATGATATTGCGACGTTGTCGAAGAGGATTCTCTTTAAGGAGACGCGATACCAATATGTCCGTCGTCGTTAGTGACGTTGCCGGATGAGTGAGCAGCTAAAGAGAGGGAGAGAGAACTCCCACGACGGCGACGACGACGACGACGACGCTGCCGGTGAATGCCCAGAGGCCCGAAGGATATGAGAGAGTCGACCAGGCCGCAGGATTCTGCGGGGAAGTAGTCGGGGACTATACCGCACGACGGAACGCGTCTACCTTTGGCAAAGTGTATTGACGGCTGCAGCTACGCGACCAATACATAGCCAGGGCAAGATGACGACAACGACGACGAGGACGACGACGTTCCTTCTCTCTGCTCTCCTCGTCCGAGAGAATCTTCTCTGCCCGCTCGAATCTCGGATACGTTGAGCTCGGATACGTCCGCGCGCGTGCGTGCGCGTCTGTTCCATGTGCATGCACGTACGTGTATGTGTGCAAGAGTACGTACACATGCACCCGCGTGCGAGCGCATACACACACACACACACACACACGTAGACGTCGCTCTCTCTCGTCTAGATAGGTAGGTCGAACTTGGGCTCACGGAGTGGAATTACGTCACGCTACGCTGGAGGATAGGGCACGGCAAAGTGGAGATAGGACGGGTCAAGACGCCCGCTATCGTCTCGGATGGCTTCGGAAGGGTTAAAGCGCTGTCGTGACCTCCTTCCTGCCTGCCTTCCTCCGCCTGTCGAGCGGAAACTTCGCCACGGAGCGCCGAAGGGGCGAATACGAGGGCGAAGCCCGATAAATTAGTTCGCGCGCGCGAAATTTTCTCTCTCTCTCTCGCTCTCTCTTTCTCTTTCTCTTTAGCCTTATCTGCCACCCTTTCACTCTTCCGTTCGCGCCAAGTTCTTTTTTTCAGCTGCGAGCTCTACATCGTCCCGGCCCCGTTCTCCACTCTTCCTATTTATATTCCTCCGGCACGACCACGCCGGATCGAATTCGAAAGTATTCGTACACCACGGATTCCACGGTAGCGATCTTTAATAAGTCCGATAATCGACCGCATTGTGGCGCGCGGTGGGGTCGCTGCGTCTAATTAAACTTAACGAATTCCGCTCGGCATCAAATATCTACCGAACCGGCCGAAACCTTCGACCGATTAATTGCCCCGAATTACCACGGCGAAAAGAGCTTTTTCGTGGCTATCGCGATCGGTTACGGGATCGCGCGGGATCCGATCGCTTAGTATTTATCAGGGAAATAGCGTTGTTTGCGGTTCGCGAGTTTTTCTCCTCGAAATCAAGCGCACGCGTTTTCCTTTATTTGTTAAGCGTCGTCATGCGGTCCGTGCATCTCCTTTTTCCCCTTGATTTACGCCCTTCTCGTTTGCTTTCTTTCTCTCTTTCTCTCTCTATTTCCCTGATATACACATGGAGATATCGATTTTCAAAGGCTTTCATACGAATAGTTATATAACACCGAGATTTTTTCACAGAACGTTAAAATAATATTTATTCTCAATTATTCTTGGTATCACAGTAAAATTTCCGACGAATTTTTCCGTTTAATTGTGTTGAGCAGAAGTGACCATCGCAAATCAACAACTCGCGTCTCGTTCCGCGCGTTCGATCTCCGGAGTATTCAAACGCGATGCGGAAACCGCGGTTGAGCGTCGACTTTCCCGAGCAACGAGCAGTAATGCAGTATATCGGTTGATGGATCTCAAAGAGGGGCAGGCGGGCGAGTGAGGGCTCGGGAATCGAGGGAGGGTCGGGTCGCGACAAAAGTGTGTCTCTGTGGCACGAGGGGAGACACTCGGTCGCCCCTTTCAACCCGCCCAACGTCAGCCAGACGTGAGGCAGGTTAGGGTCCTCCTCCCCCGTCCCGCCTGGTAGGGCGGTAGGACGAGTTTGAGTTGGAGCGTAGGGGGTTTTACGACCCTCGAGTCTCGCATCGGGGTGGATGGGGCTCGTTCCCCCGACCCTTCGTCTGGCTCCCTCCGCGCGCGTTCCGTTGCGGTAGGTCGTGTCGGCCTCCATTATTATATCGCGCGGTCGGCGTAAATCGTCGGGAAGGGGGCAGGGGCGGTAACAGGCGAGCACACGAAGCTAGTGTAAGAAGGGCTCGGCAAGGCGAGCAAGAAGAGCTCGAGGTAGCTGAAGAGCGATCACGGCCGATCGCGCATTTCGCGGACTACTCGCTCGACGAGGCGCGGCGCTTCTCCGACCGCGTCTCCGGAAGTCCCTTTCTTTAACCCTTTGGGTGTGAAAGAGCCCTTTGGTCGCGGCGGGGATTCGCCCGAGAAGGAGCCATCACGGTTAGGAGGGAGGCGGCGATGGCCGACGCCCTCGGAGTTTCAACATTGCACAAGTTACGTCGTCGTGTGTCGCAAAGCAGTTCTACTCTCCTCGTAGACTTAGAGATTCTGCGATGCACGTTTGCAAAATACATCCATTAATACGACCGCGAGATCTGAGCGCAGAGATTACGCAGGATTATCAATTAATTACATCGCAGCGGGAGAGAAATACGCCTTTACTGCGTTTCTATGTTATTGACACGCTAATGGATCGCCGACGAATGTGGAATCCGCCGTGTGCACCCTCGCGATTCCGTCATAGGAAGGGCTAAGCAAAACGTGACCCAAACACAATAATCCGGCTCAAGTTCTCCCCGCGGACTCACGTTGAAAAGATAATCGGGAAAATCGCGTTACGGTTCGGTATCACGTCGGTATCTCCGCGCATTTCGTAGCTATCCACCATTTCCTCGGCTGCCGCGGCACCAACGTTTCGACTATTGGGGTAGGTTACGTCGACCCGGTTATTACATTACGTGAGTACCACGTGGGCGCGATAAAACGGGCAACGACTACGGGGTTGATGGGAGGGAAGAGGGCAAAATGGAGAATACCGAGGTGCACGCACCGAAAGGTTATCGAAAAATGTTAGTAAACTCCGCGCGCCGGATTTTCTCCCGATAATTCGCGCACGGGGCCGCACGAAATCACGGCCGGCCTCGCGAAATCTCATTATCAGCGTTTTAAACCCGTGCGAGTCCGCCTCGTGCCGATATCGCGCACGGTCGAGCTCGCGCGATCTCGTACGCGGGATGATAAAATTCCACTCGATCACGCGCCGTGACGAGTAATCTCCGTTGCAGACTCGATTATTTGATTCGATCTTAATTCGTCGTGTAAATCTGCGGAATAAAGTAACGTGGTATCTTATCGCGGCCGCGTTCGAAATACTCGCGAGCGTTTAAACTGATTAGAGACACACGGCGATCCGATTACGCGCGGATATTTAATAATCCATTTCATTCTCCGCGGTGCTCGCGTCTGCTCCTTGTCAGACTTGCCTAGAAGGTCTCGATTTCAATAACTAAATCCTCGCATTAATTTAGCATGTATCTCCTCGGCGTGCACCTCTCAACGTTCCGCATAAAAAATCTTCAGACGAAAGGATCGAATTGATTGAAATTTACGTCGGAATATCATTGCCCATCGTTATCGCTCGTTACGGCGCGAATTGAGGCACGTTCCGGTGTCGGCATTATTACATCATTCATCTGGCGCGAGGGGTGCGCGGTAAACCCCCTCGTACCGAAACGAACGCGAAGACCACTCGACGATGACGCGAATGGCGGTCAGTTCGCGGGACACTCCATGACCCACCAACGCCACTCGTACGCTCGCTGAAAATGTGCACGGTCCGGCTTGGCAGTTTACGCCAATATCATCAATAACGGTCGGCGATTATCGAGGGGGAGGTTCCCGGAATTGGATGATGGTGCCTCCAAAGCCACGCGCTCGCTCGCGAGTGTCCCGCTATAATTTCCACGTAATCCTTGGGCAAATACATCGCAAAATACACTCGAAAGTATCGCGCAGATATTGCAGCGAATACTTTTAGATGATTAATTAATCGGCATTAACTGATTAATTAATTGTAAATACGGGGGTTACAATCGCGGCGCGACTGCGATTTCTCTTCGTGTAAAAGTGATTGGCGCAAAATGTCAGGAGCTAATTATTCCCTATTACATTGCGACATCCGCCCTCGTGAGAAATTGGTATTTTTAATTTCTCCGATGATCGGACGTAACGCGGATTCGCTTTTAGCGGCGAACGCCACCGGGATCCTGCGGGATCTATTCTGATCGCGCGGGGTTTCTGGGACGCGACCTTGAATGCGCGGAGGCGCGTGGACGTCTCCCTCGTGTTCTCTGTTATGCAGGTAAATAGCCGCTGATGGTGGGAGACGAGAGGGATGGCCGGCGGGACGGAGGGCGAGGGAGGATGAGATAAAAGCGTCGAGTGCGGAAAACACTCGCGCTGGTAACCAGGCGTGGGACAACGAATTCCGATGCGGGGTGATACACGCCCTTGGCCCGACGCCAGGGGTTTACGCTGCAAAATTGCGCTTCCAACCCTCGCGAGCCTTCTGCAACTGCCCTCCGGCATGCGCGCTTTCTCTCTCTCTCACGCACACACACACACAGATATATACATACGCATACATACAGGCACGCACGTGCACGTACACATTTGCTTTCGTCACGCGTCCCATTTTCATCCCTCTTTCACCGCGCCATCTCCTCGATAATGCGCCCCCGCCGCGATTCCGCACCGTCTGCGGATCGCGCGATCCACCGCGTTCCACGTGTCTTCCTTTTACGAATACGCGTGACTCGCGTTCTCTCATTAATTCGTTCTCGTTTTAATTCTGACGACACAACTGAATTAATTAACAGTTTCAGTCGTCTCGTACGTGAACGGTATTACGCAAAGATGGATTAACTGGCAACTCTGAGTAAATTTCTGTTCATAAATATGAAATCCTTCAGATCAATCCAAACATTTCTCATGGAATTATGCGATTCATGGAGTTCGGGTGCATCATTTGTTTGCGCCGCACTCGATCTCCATTCCGTTCCTCGAGCGTAAAAGTATCCAAATTTTCGATCTTTGACTCGATCTCGAGCGATTGCTCGACAGTTCAGATTTCCTTAACTGTCACCGCGTGATTATCGCATCACTTGGAGAACGGAAAAACCGCCAGCCGGCTGAGAGACTCGTCCACGTGCGCAGTCGAGTCTTCTACGCATTATTAATAGAGGAAGGCGGAGTAAAGCGACTCCATGGGGTCGTAAGCTTTCTCCTCACTTTTAAGTACCGGCGCTGCGCCCGTGAAGAGACGACCCCATGTATCACTCCGCAAACGCCATTTTAGAAATGGTTCCACAACGTGCAATACAGGCAAGACCGCGGCGCGATCGTTCGTATAGTTCACAACGATCTATTTTTATGAGCGACTGGAAAATCGTTCGACGAGTCGTTCGGACGACAGTCATTAATGACATCAAATGACGCGATAAGCCGATCACGTCGTCAACCGTAGCCGCTTACTGCTCGAGAGCGCGGCTCTCTCTTCGGAAAATATTTTATTGACGAGTGATTTGACGAACAGCGCGCAGTCGATCTCTCCTTAGAGAATATTTACGAGAGACGGCGCATGCACGTCCGCCACGACGTTTTCAGCTGGCGACATTAAATATCTTGACACACGATAAATCTACTTGATCCTTTCCGACCGGCGAAACTCGCTGGACGTTAACGAGGTTTCGCTGTCTCCGCGCGCGGATTGCCGCTTAGCGGAATATCGCGGTGCGAGTGTCGGTCCATTAAATCCGCGCATAACGTTATGCAACCGCGCGCGATTGAAGAGAAGTTAACTCGTGCACACACAAGGTAATTCGCGGGGCGAACAGTATTTCCTCTCTTTCTTTTTTTTAACGGTCCACTTTTTCCCGTCGAAATATTTTTGTCGTTACGTAGCTGGCCGTTATCGAGGGAGATTAAGTCGCCGATACGGAGAGTGCAGAAGGAAAGAGAGGAAAAGGGAGAAAAAGAGAGAGGTGGAGGCAGAAACGGCGACGGGGGTATGCTAATGCGAGAGAGGAGACCTCTCGGCGCCCTCCCGTCCACCCTCGGCCCCTCCGACCTCCACGGTCGACAACACGCGTTCCTGACCCGCCGCTGTCACGACTTTAGAACAATGGCGTCGATATACATGTCTCATTTATATACACGTATTCCTCGATACTCGGCTGCGCTCGGTTCTGTACACCCAAGGTGAGAGACGATGAGAGAGACAGAGGCAGGGGGAGAGAAAGAGACGAGAATCTGCGAGTACTCGGAGGGCGATAAAATCCTGGGAATGGAAATCAATTCGCTGGAGCGCGGATCGGGGCGACGCCGAGGCGATGTCGGAGAGCCCTTAATTGAAGGGCCTTCCGGGAGAGGAACGTCGCGGCCGCCATTGTCCGATCATCCGCGGACGCGATTAAGGGCGACGTTACCTACTTAACGAGATGTTCGGCGGAATGGCTATTACGTGAGATAATGCACCGACGTGGGAGTGCTCGAGCGATTTCGGATGCACCGTCTATCTATTCGGTAAATTCGTATCGCGATCAAGGAGGGCGGAACTGTGTTTCGTGCAGGACGAATCGACGACCATCGCGTAGCGTCAAGTTTATCGTTGGACCGGAAGCTGCTGCTTAGTGTGTCGGGCTGGCGAAGCGACACTCGCGAATTATTAATCTCGCGCCGGGAAGCGGCGAAAAACTCCAAAGCGCGTGCGCGCATATTATCTCGACGACTCGTCGTCGATTTCTTGGCGTGCAAAGAGAGGAGGCGTAACGACCCGACGTTTCCGGGTCAGGAACTGGGACGTGCGACCGGATTATTAAAAGTCGAGTGCGAAGGGGTGAACGAGGTGGGAAGAACGGGCGGTGGAGGCGACGGGAAGCGGTGAGCCGTGGTTGAAAACTTTGCGCCTTGCGCACGGTTGTGTACGTTTCTGGAACAAGGGACTCTTGAGCAAACTCGCTCCTCATCGAATCTCAACCGACTTCTCCACTGCCCGTCCGACGAATCCCGGATAATGGCGGCGCTGCGTGGAACTTCCGGATGAGCACTCGCGGATCCTTCTTTGGTCCGCCTGGAATCGGCGTGAGCGAGTCGAGTGCGCATAATTCTTTGTTTCTCTTCGCCGCTATTTCAGAAAAAATCTGCATCCCCTGCGCTCGTAAATTCATCGATTCGTCGCGAGAGATCACGCGCGTATTTCACATGATTCATACATAATTCGCGAGGGCGTTTTACCGTCGACAGTCCGTGTCGATTTCGGGGATTTATCGCGCGCGGCCACCCCCGTTGTTTGACGCATCGCCCCGCTCGGCCGAGAGAGCAGCTTGGGCTTGGTTCCAAGATCGGTAGATGCATAAACAAAAGACGAAAACGTAGGAACGAGACGGCGAAACTACGAGAGGAAGAAAGAGAGAGAGGGGGTGAAAGAAAGGGAGGAGGAGGCGCGGGAAAGAAGCATGAAGAATAGAAAAGCCGAGAAACGCGTGGAGGACTGGTTCCGTCGAGTGAAGGTAAAAGAAAAGAAGGAAGAGAGAGACAGAGTGAGACGGCCGGCGGGGAAAGAAGGAGAGGGGGAATGGTATTTGCGAGTCTTGAAAGAAAACGCACTTCTCTCTTGGAGGTAGAAAAGAGCAGAGCCGCAAGCGGATACGCGAAAAAGGAAGGGAGAGCGCGGGAGAAGGGACCGCGGGAGGAGGAGGCACTCGGGAGATGGAAAACGCAAGAAAAGCGTTCGGGAAAAGCTGCATGCTCCTCTTTTCTTTGCTCTCCTTTCGTTCTCTCTCTCTCCCTTTCTGCAGACAAATACTTAAACGGGGGAGAGAAACGCGCACGCAAAACCCCGCACGCGTGGATATGAAAAATGGAAACTCGACGCTGCAGAATCGCACCGGTGGAAGACGTTAATGCAGACGGGCGAAGGGGGAGGAGGTAGGAGGACGGGTGGTACGAGATCTATCGAGATGCGCTCCATTCGATCGGCGTGCGTGTACGCCGCAGGCGGCAGCCGTTTTAAGAGGAACCACTCGCCTTGCATTCTCTCGTCGTGGAGTCACCGCGAGTTGCCGGGGAGGCGGCGCAGTGTATATCGGGCAATATTGCGGAGAGATGCATCGCTCCCTTTCCTCCCTCACATCCTAGCGAGGCATCTAGCGAAACGCCACGACAAACTGCGAAATTTGCGCAAAGAATACCAACGCATTCGGGCAATGGTGAGAGGAGATTCAGACGAGAAATAGAAAGAGAGGCGTAAAAGATAGAGAAAACGAAGCCCCTCGGTCGGCAGATGAGAAAAGATCTCCGCTCAATCTCGAACTGTAATAATGACTCGTATAGCCGCTAAAGGGAGAAGAATGTTTATTTATCGATTCGAGATATCGATTCAATTTATCAGTTTCACAAGCTGCCGAGTGCTATTACTGAAACCATAGATTCGTACATTGCGGGGCTAGGGGGTCAACGACCGGAGGCTGTATATCGCAATAATAATATGACATGTCACGAACGAGTCCGGGACGTAAAGTAAAGAGAAAAGCGTGCGCGCTCGCTCACTCGCTCGCACCTCGTATCGTCGCAGCGGCAATTCAATCGGCGCGGCGCCATCGGCCGGTGTATAGCAAGTAGGCGGAGGTGGTCCCCTCTCGCACGTATACCCATGGAGGCGCGCGGGAGTTCAAATGGTCGAGAGGTCCGGGGTCCGGGGAGATATATAAGAGGGATAATTTATTAGGCCCGGAGGCGGCCGAGGCGTGCTTCCACGGTACAAGCCGGCGTACACAACGCCGCGAGCGTGAACGTGCGTGCGGGGCACCGAGGGGTACCACCGCCGCCTCTCTCGCACACGACGCCGCGCGGCGTCGTTGTGTTGGTGTTGGTACCGCCGCCACCACCACCATCGCCGCCGCCGCCGGGAGGGAACAACGCGGTAGGGGTTACGCGGGAGGGCACAGATCTCGTTACGTGCGAGAGTTCACGGGTCACGCGAGAATCGTGAACCTCCGGCGCGGCGCGCAGAAACGGCTGGAGTCGGCGAGGAGGGACCCCCGAGGGACACGCGGCTCTCTCTAACGATAAGTCGCGTAGCTCCCCTTAACTCTGCATTAATAATCCTCGGGGACGAGAAGCGCGCGGCCGCCACCTCGGTTCTCCTATCTTCTCTCCTCTTGCTTCTCCATCTCTTGCTCGACGTGTACACGCTCACATCGGATAATCGCGAGAGGACTCGAGCGAGTGCCCCTCGCGCGAGATCGGCGGCGGCGATTCACGCGTTTACGCGCGTTACGCAAGCGGCCGCGACCGCGCGTATGCCGTTCACCGTTGGCGAACGACTCGGCTCGAGCCGAGCGAGGAAACGCGAGGGACTACAAGTATCGCTTCTTAAACACGAAACTCTCTCGACATATATTTCGCCAGGTTTGTTCCTTCGTGCTGGTTGGTATTGTTACGCGGTGAAGCCAGCTTTTGTGGAAATCGCATGTATTCCACCTGTTTTCTGCTGTTATAATGCCTTTTTTTATCGCAATAAATTGTTTTTCATGTTTCAATAATATTGTATGATTATACGAATACATAAAATTCTGTTATTCACGGATAAATCGAGCAGTGTATGCTACATATATGACAGAATAAATCCGCATCCATCGCGTTGTCAATCAGTGAGTGGGTAACCGGGAGCAAGCGGCGCACGTCGATAGCGAGTAACAGCAAGTAATAACGGGAGAGTGAACGTTAACGGCGGACGGAGTTCTGCGTCAATATTTATGGGATCCGGAGTAATAATACAAAAAGCGCGGCAAATAAAAGCGGCCGTCACGCTGGACGAGCAGACCGTCGTTTCTCTGAACCGCGCGGCCAGTCGGCGCACGAGAGGCGACGAAATCGCGGCGATTAATTAACAAAAGAGCGAACCACGTCCGTCCACGTGGCGATCGAAACTAGTCGGTCGAGCAAGCAGATCGGCGTCAACGCTCGCGAGATTATGAGTGATAATATGAAACGCGGCATGGGCCGATCAATAAGCATTAACAGAGTAGTAGCGATCGTTTAAGCGAGTTACCTTAATTAATCAGTGACGGAATAATATGGAGATGAGAGCGTCGAGTGGGTATATTTGGCACGGTTTTCCTTGCTCGCTGCACAGTTATGTCTACGTTACGCTTTGCAGCTAGAAAATCAAATGCACTTGAGCCGAGACGCGCAATTATCGCCCGGTGTTGATCACCGCGATTTCATAATCTCTCACAGACTGGGGATCATTTATCGATTACATGGAAAGCGAGTAACAATTTCAAAATAAGCTTGAAAGAATTGGAGTTCCAACAGCGATAATTTAACAGTCGCCACACTGAGAGAGAACGTTATTAATAAATAAATAATTTTATATAAGAGGACACGTGTGAGTTAATAAATATTAGTTTATCAATAACAGAGCGAGAGTAACATTAATACTAATATGCACCATAGTTTAATCGCAAATAAATGAATACGTAACGTGGTCTGAAAGATTAAAGAGACAATTAGTTTAACAGTCATATATTTATTATTAATATAATATTAATAACTGGCACATATTCTATTGCAATCTCTTTTCTCAGAGAGCCCAAATAATATAAATTTCATCAGATAATATAGATATAATACAGATATAATATGGATACATATAAAATAATATCGCAAATCCTCCCTTGCGATCACTATGCGGGAGAAACGCGAGTAGAGTGGAAGATCAGACTGCAATGTTCCAGCGGAATTCAGTCTCGGCAGTGTGTATAAGATGTCTCGAGGCGCATCCACCTAATCGGCATTACCCAACCGTTCACTGTGGTGATTTACGTGATCGTCTACCGCTCTTTTACGGGCTCGCGAATCCTCTCTCGCGCACGTTCGCTCTCATCGATCGCACGTCTCCGGGAAACTACCAAATGTATTCCAAGTGCACATAATTTTTGCACGTGCATTTCTGTTATTCGTGTTTAATGATAAATTGGTCGCAAAGCTTCGAAGATTTTATAAAAAGCTCCAAAGCTTGCGGAAAGGATTAGAATAAAGATTTTGTGTAGGATCTTAAAAACGTAACATTTGATGCGTCTCAGCAACAGAATGTTATGCACATATGTAACTTTGTGCGCTACTTTCGCTATCATCTTGTCCATCTGAACTCGCCGGATACCAAAAAGCTTCGCGAGAGATTCGAATGGAGTATCTCCGGTTTGTTTTCGCGAGAAGTCACGATTTCACGGCGGAAATTACGTTTTTCTTTCCTTCCTCGGCCTCTCCTATCCGATACCAGCGCGGAGAATTATGGACCATTACTCTCGGTGTACTAACGAAATGAGGAACGATGAGCCGGTGAAGAGAAATACGCGGGAAATACGCGGACACGCGTCGGCAGCCGCGTGGTCAAGACAATCATAAAATATTGCTGTAAAACGCGCGTCGTGAAAATTTTTTTATATATCCTCCATGACGGGGGTGCGCGGGGGTGCAAGCAGCCAGGAGGCCGGCTGTGTGTGCAACGAATTATGGATTTTCGGATTTATGGATTTGTGGAGAAGCGCGCGAGCGGCCGAGCGGTCGGCCCGCGCGCGCACGATTTATGGATCCTTCTGCGGGGGGTTCGAATGTCACGATACGGCACACGTGTATGGATGTAATACGCTTGTCACTTAACCGCCGCTAGAACCCGGATTTACGGGCGGTCGTAGATCTTCAGACGTGCGAGCGCATTGGCATTTTTCGGGGGAGGCTAGGGAAAGATTGGGGATTTTTTTAAATCACCCACGCGCGTACGCGGCAGATAAAAGCGGGTGAAAGACCCCTTTGTTTGCGGTGGCGCGTCCCGAAGATCCGCCTCGAACGAGTTTCGGTCCTCCTCAAAGCCGCGTTTCGTCGATTCTACCGGATGAATGAGAGATTCTCGGGAATACTCGGGAATAATATTAATTTTATGTGTCATATTTGATAATTGTGCAATATATTATGCGATACAATATTTGATATAATTATATTTTGTACATGCGTATACGTTACGTACAAGATACTGCAGCATATATATATTATTTGCAAGATGTTGGATCACAGCGCAATTTGTTCGAAATTCCTGCAGGATATTTTTGTACTTCTTTAATCTCTTTCTTTTTCCCTCCCGCGCGTTGTTCGACAAAAACCGCATTCAACTTTAAAGAACCCGCGTTTAAGAGACGAGCTTTTGAGGTAAAGAACTGCATAGAAAGGTACTCGCGGAACTTGCTGAAATCAGAGACAAGTTTTTCACTTTTGCGCGGTCCGTGCGTATCCCCGGCGGCATTATTAGCGCCCTGCTTCTTTTATATTATTATTAATTCAATTTTAAAGCAGTCTGAGAGAAACTTTGTAGGACGCTCACAGATGGATGCTACACTAAATACCAAGATTTTTTTCCTAAATCCCTGACGCTTATCTACGTGATGTCATTAATGCGACATGGCAACGCGAGACGACGATTCGGACGAAGATCACGATGATCCTGTCCGCGATAGATTCGCACCTCGTTAGGAGTCGAGAATCGACGCGTTCTCGTACATTGACGTTGCGCTGGCTATTACTCCCTGTAATGGTCACACAGCCGTCCGACTTATCTCCCACCCGTGCCGCGCCATTCCTCACGACGATCCCGGAATCGGCGCGAATTGCCTATGCGTGCACCTGTCCGGTGCCGGCGATCCTCGCAGCGATCGGCCACGCGGCCGTAACGAGAGTTCCGTGTGGCATTACGATTGAGAGTAAGGATATCTAGATGAAGTTGTGCAACGACGAGTTCATGGATCCATTTTCATGAAACTTTCTTCTCTGAAGAAGCGTCCAACAGAAAAAAATAAAGATTGTGTATAATTAAAATTGTTAAAAATAAAAGTAACGAAAATAAAAATGAAATGAATTGATAAATTAATGAAAATTGAAGTTTTTTGCTTGTTTGGAATTTATTAATTAAAAAGTTAAATTTTACATGGTTTGTATTACAGAATTTATATAGAATGGATATGATTTGTTAAACAATAATGATGAGAATATAGAGAGGAGATTCTCAAGTACAGTGCGATGTTGAAGTGTAAGGTCAGTGCGCGTGGTCGGAACAATGGTGTTGTGGAGATTAACTCATTGTTGCGTAACTACATTGTCCGTTTAGCTCCGAATCGCCTACGTTTAATTGCCATGGCCGAGAGTTAAACTTGAACTTTTACTCCCTTCGAGCACCGTGAACATCGATGCTTTTCCGAGGAGCATTGGTGCCCCGCTGCGTCAGCGCTGTTTGCGATGAACGCAGCTTCTGCAATGCTAAACCGACGAAAATCGATGCAAATAATAATGATGGACGCGCGAAGAATAATGGAAATACTCTGGCGAGCCGCGTAAAAGTGAACCGTAGATCTCTCGGTATTAGGAAACTGACCTGCCGATACTTTGGACGATATCGAAATACGGCATCTCCGAGGGGGGAAAACTGTCGAGCGTAAGGGATGCGGAGGGCGAGCGGTTACTCGTTAGGCCGAGTCGCGACGTAAACGTCGAACCGCTTTATTCGGCGTCAGTAACCAGACGAGGAGATAGCCTCCCTCGGCGTAAGAGCCGATGGAGGTAGTGGAGATGGCATGGCGTAGATGGAACGAGAACGAGAAAGAGGAAGAGAGAGAGAGAGAGAGAGAGAGAGAGAGAGAGAGAGAGAAAGAGAGCGGGAAAGAGGCGGGAAGGGACAGGTACGAAGATGGAGATGGAAAGAGCGACTGAGGAGAAGATAGAGAGAGAGAGAAAGAGAAACAGAGATAGAGAGCGGAGAACGGGACGAGCGGACGATGCTGAAGGTGGTTCGCTAATGTCACGCCGCGTTCCTAGAACCCTCCGCACGCTGAAATTAGATTACCGCGAGATTGCTGCCCTTCTACTCTTCCCTCCCCTGCTTCCTCTCCACCCCGTTCTTCTCCTCCACCTTCTCATCCTCGTCCGTTCCCTTACCGCGCCCGTCCCTGCCGATCCTCCTCGTGGATCCCTGTTCCCCGCGCTCCGCCGCTTCTTCGGCCTCCTCCTCCTCTTTCTCATCCTCCTCCGTGAAGCTTCTCTTCGTCCACCACCAAGTCGCGTTCCCAGAGTCCTTCCTGTCGTTCGCATCGCCCGGCACCGCTACGGACGACGAAACCTACTACCTGGCGGTGGCCCTGCTCGACCCCGGAGGTGGGAATCCGCGTCCGCAATGCCGCCCGCGCGTGTACGCGCCTGTGCGGATACATATGCGTGCGAGCGGACGATGCGAGGATACGACGATACGATACGATACGCGCGCGTGTGAGGCATGCGTGTCTGTATCACCTACGCAGCTGACGGCACACCGGGATGGAGCGGGATGATACCGCACGCCATTTCTAGGAACTCATCCCGACCGAATCCTCTTGGCACGCACGTATGCACGCACGCACGCACGCATGCACGCACGAACGGACGGACGAACGAACGAACCGTCGGACGGATGGATGGATGAACGGACGGATGGATGGATGGACGGACGGACCAGACGCGCACGCACGCAACGCACGCATGCACGCATGCACGCACGCGAGGAGAACACGAGGAGAACGCGTTTGCGCTGCGACCGCGACCGGTTTCGGAAAGCGATTCAGTGGAGAAGATGCTTCGACGGCTCCCCAATTTTGAGATTACCCTTGTCGAGGAAACGGCTTCTAATCTGCCTCAGCATCCGCTCTAGACACCACCTGAGCAAACAGCTCCAAGCGACCGACGTGTTCTACCCGCGCGCCCCTCCCCGCGCGAGTATCATGTAGAAAATATGCGAGAACGGAGCCGGACACAGAATCCATGAGAAAGTTTGCCGTAAAAATTTCCCGGATTTGTATTCCGGATTTTACATCCCTTGAAATGTTGGTAAACGCTCGATCTGACAATGAATCTTAATCCTCTCGCAGTTGATGAATCTCGGGCGCGCGGAAGCGCCGGGGAACGTTTGGATACGATCGGGACGTAGAAGTGAGGTAACGAAACGCGAGAGGACATGCACTGAATAACTTATTTATAACTCGGTCAGTAGTATGAAATTGTAGGTTTCAAACGCAATCCGGATGCGTAAAATTCTTGCCTGATGAGAATAACTTATTTTTGCATGTCGAATAACGCTAAACGTGATTAATGAATATGGACTTTAATTGTGAAGCAGCAATCCTGAAAAGAGTCGCTCTTCTGACGCAGTCGCGAGGCCGCATCACTTGGCTATACATACATACGAGAATCGATTCAATAAACGCAATTTAGTAAACGATAAATTTATATGTGCGCCTCGAGAAGAAGAATTCACGAGCATTCGTCGGGATCCTCTCGACTCCCTTGCGAGGAAGAGCAACGAGAAACGGTAACGTGAACATTTGTGGCGCATCCCGCGACAGGAGCGCGGCGGACCGGGACGAACTATTAATTTCCTTTCGGTCTGACCGATTTCCGCGGCCATCCGCATCGTAATTTTCTCGCTGATTCGTTGGCGGACCGGCCGGCGAATTTTGCGGTGACGCGGAAAACGCAAGCGTCACGCACCGCAATAATCGCGCGATAATGTGTAATGCGCGTATTCGCGGACACTATCAGTTATTCTCTCGTGGGTACCTCTCGCTGGAAACAGATAAAAGACGAACACATGAAAAACAATTTTTTCTCTGCGAGAATTATGTGTTTACCTTCTCTTTCGTCTATAAATTTTTGCAAAAATCTAGAATTCGATCTGCAGTGTCATTCCTTAAATATTGTCATCGAATATATTGAGTTTCAGCATATCGTCTCGTCTTTTTAGTCTATTTAATAACATGGGTTGTAACATACATTCGTTATTAAAAACACTGAATAAACGAGATGAATATATGTTGCAATTCGATATTAGCAAATATATGGCGAGATGCGAATCGAGGTCTCGTTACAGAGAGCGTTCGTCATAAAATTAGGAATGTCAACCATCGTTCCGCACATTTTCGTCTTGCGATGCGGCTCGCGTCATGTGTACGGTATCGTGTCGCATTTCTGAAACGTGAACTGCTCGACTCTAACCCGGCATGTAGGTGCGGTGAGTTGCGACAAAATCCGGCTTCGTTTCCTAATACTCGCGATCGCATCTATTCCCTGGTATTCAACGAGACTCTCCTCCATCTCTCTTTCTCTCTTTCTCTGGATCTCTCTTTCCGGGTCTCTCTCTCTCTCTCTCTCTCTCTCTCTTACTCGTTCTTACTCTTCCTCTCAAGAGAGTCTTAATAACAAAAGTTTCACCGTGTTGGTTGCCTTCTCTTCGTCGACGACCTTCGTCTCCAGCGAGAGAGGAGAGTATCATCTTACAGCTTACGAAGATCCCGCTTGTAACTCGCTCCCGTAAAGCAACTACCGCCTCCACGTGCACCAACTATCCCGCGAAGTCGCTTAGCATTACGCTTCTCCTCTCGCGCGCGTCCGTTTCTCAAAGGTGAACTTCGAGGTAGGCGAGCGTGTGGCGCTTATTCGCAGAGAGAGAGGAAAGCGGCCGATAAAGTTAGTCGGTTCGGGTGGCCGGACGTATAAGATGCGTCAGAAATTAAAATGATTGGTACTCTTCGTACAAGATAATTTGGACCAGATCGATGATCATAGACGATCCTCTTGAATCTAAATTGGGAATGATCACGTTGCGTAAAGCGGGAACATGATCGCAAATCATTATGTGCGCGTTATTAACGAGAGAGCTGCGCGAGAGAGAGAGGAGGGGGGGAGAGGGAGAGAAGGATGTGATACTAAATGAGAACGTGTAAAATCACTCACTCTCGCCACACTGAGTTTTCGGAGCTCCCAGGTGAAATGGGTTAATAAGAGATTACGGTTACAATGAGACGAGAGAGCAGTACCGAGAGCTGAGAGGAGAAGAGGTAGTTTCGTTCTTGGCCGCGCGAGCTGGTTTTAGTACAACTGGAACGATATCGCGCAAGAGAAGAACGAGAGATAGAGATAGAGAGAGAAAGACAAAAGCGATGGAGTCCCTCCCGCGGGGACAAACTCCTGCCTATCTGGAATTAAGAAGTTCGCGGAACGTTCGTTACGAACCGGCTGGCAGGATCCGCCACTACGCTAAGGAAAGCGGCGTGGCATTACGCTCTTCATGTCCGTCTCCTTACCGAAAGAAACTTCGCCCGGCTGCTCTTCCCGAAAGTGCGAGGAACCGTCTCTCCGCGCACCCGTCTCTCGTCGGCCGGGGATTAAATTGAGGGAAGTCCTCTTAAAGTTGCTGCGCGCGCGCACCGACCATCCTTTAAAACTATTAAGTCAAGACGGATATGATTTCCGCCTGGTCGCGGGGGAGAGTTCGCGACGGAGCTACGAATTTCCGTAATAAAATCTAAATAAACGCGCGGAATCGCGCCGGTGTCGCGCGAGACGACGACTTGGACACTCGCTGAAACGCTCGACTCGCTGCGAGTCTTGCTTCTAAACGTCTTGCGACGTTCCGACCTTTTTAATTGGTCTCCTACCTTTCGCGATCCACACTGCATTCGTTCGCCTTGCCGCGGAAGTCTGCACAATCCTGCTCACTTCCGTCTCGTCATTGCACTTTGCACAGAGGGATACATAAGATACACCATGTGTGACAATGTTACGAGAACGCAACGGTGGAATAAGTAGATTCCACGCGAACACGCGTGCACAAGCGCCGGTGATCGCGGCTGTCCAGCGTCGCGGAAAATCCAGCCGATGAGGCGAAAAATATTTACCCGCGATCCCGTGGGATTGGCGCTGGAAGCATGTCGCGCATCGAATGAGCGTTTCGCGAGGGGAGCCGCGATCGGGCCGGATCAGTTTTCAACTCGGCGCCGCGTGACAGCACATATCCATTTACTGCTTTGCAGGATTGTTTATAGCGTGCGTGTCATAGGTCGACAGTGGTGCACGCCGCGATGGCTACACGCGCGTCCCCCCGGCGCACCGCAGGCTGTCCGCTCGCGTATTTCCTGTCGGCCAATCGAGGACCGTTTGCACGAAACTCGCCGGCGACCAAATTTTTCGAAATCGAATCGCACGCGAATCGACACGGGCGTAAAAAATATATCTCCAGTACATCTCTCTCCCTCGTAGTCATATCTCGGCTTCTGCAACTCTCCACTGCAACGTCCCGCAGTTTTGCATTTTTACCTGCGCGCCTCGGCAATCCCGCGACGTCGAAAAGTTTATCGATGCGAAACGCGCATATTAAATACCTCTCCTGATGTATTATTCTGTACATCTTGATTCTTTACGAAGATTGATTCGGATCGTTCTCGATGCGATACGCTCTTGTATGCGTGTGAATTATATGTTATATCTTTTTTTTAGAGAGAAACGCCGTTTTCTCTCTCGCGCGCTTCGGCTCTAGTGAAGAGATTTTCGTTATACGCGTATATCCGTTAATTAGAATGCATGCATCACATTGTTGATTTCTCGAGCTGGCTTTCTAGCCACTCAGCGGCGGAGCCGCAACATTCACCGCGATCCATCGGAACGGTGCATCGGTAAGCGATGATGCGTGATGTGCCGTGGCACACGCACCTGCACGCGGCTGATGTATGCGCCGGTGACGTGCAATTTCGCGTTGCTTTCGCCGGGAGATCGTCGCCTAGCAGGAATCAACAAAGGGCCTCGTTCGACGACGTCGATTCACGCTTCCGATCAATTCGTCGCGATGAATTACCAGTCTGGGAGCCGTGCAGAAAGATTGGAAAGAAACGTGACCAGAAATATACGCGTTCCGTTTACCTGAGAGAGATATGCGTAAAATTATTTGACCGAGTCACGCACGCGGATTTCAGTGCTGTGCGCGCGCGCGTTTCCGCGACACGCGGCAACCGGAAAGTTGTATTTTTGTGGCGAGGTGCGCGCGGTGATTTCCTGGCGTTAACGAAAATTCTGCGCGTTTCCGGCGCGCCTGTCGGAGGAAAGCCAGAAAAAGTGCGCGCGAGCGATGCGCACGACACGATACCGTCCTAATTGCTTCCAGGCTCCTGCGCGCGTAAATTACTCTGATTAATTGAGGCGAACTAGCGCGTGCGTTTTTAATTCCACGCGCCTCGCCACATAATTCACATGCGAATCGCATCTTGCGTCACGAGGCGCGAAGTAGAAAGAGCCGCGCCGAGCGGGCAGAAAGAACGGTCCGAGATTATTATCGGCCAACTTCTGCAACATAATGCAACTCGCGAAGCGCGCCGGTTTCGCTTCTGGCCGATTTCGCGGTCTCAACTTAGCGCGCGCCAGTCGCGAGCTTATTATTTTGCGAGCGCGTCCTGGAGCATCCTGAAGCAGTCGCTTCAGGACGAGCAATCTCGTGTCTCTTCGCGTGCATTGCGGTCTTTCTTCCTTTCATCCGGAGATTTTCCTGCGTTTCTCATCAGTCGCGTAATGAGCCAGCGCGAGCGACTCGTTTCACGTAATTGGGCAACGGAGACTTACGCGCGCTGACGAGTTTTAATCCTTCGACTTTGGGTCAGATTTTATTTACCTCCCTCGCCCCTGTTACGTTATGATTTTTTCTCCGACGCATGATGAAGAATTTTGTTTTGAGTGTATTGATACTGTATAGAAGCATAATTTTGTAAAACGCAACGCAGCTCACCGGATATTCTCAACGATTCCAATGATGATAATTCCGAACTTTGATCTTCAAAGAAAAATTCACTCTTCATTCAACAACGATTCCGTTGATCAGAAACACGTATCGTAACGCGAGCTAAGCGCTGACTTACGGCGCGCCAAGTGAGACGAAAAGACTGCAGCATCGAGCTGGTATTACGGGGCATTATTACACGATCCGTAAGATTATTCGGAGCTTTTCCACGCTTCGGAAAGCTAACGTGCGAGACAGGTCGATCCGCGAGCGCCGGCGGCGGCCCTGGGATTTACCGTATCGCGGCATCGATATTGCCGGTCGCTCGGCGGTCGATCGATAAACGGTCCCTTAAATATCGCCGTGTAGGGCGCGAGCCGCGCGTGTATGCCGTGGCACACGAGCGCGCGGCGGAAAAGGGAGGGCAAAATGAATCGCCGCGCCGAGGCCGGCCGGCGTGGAGTCGGCCGCGCACGAAGCTTATCCGCGGAACACATGCAATAGCAAACACGTATTAAAAGTCGGCCAATTTAAAATCGAGCGAAGATATGCGCGGCGCTGGGCCCACAATCGAGCCACGAACCGTGCTAGAGCTGACTCACGATCTGAGGCCGAGTAGAGGCGTAGCCGTCGCGGGATCACGCGGCGCGAGTCAGGTCGTTGCCTCGCGCGCGAGCGAGCGAGCGAGTCCGAGAACAGTCCCGGTCCGTGGCCGCGCTGTGTGTATGATCTATGCAGCTCGCGATAGAACTCGGAGTTTGAGAATAGAATTGCTTTCCCGATGTCAAAAAAAAAATGAAAGGCAGGGAATGTTAAAGCTGTATTAGCCGAATTAATGGACGAGATGACAGGAACCGACAGGCGAAAAAAACAAGCGTGACATTTTATAGCGTAAATAAAAAATACGAGGACATTCTGTAAAAGTCACATAAAAAGAGAATGATCTCACAAATGTTATTTTTACCGATTCGAGACTTCGAGGCGAAAATAAGTAGAAGGATAGGTATAATATAAGGATATAATAAGGAAATAAAAGTAGAGATATTAATAAATTTTCTATGTAGGAGAGCACACAGAGTCAAAAGGCGAGTATATTTAATTTTATCTTTGCGATCTGTCGATCCGAAACGGTGCGGCATCCATTCTTCGCATCGCGGCTCGCCTTGCGTTCGCGAATTGGACTTACGACTGCGTCTAACGATGAAACACGGATAAACGCATCCTCGCATTATCCGACACGAGTCGGCGATCGTTTTGCATCACATCTTCATCCGCCACGATCGATCTCGAAGACTCGTAACGGTCGGGCTTGATTAACCCCTGCGCGCCCGGGGAGTATCGCGAATAATTCTCGCCATTTCGCGCGCGCGTGTACGCTCTCACGTTGACGGCTCGAGGAACGCTTGCAAATGACTGAATCCCTATAAATTAGGGCTATAAATCGATAGCCTGACTTACCGGTGCCCATTAAGCGAGTGCCGTAATAAAGCCGTACCGGTAACATTATTGGTGTCCTCTTAATAACAAGTCCGCCATCACGACTGAATAACAGAGAGCAGCATACGTGAATTATGGATGTGGTACTCCAGCCTCTTGCTCTTGGTTCTTTCTCTCTCTCTCTCTCTTTCACTACTTGGCCCCTGATACACGCGAGCATCCGATATACATGCAGAGTTTGCAGATTCAGCGAGCGATTCACTGGTTATTCGATCAATTTGGAGCGGACGGTTCTTGTATTCTAAGTAATTCAAGACGTAGAGGTTTTTATACGGAGAATCTCGCAGCTACAGATAATATATTTTTCGGAGCTTCTCCATTGAAACACTATTGTTAGTAATGTGGTTACGCGAAGAGAGAAATATTTCACATTAAATATTAGACGAACTGACCACACGAAAATGGACAACATCCGACGCGAGAGACTGATTTTAACCGGTGCAGGATTGACGTTAATGAAAGAATCAAACGTTCACGAGAGAGATTCACGATGATCCCGCATCTCCTAGATTAGGGACGGTTAAACCGTGGGGTCACCAACCCGCCCCCTGGTAATCGCGAGCGATGAGAGGACGGCGGGATCTTTTTTCATTTTTCTGGGGGATCGAGCGGCTGGCATGAATTATTACCGAGATCACGAATCCGCTTTCCACCCGACTTCGTTTCGCAGTAGAAATACGAGGGTTCTATGAACCGAGCTTGTTAAAACTTCAGGCACTTCGGGGGAACGGCGCGGCGCGCAAAGCTTTGACGTTTGCCAGAAATTACATTTCGAGAAATCTCATTTTTTTCCACGTTTTCCCACTCTTCCCCGCTCTTCCCCGTGCCCGTCGCCGTTCTTAATGTCTCAGTTTCTAATATGCGTTATTAAAAGCTCGTGAGCCACGATCGGTTTCGCGAGAACGCAAATGATTACCGCAAGCCATTAGACGCGCACATTTTTTTCATGAGGGCAAATTCGAAATAGCGAATTTTAGGGAACGGAACACGTCCATATCATCGACATTACATGCAGTTCTCTCTGCACGTGATATAAAATGTTCGCCGCGATGAGTGCTATTCAATTCGTTGCATAAATTCGTAGATCATACGGATATCAGAGCGTACGGAAATATCATCGAGAAACGATCCTAGCTGCATGTTATTTTCGGATTATAAAGCTTCTTCCCCTCCTTTCATGAATTATACAAACGTCATTCGATTAGCACTTTCGCAAGAGGATATAACACGCGGTCTAATAAAGATTTGTATTTAATAATGCAAACATTTAAAATTAACGAAATGTCCGCCGGGAAAATATCTTGTCCGCGCATAGATGAAATGATGGCAAAACGAGTTTGTTTCTGGACACCATTAGAATGGAATAAAACTTATTACTCCAGAAGCTGCGTTCTTTACGTGATACGTTCTTTTTCCCGGAAATGCTCTCGCAACGGGTGCCTCATGCGGTATCCAGTTCGTGTATCCGTTTTTCCCCGATTAAGTTCGGGGCGACGAATCGACGGACGAGAGGAGCGGCCGGCGAAAAAGGCGGCGAGCAATATATATCAGATACGCGCCGTAGGAATGCTCGTTCTGTACGTGGCTCTCCCTGGCAAAGGATATAATAATAATATCGGCACGAACGCAAGAAAGAAAGAGAGATAGGGAGGATGAGCGCGCGGGTGGGGTATATAGTCGTCACGACGGATCACGTCGAAAAGTCGTGATCCTCCGCGGCGTCCAGGGACGGCGAGATCGCGCTTGTGATCAGCTCCTCGCGCTCGCGCAGGATGCTGCGCTCGCGGAGAACGGTGGATCCTCTCTTCCTCGCCCGTTCCGCGCACAAAGTTCTAGTGCGTGCAATGCGAAACGTGACAGAACCCACCCGCCCTCCGTCCGCCCTCCTAACAATACCCTCATCTCTTTTGCCGCCGCTTCTTCTTCTTCTTCTTCCTCTTCCTCCCTTTCTCCCCCTGTTTCTCTTCTCCTTTCACGTGTACCTCCGTACACCGCGCGGCTCCGCCTCCTACTCTATCTCCTTCCGCTCCACCCCGCGCGCGTCTCTCTTAATCTCATCTTCCTCGCTGCTCTCCGTTCGTTGCCTACCGCTCTCGACCCGACCTCACCCCGCGATCTTTACTCCCCGCAAAACGATCTCCGAAGACATTTCAGCGGCGAGTCGCGCACGCGTGCACCCAAGGATAACCGGAATCTGTTAACGCGCGATGTCCAATTCTCTGGTCTCACCCGGTGATCGGTACCGTGCCCGGGTCACAATTGTCTGATAAATCGACGTCGAATGGTCGCGTAAAAGTGGACATTGACGTTATTAACCGCCATGGCGACTGACTGATCGGGGTTCGAGGGCGCGGCGTTACCGCTCGGTACATTTACACGAGATTCGACCCCCCACGTCCTCCGCGCTTAGGTATTTATCGTTGACCGATTTATCGTTCATCACCACGACAACTCATGTCATAATTTATGCGTGCATAAACAATGCCGGACAGCGGAGTATCATCGCAAAGTGTCGCATTGTGCGTGCCGCATTCTGAAGAGACGAATGACAGAGAGAGAGCGAGCGAGCGAGCGAGCGGGAGAGATTTACGGATGTATTGTAACACCGCGAAGCGGATTTGACCCTAGCGGTACTCGGAACTCAAATTGCGACGAGCTCACGTCAATTAGCTCATGTCCGATCATAAAAAAGCAGATGAATCGCTAACTTGAAACTGGAGCGAAGATAAATCGAGCGAGTTTATTGTATTATTAGCATCTATTAGTTACATATCTATTCATATATTTTTTTGTACTATTTTATAATATACAAAAGAATTATGCTGATATTATTCTCTATCAATCTTTGCGACCTTTCGACTATTCTCGTTATGCAGCCATCGCGCGATCGCGGCCGGTTCCCTGTCACACGAGTGATAAAAGTTATCGCCGGTCAGGCCGAACGTCTGGAATCGCATTACTGCTCGAGAAAACGAGCGGACGCCGAATGGTAAACCAATTGCCGGTTACGCCGCGTGTTCGTGATCACGGTGCATTTGAATCCATCGCGCGCATCCCGGCGAGAAAAGCGAAGCGCGAGATCGAGCGGACGCGCGGCGGTCGTTGAGTCGTTGAATCGATAATTCCGCGGCGCGGAAAAAACGCGACGGCACGTTCTCGTCGGCGCGGCTGAATTTTGCCGTGCGATCCCGCGAGCCCGACCGTGAGATTTGGATCACCCCGTACAGCGAGCACGAGAACGCTTATGATGGCGACCTCGCTATCTCGGCCTCACGATCCTGATCACGATCACGCACGCACGCCGAACCGCCCACTGCGTCCCCCCACGGACCCCCGCTCGTTCGCCTTTACGTGTCCCCTTCTGCACCCTTCGCCGCGACTGCCCTTTTCGAGCGCGGACGCACGTGCGTGCGCCTAAACGCGGTCCGATTCCGCACGACCGCGCGTGAATCCGCTCCTTCGGACGCCAATATATCGTTAGTTTGATCGTGGTCCAATTAATTCATGGAGTCGAGTCATACGATCACGATATTGTTCACGCGTTTCCACGTGACGCATTTAGAGCGCGGCCGCGACATTTCTCCGCGTTGAATTGAGTCCAGCTTCCAAGTCGGTTGTCTGTCGCAATCGCGGGCCGATTACATCTGCTCGCCGACACGGAAACGCGCGGGTCCGATCGCGAGTCGTTCCGTGCGCGCGAACGCCGCGATCGTTATTAACGCAAAGCGGGCGCGGGGAATCGGCTATTACCCGCGACACAAAGGACATTTACTCGCTCAGGCTGCGGGCGATACGTTGCCCGTTGCGTCGTCGCACCCACATACACGTGACGGGCCCCCTACACGTAAGCGCGTACGCACGCGTGACCACGGGCACACTTCTCGCGCACGACTAACGGTGCTCGCGTACATTTTTCGATTCTATTCGCCCGTCCGCCTCGCCCTCGGAGGCTCGCCGGCCTCTGAACGGCGAGAGCGAGCGTAGGCGCGTAGGTGGAACCGCTCGAACGAACGTCGCCGTGACCCGCCGTAACCTCGGCCGACCGCTGCCGATATCTCGGATCGACGAGCGCGATGCGGAACGCCCGATTAGCCGGCGCGACTGACCAGCTCCGGCTGATCGCTCCTCTCGCTCCGTTCGCTACTCTCGCCGCGCGTTTCCACTGAATCTTATTAAAACCGACCCGTGGAATTTTCTTCATCCCATCTCGATGCGGCGAAAGGGAGAAGGATATTAATGCGCAAAATTGATAGGAAATGATGGCTCGACGAACTTGGGGATTATAAAATATTCGGTCGAGCGAGTCGTTGCTCTCGACGCTGATCGACGCCCGTGATCTGTTTCTCGAAAGGACGCAGTGGTCCCTCGGCGATTCCGCCCGCCGGGCATCGCGACATCGATATATGTCGCCGTGGAGAGTTCTCTTTGACCCGAGTTGACCCCCGGGGACGCCCGCGTACGGAACAGATCCGTATTTGCGAACTGAAACGATCCGTCGTCGTCGTCGTCGTCGTCGTCCATGTCGTTTCCGCCTTCTTGATGGCGAGATCGTAGGTAGGTTTTAGTTGGCGTAATTCTCGTTTGCTGCCTCCGTGACTATATGGCCTAGGTTATCCCCCACTTATAATTGTTGCTCCGTTTCTGCCCCCGCGCCATTGCCGCACGCGCGCTATTATATTCCTTCGTATTTAATTAAGCGTCGTGCGGCAATTTACGAGTGAGCGACAGATTTGAGATTTGTTGACGGTGCATTAGCAGCAACACGTTGCATCATTGCGCACGTGCTTCATTATGATTTGATGATTAAACAGATCTTTTGAAAGCAACATGCACTAAAGTAAAAATCTACCGAATAATACGACGACGTCCGTTATCGAACTTTCCATTCCGCAAAAATTGTTATGATGAAGAATCCATATTTTGAAAATTGACCGCAATGTATTCCCGAATGTGATACATCCACATAATTTTTCTCTTTGCGAGGAAACAATAATTAATTTCTTTGGCCCATTTGTAGACAAATGGACTTTTCGAATTGAGCAATACCACGCGGTCACTTTACAACATAAAGTGCATCCACATTATCTGAAATTGTTATCGAATATCGAGATCACGTGTTAGACATATGATTCTCATTCCGATTTCCTCAAATTTGTATCAGGTCGAGCACTGCCTCTGTGCGTTCCACAGGCACGTATTTTACTCCACGACGATCACGGACGAATATGGCAAGAGGAGAGCGGGAAAGAGAAGAACGAAGAGGAGGAGGAGGGCTGTTAAGGTCCGGCGAGGGATGCCTCGGGTCGGTATAAGGCACGGTAACTGCAAAGGTACGGGTAGATCATTAGCAATGATTTGTTGTCGAGTAGGCTGCCCAATGACCCCGCTGGCCGGAGCGTGAACTCCGGGCGTGTCGAGATCCCCGCGCGCTCGATGATCTCGTACGCCTATAACTATCGACTTCTTCGTGTCGAGATCCGAGCCGAGCATAACACATCGCGCATGCGACGAAGCGCACCAGCACGTGCATCATAATGACGTGCGCACCTCGGCGCGTCCGCTTCCGTACACGCACGTACTCGCACGATCTTACGACGTGGACGAAACGCCGACACTCCACAGTGGGCCAGAAAACTCACAAAAGTGGCAAAAAACCAACACTCAAATTTTTACTCAATTATCACGATATCTTAAAATAGAGTAGTTGAAGTGGCCGTAGCGAAATGTTTTTACAGGTTATTCAATATTTGTTCATATAGGGGCATTATGAACAAGAAAAATGTTATTTGTCTCCTAACGTCTTTATAATTTCTTTTTCTCATATGAAAAATTTAGCTTATCACTTTTAAAGGTTTTTCTTTTATGTAATATCAGTATTACGGGTATTTGAATTTGAAAAAGCTAGTAAAGATCTGTGGACGTTAACCTGATTTGAGTATCATGACTTCTTGTGAAATCAATTTTATTCATTTCGCTTTTGTACAGGTTATTGTTTTCCTGCTCCCCAAGACTCCACTTTCTAATAAAAAATTGAAGGTGTCAGGATCTTCATTATAATGTCTACTTTAAACTTATTCGGCGATATTTTGCGAATACTGTAATTTGCTATGTGTACATGAGTTTTAAATCGCCCAGATTTGCTACGATTACGCGACTAGATACGTACAATAAGGTGCATTAATTCACGTGATAGCGAATATTTATTAATAGTAATATATAGAATGCATTTTTTCACGATATAAAGCTAGTTTGACGGATAGACACCAAAGTTTTAAGTTCGACAATTTATCTCACTAGTTTATTTCTCATTGTTCTAAATGTAACAAATAGAAAATATTTTGTCCTACGCAACGGTGCCCCATCTGCTGATAGGCCGCTCTACCGTGCCGGCACTGTCTCTCGCGGCGCTTGTACGCTCCGAGTAGGGAGTAGGAATTTTTGATGTCAGATTTGTTATCAGCAACCTTGAAAACCATTAAATATCAAGTTCCATACAAATCCGATCAAAATTAATAGATATTGACCGCCATATTGGATCCACTAATTTGAATATTGAATTTTCCATGTCAGATTCGTTATCAGCAACCTCAAAACCTCAAGTACCTCGAATTTCAGAAAAGTCTAAAGAAATCTTGAATTTTGTCCGCTTTTGCATGCTTTCTGGCCCACTGTGCACTCGATAGCTGCTCGTCAGTTGACATTGGTGCATGGGGAAAAAAAGTGTCAACGTCTCGCTTGCGATCGGAAAGAAATTTATCTCGAGCCGGGTTTATCGTCATTAAATATCCGCTCAAATACACATTCACGCAAAAGTTCAAGTTTTCAATATGATTTCTCAGAAGCTTATGAAATACTATTTTCAAGTTGCGTTCGGAGGAACTGAGAGTCTCGAGTGCTGCCAGCTTGATATTAAAAATTCGAAGAGATTTGAAACGGACGTAATTTCCATTTTTTCCCCCTCACGACGATATTTTGCGACAATATTATTGCAGCGATTATCTCGCGCTATAAAAAAGATCATTTTATAGCGCGTCATGATAGCCGATCGATAGGCAGTACTACGCAGCTAAGAAATTGTGAGCCGAAAGTATCAAGCGTACCCGCGAATACGCAAAGTAATGGAACACCAAAGCGAAAGTTACGGATACTTCGGTACCGTTGTGTAGTACCGTTGCGCTCGTGTGTACGTCGGCGCTCGCGTAAAAGCGCGCGCCTCTAATTATTCGTCAGAAACTCGTGGGGCGAAAATATCGGCTTGTCGTTGCAAAAATACCGCGGAGAAAAAGCTCGAGGCACCGTGATTGACCGTGCGCGCTCGCCGTGATTTTCACGGATTTTCCATTGCGCGGTTTTCTTCTCTTGAAACGCGCGGAAACGGCGCGTGTTTGTTCTCGGTGTATTGAACTCTTTAACGATCCAAAGGGATCTCTACGATTTACAACAACCGTTTATTTAATACCGCTCGCTCGCTCGCGCGTTTCGGCTCCGCAATTAGCTTTAAATACGCACAGTATTCCGTTTTTCAAATTACATATACGCGACGAAACGCCTAAATATGTGTCAAAACTGAATCATTTTAATATCAACGTGCGGTGCGATAGTATTATTATATATAGTATATAATACATATGCATCAGCGAATAGCGCAACGTCTGAAAAATTGAATAAATCGGAGAATAGAGAACGGAAACAATGGACATCTGAATGGACTCCGAAGGAGCTGCGAAAGCAGAATAGAATGTCAAGCGCGAATGAAATCTGCTATTTATCATTAAGACGGCCGATACGGATCTTATCTGCGATCGGCGACTTGCCGACTTATGCGAACGGCAAACGCTACGTGCAACATCTAAAAGTGCATTTTTATCAATGATAATTCCAAGAACAGCGTTGCCAAGGTTAAGAACAGATATTTATAGGCCGATATAGCCGCGCGCGTTCTTTCTCGTCGACATTATCAAACAACCCGGGGCGCCCTTATCGCGTCGACGTGCTACGTACTGAATAGTACCCCTGTCTCTTTCGCGCTGCAGATGCGAAGATATCGCATCAAAGTGTTCCGGCATCCCGCCAATTGCAAGCGCGCAAAAGTACGCAAGCATGTGACTCGAGTCGCGCGTTGCGGAAGTCCCGCAGTCGGATCCCCACGCGCATACGCTTGTGTATGTACCCTCTATTTAAATATTTATCCGCGTGCATATAGGTACATATTATACATGCACCTCTCTCTCTCTCTTTCTTTCTTTTTTTTTCTACGGTCAACCCTGAGGACGGGGCACAATGCTTCAACCGATGCTCCGACTTCAATCAACGGCATCTCGATTATATCCTACCCGCAATTAGGTTGATATCGGTCAATCGCGATGTTGTACAATGTAACGTCGCTGGAGCGTACTAAGGCGCATCTGCGGGCCCGAAGCTGCGGTCCTCGTCATGGTCCCCCTGTGTAGGATAATGTCGATAACGACGTTTCTTTCGGGAGCTCATGAGAAAGCTTTTAGCGCTATACTTAATGTCCGCATTAACGATAATGTTGTTAATAAAACGCGGAATGGACGGCTGAACTACATGGAATGCAAATTCCGTATTGTACATGTGCAACAGTGCGTGTTACACAAGAGAGTAATTATCGATCAAGTATAATGTTGCTCGCGCTCCTCGTCGGACGATCACGGTTAAATGTGTCGTTTTATATCGAAAATGTGTCTGAGGAAAGTGTACTTTTTGGTTTCATCCACGCGAAAGTGAAAGGTGACATTGTTTTATGTGAACGAGACGTGATGCGTGATATATGTCAGTTATTCTCACAGTTGTATCTTCACGGGAGGGACTTCTCCTAGTAGCTCTCAAAACTGATCGTGATCCAGAGACAACTGTTCTTTTGATCCCTCCAATAGAGTCTTTGCATGATAATGAGAGGATAAATAATGGAACGTCTTTCTCCAAGGATCCGTTTTCACGTGGATGGCGGTTAATTTAATGATCCGCGGGACACTCGAAGTATCATCAAAACCACGTGCTTGAGAGACAAATGGAAAAGAAAGAGAGAGCGAGAGAAATAGAGAGAGATATTCTATATATCCGGCCCGTTGAAACGGACAATGTCGTGAGCATTCCTGGGGTAACTCAAGGAAGATTTCCCGTTATCGGCGCGCCGGGATCCCGATGGAATCCGAGTTGCGAGAGTCCTAGTCGTGTGCGGCTCTTAAGCAGATTCGCTTGTCGAAGGTGGTCGGGCTCCTTTGCGTTTCCTAGGCGTAGCGGCGGCGCGGGGCCCTCGATTTACGTTATTACCGCTCGCCGATCGGCAATAAAAAGGAGCGCAATGCGTAGTGGAGGCACGACGTAACGGGTATATCGCGAAAGGTCAGGGGTCCGCTCGCATTTCTAGTCGGAGCGGAGCCGGCGCGGAACGTTAGAACGTACGCTCTCGGCTCGCGCAACTCAAAATTATTAACGTGCGTGGCCATTTGCGTGCGTGCGTAAGCGAGTGAGCGAGCGCACACGAACCTTTTAATATAGCAATCCAATTAACGCGCCGCGCATACCGCGCGGCCGCAGCGTCAAAAATCCTCCCGGAGCCGTTCGCCTTACGGGGCCCGGCCAATCCGTGGGAAAACGGGCACCGCGATGACGTGTACCTGATCCAGTTCGTGGCTGCGGATCTCGCGAGACAGAGCGAGTTTATATGATCCAGACGTGCAATTGATGATACGCGATTGACTGGAAATTGGCGACACGTGCGCGAGATGACGTGTCTCCGCAATTAACGCTCTCAATCGAGCAACAGTTCCTCATAAATCTCTGCCGTCGACGCGAGAATAAAGAGAAATTGGAATCGAGATAGAATCGGCAGTAATGCGTTATGTCAACGTTGAAATTTCTCGATGACACATCTCTTTCCAAATGTCTTTTGAGGATCCATGATCCGTTTTAGCGCAAGGTAGACGGTGTAGCACACTTAATCGCTTAAAAGAGCACGCAACGAGAATTTACGCGCAACCCCCTGCGGAAATGAGGATGCGTGGATTCGACGTACATTATGATCCCACGGCGGTCCGGGGTGCCGCCATCCACCCTCGGGTAACCCGGGTTAACGCCGAGGAAAGCACGAAGGATCATCACGTCATCCGGACAAAGAGGCACGTTCGTTTACGACTCGTTCGGGAAGAGGGGCGGATGGATGAGTACGAGGAGGAGGGTTCTCGTAACGAGACTACGAGGAGACGATAACACGAAGAACAAGAAGAAGAAGAAGTAAAAGGAACAAAAGACTCGAGGGAGAGAAGCAGGAGCAGGAGAACGAAGAAGCGAGGAGAAGATAGGAGGGGATGTGGAGTGCGTGAGCTCATGGTGTGTCTCGACCTGGTGCGCTTCTTCTTCTCTAGAAACCGAGACGAAGAGGCAAGGGATACCTCCTGACGGAGAAAGAGGAGGCGAAGAAGAACGCGACGGAGGGCACAAACGCGGTGGGCCTCGGGGTGGCGTCGGTTCCGGCGTGGCATGCTCGCCACTTCGCGGTGGTCGGTCCGTGTATACCGAGTACCGGGTACCGAGTACCGAGTACCCGGTACCGAGTACTAGGTAGTCAAGCAGGTAGGCGGCCGTATCGGCAGGATAGTCGGCCGGCGAGAACGCGGCCAGAGAGAGAGAGAGAACAACGAGCGAGAAGAGTGAAGCGTGGAGGAACGAACGGCGGGACGAGAGGGAAATAGGCAGAGAAAGGACCGAGAGGAATGGGGGACGGCGAGGAGAAGAGACTAGAAGAAAGGACAGAGCGGAATGTGGTAGAAAGCACGGAGGACAGAGGAGCGCCGTGGCACGCACTGGATAGGCGAAGGATGACCTGCGAAGGAAAAGGGAGGATGATCACGACGCGAGAGAAGGACAGGACTCCTCCTGAGGAGGATAGAGGGACTCGAGATGATTCGGTAGGAAAGAGAACGAGGAGGACGGAGAGAACGGAGAACGAAGCCAGACAAGCGGATAGTCGGGTACACCGAGCGCGCGGGTTTTGCTCGCGATACGCGCTCTCGATGAGACCGAGGGGCCCCGCCGCCGCCGCCGCGGGTTCCCCGGCGCTGGGCGCTCACGCGGGGCCCGCTGATCTGTGACCCGGATCCTCCCTACCTCAGCAACCCCGGCTACGGGTTTCACCTTAGCTCTCAGGACGCTCACCCACATACACTCGACCGCTCTCGGACGCACACGTACAGCTACGAGAATCCTTTGCACCGCACATGTGCTAGAAAGAGAAGGAGGAAGGAACGAGGGAGAGAGGCAGCGGGTGAGGGAGGGTACATCGGCGTGCACGCATCCTTCGTCTCTGTCTCTGTTTCTCTCTTGCCTGCTTGGTCCTGGCTCTCCTCGCGAGAGGAAACTTTTTTACCGAATACGTAATTCCACGGTCAGGGTTCAGCCAATAATCTAGTTCATTCCGCAGGAACGTGTGTGCCGTGACGACGAAGAGGGGGGGGGGGAGGGCGGGAGAGAGCTCGCCACGGTGTACACTATCGAGCAGGAATCTTTCTTTCCCCATCGCTCCGCTTAGTCTCTTTTTCTCCCCTTTTTCTCCCTTCACGCGCGCACCTTCATCGTTGTCTCTCTCTCTGCTTCCTCTCCCCTCGCGCTCCGCCTGCATCTCCACTCTTTATCGTTCCCCGCGCCGTTTCCTCGTAAGCTGCAATCTATGCCTCCGAGGCGCGCGATGGAATACGTACGCGTTCTCGTAGATAGCAGTGCTCTCTTCGCTCCCGCGCGTCTCCCTTTCTCCAGAGTCTTTCTCTTCTCTTCATCTTCCACCTCTCGTAGTCCTCAGTCTTCAGACTCCGGTTGCTCTTCACGAAGTGCGGTTCCGTCGATGTGTCCTTCTCTTTCTCTCTTTCTCGCATGCTTCCTTCCTCTATCTGTCTGCCTGGTCGCCCCGCTGGCTCGTTTATCACGCACCGTTCTCGCGTTTAATCAAGCGCCCGAGTCTCGAATTCTCCCGTGCGTAACTTCGCCTATCTTTGTACCTCCGGTTTTTGTCAATGTCTATGTTTGTTCGTATATCCTATCTCCTTGGAAGGAACGCGCGGTTACGTTGGCTCCTGCCAAGCAGCGCGTTGAGCATTGCTCCTTTAATGACCTAGCATTGCAATTCGGATTCCGCTGCGAAACCGTTACGATTTCCGAGCGACTCCTCGATCATCGAGCGAATCACTACCGTCACCGCAGACATTTCTTCCGAATGTTTGAAAGATTGCGTTGATACCACCGTATCTTGCGTTTCCTTCTCGTTTTCTCTTCTTTCGTCATAATCTCGCGCCTCCGAGATTCACGTGATAACTTAAACTGCACCGTGTTTTACATCCGTTGTACCTCGAACCCCGAAGAGTTACGCGTAGACAGCGTTCTTTCCCTCCGATTGATTCCGCCCTCGTCGCGATACGCGGCCAGTCGAATCCTCAGTATCCTCCAATGCCTCTCTTCCTCCTTTTTCTCCGTCTCCGTTGCCGCGTGGTTCCTCCTCGTCGCCGGAACGAGTCCTCTTACTCGGCGACTTCTGCGGAGTGTAAATAGCGCAGCCTCCTCCCCTCGTTCTTCCTTCCTCCCTTCTTCCTTCATAGCTCTGTTCCGTTCGAGCCAGTCGTTCGTTCCGTCAATTTGTCTTTCTCTTTCAACCCGCTTGTCGCCCCTCGTTCCCGTCGTCCGCTTCGCGCCTTCGTTCCGTGCGTCGATTTCCGAGAGGCGTCGATAGTATCTTCTTCGACTTCGTTCTTCCTTTACCCTACTGCGAACCGCCCGTCCTCCTCCTTCTTCTTTTCCTTTCCCAACCTGCCGCCCCCTCTGGTCTAACCGTGCGACTCGGCGATCCTTTGTCTACCTTCGCCTGACTTTGCGCTCTCGACGGTCGTCGTGGCTCGCTCTCTCGTTCATTTGATTCGTTCTCCCCCTTTTGATTCGAAAAGCGTCGCTCTTCGTCTACGCTCGATCGACGACGCAGCGGAGCGGCTTCGATTCGCGCCTTCGATTCCGCCGAGCGGCATAAATAGCAGCCCGCCGCCGCGCTCCGGCCATCTACCCTCCGTCTTTGATCGCCCGACAGACGCTGCTACCCGGTCAATCCGTCTTTCTCTATCGTTTCTCCATTCGCCTCTTGCCCTCATCCTCTTTCTCCATCTTCCTCGCTCTAGCGCGACTCGCGTCACTTGAATCGTCAATTTCCGAGGAGAATGTAGATGGTATCCTCCTCGGCACCAACCGCCAGTCGTCCTCTTCTTTCAGGGCTGATTTGACTTTCCTTTCGACGATGCGAAGCGCGTGCGCGCGTATCATCCTGTCGACTCGTCTTCGCTACTTCGTCACTCGCCCTTCATCCTCCTGCCTGGATCGCTCGATCGAAACCGATGATCGAATCGCGTCAATTTCGCATAGTCAGCCCTCGTACGTTAGTCTTCTCCGTCACGAACAGTTTCCTCTTCGTCTCTCTCTTGCACCTAAAGGCTATACAGGATAAGGCACCTAAAACAGGCCACCTGAATATCTCGGTTGTTATTGGTGATAGAAAAAAATGTGTTAGACCAAACTTGCATGGTTTCGAGGGACACATAATTTGTTCTAAATAGTTTTTTATTAGGTGGACGCGTAGAGAGAGGTCATATGAAGGTCAACTTCGTTTTTTTAAATGGTATGATATGTTTTTTTACGTATCATCTAGTAGAGCGTTTGAAGATGCGCACATTGATCTACGGGTCAAAATCATTCAAGGTCACTGAAGGCTAAAATTTCTAAGTGTTAGAACTTTTTCATTTTTGAGTTTACGGTATTTTTAATAGCAGAGAACTCTAGGCAATATAAATAATAATGAATGATATTATCAACTCAGAACTTCTCGAAAAAGAAAAAATTTCTAACGGCTAGAACTTTTCATTTCTGAATTTACGGTATTTTCAATAGCAGAGAACTCTAGGCAATATAAAAAATAATGATAACAACAACTCAGAACTTCGCGGAAAACGAAAAAATTTCTAAGGGCTAGAACTTTTTCATTTCTGAGTTTACAGTATTTTTAATAGCAGAGAACTCTAGGCAATATAAAGTAAATTATTTTCCCTTGCAGTTGGCCTTCAGTGACCTTGAATGATTTTGACCCGTAGATCAATGTGCGCATCTTCAAACGCTCTACTAGATGGTACGTAAAAAATCATATACCATTTAAAAAGCGAAGTTGACCTTCATATGACCTCTACGCGTCCACCTAATAAAAAACTATTTAGAACAAATTATGTGTCCTTCGAAACCATGCAAGTTTGGTCTGAGACATTTTTTTATATCACCAATAACAGCCGAGATATTCAGGTGGCCTGTTTTAGGTGTCTTACTCTTTATATCTACTTAAATAAGAGTGTATCTAGTCACGATAATTTATATCTTGTATTGGATTCTGATTCACTCTAATTTATCAAAATATTCGATGCAATTTAAGTAATACCTATTCTCCTTTGATGTAACTTAAATTCCATTGCCACACAAATTATCAAAACCTGGCGCTCGATGGATATTTAGCGTTTTTATCGCCTCGTTCGAGCGGCACCACTCAAGCAAAAACGTCTATTCTTCGCGCCTCGCGAGTGGTCCCGCCTGCAGGCTCTCCTTTGTTAGTCGGTCGGGAACTGATCCTCTTGGCGAAGTCGCCGATTTCCGCACGCTGCTACCGCGTAATTGCGGATACCGAGAGCGCGCATAATTGCCCGCAACTTTTGCCCTTCGTCCGACGGTTCGACCCTTCTTTTTCTCCTGTCCCGCCGTCCTCCGCCGGTTTCGTCTGTCAGCACACTCAGCACCCGCTTTCGTTCCGCAGCTGAGACACGTAACGCGATGCAATGCCGAGAACGCGTTCTTCTTCAACCAGATTTCCTCGTTCGCGTTCCTAATATTCGTGCCTGACTGACCATTGCACATATCTTCGGTACGTTTAATTCGCTTGAATTTACGCGCGAAGGTCCACGGAGGTGCGCTCTATCCCCCGATGATCACCGAACGATCAAACGATTGAACGAGAGAAATTGATGATCATCTTCTAAAAGTGAAAATCAAGGATGCACACCGTTACTTTATTTGTATTTTATCTTTTATTGCTTTTGCGCACAGAAAAGTAAAAAGCTGGATCTCTTTTTATCTTGTCAAATAAACTGTGCTATGCATGGATTTTTTTTAGAAAAAACCTTTCGAAAAAACGATTTGACGGCGACTTAATATTCTTTGCCAATAATCGATTCTTCTCGAAATAATAAACGAGATCCATAGAACAAAGGATTTAGTAAAGATTTAGGAAAGGATATTGCACAATTTTTTTGACGCGAATGTTTGCTCGCGAACGTTACAAAATCATTCAGTCCGATGCAAACAGTGGTATGCAAATAAGGCGCGACGAAAGAGGATGGCGCGAGAGGATCGCTTTAATCGAGATCGGCTGTAGGTCTTCCGTAATTTTGATGCGGCCGATTGTAGCGCGGCGTGACGCGTTTAATCCGCCGTCTAACGTAACGTTCCGTAATCGGGGTTGCCCCCTCGTGTCGCGTTGCATGTAAGCTCTCTCGGCTGCGTTGCGTCTGCCCCCTCAGCCGCGCCCGGGAGGGGGCGCAATGTGTAATTGAGTTCTTAAGGAGAGATCATATCGGCCCGCTTGAAATCTTAATCCTGTTTACGAAGTTAACCCAAGTCCATTAGGTAGAGACGCGAGGCTACGGATAATCATGACTGCACACGGACGCGGCGCGCAATCTGGAGTTAAACTCATTTTTCGGCCGGGTTACGGGAAGCAGAAAGCCCGGAAATATTTTATATACGCCCTTTAACCCCCTCGGGGAAGCCCGAACCCCTCGATCCCCCGGTACCCGAAACGTTTTCCTCGCTCGGAACAGAGCGCGGATCTCTCCCGCTTGTGGTCCCTTTTACATAAAAGCCGCGCGGCTTGGCAAACGAAATTACATCCTCGAGAATAACCGGACGCAGTTAGTAACGCAAGATGTCCGCGTTAAAGCGCGCTCTCATAATCCTCCATCCATCGTAGAGCGCTGCGGTACATCACCGCTGCGACCACCGCCCATCAAGAGTTCGAGCTGGAACGTGATAAAAAATCGGCCGACTTACAAGGGTCGGAGGGATGGGATGGGAGGGTTGGGATGCCGAAGGACTACACAGATTACACCGGGGTCGATGGCCGATGAGGGTGAGCGAAGCGGCGAGAAATGGGGGTAGAGGGGGTGGGCGATACACAGCGGCGAGGAGACGCGCGAAGGCGGAAGGACGAACATTCAGGTAGGGGTAGTGCATCAGGGAGGGAGGGCGGGGGAGGACAGGCGGAAGGCCGGTAAGACCATGGAGAAAAGGAGCAAGGCGAACGAAGAGGGAGGGAAGGGGGGTCGGACAGTGGCCCGGTTATAAATGAGGAAAGCAATTTCCAAGCTGGCGACTTGACGAGCTCAAGGCCCACGGTGGCTGCTACTCAATGCGAGATGGAGCACGGGACGACGAGGTGGAGGACGAGAAGAGGAAGGACAGAATGAGAAAGGCTCTCTTCCTTTCTCTATCTTTCTCTCGAAAGAGAGATAAAGAGGAAGAGAGCAAGAGAGTGAGTAAGGGGACGGGGAGATACTGCAAGTGGAGATGCTCAGACGGGTGGCGGACCAGGCAAGGCGGGATGACTGGACGAGGTAGGCAGGTATGGCGGGCGATTAATGGCTTTAGTTACTGGCGACCCAGGTCGTGGTCCTCTCCTGAGGAGCGCGTCTCACACTCTCCACTCTTCCTTATACATATATACATACATACATATATATATATATATGTATAAATGTACGTATCTACCAGACTGTCTTCAGACGTTTCCCATTATCAGCGGGACAGTTAACAGCCCCGAACGACGGCTCCTCCGACGAATTCGGCGGAACGAGCGATAAATTTCGCTCCTCGTCGAAATTCTTGCCCCTCTTCTCCACCCTCTGCTCCTCCTCTGCCTCCTGCACGACGTTCGACGCGATAAATTTTTCAATTTCATCGTAAATTCGCCAGAGCGCGAATCGCGAGCGGGTAAAGAACGCGCTCCACGAAGACTTCCGGCTGCGTCGAATCCGCCACCGTAACACGTCCGCGTAATAAGCTGTCATACGATCTCTTCCGTTTGCTTTTCAGATCGTGAGAGATCGACGTCTCTGCGATTTTACGAAGTCCGGAAATACCGGCGTAATCAGCTACGTTTCGAAATTCCGCCTATCGTGATTCAATTTGGACGACGCGCGACGCATTGACGAAGACACTTATGTTACATTATTGAAAAGCGATCGAGGTCATCTCATGATCTCATGTTAATCTTTCTTTACAAGAAAGAGATACAAGGGGATGTTCATAATTGAAAACGGTGACATAATTGAAAATGTTAATTGTAGGTCGGTTTCGACTTATCCAAAAGATTCGGATTATCGCGTGATATGTTCAGCTTTTTCAAGCAGCGTCGTTTGATCGAGCCCAAGATCGTCATTAAAATTGCAACGCGATTTTAATCCGCGTTCATCATCGCAGGTGCAGCACGGGTCTCGCGTAATCGGCCCTTTAATTCCTGTAAAATCGAGGGTAACGAGGGGGCTCCGTTCGTTCCTACGTCCATCCGTCTCGCTCGCTTCGCCTCCTTCCTCTCGCGCTCTCGCTCTCTTTCTACCCTCTCAGCTCTCCTTCTCGGCCCCGTACGTGTCTCCCGGTGGAGCCTAACCCGGCGCTACATTCGCGGGTGCAGGAGGCGATCGTTACACCGAAGCGTCATCAATCACCGCCGCGTCGGTTTAACTCGGCTACACGCGAGAGAGCCGGCCGTGCACGCCGCGAACTACTTTCTTCCCCGTTCGGTTTTTTCCCTCTCTTCTTTTTACATTTCGTTGCACGAGGGTGGAAAAAGGAAGCGGATAGCAAGAGACCGGCGAGAAATCGCGAAAGATCGTACGATCGTCGCCCCGGAATTCCCGTCCGCGCTTTTTTTTCACGTTTTTCTGTTCTTTCTCCTCGCGTTCTCCGCTATTAGTTTATTGCTGTTATTACGTTACATTTATTTGTACAAGTTGTTGGTTGCACGTGACTTGATAGAATTTATATAACAATAATGTTATTCCTGGTAATATGCGGTACAAGAAAATGTGTGAAAAAGAATAAATTAATTATTACCAAATTGACGTAAGAGACCAATCGTAATCTTAACATATAAATCGCAGGAAAGTTCCGGATACGCGAATGATACAAATGACCTCCTTATGATCGGTGTCACAAGTTAAATCTAACAATAAAATATTCATCTTGTCTCGACTCTGCCGCGGTAAGTAATCTTCCTCCCGTAATCTAAAGACAGAAAAAAAGATTCAGAACGCACGATCGATACTGATATTCCGCGCCACGAGGCGATATTGTTCAACTCCTTTATTTAACCGAAAATATCATTCGCGATAATACCGTTAACTAACAGCGGCGAGTTAATATGATCCCATACGTCTCGCATAATCCATACGACTTGTTACCGTCGCTATTTCGCGCGACGTTTTGCCAATAATCAGGATGCCGACGAATATCGCTAACGGAATACGCGCGCCGGCGGATATAAAACGGGAGCGTGCCCCGAGAAGAGAGAGAAAATCGTAACGATCCCGATACGTCCCGAGATCGCCGCGAGTCTCTCGGCTCGTTTGCGCTGCTCTCGACATGGACAGACGAAGCGGAGGCCGGGTGACAGTTACGGATGGCGATGCGAGAATGCGCTCGCGGGAAAATTCAGGAGGACCCAAGGTGAGAAAGGGAAAGAGATAGAGAGAAAGTAGGGGAACAGGGAGAGAGAAAGAGAGAGATCGCGCGGTGAGAAGATCCGCACGTAGCCATCTTCTCATCGCGAGCGGGCTTACGATTTCGCGAGACGACAAAAGCCGAAATGTAGGTTGAATCATCCGACGCCACATAACAACGGCAGGCACTCGTCTCTCGCTTTTTCTTTTGCGTCTATCTTTCTCGGCCGGCAATTTGTCCTCCTCCTCTCTCTCTCTGTGTGTGTGTGTGTGTGTGTTCTCCCTAGTCCTAGTAATAAATATAAAAGTACCCCGGCGGGCCAACGGCGTGTTCGTACATAATCGTACAGTCGATAGTACCATGGTCGTTGCTTCGTCAGAAACCAGGGATGAAGGGGGTGCAAAAGGGAATGGGCGAGCGAGTTACGCGAAAGGGAGGCGCGGATAGGGCGCCGGTATATTATTTGGCGGGGCTCCAGCCGGCCGCGAGGCTCGCCTCGATGCTTTCATCTTAGGCACAGCCACCCTCTCTATCTCCCCGACCCCCTTTTTTCTATTCGTCGAACAAAAGGACGTTGCACACGAGCGAAACGCGGCGGACAGGTGAACCGTGGTGTATCGACGACGTTCTATTCCCCTCTCTTTCGCTCTACTTCTCTGCAGATTCTCTTGATTTTTACGTTCTCTTCCGTACGTGCTGATATGACGGTCCTGCTGATGGCTACTACCGCCGGCGGAATAAAGCCCGGAAACCCCTGTTCCGATTTAGGATCACGGTGTGGATTCGGAAGACACTCAGATATGTAGGTACATAATAAAGTGTGACATAAAATATTCGTTAAAAGAGATTTATATTTGATACACATATATATTTACTTTCTAAATTTTCTATTTGCGGATATTTGCTTTCATAAAATTCTGAAACGTTCTCCGATCGTCATTTTGGAAATAGGCAACGAAATTATGATCAGAAAGATGTCCGTGTTGCGATTCTAAATCTAAGAGTTTTACGGTATATTATTGTACTTTATCTAACAGTATCGTATTTTACTTTCCGCGCTTTAATAACACGACTGCAACGCGGACGTAGCGCGTAACTATCCATCGACGTTGTTAATTTCGAGGAGATCCGGGAATCTGGCGGCGTCTTGCATCGCCGAGTCCTCGCCGACGATCAACGCGGGCTGCGAGAGGCGGGGGACAGGGGGAGGAAGGAGGGAGCCCTCATCGAGGCCGTGTTACGTCCGGATTTCCGGGTTGCAGCGGGCGATGTTGATGCACCGCGCGCAGCATCGGCACGGGTAACCGGTGTGCGTGGTCGGGATGCATGTGCAGCGTGCGCTACGATTCGCATCGTCGAGCGAGCGCTCTCGATGAGGTGAACAGCGAGAGAGCGACAAGGAGAGAGAGAGAGAGAAAAAGAGAGACAGAGAGATCGGAGGGTGAGAGAAGGAGAGAGATCGAGAGATCGGGGGAGTAGAAGCGCAACCTCTGCGTGGGAACTGGAGCACTCCCCGCGTGCAGGGAATGCTTGGCGGTGAAGCGGCGACGAGGACGAGGGGGCACGAAGACGGAGACGACGATGACGATGAAGAGGAGGACCCCGAAGATGCGGTGGATGGCGGCAGCACGAGCAGCGGGGCACTCGCTCCATAAATCACGGAGAACCGGTAGTTTCCGCGCGCACAGTAGGTGGAACAATGTCCTTTCCGCGCGGCTACCGTGCGCGCGAGCGCGTGTATGGCTCTGTGTGCGTGTGCGTTTGTCTATGTGTGTGTATATCTGTGTGGATAGATGCGCCGTATCGCGTACACTCGACCCCGTGAATCGCGTCGATTCGCCGTGAAATCCGTTTCTCTCTTTCTCTTTCTCCTTCGTGGATCACGCGATAAAACGACCGAACGGATCGATTTATCTCATCACCGTCTCCGATGCCAAAGAGATCTCGGCTCAAACTCGCGGTTTACGTTTGACTTCAAGGTAGCGGAGAATAGCATACGATAGCGCAAGCATTTGAGAACGTTCATGATATTACAGTAAGGGCTGCTTGATGTGTGAATCGATAGCAAATGAGAGCCCGATATGGGACAAATGATGAACAAAATTGTCAGTACAAAAGTATCAGGAATAATATTTCGAAATTCGAATTCTGAAAATTTTTAGGTCCGTACCTTTTGTTTGTCTAGGTTAATCGCATTTCAAATCCCTATTTGCTCCATTTATATGAGGGTCGTTTGAGAGAGAGAGAGATAAGCTTTCAGAAAATATGTACGTATATATATATTAATATATACGTCAATTATCATGTCAGTTTGATATTAGTGCCACCATCTCATATATTTTTTAAGGACTTATCAAACGTTTCTCGTATTATTAACAGAGAAAGTTCATCTTCGAGTTCTAGAATAGGAGCCTCGAGAGACGATATAAGCGGAAGAACTTTTGTGGTTCCGCGATATTTAAGGGCTTCTACCTTGTTTCTCCAAGCTATTGCTTGCATATTCGATTAAGCTATCCTTCTCGAGATTCTCGGAACCAATCTTGAGCTATCTTGCTGCTGCACTATCTGGATTCTTGAAAGGATTTTCCGGCCGTTTTAATTTTCATAATTCATCACGAGATCAATCGCGCTCCGCCAAATTGCGATACACGACTCGCAGATTTTTGCGAGCCGCGCGCGCTTTCATTAACGAGAATATGCATCGCGCAGCGAGCATAACGGACAGTTCCGCACCGTGACGAAGCTGTCCGCTCCTGGTTTCGCTCGCGGGCCGAACACCCCCCCAGTCCTTCTCCGTTCGGTTTTTTCGCTTCTCGCTTCTCGCCGTCCCGGCGAGTTATTAATGACTGCGGAAACCGCCCCAAAGATCCCGAGCGTTCGCGCGCAGCCGCCGATCTGCTGCACGCGTGCGAGCGATACGCATTTTTTGACCGGTGCTGATGAATGGCGGCTGAACTGGAGCCGGAATGTTCTTGTCTCGGTGTTGCGGGGAGAATCCCATCGGTGCCCCATGGACGAGCGCTACCGCGGACACGCGGAATGATTTAATACGCTCGCGAGCGATTCGACGCGCTGCCGTGATCTACGGACGCCTCACGCCAGATCGAACGCGAGAACGGCGAAGATCCTCGCGAGGATCTTTCTGATCGGGAACGGGATCAAGATAAAGACAGGGCAGATTTATGGGAACGTATTTGTTGCTGACTCATGAAATGATCACATAAAAGCAAAAGCTCAATATAAAAAGAGATGTTGTATAGGAAAATACATTTTCAGATTTGGCGAAAATTTACTTAAAGTTAAATCAAAGTTCGCCACATGTCTCTTTTTGCGAATAATATAGCGCGATTAAGTATATCAAAATGAAGTTTCCCAGAGTCGCTTCACGCAGCATGCATGATGCACTCGACGACTTGTAAGATTTCGATCATTCGTAACGTTTCGATCATTCCGGACGCACTGAAGCGCGAACGAACGCGTCGAATTACCGTTAGTTTCTAGCATGTGAGAACTCGCGATTCGAATCGTTTATTCAGAAAACGATGCAGGTCTAATCGCGAAAATCTCTCCGAAACGATAGTTTGTAGCCAATCACTGTTCGTACCTTATTAAGAATCGTGAAGCTTTAGAATCGCATGTTAGAATTGGAGATATACTTCAAGTAAATTACCTCAACATTATCCGCAGAAAACAGTTTAGTAATTATTGAAGTACTGCAATTCAATTATATTGAGACATCAAAAACGCATGAACATTATTGCGGCTTTATCTTAATCTCAATGCAAATTAAAACATGCAAATGCAAACTGCAAAAAAAACATCGAAAGCATCGAAAAATCGTCGCTGTAAACTCGCGACGATGAAACGCATATAGCTACTAAGACATCTCTTGATTTAGCACAGCTGAGTTTCATAAAAAGAAACAAAAGAATTACAAACAACGAAGCTCGCGACGGATCAATGAATGTTCTTTTTCAAAGCATCGACGTCGGCCTGCAGCTCAGTGACCTTCCTCGCGAGTTCGCGTACATGCTCGCTCAAATCGGCCAGAGCGCGCGCCGAGTCGACAGTAACGAGTTTGCGATCGACACATCCTTGCAGAACAGCGTCATCGACATCGGCGTGCAACTCGTGCACGAGGCAATCCTCGATCAGCCTATCGTTGGCGCCCCAATCCTGGACGAAATGGATGTGGTTTTTGCCCAGGTACCACGTCATCGAAGGGCGGCATCGGTACAACCACGGATTGCCGGCGATGTGGATCCTCCTCAGCCTCGTCAGCCTGCGCAGCATGTCGGGCGGCAGGCAGAAGTTCAGCTCGTTGTACGCGATGTCCCAGTACTCCAGATTGGGCAGCAGATCGTACAATCGTGCGTCGATCTCGGCGATGCGATTGCGCCACGCGATCAGCGCTTCCAGGCTCGTCAGGTCTTGCAGCCAAGACGCGTCCAGCACGCGGATCCTGTTGCCGATCAGGCCCAGCACGCGCAGCCTGCCGAGACCGCGAAACGCGTTAGGCTCGATCTGCTCCACGCCGCATCCAGTGATATTGAGCTCCTCCAGGGTGGCGCCGTACGCGGAGAACGCGTCCGTTGGTATTGTCTTGATGCTGGAGTTCCTGATTTCGATGCCCACCGCGCCCACGGGTATTTGTAACTGTGTATACATATCAGAATATACATATCAGAATGTGATGTTACTACATCAGATAGTTTCTGGAAGCGTGAAAAGAGTAAAGATGGCAGTTAAAGCAATTTGACAATCCGCAGCTTTCTAATGATGTATGTATGATTGCGAAATCGGTGTGGAATGATAAATGCTTTTAGTCCTTAGATATAATGCGATTTGAATTTGGAATATATCATGGTGTAAAATATGCTTGCGCAACTGATAATAATAAAATATAAAGCTTTAGAAATACAGAAAATATAAAATAATACATAAATAATCTCCCTTAATTCTAACAAAAGATAGAAGTCTCTACGAGATAAAACAGGAAGGTTATTTAATGTTTCTAATCACAGGGGAGCTCCAGTAAAAGAGAGATTCGAATCTCGAATCGCGCGGGATGGTACCTGCAGATTTGTAAGACCTTCGCACTGGTACCAATCTTGACGTCCGTTCAAACCTGGTCGGCAATCGGCCGAACACGCGGCTAGAATCGTCGCGAGGACGAGCAATTCCAGGACACGCTTCATCGCGACGAGTCTTTCGGTGAGGTCTGAATACTGGTCGTTCTCGCATTCGCTTCTTATAGTCGATGTCAGGGTCATCTAGAGCATTATCGACGACATCGAGGAAAAATAACGACCAGCCAGGGAAGTACCGGACCATAAGATCGTAAATGTATTGCGACACATATGCTCTGTGCATTGCATATTAAACTATCGGCAGAGGATTCACGATATGTGGTCGATAGTTTCTTGGATATTTAATATAATAAAATAATTTCGAATTGATTTCATATTGAAATATGAATATTTAATATTAAATATAAAAGAAAACCGCGAATTTTGATACGTTAAATTGATAAAATAATACTTGAAATTTGTATATGTAAAATTTGTATAAGTATTTAATTTATTTTATATGAAATACATGTATTGATATATATATATATATTTATTTATTTATTTATTCCGTAAACAAGCATCTAATTTGTCGGCCACTTCTGGACCAGACGGAGATGAAGAAGCGTTCGGGGCATCGATTATAAAAATTCTCGTAGAGAGCCTCGTTTGCCTTGCATACAGTTTCTTCGTCCCGACGAGTGGATCGTCGACCGGATTGCCTATAGCATCCGTTCGATTTCTGGATACAGGCTTATTGCACGAATGGCGATAAAAGCTCGGGAGCCGGATAATTAGGGTGTCTCGCATTTATTTCTGATAATTTATTCGGCGCGAATGGTCCGCGTGATTGGAACCGGTTTTGCTTTGTGAAAAAGCTCGTGATGATTGCAATTCAATACACTTCTCCTATTAAGATCAGTCCGATGATGAATCGTCAACGCGCGTCGAATTGACGACTCAGAGAAATCACCGTGTCTTTAGCAGCGACGCGTCCTCGACATCCGCATTCCGAGGGAGAGGGATGATTTATCACTCGGGGCGACATTCACGACACACCGAGTTCCGTTCTCTCCCTTTCTAGACACCCTCCTACCTCGAACTTCCGTTTCGCGAATACTTTGTCGCGATAAGACTTATCGTGACATAGATACCGAGATACCTCAAGTATGACGCGTTAAGCGGCCGATGAAACTGCCACATAAAGATTTACTCGATTCTCTCGAGTACGACATTGTTACGACGTCGGCGCGACATGCGGTTTAACTTTCGTCATTTAATGGGTCGTACTGGAGTTTTGCAAACCTCTGTCTACGAGGCTCTTGTAGCACTTGCTTTGTAGCTTGCAATTTACTTTTGTCCTTCCTTTCTCACGTACATCAAACGTCCACGAAACGGAAAACAGTATCGTTAAATAGCGATGAGGTGTCAATGTCGAGACATTCTCCGATGGATTAAAGCACGGGAGGGAGGCTGCTGGATTATGTCACACGTAACTATCGTTCCCGTAATTACGGGGTTTGGGGGACAGCTTTTGGCACTTTCGTGTAATGTCTTCATGACGCGCGGTGACCGTGCACGGCCCGCGGCAGGATTTGCGAGCATAATGACTCGCGCGCTCGCTATGATCGAAATATTAAAGGAACCCCCCGTTCGCGCGATAATGCCTACGTGCTTTACAGACGTTAAGCTGTGGCCCGCGTGAATTGCACGGTGCCACCGCATAATAATAAAGCCCGTTGGTTGGCTGGTTGGTCGGACGGTCATTTCGATCGCTTTCTCGCGTAGCCAACCGATCTGATGGCGTATCCGTATGGTTCACACGCCGTGCATATATATATGCGCATTTGTCATCCCCCGTGCGGGAATAAAGGCACGCGCGCGCAGATGCGTATCTCTAATGACACACCTACGAAACGTACGGAGCACGCACGTACGTTCACCTCCGCGAAATGCGATCTCGCAATTAAACAGCCAGAAAATTGTCGCGCGTTGGATTATCACGTCGTGTTAAACTGTCACGTATAATTAGACGCAACTCAGACGTGTTTCAATTAATAAATCTCAGAGGAAGAGGCAAACGTGCTCGGTCACCAATCATCAGCAGGATGCAGTTGCAAAGTCGGAGCCAGACGTTCGTCATAAATATACGTAGAACGAGCGATTGCAAAATTAGGACTGTCTGCTTGTCGGATGTAGATCAAAAGTCTCGAATTACAGTCATCTCCGAATAGATTCGGCTTCCTGGTACCCCTCGTTCATGATAACGATGCATTGCGGGACCGATATGTCGCGCACGCCGGAAGAAGTACAACGCGAGGTCGAAGGAAGGTGTTAACGGGGAAGAGAGTACGCGAGGTACATGTACGGCGACAGGTACATGCGAACCCAGCCGCACACGTACACTGGTGCATATAAGACCATACATACGCTGCCGGCACGACGGCAAATCGTAATGCCGTAATAATGGATGCACTACCAGCAACAGTTGTCCAGCGGCGTGAAGGGTCCGAGGGGCAAAGGGAGCAGTAAAAGGGGGGTTGAAATGGGTGGAAAAGCCGCGGTGGAAGGACGGGTTAGAAGAGAGAGAGAGAGAGAGAGAGAGAGGGAACTAAAGGGTGCCACCGGTCTCTCCCACGCGAATGCGGACGTCCCGCTTCCGAGCGCGAAGCTACGCAATTTGCGTGTAAATATTTCCGCCGGCTTTTACACGGTCGGCGCGTGTACATTCCGTGCTCCCTCGCGCGGAGTACATAGAACTCTCGGGTACATAGAATGAGCGAGCTAGCGAGCGAGCGAGCGCGGTGTACCAAGAGGGTCTCCGTGTCCTCCTCGCCAAGCGTTTTGCAAACTCGCACGAGCTCGCGTATGCACGCACAGCGGAATGCATAATTTATCGAATACGCCGCGCGGTTTTACGCCCGCTCGATAGTCGCGCTCGATTAGTCGCGGCGGGGGTCACGGAAAAGTCGCCGGTAATCGCCCAGGCCCGAGATAAGCACCGTCAGACACCGTACGGAGCGGAATCGCGGAATCCGCTTGCGCCGATAACGGCGCGTTAATCACCGCCGTCGTGTGTTCTCCCTGTTTGCATAATCGTCGGTTATTAATGCGTTCTTCGCACACATGCACATGCAAAGAGGCGGCCGTCCCGTTCAGTATTGTGCGAGACCCGACGAGACCTCCTCGCCGATCTTATTTTCGAAGCCGATGCGCCGATAAGCTTCTCCATCTCGCGCGCGACCTTTTTGCAAGATTGCAAGTTGCGGGTTTCCGCGGACCGCGAGAGCGCCGATAACACACTCGCCCGACACGATCAATAAGTTACGACGGAGATATTAGATACGTCGACGAAAAATGTCTACGCTCGCGAGTAAATCCGCGCGGCCAATCGCGCGAGTATACCCGCGTCGCGAAACGATTCGCGTGTCGGCGAACGGCGGCGCATTAACCGGCCGTCCGCCCTGTAATCGCAGAAAAGCGACGTTTAAGCGACCGCTTTCAGCGTTATTCCTTTTACGTTTATTACGTTCATAACGAGCGCGGGGAGGGAACGCAAAATTGCCGACGACGACGATGTCGGCAGTCGCCGATAAGGCCCGGAGGAGCGTATCAACGCCGATCGCGCCGTCCCGTCGACATTTCGCTCGCTTGGTCTAGGTTGCGCTCTTCGTCGGCCCAGACAAATGTTTATGTTCACGGGGGTGGGCGATCAGGGGGGGCTGGCGAGATACGTTAACGCGGATACGCGTTAAACTGATACGCGACGGCGGCGTTACGAAACGATACGTCGGCGGTGGTGGCGGCGGTGGTGCACCAACTATATGGCGTCGTAAACGAGTCCCGGTGCGGCGGCGTGCGGAGCAGTAAACCCCGTCTGTGCCGACGCGCACGTGCGCTGGATGCACGTGCGTGTTGCCCCGGATGTAGAGAAACGCACCGAGGAACGATACGAGTGCAAAGAAGCGCAAAGTCCGATGAAATTCTGATTCGCGGATTCGCGATGCGTTTTCATCGCGACGCTTGATCGTCAAATCAAAGGGGGCTGGGGAACAGGAAAAGGGTAAAGAAGAATTGCACCCCATGTTCTCAGCGAGTCATATTACTCGGAAAATTCAGATACTTGAAGAGAGAAAGAGAGAGGTTCGAAGAAGAAAATTTTAAGTGATTGCTATATTTGTCCTCGATTTTCTCTCGAACGATGATGCATCGCGCAAGTAATAAATATCTTCCGTGACTGGTTATTTGATTGCCGATCCTGCTTTCGACGCTGCTCGCGCAGTTGTGCCAGCAGTCGCCGGAAACTAATGCGGAAAGTTGCGCGCGCGGGCGCGCGTTTACACGAAAATGGATTATTGGAAAAGCGTTCAAGAGCGCTTAAGAATTTCGGCGGCGCGCCGCATGGTGCACGACGAGTAAAACGAGGATGACGGGAGACGCGATAACGGTTGCGAGAGAACCCTGTCATCCACGATGTGCGAGACCGGCTTACGCGATTCAGAATTAATCGTGTAGTACTCCGAACTTTGCGCTCGCAATTAATGTACCTACTATTACAAAATTACCTTGTACAAAGTCAGATTTTTAACAGAAACAATTGTCACTTCCTGTGACGCGAATAGTTGTTATTCTGAAAATCGTCAATAACAGTCAACACAATGTCGCGTATTTCATCTCGACAGTATAGTAATAAGCTGTACATTTGTTTGTAAATTCCGAGTCGTCCCTATTATGTCTGCTCTGGACACACGTGTGCTTTTATTATTTAGTGCTTTACATTTTCACGTGCAACATTTTCTCGCGAATCAATAACGCGTTGCTAAATTTACTAATCGACTGGCAAGCATGAAATCGTGCAGTGGAAAAATGATGTGAGGTACGCGAGGGAGGTAGCCGCGTACTCGAGGAACGCGATTTTATCTTTTTACTTCTCGCCCAAGGATGCCTCTCACCGCTCGGGCGAGGGGGATGCTCGCGCCCTTGTGCATCCCGCGCGGACTCTGCCGTTCGCATTATGATAGGCGGTAATTACGCGCGGCATTAATTAGCCGTTTGATATATGACTTTAACGTGTGGCGCAGGGAGGAAGGCCCGAAGCATACGGATCATTAAGTGCACGTACATACGCATCGCCGTAGCTTTGCATTCCACGTGCGCATCTATCGCGTAACCTGTAGCAGGCCACACGATACCCCGCTTATGGGGCACCACATCGTCGTGCATGTGCGCACGTATCCGTGGCTAAAATTATGGGAATTCGTGGTAGCGTAAGTCACAGAGCCGAGTCGAGCTCGACTCCAGGACCGCCCAGATTCTTTTGGTTTTACAAGCGCAATCGAGATGTTTTCATGCTTATGAAAGTTATGGAAACAGAAAGTACTTGGTGCTTGGAAACCTGCGTGACCCGCGCACGAACTTGCAGACAACGAATTTCACATGTAAAAATTGGAATGTGCGAATTGAAAAGGATACGTTACTTTGATGACGTGCACGTTCTTTCCATTGATCGAGAACAGGCTGATGAAGATTCAACTTCTGAAATTAATCTTTTTGAAGATTCACAATGCGACTGCGTAATGGAGACACCGTGCTATAAACGCGAACGACGACCTGCATCTCTGAAGGGAGAAAGTATTAAAGAACGAAGCCTTTTCTGGATCTTTCTCGCGAGGGGGATCCTCGCGTTTCCCGACTCGCTGCGTTCGCTCGTCGTCGCGCACGCGAGGCATTTTTCATGTCTTGCGTCTTCAGCCCTTGCTCCCTTCAGCCCTTCAGCCCCGGAGACTCCTTCGCTCGATCTGCCGCCTCGTCGTGCGCCTTTTTCTTCCTTTCTCTCTCTCTCTCTTTCTCTCGCTCGCTTCGTTCTTCCTTCGCGATGCGCCGCGAGAGCTGTAAACAACTCGGATGCCCCTCCTGGAAACATCCCCATAAAGTACGTTTTATCTATCGTAAATCGATGGAGCGGCGTATTTCACCGGCGCTCTGTTATACAATGCGGCTCAATTAATGCCAAACCGTTGCCCTGATTTATTTCTTAACTCGGCCGTGCCGCCGCCGCCGCCGCCGACGCCGACGATCGGCTGCATCGCGATAATCTACGCCCCTTATACGGTATACGATCGACCGTGAACCACTCGCTAAAGGATCGCATGGTAGTTGGTCGGTTCACGCGGTGAACGCTTAAACGTGTTTAAACCACCGCTGCCCGTCCGCACATCGATCGTTGATCTTTCAATGAACGACTTATGTTAATATGCTTCGCACACGTCGTTTCTGACCCTTCAATCACAGTAGTGACTATAAATCGATAGAGTTGACGATTGGAGTTGTCGGGATGATGTAACAGCGTTTTACAAGAGCGTGCCCAAAGGATAATTACATCTAATTAGAGTTAATTTATAATTAGCTAATTAAGGAATTTTATTACATTCTCCTGAGTCTCATTTCGGTCGATTTTCAATGAATATTATTATTTTATTGATGTAATAAATTCTTTGAAACTAAAATATCTATTGCAGACATTATTCTTGATTTTCTGCGAACACGCGGGTGTCTCGTACGCGTCGGAAATGCGCCGAGGCAAGCTGACTCTCTTTCGAATCTTGCGCTTCTTGCGTTACTTGGTAGTCGCGAATCACGCGGCAGGGAGGTAAGAAAGGCGGCCGCGCACGGAGCTAACGCGTCTGCGAAATTTGAGCCGCGAAATGCACGAGCGGCAAGAACCGAGGACCGCGTCACCGCCAACTCCGACTTCGCAGAATCCGGCAAACAATGAGACGATACCCGGAACGGACGGTATTCCTTCAATAGCGAGACCGCGGGCGCCCAGCACCCGACGTTGCATTAGTTTCCATTATTCCGGCCATTGTTCCGCGCGAACTCGTCCCGTTCCCCGCCGCATCTTCGCCAGCCCTTCTCGCAGCTTCCGGTGGTTGCGCGACCTGCAAGACAACGACGACGACGATGACGATGACGACTCGGAAGTCTTTGAGCTTCCCAGAAAGCCAAGTCGTGCAAAGATAACCGAATGCGCGAATGTCGCGAATGCCGACTCAGGCAACTCGCCGAGCGATGAACGCACCTCGCTTCAATTTCACTGCTTAATGCCGCGTCGCGCGTTTAACTCGAGACAAATTGACTGCGGATACGTGGGGGACGGAACTGCCGCAAGTTGCATAATGTATCCGACACCCGAAAGAATGTACAACGCGATCCCATTCCTGTGTCACGCCGCTTGAATCATCGGAGCTGCCAGGTCTCCCTTTCTCTCTGACAGGCCGGGAAAGGCGTCGCTGTCCATTCCGACATCGTTTCCCGTGTTCTTCCGACGCTACACACGTAAACGTGCGTCGGCCGCGCTTAACCGCACAGCCTCCGCAAAACCGCGAGCAATCGCCTTAACCGCGCCCCGAACTCTCGCGTACGCGGCGGTTTCCATGGGGCGATGTCAGTCGCAGGCGGCGGTTATGGCGCCGTGACGTCTTCCTCGCGGATGCGAGAGAGCGCACAGACGCGCCTCTCGCGCGATAATAACTCACGAGTGACGCGGCGTTACCTATTCCCCGCAACAATCCCGCCGTCTGCGAGAGAGATTAATTTAATTCACCGCGGATAACGCGCGTTGCGAAAACGCGCCCGCGGAAGCCTCCTCCGAGGCGGAGGAGGTCAGATCCAATCGTTACGTCGCGACGAGATCGAGACAAATATGTCAGATGTGTCTTTTATCGAGAAACGATCAATTATTTAATTAAGAGCTATAAATACTTCGCTTCTGTCGGAAGCTGGTTATATACAGACTAATTCTTAAGTCAGCAAACAATCGTAGGAAAAATGTGCTCCGTAATGAAGAGCATTGAACTAACAGTGATTTAAAGATTTTAAAGGAACTGCATCGTGCGATTATTAATTCTTATGCTTAAAATTAATGCACAGTTTACATAAGTAAACTGTGCATTAATCTCTTTTTCGTAATTACACTTTCGATTAAGTTCTCCTTTATATAAATAAAGGAGAACTTAATCGAAAGTGTAATTACGAAAAAGAGATTAAATATTAAAAAATGCTGAATACGTTATTTCACATATTACAGAATTTTTAATATATAAGTATGCAATTAATTTTTCCTCTTTAATAAAAATTTAGTGATTGGAGAGAGAACATATTCAATGGAATCGAATTTTTCATTGTTTCGCAAAAGTTCTCCGATTTTTCGTCGTCGCTTTCGTCGAAGACGTGCAGCAGCAGCAGCCCGATTCTCGTATCCGGTTTCCCCGATTATGCACGCGGAAAGTCGACGAAAAGGGACTCGGAGGAATCCGAACGAAGCTCGAATAGGTTCGCGCGAGAGCAGTCGAGGGTGAACGCACTCCGCGGGGATATTCCGCGGGATCGCGCGCGATTAGTATCGCGGCGGGAACAACAAACACTTTGCGCGTTACGACCGTTGGCAATCGCGAGGCGATAGGATTGCTCTTTAATCTCGATCGGGAATCTTCTCTCCTGCGCTCCTCTCCATTCTCCCCCTCCGCGCAGTCGTCTTCTGGTGTAGACTTGGTATGTTCTCTCTAAAAACGCTTCTTCCCTTCGCGGTCGGGCCGCGGCGAGCTGCGTGGGAAATCGCGGGCGACTGGTAATTTCTCCGGCCTGATTCTGCTGGCGGTGCACGCGGATTATCTACAGCATCCCGGCTCGAGATATATAGACACGCTGTGCGCCGCGCTCGTGCACACAGCCGCGAAGAGATCGGGCTCGCGGCCTCACGATTCAACGTGTCGGTCCGCGCCGGTCGAGGGAGGCCAACCCGTCGTTTGCGCGAACAAGAAAGGCAGGATTATCGTCGCGAGTTTCCAATTAATCGGGCGGACGATCGAACGAGCCGAAACCGTCGCTGAGAATTACGCGGCGATCCGCGTCCGCTTCGTGGAGCGAGAATCGCTCGCGTCACGCTTGCCCGTATTCGCGAAGGAGCACAGTTACGATCGCGGAAGACACCGGTTACGATCGAAGGACCAATTGAGACGAGATCGGGAACGGGAGGTTCGGTAAACAGGGATACGAATGGTCGCGAATGAGACGCGTGGGAATAGACGAGAGTTCCGAGTGCAACGACGACGACGACGCGGTCGGCGGGATCGGTCGCGGGATTCGGCGTCGCTTTTCGGCCTCTCTCGCGTTGCCTCTCGGTCTTCGTCACTTTTTCGCAAAAACCCTCGCGCTGGATGGAGGGTCACGATCTCGGCGAACCGGGGGATTGGTATCCCGCTGTTGCTGCACGCTCGAGAAGGTGTCTCGTATCTACGTCCATCGCTAAACAGCCCGAGCGTGAAATCAGACCAGCGATCTCCCGCTCTCTCTCTCTCTCTTCCTCCCTTTCTTCGTTCGTTCCCTCTTTCCTCTCTCTCTCGCCCCTTTCTTCCCATCCGCTTCCCCGTGGCTCTCGCGTAAGCTCACTCATTCCTTCTCCCTTTCTCCCTTCTTCTCTTCTTACTCTTTAATTTTCACCGGAAACCCCGAACGACCGCCATTATCCGTACCGTAGAAGATCCCGGGCGCTCGTCGAAAATCGCGTTTCGTAGGTAAGCCTCCACGGAGGGAAAATGGAGCTCAGCGGCAGCGCGACGCGGGGATAAAAAGAAATTTTCTTCCTTCGTCCCGGTATCCCCGGCGAAGTTTCCCGCAAATTTATGCTAGATTGCACGCAGTTATTCGTACCACGGGTACGATCTTTTATACTCGCGCTTTACTTCATCGGTCGGTGCAGCACGGTGGACCAACTGGTAACGTTGATACCTGCTTGCTGGGAAAATTCGATCGAACGTCTTATTCCTCTTGCGAGTAGCTCGAATCATTCAGATGCAACATCGTTAAAAATCATTGCAAATAAGTCTTCGAATTCCTGGACCACGATCAAGATAGATTGAAATGTGAACGTCATGGTGAACCTTTAGTCGGCGATTTCGTGGCGATTTAAATGCCTAGAGTACCAAGCTACACTTCTTTCGCCAATCTTTGGAGTCTTGTGGCGTCAAGTCGAATCAATATTTGCCGAGATTCATTCGCGCGCGTCGAACAAGAGGTGGCGGTGGCGGACACGAGGGGGTGGGAAAACGTTGCGGGAGGGCGACGAACGAACGACTCCTCGAGCGAATCGCGCTTCAGGCGCGGCTAAACCGGATATCGGAAAGCCGACGGTAATTTGATTCCCACGTGTACCCCACCGAGCGCGCGCGCCGGTACCCTCGGAAAAATTATTCCGGATACGTTGCCGCCCGAGGATGAGAGGACAACGACAACTACGACAACGACGTTTCGTGTCTTCCTCTCCCTTTCTCTCTCCCGCCTCTCGTTTCCTCTTTTTCTCGCTGAAACGACAGGCTTCATATAAAAAGGCATCGCCGTCTCCTCCGGAGCCCCCCTTGGGGGGCAAGCAACGCTCGTCGTATGACGAGCAAGCGTCACGTTTGCGGCAAACGACGCGCATGGCACAGCTGGAGCCTCCGCATAGAGACCCTACGTGCGGCTACGTCCTATCGCGCCATATGCGTTGCACCCTCCTCTTCTCCTCCTGCTGCCCGCGGTACCCTCCTGCCGCGCAGTGGCTTGCATCCCTCACGCTCGCGCCGTAAAGCCACGTAATACTCTTCGGAACCTGGGGAACCGTCGAACCGGGCGAATGGGGCACGTTCGCGGACGCGTAGCCCGCAATTGTCGCGGCAGCTATCCTCGGCAGTCTCCCAACCCTCCCTCCCGCCACCCTCTACAACTCCTCCTGTCCATGCTGATGTTGATGCGTTGCACGTACGTACGGAGACGTGGGAGCGCGCACGTGCGTACAGCCCGTGTACGTAGGCGCGCGTCTTCGTGGAGAGGCAACCCGGAGGACGCGGTCGAGCGAGGTCCCTGATCTGCTTCGATCCGCAGAAAGCCAAGGACCAACGTTACGATAGTTACGATTGTTTCTGTCTCTCTTCCCTCCTTTCACGTCTTTTCCATCTCATCGGTGCGTCCACGTGTTCGCGCGCAAACGACCGCACCGCGAAGTCACCCTATAAGTTTACTTTCGATCTTTCCTCTTCCTGAGGACGGGGGACCATCTCTAATAAAATATCCTGCATCTAGCGTAGTGCGTATTGTGTGGCTCGGTATCACGTACTTACGCGCATCCACGTTTCACGAGCGTGAAAGCGGAGAGGCAGAGGAGACGCTCGCGGGACACCGGAGAAAAGTCTCGTCGTCTCTCTCCATCGTCGTCCGTCTCTTTCGAGATCTCGCATCTCCCTCGTCCGTCGTTCGGTCTCGTTCGCTCGCAAGCCGAACGGCCGAGGGAGGAACGGGAGTAAGGCAGGGTAGATAACCCTGCATCCTAGTGCTAAGATAACCTGACTTGACCCGCGGGTCCTCCTTGCTGAATAATTACGGGGAAGCCCCGCGCATCTCTCGCTCTCTCCCTCTCTCGTCTATTGCCGCCTCTTGCTCTCGCCCACCCACCTCCTCCTCATCGTCCTCCCTCTCGTCCGCCGCCGCCTCCTCTCTGTCCCCTTTCTTGGTGCATGAAGGCAGCGGGAGACCTGAACCTGGTGGCTCTTAGCGATGGTATCGACCTGCGGAGAGTCTTTGCCTCCCCCTGGCCCTCCTCTTTCCAAACCAAGTCGACCCCCTTGCCCACCGCCACCTCCTCCTCCTCCACCTTCTCCTCATCCTCCTTCTGCTTCCCGCATCGCCGTCTCGCCCTTCGTCCCCCCGCCGCATCACGGCCTCGCCCGTCCCCCTTGGGCATTCTAACGCCCGCCACGGCAAGGGTTGCTCCGTGACTGCTCCTTAGGTCCACAGGATCGAAGGCAGAAGGAACAGGAGAGGAGACGGTGGCGACGCTGGCGATGCTGCGTCCGTGTCTCTTCGTGTGTACATGTCTGTACACCGTTCCGGTAGAGGAAGGGGGGCAGGTGGAGAGAACGACCCCGGGCCCTGTGCAACCTGGCCCAGGCTAGACCACAGCCTGACCCGAGTCACGAACACGCACGACCGCGGATAGATCGTGCCAGGCTTAAATCCCGACTTGAGCCCGGCCCGCCTCCAGGGGCGGATGATCGTTCCGCTCGCGCGTAGGGCACGGAGCGCGAGCACCGCGCGGATTGCTGTCGCAGTTTGCGCGCGTGTGGCCCTTTCGTGTCTCGTGGACCCCCGCGTCGTTCTTATCGTTTTCCTCCTGCGTCTGCCGACCACCGACAATCGCAAGTAATAACGAAGCTTTCTTGCCGCCGTTCGCCACGAAACGATGAATATTTTAGCGATCAATTAAACGCGGACGGCGTCCTCTGTTCTGATTGATTTAATCAGAGGTTCGTTTACAAGGTCGATATTAGTAATAGTTGATTCGTTTCGTCAGTTTGATCATTTGGACCAATTTATGTTTTGCTAATAATATTTAAAATACATTTTTCAGATATCACGACTGATCAGATTATCCATGGTATATTCAGATATATTTGCTATCTTCAGAGATAGCAAAAAGTTGTTTTTTATGTTTACTGGCGATATGTAACGTTATCTGCTTCAAGAGAAAAAATATCGTATTTTCCGATTAACGTGTTTCCACGACATCGCAATTCTGCGGTCGAATATATATATTTATATTCCATACGCATACATGCGAATTAATTAATCAGATATCAGTAACATTCACCAATTAATAACCCATGCAAGCGTTTTCGGTTGCGCTCTCGTGCTTTCCGTTCACCTCGCGCGCTCATTATTTCCCAGATGCTTAAATAGTTACGTCAGTCGAGTCACCGACAGCAACTGACTCTCGAGTTCCGTGTTTCCCGCGAATAACTCGCGCGTTAATTCACGCACTTAACGCGCGGCGCAATTAAGCGCGCATCGGCCGTTCCTGGGCTACAATCAATGGAATCGCGGGCGTGCAACTCCGGTTCCGCGCGGCGCGGCTTTCACGCGCGCTCGCCGCGCATTTACCGCCGAAAGTAACGTCATCCTCGCCGAATATCGCGTGTTCATCGACGACGACCGGGTAAATGCTTAATACCAGCGTTGTGCTGCCGCAACGCGCGCGAGTGCTTTTAAAATACGTGCACCACGGCCGACGGTCGTTTCTTCGCGCTCGTTGCTGCCGGATAATCGCTTGCGCGGACTAGCCCTAATCCGCCCCTGTGTTCAACATTATGCCCGAACCGAGCCCGAACCGTGTTCGTGCCGTTCCCTCCCGTCGCTTCGTGATCGTGCACTCGTTCACGGACACTAGCCCGTAACCACCCCGGGCGGCGCGGGGGGGAGCGGAGGCGGAACGGCGAACTCGATAATATGCACTTACTGGATGTGCATCGGCCCTCGCGGGCCGGGCAGCCGTTTTAAACGAAACCCGCGTGACCTCTCTTCCTTCTTGCTCTTCCTCTCTCTCTCTATCTTTTTATGTTCCTCTCGCATACATTTACATGTACCTATGTATAGTATATAGTAGCGCGCACTCATTGATTGCTTCCGTTTCATGCACCGACAAGGTCTTACTCTCGTATTTCGGAATAAACCTCTGGTCTCTTGAATTTTTCGAAACAACCGCATATTTATTAGTTAATATATAATACTAAAAATTTGTACATAATAACACACATACGTCGGCATGAGAATGTATATGTAAAATTCAGCGGCTTCAGTGAGATCATAGATGACTTCCAGAGATCTGAGAGTTAAGTAGATCAGGCAAGGTTTAACGAACGGGAGGTCGGTAAGGTCCGAGGAAAAGAAGCATCCGGAAAAAAGAGGAGGAACGCGAGCTTTTTCACGAGGACTTTAAAACACACGAACGATTTCCGGCGTCCGAATCAGCATTACAAATGTATCGCGCGCCCGCGTCACGAAAGTTTTACACAATCATTCTTCACGCCACCGTCGCACCCCCACTGTGCGTTTAGCATTTCATTACGCGGCCCACGTGCGCTGCTGATACACGTGGTCTATGCAACGCTTAGTGCACGAGGGAAGCAAACTTGCACTCGCGCGATTCCCTCTCACGATCCCCCGCGGAAACAGCGATAAATTCTTGACTGTCAATTACTGAGATCAAAAGTCCGGCCGAGCTGGAATCGCACCGAGCAATTGTGAGACAATCGCCGATCTGTGGCGAAAAGCCCTTCAAATTCGCAATCGGATGATTTTCGATCGCGACTGAAGGATCGTTATCGCAGCGCGATGCGAGGTGGCGATATTTTCACTTTCATCAAATATCCGTCGAGATAACGTCGACCTATGTCGGCAAGAATAACGTAGGAGGAACAACGTAGGATGACGGCAAACACGTTCACCGTCACGGGCACAATCAGAAGAGGTTTCTTGATTACGACGCGTAATCAAGGCGGGCTTTTTGCATAACCAAGAAAGGTTGGTTACAACGTATAATCGAGAAAGCTCGCCTCTCTTTCTCTCCCTCGGCCCCTCTCTCGTCTTCCTCTTCCTTTCTGTGTAACTAAGAAAAGCTGCGTAGGATGCATAATCAAGAAAGCTTTCTTCGTTACGGGGTTACACGTGTTCCTGTCCGTGCGGGAACTTATTAGGTCCTCTAATCCCGCCGGCAAATTTGCAGGGATGCGGGCGAACCTTTCGCATATGTAATAAACGAGTGCGCAACGAGAGAATCTCCCTTCGCTTTCCGCCAACGAAGCTCATTGCAGAGGTGGGTGATTCGTATGTCGTTAGCATCGACGCGCGGAATGAGAGAGAAAAATACATTGAGCGTGACAATTCGTCGCATGAAAATTCGCGTCGCCTTTCGATGCGACAGTCTTACGCGTGATCCGATGCTGCGAATCTAACATGCTTTTACATCGTCGCGCTCGTGCCGATAACGGAATTATCACAGTGAAAGTCGATAGATCAACGACGCGTCGTGATCAAATAATCCCGCACCTTTCGGCCGGTGGAACTCGATGGGAGTTTGTCGAAAATAATACCGGAGCGGCGCGGAACGAGCGTCCGACTCGAGCACCGCAACGACTTTACCGTGTAACAACGCGCGACGCCCGCCGTCGTGTATATACACGGCGCGCGTATATCATACGTGTGCATTAACACCCACATGCGTGTGCCACGCATCCGTGCACGTGGCAGGGATACCGCACACACGCGATACACGATGATGCCGACAACGACAACGACGAGGATGCAGTATGTGCGCGTTAAACCGCTCTACCGCGGAAACGCGTTAAACCGCTCTTCAGCACTCGCCATCCTCCACCCCTGCGCGCGCGCGCAGCCTACGGTCGCATCAACCCTATACTCTACACTGGCGCACTTCCGGTCCTCGACCCTTTCGCCCTTTTCATACTCGTGTCCTCTCGCATCCTTCAGCGCTACCCCCGTCCGCCTGCGCCCGCGCGCGCGCCACCGCCTCGTCCTCTTATCCTTCCATTAACGGCGTAAGCCTGGCGCCGTATCGCGTCCTTAAAAATCGTCCACGGCATATTTAATGTTTGCACTTTGACGCTACAGGCGCGACGAAGCAGCCGCCGCTTGCAGCGAGGAAACCGGCTACCATTAGCGCGCTTAATTAGTCGAGAATTTCTTCCTTTTTTCGAGCTCAAGTGTGATCGCTATGGTAGATGGTTAATAGGGGATTTAGCTCTGGTATATGATTCTGCTTAAGAAAAAATCACTGTGCATCTTGAAAGGACAGAGAAACCACGCGAAATTAGAGGCACACTTTTATCTTTTCGGATGAACCGAACAATGGGGATGGTACTGGTCTCACAATCAGTTGTTTAGGAGGAACAAAATGCGAAGATGCTGTTGGTCCCATTTGTCCAACGAAGAATGGAAGCAACACTGATCTTACTTGTTTCAGAAAAGGAATATATAAAATAGGAATACCATTTGTTCTATTTTCCTGATAGAACCAAAGTGAAAGCACTGCTTCAATTTCACGTGATCGGTATAAAAAGAATTATGCCATTATATAGATGTCGCGTGTAATGTAATAAAGATGTACGTATTTAACTAAAAATATAACACTAATAATTTATTACTGCCATTGGATCGTATAGCATTAACAAGTGTTTACTGCCGTTGGATCATATAGCATTAATAATAATTTTTATTTTATTTGAAGACTGAAAAACTCGCCTTCTGGCTTTTGTAATCGCTTAAATAATTGCTGCACGATCGTTGGATGAATCGGATCATCGGATACGAAAACAGCGAGTATCGCATGAAATCCGCGGGGAACACCGAGAGAAATTCGATAATGGCGCGTAATACCAGCAGCAAACGCGGTGACGTGACAAATATTTGGGTATTACTCGTCACCTGTGCGGTGAAAAAAAATTGATTCGCGGGGGTAGTTTATAAATCTGGATGCATGCGATCGTCAACACCAGTTCGCGCGATGATCGATTGGTAAACGGCGATTGAACGCGGAGTCCGCTCGACGGGAGACGCGGAATTTACGTCAGCGTGGACGCAATCATGCCGAGGACTTCGTCAGTCTCAATCATTTCCGGTGCTGCAGCCAAACAGGACGAGACGCGAAGAAGAAACATGAGATTTCGGCTCGTGCCTTCCTCGCGAACGCACACAGATGTCCGAGATGGTTGCCGTTTGCAATTTATTTGCGGGACAGGCGATCGCGTGTGATGGCGGCGAGCGATATCGGCCCGATTATTCGCGAACCATTTTCTCCTCGACGAGAACAGTCAGAATGAAATCGTGACCTTATCTAAGGAAGGGGCGAGGGGAAGGGGGCACGCCGATTACGCGAACCCGACGAGCTTATTCGTTTCATTCGGTGCGGATGCATGAGAATTTGCATGTTGCCTACAATGTGCGCAACCTTGCGTGCGTAATAACCGAGGGGGGTGTGAGGGGCATGAAATATCAAGGGTAGCAGCAACGTGAAGCAAGTTTGCGTACAGTCGCGGCTGCCGCATTACGAGCGCACCGATGTTTCATAAGTTCGTACCGGTGTAACGTCGTAAATCTTAATCTTGTTACACTGCATGCCGCGCCCCTCGCTCGTTCACACGCACGCACGAATTTAAATAACGACAGCATCCATTTTTTCATTATCTATTTATGCACGTGACATGATCGAGCAATCGATCCGCTGCGGTGGTACCCTCAAAGATCGGTACCCGGGTACCTCTTACTGCGTATTCGCACTTTGCGTTCGCACGACGAATCGGTTACGTGATTGTTATCCATTATGTATGTTAAATACTGCATATCAAGCTTCTTTTACTCCAACATGTACAGAAGATTAATTTAAATATATTTAAAAAACAACAATGATATATTTTATGCGGAATAAAATTTATGTTTTCCTACACATATACACAGGAAATATGTCATGATGAAGCCTGAGGATGGAATTCCGGAATTGATATCTTTAGATATTTGCACGAAAAGGAAACGTTCTCGCGGAAGAGGGAGAAAGGCTAGAGGAGCTCGCGAACTCGCGAGTTCGCCAGAACACGAAAAAAATAGCGAGTTCCACGGGTGAGTTCCAAGTGCGCGGCAGGGGAAGATAATGCGCTCCTACGGGCTCGGTCATTGAGACCGAAGGTAAACGGGGATCGGGCCCTCGATCGCGATAGATAGGGCCCCCGTGAACGTTTCGAGCCGGGGTCATCATAACGAGGTCTCGTGTCACGCGCGGTGAAGGGGGCGGTGAAGGGAACAGTGCCGGGTCAGAAAAGGGAGAGAGAGAAAGAGAAAGGGCGAGGGACAGAGAGAGGGGTGCTCGTTGTGGGAAGGACGTGCTTTCGTAATGGGACGCAAGAAGACGAAGAGAAGCAAGAAGAGGACGAGCGGGACTAAGCGCACGGCGTGTACCTTCGCTCGTCGTGCACCGCTCGTGGCCCACCGCGTGCATCGCAACGAGCAAATAGAAGAGGTATGAGTATGTGTGTATATGTGTACTCAATTTTGTGCGACGACAATATGAAGAGAGAAAGAGCTCGAAAACCGTCGATCGTTTCAACCTCTTGTTAAGTATAATTGCGGGGAGAAGGGTTCTCCGATCGGAAATCACGTTTTTACTGGCAGAGATTACAAGATGTATGAAAGATCAATTCAATGCTGGACAATCCTTCAGCTATATTGAAATATAGATACAGTATATAGTATAAGATATATTCATTATCCTATATTGAAGTATAGATACAGTATCTTCTCTATGTCCTAAATATATCTATTTACATTTTAATATGTATATTCTCAGAAGAAAGAATATTGTGCAATTACAAAAAAGATGCGCGTTATTAATCATTATTAATAACGATGACAATAATGATTTTACAAACGCGGTCTTAAGATTCAAAACTAGGAGATCCGATATGATTCACGTGCAAACTTTCACAGAGCGATACATTTATTAGAACCATGACAAATGAACCCTCCATGCAACTTTCCACAGAGCTTACGCGGTTCTTTTAATATAAAATAAATTTAATATCAAAGTTGCATCTGCCAACTAGATCATACGGGGAGAAGGATCACGAAGCAGTGGTGGTGCTAGTAAATTCCCGAACTTCCCCCGAACAGCACAAGCGGGCGACACAGTGTCGGGCCCGAACCACCCATATACACCCCCGCGTGTCCCGCACGACGCGTGCGTGAGCGTGTGTAGCGCGCGTGGTGCATACGTGTGGTCGACGCGACGTGTCGGGGCGAACTCGGGGGAGTTGGAGCGTATGCATATCCCGCACGGAAAGGAGCCCCCGTATCTCACCGGTCAGAGCCACTTAATTGACACGCGGCGGGTCCCTAACACGTCGCGACCCCCCATTCGGTATTCCCTTCTCCGTCTCGCTCCATCGCAATCTCTCTCTCTCTCTCTCTCTCTCTCTCTCTCTTTCTCTCTTTTCGTCGTCCTTTCCTCTCTGTCTTTTGTACCTTTCGTATTATTCTCCTTTTCTCTTTCACGCTTTCTCTATCCAATAAATAACGCTTTCCCTCTCTATCTCTCTATCTCTGTTTCTCTTTACTGGTCCCTTCCCGCGCACGCGGAATCACGGACCCGCATCTGTCGCGCGTGCACGCGGCGTTGGCCGCGTCGACCGCCGTCGATTTCGCGTCGTCGTCGCCGCCGCCATCGTCGTCGTAGTCGTCGTCGGTCCAATCATGGAAATGGAAATACTTCACACGATGTGTCGTCATAATTAACGGCCGGCGGATATTGCCTCGCGCGTTCGCGTCCTATCGCCGCGAGACTCCATTCATTCGAGATCGCTCTCGATAAGAGTCCGCGGCGATGCCAAATAGAATGAACCCCATCGGAGAACCCCTTCGGCACGCCGATGATTGATCGGAGAGCGGTTCTGTTGGATGATTATTGCGCGCATTCTCATTACGTGCGAGAACTATTAGAAACGCTCGTCTTCCGCGAGCACTACACGCTCGCAAATCGGCTATACGAGTCGATATTTATTTTAATGTATAATATCGATTGTGCCCGCGTATAAAACGGGAGGTACAATTAAAGCCCCGTGCAACGGAGAATTTGCTCCAATTTTCCGATAATACACTTCTCCATTACCACTCAAATTAAATTTAATTACTTAAATTACATGTCAAATTACTGCGCTTTACTCATATGCGCTAATGTGCGGCAAGGTGATATCTTTCAATCTCCGAATTATTTTATAAATGTTTGTCGTTATGTGATTGGTTCCAGGAAAATATAGTGCGCGGTTATCGCTATACATAGAAAGAGAGAACTAAACTTGCATCAGAAAATAACTTCATAACAATTAATAATTGTTGCCGCGTTCTTTTTTGGCAGGATCACGATATTAAAAGGGGAAACAGGAAAATCTAATTTTCTGGGGTTGACAATTATTATTTTATTCGTACGATTTGCATTTAATAGTTTGTAATCCTGAAATCGTCCCGATTTATTGCAACAGGAATTGCGCACACAAGGATCACGCAGATTACGAGAATATCCAATCGAACATGATCAAACTGCGAGAGGAGGAACTCTGCTTTCATCAGCAACTTAAAGGCCGAACTCTCGGGACTAATTTTTACATTAACACACACTAAGAAGACGTAAGCTCTTTCATTTCGAGAGTAAGAAAATGGTGTGATTTGATCTGTAATTTATTTATTTTTACCGAATATGTGTCGGGTTGATCGAAAATATTTATTGCTATTTAATGTAATAATTACTCTATGAAGGTTTCAATGAATATCTCAAATTTTCCTATCACGCTACATTTAATTAATAAAAACTACTGGCATCGTGACGCATCTTCATGCGTCGCAATGTATTTTTCTTTGATTTCCGCATCCCTTCTGTTGGTTGAGGAGGCCTCTATTGCGAATGCCCCGAAGCGAAGCTGCAAAGAGATCGTCGCGCCAGTAAAGGTATCCGCCGAGACGAAACGATTTGCCATATAAGTGGTGGCGCGTAGATGCGTTTCATCGGCGCTGCGCCTCTCGAGCGTGTTATGCGACACGCTTCGCTCGTCGCTTCGGCGTGGGCACGATACGCAGAGCCGAGCGAGCGGACTTTCGCCTCGCAGCGTGCCGGCCATTAATCTCCCCCGTTTGACATCGCCCTTGCTTAAAAATCGCAAAGGTCAATCTGTGCGCGATAGATCGAGCGGGCGCGTGTACCGCGTAAGATTCCTCTCGCAACGTAAAATGAGAGGAACGCGCGCCTCGCGTTCGCTCGAGCGCTGAGTACACAGCGGCAATTATAGGTAAATGTGGGAAAACGCTGCGAAGTAAAACGACGAGAAGAGAATCAAAGTGCGAAATGATTTTTTGCCAGAAGCGATATAACTGTGGCGCGATTGTGAGTCTACCGTTCCTGAATTCCATCTGCCCTTTCTTGACTTCACCTCGATTTGGCGGTACATCCGGTAACGGCTATCCCTCGCGATCGAATGGAGGAAGTGTTCGCGGAATCGACCCGGTACCAGCTCGCTTAACCGCGTCGCTCGTGTGATTCTCGCCGGGCTCGACGTTCACGTCCGGGTCGGCCCGTGGCCCCGTCGACGCGGACGAAGGATCGTCCGCGCGCCGCAATGACGCGGAAGACGCGCGCGGACCTCACGTGGCAGTTATACGTGGCACGCGGGAGAGGGCGGCGGGGGATGCAGGAGGGGCAGAGCGAGGGGGACAGAGAGACGGTACACCACGTTCGAGCTCGTGTGCGGACGAGGGGGACGAAGCGAGATCGCCGAGAGGGATGGAGACGGAGTTTTACGGGCGCGCGGCGGCACGGGGGGGTGGACGGGAAGGGTTATACGAAGGTCCGATGGTATATAGGCTTCTTACTTGGCATCGACCAAAAAAAGGGGAGTAAGAAGAGAAGGAGGAGGATGAGATGGAGGCAGAGACGAAGATCGGTGAGCGGGTGAGTGAGGGAAGGAGGCAGGTAGATAGGTAGGTAGGCAAGCGGTCGGTTGATCTCGAGCGAGAGGTACGCGAAGAAGATGAAAAAGCGAACGAGGGAGAGAAGGACGAAGATGTAGAGTGAGAGGGAAGGAGGGGAGGAGGAAAGGGTGCAGGGCGAAGGAGAGAGGGGATAGTTTGCTCTGGATTCCAAGCGTGACCCCGTGCTGACCCGGCGAGGGAACATCTCTTGCGCGCATCTCTCTCCCTCTCTTGCTTTCTCTCTCTTTCTGTTTCTCTCTTTCTCTCCTTGTCTCTCGTTTTCGCCGTCTTCGTTACGTGCACACACGTGCGTGTGTGCACCGTGGTCCGCGGTGTGCGTTTCTCCTCCCTTCTGTCCCCACACCCCGTCGGTCCCAAAGTTCGCTTCCCTCCGCAATTATATTCCCCTTGCCACCCCCGTCGCTCGCGCGACCCCACCGGGCTGTCTTATCTCACGCGCCGCACGTAAGTACGTCTCTACGTAGGTACGTCTCTCCACCGTCTCTGTACGTGGCGGAGGTGCACGCGGACGTGAGTTACCACGACGGTTTTCGACGATCGTGAACAAAGCGTGATTCCTGAGACCCGGATATCCGGATTCAACGTTCTCTCTCTCCCTCTCCTCTTCCTCTCTCTTTTCCTCTGTCCCTCGTACCTGCGAATTTCATTGGATTTCTCCGTTAGAGACCGATTGGTCTCTGACAGTAGACCTTCATGACAAGAGAAGTGACTTGAGATAGCATGAATAACAGAATCGCGCTTCGTCGCTTTGCTCTGAGATCGAGAAGGAGACACATTTCCGATCAAAGGCACTCCTTGCTCATCATGCGATATTCCGATAATTCGCCGCGTCGCGGATTCTGTCGATCTTCGCGCGACTCCCTCGCTCGAAGATACACGTTCCCATTCTGACACGACTGTTTATTCGTCCTCATTACGCTAGCGAGACTCACGACGCGTTCCGGTACCGATACGCGCGCTGTCTCGCAGCACGACGCGAAGAGGGGCACGACGCTGCCGGTTCGCGAGGTCGATATCGCGGGGTACCGTAGTGGATATAGCGAGAGCGCGCGGGGGCCTTTAATTGACTGTAATTTGCGTGCGCGGAGGTACGCGATATACTCGAAGATTGTAAACAACCGGCTCTCTCCCGGCTAGCTGCGAAAGCAAAAGAAGGGAGCGAGAAAGAGGGAGAATGTGGCGGAGTGCGAGAGTAAGAGAGAACGAGGGGGCACGAGATGGAATGAGAGAACACGAGAATCGACGGAGGTCGGCAACCCCGAGCGAGCGAGTGAGCGCCACGCTGAGGAATCGTAACCGGTGTTAGTTAAGACAAGGGTAACCTTAACCCTGGAGTATCGCCCGGCTTTAATTCCCGTACGTGCACCTCCGGGGCTGCGCCAGATCTTACGTATGCCGTGCACCCGACAAAACTGATTGCCTCGCGATCAAGCGTCTTATCTCGTAGCTCTCTCGACGACGAGGACGACGTAGACGAGGTCGGCGAAGACGACGTTGCACCCATTCTTTACTGCAAACCCTAGATCGCGCCGCCTGTTTTCAGGATGTTTTATTCATAGGGACCGTGTCTAGAGCCTCACTCGTGTCACCCGTGCGACAATTCATTCCGTGTGTTGCTCCTTGCGACTGTGAGAGCATTATAAGCGACATAATTGAGGCACAAACGTTCCTTGCGAACGCTGTCTGGATCAGTTTCTCGGAGAATTAGCATACTTACGCTTGGAAGTACGCATCTGCATTTTTGTGGAATGTCTAACCGACTTTTAATTAAAAATGGACTGGGTAAGGATGATGGTAAAAATCGGAAAATGGGATCTGCCGTTTTTCATTTAAACAAGAGTCAAAAATTGTTCCTTTTTTAGATTCTCATTTAGGTAGTCGGAACACGTGCTAGTCAGACAAATCGGGGAAAAATTACGAAAGAGAGACTCCGCACGATATCGCCGCGCTAAGCTGGATTTTATGCAACCGTCGGAATTTCAGAAATTTATAAATCCGCACCGTATCCGATAATAAATTTATCCGAGCGTGTCGTGTGATATCGCCGAACGGATAAATGTCGTGACAGTAACCGAAAATAGTTCGTTGTCCGACGAGCTGTTGGTCGAACATACGAATTCAAGCGGAGTGGAGGCGCACAGCTACGAATATACATATATACATACGTGTATAATCGGGTGATAAGGGCACGGTGGGAGAAAAGGGCTGCGAGGATCGTTATCGGTCTGATGCTCGCGATTCGCCGCGAATCAGAACGCGCGGGCGTTACGATGATTTTACATCGGGCCGCCACGACGTAACCGAATTAATACGCGCCGCGGAAATTTAATTACTCGCCGTGCTTGCGAGAGCAGGTCTCTCGTCGTTGCCCGATATTCGTTCGGCCTCATGCATATCCACGACGTCGAAAATTTAGGTCAAAATGTTCGGAAATAGAAGCTGCACTTCGCGGCAACGCGTCCAGCCCGCGATTTATCGGCAGGAGTGTTTAATAATCGCAGGCTGTATTTCGGGTTGACTTCCGTCAGAATTGGTGTCACACTCTGATGTGCGCGACGCGATATCGCGTGTCGGAAAGTCAAGAAGATATCGGATACCTTAATCGAATGGGATGAGAAAATAATATTGAAATATTTTCAATATGCAGGTCCGAAGTTAATTCGATAATTCAATTTGACCTGTGATCTCTGATAATCTCAATTTAATGTAATATTATCCAAGTCCAATTAAGGCAATTTTCATTCATGCTTTAAGATTACGCTGACATCTATTATTCGCACCAGGCTAAGAAATTCGAAATTACGGAATATATTTTGCAACGTTATTACACTATAATGTGTTAAATGAACGTTAGAACAGAAAATGTAGGCCAGATGAATGAAGAAACTCGTATATATCACAAAGAATCTGGATATTTTATTTCTCCTAGAAATAATTAATTCAGGATATCCTTTTCACCAGGCTGACGTTGCCCGTGATAATAACTTAGAAAAAAAAAACTAAAAACGATATTTCTCACGTGAAGAATTTAACGCGAATATAGAACTCGCAGGACAACACTATATCTTACACGGTAAATTGCAAAATTTGGCGTTAACTATCGATGGCCCGACGCAAGTTGAACTCGAAATCCATCCGAGCGGCGTGTTCGTAATGCCGCTCACGGAGTTGCTGCCGATAACCGATTTTTCGTGATGCACTGGCATCGTGAGAGAGATACGAGAGAGAAAGGCAGAGGACCGAAGGAGAAAGAGAGAGAGACAGAGGGGAAGAGGAGGACGGTAATCTATCGGGCGGAGAACGTGACGGGGATAGCCTGGCATTTGTTAGGAGCCAGGAAGACGGAGGAAAAACAGACGCGGCCGGCTATCCCGGGTCGTGGCCCTTAAAGGGGGTCTATTAATGTCGGTCGCATTTTTCCGGCCGCCTAATCACAGGGTTCCCGAGGGATCTCGGCCGGTGTTACCGCCCGCTAACCCCCGTCTCACGCCCGTCCGACAGTTTTTCGCCATGTTTCCGCTACTTTGAGCGACTCGAACAATTTCCGGACGCGACGGAACCACGCGCCCTGTCCTTCATCCCCCTCTTCCAGCCGGGTCCGAGAACCTGGGGCACTTTTTATTGGTCGAGCATCCACCTTGTGCACCCGCAGGCTTGCGTCGGCTCTCTGCGCGGACTTAAACTGAAATTTTCACGTTCGAGAAGCGACACTACACTGATAAAAAGTGGCCAACACATTGGAACAACGGGATGTTTTGACAAAAACTGTTAATATCAAAACGTGCCATGTCAAGCAAGTTTTACTGTAACTTTTACTGCAACAGATGTGTGGTTTGGGTATCTCTTTATCGATCTCTATTCCGAATCATATTTGGATATCGATTAGTGCGAAGAAATGATTAAATGAGTGAAATGTAGCCGTGTCGTTTTCCATTTTCACCGCCCCGTTGGCTGTTTTTAACGCGCATTATTAGCGCTTGCTTTTTTCACGCTTGATTAAAGCGGTTTTATCTAGCGCGTCGCCCAGCCGCGCGTTCTGCTTATATTTTATAATTGTGCGTACGTACAATGCACGCTTGCAAGAGATACGATATTGTTTTACGGAAGATGGGTAGGCGGGCAGAATTGTCCGTGCTGTTCTGTCCGCGCAAAAATATTTTTACCGAAATAATACGTTTTCGCGTCACGTATGTATAACGCTTCATTAAAGTCACATTTATTACGCGGCGCTTTTCGCTCGCTTCCGGATCGCGGCACGCGGCGGTCCCGCGTTTCATAACGGCACGTAAGCGCGTGATACGTGAGCGCGATGGAGCGCGAGGGCATCGGCGCGTTCTATTGCTTCGTTTAACTGCGAATGTGAGGCTCACCGAGTGAAGATACGTTTAGAACATTCGATTACATTCCGATTTAAATTTCGATACTTGGATAATGGCTCGCAAATAACGCGCGATATTCAGTTGCGAGGCAATAAGTTCCGCGCGTGGACCCGGCCGCGCTGGTCGCTTGCAATGAAATTTAATTTAATCACGGCGAAAGAACGAAGCAAACGGTGCTTCATAAAAATTGCAATAAATATAAATCTATAACAATGTATGTAATCGACATAATGTTTTAACGGTGAACATGATTCCTGATTAACAAGTTTGATATTGTGAATGTAAATATTTTTAAAATCGTCTGGACTTTAGACATTTCAGAGATGCGTTTTCAAAGGAGACCGATATCGAACATAAAATACCAAAACAATCAGATGCACATCTTCGAGGTACAATCTTGTCGGGAGCGCGTTTGTAATTCGGCCATAGCGATACGTCGTAAAGTCCCGGCCGTCCCAATGGGACGAAACATCCCAACAACGGCGCGCACTTAGCTGCGCTCTCGGTAGTACACAAAGGGGGTGGCTGAGGCTCGGAGAGGCGGCAGCGACGCGGGGGTATGTCAGGAGCGGCGTACAGAGGTGAGAGACGGTCGTGAAAATCCGCGGTGGCGGACGCGTATACGATCGGATCCAGGTGCGGCCGTCTGCCCAAAGTCTGGACGTTTCCGGAACGGTGGTGGCGGCGGCGGCGGTGCGGGGGGCCGACACGGGGGATGCCGACGAACGGGGAAGCTCGTCTCGAACGTCGAGGGTAGCGCGGGGCATGGCGGGGGTTAACGAGCCAGCCGCCATAAAGTCTAATGCATTTGTTGTCGTTGACGATGCACCACCGGCTCGGCTCGACTCGGCTCGACTGGCGGCGCAGACGACGGTCTGCGGCCACCGCGACGACGACGAGGACGACGAAGAGGACGAGGTCGACGATTACTACTACTACTACTACTACTACTAGTATTACTATTACTACTACCACGGGGACGACAACGCGACGCGACGCGGCAGCAAGGCCGCGCGCGGAATTTACGCAGCCGCTCGTAAAACCCGGTATGGATTGACACGTCGCCGGCAGTAAACGTCGCTGCCCGCTTCCCGCCAACGATGCAAAGTGCAGCCGCGTTTTATTGACTGCGAGCGACGCGAACGGCACGGCGAGACCGCGCGCGTAGACCCCCGCAGGTCGATGGCACTCGTAACGGATCCAACATGCGAGTTTCCGCACGGACCCTGTTATGAGCCCTTCGCGTTTCCCTTTCTTTGTTGTCTCCCGCGGGCGCCTTTCTGCGCCGCGCCCTCGTGATTCCCACGCCATGTGACGTAATCTTTCATCCTTCTCCTCGCGCGTTTACTAAAAAGAAGGAATAAAAAACGAAGGAAAAAGATGCAATCATAATCTTAATTGCAGATCAAGATAAGATACAAGAATATTCCTGAATTACTTAGGTAAACCGCATTATGGATGCAATATTCATTACGTGCATTTAAAGACCGTGAAACGGCTTTTCGCAGTGGCTTTGCAGACACCTCAAAGTGGTGTTTGAATCAAATTTTTAACGTACATGTTAATAATACTAAGCAACGCACGAATGAAGCAACACGTTGTTGAGCTCTACTTTGGAAACTCTAAGCGTCTGCAAACACGTATTCATTTGAACTTTCCCTTCACTCCGTTACCCCTAAAGTTCGTCTGACTATTTCAGAAACCGTCTGTGGATTCCAACATCGTTGTGGAATTTAATTGTCCCAAATATTAGTATCGATCCTAATTTTGCTGGCAAAAAATTTTTAATACGTTTTATGCGTCTTTCTAAGTCTGACAGGAGCTTAAGGGTTTTCTCCACTTCGGCAAACGTAACGAACCACCGCTCATCCGCGCGAGAGATGTCATGCGCGATATTATTCGCGGGTTAGAAGAGGAGTATCTAATTTCGCGATCTGATTAAGGCTCGCAGCACACGTTTCGCCGGGCGCGAAATAACGGAAAGTAACGGGTAGCGGTGCGGGGGAAAGGAGAACGAAGAGAGAAACGGAAAGCACGGCTTATACTGTGCTCCGGCAGATTGAACCGAAAAGAGAGGAAAAAAGGAGAGACAAACCGGAGAATAGCGGTTCGGCGCGCGAGCGCGCACGCGCGCTCGCGTGTTTAGTATGCAGATATACGGAATTTTACGCACCGCGCCGACGATCCCGGTTAACCATTGATCGCAACGGCCAGATTTTATGCGGCCCGTCGCGGAAATTCCGATTATACATCCGCGCACGTGAAATATTCTCATCTCGCGGAGTGGAGCCGGTCGAAATTGGGCTTGCGGCTCCGGCGCTGCAAGTTTTCCGGAAATACAAATGTACGTGCTCGCGCGAGGATTTCTCTTCCTTTTTCCTATTTTTTCTATTTTCCCCTTTTTATTTTCTCTTGCTTTTTTTCCCCACGTCACGTCGCGTCTCGCGGCGAATTCGTTCTTTAATTTCCGTTCGCGCGTTACCGGCTATTCAATGCGCCCGCGTTGGGTAGCGCCGATGATCGCGCGCGCGTACACGTCTTCGCGAATACGTTTTCTCCGTGCCCCGTCGCGCGCTCGTCGGATCCGTCGCGAATTTATCCCTCGCGTCGCGAGGATATTTTGAATTCGAGCGTATTTGCGACTCTCACCGGCGTAACTTGCGAACTTGTGTCGCGAGAACTTGGAAAGAATCAACGAATCTTCTACCCGAAATTCTTCCCTCTGGGTTTTATTTACGATTTAATTCAGTTGATTCTTTCAGTAGGAAACTTTCATCTACGATAATATCAAGGAAATATTGCTGCAAAATTTAAAAAAGTTTTTACATGAGAGGCGATTATGTCATCTTAGTTAGCAACGTGGAAATACACAATGGCGAGTAGAACAGCGTAACTCGTGCGAGAATTTTCTCCGAGGAACTCGTCACAAGTGCGCGCACTCGCGGAGATACACATCATCTCCATTACTGTGAAGGTGCACACATGACACATACACACTTACAGAAAATCCACACGTTGTTAGACGCGAGGGAGTCGTGTGCGTTGCAGCCGGCACTCGTTCGCGCGCTCGACGATTCCTCACGCGTGTGACCATGCGTGTGTGCATGCGTGCATGCATGCGTGCGTGCGTGTACGCCGAGGTCGGAGTTTAGAAGCTACGGAGAGAAAGGGGTGAAGGGAGGGACAATAACAGCGCCGCGTTTTCGGGCAACGACCCGTCGCCTCCACCCCTTCGGCCTCCGCTACCCCCCCGGTGCCGTGTACCAAACCAACCGGCGATACACCCCGCCGGTCCTCTGTACCGCCCTTCGTACCCCGCGCTCTCGGCCTCCGGCGTTCGCCACGTACTCTTTTCTACGCGCGCGTTCCTTCCTCCTTCTCGCCCTCCACCTGTCGAGGCGGTGAGTCGCGCTCTCGCCGCGAAAGGAGAAGAGACCGAGCGAATCGATTGTTTTATTGCGCCGGGGGTAGGTGGATAAAAGCGCTACTCGTGCCCTCTTGGGAGATATCGGCTGGCGTCGATTATAACACTGTGCCTTGATATACGCGACGCGATGGCGAGGCTCTCTCACCCTGTCTCTCTCATTCTGTCATGTTGCGGTGTCTCGAGCTTTACCGTCCCGCTACTCGACTGCGGATACTTATCGGGCGGAAAAGAAATAAGTAAGCGCGTTCTTCGATAATGGACTTTGAGAAAAAATTAGGATTTGTAGGATAAATCGAGTCGCGAGGGAGAGACGGAAATGTAGAGACGCATTGAAAGAGTGAACTGAAGAGCACGGCAGCTCTTTCAATTTGGAGGCCTCAATAGTTTTTCAGCTACGGCGGAGTCAAAGATCCAAGGCGATTTAACTCGTTAGTGCGACTTTAATGTAGCTAAGTTTTAATGAAAAGCCTGAAAATTGCAAAGAAACGAAAATGTCGAAATAAGCAGGGATGAAATCAGCGGATAAAGGTGTCGAATCGTTAAAGATGCTAATAGAAGCATCGAGACAGAGAGGGAAAGAGAAAGCGTTTTTGAAAGGGAATCCCTTTAAACGAAGGAGAACGTAGGGCCCATTAAATGTATAAAAAAGAACGATCGTTAGGCGGCTGACGAACGAGCGCTCGCCACGTAACGATGCACGTCCGGTTGCCAAATCACTTTCTCCGCTTTAATTTGCACGCCGTAACGTGCACGGAACAACCGAAAATAGCGTGGTGCGTGGACGTTGAGGGGTGAGGCAGGCGGAGGAGCGATGGGAGGGGCTCGGACCGGTGGCGGAACCCTCCGCGTTTACCCTCGGACGCGGGAGCACTCGAAAATTCGAGGGTCCCAACGCGTCCCTCGGGAGACAAGTGGCGTTGACGCGCGAACGCGCCGGTTATTGCGCCGTGCACGCGGCCGTTTTCGGCGCGGAACACGCGCGGAGTCGTAATAATTATGTCCGAACACGTTCGCGTATATCGACAGAGCGGCTCCGAGTGTGCAGATATAAAAGATTTTTGCGAAACATCCCGACTAGAAATTTATCCAGTGGTCCTGATCAGGTTGACCTTATTTTATTATCAGGTCCTGATAAGGTAAATTCATCAGGACCTAATCAGTCATGTAACGCAGCACAAGTTAGATCCTTATCTGGATATCCTCATCAGGTTTATATCGGGTTGAATTATTAAATCCTTACTACCCAGACAGCACCAAGTCGTCTAAAGGATTACTAAAACTTGATATTTTCGGTGAGTGTAAGAGACCTTAGAACACATACTACTAGTATATGTTCTAAGTAAGAGTCCAAAAGAAGAGAAGATTAGAGTACCGGATCGATTTTCCAGATGGTTATTTGTAAGGTGCTAACCAAATGTTTCTTGCGAGAACGTCACGCCTGACCTGGCCATCTATCGGTCGCTTGGTGAATCAGAGGCGAGAAACACACACTTGTGTTGATTTTTGTCTCTTATTGTTCCATAATCGAGTACATTGAAATGTATATGATATAAAAATAATTAATACTCGCAAATTAAGTAGAAATTATTATTCTTTCTACATTAAGTATAACATTAAGTATATAACGTACATTATAATATGATAAACTACGTATGGTCCGATGTAGGACCAGATGTAGGAAACCTTTACCTCTAAATTTAAAAAAAATATCAGGATGAAGGAATAAGATCCTTAGTAGGTACTAATAATGTAAACCTCAACAAAATTTGTACTTTGAAATATCAGGCATAACGTAAGAAGGTCCTAATATGTTCCTTATTATTTTAACCCTAAAAAGGTCATACATATTTGAACCTGATGAGGATATTCTTAGGTATACCTTATTCAGGATTACCTTACGCCAACCACATCAGGTCCTTATAACATATTAGGTAAACCTGACAACATTTCTAGTCGGGATTGACATAGAGTGAACGCAGTGCGGAAATGCAGTGGAAACGTCAGTATGTGGACGGACTTATCTCACGTAACAGAAAAGAATTAGTGAGAATATTGACGTGCTGTATTCAGAAAGTCTTGCTACTGTGACGTAAATAATTAATGACGATATTGTTATTAGATGGAAAATTTCTCCAAAGATCTATCTAGTCATTCAATTGAATTGTTCAATTAATTGCACTGGCATTTTGATAGTCTGAATCGTCGGATGTTGCAAATGTGGAGATTCTTTGAGAGAATTCTTAAGGATAAACCTAAACGGGCAATGAAACCATATCTCTCAGCTATTTGTAACAGAATCCCCAGCGGAGTAATTAATTCACGAGTTAATTGCGTCGAGATAATGAGAACCTCATCGAATTTTCGCGGAGAGGGTATATAAACTCTCGAAAACTCGAAAGCGATCGGGACTGCAGCGGACGTGGGACACTTCGTGCAACGAATTTGTGCGTTCGTTGCTCTCGTCTCATCTTTCTTCCGTTCATCAGAGTAATGCTGGTGAAAGGTGACAGCGAGCTGATGAAGCCGGTAGCTTCTCAGCGTGCAAAATCGGCAAAATGTGCGCGCGCGTGCACGCGACGGCGATTTATTGCGAGACGCGTCCAAGCGTCCCGCCCGTCTCCGACGAATTGTGAAATCGTGACGACGATGACGACGACGGCGACGACGACGACGACGACGACGACGACAATGACAACGTCGACGACGACGACGTCGACGACGGCGACTTCGGCGTGGGCAATTTCTGAGGGGCCGATTATCTCTTTTCCCGGGGCACAAAGTTTTACGCCCCGATCCCGAATATTATCGTCTCTCCGACCCGTTGTCTGACGAGCAGCCCGGTGTGAACGAACTCTGGGTTCGGTTCTGTCCCTCAATCCCCTGTTCCCTCCCGCGTCCTCGGTCGACTGCCCTCCTCCCTCCTTCCAGTCGGCCTCTAGCAGTAAAGTTGGGTGGCCAGACGGATATTCGACGTCGTGCGTGCCCGTCGTCCCCAAGGAGGCGGAGGGACGGTCGACAGAAAGCGAGGAGAGAAAGAGAAGAGAAAGAGAGAGAGGGAGAGAGAGAGAAAGAGAGAGGTTGATGGCGAAGGGTGAGTTTGTACGGATCAAGCGAGATCTCGAAGGGGGACGGGGAGGATGGAAGCGCACGACGCAAACTCGCGTTTGTCGACGGGATTCGACCTCGCGCTGGAGGTTGACAAAGGCCGGAGTGCTCTGGATCAATTATCGTAATTATGTCATTTCTCCTCCACGAAGTCCGCGCGCCTGGGCCTTTGACGATTCGGAGAGTAATTGACCGGACGTGTATGATTCTCCCGGGAACGCGCCGCCCAGAGAATATCGATGCGATAAGCAGAGCACGCCTGTGTCTCAATCGCGAAACAGTCTCTCGTCCTCTCGTCGATCTGTCCTTTTTTCTCAAACGGGTTATTCTTCCCGAAATGATCACATATCCGGCTCGCTTACGCAAGGATCCATTTGAAGACATAAAAATTGAAAATTGATACTTGATGAATATTTGCCGCAAATCGTCTCGCATCGCGATTATCGCGCGAGTCTGAAGAAAGCAACGTTTGATTTTTCATTACCACGAAATTAATTCGATCGTGCTGTACAAATCACATCCGGTAATGAACATTATATGCGAATATTATACGATATCTGAAATAACACAGACGCGATACAACGTTAACGACATTACCGTGTTCGCGTTTAGAGTTTCTCGCAAGCAACGAGGGAAGGGCAAGAGAGAAAAACGCGGAGGGGTATACGACGAGAGGTGAAATTCGAATGCGCTCGAGGAAGGAGGATTCGGACGCGAGCGAAGACGCAGGGATCGCGCGATTCTCGACGGTATCACTGACTTACGTTATACGGGGGCGGAATTCTGAACACGCCCGGGCTGGCCACAGTGGACGGCACGATAAAAAGCGAGAAACGTGGGGCATTTTATTTCTCGCCTCGGGTATATATAGCATGTTGTCCGTACGCAGAGCTTCGTGAAAGCCCCGAGAAGATTCCGTTTACGGGCAACGTGCCGCGCGAGCGGAATCGAGCACCCGGAACGCGGACGCGTATCCGCTGTGCGTGCGCGAGACCGGCTCACGGGTCAACCTGATCCCCTTGTGTGTGCGCGGGCGTACATGCGACATGTATCGTCTACCCTTTCTGTGAGACGGAGAGGATGGGGTGGACGGGGGGAAGAGGATGAACCCGACCGTCCGGGGATTTTGATAGAATAACGAAGAGACGCGCCACGGTCCACGCCGGTGAAATGAAAAACGGCCGTATCGTCGCATCGATGATATTCAGCGGAAACGCTTGACACAATTATTTCGAGGGCACTCCTCCCTCTTTTGCCACACGTAGCGGGGTAACGCGGAAAGGGGACACCACCCGCCGCCGCCGCCTTTGTCCCGTTTATTATTTCCCCAGCGGATCATGCCTGTAAATATTAACTGGAGTCGAGCTGAGCTTTTAACTGATATTCCGTCTCTCATCTCTCGCAGACTGACGGAAGATCATCCTCTCGGTTAACTTCGGCCGACGTTTATACGGCAGCGGTCCTGTAAGTTTTAACTACGTTACGCTCGAGTTACATCGGCCTGATCTAAAGTTTCATGATAATTTGTGGTCTTCGCTCTGCGCGCTCGAGTCTTGAGAAAAAGGTGCAACTCCCACGACGTTCGAACTCGTGAGATCGGGGGGAAGAAGGTAAATGTGCGGATCTTCTTTGGGTAATATACCAAAAGTATCTCGACATTGAAATTCATCGCGGTGAAGTTATTTCGCGGATGGAAGTAGCCGTGATTATGACAGTCCGAGAAGGCCGACTCCACCGGGCGAAAAGTAGAAATGCCATACACATCCCCGGCCACCGCAGCGTCGGCCGAATTTTATACGGCGCGAGACCGTCGTAAAGCCACCCTCACCGGCAAGCGGTACCAGCGTGGTTGTCGTCGGGGCTGCGGTGCGTGCGTGAGAGCCGAACGTCGCGCGGAGGGTGGTTGACCACCCACCCACCCATCACCCCTCTTTGCGACCCTTGCGGCTAGAAGGAAGCGAAGGTGGAAGCGCGGCGGAGGTTTGGATAGGGCGCGTAGGAGGGCAAGCGCGGGAGGTAAGCGTGGAGGAATAGGCGGAAGCGAGGGGGTGGAATGGGGGTGACTCCGCGGAGAAGGGGGAAGTGTGGCAGGGTCGTTTGGATGAGAGGAAGCGAGGGGTAGAAGGAGGGTGGTAGCGCGGCTTGCGTCTGGTGGCGCGACTTGACCCCGGTTGACCCGAGACTCCTCTTTCCTCCTCCTCCTCTTCCTCCTCTTCCTCTTCTACCGTCTCCTCCGTCCCTCCTCCTCTTCTTCCACCACGACTTCCCGCGCTTCCCTACGCCGTTCCCTCCAGCCTCATCCCTCCCTCTTTCTCTCTCTGTCTCTCCCGTTTTCTCTTACCTTCTCATTCTCTTTCTCTCTTCCGTCGTCCAACCCTCCCTCCGACCTGCCCGATGCCTGCGCCGCGTCTTGCCCACCCTGCGCCGCCATGGGTAATTATTGATGTGTCCGCCGCCGTCGCGCACGCTGCCGCCGCCGCTACCGCCGCTGCCGCCGCCGCCTGCGCCTCCTCTTCGGGATACGACGGGGGTGGGTTGTCGTGGTTGTAGGACAGGCTCGAGATGCGTGCATGCGTTAATCCTGGAACGGCAGTCAAGATGTTTCACCATCGTCAGATACCCTTCGAATTTTCAATCTGTTCCTCGGATGCATAGTTGCAAAAGAGAATATGGTAGATATAAATTATAGAGAGAACCACATAACTAATTATAAATTAACCATGCTTAATTAGCGCTCTGTTAATCATATTTTCAATTGTTCGCGCGTTCCGTATTATCGCGGTTCGCCGTTAAATCACAGTGCTGCATTCAAGGGCAATGTTAATGGCAATGCGCCGTTGCTGTAGCGCTGAATATCATTAAAGGAGACAAAAGGGAACGGCGTTTCAGGGTTGACAGATGCGTGCGAAGCGGGTACGTTAACTCCCCGCCGTGCAGGGTGACCTATATAGCTTGAAAATCTGGTGACGTTGGGATTTTCTGTTACTTCCTTTAAAGCGTTTCGCGCCGTTAACTAGAATGCAGAGAGACAGAGGGTGGAACGCAAACACGACGGATTCATCGTCGAAACGCGCGGGTGTTGCACGGTGGGGCGGGAAAGGATTCGCGAGAAACTCTGGCGGAGTTTCAACCGGCAACTCCGTCCGTCCTTGCCTTTTATCAGCAAGTTTTGTTGCCATCTCTCAAGCCCTTGCCTGCGGATGCAACGAAATTTTTTAACAGATTAACATTGGCACACGCTATTATCTCACTGCTGTTATAATAATAAAAAGAATAAGTTTTATTGAATACACATCGCATATATTATATTAAATGTAAATTTAAAGTACCATGGCTGTACTAAGTACTATGCACAAAAGGATGAGTCAACAACACTGAATTGATATTATTATTGATAATAATCGGAACTGTGAAAATTGAAAAGTATTTGATACATTACTCTAAAACTCATTCATGATGAACGATGATGTACGAAGGGGTGACGGATGATCTGAAGGAACAGAGTGTGGAGGAAGAACGAATAAAGGATGTAGCAAATTATAACATTTGGCAGCAGAGTAGTAGGAAGAAGCACGGAGTTTTATACGAGTCAAAAGTTGGCTAATTGTGTAAAAAATCTCTCCTCATTGTAATTCCGTTTACGGAATCAGTAGTCGATGACAATAAAAAGAACGTAATGCTATTGCGAAAAAATCACCGTGAATGCTGATCACTAATCGATCTCGAAGCCTATTGCGATCGTACGATGCGCGCGATCTTTGATGGCTTCCGGCGCGCGCGAAGCAAAATTCGCCTTAATGACGATGCAATTAAGGCGCCGAAGAAAAACGTCGTTCGAAGAGCTCTCCCACGCCCTTTTATTAATTTACACGGTCGGGCGCACTCCTTCGCCGCGCTCGGTAAGCAGATTAATTCGTATTTGAAATCCGCATAATGCCGAGCTCGCGCGACGACGTGCCCGCTCCCTCCCCCTCATTCCACCCTTTGCTCCTCCACCTTCGTACCCGCCTCTGAAAGGCACGTTGTAGGCGAACAGTTATCGATCAAGTTAAGTCGACAAAATGGGTAGCCTCGTTAAGGAACTTCGTTACACCCGCGCTGCCACCGCCACCTCCTCTGGCTCCTTCGCCGACTAGCTGCCGCTAGTCAAAGTAGCTTTCAAACTCGAAACTTTCCACTCTCCAGTAAGTAGTAGTACACCAGTCAAGTAGCAAGGTTATTAGGCGTTGTAATCGTCTGTTATATCGCGGCAGCACTTCCGCCCTGTTTACCACGCCGTGTCGCTTCTCCGATGGCATCCGGAAGCGGAAGAGGAGCGGCGAAAAGAAACCTCCCCCGCGCGCGCGACCAGAATTTCCGGGGAGAAGGGATAGCACTCGTGATCACCCTCGACCACCCGTGATCATAAATCCTCGACGCGTATCCGAGCGGTGAAGCTTATTCTGATATATTCGGCCGGACTCGGCGCATTCCGACCTGGTGAAGGGAAGCCCTTGCGTAAACCCTGTCATTCCACTGCGATTCTCGCGACGATGACAACGAGACAGCACCGTGGCTTTGCGCGAGATGCGTGTAGACAACGTGGAGGATCTCCCGCGGAAATAAGCACGCTCGTAAATTCTCGGGGCCGTCGCGTATTTCGGCGTCCCGAGTTATCACAGAAACGCGCGCGTTTCGTGAACGTTTCAGCCGACCGACCTAGTTACGGAGAGAAATCTGCACTGATCCTACGACCTACCCCATTTTTCCAATTTTCGAATAGCATTCATCCTCGAACGGAGAATCACGTCGTGCGCGAGGCGTCCACTGCGTCTCCCCTCGGAAACCGAACATGGGTTCCGCACGCGCGCCCGCGCGCGCCCATTCATCCCTCTGAATGCCGCGTTTACATGCATAATGTCGCCGCCGTAATGCGTTTACCGCGTCGGCCGTGGAAGAATTATGCTACCAGTTAAAAAGAGCAATTTCCTCGCGGCTACATTAAAGTGAGAGAAGAACGAGAAGAGGACGGAAGAGAGAGAGAAAGAAAGAAAGAGAGAGAAAGAGAGAGAGAGACAGGTAGATCGTACAGAACTACGCGGGATAGTAGGTAGAAAGAAGAAGAGAGAGAGGAACCGAGGACAGAAGAGTGGTGGAGGTTCAAGAGGATGGCGATGAGGTGGCGAAGGGTATGGCGCGGGGGGAGGAGGCGAAGCGAACAGCGTTAAATACCCGCAGCCCGACGCGACCCACTGGCACACTGTTTCCATGCAAATTCTGTTTACTCTCGGGGTCCCCTTTCCCCTTTCCGTCCCTCTATCTCTCTCCCTCTCGCTCGTTCTCACCCTCTTGCCATCGCGATTCACGTGGAGAGCCCCTCTCCGTACCCTCGTCCTTCGCACTTCTCTTTCGCCCATAACCTCTCGTGGAAGAGCGATGCGCGACGCACGTGTGCACACCTCCCCTCTCCCCCTCGTTTGCACCACGCACATTCACCCCTTGCCCACCCTCTCTTTCATATTACGCTGCGAAACCTTCATCGTCTCGCTCTTTATACCGATTTCGTCATCCCCATTTGTGCCTGATACAAGACTCGACACGAAATCGATGTCAAAAACGTTCCTCGAGTTGTAATTCTATCGCGTGCGTACGGGTTATTAATAAAAAGTGTCTTTCTGAAGATAAAGAACACAAGGTGGTGAATACAAGACACTTAAAAAGATTAACTTTTTCCTGCCTGCATATGACTGAAAGATTGCTGATGCTGATTGACGAATTTGCTTTAAAGATGAAATCAGTTTTAATTGATTTCATCATTGAATCAAGAAATTTGCTTGCATTTACATTATTTTTTATTTCATTAAATGTTTGATGCGTGCGTATATATACATATGTATATAATATAATAAATACGCTTACTTTTCCCGTCCAACGACTCTCTCAATTCACTCTGTTTAAAGCTGAAAAATGTTACCAAATCTTTTGAACGATTTGTTTCTCTTCTCCCGTGTCCAATTACAACATGGTATCACGCTTACCATCTTGCTGAGCACCCTGCTGTTGCCGACACAGCGAGCTCCGAAAGCAACCACCAAGCTCGCGATTCGCTACGCCCGCCGCACATCGTGACGCTCAAAGCGCGACGGTGCAATTTTCTCGCGTGGTCAGTGCGGGCGCGAGGTTCTCCCGTAACGTCTTTCGTGCCGGTCGCGGTGGCGGTCGACAACGACAGGTAGTTGCGGAAGGTCGCGGGAGGAGAGGGTGAGATTTCAGGCTGAGACGGCGACGGGGTTGACGGGCGGGCCACGGCGACGTTAGGTACCGCTTTCGGCAACCGGGGAGGGACACAGGGGGTTGCGTGAGAGCTCGACGAGGGTCTCTGCGTGCGTCGCTCCGAGTCGCGAGGTGGTTGAACCCCCGCAAAAAGCTGCAAGCTCAAAGCTGCCGGCTGGCTGGCTGGTTGGCGGTGCGGCGAAGGGCAGAGCGAGTCAGGGGCGAGGCAGGGAGACGGCGAAGGGCCGCTCCGTCTTACTCACTCTTTCGGGCTTGCACGCCCTGTGTCCCTTTCGCTCGCTCGTTTCGCCGCACCCGGTGCAACCCTCATGGTGGCGAGACCCGGGTGATAGAAGCCACCAGGATCTGCAACTAGGATCGCGAGACGCGCGGCGAACGAGGGTGGTTTTGCGGACCAAGGCTCGCACTCTTGTTTGCTTTGCCTTTCCCTCCATTTCTCTTTTCTGCGTACACGCGACGCAGCTGCACGTACTTGCGTGTCGTTGTACGTACGTCGACGTAATTAGCGCGCGGATTTCAGGATACCGTCCAACGAACGAAGCGAGATTGCCGGTGGCCTGATGAAATTCAGGCCACGGACGGAATTTCAACGTGAAAGGACCGGTCTCGAGATCTTAGGAAGTAATTCGCGAGCTTTAAATTCAGCCGCGTCACCCGCTGATTATCTCCAGGTATTACGTGATCTTCCGAGAAGCTGCGGAAGTCGGGAGTCTTCACGGTGCACCGCGGGAACGGATGACGGGGATCTCGCGGATGTCAAGCGTTGATTAGATTGTGAGATCGTTATCGGGAAAACGCTTCTTCCCGTAACATTTTTATTCAAGTTAATTATGCAGTATTCTGGTACGCTCGCTCCATCATTACTTGTCGTTAGCGTCACTATTGCTTTGCGAGATACGTCAGGTGTTCTGTTAAATGTTCCCGAGACTCGAAGAATTGTTCACACAGCAGCGATAATCAAATTTTGCGCTTTACAAAATTTCTCCCGCGTGCAAATGCGAATGGAATATTCAGAATCTGTCCAGCCGAAGGAAGCTCTGTCGTCGTGGTAATATCCATCCGAGCAACGTTTCGTTACAGATTCGTCGCGCCGTCAATACGAGAAATTATTCCGTCAATAAGAAATTATGAAATCGAGCACACCGCGTCGCACGACGTTCTTTAATAATTCCCGCGCGCAACGAGACACCGCGCCGCTGCGAATTAGAACGCTCGAATATCCGATCGGAGCGGAGAAGCTCTATAGAGAGACGGTATATTCGCTGAGCTCGAAGGCGCGGAGCGTCGCAAGAACGCGGGTGAAGTGTTCCCTCGTCCCGGTTACGTCATTGCGCGCTCACCAACACCAGCGTAATCCAGGACGATCGTATATATAAGGGTGCCCGGCCTGGTCTTTTTACACGGGGATGAAAGAGAGAGAGACGACAAGGAGCTTTTCGCGTCCGTGTTCGCGTCCCGCCTTCTCGTGTCCTTCCAGGAAAAAGGACGTCTTTATCTGCGACCGATGGAGACGCTGCTCCGTTCCTCGCTGAGGAACGAGGGCGAAAAAGAAAGCGTGGGCGGAAGGGAAGGACGGCTGGGAAAAAATTACGGCGAGCGTGGCCGAGGTAAAAGGGAAGTCGACGAACCCGGGTCCGTCGTTCTCATTATCGTCTCGGCTTCGATTGTTCCGGATCGGCGGCTACAGGTGCAACCAGGTACACGCTCTATTCCGCTTCCTTCGTGCGATTCCTACGACGTTACGGAGACACTATATAAGCGTGTGTGCGTGCGCGAGCACACGTTTCTCGGCGCAAAGCGTCCTAAAAGCAGCTTGCACACCGACGGCGGATTACGTTTTCCCCAGGCAATTCGTGAACAAACGATTCCTCCTTCCGCCTTGGAAGAGTTAATCTTAGGCGTCAATTAATCGCGATTATTTAATTGGCATTCGCGTGAGGCACCGCTCGAGGAGATCAGTGGAACTTTCGTTGATGAAAAACTGCGAAAAGAAGAAACGCGATCTTGTTCTGTTGTTTCTTTCTCTCCTGAAATGTGATCGCTCTTAGAACTGTATTCTTCTTCGAGTTGCGATATCCTCTATCGATTTTTAATATTTTTGCAGAGTGCATTTTCGCACGCCCACTTCGTCGACTAAATTTGGCAAAATCGCAGACTCTTTAATCATTCGAGAAGAATCCCACTTTCGGAGAGGATTAACCTATGATAGCTCTCTCTAATGGTGATATATATACGTAGAGCAACGTATATATCAATCTGCGGATGTAATCGGGACGGCTGGCGAAAGAGAACGAGGGAGGAAAAAGAGCCGTGGTATGTCGGTCGATCTTTGATTATGTCCGACAGAGCCCGTGATATTAAGGACAATTACGGTCTCCGCCGAAGTAATCTATATTCCCCCTCGTTCCTCTTCGATCCTCGTACTCCGATCCATCTCTTTGTTACTTGCGAAGGCTCATGAAAACTGCGAGAATGTTTTTTTCTCTACTTTACCCTCTCTCTGCGAATATCTCTAAGAGAAAACATCGGTATTTCTTCGTTTGTGCAAGAAATCTCCGAATGTGCAAAAGTTCGACGAATTATAATCATCAATGCATCTCTCAATACATTTTTCTGATTATTTTCCATTTCATAAGCAAGCTACTAGAAATTAATTTTACATTTCGACGTGATATTTGTCTTTTCCATCTTCGTTTTACGATTTTTTCGACCGTGCGTCTTCGCGCCTTGAATTCTCGCACCGAACCACCCTTCGCGTCAGCACAGACACGTGACGTGGTCGCAGGGCACGAGGGGCGAACCCTCACGTCGATACGTCGCGATTTACGGGCCGCCGGACTTTCGGCAGGTGCATCGATCCCTGAGTTAACGGCGCGCTTACGTGCGATACGACGTTCCGCATCGGCGATGCGATGCACGCAGAGGCATTGCGAAATTGCCGGGCTCACGGGGCTACGGAAAGAGGGCGATCGACAGTAGGCAGCAGGGATGTGCTCGTCGGTGCGCACGCGTGATGCAATTCCGTTAAAGAAGAAACTAATAACCGGGAACGAGAGTGTCTTACGTTAATATCGATCTTGCTACGTGATGGCTTGCGCTCCGCCAAGGACACGGACCGACAGAAAGAAGTTTCTTACATTTCAGTCTCAAAAGTGTCCTTGCAAATAAATAAAATAAAACATGTACATAGATGTACTATGTGAAATGTACCAGAATACAATTCCCTAAAGGTCCTGACAAAAGAAACAAGATAAAGTGCGCTACGAGAAGAAAGGAAATAATTAACTGTGTCGCGCGCAATAATTGCGAGAGAGGAGTAACTTCAAGAGTGAGGAATAACTTCAAGAATAAATGTACTTTTAAGATATACCCAGGAACGTTCGCTCGCGCGTGCTGACAAAACGCTTAATTCTTTCGTGAACTTTTGCGACCGTTTTCGTCGGTGCCCGATGTGCAACTCGAACTCCAGTGTCATCATTCCGGAATTAAGGAACCGTGGTTCTCGAACTCTCGCTTCGGGGCAGCTCACGTGCCTTCCCCAAGCGTTCCTCGCCACGGAGGGAAACTCTTCCCTCCGCATCGCAGTCGGCAGTTACCGCACTATACCGCTTATGTGAATAAATAAGGAGAGCGTCCCGGACGCAGCGGCGTGTCCGGCACACGCACGTGGACGCGCACACCGATGCAGAAGACTCGTAACTCGGAAGCGAGGCTCGCCACCGAGCTGAAACCGAGCGCAGTCTCATTAATAATGGAGACAATTCTATTAGAATGCGAGAAGGAGGGTGGTTCGAACGAACGACGCACGCTACTACCTTTGCAACATCGTCATCATCGCCGCCACCGTCGTCGTCGTGTGCGTGAGTACGTGCGTGCGCGATCGCGTGTACGTACATAGGAAAGGGGTGAATAACTTGCGGCGGGCGAATCAATCGTGCTCTTCGAGGTGATATCTCGCGGGGTGAAACGCGGACGCGTAAAAGCGGAGATTGTCGGGAACGGCGTCTCATCGAGATAAGCAGACACGGTAGAGAAAACGGTTGTCACTTTATTTAATTCGTTTACCGGTACTTGGCGCCAGTCGCTTGTTAACGATCGAATTGACGCAAATTTCGAGAGATCACTTCAGTCTGAAATACACAAACAAGCGTACACACATATGCACACGTGGAGATCGCTCCGCAAAATTCAGTGTTCAGATCGATATCGCCGGCGTATTCAAGCGCGATGCTCGCTGCGCTCGGATTTCTAACAATGGCACGATAATCCGATAATGATTATTTAACCGCGACAGGAGCGCGATGACGCTTATATGACCTGACAAGCGGCGAAGCGGTGGTAGAGGCGGTAATCAGCATGAAAAGATATACTTAGCGTTTGACCTGGATTGTCAGCGCGGCGCGCAAATCGAAGAAACAAGTACTTTGCAATTTTTAATTAGTAACCAGAATGTCTAACGGGCCGTTTAGCGGAGCTGACTCGTCGATCCACCGCTTAATCGACTGAAATAATTGAACACTTGTAGTAATACGAAATTTGTGTGCGTCTGATAAATCTGACTCTGCGTCTATCTCATTAAAACAGTCGGACCAACGCGAATTAGCGTTTCTGAAAATAATTCGCGATTGCGAAGAATTCACGAGGGGATCGCAAGCATACGAGGAAGAAAATCGCTTTACCACAAGCAACAACATCAGCGAACAGACTCGTTTTGCTTTTAGTTTTATTGTTAAATCGTCGACAGTTTGCGCGGCAAGCTGTGGGTATCAGGGAAGAACGCCGCGCGTTGCACCCCTCACGGAGGGTGCTCAATCCGCAAATTTTCAGCGTGGCGAAATCGACCGGGCGTTAAGCCGACTAGATAGCTGCAAGGTTCAAAGTAAAACGTGTTGGAATGAGAAAACGAAGGATAGATGTATGGTCCGCCTTGCTGTGCGTATGTTATGCGCGCAGTGCGGCAAGAAACGCTTGTTTACGAGGTCGGCGGGGGTTACGCGGGGTTAGATCACGCGGGATCGCGGAGGCACGGGGGGTTAATTGCGTAATACCGCCAATTTGAGGAAAAGGGAGAGAGACTGCTTTTCGTTCGTGCAAGCGCGTGAGCGCGAGCTCTGCACGATTGTACGTGTCTGTGTGCACGTGCACGTACGCGATGGTGCCGTCTGACTTCTCGGGGACCCAGGAGCCATCATCCTTCCTCGCATGGAGCGATGCGAGCACTCGTACGCGCCGCGTTCATAAGATAATTGCGTAATCCACTCATGCGCCACAATCAACCCCCCGCGAATGCCGTCCCGCAACCCGCCGTATCTTTCTCGTATCTCTCTCTTTTCCACCGCTTCTTCCACCCTGTCGTCCCGCATCGCCTCGTCACGTCCGCGTGTGTGTATCGGCTGCGGTTTACACGCGTGTACATCAGCCAGTCAGCCAGCCGACTCGCGTAACCTACGCGTTATGCACGCAGCAGCCGCTCACGCTCCGCGTAGTGGGAAGCGGATTTACCCGCACGGCCTTATCGTCCCGAGGGATTACAGGCTGGACGCGCGCCGTCGATGATCAGCGTGAGAACGCACGATGAAATTTACCAGCGTCGCGTGATCTCGTAACTGATCGGTTGTAAAATTCAAGTGAATCCTGGATATTCTCAATTTGCGATCGCGTTTCACGATCGCGCCGCTTATTGATTACGATAAATATTTTAGATACTCGCGTTAACGCGCGCGAGCAAAGATACGATCAGTCTGATGGCCAGTCTTCGCGAGGGCATCCGCAATGGAAGATCGCAATAGGAGATCGATTGGATCGCGAGACATCTAGATCGGTCAATACACCTCACAAGGACTGCGGGACAAAGAATGACGGCGCGCTCACGGGCGCGGGGCGGCGAGCTGGCTCCACGAGGTGGAATCGATTGGTCGCGCTTCTCTCGCGATCGGCCGATCCGCTCAGGTGCGTTCGTAGCCTTTCGACACGTGTATCCCGCGTGCGTTTCTCATGCCACGGGATCAGCCTGCCTGCCTGGTTCGCCCGACCGCCTGCCTGCCTGCCTGTCGGCGGAGCGCAAGAAACGCGAAAGAAAAAGAAGAAAAGAAGAAACGTCGAGGCCAAAGCGTCGGCCTGATAAATCGTCTCTCACGCATCCGCTTCTCGCACGAGAGGAGATGAGGTCATATCGATGATGGTGCGAAGCAGGATGAAGCGCGTACGAGAGCGAGAGAATAGAGTACGCGTTGAGGAGGAAGGAGACGATGCAGTCGTCTCTTTCGATATATCAGTGAATCGTGTCGCTGGTGCAGAGAGAGAGAGAGAGAGGGGGGGGGGAGGAAGAAGAGTCCACGCAAGAATTCATCGCGCGCTCGAATTTTGTAAGAAGATGACGAAGAGTATCGAGAATTTAAATTTGGATGAAGGACGCCATTTCTTAAGGTGAATGTGGTAAAAATTGTTGAGAATTCGAAATGCATGAGAAGAGGTCAGAGAAATAACGAAGTTACATTGATATCAAAAATTAAACCGCGATTGTCCCTTTAATGATATATTCAGGAAAAGTGAACATGTAGAACGGGAACACGGATAACGCCTTTGCGTAGTTGCCTCGAGAATTTTGGAACGGAATAGATAACGCGGGGAATCGGAGCGTGGCGACGGCGGGAATCGGAGCCAACTGCGCGTATCGCGCGAGATAGAGGACCAGCGTGAATCGATGAAACTCGAGAATTTGCTCGGAGAATCCCGGTAAACGATATCCGGATAGAACAAACAGACACGTGAACGATGGCACGCGTTAAGATACCGGATTTACCCGGCGAAATTACCTTGCGACTGCCTTTCCTCCGGAACGCGTAACCGCGATGTAAGTATGCGGGAAGGAACTCCCTTCAAAAGTTCTTGGCGAATTCTGAAGAACCTTTGACGCAGGATTCGGTCAGCGCGAGGGTGCGCGACGAAGACGCGACACGAAAATAGCTGGGCACATCCAAGTAACCCGACGAGAGAATCAATAGCGATCGATCGCACACCGATAAGAATTGCAGATGAGCGGTATTTGCGGTGCGCGATTCGTCCAGAAATCTTCACGATATTTCGCGAGAGAGGACGACGGGGGAAGAAAGACAAAGAGAGAAGAAAAGTGACAGGCAGAAAGAGGAAGAGACGTCAACGAGAGAACGTTCAGGTCTTCCGTCCAGCCGGATGAGAGGAGAGGCGAAGACGGTGTGAAGACGCGAGAGGGGAACCGAGAGAGAAAAGGGAAACCGGACCGAGAGCGGGAGGAGGAGGACAGGAGGGTGGCAGAGGGTGGGCGGAAGAGCGAAAGAGAGAGAAAGAGAGTAGGATCGCGCTGCGTATCTGACGAGCGCCCAGGCATCTTACGTCTCGCGTTTAAAGACACGGAATCGTCGCGGGGAGGCTGGGGTGGCCCTGATGACGCCGGCCGGACCCGGACCTAGGTGGCGTAACGCGGAAGGGAAGTGGAAGTCCGTGGAGAAGGAGGCGCGCACAGACGGCGGTATCGACCGACGGCTCCGGACCTGCCCCACGCCGTTGCTCTCTAACAACCACGCCGCCACATCGCCACCCGCCACCGCTGCGCCGTGTTGCCCCACTACCTCACTGTCCGTCTTGTCTTCCGCTCGCACACTCGCTCCTCGCACGTACGCGTGCGAGTGAGGGCGAGTACGACGTCAACGACGACGACGACGCCGAGGACGACGGCGACGATGACACCCCTCATGTTAGGTTGACGATGCCCGCGAAATTGATGCGGGAGTAGTGATCGTCAGACGTTGAGATTAAAATGTCATTAATCATCGGTCATCGTCATTATGCCTATCGAGTTCATTCGCGAAGAAATTGGAGAGTTTCTTCTATTTCTTATCAATTTTACGGTCACGTCCGGATGCAACAACGATCATGAAATGCTATCGTAAATTATGCATTAGTAGATAACGCGCGCGTTAAGATATCAAAGATCATGGAACTAAAGCGAATAAAAATGCTTCCGTTTACGTTCGCAGGATGCCGTCATCGAGATGTATTTACAATCTCGCGTCTATTATCGTAAAACAATGCCAGTCATGTCGCGATGCGTCGAAATGCAGTTGCACGTGCATGCGTGCACGCGAGGTCGCGCTGGTCATTAGAATATCGGTACCAATCGCGACGTGTGTTACACGATGGATGGTATCGTGAATATGGGGCCTGCGTTTCGATTCACGAGGGTTTCAAGCACCGTGACGATATCGCTCTCTCGCGTATACATCGTTCGCGCGACTTCTGAAGCGTGCCGTTTCATGGAGTTACACAGTTACGATCTGCCAGTCTGTCCCACCGTCGGCGCCCTCGGCATAACTTTAAAGGGTACGGAATATCACCGGAAACAAGGCAGTTAACACTCCGCTGACTGCGGTAAAGGGCGAGACGGAAGTAGGTATGAGACAGGAGTGAAACGGCAAGGTCGCTTAGTAAATTCTCATCCCTTAATAATCTGTCGTTAAATAGGATCCTCTCCGTCTCAATTGTTCTCTTTTTCGTTCCATCTATCTTTCCCTCTTTCTCTCTCTTTCTTTTTCCCCTTCTCTCCCTGTGAGTGCAGGCCGAGATTACGTGACACGGCTTGTTGTCAATCTAACCGTGTATCTCGCGTTATGATTAAATGATCCAAACATCCAAATGCGACGAGCTCTCTGCGCCACGTGGATGTACTCAAGGCTTCGCGTATTCGCACGTGGTAGGTACGCGAAATCGATACGAGCATGTGCCGTAATCGACAAGAACATATCGATAAACAAACGATGAATAATAGCGTATCGTAGCTTCTCCAAAACCGCGATTCAAACCGCATCCCAGTTGGCATCTTGGAATCGAGATTAATCTTACGTCTGGAATAGTGTTAGGGATTTAAGCCATGAGATAAAAGCTATCCGATGTGAAGTCGGAGCGAGAGTGAATTAGCGACCGCCAGGATAATCAGAAATTGAGCGACAGCGATGCGGCGGATGTTGATGGAGCCGACGCTGTTAAGTGCATCACGTAGTTGTCCCTAGACAGCCTTAAAGACGCGCGATATAGAAAGAGATAGATATAGGTATACATAGATATATACAAATGCGAGTGCACGCTAAACCTTGAAACGCGATATCCGAGAGCACTTGACCACCATCCCCCGAAACGGCTTTAAAGGGAACGTAATATCGGCCGGGAAGAAGGCAGTTACCGCCGCGCGCCGGTAGTCGTAAAGAGTAGGACAAAGAGCGAGTGGGTCGGCAGGGGGTTGGTTCGAGCAACGGCGAGGACACGGGGTGGCCGGGACGGCGGGAGGGTAGGTCGGAACGGCGGATGAGTCTGCCATCCCTCGATAGTGTGTTGAGTTGAGCCTCCGCGCGCACGATACGGGGCCCCAGGTTTATGACGCAGTCTCTCCCCGGTCTAGACGCAGCTTCCCCATTAAGAGCGTAATTATTTAAAACGACGACGGAAGTAAAGTGAGTTTATAAGGAGCACTCGTAGCGACGTCAATTTCGAGAGCCGGGAAGCATCGCGGCGCCGTAAAATCTCATTCGCGGCCGCGCCGTCACTTAACCGCACTCGTGCGGCACGTTAAAATATTGTCCCCCTCAACCCGCGTTAAAATATAATGATGTGTAAATGATGATTTAACTCGCGGATCTACGCATTGATTCGTAGGAAAATCAATTGGACGATGCAATACCATCTAAAGTATAAGTATATATATGGACGATATATTATGTTTGAATTTACGAAAAAATACAATTATTAGTTTTGCAAAAAATAAATGGTGAGAATACAGTCGAACAATATTAAAGCGAAAGGTAGAAACGCGTGGAATGCGTAGAACGAAAATGCGATTGATGACGATTAAAGCGATATATAGGTACAATGAAAATATATCATGCTGTTTTCATAATCGATTGCGACAACAAAATCTGCGGCGCGCAGAAACGAATGCTGTTATGAGAAAACGCAGTTCGAGAATTTCACGTTTCAACATCAAACACAATCTTGCCCCCAGTCCTTTCACTTTTTGCCTAATCGATGCTTAACGAGGTGCGTGCGGTTTCGACCAGTCTCGAAAGTATCGCGATGCTGCGCGCGGAAGTTGCGGCCAACCGATTGGGGTGAAAATAGCCGTTGCGCTAGGGCAGTTTCGGCTCCTCTCCCTCGTCCGCGCGTCTCTTCGCCCACGGTGGTGCGAGTTTAAAGGGAGCGAAATGTCGGCGGCAACAGGGCAGTTAACACCGCCGCCGACTGTCGTAAAGAGCGGCGAAGAGGAAGAGGAAGAGAAGTAGCGAGCGAACGAGAGAGAAAGAGAAAGAGAGCAAGGGGATAAGGGAGTAAGAAGGGGGCAGCGCCGGCAGGTGAATCCCCATCCCTTGATCGTCTGTCGTTAAACAGAACCCCCTCGCGATACGGGGCCAGGGTTGTGACGCAGTCTCACCCCGGTCTAGACGCACTCACCCTCCCTTCACGCCCTCGCGCGCACCAACCGTATCTCACCGACACCCATCCATAGCCATTTCTCCTCACCCACACAGACGTGGATTTACTGCCGTGGCACCCGCCGCCGCCGCCGCCGCCGCCGCTGCCGTCGTTCTCCGTTCCCATCCGCCCCTTGTCGGCCACCCTCCGTGCCGTTAATGCCGCGCAACGTACTCTCAAACACGTACACGTGCATAAAGATACGAACCGTAAACCCCAACAAGCGCGAAGACGTGCATTCTGCCGTCTGTGCACATCTATACGCTTGCGTGTCTGTGTGTGTACGATCCGCCACCAATAATGCCAAGTCGGCTACGAAGGTGCGAAGAACGCGAGGGGACGACGAGAGGGTGATGAGAACGCTACATCTTCGGCGCGCGAGCATAATGAAAAGCAGATCAAAAACTTTCGTCAAGGTCCGTCGAGAGGAACGATTGTAAGATGAAGTCGCTCGCTCTCTCTCTCTTTTCTTTATAGCTTTCGATCTGGTCCACCTGCCATTCCCTCGGGACGTCGGGAAAATGCAGGGTACGACGCGGAGGTAGAAATTATTGAGTTGGGATAGGTCGGTTTTACGATGTACCATGCCGCCGCCGTCGACGACGACGATGAAGGAGAAGAAGCAGAAGACGAAGAAGAAGAAGAAGGATCCCTAAATGAGAAAAGCTCAACGATCCAGAAACGATAATTTCCGGAAAGAACGATAATTGCACGGTATTGAGCCCGCCGAGGTTTGTCGTGACTGTGAAAAGCGGATTCAAAAATAGTGTAAGTGCATTTACGAGGCTTCCGCCAGGAGCGATGCATCTCGCTTCCGTTCGTGTCCGTGTGCCTCGTTAAAAATCTGCGGGGTGTCTCGAGGAAACGAGTTGACACTTTGCATAATCGGCGGTCCTCGAATAGCGTATCGCGTATCGCGTATCGCTTCTTATTGGTCGAAAGCGATGTTAATTCTGTTGGTGGAGGATTAATTCGTTAGATCAACGATAAAGCGCCCTGCCTGACGTCACGCGGGGGATCGATTTGATGAATGAAAGAGAATGAGGATGCGGGATTGACCGAAGCGGGTCACGCTAATTACGTTAGCCATTCGTGCTAAGTAATGGAGCAGATGGCACGGGGCGGTATAACTACTGGCATTAATTAAAAGTGGACTACGCCAACTTAACCCGCTTAGTGCCCCGGCACTACCTACGCATCACGACATTTTTGTAAAAGGAAATTTTATTTGGAAGAAGAAGAGTGATCACATATATTCCCGGCCGCTTTTTATATGCATAACGCATATGTAAAGACGATCCGAAGAGTTAACTGTATGATGTGCGTAATCAAGGAAGAATAATTGAAAACAAACAAAATATTGTAGGCCTCAATTGAAGCTGCTCGTTACAAGGTGCAAGGATTTTTGATAGGCAGGCGTTACGTTGGCCTTATTACGTCCACAGGCCTGGAAAGGCTCCCGGTTGCGTCAACGCGGACGGTGGCTATGGAGCCCCTCACCCTCCCCATTGACCCTCCTCTTGGGCTTTATTAAAACCGGTATATCGCCTGTTCTATCTTATGGAGAGCCGCGGCCTCCTATTTAAGGTTTTGAAATTCAAATCGAGCGCGGCCCCTGCCATCCGCTATTGATATGCGAAATATCGCGGGTCTACCGGACTCGTCCACCCGCTCGTCCCGCCCGCCCCTCGACAGCGATGCCATAAAAATCCGCAAAAGAGCGGGGCCGCCGCGAAAAAAAAAGACCCGCGAGAGTCCTCGCCTCTCGGCTAAAAAGGCTTCGTCGCGCGTCATAAGTCCGATATATAAAACTTATATACATATCGGGGGAGGCGGGTGTAACGGAACGGACCAAAGCGTTGGCAACTCTGTGAATCGGTCGGCGAAAAATAAAATCGCGCGCCCCCGGGATGATAATCGGCCGTCGCGGGTCCGCTGCCGGAGTTCTGCCCGATGAATATTTATCTGAATGATTAAACGCGGCTTAATCCGGGTGCGGATCCCCCTCGGCCGTCTGCGAACGGGAACGAGGGCCGCGGGGGGGACAGCCACTGAGCCGTAGAGGCGGAATCGCGCTTCCGAGACAATCTTCTTAACCCACCAGGACTTTCCTGAGTCGTCTCGACTCCCGCGTCGAAAATAACAACGAAAATCCCCCCAAAGACTCCGCGCGGGAATTTCACGCGGAATCGACCCACTCACGGTCGTAGGTCCGGACAAACACAGTCGCACGCTCACGGGATTCCGCTTGTCTCTCGTCTCTCCCTCTCGATTGATCAGGCACCGTCATTCGGGGATATCTCTCGGACACGTAACCGTCCCGACAGACAGAATTTTCCTTTGTAGATGTGTGTGTATGTGAAAGCGCGCGAGGGTACAAGGCGTGCATGTGCAGCGCGTGTACGCGCCTCGCACACGCGCGCGCTGATACGATGCGCCGGTTGCGTGTGTACACACTCCTGAAACCTTACAAGAACGAAAGCGCGTGAAGGAAGAGGACAGGGAAAGAGGCCGTCGATGGGAAGGAGACGGCGATGGAGATAGGGCGAGCGCGAGAACGGAAGAGAACGATGGAAGGAGTGAGAGAAAGCGAGACGAGGAGAGAACGGGAAAACGAGGGAATGAGAGAGCGAGAGAGGCAGGAACGGTTCACGCAGACACTCGCGAAATTACGGCCTTCGCTTACGTCTGGATACATCGCTCGAGTGAACGAGCTAGCGCCAGCGGACGACCAGGGTTTATAGGGTTGCTGCAGGCACGGCGAGGGATGGCAGCTCGGTGGAGAGAACGCGAAGAGAGAGAGAGAGAGAGAAAGAGAGATAGTGAAAGAGAAGTGGAGAACGGGAAGGACAGAGAGAACGGGGTGAGAGGCAGAGAGACGCGGCGGGAGATGCGACGAAGGGAGAAGGACAGAGGCCTCTCTCCGGTAAAGGTACGGCGACGGGGGTGGGTCGGCGGAGTAGGACGGCGGTGGTTACGGGGACGCACACACCGACGCGGTTTTACTGTTTCGGAAGTCTAGCCGCCCCCAGGCTATCCAACTCCCCCTCCTCCTCCCATACCACCGCCGTTACCCTTTCCGGCACCGGCGGAGTCCCGTCGTCCGCCCCCGACGACCACCCTTCGCCACCCTCCCATGGGGTGGCCCGCCCGCTTATACGACCTTCCACCCCCTTCGGCCAGACTAGCACACACCGAAGTCGTAAACCTGCACCCTGCCCTCTCCACCCTACCCTCGTCGTCTCTTTCTCTCATCCCTCTCTTGCTCGCCCGTCCCGCCGCTCGTTCGCCATCCTCGCCCTCGTTCGACCACCCTCGACCCAACCGCCCGCCACCCTCTCGCCCACGTCCCTTCAAGCTCTCGCACGGATACCTCGAATGCACCAGCTCTTTCTCATCGTCTGTCTGACACGCACGCACGCCACCGCTGCCGCTGGGATACGAGCACGTATTACCCACATACACACACGTGCACCAGCGCGCGATTACGCGCACACGTACCTCGTACGAGTATACGTGTCGTGCACACACACATACACACACATGGACACGGATGTGCGTGTTTGCGCGCGAACGCGCCTACAAGCGCGTGCACGTGTACGCGCCTAGAGATGCGCGCGAGTATATACGATATCTCTCTCATAAGAGGTGTGGGGAAGAACGTAATTCCATCGGCACCGACGGTGGTACCGCGCCAACCGACACCCTCCTCCCGCCGGGCATATCCTCCGCACCAACCCCTTCACACCCCCGGAACTCACGTTTCCCCCGCCGCGCGCACCCCGCCGCGCGCGGGAGGATCACGAATTCGTTTCGGCGAAATTGTTCGAGTCCACGTCGAGAATTATCGGGGTTCGAGCGGCTAAACGGCGACCCCTTCCACGGCCTAGGGGGAACGATGGCGCGGGTTTGGGGGTGTTGCTCTTAGTCTGCCTATCGAGTCCTCGTTCGGGTTCCTCCAGACGACTCGTTAAGAACGCTCGTTCGCGAACTTTTCGGCGGTAATTAGGTGCCTTTTACGGCGACATCAGCGACACGCGGTTCGCGATATCGCGTCCATCGAACAACTCCGACGGGGCGCGAAAAAAGCTCTCTCCCTCCTGGATTCCGCCCGATCGAATAATTACCGGCTGTTCTTTACGGGAATCCGCCCACCGCGCTCGCCGTATCGCACGATTTTACGACAACGGACGGCGATTATGGCGACGTTTAACATTCCGGGAGAGTCTTGCTTGACCGTAAGACTGTCGGAAAATGTATGGTAATAACGCTTTTCATTGCATCTCGTTTAGCTGATGCGATAATCGTACCTCGTTCATAGGAGGAGCGCTTCCGGTCGCTGGGAAATCTCGAGATGTGAGCTTTGTTTAATGGCGGAGTGTAATTACGGGTACGGATTTCATATTGAAAATATATACAGGGTGAGGCACCTAAAACAGGCCACCTGAATATCTCGGCTGTTATTGGTGATAGAAAAAAATATGTCAGACCAAACTTGCATGGTTTCGAGGGACACATAATTTGTTCTAAATAATTTTTTATTAGGACGCGTAGAGGTCATATGAAGCTCAACTTCGTTTTTTTAAATGGTATGATATGTTTTTTTATGTACCATCTAGTAGAGCGTTTGAAGATGCGCACATTGATCTACGGGTTAAAATCATTCAAGGTCACTGAAGGCTAAAATTTCTAAGTGTTAGAACTTTTTCATTTCTGAGTTTACGGTATTTTTAATAGCAGAGAACTCTAGGCAATATAAATAATAATGAATGATTATTATCAACTCAGAACTTCTCGAAAAAGAAAAAATTTCTAACGGCTAGAACTTTTCATTTCTGAATTTACGGTATTTTCAATAGCAGAGAACTCTAGGCAATATAAAAAATATAGATATAAACAACTCAGAACTTCTCGGAAAAGAAAAAATTTCTAACGGCTAGAACTTTTTCATTTCTGAATTTACGGTATTTTCAATAGCAGGGAACTCTAGGCAATATAAGAAATAATGATATGAACAACTCAGAACTTCTCGGAAAAGAAAAAATTTCTAACGGCTAGAACTGTTTCATTTCTGAATTTACGGTATTTTCAATAACAGAGAACTCTAGGCAATATAAGAAATAATGATATCATCAACTCAGAACTTCTCGGAAAAGAAAAAATTTCTAACGGCTAGAACTTTTTCATTTCTGAGTTTACAGTATTTTTAATAGCAGAGAACTCTAGGCAATATAAAGTAAATTATTTTCCCTTGCAGTTGGCCTTCAGTGACCTTGAATGATTTTGACCCGTAGATCAATGTGCGCATCTTCAAACGCTCTAGACTACTAGATGATACGTAAAAAAACATATCATACCATTTAAAAAAACGAAGTTGACCTTCATATGATCTCTACGCGTCCACCTAATAAAAAATTATTTAGAACAAATTATGTGTCCCTCGAAACCTTGCAAGTTTGGTCTGACACATTGTTTTCTATCACCAATAACAGCCGAGATATTCAGGTGGCCTGTTTTAGGTGCCTCACCCTATATATTCCAGCTTGTCACGATCGCAAACAGGATAGATAATTTTATCTACAGTCGCGACGAATGATTTATTTAAATATAGTTTATAATTTGCCGCATTTTGTTAAGATATTTAGTTTCTTGTGTAAAAATGCAGATAGAAACGAGATACGCATCGATCAAAATTTTGCCACGGGATGGATTTATCAAAAAATCTAGATTTGGATAAAAGCGCAGAAATTTGATAGATGATATTTGATAGATAATAAACAAAAAAAAAACGCTGTTCTCCAATTTCTGTTATACAATATTACGGAAGAATCAATTACAAAAAAAGTGTCAAAAAGTCATAAGAAAATCTCGTGAAATGGTGTCATCTTGCATAATCAGACTGCAAAAATTCAATTTTTTGTACGAACGGAAAAGTGTAAAATCTTTTGTTTTATTTCAGCGATGATAACACATATCTGATTGCACGTTGATCAGTCCTCGTCGACATTTCTCTCATGAATGACAATCCGAAACAAAGAAAGAAGGAATGTAATTTCACGTTATAACGTTTGCCACCCTCAAGATCCGTCTCTCCCACAGTCCGAACGAAGAGAATGCAACAGCGAGCAGAATTCAGCTCGCACCGGCGCGCAAGTCGAGTTTATGGCGGGATTTTAGGTGTGTTTTCATGGAATTAATACAGAGTTTAGCTTTGCGACCATAAACTACATCCAGACGGCAGTAAAGCGAGCGAAATGGCCGGGGACAGTGCTGTCTCGCCTCGGGCCATTAATGGGTCACGAGACGGGGCTAACTATAAATTGATAAGGGAACCTGACCCGTTCCATTAAGAGTAAAAGTTCGTCAGACGTCTGGCTTGGTCTTTTTTACGCGCGCGCGATGGTTCCGCCACTTCCGCGCGCCTTTTCAGTTTTATCGTACAGGACGAATCTCGGGGGATACGGAGGGAATTACGATCTTCAGTCCTTCTCTGAAACGCGCGAGAAATTCGCGGAAGTGCGCGATCTTAACGACGCACTCGTGTGAACCGCTCGCTGTGTGTCGCGAGAAACTCGCGCGTGTCTTCACGCGATCGTTTGCATATCGGATTCTTTCATCTCGATGAATGCACCCTCTGTCACTGCGTGTAAACGTCCCGCTATTGTCCCCAATGCGGAGACGATGAGAGAAACGTTGTTAAGAAGCAATCATCTTCATCCTCGAAATCTCAAGTGAAGCCATAGGCGATCTCCATTTCGATTACATAAATAGCTTCCTGAGGGAGAGAGTTTTATAGCATGTGTAATAGTAATGTTACCTTTAAGCTTGTCTGTAATCATTCGTAATCCTATGTTTTATATAGAAATCATTCGGGTTAAAAATGATTAAAAATCAAATGGTTTCTGTCGTAGCACAAAAATGCAGCAATTCCACGGCGAGAACTATGGTAGTTTCGAGCGCAAAGAGTCTCTTTCTCTTTCTCTCTTTCAATCCGAGTTTATTTCAATTATTTGTCTCTCATACCACGCTCGATAAATCGCTTTGATTCCACAGGAATTTCCTCGATTGCGGCACAGCAGAGTAGCGCGTCGTTTGCGTCCATCGATTCGCAACAAGTGTAGATTTATTTGCGTACATTGAGATCTGTCGTGCATGTACGACCGATCGCATAAATTACCCGCGCCTCGTGCGAAATAAGCATCTCTCTACCCCCACCGGATTCGAATCTGGCGGATTCCGCGGCTCGAGCGGCGGTCTCGTTAATACCACACCGGAAGATGATAAACGAGGCCAACTTATCAGCAGTCCGGGAGCGCGACCAAAAAGTTTCGGGGTCTAAAGTAGCGACGGCGCCGCCGCGGATGCGGAAAAGAGAGCAAGTAAAGAGAGAAAGAGAGGAATGAAGAGAGAGAAAGAGATCCCGATAAAAGGGGGCAGAAGCAGCCTGACGCCGCAAGAGGGTGACGAGGAAGGATAAGGAAGAAAAAGGGAGCAAAGGAAGGAGAAACGAGAGAGGAAACGAGAAAACGAGAGGGAGAGAACGCAAGAGAAAGAAAAAGAGAGAGAGAGAGATCTTTTGCGCTTGGACGACGGAGGGTAGGAAAGAGAGAGGGCCACGTAAGTCGGTTTTCGACATTGACTAAACGAGACACGGAGACATGGCGTCCGCAGGAAGGATGGTAAGTGCGCCGACCATCAGCCCCCCTCGTGCCCCCGCGCACCGCCGCTCCCATCTCCCGCGCCCGACCCTACGTCGTGCCGCGTCAACCTCCCCGTTCGGCTTCCCCTTTGACCTCCCCACCGGTTTGCCAGGACCTATAGGCACGTAACACCCTCCGCTCCGGGCTCCTGCCCACGGGCGAAAGGGCATTGCCTCGCCTAGGCGCAAAGGAGCCCTTCTTCGTGTGTGATGCACGGCCCCCTTGTCGGACGGAGCGACTGAACGCGTAACGCTCGGGCCGGCACTTCGCCTTCGGCCCCTTCGGCTTCGTACGTCTCCCCCGCCGTCGCACTCTTCGTCTCTCTCTCTTTCTCTCCCCTTGAAACCCCATTGGCAACCGTTCTGCCATGGTATCTCCGCGGCAAAATGGCTACCCGACCTTCCGCTATCCGACTTCAACCCAGTTCGTAACTGGGTGATTATACGTCGACGACATCAGACCGGGCCATTCGTCATACTGTGGTCGCGGTATCGTCCGAAAAATGATAACAAGTCTTCTCCCTTTTAGCCTGTACCTGCATCTACTTCGCACCGTATCCCTTTCGACACTTTATATCTTGGCAAAGAGCAAGTCGGAGCTTTCTGCTTTCCTAATGAATCTAATTACCATCAGCTCTTTTCTCGCGACGTCTACCCTCATCAAGAGCTTGTCGCAGTTAAATCCTATCGCGTGATTTCTGCATTTTTAGCGCATTTTAGCGTACAAGAGCCGTACGTGCATTAGGGAAGACGTAGTGACATCGGAATCGCTGTTACTTCGCGAAAGATTCATCTCGAGAGAAAAATCTAGCGCAAGCTCGTGGACCACATCTGTGACTTGCAAACACCATCTCGACCGGCGCTATCGATCATCCGTCCGCGTTTCACGCGGGGATATAACAATGTACGTCCTTGAACCCGTTCCAAGAGTGCTGCGAAAACCGATCAACCCAGATTCCGGTCCAGCTCGCGTTCGTTTAACGGGAATGCTCGCGAGATGCTCGCGAAGTCTCTCGTGCGAGATAGCACGTCCTCCTAAAGTACGTCGCTGCCGCGGGATGAGTCCTGACGCACGACCTCGATTTCCCCAACCGCGCCTCGTCGACGTCGCCATCATCGTCGTTACCGTCGTCAACGGCTTTTCGAGAATGGTTGCGCTGGCGCTACGTGCCATGAAAAAGGGATTTCCGCGTGAGAATTTCGGATTTCTGGGCGCGACGAGCGAGTGTCAGCAGAGAGCAGTCGCGCCGCTCTCCCGCGCGTCCCTCACATTTCACACGATTCACCTCCTCTCCTTCCCTCTCTCTCTCTATCTCTCTTTCCCTTTGCTGACGATGTTAGCCCCACGGTAGGAGTGGATGAATCGGGGACGCGACGTGGACCTGGCGTTTGCCGAGAGTCGATATTCCCTCGGATGGCACGGATGGCCGAAAAATCGAGACGCGAGACGAGATCTCTTCGGGGGACGGGCATGCTTTTTTCGCCAATCTGTCTCTCTTTCTTTCGCACATTTTTCGCACGTATAGGCGCACATGCACACGCATACGAGAATAATTCCCGCCTAACGTCATTACGCGACGAGGAAGAGACGGAGGATCGAGAATCGAGAGGAGATTGCGCTCGCGAGAAGAATTGCGAGGAAACCCTCTACTAGAAAGAAAGAGAAGAGAGAAGGGAGAAACGCCGCGTTTACGGGAGGTGATTTTCGCAGGACGGGAAAAAAAGGATTCACGTAAACTCGGCGAACCGCGCGGTCCGTGCGAGTGTCAGCAGACGTTTGCGCTCCGGTATGTATGCTTCCGCTCGGCGTCTACGACCCACCTCCGTCCGCGGGACGCGGTCCGGGACGACGAGATGGAAGACGACCGCGACACATACACCGGAGGATGGAATGGGACACGACGCTGCAGGACGAGGAAGTTTTTTCGGCGGTGACGCGCGAGCGCGCGGATAAATTCAGTCGGCGTAGCGCGGAACTCCCACGATCATTTCGGGTTCTTGACGCGTTCGTACGCGCGTCAGCAACACGCCTCCCACGGTGGCATCTTGCTTTGCACTTTTCCTTGCGTCAGGCGCGCCGAGTAACGAACCAAAATAGGGTGAACGTGGCTCTCTTGTATATTGCAATGGAAGCAAGGGGTGACTGGGTGATAGCTCTTGAGTTGGCAAGTTGGAAATGTACAAAGCTGATATAAAGAGCATTAATCATAATTATCGCGCGAGAAATGGTAATACCGTAAAGAGGGGAATATTATTATACAAAATATTTTTTGAAATAATTATAACTCGTCATATTATACTTATATATCTTAATTATCCTGAAACTTTAGAAAAACGGAACGTGAGAAAAGTATGTACATTATAGCGCTTTGTAGCTTTATCGCCTGACCGAACGAATGTCGTGATGAGTAAATAAATTAATTTCTAAACAGTTCAATTTTTAATTTGACGAAACAAGAAAGAGTAAAGATGAACCAGAAGTCAATACGTCCGAACGAACGAAACTCTTCACCATCGTATCAACGCACGACGATAGATCCGCATAATCGATCGGGGGTGGGAGGATGCAATTCCTTAGTGTCCTCTTTCGCGCGTTTCCGTGGCGTCGGCACAATGTCGTGACGAGCCGGCATCAGCGAGGGGCAGCGGGTGGTCGAGCAGGGGTGGGCGGCTACGCGCGGTCCAAAATGCAGCTCCTTCTCACACAGGCCGAGGACGAGGACGAGGACGAGGACGAGGTCGACGACGACGGCGACGGCGGCAACGACGACGACGAGGACGAGGACGAGGACGAGGATGAAGAGGGGTGTTCTAGGGACTAGCGCGAGGGCGGATCAATACAATCGCTAATCCGGTGCATTGTGAGGCGAGGCGTGGCGTAGCAAAGAGGCGAGGTGAGGCGGTAGTAGTGGTCTTGCTTGCCTTCTCATCCCCCTTCGCGTCTCAGCCACCGGTTTCAACCCTCGCCCTTTCGCCCGCTCTTTGCCCCTCGTCCCGTGCACCCACTCGCCATCCAGCCTCCCCCGACCACCGCTGCGTTTTCTCCTCGCACTCGCCTCCCCGCACTCACGACGGTTTCCCGTCGTACCCTCCGCCGCCCCCGCTCCCCTTCACCGCACCGCTCCCTTGCCGCTCTCTGCGTTTCAACCTCTCGACGAGCCTGCCTCTGCCTTCCTTCGTGGCCGTTCGGCCCACCCGCGCCCCTACATCGTCGTCGTCCGCTGCCTTCCACCGGCAGCCGGCACCGTCTTGCCGCACTTCCGCCTTCCAACCCTTAACCTAGCCCCTCGGCGTACCAACAAACCCCCTCAGCGGTGGCGGCAACGGTGCACGTTCGCTCGTTGTCGAACGAAAACGCGAGCTACGAACGCCGGATCCTGGACGTGAAGTCTCTCTCTCTCTCTTGCTCTCTTTTTGTTTTTCTCATCCCTTTTTCTTTTTTTCTCTATTTCTCAACTTGCGGAACCTCGATGCGTTTCTCGCGGCGCGCGGAAGGCCTCTCGCGAAAAGGGAAGGAAGAAAAACGACGCGACCGATTTTTCAGTTGCCGCACACGCGTTGCTAAACTTTGTCGCAGGAAACTCCGTCCCTGTATACCATACCTACATACGTGAGTAGGTGGCGAATGAATTATGCTCGACACTGAATTAATGGCGAATGCCCGAAAAGCGCCATCAAGTGTAAGAACCAATTTCTCCCGTCTCGGACCCGCGACGCGACGTTATCATTTTTTATTATCCACCGCGGTATTCTTGGAACGTCCGGGGGCGGGCGACACCACTTAAGAAATTCAACGGACGGGATGTAACCGAGCACGGGCGGAATGAACACTAGGGATGACGGAGAAGGGTAAAAGAGAGGGAAGGCGCGAATCTGATAAAAGACTGATAATTTCCATCTGATCTGGTGTCTCTTTTGGCGCCGTGAGGAATGCGTGCTAACGGAATTTAGGCACCAAAGGCACGGCGAAGAATTAAATAGCGGCTGTAAGTATCGAGCTGCGTTACGGAGACCAGAGCGCGGGGTGCGCTTGTAAAAAGTTAAACAAGATTAAGGTGGAGAGCGGTGCAAGGCGCTAGGAGTGGATAGCCGGCTTGTAATGCCTGGCCTGCGCGCAACTTAAAAGATAAATGCCTCACGCTGCTCACGGATACGCGCTCATGAAAAATATGCTGAAGTTCTTCCCCGGTTCGTGTCGGCGAACGCGAGACGACGCGGTGTCGCTCGTGTAAATTATACTGCACTTTGCGGGATGATAATTACGGTAGAACGAAGAGAGTCCATAAACGGCTGTTCATCAGAATCGATACATGAATCAATCGCAATGATGCGATGGTGTAATTCGGTCAATTATCGCTCGTAAAAATTATGCGCGTTGCGAGGATTAATCCTCGAAGCGGTTGTTTAACGGAGACTCTTTATTACAAAATTTCCAATAATAATACAGAGAGGGAGACGGAAAAATTAATCATATCGCCGCTCCCCTCGCGAATTTGCGCGCGTATTTTATCAGCGTCACACTGCATAACTCCCGCGATAAACAGTTCTCGTCAATGGCGTCGGGAGCGGCGCGCGTGGTTGCGTAAACGAATTTATTTATCGCCGCGATCGCGGTTTGCAACTTCTGAATGGAAATGTCCACCGTGCGCGCGGGGTGAAACGTGCGCGGCAGTCGCGAAGTGCCGCTACCACCGCCGCTACTTCTGCTGATGATTGCGCGCGCGCCGAGCCAACTTTCGAGAGCTACAAAAGCATAATTGCTTTGCAGCCCGTTATACAAATCCGCGAGTTGCCGAGGAATTTAATAGCGGCGATGCCCTCTCGAGGTTCGCTTCCTGGTGCGCGCGCGGAATCGGAGTTTGCTCCGCGAGGTATCCTTTTGACACTGTGTCTAAGTCTATTATGGCTGTGCAGATCAATTTACCGAACAAGAGGTCGACTGAAGGAAAGAAAACGTCTTGTATTTAATATAATTTTATATCTTGCAATATGCTGAAACTTCCGATTTAAAGAAAAAATCAAATTTGATCATTTTTTAGAAAATCGAGATATCTCTCTGAAAAATATATTTCAAAAATTGAAATAATAATATTAGATTAGTTTAGCAGATAAGAGTTTCTATTGAAATGTAATATAGAATAAAATCCTCTGGTTTCGTTTCCTTTTTATAAACCTAAATAAACCTATAAATTTACTGTTCAAGACTTTTTATTTTCACAATCGCAATGCTCTTTTTTTTAAAGCCAACACATCTTGATGCATTATTAAGAGTTGCATGGCGAAGATATTGCTGCAGTAGCAGAAATTGTCGAAATCCGTCGAATTTCCGACGTCACTCGGACATCGATCGGGTCCAGAAACATATCCCAAAAAGAGCATCGCGAGATTAGGTACGCGGTATTCCTCGGGAAGGGGCTTCCACCCCCTGGCAATTCCAGCAAAGTGCCGGAGCAGGGTGATCCCGCATCCTTCGCGGAACCGCCCACTCTTAAGCGGGATGGATCCAAACAAACTCGCTCGCGAGCAGCCGAAACTGTGTTACTGGAGTATAAACTCTGTCTGTGGCAGCACCAACAGCAGCAATTTACTACGCGCGTCCCCGTGCACGCGTGAAGTTTCACTCGCGCGAGTACGTTCGCACGTTCAAGCGCAGCAACGCGAGCCGCGCCGGATGCGGCGCGGGATTCGCTTTCTGTTGGCATGAGGAACGGAAGAAAGTGCTATAAATTCGCCGCATAATATCGTTGGACGCGTCAAAATCCCTCACAACCCCGCAACGCTTCGCGAAACTTTTCCGTACCATTCCGTCGTCGACTTATTTCATGATATACGACATGACGCCGATTTCAATGCCAGTGCAGGGAATGCAGGACATACTCGATAGAGAGTAGGTCGCACGTTTATTATTAATTCTCTAAAGGTGAATTTTTTTAACGCAAGAAAAAGATTTTTAATCTTTCATGAATTATTCCCAAGTAAATCATATGAGTAAAAATGGTCAATTTTTAAAGAGTCTTCGTGAATCTGTAAAATCATTATCTTGGAAAACTGGATTGAGACTATCGTTAATTACGCACGTGGATTTACAAGGTAGAAAATTACAAAAATTAATTAATGTGTTTACATAGATTGCCATATTATTGTCGCCAAAAGATATATAGAATTACATGAACGCGGGCGTCTCGAATTGCTTGTTTCCAGTACGCTCAACTTCCGATTGATTCATTGATCATGGATTTGCATTTTTCATTCTTCCACTTGACGCGACGAATATTAGGGATAAATGGGAAACGATGGAGCTTGATAGGATAGCTTCCTTGCTGCATGATGCGTCGATGTCGCGTGTACAATGAAGGGGAAGGGATGATAATTACGCGACGCTTTCGCCCGCCGGATTTCCATCCTACGAACGATCGTCTGAGGACGTATCCAGATGGACGGGCGCGTGTGTATATATACGTAGAGCCAGACCGGCCAATTATCAAGTGATTGCTCGCAGATTATAGGAAATGCAGTTCCGCGAATGGAAGGTACGCGCGACGTCATATCTCTGCGCGTCGACCACCCTCGACACTCCCTCCGATATTCCGCGCGATTCTCCTCTTCCTCTTGTCGTATCCTTCGCGAATTGGTTATCGGTATTTGCCGTTCGGCGATCGAGGCGTCCAGCTGCCGCCGCTAGTGCTTGTTTGCCATTTCCAGAGATTACCTTCCCCAGAAACGTACGGTCGCGCACAGTCCGTAACTGAGAGCTATAATTGATACAAGCTAATCCACCGTGTAACACGATTTCACATTGTAAAGCAATATTGTAAAGCAACAAGATTTCAGATTTTGTCAAAAGATACTTCTCGATGACGGACTGTGCGAAGTACAACTATATCTTAGAGGTAGAAATATAAATTCTAAAATGTTTAAGGTTTGAAGTTCTCTTTAATGTTGCTAATACGTTTCTATCAATCATGAATTATTTAGATCAATTAAATCTCGTGTTACGGGGACTCGTCTTAACTAACTGTTGCTCTTAACTAAATTGAGAACGATATACGCGCGGGCTCTCATTATCGGCGCGCCGATTGCTAAACGCTCTTGGACGCGACTTGGACTCTCGCGTGCGCGCGGACGAAAGCCGCGTCGTCCACATTCGTTATAGATTATTGCTTATCCGCCGCCAATCTGCAAATGGTCGTGCCGGCGGCGGGAAAACAACGAAGGGAAAACCTAAATTCCCCGCAATAAATGGCGGGGGAGTGAGGCTCGGCCGAAACGGGATGGATGCTTGCGGATGTACAGGAAATTCGCCTGGAGACCTCGTATTGGCTATCAGGAAGGCCCGGTCGCTCGCTCGGCCGTGCGTCGTGTCCAGTCTGCCTGCGCGAAGTTGCGCCAAGTTCCGCAATCGGTCCACCCTCTCGTACCATCCTCCTCTACCTCCTCCTCCTCCGCCTCCTCCTCGTTCTCATCCTCATCCACCCGTTCTGCCCAACCGATCGTTCTTTTTCTCCCGATATTTCGCCCTCCCCTCTCGCTCCGTACCTCTACCCTTCGCTCAGCCTACATTCGGGTTTTCCTCTTTCTGCGCGCGACCGCGGTGCAGCCCCTCGTTGCAGCCCCCTTCATCGCTCGCCACTCAGACTTCAATTAATTTCGCTGGTTCTGGGCCGACCGTTTTCCAATTTCGAGTTTCTACGTTGAACGCGAGCGCTCTCGACAGAGACAGCGAACGTGGGAGGGTACGAAACCGGGAAGCGAAACGCGGCGGTCCAGGGACCGGAGACCGACCGACGAGAGATGATGCGAGCGTCCCGGCGCGGCTGCGTGTCCGCGGAGCGATAGCGAGCGTGCGACGCACGCGAAAAATTAATTGCATATGCACATCATCGCCCCGAGGATGCTTCGGGACATCATCGTGAGCTCCGCTCGCTCTTGGGCGAGAACGCGCGGAGGCGGTTCTCGTCGAGATTACTATCAGCAACGGGAGAGAATCGCGGACAGCGGACCGGAAACCGTGCGGGGCTCCGCGCTCAACATTTACATCCGCGTAACGCGAATCGCCGTCTGCGCCTCGAGTCACGTTCGGGATATTCATGTATGCTGCATATGGAATTCAACGTCGTCGCGAAGAACTGCCCCTCGCGTAATCCGCTCGGTCGTGCGGTCCCGACCGCGTGACGTAATAGCGATCAGTTTCCAAATCCGGATCGCGAATCGGCGTGCAAAATTTACGCGCGTTTACTTGTCCCTCTGCGAAGCGGAGAGTGCGACCGTAATGCTGTTACACTGATGCACGCGTACATTCATCGGTATGCTCACATACACACGCACGCACGCACGCACGTCTCGGTCGGAAGGGAGATCGCTGCCACGCCGATTGATTTACAACGGTCGAAGGTGTGGCAGAATCCTGACACCGATATCATGCCGATGGCCGCGACCGGCGTGGACAATTATCGCGCCGTGGACAAAGGCTATGGGGGTGTGCACGCCTATCCCATACATACGCGTGGCCTACGGCTCTTTACGCAGCTGACGCGCCTCGTATCGAGGAAACGCGTGGGCTTCCCTACGTGATGCAGCGTGCGTGGGCTCCGGCACCCGCATCAGTGAATGCACGGCACACGCAACTCGAGCAACGATCAAGGGAGTCCCATCGCGAACGCTCTTCTGCGTACTCTCCATAGGAGGTGGAGGAACGGTTTGTCCTGCGAATCGCCAACGGCGAGACGATAAATACTCCTCGCGGACGAACTACGCGCGAAGGTCCGTCGGGTTCGATAAATCTTGTAATTTTTGAGACCTCCAGATTCATCAGTTCGCCAGTCACGAACTAATCCCATTCCTGTCCCGTGACAATTTTATAACGTACGTCGAAATAATACACATGGAACGATTGGAAGAGTGATCATGCTCTTGAAAGGGATATGTGCCTGATGTCCAGCGTTTTGAGAATTGTGCCTTCGAGCTAGCAATTTAAATCTTTCTATATTCGATACTTGCAGTACTGACACGATGTTGAATTTTTGTATATTATATGTATATTTGTACTTGTATATTAGACTGCGAGATCTATCTGCGAAGTCTCTTAATTTAACAATATAACTCCCAATATCGTTAAGATGTATCAACGGACAGGCAAGTGTCAAACATTCAAGAAAGGTCCTGCGTGAGAGCATTAGTCTGCACAGAGACGCGCCGGCGAGATCGCCGTGTCGTTCATACGGGAGAATTGAAGCTGAAACTCTGGAATAACGTTAGGAAAATATGAGCGTACCTCCCGGAGAAGAGGAGAGAAGGGTTGCATTTCCCTACTAGCGCGGAACGGGACATTCCTACCCACACCAGCAACCGACGTCCGATGCTCCGAGATGGTCCCGCGGACCGTATTGTTGGTCCGATATCGCGACAACATCTCGGCAACGCCGGTCGCGAAGGGCCTGAATAAATTTACGTAACGAACGCGGCACACACGGGGGAGGGGACATTCCGGGGTTCCGCGGGGTGTGTGTGGATGCGTGTGTATGTGTGCAACGCGGCTTGCAGATATGCGTATGCCAAAGCACGTGTCTCACTTCACGAAATAATGCTAATAACATGCGGCTACGTTAAGTTAGTTGATTTATCGTTCTCGCGATGTCGAGGTAGATGTGTCGCGGACATGATGGCAGAAAACCCAAGCGATCGGAATCTAGAAGCTAGAATTATATATTGGAGCAGAAGACGTTCTCTTGTGTATTTCGAGAGGAGTATCAGACACTTGTATTTATGAGATTTTTAATAAGCATTGATTTTATGATGTCCAGTATAATATAAAAATAGATAAATTAATAAAATAGTTCTTAAAAAGAGCAATGTGACACTGGGATTCCCCAATTTTTCTAGATATTAATTTTTTGACAATTAAATTTGACTGTAAAACATTAATTCACAATAATACCAGTTAAAAATAATATCTATAATTTGTATTCTTTAGTAATTTATTCTTCAGCAATTAGAGACGCTTAATAAGATAACAAACATACTAATAAACTAAATATTCTAAATAATCTTATATTAATAAATTAAAAAGCAGAAAAATAATTCTGCAGGTGACCATTAATTTGATTGTAGCGCACATTAATAGTAAGTTTATATAAAAGGTACTCCATATAAGCATAAGAATTTCATTTATCCACTTACTCATTTAAACCTCAGAAGTCTGCATTTTTAAAAGTTTATATCTCGGCTCGTGTTAGAAGTGGATATAATATGTAATAAATATTGCAAGCTCTGCCGGCACCCCTTAACGGACAGCAGGCGTCAACTAGCGACGACATTGTTTAATATAAGCCGCTAAACGGTACGCGTTTTGCCATCTGCAGGCCAGCAGCAGCACTTATCACGTTTCTTAGGTTTCGAAAGAAAAGGCAGTCGATAATGTAAAATTACCGATCTATTTCATTACTTGATTCTCAATCTAAATGTTAATCAACAAACGTAGCATATGAAAAATAGCGAAATAATGAAAATGCTTCGTTGTTAATTGCGTAAATAAATAAAAAATATAGTGTAACGGAACATACAATTTATTTCACGTCAGCATCCTGAAACTATATTATCGATCGAAGATTCAAGAGTTGATTTCTGTTTTGTCTTTCGGGACACGTCGGTAACTCCATGTTGCAAGTTCGGGCTTTCATTTCAAAACACGTACGTATCACTGAATGATACGATGGATGTAACGAGAGCAGATAAGGACTCGTCTCGCGTATCATTTCGCCGTATTACAAGCGATACTGTTCGGCCATTCTTACACAAAACTTTCGGGATTACAGGAACACCGGCGGAATAGAGAATTATAATTAAACTGAAACACGTACACGCGATGTACTTTATGACACAGATCCGATTCAGTTATGTCATTTGTCGCGTTTGGAACGCGAAAGGCGTTTGGTACGCGGCTCGGACGTATCTAATCACACGGAAAACAGATATTGATACCAGATAAATTCAATATAAGCTATCTCCGCTCGCCCGTCGAAGCCTTTGCCCGACTATTTTTACGACGCAGTCAACATGCGCGCTTTTGTTTAGCTTCTTGTTCACGATTACTCATGTCGCGTCAGACGGATCGAGCTGCGCCTTTAGTGCCTTTGTGTTTGACGAGATTCCACCCGCGTTACTACATTCAATGCCGAATAATGGGAGTTTGCGAAAAGATGAGCCTCCCCAGACAGCACACATGTCCAAAATCGGGACATAAATCGTCTTTTCGACGTCTTTAAGATATATATAGTGTCTAAAAGACGATTTTGGACATGTGTGCTGTCTGGGTCCTTTCGTATTTTTATATCGTCATGCATTAAAGAAAACTATAAAAGAAAAATAAAAACACTTTTATTATATAATTCGACCCCAAGCTATCCATTGAGCCTACTTAGAAGTTGATCCGTTCAGCGGTTATTGAGATCTAATAATCTGAGTGTCTGCGAAAGCGTCGCTTCGCGTAAAGAGTCACGGTGCGGTCTCGCTACGCGTATACTTGGCGCGAGACACTACCGTGTCTCTTGATTTTGAAAAATTATGGGTATTTATACGTCGCTTTCCAATCCCGGAAACAATATTAAATTCGTGACGAGTAGAGCGATGTGTTTTAAAATATTCCTTTTTTTCTGCAAAAAATTAAAAAATGAAGAAAATTTAGTTCTCACCTTAATCTTCCCACCTCATAATCTTGCATCGATGAATTTGGCGAAAGCAAAAAATGTTTCCGCCCGGGATCGAACCGGGGACCTTCCGCGTGTTAGGCGGATGTGATAACCACTACACCACGGAAACCTGTTGGGAGACAAGTCGTATCGCATGAGTTTTCTGGGTGATAGTATTTCTGAGAATTATATGACATATATATATATATATATATATATATATTGGATGCGCATATATGTTACGTCTTATTATCTAACACGGTCGGTGCTGATAGACACGTAAAAAGATATTATTGCTTGTGGCATGCATCATGGCAAGAAGATCACTTTATGTAATTTACATTGCGTGTTCTGATACTTTGACCTAATTAATATTTAATATTTAACCATCCATTATTTATAAAAATTTTAATTTATTTATTAAAAGAGTGTAAAGCATTTATAATATATATTGTAAAATATTGTTCTTAAAATATCCGACAAAATAATGCTTGTAGATTAATGAGGAAAAATTATGCGTGAAAACAAGCTTTGTGATAAAAATACCATTGTGTAAACAATCGATCGAGCGATATATCTCTCGATCAGTTGATTCTGTATCAGTCATCAGTTTATCTGATTATATTCAACAAAAAAAACTGCTTCCGTATCGAAAGACCGCCGTTATACTCACTTCATCAAAATAGTCTGAGTCATTTCGCGCGTTTCAGAAATAACAATAACGTAACGACATTTAGATCGTTAGAACGAAAAATGTTCGCTGCCGCTCACCAGTAATTTCGTTATCGGTCGGGATAAAGTTCGCTTCATTTTCATAAATATTATTCCGTTATGAATTTCGCAATGCAAAACGTTTCGTCGCAATAACTCGCGACTCCGTATTTAGACGCCGACACTCTGCATTTTGCTACGCAAAAGGTCACGTGATCGATTTCGAGAAGGACGCATAGGGGGTTACGCGAGAACAACGGCAGACGGAAATAAAATTGGGCTCGACCCGCCAGAAAATAACATAATAACGAAGCGAATCGAGGTTTATGAAATAATGCAATAACGAGTAGACGAACATTACACATACCTCATTGCGATAAGAATTACCGCAAAAATGTACCGCGAATTCGGTCACGCGAAACGCGTCATGCAAATTTACGGTTTACTTGGCGTGAACGTAGTCTCGAATCGATGCTATCGCATCGTACTTAATGCGCACATAGAAATGATGACAACTAATGGAAAATTCATAGATCGCAACTGACATGATGAATTAATAGAATCAAAAGCCAAAATGAAGTAAGGAATGCAATTCGATTTGTAAACGCATACTAGAATTAATGATTTCGGTGCGCTATCATTATTTGTGACAACAGATATGCAATGATGGATGTGACAAGGGACAAATTCTATTTCTAAGTAATACACCGTAGGGACGAGAGATTTAGTTTACCGAGAAGTTTTTAGATAAACGTGAAATATCTTTACGCATTCGACCGAAGAAGCCATCTGAAAGTAGCTGCGAAGCAGTAGAAGCGACGGCCCTGCGCAGCGAGACGCTTGATTGGTCGCCGCGATAGCTGCGACGTGTACGCGAGTGTGCGTGCGCATCGATGCCTCGATCCACAAACTTCAACGGCATTGCCGAGCGCGACCGAGTGCCGCCGAAGTGCGTTGTGGTATCGAGGAGGGCCGAGGGTCCGAGTTCCCGAGGAAGCGGCGGAACAATTTACCGTCATTCACCCATCATTACTCGTCATCCGGCAGCGGAGTGGATCGCTGCGTCACTCGTGAATGAGATATCGCGTTCATCGTACCTGCGCGGCACCTGATTTGCGCATCGATCTGTCGCTAACTTCATTACGCTGATCTCGACGATTGGCAGTCGAGACACGAGAGTGCTCGCGGAAACATGAGGGGGATTTCGATCGCCTTTAGCGCGATCCTGGCTGGTGAGTTTACACGATTGCGGTACAGCTGACGTCACGTTCGCTGTCATCATTCATTTACGTATTTTTAATTTCACTTTTTACATTTCCTTCTTTCGCAAAAGCACATTCCCTTTCGCTACTCCCAACTGTTGGAGTCATCTGTTCGCTTTCTTCGTTGCAAGTGCGCTCCTCTCTCTCTCTTTCCCTCTCTCTTCTGTGTGTTTCTAGAATATTGCATCGCATTTTCGTGCGCGCGCGCGTATCACATATTTACACTTCGATTGCGTAAACAATGATTGAAACTTCGATTACGAACTATGACGTTTGGCCGAAGCGGATTTCATGACTTCCCGCATGCCTCTTCTCCTCCTCCTCCTTTTATTGTTTGATCTCCTCCTCCTCCTGTCACGGGTTTTCCTTCTTTCTTTTGTCACGCTCGTTGTCATGCGCCATCTCGCTCGCACTTCGCGTTCTTCTTCTACGTCGCTGATAATCACATTTTCTGTTACTCATTGCGAAGGAACTCCACTTCCTAGGCTGAACAAAATGACTCAGTCGACTGGAGCTCATAAATTTGCCAATTTAAGTTGACCATGTCGGAAAAGCGTGATGATAAACGTTGCTAATGATGCTTTCCTTCTCCTTCTGTTCTTATCAATTACATGATGTTTTCCTGCAAGACTATTGCAGTTTTGAATTCTACTGCGCTGAGTCGCGCTCAGCTCAGACGCTTCCGTGAATTTAATGACTAGAAATTAGATATTGTGGAAGAGCCATCATGTAATGATTCTTGCATTACTGATTAGTCAGCATTATTGCAGGAGGCTACAATTGACAAGAAGATGATGAAGCTATTGGCAAATATTTTTCCTTGTGTAATTTTAGATGTTTTTTTTGCCACATAATGTCCTTCTTCGCGCAATAAATAAAACCTCGATGAGATAAGAAGTGAAGATAATTATGTGCTGATAATTATATCTCTTTGTTTTCAGTGTGCACAGCCGAGGTGATCATAACTGCTTCTAAAAATGATCACCTCTTGGGTTCGAACGAGTGTACATGGGGCCCAAGTTACTGGTGTGAGAATCTAAAGTAGGTTTCTTGGTAATTCCTAATTTTTATATAAAGTCCATTAAGGAGAAATGGAGAAATCAAAAAAGAATAAAGACTGACTCATAATATATTTGCATACGATATGTATTTAATTTTGACGTTAAAGTCTCAAGATTTAGATTTTTTGTGATATATTTTTTTGTTTTAATAAACTTCATGTCATTTTGGAGCACATGATGACGATGCTGACTATTAATTCTGATAACAGAACAGCTAAGTCATGCTCTGCTGTAAAGCATTGTATCCAGCGATACTGGGAGCAGATGGAAGTCCCAGAGGATAATGACAACGTGTGCGGGATCTGTAAGGACATGGTGCAACAGGCGCGGGATCAATTGGAAAGCAATCAGACCCAGCAGGAATTGAAGGATGTCTTCGAGGGTAGCTGTAAGCTGATCCATATCAAGCCAATCGTCAAGGAATGCATCAGCCTTGTAGATGAGTTCATTCCTGAGCTCGTGGACACGGTGGCGTCTCAGATGAACCCATCCGTGGTTTGCACCGTCGCGGGACTTTGCAACAATGCTCGCATCGACAAGTTGCTCTCGCAGTATAAGGAAACGCCGGTGAAGGTGAGAACTGGCCATTCCGAATTTTCCGCAATTTTAAGACTTAAATCTGGCGTCTTGAATTCTTCGAGCTCGTCTTTCTGCCTCGAGATATTTTTTTTTATACTAAGGTTCGGGATGATATTTTAAAAATATGAATTACGATCGTGCCAATCATTGTTGAGTGGCTCGTTGACATACTGATACATATATTGCATCTTTCAATATTTTTGAATAATTTGCAAGATTAGATTATTAAAAGTTAGCCCGTTATAAGCAATATCCGGTAACTTGCTTTCATGCATTTATCTCGTTTAATTATTTTGGAATAACTTACCAGAATAGATTATTGGAATTTATTATAAACAATAATAATATTTCCATACGTGTCATCATGGTTTAACTAAATATTCTGACAAACTTGTGAGCTTTATCATAAGTTTTTTCATCCATCGTGTTTGACAAATGACAGTTGACAAAAACTCAGTTAGTAGAATGATTCTCGATAACAAAAAAGCGGTCCTTATACTTTTAGAAGGTTAAACCGACGCCGTTGGTCCTGATGAAGAATGATGAAGTTGAACCCGACACGTGCACCAAGTGTTACACGATAGCGAACCACATGGAGAGCAGATTGCGAAACATGCCGCGCGACAAGATGCTCGAGCAGTTTCTGAGAGTCTGCGGCCAGCTTGGTTCTTACTCGGACTCGTGTGCGAACATCGTTCTGCGTCATTTCGACGTCATCTACGATCATCTGCAGAACAATTTCAATGCGGACAACATATGTCATCTATCGGGACAGTGCAGCAGCAAATACCACAAACATGAGGACGACGTGGACACGGTGAGTGCTATATTAATCACGTCTTAATCATTTGCGATTCCGCAACAAATTTAAATCGACTCATATACCGTTTTAACTGCTTTTACATCAGTTCCGCAATATCCCACCTTGAATATGAATATACTATTACGAGTGTTAAACATTGTGCTCCAAATTAGATGCTAAAATATTAAAATAAATGCAAAATGCGCGATATTGTCCAACGCTGACCAGATTTGTGAAATTCAGAGCAAAACATCGAAATTAATTTGCATCACAACGAGCTAGCTGACTGAAGACTGTTCATTAAATCGCACACATTGTAATACTTAGATTCCAAAAGTGGAGATAACGCCGATGTCGAGTGTGGGTATGGTCGAAGTGGACGACGACTTGCCGTGCAAGCTGTGCGAACAGCTTGTGGGACATTTGAAAGATCTTCTAGTCGCAAACACAACGGAGCTCGAATTCAAGCAGGTCCTCTTGGGTCTCTGTAAGCAGACTAAATCTTTCGCTGACGAGGTTTGTAGCTTGTAATTACGTTATTATCGAGACTAACATTTTGTCAGCTTGTTGTATGCAGCACTACACTGACAGATGCAATCTTTTCAGTGTAAAGCTATTGTTGATGAATATTATATGGAAATTTACGAGTACCTGACAAAAGGATTAGACAGCAATCTCGCGTGTCAAATGGCCGGAATATGTCCGAGTCGCGACAAGATGGGACAAGTAAGTGCTCTCTTTGAGTAATAATGTGTTTTCGAAATTAAGATTAAGATCAAGCGAATCCATGTTTCATTTTGCGATATTATCCGACTATGACTGGACTATTTGTGTTGTTAACAGGGACCGATCTGGCCTTTGCTTCCAGTCGAGTCGGCGAAGCTAGGACTAAAACTAATGAACAGCAAACAGAAGAAAGAGGTCGAAGTCGCCATTGGCAACAAGCACTCGACATCGGAGGCTGAAGAAATGCAGATGCCGAAAGCTGAAGCAATGCAATTGCCGATTGAGAGATTAGTGCCCTTGCCGTACCCTCTGCTGCTGCAATCGTCAGCGGAAGGTGTTAATGGAAAGGAAACGTGCGCGTTGTGCGAATATGTGCTGCATTATATTCAGAACGTCGTTACGGATCCCAAGAATGAGGTAATGAATCTTGACATGCTTATTTAAATCGCGAGACTACGCAAAGTTTATTGTTTGTTTATTATTTGTTTATTATTTAACATTGGATGTGAAAAGTATATTTATTAAAAAATTAAATTTAATATCTCAGGAGAAAGTGAAGGAAGCTCTCGGAAAAATCTGTACCGAGATACCTTCTATCAAAGGCACGTGCCAGGAATTCGTAGATACTTATGGAGACGCAGTTGTGGCCATCCTCGCCCAGGAGATCGACCCGTCGCAGGTAAGTGCTTTCATTACATTCCGTAGGTTCATGTTAACACGAAGTGTTACTTAATACTTAATGTACTTAACATCGAATCTTCGTTGCAGGTGTGCCCTATGATACACGTTTGCCCATCGGAGGACTTGCTGCGCTTGTGGAAGACTTATTCCGTCCAGGATGAATCGAAGGACAAACCGAGTTGCCCACTGTGTCTGCTCGCGGTTGCACAGATTTACAACGTCATCAGGAACAACAACACCGAGGTAAAGACGACGGGCGAGGCAGCGACAGCTGATCCTCCATATGAATATGAATCACTTTTGTAGCGATTACAATTCTACAAGTCGCTCGTTTGATATCGAACGACGCGTTGTTACAGGCCAACATCGAAAACGAACTGGCCAAGTTGTGTAATCGCTTGCCGCACAGCTTAACCGAGCAGTGCACCGATTTCGTCAAGGTGTACAGCAAGGAACTCGTGGAGATGTTGCTCGCGGACATGACACCCCAGGAAGTCTGTTCTTTCCTGAAACTGTGCGACCCGACCAGGCATGTCGGCCGAACCGAGAATCTCGGCCCGAAACAGTATATCAGCCGGAAGGATCATGAAATCCGTGAGTCATCTCGCGAAGCAGATCGCGCGGATGCGCGAACGTTCGTCGCGCTTAATTGATTCATTGCAAAAATATCGACGAATAATCACGTGGCAAATTCCTCGACTGTTTCAGTAACTAATGAGATATCTGATCAGCCATTACCGCCGACTCACACGGAGTCGCATGAGCTGGGTAACGATGAGGTGTGCACGCTCTGCGAGATCATGATGCAGTATATCGACAAGGCGATCGGCAAGAAGAGGTCGCGAGAGCACATCGAGAGCATAGTGCACGGCATGTGCAATCACCTGCCGAAATCATTTTCCCAGCGCTGCAATCACTTCGTGGATGAGTACGGTGACATGATGATAACCATCCTCGCGGATGAAATCAGTCCGAAGGAGGTCTGTGGCATACTCGGCGTTTGTACGGTCACCACGAAGCAGATTGAAGGTACGGAAGGTCCGCGAAGAAATCTGAAATCGCTTCAATTTTCTGTCATACAATGACCGTGATAATGATTTTGATGTGATATCAATCATAGCGGCGATTATAATTTTCTTTATTCGCTTTTCGTGCAGAATCGATAGCTGAATGTGCCTTGTGCCGAGACATGGTGTCGGAGATCGATACTCGGTTGCACAATCGCAAGGTTTTCGTTACGATTGAAGAGAGCGTCAACAACGCGTGCACCTACATTCCGCGGACGGAAAGAGAGAAGGTAATATACGATGTTACTTTACGATCCTTCATAAAGCTAACTTTCCGGTCGAGAAGTACTAAAATTGAACTCCTGCGGCAGTGCGGCAAAACGCTAGAAATTTACGGACCGAGCCTGGTGAACATGCTGAGGGCTGGCGTGCACAGCGAAGAGATGTGCGACAAGATCGCTTTGTGTTCGCCCACCGATAACTTGGCAATCCTGTCGAAGGGTGCACATGTACCTACATCGGCTCAGGAGATCAGAGAGTGCACACTGGGCGCGGAGTACGTGTGCACGCAGGGAAAACAACTGATCGAGCTTTGTAAGGTGAGTGCGATGAGTACGTTTGTCAATGTTGCAAGCTAATACCGGAATTATCTTTTAACTCCGTCTTGAATTGCAGCTTACGAAGCAGTGCGAGGAGTTCGCGAGGCACGATGAAACGAAAACCGAGTGATAGCCGCGAATCAGAAAGGAAGTTATCGGTGATAAGAAGGGAAGCGTAATTGCAAATTAGGTTTTCGGAGATTCTAACTGTAGCGAATAGTCTGTTTCACGTTTTACTATATTATATCAATGATATTTGTATTAAATTCTTGCTGTTTCCGAGCACTCAGAACTGTATCAGAGCGATCTGTGTAAGCGCCGTGCGAATGTCGTGCGATCTTCCTCGAACCAAAAATTAGTTATTCGTACTTAAGTCGATGCGCTGGCGCCGTAAAAAATTGTTAAGACAACGGCGCAGCGGGAATACCTTTCCTCCAGCTAAGTAAGTGAAGTAAGTTCCAGCCTGTGGGAAATGTGACGATATTAAGAAAGTATAACCCAAGTCTCTCTCTGCGTATCTATTTGTCTTTTTATATTCTTAAGCAGTGAATTATATAGCATACATACATTTCCAGTATGATATATAGTTCAGTGTGCTCAACGAACAATGATCTGTTTACTTTGAGTTTGTGATAATAGTCAAATAAAGAGAATAAACAGAAGCGCGAGTTGCTTTGTGCTTGCAAATTTTGTAATGGAGATATATTGAAAATAATTGAGATCGAGATTCAATTTGCAATTTAATTCTGACGGTTTAGAATACTTGCAGATTGTGCAAACGTAGAAGTGGAGTGACATTAATATACATTTTTTTATCTCCGTAATTTTACTTAATTTTTACAAATTCGAATTTATATGTTGAAATTTTAGTGTCTCGTAGATGAATCGATATAGCTTGATTTCTAATTGAACTGTTTATATTTAAAAAGCACCGAATTAATTTGCACATCTAATAAATCAGTACTAAAAAATTCCGCTACGAGCTTTCACTATTCCTGAAAAGTGAGGTAGTAGTGCAGTACAACGATGAATCAGTCATAACTTTATTCTCAAATAGCATAATTCAGTATTTTGATTTTACAACTGCACAGCGTAAAAGCTTTTTAAATTCTATGAGTTAATAACACTTTGTACGATATTAAAGAAAAATAAAAAAAGAGAGACATTGATTAGGTGAGCAAATTAATTCAGTGCTCTTTTTGAAGAAATTGGACCTTTATTACAAAATAAACATGCAATCTTCGAAATATTTGATATTTTCTAATATTTTTAAAATAAAATCGGGCAGCTGACGAATCTCCTCATGAAAAAAAAGTGTAACAAATAAAGTATCACTTTCTTGAGAAAAAGCACAAAATTTACACATCTCCAACTTCCTATTCCTTCTGCGCATGCGCACTTCGATGTGGAAACATCGAAAGAATGGACGAGTGGCACTAGTGTGTACTACACTGCTTACGGCGTGACCGACACCATCGCCATATTAGCGAATATTGAACGGTCTACCCATTCGTGTATGATTTTTGGCAAGGTATTGCGTTCAGTAAAGAATTGTGCGTTTCATATTTGAAAATCGTTGCACGCCAGCGATCAGTGCGACCAAAATTCACTCAATACGTTTCTCGTTTCTCCTCGCAGGAGACAAGCTGACTGGCGTTTGCCCGAGGGTGTGCAACGCGTCTCGCCAAGTCCCGAGCTCCAGCCGCTCATTGCCAAGATGATGTACACAGTAAGGAAACCAGCGGCTTTTACCGCCACCGTCACATCGTGTTCCTTTTAACGTCGTCTTCGACGATAATTCGAAGTTGATTTCTCGCTTGGTGAAAGCGTCGAATTTCTTCCATATAGTTCCGCCAACAGCAGTCAACAGGCGAAAATAATCGACTTCCCGCGCTAAAAATAACTGCTATAAATGAAGCAAAATTATTTTCGGCTTAATTTCGAAGATATTTTGTCTGTATAAATTTCTGATATAAGAATTGATCAGCAAGCTTGGAAATTTAAATTTTTTTGGATGGATCATTCGATGATTCATGGAATTCGTAATTTAATGTGCCCCATGTTTCCGCTAAAGAAAAATCAATTTCTAATTCAATCAAATGAGTCATATGATGAGTCATTTCTGAAGATTGATTAGTTAATCTGCACTGTAAATCTGTATTTGTGTGGAATCTTACTTTTTTTTTGTATATAACTTTTCAGGGGACAACTGCGTCGCAGGACACGCGATTCAGCGACAAGGAGAAGAAGCTTCTTAAGTTGATGAAGTTTGGCGATTCATTAACGCAAAAGGTATTTAATTTAAATTTTCTCATTTTTACAGAAGGGCATTTTATACAATTGATAATTCCATTTGTAGCAATAGCAATTTAAATTATCGATTTATTAATTAGATTCATAAAGTTTACGTGCAAGAAAATATATTGAATACAATTTTCCTGTGCTAACTTGAAATGAATAAAGAGCGAATATGCATTTAATTTGTCTGAATAGGTGGATATGAGCAAGGTGAAACTCGATGTAATCAAACCATGGATCACAACAAAGATCACGCAGATCCTGGGAATGGAGGACGACGTTGTGGTAGAATTTGTGTATAATCAGCTGGAGGAGAAGGTAAGAGACATCACCGCACTTACTAGAATGAAAAATCGGATTCAATCACATTCGATTAGAGGTAGATATCTTTACGATACGCAATAGCTCGCGAAAGGAAAGCGATCAGTAATGTCAGAGTTAATACGTTCACTTGGCTTTTTCCCCTCATCATTTTAGGAAACCGATAAAAATATGCATTATTTCAGCCACGATGCTTTCGTACAAATCGCAAGCATTCACTATTCGAACTCCGCACGACGTGCTGAGTTTGGATAACGTCCAAAAAAAAGCAATGAGGCAAACATTTTGTGTCTAGCCGCATTGTTTCTATCTTTTTTTTTTTTCTTTAATTTTCATAAGTTTCATCGTTCCTCAGTACCCTACCTGTTTTTGATCGGTTTTGATCCACACATGTATCTCTCCCTTCGTCCAAGTATGCTGACTTTTGGCAAAAAAAAAAGAAAAAGAAAAGAAAAGAAAAACCGATCAGTAGCTGATCCTGCCATATCTGAACTGTGCAAAGCCGATCTTTATCATATGTGTTTGAATTCCCCGTTAGTATAAGTAGAGACCGTTGGTGGGGCTCAACCCTTTTGTCCAAATGGCAAAATTCGGATGTGCTCCTCACTACATCCGATTGGCCGCCTTTCTATCAGCCGTCAACCCTAGCGTCAGCTGCAGTGGCAGTTGGTATCTCAACGTCACCTTAGAACCGCCGACAAATCTTCAGCAGCTACGTGTCATCTTCGTCTTCATCGTCGTCGTCGTCGTCATCATCATCATCACCACCACCAGCGTCCCCGCGGCTACCACATCGTCAGCAACGTCAACGTCGCAGGATCGTCGGCGTCCCGGGACGATACCTCCGCCACTTCGTGTCTCCCTGCCTCCAGCTTTTCGCTCCATGGAGCAGCTGTGCACCAGACTTTCCTGCGGCAGACATCATTCATGTTTGCGCAGTCACCTCGACCGGGGTAGCTCGTTGTCGTGAGCCGCGGGACTTTGAAAGTTCTGTGGCTTTCGGCTCGCCGCCCGAGGCATCTTCAGCTTCAGCCACGATGATGTCCTGTCAGCTAGTCTGCCTGCCTGCCTGCCTGATCGTCCCGAGGTGATCATCCGCGTCAATCTGGGATCTACGGAATCGTCATCATCATGCGGATCGCCTCATCATCGGATTCCTCGTTGGAACCGTCGAGTGGGAATCGACGAGGCGCCACTTGCCCGGTACTTCTTGCTTACCGCTGAGTTCGCGATGGACTTATTCCGGACATACTGGTATCGGTCGGATTGGCGTCGGCGTGATTGAGGCGAAAAACGACGCCCGAGGAGGTATCCCTACACACGATTTGACTCTTTGTCACTGTCACAGGTTGGTGAAAAGGTGATCCTTTTATATCACATTATTTCATCGATTTTCAGGCGGACGCTCTCACCGGATGTCCGGACGCTTCTTTCTCTCTCGTTTCAGCTTACGCAAATATCAAGGATCGACAAAGGTGTCGGTCTATCTATCTCTCGTGTTACTTGTACATTTAATATTATAATTCTCTTTTCTCGTCAGCATGTAATTCTTTTAACACAGGTTTAAAAAAGGGCGAGATCAACGGCAGCGACGGTAAGGCACGCTTAGAGATAAAAAAAGTAAAATATCTGCTTTTTCGAGGGGGAAAAGCAGTTAACAGAATAGGCATACTGAAAGTACTGATTAACTTTGTCCAAGATTTTAATCGAAATTTAACGTGGTATTTTTTTTCCGTTGTTGAATTCCGTTTAGATGCACAGACACTTTTTGCTGTTCTTGTTCGGAGGATTAAATTTGTATGTTGTATATTTTACAGTTTCCCGATCCCCGAAAAATGCAGATCAACTTGACGGGCTTCTTGAACGGCAGGAACGCTCGTTCCTTCATGGGTGAATTATGGGACCTTCTGGTTTCTGCTCAGGAAAGCGTCACGGGTATTCCCGAGGTTTTCTTGCAGCAAAAGAAGGATCAGATTAAAAAGCGTTTGGTAATTATCAATTTTCATTTTTATTTTATATTTATATATATTGCTATATATATAATTTATTTAAATAGTCGCTCCTTACTAATATTAATCAAGTATTCGGATTTTGTAATAAAAATTAATTTCTTGTATCTTGTGAAGTTTTCTGCGTTCTCAGAAAATGGACAATTGAATCGCTATATTTTAACATTCAATAATATGTTCAACTCTAACCAAATGGACGCGATTAATTTTAATTTAGTTGCACTTAACTGTAGAACGATATTTATTAAGAAACGCGCACATAGATATACATCATGTTGTAATATATCGAATTAGGAGGAGCAAGAGAAGCTACAAGCATCATTGGCAGAGAAGGACAAGGAGAAGGAGCGCGAGAAGGAAAAGGATGACGCAGAGAGTAAAGTGAAGAAGGAGGAGAAAGATATCGGCTCGTCAAAAGAGCGTAGAAGGGATCGTAGTAGGGATCGCGATAGAGACAGGTATCGTCGTCAAAGCGAATGTAATTCAAAAAAGAAGTGCGTCACTTGTATTATGTTTAATACTTGCATGTTACACTTAACATACGTTGTCTTTAAACTTAACATTATTTTATGTAGAAGCAAGAGAAGCAGATCGCGAGATCGGCATAGGGATCGTGACCGATCGAGTCGGAAGAGGAGATCGGCCTCGAGATCGCCGGGTAAGAACTCGCTGAAAGACAACGGGAAGGACATGCCCGAAACCAAGGTAGAACGCGATGATTCGCCGCAACCGGAAAATGCTATACCCTTAATGCCGGTTAAGACCAAGCCGTAAGTAAACTAGATTATGCGAAACACATTGCGCCGGTCATAAGGGCTTAAAAAGAAAATAATGAAATTTTATACATTTGCAGAGAAGCCGCGGTGGCGATATCGAGACTGCAAGCGAAGTTAATGAGCATCGCTGATGGCAAGAAGAAGAACAATCGTACGCCCTCGCCGGAGTCTCTGGACAAGTCGGCGAAGAAGTCGCGATCCAGATCTAAGTCGCCTGCAAATCGCTCGAAAAAATCAAGATCCAAGTCACCGGCGAGCCGTGACTCGAAGGCACGTCGATCGCGATCGCCCGCCTCGAAGTCTAGGCGGTCGCGCTCCAAGTCGAGATCCAGGAAATCCCGTTCCAAGTCGAGAAGATCGAGGTCGCGCTCGCAGGATCGTACAAAATCCATGCGAAGCAAGTCCAAGTCGCCGAGATCACGCTCGCACTCGCGATCGAAGAAATCACGATCCAAGAGCGACGATCGGAGCAAATCGAGGAAATCGAGGTCCGACTCGAGCGACTCGAGATCCTCCAAGTCTCGTTCCAAGTCGCCGGACAAGAGAAAGGACAATGTCGAATCCAACAGGAAGCGCGAGGGTAGCACGAGTAGCAGCACCGAGTCCGAGGAGGACAAAGGAGCGAAGGACAAGAACGATTTTGAGATACGGAAGAAAAAAGATGGTGTGCAAGCCAAGAGATCCTACCGGAAGACCAACAAGGACGATAGTGGTAGCGACAGTGACTCCAGCCGAGAAAGAAAATCGGCTCCTAAAAGAAGGAGTCCATCACCGCGCAAGGATAGGGGTCGATCCAAGGATAGAGACAGGAACAGGTCGCGGGACAGATCACGGGATAGATCGAGAGATAGATCGCGAGACAGATCGCGTGATAGATCACGAGACAGGAATCGAAGGTAAATTTTACAAATCTAGTCTAATTGTATCACAGTTATGTAAAAGATATATTAATGTGTGTGTTTTGTAATACAAAACCTATTTGCAAAAATCATTAGAATTTTGAAAAAAGAAAAAACGCAAAATCATAGTTTAATAAAAGAGAAAATTTACGGATTTTTTTATTCACGTGTTTTGTTCTATAGGAGATCACTGGATCGAGAACGCGACCGAAGGCGAGAGCGGGAACGGGATAGAGAAAGGGAGAGACTGGATCGGTACAGCGGCAGCCGCAACATGCGACCACCGTCGGTGCGCGGAGCGCCTAATAGACGCAGGTGAGAATGCGTTTCTTTATACCCAATATAATTTAATTCTCCACATTAGAATACAAGAAACATTTTCTACAGTCCACCGCGTAGGAGCCCGGCAAGATATCGTCGCAGATCACCGAGCCCCGGGGACAGGCGGCGCAGCAGGAGGTCGTTGGATCGCCGAAGACGATCGTCGGAGAGACGCGACAGACGTCGATCACCCGATCGCAGCCGACGCCGCTCGCCGGACGGACGGGATCGATCGAGCAGGTACGATAGATCTTCCTCACGCGACAGATCAAGTAGGCGTGAGCGCTCCAGAGATCGGCGGGATAAGGATCGTCGATCTAGATCGAAGGATCGTAGATCGAGATCGAGGGATCAGAGGTCATCGGTGGATCGCTCGAGGGACGGGAAACGGTCTCCCGATCGTTCGAAGGATTCCAAGGATAAGGCAAGGGAAGGCAGAAAAACGGATGAGAAAGCTAAAAGACCGCCCGATACAGGAACGCGAAAAGAATTGCGAAACGGCCGATCTAAGTCGAGTAGCTCGGAAAGTAGCGAGAGTAGTTCCTCTAGCAATGAGGACGAGTCGCTTAGGTGAGTAAAATTCTTACTTTGAACACGATACTACGTCACATTTTTGCTCTTTTACGGGGTCTACGATCGATGGATCATGATAGATTGGCGGACACTCGGTCGTTGGCGTCTCGCGCTTCCATCGAACGATGTTTTCACCGAGGGCGCGTTTGTGCTCCATGTGTTCGCAGGAAATCGATCGAGCGTAAGGCGTCGCAGGAAAAGCGGGAGAGGGAACGCGAGCACGTGGACGATGCCAAGAAGAAGGAAAAGGAGAAACTGGTGAAGGAGGAAGCCGCCAAGCGACCGGAGAAGGAAATCAAGAAGATCGAACCCATCGCCGCGAAGAAGCAGGAGCCCATCGTGTCTCCCAAGAAGCTTCAAGTTTCCTCACTTCCCGTCACAAGACACAGAGTAGGCTTAAATTCCATTTTGACCATTTAAAAAAAAACAATTTAAAGTAATATATCATCAGATTTTGATTTTACACACATTCGATAGGTTTATACATCATAGTTATCGTTTTGTAAGATTCTCGCTTTCTTTTCAGTTCTCGAAGAGCTTGTCGCGTACTCCCTCGCCGTTCAAGAAGACCGAGGACATTGTCACAGCAGTTGTCAAGATTAAACAGACGATTAAGTATGTCTCACACGAGATGTTTATTTAATATTTTATATGCGTAGCTTGGTTCTAAAATGTCTTGAAAATGTTATTTTAAGACTATTATTCAATGAAATTTTTTATTCCAGAGAGGATGTTAAGGACGAGTCGCCGAAAGTCGGAGAAGCGAGCTTTGCTGGAGACGTTTTCCCGCTGAAGAAGGATGAGAAATCATTGAAAACGGCGAAACTAGCAGTGGAAGATAAGAAGTCTGCTCAGAAGTCGTTGGAACCTTCGTTGTCCAAGAAACCCTTGGAAACGGTCAAGAAAGCGAAGAGGGAAAAACGCGACGGTTCCACGGACAGCGAGGACAGTGATGGTGAAGGCAAGATAGATATTAGATGATCGTTAAATAATCATCGGTCAATGTATTTCAATCTTCCGTTTCTCTCATGATTTTTATTTCATAGGTAAGAGAAAGTCCAGAAAGTTGGAGAAGCTGAGAAAGTCGAGGAAAGCATCAACGGACGAAGATAAATCTGACAAGAGCAAAGCTGGCTCCAGCTCGGACTCCGAGGATGACAAGAGACATTCAGACAAAAATAAGAAGGCTACTAATCGAACTGGTTGGTACATTCTTAATCATAAACGATGCAACTATTAATGCAACTGACATGATTTGAATTAATAAGATTACAATAGACCTACTGTGTCTAAATTAATTGGAAGATAAACTATTTAGATATAATTGCCGTTTTACTATAATATTCAACATCGCAATAGTTTTTATAATTATTGTTAATATTATCCTGCTTTGTCTTACGTTAGATTCAATGGACGATCGCAGTAAGGATAGAAAGGACAGTAGAAAACGCGAGATCGCTGATAGCGATACGCGCAAGCGATCAAGAAAAGAAATCGAGGAAGAACTAAAGAAGTCGAAAAAGCAGCGACGAGACTCCTCCTCGGGCGAAGAGGAGCAGAAATCCAAAAGGAATAGGAACGAGGACGACCGATCGAGATCTCGCAAATCGAAGAAGGACTCGAGTTCCGACGAGGAGCCAAAGAAAACGAGAAAGAGGCGGGACACCTCGTCGGACGACGAGAAATCTAGATCGCGAAAGCCCAGGAAGGATTCGACAAGCGAGGACGAGACGAAATCAAAGTCAAAGAAATCCAAGCGAGATTCGAGTTCGGAGGACGAGGAGCTTGTGGATAAAGACGCAAAGAGGAAGAAAAAGGTCGACGACAGCTCGGACGATGAGAAAGTGAAGAAGAAGCGTAAGAAGAAGACAAAGACCAGCACTAGCGAATCGGAGGTAATTTTCTAAACTGGAGATCTTGATAATCCTTAAACATTCCTTACATTTCCGAATTCCGGTGAAATTTTCAGGAGAGCGAAGTAGAGGAGAAGAAGAAGAAGAAGGAGAAGAAGCACAAGAAGCATAAGAAACACAAGAAGCACAGGAAGCACAAGAAGAAAAAGGTCGCAGATTCGGACGAGTCTGATGTAAGTGAGGGTAATACCGAGGAACTAGAGAAGAAACTCCGGGAGAAAGCATTAAAATCCATGAAAAAGGGACATAGCATTGAACGAAGCGATTGAGACGGTAACGATACCACAAGAGTGTGTTGTGCGTGTACCTCTGTATCTCTGCAAAACGATTCTGTGTACAATCGTTTTGATTGTGTATATGAGTAACTTTCATTCGTTTCATATCAACGACGGATTGGATTATTATACTTAGTACACGTATATTACTCAATCCCTTCGGAACAAGATCGAACGGCCTCCGTACCGTGAGATAGTTTCGTTTTTCACGCGATGCCGCACGCAAGAAGGAATGCGTGACACGGCTACCTACCTTAATGTTTGCACTTAGCACTTATTTGACGGAATTGGCAGAATCATTTCGCTCGGTGACGTTGATATTTGTACCAGCTCACGATAATACGGATTATTCATTTAAGTTGATGTGATACGAAGATTTTCCACTTTTTTTTAGAAGAATCCGAGGCAACACGCAGTTCTTGAAACATCCTGATCTCCGAATATATTTGAGCGAAATCAGGACTCGCGTGCAGAGTACATGTTCACTTTACTATAATAACACTATTAAATTGTAACATAAAGTCGATTTCTCGGCGCAGTGTTTTTAGAGAATAATAAAGTAGCATACCGAATGACCGAGTGTTACCGCAACTGAGGCGACGAGAACTGTCGCAAAGCTCATCCTTCGCGGGAGCTCTCCCTCTCCCCCTTCCCCTCATTCAACCTCCCCCGCAAGTGCTGTCAAGTGATATAGTCATTTTTGTTTTGCAGTGCCAAGAGTAGATTTCTCGCTAGACGTCACGTACTGAATCGCCATACCGAATTTACAGACATAATGTAACTAATTTAATGATTTGCGTGTTTCACAGTACTGGAGAAAAATATACAAAGTATATCGAGAATTATATACATGATTCCCCTTCAGTTATACCGCTCACAAATAATTTGTATCCTTTCTTTCTTTTTTTTTAATACAAATTTATATCATAACAAAAATTTTTATATACAAGCTTTATTAATAGTAACTTATGTAAAATCAAAATCTTCCAATATCTGACTCAAGTCTGGTGAAATAATTAGTTTTCCATCTATCGAGCCCAGATTGACAGTATCACTGGTTGACGATGCCGTGTTGTCCAGTTTTACGGCCATGAGATCCTGAAAAATAATTGAGTTACTTAGTCACGGTGAATTAAACGAGCGGCGGTGTAGCTTAGCGATAGAGTGCCAGACTTGTAACCGCCGGAAACCGCGGGGTTCTCAAGTCCACTTGAGCATATAAATTTTATTCTAAGCTGCGTTCCGTATCAAGTAACTGGAGAGAGACTCAAGTATCGAAAACTGGGAAGCGACGTTAAGCCGTTGATCCATACGCAAACCGGTGAACCGCTGTGTTACCCCCTCCCCATTATGCAACTCGGGCGATCGGCTAATAACTCGCCTACTCTAAAATCGAACCGTTACCGACATCGATAGAAAGATCAGTCAGCCGTTCAAGAGGCTTTCTAGAAACCCTATATGCCTCGAAGAATTAAAGAATTGAAACTATACAGTAAATCGATGCGAATCAGCGCGATTATCGGAACATCATTTACCTGACGACACTTTAGTTGACTGCCAGTGTTGGCAGAGAAATACATATTGCCAATGCGTAGTCTTGTTCTACCGGATTTCAAGACCTCAAGTGTACCAAGACGACCTTCCTTCAAAGTGCCCAAGGTGCAACGTTCCGCTTTCGCATTATCATCGTCCTCGTCGTCATCGTTGGAGTTGCTCGATTTCCCTGGTTCCGTCTCCTCTTTGCTGGATTCCAGCAAAGAGCCTGGCAAGCAATCTGGAAGCTATTCAATTGACTGCTATTAAATCGAGGGGGAGACCAATACGAGCAACAACACGAGCGCGCGATTTCTTACCTGTATCAGTACATAAGAATTAGATTTATTTTCGATCATCTCGGGAATGGTGCGTGCTTTGTTCTCGTCCGGCATGTCCGAAGCTTTGTTCTCTACATTTACTGTAAACATAAAGCAAATGTACGATTTAATTAACATCGAGATCTAATTAAGAATTACATCTCCGAGAGAATAAGAGCGTTCTCACTTTTGTCCTTTTTAATTCTGGATAAATTTTGGTTGCCTCTCGGCAGTGAGAGAGGCTGCACTCTCTCGTCAGCCTCTTCGTCTTCGTCACTGTCATCATTTCTCAAAACCAGTTTCATCAGTCTTTCCGTTTCAGCTTCCTTCGTCTTATCCGTATCCGTAACTTTGTTCAATTTTTTTGGTTTCTCCGAGTACCTTACTCGGACGGAGTCCGAGCCGCCGTCACTGCTATATTTTCTGCTGACTGGAGGTACGTATATCCCCTCTGACCAGACACCGGTAGACTAAAAGCACAACAATATGAAATGTGCAGATACTTTTTTTTTCAAAGAGGTTACACTGAAATTTTATGTTTAGAAATCATAATCATCAGCTCGACACTGTAGAACTCACCTCTATTATCTTTGGTTTACCACGTCCTCTTTCACCGCGTCCTCTATTGCCTCTTCCTCGTCCTCTTCCGCGATCACTATTCCTCACTAATTCGTGTTTTACCTTTGGTGGCAATGGTTCACTGGAATTGAATATGACTCTAATATTTCTATCATGTTCTTAACGGTTATATAGTCATAATATGCTAACGCCACTTTTGTAAGCTCTCTGAGCATGAGAGACAAACACTGTTTGTGTGCTATCTGTATGTGATTTTTTAAGAAGAGATCATTAACAAGAGATTCTAACAACAAAGTGGTCATCAAATCATCGCTGGTAATAATGGCTCTGTACTGTAAAACATTTGAGAACGATCTGCTCCAATATTTCTCGATTTCTATAATAATAATTCTATAATAATTAATTAAAATAAGTAAATAACGTACTTCTTGTTTTTGTTCCTCTGCACGTTGACGTTCGGTGTGTACACCTTCTTTGGCTTTTCCAACTTAATATTTCCACCTAGGGTCAAGTCGCGTGGCACTCGGAAGGACGTTAGCCTCTGTACAGGAGCGGGCTGCGTGTTTGGCTCCGTCTTGATGTGTGGCAAGCTTTCCGACGGTGTAAATGACGTTGACGACGCGGATGTGCCAGGTTCTATCTTCACCCGCACATCAGCAGGAAATGTGCTTTTTGTGGAGTTGTCTGAAGCCATTGTCGACTGTTGCTAGTTGTCTCCTTGTGGCTTCTTGGTCCTTTAATATATTTTTCACACAATTATTGATAAATCCTAATTTAACAATAAGCTAGAGTGAATTGGAATGGGAACAAATCTTATGCTGGCGATTGAGACTACCTAACCTCTCAAACGCAAATGAATTGATTTTTATCACATTATTACGATCGTTTATTGTTTGTTTGTTATTTTTATTAACTTACTGTGAAGATGTGTGTGACTTTAAGAACAAAGTATCATCTACACAATTAAAAATGTTTATAATAAAAATTATGTCAACAGTGTGAGCACACTTACACACTTGCATATGCACACGTGCTCTTCCTCTTCTTTTTAAATAATTCCTAAACTAAAAACAACTTTTACGATAATGACTATTGTCCTGAAGCAGTCGTACTGCTTCTCAGTTTATAAAAATTTGTCAACTTTATCGTTCAATTACACTTCCAAATACAGATTACTGCTGACACATACAGTTATACTATATACACACGTGCTCGAAACTCGAAGTTCGGACCAGTTGATCGCTCGGCTGCGCAGTTCTGCGTTGATTTTTAGTTAACCAATCACGTTACTGCAGCATGGAATTGCTGGATGCATTTAGAACTACAGCCGCTTATTGGATACTCGGTGAGCTCTTGCACATAACTGATATATTCTTTTAGATCTAGAAATGTATGCCAATTAGATGGAAGAACTCACTGAGCGCTCAGTGAGCGTTTGTAGTACTGAATACACCCACCCATAGCTTAGCATATGGCGCTAGATTTAAATTCAAGTTCAATATGGTGTAAATTTAAATCTACAATTACTTTTCAAATTTAAATGTGAATCTAGATCTAGATTCAAATTTTAATCTAATTTCGAAATTTGAATTAAACTGAGATTAATTTAAACCTTCAAATCTCAATTTATATCTGGATTTAAATTTAAATTTAAATTTTAATTTAAATCCCATACAGCACTGAAAGATTGCAGAAACGTTGCAGAAATCTTACATTGAAAGATTGCAATATTGCATGGAGGTTGCGAAATGTCTCTGCAATGTTGCTGCAACATTGCAGTAACGTTGAAATGTCCGCCCTAGGAAACATTGCAGCAACATTGAAATGTGTGCTCCCAGAAACATTGCAAAAAATATAATAGTATAGTAAAAGAGAGTAATTTATATTGGTCCAATATTATAAAGTAATCTGTTTTTTAGCTAATACTTAATTATGATTAAATGAGCAAATTTAATGACTTCAGATGCTTGCGGCGTGCGTGGACGTGTCCATGGGAACCTCTGCCGCAAGTGCAAAAATTCTCAGAAAAACTATTATCATGCCAAGGCACGTACTTATATAATTGTGAAGCTAAATCTTAACGTCGAGTAAGAACTCGACACATGCACCACCTAGTGGTGCGGAGCGAAAACGCATACAACTTTGCAGGATCATTTCGGTGCAATATTGCAATTGTATATCTCTGTAATATCTCTGCAAAATTACATTGCAACTTGTAATGTTGCAACATTCCTGCAATAAAACTGGAAGCTTATGTGCTGTATGGGAATATAAAGCCTTTAGACTGCCATGATATTTGGAGAAGAAAAGAATACTTGATCGATACAGGTGCACACAAAATCATAGTGTAGCGATCATCGGTTATTTAAAATAAACAAAAACGTGTTAAACTTACATAACAAGATTAATACAAAGTTGAGTGCAAATCGCGAGTAAATCGATCGTCAAGTATAGCTTCTCGTTCAAGTTTTCTCTTCTTTTCAATTTAATATGATTCAATTTCTTCTGCAACCCCAAAATTCCACCCCCATGTGTACTTCTTTCGCCCGTCCCCCTTTCTCGTGTACCATTCGTCGCGGCGGCAGATAAGCGGTATCGCGCGCGCAGGGCAAGCCGCAGCAGGCGGCGTCGGCGCCGGCGACGTTTTCAGGACGGCTAGTAACGTAGTGACACGGAGGACGAGGAGGAGAGCACAGCCGGTGTGGATGAGGTCATCGTATGGTTTTTTAGCCGCCGCCGCGCGCGCCGGCAGTCGCGACGCGGAGCGCCCGAACGCCGGCCGTTGCTGCACGCGTTCCCGCTGCCGCCCGCACGCGAGCGAGAGTGGTGCTCCTGCGAGCGAGCGAGAGAAACAGAAAAATAGAAAGAGAGAAAGAGAGAGAGAGAGAGAGAGAAAGAGAAAAGAGCGAGTCAAGACACATGCGACGACGTGCCACGTGCCACGGCGCCGTGCCCTGTTTCAGCGTGCCCGCGAGTGCACCCGGATCGTCGTCGTCCGGCGCAGGTGGTGAAATCGCCCTCGACGCTCGTTTCTCCTTTTCCGCCGTTTTCTTCTTCCCTCCCGCGCGATCGAGAGTAAGACGAAGAGAAAGAAAGAAAGAAAGAGAGAGAGAGAGTGTATGTGAGAAGATCGCTCCAGGATTCCACGCCGAACCGTGTCCTCGAGTCCTGTGAGGGGAGGTCTCACACGCAGCGACGTTTCGGAGCACTGATCGGCGATCGCTGGCGAACCGCATTTACGTGTGGAAATCGGTCCTCGTCCTGATGTAATGGAAATCTGATTTGTCCCCTGATATTTTCAAGTCAAGTGTATAATTTGCGCGGTGAGGACTTTCTTCGTACGGCGACCTGTTCCGTCTGCGATTCCGTATGATTACTTTTCACAATGCGCAATGCCGTTGCGTGGGGCGTGCACCAGGACGCCGTCACGCATGATAGTCGTATTCGCGTATACCTGCGTGCCGGGAACCGGCAATCAGAACCGGTATAATTTCGGTTGAGTTCACGTTTCCATCGCGGGTACCGAGATACGAAAGTGATCTCTACGTTCGTTCGCAAAACTCTCCGTACGAACGAGAAATGCTTTCGCGTATCTTATCTATATATATATATATAGAATATATTCTCTCGTTTATCTTATCTTACTATATAATATCGGATCCGCCGGTATTGGCGTAGCATCAAGATTCACCTCGTCGAAATCGCGACCGCGTTGTTTACGTCATTTGTGTGTTTTATCGCCGCTCGAATCGCATTACGCAACCCGATAGAGTGAAGCAATGTTATCGTGCGAAAGTTGGTACGCCGATTCGATCCATGAATTATCTTTCGTCGCGTTCGACGCTATCGATGAAATTCAGAATCGTTCTCGTCCGTTCCTGGCACGTTGACGCACTTCCGCGCCTCTCGTGATTACAATAGCGTCGATTTCTTCGAACGCCGCCTCGAGAGAGGAACGGTGGATTGATTTTGTTGAAGCGCCCGTTTCCGCCGTAGTAGAGCGGATTTGAAGTTCGGTCAGCCGCGGTGTTCTTAAACCTGTTTCTGTTCTGTTCTGTGCACTCCCCCTCAGACATCGGATACATCGACGGGTTTTCGAGCCCAACCGACGCACGTCTTCCTGAAAGTCCCTCGCGTTGGATATCTCGTCTTTTTCGCCTTTCAGGATCCTCCCGTTGATCCTTTCACACTCGCGGACGAGTCATCATACGCTTAGCCGCTTTAGATTCGCAAGCGATACCAAAATTTCAATATTTCGCGTGCAAAAGAAGTACTGATAGTGTTATTTTGCAAGCACTTTCAATCTTTTGTTTACTCTGATTTATATTCGTGGTATTTTATCTTGTTTGTCGTGGTGCAATAGTGAGCATTTAATTGATCCGATGGAATCGGAAAAGTGAAAAGTTTAATAAATTTATAAGGAGATACTGATGCAATAATAAAGAGATAAATGGAATTGATGGTTATTTTTAACAAAGTGCTCCGAAACGTCGATAACGATCTGCATTTGCAGATAGATAAATATGGTAAAGTCTTGTATGTACAAAGAACATATTTTTTGACGATTTAAGAATGCTTCTATGCCAATCATAACGCAGTTCAAATTTTAACATTAAATGTACGAGAGTAATTATACTTAGATTATTGAGAAAGAAACGGGCAATCTCAATCTTTTACTCAAGTTATTGATTTAAGTAATTTCTTCTCTTGCATATTAAATTTTAAACTGATTATACCTGAAGGAAGTAACATCATTACGATATAAAAAATTTGAGTATTACGTAATAATGTATTGATCAGTTTCAGATAATTATTACAAAAAGACCTCAATTTAAGAATCATTGTTGATGGAATAATTATCAAATATTAATCCTTCTCCGTTAATAATACACTCATTGCTCTTATTAAAAATTACATGTTTTTCAAAACCTGCAAAACAGTAATAGTAGAATCGTTCGAGAAGAAATACTTAACAATTTTCATTTTACTTACGATAAAACGTGGAACATATATTTTAATAACGCATATTAATTAATACACATTTCTTTGTCTAACTTTCAAAATAATCCCGTTCTTTCGTGAACGTGCAAAAGGAGGCACGCGGTCGGAACAACACGTGTCGGCGCGCGTCGCGATGCGCGTCGCGGCGCGCATGCGCGCGCTCGGCGAATCGCGACGCCGCGTTTCGAATCGCACGTCTCGCGGGACAGAAGCGCGCGTCCTCGCTCAAATGTCGCACGTCGTCCGTTCGCTGACGGAGTCACGGCCGAATAAATCGCGCGAGTCCCGTCGCGTCCATCGGCGAAATCGCTCGACACGTCGCGCGACACGACTCGCTTTCGCTTTCCTACCGGTAATTCGCCATGATGACGATCTAACGTGTAATATTAACGTGGACGTGTCGACATTCCAGTGCGCAGCTAACCAAACCACCGCTCCGCCATTTTTGTCAACCGCGAATGTTCGGCGCGAAATCGCGCGTGAATCTGGCTTCTTGTCGGAGAACCTGGTGAACGAACATCGCGGAACATCGCGTGCCTGCCAGTTACGCGAAATATGACGAAGATCCACGCTCGAACTGTGCGCGGACTCGCGATCGCGGAGTGAAAAGTGTAACTCGTGCTATTCCTCCTGTGTTGTGTGATCCTGTCGATTGGACTCGAGTGAAGTCTTCTTCTACCACGAACTTTTACCGGCTGTGTGTGAATCTACGCGAAGGACCTACTGCGGATTGATCGAGAAGATCATCGTGAGCGGATCAGCTGCGGAGGATGAACGGCGTGCAACGGACTCCAGTCGACGCCTTCGACGCCAAGGTAATTTAAATTTTTCCTCCTTTCTTGGTTAGCGAGGTCAGGTCTGCAAATCGACGCGGATCAGATTTATTTCTCGAATTCCTCGAATAAAAATAAAGCACTTTTTCTTGCGCTCCGCCGCCCGCCTGGTAGTTTCGAGTATATTACCTTTATTGATCGGAATGTGTGTTTTTGTTTACGTGCAATTATATATTTAGCCAACTCGCGCGGGTCTATTTCGATTTGTTGGCGGACGGTTACATTGTTTAAATTATAGCATTCCTGCGAAAATATCGCAGGCTTCTTTTAGCCCGTTATCCTTGAAGCTGATAAATCACCGGACAAAAATAATCAACTTATCGTAAGGTTACGTGGATAGGAACTCCGCGCACGGATTCCAGAGATTCCAACTTATTGCAGCTGCTCGATGATGCAAGGCCGCGTTTTTTTTGTATCCGGAAATATCGTAAGACTGAATGAAGGAAGAAAAGAATGCCTAATCAACATAGATTCTCAAAAAACAATACAGTAATATGACATAAGCAACATTATATAAATATGCAACATACATATGCAAGCTTACACACGTAACACTCATTGTTCTCTCGGAATAAATCAAAATGAATTGAACTAATAATTTAGGGAGACTAATTCAATTAAAATTTATCTGAAAAAAATTGATGCTCGATAGAGAACGCGTGCGAACCGCGAGTCTGAGTCTCGAGTAAGTCGTGCGATTCTTAAATAATCTCTCGTCCAATTATTTATTAATTTCATCTCTGATTTAATACCGATACGCGTCGTCGTATCAATTTACGTCGCAGATTCGCGCGGCAGATCGGAGCGGAACGCAAACACTGATTCGCGCGCTGATGCGCTCTCCGGACTATCGGTACGCGAGGATCCAATCGCGAGGAGTACCGAGCGTACTTTTCCACGGTTCGCGCCGCGCGAATAATCGCACGCTCCCGTCTAATGGATCGAATCGATGTGATTTGAGTTTGCACAAGGCGACACACTCGTGTGTCACACGTGTGCAAACGGCGATCGCGATGACCGTGGCCCGCGCAATCCAGTACCTGCAGCGTCCTTGAACCGGATCGTTTCAGGGGTAATAGGGTTGTCAGCGGTGTCGTTAAGTATCGGGATAAAGATAAAGAAGATTGCACACCTACACGCACACGCACACATGCACGGAAGCACATACGTGAAACGTGCGTTTTTTTTTTGAATGGCCAAGTCACTCACGCTTTCTAATAACCGCGCGTTCTCCACTCTCTATTTTTGTGCGTCTTTAATTTGAGGCAAAAGTTATTTTCGCGGGCACCGTTATCTTTCGTGCAAGACAGGCGAGACACACGAGAGGATAATGTAATATGTATACATCTGAAACGGCGACGAAAATTACATGCTCGCCGGAGAAATCGCTCGCAGCAATTTGCCCCGTTTGATAGTCGGGAGTCGTAATTATTGCAAGTATCTGGAACATGCGAGTACTTTTTCGATAACGTGATGGAACATTACACGCGAGTGTAAGGATCCGTGCGAATCGCATAATACGCAAAGGTATCGTTTTTACACTTTATCGTCCGTGACATAAACGGGGCCCGTTCGCAGTATCGATCGGATATCAGAGACCCTGTACGTAATAATGTATCGTCTTTAAACTGTATCGCATTTACGTATACATACCTGTAGCCATCAGATTTATTATTTAACGACTGTGCTTGTGACTATATCTAGGTGTTTCAATGTTGCATCTTGGCAACGGCAGTTTAACCGTATCGTGAGCTTTAATCGCGTATTGTTTTACTTTCCGTGTTAAAGTGTTCCACATAAACTTTTCTAATCGCGGAAGATTTCGATCAGTTATAAACCGCTTTTGCATTCTGCGTATACCCTGATTATAGGAACGGCATATTAATAATGATAGTGACTTATGTGCAACGAAAAGGATACAAAATAGTGAAATTATGCAAGTAGTATTATGCACTTTCTGATTTCGACCGGTCTCCTTTCGGTGAAATGGCACGACGCTCTTTTCCACCGGCACATCGATCGCACTTAGATTACATCCGCGACCTCGCGTGCCGTTCTTGTAGCTTCATATAGCACGGCAAACAGAACCCGGTTTTCTCGACAACGACGACGACGTATTTACGAAGTTTTTAAATCGCCGGTCTTTGCTGAAATATCATTATCATATCGTTATCGTCGAGTGCCTTTATCTGTCGATTGCACATTACGCACTTGTGACGCGTCGATACTTCGATGCGAAAAAACATAGAAATCATTTCTATATTTAAGCCTGACGTTGAAACAATAATAATTGGTGCATGCGAGTTATTATTGTATGTTATTTGTTTTTTGTCTATTACTCGAGCAGCGTGGCTATCTTTGATGAGTTTCGATTCTTTGACGATTATAACTCTTACACAGATATGATATTTATGCAGTCAAAAGACTGCGAGTCTCTTGAAAAACTGCGACCGATCACTATTTTCAGATTAATCTAATTTAATAGATAATTTAAGAGATGATATTACCGTTCCTTTTGAACTGTGCCATGTCGCTGTATTTGCCGTAAGATGACAGAATGAAATAGACATATTTTCCGTATTTCTCTGTCAAGAAAATAATACAACTGCCAATACAGCAACAAATACGCTGAAGGAGACGGAAGAAGGAGACCTAATTTTACATCCCCTCTGATAGAATCCCCGAAAATGTATTCACCGCCGGCGGAGTTGGCGGCAAGTTAATTCGGCATCGCGCGGGCGAGTCCGAAATCGAGAGGGCACTCCCCGTAAGTCCCGATTGAACGCGAGATCCAGCTGCGTGTAAGAAGGGAAAATCGAACGAGGAGTCAGGTGGAACCGCGCTGGTTTCTCGCCGCAAAATCGAGCCGGGTTCACCCACTTTCCTCCAGTCTGGCCGTCGAGGTGGCCAGACACGTCGATGGGAGCACTGCCGTTCGGTAAATCGCGGGCGTGTGGATGCGTGTGGGTCGGACATAACGTGTAATTAACGTGTCTTAACGCGCGTCGAGGCCGGTGCACCGAGGTAACGCGGTATCTATGGCGAGGGGATCGAAGGCTCCCATTCGAAATCGTCATGCGGCTGATCCTTCGATCGATCACGGCGCAATTAGCAATTCTGAACGCTATCGGGAACGATAATCGATTCCCAGAGCACCGATACAGCCTCGCCGAAATTATCTTCCGAGATTTCGAGAGGAGAAAAGAGAATTTTTACGTCGTTATGTACGAATAATACAATACGATACTTTCGCGTGTCTTGTCTTTCGACATTATTAGTTTTCTTCGGAAATGGATATTTAGAACGCGAGCTTGTAAGTAGGACACCTCGCACGTGTTAAACGTTTGCTTTACTTTTGCTTCACTCGGCGATGCAGGCAGTTCGAATGCGCCGCATTAAAACGCGTGATTTCGAGGCCATGATTTAGCTGCACAAGCAGCGTAACATTATGACTGGTGTACAAAATAAATTATATTATATCACAATTATTACGTTGGGACTTTGTTCTCTGATACGCATATGATATGCTGCGACTTGTATAATATAATAACGTTAATAATAAACCGATGTCAATAATGCAGTCGCGCGGCTCTCGGCTGTGTATCAGATATTACATTTCCTCCTGTATCGGTCGCGCATTGTGCTTTCGCGACGCATCGAATACATTTACCGTACACGAGAAAATTATAAATTCGGAATAAATCTCGGCCAGCGGATTCAGTTATAACGATGACGTCAATCGGTGCGGCGCAAGAGCGCACGGCGACGTCGTAACGTGAAAGATCGTAATGCACGTCGCGGGGCATATTAATCTCAGTCGAATCAAGCGATTGTCAATTGATTGCACGAGGGAAAGCAACACATGAGAGGTGATGGATCTCGAACGTCACGTCCGGATCCACGCACCTTTAACTCCTCCTCGCGTTTCTCGCGCGAGTGACGGTTGCCATTTACGAATTCGCGCCACGACGACGCGCCGCGAATCAATTTCAACATTTTACGCGACCGTGGTCGTCACCGGAACGGTTTCGGTCGAACGACGATAACAACGTGTTCCCACGTGAGATGCTAATTTTCAAGAAACATGTAATTCTGTTTTTTCGGCTCCGCCGCTTCTTTTCACGTGAGTCTTCCACGCGGTTCTGCGATTGTTTGATCTCGCCTAGAAATTTCCCAAGATCGTCCCATATATTGTTTAGATTCTGATCAGAATTCCCAAAATTATACGTAGAATCACGTTCTCGAAACATTATAAACATTATTTCTGTTTGGGATCTTTGTAGATTGATTTTCTATCAGAATCAGAACACGTGATTTATTTAGGAAATTGAACTACATTCCAATTAGATCCAAATCAGATTCTAATCAAGATATTTTCTATGCGGGATCTTGTTGCTAGCACGCGTCATGGAAGTAGAGTGATGGCCAATTGTGGACGTTGAGCGATTTGATCCATCAAGAATGATATTTGATATGATTGCTTGTATACCGATGTGTCATATTCTGTTCGTGATTCTTCCTTTTATAGACATTGTATTTTCTCCCCATAAGAGATCTGATTATATATGTGTGGTGCATTATACGCGTTTATAATGCATTTCTCCGTGAATACAAAGTACTTTTCAAGTTCATGTCAATCAAAACTATCTCTTAGGTAGCTACGAATAAAAGCATCATCTAACAACATCTGTGCAAGTTTCATAATATAAAAAAGGTAAACGGAGAAATTAATTTCGAAACAAATGCAAACATAAAACAGAATCGAAAACGCGGCGGGAATACAAAGTTTGAAAACTGTAACTCCGCTATACAATGTATTAAAATCTCAACTTGTACGTTTTCTTAAGAAGGACAAGAACGTAATTGGAATCTACTATCGTATCACGAGCACATATGCAGTCGTTTAAATGGTATCTGCGACACGTTGTCGTTGCCTGCAGCTGATCGCGGAACGTAAATCTTGCTGGTCGGATCTTGCCGTCGTCCCCGATGCGCACGAGCGGGACTAAACAAGACAGGTTTATTGTCCTCGGCATTTTTTGGCCTTCTTTAGAGACGGCGACGGCCGCATGAGCGACATCGTCGGTCCAACCCAGTTTCACTGGTGCGTACGTGTCGATCGCGCACAAGTCGCCCTGCCTATAAGGGGCTATCCAGTTTCCCCGTTATGGGATAGCGCTAATTGGAGAGGGACCTTTTTTTCCCTTCGCGAGAGCACGAGTCGATTCGCGCGATTCATTAGCATTCCTCGCGCGGCTCTTCGACGCCGGCTCTCGCGTCGCTGAGCGATACTCGATCGAGGCGTTTCTGCACCACCTGCGATGCGAGTAATTCGGTGAAAAGCGAACGCGACTAATTACACACGTGTATCCGTCGTATCGCGCATTATCTTCTTTCTATAGAAGGAGACGCGACGAGAAGAGATGTGTAAATATTCTTGTGCACTTTTTTCTACTTTGTTCTCTCATGTTTCTGCACAGATTTCTACTTTTTAACTTTTAATTCTAATAAATTCTTGATTTCGAAGTAACATTTTGCGTCACGTGTCACTATTGTTACTCTACGCAAGGTGTTTTCCGCCTCGTTAAGGCGGTCGATTGTAATTAATTGCGAGAGGGTAACGAGCATGTGACGGCTTCGACGGATTTGTCCTGTTTCGTAATCGTCCTCGATCGTTCCTCCCCTGCGAATTCCGCGACGTCGTCAGTTTTAATTAAATTCATATCGTGCATTCTTTTGTCGATATTTTCTTTGATATTTGGTAATAATGAATTCGTCAGTTTTCTTGAAGCTTTGAAAATTGCGATGCCTGGGAATATATTAGTATCTATGTTTACCTTACTAATCAGGTTTTAAGAATAGTCGCATTGTCGCCATTTTTTAATCTTTAGTCATTTTCATGTCTATCTATTAAATTCATCAATAATTATCCATATTTTTTAAATGTTATTCTTTGACGTTTATACTTGACAGTATTTATCGATCGGTGTTATAATAGTATCACATCAATTCCCTTTATATTGAATTACTGTGCAGAGTTTTATTTTGCCGGTTAACAAATCGTTGTTCTTTAAATGGCCTCATCTCGCGTTATCAAGGTGCAACTAGATTAGCCGAAGCCGCGAGAGAGCCGTCCTTATCTGAGCCCCGAGTGAAAGCAACGAGTGAAACCCACTCGCGCATACAGGCCCTTTTTTAAAAGTATCAGTGACTTTTCGGTTTCGTATTACCGCGCGTCGCACTTTCACGCGCGCGTCGCCGCGACGCGAGCGAGCGAGCCGTCATCGTCGATCAACCGGACCGTAAATCCCATCGTTGCTTTCGAACGAACTTTAGAACGAGAGTTGTAGTAGACGATTAAACTTAATGACGTGATACAGTATCGCTTCGCGATCGATACAATGTACGATCGCGAAGCCGGTCTGCAATTAGATCGTGTAACGGGAGCAAAGACACCAAGTAAAGGATAGATGTTGCGCTTTTTCGCTATTCCGAGCACACTTTTCTATTGCCTTGCATTGCTCTTCTTTCTTGCTATTTTTAAAAATATTATTCACCTTTTAAAATGAAAAAACTATAGTTAAGATAAAAAATTAATTTATTAATGTATTAATCAAAGTTATTAATTTCTCGAGTGAAATAATAGGAAATGCGAAACGTTTTAATGATGTTTTAATGATACTTGTAATATTCCAACTACTTGATTAATGTTAACGAATATATCAGTGTCAGTTTTGAGAGGCGTGGTAGTGGCATGAATAAAACAGATATTCTTTATTTGGCAAGAAAGTACTCCATCTCTCTCTTTCTTGCGAAACTTCCAAAGCTTATAAAGTTTTCGAGTCGCAAATCATATGTCATTGAGACGCGCTGTAAATGCCACTGTAATTAGATCAATTACTATCGTTTACTCGAACCGACTTAACACGCAAGCGGCACGTGAAACGACATTTTCTCGCGTTTCTACGTGAAGAAATGCCTGATAATCGGTATTTCCTGTACTCTGATTGTAGCAACGCAGCCTATTACACTGCACACGAGATTTTATAAATCTTTACAAAAGAGAACTCGTATTTCCACACTGTCATTAATAAAACAAATTTATGTATTATACCAGAACAAATATATTATTGCCGATACATTAACAACATATTACTGAATTGTGATCACATATTACTGTATTTTATTCGCGTTTACTAATATTCTATTCTTTTACGAAGGGAAGGAGATTTCCCTAAATCTTTCCTTGAATTTGTTATTTAATTTCATATAAGTAAATCTTTCTCTTATTTTTTCCCACGAAAGCATCGAAATCTCGTTAGCTTCAGCGCGCGGCGAATGCCTCTCCAATTTTTTCTACTCTCGCGCGTTAATTCGCAGTGGCCGATCGCGATTGATCGCGTTACGCGATGCGTCTGGAAAAGAAATTGAGCGCACTCGGTTGGAGCATGATACGATGTATCGCGCGACGAACTTCCGCGGCAATATATGACCTCGTAATAATCGCAGGGGGAAAAGTGGGGTAATCCGTGCCACGCCGCGTGCATTTTTGCCATTCTTTTCGCCGACGCGACACCTCCGTAGGTTGTATGTTGTACGCTTGCCGATTAATATGCTGCATTCATGATTTCATCGTCGATCTGTCAGGATAATCGACAGCTAGTGATCTTTACATTATACAGGCTTCACGGTGCAAGACCGCGCAAAGTGCTGTGCATTACGTCACGGTAGCTCAGGGTTTCTTATGTAAATGAGCGCAAGTGGCTTTTCTTCACGCTTCACTGATGATCCTTTTTCCACTTTAGGAGAAACGCGGGATCAGCGATTACCTTGTCATGAGAAGAAAACGTCACACTCGCGCTGGGAAACCAGTTTTTCATAAACAACCGGGTAGACGGTTAGACGCCAATTATTATCGGTACTTAGTGCGCGCTTGCGGTTTTCGCTCCGAGCGCGTGGTAGCGCCGCTATTTTTTACGTCATTTGTCGTTACGCGTCGTTTGTCATGCGAATGCACGTACACATTTGCACATTGGGAGCGACCGTATCTTAAATAGCACGAAATATTTTATTCGTGTTGTGAATTCGCTCGTGTTTATGCCTAGATTGTAATAAAAAAATTGCGTTACTGCATGTGAACGTGCTTACAAAACTGCTTAGTAGATATTTAGATAGAAAAACATGATTCTAGAGAGAGTATAAAAAATAGTGAAATAAAGTACTACTAATAATACAACTAAACAATTTATTGCAAATGCATATTTATTGCATCGAAATTGATTTACTGAGCTCATCGCTCTGGAATGATGTGGCTATTTTACCATACATTGACATTTAACAATGGATCTCATAACATGAATCTCTATTTGCATTTTTTAATTCCTCATTATTATCTTTTGTGTCATAAGTTTTCTATTTTAAGAAGAAAATGTTCAATTTTTTATCTTAAAAAGATATATAAAATAATTTTTTTTAATATGTATGAATACCATTATAATTTTCTTATACGTTTTACTGCGAGATATGCTTTTTAATTAATTACAATAATTTTGTTCGGTAGAATTAACCGGTAGTTCGTTCATGCGAGGTACTACTTTGCTGCCTTTTCTGACCGATTTCTCAAACGAGTTTGCGACATTAGGCAATTAGGGAAACTCGCTGCTTTTCTAAACGCGTCGCCATAATCGAACAGAGATCTCGCGTCGCCGGCAGCGACCCGTGTAACACGCACTTGCACGAATGCCATCGAGTTTGCCCTGGCGTCGCGCGGTAAATGCCGGTGATAAATCAGTATATTTTCACGCAAAAAGGTCGCGGCGAGCACCGTGATCCGTCGTATCCCGCGTGTTGCACCACTGTCTGACCTGCTATTTTCTCGCTGGTATAGATCGCGATCGGCGGCCGCCGAAGCTCGCGGCGCTCGCCGATACGTAACGCTAACAAACAGGAAACGGGGAGCGACAGTTCCACCTAACGTGAGATTTATCCTCGCGCGAAGGCCACGCCTGGCCTCCATGCTCAGCCTCGAACTTTTCGCGAATAACGACGCTCGAACATTCTCGGATCCGGCGAGGAAACGCACGCCGATCGATAGGTCTCTCGATATTCGCGTCCCCGTGATGCATCGTCGCGATGCATCGTCACGATGCACCATTGCCGTCATCGTCTTATCGAGCAGTTTCCTGGATTTTTCGTGTTTTTTGACGACACGAGGCTATTCCGCAAGAACGATGAAATGCAAAACTGCTACCGCATCGCGAAACGCGGCTAGCCAAGATCGCGTGACTAACGGCAGTTTGTAAGTCCTGCGGGACTTACGCGAGGCTCCCGAGGGACGCTTACCTAATGCCACCGAGAGAGTCACTGTAATTAAGGTGGCAGGCAGTTCAACCGCGCGATTACGAGTTTCATAACGGAAGCGGGACGAGCGTACGTACAGAGCGAGAATACGACACGCCATATCAAAATAGGGAAGCCCGACGCCGCTCGACGTGATACTAATGTCAGGAATCATTACGTACGCACGCTAGGGAGCGAATTATTCCATCTGGTTTCAAACGGTCCGTCTATCTCGATTATGCAACTTGCCGTTCGTCAAACACAAAATTGACGCGGCAGTTCATGATCCCCAGCGATCAGATTCGCGATATTTTGCAAGTGAGCGAGCGCGTCAAAACACGCAACGGCTAACGCAGTCGCGTTAACGAAGTCAAGAGGCAAATGTGTTTGATAGAATATTTCACGAAAATCCCGCAGGGATCGTTTGCTAAAGCGGATTTACTAGTTTTTGCCGTTCTTCTTTCCTCTTTTTTTCTTTTTTACGCTCGGCCGTTCAATTATAATCTCATAGACTTTCGCTGATCGCGCCGAGATTACCCTGACACAACGACCGGCCGACGAGGAGATAATAACTCGCGATTTACATGGACCATGTAAGCGGAGTAAAGTGCGCGAACGCGATGTGAGTCATGCTCCGTGATTAAACGGCGTTGCGACCCCGATGATTCCGATCATCGCGGTCGTGAACCGTGCGAACTTTCCTCTCGGACTTTGGGTCCATATCGTTGGCGCCTTTCTGCGGAATGAAGCGGATGCGTATCGCTAGTCGCGCGAAATGGAGGGAAAACGCGGAAGCGGATGGAAGAAGCACGAGAAGTACGCGAGCGTATTTATGAGACGATTAAGACTGGTTCGACGGCGCTAGATTAACGTTGAAATGGATGATTGTCCGATGTTGGCGATTGTCCGATTCGTTTATAATTTCATGGTTCACCGCGTGCACCTTCGCCCAGATTTCGCCGTTTCTCGAGCTGGCCGATTCTCGATACGCGAAATCATTTGCGCGCAACCTTTCCGCAAATAAACGTTTGACCATTAACAGTATTTTCAGTATCGTATCGATTTTCATTCAGGCCACGGGCGCTCTATTTGTCACAGTTTCTCTGTTTATTGCGGTCCTCTAATTGAACGATTATTCTACATTTAATATTTCATTATTTCATTCTTTTATTCATTAATATTTACATCGACTCGTGGCAGTTTGTTCATGCGAAAAAAGCGATTACTCTTTGATCAATTTGACGTGGACTGTGCTGGAAATTTTAAATGGCAATTTAATTATCAAAATATTCATGGAACAATATTAACATGTTGTTACCAAACGATGCGATTTTCCTGAACAATTCCATGAAAAGTTTCAATCTCACGAAGAATTTATAACTACAGTTAAATTTATTATTTTTATATATGCTTGCGGCAATCCGGTAAGGACCTTAAATTTGCTCGTGCATTACGACTATTAGAATAATTAGATTTGAACTTTCGGAACGGGATGCCAACTACGGAAAGGCGAGCCTACACTCCGCCGTATCGGCCTGGACGTAGATATAATCGACCGCACCTTTCAGCTCTTATCTAGGCTGCACCCTTCGTGATCACCCAACCCTTCTCTACGCCTGATTCGTGGCCCTGAAAGTAGACGTGGTCTCGTGTAGGAACTGTCCCGCAGGGGAGATCGGGTTTCTTTGCTAAGGACTGGGGTAGAAATTAGAAATAACTGTATCCTTGAGGATCGCTGCTCGATAAACACTGCGTTCGATAAACGAGGCGAAAAATTACGTGCAATGCGATGGAACGGAAAATATTATCTTTTTATTTTATGTAGGTTTAGGCTTGAAGCTTCACATCTATTATTTACTTTTTCAAAATTCGTTTTATATCATTATCGAAATTAATCATATCGAATTTAGTACTAAGAAACGAAAAAAATTCAATTCGCATATTTATTCGCAATTTATGCTCTGAAACGTGTATTTAACATCTTGTTTTTGCGCGGCTCACTGTGCTACACGACTCTATGCTATATCATCTTCCGTAGATACGTGACGAAAAGATAAATTGTAAAACATGAACTTAAAATTGAGAATTAAAAGATAACAACTTAAAGCTAACGAATTAAAAACTAACGAAATTTGCAGCTGAGAACAGGGGAATTATAAAGTATTATAGATACATACACAGAGATATTTTACACGTAGATTTCAAATTATAAAATACATTTTGAAATAAAAACACAGAAATAAATGAATGGCACAGTATTGCACTGCGGTCAGCGAAATGCCGTCAACTCACGTTTAGCGTTTAGAATTTGAGATTGAAGACTCGGAGCACGCGTCCCACGGACGCTAGTCGCTACGGAGGAAGATCCTCTTTCCCGGCATTACCAAGACAGCTTGATAAGTTTAACCTACGCGTACATTGTTCCAAGTCTGGAGTGAAGCAAGAGAGGAGTTTGTCTTCTTATCTGCTGCTACTCGCGTGACACTCGGAGCAACAACGTTTTACATTCTCGACGTAATAAAGATCGACGGTTTATCAATTACAACATTTCTTAATAATGAATCGTGCGCGATGAAACATATCTCTCTTTTTATTTTTCGACGAGTTCCGGATTTTATATTGTTTAAATCAATGAAAGAGAAGTAAGAACATGTCGAAAAATGTAGATCAAAATAATTTTGCGGACATTTTACCAATAAAATATATTTGGAGCATCATTTGACTGTCCGATTATTCGATTATGATATCACAACGACGCGCCTGATCGCGCGGCCAGCTTTTCTTTTTCTTAGCAATCAAGAGAACGTGACACCGTCCCGCGTTAAAGTTAACTCGCGTTAGCGCGAACGCCTCTCGTGCATTACTCACGTTATATCGCGTTTAATTACAGCTGCGCTGTTTGCCGGAAACGACCGCTGTGGTAACAACTGGTTATCTATCTTCATGCGTCTCGTTTTGAGACATGGGAGAACGCGCCGGGCTTAATTTCGGCTTGACCAAGCACCGTGAAATTCTCGCGAATTCGCCCATTGTCCGGATACATTTCGAGAACTCTTTCTCGTGTACAAAGCAGCGATCTGATATCGAGGCGAGCAGTAATTTTAGATAAACGAAGCGTTTTCGGCTTTCAGATACAATATATCTCAAATTTTTTTTCACAAAAAATATGTAGGAATCTTCTCTCTCTCTCTCTCTCTCTCTCTTTTTCTCTCTCTGCAAATGAAAGAATCTTTTTAGAAAATCGAAAGGAGTGAATAATTAATTGTCAAATAATTAAAGAAAATTTGAGAATTGGTCGTCAAGCAAGGCGATTGAATTTCCGGTTACGGTATATGAGAAATATGAAGAGGTTTGGCAGCGACATTCACAAATCGCAAGGGAACGTTGCTTTATTGAATTATTTTACGACAGGCATGACCGTGGTTCTTCGGTTGCGTTAGGGTCACGTCGTTTAACATAATAAAGGTCAATTGCCCCGTGGGCAAAGCACGTTGACCGTCATTGCATAATTTACGAATTATGACTCTCCGCGCGTCTATCCTCTCCCGCGCTCGCTGCCCCTGAATATATTTCCGTTGAGCGTCGTAGCTTAAAAGTTAATCTCTCGTGCGTTGTTTCCGTTGCAATAAATCTAGTAAACCCGCAATTTACGGTGAAACGCGTATTCGATATCTCACTTTTACGTAATCTGCTGCTACGCGACTCTGTGCTATGTCATTTTCGCCGCAAACGCGTTCCAAAAAGATGTACATATTCTCTCCTTTTCTCAGCAAGTGAGTATCTTGATGGAACGAACGCTAAATGGGAATGACATTTAAAAATTAGATGCGAGGAATAGATATATAATGCATACATTAGTAAAATAGTAGAAAAAATAAATGATGATGTTGCATAACAAGAAAATAAAGATTAATATCAAAGGCATCAAACGTCTCACCAAAAGTATTAAATTAATTCTTCTGTGTAGAAAAGAGTAGTTTTATTTTTTATTATCTTGATGTCTGAAAAGTATTCATGTTGTTAATGCGATATTTAGGCGGCGTATGTAGAAGTGAACCGATGCGGCATTACAGCATCAGGATTTCTCGCAATTACTTGCGCCGTGTTTATTACGAGGAACCGTAATCTCGCGAGGTTTGTGGAATCCCGCGCGCTTAATGGCGTAAATGGGAAAACGAGAGGCGATCTCGTGCGCCGCTGAAACCGCATGATATTCGCTTAAACTCCGCTTAACGGGCTCGTCCTTCTAAAACTTTACGCTACGCGTAATCCCGCGTAATGCGCCTAATGCCTTCTGATAACCGCAAAGCACTCTGATTAACCCAACCCGATGACTCCATCTGCAAAGATGAATCTTTACTTGTACAATTTTAATTAACTCCGCGCGTAGAAACATTCTAAAAATAGGTGCTGATGCAGTTTCCACTTGCTGAAACGCGAATGAATTATCTCCGGAGTGCAGTAGTCCCATGTAATTTACATGTGCAAATTAATTCGGTGTTTCTTTTTAACAAAAATCAATCAATCTTAAGTTTTGTTACAAATTTTGATTGATCACTCCGCTGTGTACTATGAAGTTTTGTAAACATTGACGAGAGAGTGTCTCGAAACCGCAATATTTAATAAATCCCAGATAGTTATTATGAACCGGCGAAACTAAAGAGGCAGCGAATTAATTCGCATACCTGATGCATTATGCATTGAAAACGTGTGAACGTGTGAAACCGCACATTCGAATTTATGATCGCGGTTTTATATTAATACCATCACAATAACCAACGATTTTCCAAATCAATGATCTTCCAAATAAAAATAAATCCAGATGAACTCATTGTGATATATCTGGTAATTTTTCTTTTCATAATTTAATAACTTTTGTTATGCCAAAACCGAACTTCGCCAATTCAATCCTCGGAGTATAAATCTGACCGATTATCGGTTTCATCAACTACCGAGAATATCGATCGTTTCTCGACCTCTTCTCGTCTCGTCACCTCGTATACACGATAGATTGTCGCATACTTAATTAAAACTCGCGTGTCTAAATATAGCAGCCGAGCGGCACCGGCATTCCGATCGTGGACATTGGTCGGCTGGATGCGTTTATGCGTTCCTGCAAACCTAACGTCTTCGTGCGTCCACCTGCGAATGGACCTCGAGGATCCATCGATCGAGAAATCTATCGAAAGCTCAATTAATGAATTTAACATAATTTGGAGGGATAATTGCGTTCGGAAATAACCGCCGATTTCTTAAACTCGTACTTTAAATTTATTATTTAAATTGACGGAAGACTGCTTGTGCTAGACATGAAATAGGAGAAACCGCGTATCATTTATATTCTCTCTGCTAGAAATCTGAGAAAATGATTAATTAATTCATCTCAAACGCGGAAAAAGAGATTGTCGTCAACGGTCGAGTATCATGTAACTCTGAAAAGGCGCGTTTCTATTAGTATCAGACGAGACGTGAGCTTGTGGCAAGACTTGATAACGATATCGCGCGATCGCCTCTTCGTGAACGCGCTCCGCGAGCATTCGGCCTTCGGTCGCACGTACGGATTCGATGCAATACTCGTTTTGGACGCATTCTGACACGTAACGGGGAACGATTTGACAGCGAGTGCATGCACGAGGTGGACCGAAGTAGCAAAGCGAGAGTAGCTATCGGTACGCGTGACACAATCGTTCGGGAATGCCAGTGTCGGAGGATCCTTAGGTCCTCGCGATTCTCGTCTGTATCGCGTCGAAGACTCCGAAGCTGGCCAATTTGCCAAAAGCTTTGATCGTATTAAATTGATTGATTAATTTAGGTAATCGCTCTTTCTCCAAGTAAAATAAAATTCGATAATTAGCAGATCGAATCGAATGGTGAAATGTCATTTTGTGTGTTGCAAGACTGGTTCTGTGAAGAATAATCTTATAAGAATTAAATTACACGTTGGTCTCAGTAAATTAAGAAACAAGAGCAAATCACACGATTCCTCGTAGTTAATCTTCGTAATACGGTCAAGTCAATCGTAGTCGGTGTCCTCTTTATGGTGTACATTGCATCGGCTGGATACCAACTCGAGCGACTGTGCGAATGCGCGCGCGACATGAAGTCCCTCAGTCGCTATCGTATCGATAGCAATTATACTCCCACGCGAGATCGAGGATTTTTCTCCGGCATCAAAAGTCTTGGTCAAATCGAATCTATTCACGTGAAATCGAGATGAAACATCCATGAAATTGCATTACTCTCTTCTTCCTTCGCTATCGCAATTTTTCTCTCGCGTTTCGTTTGAAGGCCGATTTTCGATGCGGCGAGCCATAAACGGCACGGGACCGTGGCTCTCTTTTTCTCACGAAGTGTGAAAAAAATCGGCTAGGCATTCGCGGAGGCCACGAAGAAATCGATCGACCGATCAACTGGTTAGCGGTAAAAAAGGAACACGACTTAGGCCCAATTTCACCAACTATCTTGTAATCGGCGTTTAGCTAAACTTCGTTCTGTGTAAGCGAAGATTCTAATCGTGATTATGGTCGAGCGGATTTCACCGGTTTCACAGTAGCACAATTAATTCTAGTTTATTAAATCGAAGTTTAGGTGCAAAAGAACACCGGCAACATCGCAAATATGTGGATCTAGATGGCAATGACCATTTGACAGTAGACCATAATAACCTTTTACAATTTGTCAGCAATTTGTTCAGTAATAAGCCTTACTGAAAGATGTCAACTATTAGTAACAAGACTATTAGTAACCTCATCACAAAATCTGTGTCGTCTGTGGAAATGATCTTCTCTGTCTCGTATCCACCTTGGTCAACGAACAACAAATTCATCCTCATCATCACTATTCTCAAAAACTAATACATATCCTCTTAGCATTATTATTTCTTGTCGGTTTGATATAATGTTGGGAGTTTCCAGATGAATTTTGATGTTCGCAGTCGTAATCGCGGTTTAAATTCGTTAACTGACCAAAATCGGTCAGTTAGTTTTTAAACGTCGATTATTCCTAAACTCGATTAGTTTCTCTTGGTGAAATCCAATATCGAGGGTTAAAAACGTAATCGAAGTTTAATTTCAATTAATCGCGTTTTACGTTGTTGGTGAAATCGGGCCTTAACAGGTGAAGTCACAGATGACAGATAAAATCGATGTAACGCGAGCACCGAACGAATCATCAATACCGCAACGCAAAAGTGCTAATGCACTAAACTTGGTTCGACTTTTCTCGCATCGGCGATCGAAACGGTCGTCACAGCGGCGTTAATGAATTCTTCCTCGCTAATGATTCGATCCCTAAGAATCCGAGTTGGGTAACTTGATAAGCCCGTTGCATTAGCGGCGGGTGTTGCATTGGCAGCAAGCGGATGAGACAGTGATTAAAACGCGCAGGGGGAGCGGGCAGGAGGACGGAGGAAACGGATCATCGGGAGTGGAGAGACTGGAGATTGATGCGGAGTGCTTGGCGACTCGCCATTCGGGATGAGATCTGTCTATCCCTCGGAAACACGAAAAGCCGCAACGAAAAATCGCAATCGCATTGCAGAGAAACGCGGACCTTATCGTGCCGGCGAGTTCTAATCTCGATCGCGTGGTTCAAGGATGGGCCCGTTAAATGACGCCACGCGAATTTATAGCGTTCACTTGTAGTTTGTTTATTGCGACGTGACACCACGTGTTTTCCTCTTGCGGCGCTGAGAATCCGCGCTCTTTCCGATCGTTAATTCTTCTTGAACTATTGCGCTCGAAAAATGGCTGCGAATAAATGTGAAGCATTAATTGTTACTGTTTTTTTGCATCATTCTGTTAAATACTTTGGGAGCGTACATATTATTATAACTTTAAAACGTATTTTAGTTTTCTCTATTATGTCCTCTTTCATCCGTAAAATAACGCTAAATGAATTCGCGTATGTAAGCTACATTTATATAAAGAATAAAATCTTGTAAATAAGAGAGAGAGAGAGAATATAATTATATTCGTGAGAAAATTGCGTGGTTTAATTGATTCAGTGTCTACATTAAAGGCCGTCATGTGTCAGACGTACGATTGAAATAAAGGTCAGACTGGACGAAGCTGCAAATTATTCGTCGGGTCGGACCACAAGAAGCCGACAAAATGATGTCACTTCCGCGCGAGTGACATCATTACGCCTCGGCTCAATGTCAATGTTTGTCTTCGCATCGATGATGGCTGCCCACCGGAGAGTTCGTCCTTTCTCGATTTGCAGCTGTCACGAGTCGCAAGATTATGATAATCAGGAACTTCCGGTTATATTTGCGTATTCCCCGGAGAAGCACTACAGAATAATGCGGGTGTTAGGTCACAAGTGAAGCGGAGCGCAAAATGAAAAATTCCGAAATTCGAACAAACAAACGAACGACCATTTCGTTTATTGCATAATGGCGATACGTTCAAGTAATTTACATTTTTCATGGTAAATGCAGAAAATATCTCCTCTAAATAAAGATGCAAGGAAGTGATCGAATATTTCGGTACCGCGCGATTATTTTCCAATTTGCGTCCGTGCTTTCATACCAATCAGTTGATTTCGGTTTATCGACCACTGACGAGCGTCCCGATTCTCTTATCGGTTTAATAACTTTTTAAAGCACCGGCGCGCACAACTCACCACGATTAATCTCTATTGAGTACCGCGCGTACGCGCGACTGCGACTCAAGTGAACATTATGCACGATTCAGGTCGTCATCGGATTTCGATATTACGGGATATTATGATCCAGTTCCAAGTGTCTTTTTGAGCATTCGCGAATACAATGTTACTGTTATGTTCTGGCACACGACGGCTTTTAAAAGTATGATAAGACGAGACCAATCATGATAACTTGCCCTTTGCAAAAGTGTTGAAACGGAGAATTAAAGGAATAAAAATAAAAGAATATAAAATGTACTTTTATTTCTTTTAATGAACAAATATGCGTTACATTCAGCTTAAAATGTTTAGTTTGCAGATGCGATTGTACTTTGTCACTAAAATTATCATTCGCGTCCATGTATGTCTTAAATGTACGACATACTTTAATATCTCATATAGAAGTACTATGTATATTTATAAAATTTTTTGGTCGGATTATTGCATCTTCTGATCTGCAGAGCACTGTAATGCCGGCTTCGGATAACGCTAGGCCTCGCGCTAAGATTCTCGCAGTCGCTTTGCGATGTCGCGATGAGATTAAAGCGCGGGATGTACGAATCTGCGGGAGAATAATTCCTAAAAATATTCCTAATAAAAATTCCGGCATAATCTATCCGCCGAAAAATCCGATTTGTAACGCGCTGAATTTTTATGGACCAATCCGAGATAAGAAGATTAGCTTTACTAGTTCCTACATTCCTGAATCATTTAATTTAGATGCAATAAAACGAGATTGACGATCGCGATTAGTTCGTGATGTACGGCTCGTCGATTTAAAAGTGAGAGATATAAAGTTTTAATAAAAACTCTCGGTTCCTCTCATCTAAAGGCGATAAGGCTGAACTCTCGAACGCGCGCCAAGCTACGATCATTTTCGAGAACACGCGATAATACGTCCGTCTCTAATAGATACGTACCATTACCGGGTTTCTCGGACAGCCGCCAAGTTTTTCGCTTTACAAGCGACGTAACGGCACCGCGCTAGCAAAAAGCAGTTGCCGGTTACACGGAAGCAGGTGCCGTACTTTTGCCCAACGAGAATTGCAGTCGTTACAAAAGCGAGATATGAATTCAATATTATTCCCTCGCTTTTTATGGTGCCGGACGACGAGACATCACGACATGACGTGGCGTCTCCGTGAATCGTCATATATCACCGCAGTCCATCTTAATTGACATCTCGGATAAACATCTCGAGTGGACTATCAGGACCCAGTAATCTCGATCCTGGAACCTCGAGAAAGCTATTTTCCACGAACGATAATCCTATAAGCGAAGATCATTCGATTGCGTCGCGAACTGTACAGTTAAACGTTTCGCTTGCGTTTGCAATCTAAGGCCTCGTGGATAAATCTCCAGGAGCGTTTTGGAAGAACATAGCCAAACGTTCTCCAGCTTGATATCGATAAAGTATCAGATATAAGACAGACTCTGGAGAACCGTGGTTGTCGAATCGCGCCGGAACGCTCGAGTGGAGTCCACCGACCGTTCTCCAATGGAACGGGAACGCGCGAAGTGAGTCATCGCCGTATTATACCAGCAGGCAGAGCAGGGGGCTCGAGGGGGAGACAGGGTACGCAATTGTGACACGCACCGCTAAATGCTTATAACGGGTCGGCCGCGGTAAATCCAATTAGAGCATTTCTTTCGCGCGGCGCTGAACGGATCCGCGTTATCCGGATCCGTCGCGCTTCTTCGAGGATGATAAGCGCAAACGTGACGACACGAAGGCGAGAAAACGAGAACGATCCGTCATCGGGCTTCGTCCGGTTTCGCCGGGACGTCCTGGAGAACGATTGACTTGTAAATCGAGGTAACCGCGACCAGCGTGGATCATCGTGAACACGCTCGAGCCGCCCTCCTCACGCGTCGAGATACTTCTCGTTGCCTCCGCAGCGCAGGCGACGAGAGAGCGAGGAGTTGAAGAGAGAAGGCGGCCTTCCGATGCGCCGATATTTTTCTGTGTTACACGTGGGTGTCGCGTCGAGCGATGTAGATGAATGTAAGTGTGCCGCACAAGCGGTAAATGAATGTGGGTACTGTGAACGTCGCGTTGCGCGACGATGTGTGAAGAACGACGGCTTTTAAGGAAAAGCGAGCACTGCAACCTGGTCAATTGGGTTGCTGCGCTCGATTCGTGCGATTAGTAGCAATTTCAAGCGTTATTGTGAATTGCTTCATCAGAAATTTAGATTAATAGGCAAGATCCGTGAGAGATGATGAGGTCGATCTTTCTTTAACGGAAAAGCTTATTATTATTTTCATTTTTCTTTTCTCTCGAAACTGTTTAGATCTCAAGAGTGTAATGTAAAAGAAATAACATGAAATGTTTGTCTAACGTTCCACAGAAATTAAATGTTCTAAACATTCCATTTGATAATTAATATCGATTAATTGAAAAAAATCAAGATATGATTCATAAATCGCCAAGTGTCCGCGAAACATCGGTGTTGTCGTTGCGTTTCTTCGCGTGGAATATCGGTCACGACTAGGCGGAGTGGAAATCGGCACGCGTCCATTAACTTCTCCACCAGGTGATTAGCTAGGGAAGGTACGGTCCCATCGGTGTGAATGATGTCTTAAAGCTAACCGTTGCAACGCGCGTGTGGTAGCGCCCTTGAATCCTCAGGGTATGTGGGCAATGTCTGTCTTACGAACGACTATGTACGTCTACGTCTACTTGTGGATCGTGCTCTCGTTTTCATCCGCCTCCTCGCAGAGAAACAAGTCCAAAGACGAGCTTCCAGCGATGCTCGTGTCTCCGTATCGGCTCGATCGGTTTGCTTCGCTCTTCCGCGAATGGCGATTGGATCGAAGATAACGATTGTGTGCGAAGGATTCTTGGACTCGATTCGTTTCCGTTCTTATTTGTTCATTAACGATCAATGTTTCATTCTCGAGCAACTCTTGTAATCTTGTGTTTACTAGTTTTAGGATTTTTAGAATACTATGTCAATTAAAATGATTGATGCAGCAATGTAAAATAATCTAAGTTGTTTAAGAAACATAGGGATGGAATTTATAAAAGAATTTGATAATATAATTATGACTTTTAATAGGAAAACGTTTTACCCCTCTGTTAGATCATAGATTGCTGCGATTTATGATCAGCAGATCTTCGGTCGATTGTACAAGACATACCTATTATCATCTTCTAATCGAATCGAATTACAGCTTATCATCCATTTATAAATTACTCCATCCATAAATTAAACGATTCTGATAAGCAAGAGAATGATTCATAATTCGAAGCGATCAAGGCTGCAGCTCGTGTGTGCCTCCAAGCAAAAATAAAAACGTAGATTGGATCTGTGTCGACTCCGACTAATGGATTTCTTCGAAATTGAGAGAGAGCCGTTCTCTAGCATCAGAATAGTTAAAGTGCCAGCCGATTCGATCCGAGGTCTACCCTCGATCTTGCCATTTCGGGCGAAAAGGCCGATACGTTCGTAAGGGGACCCCGTTCACTGGCTCTGGTCGTAGCAGTCGACGTGCAAAAACGCGGGGGCGTCCTGACAGGACCTTGTCGCGGCCCACACACAGGGACGTATCCGGAGGCTTCACGAAAACCGATCCTGAACGAAGAGATCTCTGCTGCGATCATCGTCGAACATGAAGAACTTGTTCGCTGACTTCGAGCGTTCGCTCAAAGTTGAGAATCTTTCCTCTCGCAGATCTTTATTCGGCCTCGTGTCATCTATATTCTTCGTACCGCCGATTTATACTTAAATTCTGTTTTCAAAAAACGAAACTGATATCTGATATGAAAGTTTTAACAATGAATTACCAGTTTGAAATAGAATCTTGTTTTCTCGATATGACGTCTAATGATTTGAATTTTTTACATTAGATACAATATTTAGCGTGCAATAATCGGATCGCTCGAGCGAGTAAAGTGATCTATTTTTTGCTCTCTCTATCTTCCTCTCTCTCTCTCTCTCTCTCTCTCTCTCTCTCTCTCGCTGCTTTCGATACCACTAGTAGTACTTCTATCGCACCTCCACGTCGCGGAACGAAGTGACTTAGCCAGCTATGAAGTTCTTATCTGATATACGGCTCAGGCTATCTGAACAGGTAACCGTGATACGCTCCGGATACAATTTATTTTGCACGTTGCATTCTTCGCAAAGTGAGCGCGCGACACTTTTTTCACTATTTTACTTTCTAGACGTTGGTGGTTATCTTACGCTAATTCTCCGCACTCCGATGGTTTCTCAAACGGTTTTGCGATGTGAAAACTTGCAGCCGCGTTGTTGGTGCAGCGACGATCTCTATCACTCTAGAACGATACTTGTTTATAGCCTTTGCTTCCAGCGCTTAAAAATACAATGCGCGAGATATGAAACGTACAATGTGCCACGTACGAAACACGTTCTTAACGAGTATGAGAAAATTTATTACTGTACATTCATCACATAATAACGTATTCAATGTTATTCTAATAATCATTTAACGCGTAACGGTGTAACAGCTGGCTATAATTATGACTGTCAAATAGTTAACGTCCGCTACATAAGCGATCAGAGTATTTCGCGTGGGAGTCGGTGCAGAATTATTCTCCGCGCGAACCCGTCCGTGAATAAAAATCCTCGAACGAGTCGCTTATTATTTACGTCATCCATAAAACGACATTGAGACTTGATCCCTCTTTCCTCGTCGCCGTTTCCCTTCGTCTCTCTGTCTCTTTCTTGTCTCTTTCTTGGTGGAGAATCGCGCAGCTGGAAATTCATCGAGTAATTAGAAGCGAACGAAGCGCAAAGCGGAACTTAATTGTGCACATTCGCGGCGCTGGGACCCGTTAAACAGTCGGTATGTTACCTGAAAACGGTTCGTCCTCTCCGGTTATGGATAACCGGCCCTTCCAACTCACCGGAATCGTAAAATTGCACGCTAGCATTTCGCGATGCCCACAGCCGGGAAACGGGGTGCAGCCTTCGGCTCCGACCATCTGCTCTCTTTTCTCCTGCATAGCCGGGAGATCACCGAATTCGAGTGCGCTTTCATATGCCGAAACAGACAGTCGCACAAAAATGTAAGGAGTATCCTTGGGATATTCCTTACATTTACGAGTACATTCTGAAACGCAAGAGAATTCGCAAAATAATATCGATACGAACGTTTCGAAAAAAGCAACAAGAGGCGTACGATGTCTTCTGCATCCAATTAACATTCTTTTTACGGACATTACGCATAGTTGAGAATCTATTTAAAGAGTTTCGTGATGGACGAGAGCACCCCATGAGGGCGCAAGAAAGAACGAGCGTGGAAGCCGAGCGGTCGCGGCTATTAGCGCTTGCCTCGATCGGTCGCGCGATTTCTCGCGAAACGCCACGCGATGCTGGAAGCACGCGATAAATTAATTACGTCGACCCCGTCGGGAAATTAATCGTGCCGAGCGCCGCGATAATTATTGCAGCATGACTCGGGGACTGGCGCTCTTATTGTCGGACAATTCTTGCCTACAGCTGCCGTTCTGCCATGTCGATATATCGTCGATATATTTGTGTGACGATTTAATGAATCGCTCGGCGAGGACGCGTTGCGATCGCGCGATGCGATTGATCAAGATGTATCTTCATCATTGTCGCTTGGATCATCGTCGTGATTGTTTAGAGACTCGATACGCGGGCCAATTGTCCGGGCTTTACGGCAAGAGTGATGCAAGAGTGAAAGCCCGCGCGCTATGGGACACGCGTGATTAATAACGCGCGTGTGCGCGCGTTCGCGCGCGGCTCGGAAAGTCGGATATGACCAGGCGATGAAACGCGCTCGATCGAGAGAGTCGGCGAGCCGCGACCGCCGCTTTTAATCGGCTGAGAAGCCGCCCGCCGAGCGCGCGAGCGATATAAATTATTCCGCGATAGCCGATTATCGATGCGCGCGAGCGACGTTTCGGTTAATTTAGCAATTATCCACGCCGCGAGCGGAGAACGGTGATATTCCGTTCAATGCCGTTGCGGCTTTCATTGTCTTCTGTACGAGGGAAAAATCATTGCGCGCCTATTTACGTGGAAGCATCATGGATGGCTGCACCGGTGAAGGGTCACCAGTGAATGACCATTAAATCTACCGTTTCTGCGTCTGTACGAAATTATGCAACTGCGATTTCGCAGGATTTAAAACGCGGTATTATCAGTCTTTTATTTTAGTATTTTTACTACATTTCAGTAATAGTACATTTCTCTCATGAAAATTTAGCAGTATTCAAAAATTAAGATCTTAATTGACGATGTTACTTATGTTTATACAGGGTGAGGCACCTAAAACAGACCACCTGAATTTCTTGGCTGTTATTGGTGATAGAAAAAAATGTATCAGACCAAACTTGCATGGTTTCGAGGAACACATAATTTGTTCTAAATACTTTTTTATTAGATGGACGCGTAGAGGTCATATGAAGGTCAACTTCGTTTTTTTAAATAGTATGATATGTTTTTTTACGTACCATCTAGTAGAGCGTTTGAAGATGCGCACATTGATCTACGGGTCAAAATCATTCAAGGTCACTGAAGGCTAAAATTTCTAAGTGCTAGAACTTTTTCATTTCTGAGTTTACGATATTTTCAATAGCAGAGAATTCTAGGCAATATCAAAAATAATGATATCATCAACTCAGAACTTCTCGGAAAAGAAAAAAATTTCTAATGGCTAGAACTTTTTCATTTCTGAATTTACGGTATTTTCAATAGCAGAGAACTCTAGACGATATAAAAAATAATGATAACAACTCAGAACTTCGCGGAAAAAGAAAAAATTTCTAAGGGCTAGAACTTTTTCATTTCTGAATTTACGGTATTTTCAATAGCAGAGAACTCTAGGCAATATAAAGTAAATTATTTTCCCTTGCAGTTGGCCTTCAGTGACCTTGAATGATTTTGACCCGTAGATCGATGTGCGCATCTTCAAACGCTCTACTAGATGGTACGTAAAAAAACATACCATTTAAAAAAACGAAGTTGACCTTCATATGACCTCTACGCGTCCACCTAATAAAAAACTATTTAGAACAAATTATGTGTCCCTCGAAACCATGCAAGTTTGGTCTGACACATTTTTTTCTATCACCAATAACAGCCGAGATATTCAGGTGGCCTGTTTTAGGTGCCTCACCCTGTATATAATATGCTAATGATGTAAATTATATTATAAAACAATATTGATAATGATATCATTATTCAGCAAAATTTAATCACGATAAATAAGCTCTTCTTAACAAAACGATTTGCCTAAACTAACGTTGTAATATGTTGCAAGTATAACGAGCATTATTATTACGACTTTTTCCTTGTTGCACATGTCGCAAGACTATTTTTTACGCATCAGGATGCATGAAAAGAAATTCGTACGAGACCTTCGTGCATGCATTTGCCGAAGCGTGCAGCGTGCGACTCGCAGTAAAATCTCGCTCCGCACCCGCGCGAGGTCGAGAAGCGATTAGGCGCGCACGGATGACTCGATTGTGCATTTCGCCGAAGAAAATATAATCTTTTTCTTTTTTTTTACGGTGCGCGTTTTCGTGTCAGCTCGGAACGTCCACGCTTATTCGGCGCTGATTCATGGGCCGGTTCTTCCCCACGCCGTTTCAGCAATGGGAACTCGTTCGTTAACCCTCCCGATGCGCATCTAGACTGCAGTTATCGTCCGTTTAATTTGCCTCCTAAGGAGATTCTCTTGTAGTTCTCGTGCATTTGTTGATTTTTGCGATGTTCTGTCGATCTAAATATTAACTTTCCTCCAACTTTGCTTTATTTTATTATAGACAGAGTTGGAAAACTCATCGTTTCGCCAAAATCTACGTGTATGTATATAAGTTATATAATTATATATTCTGCATATGCACATATACATAATTTATACAAAACGAAATTTTACTCCAAGCATTTCAATTTTACTTCAACTGCGGGCTGGCGGCTCCGAAGGGTTCTTAAAGCGTTCCTGCCAATGATCGGTGGTAGCTTCAACTTTCCATTTCTGGCATATCGCGATCCGCGCCGGCGTGCAATTTCATCGAAACTCTCGTAACTTTCTGCGAGATAAGGGAAAAACGAGTTTACGAGCTGGGCCATATCATACGGTTTGAGGGTAATTCCCCCCGGTCTCTCTCCCTCTCCCCATTCCCCCCTGGTTCTCGGCCTATCCCCCTTTCCGGTTTTCTCTCCGTCAGCGATTCTGTCGCCTCGGCTTTCCTTCGGCGCGAACGTAAACACGCGCTAAGTAACGCTCCCGCGGGGTATTATTCCTTTTCTTTTTTCTTTCTTTTACCCGGCCAGTCCCATTAAGGGATCGCTAAGGTCTCATTAAGTCGCGGGCCACGGTCGACGGGCGACAGCGGCGTCTTTAGCGCCGACGACATTCCCGAAGTTCCTGCGACCTTATCCGCGACGTGTCCACCTCCACGTATGCTCTTCTCTGATGATCAGAGTTTTATGCGCGAGTCGCGCTTAAGGGACGAGAGATCGTTACACGATATGCTCGAACAGTTTAGATCCTTCGCCCAATGACTACAATCGGTTACTTAGAAATTTGTCAATTTTCTTTCGTAATCTCTACAGACTCGCGGAATTTGTTAATCTATTCACTTGATTCCGAAGAATTTGTTAATCTCGCGGCGCAAGTCACGGTTAATATCAGCTTAATCGCCGCAAACGAGATTCTGGAAAGTCTTAATGAAGCGCGATCCGGATGATCCACTTGTGAAATCTCGCGGTGTAACGAGAGAATCTCGACTGTCCCTCCGCCTCTCTCTCTCTCTCTCTCTCTCTCTCCTGTTCCCTCTCATGTTTTTTTATACATTTTCACGTTCAGCCTCTTTCACGTTCAAAGTGTGTCGTTAATTTCCGCGCGAACGCTCGGCTACGCCTGGCGAGCGAAAGATGAGAGCTTCCGCTCTCGTTCTGTCTCTCAAAAAAGAAAAAGAAGATATAACACTGGCTTGCCTCTCATGCCAGTCTATTATGACGACATTCACAAACGCTCCACCATTATTTACCCCAGTTGCGCGACAAATCCAAAGATGACTTGGCTTACTGACGCATCCTCCTCATCTCGACGTGTTGCATTAATACTATATAACACCCCGAATCTGTTTCTGAGCTGCTCAAGAGCTCCTAAGGGTTCAAGAGCTTTATCTCTTTGGAACGTTCCGTCAGGAACGCACACTCTCCCTCTCTCCCTCTCGGAAAGCGGGATTCCTATCGGTCTCCCGCGGACACCCATCGATCGATCCAGCAGGCTGGTGAACCTCGGCTTCGGTCGAGCTTTACGCGCTTGACGTGTCTCTCGTGGTTGCCCAAAGCATCAGTGGTCCGTCCGTCGGATTAACGGGAGACCGGAGTCGCCCGCTATTGCCCACCTCGGGCAGGACCGCAGGACCGCGGACAGGAGGCGAAGGAGCCGGCGGCGACCTGAACGAGGATGAAAAGGGGGGAACGACGTGGTAGAACGTGATGCGGAGGAACAGCAGGAGATGTAGGAGGAGAGGGTACACACCGAGGAAGGGGACGACAGCAGGACGGGAAAAGGGAAAGAGGGAGAGGGCCCGGCGGGAGACAGCAGGGGGCACGGGGGAGAGCGGGAGGAACACGCTCTCCTCCGGTGCACACTCTCGTGGTGACTCCAACCGGCAAAGTGCTCGCGTTCGTGAAAGTCCACAGACGACTTTCAGGGTCGTCTGCTCCGCGCGCGCTCGTCGCCGCCACCGCCGCCACCGTCGTCGTCGTACCGCCGTCCGAGGTGCCGGCTGGGCTTCTCGCCGTGGAGGAGCCACCACGATAGACGAAAGGAATCGAGAAGAGAGGAGAGGAGAGGACTCTCCGGCACTCCCGCGAAATTCGGTGTAACGCGAGGATTCTGCGGCGTCGTGCTTCTCCTTCCGCTTCTCAAGAAGCATCGAGGGTGAGAGAGTTCCTGAAGACGACGCGACACAACGCGTGGTGACCGATCGCGGGAAATTCGGCAGATTCACGTGTTGCATCTTGCTGAGCACAAAGGACCCTCTTCGATACGACGACAAGGATTCGGCCGCGCGATCATTGTTTACTCCGATGTGACGCTCCGTCCGGTTTTGATTATCGGCAGATCGGAGCGGGTTGCAGTTTCTTGCCGGAAGCTGCGGGAATCAGTAGAAATCAAGATGCTCAAAATCAGGAAGCTAATTGGAAAGCCTGTGAAAGATTTGTGCGGTTAATCGACTCGATTAGTTTCATCATCTTATTCGCGAGGAGTGAAATCACTGGTGACGCATCTCTTTGTCGTTGCAAAACTTGAGCCTCTATGAGAGACGTTTTCACTGAAGCATCAGCCATTTTACTGTTGAAGAAATTTTTCCGTCTGGCTGTGAGATTTTTGGGTGAAAAGAGGGTGGATACTTGACGCAACGTTTCGCGGTCTCGATGGACCAAGGTGCTTTCCCAGTGCCGATTTCAGAAACCCCGAGGAGCTCAGGTAGTTCTAGTGTTCATGCACTGAAACGCCGATCCAACACGTACACGCGGTGGATGACGGAGGATCAATCGGGGATCAACGGTAGCCGTTGGGCTGGTTCGATATACGGGAATAATAATAGGTTAGTGCTCGTACGCTTAATCGCGCGTGTCTCAGCCAACGCGCCTACGTTCCTCTGCCCAGCTTGGAGATATCGCGCCACGAGAAGAAGCAACGACGTGTTCTTCACCGAAGAGAAGAAACTACGTATTCTTTTTATGAAAAAGGATCTTCCCATTCAAGTGAGAAATTTCTGATGAAGAAAATCAAAAATAATCTTAGTGATATCAACCGCTATATGCTAATGTTATCCAGAAAAAAGGATTTCGTCATCCAAATATAAAACTTTTGCTGGAAAATTAAGAATAATTCCAGAGTGATACCATCGCATATTAATTTTCTATGCTTAAATATTAAAAGCATAAAAACTTTTCTTTTTTACTAAATTTTTCACTAAATGTAAAAATTGTGGTTGAAAATCAGAAATATTTTAAGCGGTACCAATCAATTAGGAACCATCTACATACATATACACGTACAGCAAGAGTGACACATTTCGAGGCACGAAACGACTCTCCTCGTCAAGATTCCGTTCCTCGCGAAGATGACGTCCCGCCTGCGCGGCCCATCGGCGGTGAAGGACACGCCGAAGGCTGCCGCCCCGTTCGCCAAGGACTATTTCCACCGGAGTGAGCCGGAAGTGCACTCCGGCCGGTCGTGCAAGAACGGCGGGCGCGGCAGTCGTTATCACTTTGGCATGTCGCGGCAACACGACAACAAAACGGAGCGGAACGGACGTGAATGCGCTCATAGAGACGAAGCAACGGAAGCGGTTAACGCCGACCTGCTCTACAGAAAGAGCAGGGAACACTTTGGTTCTTGGGAATTCAAGGATATCGTTCAGGACGACGCGAGAAGATCGCGGCGTCAGGAGAGCGAGGACGCGCGTCTGACGAATGGGAAGTTCAGGAGCGAGCCTGTAGGCGCGAAGATGGATAAATCGCAACAGGATCGCCTGGAGCATCGGGATGAGGGATATGTAGGATCCTTGCCACGAGAGGATCGCTCAAGAGGCGAGTCCGTTGAGCGAGAACTCAATGGCTCTCACAAATCGAGAAAAAGAGAGTCCTGGGAGGAGGATGTGGAAGCGAGGAGTCGAAGCAGAACATCCAAGACGAGCAAGAGCAAGGATGACGACAAGGACATAACACAACCCGTCGATGAAAGGGACATTCTGCTGAAGGAGATTGAGAACTTAGCCATCGATGGCAGTCAGTCGCCAGATCGCAGGATCCAGGCGATGATCGAGCGATTGAAATCACGGGAGGAAAGCAAGCTGCGATCCAGAAGAGAGCACCGTTCGACGAGTCCTGAAAAAGAGGTGCACGGCAGGACGAGGAGCAGCGGTAGGAGCGAGCCACGATCACCGATCGGCGATCATTCGCTGGACAACGATCGTGGAACTAGATCGAGAAGCACTGAGAGATCAAATGAAGATCGAAATGAGCCTCGGAGGGACGACAGCTTCCGAAAGAGGAGTGACACTTACAACGCTGACGTTAAGAGTCACCGAAGGAGATCAAGGGAGAATGAGGAGGATCATTCTCGATCAAGAGCTGACAGCTCGAAGAGAAAAAGTTACACTTACGACGGCTCGCCGGAGGACTTTGACGTCAGGATACAAAAGTATGACCGGGCCCTTCTCGAACCCAGACGGGATCTGGACAGAAGTTCACCTCGGCGAACCTCTCCTAGAGACTCGAATCTAGGCAGAAAGGAGTCCTTCAAGGAGCACGATCGAGAACCGGTGACCAAAAAGAGCTCCTTCAGGGCAGAATCCAAGCGAGCGACCAGCAAAGATCGCGGCGAATCCGGTTTGACCAGGAAGACGACGCTTAAGGATCAAGATAACGACGCGTATAAAAGACACGTATCGAAAAGCCAACATGAGACTTCAGGAAGTATTAAATATTTCGGCAAGAATCAAGAAGAGCTCTCTCGCAAGGATTCCATGAAAGATACGAACGCGGAAGGAGGTAGGAAGGGTTACTTCAAGATATCGGATGACGAGTTTGGTAAGGTTTTGCTGAAAGATCAGCATGACGATTCGGACAGGAAAGTTTCTTCAAAGGAACACTCAGGTGGCGTCAGCAGAATCGTCCTAAGAAATTTCGATGATGAATCTGGCAGGACTAACTCGTTTAAAAATACGAGTGAAGATTCCGGAGGGAGAAACTCGTTTAAGGAAAAGAACGTCGAGTTCGGTGGGCTTTCCTACAAGGACCGCGAGAATGACTCAGACAGGAGGAAGAACAGCTTCAAGGATAACGATGGAAATTTCGGTCGAACATGCTATCAAGATTATGAGAATAATATCGACAGGAAAACCGCGAACGATCGGTACATTGAGTTCGGCAAGATCTCTTTCAAGACGGAGGATGACGAGTTGCGTACCATGAGTCCCTTTAAAGCGGAGGACCATGAGGCGGTCGCTAGAGCGAGTTCCTTTAAGGAGCGCGAAGTCTCATCGAAGAGACGCGTGTCCCTGCGAAACAGAGGCCGCGAAGCGCTCGAGAAGAAGCCGGACAGCCACTACGCCAGACCATTGTCGCCGCTGAACAAGGACGAGCTGGAATTATCTCCCCGAGAGGATAACTTCGCCAAGGACACGAAGGGTTTCTGCAACAAGGCCTGGCACGAGAGCAACCGGATGTTCTCCGCAAAGTATCTGCGGGAGCATAGCAAGCTGCGGAACGCACCGGAAGGGCGACTCGAAACATCGCCCGAGCGAGGATTTTCGATCCTGCAGGACTCGAGGGCTGGCGCAATCGAGGCGTCTGCGAATAATCCTGATGAAGATCGCTTTGGAACGCGCGGCGGAATCGATTCGGGTGACGGTGGATCACCGCGATTTTCGCCGATTCGTGATCGCAACGGCGCCACGATTATCAGGATCCGATCATCAGAGGATCCTGGCGGCGCGGAGAGGCGTCGCCGGCGTCGTCCCGCGCAGGAAGTATCCGCGGCGGTGAGACGTAGGAGGTACGAGGACGAGAACAACGACGAGGACAGCGAGGATGAAGCGGAGGATCGCTGGCGAAGGACTCGAAGGGACGGCGGGGTCCTGCCGGGAAGAAGCGGCGGCGACACCGGCGGCGGGGGTACGACGCCCTCGAGAACGATTTGGAACTACCGCGAAGGGGTATGGCACTTTCATGAGTCAATTGCGTTCGACCGGTCTTTTATGGTTCAGAGGCGCGAAGCGATTTTCATAAATCGCTGGAGACGATGAGAGAGAGAGAGAGAGAGAAGAGTGAAAGAGCGAGAGAAAGAGAAGAACGACAGTGGTTGGAAGTGATAGACGCTGCGGCGTTATCAAGGATAATTCCTGAGCGAGAAAGAGAGAGAATAACATAGAAAGAGTGAATGAGAACCCAACTCTCATCCCTTCTATCCCGTCGCCGTTCACAGGAATGATCGGCTGTAACAGCCGAGACGATAGTCGATTTTCCGTCCCTGGGATTCGGTCCGAAGTCGAATTCCCGTTCGTGTGAAGGTGAAATTGTGATGTCGCGTGTGGTCGCCGTATGAGAGCCGTAATCCTCCGTTCTGTCTGCGTCCTGTATCGCCATGTAGGGAGAATGCGCCGGAGAGTGAGCGGTCGTTCGAGGAGAATATACCGTTCGATAATTCAATCCCTTCGCTAAACGAAGATAACACTTACGGGGTCGACGTGTGGCGTGCGATTTAGGCGTCGGACAAAGTTTAAACTTTCTAATGCTGTTGATTTTGCACACGCAGCCTGTGCGACGTGTGCCACTTAAGATCGATAACGGGGAAATGTCAAATTTACACGGCCACTAATGAGTAATTGGCGATTTTCTTTGACCATGAGGAAGGGATTTAAATCGTCTGCTAATTTCTCATGATATGAATGTTAGACGAAATTTTGTGCTTCGCTTCGGTAGGACGCAATCGACATTCATTCGAGCGATAAAAATTATAAAGAAATATAAAAATATACATAATCATTACCTCAAGTAAATAAATAGCGAGAATTGTTTCTACAATATCATGTATACTATTAGCTCTCAATTATTATTAGCTCTCAATAGCTAATAACAATAATTACAGACTATTACTAGAAATTATCATTTAATATCTAGATATTATGGAGTAAATGTTATGTAGGTGTCAATAGAGTGCCAGGTTGCAAATGCAAGAGGAAAAATAGATTTGTCGTTTATTTAGAATTATATTATTGAAGATATCATATTTTTTCTTTCTTATTGTTTTTCATCCTAAAAAATAAAAATAGAATACTTTATAAATAAATCTCCAAGAAAAGGTGTAACGCAGGAAAAAAGATATAGTATCAGTCATTCGTGTGCTTGGTAGCTAAACTTTCCGGGGAGAAAATTTGAAAGGTTCGAGGCACACGCACAAGCGATACGAATGAATACTTAAACGATAAAATGTATGTTGAACTAGTTTGGATTGTGGCATTGCGTTCCATACGCGCTTCGTGCGGCCATTTATCGGCGATTTTCCGCGATCGTTGGCGAGCGAGGAGGCATTGTTATCTCTCGGTTGAGTACGCGAGCGACCGAATTGCCGTGGAAAGTTTGCGCAATGTTGCGCGACCTCGTTGCACTAAAATCGCGATTCGCTTGGAATTTCGCGATGGCCGTTTTACGGTCGAGGGAGCGCGATACGTTAAAATTAAGTGGTCACGTTCAGAAACGATAAGTTTCATAACTTGCGTGAATGCAAACGCAATTGTGTACAGCAGGACTTTTTTATTAAAATTCTCCTGAATAATCGGTCTCTGTAATTTTTATTCTCCAACCCCTGCAATTGTTATTGTGTTTAACGTTCGACGCGTTTCCATGAAAGCACAGTTTTACCTTGGAAATTATATAAAGTAACTCATGAAATACGTAAAATATACACATCGCGTTATTTCGATTTTATTATTATATTCTTAATTTTACTTTACTTTATTTTTATGTTTCAATATTTATTTACGTTTGTAAAATTTCGCTTGCTTAATTTGATCTTTAAATATATTCTGCATCTCAATTTTCACCTTCGTCTTTCAACGCAAATGCATGTCATGCAGTTTGTAATCGTTCTCTTAAGATTGGCAAGTATCGATGCAACTCTATCGGCGAATTTCCTAACAAACTTGGCACGTTTTGATGTCATCGGGAACAAGCAATTTATAATCCTCATTTATCATCCACGCCTATTTGCGTCCATGGGGCTACACAAATTACGCTCCGCCGCGACTCAATCGGATTAAGTGAAAGCTAAATACCGGTAGCCGGATCGCCACCGTTACTAATCCTTTGAATGACCCAGTGACGCAACGATCCACTCTAGGATCTGAATCGTGAAATTTTCGTGAAACGGATTTCGTCGTGTCGCTCTACCATTTCGTTGACCGCGCGAGTAGACATCATTTTCGGTAATTATTACAACAATCTCGCGAATTGGAGAACTCTCGTTCGCGTGTCGGGCTTTGAAATCCAATCCAAAAATGACTCGCGCCGCTCTCGAAGTGATTGATCCGATTGCGCGAATCGGTTTCGCAAAGTCGCGCTCGCGAAACATTGCGGACGATTATCCAAAGGGGATACTTATCAATTTGTCGCTGGGTTTGTCGCGTGCACAGGTTTTCAGCACAGGTTTTCGCAATCACCTTGTCTATTGGCCAACGCGTCATGCAAATGTCAGCATACCGCCCACGAGCTGAATGGCCAGTATCGCGCGTAGGACACGTCGTTACGGATAACATCTCTCCTTAAACGGGTCGCCGCGTTAAAAACGCGGCCTTTGTCAGCGAGATAATCGAGCGATCACTAACTCGTTAAGTGGGGTAGGTCGACCCGTTAGGTCCTAATTAGTCTTCCCCGGAGCTGCGCCGTGGATTTAGACGTTAATCATTGGTCGAATGCAGAATACACAGCTGTATCTTTTACCACACAATTGCTTATACGACAGTTTTATTAATTAGAATTTAGTTTCTTATTATTGGAAAGTGCAGTATATCCTGCAAAACAAGGTAGCAAAGCGCATTTAAAATTGACAATTTGATTTTCAGGAAGATGATTATATTTCATCTCGTAATAATTTTTCGTGTTTACGAAACGTTCTAAGCGAATTAATTTTATTAAAGACTGTGATTTGATACCGATCGATATACGAAAACTCTTCCGTGCCGACTTCCGAGTCGACCGCAAATGTGTCAGCGTCTTAACAGCGATTACGATACGCTAAAATAGCAATCGAGCGAAAGTGTGCAGTCGTCGAATCGAACCAGAATCACGAAACCGTTTTCGCCGCAGTTTCGCGTTACAGCGGTGCCATTTATTTCCGACCGCAGTTGATTGGAATATAATTTTTGCACGGCCACCGCGGTATCTATTAATTCCGAGTAATCTATCTTCTTGAGCAACGTTAGTGCAATCAGAATCATCGTTTAATCATCCCAAGAGTTACTTTTGCGCATAAATAGATGAAGTCTTTTAATGCATGGAGGGATAATGAAGCTAATTAATCAAAATCGTAACGGATGTTGCAATAAGACTGCAATTCTAATAATCTCTCGGGTTCCAACGTAGAGAACCGCATAATCGAGTGTACGTGACAATCCCTCGTTGCGTCTTTAGCAACCGCAAAGGAAAGAGCGGATGTTTCACTACGAGATGATGCAGCATCAAAAACAAAGAGAAATGAGATGAAAGAAATGGAAAAATAAGGAGAAAATGAGAAGACAAGCTGATTAGATGGCTTGGCCGTCGTTATTCGGGATGACTAAATATAGGCAGCTAGAGGCACGAGAGTCGAGAGATCCCCGCGGCATATTTTCCGACGCGCGTGTACTCGACGCGTCTACTCGATATTTGGCGATGATGCTGACACAGCGGGCGGATCCATGTGGGCGTACCGACCATATATGCCGGCCGGAAGGTTCTTGAACGCATCCAACGCGCCTTGAGCTTTCTTCTTCCACGTCCAGCCGCAGCGCGGCTTTCTCTTCTCCTCTCCTCGCCCGTTTGTAGACAAACCGGTGACGGTGCCGAAGCGAGATTCTGGGACCTCTCGTGGGCCCGGCTGGGCGCAAACAGCGCCCGACACTTGGCGATTCTCTTATTGTTAGCAGTGGTGATCCACGGTCTCATGGACCGACGCGGATCCTGCTCTGACTGCTCGACGATGGTACATTCTCTCGAAACTTATTTATTCTATAAACTCGTATTATTTCTCTTCCTTCATTGTTTTGGTGATACATTCGGTATAAATTACAATATTTTGCATACGAAAACTTTTTTAATATAAATTTCGCGTGACGCTTGCCTCAGCGAACATGTTTTTTGCCGATAAATTCGTGGCGTGTTATCGACTTGATTTCGTATGATTCAACAACGTAAGCGTAAGGAATAAGCACATCGTCGAAAGTACTCGGAAGACTTTTTTAAAAAGTGCGAACGGCTTATGCGGTGAAACGTCCATTATTTACGTTGCTCAGATCCGGCCAATCTCGACTTCCAGGATGTGTGAGGAAATCGATATATTATTAATGTTTCCTGAACGCGAAGACGGTAATATGAGGTGATAGCTGCGCCAGAAGCGCCCGTTTAATAGGTTCGATGATAACATAATATACGCTTTATTACATCCTACTCGCTCGTCGACTTATCTGATGCGAGAAATGTTAATAGGTACATATATTACATTCAATTTCCTTTCTTACTTTATGTAGCTGAAGCTATATTTTGTATCTTAAATTGTATCTTAAATTAGATACTATATATCCGATATTAATATGTTCCTAGCATACGTAAAAAGTACCTAATTTTTATAATGTCTTCTTTTCAAATTGAAGACAAAATCGTGTAACGATTAATTTATAAAATTAAAAGTAACAAAAAAAGATTCGAAGGAATGTAAAGAGAGATAAATCTCAAATAAATTTAACGTAGTAACAGGCAGAAAAACAGGTACCCATTAATCTCGACGAACTGCAGCTGGGCAAATAAATTATATTCAAGCGATTCAACTGTAGAACGAGAGAATTATAATATGATATAAAATACACACTCATAAAATTTTGCAAATTATTTTTAAGCGTGGCCAGTTAGTTTATACAGCCGCGGCTGATGTGTGTTTCGTATCAGGTTCGCCGATACATCGACGGGACGATTATTATTACGGACTATTATTAGCGGCGGACGCTCATTAGTGGTTCATCGTCCGCTTACGAGCGAGATAAACACCACGCGCTGCATCGTGACATAACAAGGCTCGCGCAATTAAAAACTTTTCCTAATTACACATGCCATCGTCGTCTCGCCGGGACCTTGTCCCCGTTCGTACGTGTCAGCGAGCATCATACATGTGCGAGATGACAGCGTGCCCTGTCCATATTATTCCTCTTTGCCAGAGGAGGAAAAAGATTCGCGAAATTAGAATATTGTTCAAATGTTAATACCTCGCTTTTGACTGAATATTTTTGACACTGATATTTTTTTCGCGATCAGATATTAGCAAAGAGCTATTTCGGCTATCGATATCTAAAAGAGACAGAAAATATCTTAATTCATCAATCATAAAAATAATCCCGATGCTTTCCGGAAATGTCTTCAAATACATTTTTTATACGCATTAACATTCTTTTTCTCTTTTTCTCTCTCTCTTAAAACAATAAAAATCCTTAATTTCAACATTGAGGTATGTTCACGAATATTCATCATTAAATTTGTATGCAGCTTATCGACTATAATCTGTTAACATTTATTTGCTTTCTTTTACAGGGCGTGCTCATCACGGATGTGGAAGAAGGGCAGCCCTGCTTGCAATGCGGAGAAGCGTGTCCCGGATTCTCGCCGCATACATGGAGGTAAGTCTTCTTCAATGAAGTAAATATCGCACAATGGAATGGCAAAGGCAAAAGTTGAGGCTGCAATCGGATACCTACAATTCTGCAGAAATCACTCAAAAGACCCGAGCTTTCGTAGATTATTCATACGAGAATCATTTCGATCCGTCCGCGACGACGAAATGTCAGATCACTGAACTTGTGCTCATTTCAATGAAGCGTTAAATGGCTCTTCGGCGTTTAAACAGCGTTCTCCATGAGACGCGTTAATTTTCCATTTAACCGCGGTCGCAGTAGAACGAGAAAAAGAGAAGAAGAAAACAAAAGAGAAAGAGAGATAGAGAAAGAGAAAGAGAAAGAGGCCTTGGTGCAGATCACGGAACGCGAGATCACGGATTGCCGAATCACGCTGAAACTGTTAGGCTCAGGGATGCCGCACGATGGTATCCATTACCCTGGTAGCGTAACCCGGCAGCGGTGAAATTACCGCTCGGTAATTACCCACCGTGACTTACGACCCAGCAATGCGGTAATAGCGAATTAATCGCCTGGGGCTACGTGGGGCGAAGGCAGGGCCGCCTTCTCTCTTTCTCTCTCTCTCTCTCTCTCTACTGCAAGGAGAAAGGCGGGCCCACCGTGTCGTGCGATGCATTTATGGCATGGAGATGGATTCACAGTTATATCTCGCCTCAGGATGAGTCGAAGATCGGGGATCGTGCGGGGCGACTGTGATTGCAATAATTGGCAGCGGTACCTACGTCGCGGATCCATGAATAAATGTCTTCTCGTTCACGACAATTTTCATCCGGGGATTTTTGTTATATAATGAGCAACAGAGCATAATCAATTTAATATTTGAGAAAGATGCATATGAATTTTTCAAGTCCTGCGAGATGAATCTATAATATTGTAATGGTTAGAGAAATATATAAAAATCCACAAATTCTTCAAAATCGAGTTTGTATCTTCAATATACCGCAAGAAATTATTGTACAAAACTTGGAGCGAAATTTATTGCGGAGTGTACAGATGGAAGTACTAAGTTTACTCGATAATCGAATCGCGTTTAACGTGAAAGACACAAATCGGTGCTAAAGTACGAATTCTATCTGGGGAGAATCATAAAGAACATTCTTCAAAAATATTAAGCCGAATTGATCTGTTGCGGTTGTTAATCGCTCGAACTGGAGGAGGAACAAGCTCGTCCGGTCGTAAAAGCGTAAAATCGATGACGAATCAGTGCCACGGTATCCTCATCGTGACATTTCGCTCACATTAGAAATTAGTCTCGTTAGGTGGAAAAAGAAACAACAGATTCGAACACGAGCCAGAAACACGATTACTCGCGGCTCGAGGTCATAATACGCGACAGGGAGAACGCATATTGCAAAAATAAATCGTTGACATTTACGGACGGCGCTCTTTCGGCGAAGTGGATCTTCCTCTCGCGCCTCCCCTGTTTCAAATGATTAATATCTGCCGATCGCCGTTGACTTAGAATAAGCAGCTGTTGCTTAATTCTCCTGGCTCGCGCAAATAATTCATGATTGTTTTTCCCGATAGTCGATGCGATGGAAGCCAAAGCACGAAGATTATATTGGTTGATGAATGCATACGTGAATAATTAAATATATTTAATGCAATAAATATACATGATAAAACTATGACAAATAAATAATTAAAACACATTCATTATTTATTCCTTATGTATATAATAATTATATTATTAATTATAATCTGGTTTGATCCAATTAAATAATTAAATTAAATGAAAATATATTGCTATTGCTGTATATAGCAAAGTTTCGTATTTTGGACGTCGGTAATCTAACGCGAACGTGAATATTAGAATTTATGATTCAACGTGTGTGATATAAAGCGGGTTATGAAATATAGACTAGAATATAATTAGTAATATTAAAACTATTCACACGAATGCAGGAATTAGCAATGATTATTCGCTGCATCTATCTATTATAATAGCATATCTATTATTAATATATCTCAATCAACTTCCACCTCTCATCTTTCAATTTTCATTCTTCAATTCTGACGAAATCCCGTGGATTAAATAACTATCATGATACTTCGGTGTGAAACAATGATACCATCGCGTTTCAGCATATTGTAACATAAAAGACAGAGTTACGGCTGACGTGTCTTTCTTTTTCTCCTATGTTCTCCAGGCGAGTCACGCTGCTCTACAGTCTGTAACTGTTCAAAAGCGAGTAAATAAATTAAAGTGATCACCATCGCATTCTAAAATGCGTAACGGGTCCCGTGCGTCGATGGGCCATCAATAATTCGCGCGATAAAGTTACACGCCGACAGGACTCTCCGCGTGTATCTCCGGCTGTCTTGTCCATTACGCGGGCGTAAAATCGTGCGCGTAAAACTGCGAGTGTCCTCTCTGGCGATGTCTGAGCTGCTCGCCCGGGACACGTAATAAAATCCGATTGATTTACGGTGCTTGTGCCGATTCGAAATAAAAGCCGGCCGCTCGGAGATCTGGCGCGAGTTTTCGGCGATCGATGATCGGCGCCTCCTTGAGTACGACCCCATGTACGTTGCCGGTATTTTTAGATTTATGACGTGGATCAAGCTCGATCGGATGCGAATGTGGTGGCGGTTAATTTCACGACTCCGTCAAGACGTCGTAACTTCCGAAATATAATACATTTTGCACCCTGCGAGCGAAATTATCAAGATTCTATGAAGTTGTACAGCGAACTCTGATATTTATGCGGATGTTTCATGAATTTGCTACGTCAAAAAGGATAGTACGTTACTCGCAGTGATCTATAATTAGAAACAATGACTAGAGAAGTTTTGAGTAGAACCACGCTCCTTTCGTATTCCTCACTACGGACTTTCTACGTTTTGCATTGCTAATACATACTTTGTACCCCCGGATGCATATTAAAATCGCGGTCTCCGTAGCGACGATATAACCGATAGACATTTTGCATGTTACGAAGAGTTCGGGGCTAGCACGCGAACGATGACTCTCGATCTGTTCTTGGAGCAACAAAATCTTCGCGTCATAGTTCTATTTTTTATCTCGATATTTCAGTGACAAGGTAAATCGACGCTTCTCCCGTCTTCCTGATGTTTCTTTTCTTCTTCAGGACAGATCAAGTGTGCACGTGCTTTGAACGTGTCTCTCGCTTATCTCTTTTCGCAATTTAGAGACGCGGGGGATACAAGCTGGAAAATCTCCACTCTCCCAGTTTATTTCGAACTTTCTGCGATTGTCGGACGCGACAAACGACTGACAGCGAGATGCGGGGCGAACAGCGATGACGTGAGCCTTTGCAAAGCCGCGAGTAACTGTTTCTCAAAGTGATACGCGCATTACGGCTTTATTTACAACGCGCACCTAAATTTATCCGCGCGATTCCGCCCGGCACCGCGCGGCGAACTGTGATCTCATGGAATTACCTCATATCGTTAACAAAAAGACAGCTGATGACTCCGAAAACGAGTAATCAGCTCTCTCATCGTGCTGAGTGCATTTTCCTTATTTACGAACCGCAACGTATCGCTCACGCGCCGGCTCATTTATTGACACGCGTGCCGTCTTGCTCGGTCATTTTGATACGCGCTTTTCTCTGAGTACCGCAATAGCGGAGTCGGATAACAATCCATGCGGTTTAACCAATTATGTATGCACCAAGATGAACGCAATCATCAGGTAATACATCAGACTTGACAAATTAACAGCATTCAAATGACATCTCGCAAAACTTAGAAACATTTTGCCTCGATAGATATTTACACAAGATGACACTTTTACAATGAAACTATATATATGTGTGTGTGTGTTGGATGACTCAATATGCCGCATAAAGAGTTACAAACGACATGAGTGGCGCTCACGACGCTTCTGGAGTAAAGAACTCGGCTATCGCGGGATCTCGCGGTTTCCGCGCGTTTTACGTAATAACTCCACCACCCCGTGACCCGCGCACGTGTATATTACGACGTGTCTCGCACGCACACTAATACATAGGGCAATCCGTGCGTGTGCGAAACGTGAGGCCTCTGTGAGTCACTCTCTCGCGCGGGGGTCGCGCGGCACGCTCGTCGCCCGCTGCATCTCGCAGCTTCCTCTCGGCGATCTCGGCGGGCGCGCACGTGCTCCGACGGCGATATATGCGGTGGCGGCCAGTGCAGGGCCGGTTGGCGACCGCGTCGGCACACGCGACCGCGTCCTGGATTCGCGCACGCTCGACGGTCGCGACGACACGTCTCCTCAACACCTGTCGCCGTCGCGACGCCGACGTTCCGGTCACACTCGCTCCAAATTCCCGGCCGATCCAGTCTGCTCAAGTCGAATCGCCGGCGAAACGTGCGATCGCCGTGAGCGCGAAAGACGCCGTCTACGATAATTCTTGTCTTTGCGTTGGAAGCTAGGCGGTTTTTAAAGTGAATAATGGGAACTTTTTAAACGGTGCTTTTTTGCCGGATTTAGGTGATCTCGGAGCGAAGGAAGGCTGATACGAAGTCGGTTATCGCGTCTGATAACGTGTGTAATGAGTGTAATGTGCGTGAGTGAGTGAGTGAGTATATTACTACGGTGTGAGTGTGAGACGGATTTATTTAGTTATTTTGGATGGAAGATAAAGAAGAAATGTGAGGAAATATAAAGTGATTAGTTAGAGAGTCTGTGGGAAGAAAAGTAGAGATTTATTATTGGGATGTTTTATTTATTTAAGTGGTGTTTTACAGTAACGGTCTCTAACCTGATTTAATTGTTTTTACTGTCGCAAACAAATTGTATAAAAGTATTCTTTTAGTTTTGGAAAGAAGGCGTGCTTCAAATCTAGGCACTTCGATTTGCTTCATTTTATTATACTTGGAAGTTTTAATTGATCTACGTATCTTTTGGAAAATCGCTCTGCTTTGTTCGTTAATTCCGATTTCCCGAAGCGTGTTGGGCCAATCTCTATTTTATTCAGACGAAAGCGAACACTTGCAATTCGTTCATCTCTCCTCGAAGGTCGCTATAAATATAGTATAATATTATAATATAGTATAATATTATAATATTTGTTTTGTCGCAAGAATATATATTTCTGCAAGTGTTTAAAATGAATCATTAATGCATTTATTTAATTAAGCATAATAATGCGAATAAAAGCAACTTTTGAAGAGACGGAACGAAAGGCACCGCATGAGAACATTGCCGCGTGCGCGGATTCAATTGTGTTGCGCGCAGAGCGCAACAGGTGAGATCAGCTGACGACGCGATTGCCGCTATCGTCTTACATTCGGTGAGCTCCTAATCTGCCAGACGGCAAAAGTTACGCATGTGCGTATGCGTGCGGCTTAGCAGGTGCGTGAGAATGTTCAATTCGTCGTCTGAAATATAATAACATGCTCGCGTCGCACGTATTTTAACGTATTAAAAACAGACGCCAAAAATTTTTGCGGAAATGAAAAGCGATCTGATAAAGTAACGTTCACCGATCAAACAATTAGTAGATATCTTTCAAAAGCAAGATGCAAAAATTGCAAAGGTGTCCACATGCTCTTCTAGCATCAGACTTTGTACAATCAAAATTACACATCAGATGTGTAACTTTGTATAAACTACATGATGCAATTAGAAAGATCTGCTTTACTTATTTATTCACGAGCGATCACTTCGCAGGTCATTATATAACAATTTGATTTACGAGACATTAATTGACTCGTACGATTCGCAAAAATAAATGGATTAAAGATTCAAAAGATAATGTCGTCTTTACTATGAAATTACCACGAAAAGACCGAGCTATCATTCTTTTTGTCTCGGATCCTTTTTGTATGCATCGCTGCGCTCGTGTGTCACTGTAACACGCCTCGCGAGCGATCCCTGAATCCACTATTATCCACGTTAACTCAACCGCGTACCGTTAAGATCCATTTGCCTGCGCGCCGTCCGCTCCGCGTCCGGGAAAAAGTACGGGTTTCAATGCGCTTTTATACCGGCCCGGAGCTTTCATGCCCTCGCGGATTCAAACGAGTTGAATAGAGCTTAACGGCTGTTTTAGCTGACCTTTATTAAGATTTCCTTCTAGAATCTAAATATATGAGTCATCATTAATTCTTGTATCTGTGAACTTGCGTCCTACGAGATACATTCCTTCGCTGCATGCAGAGAAAAAATATTATAAAGTTTTTATTCGTGTATAAAATGTGAGATAGTTTGATACAATCGGGCGAGGCTTCTTTTCTCCCAATATTATAATATAATGTTATAATTTTATCTGAGATTGTAACGTATCGTGATTACCGCTATATTATTCAATATCACTTTGATCGCGATAGTGCAATTATTTGTCTTGCGTTGATCCTATCGATCCGCATCGTCACTAATTGAACGGATCTAGCTACCTCGGGCCTTCGAACGCAACCGCGGTAAGATCGCATCCCATGATATCCAGTAGAGACTGCGAGAGCGCAGGAACTAATTAAACGGTTCTTTCTGCGGCGATCTTTTCTCGCACGAGGCGGAAATGATACCTATCTAACGGGGACTGGATACGGATCGATGGTCGGTCGAGACTCCCGACATCTCAGCGTGATTTGTAACGCACGGTTTTACTCTGCGACACGTCGCTATTCCCATTGCGATAAGAGAGGGACCAGGAAATCTTTTTTACATATAATCATGCACATAATTATAATTCTAAGATTCATACTGCGGGTTTTAGCTGTTGTTAGCCTGTTTTGTTAAAAATTATTGACAATGTCAAGAGATTCTAAAGTATCACTCATTATTGAGCAAAGACCTCGCTGTTTCGTGCCGCGACCATGAAATGCGAAACCTTGATTGTTATTTTATCTTTGTTGATATGAGAGTATAGTTGAAGGATGGAGCGATAATTTCGATTCTCACATAACATACCACGGTCGCTTCCTCGGTGCGTTTCGCGCGATTTAAGACAGAAGTGCATCTCGCACGGCGCGCATATGTGCGCTCTGCGCGGCTACTCTCTCGTGTATCTTGTGCTATTCTTAAATCCGACCACCTATCGCGTTTTTAAACGCACTAAACGCTGATTTACGATACCCTACCTCCTACCGAAGTCACGATAAAAGACTATTCTCGGTCTCGAAGCAATAACGACGTCTTTGCGCTCTTCGCTGGTGGAACTCGCGGCTAAGTGCCACGAAGGACGCAATTCGCCTTCCCCTGGCGATTCATCTTGCATGCATCTAACGAGTGCGATTTGCGGCTGCAGCGCAATGCAACCGTAACGCAAGGCGCTCAGGAAGTACGTCAATTTGAGTACCGGAAGCGTCTCGAACTTCGAAATAGAACATCTTCGTGACAAGCTATAGCATTATCTCTATTTTACTATAAAGACCGATCATATAAAGACCATTGCAAACCACATGAAAAAGAACACAAAAGACTGCCTTGATAATAATGCAAAAAACCTCATACAATTTATTTGAATTGTGTTTAGGAAAACATTTGTTACATACATAACTCAGTCCGAGTATTTTAATGCACGCAGATAATCGCAAATAATCGTGGATGTAGTACACAATATTTCTCTAGCAGAAAAGTGATTAATACTTCTTTGTTTGTTTATAAAAAGATCAAGTCACGTATTTTCTGCTACAACCGATTCAATCATCCTATGACAATCGTATTCCCACGATGTTATCTAACTCTCCGCAAACCGTCACGCGATATGTTAGACGTACGTACACCACCGCGAAATCGTTAGAGCGAGCGCGTGACGCTAACGATGCTTTTCCGATGTAATTAATAGCCTCTATTTCTCTTAATACACGCATCTAAATCAGTATCTGTTTTATTCTGCAAACGCATCCGTAACCATTGTACTTATAATCGAGCGAAAGATTCGCATCACGCCGCGCGTTCATGCCGCAAGTGATCATCATCATCGTTCGCTGGCTTCCCGGTTTCTTCCGCGCGGATCCGCTGAACTTCTCGTTCCGAGGAACGGCGAGCAACGGTGCTCGTGCGTGCAATAATTGCACAGTGGCATTATTACGCACGCAGGTGTGCCGTGTGGGCCTCGGATACCGCTCACCCACGCGACGCACGCAGTGAGATCACCTTTATACTTTAACTCTTTAGTCATGGTCGTGTGCGCGCGAAAAATGTGTAATGCTTTTGCGAAATGGACCCGCAGGACTCACCTGAAAATCTTTCCCGTACACCACACATGTCCTGATGTCACGCTCGTGTCATCATGCGGGTGGTGTCCTCGAGAGCGTCGCCTATCGCGCGCATTATATGACACGCGGCGCTTTTCAGTTTGTGATTTTTTAGTAAAATCGATTTATTGATATTTTAGTAACATGTGCTTTTCATATTTCTGAAATTGAGTCTACTTTATTAATTGGAAAAATGCTTTTGTTCATCGAGGCAGAGTCCAAAGGGGTTAAAGCGCGCCATGCGCGAACATGTCGAGTTGACAAATTACTCCTCGCCTCGGCGTAGTTGGACGTTTTAAATTTGTTAGTCGTTTACGCACGCCGTCATCGCGCGGGATGTTTTAATTTGCGATTCACCGATTCACGCGAGGACAACGGCCCGAGTGGACGTTCTGGACGATCCGGCCACGTGCTGAACGGATCTCTTTGAGAAAGACAAGATCACATTAGCATACATTGATTCGATATTTAGTTATTATTTATTTATTCTATATTTAGTCATTTTCTGTGCGAAATAAATGACAGTTAAATTTCAGCTAAGGCCGTTGCCAATTGAGTTGTTGAAATTTCAAGGAAATTGCGGAGAAATGAAATAATTGCAATGTTAATTCCGTTTATGAGCACCGTGATGATCGTTCACCCGTGTGAAGTTAGCCCCCAAATTAAAAAAATTAACTATCTATAGCTTATTCGATTGCTCATCGTTTGCACATGTATGCACATTTCGAATTTTCGTTTGCACATTTCTAGTAAAACAGTTATTAACAAAACAATTTTGGGGGGCCAACTTCACGCTAGCCCCCACCACGAGCAAATTAATTAAAAAAACACTTAATTGACAGATTTTCGTTTGCACATTCCGAATCAGGTCGATTTTTCGTTTGCACACTCTTAGTTAAAAAGTTATTAACAATCAAAGTTCGGGATCGGTCGAATTTGGCAAATAAGCTCGAACACGATTCTGCATTCAAGTGGCATTAATCGACTGATTTTCGTTTGCACATTCCGAATCAGGTCAATTTTTCGTTTGCACACCCTTAGTTAAAAAGTTATTAACAATCAAAGTTTCGGGATCGGTCGAATTTGGCAGATAAGCTCGGAACACGGATTCTGCATTCAAAGTGGCATTAATCGACAAAGTTTCGTTTGCACATTCCGAATGAGGTCAATTTTTCGACCGATCTCGAACTTTGATAGTTAATAACTTTTTAACTAAGGGTGTGCAAACGAAAAATTGACCTGATTCGGAATGTGCAAACGAAACTCAGTCGATTAATGCCACTTTGAATGCAGAATCCGTGTTCCGAGCTTATTTGCCAAATTCGACCGATCCGAAACTTTGATTGTTAATAACTTTTTAACTAAGAGTGTGCAAACGAAAAATCGACCTGATTCGGAATGTGCAAACGAAAATCTGTCAATTAAGTGTTTTTTTAATTAATTTGCTCGTGGGTGGGGGCTAGCGTGAAGTTGGCCCCCAAAATTGTTTTGTTAATAACTGTTTTACTAGAAATGTGCAAACGAAAATTCGAAATGTGCATACATGTGCAAACGATGAGCAATCGAATAAGCTATAGATAGTTAATTTTTTTTAATGTTGGGGGGCTAACTTCACACGGGTGAACGATCATCACGGTGCTCATAAACGGAATTAACATTGCAATTATTTCATTTCTCCGCAATTTCCTTGAAATTTCAACAACTCAATTGGCAACGGCCTTAGCTGAAATTTAACTGTCATTTATTTCGCACAGAAAATGACTAAATATAGAATAAATAAATAATAACTAAATATCGAATCAATGTATGCTAATGTGATCTTGTCTTTCTCAAAGAGATCCGTTCAGCACGTGGCCGGATCGTCCAGAACGTCCACTCGGGCCGTTGTCCTCGCGTGAATCGGTGAATCGCAAATTAAAACATCCCGCGCGATGACGGCGTGCGTAAACGACTAACAAATTTAAAACGTCCAACTACGCCGAGGCGAGGAGTAATTTGTCAACTCGACATGTTCGCGCATGGCGCGCTTTAACCCTTTGGACTCTGCCTCGATGAACAAAAGCATTTTTCCAATTAATAAAGTAGACTCAATTTCAGAAATATGAAAAGCACATGTTACTAAAATATCAATAAATCGATTTTACTAAAAAATCACAAACTGAAAAGCGCCGCGTGTCATATAATGCGCGCGATAGGCGACGCTCTCGAGGACACCACCCGCATGATGACACGAGCGTGACATCAGGACATGTGTGGTGTACGGGAAAGATTTTCAGGTGAGTCCTGCGGGTCCATTTCGCAAAAGCATTACACATTTTTCGCGCGCACACGACCATGACTAAAGAGTTAAAGTATAAAGGTGATCTCACTGCGTGCGTCGCGTGGGTGAGCGGTATCCGAGGCCCACACGGCACACCTGCGTGCGTAATAATGCCACTGTGCAATTATTGCACGCACGAGCACCGTTGCTCGCCGTTCCTCGGAACGAGAAGTTCAGCGGATCCGCGCGGAAGAAACCGGGAAGCCAGCGAACGATGATGATGATCACTTGCGGCATGAACGCGCGGCGTGATGCGAATCTTTCGCTCGATTATAAGTACAATGGTTACGGATGCGTTTGCAGAATAAAACAGATACTGATTTAGATGCGTGTATTAAGAGAAATAGAGGCTATTAATTACATCGGAAAAGCATCGTTAGCGTCACGCGCTCGCTCTAACGATTTCGCGGTGGTGTACGTACGTCTAACATATCGCGTGACGGTTTGCGGAGAGTTAGATAACATCGTGGGAATACGATTGTCATAGGATGATTGAATCGGTTGTAGCAGAAAATACGTGACTTGATCTTTTTATAAATAAACAAAGAAGTATTAATCACTTTTCTGCTAGAGAAATATTGTGTACTACATCCACGATATTTGCGATTATCTGCGTGCATTAAAATACTCGGACTGAGTTATGTATGTAACAAATGTTTTCCCTAAACACAATTCAAATAAATTGTATGAGGTTTTTTGCATTATTATCAAGGCAGTCTTTTGTGTTCTTTTTCATGTGGTTTGCAATGGTCTTTATATGATCGGTCTTTATAGTAAAATAGAGATAATGCTATAGCTTGTCACGAAGATGTTCTATTTCGAAGTTCGAGACGCTTCCGGTACTCAATTGACGTACTTCCTGAGCGCCTTGCGTTACGGTTGCATTGCGCTGCAGCGCAAATCGCACTCGTTAGATGCATGCAAGATGAATCGCCAGGGAAGGCGAATTGCGTCCTTCGTGCACTTAGCCGCGAGTTCCACCAGCGAAGAGCGCAAAGACGTCGTTATTGCTTCGAGACCGAGAATAGTCTTTTATCGTGACTTCGGTAGGAGGTAGGGTATCGTAAATCAGCGTTTAGTGCGTTTAAAAACGCGATAGGTGGTCGGATTTAAGAATAGCACAAGATACACGAGAGAGTAGCCGCGCAGAGCGCACATATGCGCGCCGTGCGAGATGCACTTCTGTCTTAAATCGCGCGAAACGCACCGAGGAAGCGACCCGTGGTATGTTATGTGAGAATCGAAATTATCGCTCCATCCTTCAACTATACTCTCATATCAACAAAGATAAAATAACAATCAAGGTTTCGCATTTCATGGTCGCGGCACGAAACAGCGAGGTCTTTGCTCAATAATGAGTGATACTTTAGAATCTCTTGACATTGGTCATAATTTTTAACAAACAGGCTAACAACAGCTAAAACCCGCAGTATGAATCTTAGAATTATAATTATGTGCATGATTATATGTAAAAAGATTTCCTGGTCCCTCTCTTATCGCAATGGAATAGCGACGTGTCGCAGAGTAAAACCGTGCGTTACAAATCACGCTGAGATGTCGGGAGTCTCGACCGACCATCGATCCGTATCCAGTCCCCGTTAGATAGGTATCATTTCCGCCTCGTGCGAGAAAAGATCGCCGCAGAAAGAACGTTTAATTAGTTCCTGCGCTCTCGCAGTCCTCTACTGGATATCATGGGATGCGATCTTACCGCGGTTGCGTTCGAAGGCCCGAGGTAGCTAGATCCGTTCAATTAGTGACGATGCGGATCGATAGGATCAACGCAAGACAAATAATTGCACTATCGCGATCAAAGTGATATTGAATAATATAGCGGTAATCACGATACGTTACAATCTCAGATAAAATTATACATTATATTATAATATTGGGAGAAAAGAAGCCTCGCCCGATTGTATCAAAACTATCTCACATTTTATACACGAATAAAAACTTTATAATATTTTTCTCTGCATGCAGCGAAGGAATGTATCTCGTAGGACGCAAGTTCACAGATACAAGAATTAATGATGACTCATATATTTAGATTCTAGAAGGAAATCTTAATAAAGGTCAGCTAAAACAGCCGTTAAGCTCTATTCAACTCGTTTGAAATCCGCGAGGGCATGAAAGCTCCGGGCCGGTATAAAAGCGCATTGAAACCCGTACTTTTTCCCGGACGCGGAGCGGACGGCGCGCAGGCAAATGGATCTTAACGGTACGCGGTTGAGTTAACGTGGATAATAGTGGATTCAGGGATCGCTCGCGAGGCGTGTTACAGTGACACACGAGCGCAGCGATGCATACAAAAAGGATCCGAGACAAAAAGAATGATAGCTCGGTCTTTTCGTGGTAATTTCATAGTAAAGACGACATTATCTTTTGAATCTTTAATCCATTTATTTTTGCGAATCGTACGAGTCAATTAATGTCTCGTAAATCAAATTGTTATATAATGACCTGCGAAGTGATCGCTCGTGAATAAATAAGTAAAGCAGATCTTTCTAATTGCATCATGTAGTTTATACAAAGTTACACATCTGATGTGTAATTTTGATTGTACAAAGTCTGATGCTAGAAGAGCATGTGGACACCTTTGCAATTTTTGCATCTTGCTTTTGAAAGATATCTACTAATTGTTTGATCGGTGAACGTTACTTTATCAGATCGCTTTTCATTTCCGCAAAAATTTTTGGCGTCTGTTTTTAATACGTTAAAATACGTGCGACGCGAGCATGTTATTATATTTCAGACGACGAATTGAACATTCTCACGCACCTGCTAAGCCGCACGCATACGCACATGCGTAACTTTTGCCGTCTGGCAGATTAGGAGCTCACCGAATGTAAGACGATAGCGGCAATCGCGTCGTCAGCTGATCTCACCTGTTGCGCTCTGCGCGCAACACAATTGAATCCGCGCACGCGGCAATGTTCTCATGCGGTGCCTTTCGTTCCGTCTCTTCAAAAGTTGCTTTTATTCGCATTATTATGCTTAATTAAATAAATGCATTAATGATTCATTTTAAACACTTGCAGAAATATATATTCTTGCGACAAAACAAATATTATAATATTATACTATATTATAATATTATACTATATTTATAGCGACCTTCGAGGAGAGATGAACGAATTGCAAGTGTTCGCTTTCGTCTGAATAAAATAGAGATTGGCCCAACACGCTTCGGGAAATCGGAATTAACGAACAAAGCAGAGCGATTTTCCAAAAGATACGTAGATCAATTAAAACTTCCAAGTATAATAAAATGAAGCAAATCGAAGTGCCTAGATTTGAAGCACGCCTTCTTTCCAAAACTAAAAGAATACTTTTATACAATTTGTTTGCGACAGTAAAAACAATTAAATCAGGTTAGAGACCGTTACTGTAAAACACCACTTAAATAAATAAAACATCCCAATAATAAATCTCTACTTTTCTTCCACAGACTCTCTAACTAATCACTTTATATTTCCTCACATTTCTTCTTTATCTTCCATCCAAAATAACTAAATAAATCCGTCTCACACTCACACCGTAGTAATATACTCACTCACTCACTCACGCACATTACACTCATTACACACGTTATCAGACGCGATAACCGACTTCGTATCAGCCTTCCTTCGCTCCGAGATCACCTAAATCCGGCAAAAAAGCACCGTTTAAAAAGTTCCCATTATTCACTTTAAAAACCGCCTAGCTTCCAACGCAAAGACAAGAATTATCGTAGACGGCGTCTTTCGCGCTCACGGCGATCGCACGTTTCGCCGGCGATTCGACTTGAGCAGACTGGATCGGCCGGGAATTTGGAGCGAGTGTGACCGGAACGTCGGCGTCGCGACGGCGACAGGTGTTGAGGAGACGTGTCGTCGCGACCGTCGAGCGTGCGCGAATCCAGGACGCGGTCGCGTGTGCCGACGCGGTCGCCAACCGGCCCTGCACTGGCCGCCACCGCATATATCGCCGTCGGAGCACGTGCGCGCCCGCCGAGATCGCCGAGAGGAAGCTGCGAGATGCAGCGGGCGACGAGCGTGCCGCGCGACCCCGCGCGAGAGAGTGACTCACAGAGGCCTCACGTTTCGCACACGCACGGATTGCCCTATGTATTAGTGTGCGTGCGAGACACGTCGTAATATACACGTGCGCGGTCACGGGGTGGTGGAGTTATTACGTAAAACGCGCGGAAACCGCGAGATCCCGCGATAGCCGAGTTCTTTACTCCAGAAGCGTCGTGAGCGCCACTCATGTCGTTTGTAACTCTTTATGCGGCATATTGAGTCATCCAACACACACACACATATATATAGTTTCATTGTAAAAGTGTCATCTTGTGTAAATATCTATCGAGGCAAAATGTTTCTAAGTTTTGCGAGATGTCATTTGAATGCTGTTAATTTGTCAAGTCTGATGTATTACCTGATGATTGCGTTCATCTTGGTGCATACATAATTGGTTAAACCGCATGGATTGTTATCCGACTCCGCTATTGCGGTACTCAGAGAAAAGCGCGTATCAAAATGACCGAGCAAGACGGCACGCGTGTCAATAAATGAGCCGGCGCGTGAGCGATACGTTGCGGTTCGTAAATAAGGAAAATGCACTCAGCACGATGAGAGAGCTGATTACTCGTTTTCGGAGTCATCAGCTGTCTTTTTGTTAACGATATGAGGTAATTCCATGAGATCACAGTTCGCCGCGCGGTGCCGGGCGGAATCGTGCGGATAAATTTAGGTGCGCGTTGTAAATAAAGCCGTAATGCGCGTATCACTTTGAGAAACAGTTACTCGCGGCTTTGCAAAGGCTCACGTCATCGCTGTTCGCCCGCATCTCGCTGTCAGTCGTTTGTCGCGTCCGACAATCGCAGAAAGTTCGAAATAAACTGG